>NC_133450.1:78221124-83221124 GCF_048565385.1 Saimiri boliviensis
TTCCAAAGTGCTGGGATTACAGGCGTGAGCCACCATGCCTGGCCTAAGATATGTTCTTAATTCTACTCCTCATTAGCATTTGCTAGTATGAAACAATATTAAGCACTGAATGGTTTGTACTAAAAATGGAAATTTAAATAAATAAATAAGCTATCTCTTGAAATAGCGAAGTAAGTTTACCCATTAAAATCAGCGCAGAGGTGGTTATTGAGCTGTGATCAAGTTATAGACTGGTAGTCAGTTTTTCCCCTTAGGGAAAAACCATTAGAATTATCTTCAGCTCTTAATTGCTCATGGACCCGCTTCAGATTAACAGTCTTCTTCCATATACTTGGACCTCTGATTCCTCTGATTAGTTACATGGCAGCTGTTATGTTTGAGAATCAACGCTATCATTTACATATTTACTAAGCACAAGGTATTCGGGTACACTATTTAGTGCAGTTCTCCCACAGACCCTAAAGAATAGAGTAGCTCTCACTGACTGCTCAATAGATGTGTCTCATGGCTTTTAAAATTACTGATGATTTGCTACTTACCCAGACCAACTGAATCAAAATCTGTAAGGGTGGCTCAGGGGTAGGTATTAAAAAAAATTCCTACATGATTTTAGGAGGGTGGAGAACTGTTGGGGTGAATACTGCTAAGGCCTGCTTTATAGATGATTCATTGAGTCAGTTACCCAAGATCTGAGGAGCCACAGCTCCTAAGTGACAGAGCCAGGATGTAGACAAAGGTCTAATGTCAAACTGCATGAATATCCTTAACTACTAAGTTGAGCCAACTCCTCAGAATGTTTCATAAGGGCATGAAACCATGTCTATCTAATTTCCTACAGCACTTCCAGTGTACAACACAGTGCAAGGCACATGGTGGGTATCTCATAAATATTACTGTATGAATATATAGTAGATACAGTATTCCACCTTGAATTTTATTTGATAACATCCACGGGACCCTGCAATAACACACAGAGCTCGTTGAGGGTATGACTGGCTGGGGCCGGTGTTGTGGAGAATAAAAGAATTTACCAAGACAGTTATAGGTAAAGAAAGGCAGATTTGATAAAGTACGAAGATACATTGCAAGGGTGTGACAGGCAGTACAGCCGAGAAGGGGCTGTCTGCAAAGAGGCAGGGTCTGGAGGGAAGTTTTATGGGGTCATATTGGAGAGGCTACATGCAGATAAGGTTTGCAGATAAGGTCTTGCTGCTGGGGCTTACATGCGAGTGAGGTGTTTGGAAACAGGATGTCTACAGGTTGTCTGTGATTAGCAGTTTCTCAGAACAATTTTTCTGCCCTGACCTGGAGTCCCTTCCTCGTTGCTTGTTTATCTTATTAGGACTCCACAGGGGTTTTTTGTTATTTTGCCTTTCTATCTCATCCAAAATGCCATCTGCCCGGTTCTCGAAGCACTTGTCTGAGATGTCCCTTTACTCAGCAGCTCCATTAGCTCTTCAGCTCCACCTGCTGATGCTTCCACACAGGTTGGGCTTTCCCAATTTCCCTTCACATATATACATACAAACATACATACATAAGCCATCTCTGGAAATAGATAAAGGAATACAGGCCAATGTAGTGTTAGGAGCCCTGTGAAATCTGTCATTTGAAAAGGGATTCTTAATCTCTTCCACTGAATGAGGAGTTCACAAAGTTGACCACTCCTGTACTTTAGTATCTGCATACCCCCATCCCTGAATATGAAAGCTTCCATAGGCTTCCCTGATCACTATAAAGACTGAGGCATGGAAAGGAAGCAGATGGCTTGGGCTATCTCATGCTCTGACTCCAGCTTGTTAATTTTTAACTGGCATATATAATCTACATGCAGAAAAAAATGTACATATTTTCCAGTTACCTTTGCAATGTAAACATGCAGAGTCAAATCTCGTGGGTAACCTTTAGCAAGGTGAATGATTGCTAAGAGCAACATGGAGCAGAGTGAATTTCGAACGTGAATGCACTGTTATGTGGAGTCTTCATTGCCTCGGTTGCTGCAGTCCCATGGGTGGCTTCCCCTCAGGATCCTGGAGCAGGAGGCCAGTGTGGGCATCAGCTGGACTAGGAGTTTCAGATTATCTACTGAGGTTCTTTGTTTTTGTCTCTAGCCATCACATGAATTTCTAACTGGAGCCACAGCCATGACTGAGTGTTGAGTGGCATTTCACTCAATGGTTCACATATTCACAAGGGACCTGCCAACTTCCCCCGACCCTTGTCCTTTCCCAGACTGGAGTTGGGCATCAAAACTAGGATTGAGTAGTGGTTTAGAGCATGAGTGAACATTCCTCATTTTCAACTCAGTTCAGATTAGTCTAATTTCACTGCTGTATGGCTCCAATGCTGTGAAAATTGTCTAAAATGTTTTCAATTCCTAGGAGGCCTTCACTGTCTTCTCAAAGTTATACTTTTTTTTCCCCTTCACTGGAAGGCATATTCTAGTCCTCTAAATACCAAGGGGGAATTTAAATTATTTGGCAGTAGTCAAGTTTCAGAGATCAAGTGTTATTTAAAATAAACAATATTTTAGAGTGGAAATCATTTTACAGTTTACCAAATCTGGGTTAAATTCATCCTCCCCATTCTTTCTGAAACAGTCAATGTGGATAATACCACATGCTTTTTAGGCTGTGTGATAAAAGACATAACTATAAACCCCTTTTCCCTCTGTACTATAAATGTATGAGAGCACATTTTATGTTAGTAGAACTTGTCAGAGTCCTTAACTCTCAATGAAACTGAATGCATTAGGCAGGCCATCAGCTGGGGAAAAAAAATAACAGATAAGAGATTTTAATTCACTATATTTGCACAGAATAGAATTGGATATTTAACCTCTGCCCTTTGATACTTGTTGCTGCTAGTTCATTTGTGCTAGCCTTACTCTGCCTTTGCTTTCAGAGTTCAAATGAAAACCTTCGCCAAGTGTTTCAGTAAACGGTGGTTTAAGGGGTGATCTGGAAGAAGGCCTGCCTCTAGTTTGGCTTTGTCATTTTCTCCTCTAGCTCTGTTTCATCGGGGGATCTGAGGGGCTGGCCAGTGAGAACAAGAAGTGGAGGGGCCCTGACTCAAACACAATAGAGTGCAGAGATTTATTTCCTTCACTTTAATATAATAAACCCCTCAGGGTCTGAATTAGCACCATCATTTTTCCTTAGAATGCTATGTGAAGGCTGCCATCCCTATGTGGGGAGATTAATGCCACCTTTACTATAAATAATCGGGATGAAGGAATTCATCAGGGATGCTTCAAAATTTGCTGGGCTTAGAAGTTCTCCTATAGAGTTGGAACTCAAAATCCAAAGAACTGAACATACAAGACTCTGGTCCTGAAGAGAAAAAGCCAATGAATGCTTTATGATAATCACTGGCCTGGGATATGCTATGTAAATTACTCAATGCTCTGCAGTCCTTCCATAGCAATCAGAGAGGGAGGTTGTCATATCTTTGCTGCCACAGTTGTTGTTGCAGGGGACTGGGTGGCTGGTCTGGAGCTAGAGGACAAGGAGGAGAATCGACCAGAAAGACTGTCCATTGTAATCTGAGTAGCTTAGTACATCATGCCCACGTGGTCAAAGACTGTTCTTGGGACTGGAGATATGGTCATTCCTAGTAAGTCTGTCTGTTGAGTTCATGGCCTGCAGAAGTCTTCGTGAAAAGGGCTCTTGTGTTCTGGCCTGCTGGGCTACTGTTTCAGATATGTCCAAGGAATTAGAACTATATTACGTTTTTCTAGAACATGAGGATACACAAAAATCCCTTTTGCCTTTCTCTCTCTTGTTTTCCAGTTCTTCCTCGAACTGTTAGGTCACTGTGGTCTACATGGACATGGCCTCCCAGATCTCCCTTGAGGAAGGAATGTCACCCCAGCAGCTGCAAGTGCCAGCTCCCAGCCCCTTCATGCACTGCCTCAGCAGCAGGGAGTCACCTCACCTGAGGGCAAGTGGTTCACAGGGCAGCTCACGTCCAAGTAAGGCAGGGACATCAAAGCCCAGCCATTTCAGCGTGACACACAACTCAAGTGGCTAATACTCTTTTTGGAGCTGCCCTCTGGTTTAGCCAAGGCTTTGTTGCACTTAACTTTGAAGTCTGACTTCTCCCACTTCCCCATCCTACTCTCTCTCACAGTTGCTGAGCCCCAATAAATATCGTGCACTCCTGACAGTGACAGCCTCTGAAGAACTCTACCTTTGGTGACTTCATCTCCCTGATAGGCTAAACCTGCCTGGTAGCTTGGTAGAGTTCTAGGCTCAGACTTCCAGACTTTACCCTCGATATGTAAACAGTGCGTTTTAGAATTAGAAAACACTTTTTTCTTTTTTTCCCCCTTCAACAAAACCTGGTTTTCAAAACTGTTGTCCTCTATGGATAGAAGAAAAAAATTGCATTTGACACTTGAAGTTGGGGAATCACTCCTTTGTTCTAGGCTGTGTTTGGCCTTTGCTTGAAGCAATGAATGCCATTGATTCAATGCGTGCGCAGCCACAGGGCAAATGGAAATGAAAAAAAAAAAAAAAGGTTGGAAGGCATTTTGAAAACATAATCTCCATTATATCTATAAGAAAGAGTTTTGTAAACTCCAGAGCACCAGGCAAATGCTGGTTGTTACTGATGGCAGAGCACAGTCCCTCAGCTGTGTGGCAGTGTGCTGCACACTGGGCTGGACGCCTCTTATTAACCCTCAGCAAACCCTGTTATTCTGGGTAGTCTGGGGAGCTGGTAGGTGTGGAAGGGATGAGGCAGCAACTATGGTGGTGGGATTGGCTGTTTCCTAGCTATAATTGTTTTATCTCAGCCCCTCTTTCTCTCTCTCTCTTGTGTCCTGGGTTTTCTGCTCTCTTTTTAACACATGTTCTTTTTTGTGCCTCTGGAGAATCTTTTTTAATAAGATTTTCCTCCTGGATACAAAGGGAACAAGAGGTTTCATTTCAAGGGCAGGCTCTTTTTCTGTGCCTTCTGTGCTTACCTTTTGAGCATGACTGCACAGCCTTCAAACTGTTATGCATGTGGACTCACACTCATGTCACTGGCAGGTGTGGCTGCTGGAGAATCTCAAACGAGCAGCCACCTCAGAATTCCTTCTGAAAGAATGTGGTTTAACTGCAACATTGAGTGTTCACACAGCACCTACTCCCTTAGCAGACTTAAGCTTCCTCTGCGGAGGAGGGGTCACCAAGAGAAACGTGAACGGGGGCTGCCATGATGATAAGTGCCTCTCAGACACTGAACTTCATAGAGACCAGAATCTGAAGCAGAGCTCAGAAGTTTCAGCCAAGTCTCAAGTCTGACTCTCCCGAAGACCCATAATTTTCTGTTTAAAAAAAAAAAGTCATTTAGCCCTTCTACATGGCAGAGTAGAAGTTTCCTAAAAATATATATTATTAATCAAAACAGCTCTTTTGAGCATGCACTGCTCTAAGCATTTACATTTATTATGATACTTAATTCCCACAATAACTTTAGGAGAAAGTTGCCACTAATATTCTCATATTTGAGGAAGGAGAGGCACAGAGAAGTTAAGTTAGAGGCACACATTTTGGAGCAGGCCCTAACATTCATAAGGGTTGCTAACTAGGTTTTCAGTTACTGAGTAACTATTCATAGAGCACCTGCTGTATACCAGATGCAGTGCTAGCACTGGAGACAGAGTGCTGAGCAAATAAACATAGTCCTTGTATTGTTGGAAGACAAGGATGGTCAGAATGTGTGGATCTTGATGGGCAGTATGTACATGCCAGTTTTTTTGTTTTGTTTGCAGAGGAATAAAACCTCCTAAAAGCGCAGTTGGGAGAAAGCAGGTTTCTGGAACATTTCTAAAGGTTGTATTTATGGTGGCCCATCTTTCTTCCCCATTTCCAGCCTCAGTGAATGATGCCACCCAGGCTGTCATCCTTGACTCCTGCTTCTCCCTTTCCTCAAATCTTCCATCAATCACTGAGTCCTGGTAACTCTGCTTCCTGAACTTCTCTTGAATTAACTCACTCATCTCTATACCTATCACCACCATCATCTGTTGCTCAGAGTTCTGTAACAGCTTCCTAACTTGTCTCTTGTCGTCTCTCCTGACACCCTATAGCCCACTGTCCTTCCAACCCCTGTGTGTCAAGTGGATAGCTGAATACAGGGGTCCAGAGATCAGAGGTGCAGCCAGGCAGGAGAGTAGGGGCTGGCAAATAAATTTCAGAAACGGGGTCACTGAGGTAGGTGGAAAACCAGAGGAATGTGGCATTGCCAGAGGAGAGGGTGGGCGGCTTTAAAGGAGAGAGCAGTTAGGGGTTAAGATGAAATATGAAACAGTCTCTTAACATTTGCCAGCAGAGATCATGGGTGTCTTTCAGAAAAGTTTCAATGGAGTCCTGTGGGTAGATGTAAAATAGAACTAAACTCTTAGAAGGAAAGATTAAAACAATTTTTTTAAACTGTATGTGAAAGAAAAAGTGAATAGCAACTGGCAGGGGGACATTGAGTGAGGAAGCTGGTTTTTTGTTTGTGTTTGTTTTTACCATATTAAATCTTACAGCATGTTTATGCATTGATGGGAATGACCCATAACAAGAAAGAGATTCAAAATGCAGCAAAGAGAAAGGAAATCCTTGAGGTGCCAGGGCTCAGAGTTACAGAACCTCAAGGGGAGGTGGCATTTGTTGGATGAACTCTGTTTTCCCTACTGAAATGGGGAGGAAGAGAGATACAGATAAAGGAGACTTACAGATTTGGTGGGGAGGAAGATGCATACATTCTTATCTGATGGCTTCTCTTCTTTTAAATCATAAAAAGCATTTAAAAATGATTGATTTATATTTGCAGGAGGTTTGAGGAGAGAGACTACAGAAGATGTAAGATAATCATTTTGAGGCTGGAGAGGCTAATTAACTAAGGAAACGTAAAGGGAGTGTGGAGTGTTTTGTTAGGATTTTATTGTGGGCTTAAAGTGCACCTGGTCAGCAGGATTGTGTTTGTGTTCCCCACCCCAGTAATATTAAGTTTTTCAAATGCGGGTGTGGATAAACTGGACTCAGCCAGGCTTGGTTTTATTCCAGGCAATTGTGACAGAAGAGAGAGGAGTCAAAGAGGAGAGGACATTTTCAAGGAGGTGATTGGGATGATAAGCCCTGTGATCTAAATGAGTAAGAAGGAAAATAAAAACGGGCTGGCGGCTAGATAATGAGCAAGTTGTTGATGGTTTGGGGATACTAGTGAGGCTGACTATGTCAGGGAGCTGGAACTAGCAGAGGAGGTATGGGTCAGAGATGGGGGTTTCTGCAACAGATTCCAGAGGTGGTGCTGATTGCAGTAGCAACAAGGTAGTTTGTGACAGCAAGAATAGACTTTGCTACAATGAAATAAAGAGAAAAGCAACTGGGCACGAAATATTCAAGGATCTGCAAGCCCGGTGTTTAGAGGTCTTCTCATTGCACACATTTTGTAGTTGCTGGCTCATCTTTCCAGCAAGCCTGTTATTCTCTGCAGGAAGAAACTACATTTGTCTTGTCACTGCTCCCTCCCTAATGCCCAGCACAGTACCTGACCCACACAAATACTCAGTAAATATTTACTGAATGAACAAGTAGCTCCATTCTTTTAAAAATTTTACAAGTTATTCCTGAATTGAGAACCGCACTCTGGGACTCCATTGCCTTGACTCCGTATGGACCACTGTTTGTGAGCTGCCTTGTGGGTAAATGACATTTGCTGCTCTGTGGATGCTGTAAAGAAGCTCTCCTGTTTAAATCTCCTTGGTAGTTAATATAGGAGGTTGCTGAGGAAGTAGTTTTTCCCGTACACAATATTCCCTTCATTAGGACCTACAAGAAAATTTTTCTAGGGTTTTATTGCTAGAGAGACTTGTGACTCTCCGAAGTGAACTGATGTTTTTTTGTAACTCTTATAAGTAAATATGTTTTCCTCTTTGCTTTGTCCTTAAGAGCCAGATTTACAGCCCCAGCTCAACCTTAGCAAATATGCAGAAAAATAGGGTATCTATTTCTTAGGAATAATTCTCCCCTTTGCTTTATTGGATTATCCTGACTTCCTCATCTTGGTAATCTCTTCTCATGTTTCCTTTTTTATTCTAGAATCTTTCTTCAAAATTGAATGCTAAAGTATGTTTCTCTGAAGTTCAGCTGGGTGAGATTTTCTCTTGACAATGTCAGCTGGCACAAGCTTCTAGTGCAAGCTTCCAGTGATCACGTAAAAATGCAAGCTTATTGTTTTATAAATCATAATAGTAAAGATTCAGATTATGAACATTTATAAGTAACACGTTTCTGAGAATTTATTAATCTTTTTTAGATAAGTTTAGAATTTCTATGGCATATAATGTTAAACATATTTTAGACTAAATATGAGACACAAAATTGCTTACAAGAAGTATTTCTGACCATTTATTAATTAAAGACATCTACCTGAGCCTTTATTAATTTAATCAAGAAACTACCTGAATTTCTTTGAACATGTATTTGCATAGCCAAATAATTTAAGGAATGTAAAAATAACCAAATTATGATTTAAAGACTTGGGCAAACTTCTAAATATGCAAATGGAGTAAAAAACAGGGATCAAGATGACAAATATGAACCAAAACCACTGCAGATGGAAATAATGAATTGAAATGGGAAGACGAGTCAAGACTAGCCACACAGGAATACTGGACACAAAATCTTCATGGTGTAAAGGAAATAAAAGGAAAAAGCAGAGGAAACATATTACAGCTGTAAGCTCTACCATATACAATATTTGAGAATTATTAAATACACTGAATAAGCCCATTACATACTATCTTGATAAGAACATTTATTCCAGAACCCTGGTTGAGAGCACCTACTATGTTTTTCAAGAGTTGTTTTCAGAAAATACAAATGCAAAGCCTGCAAGGATGGAGAAAGATACGTGGGCATAGCTCAGCAATGGCCCTCCCACCAGTAGAGTGGAGACCACATCATTGCTTGTAATTTGGTCAGAACAACTGTATGCTTCTTTCTTCAAGCTTTGATCACTAGACTCATTTAGTGTTGTATATAAGAAGAAAGAGATTGTTAATTGTGCTTGCCTTGAGATGTATGAATAAGTAAATAAAATGCATTAAAATTTTAACAACTGTGAAAATCTTCTAGAATGGTATAAGTTATGTTGGTACAGGTCACTTTATGTATTTTCACAAGATGCCTCAAATTCCTTGTTGGGAGAGGCTAGGTTATTCATTAAGGACTACAAAAAATAAGACCACATGAAGTCATATTTTCACTATTAGAATTTTATAAAATAGCTCTGATAATGGATGAAGTCATATTTTCACAATTAGATTTTTAAAAAATGATTCTGGTAATGGAATGTATTAGTATTGTTAGAACTACTAGCTATATGACATTGTGGGCTTCTGTTATACTAAGAAATGTGCTAAACATTTATTTGTACATTATTTATTTAATCCTCATAGTTATCCAATGATAGATGCAATAACTGTTCCCATTCATTCATTCATTCGTTCAAGAAATATTGAATTGTTAATATATGCTGGCCACACTTTTAGAATGAGTGAGACAAAGAGCCTGCTTTCTTGATGCTTTCCTACTAATGGAGGACAATAAACAAACAATCTTACAGAATATTGGAAGTAATAAATACCCAGAGGAATGTTAATTGAGACAGGAGATGATGGATAGTGACAGGAAGCACCATTTTAGACAGGGTGGTCTGGAAGTGGCCTCTCTGAGGAGGTAACATTTGAGAAGAGACTTGTACAGAGTAAGAGAGAGTGAGAAATCTTATAAAAGAGGTAACACAAACTCGAAAAGGCTAAGTAACTTGCCAAGAGTTACACAAACAGAAAATGGCAGAGCTATAATTCAAGCTCAGGTATGTCAAACTTTAGAATCTTCACTTTCAGCTACTGTACTTCATAGCCTCAGTGTTCTGGGCTAATTCATGGCAAGCCTAGACAGCAGATCTGAATGCATGATCCCAATGCCTGGAATTTCAGCTACCAAGGTCAGGGCTTGCTGCCCATGATCGTTCAGTGGGGGTCTTGCTATGGCCACTGCAGTGTGGCTGGGTTGCAATTTCACAGCAAATAGATAAACATGTCTTTGATTAGATCGGGTGTGAAAAACAGCTGAGGCTGTTTTGCTGGGCAAAAATAGTGGGAGGAGAGTATCTTTTGGAACTGTGTTGTGCAGTGTTAAGACCTTCTAAATACTCACATTGCTTAAGGGTAATTCACATTGTGCCCTCAGCCTGAGTCCTATATGATAAGGTTAACAGAAGCAGAAACACGCTTGTCCCTTTCATCTCATCTCTTCCCATATGTTGTTGTTCCTAGAAAGGAGTGGAAAGACTCTGTCTCCTTTACATTTTCCAGCCCACCTTTGTTTGACTAGAATTTCTGTAACCTTCTCCTCTCTCCATGGATATCCAAAATATGGATGGTAGACAGTACCAGGTTCCATAACACTGTGTATATGAACTGGGTTTAATCACCTTCTTCCCAGTCCAGGGATGAGAACTGGTAGTATGTGCTTGTTCATAAAAAGGAGAGAAGAGCATACTATTGAGTGGAGCCTGGATCTGAAATAAGCCCCAGAAGAAACTCTGGCCCTTAGATGTAAAAAATGACAGTCGTCAAGTTGATGTAGGCTTGAGTAAATCTCTGAACTTTTGGAGAGATCACACATGGAGTCACTCGTTCATTCACTTGCTCATTTGGACATTTATCAAGTACTTATGAAGCATCTTTAATATGCATCACATAATTCTTAACCCAGGAGATACAGAGAACACATGGTCTCATGGGAGACACGGACACAAACAAGTTCATTGCATTCAGTGTTATAAGCATTTCAAAAGAAATGAAAACGGGGTGTAGAATCCTCAGAGGTGTTACAGAGAAGTTGCTATTGGGGTGGACCTTCAAAAATAAGCAGAGTTGATAGAAGTTGAAGGAAATAAAGTTAATAGTCTAAGATAGTGGGGATAGTGTGTCCAAAGACTCACAATTCAGGAATGGCCTAATTAATTCAGAAAACACCACAGCAGCATGAAGATGTCCTAAAGGGAAATGGAGGAGGGATGGTTGGAGAGGAGGCTGGCCCAGATGAGGTCTGTGACACAGAACTATAGATTTTTCTAACAGACGGGACCTTAGAGAACATCTAGTCAACAAAAAACCTGAGACTCAGAGATGCTGACTTGATCAAACTAGATTTTAAAAAACAATGTGGTTTAGGAGTTGTTGCCAAATGAGAATCTCCTGAGGATTTTTGTTTTGGTTGAAAAAGTATGTATTGTTTATCAACACAAACATTTTGTTTCCAAGGTGTGCTTGTGTTCAGAATGATAGAAGTGGAGGGGCCTCCAATTAATACAGTCATAAACAGTTAGGTCTGCCAGTCAGAGTTCACGGCACAGTATTAAGATGAATGCTGTGGATGCTAGCACCCCACAGGTGGGAGTTGAAGTTGGAACAGCTCTTCTGAAGGGAGATTTGGAAATTCACATCAAAACAACCTATGAAATCTGAACAGCTTTGACCTCAAATTCCTTTTGAAAGAATTTGTCCTGAAGAAATGGCCAGAAATACATCTAGAGCACATTCATTCATTGTAGCATTGTTAATAACATAAAAAACCGGATCTGGTCTACATTTTCTATAGATAGAAATGTAGACATTTAATATAGATATTAAAATGATTGAATAGATGTTTATTTGTTTATATGGAAATATATTTCTAAATTAAAAATGTTAGAAAATATTATGTACAATGACCCTATTCTTATAAAAATTATATATATATACATATATATGTATATATGTTATTTATGGGTCTGCATGAAAAAACTTTGGACAAATATATGCCAAGATATTAACAGTGGTCATTACCAGGTGATAGCAGGCAATTCTTAATTTCTACTATTGGCTTATCTGCATAAATTCTAGGGTCTTTTTTTGTTTAATAATAAACATGTTTTACTAGATTACTTGTGCAAAATAAAGTTATGTATCATTTCTCCATGTGCATACAGACTGGCTGGCTGCCTCTTCACCACACCTATTTACAATTCTTCTATTGTTTCATTTAAGGCCAATAACTAGGGGGGAGAAAGAGATTAAGTTTTGGAACCATATATTATGGTTGGAAAACTTCTTCCTTGTGTATGTTGTTTCTGTGATGGGAAAGATAAGCTCAGCTTATCTCTACCACTTTTTGGAAAGCATACATCTTTAGATTAAACATGACTGGCCAACTTCCAGAATTTCCATTTCCTTAGTAACTGAGTAGTGTAATAAATTGAATAAAAGCATCTGCTACTTTTCAAATCATCTATGCTGTGCAAAAGTTTCACCCAGACACCTGGATTCCCTTTCAAAAGCTGTGTGATTTTCACATTCCGCACACACAGATGGAAATAATCTGGGGTTAAGCCAGTCCTCTCAGCAGGAGTTGCTTTTCTGCTATGTTGACTCTGATGTTCAAGTGGGTGTCACCCAAACCTCGTGTCTGTTTCTAACATGTTTAGGAAGGGTTCTGTCACTTGGATGTTATGAAAATGGTAAATGTTTCATGGAGAAGGGATGGAAACGCCATTTACTGCTCTGATGTATAAACTTCAAGTCGGAAAGGAAAGATACGCAGCAGATCCAGCCCTTTTCTCTTTTCACCTCCTCACTAAGAACTTAGAGATCACCTTTTATCAAACCAGTTCTGGTCCAAATTGGTTTCTTGACTTCATGTCTCATACTGCTCTTTATCTGAAGAGGTCTGATCTGCCCTGGGATATCTGTATCCTGCTATATTTTTTATTACAGAGTCTTTGTTTATAGAAGAAAAAAAGACTGAGATATTAATTGGTGTGTGTATTTCTCTGTTTTCCCTCCTTCTTCCTTGTTGCAGATGGGAAACAAATTAGTTTACTTTTTATGGAAAGTTTTGCAGGGCAGAGAGGAAAAGCTGCCTGAGGGCCAAAGTCCACCAGTGCTTTATAAAGTATTGAGCAAATCAGAGAGGTGGTGTTGGGCAGGAAGAGTGGTAAAGGGAACACCTTGGAGAACAGGGGAGACCAGGGGATTCCCAGACACTCAGTAGGGTCTGAAGGCTGGCCGATGCCCTGCTCCCCAGCAGTGCTCTGGAAGGGCACCTGTAGGGGCAAAGGCTGCCAAGCACCTGGGCAAGTGGGGTTAGGCTTTCTGCTTTGGGGTAGTCCGACTGTAAGGAATCACATTAAACCTTGATACGCTAAGCCTTGAAGACGCCAGAAGAAGCCATTCTAGAAATGAGGACCTGCTCCTATTCTCCAGGTTCTTTGTAAATCTTCTGGATATTGGAGAAAAGGCTGAAATAAAGTCGAGAGGCCATGTGTTCCCAGACCCAAATAACATGAGAGGTGAGGCAAATTTAAGTTGATAAAAAGAAAACAATGTTTCTAGCTCTGATGTCAATGGACCTGAGTCCATCAGTTATGTGCTTCCCTGGTTTGCCTTCAGTATTCCTCCATCATGCTGCCTATGGTCATGTAGATCCCTGAGTTTTGTGGCTGTAACAAGAGATTGATTGGAGAGCTGCCTTTCCTCTGGGAGGATTAGTCATTTGAGGGCCAGAAGCTGAAATGCTAAAGGCTGTAATTATTGATAGGGTTTGTTACCCATTTATGTGGGAAAAGTCAGATGGAGGTTGAAGCTAAGAATAGATCATCAACTTCTGTAGTATCATGAGATTTCCTATATCATATTATTAAGCATCATCCCTCCCCTCTGTAGCAGCTCCAGCTATAACTGTTTCTCTATACTTAGGAGCAGAAAATCCATTTCTAGTTGCACTATGAAAAAGTACACCATTGATTATTTCTTGGTTTATGTCATGGTTTCTGAGGTTGTAACATAATGTCACTGTGTCTCAGTCACTACAAGTATGGGTCTGTAATAGTTGCTGCTCATGCAGCAAACAGGGCGATTAATGCAGGCTGAAGCCACAAGGATGACACAACATGAGAATGAAGGTGGATTCCAAATCGAGGATGAGAAATAAAGGCAGGAGACCTGACCTCAGGTTTCTGCTGGCCCGTTGTGAAAGCTGCAACATGGTCAACAATAACTATAACCATGAATAACCTTCAAATAAGGCAGGAATTAACAAGGGCTAGACTCAAGTTACAAGGGATTATGGGCACTTGAAGTGTTGATTCCCAATTAGAATACTTGTAGAATAGTTTTAAATAATGGGTAGGCAGAAGGAAAGGGGGTAATCCAGATGTCTATTTTTGACGAAGTATTGAAACTAACGCCTCTGAAGTTGATTCTTAAGATATTCCACAGGCAACACAATCTGCCATATTTTTCCATCACATCGTAAGCCCAAGTTAGAGGTAGTTCAGAACAAAGTAAAATTGTGTTCCATTTCTTTTTTTGAAGAGTTTTCCTTTCATTTTATTTCTCCTTTTCATTCCTTTAACCTGAAATTTAACTAAGCCAATGATTTCCCAGAGGTCAGGAATGACTGCGGACAAGGGGAGGTTTGAGACCTCCTTTGTCCCTTGAAGTCAAAGTGCACTGGTCCACACTATTCTGCCTGTGCTTAAAAGCAGTATCAGTGAGCAGGGAAGAAGAGGATGTAGAGAAAGAGGTAATGTCTCCAGGTTGTTCTGCTGTTGCTGGATACCTGCTATGGTTTGAATGTTTGTGTCCCTCCAAAATTCATATGTTGGAAGCTGAAACCCAATGTGATAATAATGAGGTGGGTCTTCAGGAGGTGTTAAGTCTTGAGGGCTCCACACCCTCCATGAGATTACTGCCTTGTAAAAGGGCTTCGGGGAACTAGCTGGGCCACCTTTGGCCATGTGAAGAAGCAGCAAGAAGACACCACTTTGGGAGCAAAGAACAGCTCTCACCAGGCATCAAAACTGTTGGCGCCTTGATTTTGGACTTCCCACCTTCCAGACCATAAGAAATAAATGTCTGTTTTGAAAATTACCCAGTCTCAGGTATTTTGTTTTAGCAGCACAGACAAAGACAACACCAGATGTGGGGAAGCTGCAAGGCAGAATGAGGCAGTGAAATGTGGGGGACATGGTGATCAACAGAAACTTGCCTTCCATGCACTGCATGAGGCAATGGTGGAACAGAGAAGGCCACGGATAGACTAGCGATGAGTCAGGTTACTGTATTACTTATCTAAACACAATAGCTGATATTTATTGGATGCTCATTTACTGCCAAGATCTTTATAATGCATTACCTTATTTATTCCAGATAACTACCCTATGAGAGAGGTACACTGTGAGCCCTCTTTTACAGATGAGGAAACAGGCAGAAAAGTTAAGAAAATTGACCGAGGTTATTATCTAGTAGTTAGCGTAGCACTGAGGTCAGACTCCAGAGCCCTAAAGCTTAATTCTTATGCCAGACTGACTGATTTCAGGAGAAAAGAGCATGAAAATATGTATAGGGAATTCCTGTTAGTTTCTTGATGTTCTGGTGGGTAATGGAGATTTTACCTAGTTTACCTGCATCAGAAGATAATGAACCAGATGCTAATAAAAGCAATGGCTATGCTTACAGAATTCATATCTTGCATTTTCCCAGATACTTTCTCTTTTATTCTCTGCCATCAATAGGGTGGTGGCTAGATAGTGGCATTAAAAAAAGCATCAATAATGAATTAAAATAGTTTTCTTTTAAAACTATTTATAGCCTAAAAAACAGTAACATTCTCTTAACTTGCCTGGAGTTGACTGAAGAGAGTCAATGAAACAAATCTGCAGCAAGTTGTATTTTGCTGGTTGATTTTCTGAAAAATAATTAAGCCACTATTACAAGATTGTTGCATGTGTGTGTTGAGTTATAGGACTGCAATATTTATATTTACCAATCAAGAAACATGAGCTTGCATTCCTAAATATGCCTTTGCTTCTCAGATATGTATTTTGATAACTTTAGGAGTGATATTGAACCGATATCCTGTATTACTGTTATTTACAAGTTTACAGCCAATTCTAGACTCCACCTCCAGTACTTAGAAGGAGAGAACATGTTTAAGATAGCCTTCACATTTAAATCTCTAAAAAATACCCTGGTCCAAATACACTGGAATTCATGAGGATTTTAACCTTGCCCACTCTTGGGGTAGGTGTGCACTATTCTCTGGGACCCCAGTGCAATGTGTCTACTAAAGGCACACACGACCTTAAAGAGAACTCATTCACATTTTGGTTAAAAGATAATTATGACAGAATACACAATGCAAAATATATTAATCAGATATACCAAAAAGTAAGAGTCTCTTTGACCCACGTCCCCTGGCCACAACAACTACTGTTTTCTTTTTCTTCTGTCGTGTTATGTCTTGATTCAGGTGAAACCAAAAAACAAACCATTAAACTTTCACCTTAAAAAAGTTATCACGTAATTCTTATGGACAGTGCACTATTGCACTTCCCCTCCTCCCAAGTACCAGTTCTTTCTTTACCCATTCTTTGATCCTTTCCCCATTAAGGATAAGATAAAGGGGAAGATGAGAATAGGGATGCTGGGAGGCTCAAGTTGGGGCAATGATAGTGGGGAGTCGAAGATGGATGAGGATGAGAGAAGGGGTAAGACTCAGGGTTGTGTTGTGCCAATTAATTTTTGAAATCCAATTTTTAAAACTCTGGTTGTTTCATAAAGCCCTGTTTTATGTTAGCAAAGCTTTGGTGACAGCCCTCAGATGAGCTTGGAGTCTGATTGGGACATTTGGTTGCCTATAGTAATATATAAGGAGTTTGTGACTAAGCCCTGATGATGGGTAATCACTGAAGGCATCATGTGTGGTTCAGCCGCTGTCACCAGTGGGATTGAGCTGCAACTACGATTTTAACAGCACGAAGAAGGAGAAGATAGGAGCTGTTGTAGGATGAGCTCCCAGACTTCACTGAAGCTTTTCCATGCCCACAGGCCACGAATATTTTTGAAACACTTTTCTCATGGCTTGTTCCTATCTGCCTCCCCCAAAGTCTACAAGAGCTTTTAGTTCTGATTCATTGCAATGTGATATAGTGAATAGATATATATGGTTACATTTTCCAGTGGAACAAGAGAAGGTGGCGATATAGGCAGAGGAATAGCTTGAGTGAAGGCCTGGAAGAGGGACAGATCCCTGCATGTTTGTACAGCGGACAGTGTAGAGGTATGGTGAAGGTGCGGGTGAGCAGCATGGAGAGACTCACTTCTCTAGAGGAAACCTGGGCTTTGAATGAATTTGGGAGTCTTGGATCATTTGAATCGGTAAAGGGATGTGGTCAGAGTTGAGAATGGCATCGTTGGTCACAGTGTGGAGCACAG
Source organism: Saimiri boliviensis (assembly GCF_048565385.1). Lineage (NCBI taxonomy): Eukaryota > Metazoa > Chordata > Mammalia > Primates > Cebidae > Saimiri > Saimiri boliviensis. The sequence goes on from NC_133450.1 coordinate 78,238,433, forward strand.
TTTGAAGAGAGAAGCCAGCGTTGTCTGCTTCTACCATGCTTGCTGGCTAGGAGCCCTAAATGTTGGTACACCAAGAATTGAGGAATATAATTAAGATAAATCCTTTATAATCTGTCATCGAAGACATAAAGAATTTTAATGTCAGTTGTCTTCCTATATGTTGGACTTAAGAAATACATGTAGCCATTCTGCTTATACTACTTGGGAGCATTACCAACTGTTTGGGGATTGGAACACAGGCACTTTGGGATTCCCTGTTATGTCTTAGCTGTTTATGTATTTTTAGATCCCTGAGTTAAGAATTTAATTCATTTCTGTGATTAAGCAGGTGAAGATTGTCACTGACAGGTAGATTTTCCATATCCTAAGTAGGGTAGAAACATGTTTGTACAATAATGTAGGCACAATGCAATGTCAATGCTAAGATGAGATATTCCATGTTGGAGCTCTGCATTGTAGCCGACTCACTCCTTCTGACCTGTGCTGGTGTGACTCAGCCCCACACAGCAGGGCATGTGATGAAGGTGGCAATGGCAAGGTGTTCGGCTCCTTCCTGGTGACTGCACGTGGGGATACAGCTGTATCAGAAGAAATGTTAAGAGAAGGTGCTCCAGAAAGTTTTAGGAAGTGCATGCAACACAAATTTTTAAAAGATGAATGACAGGCTTAGAGCAGACATCAAGCTGGCATGCAGCAACCAGAGCTTGTGTGCCTTTTCAAAGGACCACAAACCTTTACTGATCACCTATTGCATGCCTAACACACAGCAGAGAGGTGGGGGGAGATAAAACGTGAGTTCCACCCTCGAGCAACTTCTGGTCTTAAGGGAAACAGACATAAAACCGAGCAATTGTAAGATGATATAGAATAAAGTAAGTGCTAAGTAAGTATAAATAAAATTATGTGGACTTGAGGATAAAAAGAAAATTGTTGAGGGAATACATTAAAATGGTGGTAAAATTGAGCTAAGCATTGAAATGAATAAATGAATAACTAGGAGAACGAAGAAACTTCTAAGCAAAGTTCAGAGAATGAAGGAAAGCCTAGTGTCTTCACATGCACTCTATGTTTTGGAATGGTGAGTATTGCAGCTTGCAGGGTGTATAAAGAGCAGGGTGTGTAAAGAGCAGGGTGTGTAAAGAGCAGGGTGTGTAAAGAGCAGGTGTGTAAAGAGGTGTGTAAAGGTTCTTCCTATGGAAGAAGAGTAGTCTGTGGGGACTAGATAGGCCAGAACCTTCACTGCCTAACTTATTCTGGAGATGATGAGTGGCCATAGCAGGGCTGTGAAGAGGAGAGGAATGTGTGGCATGCAAACCAGGAGGCCAAAGAAGTGGGGCAAGGAGGATCACTGGTGTGGATCACATCTCACTTATGGTCTTGATAACAGCTATATTTAGCTAGAGTTCATTGCCAGGCATTATTCTATGATCTTTTTGTTGTTTAATATTTATAATAATATTTTATGGTAGGGAGAGTCCAAATAACAAGTCCAAGATCATACAAATAAACAGGCCAGAACCAGAATTCACACATAGATCAACCGGCCCCAGAAGTAACATGCATGTCCTCAGGAATTCAGTGCTCAACCCAGTAAATGTTTGATGAATTAGCAAACACTTGGATAAATGGAACCATCCTGGGTTTAGGTAGCATAGTCAAGAAGGGTCTAACTCGAAGGACAATTATACCAGAGACCGACATGTTCAACCTGAAATGGCCGAAAAAGGAGGACCAGGCTGGTGATGGAAGTCTGAGAGGTGAGCAGCCTCTACTGCTTGATGCCATGCCATTTCCAAGATCAGTAAGGAAAGAGAAATAGGGCTACAATGCTCTAAGATCCTGGGGCTGCATTTACAATTCAGTAACTGCAAGCAATGTAGATTGTACTAGGTTAAATAGAGCCCCATCCTCTCATTCATGTTCATCCAGAAGCTCACAATGTGACCTTGTTTGGAAATAGGTCTTCGCAGATGTCATTAGTTAAGGTAAGATCATATTGGATTGGTGTCGGCCCTAAATCTGATGACTGGTGTCTTTATAAGAAGAAGTGTGGGTACACAGAGATTATACCAGTCAGCGTTCTCCAGAGAAACAGAGCTAACAGGAAGTATGTATAAATAAAGATATATTTTAAGAAATTGGCTTGTACAATTATGAAGGCTGGGAAGTCTACAATAGGCAGGAGAGCCAGCCGACTAGACATCTACAGAAGAGAAGAGCAAGTGTTGCCATTCAAGTGGAAAGAACACCTGCTGGAAGAATGTCTTCTTCCTTGAGGGAGGTCAGTCTTTTTTTCTATTAACGCCTCCTGCTGCTTGGATGAGGTCCACCCACCCTTATGGAGTCCAGTGTGCTTTACTCAAGGACCCCCACCAAAAATGCTACTCTTATCCAAAAACACCCTCACAGGAACATCCAAATGTCTGACCCAATATCTGAGCAATGTGGCCTAGCCAAGTTGACAGACAACAATTAATCGTCACATAGACCCAGGTACACAGAGATGAAGGTGTTGTGAAGACAGAGGCAGAGACTGGAGTGATGCATCTATTGCCTAGGAAGGCCAGCAATTGCTGGGAACCACCAGAAGCTAGAAGAGAGGCATGGAACAGGTTCTTTCTTAGAGCCTTCAGAAGGCGGCAACTAGGTTGTCTTTCAACATCTCAGTTTTGAACTTCTGGCCTTCTGAACTTGAATGATTACATTTCTGTTGTTGTAAGCCATACAGTTTATGGCAGTTTGTTAAAATGGTCCCAGGAAAGAAGATAGAGATAAGCCCAGCAGTGGTACAGACACATTTCCCAGCAGATGTCAGGGTCTGATGCACTACTGAGATTTGAGATATTCATGACGCCAGGTACAAAACAGACCTTTGTGTGGGCACTGAGGAAGATGAGGGAAGGGGGAGGAAGGCCTGGATGGAGGGTTTCCTGAAAATAATCACAACATATATGACAGAAAAGGAGAAGTTAACTTTCATATATATGAAAAGCTACAATTTTAAAGTCAGTAAGAAAAGGATAAAATGCCTATTGGAAAAGTAAACAAAGAAACAATCAATATACAAAGGAAGAATGACAAATGGCCACTAAATAGCCACCTTGTTGATCTGGGCTTATTGTGCATGCTGTGTCCATTACATTTGTACTCAGGGTTTGCTCTTTGAAGTGCATAACGAGGATGCCTGTTTTGGAGAAGAACTCTTTGGGGCCAGATGCAGTGAAAGTGGGTGCTGAACAGCCTGCTTCAGCAGTGGGAGAGATGCTGCTACCTGGCAGCAAGTTCCCCAGACCCAGAACAAAGGCTGATGTGAAATACTAAAGCATGATCAATGCATTCAACAGGAAACAGGTGTTGACTGAAGACCTCCTTCATCTTCAGCCCTGTATCACACACTGTGGGGAGCACGAGAGCCCCAGGGATGACAAAGGCCGAGGGATATGAAATTGCAGGACAGCAATCAAAGGTAGAATGAACTATTTGGCCTACATTAATATTAGTGACTTCCAGTTCTGGCTATACATTAGCATCCCTGGAGAGCTTTTTAAAAATACAAATGCCTACTAGAATGTTCATAGTAGAAGCACTATTTGTAAGAGCTCCAAACCGGAAACTATCCAAATGCACATCAATAGTAGGATGGATAAATTATGGATTATTCACATAATGGAGCACCATTCAGCAATGAGAATGAAAGATTGACAACTCCACAAAATAATGTAGATAAATTAGATAAATAAGTATAGATAAATCTCTTAAGAGTAATGTCAAGTGAAAGAAGCTAGATAGAAAAGGGCCACACTTTAATGTATCATAGTGATGTAAGGTGTTAACAAGAGGGGAACATGGGAGAGAGTTTATGGTACTCTCTGCACTGTCTGTACTTCTGTAATTCTAAAACTATTCTAAAATGTTAAAATTTGCTTGAATGTACAAAAAGTCATGCTGTATGATTCCATTCATATCAAATACAAAGACAGACAAAATTCATGCATACTATTAGAAGTCAGGATAATTCCCTTGGGAGGAGTGGTGTCCGGAAGGGTGCAAGTGGTAGCCTTCTATGTCACAGTCTACATGCTACTTACGTGGATGTGTCTTATTTTGAAAATGTATTTGATTGAACACTTATGTGCTTTTTTTTGGTACATATATTTTATTTCATTAAAAAATTAAAAGCAGCCAGGTGCAGTGGCTCACACCTATAATGCCAGCACTTTGGGAGGCTCAGGCGGGTGGATTACCTGAGGTCAGTAGTTTGAGACCAGCCTGGCCAACACGGTGAAACCCCGTCTCTACTAAAAATACAAAAATAAGCTGGGTGCAGTGATGCACGCCTGTAATCCCAGCTACTTGGAAGGCTGAGGCAGGAGACTTACTTGAACCTGGGAGACAGAGGTTGCAGTGAGCTGAGATCATGCCATGGCACCCCAGCTGGGGCGACAGGGTGAGACTCAGTCTCAAAAAAACAAACAAACAAAAAACATATAATTGAAAGCTATTGTAACATCCAATTCTCCCCAGACTAAATAGGTCAGAATTTTGGTTGGAGTCTCTGGGCTTTTTTAAAAAGCACCCTAGATTATTCCAGCGAGCACCAGAGACTGAAAGCTACTGCTATTTGTTATGCAGGAAATGAGAAGAGGCAGAAATCAGAAGCTGGAGCTGTGAGTTCACACTTCCTTCTTACAGGGGGCAAGGCATGCATGGATCCTCAAAGGCTGGGAGGGATTGATGAGACCAGCAAGGCTCCACAATAAATGAGCATTTTCAGCCCAGGAAGCATTGAATTTCCAATTCTCATTTTTCTGTGTTTCTGGCCCTGGCTACATTTTGCCTGGAAACTTGACTCCCTGTCTTAAATGCTCTTGTCATATGTTGGCCCCTTAGGGTCAAGAGCTGTGAAGAGTCTCGCCAGTCTTCATGCAAATAGAGAGAATTAAAAAGCAATTAGTTTATGTACCCTGAGCACTGTATTTTATCTAATTTCTACACTTTTTTGTGTTTCTACTCAAGCCTCAATAAGCCTTTAAGAAGGCATGGGTAAAATAAGTGACTGGAAGAACAAGGTGCAGCGTCCAGATTTGACCACAGAAGCAACATCTGTAGCATTAGCGATCAACTCCTAACACACAGAACATTTAGGGTGTGAAGCTGGGGACGGGAGACCCTTAGGGGCAAGGATTGGTGGATTCTAGGTGTACAGTGGGGACGTATCTGTGCAGAGTGTGTTGCCATTTGTGATTCATTATTAGTCCAGACAGTCCAGTTGATTCACTGGTACCTTTCTTATTACGAGGGAGAGAGGACCCACAGACCATGCACTAAGAGCATTTATGAATTTACAGTTGGTGTTTGCATTCTGAGAGCCATTACTTCCATGGGCTCATTACAGGTTACAATCATACAACAACAACAACAACAATAAACACACCCGACCTTTATGAGTGGTTAGATAATTCCAGGCACGTTGCCAAGCCCTTTCCAAGAATTATCTCATTTAATCCTCACTTCAATCTTACCAATTTCCCACTTGACAGATGAGAAGACCAGTGCCAAGATTAGCAAGTTACCTAAGGTCTCACCACTTGTCAGAACGGAGCTAGTTGTAACAAAGCAGTTGATTTTCCAGATGGTGTTTTTAATGTGATGTCATATTGGTTAAAGATGGGACGACAGGACTTTGTAATAATTTGTCCTTACAGCCCTCCCTCATCTCCTTTCCATCCTAGATTCACCCACCCTACCCCAAGTCATCCTCCTCCTTCTCTCCCTCTGCCTTTCTTTTCCTATCTTTTGATATTTGCATTTACTCTGAAAAGCTGTTTCTCCTCCTTTCCCCTCTTCTCATCTCTAGAAGAGCAAATGATTAATTAAGTCATACGAAGATGTTTGGGATTTGCTGTGTAATTTCTCTCAAGAGTGACTGCACTTGAAGAGAAACTGCACAAGGAGGACAATGCTTACCACCTATGAGGGCTCATGAAGGCAGCGTTAAGCTAACCCAGGGGTCAGCAGACTATGGCTTGCTGGGCAAATCCTGTTTTGGTAAATAAAGTTTTATGAGGACACAGCCACGCCCATTGGTGTATTCATTATCTAGGACTGCATTGCCGCTAGCAGGGCAGAGTGGAGCAATTAGGACAGAGTTGCTGGAGATCACAAAGCATAAAACATTTGCTGCCTGGGCCTCACAGAAAAACTTCACCAATTTATCAGTTAATCCAGAGAGAGCTTCTAGTGCAGAACTTGGTGCACAGGCACTCAATAAATGCCAATTTCCTTTTCTGCAGGTTTCAGGTTCCTTCCTGGACTCTGGGCAGGATGCATGTTCTGAAATCACATCACACAGGTCATTACCGACCCAGTCCTTTCACAGTGGGCAGCGGGGGTGACAATCCTCACTGAATATTCATTTACACTTGGGCAAGTAAAAGAGTGACAAGTGTCCTCGCAGAAACAAAGTGATGTATTATTCATTTTGCAGAGAGTGCTTCCTGATGTGAAAGCAGCAGGGCAGCCCCAGCTGGGGTGGAGGTGTCATCTCTGTTCAGGCAGGCAGGGACTGTGCCTCCATGCCACAGATACAGGACAGTTGTGTTTCCTGAGAATTGTTTCTTTCACCAGATATGGATTTTGCGTCAAAGAAGGCACTTGAGGTCTCCTTCAGAATATGTTCAAAATAATAAAAACTGAAATTAGTCTTGCAACACTTGAAGTCAACTGCAGTATTGGCTTCTTTATTATGCTTTTGTGAAAGACCACGGTCCATCATGCAATCCTTGTTCTTCCCTGGTTGGGCAGCGGTGATGTGGGATTGTTATGGACAGAATCAAATGTCTAAGTGAGAGATGCTGCCTTCAGCACCATTCCAGGAAGCCACTCAATACAAACCCTCAGCTCCCCCGAGTTTTACTTTCTCTGATTTGGGGGAAGCAGAGGGTCTTGCATTTGTGGACCATTATCTCCAGGAGCTGTGTTTTCCTTGGGGTTACCTAAGTTCTGGGATCTCATGTTTTCTCCTGGATGACTTAGGAGATCTTATCTTCTTAAAGGTGCCTACGTGACTTGATAGTTCACATTGTGCTTCTCACTACCCTAAGAAGATGCAGTCTCTATGAAGTTGGTACACTGATGGAAATTTCAGATTACAGTAGTTCCCCCTTAGCTGCAGGGGATATGTTCCAAGACCCCCAGTGGATGCCTGAAACTGAGGAAAGTACCGAACCATATATATGCTATGTTTTTTCACCTGAAAACTGAGATGGCTACTAAGTGACTAACGGGTGGAAGCCTGTGCTGCATGGATACCTGGACAAAGGGATGATTCACATCCCAGGTAGGACAGCGCAGGATGGTGGGAGATTCCACTGTAATACTAGAATGATGCACAATTCAAAACCTATGAATTGTTTATTTCTGGAATTTTTCATTTACTATTTTTGGTCCATGGTTGATAGTAGATAACTGAAACCGTGAGAAGTGAAACCACGGGTGAGGATACTACTTTAATAAGAAATTAACTCTATTGTGTTAGCCTGGGTTCCACAGAAGGCAAAGCTGGAGGCCATGGCTTACTGGTACAACTTAATTCCAGGGAGCAGGCATGAGGAATGATGGGAAGGAGGCAGGGAGGAAGAGAGGAGAGATTAGGATGGGCTGGAGAGCTACCTCCCTCTAAGTAAGATGGATTGTATTATTTCATGAGATCATTCTCTATGAGGATGTATAAACTGGGCCTCAGGACAGTCTACCCTAAGGACAGAAAGGGAGAAGAATTTATCTACTGGCTTCTGTTTTTTCCCACCAGCCTCTGAAAGGTCTGAGCCACAAGTTCTTACTTCCCCTGGATTCCTTGGCCGCATACAGACCCTGAGTGGAGTCCTTCCAAGTCCCAGGGCTCATCGGCACAGGTACAGCCACTTTGTGCTCTCCCTTCAGGTCCTCCGCACTCCCTATTTCTGCACACGCCTTGTCTCTCTAGGGCAGCACCCACAGCTCTCTGCTTGAGGCTTCCCCTGGTTGCAGGTGCATGAGAGGCCCTCATACCATGGAGTTAACTCTCTGGGAATTGAGAGTGGGAGTTTAAATATGCCAGTGCCTTTGTCCCTTGGGTGAGCCAAGCACGAAGCATGTGCTGTGTTAGTCTCCCAGAGGCGTGAAATGGGATTGAGTCCCAGTTATCCACTGCAACAACTGGCTCATAAAAATACCCTTTGTTGTTTTTCTTCTCACCCTGTCTTTCTTCCCTAGACCTTATCAATGTTCTAGGATCACCTCCAAATTCTTATGTTGGTATCTGCTCCGGGGAGAACTCAACCTAAGGCAACAGAGAGGCCTTTGCAGAGGTGAGAGGCACACAGCACAGGCATGCAGTGAGTGCTGCCATATTGCACCTGTGTAAAGCTGCTCAGGGACCACGAAGAGCTAGTCACTGCAGGGACCACAGGGCAGAAGTCAGGTGAGGCTGAGAGGATCTGAAGTGGTACATATAGGTGTCATATAGGTGTCTGATCCACCTGAGAGAAAACGGTAATGTTCATAGATTTTATGTAGGCCCTGAGGAAGTATTCACTGTGCTCAGCATCATATGTAAGTTGATGTATTTAAGGCTTGTCATTTGTGAAATGGGTACCAGGATCACTATCCACATCTTACAAATGAGAAAACTGAAGCCCAGGTGGATTAAGTAACTTGGCTAAGGTAATACAGCAAGAAAAGGGCAGAGGCAGGACTTGAACTCAAGGCAATTTACCTCCAGAAGCTGTGCCTTTAAGTTGATGGTTAAGGATAATGTGCCTTGATCGTTATTATGATAATAGCAGGCTTACCATGGCCAACAGAGACAGTCAGGCATCTTGTCCACGGACTTCTGATAAGACTCAGTTCCTTAGCTGAGTGGGTGTGAGTGTGAGTGTGAGTTTGTGTGCTTATGTACTGCGTGATGGGAGTGAGGGAAAAAGGTTAAAATGTAGGACCACACTCCCTGAAGTGTTATCCAAGGAAATAACCTCCCACTCTTTTCAATCAAAGCAGAAGCTGGGTCTGAGTCTTGGGTCTTGGTTTGGGTCTTTTTTCCAGGACCTGAGGCTGTTTTTAAATTAGACTTTAACTTACTGACCATCAAATAAACACAAAACAAAACAATTTTTTGATGAGTTAAGTGTAAATGAGTCAGAGGCAGACAGATTAAATTTTCCCTCAAATGCACATGGGTTAAAAAAATTATAGTCTCCAGAGAGGCTGGCTCCTTGAGGACGGAGTTTTTGCCAAGTCAGCACACTGAAGGAAGAATCTGTGACTCTTTGCCAAACCCCAAGCGCCACTGGCCTCCTCGTCTTGGCTTCTTGCTGAACCCAGGAGGAATCCATCTTCCTAAATCCTTGCTGTCTGTCAGAAGTGAGGGCCCATTTCTGTGCAAATGATTCATTGTTATAATTTGTGCCACCTCCTCACAGACTTAGGGACTTTTTATTTTTTACATCAACTCCTATGTAGTATTTCAAAAGTCTCTTTTCTGTCCCTGTATCCCTCCTGCCCTTTTACCGTCTCTTTGCCAACAAATTCAAAACAGGAGTCAGCGACAGGCGTTCTTTGAGTCTAGCCCAGAATCTCACTCTGCCTCTGGCAGTATATTTCTGACAGGTGCAGAGCAGGCAGGAGAAATGACAGCATCATGCAGAATGCAAGCAAATATGGCACTGTGAATCATCATTTCTCCTGCTAGGATCCGTCTGGGTTGGAGTGAAATCACCTTTTGGGACAGTTTTTGTTCTTTTACTTGAACAAAGAAATCACTTGTGGATATTATTCATCCTCCAATTCCTTTTTAAGAACACAACAATTAGAAAAGGATTAAATAATATTGAGTAGCTGGATACTTCTCATTCCAAGTTTTTGTGGTAAAAATGTGTTCTTCATTGCAGTGTGGATATAAAAATGAAAGTGCAGCAGGACCATTGATGTGTCCCTGAATACTGGCTGCAGAGGGCAGTGGGATGACATTTACAGGGAGCATACACGCTGACTAATGGCTGAAAACTGAGTGCAAACTGGACTATCTAGCCTTGATTTGTTAAATTGCAGTCAAGTCTAGTTCCAAGGTGAGTGAAATGAACAATCCGGAGCCAGGAAAATAAACCTCTTCCCTTTACATTTTAACGCCAATGGATACAGTTTCTAAAATGGAGCCGCTGGCACCTGCCAATTCCTTTGTATTTGGCTTGGGTTTTAATGAGCACCCAGAGTGTAGTTGTCTCTCACAAGCTCTTAGCTGAGAATCCAGATAATGCCTCAGGACTCCACTTGTAGAACCTCTGGCATCCCCACCTGCAGCATTCCAGAGGCCTCGTCCATTCAGGCACTTTTTGTTCTATGGATCCGGGAAGGTGCTTGGATCTGAGAGTGGAACAGATTTCAGAAAACATGCACATCAACCCGTTGAATGTTCTGCAGGGTTGGTGGCATACAATGGTTTAGAATAGTGCCCATTTAATGGCTTGCATACAGCTCACAAGAGGATTCTGAAGTGCAGCCTGCTCTGATACTGAGCTGTGTGTGTGGAAGCCATGGTAAAGTTGAACAGCAGATGGAAAACTCCACCAAACCTTTTATTGGCCATATGTCACTTTTGAGTGTTGGCCAACAAACTAAATTTGCAGCTAATATATAATGATTTAAACAGCAAAAAAGAGCAGCTGCACTTCGATTTCTGATGTCTTTTCTCCAGGCTCTCCGAGCTTGCTGGAGTTACTTGAGCTTTTTCTCTTTAACCCTGTGCTGTCTCCCTGAATCTTCACCAGGTGGCACCACCTTCAGCACTACGGTGTATGCTGCCTCCAACTTTGCTGGCTTAGCTCCCTGCTGCTTCTTCCTTATGGGCCAAGTTTTCTGATGTTTTGCTATTATTATTATTATTCAGTTCGATAAGAAATACTACAAGGCACAAGACTCTGGTATTTTTGTACTTTCACCCACTTGGCTATCCTTTTTTTCAAATCCCTCATGGGCACAGGGCTTCCTGTAGTCTGTTTGGAGTATCAGGGCTGGCCTTCTGCTCAGACTGTAGGGTTTGTCCTTAGGGTGGACTGTGGAAAGGCCACTCATTCTGCTTTATGAGGACATGACCTGGGATAGAGCTCCCCTGGGAAACTCAGCTCTCTTACTGTCAGAATCATCTAGAAGGAAATGATTGATGTCAGAAATAAGGAGAACCGGCCGTCTCCTGGCTCTTAATTCTTTTCTAGCTCTTCCACCCGATGCAACTGAAGTGCCAAGTCTTCACTTCCAGCAGCCATGAACAGACTAGCTGGCCTAGCGCTTCCAGTCTCCTGGAAAAAGAGGCTCCTTGTTACAAAGTGAGGGTTATGTGTTACTTTTGGGGTCAAAGTGCTGGAAACAGCTAGGAAACAAGTGGAGAACCATATGAATCTAAACTTGCACGTCTGCCAACCACTAACTCAATAATTCAGTTTAGAAATATACAATTGCTGAGGTCATGTGATCATAAAATGGCTCTAAAGTTGTCATTGTAACCATCTCCAACTCTGGTTTCTGTCTATTAATTTTGCTGAAAAATTCAGCCACCTCCCTAAGGTTATTCAAAAGACTTTGAACAGCATTGTGAATAAAAATTATAACAAAGTACATCAAACTCAATGATTTCTATAACATCTGGAGCAAAGCACATTAAATGAAGAGTAAAATGCACATTCATCATGGGTGTTTGGGTTTGTTTTCTGCCTTTATAAAGAAAGGAAGTAAGAAATATCTTTCCTGTAGGGATTTTTAGTTATCTGTTCCTGTGCAGCACTGGACACCTCATAGAACTATAGCCTTGGTTTTTGTATTTATAGGAGGTGATTCTCTTTTTAGGTCTGGATTAAGATTGTGTCCTGCAGCAACTTCACCTTGGGGAATTTGTCCTTCAGATAGAACCACTACATGAAATAACATGTGTATATGATTAATCATTTCATTCTTATTTATAGAAGCGGAGATTGGAAACAACCCAAATGTTTACCGATAGAGGACAATCTTACAATGCAACCATACATTAGAAAGAGCTCCACAACATTTGTTAGTGAAAGTCAGGTGCAGAACAGATTGGATAGTGCACTATCTTTTAAATCCATGTAATATTTGTTTGTATACACAAAAAGAAACTTTGAAAGGATATGTACAGAAGTAAGCTGAGGGGGTGGCAAGGACAGAGTCCATAGGAGAAAATAAACCATGTGCTTCTCAGTCTCTTGGAATCTGGCTTTTGTGTTCATTGTTCCCAAGAAAATATTCTCTATTGGCTCACCTATCACGTCCTAAATGCCAATCGTGAACTTCCTTGATGTCTCTGACCATTGCTGACCACTTACTCCTTCACAGTGAGGCAGCTTCAGTGTAGAACAATGAAAAATTCTGCCATTCAAAATTATGCAGCTCTGCTGGTGAGGGAGCTGGTATTTCTGAGCATGTGCTGTCTTTGCAGAGGTATCTCTTTTAATCATTACAATGGCCCTTTGAGAGAGGTACCATGGTTATCTCCATTTTCCAGATGAAGAAACTAAGGCCTATAGAGCTTAAGTAACATGTCCTGAGCTATATAACTCCTAGGTGATAGGGTCAAGATTGAGCCCCAGACGGCTAGTTCCCAGTGCAATTGAGCATTTTGTGAACGGGCAATGCAGCAGTGCTCCATTTACTGCTTCTGTCTTCTTTACGGACCCTGCTCTGGCCTATTTCTTTCTCTCTTTTATTTTTATTTTTTTCTGGAGCTGGAATTTTGCTCTTGTTGCCCACGCTGGAGTGCAATGTCCTGTTCTCAGCTCACCGCAACCTCTGCCTTCTGGGTTCAAGTGATTCTTCTGCCTCAGCCTCCTGAGTAGCTAGGACTACAGCCATGTACCACCATGCCTGAGTCATTTTGGATTTTTAGTAGAGACGGGGTTTCTCCATGTTGGTCAGGCTGGTCTCGAACTCCTGACCTCAGCTGATCCTCCCACCTCGGCCTCCCAGGCATGAGCCACCTGGCCTGCTCTGGCCTACTTCTTCCACTACACTTGCTGCTCATATCCTAACTCTTTTATCAGCTCTTCTTTTTTCTTCTTTTCAAACAAAGCTGTCTCCAGGATCCCACCTTTGTCCTCCTCTCTATAGCTATCTTCCCACTATCTCTGAAAAACTTTGACTCTCACCCAATGGGTTTGCCTTCTGAGTCCATGTCTGTATTTTCAGACACTCATTTCCACCTGCTTGAGGGACATTGCCACCTGGACCTGCTGTAACTGGAGGACCACTATTTCCCAAACCCAACAACTCATCTTCCTGCTCACAATTTGGTTCTTCTCCTTGTTTCCCTTTTTTGATAATACTACCCCTGAGACTTTTCATCCCTTATGTTCAAAACTTTAGAGAAGGTTTTGATTCCTTTTTTTTTTCTCCCTTGCTTCCAATTTCCAATAATTAAAATACTATGCTGTTTTGGGTTCTGCTGCCTTCTGCTGCTCATAACATCTTGCCTGGGAAGTGCTCTCCTAACTAACCATTCTCCCCTGAATGAGATGTTCTTCTCCTGTTATCTAACCAATAATCCTTATACAGTATGCCACCCATGAGATCTATGTGAGGGAAACTTTCAGATGTGGAATACAGAAAAAGACTTTGTAAATGGACAAGCCAGGAGCATGAGTCATTACAAACCTGCCAATCCTCCTTAAATTATAAATTTAGTGGGACCCCAATGAAAATAGTAACAGGTCTTAAAAAAATATTTTTCTGTTACCATACAAGCTGATTTGAGAGTTCTGATGGAAAAATAAGTATACTAGAATATCCAGAAAATTTCTGAAAAAGTGGAATAAAAAGAGAGAACTAGCCCAGATATTGAAATTATTATAAAATGTTAGCCATTAATATACCTTATTAACTGTACATGAATAAACAAACAGAATAGACATAATAGAATCAATCTGACCTCAAGACTTATGAGGATTTAGTAATTCTTAGATGTTGTGAATTTTTATCCGTGGAGAGAATTTTTACAATTCAATAAATGGTGCTGGGACAATTGGGTAGCCATCTGGAAAATAATAAACTTGTATCTCTCCTAACTCTATACCAAAGTGAGTGCCAGATGGACTATCAACATGAAAATTAAACTATCAAAGTCCTAGGAAAATAATTCGAATTTTTTAAATGACCGTGGCATAGAGAAGCCCTTTCTAAGCATGATAAAAATGAAACATTTCTGCATGGTAGAAAACACTATACATAAAGTCAAATTCTAACCAGGGAAAAATATTTGTAACAAACATGTCAGACAGAGGGCATAATTTGTTAACATATAAAGAACTTCTATAAATCAATAGAAAAAAGATCAAAACTCTAATAGACAAATTGGCAAAGTACATGAGCCAATAGCTCACAAAAGAAAATACTAAGGGTATTTAGATATTTGAAAACATGCCTAGGCTCCACAAGATAAACAATTGTAAATTAAAATTGTACTTTTCAGCTTGTAGCCAAAGATGATTAAAATGTATTTTCAGTCACCTATTTTTGGCAAGATTATGAGGAAACAGACATTCATACTATATTATTATTTTGAGAAAAGGTCTCACTCTGTCACCCAGGCTGGAGTGCAGTGGCACAATTTCAGCTTACTGCAACCCCCACCTTCTGGGTTCAAGTGATTCTCCCACGTCAGCTTCCTGAGTAGCTAGATATTACAGGCATACACCACCACCGCCAGATAATTTTTGTATTTTTTGGTAGAGATGGGGTTTTGTCATGTTGGCCAGGCTGGTCTTGAGCTCCTGACATCAGGTGATCTGCCCACCTCTGCCTCCCAAAGTGCTAGGATTACAGGTGCGAGCCACCACACCTGGCCCACACATATATTTTAGTTATGTAAACAGAACAATCTCTAAAGAGGGAAATTTTTGAATATCATCAAAATTTTAAATGTACATACCCTTTCATGTATCAGTTGCATGTTTGAGAGTTTCTCCTACATTTCTATTTAAACTCATGTCTGAAGAAATATAGAGATATTTGCTGCAGCACTAAGTGTAACAGTATGTTTTATCAACAAAAAAGAAACGAAACAATCACAAGCATGGAGCCTGCCATGTTTACCATCTGCTTAAAGCCTCCCAGTTGATTTCTGCCAGCTAGGAAAGTTTTTGTCATTCAGCCCCAGCCTGCCCTTCCTCATGTCTTGCTTCCCTCTGTACTCTCTAAGCTCAGGCCAAATGACCACAGTGTTTACCCTGAACCTTCCCATCTCTATATCTCTGTGCTGATCCTGCTGCCTGGCTGGCCCTCTCTCCAGCCTTTCCCCTCTTCTTCATCTGCATGTATACTAACCTGCCTCATAGGCCACCTCTTTCTGAAGACATCTGTCAACTCCGTGCAATTCCCCAAACCCAGCTGAAAATAGCCACCTCCTCTTAACTTGACATGATACTTTTTGCCAAACTATTTTAACATAAATGATCTCAGATACCATTAACTTATATTTTCTGATTTATATTTCTTAAAATCAGACAATACATAAAATATATTCATGTATTTTCTGATTTTAAGATATGGAATATGCACATACTTTTAAAAGTGGGAAATCTCAGGGCTCACCCTCATACATGTACATGTGTGTAATGTGAAGGTGTAGGTGTGTCAAAGAATAAAGAAAAAAAAATTTCCTGAAGTAGATTTCCAGGTCAAAGAATATGCATATTTAAAACACTGATGTAAGCTGCCAAACTGATCTCTGGAAAGATTCAGAATTCACTCGACAATATTTATTGAGAACATAGCATGTGCCAAGAACTATATGCTAGATATTTAGGCTACAATGGAGAGCAACACCAGATGTAGTCTCTGCTCCTGTACCAAATCAAATAAAAAGGATTTGATCTAGTTGCGAATTCAAGGATGACTTCCTGGAGGAAGTGAAATTTCAGGGAAGGCCCAAAGGTTAAATAAGAGATAACTAGACTAACTGGAGTTAAGAGGTCTTCATTCAATGCCTGTATAAATGTGGCTGGACAGAGAGTTGAAGAAGGCTGGCATGGCTGGAGTAGAAATGAGGGGGAGTGTGGTGCAAGATGAGGCCAAAGATATGTGTAGGGGGCACACCGCAGATGGATTTGTAGGTCTTGTTAAAGATCTTACTATGTTTCCAACAGCAAGGAGAGGTGTAAGAGAGGTTTAGGGATCACATTTGTATTTTGAAAGGATAAATTCGGCTGAGTAGAGAGAACTGATGAACAGAGGCAAGAATGAAGACAGGTTGACAAGGTGGGAGGGTACTGCAGCAGTCCAAGTGACAGATGATAATAGCTTAAACTAGTCTGAATTGCAGACTGTGATACACAGCTTGGAATGGGATAGTCAAAGGAGACATACAGAAGAGAACATTTTATGATTTTACCAATTTATACTACTATCAGAAATGGGTATCATTAATCAGTTTTGCCATTGCCAATCCAAGGTGTTTATGTGTGTGTTTAAAATATAATATACTATGTTGTACATAGTACATATAATTTATAGTATGTATAAAAATATGTAAAGTTTTTCCTTTGATAATTGCTAGGGTTGAGTATCTTTTCATATTTCGTTGACCACTTTATTTCTATTTATCTCTTTTTTTGAATTATTTCTACATAGCCTTTGTCTATTTACTTACTGGGGCTTATGTTCTTTTTCTGTTTTGGGATGCAGTCCAGGATCTCACATTGCATTTAATTATCAGGTCTTTGCTGTTGCCACTGATTGATGATAGTTTCTCAGGTGTGTGCCTTTTTATTAATGATTTGAATAAACTCTTGTTATGTTGATACAGGGCAGTGCTTGGCAAGAGTCCAGTGCAAAATCAAGGCAATCTTAAAGCAATTTTAAAAGATGACGATCTGTGACATATGTTGCAAATATTATTTTTCCAGTTTGTCTTTTTATTTGTGTAACTTGTTTTAAGACTGTTTGTATATGTGTTTATGTGTGATATAATTGCCAAATGAATCAATTTTTTCTTTTATTATTTCTAGCTTTGGTATAACGTTTAAAAGTCCTCCCTATTCCAAGGTTACGGTGAGTTATCCTCTATTGCTTTTATAACCATCATTTTTTTCAGGTCATATCAAATACGATGCAAAACAGACATCTTTACCCTACTCCTCTAGTCTTCCCCCTCCACCCCATGCGTCTAACTTTACCAGATGGGGCAATAAAATGCAGTGCTGAGGTGGCACTTATGGCAAAATTCAGCAATGTCAATTCTTGCTCTACAGCCCTCCTCTGAACTGCTTTGACTGCAAAAGACCTAACTTGGGTCCTGACAAAGTTCTTTCCTGCACCAATTCTACCTAAACATAAGTTCCCTGAAGTCAGGAACCAATCTATTTTATTTTGTGCAGTACTCATGTGGCTGAGCCCTTTTTAATAGCCTCTGCCAACATAACACTCCAATGCATTATTCCCATGAGAAAAACACAAACCTTCACCACATTGATGAAAACGTAGATATTCTCAAAGTGGTGTGAGGTAGTCATTGGAAGTGAAGGTCTATCATAAATCATATAGCAAGACACTCAGATTTCTACATGGGGAAGTATTTTTGCTCATTTTATCCTCTCCAATCTCTCACCAGCAAGAGTAAAAAGCCTATTCAGCAAAATTAACACACCCAGAAAAGCCTAGTAAGGACGAGATATTTTTCTTCAAACTTCCCTTAAGGATTTCAGTTCATCACGACTGTAATCTCCTGATGTTTTTATTAGAAAACTTTGTGCATACCAGAGAGGCAATAAGTACTTCTGAGAATCAGTGAATTGGTTGGTAATCCTGTCCTGATACTTGAATTATGTAGTGTCTTTGTTGGAATCTAGGAGATAAACAAGACTATTTTCTTTTCTAATTGCTTCGTGTTTTCCTTTTACAGAAAGAATTAGGACTTTATTGAAAGTTTACCACCATTATATGGGCTATCAGGTCAATTATAATAAAGATCCATCTTAAAGTCTCATCAAAGGGCTTCTTTGCTGAAGTAGCATTTTCTTAAGTGGTCCCTTAGCACAGACCCAGAGGACAATATTATTGCAAAGTGAGTGGATGGACTAGGTGAGCTAAAAATAAGGAGTTCACCTTTCTGTCTTGGGTGGCCAGACAGATCTAAATCTATGTGGAATAAAGCCTCGGGCTAAAAGCCAACAGTTCCCAAAGGAGAAATTATCTCTTCCCTGAGGAGTGGGAAGGAGAAAGGAGTTGAGATGCTAGTGCAACACTGGACATAGTAGGTGTGAACAATTTTGGTTCTAAGGAGCAAGGCATGTGCACAGAGGCAGCTGTTTCACTTCAGTTGACCTGATGCCACACCAGAGTTTGATTTCAGCAAGAGCCATGGGACATATGAATCTCAACTGAGCATGGGGAACAAAACGGAAGTCAAGTTCAAGTTATTAAAGGACTAATGTCTCAGCACTTAATGCCACCCTAATGGGGAGTTATATAATTTTCCCTCTTTTCCTCTTTAGTTTCATTTCCTAATGACCCACCCTGCTTTCCGGGTCCTTTTCAGCCTTAATTCACCTATTATAACAAGTTCACTTTAGGTGAAGCTATACTCGGTGATGTGGCCTGAGGCAAATCCCTTTCTCTCTTTTAGTGTCATCCTAAGACAATAAGGAAAATAATGAGCGATAATGGGGGTAGAGCAACCAGCATGGTACTGAGTACCCAGCAGGTGCTCCTGTGATTTGTATTAAGAAAACCCCAGTTTTCCAGCTCTCAAGATACCTCAGCCTACCTCTTTTTCTTGGGCCATTGAAAAGGAGATTCCTCAAGCAACATGGACAAGAGGCATCCTCCTTTCTGATTCCTGGCCGCAGCAGCGTTCTCAGCATTTAGATTTCTCGCCCATCCCAAAAGCCGGGATGATGGCTCCCTCGTATCTCTTCAGATGCCACAGCCCATGAGTTATGGCTTCCGCTGACCTCTCTGCAGGGTAGGACGATGAGCTGGCAACAGCTGTGGGAGCCGCAGTAAAGAGCCCGCAGAATCAGAGCTGCAGCTGGGTTAATGACACTGTGGCGTTGGGGTGGCTGTCTTGAGGACTATAAAAAAAGAAAGGAGAAAGAAAAATAAGGAAAAGAATCCCAAACCTCAAAACAAAGACAGATGTTTTGACTTAGGAAAATAACAAAGAGATATCAGTTTAGATATTTGTTGTCCTAACAGCAAATCGATACTTAATTTGGTTACAATAAATGGGAGAGTGTTTTATATTTACCACAAAATTAACTCAAAAAGGAAATAAAAATTCAGTCCTCTCTATTCTTCCATTTCCCCCTTCCTTTATTTTCCTCTCTGTTCCTCCAATGCAAAAATAAAATAAAACAAAAACTCCCCTCCTCAGAATTATTCTGTGGGAATTAGGTGGGCTGTCCCAGAGATGTGGTGGATATAATCTATGCATGGGAATCTTGGAAATTCCACCCCTCAACTTTTTCTAAGTATACTTGAATCTGACAGTGGCAGAGACCTCAGTTACTATTAATTAATTTTATTTTTTGAGACAAGGTCTGTCCCTGTCGCCCAGGCTGAAGTGCAGTGGTACAATCTTGGCTTACTACAACCTCCCCCTCCTGGGTTTAAGCAGTTCTTGTGCCTCAGCCTCTCGAGTAGCTGGAACTACAGGTGTGTATGACCACACCTAGCTTCTTTTTGTATTTTTAGTAGAGATGGGATTTCACCCTGCTGCCCAGGCTGGTCTTGAACTCCTGAGCTCAAGCGATCCACCCACTTGGGCCTCCCAAAATTCTGGGATTACAGGCATGAGCCACCGCACCCAGCCAACCTCATTAATTTAAATTTGAATTTAGCATGCTAATGATGCCTAGCAATGTAAGGAGAGAAAGATGATCACCTGTGTTTGCAAATACTCAAGCCCTAGACCGGGATTAATGAGACATAGGTTTTAGTTCTGAGTCAAACCCTCAACTGACATATTACTTTGGGAAAAATAACTCAACTTCTCGAGGACTCCATTTTCTACTGTCTTTTCCTCATCTAAAATTCAAAGTCTATATCTTGGGGAAGGCTTCCGTGTGTGGTGATGTAGGTTAGATGCCTATACTGTGGGAAGGTATGACTTGACATCCAGCCTTTGTTCCTCTTGCCAAGACTCTGCCTTCCTAGAGAGGGCACCTTTTGAAATAGGCACAAAGTGCCTATGTGCCAGCTCTGACCTCGATTATGGGCCTGAGAAAAGGTCCTTCTAAAGTGGGGCAGAGACGAAGAATAGGAGAGGCATTTTTGAGAGACAGGAGCTGAAAGCCAATAGATGTGGCTATGCCTGTGGGGTGATCAAGAGTGATCACAAGACAAGGGATGTCTGTAGGAAGCAAGATGAAGAGTTTGGGAGGCTGGACAGGAGGCTGAACATCTAGAGTTTGAGGGAACCCAGGCAGGGGTCTCAAGAAAACAAGGTAAGTGTCTCTCCTTCTCAGTTCAATAATACATGGAGAAACCAGACAGAACAGCACAGCCCACTGACTACAGAGTCATGACAGATGCTAGGCTGTGGCTGAGGATAGAGAGGGTGGTTATAGCGGAATGGAGTTGGAGAGAGGCTGGGAGAAGGTGGAAATAGAGTAGAACTTGAGAATAAAACAGACTCAAAGCCTATGCTTTGTAAGAAGTCTCCTGAGACTGATGGTTTTAAAAAGAGGAGTTCCCCTGCACAAGTTTTCTCTGCCTGCTGCCATCCATGTAAGACATGACCTGCTCTTCCTTGCCTTCCATCATGATTGTGAGGCTTCCCCAGCTACATGGAACTGCAAGTCCAATTAAACCTCTTTCTTTTGTGAATTGCCCAGCCTCGGTATGTCTTTATCAGCAATGTAAAAAAAGACTAATACAGGCTGGCATCATTTGTTTACTGAGCAAATGAGAAATACATTCAGCAGAGGTATATGACCTACCCAAGGTCACAGAGCTGGGAGTCAAACCAGACTGTTTTTCCACCTATGCCTTAATCCTCCTCATAACCATATGCACTCTCACTCCTGAACCTGCCTTCATTTTCTTGAACTCCAAACTTATTATTTCACAAACCAGAATTTTATTCTTTGTAGCTATCTCTTGTAACTTCAAGGAAAATGAGTCATTGGAACAGGTATACTCAAAGAAGCTCACCTTTGGCAAACACTGTCAAGATTTGTAAGCCACAAAATAAAATCAAGTAAAATGATATAATTTTGTTTCTTTAAATCTATAAAACCAAAAATCTCCAGTGAACCAGAAAATCTCTCTACAAAAATCATTAAGTTAAAAATAAACTTTAAAAATTGACTGACAATCAACAAGAAAAATAGAAATTTTAAGACCTTCAGACTAGAGCAGTAATTATATTATTGATCCAAAGGATTAAGGCAAAGAGGCGAAACTTGGGGATAGAGTATGACTAATGATTGTTGCCCTGTAGCTGGGAACTTTGAGGTGTGACGGATGATTAAGTTTTGGAACCCCAGGAGGAAGCCACTCTCTCCCTACCCCCAATCCCACTTTAAAGAAGTTTGTTCAACAGACTATACTCCAAAGCAGTTTCGCTAGCAACTTCTAATGTGACCAATATGATAGAAGAAAGTATTTTGTAAGCTGTGATGAGCTTTACAAAAACAAGTGCTGTCTTCATCCTGGAGACTAGAACTTAGGTTTTTACCTTGTTTGTATTCTTGGAATACTTGGACTCAGTAAGTATTTGCTGAATGAAAAATAAAACAGCCTATCAACGACATCCTTCTGACATTACTTCTAAATGAAAGGATTTGGTCGGGCGTGGGGAGAGGTAAGGGAGGCAGTCATTTACTGTGTATTTGCAGCCTTAACACTGTCTCCAGGGCTTTGTTGCATCCTGTTCTGCTGTAAGGAACCCTACAGAAACAGAGTCCTGCTGTAGAGAGACAGTATGGAGGAGATGACCTCGACATCCCCTTCTACAGCCTAGATTCTTGGACTGTAGATGCATAAAGGTTCTCCGGGTGACCCTATGTGGCTTTCCCTTTACTTGCTCACTGCTACCCTCGGCTGGTGGCTTCACTGGGCCATCTCTTCATTTCAGCTCCTAGAAACTCAGGCCTCACTTGATTTCTATCATCTGGTCCTTGGAATTTTCCTTCCCAAATCATAAGTATCTCCACAGAAGGTACACTGGAGTAGTTTTTTTTTTTTTTTCTTTTTTTAGATTACTCTTGATAGTAGATTCCAGTCACTCATTTATTCAGCAGATATTAGTGCTCACTTACTAGGTGCCAGAAACTCTATTACTCAAGGTCTAGTTCTGAATAACACAGACAAGTACCTCTCCTCATGGAAGCCGTATGCTAGTGTGTGGGAGAAGGACACCTGGAGAGTGAGCTCCTTTGTGACCGGCCTCCACCTCCTTACCCCACCACCAGACAGGCTTTGCAATAGGAAAGAACATAGCATGAACATAACATGTCTGTAAGGTCCAGGAAGGCAACAGAGGTGGCAACGAGAACTTCACTCTCAATAATTTTATCAACTTTGTGTTTATACGGTTTTTAGGACCCTTTACCTTCTGACTAGCCAGGGGACTGGGCTGCTGGTGCAGATGGTCAGGCTGAGGAGCAGAAACAGCTCCCAGCCATGTCTGCCTCCCAGCCTGTTACTGAATTACCTTTGCACTTTCACTCTGCTTCTTAGTAGAAAGTGTGCAGCATAAACAAATTGACTCTGATACTCACTGCAACTAGTAGGATTGGAACTTAGGGAAGAAATTCTGCTACTTTGACTTCAAAGTGTGCCCTGGTGTGAACCTGTCTGCCAGGGCATTTTCTTCTATCTGTAGCACAGTGTAGTATGGCTAGCTAGAAGCATCAGATCTCGGTTGTGTACTTGGGGCTCCTATGGACTCTTTTGAGGGCTGGGGATGGAGCAAGGCTTTTCTCTGCTCCAGGAGCACAATGAGAATGCTCTGCCTCCTGAAGCAGAGAGCTCTTGCCCCCTCTGCCCTGGCTTTTTGTGAATAGCTTTCAGGGAGGGCACAGCTTCCACTGAAGCTCTTGTCTTTGTGGGCTTGCAGGAATGTGCTTAGTGAGAGACTACCCAACCCTCCAAAGAGCTCTGGCGAAAAGAACTGACAAATACATGTGAATTAGTCTGTTCTCATGCTGCTAATAAAGATATACCTGAAACTGGGTACTTTATAAAGAGGTTCAACTGACTCACTGTTCCACGTGTCTGGGGAGGCCTCACAATCATGGCGGAAGGTGAATGAGGAGCAAAGCCAAGGTTTATATGGTGGCAGGCAAGAAAGCCCATACAGGGGAACTCCCCAGAAGGGTCCCCTTCTAAGGAGGGGCCATTGGAGCACACAGTTCAAAGAAGTTAGGCCGGGCATGGCTGAGGCCAGAACAATACCCTCAGGACCCGGGCCTCCCCTCCCCTAACCCATCTTCCATTGTAGGAAAACGCTTGTAAGGTTGTGAGACCTGCCACTGTTTGGGTCCTGGAACCGGTTTAACTATGATATTCTAGAGGGAAAAGTTGTGCCGTAGAGAGAGCCAATCCTAAGCAAGACAAATTATACACCCAATACAAAGTCTCATAGCCTTGCCCTTCTGAATTTCCCCCAAAAGTTTTCGCCAACCAAAGACTGGCCTCACTGAGACTTGAACCGGCAACCTTGCAGTTGCAGGCCCTACACCGTAACAGACTGCACAAACGGGCCGCTTGCCTTCAGGGAACAGAGAAAGCTTTCTTAAGCCGTATTTTGAATGAGAATGCTGCGCCCTGAAGCCGCGTGGCCTGCACAAAGCTGGGTGGGGCTGACCGCCATCAGCTGCCTACTTTCCCTCAGCTGCTTCAGCAGCGTGAAAAAGCCGCTTGCTGTGTCAGTTTAAAAGCTGCGTTCGCAGGCACTGCCGGGCCCGCTGTGAGTTCCTCAGCCCACCTCAGCTTTCGGTCGCCATGTTGACCCCGCCAGAACCAGTGGGTGGACCACTCCCCAAGCTGCTGCCCACACGAGGACCGGCGGCCGGCAGGTGAACGTCCTGGGGAGCCTTTTTACCCTGCTGCTGGGGACTGGAGAACGCAGGAGAGGCCTTCCAGAACCGTGCGCCAGGCTGCCGCGCTCCCCTCCCTTGCAGGCTCGGGTTGTACCTCGCCCGCCCCGCTGTTTTTCTCCGCCACCAAACCCTGCGCGCAGGTGCTGGGTTCCGCCCCCCGAGGCTGGGCTGTTTCCGGCCAGCAAGGAATGGAAAGGCAGGGTGCTCACCCTTCCCACCCACCCGGCTCCTGCTGGTTTTGGTCCCAGAGATAATATCTGAAGGATAGAGAAGGAGAGGGAAAGCAGAGAGAGAGCTTGGAGGTAAAAAAAACTGCGCTTTTCATTCTGGCTGGCCCGCGCCACTTCCGGCGGGCTGCGCTGCAGCTGCTGCTCCGTTCCCCGTGGCCCTGCCTGGCTGCGGCCGCTTCCGGTGTTCTTGAAGAGACGGGACAGAATGGGGCCGGTTTTACTGACGGTTTTGGTCTTCTTCCCTGGGTCTACCCCTCTTCTGGCTGTACCCCTTTTTTGGTGTACCCCTCTTCTGGCTGGCTCACCAAAATGTAATATCGGGGTTAGGGGTTCAGGGTGCCCTCAGCTCCCCTGAGAGAACGTTTCTCCAGGTTCTCGGTCTCCTGCCCTCTCAAGAATGAGAGAGGGGACCACCACGCCGTAAATGCTGGACGCAAAAGTGTTTGTAGGAAGTCATTTAGGGAGAGAAACAGCTAACTCTCAGGCTGAGTGAGAGAATCCAGAAAGTTGGAATCCAGGAGAGGAAAGCAGCGTCCACACTGAGCGGAAGGGAATAGAGAGAGATGGAGTTTCGAAGGGGAAGACAGGCTTCCACGAGAGTGTGGAAGGGGACGCCAGAGGGGAAATCCAGGACAGAGAAAGACGGCTTCCACTAAGGAAGTGCTTGTGGAAGGTGGCTCAAACATGGAGTCTGAAGGGGTGTGGAAGAAGGGGACTTTTAACCTGGGAGGATCCCCCGCCTTCCAAGACCCCTGGCCAATGGAAGGAGTTCCTTAGAACTTCCGCTTGAGTGATTGACTCGTGCCCGTTAAATCTCCTGGATGGAGAGAGATGGGAGGGGGGGCACCGTACTGGGAAATTCTTGTCCTTAAAACTACGCCCCCTGGTGGACCTGGAAAGAGAACGCATTCCCTCAGTACCTGAGCGCGGGGATAACTCCAGCCAAATTGCAAGTCTTTTTTTTTTAGGAGCTCTTGAACGAGTCTGATCTGGGTTACCAAAACTAGTTTGAGAGGAGACTTCACAGCCTACCCAGCTCCCAAGGAGCTTGAGTTATTTGAAAACTTTGAAAGATCATTTCATCCACTACCAAAATAAACTAATCAAAATAACTCTTTGAAGCTACCTAAAATCCATTCTGGAACAAGACAAATTTATAAATACAAAACATAATTAAAATAAGGAATTGTTTTTTAGTAGTGGGGGAGTATGGGGAGTATAAAAATTCAAGATTCACCTTTGTATAACAAGAATGTATCTTGTAGGTTTTGTCCATTTCATTCTGTCTGTTGGCTGTTTATGTGTACATTGTCTTCTAATAGATATGATTCTGCCTGCCTTTTCCCCTTCTCCTGTTTTTCTGCCAAAGTTGGGAGGCAAATAACCAAGACACAAAGGAGCAAAGCCAAACACTACAAAACATTAATAGAATATTCTCTCCAAATGAGGTTTTTAAAGGGCACTTTAAATGCAGCAAAGACCTAAGCACCAACATCAATGTTCCTGTAAGCAGAAAATAAAATCTACAAATAAAGTTTTAGTGGAAGGTGTATCATTTTACTTCATTAATATTCATATTCTGAACTCACAGGTGCAATTGCACGTGAACTTCATGGGACAATTTTGCTCTTCCGAAGCAAACAACAGCCCTAGACCAGCCTAATAAACATTCAAAAACATCATCCTTACTGGGCACAGGTGTTTTCCAATTGCCGCCCGTGCTGATGTTTAGTGGGCTAGAGCTCCAAGCACTGTCATAATTCGTGCTCTGGCTTTGCATCCCACATGCCACTGGAATGAAATGGGCAATTCGTCCTGTTTCTGTGTTGGAGAAGAAAGGGTTGAGATTCTCCTAGCAATATACCTGTGTTCTAGTTTACTGTATTTGTGGTCAGAATGATACTCCTCCCAGCCTCCCCTAACTATTCAAGGACAGGTTAACTGTGAGAAAGGTGCTTGAAAGTCTCCTCCTGGTCTGTTGCACTTGAGCTGGTTTCTGACCCTCAGTCTGAGCACCAGGTGAGATCCTTTAACTTGGACTCCAGTGACCTTCTCTTGGCAGGTGCAAAGTGGTTAGACAGTATATATATCCCACCTGGAAGCAGAAGCATTTTGTTTTTTGGGAAACTGCCCTGGCCCTGTAGAGGATGGTTGGACTATAGGAAATGATAGCTTGTGTTTGCATGGTACTTTAATACTTTTAGAGAATGTATATAACTCATCGTTTCACTCAGCCCTTATGTTGGCATTCCCGTTTTGCCCAATGCATTGAGATTGGCTTTTTCACTTTACAGGATGACAACACTGGACTTTTGGTCTCAAGCTCCCTGTTGCTCCTTTCATTCCACAGCTGCTCTGAAGATAAATGGAGGATCATTTTGAATTCCTAAGGGAATCACCTCCCCATTTAAAATTCCTTATGGTTATGTGGAGGTGAGGCCAGCAGATGAGAATATCCAGCTTAGAGAGAAGGGGAAGGAACCCAAAGGAAAACCAAGGATTTTGGCAGAGCATATTTGAATGGGAAGAAATCCTCAAGATGCCCTACAGGAGGGAACCATAAGAATTGTAGCTGAGAAGCTGGAGAAGTATCTGACCCAGGTAAGTAAGGTTTGGTTTAATCTCTTGATTCTGGTTGCTTAATTCTGGGACTGTTTGCTGTCAGGTCTGCACAATCAAGTGGTCTAAGGAGATAAGGGACCTGTTTAAATTAACATCAGAAAGAAAAAATAGCATATTCTCTGGCAGAAGCATTAGTTTTCCTCAGCTAATAGACAAAGAAGGTAGAGCAGAGGGGAGGACGCTGTACAGCTCTGCCACCTTCCCCCTGCGTGACTGAACCAACCACTGACTTCCCCGGAGCCTGGGTTTCCTCGTCTCCCCTGCCATGCTGGGGATAAAGTGTGCTGATGTGGAGAGCACTGTGAAAAGCACTGCAAGGGGAGGGCATAAGCCTGGCTTCGTCATATGCCACAGGCTTTCAGCCCCAGGGAGTAGAATAACTCAGAACAGAAAGGGGGTCAAAGCATGGGCTTTGGAGACAGATTTGCTAGGGTTACATCTGATACTGCTAGCTTCCTTGGGCGAGGGCCTTACCCTCTCTGTGTCTCTGTTTTTTCCTCTGTAAAATGGGGATGATAGGGTGAATGCGTGGATCAAATGAGTAGCACTAACTGTCAGCAACAGTGCTTGTCACGCAGTCTGCGTTCAGTAGGTGGTGATAGTAGTTATTATGATTAGGAATGCCATTACTACTGCTGTATTTTCTGTGATGGCTTTCTGACCCAGTCTCATATGTCCAGACTCTTCTGTATCAAAAGCTTTTAGGTGTTTATAGTTCCTGGACCCAACCCCAGATCTACTAAATCAAGATTTCTGTGGTAGGAGCCTGGGAGTCTGTATTTTACAAAATGCACTGAGCAGGTCTGAAATCTGGTGTATGGAGCAAATTCCTCAGGCATCCAATTTAGGATGACTCTTCCATCACTTAGGCCCACCGTGCCTCTTCTCAGCTATTCTTCCCACTGACTACATCTTATTCTGCCACCATAAAGGCCTCTATTTTCTCACCTTTGTGTAAGGAATTGCTGTGTCCTCTGAGTACACGTGGACTCCCTTGCATCCTGGCTGTGTCCAGCTACCCCCGCTGCCCGAAAACTTTCTTACCCTCCCACGGTGAGACTCCCTAGTTTGGCCATATACGAATGTTATACATTTTATCTTCCTACAAGTCTTCCCCATCTGTGCCCCCTCGTCAGGAGCTTTTCTCCGGCAGCAGAGCTAGTGATGGGGACTTTCCGTAGGTCTGTTTCCTAGCCAACCTGAAATCCCCTTTCAGTGGAAATTCAGTTCCAGTTGTGAGAAACTAGGAGGCTTCGATTCGTGTGTCCAGCTGGTGTTTCCTCATCCAGGAATGGCGGGGGTGTGAGTGAGAAGATGATCTTATTCCCTTGGTCCTCAGGTACTATGCTTACTCTCACAGCCTCCGATACCTCCTGGGCCTGAATCACATGGCAGAGCTTCCTCCCTCCGTGTCTTGTTCAAGCTTTTTCCCTGTGTTTGGTCCAGCTCCCCCAGGCTGCTCTGTTGCCGACTTTGCTCTTTCCACCATCACTGCCCACACAGGATGTGGGTCCCCTCCCTGATGCCTTTGCTTAGGGATTAAAACAGCCCCATGTAACCACCCTCTTTAGTCTGGCTGGCCCAACCAGGCCTCCTGGGCACAGCCCTCCACTTGAGGCAGTGCGGCCCTCACCACTGGTGAGAGAGAGTTCTGTGAGTGTGGACTCACAGATGCCCCGTGGTGACACGGAGGTCAGACGCAAAGCTTGGGGCCAGAGCCCAGCCCCCAATGGCAGACCTCCCTGGAGACACAGGAACTGGCCAAGCGGCAGCCAAGTAGCAGACATTCCTGGTGTTTGCCACCCCCTGGGGCTCACCACATGTGCTGTTAGGTCACTCATTTGACCTGCTTTGTTAGCAGAGCCTGTCTTCCTCCCTGATGCCCTTGCCTTGCTCTATCCTCTGCTACAACCAGGGTGAGGGTGGAAGGCTCGCAGTGGTTGCAGGGCATTGTGACTTTTGGGGTGTGATATTCACTACCCTGTGGTGGTGCAGGGAAGCCCCCAAGGCCTGGAGCCATGACTGGGAAGGTTCTCTGGACTCCCAAATGTTCCTTTCTGCCAGGGCAGGGAGAGGGCAGGGGGAGGCACAGGTGATGGTGCTAGCCTTTAGGACTAGCCATAATGGTTCTTAAATAGGATCAGGCAACCCTCATATAAGAAAATGTAAGGCTAAAGGCCCAGAAAATCTTCCTTGGCTGCAGCGTCTGGGGAGGTCTCACGGTAGAGAGAGCACTACGGTTGCTTTTGAAGGACAGGCGGGCCCTGTGGCCAGACAGGGGAGGTGAGGGCTGTGCAGTGAGTCAGCTGGTGCAGAGGCAGGGAGATGGGATGCTTTCTGGCATGTTCCAGACGTAAACAGTGTTCTGTTTGCCTAAAGCCCGGGGTTTCTGAAGGGCGATAGTGAGTAAAAAGTTTGGAAATATTGGCCAAGACAAGTCTATGGAAGTCTTTAGCCATCAGACAGGGGGCTTTGAGTTGCCTTGGTCAAGTAGAAACCAACTGGAGTCTATCTTTAGTAGACAGATGAGTGAATGTGACATCAAATTATGCTTTAGGAAGGTGAATCACACCTTCTCAACCAGGAAAACCATCAACATAACAGCTTATGAGGAAAAGGATGGTGGCGGTGTGAATAGAAATGAAGAGATGAGAGATCAAGGGTGTCCTGAGGGAACTGCAGGATTCAGCAACTTGGTGGGGACTCTTTGGGGGAATGGATATCAAAGACAGCGGAGATATCAAGAAGTCATTTTGTGCTTCTATATACAGATTCCTGTGGCCTGGAAGGGTTAGTTCAGTATTCTTAGACATTTATTAGTGCTTACTGTGTATCTCATAAGAGGAACAAAGGCAAACAAAACACAATACTTGCTCCAAATGGAAAAGGGCTTTAGAGGAGCCCCCAGGCTGGCTCACACTACTCTCTTGGCAAAGAAAAGCAGAACTGGTCAAATGTTTCATTCAGTATCCTCTCTGAAGTATGGATGAAGGGGTCCAGGTTCATGTGCTCCCTGTGTGGATAGCTTGGGGACTTTGTTTTTCTTTGTTTCACTCCACAGCTATTTCTCTTGCCCCTAACATGAGGTGTGAGTAGGAGACTGCCCCTGGTCTACTCCCCAGCTTTAAGCACCCAAGGAATCCCAGTGTTAGAGAACAATCAGGGGAGCCAAAAAGAACTACAAGGGCCAAATAAGGAAGGGGGACACAAAACAGGAGCTAGGAGATTAAAAGGAGGCCTCAGTGGGGAAAGGAGCTGAGAGGCAGACACAGGGGAAGTAGGGGAAGCCTTCCTGGAGAGAGAAACTGGGAGAGTAAATGTGAGGAGGCCAAGAACACAGGGCATGCTTGGGAAATGTACATGGTCTTGTCCAAAGACTGTAGGATGACCAGAGCCTTGTTTACGGCAAATAGATTGTTTTGTTAATGAAGTCAAGAATAACAGCTGGAAATCTAATTAAGTGGTTTAGAAGTTGTGGTTTAGTTGTTTTCGGTTATACAATGTTCTGGGTTTCTTGTTGGGCCTAGAAGCCATCCCAGCTTGTTAGCCAATTGTCAAGAGGTCATTGATGAGGCAATTTCTCCATTCTAGCCCATAAACATAACTGCTGGGCTTTGAGTTTTGGCAATAACTTATCCTTGTGGAGAGGATTTTAATTACTCAGTGTCCAAGAAGTAGAAATCTCACTGCTTTCCTTATGAGGTCTGTTAAGGAACAGTGAAATGTGTGGGTGACAAGACATACATGAATATATATAGAAATCATCAAGTTTCATTAATATATTCATGGAAAATCAAATGGTTAAGGCCAGGACCAGGTCAATGTCAGTCTTTTGTCATCTTTTATTTCATCATTCTGGATCCTTCTTCCTTTTCAAAGAGCAACTGGAAATATTATGACAACCAGATCTTTTTCATTCTAAATAAAAAGACAAGAAGGACCACCCAAGAGTAAGAAGAATAACCAATTTAATTATCATCAGTAAATTACCAGTAATTCTCTTGGTAACATTATGTGTTAGTATGATTAAAGTAAATAAAAGAATAGATTTTTTTTTCCCTTTTTGGCAGAGCATGGTATGGTGATAGTGGTTGAAGTTGGAGAGTTGATTTTAAAACAGAAATTTCAATAAATCCAGGAGAGTCAAATCCCAGACGTGTCTCGAAGCATGATGTGTTGGACTTGGTACCTGATGGCTTTCATTCCCTAGAGCTGATGTAGCAAACATGTGGTTTAAAAGCAATAGAAATTTCTTTACTCACAGTTTTGGAGATGGAAGTGTGAAATCAAGGTATTTCTGGACCACATTCTTCCCCCTGAAGTCCTTCAAGGGAGAATTCTTCCTTGTCTCTTTCAGTTCCCAGTAGTTCCAGGCATTCCTTGGCTGAAGGCTGCATAACCCTAATCTCTGCTTCCATGTCGACATGGCTGTCTGACCTGTGTGTCTCTTCCTCTGCCTTTTTCTTATAAGACACCTGCCACTGGATTAAGTCTAGGATGATTTCTGAGCTCCTTAGCTTAATTCAATCTGCAAATACCTTTTTTGTAAATCAGGTCATATTCACAGGTTCCAGGGATTAGGACACAGGAGCATCATTTCAGGTGCCACTATTCAGCCCACAATGCTGAAGATGCATTCTTTGCTAGCATGAGAATGTACCCCTAGATGTTCAATAAATCTTTCTTGATGGACTGGTGGCCTTTAGTAGAGCAGGGTTTAAGTGGATTCAGTGTGAGGCGACTGGAGGGTGCAGCAAGTCTCTGTAAGTAAACTGCATTTGGAATAAAAGAGGTTATGTATACAGGATGGATAGGTTAAATTCATTTTACTAAGCACAGTATTTTCTGAAACCCTATCAAAACTTTCCTGATAGGCTCTGAGGCTGGGAATCTGAGATACCCAGTGAAAGTAATCCATGTGATATTCTGTTGTTCATAACATGTTTTGTTGTTTCTTCTTGTCATTGTTGTTTTTATCCTTAAAAATAGAACATTTTGAATTGATCCCATTGGACATTTGAGATGCTTAGAGCTCCAAAATACTGACGCGCTGTGGAATAAAATAAGTACACTTTAAAACAAGTCTCCCTGAAATAAATAGAAGACAGCCTAGTAAATAATATCTAAGAATTGTTTAAGAATACTTAAAGGGACCCACATGGGTCAGAGTTCTTTTTTTTTTTTTCAAAGGGAGATATTAAGACATAGGGTAGCCAGGGCCATAAATGTGAAGTCAGTTCCCTAAACAATAACTGCAGAGAGTCCCTTTTCTCTTTCTGTCACTGAGAAACACAGCCGCCCACATATTCCTGCCACTCTCCCTCCATGCTTGCAGCGGTGGTAGGTTGCCTGGAGAGCAGTGACTCACCGGAAATGTTCTCCTTTCCAGAGTAAACAGCTAGAATGAAATCATGTCAGCACCATTTACCAATTTTATTTTTAATTGACTAATATGCCTTTGATCACTGAAGGGGAAATAAGTGAATGAGGGCTGGCTCAGGCTTAAGGACCTGCATTATTATCTTGTACATTCGTTTAGATCATTTTCTACCATCCACCCAAAATACAGTTATTTATTAACATAATATGGTTACGAATCTGTCTGCAGGGCTTGAAGATGAAAATTGAAACTGCGATGATTTAGCTGAAAGTTACTGGAGCATTCATAAAGCTGTCAGAATTACAAGAGAAAACACATTAAGAAAACGCCAGCACTAGTTGCTATTAAATGGATATTCAAACATCATCAGCACTGTTATCCACAGCAGGCTGGTCTAATTTATAAGCGTCTGTACAAGGGGATAATGGTAGCTGCAGGTTCAAAGGAAAGTGGATCACAGGCATGACATTAGGAAGAGTGATCACATGTTTTCAAGCATAAATCAGGAAATAGGAAAAAGTATTTTCCCCCTGATTTGTTAATTTACTTACATCTTTAAAAAGTATTCTCAATAAATCACATTTATAGAAAACAATAAAATAAACTGAAAAAGCACAAACTTGACTTTAATTCATTCACCAAATGCTTATTGAATACCATTGTTATGCCAGGCATGGTTTTAATGGTGGATACAATATAAATTAAACAGACCAAACACCAGCCCATGGATGGACTTCAATGACTCTGCCAACAAATCCTGATGGAGTAGCTACTGTATACCAGGCATGTGCTATGGTTGATATTCTGACAGTTCACAATCATACACATTGGTGCTCATATATACTTATTGGTGATCATTTTGGTGATTACCAATCATACATATTGGTGATCATATGCACTCAGTGTTACTGAGACTCTGACCCTGAGTATTCTTGGGAACGCTAACATGTCCCCCATGAGTTTGCTGATAAACTTTGGTCATTGCCTGTTGCTCTGGCAGCCAAGCTAGAGCTCTGTAGACTTGGGCCTCAATGTGGAGAGTAGCTGTTCTGAGCTGAAATTGTGCTCCATTTCCATGTCTGTGTGCATGTCAAAAGTATCAATGCCGGTGAGGCTGAAAATCTGTCAGGATGCGATGTTGGTGCCCCTGGAATGGTACCATGTGCCCTGGGGCTACTGATCTACATCATTCCTGTGAATGTGCTCCTTTTTCAGCACACACAGTGCAGGTTGCTTGAGTCCCAAGTGTCACAATGTGCAGCTAGTCAGTTCCTACACTTCTCCTTCTCAAGCTCCATTGCCTCTCCCTGCAATCACTTCTTCACCTGACCTGTCGGTATCTGGTCTTCTCGCCCCATGTAAGTTTAAGGACATTGGTTCATGTAGGGAGAGTGGTGGCACCTCCCTCTGCTCATTATGGGTCCCTAAGGTCTGGAACCACCAGGCTAAAATATCCCATTACACACACATGCATCTTTGAAAAGAAGATCGTCTGAGAACATCTGCACAGCTGGCCTTAGGAATATAGCCACTAGGTCCAAACTGAATGACACTAAGTTAAAGTAGAGCAGCAAGTATTGTCTGCAAACACACAGGAAGATGAAGAGAAGCCAATTACAATGGCAAGAAACAAATGATGGTATAAGCTGTGTACCAAAAATGAGGTTGAAGTTAGGGTGCAGTAATTAGGAACATGGAATTTTCTCAAAGATGAAAATAAATTGGCAAAGAACTGAGTGATCTGCACCCAGGTCTTCACAAAAGAGAATTATAACTTACTTTATTCTGCTATTTAATACATGAATATTGAGCTCCTGCTCTGACACAGACACTACATTTGGCCCTGAAGATACCAGGATGAATAAGATCCTTTCCCAGCCCATAAACAACTTAGAGTCTAAAGCAAAGATCAGCAGAATATGGCCCATGGGACGAGACCCACACATCCCCTGTTTTTGTAGGGCCTATGAGCTAAGAAGGGCTTTTACATTTTTAAATGGTTCAGAAGAACACAAAAGAATAATATTTCCTAATGTGTGAAAAATACATGAAATACAAATTTCAATGTTTATAAGTATAGTATTACAGGAACACAGTCAAGCTGATTCTTCTACGTGTTGTCTGTGGCTGCTTTTGAGTAACAACAGCCAAGTTGAATACTTGGGACAGAGACAACATGAACCACAAAGCCCAAAATATTTACCCACCCCTGACCTAAGAGGGGGACTGACACAAGAGACCAGCAGGTGACACATGACCTTACAGAGGTAAAGATGTGCTCCAGCATATTCCTGGAGCATTGAGGAGAGGATGATAGAAGCAGCACAATTTTCGGTTTCCTTAAGGTCATTAGAACAAATGTATAACCAATGTAAGAGAATTCAAAAACATTTCCTTTTGCCATCACTTAAGAAGCCAAAAGATCAAAAAAGAAATATGTTATTACATTTCCAGGTTGACTATTCTGTATTTTACTTCTTTAATTATTAGTAGCAATAATACTTCAGCTTCTCTTAGTATCAGTTTATACATGCAGGTATAAATTTTGCTTTATGATCAGTTCTCTTATATGTATTATTAAAACATTATTTATTCAAAATATCCTGCATGGGATGGAGTTTAAAGAGTAAAGATTCTTTAATTCTTAAGTATTGCGATCTGAAAGCCATTGGTCTTAACAGCTTGGCAAGCCTGGGTCTCTGGACAGTGTTCAAATGGCAGGTCTCCCAGCGAGGCCTGAGAAAAGGGTGCACTCTAAGAGATTTCTTTTCACTGGAGTCCCAGGATGGGGAGGGGTGAACATTAGATGCCAGTGGGACAGGGGTGTACTGTGGCAGTCGGCCATGCGTGACTGACCTCAGGAATTTTTAAAATGAGACTTCACACGTATCTGACTCAGAATTGCTGAGCAGAAAAAACAGATCTATGGCTTTTACTTGCCATTTTACTCTTTCAATTTTGGCTTTCTCTGGTGAAAACGTAAGCTCATGCTCTTGGGCAGGTGGTCAGGGACACAGGCCAGTGGTCCACGTTGACACACTGACAGGCAATACAGCATCAGTTGTGGGGTTAGAAAGTTCAGATTTGAATCCTAGTGCTGCCATTTAGCAGCTCTGTGACTTTGAGAAATTTTCTTAGCCTTTATGCTTCAGTGATTTTTAAATGAGGAAAATAATTGCAGCTATCTCCTAGTGTTATTGTGAGGATTAAATAAATTAATTCATGAAACCCATCTGGAACAATGCCTGGAACATAGATGAATATTTAACATTTGCAGGGATGATCATCACGGTCTTGGTGGTGATGATGATGATGCTGATAATGACTATTACTTTTTTCTCTCCTGGAGACACCAGAGTTAACCCTAAACACTATTTTAAGGATCTTGAGACGTTTTTCTTTGCACTACATCTTCATAGGAAAAATCTTTCTGTCTCTAATTTTTTGAGGTCTTGTGAATTCTGGCTTCCCCCATTGTCTATCCACTTTTTGTCCTACTTGTATCTTTTTAATCCTGACTATAATAATCAGGTGTCTATGCCCAGGTGCTAACTTTTATTATCAATGTGAAGGGCAATTCAGTGGTGTGATTAAATGCTTTTTAGCAATACCACCAACGATCCAATTTCTGTTTTAGAGCGTCGGGCACTACCTCTGCAGCAGAAACGGTGACCACTAAGTATTTTTTGGATTGAACTGCATTCCATTTTCACCCTGACAGTGATGAAGATCCCATTCTCAAAAATATATTGCTGTCTTAAATAAGCCTAGAGCTTGAGAACTAGACAGCTATCCGTTTATTTACATTTAACTACCTGCTACCTTCTACCTGACTCTTTAGCTCTGGAAAACAGTTTGGAATCTCTGTCTCCCAATTTGTAACATGGTTTGTGTTATGATGCTTCAGACAGATTGATCCTTATCCATGATTTCCTGAAAGTCTTGCTTCAAGTGTATCCTTGCTACCCTCTTTACCTGTTCCCAGCTGATTAGTTATTGACTCAGCTTCCTTCTCTTCCTTGCAGTTAGTTGCTCACCTTAGTCTCAGAGATGCTTGCAATGGGCTGAGTTTAGGTTGCAATAGAGAGTGAGTGTTTTAATTATCTATTTCTGTGTAACAAATGACCCCAAAATTAGCAGCCTGAAACAACAAACATTTATTATCTCGCAGTTTCAATGATCCCGGACATAGGAAGTGGATTGTTTGGGTTCTCATGACTTAGGAACTCTGATAGTGCTGCAATTAAGATGACAGCCAGGGATGAAGTCATCTGAGACTCATTTGGGTTGGAGGGTCTACTTAGAAAATCATGAACGTGGCTGTTGGTGGAGGCTTTCGCTCCTGACCATGCTAGCCTCTCCAGTAGCTGCTCACACGGAACAGCACCGGCTTCCTCCAGAGTGAGCAAAAGAGTGCCTAAGATAGAAGTTACATCTTTTATCTTGGCAGTAGCATACTGTCTTTTCTGTACAGTATTGGCCATATATATCAACACTAGTACAATGTGGAGAGGACTAAATGAGAGTATGAATAACAAAATGTGGGTTCCTTGGGGGCATCAGGGAGGTGGGCTATATAGTCTTGTCTCTAATGAATCACATCATTACCACATGCAAAATATGTTCATTCTTGATCCCGGCTCCTCTAAAGTTTCATCCCATTAAAGTGTGGCCTTGAAATCCAGGAGAAAATGAGGCTTCTCAGGTGTCACTCCTTAAATACAGGCCCTCAACGACACTTCTTCTTCACCTGTGAAACTACGGAAACAAATTACTCCTGCTCCCTACACCTGACATACAATGGTAGGACAAACACCGGATGACTGCTACCATCATTCTAACTCAAAAGGAGGGAAAATGGGAGACCTAAAGAAGTTACTGGTATTTCAGAAATAGCAATTCTGAAATCCAGCTGGACAAATGTCAACTATTCCTTGAGTAAGGATTGAGGTCTGGGAATAATTCCATGGCTCTCAGCTGTAGGCTGTTGGTTTTTTTCTCTGACTCACACTTTTTATTAAAATAAACTTTTTATTTTAGAACAGTTTCAGATCTACAGAAACTCGAGCAAGCTGCTTAGCTTTTCCAAGCCTCAGTTTCCTCACTTTGGAACACTTTCTAATATTTTCATTTGCTTGCTTCTTCTAACTGGAATACTACTACTCAATTTTCCAGTCACTTTCTCTAGGATGCACTTTCTGGCCAAACCATGCTCAAGGTAGAGTTAGGTTCTGCCACATATTTTTACAGTTTTTTTTGCCATGTGGACAAACAGAGTGTATTGGGATTATTTATTTTCTTGTCTGACTCTATCTCTCCTTTTTTTTTTTTTCTGAGACAGAGTCTTGCTCTGTCGCCCAGGCTGGAGTGCAGTGGGGCGATCTCTGTTCACTGCAACCTCTGCCCCCATGTTTAAGCAATTCTCCTGCCTCAACCTCTAGAGTATCTGTGATTACAGCGCTTGCCACCATGCCTGACTAATTTTTATATTTTTAGTAGAGATGGGCTTTCACCAGGTTGGCCAGGCTGATCTCAAACTCCTGACCTTGTGTTCTGCCTGCTTTGGCCTCCCGAAGTGTGAGCCACCACACTCGGCCTTTCTTGTCTCTTGTTTTTTAGCCTTTTGAGGGCTGAGATCCAAATTAATGTCTCCAAGAGAGAAGGTGCTTAAGTATTTCTTGAATAAATTGAATACATTAAAAATTAACTTTATTTTTTTGACTAAACACATAGTAAATGTACAGATTATGTAACAGCCATCACAATCAAGACAGAGTAGTTTCATTGCCTCACAAAGCTCTCAGTTTCTATCACTTCCTCCATCTCTAGTCCCTGGCAACCACAGTATTCTCTATCACTATAGTTTTGCCTTTTCCTGAATGTCACAGAAATGGAAGGATAGAGTATATAACCTGCTGAGAATGGTTTCTTTTACTCAGCATGATGCCTTTGAGAGTCATCTAAGTTGTGCATTTCAATAGTTCATGCCTTTTTACTGCTGAATAGATGTACCACAGTTTGTTTATCCATTTACTCAATGAAAGGTAGTTAGATTGATTCCACAAATGAAGCTACTATAGATATTCGTGTTAACATAACTTTTTAATTCTCTAGGCTAAATATATTGGAGTGTTATTTACGAGACATGTGAGAAATATGTTCAACTTTATAAAAAACAGCAAATTGTTTTCTAGAGTAGGTATGTCATTTTGCATTCCCACTAGTAGTGTATCAGATTTCCATTCCAGTTGCTGTGAATCTTTTCCAGCACTTGGCATTGTTAGGAATTTTGGAATCATTTTAATAGATGTATTATAGTAGTATAATAGTATTTCATATGATTTTAATTTACAGTTCATTAATGATGATAAACATATTTTCATGTGCTTGTCATCCATATTTTTTTTTGAAGTGATTAGTTCTTTTGCCTATATTTAAATTTTGTTGTTTATAGTCTTTTTATTTTTGTTGTTGAGACAAGGTCTTGCTTTATTGCCCAGGCTGGAGTGCAGTGATGCCATTATGGCTCACTGTAGCCTCAACCTCCCCTTTCTGGGCTCAAGTGATCCTTCCACCTCAGCTTTCTCTATAGCCGAAACTACAGGTATGTGCTGCCATGCCTGGATAATATATATTTTTTAATTTTATTTTTTTGTGCAGACAGGGTCTTGCTGTGTTTCCCAGGTTGATCTCAAACTCCTGGGCTCAAGAGATCCTCCTGCTTTGGCCTCCGAAAGTGCTGGAATTACAGGCATGAGCTGCTGCACCCATTCTGTTGTTTGTATTCTTACTGCTGAGTTTTGAGAGTTCTTTACACATTCTGGATACAAGTCCTTTGAAGATTATGTATTTAAAAATACGTTTTGTAACTTATTTTCTTCATTATCTTAGAGTCTTTGGCAGAACAAATTTAAAAAAATTTGATGAAGTCTTGTCTATTTTTTTAAATGAATCATGCTTTTTGGAGTTACAGTATGAACTTTTTGCCTAGAGATTTTCTACTATTTTTTTTTTCTATATGCTTTATGGTTTTACATTTCTATCTGTATCCATTTTAATTTTTCTATGTGGTGTGAGGAATTGGTCAAAGTTTTTTTTTGCATGTGACTGTCCAGTTGTTTCAGTACTAATGTTGGAAAAACCAGCAATTGAACTTGACCATTGAATTACTTTGTACCTGTCTCAAAAATCAGCTAGCCACATTTCTGAATTCTCTGTTCAGTTTATGTCTATTTCTCCACCATTACAAATGGTCCTAATGACTGTAGATTTAAGTAAATCTTAGAATTAGGTAGGATGATTTATCCAGATATTCTCTTTTTTTTCTTCAAAATTATTCTGAAGAAATAGTTTCTTTTCCCTTCCGTATTCTACTTCCTTTGCCTTTCCATATAAATTTTAGAATCAATTTGTCTGTAATAAAAATCTTTCTGGGATTTTATTGCCATTGCATTAAATCAGTAGGACAACTTGAATCTTCTAATTTATTTGCATGATAGGTCCTTCCATTCTTTTAAAATTTATTTCATTAGCATTTTATAGTTTTTAGCTTACATAGCCTGCACATTTTATTATATTTATATGTAAGCATTTTAGTTTTAGAATAAATTATTGCAAATGGTATTTTTTAAAATTTCAATTTTCAACAATTGTTCATTGCCTATATAGAGAAATAAAATAAATTTTTGCATGTGACTTTGTATACTCAGAGTTTGCTTTATTTATTTATTAGTTATAGGATTTTTTGTTTAAATCACTACCATGGAGATTTCTATATAGCAATCATGCCATCTGTGACTACAGACACTTTCATTTTTTTTTTTTTCCATCTCCATTTCTTTTATTTTTTCTTGTCTTACTGTACTGGCTAGAACTTCCAGCGCAGTGATGGATAGGGGTAGTGAGAATGGCCATCCTTGCCTTGTTCCCAGTCTCCTGGAATGTTATGATTAATTCTATGTGTCCACTTAACTGGGTCATGGGATGCCCAGAGAGCTGATTGAATATCATGTCTGGGTGTGTCTGTGCAGGCATTTCTGGAAGAGATTAGCATTTGAATTGGTGAACTGAGTATAACAGGTGGCCTTCAATAGCATGTGTCGGCTTCATCCAATCTATTGAGAGTCTAAAGAACAAAAAAGCAGAGGATTTGCTTACCCTCTGCCTGACTTGAGCAGCTTGAGCGGGGTCGTTGATCTTCTGCAGTCCGAGCTCCTGCTTCTCAGGTCTTCATAAGTCTACTGGAATCTGCACCGTTAGTCCTTTACCCCTCAGATTTCTGACACCACTGGCTTTCCTGGACTTCCAGGATGGATTTATAAACATTCTTTTTGTTTGTTTGTTTGTTTCTCCAGAGGACCCTGACTAACACAGGGGAAAGCATGAAATATTTCTAAGTTCATTACTTTTCCAAAACTCAGTATACATTGATGATAAAAATCTCTCATCAAACTAGGAATAAAACTGAACTCCTTTAACCTAACACACCATTTATCAGGTTAAAGAAATTCAATTTTATTCCTAGTTTGCTGATTTTATCAATATATATTAAATTTTTTCCAAACGTTTTCTGCATCAAATGTGATTATGAGATTTTACTTCTTTGTTGGTAAACATGGTGAATTACAGACTAATTTTTGAAAAGTGAACCAGCCTTGCATTCCCAGAATAAATTCAATGTGGTCATTATTATTACATCTTCATGTACAGCTGGATTTATATTTAATTAGTTTCGTTGAGAAGTTTTACATCTATAATTTTGAGGGAGTTTGGTCTGTAATTTTATTATCTTCAGTATTTGGTATCTTTGGTTTTGGTTTTGGTTTTGGCTGGACTCATAAAATTAATTGGAAAGAATTTTCTCCTTTTCTCTTAGAGAAAGAATTTGCATTATTGATTCTTTAAATGTTTGAGAGAGTTCCTCAATAAAATTATCTGGACCTGGAGATTTCCTTTTCTGAGAATTTTAAACATGAATTTCAATTTAAAAATAGTTATATAATTTTTGGGTTTATATTCTTCATCTTTGGTACATTTTGGTAGTTGGTATCTTTTTAGAAATTGGTCCATTTAATGTAAGTTATCAAATTTGTATGCTTAGAGTTTTTTATAGTACTTCCTGATTAGTCTTTTAATAGCTTTGTGAATATGATGAATATAATCATTCATTCTTGATATTGGTAATTAGTGCCCTTTTGCTTTTTTCTTTGTCTGTCTGGAGAGTCATCAGTTTTATTTGTTTAGTTTCTTTGATTTTCTTTTCTATTTTTTCTATTTAGTTTTTTTTCTCATATCTTTATTATTTCCTTCTTTCTGCCTGCCTTGCATTTATTTTGCTCTTCTTTTTTTACTTTTTGAAAGAATTGGAGATCTTTGACTTGAAACTGTTTTTCTTTTCTAATACAAGCATTTAATGCTATAAATGTCTCTCTCAGCACTGCATTAACTACCTCCCACACATTTTTATATGTTATATTTTAATTTTTGTTCAGTACAAAATATTTTCTAATTTTTCATTAGACGTTTTCTTTAACCTGTGGATTAATTAGAAGTATGCTCTTTAATATCCAAGTATTTGGTGACTTTCTAATTTTCTTTCTGTTATTGACTTCTATTTTAATTACATTAGCATCAGAGAATATACTCTGTATGGTTTGATTCTTTTAAGTTTGTTGAGGTTTGTTTCATAACTTGGGATATGATTTATCTTTGAGAATGTTTTGTGTACACTTAGAAACAGTGTATATCTTGCTGTTGTTGGGTGGAGTATATTCTATAAATGTC
Organism: Saimiri boliviensis; assembly: GCF_048565385.1. Classification (NCBI taxonomy): domain Eukaryota; kingdom Metazoa; phylum Chordata; class Mammalia; order Primates; family Cebidae; genus Saimiri; species Saimiri boliviensis. The sequence continues at coordinate 78,280,534 of NC_133450.1, forward strand.
AATTATATCAAGTTGGTTGACAGTGTTGTTCAATATTCTTGCCAATTTTTCATCCACTTGTTCTATAAATGACTGAGAGAAGAGTAGGCAGTTTCCAAGTATAACTGTGGATTTACTCATTTCTCCTTTCAGTTTTATTTTTTTTTTGTTTTATGTATTTCAAAACTCCCTTGTTAGATAAATCCATTCAGGATGGGGTTGTTAGATTTAGCAAAATCAAAGTAAAAAAACAAAACCAAAACAAGAAAACAACTGGGATGCACAATTAAATTTGAATTTTAGATTAACAGTAAATCAGCAAATGTTTTAGTATAGTTATAACCCATGTAATATTTTTATCTGGCAATCCTAATTGGATTGTTAGGCTTTTTTATGAATTGACCCTTTTATCAACATGTTCTGTGTCTCTTTACCCTGGTATTTTCCTTGACCTGAAGTCTCCTTTGTTTGATATTAATAGCTACTTCAGTTTCCTTCCCCTGTCCCCAGCTTTCTTTTGATTAGTGTTTTGATGGTCTAAGAACACCAATTAAGAGACAGACATCATCAGAATTTAAAACAACAGCAATAATAACCATGTGCTATCTAACAGAAACTCCTTTTGAATATAACAATATTGATTATATTACATACTAAGCACTATGCCAAATTGTAAGGAAAATGGGTGCACAAGAGTCAAGAGTAGGCTGAGGTAAACAACCAGTGTGGCATGACACAGCGGGATTGGAGTGCAGGCATACAAGTCCATGCATTGTATACAGCATGACACAGTGGGATTGGTGTGCAGGCATACAAGTCCATGCATTGTATACGGCATGAAACAGCGGGATTGGAGTGCAGGCATACAAGTCCATGCATTGTATACAGCACGACACAGCAGGACTGGAGTGCAGGCGTACAATTCCATGCATTGTACACAGCATGACACAGTGGGATTGGAGTGCAGGCATACAATTCCATGCATTGTATCATCACCGTTATGTAACCATGCTGTAGGTGGGCTCATCACCTGGCTCTAAGCCACTATTGTCTGTGAGGTACATAAATGTATCACCAACACTATGAATGGCTATGCATAATAAAGCCATGTCCCACTTGCCTGTGGCCCCCTGAGTTGTCTTTCAACTACCCACCCCACCTGTCCACCAACTCCCCTTGGACCCCAGCTTGGGTTGGAACCTGACAATCAGCATAGTTGGCAGGATTCTGAGGTAAATGAATCCTCAGCCCCTGATGATCCCAGGCTGGCTACCTTGCCCCAATATGGGTTATGATACCTGGTGGCAATTGTGCTGCCAGGATGAGCCCTGGTGGAAACATGGGTAGCAGTGGACAGTTTCCCCATGAGCATGGAGCAGGTGCTGAAGCACTTGGAAGCACACGGCACTAAGAAGGAGCATGCCTTTGCTGGCAGAGTTAGATGAGCACTTTTGACTGTATTATGGGAAATGCATGTCCAGCCCTTGCTGGATGCAACACAGGTAAAGGACCTCCAGGTGCAAGCCGAACAACTGGAGGCCCAGATACACAACTTGGAATGAGAATTGGGGACTGTCATGAGTACAGGCATTTTTCTGGCCAGAGACTACTGCATGATCTGATACTGAGGAGGAAGAACCCCTGCTGTGGGCTTGCCTCATGGTCAGCTGGAAAATAGAACATGAACAACTGCTTGGGCCCCAAGGGCATGGCCAGGGACAGATGGATATAAAATGGCAGTTTTATGTTCCATAAAACCCACGGCCGCTGGCATGATTGAATGATATAATGGACTCTTGAAAAGCAGGTTACCATTGCATGTTACTCCTCCATCTTTGTGGGGTTGGAATTCAATCCTGGACTTAGTGGTTCAGACCTTGAATAAGTGGCCATGAAAAGGCAACCCAGCCTTTGCACCGAGCTGCTGCCACCATTCAGTTACAGATACACACCAAGGATGACCTCCTCTGACCAGGTGTGGGGATAAATGATTATCTGTTGTTACCTGGCTTAATGCCCTAAAAGGAAGGGGAACAAAATCCTGGCTTTGGACATGGACCCTACATTGATAAAACTGTTGTACCAGTTGACAAAAATGGGGGCTTCCTGGGATTGGGATGGTGACATTGAGGCAGACTTTCTGGCAGCCAAGCAGGCTTTTCAGCAAGCATAGGCACTACAAGTAATTGACCAGGGGCACCCATGTGACCTTGATGTGAATGTGACAACAGAGGGTTTTGGCTCGGGTTTAGGGCAGTGCATGGAGCACTTTAGAACACCAGTAGGCCTTGGTCCCATCTTTGGAAGGGAGCTAAGCTCCAGTATTCATTGATAGAGAAGCAATTAGCAGCTGCATATGCTGCTCTTCAGGCTTTTGAGAGTGTGACAGGATGGGCTACAGTCATCATGTGGATGATTTAACCAATAGCAAGTGGATACATTCTTGATAACACCTCCCCTGGACTGGGACAGCACAGACATCCACTTTGGCAAAGTGGAGTGCCTACTTAGAACAGTGGAGTACCCTGAATACAAGCCCCTTAGCAAGACAAGAAGTCTTGGGACCTGTGATCCTAATGTAAAATGAGGCCGTGGATCAACCCAAGGCACCCCTAGACCTTGAGCCATCACCATTTCAGGAAGGGCAACCCCCAATTCCGGATGGGGTATGGCATACGGAAGGGTCTAGCTAGGGTGCCACTGCTGCCTGGACTCCTATACTGGTCTTGCCTAGTACTGATACCATATGGTTTGAAAATTGGTGTGGACAATGCGCTGAACTCAGGGCAGTGGGGACGGTGATCACCAAGGAGGAAATACCTAAGGTAATCTGCACCAATAGCTGGGCAGTTTATTAAGGCCTAACATTGTGGTTAACTACCCAGAAGTTATTTAATTGGTTGATTGGCCGCTGACCCACTTGGAGCAAACCCATGTGGCGAGACCTATGGGAAATGGGCCACCAAAAGGATGTAACTCTCTATCATGGGTCAGGTCATGTGTCTTTGGCTGCCCTTGGCAATGACGATGCAGTTGCCTTGGCCAGGGTCTGATGGTTGGAGTCAATGCCTACATGAGATGTAGCCCTATGGCTATGCTGGAAATTGGGCCACACAGGGGGGCATACTGATGCAACAGATCAATAAGCACTGAGATCTGTCCTTGCCCACACTGGATATTTGGGAGGCCTGTTGTAAGTGCTCAGCGTGTGCATGGGCATACCCCAGACAGAGGCAGCTGCAACAAGGGATGATAGGGTGGATGGCCTTAACCAGATGGCAGATAGATTACATTGGGTCGCTGCCAAAATTTCAGGGATACACGTATGTGCTGACGGCTATAGACATGGCCACTGGCCTGTTGTTCACCTACCCTTGTAGGGTGGCCAACCAACAACATACCATTTGGGCTCTGCAACACCTCTGTGCTCTATACGGTTGCCCTTTAGCTGTTGAAAGTGATAGAGGAACACATTTCATTGGATAGTAGATACAGCAGTGGGCACAGCAGATGGACATAAAATGGGGGTCTCATGTTCCATATAACCCACCGGCTGCCGGCATGACTGAATGATATAATGGACTCTTGAAAAGTGGGTTCCCTTGCATGTTACTCCCCCATCTTTGTGGAGCTGGAGTTCAATCCTGGACTTGGTAGTTCAGACCTTGAATGAGAGGCCGTGAAAAGGTGGCCCAGCTTCAGTGGAGGCATGGCTGCACTGGGCCACTGCCACCATTCAGTTACAGATGTACACCAAGAATGACCTCCTCTGACCAGGTATGGGGATGAATGGTAATCTGTTGTTGCCTGCTCTGATGCCCCTAAAGGTAGGGGAACAAAAAAACCTGGCTTTGGCCATGGACCCTCCAGGCCCCCCATTACAGGTGATTGGCTATCTTAGCTCCCTGGGGAGAGGGCCTACAGTAAGATTTACATGTCACTCCTTGGCTATTTAATGTATGGCTTTCATGATTGACTGTTTGTAGGGGAATGGCCAAGGAAGGAACCTCTTAGGGGGGACTTATGTCCTGGCTGGGTGGCCTATTATGAGCTCCCCAGTAACTTAAGCATGGATACAGGACCCAAAGGAACCATGGGGAGTTACAAAGGTGTGGTACCATCATCTAGGGCAGAAGTCCCTGGCAGCTACACTACTAGCCAGAGATGAACGGTTGGCCTGTATTTTGCCTAAGGGGGGTGACTTACCCCTGTTAGTACCTATGCCTCCTTTGTCATTTTTGAATTTAGGTTGACATGTTCCAAAAGCATTGTGGAATGGGCCCACAATTACCCTGAGGCGATTAATATTTCCAGCTGTCGGATCTGCACCTCACTTCCAGCAGCAGCTTCAGATGGCTTGCCATGGCACATACACCCAGTTTCAATGGAGAACTGGACATAGCTAGAGACTTGGGGTTCCATGGGTGATGCCTGGAATGTGACACAGCAAGCTTTGGATGAGGGTGGTGCAAAGCCCATGGCATGCCTGTCCCCTGGCTGACCTGTAGCATCTAAGGAGGATTTGTGTGGCTCACCCATAGCATCTGCTACATAAAAGAACTTGGACAGAATTTCCAACTGTAGATTTTATCTGAAATAATACATTGATAGAATGATTATATAATTTTAACAAAGAACAGTAATATAAGAAGTTTTGCCTCATTAGATATTGTAATATACTGTCAAGCTATCTACAATCATTAAAAGAGCAAATTATTGGTATAGAAATGGACAGACTGATCAATGAGCAGAAATGCAAACCCAGAATTGAACTCTTGCCTGTGTAAGAGCTTGATTCACAATGCATGTTGTCTCTCAATCTAGTAGGGAATGAATGTTATTCAGTAAATGATATTGTGACAACAATAAAGTTATTATAGATTCCCTAACTCAAAACTTATGCCAAAGGTGTAAGGTGGACTAAAAATTTAAATGTAAAGAAGAAAATTTAATAATAGAAAAAAATGTAATAATGGGAGTGGAGAAGAACTTCCTAAGCATGATCTCAAAGGTCAGAATCCAAAAAAGAAAAAAACCCTTTAAATGAAATTTATGTGTCTGAGTGGCAACAAACCTACTATAATTCATAAATCTAGTATTGCTTGAAGCTTTTTATGTACCAGATACTATTATCAGCACTTGATATGACTTAGTATCTATCCCAATGATAAGGTACTATTATATCTATTTTATAGATGAGGAAACTGAGGACTAGAAAGGTCAAATAATCTACCTAAAGCCACAAAACAAGGACATGGAAAAGATTCAAATCACCCCGTTCAAACCTGCTATACTACAAACAAATGTAAAAACAGTGACAGCCAGGAAAAGTACCTGTGTTGTCAGTGGCACAAGGTTACTGACCCTAATTTTAAAAGGTTTGTTACAAATCAGTATTGGATATGTGAATGCCCCAGTAAAAAATTCAGGAACCCAAGGTAAGGAAGAAGAATAATGACGAAGAAACATGTAAGAAGAGCTTCAATTTTACAACCTTACCAGTGAGGGGGAAAAAGGAAGAAAAATTGAATAATGAGAAACATTTTTCCTCTGGCCCTTAAGCAGAGTAAGAAAGGATCCTGTCCTGGAATGGCAAAAGTGGGGAAGTGACCACTTCCGCAAACCTAGTGAGAGTGCTGATTTTCCAAATATTGGCAATATTTGTAGAAACACTGGACCCAGTAATGCTACGGATAGAAATCCATCTCTCTGGATCTGTAACAGGTGTGTGTGTGTGTGTGTGTGTGTGTGTGTGTGTGTGTGTGTTTCCTCTGGTATTGTAACAAAAAAAATTTTTTAAGAATATATTTCAACTACTATAATATGCTGCCGTTAAAGATGATAATGCATATCTAAATTAATCTAGGAAGTTCTTTAAATATTTTTATTGAGTGAAGAAAAGTATGTATAGTGTCACATTTTTGTTACTATAGCTATAAAGACCATAATCTGGATGGATATATTTTTAAATGCTAGCAATAGTTATGTTTACATGGTGGGAGTATGGAAGATTTTTCTTTTTTACTAACCCTTCTATTCTTATTTTTCTGCCATAAACATGTATGACTCATAATAAAATGCAAATTGTGATACTTGATATCAACGTTTTGAGTAGATTTTCTTAATTCTGAGGGCTTTTTGGAAGCACCTACATTTTGAGCTTGGCATTTTAAATTTTTGTAAAATGTGTTTCAGCTTGTTTCATTTTTTGGTTTCAACCTGGTTTATTTTTTTGTGCATGGCTCCTCTGTGTCTGTTTGTGCCCTCTACCTAGAGAACTTGCTGTGTCATTTGGTGAGTAAAACAGCCAGAGAACAAAGCCACCAATGTAATTTGAGTAGGTGTGGATCAGAATGAATTAGGCTGCAGGAAATGGTTTGGGACTGTTTTTCAAGATCTTTACTTTTTTTCAGTCTTTTGTATTCAGGGAAGATTGAGAGCCCAAGTGGGAGAGGAAGCCTTTCAGGTTTTCAGGGTTTTAAAATGCAGGTCTCGAAGGCCTTAGACTGAGATTCCTCGGCATGACAGGAGCAGAATGTGGCGCAAAAAGCAAGCAAATCGCCTTGGCCGGGATATTATCCCTGTGGTCCCTGTCCATCTCCCGAGGTGTCCAGCTGTCCCTCCTCCTCTGTCGAATACCCCTTGCCTTTTCTCTAGTCCTTCTTTCCTCCATGATTCCTGAACTGACAGTGCCTTTGAATTTGAGCATCTTTCCCCTAAAAGTAGAATCATCTGGGAAAGTAAGGAGAGAAAATGAGGGTTTATTTTCTAGGTTGCAGGGGCCTATTTTAGTGAGGCACATAGCTCAAGGACTTTGCCAAGTTTTCATTTGCATGGTGTTGCTTTGTTTCGTTCATTTTTGCCTGCCTCCGTTGTCCTAACGCTGTATCTCTTTACAGCTCTCACCTGTCGCCTTTCTAACGCTGTGTCCATTCTCTCCCCGCCTCTACAGAACTTCTTACTGGGTAGCAATGAAAGGAATGAAGAGAAGGAAGAATGAGGCACATATGGCAGTGCTGTGGTGGACACTGTGGGTGCAGAAGTGGGTGGCAGATTATCTGAAACAGAATAGGCTATGGGACAGGTATCTCTGTTCTTTCTCGAGTTACTCATTTTCTTATTTATCCGTTCCTTAAGCCAGAATTTTGTTCTCCTATATGCCAGACAGTGTACCAGGCCAAGAACTAGATGGATAAACCTATTTCCAATCCTCAGGTAACTCATAGTTAAGAGCCCAAATTATGAAAAATGCATGCTCATTGGAATTGCTAGGAAACTTCCGTAAGAATACCGATTTCTGGGCCCCATTTGAGATCTGTGTCCAGATTACTAAAGGGAGGGGTCAGAAATCTATTTTTTAGTTAAATTTCTCAGATAATTCTTAGCAGTCAGCATTGGTCTGAGGACCAATGTTAGAAAACTACTGGTAAAAGCTTCATGGTGCATGAAAAAAAATACAGTTAAGAACTCATTTGCTGTGTAGTTGCAAGGTCAGCCAGCCTATCTTCCTTCCCTTCTTCCCCAGCATTCCTCCTTCTGTGAGCATTTAAGTCAAGAATGTATTTCAGTTTTCTATTGCTGAGTAGCCAGCTGCCCAAAAACTGTGCTTTATAGCCACAGTGATTTGTTATTTTTGTAATTCTGTGGTTGACTAGGATTAGCCAGGTGATTCTTTTGTTTCACATTGTGTAGCTGAGGTTACCCAGGTACTGCATTCAGCTGAGAGAGGTCAGCTGAGGCTGAAATATCCAAGATAGTCTCTTACCCTCTCTGAATGGTGTTTCATGATTTCGAAATTTAGCCTGAGCCTCTTTTTTTTTTTTTTTTTTTTTTTTGCTCTGTTGCCCAGGCTGAAGTACAGTGGTGTGATTTCAGCTCACTGCAACCTCTGCTTCCTAGGTTCAAGTGATTCTTGTGCCTCAGCCTCCCGAGTAGATGGGATTACAGATGTGCACCACCACACCAGGCTAATTTTTGTATTTTTAGTAGAGATGGGATTTTGCCATGTTTGCCAGGCTGGTCTTGAACTCCTGAACTCAAATTATCCACTTGCCTTAGCCTCCCAAAGTGCTGGAATTACAGGTGTGAGCCACCATGCCCAGCCTAGCCTGAGCCTCTTTACCACTTGGTAGTTGACTTCCAAGAAAGAGAAAGCTGATGCTAATGGTTCCTTTAAGAGCTGGGCTCAGGAGTCCCAGATCATCACTTCTAAGCATTCTGTTGGTCAAAGCAAGGCACAGGGACAACCCAGATTCAAGAGAAGAGAAACCAACCCACCTTGTGTTGAGAAGAGCGAGAAAATAATTGTGACTATCTTTTAGTCCACTATAAATTAAAAAAAAAATCCACAGGAACTTTGTGCTGATTTATAAGGTCTCTGCACTCATTAACTTCCCAGATGACTTCAGGCTAGGGGTCTCAGAGAAGGGCTCTAGAAGTCGGTCAGTTTACACCAAGACCTTGGCTGGTCGTATAAGCGCCCATAAATGAACAATAAAATTTAATAGGAACAGGCTGTAAATATAAGATAGGTCACTCTATCAAGACTGCATAAAAAAGAGCTGAAGATAAATAATGGACAAACAGGCATTAGAATGAAATCTAGCCTGTGTGCCAAAGAGGCAAGCATGGTATTGGATATATCTAGAAATTCTGCAGCACAGTGAAACTACGACTAGAATATTATATCCAGTTTTGGCCTTCGTAATTTAGAGTCGGGATTGTTCAAGATAGAAACGGAAATGCAAGTGCATTGGATCTTCTTTGAATATATTTGTCTCTCTTCCCCTACAAGCATCTTAGTTTCATCATACTTAGCTCCAAAGTATTCTCAGTGCCAAAACCACAATTAATTTTGCACCAAACTACTAGCAGAACTGTTTTGTTTTCTGTTGTATTTTCAATGCCCCTAGCAGTGCCTGGTGCCTTATAGGTACTCAGTAAAGGTTTCTTAAATAAATGAATGAGTCTCCTTGTAAGCTTTAGAGACTTGGACCACAGTAGCCTTTCCACAAGTGCTTACTAAATTGAGTTGTTGGCCAGCGTGTTGCAGAGCGAAGATACCTGGGTTTAAGATCCTTCCCGGCCGGCTGGCCAGCCTTCCTTCCTTCCTTCCTTCCTTCCTTCCTTCCTTCTTCCTTCCTTCTTTCCCCTTCCTTCCATCCTTCTTTACTTTTCTTTTTCTTTTTATCTCACTTTAAGTTCTAAGATACAAGTACAGAATGTGTAGGTTTGTTGCACAGGTATACATATGCCATAGTGAATTGCCGCACCCATCAATCCGTCATCTAAGTTTTAAGCCCTGCATGCTTAGGTATTTGGCCTAATGTTCTTCCTCCCCTTCCCTGCGACCCCCACACAGGCCCTGGTGTGTGTTGTTCCCCTCCCTGTGTTCATGTGTTCTCATTGTTCAACTCCCATTTATGAGTGAGAACATGCAGTGTTTGGTTTTCTGTTCCTGTGTTAGTTTGCTGAATATGGTGGCTTCCAGCTTCACCCGTTTCCCTTCAAAGGACATGATCTCATTATTTTTTATGGCTGCATAGCATTCCATGGTGTATATGTGCTACATTTTTTTTATCCAGTCTATCGTTGATGAGCATTTGAGTTGGTTCCATGCCTTTGCTATTGTAAATAGTGCTGCAGTAAACATACATGTGCACGTGTCTTTATATTAGAATGATTTATATTCCTTTGGGTATATAGCCAGTAATGGGATGGCTGGGTCAAATGGTATTTCTGGTTCTAGGTCCCTGAGGAATCGCCACACTGTCTTCCACAATGGTTGAACTAGTTTACATTCCCACCCACAGTATAAAAATGTTTCTATTTCTCCACAGCTTCACCAGCATCTGTTGTTTCTTGACTTTTTTTTTTTTTTTTTTTTTTTTTTTGAGACGGAGTTTCGCTCTTCTTACCCTGGCTGGAGTGCAATGGCATGATCTCAGCTCACTGCAACCTCTGCCTCCTGGGTTCAGGCAATTCTTCTGCCTCAGCCTCCTGAGTAGCTGGGATTACAGGCATGCATCACCATGCCCAGATGATTTTTTTGTATTTTTAGTAGAGACAGGGTTTCACCATGTTGACCAGGATGGTCTCGATCTCTTGACCTTGTGATCCACCCGCCTTGGCCTCCTAAAGTGCTGGGATTACAGGCGTGAGCCACCGCACCCGGCCCATTTCTTGACTTTTTAATAATCACCGTTCTGACTGGTATGAGATGGTAGCTCATTTTAGTTTTGATTTGCATTTCTCTAATCATCAGTGATGATGAGCTTTTTTTTCATATGTTTGTTTCTACCTCTAATTTCTTTGTGATGTTAGGCAAGTATTTAGTTTCTTCATGTCTCATCAGGCACCTCCTCTATAAAACTCAAAATTTAAAGGAATCATAGATAGGAAAGTGGTTTGGCAAGAAAATTACCAATGACCTCTGTATTATTCTTTGAGGGTCCTCTCTTCTGCTCAAGGAGAGGGTGTTGTAGACCATTCTCCCAGTTCATTCTTGGTGTCCTGTGGGTGGGGAAGGGAGCCCATTATTAATGCACAAGGAAGTAAGGATAACCCTGGAATTCTCAGAGGGGAAGGGGAACAAGGAGGGTAGAGACAGCAATGTCTCCAACATTGAGACATGTGTGTTTTATTATTGTCCACATGGATTAGAACATCACCTATACTTAGCATGGACTTATTAAGGTTTTGATTCCCTCTTTTGGTAGAAATTATGTTTATTTTCTAAAATGCTAGTGAATATAGAAGGAGCAGGAGCTTAGGTGTCACATTACCTAGGTTTGAATTCAAATTTCACCACATTAACTATGAGACCACAGACAAATATCTTTTCTAAATTCCAGCTTCATCTTTTATAAAATGGGGTTTTTAGAAACTATCTACCTTGCTAAGCTATCATGAAAATTTGATGAAGTATTCCATGTGAAGTGGCTGGAACACATACATATTTTTTAAAATCATTATCATCATGATTACTATCATAAGAGGAGGAGTGGAGGCGTATTAGTGGTCCCAGGTCTACCTGGGTTTAGTAACATAAATTCTCTGAATCTCATTTTCAATGTGATAAAATGGGACAATGATCTACATTGCAAAGCTGTTATCCCAACCTTTCTTTGGAAGCTGCATGTGGTATATGTCAAATAACTTTGCAAATTAAGAATTATCCAGATGTTCATTATTACCAAATGTTAAGATTCAGCTACTGTTGCCTGCTCCGGGGAGCCCACTCCATCTCACCCCACCAAAATAACAATGGCCCCTTAGCCCTGGTTTGGCCCCCACAATCTTCAGTCCCTCTGGATGCAGAGTCAGACCATCTTCCAGACCCAAGAGGACCAAAACCTCAGTCTCAGATGCAGCATAATAAACACACAGTGTTCTTTTGTCAAGCTTCCATGAGGGACCATAAGGGCCATGGCAGAGGGGCATACTTTAAGAGCTACTGCTGCAGACCCTTTTGAGGGTTGTCAAAACTGTCAACAAAGAAGGTTGTCAAGTTTCTCTCCCTGAAGTCTTTAAAAATGAGAGTCTTGCCTGAAGATGGAGTCTGAATTACATGACATCTCAAGATCCGTCTCATTAAGATTCCATTTCACTTCCTGAGTTTGTCTAGTCTCTCTCTTGGAAAGTGAGTCCCTTCAGTAATTAAACATCTGAAGGAACTAGGCATTCATTATCCTGAGCATTAATTCTGAAGGCAGATCAGGAGATTCTGCAATTTCAAATCATTTTGGTAAGTGGCCATTTGATTATTAGCCAGCTGATGGAATTAGAAAGAGATCTTTGAATTCCATCTTTGTTCACATCCCTGTTCTTAGAGTTTCTAAGCACATAAGTCTTTGATTACCTGCTGTATGAATGGACGTATCTGTCCTTTTTGTGATATAGGTAGTTCCTTGGGGACTGGGGAACTAACTTGTCTCGTGTACCACTCACTTTCTGTCATTACATAGGGTTTAAAGTGTACACAGTAAGTGCTGTTGGTTTTCTTTAAACAAATGAATACATTTTCTGAGGAATTATTCAGTTGATTGTGGCCAAATATGGGATTGATACTAAAAGATGTCAGCCTACGTTCTGGATTTGATTTGTGGTTGTCTGCCATCTGGAAATAAAATAATTGACAAACATTTTCAAGTAGACTTTTCTGGTAATTTAGAACTAATTTTAATGCAATTAAGAAGATTTCTGGAGTTTGCAGAAGTCATTTGATCAAGTGAAGTTTATCCACAGAGGACAGAATAAGGTTCTTTTCTAAGACCAGTCAGTAAATGGAACAGTAAAAGACCTCTAGTACTGTTAGCAATGTAAGTAGGGAAAAAATTCGTGTTCCAGTCCTGTGTCCTGTGCTTTGTCATTCAGTGAAGACGTAAACATCCAGTAAAAATGGACTGCTTTTATATAGCTCCATTTTTCTGGGCTAGGAATTTCTTGAAAGAGGATGGTACACTGAGGTCATGAGGTTTTTGAATACTGATTCTGACTTTAGTTAGCACTGTGTACCTCAGTTTTGTTGTTAATATAATGGGAGTGGAATGGAGATAGGGAGCTCTATTATCCTATTATTTAATGCCTGGTGTCTGGGAACCCACCAACCAGACAGTGGAATTAGCAAGAAACTTTATGGCTCTGATGATATTCCTTAGGATCAGAGTTTCTCACATTGCCAAATACACCTGAGTGCCAATGAATTGTTTATTGCCTTATATGGGAGTCATGGTGGTTCTGGGCATGAGCTCTGAGGACAGGCTAAATAGAGTTTGAGTTTTCCTTGAACTTTCCACTCAGTTTTGCCACTTTCTGTAGGTTAACCTTTCTAAGTCTCATTGTAAAATGATAATATTAACGTTTCATTGAAAATGGAAATAAAAATAGTGCCCAAAGCATGTTAGTCCTTGTCGCAAGGACTAAATTGATGAGGTATGTATGATGATGTAAGAAGCACCTGATACAGTAAGGGCTAAAAAAAAAATAGTTATTAATGCAGTGGCGAAGGATGGTGATAGGATAGCCATGATGAGTCACTGAAAGAGAAAAGGTCGTCAGTTTTCTTGTCCATCTCTCAGGTTGCCAAGAAGATTAAATGATTTCATTTAGGTAGAATTTAGCAGAGTACCTGGCACATAGTAAGTGCTATTAAAGTGTTAATTTTTAAACTAATAATTTGTGAATAAGTTTCCCACACTCTGCAATATAGATCAAGCTTCTGCTACATAAGGGTGACAGAAGAGAAAGCCTAGACACAGTTTCTAGGCAGTCATTCAGTTTTATGATCAAGAAAGAAAAATGCATTTCCTCCTGGATGTACTATTGTCTCTAAAGGCAACAGGTGCTCTGCCGCAGTGCTGACTACCAAATAATTTGTCCTTTTCCCCTTTCCTCATGCTCATGCTTCTTTTGTGCTCTTTTCTGTGTGTGTTCTTTTTTTGGTATTCAAACTACTTTCCCTCTGCTGTGATCTTCCCCTCACATCTGCTCTTATCCCTCGCTTTGCTGCTAAGCCGCATGAGTCATGAGGGCCGTTCTGACAGAGGTGCAACTGTTCTTTGGCAATCAAAGAGCTGCTCATGCCCTGCTCGAAGTCATACGGTAATGCTGCAAATGCCAGCTCAAATGCCAGCGAAAACCAGACCTCCTTTCATCTCTCTCTTTTGAAGAAATTCTTTGTAGAGGGCTCCTTATGAATACTGTCTTGAGACAGAGTGCGTTTTTATCCATTTGTCTTGCTTTTCTCTCCCATTTTCCACTTACAGAGGAAATGGAAAGTTGGGATCTATGAGAAAACTCAGCAGAGGGAACCTTCCAGGAATCCCTACCACTAACTTAGGTACAGAAATGCGATTTCCATCACATCTACTGGATTTTTCAGGAGGCCTCATCTCAGATTTCATTTGTACCTTTCTGTCATGGAGTTACCCCAGAAGATCATGGACTTGTCTTTACAACCAATGCTTTTCTTTTGGGGATTTGTGAATCTAAATTAGGTTTATCACACCAGATTTTGGTGTTTTAAATCTTTTAATCTGGTATGCTGTGAGCCACTGTGCTATACCAGGCTCAAAACTTATTTGGAGAGCATACTAGATTCTGGGAGCAACCCAACCAGGCTGTTTTGCTGTCAGGGCTTTTTATAAAGCGCTTTTCTACTCACATAAGTAAACACGCAAAAATGAGATCAAGATTCCTTCTAAATCCTAGTGTTTAACTCGTCGTTTTTGGTTACTTATTGTTTATATCTAGCCTAAAAGGCCTATCAAAGATGCAATAATGTGGGAGAAATTAACTGAGCTGATGCCTCCCTGACTGTGTCCTGGTGAGAAGTCCCAAAGGGAGTTAGGAAGGGCCTGTAGGATGAGGGTTTTGGCCTTTAACCTTATTCTAGTTCAAACAATTGTGTTTCTTGTCCCTATACAGGTGTGTCACTAAGAAATTCAGCAACCCTTGCAGTAGCAATAGGTCGTTTCTGTTTCCCCAGGCCTGATCCCAAACCCGGGCTGAGACTTTCTGTTGAGCACCTACTCTGTGCAAGCACATGACATACTTTTGCTCTAACCTTTATAAAAGCACAATGATAGGCTTTATTATCCTAGTTCTTCAGGCAAAGAAACTGAGGCTGAGAAACCTCAGTAATTTAACCAAATATGACAAGATGGTAGCTTCAAAATAGGACCATAGAAATGTTCCCCTCAGCATAGGCACATCCCAAATCTGGTTACTCTCCCATCCAGAGGTGAAGGATATGTTTTTCTGTTCTTGAAAGCTGATTGGTCTTTGTGATTGTTTCAACAAGTAGAATGTCATGGAAGTGACGCTGCATTACTTCTCAGGTTATATCAGTAAAAGGTAACATTTTTTCTAGCCCTTTCTCTCTCTTTAGGAATACTTATCTTTGAGACCCAGCCACCATGTTGTGAGGAAGCTCATGCCACATGGAGAGGCCATGTGTGGATGTTCTGAGCAACAGCTCTGGCTGAGGTCCCAGATAACTAACACCCTGTACTGATGGACAAACCTTCCAAAGATGCCTGCCTCCAGTCTAAAGCCTAGGAGGGAAAGATAAGTTGCCCCTGCAGGGTCTGGCAACAGTTGCAGAGCCATGTTGTACTAAGATACTAAGTTTTAGGGCAGTGTGCCATATAGCAATATAACCAAAGTTTATACAGCTGGTAAGTGAATGATCCAACATTTGAACTTAAGATCTGTATAACTGTCCACTTCTCTTGGCTGGTTCCACTGTCCTAGATCCTTATTCTCCTAATCTTTACTCCTTTCCCTCAGCCTGGGGGAAAGGCTGAGGCCATTCTGCCTCTCCTTGCTGTAGGTGTGCTTATTGCTGTTCAGCCTCTAATTCAAATATATAGTCATTGATATACAGAAACTTTGACATAAGCATACATACTCCTAATGGAGATCTGCCTTATGCACTTATGGGACGCTTTCCACATTAGGCTGCAGCACTTGTAATTGTTTCCTGAGGGTATAATAATGTCTCCACTACAGCCAGTATAGGGTCAGGAGTGTACATGTTCTGAAACCTGCATGTCTAGGTTCCAGTCCCACCTCCTCCACTTACTATGTGTTTACTAGTATGTTTAACTTCTCTGTGCCCTGGTTTTTCCATCCATAAAGTAGAATAGCAACAGTCCCCTCCTCATTCATTATTCATTGCTATAATGAATTAAGAAAGCAGGTCTTTTGAACAGTGCTTGGCATATTAGCTGTCAGTAAATATGACTTATTTAAGGGTCACTTATAAATTAGAACCATATTTCACCACACACCATTTTCTACTCAGGTTATTGGACAAGAAAAATGTTTACTTATTCTATTGGCTGTTTTATCTTCAGTTTTATGTAACACACTTATTCTTTATGTGAAAGGTGGGGAAAATTCTGCTGGGCATGCATCTTCCAGATATTTTGGCATTTTCACAGTTCGGCTTGACTCTTATCCACATAAGCTGTTCTACTAAACAAGAACTTTTGGAGATGTACATTCCTTAACAATTTCCTTAACTGTTTGTAGTGTGTGTGACTAGAAGTATGAACTGAAATTTATTTTAGAAGACACTTGAAAATATTGGGTATCTCTCTGTAGGGTCTCAGGCGATCCAATGCAGAAGCAACATAAGAGGTCACAGAACTCCTTCTGCCTCAATACGGATAATAGAGAAACACAAACAATTGAATGGGACATGGTGGTGGCTCACAGGGAATTAATTACCCCACAAGACATAACTGCAGAGAATCTTTATTTCAACCTCCTCATTTACAAGTGAGAGTCCAGGGGTGAAGCAACTGCCCTGAGATGGTACCACTTGTCTGGGCTTTACAAACCTGTGGCTTAATCATCTTGTCTTCCTGATCACCTAGGTCATTGGACTTTTGGAGGTGGGGAGTAGGGTGAGTCAATTAACTTAGACCGTTCTGATGAGATGACTTGGATTTTTCATCTTTGCAATTACCTTTTTGTTCCATTTCTTTTGCTTGATGAAAAACTGATGTTCAGAGGTAGCTACAACAAAGAGATGTATATTTAGAAATGCCATTTGCTGAAACTAGTCAAGTGTCAGAAATTATAGGAAACATGTAATTACCCAGTCTGTCTATTGGCTGAGGAGTTGTATTGGTGTGATGGCTAAATTAGTTTTATGATATTATTTCTGGCTTCAGTTCAGGTGAATCTAGAGATGCCAGGAAGCATACAAACTCTCCGACACCTTTCTATTTCAGGACATATCTTTGCCAGGCAGGAACAAATGTGATATCAACACAAAATATAAGTTGAAAAGCTTCCTTTGTCCTTTTGTGTACTGCCTGGCTTTTTTATATCAGTTTCCTGATTTTTATCACTTGTCTGCCATGCTCTTGGAGTCGTTGCTGTCTCAGTGTGTGGTTTAGATACTTAATGCCTCCTCCCTTGAAGCCCATTCCCTTGGAACATGTGTTAATAAGGTCCAAAGGAGTGGTGCTACATTTTGCAGCACAATTTCAGTTGCCCAGAGAGATAGATGGCATGAAACAGGCAAAGGGGCTCCCTCGAGTAGGCTTGGAGAACAGGACCACCAGGAGCTCTGAATGGAATTCAATCAGATGGTACTACAGGAAAGAGGGATAGGAGGAGTGATCCCTGTGATAGGAAAACAAATTAAAAGGGAAAGAAAATCAGAAAGCAAATGCCAGTTTTCAAGATGGGGACCGGGAGCAAAGGGGTACTGCATTTGATCAAATCGAGGCTTCTCACTGCAATAGTTTTCTAATATTCTGAGATTTCTGTCTGACATCAGACAGGGTCTTGATTAAAGTGTCTCCTGAGGAAAGAAACTTTCCTCTGTAGGTTTTGGGTGCCAGGATTAATCTCAGCTTAGATGATGGCCCCATTTGGCTGGTTAAAAAAAAAAAGCATAGATAGTAGGTGATTATGTCTTCTTCCCTCTCCTGTCAGCCTGCATTTAATGGCAGCTCCTTGCAGATAAAAAGTTGGGAGTCGTATTTCACTGTGTGTGCATACACATACACACACACATTGAAATCTGACCACTGGAGGAACTTATAGATGAAAGTGTCCTTGTTATTTTCTTAAAAGTAAAAATTGCACTGTCTAAAGGTACATGGCACATCTGAGGGCTCTTTGAAACATTCTCTGCCTCAGTGTTCTGTGCATTTCTAAGCAGGGAGAGTATAGGCAACTTCAGGGAAAAGAAAAAGCTACCAAATGCTTTTAGGTTTTAACCAGTGAAATGAAGTTCTTCTCATTTTTGGACAGTTTTGAAGTCAGTGATTTCCCATTTGATTGAAGTATAGCCTCATGACTAGGAGAGTTAGTCCATCTGGGTATAAATCCTGGCTGTCCCATTTACTTAGTGTTGAGACCTTAGGAATTTTTTTTTTTTTTTTTTTTTTTTTTTTTTTTTTTTTTTTTTTTTTTTGAGACGGAGTTTTGCTCTTCTTACCCAGGCTGGAGTGCAATGGTGTGATCTCGGCTCACCACAACCTCCGCCTCCTGGGTTCAGGCAATTCTCCTGCCTCAGCCTCCTGAGTAGCTGGGATTACAGGCACGTGCCACCATGCCCAGCTAATTTTTTGTATTTTTAGTAGAGACGGGGTTTCACCGTGTTGACCAGGATGGTCTCGATCTCCTGACCTTGTGATCCACCCGCCTTGGCTCCAAAGTGCTGGGATTACAGGCGTGAGCCACCGCCCGGCCCGAGACCTTAGGAATTTTAATTAACATTTTGCAGATGTACTTTCCTTAACTGTGAATTAGGGATACTTAACATTGTTGTGATGATGTTGTAAGGGACAAGTGAGATAGCGCCTCTAACTGTGTAGCATAGTGCATAGTCCTTGTCAAGTAACAAATACTATATAATTATTTCTAATTTATACAACAACCTGAGGTATTAGCTATGGTGGCATGTATGAGAAAGACATTTTGGAGGTAAAATTTGTGATTATGCACTATTAGCAAGAAATAAGTTATGAAAGAATGAGTGTCACCAAAGGCAACCTGATTTGAAATGGAGGCCTTCATTCTTAATCTCTTAGGTGAGTTTATATTAACATGTTTACTTTCAAAATACAAGATATGATCAATGCATTAGATAATTTATCTTTCCAAAATATTTATCAAGGTAGAAGGGCAGCAGGTGGGTGGAGTGATGGGCATTACTATTTCCATATCGGAACCGAGAAAGTGAGAAACCAGGCATATTCTCTACATGACTGTCCGACCTGAAGTGGGAGCATGAGTGCTGCAGGTTGTGGCTGCCACCCACAGTAGAAGAGGAGCCTGCAGTTTTTGTCAGTAGGGAGCAGGGTGAGGTTGAGCTCTAAGATAATGGTGCCTAGCACTTGGAGCCCATTGATTCTTCAGATTGAGTTGTTCTTGCTATATGGACATAATACACTATAGATGAAAAGTGTATTTCATCAAGATGTTGCTCTTTGGCATTGCATCAGTTCATCCCATGAGCAACTACTTATGGTAGGGACTGGCATTTCCCATCTTCTTGCAATGTCCACACCGTTCTGCACCCATACTCAGTATTTTAGTTAACAATACAGTCATGTGATTAGCCCCCTGAGCCAAACATTTCAGTGTATCCTCAGCTCTTTGTTTTCCCTTACTTTCTGTTCTCCAAGAAAACATCTTACTGATTTTCACTTTCTCCATATTTCACAACTTGCTCCTGTCCTCTCAACCAGCAGTGCTGCCTCATCCTTGTGAGGCCTCCTGAGATGACCTCCTTACAGGCCTTCCTCTATCCACTTTCCTATTCAGGACTTCTTTCCTCCCACCACCAGGACAACCATCCAGAAAGCACCATTTTCACTTTCTGCTAAAATCCCCCAAAGGCATCTTGCAGAGTGATGGCCAAATCCCTTAGTGTGGCCTAAAAGGTCTTTCCCAAGCCAGCCTCTTCTTGCTCCCCAGCCTCATCCCTGCTGTGTCCCCTTTGCACCTGCCTCAGGAGCACCACATGTCTTGCAGCACTGCAGTACCTTCCTGCTTTTGAATCTTTGCTGTCTTCTCAGCTGGACTGTCATTTCTTTCTAGATTCTTCTGAAATGCCCCTCCTCTGGGAAGTCTTTCTTTTCTTTATCATTTCTATGCAATTCTGACTATGTTCTTTGTAGTCATCCTTCTCTGAATATTTCTCCAATGTTGATCTAAGCACACTGGACTTCAATTATTTGAGAACAAGTTTATCTTCCATGTCAGAAAGATAACTCTCCTCTCCCCAAGGTCAACAACCATGTCCTCAGTACCTCAGTAAGAGTTTATGGAATTAATTAGGGGGATGGTTTGAAGACAAGCACAATGTAGGTACTCTTTTTGAAAATTGCTATTTTTTTCTAGAATACTGTCTGATGATTTGTGTGTATGTAAGGAATGTTTCTTGGATATAAGTAGTAAGGATGATAGCTTCAATACTGCTCCACCCTCTCAGGAGGTGCTTGCTTTAGAGTCAGAAAAATGACCAAGGTTCTTAATTATAGTGTGGTCAGAAAGTTCAGAGTCCAGAAACCATATCCTCAAGGGCATTCAGCTAGAAAGGTTGTGGGAATTGGGAACCTAGATGTGTCCCTGCAGCATGAGACAAGTGCAAATAGGAAGAGGAAGTAAAGAGATGACAGGAAAGAACAGAAAGTGAGAGCAAAAAGAAAAGGAAAGATGGTGACATGGAAACTAGAGCCAACCAAAGAAGAAACAAGGGGTTAGTGCCGTGAGCGCATCGTTGCAGCATCAAGAGAGCAGTACGTTGAGCTTTTCAATCTGATTGGTACATTTTCTACTTCCTTTCCCATCTTCCTTTCTCCCTCCCATAGGAAAGAATTTCATCATATTGCCACTACATCTTATCTTTGCTTTTCTTTTATATGACCTTTATTTTTTAAAGCAGTTTTAGGTTCACAGCCAAATTGAGTGAAAGATACTGACATTGTCCATAATGTTTCCACCCTCACACATGCACAGCCTTCCTGATTGTCAACATTTCTCACCAAAGTGGTCCATTTGTTATAATCGATGACTCAATATTATCACCCAGAGTCCTTAGTTTACATTAGGGTTCACTCTTGGTGTTGTACATTCTATGTGTTTTGATAAATGTATAATGGCATGTATCCACCATTATAGTATCATAGAGAGTAGTTTCATTGCCCTACAAATCCTCTGTACTCCGCCTATTTTTCCTTCCTGACCCCAGCCCCTGGCAACTACTGATCATGTTACTGTCTACATAGTTTTGCCTTTTTCAGAACGTTATATAGTTGGAATCGTAGAGTATGTAGTCATTTCAGACTGGCTTCTTTTGCTTAGTAATATGCATTTAAGTTTTCTCACAGCTTAATAGCTCACTTCTCTTTTAGAGATCATTAATATTCCATTGCATGTATGTATCACAGTTTATTTATCCACTCGTCTACTATAGGACATTTTGGTTGCTTCCAAGTTTGGGCAATTGTGAACAGAGCTGCATATATACATCCCTGTGCAGGCTTTGTGTAGACATGCTTCAATTTATTTGGGTAAATGGGAAGGCCATTGCTACATCATATGTAAACGTAGGTTTAGTTTTCCAAGAAATTATCAAATTGTCTTCTAAAGTGTACCATTTCACAGTCTCACCAGGAATTAATGAGAGTTTTTGTTGTTCCACATCTTTGCCAGCATTGTGTTGTCAGTGTTCTGGATTTCAGCCATTCTAGTAGGTATGTAGTGGTATCTCATTTAATTTGCATTTTCCTAATAATATGATTTCCTAATAACATCTTTTTGTATGCTTATTTACTACCTTTTACCTTCTTTAGTGAAATATGTTTTTTTTTTTTTTTTTTTTTGAGATGTAGTTTCACTCTTATTACCCAGGCTGGAGTGCAATGGTGCAATTTTGGCTCACCACAACCTCTGCCTCCTGCGTTCAAGCAATTCTCCTGCTTCAGCCTCCCGAGTAGCTGGGACTACAGGCACGCGCCACCAGGCCTAGATAATTTTTGTATTTTTAGTAGAGACGGGGTTTCACCATGTTGACCAGGATGGTCTCAATCTCTTGACCTTGTGATCCACCTGCCTCGGCCTCCCGAAGTGCTGGAATCATAGGCGTGAGCCACTGTGCTCAGCCAAAATATGTTTTTAATAGAGTTGCTTGTTTTCTTATTGTTGAGTTTTAAGTGTTCTTTGTATATTTTGATTTACAATCCTTTATCATACATGTCTTTTGCAAATATTTTCTCCCAGGCTGTGGCTTGTCTTCTCATTCTCTTGACAGTGTCTTTTGTAGAGAGGAAGTTTTTAGTTTTAATGAAGTTCAGCCTTTCAATTATTTCTTCCATGAATTGTGTATTTGGTGTTGTATTTAAAGAGTCATCACTGAACCAAGGTCATTTAGACTTTCTCCTACATTATATCATTTTGTGTTTTACATGTAGGTGTATGGCCCATACATAGTTAATTTTTATGGAAGGTGTAAGGTCTGTTACCAGATTTTCTTTTTCTTTCTTCTTCTTCTACTTCTTTTTTTTTGTTTTGCTTGTGAATCCCCACATCTGTCTTTTGGTGTGAATATTTTAGCATTGAAACTAATACATTTAGAGGTCTATAAAGGTTCTTTATTGTTTCATTTAACAGTACGGACCATTACTGCTTATCAGGTTCAGCCAATACCCACACTACTTTCAAACAAGGTCAACTATAAAAATCTGAGTGGGGATAGTGTTTCTCTGCTTTTTCTCCCCACCTACCACTTTTGACATACTAGATTAAATTTCAGCCTTGGGCCAATCTGTCAAAGAAACAAGAAATGTCTCTTGCTATGACATATTTGCCAGCGGCTGAGGTTTGAAACCAGGTGGATATTAGTTCTTACACAGAAGCAATTTCTCCCGATCAGAGAAGCTGAATCACTGGATCGGCTCAGTCAAAACCTTTACTTCATATGGATGTGTCTTGATATGAAAAACATATTCTGATGAATATGTTTAACAATTTGCATAATTTTTGAGAGACTTAAGGAAATAAGGAAGATGAGAGTTTGAGGAGGGTGAGGACTAGGGAAGAAAAATCAAATCTAAATATAGTTGTGCTTTCGTCAATATTGAAACTGTATGTGGATGATTTTAATATAGTTGTCAATGCCCTAAATAGGCTGTATGTGACTGGAGACAGTGATAAGAGTGGGGTTAACGTATTTCTCACAGTCATAGTGCACTATGGTGCTAACAGCTATCTGACTACCAGAGAATGCCCGGCTCAATTTCTCATCTCCTATAAAAGATAAGGAGTTGCTTACAGTTGCTCTGACATATCATGCTGCGCCAGCGATGGGGGAGGGCAACCCACCTCTCTCTCTCTCCTTCATGCTCTCATGCCTTTGCTATTCCACTGAAAGAAAAATCAATATCTAACCTAGAGAACAAATCAAGCAGCTCCAGATAGGCAGCATTTCCCTGGTACCCATCTAAAGAAGATATCTTCTGCAGGCCTTGACAAAGAACTGTGGTGACCACAGCCAGCCTGTGGATTTCTATGCAGAAGGGATGATTATTGCAGTACACCACACTATGTACCCCTCCACACACACACTTTCCCTCACTCCTTCTTTCTTGAATGTGAATCTCTTCCCTGTGTATCCCCTTAGAACTCATTGCAAATGAGCCTGGGGGTCCAGCTCAGAGCAGAGGAATTGTCCATGTTTTTAAAGCAAACCTTCCTTCCTTCCTCCTTATTGTGTTCCTTCCTGGGTGAATGGTGAATCTGGTCCACAGATACCTGGGATGGGCTGCTCAGGTGCATCAGGAGGTGATAGATTTTGCCTTGAGGCTTAAGGCATTCACTTATTTCTAACAGAAGCTAGAAAGCTGCCTGAGCGAGAAAGTCATGTGGAATTTAGCAAGAACTACCACTTGCAATATCACCAAGAAGGCTGCCAGCTGCCCAGGACAAGGGTTGTTCTCTTTTCTGCATTAATCAATGATTCCCTTTCCATTTTCAAAGTATTTGAAGAAATTACTTTGTGTTCTATATAGTGATTTATATCTATTCCTACATATATACATACATTTCAAACTTAACTAGGAAAAGAAGCTTCATGGCTTTTCTCAGCAGTCAATGAAATGATCACCTTATAGGATTTTCTAATGAAGGTTGAAGCACTTTTCCCTTTAGGACTAATACTCACAACCATAATCATACTTGTTATAGTAATAATCACCACCACTGCATTTTGAATATGTTCTATGTCTAGGCACAGTGCTCAGTGCTCTATATACTCTGTCTTCTTTCATTCTTAAATAGATTGTTATGAGGAGACCATATTCCCTGCAGGTATCAGAAAATACAAACAAAATCCAAAAATTCTTTAAATTCACTTTTTGCCTCTTTTTGAGTTTGGTTTTATTTTTTAGACTTTTGCTTTTATAGAGTATGTTATTTGATACTTTTGCAACATGATGGAAGGTCTATAATAATGAAATCCAACTGAAGATTGGTTGCCTATTTTAAAAGGGCATATGTAGGTTATATTGTAAAGGTTAATATTAAAACAAGAGGAAAAAGAAAAGGCACTTCACATTTACATGGCACTGGACACTATTTCAACTATACAGCATTTGCTGTAATACCCTTTGAGATGGGTATTACTGTGTCCCCTTGTAGATGAGAAAACTGAGGTTCAGAGAGAGCAGAATACTTGCCTAAAGACCCTCAGCTGGTAAGTGGTGGAACCAAAGTCAGAACAGACTGGTCTCACCCTAAAGTGTGGAGCAGGTGTAAACCCATTATGGAATTGCTGTAAACCCATAGGAAAGGGCCATAAGAATTGGGGAGGGAGAGACAGTGAGGATGCAGCAGGAGCAACATTGACTGGACTCTGGGTCCGAGGCCTTTTCTGTGCTTAGGTAGCAATTACCTCCATGACATTGCATTTATAATGCAGGGGAGGTTCTCTGCTGCAGGGAGGAAGAGTTGACACAGTAAGCCTGGTTGGAGGCCAATACTTGAGGATCTGTTGTACACATTTATAGAGCTGCTTACTTAGTTTCTGCTTTTTCTGGAAATTGTCTCTCCACTGTGCTGACTCCCATGGCAACTGTATTATATGATGTGGCCTTGATCCACTGACCACAGCTGATTATCCAGTGCTAGCTCCCAAGCCAAGCCTGGCCAGTCTGGTTTCCTTTCCAGAAAATTTGGAATTAGAATTCAGCAGGAACTCTGGGTGGCCTGAGAAGCTGAGAAAGCTGGCCTGCAGCAGGAGACAGCGGTGCTGAAAGCACAGAGGTGAAATACTCAGAGGAACAAATTCTGGTCTATCCCAGAGGCCCCGCTGCATCCCTGCCCTTGGGTGCTGTGAAACCATGTGTTAAAAATTACATGTAAGCCAGGCATGGTGGCTCATGCCTGTAATCCCAGTAATTTAGGAGACCGAAGCAAGTAGATCACCTGAGGTCAAGAGTTTGAGGCCATCCTGACCAATATGGAGAAACCCCGTCTCTACTAAAAATACAAAATCTGGGCATGGTGGTGCATGCCTGTAATCCCAGCTATTCAGGAGGCTGAGGCAGGAGGATTGCTTGAACCCGGGAGGTGGAGGTTGCGGTAAACCAAGATCATGCCATTGCACTCCAGCCTGGGCAGCAAGAGCAAAACTCTTTCTCAAAAAATAAATAAATAAATAAATAAATAAATAAATAAATAAATAAATAACATGTAATGCAGTAGATTTCAATTTTTGTTTAAATTGATTCCATGGGTTTTTGTTATTGGCAGACAAAGGGGCCCTGATTCTAGAATATGTGCGGCCCAGTCCCAGGTTAGAGGACAGCCCTGAAGAGGTTGGGGATGGGAGCACGGTGTCATTGATGGCTGTGGTGAAGAGGAAACCAAAGAGGACTACTGCATCCCCAGAGTCTCCTAAAATCCTAAAAATGTGAGAATGCAGCACAGAGTTATTTATAGTCTAGGGATGGGATCCCCAATGGGTGGGGAGAAGAAAGCTCACCCATCACTCCTTCCCTAGTGACAGCTGGAGCAGAGTGGAAAGGGGTGCCGATGGGCAGGAGGCCAAGAGGAACAGTGGTGGCAGCTGATCCTCCCAGGAGCCCACAGTGGAAGCAGCAGGGGAGATGTGGGGCACCAGGAGTGGGACAGCGTGGCTACTGTGGCCTTTTGCAAATCTATGGGAAACCTGCAGGAGGGGATTTGGGGGGATTTGGGGTTCTATGATTCATGAGAGAGTCCTTGGGGGATGTACTATGTCGTCATTATTGTTAGGATGCTACAGGCCCCCCAGGGCTGATGTGGCATGAAGCAATGCACCTTCTATAAGCAAAGAAGGGCAGAGAATGAATCTGTATTTAAATGGAGGATAACTAGCAAAGCCCATTTCCCAAACTCAAATTGACAAAGACTGTTTGAATGTAAAGCATCCTCTTTCTGCTTGTAGCTTTTCTCTACCTAGGACCAAGACAGGAGATCACAGAAACAGACACACCCCTGTCCTTTCCCGATGTCCCTCCATCCTTTTTCCAGGCCTGCTCACACTGGACACTCTGTGACTCAGCCCTTGTGGCTACCTGCTTCCCCATAGGAGCTGACACAAAGTCTCCTGGTTTGCCTTACTGAAAATTCTCTCTGCTCTTCCATTTTTTCTGGTGAATGATAGGAGGTCGTCTGGTTCATGACCATCATCTCTTCCCTGCTTCATGAATGCTTCTTCATACTTTGAAATCAACAAAGATTTGGAGTGACTGTGTCTCCATAGATTATAAGGCACCATAGTAAAATTATGAATTCTAACTCTA
Source organism: Saimiri boliviensis (assembly GCF_048565385.1). NCBI lineage: Eukaryota > Metazoa > Chordata > Mammalia > Primates > Cebidae > Saimiri > Saimiri boliviensis. The sequence goes on from NC_133450.1 coordinate 78,306,831, forward strand.
TAATGGAAATAAAGGAAAAATCCAGGCATGGAATTAGGTAGATCTCTTCTTATCAGATCTCACTTCATTATACTATACTAGCTTTTCTTTCTTTAAAAAAAAGTATTATCTTTGCAAGAAGTGGCTGAGGAATGTTATACTACACTGAAAGGGAAAAATTAGAGTCTTAGATATTTTTCCAAATAAATATTTGGGTCCCATCTTATTTTTTTTCCTTGGAAGCCCCTTGGTCTTTCTTATGAAAAGTACTCTGATGCATGAGCAGAGTATCTCCCACTTTTGTGGTTCACGTTCATCTTGGTGATGATATGTTTTTGGTTATGTCCATGAGAAATTTGTTGTTTATAAGTCATTGCACATATTTTATATGTGAATAAAAGAGAAATATGCATAGATGTCATTGTGCTTGATTGAATCTGTATGCATGACAATCTGAGAGCATTTATGCAGGGCGTTATGAACAATTAATGATTTACTCATCTCTCAGTTCCAGCAATGTGGCATATATTACCTGAGGCTGATGAAAGGCATCATATAAGTGCAAAATGTTATTAGGTTTTAGGGAAGGGATGATAAGATTTGAAGCATAACCCAGGCCTGGTGAAATACTCATTCTCCAGTAAGCTGCTTGCAGTTCAAATTGAGGTAGCAAAGAGGCTTTTGGTCTCTATTTGCGTTAATCTTTTAAGCAGAAATGAAGCCTAGAAACTCATACATCTCTGATCGGAGGGGTGCCTGAGACATATACCGTCGACATCTTAAGAATCACAGTGGGTATCAAATCTGAGATGTGTCTGCCAGCCTCTCGGGGTGACCTTCTACTCGGGCTGAGGCGAGGTGGTGGAGGCTGGGATGCGTCTGGCTCCCGGTGCGTCTGGTACCTCATCAGGAAAGGATGAGATACACATCTCTGAATGATGGGCTGTTAGAGGTTTAAAATATTTGCCCTGGGTGACCTTAGGGAAAAACACCATCCTCTTTGGCTTAATGTGAATTAAATTTTTCAATTACTCCAGAGGAAGGAAGGCAGTGGCTCCAAGCATGCTTATTTGTGGAAAGTAAAATGAAATTAAACACTTGAGCAGAAGAAATCTTAGCAGCTCACTGATCCCAAGGCATAGCCCCTTGCTGCTCAATGGCAGTGAAAATTTGATTTGAGGGTAACGGATATTTTAAATGGAGTGTCCTGAATCCATCTAAACATGTTTTTATTCTGAGAGAATAACTATACTAATTTGTATATCCTGGGAAATAAATGAAGCATTTTAATATTTTCTTCCCTTTAAAGAAAAGTGCTACAGACTTCTTGAGTAATGGAAGGAGAATTCATTGTAGGAAAGTGAGGTGCTCCTGTTGGGTGTCATACATATGTATGTAGAGGATCTCCTCTTTTCATGGGATGCTCAGATTAAAAATGGGGATCCTGGGATTGGAAAAAACTCTCATTAGTTTGATAACCTGGGTGATCCTGTTTTTCTGTTTGCAAGAAGACAAGATTTCATCAGGGTGTAGATATTGATCATGTATCAGAAAGACCATGATACTATGGTATATTTAAAGTCTGGAACCAAGAGTTGTAGAATGATCATATCGTCTTCCTTGGGAATAGCTAAGAATTTGCCAAATCTGTATGAGCTTGGGGAGGTTTGGGCTTCATTGTTTCTGGTTGGAATGGAGGAATGCTCAGCATGTGTGGAGAGGGCATGGCTTTGGCCCTTCAGAGTATTCTTCATAGCCTTTGTTTGGAGGTTTAATGGAGAAGCAAAATTAAAAAGCACGTGAGAAGGCAGGCAAAATGAAAAGACATTCTACCATACTTTGACTTTTAAAGTGTTCTGTGACCTGAGACTAGAAACAAGAATTTCCATTTCTGATTAAGGTAAGACAGAGGTGATAGGTTCAGGTGTGTAAGCTTGAATTTTCAGTCATCACATAAGATTGCAAATGGGAACAGCTTCAGAGATTGCTTGAGGACATGCAAGAGTGGAGGTCACGGCCTCCACGGATGTGGGAAGAGACAGGGAAGTCCTCCAAGTTGAAAGTCCTTTATGCCATTTAAGTTGTTGAATAACTTTATGGGGAAACAGTCCTTTATGCCATTTAAGTTGTTGAATAACTTTGTGAAATTCCTTATCATTAAATGATTTTTGAACTAGGAATCAGAACGAAGAAAGTTTTCTTCTTTATATTATACTAGGAAATGCATGCTTTAGGCTGGAGTAGTAATGCTAATGATATTTACCATTTCCTGATTCCCTGCTATGACCCAGACACTCGCCCGAGAACTTTAATTCTCACAATAATCCTCTGAGATAGGTTTCTAAGTATTCCTATTTTACAATTAAAAATTAAGCTCAGAGAAGTTAAGTCTTTAATTTTTCAGAGTTATACACAGAACGTACATCTTGGTCAGCTGTCAGGCTAGCTCTTTATTAGTCCACTAATAAAGAATATAGTTTTTCCAAGATAATAAAACTTAGAATGTAATCATTGTTACTTCTGATGTGTTTTTAGTATTGGAACTGGGTTATGAGGAAGAAAGGATAAAGGAAAGAAAAAGAGGAGGAAACCAAGGAGAGAAAAGGACAAAAGAGGAAAAGGAGAAAAGAGAAATGGCAGGAATGTCATATTTGGAGCATAGTTAACTAATTATTCATTGTTCATTTGAAATTCAAATTTAACACTGGGTTTATCTGGCAATCCCAATGACATTCTAGGCAAAAGGCTAAACATTTTCCATATATAATCTCATGTAAGTTGTACAAAATAACAAATAGCAACTACTGCTCCCTGGTTTTTAGTTGAGGATACAGAGACTCAAAGTGGCAAAGGTACCTTATCCAGGGTCACACAGCTGGGAGCTAGGGTATAAACCCAAGCAGAGTCTGTACACTGGAGCCCAGGATCACTGACAAAGGAGACACCCCCTCTCACCCCTGCTGGTGGAGTAGGTTAGAAATCTTTATTTATATAAATATTCTGAATATAGAAATAAAACCTTTGTGGTAAATCTCATAAAAATGAGTCCTGAAGAGGAAAAATTGCATTCAAACCTCAATCATTTCCCTTAATGATAAGAAAAAGTGTGAAAAGGGAAAAACATGAGTTGAATTGTGACATATTGCTGGATGTTGCATGTTAAGGGAGACACGAAAAAAACAGAATGTATCTGGAGTTGTGTGATCAGGCTACTGGTGGTGGTGGGAAGAGGATGAACTGGGAGTGTTTAACTTGGAAATAGATAACTGAGAAGAAACACAATAGCTACCTGAATTACGGGAAGGGCCATCAGGTCTAATTTCTAGTGGCTAGCAGTCTACTACTCCAAAAGATAAAACTAGACCAGTAAGTGAAAGTTTGGTAGAGGTACATTTCTACTTAACACAAAGGACCATTTTCTAGAAACCAAAATGGTCTAATGGTAGAACCCTGGAGATAGTTGGACCTTATACTACAGGACTTCAAGTTGAACCTGGATGACAGACCATCTGGGATATTGTAGGGAAGATTTCTGAATTGAGTGAGCAGCTCAGCCAGACAGCCGTGTGGGCATACACACACACACACACACACACACACACACACACACACACACACACACAACTGTATATACATTTAACCCTTTTCTCATTTAGAAAAAAAAAAGTGCAGCTTGCTGCCAGCACTTATTTAATTTTACATAAATATGCTCTTTGAGGCTGAAGCAAATCTGATTTTCAATGTGAAAATACAATATTAAAACTGTTCCTGGAGTTATTTCTAAATAGAACTAGCATCAGAATTGTCTGAATCATCAAAATCATGCATTTTGGAAAAATCACACTCATCAAATGAATCTTTGGCCAACAACTGTCTGAGAACCATGTTAACATCATGCATAGGAATGGTACGTTTTCTAGGATTTGACATTTTCAGCAGTCGAGAATGACTATATTTTGTACATGGAAGTAGGACTGTTAAAAACTGTTTCCAATGTCAACGAATGATGTGAAAATAATAATAAAAGTGAGATATTTAATGGCAAAATTATCTCAGAGTCAGTGCTGCAGCCGCAAGCTATGGCGAGTATTCTTGGGGCAAATGGAGAAGGGTTAAGACATTATACTTGACTATGAATGAAACTTGGAAAGCTAAAGTGTCTCTCAACTTTTGTCATTTGGAGTCCATCCTTGGTGCCATTCTATTTCTTGCCATCCTCTATTTCTTGGATTATGATCTAAACCTTCTAATGAATCTTCCTGTTTCCAAACTCTCTTCTCCATAATAAATTTAAGCACATTAATTTTATTACCTTGCTTAAAAGGCCTCGAAGCTTCAACCATGGGGTCTTTTTGCGAAAAGGCCTATGAGAAATGCATTTCAAGTGCCTGAGCATGGCCTACCAGCCCTGTCTCCAGCTATGGCTCCTGCTCTTCCCTCCTTTGACTGCTCGTGTGTCTGTGGCTTCAGTTCCCTGAGAAGATCTTGCTGCTGCTTTTTCTCTTTCTGTTTCTTCACCCACATTGTCTCTCCTTGTGAACTTCTTTCTATCCCTTAAAACCTAGCTCACATTTCAACTTCTTTGAAACACCTTTTCTGATGTTCCTAGATAGAATTCATCATTCCATTTTGTAGGTGTCTACACTGCATACACTCTTCTTGCTGTGTACTTCCTTCTGTGTCCCCTGCCAGGCTCTAGGCCTCACAAAGGTAGGAACTGGGTTTTAGGCATCTGTTCATCCACATCAAGAGCACAGTGCCTTGTGCAAACGAGGCACTCGTAAATACAGAAGCTATGACTAAAGAGAAACCTTTCAGGGGCTGCAAAAATCCATATCCATCCTAACATTTATGAGGCCTGGGATTAGAGTACAAATGGAGGCCCACATAACATATGCCTGCATATTTTAAAATTATAAATCAAGCTAACAAATTGCTTTACAAATAGGTTCTATCTTCCTACCAGGCCAAACATACCCTCGCTGTGGCAATACCAAATATATCTAAAGCTTTGTGGGTTTTTTAAGCCTTTTTTTAAAGACTGAAAGTCTGCAAAATACCAAAGATGACTGAATTTAATTATTAATATCCATGTCTGAGGATTATTTTGGTGAGTTGGTGACATTCATGTGAGAATAAAATGGAGACATACATAATTCATAAATTACCATATATTTATTCCATACAATTTATTGTATGAACGTCATCAAAAGTCATTAATTATGTGATTTTCAACAATTTGGGTCCTATTTATAGTGATCTCTAAAGGATTAATAATTTAATTGTATTCCAAATGCACAAAATCTGAATATATTTTCATGTAAAGGATAAATAAGCATCACAGTGAACATTTTAAATGAGAATTTTTTTCCTATAAGTGTTACTACGACAAAGAGTTGTAAAAAAAAATTAAAAGTTGACAAAGTAAAAAAGTTACAGTAAGTTAAAGTTAACTTATTATTGAAGAAAGAAAAGGTTTTTTAGAAATAACTTTAGTGTAGCCAATGTGTACAGCATTTGCAGAGTCTACAATGTTGCATGGTAATGTCCCAGGCCCTCGCATTCACTCGCCACTAGAGCACCTGCCAGTCCTGCAAGCTCTGTTTATCATAAGTGCCATATTCAGGCATATCATTTTCATTTTTTATACCATATTGTTAACATACCTTTGCCACGTTTAGCTATGTGAGGATACACAAATACCACTGTGTTAAAATTACCTACAGTATACACTACAGTAACATGCAGTACAGGTTTGTAGCCTAGGAGCAATAGGCTGTACCACATAGCCTCGGTGTGTGGTAGGCTATACCATCTAGGTTTGTGTAAGTACATCCCATGACGTTTGCACAATGACGGAATCGCCTAAGATTGCATCTCTCAGAACATATCCCGTTATTAAGTGACACATGACTGCATGTGCTTAGGATTTTCTGTACTGACCTTATTCTTTTGCTTCTGAGGATATCATTTGAATCACTATCATGATTATTTTTAACAGTGACTAAATTTTATTTATGAGTTTGATGAAGCAATCAAATAAGACATCTCAAAGTAAAATTTAATAAGAATATACCTTTTGCCAAAAAATTTTATCACCTACATTTTATGGTTTGCTCTATTAATGCTTCCTGAAGTGCTGCAGAAAGGGGGTCTGAGTTTGTACCTGGCCAGTTTGAATAAATAGCAGTTACTCTGAGCAGGCACTTTGGTGTGCTGGAACAATCATGTGCCTTGTGATGGATGATACCTCCTCACTCCACTCTGCTGCTTTGCTGTGAAAGCTCTGTTTCTGCAGCCCTAGGAAATGTCGTTATGCCACAGACGCAGGTTCTCAAATTATGGGGCAGTTCTTACTTATAGTCATCTGCCAGATATACGGTGGGCTTTAAATTGGGTTTAATATTTGATCAAATGAAGACACCAATGTAAATTATTGTAGAACTCTTGAGTCTTCTGATGACATCATCCACAAATCTCAACATTGAAAATTGAAGATTCCAGAGGAAGCTTTAAAAGGATTTGTTGTAAAACATTATTTATCCCTAAAACTCAATGTATGCTCACATTTTTTTTGAGATAAATTTATATACCATACAATTCACCTACTTAAAGTATGCCATTCAATGGTGGTTAGTATATTCACAGATTTGTGCAATCATCTCCATAATCTAATTTGGGAACATTTTTATCACCCCAAAAAGAAATCCTGTACCCATTAGCTGTCATTCCATATTCCCCTGCCTCCACAGCCCTCTTGGTCCAAAAAACCTCCTAATCTACTTCCTGTCTCTATAGATTTGCCTTTTTTGGATATTTCATATAATAGAATAACATAATATATAGCCTTTTGTGTCTGACCTCTTTCACTTAACATAATATTTTCAAGATTTATCCACATTGTAGGAGTTACAAGCAGGGAAAGTACAAGCTGAAAGAAGATGCATGGGACTGATCTCGTATGGTCCTCGAAGTCCAGGGATACAGCTTCCTCTTCATGGTCTCCAGACATAGTCATCACTCATTCAGGTTCCGAAGGTCCACGAGAAAGAACAAAGGCAAATGTTTGTTGTTGTTGTCTTTGTTGTTTTAAATATCCAGAGTATTGTGGCTCTTCTGAATGTTAAATAGGCCACAGCTGCCATCCTCCATGACTAGGTGAGCTTACTTGCATGGCTTCGTTTTCTCTGTCAGAGGATGCTGTGCCCTTTCTCATTTCAAGCCAAAATTCAGAGCAGTTGCCTTGCCCATCGACATTATTCAGAAAGTCAGTGGGGACCCTGGGAACAGATTCACAGGTTCTCTAAGCCTGTGCTTTTTTCAAAACTGACCTCTCTTCTATTATCAAGAATTAGTAGGCACTAATTTATAGTTACTTTACTTCCTATCAAATGACTATTGGAAGTAATAAAAGGCCTAGACAAAGGCCATCTAGAAACTCCTAAATTGGAAATATCTGTGGCCAATTGTCTTCAGACTTTTACATCCCACTTAGCAGCTGATGGTTGCTCCCTTGCCTGGTGTCAGATGCAACCAAATCTTTCTGTGCTTCCTGAGCACTGAGGAAAAATACGGTTTCCTAAAAGGTAACTGAGACTGTTGCTGTGTTCAGTAAGCTGCCAGTATGTGTATAAACATGCCAGGCCAAGCTGGGAGAGATTTTCTGAGCCTTCCAACCTCCACTCTTTCCCCTTCTCCTGGAGGTTTGTTTCTCAGGGCACAGCGTGTCCTCTGAAAAATTTACTCAGCTGTTGGCAGCTAGCGGTGCTCTCCCAGCAGTGAGGGTTCCTCCCTCACTCCTACAGGCTGGCTCAGCTTATTCAGAGTCCTTGGGCCTTGGGGACAAGAACAAGAAGGCATGCTTGAGGAAGAACGTGCTGGAGGAAAATTATAATCAGCAAGCCTAGAGGCAGTGACTTCAGCTGATGCCATCGCTGGCAGCACCTGAGGTACAACTCTCAAAACACACAAAGGGCTTAAGAAAGGTTGGTAACATTTGCACCTTTTACTCACTGGTTTCTGATTTTATGTTTCCCATGCTTTCATGTGCTCACATTCAGGCAAACATTTTGCTTCTTTTGAATCAGAGAGGCTGATCAGGAGAAGGAATTAGGGTTTGGAAAATTTTCTTAAGGAGGTAAAGAAGGTTGTATGAAGAACATACAAGGTGCAAGTGTCTTAGATTGAGGACCAATAAAATTGAAAGAAAATTAAAAAAAAAAAGCAGTGTGCACAGTGAAAAAGGAAATAAACAAGAGTGGTTCAAGAGATATAAAACTGATCTAATCAGTGCCAGGTGGAAACTGAGGGGTGTCAACTCATGGACAACTTCAGGGCTTACATCTCAGGGTCTAATAACTGCTTCAAACAATTTCCTTGTTGTGTAAACATGGGCAAATCACATAGTGTCCTCAAGCCTCAATCACCTCAAGTATACACATTCACCAACAATAACATCCCACCATAATGCTGTTGCAGGATCAGATAAGAGCACATATATGAACGTATTTTGTGAACTGCAAGCATTGTCTAATGTGAGATATTATTGCATACCAGCAGAATCATTATTTACATTAACCAAGCCAGAAGCCAGTCAGAAATCACACTGTGTCTCTCAAAACAGTGCACTTTTATTAATTCCTAGAGCATAGTAACTTGGACTATCAACCAGTTAGTTTAGGAGAAGACTTTGGAGTCTTCTGTTATGGAGCGGTACTAAATGTGGAGGGCTTAGATTAAAAAGTGCACATCTTCATGCTTTACAAGTTCTTATGATGCCTTCTGTCTTATCCTGTGGTGTGCACTTTATAGAGACATGAATATTCCAGCAACAGTTCAGGAAGAAGTTCCATTCCCTATTTCTCCACCAATTTACTCTATCTGGAAAATAGCTTCACTCATAGTCATCCTACATAGAGGTTGGAGTCGTGTGGGTGGAAATGCACTTCTGTATTCTGTGGTTTTTGAGATGATAAATGAGATAGTACAGCATGAAGGGTTTGTGAATTACAATGTGCTAAAGGCAAGTGCTATGGTTACATTACTGCTGTGGGTCACAGAGGCAAGTTGTACTGGAAACATAATCGCCAGTAAGAAGAGTTCATGTACTTATTCTGCCACTTGACCTCAGGTGTGCTAAGCCAATGCTCTTGTTAGAATGTAAAGCATATGAGATATGTATTTTCTCTTTCTATTATCCATACTCTGTTCCTTGGTGGAAGTATGAATGGTCTTTCTGCACAAGGTCTGCACCTGTATGTGCCTGAACCCTATCCAGTTCTGATTTTAAAAGTCATAACTTTTAAAATTCACGGTAGCTCTTTAGACCAAGTGGCTATGAAGAGACAAAAAGTGTAATATCCCAGGGTGGAGTCCAGGGTCTGTGCTGTATTCCTTATGAATGTGGTCTCTGGTAATCTTTGGTTTTGAATACCTCCATGGTATACTTTTCGTCATTTTTATGATAAGAAAGATGTCATCTGTGTAGCATCTGCAGAATCCTGGTTGAGAAGTGAGTTGGTTTAAAGCGTTTCATTTCTAATTACTCATAAAGATTTCAGTGGCACTGTTCCTTCATTCCACCTGGTAGTCAATTCTCTGTAAGACCACAAATGCATGAGTGTCATCTTTTGAGCCTGACTCCTGTAGTTTAAAAGTCCCTGGAACCCAAACAAAAACATTTGTTTTCTTTAATGTGTGAGTGTCTCTATGGCCTGGTCTAAAATTCCTTTTATGTCTGTTTTGAAATGGAGTGAATGTGAGCCATAAGTTTCCGTCCCTCTGCCTCTTTCTTAGACCCTGAAGTGGTCCATCAGTTCAAGTACAGAGGCAGTTGCAGGCTTGATTTGACTGACAGCTTGTAGGAACTTCTGGTGCAGCATTTTAAGTGAGATGAAGTTGGCATTTCGTATGATGTCTCACTATCTGGAGAAAATTCATCCTTATATGGCCAGAATTTTTCACTCACCTGAGGAAAACTGACAGCTTTCAATACTTATGATGTATTACTGACACGTTTTCTCCTCTTTTTGGCTAGTGCCAACTGGCAAGCATTTTTCAACTGATAGGACATAACTTTTTTTTTTTTCTTTGTAGGAGAGAAGCTACTATCTTAGAGATACCTGGATGTTTCCTTAGTACTAAAATTTTAGGGTACTGGTTACAAAGCTGTATATATGAGGACTTAATTTAACAGTATTAATGAGATGAGCATGATTCTCTCCTCCTGGGAAGCAGAGCATCATGGAAAGAATGGTAATTCTGAAATCAGAAGATCTGGGCTTGAATCCTGGCTATTCTACTAATTAGGTAGATGATCTTGAGCAATACATTTAGCTTTTGTTAGTCTTAATTTCTTGCTTTGTGAAGTGAGGGATAATAATGATGATGCTGGGATTTCACATGAGCTCATGAATATGATTGTGGAGTGACATGTAAGTGAAAATTTGGCATCATGGAATCATTATCCTTATAGCTACTGGGGGTTGGAAGCCACATGTTTAGTTTCTTTGGTTAACAGGTTTATATGACTGTTGCTCTTGTAACTTCGGAGGATGGTACAAAATTTCAGTACCTCACACCAACCTGTCTAATGGTGTCATTGATGGAGGAGGATAGGGAAGAGGATTCCTTGAGGAAAAAAATTTACACTTAGTTGAATCGTTCCTTTCTAAAATCCTTCCAATTCCAAAATCCTGTTATGATCATCGCTATGGTCTTAAAGCTTGTGTCCCCTCAGAATTCATATACTGATATTGTAACTCCCAAGGTGATGATATTAGTAGGTAGGGTTCTTGGGTAGGTGATTAGGTCATGAGGTGGAGGCCCAGGCCCAAGTGGGATTCTTACCCTTGTAAAATAGGCCCCAGAAGCTCCTCTTCTTTTCTACCATGTAAGGACACAGCTAGAAGACACCATCTATCAGAATGGGCCCTCACCAGTTACCGAATCTGCTGGTGACTTAATCTTGGACTTCGCAGGCTCCAGAATTGTGAGCAATAAATTTTTGTCATTATAAGCCACCCAGTTTATGGTATTTGGTTACAGTAGGATGAGCAGACTAACACAATAATATCCTAGCACTAACAATTGCAACAAAGAACTCATGAAGCTTAGACATAGTCTCATTCATTCACATCAGAGGGAGAGAGAGAGAGAGAAAGATTGAGAGAGGACAGTAGTTAGAAAACAGGTGACACCATGTGCCCTGGGCTTGACAAACAGCAGTTGTTCTGTTGCTTCAGTTGACGGAATATCATTTTCGCATTCCTTAGGTCTTTTGTGTCAAGTCAGTGCAACTGATACTAAGATAAGTAAGGGCCTAAGTGCTATGCAGTGTATAGAACTCATCCATCCCTGTCCTCAGGAGTTTACACACTTGTAAATCCCTTCTTCTTCAGTGCTTCATCCTTGTTATCTGTATCTATATCTATATCTATCTATATCTATATATCTGTTTAAACTTACACTGGAAGGGGATTCTGTCTGTGAACTCCATAAAGAAAATGCCCACTGCTTCTAGCATCTGCACTCCACAGGAAGCAGGAGCGGCTGCCCAAAGGTTGGACCTGGAGAGGTTCAAGATTTGCAGTTAGTATATCCAGGACAAACAATCAAATGAGAGAGGTACATTTGACGCTAGTGTGGATTGGTGGAAAGCAGGCCAGTGTCTGGGGTCAGGAACCACTCCTGTGTGATTATGTGAGTGCACTGGCAAACAACACGATCCAATCTGCACAGTCGCAAGGCTCCAGCCTCCAGAGATGCTGACGGGGCCACCTATCCTTGCTCATCGCATGGCCCCTGACACCACCTTATAAGGAAAGGTCGGATTCAGCTCTGGTGAGACTGTGGAAACAGCTGTTATTGCCGTGGCTCCGTGGATGCTTCCAGGTTACTCATTTAATCATCTGCTCTCTCATTTGTTCATTCAACAGATGTTTATTGAATGTCTATGGTGGGCCACAAATTGTTCAAGATATTGGTGACAAAATGGTGAGCAGGAACATATAATTGTTGCTTTCTTGGAGTTTAGAATTCACTGTGAAAGAAACACATGAATGGAAATTAACCCAGCAATGGGCATATACACCAGCAACAAGCACTATGAACAAGAGGAACCAGGTCAGGGAAGATCTGAAGCAGGAGTAGAGGATGTAACATGCAAAATGGGCCAGGGAGAGCTTTCCAGGAAGAGGAAATACTACTTGCCAAAGCCCCCCTCCTCTGATGATCTAAAAAAAAAAAGGCAATATCCAAAAATATCCAAAGTACTGAGAATAAGGAGAAATAAGATCAGATGAGATTGGAGAGGAAAGGAGGAACCTTTGTAGATTAGAGTAAGGGTTTCAGACTTTATGCCTATTCAAAAACGAGAGGATGAAGGAAGAGCTTTTAAGCAAAGGCCTGAAAATTTTCTCTTGAAGCTTACTCTGGCTAAGGAGTGGGGAAGAATCAGAGGGACGACCTGATCTCCTTCAGGGACTCCAGAAAGGCCATTGTCTGCAGCTCAGAGAGAGAAGGTAGAATGACAGCCATGGAGTGAGGGAGGTGGAGATACTGAGTGGCACTGAAGAGGCGAGGCTTGGAGGTTTGCTTACTAGGGTAGAGAGATAGGAGGGAAGTAGTGAGGAACCCGCAATGGGGCCAGGAAGGACAGACATGAAGGCGGAAGCTGGGGTTGGGGGCGCGGAGTGGGCAGGCAACAGGGAGAGAATGGCAGGAAGGCTGCTGTTTGTTTTTACTCCATCTGCCTGTGAACACTGTGCTAAGCCTGATTTGTCCCGTTTGTTTTCAACTTTTAGCAACTTTGCTTTAGAGGTTAACTGTGTAAGGCACTTTAACTCCTGGGTTCAGTTTTCTGTTTGATTTGGGACAGGAGTGAGGGCAGCTGAGGGGAGGTGGATATTTGGCCCTTCAGCTCTGGTTTCTGCCCCCTCTTCTGGTGTGTGGATTGCTAGCCAAAGGCAGCATTCCCCCACCCCCCTTCCTCTCTTTCCCCTCACTAACTTTCACCAATGACCGAGCAGGTGTAGCCAGCCCGAGGTTACAGAGAACCTTTCCATTAGTTGTTTTCCATTCACTGGCCATTCTGCCCTCAGGCAGTTGGTTAGGCTTATTCCTGACAGAATGATCTAACCTGCCCACCGAGGTGCCTTCAGGAATTGTGAGGGTGGGAAGGGACTACAGGCAGTTTTACCTTTTTCTGTGTGTGTTTTAAATGACACTAGACCATTAAACTTTTATTGAAGCTTCAACAGAAATATATTTCACCACCAGTGAAGGGAGATAAGACGGCTCCAGAACTTTCCCTCCTCTATCATACTAGGATACATTTAGATTACTATTCAACCTACACTTTTCCTCTTTCTAAGTTTTGTTCCACCCACATCTGTGCAGGTTTTCAACTAGGGCTAAAAGCCCAGCCCATTAAAGTTTCAGGATGTTAGTGCCAGTTGCCCTACAATGTCAGTACATGTTACTTTCATTATATTAAATGGAGGTTGGAATTTGAGGAATGAAGAGATCTTGACACTTTGGGGGAATTTGATATAAAGGAATGATTTTTCACCCAAATGAACAGTGATACTCCTAAGTTATACATTTGTCCCTTCACCCAATTCATCAATAAGTACAAATTTATTGAGCATTTATGATGTGCCAGGCATAGTGTTGAAGATGAGGAATGGGGAATATCAGTGATGAGTAAGTCTTGGCTCAGCATGGCTTCTCAAATGTTTCCATGAGGTGCTCTGCCCATCAAAGAGATTGAAGGAGAATGGGGAACAGAGGTTTTTCTGGGAATGCCACTGGTGATGGTGATTGATGGCCACATAAGCTGAATTGTCTTGCTATAACCTCCCTTGATATTTGTTTGAGGGCTTTTGTTTTAGTTAAAGTGTACATTTTGCACTTGGCCTTATAATACACCTGTGTTTATTTAAATATTTAAAATGTTCACCAATTTTGGAAGGAAAGTATTGCTGCAGTTAAATGCATCATACACATCCAGTGACTTTGTGAGCCCCCTGGCATACATTCAAGAAACCCATGCCACCTGCATGCCCCCATGTACATACCATGAGAAAGAGGTGGAGGAGAGTACAAAGTCTGGTGCGAGAGACAGTCATGCAAACAAATGACAACAATACAATAGAGAAGAGATTCTCTTTACTTTGAGGCAATAATGGAAGCAGAGATGTTAAAGCTAAGTCTTGAAGGAAAGATTAAGCATTTTGAGGGGATGGAGGAAGCATTTGAGGAAATTCATACATAAGTGTATGACAGTGTGAAATACAATGACTTGCTTAGGGAATGGTAAGTAATCCCAAATTCCAGGAGCATAGAGTTTGTGGGAAAGGAAGGAGATAGGAGAGTTGGTTGCAGCCAGGTTTGAAGAAGGCATTGGATGTCATCCTGAGTCTGAACTGAATCCAGAGCCGTTGATTCCATAGGTGAGGAGAAATGTTTTTCTTAATGAAGAACCATGGGTAGGTGTATGTCCTAGAAATATCACTGGGTAGGACTCAGTCACACACAGTTTGTTTGGGGAAGCAGTGCAGAGGGCATGGATTCCAGGATTCCCTTTGCTCTTGGACCATCACGCGCATAGTGGTGAAGGGGGGAAAGCCACCCACTTCTCATTCTCATGAAGTCGGGGAGGGAGCCTGGCAATCTGCATGCTCAAATATTTCACTTAAAATCTGAATGCAATTTGCCAGGTTTGAAATTTGCTGATCTTTGGCAATCCTCTCATAGGGCACATGAGGAGAGGGGAAGCCATTTCCCAATGTCGCCAGCTAGTTATTGGCAGAAGTAGGACTCACACACAGTTCTTTTGCTTCCAGTCACGAGCTTCCCCCACCAACGTAGGCCAAGAGTTTTAACCCAAGTCAGAATGTCTTGGTTCACATTCTCCCTTGCATATTTCTCTATACCTGAAGGCGTGTGGGAGGGCAGAGTTGTTTTGCAGGGCACTGGAAGTTTTGTGTCCCAGCCAAGGTCAGTTTAGCATGCTTATTAACATACTGTAGATAATGGGTGTCTAAAAGTCTGAGGGCATAAATATTTTAATGTAGCCATACTGTGTCGCTGTTTCCTTCAGATCTGCACTTCAATTTTTATTTACTTTTATATGTTGTTGGCATAGGGCCACAAGGTTTTCCATCAACAGAAATGGCTGCTGATTGAAGCAATTTACTTTTTGCCTTTCTTTCCCAGCACTGAAGAAAACCTCATTCTCCAAAATAGGTGTTTTTAGATCAAGATGGGCCATTGGATGACACGGTGGGGAATACACTTAGTAGAGCCATGTCATAAATTGAGCTGGTGTCGGCTTCCTGATTTAGTGCTTTGCTCTATTTGGTCATGAATTATATATTCTCTTTCAGATTGATCATTTCTCCCACTGATAAAGGGACAGTGCTCTACCAAGTGGATTTGGCCCCTGGCCTAAGAAATATACTGATGCAACAAAATTTCCTGAGCTGACAATTTGGATGAACTCTGGAGACTGTAAATCCACAAAGCCAGAGAAGGGCCAGGCAAGCCTTGCATGATAGAACTCTCCCCTTGCTTAGTATGCATCAACTACCATGATAGCTGAGCAATTCCTTGGCTGCTTTTTACCCAACATAATTTGCAAATTGATTGTTCTTCCTTGGAAGTCTTTCTTAATTAAATAGTAACTGCAGTTATTACCCACAGACAAAGGAGATATTTTAGTGTGCTGACAGAGGATGGTCTTAGCTCAGTGGATTTTCATTTCCTGGAGTCCCACCACTGACTGTTGCGTGCAGTTCTCTATCAGATGTCTCTTTCTAAAGGAATGCAGTAGCTCTCCTTGTCCATAAGGAGCAGGAATCAGGTGAGCCAATAATAACACCTTATAAGGAAATACGCATAGAGTGTTTCTGCTTTTCAGTACGCTTATTGCAAACATTATCCCATTCCGTTTTCACACTATGTGTGACAAACAACTGCATCTCTGTCCTTTACCCACTTTACCCACAAGATGCCATCTATTAGATAAGGAAACTGAGGCCCAGAGAATTTAGAGGTTTATTCAAGCTCTTACAGAAAAGTGAGGATCAGAACTAGAATATAGGCAACCTGCCTCCTTTTTTGTTCCTTATGTTGAGTTACGCCCAAAGGGCTGTTTTGACCCATTTGCTAAATACTAACTATGACTGGGCCCCGAGGGGACAGACTGAACAGGTGTCTTCTATGACCTTCCAACCAGTTCTGAATCTTTCATAGGTATCAGAAACACTTGAGAAGTTCATTCAAAAGTACAGTTACATGGGCCACAGCCTGAGGTTTTAGTAAGCCTCAGATGAGCCTCAGTATATCCGTTTTTAAAATTTCTTCAGGTAAATGGGATGGGCAGTCAAGGTAAAGAGTGCAGAACTAGGCTTTGATCTTACCCAGAATTGCACAAGGAAAGGTGAAGTGGAACCAGGGCAACTGACATGTGAACCCAGTCAGCCCGGATATTTGTGGGGAAATAAATGTCGGTACTAGGAGCGCCTAAGAACCCATAGAGTGGTAGGGCATAGTTTCTGCCTCAAGAAGATATGCCAGTGCCTCTGGAGCTCCTGCCTTGAAACTCTCCTGACTTAAGTGCTGTCAACCTAATGGCTGGACCAAGAAAGTCTTCCTCCTTCATCCACACTGGATCTTTCTCTTCTACTTTCCTTCCTTTCTTGCTTCCTCATACATATTTAAAATTCCCTTCCTCTTGGGAGGCTGAGGTGGGCAGATTACGAGGTCAAGAGATCAAGACCATCCTGGCCAACTTGATGAAACCCTGTATCTACTAAAAACACAAAAATTAGGGAGGCATGGTGGCAGGTGCCTGTAATTTCAGCTACTTGGGAGGCTGAGGCAGGAGAATTGTTTGAACCCGGGAGGCAAAGGTTGTAGTGAGCTGAGATTGTGCCACTGCACTCCAGCCTGGCCACAGAGCAAGACTCCATCTTAAAAAAAAAAATCCCTTTCTCCATCAAAATCCTTACTTATCCTCCAAGGCCCAGCTCACATGCTACCTTTTTCATGGCACTTTTCTTGATTTTATTTCTTAGAATTCTCCTTCTTCCTCTGCGTTCTTGGGCACTTTGTGTCTCTGTATTTTTACTTAACCATCATAGATGAGAGTACATGTCAGCCTTTGGGATAACTTCCTTTTTCATTTTTTTGTCCCTCCCAGTAGCTATACAGAGTCTTACACAGTGGAAGTGACTGGTACTTGTGGGTCGAATTAAATTTAAGTTGACTTACTGAACTATTTCTGATTGAACTGCTCAAAAGACTCTCTTCTGATTAAAAACAGTAATTATTGAATGTATCAGTTCAGAATACAATACACATCTCCACCAATAACTTCCATCCTTTGACATTGAAGAATAAACACATTGAACTCATAATAGAAGAGGGAATAATGGCTTGTGTTGAGGCTAAGTCCATACTGGCCATTGGTAAATTGGCTGTTAGCAACAGATCGGAGATGTAACTAAATGTTAGACCTATCTGCATGAACAAAGATTGTTCATGCATCCCAGCCATTCTATGACTGCTAGGTCCTGAGAACCCTTCCCAGCCAACCCTCCATATTCCTGTCCCTGTACCCTGGGGTTGACGCTGGCCCAGCCTTCCCCATATCAGTAGGAGAAAGTCATTCCCGATCCATCTATTCCTCTGCCCTGCTCCCTTTTCACCTCTTCTGCCTAACCCAACTGCTGTGTTCTGCCCTGACTATCCCTTTGAGTCTGCAGAGGCTGGCCCTGGCCAGGGAAGGGGTTGGGGAAGCATTTTTGCAGAGGGGCAGCCTGAAGGTGGTGGCTCCAGGTGAGGGTGCACCCTTGGTCAGGAAGGTTGAAGGTCAGAACTGGTATTAGGAGAAAGTTCCCCCTTTCTCCTTTGTTCCTCCTTCCTGCCCCTGGACACAGGCTTGAGGACCTGCGTCTGGCTGTCTCTCCCTTCCTGCACAACTGTTCTATCCAAGTTTTTCAGTTCAGGGCTTTAAGAAACACTTAAGGTCAATTATAGCCAGGGTTCATTTTCTATACAAGCAGGACAAGCTCGATGTGACTGTAGGGCTGTGTCCAGGGCTGATTCATTCAATCTAGAAAACTGAAAACTGCCTCTGGGGAAACAGCCCCAGAATCTTGCCGGCAGCTCTGGAAGTGGTAATGGGCCCACCTGTCTCCCTGCCCATCTTCTCACATCTGGGGGAATGTCTTGGCTGGCAACATGACCCTGAGTCAGGAGTTTAGGTAAACAACACGTGGCTGGGATTGGAAGAGTCACCAAGTTCTTTGTTAGAGCAATGCTGAAGAATTTCAGTAAAAGAATTTCATCAAGGCTGGCACATCTGTCCTCAGACACTTGAAGGGTTCCCTGGAGGAAGGAGAACTGAACTTGCCCT
This sequence comes from Saimiri boliviensis, assembly GCF_048565385.1. Lineage (NCBI taxonomy): Eukaryota > Metazoa > Chordata > Mammalia > Primates > Cebidae > Saimiri > Saimiri boliviensis. Next base: position 78,325,234 of record NC_133450.1, read on the forward strand.
ACAAGATCCCGGTGGGCAGAATGGGGCTGAATCATACATCCAGTTCCAAAATTGCCTTTCTTCTCTGGAGGCCTCCTGAGTGGCCTCTGGTTCTAGATGCCCACAGTTCCCTTTGCTGGAACACTCTTTCCCTCCTTTCCCGCTACCTGGATAATCTTGACTCATCTTTGGGCAACAGTTGAAACTTCAGGCCTTCCTTGAACCCTGTTCAACTAGGGTTTCTCTACAGTGGTACTACTGACCTCTGGGGCCAGATAATTCTTTCTGGTAGAGGGGTCTGTCCTGTGCATTGTAGGATGTTTAGCAGCATCTCTGCCCTTTACCCACTAGATGCCAGGAGCATCTCTTCAGTTGTGACAATAAAAAGTGTCTCCAGATATTGCTAAGTGCCCTTGTGGGGCTAAATTTGTCTCCCTCCTCACCCTCTTTCTCACCAATTGAGAACCATTACTTTAGACTCATGTTCCCCTAACACCCTGCATTGTCCCTTTGTAACACTATCATATTCTTCACACTTCTAGACTTCTTAATGTGTGTTTAATGTCCATTTCCTTCCCTTACTGTCAGGTCCCTGATGGCTGAGATGGATTCTAATGTTCTTCACCGCTCCTAACTTTTTGTTTAAAAGTCAGTGAAAGAATGAACTGATTTAAATAAGAACTTTGTGGCTCTTAGAGCTGTCCACAGACAGCATTGACTTTTCCAAAATTTCTTCTCACTGAGGGGGGGCTCAAATAAGGCAAACAGCTACTTGTTGAGAATGTTGTAGAGGAGAGCTAAGCACTGAATGGGTGATCTTGAATGTTCCTTCCAGTTATGAGAATGGATGGAATTTGGGCTCTCAGCCAACCACCCCATGGGGAACTAATTAAATCAGAAAGAAGAGGCCAGCCGCTCCCTCTCTAGTCAGGTGCTAAGTGTTCCCAAGAAGCGGCTGATGTAACTCGGGGAATGACCTTTAAGTAGGGCAAGAGTCACATGAATATGGAATGCCTCTCCCTTCCCTTTCTCCCATCCCAAGAGGTCATTTGACCCATATCCTAAGGGATAGGATCATGCTTGAAAGCTTTAGAAAATGCCCTTTCCTAATTCCCACCCTTCACTCTAGCACAGCCTTCTCTGGGTAATGGGGGCGAGCAGGGAGGCCTAGCACATTTTCCTGGGTGGTGCAGGAGTTGCCTGGAGCAGCATTCTTCAGACTCTGAAGGTTATAGCCTGCGTGATTTATTGTTTTATTTTTCTTTCCCTCTAACTCCTTTTCCAATGGGGCAAAGAACTGTAAGCAGAGACAAATGAAAGCCCTCTAGGCCCACAATGGATTCCAAGGGCTGTGAGGGAATAAGCTCCAACTGCTGTTGATGGAGGGCCTGTGTGCCAGGCACTGTGCTGGGGACTCTCACGCATGATCTTATTTATCTTCTGCATATCCCAATGAGGGAGGTGCAATTACATCTATTTTCCAAAGGGACAACTGAAGGAGCCAGCAACTTGCCCATTATCACACAGCCAGGAATGAGACTGAGCCTAGGGTACAATGCATCCATAACCTGTGTGCCCCTTTCATGCCCTGACCCAAGCAGAATGGGAAACCCTTCCAACCAAACTTCTGTTTCAATGAGTCCCTGTGAACAGGTATAGTCATGAAGAAAATGCTATTTGCACTCAAATTACTGCACTTTTGTGACTGCTGCTTATGACCTTGCCATGGCTTGACTTGATTATGCTTTTGCCAACCTCTCTTTACATATCTGCAGCTGAGCCTTCTTAAATCATTATACTGCTGAATTAAGGTGGTGAATTGAACACCATGTTCTCTAGAAACAAAATGAAAGCAGAAGAATAGAGAATTATAAATCTACAAGGACGAAGAAAAGAGGAGTGAGGATCTCAACTAAAAATGTGGATGATAGAAACTGGACCGACCATGAGTAAATGAGCAGGCACACCAGAGAAACGTGGAGCCCAGTGTCCGGGGTGGGGAGGGGCAGGTGTAGAGCATGGTGCAGCGATGGCAGTGGGAGGTCAACACAGTGCAAGGCAGTTTTCATTGCAAAACCTCAGAAGGAAGAATGGCCTCAGCCCTTTCCATTTTCCAGTTCAGCTACAGGACCCCTTCGCTGCCCTCAGCAGACCACCTGAGGTAAATATACTGTGCAGAAAGTGGATCAGAAAGTGTCTGGATTGAGATATGCCAGATACAGCCAAAGCCTGGGGAGACACAGTGATAGAAATAAGGACTTGAATTAAAGTTTGCACCCTGAACAGTAGGAGCCCATCATTTTTTTTTTTTTCTAATTGATTCCTGGATTTCTGGAAGCCAGGCTTCTACCCAGGACCCCAGCTAGGAGATTGGAAGATTCCTTTCAAGGAAAATTTACCTACAAGAAAAGACTTAAAGATCTGGACATTTGAGGTATCCTCCAACAGAAGATGAAATTCTCATTATCCTATAGCATCACCCAGGTGTTCTCCAATGAAAGATTAGATCTTTATCATCCTGTAGGGCAGCCCATGGTGCATAGGCCCTGCTCATGCACACAAGACATTTATTCTGTGGCTAAGGGCTTCACTCTAGAAAGCCTTAAGGTATACTACTAGTGAAATTGGATCTTTCTTTGTCACTGAACAAGCAACTTGATTGCTGTTGAGACATCTCTACCAACTTAACATTTGAATTTGATGACATTCTAATTGCAAAAGACTTAGTCCTTATTCCTTTAGGCCAAAGCTTCACCTCCTCCCTTATAAAGCTGGCCCCCTTCAGCATTTATCCTCCACCCCACCCAGCACCTAATCTCCCAACCAGGTTTATGTGCTTCTTTTGATTCTGACATAAATTAAAATTTGGATCCACTTTATGGTGGCGGACAGATCTCATTCTCACTGTATGTTGCTTGACTCTAGTGATTTCATTAGTATTTTTATTGTGTTGGTGTTTTTCATATTTGGGTTTTATGCTATTTTCTCCCACCTTACTCTTTGAATGTTCTGAGCATGATCCTGGTTTCCTAGGAATACATAACAAGTGTTTTAAAGCTTCTTGTACTCTTGCCAGATACCATTATCTAGAAATATGTTGGCATTTTATACAAACATATGTTTAGATTTCTATAACTAAATGCATCTTTATGTATGACTTATTACAACTGAATAGATCCATAAAAATATAACTTTATTTACAGATATGGTCTACTATCAATTGTCTATATTTTTATTGGATTGGTATGTGTGCCCAACAAAGAAAGTGTCATTTTTTCCCTTGGGAATGAAATCACGCTATTTGTGAAGACTTAGTAGAGGTTAAATAAGTAAAAGTAGCATTTACTTTATTAAATAGATATTTTCAACATTTAAAACAGTCCCGTGATCAATGATGATGTTCAAAAACATCTCAAGGTGTTCTAGAGCTCAAGCAAATGAAAAGATGTGGTAAAGTGCTGACTCCTGTGGGTATTTTGCAAAGGAAAGTGACATGGTGGAGTGGAAGTGGGATTAGGTTTGAAGCCAAAAGACCTGGTGGGCTTAAGGTATCCATTTTTTGGCTGTGTGATCTTGGGTAAGCCACTTTACCTCCCTATGAGACTTGGATAAAATGAAGATCATATTAAACACCTCACAGTTTGCTATGCACACATAAGCATTATTGATTATAAATGATTATGCATATTTTAATTATTGTACACGCAAGCCTGATTTTTCATCCAATGTTTACAGCACCTTGGGCATAATACTCATTCAATAAACATTTGTTTGATGATAGATTAATAAATAGATTTGTAATACAGAGGTTTTACAAATATTTTTGCAGCTGTCTGACTCATTTTTAGACATTTATAAAACTGAGGATTTGTAAGTTGTACAATCGGGTCTCTTAATTCAAAGGTGAAAGGTAATTGTTCAAGTTTTCAAGTTTTTCCTGATATGAGACATTAACTAGCAGGGCTGATTATCACAAATTGTCATTATCCTGCTCAAATCATAGATTTGGGAAACCTTAAAAATAATTACCTTCTTTTCAGATATGAAGAAACTGAAGCCCAGAGGCTCTTAGAAATCGGTGACTTCATATATATTTTTTCTTTCCATAGCTCTAGGGTAATTGTAGATTGATGTACAACAAACATATTTTTTAAATATATTTTTAAAGAATTATGCTAAGCACTGGGGAAATAAACATTAACAAGACAAAACCCTCCCCTTTGAGGAACTCATAATTTAGACAGACACGAAAACCAGTAAGTGTGCTATTCATTATACTAACGTTGTGTAGCATTCTAGTGGCAAAGGGAACTGCCAAGGGAAGTTCTGAGAGGTGTTTACCTGCATCAACACCTGGCCATCTAGCTTGGCCCCACTAGAAGCAGTTCCTGAGGAGAGTGGGCAATGGGTTTTTAAGGAAGTGCTCCTGAGAGACACTGGAAAGGGAGTGCAGGAAGCAAGGGAGGGTAAGGAGAAGACTCCAGTAAGGATGAGATTACTCAGGTCCCATGGAGAACAGGTTAGACTGATCCTGCAGGGAGCGCTGGAGAGTAACCTATACCTCACACTGTGTCCCTGGCTTCCAGGAAAAGGGACTGGCTTCTCATTCTCTCATACTCATCGGCCTTTGGCTGAGGGTCATAGTGGTCAGGGTTGGGAAGGTATGTTGACCCAGACACTTCTGACCTTTGAAATTATAAGCAAACTGGCCCCAGTAGCCATAAGAGGGGCCTCTAAAGAGAGCTGCCAGGTGGTCCATTGGAAGCAAAAGCACCCAGAAGCCAGACACCAGGTGTACAGAAATAATTATAGAATTCCGAGGGAATCTGGAAGAAGCATCAGCAGTGCCCACTCCATCCGGGATCTGTAAGGGGGGTTTGAGATGGGTGGGAAGGGCATTGCAGGCATCAGTTATATAATAGCATAAGAACATGTCCTGAAGCATGACTGCCGAGGGTGTGCTTAGGGGTGGGAGACCGGCTGGTGTGGCTACACTGTCTTATATCTGATAGGAAATACACTACTTGCAAAAGTAGTCTGAAGCATCAGATTGTGTGCTTTTGTTTGTTTGTTTGCTTTTGTAATTTGGTCCTTTTGATTGCAAGGAAATGAGATCCACTAGAAGGATTTCAAATAACAAATGGCTTATTGTAAAAATATATGTGCTCAGGAACCTAACAAAGACCTGGCCCAAGGAAGAGCCTGGCCAGAGGAAAAGTAAGAAATAACAGGCCTCGAGGAACTGGAACTTCAGAACAATCACGACTCATAGATCTTCACCCTACTGAAGCCGTTGCTGTGGCTTCTATGTCTGCTCTAATCTGCTGTAACTCCACTCTTTCCCCTTCTCCTCTGTGTACTTTTGTCTGTCTTGCTTTCTGCTGACTCATGCTTCTGCCTCCTTGTAACTCTCATTACTGTAGCCCTCTTGGCCTCTTCTATAACTCAGGCTTTTCACTATCTTTAATTTCACCTTCAGTTCCCCTTTCTACCCACCTCCTTCTTTCAGCATGTCTGACTTGAGATTTCCAGGATGAGGTGATTGGACCAGAAAGGGTTTTCTGATGGGCACACACTCTGAGGTATAACTTAGCCTCCAGGGTTCCCTTGCAGGATCAGGCTAATCTGTCCCCCAGGGAACTTGGGTAAAAATCTCATAGCATAAGTTGCTGTCCAATGTATGAATCAAATTGTGTTCAGATACACAGTAGTGGCCCAATTGGCTATACCTGGGAGAAGAAGCAGAGTCATATAACAGCCAATAGTCCCTAAAATTTGTTTAGCATTGTTCTAGGCATTTTACATATATTATTTCATTTAATCATTATCTCCACTTAGTCAACACTCATTTGATTCGCCTCCATATTTATTTAACCATCCCATACGGTTGTTCTATGATTACCTTCACTTAACAGATGAGGAAACTAAGTCTTAGCGGGTTGCAAAACTAGTACATGGTGAATTTCCTTTTTCCAAGGGGTGTGAGTTGGTAGCTTAGAAGGAGCTGTGAATGTGGCTGGACCCAGAATTGGCATGTCCAGTCAACAGCCTTGCTTCCACATGAAGAAGCTTGGAATATATCTCATGGTAGTCATTAAGCCATATGTCTGTAAAGGTGGAATGAAATTTAAGGTTTGATCTGATATCAGGCTTTGGGTAGAGTTGATTAAAATCTCTAGGGCTAAAAAAAAATACCAAGAATATATTTCTCTCCTTTCCTGCGTAGTTTCCTCTACCAGCATTATTTTTGACATTGTTTTGGGTGAGAATCAAGAGGCTTCAACAGCTGATTTAAAAACTCAGAAAGTCTTCAAGCAGTGGCAATGGTCTTCATGAATAAAGGCTGTTTTCAGAGAAGGCTCCCTGTGTTTCCAGGGTGATATGCAGGTCTGCCCTGGGCATGAGGGGCATGCCAGGCTGGATGCATGAAGCTGAAGGTACCGTCGGCTACTCTTTAGCTGAAACGAAGGGCTTAAGGGTCTCTGCAGGAACGGTGAGCCTGATTTTCCTTGGCAACCCGGAAACAAGGAAGTGAATGATTATATTTCTTTAGCCTGTTTTTTTGTTTTGTTTTGTTTTGTTTTTTAGAGGAGTAAGATTCAGTACTACTATTTCTTGCTAAGAGGAAGAACCATAGGGAGAGGAGGCTGTTTTGGCCTAATCTTTCTCATATACGAGGGCTTAAGTTGGCCAATGTAGCTTTAAAAAGCTTTCAGGAAAATTGCTGGCGAGGAGGAGGAAGGGTAAACATGAACACTATACCTGCCTTCTCATTGTGTTTCCCTGCCAATGAGTCAACACATCTCTTTCTTGCTAGTAGCAAAAGACATTCCATGAGTACCTTGAGTCTGGGACCTGAGTTTGAGATGGGACCAATCTAGTTACCCACCATTAACCTTATATCTTGCTGCATCATAGAGAAAAGGATAAGATATTCTCACTAAAGAGAAGAAGACTTAGAGAAACCCATCCTGAGAATAAGAGAAAGAGATTTTTACAATTGTACACTGGATTGCAGTCCTCCTGAGATTGAGTGGCAGTAGGCTGTTAGAAAAGTGCTGTGGCCTGAAGGACCCAGCTTCTTTCCATCTAGTGTCAGCCTCTCACCATATCTCTGTACCTGTTTCCTGTCTATCAAATGAGGCTTCTAGACTCAATCTCTAAGATCTCTTTCAGTGCTCTGTAGAAATACAGAGAGACTTCTCTGAAATGGAGGGTCTGGGCAGCTCAACCCCCTAGAAGAAAAATTAGAGCCGTATCAGGGGAGGAGGAGAGCACTGTTAAGTGCTAATTTTTTGTTATATTTTAATTTAGACTTTGGATGGCTATTGCAGAAACCTTTTAAAATGTGTGTGTGTGTTTACATGCATGTGTGCATGTGTATTATGTGTGTGCATATATATATATATATGTAATAGTCACCTTGTAATTTCCTATTGGAGCTGCCAATGAGCCTGTCTCAGCATTACACCGAGGGCCCCTTTTCAGACCACACTGGTTCCTGGCATTCTTTTGGGCATTCTAGTACATACATACATAGTACATCTAAGTCTGGCTGAAGCACGTGAGGCCACCTCCCAGCTGGGGAGAAGAAAAATGACAAACTTATAGAATTTGCAAAGGTCCTTTCAAGGTTCTCACCATCCGTGTTCTAGAGTCTCTGGCTTCCTCTGGAGATGTAATTGGAAACACAGTAGGCCTCCGTCTTCTGTTCACTGACCTTCTCCATGCAGCTTCCACTGAGCCAATGGGCATGTGGTCCCTTCCTCCAGGAGGAGAGAGAAGACAATTCAGGCATAAACATAACTTTTTATGTGACCTCCACCTTACTGGGCCCTTCCCTAAGGCAGGAATTTTCTTACCCTTCCTTTCCTCATTACTATGTTGACCAGAAACAGCCAGCAAAGAAAAGAGCTTATGTGCTGTCTTCAAGCAGGTGACAGGAAAGAAACTGCATAGATTTGTCTGTTCCATGGTAAAACAAGGAGTAAGAAAACTCAGGGGAAATAAGGAGAAAGAGCAAAGGAAGTGAATGGCTGGTTGAACTCCTGAGACCTACAAGAGAAACATACTTAAGTCATCTGCAGGGACTAGAAGTGGCTCCAGTTAAGTGTGCAGCATCAGGAGGCTTCCCTTGGATTTTCATAGAAATATTAGCATCCTTCTCCCATTGTCACCATTACATGAAAATTCTACATCTGGTTAATGTTCTTGGTATAGCAACACAAAAAAAGGAAAATAGTGAGGCATGTGACTATTGACTTTTGATCTGCTCTCCTCTTTGACGGTCTGCAGTGGTCCTGGAATGGACCTGGAACATGCAAATATTGATTTACATACCCTTCTCCTCTGCTGCTGTAAGATTTAACTCAACTAGAGAGCAAACTTAAGGTTTCTTGGAAGGATGAGGTGTGCTCATGGAAACTCACATGCAGCTTATCTAAGGTAGACTTTACTGGTGATCACTAGTATTTCTCAATTTCTTTTTTCTGAAGACTGTGAAGATAGAATATTATGTTGCACAGAACCCTCTGTAGACAAGTACCATTCTTCTGACATAGTGAACATTCAAGCCTAAGGTTGGAATGGAGCCCACAGGATCAGGAGAGCCTGGATTGCTGAGTCACCACATGGGGCACACCTCCATGCGAGTTACTCATACCCACAGAAGAGACTTGGTGTGAGTGAGATATTGATGTTTCATACATGAAGTCACTGAGGAGATGTTGGTATTGCTTGTTACTGCAGCATACCTAGCCTATCCTGACTGATTTGTAGACTTAGTCTAAGATAGTTTCTCAAATTTACATGCACATCAAAATCACCTTAGGTGTATTTTAAAAACTCATTTACAAAGCTCCTGATCAGGTAGATCTGGGGTGAGGCTCAGGATTCCTTCTTTTGATTGTACATTAAATCACTCACAGAAACTCCAGTCTAACACATCTGTGAATCTGCTTTTTTCTGAGGACAGCACATGGGAAAACACTCGTCAAGTGTTGAAAGTTGACGAGGTTAAACTTAGGTTGCTCGCTGTTGAAGTTGAGTTGCATTCTTCCTTCACGTTGAAGGCCTCAGTTACTTTCTTAATCACCTGAAGCATAACAGTATAGAAGGTGGGTTTACCAATGAAGGAATGCTCATGTTAACCAAGATCACAGGTACAATGAGTGAGGCCTACGTTATAACTCTGTTCTGGGGATTCAGGGAAATAATTCAGCAGAATATATAAATCATTTATCCCTTTGTCTGGGACAAGAAAGGTAGTTTCTTTAAAAAGAAAAAAGAAAAACTAAGTTTCATGTTTCATTTTAGTAAAAACAAACAGTTATGGATTACCTTCTCAGTGCCAGGCACAGTTAGAGACAGGAGAGCTGACACCTGTCTCAGCTGTCACAGAATGGAGTTCAGCAGGGAGCTGAGCTGTGCATGTGCAGAAATAACCACAGGACAAAGCTCTGCATGATAAGGACTATGAGAATTGTAAACCCAAAGTACTATGGGAGTTCAGAGAAGGGAGAGATTTCAATTTTCTTTGAATATTGACTTTCTACTGCATAGTAACTGTAATATCTTCTAAGAATGACAGTCAGGAGTTTCTCGCAGGGCTAATGAATCACTCCATTTAGCTGTGACAACAGCAAAGCAACGAAATATCTTCAAGGGCCCAGACGTTTTTTTTCCAGCCTTGTCCCGGGGATATAATGTGCTTAGAAGTTATGACAAATTAGCTGCTTGTGGCAAATCTACATGAGCCCTTTTATAAAAATGGAAGTTTGGGCCTGAGTTAATGGGTTTTTATTGACAAGGGAAATAAAGTTGGATAGGGAGGGTAAAGCCTGGCTAGGAGGACTTTGAAAACCAGCAGAAGAGTTTAGATTTGACTAGGGAAACCCAGGGATCAGCAGCTGTTCAAAAGGCATGGCCAAACCTGATTTACTCACAGGCCATTGCTAAACTTTGTACTGTCTAACTGTTATTTTACATACAAAGGCAGAGGGCGAAGTCACTAAAGTATTGCACAGAACAAAGAGAAGGAATTAAAACTGAAATAATTTTAAAACACAATGAAATAGTCGATGTGAGGAGATTCAATGCTATGCTATTTTTTAACAATGCTAATTTTTATCTCCCTAATGTTGTTTTCTTAGAAGGGAGCATGCCTTAATCTGGCCCGTTTATGCTTCTATATACACGAGTTATGTTTGGAATGGCTGGCTTATGGTTTCCTTCTGTGCCTTCGGGAGGAAGAAGCCTTCTCTAAAATCAGGGTGCTTGGGAAGCAGAGCCCTATTTTAATAGAAGCATGTGTTCAGATGTCCAGATTGTCTCTTTTGGTAAAAAAAAGTCACTGCCCTCAAATAACCTCAAACGCTGGGTGTTCTAGGGTCAGGATGCTGTGCCCAGACACTTAAGAAAACCAAGTGACCTGGCAGAGAAGCAGTAGGACTTTGGGTCTTCCAGACCCAGAGTAGCTGCTGTCCTTGTTGCAGTTCCTGGGTCTTCACTCTCATCTGCCCTGTTAATGAGACGCCACTGCCTTCTAGTACCTGCTTTCTTCTTGCTCTACAAGGACTCTCCCTCATGTTTCATCTGCCTTATTCCTCTGCTCATTCAGGGTTACTGCCTCCTCATAACTTGAGTTTTCATGGTCCACAATAACCCCTCATGTGTTTTTTTGTTTTGTTTTGTTTTGTTTTTTGAGGCAGAGTCCCACTCTGTCCCCTAGGCTGGAGTGCAGTGATGCAATCTTGTATCACTGCAACTTCTGCCTCCTGGGTTCAAGCAATTCTCCCTGCCCTAGCCTCCCAAGTAGCAGGGACTACAGTCAAGTGCCACCATACCTGGCTAATTTTTTATATTTTTTAGTAGAGACAGAGTTTTGCCATATTGGCCAGGCTGGTCTTGAACTCTTGACCTCATGATCTGCCCACCTCAGCCTCCCAAAGTGCTGGGATTACAGGTGTGAGCCACTGTACCCGGCCATGTCTTGTCTTATAACATGGCTTTTCCTGCCTGCTTACATCTGTTTTATTTATTTGTATTTATTTTCAATATCAGTGCCCCAAAGAGAAAATCTGATTTTATCAGCTTGTTGTATTTTGTACCAAGTCATTTTCTTGATAGGCATGGATCACTGGGGAGTTCATGGATTGACTTCCATGGGTCATGTGCCACTGATGCCCAGCTGTGGGCCCTGTGAGAGGGGAGAGAGGGCTCAGTTCCATGCGTTCACCACAAGGTGTGCTCCAGCAGGGCTGTGGGCAGAGCAGACACCTGCCCCCAAAATGTGAGTGCACCAAAGGCGAGAGGCACATTTATATTCTCTATGTTCTCTCACTCATGTGTTCCCCCATCCACTCTTCAGGCAGTAGGGTTGGGGGTCAAGGCTCCAAATCCTAGGATTGGCAGCTCTAGGAGGCTCTGGCCTGTTTTCTGCCGATCCTGCAGGTCGATAATCATAGCAGATGCTTGTGCCAGATTCACAATGACCCCTCATTACTTGGGCAAGGCACAGCAGGTCAATTTAAATAAATTTGTCATAAAAATGACATAAGAAAAGAGAAGAGAGGTCAAGGTCAGGGTTGTCTCTCACAGGGTTCCCTCTGTTGTTCTACCTTCAAGGTGTTAGTGCTGTAGGTGGTGGTTGGGCCAAAGAGGCTGCTTCTCTTGCTTGACAAGGCAAGGTCTTTCTGGCCGGCAGAGTGTTTGGCAGCAAGGCCCTATCCCCAATTCCAGCTGATTTCATTCTGGCTGTTTGAAAAGATCTGATCATCCTTTGGATATATACCCAGTAATGGGATTGATGGGTCAAATGGAATTTCTATTTCTAGGTCCTTGAGGAATGGCCACACTGTCTTCCACAATGGTTGAACTAATTTACACTCCCACCAACAGTGTAAAAGTGTTCCTATTTCTCCACATCCTCTCCAGCATCTGTTGTCTCCGGATTTTTTAAATGATCACCATTCTAACTGGCGTGAGATGGTGTCTCAATGTGGTTTTGATTTGCATTTCTCTAATGACCAGTGATGATGAGCATTTTTTCATATTTTTGTTGGCCTCATATATGTCTTCTTTTGTAAAGTATCTGTTCATATCCTTTGCCCACTTTTGAATGGGCTTGTTTGTTTTTTTCTTGTAAACCTGTTTTAGTTCTTTGTAAATTCTGTATATCAGCCCTTTGTCAGATGCGTAAACTGCAAAAATTTTTTCCTATTCTGTTGGTTGCCGATTCACTCTAATGCCTGTTTCTTTTGCCATGCAGAAGCTGTGGAGTTTGATTAGGTCCCATTTGTCTATTTTGGCTTTTGTTGCCAATGCTTTTGGTGTTTTCGTCATGAAGTCCTTGCCTACGCCTATGTCCTGAATGGTTTTGCCTAGATTTTCTCATAGGGTTTTTATAAGGACACGTGCACACGAATATTCATTGCAGCACTGTTTACAATAGCAGAGACCTGGAACCAACCCAAATGCCCATCGATGATAGACTGGACAGGGAAAATGTGGCACATATACACTATGCAGCCATAAAAAACGATGAGTTAATGTCCTTTGTAGGAACATGGATGAACCTGGAAACCATCATTCTCAGCAAACTGACACAAGAGCAGAAAATCAAACACTGCATGTTCTCATTCATAGGTGGGTGTTGAACAATGAGAACACATGGACACAGGGAGGGGAGCACTACACACCGGGGTCTGTCGGGGGGAAATAGGGGAGGGACAGCAGCAGGTGGGGAGTTGGGGAGAGATATGGGGAGAAATGCCAGATAGAGGTGATGGGGAAGAAGGCAGCAAATCGCACTGCCATGTGTGTACCTATGCAACAATCTTGCATGTTCTTCACATGCACCCCCAAACCTAAAATGCAATAAAATAAAATTTAAATTTTTTTTTTTAAAAAGGAAAGAAAAGATGTGATCAAACACTAGCAAGAAGCATGTAGATTTTCTGGGAAGCTTCAGAAGCTGTGTCTCCAGGTGTAACTGAATTGGTCAGGGAAGACTCTTCTCTCATGGCAACTGGGCATCAGGGCATGGCTTGTTCCAGGTACCACAGTCCTTGACTATGATACTAAAACTGCAGCATAGACGTAGCTGCTGCCACCCTTCGTCATAATGGGCTCACCAAGGGCCACACTTTTTCCAATTTAAAGTTTGGGGTATTACTGTCAGATGCTAGGTCCTAGGTTACATGCCCAGGCTATAGTTGCAAGGGAGACTAGCAGTTCAACTCTCTGGCACTTTCAGCAGTGGGCTCTGCTTCTTAGGATGGGGAATTTCTCAACTTTAGAAATGGGGTTCCTATACTAGGCAGTAAAGAGAAGGGTTCTCTCCTGAACCCTGTTAGTTCTTGAAGCTGGGGAGCAATGTGAGGAAAGCAATGCTATAGGGAAGGTGGTTTGGCCAGAGTTTGCAGCATAAATTTTATAAGAGAGACTCAAACCAGAGGGGCTGCCTAAGGATGGTAGGAATGTTTTACTGAGCTTAGCAACTTACAGTAGGAATTATAATGACCGTATTGTTATGTCTCACAAAAAGAAGAGAGCTGTAGGTCTGATACAGATAATAATTTCTAAGTAGTTTCCCTTTTTTTCTTTTTTGGAATAAGCTGAGCTAGAACATTAAGCACATGGACAGATTGATACACAGCCAGACAGATGCATCTAGAGTGCAGGAGGCAGTTTTGTTCGGTAGTGGAAGAGAACTTTGGCCCTGGAGCTTAACTTTGAAACCCACTGTACTATATTACATGCTAACTATGAAAACTTAGGTGGGTGAATTCACCTCTAAGCCTCAAATTTGTCACCTATAAAATGGGAGTCATAACACCTATTGTATAGTATTACAGTGAGAGTTAAATGCATAAAAAACCCTTAGTGGAGTGGGTGATCCAAACCAGATTGCCAGTATATGCCAGGTATTAACAGTAATGTTCTAACATGAGATCGTAAGGCTGGACTATTTGGTGGCCAAAGAAGTGAGGGAGGGAGAGTGAATGTGAGAGCAATGGGAAAGATAGAACAGCCAGGACTCTATGACAGATGGGGCAAAGGGGACAGAGGAGAATGAAGGGTCAATGAAAGCTCCATAATTTATTGATAAATTATCTTTTTCATTTGGTTCTTGTCATTAGGTTATTTTTATTTGAGCTGGGGAGTTTTTAGGTAAAAGGAAGAGAATAACCAAGATTTTGATCTGATGCAATGAAATTGCTGAGAAGTAAAAGAATGACTGGGGGCATCCATATAGAGAAGCTGGAGAAAAGAGCAGCTCCTCCTTCTCTTCCTCCTACTCCTCTTTTTCCTCTTCCACCTCCTCCTTTGTCTTCTCTTCCTCGTCCTCTCCCACCTCCTCCTCCTCTTCTTCTTCCTCCTCCTTCTCTTCCCCTTCTTCCTCCTCCTTCTCTTTCTCTCTGCCGTCTTCCTCCCTGTTCTCTTCTTTATAAAAAGACACAGTTGAAAACATAAGGGAAAATTTTATACTGGACTTTACTAGTCAGATAGCCTGATCCTAAATCAGATCTCACAGCTTTAAAGCCATTTTAGGAGATAGGATATAAATTGCCAATAAATAAATAATTGAGTCAATTCATCCTGCCTTAGGGATTGATTCCTTCACTAGCAAAAGGTGATCAATAAGAACTGACCCCAATTCTATAAGTTTACCTGAGTGGCCAGTCCCTTCACTGGAAGTCTCTTCTGTGTCCTTCTCAAGGAGCTTCAGAGTCCTGTACATTCTAGCATGCTATTGCCAAAAGAGGCAATGGTTGGTTGCTAAATTCACATACTAACAGCAGTAGATATGATTTTCCATTAGTATTTAGTCTCACCTAGCAGAAGAATAGCCAGGAAATAAAAGATAGAATTTATAGATAATCTTAGGAAGCCTCAAATGCTTTAATGCCTTGCTACTCACAGTGTAGTACAGGAACCGGAAGTATCAGCAAGCCCTGAGAGCTTGATAGAAATGCAGAGGCTCAGGCCCCACTACATCAGACCTGTTAAATCAGAACCTGCATTTCAGCAAGATCCCCTGGCAATTTTGGGTATCATATTTTGAGAAGCACTCAAAGGTAAAGGCAGGCAAGGAAGAGAGAGATGAGTTTTATGGAAGCAGGGAGATGAGACCTTAAGAAGGTAGAAGAATAACAAATAATAATTTTCCCTAGAGCTGGTTTGGAAATGGTGTTTAGAACCCTCATGACAAACTCTCTTGCAGAGTAAAGGTGGCAGTAAGAACTTCACAAAGTTCTCTGAAGCCTGCAAGCGTCACACCAGCTCAGCTTCAGGTGCAGAGCTGCCTGCGGATGACAGGCTTACTGAACTGAGCGTGGCTGAGCACTCATCCCCTTCCTTTAAATTGGAAACAGATTGCAGTGCTGTAGGCAGTGTCATTGAGAAGGTGGTAACTGCCTGTTCCATCCCCAAAGTCATCCGGGGTCAAACTGGATTCTAACAACCTCAGCCACTCTGGCTGGGATTTCAGACCCTCATATAGAGTAACCTTTTAAGACCCTTTCTCCATTAAAAAAACAGAAGCAAAAATAAGAAACCATGTCAGTGACTCTCACAGCATGATCCTTAGACCAGTGGCCTAGGGTTTACCTGGGAACTTGTCAGAACTATAAAAATCTCAAGTCCTACCCCAGACCTATTAAATCAGAAACTCAGGCTAAACCCAGCAATCTGTATTTAAACAATCCTGCTAAGAGGTCCAGATGCCAGCTAAAATTTCAGAATCAGCGTGTCCCATGTCATTAAAAAACAAATGGAAATGGAAATGAATCAAATAGTTTTTGGCTTACCTTTCTAGGTGATAGTAATATAGTCTTCTTCTTTGGGGGCCATTGTATTTCTGTCCTGTCATCCACAAGGAAAAAAACAGTCGATGCTCTGTATTTTAGTTTTATTTGTTTATTTGTTTTTTGGAGACAAGGTCATCCAGGCTGGAGTACAGTGGCACCTCAGCTCACTGCAACCTCTGCCTCCTGGGCTCAAGCGATCCTCTCACCTCAACCTTCCAAGTAGCTGGGACTACAGGTGCATGCCACCATGCCTGGCTAATTTTTGTATTTATTGTAAAAACAGGATTTTGCCATGTTTTCCAGGCTGGTCTTGAACTCGTGGATTTAAATGATCCACCCACCTTGGCTTCTCAAAGTGCTGGGATTAGAGGTGTGAGCCACTGTACCTGGCCATTTCTCCATATTTTAGAGCAGTTTTGCAAGTAGTGTTCTCTTTTCCTATGGCACACATACAAGCCTTTGTGAAAAACACAGAGCAGGTGATCAATCCCTGGTCTCCATCCTGGTAGTCAAGGAAACCTTCCTCAACCACTCAGGTGTTGGATCCAAAAGAATCAGAGCGATGGGAGTTTTGCATTTTCCAGGATAAATCCTATGCAGAAATCCTGTAAGGTCATAGCAAAGAAGGGCCGTTTCCTCATCAAGGGCACTATTTTCTGTCTTGCCTTCTAAAGTACTGGAATATTGTTGGAGGCCTGTTGGAGTGACTGGAGACGTGGGAGACCTTGGCCTACTTTGTGCCTATTTGTCAAGTTCCTTTTTATTATGGCTCATTGGAGCTAGAGTGTCTCCAGCACCTTCCAAAGACGAGGCTCAGTCTCTGGGTCTGCCTTCCGGTTTGCCTTTGCTTGACATTTGGGAGGCTTCACAAGGTCCTGGGGGTTGGGGTTGGAGCCTGGGTTCTGCTTTAAGAGGCAGTACTGTCGATCCTTTGAGGACATTAGTGGGCCTTTGCTGCTGCCATTATAGTCACCTTAATGTCCTGTGAAGAGTCTACTCTGCTGCCAAGAGTCTACTGTCATAAGTGTGTATTTGACCTGGTGTGGAAAGCAGGAAGGAGCCAAGTGGGTAGGAAGCAGGGCAGGTTGGTAGGCCGCCCTCCCCGCACTGTGGGGCTGTGTGGCTTTCGGTTCTAGCTCATGCCTGAAAGGCAGTCTCGGAGAAGCTGCCTAGTGTTGGAGGAAGAACGTTGAACTAGGAGGAAGAACACTGTACTAGGATGAGAAGACATGAATTCTGGTTCCAGACCTGGTTTGTTTGCCGCATAAGTGTGGGTGAGTCACTGAAGCTCTTGAATCTCATTTTCCTCCTTGACTAAATGGAAATATTAACCCTGCCCTTCTTGTTTCACAGAGGTGTTGCAGGCTTTCCATGAGGTCTGCTGCTGAAAGTAACCAGCATCTGGGAAGGGCTGGGAGTGATGAGGGGCATCATGCTTCCTCCATTTGTGTGGTCCCACCCTCTATCCCTAGGAGAGAACTCTGCAGCCCCTCTTGGGTGGAAACAGAGAAAATGTTTCTTGCTTCAGGGGACCTCACAAGATTCTTGCAACAGGGCAGTGATTCTTTAGCTCTTTGTATGCCTGGACTCAGAGACACCCAGAGAAGCCACAGGAGGGTCCTTTACCCTCTGCTCCCACAAGACTCTGCTGCTAGTGCCCCCTTCCACCCAAAGCACTAAGTCAATGAAGACAGTCTCTGTTCTCAGGCACATATCTGCCCTCCATGAGGCTGAATAGAGTCCATTCTCCCTCTTCTGTACCTTTCATCTCAAAGGATTCCTGAGCACACAATCCATTTTACAGCCTCGTCCTCTGCCGTTAGATAATAAAGGGTCTTTCACTGATCTGTGCTGTTGAAATGCCACCACCTCCACTATGCAGCTGTTCTGAGCTATGCAGAAAGCATCTCTCAATCCTAGGTCATTTAGAATGTCATAGCCTGAAGAGAGTTGAGGTCTACAAGTTACAGAAAAAGTGTGGACGTTTGTGAAATGCACACACAAACCAAAACCAACACTCCAACCAATCCCCAGAAAACCGGACTGAATCCATTAAAATGATGTCGGTTTGTTTCGCAACGAAGAACCAGCTTTGACCCTGTTCATTTTTTTGTCCTACTCAAAGTGGTCTCTTTACCAGAAACAAATAGGCCTCTTAAAGCAACAGTTGTATAAATAAAACTTGAGAGTGGTAGGATAAACTTTACTTGGTCCTGTCTCCAAATAACTATGGATATTAGTATGTTGTGCCTAATTCAGTTCAAGGAAGGCCTTGCTATGTGCTGGAGCTGGCTAGCAGCTGGGAGGCAAACATGAATTGTAGTTTGTGACTTCAGTGTCTGGTGCAGCTACTGGCTGTAGAGACATCGTACAAGTATAATCAGGTGTTCACATTGCCTGTGTAAAAGAAAAGGGCTTGGGGTGGTGTCAGAATTTTGACTCTTCTTCATAACAGATAGGGCTCTCTATGGAGCAGTCTTCTAGAGGAGTTTTGGCAACCAAGGGACATCTCAGTCTGTTCTAAGTTTTCTCTTTCCTATTGAAAGGAAATCCAGAACAAATTCAGGGAGGTTTTCGATAATTACTACAAAAATAATGTTATAGTCACAATACTAAAAATGACTGCTGACATTTTGGTTTATTTTCTAGTACTAGCTATACCTGGGCATAATTTTTTTTTACATTTTCTTTAAAAGGATGAGTCAAATTTTTGGTCAGCATGGTTTAGATTTTATTTTTTAACTGCTCGAATACATGACCCGTAACCGAGGAGATTTGAGGAGTACTATTCCACTGATCTACCCAGGTGGGTCTAATATAATTATTAGACTCCTTCAGCACCTCATCTCTTTCACATTTGCTGGTTTCTTTCTTTTTTCTTTTTTGTAGGTTTTACCTCTTTTTAAATCAATATGACTTTTTTACAGAATCCCTTAGGATTGTAATGGGGAAAGAGAAGAAAAATTGTGGTGGTTTAAACACATTCACATTTGTCGTTTCAGAGAGCTATATAAAAATCAATCATCAATAATTTGTTAAACACAAATTTTTGCCAGAGTTTTTCTGGAAACTTGCCAGAAGCATGGGGATGAGTATACGAGCCATATAAGCAAAAATCCTCAATGGGCTCTGGTGAGTGAGATGAGATAATCGTAGGAACAATTTGAGAATCTCCAATATGATATGTCATTAAGTACTCAATTTTCCGCTATGGGCATTGGGGCCAAGGAGATTCAGATAGAAAGAGAAAAATATGGGCCAGGCATGGTGGCTCAAGCCTATAATCCCAGAACTTCTGGAGGCTGGGGTGTGAGGACTACTTGAGCTGAGGAGTTTGAGATAACGCTGGGAAACATGGTGAAACCTCATCTCTGAAAGCCAACCAACCAAACAAAAAAACCAATAAATTAGACAGACATGGTGGTACATGCCTTGTACTTTTCGGTACTTGGGTGGCTGAGGTGGGAAGATTGCTTGAGCCTGGGAGGGGGTGACTGCAGTGAGTCACTGAATACCAGCCTGGGCAACAGACTTAGACCCTGTCTCAGAAAAAAAAGAAAAAAAGAAAAAGAAAAGAAAAATATGGACTTATTGCCATTCATAAAAGCCTTTGTGGAGGAGGAGGGGAATCCTGAGCCTTGTTATTTGGTAGTTGGGGTACAGCCAGGGGGAATGCATTGAGGCATTAATTTAGACAGTGGATGACAAAGCAGAGGGAGGGTCCACTACCCTTATTTGTTGATGAAATAGGGTAAGAAATCTTCTCTTGGAACAATAGTCTTTAGACACTCACTTGACCATCAAGACAGTCCATCAGAGGCTGAATTTTCATTCAGTAGACTAGTGAACCTCAGCTTCTTCAGCTTTAAGTTTTCCCCAGTTGCCCTCCCCTGCACTGCCACCCCCAAGTCAATCTTCCTGGGGAGACAGCTCCTCCACAGACAGATGGTTAAACTGCAGGTAACACCTGCAGTGGTGTGGAATTGCACATGGGATATTTCTAAACATCTAACACAGGCATTCTCACACTTTTGGTTAGAGCACAATCACCTGGAGAACTTGTTAAATCACACTGCCGGGGTCCACCTACAGATTTTTCCAATTCAATAAGTCTGGGGACCATGGCAAGGTCAGATAAATCATCAGCAAGACAAGTCCTGGAGTCTGCTGCTGATGTTGATCTAAGAACCACACTTTGAGAACAACAGATCTAGTCCATTACGTCAGTTTACAAAAGAGTGACTGAGACCCAGAGAGATCTCAGGGTTTACAGACTGCATTAGAAGGCAATTGCCCACCATCCCTTCACTGCTTACCTTATGCAAAGTCTAGCTTAAACTTCAATTCCTGCAGGGCAAGTCAGACTTTGGTTAGATTTTAATTGTCTGAGAGCTGAGCTTCTCTAATCTCAGTGAAAGTTCTTGCATATTTAGAAACAGGTCTGCCCGAAGGCAGGAGGATAGACCAGCTGACTTTGCGGCTTTTAAGGCTATGACAATATTACATTAATAAAATAATTTCTTTTACAAATTAAATGTTAACGTATTGGGTCCGTAATCTTACAACCTGTAGGTGGCAGTGCCTTCCTTCTCTATACACAGTTACATGATTGGTTTTATTTCCTGAGGAGCTGAGAAGGCTGCAATGCATATAGTATTAGAGATTGGGTCATCTACTCCCTGCCCAGGAAAGCCCCTCCAGGGACAGCCGAATCAGATAACTAGAGTTAGCATTCTGGGAACTATATTGTTCTGAATTAACATGTGAGATTTTAAATTTTTTTTTCTTATTTTCTTGTTTAACTAGTTACATTTTTATCATTTGCATGAGGTTCTGAGACTTAACATCTGTGGGAAGCCAGAAATCAGAGATGTAGATGTAGAGAAGTATTGAAATGCTGAAATGCTATGAATTTACTATAAAAGAACATTCCTCACTAAAGAGATCTATAGCTGCCAAAACACCCTTTCATGGGTGAAAAGATGGGGGTAAGGAGGAAGAAAAAGAGAGGAGTATGATTCTAGGAACCACATTGCAGAAATGCCAAAGGGAGGGACAAACAAGTAAGTGATTGTTCATCAGCTACTGTCAATAATTAAACATGAATTCCCCATTTCCATATGACCCAAGACTTGCAGATGACCTGTTGGAACATGATTTCCATTTCGTCAGTAGTCACTGACACAAAGATATAAAATTCACTCCACTTTTAATCCTAAAATGAAATCATATTTTAGAAGTACGAGATGTGCACTTGCAAACATGCAGCACTGTCTCTGCTATGGCCCAAAACGCCAGGGCCTGTTCCTTTCCCTGGCTTCACTTTTCCTTGAATGCCACCCACCCAACTTAGCTGCTGCCTTGGCAGAGAACACTCTGATCTAATGACTTTTGACCTTCTTTCTGTCTCCACAGAAGCAACCATGATTTCCTGATGTTGTGTTCTCTCTTTTAAGCCATGCAAAGTTCAATTAATTGCATCTCAGTTAATCTTGCTTCATTGTTCTAACATTCAAATTGAATCGGTTGTCTCCAAATTTCCAAAAGAATTGAGTTCAAACTCTCCTTGGGCATTAAAGTTCTGTAGAATACATTTTCCTCTTATTTATTCAGCCTCATCTGCCACCCCCAACCCTCTTTCCCTGCGTTTACTCTGAACTTCACATCATTTCCAACATGACTGTTTGCCTATGCCTTTGTACATTTTGTTCCTTCTGAAAAATTTCTATTCGTTTTTGAGAATTAAATGCCATTTTAGGGGAGCATTTCCAGATATTCACAAACAGCATCTTGCTCATCCTTTAAGACGGCTTTCAGCACATTATAGTGTAATTCACAGGTTTACTTGTCTGTTCTGACTCCAGTCCTAGCCTCACTTTGTTTCACCACTTACTGTAATAGGTCAGTGTAATGATGGTAGCAGCTGTCTGATTCTTTTTTATATCCGTAAGACCCATCATAGAACTGGACAGATAGTGCATGCTAAATAAATGTGGAATTTTAAATCAGTTAATCCTATGCAAGATACTTTGTTTTGCTTACTTAGGAAAGACCCTCTTTTCTAAATTTCAACCTTCCCCTTCTCTCTCTTATTTCATCTTGTGAGCCAACAAATGACTTGAATTCTACAAGTGATGAGTTTGTATAGAGGAAAAGATAGAAATGTTGAAACAAAAACTTGAATAGTGACAATGATTTTTCTTCTACTACTGCTTCTAAAATGTCATTCTCATCAGTTTCTATAAATCCCTGAAAGTTACCTCAATTTTCCTTTAACGTATTCACAAATTTTTATCTATCGTTTTATCTCTCCTAGATGAATTTACCTTTCTTCAAGCATCAGAATACAAGAAAATTAAAAACAATTTATTTTCTTACTTTCCTTATTTCTTTCTTACTGTTGTGTGTCATATTTTATTATCAGTATTGCAACAAAGCAGAGCGAAAAATGTGTTTAAGATATTTTCACTGTGATAATTTGCTGTTTCGGATACTTTGTGGGTTAGATGGAGTGTTGGGGTCAAGTGTGTGGTCAGCATCAGCACTACAAACACTGTTTTTAGAGGAAAATCAGTTTCAAATATCAATTGACCTAAAAATGAACTTTTTGAACATGTTTGAGGTTTTAATGTGAGAAATTTGTTTCTGCATATTTTTAGTGTCAATTAGTAAGATTGATCAACTCTTTGTTTTTTTGTTTGTTTGTTTTTTTGAGACAGAATCTCACTCTGTCACTGAGTCTGGAATACAGTGACACTATCTCAGCTCAGTGCAACCTCTGCCTCCAGGGTTCAAGCAATTTTCTGCCTCAACCTCCCAAATAGCTGGGATTACAGGTGCTCTCCAGCATGCCTGGCTAATTTTTTTATTTTTAGTAGAGACAGAATTTCACCACGTTGGTCAGGTTGGCCGTGAACTCTTGACCTCATGATCCACCCAACTCAGCCTTCCAAAGTGCTGGGATTACAGGCGTGAGCCACCGTGCCCGGCCATCTCTTTCATTATGTCATGTGTACAGGGCAGACAATGGAACTGAAGACATGTATAACTTAGAATGTGCTGGAAAATCTCTTATGATCCCTGGGAACATATATCCTTGAGAATCCCCAGTAACATGTCTTTGTGTGTGTGTGTTTTTTTTTTTTTTTTTTTTTTTTTTTTTTTTAATGATACAAGGGATGAAGTGGGAGAAAACTGGGGTTGACAGGATGTGGCCTTTTAGAGAAGGGCTGTCTGGCTCCATGTCAAAGACGTTGGAACGATGTCATAGTGTGGGTAAGGCTTGATCATCCAACTTAGGGAATTAGTGACAATGACTGACAGAGCCTGATAAGCCCTCTCACTGTGGTCAATGCATTTGCAGGTGTGAAAAGAGCTGATATAATGGTATTAAAAAATATCTTAAGAAGCCCATTGCTGCCTTATTTTGCATGCAAGCAGAGACACTGATGATATGCTTGATTCTTTCGGAACTAAGTAGATTAATTTTCCCTAAAAATTCCAGGTGGAGACTATAAGGAAGCAATGAACAGAATGAGGCAGCCCACAGAACTTGGTAGATAGGCATTCAGACTAGAAAGAGAGATCAGATCCCAACAGTAACTCAAGGAGAGACCCAAGAGTCGTGGACATGACTCCACCTAGTTAGATCCATTTAAGGTGGGAATTAAAATATTAAACAGCACAAACCCCATGAGAATGCAGGTGGACAGATTTTTACCCATAGCTGCTGCAACCAGGTGCTATGCTTGATAGTATGACCCAAGAAACCAGCATAAAGAACTTCAGAATGTGCAGGAAGAGTTTTCCTGATAGCACTCATATTAGAAATTATTTTTTTTCATCTAAAAGCTAAGATAATTTATAACAGCTTCCCAACATAGCAATGCAGAAGAGAAGGCATTTTATGGCAATTATTTTACAGAGACATTTTCATGTTAGAATAAAATAAACTTGGAGAATTTCAGCTTTGCATGATTTATAAAGTAACAAACAGTTACAAAAATACCTAGAGCAGGGAAAACAATTTTAAAAAATGGAATCAACCCAAATGCCCATCAATCAATAAGTGGATAAAGAAAATGTGGCGCATATATATACACGCACCATGGAATACTATTCAACCATAAAAAGGAACAGAAAAATGGCATTTACAGCAACCTGGATGGAACTGAAGACTATTATTTTAAGTGAAGTAACTCAGGAATGAAAATCCAAGCATCACCTGTTCTCACTCATATGTGGGAGAATATGTATGACAACTCATAAAGATGCAAAGACATAAGAATGATACGCTGGACTTTGGGGACTCAGGGAAAAGGGCGGGGGATGGCAAGAGACAAAAGACTACACATTTGGTACAATGTACACTGCTTGGGTGATGGGTGCAGCAAAGTCTCAGAAATCACTACTAAATAACTTTTTCATGTAACCAAACACTACCTGTTCCCCAAAAACCTACTGAAATTTGACAAAAAAAAAAAAACCACACAAATAAAACACACACACACACAAACAAATCCCACATTCTTTGCAGGGTGATCTCCAAGCATTGGTAACTACACTAACAAATATTTGTGATTTGTGTATATAATCAGTATATATAAAATTATATATGTGATTTATATATATGCACATCATTTATAAATATATTAAAAGTATATTCATATTTATGTATTTTAATATAACACATATAAAATAGAATATATATGTAAAATTTATATGAATAGTTAAAAGAGCAATAATGAAATAAACAACGATGTAGCCACCAACAAGCTTAAGAAATATGCCTGTTACCCCTGTGTGCCTGTACTGCTCTGATCTCTCTCCCTGGTCCATAGAGCTAACCACTGTCTTGAATATTGTGAATATAATTCTGTATGTATGTGTGTGTGTGTGTGTGTGTGTGTGTGTGTACAGAATTATGTTATATACATTGTTAAAGCAAACTAAATATGGCCTGAGAAGGACTCCATACTTTTATATTTGAGTCCTTGTAAATGAACTGTAACCTAGCTTAATAGTAAGACAAGATTGGAAACCTAATTTAGGAGCATGTGCCTGTAACAGTAACTGAGTCTTGGCTAATCCCAGTGGCCATACTTCAGCCACTCACAGACTGCTAACTGTCCAAACTGTGTTCAAATAAGGCAAACGCCAACCTGTAACCAATCCAGCTGTTGCTGTACCTCATTGCCGATTTCTGTATATAATTTTCCTTTTTTTTGTTTCTAAATCTTCTACTACATGGCTGTGCTGGACCTTCTGTGAATCTGCTGTGATTCTGGGAGCCACCCCATTCACAAATCATACATTGCTCAATTAAACTCCTTTAAATTTAATTTGGTTAAAGTTTTTCTTTTATTGATATATATATTCATATATATATGTTGTGTATCTGTATATGTATATACAGAATTATGCATAAATTTAATTTGGTTGAAGTTTTTCTTTTATCAATATACATATCATATATATATATATGTTGTATACCTGTGTGTAGTTATATATCTAGACAGAATTATGCTATATATATACATATTTATATATGTATTTGGTCCTGGAACTTTTCCTTCTTTATCTTTATGCTTTGAGAATTCTTTACTTACAGCTACATGGTATTTCATTATAAGAATATACCACAATTTATTTATACAGACTCTTGTCAATGGACATTTAGCCTTTTCCCACATACAGCTATTCCAGAAGTGCTGATATGAACATACACATCCATGTTTCTTGGAGCATAGGTGCATGTGTCTCCCAAGATCAGAATGGCCAGGTAGTAGGAAATGCAAATCTTCAGTTTGACTAGGTAATGACAAATTGTTTCCCAGAGTGGTTGCACCAATTTACACTTCCGCCAGAGTGTGTAGCATTTCTGATTGCTGCATAACATCTTCAATACCGTCTGTTGTCAGACTTGTACATTTTTACCAATCAAATGGAAGCAAGATAGTTGTGGTTTTAATTTGCACTCTCCTTTTTGATGAGGTTAAAGATGTTTTCATACATTTCTTGGCTGCAAGTATTTCTTCCTCCATAAAATGCCTGTTCATACGCCCAACTTTTATGGGATAGCTTATTAATTTTGGAGATTATTTAAATATCTTCTGTATTAATCCTTTGTCAATTATAATATGTAGCAAATGTCTTCTAGTTGTGAGTTAAATTTTAATTTTTAATAGAATTTAGTATCACATGCATATATGGAGATAGCTTTACCTGCATAGAAAAAGTAAATTCCCATTGCAGCATAACAAAGTTATTTTATACACAAGTGTCTGGCTTGTAGTAACAGTGTTTATTTCAGATGGTTACAACAGAATCTGAACAGCTAAGAGTTTTCTTCATCATGTACCTCCCACATGAAGAAAATACTTGATTGGTACTGCTTGGTTGTTCAGGAGGAGGAGAAAATTGAGGCAAGCCATGACCATTCTTATTTTGCTAAATAGTAGTTACATCTCAACTCACAAATCATTTTTTGTTTCCACTTCCATCCTTACATGTTCCAAAAAGGAAATAATGTAAAAGATAAAGACTTAATAGTTACAAGGTTGAAAGGAACTAGAATGATTGGTATGTTCATATCTACTCACACTACACTTGCCTAACAGCTGAGTAACTCTTCTTAGTATCACTCACCACATTTGGTACATCACTTACCATTGCCCCAATGTATAAATTATCTGTTTAATGTCGTTTCCTCCACTTCACCCCTGACTATAAATCTCTACGAGAGCAGGGGCTCATCTTTTGTTTGTCTCAGTGTCCTCAGCACCTAGCACAATGCCTGGTACCCGGTGGTTCTCAAAAAACACTTGTCGCATACATGAAATAGTACTTCTATTTTATTTTTGTTCTGTTTCTTTCTGTTCTCTGGTTATCTAATTCTGCTGTTTGAAAGAATGCTATTTCTCTATCAGTATTATCTCAGTCATCCCTACTTTTTCTATTTAAAGAAAGGTATATTGTCTTTATGGTTGAGATACATATACTTTGATTTTCTGTCCTGTTCAACTTTTTTTTTTTTAATTAGTGGCTTGGACAATGATATTGATAACAGCCTGTTCTAATATGCGTGTGCATGAAGCTGGGAGGTATAAGAATATGACAGGCTGAATCTGTCGATATGGGATCTAATACACACAAATGTAATACTCTTTGGTTGGGTACAAAAAATACCCCCACTCTTCAAATTGCAGGGAAAAAATTGTGCTTCAGTGGTAACCTGCATTGTTTAGAGCACACACTTCTGGATTAACTGATTCTGATTCTACGGGCAATCTGCACTTTTTATTACCTTTGAGCTATTTTACAATTATGTAAATTGTAGATAACCCACAGCAGTGCCAAATAATTCTATATAGACTTGCAAATAAATTCTGTCCTGTGTAAGTTCAAGTGACACTGTGAATTAGGCAGTTTCATATCCATTTGCAAATTTATTTTAATACTTCTTCTAATCTAAAATGTGTCTGTTCTTTGGATTCACCTTTGAACAGGTAGCAGCATTTGCTTTGTTCCCTTGTAAAATAGTGAGTGAAATACAATCTTTAATGCATGTTCTCTTGTATTTATATGAGAGTCATGATTGTACCTCATTTTGAAATTTATTCTTTAAACAAAATAGAGAATAGGAAAGACCTGGGTAAATAATACATGTGAAAATGATCTGAGTTCTTGGTTGACAGTAAATTTAATGTAAGTCACTAGTGTAATGTGGTTGTTGCTTTGTTTATTTAGATATAAGTACTACATTTATTTAATTTGGAAACACTATTTTAAAATACTGGTCAACTTCTTTTATTTTTAACCCAATAACTGATTGTTTTGATAATTGTTACTATAAATCATGTTTTCAAATCACATATGCCAAGCCATTATCATTATCTTTTTTAAAAAGAATACTTCAAAATTCTCCTAGATGAATTACTCTGTGAGTTTGTCTGAATGTATAATGTATTCATTTGAGATCTTGTTTTTGCATAAAATCTATAAATATTTGGTTAGGAATTATTGTCATTACTAGGGTATTTGGTCTTTCCAATAAGAAGCAATGTGTATCTTTCCAATTATTCCTCTCATCTTTTATTTCTCCCATTAGGAGTTTTAAATTTTATTTGAATAATTAAATCATTTATGTTGTAAATTAGATATGCATTTTAATGGCTTCAATTGTAATAGAATCTTATTAATTTTGTCTCTAGCTATTTGTCATGGGTGTAAAAGAATGAAATTCATCATTATATTTATTTTTCTTATACAATTGTTATCAACCTTTTAGGAAAATTTATTGTATTTTTCTCAAATAAATGCCATCAGCATTTCTATGTAGTGCTATGCTTTTTTTTTTCAAAAGTAGATTAAAAATAGACTAGGCATCCTTGTTTCGAAAATAGTCTCCATTCATCTGGGAGAAAACCAAGATGAGAAAAATTATAGATCCTCCTTTCCTACTTAAAAGGTATCTTAATTAAAGGATGTTTTTCTTTTTAGGCAAGGTTGTTTTGGGAACAGGCGGTTAGAAACACAACACAGATGATAAATCTTTCTATTCCATATTTGACCAAAGATAATTTAACATATTCTGTGGGTTCAGTCAGAGTTTGTATATGTGGTCCAGGGCTCAGGAGTATATCTACTTAAAAATACTATTTGGAAATTCCATACAGTCTCTTCATCATTCTTTTGGGTATGTGCAGCATGCAAAAAGAGACCAGAAGTTTGAAATTAAGGCTGGGCACCATGACTTATGTCAGTAATCCCAGCAAAGATGGGAAAATCACTTGAGGTCAGGAGTTCAAGACCAGCCTGTCCAACATGGTGAAACCCCATCTCCACAAAAGATACAAAAATCAGCTGGGCATGGTGGAGCATTGCCTGTAATCCCAGCTACTAGGGAGGCTGAGGCAGGAGAATTGCTGAACTTGGGAGACAGAGGTTGCAGTGAGCTGAGATTGTGCCATTGCACTCCGGCCTGGGTGACAGAACAAAACTCTGTCTCCAAAAAAAAAAAAAAAGTTTGAAATTAAGATTAAAAGATAAACCAGAGTAAAATTTTTCTTAAATGTTAATATGCTTTCTAATCATTTCTAGATTTTGCTTTTTTCCCCTTAGGTAGTCATAATCTGTCTGTAATAATCATTTAAAAATATTTCAATACATAATAATTGTACATATTTTAGGGGCACATGTGATATGTTGATACGTGTGTACAAGATATAACGCTCAAATCAAGGTATCTGTGACATCCATCATATCAAACATTTGTCTTTGTGTTAGGAACATTACAATTCTTCTAGTTATATTGAAATATACAACAAGTTTTTATCAACTATAATTTTCTTACTGTACTATCAAGTACCAGAGCTTATTCCTTCTATCAGATTGAATTTTTGTACTCCTAAACCAACTTCTCTTCAACTGATTTTCTTTCTTTTGGGTATATACCAGTAGTGGAGTTGCTGGATCATATAGTAGTTCTATTTTCAGTTGGTTAAGACCCTCCATACTGTTTTCTATAATGGTTGTACTACATTACATTCTCACCAACAGTGTATGAGCATTCCCATTTCTCCTCATCCTTGCTAGTATTTGTTATTGTGTGTGTGTGTTTTAGACAATAGTCATTCTAATTGGGGTGATATGATATCTAATTGTGGTTTTGCTGTGCGTTTCTCTGATGATTAGTGATGCTGAGCATTTTTACATATACCTATTGGCCATTTGTGTGTCTTCTTTTGAAAAGTGTCTGTTTAGGTATTTTACCTATTTTAAATTGGATTTTCTATTTTTTTTTTTGTTATTGGGTTGTTTGAGTTACTTATATTTTCTGGCCATTAATCTCTTGTGGGTTGGAGAGTTTGCAAATACTTTCTCCTATTCTGTAGGTTGTTTCTTCACTTCGTTGATTGTTTCCTTTGCTTTGCAGAAGTTTTTTAGCTTGATGTAATTCTATTTGCCTATTTTTGCTCTTCTTGTCTGTGCTTTTAAGGTCTTACCCTCTCAAAATCTTCCCAGATCAATGTCCTGTAGTGAGTCCCCAATGTTTACTTCCAGTAGTTTCATAGTAGCTTTTACGTTTATGTCTTCAGTACATTTTGAATAAATTTTTGCATATGGTGAGAGGTGGAGTCTAGTTTCATTCTTCTCCATATGGATTTCCAGTTTTCACAGAATCATTTATTAAGGAGACTGTTCTTTCCCCAGTGTATGTTCTTGGCAACTTTGCCAAAAAAAGGGATTGGCTGTAGGTGTGTGGATTTATTTCTAGGTTCTCCATTCTGTTCAATTGGTCTATGTATCTGTTTTTATGCCAGTACCATGCTGTTTGGGTTACTGTAGCTTAGTAGTATCATTTCAAATCAGGAAGTGTGATGCCCTCAGTTTCAGTGTCCTATGTGCCTCCATATGAATTTTAGGATTTTTTTTTTCTATTTCAGGCAAGAATGTCATTGGTATTTTGGTGTGGATAAAATTCAACATCCCTTGATAATAAAAAGCCCTTAGCAAATTGAGTACAGAGTGAACACACCTCAACACAATAAAGAACATAAATGACAAGCACACAGCTAATATAATGAACAGGGAAAAATTGAAAGTGTTTTCACTAAGATCTGAAACAAGACAAGGATGCCCACTTTCATAACTTTTATTCATCCTAGTGCTGGAAGTCCTAGGCATAGCAGTTAGGCAAGAGAAAGAAAAAGGGCATCCAAATTGGATAGGAAGAAGTCAAATTATCCTTGTTTGCAGACAGCATGATCTTATATTTAGAAAAACTTAAAGACTGCCAAAGAAACTCTTAGAACTGACAAACAAATTTAGTAAAGTTGTGAGATACAAAATCAACATACAAAAATCAGTAGCATTTCTATATACTAATGTGATCAGTCTGAAAAAGAAATAAAGAAAGTAATCCCATTTGTAATAGTAACAAAATTAAAATACCTAGGAATAAATTTAACCAAAGAAGTGGAAGATCTCTGCAAGAAAAATGGTAAAACACTGACAAAAGAAATTAAAGAAGACACCAAAAAATGAAAAGATCTTACATATGCTCATGGGTTGAGGGAATTAATATTGTTAAGTTTCAGCTGGTTGACCTTAGGAAATTATGAAGCCCTTCTGAGCTTCCATTTTCTTGTAAAATGTTGATTAAATGATGTGTTTTGCCTGCCTCCCTGGGTGGTTGTTTGAATCAGATAAAATGGTGGCAACACTATCTCTTTGTTAGAGTGGTTGGCCATTGAGGATTGTTTTAATTGACTTCAGTAAGAATGGGTTTGATTTACTTCATGGCCTCCATGGTTCCATGAAATTAGAAAAGGATGTGAATATGAGTAAAACGCAAAATACACTGTCTTCTAGACAAATGTCTCTCAAACACTAATATGCATACAGATCTCTCAGGGTCTTGTTAAATTGCAGATGCTATTCAGTTTGTCTAGGGTAGAGCCTGAAATTTTGCATTTCTTACTTCTAAAGTGATACCCATACTGTAGGTGACAAGATCTCATACTCTTGATAGGCAGCAAGTTATATATATATTAAATCAGAAAGACTAGATACCATTATGTATCTAATCTATGGAAAATTGGAAAGATTGGTATGGGCTGCAAGAAGGTTTCATGACCATGAAAGATGGGAGAGAATTTCACTTGAAATACTGGGCTCTCAAGATTCAGCCTGAGATTCACTCCATTGTTGCTAAGGAGATAAAAGCAGGCTTGGATATGCCACAGGATCTTGCTGGAGAAAAAGTGATTTGCTATTTGTAAGATTCTGGGGTAAAGATGCTTGAAATTGCTTCTGAAACAATATATGAGGATATTTAACCAAGAAACAATAATAAATTGGTATTCGGAGCTCAATGTCATGTTTGCCCATACATATTGAAGTTCTGATAGCATCTGTATTCTTGTGAACACATATGTGCATACGCCTTCTTACATATGATTTCTCCAAACAGGGTATTTTCTGCATTTTTCTGTAGACAAGTCACATACTTTGTATTATAAAATTATTAAAGGCAGCATTTAGCCTTCATTATGTACGAGTTAGGTTCCCAAGACCGTCAGAAGCAATTCCTTTATATATGCTGATGAGCTTGCTCTGGAATGAATGTGTTACTGGCTCCTCATCCCCAGGGGTGGTCTACAGTAAAGCTACAAAACTGAGTAAGTTTATCTTCATAGCTCACTGATTTCTTTGGTGCTCTCATCCCTTGGGGATGTGGTGCTCCTCCTCCTGATGGTCTTGATCATCCTCATTCTAAATCCCAGGCTCATTCCCAATCTTGCTGTCAAATATGCCCAATTTCATGTTCATTCCCACAAATTGGAGCTACTGTAATAAATTCATCTCCCTGATAGGTCCCACCCAAAGCCCCGACTTCAGCCGGTGTTTACCCTTTGTTCCCGAGCACACCTGCTCTCTGCCCTGTGCTTCTGCTTCCTTGTGGTCTGACCCTCCTCTGCCATTCTTCTGAGCCAGGGAGAGAGCTCCTACCCATCCTGTGCCCAGCTCAAATGTTGCCCATTTTGTAAAGCCTTCCAAGACTCCCCAGTATGAATCCTTTAATGCAATATTGTTTATACTATTCATTGACAGTTAACCATTTGTTGCAGTGTTACTATTTTTCTATTGCTATCTTCCATTGTCATTCTGAGCTTATGTTCAGCTCTTTAAGACTTTAATATCTTGATTTCTCTGCTATAAAAGCCTCCTGAAGTTAAAGTTTGGATCTTATGTGTTTTTGTGTGTTATACTGAGAGTGTCACACATGTAAATGCTTGTAAAAAGCTATTTTGATGAACTAATTCTAAAGATGTTAAGGATAAGCTTGGTGAATATGGAGGGCCATTAGGTAAAATGCTAACTGGGGGTTCCACTGAGCATAACTGGAGCAAAACATAACTTTAGAAATCTGGATAAGATCAGAGCAAGTGTTTCCGATTCCCTTCTAAATATATCCCAAGGCTGACCCCTCTCTGGAGCCTACCCCTTCTATGGGGCCAGCCCTCTCACCATGGTTACTGTGCCCTCAGCTGCAGTGCAGCCTTCAAGCTGTCAAATACGAAAGGATGGAGGGGAGATCACTTCTTAAGACTCCTTGCCTGGCCTTCTTTTACTCCTATTCTTCTCTCAAGTAAGAGTGTGGTAGTTCTTCAAAGAGGTATCAAGCTCAAGCTGAGAAATAAAGGGCACCGGCACAAACTCTGAGCGGATGCTGGAAGAGGTGCATCTCCTTTGGGGATGTGATGCCTGATGAATTCACCATGCATGCCCTCCCCCATCCATAGAACCCTCCGGCCTGCTGAGGCACATGATGTCTGTCCCTGTCTATCAAACTTCTTTCGGGACCCAGGAGTGCAGGTCCCGAGGACAACTCTGGGCAGCCCTGCCTGGTTCCCTCTTCCCTCTGAAAAAGTAAATCCCTATCACTCTGTGTGGGTGAAGCAGAGCAGGTTATGCCCCAAGCCAGGGAAAGTAGCCAAGCCTCTAAACATAAGAACTCCTTCCTAAGCAGCAGCAATTAAACTTCTCACTTCACAGGTCCAGCACTGACTGCAGACCACTCCTTTTTCCTCGCATCCACCCCCAAACCCTTCTATCATGCCCCAAACCTAGTTACATCACTAAGAAAGGCAGTACTTTAAATAGCTACCTCTGATCATTGATGTCTAGCATACTTCAGCTCCGAGCAATCCTCACTGTCACCAAGGAAAGTGACTGGGGAGAAGCCAGCTCTCTCTGCTTTGCTCTCTGCTGGCAGCCACAGACTGGCAACAGCCATCTTGCCCTGATGAGCTCAGAGCTGGGCTCACATCCTAGCAGTCCTTCCTGGCTACTTGACCATAGTCTTGGCCGTTCTTTCCTCTGCCTGTTCCCTTTTCTGAGCTTCAGAGGCTATTCCTGGAAAGATAAATGCTCACAAATATACCTCCTTCTTCCAGATGGAGGGAGAGCATGGAGGAGGAGAACTAAGGGAACAAAAAATAAAGCATCTGAGATTGAGGCAAGGTGAGTCTGGAGCCAAGGAGCAGTTTTCAGGTTTGATCACCAGTACCCTGAACTCTCAATAAGTCAGGAGGGCAGGTTTGGGGGTTACAGAGGACTATATAAGAGGAGCTGGAGGGTGGAAATACAAGAGGAGTCTCTGTCTTTGGACACCTTATACTTCTGTAGACACAGGCCATCGTATTTTGAGGATGCATGTGTGCTTTCCTGAACCAAATGGACACAATGTAGACTTCAGTCCTTGTAGAGGCTCTGCTTTCAGATACTACAACTCACATGTCTCACTCTCCTTTATATTTGCTCTTAAATGTAAGAACAGTGGTGGAGTGTCAACCCCCAGGAAGCTGATGTAAAGCATGCTTGGGATCATCTGAGAGATGTTGAAAAATCCCTTCCCACCTCCTCCTACACCCTTCCGAAAGATGAAATCTAACTCACCACTAATCACAGAACCTGAAATTGCATGTTAGGGTCTTCTGAGGGGGAGATATCATGTATCCTGAAGTCTTTAGTTTAAAAAGCTGTGCCTTTTATAGACAGGGCATAAAAATTTTTCAGAATTATTTGAATATTTGGAAAATAATAAAAATATAATCCTCCCTTGGTAGTTTCATAAACCAAAATAACTTCCAGACTTGTGTAATACTTAAAATGTAAAAAGAAAAATGTTAAATCTTTGACATACAGGAAGAAATATAGGTAAATGTTTACTTGATTTCAAGACAAAAATCTCTGTAAATCAATAGAAGAAAATATGGAAGAAAAAGGTGGATTTAATATTAGGTTAAGAATTCAGTGTGTCAAGATAGATTATAAACACTGTTAAAAGGTAAATGTCAAACTGGGGGAACTTGCATTAAATGTGGCAAGGGACTGATATCATAAAGGAATAAAAAGCTTTTCCAAATCAATATGAAAACTCTAAGACTTTCATTGGAAAATCAGTAAAAAACAAATAGATAATTAACATATGAATAAATGTTCAGTGTCACCAGCAATCAAAGAAATGCATAATAAAATGACAAGGAATACTATTTTTATGTAAGAAATTGGCATTTAAAAACTAGTCATATGGAACTCAGGTGATCATATGATAATATAGACATTCCCAAACCCTGGATGGGTGTACAACTTGATACTTCCAAGAAGCTCATTTTAGAATTGAGAATCAAAAATGAAAAACCGTCCTTCATGAGTTTGTCTGCTAATTACACATCTGAAAATCAGTCCCAAGAAAATAAGAAGCACTGTGGACTGAAACTGCGCATACAAGGATGCTCATTATAAAAGCAAAAAATTAAAGCAGCCTAAACAAACAATTATGGGAATGGCTAAATAAATCACAATAAACCTGTGTGATAGACTTCTATGAAGCAATGAAAAAATACAAAACACATGCAATGAGTAAATGGTCCTGATATAATTTTATATTAAAAACAGCAAGAAAAAAATTTATCAAGTATACTTCAAAACAAGTATAGTAGCTTTCTGCTGCTGCTGTGACAAGTTACCACAAACTTAATGGCTTAAAACAACACAGTTTACTATTTTACAGTTCAGACACAGGTCTCACCAGGTGAAAGTCAAAGTATCAGCAGAGCTGTGTTTCTTTCTGAAGGCTCTAGAGGCAAATCCATTTCCCTGCCTATTTAGATTGTTGGCAAAATTCAGTTCCCTGTGGATGCAGGGCTGAGATCCTAGTTTTCTTTCTGTCAACTGACAGCAGTTCCCAGCTCTAGAGGCCACCCACATTCTTTGGTTCATGGCCTCTTCCTACATCTTCAAAGTCAGCAAAGTCTGGTCAAGTTCCTTAAACACTTTGAATTTTTTCTTCTTTTTCAATCCTGTCTCTCTGACTCAGCAGGGAAAGGTATCCCTTTTATAAGGACACATAGGATTAAATTGGCCCAACTTGGATAATCTAGCATGAACTCTTCCCATATCAATGTCCATAACCTTAGTTGTATCTACAAAAGTCCCTTTTGCCATGAAAGGGTCACACGTTCACAAATGCTGGGAATTGGAATATGGACATTTTAAGGAAGTAGTATTCTGCTTACCATGCTATGTAAAAATATGTGGGAAACGTGTATGTTTGGAACTAGCAGAAGGACTGAAATAAGTATATAACCAACATGTTCCTGTAGTTACTTCAGAATTGCAAAAATGAGTGATTTTTATTTTTATTTAAAAATTTTTCCTCAATATATTTTGGATTTTCCTAAAATGAGGAAAAATATTAATCCAATGTCTCAGGGTAGGTTAATAGCCTAATATTTGGTGAAACATTAACACATTGGTAGGAATTAGTCCATGAACTTTCTTTTCAAATGGGACTCCTAATGTAGAAGAAAACGCTGGGGAAATGATAATAATCCCTTGAATCTGAATGGGTTTTTGTACTCTTCAATGGATTCCCACAAGCATTATTTCTTTACCTTTCTTGTTGCCCTAAACCTTTTCTGGGAGGTACTGATTCAGGGCATGGGTATTGTCTGGAGGACAGATAGTCAGTCAACAAATATTTACTGGGGGTTTGTTGAGTTTTGGAGATGTATGATGAGTGAGGTCAGAGGCTAGGGATCTTTGTATGCCCAGGCAAGAGATAGAGAAGGAAGAAGGCTGAATTTTGCTGAAGCAAATGCATTAAACAATTTTAGGGAAATTAAGATTCCCTGCTTGAGTTTGTGAAATACTGTTTAGCAGTGAACATATTGTTTGTCTTCTGCTCCTTTGTCCCCAATCCACATGTGGTCTACTGAGTGAGTCACCTTATTCTTTCCTCCTCTAAGTTCACTATCTGTTAATATAATCCACCCCAGATCACAAGAAGTATCTTTTTTCTCCACCTACAACCCTGTGACACCATTGCCCACCCTGTCCAGCCCCTTTTCCTGTCCTTCATGCTAGCCATCATGTTGCTGGCCTGTCTACCAATACTGACTCTGTTCCCCGCCCTGCCTGCTTCAGTGACCTGTCAAGACCTTGCACTTCATGTCCGTTCTATCCCAACAGAGCCTTCCTGACTGTTTTTTTCTCTACCATAGCAGGGATGGAACATGTCCCTCCGTATCAGTGGTTCTTCCATTCCTCTCAGTAACGATCCTGTCTTGCTTTGGGAGTTTGACTGTGTATCCAGGGTGAGGATGAGAAGGAGAGACAAAGCAAGGATGGGAAGGAAGCCTAGAATAATTATATCATCTATTTCCAGAGCCACCCCTTTGCTCAGAAGAATATCTCACACCTATTCCAGGCCAAATAACCTTTTGGTTCTCACTGCCAACTTTAATAGACACTTCCAGTACAGAATGACTATACTACTGCATAAAAGCCATTAACTTTAGCCTTAATAAATGGATAAGAATCACTCCATGGGCCCATAATCAGTCCATTACTCCACACTTAGCTTCACTCGAATCCTTGCCTGGCTGGAACTTCACATTTGCTGCTTTAATGTCCTCATCACTGCTCTAGAATCCTGTCTTCTCACTTTGCATTCTGTCTACACTGCTTGTCCCAATCCCCCCAGGAAGAAATTCCTACTTTCTCTGCTCTCTGCCTCTGTTGCCGGCTTGCCGAAGATAAACGCAGGATCACACTGGCTATGTTCACTGTACATTCATGTGTTTTCCAGTAACAATTCCCTATTGATTTCCCAGGGCATTTTTCATAATGGCTAGTCCAATCTGTAAGTCTCCTTTAATAATAACAACAACAATAGCAAATGCTACCAAAGTACATAATGTATTCCAGGCTATTCCATGTGTGCTGCACAATTATTAAGTCATTAAATCCTCCAAGTGACCCTACAAGATAAATAGTATTATGATCTTTCCCATTTACAGATGAGGAAGCAAAGTCATGAGGTGTAAAAGGAACTTTCCCAGGGCCACCCAGTGGCTCAGCAGTGGTGCTGGGATTCGACGCTGGAGGGTAGAGTATGTGTTCTTCACCACTCTGGTGGGTCACTTTTTTATATTCTCATCCCACTAGCTCAGTTTTGCTTCCTGTGTCACTAAGAAAATCAAGTCCATCTAACACATGGGCTTTCTTATCCACCTTCTCCTTCTGTGTTATGTATTTTTGGCCTCTGAAGCCATTCTCTCCTCCATACTTCAGTCTTAGAAAGTGGTGCTTTCTTGTCCCCCTGGGCAGGCCTCCCACTGTGTCCTCAGCCCTGACTGTCTCTGAGGACTCAAGCTGCACTCTCATCCTTTCCCTGCCCATCGCCAGGATCTTCAGATCCCCCTCCCCAGTGGATCTTTCCTTCCAAAACCCTCAACTATGTATCGGCCTCGCTCATCCTGAAACACTCTGAGACTTCATGTATAATGAGCTTAGAGTGCTTTACCTGATTCGTTCTACTAAATTATGTCCTCAATTCTGTCCTTTCTTCATGTGCTCATTTGGACCTCCCCAGATGCCTTGTTTGAGCTCTATGGCCTGTCTTGCATTTCGTGACTCTGAGCTCTTGTTGGCCTTCAAAGCCCACTGTCCCTCTGTGTTCACTAGCTTATTCTTGCCTTGTATCCTCGAGATTATGCCCCTTTAGAAATAGAACCCATTTATCTCTCCATCAATTAATTCGCTGATTCGTTGTTATATTGAAGCTGTTTATTGAGCGCCTACTGTGTGTCAGACACTATGCTAAGAATTAAGAATATAAACAAATGCCGGGCGCGGTGGCTCAAGCCTGTAATCCCAGCACTTTGGGAGGCTGAGACGGGTGGATCACGAGGTCAAGAGATCGAGACCATCCTGGTCAACATGGTGAAACCCCGTCTCTACTAAAAATACAAAAAATTAGCTGGGCGTGGTGGCGTGTGCCTGTAATCCCAGCTACTCAGGAGGCTGAGGCAGGAGAATTGCCTGAACCCAGGAGGCGGAGGTTGCGGTGAGCCGAGATCGTGCCATTGCACTCCAGCCTGGGTAACGAGAACAAAACTCCATCTCAAAAAAAAAAAAAAAAAGAATATAAACAAATATGGCAGCACTTCAAATTGAGGCTTGTACAAAGAGTGGAAAACCACTAATTTTCATATAATAATCAAAGATTTGGTTGAATGTTCATATGTAATAGATACAGTGCAAAACCTATTACTGTACCACTTAAACGTCAAGTGAAGGAGATATTATTCACAATTTAAAGACGAGGCAACTGATGTACAGAAAAAGGTTGGGCAACTCACCTGATAGCATACGGCCAAGTGTGAGAGCAGGGACCCAACCTCATTTACTTTTTAAATTCTGCTATGCTATCTACCATAGACAGATTTATAAGATAAATGAGAACCAAGAAGACAGTCAAATCAAATCTCTGGGGAACAGAAGCCACTCTACAAAGTCTTCACAACAGAGCAAATACTTGATCTGCATTTCGTAGTAGTAATAGAAATTTGTTCAATGGATTGAAGTATGAGCAAGAGAAAAAGGGAATCCTTGGCAGAAACACCATGACATAGAATGGTGAAAAAAAAAAAAAAACCCAAAACGCAGTGAGATTAAAGAACTGCAGAAATACTTTTAAACCTGGAATGTAGGGTATAAAAAAGGAAGACTTGAGATGTGGTTCCAAGTTCCTTAGACCATGGCTGTATCATGAAGAGCCTTAGGTGGTAAAGTAGAAAGTTTGAATTTTGTATTTTATGATCCTTAAAGTTCCTAGGAAAATATTAACACACATGAGTTATCCATATAATCTTTCTTGAAGTGAAATTAAAAGTATATGGAGTATGTGTCAGGAGGCTCTAAACGGGTGCCTGTAACTTTATGATGAGTTCACTGTTTTAGCCGCTGGAGCATTTAAGCACCTTGACCTATTATTACATAGTTTTTGTTGCCTTTCATCTTTTCAGAGAACCATTCTGCATTTCTTTTTGAGTTTGAGCATTTTCCTACCTGCACAAAGGGAAGATGAGGTAATCCACGTAACTGCTTTTTCTGTTTGAACATAATGCCAGAGACACCAACATCTGAAATAACTCCCTTTCTTGATTTCTTGTGCATCCAAACAGGTATGGGCTGGAATGACTTTGGAAGATCCAAACAGCTATCATCTTGGCTGGAGAGAGCGTAGCTTCCAAGCAAGGGCCTATGCTCTGGCTTTACTCTCTGTAGCTCTGCAATGTGAGCCTCAGCATCCCCTGTGCTACTCACTAGAAAGTGGACCTGACAGCTTTGGCAGGTACAGCCTTGGGCTACAAAACCCTTCAGGCTGAGGTTGAAAATAAGGGCTCCCTGTTCCAGAGGTTATTGCTTGTTGCTCCCTCAGACTTGGTGACTCACACCATCTGAATCTCTATTTTCTACATATAGCACAGAAAACTTCTTGCCTTTCTTCACCTTGAGTGGGTCATCCGCATGGAAATTAGGAAGATCTTTCTAACGAGTGTTCTGTGTGACAGTTCTGTGTGACAGTTCTAAGGGATGTTAATTCAATCAAGTTTTTGCAGTCAAACAGTGCAGGACCAAGTTTAGATTTCTTAGAGTCCTTAACATTGTAAGATACTTTCTAAATCTCCAAGAAGAATGGCATTTTAAAAATTGTTTTCATTACAGAGAGCTTTTCTTCTTGAGCCAAAATTGAGAGTATGAAGTGTTCCATGCAACAGGTTTAGAACTTGATGCCCTATGCTATTATAGCCATACAGTAACATGCACGTTACAGTATATAAATAAGTACTTATTTACTTAGGATGCATGAGAATAAACTGTTGGATGGATATGCGTTTTCTGGATAACTGAACATGAACTCTCTTGAATACTAGATTGTGCATTAGTGTTACATATGTGGTGGGATAACATTTTGATAACATTTTGAAATAACTCCTTTTCTTAATTTCTTGTGCATGCATTTTTCCTTTCCCTAAGTTTTTTCTTCTCTTCATTTCTCTTTCTTCCTTTCCCCATTACAAGCAGGGTCACTCTTCTTTGGTTCATTGTCTCAGAGGAAGAAGGTGACAGGGTAGAAGGCAGAAGTAGCCTATACATCTGCCTTGCTTTTGTGTTCCCCAAACACAGGTCTTTAGACAACAGAGTATTCACAGAGTGGGTAAAAGAAAGAGGATTTGGGGGTGCAGAAACATAAAAAAAGAAGAGTAATCCCCCAGATTACAAATAGTGGCACTGCTGGACAGAGACAGGAGACAGCAGAACAGCAGGAAGACAAAGGAGAGAAGAGGAGGTAGGGAGGGAAAGCAGAGTGGGCAAGGACAGAAGTAGAGGACAAGATCAAAAAGACATCCTGAGGCTGGAAAGGAAACAGGCATCTTCCTGTAGAGGACATCCTGGCTGTAAAGAAAGATCTTTACCCTCCAGGACCGGGTTAGAGCAGCAGCAACCCAAGACTGGGGGTGGGGAGCTGGCCAGCCACAGAGAGTTCACTGGTGTGCAGGTGGCCCAGGACCTGGTGACCTGCTCTCCACTTGCCCCAATGTTTTGATATTATTGATCTTCTCTTGGAACCTTTGTCAGAACCTTAGAATGGGTGGGGGGATACTATAAAAGCTTGAGATTTGAATTCCTAATCAACTCCGTGAGATAGGAGCCCCCAAAAGAAATGATTGAGAATGAAAGAAAGTTAAATTTCATGTAAATCTTGGTTTTATGAAGCATCATGAAATCTTTTCCATGGCTGGCCCTGTCTCACAGCCTGGTGTTGAGGATCTGTTGAGGAGTGAGCACCTTTGCTGCCATGCCAATGTTGCAGGCTCTGGTGATTTTGCAGTTTTTATGTCTGCTTTTTATGTAGCTTTCCTGTCATAAGCCCAAATTTCATTTCTTGATACTTATCGTAGGTATACATAGCTCTCATTCTCTCCCTTTCCTCTCCAAATTTGCTCCTTTCAATGTGCTTTGGCTAGGAAACCAGATAACAAAGCTTCTGAGAATGATGTATAAAGGGAGAGGAAATCAGTCTGAGAGCTGGCTCGTTTTCCTCATCTACAAAATGAGGGAGCTGTAATAGATCATCACCAAGGTCCAGTCCAGCTTGCACATTTTATGATTCTTATGAACAAAGTATGTGAGCTTTTATGTGCCATTTTGGAACGTCTATTTTTCCTATTTCCTGATTCCAAGTCATATTCTCAAGAAATGAGGTTGCTCCATTTGTGACCTCTTAAAAAGTGACATGATTTAACATGGCATTTGTTACTCAATTCACCATTCATTCATTCTCAAAAGATTTTGAGCACCTTCTGCATACTATGTGGTTGAATAAGAAAGATTTGTGCATGATCTCTCCCTCAAGGAGTTCACAGACTGGGGCACTGACGTTCAATCTTTCCTGCAGTTGTGAATGAAGCCTGTTGGGACTCTATGGCAGCCCATTATATTAGAGGCCAGTATTTACTAAGCACGTACTAGATGCCAGGTTCTGTTCCAAGTGCTTCAAAAGTAGCTTATTTTATTCTCAAGTATCTATGAGGTAGTTGTCATTATTATCTGCATATACATGAAGAGACTGAGACTCAGGCATGGGAACATGTGGTTAACATTTGGAACCAGAATTCACTCTCAGCAGTACAAATCTAGAGCCCACATTCTTCATCCTGGGGCTATGGTGATTCCGAAATCAATAGCAACAACAAGAACCAGCACAGTAACCACACAGTAACAATAGCAGTAGTTTTGGCTATTCTATGTCACTTGCCAGGCACCGTGCTAAGCCTTCTGTATTATCTAATTTAAGATGAATAACAACTTCACACAGGGGCACTTTCATTATCTACATATTGTAGAGGAGAGACTCTTGGCTTACAAAGGTTAAACAACTTGCTTCAGGATATGCATCTAATAATGAGGGGAAATAAGGTACAAAGCACTTTTTTTTTTTTTTTTGACATGAAGTCTCACTCTGTCTCCCAGGCTGGAGTGCAGTGATATGATCTTGGCTCACTGCAACCTCCACCTCCTGGGTTCAAGTCATTCTCCTGTCTCAGGCTCCTGAGTAGCTGGGATTACAGTTGCACACCACCATGTCCAGCTAATTTTTGTATTTGTAGTAGAGACGGGATTTCACTATGTTGGCCAGGTTGATCTTGAACTTCTGACCTTAAGTGACCTGCCCACCCTGGCCTCCCAAAGGGCTGGGATTACAGGTGTGAACAACCACACCTGGCCCAAAGTGCATTTTTTAGGGATAGTTTTTGGTGGCTCATGAACTTCTTGTCCTCTAATCAAGTGGGAAGAGACAGATAAGGTATACACTGATTTGCAGGAAGTACAGTGTGAAGTTCTATGGGAGCAGAATAAATCAGTCTGCAGGTGGAAAGAAACTTCCCAGAAGAAGTCACCC
Organism: Saimiri boliviensis; assembly: GCF_048565385.1. Taxonomy (NCBI): domain Eukaryota; kingdom Metazoa; phylum Chordata; class Mammalia; order Primates; family Cebidae; genus Saimiri; species Saimiri boliviensis. The sequence continues at coordinate 78,368,350 of NC_133450.1, forward strand.
TTGAGCTAAGTTTTGAAGGATAAGGAGGCATATAGGTTGAAAGTAATGAGAAGAGCACCTGCAAAGGCTGAAACAGGAGACAACAATGTGAAGCCAGGGAGGCAGGCAGTTCAGTTACCTGAATGCTAAGCAAAGCCATCTGCACATCATCTGCTCTGTGGGGAGCCGTTGGAGGCTTTAAATGTGGGAGTGGTTTGTCAGGTGTGACTGTAGAAAAGTAATCCTGGTGTCCGTTTAGGGCACACTGAGTTTAAGGGTGATTGGTGGAAGTCTATCTGGGATATGAGTCTTCAAAGGGAGAGAAGCTGGGAGTTGCTGCTGAGGTTTTAGGGTGCAGGGAGATTAGAGATGATGGGAGTAGGGCGGGAGGGACTAGAAGGAAGGAGAAAAATTAGACTCTTGTTCTCATCAAAGTCAGATGTGATGAGAACCTGAGTTAGGGTATTGATAGCAGAGACTAATTTGAGGCCTATTTAAGAGAGAAAATCAAAGAATGGTAGGAGCGAGTGGGAGGAAAGTCTAGGAGACTTCCAGGTGAAGCCTGATAAAGTAGATTTGCCATTTGTCTGGGAACCAGTCTGGAAAGGTCAGTGAAACATCATGGAAAATAAAATGAGATGGTGCAAGTTGTATGAGCAGAGCTTCATTGATGGACATTCTTGACTACAGTTAGAGTTGTTATGTGATCCACATGTGCTGCATGAGCTGGTTGATGTGGGGCTGGGAGTTGGAGATTCCCAAGACCATGACCAAGTGTTATCGGTTAAATTGGGTCCCTGCCCACCCAAATCTATATGTTGAAGTCTTAACCCTTAATACCTCAGAATGTACCCTTATTTAGAAATAGGGTCACTGCAGGTGTGATTAGCTGTTAGGATGAAATCATACTGAATTAGGGTAAGCCCCTTACCTGATAGGACTGGTGTTCTCATAAAAGGGGAAAGTTTGACACAGACACATGCACCAGAATTTAAGGTGAACATATACCTGGGATATGAGTCTTCAAAGGGAGAGGAGCTGGGAGAAGCTGCCAAGGTTCTAGAAAAGTGCACAGGATATATGGCCCAGAATCACTCCAAGACACAGGTGATAAAGAAACTGTGGTGAGAAGGAAAGTCAGGGCAGCGGGTAGAGGAACGTCTGGGCAGGCAGGAGGCAAGCGAGTGGGAGGCTACCTTATTCAATAAGGTGAAAGTGCTGTGCATATGGAGTGCCTGTGTCTACTCAGACAAACACATGGATGCGATTATGTTGTCCTGCTGTGAATGACATTCATTCCCACTGTCTCCTTCAGCCCATGAAATAGCTCCCCTGATCATATTAAATTGTACCTGGCTCCCCCTGAGCTTCAGGAAATGGGAGTTGCCATGTGATACTAGCATTAGGTTTGCAGATTCCATCCCAATATTTTTCTCTTACCTCAATTGCCTGACTCAGGAGAGAGTTTTAGTTTATTGACTTATAATTCAAGGATGAATGAAAGAAAAAGAATCCCTTTTCATACGGAGTGGGTTTGAGGTGCAGGGAAAGCCTGTCTTTCATTTTTTGGTGATCTTGTGTTTGTTCTGGTAGAACATACGCCCTAAGTAATAATAACAACTGGATAATACCTTATATTTACAAAGGGCTTTATATTTTACCAAGTGCTTTCACATGCATTATCTCATATGATCCTTGTATACCATTGATGTGAATTCTGGCATGACTGTCTACAATTCCATCACTACCATTGGGAAGAAGTTAATTTATCGACTCAATAATTGCAGAGTCCTTCCCTTGATCTTCACAGACACTCTTTGCAAGCCCAATGGAAGTTGCATTCTTACACAACAGGAAAATAAAACCTTCAGATAATGAAGACCTGTTTCTTTAGCCTATAATCTGACCACAGCACTGACTGGGTGGGGCTTTGTGGGAAGATGCAATGAGACATTAGACAGAGTCTTGGCTCTCAAGGAACTGAAGATTTGGCTGGGGAGACAAAATGTGTGAACAAGAAAAGATGACTTCGTTAAAGGAACTTACAGGGCAAATGTTTGTGGGAGATACAAGTTGGAAGGGAGGTGGTTGCTGTGGAGTGTTTGCTAAAGTGTTCATTGAGAAGGTGGGGCTAAAAGGACCTCATTTTGTGGAAGGGGAAGAGGGAAGCTGCCCTCAGGGGGCACACTGCTCAGCTTTTCACAGTGGAATTTGCTAAACTTTGGTTGGCTTGTTGGGAAAAGCCGGTGGCTTGCTGCCAGCAGGCACAGGTGTGCCTGAGCATGCACAAATGGCATTTCTTTGTGGAGCTTTGGAAGATCATTTTTTTTTGCACAGCCTAGATATGTCCTAGAGAAGGTGGAATATTAGATGTGGGCAGTGTCTTGTTGCATTGGAAACAGGAACAATTTCCAGAGAGATGGGTAGAACTTGCTTAAGAGTCAGCACCGTTAAAAAAAGAAAAAGGGTATTCCAGCCTAATTAGCCACTTTTGATTTAGAGTGAGTCTCTATTTGTGAATCGGATATGGCGCAAAGCATGGTCCATGGACTGGCAGCAACAGCATTAGGTGGGAGCTTATAGAATTGAAGAATCTCTGACCTCACTACAGATCTACTGAATTTAAATCTACATTTTAATAATTCCAGTAGGCACATTAAAGGTAATCAGTTATAGAGAACTCAGAGCATGTCTTTGAGTTCCTACAGGGTCAAAAATGTTATTTAACCCATGATGGTTACAGTCATTGCATGGTAAACCTAAACAAAATTTATAAAATTACTCCTATGCACAAATATATTCTTAGATACACTTTGCAGCCCTAAGAAGAGCCCCCCTCCCTCTCACCACCCTCAATATGGCAGCAGAGCATGGTGACGCAGTCTTTTGCCCTTTGGGTTAGTTTACGGGGAAGGTCTCATGAATCCTGCTGAGTTGGGAATGAACATCAGGTTCATTGAGGAAAAACCATGGGCTTTGTAGACAGATGTGGCTCCAGATTGAACTCACCTCTCAGGCAATATATTCTTCTTTATAAAACAGAGATGTAAAAATAAAGATGTTACTTACCCTGTAGGTTTTTGAGGTTTAAAATATATATATTATGAAATACATTTAGAAAAGTGACTGACATATTGAGAGTATTCTCCTCCAAAAGCAAAAGCCACAGTAATTTCTACCCCTACTCCCCACAAGTAGCTTGTTGTCTAGCTTAAGTCAGTCATTCACTTCTTTGCAACTCAGCTTTTGCTTCTGTCTAATGAGAATCAGGGACTGGATGACCACTAAGATGCTTCCTGGGGTATACAAGGAAAGCACACACGGGGACGCCTGCTGCCTCACTCTACTTATCCCTGTTTCACCCTTGTGCTTCTCGGGCCATCCCTCACAGACTCTGCCACCTGTCTCTGAAACAGACGCTTGGCAGCATAGAGGAGTTCTAGTATTTTCCTTGAAGGACCTATTTCTGTCAGACAAGTTGACAGCCTGGGTGAATTGCATAGTGGTTAGAAGCACTAACAGAGCCAGGATGCCTGATCTGAGGAGGTGACTCCACTGGGCATCCTTGGCTGCCAACGTGGAGAACCTGGATGAGCTAAACCCCTTTCCTAAGACATTGTAATCCTACTGAGAGACGCCATAGGGATCACAGGGCTTATGCTGCACAAACGGTGGCAAGCAACAAGTTTCTCTTCATACCGCAACTGAAACAAAACCTCTTAGTCATGGAGGAAGTTGTGGTAACTTGCAAATTATCGAATTATGAGGTTTTTGAAAAATTGTGTTAACTCCAGTTCGCCTTGGCAAAGTTGGTTAAGCAATTTTGTTTTTGGCTGGGGCTTCTGTAAACAAGACAGGATGCTTGCTTTGTGGTCGGGAGCTGGTGGAGGGCGCACTGCCAAGGTGGTTTCTCTGAGTCTTGTCTTTCCTGCTGACATAAAGATTTCACCTGAGCCCCTGTATTTTTCTGGTCCTTTCTGAGACACAAAAGTAAAACAAAAACAAAGCCCAAAGAAATAAAAAACCAACTGTTAGTTTCTAGGAGGTTTGGGTTTGGAGGGAAAACAAGACTTGCCAGTTTCTTTGCTTGAATGTGTTTGCTTCTCTGAGACTGGTCTCTTTGAGCTCTGCTCTGCACTGTGCTTGCTCTTTTCTGTCACTGTGCCTTGCCATTCTGCCTGTTCTGCCATTCTACGATTTCTTCTTCTCTTGCACCATGTTCTCCTTCGTATCACCATTTCATTGAGGGAGCTGTTGCTGTCTTCCCACCTACAGTTACAAAGTAGAACACATCTCTAGTAGGATGTTTCTCCAGTGCCAGCAAGGCCACTACTGATTGCCATTTCCACCTCCACCTAATAGAAGATTCGATTCCAACTTCCTTTTGCTGCTCTGAATTTTGAAGAAACAATGAATCGATATGTCAATAAATATTTATCAAGTGCCTACTCTCCTCCGCCTTATTGTAGGAGTGGAAGAGCAGTACTTCTCAAATGTGAACATAGGGTAACTAACAGCAGGAAAGCCTGGACCTGGGCTCCAGGAAGAGCTTGGCGTGAGCTCGGGGAGGAAGAGGTTGTGGACAGGTGGGGGTTGTTGGTGCAGCCTGAAAGTCCCACTCCAAGATGGAATTTCATTCAAGTTTTTTCTTAGAAAATAACATGAGGTCTCCATTTTACTCTTGAAAATATGTTTGCTTTCATGTGTAAATAATATGTAGATTATTTACCATCGAATAAAACCAATGCTCCTGGAAGATATTTGCTAGATGCTTTTCATCTTCCCAACAGGAGTGGAGACCCCAGCAGTGTGCTGGCTCCAGTGTGTGAGTACGACCCCAGGAAACAGCACAGTGACCATGCGGAAGTTCAGGGGCAGCTCCAGTGTAAAATATTCTGCCCTGCTATTCTCATGCCTGGACCTGTGCTTGCAGACCCACATGAGCCAAATTTTAATTCAGAAAATAAGATCCCTGTCCGTTTAAAAGAATTGTATTTGTTCTGTCTTTAAAGAGTTACTAATGTGGAGAAACAAGATTATCATGTGTGGAGCAAAGGACAATATGAACATTAAATAATGCCCTGACTCATTGCAAAAAGAAGCTGAGATGAGCAAGAAAGCCATTTTTAATTGTTTATTAGTGAACAATAGATTATGAGTGCTAAAGGGATTCAGGAAAATGAAAGATCAGTGCAGAGTAGAGAGGTCAGATGGATGCATTGAAAAGGCTGTGCTTGAGCTGCACTGACAAGGGAGCTGATTTCACTTTTAGAATTATTAAGTAGCAATGGTAATTGCTAATGGAGAAGCTGAAGGTATGAGGACAAGGGTGTCTTCTCTTTTCCCAGAAAAATATTGGTCCGTGAAAGAATACAGGCCTGCACCTTGGACTTAAGAGTCAGTAGATTCCTTCCTGTGGTTTGTTGCAAGCTCAAACATTCCCTGACTGGGTCATTCACCAGAGAGAGAGGCTTTTCAAATGATTTGTGGAGTAGCTGTAGTCAGCCCTATTCGACCCCATTTTAGTGCCACAAAAGCTGCTTCTTTCTACATTGCTACAGCCTTTTTGACTTTTCTGAAATGACATCTCCTTGCCTCTTGGGTAACACCCTGCAGGGCTCAGTCAAGCTCGGTTATCCTTCATTTTTTTTTTTTTATGAGCCAGCTGTGTGAGGTGCTGAGGGAGCTTTATATTAGTCCTTGCCCCTAGAATAAATAACAGCTATCATTTTGGGCCCTAAGAAAAGGAACAGGTATGACTATTCTCTCTCTCTCTCTCAAACCACAATCTACTCTAAGGAGAAAGTCAGTTTGTGAGACTAGAGTCACTCTCAAGTAATAGCTAGTTGTATAGATTGCTCCGGACAAAGGGTGAATGGGAAGAAGAAAAGACCGGCCAGCAACACAGGGAATATCTAGAGTCATATTGAGGGAAATGCTTAGATTGCTGACCTCTTAGTGTATTTCACAAGCAGAGATGCTTCTGAACAGAATGGTGAAGTAGGGGTATGTGTTTCTGGGGTCTCATTCCATGGTTTCTTTCTACCTACAAGACTCATCCTCATGGAATACTTGTATTTTAGTAGGAAAGAAACATTATGGAGGAAGGGAAGGATGGGGTTTCTGCCTTAGGAATATTGGCCTGGTCATAAGTCTGAGCAAGGACAGGCCCAGGGTAGTTCTGAGCTCTGGGCAGGAAGCCCTAATTAGTTACTGAATATGGCACAAGCACAAAGAGAGGGTAGTGTTTCCCTTTTCCATCTATGGAGGTCTTGGCCATGCTTACTTGGGCATCCCTCCCAGGAAACATTTATTTTTTCCTTTTTAATGCTCTCCTCATATCTATGCTCTCAGGAGAGGATGCCACTGCTTCCAGCACCTGGATAATAGAATGCAATTGATTGGGATGGAAACAGAAAAGTCATCTCTGAAAACAATGAGCAGAGACTGAAACTCCTTTGTATCCAGTCCCTGTGTACTGCTGTTCATAGCCAAATGGGCAAGGCCTTGCCAAATGTCATGTTTAGGTGATAGAAAATCCAAATTGACCGTACTCTTTGATGGACCCTAAAAAATGACAATGGCTACTTGCATGTTCAGAGAACTCAGTTTAGAAAATGCTATGCTGGGAGGACCCCCTCTTAACATCTTGTTTGCATCAGAATGTTCAAGTTGCAATATAAGTTTTTGTTTTATGTATTTATTTATTTTCCTCTCCTCTATTCTGTTAAGTCTTTTAGGGCAAGGGTAGGGTAACCTATATTCCTTGCATTATCCATAATGCCTAACACTGTGTCTTGTACATCAAAGGGCATAATAAATATCTGCTGGCTAGATAAATGAATGGATAGAGTGCCTCATTTAGAACCACTATACTTTTGTGGAAAAAAAAATTAAAATGCAATTTTTTTCCTATGAAATAACATAATTCCTGAATAGGTTATGGATGGGTACTATTCAAGTTTGTGAAGGAAAGCTTTTCCTAGAGTTATGGTAATTTTTTTCTCAAATAAGAAAATCATATGGTAAACAAGTACTCTCCATATTATCTTTAGATTTCTTGCCAATATTAACACTTTTTTTATTGTAAGCGATGATATTGTCTGTGAGAACATTGCACTCGGTTAGTATCCTGAGTTAAGCTAAGGTTGTTGAAAATAATCTTGGACATCCAAACAGGAAGAGAGGAAGTCAAACTATCCCTGTTCACAAATAACATGATTCTATACCTAGAAAACCGTGTAGTGTCAGCCCAAAAGATCTGTGATCTGATAAACAACTTCAGCAAAGTTTCAGGATACAAAGTCAACATAGAAACATCAGTAGCATTCCTTACACCAACAACATCTAAGCTGACAGCCAGATTAGGAATGCAATCTCAATCATGATTGCCACAAAATGAATAAAATACCTAGGAATACAGCTAACTAGGGACGTGAAAGATCTCTATAATGAGAATTACAAAACACTACTCAAAAAATCTTAGAAGACAGCAAAAATTGGAAAAATATTCCATGTTCATGGATAGGATTAATCAAAATCATTAAAATGGCCGTACTGCCCAAAGCAATTTACAGATTCAATGCTGTTCCTATAAAAATACCAATGGCATTTTTCATAGGAAAAAAAAAACTATTTTAAATTGATATGGAACCCGAAACAGACCTCAAGTAGCCAAGGCAATCCTAAACAAAAAGAACAAAGCTAGAGGCATTATATTACTCAACTTCAAAATATGCTACAGAGCTATAATAACCAAAACAGTAGTACAAAAACAGACACATAGACTAATGGAACAGAATGGAGAACCCAGAAATAATGCCACACACTTACAATCATATGATCTTCAATAAAGCTGACAAAACAAAAACAGAGAAAGGACTCCTCATTCAATAAATGGTGCCAGGATAACTGATCAGTCATATGCCGAAGATTGAAACAGAACCCTTTACTTTACTCTAAATACAAAAATCAACATCAGAGGCATTAAAGGCGTAAATGTAAAACCTAAAACTACAAAAAACTTGAAAGATAACCTAGAAAATTCTATTCTGGAAATATAACTTGGCAAAGATTTCATGATGAAGACAACAGAAGCAATTGCAACAAAAACAAAAATTGACAAATGGGATCTAATTAAACTGAAGAGCTTCTACACAGCAAAAGAAACCATCAACAAACAGATAACTACAAAATGGGAGAAGATATTTGCAAACTATGCATCCAGCAAATGTCTAATATCCAGACTCTATAAGGAACTTAAATTTATAAGTATAAACAACCCCATTAAAAAGTGGGCAAAGGACATGAACAGATACTTTTCAAAAGAAGACATATATATGGCCAACAGGCATATAAAAATGCTCAACATCACTAATCATTAGAGAAATGCAAATCAAAACCACAGTGAAATACCATCCCACACCAGTCAGAATGGCTACTATCAGAAAGCTGAAAAATAACAGGTGCTCACAAGGTTGTGGAGAAAAGGGAATGCTTATTCACTGCTCATGGGAGTGTAAATTAGTTCAGCCGCTGTGGAAAGCATTTGGGCGATTCCTCAAAGAACTTAAAACAGAATTACCATTCAACCTAGCAATCCCATTATTAGGTATAATCTAAAGGAATATAAATGGTTCTATCATAAAGATACATGCACATGTATGTTCATTGCAGCACTATTCACAATAACAAAGATACAGAATCAACCTAAATGCCCATCAGTGGTAGACTAGATAAAGAAAATGTGTTACATATACATCATGGAATACTATGCAGCCACTGAAAAGAATGAGATCATGTCCTGTCAAACAACATGGATGGATCTGGAAGCCATTATCCTAAGCAAACTAACACAGGAACAGAAAATTAAATATGGCATGTTCTCACAAGTGGACGCTAAATAAGAACACATGGATATTAGAAGGGTAAGAGTAGACATTGAGGCCTACTTGAGAGTGGGAAGCGGGAGGGGGAAGAGGATCAGAAAAAATATGTATTGCGTACTGTGCTTATTACCTGGGTGACAAAATTATCCGTTCACAAACCTCTGCGACATGCAGTTTACCTATATAGCAGACCTGCACATGTACCCTGAGCCTAAAATAAAAGTAAAAAATAAAAATAAAAAAATACACCTGGATCCTATTTTGAAAGACATACTGTAGACTTGAGAGAGGAAGAGCAGAGGTATGGAGGAAGAGCACATGAATGCCTAAGCAGTCATGGACCACAATTCTCACCAACACACACACACACACACCACACACCACACACACCACACACACAGACACACACACACCACACACACACACCACAAACATCACACACACACACCACACACATCACACACATCACACACACACCACACATATCACATCACACACACATCCCCCACACAGACATCACACACACACCACACACACACATACACACCACACACATCACACATACACCACACACCACTCACCACACATCACACACACACCACACACATTACACACACCACACACACAGACACACACACCACACACATCACACACACCACACACATCACACACATCATACACACATCACATCACACACCACACACACACACACCCCACACATCACACACACCACACACCACACACATCACACACACACCATATACATCACACACACATCACACACACCGCACACCACACACATCACACACATCACACACACCACCACACACACACACCCCACACACACATCACATCACACACACACACCCCCACACACAGACACACACATGCGCGTGCATGTGCACGCCTGACCCCTTACGCCTATGTGCTACTTATTGGAGCTTGATAGAAAAAAACTGTGCAGTGACAGAAAAGTGAGAAAAAGAGAACAAGAAGAACAATTGGAAACTGTGGAAGAAAAAGTGGCAAATGCAAGCAGCCTTTTATGGAATTGTGCTGAAATGAGAGAGAGCAGAAGGTAACAGCTGACTGGGACTTGGCCGTGAAAGGTGGGATGTGAGGAGACAAATGAAACGGAAATGCGGGAGAAAATGGAGTGGCAAAGGAGGCTGGAGATGGGGCAGAGGCTAGCAAGGGGCAGAGAAGGAGGCACAAAGAGGGGGTGGAGTGGTGGTGGGGGGCAGGCCAGAGAGAAGAAGGCTAGATAGAACTGATTGCTGCCATCAGTCAGAGATGGAGACCATCAACAATGTCTAGGGAAGGCCCTGCCCCCCGCAATAATGAAAATGCAGGTTTGATCAGTACAAGAAACGCTGGGAAGCCAGGACCCTGAGCTGGGAAGTGTAAGCCGAAGATGGAGGCAAATCCCATGAGGCATATTCTAACTAGCCATTTTAATAGCAAAAAGACTAGAAAATACAAAGCAAGAAATTATCGAAAGGACATTTTAAAATAATGCTGAAAATTATCGTCTTGTAAATATATTTTCCCTTCCCAGCATGGAAAAAATTCCGAGTATAATCTTTACTTACTTTCTCCTTTTTGTTTCAGAATAGTAAACATCTTTAAGAATTAAAAAATCATTGAATAATCTGAGTTTTAAGTCAACTGTCAAAACTTAAGTTTCTAGCTCTGTCACTTTTTAGTGGTATGACTTTGGGCAAATTGCTCAAAACCTGCAAATTCTTGTTTTTTTTTTTTTTTACTTGTAAAATAGGGACAATAATACATACTGCCTATGATTGTCGAATATTAAGTGAAAATGTGCTCCAAGTATCACAGAGGGCTTGATTGCCAAAAAGCTCCCGAGCTCAATCAATAGTGACGTTTACTATCCACACATCCAGTTCTACTGCTGGAAGTTGGTTGGTGCCATTAAATCTTTTTGTCAGACTTCTCACAATTTCCATTGTGAAAAGATGTAGCTTCCAATTAACTCTGTCACTGATCGTTGGGTAACGTTGGGCCAAATGCTGTTCTTTAATGAATGTGGGTGTAAAACGTATTAAGATTAATGACTGTCACAGCTGGTAGCCAGATGTTTATATAATTCCCTCTGTTTTTGAGCAATCATATCAGAGGAAGGGGTTGAATGATAGGATTAGACAAATAAGTACAATATTTTGGGAATGAATAAATGTTGTTTTGGAGGGTAGGAGATTAAAATCCTAATGTTTTTTGATTAGGCCAATATTAAAAATTAACATCTGTAAATCAGTAATCTGAATGAAGGAGTTTTTTTCACACAAGTGACTGGTGGAGGGGACACAGCATGCAAGTGCATGCTTACAGCAATACCTCCATTGATTAAATATTCCCCTGCAGAACACAGAGAGTTAAATGTGTCTTTAATAGCCTCTGGCATGAAAGGGCAAATCATTTGTTTTAATTGAGGAAGGTTAAAACATTTTTGCTCTACACATATATGTTCTATTTTAGCGTCATAGTTATTTTTATAGCTGTTATAACTTCACAAAACCTAATAGGAAAATAAATCTGAATCCAGAAGAGTTCAATACTTTCCAGAGGAGTCTAGTAAATAAAAACTCTACACTGACCGACGGATCTCTTTCCTGCCACTGCTCCTAAGCCCACAAGTGAATGGAAAAGAGGTTAATTAGTTGGAATAAATTCATGGGAATTTTTTTTAAGAAACATCCTGAGTCGAAGTGATTAAAACAACAAATGGATAGAGTAGAGCTGTAAGAGGACAAGTTTTGCATAACTGAGCATCTTGATTATGTGGGGAAGATGGGAAAGTGATCTTGCCTATTCTGGTCTCAAACTACTAAATCCTGAGAAGGACAAGAGGCGAGTCACTGAAGTCAGAAGTTGGAAACATGGCTAAGCTGTCCATACTGTGGAACATATGGTCTCTGAAGGTTTTTATTAGCATGTGGGTGAGAGTTCAGAAGCTCTAGTAATTACATTTGTTTTCAGGACTTACAAAGTTAAGACAGAAAGCTGAATATTATCACTTCACTTCCTCATCCACTTATTAATTTATTCACTTAGCATACATTTATTCATAGAAGCTTATTGGTACCAAGTGTACCCTCAATGAGCTACTGACCCAAAATTGTAAAGGGGAGATCAGAGAAGCTGTGGTAGGCAGTATCATGGCCTCTTCAAAGATGTCTCTGTACTAATCCCAGAATTTATGCATACATGATGCTGTATGGCAAGGGAAGATTAAGGTGTGCAGATGGAATTAAGGTAGCTAATCAGCTGACCTTAAAATAGGAGTACTATCTTGGATTATGTGGGTGGGCTCAATGTAATCACAAATGTTCTTAACAGATAGAAGAAGGAGGCAGAGGCGTCAGTGTTAGAGTGATGCTGTGTGAGAAAGACTCCACTGGTCATTGCTGGCTTTGAAAATGGAAGGAGGCATAAGCCAAGCGATGAATGCAGGTGCCTCTAGAACCTGGAAAATGCAAGGAAACAAATTCTCCTCTAGAGCTTCCAGAAGGAATGCATTTCTGCCAACACCGTGATTTTTAGCTCATTGAGACCCATACTAACTTCTGACCTCCAGCATTGCAAGATAATGTATTCAACTTATTTTAAGACGCTATGTTTGCAGTAATTTGTTATGATAGCCATGGGAAACTAACACAGATGGCAAAGCAGGAAAGCAGAAAAGCACTCCAAAATCTCAAAAGTGAGAGGAGTAGAAATATCCTAGGAGAGGACAGTGTTTCCTTTTGAAAAGGAAAGTTTACTGGCAACTTTCATTTGAATTTCTTTTATTTATTTTATTTTTTTTTTGAGACGGAGTTTCACTCTTGTTACCCAGGCTGGAGTGCAATGGCGCGATCTCGGCTCATCGCAACCTCCACCTCCTGGGTTCAGGCAATTCTCCTGCCTCAGCCTCCTGAGTAGCTGGGATTACAGGCACGTGCCACCATGCCCAGCTAATTTTTTGTATCTTTAGTAGAGATGGGGTTTCACCATGTTGACCAGGATGGTCTCGATCTCTTGACCTCGTGATCCACCCGCCTTGGCCTCCCAAAGTGCTGGGATTACAGGCTTGAGCCACCGCGCCCGGCTTGAATTTCTTAAGAACATTTTCCTCACTGGCAGTCACTACTTCCAAGGTGGCAGGTTCCAGAGCTGATTTGTTATATAGTCTTTTCTCAGGAGTATTCTAGCCACCTTTAGAGAAGGCAGAGCCATTTTCCTGATACTGCATCAAGGGGTAAGGTTGGTGGTAAAGGAACAATGTGGTGGGAAAGGCCAGCTTTCTCCCTACATAATCCAATCACATTACCTCCAGACTTGCTCATCCTCTGTTCTTTGCAAACTGCAGCTCCAGAGCTTTCATACCTACAGACTTCCTGGAATTAAGACTAAAACAAAAGTTGTGCTACAGACTACCGTTCCTTTTTTATCATTTTTTTATATCCTGCTGAGTCCTCCCCTCTTGGTGACTTCAGGACCACCCATTGGGAAGATAATATACAACCCATCAGGAAACTCCCAGTGCCCATCGTGGAAGCCAAGTGCTGCCAACTCTGATTGCTTCTGGAATGCCATTTCTTCGCTGCCTTTTCAATATTCTTGTTATGTGACTCCTATGATCACTGCCAATCTGTAGAAAATTACAGGATGAATTTTTTTGAAGGACTAAATTTGCATACTTGCCCTGTTTATTGTTGGGGGGATTTTGCTTTTTGCACATAATTTCTGCACATTTTATTGGAAGTTATTGGGTTAGATTCATCTCATTCATTCACTAGCCTGGCATTGCTATGCATGTGCTGTCAGGGCTTAGCATTAAACGATTTTCTTTGTTCAGATTTGGATTGCTGTCTCTGCTTGCAAATTATTTTTCACAATGACTCCTTCTCTTCTTTCTCTCTGCCTCTCTTTCTCTCTCTCACACACACATACATGCACACACACACACACACACACACAGAGAGAGAGAGAGAGAGAGAGAGAGAGAGAGAGAGAGAGAAAGAGAGAAAGAGAGAGAGAGGAGGTTAGATATATTTTTCCATTGCCAAGTTCAGGACTTACTAATACCTTTTCCAAGTTCAGCACTGGGGTAAGTCTTCACACTGGCTCCTGATTATCACACAGCCATTGTGTTATGCTGAACAAAACAAATTATTAGGGGAAGACACAGAACCCGTGTCTGTGTTTTAGCAGAGCATAGTTTCTCAGCCTTGGTTCCACTGACATTTTGGGCCAAGTAATTACTGGCTGTAGGAGGCTGTCATGAGCATCACACGATGTCGAGCAGCATCCCAGCCTCTACCCTCTGGATGCCAGTGTCAGTATCTCCCCTAGTCATGACAATGCAAACTGTCTTCAGGCATTGCCAAATGTCTTTTGAGGGGCAAAATCACCCCTGGTTGAGAACCACTGGAGTGGAGACATAATAAACACCCAATTTTAAACAACTTGTTAAGACAGCCTCAAAAATAGTGAACAGGCTCAGCTGTTTGCTCAGCATTGTGGACCACCTGTGGCCAATTAGCTTGACAAGGTTATTGAGTTACAAGGCTTGGACATATGGCCTCAGCTAAGGCAACTGTATGCGCTCTGTGGGTCAGCTTTGCTGGAGGGATTGGTTTACACACATTCCACTTTTCTCTGCCCTTCAACTGCTTAAAGGCAGCTCAGTTACTTGCTAACTGATAGTGATGACAGTTCAAGCCAACAGTATGACCCCTTTCAATGTATTAGGTTGGTGTAAAAGCAACTGCAGTTTTTGCCATTGAAAGTAACAGCAAAAACAGCAATTATTTGTGCATCAACCTATAGTTGAATGTGCTAAGTAGAAATAGCCACAAATCATTGCTCAAATTATTATTGCTATTGTTGTTGTTATTGAACAAGAAAAAATTTCCAAAGTTGAGGAATGACACAATAGTATTTCATTGACTTATCCTTTAACAACTATAGATTGTTAGCCTTTTCACTGGCCACTATATGTCCTGATGGCATCTTAAATAGAACCCATTAAAGTTCCAATTCTTTACCATTCACCTCCAAAACGGCATTTTAAAAGTATTTCCAATTTCTGTTTTTTCTTTCTGTTGTGTAGGCTCAAAACAGCACATACAAAAAATGCCTAATTTATCTATCTTCCTTCAAATGTTCTAACATACAATTAGCAGGTTATCTTTCCTAAATCAAAGATTAGGTTAAAACTTACTTGAAAAATACGCAATGGCTCCCCTGGCTATTGAGTCCAGATTTTCTAGCCTAATACTTAGGACTTTACAGTAGGTACTTCAGGCTGTATTTTTTCCTCTTCTTTCATTCCTTCTCTCCCTCCTCTTTTCTTCCATTTATTTTCTCAGTATTACCTCATAATCAAGTATTTCTCAGAATGTGGCCTGTGGTTCACCTGAGGAAGACTCAACAGGATACTTGTTAAAATGCAGGTTCGTCATCCTAACCCCAGGATTTCTAGAGATAAGGCCTGATTATCTCAACAAATAAAAATACATCTCTTTTTAAGACTCACTTAGTGCCTTTCTTCTGGTACTTACTGTATTCTAACTTGGAGAAGAAGGAGGAAGAGGAAAAGAATTGAGAAGATGGGAGGTGGGGATGTGGCTGTAATTTATGTGCCAGGAACTGTGCTAGGCACTTTACATTGATTGATTTAATTTTTGCAACATCATTATTCACTTCATAGATGTGAAAACTGATGCTTGGAAAGTTTTATTTACATGCTCATAATTGATACTTAGTAAGTAGGAGAGCTTCTCACTTCAAAGTCCACCACGTTAATACTAAACAATGATCTAGTGTTTCACTCTGATGTCTCTTTGTACACTTATGTCATTTATGTTGTAAAGTATTTGTGTAGAAAGTCTTGGTAAAACAGGACAGTGGAAAGAGCGTTGGACTGAGAGTCAGACAAATCTCTCCTTGAATTCTGGCTTTGGCATTTCTCGGTTCTTTCCAGCTGGCCCTGAGGTGTGGCCATCTGCCTATGGTCCAGAAGGCAGTCAGGCACCGGAAAGGAGGAAGGATGAGCATGAGAAATGCAAAGGGCAAGCACCTGTTGTGTTTTAAGTATGGTGCCTGGAGGGAAGGTAGAGCTTGACATATAATTCTATGTGGCCTTGAGTCCAACTAAAAATCAGAGGAGAACGAATTTAGGGATCTGCTTTCTCTGCTTTGTAACCATAATGGACATCTATTATTTTATTATGCATTTCCCCCTTTCCAGTTACAGTAATTTGCTTTTCCTCTGGGCACCATCCTTCTCCATCTTGCAATCCATGAGCTTCAGGTGAATCTTATTTCAGACTCCAGGGAAGGACAGATGTGCAGGTCCAGCCTTTCAGAGAGTGAGATATTATTTTAGCCAGGCCAAACACATCAAAGTAGAGCAAGTCCAGAAACTTCGCTGGAGAAATTGGCAAACAGAAGTGCCCTCCATGACACAGACTGGGAGCTCTGAATAGATAAACAGGAGGCCTGCACAGACTAAAGCCATCCCAGGAGGAAGCATAGCTGCCAGGCAGAAAGGTGGGTCCTGATGATACCACTTGAGGCCCCAGATAGAGCCCTGCTGGAGGCTAGGATCTACCCCCTGCATGTTTTATTTATGAGTTTTAGTAAATTTGTTATTTTGCTTAAGCGAGTTTAGATAGTGTTTCCTGTTCCTTATCGGGTGCTAACTAAACAGATTAAAGAAATGGTCACTATTAAGATTCTTATCTTTGAATTTCTCACACCAGCAAAACTCTTTGTACTTAATAGATTTTCCAGGATTGATGACTGGGAGAAGGAAAGAAAAAAATCATTAACTGAATGAGACTTAGAACAACTCTGTTACATTACAAGAATTTCATTAGTCTTTTTCTTTTGTTCCCGATGTTCTCTCTGATCATGTTTATGTTTAGGAGTCACAATTATGAAAAACTAGGCCAGATGGCCTGAGATATTTTTTAGAGCTCACCTTAAGACCTTGAAAAGACACCAAAAAGGGAAGATCTCCCCAGTTCCAGCCAGGCTGTGTCCATATGTGAACGTAAAGCCATTCCCAAATAGTTTCCAACTAAACATTTTATTTTCACTCATCATCTGTTGCTTGTCTTCCTGGTGGTGGCATACAGTGAGGGCAACGTTTCAGTGTTGCCAGATGGTGTCCTCATGTAGATGGACAGCTCCGGCTCAGGTCCAGGGGCAAGGGGAAGGAGAAGCATTTCTGCATCAAGCCCTTCAATGGAGCAAAATAGGAAATTAATTCAAGCATTTGTTACCTGTACCCATTTTACTTCCAAAACAGATCTGAGTAGGCTTTCAATAAAAGGCATGCATACCATAGATCTGTTAAACAAGGATAAGGAAACAACTGCCATACAAAGGGCAGTTACATCTCTTCACTGAAAACTTTGGAAATGACTGCTGCATGCATGGAGGTTTATCATGAGCACAGTTAAGTGCACTGTTCTGAGCACGTGTACATTTCATTTAATTCTCACAATAACTCTATGATGGCAATTCCTATCATTATTTGCATTTTATGATAAAGGAACTGAGTACAGAGCGGTTTAGTGATCAGCTCATGAACATATATCAGTAATATATACATACAACATAGCTGAGCCAGAATTTGAATCTATATAGTCTAATTCAGGACATGGGGTAGGCAGAGATAAGGGTCATCGTTTTAGAGCCCATCGGCGGGGTTTGAATCCCGGCTGTTCTGCTTAGCAGCTGATGACTCTAGCAAGTCACTTCCCTTCTTCAAGCTTCAGGTTATAAAACTATAAAATGAGGATGATGATACTTGTATCCTGGATTTGTGTTGAAGACTAACAGAGGTAAACAATGACTGGTACAAAGTAAGGATGAAATACATAGAATTACATATTACAGTTCCTTGTTATCTTGTTTAAATAATCATCTAACAATATTCCAATAATTCAATCATAAAAGATCTCATGTTAAATAAGTACTAGATTATTAGCTATTAGCAGTAGAACCAGAAATGCAATTTCTTCTTTCCAATGTAATTTGTAAAGAATATCGTCTATCTTTGATCATTTCATTTTGGTGACATTGCCAATATTGTACCTCCATGAAAACTGACAAAACTGTAAAAAATAAGAGAAAGATCCAGCTGGACAAAAGAGAAGCAGTGATAGGACGTGAAATAATAACATGGTGCAGAGCGCATGTCTGTCAATTTTCCTTATTGAGTATGCAAATCCCCAATAAAGCTCATCAAATACAAAAGTAGGATTTAGCTGGTACGGCCCAGCTCCCCTTCACTGTGTGCTTTGGAAATTAGCTCTTCTTTTTGTTCAGCAAATAAATAACAGACTCCCTGTCTGAGTGTCCTCAGAACCGTAAGAAAGAGTGACATTGTCATTCAGGGTTACTGACACGAGAAACAGACGGGGCTCTGAAGTCAGTCAGCGAGTGTTTATGCAGCGGGATGGTCCTGTGATAGAGATCATGAAGGGGACGTCACCAGTGGCCTGAATACACTCTTATGTTAACTGTGTGTGAAAGACACAACGATGTACAAGCAGCTTGTGCTTAATTACTTGAAAAGCCTTAAGTTCAAGTAATTTGTGTGTGTGTGTGTGTGTGTGTGTGTGCATGTGCCTGTGTGCAGGTATGCATACCTTTAAGTAAAATAACCAAAAGTCAGTGAGGGGAAATCATATACTTTTCAGATTACTTCTCTTTCTGCAAACTTTGGGTGTGAGCAGTCCATTTTGTGTCATTCTGAGAATCACTAACCATGTGAAAGGGTCAAGCAGGAGTGTGTGGGTTCAGGATAGAATGTCCTGTGCCTTCCTTTTTGAGATCTAGATCTTAATCAGACTAGGACAGGCAGGACCCTGCTCGAATTATTCATTAATCAAATAGAGCTCTTTCTTCTATGGGGAAAAAAAAGCAAAAATAACTTTCAGTGAAACACTTGACTTAAGGCTTCTACTGAAGGGAGGAGACAGTGTCTCTGGAAGCCTCCTTGAAGCTTGCAGAACTTGCTCAATTCAGGGAGCTAAGCTGATGCTTTATCTCTGTTCCCTCCTCCCCTGCGAATCTCCCATCTATTTTTGTCCCCTTGTCTTACTTTCTTCATTTCATCTTTGTCTTCTATCTCTTTCGCCCTTCTTTTCTCCTTCCTTTGTATATTCATTTTTTCTTTCTCCTTTTCCTTGTTTTTAAAATATTCCCTAATGTGTTTGTGCTATGCATCCAGGCGAAGCAATAAAGAGGCTGGGGAAGTAACCCATGTCAACTTGAGATGAGACCATGCTAACCATTTCTCAGGTTTGCATTAAATCCAGACTCAACTCAAGCTAATTCCATTACTCAGGCACGTCATGGCACACCCCTCAAGGTCAGCATTCATTGCAGCAAAATAAAACACTATGTGGTATGATTTTATTATATCCCGTGATATACACAAATGACTAAGAGAAAACCCAAAGAGCTCTTCTTTCTTTAAACACTTCCCAGTTCCTAGAATTAATATAAATGTATTACAGCTGAGGGGTAGGCCGCCTGGGTTTTCCAGTTTCTTTAATTCAAAACATCTAACATTAAATGTTCTTGTTAACAGAAGTAAACTTAATTTTGAGTCAAAGGTAGACAAATCACCTCAAAAATTGCCTTTCACCAAAAGGCCTAAATGTAACTTGTTCTATTGCCATGTGGTCTCAATTCACAAGAAAAAAAATTGTAGAAAGAATACAGTGACTTCATCAACTGCAATCATTCTGAAAAGACATTCAGTTCTGGATTTCACTGGACTCTGCTTTGGGAATGATATGGCTCTGTTAGGAAGAGGTAGTCCCCAGGGGCTCTGCCTACAGCTGAGTAAGTGATGTGTTTTACCTCCAGGATGGCAAGCTACTGGAAAGCCCTTCATAGCCTCTGCAAGGGCTTGGAGAGGTATCTGGAGAGAAAGTAAAGTTCTTAAAGGGTTGGCTGGTCTTCTGGGGTTTCACTGGCTTGCTGGAATGCGATTCCGCTTCATCTTAAAAATAATATTTTGATCCCAGACCATACCATGTTTCTGGCTAAATGTTACACTTGACAAGCTTTACGCAAATTACCGTACACAGTCACATACTGTTTGCAGCTGATTCCATTTTTAGCAATGTCAAAGGGAAGAAGGAATCTCAGAAGGGTGAGTGCATTCGATATGCCTGATACTCTCTCTGAAGGTCAGCTCCACACATGCCTTCCCCTCAGGCCAGCATTCCCAGCCTCTTCAGACAGCTCCTTCCTGCATGAAAACCTTCCAGGCTCTGTAAAGTCTCCCCTCCCAGACCTGAACCCTCTCCATCTACTTAGGCCAAAGAGGAAATCTAAATGGCTTATTTCAAAGCTAATCTTTGATACTCATGGTCCTCCACTTCCATTCATGATAGTGGCCTGCTAATTTGCTGGCCTAATTTGTGTCGCTGGAAAAGAGGAAGGAAGGGTGACAATTATGGCTGCAGTCTGTGTGTGTGCTTGCACGCATGTGCATCTTTGTGGATTTGTATGAACATTTGTGTTCCCAGCCATAGCCTTTTTGGAATTATCTTTGTGTAAAGGGACAGGTTAGAGCAAATTCAGGTTTGGAGAAGAAATCAGTGTCACCTCTCATAGCTTACACTGGAAACCATTTATATGCTGACCGGAAGCCTACTTCTCTTTTTTCTTCCTTTGTTTTTAGTTTTACTATGAAATACTACAAACATACAAAAGAAGGAATACAATATGAAGAAACATATCCATATTTATATACAGTCTTATTTGTGATTTGTGTGTATATGTATGTATATGTTTATTTAACACAAAGTAAACACTTTATAAATAGCATACTGCTTCAAACAATAGGACAACAATAGGTTACCCATATCTTTGATGCAACCCCAGTTGAATTCTGTTCCCCTCCTTTTTTTTGAGACAGAGTCTTGCTCTTGTCACCCAGGCTGGAGTACAATGGCATGATCTCAGCTCGCCACCACCTCCGCCTCCCCGGTGCAAGTGATTCTTCTGCCTCAACCTCCTGACTAGCTGGGATTACAGGTGTGTGCCACTGTGCCTGGTCCCACTCCTCCTAATATCTATAATTCCCTCCTGTTCTATTGCATTTTGTGACATATGTAAGTTGCCCTAAAATAGCTTTGTTATATCTACGTGTTTTTAAAATTTATGTAAATAGAATACTTTATGTGATTGCTATTTGCTTTCTCCACTCAATATGATTTTGAGATTTATCTGTGCTAACATACATGACTGTAGTATTCATTTTGACCACTGTACAGCATTTTATTCTATGACTGCACTCCAGCTTATTACCCATTCTACTGTGTATGAACATTATGTTCTTCCTGGTTTCTTACCAGTATGACCAGTGCTTCTACAATCTTTCTCCTGTCTGATTCCTTGTGCATATATGCAGAATTTTCTCTAGAGCACAAAATATGTACGAAAGAGCAGAGCCACTGGGTAGGTCCACCATCAGTTTTATTGCCTTGTGCCAAATTGTTTTCCAAAGTAGTTCTACAAATGTACATCCCCACTGGCAATATATGAAAGATCAGCCTGTCCTATAGCCTTGCCAACATTTGGGGTTGCCAGACTTTAGAGTGCTTGCAATCTGATGTGTATGAAAGGGTACGTCATTGGGATTTAAATTTGTACTTCTCTGAATACTAACAAGGCTGAGCCCCTTTTCATATGTTTATTGGTTGTTTATATTTCCTCTTTTGCATTCATGTCTTTTGGCTATTTTTCCTTTGGGTTTTTTTTTTTTGTCTTTTATTTGATATACAAGTATTTTAAAAAACTATATATATATATTTTTGCATGTGATATATGTCTTTGTATTATGCCCTTGTTAAACAGAAGTTTTAAATTTTAATTTAGTCAAAATATATTTGCTGCCATGGTTACCTTTTTCATCATGTTTAATGACTCATTCCTGACGTTAAGATTATAACAGTATTTATTTTGCTTCACCTACTAAAAGTTTCCAAGTTTTGCTTTCACACTTTAGTCTTTAATACATCTGTGTGGTATGGGAAGGAAATATTTTTTTTTAAATGGATGACCACATTTGTATGTCTGCTTTGGCTGCCATAACAAAATACCACAATATGGTATTTTAGAGGAGTCATCAACAAAAATTTATTTTCTCACAGTTCTGGAGGCTAGAAGTCTAAGACCAAGGTGCCATCAAGTTAGTTTCTGGTGAGAACTCTCTTTCTGGCTTTAGACAGTTGCTTGTGTCCACATGGCCTCTTCTCCTTGTGCCTACAGAGAGAGAGAAGAGAGAGATCTCTGGTGTTTCTTCTTATAAAGACACCAGTCTTATCAGATCAAGGTTCCTTCCTTATAACTTCATTTAATTTGTATTGCCTCTTACAGGCCCTATCTGCAAATACAGTCACATGTGGAGCTAGAGCTTCAACACGGTTCTGGAGGGACACAATTCTATCCATAATGAATGCCTCACAACATTACTATATATTGCATAGTTTACATCCCCTCCCCCCACCTCTGTCACATATCAGGTTTCCATGTATGTGGGGTTCTGTATTATACAGAGTTCCATTCTGGGTTCTACATTATATTTCACGAGTCTATTTGCTACACTTGTGCCAGGATCATACTCCTAACTATTAAAGCTGTGCAGTAAGTCATGATTTTTGTTGGTCTCTTTGTCTTGTTATTCTTCCTTAGGATTGTAATGACGACTCTTAACCTTTTGTTCTTCTGCATGAATTTCAGAATCAACTTGTCAACTTCCACTAAGAACCCAATAAGAATTTATATGAGAATTTTATCAAATCCACAAATCAATTTGAAGAGAGTGAATTTACAGTAGTGGTTGTTTGCATCCTTGAACATGCTGCCCACTTCCCTCTGTTCCTTTATCTCTCCTTTTTCTCTTCCTTCCTCTCTCCCTTTCTTTCTGTCTTCCTTTTTTCCTTCTTCCTTTCCTTTTTCCTCTCTTCTTCTCTCCCTCCCTTTCCCCTTTCCTCGTTCTCCCCTCATAGGCAAATATTCTAATTTGTCTGATATAAATCTTTTGGTTTGTGTTATTGTAGCTTATGCTTCTGCATGCATTTTAGTTTTTAAATGATATTGCATAATATATTTCTTTCTCTTTCTGATTCTTTTTTTTTGCCTTGTTTTTCACAAATATTTAGTTGTTTATATGCATATCTAGACATGCTAACTGCTGCATAGAGCTCCAAAATGTGAAGTTACTTTATCTTACCTGTTCACTTTTCTAGTTATATGTACCTAGTTATGGTTCTAGGAATAATCCAACTTCATTTCTTATAAACTTGGAAATTTATAATTTTTTTTCTAGAAATGTATTAATATCTATTCTTACAAACTTGGTAACGTATACTTTTTCACTGTCATTAAGTACTAACAATACTCCCTTATGAAAATTTAATCTATGTTGTATCTGCAGTTAGAGCCCTTTTTCATTTCTAGCAGTTTCTGTGTGTTCTTCCTTGATTTTCTTGACTGATTTCCCCAGACGTTTGGTTATTTTATTAACCTCTTTCTAAGCTATCTTTTATATTTGTTGGTTCTTTGTTTGATATCTTTGTTTTCCATATCATCTTGGCTATTAGAGACTTTATAATAACTTAAAGAATCCGTAACATTTATTGAGTGACTGGCATGAGCCAGGTATCATTACATTATCTTATTTTGTCCTTGTGATAACTATAAGAGGAAGATGATATTATTATACCTATTGTACAAATTAGGAAACTTTGTGAAAAGTAGGCCCAGCTAATCACAAAGCTGGGATTTGTGCTATTCCTCTATCTTCTCTGAAATAGAACCCAAAGTATAAAGACAATGTTTAACTCCATGGAATAAATGAAGAATGTTGGGATTTTGGTTATGATATGAAGCCACAGAAAAGCTTTGTGGAATTTGGAGTTGTGACTACAGTCAGTTCATAGCTGGTGCCTTCCGCAGTTCTTCTATGGAATGGAAGAATGAGAGACTCTAATTATCATATGAGTCTTATCTAGATATTTTATTCCCAGATGTAATTGTCTAAACCAGAAATAATTGTTGTATATGTAATGGAGTCCTTGCTTCAAGTTATCCAATTTTTTTTTAATAGATGATAATTTTTTAAAATTTGAATGTTGAATTAGCTTATTTGGAGTCAGTGTTCAAAGCATCTGCAAATGTTGCCTCTAGTTCTCATACTTCTCACAACTTCAGCAGCCTGTGAGGTTAACAGGATAGTTACTATTCCTACCCTACAGATGTAATTAAGACAAGTTGAATATCTTGCTCAAGGTCACATACATAGTGAGAAGCAGAACAATTCAAGAATACAGACTGACTCTCATCTTGCTCATTGTTTTTTAAATTCATACATTCCACATATACTTACAAAAGACCCTCTATGTGTAAGGTATAGTGTTGGGTAATGTATTGTAATAGAAAGTTGTGCGAGTCATAAGATACTTATAAAAATAGTTACAATAAAATGCTGTATGAGAGATCCAGGTAGAAGCTTATGGGAAACTCAGAGGAGGGAGATGATTCAC
Source organism: Saimiri boliviensis (assembly GCF_048565385.1). NCBI lineage: Eukaryota > Metazoa > Chordata > Mammalia > Primates > Cebidae > Saimiri > Saimiri boliviensis. Next base: position 78,392,807 of record NC_133450.1, read on the forward strand.
TTTTAAGTGAAGTTAAGAGGAGGATTCTAATGTTTTTCTACTATGCTCCAAATTAATGGTAAGAATTAGTCTATGTCGACAATGTTTTTTTGGGAAACTTTTCAACATAGTATTACAATATATCCAATAGACTAAACAGATCAGAATGTCAGAGAGAATTCTAGAAAGAAATGAGTAAACTGGGTAGCTCAATATACTGTAATACTACCCACAGCTGGATTTGAGGAACTTCCCAGATTTCTATAAGACTATGGTAAGACCACTACTTACCATTAGACACTGCCCACTTCTCTATTGTAACCAACAAGAAGGCTGTAAATGGAAAAGACGTCTCTCTTTTCTCTAAGAAATTATCATGAATAAATGCCATTATGCCTCATATACCTCAATTTCTTCAACAAATTCAAGAACCCACATCATCAAAGGACATACAGAAATATCTCCATGTATAAAGATCTATATTCTCTAATGGCTTAGATCCTTCCACCTTTCTCTCTTTCACTTACATTCTTTTTTTTTTTTTTTTTTTTTTTTTTTTTTTTTTAGATGGCATTTCACTCTTGTTGCCCAGGCTAGAGTGCAATGGCTCATATCAACCTCTACCTCCCGGGTTGAAGCAATTTTCCTGTCCTAGCCTCCCGAGTAGTGGGGATTACAGGTGCATGCCACCACGCCTGGCTAATTTTTGTATTCTTAGTAGAGACAGGATTTCACCACGTTGGCCAGGCTGGTCTCAAACTCCTGACCTCAGATGATCCGCCCACCTCAGCCTCCCAAAGTGGTGGGATGACAGGCTTGAGCCACTGCACCCAGCCTGTTCTTTCTTTGGAATAATCTCCCACATCCTCAGTCTCTCCTTTGAACATTTGTTCCTTTATTTTATAATCTACCTAAAACCTGATTGTCTTTTAAAAGGAGGACACTACTTTCCTTGAAGCCCTCTTAGGGGTATGTGCTTTTCCCCACACAATACCCATATCGTAGACTCAAGAGATGGTGATTGGAGCCCTTCTTATTCATCACTTTTTTCTAGGTCTTTTCTTTCAAAAATGTTTTGAGGCATATACCATTAGACTAAACTACCTTCTATTCCATCTTGCAATCATTTTCTGGCTTTCAGTCATACACCTTATTGAAGATTTTAGCACTTAGTTAATGGTATATCTCTGTCAAAATGTCTCTCTTTCTTTCTTTCTTTTTCTTTCTTTCATCTTTCTGTCTCTCCCTTCCTTCCTTCCTTCCCTCCCTCCCTCCCCCCTTCCTTCTCTCTCTCTCTCTCTCTCTCTCTCTCTCTCTCTCCCTCCCCCCCCTCCCCACCCACCAACCCCTTTCCTTTTCTTTTGACATAGGGTCTCTCTCGGGGTCATGGTACAATCATAGTTCACTCCAGCTTCCAACTCCTGTGCTTCAGCTGTCCTCCCACCTTAGCCTACAGAGTATCTAGTAATCATTCTTGATTACTTCAACAACTATCTAGATGTTCCATTCAATACCTTTCCTCTCAGATATGTTTAATTTGATGTTTTCAACCAATCAACCTCAGCCATTCACTCCACTCATTCTCATAATTAAACTCTGGACCTCGTTATTACGTTTAACTTTTCCGAATATCAGTTTCAGGCAGTTCAGTCTTTGACAATCTGTCCTAATTTTCTAACACATTTATTCCAGCACTGGAACCACAAAAGTCCTTTGACTCACAGAGACCATCAGTTTGCTGCCCATTTCTCTTTTTCCTTTACATCGAACCTCTCTTCTCATGTCCATATCTTCAAACTAGACTACCGTCTGTGGTCCATCACTCCCTTCCATACAACCTAAAGAACCTTTCCCCTTCTCTCCATAGGACTCACTTTGCAAGAGCACAACATTGGTTAATTAAAACTCTCCCTATCTCCTCTCCCTGCATTTGAGCAGAGCATGGTCAGAAAAAAAAAAATCTATCATTATGTTGCATGGACTCACTTGAAATACTAAACCACAAAACTCAAATGAAACCTCAGCACTGCTCATTCAATTTTCTTTGTCTCGATAGGCAATTTGCTTTTCCACTCTTCGAGAAGATTATTTCACACCTTCTGTCTCTTCAAACCTATTCTCCCCCTTTTCACTCACAGCGTATGATCTCACTTCCTATTTCACTGAAATAAGAACAATCAGAAGGGAAAATATATCTTTCAACACAAAATTTGTCAGTCTAAATATATCTGTACCCCATCTTCTGCCTTGACTCCTGGTAAATGGAATAAACTTTCCTGGTTCCTATCAACTGCTTGCATACTGGATCTCATCTCCTGTAAAGTACTCAAGGACTCTGGTCTTGAAATTCTTCTCTTCTCTACTGCATCATCAGTTTCCCCCTTTCTATTTGGTCATTTCCATCAATGAGAAGACAGGGTAGAATATCTCTTGTTAGGGAAGAATTTCTCTTTGATTCTCCCAGGACAGGGAGCGTAAATGTTGTGATCGTGAATGGAGGAATTGAGCTCAAATCTTTCTTCCTTTCACTTTCCTCCTTGGGCTCCCCCTGCATGGAGAAAGCCCACATTCAGTTTCTTTCTTTAAAATTATGTTTTGAAAGAATTGACCCCCATATGGAAGGCCTACAATTGCTCAGGGCTGCCAGAAACTGGGCAAATAAGTCTGCTTAATTCTCTGTACAATATTATTAATTGTATTCTAGCTAATAGACTTAAATCTACCTACCAACACTTTTATCAGTAATAAAAGTAATATTTGGATTTTTGATTCAGAATTTGACCATATATAAAGATACTGTTTTTTACTGGATTCTCTCAATTCCCAGCATCTCCTGTCTTAAAAATGTTTCCTAGATCTTATCTTTCCCCATATCTCACCCTATTATTAGAAATGCCCTCCTTCAAAGCAAAGCTCCCCAGTAAATTTGGTCTAACTTACTGTTAACTCGTCCTTACCACCTGTTACCTCTTCAGACTTTCGATCCCAACACAACGCTAAATCGATTCTGTCAAGACCACTGGCAACTTATATCTTGCTAAATCCCATGGTCAATTTTCAGCACTCAAATTACGCAGTCTCTCAATCTCGTTTGCCACAGTTGATTACTCCATCTTTCTTAAAGTGCCTTTTTCTCCTCCTTGGCTTCCTGAATTTGACGTTTCTTCTTGGACACTACTGAGGTAGGCTTTCATCCTGCTTCACAGATGAGCTCAGTGGCCAGTTCCCTTTCATTCTCCATTTCCCTTCCCCACCCCACCTAATAACTTCCATATTATCATTCCCTTACTGTTCTTAACCCAACTCCATCCCATTTTCCCTACCATTAGTATAGAAGCTAACATAGGCACTCTGTGACTTTGACTGTTTTTCTTTCTTTCTTTATTCTCTTTCTTTCTCTTTCTGTTCTTTCATTTGTTTCTTCTTTCTTTCATTTCTTTCTTCTTTCTTATCTCTCTCCCTCCCTTTTTCCTTCCTTCCCTCCCTCCCTCCCCCTTCCTTCCTTTCTTCTTCTCTTCTCTTCCTTCCTCCCTCCCGCCCTCCCTTCCTTCCTTCCTTTCTTCCTTCCTTCCTCAATGTTCTCACAGAAGACTCCTTTCACTTCCTGCCCCAACTAAAATCTGGCTGTCCTCTGATAATGCCACTTTATTTGGCAATACGCATCTAAAAATCTAAAACAAATGGACTTCAAAAATCCTATTTATTGAAATATATCCTAAGGGAAGAATATGAGAAAAAATATGTAAGCAAAGATGTTCATCTCAACCATAGTTGTAATGGTGAAAAAAACCTCAAAAACAAATATAAATATTTGTTAATTGGAGGGTACCAAATTAGAAACAGAGCTAGATATGTATTTATTAACATGGGAAAATGTTGTCATTTTAAGAAAGGTAAAAATCCCAGGTTATAAAATAACAAGAATATTATGATCCAATTTTTATCTATGAAACAACATATGGTAAGCAGCCCATGCATATAAGTCAGCTTACACAAAGATAGACTTACAAAAAATTGTATCTTTTCTTTTCCTCTCCTCTGTTGGACCCAGGTTAGCAGAAGGAGAAGATGAAAGGGCTCTGTGTGAGACTTTCTAAGTTTGGAAATAAGAACACAGATCACAAAGGAAAAGACTGATAAACTGATTATATAATTTGTGTACATTCATATAGACTGATGTTTCACACACACACACACACACACACACACACACACACACACATATATATATATATATATATATATAGAGAGAGAGAGAGAGAGAGAGCTAGAAAACTTTATCAGTAAATGTGGCATGATTATATAAATATATCATTCAAACTGATAAGAAAATCACTAAGCCTAAAGTAAGAAACGATATGCATAGCAAATGTTTTTAGGAGAAATAGAACTGATGGAAATCATGAAAGAATGCCCAAACTAAGGAGAAATGAAATGTCAGCTGAAACTGAAATGATGCAATCTTCCATTAAATTAGTAAGTTAGTAAACTATAGAGGTAAACATGTATATTTACATATGCATGTGTGTCCATATATGAATATCTACATATACATATGTGTACACACACACACACACACACACACACAGACACATGCATATTCTACCCTATCAGATTATAAAAGTTCCATGAGAGAGAAAACGATTTTGTATGATTGAATGCTTTATCCTGGCCACAAAGCTAAGTGATAGAAACTTAGTAAGTGTTTAATAAATATCTATTGAATGAACAGATGCCAGTGAAGTTATGGTGGAAATGATACACATTTTTAAAAGACTTATTCTACTACTATTGCTTCCCAATTTGCAAAACCCTTTCAAAATTATGAGTATTTTACATCTGTTTAGCTTTTCCAGTTTCCAAACATAACTATATATATATATAGATAGATCCAGTCTTTAAAAAAAGTTTAATTATTTGATTTTAGTTTTTTAATGTTTTGTGTCCTTTATTTAGCAACATAATCTACTTATTTATATCATGTTTTAGTGCAACTTACAAGAAAAATAACATGTCAGAGAACATTGCATTGTAAATGTAAAAATGCAAATCAAATAAAAATTCCATTGCAAATCACTGGTGAGGCCATCTCTAACATCGATTTCAGGACAAAATGTCACTGAAACAGCCACTGCCTTATTATGCAGCCTATAAAATACACTTTAAGAAAATGGCAAAAGGTCAAAGTCTTTCTCTTTCTCTTTTTCCAACCAGGTCGGGTAAATAATAGGGCATTAGAATGAAAAACTTTCGTATTTCTTACTCTGGGGCTGAAAACTGTGGAATATTTACAACATGCATAACTCTAAAAGTGCTAGTCTTTCATTTTAACTTTGAAGTTAAGAGTGATTTGGGTTGGAAATATGCATAGATATATCACAATTCAATTGAGAATTAAAGACAGGGCAAATCTTTGAGGGAACACTGAAGAGTGGGCACCTTGGTGTTGTGACCTGAGGAGCCCCACGGTTGGCAGGGCCCAGCAGTCGAGGTGCAGACCTTTGGGCAAACAAGCATTCATTCATCTTCAAAATCCTACGACAAAGCAAATCTGGAGATTTACTACCAAAATGTTGCTGCCTGAGCTTTTTTGCCGTCATAAACCTTCCACTGACCTTCTTCCCCCTACACAGTAAGGAAGGAAGATACTTTTTAACTCCCAACACCATTCAAGAATACCTTTCTACCTATTGCTTGTGAAAGCAGACTAGTATAAAGGAAACTGGTTAAATCCATTCGACTGGGATTTAAGAAAACAGTTCAATTCTAACTCTGTCATATGTAAATTCAGAGAAGTCATTAAATTAACCTAAGCCTTAGATTGCTCATCTATGTAATAAAACTACTAATATTAGTTCTACCTGCCTCCCAAGAGTATCATAAAATTATATAGTGGTAGTATTCAAGTAGTATGCACATTATATTATCATTCTTTTTGCACTTTTTTCACTCTCATCCTTGAGAGTAGAATTTACTTCAAAGGTAAATACTCCTTCAGGAAACTAATCCACCAACCTAACAATCAGTCATTTTTCCTTTAGTTAGCCCTAACACAGCATTTACTTTCTTCTTAAGAGCGTGGCAGGAAAGGATTGAGTTTTAATTCATAGAAGAGATGGAGAGAAGTAATTCTGAAATATAAGACACTATCCAAAGTAAAGCTGAAAGACCCTACTAGCTGGTCATTTCTATTTCTTTCATGTATCTTTCAGCAGTGTACTCATAATTCTCCAACTGATATCTACACTCTTAGCCCTCTCTACCAGTCTGAACCCCAATTCATCTCATAGACACCTGCAACCAACAGGTCTCCATTGAACTCATCAGTTCCTATGTGCATTTTTACCAACCCCCAGTCTCAGTCACGGACATGTCGCTCTAACCACTACCCAAGCCAGAAATCTCTCAGGTATCTTACATTTCAACTTCTCTCAACACTCATATTTTATGATTAACCAGTCCTGAGAATTCTGTCTGATCTTTCTGAATAGCCCCCCTCTCTCTTACCTTTACTGCCACTTTCCTATTTCAAATTCCCATCTATTCTATGTCCAGTCCATAAAATACGACCTTAAAAGACTCAAACCTCCCAGTTAGGCTTTCCTTCTGGCGACTCTCGGCCCCCTTCCCAACCCAGCATTCCTCAAGCTTTAGGCTCTCTGGCTGGCCCTGTCTTCCCAAAGTGCCTTTCATACTGTTAAGCCTGGTTTCTAGATTCACTCCTTTCTTGACTGAAATGTCTTCTTTTCTTTTTTCTTTTAATTGCATTTTAGGTTTTGGGGTACATGTGAAGAACATGCAAGATAGTTGCATAGGTACACACATGACAGTGTGATTTGCTGCCTTCCTCCCCTTCACCTATATCTGGCATTTCTTCCCATGCTCTCTCTCCCCAACTCCCCATCCTCCACTGTCCCTCCCCCATTTCCCCCCAACAGACTCCAGTATGTGATGCTTCCCTCTCTGTGTCCATGTGTTCTCACTGTTCAACACCCACCTATGAATGAAAACATGTTTGATTTTCTGTTCTTGTGTCAGTTTGCTGAGAATGATGGTTTCCAGGTTTATCCATGTCCCTACAAAGGACACGAACTCATCGTTTTTTATGTCTGCATAGTATTCCATGGTGTATACATTTCCTGCATGTATCCTTATAGCAAAACTATGTGCATGTATCCTTATAGTAGAATGATTTATAATCCTTTGGATATATACCCAGTAATGGGATTGCTGGGTCAAATGAAATTTCTATTTCTAGGTCCACGAGGAATCACCACACTGTCTTCCACAATGGTTGAACTAATTTACCCTCCCACCAACAGTGTAAAAGTGTTCCTATTTCTCCACATCCTCCCCAGCATCTGTTGTCTCCAGATTTTTTAATGATTGCCATTCTAACTGGCGTGAAATGGTATCTCAGTGTAGTTTTGATTTGCATTTCTCTAATGACCAGTGATGATGAGCATTTTTTCATATGTTTGTTGGCCTCATGTATGTCTTCTTTTGTAAAGTGTCTGTTCATATCCTTCACCCGCTTTTTAATGGGCTTGTTTTTTTCTTGTAAATCTGTTTTAGTTCTTTGTAGATTCTGGATATCTTTGTCATATGGGTAGATTGCAAAAGTTTTTTCCCATTCTGTTTGTTGCTGATTCACTCTAATGACTGTTTCTTTTGCTGTGCAGAAGCTCTGGAGTTTGACTAGGTCCCATTTGTCTATTTTGGCTTTTGTTGCCAATGCTTTGGTGTTTTGGTCATGAAGTCCTGGCCTATGCCTATGTCCTGAATGGTTTTGCATAGATTTTCTTCTAGGGTTTTTATGGTGTTAGGTCTTATGTGTAAGTCTTTAATCCATCTGGAGTTGATTTCAGTGTAATGTGTCAGGAAGGAGTCCAGTTTCTGCATTCTGCACATGGCTTTTCAAATGACATACTTGGACTCTTCACTCCCTGACTCTAGACTCTAGCTTTCTGACATGCAAACTTTGTGGTCAAATAACATATCTATGCCATTATTCTAAGACTTACAGCCTAGCACCCCTCCAAATCACGAGCTTCCAAATAACATGGGTTGTTTCACATTCAGTTGCATATCTCTGGTGACTGGCCAAAATGTAGGGATTATATTAGGTGCTTGCTATGATCTCAATCTGTCCTCCAAAATTCATATGTTGAAACTTAATCACAATATGATAGTATTCAGAAGTGGGGTCTTTAGGAGGTGGTCAAGTCATGGGGGCAGAGCCCTCATGAGTGGCACCATTGACCTTATACAGTGGCTGAAGGTGCTAGTGTTGGTCCCTTCTGCCCTTATGCCTCCTGCCATGTGATGACACAGTGTTAGTCCCCTCCAGAGGATGCACCAAGAAGGAACCATCTCGGAAGCAAAAGATGGCCTTCACCAGACACTGAACCTGCCAGCACCTTCACTTAAACTTCTCAACCTCCAGAACTGTGAGGAAATGATTTAGTTCTTTATAAATGACTCAGTCTTGGGTATTTTGTTGTATCAGCACAGGTTAAAACAGTGCTCAATACACATTCAAATGACAAATGAGGGACCACTGCATAAGGATTTTCAGGACAGACAAGCCAGTATGAGAATCCTGGGTGATGTGGGTGATATGGGATAGAAAAATGGGAGAAAGAGGAAGATACCTATGGCAATCTCGATGTGCTTTACCATCTTGCCTTAACATCAGCCGAAGAAGAAGCCAAGCCTAAACCTAAAATCAGAGAGATGTCAGCACAACCCTCTCTCTTTTCTGACTTCCAATGCAAAGTTAATCCCAGTGCCTGCCTCCTTCGCAAGGTATCCCTTTCCCCTTTACCTCCCTGATAATGATCCCAGAGAGCCACAGATTGAACTTCTTGGAGAACTTCTAGGCATTTCCCTACTGGGTAACAGATAACATGTCCCAAAGCGAACCACCTGGCTGCCAGGTAAAAATAGAAGAATCTCAACATCTGTGTTTTCTCACTCTATTCACATGTCTCTTAGGGCCTGTATCTTTTTACCCCCTCCATTTGTCACACATGGCTATGCATTAGCATATAACTCGGTGGGAGTCACACCTTAGCTGCAAAGGTTTGAATGATTCCCTGGCAACATCCTGGCCCTTGGGCAAATGTGCTTAATTCCCCTTTGAATGATGGAGATTGTTGAGATTATTGAGGAAACTGATCAAGGAGATACAGGACCAGCTGTATGTTCTCATCTAAATAATGCTGACAGCAAACCAGGTTAGAGCTGAAAGCGGGTTTATCTGTGCTCAGGGCTCTAAATCATTTCCTTCCTTGGAGTGTAGGACTCTGTGGGAAGAGCGTGAGTAAGGCACTCTCAAACAGGAATTACTCAAGGGCTTAGGTAGTTTTCTTCTTTTCTCATTAGGACCTGGAGAACAAAGTCTTGGCCTCCTGTTCCCTTCAGGAATAAATCGTTTCCAGCTTATAGACAAGGCCCCTTGAGTGGCCTGGGAAAGGCAGCCGATTAAACACGATCACAAACTCAGTTTGCTCAAGGCCCCTTCCTGCCTGCTAACACACCACAGGCTGAAAGCGATAATTTATGCAAGTTCTGGGCACCTTCCCAGGGTGCTGTTTGAGAAAGCGCTTCACTCTCTGTGTGATGTTGGGCTTCAGAGTTCCAGAAAACTTAACAACCACTTCTGCTCTTCATTGTGCATCACCTATTATTCAAAGATGCCTCAAACCAAAGGGGTTCAAAGAAATATTGGCCACCAAAGGCAAAGCACATGGACCCGGACTGCTGGCTGACTGATTTAGACTAGAACCGTATAATGTAGAGCTGACCACATGAAGAATTCCTCTCTTTCTCTCTCTGTCTCTCCCCAACCCCCATCCCTCACCCCCATCCCCACAGGATCAGACATTAGTATTGTCCTTTATTGGGATTATTTGTTCTTTTCTATAGGGTTCCAAGCCCAACCCTCAGTTCCAGGCCAAATCCTCGCTCTTAGCATCCACTTGGGCCTTGTTAAGCTAATGTCTAGTTCCTTGGATTTCTTCCCAGGATCTTTTGAACATACTTCTCTTCCTAGGCCCCCTCAATCTCTCAAGTCCCTCTTCAGTACTTTCTATCCTCTTCTCTCTTGGCTGTGCTTAAACGCCAGCTGCTGACTTCACGGCCACCCACCACAGCTCCTTCTTCTTCCTTTGCCCTGATCCTGCCTTTCCAGCATCCTCCTCCTTCAGGGACCTGCTGCCCAGGTGCAGCTGATGGCCATTTCCTCGCTTATTGTCCTCTTGCCTCCCAGTCATTGGTGACACATTACATCTAGTTTCATGTGTCCAAAGCCTTTAAAGTGAATGATTTTCATCCACCAAGAAAATCGGAGCCTGTTTCCCATGAATATTGAATTGGAAGGAATGGCGATTATTGTTGAGATCTTTTTAAAAAAGAAATTCATATTTTACTATTTTATTCTTTTCTGAGGTGCTTAGAAAGACACGGAGCCAGGAGACTTATTTAGATTAGAAGTCTGGAAATTGTACCACTGAAAAGTCTGTTTTGCATTATACACAGAGACAATTAATGATTAATAAGTGTTAAACAGGAAAAAAAAAACACATGATTTCGTATAATGTTTATGCTCCATAAGAAAATTTGATAAACCTCATAATGGAAATAGGGCTCCATTTAAAATTTTATATCGATTTCTTTTTCATAATTGTTGTTTTAATACTTTTTTCCCTCAAACTGCATTTTTTGGTTACCTTAAACTCCGATGTCTCTTTCTTGGCAGATAAGAAGATTGAGAGGCTGTTATCATTGTATTGCATGACTTATGTAATAACTCTTAGAGTTTCTGTGACAGGACAGGCACTAGGAATGGAGGCATGCTTTTGAAATTCCACAAACTTTCTTTGTATATAAATGTATAATTAAGGAAGAGCAAAAGTAAGACTCATACAAAAAGAGCTTAGTACCCAGAGTTGCAACAAAATAGTTCTTTAGAGTGCAGTATAGAGTATCACCTACCTTTCAGTTAATTCTTCACAAGAAAGCTTCTTCTTAAAGTAGATGTTAAAAGTGGTATTATGGGATTAAAAAAAAATAGGAAACCAAGCAAAGTTCAATAATGTGGTACTGGAGACGCTCAGAAGGTGAAAACTTGTGATGATTTAAAGTATGTTTTTGTCATGTATATATATGTATTTCAATGTTTAACAAATGGTATGCTTTAAAATTGATACTTAATAGTTGTACATATTTTGGAGGGTACATGTAGTATTTTAATACATACATGCAATGTGTAATAATCAAATCAGGGTAACTGGGATGTCCATCACTTCAAACACTTATCTTTATGTTGGGAACATTCAGGTTCTCCTCTAGCTATTATGAAATATACCTTAAACTAGTGTTAACTATAGTCACTCTTCTGAACTATTGAACCCTGGATCTTATTTCTTCTAACTGTATTTTGAGTTCATTAATCAGTCTCTTCATTCCCCTTGCCCCATTACCCTTTCCAGTCTCTTTAACCACCTGTCTCCTCTCTATCTCCATGAGATCCATGTTTTTAGCTTCCACATATGAGTGAGAACAAAAAATGTGTTTTTTAAATTAGAAAACTCATACATGCCTATTGTGAAAATGTTGACATTATAGAAAGGAAAAAAAGGAGGAAAGGAAGGAAGTTACCCAAAATCTGCATTCTCCCCAAAGCAGACAGATATAAATACTAGTGTGTCAACTAGATTTGATGGTTGTATTGGGTTATATAAGGAAGGTCCTTGTACGAATGATTCAGGAAGGTCTGTGGGAGTGATAAGGCATCATGTTAACAAGTTACTCTTCAATGGTTTACACAAAACATCCTAGTACTGTTTGGCAATTTTTCTGTGCATTTGAGATCATTTCATTTGGGATTTTGCTCAATTTCCTTCCTATCTTTTTAACTAAGGCTAAATTTTTGTGTAGTGGAATTACTGTTTCTAGATGGTATGTGCAACTTATTAAACTGCTTTGCTTTCTAAAGAAAAAAAACCTTATGATATCATTAAACATCTCTCGTATCTTTCAACAGCCACATAAAACTCTTTCATCAGGTAACTGTTCCATTATCTATTCAATTATTGCACTCTGAGTATTTGCTTACTTCCAGTGCTGAATGATAAGCACCTTTATGCACAACTCTTTATCCAGAATTCAAATTATTTTCCTTAGGACAGATTTCTGAAAGTGTATGAACTGAGCCAAAGGGCTGGAACACTTGTAAGACTCTTGACATATTTTGACAAATTGCCTTTCCAGAGGGTGGTACCAATTTACACTCCCACCACCAGTGAAGGAGTATATCTCACTTCACCCTTGCCAGGACTGAATGAGATAATTTTCAATATCATTGCTAATTGGAAGTAAAAAAATAGTATTCAATTTTGGCTTTATATTATTTTATTTCTAGAGAATGTGAGATTTTTTCATCTTATCAGTTAATTATTTTTTAAAGAAAATCATGTGCAAATTGAAAATCTTATTAGTCACTCATATGGTTTCACAAATGTTGACACTCGTTTCAATTGTGATAAAAGAGTCTTCCGACAAGAAATGGTAACTATTAAATAGTTAGCATTACTGATAACCCTGTATTGATAGAAGTAGAAGCATTAATACATGGATTCGTGCTTATAAAATGTCCTGTTTGGAAGGGAGCTACAGGAGTCTCTCCATGAGTCTTAGGCTGGGCTTCCCAGAATCAGCCCCAGAGGATACATATGAAAGTCAAAAGATAGGAGGAAAGTAGAAAAGTGGGAATGGGAGAGGAAAGAGACGAAGCAAGTGTGTGATATCAAGTGAAGCGGAATGGATGAGAACCGTGGCTTCGCCTGGCAGGACGCTCTGGAGAGAGGCAGTGTAAGCCACATCCCAGAGTTGCCCAACAGGGTTCAAGGAAGCTGGAGTATTTATATCTCTTCATTCTTAGTCACTATTTAAGGCCCTGAGGGAGAGAATGTGGACATTCCCAGGCACTGGTGGCTCTCCAATCTTGGCTGGCAACGTGGGTTCCAGCAGCCGGAAGGCAGCTGTCTGATAGAGATGTGGGTGCTGCCTACTGGGAATGCAATCACACTGGAAGGCAGATGTGCACACATGGTCAAAGTATGCGAAGGCATTGGGGTGGAGCACTGAGCGCATCTCCCACCCCAGGCATCCTGTGACTACAGGTCCACCCTGAACCGCTGTGAGTGACAACTCCTTCGACAACCGCCTTAGGCAAAAGTCAATCCCGTGCATATTAAATGTAAATGGAGCTCTGTTTTCAAGCCAAAAGTGAATCATAAAAGGTAAAACTTGTTCATATCTGTATAGGGGTGGGGATAAGTTGAAAATGCAAAAGAAAGCCAAAGGGGAAGAGTCAAAGTGGATAAGGGGAAAACTGAAACAAAAAAGAAACTAATGGTACAAATATCCGTTTTTGCTTCCAGAGGCCACTGATTGGGAGATGCATTAGGAGACCGGGTGGCTGGGAGAACTTCAGGTCTGGGAACGGAAAAGGGAATCACACAGGCTTACATTGGCTGTGAACAGCGTTTGGAGTTTCTTGTAGGTCTTATTTCTGTTTCACATTGTTAAGATAATATAGGCATTGGCTGAAGAAATTAAATAATGCGTATGTTTGGAATATCCATGAAAAGATCTGAATATTTAGTGCATTAAATGCTAATCTTTCTTTAGGTGCCCTGTAAAATACAAATTCTCTAACGTGTTAAATCACTGGATATCACCATGGTGAGGGATGGCATGAGAGACAGGAGGTCCTGGGATCAGCTCCTCCACCTCCATTTTACTCTCTCTTTTTGAGTAAATTGAGAATCAACAAACAAACTCTATAAAGCAGACAAAACAAAAATCTGTAAGAGTCTCAGAACATCTACCAGCACCCTTTGAAGCTGGAGCCCTGCATGAATTAGTTTCCTCTAATGAGATGCTCTTGTGGGGCTTTTCGAAAATGGACATTAGTAAAACAGAATCTGACTGCAACTTCAGGTTGTTACTACTGTTTGGAAAGGTTGTAGTTTTTTCTGCAGCAATTTCTGGAATTGCTTCTTGGATGTCAAGAAACAATGGTGGCAGCAATAGGTCTCTTGCTTTGACTTCCCAAAACATGGGTAACATTTTAGGAGTCCTTTTTGGGTTTTCAGGTATCCAAGGGCCACTGTGGAAGGGGCGGGGGCTGTTAGGGAAGGGGCTTTCTCTCTGACTCCTGCTGACCCAGTCTCAAGTGTTCCTCCTGCCTCAGCCTCCCAAAGTGCTAGCATCACAGGTGTGAGCCAGTACCCAGCTCATAAGTTGAAAGTTTGATGAGAAATAGAATATCTATCAAGCCTCAATGTACCTCCATATAAAAGACTTTTTAAATGCAAAGGAAAAAAATTAACTTCACAGTGCAGAAGCTGGCAGCCTCCACCTTAATCAATGAATCAAATTTAACATCACCAGTGATGGAAGAAATTGAAATCATGTGCCACCTTGCAGGACACACTGAAAAGAACACAGTGTCACTTCAGTGGCATTTTTGCCAAAGATGCATAATCGGAATCTAATCATAACCAGTTATCAGAAAATGCTAAACTGAGGGACAGTCTACAAAATAACTGATTGGTAATTTTAAAATGTCTAGATTATAAAAGACTGAAAAACATTTTCAAATGAAAGGATACTAAATATACATGATAACTAAATGCAATTTGTTTTTTTTATACTGGATTATTTTGCCCTGAACAGCATTACTGTGACAGTAGGTGAAACTTGGATGGGCCTGAGAATTAGATAGTCATAGTCTATCAGTGTTACTTTCCACGTTTTGATGATTGTATTGGGTTATATAGAATGATACAGGAAGTCTTCAAGAGTGATAGGGCATCATGTTAACAAGTTATTCTTCAGTGGTTTACACAAAACATCTTTGTACTGTCCTTGTAATTTTTCTGTGCATTTGAAATTGTTTCTCTCTCCCCCCTCCCTCTCTCTCTCTCTCTCTCACACACACACACACACACACACACACACACACACACCCCTCAATTGTTTAGAGTATTATGATTGAGGAGCATAAAGAAGCCAAGTTGTTGCTCTGGAAGGCTCAGGGGCAGAGAACCTACGAGGAGAATTTCTTCATCTCTAGGGTTGTGGCACTTAGAATGGCTACAAGCCAACAGGGAGTCTCCCATTCAGGGCAGCTCCTTTAGGGGGGTCTCTGAAAAAAAAATAAGACAGCATAGAACTAGGCAAGTGGGGAGCAGAGTTTACAGCTGGTGAAGCCCAGAGCCTGACTTGGGTGGGGCTACCAGGGTGGGTTTTGATCACAACAATGTCCTATCGTCATCACTCATCCTGTCTTCACCCACCTGAGAACAGCCTGCCCAATCCTGTCCCCTTGGCTGTTCCAGGAGCAGTGCAGACCCAGGGAGCCTACTTATAGTCTTGGCACATGCCAGGACATGCCGTGTCTAACACTTGAGAACGAGCCCCTGTCATTCTTACTGTAACTCATTCTTTCTCTGCTGGTGGCCCATCCTGTGAGTTTTTTACCTTGTTCTAGCTCAGTCTTCACATCCCCATGGCTTTCTACCTCTTGCCTCCTTTCCTGCCTACATCTCTGGTCTCCGCTCTTGGTGTGCTTCTGTTCTTCCTTGCTCCAGGGGCAATTATGGTTATCAGTCAGGTACTGAGCAAAAAGATTGGCCTTTGGCTGGGAATACTTCTTTCTGCTGAGGGAAGCTGGAGCAAGTGGCCTGCTGGAAGGGGTTCATGGGATCACACAGCCTAATTCCGTCATTTCACAGTGAGGAGGCTGAGGCCTGGAGAAGCTGTGTGAATGCCAGAAGCTGTGTAATATGACAGAGCCAGGAGCAAAGCCCAGGTGTTGTGTCTCTTGGCTCAATGTATCTACTACAGAATATGCTGGAGTGAAGATGGAGGTAGCAGAATTAAAAAAAATAAAGTGGAAAAATAGAAAAGGACAT
Organism: Saimiri boliviensis; assembly: GCF_048565385.1. Lineage (NCBI taxonomy): Eukaryota > Metazoa > Chordata > Mammalia > Primates > Cebidae > Saimiri > Saimiri boliviensis. Next base: position 78,408,775 of record NC_133450.1, read on the forward strand.
CTTACAGAAGCCATAGAATTCAAGTCCAAAGCTTATCCATTTTATCTGAAAAGGAAGAAGTCATTAAAGAGGGGTGAAGTATTTAAGATGGATTGTTTGGGTATTAGCTTAAGTCGGGATTTCTCAGTGGCAGTACTGTTGCTACTTTGGACCAGATAATTCTTTGTTGAAGCGGCTGCCCTGTGCATTGCAGGATGTTTAATAGCATCCCTGGCCTCTACTCACTAGAGGTAGTGGCGCCTCCCTAGTTGTGACTATCAAAAATGACTATCAGATGTTCCTTGGGGTCCAAAATTGCTCTTGGTTGAGAACCACTGGTTTAATGGTTGCACTGGAACCAAGATGCACTGGGGCAAGGGACGTGGGCAGGAGTTCATGAGGGTTTAGAGCAGGCGTCCCCAAACTACTGCCCGCGGGCTACATGTGGTCCCCTGAGGCCATTTATCTGGCCCCCCCGCCGCACTTCAGGAAGGGGCACCTCTTTCATTGGTGGTCAGTGAGAGGAGCACAGTATGTGGCGGCCCTCCAACGGTCTGAGGGACAGTGAACTAGCCCCCTGTGTAGAAAGTTTGGGGACGCCTGGTTTAGAGTCACTGAGGTAGTGCAGCCCTTGGCTAAGATCTCAGGTTCTGGAGATGACTGCCTGCCTTGAGTCATGACCAAACCATTTACCAGCTGATGGCTTCCGTGAGTTCTTAAAATAAGGGTGGCATGAACCTCTGTCTTTTAGGAGCGTTGTAAAATATCTACCAAACAGGGCTAGCAGGGCATGGTAAATAGGAAGCCATTTAATATGTGAAGAGAAATGGAGGGAAAATGAGCAAGCCTTGGTGACTGAGAGTGTGGCATATGACATAAACTCCAGGTGAAGCCAAGGTGACACGCTTCCCAGGTACATGACACCAGGTGTGATGGGCAAAACACCTACCTAGACCATTCTAGGCAGCCTATTGACTATTTTATTTTCTCAATAACAATTTGATGATTGATGGATAAATTAGATGAATGGGCACTTAAAGAGTTTTCACTGAAAAACAGACAGGTCAGCTTTTACTGAACAACATACAGAGGTGTGTGAATCCAAGATAAGAAATCAAGTTAGGTGCCTCATCTTTGATTCAAATAGGAAAATGGATATGGATGTGCATGTTGATTTAGAGTGAGAAAATAAATCACGACAAATGACTGAAGCTCAGCACCTTTCCTTCTGTGATCTCTTTAGGCAACTTACCAGAAATGTTTACACCAAAATGATTCCTGAGTGCAACCTGCCTTCTGCTCGGCACCCAAAACACTCTGTAACTGCCAGCAGTCACAGGGGCCCATGCAAGTACAGGGCCTTGAAGTTGTAGCTTTATTAACCCCATGCTAAAGCCACCACTAACCACGGTATACTAATCCCGGGGGACTGTGCAATAGTGTAATTATAGCACTGTGTGCATTGTTCATGGACATTCTGGAAATATTTTGTGGAAATGAAGAATCCCCTGATGATCACCCCAGCATGTCTAAGCTACACCAAATGGTGTGCATGGGTCAGGGACAGTGGCTCACGCCCGTAATCAGCATGTTGGAAGGCTGAGGCGAGTGGATCACGGGGTCAGGAGTTTTATATCAACCTGGTCAACATGGTGAAACCCCCTCTCTACTAAAAATATAAGAATTAGCCAGATGTGGTGGTGGTGGGCACCTGTAATTCCAGCTACTTAGGAGGCTGAGGCAGGAGAATTGCTTGAACTCAGGAGTTGCAGTAAGTTGAGATTGCACAACTGCACTCCAGCCTGGGTGACAGAGCAAGACACTGTCTCAAAAACAAACAAACAAACAAACAAACAAACAAAAAACAAATGGCGTGCATGAAGACACTCTAGCCATGGATATGAGAATGTGTTTTACTTGGCTGCTGTTTGGTTTTTATATTTGTATTATTTGCTCTGCCAGAAGTATGCATTTATCTTCCTGGCCTGAAAATTTATGATTCTCCCACTAAGAGGCTTCTTTCCCTCTCACAACATTCTTTTAAATAATAATAGTAATAATCTACTGTATTTGTATAATTTTTTATGCTTTTCAATGCAGTTTCATACACATTAACCCACATGTACTACTATTTTTGCCTCAGAAATGGCTGTTGGCCCAAGATAGAATTTCCAATTTTATTCGTAAACTTTTGTCGTCCTTCCAGAGTTTGCTTTTTAAAGAATATTATATGTTGTTCCATGCACAAGGTTCATTCTTAATTAAAGCAAGTTCAGGATATGAGCAGAAACGACCAACAGTGGGGGCAGATCACTAACACTCTATGGCACTTTTGTTCTAAATTTAGTTAGGCAGTACCCTCAGAGTCTTCCAAACTGAATCACGACCTTATAATTACTACTTCCTGTCCTTTCTTTCTGTGTGTGAAATTGTGTGTCTCAGGGGCACTGCGCAGTATTGTCAGATACTTGTTCTTTATAGACGGTGTGTCACCGTGCATGAACTGAGACTACCAAGAAGAGACTTTTCATTTTTCATGATGAGAAAATTAAAAAACAACATCTAGATAAGTGCATACTTGGAGGCAAATATATTGGTCTTCCCCTCACAAGTCACTGTAAGATTTCAAAAATCTTACTTTTAAAGCTAAAATTTTTGAAGTTTGTGAATCCAATCCAATTCTATAAAAGAATTTGAAGAATTTCATTCTATACACACGTTTATGCTCACATACTCATATATTGCTCTATCATGCTGTTTTACAGATGATTTATATATTAATATATATTAGTATATAATATATAAACGGTGTCATGCAGTTTTATAGATGATTGATATGAGAGGCAATTTTCACATACTTGGCAGCAATATATATGTGCGTAAGGAAATAATACTAATTTAAAATGTATTAACAATTGGAAGCTTTTCCAAATTTTCTCCAACCAGATTTAAAGACAGAAGAAAAAAAACCAGTTTCAAAATAATTGAGGTTCAGTGTCATGTGCCAGGAATTCCATATACTGTTGGGTGACAAATACTTAATGAATATGGGGGCAGAGCAAGGTGAGGGGCGATGAAGGAGAGGAGATGAAAAACACCAACTATCTAGTCTAAAAATAGGCAATGCTACTTAAGACTTGTGCACCCTTAAAACTTGTGCACCCTTCCTCATGTGTGGTCATAAAAAATTGCATTTAATAGCTGACTTTACTAGGAGAATTAAATATTCAGATGCAACCATCTCAAACTGCAAATTGAAGGTATATTTGTTAATTAATAATAATGTTGTATAATAGTAACCAAGGGAAGAATTTGGATAGCTGTGATTTTTTTTTCCCTGTGAAAACCACATTTTGGATGAATGAACAACAGCTAAAACTGTGATGAATCTAGGGTGCTAAAAGAAGCCAAAAGCTGACTCTATCCATTTGTGGTTAGCTGATGTAATTCCTGGTCAATAGCAGGTGACATGAAGGTATAGTTAAATGAACCACATACCTGCATCTCATACTTGGAGAGGTTTATGGTCACTTGGGAGGAGGTAGCCATCTCTTTGCCTGGTACATCTCCAGTTATCTATGCATCAAAGACCTATGCTTATCTCTCCTGGCATTTGGTTTCAGGGAGTGTGGCTATGCTTACAGAATTATGAACATCTCTATCCTTCTCTGTTAGGTTGTACATATCATCTGCTGATTAATGGCTTGATTCTTAGTTCTTGATGTCCCTGTAGACTGCCAGCATTGATCATCATTGGGAAGCTTGTTGGCAATGCAGCCTTGAGCCCAACCCCAGACATCCTGAATCGGAATGGGTATTTTAACAATTCCCAGGTGATTCAAAGAGACCCTAATATTGGAGAACCACTGCTTTGGATGATCTGTCACATCTTTTTAAAAAAATCAATATTGTCATAAAAGCCTCCATACTCGCCCTCCAATCACCATACTCACCCCATTTCATTAGCAACTTCATGCAGCCCCCAAGTGCATTTATAAGGCACAGTTTGGATGGTCAAGGAAGGGCACTTACAGTCTCCCAAAGGCTTCCTGTAACCTTCAGGATTAAGTTCCAACATAGCCCTTTCTGATATCTTCCTGTCTATATGCCAGATGTACTTCTTAACAGGAGCAGGGATGGCCACTCTAAAGTAGATGGTCTGAGAAGTCTTCTGGAGTAGGTGGTAGTTGAATAGAGCCCAAGTGACAGGAGCCTGCTATGCCAGGAACATGCCTCCTTGTCTTTGCACAATGTTTCCTTTACCTGGGGGAATATGGTCACTTTGCTCTGCTCCATTTTTGTAATCATTTTTGTAATCAATTTTTGTAATCATTTTTGTAATCATTTTCCCAGATTCAACTGAAATGTCATCCCTTCTCAAAGAGTCTTTTCATAGCAGCCCCTGGTTCCGCTTTTAATTAATTCCTTTGCTCTGGAATCACATGGCCCTATGTGTCAGGCTAAAATGACAATGTGTAGGTTTGATTCTCTGGAAGCAGACACTGTTATAGAGTTAAGGGAAAAAGATTTTCATTCAGGATCAATGACTGGGTAGAAGACATCAAGCCGTGATACAGATCTGATAAAACCTTGGCTAACCCAGTGGGGAGCTATAGAGAGAATATTGTTCATTACAGTAATCAGGATTGGGCCAAAATAGTGGGACTTTGTAAATCCACCTGCCTCAAGAGCAGAATGCAGGTGGCCCAGGAAGGGTGTCCCCTTCCTGGGCCACCTGCAGAAAGAGGCAATGCAGTCCTTTGCAGCTGAGACAGACCATAAAGGAACTGACAGCTAGAAGCTGTCTGGGACCCCATGGCCTACAGCTGGCCACCAAGTCCCCTTGAAGGGAAATCTATGTTGTACATCTCCATGTCTACCTAAGTAATCATCAGGAAAAAAATGTATATATTATTCACTGGAGATAAACGTACAGGTAAATATAGAGAATCACTCTTACACTTGTAAATTCTAGTTGTTCCATAATTGTAGCTAAACAAAAAATTATGGTTTTGATATTGATTATCCATAGTACATACCTGTTTTAAATTTAAATACCAGGTATATAAATTTTTAAAGTTTTTAATGTAAAAAAATGAGCTTGCTTCTTGTTTGTTAACTAATCTAGGTTGGATGATAGTACTACTCATAGGCGATAACTTATGTCTAAACTGCTTCTATGTTTTATCTTCATAGCAGTCACAGAGAAACCAGTATTACGAAAATAGGCTGATGGAAATGAAAGAAAATGTTTTTAAAGCAATTTCCATCAGCTGATGATATTAACTTTTGTCCAAAGTGAAGTGATAATGTATTTTCAAAATTCATCCAACATAACGATTCAGGATCCACTTCCAAAAATTTAACCTGTAAATTTACAATTAAAATTAAATTTTCTTTTGGTGAGTGAAATAATTTTTTTTCTGAATCTTCTGAATTTTATATTTATAATTTATGTTAAAATCATCTAATTTTTCCCAGTGAAGAATTAACCCTAAACTATCACATGTTGTAACATAGCCTTGCTGCACATGTTGTGCACCCCGCACAGCTCCCCAGCTGAGATTAGCAATGCCCACCCTGGTCCTTATCCTATTCAGCAAGGTGGATCCACTCATCATGAACTTCGATGGTGGGGCAAGGTCAAATTGCTATTTGATTGAATGTTTATTCTCAATTTATACACTTTTCTTATCACAGAGTAGCAAAAATTTTTCCACAGACTGGTCTGAGGAGACAATTTGAGGAGCCCTGAATTATAAAATGAAATAAATATGAAGTGAAAGTGATATAGATTTGGGGCCAAGAAAAAATCTTATGCAGACTGAAAGTTGGGGGAAACAGAAGAGTTTCAGTCTGTAAAGAGAAGAGTAGAGAAAAAGTCAATGCCTCTAGCATTCATTCAGATACAGGGAAGCAGCCTCATTTCTTGACCTTTGCCAGTTAGACCCTAGAAGACATTGCTATCAATGAAATTGTCTGTTTGGCCTGACCTGTTTTGAATGTAGTTCTGTTTTGTGCAATGAAAGGATCACTGTCTAGAGTATTATATGTCATTAATACACCTCCACCAATAAAGCAATTTAGAGCGAGCATATAAACCTCTTAATCCAAAGTTGGTTGCCCAGGTTCAATTACAAGTGATCCAGATGTGTATGGCCTCCAGAAAACAATGGTCAAAACACTATTAGCTTGGAAAAGTACTCTGGTCCCTTTCTTTTTGCTAATACTACCAGGGTATTGTGATACTCTAAGCCTCAGTGTATGCTTGCATATGGGAACATCTTGATTTATTCTGAAAGTGTTGGAAAAAGAAGCAAGAAGTTGTAAGGTGGACAAGAGAGTGGAAGGTCAATTGCCATCTTCAAATCATGTTCCAAGTTTGTGACTGCTGGCTGTGAATTGAATAGGAAGGGGATTTCCATAACAGTAGTTCTGGTCAAGCCTATTGTCTTTGACTCAAACAGGCATGAGCCATGACTGCTGCCGCCAGAAAGATGATGAAAATGTGACTGCTGGTACCAGCTGAACTTTTCTCAGGGAAAGATGAGATGGATCCACCTGAAATTGCCTACATCAGGAAATTGGGCTATTATTTGGCATATTTATCCTATTTCTACAAACAATTTTATAGACTTTTTGTTGTCATCATTTTGTTCACTAATATAACTCTACCTTGCCTTAACATATGTGGGTGTTTGTTATTTGCTGATGAGCATTCAAGATGATGTTTATATATTCTGGTTTTGCACAGATGTGCCTAGGGATTTAAAACATCGAGACTTCATTATGCCTCTCTTAATGACTAGGTATTTATTGACTAAATTAATTAACACATTTATATATTCTTAGCCACAAATATCTCCATTGCCAATGATTTAGTTCTTTCATGAGAGACACTGGAGTCATTCATTAGGGTATATCATTACACCCCTGGAAAACAAAAATAATTCTAAACTATTACCTCTAGAAAACCAAATTAAATGAGAGCACATACATTAAACGAGTTAGTGGGAAATCATGAACAGCTCATTTCTGTGTAGTTCCTAAAATCTGAGCAGCATGCATGGAGAATGATGAAATTGGCTAACTCAAAGCTTTCACCTCTGACAGTAATGAAACATGCCAATCAATTCATACTTTTAGGAGATGATAAGAAAACAGAAATTCATTACCACCATAATTATGGGCATTAGCAAAAGAGAATCATTCTGAACTTAACAGACTCCAACTCATACTGTGGTTTTATTCCCACATGAATTCATTATCTATCAAATAGAACCTCCATATCTCTTAAAACTCTCAACTCTCTCACTTGGGGAGTAGGAGGTGGTATATCATTTCTGACCTATTGTCTGACAAATATCCATCCTAGACTGACCATAGTTCATTAAAAATAATATGTGTGTTTTTCTTTATATCACCATTTTATTGAACCCCAAATGTTCATTGCTCATTGTGAGGCTAGGAGGTTAAACTGATGATATTGCAGAATTTATCTGACATTTCTGAAAGTTATTCGCCATGACCTCAGGTTTGACTCTTTGAGGTAAACCTCAGGCACGAGCATTTTTAGCACATTCTGCTTTTGAGAAACAGGCTGCTAAAACTGTAGATTGCAAAACATCATGCACTCAGTTTGCTTACCACCATCCCCGCCGCCCACAACGTTGGTTGTTGCCAATAGGCAGGTTTTAATGTGTCAGTTCACAAAGCTCTCAGGAAACCACCGTCACGTTTCATTTTTGTCACTGTAAAGTTAGTGGATGTGTACAGCATTGTCCGCCCTTTGCGGTGTGGGGCGTGAGCTTTATATAAGCTGGCATGATACATGTGGACAAACTGTCTAAGCAACTTGGGGAATTTAAAATATATGGTTATATCCCTCAGATGTACCTTACCCAAGAGCTTCCATTTCCCAATTCTGTCCTAGATCGAAGCCTTGAATCTTTCTCCCTCTTCTTCACTCTTTAGGCTTAAGTTGGAGCACGGTGATGATGACACAGCATTCAAGAAAAAGGTGATTTCTGCTCAAAGATGTACTAAGCATTTTTTAAGCCTCATTATGTAAATTATTACCCTAATACACAGATTCTTCTCTTGTTCAACAGAGCCCTTAGACATTAGACAGCCCGCTGCAAACTCAGAATTTTAAAAAGGATTTTTATCCAGTTACTCATTAACAAGCATTTTGGAGTTCCTACTATGCTCCTGATGTACAAAGGTCTAGCTAAGGCCATTTCAGAGATTCAGGTCCAAGGCTAATTATATTGTATTTTCTTCCAAGCGTATTCTCTTCTCTCCAATATTTTTACATAGGCAAGAGTAGGCTAAAATTAACTTGTAGCTTGAAATGTAAAAAGAGTAGCTCAAAGACATCTTACAGACTGCAGAGCCAATGTGAAGATGGGGGTGGACTGACCTCTATTATTCAATGTGTGGCTTTGGGTTTTAGGGGTACAAAAGGAAGAGAGGTTCTAGAATAACCCATGAAACTCAAGAGTGTTTAGCATCAGCTCTGGAGCCACCACCTTTGCCCTCACATGCATCCTTTCTTAGTCACTGCCAGGTTCTTGGTAGGACTCTTCCTAAGAGGAAGAGGAGCAGGGAAAGGTCAGCACTGAATATATCATCTCAGGTTAGTCTTGAAAGTAAGCACAGTTCTTCTTAGTGAAGACCACAGGAGTCAGTCTTCCAAAAGAGCCCACAACACACTGGTCTCAAAAGATTCATTAGGGTCAGACTGGAGACCAGGGGTTGGGTTGACATGGGTGACAAGGGTGCTGGGATGGCAGTGCTGTCGGTCTTGTTTCCTCTCCCTCTGGGTTCTCATTTTCTCACAGCTGGACCAGATTCCCTCCACATGTAGTCTCCATCTTAGTCCTGTTTTTTGCCAATCTTGATGCCGACTGTAGAGTATGTCCATAGCCTTTTCTTCACCAGGATTATACAGCCAGATTTACATCAGTATTAGGCACCTGGGGTCAAATGGTCCATATTCACCTGCAGGACTCTCAACTTTGCTCTCTATTCACTGATCATACCCAGACCCATGAGTCCCCCTGGAGTGATGCCTAGATTCAGATTTATGCAAGTTATGATTGCCTCCTGCCCAGCTCCTTGCCTTCTTGGATTAGAATTTTTCTATTGCCTGGTCCCCAGACTCAGGGATTTATGGTTCTGCCTTACTTTTAATGATACTTCCTCCTCTCTGGGGTGGGAATTTTTATATTTGACTCTAGCCTCGTTGCTGGGATACTACTCCCCAAAGAGAAAATTTGCATGATGATTATCTGTCTTTCAGTACTCGGTTCTCTGGATTTTGTGTCTTTGTCCCTTGCTGGCCCAATTGTAAGCCCCACTTGGAAGTCAAATGATATTTGAATCATGACTGACGTTGGTACGGGCTTAAATATTATTTTTAAAAGTTTGGCACTATTCTTATCTGTTCTTCTTGGTCCAGGAGTCAACTTCTACATCCAACTTTCCCCCCACAAATTCTGCCCCTGCATGTGGTTGGAGAACCAACATACATTGTGCTCAAATACAATTTAATCAAATATAAAGACATGCTGTGTACATTGGAACCATGAACCAGGATGATGAACAATCTCAACTGATTACCTGTGATGTTTAATTCTGATTTTCTGTGTAACAACAAAAATAATAAAAAGCAGCATTAACATTGCTGCAACACAATACTTCATATATATACTTATTTGATCCACACAACCACCCTATGGTGAGTGTTATTGTAACCTTCATTTTACAAAGAGAAAAACCAGGTCACAGAGAGGGAAACTGACTTGCTCGTGGCAACATGGCTGGTGAGCAAGATGGCTGGGATTCAAACCCAGGCCTGCTGCTTTCCAGGTCCACATTCTTACCATCATGCTCCACTGCCTCTCTAAAACTGGGGGCCACTTTAGGCTCACAATATAATCCATGGTAAATTTTGAGGGTACTTCTGCAACTATTGACGTAATATATTTCTGTTTCAATAGAATACTAACTGAAGCTAATTTTAGGCTTGTACCTTGCCAAAACACACACCCACCCCCACACACCCAAACACACACCCCCACACACCCACACCCACACCCACACACACCCACACACACACAATCTGACACAGACATCTATTTACCTCTCACTGTGTACATGATCAATTTGGGCAAGAGTTTTGGAATGAAAATCAAATACCATAAAGTATAGGCAGGGATAAACACTGTGCCTTATTTGTCATAAACATTTGATAATGTTTTTTACTTATGTTTATTATCCTTCTTAATACCTGACATGTCAGTATTATGAATTAATATGCAGTCTTCCCATACTACGATCCTAGATACAGTCAGTCACTATAAAAAAGATGTGAGGAAAACATAGCATGTTGTCCCTTTCACTGCGGTCCTCTGCCTTTGGACATCCCCCTAGAATGCCTTGCGTTACTGTTTCCCCATATGTAAAATGGATGCTAAAATTTTGTCTTTTGACATTACAATAATGTTGGGAGGTAAAAGAAGATAATTTGCAAATTAAAACCCTGTGAAATGGACTGTTTTAATGAATTACTAGGAAAGCTCCTTAAAATTCAAAAGATACCATTTTGAAGCAGCTTTTATGAACAAGAAAAAGCATGTCCAATAAAGTTCATAAAATTATTTTCAAGTACATAAAATGGGGACTTCTCTCTCTCCCTCTCTCTCTCCCCCTCTCTCTCTCTCCCTCTCTCTTTCTTTCTCTCTCAGACACACACACACACACACACACACACACACACACACACACACACCCCTATATATCTATCCAGGGCCAGCTTCATGGGTTGAGCCGTGCAGTCCCACAGGGTCTCACACTTACAGGGTCCCTTTGCTTGCTCTGATGCACTGCTTTGAATATTTAAATAATTTATAAACTGGGGCCCCACATTTTCATTTTGCACTGGGACCCACCAAGCACGTAGCTGGTCCTATATCTACCATCTATCCTACCTATCTCAGATCTGTAATGGGATCTACCTCACATTGTAGAATTGATTCACTTGAAGAGTGTCTTCTCCACAGGATATGGTAACTCCCTACAAGGGGTTTAAGCCAAATGTGTAACAGAGGAGAATTAACAATTTCCAATAAGAATTATCCTTTTTTCTATAACTAAATTTAGGCACTTATGTCCTGGCAAAGTGAGTCAAAAACGAAGTGAAATTTATTTGGGGAGGGGAAAAAAGGTGTGTTAGCAATACCTGCTTCAGTCAGGGAGGAGGCTGTTACCTTGAGAATGTTCCCACTTTTGGACCTGGTTGCTAAGCAGCTCCCATGTTCAGCTGTCCATGCTGGGGCCTGTATGATAAAAACAGATGGCCACGAGGGCTGCACCTCTCCCTTCCCTTGTATTGGGCAAGGGCTACAACCACCCTTCAGCAGCCTTCCATCTCATACTTAGAGCTGCTCTTGTCTCCTTGCCAGTCATTTTTGGAAACAGTTTCATTGCTATCTAATTCACATATCATAAAATCCACCCTTTAAAAATGCAAAATTCAGTGTGTGTGTGTGTGTGTGTGTGTGTGTGTGTATGTTACCATATTTCCTATCACCACAGTCAATTTTAGAACCTATTTCAATATCCCCCAAAGAAATCCCATTCTGGTTAGCAGTCTCTTTCCAGTCCTCTGCCCTTCCCCTAACCCCTGGAAACCAGTAATCTACTTCTGTCTCTGTGGATTTGCCTATTGCAGACATTTCATGTAAATTGAATCACACAATGTTTGTCCTTTAGTGTCAGCTTATTTTGCTTAGCATATGTTTTCAAGGTTTATCCTTATTGAAGCATGTGTCAGTACTGCATTCCACATTATGACCAAGTAACATTTCATTATACAGACATACTATGCTATGGTTTGAATGTGTCCCCAGAAAGCATGTGTTGGAAACTTAATTCCTGATGCAACACTGTTGGGAAATGGGGCCTACTGAGAGGTGATTAGGCCATAGGGGCTCTGACCTCACAAATGGATTAATGGCATTAGTGCAGGAGTGGGTTACAGAAAAAACTTGGCCCCCTTTTCTCTCACACATGCACCCTCTTACCTTCCACTATGGGATGATGTAGCAACAAGGTTCTCACCAGACGCCAGCCCTTGATCTCAGAATTCCCTGTTTTCAGAACCATGAGAAAATGCATTTCTGTTCATGATAAATTACCCAGTCTTAGATATTATGTCATAGCAGTGCATAATGGACTAAGACATACCACATTTAATTATTCATTCATCAGTTTGTGGGCATTTGAGTTGTTTCCACTTTGGGACTATTATGAATAACGCTGCCAAGAATATTCATATACAAGGTTTCGTGTGGATATATCCTTTCATTTTTAGGGAGGGTACATACCTATGAGTGTAATTACTGGGTCAAATAGTAAGCCAGTCATTTTTCTACATAGCTATGCAAAGAAGGTCCTTCTAAAACCAAACTAGACATTTAATATGAAAATCCCTAAGGCTACAAATTAGATAGTAGTGAAATATTTCATATTTAGATTCAAAACTTGGAGCCAGATTTGCTGGAACAGCCATGGCATAACTGGTTTTATAATTAAGTAAACAAAACCCAGAAAAAGTATTATCTTTGCCCTCTAGCCCAATTAGAATAGATAATCCAAGATTTTTTCTTTACTTCTGCCAAACATTGCATTTGGCATCTATTCAGAATCATACTACCTCTTGAGGTACTTTGGGAGATTTGGCCTGGGAAATATTTGTAGAGAAATATGCTGAAAATTAACCAAGTCCCTGTGTGTGTGCCTAGGACACAGGCTTAAAAGGGAGGAGCTTCAGGAAGGGAGATTAATTTGAGGTAAGAGGTTGTCAAAAACTGTGGATACTGCTAAGGCAATGTTTTCAGACTTTAAAGTACACACAAGTGGCCCAGGCATGTTGGTAAAATGCATGTAGTGATTCAGTAGGTTTGTAGAGGAGGCTTAAAGCCTGCATTTCCAACAAGTTCCCAGATAATGTCAATGCTGCCTGTCCCTTCAGTCACAGGTTGAGTAGCAAGGCTCAATGGGACCTCGTGGTGGCCATAGGTTGGGCTAAGTGGTACATCTTCCTGAGCTCTGAGCAGTTCATAGACCCCAATTTGCTGCCCAGAATTTGACTTCCTTGTGGTCTAGGCCAGTGGTGTCCAATCTTTTTGCTTTCCTGGGTCACATTGGAAGAAAAAAATTTGTCTTGGGCCACACATAAAATACACTAGCACTAGTCATAGCTGATGAGCTATTTTTAAAATGCAAAAAAAAATCTCATAATGTTTTAAGAAAGTTTACAAGTTTGTGGTTGGGCTGCATTCAAAACTGTCCTGGGCCACATGCAGCCCATGGGCTGTGGTTTGGACAAGCTTGGTCCAGGCAAAATAGATTGTTAGCACCCAATATTCCACCCGGAACTAGTAAACCAGGGGAAGAGACAACACATGAGCTCCACAAGGCCCTGCTTCTGTGTCAGAATCAACGACTCTCATCTGGTCTTTCAATCCAATTAAGCACAAAAGCTTAGTTAAGTGGTGCCTATTTGAAAGTCAGGCAGTATCATGGCACAGTGAAAGGCCAGTGTCAGGCTGGAAATCAAGAATAATTGAAAACAAAATTTAAAATGGTACTGGACTCTCCTGAAAGATATTAAAAGGGATCTAATTTAAAAGCCACAGGAGAACATTATTACAATGCTGCTTTCCCAACCTCCCTCTCAGTCTCCCAACTCAACACGATGAACAAGCTCTCCTTTGTTCTTCTGTGTATCTCAACTCCATCTCTCTCTATCTTGAGCAGATAGACTGTCTTCCTGTCCCTTTCCTTTCCTCTGGGACAAGTTTTAATTGTATAGACACTGCTTCTCAGACTTTAAGGTGCACATGAATCACCTGATATTTTGTTTAATTTTGTTGAAACACAGATTTGAACACAGTAGTTCCAGGAACACCCAAGAATCAGCATTTCCAGCATGTGTCTAGGTGATGCCATGTGTGCTGCACTCTGAGGAGCAGTGGAGGAGATGATCTCAGCATCGCTGCTTCTCTGATTTCTCCTCTTCCTCCTTCAGATAGGTAGTAACTGCAGAGTGAATAGAATAAAGCATCCTTTCTCATTCTCAGATTTAGCATCTGTAATAGTGATAACAATGAAGGCTACTTTTCTGAGGTTGGATTGAAATTAAATTTAGCAATAATATATGGAAGGCCTGGCACAGTAGATGCTAAATAAATATTGTCTTATTCCACTTTCCTGAGTTCCTTCTGGAGCTCTAGGCAGGTGTTTTATGAGTGTAATACGTACACAAGCATTAATAATTGATCTTAGCAGATATCTACAAACCAGACTTTTCCCTATTGAAAAATCACTACATATTAACACAGAGGCATGAACTATATAACAAATCACTGTGAAAAGTGTAATCATACTGACTTAGAAACTGTATAAATTGGGGGTGACTTTCCTTTTGTGCCTAGATCATCTAAAATGAGGTAGAGATTTCAGAGGAATTAATTAACTAAACTATTATAGATTAAGTTTAAAATGTCAGATATTACCCACATGGCTTCTACTCCTCCCTCTGAAGGTGGGCTCTTCAATTATCTGAATGATTCTGAGCCCGGCTGACTTTGCTCTCTCGGTAGAGGACAAATGACAAATGGGGTGTTCTGCCCTGTAGCAGGGTATCTTTAGCCCTGAAGAATTTCTTTTCCTAAAGAGGAGACGTTCATCCTGACTTCTGTAATATGCTACCTCAAGGCAGGAAACTGTGAGACCCTGGGGACACCCCATCATGATTCTCTAATTTCATTAGGGACACTGAGGGGCAAGATTCTTATATTATCTAATAGAACACAGAAAATCAAGCTAGTATGACTTCTAAACAAAGAGAGACTTTAATAGGAAAACCTCAGACATTACACATTCTCAGTTCTTGTTGCATTTTGTCGTCCATCTTCTGGGAAAGAGGCAAGCAGATCATGGTGTAACTCGCTTAGAACAATAGACAATTGTCACAGTCTATTAATTCCATCTGTTTCTGACGGGAAGGAAAAATGGTTACATGGTGAAGTCAGAGGGTCTCAGGCACAGAAAGGGATTTTCCTGAGGGTCTCCCACAACAAGTTCTGACATATAATTAGAAGTATGATGTAAATAAGAGAACCAGTCTTGATCCTCTGTGTTATCAAGGTTTCAGTTTTCCCATCACTGTTTCTATGATCTGAGCCCACTCTTTAGGTCAAAAAAATTATTTCATTGGAGAGCTGGGTTTGGAGCTGCAGTATGAATATGGATAATGAGAGAGTAGAGGAGAGGAGGGAGGGAGGGACCTTCGGTTTGCTTCAAATGAAAGCGAGATGATATTATTTGCTATACAGTGTAGTTTTCTACCTAATTTCTCCTACCCGTTCATTATCAAGCTATCTAAACCAGAAGGAAGACAATGTCTAAATATTCTTAGGTTTCTTGATTTCTTGGATTTCTTGGTGATTCCTAAATCACTGGGTTTTGTTGTTGTTGTTGTTTTACTGTTTTTAAAAAGTTCATATAATTTGGAGGCCTTATTTGGATAATCTCTTTCTTTATTAGATCATCCCAGGAAGGATTCCTGAATTGAGAACTAGTCCCCTCACTCTTTAACCCAGTGCTCATTTGATCTTGGGTAAGTACTTTAAACTCTTTAGCCTTTATCTGCAAGGGGATAGATTAGTCCCTGTTGGTGTTTTCCAATGTACAATGTTTGGAATAAGTGTCAGGCAAAAATAAGATTCAGAAATTAAATAAATACAGACAGTGCTGACTTAGGGTTTTCTTTGTTGCAGGACTTCTCAGAGTCCTTAATGTGCCAACATTATCAGAAATTTCCCAAAAGAGGCCAGAGTGTGCTCTTTCCTGAAAAAACAATTTTAGGATTACTGTGTAATCTTGAACAGAGTTTGGAAAATGATGGTCTAAATAATATATGAATTTTTAACTAACTAGTTTAGCTAATAGTTATTTTAAAGGGATATCAGATCCTACTTTTCAAGTTGTCAACCTAGAGAATGTTTTCAGAAACTTCTGACATATATGAGAAAATGTCATTCTTTTCAGCATTTTCATTGACATAAGATGAATTTTGTGTCAATTATAAAAGCACAAATGAGGCCCGGTGTGGTGGTTCACACCTGTAATCCCAGCTCTTTGGGAGGCCAAGCCGGGTGGGTCATGAGCTCAGGAGTTCAAGACCAGTCTGGCCAACATAGTGAAACCCTGTCTCTACTAAAAATACAAAAAAAAAAAAAAATTAGCCAGGCTTGGTAGTGGACGCCTGTAATCCCAGCTACTCAGGAGGCTGAGGCAGGAGAATCACTTAAACCCAGGAAGTGAAGGTTTTAGTGAGCTGAGATCACACCACTACACTCCAGCCTGGACCACAGTGCGAGACTCTTTCTCAAAAAAAAAAAAAAAAAAAAGCACAGATGAATCAAGTACTACTTTTATATATTGCAAGTAAAAATTGTTTGCATCTGAAACTACTTATTCAGGCTTTTGGGATTGCTCCATTAATTAGCTGACTTGGGGAATATTTATGTGATTTAAACATTAGCTCCGAATATACATGATCAAATGTTATAGGCTGTTTTAGAAAGCCATCTGATTAATTTTATGGCCAAGCTGATGATTCAAAACTTCCTTTGAAAGTGGTCCAGGGAAAAAGAACAGATTTCATTCTGGTTGATTCAAGGGACATATACCGGGAATGCCAAAGCTCATTATAAACCATTATCTTGGTGGATTACAGAGGCACAGAAGGATCCACCAATTGTAATTTCCAGTGAAAGAAATTATGAGTTATTAATTATCTGTAGAACTTGGGATTCATCCTCAGAGGAGATATCATTGTCTATGCAGGAAGAAGACCTAGTCACAAACAGGCTATTACAGTAATCCAAGCAGTGATGACTAACCATCTATTCATTTTAATTTCTTGGATAATTGGTTCCGTCTATTAGCAGTCAGCCACATATTTAAGAGACTTTTCTCCATAAAAATCTTTCCTCCTGGGTGTGATGGTCAGCTAAGCCAGTAAGCATAGTGGATTTTGCCAGCATCTTATATCAGTGATTTCAGACACTCCAGGGATTGGCCATAAATACTTCCTCAAACAAGATCTACCCAGCTATTCCTATTATTTTCTGACAAAGATAATCCCAGGATGGTATACATTTTGCAATTAGTTTTCTTTTATTATACAACATAGATTTATATCATTTCCTTAGCTGAATTCATGATATTCTCAGAGCATTGCAGATATCAGTTTAATATGCCATTTCAGAAGGTCTAGAGTAGCTGAATCTATTTTACAGTTTGCAATAAAAGTGTTCCTTCCTGAGATAAGAGCACAATAATGATTTTTATGTGGCTTTCACATTTCAAACTTGGATTTAGCTGAACTACAAAATATTTACATTTTTCACAACCAACAAGTTGTCTTTACGGATTGAATGTAAAGAGACTCCCAACTCCATTTCAGTTTTCAAAAATGCCCTAAATGCATGGTTTTCCTCTTAACACCACCATTGCCGTCTAATAACCTACATTTTAGAAAAACAAACCAATGTGACCCATTTACAAGCTGAAGCTAAATTGTGCCACCATATTATTGTGGAAAAGAATGAGTTAATGTATATCATTCTTGAAGGGATAAAAAAAATCTGTTCTAAACAGACAAAAACATTATTTTCTGGTTCCCTCAGCTGGAATCATACTGCTTTCCTTTGAAAGGTGTTTGATTCATGCAAAACTCACTTTATGAACTCAAACACATATCTCCTGAGATCACCCTCTACCATTATAATACACAGCCCAAGAAAGAAAAAGAGGATGTATTTATTGTCTATAAGATTAGAGCAAGGAAATGAAATATTTTATTTCATCCTTGAAGGTTAAAGTTTCATTTTAATGAATTTAACAGGCTTACAAGAATATTTCGATTTTAAACTTAAAAAACTATGAAGAATTTCAAACCCAGAAAATTGTACAAGAGTATCTATGTATGAATTATTAAGAATAAACTTATGTTAACATTGTGCTATATTTCTTCTGATATACCTTTTAAAAGAAGCACTATGCCCTCCCATTTGTTCCCCACCTTCCCACTGTAAAGGCAACTTCCACACTGAATCTCATGGGTATCACTGCAATGCATATTTTGAAGTTTTGCTATGTATATGTGTATCCTCAAATAATATCTACTTTTGTTTACTTACTTAGCAAAATATTATACTCTTCTACACCTTTTTAGTAACATCTTTAATGATATGTAATTGACATAACATTCATTCATTTAAAGTACAAAACAATTTTACTGGTTTTTATTATATTCACAGATAATTGAAACCATCACCACAGTCAATTTTATAACATTTCAATCACTTTAAAAGAAACTCAAAAAAGTAATCACCTGTCATTACTTGCCCCTCTGCAGTGAAAAGCAACCATTAATCTACTTTCTGTTTCTATAGATTTGCCATTCTGAAAATGTTATATAAACGGAATAAAATAATATGTATTTTTATGTGATGGCTTCTTTCATGAAGCATATGCTTTTATGGTCTATGTTGTAATATCTCATCATATGGATATACCACAATTTGTTTATCCATTGATCAGTTGATGACCATATGGATTATTTCTACTTTTTGGTTATTAGGAATAGTGCTGCTGTAAACATTTATGTACATGTTATTGGGTGAACAGATGTTTTCATTTCTCTTCATTGTTTACCTAGGACACAGCAGTAGTTTTTGAAGCATGTTGCTCTAACTCACTCTAATTCACTGTAACTGCTATATGATGTTCCATTGTATTAATAAGCCTAGCTTTATTTATCTCTTCTCTTGGACAAGTTGGTGGCTTATTTTTCATCGTTGGTTTGTAGTGCTGTAATAATGTCTTTGTATGTGCTCCTTGTGTATACACAGGGAGTTTCCAAAGGAAGACTTCTACTGGCGGAGGATGAACACATCTTGAACCCTTCTAATAATTGGCAAACTGTTTGCCAACATTGCTGCAAACATATTCCTTATCTATTAGCACAATATGCACATTTTCATTCTCTCACATTTTTTCAAAACTCAGTGTTATCTGACATTTTTGCCAATGTGATGCCTGTGAAGTGGTATTTCGTTAGTCTGCTTTAGTATTCATTTCTCTGATTATTAGTGAAGTTGAGCATGTTCTTTTATGCTTCTTAGTCATTTGCATTTCCTCTGCAGTGAATTGCAGAATTTCAAAGTTATTGTCTGTTTTCTATTGGGTTATAGTTTTTTCTCATTAAAAGTAATGGCAAAATTGCAATTACTTTTGCACCAACCTTTAAAAATTTGTAACATCCCTTATAGATATTAATTTCATGTTTATTAAAAATAGATTGCAAATACCTTCTCCTGGCCCAAAATGTTTTTTCCTGACTTTTAAAAATGCTTTAAAAAAATCATACGTTGGCTTTAATTTTAAATATAAAATTTACCAGTGTTTTCTTTTACAACTTACATATTTTGTGTCTTATTTTAAAATTATTTCTTATGAAAATCTTATAATGTGTGTCTTCTGTATTTTTTCTGAAATGATAGGTTTTGCTTTTTTTGCATTTAAGTCTTTAATTCATATAAAATTGAGTGTGTATGTGTTTTTACAGAATTAATTAAAAAACTAATTTCACCTTTTTCTGTAAAGTTATCTATTTAGGTACCTAATTGTCTTAGCATCATATATTAAATAGACTATTATTTCCTCATTGCCTTGAAATGCCACTTTTGTCATACACTAATATGATATGTAAGAGAAAGTGAGAAAGAAAGGAAGAAAGGAAAGAAGGGAGGAGGAAGGAAGGAAAAAAGGAAGGAGGAAAGGGTAGGAGGGAGGGAAGGAAAGGAAGGAAGAAAGGAAGAGAGAGAGAAATAAAGAAAGAAAAAGAAAGAAAGAAAGAAAAGAAAGTTTTGAGCTTTCTATTTTTGTATTTTTCTGTTGATTTGCCAATACATTATTTACTTGACCTATAAAGCAAATCTTGTTTCTTTCATATATATATAAAATTGCGTTTTAGGTTTTGGGGTACATGTGAAGAACATGCAGGATTGTTGCATACATACATACATGGCAGTGTGGTTTGCTGCCTTCCTCCCCATCACCTATATCTGGGATTTCTCCCCATGTTATCCCTCCCCAACTCCCCACCTTCTGCTGTCCCTCGCCTAGATCCCCCTACAGACTTCAGTGTGTGATGCTTCCCTCCCTGTGTCCCTGTGTTCTCATTGTTCAACACCCACCTATGAGTGATAATACGGTGTTTGATTTTCTGTTCTTGTGTCAGTTTGCTGAGAATGATGGTTTCCAGGTTCATCCATATCTCTACAAAGGACAAGAGCTCATCGTTTTTTATGTCTGCATAGTATTCTGTGGTGTATATGTGCCATATTTTGTCTGTCCAGTCTATCATTGATGGGCAGTTGGGTTGGTACCAAGTCTTTACTATCATAAACACTGCTGCAGTGAACATTCGTGTGCATATGTCCTTATAGTAGAACGATTTATAATCCTTTGGATATATACTCAGTAATGAGATTGCTGAGTCAAATGGAATTTCTATTTCTAGGTCCTTGAGGAATCGCCACAGTCTTCCACAATGATTGAACTCATTTACATTCCCACCAACAGTGTAAAAGTGTTCCTATTTCTCCACATCCTCTCCAGCATCTGTTGGCTCCAGATTTTTTAATGATCGCCATTCTAACTGATATGAGATGGTATCTCAGTGTAGTTTTGATTTGCATTTCTCTAATGACCAGTGTCGATGAGCATTTTTTTCATATGTTTGTTGGCCTCATATATGTCTTCTTTTGTAAAGTATCTGTTCATATCCTTCGCCCACTTTTGAATGGGCTTGTTTGTTTTTTTCTTGTAAATCTGTTTTAGTTCTTTATAGATTCTGGGTATCTTTGTCATATGGGTAGATTACAAAATTTTTTTCCCATTCTGTTGGTTGCTGATTCACTCTTATGATTGTTTCTTTTGCTGTGCAGAAGCTGTGGAGTTTGATTAGGTCCCATTTGTCTATTTTGGCTTTTGTTGCCATTGCTTTTGGTGTTTTAGTCATGAATTCCTGGCCTATGCCTATGTCCTGAATGGTTTTGCCTAGATTTTCTCTAGGGTATTTATGGTATTAGGTCTTATGTTTAAGTCTTTAATCCATCTGGAGTTAATTTTAGTGTAATGTATCAGGAAGGAGTCCAGTTTCTGCTTTCTGCACAAGGCTAGCCAGTTTTCCCAACACCATTTATTAAACAGGGAATCCTTTCCCCATTGCTTGTTTTTGTCAGGTTTGTCAAAGATCAGATGGTTGTAGATGTATGGTGTTGCCTTGGAGGCTCTGTTCTGTTCCATTGATCTACATCTCTGTTTTGGTACAAGTACCAAACTGTTTTGATTACTGAAGCCTTGTAGTATAGTTTGAAGTCTGGTAGTATGATACCTCCAGCTTTGTTCTTTTTGCTTAGAATTGACTTGGCTATATGGGCTCTGTGTTGGTTCTATATAATGTTTAAAGTGTTTTTTTCCAGTTCTGTGAAGAAGGTCATTGGTACCTTGATGGGGATAGCGTTGAATCTATAAATCACTTTGGGCAGTATGTCCATTTTCACAATATTGATTCTTCCTAACCATGAGCATGGAATATTTCTCCATCTGTTTGTGTCCTCTCTTATTTCGTTCAGCAGTGGTTTGTAATTCTCCTTGAAGAGGTTCTTTACATTCCTTGTTAGTTGGATTCCTACATATTTTATTCTCTTTGTAGCAATTGTGAATGGCAGTTTGTTCTTGATTTGGCTCTCTTTAAGTCTGTTATTTGTGTATAGGAATGCTTGTGATTTTTGCACATTGATTTTGTATCCTGAGACTGCTGAAGTTGCTTATCAGTTTCAGGAGATTTTGGGCTGAGATGATGGGGTCTTCTAGATATACAATCATATCATCTGCAAATAGAGACAGTTTGACTTCCTCCTTTCCTATTTGAATGCGCTTTATTTCTTTTTCTTGCCTGATTGCTCTGGCTAGAACTTCCAATACTATATTGAATAGCAGTAGTAAGAGAGGGCATCCTTGTCTAGTGCCAGATTTCAAAGGGAATGCTTCCAGCTTTTGCCCATTCATTATGATATTGGCTGTGGGTTTGTCGTAAATAGCTTTTATTATTTTGAGATATGTTCCAGCAATACCTAGTTTATTGAGGATTTTTAGCATAAAGGGCTGTTGAATTTTGTCAAAGGCCTTTTCTGTATTTATTGAGATAATCATGTGGTTTTTGTCTTTGGTTCTGTTTATGTGGTGAATTACGTTTATAGACTTGCGTATTTTGATCCAGCCTTGCATCCCCAGGATAAAGCCTACTTGATCGTGATGGATAAGCTTTTGATGTGCTGTTGCAATCGGTTTGCCAGTATTTCATTGAAGATTTTTTGCACCTATGTTCATCATGGATACTGGCCTGAAGTTTTCTTTTCTTGTTGAGTCTCTGCCGGGTTTTGGTATCAGGATGATGTTGGTCTCCTAAAATGATCTGGGAACAATTCCCTCTTTTTGTATTGTTTGGAATAGTTTCAGAAGGAGTGGTACCAGCTCCTCTTTGTATGTCTTGTAGAATTCGGCTGTGAACCCATCTGGATCTGGGCTTTTTTTGGTTGGTAAGCTATTAATCGCTGCCTCAGCTTCAGCCCTTTTTGTTGGTCTATTCACAGTTTCGACTTATTCCTGGTTTAGGCTTTGGAGGATGCAAGTGTGCAGGAATTTATCCATTTCTTCCAGCTTTACTGGTTTATGTGCGTAGAGTTGTTTGTAGTAATCTCTGATAGTGGTTTGCATTTCTGTGGAATCTGTGGTAATATCCCCTTTATCCTTTTTTATTGCATCTATTTGATTATTCTCTCTTTTCTTTTTTAATCTGGCTACTGGTCTGTCGATTCTGTTGATGTTTTAAAAAAAATCGGCTCCTGGATTTATTGATTTTTTGAAGGTTTTTTGGTGTCTCTGTCTCCTTCAGTTCTGCTGTGATCTTAGTTATTTCTTGTCTTCTGCTAGGTTTTGAGTTTTTTTTTATCTTGCTCCTTTAGCTCTTTCAATTTTGATGATAGGGTGTTGATTTTAGATCTTTCCTTGCTTCTCATATGGGCGTTTATTGCTATATATTTTCCTCTAGACACTGCTTCAAATGTGTCCCCGAGATTCTGTATGTTGTGTCTTCGTTTTTGTTGGTTTTGAAGAACATCTTTATTTCTGCCTTCATTTCATTGTTTATCCAGTCAACATTCAAGAGCCAGTTGTTCAGTTTCCATAAAGTTGTGCAGTTCTGAGTTAGTTTCTGAATTCTGAGTTCTAACTTGATTGCACTGTGGTCTGAAAGACTGTTATGATTTCCATTCTTTTGCATTTGCTGAGGAGTGATTTACTTCCAATTATGTGGTCAGTTTTAGAGTAGCTGTGATGTGGTGCAGAAAAGAATGTATATTCTGCAGATTTGTGTTGGAGATTTCTGTAAATGTCTATTAGTTTTTCTTGGTGCAGGTCTGAGTTCAAGTCCTGGATATCCTTGTTAATTTTCTGTCTCTTTGATTTGTCTAATATTGACAGCAGAGTGTTAAAGTCTCCCACTATTATTGTATGGGAGTCTAAGTCTCTTTATAAGTCATTAAGAACTTGCTTTATGTATCTGGGTGCTCCTGTATTGGGTGCGTATATATTTAGGATCATTAACTCTTCTTGTTGCATTGATCTTTTTACCATTATGTGATGTTCTTCTTTGTCTCTTTTTATCTTTGTTGGTTTAAAGTCTGTTTTATCAGAGACTAGGATTGCTACTCCTGCTTTTTTTTTTTTTTTTTTTTTTCCCACTCTCCATTGCTTGGTAAATCTTCCTTCATCCCTTTATTTTGAGCCTATGTGTATCACTGCATGTGACATGGGTTTCCTGGATACAGCACACTGATGAGTTTTGACTTTTTATCCAATTTGCCAGTCTATATCTTTTGATTGGAGCATTTAGCCCATTTACATTTAGGATTAATATTGTTATGTGTGAATTTGACCTTCCATTTTGATGCTAGCTGGTTGTTTTGCCTGTTAGTTGATGCAGTTTCTTCATTGTGTTGATGTTCTTTACCAGTTGGTATGTTTATGGAATGGCTGGTACTGGTTGTTCCTTTCTATGTTTAGTGCCTCTTTCAGGAGCTCTTGTAAAGCAGGTCTGGTGGTGATGAAATCTCTGAGTATTTGCTTGTTCATAAAGGATTTTATCTCTCCTTCACTTATGAAGCTTAGTTTGGCGGGATGTAAACTTCTAGGTTGAAAGTTCTTTAAGGATGTTGAATATTGGTCCCCACTCTCTTCTGGTTTCTACGGTTTCTGTGGAGAGGTACTCGTGAGTCTGATGAGCTTCCCTTTATGGGTAACCCCACCTTTCTCTCTGGCTGCCCTTAGCATTTTCTCCTTCATTTCAACCCTGGTGAATCTGACGATTTTGTGCCTTGGGGTTGCTCTTCTTGAGGAATATCTTTGTGGTGTTCTCTGTATTTCCTGGACTTGAATATTGGCCTGCCTTGCTAGGTTGGGGATGTTTTCCTGGATGATATCCTGAAGAGTGTTTTCCAGCTTCGATTCATTCTCTCCATCACATTCAGGTACACCTATCAAACGTAGATTAGATCTTTCCACATAATCCCATATTTCTTGGAGGCTTTGTTCATTACTTTTTACTCTTTTTTGTCTAATCTTGCCGTCTCATTTAATTTCATTTAGTTGATCTCAATCTCTGATATCCTTTCTTCTGCTTGATCAATTCAGTTACGGAAACTTGTGTATGCTTCACAAAGTTCTTGTGTTGTGTTTTTCAGCTCCATCAATTCATTTATATTCCTCTCTAAGCTGTTTATTCTCATTAGCATTTTTGTCAAACCTTTTTTCAAGGTTCTTAGTTTCTTTGCATTGGGTTAGAACATGTTCTTTTAGCTCAGAGAAGTTTCTTATTACCCAGCTTCTGAAGCCAGTTTCTGTCAATTCATCAGACTCATTCTCCATTCAGCTTTGTTCCCTTGCTGGTGAGGAGTTGTGATCCCTTGGAGGAAGAGAAGTGTTCTGGTTTTGGGAGTTTTCATCCTTGTTGTGCTAGTTTCTTCCCATCTTTGTGGATTTATTTAGCTGTGGTCTTTGTAGTTGGTGACATGTTATTGTGTGTACTATTTTACTACCAAATCCATTTTACAAACCCTACAAATAATTATTAGGAAGTAGTTAAGGAGAAAAAGAAGCAAAGAAAAGTATATGGTAAATGAGAAGAACAAATATTATAAAAGAAATAGAATCAAATATTCAGTAATTGTAATTGCTGTAAATCAACTAAATTCACCAGTTAAAAGTTAGAGACCCTCAGACTGGAAATTTAAAACTTCAGCTATAAATTATTTACAAATGATGCATTCCACAGTAATAAAAAAATTAAAAGTAAAGGAATAGTTTTGAAAATACTAGTCCATTGCCAACTGTGACAGTCATGAGTACATGTCTCTTGGATCATCAAGTCGAGGGATCATAGTAAACCAAGGGCCCCAGCTGGTGTGCTCTGAATTCACACTTCCCACAGGCTGCTTTCAACCAATGATTTCATGTGGCAGGGCTCCTTCAGTAGGCCAGTTCCGGGGAGACATGCCACTCCTCTGACAGATTCCTCTGGACCCAGTACTCTCTAATGACCTTGTCAAGCATCTCTTAGACTGTAACTCAGTCTAAGATGCTTCTACCCAAACTTCTTCCTCCCTCCCTTCTTCTCTCCTTCCCTCAGGTTCCGATTTGCATTGAGATCTGATGAGTCTTCCAGTTTCTTCCCAGTTTACTCAAAATTTTCTCTCCAATAAACCCCAAATATTTTAGATTTTTAAAGCCATCTTGGAAGGATAGCAGACACAGGCTTATGCTGGCTTACCACTGACTTATGTGGTTTGGCTGTGTCCCCACCCAAATCTTACCTTGAATTGTACCTCCCATAATTTCCATGTGTTGTGGGTAGGACGAAGTTGGAGATAATTGAATCATGGAGGTGGTTTTTACCCCATACCCTTCTCATTGTAGTGAATAAGTCTCATGAGATTTGATGGTTTTGTAAAAGGAAACCCCTTTTGCTTAATTTTCATTCTCTCTTGCCTGTCACCATGTAAGACGTGCCTTTGGCCTTTAGCCATGATTGTGAGGCCTTCCCAGCCATGTGAAACTGTGAGTCCATTAAACTTTTTTTTTTTTAAATTAATTTCCCAGTCTTGAGTATGTCTTTATCAACAGTATGAGAATGGACTAATACAGTAAATTGGTACTGGGAGTGGGGTGCTGCTGTAAAGATATCTCAAAATGTGGAAGTGACTTTGGAACTGGATTACAGGTGAGGCTGGAACAGTTTAGAGGGCTCAGAAGAAGACAGGAAAATGTGGGCATTTCCAAGTTGTCTTGGAACTTCCTAGAGAATTGTTGAATGGCTTTGACCAAAATGCTGATAATGATATAGACAATGAAGTCCAGGCTGAGATGGTCTCAGATGGAGATGAGGAACTTGTTGAGAGCTGGAGTAAAGGTGAATCTTGCTGTTTTAGCAAAGAGACTGATGGCATTTTGCCCCTATCCTAGATATTTGTGGAACTCTAAATGTGAGGGAGATGATTTAGGGTATCTAGTGAAAGAAATTTCTAAGTAGCAAAGCATTCAAAAAGTGACTTGCATGCTGTTATAAACATTCAGTTTTAAAAAGGTAACAGCATAAACATTTAGAAAATTTGCAGCCTAACAATGCAATAGAAAATACAATCCCATTTTCTGAGAAGAAATTCAAGTTGGCTACAGAAATTTGCATAAATAACAAGGAGGCAAATGTTAATTACCAAGACAATGGGGAAAATGTCTCCAGAGCATGTTAGAGACTTTTTTCCTCCCATCACAGGCCCAGATGCTGAAGAGAAATAAATGGTTCCTTGGTCCTGGCAGAGGGCCCCCCTGCTGTGTGCAGCCTAGGGACTTGCCTGTGCCCCGGTCATTCTACTCACGGCTAAAAGGGGCCAAGGCATAGCTCAGGCTATGACTTCAGAGGATACAAGCTCCAAGCCTTGGCAGCTTCCATGTGGTGTTGAGTCCATGGGTGCACAGAAGTAAAGAATTGAGGTTTGGGAACCTCCTCCTAGGTTTCAGAGGATTATGGAAATGCCAGGATGCCCAGGCAGAAGCTTACTGCAGAGGCAGAGCCCTTATGGAGAACCTTTGCTAGGGGAATACAGAGGGAAATGTGGGGTTGAAGCTACCACACAGAGACCCCACTGGGGCACTGCCTAATGGAGCTGTGAGAAGATAGTCACTATCCTCCAGACCCAAGAATGGTAGATCCACCAGTAGCTTGCCCTGTATGCCTGGAATAGTCACAAACACTCAATGCCAGCCTGTGAAAGCAGCCAGGAGTGGGGCTGTACCCTGCAAAGCCACAGGGGTGGAGATGCCTGAGGCCATGGGAGCTCACCTCTTGCATCAGGATGACCTGGATGTGAGACATGGAATCAAAGGAAATAGCTTTGGAGTTTTAAGATTTGACTGTCGCACTGAATTTAGGACTTGCATGGGATCTGTAGCCTCTTTGTTTTGGCCAATTTCTCCCATTTGGAATGGCTATATTTACCCAATGTCTGTATCCCATTATATCTAGGAGGTAACTAACTTGTTTTTGATTTTACAGGCTCATAGGTGGAAGGGACTTGCCTTGTCTCAGATGAGACTTTGGACTGTGGACTTTTGAGTTAATGCTGAAATGAGTTAAGACTTTGGGAGAGTGTTGGGAATGCATGATTGATTTTGAAATGTGAGGACTTGATATTTGGGAGGGGCAAAATGTTATGGTTTGGTGGCTGTGTCCCCACCAAAATCTCATCTTGAAATGTAGCTCTCATAATTCCCATGTGTCTTGGGAGGGATCCAGTGGGAGATAATTGAATCTTGGGGTGGTTTCCCACATACACTTCTCATGGTAGTGAAGAATTCTCACAAGATCTGATGGTTTTATAAGGGAAACCCCTTTTGCTTGGTTTTTATTCTGTCTTGCCTGCCACCATGTAAGATGTGCCTTTTACCTTCTGCCATGATTGTGAGGTCTCCGCATCCATATGGAACTGTGAGTCCATTAAGCCTGTTTTTTTTTTAAAACATGTTACCCAGTCTCAGATATGTCTTTATGAGCACTGTAAGAATGGAATAATACACTGACCCCTCAAAAGGAAATCAAACTAACAAAAAGAACTGTTATAATTATATTAATTCTAGCAAAAGACTATGAGGCACAAAGCATTATTAGTAATAAAGAAGATTTTAACAATGTTAGAAGGGAATATTACCAGCACTAAATATAACAATTACTAATTTGTAATTTTAACTTGCCATCAAAATAGAAAAAAAAATCAGATTTACAAGGAGAAAAGAATAAATATATAACCATATTGATTTCTTTTCAAACCTGCTGGTGCTTTCACTTTGTGCCTAGTGATTTTTGTAGGGTACACACACACACAACCACATCTTTAATAATTTTTAATATTTTCACTGTATATTCTCTTCCACATTCTTGTCCTGTCATTCCAGGTTCTGATTCCTGCACATTGTGATGTGGTGGATTGTTGCCTCTTGTATTTATTATTTTCATTTTTGGCTCATTTTTAATAGACATTCTATCCTTATGCTCCACCTCAGGCCAGGAATCCCTATGGCTTGGCCTGTAAGACCTAAGAGGATCTGCATTTTCTTCTGCCAAGTACCATAGAGGTATCACCGGCTTCTTGGTGTGGGGAATTCCTGGAAATAGTAGTGTACATTTGGACTCCAGATAATACAAGCAACAGGAAGAGTGACCAACTCTACTGCTTTACCTAGAACTGAGGGAGTTTCCAGAATTCAAGACTTCCAGACTTAAAATTTGGACAGTCCTAAGCAAACCAAGATGATTGACCACCTTAACACTAGCCTGTTTATTTTTTTTCCCCTCAGGGAAAAATTGTATTCTTACCCAAATCTCAGGCAGAGACAGACAAGTTTCTATATCACACCCCTTACCACCGTAACATTTTCAAGTCTAATGCACAGCATAACTTTAGAAATAATTTATAGAAATGGTAACTCACAGTATCTGTTATTTGGCAAATCCATCTGTTTGTCTCAAGTCATTTAGCACTTGTCAAGTCCTCCTTTCCACTAAGACTGCAACCCTTGGAGACACCCAGCTTTAATCCAGAGGCTTGGTTCCCATCGTCCTTACACTTAGTTTAAAGACTCCATCTCCTATCCCTGCACATAGAATTAGGATGTTTCCACCCCATCCACACTCTGACCCTCCTGACCCATTAGCTCATGTGTTTATAACTCTTGTTTTAGTTCTTTCTTCTTTATTTTATTCTTTATTAGTTATTCTTTATTTCAGACAGCTTGGGTGTTCCTCTTCTTACTTGTTAGTTCACTCTGCATTTAAACATTTCATTTCATTATGTTTTGCAGCATTTTCTAAGTCTGTGTAGATGGAGGAGTGTCACATTATCTTAACCTACCATCTTTCCCAAACCTGAACGCCTCCCACAACAAGTTTTTACCGGCCTGCCTGGCCCTGCAGCAACACAGCCTAAAATGTCTGTAAAATACGGCAAGTTCTGAATGATTTGAGGTGATAGATTTGCCAAATAACAGACACTGTGTTTTACTATTTCTATGAATTATTTCTATAGTATTCCTTTACATTAGAAAATGTAATTACTGTTTGAAACAGACACAAGAATTCTTCCTTATGGCCTCAGTAGTTAAGAAAAGTCATTGAGTTGGGCATGGGATATATAAGGTTTGTGATTTGTTTATTATAAACAGTGATATTGATCACCTTTCCAGCTCCAGGTTTATTTTGTCTCCCATTTCTATGAGAATGGACTATGACTCATTCTGGCTGGGTCAACATGTGTGCCCCATCCTGAAATGTTGTAGGTTTAGGAAAAGGTGATCACCTGGAGAAGAAGGTAAATTCCATTCTTTGGGCCTTAATAATGAAGAAAAGTCTCTGTGCTGGGCAAGGTCCACACATGATGGTTTAGAATACCTTGGAGGCTCCACCCATACAGGGTAACCAGAGTTATTTAGTAGGGAAAAAAGAAACATATTGCTTTTCAAAGAATTTCGAAGAAAATAATTCTTGAAAGTCAGACAGTCTCACCAGAATAATGTCCTTGAAACCCCAAGGATTTCAGAGTGAAAAAATAAACTTAAGAGAAATAAATATATATGTATTTTAGTTTTACTCTTGATTATTCTGTGTGTTCTTATGTACATCTTTAACTTGTGAGCCCTGGAACCAGAAAATATTTATAAGTAAGCATTTTTAAATTTTATTTCTACATTTTACAGAGATAATTTAATGAAATATTAAGTAAAAGGTATTCAGAAGCTGATTTTGCTATTGAAGCTGGGACTGAAATGTTAGTTACACACCCAATATCCATTCACTCTGATTTCATTCAGGTTTCCACTTTTTCCCCACATAGCCTGGTGAAAATCCTGATTCATCTCAGTCAATCACTGTCATTCCATTGCCCTAGCAAGTAACTGGGCTTGGGAACAGGCATGTGACCCAGGCAATGAGGAGTAAAGGAGGAATCTGGGGGGAGCTTTTCAGCAAAGAAATCTTTCTTTTTAAAAAGAGACCAATGATAATAAACATCCCTCTCATTCAGCTGGACGCTGTTGTTTGTCAAAGATGCTTCTAGCTGTGGATGTCATCTTGCAAGTTTGAGGAACTGGTCAAAGATAAGGCCAATATATTGAGGTTGATATAATGGCAAAAAGAATGAACAAAGATCCTGACATCCTTGAGTTGCTTTATTGAGGTATCCTAGAGCCACCTGATGCTAGGACTCTTGTTATGAAAGACCACAAATACCCTTACTGTTTAAGCCAAGTAAGGTAAGTTGTTTTTGTTTGTTTGTTTGTTTGTTGCTATTTACAGCCTAAGTCACCCTAATTGATACAGTAGCATCATTGAGGGTATTGGCTTAATCACTGCTCAACTGGACCTTGTAAGATTTGGAGGCCAAAGGCAGAAAGGATTTAAGATATCTTCACTCTTCCCAGACAGGCTAGGTAGGAGAAAAAGTGGTAAAGAGGAGATGAGAAGGCTGCATCCTATTTCTAAGATTTTATTTGAGCCACAAAATTCTATTACCCATTTCAACAGAACCTTCTAACTCTGTGGGAGGTACCAGGCACCCACTTGTTGGTGATCCCATGCTCAAAAAAAAAAAAAAAAAACCTGTTGTGGTTGAATTAGTAATAGGGCTCCTGCTTGCATCAAAAGTACAAAATTCCCTGATATTTTCTTTTTTTCCTTTTCAGGTACAGGCACAAACACAGTCCAAGACATTTGACACTGCAGGGAGGAGAGTGGGTTTTGGAAAATGTGTTTATTTGGCACCTTTGCCCCACGGCAATATTGCTTGTTTTATAATTTTAAAAGGGAGGGGGATTTTTTTATACAACTTTTTCTGAGTGAATACAACAATTCTAAGCAGCTGATAACTGCCAAGTAGGGAACCTGATCTTTCTTTCTGTTGTGGTTGCTTGTTTGTTATCTTCTCTTTAAAACTGGAAACAGTTGGTGGTCAGAGATCTCAGGCTTCCAGCTGCGAAGCTGTTGTGGACACACTGAGGCTGGTTTCTGGTGGCTGGTGTGAATTCCAATGAATTCCAATGCAGCAGGGGAGATGTCTGAGAATGAAGGGCTTGTTCCAGAATATGTTTTCTAGGAGCACCATTCTCTGAAAGTTGTTGCCAACATGGAAAAAATACCCCAAGGTCAACAGATACCCACCCTTCTTTCCTACTACTCTCTTTAAGCAATCCAATAACAGCCGTAGAAGGCTGTTGGCTAGTTGGAT
Organism: Saimiri boliviensis; assembly: GCF_048565385.1. Taxonomy (NCBI): domain Eukaryota; kingdom Metazoa; phylum Chordata; class Mammalia; order Primates; family Cebidae; genus Saimiri; species Saimiri boliviensis. Next base: position 78,440,793 of record NC_133450.1, read on the forward strand.
CCTTTATCTCAAGTTTACTGCATTTAGTTTTACAAAGACATGAAGACAAGTCTTGATTTGGGGGATGAGGGATGGAGAAGGAATATTCTAGAGCCTAACAAGATGTTTCAGATTGTGCCCAGGAATTACTTACAGAGATCCAGGAAACACAATGCTACCTAACTGCTGCTTTTGTTACCTAACTTCCACTGGTCACATCTACAGCTGGGCTGCTGCATATGAAAGACTCCCTGCATCCCTGGAAAGAGCAAGGAGGCCAGGGGGAAGGCTAGTTTCTCACCGGTTATGATTTTCCTCTATCAATAACTGGGTGGACTCTGATGGTGAGCAAAGTATAAAATGGGCTTCAGAGTCTCTGCTTTCAGTGTTCTTTCATGTTGGCATTAATCAACTGCCCTGTGCTTCAGTCACGACTAGCTGGAGTCCAAAAAAATACTTAGGATTTAGAAATCAAACAAAAAGATAATCACTCAGAAATCAGATTTAAATCTACAGTGACTAAAGTTGCTTTGTTAGAGAAATAAAAGTGTTAAGAAGCTTTCTTTTCTTCTGAGGGTACTAAACAGTTGTAGCTGGCACAAACAGGTTTGGGACTGTTTGTATTGAATCATGTCAAACCCACTAAGCATGTGGAAACAGGCTATATTTGCTATGATTTCAAAGCTCTTGCAATTGCTCAGGAAAGGGGGACAAGTCTTTGCTCTGATTTGGAAGAATCAGTGCTTTCCTTGATAACATGAAAGCTCAAAATAACACAGACCTGCTTTGGGCTGGATCCCAAATGCCACCTCCAAATCAGGAAAATGAGAAACAAAAGTTAATTGAACATGGAAGGCCAGTGCAGGCAAAAATTACAGTGCATGTCACATGGTCATTTTACAAAGTGACTTTTTAAAATAAAAAATAAATAAAATCAGGAAAACTCCACAGAGACATATTAATGCCTCAGCCTGGAATAATAAAGCTCTGTTAAAAACACTTGCCATTAGCCACCATCTGCTGTTAGCAATTGGGGGTAATCTTTATGTCCTCTTGACAGCTTTGCCTCATTCCTTGGCCTCCTAATAAAGCAAAGACTCACCATGGATAAAGCATTTGGGAGTAAGGATCCCTCAGATATTTTATATCTTTTCACTGCTTTGAGTTTGATGACCAACATCCAATACTCTGTTCAGGGTTGTCAAGACTGCATATTGAATCGAAGGAAATTTGCTGACTATATTTCCTTCCTCTCCCATGATGCTCTATCACTGTCAGCATTTGCTGCACAAATCAGAGGTAAGGTGGGCTCACCATATACATAACAAAACTACTTTCTGACTCTACTCTTTCTTGTGTGTCTCAAGAAAATTTCTTGATTAGAATTCCTGCAGTATGACTGCATTTTTCTTCCCATTCAAGCTCATACTATTAGGCTATTTAGTAAATTATAAATACAATTCTCATTCACACCAAAAGTAAATTTGTTTTCTCTTTGTAGTGCTGTGGGTCAAGACATCTTAAAACACATAAGCAGGATGAATGGCAAAGGCATATGATCCCCAATTTGGCAAATAGCTCTTAACAGATAGACGTGCAGAGCAAAGAAACCATGTTATTAATATTCTGAGTGCATTGAGCCTACTGTTTTCCATCCTTCAGATGTAATCTTACTGCGTCTGAGGAATATGACTAGAGACGGGAAATGCCATGTAGGTAAAATGTCTGAATGACACACAGTTTTGTTCCCTGTGGTCTTTTATTCCCTACTGGTATTTTCGTTACCTGGCTGTCTGTGATGGCTCAGAAATATAAAACACACTTTGATTTTTCTACAATAGTCTTCTCCAGTTTGGGGGCTACATGGACTTCTTTGAGATGAAGTTCCTGCTTCATCTGCTATGAAGTTGCTTGTCACAGCAGAGGAAGTGGGCCAAGGGTATAGAGGCACAGTCATGGGAGCAGGTGTTTGCTTCAATTGTCTCCAGTCCCAAGGGTAATGCCCTCTGACCCACTTCAATCATGGTTAGTCATTTTCTGCTACTTGACTTTAGGCTTGTGTCTCCCAGTGGTGCACTGGGAGGAAAATAAAAGGAGGGATGGGGGAGATGGAGGAATAGAGAAATGAAAATTCAGAGTGGGCCTAGTTTATCCCACCAGATATACTTTCACTCATCCACATTTTTGTATTCCCTGTTCTCCTAACCTGTGGACAGTATTTCTTGACTTAATCTCAAAAGACCTTACAGTACTTTGTAAGGCATACCTTCTATTTAAACCAATAAAAATAGTTAAGACTTCACATTGAATCCATCCAGAGTACTCACTCTCTGCTGGAAGGATTACTCTAGGCATACAAGATACATAATCTCTTTCTTCCCCCAACCCCAACTTCTTATTTCTTCTTTTTTAAATCTTAAACTGACCATGGACCTCATTCATGCCAAAAATGCCACACTGCACTGGTCAACAGGTAGTCTGGAGGACCCTGAGACCAGCAGACCTCATTTCAAAGGACAAAAACCACTGCCCTAGGGATTTCTGTTCTTTTGGAAGATTCCTTTAATAAGCATTTTGCATATAGATATATGAGTCAGTGATCAGAACTGTCCTGCTTCTACTTGTATTATTTATGCTCCTTCATGCAGCACAAAGGAGAAAAACCTGGAATACTTTTGATGATAGGGGTTTATTACAATCCCTGTGGTATATGCACTATGCCTCATGGGTAAAAAGAATGGTAGCTCACTGGTGTTTGAATTGTTGCTCAGACTCAAATAATGCATCATCTCAGTGTAAATCGGTAATCATAATCCCCCAAAGAGATGATATGACCAGTTTAGTTTTCATGATTCGGTATCAAACACTCCATTTCATGAGAGATTTGCCTCATGGGCAGGTGACCATGCTCATGTCCAGATCAGTCATCATTTTCATCCTTATCCTCCTCTTCGTCATCATCCCTAACACTTACCTAGTCCCTGTTCTAAGAATTTCATATACATTTACTCAATTTAATTGTATCAACAACCCTATGCAGTAGATGCTATTATCCTTATAGATATTACAGATAAGGAAATAGTATCAACTGTATGGAGTTATCTGTATTTTACAGATAAGAAAACTGAGGAACAGAAAGATTCAGTTAATTGCCCAAAGTCACCTAGCTAATAATTGGAGGAACCAGAATGTTGGTTCCAGGCTATTAATTGATAGCACATCCATGCATCCATGCTGGCCGTGGCTTATTGGAGATCCCTGATATAATCGGATAGCCTGATTAAGGTGGTAGTGCACCAGCTGTGTACTGGAGGCCCCTTGCTGTGCCAGTTAAATCACTTTAATTGCTGGATGTCAGGAAGTTCTGGGATCCTCAGCGAATTGCTGGGGCAGCTACTTTACGACTGAGGGGAGAGGCTTTTTTACCATGTTAAGGAGGATGTACAGATGGTCCCTGACTTACAATGATTGACCTGATTTTTCTTTTTTCATTTTTAAAAATAAACGTTACTTTGGAACAATTTTAAATTTATGGAAAAATTGCAAAGATACCCCAGAAAATTTCTGCATGCCCTTTACCCAGTTTCCCCAAATGCTAACATCTCATATTCCACAGTACATTTGTCAAAACCAAGAAATTAATGTAAATACATTACTATTATCTAAACTATAGATTTTACCACTCTTTCTCTAGTAGTATCCTTTATCTGTTCCAGGATCTAATCCAAGACTTCATTACATTTAGCATGACCATTTTTTTGTTATTATACTTAAGTTCTGGGATACATGTGCAGAACGTGCAGGCTTGTTACTTAAGTATATACATGCCATGGTGGTTTGCTGCACCCATCAACCCATCATCTACATTAGATATGTCTCCTAATGCTATCCCATCCCTAGCCCCCCACTCCTTGATAGGCCCCAGTGTGTGATGTTCCCCTCCCTGTGTCCATGTGTTCTCATTGTTCAACTCCCACTTATGAGTGAGAACATGCAGTGTTCGGTTTTCTGTCCCTATGTTAGTTTGCTGAGAATGATGGTTTCCAGATTAATCCATGTCCCTGCAAAGTACATGAACTTATCCTTTTTTTATGGCTGCATAGTATTCCATGGTGTAGATATGCCACATTTTCTTTACCCAGTCTACCATTAATGGGCATTTGGGTTGGTTCCAAGTCTTTGCTATTGTGAACAGTGCTGCAGTAAATGTACATGTGCATGTGTCTTTATAGTAGAATGATTTATTCTTTGGGTATATACCCAGTAATGGGATCTCTGGGATGGTATTTCTGGTTCTAGATCCTTGGAGAATCACCACACTATCATCCACAATGGTTGAACTAATTTACACTTCACCAACAGTGTAAAAGCATTTCGGTTTCTCTACATCCTCTCCAGCATCTGTTGTTTCCTGACTTTTTAATAATCACCATTCTAACTGGCATGAGATGGTATATCATTGTGGCTTTGATTTGCATCTCTCTAATGACCAGCGATAATGAGCTTTCTTAAATATTTTTTTGTGTGTGGCATAAATGTCTTCTTTTGAGGTGTTCATATTCTTCCTCCACTGTCTGATGGAGTTGTTTGTTTTCTTTTTGTACATTTGTTTAAGTTCTTTGTAGATTCTGGATATTAGCCCTTTGTCAGAAGGATAGATTGCAAAAATTTTCTCTCATTCTGTAGGTTGCCTGTTCATGATAGTTTCTTTTGCTGTGCAAAAGCTCTTTAGTTTCATTAGATCACATTTGTCTATTTTGGCTTTTGTTGCCATTGCTTTTGGTGTTTTAGTCATGAAGTCTTTGCTCATGCCTATGTCCTGAATGGTATTGCCTAGGATTTTGCTAGGATTTTTATGGTTTTAGATCTTACGTTTAAGTCTTGAATCCATCTGGAGTTAATTTTTGTACAAGGTGTATGGAAGGGGTCCAGTTTCAACTTCCTGCATATGGCTAGCCAGTTTTCCCAACACCATTTATTAAATAAGGAATCCTTTCCCCATTGCCTGTCTTGTCAGGTTTGTCAAAGGTCAGATGGTTATAGATGTATGGTGTTCTTTCTAAGGCCTCTGCTTTGTTCCATTTGTTTATATATCTGTTTTGGTACCTATACCATGCTGTTTTTGTTACTGCAGCCTTGCAGTATAGTTTGAAGTCAGGTAGCATGATGCTTCCAGCTTTGTTCTTTTTGCTTAAGATTATCTTGTCTATATGAGCTCTTTTTTGATTCCATATGAAATTTAAAGTAGTTTTTTTTCTAATTCTATGAAGAAAGTCAGAGGTAAATTGATGGGGATAGCATTGAATCTACAAATACTTTGGACAGTATGGTCATTTTCATGATATTAATTCGTCCTATCCGTGAGTGTGGAATATTTTTCCATTTGTTTTTGTCCTCTCTTATTTCCTTGAGAAGTGGTTTGTAGTTGTCCTTGAAGAGGTCCTTCATATCCCTTCGAAGTTGTATTCCTAGGTATTTTATTCTCTTTGTAGCAATTATGAATGGGAGTTCACTCATGATTTGGCTCTCTGTTTGTCTATTATTGGTGTATAGGAATGCTTGTGATTTTTGTCCATTGATTTTGTATCTTGAGACTTTGCTGAAGTTGCTTATCAGCTTAAGAAAATTTGGGCTGATATGATGGGGTTTTCTAAATATGCAATCATGTCATCTGCAAACAGAAACAATTTGACTTCCTCTCTACCTATCTGAATACTCTTTATTTCTTTCTCTTGCCTGATTGCCCTGGCCAGAACTTCCAATACTATGTTGAAAAGGAGTGGTGAGAGAGGATGTCCTGTCTTGTGCCAGTTTTCAAAGGGAATTCTACCAGCTTTTGCCCATTTAGTGATATTGGCTGTGGGTTTGTCATAAATAGTCTTATTCTTTTGAAATATGTTCCATCAGTACCTAGTTTATTGAGAGTTTTCAGCATGAAGCAGTGTTGAATTTTATCTAAGGCCTTTTCTGGATCTATTGAGATAATTGTGGTTTTGTTATTGGTTCTGTTTATGTGATGGATTACATTTATTTATTTGCATATGTTGAACCAGCCTTGCATCCCAGGGATCAAGCCATCTTGATCTTGGTGGATAAGCTTTTTGATGTGATGCTGGATTCGGTTTGCCAGTATTTTGTTGAGGATTTTCACATCAATGTTCATCAGGGATATTGGCCTGAGAACAAAGACACAATGTCCCAGAATCTCTGGGACACAGCACTAAATGCCCACAGGAGAAAGCAGGAAAGATCTAAAATCAGCACCCTAACATCACAATTAAAAGAACTAGAGAAGAAAAACAAACAAATTCAAAAGCTAGCAGAAGAAAGAAATAGCTAATATCAGAGCAGAACTGAAGGAGGTAGAGACATGAAAAACCCTTCAAAAAATCAATGAATCCTGGAGCTGGTTTTTTGAAAAGATTAACAAAATACACAGACTGCTAGCCAGACTAATAAAGAAGAAAAGAGAAGATCAAATGGACACAATAAAAAATTGATAAAAGGGATATTACAACTGATCACATAGAAATGCAAACTACCTTCAGATAATACTATAAACACCTCTACACAAATAAACAAGAAAACCTAGAAGAAATGGATAAATTCCTGGACACATACACCCTCCGAAGACTAAACCAGGAAGAAGTCAAATCCCTGATTAGACCAATAATGACTTCTGAAATTGAAACAGTAATTAATATCCTGCCAACAAACAAAAGCCCATGAGCAGAATGAATTCACAGCCAAATTCTATCAGAAGTACAAAAAGGAGCTGATACCATTCCTTCTGAAACTATTCCAAACAATAGAAAAATCCCTAACTCAATTTATGAGGCCAGCATCATCCTGATACGAAAACTTAGCAGAGAATGACATGATTTTTTTAACTTTATTATGGCCTGAGAGGGAAACCCATTCAATAAAAACCATACTTTGAATACCCATACAACCATTCTGTTTTTCACTTTCAATACAATGTCCAATAAATTCGATGAGATATTCAACACTTTATTATAAAACAGGCTTTTTGTTTTATGATTTTTGCCCAACCGCAGGCTAATGTAAGCGTTCTAAGCATGTTTAAGTCACTCTAGGCTAAGCTATGCTGTTCCATAGGTTAGGTGTATTAAATACATTTTCAGCTTATAATATTTTGAGCTTCTGATGGGTTTATTAGGATGTAACCCCATCATAAGTCAAGAAACATCTCTATGTCAATATTTTAGTAATAGATATTCCCTGGTACTTAGTCCTGCCCTCTGAATATTTATGCATACTTATGTGACTCAAATTCTATTCCGTTTTCTTTAGTCTTTTTTCCTCTAAACAGGAGCAAAGGCATCACTTATACTATCTCTTCTTCAACACAGACACAATCTACCCTTTTAGTAATGTATTGTTTGTACTATCAACTTTAGGATTGAACAACATCAATATGGGATATGTTTGGACCCTGTACTTAAAATCAGTTTGGGTGAGATTAGCTTAAGTAGCAATGTTCATATGTGTAATTCATTTCTGAAGATGATTATGGAACTAGTGAGAGGAGGATGTGTTTTGAGGCCCACACAGCATCTCCTTTTGCATTTACAAGTTCCCAGCTATCCAGGCTGCTGCAGTGGAGTTCTCTAAACCTCTTTCTGCTTAAGCAATGCTCCATTCATGAATTGTTCTTTACTCAGATAAACTCTGTTAAGTTTATTTTCTCTAAAGTTTTTCTTTTCACAGGAATAATTGACTTAATTCACCGAGGTATTAGACAATAAAATTCTTTCTGCCCCTGTCCACAAAAAAACCTCTGAATGAGCTATTGTAACTTGGATAAGGTAAATCATCTTCTCCTATGACTTTGTAAGTTTAATTAGTGGGCCATGCAAAGTTCTAATCTGACCCAAAAAAAATTTTTTTTAAAGCAACCATAACAACCCAGGGCAGTCTAAGCCATCATTTCAGTTGCTTTCCCTTCACCTATCAGAAAAGATGCCTTAAAAAGATTCTGTGAGGTCATGTGCCAGAAGATGATTCTGGGACAATTCCAAGGATATCACAGGCATTTCTTCTAGAGAGTATTTCTAAGTCAGAAAAGACAACTTTAAGGAAGTCAAGAGGCAAATCTGATAGACATGCTGTCAAAAAGCCAGTTGCCCTCAATTTTTTTTATTGTAATAAATAGCCTAAATGGGATACCTTAAAATTGCCTTCAGAGGGCTGAACTTCCAGCAATGAGATTAAAAGTAGCCTTTTCCCTTTAAAATGGTCTCAAGCTTGAGGCATTTAGTTCAGAAAGACTGTTTTCTGTTTCTTTGCTTGTTCATTTTTCAGTTCTCCATGAATCTATGACCAACAACAGCCAATTGTCAATAGTTGCCAGGTACAAAAGAATTGAACTAATCTGACGTGACAGCTCTTCCCCATCCCAAACCTTGACATTTTTCATGTTATGCTGGAATTATGTGCCCAGCAGGACTTAAATCCTTTCTTCTGATGGCCTTATACCTTATACCAGCTCTATGTTGTCGAAGAAATAAGGAAAATTTACAGTGCTGAAAATGGCCTCTTTGTGACATAGTATTGCTCAGTTTGGTATCTACTCAGGTTGAGAGCATTCTCTGAACCTCAAACATGCCAGAACTTCATAACCACTCCTCCTCCAGGGGATGGGAATATGATCTACTCCTGATACTAGAATCCCAGTTACAAGCTGATGGGAAAGATTCACTGTAATTACAGGGTTCCTGAGCTTCAGTTAAGATATACTCCCTTGGCTTTGAATGACAGATGTTGCTCTGGTTTGACATATTCTATTCAAGGGGGTCATTTTCTTTTCTCTTTATTAGAACTCCATGCCTTAAGTGAGAAAAACAACAAGTTATACCTAAGGATAAAGGCAGAATTAAGGTCTGAGAAAAATCTAGTCATAACTTCCGAACCTTTCACTACCATCCCAATGCTATTTGAAATAATTTTTATTCTGGGATAAGTGAGAAAACTGTTTGTCATAACCCAGTAAATATTCAGGGCTTTTCTTTCCCCCCACCCCTACCCCCATCCCCCTTAAAATCACCCAGTAGAAACCCTTCTGGTTGGATTTTAAAAATTATTTTTATTTTTTATAGGTATGTAGTAGATATATATATTTATGGGGTATATAAGATCTTTCGATGCAGTCATACAGTGTATAATAATCACATCAGAATAAATGGGGTATTCATCACCTCAAGCATTTATCCTTTGTGTTACAAACAATTCAGCTGTACTCCTTTAGTTATTTTCAAATATACCATTAAATTATTATTTGCTATAGTCACCCAGTGGTGCTACTAAGTACTAGACTTTATTCATACTTACTAATTATTTTTTGTACCCAATAACCATTCTACTTCCCTTCCCCCAACCTCTCATTACCCTTCCCAGCCTCTGGTAACCATCCTTCTACTCTCTATCTCCACAAGTTCAGTTGTTTTAATTTTTAGCTCTGGTGGAATATTTTTATTCTATTGTATATAGCTTTGTCAAGCCTTTGTCTATTTATTTGTATTAATCCATGAATCTTTAAGAGCTTATTCGGATCAAATGGTTCATTCTACTGTTGAAGAAACTGAGGACTCCAAGAGAGGAAGTGATTTGGATAAGATCCCAGTAAGAGGGTGGAAGAGCTGGGATTCAACATCAACACTGCCAACATGCATCTAAGTTCATTACCACTGCATGCCTTGTGATACAACTCACCACTTAATAAAAATTAAGTTATAGCAGCAACTTCCAATCTACAAATTGGGAAAAGATCTGTTAGATCCATATGTATGCAAGAGAAAGTAGAAGAATCTAGAGAAAAGGAGGGTTCAATTTACCTTTGTCCCCAAAGTTCATGTACATACTTTTAAAACATAATTTATTTTTATATACCAGGCAGGATTTTACGCTCAACATGAGACAGCAGTAAAATGTATTTCCAGTTTAAGGTTAACCCAAAATAGGTCATGGCTAGAATTTGACTGGGGCGGGGGGCGGGGGGGAACTGAAAACATATGTGTGAAGCTACCCATAAGACATTCATTGCTTGTTTCAGATGCCTCATGCCCCAATTCTCTTCAGAATCCAAGACTCCCTAAACCACAGACAAAGCCATCACACACAAAGATTAGAATCTCAAGTCTAATTTATTTTTCTATAGCAGTTCAGCAGACGACTATCCTAAATTTTTTTTTAAAAAGTATAAACATGATTTTATTTATGAGAACATATGATGTGATAAGAATATTTAATATTTTAACTTTAAATGAAGGTAAAACATACATCAAGGAAAGTATGTACAAGTGTTGAATTGTTGAAACATCATAAACTGGATGCATTCATGTAAGCAATCCTATGTCAAGAAACCATGCATTAATAGCACCTTCTCTGGCCCCTCAGTCACTGACACTACCCTCTCCAACCCCTAGAGTAATCACCATCTCTTGCCTTCCAACCACATATGACTAGTATCTCCTCTTGTATACTTCTTATATATGAAATGATGTAGTATGCCCTTTTTGGGGTCTGACTTCATTTGCTCATTCTTGTGCTTGTGAGAATCATCCATATTGTTGCTTGTATGTATAATTGTTCATTCACTGTGCGATTCTGTTACTATTTAGCCATTCTCTTACTGTTGGGTGATATGGTTTGGCTACATCCAACCCAAATCTCATCTCAAATTGTAATCCAAATTGTAATCCCCACATGCCAAAGGAGGAACCTTGTAGGAAGTGATTGGATCATGTGGGCAGTTTCCCCTATGCTGTTCTCCTGATAGGAAGTTCTCACGAGATCTGATTGTTTTATGTGTCTGACACTTCCCTCTTCTTTTTCTCTCTCCTGCTGCCCTGTGGAGAAGGTACTTGCTAATCCTTCACCATCTGCCATGATTGTTAAATTTCCTGAGGCCTCCCCAGCCATGCGGAACTGTGATTCATTTAAACCTCTTTCCTTTATAAATTATCCAGTCTCAGGTAGTATCTTTATAGCAGTCTGAAAATGGACTAATACGTTGGGTGTTTGAGTAGTTATCCTAAAGATATTTTATAGTGTCAAATTGTTTGCAGGAAACATTAACTCAAAGGGAATAAACTCATATTTTAGAGATCTGGTATAATCCACTAAGGGAAAGTACTAGCTGACATGATGGAATTCTTTTCCAAAATTTCTCATCCTGAGGACGTAATTGTATGTTTCTGTGTGGGGCTATGTGTGTCTGTACATGTATCTCACTCAGTGTCCTCCTAGCCGGTGGTTTCCATTGAGTCTTTAATAACTAGAACCTGAGGCTGGCAGTGAGGAGAGTTAATGCTGCATGCTCCATCAAAATGAATGGCTGAATTATTGTGACATTAGCAAACAGGTAATTCGTTTCCCATGTCATTGTTCCTCATCTCAAGCTGGTTAGCCAAGCCTTTTCAAAATCCCAACTTGTTTAACCTGATACCAGTTACAGTCCACTTCAGACTCTTCTGTAAAAAATGCAGTCTTCTCAAAGGGAAGACACCTGCTCCTAGCAGGAGGGTTACTCACCAACTGCTAAAGCCTTTGTTACAGTGTCGAGAAACAGAATGATCTTTCCATCTGGAATGTGTCTGCCACCATAACTGCCTGCCTTGAGTTGACTGCCAACCTATGGTACCAGAATGAGACAGAGAAACATGGGCAGAGAGTGTTGGGAAATGGATTTCGATGAGCTCTTGACATTGTGATTTTAAAGCTAATTTTCTCTGAACAAAGAGCATGTATTTCCTGGGTGACCTCAGCAAAATACACTTATGTCTAGATCTGATTTCTCCTTTTGTGCTCCCAGTTCTAGCTTATTTACTTCTTATCGCATATTTTGAATTTTTACAAAACCTCATATATTTAGCGGTGGTCGAGATCTGAGTTACCCTGACCTACCCGCGGCATATCTATGTGGATCCATAGCAACTTCATTCCTTGCAGCCTCAGAAGAAAGAAGGCGACTTAGGGACATAAGGCAGAAAAGGAGACTGAGGCAAACTTCAGAGCAGGAGTGGAAGTTTATTAAAAAGGCGTTAGAAGGCGGGTGGATCACGAGGTCAAGAGATCGAGACCATCCTGGTCAACATGTTGAAACCCTGTCTCTACTAAAAATACAAAAAATTAGCTGGGCATGGTGGTGTGTGCCTGTAATCCCAGCTACTCAGGAGGCTGAGGCAGGATAACTGCCTGAACCCAGGAGGCAGAGGTTGCGGTGAGCCGAGATCACGCCATTGCACTCCAGCCTGGGTAACAAGAGTGAAACTCTGTCTCAAAAAAAAAAAAAAAAAAAAAAAAAAAAAAAAAAAAAAAGACGTTAGAACAGGAAAGAAAGGAAAGAACCCTTGGAAGAGAGCCAAGTGGGCACCTGAAGGTCAAAGAGAGAAAGAAGCACCTTTAACCTTGATCCTGGGATTTTATAGGCTTGCTTTTCCCCCATGATTCTTCCCTTAGGGCTTTCCACATGTACGATGCCCTCCTTACTCTTGGGAATTGAGCACACACAGTGTGTTTAGGGAATTTGACGCATGCCTATCTGAGGTTTCCTTTCTTTTTGTGGTGGAGTGTACTTGGAAGATCATAGTTCACCATTTTTGTCTCTTAATATGAATGCCCAGGAAGTTGCTTCTCCCTGGGGCCTGCTTTTAATTAACATGTTAACAGGTGCAGAAAGTCAGGAAATGGCCTCTCCCTGGCATTGGCTTGCAATTTACCACTTTTAGAGAGCCAATGCAATAATTGTTGAACCCTCACCCTACATTTCTAGTGGGTCAGTAGAGAGCCCTCTCCTGCCGCACTCATGCCCAACTACCTATAACAATATTAACTTTCATTTTTCTGCACAGAAAACACACTCCTATTTGGGGTCCCCAAAACCAGAGGGCTGCTGCTTTTCTTCATGTCTCACCCCTCCCGATCCCCTGCCACTCTGGGCTACCAGACTCCTCTGACCCCCTCAGTCCCGGAAGGTAGCTGTGTCACACAGAATGATCACAAAGGGATCCACCCCTTTGCACGGTGGCTCTGTCACAGGAGGCTCCTTTTGCTAGCATCCAATTGCCCAGCATCCCATTAAATATAGAGCTCTGCCAAGAACTTACCATGGGTGTCCCCCTATGGAAATTGCTGTTACTTAACACTGTGAGTCAGGTCTGTTTCATGGTTAATAGATGCATGTTCCAATACCAATTTTCTTCCTCCAGATTGGAGATTACCAGTGCACTCATAATTCCCACTGCCTGCCCCTCAGAGTTAGAAGGAAGCAAAAGGCTTTTGAAAAGTTTGACTTTATTTCTATCTTCACTGTGTTGGGCCCAGAATGTAGCCAAATACAGTTTTCAAGTGGCAGATTTTTAAAAACTGCACGATGGAAAATGTACACAGTATAAAAATATTAACAAATATTTTTAGATACTGTTTTCTATAGAAACTCATTTAAAAGAACTTTAAGATTTCAGCTAAGAGCATCTATCTTACGTAATTGCTGTTAATGGGATAAAGGCCACCCAGTTTGATGCTTGAAGGTAGGATACTGACAAAGAAAAATTCTAAACTTAACTATCTCAAGGCATTCTATAAATTGTAAACCATAACACAAATGCAAAGTATTGTTATTTTAATTGACCCCAGGAATTAAATTTTTAAATTGTCTAAATGCCCTTGGTCTCCAAATTGGGTATACTCCTAAAAGACAGCTTTTACCAAGCCACAACACAAAAATCTCTCCCCTTGTACTAATCTCTCCCTCTAAATTTATTTCCTTCTCAGGTAAATAACCTCCCATGGGTTCCATCTTTGCATCCTATTTAATTAAAACAACACTAATCACCAACTAACCTAGCTCACTCTTAACAAACTATTGTGTTCTAACAAGTGTGGTTTCATTTATTTGTTTTTTCCCTCTCCAGGGAGAAAAAAGGATGAGAAAAGGTAGATATCAGTTTGAGGTCAGCAAGGAGATTTATAACTGAACTACCAGGGGAATCAACACCATTTAGCCATAAAGCGTTTTCCCTTGCAAGCTCAGGAAGTATTTCCAATTATTTACAGACAGATAACATTGTGTAGCTCCCTCGGTATTACAGATAAGTCAACAGAAAACAACTAGTTTGACAAAAATTGCCCAGCATCCTATTACCTATGTAGTCTGCTAAATACCCACCATGGGGGTCTCCCTGTGAAATTTGCTAAGAAAACATAGTGGAATGAGTTCCCCTTTAGAAATCTGGAAGTCACGGATTAGCAGCAGGAAATGGCTCTTATCATTGATGCATCAGTTACATCAATTGAAAGATTAGTTGTTGCGTGTGTGTGTGTGTGTGTGTGCACGCGTGTGTGCATGAGAGAGAGAGAGAGAGAGAGAGAGAGAGAAAGAAGGGAAGAGAAAATAGAGAGGGAGAGAGCATAAATAGATGGTAAACATGCAGCAAGTATAAGCAAATGTTCCAGACCTTCTAACTGAATGAATGTTTTATTACAATCTGTCTAGGGACAGCTCAGCTTAGTGATCACTAAAGACCTTTTTTTTCTGGCTCAGCTTTTGAGAGTGAAAAGTTATTTTCCTCATCTTAATGTAGATAAATTCCTATTGTACCATGGTACAATCGAGAAGCAATTCAGCCATGCTAAACCTGAGACTCTGAGACAAAATAAATGACTCTAGTTTAGTGGTGCATATTTAAAATCCTACAAAGCAACAATTTTGAAAGTTTACCTTTTATTTTCTGCATTTCCAAAATGCTTCCTCTATTGACGCCAAGAGAGGTCTGGGTCACTTCTGTGTTTGGGGGCTCTTGGCATGTTATAAAATGCAATTGACATTGAATGGGAGCTCCTGGGCACAAGAGACTATACACCTGTCATTCTTCTGATAGGCTTACTTCATTTCTTCCAGTTCATGATACTGAATAAATCTTAGCAGTGGGGAGTGATTGAGAAAATAGGTGGTTCTCACCAGTGGTTCTCAAAGTCAAGTGTCACCTGATTCAGAATGATCTGGAATTCTGATTAGAAATTCCGATTTTAGAGGCTCATGTTAGACCACCTGAGTCAGTCTCTTTGGACTGGGTCTCAGGAGTTTGCATCTATTACAATGCTTAGGTGGGTGTTTTAGGCACAGAAATGTTTGAATGTTTGAGAACCATTGAGATAAGGGGTGGGGATTGAGGGCAACAAGGCTTGATTTCAGATGCAATTACAGTTGCTGCCTGGAATGACCATGCTGCTTATATTCTGTGTGAAAAGACCACCTTTCAGTGTCCACTTTTTTATTGTTTGCTTTTAGAGACAGGGTTTCACTTCTTCATCCAGGCTGGAGTCCCATAGCAGGATCATAGTTCACTGCAGCCTTGAATTCCTGGGCTCAATCGATCCTCCCCACTTAGTCACCTGAGTAGCTGGGACTACAGGCATGCACCACCGTGCACAGCTAATTTTTCATTTTTGTAGGAATAGGGTCTTGCTGTGTTGCCCAGACTGTTATCAGACCTTTGGCTTCAAGCAATTCTTCCGCCTTGACCTCCCAAACTGCTGTGATTATAGGCATAAGCCACTGGCACCGGTCCCAGTTTTATTTTATTTTATTTTTAACTAACCTATTTCCGTTGTCATGAAAAACACCAGAAGCAGGCACTTTGAACCCAAAGTGCTCCTGCTGTTTCCTTCCTAGTAGGTTCTTGTAGCCACTAGAATGAAGAAATAAGCATTTTTGTCCAGAAGAGGCTTCTTGCAATATTCCTCAGAAAACCCTGAGAAGGGCCTGCACATGGGTATGCCTGTCAGGAATTGACCCTGTGGGGCAGACGCTACCACAGAGGTGAAGAAGGCAGGATAGCAGGACAAGAACTGAGTCGTCGCTGAGTTGCCCCAGTCAACTGCCCTCTGCACGACTCAGGGAATTCACAGGCTAACATTGTAAAAAAGAAGTGAGATGGAGGCTCAGAGATTCAGGGCCAGTAAGAATAGGTTGCTCCTGTGACCCTGAACTTGGGTGGGTTCCTCCCCTCTCCCACCACACACTATATTTTACTCAGATCTGGGAGGAATATCTTCTGTGAGTGCAAAAATGCCTGGCCCCTTCCATGGAAAGGATCTAGGCAGTGTCCAAAGACAACAGAAGTAGGCTAGCCTCAGGATTGTTTACAAGGAGCCCTTGCATGGCATCGAAAATGACACTGGATGGCCATCCAGGCTTGGGACCATCTTGGCTAAATTGCTCCCTTGAATGAGATGGGGTAGAAGCTGTAGGTAAACTATAAAGCAATACGTGTGTTGGTTGCTGCTCTTACCATTAATAGCAAGAAGCAAATTACAAGATGATGTCATTTGCTAAGTTATCACCTCTTTAACAGGGCGATTCTATCTGTACTGGGGCTGTTAGCATGTCAAAACAAAGCTTTTTGACCCTAGAAACGTTGGTTCTGCTGGCATTTGTTTTGATTCTGAAGGTTACGCTACATATTATAACCAAAGATTTGGGGTACTGCTGAGAAATTATTTCTTCCTCTGATTCCCTCCCTTCCCACTGAAATTTTTCAAAGCCCAGTACAAATGTCACCTTCATAAAGTCTTCTGATGGCCCTCTCTCCAGCCAAAATTAACTGCTCATTCCTCTGCATTCTGGAAGCTTGTAATTTGCATCTCCTTTCAGCATTTATGTCCTTTCACCTTATGTGATACCTGTTTCATGACCTGTCTTTCTGCTTCATAATGACCTCTCTGAGATTTAGGCCATGACATCTCCACTTTTCCATGAGCCTGTATAGCCATTATAGCAAGTGCTCATAAAACATCCATTAAATTTAAGTTTGTAGTTCTACAACAGAAGTCACAAATTGGCAGGCCATAGGCTAGAAATACCTTTAAAATGTTGACATGATATTATGTCTATCAGCAGATTTCACATGAAACTCTGGATATCTGGCATCTCCCATGGAAATAATCAGCTTAAATAGAGTAGCAGCTGCCCCACTAGAGGGGTCATACTACCTCTAATTTTCCACAGTTGCTTCTTTTCAATCATTTGTTTTACTTGCCAGCCGCTGTGAGCAGCCTTCTCACAACGAAGACACCGCTTCCTTACCTTCTCATATGTTAGCCAGGATGAAATGGCTCCGTGTTTGAATGGATGTCTGTGTTTATGATGGAAGCAATTCAGAGCCCAAACTATACGTTTGCCAGGGTCAACTACTTATAGGCCAAGTGCCAAGCAATCAATTCATTTGCTGTGCTCTATGACTTAATTTAGTATTTAAGGTGACAAAATGTGATCGGATCATATTTTGGTTAATTGTTTAAGGCAGCAGTCACCAACATTTTTGGGACCAAGGACCAGGTTCGTGGAAGATAATTTTTCCTTGAAAGTGGGGGTGCAGGGTGGTTTCAGGATGAAACTGTTCCACCACAAATCATCAGGCATTAGGTTCTCATAAGAAGCACATAGCCTGGTTATCTTGCATATGCAGTTCACAAAAGGGTTGAAGTTCCTATGAGACTGCAATGCCACCGCTGATCTGACCGGGGTGGAGCTCAGGTAGTAAGGCTGGCTTGCCTGCTGCCCACCTCCTGGTGTGTGGCCTCCTTCCTAGCAGGCCTCAGACTAATACCAGTCCTTTTGTTTAAGGCTTATCGGTTTTGTGGAATGCTAATCAACTTTGAACATGAAGTCAATACAGATACAATTAATATCAACATTCACACCTAGTTCTCACTGATCTAAATTTTCACTAGCTTTTGATACTTTTACAGAGTCTCCCTCCTTAATTATTCCTAGGAATCCCCACAGGGGTTTACAAGTTGACCAGGTTTTCTCTACCTGAGGTTTCTGTTTCCCTACTATCCCTTCCTTCCACCTGTCCCAGCCTGGTCTCTGACCTCATTGTCTTGGAGAGGAGTTCTGATAATGGCCTCCAGGTCACCAAGTACAATGGATGTTTTTTCATCCAAGTACAATGGATATTTTTTCAATGCCCTTTCTATTTGATCTATTGGCAATTCTTCCACTGCTGTCCATACTTCCTTTCTCTTGAAGCTCTCTTATTCTTTGGTCCTTGTGAAAGCACACCCTTCTTATATTCCTTCTGGTTATCCAGCTCCTTTGTCTAAAGCCTTTTCTTGAATATTTCACCCCACTGACCATTAATATTTGAGTTCTTTAAGATTGAATCCTAGTCCTCTTTTCCTTTAATTCTCTATATTTTTCCTAAGAAACTTGTTTATGTCCTCTACTTTAATAACTATTCATGTACCAGTCATATCAAAATATATGTCTATAGTCCATATCTTATCTTTGGGTTCTAAACCATATGGGCCATTATCTACATGGCATCTTCTCTTGGATGCCTCATGAACATCTCAAGTTTAACTTATCCCAGAACAAATTCATAATCCCTCCAAAATTAGTCCTCTTTCAGCGTTTCATAGTCTGTTAAATATCACAGCCATCCAGTTATGCTAGTGAGAAAGCTGGGAATGATCTGCCTCACCTACCTCCCTACCGTATGATGTCCCTTACCAAGCCATATATTCTGTCTCCCAGATATCTGGAGCCTGCCCATGAGTCTCCATCTATGTTATTCTCTCTTAGTCCTGGAGAGCACACTAGACTTCTCAACGTTTTTAAATGCTATATACTCCTTCCTACTAAAAGGCCTTTGCTCCCATAGTTTCTTTCTTCTGTTCACATACCTCTATCCTCAAACTGTACCTCTTCAACTAATTATTCCCATATCTTCTTTAGCTGTCAAATTAAATATCACTTCTCCAGAAAGTCTTTCTTGACCCTCTGTAGTTCTCTCAGTAATTGCACTAATTATAGTTTTTAATTATAAACTCATTTTTGTGACTCCGATTAATATCTCTTTCCCACAGTGTATTTTTGCTCATAGTGCCCCTAGGAGTCTCTTGAGCTCTTACATAATGCAGGGGATACATATATACATATATATATATGGTAAAAGGTATTCCTTATTAATTCTATTGATCAGAAATACTTGAGTTCTAGGTCTAGCCTAGCCAAACACAATGTGATCCCACATAAAGCCACTTTCCATTTCAAAGTAATATCACATACAAATCATCTATGGAACAAAGCTAATAGAAATGCTTTTCTGAAAATGAAAACAGATTCCAATATGTGTGACTACATACATCTCTACCTAAACCCTAAATTTAAATTTTTTTGTAGCTTCAAAAGGGAAAGTGTCAGATGGATGGCTAATGGCAGAATATGTAAAATTGTTTCAGTAAAACCATTAAAGGAAAACTGGGAACAATATTTTGATTGATTTAGCACAACAAACAAATTGCACTGATATGTCTGAATTGCTACTATCATGATCTTTAGCAGTTGTATAGTGTAAATCATTAGTCAATCAAGCACTCAATCTACTATGTGAACACTAACAAAAATAGGCTAGGTATGATAATTAGGTGAAAGTCTGATTGTTCATGAAAATGAAAACAGGACTTCTCTCAATTGTGTGGTTGTATATGGCCTTCTTGGTCCTCATATACTGCAGCAACTATTATTCCATTACAGTAAGTTTCCCCTAAAGCATTGATACATTCTTGAACTCATGATGAGTTTCTACATCTGAGACATGAAAAGTATTATGACTGAGTTTAGATATTTTCAAAAGAATTCTATAGACTTGCAGAGTTCAATTTCCAATGACTGTTTTTCTAATTGAAAATTTCCCAGTGTGGTTACCTGGGGAATGGAGAAACTATCTTTACGGGATTCTACTTGAGTATTGATAGGCAGACTTCAGGAAAAGACATGCATAACTAAGAAGCAGGAGATCAGAACAAACATTAAAAGTCAAAGGGTTATATTCTAGAGTTGTAGTCTATAGGTGGTAAAAATTTTTAAGGCAAACAAATGAAAAATAAAAGACAAGTATCTTTCAAGCAGTCTAGCTGCAAGTTTCTCCAGGTTTTTCTGTGCATGTGTGGTTTCTGAAATACTGATTTTCGGTGACACCAATTCATCCCTAGGTAAAGTTTAAAATTGTCATATGTTTTGCACACTTGGCATGCCTCATCTGGATATTTACCTAATCAGGATAGACCTTCAGTGAACAAAAAGTAAGATACAGTCTTTGAGTCAAAAAGAATGAGCTTCAAGTCACCTTTTCCACAGATAAACTATTCAGTTTGTTTTTGTTTCAAATCTGACCATTTGCTGATCTGCCATGAGATGTTGAATGGAGTTAGTGTTGTGCTACACTTCTGAGCATTGGGAATTATTTGGAAATCGAATCTTCTAACACAATCAATGACTGTCATTTATCTTCCAGAGGTACATTTGACGAATCAGATTTTCTCATTTTCCTCTATTGTGACTTTCAAGCATGCTTCCTGTTAGAGGAGAAACACAGAACTCTCCTTTCAACTGCTTTCCATACAATTAACATCAATGAGAAACAAATGACTTGCAGTCACAGATAAAAAATTAGCCAATTACATACTGAAACTAGGACAAACAATAATGTCAATAAAATCGACTGGCACAAGAAGCCAGACCCATGAAACCAGGACGCTTGGCAGAACGTAAGACTTAGTCTTTGCAGAATCTCACTCCCCTTCCAGTCTGTCACCCACTAGCGCAACTGAACAAATGGGCAATAGATAATGGAGACTGGAATAAAAAGCCATGACTCTGGCAGAGGTCATTTAAGGCCAATTTATCCAGGACAGCTGTAAAAGTGTGTGGAATAGACAAAAGCACCTCCCTCTTCCCGCTACGCAAACCTTCACATAAAGGCATTAACTTTGTAGCACGTGGGACAGATGAACATTATTTCTCAGACATAATTCTTTTTTCCCTGGCATATAATTTGGAGGGGAAGAGAGCCATCGGTTAAAAATTCAAATACTTAAATCTTTGAACACTGTTTGCCAGACATTAAGAATAAATGGCTTGATTCAAGGTCAGGCATCTTTGCAATGAAACGACCAGCCTGAGACATCACTGAGCTGGCCACTGCACCATCTTCACAGTGCATCACTCTCCGAACAGTCAGGGACTTGAGGCGCATACATCTGCATTGAGTAGACAAGCCATGGTTATCCAAAGTGACAGATTCTATTGCTCAGTGGTCTTGTCATTCCAGTTGATTAGACACAGCTTCAATTTTGACTAGGAGTTTAGAGATGGGGATGCTCAAAGCATTCCAATTTGCAGTGATACTATTAAGGGGCTATATATTGAGCTCCCATTGGTTATCTGGAGTCTGTGTGATACAGATAACCAGCTATAGGTTCCATTATCCCCTGTGTCTGAATCCCTCCCCAGAAGAAAGTTTGGTGCTTAGAGAGGTTTATTAACAATTTAAGGCCACTTAGAATGCCATTTCATGCATTATTGCTACAGTAATGCACTATTACACTTGGAAGGGAGAGGAATAACCATTTTCATGAGAGGTGGAGAAATTCCACTTTGGCTTGGCCTCTGACATATTCCTAACCATCTCCAATCATGCCATTTTCAGTGGGGAGAAGCCCTCGTATCTTATTGTCTATTGTGGGACAGGAGAGGGGGCTTGCCATTATCTGAGATGTAAGTTTGGACTTTTATGATTACAGTGTTTTTTAAAGGCCAAAATACCTAGAGTAACTTTCTAATAACCAAAAACCAGTTTGAACATAGTATCTGAAACTAACACTTGCTCTTTTTGCTTGTCATTGGGTTTATTCTCTCTTGCTAAGGCTAGAATGGCATTGGCTATCGAATGCCTTTTTTCTAAGAAAGAGAGAAGCAGAAAAGGGACAGTGCTTCTTGTCCTGTGTCCTTTCAGGCTGCACTAAATGTTTCTTCACACAGTGTGTGGAGGGCTGGCTTGGGGAATGGGGTGACAAGCCAGGGTCAGCCCAGCACCCACAGCTGCCATCCGGACATGAAGAAACGAGCGATGCCTTGTGATACCCATGTGAAGATCTGATGACCACATGGAGTGGCAGGCATTGGAAACTAATAGGAAAGTCTTTGAAAACCTAATTGTCATATTATGTAACAGACTCCTGGTCCCATTCATAAAGCATCGAAGTTGAGACTCAGATTTTTCTATTCTGAAAGACAATGGGCCTCTATTACACGAGGTTAAAGAAGAAAATGCCAAGATCGGCTAACTTGAAATCCTCAGCAATTTCCTCTTCGGTTTTCTTTTTTTCCTTTTACCTCTGACCTGCAAGCAAAAATCCACTGTGACTTGACAGAACTCTCCTGTCTCTAAGTGATTTAGAGAACAAAGAGCTTTGAGGAGGTGGGGGTCATCTTTTTCACTAGGTGTTTTCTGTGCTGACTTACCACACCAGGGGCTATCCTGCAGTCATTTTATCAGTCCAGTTCTGAACTATGATAGCAGTAAATGTTGTTAAGGCACTGCACTTCCCTTCAGAATAATGTCTGAGAAGTGTTATCACAGCAAGCACATCAAGTCACAGTCCAGCCAGGCTGAACAGGAAAGGAGTATTCCCACAGGGCAGCCTGAGACAGGGTTCCAGGTATTGAAATATTCAGATTTGAAACTTCTGGAAGCCCTTTCAGTGACCACAGATGAGTGTGTATGTGTAGATGGAGGAGAGGAAGGGCAGAGAGAATAATGTTTTTTTTGCCCTTCATTTTTTTTTTTTTTTTTGCCTTTTTAAAACTAAATTAATACACTTGGTCTTTTAGAGCAGTTTTTAAGTTTACAGAAAAATAAGTAGAAATTAGAGAGTTCCCATACACTGACTCGCCACCTCCTCTCATTTTTCCCTATTATTAACATTTTGCCATTAGTGTGGAATATTTGTCGTAATTGATAAACTGATATTGGTATGTTCTTATGAATTAAAGTGTATAGTTTACATTAAGGCTGACTCTTTGTTTTGTGCCTTCTATTGGTTTTGACAAATATATATTAAAAAGTATTCACCACTGGGTGGGGGGCCCTCTCTTGGCTTTGGAGCGCCCCTCCCTCTGTCTCTGTAGAGGGGAGTTTCTTCCTTAGCTCTTCCTTCTTGCCCCTTCTTGCCTATTAAACTCTTCACTCCTTAAAACAAAACAAAACAAAACAAACAAACAAACAAAAAGTATCCACCACTATGGTACCATACAGAATAGTTTCACTGTCCTGAAAGTTCCCTGTGCTCCATCTATTTCTCTCTCTCTCTGATAACCCCTGGAAACCACTGATCTTTTTACTATTTCCATAGTTTTGCCTTTTCCAGAATATCATGTAGTTGGAATCACAGAGTATATAATATTTTCAGATTGGTTTTTCTTTAGTTTAGGAACATGCATTTATGTTTCCTTCATGTCTTATTGTGGTTTGATAGCTCATTTCTTTTCATCACTGAATAATATTCTATTGTGTAGAATTACCAGTTTGTTTGTCCATTCACCTGCTGAAGGACATCTTGGCAGCTTCCAAGTTTTGGCAGTTATAAATAAAGGTGGTGCAAATATTCATGTGCAGGTTTTAGTGTAAAAACAAGTTTTCTTCCTTTCAATTTATTAGTATGCAACTTTGAGAATTTATATTAGAAGTCTCAGCCCAGATTCATATATCCCATGGTCAGGGAAGAATGACAAGTATAACAAACACACATTCCAGACATAGCACATGGTCTTGCAATTATAGTTGCTTGATAAATGCTAAATGAGCAATTGAATGAACAAATAAATAGGCTCACTTGGAGTGTTATGAACTAAATATTACCCTCCCCCAACCAATTCATATGTTGAAGTCCTAACCCCCACAGTGACTTGGAGATAGGGCCTTTAAGGATGTAATTAAGGATAAATAAATTATAAGTGTGGGATCCTAATTCAACAGAACTGATGTCTTTATAACAAAAGGAAGAGATACAAGAGATTGTGTGTGTGTATGTGTGTGTGTGTGCGTGTGTGTGTAAAGAGTGAGAAAAAAACTGTAATTTACGAAGAGAGGTCTCAGCACAAACCAGAAATCTTGGACTTTGACCCTCCAGAACTGTGAGAAAATCAGTGTCTTTTGTTTAAGTCACCCAGTCTGTGGTACTTTGTTATGGCAGACTGAGTAAACTAATATGCAGGGTCTCCCATGGTGTTGTTGGTAAGCTTAGGGTGAAGAGTAGAGATATAGTATTTTTATACTGGGCAGCCCAGTGGATTTGCACAGATAAGAGACTATTACCGTAGGTTCAGGGGGAACTTCGCTCTACAGAAGCTGGCTGAAAGGGGCTCTAATAAAGCATTCCTAATTATTTTCTTGGATTGTTTCCTCGATCTGGAATTCCTAAAGGTGGGATTTCTAGGTTAAAGGGTATTCTCAGTTTTAAAGAGCGTTATATGTGTTGCCATGTTACCAACAATACCCATTTACACTTCTACCAGGAGATTTTTACCACATTTACCAAAGTGAGCTGTTGTCACTGTATTAAAAAAAAAAGAAAGTAATATAAACTTGTCAACTTCATAAGTGAAATGTATCTGACAGATTTTTTTAGTATTTATTTGCACCTATTGAGATGGAATATTTTTATTTCTTCTGTGACTTGCCAGTTTATATCTTTTGTTCTTTTTACTATGTGTTCATATTTTTCACATTAAGTTGCAAAAAAAACCTTTATCTATTACGAAGACTACCTCTATCTGTTTCATGCAATTCATGGAACAGATAGAGGTAGTCTTCTTAATATATAAAGTTTTTCATGACTTTCTTTTGACATGTTATTTTGTGGAGGTATTTTGAGTGTACAGTTCTTCATTATTTTTATGTAACTGTAATATATTGGTCTGTTCATTCGTTCTACCTTAAGCATCATAGTCTCACCCACAACAAGGTTTTATATATGTATGTGTGTGTTTGTATGTGTATTTGCCTCTAGTACTATGTTGTTTTGATTTTTGCAATTAATTCTCTAATTGTCCTGGAAATTCTTTGTGTATAAAGTGCACAATAGTAATCTCCTTCTGACTCTTCTCAAAGAGGTATGAATTAGCTTCCTTCTCTCCCTAATCCTTTTCTCTATTTCTCACTGCCTTGAAAAAAAAAATTGGAACCAAATTTGAAGATCTTCCGTCAATAGCCTAAAAGAAGAGTCAAGAAAAGAGAAGTAGGAACAGAGGATAGAAAGGAAAAACATCAAGGGAAAGTTTTTGGTTTAAAAAGCCAAGTAGAAAAGTCACTTTAGTTTTTCTGTCTTCAAAATAAGCAGGTTGGACAGGGTAATCTGTGGAGCTCCATTCCAGCTCAACTTTATAGGATTTGAGGATTCTGAGGGCAAACCACATCTCTCATCCCATCTTTCTAAAATGAGACTAGTGTACCCTAAACAGCTATAAGCCAAAATGACTTTTAAGCTCAGAAAATACTAGAGCCAGAAAGGATCTTAGAGAACTTTTAACCTCAATCAAATCATTTTTCTGATAAGGACACTGAATCCCAGAGAGGTTAATGGACCTCCCTAAGTTCCCAGAACTGGTCAGCTGCAAAGTTCCTAAGTTGGCCTAGGGCTGAGACCCCGAGACCTACAGCTTCCCTTTCCCCAGATCTTCAGCCACTCCTTTATTTATGCTTGCCTTCCTTTTCTTCTCTCTTATTTTTGTTCAAAATTCATTTCACTCCAATTATGACTTGGCCCGTCCACTAGACATGACAGTGTTTGACAGTGAAAGCCTTGAAAGAAGGTGGCTTGCAACAGGAAATGTGTCATGGATAGCCTCGCTCTCTTAGGAGATTTACTGTGTGAGGCCACTGCGTGCTTTAGCCCCCTCAGGCACTTCAGAATACTTTCCCCTAGGAGCCTAGATATCTTTTCACTTCTGAGAATCTGATTGCAGCCAAAGCAACAAATCTTCCATTTTTGCCTAAAAGCATTGAAATGATCACCTATATCCTTAATTTAAATTCCCACTGACAGCTCAGACACTGTTACAGCTGGAGGGGGCGAGGTGACCTTCACATCTATTGTCCGTGCAGAGACAGAGGGGAATTTTATTGACCAGAGAAGATAATGTGCATTAGGGAAGCCAGGCAAGGATGCTCTGACCTATTGGAATACGGTACAGGGTCAAAGGGCAGAGGATTAGAGCTCCATTGCGTGGTTAGTGTAAATGCCAATTGTGTCCCTTTGTGTGCTTTGCTAGGACTCTCAGCTGACCATCTGTACCTTGGGGACTGGCAAGAGACCCTCTTTCAGCTGCTCTTTGCTTATCTGTGGTATTGAGAAAAGCTTGCTGCCAGTCCCCTTGGGGCTGCCGCTTGACAAAAGGGAAAACAACCCATTGCAAGATTATGAATCTCAGAAATTCCATCTGCATATTTCCAGAGCCTCTGGTACACTGGGTCACTCCTTAGGGGGGCAGTTTACTGTATTTGCCTTTAGAAATGAACCCTCAGAAATCACTCCGGGGAATGCCCAATGAACAACACTGCTTTCCACCCCCTCCTTCCCCTGCTAATTGTCTCTGAAAAGTGCCTCTCTAGAGACACTTGTTCCTGGTAACATCCAGCCCCAGTAATGCATGAGGCCTGGATATTTTTGTTGTTTACTTCATTTCTCACATTCAGTGTACAGTAGAAACAGAGCAGGCTTCGGGGACTCGTGTGAGTTCCTCAGTTGTCCTGGGAACTGACTCTTAGGGGCGACCTTCTCTACTGCAGGGGTGCAGCACTGTTCTTTCTATATGGCACTCACTCTTCTATGTGCTTTGCACACATTTTCTCATTAGGTAGGTAGGTATTACTAGTATTATCCCTTGACAAATAAACTGTGGTGCAAAAACTAAGTAACTCCCCCTGGATGATACAGGGAGCAAGTACAGGAGATGTGATGTGAACCCAAAGCTTTTGAGCTTTTGACTCCAAAGCTCAGGCCCTTAGTCCATGAATTTTTCACCAGGACTTTCTCTTTCCCTATAGGAGACATTCTTGGCACTCCACCAGATCCACGTGAGTGAGCAGGGCATCACTCCCTCAGTACTGTTAGTGTTGACCCTTGACAGCTCGTGGCCTCCTGACCTTTGACAGCTTGTGGCCTCCTCTCCTACCTTGGAAGTTATTCCTCACCCCACTGCCCCATCACCTCTTTCTGGAGTAGCTCACTAATTGATCAACCTGAGGTACAAAAGGCAGGCTCCGTTACTATAAGCATGACCAACTCTGAGGAGCAATGCTTGCTCCGGAGTTCTCTGTGAGATCAGGCAAAAGCTGGACCCCCGTGCAGACCACATCCTTACTTAGCTTTATTTCTTGTCCTAGCCTGCTTTCCTCAGTGCCCCCACAATGAACACTCACATTTTTTTTTTGAGACTAATTTCTCAATAAATTGCTTGAGTGAAAATCCCCATCTCAGGCTCTTCTTCTATGGAACCAAAACTCAAACATTTCCCGCCACTCTTGTCTATGCCCCTCTGTATTACCTTCATCCACAGACCAATTCTTCCCATGTTGCATCAACATGGCACTAGTAACTCCAGACCTACATGATGTCATTGCACAGAAAGATCTCCTTTCACACATGATATTTTGGCAATCCTTTAAGATACGGTCTCATTGGTCAGTCTAGGCCCCATGCCAGTGTGCTGGGGTGAACCGGAAACATTTGATGGACAGCTGCACACGGAGAGAGACAATATCAACAGAGATGAAGAGTGCTGAGATGCCAGCAGGAAGTAGCTCATGGGGCCAAGGAGATTGACAGAACGGTCTGAGGTTGCTTTTAACCTTTGCTGACATAGCACAGTCATCACAAGATAAAAAAAGCTTGCATTCACACATCCTATCAGTCTAGAACTAGAAAAATGGTCACCATGGCTAGATGGTATGGCTCCTGGTAAACATGGGGCTAGGGTTCTCTGGGTGAGGACAGAGGGAAATAAAAGGGAAAAGGATGGAGATCCAGGAGATAACAGACACCCATTCAAGTCTGGGTCTGAATGGGTAAAGGAGCACCTTGATGGGAGGTAATAAAACCTGTTCTTTGCATAATTCTCTGGATTCCATATATGTTCATAATTGGCTGTGGAAAAAAAGCTTTCCTTCTGATAATCAATGGTAACTGTAACTTTCCAGATGTTATCGAGATTAACAGCACGTTGATCCTCCTGACAACTCTGTAAGGTAGACGGTATTAGCGCTGGTACAGATGAGAGAAGAGTGGATTCTCAAAATTACACAGGAAATCTGAACCCAAGCCAAGATGCCAGCTTCCTGTCTTTGGTACTTCATGAGCTAGCAGATGGTGGCTTTGTATTTGCTAGGCAGAGGCTGGGGAGCTTTATACGCTAGAGGAGAGTCTGTGTCATAAACAGAGGAATGAAGGTCAACGTTTTCCCTTCCCTCTTTCTGATGAACCAGTCTGGGATACATCTACAACTACTGGTCACTAATGACTAGTGAGGTAAAACATAGGTTATGGGCACTATAGTTACAATTTTATCTATTAGGGGCTCGGCATGGAGCCGGAACCAGGGCTTGGCTGGTTTCAGACAGGACAGATTGTGAGGCCAAGACCCTGAGCATACACCCACTGGGGAGGCTCAGGCAACTTGGGCAGATTTTCAGGGTAGTATGGAGGAAGGGCTAGACTGACAGATTGTGCCCAGCAGGCGAAGGGTACAATCACACAGGTGTTATGTGAAATTCGGCTGAGCTAGGTGGTGATTGTTATCACAGAGGTCCAGCAAGGGTCTTCAGTGATGATAGGAGTAGTGGAGAAAACCACAAACAGGTAGCAATCAGGGCAAATAAGGGTCTGCGGCCAGAATTTTAATTCACTGAAGACCCAGAGAAGGGGAAGCGGAACTTCACTGGCTAGCATTGAAACTCCAGTGCTTAAGATGATTGCTGCTGGCTATGGGCCACTGTGATTGCCCAGGGGACAAACTTGGTCATCAACAGAGGTTTGAATGGAAGCCAGCAAAAGAATCCTGGGACTCCCTTGGAGACCCGAAGAATATCTGGCAAGGATTGGTTGGTA
Organism: Saimiri boliviensis; assembly: GCF_048565385.1. Classification (NCBI taxonomy): domain Eukaryota; kingdom Metazoa; phylum Chordata; class Mammalia; order Primates; family Cebidae; genus Saimiri; species Saimiri boliviensis. Next base: position 78,469,746 of record NC_133450.1, read on the forward strand.
TCTTCATTTATTCAGGCAGTTATAACAAAATAATATAAACAACAGGACTTATAAACAATAGACTGGATAACTTATAAACAACAGAAATTGATTGCTTACAGTTTTGGAGGTAGGAAAGTTTAAGATAAAGGTGCCAGCAGATCCTGTTTCTAGTCAGGACTTGCTCTCTGCTTTGCAGATGGCACCATCACACTGCAAAGCTCCTTGGGGCCTCTTGTATAAGGGTGCTAATCCTATTCATGAGGGCTCTGCCCTCATCACCTAATCACCTCCCGGAAGCCTCACCTCTTAATACTACTGGGGATTAGTTTTCAGCATATTAAGTTTTGGAGGACACAGGCATGTAGACTGTAGCAGAAGGCCTGTGTGAATAAGTGGATGTAAAAGCAGGACATTTAGCTTATTAAAGTTACTATGACTCCATTCGAATCCATAGCTGAAGAGGCCCAGGGACACAAAGGTTACTATGACTGAGTAACACATCATCCTAAGACTTAGTAGCAGAAAACAAACATTTTATTTTGCTTACACTTTCCATGGGTCAAGAATTCAAAGAGGGTATGGAAAAGACAGTTTCTTCCACACTATGATGTCTGGGGCCTCAGCTAGCAATATTCAAAGGCTAATGGTGACTTGATGACTGGGACTGAAGTCATCTGGAGGTGTCTTCACTCACATGATTGGCTGTCCACGGTGGCTGTCATTAAGAAAAACGAGAAAGACCTAGGAAATTCTGCCATCTGCAGAAGACATAAAGGGTTGACAGAGTGTGACAGCATGGAGCTACACACCTGTCTTGTAGAGGGTAGGAAGTTGGGGGTAGATTAGTTGTATGCATAATCAGTTTTCAGACTCAAAATCACCTTTTGAGTCTGCTGCAGCCACATGCCGAAACCGGACAGATAAACTTACCTATCATCTTTCTGGGGCTCCCACCTTTTCTCAAGTCCATTTGGTGACAGCCTCCAATTTAAGCAGGACATTGTCTGAATAGTTTGAGAAGTAATTATGAAAATGGGTGTAAAAATTATAATGACTAGGTCAAAGTATGTCATTGCCAGAAGGGATTTTGGCACCTATTTAAATCAGTAATGTTTAACAATTAGTAAGTGATTTTAACCTACTTTATTCAAACAAAACATAAGGTCAGTGACACAAATTTAGAACAGAGAAAAACACAGTTGATCTGATGAGGGCAGAGATGGAGGTCCACAGCGTCCACCCACTCAGCTGCTCCCTGGACAGCTGTGTGAAACTGTAATGGCTCTATCTCATGATGAGGACATCAAATCCCAGAGACGCAATGCATCACCCAAGGTCACTCAGCAGATTTTTGATAGAGATAAGAATGAAACTCATTTGATAGAGATAAGAATAATTCATTTGATAATCTTTATTTTCCCACTTTTTCATGCATCAGTAGAATGCCATCAATGAGCATCAATAGTGAAAAAAAAAATTAACTATCTAACTCTCAGACTGGGGCTATTTCTATTTTTAAATGAATACTTTTAATACATATTACATAAGTAGCATTTTTATTTTAGAAAATTTTAAAGATATAGACATGTACAAGAAAATAAAAATCATCCTTAATCCCATCAGGAAGGAATAGGGCTATTTTTTAATATTTTAGCATATGCCATTCCAGCCTTTTTATCTTTGTGTATATACACATAGGAACCAAACATAAACATTGTTTTACAACATGATTCTTTCTCTTCCTAATTTCATATGAGTACTTCCCATGTCATTAATTTTTTATAACATCATTTTAATGGCTTTGTAGCCTTCAATCCTAAGGCAGTACCATGATTTATTTAACGGTTCTCCTATTGTAAGATATTCTATTTATTCCTTCTCTTTTTTCCTTTCTGCAACTATAAAGTAAATGTGATCAACACCTTTGCAGATACATCATACACATCTGGATTAATTTGATTATGACACATTCCTGGGAGGGAAGGTCTGGATGAAAATGTAGAAACATTTTTTAAAGTTCTTTGAAACCTTCTGCCAAATTGGCTGGGCTTCCCTCTCTATAGCATCAGGGTGCTTCTTCCTAGAAGGCTACTCTGCATTGCATGGTACAGATGTTCACCCTTGGGAAGAATGATATTCATTGTTTTTAGTTCTCTTTATAAGATAGAACCATAGCAACATAGAATTGGAAGAAACTTCAGAAGCTAGATGGACCATCTCTCTTTTTATTCTAACTACTATTATTTAACCCGAGAGTGGAGAAAGCGAGGAGAAAATTAGTGACAAGAAAATTTTAAAATGATACCATACCTGGGTAATTTACACAGGTAACATGATTTATTCTTGCTCTAGTTTGAATATTTGACTCTCCAAACCTCACATTGAAATATGATCTTCAATACTGGAGGTGGGGCCTAATGGTAGGGGTTTGGGTCATGAAGGAGAATCCCTCATTAATGGCTGGGTTCTGTCCTCATAGTAATGAATGAGTTCTCCTCTATTAGTTCTTTTTTTTTTTTATACTGAGAAAATAATTTATTAAATTGTAAATTGGGAAATTTTTTAATAAGTTTAGTAATAATGATTAACGATATCATGAATTTGTCCATTGGAGATTTAAATTTTAATGAAGTTTTTTAAAAAATCAAGAAATTCCCTTAAAAGTAAACGTTAGTCCTTTGCTCTAAACTTTCAGGGTAGATTATTTCTTTGGTTCAGGACTTAAACCTTTAAACTCTCCCTACTCCAGACTGAATCCAAGACAATCTGACTAATAGAGAAGCAGGAGTCTCAACAGATGTGTGTGAGATTTTCTAGCAAGAAATGAAGTAGGAGGCACAGAAATACTTGAGAAAAATCTGAGTTTCATTTTATCAAAGAAGCTCATTGCAGTATATATCAGGCTAGTACAATGGCTCTTCAAATAAATTCCCTGAAAAAGGAAACAGGCCGGGCATGGTGGTTCGCTCCTGTAATCCCAGCACTTTGGGAGGCTGAGGTGGGCGGATCACTTGAGGTCAGGAGTTCGAGACCAGCCTGACCAACATGGCGATACCTCATCTCTACTAAAAATATAAAATTAGCTGGGTGTGGTGGCACATGCCTATAATCCCAGCTATTTGGGAGGCTGAGGCACAAGAATCCCTTGAACCAGGGAGGTGGAGGTTGCGGTGAGCCAAGATTGTGCCAGCCTGGGCAACAAGAGCAAAATTCTGTCTCAAAAAAAAAAAGGAAAGGAAAAAAAGAAAATGAAAACAAATGACCTTGACTGGAACACAAGCAAAATATAAATATATGTGCATATGTACATGTTGCCTCCTAACTTCCTTTACATTGATTTGGTTAACTTTAAATAATATGTAGGATTTCACAGCTTCTCTTAGAGAAGGGAATTGAATGTTAAGCTGTTCAGTCATGATAACTAGATCTCCCCTTGTTATGGCTCATGCTTTTGTTACAAAATCAGTTAACCATTTTGCCAAATACGTCTAGTTGTTACACTTTCATAGTGCAGGTAGAGCAGGAGAAAACAAGAGGTTACTTGATGGGAGGGCTATTTCTCCAGTCTACTCCTTGATGTCAGCCCTCCAAGTTGGGTTATGATGGACTGAGGAACCCTGAGACTGGGTAAGTGGTGGGACCAGCTGATGACCAATCGTCCTCTGATGAAGGCCACATCCTGGGAACAGAACTCCTTGCAAGCCTCTTCAGTCCACTGCAGGCCTTCGCCTTCTCTGACACCATCCACATCTCCTTGCCAAGGATTTGAAGATGCAAGTTGCAGAGTCTGGTAGACTGAATACCACTTAGGCAGAACAAGAAGCATCTTCTGTTCAAGTCCCTGCTGCTTGTCATTCATAAGTCAATGAGGCTGGAAATCACCCAGACTTCCTCCCATTCAGTGCCTTGATTCATGATGTATTTAAGCACCAACCCCATGCCCTAAGTGCCTCCAGGATGGCTCTGCCCCACAGTGATGGCTCCTCTCTTTCACTCGCTCTTTGCTGTTTCATGGCAAACTCATGTCGAGGCTTTGCTTTTACTTCACTCTGGGCACCTTGGCTCATTCAGATTCCTTGAGACTCCGATCATGCACCACCATGATATCTACTGGGACACTCACCAATCTTTCTTAAAGAACAAGAGTTCCCTTGAGAACTAGTTGTTAAAAAGAGGCTGACACCCTTCCCTTCTCTCTTCCTTCCTCTCTTGCCATGTCATTTGCACACACTGGCTCTGCCTTGCCTTTTACTATGATTGGAAGTTTCGGAAGGCCCTCATCAGAAGCAGAAGCTGGTGCCATGCCTCGTGTACAGCCTGCAGAATTGTGAACCAAGTCAACTTCTTTTCCTTGTGAATTATACAGACTCAGGCATTCCTTTATAGCAACACAAATGGACTACGACGTAATGAGATAAGAATCAAGACTTCTTGCTTTAGCCTCAGTTGGGATTTAGGTATATCTGGCTATTTTTAAAGGACTGGTGGGTGTGCCTGGCAGGAGTGTCTTCACTAGAGCATTTTAAGGAAACATAGTTGATTAAGGCAACTTGGAAGGAATGGAGGGTTCTGAACATAATGATTATCTCCAGGTCTGCATGAGTTTCTTGTTCAAATTATCACAAACATTTTATTTGTTATTTTAGGGGCTTAAAATAACAGAAATGTATTCTTACACGTTTCTGGAGGCTATAGATCCAAAGTGAGTGTTATGGATGTAAAATCAAGATGCAGACAGGCTTGGTTCATTGTGGAAACTCTAGGGGATAATCTAAGCTTTGACTCTTCCAGCTTTTTGTGGCTGCCAGCATTCCTTGACTTATGGCCTCATCATTCCAATTTTTGCTTCTATCATCACTATACTTTTTCCTGTTCTGTAGTCAAACCTCTCTGCCTCCCACTCATAAGCACACTTCTGATTACATGTGGGGCCTATTCAAATAATTCATGGTCATTTACTTGTGTCAAAAATCCTCATTTTAATCATATCTACAAAGTCTCTTTTGTTAGATAAGGTAACATTCAAAAAGTTTGGAGATTACGGCCTGGATATCTTTCAGGGGTCATTATTTGGCCCATCACAAGGATCAGATGCAAAACTTTGCTAAATTTGGGGTCAAGGAAGTTGTGACAAGAATGTCAAGGGAAAATACACTGAAAAAGCTATGTCTGTAAAGTCTAGACACCAGTAGACTGGGCTAAGCAACCAGGAGCGAAAACAGGGCAGCAGCAGTAGTACTGGGGAACATAGTGTCAGTCATTTAATTCATTACTCACAACATAAGCACCTTTGACTCAAATATCAGTGCTCTTAGCCTTGAACTCAGCACTTAGCTTAGAAGACAGTTGTAGAATCATGCGCTTAGCTTCCACCTTTGTTATTAGTATAGCAATCTATAAGAGAAAAGAAGGAAAATTTTTAAAATTTACCTAAAAAGACTGACATTCAGAGCCTGCAGAGATTTATAGCTATGCAAGCCATTTGAGGATTTTAAGACAGACTGAATTAGTTCCTTTTCATACTGCTATAAAGAACTACCTGAGATGAGAATGGGTAATTTATAAAGAAAAGAAGTTTAATTGACTCACAGTTTCACATGGCTGGGGAGACCTCAGGAAGCTTATAATCATGACCAAAAGTGAAAGAGAAGCAAGGCATCTCTTACATAGCAGTAGGAGAGAGAGGGGAAAGGGAACTGCCAGGCGCTTTAAAACCATCAGTTCTCATAAGAACGAACTCACTATCACAAGAACAGGATGGTGGAAACTGCTCCCATGATACAATCCCCTCCCACCAGCTCCCTCCCTTGACACATAAGGATTACAATTTCAGATGCTATTTGGACAGGGATATAGAGACAAATCATATCAGAGACAAATTTCCCACAGAATAAATGTGGTGAGGTGGTCAAGCCAGAGAAATCCTGTGTTGAATTTCTAGCCATTAGCCATTTGTATCTGCAGGCTGGTGGACTTGGAAAACATGGGTTCTATAGACATACCAAATTCATGTGGCTATGGAGAGGTCTCAAAGTAGGTATCTGAAAGACCACTTACTATGCAGATGCAGTCACTGCTTACAAGTATAGTTACTCCTTTGCTGGAGCTCATTCAAGATATTTAGCTCATTTTTTGTACCCATCAAACATAAATGTTCACCATACCTTGAGTTTTTGAAAACAAGTTTACTGAATAAGGCATTTGATTAGATTATTTTTTTCTGTTTTCCTTCTTCTACTTTTTTGGTAAATAAAGTTTTATTGATACACAGCCAAGCACGTTATTTATATATCTTCTATGGCTGCTTTCAATTACAACAGCAGATTGAGTAGTTGGGGCAGTTATCATATGGCCTACAGAGGCTAAGGTATTAACTCTCTGGTTCTTTACAGAAAAAGCTTTCTGATTCCTGCTTTAGGGCCACATGCTGACTATGTTGTGCCTTCTTCACCTTCTCCTTCTCTTCTTCTTTCTATTCTTCCTTCTCCTTTTCTTCATCTCTTCCTCCTCTTCCATCTCCTCTTCCTCTTTCTCCTCCTCCTCTTCATCTTTTTCTTCTTCTTTCTTCTTCTTCTTCCTCTCCTCCTTCTTCTTCCTCTACTTCTCCTCATCCTTCCCTCCTCCTCCTCCTCCTTCTTCTCCTTTGTCTTCCTGCTACCTTTTTCTTCCTCTTCTTCTCCCACTCCCTCCTGCTCCTCTTCATCTTCATTTCCATCTTTCTCTTCCTCTCCTTCTTCACCTTTCTCCCTTCCTTCCTTGCTTACATTTTTTTTTCTTTTTTCTTTTTTCTTTTTTGAGATGGAGTCTTGCTCTGTCACCAGGCTGGAGTGCAGTGGCGCAATCTCGGCTCACTGCAACCTCCACCTCCTGGGTTCAACCAATTCTTCCACCTCAGCCTCCCGAGTAGCTGGGACCACAGGCGCATGCCACCATGCCCAACTAATTTTTTTGTATTTTTAGTAGAGACGGAGTTTCACCGTGTTGGCCAGGATGGTCTCGATCTCTTGACCTCGTGATCACCTTGGCCTCCCAAAGTGCTGGGATTACAGGCGTGAGCCACCGAGCCCGGCCTCCTTGCTTACATTTTTTAATCTCTCTCTCTTTATCTTTCTATTTTTTACAATCCTCTAAAAATGTTAGAATCAGTCTTAGCTCTAGGGCCATACAAATGTTTCTGACTATAGTATGCAGCCCCCATTCTAATATACAGCATTGATTCTAATTTTGTTATTTAAGACTGTTTTCATGCAATTAATGTAAAACGCAGCCCCAAATTGCCTGAGCAAAGGGAAAAGGAAGGCTCATTGGCTCATGTCAATAAAGAATCTAGAAAAATCTTTAATTTCAGGTGGAGCTCACTTCAGAGGTTTACAAGTTTATCCCCAGGGGATTCATATCTCTATGCTTCTCTCAGCTCTGCCCACTTCAGTGAGTGGGCTTTGTCCTCACCTAGCTCCCCTCATTGCTGCAGAAATGGCTGTCATAGTTCCAGCCACCACATCCTTTTACATACCATCCAAAGAAAGGTCTCTTGGAAAGTGAAAAGCCTTCTTTCTTAATGGATTTCAGCAAACATCTCCCATTTCATTGGCTCATCAGTTCACTCATTGAGTGAACTGCCCTTCTCTGAACCAATCACTGTATCCCAGAAATGGACATCTCTCTCTGTCTTAAGCTAATTTCCCCTAAATATTTTGGGCTATGGAAAAGGACTGGTTGTCCCAGTGGAAATACAGACCCTTATTATGCTAAGAGTGCTCCTGGGAGCAGTAACATCAGCATCAACAGAGAGAAAGGCAGAGTCTCAGGTCCTACCCTATGCCTACTGAACCAGAAGCTGTGTTTTCACAAGACCCTTAGATGACTCATCTGCACATTCAAGTTTGAGAAACACTGATTACTCTGAGAAAGGGGAACGGATGCTGAGCAGAAGCAACAGGCAACTGCTACAGAAATTTCCTTGTGATGGTGTTCAATTGATTGACATCATTTTCCATTGAGAAGATTACAAAATGATTTGAGCAGTTATCATTTATCAGTTTGAATGTTTTCAGTGACAAATAAGAAAACTCAACAGTCTTAAAGAATAAGGAAAAAAAAATCTTACACACAAAATGTTACACAGTAGAGTAGCTCTTAGGCTTGCTAATTCTGTTTAAAACCTTTCCTTGAAGACTCCCAATGAGCCTCTTCTCACATTTCATTGGCCAGGACTGGCATTCCTGCCCACTTCTAAGTCTGTTTCTGCCAAAAGAAATCTGCACCACTGGCCTGGGCAATTCACAATGTACCTGTGACTCATGAGACGAAGGAGTGGACACCCAAACCAAATCTGGTCCCCATCAGTGAGGAAGAAGGGCCACTGATACCCAAGGAGCAGCCAAAGCATCTTTGGTGTATTCATGAAATTTCCTAAGATTGCTACTATTTATGCCAATACTTATTTCAGGACGCTTAAGTTCTTTTTCATTTTCCTGTTATTTTATAGCTCTACCTTAAAATAAATAACTATTTGTTTACATATTTTTTTAACTCAAAGCAAGAAAAATATTTAGTGAGAAAAGGAAAACAGGCAAACAGCAGGAAAGAGTTTTCATATTCAGACTTCTGATTGAGTGTGACAAAAGGCAAAATAAATAGAAAAGACACTTGACAGAATCCTCGATAAAAGAGGTCTTATTTGTTTTGTGTTTAGGCAGCACAGCCTCCTTTTCCGAGGCCTGCAGCTGGGGGTCAGACTGTCTGTATCTACCAGGATCGCTAAAATTTTTGGCATTGTGCTACTTAAGCCCCAGGGTACGTGTTTAAATTGTCATATTTGGTCTGCCTCATGATGACATTCTTCCACAAGCAAAGAAAAATAGAGTATGTGGTTGGTGTTGAAGAATAAAATGAGATACACTTGCCAGTCACACAAGGAAGTTGGGGGCTTCTTAACACTTAGACTTGTTTTCCTTCATTAAGGCTAAATACCAAATTCATTCTCAGTTTCCTGAGAACAAGGCCCAGTGCTGGGGTGAATTAGAAGGCAGTTAATTATGCCCAATGCTGTGTCAATCCCCTATTGAAGATGTGAGTGCTTGCAAGGAAAGGGTGGACAATCCAGAGCCCCCCAGGGGCTGTAGCCTGTGAATGGATGGCCTCTCTTCAGGGCTCTGTTTAATAAGAGAGCTCTGCAGCAACCCTGGCCCCCCTGCCTTGTGACCCGCCAGTCTGTTGTGGTAGGGGGCAGTGGGTGGTTTTGCACTGGCTTTATTTGGTTGCTGAATGGATGGTTTCCTCATGATTTCCTTTGTTCCCATTTTATTAGCAATCTTCCTGTGCAGACGAGTTTTGGACAAGTGTGGATGCTGGAAGGAGTTCTATTACGGATTTCACAGGCTTCAAAATGGTCATGCTGGCACTTCACCAGTCTCCAGTAGGTTTTACCCTTAAGGCCTGGTTGTTTTTGCACATTCCTCTTGGATTTTACAACAGTAAGAGCATTTATCATAAATGAGGTTCACATAGCTGCCAAGCCCTGTGTCAGGCCCTTTAAGTGCAACAGCTCCTTCAGTGCTTTCAACCACCCTTTGCCACGGGTAATATTATCTCCATTTACTGCATGAACAACTGAAGTTCAGAGAGGCTGTGACTTGCTCATGGTCACACAGCAAGTCGATGGTAGATCTAGAGGTAAAACACAACTTTAATTTACACTGAAGACTGTGTTCTTTAAGGCCCAAGGGAGAGAAGACCATTGGTTTCACCCTGTTACTTGGTTTTATTTAAAACACATTTGCAGCCTCCTAAGGAAGAAAGGCATTGGAGGCAGAGCAGAGCCCAGGATGAGGAGCTAAAGGTTTGGAAACCACAGGCTCACAGACTGTCCTTTGTGTGGTTGTACTGGTGGCAAACCAGGAAACGTGGGCTTCATTTTGGTGCTCCAGGCCCTCAAATTATCATTTGGGGTGGGACCCTGCTTCTCCAGGATGGAGACTTCTTTTTGTTTATTGCTGTATTCCCAGAAACTAAAAGTACCTAGCAAATATACAAAAAGCACTGTATTAGGGTTCTCCGGAACTAACAGGATCTCTCTCTCTCTCTCTCTCTCTCTCTGTGTGTGTGTGTGTATGTGTGTGTGTGTGCGTGTGTGTGTCCACACACGCACACACACATATCACATATATATGATGATATTTATTGTAAGATATTGGCTCTTGAGATTATGGAGGCTGAGGAGTCTCATGATCTATGATCTACCTTCTGCAAGTTGGAGACTCAGGAGAACCAGCAGTACAGTTCAGAGGTCTGAGGTTCAGGGAGCTGATGGGATAGATTCCAGTCTAGATCTGAAGGCCTGAGAACCAGCAACACCGAGGGCAGGAAACTATGTCCCATCTCAAGCAGCTGGGCAGGGTTAATTTAATCTTCCCACCTTTTTTTTTTTGTTTTATTCAGGCCCTCAGCTGATTGGATGAAGCCCACCCACATTAGGGACCGCCATCTGTTGTATTCAGTCCACCATGTCAAATGCTCACCTTTTTCAAAAACACCCTTATTCTGGGTGAGACATACCCAGAAACAGTATTTAACCAGTTATCTGGGCATCCCATGAGCCAGTCAAATTGACACATAAAATTAGACGTCCCAAGCACCAAGTGCATCTGAATGGATGGAGAGAAGTGGTGGCAGCACAGCAGAGGAGCAGGTTCCATTACCTTCTTTCTTTTTTAAAAAAACCAGAGCACATTATTTTTAATTTGAAGTTCAAATTTTAAATTATTGCTGTGCGACATTGGGGAAGTTACTAATCATCTCTGAGTTTTAAAAATAATAATATATGTCACGTGGTTTTATTGGGAGGATTACATAAAATGAGACAAGGAATATGGAGTTCAGCAGAATTTCTGAATGAGGCAGGATTTTGACAAATGATGTCTATTATCATCATCACAGTATTTTTGCCAGTGTTGAGAATAGTAATGTCAGGTCTCTTTCTGACAGAATGAGGGGCTTGGCTGCCTAGACACTTGTGTTTCATGACTCTCAGAAAAGGAGTTTCTTGTCACTTGCTCACATTGCTCTGCAGGAAATGGGCCTGGAATTCTGGCCATGGTGGGCAGGGTATCTGTGGATTTCTATTTACCACACCAATTGCATATTTCACAAATCTGTTTCCTGGGGGTTGACTGCCCTCCCATTCTTGACCTACCAGAACCATCATCCTTTCAAGAAACAAACATAGGAATATTCCCCTTCCAGGTAAGATAGCGCCTAACCATCATTTTCCCCAAATGAGTATTTTAAAACTAGAGATTTGTATGGCTCATTTAGAACCATTTTACCAGAAAAGGCAGCCGCAGGGAAAATGACTTAAAAGGACGTGTGAAAGATGGACTCAGCTTGTCTTTGTGGTAACAGAAATATTGCTATTATTAATATCATGCACTTTAAGAGTACTGCTTTCCCAAGGAGCTCAAAGCATTGCACATATATTATCTTATTTCTCCTTGCCATATGCAAGGGAGGTAAAAGACAGAAATAGGCAATCTTCAGAAAAAACACTGTTTACTGAAGTTCCTTTGGGTTGGACTGGAACCAAATCAAATCATCCCTGTCTGGTAGGGAGAGAGATAATGAATCATATTCCTGGAAGTGCCTGATTTCCTGTTGCACTTTGCTGAATGCTGGGGGAAGTACACCAGCAGGAGGTGAGAACTGTCCTTCAAGTGAGAGACCTGCATCCACACCTTGGGGAGAGACAGTACAGTCACTTCAGCCTTTTCAGTTGCCTGGGGGTCCCACTTCCACTTGGAACTGCACACCCCTCTGAATGAGGGGCCGAGGTCAGTGACTGCCCCTTGGCATTTTATTGATTTGATGTCTTGGCTTCTGATCTAGGGTGTTCATGCAATTCTCCAGGTAAAGTCAGGAGTGTTCCCCATTACACAAAACGTTGCCCTCTGTAGGATATTGGACATTTAGGATTAGGCAGTAAAAGAAGCACTGGATGGGGCTCTCTTGTTGTACCAGCAGAGGAAGATTCAATGTCGCACACCTAAGAAGCAGTCTGTGAGTTGTTCAGGCATTTATTTCATGATCTACACCCTCGGCCGGAATCTACGGCATGCATCAACACTCTTGTCCACTTTGACTGAAATTTGACTCAACAGAGAGCTAGTAGTGAAGGGCTTCAAGCCCACATTAGATAAATTCTGTGCTGTGTCTGAACTGGAGCCTGATGAGGTCCTCTTTCTCATTTATAACTGATGGGCACTTTGGAGGAAGTGAGAGGCTTTGAGTACAAGAAGAACCACTCCAAAGGCTCCCTCAGAACTGTGTGGGGGAGAAAGCTTTATGTGTCAGAAACTGACAGACTTGGACTTCAAATCCCAGATCCATTTGTACTTATCCTTATGTTCTTGGAGAGCCCTTTAAACAGTCTGAGTCTCTGTTTCCTCATCTGTAAATGTAGCAACATAACCTATATGATGGTGCACTTTTGAGCCTAACTGGCACATGATAGGTTCTTCCTCATGAAGGGGAGCTCAGATAAAACTGTGGGAAACATATACCAGCTTGAGAAACTTTACCTTTCTGTTTTGCTTCCAGGTTTAGGTAGTCTGGCGCCCTCGGTGTTTCCAGGTATGGTAAGATTCAATACATCCCTCTGGGAAAACTCCAGGGAAATGCTGGCATTTCATAGCTATTTACTGTGAGAACATTTGTTCGTTTGTTTATTTGGTCAGTGAGAGAACAAATATTTAGTAAGCTTGTTGGGCACTGGGCTAAGTATTACAGGTAATATGATGGAAAGAGACCCAATCCCTGCCCTCAAGGAGGGACAGCTGTTGTATTTGGTTGATTTTTCTCCCTAGTTGATGATATTAAAACCCCACATGGCCTGAGTAGAGTTGCTGAAAGAGCAGTGAAAGGAAACAGCAAATGCTCCTCTGAGTTTACATAGCCCCGGGAGTCAGCAATTCCAACCACAATTAGAGTCTTTTCTGTCAAGGTTGACCTTTAAGGAGATTGCCTCAATTATAAAAGGTCAACATCTCCTGGTTCTGGCACAAGCAAGTCCTGAGCTTGGTAATAAAATATAGCCAAACAACCCCATGGAGGTCTCTTACCTCTGCCTTCCAGCAATGGCCTGTGGGTGTTAGATGTCTTTGGAACATAGCAGTTATGTAGCTCTCAGATGCAAGGTGTGTGCTGGGAAATTTGAATTTACATCTTAATGTACTTTTAAATTGGCAATTCAGAATTTGCTTTCATAGCTAGTTAGTCATTACTCCTAAATAAATATATTTCAAGGAGTATGCACTTCTCCATATAAAAGTTAAGGCATATTAGTTAAGGCTAGAGTATGTAACTTTTAGAGAACTCATTCCTCCCGGCATGAGGGCAAGTGGGCAAGAACGTGCTGTATCAATCCCTACTTTTCATCTTGCTGCCTTGACACTTCTGGATTCAAGCTCCAAAAAGATAAATTATATCTTTTGATGTAATCTGTGAGGATAATAGTGACTCTTGACCTCATTGTAATGCCCTACTGTGAAGCTCTCCATTTTTGTGGACTACAAGACCCCATCTCTCCAGACCCAAAGAACAGAAGACAGAACAGGTTGAATATTTTCTTCACAGGGACAAGACGAAGAAGAGTTCATAGAGAACAGTGAGATGGGTCAGATTCATGGCGAGTCTGTGGAACTGACTTCCCACCTGCATAATTTCTTCTGTGAACCAAACCCAGCTCTACGTTCACATCAATTCCAGAGAGATGTCCTGTGTGTCATCAGACAGGAAAACTGGTTTATTCTTGGGCCAGTGGAACAAAATCAAGCTGGGGACTATTTTTTTTAAATTTTATTTTAACTAAGTATTGATTTATTTCTTGACATAAGGTCTGGCTCTGTAGCCAAGGCTGGAAGTACAGTGGCATGATCTAAACTCACTGCAACCTCTGCCTCCTGGGCTCAGACAAACCTTTCACCTCAGCCTCGCAAGTAGCTGGAACTACAGGCACTTATCTCCACACCCAGCTAATTTTTAAATTTTTTTGTATAGACAGGGTTTCACCATGTTGCCCAGACTGGTCTCAAACTTCTGAGCTCAAGTAATCTGCCAGTCTTGACCTCCCCAAGTCCTGGAATTACAGGCATCAGCCACCATGCCCAGCCCAATCTGGGAACTAATTTTAAAGCACCTTTTCACGTAACAGATTTCCTCATCGGGGGTGGAATTTCCAACTCTCGTGCCCTTAATATTTGAGTTGCTTTTCAAGCTCTACTCTTCAGTCACTAGAAGATCTTTTGATAAAATACTACTATCGTGTTTCTTTGCTTACTTTTAGAATAATCTGATAGCAGGACACTTTCTGACATGGTGGTTAGATGTTTGCATTGGCTTTTGAATAGTATGTCAGCTTCTCACCTCTGGGCCATAGGGTGTATGGATGAATTGGAATCTCTGTAATTTTAACCAAACAATTTTGGGTATTTAAATTTTTTCTAGGGGAAAGAGCTGATGTTATTACTAGATTCTCAAAGCAGTCAGTGACACAGAAGAAATGAAAAACCATCAACCTAAACACGGTTTCCTTAACTTCAGTAGCTGGTAGGTTACTGGGAGAGATTAAAGGTCAATTATAGTTGGAAATAGAAGCAGTAGGGAAGGTCTGCCTGCAGTAAAAGAAGGTGATTCTCAGACCCCTAGAAAGTGTGAGCCTTGTCATCATGGGCTTGGAACCTGGTTCAGATGGAATGTATTTTGGCTTTTGTGCTTGTATTCTGGCTTCACAATGGACATCATGCCATTGCTCTGTGATGAGTTTTTTATGGAAACACCTTGTCCAGAGAAGCACCTTATTTACTTCAATTACACATTAATTGTAATTTCATGGACTTCTTATTGCCAAAAAATAGGAAAACCTTACCAATATGAATTGTATTGCATTCTGGCAAAGTGCAGTTTTACTTTTACGGTATCAGAGGAACACCATTTTTGTACCCAGTTTTCTGTGTAAATAATAATGGAAAGTAAAAGGCACAAAGCTGAAGAGGCAAACTATTAGAACCCAGATCATCCAACAAAAGGCTATGGAGAAAAGAAATGATTCATAAAATGAAAGAGAAGCATTTAAATCCTTCCTAAGTAACAAACTCAGAGAGATTAGAAAATATATTCACAAAACAAGATTTGAATGCCGTAAAAACAAAAAACCATGGAGAACAAGAAAAAAGAAAAAGCCTCTGCTGATTAAAACACAATTGCCAAAAGTAACCAAAAAATCAACAAAAGAGTTAAGTCTATAGTATTTCTCAGAAAATAGAAGAAAAAGACAGAAATAGGAAAAAATGCAAGAAAAGATAAGAGACATAGGGAAAGAAAACATCCAGGGAGAGGATATTGGACTAATAAGCTTCTTAAAGAGAAAGAATTAAGAAAACAAAGGGAAGTAAATAATCAATAAGAAAAGTAATTTTCTCAGAGCCAAAATACTGGCACCATCCAAGGGAAAGGGCTTTCCAAGTGCTGACTCCAACAATAGAAAGAAACCTTCCCTAGACATAGCCTTGTGAATTCAGAGCACCAGGGATAAAGAGAAGACTCATAAATCTTTCAGAAATTGTTTTTCTAAATCCCTACAAAGAAAAAAGAATGCAACTGGCATCAGTCTTTCCAAAAAGCAAGATTGGAAGCTAGAAGACAATGAAGCAAGAAACCCAAATTTGATGAAAAATGATATTCAAGCTCAAAGTTTATGTCCACTCAAATGGCAGTTCAGAATAGAAAGCTTGATAGACATTAAGTACTTAGAAAATCTACATCTCATTACTGATAATTTTGAAATATCACATTGAGAAAAGTGAAGGCAAAGGGGCAGCTGAGCAGCTGCCTGAGAGTTGCCAAAATTAGGCCCCAGCTTTAGACCCATGAGACATCACCCCACCTCCATGGAAGGCTGAACATGCAGTTTGTCTCACAGTTGCTACTGGCCCTGGTCACTGGACTCCCTAATACGACTGTCTTGGGATCTATGGAAATTCATCACCTTGGCCACTGCCGCGACCTTCCCATCCACCCTCGACACTCTATGGTGCCCACTTCTTTGTGTCATTAGTTCTTAATTGAAGTCCTGAGTAGTGAAGTCTGATAGGCATATTCTAGGTAACTTGTCTATGACCTATGCAAAGAGTATCAGGAAAGTGGACTGAGGTTTTGAACTTTCAATAGAGGAACCTGGGTTTTGACTCCAAAAGACACATCCTGTGAAAATTCCCCTACATAGAAAGAGAGTTTAGGTACTGAGTAAAAAAAAAAAAAATACAAATATCTTTACAATATAGTTTGGACATTTTTTATGATATCTTCAAGGCAAAAGCACAAACTGAAATGAAAAAAAGTTAAAAACTTCAAGGAAAACAAAAGGAGAGTAATGGCCCAACCATGAAGCAAAGTTGAATGTAAATTCATTTTATAGAATTAATTGAGTATACTGGGAAAACATGCTTTTAGCTTTAATGGTAGAAACTCTTCCTACCAATGACTCAAGGATCCCAAGATGAGACCTGCAAAGAAGAGGTAATCCTGGCATGCTGTTCAATACAGCAATGAACAGCATTTACATGATCGTGATAATGTAAACAGGTTTTTGTTTTTGTTTCCAATGTTACCGCCACTTTATAAACAAAGTCCATTTGCTCGTGATTGCAGGATGGAACGTGAAGAGCTTTGACAATGCTGAAGGATGGGTGACAGGGAGGCACACAGAGAGTGAGGGAGGAAACGCAGGGGGAAAGGGTAAGATGCAAATATATTCCTCCCACATTCAAGCTTAGATTTGCATGGAGTTGGTTTTTTGTTTCAATTTGTTTTCTATTTTGATGTTGGTACTGCCTGAGTTTCAGTTTTAGAAGATATCAGCAAATATCTGCAACAAAAAACTACATTTTCAAACTAAGCACCTTACTTTGACAGAAGTTGCTGAGTTCTATAATTAATTCTTGTCTGTAGATCAATGGATTGCATAAATGGCAGATCCACCTTGACAAGATGGAAAAAATACAGTCATTAGTGAAGTCCTAACAACGCAAAACAATTGGCTGTGAATTTAGGTCAGTTTGACTGCCTTGAAACACTTTTACTCTATACTATTTCAAACTTGACTAGCCCTTACCGTGTGCTTGACATGTTTTGTAGGCAATTTGAAATCTCCAATATAAAAAGTATGTATTCGTTTAAGAGACATGAATGTGCAGAATATGGACAGCATAGTTAACCTGAGGTTTTAACATAGGGCAAGGAACAAGGGCATAAGTATAGTAAGAGTTAGGAATAGCACCCGTGGTTAGAATACAGGGGTTGAATGCGCAGAGAGGAGAAGTCTGCTACAGTATGGGAATGGAGCAGCTCTGTGTTTCCAGAAGACAAGAAAATCTGGATCTGGAGTCAGTATTTCACAGTTCCTTCACAGTAGGGACTTATGTCACGGGCCCAAAAAGGGGACCTCCTTATGCATACAGGGTGGTATGGTATATATTGGGGAAGGCAGAAGTAAGAAAGGATAAAGCAGGACCTTTTTAATCATCAAAGACTGGACTTCCAAGAGACTGCATTCTTGGGTTGCTTCCTCATTCCCATGGATCATTCCTTGTGGCTATAAGAAAGACATAGTAGCATAAGCATATTTGATTTCTTTGGAAGTCAGCAGACTTGTTCTCTTCTGTAGGGTTTCCTTTATATTCAACAGCATGAGAGACAGGGAGAACTCTGTGTTTGCCTGGTAAGGAATTTACTCTTCTTGCCAACTAGAAAGCACTGAAGAATCCAGTTTCTATAAGCTTCCCAGGAGACGCATGCTTATGAGTAAGATGCTTTCTAGTACTCCCACTTTTACGTAATGCTTCCTCTTTACTTCAATATCAGGTTCAAAATTCTTTTTTTAATCCTTTTTTTTTTTTTTGAGACAGAATCTTGCTCTGTTGCCCAGGCTGGAGTACAGTGGTACAATCTCAGCTCACTGCAACCTCTGCCTCCTGGGTTCAAGTGATTCTCACGCCTCAGCCTCCCGAGTAGTTGGAATTACAGGCATGTACTACCATGCCCAGCTAATTTTTGTATTTTTAGTAGGAATGGGGTTTCTCCATGTTAGCCAGGCTGGTCTCGATCTCCTGGCCTCATGTGATCTGCCTGCCTCGGCCTCCCAAAGTGCTGGGATTATAGGTGTGAGTCACTGTGCATGGCCTGAGGTTCAGAATTCTTAACCATTTTTGTAAACATTTGAGAAGAAGCTCTGAGGACAAATGCTAAGCTTGATGGATAGTTCCAGTGCCTCCAGCTTTAATCTTGTTGCTTTCAGGTGAGCACACATTCCCTTGGTCATGAGTTAGGCAGTCATACCCAAAAGCAGTCAGGCTAATTTCACACACTCCTGGTCATAACTTTAGTCATCAAAAGACTGTCCTTTATGTTTTCAAGATTGTTTCTGAAACCTCTGACGAAGCATGCCTCTTAGTTTCTGTTGTTAATGCAGGATAGGTTGAAACATTTGCTCATTCTTATTTGTGAGAAAGGTCATGACTGTTATACTTCTCACCATATCCTTGACCTCCACCCTATCTGGCCCTTTTTAATCATAGTGTGCATGACATGCCATCAAGAGTTCTTGGACTGTTTAAACTGAACTCCTGATCTTTCTCTTCAGTGTTCCTTCATCTGCCACCTTCTGCTCGGTGAATACATCTTGATCTTTCCAAATGCAGATGCCAGGAACTTGGAGCAATCCTCCATCTCTCTTTTTTCATCACGCACTCTATACAGTCTCTTCCAAGTTCTATAGGTTTTATTTTGAGTCCATCCACTGTATAAGTCTATATTCCCTCGAGACTAAGCCACCCACATCTCTTTCCTAAACACCAAAAATAGTCTCACTTGTTTTCTGCTTTCTTTCTTGGACCCTCGTAGTCTATCTGCACATGATTGTTAGAATAATCATTTAAAAAAAAAAAAAAACCAACCACAATTGTCATCATGCCTCTGTTGAACTTAAACTCTATCAGTTGGCAGTCAGTATACTTAAAGTACAAATTTCTTGACATGGTTTGCAACAGTTTTTGATGTGGGCCTTGTCTCCATCTCCAACCTCATCTTGGCCCATTCTCCTGACCCCAGACCCTTTGCTTACATCGGCTTCCTTTCATTTAGTTAAACATGATCAAGCTGCTTCTCACTTTGAGGCCATCACACAGCTAAAGAGTTCTTTCTCTCAGTCTTCACCTCGATGACTCCTTCCTGCTTTTCAGATCTTCCCTCCATTGCCACTTCCTTAAAACCCTCCCTGTTACTTCCAAGGTAAACAAGATCCTCTGATCATGCCACTTGCACCATAGAATTTATCACAACTTGAACTGACAGGTTATTGTATGTGCATGTACGTGTATTTGTCTAACATCTATCACCCCCAAAAGAGGGGACTTTATCTCGTTCGCTTTTCTATTCCCAATACTCAGCATAGTGCCTAGCATGTGGTAACTGAAAAAAAAAAAAAAAATTGTTGAGTGTTTGAGTGAATGAAGCTTAGCATATTGAGGGCCAATTACTGTATCATTAGAGTCCTCAAATGTGTGGTCCTGAGTTTTGAGTACTCAACTGAGGAGCCACATAAAAATTTGAAGTTTGATTTGGTATCAGTGAGGACAAGGGCAAAGGCTGTTACAAACACGCGGAAAAGAAGGGACCTGGGCCAATGGGATTGGGAAAGGGCAGAAGTAAGCAAGGATAAAGCAGGGGCCAGGTCACACTTGTACTTGTCACTTCTGCAAACAGCTGCTTGCCTTCAGAGCTGTGCTCCTCTACAAACTATAGTGGGAGTCACGTATATGACTTTATGTTTTCTAGCAGTCACTTTATACAACAAAAAAAATGAAAGAAACTGATTTTAATAAAAATATTTTAATTTACTCAATATGTACAAACTATGACTATTTCAGCATGTAATCAATGTAGAAAATTAGTGAGATATTTTACATTCTTTTTTCATGTAAGTCTTTGAGATCTGCTCTGTACTTTACACCTACAGCCCATCTCAATTTAGATCAGCCATATGTCAAGCACTCAATAATCACAATTGGCAGGCTGATGACTACCATATTGGACAGAGCAGGCTTATAGGTTCTTTCTTATATTAGTCTACTTGGTTGCTATGACAAAATACCATAGACTGGGTGGCTTACGCAACGGACAATTATTCTCAGTGATGGAGGCTGGGCAGCACACCATCAGGGTACCAGTATGGCTGAATTATTCTTGGTAGGGGCCCTCTTCCTGGCTTGCAGACTGCCACGTCTAGTTGTGACCTGGCATGGCAGAAAGAGAGAGAGCATTCTGCTGCCTTCCTCTTCTTTTAAGGACATTAATCCCATCATGGGGGCCCCACCCTTGTGACTTTATCTAAACCTAATTACTTAACTACCTTCACATTCAGGGTTAGGGCTTCAACATAGGAATCTGGACATTCAGTCCATAACTTCTGAAAGGTTTATTGGCAGTGATCATGAACTTGCCCTGATTTTCTCCTAGTGGGACATTACCATTCAGGTAGGATATGACTCTTGGAGTGGCAAATTCCAAGTAACTTTAATTCTCCTCTAGGCTGAGGGTGATAGGTAAAGCTGACACGTAAAAGAGGAAGCTTTTTTTCGGCTCCAGATCAAAGAACTACAATGGAATGTTCAGGAGGCAGATTGTACTTAGAACTTTAGACAATCAGAACTCTCAGGAAACAAATGAGATGTTCTCTCCTGTTCTTCTTGTCATTAGAAGAGTCCTTGTGGGCCAGGATTCGATAATTCAATGAAGAGTTCTGTCAGACAATCCCTGAAGACCCTTTGAATCATGAGGTGCTGTAATTTAATTAGACTTGAAACATTCCTCCAACAAAACATACTATTTTTTTTCCTTCTGACCTTCCTTTAGAAAGCATTAGCGAATGCTTTAGAAAGCATTTTGTTTTCAGAGCAACCAAGTTTTCATCTATAGCTTTCACATACATAGAGAACTTAGGCAACTACTCCAATAATTTTATAGAAAAAGTAGTGAAAACATTTGAGGCAAGGGATACTCTTTAACCACTTGTTTCCAGTTTTGTTAGTAGGAACTAGGTCGACATGAGGTTTTTCCCTCCATAGCATATTACACTTATTTATAATCTGCATAATGTATATTAGAGATGGCAGCTTATTTTAATTGTAATTTTTATTATTACATTTTTTTTGAGACAAGGTCTCTGTTGCCCAGGCTGTAGAGCACTGGCACAAATATAGCTCACTACAGCCTCAAATTCCTGGGCTCAACCCATACTCCCACCTCAGCCTCCTGAGTAGCTAGGACTACAGGGCCTCGCCACCACACCCACTTATCAGCTTGTTTTTAAAACCAAATTATAATTACACAAGTGTATATGAACTTACATAACATTTACAAGTAGACCAATTTTCTATACTGCATAACGCAGTCAACTTGGTAAACACTGACATACAATAGTAATGGCTCATATTGTTACCTATTGTACATATTGTTACGTATCTGTACATTTTACTTCCTGTTTGTTGCCAGGAATGCCTTTGTGAGATCTAAACCTGTTTGATGCTAAGCTCTCGCCTTCCTAGTTTTGAGAAGGCAGAACTCAGTCCAGCTAGACAACTAGGCATTCTCCTGCTTTTAACCTAGGAGATAAAATATTAACATTTTTTGTTGAAAATAGAAGAATATTCAAAAGTAAAGTTAATGCTATAGAGAAGAGTGAATTTTGCAATCATAATCAGTCCATATTTTTATTTGCTCTTTTAAAGGACTAAGGTTAAAGTTGTTTCTAGAAATCTGCAAATTTTCTATATTTTTATGATTATTTTCAGCGTGTAATGGCTTCCTGTAATTGTGGAGAGTCTGTTATTAACTCTATCAACTCAGATGCATTCTCCATGTTTTCCTCCCTCCTTATGCCCTGACTCCTGTCCCATATGTACACACTGCTCACACACACACAGGTGTGCCCTCCCGTGCGCACACACTGCCCACACACACACAGGTGTGCCCTCCCATGTGCATACACACTCACATAAATATGCAGCAATAGGAGTCTATTCTTATGTCAGCAAATTTGCTCTCTCCGTTCTCAGATGAGTTAAAAAAAAATGCCTTTGGTTCTTTCTATATCATCCTAGATTCTTTGTATCATGTCGGTTACCAGAGTTCTCTAAGACTATGTTCAAAACCTTCAGCTCTATGCCTAAAGAGAAGTTTAAAGCCATGGAAGAATCTATCCTTGTGTGATTTAGAAAGGATTTCTCTCAGATGAAAATGGAGGGCTCTTTCTTTAACTTTAGTGTTTACAACATTCACTCATGCATGCAAGCATTCATTCATTCAGTAAATGTTATTTCTGCACACCTGCTTTATGCCAGCCTATGAGGAGAGTAAAATCCATTCTGTGTCCTCACTTAGCTCACAAAGAAGCAAAGGACACATTCATCAAAACACTAACTTCATGACAACATGACAAATTAGGTAGGGGACAAGTGTGCTCAGTGTCAGGGGTGGGCGTGCTGTGGAGAGAGTGACGAGCTCTGCCTGCCTCCCAGAAGAGATGGTATTTGAGCCAGGCCTTCAGGAATGCTGTGCACTTCTAGAACGTGGCAGAGGGTGGGGGCTGCAGCCTAGGAGAGGGGAAGAAGCAGGAAAGCACAGGGCATGTGTGGGGAGCGACAGGTGGTATGAAGTGACTGGAGTTGGACTCAAGGTTGTGAAAGCCAACAGTGGGCAGGTTGTAAGGAGCATCAGGGCTGGGTCTGTCCTGGGAATTCGCCT
This sequence comes from Saimiri boliviensis, assembly GCF_048565385.1. Taxonomy (NCBI): domain Eukaryota; kingdom Metazoa; phylum Chordata; class Mammalia; order Primates; family Cebidae; genus Saimiri; species Saimiri boliviensis. Next base: position 78,492,579 of record NC_133450.1, read on the forward strand.
ACTTCTTTCTTGACCTTCAGAATATTTTTAAATTCAAAATATAAAGATAAAGATTAGAAAGTCTTCTATAAAATGTTGGATTGGGAAATACAAGAAACAATGAGGCTCCATTTGGTGGTGGTGGCCAGAGTGATGACCTCCTCCTTCTCCTCGTCCTTCTCTTGCCTCCTCTTTCCCCCCCCCACTCCTTCTTCTTCTCCCCAGTTATCTTCCTCCTCCTTGTCCTCCTTCTCCTGTTATAAAATGGTAAGAATGCATGATTTTGTTATAATTTTGCAAACAATAGTGCATAGAATGCCTGGACATGGGGAAATTTGGGTGCCACTCTGTACTCGTTTTCTATTCAGAAACAAGATGCAGTTATCTCATACACATAAAATGTTAATGAGCTGAGGCTCTGTGCCCACTGTGAACTACCCATGGGCTGGATCTGCTGTGGAACACTCTGGAGATTGCTGGGTAGAATGTCAGAATTCAAGTGATCTCAAAGCCCTATTGTGACCAAATGGCTCTTGGTATGAATAGGGATGTTCACACTCAGGCCTGTGACCACAGACAAAGTAGCTAGCCCACCATCCCAAGAGGATTTTGTAGTCTTTTTTGCAAACAAGCGTGGTCATAGGCTTGTTTTCTCCTGGACTGAGCCTGTGGATCCCATGAGTGAATAGGAATATTTAATGTGAAAATCTGTACCTTGCACAGGTTGTGATATCTAAAAATTTACTGCAATGGAAAATGACTAATTAACTCTGTTGATTCTAGAGAGCCAGTACTTAGGTCCTAAGAGCCAAGACCATGTTAGTTTGTCAGGCAGGTTAGACTAATCAGAGTGGGCCAGGGTATTTTGTGGATACAGACATAGCCTGGGTACCCACAATAAACAGTGTCTTGGCCTGACTTTTGATAAACAATCCCTATACACAGAGTTACTTCTGAACCTCCATTGTTGACCTAAGCAGGCTATGACTCCAGCCTCTAGAGGACCAGTGCAGCAGGCATCCAGCCTTGTAAGCTCACCATAACATTTTTCTGAGCTCACAAAAAGCTATCCCAGAAACACCTTCATGCATTTCATAAAAGGATATAAAGAATCAATGAATTGAATTTTGGCAAACCTAAGCTTCTTATACCTTATTTTCTCTAAAATCTGTCTCAGCTTTCTTCATCCATCTATGGCAATTCTTCGTCTATCATCAGATCTCTCATTATTGATTCCCCACTCCACCCCTACCACTCAAACAAGTTTGTTACCTACTCTGTATTTGCTCAGTCAACTTTTTCCTTATCTAAATTTGTATCCCTCTAGCTCCTGTGGCTCTGGCTTATTTTTTATATTCTCCATAACTTTCTCCAGTAACCTCTAGAAAACACCAATATCTTCCCTTTTTTCATTTGCATTTTAGTAAATATTTATTGAATATATATTTTATGTCATTATTATGTGCTATGAAGAATATAAGGGCAAGTTAGGATCCTTATCCTCAAAGAGCTTACAGTTTAAAGAAAAAGCTACTTAGATAGACAAGTATACCAGTGAGGCAGGTTGGCTGAAACCCTGTCTTTTGGGAATGCTGAGGAAAAAGTGACTGACAGTGACTAGAGGGATGAGGCCACAAAAGAAACTGCATTTGAACCTGAGCCTTGGTGAATGCGAATTATCTTTGATTTCTGATTGTTTTTAGCACTTTTCGTGTCTTGTACTATGGCATGTAATTACACATAATGTGCCCGTCCTTTACAACATACAATTTATTTCATGCCCAATTTTGCCACCTGTGGATGGGTCTGGTCTCCCTGGAAGAGAGTAAACTCCTTTAGTATAAGTCCTGTCATCTTTTTCTCTTGTATTCCTCAGGCAGATGTCATGGGCACCATTAGTCCTGGCTGGATCGGGACACATTATCATCATTACAAATATCAATAGTCTATGATTACTTTGAACAATCTGAAGGTGAAGGACCCCATATCCTTCAAAATAGGGTGTATTTTACAGAATTATAACAGTCAATGTGATGCATTTCAAAATACTTCTGTTCGCCTTAAAGCTACTGTATCACTAGAGTCTGCCTAAAGCCTCCAAAAGATCCTCTAATAGAGGCCTCATTAGAAACACTGAGATCTTGGAACCTAAATTTAGAACCAAAATAATCTGATGTCGGTGGCCACATAGCAACCTCTTCTAGAGCACAGCTAACTCTGCCGTAGGGTCTAGCATCAACAAAGGGGAAGGAGCCTTCACACCAAGTGCATAGGGCCCAGGTGGGAAATGTCGGCCTTTCATTTCTCTTTTTCCTGTGAACTTGGTATTTAAATCATGCTTATTCTGATACCTGGTAGCTGCTCATGGCCTCAGGAAACTTTGGCTTCTTGATTGATGATTTTACCCAGGAAATTTTATAGCCAATCTCGCTCGTTGGAATTGCTGGGAGGTAGGGATTACCATTTGCCAGCAATCCAAAACATGAGACGGTGACTTCACATTAGGGTGTCAGGGTTACCCATTACTTTCCTGCTGGAAGCAGTGTTATTCTCAAGTGGCTCCTCAAACTTTAGAAGTCAGCAAAGCCAGAATATTGGTTTATCAGATATCAACATATGCTTATGCCTTCTGCATCTCTCCCTTACCTGAGAAGACAGAATCGAGGGCTAGCCACTTAATGTCTGGGATTACTTTCAAGATTTCAGCTATCACTGTCATGCAGCAATACTCTTGGATCAGGAAAGCCTCACTGTCTAAGGACTTGATTTTCTGGACTGCTAGCTTGTGCTCAAGGATGTTAGTTTCCGAAGCATGGCACTTAGCAATTTTAGGAAAGGCTGATACAACTGTAGCAATTTTCCCCAATTTGTTCCTGACAAAGAAGTCTCTTCGAAATTGAGTTGGCTTCTTTTCTTTTATTCGAAAATTCTGGTAAACACAATTAGCCTCATTAACCTCAGTTTCTGTTTCATAACCGAAAATTAGCCTAAAATCACTGGTTTGCTGGAAAGCACAGTTGTAATTAGTCTTTAACTGACTGATATGAAAAATCTGCCTCTTCTTTAATTTCTCTACATCTCAGTGAACATGAAAACATGTCTGAACTCTCCCACATTGGCACTGGGGACAGGAGTAAAAATAAATCAGGGATTTAAATCAAGAATCTCAAGCCGAGACTTGAAAACTGATATTCTTGTACATGGAAATTGGAGACAAGGGGCATTTGTTGGGGGAGGGGGGCGGGTGATAAGGAGAAGGCAGTTAACTTCTCAGCACCATTTCTCACATGTACAGAGGAGGTTCCTGGGACACTGACATCTATAGGCAAAGTTAAATGATTGTCTATTTAAAAAAAAAAAAAAAAAAAGACTGGAAAAGAAGTACTTGCTCTCTTGGTACAGGTGAAAAATCACTATCTCAGCCTTTGAAATCAATTTTCTTGACCAGCTTTAACAACAACACCTTTTTTGTGAGCAAGATACAAAAGTCACATTTCCTGAGCAATCTGGATGTTTGCTTCATTCTCAGGCTAGAACTTAAAGATGCAACTTCTAGGTCTCATGACCAGAAAGCTGAGATTGTGAGTTTAATCAAGAAACTCTATGATCATCATTCCTCCATTGGTACCCCAGAAAAAAATGTCCAGTCCAGGAAAAATGAGGATGTTCATTTCCTTTAGTACAACTGATAATCTGCTTAGACAAAGGGAAATTAATGTGAAGTAGTTAAGCCAGGTGTTTGGGTCTGAGTTTAACAGTGTGGCCTGGAGAGCCAGGCTGTGACTGGTATCCATTTGGTAGAATCCATAAATCTGGGTTAGTCACTGAGTAGTCTTAGTCCATTCAGGCTGCTGTAATAAAATATCATAGGTTGGGGAGCTTATAATCAACATACATTCATTTCTCACAGTTCTGGAGGCTGAGAAGTCCACGATCAAAGCAAATTTGGTGTCTAGGGAGGGAGGGCCTGTTTCTTAGGCAGTCTCTTTGCTCAGTCCTTGCTCAAACATGGGGGAAAGGGTAAGGGAGCTCTCTGGGATCTCTTTTATGAGAGCGCTAACCCCGATCATGAGGGCTCTGCCTTCTGCTCTAATCACCTTTACAAAGGCTCCACTCCTACTATCATCACGTTGGGCTTAGGATTTCAACAAATGAATTTTGGGGAGTTGCAAGCATTCAGCCTATAGCACTGAGGTGGCTAATTAAGCATACGCCCTGAAGTGTGCCCTTTCATACTGTTTGCTCTTAGAATGGCATAGCAGGGATGAATATCTCAAGTACTGGAGCCCTAAACACAGACATAATTCCTTTCTTTGCCTCTTCACCCCATTCCATACTGCTTTGTTCTCTTAACTCCCACTAAAATAGTTTAATTTCAGGTTGTTTCTCTATAGACTTTCATGGTGCCCCTTGGCATGCCCATGCTCAAGGCCTCAGAACTACCTCCTTGTCAGTGTGGACTCTGGATGGAGGGCTATGAAATGGAGTCAAGTCGTTCTGTCTCAGTGCCCAAATTGCAAATGAGAAATCTTACAATTCAAATTGAAGTTCTTTGGTGTCACTCCCTGCACCTCTTACCAAGCCTCATAATAATGAAACAAAATAGTCACTACATCATAAAATGATCTGGGGCAGTAAAGCAGCTTTATTAGGCACCAAAGGCATTGGGTACAAATAAAATAACGAGAGAAGAAATTAATATTACTTCCTCTGTGCTTGTTAGAGAGTGGAGTGTGACCCTGACTGAGTAGCAACACCTGTGAAACGTCTTTCTTATTCTCTTCAGATCTGTTTATACCAGAGGCTCTGTCTATGCAATAACCAGGTTGGGAATAGCCATGCAGTCAGGCGAGATAACTGGATCTAATTATTCAGAGTTCCCTGATAGAAGTCTCGGGGTTCTGTTTTAAGAATTCCCAGGAATGTGCCACTTAGGAACCACTGTATTCCGAAGAATGACACTGAGCCTCTTACATGTAGAGACATGTTTGTGCTTAGTTGACCCCACTGTATTTCACTTTCTCTGGCCTTACAGCCACCTGCTTTCTCCATTTTATTTTCTGTTCATTTTGAACAGGAATTACCCATCTTACACAAGTAAGAAAGAGCTTGCGGGTGGTTATTCTGACAAGACATTCAGGGATAGAGAACGCTCTTTTCCCCTGGCATTCATTTCTTGTGTGTTTCTTTTGAGTAATTAAACACAGAAAGGTCACCTAGCATCCTGGCAATAATAAGAAATGGGAGGGAGGAACATAAAGTAAAAGCAAACAATCAATATGAGGAAGTCAACACCGTATTTTTGTTTTTCTTCCAGTTTCTCTAAAAAGGGATTAGTTACGTATCGATTATTCATATGCCACCTACTTCCCCAAAGATTTTTGAGGCAGTTCAATTTGATAGCAACTCAGTAACACCTGCACGTTCCTAGATTTAATTTCTTGGCAGAACAACAACAAACCGATACAGAAATCTGATTTGAGTGCTTCTAAATTTCAGTGAAATAAAGAATTTGTCTCAGCTAAAACACCTGTATTCACTCATTCCAGTTCTCTGTTCCATCATGCAATCATGTTATTTTCATTTCAAGAAAGTATTTCCTTTCTTGCCCTGCTCAGATGCATATGTTAAAGCAGGAGCAGTTACAAGATTGAACTCTTTCCATTTCTTGCACCTTACTGGCCCAGGCCAGTGAGGGGTGCAATCTGTGTCTCCATAGCCCTGGCACTTAGGGAGCCCTGGGTCAGAACAAACCCTCTTTCAATAGAGCAACTTACTAGATGATGACCACTCTCTGGATCAGTTCTTCTACTTGATATCATGATAGGAGTCATTTTGAAATGCTGAACTCTTTTCATTAAGCTGGGTTGTTGCCATTCTGTGAAAATACCTTCAGCTTTCTCACTCCAGGGTTCTTCATGGCTTTGCTGAAAGACTCTTGTCTCATCAAGCCTTGGGTATCGGTTATCAATTGTGATAATAAAGCTGCATAACAAATAACCAAGTTTTAGTAACATACAGCAATGAACATTTATTTTTTACCTACAAGGTAACTGCATGGTTCCTATGGTCTCTGTTGGTTTCACCCACACATCTGAAGACAGCTGTGTGATGGCAGAAAGGTCTGCTGATCTTGGCTTGGCTCTCTCACATGTAAGGGGTTGGCTGGCTGTGAGGTGGCCTAGGATAGCCTTAGTTGGGACAACTGTGCTTTCTTTCACATGACCTCTCGTCCTCTAGAAGGTTAACTTGGGATTGGTCTCATGGTGGAGACAGGTTTGTGAAAGGAGAAAATGGCAAGGCCATTTCCTTGAAGTTTAGGCTGACAGCTGGCACACCATCACTTCTGCTGCATTCTGTGGGCCAAAGCAAGTCACAAGGCCAACTAAAGTTCAGGGCTTATCTACCCATCTATTTGAGAAACTGCTAATTACATCACAAAGGGTGTGGACTCTACCCCTCTATGGGAGAAGCTGCAAAGTTACATCACAAAGGGTGTGGATGAAAAGAATGAAGAATTGGAAAAATTTTTGCAATTGTTCTACCACAACTTTTATGATTACCTGTCTGGAGTAGTTTTCCATTGTGTTTTATTTTTACTTTTTTCTTTTAAAGCAATTTAAAAATAGAATATTACTTGCACACTTGTTATATCTCTGTTTATGACTCCTTTAAAATCAGAGGCTGTGATTCATTTATTGTTTTGTCCTCAAGTAGCTTATTGCAGTTAAATAGGCGTATGTCAGAATAGAAACATTCTAAATATAAGGCAAAATACGAAACATAAGCACATAGAATTTTAAATCTGGAGTAACTTCAAAAGTTTTTCTAGTACATTACCCTGTGTTGCAGTAAGTAAGCCACCCAAAATAAGGCCAACAACAAAAAAAATCCCTCAAAATGCAAAGAAGGTCCTTCCCTAATCAATGCTGATTGCACAGCAAACACTATTCCTGCACCCTAAACATTCCAGCTTTAATTTTTAATTTTCTTAGCAGAGAAAAGCCATTTTCCTGTCTTCATCTTAGTCTTCACTGTCTGCCTTCCTCTTCTCACTGTGATTCAACTACACACTTCATCAGTGACAATGACATCTGCTCAGCGTTCAAAGATTGGAACGGTGCCTGAGCACTGAGAATAGTGCCTTGCTCAGTAACTGCTTGTTGAGAACAGAGCTGCAGGAGGGAATTCCTTCCACCTTAGTGTCTCATGATCCTGTCTATAATGAAGGGTTCTCCTGGAGGGCCTCCATGTGATCCTACAGAGTACTTGGATTTCTTTGATGTTTTTTCTTGTCTCCCTTCCATCCATGGCTCCCCGAGTCAGTCCACCTCAGAACTTCAGAGCAGGCTGAGGCCCTGTCTGCTCAGCAGCTTCCATCCCTCCTTTTCGCCAGAGCTGTATTACAGGACAACAAAGCCAGTCCAGTCTAAGGAGTGAATTCTGCTCTGAAAGAGAAAGGGAAGATTGGGTTCTGTATTGATTCATTCATGTTGAGAGCTCTCCACTTTACCAAATGAAATCCAATTAATATTTTAGGTTTTTAATGAAACTTGTTCTCACAGTGGCTTTTCTTTTCGCTATTTTTTTGAGTCCTATGTTTCTGGAACTTTTGTAATCAGTATGTGACTGAAAGGTTCTCCAGATTTGGTTTAATTCCCTTGTCAAATCACTGAGAAAGCAGAGCCTGGTTTTTCTTTCACTGGGAAAACAGTTTTTAAGGAAAGACATATTTAATCTATAATCCTGTGCCCTTTATCATTAGCTACAGTCTAGTATGTTCTTAACCTCAGATTATAATACAATGTGTCTTTCAGATTCATCCTGAATCATTTTCTTTGAGTCATTCACTTATCATGATACAATGATGGCTTTGTGACCTTAGGACAATCTAATCTCTAGTTCCTTGTGGTCATTTAACCTCAATTTCCAGTGTTTCCCCGTCAACAGAGGTAATCTAATTGATAGCCCTGACAGCCTTCTTGCTTCTCAGCATAGTCAACTCTTCTCTATGACTGTCAAGATTCTGTCTTTCCTGAATTTGAGCCTTCCCTGAAAGTCTTTTCTATCAGAAGGGCATAGTTTTCTATTTTGCCTTTACAAAAAGGAAAAAAAAAAATTTCTCCAAAAAAATCATTTATTTTCTTCTCTATAGTCAGAGTCTATTTGAAAATTCATAAAGTACTCTCTTAAGAGTGGCTAGAAATGGGTATGAGACCCACAGATTTATAGGCTGCTTCAGCAAGACAGATTGGGTTTCACATAATCCTTTTGAATAAAAGAGATCAAACCCCAACTCTACTTGAGGCAAAACAGAGAGGGACAGTTGTATGCAGGGACCTGATCATCAGGTATTGCCCCCTCCCAGATAAATGTAAATACATAAAATAGGCTGAACTCAGTATAGAGGAAGCAGGAAGAAGCTTTATTCTTCTCCATCACTTTCCTGTAAACCCGCTCTGTTGCCAGTTATCCCCTCTGGTCAAATCTTCTGCAGGATCCAGAGCTTTTGCAATTCCTTTCAGGTAATAAAATATCCAGCTCAGCCTAATAACAAAACTCTAAACTTTCATCCAAATTAAAATGTTTCCCTATCTCCAGTTGAAAAACGTAGAAGGGCAGGAAGGGCATGCAGTGCCTTTTCTCTTCCTCTTCCCGCTTCTCCCCCTTAATAGGACTGAGTCCCAGGAGTAAAGAGTGTAACAGGAAAGACGGTGCCATGCCTTCGGCACGTGGAGTTTGTATTTTCTGAGTGTGGCCAGTGTGAATGTACTGTTTCTTTCGCTGGTAGGGCATGTCTGTGGTTTCCTCAGATACTTTTCCCATCAGGCCTCTGACTGCAATTCCCTGAAGTGCTGTCTCCCACTGGACACTGACAGCACCCCTCAACCTGAGGCTTTCAGGAGTCCAGGCTGCACAGTCCACTCCTGAGCAGACAGGAAGGGCCTTCCCCCTGGGCCCTGCCCTCAAGAGGGAAGTACATGGCCCTGCTCTGGCTGTGCTCCCCTCCTTGGAGCAAGGATCTAATGGAGCCAGGGACAAATGGCACACGGTCTAACCCTCTTGTCACTTTCAGACCATGCTTCTGGAACCCAGTCTTCTGCCCAGTGTCCCTGAACCTGCTTCTAAGGCTTGAGCAAGCCTCTTCCCTGTGTCCCTCCTCTCGAAGGCAGACTGCTGATGGTGTCCATTCCCCTGATCCAGTGGGTGGCTGTTTGAGGACATGGAAGGGAGCCTGGACATGCAGTGGGGGTAGCTACAAATGTGCCTCCAAGGCTGTCATAATGAGGATGGAGTCGGGGTGGGGGAGCAGGAGAGGAGAAGAATTACATGGTTCTTCATCATGGCCAAGAGACCAAAAGCGAAGAGCTTGGGCTCTCTGCATCACTTTCTAATATAGGATTCAGTGATGACTGAAGACTCTAAATGTAAACCTAGACTTCAATACTGATGAAGGCATATTTGTCAAGATAAGGGGATGGGATCCATTTTACTTATATTAGTTAGCCTGATGTATAATGGTTATTTTTTATTATTTTATTTTATTATTTTCTTTTATAGAGATGGGATCTCACCATATTGCCCAAGCTGGTCTTGAACTCCTGGGCTCAGGCAATCATCCTGCCTTGGCCTCCCAAAGTGCTGGGATAATAGGCATGAGTCACTGTGCCAGGCCCAATTTTTAAGGTTCAGACACATTGTTTGGGCCTCAAAGCCTCAAAATTGTTAGGGGCAGGCAGCCTACAGAGCCTGTCTGTTGGGTTATCTTGCCCCACGGTGTTTATCTGTATAGTTCCTGCAAGATAACCTAGTCTGGCTCCTTCCCTAGAGTCCTTATCTGGCCCACAAGAAACATTCATTGGCATACCTTTGGTGGAGACACATCCATCTCCTAAGCAGGCCTCTTCTCTCTTCCTTCCACCCCCTTAGGCTGATGGAGCCACAGTTTCTTGCATTCAGATTTTTTTTTTTAAGGTGTAGATTAGGTGCCATCCTCTTCATCTCTCAAATTCCAGAGGACATATATCAAACTTTCTGAGTGAGTCCATTAAAGCCCTTCTCGCTTGGCTGAAAAAGAAGGGGATGCACCTCCTGTCCTCACAGGGGTGGCTGCAAGGAAATATATGACACATAAACTGTCTCTCAAAATATCTGCACTATCACTTTTATAGCTTCATTGAAGCATAATTGATGTACAAAACAACTGCACATACTTAAAAATGTATAATTTGATGGATGTATCATACACAAACACTCCTGACCAAAACTACAGTCATGATAATGACATATCCATCGTCCCAAAGCTTTTCTCATACCCCTCTGTGCTTCATGCCTCCCTGACCCCTGTCCTTAGGCAACCACTGGTCTGCTTCCTGACTTTGTATTTTCTAGATTTTTGTGTAAATGGAATTAGTCTGGTTTGGTTTTCTGTTTTTTGGGGGTGGGAGGGTGGGCTTGTCTTCTTTCATTTAGAATAATTATTTTGAGATTCATCCAGGTTATCATGTGTTTGGAAAGTTTGTCCCTTTCTACTGCTGAGTACTATTCCATTTTATGGATGTGCCACACACTTGCATTTAGGTTGCTTCCAGGTTGGGGTTACTACGAATAAAGCTGCTGTAAGAATTTACGTACAAGTGTTTGTGTGAACATACGCTTTCATGTCTTCTGGATAAATACCTAGAGGTGGAATGGTTGAGTTGTATGATGCCTGCATAGTTAGCATCTTAAGAAGCTGCTGAACTGTTTACCAAAGTGTCGGTGCTGTTTTACATCTCTTCCAGGAGCGTTCAGGAATCCCACCTGATGCACTTCCTAGCTAGCACTTCAACTTGAGTTGCTCTGGTGGGTGTGTAGTGGTGGTTCATTGAGGCGCTACAACTTTTGGAACCCTCAATGCATTATGTGCCTTCTTTTCTATACAACTTAAATTTGGCAAAACATTTTTTTGAATCTCCTGAGCTGAGGATCTCAATAAAATGGGGTGGGAGGAAGAGCTCTGACATCTGTTTTATTAAAATTGAGCCTTGGGGTCTCTAGTGAAACTTAGAGAAATAGGAGAAGTAACCCCTCACATTCTATTGACCTTGCTGGGAATGTACAATGTAATATACCTAGGCGGGCATGTGGATCAGTCACCTATACCAGCTGATATGGTTTGGCTCTGTATCCTTACTCAAACGTCATCTTGAATTGTAATCCCCATAATTCCCATGTGTGGAGGGAGGAACCTGGTGGGAAGTAATTGGATTATGGGGATGGTTTCCCCCATGCTGTTCTTGTAATAGTTAGTGAGTTCTAAGGAGAGCTGATGATTTTACGTGTTGGACAGTTCCTCCTTTACATGCGCTCTTTCTCTTGCTTGCTGCCATGTAAGATGTGCCTGCTTCCCCTTCTGCCATGATTGGAAGCTTCCTGAGGCCTCCCCAGCCATATGGAACCTTGAGTCAATTAAACCTCTTTCCTTTATAAATTACCCAGTCCCAGGTAGTTCTCTTAGGCACATAATTTATTTCAATTTTCTGTAACCTCCCTTTCTAACACCAAAAAATAATCCACCTATCTCTGTGAGGCCCTGCTGACCTGTTGCTTCTTATCAACTTGATATAGTTTTACTTTTTGTTTTTTGCTTTTACATATTTTTGCTTTAGTTCTCTGATCTGGACTCCTTTCCCCTAGTTTTGCACCCTGGCTCTCTGGTGGTGGCCTCTTAGCCCCTACCTTGTCCTTTTCCTTTGCAAGGACCCCCAGCTGCAAGCTTTCTGTATCCACTGGCGCATCCTCTGTGCTTTCACCAGCTTTCACTGCCAAACTGAAACCCTGATCATCACCAGCAACTATTCTCATTTTCCCAGATTCTCCAACAAGAAGAGGCTTTATTCCCTCAGTTCTAATTTGAAAACATTCAAGGCAGGACTGTGATTGCCCTTGTTTAGGTCACATTGCTATCCCCAGTGTCTTAGTTTGGTTTTCCCCCAAAGCAGATTATGATATAAGGGTTTGAATGCAAGTCATTAATTTGGGGGCATTGTCGCAGGAAGCACTGTGAAACAGTGGAGCAGTGTGGCAGGAAGAGGATCAGTACAGAGTCTGATAATGACGTCGGCTTCCACAGCTTAACCATGCTGAGGACCCTCTGAGTCTGTGAGAAGTATATCTCAGAACTGCCCCAAGTGGAGGGTGTGGCACTGGGCTATTAAGCTACCATCTTCCATTCTCACTGGTTGGACATTTCTCCAGGAACACTACCTCTCAAGCATTCTGCTGCCTGGGCAGGCCTGGACCTGTTCTGCAGCCAGATGCTTTCTTAGGCAGGGGCTATAGTGGGCAGTCAGTTTGAAGGGCAACTGTCTGCAGGAGTCTTTGGGGTAGACTGAGCCCTACCACTAGCGCTGCTACCTCTGGATCTGCCGATAATATGACTTCCAGCTTAAGCTAGGACCACCTGACTTGAGTAGGTGGAGGGGAAAAGAGACCAGTGAAATGCATTTAGCAGAAGAATGTGTAGGAGTGATTCTGGGCACATTCATTGACGTGTACTAGGAGTTTTACAGGATCAATTTACAGTGGTAAATTGCTAGCTAAAATCTTTGCAAGTTTGTTTCAAAATGTTTTAAAATGAAATCCTAAAAGGTAGCCTTAATGTAACTTTTTACTCTATAATTATTTATTCCTGATACTCTCTCAGAGATCTCACCCAATAATAGAGACTCTTACTTTTTTTTGTTTGTTTGTTTATTTGCCTTTATCCTTTGGGGAAGCTTTCACTCTTCAGGTAGTTAAAAAACTTATTAAGCAACTGCTGTGTGACTGGTTCTTGTGGTACTAAGGATGCTAAGACGAATGCCCTCAGGCTATGAAGGTAAATTCTGTGTGTCTTCCCACCAGTCACTTCTCACCAGGAAGAGTGAAGTTCCCGGCTAGAAATGTCAGATGAGGCTTCCTCTCTTTCTTCTTACTTCCTCTGATTCCAAAATGATGTTTTGAGCACGGCATTTTGATCTCTTTACAGAGTAAGAACAGCTTCTTGTCTTTAAGATGCAGTTTAAAGGGAAATGTTGCTATTTTTCCCCTGCCAATTTTGAACACTAGGCTGTGGTTTCTCCAAATTTGATGCTTTATCACATTCCAGGTAGTATAATCTTTATATTATCAACATGTGCACTCCCTTGCTTTTTCTAGCTGTGCCTTTTTTTTTCTTCCTGGAATTTATATTTCTGTCTCCCATCTGCCAGCCTTTCACATAAACTCTCAGGCACAGAATTTATTTCAATTTTCTGTAATCTCACTTTCTAACACCAATAAATAATCCACCTACCTCTGTCAGGCCCTGCTGACCTTTGCTTCTTATCAACTTGACATATTTTTACTTTTTGTCTTTCGTTTTTACATATTTTTGTTTTAATTCTCTGATCTGGCCTCCTTACCCCCGGTTTTCACCCTGGCTATCTAGTGGTGGCTTCTCAGCCCCTACCTCGTCCTTCTTTTCCTTCGCAGGGATCCTGAGCTGCAAGCTCTTTCACCACCCACTGACGCGGCCTCTGTGCTCATGCTTTCCTCACCAGGGCTGCTGTCTGCTTAGTGGCTCGGGTTGCAGCTTCTCTTGGAGACTGGTTTGTTCACCTGCTGTGCCCCTCCTCTGGCTTCCCTGGCCTGAATCCCCTTCTCTTATCTGACTGTTCCAAATGGAATTTGCAGAAACTGGAAAGCATCTTTACCCAGCCAACACCATCGTGAGTGCCCATCACCCACTTTATTGCAGTGGAACAATGGGAGTTCACAGGAGGGTTGATTTTGCTGGGTGATACTGCGAGAAATGCTGGCGATACCTTAAGGCCTCTTTTCTGGCATAGCATTCCAATTTGCTCCACTGGACTCTACCTCCTCTAGTGGCTGCTGTGAACCCACAGTGCTGGACTAGGAGATTTGTTTAATATTTTGGTTTGACAGTTCCAAACTGCAGAAAAGTTGCAAGAGTTCAAAAACCTCCCATATACTCTTGTTCCTTAGTCTTCCCTGATCTCCATGGCCCTGACATTTTTAAAGATTGTAGACGAGTCATTTTGTTGAATGTTCTTCAGTTTGAGTTTTACAAAGTTTCCTCATGATTAGACATCAGTGATATATTTTATGGAGGGAATACCACAAATGCTATGATCTTTGCAATGCATTCTCTCAAGTGGCACACAATGTCTGTCATGTTACTGGTGGTGTTAACTTTGATCACTTGATTGAAATGGTGCCTGCCAGATTTCTTCACCGTAAAACTACTCTTCTTTTTATTTGTAATTAATAAACATAATATGGGTTTTACTTTGACACTATGTAAAATTCCATTCCTCATTTAGCTTTTACCCAAGTTTCTTTGTTGTTGTTGTTGTTGTTGTTGTTGTTGTTGTTTTTAATTTATTCCCCAGCTAAGGTTTTTAATTTTTTTATTTTAAGTTCTGGGGTATACGAGCAGAACTGCAGTTTTGTTACAGGGGTAAACATTTGCCATGGTGGTTTGTTGCACCCATCAACCCATCACTGATGTATTAAGCACAGCATGCATTAGCTATTTTTCCTGATGTTTTCCCTTTCCTCCACCATTCCCAGCAGGCCCCAATGTGTGTTATGCCCCTCCGTGTCCATGTGTTCTCATTGTTCAGGCCCTACTTATGAGTGAGAACATGAGGTGTTTGGTTTCCTTTCCTGCATTAGTTGGCTGAGAATAATGCTCCCATCTCCATCCATGTCCTTGCGAAGGACATGATATTGTTTCTTTTTATGGCTGCATAGTATTCCATGGTATTTATGTACCACATTTTCTTTATCCAGTTTGTCATTGATGGGCATTTGGGTTGATTCCATGTCTTTGCTATTGTGAAGAGTGCTGCAATGAACATACACGCTCATGAATCTTTATAATAGAATGATTTACATTATTTGGTTATATACCCAGGAATGTGATTGCTGGGTTAAATGGTATTTCTGTTTCTAGGTACTTTGAGGAATCACCACAGTGTCTTCCACAGTGGCTGAACTAATTTACATTCCCACCAATAGTGTGAAATCATTCCTATCCCTCAGCAGCCTCACCAGCTTTTGTGATTTCTTGACTTTTTAATAATCACCATTCTGACTGGTATGAATTGCCATCTCATTGTCGTTTTGATTTGCAGTTCTCAAATGATCAGTGATGTTGAGGGTTTTTCATATGTTTATTGACTGCACAAATGTCTTCTTTTGAGAGGTGTCTGTTCATGTCTTTTGCCCACTTTTTAATTCAGTTATTTCTTGAAAATTTGTTTAAGTTCATTGTAGACTCTGGATATTAGACTTTTGTCAAATGGATAGGTTGCAAAAATTTTCTCCCGTTCTGTACGTTATCTGTTTAATTATATCCCATTTGTCAATTTTCACTTTTGTTGCTATTGCTTTTGATGTTGTTGTCATGAAATCTTTGCCCATGCCTATGTCCTGAATGGTATTGCCTAGATTTTCTTCTAAAGTTTTTATAGTTCTGGATTTAAGTCTTTTATCCATCTTGAGTTAATTTTTGTATTAGGTGTAAGGAATCGGTCCAGTTTCAATTTTCTGCATATGGCTAGCCAGTTCTTCCAGCACCATTTATTAAATAGGAAATCCTTTTCCCATTGCTTGTTTTTATCAGGTTTGTCAAAGATCAAATGGTTATAAATATGAGGGCTTATTTCTGAGTTGCCTGTTCCATTTGTCTATATGTAATTAGTATATATTTCTGTATGGTCTTGGTATATGTTTCTGTACCAATACCATGCTGTTTTGGTTACTGTAGCCTTGTAGTATAGTTTGAAGTCATTAACCACATGTTTTAGCACCCATCAATATGTTTTTTGCCCAAATTAATGATTATTGTGATTGTTGCAAAATGGTTATTTTCCAAAACTGTCATTCCTGCTACACTTATTAGTTGGCTTCCTGTCATAAGGAAGAATTTTCCCTTTTACTGATGAATTTATTCATTCCTTTATTCATGTCAGTCTAGACTCTTGGCTTTCTAGTTAACTCAACAGGTTATAAACAATTTTTATTACTTATTTTGATGCTCAAATTGCCCAAGTTTGGCCAACAAAAGACCCTATGTATGTGAACTCTGAGGATGTACTCATCATTCTTTGAGCATTTCCTTGCTTTTTATTCCAAAAAGATGTTCCAAACTCACTTTCAGACCCATCCTGTGTGTGTGTGTGTGTGTAGATAATATTCATTCTATATTTTTCAACTACGTTGAAAATCATGAATTCTCACTGCTACTTCCAATTCCAATCCAATAACACAGGGTGTAGTTTAGCTTCTCTCCTTTTCATATTTGTACTTCTCTTTCTTGACAGTGAGAAAGCTGTCACCCAGTGCTCCCAATACCCAAGCCTCCATGTATGTAACCAATCTCTTGACCCCACCTGGCTGCCACCATCCTTGCTTGCAAGCCCAACCTCTTCTTGAGCCTGCTACTTCAGATAACCTGCATATTTGGGTCTGCCTTCATGGCTTTTTGATTCAGAAAGGAAGGAACCAATTTATATATTTTAAAGAAAAGAAGAGGAAGAGAAAGCAAAAAAGTAGTGCTAGGAGGTTCTCTTTTTAAGTTTAAACAATTACTTCTTTATCACTTATAAAGTTATTCTAGATAGTTAAAACATATATCTTTGACTATTCTGCTCTGATTTTTTGTGTACAGTATATGCTGTTTATACAAGTAGTCACTGTTCAATTATCTTTGAGTATGAATAGAAATATCAGACATATTTCAGTGCTGTGAAGAAATTAAATTCTGTTTTGATCAAAATGGGTTAGGTTAGGCTTTATAAACATCCCTGAAATCTCATGGTCTTAATCCAATGTAGCTTTTTTTTTGTTCATGCTATATTATTGCCCAAAGCAGGGAATAGACGGGGTTCTTAGGGGCCCAGACTTATGGAGGCTTTATTCTAGATGTGTTCCCATGATGACCATAAGTGTAGAAAGAGACTGTCACTAATTGTATGTCAGCTTTTAAAGTTTCTACCAGGAAGTAAAAGACATTATTTATGCTGATATTTCATTGGCCAAGGCAAGTCACATGACCATACTTCCAAAGAAGTGGAAAAGTTTATTCCTATCAAGTAGTTGGAGAAGGGTACTGACTCCCAGAGTGCTTTGGCAAGGGACACCAAGGCCAGTGCTCTGGCTCTGGCTCTCACTTTTAGTATGAGTTTTGTCTTGTAAGTTCTATTTCTTTCTCTGCAAGACAGGAAAACCTAGCTTATGAGATTATAAAGAAAAAAACAGTAAAAATGTTTTATAAAATGAAAAATACTGTAGCAAGATGAGAGTGTCATGACTATCATTTCTAATAGTCATGTCACTAAATGGCAGATAAACTTCCTGGGAGCTATGTTCATTACCCCAGTGGATTCCATCTTCCAAGTCATGACAAAGATAACCTTCTTTTCCAGTTATAATAGCAATAGATGCTCAATGTTGATAATTTTCCCAATATAAAAAAAAATACAAATAAGAAAATACAAAGATCCATAATCTCAAAATAGAACAATATTTACCTTTTGATATACATACTTGGCAACTGTTTTCTACATGTAACTTAAGTAGCTGAACTTATATGCAATTTTTTTCTACATCTAATTTAAGTAGCTGAAATTATATGTAATATTTTTCTAAAATTTTACTTAACCTTCAACTTTTAATGTTTTCTCATATAATTACAAATTCTTTTTAATATTATTTTTAAAGGCCACATAATATTTTATAACCAATTAACCATTTACCTATCATTGGCCACTTAAGTTGTTTCCATATATGTGATATTCATGATTGCTTCACTCTGCTGACAAAGAGAGAAGAATGTCTTGCTTCTACACTGTACCAATCCTGGACCTCAGATTCATTTCTTTCCTTTCTCTGTTCTTCTCCACATTACAGTACTCAGGTCAGTTGGCTTCTGGCTTAATTCACCTAGTGGAGGACACTAATAAGAGAATTGCATAATGGGGAAAGGAAGAAGTCCAGCTGTATCTCCCCTCCCCCTCTACCATGGGTGGTTTCTTTGGCAGTAGCTATGCCTCCCTCTTGGTTCCATCTCTCACCAGACAGGCTCTTCATGGGTCCAGAACCCCACCCCCCAACAAAACCCAAACCTTTGGTTCTAGTAACACCCCCTGCTCCTTTTGTCCTTCTAGCCTAGGCATGATAGTGGCTTCCTGCTGTTGCTAATCTCTGGGTTTCTCATCATTGTCTGGTTGGTGCTCAGCATCTTTATCACTTGGGTCACCAACTCCTTGCATTAAATTCTCTGTTGGAAATGCTTGAAGAAGTTCAAGTCTTCCTGGCTAGATTCTCATTTATTCTCACATTGCCACTGTAATTTCTGTCAGCATTTTCTTTCTTCTCAACCCTGTCTTGTCTTTATCAGAGAACCTTAGTTCAGGAAACAGAACCCCATTAAAACTGTTCAAACAAAAATGTAAAAAAGATGCAGTCATTGAAAAGATAAAAGAGCAGCACACATTACCAATAGACAAGAAGTACAGCTAGGAATCCTGAGGGAGTTAGACTAGAAAGTGCCTCCCCCTTGTCCTTTCTCTAGAAGAGGGTAAATATGATAGAAAGCAGTACTCTCAGCCCCAGTTGTACACAATTTCTCAAACCCAGTGGCCAACATGAGCTACCTAGATCTCTATTTTCCTGTTACGGAGCTCTGCTTGTGTCAGGTGTATAAGGTTCATGTAATCAGCTGTAAACAGGAGTGGGGTGTGGATGAGATCACTGCCTCTATGGCTTGCTAAGCTGGAAAGGGTGGGAAAGCTTTGCTGAACAAGAGCACATGGGTAGGGGCATCTTAATGAGCAGGTCTCCTACAAGCCTATTATTTAGTGGTCCTAAAAGACAGGGACTCTCTGTTTCTAAAAATTTGACACATTAGTGTGAAAGAAATATCTCTTAATACAGGACACATAAAACTGTGGGATAAGTTATAAAACAACAACAACATCTTTTTAGTTCATGGTTGAGCAGGTAGTAGAGTTAGGAAAACCACTTGGGCTTGAAATAAAGAGAATTTTCCTCTATGAATGGAAGGAAGTGGGAAAAATGGATCAAGGGATGAACATCAAGTATTGGCACTGGTGAAGTTTTATTATACAGCTGTTCCTTGGTATTCCATGTAGGATTCGTTCTTTGTGGATACCAAAATCCCCCATTTTTGCATAGCCTATGCACATCCTCCCATACACTTAAATCATATCTAGATTACTTATAATACCTAATACAATGTAAATGCTATGAAAATAGTTTTTGTGCTATTTATAAATTTGCATTACTTTAAATTTTATATTGTTCTTTTTAATTGTTTTTTAAAATATTTGTAATCAGTGGATTGCAGAATCTGCAGGCAGATGCTGAATCCATGAATACAGAGGGACAACTGTATAAGCTCATTAGTGAATATAAGTGGATTCATTTTATTATGCTGATTTAAACTAAGTTAAATATAAATATGTCTATATATGCACATATGTATATTTCATAGAATAAATAAAATAACTTTAATATATTTAAATTGGAAATGCTTCTAAATCTGTCTATAATTAGTCAACGCTTAGTTTTGAAAAAATGCAGGTTTTTCAAAATGTGTTCCTTGCTCCCTATTTCTGTTACTGCTGCTACAGAGAACCATATGCAGCTGTAAATCTCCAGGCTTTCCCCACTCAAAAATGAAAATTCATTGCAAAATGATTGCTGTAAATGCCTTTTTCTTTACTACCATGGTAGAAGATTACTATAAATTTTCTTATCTTTCTGATGAAAAGAAAGTAATGTATGAGACTCTTCCTTATTACTCAAAGGTGTTTTGAGCCCATGGTCCTTTCTTGTGTTGTAACATCAGCATGCCCCTCACCACAGCAGCTGTGGATGATACACATCCACTTAACTTCTCACTGGCTTCTGTTGTTTAATGTTCAATTCCTACTCCAGGTGAATGTACTAGTGGAAGATGCATCCATGGGTCCTGAGGCTTCCCAGGAGTCGTTCCCTGTTGGTCTCTATTCCCCTCCCTTTGTCTATAGCGTCAGCATCTATTCTCTTGCCCCAGCCTGTGAGGTCCTCCAGTTTCCCATACAGTTTCCTTTTAGCATCTTCAGGTGATAGTTGCCTCTTCATCTTACCAATAATGGGAATATCAGCAGACCTTCTACTCTTAAACTAATTAACCAGGACAATGGGTTCCTCATTTTCCATGTTGGATATTTTAGCTCTCACATCACTCTGATCTGCACTTCTGTGTATATGAACCACAGTTGGAAGTCAGATCCAGCTTTGGGGTCAGTCATGGTCACTGTTGCGCCAATTTTGGTGGCCAAGTGTCTCTTGAAACATGGCATCTTTCTAGTTTTCCTGGAAACAGCCTTTCCCTAAGGGTTTATCTTTGGCCACCTGTTTTTATGTGGCATTTGCAGTGGTGTGCTGGAGAGGCTCATAATAGCTAATGAGAGCCCATTGTCAAATATTCAGGAATTTTGTGACCCGTTTTTTCAATCACAGTTTAAAATCAGTCATGGTGGGAGTATTCACACCATGAAAATTGTCAAATACTATAAATCAGGGCTTCCCCTGCCCAATCTGAAAATCACTTTACCAGCACGCCACTACATTTGGGTAACTAAATAAAAATAATAAAAATAAAGAGAGATTTTTTTCAAACATAGATAATCTGACAATTTTTATTATTGAGAATACTTTGTTTCTGAGACGGAGTTTCCTTCTTGCTGCCCAGGCAGGAGTGCAATGGCATGATCTCAGCTCACCATGACTTCTGCATCCCTGGTTCAAGTGATTCTCCTGTCTCAGCCTCCTGAGTAGCTGGAATTAACAGGTATGTGCCACCACGCCCGGCGAATTTTGTGTTTTTAGTAGAGACGGGGTTTCTCCATGTTGATTAGGCTGATATCAAACTCTGGACTTCAGGTTGATCCACCTGCCTCAGCCTCCCAAAGTACTGGGATTATAGGCATGAACCACTGTGCCTGGCCTGAGAATACTTTTTAAATGTTTTTTTATGATTCAGCCAAAAAACCACTAAAACAGGTAAGTGAAGATTGCCTAAAGGAAATTTTAAAATGCTACATATAAAAGAAAAAATTTGATAAACTAGACTGCCAAAATTAAAAACTTCTCATTAAAAAGTACTGTTAAGAAAATAAAGAGGTAAGCCACAGACTGGAGAACATAGTAGGACTTTATCTAGAATGTGAAAACTTCTATAAATCACCAAAAAATAAAAAGATAACAACTCAATAATGAAATAGAAAAAGTATTTGTTTAGAGATTTCTCAAAATAAAATATGAAAATGGCCAATAATCACATGGAAATAGGATCAACATCATCATAAGGGAAATAAAAATTAAGGCTGTGATTATGTTAGTCCATTTTGCATTGCTATAAAAGAATATCTGAGGCCAACCAGGTAATTTATGAAAAAAAAAAGGAGTTTATTTTTGCTCCCAGTTCTGCAGACTCTACAAGAAGCATGGAGCTGGCATGTGTTTCTCGTGAGGTCTCCGGAAGCTTACAATCCATGGAAGGTGAAGGCGGAGCAGGCGTGTCACAGGGTGAGAAAGGGAGCGAGAGAGAGGGAGGAGGAGGTGCCAAACTCTTTTAAACAGCCAGCTCTCACATCAACTAATAGGATTAGAACCCATTCTTTACTGCAAGTAGGGCACCAAGCCATTAATGAGGGATTCACTCCCGTGACCAAGACACCCCCACTAAGCCTCACGTCCAACACCAGGGATCATATTTCAACATGAAATATGGAGAGGACAAACATCCAAACTATATCAACAACAAAATGCCATTTCACGTCTACTAGAATGGCTGAAATAGAAACAATCATCAAGGATGTGGAACAACAGAGCTTTTGTACTGTACTGGTAGAAATAAAAAACGTGAGAACTTTGGAAAACTGTTTGGCAGTTCCTTTTAATGTTAAACATACATCTACTCTTTGATCCAAGACAAATGAAAACATACCTACAAAAAGACTTGCATAAGAATCTTTATAGCAGCTTTAATCACAATAGTTCCAAACTGGAAATTTCCCAAATGTCATCAACAGTAGAATGAACATATACATTGTCTTACATGTATATAATAGAATGGTACTCAGCAATAAAAATGAACAAATCATTGAAACATACGTCAACATGAATGAATATTAAAAACCTGTTATGCAAAGGAATCAGACACCAAAGACTATGTATAGCAGGCTCCTGTTTATATGAAGTTCGGCAACAGGCAAAACAAACCTTTGAAATTAGAACGGTGGTGACGTTGCAGGGATGGATTTGGTTAGGGGTAACTGGAAAGGAACACAAGACTACTTTCTGGGATGATGGAGATTTTGTATGTCTTGATTAGGGTAGTGGTTACACATGTTAATACATTTTTCTAAGCTCCTTATCTATATGTAAATTTAATTCAATAATAATAAATTTTAAAAATAGAAATAAGCTCCCCTCCCCCTCCAAAAAATATAGCAACTTAAAGAACCAAAATGAAGTATTTAATCAAGTCTCAGGACAATGAGGAAGTAACATTTTATGTGGCTTAATGATAATATCATACAGTGTTAGACAGTAAGACAGAAAGAACAGATAGCAGAAAGCAATTTAACCTTGTACCATTATACATTTAGCATGACATTACATTAAAGCTCTCTACCAATCATTTTATTTCACAATAATGATTCACCAGAAGTAGTTTCACTTTTGGCTTTTTAAAAGTAGTTTGGCCTGTTTACTCATATTAGTAGAAACAATAAATTCAATAAATCATCACAGCCTCCTACGCTCCTTGGCTGGCATAAAGCTGCTGACTGACAGTGTAGCCGCCAGGCTCTGCAGGACCTGCACCGCCAGGCTTGCTAATTGCTACACAGCCAGGGATATTTGAAGAGAAGATTATAAGAAAGGAGGCAGGGAGATGAAGTGTGCCAGGAATCGTGGAAGACGGCAGGGGCAGTCGAATCAGCATTTCTGAAACTAGGTGTGGTTTGTCTGCCCTGGTGTGCACATGGGTACCACTGTACTCACAGAAAGACGTACGTTCTATGTTTTTCATCAATATGAGCAGTGTCCGTGGCCATGTGATACAGTTTTCCCAAGTCCCAGACGTCTGGGTTAGCTTTGGCTTAACCATTCAAGTAAGATAGCTTTGGCTCGTTCCTCATTTTGATGACCACACTTCGACTGTTTGAGGGGACATCTCTGAGAATTCCTGGATGCTTTTCAGGTGTCCTAGTGTCACCTGACAGCATCCTCTCAATCTAGCTCACTTTCTCAGTCCTCTATGGCCTCTAGGTCCCTGTGACTTGCAGTGTGAGCACAGTGTACACAAAGCAGCCCTATCACCAGGTAGATCCTGGTGACATTCATGAAGGCATGACAAAAGCTGGAGAGTGATTATAGCACATGTTGGAAACATTGATATGGGTTGTTGTCTTAGTCTGTTCATGCTGCTGTAACAAAAATACCATAAACTGAATGGCTTATAAGCAACAGATATTTACTTCTCACAGTCTTGGAGGCTGAGATATTTAAGATCAAGGCAGATTTGGTGTCTGGGGAGGACCCACTTCCTAGTTCATAGATGGCCATCTTCTTGCCGAGACCTCATATGGTGGAAGGGTTAAGAGAGTTTTCTGGGGTCTATTTTTATTTTATCTTTTATTTTTTTGAAACTGAGTTTCACTCTTTGTTGCTCAGCCTGGAGTGCAATGGCACAATCTCAGCTCACTGCCACCTCCACCTCCCAGGTTCAAGTGATTTCTCCTGCCTCAGCCTCCTGAGTAGCTGGGATTATAGGCATGTACCAGAATTCCCCAGCTAATTTTGTATTTTTAGTAGAGATGGAGTTTCATCATCTTGGTCAGGCTGATCTCGAACTTCTAATATCAGGTGATCTGCCTGCCTCAGCCTCCCAAAGTGCTGGGATTATAGGTGTGAGCCACCATGCCCAGCCCCTGGGGTCTCTTTTATAACTCCATTCATCAGGGCTCTGCCTCGTGATTGAATCACCTCCCCAAAGATAACGCCTCCCATCACAGTGGGGTTAGGATTTCAGCACATGAATTTGGGGGAACACACATTCAAAGCACAGCAGTTGTACGATGTCACAGTTGCTGAACTCTCAGTATTGGCGGTTCCCCATCATCAGAATCCTGCCCTGGGAGCTCCTTCCTCAGGCCCTGACTTCCTCATCTTATTGCTGGGTCCTATGCTTTCCTTACTGAATGTCCTTTCCACTCTTCTCTTCCCTACCCTGTTACTGAGAGTGGAACAGAGGAAATGAAAACCTCATTTCACAAGAGAGCAAGCTCTTGCCATTATTATTGACTCACAGTGCACAGTAATTTAGGTTCCTTGTCTTGAGTACCCCATTCCTGGCCACATCCTTGCCTCCCTAACCAGGAATCCTTTAAATAAAAGTGTACTACCTGCCCTCACTCTTAATCTTTGCACACATAGACACCCTACCCATTATACTCAAAAAGCTACCTTCAGTTTCATGAAATGGTATTTTTGGCTTCCTTTCAATTCATCTTTTATGAACTTTGACTTTGTTTTCTTGATACAGGGGACATTCAGGTTAGATGTTTGTGGAAGTTCAGCATTCTATAGTGTTTAACCTAGAGTAAGAAAAAAAGGAGAATACACAGCTCATCCATGCTGTCTTTATTTCCTTTTTTGCCTGGCTGTATAGTCACTTTTTGTTTTTTTTATTTTTCAGGTGTTATTTTAATTTTTGTCTATTATGGGCACTGAGGTTGTTTGAGCAAGTTTCTGCCTCTGTCACTGCTTCCTCCAGGCCAGCAAGGTCCATGCAATCGAACTGAACTAATGGACTGCAGTTCTGGCCACAAAAATGGCCCTACTTGGCAGGCAGCCAGCCTGTGATGAGCTCACACATTCATATTCAACACCTTACTGGCTGCTTGCTTTTACAACAGCTCTCCTCTCTGATCCCATGTGAGGAGGCTCGTGTAGGAATCAAAGTTCTCTGTACCACTAAATTTAGCCTTATCCAATGTTTCCTGATCACTGTTTTTTGAACCCTGATCTCCCCCAAAAAATAGGCTTTGCCAGTTTTTTCATATAAAATAAGAAAACTCCAGGAGGCTGAGGCAGGAGAATTGCCTGAACCCAGGAGGCAGAGGTTGCGGTGAGCCAAGATCGCGCCATTGCACTCCAGCCTGGGTAACAAGAGCGAAACTCCGTCTCAAAAAATAAATAAATAAATAAATAAATAAGAAAACTCAGGTGGCTGAGGCAGGAGAATTGCCTGAACCCAGGAGGTGGAGGTTGCAGTGAGCTGAGATCGCGCCATTGCCCTCCAGCCTGGGTAACAAGAGCGAAACTCCGTCTCAAAAAAAAAAAAAGAAAGAAAAGAAAAGAAAACTCTAAGGCCACTTGCTCTTAGCTCTGGCCTCCACTGCCTTGGTTTATAATGTAGCAAACCCTTCTTCCACAAGACGCCTGATCCCGGTGAGGCTGTTTTCAAGGAACAGGGTCACTCATGGCTGCCTGGCCTGGCAGGCCTACAGCCTTGCTGGCTGAGGCCAACTGTAAAAAATCTGGATTCGCATTTTAAAACAGGTTTCACCGAAAGGATAACTATTTGTCATAGAAGAAATACTACTGACTGAAGCACGCTCAGACTACCTTTAGACATTCTCCCATGCCTGTGTCCTAGTTTCCTGGGGCAGTATTACAATATTTACCATAAAGCTGAGCTTGAGCGTGGGACCTGTGAAGTTCTGAGTTTACTGGTCTACTGTCTTTCTCCCACTGCAAGGGATTAAGAAACTGGAGCTGAAAATGAAAATGTTCACTCACATTTTCTACACCAGCACACCAGAGGAGACAGCAATGGCTTCTTCCTTTTTATTTTTATTTTTTAATAAGTAGCACTAAGAATTGTAGACAGCCAGCTCAGCTTGGGCCAACTTTAAAAGCCCACCACCAGATCCCCACCAAGATAAACAGCTCCCACACAGAGGTGATCCACCATCATCTCCGAGAGATAACTAGGAATAAAAGGAGAGATGCTTTTACAGAAATAACATAATTTGGCTCCTGGAGAAAAGGAAGGGCAAAATGCAGGTGGTGTTCCTTCTTCTTCCCTTGATGGCTTCCCCAGGTAGAAGCATTAATAGGCTTAGGGCTTATTACGCTGAAATCAAAAGGAAAGAAAGACAGAGAAACTGTATGAACAATGTATGCTAGAGACTCTGAGGGTTTTCAGCAGGCTCATTTGTTTCAAGAAAGAAGATTTAGGGAGGGGTGGATCCCCCTTCTGTCTTCATTCAGCTTCAAATGGAAGAAGAAAAGCAGGAAGTATATAGCTACTGTAGAAGGTATGATAAAAAATGATGGAAAAAATTCCACCTTTTTTGTGCAAACATTTATTGAATGCATATTATGTGGCCAGCACTGTGATTTATATGGGAGATATTAATAAGATTCAATCATTGAGCTTATCTTTGTGAAAGAAGCCTTTCTACTTGCTGAACTGCTGAGACAGCCTCTGATGATTCGAACAGATCAGATGCTAGCCATGGTTCAAATGTCCTGTTGTGGACCATATCTGAGCCTCCAGAAAGGAGTTGCTGCAGTGATTTCAGAATCAAGCTAACTCACTCTAATTTTGGAAGCATTTATCTTTGCCTTCCTTCACCCCCGACTTTCTACATCTGAATTGTTTGCACCACACGAATATCACTTATGTGAAATGCTAACCACATTCTTTCCCACATTCAACCTCAGTTTCTCCATATGTGTTGTTATAAAATCATCTGGTTCTGAGTCATTCAGTCTCTTGGCAGATGCTCAGTGCACTTGAAGCTACTACGTGCTTGTTTGAAGTCCTTTTGGTTCAGTCCTCCCTGTCTGTCAGTCAAGTGTATCTGCTTAGTGTCTCTATATGTTATGTCTGTAAACAAGCCTGTTGAAAAAAGAATCTCTGGAAATACCAAGCTAATAGTCTCTTTTCCAGCTATTGGGCATTGTTTTCTGTTTAATGAATAAAAAGTTTTCAGAAATGTTCATTTTAAGTCCAAAACAGACTGCTGTCAGAAAGATCTGCTGGAATGCTTTCCTTTGAAAAAGGAGCTGGCGATGTAATACAACAAGGAGCTGTAGGTGGCCACATTATCTGCATTGTCTTTTTCAAGCCTAGGCATGGTGCGTGTATGTGCGTGTGCATGTGCGTGTGTGTGTGTATGTTTGGACTGAAATGTTGGAATGGAAATGAAATGAGGTATTTTTGCAGAACGTAAGCAATTACTATTTGCAGATGTAATGCCAATTCATCAGTGACCTCTAAACTACGACAAAGCACATCACTTGAAATCTAAAAAATAACCACTTCACTGAGCAAGCAGATGTATTTGTTTAGGTGAAGTATCCAAGAGTTACCTGACCCCTCCAGCTAACCCAGACTGCAAAAGATGGGGCCCCACATGCCCATCAGCCCGAGGAAGGACTCTGAAACCTCTATCGCCTACAGCCTGTGAGTTCTGACAGCAAAGTGAATCACTTCTGGGGAAGACAATGACTTGTTTACTTTTCACTGAATTGAAAATTGAAGATATTTCATAATAGGATCTCGGAAAATTTACCAGATGTTTCATCGCACTGTGTTCTTCTGTCAGGTCTACAAGATAGAATGCTGAGAAAGGCTAATAAATCAAGGTGGGTATGAAAAGCTTAGGGGTAAAATTCATAAAAACATGAACTGCGGGAGGACACCTTTTCTTTAGCTGCTAAAATATGAAATTTCCTGATTCTTTTGGTACTTCACAGACAAGCTAATATAAACCGTAGATCTCAGTTTTACTCATTTCTCCTCTTTCCTTCTCTTCCTTTCTGCTCCAATTTAACTAGTCTAACAAACTCTAAATACAGAATAGAAAAATATGGCTTCTGATTTACTTTAAAATGATGACCAGGTGAATACATAATCACGGCTTTCAATACAGCTTCAACTGGAAGACTTTTTCACGTGACCCAGGGAAAGACACAAAGAAACAAACCTTGAGATGCTCTAAAATAACAAATTCATTTGGCCAAGGCCATGCAGAGACTGGAAAGCTTTTTGCCTCATTTTTCTTTCCCTCCCCTTCAGATCTTGTTTTATAAAAGCAAGTGCTAATAAACTGTGGCACTAATGAGAGAACACTAATTCACACTTCATTCTGGCCGTCTGTTACTTTGGGCCACTGTTCGTGCCATAGGAACTACAATCCCAGTTGTCTTAGTTATCTATTGTTGCACTAACAAATCATCCCCAAACTTGGTGGGCTAAGAAATACATAAATTTCTGTGGGTCAGGAACTTGGAAGCAGCATAACAAGGAGGTCTGGCTCAGGATCTCTTGTGAAGTTGCAGTCAAATGCTGACAAGGGCTACAGCAAATGATGCCTGACTGTGGCTGGAGGATCTGATTCCAAGATGGTGCGTTCACATGGCTGTTGGCAAGATGCCTCAATTAGTTACAGAGTGGATCTGTACATAGGCTGCCCAAGAGTCCTCATGTCATGGCAGCTGTTTTCTCCCAAAATGAGTGCTCCAAGCAAGAGCGTGAAAGAGAACTAGTAGAAATCCACAATAACCTTTATAATCTAGTCTTTAAAGTTACACACTGTCATATCTGCTTTACCCTTTTGTTAGAAACAAATCATGAAGTCCAGCCCACATTCAAGCAGAGGAGAATTAGTCTCCAACTCTTAAAGGGAAGAATATCAAATAATATGTGGACATATCTTAAAATCATTCCACAGGTTGAATAGAATTTTCAATTGGTGCAGTTGATAAGTGCGATCTCAACGAATACCATACATTGAAAAAAAAGAAGAAGAAGAAAAGAAAGAAAAAGAAGAAAAGCATAATTTCGTTCAGGCTTTTTATCCTGCCCCACGAACTTCCATCTCAAGTCCTGTCCCCAGACCTTATTCCATTCTGACACTGCTCATGACTTTAGCTAACTTTTCCCTAACTCCGGTTATGGATCTGTCATTAATAATCTCAACAACATTCCCAATCGGTTAGAAAAAGAAAAAGAAAAAGAAAGGCAGAGGCTCAGGTACCCATGGAGCCTGGAGTTATAAGAAAGCCAAAAATCTGTGAATTCAGAGGACAGGGTCGTGGAAAGAGCGAGGAAGTTCTCCACAGATGGGGCTCTTCTATCTGATTCCTCCCGGGGTACTGGGAGGTGTTGCTAAGGCCTCCCAGAGGATTCTCTTGGCTCCTTCTAACGCCAGGGCAGGCAGCTCAACTCTCCTATGTATGTTCAGCCTAGCGGACTTCTCACTCTTCATTCCTCTGCAGCTCCTCTGGGCTTCCTGGGCCCAATGCTTGCAGACTCTGTTTGGAAGTAATCATGGTACTAAATCACTCTCTACTCATTATCATCCAGAGTCTGTCCATGGACGGCTTTATCTCACACCAGGATGTCTGTTCTGATCAGCCTTTCACCAACGTCCTTTCATGCTTGCAAAGGGCAAGAAAAGTGGCTTCAGGGACTACTGGCTCACAGGGCGCAGTCAGTCCTAATGGTTTTATCACTCGGCTACCTGCTCCTCCTTCCCGAAGGGAGCACCAGTTAGTGTATCTGAGCCAGAGAGTCTGGCTGAACCATCCTATTACTGTTTTATATAAAGCACTTACAGAATTCCTTGAGGGGAGAGGAGTCTCCAAGGGGAACTTGTCTCATTAAACTGCTGCCTGCTTTCCAAGAAGCCAGAGAGGCTCCCAGCAGGGAGATTCAACCTTTGGGGGGCTTGGTTGCTAATGCATTGACCTCTGGGCACATGGACAGCGTAATGGGGGAATCACTTAAGAGGAGAAAATGGGAAATGGGCTTTTTTCCTTTGCCCCATTTAATCGGGTTAAAGAAGAAACAATGACATTTTCATAGGGTTATAAAAATGTGTTCAGCATAGATGCTTCTAGGTTCCTGTACCTAAAAACTCTTTATGATTTGTTCTATTCTTTATTTTTTTTTCTGGAAAATTCTTCTCTATCTCTGTTCTATATTATTCTTTACTTAGCCCTAGATAGATTTTTTTTTTTAAAATGGCTTCTGAAGATGTGGTCTTTTAAAAGCTTAGAGAAGAAAGACCAGAAAATTTTTTTAAAGGCCTCTGGCCACAGTGTCTTTCAACTTTGATTTATAGGAACCATTCAAAGGAAAGGTACTCTCTGGAAAATAGCTTTTTTTTTTTTTTTTTTTTTTTGTAAGAAAGCACCGCAGAAAACAAGCCAAGTCCCAGATTGACAGGATGCTTTCTGCAGAGGACTTGGGGATTGCATTTGCAAAGGTTTCCAGAGCAGGCTAATGAATCTGGAGATGATGTATTTTGGGTGCCAAATCATTAGGGAGTTCACTCGACTGGCAGCGTTCAGTCTCAGAAACAAGAGATGGAAGCCTTCAATGCAGCAGATGTTATGTCAGGGTGTGACTTCTGAATACCATCCTGCCTGATAATGGGGCTGGCAAGTTGCTTCTTCTCTCCTATCCAAGCTGCTTAGCCCAGAGAGAAAGAGCTCAATTTGCCTCTTTCTTAGATGGGGATTTTAAACAAGTGTTTACACATGTACACCAGGTGGCCTGAGTCAGGGTGGAGTGGGGTAGTAGTGGTAGTGTGTCATGCACCTGTGGCATATCACCTTCCAATATTAGAGAACATCTGGATATCTACAGTGACCTCAGAGAGGGTAAGCTACACTTGGCAAAACTGCTGTACTGACCATCCTTTCCCAAGATAGAATTTCTTCCTTTGGGGACAGTGCATAGAGCCCCGGTCATTAGAGCAGTTAGAAAATATTCTGATCCTCCTTCTTTAGGATTTTTGCTAGAATGATTTTTCCCCACCGCCTTTGAAATAAGGTGTGGACATCTGACTCTATGACTTGCTTTGCTCACTATAATGTGGGTAGAAATAATTACGTCAGTTCCGTGTTGAAACTTTAAGAGTTATTAAATAATTCACAATTCTTTTACCTGTCAAGGTGATTGGCATTGGTCTTGATGATTGCTGCTGTCAAAGGGAAGATGATTTGGATCAGAGGCCCTGCCAACCTGTGATGGACATGTAGGGAGAGTGAGAAATAAGCTCTTATTGTTATAAGCCACTGAAATAACTGGCTTATTTGTTACTACAGCACAGCTTGTTCTGTCTTTTCTGATTCTCACAATCCACTCTAGGAAGACAGAGACTTTTAAATGCCAGTGAAAGTGCATTTCATGGAAATAATCTATATTTATAGGAACAGCTCTCCAGATGAGGGTTTAAAAAGGTATCATCTCTAGTCCAGGGAACTATGGATTATCTAGGCCCCAGGAAAGAACCAAGTTTTATACAAATTTAGCTTTACATGATTGTGCCAGAGAAGGATAGGGAATTCAATTACTTCATTAAAATATATGATTAAATGAATCTTTCTTCCTAGGTTTGTGTGCAATCTTTAACTTCTACAACATAGCATATGTGCTATTCCCCCTCTTTATCTGAATACATTTTACCCCTTGAATAGGATTGGGGTAGAAAATTATGAGCTAGTCCTACTTAAACAGCAAGAAATCTGGCAGCATTCTTGTCTAGAGCATACTTATTTTCTTAATGAACACTTAGATCTATCATCTTCAGAAAAGACTTTGAAATAGATCTACTTTAGGACCATTAAGAATAAACAATGTGTTATAGACAGTGGCTTATCACAATTTTATTTTCATTCAGCAGGTAGCTGGAAGTACTGCGTGTGAACAGTCTCTATAGTAAAATTTGGTATACATGAGCTATGGTTATAATAACTTTATAAACAGAGGAAACTGTTGAATATGTATGGAATTGTCAGCCTGAGTACCCCAGAACCGATCTTAAGGAAGAGTTTGAATGCTAGTGCTTCTTTGTGAGATACAAGTCCAGGGCATAAAGAGTTAGTCAAGGGAAGTTGACATAGTAAGCCAAAGGTGGTAGTTTCTGAGCCAGCCATAGCTATACACACATACACACAAACACACAGACACATGCACACACACACACTCACGCACACACAAACACACACGCTTGGAGGCTCTGGAGGTGACATGAGGAACCAGTGCACCTCAGAACTACCTGTCAGTGGGAGGATGGGAGCAAAGTTTTCCTGCTGGCTTCTTTCTGTCTCCTACCTCTTACTGCTCAGGAGTCTCACTGAATGGTAATTCCACCCCCCTCACCTTTATTGCCAGCCTGTGTTACTCAGCCTGTCTGGGAGAAGGCTAATCCCCAGCTTAATGGCCTGGTTTCCTTCACTTACCCAAAATAAGTGGGTCCCAGGCTTTCACAGATTCAGTAAGCTCTGTGTAAGATGCCTGAGTTGCCAGTGGTGATAGAAAATGGGGAGACAGTAGCCAGTGCTCTCCATCAAGCACATTCCAAGACCTAGGGACAAGTAGGGCAGAATGGTCTGGGGAAGTATTAACACATAATCTGATTCCAACACAGGTACTTGGTTTCGAATTGTGAGATGTATATCTACGTGGAAGAGATAATTGTAGTCTTTGACATTTTATTATATATGGGCAATTAAATGCTTGTAATTATAGATGGAAGCCAATCTGTTTTGGAGAGCTATAGAGATTTTCAGAGAAAAAGAGCTCGAATAAGTCTTAAGTTTAAGACCAAGAGTTTACAGGCTATGTCAGAACTGCTATACCTTGACTATCCAGAATGTTGGAAGTCACGAGGCCCAGTTAGCCTGCTGAAAACTTTGAGAGAGCTTGAGATCTGAATTAATTCCACAGCAGAGTGATCAGTAAGTCCTTTATGGCAACCTTTTCCAAGCCAAAGGGCTAGAGATGACACTCCTCACATTGCAACAAGTAGGGTTGTCAGCATTCATGGATACACAAACACACAAACAAAACCAAGCTATTAAGTTA
This sequence comes from Saimiri boliviensis, assembly GCF_048565385.1. Classification (NCBI taxonomy): domain Eukaryota; kingdom Metazoa; phylum Chordata; class Mammalia; order Primates; family Cebidae; genus Saimiri; species Saimiri boliviensis. Next base: position 78,525,562 of record NC_133450.1, read on the forward strand.
CTGATCACTGAAATCGTTGCAGTAGTAAACTATGCCTAATTGGTCCCAGAAATCATCCAAATATCCAAACTGTGGGTATCATATTCACCAATGAGTCTGACTTAGTGGAATGCTTTCCAAGATGCAAGATGACCTGAGGGGAATAAAGGGAGGTATGTTCCAGCATGTTTGGAAAGGCTACACACAATGCCTAATCTTGGAACACGTCAGCAGCATCCAAGGTCCCAAGATGTCTCACTGTAAAGAAGCCTGCTTACTGCAGCATATCTCAAACTTAGATCATGGTAAACCATTCCTTTTTCTATAACAATTATCTCCCTTCCTTGAAAACTTCCTGTGCACTGAGAAACACTGAGGCAAACTCTAGACTATTTTGAAAGGCAGTGTGATGTGGTAGGAATTCAGGCAGCTGAGAGCCTAAACAGAATACCCTGGGCTTACTTTTTTTTTTTTTTTTTTTTTTCTCCCAGACAGTGTCTCACTCTGTCACCAGGCTGAAGTGCAGTGGCACGATCTCAGCTCACTGCAACCTCTGCTTCCTGGGTTCAAGCAATTCTCCTGCCTCAGTCTCCCAAGTAGCTGGAACTACAGGCACACACCACCACGCCCAGCTAATTTTTGTATTTTCAGTAGAGACGGGGTTTCACCATGTTGGCCAGGCTGGTCTCAAACTCCTGAGCTTGTGATCTGCCTGACTCGGCCTTCCAAAGTGCTGGGATTACAGGCGTGAGCCACCACATCTAGGCCTGCTTTGACATTAACTCTAGGTCACTTAAACATCAAGTCATACAACCACACTCTGCCTCAGTTTCCTCATGTTCCAAATACAACTGATAGTATGCTATAAGGCTGCCAGAAAAAAACTGAAAAAGGAATAGACGTGAAAGCATTTCAAAAAGTTAAAAGGAGAGGAAGAGCAAGTGAAGTCTCCACTCTTCAGATGAACAATGTGATCTATGATTGATTCAGTGAGCACTTTTATTTTTACAAACGAGTCCTGTACTGATCTGAGCAGGTTTTGTCTTTTCCAACAGACGCTGACATAGTTTTAAGAATGCAAACAGTCGAGGAGAGCAGATGTTGAGTGGTTGCCAGAGTGAAATGAGGAAGCCCTGCTGCCAGCTTCCCACCAAAAAGCAGGTGTGTAGACCATTTTATTTAAAACCAGCTCTTTGAATGCACTATGTGCTGAATAAATATCACTAAAAATGTGTGGCTTTTCTGCTTTAGAGATAGAAAATGGATAATTGAGTTTAGGGTCCACTCTCTTCACATGTGTCCTTCCTGCATATGTACATCTCTTCCTGGGTGTTCCTTCTGGGTAAAAATGGAGAGAAAAATATGAATCTTAAAGTCCTAGAACAGCAGAACACACAGAGACTTTAGGATTCATCTCTACCCTCTCTCCACTTGATAGAGAAGTCAACTGTGACCCAAGAGGTGTATCAACTGACCCCTGGTCAAAATGACCCTTGAGAGTAGAGCTGGACTCAGTTTCCTTTAATGCCAAGCCACACTCTTTCTACTAGTCCATGCTGCCTCAGGCTCCTTCTCTCCAGTGATCTACAAATGTTATTACCAGAGACCCACTAGCCCTTTAAATATAAATTAACCACAGACAAATATGAATAGGATTACACAAAACCTCCAAAGGGCAGCTGTGCAGCAAAGCCATCTGCCTGCCAGTTAAAATGGCTTTTCTAGAAAGGGGTTCTATGGAATCACAGACTGAGGGGAGATGAGCTTAACTGGGTTGGGCTCCTTAGAGGCAGAGCCTAACATAGCAGAGGGCAGTGGGAGAAGCATAGCTAGGATCTGGTCTTGGGTGAGGCCTGGTTTTAATCTGATTTACAAGAGGGAAGTTCTGGAGCCCACACCACACAGAACAGGTATCCCCATATAGGAGGTTGGCCTTTATGGTCCATGTCCCTTAGACATTGGCTGTGGGCCTTGGGGTTGATGCCGGCAAAATGGCTCCTGTCCTCTGATAGCAGTGGTCTGGGAAAGGGGGAAGCTGTGAGTCATTAGCACATACCCCTCACAGCAGGTAAGGTCAAGTCACCAACTAGTTAAAGGGATCTGGCTCTGGCATCTACAAAGTCTACCCCAGGCCCAGAGTATGGGTGCAGAAGAAGAAAAGGGTTTAACAACAGAGACAGCAAATGCCAGACCTCCTATTCTCTTAAAAATGGGTGTTTTCTCAGACCCATCAGGGCTAGACAGAATAGGCAATGACGTGAAACCATCAGAGGAATGTGTTTGCACTTATCACTTTCTGTGGTCGTGGTCAGAAAGCTGTGTCCTTCTTGTCTTCACATTTCCTTTAGGGTTTCTCTTGCATTACAATTGTAATGATAAGCAAAGACATCCAGGAGAAAGGCAATTATGATGACATCTGATGACTTGGCAGTCATCCTTGACCCCATGCCATTCAGAGAAGTCATCCAGAACTTTCCCATTCTGCAGAGGGGGAGGCTGACCTTGCCTAAGACTCATGGAGTAAAAATCGGTGTGGTGCTCCCACCTTGATAAATTGGAGAGTATTTCCCCATCTCCCTTCTCAGTTCTCTTTGGTATGTGAACTTGCCTTCGGGGCCTTATGAGTCAGTAGAGATGGGAATGTTAATTGATTTGTACAAACATGTGTACATAGTGCTTTTAAAAACAAACTCACTCTTCTTATCGTGCTGTGAATAAAATATGAATTCTTCACTTTGGAGAGATTGGGCCATGAAGCCCAAATTCTCGCATTGCGTTTTATTGTTGGGAAAGGCCTTAGGACAATTCCTTGTCCAATTTCCTCATATTGAAATGGAGGACTCTGAGGCCCAGAGACGTGGGAATGATTTGGCTAGGGGGACAGAGCTCATGAACGGCAGAATCTATATGTACTGATCTTTAAAAAATAACAAAAACAAATGCAAACACCTATGAGGCTTCTATTAGGTGCCAAAGTGTGAAAGTTCATCCTGGGAACCAAGTGCAGCAACCTGAGCAGATCCATCAGTGCATGGCGGCCCCCCATCCCGGGAGCGTGTGCTCCATTGAAGTCTTCAGAGGGTACAGTGTGGGGCCAGTGGGCACCGGGAGGTGATACTGGGAGGCAGATGTCATGAGATCGGCCTGGGAGAAAACGGGGAAGTCTTTATAGATGAGGATATTTATGTTGAAAGTTAGTAGATGGATCAAATTTTGAAATTCAGAGAAGAGAGGAAGAAAGATAAGGAAGGCATCACTGGAATAAAGGTAGAGAGATAGGAAGGAGAGACATTTCTCAGGGCAAGGCACGGGTGGATGTGAATAGCTGTCCAGGAGAGCTGGAACAGACTCTGGAGGAGAAATGGCATGTGAGCTCTGGGTTTGGAAACCGAGCTGTGAATGAGGACATAGGAGAGAAGGGGATGAAGATTAAACTCCCAAAGCAAATTATATCAGTGGCCAATGACTGGAAACGCAATGATTAGGGCCTCTTAACTACAAAATCTGTCTCTGGTCCTATCTAGCACCCTTTTCAGCCCTGATGCTTAAAATTAACTTTTTAGGTTGTATTCCTTTGGGTATTGAAGATGTCTTTGCCTTAAGTATGCCCTATTAAAATGTAATGCCTCTGAGTGAGTTAAGAGTATATAATCCATCAGGTAATGCCTCCAGGAAATTTGTTGACAGCTAAATGACAGCTGGCTGAAAACAAGATCTGTGAAAAAAAGAAAACAGAGAAGGCATCTGGGAGGGCAGGGAGTTGGGTGCTGAGGGAAAGGAAGGTGCTGAGAGGAGAGGCTTCCACAGGGTGCTTGCGGCTGGCCCTGCCTGCAGATGGTATGTGCAGGCCAGATATCGGGTCAAAAGGAACTTTATCTAGAAGCTGATGGGTGGTGTTCAAGCCTCCAGTTTTGAAGGGAAACACAACCTGTGTTTAGACAGGGAATTGTCTCTCCAGCCAGCAGCCTCCAGAAGCTAGAAGCATACATTTGCATTTGGTTTGAAAGGGAGAAAGAGGGAGTGCTGGCTTATGTGAGACTGTAGTTATTTTCTTCTGCTTATGGAGAAATATGATGGATGTGACTCCAAACTGGGATACTCTTAGTCTCTGCTAGGGACCTGCTTCCTCATGCGGCAGGTGCCTACAGACTGGTGCAGGTTTTACATCAAACTTGTTTTAGTCATCTCCAGGATATGTACTGCATTTATCTCCAAATTTTGATACATTGTCTGCCCGTTCCATAATAACAAAAAGAGCTACTAAGTGACAGAGAAAAGACTTGAAGCTGTTTCTGTTATTAAACCATGAGGACAATCTGCCTGTGGTGGTAAGCCTCCGAGCTGGCCCAGGATTCATACTCTTGTGAGCATCGTCTCACACATGGAATAGGGCTGAGTTCTGTAACAAATAGGATATTGCAGAAAGCACAGAGTGCAATTTCTGAAGCAAAGTCATAAAAGACAGTGTGATTTCTAGCTTGTGTGCTTGGATCACTGGCACGGGGGATGGCCAGGTGCCAGGGCATGAGGACGGAGGCAGCCTAGGGGTAGGCTGGTATAGTAAAGGCCTAAGGTCTCCTGCCAGCAGCCTTGTGAGTGAATCATCTTGGAAGTGGATGCTTCAGCTCCATCAGGCCTTCAAATGACAGCCCTCCCAGCAGGTATCTTGACATGAGATAAAGACCTTTTGCCACTCCCAAACTTCTGACTTCCCCAAACTACGTACAATAAATGTTCATTGTTTTTTGCCTCTAAGTTTTGGGGCATTTTTTTTACGTGGGACAGACACCTAATACACTATTACAATGAAGTTTGCAATACAGTGTGAGAGAGCACTAAAAACCAATATATAGTGCTCTAAACTACAATAACGATATGTATTTCTGTTTGTTTTTTGAGACAGAGTCTCACTCGATTGCCCAGACTGGAGTGTAGTGGTGCAATCTCAGCTCATTGCAACTTCTACCTCCTGGGTTCAAGTGATTTTCATGCTTCAGCCTCCTTGAGTAGCTGGAATTACAGGTGTGCACCACCATGCCCAGCTGACTTTTTTGTTTTTTATAGAGACAGGGTTTCACCATGTTGGCCAGGCTGGTCTTGAACTCCTGGCCTCAAGTGATCTGCCTACCTTGGTCTCCCAAAGCACTGGGATTATAGGTGTGAGCCATCATGCCTGGCTGGATATGCATGTCTCTAAACATGTGACAACCCTAAAAGGTTTGTTCAATAATCTAGAGTCCTGGATAGGCCATCAGAATAGTGAGGGAATGTAAATGTGTCAATACAGATTAATTCTTGACCAACATGATAGGTAGATATAAAGGAAAAAGCACTCAGGCATATGCAACGGTCTATTATGGAAGGGAGACCACAAGAAATATGCCCAAAAGACAGAGAAAGGGAAGCCATAATCACACAGAGGGTCTTCGAGATTTGGGTGGCATTACTGTGAACTTCACTGACTTCCTGCATTCTCTGAAGGTAGAATTATTGAAAACAGGAGGATGATTTATTCCTGGGAGGTGTAGCAAATTCAGTGAGAGAAGCATCAAGATAGCACCTTCCAACTAAAATCATGAACTTGGCCAATTCACTCATCCTCCCTGTCCAGGTGATATTCCAGCTGGCCTCAGTGGAGACAGCTTCATTCAAACATTGTTATTAAAAAGAAAAGAACCCATGTAAAATGCATGCATTGATTCTTGCAGTGGAAAACCAGGGAAGAAACATAAGCAAAGGTACACAGTCAACATGTCTTCTCCTAAATTTACTGACAGTATCCACTTTTTAAGCTGGGAACTAACACACTCTCATTTCATGTGGCTCCAGTGTGAGTACCAATCCCTCTCCCCTACTTTTCCAGCCAGAACTATGTAACCCAAATCTGACCAATCAAAACAACCATTTGCCTAGTCAGAGGATACCTTCAGGGATGAGCACGTGACTAAATCTGGGCCAAGCAGAGTCTTCTCTGGAGTTTCTCTATCAGTGCTCTGGGTAAAGATGCTTTTTTTCTTAACTGGGTTTGCTAAGCAGTAGAATATGAGTCTTGGGTTGAGAGTAGCCATCATGGCAACCACTTGTAAAGAACTTAAGACACAGTGGAGATCCCAGATGTTTCTAAAGCTACATTGCCTTAGGACTTTTCAGAGCTATGAGCAAATGCATTCCCCTTTACACTGTTAGTTTGAGTAGAGTATCTAACATACGTACAAATCAATTTATTATTACAGAAAGCAGAAGAGTTCACAAAATAGTCCCCTAGAGTCTTAGAAAAATGAAAGATGGCATGGACTTTCTGAAGTTAAAAAAGCTCAAAAAGTAAAGAAATAGGATTATCAAAGAAAAGATGGGATAAGACAGCTTAAAAAGCTGAAGACTGAGCTGACAGAACATAGAAAAGAAATGGAAGAGAGAATAGAACTATTGCAAAGAGGAAAGCCACATAAACAAAAAGCAGGAAAAAATGGATATAAGCATTGTCAGAGACATTGTTTACACGCTTGATAAAATTATCTTAAATAATAAAAATTTGATCTTAATTTTGAATTTAAAAAATAAAGTAATAGCAATAAAATAAGAAATATGGAAGGCAGACCCATATATGTGATATATATGACTTAGGGTATGTATGCTACTCCTTATAAGTACCCTATGGAAGTAGGTCTCCATTTCATAGGTGAGGAAAACAAGGCACAAGGAGGTTTAGTAACATCCAAGATCACTTTGAGGTAAGTGGCAGAGCTGAGATTTGAAACCAATGACCTGGTTTCAGGGTCCATATTCTGAACTTCTGTGTTATACTATCTCTCCTATGTGATACAAAACAAATGGAGTCTTAAAATATTCAAATATGGGGCTGGGCATGGTGGCTCATGCCTATAATCCCAGCACTTTGAGAAGCTGAGGCAGGTAAATTATGAGGTCAGGAGTTGGAGACCATCCTGGCCAACATGGTAAAATCCCGTCTCTACTAAAATTACAAAAATTAGCTGGGTGTGGTGGTGTGCACCTGTGATCCAAGCTACTCGGGAGGTTGAGGCAGGAGAATCACTTGAACCAGGGAGGTGGAGATTGTAGTGAGCTGAGATGGTGCCACTGCACTCCAGCCTAGTGACAAAGCAGCAAGACTCCAGCTCAAAAACAAAACAAAACAAAAAAAACCAGTCAAATATATAATCAAAGAAATGCTTATGCTTATGGAGATGATAGTAGTAATAATAAGATATTACATGTCACTTATTTTCAGGCTATTCAAAATGCTGTGCTAGCAAAAAACAGATAGAAAATTTTCTGCATCCAAGTAACTCATGCTGTAAGGCAAGAATCTTGTGGCATTTAAGCAAATCATACCTATAAGAAAAAATATCTAAGTGGCAGCATTCAATGATAAACTACAATTGACCACTCAGGGGAAAATCCATATGAAATACAATTTTGATTTTTAATTTCTATGTCTACTTTAATTTATACTTTGGCTTTAAACGTATGTATGTACTATATGAAAATTACATCTTATTTTGCATGGGTTGGTTCATTACTGCCAATAGAAAACAAATTATGTTAAAATCTCAATTATAAAAACATAATAGGTGATTTTGCTAAAGTACAAAAATAAATACATAATACTTGGTAAATTATGTATGTCTTTATTTTATTACTGACTTAAACATTTAAATGTATCAGTGGGATTACAAATAATTATATTCGCTTCTCTACAATATTTCCCAACTTTTAACCATATTAAAAAAAAACTATAATTTTACACATGCACATATTTTTCAATGTTGTAATTATAAAGGTGTATTTGTCAAGGTAGGAGGATAAAGTGTATTTCATTTAACAGTTAACATTTATAACATTTAAATGTTTAGGCATAGGGACCTTTGCTATAACCTCACAAATGTCAGAGCCAGACCAAACAGCATAGAACCAATAATCATGAGATGGAAAGAGAAAGCTGTGTGCTAATTTTCTTATAATTTGTTGCAAGGATCAATAATCTGTGTCTAAAGTCAAAACAAGGATTTTGTGTGTGGGGGCAGGGGGGAGGGGGGAAACATAATCTCTCTCTTGTCCAGGATCAAGCAATTCTCCTGCCTACACCTTGTGAGTAGCTGGGATTACAGGCATGTGCCACCATGCCCGGATAATTTTTGTATTTTTAGTAGAGATGGGTTTCACCATGTTGGTGAGGCTGGTCTCGAACTCCTGACCTCAAGTGATCTACCTGCCTTGGCTTCCCAAAATGCTGGGATTATAAGCATGAGCCACAGTGCCCAGCCAGAATAGGGAACTTTAAAAAAAAATTATTCAGTCTCTTAATGCTATCTATAATCTTCTCTTTCAAACTGTAGGCACCTTTTAGAAACTTAAAACTCTTTTATGTGAAGACCAATGTACTTTATCTGCTTATAAATTATTAACATTTAGATAAATGAAGCTTAATATATTTTAATAAAAATAGTTTTTCATGAACTTTGGGAGGTTGAGGAGTGTGTATCATGAGGTCAGGAGTTTGAGACCAACCTGGCTAAGATGGTGAAACCCCCCTCTCTACTAAAAATACAAAAATTAGCTGGGTGCAGTGGTGGTTGCCTGTATCCCAGCTAATCAGGAGGCTGAGGTAGGAGAATCACTTGAATCCGGGAAGCAGAGGTTGCAGTGACCTGAGATCATGCCACTGCATTCTAGTCTGGGTGACAGAGCAAGACTGTCTTAAAAAAAAAAAAAAAAATAGTTTGCACAGTAACTTCATTTTTTGTGAAATTTGCTTCCCAACCTCCTTTCTTCTGTCTGTGTATGGATAGCCAGACTCATGGTCCCTAAAGTTTCCTTTTTTTTAAAATTGCATTTTAGGTTTTGTGGTACATGTGAAGAACATGCAAGATTGTTGCATAGGTACACACATGACAGTGTGATTTGCTGCCTTCCTCCCCTTCACCTATATCTGGCACTTCTCCCCATGCTCTCTCTCCCCACCTCCCCATTCCCCAACCCTCCCCCATTTCCCCCCTACAGACTCCAGTGTGTAGTGCTCCCCTCCCTGTGTCCATGTGTTCTCACTGTTCAACACCAGTCTATGAGTGAGAACATGCAGTGTTTGATTTTCTGCTCTTGTGTCAGTTTGCTGAGAATGATGGTTTCCAGGTTCATCCATGTCCCTACAAAGGACATGAACTCATTGTTTTTGATGGCTGCATAATATTCCATGGTGTATATGTACCACATTTTCCCTATCCAGTCTATTATCGATGGGCATTTGGGTTGGTTCCAGGTCTTTGCTATTGTGAACAGTGCTGCAATGAACATTCGTGTGCATGTGTCCTGATAGTAGAACGATTCATAATCCTTTGGATATATACCCAGTGAAGTTTCCTAAAGCCTGTTTGAGAGGCTCCTTAGCTGGGGGGCCTCCCCATGATTTCCTTACTTTGCTCTTGGTACTCTGCCTTGTGTGCATTTTTTTCCCTTGAGCAGCTATCATTTTAACAAATATATAAACATGAATGTGTATATGTGAGAAAACAAAGAAAATCGTATTAGCTTCACTTACCAGAGGCTAGTGATTATTTGGCACTTTGTTTAATTGAGGTTTCCCGGCTTGATGGTATCAGCCAGTGTCATACCGTTCAGGTTCCACTTGAGGTGATTTGCAGCATCCTTACTCATTTGCATAGCACCATATGCTACCCTAACGGAATCTTTGCACAGTATGAAATAATTCCTTTTGACAGGATAACCACTATTATACCAGGTAGGCCAAACTGGGGGAAGATAGTAATCAAATTAAGGAAACAGTAAGTAGGCAATTATGTGTACCCACCACCAAATGCTGGCACTAATCTGTTCACGATGTCTGTAGAGCATTTGGCTGGGAGCGGCTTGAGGGCCGCTTAGAATGTTACTGCAGTGTGAATGTGGGACCTCCTGAATGAACTTATTCATAAACTGTTTAGAACTTACTGATGGCGTTAAGTCCTGTATTTTGCCATATTTTCAAAAATGCCCATTTCAGTCCATGCCTCAACACCCAAAGGTATAACCCCAGGACCAAGAATGCAGCTACAAACAGGCTTTCCTATTTAGCCTGATGGCCGGTGCATTAGTTTAATAGCCATGTTTCTAAATTTTAGTGTCAAAAGTTAATGTTTAATTATCTGACAGAAAATACAGCTGCAGAGTCTGGAATGTAGTGCTCAGATGATTCTCCCTGCCCTCCGACCTGCCACCCCCTCTGTCTCCCTTCTTTGCTGTCAATGAGCAAGCCATTTCAATAAGTTGGAAAGCAAGAATGTGATTTTACAAAGTATCTCACAGAGAAATCTGAAGTGAGCTGGCTAGGAGGCACTAGGAATCCCTTTACATTCTGAAACCTCATCCTTTCCTTGATTGGCATGAAGCAGTTGACTTCTAGATGCCCTAGAAAATTGCTGCATTTTTCTCCTCCCTAATGTGTGATCCTGAACAGAGCAAAAGATACCTTCCCTTACCCTCCTTCCCTGACAAGTCAAGTTGAAATGCCTGAGATGAAAAAGCCACTGTGGAAATGACAGGATGTGAGAGGGCAGAGTTCTATTGGACAGCTCCTCTGGGAATGGGCACAGCTTCTGTTCTTCAGGAGGTCAAATGATTCCAAGGGATGCCACTGAGGCAGGAATGCATCTTAACATCTCCTGAAGTCCAAAGAAGAAACCCTCCAAGTGTAATCGTGGAGTCTGATGACTTTTTTTATAACCTGGGTCTTTAGGAAGTCAATTAAAGTTTACCTGCCGGAGCATTTTGCAAAACAAATCAATATCTCTGTTTTGAAAAGTTAAGAACCCATAAGCTAATACATGAGTGAAAAAGCAGGGAAATAGTGTGGCAAGGAAGCTTGCAAGTTTGGGGGGAAAACCACAACATACATTTCTGAATTAAAATCTACCACAAAGTTTGGGTGTTGTTACGCTGCACTGCATGGCATTAGCATAATCAAGTTTGCTTACTTTTAGTTTATGAGCTGAAGACTGTAGTTAAGCTTGATTTGCACTCCGTTTTCTCTACATCACAGCTTCCAGCCCTGAATGCCAGAGAATTGCTAAAGAAGTTGCTCACGGAGGTTGGAGAGAGTCAGCAAGCTAATGGGTTCCTTCAAAATGGAATAGGAAACAGAAAGTATGGTGAAATAGAGATTTTTCTTACTGAAATTTGCATTCATAGATCTTGACTGGGTTTCTCGACCCAAGAAGCCTCCCCAGAAAAAACTCTCTTGTTCTTTCTCCCTACACCATAATTTTAAGAACAATAATGTATCGACATTCCACAGATACCTGCCTATTGCACAGCTAAATCCACTGATTGGATCATCATGTCCATTCAGTCACAGGTTCTCAAACTTGTCTGTGCATTTGAATCACCTGGGGAGTTTTTTGTTTTTTGTTTAGAAACAGAGTTTCACTCTGTCACCCACGCTGGAGTGCAGTCATAGCTCACTATAACCTTGAACTCCTGGACTTAAGTGATTCACCTGGCTCAGCCTCTCAAGTAGCTAGGACTGCAGGCATGCACCATCATGCTAGATTATTAATTATTATTTTTTGTAGATATGTGGTCTTACTATGATGCCCAAGCTGGTCTTGAATTCCTGGCCTCAAGTGTGTCCTCCCACCTGGGCCTCGCAAAGTGCTGGGATTATTTTTGCAGCCATGAGCCACCACTCCTGGCTCATCTGAGAGTTTTAGAAATCACTGATGTCTTGGTTCCACCCAGAAGAATTCCTATGTGATTTATGTGGACTGCATCCTAGACACTGACATTTTAAAATTCCCAAAGTGATTCTCATGTGCAGCCAAGTTTGAGAACCACTACTATAAGCCACTGGTTCTTAAAGTGTGGTTGTTGTACTACAGCATCCTCATCAACTGGGAACTTGTTAGAAAGGCAGACTTTCTGGCCCCACCCCAGACAAACTGATTCAGAAACCCTGGGGATGAGCTCAACAATCTGTGGTGTAACAAGCCCTCCAGGTGACTCTGATGCATGCTAATATTTGAGAGCAATTGCCTTACATAAAGCTTTGAGAACCCACAGTGTATCGTCATCATTTGTGTAGCTGCTGTTCATGTCTCAAATTGATGTCTTTCTCAGGAAGCAGCAAGATATGATGGATAGACTATGGGCTTTGGAGTCAGGCCAGACCTGGGTTTGAATCCCAGCCCCATCATTTACAAGCTGTGTTAGCTTAGACAAACATGTAATTTAACCTGTATGAGCTTCAGTCTCCTCAATTCTGAAACAGTAGAAATTTTATCTAACCCGTAATGTTGTTGTGAAAATTAAATGGTATAATAGCATCTAAAATGAACTCATAGAGTACTATAAATCAGATCTTAGTTCCCTGTTCTTCCTCCCTTCTATTCTAGATTTTAACAAGCAATAGAGAGAAGTAATGGGACATTTACATGAGTTGGGCATATTCACTTTCTTGTCAGTTCCTAAATATTCTTTTCTAGCCTCGTCTGATAGCATCATTTTTTTGCACTTGAATCAGCAGCATGACATAAGACTTTGGCATCAGGTGAGTCTAATGAACCAGGCACAGGACCAGGCTCTGGCTACTGGGCCACTGAAAGAGAGTACAACTGTGGTCTCATTACTTGACAACGGCAAAAAGTAAGGCCGGGATACTCAAATCTGGCAAATCCTTTTCCAGCATCCACTGAGAGGATATATATTTATTCTCAGAGGCATGCCAAATTTTTAGAAGTAGTTGCCTACTTAATTTAGACAAATTGCTTACTTTATTCTAATAATTCGCCTATTGTGTGACTTGTTTATAGACTTTGTATTTTAACATCAAGCATTCAGTTTCTCACTACTGCTTAAGGAAAAGGTAACCAAGTCCTCTCCGGGACAAGTGTGTCAGTATAGTATATACCTGATAGCAGTACTAACAATTAATATCTGAATAAGTCATTGCTGCTTAAACCCATAAACTTTTTAACTCCATTTCAGTCTCACAGCAACTCAAAGAGGGATGCATAACTATTATCCCCATTTTACAGACAAAAAAGCTGGAGCTCAGAGAGGTTAAGTGACTTGTTCAAGGTCACACAACTAGTAACTAGGGGAGCTGTCTCCCTGACCCCTTCCCAAGTCTTGTAACCTAAGTGTCAGGCTGCCATAATAATGATAATGAAATGAACAATAGTAACAATATAAAAATACAGAGCACCTGAGAGATGGAATGAATTGGCTGCTAGAAGATACGCATGAGTCTCATTCTTGCATAAACAGCTGGTTTCAGAACAACTATTATTAATAATTCTCTACGCTCCACTGCTATTACTATACTGCTCCCTCTACTATTACTCCCTTGCCCTCACTGACCTCAGTATTGTTAATCCCTAGAATAATGAGATGCTTTCCCAAGAATTTTCTTAAAAATGGAGAGAGTAACCTGCAGTGAAATTACCAGGTGTCCTAGCGCCACGCTTATTGTCGGATGAGCAACAGCAGAGTCACCAGGGAGAGGTGCAGACGCTGGGGACCTGCCCCAGACCTCCTGAATCAGAGTCTACCACTGAACAAGCCCCTCTGCCCAGGTGACTGATCCACACAGTCTGCAGTTCCTAACAAGCTCCCAGGTGAGTTCAACACTATTGGCCTATGGATTCCGCTTCAGCAGCAGGTTCTAGAACAGGTGTATCTTCCACTCCTCTGCCAGCACACTGAGCCTCAGGTCTCAGTGCTGTGGCAGAGCCCATTAAGCTGATTATATTCTATGATCTACACTGACTCTTCCTGCCAGCACCTTCCACCTGAGGGAAGCTGGGAGAGCAGGAGAGGTTCTTTGAATCCCTCTAGATACCTGCCCTGCAGAGGTACCTGGAATGTATGGCTTCAAAAGCATGCACTAAACTTCCCAGTGGAAGTCTCTCAGCCTGCCTGCATGTGGCAGTGGGAAAGATATCTATAAAGCTGGTTCTAGGTGTCTGTCTGTAAAAATGTCAGGACAGGGAATAACTGGGATAAGCTATGTCTCCAGTAGATCTTACATTACTCAGGAGGGTGGCCCTAGAGCTGCACCAGGTAAATTTGGTGTATTTTATAGAAGGTTGCATAGGACATCTGCCTGGGCATAACTGGCCTCTCCATGTTGATTCCGACATGCCCCTTTCCTCTTTGCACACATAAGCCATGCTGCAATCCTCTGTCAACCTGGCCTGTGTCCCACGGATCTGCCAGCACTTACCTGGTCCGTGTCAGCTTTTCCCAGCAGCTCTGTTGTGTTCTCTGGTTCCTGGGCTCGTGGCATGGGATCCAGTGCCTTGTGTCTGAGATTTGCTCTCCTGATCCTCTGTCACCTAGATGTCAATCTAGGTGGCAAGCATTCTTTTTCTTGTTGATTCCTTGACTTCAGAAACAAAAGGCAATGCAGTTAGAGGAACTTGAAGGTCTTAGGTCATGAAAGGGATTTAACTCATCCAAACCAGAACTGTTCATCATTCCACCAGGCCACAATCTGTTTCTCCCTCATGGAAGTTTCCCAATTCAAGATAAAGCACCATCACCCATGTTGTTGCTCATGTTGAAATCCCAGGCATAAGTCATTCCCGAATGCCTCCTTCCATCACAGTCACATCCAGTCCATCAGCAAAGTGTCAGCTCCGTGTCCAGAATACATCTTATGTGTGCACACTGCACTTCCTGTTTATCAACACTGCCTTGTCCACTATCTCTAGGTTATAGCTGTCCCCAACTGGCCTCTTGACTACCAGCCTTGCACTTCACATGGAAGCCAGAGTGATCTCAAACTCACTTCTCACATTATCACTGTAATCTCTCCCCTTCCCCATTTCAAAAGACTCAAAATACAAATAGAACATCATGAACTTTTACCTTTGTCTCCATCTCTGCCTCTGTTTCTTCCTATTCATTCATTAAGTGAACTTACTCACTTCTCAACTTACTCTACTCCAGTCCCATGGGCTCCTCCCATCATGGGCCTCCTTGTGGCTTCTTTTCATCGGAAACTCTTTTCCCCCAGAGGATCATGTGGGTGATTTTCTCTGCTGAAACCTAATCTTTGAACAAACCTCAAAGATTCTGTCCAAAGAGAGGCCCTCCTCTGACCACACTATCTGAAGGAAGTTTCATACCAACCTCATATTATAATGTTTTCTAGGCCTATTGCTACCAGAATCATCTTGTTACTGTTTCTTTTTCTTTGTTCCTGTATATGTCACCACTGGAATATGAGCTTTAAAGAGAAATTACCTTATCTATTTTGTTCATACATTATAGGTCCTCCACAAATTGAAGAAAATGATGGCAGGAGATAGGACGAGGGCTGTCTCCATTTCTGTGTTAATTTCTTTATTTTTATAACATTTATAATGCCAAAAAGAATGTTAAAAGCTATGTGCTGGGCACGGTAGCTCACACCTGTAACCCTAGCACTTTGGGAGGCCAAGGCTAGTGGATCACCTGAGGTCAGAAGTTCTAGAAGAGCCTGGCCAACATGACAGAACTCTTATCTCTACTAAAAAAATACAAAAAGTATCTGGGCATGGTGAAATGCACTTGTAATCCCAGCTACCTGAGAGGCTGAGGCTGGAGAATCACTTGAATCTGGGAGGCGGAGGTTGCAGTGAGCCGAGATCGCACCACTGCACTCCAGCCTGGATGACACAGTGAGACTCTGTCTCAAAACAACAACAAAGCTCCACTGGTTGGAAAATGCCATATATATAAATGGACTCATGCTCAGACCATGCTCTGGTCAACCATAACTCCAGCAAGCTGGGGTGGCAGGTGATGTTGTGGGAAGGAATCAGGGCTATCTGCTTCTATTCTTGGCACAGTAGTTCAAGGTGCAGAACTCAAACAGCACACCTTACAAGTAATGAATGAATCCATGGTGTCACGTGAAAAAGGAAGAAATGAGGTTAAATCAATGAAATCACTGATTTGCCCAAGAAAAGGAAAAATTTTCTTCCTGGTTTAATTGTTTATTTGTGGATAGCTCACTCAAGATCAAAACCAGTGTCCCATGTAGACAGAATGACCCCTCTGGGAAGTCTATGTTCCTAACTTGAGAGCAAAAGCGTTGGAGAACAGATTTCAAAACTATGCCATGGGCTATTCGACTATGAAAGGATGACACAAACAAGACAACAACCTAAGAAATAAAGAGATGTTGCTGGTAGTGCCTTCCCTGCCTTCATCGTGAGTCCTCTTGCTCTGCCAGTCCCATGTTGGTGTTCCCACAGGATTCTGTTTTCCTTTCCCTCATCTACATTCATCTACATCCATCTACATCCAAGGTCTTAAGGACTATTCACCTATCGATTCCTGTCTTCAATTAAGATTGTTTTCCTGTGCTGAAATTTTTATCTCCACTTGCCAGGTAGGTTTTTTTGTTTTGTTTTGTTTTGTTTTAATTAACAGCCTTATTGAGGCAAAATTCACTTACAATGAACATCACATACTTGAAGGGTACTATTGGATATATGTGATATATGTTTACAGCTGGAAAATAATGACCATGATCAAGATAATGAACATAACCATTACCTCCAAGTTTCCATGTGCCTGTTTGTAATTCCTTTTACTGCTCCTTCACATCCCCAGGGAAACACCAACCTGATTTCACTATAGATTATTTTATATATTCTCCAATTATATAAGGAAATGATTCAGTATGTACTCTTTGTTGTCTGGCTTCTTCCATTCAGCTTAATTATTCTGAGATTCATTCATGTTGTGGGAATCAATAATCCATCTCATTTAATTTCTTAGTAGCATTCCATTTGTGGATATACCACAGTTTGTTTATCTAATCACTTGATGATGGACATTTAAGTCGTTTCTAGTTTATGGCTATTACAAGCAGAGCTGCTGTGAAGATTTTGTGTACAAATATTTGTATGATTTCCCTCTTAGATAAATACCTAGGTGTGGAATATTTAACTTTTAAATAAACTCTAAAACTGCTTTTCAAAATGGTTGCACCTAAATTACATTTCTACCAGTAGCATCTAAGTTGCAGTTGCTTCCACATCCTTGTCAAAACTTGGTTAGGCTAGTCTTCTTATTTTTAGCCATTCTAGTAGGCTTTCTTCCTTAATTCAGGGCATCCTTAATCTTCTCTGAATCATAGCAGCCTCTTACTCTCTGTCTTCTTCCATCCCTTGTCTGTATGCTATACTTTAAGAACCTGTTCGGGTCTGCGATGTCTTCCCACATTTCTTGTCACCCAAAAAACTATCACCTTCCACAGAATTTGCCACTGTCTCTTTGGCACCACATCCAGATTCCACAACAGACATACCTTGGAGGGGCTCCTATTCCTGTACTTACCATTTTACCCATCCCACTGCACTGTAATGGTTTTATACCTGTTTCCTACCACAGATTGTTATCTTGAAGTCAAGGGCTAGGTTTTATTCATCTTTTCATGCCCAACTCTTTTTACACTCAGCACAGAGCCTGACACATAAAAAGTACCTATTTTTTTTCGGAAGGATGGAGTGAAAGAAACCCCTAAGTCTCCATTTAAGGTGAACTTGATATTTCTAATTATTACAAGACTCTTCAAAAAATATCTAATGATTTGAGGATATGCCCTATAACCAATTTTATCTACACAATGAATAATGATGTTTTCTTTTCCTGTTTTCATTTTCAAAAGATGAATTTACTATTCATCATGTTAGCTGAGAAATTTATTCTCATAAAAGGGGTGGCTACATGGATTATTATTTTCATATATATATATATATATATATTTATACATGCATACACACAAATACACACACACACACATACCCCACACACATTTGCAGTTTTTCAATGTGTCCTCTTGTTTACTGGAACATTTAGTCAATAAGACAGTCAATAAGATCTTTTATTTCTTTTACTAAAGAGACAGGGTCTCACTCTGTCACTGAGACTTGAGTGCAGTGGCATCATCAGAGCTCACTGCAGACTTGACCTTGTGAGCTCAAGCGATCCTCCCACCTCAATTTCTTCCCCTCCACCTCAAGTAGCTAGGACTACAGATGCACACCACCACACCTGGCTAATTTAGTAAGATCATTTTTTAACTCAATTTATTCTTTTCTCAGTGTTACAGTTGTTGTCTTTAAATAATATATCTAAATATTACAGATTTTTGTATGAAAATTCATATTAAAAGTGGGAAAGAAAAGACAAAGTTAAACACAGCATTGCCTCAAGTACATTGTAATTCCCAGCAACTGTTATTAAAAGTTTTTGCTTTATTAAGGGACAGTGAGTTATACCACAATTCAAAGTGAAGTTTAAAATAAGGTGATCAAATAGCTTCTCTTTCTTTAATAATGTCTTCCCTTCGTGAAAGTACTATTTAAAGTGCAATACGATATTCATATTTCTGAGAAATAAACCAGAAAAGGCCACTAGCAAGAGATGATTACACATGATATTTCCATTAAGAATTCCCATTTCTTTCAAGTTTCAGATCTACAATTTAAGCACTTACAACTCAGGGGAAAAAAGAATTCTAGGGTTGCTCAGCCCAAGTTTGCAGCATGAAGCAGGACTGTTGTGTGGATGCCCCAGGGACCTCTACAAAAGCCTCGTAACTGGAGCTCAGGAATACTTACTACCACTCCCTACTGGGACTGAAACACAAACTGTTGAAGTGAAGTAAGGTAGATGGAACAGAATAAAGGGGATTATTTTACATCACTCTTTCATAGTGTTCATCTTTCCTTTTGCTAAGTCAGGTATCAATAGCTAGCTGATGTTTAATTTTTTTTTTTTTTTTTACTATGTATGTGTGTGTGTATGTATATGTAACATGCCCATCTCAGGCTTCACCAGCCAGTAAGCACAAATTTTTAAGATCTAAATCTCATTAGCTTATATTTAACTGCATACACCATCCCACTCCAGGGTAACTGGACTTGTTATGGCTTATTATTTTATTTTAAGAGACAGGCTTTTGCTTAGTCGCCCAGACTGGAGTGCAGTAGTACAATTATAGCTCACTGCAGCCTCAGCTCCTGGGCTCAAGCAATCCTCCCACCTTGGTCTTCCAAAGCACTGGAGTAAATAGGCAAGAACCCCTGTGACTGGCCTGCTTTTCAATCTCGTACTCAGCATTTCCTGGGGACTCTGAAGCCTTGCCCTGATGTTTCTAGAAAGAGTCTGTTAGGTTTCTAGAATATGGCTCTACTCTCTACTACTGTTGCCTGAATCCTGCAGGAATTGAACATTAGCTGTTCTTCATGTCAATGAAACTGGAAGCCTACCTCAAGCCCTGATGCCAAAGATCCTAATCACCACTCTTGCAAAGTCAGAAGAAGAGGGTGGAAGGCAAGATTTCCTGCAGAAATGCAGCTTGAGCCTCAAAATAGTACAGCAATTAGTAATCCAGCTCTTTCTTTCCCTCTAGGTGGTAGATCTGAGCCGGGATCACTAGCCCATAGACAAGCAGTTCCTCACAGTTCTGAGAGTGGAAATCTGCTCACATCACTATAACAGTGACAATCTCTTCATTAGCTGAGGTTTAAAGTACTGTGCCAGACATGCCTAGGGCAATACTTTTGAAGAAAAATGGGGAAAATTGCTTCATTTTCAGTTTGGAAAGGAAGAACAAGATTACATGAATAGTTCTCATGTATTTAGAGATATATTATCCTTTCAAGGTACATGTATGCATGCACACATGAACACACACTGCCACTGTAACTAGATGCAGCAGATTAGAGATGGCAGCAAATTCCTTCACAGGCTTCTTATGGAGAGGTGAGGGATATTTGCCCTTCCCGTGAATCTAGGCTGGCCTTGAGTGTTTCACCAATAGAGTATAGGGCAAGTGAATCAATGTCAGATGTGAGCCTAGCCTTTAAGAGAACTGGTAGACACTGCCTTGGCTTCTTTGAGCACTGTGCCTGACTAGCATCTTGCTTGAGAAACTTTGTGGAGAAGCTCTGAGCCTACATGGAGAGGAAGAGGACTGGGGCATGTGGAGTGAAGCCCGTGAACACTCCAGCCCAGCTCAGTCACCAGTTGGATACAAGGGACCCCAGTCAACTCCACTTGATGCAAAGAAATCAGCCAATTCTTGACCTATGTAAAATGATCCTTGTTTTAACTTATCAAATTTGGGAATACCCTATCATGCAACATTAGATTCCTGGAGCCCTAGTTAAGTACAAATATTATGGGATCCTCCAGGCTGTGTTAAGAACTCCCATCCCCTCCCCGCCTTTTCATGATCTCAGCTCACTGCAACCTCTGCCTCCCGGGTTCAAGAAATTCTCCTGCCTTAGCCTCCCGAGTAGCTGGGACTACAGGCACACACCACCATGCCCAGCTAATTTTTGTATTTTTAGTAGAGACAGGGTTTCATCGTGTTGGCCAGGATAGTCTCGATCTCATGACCTAGTAATCTGCCTGCCTCGGTTTCCCAAAGTGCTGGGATTACAGGTGTAAGCCGCTGCTTCCGGCCCCCATCCTCTTTTAAGAGCAGTTCTGCATCTGATCCTTCTCTCCAGACTCTACACTGGTTGCAAATCTGTGGAGACCTTGAGAACAACCAGCCTCATTAGATGAGTTTCAAGTTTTCCCCTACTAGATTCCATTACTACCTGCACAGGGGTACACTCAAAATATGGAGCTCCATTCTCTGCCAAGCCAGGACACCCTGTTATATGTACTTTACCAGTTGCCATGATTGCTATTTTAATGTTTTAAAAAAGGTTAGAAGATGAGGTTTGAGCAGGAGAAAAAAGTACATCTTTTCAAAGTTTTTCTTAGCATTTGAGGGGACGGAATTATTCAAGGATGGGAAGTACGAGAATAATTATATTACTTTAGAGTTCCTTTTTTCTTTGTAATTAATCATTATGTTTTGTCTTCCCCAAAGCTCACATCCTAAGCCCTGTGCTGCATTTCGGAATAAATCTCAAAGTTCTCAATTATTAGTATCTGTTAGAACTGTTTTCTCATTTTCTCTTTCTCTTTCCCTGCTAAAATTAGCGTTCCTACCGGGGCTCTGTAGTTAACGTAGTACACCCTTCGAGCTCTGAGTCACATGCCAAGAACACCTTTTCTGCCTGGCTCCCAGGGTGTCTGCATTGATGTACTATGCTGAGGACATCAATATGATGTTCAGTGATGCATAATCGTTTCTATTCTAAGGGATACATTTGACTGTTTATAGACCAGCAAGAAACAGCCCGCTATTTATTTATTTATTTATTGCCATCAAAATAGTGTTTATTTCAGTTTTCCTCTGCCCAGTTGTCTGGCGCCTCCTCCTTGGGATGGCGTGTGGGGCTCACTCTCTGTCTGATCACGGGCTGGGGGTGGCGGATGGGTTGGGGGACCGGGAACCGAGGAAGGCAGTAAGAGCTGGACAAACAGTGGGAAAATGCACTGCGGCCCACAGCGCTGGCGAACCCCGCGCACCTCTCCCCAGAGCCTGCCAGCCACACCAGGAGCCGACACTTCCCGAGTCTTACAGGGGACCACAGCTCAAGCCTGGGGGCTGGGGGCTAGGGAGCCGATGCAGGGAGGGTCATGGGGTCGATCTTCAGTTCATCCAGGGGAAACTGGCTGTCGGAGTGGAAGCTGACGTCGCTGACCCCGGCCACAGAGCTAGTCAGTTCTTTAGGGAGGCTGGGGGGCGGGAAGGATGGGGGGGAAACTCTCCCGTCACTGTGAGGATGACGTCGGGGATGCCACTGTGGCTGGCGTTGCCCAGCTGCTACGAGTCCCGCAGGCTCCCGTGGCTGCCCGTGAGGCCCATCAAGGCCACCTGCGCGTAGTTGAGCGTGGAGCCGGGACTGTGCCGGCTGCTGGAGCTGATGGTGTTCATCATGTTGAACTGCTTCAGCTGGTGGGACAGAGCCTTGGCCTGCCTGGCCGCCATCTGCTTCTCGAGTACGCGTCCCCAAACACGCTGCACAGGGTGGAAGTGTGTTGCGGGGAGCTCCCCGGGGAGAAGCCTTGATTGGAGACTGGCGAGGTGAGAGACTGGTTGGCCTGGGAGCCGACGCCCAGGCGATGTCGATCCCCATCGATGGCTATCCGGGGTCCTCTGGGGGAGACTGGGGGAGAGAGGACGGTACCCTGACCACGAGCGGGGGTGGCTGTGGCCCAAGACTCAGGCTGGCGCTGGGCAACAGGGGGCCGCGGGGGTGGGGGCGCCAGGTGGACTAACGCCTGCAGGGGTGGTGGGCGGCGGCTGCTGGAAGCCCGCCTGGGTGAAGAAAGCGTAGGGCAGCTGCTGCTCCAGAGACAGGGCATCCATGGCCACGGCCTGAGTGATGGGTGCCAGTGGGGACACGGTGGGAGATGCCTGCTGACGCCTCGTCTGTGTGCTCAGGGACAGGGGCCGACGCCGGCTGGGCGGTGCTGAAGGACCCAGGTGTGCTCATCCCCTGGCCGGCGCCGCCGATGCCCAGGTGCGTCAGGCTGGCCGCTAGGTTGCCGGTGCTGCTGGAGCCGCTCAGCGCGGGGAAGGTGGGCTCCTCGGGGTCCAGCGGGGTCGGGAGCGGGGAGAGGAAGTGGATGTTGGTCAGGTCAGGCACGGAGCCCCCCGTGTTGTGGGTGGCGGAGATCAGGGCTGTAGTGTTTTCCTGGTCGGCGGATGTGAAGATGTTGATTCCGGGGACCTCACAGGACTTGGGCCTAGACCCGGTCTTCTTGGAGTCCCACGCTCGCTTGGACAGGTTTTTGTCTGCGTCTGATGTGGTCTCTTCCGTTCCTCGGTCGTTTAACAGTAAGACCGTTTTCTCGTGTCCGTCCCGTGACCCACTGGTAAAAGATTCTGGCTGTATGGGCGTCATTGTGCTCTGGTGCAGGGCGGAGTCAGAATTGGTCCTTCTCCAGCTGGCGTCCGCGGGTGGCGAGAGGTACGCGGTGCAGCAGGGGCAGCTGTCGGCCTGCGGTCCGTGTTTGTCCACTGACAGGGGCCGGCGGTGCCGGGTGGTCCAGGCCCGAGGATTGGAAGGGGGTCTGGAAGGGCAGGTCCATGGTGCCACTCTCAGTCTGGGCCACATTGGGCACGGACTCGCTGTAGTAGCGGCCGCGGCTCGGGCCCAGTTGCAGGTACTGGGATTTCCGGAGCTGGAGCCTCGCGGCCCACGTCGGGCTCAGGTCCTTCATGACCCCCTCGAAGGCGGGTGTCTCCTCCGCCTGCTTCTGATTGTGCAGTGCGATCTTCTTGCGGAATTTCCACGGATTGTTTGAAGTCGCCATTTTCTCGCTGCCGCCTCCTCCTCCTCCCGACAAAATGAATGTGGTTAAGATGCTTCTAGATTTCTGGCATAGATGCCTGTGAGCAGTGATCAGCTAAGTTTAGGTGTGGCTTACAGCAGGTAGGAACTCACCGAATCTCAGATTCTCAGATGACCTTTTCATCTGGGCAGGAAGACAACTTTTCTTAGCTGGGCAAAACTAAGAAGAGTTCAGAAATTTGATGTGTCAGATTCATTTATCTGAATCGGGGGTTAATTATTTTTTTGTCTTCTCAAATCAATTTGCAGGGTATTAGCCAAAGCCCATAAAAGAAATCAAACTGAATGAGGAAGAATTGAATGCATTCATTAGGACTTGTTCGTAGTTATACAAATACTAGGGTGGCTGTAGGATTTATAATATAGATGAGGACACTTTAAGAGTGCAAGGAAGCACTACTAATAATTACACCAGGATGGCAGGTGTATAGGCTTGGACAGTACTAGGCAAACAGGGATGCATTTCCACCCTTGAAATAGCCCAAGTCAAGTTGTCTTAAGGCAATAAAGGAAATTGACTGGCTTGAATAACAAGAAATGCAAAGTTTAGATGGGCTTTGAAGCTGCTCAACCGGTTTCTTTTAATGTCTCTATTTTGCCTTCTGGAGGGTAGATTTTTTAAAAATAAATATTTTCCTAGGAATCAGACTGAGAATATGGTAGGTTTATCTCAAGACTGGTTCTTCTTGTGGTCATAGGTTGATGCCAGTAGCGGTTGGCCTGTTTCGTTTTTCACATTCAGCAACAGAAAGAACACCTCAGTCCCAGTGTTCTAAGCAACAATTGCAAGGGACAGACACATCAGTGCCTATTGTTACAACTGACAAGGAAGTGGAATGTCTTGTTTGGCATCAACCAACAAGGGCTCACCATTGGAGCTCTGAGTGGGTTTAGTTTCTTTCAAGTACTCAGGACAGTTTGGGGATGAGTGATTTTTTTTTTCATGAAAATTTTGGGTAATGTTTAAAAAAAAAAAAGAGTGGCAATGAATACTGGATAGGTAAGCAGCAAAAATCTGCTCTATCGGAAACAAACCTGAAATTTAATACAGTGACTTTCTTGATGCTGTGAAAGTTAAAAGAGGGGGACTCTCATGTCATACTTTCTACATGTAAATGCAGGTTTTACCCTTAACAACCATGTAACCTTGTACCAGTAATTTAAGTTTCATTTCTCCAAACTGTAAAATGTGAATAATGCTAATAACTGCCTTACATGTTTGCTATGAGATTAAACAAGACAATACATACAAAGTGCTTATGACACTTATGACAGAGCCTATCATATTGTCAGAGCTTAATATATGTTAGCCTCTATTGCAACAGTCGTTGAAGTGGTTGTTTTAGCAGGATGTTCATGAGAATGTATGAGGAAATTCTAAGAAATTAGCAGTAAAGAAATGCATGTAGTTAGTTGAGGGATAAATAATGAAGGCAGGAATAACAGCTGAAGGAACTAGGGTGTAAGGGCTGCATCCAGGAGAGAAGAATGATCCCAAGTAAGTAGATGAGTAGAGTTGGGGTCCAGAAAATGTAAAATGATTCCCATCCAAGATGAGTCTCTCATTTTTAAACATCACAGCAGACTCTCTCAGGATCCTTTTCTAATGTTTCATGGTGAAGAAATTCTCCCTTATATTAAAGATAAATCTGTGGTTGTCACATAAGCCCGTTTTATGTCTTTACACAGGATAAAACATAGGTAAAGGTTTTAGAGACATGGGGAGCTGAGATGGAGCTTTAGAGATGTTGCAGCAGAAAAGTGACAAGGCTTAGTGACATCCATTTCTTAGTGACAGGGAGAAAAGGGTAGAGTCAGATGCAGGTCCGTGATAGTGGGCATGAAAGATGAGGGAGACAATGGTATCTGTGACAGAGAAGGGGGAGAGGTTGGTCTGCTAGATAAGGAGTTGGATTTATAAATATAAGGTGGTGGCATTACCAAGCCTTTGACAATAAAATCAGAATGGTGCCAGAATAGTAAAGAAGATATTTTCTCTTCTCTGTCCTCTCCTAGATAAGTAGGATGCTAAAAAAAGTTGGGATGGGGGGGACAGAAAAAAGATGTTACCGTTACAGCTTACAGCAACCTGTACCCATTGTGGCAAGGTTTATTCATTAGAAATACATAAAAAATGGATATAATGCAGTCCTGCTTTTTGGTTTGAGTGTAGGAGTGGCAGGTGGTAGTAATGGTTGGCTTTTCTTTGCCTTACAGGGGCTTTTATAACAAAAATGGCAGTTTGCCCCAGTCATCACTCTAGTGAGTCTTCTGTCTTACAAATGCAGTATAAATAATTCACAACAACTACATATGTGCAGCAATTTTGCTTTCCTGTGTTTTCCTATAAATTTTATGTGGGATTGGGTTTGAGTAGACTCTTGTATTTAAAATAGTTATATTTTCTCATGATTGATTTCACTAAAAGACTAACTAGATTATCCACGTTTTGGCTGTTTACTAATATAGCTGAATTAAAGATAAGTACTCCAAAAATTAAATACATTTTAATTACACAAAGTTATATGAGGTTTTATAAGTACTTAATTTAACTTGCTATACACATAGCACCAGGTAATCTTTTTGCATTGAAAACAATGAGGAATAAGAATCCATTGTTGAAGTTTGTACTTCAACAAACTTCAACAATGGAAAATTGAAATTCTAGGGAGAATAGTGTCCCACTTAAAAGAGATAATATGAAAATAATGTTTGTTTCTTGTGTTTTTGCTCTCCAAACACACGCACACTTAGCTTGTGAGACCAGTTATAGATTTTTCACATAGAACCATTATCTCCATCATCAAATTGATGGCAAATAACATGCTTTTTTTTTTTTTTTTTTTTTTGGCAAATGGTAGTTTCTCAAAGATAATTGCAACTGAATGAATGAATGAGTAAATAAATAAGTGTATCTATTATACTTGAGAAAATCAATTCAGAGTCCTGAATTTGTTCATGAGAAGCATCAAAATAGTATGTGTATTGATGTAAAGTTATGGACATAATAAAGTTACATTTTGTATTATAAGCTATATCGGACCCTGATTTATTACTATGTTTAAGAATTTAATTCTTGCTTAACTACTTGACCTACTACTGTTCGCTAGTCTCAATTATTTAACAGCTTAAACTGACACTTAATAAGTATGTAAATGGAAGGCACCTTAATGTAATACAGGTATCTTCCTAAGTGCCAATTATATGCCTCAACATTCCCTTCAATTTGAATGTGTTAGTAAGAATCTAATTACACTGGTTTATAGCTGATGGAACTACAGAAGGAGATTTCTCTCCTACATACTTATTAGACCTCAATAAGTGTTGCTTTGCAATCTGTTGCTATTCAATTACTAAGTAATAACTGTCTTAATGAATCTAATTGAAATGCTTATTTCAGACTCCTATCACACCAAAAAAAGAGGCTTCACTTGGAGTGCTGCCACTGGATGGGGTCTGATTTGTTTACACAGAAAGAAGTGAGTTTCCTGGGAAGAAGATTATATTTGTGAAAGCCTGTGCAGCCTATCAAGGACATTCATGTTTTCATCATTCATGTATCAGAAAACTGAAGCCCCTACTCAAAAACCTTACTACTCAAGCCCATGCCTGTGTGTACACTTATGCAATCATTCTGCCTGAATTTTTATCTCGCCATGAGAAGCTTTTGTTTAGCTTTCCTGAATGAAGACAAAATATTAATTAAAATAGCACTAGCTAATATTTGTAGGGCACTTACTAGTGCCAGTAGTGCCTAAACACTAGTTTAATCTTTACAAGTCCCCAAACAGAGATACATATTGTTATTGACTCCATTTAATAGATTTGGAAACTGAGTATAGTTCAGTCTTTGGCAGAGGGCAAATTCATACAGCTTGTAGATTAATAAGTGGCAGAGATCATGATGCAACTGCAGACTCACTGGCTTCGGAGCCTCCCATCCACCTGCAAAAACTATCACAAAAGTGAAGACATGAAATAATTAGTTGATGCACCCTCTTGTTTCTTGGGAAGCTGAAACTTCAAACTCATACAGCAAATATGAAACTAGCTCCAAGTCTCCTGAGCCCTAGTCCTGTGTACATGAACCTACACCATGATGTATTTAAAAAAAAAAAAAAAAACCTCATTGAGCTCAATGTTCTAAGTAATACTCTCTGCATCTCCATTCTTTGCTAACTGTTTTTTCTGGATCCACAAGTAGGGCATAAAACTCATTGATCTCAAGTTTATGATTAGAATTTGTTTGAAAGATATGTAAGAGGACAGTTCAAAACATACTACTGTGTTTTCTCTCTTTTTTTTCAGTTCTATATTATGTTTTTAATTGGGGTACATGTGCAGATCATGCAGGATTATTGCATAGGTACACACATGGCAATGTGGTTTGCTGCCTCCATCCACCCGTCACCTACATCTGGCATTTCTCCCCATGTTATCCCTCCCCAACCTCCCACTCCCCCCACTGTCCCTCCCTTGGCACCCCTGCAACAGACCCCAGTGTGTAATGCTCCCTTCCCTGTGTCCATGTGTTCTTATTGTTCAACACCCGCCTGTGAGTGAGAACATCAGGTATTTGATTTTCTGTTCTTGTGTCAGTTTGCTGAGAAAGATGGATGGTTTCCAGGTTCATCCATTTCCCTGCAAAGGACACAAACTCATCATATTTTTATGGCTGCATAGTATTCCATGGTGCATATGTGCCACATTTTCCTTCTCCAGTCTGTCATCAGTGGGCATTTGGGTTGGTTCCAGGTCTTTGCTATCGTAAACAGTGCCACTGTGAATATACATGTGCATGTGTCTTTATAATAGATTTATAATCCTTTGGATATATCCCTAGTAATGGGATTGCTGGGTCAAATGGAATTTCTATTTCTAGGTCCTTGAGGAATTGCCACACTGTCTTCCACAATGGTTGAACAAGTTTACACTCCCACCAACAGTGTAAATGTGTTCCTATTTCTCCACATCCTCTCCAGCATCTCTTGTCTCCAGATTTTTTAATGATCACCATTCTAACTGGCATCAGGTGATTTTGGTTTGTATTTCTATAATAATCGGTGATGATGGGCATTTTTTCATATGTTTGTTGGCTTCATATATGTCTTCCTTTGAAAAGTGTCTGTTCATATCCTTCTCCCACTTTTGGATGGGTTTGTTTTTTTCTTATAAATCTATTTTAGTTCTTTGTAGTTTCTGGATATTAGCCCTATGTCAGATGGGTAGATGGCAAAAATTTTTTCCCATTCTGTTGGTTGCCGATTCACTCTAATGATTGTTTCTTTTGCTGTGCAGAAGCTCTGGAGTTTCATTAGGTCCCATTTGTTTATTTTGGCTTTTGTTGCCAATGCTTTTGGTGTTTTAGTCATGAAGTCTCGACCTATGCCTATGTCCTGAATGGTTTTGCCTAGGTTTTCTTCTAAGGTTTTTATGGTGTTAGGTCTTATGTTTAAGTTTTTAATCCATCTGGAGTTAATTTCAGTGTAAGATATCAGGAAGGGGTCCAGTTTCTGCTTTCTGCATATGGCTAGCCAGTTTTCACACCATTTATTAAACAGGGAATCCTTTCCCCATTGCTTGTTTTTGTCAGGTTTATCAAAGATCAGATAGTTGTAGATGTGTGGCATTGCCTCCAAGGCCTCTGTTCTGTTCTATTGGTCTATATCTCTGTTTTGGTACCCATACTGTGCTGTTGTGATTACTGTAGCTTTGTAGTATAGTTTGAAATCAGGTAGCATGATGCCTCCAGCTTTGTTCTTTTTGCTTAGAATTGCCTTGGCTATGCGGGCTCTCTTTTGGTTCCATATGAAGTTTAAGGTGGCTTTTTCCAGTTCTGTGAAGAAGGTCATTGGTAGGTTGATGGGGACAGCATTGAATCTAAAAATTACTTTGGGCAATATGGCCATTTTCACGATATTGAGTCTTCCTAATCATGAGCATGGAATGTTTCTCCATTTGTTTGTGTCCTCTCTTATTTCATTAAGCAGTGGTTTGTAGTTCTCCTTGAAGAGATCCTTTACATCCTTTGTTAGTTGTATTCCTAGGTATTTTATTCTCTTTGAAGCAATTGTGAATGGAAGTTCACTCATTATTTGGCTGTCTGTTAGTCTGTTATTGGTATGTAGAAATGCTTGTGATTTCTGCACATTGATTTTTTTATCCTGAGACTTTGCTATGTTCATTTTCTTTACAGAAGAAGTTTAAAGTTTTATTGGTCCAAACACAAAAGTGATGTTGAGTCAAGATATGGCAAATCACTTTGACAGGTACAATTTTTATGTAGATTCTGTGAGGCTCCCTTTTTTAAAACCACGCTGGAGATCTGGACGTAGCCATGAAACTGCTGACACAGGCGAGCTCAGCCCAGAGACTCCCTGAAAAGTCAAGTTATCCTCAACAGTGTATGTGACCCTTCTTGAGTTGCATCCTCATAGTCAGGGTGAGGGATAGATGCCATGGTCCATCTTTGGGACAGTTGCAGTGTGGAGTTTCTTCCTCTCCAAAAATGATGATGATGTGGTCACTTCAGGGATTTCAAGAATTTCTGGTGAACAACATCTCTATGGAATTTACAGGCATTTTAGGTACAAATAAAGAATTTGACAAGAATAAAAACAACACTTTATATAAATTATCTAGATTTGCTAAAGAGTCACCTTATCACTTACACCAGTGTGGTGTTCATCTTTAACTGTTGGTTCTTTTCAGTAGCTGTTGGTTTCATCATTCTATGTGAATAGACAGAATTGCTCAGGTCTGTTCCTGCCCCATTTTTCTCATTTGAAACTATGATGTTTCCCTCCAAACACTGGTGCTGGTCAGTGCTAATTCCAGGGGCTTAATGCCCCCTTTGCATTCATCCAGAAATGGTTTTGTTGTTGCTGTTTCCCCAGAGAGGGTCTCTGCTGTCACCAGGCTGGAGTGCAGTGCAGTAACACGATGACAGCTCACTGATGACCTCGAACTCCTGGGTTCAAGTGCTTCTCTTGCCTCAGCCTCCCAACCAAGTAGCTTAGACTACAGGTGTGAGCCACTACACAGGCTCATTTTTTAATTTTTTTGTAGAAACAGGGTCTCGCCGTGTTGCCCAGGATGATCATGAACTCTTGGCTTCAAGTGCTCCTCCTGCCTTAGCCTCCCAAAGTGTTGGTATTATAGGCATGAGTCGCTGTGCCAGTCTTCTCACAAGCAGTTTTTAAGGAGCAATAGGTCCTTGTATTTATCCACTTAACACAGTATCAAAATTATGAGCCTGCCAACAGGCCATAACTTCTTTTATATGGAAAGAAAGAAAACAACAGGATAGCAGGGAGTTATTTAGTCTCTTGAGTAAGCCCTGAGTTCACCCAGCCAGATGACCCAATAGTTTTGAGTGTCATTAATTTGCTGAGCGCTATGCTAGGTTCCCTCCCTCTCCTTAGGTCTTGCAGCCTGGAGAACTACAGCTTATAATTGTTGGAAAATTTCCGGGAATACCCTTACAATGATGTACATGGGAAATTTGAAGTGGGGAACAGAGAATACATGATAGTGATATGAGAGTTTAACTTAATCCTGTCCTTTCTAAACAGAGAAATCTCAGAACAAGTGTTCATATAAACATCCAGCAGGCAGGGACCAGCTCCATGCAGAAAGAGTAGTTTATGGAACAAAAAATGGGCAATAATTTTTATTTCCAAAATTGGTTGTTTGGAAAATGACAAAGGATTATAAGAACGTGAAATATTTTATATTGAAATTTTAAAATATTTTAAACATGAAATTATGAAATGTGAAAATATTTTTAATGTGAAATTGTATAATTACAAGCAGTAAATTTAATAGAGAATGAGAAACTTTTTCTGAAACGAATAGATTGTAAAGTGTTTATGGAATATACACTACATATGATATTACTATTTAATTTTTTTCCAAATAGTGAGTTGTTTGGTTTTAATTTTTGCAGGGTTATTTGTTAAATGCATATATTATTTATTTAATAATTTATTATTTACTAATTATTAAATTGTGACTAGTTTTACTTTGTTGTTTCTTTGAGGCAGAGGTTGTCAATCATCTATGAATAGTTTGTATTGCTCTGTGCATTACCAGAGGACCACAGTCTTTATTGCAGTTCAAAGAGTGATTCACCAGGCTTTGTGCTTAGGCCTGTTGGTCCTTATCAGAGGCCTACAAGCAGCTCTTAATGCAGCTGCAGCCCTGGAGAATTTCCCTGTCTCCTCCTGTTCTTTCTCTCTCCTCTTCTTCCCTCTTCTCTTCCCTGCCTTTCCCCCACCCCTACACACACACACACACACACACACACACACACACACACACTACTCTTTGGCTCTTTACTTTTCCTTTTAAGGCGTTAAAATATATTTTGGAACTCGAATTGCTCTAATCTGTACAAAGAGTTGATATGGATTTGATATGGATAGGGTTGACCAATCTCTCCTCTGGGTTTGAAGATCCTGATACAAATGCAAAGGAAATAATCTCAGACTATTGTGAGAGATGACACAGTGTAGAGGGAAGAGCAGAGGGCTGAAGGTGGAGAATCACTTGTTTATCAACATGTATTTCTTGAACTTCACATATGAGGATAAAGCCACGAAGGAAACAGAGCCCTGCCTGTGCCATACGCACGTTCTAGTTGGAGAAGATAAGTAGGAATACACCAACAAATCAGAGAATATCTGATGATGATTGAGTGTTTTATGAAGGGGATAAAGATTGACTAAAGGGTTCGGGAGGAAGTGATTATTTTAAGCAAGGAAGGTATTTTGTGAGAAGGTACTGTTTGAATTGAGACTTTATAAGCTGTGCAACTTTTGATAAATTAGCCTCACTGAATCTCTCAAGAGTAAAATTAGGTTAAAAGTATCCAGCTATTAGTTTATTCTAAATACAAAGAAGAGGAAACTTCTTTTTTACATAAAGTGGTTCAACAGCTAGTAGCTGTTCTTGTTGCCATTGACGAAATACTGTGTCTGTTAGGATTTGAGCAAGAAACTGACAACACAGGCAAATTAAGATAGTCTGATAGAGAATTTATAAAACTGTGTGTGGGGTGTAGGGAAACAAGAAGAGAAGTACAGTCTCTGAGGTCTAGTAAAGCAGGGAGTGTTGACCCACTTCAGACCCCAAAGAGAAAGGAGAGTCAGACTACTGGTACTTGGAGGCAGAGAGAGCCATGTGGAGAGGACAGCCCAGCTGAGCTAAAACCTTCAGCCTGTCCGCCTTGAGCTATTTGAGGGTCTGTTAAGTGCAGGATTAGGCTCAGCACTATTGAGGATCACAGAAGTGTGTTCGTTCTGGAGTCTTCCACCAGTAGGCTTACAGTCGAGAATGGGAAACAACACGTATGCACGTAATTTGATTGAAATACAGGAAGTCTTAAGGATCATAGGAGGAGTTCAGATAAAGACTAGAAAGTTCTCAGGTGCCAGATTGCTTCCAGCCAACAGATCAGAGGAATTACTATAGAGGAGGTGGCTGTGTATGCCCTGAACCTCAAAGGAGAGAGGATATTCAGGCGTGTAGCAGTGATGGGCAGAAGCACATTTTAAGTGGAAGGAATCAAACAGGATAAGCAAATGGCTGGTGACTGAAAAATCCTGGTTGCATGTGCAGAAAAGAAGAAGCTTAGTTTGACTGGAGCCTCTGGCACATGAAAAGGATTTAGAATTTGCTGTTTCTGTGAATCTGTCCATTTTTACCCTCACTCAGTTCTCCTGTCTTCTTTTATCCTGTATCTTCTCTCTCCTTGTTTTGTTGACTTTCTCTTTTTTGTTTTCTGTTGTCCTTTTTTATGAGTAAAGCATTTCAGTGCAAGGGCAAATGGGAGTGGAGTGGTGTTCTGTGGAATGTCAGAAATGCATGCTTAACCTAGATTTCCCAAGCTCTCCCTCAGTCTTATCCCAGGGATCACTTGATATGATGGGAAATGATGAGAAAAAAACAAACAAAGTGATTCCAGAGCAAAGCCTATTTACTTCACCCCTTTAACCTAGTTCTGCTTCTCACTCCATTTCCCAAGAACCAGGGGCAGAAAGCATGAGAAAGCAAAAGGAAGACAGATTTTAGAGAATGTGAATTTGTACTTTGTCCTTCCAAGACCAGAGGCCATGTCTGACACCACTAGTTTCTGGGAACAATCGATTCATTTCACGGCCCCACCAATGTGTACAACCTGGCTTGTTCTTGAGCCAGGTACTTTCTCATATCTTATTAGTGACAGAGCAGCAATACTTTCCAGCATGCTGTACAATTACCCAGACTAAAGGCCCTTCCTCTGCATGGATTGGCCCTACTTAAGAAAAGATACATAAACTGTACCGGTCAATTCTGTGTTTTCAGTTTTTGTTTCTTTATTCATCACCAAAGCCTGGTTCAAGTGGAAAACTTTAAGCTCAATGCATTTCCACTGATTTCTCTAGGTGCTCTCACAAGGCTCAATGGTAGACACTCAATAAATGCACACTGAATAAATGAATATTTGCAAAAGGGTATCTAGTTTAAGGAATCATCATAATTATCATATAAAGTGATGCCAATCATTACTTTTTCCTTTCGAATAAACTTTGAACCCACTGTGGAGAGAAACAATGCTTTCATCATTTTTTAAATTTCCAGCTACTGGAAGACTATGTATGGTTCATAATGGGCCCTCAATACATACTTGTTTGAAGGAATGAGTAACTAAATCACCAAATACACAATCCTGTCTTCTAAGCCGATTTAGGGAAATGATGCGGGATCATAAGTCCCTTCCCAACATGGAGACCGTGTTGGGAAAGGCCTTGTATATGAGACTAAGGACGTTGCATTTTGTTATTTATTCTTTTTGCTATAGGATAACTGAGCATTTTAAGTAATCAGTGAGTTATTTAGTGGTCAAGGCTGTTTGAGAAAGATCATTCTGATGGTTATGTAGAAGATGAATTTCTGTGGTGATCAATCTGATTTATGTCTAAGCTTGTGTTGTTTTCAAAAAGTAGCAATGAAAACTTCAATGAACAAGAGGCTTTAAGTTGAAACATAGGTGTGGTTAAATCTATTGCTTACTGATGGAAATAAATATACTTACCCAGATTTCTTGGTCTAAAGGTGTTGTATAGCTTTAGAAACAACATGTCCTCATGGGAATAGTGTAAGCTAAATGTGCTCAATTATTTGTCATTTCTGTAAAGTACAAAGTCACAAGGATGTCTCATGTTTTTAATCACAAATGACAAGACTATCTTCAAACTAGGAAGGAGAAATGTTCCCATTTTCATTTATTAAACAGCCCTCTGAGAAGAAACAATGCTCTTTAAAGTGCTGGACCTAATATTGTAAGCTTTTTGTAGCCACTCTAAGGTTTGAAAAGTTAAACTTGTAAAAGCAGATTGTTTTGTTTGTCTTTGCCAGATGAATAGCTGGCATGTGATGGTCACACCTTAACATACTATTTTAGTTAACCACTTGGGATTTTCTCAGTCAGAGCCATTTGACACATGTTGGGCTGTAGCTGAGGATAACTCAAATCCATCTACCCATGATTTTTTGCGCCTTTAAAACCAAACACCTATTTGTTAATATATCATCATAAATATTGATTGCTTACTGTGATATATACAGCTATATATTTTTTACAGCTCCTCTATCAAGCAGTGGAGTCTGTTTCCCCTGCTTTCTGATCTGGACTGGCTTTGTGATTTGCTCTGACCAGAAAGAGGTGGCAGATGTGATTCTGTGTGATTTCCAAGCCTCTTGCTAATGAGGGCTGGGAGCATCCTCTCTCATTCTCTTGGAACACTGCATTTTGAAAGAAGTCTAGGCAGCCTTTTGAGGTTAAAAGATCACATGGAGACAGTGAAAGATACTGTATGACAATAGAGATCCATCTTTCCCAGATGTCCTAGCCAAGGCTCAAGGTATATGAGCTCACCGGGGACAGCCAGCCTCACAGACAACTCTGCTAACTGACTGACTGCAAATGCATAAGTAAGCCCAGCCAACACACTGTGGAGCAGAGGTGAGCCCTTCCAACCAAGCCCTGCCAAATTGTCAACTTACAGAACTGTAAGAAAATAAATGGCTATTGACTGGCCGGGCGTAGTGGCTCAAGCCTGTAATCCCAGCACTTTGGGAGGCCGAGGCGGGTGGATCACGAGGTCAAGAGATCGAGCCCATCCTGGTCAACATGGTGAAACCCCGTCTCTACTAAAAATACAAAAAATTAGCTGGGTATGGTGGCGCGTGCCTGTAGTTCCAGCTACTCAGGAGGCTGAGGCAAGATAATTGCCTGAACCCAGGAGGCGGAGGTTGCGGTGAGCTGAGATCACGCCATTGCACTCCAGCCTGGGTAACAAGAGCGAGACTCTGTCTCAAAAAAAAGAAAAGAAAAGAAAAGAAATGGCTATTGTTGCCAGCCATCAAATTTGAGGCTATTGTGGTAGACACAGTCCTAAAGATGGCCCTTCTAAGGTTCCCATTGCTTGGTTATTCCATCAAATACTAGTCTAGGTACTGCTGTGAAGGGATTTTTCAAATATAATTAAAGCCCCAGGTCCATTGATCTTCCAATATGGGCCTTATACAATCTTATAAAATGCTTAAGTGAGCACTTAAGAGCAGCAAGTTTTCTCTGGCTGGTAGCAGAATGAAAATTCACAGGGATAAGAAGAATAAAAAGGATTTGAGGCCAGACATGGTGGCTCATGCCTGCGATCCTAGCACTTTGGGAAGCTGAGGTGGGAGGGTCATTTGAAGTCAGGAGTTCAAGACCAGCCTGGCCAACATGGTGAAACCCAGTCTCTAATAAAAATACAAAAAGTTAGCTAGTTGTGATAGTATGTGCCTGTAATCCTAGCTACTTGGAGGCTGAAGCACGAGAACTGTTTGAACTCGGGAGCAGAGGTTTCAGTGAGCAGAGATTGCACCACTGCCCTCCAGCCTGGTTGACAGAGCAAGACTCCTTCCCAAAAAAAAAAAAAAAAAAAAAGAAGAAGAAGGATTTGATATGGCCTTGCTATCATAAAGATATAGGGATCCACATGACAAGAAGTAAAACAGCTCCTAAATGATAAGAGCAGCCCCTGCTGACTGCCAGCAAGGAAACTGAGACCTCAGTCCTACAACTATAAGAAACAGTTCTACCAACAGTCTGAGAGACTTGTGAGCAGATTCTTCTTCAGAGCCTCCAGCTAAGAGGACAGTTCAGTTAACACCTTGATTATAGATTCATGCAACCCTGAGTGGGGAACCCAGTCCAACTGGCCCACATTTCTGACTTAGAGAACTGTGAACTAATAAATTAGTGTTATAAACTTCCAAGTTTGTGATAATGTGTTATGCAGCAATATGAAACTCATACAAGAGTTTATTTCATACCAATAGATGGCAAATACACACACGTACATTTTTACAATACGTACATAGAAAAGACATCATACAGAGCAGGAGATTTCAACTCTGTACATCGACATCTTTTGTAGACCCCTTTTAAAATACCAATGCCTTGGCCCACTCTAGAGATGCTAATTTAATTGACGAATTATTCTGGGATATAGCCCAGGCCTTGGTGGTTTTAAAAACCTCACCAGGTGGTTCTAACATGTTGGAGCACCAATATACATGCATTATACAGGACAGATAAATAGATAGGAGAGGGGGGAGATTTTCACCCCGTCTTCCCTCCTAATCCATCCACTGTAAGATATCCACCTAGAACATGTTGGTTACCCTGTTATGGTGCTTTTGCCTGGAAGAAACAATACCTGACCAATAATGGAACAAAAAGAACATCCACCAGGTGTGGTGGCTAAAGCCTGTAATCCTAGCACTTTGGGAGGTTGAGGCAGGTGGATCACCTGAGGTCAGGGGTTCAAGACCAGCCTGGCCAACATGGCGAAACCCCATCTCTACTAAAAATACAAAAGTTAGCTGGCCTTGGTGGCGAGCTCCTGTAATCCCAGCTACTTGGGAGGGTAAGGAGGAGAATTGCTTGAACCGGGGAGGCAAAGGTTGCAGTGAGCTGAGATCATGTCGCTTCACTCCAGCTTGGGCAGAAGCGCAAAACTCTGTCTGGGAAAAAAAAAAAAAAAAAAAAAGGAAAGAACATTCATGTCTCCTAACAGGAAATCCAAACTTCAGAGTCTTCAAAGTTCATTAGTTTAGCAGCTCTACGTAGCCATCATGGACTTGAGGGGTCTCTCTTTACTGTGCCACCTTCTGCATGTGAACCTTTCCCCCAGTTTGCTTTCACGGAACCAAGATAGCAGCTGCTGATCCATGCACCAACTGTTGCTTGCCACTACCAGAAAGAAGAGAGTTTTCTTCACATATTCCCTTTTTCTTAGGGAAGACAATCTTCCTCAAAGCCCTCCCACACTTTTGCTCAGATTCTACTGGCCAGAATTGAGTCACGTTTCCATGCTCTCACAGTAGGAGAGACTGGAAAGGGAAGTATTTTGCATTTTCAGGCTCTGTAGGTGGAGGTGACCACTCCCAGCAAGTTAGAAGCAGGGGTAGGTGGGTGGATGGTTAGCAGGTAGACAGCAAACATGCTGATCTTCCAGACATCTCTTTATCCTGACACAAAGACATGGCATTTGTGTATCTGCATGGATACAGATATGGGTATCTACTCAGGAATGGGATGATATCATACATGCTCTTTTTTTTTTTTTGGTTGCAGAAAGTGATTTATTTAGACAGAGAATGAGGAAAAGAAGGACAGAGGAAGAAACAGCTAGCTCTCACACTGAGTGAGGAGGGTTCCCAGAGGGGGAAAACCAGAGAAGGAAAGCTCCTCTCACACTGAGAGAGAGAGAACCCAGAAAGGTGGAAGCCAGGAGAGGAAAGCAGCTTCCACACTGAGTGGAAGGGAATTAAGAGGCAGCAGAGAGAGATGGAGTTTAGGAGAGGAAAAGCAGCTTCCACAGTGGGCAGAAGGGGACCCCAGAGCGGGAAAATCCAGAAGGGGACGGAGAGCTCCAACTATATGGGAGGGGATTCCAGAGAGCTGGAAATCCCTCACACATGCTCTTTTCTGTGGTCCTCCTCCCTCTCACATTCTATTATTGTTATGACCATTTTGACTTCCCGCGCTTTACTCAGTAACATACCTTAACACTTGGTGTTTATCCTTTAATAATTTCCTCAATGCTTATATAAATCATAGAAAATACATATACTTATAGCATGGAAGTGTGTCATTATTTATTTACCAAAATAATATACAGTATATTATGACAATCCTTCTAAATATGTTAGATACCTAAGTATCTAACATTGAGGTACCTGGCTCACACTTAGGTACCTAGCTTATTAGTCTTTAAATGTTACGCATTGCTACCCAGCTCCTGCCGGTTTTCCCTCCTATCCAACTTTGCTGTCTGTCTCCTTCAACTTTTATCAAAGAGTCCAGCGAAGCGTGCGTACAGAGCTTCCTAGCCTCCCTCATACTCTGTTGTCTGGGATGTCAG
This sequence comes from Saimiri boliviensis, assembly GCF_048565385.1. NCBI lineage: Eukaryota > Metazoa > Chordata > Mammalia > Primates > Cebidae > Saimiri > Saimiri boliviensis. The sequence continues at coordinate 78,564,281 of NC_133450.1, forward strand.
GATAACGTAGTCACGAAGCAGACTGTTCTCTATGTGCCCTTCCGTCTTTCAACTAGTTGCTTGCTCTTAGGGAAGTTTTCAGGGTCTTCCCACACTCCCATTTAGTTTCTAAAATCCTTCCTTCTCTTTCTGCTTTTTCAATGAAAGCCTGTAATTAATCTGTCCCTCCTAAGCTTCTGGAAGCTACATTCTTTCCTGAGGGAAATATAAGACCTCAGAGTGTTATTTTGCATTTCCAAATATGCCACATTCCCCATGCCTTTTGCCACTTGCATGGTAGAAGGATCCGAATTGTAGGGCTGGAGAGGTATTCATTCTTTCTAGACTCCCTGCCTTCCTTTCCAGTGTTTATTCCAATGCTGAAGGGAGTTTTTTCACAAAGCTCTAAAATTCAACCGTTTTGCCAAGAATTTGTGTTGTGTTGTTTTTACGAACTGTGACTTTTCCTGTTATGTTTCAATCAGATGTGAACAAAACCAAATAGTTGTTAGACACATTTATAGAGGGATTATCTTATAGATTTCTGTCAAACATAACTAGCCTGAATCTTTCTTGTATGTCTTCTAAATAACCACCTAAATATACTGGTGTTTAAATAAAGATGAGAAGAAAAGAAGCAAAAGACAAGATCACTGGCAAAGACATAAAACCATTCAAAGGGAAAAACTGCAAAATATCGTAGCTCTTGGCCACCATTAATTCAGGTGCAGGGCAATGACTATGTTAGCCTAGGGCAGGCGTCCCCAAAGTTTTTACACAGGGGGCCAGTTCACTGTCCCTCAGACCGTTGGAGGGCCGCCACATACTGTGCTCCTCTCACTGAGCACCAGTGAAAGAGGTGCCCCTTCCTGAAGTGTGGCGGGGGGCGGATAAATGGCCTCAGGGGGCTGCATGCGGCCCGCGGGCCGCGGTTTGGGGATGCCTGGCCTAGGGCCTGACATGATTCTCACCAAATGTGTATAAGGCCCAGTGCAGCAGGGGTCTCAAAATGTTGTAACCAATGTGTTTTCAGTGCTCCCAGGGTATACATTTTAGGTACTAGAGATTCAGAAAGTATTCAGGTGGGGAGATTTCATATGTACAGTTGAGAAACGCATTCTAACTCCAGAGCTATCTCCTCGTTCCCTGGCAGTGGGTAACTCATCTAAAACCATGAGACACACGTCTGTTACAGGAAAAGGGTCCCAATCCAGATCCCAAGAGAGAGTTCTTCCATCTCGTGCAAGAAAGAATTTAGGGCGAGTCCACAGTGCAAAGCAAAAGCAAGTTTATTAAAAGGGTACAGTCTTAAAAGAACAGCTACTCCATAGACAGAGTAGGGCATTTCCAAAGGTAGGAGGAGAAATGTGTCCACCCTAGGTGAGATACTTGTGTATGTACATGTACAGGATGAAAAAAGATTATGGGAATATGTGCTTTGCTACAAAGGTTTGTGACAAAGGATTAATTTTCTAAATTACAGAAATTAGGAATGCTTTTGTTCTCAAGATATCAGGGCATTAGGACACTCCCAAGTCTGGGTCTGTTTAGTAAACATTATCAATCTGTTCCCTTAACCATAAACATCCAGAGGCTAGGAATGCCTAACTTTCTGGGAATGCAGGGCAGCAAATCCCAGCCTCATTTTCCTAGTCCTCATTCAAGATAAGGTTGCTCTGGTTCGAATGCCTCTGATATGTCCATTTATGGGCATGAAAAAAACTTAATTTTTTTTCAACAATGGGGGTAATTTTCTCTGTGGTGGTTTTTTGTCTTTTGTATCCTACGCTCATTTTTAGGGAACGAGATCTTCCTATTGAATGGTCTTGGTATTGACATTTTTGATGTGAGCTGGAACCATGGAAGCATGAATGAAATAATATGACATACAACCAGATCATTGCATGCTAATTCAATTTTTGCTGGCTACTCTGGTTGAGATTACCCCAAAATGTCTCCCCTCTCCTTAAGGTAGTCTATAGCTACCACAGAAGGGAGGAGCAGAGTTCTCTCTCCCAAAAGAGAACCTGGTGAGAAAATTTACTTTTTAAAAAGTAGGGGGAGGGGGGAAATTGCAGGGAACTTTGCAAAGGGGTGTGGTTTTCCTGACATCCTTAACTGGCATGCTGTCACAGAGGAGAGGATTTTGCTCTACTAATTATTTCGTATTTTCCCAAGTTGTCATTACCATAATAATCTCATTGTCCTCAAAGCTACCTGTTCTCTATTCATCTGCTTCCTTGCTTTCTGTTATTCTTGGATTTAGGGAAGAAAAGACAAAGGAGAAAATGGGGTTTTCCAGCTTTTTGTATGGTTGCCCTTTGAGACACAGAGAAGGCCCAGGCTGCCACAGTATCTCTATTCTGAGTTCCTGCTCTGGACACTAGCCATGTACTCACACTATGCTCTCTGCTGTCACCTGGCTATTCTGCCTGGGTCCTAGTTCTGTGCCGACTTCTGTCTTTCAGTTTTTTATAATTTCCACAATTCATCAGTTTATTCCCAGTATCTCCAGCAAAAAAAGAAACCCTTTCTTTAGATACTCTAGGAACCAAAGAACATGGAGGTCGATCATGATCATTGATACCTTCCTTGCAGCGAGTTAAAACCTTTTGGGAGTTTGTTTTCAGTAGTAAACAAAGACTTCATCTTTTCTTGAGACTAGATAGCTAAACAAAGTCAGGAGCTGTTTCTAGATTTTTTTTTTTCCTTCTTAAAACAAACTTAGAATAAAAATGTACAGCGAATTTTCAGAAATGTATGGTTGAATGAAGCATGTTTCAAAGTGATACGTCAGTTTTAAGGATTTTAAGCAGTTTTTACTATTGTGTTTCTTTCTAGACTCCTGTATATGCATATATATTTAAAATAATTTGAACTCAATTGCGTTCCTCCATTTTAGCGTTTTGCTCTTTTCACTCATTTGTGATATTCATGTAAATTAAGCAAACAACATGAAGCCAATCATTTCTATTTATTTGAAGTGTGGGTTCCATAGGTACTGGGAAATTATAGTTTAGTAAGTCCTGAAAATCTGATGGAATTTTTCAGGGGGAAGGCTTAATTGAGCAGCCAGAAGAGGCTATCATCAGGTCAGATTGAATCTTAAGAATTGATCTCCATTTTTTGAGTCACTCCGGTAACATAGAGACCAACAAAACTTCAAATTGCCTGACTCTGTCTCTGAACCTGAGATGTCCTTGAACTCTGGAGCCTAATTCCTATCTCAAATGCTCTCTGAAACTCAAGGTTTTTCAAATTTGCAAAAGCACTACAGGGGTTCCATTTCTTTATTATACTTTCCAAAGCTGTCTCCCAAACCCATGGAATGAATGCTCCTTTGAGAATGGTTAAAGGATGTTATAATCCTCTTATTTGGAAACCTGATTTGCAAATGCTAAGAAGGTATATATGCTTTTACTATGCTTATTAGCATTAACAATTGCAAATATCTGGCAAGGCCTTGCCACCTGACTTAGGATATGAAGCTCGGGCAATCACCAAATTTGTTTCTTGAACAGATATTTTTTTGTGTGCTTACTCTAATGTCTCACAGAAGGCTAGGCAGTTCAAATGATCAGAAAATGTTCTTTAAGATAGTCCGACTCCTAAAGCTCTCCTAACCTTAGGGGGAAGTGGAAAAATCATAACTGTGTTTAACTTCCAATATACAACCACAACTCAATACGAAGAAATTCCAAAGTAAGAAAAAGACAAACATTCCTCCAGAGATTCTCTGCCAGTCCTCAGATGTTGATCTGGCAAGATGCCCAGAAACCTAGATAGGTGCGATTTGGACACATCAGGTTAGTTCCTTGTAACATCTCTGAATGCATCCTTTTGGTTGCTTTCAGCCCACACCTTGTCAGCTCAGCCCATGGATTCTTTTTTCAAATAATTGACTTGGCATGTTCTTTAGAATGGCTCAGCATGTGACTGATGTCACTGAATGTTCCATTTTTCATTGGAGCTTTGGCACATATTCCTGGATACTGTAATTATTCTACCTTTTTTGTTTCTCCTCAATATACATGAGGTGCTGGAGAGAGGCCATCCTTACTGATTGAACACTGATACTCCCTTTTTAACCCTCTTACAGAGGGTGTTAGCTTGTGCTTTGGGCATGAGTGTGAGACTGTAAATTAGCCCTGATTCGTGAATTGACTGTCATTTATATTTCCATAGTTGTCACACTCACACAAATCTTAACTTCTGTACCTTGAAAATGGGAATGGCAATCTTATCCCTTTCAAAGAGGAAAAAAAAGGCATGTTGGGAATTAACTGAGTAGGGCTCAAAAGCACCAGGAAAATGTAAAAGTCTGTCCACATAAGCCAAGAGCTGATGCTTTCTTAGTGATAAATGAATTTGCTTATTATAGTTTCTAAATCAGAAAACAGACCTCAAATTAGATCTGTGATTGATTGGCGATCAATTGCAAGTCCAACTCTTTGTGAGGCCCCAGGGTAGATAAACAAAATGTACAAGGCATATCTTATCTTTTAATCAGAGTTAAATACCTCATGGAATTGCTGTATTCAGAGCCACAGCCTGACCTCTTATGGTGGGGCCAGCATCAGGGGTAGCCTTGTAGATGGCTTTGCAGTCCTCACAGGTACTAGCCACTGGTCACATTTCAAGTCATAATTAGAACTTGGTTCCCTGGACCTGGAGCTAGGGCTGCTTTGGACCCTTTGTTCTTTGCCCTCCTCTGACAAGGAGATGAGGGAGATCAGCTAGGAGAAAAGGAGGAAGTTGATCTCTCTCTGATGGCAGGAAGGTGAGTCCTTCTGGTGCCTGGCCAGCACCTGGGCCATCATGCCACTACCTTGCAGAAGAAGAAGAGATGCCCTTTCTTCTTAGCCTGTATCATCACTTTAAGTGTTCCATCTGACTTCAAATTTGCCCCTTGCCAGGGTAGCTTACTAAGTGCTTAGTCGATGGAATTTCTGGAACCAGAGCACAGTACCTTGTGCTGGTGAGTTCATTGTATATGTGCCATTACTTTCTGGTTTTATGTGCTTCTTCTGAAAAAAATTCCAAGTTCCCTTACCCTACTTCTCTCAAATGGGATCTGAGCATTTATCTTGAGGATTCATAGATGTGATTTTAGGGGACTGTACATGTCCTGGAGAGGAAACGGAAATCCACCTTTCAGTCTATAGCATTCATTAAATTATCAAAACTGACTATGAAAGAATAAGGCTTAGAACTTCTATAAGGGAGAAAAGAAAGGTGCATTTAAAAAAAAAATTGCTGAACTCAGAAAAACTAGTGAATGGGTAGTAGGTATAATAAACACCAATTTAATGGAAATAGGCAATGTAAATGAATAATAATGCAATGCTAAAGAATCCTAGGAAGAGGCTGGTGTGGCGGCTCATGCCTCTAATCCCAGCACTTTGGGAGGCCAAGGTGGGTGAATCACCCGAGGTTAGAAGTACGAGACCAACCTGCCCAACATGGTGAAACCCTGTCTCTACTAAAAATATAAAAATTAGCCTGGTGTGACAACAGGTGCCTGTAATTCCAGCTACTCAGGAGGCAGAGGCAGGAGAATCACTTTAACCTGGGAGTCAGAGATTGCACTGAGCTGAGATTGCGCCATTGCACTCCAGCCTGGGCGACAGAACAAGACAAGGCTGAAGATGCATTTCCCTTTTGTCTTCCTTCAACCATTTGTTCGAAATCTGAATTACAAATTGAATTCTGCAAGTCAGTGAGATGGGAGACACCTTCCATCCTCTTCTCCAGCATTACAGCGGTGTGCAGACTTACACAGACTTCCTTCCAATAATGGAGTAGTTTGGAATGTCAAGGTCAGGTTCTGTCGTTGGTAGCACTGCCTATGGCAGGCGTCCCCAAACCTTTTACACAGGGGGCCAGTTCACTGTCCCTCAGACCGTTGGAGGGCCGCCACATACTGCGCTCCTCTCACTGACCACCAATGAAAGAGGTGCCCCTTCCTGAAATGCGGTGGGGGGCAGATATATGGCCTCAGGGGGCCGCATGCGGCCAGCGGGCCATAGTTTGGGGACGCCTGGCCTATGGTGTTGGGAGCTGTGAAATGGGGCAAATAGGCCATCACTGGTCTTTCTCTCACAAAAGGATTCCTGCAAACTTTTCCTCATGTCTCTGGGGTATTGCATGCCATGATAGGAATAAACAAGGACTTCTGATACCACTAAACTGACACTGAAATGCGGCACCCCTAATTAGATGACATCATCATGGAGAATAAGACTCAAGACAGGAATATGGTCATTCTGCCGTTCAGCAAAGACGCTGCTGAGGGTCCTTGAGAAAACATGACCACATGGGAGCTGCAGATGGGCTTTGGCTAGGAGTAGCAGCTAGAACCAAGAGGGCAGGGATTGCTACAACCACCCCTGTTGTCTTTCTCAGAAGTGGCTTGCCACTGTCAACATCCATGAGAAGCAATGACAGCAGCCACCAACTTACTATGTACTAAGGAAGAGCCAAGGAATCACGTTGTTACCTTCCGTTTCAATACTTAGGGAAGACAGCTCCTAATTTATTCTATTCAATTAAAACAAGGGAACTGCGAAACTCCATATACCAAATAGAAATGTTCACAGGAACCCTGTTTGCCAGTTATAATTTTGAACTAAAATTACATGAAAAACTTCATGCAGGAAAACAAATCATGAATTTTAAAAATGTCTGTTGATCTAGAAAGATCTATGGACAATGTGAACCACTACTGTTTGCCTAAAGCATTTGACTGTTGATACAGTACAGTTCACCTGGTTTTCTGAACAGTTTCTCATTTTTTTCAGGGGCTCTGACCTCCAGTATCAGCCTTCCAAGGAGAGAATGGTAGTATAACCATGACTGGAGACCAACTGTTCCAGGTAAGAATATTTTGGCAGATTTTAAAAGCAACTCTTACTGGTGTTGATTGACTTAAAAATATTTTAAAAATATAACACGTTATAAACCTCTTCAATATCAAGAGGCAGGATATAATGATTTGTATATTTTATTTTGACTTTACATGCGGTGTTAAAAACCCAAAGTACATATTATTTACACATCCACAATACAAGTTTACAAGATATCTATACATGTTAAAGTACTCTATAAAACAGTATAGAGCCACTTCACTTTAGGGTTACTTTTTATGCCGTACCATTAAAAAAGATACAATCTGCGTTTACCTTTGCACAAATGGATAAAGCATTTAAAAATTAAATTAACAGGATAGAGACTAGATTTAATGTTAGAAATTTCAACATAAATACTGATTGAACTCACATTACAAACTACAAGGAAGCACAATGTTACAAAATGTTATCTGGGGTCACACAGAGTTACTGTTCCGTTTTACACACGCTGGGATTAATATTGGTAAGGTGAATTCAAACATGTTGGTGGACTGAGTACTGTTTATCATTGGTTGGTTTAATTTATTAATCTGTAATATTTTAGTTGCAAAGCTGAAGTATTTCAGAAATTTTAGCTTTAGCGCTTCCAGAGATCACCGGAAATCATGTTCTTTATAAGACAATGTTCTTTAAAAATAATTAAAAAAAAAAAAGAATAACTGTATCAGTATTTCACATTCTGTATAAAAATGATCCGGTCTTCTGCAGCCTGTCCTCCTCCAAGTAATAGGTACCAACAGTATTATCCCAAGAAATCAGTCGAACTCATTTGCCCGACTACATCAGGAGCATTCCTCTGCCTTGGTACTTTCTAGATTTGGTTCACTAAACAATTGTGTGGTGTGCGGCATATTACTGAAACAGTCAGCAGGGTTGCACATCATCAACCATAAGTGGTTTCTGCCAAACTATGTATAAATGACGCTATATAGTTTCCGCAGGTGTCACATTACCCAGGAAACCTCATTTGAGTTCACATTATCACTGTTTCATCCTTAGGAAAGCAGGAGTGGAATGTTTATCATGGCAAAGAACTGTAATGCTGCTCTGAGGGTGGATTATGTAACAATTAATTGTTCTAGATTGTTTCTGTGATTTTTTGAAAAGAGTCTTTTCAGGTGCTGGTTGAAAAACATTTACAACTGGCACTCAGTAAATAATGTGCTATACTGAAAATACTTGACAGATTTTAGTACTTCTATCATTCTCATGAATAAGGCACAAAATGCACAGATTCAGGTAAACTCACATGTGGTATTTACAGTATATTGTCATTACCTGCATGACTTGGGAGAAAATTCTCACAACACAACATGGACAACATGATTGCACCACTGTTAGGTTTTCACAGACTGTTTCTGTTGAGCCAATTACAATTCCTTTCATATGTCTTTTGTCTCCTATATATTTTTTGTTTTTTTTACCTTGGGGGGTAGGAAGAGTTAAAGGAGGAGAAATTTTACTATGTGGAAAAAAAACCAAACATAATCAAAATAAAACCTTGTTAGTGTGTCCGAGGTTAAATAGAGTGACTCAGGCTTTGATTCACAGTGGACAGGTAAATTTTACTACTGAATACTGAAAAATAAATCAAGGATACCTCTTAATATCTTGATCTCTTTAAGCTGGCAAGACTGGAATAGAAGTTTTAACAAATAGCAGCACAAAATCACTTGCAACTCTTACATTCTGGCATTGGGTACCACATAAGTAAAGTTCATCATTTTGATGGTCAAAGGAGCCTTGATTCTATTCCTCTTTCAAAGCTGAACCCAATGGACTCCTATAGGAAGTAGTTATTGTCTCTTGTTCAGTCATGCTCTATGTAAACAACTCCATAGCACAAAAAGATGCAATGGGCACCTAAACAAATCCTAGTGGGAACAGAATGAATACACACACACGCGCGCGCACACACACACACACACACACACACGCACGCATGCACGCACGTGTGCACCAAGTTTGTTGGTGGCATGAAAAAAATGCCACACATGAAAGGAAATGCTACAGTTGGAATCAAAGATTGAATTTTTAGCAAACTGCCTGGTAATCTACAAGTTCATTTCTTTGAGACATTACCATCTTATTTAGACATTTGTGCAAGAGGCAAGGTGAATGCATACATATTAAAACTTTCACATTTAATGGGAAGACCACACATAATGGCAGTCTACATTGAACCCACTTTCAAGTATTTGTTCACAGATTCGTCTGAGTACTGTTATCAGCTCTTTATACTGGTAAGGTAGCCCCTGGGAGCTACACATCTCTTTAGCTTCAAACAAAAGAAATGGAATGACCAGCACCTTCCTTTGTTTTCAGGCAAGTACACAGAAGCCTTGCTGCGGTAGCTACATGTGGCAAGTTCTGATGTTGCCAAAGTTAGAAAGAGTTTCTTTGGCCACTTGCTTCTCTTAAAATACAAGCGAGTCTCTTGTTTTAAGGTACCCTTACAACATCATCCTCTCAACAACATGGACGAGATAAAGCCACATGGGAATAGCACACTTGAGGCCTAGTACGTGTATTTGTTCAGTGGTCTGACAGACGGGGTTTGAGGAACAAAGGAAGGCTTTGGTGGCACGTCAGGTTTTAGGGACGGCGTCCTCTTTAGTCCCGTCCTAGGAAGAGTGCCATTACTGGTGTAGCTGCTTTGTCTGGAGAGGGAAGGCTGCAGATGAACACTCACTGGTGTTCCCTGAACATAGTCCACCTTTGCCCCTGTGGAGGTGGGCATATATCCTCCACGGTTCATACTAGGCTGTCTGGATAACAAAACACCATTTGGTGAGTTTAAGTTTTTAGGCATAGCGGATATTGAGTGCCTCTGGGAGGAATTTTTGTGATAACCCCTTTGTCTTTCCAGAGAAGTCATTGGGACTCCAGGAGTGGTGGGGACATCCACTCGCTTGGTGGGGCTGTTTCTGGGGAGAGTTGAAGGAGGGGAGTACAGCGATGCCTCCCGGTTAGGAACTTTAGGTGGGACCTCAGACATGGATCCCACAGGATCCAGCATTAAGTTCTGGTGGGCCATTTGGATGTCTCCCATGATGGCTTTGGGGTTACTGTTTGGGTCATTCAGATGCTTCAGGAGATCATTGAGTGTATTTCTGGAATCGACAGAACGCCGGTGATCTCTCTTACTGGATGACTTTGTGAGAGGGTGATCAAGGTTTTGAAGCTTCTTTTCGGCTTTGTGAGCATTGGAGTTTGAGAAAGACGTGTTGTAGTCATGCGTAGCATTTGGAAGAACAATGGCACTGGGGATGTGCCCGTGACTTAACGGGGAGTGAGGTGGTGGATTAGAGGGAAAAAACTGAGGGGTTTCTTTTCTTGAAGCCCCATGGCCATGGGCCTTTTCTGAGTGGCTTTTCATGGCCTGCAGGGTCTTCTGGTGAAGCACAGGTGTAGACTCAGGAGTGGGAAGAGCAGCCAGTTCTGGAGGTTGCCCTCGATGGTCCATTACCATGGATTTAGTATCTCCATTGGGTGGTAGCTCTTTCCGACTGGTCAGCAGGTTACTATACAGTTTAGGAGAATCAATATTCTGTTGGTATTCCTTGACGGGGCTGTCAAAGAGACCATTGAGTTTGGCAAAACTTCCACTGGAGTCTGTGCATGACTGGGCGGATTCTGCATCTTTATGGATCTTTCTGTTTTTCCGAACATACATGTCTCGATAGCAGTATACTGCCACACCTGCAATGAATGCCCCCAGAACAAAAGCAGCAAAGACACAGGTGATGAGGACATTCATGTGGACCATCTGGTTGGACTCTCCAGACTGGACTTCCCATCGTACACCTGCAATAGACACATGGGACAGTATGAATGAGGTGCTTTTTAAACATAATAATAAATAGCAAACGGCTTTCAGTGAGCCAACACGGCCTTCACGTGGTCCATATGCTTAGCTTGGAGGGTCAAGTAGACTACAAAATTCCTTGTATATTTTGTCTTTAATCAAACTAGGATCCCCAGAGACAAATAGGATTGCTGCAAATGCCAGAATAACTCTAATCGCCCACTGATCTGTATTTTTCTGTTCTTCTCCTCCAATCTCTCATAAATGGTTGTTATATGTTAGGAATTTTAAGAGTTTCTATCTTAAAAATAGTTAGAAGTGTATATTTTCTAAATAGCTAACTTTAAACTCCTTATATGTTTTGTGTCATAATTTTCTCTTAATTTGCAAATCAGAATTTAAGGGTAACTGCTAGGATATAGGAAAATGTAATAATTAGCATAACATCTATTATGCTAAAATAATTATTCCAATACAATTATACTAACTTAAAAAAGAACACATAATTTGTTCACAAACCAAAGATATCTACTTGATCACTGTTAGCTATAAATAGAGACTTTCATGTCTGCTTGGATTTGTTTTCTCATTCCATCTTGGGGTGAAGCACTCTTGAATGACTGACTGTGTCGGAAATCCAGACAGTCTAAGGAAACATACTGTGTATTAAGTAAATTGTGAAATTATCTGAACATATTTGAAAATATTTAAATTACACCTAGCAAAAGAAGAGCAAATTAGTTTATAATAATTGAAATCAACCTTTTAATGCAACCACAGACATCTAACAATTAATAACAAAATGTTAGTTTAAGAGGTATTCAAGTCTGTTACATGCTATAAACACAGCTATCCCAGAGTAAGGTAAATCAGAGTGATTTTGAAGGCTCTGTTGCTTTAAGTTAGTACTAAGGCCTTTGAACATTAGTTGTTTTTAATTAATGTTCAGGGTTATGGAGTTCGGTGGCACTGTGAAAGAGCAAGAAAGAAAAGTAGAAAAAATGGCACTACTAAAGAAATCAAAGCAGAAAGAAGAATGATTATAAAATTGTTTACAACGAAAACATATAAAACGAAAATCAACTGATATAAATCATAAATGACAGTGCGCTGCCATAAAAACTGATTGGAAACCTGATACCATAGTTTAGTAAGCACTAAAGAATAGATTTTTTTTCCTAGAGTAATATATCTAATAAGCGAACTCAACAGGCAGCTATTTTATAACTGCTCCTATTAAGGGCTGGAAATGATAGTTATGGACAAGCACTCTCTTATGTTTCATTGCTTGCGGCATTCAAGCAACTTAGCATTTCACATATCCTTTTCAGATTGCATTTCAAACTGAAGCTGAACAAGAAGCTGAGAAAGGTTCCTAGACAAAACATCTGCTATTGGGATATTTGCAATTAATGAGTTTTGTTTTTTGATGTTGCTGCGGTGACCCTTAAAATTCCCTGAAATCCAGCAGGCTCTCTGCTTCTTCAGAAAGAAATCAACAGTTTAGACTGTAGGACTGGCTGTTTCACCAGCCCTTTCTCCAACAGCTTTCTACCTCTTTTATCTTTTAAGGAATGCACTCAGATATAACCACAGAAAGCTGGGGAGATTGTGGCCAGGGGCAGTGGAGGTACAACCACAGAATCTTCAGTGAGGTTGACCTCTGGAGAACCACATACGCCTCCTCAGTGATATTAAGGATCAGGTTTCCATGCAGTTAGAGATGAGGTCCCTGCTGAGGCCTTACCCTTTGGGATACCCGATAAAGGATCAGTAAAATCAGAAGTGTTTGGATCATCTTGAACTACAAATTTCCGAGAGCTTGTCAGTTTAGGTCTCCAGGTATCAATCACTTTAGGTGTGATTTCTGGGATACTTGCCACTGTGGTAACAGAAGATGAAGATACCTCCATGTCTGTGGTGGCAAACAGATTTTTATTAACATGGACAGTGTCAAGATTTTTTTGATTGGTCTGTTGCATTTTTAAATAAAGTTTAAGTAAATTTTATGAGAAAGTATGTTCTAGGATTTTATAAAAGCACACCTGAGGAAGCTACATCAAATTCTTTTCTTTTAAGGGAGGAATGAAAACTGAAAATTAACAGTAACAACATAGTAAGCAGATTTCAAAATTAAAGATACTCAAAAGGCTTTTAGGAAAGCCCCTGTGGTTACTAATGACACTCATGAAAAAGATAATACAATTCCCAGGGCAGATTAGTTGATTTTCCTCATTTTCTTGTGAGACATCTTTTCATTTCTTTTTGTGTATTTTAAAAAGCACTTTCGGCCGGGTGCAGCGGCTTACAACTGTAATCCGGGAACTTTGGGAGGCCGAGGTGGGCAGACCATGAGGTCAGGAGCTCAAGACCAGCCTGGCCAATATGGTGAAACCCTGTCTCTACTAAAAATACAAAAATTAGCTGGGTGTGGTGGCACACACCTGTAATCCTAGCTACTCAGGAGGCTGAGGCAGGAGAATTGCTTGAACCCGGGAAGTGGAGGTTGCAGTGAGCTGAGATCGTGTGCCACTAAACTCCAGCCTGGCGACAGAGCGAGACTCCATTTCAGGAAAAAAGTAAAAAGCACTTTCACAGATGGTTAGAAAATGTGTAGCCTTCACTGGGGAAGAAGCTATGATGGGACTTTGTTGGAAAATACCTGGTTAAGTCTGTGAAAAGACTTGATTTTGGATGTGATAAACCAGCTCTGCCTAAGAGGTTATTACCAGGGGCCTCCCATTATCCACTACACTGAGGCTCTGCCGTCCACAGTAAAGCACCGAAGCAGGGAAAGACTTTGCCTGCACTCTCAAAAACCGCTGGGGAGTTCCTTCCACAGAATTAGAGGCAGCTAATGCAAAGGTACTGGCATTTACTAACTGAATGAGGATATTCTGATATATAAGATCTGCCATCTTTTTTTCCCCCTGAGGAAAGGAACTGCTGGTGAGTTTTCGAAGCAGCAATAGGACCGGGAGTAACTTAACCTTTTAGCATGTCTATTACTGATTTCCTCCAAATAAATTTTCCCTCAAAATGTGAGCTTACGCTTTGAGGCTAAAACCTCAGAGACTGCAATTCTGACTGGTGCAACAGTTCCAGATGAAGGCCCCAAAACAGGTGCAGAGAGGCTTGGAGAGCCCACTGAACATCTTAACACATCAAACATCAGCTTAATTCCACTGAAGTATTTTTCACACCACTGAGACCAAACATTCAAAAAGATTCCCAGGATTAGCGCAAACCATTCAAAGATCTCTAACTTATAAATACACATTTATGGGAAATGTGTATTTGTTTACTAGGTCATAGGAAAGGTGAGGAGAGATGGGGAAAATAATGAAATTCTGCCATCCATTAAATACGGATGGCCAGAGGAAACATTCACAATGCAAAGATGTGAGAGAAGAAAGCTTGGGTGGGCGTGCGTGCAGCTGGAATGCAGTCTATGTTAGCCCATTTGAATTTTCTTTAAGGATGTGCCTTGGTCAATGATGAAGTGTTAACATGCTCTACAGGGTGAAGTGCTAAAAAAGAAAGTCTTTTGGTACCATCAGAGGGATTATGAGTCAAAGCGGAAAAATGAAGGGCTGCCAAACTGCGCAAAAGGAGGGGAGAAGGGGCTGAAAATGCTGAACTGAAGGAAAGAAAAGGTTGTTAATTCAAAAAAATTAAAAAAAACTAACCAGATGTTGGACCGCCAAATATTTTGTAATCTGGTGTAGTTGAAGTAGGCAAAATTTCTAAAAGAATTAAAGGAACAAGTAATCAGTGAAAAGTAACCAAAAGAAAGCAAAAATTTATGAATTCCAATTAACTAAAAAAGTCAAAAATAAAAAAGACTACAAATTAAAAAGGTTAACCTACTGGTTAGACTACCTCTCTCTAGATTTCCTACAAAATTGTAAATCGTGAAGGAAAAAAAAAGTAAGCCTCTTTTCTAATGTCACCCCGTGACCAAACAGCTCAGCTTTTGCGAAGTTTAAGTTAAATGCTAGGTGGTATGTGTCCTGAGTCATTAAAAAGACTGATTGTAAAATAATGTCCACGTGCAAATGTGGTCTAAAAGGAGGTCCAGGTGGGAATGGAAGACTCTGTCTTACCATGGCAGTCCCCTAGATGAGCTGTGTTGCCAAATTCTGTGTCTTGCTCATATCCTCCAGCACTGTGGTTATGGAAAGCAAAGAAGTCTTCGGTTAACAGCCTTCATAGGAACACAAGTGACAACCAGAGCAGAACCAAGAACACAGACTGATTAGTAAGAATGGGCAGAGAGAAAAAAAAAAAAAAAATATATATATATATATACATTTCAACATCACTTGCTAAAATGACTATTTCTGTTAAAAACTGGTAAACTAGAATGTTTAAGAGAGCAGAAGAGAACTGTTTTTTTCTCTCCATCCATTTATTTTAAGTATTATTAGGTCTGCCATTTCCCTTAAGTATTATTCCTTTCCTCCTCACATCTCCAGGTTTTCTTTTCCCTGTTTCTCCCAAAACAACAACAAAACAACACCACCAAAAGGAGAAGAAGAAAAGAAAAGTCGTGTAATTGGAAGTTTTCTACAATTTCTAGCTTTAGAGAATTTGGAGAGGATGGCTCATCCTAGTTCATGTGACAAAGTATACTTACAGCATCCCTGGGGTCACTCTACCGCAGGATCCCTGGCTTAACCAGCCACAATACGGGTCGCGAGATGCAATACAAGACCTGTATGAAGCCACAGAGAATGTAACTTGGATTTTCTCATCATCAAAGGTTTCGATGCTGCAAGACCCAGGGTAAGTACAGAAACACGAGCTTACTTTTTACATGATCCGTAACGCTCACAGCGACTGAGGGGGACGCGGATAACACAGCTAGAGAATGCCACATATATAGTGTGGTGATCTTTATCCAACTGTAATGACATGACCTTTTTGTCTTCCTCATTCTCAGCATTGCACCTATTTTGTGGGAAACATTTTGAAGCCGTATGTTTAGTCAGTCAAGCGTGGTTTGGTTTAGCAATTACTAAGAGCTGGGAAATTTTAAGGAATATTCTTGGTTACAAACCAGGCAAGTACATATAGTTTGGGAAATAATTATGTGATTCATCTTCTATTTCTCTGCATGGTTGGTTAAATTTCAGGCTGGACAAAGGATTTTTAAAGAGTGCTTTCCCGTTATGATGATGGAAGTGAATTGGATTTGCAAAGGCCACATTTGACTATAGAAATAAAAAGGAGAGTGTTTTAATGCATTTAAATTTTCCTGTGTTAGATGATTCTAGATCGCTCCTTAGTCCCCTTTGCTCCATTTCTCTAACGTATTTCTTGTTTTCTTTTCTCGTGGTCTAAATATTCTCTTACATATTAGTGATAGGAAGGAAGCGGTTAACTAGTATTACATTCTGCATATGTATGTGCATATATATTTGTGTATGTGTGGCGTGCAAGCTTACAACTGTTTGCTGCATGTAGCATCTTGAAATACATCTGCAAGGTAAGAGAGGTGCTGCTAAAATGTTCTCATAGTCTACAGGTGGAAAAACAAGGGCTGAATTATTTTTAAACTCATCAGCTGTTCACTCTCCTTACCCTAGTGGGCTTGGGATAAAAACAAACCCAGGATTTATTTCAATGCGAAAAAAGCACAAAACACTAATATACCAGGCCACTGCTAATTGAAAGGGCCAAAAAGAAATGACTGGATGAAATACAGGCCAGAAATTTTTGAACAGTGCTGAAGCGGGTTCTTATAAGATACACCTACTTTGCATGGTTGTAGGCTTCAATCTCTTCCAGTAATACGCTGTCATTCAAAGAGAAAGGACTGGTCTTTGCCAGAACTTTAAGTACCACGCCAGCTTCAGAGCCAACAAAGATGACTGTGTAGTTCTGGTAGGGCCCGGCAGAATGGTCCACCGCGACGGCTGTCAGTCTGTACCTACCAGAGGAGACGGCACAAATCAGAAGGGGAGGCCAAGGGGCAGAGAAAACGCTGGAGGAAGGAGTGTTTCCCACACCATCTCACCTGACCCGAGTCTTTGTGAACCAGGGCTCGTCGGCAATGGGTGGAACGGCAGAGTCCATCAGGGGATGAGATTTGATGAATGACAGGGTTTCATCCGGGAAATCGATGGAGGTTTTATAAGCTTCAGCAAGGCCGTGTTTTGCACAACAGCCAGGCCTGGAAGGAAAGCAGCATTCTTTTATGCTCTCGGCCACCCCTGCCATACCATGTACTGTTTCTAAGGAATAAGTGTACATTCTAAGAGAAGAGGTCAAGGGAGGAAGGAGAGTGAGTGAAACTAAAGGAGCAATACTATGTCCTTGAATTCAGTGGGCTGTACATTCACACTCATGAGCTTGCAGGTCACAAGGCTATGTCTACTGGCTCTGTCTGAGATGCTGCAGAGGGAGGGACCCCTTCCTGGTGCGGGAGGTTGGCCCAGCGGCTCCCTGAGGAGGGATGCTTCCAATGAGTGGAGGGTTTTGTTCAAGACAAAACGTTTTTTTTTTTTTTTTGAGACGGAGTTTCGCTCTTGTTACCCAGGCTGGAGTGCAATGGCGCAATCTTGGCTCACCGCAACCTCCGCCTCCTGGGTTCAGGCAATTCTCCTACCTCAGCCTCATGAGTAGCTGAGATTACAGGCACGTGCCACCATGCCCAGCTAATTTTTTGTACTTTTAGTAGAGATGGGGTTTCACCATGTTGACCAGGATGGTCTCGATCTCTCGACCTCGTGATCCACCCGCCTCGGCCTCCCAAAGTGCTGGGATTACAGGCTTGAGCCACCGCGCCCGGCCTGACAAAATGCTTTTCGACGTTTTTGTTTACCTTGGCTTTGGGACTTTGTCTTCGGGAACTGCTGTCCACACAGAATCCGGAGTTTTCTGTTCCTTAAACCGTCCTTTGAATACCTTTTCAATGTCATCCATGCTAAATGCACAGACAGCAGAACCAGGGATGCTGAAAAAGGAGAAAGCCATCAGGCTGGTGACATGGAGCCCATCTTGGTTCTGACAGGCATGTACAGAACATGTTTGCAGTGCCGGGGTTCTGCTCTTACCTGTTGAGCTGTGTGGTAAACACCCCGATCACAGTCGGGATGCCATTGATTTGTATTATGTCTGTAATAGACTGCAGAACATCAAAGTAGAAAAACGAATCTCCAGGGACAGAACAGTTCAGCCGAGCCTTCAGAAATGACGTCCAGTGTTTCTCCAGGACGCGCTGGGATCCACCCATGTCATTTTTGCATATGCGGGCCACACGGGAATATACAGCCTGCCCAAAGAACAGAAGCAAAGCAATGGGGTTATGAGCACGGAAAGGAATGGAAACAAAATGATACTATTTAAGGGAGGAACAAAAAATGCGAAAGATGTATCTGGTTCACTAGAATCCAGCAGTCTTCTCCCTAGGGGTCTGAACAGTAAGAGGGTAAACTAGATTCACCTGTGAAAAAAAAATAAAGCCATTTTCCTGTTTTGCCAAACATGCCCCTCAAGAAGTGAGCTATCTGCCTTGCTGAATGAAAACCATTCCTGCACTTTGTCCTCCTGTATTGTTAATGAAATGTTTCATCTTTCAACTTGGCATAGAAGGGGTTGCAATACTTTAAAATCACATGGGCTTTCACTGAAACGCTAAAAATTGAATGGGGTCCCTACCTTCTATCCTGCCTTTTGACACTGAGAAAGAATAGACTATCGATGGATTTCTAAAGAGTAAAAAAAAGCATCCATAGCTCAAGGGTACCTGTAGAACACTCTCTGGGGCTGCAGGAAAGAAAAGAAACCTTCTCAAAACTCAAGGCTGCTGTTCCCACTCAGGCTATTGTTCACATGTTTTCCAGCAATTATTCTAATGATAAGCAACCCACCTTTCTGCACTTGGCCCTGTGTGCATTGAATTGAGAGCTGGAAAACACGTTAAGGGAGCATCCTTAACTCTACCACAGTGGTCTCAATTTCATGCAGCACAAGTTCACAATTCAAATGCATATACTTGCCTTGCCTAAATTATTATGTTCGACAGCAATTTCTCGAAAGAAGAAATAGACATAGTTTCCGTATTCTATGGCATGAAGAAAGTGTGGTTCTGAAAGAAAAATTAAAAACAACTGGTTCCTACAGGATAATTCAATTAGCATAAGACCCTGACTGCAAGGCATGACTGACAGATGTTGCACAGTTACATTCAAGCCAACAAGAACTCCAATCTGCCAATGATTTTGAGGAGTCCCAATATGGGTGTGTTCAAGCTTCAGGGAACCCGTCGTCTCTAAAGTCAGCTAATGGACTGTAAAAAAGCCTACGGGGAAATGAACTACAGCAAAGGTCTATGTTTCAACAGATTTATTCATTAACCTATTTAACTAGGGAAGAAAACCTCTTACATTGAAAATAAAAAATCTTGATTTCTAGACTCTGAACAATAAAATGGCTCTCATATGGACTAATCGACGCTCAGTTAACTTTCCAAGACGGGTAGATGGCAAGTAGTACTATGTGGATTTAGAAAGTTAGACAAATTGGCACACACAGAGACGAGATCTCTCTTTATCTCTGAGGTCAACTGGGATAAACATCTGGACAAACTTACTCTCCTGACGTGGCTACTAGTCTCCTCATTCCCTGTCATTGCTCCCGTTCACAATCAAAGCAGTATGTACTTGTTCTAAATAAACAACATAAAGTCATGCACTGAACCTCCTGATGGCCATGGCTGCTGTCCCCACTTGGACCATCCACTGTCCTGGTGACCCCACGACACTGCTCTTCAAAGGTACCTTTTATCCATTTGGAATCATATTTTATTGTGCGAAGGGCAGATCCATCACCCATGCTTCGATAAATAACAGCATCACTGGCCAAGAAGTCAGCCACTGTGGCAGAATACAGCTTCCCATCTGAAACCAAAGTTATCATTGTGGTAAGATAACCATAATTATCCCGCAGTGTGTTAGCTTCAGTAGCATGTTATGCCCTTTGGAGTGCTCTCACTGGTATTACCATTACCTATACAAATAGGGCTATACCTGATGCTCACCATCAATGTGTGGCAGGTCAGCCATGGTATTATCTAATTTTACAGATGAGGGATCTAGGCATCAAAAAGTTAAGCAACTTATCTGGGGTCACTGGCCTAGTTAACAACAGGGTGTCATAATACTTACAATGTGCACTGAAATATCCTTGCCCATAATTTCTTTTTTTTCTTTCTTTTTCTTTAGGAAATTTGTGCATAGATTTTTAGCCTTTCAAACACCTAGATCAGGGTGGCTATCCAAGTTTTTAGCTTTTACTCATCCATTAAATTCTCTTTTCATCTTCAATGTCATTAATCATTTATATTCATTGCACTAAAGGATCTTACCAGCAAAGAGGGCAACATTGGTTTGTCTGGCATCAAACGGGCATCTTGCCAGGCCACTAATTTCTTCCCCATCATATTCTAAGGTACTCAACTACAAAAGAAAAATAAATAGCTGGTGTCATAGCTATTCAATGTACCTGTTTCAAGGCAATACTGTTTTATTTGTATTAAAATTCCATTTGAAGAATTCTGTCTTCTTTCACAGCACTAGAGATAAAACGAATTACTGGAAAGCAGAAAGGTTTCAACTCTAACAGCATGCCGGTGAAGGGAGAAAAGTTGATCAAAAGAAGCACATCACATAAAGTATACTTACCCTATAGTATCTACACATGGGATTGAAGGCATTGGTACCACAAACAAAAACCATCTCATCGTTTCTTGGAACAAATACTTTGATAAAGTTGTGGCATTCATCCTAAAGAAAGTAGTAGTTAACATTAATATCAGACACTCAGGCATGCTGGCACTGTAGTATCAAGCCCACGGAAAGACTACATCTAGCAGACATTTGTCTGTTTAACTCACTTTATGCTTGCCTTTCATAGCACAGTTTTCTCGATCCTGTTGTCTTGATCGCCATGTCAGTTTCTGTATTAATCAAGCAAAACCAAAGTTCAGGTTTTAATTGGGAACATTTTGGGGGAGTGGAAAAATTAATCAGGTTCAGAGGGAATGCCAATAAATCTGCCAACTACCATTGCTCACCTTGCTTGGCATTACTTCTGTTTTGGGCATTTCATTTAAGTTTACTGTATAAACTTGATCCCTGTTGGAAATAAGGCAATAAAACATATCACGTGAATACATAAAAATGTTAAGCTGCTTCTTATTTTAGTTTGACAGATCTGCCTTTATTGTGTTTTAGAGATCATCTGGATTTTCTCTGTCTCAAACAAAGTCAACAAAGAGTACTTTTTCATTAGTGAGATGCTTTTATATATCACTGTAGTCACAGAGCAAAGAAAGCTCTTCTCTCCAGGCATGGGTCAAACTGCTACTTGGTATTAGCATAGACATATTTCTAATATTTGCTTGAATAATTCTAAGTTAAAAACGAATAAAGAAAGGTTTTTTTTTCCCCTGCTGCTTTAGGAAAAAAGAATGGTGTATGATTTCTTGATGGCAGTAATAAAATAGCACTGCTGAAGGCTTGAGTTCTGTATTTTGTTCCTGGTACACAACACTGACTCTTCTCGGTGAATGTTTCTGGCTACTTGCAATTTTTGATCACAATCACATATTAGTTTTTCATGAACTAGACACATTAATGCAAGCACCACAAGAGAAAAGAATTTTAATCTAATAAACCAATGAGAGGAAAATTACCTGCCAGCAATATAAAGTGTGTCTCGAATTTTCAACATCAGCTGAAAGTCCAGCCTGTGCTGCGATTCATTGCCTGAAGGGCGTCCTCTAAAAACCGGATATTGCCTTGAATCTGCAAGTAAAAATGGGCTAAACCATCATTCAGGATTATGGAACTGAGGAATCAATAAACAGCATTGATTAGCTGTATATACTTGTTGTAGAAGGGTTTTAACTAAATTCCTCTCTTAAGGTCTTGAATATAAATGAATAAAAGGCAGTGAATGTCAGCAAATGGTCTTTCTTTTAATTCAAAATATATAACCTATATATGGGTTGCTGTAGAAAAGCACCCAACAAAACTGCCCCATTTTCTCCAAACACTAGGAAATGATTACTGATAAACTCAGGGGCAAATTCATGTTTAAGACATAAAACATCTCTGCCTCTTTCTGAAAATGAACTTGCTTAGAAAATGAAAAACAGGAAGAGAAGACTGTTCTTGAGATGACTCACAGTGATAGTCGACAGTATTAAGAGGTTCATCATCTTCAGGAAAGCTGATTGCCCTCAACTGGGAAACCATCAGCAGCAGTATGTAGGCACAAAGCAGGAAGACCCTCATGGTGGGCCAAGGTGAAGTCAGGGTAGCCCCTGCTCACAAATGCCACTGAGCTACCTGAAAAACATAAGCAGTTTGGAAAGATCTCTATGCTGCAATGAAATGGTTTTCTTGTTTGCAATCAGCTTAGTTTTCACCATCGGCTCCCTCCAAAGCCCCTCTCCCACCAGGAATGCTGGCAGTGGTAGATCAGGTATCGCCAAAAACACAGGCAAAAGATGGCAGCATGCCAGGCCTGATTAAAGCATCTCGTTGAGCATATTGAAGTTTTCAGCAAATTCTGGAGGTAACTGCATGTCATCACAGCAGAGTCACCAGAACCATGAACAGAAATGCTAGCCGCTGACTTGGCAAGAAGATGGGCAAAATTGGAATCAGAATTTTAATTAAATTCCAATCCGCTTCCCTTCCCTCGGTCCTGAAATATATCCAATACAACTTGTCTCTGTCCCCCATAAAATGCTCAAAAGGCCTCAAAACTAGCCAGAGGGCTGATCCTGTCAACATCTCTCCTCAGCTCTTTGCTTACGGTGTTGTCAAATTCCCAGCATTACCCAAGCCTTAGCCCTAAATTCTTAAGTCGAGCAGTTCCCTACCAGCGTGGAGACAATGACAAGAATGATGCTGAATCAGGGCCAAAGGGAATTAAATAAAATGATTTCATGATAACCAATCAAGCAAAGCAAGGCAGGGATGAAGTGGCACAGCTGACACCAGGCCACCAGGGAAGTCTACATTTTTACATAAAACCATTTGGACACAAACCAATACCCTAAGTATGCTGGTCCTTTTAGCTTTATTGAACTCTGGAGCTGTAGGGGTCCTTAGGGACCATCTGGCCCAACCCCCTCAGTTTTCAGATGAAAAACCAAGGGCCAAAAAAATTAAAGGACTCACTGAATTGTGTGGAGCTAGTTAAGGCAAGGTTGGAGTCCAGACCCCCATCATCTGAGTCCCCGTCCAGGCTCTTTTTACCAAATGGAAAGGAGAGCATAAATGACTGGACTTTTTTCCTCCAAAAATATAGCATTACAAAAAACTTTTTGAGGAAATGGATAGATTCATCATTTTTATTGAAGTGCTATTTCATAGGTGCTACATTTAATCAAATTGTACATTAAATATGTGCAGTTTATTATATATCAATACTTCAATAAAGCTATCAAAACACAGCATTAATTGCATTATAATAGCAGTAAAAAATTTAAAAGATCTTTAAATGTTACTAGCTTATTAAAAAGATAAATTAGGGCTCTGTTGGGCCAATGAGATGGATATTTTTGTAAAGTTGTTAAGTGTTCCACTTTGCAACAATACCACCCCCCTCCCTCAGCCAAAACTGTCACTTCCAGCTACTGCTCTGAACAACAAAACATTTAGTATTATCTTCAATCTTACATACCTAAGAACTTTAGAAGAGATCATAAGAATCACTGCAAATTCCAGGTGAGTCCAACCACTAAACAGGGTGTTTACTGTGCCTTTTTAATGGACCTCACGTGATATGCATGCTATCCAATGCTCTAAATATTTGTCTAACTAAAGTACAAATCAAGTATAGGTGAGTTTTAGAGTCCCAGTTTTGCAAAAAGAGAATAATATATTGCAGTAAATGTTTCTTGGTGGATGACCCATTCAGCACTAAGTTAACATGTTTAAACTGCCTTATAAAAAGCAGATGGAATGGGAATGGTGGTGGCATCATTTTGCACTCAAGAGCGTGGACTTTGGAGTCAGTAGCACTTGGGCGTGGATGAAATTATACCACATGCTAGCTTATTGGCCTGGGAATGTTCCTTCAATCTCTTTGAGCATTAGTTTATTTATCTGTGAAATATGGATAATAACGCCTTCTTAGAGTGAAAAGGAACCAAGTGCCTAGCACATAGGAAATTCCAAGAAAAGTTAGACCTCTCTACACATTTCCTGCTGGAGAATACTGGATGTGAGCGGATAAGAGTCTAAACAGGGCCTGGGGAAAAGATATCCTAAAATATTAAGGTTATTTGGCCAGTTATTTTTCACAACTAGTAATTTTAAAACACCAGAGGACTATTCCGAGGGTAAATTTTACAACTTGTGCCTACGTATTGGAAAAATAAAGTAACAATTTAAAACAAAAAAAAAACAATCACCAGCAATCCTACAGTCATACCCTAACAACCACAATGATTTGGTTTTAGTTTTTGTACTACATCTACATGGTTTCCATTGTCCTGACAAGATGATTTCTCCTTGTTTACCACTTCTTCTGAAGCAGTGTTTTCCTGTCTTGCTTTTCCATACTGTTTTTATCATTTATAAAGACCTTCCAAAGTTGAACTAGCATACAAGTACAAAATGTTGCCCTATAAACTAAATTCTACTATGATACCAGTTCCAAACATCATCCTCTAGATACAAAGTCACTGAATCTTTCTGCTAGATATCAGGCAAAAGAATTAGAAATACCAATTAATCCCAAAGAAGTATAGAAACATCTGCATTAAAACAAAAAGATTGTTCTGTAACTCTCTCTCCTCCATGACAGGTAGGTGAATGGCTCACATCAGGTAAGCAGAGCCTCCATGTCCCAGACAGCAGGATGGGAAGGAGCCCTCACCAGGAAGACAGTCTCTCAGCTGTGATCCCAGCACTGGGGCTGAGGATGGAATCACTGCTGACTCACTAGCAAGCACCAAGCTGCTGGCTGAGCTATCATTTCCTATAACTCATTCATCTGACACTGCAGAAAGCAATTTCTCCCCATGCCCCACCCCCTACAAATCTAATCCTCCCAAAATAAAGCCCTACCGCTAACTGCTTCCTGTCTCTGCATAAAGCTGTATTTTTGGGAAAAAAAAAAAAAAAAAAAAACAAATTCAGACTTGCCATAGTAGTTATAAACGGAGGTATTTAATGTGAGACGTATTTCAAAGGCTGGGTGGCAGAGGGAAGAATCTGGAAATACCTGAAAGCAGTGTACCAGGAAGGAGATGTATTTGCATGTAAACCACTGAGACTACTTATCTCTGACTTTATTTAAGAAGATATATGAGGCGTCCAGGGGTCTGAAATCATTATACTAGTTAGTATCCTGAAATCATGACACTAGTTAGTGTCCTAAAATCATGACACTAGTTAGGTTGAAAAGGGCAGGCCATGAAGCAAGATGAAATGTTGGAAAAAAGCACGGACCTTGGTATTAGAAAAATCTGAGTTTGAACTTGCTTGTGCCATTTACTTCCTGGATTTTGAGCCCTGTTTAAATTGACTTTATCTCTTTAAGGCTCAGTTTCATCAAATGTAAAATGGAAGTAATTATCTTTACTATCCCATAGGCTCCTTTAAGGATTAAATGAGATAATCACTATGAAGCATCTAACACAGAATCTGCTCCACAGTAAGTATTTGCTAAATTTTAGTATCATCATGTCTATTCTGGTTATATCTTATCTGGCAAAAACGTGAAAAAAAAAAGTTCATTCTTTCATCTTGTACAACTATTTGCCAAACTGTGTATGTATACCATTCTAACAATGACAGGCATTCTTAGAGGGTAAGGCACACAGCTTCACAGATGTAGAGGCCCCCTACAAAGAGGAAACCATATTCCTTATATGCAAGCTTAAAAAACATTCCTACATGAAGTCACTCCTGTTAGTGACACAGTCAGAGAACAAGGATGCCTGAATAGGTAGGCTTATTCAGTTTTTGGTATTTTATATGAACTTCTCCCATACATTCCTGATGTTAAATACTAAACATGATGAGGAAAGTTCTTAATGGGAGTTCAGAGCTGGAGAACAACTAGGGCTTGAGTGACAGAATACTTGAGAGAAGGGAGGTACACAGAGCTAAGCCCTACACTTAGCACTTGATTTTGCCTTATGGATGTTTACTGATTTTATACTTTTATAATATTTATATAATGTTATATTTTTATCATTTTATATTTGCTAATTTTATAGAGCTTAATGCTATATACAATAACTATAACAATTTCTGGCAGTCACAAGTTTAGGACTCACTAAGAAGTAAGGGTACCGGTAAATAACCAAAGGCTATCATTCATGCCTCTGAAAAGATACACTCCAGAAGAGGAGAAAAATGTAAGGCAAACCATGTTTTACAAAAATTCCAATCCAATCCAATCCAATAAGCTAAGTCCCAGACTGGATGGATATAATCTCCCACTCTAGTTGCTTGCCAGAAAAGATAAGATTACACTTCTTTAGAAAAAGATATCATCCAGAGACTACAGTTCTTTACATGCATTGTCCAACGTTCAAGTAGAAATTATCACAAATTCCAAAAACTGCAACTAAGAAAGAGAGAATATGACACAACAGAAATAGGCACACAGGTAGCCTAGATATTAGAGTTATCACACATATGTTTTGAAAACAACTGTGCTTTTTTTGTCCAAGCAAAAAAAGATGATGACAAGATGGAGAATTTCACCAGAGAACTGGAATCTATAAAAAAGAATTAAATAAAAATTCAACAACAGAAAAGCACAATAAATAACACACCTTCAATAGATGTGTTTAGCAACATATTTGTTAGAGGTGAAGAGAAGATTAGTGAACAAACAGAAATTATCAGACAGAAATATGGAGGAGAGCAAAAAGATTGATAAAAAAGGACAAGAGAGTAAGAAACATAGGAGTTTGTGAAAAGATAAACATATTGGAGTCCCTGAGACTGCAGAGAGAGAGACGGGATAGAAGCAATATTTGACAAGATAATAGCTGTACACATTTTCGAAACTGATATAAGATTATAAGCCAAACATTCAATAAATTCTAAAAAGTTCTAAAAAAAAAAAAATCAGACACATCGTAGTCAAAAAAACAAGGACAAACTTTAAAAATGCTAAACACTAAGATATATTACCTTCCAAAAAACAAGAATACTATAGACGGCGGACTTCTTAGTGGAAACAATGGAAGCCAGCAGAACATAGAATGACATTTTTAAGTTGCTGAAAGAAAATAAATTTCCAGCTTAGAATTCTATGTGTAAAAATGTTCTTCAAAAATGAAGGCAAAATAAAGATGTTTTAGACAAATAAAAACTCAAGAGATTTGTTGTTAGCAGATGCGATCTAAAAGAAATATTGAAGAAGAGTTCTCTGGGCAGGAGAATTTACAGGGAAGGTTAATGCAAATTTTTAAACTTTTAAAGAAATTTTATTTTGTATTTTTAGTAGAGCTGAGGTCTCACTATGTTGCCTAGGGTGGTCTCAAACTTCTAGTCTCAAAGGATTCTCCCACATGGGCCTTCCAAAGCGCTGGGATTATAGGCATGAGCCACCATACCTGACCACAAGTTACTTTTATGATTACAGCCTAGTAGCTCAATTTGAAATTAATGAGTATCAGATAGAGAAAGTGGTACATAGTCTCTGTCTTCCTGAAAACTAAATAGTTTAAAGGAAATGAGAATATAGAAATGGGGTAGGCCTACTTGATCCCTAGCCCAAAGAACCCAGAGAGGTAACATGTTGATTTGAAAGCTATCCCTACCTCTTGTCTGGAGATGTCACTATGCAAAGAGTATCTGCTTAGACCAGGCATCCCCAAACTACGGCCCATGGGCCACATGTGGCCCCCTGAGGCTATTTATCCGGCCCCCTGCTGCACTTCAGGAAGGGGCACCTCTTTCATTGGTGGTCAGTGAGAGGAGCCCAGTATGTGGCAGCCCTCCAACGGTCTGAGGGACAGTGAACTGGCCCCCTGTGTAAAAAGTCTGGGGACGCCCGGCTTAGACTCTCAGTCTCTGCCTGCCTCAGGGTCTGAACATGGAGTTGGGTCCTTTTAGTTTTCTAATGACTCTTCTAGACCTTGGGCCTTCAGTGATCTTACAAAAAGTCTTTGGTCGAAGTCCTGCTCCTGTCTTTTACCTGACAGTTTCCCAGTCATTTTCTCTGGCTTTTCAAAGACTTTACTAGCCCCAGCCCATGGTTCCATATGGAGACTTCAGCCTCAAAATCATAAAGTCAAGCGTTGTGTGCTCTGATGCTAACCTCCTGTTCTTCCAGCCTGCTCATCGGCCCCTTTCACACCATGACTCTCTTCCTTCTCATCAGGGCCTTCAGCCCACTAACTGTTCTCCTTTCTTCTAATCATTAGTCTTCTCTGATCTTAACATACCTCTTTATCCATCTTAGGTGTAATAGTCAATGGTCAATCATGTCCATTATTCTGCCTGTACTCCTGACTCCCTCATCCTCTGTGTCTTTGTCAGCCTTTCTTGCAAAGTCTTAACCTTGGATGAACCTGCCACTCACCTTCTTCACCTGCCCCAGAGCATCTGAGCACTGGTTAAGACAACCACACTCTGGGACAATTTGCTAGTAATGTAACAGAATTCCTTGTCATCAACTACAAACAGCATCGCAAACTCCATGGAGAACCTATGTTTCTCAATTGAATTAGACCACTCCCCCAATCCATACATGTAAACTTCCCACTTTCCTCAAGGCCCCGATCTACTATGTCTCCATACTCCGCCACTTATATTCCTCCCTCCTTCCCCACAGCTACTTCACATAGAATACAGAAGCCATAAGATAGGGGTTTCCTCGGTCTTCTCCTTTCCCATTGCCAAATACATCCACTCACCCCATGTGCTTTTTTTTTTCTTTCTTTTTTTTTTTTTTTTTGAGATTGTCTTGCGCTATTACCCAGGCTGGAGTGCAGTGGTATGACCTTGACTCACTGCAATGTCTGCCTCCCGGGTTCAAGCAATTCTCCTGTCTCAGCCTCCCAAGCAGCTGGGATTAAAGGCATGTACCACCATGTCCAGGTAATTTTTATATTTTTAGTAGAGGTGGGGTTTCAACATGTTGGCCAGGCTGGTCTTGAACCCCTGACCTCAAGTGATCTGCCCACCTTGGCCTCCCTAAGTGTTGGAATTACAGGCGTGAGCCACTGTGCCCGGCCCACCCCCAACGCATGTGCTTTTAATCCAATCCCTTCATTCTTTTTCTGGAATAAAAAGACATTGATTATATTTCTCTCCGTTATTTTCTGTAACTCTTAATCAATTAAATACTGTCCATCAGAATTGAAATTTGTCCATGTCTCCCTCATCACACACACAAAAGGAAAATATCTCCTGTATCCCTGATCCCACTCAAGCTATCACCTGTGTCTTCACTGCTCATCACTGGCACAGAAACAAATTTTACTCTTCTGCTATAATTTCCTCACTTCCTGCTCATTGTTCTTCTTCTTCCTGTGTTCTAGTTCCTCTCTCAGTAGAGGCTGATGACCTACAAGTACCTAAAGGCAATGGACATTTTCCAGTCCTGTTTCCTTTGACTGCTCAGGAGTTCACAGGTTTTCCAAACACTGCCTTTCCTTGCTTTTCCTCATACTACATTCCTCTGATGGTTTTCCCACCTCTCTGTCTGCTTGTTTGTCTCCCATTCGTTTTCTAGACACAACACAAATGATCTTTTCAGAATCACGGAATCTCATAATCCCTCAGTAACCCTCTATTACTCTTAGGACGGAGACCAAATCTTTTAAATGTGGCCTTCAACTTTTCAGGTTCTGAGTCCTGCCCCCTCTCACGAGGACTCCTGTCTCACCTCGGGCCTCCAACTCTCTTTTCTTGTGCTTCTACAACCCTGCCTCTGTTTTCAGCCCTGCAGTCTGTCATGCCACATACCAAACCTTGCTCCTACTTCCCTCTGGATGGCCCATTTTGCCTCCCATTCTTGGCCTAGCTAAGTCCCCCTAATTTTTCAGAACCTAGGGAAGATTTTTTTCAGTCCCTCGGGTCAAGTATGTTTCACAGTTGTCACCTCCTGAGGCAACTGTGAATGAACTGTGGATAAAGGAATAAACAGAAGAATGAACCATGTGTCCCGAATCACCATGTCCTTGCTGACTCCCTTAGGGCAAGGTAAGCATTTTGGACTCAGTCTAATTTAGATTTATTTAATACTACTAAACAAACAACAGAGGGCAGCAGACCCAGGGAGGATGGGTCCCCAGGGCTTCCACTCCCCAAGAGCATGGACTCTGACTGGAGAATGCTGTAACTAAAGAAAAAGGGTGTGGAACCGGACCTCTGTCACAAAGAGCACCATTCACTCTGTAGGTTGTGACATTTCAGGGGGCACTGCTCACACTGTAGTCAATGAGAATGATTGCACCTGGAGTCACAGGAATTATCCGTTTACCACCTCTGGGTCACAAGGGCCCCATGAGACTAAACAAAAGGGGAGCAGTGGGTTTAGTAAGTGGGGAGAGAGCAAAGAGAAGCAAGTTGATTCCTATACCTTAGCACCCTCCAAGACAAGGAGGGCTATAACTGAAGATCACTTATAAAAGAGAGGTTTAGGTTCATACAGCATTCATGTGCCTTGATTCTAAGCAGTATGTTCTGGCAGGTTTTAGATCTTAATGACGATCATCAGTATTTAATCAGAGTGGTATGACAGCTTGGCTGACACCACAAGCTTTGGAATATCAGAAGGTAATATCCACTGAATTGCAGGCCTCCTTTCATCTTCCATGTGTGGTAAGAAGACTAGATTATTAATCATCACTATTCATTCAGATTCCAAGAGATCCCTGAGTAGAGCTGGGGCAGGCTACTCTGGGCCCTTCTGAAAGGCTCCTTGCCTCCAGGCTCACCAAGTGACTCTTGGCTGATGTGTTTTAAACAAGCAGAGGCTTTTTCATTTAAGGAACGGCTACTGTTACCCCACCCTCTACCTTGTGCACACAGGTTCTGTGTACAGGTGCCACAGCTGAACAAAGAAATACATCCTCTCTCACTGTGGGCCATGAGGAGGTTGCTGAAACGTCTCTGACTCTGAGACCCTTCCTCCTTCTAGGAACGTGGGCTCCCAGGTTAGAGGAAGAGGCTTCTAGCACTGTTACGTTACTGACACTTTATAATTCTCCACCTAAAACTCTGCCCCACGGCATGTGGAGGAAATGACGAAGCAGCTCTCTGACTCACCTTCCACACAGCTGAAACCTTACTGACACAGGAGAATCTGTTAAGACGTGGATTCGGAAGAAGCAAGGAAGGGCTGGAGCAGTGGAGACTCACACCATGAGGAAAACATCATGGTGATTCTTCTCCCACCGACACTGGCAGCAAGAGAGGAAAGAGGCCAGCAGCCAGGAGATCTGGGGTAACAGACATGCTATGTGGCCAGAGCCAAGTCATTTCACCAATCTGGACTGATTTTATGTAATACAAGGGGGGTTGGTAAATTAAAACTGTAAAAACTTCTTTTTTCTCTAAGAATCCATGTTCTCCTGATAGCTAGAGGGGTTCCTACTTTCCCTGTCTAGTGGGAACAGCATCCTGGTGTAATTCCCATGGCTCAGGGGTCTTCCTCCTCAACATCCAAGCATTTCGAGTCACTATCATCATAAACAAACGGCCGTTCCCCTGACCTTCGGGCTGCCTCTGTTTTCCCTCTCCCATTTCCTTTCTCAGCCAGCCTGCTTTGAAGAGAAGCCTGAGTCCATATTCTCCATGTTCTCACTTTGCGTTGTATTTTTAGCCCACTCTAGCCTAACTTCAATGCCTATGCATCAACCACCTAATTGCCAAATCCAAGGCAATTCTCATTTTAAATCTTCCTTCGTCTACTTGAGGCATTTAATTTCATTGGCCATTCCATCAGAAAGTGAAACTCCCCTCTGACGTACCTAGTTCTCCCCATCTCACTAGCTGCTCCTTTTCATCAGTCTTCCCAAATTTGTCTTAACACACTTGCCCGTTGGATGGTCTTCCCAGTTCCAGCCCGGGTCTTTAGGGAGGTGCTCACATGACCCCTCCCTTCTTCACTACCACCAATTCACTAATCCTAGATCACACGTCCAGCACACACCAAACTCCTCAGCTCCAGATCCAGCTGTCCAACTCCCTGCTAGATATTTTGACCTCAGTATAATACAGGCAATTTAGATTCAGTAGTCTAAAATTGAACTTAAGATACTTTGCCTTGACTTCTCCTCTGCTAAATTCCTTGCAGAGCACAGGTTTCGAGCTCAGAGTCCCTGGCTTCAAATAGAAGCACTACCACTTACCAGCCATGTGACCTTGGGCATGTTACTTAACCTTTCAAACTTTCCCATTTTCCTGCCTGCACTGAGGATAATGCTAGCACTAATATTATTACCATGACTGAATGAGATAACCAATGTAAAGCATGTAGCCAAATCCCTTGCGTCTGGTAAGAATTCAGTAGTTGGGCTGGATGTGGTGGCTCGCATCTGTAATCCGGCAGCACTTTGGGAGATCGAGGTGGGTGGATCACTTGAGGTTAGGAGTTTGAGACCAGCCCTGCCAACATGGTGAAACGCCATCTCTACTAAAAATACAAAAATTATCTGGGCATGGTGGTATGTGCCTGTAATCCTGGCTACTCAGGAGGCTGAGGCAGGAGAATCACTTGAACCCAGGAGGCAAAGGTTGCAGTGAGCTAAGATCGTGCCACTGCACTCCAGCCTGGGTGACAAGAACAAAATTGTGTCTCAAAAAAAAAAAAAAATCCCACAATTACAACTATTACTATTGTTATTGCTGTTTTTCATATCCTCCTCAGGGACTTGTGTTTTAAGCCTAGAGGTCTTCCTACATGGCCCCCGTCCATCATTCTCTCCTTAGAACCTGTTAGTACATCCCATTGCTTCGATCTCTTCATTGGTCTAGAACTGACTCTTCATTGGTTTCTGCTCTCTTAGACTTGCACTGCATTCTCCACAATGCCACCAGAATGATCTTTCTAAAGCACAAACAGTATCATGTTACATCCCTGTCTAAAAGCACTTTAATGGTTCCTGAAGGCCTATGTGTAAAGCCTAAATACATTTCCAAGATTTGCAAGGTCCTTCACAATTCTATTCTTGCCAGCATCTCCATTTCACCTACTGATACTTCCCCACCTCAATCCCAAAGCTGTGTCTTCTGCACACGTATTCTTCCTAAAATGTCCTTCCTGAAAACTGTCTATTCACTAGCTGAAAACTCTACCTGGCCCTCTCCCCTTTCTCATTCTTCCCTCTTCAGCCACACTGCTCTGCTTAGGACAGTTAGTCATACTATCATATTGTATAAATCTTCTACTGCAGAACTTATCACTCCACAGCAATCTTACTGATTTTCACATTTTCTCTATTGGGCTGTGCTACTCAAGGGATCATTTTCCTCTTTACTGCCAGGATCAGGCACAGGGCCTGGCACCTGGGAGGTCCTCGGTAAATACTTAATGAATGGAGGAAGAAATAAAGAACAAGGTAGAACACTGAAGGACTCAGCTGTGGCACACAGGCCCCATCAAAATGAACAGCTCTCCACCATCACCCCAACACTGAATCTTGAGTCTACCATGTTCTCCTGCATCGTTGGCACAAGAGCCTCATTAGCCTCCAGTTCATGAGTTTCAGGTGCTCCAAAACCAAGAGGTTCTCTATACAAGGCAACAGATGCCTCTTTTCACACCTACCCATCATGAACGAACTCCCCACCAGAAATGGGCAACAGAGGCCAAAGAACGAAATGATTTCTGTCAGCCTCCCCACTACCACTGCTGACATTCTGGCTTACTTTGCAGCTTTCTCAGAACAAAGGGAAGGAAAGCAGAGCTATTCCTGAGATTAGAGAGTGGGCATATGGGACTGGCAGAGAAGAATCCTATGTGACTCCCTACTACCCAACAAACAAATATAAAATGAAAATCACCCTGCCTAAGGGCTGGCTTATGTCTGAAATTCTGCAATGGAAAATTCTTGTCTTTGGCCGATGGCCTTTTTTCCAGTTATAATGTAAGTAATGCTAGAATATAACGTAAGCCAGAAACCAGTATGAAGACACTTATAAGATCTTATCCAGTGTAAAGGGAACATGATGGATTCTGATAGAAGAGAAAAAAGCACGGGTGGCAGTAGATACCACGGGACAGAGGAAAGGGGAGGCTGGGGCTATGGAAGTCTGGGTGTTCATTATTAATGCCTTGCTTTTAAAATCAGTGTCTTCCTCAAAGTTGGGTCCATTTTATTTGAGTTATATTTTCTGTGCATGATAAAGGTGTCGACTCAAGTTTTCTGAAAATTAAAAACCTCTTATGCAAAGTTTTCTCTATGAAGTCTGGATTTTCTTAAAGCAAAGCACACCAATATCTGAATCAGTAATGCTTTGGTCACATATTAATAATTCAAAAAGGAACTGAACTTAAAAATAGTTGGGCAGGAAGGGACAGAAAACAGCATCTAACCTGTTTTGCCAATTCTAAGCAAACTTGGACAAGAATCCCAGGATCTGACCTCTGATTAGAACCATCACTCTGGGGACCATAATTCTAGTGACAATCTTCCTACAGATTTTGGCCTGTCTGCCCTAACTCAAATTGAATAACATTCATTTTAAAGCAAAACTGTCCTAGAAACAATCTTCATTAGAAGTGAAAATAATAGAAAAAACTACTGAGAATATGAGTTGGATATGTAAGCAGAAAATCTGCTATTCAGGAAGATGACAAAATATATCAGCCTCTGAAGACATCAAGATAGTAACTTGCTTTGTAAAAGTATGAAGCACAAGGAACCTTCTATAATAGAATATATATATATATATATATATATATATATATATATATATATACACATACATACACACACACAGCAGGAGATTGTTGTGGCAGAAATGAACAATGATGCCTCTTTTTTTCAGGAGAACCAAAGAATTTTCAAGGCTAACCAGTGACAAGAGAAATTAAAAGCCTTCTTTTTTGGTTATCTCCTCCATATGCATAGTTCCAGCCAGGCTGGGCTCCTCCCCTTCAGCTTTCAGGAGTAGGAGCCACCTAGACAAAGGAAGGGCTCAAGGTTCCCAGGGATGACCCAGATGCCCAAGGACTCAGCCTGTCTGTGGAACACTGGCTTATTCTACCAGATGTCCTGCTGGGCTGCCATATGGCCTGCATGTGACATTCTGTTCAGGATAATAGGGCCTGGGTCTACACCTGGTTCTGCCCTCTGGACTGGGATGACAGAAGTAGTGCATGTTTGTTCTGATGCTACTGACTTGTCTGATGCAACCCCTTTGTAGTCACAGCTTTCACTGAACTCCATGGAGCCTTTTCAGGCTTTCAGAGAAATGAACAATACCCTGGCAAAGAAGGACTAAGGACGGGCTGCTGCTCTTATTCCTGTCTGAAGAAAGGAGAGAACAAGCAGGTAAATTAAGGGACTTTTGATCCAAGAGTGGTAAAACCAGTGCAGAACCCAGATGTCACAACAGAGTTCAATGATCTATGTTAGCATTATTGCCAACAACATGGGATTTCACTCTATTTAAAGAGGCTCATGTCTTCTTCTTTAAGAATCTGCAAAGTGCCTCACCAGAGGTTCTCAGGTGATGTCATGCTTTAAAACAGTTGGTGAAGGGTTTACAGCAGGCGTCCCCAAACTTTTTACACAAGGGGCCAGTTCACTGTCCCTCAGACCGTTGGAGGGCCGCCACATACTGTGCTCCTCTCACTGACCACCAATGAAAGAGGTGCCCCTTCCTGAAGTGCGGCAGGGGGCTGGATAAATGGCCTCAGGGGGCCACATGCAGCCCACGGGCCGTAGTTTGGGGACGCCTGGTTTACAGAATGGTTAAAATGCTAATGACTCAGAGGAAGAGAAGTGAAATTTTAAAAGTCAAGGATTTTTATTCCCAAGTCCTTTGGATTTCATCACCAAAAATATGGCCTTTGTATTAATATTTGCCTTCTGTATTTGAAAACACAGTAACAGTTGCCTGTCTCTGACAAATGAAGAGAAAGATTACTGATTGTTCAGAGGGATCTAGAGCATTAACTTTATCAAGATTCCACAAGTCAATCCTAATTTGTTTTTTAAAATGTGCTTTCTGGGTGAAGGGGACACGGAACCCTCTGTACTGTTGTTACAACTTCCTGTGAGTTCTAATTATTTTGTCCTACTGATGGAAACATGGCCCATGGTAAGTTAGGTTGCAATTGATAGTTGTGGACTAAAAATGAAACCGTAACCAAGAATGAGAATAATAAACAGCCCTAGTGAATTGTATGTCCTGCGAAGCTCAGGGAGGGCCCAGGCTGGGCCTGAGTCCGTGCACCTGTGCCTTACCTGCAGCCTTTTGTCTAGGCTCCATATCTGATGGACTATGAACTTCTGAAACCTCAGGGGCCACAGAGGCAAAATGGGAGTTTACGTCAATCCATACAAGCCCTTAAAATCTCAGTTCCTAATTTTCAGTACACTGATGCAAGACCAAGCGGGTCTTCAGCAAGCTCAGCCCTTCCTGCTGTGAGGGACGGAGCCTGACAAGCGTTGCGCAGCGGAGTGCAAAGTGGAGAACATGGCTCTGGAGCCAGACTGCCCGGGGAGGCACCTCAGCTCTTCTGCCTAACCAGTGATTTGAGCTTGGGCGAGCTAGTTCACCACTTGCGCCTCCAATACCCTGTACTTTGGGGATGGGATCACACTAGCAGCTACCTCAGAGAGCTGCTGAGGACTGAAGGAGTTCTTGAAAGAGTTTGTCAGAGATCCTGACACATGGTAAGCACCATAAAAATCTCTATTAGGTGAGGTGAGTACCAGGAAGCCTGCTCAAGGCTAAAGGTACGACCTTGGGAAGGGTATGTGGTTCTAATGCCAGGGATAATTACACTTTGAACCTTATATTACCCTTATCTACCTTTATTCTTACCTTCCTTATGAATCACCTTGAGGGATGGTAATCTTATCCCAGACAACAAACACACCTGGAGATAACAGGGAAGTAAAAAAATCTGGATTCTACTCTTAACTCAGCCTCTAAGGATCCGACAGACCATGAGAAAGCCAACTTGCCTCTTCCAGCTTCAGTTTCCCATGTATTCAATGTGAAGCTAGGCTAGAACGCAGGTGATCTCCAAGGCCCCTTCCAAGTTGGGACATTTTATGATTCTGAGTTTGGTGCCTGGGTAGAAAAAGGTTCTTTACTCAAAGTAAAATTCCTCCCAATTCACTCTTCTAAGTTTTTTGCTGTAGCGTTGCCGTTGCCTAGGATACGAAGTGCATGTGCTCTCTGTGTACCCTGAGACAGGAGAGCGCTGAGGCCACTGCCTCTGATCTGTGATGCAGAACCACAAATGGGCTTTGTACTACAAACTGACTGATGCCTTGAACAGGGAGCGAGCCTCCGCTGGCACTTACAAATGTGGACTTGGCATTCTGATGGCGTCCCAGATGAAATGGCAGAGGGTGCACTCTGCATCCCCACCCCCACAACCATGTGGTCTTGGGAAATAACGGTCTTTAAGTGTCCCCTCGAGCTTTCCTGGACCCAGGGGTGAGGTGCTTCCACAGGCCATCAGGTCATGTCCAATTTCTTTGTTAAACTGTACAGTGTGCTGTGAGATGCTCAGTTCACATACACTCGGGACCTCTGTCTAGGTTTCTTAGCCCCTCTCTGCATTCCCAATGCACTTTGCGGCTGATATTTAATAAACTTCTGTGTGTGGGTGGGGATTGGGGTACCTAGCTCTCATTGATATTCAGCCTAGACCAGGGTTTGGGGAAAGAGCTTTTCACTTACAGTGTTTTATGCTTTTCAAAGCAAATATGTCTTATCTATTCTGGTCCTTAAAGCCTCACTTAGAGGTTTAGGGCAGAAGTTATTTTCTCCACTGAACTTTGTGTCAGTTTTGGGAGAACAGAAGTCATATCTGTCTGTTTTCTATCTTTATTACCCACCATAGCATCTGGAACTCAGTATCTACTTGGTAAATATTTGCGGAATTAGTAAATAAATGCTTTTCAGACAAGGAGTTAAAGAACTACTGGAGCCCATAGTGCTGATAAGAGGCTTCTGGGTCATCTGTCTCCAGGTCCATTGCTTTATGACCTCGAGAGCTCATCTCAGAGAGGCTCAAAATGGATTTGCATTAACAAAAATCAAAACCAGTTTCCACAGTGACATTCAGCAGTAGTCTTACAACTATGGGGCCAAGAGGGACCGGGGACAGCATTTGGATGACACTACCAACACCCTGTATTTCAGGCATGGTAACGCGCCCCCTCATTCCAGTGCAAACGCTGCTTCTCCTACCTCTCTGCCTTTGCATGTGCTGACCCCGTCAGTACCTGCAATGCTCTTCCTGTCCTGTCCTCTTCATGACTGATTCCTCATGACAAATCACTTCCTGCAGGATCTACCTTCTTTGGCCATGAAAATCTGGCCTCACTTTCATCCGCACAAATATCACATGATATTATATTTCCTTATTTTCACGACTTACTCCTCATCACGGTGGGTTTCTTTGAGTTCTGGAACTGTCTTTTATGGCCATAAATAAACTCCCCTCAAAATGGTTAGCCCACAGGGTTTTAACAGTTCCTGTTGAATGAATTTCTGTGTGCAACCCAGTGCCTTCTCAAGAAAAAAAAAGTTGAAAAACCTCTCAAGAGCACTTTACTCACTGATGGTGAGCTGCTAATGACAGGTCACCCACGATCACTTGTAATGAGCATGCACGCACACCAACACATTACATTATGCATTAAAATTATTAAATTAAGCATTAAATTATGCAGCAGTATGTGTGGTAGGCATTTGCCCCTACAGCTGCAGATGTGACCACAGTGAGCTTTGGGCTTCCCTTGATTTTGCAATTGCCGGGAAGGACATATAGGACTTAGCAGTGTGCCAGTGATACTGTCTGGCCTATTTCCTAAAATGACCAATGCTGTGGACCTAGGGTTCCAAATTCTATTCCAATCACAGGAGGCATCCTGGGGAGGTATAGAG
This sequence comes from Saimiri boliviensis, assembly GCF_048565385.1. Taxonomy (NCBI): domain Eukaryota; kingdom Metazoa; phylum Chordata; class Mammalia; order Primates; family Cebidae; genus Saimiri; species Saimiri boliviensis. The sequence goes on from NC_133450.1 coordinate 78,603,061, forward strand.
AAAAAAAGAATGTTGCTTTCTTTAGACATGCAAACAGGCTAAACATTGTTGAAAAGATTGAGAGAAATTAGCCTAATTATCTTTGAGGGGGAAAAGTGTGAGTGTGACTGGTTTTTCTTTTCCTCACCTACTCATATACTATAGAGACCGGCAACTCTTTGATTAGAAATAGCAAGGATTATAAAACCAGGAAACGCAGAGGATGTGGTGGTCTTTTGTAGGAAGGATACAGGGACAATGTACATGGATGAAGCTGGAAACCATCATTCTCAGCAAACTGACACAAGAACAGAAAACCAAACACCACATGTTCTCACTCATAAGCGGATATTGAACAATGGGAACACATGGACAAAAGGAGGGGAACATCACACACCGGGGCATGTGGATCAGGGGAAGCCTAGGGGAGGGACAGCAGGGTGTGGGGGGATTGGGGAGGGATCACATTAGGAGAAATATCTAATGTAGATGAAGCGGGGGATGGATGCAGCAAACCACCATGGCATGTTTATACCTATGTAACAAACCTGCACAATCTGCACATATACCCCAGAAAAAGTGTGTGTGTGTGTGTGTGTGTGTGTGTGTGTGTGTGTGTGTATACAGGCACTCTAGCAGGCCTGGGGAAAAGAACCGGAGAGACCTATGGGTTTCTTCCCAAGAGGCTGCATCTATTCCAAGCTGAGTGGAGAGGAAGAGCCACCTCTTTCATGTCATATGTGCTGAAAGTCCCAGACAGCCTTCTGATCAGTGGACCTTCAACAAGTAGAAGCAACTATCCACACAAACACAACCCCAGCCCAACAGGGCTGGCTGGTTTATGAGGTGCTCTTATCACCAGGCCCTAGGCCCTAGGCTCTATCTCAAGTGTGTGGGTTTTGCCTTCTGCTTACTGTCTTTCAGCAGCATCCAAGCTGCTCAAGGGAGAAGAGGGACTGGAGGCCAGTGTGAAGGACAGGAGGGATCCCTCCCGTGCAGGATGGCACTGCTTGCCGCTCCCACCTCTCTCCTTACCTCTCCTCTTCTGAGATGAGATAAGGGAGCATCTCTGCTGATTGCCTCTTTCACCATGTTTTTTTTTTTTTTTTTTTAAAGGGACAAGTGAGAAAATGTAAGTAAAAATACTTCATAAGTTGTAAAGGTGCTATGCAAGTGTGAAAAAGTAGTATTATTATCAGTGCTTTATTTAGTTGCAGCTTACATCAGCCTGGTATACTGACATTGCTTACACTTTTGCTCAAATCAATATTCACACTCTTATTTCCATGGCTGCAGCTCTTCTGGTAGTGGCCAGCTTAGCGGAGGCCTCCTGCCCTTTGTTCCTCTTGTTCTCCGAATCTGCAACACTTTCTGCAGCTCCTCTGACTGGCAAATTCCTAGCCAACCTTAGGACCCAGCACCAGACTAAGACCTTCCCCATCCCTCTCTCTCCTCTCCTCTCCTCTCAGGACATTCTATCTATTTCTACTGTGGATTTGCTCATCTACCTCCTGTCTTCCTCTTCAGATTGTGAGCTCCTAGAAGGCAGAGCCTATGGTTTATTAGTAGAAATAACTTCCCAGGCCCATATATAAAATATTTCCCATGCTGCTCCACTAAGAAGACAGTTTGCTTGCTAACCTTCTTATTTTGTTTTCATGAGACACACCTGGAGTTGGGTGTAATATATAGATGTCAGAGACCAGAAAATTAGAGCTGATAATAACAAGCCAGGGTTGCATGCTAACAAAGCATCAGGCATTATGCTAGGCACCCTAGGAGGCTGGTGCTATTTTGCAGATGAGGAAATAAAGAAGTAATCTGCCTTTGGTCACAAAACTAAATAAGGGGGCTTGAATCAGTTTGACTCTGATGTCTGTAGTCTTAATCTCTGCAGCAGAAAAAGGTAATGCAGAAGAAAAGGAACAGAGAAGAAGAGGTACTTAAGAATTTATTAAGATAAGAATAGTGTCTAGTTTTTCAGCTTGATTTTATGATTGTTATTCTAAGATATGAACAGCACTATTCCCCCTTCTAGTCCAATGGTATACCAGGTAACTGTGTCAAAAAATAAATAAATAGGCCAGGTGGGATGGCTCACGCCTGTAATCCCAGCACTTTGGAAGGCTGAGGTGGGCGGATCACTAGATCAGGGGTTCAAGACCAGTCTAGCTAACATAGTGAAATCCCATCTCTACTAAAAATACAAAAAATTAACTGGATGTGGTGGCGCGCCTGTAATCCCAGCTACCTGGGAGGCTGAGGCAGGAGAATCATGTGGCTGCAGTGAGCTGAGATCACACCAGTGTACTCCAGTGTGAGACTCTGTCTCAAATGAATAAATAAATAAATAGAAGTTTCTATGAAGAAGTCAAATAGAAGTCATACAAGGAGCTAGCAAGGATCCTGTCTCCTAGTCTTAGGTATTGCTTTCTACCTCTTCCTCCTACCTCTTTATCTTTGAAGTAAAGGGTCAGCAGTGGTCAGAGGCCTTTTCCCTATCATCTTAGACCTAACTTCAAGCCTTTGTTTCCAGGGGTGACAGGGCAGTGGTGTAGCAGGGACCTACCCCAAGATCAGGGAAGAGCATATATTGAGTGCCTCCCTGCTTAGGTGCTCTTGCTTGGAAATAAACTGAGGGCCCATGGCTCACTCCTCTCCCTCCTGGGACCTTCAAAGTTAAAGAGAGGCTCCTTTTGAACCCCTTCTTAAGTATCTGGCAGACCAGGCAGAGTTGATACGAGACAGAAGAACATCAGAAGGCAAATCTCTATCTCTGGAAAGCTTGTCTACGTTTTTTACTTTCTATTTTCAACAAACAACTAAAATAGTGTCACCAATCCTACAAAATGGCTGAAAAAGGAGTGTCGATGCACAACACCCTCAGGAGTCCCTGAATGATGGCCATCCTCTCACCACACCTGAGGAGAAGCACCCTCATATAAACCAACAGGAAAACGGGCTCTACTGTATGAATATTTTGGCTTCACCACCCACTAGCTATGTGATCTTGGAAAAGCTACTTCACTTCACGTTTGTTAAAAGCAGAAAATAATTGGATCTATCTTAAATGGTTGTTTCCAGGGTTGCAGACTTAATATACGAAGAACTTCAAGTTACGGAAGTAAGTACAATAAGTATTAGCTACTATTATGGTCATTGTGTTGATATTATTATTGGCATCACTATGCTTCCTCTCTGCTGTGTGCCCTGCCCTGTCATATTCCAACCTTTTCTGAAGACCACTGTGATGATTTCAACATCTTTTTCTATGTTCTAAATTCCTCTTGGAATATTCTTTGAAAGACTGGACCAAGAAACTGCGGTTCAAATAATTTCCCTTTTCCTAGTAATAGAGACACCTGATTCAACCAGTCAGCAATCAGGTGGGAATCTCATACACACGGCTGTCAACACGTTAGAAGTTAAGCATTTTGCCAGTGTACATGGACCGAATATGCCTAATGTCATTATTCTTCTTGAGATGCATCACACACTCAGACCCACCTCTAAAATCTATCTTAATAGGAAAGAGCAACTATACAGGTGATTAAAAGCCCTGAGACGTGACCGCGTGTGTAGGCAGGGCATGGTGCCGATTCCCTCATGGTGCAAGAGTCAGTCCGAGAGACACCTGGCCGAATTCTTCGTTATGAAATAGGTGGGTTAGGTTAATGGAGAACCCCTGGACTACTCTGGAAAGCAGAGGTGGAGGTTGGTGCTATAATATCTACTAGTCCACTGTGCTCCAAGTTTCCAGTTTTTCAGCTTCTCAAAGGGCTAAAAATTCTTCGTGGCAGTTTACAAACAGTCTCTGTTTTTTAATATTGTTTCTATTCTGAAGTGGGTATATTTATCCTCCTTGTGAATCTGGGCTATGGCTGTTTGAATGACAGCATGTGATGGTATGATACTGTGCCAGTTTGGGGCCCAGCACTTAATAAATGGGTGGCTTCCACTTCCTCTTTCTTTGGACACTTGTTAGAACCTAGCTACTAAAGTATAAAAAAGCCCAAGCAGCTTGTGGAGACGTCGTCAAACGCTGAGCCCTGAGCTCACAGGCAGCACCCACTGGACTTCCGTGAGAGTGAGCACCTTAGAACTGGGTCTTCCCTCACCTACTAGAGCCACCCCAGCTGATTCTACATGGAGCAGCGAAGAGTCTCTGATGAGCTCTTCCCACAACGTAGATTCAGGGGCTAAACTAAACAAATAATCATGGTCGTTTTAAGCACTAGGTTTTGGGATGGTTTCTTAGGTAGCTAGGTAAGTGATGTCTTCCCTGGATCCCCTCAGCACTCTCTTTATCCCAAAATCCTGCTTCCTTTGCTCTTTCCTCTCAGTCCAGCTGAAGACTGAAATTAATCAGAGCTGGAAATAGTGCAGAGAATACAGTGTCTTTGGTTAGAATACAGATGTTACGACAATTCCCTAATAATAGTCTTCAGATTGCTTTTTTATGTGTCAAACAGTTGAAACTTGTCCCTAAAATGTCTTGTCCCAGTCTCTTAAACAATTAGGCTTCTTAGCACATTTACAATAGCAAAGACATGAAACCAACCTAAATGCCCATCAATGATAGACTGGATAAAGAAAATGTGGTACATATACACCATGGGATACTATGCAGCCATAAAAAGGAATGAGATCATGTCCTTTGCAGGGACATGGATGAAGCTGGAAGCCATCATCCTCAGCAAACTAACACAGGAACAGAAAACCAAACACCACATGTTCTCACTCATTAGTGGGAGTTGAACACTGAGAACACATGGACACAGAGAGGGGAACGTCACACACCAGGGCCTGTTGGAAGGTAAGGGTGAGGGGAGAGAACTTAGAGGATGAGTCAATAGGTGCAGCAAACCACCCTGGCACACGTGTACCTATGCAACAAACCTGCACGTTCTGCACATGTATCTAGCAATTTTTTAAGAAGAAATGAACAAAAATCAGGCTTCTTGATAGCAATACTAGAAATGCAAATTGTTAAAAGAAGGTATAATTTTACACTGGTTAAATTAGCTTCTTTTTTTTTAAGATAATACTTAATATGGTAAAATTGGGATGAATTGCACATGGCAGGATAAATTAGTATCACCATTTTAGAAAATAATTTGGCAATGTGTAACACACATGCTCCCATACACACAACACACACTTACAATACTAACCTTTGACTCAGTAATTTTACTTCTGGTGATTTACCCTTAGCAAATAATCTAAAGTAGGAAGGGAAAAAATGAAACTTATTAGAGGGAGGCGCTTTTCTATAATGGTGAACAAATTGGACACAGCTTAAAATTCTAAACATAGAGTAGTTAAAAGTATATTACACCAGTCTCATGAAATATGATGCAATTATTCAGATAATAATAATGAAAACCAGTAATCCTCAGCTTATGATGCAATAATAGGAAGGGGAAAAAAATCAGAATATGAAGTTGTATGTTCACTGATCACAACTTTATAAAACTGGAGATGCATATAGACAAACGAAGGAAACAGCTAAAGAAAAATTCAAGTTATTTTAGATTTTCTCTTTTAAAAGCAATGCTTTATAATTTTAACATTTTAAAAAGGGAGGCTTGTAAGATGTTCCACTAAAAAGCATTAAGTTACCTTCCATCCAAATAAACAGCCCATTTTCTTAGTGAAGACACTTATTGTCTGTTGAATAAACCTGAGAACCAGTACCTGGGCCCTGTGGGATATGATTTTTGAAGTATGTAATTTATTCTAGATGATAACTTCCTAGAGAACAAGTCCATGATCATGTTTTGTTTTATTTATACTGTGGATGTGCCCTGAGAAAACACTAAGGTAATTAAGAGATTTCAGCTAAATTAGTATATTATAATTTTTGCTCCCTCTTTTCTTCTTATCTCCTACTTTTTCCTTTCTACCTCCTACTTTTTCCTTCCTAAGCTTCTGAAATATAAAGTGCTAAAATAAAATTAGCAACAGCAATTCCTATTTTTGGAGTGAACTTTAATCTGATTTTCACAAAGATCCATGCCAATTCAAAATCACTGCTGTTCTCCTGGTGCTGGTATTACAGGGATTGTCTTTTGTAATAAAAGTTAAGAATTACAGTCACACAGGAGAAAGAAAACCTGGCTTAAACTTCTCAGTGGTCAAATCTACACCAATAAAAGCAAATGAAAAACTGATTGCAATTGTGTACTTAGATATTTAAAGCCAAAAATATTTGTACCCCAGTTGTTCAAATACTGGCATTTAAGATCTTCCTCAACTCTAAAACATGCAAGGGGAAGTGGAAGACCTGGCTTATCCAAATTCCAAAGTCCCTCTCAAAGTGCTGTGTGTATGGCAGCAGGGAATAAGAACATTTTCTCTGCCGGCCTGCTTGCCCTTTGCCGGAGTCATCACCCTACATCACCAGGATCCAAATAAGCAACAAACTGAGCATTAAGTAAATTCCTATCTGAATATGTAGCAAAACAGTAAGCCTGTATTTTTATAAACTAATTTCTACACATGACTTGTTCATATTTTACTTTGAAGATAAATAGCTGCTTGGAACACTGAATCTATTTCAAAATTTGGTCACATTGAGCATTTTTGTCAGTCATAAGATAATCATAGTAGATAAGGGTGACTCTGCAATTCTGCCTCTGTTAGGGCAACAAGAAGTCTGACTTCATTTATCTCTGTGGCTCTTTTCAAATCAGCCCTCTTAATCCTAATACACATGTAAACATATTAGTTAGTCAACCATTAGGGGCTTGGGATCTGAAATGTAAACTCCCTTCTTTCTTAGTAGACTTCGAAGCGAAACAGCCTACTGCTACGCAATAAAATAGACCAACAGACTGAAGTCAGAATGTTCTCCACCAAAATAAAATAAAATTAAATACAAAGTAAAGTAAATTAAATACTTAAACTAAGTAAATAAATGAACCCCACAAACTGGATAATGAATTTTAAGGGGACCAGAGACTTACAGCTCTGGAAAGTAGAAAAGGTAATCATTCCCCCTCTCTCCCTCTGCCTCTTACACGCACCCTAAATCACTTGAGTTGTTTAAAAGAATCTGCATTAACACCTCTTGATCGGTGTCAAGGTAAAAATTGCTTAATAGTTAAGTGATGAAATGTGTAGAACTAAGTGTCATAGCTATGATCTTAATTGGCTCGATATTCTGACTTACACTGGAGTTGTTTGTGGCCTTTTACCATCATAGAAAATCTCCCCATCTCTTCAGGCCGACAGCAGGCTTGCAAAGTGGAGAGACTAACTTAATGATGTAAATGTTTAGGCGGGTGGTTAGAGGCACTCTGAGTATGGAATTCTCCTGTGATCTCAAATTTGCTCAAGTAAATGATGGCTTCAAGCAGAACTGAAGGTGTATCTAAAAATGATGATTTCGGAGTCTCAGTTAATTTAGAGTTGTTTGTTTTCTTTGAAATGCCTTTTATCATTTCCATTTGTCAGTGACCTTAAGCTAATGAAAAACAAGTGCATCTGAAGTCCGTGTCTGGTATTAAACAGCTATAACTTTTAATAAAGACTTTGTAGCAGTGCTTGCACGGGTGCAAGCTGACTGAACTAGGAGAGATCTTGGTTCCCACACTGAATAAACACAGACTCACTGCGTTTAATGGTATCTCTTTCTTGCATCTTGTCTGGGTCTCTGGAGAATAGATATTTGGGCTAAGATGACTATGCCGTAGTGCCTTCTCTAAAAGTTACTGTTGACATTTAAGACTGGAGGGCTGCCAATCACTTGGTACCACATTGTAGGGTCTGTTTTGATTGGTTAGTACCTGTGCCAGAGGGCTGGCAACATATTTTTTGTTATAATCTCCCAACACGCAAAACTTCCTGGGCTGAAAATTAGAAAATCCTCAGTGATGTCAATATTTGTATATTAAGAGTTTTAACATCTTGGCTATAGATTTTTTTTTAAAGTGTGGCAAAAGTACAGGAGTGAGTTAAGTATCCTCTGGGAAATCGGCATAAAATCTATAGAAACGAAAGGAGAGATCTAAATAAAACCAGCAGAATAATACCAGTGCTCAATCAGTTTGGTTTTATATTTTTAAAACCACCAAACTGCATAAAGGCCTAGGCTAGAAGTCAAAGATTTCAGCTATACAGCTCATCTATTTCAGGAAGAGTGCAAATTTCTGTTTTTATTTTGGTCCCATAATTCCCATAATCCCCATAATTTCGGGTTTTGAAAGTAGAGTCACCACACTTACAATTCAAACCCCGGTCTGGCATTATTTTACCTATGTCTTATTCTCCTGAGGTATCAAGATTACAGCCATGTTCCCAGAGACCATGTGTGGTCTACCTTAGTTCACAGCTGAGAAAATCAAGGACCAGAAATTAGGTAGCTTCCTGAGTATGTGTCACGGTGGGGACTCAAGACTCAGAGTCTGTGGCTCTTTCCAACTCACATCTGCTTACTCAGATCAATACAGGGTAAATGGCATTGGTGAAAAGGAGAAGTCAGGACCAGCTACGTGATTTACAGGGTCCAGTGTAAAATAAAAATGTGTTTCTCCTTGTTAGAAAAAAAATTAAGAATTTCAAGATGGTGACAGCGGAACATTCCAAGCATGGGACCAAGTGCAGCTGCAGGTCACATATCCAGGAAACTTATGCTGCATGCAGTTGTTCCATGATTCACTGGACTTTGATGCTTTGAAGACAAAGGGGAAGAAAAGTCCCATGAGCACTGAAAATGCTCTAAAATTATCCACTGCATGGATAAATGAATGGACAAGTAAGTGAGTGAGTATAGGACCTAGAAGCATCTTAAAAATTACTACTAAGACTGAGAGTCAGGCTGAGCTAATCCATTAAGTTACTATGAGTACCTGGTCCATCATTTAAGTTCCAGAATTCATCTGAAAATGCTTCACAACATGATAAACCTTCCCACCCCACCACAAACCAGTCACTAGAATCATGTTAAATAATGAGTGGCCATAGGTACATGTGGTGCTGATTCTGTATTCTGATGGGCTCAATAAATGCCACATGCTTACCAGAACTGTTCTTATGTTTTCTCTGTCTCTTTATGCTTTTAGAAATAGCCATCCAAATACTTTTGGTGGGGGTGAACAAATCCATGTACAAAATCCATAAGACTTTCATATATGAATATTTCATATATTACCAAACATCATTGATTTGAAAATAGTAAATGAAACCACAACTACTATAACTTACTGAGTTTATGTCAGATACCATACTAAGTGCCTTGCATATATGTCCTCCTGAAGACATAATAACATCCTTATTTGGCAGAAATATTATCCTAACTTCCCAGTGAGGAAACCAGGTTCTGAGAGGTTAAGTGGTAGAAGCAGAATTTGAACTCAGGATTCTTTGGACTCACAAGGATGCACTGCTGTGAAGGAAAATTGTGCGGGCTGGATATAGAGAGAGCAGCGAAGCAAGGGTGATTGCTTTTCCTTAAGGAACAAGACTTGTATTCAATAAAGCCTGAGTGAAGTTTTACCCTGGTGAACAAAAATGCAACCATAAGACACTGAAAGTAGAAATTTCAGATACTGAAAATCTAGGTGGTTAATTTTTATAGCTTCTTGCAAAGAAACATCAGCTGTACAAAGAGAGGTAAAGGAGGAGCCTCCTTACCCGTATTTTATGATGTCTCAGGACTGATTTATTGTATTACTGTACCAGGAAAAGAGGTTAAACAGGACACGGTGAAGGAGGACCTGGAGCCAGGCCAAAAGTTTCACTCAGGTAGTCTGTAATGTATTTCATTAAGTGATAAGAAAGATTAAAAAAAAAAGTAGATACAGAATTTATCACATGTAACAGAAACACTACAAAACTTTAACTTTAGAGTTTTAATGGTTGTTTTTTTTTGAAGTAGGAACCATGAAAGAATGTGAATTTATAATCATGAAATATCTTATAGAATTGAAGAGAATTGAGTTAGCGTTTGTGTCTCCACCTCTCAAGAGATAAAAGTGCCTTCATAATTACGGCTCGTGTTTACTATGATGAGTCAAAGTGTTAATCTGGCAGGGGTATCTTATTTCTCATTTAAAAGAAGCTACAGAAAAAAAAAATTAGGAAGCATACTGAAAGCAAAGTCATTTTATGAATCCACCCTACATTTTTATAGCATTTTCTTACAATGTCATGTCTTTTATTTTTTTTAATTGCCTAATCAAATGCAAATTCTGTTCCAAGTATGCAAAATTTTCAAATCATGCAGAAAAATATTGCTGGCTAAACACCAAACTTTGAATAGTTTGAGCACATTCACAAATGTGTTGAATGTACACTGTGCATAGGTAATATGTATAAATAACAATATATAATACTCTGTAACAAAATGCTGATTTTGTTTATGTATCCACTGGTAAGCCAGTCTCTCCCATTTGGGTCAAATGAGGTGGTCCATTACCCTGCCCAAGACTGCTTTAGGCTTCAGATATAAGCAGGTGACATGATGCTATCCAATGAGACCCAGGGGAACTCTGCTACTAGGAAAGGTTTCCTGCAGAGTTTGTCTCTTGATCTGTTGGATTCTCATCTGGAATGTACCAGTCTGATTAGGAACAGAAAGGAGCTAGCAAAGGAGAAGGTTAATAGCTGAGAATGGCAGAGAAGAAACATGGAAAACACTTGCGTCTCTGATGACTGTTTAGCCAAAGAATTAACTAACCTTGGCACAACCACATTTCAGGACTTCTTACTATGTGATTTAATAAGATCTTAAATGTTCAAGCAATTTTAAGTTAGGTTTCCTCTTACTTGTAGTCCAAAGCATACTGACAATGGAAAACCCAACATGACTGAGCACCTTACTGTGTTCTAGGAACTGTGATGGTCAATTTCCATGCATTATATTTAACTGATTTCACATCTCTTTAAGAATATTTTCTCCATTTTACAGAAAAGGAAACTAAGACTCAGAGGTCTAGTGCCAATTTCTCATGTCTGTCAAGCAAACAGGATGGGTTTCCAACCTACATCTGTCTGACTTTGAAGGCTATCATTTGAAATCTCTGTAGAGGCACAGGCCTTTATGTGGTGAGTTATAGTTTTATATATGTCTACATTTACATACACTTATGTATAGTGTGGATATATGTACATACTTACATATACATATGTGTAGTGAAGGCAGTATCTATAGTAGCATAATTATTTACCATATATTTTGAATCTTTGATGGAGTGTTAAGATAGCAAGAATAATTGAGGGAATAGGCAACAAAATAAATCAAATTGCAAGAACTGGGTAAAGTAATAACTACCAAGCTTCTTTATGCATTGGGAGTTACTTATCTGCCTTCCCATGGATCTCTTCTTGCAGCTAGCTGGGATATCACTTCAAATGACATCTGCATTAAATACTTATCAACCTGTACAAAGACCATGCTCAGTGAGGGCTACCATATACTTTCCCTTTTTCATAGAACACTTTGCTAATCTATGAAGGCATTCTCTTTTTCTTTGACCTTGGATACAGGCCTACAAATTTCTGTAACATAAGCTGCAACAGCCACTACCAGTAAGTCAGGCTTGGCTCTCTACTTTGAAACTCATTTGCCCTCTCAGTTCTACGCATTCAGTTGGGGAGAGGGGTGGCTCTTTGGGGATATAACTGAAAATTACAGGGAAATTGAGCAACGGTAACACATCGACTCCTGAGAGCTGAATAAGGTGCAATTACTGCTAACTGAAAATATTATCTATGTATTTCTGAAAATTGAGTCTAAAAACTATATTAGCTGCAATGAAGTTTAAGTGATCCCAGAAGAAAAGGGTGAAGTGTTATAAAATGTAAATGGCAATAATAAATTTGACAAGTTAGGCTATCTGTATGTCTGTCTCTTTTTATGGATAGCTACATGCATGTTCATGAAGTAGATTCATATTTTCTAAAATCAGCATGTTATTTGATTGTACTGACTAGGTAATTAAAATAGGACGATAAACATAGCATTAATGGATCATACTGCCAGAAAGAACTCTGGAGGTCATATAGACTCTCTCCTGCCCGTCACCACCTCTCTGTTCTAAGGAGAAAACTAAGGCTAGCAAGGCCAGTCCTTGTTCACAGATAATCTGATTGTCTAACAGTTCAGCTAGGCTGTGTTTCTCCAGACTCTCAGCTCTGTGTTCCTCCTCCGTTTTCAAATTGCTCTGACAGCCTTTTCAGTAATAAGCACATATTTTGAACTTTAAAATTACATTAAACCTCAGAGATTAGCTAAGTGTGTGGTGAAGAGAGGAGTGGGAGACATGGGTAAGAGAGTGAGGAAGGGATCTCTGATAACTTTCTACAGTTCTTTGGAAACCTAGCAGAATATAGACTCCCGATTGTCTGACTGCCCTCTGTGGGTATCAATCTTCACAGGTTGGAGATGGTCTTGGCCATCAGTGGATGCAGTGGGGTGATTTTACCTGATGAACCCCATCCAATCGGCCAAGAGGCAGTGACAGAGCCAGAAAACGATGGCCCAGCTGCCCCTGCCATCCTTTTTTAACTACCCATTGCTGAACTAGTAGTTTCATTAAAACACATTCCTATAGATCCTCCACAGTGGTCCCATGGACCCCAAAATTATCCTTGTTCCTTCAGTTATCCAGTGAAACACAAAAGGAATCAGGGATCCCTGTAAATCTGGTTAATCGGATAAATAATATACACCCTGAGAAGAAATAAATAAATGACTACATGTCGTATGCTTAGTACAAAGCAGGACTTAAAGATCAGGAAGTCAATGCTTCTGTTGTTACTTCTATGATGATTATATTTACAAGTCCCCAGTGGATTATTCTAAAAGCAACAGGGCTTTCCTGACCATTTATGTTCTATGATTTTATTGTTTCCTTTACTGATTAAATTGAAGGGTTACTAGTGAGTAGTTGAGACGGTGGACTTTGAAGTGACAGTTTTGGGTGTGAATTCTGACTCTGGCTGCATGCTTCTAGCAAGGTACTTCACTGTGGGAGGAAGAATAACGTCCACACCCCTCAAAGATGTCCATGTCCTAATCCCTGAGGGTGAATATGCTGCCTCAGATGGCAAGAGGGATCTATAATTAAGCAATGGATATTAAAATAGGGAGGTTATCCTGGATTATCTGAGTGGTCCCATGCTAACCACAAGGGTCCTTTGAAGATGGAAGAGAAAGGCAGCAGAGTCGGAGAAGGAGAAGTGACTATGGAAGAAGTCTCAGTCACAGGATTGCTGGCTTTGAAGACGGAGGAAAGGGGTCACATGTGCAGTAAAGAAGACCGCTTGAGAAGCTGGAAAAGGCAAGGCCACATTCTCTCCTGGGGCCGCTATCCAGATTTTAGTTCAGGGAAACCTGTTTCAATCTTCTGACCTCCTGAACTAACTTCATATATTTGTGTGGTTTTAGGCCAATGTGTTTGTGGAAATTTGTTACAATGGTGACTGGAAACTAAGTGATGCTCCTTGAGCATCTGTGTCCTCATCTATAAAATGGGAGTAAAAAAGCATGTGCCCCAAAAGGCTGATATGAGCATTATGTGAGATAATGTAAATAAAATGTCAGTGCTTGGCACAGATTAAGAACTCAATAAATGTTTGCTGTCATTATGTTTATGATGTCACCACACAGAGTATGAATTTATAGATACCTGATTATAATAAAGTGATTCCATAAAGCATATTTCATTTTATCATAATAATATTTTTCACTAGAGCAGCACCTATCTGGTTTTTATGAAGCACTTCCATCCATATTGACTTATTCAATGCTCACTGCAATTTGCTCATAGCAAAGCATCTGCAGGAGGGGAAACTAAGTCTCCAAGGGGAGAGTACTTTCCCTAGGTAACTTAGAAGCTCATTCTGTTGGCCAGGGCAGGAGTACAGGGCATTTGCTTCCAAATACAGTGTGCTCCCAGCTTCATTGTGTGGCTTATAGAAATACACACATACGGTACATAGAATCTTAATATGAAACAAAAATGATAAAGCCAAATGATGATGGGGGTTGTTCATCGCAGCCCAAACCATTTCCCTTATGATCTCAGCCAGCGGAGCATTTTGCTGGGCCTCCAGTTCTTCCAAGCACGGCTTGAGCACTCTCTCTAATGCATCTAGTCAATTGTGCAAAGCACAAGGGAAAGAAATTCCATCCTGACCACAGCAGGCAATCACCTTATGCCCTGAAGCATGAAGTTTGATTACCCTTATCTCAGTTTATCATTAAATCAAAAACTGTTGCTATGAATACTGGCCCAGGACTTCATTTATGAAATGATATAGGCCAGTCAGCAGAAATAAGTGAGTGTCCTTTTTCTTTCAGAATTTCTGCTCACTGTAAAGATCTTTTGCAAACTGGGGGGGGGGGGGGGGGGAAAAGCCTCTTTAGCTCGCACACATTTTATTACTTTCTTTAGTCTTTCATGAGCTAGCAGAGATGTCTTTGGCTCATAATCATTGTCCTCGCCATAGGCAAGAGGTCTTAGATCTACTACTGAGTGGCCTGCCAACATGAGCCCTGAGGTCTAGCACCTTGCTTAGATGGGAATCTGCATTTTAGCAAGATGCCAGACAATCTGTAGGCACACTGATGTTTGAGGAGGTCTGGCTATACTAGAGCACCATTTCTCAAAATGTGGTGAAGGGACAATGGGCATTAAGTTACCTGAAGTGTTCCTTAAAAATGCAGACTACTGGACTTCATTCCAAATGCAGCAAAACAGACCCATTGGTGTCGGGGCTCTGGGAATCTGCATTTTAACCCTATGTGATTGTGATAAACTTTAAAGTCTGAAGACCACCGGTTGATATCAAAGACGTGGGGAATGACAGAGACGGTCTGGAGTGTGCTTAAATTTTTATGGCATCATTCAGACTTTTAAAAGCCCTGGGGCCATCAGTATGGAACATGTGCTAATTATCGATGTTTTGTCCTTCAACAGAACGGACAGTGGAAGCCAGATTTTTGATGCTACAATTCTGAAACAGCTGACATTGGGGTTACGGATCTTCCAAAAGGTGCCAAGGTCTAGGGTAAATCTCCAGCCCACTGGACCCCTCCTGCCAAATTCCCCTTTCCGGTTTGGCCGAACGTACGGCAAGTGTACTGAGTGGGAGTTCAGGGTGGCTATTGTGGGACCAGCTTCAAGGTACATATATCAGTTAAAGAGATAGGATAAAATCACATGGGAGAAGACAGCACAGTACAAGGGCTAAAAGCATAGGCTCTGGAGCCAGACTGCACTTTATTTTTATTTAACAGACACTGATATATTTATAGCACTCAGTACATGCCAAGCACTATTATAAGTGCTGTTCAAATATTAATCCATCTGTGTCTCACAACACCCCTAGGAGGTGGGTACTACCATCATCACCCACCTTGTATAAGGTGAAAATGAGACCCGAGAGGTGAAGTAATTTGTTCAAGATCACACAGCTTATCAGTCACATTCCAAGACTCACACCCCCCAACAAGCTGACTCCAAGAGTTCACGTTCTTACTCATACTGCCTATCATGGATCCAAATTCCCTGATTCCACTAGTCACTCACAGTTTGATCCCAGGAAAATGATTTAATCACCTATCACTCAGTTTCCTCCTATACAAAATGAGAATATTACTAATAACATGACCATGTCAAAGAATACTGATCAAATAATTTAATACATGTTCTTACAAGTGTATCAGGCACACAGTAAGCACTCGATATATGTTGGCTCTTAGCTAGCTATTAGTCCTATACTCCCAGAGGTAGAGTGAAGATTAAATTAGATAACATATTTGAAGCGCTAGGCACTGTGCCATGGCACATGCTAAGCACACAGTAAGTGCTAGCTGTTATTATTAGTCTAGTTGAACCAGGCCAGCTTATTTTAGATCCTGTCTGAAGGCAAGTGTGCTCTGTGCAGGGGGAGGCAGCTTGCCCTTCACTTCGACGAGCAACTGGGTGGTAGCCAGACCAATTACTAAACCAAACAGGTTCTCTGCTTTATGTCACTGGAATACTCCTGAAAAGTTCCCGATACTGAATTTGTCTTTGCTTAATCCTTTTTCCCTATTGACCTATTTTATAATTTCTGATTGATCTTTAATTGGCAGTGATTCTTCAGACTTAAGATTCGTCTCTAAGACAGTCTGTCACATAACTATTAACTTGTAACAGACTTAAATATACCATGGAAAATTGAACCACTGGAGCAATTCTTGGCAAAGCAATTGACTTCATCATTACCTAACGTAACTGTTTTCATTTCATTTTTCCTTTATTATGTGATTTAATAAGCATACTTACACTACACAGAGTTTCTGGTCTTTCCTTTCATGAAGCTTATTACCGCCACTCTTAAACTTAACCATGGATTGATTATAATTTACGTTAACCAAAGGGTTAATGATGGCTTAGAAACCTTAATGTCCAAACAGGTTATCTTCAGTTGGCGGGTTGGGTATGGCAGGAGGAAGGGAGAAGGTGAGGGAATTGGGAAGGTGGAGGGTTGGGGGCCGTTAGTGGCAGGTGAGTTTATCTGGAAGACTAAGTTCCCCACAGGGGTGCTGATTCCCCCTGGGAACCTTAAAATGAGATTTTCCAAAAGAAAGTATTAAAAATGTTTCAAATCATTTCCCCTTTCTCTATTGGGAAATGGTTGTCATAGCTCCAACCTCATTCCTTTCAGTTTACCAGCCATGATAAGCTATATCTGCAATGTAATAAAAGGTTAAACTCAATTAGCACATTTATTAAAACATTTGCTGTGTATCTAACTATGCGTCACTCCCTCTGCTAACTTACAGTGGTGAGCAGTCAGTATAGCCACAAAGAACCTGCAGTGTAAGCAGCACCTGGAGCCCAACTCATATGAGCAGGGTTTCAATACATAGCTATGCTCTCTTTCACTTCCTATCTTCACATTCCCTCTCTCCCCTTCAAAAACCTGCACATATATATGCAACATATTCTTTATCACAGAGTCTACGTCAAGAGTCTTTTCAAGTTTAAGAAAAAGATGAAGCCAGTGAAGCAACAACCTTCCAGTTTGGTTCTGCTAAACAACTCCATGAGAGGAACTCGGTGCTGGGTAATTTGAGGCAAATCATCTTATTCCTTGCAACGTTCATGTGTATCACTGAACCAGTTGGCAGCTGATGTGTGGGTTTTAGTCCTGATCACGGAGCAATCTACTGAATTGCCACAAGATTGATCTCATTCATTCTGATGGCTTAAGCTGCAGGGCCATCTGCTGAATGGCTAAGTATAGTAGACCAGAGACACTCAATAAATATTTGTGGATTGCATGGCAAACTGCCTCGTCACACCTGGATTGCAAGTCTGTTGTAGGTAAGGGCTTAAATATGGACAACTGACCCTCACTCCCACCGCAGCCCCTGGGCCTTTGACTAAGCTGTTCTCTATGCCTGGAATGTCCTCCCTCTCAACACCTCCCCCACCACCCCTCACTGTCCACCTGTCCAAATCCTACCTAGTTCAAGAACCAGCTCAAATATCAGCGACTGCACAGAGCCTTCCCTGACCACTGTGGCCAGAAATAATCTCTCACTCTTCTCAATTTCCCTAAGTCTGTGTATATCTTTTCTGGCACTTAAAACACACACCATTTCAGCTATTTGTACACCTTGTTTTTCCTACAGCACTCAGTAAGATCCCGGAGCTCCGGAGCTGAGCCCTCTCCAGCTCTGTACTCACTTGTGCAGAGTAGACCAGGGGTAAAAGTTAACTGCATGAACAAATGTTAGTGCCAGCAATGGCAGGAACAACTGCAACATTCTTTATTCCTTCTTCTGCCTCTTCTTCTGTAGCTTTAAAAAATATCTTTATTTGATCCACCAGTTACCCAGAGGAGGCCTAAGGACTTACTGATAAATAAAGACAACTCTGTAAACCAAAACAGCTTGCAAAGACCCTTATGATAACAAGTGAGGTGCAGGCCAATGGAGGGGGAATCTCAGTCCTTGGTTTGCTGACAGCCTGCTTCTGGGGAGTAGAAGTGTTATTTTCTCAAAGAGCTTCGTCTGCTCCGGTTCTTACATGCCAGTTCCTCAGCTGAGTAGAAACTCCTGATGTTATTTTTAAGTACAGACTCCAATAATAGGCTAAGTAATTGTAGATCTTCCAGAGGGCTTATTATATATGTACCAACATATTGGGCTTTAAAACCCCATATTCCTTCCTATAAATATATGTTGAGAACCTTACATTTCAGTATTATGTGTAGTGGTCATGCATATTTCCTTTTTTGTTTCCTCTTATAGAGATCTTGAATAAAAAAAGAACAACAACAAAAAAATGCTGATGCATGAGAGAGAATTTCTCAACAATGTGTCTGATTACTTACATGGGTTAAAAGATTTTCTCTCCATCGTAACTAAGAAAAATGTATGGTACAATCTAACACAGAGTCTAACTTCAGTAACACACTTTCCATCCTGGTGCCGCTAATGCTTGAACAGCTGCAGCTCTCACTGTCTTTGCTGATGGGGCCCATAAATACTCCTGGGAAATGGGACAAAGATACGTAATGGATCTTCACCTGCCAAGATCAGGGAAATGAACGTCAATCGCACGTGGACGCAGAAGCACTTTTTGGTGGAGAGTGATGAATATTGCCGTTTGTCCTATGCCACTGTAATCTTGGACAGGAAAGGCTAACATGGAGAAAAGTGGTGGGAGAAGATACTGTTCTAGGATGCTTGAGAACAGCACGTAAGAATTACATGGCCAACAGGAATAAAAAAATGAAAGTAAAGTATAACAATATGAGTTAGTTTAGAAAAAAAGACTGATTTAAGAGCATATCCACACTGTACATAACAATTCATTCAGTATGCAATTTCTCCCTAAAACATGACTTTTTCACTGAAGAACAAATGTCAGAAAGATTAGGTAGTCAGAAAATTGCACAGTGGTCTTTGTTCCTGGAAACAATCAAGCGCAGTGGTAAAAAAGTGAGCGGAGGCCAGGCACGGTGGCTCACTCCTGTAATCTCAGCACTTTGGGAGGCCGAGGCGGGTGGAACACCTGAGGTTGGGAGTTTGAGACCAGCCTGACTAACATGGAGAAACCCTGTCTCTACTAAAAATACAGAATTAGCCAGGCGTGGTGTGGCATGCCTGTAATTCCAACTACTCGGGAGGCAGAGAATCACTTGAGCCTGGGAGGTGAAGGTTATGGTGAGCCAAGATTGTACCTCCAGCCTAGGCAACAAGAGCGAAACTCGGTCTCAAAAAAATGAAAAAAGCAGGCTGAGATGTTGGGAAGCCTGGGTTCAAATCCTGCCCCCACCACCTTTCCATTATGTGTCCTTGGGAAAATGACAGCTCCTTAGCACCTCAGTTTGCTTCCCAATAAAGTAGTGATAATAACAAAATTCACCTTACAGAGCTGTTTGAGGGTTACATGATATAATCAATATAAAGATCTTAGTATGGTGCCAGAATTTAGTCCGCTAACATTAAGCGTTAAGTATTGTGGTTGCTGCTGTTTTCTCCTCTTCTTCCTCCACCTCCATCGTCATCACCATCATCATTATCATCCTCCAGATGTTTTGTGGCTGATTTCACTAGTAAATGCTGAAGAAAGACTACATGCTAACTCACACCGAAACGTGAGGCAATATCCCCTTTATGCATCAATCTCCAACAACTGGATTCCTAATTATGAAAAGTTTAAACAATCAAACAAAAAAGCTTGGCAACATAACCTAACAGATGTATCTATCTAATTCACATTATTCTTGCTTGAACAAGCAGTGGCTACTATAATAGATACCTTATTGAGTAAAAAAGAAGAAAACCAAACAAAAAAATGCGATAGAAACTATTGGGTACTAGTAGACCCGGGCCTCGTATTTAGGCATGTCGCATGTTCTTT
Organism: Saimiri boliviensis; assembly: GCF_048565385.1. Lineage (NCBI taxonomy): Eukaryota > Metazoa > Chordata > Mammalia > Primates > Cebidae > Saimiri > Saimiri boliviensis. The sequence goes on from NC_133450.1 coordinate 78,622,914, forward strand.
GTGAAAAGGGATGCAGCAATAACATGCTTAGTTCACCAAAAAACTACATAGAGGTCTTTTTCTATCTTCAATCATTTGGGATTACAGGCTAAAGGCTACTTCATTCCTTTCTTCCCTTTTTCAAGTAGTCTAAATTCTGAAGGTGTAAGATGAGTGGGATCTGAATGGCTCCTTCTAGTGCTGTGATTCTGGTGGTTTGATCTTACCAAGCCTTAAGAGTCTACCTTGTGGTGGTATAAGGTTGGGGCAAGCCCCCTTTTAAACGGAACATGTCATTGCAAGGTGGCAAGGCCTTTCTGCAGGTGTGACCCCAGAACTGGATGAGGGGCCTGGGACAGGTTGCTAAACAATGGAAACATCCCGTTCTGGGTGTTAACTTTAGTTACCACAGCCAGACAATACTGCCAGTGGTGTGGAAGAAAAAATTGCTGTAGCCAGCTGTGCTGTTCACAGTCGGATGGATTCCATGTAGCTCCAAATGGTGATGGAGCCAGAGCCTGTTGTAGCCAAGGACAGGATGATGGATGATCTACATACTGTGTCCAAGTAGAGAGAATGGCAGAAGTTCACTTCAGGGTTGTTAAAATGCTAATCTGGGTGAGTTAACAAAAGCTTAATAGAAAAGGAAAGTTTGAGAAATAAGTACACCTCATGTGGTATCTGTGAGGACCACTGATTTCATCGCTCTTGGTTACATAAATGGTTGTTTTTCAAAGTAAGAACGTTTAGTAGTTTTCCTGTTGGGAGAAATGCAAGCAGCTTCAATTATCAGTGGCACTGCCAGTGTTGTCAGGGTCTGAGGAAAACTCCACGCGACAATAGCCACCTCAACTGGAAAGTGTCATGGTATGTTTCAAATAGTTATGTGATTTTTATTCTCTCTGTGTGTCATGGGAATAAATCAGAACTTTTTTTTTTTTTGTTTTTCAATTGGAAGTTGGCAGCTGTTCACAAAATTGGCGGCAACCTAAGACACTAGCTTTGGGAGATATTAACACTAAGTCTCCATTCACATGAGCCACAGAAAGTGAGACCTCTCTCACTCTAAGGACAGATTCAATGCATGAATTACACTAATAGTACATTGAATCATTCACTAGTGCTAAAGGCAGAAAGGCAGCACCACTGCAAATATCCGGTATGGATAGTCTTGCTTTAAAATCTCTAGGATAAAATAATTCACTTCTAAAGAAAGGAGCATATCTACATTTCTTGCCAAAAGTTCTGTTTTGCCATCCTTTATTTCTTTTTATTTTTGCTCAGGTTGGAAATACAGAGAAACATATCTGGCTTACCTGGTGTTGGAACACTGGCTAGCACAGCTCCTTGTAAATGACAAATATTCAATAAATACTGACTGGCTGGCATACCCCAACTGCTACTTGCTTCTTCTAGAAAGGCATCTAGAATATGCAGGCTTAAAGTCCATTAATTAAAATAAAAGACAATATTTTATCCTGCAATATGCCAAGGAAAGAGTTCACCTCCTATGGTTACACTACTAATGGTTAGGCATTCAGCCAGGCTCTTAACTCTGCATAAAATACATCAAAAGGGTGAAAAATGACCCTATTTCAGATGCATTTTTCACTCTTTGTATCTTAGTGAAACTCACATGCAAGAACAATGACTAAGCTAATTACCAAGGTTTATTATGATGGAGCAGCAAGAAGTGAAGAACTTCTCCAGTTTCAGTAAGTCTGTAGCAATTATGGCCATGTTTGTGAATCAAGGCTCTGATTCCTGTTTACTTGCTTGTGGTCTTTCAAGCAATAGAAACCATGACATTGATGTAGGGGCCTGCTTACCCAACCACAGTTACTGGACAGAGCCTTCCTGTGCATGCAGCAAGCAAGGGAATTGAAGTCTTCAGGATTTGTAAGTTGTCCTCACTCTAAGGACTAACGGATTTTATCACAGCCATCTTTCAAATCCATCAACCCATCAAAGCAGGGGAGACATGACCAGATGGTGCTATTAGAGGGCACCAAAAGAAAAAAAAAGAGAGAAAGAAGAGGAAGAGGGCAGAATGCCCACAATCTAAATCAAACTCAAGTTAACCAGCTGTCGGTGATGAAAAAGTCACAATATTTCTGGCATACTCTCCTGAATCACAGAAATGTTCCTCAAAAAGAAAAAAAAAAGGTTATTTATATACCATCCCTACTAGAAATAAGGCCAGGTAGGAATATTCTGTAGGATGCAGTAAGAAATAGTTGCTGGTTGTTAATCTAACAAAATGTGCCAATGGAAGAAAACAGTCTGTTCAACAACACATTTTGGAAACCTTAGGGTTATCTATTTAACTGTCTTTCTGGAAGCACATTCTAGAGACCTAACCTAAACAAAGTACAGACAGTAACTATAAAAAACAAAACTCAGCTATGGCTGAGCTATGGTTTATTTATGTCTAGATGTTTAGGTCATGGTAATATGGACCCAAATCTCGGAGCTTATCTGGCAATTTCTATTTACCTAAGCCAGAGTAAATGTTTGTATAATACCTGCCAGCGTGACAGAATATGCCTGTCACTCACCACATTAAACATGACTACACACAACTTAATTTCCTGAGTTAGACACCTAAAAGAGTGAGATATTTATTTTATGACAACATGAATAAACCAGCATCAAAACCTGTTGTTTTAAGCCACCAAAGGATAGTAAAATCCTTCCCTTGAGCAGTCTGAGATGAGATTTCTTAATACTACAAGGAAGAAACCTTGAAAATGTTCTTCAAACAAGATTTTTTCCTATTCTAAGGGACAGAGATCAAGTCATTTTAGAAAAATGTGAAACCTTTCCCTGGGACTTCAGCTTTGGAATAAACAAAAGAAGCCACTTAATGGACCCCAAATATCAAGTAGGGGGAAGGACAACCTTAAAAAGCACCCATAATCTTTACTACAGACTTAAAATTCTTAGTGGCGACAAGTTTTAGGGAAAAATTGTCCTACTCATCGCCCTTTCACCCCAAGTAATAGGAAACACTACGGTTATTTTTAAGGGAAAGCCCCCGCTGTCGTGGCAGACATAAGGTCCAATGACTGTTTGTGAAGTCTATATATCTGTAATCACGATGTGCTGCGCCTTCTGTGTGAGATCACCCAGCTGACGGCGCTGAGAGCTCGGCATGCTGGAACATCAGTTACCGACTGGTCACCCCAAAACCGGGAGTACTGCCCTAAGTTCCTCTCACGCTGCGAATCATACCTGGACTTCAGTCCCCCCCACACACCCCAGCCCCATCAGCTCCCTGACCTTTCGCCTTTTAACAAGTTCAGGATTTAAACAATCACCTGACATCAATGGTCCCAAGAGTGGATTGAGCACAAATATTTCAAACCCAATTCTCATCCACCCTTCCAAGTCCTTTATGACCTTTCATTTCAATCCAAGAATCACACATGACAGAGGAAGCTTCAAGCCCTTCTAAATTACCCAAAGAAGGCTGCTGCTGTCTCTGTTTCTGCAGACCAGGGACAAACACCGCCGCTGTCAACACGGGAAATAAAAGTTTCCCTACCTTCCTCCTCACCATGCCCCTGCCAGCGGCTGCCCGCGCGAGCGGCGGCTCCCTCCCGGCTGCAGGACGCCTCTCGCCGCCGGAGAAGGGGCTCATGCAAAATTGACTCTTCCTTATTTGTTTCCATCCATAATTGATGGGGAGATGAGAACGTAACACATCTCAGCGCCGAGCTCTTGCCGCCTGGCGGAGACCCTGTCCAAGACGCTTCCGTGAAGCATTTCCAGCCGGGGAACAAAGCACGGAAAGTTGCTGAGGAGAGCGGCCAGGAAGAGACACCGGGTGCGGGGTGGGAGGTGGGGTGGGCGGTGGGCAGCTCCGGGCCGGGAGCCCGCTGCCCGCCGTGCGCTCTGCCAGCAGGGGGAGAGGGGCGGTGGGAAGTGGCCGCCCTCCTGGCCGGAGCCTTGGCCCGGGCCCCGGGGGCTGAGAATGGGGGTGGCCAAGTCACTCGAGCCCCCGCCCCTCGCCGGCAGGCACTACCCTGGGGCCGGGCAATCCGGGGGCTCAATGACAGGTATCCTGTGCCCGCGAGGGGCTGCTCCGGCCTTGGCTGCGGCGCCGCGCCCCTTCTCCAGAACGCAGGGGAATGCTCGCCCGCCCGCTCCTAGCCGGGCCGGAGCTGCCCGACCCCGGCCGTCCCAGCGTCCGCTCCGGGGCCGATGGGCGGAAGGGGGCGGCTAAGTCCGCAGGCGGCTCCTTCGGCCTTGGCTTGGCTCCCTCCGGCGGGCTGGAGACGCCGTGGCCCTCACCGAAGCTACCCTGCTCCCTTAAACTATGAGTGGGGGACGCTGAGCTGGCTCTGCCTGGCAAGAAACTTTTACTCGCTGCCCCCTCCGCTATTTTCTCCAAGGGGGTGTACAGTGGAGGAGGGCCTCCAAGTCCACTTGCCCCTCCCCCTAAGCCGCCAGCTTTGCCAGTTTTGACGTCCGCCAAACCTCTCCAGCCCTTTGCGCGTCCCTTGCACGGCACGCAGAGAGAGCAGCTTGGAAAAGAAATCAACCTTCCAGTGGCCACACACACACACACACACACACACACACACACACACACATGCACACACACGCACAGATGCAGCCATACGGGCTCTCAGGTTCCGACCCCCAACCCGGCGCCAAGAGCATTAGCAAATTGTTGAAAACGGTCTTACCTCATTGGAGGGAGTCTGGTAAGAAAAAAGAAAAAGAAAAAAAAAGCTTGCCACGCGCAGGGAAGAAAGAAAAATATTGTAAAAATAGATATCCCTCTGTCTCCTTAGGTCTTGGCTTCCCTGATAGAATCCTGAAACTCGCCGCCACCCCTTGCAGCAGCGGCAGCAGCAGCGGGACAGAGCAGGAGCAAAACAAACCGCTGCACGGCAAATGGTGTAATTCGATCCATCTCCAAGTCAATCCATCAGGCGAGCTGGAGCCTGGCTCCCTCCACGCACTCGGCAGCCCCCGGAGCGGTCCCACCCCCAGGCACGGACGGCAGGAGGCGCGGGCAGCCGGGCGCGCTCGCTCTCGCGGGTGCGCGGTGGCCAGCGCCGCCTGGAGGCCCCCACCCTGGCGCTGCGGCCCCGCTGACCCCTCGGTGGCCTCCGCGTCCCTCCTCTCTCTGCTGTGCACACTCCCTCTCCCCACCTCTGAGGAGCTGCTCCTTCCAGCAACTCCCAGAGCCTCAGTCATCCAGCTAGCAGTGGGTGCTGCAGCCCTGGAAGCAACCTTTTCGATTCCCTCCCTCTTTCCCTCTTTTTCTCTCTCCCTCAGTTCTTTCAGAGCTTTCCTCCAGACACCCAGAGGACAAATCACTGCAGCCCAGGAGAGCTGCAGGCGCAGTTGTTCCGTGAAGTTCTGCCTTAGTTTTCTAGTGTAAGATTTATTTTTTAAGTACATCTTTACAAGCCCGCCCCCACATTACCAACACCCCCCCCCCCCATTTCTCTTTATAACCGCTAAGCAAAACAGCTGGGAAGAAGCAATCAAACATTGCTTTATCTTTATAAAATACAGAAATTGCCTACTAAAAATCCCATTTCTACTTTGAATGAAAGCCATTCTGTACAGTATAATTTTGCAGGCTAATGAGCCGGTTTTACAGGCAAGTGTTTCGTGTAATATGTTGTGGGAGAAATGAAAATGTCCTTGAAGTGACATCATTCAAAATTGACTGTCACAAATGAAAGGGAAAAAAAAGTCACATATTCCAAAACAAGAGGATTTTAATTCAAACTTCATTTCCAAGAACGGGCTGTGTTTTATTAATTTCCAGTTGAATTATGGATCACTGAAGGCTCTAAATGGCTAGAATGAACCATGGTGCCCCTGTTTAAAGAAAAAGAAAGAAGAGAGCTTTTCCGCCAAACTTTTAATTTTCATTTGAGTATGGTTAATTACCGTGAAAGAGAGAAGAGAGGGGTGCAGAAAGGACTTCCTTTCCTCAATGGTTCCTGCTTTCTCCCAAACACAGTTACATGTTTACATTTAGGAAAAATACTCTGGTCCTCGTTGTTTCTGAAACTTCCAAGGACAGCCTTGAAAAGGAACTCAAAAAAGACACCCCAAGCAACTGCTGCAAGACTCATCCGCAGAACTGTTTCCGCACTAGTTAACAGTCTGTAACGCAAAGAAAGAAAGGGAGAGGAGGATGAGGGGTCTTTTAAAATACAGACTCTTTCCTGCTGTTCTTCCTATTAGAACTAAAGAGTAGGGGGCGGAAAGAACAGCTTTGGCAACACAGCTCTGTGATTTTTTCCTGTTGTTATTAGGTCTTTTGTTGGCTGGCTAGTTGGTGTTTTCTGGTTGTGCTGGGCTCTGACATCATTGCAAGTTACTTGGCAGTCAGGGCCCTTCCCCAGCCAACTTCTGACCCAGAAAGCTGTGCCTGTTTCCTGGCGTCCAGTTGTTCTGTATTTTCTCCATCAAGGGAGCAAGCCCCACTGCAGGCAGAGGATACTGTGCACTGCATAAAGATTGCAAAGGGGGGTGGCCATTGGCTTGATTAGGAATCAAATTGCCACCCACCTGGAGACATAAAACTCTTGAGTTGTCCTGTGTCTGCAGTAGCAGCAAAGAGAGAGAGAGAAAAAAAATCAAATCTGGAGATTTCTAAATTCCTTTCCAAAATTCCACAACAGCCAGCTTTACAGAGTGTTACCCAAAGAGTACAATTTGCCCTAGACTGAGTTCCTAAATCCAGGAAAAAAGAAACTTTTAGGTTGCAGAAGGATATACTGGTAGGTCATTTCAAGCCATGGATTAGACATGTTTTCAGTCTAAGTATCAATGAAGACCTCGGATTCAATCCCTTTATTTGGTCTGTTGGGGATGAGAGGTAGGGGAGTAGGCTCTTCATTGCGACATAGTAAGAATGATATCCTTTACCTTTTGGTCAAGACCAAAATATAGTACTTTTAAGCATTTATCATTTCCCTGGTTCCAAGAATCTTGATAGGAAAACAACACTCCTTTTATTTGGATTTCAGTGGAAAGAAGTCTAAGGAAAACTGCTCACTCTTTATGCAGCTCCCACTGTTGTGGTTTATTACCATTTGGTCTCCTCAGTTGATTTTACACACTTTTAACCTTTAGCTTTGCCTGCTTCTCCAGCCCGATCCCTCCTCTCTCTACTGTCTGCTTTAGATGCTAGCATTACCCAGAGACTTGCAGTTCTCCACCATGCCACACTGTTTCATGGTGTCTCTGCTTTCTGGGTACTCCATTCCCATATTGGCATGTGGTTTAATTTCTGCTTTTCTTGACTTCTAGCCAACAATTTGCTTAAATGTCAAAACTTGCCTCATCTTACTAGCCCCTGCAATGGGCATAAGTGCTTCTCTTCTGTACTCCCCTAACCAGTTCACCTACACAATTAAGCAGATGGAAGGGAAATGATGGATTTAGCATGTCTTCCCCACTTGACACTTCTTAACAGCAAAAATCTTTATTTATCTAGACAGTCCCAGTTCTTACGACAGTGCCTGGCATTTAATGAATGTCCAATAAATACTTTTTAAACAGATCTAATAATGGAATCTACAACTTTCTCATACTCCCTTATGTGCTTCCAAAGAATATCATCAGCTTTAGATTGGATGCTTCTCCATATATTCACTCTGTGTCCCCAGGACTCAGCAAAGTACTGGCATGAGAATGTTTGTTCAGTGAGCAAAAGAAAGAATGTATGGATGAATGGAGATAATTGACTGTTTTCACCAGAAAGAAATTGTACAGAGCCCAACGCTTTACATGGTTAGGATTATGCTTTAACCTTATCTACATACATTTCCCATCAGTGGAAAGTAGTCATTTTGTTTACAATTTAGTTTGAAGCATAACAGTCATCTGAAAATTACAGAAAATTTGTGTGTGTAATTGTTAACACAAGTTAATCAGTTATCAGAATGTACAACTTCTTAACTGTTACAGTTATTAAACAAAACATCAGTATTTAATACACACCCACACTCTGTTCTAAGCATTTTACAAATGTTAACGTGCAACAATGCTACAAGGTGAGTATTATCATTACTATCATTTTATAGATGAGAAAATAGAAGCTTAGAGAGTTTAAGTGACTTGCCCAATGCCACAGAGGTAGTAAGCAAGGAGGAGTTGAATTCTACCCCATACTGAGTTGTAATAGTCGTTAATAGTGAGGACATAGTTAATAGCAATAGTTAGTAATGAAGTCTTTGGAATATTAGACAGTCTGGATTGAAATCCAGCCTCCTCCTCTCACTAGACTCGTGACTTGAGATAACTTATTTAGCCACACATGCTTCAGTCTTCTCATCTGGAAAACAGATATGGTGATAATAATATTCAAATGGATTTTATAAAAACAGAATGTGATAATGCATGTGAAGTGTTTAGCATGTGACCTGGAACAAAGCAAGCACTGAATAAATATTGAACAAGGCTTTTATAGATTCTCTGAAGGCAGCAGAATCTTGGAATCCTGCAGAAATGAATTCAAAACTTAATCCAATCTCACATTAAATGTGAGATTAAGGGCAAAAGTCTGTGCTACACAATAGGTTTGCAATAAAGTTTTGTTCCATTTCATCTCCTTCATTTTCTTATCTATGTGTATATGTCTATTAATTCTGATACACACAGCACTCACGATCCAGTTGATATGAAATAACACTTTGTATGAATTTTAATGAATGATAAAATTTAGGATGTAGAGTTTCATGTTTCAAAATAAGAAGAGGTATTGAAATTTCAAAGGTTGCTGCAGCTTCTGTGATTACTTTAATTTGGAATGCACATATAGTATTCCTTGCGTTCGCACATTATAGAAAGTGCTTTTGTGGCAAGGGATTGCTTTCAAAACTAATCTACGCTCTCCATGACATGATAAATCATTAATAATATAGACCCAAATCTCGGCATCTGCATAAGCACAGCTGGCCTCCTTGTGTCAACAGTCTGCATATGAAAGTGACTCTGCCAAGATATTTCACTTTAATGAAAAATATTTATCACAGTAAATCTTAAGCCTCAAGATTTTACTGACATAATTCATTTCTATTATTATGCACTACATAGTATACCACCATGGCACTGCGTATGTTTAGAATGATAAAAATGTGCTTTTTAAAGTCATTTTGATTACTACCTCGGCATGAATAATTTTTGCTAGACACTCTGAGTAAAGGGACTACACCGTGCATTTATGGAGCTAATACATCAGTTACTTATCTAATTTTGCTAATGACTCTGTAGGTGTCACTGTGCGGAAGGACACTGAGTGCCCAAGCCAAATAAGAATCAGGCTTTAAAAAAATACTGTTATTTTCATAAGAACGATGAACAGCAAACAGCCTTTAATAACACTAGCTCTTTTGCAAACAGACAAGAGATACGAAGGCTATCATCATTTTATCAAAGATCTTTTGAACAAACAAGCAAAATGAACTTTTTGAAGGGTGGGTCATACAAAAAGCGGGCAACTCAGACAGTCACTTAATTGTGCTTATCTGTACTTTGGAAAGGAATACTTAGGATACTGGAATGCCAGCTTACATCCCAACAAAAAAGAAGCCGAGACTCCGAATTCCTGACAGACTTCTCTCTACAAATTTACAATAACCAACCTTCTGACCTTGAAGAATTGGAGCCGAATAATACCTATTAAATGTTAGAATGTCTTAACAAAGGAGAAAGATAATGAAATTAATTAAAAGTGGTAGAGAATTAAAACAGTTTATTTACTTTTGAAAATATATACTTCAAACTTGGTTTAAAAAAACAAACCTCCCTACCTAATCTTATTATTATTACTATTTTATTTGCTTCAGCCAACCTTAAAATTCAAACCAACAAAGGAAGAAGGAACTGACTGGATACCTATTTCATCCCAGATCCTGGCCAGAAACAATAGTATGAATTCTCACCACAGCCCTTTGAGCCAGACATCATTATAAACAGGGAAACCTAGGCTTGGTTAAAATAACTATCTTGTTAAGGTTTTCTGCCCTAGTAGTTTGGTAGCCTAGATTCTCATCCAGGTTTGTTTGCCCCTCAAGCCTATTTTTCTTTCTAGTATACCATTCTATGAAAAATGACATGAGCACAAGTTTTTAAAACTATGTCTTGGATAACACAGGAAATAAAAAAATTAAAAACCCATAATTAGATATTCAAAGCTAGGCTACAAGTAAACGTGTGCTTCAATGTAAAGTTTTTTGATAGTTTTTGCTTGTCACATAAGATCCAATTTAAGGACCTCTGCGATAGGATTCATAGCGTAGTTTAAAACTCTACACGTTATATACATTCTATTATCCATTGAACTGCTCTGAATCACATGTAAATGATAAGACTTTTTTCACACCATGCAAATTTATATTAAAATAAACCTCTTTGGTTAAGCTATAAATGTTTCAATTAATGTTTAGGGCCATATGTTCACACCTTCCTCACCCTCCCTCAAATTTTAATCATTGATTGTTTTACACACAGAAACCCCTATACTAGGTACAGAGAGCTGATTCATTGCCAGAAGCCACTAGTGCCACCTACTGGTTAAGAAAAAGAGAATAGAATTCTGGGTAATTTCTTCCATCTTCCGAAATAGAAGGCACTCAGTGAAAACAATATTTTCTTTCCTGTTTGCCTGCTCAGATAGGATAAACGTTTACTATTATGGACACTTCATTAACATCGAATATACTGACTAAAAGTACACTGCTAAGATGGAGTGAAGGGTGGTATGTGTTTGGAGGACAGGAAGATGCTGATGTTCTGGGATAAAAATCAAAAGTGACAGGTGGATCATGAGATCAGGAGTTCAAAACCAGCCTGGCCAATATGGTGAAACCCTGTCTCTACTGAAAATACACACACATACACACATGCACACAACTTAGCTGGGCATGGTGGCACATGCCTGTCACCCCAGCTACTTGGGAGGCTGAGGCAGGAGAATTGCTTGAACCCAGGAGGCGGAGGTTGCAGTGAGCCAAGATGGCACCACTGCACTCTGGCCTGGGCTACAGAGTAAGATTCCATCTCAAAACAAAACAAAACAAACAAAAATCAAAAGCAAAGACTATTAGAGTACAGCTTTAATAACAGGGGTTGTTTAAAGTCCCAAATGCCCTCCTAAACTGTGGTGAAGTGGCAGTAAGTGCTCCCTCTACCAGTCCCAGTTATGGAGGTTTCATTTATGTTCTAGAAAGAGGCTCAAGAGAAGCTTAGTTTGTCTGACTTCTGTTTGGTTCCACAAAGTGAACTGCCCAAGTTCTGATTCCCAAACCCCTCTGGCCTTTGAACCTATCATCAATTGCCAGTCAGCGAGTAAAAATAATTCAGGTCTATACATTTTTACAACAAACTTTCTTAGTAGGTTGGCTCCAGAAACCAAGTTAGATTTAAACATTATCTGATTCATAGCTAGGGTATGTTCCCTGGCGGCTGTCTTTTAGAAGTTTGAATTGTGATATATGCTGAAAAGATCACTTCAAGTTTATATGTTTAAGGAACACTTAAAACAGGAGCCTCACAGAATTTGCCATCATCTGGCTTTGTGTTTCACTTACACAGCTAAAATGAAAACCTGTTTGGCTGAGAGCTTTTCTGGAAAATCCAAAAAGATCCAGAAGGACTGATTAGAGGTTTTTAACAATATCACACACCCATGAAACTTGAATATTTTTGTTATAGTTGTATTTGATGGTTGACTTTTCAAATCTTATTGCCGCTGTATCATTGCACACATTGTGTGTGTTTGTGTGTGTGTATGTGTGTATTTTTCCTCCAAGACTTTCTGTTAAAGGCTTTATGAATTCTTTTGCTGCATTAAAATCTTTGGAATTGTGTTTATAAGCTACCACAATATGTTCTGAATTTCTGGGTCATAATTACAAAATAAACAGATTCATTTCTCATCACAAATTTTAATTAAGAATTCCAGTTATGCAATTATTTGCTAATGAATAATACCTACTCAGTTCCAAGGCATGCTATTAAATACGTTTACTCAAAAGTTTGTTTTCTAAAGACAATTTCCAGGGGTCGGTTTCTCATTTGCAAGCCATCAACCTCAGTAACTGTCATATTAAAATAAGAAGAAATGATTGTGTCCTATATCATTGATATAGGTGAGGATTCAGGAGACAAGGATACTTTATACTTGATGGAAATAATTTAATATAAAAAGCCAATCAACCAGCCACTATGTCTGTTCCTCATAAATATCAAGCTACTGAATTCTATGATTTATTTTGTTTAGATCTTTTGGTCAGGCTAGCCAATTGGACATTCATTGGCTCGGCTTTTGCCTGTAAAAGGGGACAGTAGAGGACTTATTTGCCCGATGTTTATTTATTGTGCTTTGAAAACACTACCCCAGTCTTGGCTACCAACTCCCTAAATATGATCTTGGTTCCCAAGTAGTAAAGGAACAATCAATTTGCTTGCTTTTGACTTTTTTTTTTTTTGCCACTTTTTATGAAGAAGAAAAAATATGAATAAACAAATAAGTAACCCATTTTTTATATAAAGTAAATGTACAGGCTATAGAAGGGGGATATTTCTAGGAACTGGAAACAAAGTTAGCCCTTTAAACTAGAAATATACAAGGGCTGACATTTCTGCAGACAGTCTAAGAGACAGTGAGTTCCAAGGGAAAAGGGGACCTCCCAAATCAAATCAGGGCATTACAAAATCTAATCAAGGTGACAAGGATATATCCCCAGGATTAAGACTGTAACTCAAGTGGAAGGGGGCAGGATCATTTACTCATTCATTCTTGCATATATTCGTTTCACCATTTGTTATTAATAGCAGCAATCTGCTTTGTGTAAAGCACTATGCAGAGATAAATGAGAAATACCTTGCATTTAGACAGCAACTTAAAATTTCAAAAGCAGTTTTATCATGTAGAGTCCTGGCAGGGAACAGATGGCACACTTGACTTTGGTAATTTAAGGAGCCTTTAATAACGGGACTGTTTATTAAGATGTGGGTAGAGAATAGGGCGACCATAAGGGCCAGTTACTCTGGGGCCTTTAACACCCCCAGGTCCTAAGGAGTCAGATGAAGGAGCTAATCGCTTCAGCAGAACCTGGAGATGTGAAGACTATGTAGAGAGGACCCACTTGCAGGAGCTGTGCCCTTCAGCCAAGTGACTGTCTCATCCTGCAGTGACATGTAGGAAGGGGATGGGGAAATAAATATCACCACCCACTCTCTTCCTTCTTTCTGATCCCCTGCCGGTGCTTTTCACTGGTTCAACCTCACTTGAAGGCAAAGGGCAAGGAGGTCCAATGATGCAGCCCTTAATGGTCAACCTCTAGGGAGTAGGGAGAAAAAGGATTAAGGGTACATCTGGTGGCACGAATGAAAATTCACTGCTTAATTTTATTTTGGTCCTTATAGAGCACTATGTGGTAGGGGTGCTCCTTTCGCAAATGAGAAAGCTGCAACGGGGAAATTTGCTTATTATAAAGATAACCGAGTTACACAGCAGAGCCAGACCTTGAACTTGGGTCTTCTGAATCTAAGTCTGGTGCTTATCACACTGTCTCCCTATTCTCTGCCCTTTGGACTTCCTTATTACACTTATCTCATCATGTAACCTTATTAACATGTTTTATTACTTACTAAATGGAGCTCCCTGAGAGAGGGAACTAGGTCTTTGTATCATTACTGTCTAGAATTAGAGGCTGAGACGGGAGCCCAGGAGATTTTGATGGATGAAATAATAAGAGAGAGAACATACAACCTGACTGAAGAGACAGATGTGCCAAGAGTTAACATCACATGTAGTAGAATACAATAAATTTTAAACCCAGAGGTAGAGAAAAAGTACTTTGGATGTACAGGACAAGAGGAAATGCGTAACACTGCAGCTTCATGACGCGAGGTCCTATAAGCTGAGTCACACTGGAAGACAAGTGTCTCCAGGTAGAAACTCTAAAGAACGTGGTTTGGGCAGAGGAGACAGCAGAATCAGGGGAGGGTGACAGGGCATAGTACACTGGGTCCATGACTGCTGTTCTTGGAGGCAAGAAATAGGAGACGTGACCGAAAAGACAGGATGAGATCATTGTACAAAGTTCCTTAACTGTCATACGCTGAAGCTTGAATGTTTTCCTCATGTGTTTAGAAGACAGATTTTTAAGGAAAAGATGATTCTAATGTTTTTGATGGAGAGACAGCTCTCACGCCAGAGGAGGTAGAGCTTGAAGAAGCGAATGGTATCAGATGTAAGAATGCTAGTGTAGGGGTCAGGACAGAAGATGACTTCAATGGAGGCAGATTCAATAGAAAAGTAGGAACATATACCAGAAGACACAGCATAGCTGGTAGACGTTTGAATGTCCAGGAAAGGGATGTGGGAGATTTTTCCAAGTTTCTTAGTCTGGACAAATTTAAGATAAATTGAATTATGATAAGAGAAACATGAGGTGGAAGAGGTTAATGGGGGGATAATTGAGTATGGTTCTGGTTAAATGGAGTTTAAAGGGCTGGCATGGTGTCCATGAGGTGATGCCTAGCAGAAAAATGGAAATTATTACACAGTTTCCTCAATAGACAGGGAAATTTATATCTTCCAGAAAAATACCAAAATCTACATAAGCCACATACATATGAAAACGTAAGAGGAAATCCAGTTTTTAGCTAGTATGCAGGTTAGCCTATCTACCTTCTGAAGGCGCACGTGCTCAGGAGAATCAGCCCCAGAAACCCTTCATCCTTTACACTCCTAGACTCAGTCCTCCAACTTGGAAATCATGCAATCTTACTAGTGTCTTGCAAACACAGGAAATGCAGACCTGGCAATTCATCATATTTTATCTACTATCTTTTTGAGCTGACTGTTTCTTTTCAGCCTGACGCTTTTATAGAAAATACCAATAGATACGTTTAAAACTTTTAATGAAACTATATAAAATCATTATTTCAGAAATTTTAAGAGAACTTTGGTCTTAGTGCGGTGTAGATGAGGTTGAAAAATTACCCAAACCAATTTACTTAACCATTACCACGCCATTTAACTTAGGCATCTTAGCCCCTGATCATCAAGATTTTCTGCTAAAGTATAAATGAACCTAGGGAAATACATTTCAGTAGCTTCTCTCAATTTTCTTGGACAACATGAACATGTCATTTTACTTGATTTGAAATGCTAACATGAAACATTAAAGAGAGTGGATATTTCAGAGGAAAAAGAATCACATCTTGATAGCCAGATGATAAAATGCTATAACAATAAAAGATTAGATCACTTCCAATTCTCTTTACAAAAAGACCCACTGAAATATATAGAATGTAATTTTAATTATTTAAGAAGAGTTTTCCATTTATTTAGAAAAGGAAAGCTTATGAAAAGTGAGTATGGATATCGTCAGTATCATGATATTATTTAATGGTTAGGGTGCTTCGAGGTAGCAGTGCATTCAAGACAATTTATCATGTAATAGTGATAGGATTACAAAATGGTCATTTTCTTCTTTCTTATGGTGATCTGTTTCTTCATTCATATTATGTGGGCCATTTTAAAACAACTCATATAGTGTTCTCTCAATATGTCTAGAGGAGAGAGAGAAGAAAATAGAAGGAGAGAGAGAGAGGTCGAGAGACAGTGAAAAGGAAAGCAAATGAGAAATCTAATTAAATTTAATGGAACATTTCCAAGAAAAAGATAAAGTCTTTAGCAGCATCTGCAGTTTCAATTTGCGAACTGTAGGTACTTACATTGGCAGGAACTTACTTTTCTTTTCTTTCTGTTTTATGATTTGTCATTAATGCAGAGAGAAATAAAATAGATATAAGTATTTGTTAATGTCATGCAAACCATTTCGACTTACACAGAATGTCATAGAATGTATGCTTAATTACATAAGCAACCTTTGTATTAAAAATATCACTTTATTACCCTTCATAAACATTTTATGAATCTCTTTAATTTATGACTGAATTAAGAGAAAATGAAAGGCAGGAATAAACTACAAAGGATTTTTTCCTCATCTTTTAAACTGACTTCATTAAAACTGTAATTTAGTGCTATGTATAGCTGAGCAATCCAAGAGAAGAGACGGGACAAATCTATACTTCTATTATTTAGTCAAATGTTGAGAAAGTAGTGTTTGGCTTTTAATGAATATTTAATATGGTAGAGAGCTCTCAAGATCCCACTTTAGTAGTAAGATCTGGGGCAGTTTTCAGCAGAGATTGAATTTCTGATCTGGCCTCCTGAATTCCCTCTACCACTTTTCTTCCTCTCATATTCCTTAAGTTGCAAAGAGGCAGAAAAATACAACATCCTTTGCCCAAAGAGCCTCTTACGTGTGCTCTGTAACTGAGATGGGTTAGAAGGACTCTGGGACTGATGCAGTCTTCCTTCTGGAGAAGGAGCTGGCTGTCCTTGATTGGAGGCCACAGGAGTGTGGCTATCCAGTGAAGGTTCTGGCTCCCCGGTAATGGCCTTAAGCCTTGAGGGCTTGATAGAAAGCCAGAATTCTTCATACTGCAGCACAGACTTTGGCCCTGATTTTAGCACTTCCTGTCTTAACCTCTTGATAGAACAAATCAATGTGGGTCAGGAACCTGGGAATTTCCTGGGGGACTGGTCTTAGGTATCCCTGTACTTCAGAAGAATCGGGAAAGCACAGGTTGGAAAGGCTTGTTGTGATGAGACTGAGGAAATTCTCTGGTTGAAGGAGGAAATGAGAGAGATCGGGTAAAAATCAGGGAAGAATGAATTCTAGATCCCACTGCCAAAAATTACAAAAATTATTAAGTCATGTATTACACTTATTCAATTATTTTACAGGGATAAGTACAAAGACCACAAGTTTTGATTTTTGCTTAGCTTTGGCTCTAAACAATTACAATCTTCAGTTTCCTCTTCAGTCATGCTGAAATAATGTTCAACATGAAGTTTATTTTTAGGGGTAAATAATGTTCGTAAAAACATTGTGTAAGTTTTCTAAAGGAAAACTGTAAAACCCAAAATTAAAGTTAGATATTACTGAACTCCAGTGTCCAATTTGGTGACCATATCAGAGTCACTTGGGGGTGTTTTGTTAAATGATCTCTGCCATTCCTGCCTCCCTTCCTTCTCCTACAATAAGCTTCTCAAGTGTGCTCCTCTCTCCCTTCCGTACCACTGATCTCCTGACCCACTGTTGTGCTGTGTCCTGTAGGTGCTTCAGAGTAAAAGTAACTGCCTTCAGCAGTGCCGGAAAGCACGGGCCTTACATTTACCTGGAGTGCTTAGGACAATGCTTGGCTAAATATCTATTTATTGAATGGATGGCTTGAGCGGTAACACAAAGATGCTTACCAGAAAAGTGAATGAATTTATACTATTACAGTACATTGTTAAAAAGCTCTAAGTACATCTTGATTATAGCTCTTATACAAAACTAGAATAGGATAATTTTTTGCTATGTTCAAAATGCAAACCTCTCATTTCAAAATCCAACAATTTTTACTGGTAAAATATAAGAATCCTTTTTTAAAGAAAATAAGAGCCATGGATATCAGTCATCAATTGCTAATATTATTTACCATTGAAGATGTTAACCAATGCAGTAAGACAAGTTTTGTTTGTTTGTTTGTTTTTGAGACAGGGTCTGGCTCTGTTGCCCAGGCTGGAGTACGGTGGCATGATCATGGCTCCATGATTCACTGCAGCCTCGAGCTCCTGGGCTCAATCAGTCCTGCCACATGAGCCTCCTGCACAGCTGGGACTATAGAGGTGCATGCGACCACATCCAGCTAATATTTTGTAAAGATGAGTTTTGGCCATGTTGCCCAGGCTGGTCTCAAACTCCTGGGCTCAAGTAATCTGCTCACTTAGACCTCCCAAAGTGCTGGGATTATAGGTGTTAGCTGCTGCTCCTGGCCTCAAATATGAATTATCGTTTATATTCTAAAATTGGCAGCAAAAACTATTTAAAGTGATGGTATACATTAAAACTATACAAAATATTTAAAAATATGAAGTGATGGTATTTATTAACATTGTATGCCTGGAAAGATATCCACTGTAGGCTGGACATGGTGGCTCACGACTGTAATCCCAGTACTTTGGGAGGCTAAGCGGGGAGGATTGCTTGAGCTCAAGAGTTTGAGGCCAGCTTTGGCAACTTACTAAGACCTTTTCTCTAAAAAAAAATTTAAGAAGAAAAAGAAAGAAAGGGATCCACTGTAAACCAAGAGATAGAAATACGCTATAGAAAAACTTATTTCATGTGATTCCATTTTTGAAAAACAAAAAAAAAATGAGGGCTGTGTATATGAGCGCATAGGTATGTGTCTGTGTGACATAAACTATATAAAGCTATATTTCAAAACCCTAAAAATCCCTGGGTTTTTGAAACAGATAATTTTCTTCTTTTACATACCCCCATGCACTATGAGAAGTTTGTTCTTTCATTGAGAGTAATTAATTTTATCAGCAGACAGCTTAATCTTTATTAAGAAAATCTGAAACCTTGTAAAACTTTTCAAGATATTTCAACATTGGATGATAAAAACACACAACTGAACCTCCCCATCTCCCCTTGCCGAGAAAAAGAGAAAGAACTAGGCCATTGTTCAATATTGGACCTAACCATAATTTTGATCTCCATTATGGATTTGGATATTACAGGTTGGTTTTTGTGGTTTCTTTTGCCACAATTATCTATACAATCATGTTAATTTTCTATTTTCCTTTATGTAAATGCAAATTCAAAGAACATGAACCATTTTTCACAGTCATCATTTTTCTCTGCAGGAGTTTCTGAAAATTATCACAAAGTGGGTTGCTGCGAGGTGGGTTCCTTTCATTTTTTTTTCCCACAGAAATAGTGACGCACATGAAAGTCTGCAGATTGGACAAAATATGTTGTTATTGGTACTGTGATGTAAGTCACAGTTAGAACCTATGTCATAAATTTATGCAAAAGTGCACCTTCCTATTTAAATAGTGAACTTGTATTTCATGTCTTAGAAAAAAGCATGAAAATGTTTTTATTGATTTTTACAAAAGGCCCCAAAGTACAATAAAATGACTGTATAGCCTATAAAAATATAATTTCATCCATGCCATATACTGCAGTGATCTAAAATTAATGGGCTAGCTAGAGTAAACATTAAACACTTGATTAACAACATGTACACCTGCCATAGATTATAGAAATTCTTTTGGAGGGTTCTTTCGATGGACCGTGTCTTTTTGAAAAAGCTGTATGGAGATTTGAAATAGGCATATTTTGCTCTTAATAAATTCATTTTCACGCAGAGCTATGTACAAAATCTTTCCATCTATTATTTTGTATAAACACATATTGCATTTACATTACAGTTCACCATTTGTGCTGCACATTCTAGGAGTTTGGATGAATGCATAATGACATGTATCCACTATCACAGTATCATACAGAGCAGTTTCACTGCTCTAAAAAAAATCTATGTTTGGATTACTCATCCCTTTCTTTTTCCCTCTTTTCACTGTTTTGCCTTTTCCAGAATGTCACAGTTGGAGTCATAGCCTGTTTATATTGGCCTCTTTCACTTAATAATATACATTTAAGTTCCTCACATGTCTTTTCATAGGTTGATAGCTCATTTCATTCTAATATTGAATAATATTCCATGGTCTGAATGTATTATAGTTTATTTATCCATTCACCTACTGAAGGACATTCTGGTTGCTTCCAACTTTTGGCCATTATGAACAAAGCTGTGTAAATATCCATGTGCAAGTTTTTGCATGGAAATAAGTTTTCAGCTTTTCTGCAAATACTAAGATGTGTGATTTTTGGATTGTATGGTAAGCACATGTTCAGTTTTGTAAGAAAATACCAAACTGTTTTCCAAAGTGGCTGTACCATTTTGCATTCGCATCAGCAATGCATGCAAAGTTCCTGCTGCTCCACAACCTCTCCAGCATTTCTTGTCAGTGTTCTGAATTTTGGCCATTCTAATAGGTGTGTGGCAGTAACCTGCTGCTTAATTTGCATTTCTTTGGTGACATATGATGTAGAGCATCTTTTCATACATTTATTTGCCATCTGTATGTCTTCTTTGGTGAGGTGTTTGTTAAGGTTTTTGGCCTTTTTCTTTTTTGAGGTAGAGACATTAATGCTGTGTCAGAGGCATCCATCAGCCAAGTACAACTGAAGGTAAAAATCACTGGGAAAATGTATTCCTATAAGCAAGAAGAATTAAAGCTAATATAAATTTCTGAATGAAAATTTGGCTAAAAAGAAGAAGGAACATGTTGAGTACAGGAAACACTTCTGAGCTAGGTTTGACCCGAAGGCCACTTTTTCCATCTACCGGAGAAGCAGCAAAGAAGCAGGGCTGAGGATGTGTTCACAGTAAGGATGAGTGAGAGGGTACAGCTTCCCCAGGTCTCCCTCATTCCTCAGGGACGTGTGTCTGAACTTCACTCTGAAAAGCAGTATTGTGTCTGAAGAACCAGGTAAGGGGATGCCAGAGCTAGGCTTCCTGCATTTCATACCATTAGCCAAGGAAGGAGATACATCATCATGAATGCAGCTTCTCTAATACCATATAAAGAAATTTTTGCTTTGCTACATTACATCTTTCTACTTTCACCTTCTTTCTGGACCAAAAGTCTTTTAATTTTAACTTTATTTAAAGTGGATAAATATCAATTGTGAATATTTATTTTAAAATATGTATACATTGCAGATGGTTAAATGGAGCTAATTAATATATGGGTTAACTCATGTAATTACTGTTTTTCCGGGTGTGAGAAAACTTAAATCTATTTTTTAGCAATTTGCAAGAATATAATTCATTGTTATTAATGATAGTCACTATGTTGTACAACATATATCTTGAATTAATTCCTTCTAAGTGAAATTTTGTATCCTTTTGCCAACCTCTGCCCACCCCACCCCCGGCTCTCAGCTCCTGGTAACCACCATTCTACTCTCTACTTCGAAGAGTTCAACATTTTTAGACTTCACATACAGAAGAGATATCTGGCCTATTTTTTAATCAGGTTGTTTTCTTATTATTGAGTTTTAAGAGTTCTTTATACATTTTGGACAACAGTCCTTTATCAGATATGGTCTTTTGGAAATATATTTTCCCAATCTTGGTTTGTTTTCATTCTCTTGACTGTGCTGTTCATAGAGCAAAAATTATAGATTATAACAAATTCCAGCTTATCACTTCCTTCTCTCATAGATTGTGCCTTTGGTGTTGCATCGAAAATGTCACTTCCAAGCCCAAGGTCATCTAGACTTTTTTCCTGTGTTATCTTATAGAAATTTTATAGTTTTACATTTAGATCTGAGACCCATTTTAAGTTACTTTTTGTGAAGGGTATAAGGTCTCTGTCTAGATTAATGTTTTTGCATGTGAGTATCCAGTTGTTCCAGTAAAATTTGTTGAAATAGCTGTCTTTTCTCCATTGTACTGTATTTGCTTTTTTGTCAAACATCTGGGCTCTCCATTCCATTACGCTGACCTATTTGTCTATTCTTTTGCCAATACTATACTTTTAAAAAATGATATGTGACCTTGCTATGTTACCCAGGCTGGCCTCAAAACCCTGTGCTCAAGTGATTCTCCTGTATCTGCTTCCCTAATAACAGGGACTACAGGGGCATGCCATGTACCTGGCCTATACTTTCTCCTTCAATAGGCTATTCTGGGTCTTTGGCCTTTCCATATAAACTTTAGAATCAAAATTTTTAATTATTTATTTACTATTTATTTATTTATTTGAGAAAGGATCTTGCTTTGTCACCCAGGCTGGTGTGCAGTGGTTTCATCATAGGTCATTGTAACCTTGAACTCCTAGGCTCAAGCAATCCTCCCACCTCAACCTCCTGAATAGCTTTCTTTCTTGCTTGCTTGCTTTTTCTTTGTTTTCTTTTCTGCCACCAATATTCCCCTTCCTTTGCAATGGAATTGATGGGAAATGCAGGAGGGCAGTTTAGGTATATGCCTGGGCATGACACAGAAGGACAACCACTATCCTCTGTCTGTTGCTGGTAGCTGTTTTCCAGATTTGCTTTGCTAATATGTTAATTAAACAGAATGACAAATGTCTAAGGTCTTTCTTAGAGGTGATTTGATGTGGTAAAAATGCACTGCATAGAGACAAGTAAAGCCAAACTTCACTCCTTAATAGCTGTTTGACCTCAGAAAAGTTACTTTAATTTGATGAGTTTTAATTTCCTCATGTATAAAATAGGGATAATACCAATCTTTATAGGATTGAAAAGGACAAATGAAATAGCAAGGACAAAGTACTCTGCACAGTGCTTGGCACACGGTAGGCTTGCAATAAATTAGTTTTCTTGCTCTTTGACCTAAATCCTGTGATTGTCTGAAGGTTAATTTGAAGTAAAATATAGTTTCTCATTGAGTAGTATTGAATACAAGGAAAAGTAAAATAAAGGCCTTTAAAAAGCTGGCATAGGCTCACCCTTCTTGTCTTTATTAGACTGAGTATAGAGTAGGTGCTCAATAAATTTTACAGATAATTAAGATAGAAAAGCAACTTAGGAATTATTCTACTTTTACATTCTCCTTCTTTTTAAAATCAGTCACTTTCCTTTGCCTGCCTCTGCTCTCACAGCCATTTTAAATTTGTTTATTGAATTATACAATGGAGAATGTTATAGCTACTCCTTGGCGGGTGGTGGTGGTAGGTTATGACAGTGACCGGAAAGTTATACTGTCTAGGGATCTAGTTTGATCTCTAGTTCATGGGAGGCAAGTACGTATAGTATATTGTGGCAACTCTGATAGTGACTGCATGGGATGTTGCATTGACAAAGATGCTGTGGCTGTAGCAGAACTCATGGGAAATGAGTATTATGATTAATTAGTTATGCCTGTCCTGGGTTTAGCAAAACAGACTAGATTCCTGTGTGCCATATATTTCTACTTCATATATGTGAATTAGCTATATCAGTGAAAAAAATGGAAGAAGGGAAAGTGTAACAGGTGATTTCCTGGCAGGAAGGGAATAATCAAGTTTATGAATGTTTCTCATTTAGTAGAGTCACATTTTTAGGTCCCATCTATAGCAACACATTTTTCATTTCCCTCTTGAGAAGTTTTCCCTGGTAGGAAGATTTTAGTAGCCCAGAAGCCATGCCTTGAAGAAGTCTTCAGAGAGTTTTATTTTTATTGCCAGAGGTTTTGCAGTAGCAGCAAAAAGCATTTATAAAATTTTGCTCTTGCCATTGGAAAATTTGAACGTTTTGTCTGTTAAATAATACCTAAGCGTATACTGGCCCTTTTCTTGTCATCTCTTCTATTGCTTACTTACGTCCATAGAGCGGCAGAACATCTAAAACAGCTGCTTTTCATCCTTTTTTGACCATTCCTCCTTTAATCATGAGAAGTGTTTAAATGTTAATTTTTTTGGATTATGCAAAAACATCAATCTCAAAGGGATCTCCCTAAACCCATATTTTAATAATAGGAAATAGCCATTTTGAGAGGAAGTGAAAAAGTAAAGATTAAGTGATTTCTGATAGAATAAAAATATTGAGTAGATTCTAAAGATCACCTATGGCCAAGCCTTCTATTTCACTAACGGGAAAACTGTGACCCAGAGAAGTTGGCAATCTTTTGGCCTTAGCAAGTTAAGGAAACATCATGTTGGAATGGAATCTCAGTTTCAAGACTCTCAGTATTTTCCAACAAATGTTACTGATCTTCAAAAGAGCTGTGTCAGATATGAGACGGTGGTGTGTGTGTTGAAGATGCTATAAGGCTTTCTCCTAGGGGGTGGGCAGGTTGAGATGGAAACATCAGAAAGCTTTAATCAGTGATGGAATTAGATTAATTAGAATTAATTTCAAATTCATCATACCTTCTCTTTATAGAAAGAGAGATTTAGAAAGAGACTAAAGGACAATTAAAACAATTAAACAACGGGCTAAAAGGGTTTTGGAGTTTCATTTCTAACAAATCCAGTTTATTAAATTATTACCTAAAAATAATTAGAGTTTAGAAGTAAACATAGGATGAACCTTGGAATTCAATAAATATTAGTCAATATTCAGCCAATGGGCAAAATTGCTACAGCCTTTCTTAGTGGGAGATGAGAGGAGGCAAAAAGTAAATTAGGGTGACACACCATCATTGTGGTTACTTCCCGAGTCCTGAAAAGTTCTTGTGGGAGTTCAGAGAGGAAATCAAGGCAGGGCTTGCTCTGTTTGGGAGACCAGGATAACTGTTATATGCCAGAATTCCTCTCAAGATATGAATACTTGTGAACAGACATTTCCTTCCTGTGGTTCTCTGCTCTGGCAGTGAGGAGAGAGATTCAGGGCCCTCCATCCTGCTCCCTTGTTTCCTGAAAGTTCACAGATGTGCCCTGCCCTTGCCCTTCCTAGACAAGGGAAATGCAGCTGACTTGTTCTAGTAAGTTCTTTAAAATCTGGTGCCAAGAAGGAGGGTGGGAAGAGCAGCAAATACATTCTTTCCCTTATTCAACAATTTCATAAAAAATTACTGGACACCTGTGAAGTGCCAACCGTCTGATCCCACTGCAGCAGAGGCCTAGGTAGGACTTAAAAGATGATGATGGTTATAACGCAGATGACAACCACCCCAAGAATGATGATAATAATAGCAGTTCCCATGTGCTGAGTCCTTATTGCGTCAAGTATTCCGTTAGATATTTATAAATGTTAATCTTCATAACTATGAGATATAACTTCAAATCTATTAGACAGATATTCCTATCAAAAGTATTATACCTACATTTATGAACTGTGCAGCCAGTTCCTAAAGCAGAATTCCAAATGCTCAGCTCTTCCTTTATGATTTAGGGGAAAAAATGATTTTTTGGAGACTCAGTTTTTCACCTACAACATGGAAGTAATAATCCTTAAGCCCCCGTCCACATGGCAGGGTTCGGGCGAAGTGCCTGTCACAGTACTTGGCTGATCAGAAGCTGCACAGCAGACGTCAGGTCCTTACCACTCCCCCCATCCTTTCTTTCCATCTTTGGCAGCAAGACAAGTCACTATGGGCTTTTGCCAAATAGAAATACCACTATGGACAGACCCTCTCTCCCCTTCCCCCCAGCCCCTATGTCTAAAAATAACTGCTGGGACTTACGGTCCCTGGGAACAAGGTCTAAAGTGTGATGCTCACATTGAAAGAAACCCCTGGAAGTCCCTTGTTCTGCTTGAACTTAGCAAGAAACCCCATGGCTCAGAATTGCGGTATGAGACAACTTGTGACTTGTGGGGAGAGGTAGAGAATGCTGGATTTCCAACTACACTTGGAGTACATGCTATAAACGGGTGGATTTGAAGACTGAGTCATCTAATGAAATTCTGAACTGAAAACAAGTTTTTCAGTCCCTAGCAAAATCTTGGCAAAGTGGAGTTCAGAACACCCTGGTAATTCATTATCAAATGAAGTCAAGGAAGCACACTAAGGGTGAGGGAAGAGAAGACCTCTCTCTGTGCTAAGGTAAAAAATGATTTCCTAGTGGATATATAAGAGAATTAAACAGCATCAACATGCGTGCACATCTGTAAATATGTTTATGTTGCTTCTTGCAAAAACTATTTTAAATGTGTCCTGAAACTACCAATAACCAGGTTATAAGGATACATTACTGAAACTCATGCTTACTAGATATACTGATGGTTTACTGGTTACAAAAATGTCAGCTTGGTTTATCACAGATCAATAACTCATTACATGCTCTAGAATATATAAAATCCAATATAAATCAACTTGCTGTCACATCAGGCATTCAAATATCGCACCAATATGTACTTTCAGTCATGTGACTACTTTTCCTTCCTATACTAGCTGTGGGGACTACAATACATTTTATGTTTTGTTAGCTAAAAAATAACAAACATGTTTCTATTTAACTGGAAATTTTGATGGTCGAAGGGCAGACGTCAGATGATAATATGAATTAACAACTTCATTTAACAAGACCTAGCCTATAAATTTGTGTCTGTGTGCATGTGTTCATATAAAACACATCCCTCTTTCCTATGTAGAAGTTAACAGCATTTCCATAATTCAGATTAACAAAACTAAGCCAGGAGCACCAGATCTCTTCCAGCTGGTCTTGGATGAGATGATTACTGGCAGTTTGCAAAGAAAGGAAGAGGCTCAAACTGTCCCTATAACGTACTAGGAAATAATAGAGCGCTTCATTGAAAAGACTATTAATTTGCGTGGCTATTATAGTAAGATTCTTAAAGGTGAACAGGAACACATTATCTCTTTTCCTTTTCTGCCTTTGAAAATCAAGAATTCAGGTTTGGCATTGGTATTATAAATCAGCTTGAGTCCACAGACGTTTCATTTACATTTGGACACAGATGAGGAACTTCATTAAGTGTGCCCACCAACAGGCATTGCCCACCTAGTGGCTAGGCAATCTGCCTGTCTACGTAACTTAGGTCTTAAGCCCTGGGGGCATATGCTGGGCACAATGTTGCCGTTCAATAAATAAATCATCTCCATCCATATTGACTTTAATTTTTGCCTAAGGCAATGCCCTGCTCACAAGCCTAGGGTGTTCAGAGCTTTGAATCTCTCCCTGGTACCAGCATATATCACTACCATCTCAATAAGTGTAACACATACTCTAATTAGACACAGACGTATTTTAATTATCAACCTTCGCTGCCATGACTTTTCATCTTTGTCATTTTCATAGAAAAATGATCTGATCTGAGAAAAGCTATCGTATCCTTCCCATGCCCTGCTGCAAAAAATAACTTGCAGTTGACTGGCCACAACAGACACATGCGTTGATCTTTTCACAGCTGGGTTGTTTGTATTCATGTGAGCCTAGGAAAAATATTGCTATTTGTATCAGGTGAGTGAATACACAGCTCAGCCACAGGCCTGTAAACCTCAGCATGGAGACTGATGGCCACAAGCAGGAGACATAGGTTTCACCCAAGCAGGCCCTGAACTGGTTGAAGAGGGGCATATGAGGGGCACAGGAAGAAAGACTTTCTCTTTTGAGGTTTATTTTATAATAACAAAGAAGCTTTTTTTTCCTAAATGTATGGTTTGGTGGGTTGGAGGTGAAGGTAAGGAGTCTTAAGTTCTCAAATTGGGGTCCTTAAAGACACTGAGCTGTCATGGACCAAACTGAGGTAGACCAGTGAACTCTGACATTAAATACTGACTTTTTGCACATATACTTTGTATATGTGTATGGGAAGCTCCCATGATTTTTCAGATTCTCTTGACCTTCTAACATGTAAAGCATGGAAGCATTAGATTAATGTTTTTCAAATATGAGCATGTCTCAGCATCATTTGGAGGGCTTGTTAAATCAATGATTCTTAGACTCTTCCCTAAGAGTTTCTGTTTCAGTAGCTCTGTGGGGCCCAGGAGTTTGGATTTCTAACAAGTTCCCAGTTGACTCTAATGCAGTTAGTTTGGGAGCCACACTTTGAGAACCACTCCTTTCAATTAATACAAGGGTTTCCAAACCAATTTGCGCATTAGAATCTCTTGGAGAACTCTGAAAAAAGCAAATGCTAGTCTCTGCTCTCAGATTTTTATTTATTTATTTATTTGTTTGTTTATTTATTTATTTATTTATTTTATTTAATTAAGAGAAGGGTCTTGCTCTGTTGCCAGGCTGGAGTGCAGTGGTGCGATCATGGCTCACTGTAACGTTGAACTCTTGGGGTCAAGTGATCAATCCTCCTAACTCAACATTCCAAGTAGCTGGGACTACAAATATGAGCCACCATACTCAGATAAATTTTTAATTCTTTTGTAGATATGGGGTCTCACTATGTTTGCCCAGGTTGGTCTCCAACTCCTGACCTCAAGCAATTCTCCCACCTTGCCCTCCCAAAGTGTTGGGATTACAGGTGTGAACCATGACATCTGGCCCACAGAAATTTTAGTTTAATTGATGTGGGGTCCCCAAGCATTTGAAATTTTTCAAAACTTTCCAGGTGATTCCAATAATACGCAGGCAGGTCTGAGAATCACCACCTCAGAGCTTGGTGGCTGTCCCAGCGATATATGGTAGGGGAATGGAGGGGGACAGATGAGCCCTTTTACTTTCATATATTTAGCCATCTAATTTTCCTTCCACCTCAGGTTATAGACAATTGTATTAGTTTACCAGGGCTGGCATGACAAAGTGCCACAGACTGGGTGGCTTAAACTACAGAAACTTATTGTCTCACAGTTCTAGGGGCCAGAAGTCCAAAATCAAGGTGTCGGCAGGCTTGATTGCCTCTGAGAGCTTTGAGGGAAGAATCTGCTCCAGGCCCCCTGCTTTGGCTTGTAGATGGTGGTCTCCTCCCTATGTCTCTATACATTGCCTGCCCTTGTTGTGTGTCTCTGCGTATACATTTCCTTCTTTAAATGGACTACAGTCATACTGGATTAGACACCATCCTAGTAACCTCATTTTAACTTGATTACCTCTGCAAAGGCCTTACCTCCAAACAAGGTCACACTAGGAAGTAATGAGAGTGAGAACTACAGCATATACATTTTGGAGGAATTCGGGTATAATTTAACTCTTAACACTAATTCTGCTTGAAAACTGAAAATGTATGAGGGTGGGAGAGGGATACTCTCTACTCCTTTTTGCAAGATTTCCCGTTCAAACCAGAGCACTTCCTAATCATATTAATAGAAAATCAATCTTTTGTAAACATTGTCTTTTCAGCCTATCATTATAGATTCTGAAATTTTATACGATGCTTTTGAGGCAGAGCTGCTAGATACTAGAACGAGGCCCCAGGGTCATTGCAACACAACTGGAAAATAGAAGGTCTCTGGCACCTGTTGTGAAAAGCCCAACCAGACACCATCAGCCATGTCTGCAAACAGATCCCAAGAAAACTTCAGCCAGTTTAGCCAGCCAAGAATTCTCCAGGAGGTTGACATGAGTCTGCTTTGCTTTGAGCATTGGAGGATCAGGTATAATGTGTTTCTAATGTAACGTGACAACATTTAAGGTGCTAGACAACCTTGTTTTCACAGCTTAACTCTCTGGGCTGAAGTGATGCTATGTTTGCAGCATGCTTAGGGATTTTTTTTTTAAGCAGAGCAAATTGTGCAATCATCAAGTGGACCTTAGCAAGACTGTTACCAGGTCGGCCGAACAGAGCTGGTATGGAAGATGTGGGAAAGCAAAGAAAGGAAGTGGGTGCACATTCAATACTCTGATATGTTCACAGCAGAGGATGGAAACCTCTGTGGAATAAATAACACTTTCAACTACGAGCGGAATTAAGGTATGGGCTGGAGTCAGGAGGAAAGTACATTTCTAACACCACCAATGACTTACAGAAATGTCTAAAACTGGGCCGAAGTACCAATGGTCATTAGCTAAGGGACAAATATGCGCATAAGCCTCCTAAACAGTGGCTAGTACTTGGCTATTAAGTACCCGTAGCTCTTAAATTATTCATTGTGCTCTGGCCGCTCTGGCTGTCTTCCATTTTCTCAAACATCCCGGGCTCTTTTCCCATGTCAGAGTCTTTGTCTTCGCTATTCTTCCTGCTGGAAATGCTTTTCCTCTTGCTCTCTGCATAGAGCAGTTCTTGCCGCCCTTTGTGTCTCACTGCAAACGTTGCCTCTTGAACGAAGTTCTCTTCTACTCCATCTAAATATGTTCCCTCTCCCTTTTTTCTTTTATAAGCATTTCACATTTTGTGTATTTTCATTTTTTTTTTTAGTTGGCCTTTCTTCCACGAAGGTATACTTTCCATGATGGCAGAGACTATACAACCAGCACCCGGCATATGGTAGGCATGCAATATAGGATTTTTTTTTTAAAATAAATGAATGAACTAGGCTAACAAAGAGTTCATGAACATGACCTGTGTTAAACCAGAACAGAGACATCTATCCTATCTCCCATCAGACACAGCTAATACTTTTCAGTAAGTACCTACTGTGGGGTCTGGCCCTACGTGGGAACCTTATATTTATAATCTCTAATATTCAAATCAATCCTGCAAGATAGAAACTATTATCACTACTTTTTGTTGAAGAGAAGGTTAATGACTTGTCCAACATGCAGACCCATGATTCAAACCTTTGACAATCTAACCCATATTATTCTCATTTCATCATGAGAGTAACAATTGTCCCTTGGGTCTCTGTGTGCCTCTTTGACTACAGTGACAAAGAGGAGGAAAGTATTTATACTGCTTACCACCTCCAGTAAATACAGATCCAAAGGAGAAACAGCATGATTTGGCTTCCTGCCCTTCCTTCTTTTCAAGCTCAGAGGGGCAAAGTGATTATTATGATGGGTTACATAGGCCTTCGGGTATCATCCTGAAACTCTAGCTTTGAAAAATCATGGTTTCAAAGAGAAAAACAGTAACTTCCCAGTGGAGCAACGTGGAAGACTCTGCTTTAACCACATGATCAAAGTTAACATCAATATTAAAACATACTGATATCAAGTACCTCTTGACGGGATGCTCTGAGATGGGCTGAATGTTGCTTCTTTGGTATTCTTGGCAAAAATGCATAACCACATTTTAATCATGAGGCAACAAAGGCAACCCCAAACTAAGGCATAGTCTAAAAAATACTAGCCAGTGCTCTTCTAAAGTATGATGATCATGAGGAATAGTCCCAGATGAGAGGAGAGTAAGGAGAAATGAAGCTAAATTATTCTGCGGTTAGATACAATTTTAACATGGGGGGAGTTGGGCAAAGGGTATCATGGGACTCTGTGTGTATTTTTACAGCTTTTTAAAGTTTGAAATTACTACAAATGAAATGTTAAAAAATAGTGTGGTTTCTACAAAAGACTATTGCAATTTCTAAAAACTAAAACAATAACTCACCGAAGGGAGTTGAGCACAAGCATGCATGTAAGTTGGGAACTCTGCATAAACTCTTGACACTGGGAACCACCTTGTAGTGGCAGAAGTTGCTTAGCGGATCCTGAAGGCACAAGGTGGTAATGCTTTGTTATTATTTGGTCTCTCAGAGTAGAATCAAGAAAAAAAATGTGTGACGTCTACAGGACATCTGTGCACATGGGAAGGGAAACAGACAATTTTTGGACCCATCATTTCTAAATACATTCTTGGGAAAATGAGGAGTTCCTTGTGGAGAATAGTGAACAAAGTCTGAAATCAAGAAAGGAAGTGGATACTGATTGTCTATTTTACAACTTATAATATCTCTTAATATTTGTGGGGTTTTTTTTTTCCCATCTATCATTAAAGACTAAGTCAAATACTATTCCTTTCCTGTCTTTATCTTTTACCTGAAATAAACCAGGAAAAATCTCAGAATAATTTAGTTAGGATCCAGCCTCTGTGTACAATAACCTCTCAAGGCCTTAAGAGGGAATCACTTACGTTTTGAGGCTTTTGAGTTTTTCAGTAGATGTGACTTGTTTCCTATTGCCTGTAACTTCATCAATGGGCTGTACATCATGTCTGCAGATGGGCAGCACAAGGTGTAATTGCTGGGTCAGCCAGAGCCTCTGTCCCTGTGACAGGAACACTCCCCTTCACAGAGGAATGGAGGCGGATGGCCATGGAGGGGGCTTTTTGACAGAAAACCAGTCTGCCCAGGAAACATTTTGCTCTAAATCCCTGCTTTTCCCGCCCGCCCTGTAGCAAATCTCTTGCTGCCCAGGAAACCCCTGAGGAGCTATGAATAGGAAAGAGATGGTGATGAGCAAATTCATGCATACCAAAAAGCTGTGTGCCCCAGCAAGCTCATTTCATCAGACTGTCAAGGAAGTCAATGCTCCAGGAGAGACATGCCCAGGAGAAGAGGTGGGAATAGAGTAAAAACTTTGCTCTGAAACAGGAAGTCCTCATCTCAGTGTGCTGGCAGTGCATCTGAAGGTGGTGGCAGGGCCGGAGAAAATTAGGATTCCTAAAGACCAGTCTCTCTCCTTACTGGAGTCTTTAGGTTGTCTGGAACTCTTTGTTAAAGAGCTGAAGGGAGTAGAGTCCCTTCCTCATTTTGCCCAACATCCAGGGCAAGACCTGAAGAAAGCAATGCAGAGGTCTGCTTATTTTTTTTTTCCTTGCATCTCACTGAGCTACTAGCTGATTTATAAGCCCAGGATTCCTATTCTAAGAGATAGCCATTGGCTAAGCATGACAAAATTCTCTGGATATTGCCATTTCATTAGTGTAATTTTACATGTGTTTATTTACGAAAGAGCCCGTCAGCTTTCACTACTGAATTCAGTTGCATGCTGTCCAAGACTGCCTTCATATAGCATATTCTAGTATTTCAGCCTTTTTTGAACCTAGGTTCAGAATATCAATATAAAACCTAGAGATATTCCAATAATCCATATAAAAATGAAATTCAAAGGGGTGAATGAAACACGAAAAATATATTTTAAGAATCTGAATATGAGTGTATTGTTTGAGCATGATAAATGTGAACAGATAGTACTCATAAATTAGGCCATGTAAAGTCTAAGCTCCTATCTGTTGTCAGGTATGGGAACGGCATTACTGTATGATCCATACTTCTGCCACTGTCTCCCAGACCCTCCTTTTCCTGGGTGGGTCTTTGAAGAATATTAAATCCATTATACTTGTCATGATTCAAAATGGTTTATCCATGATTTGAAATTGGTCTACACTGTCTTTGCCAACTTGCACAACGACCCATGAGTCATTTCCTTTGCTTCCCTGGAAGCCCTCGTTTTTTAAAAAGTCCTTTCATCCAACCACACTATGCATGTGCTAAATTTACATAATTGAGGCCTATCGATAATGCGTGTAGAAACTCTCATTACGGACCTTACCAAACACTTTGTCAATCCCTCATCTTTCAGTGAAGAAACTGAAGTACAGTTTGGTGAGGTTGCCAGGTTACACTATGAAACGGTAGGCTCAAAACTCGAAAATAAGTTCTCTTCCAAGCAGTCTGCTGAAATTACATTGCCTCCTCGATGTCCCTCTCATCTCCAGTCGATGCAAATCAGAGTCGCAAGGTTGGAAAGCACCTTAAAGGCTTGTTAACCTACCCATTTATCTGATCTTGTCACACTCTACAAAACCCTTAATAGCTTTTCCCCTCCTAGCCTATGCTTAAATACTCCCATGACAATGCCTCCAATAATAATTGTTGAATGAATAAAGACATAATAATTTTATTCTGGCTTCTAGATGATTGTCTTTTTAATATTTGAAAAAGAATTTTCTTGTATTTAGATCAAACATTCATGCTTAATTTAATAGTTTTTAGGTTTTATCTCAGTTTTCAGCCTCCTCATCACCAGGACTCTCCTCTGAAGCTGCTTCTGGTACAGAACTCAATAATCGGTATGATACTCAGTGTGACCTGTTCAGCTTCAAGGAGAATAGGACTGTCCCTACCTTATTTTAGAACTAAATGCATTCTGGGTTAACACACTATCATCACACTATCACATTGTGGACTCAGTCTAAATTCAAACTCATTTCTAATATTCTATCTCTAAATCTCTTGTCTCATTTATTCCCATGGTTTTAGTTACTACATATACGCTAATTCTCAAATATGTACCTCATTCAATCAGTTTGGACCTCATTTGTGAGCTCCAGGTTCTTATGCTCAACTGTATCTTGGTCATCTGTAGTTGAGTAACTCACATTCCTATGAGTTACCCAAATTCTACATGTCCTACATTTTAGCCTTTAGTTTCTCTTTTAAAACTGCTCTTCCTCCAATATTCTTATCTCACTAAACGGTACCATCCTATAATGAGATACTAAAGTCAGAAATCTCAATATCAACATCATCAATGTCTTCCCCACCCTTCACATCTCAAATCTAAAAACTTACCACTTCTGATTGCTTCTACCCCACAAATCTCTCTGCTACTTTTCTCCATTCTCACCATTACTGGGTGTCAGCCTGTGTTGCCGGGATCTCTCCTGAACATGCTTACTCTCCACATGCTTCCAGACTGATGCTTCTAGCGCTTCCATTTGATCATACTACTTTGCTGCTTGAATTGCTGAGTGGGCTTCCATTGCTTTTATAATAAGATCTAATCATTTAATATGGCTTTAGGGGCCTTTGGTGATCTTGATTTTGCTACATTTTCAACTCCTTGAATATCTATCTCTCTGCTTTGCTTAGATAATTTCAAATCTTCTCTCTTTCTTTTTTTAGATTCCAGCCTAAATGTTGCTTCTTGGGGCATAGACGACATTACCCAGGTAAGTTAGGCCCCTCTAACACTATTTCTACTATCGTAACACTTGGTCACACATTTTCATTTTGTTAGCTTAAAGATCTGCCTCCCCTGATGCACTCTAAGTGCTTTGAGGGTATGGAAGCATCTGTCTTGCCCACCACTGTATCCACAGTGCCTGGCCCAGTGACAGGCATATCACAGAGGCTCAAAATTGTTCACGGAAAGAAGACAGTACAGGAACTTCCATTTTATCTCTACAAAACCTTCATGTTTGTAGATCCACTTGAAGTTTTTCAAGTTCTTTTAGGGAATTCTGTATGTCATAATTAATAATACATTTTTTTTTGGATACAGGGTCTTGCTTTGTCACCCAGGCTGAAATGCAAAGGTACAATCATAGTTCACTATGTCCTCAAAATCCTGGGCTCAAATGATTTTCCTGCCTCAGCCTCCTGAGTAGCTAGGACTACAGGTACACGCCACTCATCTTAGCTGATTTTTTCATTTTTTGTAGAGATGGGGTCTTGCTATGTTGTCCAGACTTGTCTCTAACTCCTGTCCTCAACTGATCCTCCCTTCTCAGTCCCCCAAAGTGCTGGGACTACAGGTGCGAGCCACCATGCCTGGCTTGTCATCTACAATTTTAAGTCATCTACAATTGTGATAATACTATCTTTCGTGTGTTCATTCAAGGAATTTGACACACGTGCTGAAGTGCTGATGAGACATGCGTGACTGGAGTGTTGGAGGGCCTGGGAGGGTGGCTGACGGAGAAAAAGGAGAAAATGACACTGGAACTATCCTGAGGGTCTCACCAAGTTTGGTAAGAGTAAATTTGTGTGTTATCTTTTGTTTGTCTATAATGTTAGCAACTTAGGTATCATGCATTTGCATGATTATTGAGCATATCTTTTTTTTTTTTTTTTTTTTTTTGAGACGGAGTTTCACTCTTGTTACCCAGGCTGGAGTGCAATGGCATGATCTCGGCTCACCGCAACCTCCACCTCCTGAGTTCAAGCAATTCTCCTACCTCAGCCTCCTGAGTAGCTGGGATTACAGGCACGTGCCACCATGCCCAGCTAATTTTTTTGTATTTTTAGTAGAGACAAGGTTTCACCATGTTGACCAGGATGGTCTCGATCTCTTGACCTCATGATCCACCTGCCTCAGCCTCCCGAAGTGCTGGGATTACAGGCGTGAGCCACCGTGCCTGGCCCCTGAGCATATCTTAACTCTCTTTGAGATGGCTCTTCTTGCAGAATTTCATACCATGTAATTATATGTATTTTTCCTCTGAACATTTTTTTTAAGTTGGTGAAAACTGAAGTTGGTTAGGTAGGTAATTCTTCACGTGTAGGACTGAAACTGTCATTGAAGAATGTCAGGAAAGTTTCAGAGGTTTGGAACTTAATTCTTCTAACACATCTAAATATTTAAAGGTTTTTTTTTTTCTCTTTTTGCCTTAATTTATGACTTTGTTTTTATTTTACTTGTGAACCATTGCAAATGATTCTATAGTATGATATCTTACTGGGAACAGGTAGAGTATAAGGAAATAAATAACTTGAAGTCCTCTTAACATATGTGGCCACTGCTCAGGAATGCATCTTCCATTTTTTGTCCACCTGAATAGTAGCTGAGAGTACTAGTCACTTTTTTCTACCTGATAGTAGCTGAATGTCTGTAATGTTTTAATTTCTATTCCTCTCTGCAAATCCAGACCCACCTGCTCTCCAGTGGGCTCTCTGGGTCAGGAATCACATCCATCCCCTATTTTATATCTCAGATATGCATCTTTTAACCAGGCCATGTTTCCCTCTGGTTTTGAGTTCTCACAGGGGTATTGAGTCTACAGGTGATACAAAGTCGTAACAGGAACATGGCACATCTTTCTGGGGTCAGTCTTACTCACAGGCTGTATTAGATTCCTCATATGGTTAGCCCTAGATACCCGGAATCAACTTGTCTCCAGGATCCTTATTCACATGTTCTACCATAGCTGTGTTGGTTTGAGATTCCCACTAGGGGTCTCAGGATACTCCCACCACTCTGCACTCGAAGTGCCTCCCTTATGGGTGATGTGCCTCGCTCTATGGTGTCTTGAAGGGATCATGCGGCCCTAATCCAGAATGCAGAAGTGTAAACTCCCCGTAGGGCAGATTTTGATAGATATGTAAAGGACCCAGTGGACAAATTCCCTTCCATCTCCTGCCTCTCCCCTTCAATGACAGAGGACCCATATGGCCTTTGAAAAGACATACAGCAGACCAGGCAATCAAAGGGAAGGCTCCAAAGGAAGGCCAGCTTGGTGATGTCCCTCATATCTGCATGCCTCATAATCTGCCTCATCCTTCTTCTCCCTCCCTCCTGCTTCTCTGGGATTGTGCTACTCAGTCAAGTGTCAGTGTGAAAGCATTTTGCCTCAGGCACTGTTTTCTAGGGATTCTGGGAAAACCTATTGGATGGTATAGCATAAAAGTTTCATGAATTTTAGGATAAAATATGACTCTTCAAAGATATTTAATGCTCACAATGGGCTCTTCAAGAGAAACAGACCTCTTGGAAGGAGAGGTTTGATCTCATCTGCTCTTAGGGATTCTTCAGTGGAAACAATTGAAGAGGACTAGAATATGTTCTGAATTTTTCACTACTATATTTAATGCTGAATTTTACTACTCTCTTTCCTCCTCTTCCTTCTTCTCCTTCTCTTCCTTCCTCTTTTGTCATATAATCATTACTTCACTTTATCATTTATGTTCCCCGCCCTGGTTTCCATGGTAAGTTTCCCCATGTGTCTGGTATTTGGCATGGAACCTGGCATATAGAATCCTGCCAGTGAATATGTCCAAATCAATTCATTAATGAATGAATGAATGGAGTACCTTTCATTTTTTTCTATCAAAATTAATAAAGACTGAATAATTGAAACTGATGCTAGTTGTGATAAATCTGCCAGTTCATACACATTTTTTAAAAAGGGAATTAGCATTTTAAAATTTCTTACAATTGACGTTCAATTATTATTGGGCAACTCTTGGCACAATAACCTTAGACAAGCTATGTTCATTCATTCATTCATTAATTCACCAAATGGTCATTGAGGTCCTGGTATGTACTAGGCATTATATGAACTCCAGGAAACACAACAGTGAACTAAATACTCAAACCTGCCTGCTATCACGGAGCTTACATTCTATAACATGTCTCTGTACTTTAATATGAATTGTAAAATGAGTATAGTTCCCATCCAAACCTTTTTAAAAGATAAAATGAGGATTCCTGATATAGCTATAACTAAATATAACCTTGAAGAATTTGTATACCTTGAGGAATATATATACCCTGATTATATAAAACTAATATATAGGTATAATTTTCCATAGTCTTAAAGTCAGTATCAAGCACGTAGTGAGTACTTAATGAATGCTAGTAGGTGTTGTTATTGTTGTTAATTTTGTATTATTGTCATCATTAAGCAGACTGAGACATATTCCATAAAACCACATAATCCACATAAAGATAACCCAAGCATGACCACCTATTTTAGTGTAGGCAGTGTTTGCTGTAGCTTTAGGAAGGCATCAGCATCTTTCAGGGAGAGGGTAATTGGACTTATAATGCTTTTCTTTCTGCCAAATCTGCTTAGATGTGAAAACCACTGAGTCTGCCATCCTGGAGATGACTCCATATCAACTGATACAAAACATATTCCATCCCTTTAAAGAATCCTGCCTCTTTATTATCTGTCTTCAGCAGCTCATGGATTTTGCTATCAGTAGATATTAGACTTGAGGAGGGTCACTAAATACATGTTGATAGAAAAAAAGTATCACTAGTTACACATTATAAGATCTGAACTCAATGAAGATACAATGCATTCCGATTGTGCCGTCAATATTTCACTCAGCCGTGGCATCAATGCCTGGACTCCCAGGGAATGTGAATCATTCATGTGCTAGTAAAGCCATACCAATACTAGTAACACTTAAATAACTCTTTTGTGTGTGTTATATGTGATGTCTGCTTGTGAAAACAGTAAATATTGATGCCAGTTAAGTAAAATGTGCAAGGCTGATTCTTTTTCTAAAACAATGAAGATAAGATGTATAGCCAAATTCAACACATTCAGTTAAAACAGTAGATACCAAACAAAAAAAAAAAAGCACTGAGTTTTCCACGTACAGAGTATAATGCGATGCAAATTTAAGGATGTTGAGATTTTTCATAAATGATTAGCTTTTCTATCTCCAGAACTTGGGCATTAGTGCTTTTTGGTAGAAATATTGACATAAAAATATGTACAGACATAAAAAAGAATAAAATCACATCCTTTGCAGCAACATTGATGGAGCTGGAGGCCATTATCCTAAGTGAACTAACTCAGAAACAGAAAATCAAATACTGCATGTTCTCAAGTAGAAGTGGGAGCTAAGCAATGGGTACACACGGACATCCAGAGGGAAATAATGGACACTGAAGGCTCCAGCAGTGGCAGGGTAGGAGAGAGGTGAGGACTGAAAATTGCCATTTCGGTATAATGTTCACTCTTCAAGTGATGGGTACACTCTAAGCCCAAACCTCACAATTATGCCATTTATCTATGTAGCAAACCTTCATATGTACCCCCAAATCCATAAAAATAATTTAAACATACTTGCACAGACTAATCATTTCTACTCATGGTCTGCTTTTTAGAGTCTCAATGCAGCCATGAGAATTAAACCTGAACGTGCTCACTGTATTTAGGAAACCAATCAACAGCGCTTAGATGCTTAGCATCAGTGATGAGCATGCACTTTTGCGGGGGAAATCTGTTCCCCTTTTCTCAAGTGGTGTCTGTGTGGTATCCAGGGTTTCCATCTTCATCTCTATCAGTGGACCTTTGTGAGGAGAGTTTTATGTATGCGGGCAAATGAACTCATTTCAAAAAATGAGCTGTCAGTTTAACTAGAATGCTGTGTTATTCTTAGAGGAAGGTACCACATGATTTGCAGTAGTTTAACTGGTCTTTTACTCATTTGGGATAAGACGGCAAAGCCATCCTGGTAAAGAAGCATCCAAGATTTGGCATGCAGAGTGGGTAAGCCAAGCCCTGTCAATGGGACAATAAAGAGGAAAGCTGGCCACTGAGGTTACCCGTTCTTTACATATTTTCATTTGTGATTTGAAGATATACTTGAGAATGATGTGAGCATTGCAAAGATAACTCACACAAAAGTGGCACTGTTTGGATCAGGCTGTGCACCACTGTCTCCTCACATAGCATCTGGTTGAGAAAAGGTCTCAGGGCTAACTTTACCCTTCAGGAGTTTATATACATCACTTAAATCATACCTTACTCAGTGGCATTTAGTAAGATTAATGTTATGGAGCTAAAACTTGGCTTTTATAAAAATTGAATATTATTTGAAACAACGAGACCATTGAAGCTAAAAGCTTTTTCTTAGTAATTTTTATGATCAAATATTTTTATTACTGATTACATTTGAGAAATTTTGCCAACGTCAACTGCACCCCCATGATACTCTCTTCTTCAGGTGGAGAAATGGTTACACAACTTATGATAACAATACATCCACCTTTCATTTCACAATGTTTTATAATTAATAATCATTTCAATTCAACCTCATGCAATCACTATATAGAAGGTATTACTATTTGAGGACTGGAGAGGCCAATTATGTCCAACGTCATCTAGTGATAGACTAATAAAGGTTGGTCTAAAGCAACATTCATTCATCCATTTATTCATTCAATTTTTTCTTTTTTTATAGTGCTAAATAGCACATGAGATTTATCCTTTTAACACGTTAAAGTGTATAGTATAGTAGAGCTCTAGACTCTTTACTAACTAAACAGCAACTCTCCATTTTCTCCTCCTCCCAGCCCCTGGAAACCACCATTCTGCCTTCTGCTTCTATGTATTTGGCTACCTTAGATACTCAGATAAGTGGAATCATAGAGCATTTGTCCTTTTGTGACTGGCTTATTTCACGTAGCTTAATCTCCTCAAGGTTCACCCATACAGCAGGATATGTCAGGATTTCCTTCCTTGTAGGCTAAGTATCTTAGTGTATGTGTATACTATTTTCTCTATCCATTCATAAATCCATCTATTCATATTTTCATATGCATTTAGAGTGTTTCTATGTCTTGGCTATTGTGACTAGTGCTGCAGTGAACACTGGAGTGCAAATATCTCTTTGACATAACGATTTCAATTCCTTTGCATAAATACCCACAAGTGAAATTGTTGGATCATATGGTAGCTCTATTTTTAGTTTGTTGAAGAATCTCTATACTGTTTTTCTATAGTGGCTAAAACATTTTATATTTCTAACAGTTCAGAGGAGTTTCAAGCTCACTAAATCCTCAAAATACTTGTTATTTTCTGTTGTTTTGATGAAGGCTCTCCTAGCATGTGAGGTGATACCTCACTGTGATGTTGATCAGCACTTCCCCAGTGATTAGTGATGTTGAGAATCTTTCTATAGATCTGTTGGTAATCTGTATATCTTCTTTGCAAAAATATCCATTCAAATCCTTTGCCCATTTAAAAATCAGATTATTTATTCTTTTGCTACTGAATTGTATGAGTTCCTTATATATTTTGGATATGAACCCCTTTTCAGATATATGGTTTATACATATACTTTGTCTATTATACCATCTATAATTGTTTAGATTGAGTCATCTGAGCAGTAGGCAAAACTCTACATTGTCATCAAATATCTGACTTTCTGATGTGTTCATGTCTCCGCCCTTGTGTCATCAACCTCATTTTTTTGAGGGGTAAGGGCAAAATGTCTTTTCAATGCATGTATATTACCAGGAAAGGGCAATATGTTGACCAATTAGGACCCATGCTCTTGTGTAAAAATAAATTCATTCATCAAGTTTCCATCCTGTCATTTGGCTCAGAGCAGGATTCGTAAACGATGTGACCCAAAATACAAGAAATCTGGTAAGTGAAGTGTATTAAACCAGTTGAGCATAAAGTATACCTAGGAAGCCAGGCTACGGGGTAGGGGGGTAGATTTCAGTGATGGCCTCTGAATTATAAAAAATAGTAGGAAAAATAATATGAAGATTATGAACGTGTGCCGCTAGGAGCTGCTATGGGCAGGCGAAAAGGGCAACAAACGCAAATTTTTGTCATTTTGTCCTGAGGAGAGTAAACTGGTTTCCCTAGTCTTACCCCAGACAGCATGAGGGCCTATTTACACTCTAATCAGATTCATGTGGGAGCCACTTTGTGATGAGGCTTCACGGGGTCCTCATGCAAGTAAATGGGGCAATGTTATGACAGGGAATATCTGGTGATTCTCAGACCCTTAACCCTTGGCATGGAAATCCAAATTCTGTGATGCTTTGAGGCCCACTTTTGTGACGTAGTAGCTTGGAGACTGAGACAATCTGGGTGGCTAATCAGGCAAATCACCTAAAGCAAAGCGAGCTTCAGGTTTCCCTTCTATGGAAATCAGGATTGGAATGGGGATGAAGAAGCCAAGGATTGCAAAAATGCTTTCATACCTGCAGAATGTTACAGCCACATCATTTATGGGTATTGTGCTTATTCTTCCTTCAGCTGTCTCAACATTGCAACATTTCTCATGGAAAAATTTATTTCAATTTTTATCAAGTTAAAAAATGAATATACACTATGAAGCATTTTGGGGAAAAGACAGTGAAATTGTAAAACCAAAAAAAAAAAAAAAAAAAAAAGACAGTGTATTGCTTCTCTGCAAGGCTGAAAATCAGCAGGACAAGGGACCCAGGGCTGCTGAGAGGCCAGAGTGAAGCTCCTGGGAAACCAGGCATTTTCTCCTTTTCTCCCAGTGAAAACGGAAGAGACCCACTTGGAAGAATAAAAGAAGCAAAGCCAAAGAAGTACTTCTTATCTTTCTCAGCCAGGAAATATGCATAGATAACTCTGTCATGTTTTTGAATTTCAGAGTCATCATGTCTACTTTAATCCAATCCTTTTATTTTATACATAAGGCAACTGCCTAATTGACTAAAGAGGGCAATTAACTCCCTCACAGTCAAACAGCCCTAAGTGACAGAGCTCAGTCCCAGATCTGGGTCTTCTGGTTCTCAATCCAATGTTTTAATCTCATGTCAATTGAAACTATAGGAAAACAAAACACATATCTGTAGCATGAAAGTTAGCCTAGGCACTTATTTGCAGAGCAGCAATTATTAGTTAATTCTATGTGCACAAATATACAGTGTTTAACACTGGACATATTTTATTATCAAAGTTTGAAGCCTCTAAATGTAAGTATGAAATGTCACCTTCTCAGATGACCAGCATTCATAAGGATAGAAAACATCTTATGAATAGCTGGCATTTGGAGTTAGACATCCTGGCTTTTGTTACCATTTTAATGCCTTAATTTAACCTCTCTCTACCTCAGTTTATCCATCTGGAAATGGGGCTAATAATAGCAAATAATTCACAATAACTCTATTGTGATGATCAAATAAAATATGTTACAAATATAATATATAGATATGAAATAATATAAATACATAAATATAAAATATTATAAAGTACCTCACACAGAGCCCAACACATAGAAAGGACTAAATAAATCTTAGCCATTAGAACAAATATTATGGCTAAAGGGAAATAGAAAGTGTGATAAAAAAAAAACAACCCAAAATTAGGATAAGAAATCAGTACTCTGCCACTCCCATCCATGGCATTTTGCTGCTTACTAGCTATCTGTCCTTTGGCAAGTCTCTTAACTCAGATGGGATCCATTTTCCTCCGCTGTAAAATGCAAACAGTAGTATTTAGATGTATCATAGGGCTGATGTAAGGATCCAACAGAATAGCTTGGACAGCATTTTCTGATATATAAAATATCCATAGTAAAAAATTGAGAAAGAAAGGATGGGAGGGAGGGAGGCTATGAAAACACTTGAAAGCCACAAAGCATGGTTTGACTGTCAGTGACTGGGGACTTCCGCTAGTCTGTGGCTGAAAAGTGGAGAACTTTACCTTTTTGCCACAGCTCAGCTGCTGACTCATTGTTTGATGTTGGGGCAATAATTTAATCTCTAGATGACTGTCTCAGTGGGTGTATATAATTTGTACTCTTCTGCCCAGAGTCACCACATTGGATGAGATGACCTTGAGGTCCCCTTCAACTCTAATTTTCTATGATAAAATTATGTTCTCTCTGCCAGTGGTGCCTCTCCAATGAAAAGAAAATAGTAGAACCTTAGGCTAGTGAATGTGTCAGATGCTCTGAGATTTGCAGGACAAAATTAACTTTCACAGGGTGGTTCTTGTTGAGAAAGGATACTCTCCATTTTCACACTCCCTTTTTTCTATTGGGGTTTTTAATTTAGTTGAATTATAATGCTTTTTTGCTACTCTACAGCTTTCAAACACGGGTGTGCTTTTGTGAAAAGTCTTTAATCATCTAATTTCTTACATTCTCTGTCTAAAAGCGACATCATAAGAATTGCTAGCAATTTAAGCGTTTCCTTTTATATGACTTTTTGGTTTTCAAGACCTATGGCTAGGTAGATACAGATACTGGTGTTCACAACGAGCCAAACACTGAATTTTTAAATGTGAATGAACTGTAAAAAGTATCTCATTCAGTTCTGTCATTTAACAAGAAGAGATCCTGGTGCTCAGAGAGGGAAAGCATCTAAATCAAGGTGACACAGGAATGGACTTCAAATCTCTTGATTAATAGCAACTATGGCAAATTGCCTTTTTCAAAGATGTTTGTAACACTGTCTCCCATTCCACATGCTTGTCTGTAACATGATTTTTGCCACTCTTACATTAAGAGATGGAGGTCAATTCTTCTCCCCTTGAATCTGCTTGACTAACAGCATGTGGCAAAGTGACATTGGGAAATTGAAAGGCTATGTCATAAGGGGTTTTAGCAGCTTCTCCCTGGGTCTCTTGGGATGGTCTCTTGGAAGCCAGCCCCAGGGCTGTGGGA
This sequence comes from Saimiri boliviensis, assembly GCF_048565385.1. Classification (NCBI taxonomy): domain Eukaryota; kingdom Metazoa; phylum Chordata; class Mammalia; order Primates; family Cebidae; genus Saimiri; species Saimiri boliviensis. The sequence continues at coordinate 78,667,005 of NC_133450.1, forward strand.
AATTGCAGCCACATGGAGAAGCCACATACAGGCAATACAATCAGCAGTCCCAGCTGAGCTCCCAGCCCATAACCAGCACCTATCTTAGTCAAGAAGTGAAGCTTTCTTGGATATCCAGCTCAGCTCAACCTTTAGAATAGAGGTCCCCAAACCTTGGGTCACAGACTGCTACCAGCCTGTGGTCTGTTAGGAACCTGACCACGCAGCAGGAGGGGAGTGGTGGGTGAGCGAGCGTTACTACCTGAGCTCTGCCTCCTGTCAGATCAACAGCATTAGATTCTCAGAAAAGTACAAACCTTACTGTGAACTGCACATGTGAGGGATCTAGGCTGCACTCGCCTTAGGAGAATCTAATGCCTGATGATCTGAGGTGGAACAGTTTCATCCTGGAACCATCCCCTCTTCCCCACCATGGAAAAACTGGCTTCCACAAAACTGGTTCCTGGTGCCAAAATGGTTGGAGACCACTGCTTTAGGAGACTGAAGCCCCAACCACCATCTGTGAACCCATGAAATATTCAGGAGAGAACTCTGAGTCAAGCCTACTCACAGAACCAGGAGAGATAATGAAGATCTTTTTCAGATCTGTGTGTTTAGGTGGTTTGTTTTGCAGCAATAGGTAACTTAAACGGTACCCTGGTCTGCACTGGCTGTCAGTCACACTATTTCTTGTTGAGCAAACTATTTGGGATTAGCAGGGTATCTCAATTGTTGCAAGTCAGAGTCATTAATTTGAGTTTGGAGGAACAACTTAATGTCAAAATTTCTAAAATTGCAGAAACTGTAACTTCCCATCTTCTGCTTAAATGGAAAACTTGGCTCCTTTGCCTTTAGGGGAAGTCAAGGGACTAAATGTTGACCAATGAGGTGTAAGCAGAAATGTGTGCGATTTTTCCAAAAGACTGCTTAAAGCAGTTGAGGTAGCCAAGAAACAAGACCTTTTCATTCTACTTCACTTTCTCTCTCCTTCTGTCCTAGGACTAGATATGATGGGTACAGTTTTGGCAGCTAGCTTGGATAATGAGGTGATCTCCAGTATAGAAGTTGCACCAGGCAGGGCCCAACCACGAAAGCAAAATCATATTTCACTTGGAACGATGATTGAATTTAAAGGGGGAAGTTGGTTACACAGATACTGGAGGAACTGAAAAGCCAAACAAAATGGTGAGAAAACCTAGAGATCAGCAGGAGATTAGCCACTACCAATACCAGGGTGAAGACGGAAGCAAAGGAGACAGGCAGTGTTGCTGGAGCCAATTGCGGAGTCTGAAACAGACCAGTGGGCCGGTCCCGCAGGAGCCAGAGCCCAGAGAGACACAGCCACTGCCAGGGGCAGCCCAAGGCAGAAAGGCTTCTCCCTTCCTCCCGTCCACCAAATGCTGGCCAGTGCCTCCCACTGGCAAAGCTCCGCAGGAGGCCAATAATCTCAGCAACCAGGGCAGCACCAGCTACAGGGGTCAGCTTCCCTGCAGTACAGGGTACATCAGGGAAAGGGGTAGGGATGCCTCTGAGGTTGGCAAATAAGCCCAGAAGCATCACAGAAGCCAGTGCTGGGATGGTGAAACAAAGGCAGAAGGAAGCTGAGCTCTGATGATCATGGAATTGTCATAAAAAATAAATGCTGGTTTTCTGCAAGCTGTAATTTATTCTGATATTTTCTTACACACAGAAAAATACAACACTAATTGATATCAATGCCTCTTGGGGAGGGGAGTATATTAGTGTGCTAAGTCTACCATAGCAAAATATCAGAGACTGGATGATTTAAACAACAGAAACATATTTTCTCACAGTTCTGGAGGCTGGAAGTCCCAGATCAAGGTGTCAGCAAGCTAATTTTCCCTGAGGTCTCTCTCTGGTAGATGACCACTTTCCTGCCATGCCCTCACATGGTCTTTCCTCTGTGTGTGCCTTTCTGGTCTCTCTGTAAGTTCCAGTTTCCTCTTCTAGCAGGGACTCCAGTCTGATTGAATTAGGGCCCATCCTAATTCCCTCCTTTTAACTTAATTATCTCTTTAAAGGCTCTCTGTCCAAATATGGTCACATTCTGAGGTCCTAAACATTAAGGGCCTCAACATACAAAGTTGAGGAAGACACAATTCCATCCATCACAGGGGCCAAGGAAAAGAATCAGAAAGCTGGAGAGTTAAAGCATCCTAAATTATGCATGCCAACTAGAAAATAATAGTGTTGATAATGCCAAAGAGCCAGTAACTTCCAGAACATTTTTATGTGGCTTTACGATACCACGGTCACTCCCGGATCGAACACCTCTGTGTCTTACATTGCTGATATGCTGTTATGTAACTTAGCCTGTTTTATTTGCTCTTGCAGAGGCTCATCATTCCTCTCCACTTAAATCTCTGAGCCAGGAGGTCTTCTAAGAGACCCGGAATTTGGCAGGTGCTAATTATTCGCTCACCCCTCAACTAACAGGAATTTTCACTTCTACTGGGGAAGGGATTCAAATGCACAGTGAATCCTCAATAAAGGGGCAGCTGCAAAATGGTGTCAGTTCCATAGTCTGCTCTTATAATTAGCTGCACCTTAATCCTCATGTACACAGTTCTTACTGAGACTACAAAAGCCCCATCCTCATCCAGCCGCCAGCCCTTTTCCCTAAGCTTGCTTTTGGCTACACGGCACTGCTTCTGAAGATGTAATTTAGCCTTTCAGTTTAAAAGGCAAGGTCTAATGAGTGATCCTGAGTGGTGATACGCAGAAGCCTCACCCTTCCAAGCACAATGGCTGCACATAGAGCGAGAGGACACAGAGGCAGTCAGAATGTCACTAAAGGAGGCAAACGTGACCCTGTGGGTGGAAGTGCCAAGTTATCCCCTTAATCAAAGAATAGTTTATTGACAACGTTTTCGACACGGATCAAGCTTTCTCAAAGACCATGCTTTAGTCAAGTTGAATTACAAGGGTTTAAAATGGCCCCAGTGACTTCCAATGACAATAACGGTGTCTGAGGAATCAGTCGCTTTCCCACAAGCTACATCCTTTCTTCCAACCTGCCTTGACCCTCACCTTTCTGTGAGAGAAAGCCAGGCTTGACATTTCAGATGTGAAAATTACACTAAAACTGATTTCTGAAGTAGACACTCAGTTCTCATTTGGAAAGAATTCTGTTACCAACAGCATATTTTCCCTATTTTACTTTAATTGGGCTCAAACCAACAGGGGTCTAGGGCCCTTGACCTGAGATGGGGTCCCAGGAGCCAGCGCTGATTTTGTGTTGAGACAGGGCCGTCCCATGGGCTGCAGAATGTGAAGAAAGATCTACAGAGAGTGTCTGGGGACAACATTAGACAAACCCGCTAAAAGGACTGGATGCAAAGACTCAATCAGATAGGAGACAATGACATAAGAAGCAGAGGTGTCAAGACATAGAAATACTAGCTTGAGAAAGCACTGCGCAGCGGGCACAGCCTGAGGACATAGCCTGAGGAATGGAACGTAGCATTACTCCTCCCACAGAGACCTTTATACAGTGATGTGCCTGCAAGCTTTCCTAGAGGGAGGAGGGCACTTCTGCAGGCATCAGGCTAGTTTGCAAACTTAATTCCCTGGTCTCTCTCCATATTCTTTCTTCTAGTTATCCTGGTGCTAATTCTCCCCCGACATGTCTGCTCCCTCCTTTTCCTTCCTGCTGCAATTTCCTGAGCAGGGCTGGTTTTGCCCCATAGACTGGGTTGTTTTCCAGCTGATTATGAAGCTTACAGTCCTCCCACTGCATCAAAACAACAGGCTTCCCCTGCAAACCTTATCCCTGGATGGAACGTGACATCTTCCACTGACTGTTTTCTGGACCAGCATGGTCATCCTGTGACAGGCGGTGTGTAGGCAGCATTCCCAGACGTGGATTCTGGTAGACAGCCATTTGAAGGCAGGGGTTAAGTCTGAGAGGGAAAAGGGGAGGGGGAGGAGTGTTCTCAGCTCATGTTGATTCTGTCAGATTTCAACTGAGGTTTGTGAAGAGATAATTGTGTTATATTTTCTCATCCTTCACAGCCTGGTGGTTCCTGTATAATTATATATGCCTAAGCTTAATATTATTTCAGAAAGAAGAAAAGTATACAACAGATTTTTAGCCTCAGGCTTCTTATGATTGGGTACAGATTTTACTCTTGCAAATAATTCAGTTCTTTTTTCCCTTTGCAAAGAGTAATTGTAGGGACGTGGCTCAAGCTGGCCTTTGGGGGATTTTCTTGGGGTGAGAAAAGAGTCACCAGGCTAGGGTCATATGTCATTCGGGACATGATGAAACCCACAAAAGTGGTCCTCCTGTGTTTTAGACAGCAACCAGGGAAATGAAGGATCTTTCTGCCGTAGGCACCCAAAGCTAAAGGAGTTGGCTTGCAATAAAAATTCCATTTGAAAAAATTCCTTGCCTTTCAGATAACCCAACCAACTTGTTAAAATTTTGGGAACATTTCCGAATATCATTTAAGCTTTGCCACTTACATTATTAATATGATTAAATATTATTAGGTTATATTTATTATGTTACACTGAATTATTACGCTAATTAATACATTGCCTGGACTAGAAAATAAAAAAGAGCACCTCAAGTTGAGTGAAATTTTCATATTGATGCTATATAATTATCATTATTGAACCAGAAAGAGAAGGCGAATGCAATTAGGAAAAGAAAGCCTAGTCCAAATGTTTTTATTGATATCATTAATACACGTCCTCAGGATTGCTGATAAAAATTTTAATACAACCTGGTGACAGAATAAATTATATCAGTAATATAATTATTTCAAGTTAATTAAAATGCTATCGGTATATATATCTTTCTCAAAATTGAAAATGTAACTCTACCTTCCTATTTATACAATTTAGAGTTTCAATCACCATGTGATTGACTTTTAAGTATAACTTTGGCTTTTTCTTCTAAGCTTTTGTGGTCTACAGTCAACAGAATATTTGATATTTCTGCAAATACCTCACTTTCTATGAATCAGTTTCTGATATGTAAAATGGGAATAATCAGGAAAGCCATTTCTCATGGTGGCTGGGTTCTGCAGTGATATGACAGTGTCAGACACACAAAACACTTAGTCGAAAAGCATGGTTGTATGAGTTCGGGCTCTGACGCCAGGCTTTCTGGTTTTGAATCCTGGCTCTGTATGTGACCTTTGGTAGGTCACTTAACATCTCTGTGTCTTGGATTCCCCCATGTGTAAAATAGGGATAAATATATGACAAAGGAATATTATAAGGATTATACGTGGTAATATGATAGAGGGATGCTAAAAGTCTTCCATGAATTCATAGAGGTAATGTTTTTAGAACAACATTTGGTACATAATGCTCACAATACAAAATGTTTGAAATATTATTAGCAGACTATTTGGCACGCCAGAACTGCTCAATAAATAGTCGTACTTTTTATTTTTACGAACATCCTCACCCACACATGGCTACAAAGCAGAATGCCCTTACTTCCTATTCTGTTCTCTGTCATTCATGTTATTTCTCTCTTGCTTGCCCTTATATTGATCCTGTTTCTAAGCCTTATCGCTGCTTCTTTCACATCTCTTCGATTCCATTTTATTGCTACTACCACCAGGTTTTCAAACTTAAAATATCATGATGGCCTTCAAACTGCTATTCCTGCCTTCAGACTTTTCCCATTTCAATCCATCTTTTGTGGTATTAAAAAACATGTTGTTGTTGTTGTTGTTGTTTTCCTGCTCCCTGACTACTTGAAGCCACTATTCAGATTTTTTACTTTATCGGCTGAAGCGTTCCATTGTGGTCCTCAAATATGTTCCATTATCCAGTGCTCCAGCCAGGCTGATTCATTCCCAGTGGTCATGATCACTTTTCCTTTGTCTGATGTTTGTCTAACTATTTGAATCCTCTTTGTTTTCCTACTTAAGTTTTTCCTCCTAGCTCTTAGACTTTTCTCATTATGTTGATTCTTACAGGGCTTTCCTACAGCTTTCATATACTTACCAATAGGAACAAATACCATATTGCATTATTTTGTAATTTACATTATATCCACATTTTATATATACCTTTAAGAACCTGGATCGCTTTTAACAGCTCTCTTGGAAACCCTATGTTGCCTAGCCTAGTGACAAGCAAAATGGTAGGTATTTTAAAAAGTCTTAGAACAACTATCATATCTAGCTGAAACTACTCAGTTTCACTTTTCTACTCAATTCAGCATCATTTTCTGGTTCTTATGTGCTGTGTGTAATGAGATTTGCTTTGAGTTATCAACACTGCAGGGAAATGTTTAAATTAGAAGGAAAAAACCCACTACCAATTTCTTTGAAAATGGAATAAAAACACAAAGATTTTTTTTCTATATTCTATTATCAGAATATCTAAATCCAAAGCTATCATCTCAATAATATCACTTTTTTTTTCTTAAAAACATAAACTTGGTTTAGGAAATGTACTTACAGAAAGTAAATGAATGGAAACCAAAAATCTCTACAAAACATTACTGCATAATATTTCTTGCAACAAAAATAATGCCTAATGCTTAGAAATTGACAGAGTAGCAGGAAGGTCCGGATATTCACCAGAAAAATTCCCACTGGACTTGGGAATTTAGTAGCAGCCCTTTAAAAATGAGGATTCAGGAAAGAGGGAGCTGAGAAGGTTTATAAGTGTAGAAGTGTTTGTATGGGAAAAAGGCACTGGAAATTCCTTTCGTTCCTCAAACTCAATCCCTTAACTACTTCAATCCCTTGAAGATTTTTTCTTGTGCTCATCACAGAAACAGAAAACCCACCAAGCCTTATGGAAATTCTACACTGCTAGGAAGAAAACTTTAAGGCAATGCCTTCCCCATGTGCATTCTCCCCAGGTCCTGCTTGTTGCTTGCTATCCATTAGCCAAAACTCCTGACCTTGGTTCTGTGATCAGGCACAGCATTAAGCAGGCAAGGACAGACACACTGAAGTCATGAAATCATGCCCTCTTACTCAAGACATTTCTTAAGGTGTGATTACTTCTCAGATGAGGTACCACATTCTCTGTGGTGAAGTTAGCATCTGTGTGCGTACGACACACGTGAAGAACACATTACTACTCATAGTGTGGTGCATGGGACAGACTCTCAACAGGTGTTCACAATGCAACACAATGAATATTTCCTAAGTCTATTGATGGAAGTTAAGGGAGCACGGAGAAGGGATTGATTGATTCTATTTTGCTCCAGGTGGCCAAAAGGAGAGAATGATACTCCAGAAATGCTTCACAGCCAGGATGCCATTTGAACGAGGTCTTGAAGGATGTGCAGAATTTCTCCAGTTGGAGGAGAAAAAGGCAGGTGACAATGTGTCCACAGGCTAGGAATGATAGAAAGAAGTCGATGTGCTCTGGGGAATTGAACAAGGACCGGGACTCAAGTAAACTGACTGGATGTCAGGAGTTGTTTTACAAAAGTTATCAAAATCTTACAATTTCCTAGAACAATACAATTCCCTTCCTCCAGAAGAAGAGGGGCTGGTAACAGCTGCTAAGCATTAGACTTCAGCTTCAAGTCCAGGTCAGACTGCAGGGCGGTTTGTGGTAGACCACATGAGAAGGGACGGGATCGAGCACAGATGCAAGTATGGCTCAGCTAAAGAAGAACATTTCTTCCTCTGAAAGTGCTGAAAAGGAAAGGGTAGATGCAGACATGGAGGAGAAGGAGGTTGGCAGAGGCATTTATATTTATGCATAAGGAGACTGGCGGGGTCATCTTTTGAATGTGAAATGGAAAAGGCTGGAGTAAGAGAATGGTAAGAGTTTTGAATAGCAGCCATGGAGAATAATAAAGGAAGTCTCTATGGATTGTCAAGGCAGGCATGCAGATGGCCAAGGGGACTGGGGGCTTTGGAGTTTTGGGACAGGAAAGCAAGGGAGGACTATCATCATTCAGTCATTCATTTGGCTAACAGTTAAGCACACACCACATGCCAGGTGCTGTGCCAAACACTCATGATCCAGAGAAAAATAAAAGAAGCCCTGCCCGTAGAAGTTTACAGTCAATGAAGAAATTACAGACTTATAAACAACTCCGTGCAAGTAAGGGTTACAGATGCCAAGATGGAGCTGTATATGCAAAAAAATATTGAGAGGAAATTTCAAAATAAGTGGTAAAGAATTCGTGCATGTGGAGGAAAAGGATGCCAGGGAGATCTCCAAGAAATGGTACTCTAAAAATGTCCTTGTATTGAGGATCTTCTTGCCCTTATAGGGATGAAATGGCCTGATGACTCTGCCCAAGTTCCCTTCAAATCATTAGTAAAGGGGGGAAGAAAAGAGAGATAGAAAAGCAGAGATAAAGCCAAATGTAGCAAAATAACCATTAGTAAATCTATGTGGGCGTTCATTATAGTATTTTTCAACTTTTCTATTAGTTTGAATTTTTTTTAACTAAAAAAGGGGAGTCAACAAAAAGATGTACCTTAAAGTGAAGACTGCATTGCAGTAATTTATTTCCTGCCAGTACACAAGAGCTGAAGGTAGAGGCAGGGCTGGAAGATGGGGCCTGCAGCAGGAGCTGTGAGGACCGCACAGAGGCAGCACTCGGCCTGGGTGGGAACTGCAGGCATCCACATTCAGAATCGTTAGAACCCCGGGTGCAAGGGGGAGAATAGGGAGAGATGAGGCTGAAGAGGCAGAGAAGGTCCGGACACAAGCAGGAAGAGAACCATTGGCTACAACAGGGAACTATATCAAGATGTTAGAAGAGATTCTTCCTTTCCAGTCTTCAGAGGGTCTCACTCTGTAGGTTCAGGCATGCTTTTGGCTTCTTGAAGTGGAACACGCAGCACAGAAAAGGGAATGAAGTCAGGGTGGCATTTATCTCATTGATTTTGTAATTTCTGAGATGTATGAAACCAGGGAAAGCAGCTAGGAGCAGAATAGAGCCCATATATTACGTAGCTCTTTATACCCAAGATGTTGGAATAGTGTATACATTATGAACAGTGGAGTGGAAATTAGATGGCCATGACCAGGCTGGAATAGGTCAGACTGTTTTTCAAGTCTTAATGTTTTCCAGTGTTAGATCTACTGGCTGTTTATAGTACAAGAAAGAACAAGCTGACCCAAGTTATTCGAAAGCCATTAATAGTGTGCATCATTTTAGATTATTATTTTAAGAGTTAATTCCTGGCCACCAGGTACATGAAAGCGGAAATAAAGTCAGTGAAGTTCAGTTTAAGTAATACTTTTAAGTAATCCTGGAGGTCAAGAAGATCAAGAAATACTCCACAGTTATACTCAGAGGCATTCATTTTTCCAAAACCATTTTCAATAATAATTTAGTTAATTGTATTTGTTTTAGAAAACTTTAAAGAATTCAAATATTTTCATATAAGAATAGTATCTATTCATATAAGAATAGTATCTATTTCATATAAGAATAGTATCTATTCATTCGGCAAATGAACAGAGAATAAATAAATATATAGGAATAAACAGAGAAGGAAAACTTTTCCTGTTCTTAATATCTGCCCAAGTGCAGCTCTAGGATCCTGGGAACCTGTGTCAGTGCTACAGTTTATGAAGCTATCTGGGTTCTCAAAGGGTTCAGCCTAAATGTTACAGACTGAATGTTTATATCTCCCCAAATTCATATGTCAAAATCTGATCCTTAATGGGTTGGTATTTGGAGGTGGGTCCTTTGAGAGGTGCTTAGGACATGAGGGCAGAGCCTACTGAATGAGATTAGCGCTCATTCATACTGAATGAGACCCCAGTGAGTTCCCTCAACCCTCCTTCCATGTGAGGACACCACAAGAAGATGGCCGTCTATGAGCCAGCAAGTGGGCCCTCACCAGACATCAACTCTTCCTTGATCCTGGACTTCCCAGACTCCATAACTGTGAGAAATAAATTTCTATTGTTTATAAGCTACTCAGTTCATGGTATTTTGGTGTAGAAGCCCAAACAGACTAAAACACGGTCTGAAGCATAATTTGATGGGAATATAGCAGAGGGGATAGTGTGTTCTCAGTACCTCATATCAGAATGTCTTTTCTCCAGCCCAAGTCTGCTGCCCTCTTCAGGCAACCCTCTAGGAAGCCTGAGACCTCACGTGCTTGAGAATATGTGTAGCTCTACAAAAATTTACATGACTTACTGTTTCAATGGTGTTTGTAATCACCCCCAGTGTTATGTACAATTACTCAGTATTTCAGAAAATCAAAGCTTGTTGATGATGGTGATGGTTCCAGTTATTCTTACTTTATTACAAACCATTCCAGAATTTAATGGTATGAAATAACTTTTCTCCTGCCCATGGATTCTATAGGTAAGGAATTTGGAAAGGCCATGGCAGAAGTGACTTGGTTATATGCTCTGTGGTTTCTGGTGCTTCAGTAGGGAAGACATGAAAGCTGAGGGCGGCTCAGTGCTGAAATCTTCTGGGGGCTTCTGCACTCTCATGCTAGATGGGTGGGCTCAGGTGACTCCAAGGCTGAGTCTGGTCAGGACTATTGACTGGATTACCTAGGAGTGGCCCCTTCATGTGGCTTGGGCTCTCTCCCAGCATGGTAACCTCAGAGTAGTTGGACATCCTAGATATTTCTAGATAATTTAGAAAAGAGGCTGTGAGAAGAAACAAGAAATTAAACTGCCTTCCTGCTTTAGGAAGCCTCTAGATATTTCTAGATAATTCAGAAAGAAAAGTGCTTTCTAGATAAGTTTGAAAGCACATGACCTTAGGGTCATGTAAGAGCCATGTGAAGGCCATGGAATGATAATTTAGAAAGCACTTTCCTTTCCGACACTTAAAATACATTTACATTGAGTAGCTTCATTTGGTGTTCATGTGATGAACATACATTCCCTAGATGTAAAAAATAGGGAGGAAGAGCAAAACAAGGAGGAAATTTTTCTATGCATCATACTGAGAGCAATTTAGTTGTATTTTGATAACTCTAAGAGAAAAATTCTGTAAGAACACAGAAATTCGGCACTGTAGTATACCCACTTAGTGGTATATATACTCATGGTTATCGTCTTTCTACCCCTACACAGCTCTGGTTTCAGAACGATGTCAGCAAACCAGTAAGACTTGCTTTGTTTGAAAGCATTCTCTTAGTTGCAGTCTTCCCAGTTCTCCTCCTAAATAAAAATCGAGGAGGTGGTGACTAAGCAGGAGATTATCCCTTCAATGTCACAATTCTGCCCTCAGTCAGGCTGGTCCTAAATATAATTCATAGCACAATTACACAACAGAAACAAAATAGGGGTTTTCTTAGGCCACTAGCCTTGCCGTGACATATAGAGACGTGTCTGGGCCCAGCTTCCTGAAGCAGGAAGGCAGTTTAATTTCTTGCTTCTTCTCACAGCCTCTTACTGCACAGTGAAGATGTAAACACTATCTGAGCAGGAAATCTGAATGAGTTTGTATGCAAAACGTTCTTGTAGGTTGAGATGTTTTAAATTTCCTTTAACAGTTGGCTAAAAATTTCACCAGAAATGTTCGGGAAATCTGAACTCTCATGCTGCTGGGGATATCCATATTTTACTGGCAAGCATCTAACTTTAGGAAAGCAATGTTTTGCAGTCTAAGAATTGAGACACATGGTCTAACAACAGAAAAAACCCTGAAACTCCAAGTTCATTCTCAATACTCTTGTCTGTATTATTGCCCAATACAGCCTCCTGAAGGTTGTTTCTTCATCTGTAAAAATGGGAGTGTTATTGGTGATCTAATGCTGACTAGTTATTTTCAGCCAATCACTATGGGTAAATTTTTTTTTTTTTAAAGCAGAGTTTTGCTCTGTCACCCAGGCTGGAGTGCCATGGCATGATCTCAGCTCACTGCAATCACTACCTCCCAGGTTCAAGCGATTCTCCTGCCTCAGCCTCCTGAGTAGCAGGGACTACAGGCACATGCCACTATGCCCAGCTAATTTTTGTATTTTTAGTAGAGACAGGATTTCATCATGTTGGCCAGGCTGGTCTCACACTCTTGACCTCAGGTGATTTGCCCAGTTTGGCCTTCCAAAGTGTTGGGATTACAGGTGTGAGCCAAGATACCTGGCCAAACATTTCTTAAATAGGGACTGAATGTATTTTCTCCACACCAAGTCTGCCCATGTCCTTTCTCTAACCATGACCTTATTATTTAATTATTTGCTCTTCTGGCTTCCTGAAAAGCTTACAGGATAAAGACTGGAAGGGAAATTCAGAAAACAAAAGACAAAAGCATAAATATAGGAAAGAGAAGAAAAGCTAAGAAGAATGAAGAGGAAGATGGAAAGCAATAGTTTAGAACACTTAAACTGTAGAGGAAATGATCTAAAGCTGCAAAGAAAATAAACAGAGAATAGATTTTCTTTATTCCTGCTTTCTTCCTATTCAAGGGCTGAGAATATCAAGCAAGAATCATTCCTACTACGACTTAAAGAAGTCAAATAAGAAATCCCACCAAGTCAACAGGTACACACTACCACCATAGGTATGTTTGACAGAGGAAGACATTAAAATAGGAAGAATAACGAGCTTCTGAAAGATAAGACAGGATCTTCTCAGTAACGCTCAGCCTTGGAATTGCCACCCACGCCCTTCACCTCCATTAAAGCGGGGCAGGTAAATACGGTCCCCTCACAGAAATCGGAAAGTGCAGTGGGAGTTTTATAGCAGCCATGGCTGCTGATGTTATTCACTGGGCCCGCCCAGCATTTGCCTACCTGCCTCATAAATGCAGAGACTATGAACTGCATGCAGAGCTGATTCGGGAAACTCAGTTCTCAAGATAAGCTTCTAACAACTGCGAAGAGAAAGCTTGAAAACTTGGCAATCAGATGCTGAGTCCTAATCCTGGGAAGTGGCTATAACCACAGATTGGCATGGTTCAAGAGAAAAGGACAGGAGAGCTACACACTGAGCAGGAGGGAAAAGGGTGTCAGAAAGTAGGACCAAGGGAGGGTTACATTCCTGCAGAGAGGTTCCCTTCCCAGGGATGCTCAGTGATCCACTTACAGCACATCCCCAGAGGAGGGATGGTTAGTTCTGTGATTCACGTTATAGTTACATTTACATGCTTTTCGAATATTGTATAGCTGTAATACATGACAAATGGTTCAGTCACAGTGCAGTATGATTTCCAGTCTAAATAATTATTGTATTGTCTTTTTAAGAGAAGGAGATTTCTTAAGTGGAATTATCATTACCTAGAATGTTTCCTGGCACATGTGGTAGGAGCTAACTAAATATTCTTTAAAGAGTTCAGTCATTATAAAGGTGAGGAATCTTTCAAAATAATCCAATCAGAGCAAATTCCTCTGTTGTGCCTATATTTGTAAAGCATAAAATAGGCACCTTAAAAAAGACAAGTGTCACCATTTGATGTGTATGTGTATATATAAATATATGATAGCTGAGCAGAAATAGCTATAAATAAATAATGGTATCTGCAGTAGATATAATACCATGGGATGAAAACTGTTTTGCTTTGAGGCTCTGTTAATATATTCAATGTCATTTATCTTCAGATTTGTTCTAACATTGATTTCTGGATTTTTTATTCATAAGAAAAATATCTACTTCATCAAGATGAAACAGTCTGATGAAGTCTGGTAGTAAAACAAGAATAGATTGAAAAGCCAGAAGACTCAGGTTTTGATCCCATGAGCACTCCTAATAGTCTGAGTGTCCATGGACAACCACTTTACGTTTCTAGGGCTGTACTTCTGCATCTCCAAACAAAAGAGCTGGGTTAGATGAATTTAATTACCACATCCATGTGCCCGGGTTTTCTGAGACACAGTGACATTTTCAAGCTTTCTTTCTCTTCTCCCTTCCAAACTCTTAGAATATCTTGGAATTTCTAGCAACTCAGTTTTCAAATTACATTCACAGGCTGCCTCAAATTCAACAAAGCACTGGGATCTTTTGAGGGATGTTGTTTCCAGAATTCTGGTGAAGAACTATGATCACTGTATTCCCTATGCTCCCCTCTAGTTCTAATATTCTATGATGCTAAGTTGTATCTTTTTTAAATTTCTGGGCACCATTAGGACTAGCAATAGCTTGCAAGTAAATGCCTGTTTTCAAAGCTCCCAACCCTATTACTATTGCAGAAACAACACAAAGCAAAACCCTAATTCTCTTACTTCAGAGATCAATCCAAGATTAATTCAGGATCAGGAAATAAGGTAATTTGGTTCTAGTGACACTGAATTGAGTCAGGATAAACACTTTACCGGCCAAAAGGAGTTAGAGATTTCAAGCATCTTACTAGCTGGAACAAAGTAATTTTCCATTACTGAACACACTTAGCCTTTTTCACAGTGAGCAATGTTCTTGGAACGTTCCTTCTGGAATTTGTTAGCATCTGTGTAATCTTTAAGGACTCCCACTGAATTAAGGGAGTTGATGTTTACTGGGTACTTGCACTGTAACAGACACTGTTAAATGCCTTATAAACATTTTAAAATATATTATCTCATGGTGATCATTAAAATTGCTTTGAAATTAGTTATGAGTACTTTACTCCGATCTTCAGTATCTTCTAGCATATGGTTTCAACTTACCTTTTGAGCCTACTTCTTGCCAACATGTAATATAGCCTATTTCATCCTGCCTAAACTATTTGCTATGCCCAAAATATACATCCTTGATTTGCCATTTCTATAACTTTTATTATTCCATATGATTCATGGTGTGTGTGCATGTGTGTGTGTGTGTGTGTGTGTGTGTGCGCGCTCACACACACATGAATAATGACTGCTTACTTCTATTTCTTCTCTCCCACAACCTACCCCCTCAATCTAGGTGAAATGCCATCTGCTTAAAACAGTCTTTTGTGCTCTACTCAACACAGTTGTCAAAAAGTGGTATCCAAAACATATGCATTGAGTTGAACTGAAGTCATGTATTCTTTATAAGTTTACAAGAAATAAACACCTAAGAAATGATGTAAATATGTATATATGGAGAATGCCTAATGGGACAGGTTATTGCTAAAATATCTTTGGACACATTTAGGGCTCCCTTCAGAGATAGAGGAAGATAAATTCTAAGAACAATGCACAAAACTTGGTGAACTAATAGAATTTTCTGGCCTTTCTGATTGTACAACACTTGCTAGAAGATACAATTGAGATGAATGTTTATAGAAGAGCATAAAGACTTGGTTAGTTTGAAGTCTCAGTGGTGCACTCAAAGAAGACAGCAAAAATCACAGAAATGGATTTGCCATTGTCATTCTGCTACTTCTAGTCCTGCTCAGATGTCACTCAAAGACTATGAGGAAGCAACACAGCCACATGCACAATATTCTGACTGCCAATGCGTGTTTGTTGGGGGGCAGGGGGTGAGGGGATGGGGCAGTAATGGTGACAAAAACCCTGCTTCAACACTGCATCTCCATATGCAGAGCCTATTAGAACTACTGCAACCTACTGCCCTCCATGTTTGCTTTCCCAGACACCACAGACACCCACTGACATACTCTAACATACAGCTCCACTCATTCCACTTGTGCTTCCAGTGAGGCAAGTCAGATGTATACCTAAGATCTGCAGATCACATCTGAAGTCTGTAACAACTGGCTGTGAAGGAGCCTCCATTAATTGCTGCTATTAGGAACGGCAGAAATGAAATGAAGAAGCAACTGAGCAGTTTCAACTGTGATCTGTGCAAGATATCTAGGCTGATTCTCCTGCTGCGACAATAAGACTGTTTGAATAACTCAAAGATCTGTATTAGCATCATTTTCAAAAACATCTGCTTCCTTTCAGGGACATGGGTTCTAATTCTACTCCTGCCTGCACTTTTGACATTTAGAGCAAAAATCTCTCTGTAACTAGGCAACGTGGTTTTGCTTTGCACAAAGGGACTCTAGCATTACCTTCTCAGGACACAAGCTGGTCATTATTCTTCTCGAACGCACAAACATTCTTACCTTCAAAGTCTCTATTTTCCCACAGAGCCAAAGCTTCAGTTCCTCTGTTCACTTCCTGGAATGAGCTTTTCACTAATACTGTTTTTCTCTCTGAGTTCCTCCCTTCAGAAGAGAATGGGAGAAGCCAGCTCTGCATGCAGTTTCCATAGCTTCACCCCTCACCCAGAAAATCTTAAGGACTGTAGATTTAGCAGGGCAGTGCCAAGGTGTTGGAGCCAAAATATATTTTAGAAATCTTTATTCTAAAATAAATTTTAGAAATCTTAACTCTGACGTAGGCAGAGATTGCATCATCAGTTATTTGCGTCATCATCAACTTTTGTTTTTGTTCAAGCAGTAAAAATGAAAGATGGGAAAGTATGTAAAAGGAAGCATTTACAACACGCTACCTCAAAATCAAATAGAGTCAAGTGCATCTTTGTGCACATTTCTTAGGAAACAGTTTCCCCAGGGAACTGCATATCGGAGATGTCACAGAGCAGGAAGGGGAAGAAGGGGCCCGTCAGGTAAATCTTCCTTAAACAAATGTGCAGAAAACAAAGTGGTATCTAAAGTTGACCACTTTTCCTCTAGTTGGCTTTCTTAGAAAATTAAGTGAATATGGAAACAAACTGATAACTGTGGCTGAGAGTTCAAAACTGACCTGCTCTATTTTGCTCAAAGAAGACGTGAGGCAAATGCTACCGTGCTTCCTTATCCAAAACATAACTTTATTAAGAAATGAAAGCAGCAGACTTTGCTTGCTTCAAATTATTTAAATTTTCATTTGAAAATATGTGCTCCCTTATGCTGTCCAAATAAGTATAAAGAAGTAAAATGAAAAATCAACTCTTCCAGATCTTTAGGGAATTTATGAATCATTCTAGATACAGTAAAAGATGACTTCTAAAGTTGAAAATAGTTTTAAAATAAACTAGATGTTTTAATTGATAAAGTAACACAAGCATGTAGTAAAATAGTCAAGTATTATAAAAGACTGTCCATTAGAAAGTAAGATTTCCCAAGACCCTAGTCACTTCTGCGAGCAAATTCTGTTAATAGTTCCTTGTTTATTTACCCAGAAATAGACAAATAGATCTGATACAAGCCTTTGAGTTTGCCTGGGTCTACGTGTTGGACAAAATCCCATATACGCTTTTCTGTACCTTGCCACTCTTATTGTTCAACCTTAGATACATACTATAGGTCTTTGTATATAGTTACATATAGATCTGCCATGTTTGAAAAAGTAATTGCAAGTAATCACATTGTGTCAACGTCCATAATTTATTCAATTAGGCCTCTTCAATTCATACATATTTAGATTATTTCCAGTCATTTACTAAAACTTTTCAAGAAATACCATGTGGTCCCTTCTAAGAAGTATGACCACATACAAAGTAACTTTACCTATTTTTCAGTGGTTTTTAAAAATTATTATTATTTGTTGACTGTGGATAACAGTAGTACATATCTAAGGCAAACATTTTTGATTGCCTACCCAGCAACTATTTACTCCTTTTTAAGTGTTAGTATTCTTACTTTGTCTTGGTGGCCACACAACATGCTCAGGTAAGTGAAGTCATATATATATATATATATATATATATATATATATATATATATATGTGTGTATATATATATATATATGTGTGTGTGTATATATATATACACATATGTATATACATATATATGTATACATATATGTGTATATATGTATATATATACACACACATATATATACACATATATACACACACACACACACACACATATATATATTATATATATACACACACACACACATATAAAATGGAGTCCTATAAGATTAAACAATGATTGATTATAGCAAGATTGAAAATGAATCCCTTTTGGTAGTGATCAAACTTAATATGTATCACTTAAGTTATTCATCAAAGAAGGAACATCAAATTACAATGAGGTATCTATTTTCAAATACTCTTACCAACAAACTTTTCTAATTTGTGAGCATAAAAATTTATTTAATCTACACATTTTAAATTGTGAGGTTAAACATCTTTCATTTATTTCGAAGCCATTCATACTTTTTCAGTACCCTGTGTATTCATGACCTTGTCCTTTCCTTTTGTGAATTTTAAGAACTCTGTAAAGGAAATCGGCCCTTTGTCATGGGCTGCAAATATAAATCTGTCATTTGTTCTTTTAGAAATATATTTGACACATGAAAAATTTTGAATTTTATAAACAAAATTTATCAATTATCATTGTCTTGTTTACAAAGACCTTCTCCACTCCAAGTATGTAAATACAAAAATTAAAACACTGTAAAAATTATGACCCTATCTATAGTATTTAACTTTAACATTTGATTCATTTATCTGTATTTAGTCACAGACATAGGTTTGTTTTTTTCTTTTCTTTTTATTTTTTGCAGATGACTGGCTAGTTTTCCTAATAAAATTTTAATGATCAGTTTCTGTTTCTTCATTGATTTTAAAATAATGTTTGTCATATACTAAATATTCTCAATAGACTTGGATGTATTATCAGAATCTATCTTATTTCATGGACCCAGTTGTGTATAATGTGCTAAAACCAAATTGTTTAATGTAGAAATACATTCTTACATTAACTGAGTCATATTTGACATTATTTCTGTTTTTTTGTAGTGCTCTGACTATTCATATGTGTTAATTTTTTCATGACAACTTTAGAATTTCTCTAATTTAAAATATTACATTGGTATTTGAATTTGGATTTCATAAGTTCATTAATTTGAAAACTGACCTCTTTACAATACTGCTAAAGTATGCCCTTTTAGTTTTCAATAGAATATTAATGTTTTCTTCATAAAAATCATGAACCTTGTTAAGCATATTCTTAACTATTTTTGTTGTTATTTAAAAGGATATCTTTTCTTCTTTTATATTTTCTAAACTGTTGTGTGTGTGTGACTATGTATGTCTGTGTGCATATATATGTGAGTGTTTGTATATCCAGGGAAGTTAAATGACAGTCTCCTAAGCCTTCTTAAATATAATTTGCTTAATATAATTTAAGCTCTTCTTTTAATACAAATCACTACTCTTATGTGGATTATTGTGACTAACAAATGTGATAAACTATTGCTATGTAAGATATCATAACAGACGCTAGAAAGTGACAAGCTGAATATTTAGATGTTTGTTGAGTGGGGAAAGGTTGCACAGTCCAACACCAAAATTGGACACAAGTAGCTTTGTCCAGTATTGTTTATGAATATTGTTGCTAAAATTAAAAATAAAGGCTTGAAACTTAAACTCAGGGGTCTTATATCACTTCTTTAAGTCTAAGTTGTATATTTTTTTACACTTTAATATTTTTGAAACTAAGAAGCACCTTACAGTCCATACATATACCTTTTGTAGTCATGTTTCTCTTTCCTATTCAAAAATTCCTTATCATAATACTTGATGGCATGTAAGAATTGAGAAAAATATTATATTATAACCATATAGGTTTCTACCTCTAATCCCAGGAAAGCAAGAATAGTTTAGTATATTTATTAATATGGTCAATTTCATCTGTTGTTCAAAGGATAAACTGTAAGAAATTATTAAGAAGTATTGAAAATTTTAGATAAAATTTAACATATTACTATTTTTTCTTGAGTCGGAGTCTCGCTCTATCACCCAGGTTGGAATGCAGTGGCATGATCTCGGCTCAATGCAACCTTTACCTCCTGGGTTCAAGCAAGTCTCCTGCCTCAGCCCGGGTTCAAGTGATTCTTCTGCCTCAGCCTCCCAACTAGCTGGGATTACAGGCATGTGCCACCAAGCCTGGCTAGTTTTTGTATTTTTAGTAGAGATGAGGTTTCTCCATGTTGGTCAGGCTGGTCTCGAACTCCTGACATCAAGTGATCCACTTGCCTCAGCCTCCCAAAATGCTGGGATTATAGGCATGAGCCTCCATGCCCAACCAGCATCTTACTATTTTTGTAAGTCAATAACATATAAAGAATAAAACTTCATTTGCATCCTAAAAATACCTTAAACCAACTGCCACTATCATTCTTATAATAAGACATTACAAATAGCACATTAGAGTAAGGGTAAAGAAATGAAGCCCTCTGCATGACACTGATTAAATTTTTCTTTGTCTTTGTGTGTGTGTGTGCACTTTATTCCACTGGTCTCAAGTCAGCATACAGGCAAGCTCTGGCTGCCTCCACCCACCCCCAGGGAGACCAAAAGCCTTCATACATCTCAAGTTGAGGGACAAAAAAGGGCTAGCCACAGAGGCTAAAATCTTTCAAAATAAAACAAAATAAAAAGGTATTAAGGTAAAATTATTTTTTTTCCTTTTTCTATGAATCCTAGCCTACATTTAGATAAAAAAGATTTGATCCCATGATTTAAAAAGGCATAAATGTTGAGAAGAAAGAGAACATGCATTAGAATTGCTAAATATATTCTCTTTCTGAATTAAATGTGAGAAACATTTAATAAGAAAATCAGAAAATGCAAAAATTAGTAACTTCCTTATATAGCTGTAATCCCTACATAGTTCAAAGTTAAAATGGAAAAAAATCTGTTCATGACAAAACTAATAATATTAAAAACCTAGGAAAAAGCTAAAAATAAGTAGAAACAAGTTGAAAAAAACCATGAAATTCTGCTAAAGTATATAAAAGCATATACAAATGAAGAATCACATTGTTTCTTTGTACAGAACTCTTAAGTATTAAGGCACTCAGAACCTACAAATATTTAACAGTTTCCTTTCTTAATTTTGATAGTAGGGCTTAAAATCTTACTACTCAGTTCCCTCATCATTTGTCTGTGCTCAATCACTTTTTTTCTCTATAAATGTTAGCATAACTTTTTTAAAAATTAAAAATCTTTTTTTCCCTCTAACCTTGTATCTCAAGCGTAACTCTTAATTTCTGCATTTTGCTTTTCAATAAAGGAAAACAAATCAAATTGTACAATTTCTTCAATGCTCTGATCCACTGCAGAGACTGCATACATCCCATTGTACAGAGTAGCGTATTCAGGGTTAATCTGCATTCGATACAATTTCAACAAGACAGTTTGATGCTTTCTAGGGTTACAGGCATTATACAGGGCATTCTCTGACTTTTTTTTTTTTTTTTTTTTTTGGAGATACAGTCTCGCTCTTGTTGCCCAGGCTGGAGTGTGGTGGTATGATGTTGGCTCACTGCAACCTCTGCCTCCTGGCTTCAAGCTATTCTCCTGATTCAGACTCCTGAGTAGCTGGGAGAACTACAAAAACTATACAAGAACTATGAAAACCTAGCTGGGCATGGTGGTGAACTACAGGTGTTCGCCACCACGCCTAGCTAGTTTTTATTTATTTATTTTTTTTGAGACGGAGTTTCGCTCGTTACCCAGGCTGGAGTGCAATGGCGCGATCTCGGCTCACTGCAACCTCCGTCTCCTGGGTTCAGGCAATTCTCCTGCCTCAGCCTACCAAGTAGCTGGGGCTACAGGCGTGCACCACCATGCCCAGCTACTTTTGGTATTTTTAGTAGAGACGGAGTTTCACCATGTTGACCAGGATGGTCTCGATCTCTTGACCTCGTGATCCACCCATCTGGGCCTCCCAAAGTGCTGGGATTACAGGCGTGAGCCACCATGCCTGGCCACTCTGCGTCTTAGCAGTATGTAGCTGTTACCTTTCTGTTACTTTTATCACTCATTATTTTCCACTATCCAAATGTTTACTGATTTCCACTCCTGTCTCTGCGTCTAACTGATGCCACCATGCTGATCACCATCCTCTCTAGTGCATATTTTGTAGCTGTTGGCAAAAGGCAAGCTTAGTATTTCTCATCAAAGGGCTCTTCCCATCCACAGGGCAAAGGGGTCTCATGTAGCATGTAGCTACAACTGAATTTGATGCTGGCATAATGCTTTACCACTGAAGAGTTTCTATCTTTAAAAACAACAACAACAACAACAACAACAACAACAACAACAACAACAACAATCTAACAGAACTGTTCATGAGTTTAAAGACTTCCTAGAAGCCTGGCCATTCCAGAGGCTTAATTCTGGACAGCAAAAGCTCAATCATGGAGTTATCTTTACAGATGACAAAACAATACATTGTTAAATACAAACAGAGTAAGTGTGTTCATTGCTATTTGTACTTATGCTTTCAATAATTTAAAGGTAAAAATCCTAATATTGTATTAGAAGGGCACAGAAACCAAAATTTCTAGCAAGAATTATGTGCCGGGCACCATGCTAGACCCTTTACACAGTTCATATTCATTATGCATGGTAGCTATGTTCTATAAAGTCACCGCAAACACTGCAAATATGGAACCATTAGCAAATACCATTGCTCCCAGGGGAAATATAGTGTTAGATTCCTGTGAGCCTCTGGTAACATTTTTGTTAACAGATCATTATGTGACCTTGTTTGATATGTGTTTCTATTTAAAGGCACCTTATTTAGTATATACTGTTGGTTCATTAGTGTTAAACACACAGCTAACGGCTATAATTCATACTTGAACAAAGCTTATCTAACACACACATTTTCTCCCTAATGCACATCACAGCCTTCTTGTGTTTACGAACATTAGACAGCATGTCAACACTATGGTTGGGAGCCATTTAAAACAGCAAAATCACTAACAAAAAGCAAAAAAAAAAAAAAAAAAGAGAAGTGAAAAGGCAGCATTAAGTAGACTGTGAAAAGGACATGTGTTTACAGTTTCAAATTTGAAATAAAAAGGCCGAGCATCACCTTGCTCAACCTCAGCTGGTAAGGAATGCGTAAGACAACTCACATTTTTCACCACTTTGCACATATCCAGAAACGACAACACAAGTGCTACAAACATTGATTTTGAAGTTATTAATACATTTTGGCAAGTAGGTACATTCACAACTACTGAATTCGTGAGTAATGAGGATAAACTGTATTTGAGTTTTCATTTTAGTGTCCCCAGTTTACAGTTGAAAAGGCTAAGGTGTAGAGATGCTTTTTAATAGACAGCTTCAAGAATACATTAATAATTTGCAAGGTTTTGTTTGTGTAATTCTAAGACCTTTGCTCTTCACACCTGTCTCTAAATATTAATAATGAGCTTATAATTCAGCTTCTTTGAAGAAACTGAATGTAACTGCAATATTTAAAACAAGATGCAATGCTCACTTAAAACAAGATATTGATTTTCTTGGAATTCTTGTGATCTTATTTAAGACATTTGTAAGTGTTTATAGCAAGAATATACATATACGTATTATTTTCTCTTTGTTATTGACTTTCTATTCGGAGAGATTTAAGAATATAATTACGGAGAGAGAGAAATTATGACAATAGTTCTCAACCCTGGCTTCACATCAAAATCCCTGGGAAGTTATAAAAGAAAAGATAAATGCCCAAAGCTGGCCCAGGCCACATAATCAGAATCCCTGTGGGTAAAGCCTAAACATCTGTAATGTAAAAGCATCTCAGTTTATACGGATGTGCTGCTAGGTTGAAATCAATTGAATTGCTGGGTGTAGAAACCATTCAAGAAAAAATTCATTTCATCTTCTTCAATAAGAGATCAGGACTGGTATGGAGAGAAAGAGTAAAGACCTATCATATATAGTTGGCCTTGGAACAACATGGGTTTGAACTGAATGAGTCCACTAATTGCTCTGTTCCTGCTACCCTGAGACAGTAGACAAACCTCCTGTCTTCCTCCTCCTCCTTCTCAGCTTATTTAATGAGAAGATGATGAGGATGTGTTAGGCTGTTCTTGCATTGCTATAAAGAAAGGTGTGAGACTGGGTAATTTATAAATAAAAGAGGTAAAATTGGCATATGGCTCTGCAGGCTTTACAGGAAGCAGGGTGCCAACATCTGCTCAGCTCCTGGAGAGACCTCAGGAAGTTTACCATTATGACAGAAGATGAAGCAGGAACAGGCATGTTCACGTGACAAAAGCAAGACCAAGAAAGAAAGACAGTGTAGGGAGGAGACACACACTTTTAAACGACCAGGTCTCCTGTGAGTTCAGAGAGAGCTCACTTATCACCAATGGGGTGGGCCAAGCCTTTCCTGAGAAATCCGGCCTCATAATCCGGTCGCCTCCCACCAGGCCTAACCTCCAACACTGTGAGTTACAATTCACCATGAGATTTGTTGGGGGACACATATCCAAACTATATCAATAATGATCGACTTCCACTTACTGAATCTCGTGTGTGTGTGTGTGTGTGAATGATATATATATATATATATATATATATATATATATATATATACACATGAGATATATATATCAGATATATATAGAATATACATATCTCATATATATCATATATATATACACACACACACGCACATGAGATTCAGTAAGTGGAAGAGAGAAAGAGAGAGACTATATGTATATAGTCTCTTCCCTATAATTTTTTAAATTTTCTCCAGCTTACTTTATTGTAAGAATATACTATAGAATACATATAACATACAAGATATGTGGTAATCAACTATGTTATCATTAAGACTTCTGTTCACAATAGGATATTGGTAATTAAGTTTTGGGAAAGTCAAGTTATACATGGATTTTTGACTGCACCTAAGCCCCGCATTGATTGTTCAAGGGTCAACTGTAATTGCAAAGCTAGTTAAAAAATGGTATAAGTGGTAATCTAGCCCCACTGAATTAAACTAAAAGAGGAAGAGCCCTGCAGTTTGGGGTGGCAAAATTTTCATCATCCCTTCTTTTTTCTTCATTTCAGGTGAAGACAATACTAATTTTGTGGGACCATGGTAGAAGATTTATAATCACATCAACATGAACGATAAGACTCTATATCACTATAAATCCCCAAGAACAGGGATTATCCCTGTTGCTCACCACTGAATTCCCAGAGCCCAGCACAGTGCCAGGAACAATGTAAGTCTCATTAGATTTGTGCTGAATATATTAATGAGGCATTGCACTGATTCTGAAATGAATGATGGCAAGGGCCTTTAATCCTTGATTAATTCTCCATTCACTTATTTGTGGATATGACAAGCAAGCCTTCTGTGTACTTACATGCCTTCTGGGTGGCTGTTTACTATGCAGCATACAAGAGAAATATAAGTATGTTTTTACTACTAAGAAATGTATTATTGTTGCATGGGCAAGGCGTATGAAATATTAGTAATCCATGTTAAATAATTATTTTAAAAGCACCTCACTGAATCACAAAGATAGTAAGTACTGGGCAATTGTTTAGGCAAAGCTTTGCAACGGCTCTGGGTCTCTAAGTGGCTGCTAGAGAACCATTAAGCTCTGCCTAGGCAGAAAGAAGCAAGTCAATCAAAAGAACATTCAACTAACGAAGGAAACACTCGTGGCATCAGCTCTGTTCTCTACAGGCCTTGCTATGAAACAATTGGCATTTTATCTGGGGTTGAGAAGAATGCGTGGGTATTAGGGAATGAACACTAGCAGTCGGTTTTCTCTGCTTTTTGCGATTTTTATTTTCATCGCACATTTGAAGAGTCTCTATTATTTCCTGCGGAGTCAAGTTTCTTTTTATGTGCAGATTCCATCGCACATTAAGCATGCTTCCATGCGAATAGCTTCAGGTTACAGTTCTATTTGAAGTTTTTCTATGTAAAGAGTGATTCAGCCTTGATTTAAGAAAATTTCTCATTATCTTGCATTTTCCTTGTAAACTGATCTTCCTTCAGTTATACCTTGCCAGGTGTATGGGCATGTTTATCTGCTAAGAAGACAGAAGTATTTTTATCATACCCTTTCCTAGCCGAGGAGAATTGGGAGTGATAAGTACGCATGGAGAGTAAGTCCATCAACATTCTTAAGTTCTTGGCACCATAAGCTCATGGACTAGGAGTGCTAGGCTCTTGTATGTTTCAAAATTTATATCACCTCGGTTGCTGTCACTGAAAACTGATTTGCTTTAATCCCAGCTTTATTGTAGCTGGATTGAGAGCTCCTCAAAAATACTTCCACTCACGGATGGGGAACAGCTTTGTGAGTGTCTATCTAACTCTGAAGCAAAGCAGAGACAAAAAAGATCATTTTCTTAAATAAGAGAAACACCAACAAGCCAATTACAGCACCAAGCCAGTCCTTGAACCTTCCTTTGGACCTTGCTTTATTTAGAGACAGGCAGGGCACAAGCAACATGTAGAGTCTGTAAGTCTCAAGAGTGCCAAGGGAGAGCAGTCTACACTTGAAGTGGACCAAAGAATGCCCCCAAAGGACTTCTGTTTATATGTGATGCAAAAACACTTAAACTTATCTAGCTACATCATTCCACAGTTACATTTTTAACACTCTCTGGAAACTGGAGACGGGTGGGGTTTTGAAGGAGAGCAGAGTGAGCAGTCTGGGTGAGGAGGGGGTCTGGGGAATTCCAGAGACTAGCACAGACTTCAAAGCCCTATTCCTGCTAATCTCATAATGTCCTTGAGCTCCTCCAGGAACAGCTGCTGTTGTTGGTGAAACTGATCTTAACCCTTAAGGTACTAGTTCCCTATAAACAGAAAACACACAAAGACCAGGTGGGAATATCTCTTGAAAATAATAGATTTGGGTTTTTTTTCTCTTCTTTGTCTCTCATATTTCTATGTATCAGAAGCACTCATTCACTCAATATTACTTGAATGAAGCTTCTATGTGCAAAGCACTTTATAAGAGAGCAGGGAATTATAAGTATAAGAAGTATTTTTTGGCAACCAGAAGTTATAATTTCCCAGTGAAGGTAGAGCAGTATATTACGTATGGCAAAAAAAGATTCAGAAAATAAGATTATAAATATTAAGAGTAGGATGAGATCATCACTGACTTGGGAAATTAGAGAAACACTCCTTTTTTAAGCAAGCCATTTTTCAAGGACACACAGATTTCTGATCATCCAAGACACATCCAGGCAGGGGAAAAGCATGGTTGTTGCAAAGCGTTAAGGGAGTGACTGATACATCTGGTCTGAAGGAAGGATCACACAGGTGTCCTGGAAACCAGATACCAAGGCAAAGAGTTCTAAATGGAAACAATTAGAAATATTACTCTCAACAGTATATCAGAAAATGTGCAGGGCACAAAAGGTACAAAATTCCTGAGATGAACATCACAAAGGTTGTTGAATCTAGGATGGGACATGAAGCTGTTATCAGATGTAGCTGAATCAGGTCTGACCTAGAATATCCCCTGAAAATAAACCAGGATTGAAAATAGGGGCAGGGTATGTGAAGAACCTGGGTGGTTGCCTCATTCTAGAACATTCCTTATGTATTAAGAGTCACAAGCAAGGATGAGTTAACTCTGGTTTTAAGGTCTCAATAAGATCAGCCATGAATGGATTAGGAATCAGGCTATTTTCCACTGATAGGAGTTCTTTGAGGACAGGATTTATGTTGTCTGTAGTAACTGAAGTTTATTAATTTTTTTTTTAGAGGCAGGGTCTTGTTCTGTTGCCCAGGCTGGGGTGAAGTGGTATGATCATAGCTCACTGCAGCCTCCAATTCTTGGGCTCAAGTGATCCTCCCACCTCAGCCTCCTAAGTAGCAGGGATGACAGGCACAAGTCACCATGTCCAGCAAACAATTTGTTTCTTTTTTAAAGATGGGATCTTGTTATGTTGCTCAGGCTGGTCTCAAACTCCTGGCCTCAAGTGATCCCCATGCCTCATTCCCTCAAAGTGTTGGGATTACAAGTATTAGCCATCATGCCCAGGCCAAATTTAATTTGATTGCTCATAGGATACAGTAAAAGAAAAGGAAAATAGACCTTTGCTACTCATGTCATTAAGGTAAAACTGTCTGAAAATTAAGAAAAAGCCTAGAATCAAAGAAATAGCATGTAGACAACCACAACCACACTCACTGGCAATCAGTAAAGGGAGAACAGATGCAAACACTGCCTGGTCTCATGAATCAGTGATGTAGTATGATCAGCACTGTTTCCAGGTAATTGTAAAGTTTCTTCTTCTACCATGTCAGGAAATTTGAGTGTAATTTTCCTGTTTCCCTGTGGGGTAGTATGATTGGAGCAGACTTGAGATGCAGCAGAGAAAGAAACACCACCCTGGGCTTTCCCCCCGTTAAGTGTGGTGCTTAGCCTTGTTGCTTTGGTGAATTGCTTCATCTCTTTAATCTTCATTTCCCTGTTCTCTATAGGGGAAAGAGAATAACTGCTTCTCCTATGTCACAATGTTCTTGTGAAGAAAAAAACCACTTAATAAACGTGAGATCTGAAATGAAAGCTTCCTGTGCTGCCAATCATGATATAAATTCATGGTACCTCTATCTACTGACAGAGAAATCAGGAATTAATTACTGAGCTTGGTGTCAGCTATGCCTAGAATTTTTTTATATATACATGTGTAATGTTAGTATTTATATAGAGCACCTTTAATGTGCCGGGTGGCATATCTTTAAATGTGAATTCAGCAAAAGTCACTCGGCTGTGAGTTCCCACATAGCTATAGTGGTTTCTCGGACACAGAGGCTGCCATTCTTTTTGCCTACCAGGCCCCTCCCCCGGTGATGTTGACATCTTCATCTACAGCCTGGTGTATGGACCTGTTAGATGAGGTAGTCCAGTCCAGCTTTGATGGACTAGGTTTTTAGAGAACCACAAACCTGCATCTACTGAATCCTGCACAGAACTAGCATTGAAACCTTGCACAAGTCAGTTAACCCTGCGCTAGAGCCTTCTTCCCAGCAGTGCTGGGAGGATATGCATGATCTGATGATGGCTGTGAGCACTCAGCACATCACTGGCACATCCAGGTGCTCAGTAAATGTTGTCTATGCTGAGGTGGTGGTAGCTGAAAAGAGGGCATGTGGGGACAATTGTCCAGGTTCAAAATTCTCTTTTATTCTCTAGGGATAGTAAGCAGCTATGTTCACAAGAAATACTTTCAGTGTAGCCCATACTTTTTCACGTAGCATTTCTTCAGTGAAGACTCTAAGCTGGTTGAGAAGTTTTAAGAGTACACTATTAGCTCTCACTTTTCATTTTGGAAACTGCCTCCAGGAGCTATTGTAGGCATTGACAATCCCTTTTGTATCTTTGAAAATTTGTAGGCATTTGGCTTCTACTATGAAAGTGAGCCGCCCTCTGTTGGTCCTGCAAGCATTTGCACAAACATTTTATCCTTTTTCTTTCTTTTTCTGTTTTTGAGACGGACTTTCTGTGTCGTCAGGCTGGAGTGCAGTGGCGTGATCTCAGCTCACTGCAACCTCTGCCTCCTAGGTTCAAGTGATTCTCCTGCCTCAGCCTCTTGAGTAGCTGGGACTACAGGCACATGCCACCACGCCTAGCTAATTTTTGTATTTTTAGTAGAGATGGGGTTTCACCACGTTGGCCAGGATGGTCTTGATCTCTTAATCTTGTGATTCGCCCACCTCGGCTTCCCAAAATGCTGTGAGACACTGCGCCCGGCCATATCCCTTTCTTTCTCTTTCTCTCTCCCTCTCTGTCTCTCTCTCTTTCTAGACAGGGTCTTGCTCTGTAGTCTAGGTTGGAGCACAGTGACTAGTCACAGGTAAGATCATAATGCACTTCAGCCTTGAACTCCTAGGCTCAAGCAATCCTCTGGCTTTAGCCTGCCAGGTAGCTGTGATTACAGGCACATGCCACAACACCTGGCTAGGTAGCACTGTCTTTTGATGACTTGTGGCTGGTACTTTTCTTCCTTCTTTTATCTTTGTGAAGGTCTCTGAGGGAAGCCCCTTCCTGTGCGGGCCACTTTGATTGGTGTTAGATGTCTGTTATGTTAGCTGATAATGTCCCAGTGGCTTGTGTAGTTCAGTTTTGAATGACTCGCTGACATTTGTGTCAGGCATTTGTTTTCAGTACATTTTTCCTGCAGATATGTATCTGAGATGTCTCTCTTCTATCTGTCTATCTGGCTCAATGCTTCTGTTTAAGTGACATGTGAAGCCCTGTACACAATGCTTTATACCTAGACTCTCCCATAGCCTTTCTCTTCCTTATGGCATTATAAACAGACAAAGAGCTGCAGAATGACCTTAAATGGGTTCTTCATGGTCATGACTTCAAAAGTACATATTAAAACAGGCCCATTGAAAGTGGCCTAATATGTAAATCCAGTCCTATGCACATAGGCATATATATGTATTCATATATAAATACTAATATAGGTGTATTACATATACAGTTGGTCCTCACTTGCCCTTGACAATAGGTCCTTGGAAACTGCAACTTTGAGCAACACCACATACAAGAAAAATAGTTTTACCATAAGCTAATTGATATAAACAAGAACTAAGTTCCTATTGCGTATTTCTGGTCACAAAAACATCACTGCACATCTAATTAAAGACTCAAAACCTTCTAATATTAAATACAGAACTAAATGTGAGCTATACACACATTTGAGAAAGATTAATAAAAACAAGTCATAAAAACATCGGGTTAAAAAATTATTTACTCGACTTTTGGTAAATTGGTGTCGGCTGCTGTAGAGGTATTATACCACCACAGAGTTCAAAAACAAGAACTACAAATAGGGCAGGCTCCCTAAGCGCATTTATATGATTACTGTCTACTACAATAATTTGTATTCATTCATTCTCCAACCCAATTATTCCAGTTCAGGGCTGCAGTAGCCTGGCAGGTCAGGGTACAAGGCGGGAACCAGACCTGGAGAGGATGCCATCCCATCTCAGGGTATACTTGCACACACCCACGCTCCCTCAGACTGGGACATTTTAAACATGCCAGTTCACCTAACATTCACATCTTTAGGATGTGAGAGGAACCCGGAGCACCAGGAGGAAGTCCATGCAGACATGGAGAGAATGTGCAAACTCCACACAGACAGTGGCCCTGGCTGGCATAGATTTCTTTTCTCAACATTATAACAAAATGATGTTATTTGAGGACCTGCTGTATATATTTTGTATCTTCGATATTATATTGACATATTAAAACAGGCCCATAAAAAACATGCAATATCTATTTATACATAAATATGCAGGTGGGTGTATATTACATACGAATATTTTGTTTTGTATCATCAAGTAAGTTTACATTTTTCTTTTGAATTTCTGTTGGATTTTATATGCTCCAAATCATCCAGAAAATGTGAGTGTGTAGAAAGGATGATTTAGCCACCCCACTATCACTCTGTCCCTGCCTAGGGATGGAATGTTAAGTCTCCCCTTTACCGTTAGGGAGTGAGTGTTCCACAGCTTTGCTTCTGAGCAAGTATGTATAGGAAGCTATCACTATCTTACAATCTGTAGAATATTTCAGGCTGTTTAGATTCATTGAATAATTTGCCTCCAAGAAGGCTGTCAGTGCTGATTTTTGTTCTCTTTTTTTGCCCACAATTGAATTGGACATGCTGGTTGTAAATTCTGATTTAGCAAAACTCCATTCAATAGAACTTTAAACAGTCAAAATGTGCAAATTTAGTTTCATCTGCAATTAACTGCCTGATTTAAGAAACATGTTTCTATTTTCTCATCTTTTTAAAATGTATGTGCTTTGCCCCTAAAATATCAATCCATCTCTGTTAAGTATGGAAACGTATGTGAACCTACACATTTTGCACATGCACAAAAATACTCAATACTTCTTTAGTGTAACCCCCCCATAGCTTATCATGCATTTCATCTGTCAGCACTAAGAATAAAGACTTTCCATGAATACAATTCCAATCATGTAATCCTGTTAGTTCAAAGTGAGCTTCAATAGCACTTGACAGACGCTGGCAAAAGTAGCTCACTGCATGAAAACAAACCGCACAATTCTGTTTGTACTTGTTGACACACTATTAAATTGTTTTAATAGGACTTACTTAGAAAGGTGTATATCTTGGTAGTTAAAGCCTATTACATTTTAAAGTACACTTTATATCCAAAATGTTGCTCTCATAGGAAAATTGTGATTACAACATTTAGACCACATAGCCCAACTATAATGCTTTGTCTTGTCTTAGGAAAACTCATACTAAGCTAAAATTGTACCTGTCATTGAATCAGCAGTGATGAGAAATAAGGAAAAAAAAAAACCTGAAATGATCACCTAGGGGTTTAGCAGAGTATGGAGCGTGTAGGTTGCTGCACAATTAACCACAGTTCTGCTTGATTATTTTTGGTCACAGCTGCAGTCTGGATGAAACTTAAATGCCAACCTTTTTTAGTCTCTGAAAATCTTGTTCTTTCACTAAATTTGTTTACCACAGCTTTCTCTCAGAGAAGATGGTGGATGACAATACATTTTTTGGCTTGTGGCATATTTTGCCAAAGGGGATACATTTACTTAATGAATGCATAAATCCAGTCCTATGCACACAAGCAGTCATTTCCTTCCACGTTCTCCTCAAGTTGAACTCCCTGGCTGCTTTTGACATCATATCCCGAGAAATCGAAGCCCTCGTCTCAAGTATGAATATGGCTCAGTTTATAATCGGCCCTTCGGGCTTAGGGAGAGGTACAGTGATTCAGAATCACACTGTCCCCAGAACATTTTCAGCTTAGTGGCAGCAATTTAATTTTCTTCTTTCCACTCTAAAAATCCTGAAAATGCCATCAGGAGATTTTCTCGTCACCCAAACGATTCCACTAATGTTTCCTCCTTCTTATCTTTTTCTTATTTAAAAATGGAGGTATCTCTAAACGTGTTCAGTCTGTTCCCCATGTCTAGGTAGACACTGTGATCTCAAACGCCCTTCAGGCTGCCTGGCACACGTGTGATATTGTGAAATATATCTGGTAGGTTTCTTGGCATACACCTTCTAATATCCTTGAAATCAGCAGAGTAGTAAGAATATGTTTTGTATGATAATGAAAGACTGGTGGCTGGCAGTCCCTAGATAGCTTCAGGATGGGAGCTGGTCACCAGAAAGACTGAGGCATGGTTAGAGGGTTGGGACTTTTGGCCCCACCACTCAACCTCTGGGGAGGGGAAAGGACTAAAGTCTGCCTTGATCCTCAATGGCCAACCGTGTAATTAATCCTGCTTACACAATGAAGCCACCAAAAAAAAAAAACACAGAAAGACAGGGTAGGAGAGCTTCTGGATAGCTGAGCATGAGGAGGTTCCTGGAGTGGTGCTCCCTGAGAGGACACTGAAGCTCAGTGCCTCACCCCACACACCTCAGTCTATGCATGTCTTCATCTGGCTGTTCACCTGTGTCCTCTGTCATCTCCTTTATGATGCATGGTAAACATTAGTGGAACGTTTCCCTGGGGTTCTGTGAACTGCTCTAGCAAATTAATGGAACCTAAGGAGGGGGTCGTGTAGCTGGTTGGTCAGAAGCACAGGCCACCACCCGGGGCTTGTGATTGGCATGTGAAGTGGAGCAGTCTTGTGGGACTGAGCCCTCAACCTGTGTGACCTTATGCTATCTCCAGGTACACGGTGCCAGAGTTGGAATGAATTATAGTACACCCAGCTGGTGTCCGCTCTGGAACTGCTTGGTGTGTGGGGAAAACCCCCCACACATTTGGTGTCACAAGTACTGTGTTGAGTTGTGTAAGTGAGAAGAAGATGAAGAAACTCCAACTTTGTTTTTGGACTTATTTTCTCCTATCTAAAAGAACATCCTACACCCGTTCTGCCAGCACCTTGGTGCCAATCTCCAAGTAAGTTAGTCTATATAAGGAGTAGACTAGGAAAGAAGGCCAGGGAGTGGGCTGGACAAGGAGAAATTGTGGAAGGTTTTATTGTTTCCTAAACGTGTTATAAAATACCCATGGTAGCCTGTGCTCACCCTGAGGCCTTTGGAGAGGGAGAAGTGATGCTCATTTTCCACAACTTGACTGTTTCCTTAAAGATGTTTCCAATAAGGGACCAAAGCATCACATAATTAGGCCAAGCTTCCTCTATCCCTCTTTGGATCATCAAGGCTGCCAGCAATGAAACAGATTTGGAGCCCAACCAAGTCTCAGATGGTGCCGGGCACCCACAAGCTCTCTTTCCTGGACAAAGGGATGTCAATATCTTCACCAGAGTGGAATTTCTTTTGTTGTCTTGGAAACAGATGTGTATGCCCTTTTAGAGACACACAGATAGATCAGCATGCTGTGTCCCTGAAAAATCTCCAAGATGCTAATTTTAGTCCCCGTCCTAATGTTACGAAGCTTCACTTGGTCCTCGGAGACTAAATCAGGCCCCCAAAAGAAACACTGATAGTTTGAACAGAAACAATCCACTTTAGTTATCTCCAAGACCCACCAGTATAAACTGTTTGATATGGGAAAGCCCCTGTCTTGGTTTGTTTGGTGCTGTTATAATTGAATATCTGAGATTTGGTAATTTATAAAGAATAGACATTAATGTTTCATAGCTCTGGAGGGGAAGTCTAAGATCAAGGTGCTGGCATTTGATGTCTGGTGAGAGTCTTCTTGCTACATTTTCATGTGGCAGAAGGCAGAAAGGCAAGAGAGCAAGCTACTCCCTCCATCAAGCCCCTTTGTAAGGGCACCTATCCCCAAATCACCAGGGAGCGGCCCTCATGGCCTAATCACCTCTTTGAAGGCCCCACATGTTAATACTATCACATTGGCAGCACCTAAATTTTGAAGGAACACATTCACACCATAGCAACCACCTATTGTAAGTGAGCAGAAAGCTAGAATTATGCTTCAAAATGCATAGTTGAGGCAATTCAATTTTATCATAAATGATTTTACCTAAATGAATATGGCATTATCCATGACACACTGACTTTGAATGCTGTGTCACGGCGTGTGCACTTCACATCTGCATGCCACTTTCACTCACCTTTCAGCTGTGCATTGCAAGTCCACAAGATGCAAGACACTGATGATTTTTTAAAAGTTATATGATATTTGAAAGAGTAAGTAGGAGAATAAAGAATGGTACAAATACTTTCATCTTTGATTTTTTTTTTTTAACCATTTCACAGCAAATAAGACAGAAAGACTAAGATGAGACCTGGCATAGATTTTTTTTTAAAAAGCTCCCCAGGTGTAGCTAAGGATGCAGCTCACTAGTCAAGACAATGGGGAATTAATTGGCTGTTCTCACTCATATGTGGGAGGCTAAAAACATTGAAGCCTTAGAAGTAGAGAGTAGAACTGTGGTTACAGAGCCTGTGAAGGGTGGGAGAGGAGAATAGGAAGAAGCTGGTTAATGGATACAAAGTAACAGCCAGATAGAAGGAGTACATCCTTGTGTTCTACAGCACTGTACAGTGACTATAACTAACAATTTATTGTAGATCTGTAAACAGCTAGACAAGAGGATTCTGAATGTTCCCAACACAGAAATGATAAATGTTTGAGGTGACAGATATGCTAATCACCCTGATTTGATCATTACAAATCGTATACTTGTATCAAAATATTACTTTGTACTTCATGATATGTATAACTATTGCCTGTCAATAAAAAGAAGACATGCTTTAGGATCTGGCTTTTGTGTCTAGTGTCAACATCCTTTGGAAGTTTGTAATGAATGCAGAACCTCAGGCCCCATGCTAGACCAACTGAATCAGAATCTGCATTTTAATAAAATCCCCAAGTGATTAGCAAATACATAAAAGCCTGAGAAGACCTGCTCTATCACGTCGCATGCTACACCTAGGTTACGTATTTGAAGCCTATAGCTAAGCCTCGCCCCTTCCTCTTTCAAACCTGCCATCAGAACCCATGCTGTAGGCACTGAGAGTCTACACTGTGCAACAAGATGTATTTTCTTCTGTTCATCAGATCTTTCAAAGCAGTGGAAATGCAGGCCCTGGATACTTTATGTAGTGGTCAAAGGCAAGTCCATTCATAGCAATTAGTCTTAAAGAGGTCCTCTGCACTTACTGTATGTGGTGTGTTCAACAGGAGGTCTTCCTGTCAGTACAAGTGTGGCTACTACAGAAAAAGACATCTCACATGTAAGACACAGTAGAGACTTACACCTCTTTCCTCATGCACTTGAAGAATCCTTGCTGTAGCTGAAGTGAATAATCCCTATCCTTGTTCGTGTTTCTCTCTCTTTTGTTCCTATTTCTGTCTCTCTCTCCCTATTTCCATTTCTGTCTGTATCTCTATCTCCATCTGCATCTTCTTCTCTATCTCACGCTCCATTGGAATCCCTTCCCTTCCTCCATTCCCTTCTCCATTTTCATCTCTAACTATCTCTCTTGACATATCTAGCTGCTCCATCATTTCCCAAAACACGATTTAAAGTGGTTCACAGTAAAATCACAGGATAAAACCATGCATCGTCCCAACTCCTCCTGCCTTCCTGCTCTTTCTGAAATGGCCTTCTCTTTTCTGCCATCATATACTCAGTCCTGTTCCCCCAGAAGTCATGGTTCCCTCTCTTGCTGCTCTACAATGTAATTCCCTTTGTATTCTCTCACACAGACTCCTGGCTGTCCACTCCAGGTCTTCTGACCCCTTGTGCCTCCTCTCAGATTGCTGCATTGCTCCTATCTAGACGTGTGCAAACCTTGCCTCTCCAACTAGAAAGTGAAGCCTTTGAGGGCAAGGAATGGGACTTTGGGTTTCCGAAAAACCATAACCTCTGCTGTACTCACAGTGTATGCTCAGCAGCTAGTGTGTGTGTGTGTGTGTGTGTGTGTGTGTGTGTGTGTGTTCCTGTGTTTCTATCACACGGTACAGAAAAGTGGAACAAGCTCTGGGTTTTGAGTCAAAAAAAAATCACAGTACAGTCTGGATGATCTTCACTAAGATTATTGATCTCTGCACCCCAGTTTACTCATCTGCAAAAGCAAAGGGCTGAAGTAATGATCTCTAAGTTTCCCTCCAGCCCAGACTTGCTCTATTTGTTATTGTCCATAGTTAATGCCTCTAACAGCACTGGCTGATTCAGAATCCACTTTAACAGGCCTATGACATATCTGTGTACCAAGAAGTAGTGACTATCAATTTGTCTCTAAACTACAGAAAGATCTGATCCTGTCATTATCACTAAGTTAGATGGGCTTCCTCCATTAAGAAGGCTGAGGGAACAGACCATAATTCATTTAGCAAGCATGTACTGAGTGGCTACCTTGTGGCAGACACTGTGCTGAGCCCTGGAGATACAACCCCCATGGCTGGCAGGGGAAGCCGACAAGGCAAGCATGTGAAGCATGGTACACACACTGTGCTCCAGCAGGCTACATCCAGAGGGCTCTCCACATCGGACTGCCCAATGCCGGGTTGGGCATTATCAAAAAGTGACATTTTGCGAGGGTGTTTTAGAGTGAGGAATACCAGCGGCAGTGTGGGGAACATGGTGTTTTATTTCAGATGCAGTGGGTGGATTCAAGACCTATGATTGGGAGGAACTAAAATGAGGTGGATGAGGTGGAAGGTTAAGAGGAGTAGGGGCAGATAGGGCTGCAGAGGAGGAAGGAGCAATGTAGAAGGGCCTGTGATGTCCTGCAACCCGAATGGGAATTTAGCTGGGATAAGCTGCATTTCCCCAAACCTCTCGTTCCTTTTAAAGAGCCCAGCTAGCCTGGATCCAAGCCTCACGAAAACGCAGATTCCTCTAACCGTCACCCCAGGTACTTTCATAAGCACAAAGCAGGAATTAGGAATCAGGGATTTTAGAAACTGTAGAAAGAGAAAGAGAGAGAGTGAAAGAGAGAGAGAGGGAGACAGAAATTCCTCAGGCCATGCAGACAATAACAGCAAATAACAGACCCCAGTTCACAGTTAGATTCTCTGCCAACACACCCAGTTCTCACACTTTTTCAGCCCTACATCTTGAATAGTAGCTGTGTTGTTAAAACCTGCTTAAAACCATGATATTTCTAGAAATGATTCTCATTTCCTGCTGTCCCTCCTGCTGGCCATGGCCACTCATTAGTTCACCCTGATCCCCAAGCTGCACATGCAGGTGGGAAGGGATGCCAGAGAAATGAATACTGCAGCAGCCCTCAGGCAGGAGAAGCAGTGGGGGAGAGGAGCAACTCCTCCCCCTCCCACTCTGCTCCATTTAACTTGGCTTTGAAAAGGACGACCATTGGGAACCAGGTTTTTATCACTAGTGACTTCCTTTCCCAAGAAATGTGAGCCCTGTGGATAGAAGGAATAATTGGTGAAGTGCTTTGAGGTTTCTTAAATATAATAGGCTGTATAGGTGTATAATATCATTATTACCACTTTCTGTTCAAGAAACAATCTTAAAAAAAAAGGTGGAGCGGGGAGGTATGTACTTTTCAGTTTTCCTTCCAGACTGGCCTGTGGTCACAATTAAAGTTAATATCATATTCCTTTGGGTGCACATGATTAGGATATTTTTTGTGATTAGTTCACTGTGATCTAAGAAATGTGTTATTTAACAACACTTTCACTGCAAGGCTAGTGAGGAGTCAGACAGCCACCCCGACGACCCTCAGATTATAAGAGAGAAAACAGTATCTCCAATATATCAACTAAGGCTCATAGATGTGCAAAATTCATTCTAATCAATTAACAAGCACCTTTCTTTTTGGTGATCCCTTAACTGCACTGGAAGCTCTTTCAAGAGTAGTGACCTCCAACTTGTAAGAGAATCACCCATTTCCCCAGCACATGGGACATTTCTTTGAGCTCCGTCCAGGCTCACATAATTTCACAAGTTCACTCTAAGGTGAAGATAAGCAGGATTCCAAGAGCTGCTCTAGAAAACACAGCAAGCAAGCTTTTGAAGATTACAGACTGATATAGTTGTATGTTAAAAGACAAGCCAATTCTTTATATATTCTCTTCCTGAGACACCTTGGTTAGTCCATCTGCAGGGCTTTCCCTGCAGATGGTGCGAGGACTCGTACATGGGAATCTGTCCTCCGCTCAAGCCTGTTCTCCACACTGTGAATTATCCCTGGTGTCCAATATTTCTTCAAAGAAATTTATATGTGCTTTTTAAAAATACAGACTTTATTTTACAGAGTAGTTTTAGATATGCAAAAAAATTTACATCATTACAGGGACTTCCCAAACACCTCTGCATCCAGCGTCTACTATTAACACCCTACGTTATTATGATACATTTGTTATTGTTAATGAACTGATACTGATCCATTATCGTTAACTAACATCCATAGTTTATTTCCGTATCCATAGTTTTTCACTCATGTCTTTTTCCAGGATCCCATCCAGAATATCATATGACACATACAAATCATGTCTCTTTAGGCTCCTGTTGGCTGTGACAGTTTCTCAGACTTTCGTTGTTTTTGGTGACCTTGACAGTTTTTGAGGAGTACTCATCAGGTATTTTTAAGAGTGTTCCACCAGAGGAATTTATATGATGTTTTTCTCATGATAACACTAGGGTTATGGGTTACTGAGAGGAAGACCACAGAAGCAAAGGGCCATTTTCATCACATCATATCAAAGTTACACCCCATCAGCATGATTTCTGACTGCTGATACTGGCCCAGTTCACGTGCCTGAGGTAGTGTTTGTCAAGTTTCTCCAATGTAATGCTACTCTTTTTTCTCCCTTTCCATACTGCACTCTTTGGAAGGAAGCCACTATGTGCAGCCCACACTTGAGGAGTGGGGAGTTATTCTTTCCCTCCTTGAGGGTGGAGAACCTCCATAAATTATTCAGCATTCTTCAGCATGGGAGACTTGACTCTTATTTCTAATGTATTCAATCATTTTATTATAAGTGCATGGATTTATGGATATTTATTTTATATTTTTGATTTTGATTCAATGCTACTTCATTTTGTGCCTTAAATTGTTCCAGCTTGGGCCACTGGGAGCTTTTTCAGTTACAGGCTATGGTCCTTTGGCATATTCCACCATTGTATTTCTTTAGTGCATTTCCTTACTTTCTGACACTACAAGACGCACCAGGCTCATGCTGTACACATGCCCTTCATTTGTAGAAAACATCCAGTCACTGGTGGTTATCCCTTTAAAGAGGTCTGCCCTCAACCTTTCAATGAACCTTAGAGGGCATATCATTTAAAACCCCTGGCAGAAGGGTACCTCAGGTGAGCAGAGTCTGTGTCCTCCCTGCTAGTGGTCTCGGCTCCCGGAGACAGACATCGTGCATGGATGTGAGAGGATGCCCCAGACAAGCGGGCAACTGGACAGAAGAATCATCAGAAGCAGTTGCAGCTGGTGACCAGTCTTTTTCCTGAAACCAAGTGCCACTTTTTAAGACTCAATGAACTGATCATTCACAGCTGAGAGCAAACAGCCAGCCAACCCAATCCATCTGCTGGCAGAACATTCGAGTTAAAGGCAGCCGGTTTTTAAGACATTTGGGGTAATTTTTGGTTTAGACAAAAGCAAGAAATGGGGAGGGAGAGCAGGGAGGAAGCATCTTCTTGGTGTCATGTGCTAACCCAAATTAACAACTAATGAAAGCAGATTGTATTTAGCAGATTTTAATATAAATTAGGTTAATGGTGACACATTTGAAATAGTACACTGAAAAATCAGTCTGTAATAACAAGCTAACAGATGTTGGCATTTTTGTTATTAATTATACATTTCATTATCATCTGATTATTGTCAAACATTGTTCAAGAGAAAAAAATCATATAAATGATTCATACACATTTGTTACGTTGTTAAGGGGTGCTAGTATCTGTTTTATTAATGCAGTGACTTGAGTGGTCTGATATCATTTTTAAAATCTCAAATTTAATGAAGACTATT
Source organism: Saimiri boliviensis (assembly GCF_048565385.1). NCBI lineage: Eukaryota > Metazoa > Chordata > Mammalia > Primates > Cebidae > Saimiri > Saimiri boliviensis. The sequence goes on from NC_133450.1 coordinate 78,707,433, forward strand.
GAGTCATACACAAAATGCTGCAATATTCCTGAGTTGTACTGTGCCTGTCATTGGAAGGTCTCAATGAGTTTCACATCCTGCCTCATCTTACCCACCCTCCAATCTTCTTTAGTCCAAGGACCACAGAGAGGACGATCAGTTTCTCAGGGAATACTGTGGAACAAATTGGACAGCATCCACTTCACAAGAAGACCCCAGAGAGAAACTATTACGAAATTGCTATTGTAGAATCCAGGGAACTAAGAAATTGTTTTGTTTTGTTTGTCTACGATACACAAAATAAAATCATAAAACAAGCACCAAAGATAGCTAGTCACTGCACCAAATTTTAAATAAGTTTTTTTCCCTTCATATTTTTGGTCAAATCTACTTATACAATATATATGCTCCAGATAATCCATGCCAGCCACATAACCTTTCTACTCAGATATTATTCTAGTTATGGTTTGCTGACTACTTCAGAAAGTAAGAAAGTCTTGCAATTTATGTGTTGTCTGGGCTTTCATTAGTCAAGGGGCTCCTCAACTTTGTTGAAATGTGTGACACAAATGAGGTCTGCCAAGGTGGCACTGGATATTCCCACTATGAAGACTTGGTAATGGAGTGGGAGACCCTTAGTAGAAAGGGCACCTTATAAGGCCACTGCTTGTACCTGTATTGGGCAACTACTTTATTTACATGATTTGAAAAAGCCTAAAGCCTTCCTGAAAATAACTACTTCCAAAAGCTTATTATAGCATCACACCTATTTACTACCTGGTCTGTAATCCCCAGCATGAAAATCATTCCCATTGAAAAACTGACAAGATGCTGAGGACACAAGGTGAGTGTGAAATGCGTCCTGATTTCCTGAGCATTGAGGAAGGCCCATGGGCTCTCTGCCATTGACTGATAAACTAGAAGAAAAGTGTATCCTCTATCAGACAAGTGACTTACCTTGGAGTGCTAATCTGGCTCTAAGGACATAGTCATTGGATGGACCAGCTAAGCAGTTGCCCAATTTCCAGCCCATAAGGGGTAATGGAACATGAGTAGAAAAGAATATGATTCAAACTCCCCATTTACCAGAAGCCATCTCAGACTGTTTGAGATGGAAAGAAATATTTTATTAGCTTCTTGCAGTATGAATTGAGGTCTCCTGGAGCATGTTCCAGTAACAATAAGTGATAGCTACACTGGCTTTGAAGAGAATATGTTCAGATCAAAGCAGATATTTTATTTTGTTGAGACGTTGTGCAAAAATTCTGTCCAGAGCTGAGTTGCTCAGAACCAAATATGCGGTCTGAGCCTGGCACTCATGGGCCACTTCTCTGCCTTTCTCTCACCAGCATCACACTCACCTCTACATAAGTGTTTACGTGCTATTTCAAAAATTTTACCAGGTATCAAATTATTAACCTACCAAGTGTGTCCACATAGCCCAGCCTATGGCAGCCATGAAAACAGTTTGGCCTGGTGAAAAAATCTTTAGGGGTCCTCTAACAAGGAGAGAACAGCTAGAAATATTGATATGAGATTAATATTTATATGTATCACACAGGTTTCTAGGGCTCTTCTGTACTGCAGGCCCTGGTCACACAGGACAGAAGCTAGTATACTGCCTTCTCCCCTTGGATGCTGGGACAATGCTGACTGAGGGGAAAGTACAGCTGCCTTGGGGTAAAGAAGAGTATCTTGCCTTTACTGTGATGTTAGGAGATGCAGAATCCTAAGAGAAAATGATAGAAGAGGACTGGCGAGAAGACAATGTTTCCGGTATGGGTAATCACAGGGGTGGGGTGTCTTAAGAGTGCATTCTAGCCAAAGAGAACAGGTCCACCTTGATGAGAAGCTTGGGGTAGGAAATCCAGGAGACAGCCATCATCCATGTTGGAAAGTGGAGAGAGGGCCCTGCAAATAGCCTGCCCCTCTACCATAATTCAGCTCATGCCTGGTTCTAACAAAGTTTCACTAGGGACAATGAGTTGCATTATTGTTCTCTTTGCATTGTACGCTGGTTCAGTCATGATCAATATTATTTTTCGAGACCATAATTTAAGTTTGAAAACCTGCTCTCAATTCAGAAATGAGCAGATTCTATTTGTGGTACCTGTAAATTTAATTTTATTACTCTTATTTTGTATTTTCATAGTTCAATTATTTTTAGTAAATGCATAAAGTAGTGCAACCATCACCACAATCCAGGTTGAGAACATTTCCATCATCCCTTAAAAGGTTTTTTGTTACTGTTTTAGTCAATCCTGCTAACCATCTGTGTCAATTTTTAGAGCAAAAGCAAGCTATGTATGTTGAATATTCAAGATGGCTTCTGTGAAAACAGTTGTGTACTTGAGGCCCTTAAATGGAATGATTCTCTTTGGTAAAAAGATTTTTTTTTTTTAAGCATTTAAGTTTCGTGAATTTTGTTTTTCAGTTAGGTACAGACTTCATTGATACTAAAAATCAGAAGAGAATTTCTGACTCTCACCCTGTATTTAGTTAAAACATGCATGACATTTGCCATGTGCACCTTCTGACATGACTGCCTGCCTGCCAAAGCTCAGGTACCCAGCTGTGGTCACACATTTGGGTGCTTTGGTATGGGCTGGGGGAGGGGTTCCTAATACTGACAGTCAACTGATTCTCCAGATACCAACTGTGTGTTCAACAGTTCTAGTCAATTCTGATACTTACTAAACACTTGGAGTTACTGCAGACAACACAGGTTAAAGTCTTAATCCTTACACCTGCCCTCAACTTTAGATGCCAGCCACAAGTCCAGGGCCTCCCATACTTTTGACTAACCATGTATTGTAAATATTTTTAAATTTCCTATGCATTATAATGTTTTGGCATCTGAAAAAATCTGGCTGGGGAGAGACATCTCTTCTTGGCCTAGTCCATTTTTAGCGATAACAAAGGGCCCTATTGGGAGCTGTTTCAACATGAAACTAACCAATCTAGGGCTGTGCCTCCCTCATCTGGCCAGTACACCCTAAGAGACAATATTCTTCTGTATTGATCACCACAAGGCCAAGCACTAGGCAACTGGAGACCACCCCTAAACCCAATCCCAAATTGTCCATCCTGCCCTGTATTGCCGTTTCTAAAGAAACCCCAATGAAGTCAGTGGCCTAAGCATTTTCCTAGTTCCTATCTTCTGCCTTGTGATCATCACAATGTCTTTCCCCTGTGTCCCTGAAGTATGGAAGGAAGAGCTAGATTTTACAGGGAGGTCAGGACTTGAGAAATAACAAAGTGGGGAGTTTCCACATACGTATATATATTTCCCACATATCCTTCAGAGGGAACTGAAGACGACTCCATCTTGGATGTACTATCTGTTACTGACTGAAAACCTCCAAAAAAGTTCTGTTCTCCTACCCAAATCACCAAGAAAGTGCTGGCGTAAAAGTTGCAGATCTTTTTGGCAATACCTTCCATACTCCAGGAAAAATCTGCACCATCATCCCCTGTGACGTTTCAGTGAGGCAAGCAGGAAGTTGAACTTCCACCTCATCTCCACCCCCAAAGAAGCAGGCAGTGCTCTGATTCCTCACTATGGTGGTATCCATGGATGCAAAACTGATCTTCTATTCCCTACCTAGCAGACAGAGGCAGTGCTAGAATTTCCCCCACCAGGGTAGTGTCAGCAAGGTCTAGCGGTGGGCTGAACCTCCATACTGACTCTGCAATAATGAGGCTGAATAAGGTTAGTTGATATTTCTGTTCCCCTATCTGCCTACGTCTGCTGCATCAACAGAGTGCAATGGGAAGCTAAGCCTCCACTACCCCCTAATATCAACGAAGACATGCTAGCGACATTCAGCTTCTTCTTTTCCACTGTCATGGTATAACTGGGGCCCAGAAGGGAGCTGAACTTCTATAAACACCCTGAAGTAAAAAGTTGTGAGACTCAGCCCTCCTCCTCCTCCAAGGTGGCAGTGAAGACCACAGGGAGGTGTTCTACCTCAACTCAAGCCAATCAAGACAATGAAAGCAAGCGGGTGCCCTGCTTTTGCTAGAAGGGTCAGCAGCACCAAGGAGAGAGCTAATGTTCACCCCACTTATTTGTAATGAGGTACTATGAGTAAGTGACTCATTTTCATTGGTGGTGCCCAACCGAAAGTTAAACATACCTACCTACCTGGTCTTCATAAAAACTGACACTCAAAAGATACCACATTCAAGATAAATCATAGGTTGGGATTATTGACAATGATTTTAAAGCAGTCATAAAAATGCTTCAACAAGTAATTACAAATTCTTTTTATATAGATATAAAAAGAAAAAAAATCTCAGCAAAAGAATAGAATTTATTTTCGAAAGACCAAGTGGAAATTACAGAACTGAAAAATGCAATAAGCAAAAGAAAAACTTCCTGTATTGGCTCAGTAGTAGAGTGGAGATGACAGAGGACAGAATCAATGAACTTGGGGACAACTCAATACAATTTACCTAACTTGAACAATACAGAGAAACTACACCGAAAAACTTAATGGGGACCTTGGGGACGTGTGGGACAAAGACAAAAAAGCTATTGTTTGTATATTCAGATGTCAGAAAAAAGGAAAGAGACCATGTGACTGAAAACCTGCTCAATTAAATGAAGTAGAACATTTCCCAAAGTTTACTGGTAACAAGAATTTACAGATTCAAGAAGGTGAGTGTACCCCAGATAGGATAACCTAATGGAATCCATGACAAGACACATTACAATTTAACTTCTGAAAGCCGAAGACAAAGAAACAAAAACTGTGAAAGCAACCACAGAGAAATGGTACATAACTCATAGGGAATACTAATTTGAAGGACAGAGGATTTCTTATCTGAAACCATGGAAGCCAGAAGAAATTGCACATTACTTTAAAAATACTAAAAGAGGGGCTGGGCGCGGTGGCTCAAGCCTGTAATCCCAGCACTTTGGGAGGCCGAGGTGGGTGGATCACGAGGTCAAGAGATGGAGACCATCCTGGTCAACCTGGTGAAACCCCGTCTCTACTAAAAATACAAAACATTAGCTGGGCATGGTGGTGCGTGCCTGTAATCCCAGCTACTCGGGAGGCTGAGGCAGGAGAATTGCCTGAACCCAGGAGGCGGAGGTTGCGGTGAGCCGAGATCGTGCCATTGCACTCCAGCCTGGGTAACAAGAGCGAAACTCTGTCTCAAAAAACAAACAAACAAACAAACAAACAAAAACTAAAAGAATTGTCAACTGTGATTTCTATATGCAGTGAAACTATCCCTTATCAATGAAGAGAAAATAAAGACATTCTTACACAAAGGAAAACTAAGATAATTTGCTGTTAGAAAAATCTACCCTTAAAAATGACAATGACTAAATAGTAAATAATGACTAAAGAAAGGAAATAACAGAAGGTTTGGAAACTCAAAAAGTACAGAGTATTGGAATGGGAGTAAATATAACATAGGAGTAAATATAATTAAACATCTACTTCTTATGTACTTCTTAACACTCATAGGCTGGCTGGAGCAAAAATTATAACATCATCTGATATGGTAATATACTCCATATATGTAGAGAATATACTGTAGATAATTATGTCATAAAAGTAGAGAGGGTAAAGGAACCTAAGTGAAAATAAGATTTCTACACAGCACTTGAAGTGGTAAAACACTGATACCAGTAGACTATGATAAGTTATGTATGTACAGTTTGATACCTAAGGTAACCTTTAAGAAATCCATATATAGTGACATACTTATAATACTATAAATAAATCAAGATGGCATTCTAAAAAGATTCAAGCAACAACAGCAAAATAAGATTAAAAAATAGAGGACTAAGAAACAAAGGAAGCAGAAAACAAATAATAAAATGAAACACTTAAGCATTAACATATCAATAGTTACCTTAAATGTATACGGCCTAACTATGCCAATCAGAAGGTAAAGATTGGCAATGGAGAAAGGAAAAAAATGACTTAACTATATCAGGCTTATAAGAAACTCACTTCAAATTCAATTATACAGGAAGGTTGAAAACAAAAACATAGACAAGATATTCCATGAAAATATTAACCAAAATATTAAAAAAAATCAGGAGCAGCTGTATTACTATTAGGTAAAGTAGAATTCACAACAAAAGTTACTAGATACAAGGAGAGATTAATCCTTGAGGAAGACATAATGAGTATAAATGTGTACATGTAAAACATCACGAGTCAACCATTGAATACTGAAATGAGAAATAAACAAATGCACAATTATAGCTGGAAACTTCAATACTCCCTTCTCAGCAACTGACAGGACTAATAAACAGAAAATCAGCAAGGCTATACAAGAGCTGCACAACGCAACCAACTAGGGCCTAATCAACATAGAGAGGACACTCTATCCCAAAGCAGCAGAAGACGCTTTTTAAAAAAAGTACCCATGAAACACTCTTCAACATAGACCATAACCTGTGCCATAAAATGAAACCCAACTATTTTAAAATAAATTAAATCATACAGAGTGTATTCTCTGACCATAATGAAATCAAAGTAGGAATAGAAAAAAATAGAAAGATGACAGGGAAATCTCCAAATACTTGAAAATTAAACAACACACTTCTAAATAATCCATAGCAAAAAAGGGAAATTTAAAAAACTATAGAGCTCAATAAAAATGAAAATACAACATATCAAATTATGTGGGATGCAGCTAAAGCCAGTGGTGAGAGGAAATTATATAGCACTAAATGCTTACATTAGAAATGCTTACCATTAAAAGAAATCCATACCAAGACACATTATAATGTAGAAGAATATATTGGTTTCCTATGGCTGCTGTAACGGGTTACCACCAACTTGCTAGTTTCAAACACCACACAATTATTCTCTTACAGTTCTGGAGATGTGAAGTCTGAAATCAGTTTCACTGGGCACTCTCTGGTTCTACGGAATAGGTTACAGGAAAAGACCTATTTCCTTGACATTACAGATTCTAGAGCTTCATTCCTTGGCTCATGGCTCCCTCCTCCATTCTAAAATTCAGCAGTTTAGTGTCTTGTTTCAGTTGTCACATTGCCTTTTTCTCCCTTATTTGGCCAAATCTTCCCCCTTTTTCCTATTATTATAAGGACACTTGTGTTTGCATTTATTTTTCATCTCTATAATCCAAGATAATCTCCCTATTTCAAGATGTTTAACTTAATTACACAAGCAGAGCCATGTTTTTTCTTTTTCTTGTGTATAAAGTAACATTTACAGATTTCCAGAGATATTTTTGGGGGTCATTATTCAGCTTTACCACAGAGTACAGTAGATTACTTTATACTCATAAATTCTACAATTTAGAATAAAAGGATTTCAAAAACCACAGACTGCTAAAACTCAAACCAAAATAACATAGACAACCTAAATAGTCTTATAATCATTACAGAAATGGAATATTTAATTTAAAACCTCCTTAAAGAAATTTTCAGGCCCCAAGGTTATCACTGAAGGGTTATCCTAAAGATTTACAGGAGAGTTAATACTAATTTTATACAGTCTCTTTTAGACACAGATGAGGAAGAAACACGTTGCCACTTGTTTACGGGACTAATAATGCCCTGCTACCAAAAGCAGACAAAGACAGCACAAACAAAGCAAACTACAGACAAGTGTCTCATGGACTTTGACGCAAAATCTACAAAAAATTTAACAAATCAAATCCAGCAATGCATAAAAAGAATAATGCACCATGAGCAAGTGGCATTTATACTAGGTATACAAGACAGGTTAAACATTCGGAAATAAATCAGTGTAATACTCTACACCGACAAGCTAAAAAAGAAGAAAAAAATCACATGATCATTTCAACTGATATAGAAGAAACTTTTGATAAGTCTAATACCAATGTATGATTTATAAAAATCTCAGCAAAGTAGGTATAGAGGGGAATTTTCTTTACTCGATAGTAAGCATCCACAAAAACCCAACAGCTAATATCCTACATAATAATGAAAGACTGAATGCTGTTCTTCTAGGGGTCAGAACAAAGGAAGAATGTCTGCTCTTAGTACTCTTAATCAACACAGTATTGGGAGTCTTAGTCACTTCGATAAGGCAAGAAGAAGAAATAAAAGACATACCAAATGGAAAGGACAAAATAACACTGTCCTTATTTACAGACAGTGTAATTGTCTTCATAGAAAATCTCAAAAAATCTATAAAATGTCCTAGAACTAGTAAGTAAGTTCAGCAAGGTCACAGGATACAAAAATCAATCTCATTTCTATATAACAATGAACATGTGGATACTAAAAATAAAACACAGTATTATAATCACTCCTAACAAAATACTTAAGTGCATTCAGCAAAATATGTATAGAACACGTATGCCAAAAATAAAAAGTGTTGATCAAAAAATTAAAGAAAACAAATCACAACAATGAGATACCATTTCATTGCAGTTAGAACAACTATTGTTAAAAAGACAAAAAAATAACAGATGCTGGCAAGGATACAGAGGAAAAGGAACTCTTACATACCACTGCTGGTGGGAATTTAAGTTTGTACAATCACTAGGGAAAACAGTATGGAGCTTTCTCAAAAACCTAAAAACAGAATTGCCAAACAGTCCCAGAATCCCACTGCTGAATATCTACCCAAAGGAAAAGGAGCCGGTATATTAAAATAATAGCTATACTCACATGCTTATCACAGCACTATTTCCAATAGCAAAGATAATGAAATTAACCTAAGTATCCATCGATGGATGAATGGATAAAGAAAATGTGGTATACATAAACAAAGGAATACTATTTATCCATAAAGGATCTGCAGAAACATGAATGACATTGGTGGTCACTATATTAAGTAAAAATAGCCAGGCACAGAAAGACAAATATTATATGTTCTCACTCATAAATGAGAGCCAAAAACTTGATCACATGAACATGAAGAACATAATGATAGATAACAGAGATTGGAAAGGGTGAGTTATGAGTACAAACATACAGTTAGACAAAAGAAGCAAGTTGTAATATTTGACAGCAGACTAGAGTGACTATAATTAGCAACAATATCATACATATTTCAAAGTAACCTGAGGAGAGACCTTGAAATCGTACTGACATATAAAAATGGTAAACACTGAGGATGCTGGATACTCTAAATACCTTGAGTTGATCATTACTCATTCTATCCCTGTAACAAACACTCACATATACTGATAAATATGTAAATTATTATATATCAATTAAAGAAGAAAAAGCCCTTAAATGAAGAGATATACCATGTTCATTAATTGGAAAACTCAGCATAGTAAGAATATCAATTTTCTCTAAATTGGCATATTGGTTTAATGCAATTCCCATTTTGCTCCTAGCAATATTTTTCTATAGTTATAGATAAGCTTATTCTAAAATTTGCATGAAAAAGTACAAGCTTCAGGCTAGCTAAAACAATACTGAAAAAGCATAATCAAGTGAAAATAGTCACTATCTCCAACATTAGGACCTACTATATATTGACAGGAATCAGTTTATTCAATTTTTTGACTCATAGCTGCAGTAATCAAGAGTGTGTGGTATTAGAGGAAGGATAGACACATAGCTCAATGACACTGAACAGAAACTCAGAAATAGATCCACATGAATATGCTCAGTGGATTCCTGGCAAAGGTGCTTCCTCAATAGAGGAAGAACAGGCTTTTCATCAAATGTGCTGGAGCAAGTGGGCATCCATAGGCTAAATAAATAAATAGAATCTTGATCTAAAACGTACAACTTATATAAAAATTATCTCAAAATGAATTTCAGACTTAAATGTGAAACTATAATGCTTATAAAAATAAGAGAAAGCTTTTCAAATCTAGAAGTAACTCTGCAAAGAATTCATGGACTTGACACTAAAAGTACAAGCCATGAAGAAAAACAGACCTCTTCAAAATTAAAAGACTTTGCTCTACCAAAGACCTTGTACAGAGGATGAAAAGACAGGTTATAGACTGGGAGAAAATATTTGCAATCCATATAGCTGACAAAAGACTAGCATCTAGAACATATTTAAAAATGTTGAAACAATTAAAAACTGTCAAAAGCAAACAATCCCATTAGAAAATGGGGAAAAAATACTGAAGAGGATATATAGAAGAAAAGCCCATGAAAAGATGTTCAGTATCATTAGCCATTAGGGAAATGCAAATAAAAATTACACTGAGCTATCATTTCACATCCATCAGAATAACTAAAATAAAAATTGTGACAGCACCAAATGCTAGTGAGGATGCAGAGAAACTGGATCACAAACCTTGCTGGTGGGAAGATAAAATGGTGTAGCTATTCTTTTGTAAAATAGCTTGGCAGTTTCCATAAAGAAAACTAAACATACAACTTATATGTAACCCTGCAAGTGCCAAAATCCATGTATCGATGCTCATAATAGTTTTATTTTATAATGATAGTATTATAATAGTTTTAGTTATAATAGCCCCAAATTGGAAACAGCCCAGTTGTCTTTCAGTGGGTAAATGGTTAAACAATCCGTGGTACATCACATCCATAGCATGTAATCTCGGGTGTGGTATTAGGGGAGGGGCAGACTAATAGCATGTAATAGTACCTAGCAGTGAAACAGAAACAAATGACTGATATATGCAATGACAAAGATGATCTTCAGGCAATATTTGTGGCTGAAAAATGCTAGATTCAGAAAGATACTTACTGTATGATTTTATTTATACAACATTCTTGAAATGACAAACATAACAAGTGAGTGTGTTTGCTCAGAGTCAGGGAGGGAGGGTTGCCTATGTCTGTAAAAGGGTAACCAGAGGAGTCCTGGCAGTGATGGAGCTATGCTCTTATCTTGACTGCATAACTATCGACATTGGTTGAGATATTGCATTATAGTTTTGTAAGATGTTATCATTAAAGGAAACTGGATGAAGCGTACAGGGGACCTCGCTATATTATTTCTTACAAGAGCATGTGAACCTACAATTGTCTCAAATGAAAAGTATAAAAACAATCAAATGCAAATGAGAATATTTACTGAGTACTTCCTCTACATTTAGCACTTAGCTAAATGCTTTTCATGTATTGTAGTATAAATTTTCACAATGTCTCTCTGATTATTATCCCATTTTACAGATGAGAAACAGTGACGGCTCAGAGATGAGAACTAAATTGACTTAGGAAACTTGACTGATAGACCGCAAGGTTAGAATTTTAACCCTGGCCAAACTAAAAAATGTTAGAACACAGATCAATTAGTGGATTTGTTTACTTACTTCCATATCACTATAATTCTTACCTACTGGGTACGTTTAAATACTCTCTCTGGTATGCATTTAAAATCTAGACTGATTTCAAAGCGGCATTTGAGATGGAGACCTGGGAGTGGATCTGAGAATAATCATGTTAAAGGCAAAGATTAATTGATTTTTGTTTCCTTATCCTTCCTCTCACTCCTCCGACTTCAACCTTATCACCAGGTTGGGAGAAGACGGGTAGTAAATGCTTAGCAAGTCAGGGCCACCATCTGAGAAGGCTGTGCCACTAATTACCACTCGTGTACCAAACAAGAAAGGCTTGGCTCTGGTGATGGGTCACATTCTCTCTCACTCACCAGCTTGCTTTTGTAAATAAAACTTTTGTGGTAAGAAACTCTCTTTCTTGCCGGGCGCGGTGGCTCAAGCCTGTAATCCCAGCACTTTGGGAGGCCGAGGCAGGTGGATCACGAGGTCAAGAGATCGAGACCATCCTGGTCAACATGGTGAAACCCCGTCTCTACTAAAAATACAAAAAATTAGCCGGGCATGGTGGCGCGTGCCTGTAATCCCAGCTACTCAGGAGGCTGAGGCAGGAGAATTGCCTGAACCCAGGAGGTGGAGGTTGCGGTGAGCCGAGATCGCGCCATTGCACTCCAGCCTGGGTAACAAGAGCGAAACTCTGTCTCAAAAAACAAAAAACAAAAAACAAAAAAAAAAAGAAACTCTCTTTCTTTCTTGTTTCATATGACATCTGTATTGTTAGTGTTCCTTTTTGTCTCCTGTTCTTGGTCAAATGATTGTAACTATTAGGAAATTAAATTCAGAACTCCCCTTACACACAAAATTGCATGCATTTTGGAACATCTCCATTAGCCAATGCATTGGTGTTTTTTTTTTTTTTTTTTTTTGGTAGATAATTCGAGGCTGACTTCATTTTACTTCCTTAACACTCTATCAAAAAAGGGGACTTGTTATATATTTTCAAAATTAAAAGTACAGAGTGGACAAGGAAAAGGTCAGGAACAAAGGTGTTATGTAGAAGGGCGACAGAAAAACATAAAAACAAAAACAGCAGCAGCAACAATAACAAACCCACTGTTTTTCAGATCTCTTCTTTAATCCATCTTTCTTGTTTCCTTGGTCAAATAAAGATACTGAAAACTCTATTTGTTTTTTTAGGATGACAAACATAGGGTTTCAAGGAACACCCTCAGTTTCTCCAAGTCTTTGGAAAGCTAATGACAACAGGGATTCAGAAAGTCCACACTCAGATAAGCATGTAGGTTACTGGCCACTTTTATTAAGAAGAGTACTTCTGAGTGGAAGTACCAGTGACATGCCCACGGAAGGGCAGCCACACACTCAGGGAACTCACATTCTCATAAAAGAATAAACCGCAAACCATAGTATCTGTTAAGTACACCCAGGAAACTTGTGCCTGCTCTTCTGACCTTGGACATTTGGGGAAGTTTTCTTAGACAGAATCTTGATTTCATGCCGAGCCCATACTCTTGCGGTGGACACCTCACAACTCCCAGGTGAGCAATGTATTTGTCTTCCTAGGATCCCGAGTCTTATAAACCTTCCTGACTGATGAAGTCTTCTTGCCAAGAACTCTATCTGCCTAGAAAGCTTATAAATTTGAGCACAAGTTATATATTTTAAAAGTCTGCTATTGCTTCATCTCACCCACTTCCCCCAGGTCCCCTTTGCATAATCCCTGGTCTCTTCAAGCCCTGAGAAATCTCAGCTAGAGAATATTTTAAGTAGTGGTCTTAAAGTAAGATATGTAAGATATGGCTACTTTAGGACTATGAAAGTGCTTATATTGGAATACAGGAAGAAAACAGTGAAGTCATAGTTATCGATATTTTATCACACCCTTTTAAATTAAGTTTGAAAATAAATGTTGTATAAAATTTAATAGTACATAATTATTCATGTAATTCATAAACAAACATTCCTATTTGTTGTACATATTTCCCTTTTACAAAACTTATTACTATGATTATTATTGTTGAGACAGAGTCTGGCTCTGTCACTCAGGCTGGAATATAGCGATCCTCTTCCCTCAGCCTCCCAATAGCTGGGACTACAGGTACACACCACCATCATTTTTTTCTTTTTGTAGAGATGAAGTTTCACCATGTTGCCCACCTCCTGAGCTCAAGCAATTCGCCTGCCTCAGCCTCACAAAGTGCTGGGATTACAGGCAGGAGCCACCACACCTGGTCTTGTTGTGTTTATTTGCAGTAGGCATTTTACCGATAAAGATGGAATTATAAAAAATGTGAAACCCACCCATCTAAACCATGCATGGCAGATGATTGCCTATTTTCTTCTTAATATATTTTTTCAACCTTCAATAATAAATCATCTAAATATTTTATCACTTCCTGTATTTATGCATTCATTTGCTTCAATCACATGACAATTTTCATAGCATATAACAATTAGGCCATAAGCTAGGTACTGGGTTTTGGCTCAGAATTTTTATTCCCCTCTATGAGCAAGATTTTATCCCTCCAAAAACATCTTTGGGAGAAAAGTGATTTGTCAACCAGAATCTTAAGTTCATTTGGCCTTTTCTGAACATAAAAAAAAGTCAGCCTTCTCATTAGAAAATCTATAAAATGGTGATAATCATGTTTAACCTGTAAGGTGTTGTAAAAATTGGAGAGGATGTTCATTAATGCAGCATGTTTTTAATTGGAACACAGTTTAAAAGAGTGATGTAGCAGCATTGTTTGAGTCTCAGAAACAGTAATTCTCTTCTCCAGTCTATGTGAAATTATCTCATTTTCTTCACTATTTCACCAAAATATATTTCATTGGTTTATCACTTGGTGACTGAAAGTAGATGCCTTACTCTGCTAAAGCAACAGTGGAGGTAAAATTCCCTTCCCAGCCAAATACATCAAGCCTCATTTAATGAGTCTAGGAAATATGAATTTGTCCTGCATTTTCTTTCTGTAATGGCACTTCATTGCTGACTCACATTTATCTCATGGTTAGTTATGTGTCCTAAGTGTTTTTCCACTATATTTCTGCTTAGCCATCCTATATTTGTGTTACGAGATTTGTGCTCTTTGGAGGATGACCTGGCATTTGCCATATTACATTTCAACTTTGTTGATGAAATCATTTTCTAATCTTTCAAGAACACTTTCTATTTTCTCCCATATCTAGAATTCTGGTAACCCCATCTAATTTAATATTAGGTACAAATTGGATGACTATATTTTAAGTTTTTCACATAGGTGATAAAAAAATGACACAATCCCTGCCAGAAAGTGTTTGATAGAGCTTCTCAGGTCAACACCATTAATAACTCTTTTGTATTATTCCCCGAGGCTAAAAGAAATGTGCAAGGCAGTGGAGTAAGTGTGAGTATATGGGCAAATACCTGGAGCTAGGGAAGCACACAAATACGGCTCCTAACACAGTCTTGGGGGGTAGGGAAGTCTTCCAAGAACACGCAATGTCTATGCTGAGATATGAAGGACAAGTACAAGGGAACCAGGTCAAAAAGGGCACGAAGAACATGCTAGACACAAGGTGCAAAGGTCTGAAGGTGAGAAGGACAGATCGTATTTCTTCTGGGTACTGACAGCAGTTCCGAATGACGGGGGGGATCAGGAGAACTGGTGGGACAGGAGATTGGAGAGACTGGCAGGGCCAGCTCATGAGGAGTTTTGTCAGCCAGGGTCAGGAGCCCAGACTTTGATTCCAGTGGGGAGACACCGGAGGATTTTTAAAGCAGGATTCTGACATTCTCAGTTTGTTTCATGGGAAAATTAAAAATTATTTTCCTTTCATTGTGAAGAATGGATTATAGAGAGGGCAAGATTTGCAGCACAGGTATATCACAATGATCTATATGGATGTCTTATTTTTCCTTCGGGGCTACAAAATACTCTGAAACAGGACATGTCTGTTGTTTCCCTTCCATTACCTCACAGAAGCCCTTGAAAATATTTTATTGAGTACATGAAACAAGATACATCACATCCGTACCTCTTCCCATGTCTGTCATGGCTACCATTCTATTATGGGAGAAAATGAAACTGATCTGACTTACCTGCTCTTCACAAGTTACTGCTGGTGGTATCAACACCACTCTCATTTTCCAATTAGTTGCTAGTTATTTGCTTAATGATGCATCCTAGTATATTTCTAAAAATAATTGTTCTATTGACTTACAAATCAAGATAAAATGTACTACTGACAACAAACATTATTTTGCATCAGTTGCCTCATCTGTTACACAAGGATGATAATTTTACCTAGGAGATTACTGAGAGGAATAAATGAGTTAATTTAGGTAAAGTCCATACCACTAGCATAGAAATAAGCACTCAGTAAATGTTAGCTATTGTGTGGTGATCAGTATTGTCATTTTAGCTACAAATAACAGAAGACCCAGCTAACACATAAGGCTTAGACTGGGTAGGGCAACAGACGAGCCTTGGAAGGCAGGCCCGGCAAGTGGGTAAGGTGAGGGGCTCATGGACCATGATAGGAAGCTTGGACAACACTCTACAAACAAAGCTACTTATGCCTTTCACATAGATAGAAACTTGACTTGACATCACTCTATTCTGACATGAAGACAGGGCTGTCAGAGAGGGAGGAGGGTGGAGAAGGGCAGTTTTGGAGAAAGAGGGTTCTCACTACAGTGGGTGGTGGACTGTTTGAGCTCTCTCTAGATTCCCTGGGATCCTTTCTACTGATTCCATGCACTCCTTTCCCAGCTTGTGTTTTTTCACTTCTAAGGGCCATACCTGCAACTCTCTTCAGAGGACTTTCCAAGGACTTCTGGAGCTGCTTTTGCAGAATGCTAGAAGTTTCTGAGAGTTTACACCCCCCCACCCCGCCCCTGCCAGGTGATTTTATCAATATCAACCACTGCATGCCTTTGAAACCTCAGCTCCCAAACTTTCAGTGGAACAAATGCTAACGTGTAATTTATGCTCCAGAGCTTCCGCAGGGAATCAGGTTTGAGCTGGGACTTTGCATGAAATCACACACTTGCTTCACTTTTCCTTTCCTGTCCTGCAAGCCCCTCTCCCTTGCTGGTGTGCCCTAGGAGCATTTTATTAGTAAATCGCTCATATCCAAATGCTTGTTTCGGGGTCTGCTTCTGTAGGATTCCTAAGAGGCTATCAGGAGCAAGAAGAAGCAAGGTTGAAGATATGCATTCAAAGGCCAAGGATGCCAAACACAAATTGAGCTCCTGCAGACTTGGCTGATTCTATGGTGGCTTCTGGCTGCTTCCTTTGGATAGGCTGAATTTCCTGGCTTTAGTATACTCCGGTATACCTCTCTCCCCCATACTGGGGAGAGACGTAATATTAGAGGAAATTTCTGGAAATCACACAGAATTTCAGCTTTATTTGCAATTGAGGAAGTTGAACTTTGGTTACTCTTACGCCCATGTTTTGAGACTTTCTGTGACTAAAGGTAGCTGAGTCAGCAATCCCTCCCATATTTTCATTTCTTTTTCTTTTTTTTTTTTTCTTTTTGGCTGGGTTTGATCTGCATCTGCATAGATTCAAAACACTCAGTGATTTAAAGCCGCGTCAAAAGGTTTTGGTCAGGAAGTTATTTATAACCTCAACCACCTGCAATCTACCCTGATGAGTCCTTTTTGGTTAACAAAGGACTGTTAAATCAGCTTTCTCAATAGTGCCATCAAGGACTTCCTCCTCATGAACAGAACCCTCCAGGTAACTACTCCACACATTAAGGAGAGGGACCACCAGCTTTCATAGGGGTGGTGTTAAAGTGTCACACTGGAAAGCTAATAATATCTTAGCTTTCATAAGACACTTCATGGATATAAAGTGCTTCTACATGTCTTCTATATGTACTACCTGGGTTGCTCTTTATAACAACATTATGAAGAAGGTGGAATTGATTATGTCTATTTGACAGGTGAGAAAGCTGAGGCGAAAAGATTAAGTGCTTAGAGCATATAAAGGGAAGATACAGAGCTGACAGTCAAATCTGGATCTCCCAATGGTATGTTCTGTGCAGAGACGGTGAGGCTGTGGGTGTGGAGGAAGACCTTTACCACTTTTTATGCTCAAGGGCACAGAGGGATTCCGCAGCTTGCATGAGCTACAGGTAAAAGTGATGTAAAGTGTGGCTGTGAACTCAGGTACTCTGGGGACCCCAGAGATTTCTCAGAGCCCCAAACTGGTTCTACCAGACACAGCTGCTCTCTTTGCACAGGTTTAGACTTCCTTGCCAAGGAAGATCTAAAGTGAGTCATCACTGTTGATTCACCGGGCTTACGTATTTAGCTAATTCAACTAAAATAAAAAATAAAAAAAAAAAAAACCTGTCCTGGGGGAAGAGTTTGGACATGCAGTGCTTGTAACTCCTACATTTCTATTTCGGATTGTGACTGTGGTTTATGACATTTGGCGATCCTTTTGTTCTACTTAGCAAAAAGTCAGAGACAAGCATCTATGATATAAGTGAGCATGCAGATTTTAGCCGCTGGGGTTCTCACCTGCTGTCGTAGTGGGTGCTTGTGCATGCATGCACATGTGTTCACCTTGGAGAAGTTTGAGAAAATGTCACCATCTAGAACTTTAACAGGTTAGGTTAGTCCTAGGCTATTTTCTCACCACTGACTGCGAACTAACAAGGGTATAAGAGCCCCTCTCTAAGAGTCTATATGCCCATTGTGCATGCAACACAGGGTTTTTTTTCATATCACTCTGTGTGTTCTTCTTCTTGTATAGGGGTCTCCTATTATACAAATGCAGGATTCCATGCTGTCAAGAGCTGAGTCACAGTGGCATGCACCAGGGCACTTTTAACCTGGGTCACCAGACCCCAGCTTGGGGACAGATTAGAGTCTCAACTTTCTTAGCTTCCCTCTGTCACATTGGAGAGATGAGAAGCTGAGACATATTCTTCTGCACCACACTAATCCAAAGGTAAAAAAAAAACCCAGATTTGCAATAAAATAATATTTGCATATACATATGGCAAGTGAAGCCCCTCAGCCACAACCACCACTTCCTAATCTACTGCCTTTAATAGCCACTAGATCATGACACCCTGACAGGATGATGAAGTACGGAAGATGAATACACGGAATGGCAGCACAGATGGCTGATTTGCTTTTTTAAAAATAACGCAGGACCAGATCAATAAGTAACCAGAGGCTGCATGTTCATCTTAATTTTTAAACTTGAAATATTAGTTATTCTTTCCCCTATGCCCTGAAGTTACAAGAAGTCTCCATTGTCTTGATATTGAGAATAAAGTGAACCAGTGCTGACATACTGAAGCGGATACTCGTGTTCTGCTGCCTCCAGAGGGTGTGAGTAGCCTCGGCACATGCCCTCCACTAAGGGACCCTCTCTGCTTGGTGCCCCAGGGGAGAGATGGCTTGAAAATGGACATACCCATTTAAAGGATTCAAAAACATTCCCTGCTATGTGCACAGGGTGGAAATGCAGGAGGCGCTGATACTGTGAGACTGCCCTTGAGGAAGTAAGTGCTGTCTGGGATTACATTAACAGAAGCTTGCTGTTTGGGCAAAGGATGAGAGGATCACTGTGCTATGTGACCTGCTAGAACCATGTCTCAAGTGCTGAGTTCAGGCTGGGATGTCATATTGTAACTACTGGTTCCATTGTCACTGCCACCCCTTTTCTAAGACACATTCTCCCAGTCACACCTGTATTGAGTAGCAGGTGTAATGTGAATAGAGAGACAAAAATCAATTAAAATAACAAAATCTAAGCTTTGGAAGGTCTTTGAAGGAAATTTTTCTTTTGACCTTTGGACTTCCCTGGGCAATAAACATGACATAGGGTTTCTAATCTTCTATTTTTCCAAGTAAGGATGTTATAACATGGATAAAAATTCCATTTATTTTCATCATCATTTCATTTTTAAAGAGTCAGTTTGATGCCTCAAATTTACACTAAAGAGCACTCCTTTAAAAAGTCAGCGATTCTCAGACTTTAGCAAGCAAACCAAATCACCGGCACAGCTTGTTAAAACAGATTTCTGGGCCTCTCCCCAGGATGCTGACTCACATGGTCTAGTGGGCCTACATTCCATCTTTCTAACAAGTTCCTTAGTGATACTGATGCTGCTGGACTGCAGGCCACACTTTAAGGAGCACTGCTAAAAAGAAAAGAAGATTAGCTTGGCTAAAGCTCACTACTTTGTACTTACTTCACTTATTTTATCTAGGACAAGGAACACGTCCTCATACCTGGGCTCTGGCCTGCAGGCCCACTGGCCAAGTGTGGCTTGTCATCTAATGCCGCCACCCATTCCACTGCTTGTCAAAGCAGACATCAGCTATGGGTATGGAGCAGCCTACCCTCTTGCGCTGCTTTAACCAAAGCTTTGAAGATGAATAAGATGCTTTCCTCCACCACTCATCCAACACACACAAGTGAGTAGCCTAATTCCCTCCACAGGCGAGAAAAGGAAACAACTAGGAGGAGAGGCGCTAGGGACAGGGAAGTCGTTTTTGTCTGGCCTAAATGATGACTAACATATGTCTTCCCTTAGCGGTTTGGCTCTTTCAGCCAGGGTGTTACTGCCTTGGAAACTACCTGGTCTGCACAAATGCCTATGCTAGAGTCCTGCCATGTCAGCTGAGTTTCCCCTCAATTCGCCTTTACCCCAAAGTGCACCGGTTCACAGATCTTCTGGCCCACAGGTTCACCCCAGAAATGCCAACTTTACCTCCCTCTGGAAAGTGACCCAGATGGATAGAGAGCGGTTCCTTCTAAAATATCAAACTACTACATAGTTTGCAAAGCCTACTCACACATATCATCTCTCTGAATCTTCAAAACTTCCTTAAGAAGTTACTATTATAGCCCTATTGCATAGATGACTAAACTGATATTTACACTCAGTGAACATGTTGGATGTTACCTAAGAAGTTGTTCCGTATTACAGCAGTCATTCAACTCTGGCTGCACCGCACACTTATTTCTGAGATGATTCTTATTCAGTTATGATCCTCTTTTTGCCCTTTCCAACACAGAGAGGTGGCAAAGGTCAAACATGAAGCTAAATACAGACTGGAGATTAACTCTGCCATTTCTATAATGGGAAAAACACACAAAAATCCCTAAAGCTACATCACAGAAAAGCGACCCAATTAATTCAGTGACGAGATCAGCCATTGATCGGCTGAAGTGTCTGGTGGACAATGCAACTCATTGATTGAATGTTTTACTTTTCAGAGGCTTGTGTAGACAGAGCCACAGGCAAGTCTCTGCTGAAAGTGTTGCCATGGCACCAGCCAATTGCTTTGCTGGTCCAGCCTCCTTTGCCTTCCAGGGCAGAGCTTTTTGAGCCTGGGTCAGAAGGCCGTTTGCCTAGGTCAGAATCTGAGCATCCCTCCTCGGATTGCATGGTTTTTCAAATAAATGAGCTGCTTATTTCAATTATGAAGTACCTATTAACTCTTTATATTTAAAAATTACTAGGCTTTTTGTTGTTGTTAGTCATCTAAGCACCGGAAGAGTGCCAATAAGTATTATCCTCATCTTACAGACAGGGGATTAAAGCCCAGCAAGGGTTAGGTCACCCAGCAGGCTAGACAGGGGCCAAAATTGTTTCTCCCAGTTTGAATATTCTCTGAACTGTCTTCGGCGTTCACAAGGATAAATCGATGAAAATGCATTAACCTTGAGAATCAACTCAATTAAGGAAGAATAGACAAGAAATAGAACAGACATCTTATCAGAACCATACCAAACGGATGCCCAGTGAAACGTCAGCTGGAGGAAATGAACTCAAATGAGAGGGAGATGTTAAGAGTAACTAATAGTTATACAGCATCTAGCCCTTGCTTTGTGCCAGGCAATGTTCGAAGTGTTTATATAGATAACTCAGTTAATCTCTAGCTCAGTCCTAAGAGATAGGTACCATCCCATTTTACAGGTGAAAAACTGAATCTGCCGAAGTCTTGTCTTAGGTCAACAGAGCTGAGATCTAAACCAAACACAAGAATTTAACTCTGCAGGGTATACTCAGAAACTGTGCTATATGTTTCTCAAAGAAAGAGAGAATATTCTACAACATTTCTCTATGTCCTAAAGTGGAAAAAAAATACAAAGAAACAGAACCAAACCAAATATACAAAATGGCCATTTTCCTCTTTCCTGAAAGCCTATTTCTGTTATGGTGTCACATTAACGCAAATCAAACTTGGTAGCAACTCTGAAAAATAGTAGAAGTTTTTACTGACCCCTTCCCTAAAGAGGCCACGAAGAAGTTGAATTTCATCGCACAATACACAGTAAAACTTTGTCCCATTAGCAACTACTTTTCACAGTCCCCTTAGTCTCACTAATTTTCATTGGCCGGTTGTCAACTACTAACTATGATTTTTCTCAGCCACTTTCCTCCAAGCCTCCAAGCAACCGACTGCAGTCTGAAAGAAGATGAATTCGTTATCCTCCGCCAGAGAAGACAGGTAACTTTGGAAGAGATTTTGGAGAAACAGTAAGGAGCTCCAGTTTCTGAGAGAAATCTTGACTGAACTCCACTAACCGGGAGATCAAGGTGAAGTGATGACTTTGGCAAACAACTCACTGCTGAGCTTATAGAAGGCAACAGCTCGCTCCTGCTAACGATCATGCCTGGGAGCTAAGTCTGCTGCTGCAAGTCTTGACCCTGGGCTAATCTGTGACTAGAAATTCAGGTGTAAAAAAGCATGTATGCCCAAACCAGCTGTTTCTTAGCAGCTCAGCTGAAGCTGCTAAGGAGATCTAAAATACTTCTCAACATAGGTGCAGTGCTGTCTAAAAGTTGTAGAGCAGATGGGAGAAGATAAGAGGGCTGGGGTTTGAATTCCATAAAGGAGAAAGGGAGTGAGACGTCAGGAAAGAAATGTCTATGGTCTATATAACACTGGGTGTACAGTCTTTTATTTTCAACATCTACTTTTCCATCACAGACACTTGGAGTCCCAGTAGGCAGAAGTACACACAAATTCTGTCTTAGCCAAACCTTTCACAGATGCATCATTTACCACATAAGTAACTATACACTTAAACAATACCTTGTCTAGGATCATTCTGTTTTTTATTTCCTCTCTGGAGATCAATCACATACAGTCAATAATTCTTATACTCTTTCTCTTTTTCAAACATCTACCATTGTGTCATAGCCAAGTAGAGCACTGAAAATAGAGATTTTAAGTCAAGATCTAGATACTCGAGTATATAACAGTTGAAAGAGGGTGAGAGATCAGCAAATAATTAGTTCAAATATGACATAACGGTACTCAAATATGCACAAAAGATTAAAGGCGACCCATTGTGGATGCGGCTAATTTACAGGAAGACTTCAGAGAGGAGGTGTTATTTAAGTATTTGAATTGGGCCTCAACACGTGTTAGGAGTTTCCCAGACATTTAGAGGATACATGTGCTCTTCAGTAACTGGGTAATTCATGACACTGTATACATTTAGATTTAAAATGCAGAGCTCATGTCCATTTCAGATTATTAACAATCCATCTGAAACGGTTTTCATATTTTTGCTTTATTAATGCAAATGCTTTCACAGAGAGACAATTTCTGTACAGGGCTTGCATGAGAGTCAAATAAAATAGAATTTCCTTCTTACGTGTGGCACACTTTTCTCTCCTTTTATTATACTCATTTGGACTGATGTGGTAATAAAAGGTCCCAAAGCCAACTATGAATACATTAGAATTCATGACCCTTGGGTATTCCATACTTATTTTCTTTGATAAGGATTTTTTTTTTGCAGTAGGTGAAAAACAAAACCCTAAAACTTCCTCATCTTTGCAAAATAAACACAAGAAGACAATTTTTAAAAATTACTCACGTTTTTATGTGTATAAAGGAAGACTTAATTTTTTACAGTTACAAAAAGAGAAAATAACTGTGAGACAACTGCCATATGGTAGAGTCATGGACGTTGTCATGTATAGTCATCCTTGGTATCCATGCCATCGATTAAAGGACCCCTGTGGATACCGAAATCCACAGATGCACAACTTGCTTATATAATATGGCACAGTATTTGTATACAACTTATATACATCCTGTCATATACTTTAAACCACTGTAGATTACTTATAAACCCACTACAATGTAAATGCTACGTAAATAGTGATATTCCATTGTTTTCATTTGTATTTTTTATTGTATTTTTTTTATTGCTATTTCCCAGATATTTGTGATCTGTGGTTGGTCGACTCACACATAATTTGTGTATATGGAAGGTCAACTTTATTAGGTTGAAGAAAACATTTTTAGAATGCCCCTGGGATTCACCCTGAGTTCCAGTCATTTCAGGCTCATTCCCGAACAGGTTGTTGTTGTTACATGCTAGGACCTCGAAAAATGTATCTGTTAAAGTATGGAGAAATAATAATAAAAATAGTGGCCAACTACTGACAAATTGGCCAGACATTAAGAGAAATTTTATCTCATTTAATAATTAGATTAAACCTGTAGGATGGATATTGCTATTAACCCCATTTTTCAGATGAGGTCACCGAGGCGCCAAGGAAGAAGTAAATTGTCAATGTCACACATACTAAGTGGCAGAGTCTAAATTCAAGCCCATAAGGGTCTGACTCCTAAGCCTTGTATTTCAATGACTATGCATCCTAAACCATGCTACGTCCTGGATCTACAGAGAATGGAGGGTGGGAACTCTTAGGGAACACAAATTCTACTGGGTTTTTGATACATGCACCAAAGTCCTTAGTGAGATCAGAAGGGCTATGAAGACAGATGTGTAAAAGACACTGGAGCTGGGAGGAGGGACTGATTAGCTGACTGCGTAAGGTCTCATGTCTCCAGCCAGGATCCAAATGACTTTAGACAGTAAGCTCAGTTCTTTCAGAGGGGAACAAGAGGCTGGAGAGAAAGAAGGATTTGAACTGCAAGGAATTAAATGAAGGTTATCAACTTAAAGAAGGAGTTTGGCACTTGATACAACAAACAGCAGCAATGCTGACCCATCTGAACCATCTGAATGGTTATGTGTTGCCTGCCATGACTGGAGCGAGCTGACAAAACTCCTAAATGTGCTGCATGAGGAGCTTGCAATGGACACTGTGATTCTTGATCATCCAGAGATGCCAGGGAAGTGGTTTGGGCACACACTTTGTAACTATGTTATGAGCAGGTTGTGTGTGTGTTTCTTTTTTTCACCGGACTTGTTCTTCTTTTGTTTTTTTTTTGTTTTGTTTTATTTTGTTTAGATTTCTGTAATGGGATCTTTGAGGCCTCTCTACCTATGGAGTAGCTGACATTTTGTAACGAATTAGAAGATACAAAAAGGCTTACCTGTCACTTAGTATTAATGGTATTAAGTTGTACTAATGGTACCAAATTTAAATATTCCCTGAAAGAATAAGATTCATTTAAAAATAAAGTTTTGGGGGACTCTTAGTGCTCCAGATATACTGTACTTATAAACGTTTTCTTTACTTACAATTTGTCCTGTAAGAACCATGATGACAAAGGACAAATGTTACACATCTTAGTATCTCACCCTAAAACTGAATGTATTTGTTCGTTATCTTCCCCCAAGAGAATTTTAAGCTTTCTGACTGAGGAGGCCTTGCCTGTCTTGTTCTCTGTTATATCCCCAAAACCTGGGAGGAGACCGATGCATACAGGCGCTCAGTGAATACTTGATGAGGAATTCACGACATATTAATTAAAACAGTGCTGGAAATGCAGTGGAAACTTAAAATGTAACTTAATGAATGAATAGGCTCAAACCTACCCTCCCACCAAATGAAGGTGTCAGATAGAGTGAATTGAGATGAAATACGATTATTGTGTAAAACTGTATGTATGTGGGGGTAGAGGCTTTCTGAATGCTGTGCTTGAAAACAGTTATTTAGCTCCATATTACGTAGATGCACATTTTTGAAGTTCCTTAGATGTAGAACAAACAGAGGTATTCTTCATCTCAAAAATAATGGAAAAATAAAGTGTAGTTGTAGGCTCCATATAGTTTAAAATCCACCGACATTATGTTTTTCATAAGAAACATTTACAATTATTCTGAAACGTGTTCTACACTTTAAGTTCCATATTAGCACTGTTGAGGTATTTGTAACTACAAGGTCTAGAAAAGAAGCTGTAAAACTTGCAGATTTATAGCAAGTTGCCAACAGAACAATTTTGATATCACTTCGTTTATAAGAACTCACCTATTTTTTCAATCTCAACAATCCAGATACTGAAAAAGTGAAAAATAAACAAGGCCTTTGAGTTGTCAAAACCATCTTCATAAAAGTCTGAGTGCTAAAGCCAATGCCCTTAATTCACAAGAAAGTTCCTTGAGCTCCTGCTCTCTGACACAATGCTAACAAACATTGTCTAAGCCCAGACACAATGCAAGTGACACATTAGAAGTGTTTGGGGACCACTAGAGGCAGTGAGAAACCACAGTAGCGATCCAGGAAATTAGAGAAAAGAAGTAATAACTATGAAAAGGAGCATGAGGTATCCACAAGCTTAGCCCTCATGGCAGCATTTTGGATAAGAGTCTCTTATACCTCACCAATTTTTAGCAGTGTTACTCTCTAATGTAATAATTTACTGTGTTAACTTTGCCCCAAAGGAAGGAATAAATTGAATTTCTCCTGTTTAGGTAGGCAAGGGACTGATGATTGCATTGTATGTGTATTTTGTTCTCAACATTGTTTATTTTCTCAGGAGGAAGTTCTATCTTAGTCACCATAAGCCCTTAGGTTGGTCACCAAACTGCAGGCTCATTTCTTTTAAGGAGCCAATTACAAATTCAAACATGCAAAGGGACAATGATATGGCCTTATGGGCAGCATAAAGGGCATTGTTTTGTTATGAAATTTGTACTCTGGAGAGTAGATAATTCTCTCCACAACAACCTGTCCAATGTCTATCAATCAGCTTCAACTCCCAGCCAACTAATTCCACTTCATAGACATGATTATCTAAACTCAAGATACAGCTAAGGGGCAGAAACTCACATCTCTCCTTTGTGTTCTCATTCATTTCCCCCTCATTCCCTCACACTCTGTTTTCACCTGGCATCTTTATTTCTGCACCTTTTCTCAATGCCACCGTTAAGCAGTTCTCATATGTATTCTCCAGTGTGCACTGGCTCCACTTCAATGTGGCCACTTTGCCTTAGCTTTATTGAAACCATGGTCTCTTCTGAAAACATAACTTTTGACATTGATTTATCAACGTTCACTTGAGTGGCTCTTATAGGATGAGCTTTCCTTTCTTAGAAACTATTTAATGCTTTTTCTAGTGCTCCAGGACTGTGACATTTGCAATATTTCTTTATGTCTTAACTATCTGTAAACATTATTCTAACATTTTTGCTCTATACAAAGCCCATATTTTCTATTCGAAATTAACATATGTTCATTACAAAGAATATGAACCCTACAGAAAAGTCTACCAAAAACATTACCTGTAATTATGTCAGCCTAGCAATAAGTATATTTTGTGTACTTTGTACATATAAACACACACACACACACACACGTTCACTGTACTGTATGCAAAATGTTGCAATCTGGTTTTTCACTTAATGTTTTGGCTTGAGTGTTTTCCAAAATCTTAAAAAAATTTGACTATTTTCCCATTTTTAAAAAATGTATTAGAAAATATTTTAATACATATGAAAGTATATTCTGATCATTGAATCATTTATTATTAGACATCTAGGGCATAACAAAGGCAAGGTATCTTGCAGCTGAAATGTAGACAAGTGTAAAGACTGTGGTATCTGTAACAAAGATTCTGCAGCAAAGTCCTAGACTCCTGCATGTTTGTGTGTGTGTGTGTGTGTGTGTGTGTGTGTGTGTGTACAGGAAGGTGGTGGTGGGTAGGCTAATTAGTTATGTGCAACCTTGAATCAGGTACCTTTGCTGTTGCTTCCTTAGGTTGGAATTTCACATGCTCTCATGACTAGGTGCTGCCTACATTAGGAATGGTGATAAAGCCTCAGTCATCTGCGTGCCATTTGCCATATAAAGACATATGCTCTGAGTGTATCTAGCTGTTTTAGAGTCTTTTTAACCGCCATATAACATATAGTCATTCCTTAAATAACTTAATCATTTCTAAATGAGCTATAGGAGTATCTGCTTCCTGTCCTGTCCTGCTTTCATTCTGCTCTCCACTTTGGACACAATCATGTTGGGCTTTTCTGTAGTTTATTAACTATATTTTCAGCAGTGAAAAAATATGTAAGTGCTGGGAAAATTTCTTTTTTTAATATTTCAGCACAGAGTATTGCTACTTATATTAAGAGTTTGGAAGAAAAATGGTACCAAGAATAAATTATTATACTACGAATGAGTGAGATATATCTAGGAAGGAAGCAGATGATGAAAGTGATTTCTTCAGAAGAGTGAAAAATGATAAATGTACACATGGCGGTGGAGGCGTTTGCCTGAGCTTCAGCCTGTTACGCTTCATCTTTAAGGTTTAGACATGTCTGCAACTTTTCATCACATAGGTAGCAAGGGTATAAAAAACGTTTATTCATATAGAGCCCAGAGTTTTTCTTGAGGATGAGGAGATGTGGTTAATGGCGAAGCCACTGTTGGAATTCAAATAAAGCTGGGCATGTGTGTTGAACTTATGTGGTGGCCCAGTAGAAGTCTAATAGGGTTAGGCTGTGGCACTAATTATCTTCCCGGGAAGAACCCATCCTAACGGAACAGAGAGAGCCAGTGGAGACGATCTTGCTTATTGAAGTTTCTTAGGCATTGGTGAAGAGGAAGGAGTTGGTCTATCGCTTGTTTCCTGAAACATGGCTAGGTCCTGGGGGAAGAAAGGGCTAGAAGCAAAAATTGAAAGAATCTTTGTGGGTACACTGTCTATCTTACCGGGAGTCAAGAAACACTTCCTTAGGACCCCTCTTTAACCACACAAGAAATCAATTTTCCTTCACTGACTGCAGGCTGCTGGACAGTCTGGATATTCTCAAAGCAGCCACCAGGAGATAATGACCAGGCTGGAGGGAGCAGAAAGAAAAACAGGGTCATTAAGCAGAACAGAGCACACATGCAGCGCCTAATGGATGCTGCAAAAGGCAGCAGGGCTGCTGAGGCTGCAGGGTCAGTAGCAGGAGGTGGGAGAGGGTGCCCTTCCTGGTGGAGCCTCAAGTAAAGTAAATGTACGTGCTGAGAAAATTCCTTCCGAGTACACATGTGACGTCACCCGGGAACGCCTGGGAGGACTTGGAGAGGGGCACATTTACAGAGTAATAGACTCCCTGCATGAGCGAGTCGGGGATAAATCCAGGTTCATTGGGTTACAGGTATAAAGATGTAGCAAGCCTTTGGATTTACACATCACATATATAAGCTATTTTAGTGCAGAAAGACTTAAATTTTAAATACGTTTTAGGAGCAGTGAAGTTCAAAGACTTCCTTTGGGGTCAATTAAGACCTGCGTATATGTACCTTCAAATGTTTTAGAGAGTTGCTATTCAACTGAGGGGTGGCTTAAGTGAAGACATACCTAACTAGAAGAAACTGAAAAACTGGCCTCTGAAAAGTCTTCTTTTCTGAGTTTTCTGTTTCTAAACTTGTAGACTCATATTTGTATATTTCATCAAGCTCCAAACATATAAGAACATGCTGGTAACAATAAACCAGTGAATTCTGCCCCAAATACATATTTCAACATGACTCTTCCACTGCAGCGTGATATATACTCATCTCCTTCCCTCTATACCGTCTTATTTCATTTGTAAATGTTTTATTTATTAAGATCTGTGGAATAGGCTGTGAAGGTAACATAGATGCAAAAGTTACAGCCACAAACCCGATGGCTCCTCTGTTCTTCTATTTGTTACACAATCCGTGTTATGGCACAACTAATGTGGCCACTTAAATGTCCCAGGTCTGACAGTCAGTAAAAATTCATGATACACCTTTAAGCTATTGCATTGTGTATGTAAATTCAATGAATACAGGAAGAACACATCAAACTCTCACCTATAATGTTTTCTATAAAAGTATGAACCAGAATAAAATATATGAATACAGACTGGACAAAAGCAGAGTGCTCTGTAATAATTCTAGGAGTAAAATGTGTTAATGCTTCTTTTCATATAATTTATAGTTTGGTCCTGTAGGAAATTATTGGAGATTACAATAACATTCAAAGGTAAAAGGATTCAACATTAGAAATGTTCATTTAATTGTACCAGAAACAAAGTACTGAAAGTATGATTTAAATATATATACTTCAGATAAGTAAAATACGGATTTGGGGCATAAGGAGATTGAATTATTGCTGAATTTGAATTCGGGAAAAATATTACATAAGGATTATACATATGTTTTATACATAATATACATTTATAGGTAATGATATGTGTGTTCATATCCAAATATGGGAGGTGATTTGATGCTTATGAGTTCTTGAAACACTGCTATTTAACTATGGGAAAAGAAATTATGGCCGGGCGCGGTGGCTCAAGCCTGTAATCCCAGCACTTTGGGAGGCCGAGGCGGGTGGATCACGAGGTCGAGAGATCGAGACCATCCTGGTCAACATGGTGAAACCCCGTCTCTACTGAAAATACAAAAAATTAGCTGGGCATGGTGGCTCGTGCCTGTAATCCCAGCTACTCGGGAGGCTGAGGCAGGAGAATTGCCTGAACCCAGAGGGCGGAGGTTGTGGTGAGCCGAGATCATGCCATTGCACTCCAGCCTGGGTAACAAGAGCGAAACTCCGTCTCAAAAAAAAAAAAAAAAAAAAAAAAAAAAAAAAGAAATTATAAAGGGAATAATGAAGAAAAGCAAAAAAAGCAGCTTTCTTCCACCAAATAATTGGTAACTTTGCAATTTTAATGAAAATCCAGCAAATCCGGCATTGTATAACTGCTTTCTCCTCAGCAAAAGAGGTAAAGAGGAAGCTCATTTTCTACTGTGGAAAGCTACAGATGAAAATTCCTCTGAAAGTAAAACCATCCCCAGCATATGTAATTAGTCTAGTTTTCAGTCATTAATAGTTTATTTAGGTTAATCTAGAAAACATAATTGCAGTGACAGAGCAGGAGGTAGAGAGAAATTTATAAATCAGTAATCTATGGATTAAATATTTTTATATCTCTTAAATCACCTAAGTAAGCAAATTATCATCAAGTTCCTTTAAGGAAATGGCAGAAAATCCAAGTCTACTCCCACTTGGCACACAAATGAACCATTTCATAATAATATTATCTTGACTGTAAAAAGAACACTCTTTGTTTACATGAAAGCTGGAAAACTTTTAAATAATAATCTTGAGGGTGGAGAATATACTGCACTCTGTTAGGTCAAATTATGAGCACGGTTCTAACAGACAGTGCAAAAAGCTTTGAAAGGGATAAGATAAGACAAAGAGAAATGACAGGAAAACAAAGTGGCTAGAGAAATGTTTGGCAGAAGCCCAGCAGACTCCTGGCATCCTCTCGCTAGGCCTTTTGCCTGTCTGCAGAATGATCACTTATCTTCCACCAGCTTCTCTCTCCTCAAAGAAAGGCCAGTGTACCCCTTCCAATGCTTCATCAATACCTCACATGTCACAGAATACAATGTAAACGGGCTACAAGCCCATATTTCATGGTTCTCCAGAGCAGCTTCTTCTCATAAGAACAAGATTACGCATTTGCAAGATTTCTAAAACAGGACTGCATCTTAATTAGGACTGCACTACTGAATGAAAATATTTTCTTAAACACATTGGCACTTTTCCCTTCAAGCCATTAATGCTTTCCTTCTCAAACTGTATGTTTGTTTGTTTTAAATAAAAGATAAGCAGATATTTACTCAGAGTGATAGAGGAAAATCACACCAACTACTTGGTATAGTAGGCAGGTGGAAAGGGACAAGGATCCAGATGTTCTGAGTTACACTCTGCTGCTGCCACTAGCTTGCTTTGCCACCTGGAGTCGGTCATCAGTCTTGATGAACCTCCATTTGTCTATCTATAAATTGAGAAAGTAGGACATTTCTAAGGTTGCTTGTTAGTTATATGATCTGTGATCTAACTCTACTGGTCAATTATAAAATGTCATGCCAGAGATACCACTTCGATGGTCAATTAGAGTATGTGGTGGCTGACTGGGTAAGTCATATATGATTTTAATAAACTCCTTTTTAAAAAGAAAAGTAAGTTCTACAAATCAACTAAACATATTGCAAGACCCTTGACCTCACCTTTACCAAAAAACATCTGATGAGGTCCTTATCAAAATTATCAAACAATTTTATTTGAGCCTTCTTAGACTAGTTTCTAATTTAGCACAAAAACGTTCAATGTAGATCATCTCTCCTGGTTCTAGGATTTTAAAGATGGGAAATCATAGGTCATGGTACAATTCAGCAGCAAGAGTATTAGTGCAGCCCAGGCCCTGTGGTTTGAGCCAGACACCTCTCCTTCGCCAGAGGCTGCCTTCAGAAGTCTGAACAGGACACACAGTCCATTTTTAGGCCTCAAGGATTCCAGTGAGAATTTTGAGCAAGCTTTGTTTCAACAGCTCACATGTGCAAGGGCCACCAAGAGTTCAGTAATGTAAATAGATAGCATGCTATCATTTAGCCCAGAAATCACATTATGAGCATATTCCAACCACATTCAAGGGGACACCAGGCTTCCTTGAAACATATGTAGATAAAGGAAGCAAAATCATGGCAGATGTGTAGCCAGCCTCCAACATGGCTTCCAATGATTCCTGCCTTTTGGTATTCATGTTCTTGTGTAGTTCCCTCCTACACTGTATCAGAATTGGTGTTTGTGACAAAGAAAATACAGCAGAAGTGATGGCATGTCACTTCTGAAGCTAGTCATAAAAGGTATTGTGACTTTGCAGTAGAATAAGAAAGATATTTGTTTTTGTCCACGGTTCCTGGCACAGAACTCCTAAAACCCTGGGAACCCCTGTTCCCTCAAACCCCTGGAGCACCACACAGGCAACTACCTCCAGGCCTGGACTTCCCCTGACTTGGGGACAGCCTTATTCTCAGATCTCTCTCTCCTTTCAACTGGACTATCCTTTGCACAACCCAGAAAGCCCCATCCAAGTGTAGTGAGGAGTGGTTTCCTGGGGGAAGGGGTGGAGGGATGCTATCTAGGCCTATAGATTCCCCAAATCCACCAGCTCTGACTGGGCCCTGAGTCCCTACCATGTAAATTAAATCTGCCCTGCACCACCCCCTCCATATATATATATATAAAAGAGTAGTAGGGTAATAGGAGACTATTTGTTCTAATGAGGCAACTCTTAGAGAGCCTCTAGATAGCTTCAGGATGGAGGTAGGTCATCAGAAAGACCAAGCCTTGACTAGAATTTTGGAACTTTCAGCCTCAACCCCCAATGTTCAGAGAGGGAAAAGGGGTTAGAAACTGAGTTAATTCTGAATGGTCAGTGATATAATTAATTATGCTTAGTTAATAAAACATCCAAAAAAGCCCCTAAACAATGGGGGTTTGGAAGAGCTTCCAGGTGGGTGAATACATGGAGGAGTGAGTGGTGCGCATGGAAAGTGCACGGAAGCCCCCAACCCCTATACCTCCTATGAATCTCTTCCATTTGGCTGTTCCTGAATTGTATCTTTTATGGCAAACTTGTAATAGCAAGTGTAGGAAGTAAAAGTTCTTCTTCAAAGTTTCCTTTCTTGTTAAAGAATAAATCGTAAGTGTGCTAATAACTTTGTTAAGCCCTATCCTATGTAGCTGTTAGACGTGCCATGCTTACAGGCATATAGTATATTCTATGTCCTTGTACTTTAACCAAGATATCTGTGCTGGATGTGCTCATAGGCATGTCCCAGCCCTCATCATTGCTTTTACCTGTTTAGAAAAGTTTTAAGTTATTAGCCAATCAGGTTTTAGTTTAGATTGTGAGGTCTGGCTCCAACCAATGGAGATCAGACACAGCAGTAAGGACAATCCCAAATGCGTAAGGGATAAATATGTTTGCTTTTCCTTTGTTCATCAGACTCGTGGCAAGACAGCTAGCAAGAGTACCCTTCCTACAGTAGTAAAAATTGCTTGCTGAGAAATTCTGTATCAGTGCTGATTTTTCTTTGTGGCACCAAGCATCAGATTCCAATAGCAAGTAAAGTGCTTTCCTCAGTTCTGTTAATAATTCTAGTAAATTACTGATCCCGGGCTTCCTGGAAGAAATCAGTGGTGTGGTCTGGGAAATGTCTGAGTGGTGGCGGTGTTGATCCCTGAAAGGTGGCCTGGGCACTCCATTTGCAGTTGGCATCTGAAGTAGGAGCAGTCTTGTGGGACTAAGCCCTTGACCCAGGGGTGTCTGCACTAACTCTGGGAATTGGTATCACAATTGAATAGAATTGTTGGACACCCAGTTGGCATCTGAATTGGTTGGTATGAGTAAAAACATCTTAGATTTATTGCTTCTTCTCTTTTTCTCTCTGATCCTTTCTCTCTGTCTCAGATCACTCATTGTGGAATAAGTCAGATGCCATGTCTTAAGGACACTCAAGTGGCCTATGGAGAGGCTAACACATAAGGAATTGAGCCTCCTGGCAAGAGTTAATGAGAAGCAGAGGCCTCTGCCAACAGCCATGTTAATGAGCCCTTGGGGAAGTGGACCCTCCACTACTAGCCAAGCATTCAGATGGCTGAGGTACCAACGTCTTAGATTTGTCTCCTGAGAGACCTTGCACAAAAACTGCTCTCAGATTCCAGACCCTCAGAAACTATGTAAGACAGTACATGTTTGTTTTAAGTACATGTTTGTGAAATTTCAGGGCAATTTGTTACACAGCAGTAGATAACTATTATAGTGAATAATTCCTTATAGCTAATCCATTTTAAAGGCGTTGCCATAAAATCCACCAAGGATGGATCTTTAAGATTTTAAAGAGAAAGAATCTAACAAATTACCCTCCAAATTTTAAACACAACAAATATTGTAAGTGTAATATATATTGTATGTTAATGAAAATCATGAATATTCAAAATAGTGAATTCAATCTCACAGAGTTTCAAGTTTCAGGACCTCTCCTGGACTATTTTATACATAATGTTCATCAAAGTTATTAGCATATCCCTGTTTAGTTATCTTTAAATAGGTAGTGGAAGGATGCCCACTTCTACCCCGAAGAAGTGAAATAGCTCAATACTTTCTAGGCTCTATTTTTCTCTTACGTTTATCTGACCAGATGGATTCTAGAATATCTTTGGGAACTGCATCCTGTAATAACAATTATGTGTTACACACTTTCTTTATGTAAAGCTTTAGTCCACAAACTTGGATGTGCAAGAAATATCTGCTTCCTTAATTTGGTTTCTGATCTCTATCCTATCAGAAAGATAAGAAACCCAATTTCAGGAACTATGAGACTCCCTCCTCTCCATCTCCCAAGGTCAGGCCTGGTCTCAGTCATTGCCAAGAGCATCAAGAAGGGCTTCTGCCTATCCGGGCCCTTCCTAGGCTCGCTATCTGATGCTGTAGCATGACTTCTTCAAGACTCAGCTGGGCTGTATGCTTGCAATGGTGGGAGGAAAATTAAAGAGGGTTGTATACATTACTATACAATGCCTCAACAAATCACTCCGTTTCAGGGGGTCAGAAAATAAATGTTGAGAAAAACAGAAGAGAAGAAAGCAACATAATGCCAGCCTTCAGGTTCTTAGACACTCAAAAGGAAACAGAAAGTACAGAAACAATAAACCAGGAAATAAAAGAGGGCATTTTAAGAAGTACCATTTAAATTGCAACGGCTGTGGGAATCAACAGAAGGAAATAATTGTGGTGAGGGGGAGAGGGCTTAATAATAATAATTATATATATTCCCTCATATTTGTATGGAATTTATAAATTATGAGCGACTTTCTGCACATCCATAACTTCATTTTAGAGACTCACAATGAAGTTAAGTAAAATGAGGTTGGGGGGACAGAAGGTAATATCTTCATTTTACAGATGAGGTACTGGGACTCAGCTAGCTTTGGTGACTTGCTTAAAAAGTCAAAGCCAGTTAGTCGTGGATTATAAAATTGAGCTCAGCTCTCTTCCTACGTAGTCTTTTCGCTACCCCGCTCCCACACTTCAGTGAGAGTTGCTTTCCTGAAGGAGGTAAGTTCTAAACCAGGATTGGAAGTTCCTATGACGACAAAGAGAAGAGGCTTCCATGACTGGCAAGGGGTGTGAGAGGCATGAAAAATGCATAAGAAGAAATGGACAGGTATAAGGTTCCAGCTACAGGACAGAAAAGCCAGGATGTGGACTTCTGAGAGATGATGCTGAGTGGTGACTAAGGGAGCCATTGACATCAGATTGCAGATTCTCCCCTCCTATCCCCTGACCAAGAAGTTTATCTCCTATATCTCTTTATATATGAATAACCATAAAGAAACACCAGTATCTTCACATAGTGTATCATCCAGTGAAAGCATATGTCATCTCACTTGGGCCCTTTACCAATCTTAGTCATAGTGGCCAGTATCATTCCCATTTCTCATTCTCTGACTTCTATTATCCAAAGCTTGTCCTCCTGCCTGGACTATAGAGACAGAGGTGAAATCTATGAGAAGTGCATCCTATCCACTTGTCATTATACCTTTGTAATTCTTAGTGATGTTCTATGTTGCCTCCCACCCTGACCCTGCACAAACCGGTGCAAGAGTCTCGGGGTGGGGCACTGTTACTTGAGCCAACTTCCTCCATCCTGCAAAGACAGGGATGGAGCTCAGGAGATGGTGTTTTGCATCTTTACAACTGGAACAAGATGAAAGGTCTCTGAAGGAATAACGAGATCCAGGCGTGATTCAGGATGAGAGGCCAGATGGGAACAGTAGAGTATTAGGATGTTGTGATGCGGGGGTAACCTTTCCACAGTGATGTGTGGCCTGAAGCTTTAATGCTGAGAATCTACAGTGATTTCTGGCTTAGAAATAAGAAATTGATCAGCAAATGAAAAATAAAAGCCTGCCTATATCCAATCTCTCCCCACCAGCCCCATCTCCCAACATTGTTATCTATTTGCATAAGCAACAGTATTTCAGCAAATGAAAATTCTCAAAATTCTAATCACACCCTTATCCCAAAGGCTGGATTTAGTCAGAAAGCTTTATGGTGCTTCTGACTCAGTAGAGTTAGTTATCCTGTTTAATTGGATTGACGGTGACAATTGTAATTACCTTAGATGAGATTGCCTGTAATGTAATTATACTTCCTTCATCAGCATGAGCTGGACTTGTGGAATACATACAGAAGACGCTTCCAATTACTGAGAGGTTAAGAAGAACATTATATCGCTTCACAAATCCTGTTACTGTATAGAATTATAAAAATTATGGAAGAAACTGAAGGAACTTCAGTTTCTAAACTGTTTCACAAACCTCTAAAGCAGGTTTGTGATCCAAATATGTTTCCGTTTCATAAAGCAAAATG
Organism: Saimiri boliviensis; assembly: GCF_048565385.1. NCBI lineage: Eukaryota > Metazoa > Chordata > Mammalia > Primates > Cebidae > Saimiri > Saimiri boliviensis. The sequence goes on from NC_133450.1 coordinate 78,744,044, forward strand.
ACTATATTCCAGCACTATATTTTTGTCTAAATAAAAAATATATTTTAAGAACTCAATATGGGGGTTGCAATAGTAAACCTGGCATTTTATTATTATTTTGTTTCTGCTTATTATGTAAAAACAGTGACTGCATCTAAAGGACTTTTTTTTTTTTTTTTTTTTTTTTTTTTTTTTTCCCGAGACGGAGTTTCACTCTTGTTACCCAGGCTGGAGTGCAATGGCAGGATCTCGGCTCACCGCAACCTCCGCCTCCTGGGTTCACAGGCAATTCTCCTGCCTCAGCCTCCCGAGTAGTTGGGATTACAGGCATGCGCCAACATGCCCAGCTAATTTTTTGTAATTTTTAGTAGAGACGGGGTTTCACCATGTTGACCAGGATGGTCTCGATCTCTTGACCTCGTGATCCACTCGCCTCGGCCTCCCAAAGTGCTGGGATTACAGGGCTTGAGCCACCACGCCCGGCTAACGGACATTTTTTTAAAAAGCATACAATATATTATGAAGTTTAACTTGACTTTTTCCATGATCTGAAAACTTACAGTCTCTAGAATTAACATAGTAAACAACAGGAGATAACTTTAAAATAAGTCATTATGAGTAGATGGACCCATAATTAATACCTCAGAAGCTAGCTGCTCTATTACAATGATGGCTTTCCCTATTCTCCAATTAACACATGGAGAACTTTAAATTTTTCCACTGGAAGCCCAGGACATGTCTGCCAAACGTATTGCAAACACATGCAGTTTAGGAGAAATGGCACATACTAGAAATCCACCCCAATCTTATTAGCTTTAGCATTGCTCTCATTAAAAATAGAGCTGCTTACAGGTTTTTCCTTCTGAAGCATATGAAAGATAGAACTTGGAAATGTGCCCTTTTGAAAACTTATTCCTGTATTCACAAACCAGATGGTGCACATCAAATGCATTCTGATTTTCTAATGAAATAAAAAGGATCCCCATTATGTTCTTTAATATGATTAACACATCCTCAATTGCTAATTTTTACAAATACTCCTGGAGAGTTAAACAACTTGGCTAATACTCTCCTGCTGGAGTTGGACAGGAAGGCCTCACCAAAGCTGAAAGGTTAGGGCTGTGCTGCGGGCACTTTGCTTTCTAATTCTTCCAAAATAGGCTTTGGAGAGGTGCAAGGCCCTGCCACAGCTGCTCACAAAGAAACCTTCTTCTGTCTTTGAACATCAGAGACAAAGAGTCTGCTGTATCATAAAAGAGCTAATTGGGCAAGAAACACACACACACACACACACACACACACACACACACACACACACATACACACACACTCTCTCTCTCTCTCCCTCTCTCTCTCTCTCATTCTCTCTCTTTTTTCTTGACTATGTCCAGTACTTAGTCAAGCAATAGTCATAGCACGCTCTCAGCACTAACATCACTAGTAAACTCTAATTCTAAGCACCATTTGAATGTCTCACTCATGACAAACACCAAAAACTTATCTAAAACCAATAACAATTTGCTGGATTTTGCCAGCAAATTGAAGAATAGTGTAATGTTGTTTACCTTGAAAAAGGTTGGCTTGTCTGGTCAAAAACCTGAAAAAAAAAAAGAGAAATGGATTGATTTTCTATTGCTTCTGACCTTTAAAAAAACCACAATACTGAGTTAAACATAGCTGTGGTGTGCTTATTAATTTAGTAAACCAAATTGTCATTCTTTAATTTTATGTACCTCTTGAAGTAATAGAATGGCTTAAGCTAACTTGGGTTCTAACCTGAATTTGATTTCTCTGTTGAACTTCACTAATAGGAATATGTTCAGCTGAGGAAAAGCATCCACCAATAGACCTGAGTAAAACACCATAGTAGGCTAGACACCATACTTGTGAAACATTTTTATTTATTTATTTTTTTGGTTGTTAAATGTTTAAAACTTGATCTCTGGTCAGCTATGTCTTATTTTATCTTCTACAGATAAGCGAAACATTTCTTTGGACTGAGACAGCTGTTTCATGAAATGCAACATCATATCTCACTTTTCTTCATGAACTTCTCTCATTTAACAATTAGGCTGGAAGAACACACATTACCAATAGGTTCAGTCCTATAATATCTAGAACCTGGAAATAGCAAGTTGGAAGTTTCTAATCTTGAAGAATAAATAAGTTACTCCATCCATTCTATAATATAAGGCAAACCATGTGAAAAATGAAGGAAGATATTTTGAACAACACTGTGCAAAAATTATTGCAGAGTTAGGTGTTCAGTTAAGCTAAACAGTGTGCCTGGTTCTTAGTATGTTTTGCAAAAGCATTTGGTCTACATTTTAAATATACTCATGTTCCAACTTGGGCTAGAAAGACTTAACTAAAAATAACACCACTATCACCAAGTGATGCTATGTTGACCAATACTCCAGGATTTGAAAAAAATTCCCCAAATGCTACGCATTCCCCAAATGTTACAAACTCCCTGGAAACTGGAAGCTTTTCTTCTCCTTAAGGTGAAAGCCTGCTTCTCCTCTTGGTGTTTTGCCATTAAAAAAAAGAAAGTATTTAGCAACCAACTAGCAGATCCACCAAAAGGTTAGGATTCTTTTTATTTTAGTGCTCTTTCTTAATGGGCAAAAATTGATTGATTAGTTCACCTAGAATATTCTTAGCCATAGGACAGAAACAGAGCTTTGTAGGCATTAGTGGACTGGATTTATAAAAGAAAAAAGTCCACATTCAAGAATACAGAGAATTTCAAAAATAGAAGATAATAGAAAAAAGAAAAACAGGTCTGAAAGCATATTAAACTCCTTGTATTCATTAAAAATCAAATGGCTGTGTTTTAAGTTGTATTGAGTTATCATATGTGTACCGGTTATTTGCCTTAGTTCCAAATGTAATCATATTATCATCTCTAAATCCATCTGGATAGTTTATACAATGAACCCTGGAATCACCTTGGAGTTTCTCCAAACTCCATCTACTTTTTGAGAAAAAAAAATTAAGTCCAATCTTCCCCATTAGATCTCCAACCTCTGTTGCTCCCTTCCCCCACTTGTTGGTGAAACTACTTTCTAGAAAAGGCTTCTCTGAGCCTGAAGTTTGTTTACCTTTCAGACAAGACAAGGGGTGAAACAGAGGAGCAGTGACTTCCTTGCCACTGGCTAGAATGAAGTGAGGGGAGCTTACCAGAACACGGTGGTATTAATTCCCTGTTACGGCGATCTTACCTCAGACCCTCTTCTACTATTTCTTTGGTCATACTCCCAGCACAGCGATTTACATCTTGGAGGAAGTGATATTTAAATGTGTGCCCATGAGGTTTTGTTGGGGAGTTTATTAACAATGCAGATTCCTGAGCTCTAGCCCTGCTCTATGAAATCTGCATCCCTAGAGGATTAGCACCCAGGAATGTTCATCAATAAGGTTTTCCAGCGAATGATTAGGTAGGTGGTCTCATGACCACATTTTGGGAAATACAGACTTAGGACGATATAAAAAGTGACCTCAGGCTGTGCTAAGTGTCAAACCTTGAGAGGAAAAGTGTTTTAAGTTGGTATCTCATCTCAGAGTACATAGTAACTATTTAAATTTGAGAAAACTAGTATTTAATATATAAGTATAACCTGTTTATTATTTGCTATTGTTTTTCTTTATGGTTTCCAAACAGATACCTGATCTGCCTTAAACATTACTTTGACTTGGTGATCTGTAAATTACTGAAAAAAGGAGAAAGCTTAGGTAATACATGCTCTAATTAATGTGATCCTCATTTACTGGTTAAGTAAGTAATAGAATCCTTACCACTTATAGCAGAAAGACTTAAAAAAAAATTTAGCTCTAGCTTTTTAAGTTTTTCAGGTAAAGATGCTTTTATGCAGAGAGGTGAACTAACTTTAGGATTATTTTATACAGGGGGGTAATCTGAAATATTAATGGGCTATTTTAACCATCAGCTTGATTAATTCACAGGTGTCTGCCTAATTTTTGTGTTTTCCCAGTTCAGATGAAAATATCCACAAAGAGAACTATGTAAGTAAATACAATTAATCACAATCAATCATGTGCTGTCTTGGAGTTGCCTAGAACCAAAACACTGAAATGGACACACGGTATCCTGCTGATCCTAATTTTCCACCAATTCATGAAACACTTCATGCTTTGCTTGGGATAGCACAAACCTTTCAACCTCCAATTATATTAATATTATGAAGTCACCAGTGTGCCCAAATATGTGACAGGAAATCTTTGAGTGTGGAATGGCCTTTTCCAACAGACATACAGTTTGCGTAAATGATAACGAACACAATATTATCACCCCTTGAGATTTCCTGGTTTTAGAATAAAGAGGTGGTGGTGCTGGATGCTTTTTAGTATAATCTCCTTTCACAGATTCTTAATGCACAATATTATAAATTCAGAGTTCTTTTGAAATAAAGAAAAATGTTACCTTTATTTCATCTATCATTTTAAAAAGTTATTTACCCTAGAAAACACTGAACAGAGTAATCTTTTTAAATTTAGGTTTTTTAAAAATTTAATTTAATTTTTGATATATTATAATTACATATAATTATGGGGTAAACTGTGATGTTATTATATATATACGTGATGTGGAATGATTGAGGCAAACTAATTTCATATCAATCAACTTAAATAGTTATCATTTATTCCTGCTGTCTAACTGCAACTTTCTGCTCTTTGACCAACATCTCCCCCATTCCCCACACTCCCCACACCCAGCCTATGGTAATCACCAATCTAGTCTCTGCTTATATGAGTTTTATTATTTTAGACTCCATATATAAGTGAGAACATGTAATTTTTCTCCTCATATGCCTGATCTCTTTCACTTAATATCATGTCCTCTAGGTTCATTCATGTTGCCTCACAAAATAGATTTTCTTCATTTTTAAGGCTGAACAGTATTCCAGTGTATATATATATTTTACATTTTCTTTATCCATTTATCCCTAGATAGATACTTATTTCCACATGTTGGACACGGTAAATAATGCTGTAATGAACATGAGAGTCTAACTATCTCTTCAAAATACTAATTTTAAGTCCTAGGCTATCTACCCAGGAGCGGAATTGCTGGACCATACTGTCGTTCTGTTTTTAGTTTTTTGAGGAATCTCCACACAGTTTTCCATAATGGCTATACTCATTTACACTCCCCCCAGCAGCGTACAAGTATTTCCTTTTCTCCCATTCTCGCCAACACTTGTTATCTTTCATTGTGTTTTAATATTAGCCATTCTGAGAGGTAGAAAGGAATATCTCATCATTTCCCTAATAATTACTGATGGTGAGCATTTTTCATATATCTGTTGCCCATTTGAAATTGAGTTATTTATTTTTGCTATTAAGTTTTTGAGTTCTTACATATTTTGGATATTAACTCTTTATCAGAGGTATTGCTTACAAATATTTTCTCTCAACCTATAGGTTTTATCTTCACTCTGTTGTTTGCTTGCTAGGGAGAAGATTTTTAGTCTGATGTAATGCCTTTTGTCTATTTTTGGTTTTATTTCCTAAGCTTTTTGAGTAAATGGAAAAAATAATTGTCTAAACCAATGTTGCACAGTTTTTTTCTACTATGTTTTATTCTAGTTAGTTTTACAGTTTCAGAAGTTACAGTTGACGCTTAATCCATTTTGATTTTATTTTTGTATGTGGAGAGAGATGCAGATCTCATTTCATTCTTCTGCATATGGATATACAGTTTTCCAACACTCTTTATTAAAACCACTGTCCTTTACTGATTGTATTCTTGGCACTTTTGTTGAAAATTAATGGACCATACATGTGTGAGTTCATTCTGGGTTCCCTATTCTGTTCTATTGGTTGATGTTTCTGTTTTTATGCCAGTATGATACTGTTCTATGTACTATAGCTCTGTAATACAGTTTGAAGTCAAATAGTGTGATGTCTCCTGCTTTGTTTATCTTGCTCAAGATTGCTTTGGTTATTTGGTGTTTTTTTCAATACCACAGAAATTTTAAGGTTTCATTTTCTATTTCTGTAAAAAATTGTATTGAAATTTTTACAGTAATTGCATCAAATCTGTATATTGCTTTGGGTAGCATGCACATTTGGCAATATTAATTCTTCCAAGACATAAAGACAGAATATATTTCCATGTATTTGTGTCTTATCCAATTTCTTTTATCAATGATTTATAGTTTTCATTGTAGAGACTCTTTCAGCTCTTTGGTCAAATGTATTCCTAGATATTTTAGTTTTTGTAGCTATTGTGAATAAAATTTTTAAATTTCTTTTGTGGATAGTTTGTTGTTACTGCATAGAAATGCTACTGCTTTTTGTGTGTTAATTTTGTATCCTGCAACTTTACTGTATTTGTTTTTCAGTTCTAATAATTTTTTGATAGGGTCTTCAGGGCTTTCTATATATGAGATCATGTTGTCAGCAAACAGCAACAATTTCACTACTTTCTTTCTTACTTAGATGCCTTTTATTTATTTCTCTTGCTTAATTTCTCTGGCAAGGACTTATAGTATTATATTGAATAGAAGTGGTTAAAGTGGGCATCTTTGTGTTGTTCCTGATCTTAAGAATAATATGTCAACAAATTGGATAACTAGAAGAAATGGGCAAACCAGACACCTACAACTTACTAATGCTGAATCAAGAAGAAATTAAAAATCTGAAAAGATGAATAATAAGGAGATTGACTTAATAATAAAAATTCTCCCATCAAAGAAAAGCCCAGAACTTGATGACTTCCTGGGTGAATTCTAACAAACATTTAAAGAAGAACTAATACCAATTTTTCCCAAGTGTTCCCTAAACATTAAAGAAAAAGAAACTCTTTTCTAACTCTTTCAATGAGACCAGCATTACTCTGATACCAAAGCCAGACAAGGACATTAAAAGAAAAGAAAACTACGGGCCGATATCCCTGATGAATGTTGATGTAAAAATCCTCAACAGCAACAAAAACACTAGTAAACTGAATTTAACAGCATATTAAAAGGATAATCCACCATGATCAAGTACAATTTATCCAGGCATGCAAGGATGGTTCATCATATGTGAATCTATAGATGTGATGTATCTCATTAGCCAAATTAAGGACAAAATCCATATGCTCATCTCATTAGATGCAGAAAAAGCATTTGATGAAAAATTCAACATATTTCCAAGATAAAAACTCTCAACAAACTATGTATGGAAGAAATGTTCCTCAATATAATAAAGGCCATATATAACAAGCCTACAGCTGACATTAACCTCAATGGTAAAATGACTTAAAATAAATGTGATTTTTGTCTCTTTTTTATTAGACCATCATTTGATTCCTATCAGCATAGCCCAAAACTCTGCAATGAAGGCCACAGCTTCTTTCAACATCTGGCACCTATCTTTCTTCTCAATTAGTCCCTCACCTCGGTATCTCCTAGATTCCAGCAAAAGTGAACACTGCTTCCAGGATCTGCCAAACCGCTTCAGCCTCCATGCCTTTACACATGCCATTCCCCTTGCTTGGCATGCCTGTGTCCATACTCCTCTACACATACACACACACACACACATACTCTCAAACACCATTCTTCCAACCTTCTTTTCACCTGACAAACATCTGCTCTTCCTTTAAAATCTACCCCAAACACTGTTTCTGTGGGACCTTCCTCAGTCTTCCCAAACTTGGTTACTTCCTTCCTTGTGCTTCCATTTTGGCTATTTCTAACTATTTTAGAATATTCATCAATTTATAAATTATAATATTCTATGTAAAAGTCCACCTCCCTCTTTAGACTGGGAGCTTCTTAGAAGCAGGTACTGCCACTTATCTGATAAACATTCAATGCCTACTTTGTTCTGGGTAGTTCATATCCTGAAGTACAGAGCCTAGTATCTGATGGGTACCCAATAATGGCTGATTTAAACAATTGAATGTCTCCTGCAAATCCTTGCAATGATATAATGATTGCCACTAACCACCTACTTACAATTTACCTGCAGGCATCCCTGAGAAACACACATGGAAGTGTCTTAGTTGTTAGTAAGGTGATGGGCATGCTAACTTCAGAAATAGAAAATTATTTTCAGAGTAAGTACTGGCCTTTAAAAAGCAAAAGGAAAAGGAAAAAAGAGGAAAAGGAGGAAAAGATAACAACCAACCAAACCTGGGACCAGGGCAAAAGAAATGAACTTTCTCTTCTTAAAGCAAGAAATTTGTTTGTACCTAGGGAAAATGAGAAAAATGAGTTCTATAATAGTGATTTCAGTTCTGTAGAGAAACAAATATTATCTTTCATAGTATTTAAGCCTTGATAGCCTCTGTCCCTCTTGCTGCAAGGAGATGTGAATTCTGATGTCTATGCACTAAGGAATTAAAATTCCCTCAGGCATTGTCAACTGTGATGACACTTGACATGGTTCGGATCTGTGTCCCCATACAAATTTCATGTGGAATTGTAATCTCCAGTGCTGGAGTTGGGGCTCTGGCGGGAGGTGACTGGCTCATGGGGGAGGATCCTTCATAAATGGTTTAGCACCATCCCCTTGGCGGTGTTCTTGTGATAGAGTTCTCATGCGATCTGGTTGTTGACGTGTAGCACCACACCCTCCTCCTTTCTTGCTTCCACTATGGCCATGTGATGCACCTACTCCCCCTTCCACCGTGATTATAAATTTACAGAGGCCTTCCCAGAAGTGGAAATAGATGTCAATATCATGTTTCTTGTACAGCCTATGGAACCATGAGCCAATTAAACCTCTTTTCTTTATAAATTACTCAGTCTCAGGTATTTCTTTATAGCAATGCAGGAACAGTCTAATACACCACTTCACCCTGGAATCTTTTCCTAAAAATCTTGAAAGAAGGGAGAATGTCTTGGTGTCTAAAGCTTTTCCTGATTATTTAAAAGGTTAAAGTCTTTCCAGGCAATTGTCCAAACCCAGAAACTTCAGTTAAAGTCTTCATTTTTAGAAACTGTCATGTAATTCTCTATTTGGATTCACAGTATAGATCTTTTTTTGGACTAATCATGAGATAAAAAGTAGTGAATATTCCTGAAATTCCAGACCAAGTTAGAGTCAGGGACACTTCATAGAAATGAGTGGTACTGTGGTGGCTCTCAGGAAGAGACAAAAAGGCAAATCTGTCTTTGTATGATCTGTACTGTGCCAAGACCTAGCTTTGTTTATTCCATCAGTGAATATGTTCTGGAAGGTTATGTTCATTATGGCACTTTATCACTAATCTGATAAGAAAAACAATTAACGTGATTGCCAACATTGTTACTTTTCATAATGAGCAAAGCAATATATATGCAGTTATGCTGAATAATCATTGGATGTAATGTATTATGGACTACAGTTACAATTCATTTGTCAATTACAGAGCTACTACATGAAGCAAATAAAAATTCCACAATCTTTTCATAATTTTCATGAAGGGCCCTTTTAGATGCAAATTTTTATTTATGTAATTTTCATAGGACACAATTTGACATGGTCTCCGTCTCTAAACCAAGGGGTTTGTTGTAAACACTCTATTTAGCTTGCAATTACCATACAGTTAAATGACTAATCACAGAAACTCACTCCACGATCATTGACAAAAATGGCCACACTTAACACAACTGAAATTAACACTGAGGAAAATGGGTTTGCCTCTCACCCACACCCAGCCAATCAATCACAGCAAAATGAACTATGCATGACTATTTTCTGGGATGAGATAGAATTAATCTGTGCAGTCTGAGTCAGGAAAATTCATGTTAGGTACTGTTTTCCCACTTTAAATATAGTAGAACGCCACGAAGGGAAATATGGAAGGATGGGTTCATAAAGACAGAGTAAGGTATTCTCTAAGTATGTTTAGATGAAATGTTTGAACTATTTTTCACATTTTCTTCCTTTCTCTTGTGGCCTATGAAATATGAAGATATTGATTTTTAATGAAATGTACTTATGAAACAGTGATCATATTTTCCCAGCTTCCATTACCTCGATTTCAGAAATAACATCTAGTACACTGACTGCTGGAGACCCAGATTAGGGCTGGAAAACTCAGGAAATGTCAGTAAGAGTGTCACTGACAGCAGGAAACAACGGCTCCCTCTGGACTTCACTCTCATTCCCCGTTCCAAAATTTATCATTTAACAGTGACAGCTGTTAGTGTCTTGTGGTGTATGCTACTGTAGTTAGCTCTCTTTCCCATTCCTCACTGTGGCTCTTTCCAAATGTCACTCTCCCCAAGCTCTCTCTCCTACTGTACTTTCTTACCAGTGTCAGCAGATAACTTGGCTTCTTCAGACACACAGACACTAGATGTAAATACATGAGAATCCTCTGACCGTCCTGAACCTGCTGCACCCACTCTCCTAAGTCATTCTCCATCCACACATTTGCTGTGTTTCTATCCATTCTCATCTGCTTCTCTTCTATTATATTGAAACAGGTGTCTTTCCCTACAGTCTGAGGCTTAACCCATTAATTAAATTCTGGAGTCTATTGTCTCATAGCCCCTCTCTCACTGTGTCACTTTTGAGGTTAGGTCGAAAAAAGACTTGTTCCTTCCATCTGGGTCTCCCGGAACACTTATTCTGGGGGAAGCTAGCTGCCGTGGAGAAAAGTCCAACACACCTGGCTGTGTGGAAAGGCTGCAAGGAGCAAGAGAACAACCCCCAGCCAGGCCCCGGCAGTTCCTATCACCTCAGCTGAAGCACCTGTCACGTGGAGAAGCCTCTGGAAACACAGCCCTACAGTACTTTCAGTCGTGCTACTGGCTTGGATGTGTGTGTCCCTCCAAGTTTAATGTTGAAACTGAGTCCCCAGTGCAGTAGTATTCAGAAGTGAGGCCTTCAGGAGGTGGCTAGGTTATGAGGGCTCCATGTCATGAATGGGATTAGTGCCCTGATACAATAAAAGAACAGAGGGAGTCTGTCAGTTGCTTTTGTCCTTCCTTTCTTCCACCTCATGAGGATGCAGCAAGCAGGTGCCATCTAGGAAGCAGGGAGAAAGTCCTCACCTGCATCTGTTGGTGGCTTGACCTTGAACTTCCCTACATCTACAACTGTGAGAAATAAATTTCTATTGTTTATGGATTACCCAACCTAAGGGATTTTGTTATAGCACCAGGAATGGACTAAGACAAATTAATTCCAGCCCAAGTCAAGATCTGACTGCAACTGTACTGGTCCCCTAGGGCTGCCGTATCATATACCACCAACCAGGTGGCTTACAAAAGAAGAAATTTATTTCCTCACGGTTTTTGAGGTGAGAAGTCTGAAATCAAGGTGTTGGCAGGGCCATGCTCCCTCTGAACCCCGGGTAGACTCCTTCCTTGCCTTTTCCTGGTTTCTGGTGATGGGCGTTGATCCTTGGTATTCCTTGGATTGCAGCTGGATCAGCCGGAGCTCTGCCCCTGTCGTCACATGGCATCGTATGTGTCTCCCTCCTCTTCTTACAAGGATGACAGTCATATGGTATTCACAGCCCATCATACTCCATTACAGTTTCCTACTAGATAATTATATCTACAGAGGCCCTATTTCTAAATAAGGCTACATTCTGAGGCAATGGGGGTTAGGATCTCAACATATCTTTCGAAGGAAAACAATTCAGCCCAAAACAGACCCCAATCTAGAACCATCTAAATGAACCCAATCAACCCACAAAACTGTGAAAGATAATAGGGTGGTTTGTCCCATAGCTATAGATAAGCAAAACGCCTTTCTTTACTCAGATCTACTCAACCTACTACAATCTGGCTTCTGCCAACACACTATACCGACACTGCTCCTGCAAGGTCACCAGTGACTGCCTCGGTGTGCAATCTGGTGGATGAGTTGCTGTTCTACAGGGGTCCCTTAGCCAATACCTCTATCTCTGTGCCTCCCTAAAGTCCACTGAAATGACCAAGGAAATATGTATGTAAGAATAAATTCACTAAATCCCTACAAAGCAAAGAAGGTGGACATCAGCAGGCAGACCAGAAACTTGGAGTACTTTAAAGATGGGAAGTGGGTAGGATTGGATTGAAAGAGGAAGAGAAACACGGCCAAGGAGCCCACGGCTCAGGAGGCTGAGGAGAGGACCACAGGGAGCGCAAGCACTTGCTTTGTCAGCAGGGTCCAGGGGAGAGCCCACACTCAGTCAGCAGGGGCTAGAGCAGGATCAGGGGGCTCTGCCGGTCAGAGCCAGCCTCTCAGCTTCTGTCCCATCTCCCTGACCATGCAGAGCATGGTGGAACAATACTCCCTTACCTATATTTGTTAGAAAAAATAGCACAGCATCAGGGCAGGAACACGAAAGTGTACCCATCCATGTACCCTTTCTTGCCGCCAGAATGGAGGTGGTATGGTAGGAGTGGCGCCCTCTGCTGTCTAGCCATGCACATACCCGGGAGGGGACCTTCATGTGACTCAGCCAGCATATCCACTCCGAATTTAACCACTCACAGTAGAGGGCTGCTCAAAACAGGAAACACCTTCATTCAGTGCTTCTCAACCTCAGTACTACTGACACTTGGTGCCGGATAAACCTTGTTGTGGGGGTCTGTTCTGTGCACTGTAGGATGTTTAGCAACATCCTTAGCTTCTACTACTGGATGCCATTAGTATGCACCCTACCCCCGTGACAGTTATGGCAACCAAAAACATCTCCAGACATTGCCAAATGTCCCCTTGGCAGAGAAATTGTCCCTGATTGAGATCCACTGCTTTTCAATCATGACTGATAAATCCTCTCTTCAGTTCTTTGCTTATTACAAAGGGACTACAAAACTCAATCCTCGAGGAAGTACTAGCCCTGTCTAAGTGTAACCGCCTTCTAAACCCCTACTCCCACTCTCTAAATTCTTCCAGGGACTTTACTTTTTCCTTCACAGACGGAGCCACAACGGAGACTCACACTTTGAGACAACATCCAGATGGCTGGTCTTCAAACTGCAATTGCAAATGCCTGCAAGGGAGGCTCTCTGTTAGTCTCAAATTCGTGATTTGTGGTTTCAGATATGTGCAGTTCTTGTGCTAACTCAAAACTTTTCTCTGAGTAATGACTCTTTCAGTACTGAATTTGAGGAGCATGGCTTACAAAAGGGGAATGGCAGGAACAGGCAGTTGAAAGGCTGATACAAGGGATTCGACCTGCTGAAGTCAGTTTAGTCTACTCTCTAAAGGACGGGTAGAAGAGGCTAAAATTCTGACCCCTAGACAAATGGCCTTGCTGGAATTTAATTGAAGTTAATTATCCCTCTGAAAAGGAAATGCCTCTGCAGAGCAAGGAGAGTGGGGCAGGAAATCCTGGAGAGTGGCAGGACAGACATGACTGGGGTTATGGCTGGAGTCCTCTGTGGGATCCTTTGGGCTGGCCAACTCTCATTAGAGGGACTAGGAGTATAAGTGGGACAGGGCATGGGAGGGAGCCAGAGAGAAGAGGCCCCTTCTGCTCAGTCTTTCTAGGAGTGTCAGGGGAATTTCTTCACTAGTTAGGCATCCAGTTATCTTTGCTCTGTTTTCCTGTGGAAGTAGCGGCACACGTGAAACTTTCTAGCCACTCTGTTCAGAGAGATGGCAACTGTCTGAGTAAATCCATATTGTCAACTCAGCTCTCATTTAGCTACAACAGTGAGCCCACCAGACAACTCAAATGGAGAAAGGGAGGCGATTCCGGCATTCTGGTATTTACTGAAATCTGAAATGTCAAAGTGACGTCTTGAAAGACAGAAAGAAAGGAAGGAAAGAAGGAAAGAAAGAAAAAGAGGAAAAAAATGTTTTACTCACTCCAGCAATCATCAAACTCTGGCCCTACCACCTGTGTTTAAAAATAAAGTTTTTACTGGAACACAGGTATATTCACATGGTCTAAGGCCGCTTACAAAGACAAGGTAGATTAGCTGTGATAAAGAATGCATGGCCCTCCAGGCCTAAAATATTGACTAGGTTGTCCTTTAGAGAAAATGTTTGCCAGTGCTGGCTTCGGATCCCTGAAGGCAGAATGTATTTTGCACCACATGCAGTGGACCTGTTTTCTTATCTATGCCACAGCTAACCCTAAACAAACTGTAAGGGTTTCAACATAAGCCTGACAGTTGTAAGATATGTATAGATTTGGAGCTTCTTTATTTTCCAATGAATCATGCTCTTCAGAGAGGTCTGAAAGGCTGTGGGCGGAGACTAGTTTGGACCCTCCAGTCAGCAGAAATGTAAGATGGAGCCAGGGCAGATGAGACAAGGGACTGTGTGAATGGAAGAAGTATAGAGAAGGTAATAGGACCACTTTGAAAACCCAGGACAGAGTCGTGACTGGTGGGTGAGGTAGGGCAGAGGGGGCCTTGCAGGACACCTTGTCTCTCAGAGCCCTTCTCCATGCCCAGCCAGCCTACCTTCTTCAGCTTTGCTCTGCCCACGTGTCCTGGAAGCTCCTCCAGCACCAGGAAGAGGCTTCCTCCAGCAGGTTTCGCCCATCCGCGAATGCTGAAGCTCCTCCCCGTCTACTGCGCCTATACTACAATAACTCTTCTCTCTTTTTCTTCAAACCCAGACTCCCTGGAGACTTCAGCCTCTAGCCTACCCTTTGGCAGCCTTCCCAGCCCACTGGAAGCACCCTAGGGAGAAGAGAGCTGAAGACAAACATAGGCAGGTCTTGTAAAAAAAAAAAAAAAAACCTGTCAAATTTCATTTTGAAGATCTTACCCTGCATTTAAATACAGTTCCAGCACTAAATAAGTAGCAAAACAGTTTTCTTTACAGATTGACGGCTGCAGGGTGGGGTGGGGTTGGATCTTGTGAATACATCTGTTCTACAAGATTTTTCTTTGAAGACAACTCATTTAATTCCACAAATCACTGTTACTATGAGCCAGCTGTTGGGCCATGGGGGGCGCTTTACTCATAGAACTCCATTGTAAAATGCTGTTGGTTTCCCAAAGTAAAATCTTCTGTATACAATGACAGGATATGAGACCATTTGGATAATATAACCACCTTTTATTTATTTGCATTTGTGTAATAATACATCATAGCAAACAAAGCACTTTGAAAGAGGGGACTGTATTTGGTCTTCCTAGCTAATCTGAGAAGTACATAAAAAGTTACAGCTTTGTAAAAATAAGTTGATTAAGGCTCAGGGACATTAACTGCCATGCCCAACAAAGACTGCCCTACAATACAAAAAAGACATGAACCAAGACCGTGATTTCTGAGTTCTTGGCATTTTCCCTGGCATCCTTGCTTTATCTTCTAGATTAGAGTGCTGGCTTTCATCTTCTAATAGGCCCCTATCACTTCTTGTAAGAAGTCCCTGAATTCCATTGCCTGCTAGGCATTGTCTGCACACTAAATAAGGGATACATCATCAATACATCTAAGAGGCCATAATAAATAGTATATAATAGAACGCATCTAAAAGGTACCTTTTGTCATTTTTATACTTAATAAATATTTAAAGTAAGTGTCTATTCTTTAATTGCAGAAAGACTTGCTCATTTTAAAAGGCAGACAAACCACAAATTAACAGGCTTACTGAAGTGAGTATTACAGAATTTGAAGGAATCACAGTGGTCTTGGGTAGGAATGTAATCCTGAACAAATGTTCCCCCATGGTCTCATCCCTCCTTTAAAAAGACAGTTAATCATCATAACTCTTTGGAGAGATGCTATGGGTCTGTTCCTGGTGGTTAGGCTGGAGGCTGGTGCCAGACAAATCTGAGCACTGTCTCAACTCGAGCTTCGGCATATATAAAAAGTACTTGGTTATAGGGTTGCTGCAGGAATTAAATAGGATAATGCATTTAAAAAAAATTACTTAGCCCAGTGCATAGCACATAGTAAATAATGGATACATTTTTGTTATTGTTATCAACGGTATTCTTGACATAAATAATATGTGTTTGGCCTCTCTCCTTGATCAGTTAGTACTCTCCTAATTTCTGTGAAAAGATGCTGCTTGGTTGAGCTATTGGAGGCTTGCAGAAACTTGTTATAGAAAAGGTGCCCTGTCTTTCTCTTATTTCTTGCTACACAGTGTCCTTGCCTCTATTAAGCTAGCAACCAGCCCCAGGCAATATTACCTTTTCAAGAAGAGGATAGGCTCCCACATTGGGGCTGTCAGAGAGAATTTGGGACAGGAGAGCCGTTTAAATAAATCAGACCTGACAAATCCGATTTACAGATTAAAATAATGTTGTGATATTTACCAAAAGTATATATAGCAAGTTAAGACACCACCAACAGGCAGACATTGATTGCCTATTTTAATCAACTGGCATAATTTAGGTACAACTAGAAGCAAAATGCTTAGGAAAGGTAAATCTGATCATATATAATTTCTATTTTGATGCACTTAAATGTCAAGTAAGACCTTTGTGCAGGGTTTGTTACAAGGTGACACATCTGCTGTATTATGTGAGGTCACATCAGGTTTCATTTGGATGTTGGGAGAAGATACGACTTGACATAAACAGATGCCAAACAAAGCATTAAAGCAATTTCACCAGTGCTTTTGTATTAAGATAGACAGAGAGGCGATGGAGAACTGCTGCTTGCATACATTCCCTAAATCTCTGATGCCTGTGAGGCCTTATCAATATCACTTCATCAATATCCCCAACATTTCTGAGCAGAATCAAGAATTACAGCCTTGAAGGAAACTTTAAGAAGTCACTTGGTCCAGAAACCCTGGAGCAGGGTGATTGCTTAAGAGAAGCACGGTCTGGTTTTTAAAACTTATTCGTTGAATGAATACATGCATGAATGAAAACATTCTCTTCACCTTCCATCCCCAGAAGGCTGCTTTGCCCTGGGGGTATGAGAAGAACTGGAAAGTGTAGAGAGGCCCCAGGGGCTTAAAGCCTCATCCACTCATTCATGTATTATTTGTACCCTGCCTACTTCTAAAACAGATTTAAGGCAGTTTACAACAAAAGATACCAACAATAAAGAGTCTTATTCTCAATCATCCCTTGCAGGGTTTTATTATCGCTTTCATGATCATCAAACACAAGTATTAAATGGCTATTTGCATGAGATGCTATGCCAGGAGCTGAATAAATCAAGCGGAGCCAGGCTCTGACCTCCGTAAATTTCCATCCATTCAATTTGCAATCAGACACTCTTTTTTTTTTTTTTTTC
The DNA here is from genome assembly GCF_048565385.1 of Saimiri boliviensis. NCBI lineage: Eukaryota > Metazoa > Chordata > Mammalia > Primates > Cebidae > Saimiri > Saimiri boliviensis. Next base: position 78,761,126 of record NC_133450.1, read on the forward strand.
TCTGAGACAGAGTTTCACTCTTGTTGCTCAAGATGGAGTTGAATGGCGAGATCTTGGCTAACTGCAACCTCTGCCTCCGGGGTTCAGGCAATTCTCCTGCCTCAGCCTCCTGAATAGCTGAGATTACAGGTGTGCACCACCATGCCCGGCTAATTTTTGCATTTTTAGTAGACATAGGGATTCACCATGTTGGTCAGGCTGGTCTTGAACTCCTGATCTCAGGTGATCCATCTGCCCTGGCCTCCCAAAGTGCTGGGATTACTTTGGTAAATATTTACTCAGCACATTACAAATGAAAGTTCTGTTAGGGAGTGTGGGAGGCAAACAGGTATCACATGTGGATCTTGCCCATCCCTCAAGAAGTTTACAGACTAGTGCAAGGGCCTGGGGCAAGGGCAGATGATAACCATGTTGTGTGGATAGGCCACAGACAGGATCATGCTGTGAGCTGTTGGCGGTGGGAAAAGGACAGGGGAGACTGCGCTTGCTCAGTGTGTCCTAAAACATCCAGGCTAAAGTAGATCAGCATGCACACAAAGCTGTGAAGAGCCCGACTCTCCCAGTAACCTCTTTGACCTCTGGCTACTCTCTGCCTTCTCTCCTTGGCCTTCTTCCCAAGCCCTAATGCTGTCACAGCTGCCACACTTTCCCTTTCCCAGAAGACTTGCAGGCCACCTTGGCTGCGTGTCCTGGAATACACATTCCCATTCCTGTCAGCGTCCGCTCTGTGAGCTATCACTGGCAGCAGGCATGTGGAGCCCTGGTTTCTACTAAGGTAGAAGTAACTATCACTGGCAGCAGGGATACAGAGCCCCGGTTTACACTAAGGTAGAAATAACTAGTCATTGTTTATTGCCAAGCCATATCTAGGAGTGACTGATTTTAAAAGGAGGCCATGCCTAGGCACAAAGGAAGCAATTCTGACAAAATACATGGCTCCTGGAGGCTGCTTGTTGGGCTGAGGGCTTTCAGGTTGCCTTCAAATCCAAGACCCAAACAACTTCCAGTCTTGACCTCCTATAAGGCCTGGAATCCCCATAGAACATCCTTGAACGGTCTCAGGGGCAGAAGATGCCTCCTGCTCTGAGGCCAGACTCTAAGGAGGAGAAAGAACCTCTTCAGCTACAGCTCCTCATTCCCTGGACCAGGAGATCTTGAACTTCGGTTTTTATAAAAATCACTGGAGAAGCTTTGAAAAAGTGCAGATGCCAAGGCACCATCCTAAAATCTCAGTTTCTGCAAAAGGTCTAGAGTGGGCCCTGGAACTCATGTTCAGCAGGCATCACAGCTACCTCTGCTGAAGTGGACTTAGGGCCACCCTTGAGATATATGGCCATAAGGACGTATATCCTAGGAGGAGGTCCAGAGGGCAGAACTTGGGTCTTTCTTATTCATAGATTAATTCCTAGCACTGAGAATCGTGCATAGCTCTCCTTAGCTATTCAGTAACTATGTGCTAATTTGATGAATGAGTGACTGTGGACTTGCCCTGCTTCCTGGAATCCTGTGGGAGTGGAGGGCTTGGCAATATTTTGTGGCAAATGGTACTGCTTTGTAGAAGGCATAAAGGTATAGCAGTGCCTACATGAAAGATTCTGGATCATGCAGATGTGGAATGAGGCAGTGGAGAACAAGTCTGAGCTGAGGGTTGGAATCACTTATGGATCTTGCCCTGCCCTGGAGAGGCTGCAGGCTGAGGGTGGGGGTGGGACTGGGAAGACATGCTTTGAAGCTCAGCCTGAGAATCACAGACCTGTTTAGTAACTCACCACTCACCCTATTCTCCCCAGTCTTCTAGAGACAGGAGACATGGAGGGCTTCAGACAGGATTGAGGAGGAGGCGATGCGTGAACTCAGGGCTGTGGGCGGTGCACACAGGCCACCTGCTCCAGATCCACATGGGACACCCAAAAGCCTCTTCACACCACACCCTCCAGGCAGCTGCCTCTTCCACTTAGTGTAGAGCAGAACCCCATTTTGACTGTTTTTTGCTGAGGCATTTACCCTGTGGCATTTAGCCTATTGTCAGGTTAAATTTATTCTTTTGTCTTCTGATTGGCTTTGATAAAGAACAAATGTCAATCCATCTAATAAAAGAAATCCCACCACTGCTTTCAGCTGTGGGACTCATTGCAAGGCCTTGTAATCCACTGTCAGGAGATTCTCATGCCTCGTGTCTTGTGTCAGTTAGCGGGAAAGCATGGAGCGCTCTAGACATCCACTGACTGCATCATTACACTCCTTAAAAGCACTCCTCAGGGGTGGCAGGTCTGGGCACTGGCAGTTGCTCTGAGCAAGACTGGTTGTCTTACAAATCTTGCTAGCACCCATGATGGCTGAGTTGGCATTTTATCTGGCCTATTTTTCTTTCACCAGTGCAATGAAAGAGGACACTGGACATAGCCTGATGAACTAGACTTCTGTCCAATATCAGCATGCTTTTAACGGATCCAGAATCTGCTTTGGGACAATCTGGGAAAATTTCCCAAACGACATCCTCTTTCCCAGAGTTCAAATGAAGGACTCATCTAGAAATGGCTGCATGTGTATAACTATTCCCATGAGGAAAGATATGAGACATAGATTCTGGCTGGAGACGTGACCTTGGGGCATGAAGTGTAAACTCTCTAGACCTCAGATATTCATCTGCAAATAAAGCAGGTGCTTTGATCAGTAGTAGAAAAAGTCCTCCAATGGCTTCTCATCACACTTAACCTAAAATTCCTATGACCTGCAGTGTTCTCCTATGTCTATGAGTTGAGCTCAGCTACTGTTCCCACCTCCCTGTTCTTTGCTCTGGTCCTCTTGGTTCCTCTAACACCTGAAACTTATTCCTGTTTTAAGACCTTCGTGTCCCTTACCCCCACAAATCCGACCACCACTCCTCTCCCTAGAATGCTCTTAGCTAGATTTTTGTGTGACTGACTCCTTGTTATTCAGATGTCAGTTCAAATGTGACCTCGGAGAGGTCTCCTTGGCTACCCCATCTAAAGGAATACCTTCTCACTCCATCTAGGCACTTTCAACTATGTTCCCTGATTTTCTTTTCTCAAACTACTTCCCATTACCTGGAGTTACCTTGTTTATTTGGGAGTTTGCTTGTCTATATGTAGTTGTGCTATAACATGACATATGTGTTCCTAAAAATCACTATGTCACATGAAACTGCACAATGTAAACCACAGGACTTATGGGGGAAAATGGGGTTCGGGGCCCAACATGCAAAAAGTTCATCAGGGCTACATTATGGAAAAAGATGACAACAATGAAAATGGCAACCGTTTTACGTATGTTAAGTGATCAAGATATACATAAATACTACTATACCCTGAAAAAGACCTGAAGTTTGCCTGTGGGGGCAGAGGTGGGTGTCAGCCTGTGAGTGATTGTGACGTGGTAGAAGGAGGATTATGTGAAAATGGATGAACAGTTGTAATACCAGATGCTGATGGATGTGGCTCCTAAAAACATGGAAAACTGAGTAGACATCTAAGCATGTCCACTTTGTATATTCCTATGTAACTCAGTTCAGCTGGGTACAGTTTTATACCTTGCAGTGTTTCTCATGGATAAATCGTGCATAAGCAAATACGAAACTCACATTATGCCCAAATTATTCCCTAATATATTGCATTAGAAGAAAGTCATGTTTTCAAAGTAAGCATTAGAGGGGATCTGATAGCATTTGTTTGCCCTACTCACTTGTATTTAAGCTTTGTAAGATCAGGGAACTTCTCTTTTACTCACTGGCATCTTCCCAGCACCTAAGCAGCCTGGTGCCTAGCGGGCTTTCAATCAATATTTGTTGAATAAATGAATGAATAGATTTTTTTCCGACATACTTCTCTCTGCACATGGTAGTGATTCACGTTCAATGGCTGCAGTAATCTTTATCAGTGTGGTAGTTGCTTTTGGTAAGTGAGAGGTAATAGAACAGAGGGGTTTCAACATTACTGTGTTTGTGAAGACAACCATAAAAATGAAAAAAACAAAGCAGATCTATTGTAGGTGATTCTGATATCTACCTAGGTTCTTCCATCTTGCTAGTCATGGGAAAAGGTTTCTTCTAACTATCGATTGTTTTGGAGAGTTAGTGGAAAACCATGGATGCCGGTAGAACCTGGAAACCCTACATGGAGCACAGTGTTATGTGGAAAGGCTTTTGGAGTTCATCCCGTTAGGAAGTAAAGGAACCTCCAGTCTAAATGTAAGCAGGCAACTTTGCCTGGGGAATGCTAGCTCCTGTCCCTTCTCTCCATATAAGTGTGTCTCAGACCTAAAATTAATCGCTCTCTACTAACTCAGAGAACAGAATTAGAAGTAGCTTTGAAAGGTCATCCCAGACAGGTGGGTTATGTCATATTTTTAAAGAGTTTGAAAATTGTTTAAATTTCAGAGAAATTTTCTAGCACTACTATGTAAAAGGTCAAATCAAAAAGCCCCCAAAGAACTCAGGAATACTCTTTCCTTTAAATTTTCTGATTTAAATTCTGAACCTAAGAAAATGTGTCTGAAAATGCAAATGTTGTGGTTGAGTTGCTTTAGTTTATCAGGCAAAGCAGGGAATATTTTGTGACGATTCTTTACTTCCTCAGTAACTGCTCAATCTCATGGAGAGTTGAGTGGAGTGGCAAAGTAATTACATGGTGAGTACCATATATTTACGATTATTTATGTTTTCTAGATTGGAGTACAGGGTAATTATTTTTGGTCTTATTAAGTGCAAATTATGAAGTAGTCTTCAGGAACATGTAATTACTATGTACTGTAGTCACATGTCACTTACCAAGCAAAATGAATGCAGTGAAAATTTTATTTAATACAAGCAAAATGATGCATATGGTTTTATGAAGCAAAGTACAGAGGCCTACTTTCCTGTACTGGGAGAGGAAACAGAAGCAGTCCTTCCTAATATAGGGCATTTCCTTAATTAACTACATCAACTCTTCACAAAGGTTGGAATACAGATTTCTGTATTCTGTATATATACTGATTAAGAATACAGATTTATGGCAGGGCGCAGTGGCTCACACCTGTAATCCCAGCACTTTGGGAGGCTGAGGCGGGTGAATCACAGGTCAGGAGTTCAAGACCAGCCTGGCTAATATGGTGAAACCCCATCTCTACTAAAATTACAAAAATTAGCTGGGCGTGGTGGTAGGTGCCTGTAGTCCCAGCTACATGGGAGGCTGGAGCAGGAGAACTGCTTGAACCCAGGAGGCAGAGGTTACAGTGAGCCAAGATGGTGCCACTGCACTCCAGCCTGGGAGACAGAGCGAGACTCCATCTCTGTCTCAAAATAAACAAATAATAAAGCATATAGATTTCTGGTCGGACATGGTGGCTCACGTCTGTAATTACAGCACTTTGGGAGTCCAAGGCAGGTGGATCACCTGAGGTCAGGAGTTCAAGAACAGCCTGGCCAACATAGTGAAACCCCTTCTTTACTAAAAATACAAAAATTAGCTGGGCGTGGTGGCAGGTGCCTGTAATCCCAGACACTGGGAGGCTGAGGCAAGAGAAACGTTTGAACCCAGGAGGCAGGGGGTGCAGTGAGCCAAGATTGCACTATTGCGCTCCAGCCTGGGTGACAGGGTGAGACTCTATCCCAAAAATGCGAAACAAAACAAACAAAAACTCAAAAACAACAACAACAACAACAAACAAGAATACACATTTCTGGACACCCAACTCAGACCTACAGAGTGTAACTTTCAGAGCTGAGGCCCAAGCACCCAGGGGCTTCATATGTACACCACAGTGAGAACACCTGCCCTACATTCACAAATGCTCTGACCAGTACGGTTTCCTCAAAACACAAGGAGAATACTTTGGAACTTTAAAAATGGGGTCCACATATGCCAGATAGATAGCATGTATCTTTCTGTGTTGGATTATTTCACAAGTTTGTGTTACTCTTTTTAGATCAGGCATCCCCAAACTATGGCCCGCGGGCTGCATGTGGCCCCCTGAGGCCATTTATCTGCCCCCACCCCCCACTGCAGTTCAGGAAGGGGCACCTCTTTCATTGGTGGTCAGTGAGAGGAGCACAGTATGTGGCAGCCCTCCAACGGTCTGAGGGACAGTGAACTGGCCCCCTGTGTAAAAAGTCTGGGGACGCCTGATTTAGATTGTACTTTGACAAGTATCCTTAATCCCAACTTTTATAAAGACATAGAAGTGTTATTATATGTTGTTTTCTATCACACATAGATTATTTAGTTAAATGGCTGAAAATGTATGTCATGTCGGTACACATCCGTAAAATGTCTCAACACAACAGGTAAAACATATTGAAATTTTAAAAATGGGGTCCATATGTGCCATGTAGGTGGCATATATTTTTCTGTTTTTGACTATTTCACAAATTTGTGTTACTCCTTTTAGATTGTACTTTGAGAAGCATTGTTAATCCCAACTTTATACAGACATGGGAGTGTTATTATATGTTTTCTATTATGTATAGACCATTTAGTTAGATCAATTAGTTCAAGTTAGTTGAGATGCTTTAGAGTTCAATTTAGTTGTGATTTTAGAGTTGAGTCAATGTGCACTCTTGCACATGCATGTGTGCGTGCACACACACACGAACACAAAATCTGAAGAAACAGAAGTCCTCGAAATCCCAGATGCTAAATAGGGATTTGACTCACAATCAGGACAAGGGTAAACTTTCTTCCACAGATATTTACTAAGTACTTACTTTACGCAGTGTAATTTTATTACCCAGTCACTCAATAAATCTCACTGATGTAAGACTCATTCCCTGAATTAGGACAGTTCACTGAGATGGTTAAGATAACAAGATTTAGAGTCAGAGAATCCCTGTGTCACTATATACTAATGAGGAAACCACAGGCAAGTGACTTCTGTAGCTCACTTTCTCCATCTGTAAATTAGGGATAACAACAATGCTTATCTCAGAAGGTTACTTGGAGGAAAAAATATCATGCATCCACAGTGCTTAAAACATTGCTACTACCTACAAAGATCTCCACAAATTAAGCTATTATGGATATAAGAAACATGAGAATACTATATTTATATGTTTGGCACTTACATTTTCTTCCACATGCATATTCTGAAAAGAAAAATCAATAAGATGTTTTTTATACATATCTTCCCTCTCACTTTTTAAAACTCCAACCATACCAACAGGCAAGAGTAGAACATACTTTGTCTTTACTGAGGCAGAGAACAGGTTAACTTTCTGACTTCAAGAGAAGCCAGCTGGAGCGGCAGACTGTCTGCTAATGGTAAGGGAGGAAAGGCAAGAACTAATTTTAGCCATCATTCCTCAATCACTGTCCAGTTCCCCCTCATATTTCTATTTGCATGCTCCCCCCATCCTCCCTGGACTGTGAGGCATAAGGCTGTTTCCCCAGGGCACCTTCAATCCCTCGACGGGGTTGTGGGGCAGGGGATAATTTTGCAGCAACCCACTGGCCTCTTCTCTTGAATTAGAGATGCTCATGCCCCAGCTTAAAACACATCTTAAACACCACAAATTCCAGCCTTCCATCTCTTGCAAATTATCTATCTTTTTATCAGAAGCACTCATGCTGCCATGTGCCTTTTCTGCCATCTTTTGCTGAGAGTGACTTTTTCAGAAATGTGAAACACTACTGTGGAAAAATTTGAGAAAGTCCAGATCCACTTTACTTGGCCTTATAGTAAACAAGGATGAGGGAAGCAAAGATTAATGATGATTGCTAGGGTGAGCCCATATGCTTGCATAACTTTCTTCACCCTTGCTGTTAAAGTCAAAATATCAGGGGAAAAGGAGAGAAAATTATGCAAGTAAATATTATATTTCATGAGCCTGACTTTCTGCTATGAAGATTGTGAAACAGAAAAAATATTTGTGACATGCAAACATTTTTCACTTACTAATGTTTATAATTAAGGCACAAATTCCTACTCAAACAAATATCCTAGCTTGGGGAATAGAAACATAAACAGAAACACAATTAATGCTTTTGCTGACAGCAGGTTTCTTCTGTAAGCAATAGCAAGCATTCCATGTGTGCATTAAGTACCAAGATGTATTTCTGTAGGTATACAAACATACATGCAGGTATAACATAGGCAGAAGCAACAAAAGCTCAAAGAACAAAAGAAAACATCTAACCTCTCAGATCTGAGAGCCAATTGGGGCTCATTTTGTTCTGGACTGATAAGCAATAAAGACAAGAGATGGAAGACATAGTCTGGACACAGGGAGTATTAAAGAGGATTAGTCTACCAACCCAGAGAAAGCCCTGCCTGAAAGGATTCTGCTAGTACCTAGCCCAGGTCCACGGAGTAAGTATTGAATAAAAGAAACCTTAGAATTACAGGACTATAAGAGGCCTTAATAGTTCTCTAATTCAATCCTAGATCTGCCAGAAGAATGAATGCCTCAGTGACCACTGGTCTGGGAATAGAGTGATTTAGTGCAGCTGGGCCATCTCTAATGGGCTAGGCTCAGACAAGGGCAGCCCTTACCTGGGGCCATGCAGGATGGCAGCAAGCCCAAGTTCTGAGATTCATCATAGGTAGGGAGCAGGTCAGACCACACTACCTGTCTTTCCACCACACTCAATCATGAACAACTTCACTCGGGAATTGGACTTGCCTTATTGCCTGATGCTGCACTAGCCCTTACTCCCAGTTACTGGGAGTTTCCTTGGCCTCTTTTACCTGCTACGGAAAGATGTGCTGGGGTCAGCTGCATTTGGACTGTGGTCTTTCTTAAATAATTTTGGTTTCTCTTTATTTCAGCTCTATGTCTCCATCACTCTGCATTTTAAAGATAAATTCCAATATAGTTTCCGAACATTATACAAGGTATATTTCAGTTAAAATTAAATGCAGGCAATACACTGATTCCTGAAACTTAAAAGAAAAATTGTGGTCAAAGAGTAATGCTGTCAGAAACTTTCAGTTTAAAGAAACACCATTGTGGGTCATTTTGTCATATAAAATATTTTGTGATGCAAATGTCTAATTTGTATAAATCTAGAAATTTTTCTATCATGGCTCCTTATCAAACTGAACCTGCAAAACTGGGGAGCAGAGAAGATGGTCTGTATTTATTTAAATAATGTGTACACAGCACCTAGTATACATGCATTTCTCTTAATTTTTAAAGTTGCATATGCCCTCATCCAACCTCCATACCTACAAAGGAGAGATACCACAATGTTTTATTGATTTTTTAAAGAGATCACCTTGACTCCATTCAAAGCCCTTACTGTGAGAGCATCAGCTTTTTTTTTTTTGAGACGGATCTTGCTCTGTTGCCCAGGCTGGAGTGCAGTGGCGCAATCTCTGCTCACTGCAACCTCCACCTCAGGGGGTTCAAGCTATTCTCCTGCCTCAGCCTCCCGAGTAGCTGGAACTACAGGTATATGCCACCATACCAGGCTAATTTTTTGTATTTTTAGTAGAGATGAGGTTTCGCCGTGTTAGCCAGGATAGTCTACGACTCCTGACCTAGTGATACAGCCTCCCACAGTGCTGGGATTATAGGCGACCAACTTCCTATACTAGCCAGCTCCCATTTAAGCTGCTCCTTCCTACACCTTCCAACCCTGGTGCCCTCACCCTACCCCTTATCTGGGCTTTACTGTGGCTTTAGTTATGATTCACCCTTGAGTCTCTTATTGACCTTGTTTCTATACCTCCCTGCCTAACAGCTTTAGCATATTCTCCTCTATTTCAGAAAAGCTACATGTTGGGGAAAAGCTGTGTATACTCTGATCCTCTTTCAGCAACCTCAAAAGAATTAAGAGACAGAGTGGAATAGATTGCTACATAATTGATACAATTAATTTGTTTCAATGAGTGAAATGACAATTGTGTCCCCGATGCCCTTGTTTCCATGAGCTCAGTGATCTGATCCCAGATCTGGTTTCACTTTATAGGTCTAACTTAACAAACACCATTTGAAAGTCCTTTCATTCTGTAAACATTGTGGCATTGTATTTTTGTGTCAAAAAGCTGACAATTCACTGGTTTTTACAATTTGAGCCAGAATTTGGCCAAACCTAAAATTGATCAGTCATTTCCTGGGTAGATAAGCTTATTTAGACCCAAATAAGACCAAACAAAAATTACTTTAGGAGTATTGACTACTCTTAATAGTGTGGGGTAATGGGGAGACAGCAGAGAGCTGAGAATGAAATTAGGCTCTATCTAAAAGAACTGAGATCTTAGACAATAATTGTTTTATTTAAATGTACCACATGTAAGAACATCATATAGCAATACTGGAAAGTAGTATATATTATGGTACAAATAAGCAGAGGTTAAAACTATGGTAAAATTATTTTATGTCTCTGCATAGGAATGTTTTGGTCTCAAAAGATAACAGTTCTTTAGAAATGCCTTGTTTTATCATGAATAGGATTTCTCAGCATTTTACCTGTGCATACAAGAGTCTCTGGCCTTGAAAGGGAAAACTTGCTTCCCTTTGGGCATGAAAAAGTAATCATAGAGTTCTTTCACTTGATGTGCACAGAATTTTATATCAGTGCTCCACGTGGCAGAAACAATTCAGTACCTGGGGTGCTGATGGGGTCGATGCATCAGAACAGCCAATTGAAATCTCCCTTCTAATTCCAGAAGAGCTAAGTCATAAGTGGATGAGGACAATAAGCCTCAGATCAGCCTGCAAAATCCAACATGTTCTCACTAATAACAAAGATAATTAACAACTACGGAGCTTACTGATGTGCAGCAGCCCAGCTTTTACAGGTCCTAATATTCTTTTCATCTTTATAGATGACCAAAGCCAAGTGAAATTTCTAGAGGTACACAGTAAGTCATTGGCAAAACCAGAACTGAAACCCAGTTGGCTTCACATCAGAGCCAAAGTTCTTGCCTAAATCCTATGAAATGATGACAATCTCATGAAAATGGCATACTCTGTGGGAAATCAGTCTTCCGGAAAGAATAGCCCAATGTAGAATGGCTTTGTCATAGACGACTTGATGGGTTTACATTGGAAAGACATATCGAAGTACATACAGATGGCAGCAGAAATAAGGGATATGTTGAAATCGGAAATACGGAGTACAATAAAGTGACTTCTGTGTCATTTAGATGTTAACATCCTAAGATTGAGTGGTCGTATCTGAGATAGATGAAAAATAAAGTTGAAGAGGCAGGGCTGATTCCTGGAGAAATTTCAAGCCAGCCTAAGTTTAGACTTGGTGTATTAGGTATAATGAGTCCACGTGATGGTCAGCATGGGACATGTTTTAATAGTAGTGATTTAGGAAGATTCAGTGCCCTGTTAACCATGAGAGCTGAGAGAAAGACCAGCAATGATGCACCACAGTTGTCTGAGTGAGACTAAAGATGAGTATCTGAACTAGGATGGTGGCAGAAGGAATTAACAAAATGCGGTGATTTCATAAGATATTCCCAAAGGAGAAATGATGGAACTCAACTGATTGACATAAGGGTCACTTTAGAGGGAGTATAAGATCAGTATTTACTTCAAAGAAAGCTTGCCATGTTAAAATAATTCTGTATTCTAAAGCTTTTGAATAACTTCTTCAGCATGCATTTTGTGACTAAATCTTGCCTGTTTTATAATGTTTAATTTTAATATTTTAGTTTATTTTCTGAAATTTTTTTTGGTAGAATAAATACTTTGTGAGTTGTTTAAAACAAATCTTATTAATGGGCATTATTTTACTTTTAATTATTTTGTTCAATTCACCTGTTGATTTTTTGTTACATCGAAACATCTGAATAACTGTTTTTTTAATTCAACTTACAAATTCACTTTTGCCCTCACTATTTTGTGCTGGTTGTTTCTTTCTGAGTTTAAGATACCTTAGTCTTATACTTTCATTTTTTTTTGGTAACATACACAATGCTTACTAAACCGTTGGGCATATATAACATTTATTATTACAGTGATTAAATTGCTTTAAAAAATAAAACTTTTTTTCAAGTGTCAAGAATTGAAAAATATTAATATTTAATATTTTTTCAAATGCTCTGGTTTGATTTACCTTTAGGATGTAATTCCATGAGGACAGAGCCTGAATATGTGATGTTGTTTCACCCTTAAAACCTAACATCATATCTGGCAAAAGTTCAGAATACATTCATTGAACAAATTAATGATTTATTTACTTAAATATTTTATTTTTAAAAATAATAATTGAGGGCTCTGAATAGGTTAAGATTTCCTGGAAAAGCAGTAGCACATATCCTGTGTTCATATTTTTCTTGTATTAGTAGAAAGTATTGTATATTTGTGTTTGCGTGTTTGAATGTGTATGTGTGAGAATGCATGTGATTTGATTCTTAACATGTCAGTAGAGAAATGCCTGTTTCTGAAGGCTGACCCCAGCTATTCAGGAAAGCAGGAGAGAGGGTGGTAGGTAATTTCTGAACAGATGGTGGCAGAAGCAGGCCCATAAAGGAAGGGCCAGGGTCTATTACAGTTTCTGTGCTGAATACAGAAGCTGCCATCTAAAATAAAATATTTTGTTTCAAAACACCAACAATAGAAGGAAATGATTATAAAAGTATAAAGGATTTAAGACACTGTTCTGTATGTATAATACAATCGCCAATTCAAAAAATCACAAAGACTAATACACAAATAATTTATTTCTAAAAATAGCTGATATAAAAAGTCTTTTAAAAATTGAAAATGGCCTATAAACTTCATTCGATCAGAGGAAACTAGCCACCATTACAGACACATTTTAAGAAAGATTTTAGAACTAGTTATTCTCTAGGGATGACATCTAATGCCGAGATGATTGTACTGACCTCATGGCCCTTACTTTCAGAAACCTGTACTGCCTTGTGATCAAGGAGGTGTTTCCTGGGCTGAAATTTTCAACCTCATCTAGAGTCAGAAGTGATGTTGATCTAAACCTATGACAATGTGTAATTTGGCTTCCGTTTCTATAATACTTTAAACTAAGTACTGGATAGGAAACTCAGTTCCAACCAGAAAATAATAGGTTTTGTTTTTCAAGGACTTCTTGGCAGAAGGAAAAATCATTTCTTTGTTTTAGGTAATGATGAACTAAAGGATGTACATATACACGCAAACATCACACTCACACAGACACACACATGTATAACCAAATTTTGAGACCTCATATTTTCATAATTTAACCAAAATGTGGGCAATTTCCTATTTTGTACCAAAAACTGATGTTGCAAAACCTTAATATTTGTGGTTCCCGTAATCATTATCCAATGAGGCCTACAGAACTCGAAGTATGCCTAAACCACAGCTGGTAAGTACAACTTTTAACAGAATATTTTCTACAGTGCTTTTTCAGGAAACCATCCCAGCCACAAAAGAGTTCTCAGCATCAGATATTTAGCTTTCTTAGACCCGGATTGAAGATTGGTGATGATTCTGGGATGTTTTAAAATCACTCTAGAATTGTAAATGGTTAATCAAATTCACTGCGAAATTCAAAGACTCACCCTTTGACTTAATGTACTGCACTGGACTCAAGAATGCTCTAATCAGACAGCAAAGCGTCTGTAATTGGCATTCTTGAGGCCAATGGCCGTGGAGGCCACTTGAATAAATTCCAGGAGCATTAGCCTCTGAAAATATTCTTTGTTTTATTTTCAAATGCTTTCTTCCAAATTGGGCTCCAGATCTTTTTCTCTTTGCCAGTTAACGGCGTGAGTACGGTTATGCTCTTAATATTGGCCTCAAATATATTTTAAGTAAGAAGAGTAATTCCCCATTAGAAATGAACCTATGGCCCTGTCAATTAAAAAAAAAAGTCACAGTGAATGTATAAGATAAAGACTGAGCCACAGCTTGCAGGCAGGCAGGAGAAGAATGGGGAGAGGAGGGAATTCAGATCAAGTTTGCTGTTTTGTAGCGTTTTGTATCACACAGTCTGAAATGTATGTTAGCTTTTGGATCTGTTCATAGAGTCTAAAACGCCCCAGCCCTAGATGCGTATTTGGAACGGCCCAAAAATGTCTGCACCTCAACGACTCTTTTCAGATTAACTGAAACATAGGGAGCATTTCTCATAGCATCAGTCCAATCCATCACAGAGACACCCCTGGCCTCTTCCAACCCACTAATGCATTAGGTTGGACCTTGCTGTGTCTTTTGGCCACAACTTAATCATTTGGGGTGGCATAGTCTGGGAAAAGCTGTAAAGTACCCTGATTTGTCTTGCATTGAGGGACAGCCTCCTGGACTCGGGACTGAACTGCGTGTGCCTTGGGTAGTGGAGGGAATTATCTCACTGACCAGATGAGGCTGGCGCCAGCCTTCAGGGTTGTAGCACTGGTACTGACCGGCCCAGGCTGAGAACAGAAGCAATAATCCAATTAGAGCTCCAATCTCTTTTGATGAAGACATCCTTAGGGAAATCTCAGGCATCAACTGGAAAATACTTTTTTTTTTGCAGTCAAAGATATATTAAAAAATAAAAGTCAAAATGAAGTTTCACCAATTGTGGCATATTTAAATATCTACCTTAAATACCTACCACACACAAAAATCCCATGTAATTGTACCACTCACAAGATAATTATAAGATTTACAACAAAAAACTTGGTCCAGGTGAGTAATGGCCCAGTGGGACACCTACATGTAGTGCAGGGCATCCAGCCTGGAACCAGCCTCTGTGGGTCCACAGGTTTCTGCATTTCCTCAATCACATGGCACAAAAGAGGGCTGGGGCAGTCGGAGCAGGGGTTGAGGATGTCAGAATGGGGTGAGGCAGCGCCAGACTTTGAACTTTTTTTATGTTAATAAAAAGACTTCACAGTAAAAAGAAAACCAAACGAAACTCAGGGAGATATAGCTGTAGGTCAGAAATTTCACATCTTTTTTTTTTTTTTTTTTTTTTTTGAGACGAAGTCTCCCTCTGTTGCCCATGCTAGGAATGCAGTGCCACAATCTGGGCTCACTGCAATATCTGCCTCCCGTGTTCAAGTGATTGTTCTGCCTTAGCCTCTTGAGTAGCTGGGACTGCAGGCACCCACCACCATGCCTGGCTAATTTTTGTATTTTTAGTAGAGATAGGGTATCACCATGTTGGCCAAGCTGGTCTCAAATTCCTGATCTCAAGTGATCTGCCTGCCTCGATCTCCCGAAGTACTGGGATTACAGGTGTGAACCACTGCACCTGGCCTGAAATCTTTATAAAAGGATCCACTGCAAGACAATTTACTACTTGATTAATTTGTATTTATTTTCCTCACTGCATTTCCCTCTTCCATACCAAAAAAGTGGCCAGCTTTTATATTCCTTTAAAGGTAGAAGTATCGATTCTGGGGAAGTGAAGTTTCCACACCACAATGGGAATGTGTTTGGGGACCAAAAGGATGCCCTAGAATGCTGTCCGATCCTCTAAGGGGAACTGCTGTGTGGGCCCCATGGTTGTCTGGACCCAAGTACCCGTTCTCTCACTGCTATAAGTGTCCTGATCTATATATCCTGAGGTGGCTCAGGATCCATGGAAAGACCTAAGGGCTCACCTCACCTTGTATGAAAAGTGGATCAGCAATGACCATTGGCACTGTAGGCCCTAGTCTTTTCTCAAAATGTTCTGCTTTATGAGACCCCTAGAAACTTGCATAATTCCAGAGGACAGAGGGCAGGGCAGAAAGGGAGAGCCGGTACTAATAGATACTGAATTACCCAGCAGCCAGGTGGAATGGAGATGCAGAATCAGAATCTCATTTAATTTAATTTTGAAAAAAAAAAAAAAAAAAAAAAAAAAGACTTGTGACATTTCTTATGGCTTCATATAATGGGTGAAAAGGTATAGTTACCATGAAGCTGTATACATTTTCTTTAAAGGAAACATTATTTGCAGGTCCAACATGAAAAGAGATCAAAATTAAAGCCTTTCAAACTGAAATGGGTTCTAAAGCCTGAAGCCCTGTCTCCTCATTTTCCCAAACCATGCCCAAGAAGCTTCACAAAGGCCTTGGAGCTCTGTAAAGGTCCGTGGAATTCCAAGGAGCACTGTTGGAAAACTGATGTTCTACTTAGCATCCATTAGTAAAGAATTAGTAATGGCCATAATAATAATATTAACAATATTATTAGTAATGATATAATGCTCTATAGTTTAAAAGAGCAGTTATGTGTGTTAGTTCACTTAATCTCTGCAATAACCTAAAACAGAGGAAGTAGATATCTTAATTCTTAAGATGAAGCAACTTGTCCTAGGCACAGTACTAGTCAGTGTGGTTTTGGTTGATTTTAAATATGGGAAAACAAAACAAAATATGAAACTGACTGAGGACACATAATAAATCTTTATATGCTCATCACAAGAACTGAATGATTATTAACATTTTATCATATTACCCGAGATGTAATTATTAAAGAAATATAAAATTACAGATAAATAATGCTATGTTTTCCTCCCTCTTCCCTTTTTTTTTTTTTCTGCAAATGAACCAATAAAATTAATGTAATGTAATGTACTGCAATGTAATGCAATGGGCCAGGGGCTTGTTTTATTTAAAAATGATATATAGAATTGCTTGTAAACTTGCATTGTCACTCAACATTAGATCATTTTTACTAATATTTAATATTATTGCATCATTCAATCACATTATAGTTAATTTATCCTTTCTCTTACCAATGGACATTTGGGTGGTTTATGACAGTATACTATTATAAATATTGTTACAAAGATGAACATGGCTATAACTGAAATAGTTTCTGTAGAGGAAACAATGTTATTAAATTGGTGCCAAAGTAATTTGGGTTTTTGTCATTTAAAAAATGGCAAAAATTGCAATTAGTTTTGCACCAAGTGTAATAGTTTACAGGTTATTGATGAGCATAATCAGTTTTATGATTCCATCTCTACCAGCAGTGTATGAAAGCTTTGATATAACTACATTATCTTTGAAATTTGAATTTGCTAGTTTAAAATTTTTTTAACATTTCATTGGGGTTAAATAATAGCACATCGTTGTAAATGGGAATTCTTAACAACATTGAGCCTTATTTCATGTTTATTGGCCATATGGCCTTCTCCTTCTTGGCATCACCTATTTAAATTTTTTTGTAGATTTCTTAGTTGGTTGTCTTTTCCCTAGTGATCTCATTCATTCATTCTTTCACTAATTCATTTGTTCATTTATCTGTTCAACAACCTCTTGTTGAGGGTCTACCATATCCCAGGCCTCCTTTTAGGAACTTGTTGAGTCCCATATCTGCTAAACCGTAGTGGAGGAAGTCAAACAACAAGCAAGGAGGCAATACGCATATATTGTAATATTAGACAGTGATAAGAGCTAGTAGGAAATACAAGTTGAAGGAAAATATAGAGAGTAGTGAGGATGTGCCTGTTCAGATATGAAAGAAGTGTCCAGGAATGGGTTCTCAAAGAGGTCACATTCTGATGGAAACCTAAATGAAGAGAAGGAAAGAACTTTGGGAAGATTTAGAGGAAAAATAGTAAGTAGTTCACGGTTATGAAATGAGAGCAAAGATCATGAGGAAGAAAAAAACAACTTTGTGATCTGAGGAACATTAACTAGTATAATTATATTTTCAGTCATGTACTGTGTCCTTTAACATTATTTGCTAATTTGTTTAAAGTTTATTTATTTGAATATGCATATATATTTTTCTTCATTATTAATTTTTTCTTAAATTTTCTAATTCATTACTCCTAACATAAAAGCCGGGGTTTCCAGTGTAAACTCTCACATCCTTTTTGTTTTATCATGCTACCTCTCTCAAATAACAATGGAGAATGCAGAACAAATATGCAGAAAATTATAATTAAAAGCAGAAGTTACACAAAAACTCTTCAATGGGAAATTCTCTGAAGAATTTTTTGAGGCTCCTTCAAGACCTGTCTATTCTTTCATGCCATTCCGCAGCCACTATAACCAAACAACACATTTCAGCTTCCAACAATGACCTCTTTCTGAACAATAAAGAGAGGCTGCTATTTTCATGCCTTGTCCAAAGGAGCAAAAGTTTAGGCTCATTCATTTTCCTTTCTCTGTAACACCCTCTTGTTTTCTTCTTAAACAAAGCAAAAACATCTGCCATTTTCCTTCAGAAGACCTCATATTTTTGTCATAACTACACAGGTAGCCTGTATTAAACACTATGACATGATAGGTGCTGGAAGCAATACTTCCCATGCATTAGTTCATTGAATTAACTTAACACTTTCAGTAGTGAGGTATTCATTGCCCTTTCCATATGTGGAACACTGGCTGGGGAAGGTTAAATGACTTCTCACAGTTATGCAGTCTGGAAATGGTACAGTCCAGATTTTCTAATCTCAAAGGAGCTCTTATTTAGCATAAAGTAAAATAATCCAAGAAGCTCTTGAAATGACTTTGTTTTTCATCACCTTGGGAAACCTCAGGGACACATTTCTTGTCCCTGCAGATGTGGGACCTCTCCTTGGGCTCTGAATCCCTGATGTATGCATTTTACAGTTTGATAACATACAGTTAGTCCAAAGCTCACTAAGTTCAAGTGAACACACTCCAGTTTTACTTTGTCATTGACTCTTCCTCTTCCCCGTCGTCTGCCTCCTTTCCTCTCTGCTCATTACTACTGGAAGAAGGGATCTCCCTCTTACTCAACAAGACCAAGGAATATGGCAAAGCAGGTGGCGACCCAAACACTGGGATCCAAAGGCTTTGGGAATATCCTCTGTCTCTTATGAATCCCCAAATCACACATTTCAGAGCTGGCAGTGACCTCAAGAAATGACCTCATCCAGACATCTGCCACTGTCAGTTGTCAGACATTATCTCAGTTTTGCTGATGAGGTAACTGCCTTTAAGATTATGTGACCAACTCAAGGTTATATGCTAGGAAAGTAACTGTGAAGGCCTATATCCCTGTATAATAAGCTACTTCTTTCATTACATGATTAGAGTCTTTCCTTGGGGTTTTGCAATATTTAAAAAAATACTGAAACTTCTGTAACTCAGTTGTAAATTATGGAAACAAATTAAGTAGTGACAGTGTTAAGGATGAAGACAGAAACAACAAAAGTGAAGGGAGAGAGGGTCTCTAAGGGAAGCAGAGGAATGAGGAAGATAAATTTTACTGAATTCCTGCTTTGCACTGAATAAAATATATTTTGCATTTCCAGTGCTACTTTTCTGGAATTTTACAATGATAGAGGTAGAGAAAAGGGAAAGGGAGAGAGAGCAATATATTATGTACTACAAATTCATTATCTTATTTAATTTCCTGCCCCCCAACCCTAGAAACCTAAGAAGTACAAATTGGCTCCCAATCCGTTATCTACAACCCTTGTGATTAGATGCCTCCCAGATACAGAACTGTTCAGATTTTAGAAAGTCAACAGAGTGCATGTGTCATACATTTCAAAACATTCTCAGTATTACTGAACAGCATATTTCCCTGACCCCTTTGCAGGACTCATGACAGGGGTGCCCCATTTACTCAGCCTGTGGCTCTCAACTCCTCGTGGGAGGGAGTGCACAAGCAAATGAGGTGGGAACTGGCATCCATGAGCTCTGGAACCAGCTGGCCCCTTCAGCAATGGCAGGGGAGGTCTACACTCACTCAGACTTACTGTACTCCACCCTTTGCGGGGTGGGGAGAGCATGCAGGTGAGTGGGCGCAGGAGCCAGGGTGAGCGCTTTGGGGCAGGAACAAACTCTGTATGAGCCCTGCAGCAGTCTCTAGTGAGGTGTCGGTGAGTCCTGAAGTCCCAGTGGGCATGTTACAGTGCTCTTTTAGCTCTGCCATCTGCAGACAGCTTAACTGTTAACAGTTCAGTAGGCCCTTTGGTATCTGCACTTGCTCCCAAGCTCTTGTCTGGTTTCCAGGAAAAATGAGGTCACATGAATGAATTGAAGGATGGTAAATGCAGGGGATTTTATTGCCAATCAAAGTGGCTCTCAGTGAGAAGGGGAGCTGAAAAGGGAATGAAGGATATAGGTAATCTTTTCCTGAAGTCCAGGATTCTTTCCTGAAGTTACGCTGTCAAGCTGTCCCTCTGAAGTCAAGCTGCTTCTCTCCAGCATCCAGCCATAGTCGTTCTGACATCCTGCTGTTTCTTCTTCTCTGCTGGCTGAGTCTGGGGTCTTTATAGGCACAAGATGGGGTAGGGCAGAGTCATGTGTGGTTTAGGAAGAGGCAAACTTCTAGCGGGAAAACAGGGATATAAGTTCTCACTTTGGGCCATGGTCTCAGGCTTTTCAGCTTGAGGGTTTTGCCAGGGACCCCGCCCTTTTCTGCCTAGAATTTCTCTGCCTCCTGTCCCTATCAGTATCAGGGCTAGCATCCTGTAATCAAACATATTTGTGTTACTTCAGCCAAAAGTATGCATATTCCCATTAAGTGGGATTAAATGAAGACTATAAATAGTCTTATATCACTTCAAGTAAGGTTTTTGCAGCCAACTAAGTTCAGATCAGGTTAGGTTTTAACATCAAACAAGTTAAAAAAGAGAGATTCTGTTTTGAGAGATTTCTGGAATTTGCAATTGCAGATAAGGGATTGGGGATCTATATTAATACCCTGTATTCTTATCACATCACAAATGTAGAAATAGACGCTTAGAGTTTAAGCAATTGCCTATGTTCCCACAGTCTCATGCCAGAAATGGGGCTGGAAACTACAACCTTCAAAACTATCACTTTCCTCATTACTACCTCCAGGGAGGGGATTTCTTCTCTTAAGAAGATGGCAGGTAAGCTTTTATAGGCAGGCTGACACTTGTCTTTTGTATTTTTAATATCTTTCAGAGGAGCATGCATGGGCATTATGTACGTTGAACATAGTCTCAAGACCTATGAGTAAACACATTCCATGACTGATGAATGAGCATGAAGTTTGTTTAGAGATGTCATAGACGTGGCATCAGGTTTCTTTCAACTCATAATTAAATGGTGGTCAAAAACCTTTCCAGGGAAGTATGACAAAGGAGATGCTCATCACAGATTTACACTTGCAGAAAGTAGAGTCTTCCATCTGCCAGCACTTGTCTTTGTCTAGGAGTATGAAGGAAGATGTGAGGGCAGTTCCTTATCTTCTGCTACAGGACGTTGGCTAAAGAGTTATCTTTGGGAAAGTACCAGCTGTGTGGCTCTTTATGATGATACATGACCTATGCAAATATGATGCTTTTATTAATTTTTAAGTACTGGTTAAACATTTTCATCATGCCAGCTATTGTCCTAGAATACACTGGGTATTCAAAAATAAGTAAGACTTATTTCCTGTCCTCCTAATTCTCTCAAAAGAAAGAGACATTAGAAGAGATGAGGCACACAAAGACTTAATTATAATACAATGAAGAGAATGAGTAATGTAAGAAGAAAACCGTAAATAAAGTGCTATTGGGAGCTAAAGGTATGATCATCTAATCAGAAAGTTCAGGAAGGGCTGTGAAGATGATTTTGAAGAAATGGTAGGATTGGAGACACAGGGAGGTAGAAGAAAGGTGTTCCTTGTAGAGGAGACATAACATATTAAGAATAGTTGGCATTCAGCCTTTTAAAAACTTGTTATTCCTCATCAGAAGAGTGGCTGGCCTACATAGTGGCATATATTTATACCCCGAACTCTTCAAATTGTTTTCTTGAATTTTAATGAATTTTTGGACTTTTTAAAGTACATATTTCAATTATTTTTAAATCGTTAAAAAATTGTGTAACAGTCATTACAATCTAGTTTTTGGACATTCCCATCACACGATAAAATTTCCTTGAGCCCATTTATAATCAATCCCAGCTTCCACTCCTTAACCCTGGGCAATCAGTAATCTATTGACTGTGTATTTGCTTTTTCAGAAAAGATGAAAAACACGAAATTATACATTATGCAGTCTTTTATGTCTGGCATCTTTCACTTAGAATATATCTTTCAGGTTCACTCAGGATTGTAGCATCTATCGGTAGTTCATTGTTTTTGTGTTGAATGTAATCCGTTGACTGGATATACCACTTGTGTTTATGCTGTTGTCAGCTGATGGACATTTGGGTAGTTTCTGATCTCTGGCTATTGTGAATAAAACTATGAATATTCTCAAACAAGTTGTTGTTTGGATATCTGTTTTAATATTTCTCTTTGGTAGATTACTGAATTTACTAAGTTTGCTGGGTTTTATGGAAACCCTGTATTTAAGTAAGAAATAAACAAATTATTTCTAAAGTAGCTGTACCATTTTATATTTCCACCAGCAAGGTATGAAGTTTCTAGTTTTCAACTCTTGGTATCATCTGTCTTTTTTACTACTCTATAGCCATTTTAGCATGTATCTCTTTGTGATTTTAATTTGCATCTCCCTAATGACTAATGATCTCAAGCATATTGTCATGTGCATATGGCCACATGGATGCCTTTTTTCTTATGATGTCTATTCAACTCTTACCAGATATATGATTTGCAAATATATTTTTGTCAACTTCTGGCTTGTCTTTCTTAAAGGTATTGTTTGAAACACAAAAGGTGTCAATTTTAATGAATCCTATTTGTCAAACTTTTTGTGACTTTTAATATCGAATATAAACTCATTGATTAATGAAAGCTTATAAAGATTTTCTTGTGTTTTCTCCTAGAAGTTTTATAATCTAAGTTTCTACATTTTAGGTCTATAATACATTTGAAATTATTTTTTAGCATAGTGTAATGTAAAGATCTATAATTTATTTTTGCAAGTGAATATATGCTTTTTCTGTTGAATTACTTTTGTGCTTTTGTTGAAAATCAGTTGCCCACGTATACATGAGTATATTCTTTGACTATCTTTGCTTCACTGACAGAATTATCTGTTTTTATGACTAAATAATACTATCTTGATTACTGTAGCTTTATATTAATAATATACCTTCAAGTCAGGCAGCATTAGCTCTCCACCTTTATTCTTTTTTTTTTTTTAATGTTGTATTGGCTATTGTAGGTCCTTTGAATTACATAAAAAGTTTTTCAATTTCTATTGAAAAAGACTGTTGGGATAATAATAGAGATTGCATTACATCTATAGATCAATTTGGGGAGAAGTAGCATAATAAAAATACTGAGTTTCAAATCCAGGGAAATACAATTTCTCCATTTATTTATATATTCAGATTTCTCAGTAATTTTGAGTAGTTTTTAGTGTATAAACTTTGTACTTCTTTTGTTAAATTTATTCTTAATTAATTTTGTTCTTTTTGTTGCTATTGCAAACAAAATTGCTGAATTTCATTTTCAGTTGTATCCCTCTGGTATATAAAAATATAATTTATTTTTGTGCATTAATCTTATACACTGGAATCATAGAATGACTTAGAAATTGTTCCCTCTTCTATGTTCTGAAGGAGTTTGTCCAGGATTGGTGTTATTTTTTCTTTAAATATATGATAGAAATCACCAGTGAAGCCATCTTGAATGTGACTTTTTTTTTTTTTTTTTTTTTTTTTTTTGGTGGGAAGATTTTAAAGTTCTGATTCAATTTTTTAAAAGGTTCTGGCCTACTCACATATACTATTTCTTTTTGGGTAAATAACAATAGTATATTCACTAGGAATTCATTTGTACAATCTCATTTGTCTCAATTATTGGCATAAAGTTGTTCCTATTTTTTACTTGTCATGCTTGTAAATTTTCTATGGCCAGCCAGTAATAAAAATATCTACTTTCATCCAGATTTGGCAATTTCTGTATTTTCTTTTAGTTTCTTGGTCACTTTAGCTGTGAATTAATTTTGTTGATCTTTTCAAGAGATATTTTGGGTTATTGACTTTATTGTTTTTGTTTTCAATTTATTGATTTCTGTTTCAATCTATTTCCTTCATTGTGCTTACTTCAACTTCAGTTTGCTCTTCTAGTTTCTTAAGGTGTCATCTTTAATCATACAAATGTATTTTATGTTCTGTGATTGGTATTTAGAGATATATATTTATCTTTAAGCTTGAGCTATATTCTATATGTGTGTGTGTGTACATATTTGATCCATTGCTTATTTAGAAGTGTATTAAAATTTCCAAACATTTTGGATTTTCTCAGATTTATTTCTGTTTGGAGTATGTTGTGGTCCGATACCATACTTCGTATAATTGTAATCTGTTTATATTTGTCAGCTCGGGAGGCTGAGGCAGGAGAATTGCTTGAACCCAGGAGGCGGAGGTTGCGGTGAGCCGAGATCGCGCCATTTGCACTCCAGCCTGGGTAATGAGCGAAACTCCGTCTCAAAAAAAAAAAAAAAAAAAAAAAGAATATGCTCTATCCTGGAGAATTTTACTTGTGGATTTTACAACAAAGTATATTCTGTAGTCATTTATTGAAATGTTTTATGAACAGCATTTAGATCAAGTTGATTGATAATGCTGTTCAGGTTTTTCACATTTTTGCTATTTTATGGCTATTACATAAATTATTAAGAGACAGCTAGTAAAATTTCCAACTGTTACCATTAAATTGTCTATTTCTCCTTTTAATTCAGTCAGGTTTTACTTCATGTATTTTGGTACTGTGTTGTTAGGAATATATACAAATGTAATTTTTATATCTTCTCAATATAATGACATATTTTCATGAAGAAATGTCCCTGTTCACATCTAGTAATATTTCTTGTCTTGGAGCCTATTTTGTTTGCTATTAATACAGCCATTCCAGCTCTCTATGGTTACGTTTTTCATGGTAAATCCTTTCCATACATTCCTTTGCCCTTATCTGTGTATTTGAATCTAAAGTATGTCCCTTGTAGAAAACATATGCTTTCTTTCTTTCTTTTTTTTTTTTTTTTTTTTAACCAAGTCTTATCATATCTGCCCTTGTCATGGTGTGTTTGGTCCATTCAGAATGCAGAATGATTCTACGAAATATGATTGTATTTACAACTAATATTTTGCCACTTGTTTTCTATTTGTCCTGTATCTTTTTACTCCTCCATTCCTCCTTTGCTTCCTTCTTTAATGTTCACTAAATACATATTGGTGTACTATTTTAATTGTTTATTTTTTCTCTCTCCTTCAATATAAATACAGACATAGATATAGTTATGTACATATAAAATCCTAAGGGATACAATATGAACCTAACTTAGCACCACATACTTTAGAAAAATACTAACTTAGATCTGGTAAAACATAGAAACTTTGCTCCAATATGTCGTCTTCTCTCATGCAATTTTGTCATTATATATTGTATCTTAAGATGTAATAAACCCAACACAGTGTTTTTATTGTTCAATAAAATCTTACATAAGTTTTAAAAATTAAAATTGAAAAACACATTTATAGAACTGTTTATATTTACCTATATTTAAAATATCCTGTATTCTTCAGTTTTTTCTTAGGATTTCTGTTACTCTATGGTGTTCTTTCCTTTCAGCTTGAATGAGTTCCTTCAATATTTACTAGAAGGTATGTCTGATAGCAACAAATTCGTTCAGTATTTGTTTACTAGAAATGTCTTTATTTCACCTTTTTTTTTTTGAAAGAAGGTCTTGCTGGATATAGAAGATTTGGTTGACAAGATTTTTTTTCCTCTCAATTGAAGTTGTCATTCCACTGATTTCTAAACTCCGTTGTTTATGACAATAAATCAGCTGTTAATCATTCCCCTGTATGTGATGGGTCATTTTGCTTTTGCTGCTTTCAAGATTTTCTCCTTTTCTTTGGCCATAACCAGTCTGTAATGTGTCCAGATGTGAATCTCCTTGAGTATTTCTGCATGAGATTCATTGATCTTGGATCTGTAGGTTAATATTTTTTAAATTAAATTTAGGAAGTTTTAAACTGTTATTTCCTCAACATTTGTTTTTGTTTGTTTGTTTGTTTTATTTTGTATTAGCTTCCTGAGCCCCCAAAACAATATATTAGAAACTGGGCTACATAAGCAGAAATTTATCGTCTTACAGTTCTGGAAAACAGAAATCTGAAAGCAAGTTGTTGGCAAGGTTAGTTCCTTATGAGGGATGTGGGAAGAATCTGCTCCATGCCTTTTCCCTGGCTTCTGTTAGATTGAGGCAATCTTTGCTTTCTCTGCATCATCACATAATCTTTCTTCTACACAGGTTTTTTTCTGTGTCCAAAGTTCCCCATTTTATAAGGACACCAGTAATATTGGACTAGGGTCCACAGAGATAATGACCTTTTCTTAACTTGGTTATTTGCAAAGACTCAATATTCATATAAGGTCACATTTAAAGGTGCCAGGAGTTAATTTTAATATCTTTTTGGAGGACAGAATTCAACCCATAATATGCCCCTTTTACTCGTTTCCCTCTAAAAATTCTGGTTGCATGTGATGATATGCTTGACGTTGTACCACAGGTTTTCGAAGTTCTGTTCATTTTTCTTTAAATATTTTTTTCTCTGTTCTTCAGACTGTATAATTTCTACTGATTTATTCTTAACTTCATACTTTTTTTTCATCTCAAATCTGTCCTTGATCCCTTTATTAATTTTTTTTTACTTCAGATATTGTACTTTTCAACTCTAGAATTCCTTTCATTTTTATAAAATAATTTATATCCCTTCATTGAAATTCTCTATATGTTGAGTCATTGTCATTATGCTTTCCTTTTGTTCTTTCAACAGATTTCTTTAGTTTATGAAACTTATTAATAAAAGCTGCTTTGAAGTCTTTTCTGCTAAATCCAGCATCTGGGGAAATCAGAGATAGTTTTTATTTACCGTATTTTTTTCTCTCCAAATACTGGCCTTTCTTGTTTCTTTACATGCTTTGGAACTTCTGGTTGAATACACTTTATATAATATAGTTTAGCAACTCAGGGTTCTGATTTCTCCTCTTCTGAAAATTATTTTTGTTCTTATTTTATTTGTTTGTTTAGTAATTTACAAAGACCATATCTGTGAAGTCTGCCTCCACTGTAAACTGTAACTGCTCATGTCCCTATGCAGTATTATCATTTATTTTGTTTTCTTTTTAGTCTAACTTCCTAGGTATCTTCCCTGTATCTGCATAACTTTGACTTCAGCCCAAGATTGGTCAGAAGTTGTGTTCAAACACCTTCAACCAGTAAGGCTTCCGTACTCTGGTTGTTAGCAGGATATGACATGAAAATTTTAGGCCATTCTCATTTTCTCCTATCTTTTGCTTCCTTTCAGGCTGTCTTCTATTTCCTCTGAGAATATGTGCATGCTCCATTGACCTGACACTTTTGGGTGGCTTGAGCCTGCCCCAGGCTTTCCTGCACATCTGCACAACCTCCAGTTAATTCAGAATATGGGGAATGCTTCTCAGTCCCCCTAAGCCTGTCTCATCTCCCAGACTGCCTCAAACAGAACTGCAACATCAGTGGGGCCCCTAGATCGCCCTATTAGTTTCTACTAAGCTTTACCTGCCAATGCTCGAATATGTATAATTCTCCAGCATGGGTAGCAAGGCTACTTGTTTTCATGAGCTAAGCAACCTGAGAGGGAGATGTGAGCAGCCACTGACAAGAAAACCACAAACTTACACTGTTCTGACCTGAAGCTCAGTACTTTTCATGAATAAATGCTTCTTAATTTGCTGTCTTTGGTTGATTTCCAGAGTATTAAATGATTGTTTCTCATGATTTTGTGCAGTTTTATAGTTGCTCTTTGGGGAGAGAATTTGTTTGCCTCCTCATTCTGTCATGCTTGAAGAAAAATACTTTAAGACTTTTCTTCAATAGTCATGTTCTCAATGTCCTCAGCATTGGGCATTGACTCTTTGCTGTCTTTACAATGATATCTTTCTAGATGCCTTTGGTTCTAGCAGCTTGGGAGATACACTAGACAAACAAAATGGATCCAATCTTCATTTCTAATCTTTAATCTATCCATTCAAAATCATAAGCTTATTCACTTTCCCATGAGTTTTCTCATCTATTAGCACTTTGTAGAATGTTGTACCTTTCCCTTTTCAAACCCATCAGTGCTCCAAGACTCTGCTCAAAATCAGCCTCCTTTATAAAGTTCTTCCTAATTACTTCAACTCACTCCACTTGCCTTCTCTGACATTTTGGCTCTAATTTTTGCCATTACTTTTGGAAATTACACTGTTTCTATCTTATATTCTTCTCCTAACTATTCCTTTTATGCACTTTTATTTTTAATATCCCTAGGGAAATCACATTTATTGAAGGGAGAAGCAAAGCTGTTATTATTTTCCATGTCTCATAGATTTTGCTGAAATTCTAGATATATGTATATACAATTTAGAGTTAATAGACTGAATTGAATGTGATAGAGTAAATGGTTGCCTGATTGATAATCATGCCCTATACTTTTAGGACAATTAGCATCATAAAAAGATGTTTTACACTCCTCTTCGCCTGAGCAAGTCTCTGCTTATCTCTGCTTGCCTAATTCACCCTATTTTTCAAATTCCATATAAAATACCTTCTTCATGAAACTCTTCTTGATTCTCTCCTTCCTGAACTTGCAGTGTAACCTACACTTTGCCTGTGGTCATTTGCCACTTTCTGTCCTGAATCACTGCTCTTTAACTACATGACTTTTGCTGTTAGATATGAGCATGAGCTTCAGGCAAGGATTTAGCTCTGTAATTTATCTCATTGGTAGAATGTCTTGGTATACAACTGACATAGTTCTTACATGCTAAGTGAATGAATGAATACACCTCAACCTTGGTTCTATCAATTTCACTCAGTTTGTAGAATATAATGATAGGATATGGACAGTATGTCCTATGACGTCAGGGGAGGTTAATGCTGCAAAAGAAATTACAGATAATCTAGCACAGTTGTTCCTTTTCATATGGGATCACTGAGGTCTACTGAAGTGAAATGATGTGTCCAGTAATGAGTATCAGAGGTCTATGGATGGCCAGTAAGATCGCTTTGCATGGTTTTGATCATTCTTCCAAACGGAAGGATACAGAATAAAGCTGGCATTGCACATTCCAAGTGACTATAGGCTTCATCAGAATTGTAGGTTTCATGTAGTGTTTCTCTTTATGGCAAGGAATTTCTATTCAAATCCTTTTGCCACCAAAAATATAGCTGACCTTGCATTCACTGAAGGGTAACAAAGTAACAGGCCTGTTCTAATAGCCAAGTTACCAGACCCAACAACCAACACTTTCCCTTTGATGCAAAGATGTTAATAGACTCCAACGTATTGACTGGCCCTTAACAAGGAAGTAAATTCAAACCTAACAAGAAAATGTAAATCTGATGTGATTTCCCTAACCAAAACACAGCAAATACACTCTCTGTGAAGTGTACAGCTACCAAACTTTAATGACAATATCAGTTCTGCTTGATGAGGGGAGTAGTAAGTCCTCGGTTCATCTATTATAAAGATTGGAATTCAGGCTGATTTCCCTGCACTTGGCAGGTGGCCGAGCATTAGCGAGTTAATGTAGGCCATTCTAGCTGTATTTAATGAAGGTGGCACCCAAGACATCAACATCAAGAAAAAAGCTTATCTATGCATCTGGTTCATACTGAGCATTGTGTTTCTGAAGTTGTTGATGTTTAAGAGCAGGTTAACCTAAAATTAAATAAATAGTAAAATCACAACCATAGGTTCTCCAAGTGTAGGTAGCTAACTGTCGAGTCTATGTTTTCATTTAATCAGGTGAGAGAACTTGGCAAAAGTGCACTGATAGAGTGCCTGCTATGTGACAGGCACCCCCCCAGACATGGACTTCACTCCTGTCATTTCACATGAAGTGACTGTAGAGTTTCCCTTAGGCCTTCTTTCCTTTTTCCCTTTCTGCTCCTCTGCACCACACTGAGCCCTCCTGTAGTCTACAGGGTACGATACATAATGATAACTGCTTGTACTTCTTGGCACTATATTGCGAGTCAGGTTCTCTATCAGATGTTCCACGTTGTCTCTTCTAATCATGAAAAGTCATTTAAGGTAGGCACTGTTAAACACATTTTAGTGATGAGGTACTCAAGACTGAGAAAGATTAAATGGCATGCTGGGAGTCACACAACAGTAAGAGAGAAAGACAAGTTTGGGACACATGATAGCCTTTGTACTGACACCTTGCTTTAATACTTCCAACCTTGATTTTGCCTTTGGGCACATAAAGACACCATTCCCAGTTATGGTTCTCCATCTTCTTTGTCCAATTCTGAGAGAAAAGGAACACACAGCCCCAGCCCTGTGATAGTCCCCTAGGGCTCATTTGGTTGGGAAGGGAGGCTCCATAGCAGGAAAAACAGTGAGGGAAAAGGGACTTTGTATACTTTTTCTCATTTAGTTGTGTGTGTCCAAAATATCTTCAGGGATGGTGCGTGCTTCTATAGCATGACCCATACACAGTAACAAAAATACTAGGACAATAACAAAAATAGACAAAAATGTTTCTAGGAAGGCCAAGAAACATTTTTTCTTAGGGCATTGTGTGCACAATGCCCAGCATAGTACCTCACACATAACAGGTCATCAACATAAACAAATTTGACATTTTGATAAGCAAGTGTTCTCACAAAAATGTATTTCTTGGTCTATTTCATATGCTAATTCTTGTCTATTCATCGCACACAGTTATAATGTTAAGCGGAAAAGCAGAGAACAAAATTTTATCCATGCTTTGATTACAACTAGGAAAAATTATGGGTGCATATGGAGCATCGGCAAGGAATACGAAAATGGAAGCAAAAAGCATTGGTGTGGTGGGATTGTGGGATAATTTTCTTCTTCCATTTCGACTCCTGTTAAAGCTATTATGATGTTGTTTGTGTGATAAATAATCTTTTAAAGTATAACAGTGTATATCAATTAAAAAGAAAACTTGTAAAAGAAGGTGCCAAAACCACCAGGAAGCATAAATGTAGCAGTTCTGTTTCTGCTGGAATTCTGGTTTCTAATGAGGTCCTTATTCTCCCTGCCACAAAGTGCAATCAATCCCCAAGCTACTGTGTACAAGGAGAAAACAAGTGATGAGGGTCATCTCAACACAGAGGTGATGAGCGGCCCTGGGGTTCCCCCCAGCTATTCCACGGGAGGACTTTCTGTTTTATTTGTGCCTGATGGGTATGGTTCTATGGCTCATTTCTAAATAATTGATAATGACTATCATGAAAGTATCTATATTTTGGCTTCCCTAAAAGAATATGACCCAAATTGTGCGCATCACCTGTTAAATCACGCCATTTGAAAGCCATTAGCTTAAAGTAGACCTTGCAGTGCTATTAATCATCACCAAACTATGGTCTCCTAAGTAGAAATGTTGGGGGTCTTGTTAGAAGTCAAAGTACTCTGGCTCCTTAGACTTCCTGAATCAGAAACTCTGGGGCTGGGCTTAGCAATCTGTGTTGTAGGAGACGCCCTGCCTATCCCATGATTTTGATGTTCAGTAAATTTAGTAATTTGGACTAAACATGCCCACATAATGTTCCCACCCTACTTTTTCAGGACTGATTGCTTAGTTCATATTACCTACTGATTTCAAGTTAAAAGAAGAAGTTATTAAAATACAATGTGTTATATAGAAGGGGTAGTGTTTTAAGATATTATGATCCATTGGTATATTAGATTTACTTAATTTGTCAGTTTTCATGGAATGAATGGGTTCTCTTGAGGGTCTGGGAATTGAGAATTTAACAACAGATAACCACTATGAGAAGAAGAACCATGACTGTGAGGAGGCAGAGGCTATCACAGAGGTTTATGAGGTTGGGAGAGAGCAGCATTAGGATAGTCTTGAAAGGGGTATATCTGGACTCTGCAAAATATCTTACCTCCCTTGGACTACCTGAGCCAGCATTCTGTTTATTAGAAGCAGTTCAACATCCTCCTGGGGAAGTGGCTCAAGTCTATCTTTTCTTGTACATATAAGATTGGTGTACCCATTCTCTGAATGTATTAGGGATTTGCATTTAAAGTGTGCCTGCTTGGAAGCCTCCCTTGCTGTCCAGAAAAAAGCACTGCCGACTTACAGCATGCAAAGATATTTTCAATCAGAGCGAAAATCATGTGCAGCTCAAGTCTTGTCTTCCTCTATAATTATAAATCATTTATCCTGGATTGAGCCCCGCTGAGCATAGTTTCATCCTGGGATCACCATAATCCCCCTGAGAACACAGACTGCCTTGCTTCAGCACTTCCTCATGGAGGGCTTATTAGAGAAAATATGCAGAAGCTACACGACCAAAACAGAACCTTACCTGAGATGTATCACAGATGTTACCTATAGCAGTGACACACGACAGAGGACTAAAGGGTCCGTGTGCCGTCCATGTAACATCATTGTTCATTATCTGTGTGTCGCTGTAGATTCGGCTCCACAGCTCCATATCTTGCTTAAAAATGAGCAGCAGAATGACAGATGGAGAAAAATGTAAAGCTTTTATCTTGGGAAAGGAAAACTGAATGCTGAAGTGGCTTATTAACACATTTTCCCATCTAGGTAAGGCCAGGATCATCTGTACTGTGACAAAGTTTGTTTCCTTCCATGGCTACATTGTTGTTCCCTGCAAAGAGCATCTCCTCTTTACAGTGTCCACCGTTGCGTCTGTAGCACTGCACTTTGAACTGCCCTCGTTCACTTTGAACTTGAGTTCATACCTTGTTCTTCCTCTTCTCCAGGCTAAGCAACTACAGTCTTCTGACTCTTGCCTTGTGACTATGAAGGGCAGCTGGAGAACATAATGGCTATGAACATGGACTCCAGGGTTTATAGAGACTATGAATAGAGGACACTACATTAGAGTGTCTGAGTTCAAATCCTGCCCATATCATCCAGAGGCTGTGTATCCTTGAGCAAGTAATCCAACCTTCCTATTGGTCAACTTCCTCAGCAGAGAGTGTGATGACATTTATAGCTTGTCCACCATAGAGGGCTCAGAGAGGGTGAAATGAGATAATGCCTAGATCCCCTGGTGCAAAGCATGTGCTTCAACAAAGTCAGTTTCCATTCCCATGCCCTTCTATACCTTGTCTCATCCTCATCTTCCTTCGGCCACACTCTGGCTGTCATCCCTTCAATGAGTTGCTAACAGCAGAGTGCACCTGTAATGCACCGCTCTTGGGATAATTTTTCCCCCTTATTCTTGAAATCTTACATTTCTCTACAAACATACACATCTTTAAATGTGACCCACTTTTTATAGCAGAGTTTTGGAAAGTCCTTCACATGTAATGCATTAGTTCGCAGATATTTTACTTTTTTTATTTGTCTTTTTATCAAACAACACTGAAATGCGCAGCTTAAGACAGGACAAATGGAGGAGAAACAATGCTCTGTACTGACACACAGCCGAACGCAGCCTGGTTTGCACCTTCAAACACAACCTCAACTTCATTTCTAATCTTGATTTAAAAGCCCCTTTAACCCCTTGGTGTGTTCTCTTTCAAGTCTAATATTCACTGGTACAATACATCAATAGCTTTAAACATGTTCTTTCAGGGAGGAAATGTGAACTATTAGCAGAACTATAATATGCCAGCCAAAAGGAAAAGGGTGATAGGCTGATAGGCGTGGGTGTGGACAAAAGGTGTTTTATGCAATCCCGCTGAGACGTCGCCACTTTAGAAAACAATTTTATAGCCATATAGTTAAATTAACTGGTAGGTAGAGGCAATTATGTGATAAAGTAAAAATATTTATGTTCTTTAAAGCTCCAAAACTGTCATTTAAAGTGTGACAAATTTTTAAGCAATTTCACCTGTAACTTTTGAAATATTTTATGACTAAGGCATAAAACTGAAACAGATTGGCCAGGCATCGTGGCTCATGCCTATAATTCCAGCACTTTGGAAGACCGAAGCAGGCAGATCACCTGGGGTTGGGAGTTTGAGACCAGCCTGCCCAACACGGTGAAACAATGTCTCTACTAAAAATACAAAAATTAGCCAGGTGTGCTGGTGAGTGCCTTTATTCCCAGCTTCTCAGGAGGCTGGGGCAGAAGAATTGCTTGAATCCATAGGCAGAGGTTGCAGTGACCCAAGATCGAGTTACTGCCCTCCAGCCTGGGTGACAGAGCAAGACTACATCTCAAATATACACACACACACACACACACACACACACACACACTTATATTTAAAAAAATATATATAATATCATATATATATATGAGATATATATATATCATATATATATATATGATATATATATATATAAACGGGTTGCCACTGTGAAATAAAATCAAACCAATCTTGTTTGTAATTTTGCTTGAATATTGTGTTAATGAAATATCTGACAATCACAGTTCTCACGCTCAAAATCTTCACTTTCTAAACAAGCGCATTTTTAAATTTAAGATTTAAAAATGTCACTGTTCTCAGAGAAACCTAAAATATGTGCATGTGCACAGGCAGACGCACATACATACACATCTTGGTGCCTTGCAATATATATATGTGTGTATATATATATATATATATATATATATATACACACACACACACACACACACACACACACACACACACATACATTGCCATTTTCTTGATAAGAATAAGGTCATACTTTTTCTCCTTTTTATTGCTACAAAGTACATTGAGAGCCATAAACCAGAAAAAAAGAAAGGAATCATGTACTACCATATCTTCTACATAGCAATTTTATTTTTACTCATTGTCATTTTGTCTCTGCCCATATACATATACGTTTCACACAATTGCAACCATAGTGCATATATAATTTTGTGGTTTTCCTCAGTATTTTACACTGTGCATTTTTAGGATTGCTACATAGTCTTCAGAACCACCAGTTTAACAGGCTGCAAAATGTTCTTTGGAATGTCTGCACCATAGTTCATCACACTATTCTTCTACTATGGGGCACGTAGATGTTTTCCAGTATTTCAATATTGTACTTAGTGCTGTGATAAGTTGTTTGTAATAATCTCTGATGATGGTTTGTATTTCTGTGGAATCTCTGGTGATATCCCCTTTATTATTTTTTATTGCATCTGTTTGATTATTCTCTCTTTTCTTTTTATTAATCTGGCTAGTGGTCTATTTTGTTGATCTTTTTGAAAAACAGCGCCTGGATTTATTAATTTTTTGAAGGGTTTTTTTTGTGTCTCTATCTCCTTCAGTTCTGCTCTGATCTTAGTTATTTCTTGTCTTCTGCTAAGTTTTGAGTTTTTTTGATCTTGCTTCTCTAGCTCTTTCAATTTTGACTATAGGGTGTTGATTTTAGATCTCTCCTTGCTTCTCACGTGGGCATTTATTGCTATATATTTTCCTCTAGAGATTCCTTTAAATATGTCCCAGAGATTCTGGTATGTTGTGTCTTTGTTCTCATTGGTTTAGAAGAACATCTTTTTTTCTGCCTTCACTTCATTGTTTATCCAGTCAACATTCAAGAGCCAGTTGTTCAGTTTCCATGAAGCTGTGCGGTTCTGAGTTAGTTTTTCAATTCTGAGTTCTAACCTGATTGCACTGTGGTCTGAGAGACTGTTTTTTATGATTTCCATTCTTTTGCATTTGCTGAGGAGTGACTTATTTCCAATTATGTGGTCAATTTTAGAGTACGTGTGATGTGGTGCCAAGAAGAATGTATATTCTGTGGATTTGGGGTGGAGAGTTCTGTAAATGTCTATTAGGTTTGCTTGTTCCAGGTCTGAGTTCAAGTCCTGGCTATCCTTCTTAATTTTCTGTCTCATTGATCTAATATTGACAATGGGCTGTTAAAGTCTCCCACTATTATTGTGTGGGAGTCTAAGTCTCTTTGTAGTCATTAAGAACTTGCCTTATGTATCTGGGTGCTCCTTATGTATTGGGTGCATATATTTTTAGGATCGTTAGCTCTTCTTGTTGCATTGATCCTTTTACCATTATGTAACGTCCTTCTCTGTCTCTTTTGATCTTTGTTGGTTTAAAGTCTATTTTATCAGAGATGAGAATTGCAACCCCTCCTTTTTTTGCTCTCCATTTGCTTGGTAGATCTTCCTCCATCCCTTTATTTGGAGCCTTTGTGTATCCTTGCATGTGAGATGGGTTTCCTTGATACAGCACACTGTGAACTCTGTTTTTCATTCAGAGCTGCTGGGCAGGTACGTTTAAGTCTGCTGCAGCAGAACTCATAAGCCCCCCTGCCTTTATTTCCCCCCAGGTGCTCTGTCCCGGGGAGTTAGGGCTTTATTTATGAGGTTGTGTTGTGCTGCTGCCTCTTTTCAGGGCTTCCCTGCCCAGTGAGGAGGCAGCCTCGTCACTGTCTGCCTGCAGAGGCTTTGCTGAGCTGCAGTGGGCTCCGCCCAGCTGCCGTGTGAACTTCCTTGCAGTCCTGTTTATACAGGAGTAGTTAGAACTGCCTTGGCAATGGCAGCCCACCTCTATAATGGCGGACTCTCTCTGTAATTGCGGGCTGCCACGGCAATGGCGGGCTGTCTCAGCAATGGCAAACTACCTCCGTAGTGGTGGACTGCCTCGGTAATGGCGGACACCCCTCCCAGCAGAGCTGGACTGTCCTGGGTTCAGCTGTGCCTGCTGTGAACTCTCAATCCAGAGCATTTCCGATTGCTGTTTTTTTGTGTGTTGGGGTGGGACCAGCTGAGCCTGATCACCCGGCTCCCTGCCTCAGAGGCTTTTTTTTTTTTTTTTAGTTGAACGGTTGACTCTGTCTCTCAGGTGTTCCAGTCGCCTGTTGAAAAGGCACCGGGAACTGTGTGATTTCCCATGTGGCAACCCACTGCACCAGCTGCAACAACCACACTGAGATTCATGGTGGTTTTTTGCCCGGGAATCTCCTGGCCTGGCTCCCTGTTTCAGTCCCCTTTTTAATCAGATGAATGGGTGACTCTGTCTCCCAGGAGCTCCAATCACCAGCTAAAATGGCGCCAGGGCCTGTGTATTTTGTATGGAGAACTGCCTCACCAGGGCGCTGACAAAACAGCTGCATGGGCCAAAACAGCCACACCGGCCAAACCAGCCACGCTGGCGACCCACAGGGCTCCTCTGCCTGGGAATCTCCTGGTCTGTGGGCAATAAAAATTCGTCTGGAAATGGGGCGTCCACCCACCCTCCATGCCTTCGCTGGGAGCTGCAATCCTGAGCTGCTCCTAATCGGCCATCTTGGATCCCTCTCTTTCTTTTCTCTTTTTTAAGTTTGTTTCCCTGGGCTGGAATCCCACAAGCCCATGAGTGGGATTACCAGGTCAAAATGCCTGCACTTTTAATTTGGTAGCTCTTGATACCTAAGGCCAAATTCCTTTTTAAAGTGTTTTATCAATTTGTTCGACTTCCAGCAATGTATACATTCATTCGATACCTCTGAGTATTTGAATTTCATAGCAACATGTTTATTTGTATGGTTTCAGTGAAATTATACGTAGCATTTACTAGGGCTCTGAATCTCTGGCTCTGGTTGAAGTCCTTTTGTTCATGTGGCTTTAGTGGATGTTAGTATCACAGCATTCAAATGCAAGTGCATAAAGGGACACACTCTGTCTCTCTCTCTCTCTCTCCTCTCTTTCTCTCTCTCTCACACTGTCTCACAGTCCCAGATGTTAGATTTCCAAGGAGGTGAGGGGCAGGAATATCAGTCAAGTATATGCTTTCGTGTATTGGAAGCACTGAGATATGAAGGAAAATGAAATGTAGTGTGTGAAGTTCAGCCTCCTTTTCCTCACTTCATTCTCCCCTCCTCTTTTTACCAGTTCACTGCCTCCATCCTAGGGCCCAGGGCCTGCAGAGGTTGTATTCTCTTTTATTCATGACATAACACCAGTCTTCATGTATTGCCATTGGTTCACCTGGTCTTTTGTCATACTCTAACTGCCTTTATGGTCACAGTGAAAAGGTGCATATTCAGTCCATCTCTTCCCCCAACTCTGCAACCTGCCCCTAACCAAATATACAAAACCTGCCCAGGGTGCCATGCATGGAGCAGGCCCCTGAACTGAGGAATAGCTCAGGAGATAAGTATGCTCCCAGGTAGCCAAGCAATGCATCTACTCTCCGAGTACCCACCAATACAGATCATGAGTTGTGGTCATCTAATCATGAGAGAATGGATCAGAGCCAGCAACTCATTTCATATAAGTCACTCAGGAGCCCAAGACAGAAATGAATTTAAATCAAGGCAATCAAGAGGTGAAAATCTTCATATAACTGGAGGTGTCAGGTGCAAAGCTTATCAATATCCTGAGTTGTCCTAGATCTCATTAAAAATCATAGCTTTAACCTTTAGTACATGATAGTTCTAGTCTAATTTTTATTATGATGTTATAGGGAATTTATGCCTATTATATAGCAAATGTGCAGTTCTGAAAATGATAATGTCAGATATTTACTTTTACATTTTCTTCCGTATCGAATTCTGCCCCAATTTTGGGATGTTTCTGCTTGGGACAGTAATCACAAGTTGTCAGCTTCCTTGACGTTTATAGGGCATTGGTTTCTCAGCCACAGGAGAGTGATTAAGACAATAATATAGGCAATGTGTACATCTTGAAAAATTCTGGCAAATGAGCTCTGAGGATTACTTGAGCTTGGAAAAAGGAACTGCTATATACCCTCAATGGGTGTGATACTCACTTTCCTATCACTGCATAGAACTGAGTCTGCATGGATCGATTGGTGGCTGGGGAAAAGAGGTTCTAACAACATGGCAGGATCAGCCATGGATATGAATAAAACCATGGAGGTTTTCTTGAGAGCACACTCAGATTCCTTGGCTGCAGTTTAGTTCTCACTTGAGAGAATACATATTGTATCCTATAAAAATGTGTTTTTCTACCAAAATCTATACATAAAATTAACTGACAGCAGAAACAAATAACATTGTGCCATTTAATAGAAAGAAGTAAATGAGGGCAAGATAAAGTACCTCTTCCTCCCCTCTTCCTTGTTAATTCGGCATCTTCCACCTCTCCTGTGGTATTAGAGAAATATTTGAGCTTTGTTTTATTTTATGCCATTAATATTAAAAAATTGACCCAGAGAAGAGGATCAGTTATAAGCTTGAAAACTTGGAAGCAAAGGAAACCCTAGCTCTAAAATTCATGTTTTCAATCACCTTTCTCCCTCTTTCAATTTTAGCTTCCCAAGATCTAATAAAAATAAAACCTCTTGAAAAGTTATAAAGCACCATACCATAACAACATGTTCTCTAGTCTCTCAAAAAAGTCAGCACTTGGGCAAAGACACCTCTTTACTCTCTCTTTAATGAGAATTTAGACCTTCTATAGAGCACTCTTAGGGTGAACAAAATGGAAAACTGGGCAGGGCATCCAAATTCCAATGATCTTTGTCATTAACACCAGTGCAATTTTAGGCAATTATTGGGACTTTAATCAAAAGAGTGATATTCTCAAGGGTGAAGAATACTTGCTTAGGACTGCAGTGAAAAAAAGATCCATTTTTCATACTTCCAGAATCCCTCTGATTTTCTTAAAGGAACTGAGAGAGAGGAAGTTTTGTACAAATCAATACCTTAAGTGTTTATAATCATCTTCATTTCCATAACTTTAAAGTCATTTTTTTCGTTATAAGTGGTTAGCAGATCTAGATGTTTACATTTGGTAGTGCACAAATGAATTTATTTCCTAGTCCAAAAAAAAAAAAAAAAAATCCCATGGTGAAAATGTGTTAGTATTTTAGAGTTTTAAAAATCCCATTTAAAACATTTCTTTCATTTAATATAAGATGATATTAAGTGATTTCCTCCAATAATGCCTCCATAATATGAAATAGCACTGTGGTCACCACGGGATCACTATACAGTGGCTTCCTGTCCTGAAAGCAGTTTCACAGGAAATAAGCAGACTGTGTTGGGGAAAGAAAAGGTCCCTCAAGGCTACCATGAGGAACTTCAGCCCTCCCATAGGCACTCTGCAGAGCGGAGGGGCTTCTGGGACCCTCAGAGTCACATCCTCACTTCTGACTTTGTTACAAGAAGGTGACGAAGCTTCCCTTTGTGTACCCAGCTGACACAGAGTTTCCTGTTTCCTCTAGCAAAGAAAGCCGGGGTCAGGGCCTCCATCCCCACTCCCAGAGCTGACTGTAGGGTTTCTCACCATCTGTTTTCTTTGTCAGGTGCTATGGGACAAAAGCACTTGGTTGGCTCCACTGGGGCTGGAGAATCCTCTTTAATATACATAGCCAAGTGAGTAAAGTTATTTTCAGCTCCAAGAGATGCATGAACTGATTCATGTAAAAGCGTAATGGTCTTCAGCAACATGTCCCTATAACTCATGAGGTGGCTTACAAAGCTTGGATGCCTTGCCTCACGATCTACACTTGTTGCTATGAATAATACTGATGATAATGTTGATCTTATATATGGTAATAATACTAATAGGAAGATCTTCCAGGAAAGTCCATTAGAATGATGTGGGATAATGGCCTCCTAAATTTTTCTAAATGTTTACAACAAACATGTTATTGCAGATTTAGAACATTATACACATACATGTACTAATATGTGTGTTGTGCATTTGTATATATACATATATGTGTATGTGCACATGTGTGTGTATTTTTGTAAAGCTGACTTTCTATAAACCAAATCCCCAGTTTCTCAGGGCATACTGGAGTGGATTCTCTCATTCTGCAACCTTTTTTTGGAGCACAATGTTCTGTCCTAAGAGTGTTCATGCTGCTTTGAAGAATGTCCAAATGGCAACCAGGACGACTCAGGAGAGTTCCGTGAAAGCTACATTAAAAGGGCAATGGCTTGTTCCATATTTTTGAACATGTGCAAATTCCCTTGCCTACACTTTGTATACTTCCCCATTTCTATGTTTGCTTCCAGAAGGGAGAGGGCCAATAAAGAGCTGAACTTGTTCCAGAGGGAGGTGTTTCTGGCAGGTGTAGGGATTTTAAGATAATAAAAAACATGTAACAACCAGCAGTCCCCTCAGCTGAGCCACAGCTGCCTCTCCACGCTGCCTACTAAAGCCTGCTTTGGAAGTGTTCTTGGCATCAAAAACTAAGCGGACCCACTTCTGTGTTTCCAACCATTTGATCTTCTTACCACTTAGGCCATCACAGGGGATTCCCAACCACTAAATTAGGAAAGTTTGAGAAGCCCTTCATTTCCACACCAGTTGCCATAAATTGTGGTAGGCAGAGCACACCATCTTATCTTAAGCACATCATTTTTCTCAAAGAGCTTGTGGCAAATGAAAAGACACCGGGATATCATTGAATCAAGGAAGATAATGTGTCAGCAGTTATGCATTAGGGGGAAAAAAAAAAACATGTTTTCATTTTAAAGGTGGGAAATTCTAGAATCTTCTCTTCCTGAACTAAACTTAGGATAATTACAGGTGAGAAAATGGAGTTGTCTTTTCTTCTGTATCTGCTTAATGTGGGTAAGAGCCACAGTGAGCTGAAACTTGACTTCATTTTGATTACTTTCATGTAGGTAGGAGAAAGATGTTAATAATGCTTTAGACATACATTTTTATAAGGGTTTAAGAGGCTTTAGGCCAACGTGGCTGGTTTTCTAAGATTTCCTTTATGCTGTGTATACATTTTTGAGTTTCAAACTAAGATTCTATGAGCCTGCTATTTTTAAGTACAGATAACAACATGATTGAAACAAATCTCTATTAAAGAAGAACAAAGATGGATGAACACATTTTCTTTCATTTGATTGGGACTTACCAAATGCTGAGAGTGAAAAAAAAAAAAGTTAAAAACCAATATGGTATAGAAACAGGAGCTGTGTGAGAATATTTGATGTTTAAAATAAAAACAAAAGCAAAACCCCAGTAGAGATATTTCACAAAAATTACTAGTAAAGTTGAAAAGCAAGACATTTTAGTCTGCAGTAGGGTCTTTCCCAAGCTCTAGGTTATATAAAGCTAAGCAGTGAGTATTAATTTAGCCTCACAACAATTTTCCTGTGATTAGTGGTGATGGTGGTGTTACTTAATGTTTCTGGAAAAAATACTGGGCTTATGTAGTATGAAGATTTATAAACTGGTGATTTTTAATTTTGGAAGTATATTTTCAACATTTTTCCCTACATGTTAAGACTGGTTTGATTCTCCAGTCACATAAATCAAGACATATCAGAAATAAGAATCTTCCCAAGAAGTACTTATATATGTGTATGTTGACTTAATGTAAAAAAAAAAATGTGTCATTGCACAAGTTCACATAAACGTCAGAGATATCTGTATGTGTATGTGTGTTTTTGTAAGCTGCTATTCACCACTGACTCTTCCTCGTGCAGGCCAGACTGGGAACAGACTATTTCTCTTAGCTAGGATGTCTGGCTCTTGATCCACAAGCACTAGACAGAATTGGGTTGGAATATGGTGTGACAGGGCCAAGGTTGCAGGCTGGATTCCAATTAGCGTTGCACTGGGGATACAACTGTATCCTAGGGGCACAGATGCCCCTGGTCATCTTACTGACAGGTAGGTATGGTTGATCTCAAGGGGAATCTGAGTGTGAATGGTCCAGTAGGATCAGTCATGCCCACTGAAATACACACCTAATGTACATGCCCCACCATGGTGGGCTTCTCCTTCATGGCCACAAGGTGCTGGTCATGGGTCCTAAATGAAAAACGTTAGGGGGTTGGGGGAGGAAACTTGTCCGTGTTTCAGTGTTTCATGGCTTTATTTTCTAGGTCATCTACATTGAGACTTTTAAGTCAAGATTTGATTTTTAGTCTGCAATCATTTTTTTGTACGGAGAGAGAATTCTATTTCAAAATGCTTAGAGATATAATGCACTTAGAGAGATATATATATACCTGCATATACCCAGTATGGGTTAATTGGCTAGATTTTATTAATTAGGCAGATAAGACAGAGCTGTAAAAAGAAACTCAACTTTGGAATCAGGCAAATTTAAATTAGCGTCCCAGTGCTACACTACTTTCTACTTGTATAACCTTGGGAAAGTTTGATAATTTACTGAGTCTTGGATTCCCAAAGGATAAAATGGGGTATGTCTGTTATACATGTTTTTCTGATTTATTTTTGGTGATACACTGAACTCTTCCTTGTCTTGCCTCACACTAGCCTTTCAGCTCTTTTCACTTCTGCGGTTTTGGAGTTTTGAGCTTCCTTACAAGGAAACTTTCTATGCCAGCAGATAGCAACTTGAAAGTTTCCCTCCCTCTTCCAGGAGGGCTAGCCCCAACCTCCCCTATTGCCCACATTTGCATGAATGCACTCTAGCAAGTGTGTGTGCATGTGAGTAGCTATTGGGGCAAGAGCTTCAGGCAGTACTTAATCCCATATCCCTAAGCTTTTCCACCTTGAGCTTTCTGCATCTTTCTGTTTCCTATCTAGAAAGGGCCTTTCATGTAGCCTAGACTGTTGCCACACTGGGAGTGGAAAAATGATAATGAGGGCAGATGGATTAGGAAGAGATGATGTCACAAGTTAAAGACGGAAGACGAATTCTGAACTGGAACAAAGGAGAATGTCCTCAGATGTTCATTCAGGGCTTCTTTCATTCATTCTGTCCTCTGAATAGCAGAGGACATTATTTTCCACCTAGCTCTTTCAGGAAATATATGAGAAAACTCATATATTTGAGTTTAATATGAGTCTATATTAAAAACCGATTATATTTACTTAAATCTTAGAAGCTTGATTTAGATTAATCCAATAATGGACATGTAAAGTAAAAGAAGACTACAGAATTCAATTCAGAAACTGACAGTCTGGGAATACATGTTGCTATTCTGAGCTATTAGTTATTAATTTCAAGAAAATGTGATGTCTTACTCTGGCCCTGTGGTTAGGTTGTTGAATCATGACACAAATCATAATGTGGTTAGGTATAGCCTAAAGGATGTGTCTTTCAGGACAGACAACCAACAACCTTAGTAATTGGTCATCTCATCCAGAATATATTTTGGAAGTTACAGTGGAAACTGATAAATGCCCACTGTATTCACCCAATGATGGATAATTTAGAAACCGACTTTAATTTACCTTAATTTGCAATTCAATTGGTTATATATTTTTTTTCCCAAAGTGTTAATTTTCAGAGTAGACTTATGGGTCACCCTAGGTCCCTTCAGAATCCTAAAGTATTTTTATCTTGAAAACAAAAACTCATCTCTTGGGTATATGTCTACATTTTCTTGGCAAGTTCTAAGGTACAGATTCATTGGCTGACTGACTCACTTGCACAATTAAAGGTCTACCTCTTCTTCCCTCACCCCATGCCATCTTGCAAAAAAAGCATT
This sequence comes from Saimiri boliviensis, assembly GCF_048565385.1. Taxonomy (NCBI): domain Eukaryota; kingdom Metazoa; phylum Chordata; class Mammalia; order Primates; family Cebidae; genus Saimiri; species Saimiri boliviensis. Next base: position 78,805,134 of record NC_133450.1, read on the forward strand.
TCATATACAGCAATTCCAATTATAGCAGTTTTAGATAAGTCTGTAATTTTAATGACAACTTGCCCTTCTCCAGCTTTAGAGATTTTCATATAGTTATCTCTAAAAGTTATCTCCAAAAGTTATCTCCACTTATTGATCAACACAGCCATTCATATCGCTTAACAGATTGCTGATCTAAGTTCTCAAGATAAAAAGAAAATATTGCTTTCAGCTGTAATTGTATTGAAGGCTGCCCCCCAAAAATACAAGTCCCCCTGCCCATATGTTTCCCTTCTGTTTAAGTTTTCGGATTCCTCTAAAGTTGTTATCTGTGTTCCCAGAGCCACATAAGGGAGCATCCCATCCTTCTCTCTATTTCCAAAGTCCTTCATATTCCAGAAGGTTCCCTGGTTCCTTTCTCCATAACAGTTTATTCTGAGTTCCATTTTCCCAGGACTTCTTGGATGACATGTACTAATCTGAACTGTTTGACTTTAGAGGTTAATGGGTTATAGTGGCCTCATTCATTAATACTTCTATATTTTAAAGTACAATACCATATTTTAAAATATAATTGATCATAGTATTTTTAACTTACTTTTGAGTCCTAAATTTCCAACACAGTGCCTGACAAATAGTAAATATGCAATTTTGAGCCAATAAACATGTATTCAACAGTTACTTGTTGAAGAGACGATAAAAACACCTATTCACATGCTAACAAGGGTGTTACTGTTAACCCAAAGGTTTCCATACTGATGTTGTCATCAAAACACAAGAGCACACTTCAAATGGGTTTTGGGATTGGGGTACTCCAGAAAGTATGCTAAATGTTGAAAATTACTGACTGTTTGATTCACCATAGGAAAATCTAATAAAAAAATTTTACAAAACAGAGTTTTATATAATACCTGGTTGCATCTACTTAGTAAGCATCAAAACATTCTAATAAATACTAAAATATTTAACCTAAAGCCTACTTTTTTTAGTTGATTTTGGGGTCAAAATTAACTAAAGTCCTTTAATTATTCTATTGGAGATGACTAGAAAAGCTTCTGATCAATGGCAGAGACTTTCAAATATTCCAAGGCAAGTCTACCAACAGGACTATGGTTTCACTCTGGAAGTTCACTTCTGGTCTAGCAACTTCTTCACTTTCTGATCCCTTAAATCCATCTTTATAAGCTTTACCCTTCCTTGTTTAGAATAAAGGGTATTTTTTTTAGTCCAATTGGGCACTGTGACGGTACCAAGAATCAGTTTAGTAGGTTACCACCTTCTTGTTACAGAATCATGGAACTGAAATAACACTCCAACAGTTGTAGAATTTCAGAGCTTGAAGGAAACACTACAGATCACCTAGCTCAAACCTTTCAGTGGAAAAAACAATAGAAACAGTAGAAAAATACTTGTCTTAAAATAACTACTCCATAGGTAACACAGTAGGTATAGACTAAAATTTAGGACCTTTAACTCCTTGTATTAGTTTGTTCTCATGTTGCTAATCAAGACATACCTAAGACTGGGTAATTTATAAAGGAAAGAGGTTTAACAGACTCACAGTTCTACATGGCTGGGGAGGTCTCACAAACATGGTTGAAGGTGAATGAGATGCAAAGTCACATCTTACATGGTGGCAGGAAAGAGAGTGTGTGCAGAAGAACTGCCCTTTATAAAACCATCAGATTTTGTGAGACTTATTCACTAGCATGAGAATAGTATGGGGGAAACCACCCCCATGACTCAATTATCTTCACCTGGCCCCACCCTTGACATATGGGGATTACTACAATTCCGGTGAGATTTGGCTGACAAACAGCCAAACCATATCACTCCTATTCCAGGATTCCTCTGTAGCACTATGCTTCACCATGAGCCTTAGTCTTTACTTTATTCAAAAACCATTTTTGTTGAACATCTATACTATGTCAACACTGTTAAAGCACTGATGATGTAATGATATAAGACTGATGACATCCAGGGTCCTGCCCCTGTCCTCAGGGTACTTCCAGTCTAATGAGCATGATAAAGGTCTAAACAGATACCTGTCAACAGCGTAAATGCACAAGATGTTGTGAAAACAACCAGCAGGGCACCTCACTTGGCCTGAGGTCAAGGAGTACACCTGAGCTGGCTTCTGTCCTGAGTCTCAGAGCTAACTTGAACAGAGACACACAGTCATTGCTAGGAAGAGCATCTGACTTACTTGGCATGTTTCCGTCAAAGTCACACGAGTGCTTTTATAACATTCCACTGACATATTCTATGTAATATTGGCTATAACCAGCAGAAAAAATTATTGACTAAAAAGAAAATGCACATTTAAGAAAAAAGAAAAAGATCACTGCTTGAAGCAAAATAGTCTTCTAAACGTTAGGAGTGAAAAGGAAAGCAACATAGGAACAGGGAAACCTCTAGCTTGGTAAGATGTTATGACAAAACAGGTTGCTTGCTCAATAGTGTATTACTTGTGAGTTGTACATAAGCTTGGCCAACCATTGTAAATCACCAGGCAAAACAAGTAGCTTCACAGGGCCAGAGTCCAGAACCGCATGTGTAGAAAAGAGAATAAAACACATTTCTATGGTGTGCTCAAAGGGAAAGGCAGCTAGAGCATAATGGAGATCCTAAGTCTGGTGACTTGTTGCCAATTTAGAAAGGCATATAAGTTCTCCAAAGTTTATATATTCCAGAATACCACAGGCTTAGCTTTTAGTCTAATCAGTTCCTCATCAAAAATATTCTTGTCAGACCGTTGGGTTATTTCGCTTTGAAGAAAAATATTTCTTGAGCATTATAGTGGAAGTCAGATGAAAACAGAATCTAATATTAGAGAAATTTGTTATTGGCTGATTATTACAACATATCCAGAATCTTAGGTGCACCTGCCTTTCAGTTCTATGACTGGTCTTCAGGAGCATTTCACTGACTGTCAATGTCTTCATTTTTCTTGTTATAACAGCAGTCCCACTCTGTATATATGCATATATAACCGTTTTTTTTTTTTTTGAGGAAATGTGAAAATGTTTCAAAGGGTCTTTTTAAAAATCAAATAAGCAGCTGCAAATGGGGAAATAACCATTCCGACTCTGTTTGGGAAACAGCTCTGATCACTCAGAGCATTCAGCAACAGCACACAGAACTGATTTAGAACAGCTCTGAATCTACCATGAAAACCAGCCCTAAGTTAATTCATCTGATTATACTCTTGGCAGCTCTTTTTGGATTGCTAACACTTTGCAGCTGTAAAAATAAAACAGCAACACCCTTGAAATAAGTTAGGTGCATATATGAAAAGCACAGCTGGGCTATTCCCCCGATCATCTGTAGATATAGGATTCTGTTTCTGAACGGTATTTTGCAAAGGGGAAAGACCAAGGACAACTCTGAAGAAATGCCAGAATTGCAAAGAGGATTCATTCACTGTTCTTTTTCCCCCCTTCTCTCCTGTGTCTCTGGCACCATCTTACTACATAGAAAATGCTGTTAGAAACATCAGTTTTGGCTGAGACCACACAAAACCAAGTAGAGATCAAGCAATTTTTTGGAGGCTCACAATAACAGAGAATCTGGATGATGCTGGGCATGAAAGTTTTTTTAATTTACTATAGGGATTCTTTCATCTTGATTTTTTTGGATTATTGTTTATGCTCATATGGTCTTTGTAGAAACACTTAGATACTTTAAGAGTCAAATTACATTGTTGATTCTTTAGTGTAGTGGAGCTGAAATATCTTTCTGGAAAGCTTTCAACCCATCTCCAGCCTTCCCAATAGCATTTTCAGAACCAAACATTTGAGTATATCTTATTTGCAATTTTCTTTACTATGTTGCACATGAATGTTTTGTCAAGTCCAAGAATGTCAAAAAGCTCCCTAAAGGCAGGATCTACATCTTTTCTCACACACGCAACCCTATATAATGCCCATCACAAATTTGATCATGTCATTAAAATTCTTCCATGGTTCCCCTTTATCTTGTACTTTGTACGTGATTCTTACTTCTGGTTCAGTCTTTTCTTCTATACTCTATTCTATCAGCTTTCTTTTCCATTACTAATGAGTTTCTTGTTCTTGGGACATGTCAAATTTGCTTACAGTTCTCAGCTTTTACAAAAAATTTCTTCTCTGTCTGAAATGTGCCCCCCACTCTGAATCTTGGCCCCCTGGGACACTCTTTTTCTTTCCAGTTCACTATGACCTTTCTTTTGAATAATTCCTCAACTTCCATAGGGCAGCTGTACCTGTCCCTTCCCCAGTTTCCCCAGGCTGGCATGAATTACTTCATTTTAAGATTCATCATATTGCTTTTAAACGAGCACTCCCTGAGGCCAGAGTCTTACCCTTCACTCTTGTTTTCAGAAGTGCTATGTAGGTGTTGACCAATTAGGATGCCAGCCACATACGTATCCACTTACTCTGGTGTGTACTGGTTAAGCACAGCCTGCCTGCATTGCCAGGACCTACAACATATTCATTCACTGTTTACTGAACAAATAGAGAGAGTCAACTGATGAACAAATAAATGAGTAAATGCATGCTTTTTTTTCAGTACAAGTTTATGAAGTAACTTCACTTTTCTCTTAGCGGCAAAGGATGACTTGCTAATTTTGAAATGCTATCTTTATTTCCAAGTTTCTATGGTGGGTGACATCTGAATTAAGATAGCATTTCAAAGAAATAAAGTTTCTTGACATTTTATTCAGATACTGTTTAAAGTAGTCTGTCTTTCTAAGCTACAGGCAAATCTCCTTTATATGTGGGTGGACTCCCTGAATTATGGCTTACTCACAGTAAACCACGTTTTAAAATTCTTATTAAGAATTAGCACCTACTCTAAATTAATTAAGTGTTCACAGTGTAGCTTCATTACATGGTTTGAAGTGTTTTGAAATCCCAGAGCATCACAGACATCCAGTCAAATGTAAGTGCAACACACACACACACACACACACACACACACACAGCTAAATATACAAGTCTTTCAAATCATGCTCCTAATCATCTCTTGCATGAGTAGTTTTCCAGACTCTTCAAAGTGCATTCTAATATATTTTGTGAGACCTGGGAGGCTTGTATCATCCCCTTACACAGATGAGAAAACAGATACCAAAAGGAACAATGATTTCCCCAGTGAAATGCAACTCCATCATGACAGAGAAGAGCTCAGATCCACCAGCTCCTGAATCAGATTTGTATTTTTGGCTATACTTCTTTGCAATTGTATCTGTGCTTCCCATAGTGCTGAGCACAAATAATCAAGAGCTGTAGTTACTTTTTTTACTCATGTTTATATATGTATTGCCTTGGCCCAAAACTGAGCCAGCTGGGAGGCTGAGATGAGCAGATCTTAAGGTCAAGAGATGGAGACCATCCTGGCCAACATGGTGAAACCCTGTCTCTACTAAAAATACAAAAACTAGCTGGGCGTGGTGGCATGCACCTGCAGTCGCAGCTACTCAGGAGGCTGAGGCAGGAGAATCACTCGAACCCAGGAGGTGGAGGTTGCAGTGAGCTGAGAATGCGCCACTGCACTCCAGTCAGGTGACAGTGAGAGTTTGCGCCCCCACCTCCAAAAAAATAAAAAAGACTGAAAACTGAGCCGGGGGCAAATGACTTTTGTCTCAGAGGCATTTAAAATTGCATTATTATAACATTATAAAGCTTTTGATTATGTGAACCTATTTCTTTTGAGAATAAATTTACAGTGTTTTAATTGTCACCAGTATATGTGGTAGCTAGCAACACAGTTGTAAACACGTCAGTAGAAATTTCAGTGGCAGTACCAGGTGATGACAAGCACATCACAATATAGGAAAGACTTTGAAATAAAATTGTTATGTTTTACATTATTTGGCTAGATTATAAAATTCAGCAAAGCAGATTGTTTCTTACAATATGCTTTCTAACACCTTGTCTGGGAAAGGCGTGGTTATCAATTTCCCTGAAGCGTAAGTCACAGTTTGAACATTTTCAATAAGAAGAGGGTTTTTCAGGATTCTTAGCTTAATGTCCCTTTTCCTAATCTTGTCCCATAAGCTCTAAGTAGATCTTCTTCATACCAGGCAAATTACTTCCTTTTTCCTTTGGGTTTACATCCTCTGCATGGTTATTAAAGGTGGGCTTGTTCTTTCTATCCTCTTTAAATAACTAAATTTTCTAAACTTATTTTTTTTTGCAGTTTTCCCCTATGCCTACATCATAATTTCGTTCTGACACGAAATTATAATTTTATGTAGATTTTTTTTGACAGTTAGAAAATTCTGGAAAGGTCATTTGTTACTAAGCTCAATAAAAAAAGACTTAATATTTTAGACCACTAAAGTTTGCCTGAAATAAAGCTATTTATTGCTGTTTCAAACAACCATACTCTCATGTATTGTCATATGTATCAACAGCCACAGTGGTTATTCCATACACCAATCAACAGACCAGTGGATCCTGGTACAGATAATTCCTTTGATTCTATAAGAGGTCTTTGCTAAGATGTTGGCTTTTCTGAAGTTGATATAGTCTAACATTATTACTGGGACTTGGTTTGAATTTTTAACCCAAAGAGATACAAGGTGGGGCTTTTCCAGACCTCACCTTGTCTGATGTGCTGCTGGGTCCTACGGGAACTGGAGTAGCCTTTAATCGCATTGTATCAACACCCAACCTCCTCAAACGTTGAGTAAATATTTATTGATTCCTATTCTGGACCAAACACTACTAGATGGGGACAATATATTTTGAGGGAGTAGGAATTTGAACAATTGACTGTAATTAGGAATGTCCTGGAAACTGAGCAATCAGAAAATGTATAACTTCTATCAAATTACTACAGTTTTTGAGAAAATATCTCATCACACTGTCCTTTTCCTCTCTGATCACATCTTAGTCTTTCTACTCAGTCCCTAATTCTATGAAATGCTCTCAAGCTTTGATCTTCTGACTTGCTTCCTTCTGAATCCTCTCCTTGAAGAGCACACCCAGTCTCAGATTCTGTGACCACATCCACATTAGTGACTTCCACGTCTACTCCTCCAACACTGACTGTTTCCCTGCCTTGCTGCCTATGATTGAGATTTGGATAATCTCTTGTCAACTACAACTCCACACATTTGAAACCAAACTATACATTCTCCTCTCTTTCCAGAAACTCTACCCCAGCATTCCCATTCCTGCTGATAGCCATGTATTATCCCAGACACAAAGGTAGCAACTCTTGAGACACGCTTCGTTTATCCTTGACTGCTTCCTTCCTTGTACCTACATGGCCAGTCTATCACCAAGCTTCATGATTGGTCCTTTGAAGCAACTCTTAAATTGGTTCCATCTCTTAATTCCAACTGCCAGCATCCTTGCCCAGGCCCATGTGGCTCAAGCCTGACTCATGGCAGAGCATTTGAACCAGTATTCTTCCTTCTAATTCACTCTATATACATTGCTTTGATGTTGTATAAACAAAATTTTAAATGTCTTTCATTTTTATAAGACTTATAATGCTTCCTCAATGCCTTATAGCACCTAATCTAAAGTCTGCCTAACTTTACAGTATCTCATAATGCAGCAACCGAAGTGCCATCGCAGTTAAGCAGAGGGAGGCACTGATTCCCACGTAGGCTGGCCTCACTTGTACCTTCTACCTTGTACATTTATTTACTGGGTTTCCTGAGCAAGCAGCATCTTGCCTTATCCTCTTAATCCACACAAGTTGTATTTGCTTTGCTGTTTTATAATCTGTTTAAACCCATCTCTCTTAGCCATGATACATTTATCAAGATTTACTGTCTATTATTTGTAGTATGAAAAGAGGAATGTTTGATTTTCTCACTTTCTGACTATAAAATTAATTTATTGTGATTTTCCAAATTATGCACCATCTCGAAGAGATTGTCATAACCAGTATTTCCTGGTTTTGCTCTTCTAAGAGAATCAATGGCTCCACTCTTCTAAGATGCTTCTTATACAACTTTGATCCTGTCTGACTTCTGTATCTAACTAACTGCTTATAGATGCATCACACTGACGTTTTCTTAATTAAATGTTTTCATGCATTGTTATCTAAATGTATAGTAAAGACTCATTAAGGCAAAGAGCATGCAGTGTTTGTATATGGAGAAATTACTCCCTAAATATTCAGTGATGGCTTGTGTGAGTTGGGTAACTTGCAATTTTTTCCATCTTCTCAGATTTTTCTGTGACTTCCGCATTGTAGAATAATACCGTTTTTGGAAATTATGGATTTTAGTGACCTAAATACATTATAATTGGCTTAGTCACAATAGATATGGCATGGCTGACTGCATGTTTTGTTCTTAACTACATTTTATTCTCTCAATATTCATAATCAGTATTTACCCTGGAAAAGACAACATGGGACCAGTAATAAGATATATTTTTTCATGTGAAGACATGATATCATTACTGATTTGTACACACCTAGTCCCTCAGTGATAAACATCTAGACCCTTCTAAGACTCACTTGGTCTGAGTCTGGAAGCCACTGGTACAATCTGAAGACTTAGACTGAACTTGCATTGGCTAAGAGAGCCAAGGGGCTCCTCCCAAACCTTCATTGTGTCCCCGGTAGGAATGGACACCCTTTCCTCTTGGCCTTCATAGAAACTTGCACCTCTTAATAACATTAGGGATACCTATGTAAAGCTCTTTGAAGTTGAAGACAATATCTTATTTATTTCTATATTCCTGAAATCCACCACAAAACCAATGTAACCACCATTTATGTAGAATGTATGATACCTCCCTAATGCCTTATAGCACCTAATCTAATATAGCACCTCCCCAGTGCAACCAAATTGGGGCAGATATAGCAGGTAGTTTGTTAGTTCTACATAAAAGGTGGTTACATTGGCGTAGAGGAGTGTATGGTTGTTAGAGGAGTCGTACATAAATGGTACATGAGTGTAGAGTAGTTTATGGTTCTGCAGAGGAGTTCTACATAAATGGTTGTTACATTGAATTGAACAAAAACAAACGCTTTATCTACCTGGAACATTAGCATTTCAAGGAATCATACCATTCTAAATCACAGATCAATCTTTCCAGAGCAGTTCAGAAACTGTTCACAGTGCCCAACCAAATACAATCCAAATACTACATTACAGCATTTGAGGCTCTTGATGGCGTGAGCCTATCTCACGTTTCCTGCCTTGTTGCCCACTCTCCCCAAGAAGCCAACACAAGTAACCAAGTACTTGCTGTATCTGCCCCAATTATCTTAACACCTTCCAGTGTGCTGTTTTCACTTACCTGAATATTCATTCAATCTTCACATTTATAAATTCAGCATACCTTTAAAATATGCCTGTCATATGGATTTCTCTCATAACCTTTCCTTCCCTGCCCACATCTCTTGTCCTCTGCTGCCTGGAAATGAAATGCTCTCCTTTGAAAATTCCCATACCATTCATCAGTGTCTTCATTTCTTTTTCTTTTTTTTTTTTTTTTTTGGTGTTTTTGTCACTTGCTACCTAGTATTATAGTGGTTTTGCACCTGTCTTAACTCCCATGAGGGTAGCAGCTTACCTGATTTGCTGTTAACTAGCTCTTATGCATAGTAGGTGCTTAAAAAGCACATTGAATAGCTAATAGAACAGTTTTTTCAGAATCAAGAAATATCTAGATACACTGCACCATTTTAGGGACAAGGCCCTAGGGGCTGCTTAGTGTAGTGGTTAACATTATGGAATTTGAAAAATTCCAAACTGAGTCCATATCCCATATCCCTTTTCTCTTTGCCTCTTTCTATTCAGTGTTGGGCCAGTTACTTGACCTCTGCTACCTTGATATTCTTATCTGTGGGATGGGTGAACACCTGTATCTGCTTCATAGGGCTTGAATTTAACAAGTAACACACGTAAAATATTTAGAGGAGCACAGGGTACACAGTAAGCATCACATGAGCATTACCTCAGTCCCTCAGAGCAGCTTTCTCAGATCCTATTGCTAATTTTCAGAAAGATCTTTTCTTATTATCTCACTTTTTTGGGGGGGGTCACTTTCTTGATCCTCTCATCCCTCCTACCTGACTGATCCTGAATTCTCTGGTACTGAATAATTTTGTCCCAAAACCTGTTCTACATATTATTATGTCTACTTGCAGTTTTTCTGAGCATAATATTATAAATACCTACATTTACATTTACTATGCATAGACTAGTGTTTACACATAGAACAAAGTGGCAGATATGTAATATGTAAATGATGAATGCATTTTTCGTCGGTATGGCAGGGAGAGATAGGGCAGAAGCGGTACTGTGTTAGAAATTGTATTATACAAGGAATTTGTCTGTGTGCATGCAGGTAAGGGAGAATGAGACAGGGAAAATTTTATATGGGGTGAAAAACTAATTCTTCCACTTAGGAATATTCTTCAAGTCCCCAAAAGCATTACATGATCTCTTCAGTAGTGAGATACTACCAGACCAAGTTACTTAAGTTACTTATTTATGTGAGCATTTGTTTATGAAATCAAGAATGGCATATACTTAATATAAATGTATTAATGTTCGTAACTACTCTATTTTAAATGAAAATTATATTATTAGTCTGCTTTAGCATTTAACTTTAGGGAATAAATAGTCATTGTTGGCCAGGTGCGGTGGCTCACGCCTGACATCCAGCACTTTGGGAGGCCGATGTGGGCAGATCACTTGAGGCCAGAAGTTGGAGACCAGCCTGGCCAACATGGTAAAACCTTGTCTCTACTAAAAATATAAAAAATTAGCTGAGTGCACCTGTAATCTCAGCTACTAGGAAGGCTGAGGCACAAGAATCTCTTGAACCTGGGAGGCAGAAGTTGCAGTGAGCCGAGATCCAGCCACTGTATTCCAGCCTAGGTGACAAGGTGAGATCCTGTCTCCATTAAAAAAAAAAAAAAAAAAAGTCATTTTTGGCTTAGATACCTTTTGCTAGTATTCTAAAGACAGAGACATACATAGTACATCTGCACATTCTCAGTATCCTTCTTTTTTTCCAGGTAATAGGTACGCTGGTAATCTGTGCCACAAAGCATTATATAACTCTGGGTTGATTTTTATATGTGATGATTTAATATTAAATATGTGTCTCTGTCTTGCACCTCCGTTAATGTATCAGTAACATTTTACAGTGAAACTTTTAAAAGCACTTACATGACTCATAAATCTGACACAATTCTGCCATTTTGAATTTTGATTCTCTCATCCAATTAGAGGAACCACAGCACATTCAGTCTGCGTAGCACAGATCTATGTGGCATCCGGTTTTGGCTTCTGTGTTAAATTCAGTAAACAAGTTCCATCCATCCCCCATCCAAGAAACTCAAAACCTTGTCTCTGCACATTCTTTTTCCAATTGACTGTCTGTCCTCTCACAAATAGACCATAATGGTCCGGTGTGGGCACAGTGAAGGGGTGCAGCTTTGCCAGCAGTTACAGCCCTCAGTCACCCCCTCAGGCACACGTCCACCCTGGGAGCCCATCTCGGCTCAGTGAACTGTCACCCCTCTGTCTTCATTTCCTGCGCTTCCCAGAAGCACCTAGAGGAAGCAAATCTACAGACTTCATTTTGAAATTTAAAGAAAATGACCAAGTGAAAACACTTTCTGCTGACTATTGAACTCTCTACAATATTCCAAAAGATAAAATAGCCATGAACAGCTATTGAATAATCTCTATGATATGCTTTACAGATAAATGCTGTGCTAAATTCATTATCACCATGTCTATGCTCAAAATTTTTGTCTGTTTACTAATGACTTCCGGAAGACAGTAGAGGTTGCAATGTTATTTTTTGTTGAGTTTATTGGTTTACTCCTAAACTGCCAGAACTAGATTCGAGCTTTCTTTTTGAAAATTTTCAGCCAAGCAATCATCATAATTTCTTATCATCTACAGATGCATTAGGCAGGTAGGAAGAATAAACACATTATCTCAGGGATAACAACTTTAGGCACCAAAGACTTCTCCTTTTCATTATAGGTATTCTAACAGCCTTGAAGGACTTATCTCTACAGGATTGCTACCAGCCACATGGATTGGACCAGGAGTGCATAAGAAGCCCTGTGAGAATCAACCCTCTCAATGACCAGTTATCAGTGGTAGCACTTAAAGTATTAATATCTGATGACTTTTTTTTCCTGTTTTACTTGTGAATGTGCAACAGAAGACGGGCTAATTCCACCTCAGGCTTGGTAGCCTCATCATGATCATCATCATCAATATCATGAAACAATTTTTATTTAAAGCTTAAATTGAAACTTCACTTTGCTGGGTGGTATACATTCCTCTTTATACACATGCCAACAAAAGTGGGCAATGAGATAACCCTGAAATTTATATACAGTAAATATCCTGGTATCCAGCTGTACTGAGATATGGAATGTTCAGCTAAATGAAAGATTTCAGTGAAACTGAGATACTTAGTCAATATCTGCCATCAATAACAGCCTTGAAGGTCTTATCTCCACAAGATCTCTACCAGCCACTGTAGATTGGGTCAAGAGCACACAAGCGGCCCCATGAGAACCAATCCTTTTACTGACCAGCAACCAACTGAATACTCCATCATAAGAACTTGTACCGAGAGACCCAGAATGAAAAGGTTGGGATTTGACTTTGATATCTGATGAAGGTTGGGGCTAGAATCAGTGCCATAGCAACTCAAAGCTTAATGTAAGCTACAGCAATGGGGAGCTGGAACCAAGACCCTTGAGGAAAAGTCAATGTGCAGTGAGAGGAATGTGGCAAATGTACAGCAGAGATGAATAATGGTGCAAACCCAGAGGCGGAGGGAGACTGTCAGAGGTTTTAGGGAAGTTAGATGTACTTCATTCAATTAGATTTTATGAGATTTTACTGTATTCTTTCAATTAATGTCTTTATTCATTGAGAGGTTTTTTTCGTTGCTTTAACGGTGATGGAAGGAAGTTTTTACAATTAAATTATCCCTGAAAAAGACATTAGTTAACCAAGACAGGCTAATTTTCAGAGAATTCAAATATATCCATGCCCATTACAGGAAAACTTCCTGGACTGTAATTTGATTTCACATTGAGGGTTGAGAATGTTCTCCAGGATCTTGTCATGGTCAAGGTCTTTGGATACCCAAAAGAGACAGGTATAGGAATTAACTGCTGGGAGTGGGGTGGAGTGTAGATGTGCCATTGTATTAGGCTGGTGCAAAATTGATCGTGGTTTTGCTGTTACTTTTGCACCAACCTAATACCACAGGGAACATTCTGTTAGTCCACTGGGTGCTTTAGAACCAGAATCCGCCCCTCTCAAATACATGCAAAGAACAGTCCACAGCAACATGACCTCTAATTGGTAGTTTATTAGGAAAGTGAATAAATAATGATAGGTTGGGGGAGACTGCAGGAAGGGAAGGCAGGCTAGAACCAGCCAGGGCTCTCCCTCCCACTGAATCCCAAAAAAGCATTGTGTCCTGACACTGACTCCTTGAAGGGGATGAGTCTGAGGGCAGACTAGTAATGTCCCCATTATTCTCAAGTAATCCCTGTTCTAATGAACAACGACAGAGGAAGTGCCAACTAAATCACTGAATTCATTTGTCAAAAAGGAGATCATCATAAATGCATATGTACATACGCAAATACACAGTCCCTCTACCTGAAAATATGTGCAATGATATAAAGTGCTTTTTAAAGTAGCATCTGCCAAATGGGCAGCTACTTTTAATATCTGATAATTTTGGTATAAACTATGTTACAGAATCCAGTATATGTGGCCATGTAATGAAAGACCAAATATAATTTGTTTATGCATATGGAGGCAAAAGGGCAGAGTGGGGTTATGATGAGGATTTCCTGTTTGAATCCTAGTTTCTTTGCACTTTAAACCACAACCTTAATGCCAGGCTGATATTCTGCAAATATAATTTTAAAGTGTCTATTTGCTATATGTGTATTTATAGAATATTTATAGAAAATTGACAAGACATGATTTCTTCCCTGGAGTCTAACTTGGTACAAAACTTTTCACATACATATTAAGAATACACATCTTTGAGCTATTTTCATTTTCACTTAGATTTTGTTCTGGTTGCATAAAGGCAAATTGGATAGACTGTCATGATTCATTTTTCCTTATTTTAAATTTCTTGTATAAATACATCATTATTCCTAGATATATAATGAAATAATTATTCCAATAATAATTAACAATTATTGAATGCCTATTCTGGCCAGATAGTATGATGCGTTACTTGAATTATTTCTTTAATTATATCCATGACCCTATGGGACAGGCAGCATTCTTAGTCCCATTTTAGAGACAAGGAAACGGAAGCTATGTGAAGTTTTAATAACTCCTCCAAGATCATCTAGTTAACAAGTAGCAGTACAGGATTCAACCCACGTTTGTCCATTTCCACACTTCATCGTGACTTTGGACGCACACTCTTCCTCTATACATCTCCTACAAACATAGGTGGTGAAAGCTAGGATCTGTATTTGGGAAAACTTGAGCTTAATCATCTCTCCAGACTTCTGACTTTTAGAAATGCCCTTTACTCCTTACAGTATATTCAAAATCTGTCTGAGGTCTCTAAGCATCTTGTGATCTTAATTAGGTAAACTAGCAAACTATGTCAAAGAAATAATCATAGAGGCTATTGTTAAAAGAGCAGGATGGTTTGAATTTAGGTATACATTTTATGTGACAATGGTCTTTTATATAAATGCACCAATTTAGGGAACTATTGGCTAATTATGAAGTTTCTAATTTTGTTGTTTTAAATTCTGGTGCTTGGTATTCAGAATGAAATCTATTAATGCATTTGCTCAAATTATTTTGAATTACTCACAAGTTAGATGTTCTGTCTGAATGTGTTTGTCATGACAAAGAAAAATGCAGAGAAGATTTTAAAAACATGAAGTCCACCATTTCAAAGGGAGATTGAACTACATTGGGTCCGCTACACCTGTGGTATGCATCTGTGACAGCGAATGGGTTCTTCTGTTCTGCCATGTGAGTCGGGGCCTGACAGCATCAACAAAAGAGCAACTTCTTGGTCCAAAAGAATGACAGGAAACAAGAGATCTGATACCTTTGTTTCCCTCCTGACTTCTGAGTGACAGTGTGGAGACTTACTCCTTCTCTCTATGGCAGTGAGAACTTGGTAAGCTCAGGTTGAATCAGGACTTTTGGTGGGAGCTGTGTTTCAGACTGTGACTATTACCCAAAGAATGGACATGAAATATGCAAGGCTTTAACTATCTTCTTGGAACATGCTCTTTCGAACTAGCAGCAAATGGATGGAACAACCACCCCTTCACGTAAAATAACTTACAAAATAAGAAAAATGTAGGTTTTGAAAAATAAATATGATTACCTTCCCCACAGCCCTAACATTTCCAAGAGGTTTACATAAAAGGCTCTCATTTGTGGAAAAAGGCTCTTTTCAAACAGGGCAAGTGGAGCCATCACTAATCAAAGACTGAGAAAATAAATTAGGAAAAGTAGAAAAGTGTGCCTCGAAGTGAGGATTACTTTTTTTAGCGCTACATCTACTTAGAGCTAAAATGGAGAAACACCCAGAATTAGAATCTCTTTCTTGAGTATGACTAGGTTAGGCTTAGGAAAGTAGATGACAGCCTATAATCCCAGCATTTTGGGAGGCTGAGGTGGGCGGATCACCTGAGGTCAGGAGTTCAAGACCAACCATGGCAATATGATGAAACCCCATCTCTACTAAAAATATAAAAATTAGCTGGGCACGGTGGCATATGCCTGTAATCCAAGCTTCTCAGAGGCCTAGGAGGGAGAATCGCTTGAGCCCGTGTGGCAAAAGTTGCAGTGAGCTGAGATTGCCCCATTGCACTCCAGCCTGGGCGACAGAGGGAGACTGGGTCTCAAAAAAAGAGAAAAGGGAAGTGGATGACAGCCTGTGTGGAAGCCTCCCTTTCTTATCCTCCCTACCTTGGGCCTCTCTTTCCAGTTAAAGCCTTGTACCCAATACAGTGGGCCCTTGAACAACACGAGTTTGAACCGTGGGAGTCCATTTATATGCTTATGGGCAGACATTTTTCAATAAAATGCATGCCAGCGTAAGTGCCTCACCTGCCTCTCCTCCCACTTTCTCCACTTCCTTACGCCTTTGCCACCCATGAGACCAACCCCTCCCCTTAACTCTCCTCCTCAGACTACCCAACATAAAAGTAAGGAAGATGAAGACCTTTATGATGAGACACCGCCACTTAATGAATACTAAATATATTTGATTCTCAATGCTTTTCTTAACATTTTCTTCATTCTAGTTTACTTGATTATATGAATATGCTATATAATATGTACAAGGTAAATGTGTTAATCAACTATTTGTTGATAAGGCTGTATTTTCTCTTCCTTATTATTGTCTTAGAATATATCTGTCACAGTAAATAGCTTCTCCTGTTATAGTCTCAATAACATTTTTTCACTAGCTTACTTGATTATAAGAATATGGTATATAGTACATATATAACACGAACCTACATGTTAATCAACTGTTTATATTATCAGTAAGACTTCAGATAACAGTAAGCTATTATTCATTACGTTTTTGGGGAGTCAGTTATAGGTGAACTTTCAACTGTGTTAGGGGTTGGTGATCCTCACCCCTGAATTGTTCATGGGTCAACTGTATGAACTTTCAAAGGGACAGCCAGGATAAAGACTACATTTTTCAGCCTTCCTGGCAGCTGGATGTGGCCTAGTTCTGGCCAATGGGATGTGACAGGAAATAATATGTCAAACTTTTGTGTAGCAACCTTAAATGAGGGGCCTTCCCTTTTATTCATCCTACTGCATGGTGGTGGGGCTTATTGAACCATGCATATCAGGGCTACAGGCTAAAGAGAAAAATATCCCTTCATTCCACAATTACGGATAAGGCTGAAAATCCAGTCTTCTAAATGTTGGTCAACTAAGAAGGATGGAGAGGAATGAAATGATAAAAGTAAGACACAACTTAAATGGTCCCACAGACCAACTTGTCTGTTTTCCAACTTTACTTCAAATTGCACGCCTTTCACTACAGTTTGAGGACTGTACTGTTGGTTATCTTAAAAAATATTGGACAATCAGCTCTTAGGAGCCATGAAGTGATGAGCAAAATCTAGATGGGGGGGCTTTCTTCTTAGGAATTCTCATCTTAGTTATTGGCTAAGTAAAGACAAAGCTAAATGTGCATAAGAATTTGGTTATTCCTCTGAACACTGATACAGTGAAGAAGTGTGGAGGAGCTGAAGCACTGTCCTTATTCCGTTAAAAATGAATGCAGTGTCCACATTAAAGTTTAAAACAGAGATTCAAGATTACATCAACCAGGTGCCTTACACTTTCCTTGGTTTTGTTTGGGTGCAGTCAAGCACGAGGAGTTGAAGTGGCCATCCTCCCACCCCATGTCTGGGTGGAAATAAAATGATACTACCTTTTGCCAGCTAGGAAACATTTACTTATATAGCACAGGAGCTTTTCGTGTTGCAGTAATATGGGAAACCTGGCCTTAAAATAATAGTAACAAAAAACGGTGCTTCATTCTACTGACATGCAATATCTTGAAATCTGCAGGGGATTTTCTGACCTGCTGGGGGTTATAGAGTGTGAAAAAACAGCTGTTAGTAGTTTCAACAGTAGATTATTTTACAGAAATTTTCATGAAAAAATTTCCCAAGTATTTTCCAGTATTTATTTATTTTTCCTTTTCTTCAGGAAACATCTAAGGAGGAACATAAATTTAGTTTCCTTTTTCCCCACTGCTCAAAATGCCCTAAAGAAAACAGACATGGTGAGGAAATAAAGTAAGAGGCTATGATTTTTATAAGATTGGCATACACAATTCCCTTCCTTATTTTATCCTGTGAACTCAATAAAACACTTTATTTTCTATAGGAAAAGAATCTCAAACACAGAAATACACAAATACACATGAACACCTTTCATCAATTAATTTCACAGAAAGTCTTTGAGAGGCTGGTTTTCTTTTGGAACTAGATCTCCAGCAAATTCCAGAACAATTGACATGTGCTATCATAGAATTTTTTTTGGGCATTTCCATATAATTTTTGGTCAAAACATTTTTTTCCCAAAATATGCACCCGAAATACTCACACATTTTAAAAACACTTATGTAAGTTAAACATTAACTTTCTATTCAAATTTTCTTAAGAAATGTACATATTTAGTGTGTCACTGCCACTTTGAAAATCAGAGTTGCTTCTTTTTCTTTTGATGGGATCATTTTGTCTGTTTCTGTCTTTTTATTAGAAAAGTGCATTCAACTGACAGGACTTTAAAGTGTTTGGCAAACACTCCTCATGGAGGTAATTTCTGTTGTTGAACAAAGTCCTGAGACAATGAGTAAACAAAGGACTATCCAATTAAGAATTACTGGTTCCATATTGGTGCCAGCCAACACCACTACCACCACCAAAAACCAAAACCAAAGCAAGCAAACAGAAGCCATTTCTGGCAGGGCAGGAGAGCTGGCTGCCTACCCCCATAATGATGGTACTTGTCTATGATTACAGATTTGAAATTAAATGTGCACATTCTGGCAGTCATTGCTGAATATTGTCCATGGCCAATACTGGCTAGCTGCTTTGGTCTGATTAAGTCTGGCTCTTTGGGAGGATTATTAATATTCAGGTTCCCAGTAGTGCTCCTCAAGTCATGACCTACCTTAAAACTAGCCTTTTACCAATACATATTTGCTCATGGGAAATATTTTTAGAGATATCTTTCGGTATTCAGTCCTCAAAAAGGTACCCCTCTCCAGCTTTCCTTCTCTCAATTATAATACATGAGAGCTTTGAAATATTCACATTCCTTTATAAAAGCCAAATGGTTCTAAGAAAAATGGTCATAGGCCTTAGCAGTTCAGAACGAAGAAAAGATAGGGGACAGCTGGTTGAGAGCAAAGTCCTGCAGGAATGGGGTACCAGCTGGTATCAGGGAAGGAAGCCACAAGTATTTAAATGAAGAATTAAAATACACATATTGGAGGTCAGACACCAAAGGCTTACCTTGGTGAAGAACCTACTTTAGGAGCACAGGATTTCTCTTTCTTACACTTCCTAAAACCCCACCACTTACCAAAGAGGAGGTGGGAGAGTCTGCCCCTGTTCTTAAATAGATGCTGAGAGCTTCTATAGCGTGTGGCATTCCCTCTTCCTTCTGCTGCTCTCCTGGGCTTGTTTCTCCTTTGTTGTTGTTATTGTTGTTGTTACTCTTTTAAATTGCCACCTAAATAAATGACATTAAAAACTGCCTATCTGATTCCAGAGACCCCTGCAAGGCTTCCTTGCCTCTACTACCATCAGTGCAAGCTGAAACTGCGTAATTAGAATTACAAGACTTTACAGTGGGGTCAGACCTCTGAATGCATTTTGAATCAGGCTCCAGCCAATTCAGGGGCTGGTCATCAGAGAAATGCAGATCAAAACCACATTGAGATACCATCTCACACCAGTTAGAATGGCGATCATTAAAAAATCGGGAAACAACAGATGCTGGAGAGGATGTGGAGAAATAGGAACACTTTTACACTGTTGGTGGGAATGTAAATTAATTCAACCATTGTGGAAGACAGTGTGGCGATTCCTCAAGGACCTAAAAATAGAAATCCCATTTGACCCAGCAATCCCATTACTGGGTATATATCCAGGGGCCTTTTCTTAACCCTCTCTAGCAGATGAGTAGCAGATAGCAGTTATGTCAGAAGTGAGACTCCCTACGAAAAGGATTATACTTACTTTCAATTTCCCATTCCTATTTGTAGATGAGTTTTTAAAATCTACCCTGAAAAGTAGGATTTAGTAAAAGAGAAATAGAAAGCATAAAGACAATGAGAAAGAGAGGGAAAAGGAGGACTTCTTCCCCAGGTGGCAGAAGAATTTGAAGAGCCCAAGAAGGAATCCCTGCTGAAGATGTTCTCCATGTAACCAACTATGCAACAGAGGTTCCACTGCGGCTTGACCTGAAAACTTTGGGGCACCTTCTAAGGTGTCTCACGATGAAGAAATTGCAAAAAGGTGAGAAGCATAGCTATGTTTCCATAAAAGGCCCACGGTGATTGTAGGCCATTTTCAGACAATTATAAATCTCTTATGCTTACTACCCTTGAGGCAATCATTTTTCATCTTCTCTATCTCTTTAAATATCTAGTCTCATTGATCGAGATCACCTATGAAATGAGGGGAAGGGCAGAGAGAGACAATTGGTAGGCAGGGGGCAAAGTCACATGGAAGGATGACAGATGAAGACCCTGAAGTGGGCAGAGAAAGAGACACTCTGTGAATATGAAAAGAGAGGAACAAAAGCAGAAACAGAGCCCATTTCCCACCCAGCCAGTGCCTTTTCAGTAAGGGAGCAGTCTGTAGAGCTGCTCAGGTGTCCGTGAGCACTTTCATGAAGGAATCCTTTTTATAAAAAAATCTCATTAATATGCTCATGCCTACCTCATTCACTGAGTAGCAAGACATAAATACCTCCTATGATTGCTGGTCTCAGGAAAGGCTGTAAGATTCGGTGGTCTTGGCCTAGTCCAAAAAGCAATTATTAAGCAATGCATTTCAGTAGCCTGAACCCAACTCATCTACATGGGAAGGTAAATTTCCTTATTTGCCACCAGGATAATGCTAAGCATGAGCGGTGAAGAACAGACTTCCTTGCATTAATGAAAATCTTGATACTGTAGTTCTGTCTCCCTCTAACTAGGTTTCAAAATGATACACTCCTGAATCTTTTGGATCTGACTTGGTATTAAGTCATTCATAATTAGGCATAAACTACAGCAAGCTTTCTATTTGTCTGTGATTTATCCGTGGTATCAGGCATCTTTAGGAAAGTAAGCCCTTCATATTTCTTTATCGGCAGAAACCTCATTAATTTGTTGTGGTTTTATTTTATTTATTTATTTTTTTTGCCTGATAAGGCTCAAATTATTAGCAAGGTAATCTTGGAGTAAGTTTCAATCAGCAGCCTCACAAGGGGGAACAGTATGCAGGCAAGTGGAAACACGGGCCCCAGCCACCTGCACAGAAAGCCTTCTGCTCATTCTCCCGCAAAATTCGCAGTCTCCTGGGGAGATGAGGATTAGGTTGAGCATGTTAATTCAAGATGGAATAAAATGGCTTAAATTTTTCGGCAGTTCTATCCATACCTAGATACGACAACATTCACCATGCAGCAATCTTGTCAGCGAGGAGACATAATGCACAAAACTGTCCTAAATTATACACTGAAGCCAGTGTGTATCGGTGGCAATAGATTTTATGATAGATCTCTCACTGAGTCAGGGCACATAATTTATATCTATCCCACGTCCCTCGCCTCTCCTTGATAAAAGTCAGGAGGAAGGCATATTTGTATTCTGCTGTCCTCTGCCGAGGGTGTTTAACATGCTTATAGGCCAAATGAAAACGCTTTGTTTGTTATCTCCTGGCTTCCAGAAATAGTCAGCTCTGATAATGTGCCACTAGAGTTCTGAGTTGCCACATAATGATGTAATGGCCTGGGAGTACAGTGAAACCACAAATGTCCAAATGAATTGACACAATTTCCTGTAGAGGAAGCAATCTGAAAATAATAGGCAGAAATTCTGGCTCCTTTTACACTTAGAGGAGATGACAGTCATCAAAGAAGGGGTGTCTAGGAGAGTTCTGGTTGATCCACAGAAGGGAATGCTCACAAATACAAGGCTTTCAAAAACAGATGGTGGGCCCATGAAGTCTTCTTTATCTACCTTCTGGGAGAAAATTGGGAGCGGGCTTTGCTGAGTCCATAACCAACCCCGAGAATCACCAAACCTTCCTGTTTAAGTCTGGGCATCATTTCAAGAGTTCCACGAGAGGACGATGAGCTCTTTCACTTCCTGTCCTTGCACCTGCCCTTTCCACTGCTTGGGACACTGGCGTTTCTTTCCATTCATTCTTCCCGTCTTCCTCTGCCCCAGCCTGACTCCCCTCCAGCCTTTGAGTCACAGCTAAAACTTGGCCTCCATTGGGAAGCCCCCTGTGAAGGAGCCAGCATTTGGGGAAATCCTCCCCTTGTGCTTGCTCAGAAGGTTCCTCACCTGTTTCCTCTTAAAACACGGCCCTCTCCACTTGACTGGGAGCTCTCTGAAGGTAAGCACTGTGCTGTATTCATTCACTCTTCTATCCCTAGGAGCCTTCCTAATCCCTGGCCCAGAGGAGAGGCTCAATCAATATTTACTGAATGCATACTGAAAGGAGAAATCCAAATTATGGAGATTTACTTTGTTGTTGAAATGTATTATTTGGGAATTTACTTTTTAAACTTACAAAGATGTTTACAAGCTTTTTAAACTTGCGGAGATGTTACTCTCCAGCAGACTTAAGCTTTTGGATATGGCTCTCTTTGCTGGATGTTTTATTTGCCTTTCGGGATCTCCTCTTATGCTCGTTGGTACCCTATTCTGTGCTCTGGGAGGCTAACCTCCGAGGTGGAATCCCAAGCACTGTGCCCTCTGGCTTTCAGTTGGATTCAGCCATGAAGGGCACTGTTAGCAGATGGAAGATGGGAGGAGGATGAGATGCAGATATCTACCACCAGCCCCGTTCCCACTGCCTCCCTGGTGGGTTGACTGTATTTCTATTAAAAAGCTGTGGTCCTTTTGACAATCTTCTATAGCTTTGTGCTAACACAGAGGCTCTGCTTCCATGGAAGCCTAGAGGTAGTAATGACTCCCTTCCATGGCTGGGTACTGGTGGCTTCATCATCTCTTATAGATTTCCCTTAGCCTGTAAATATCTTGGTAAAGCTCCACTCGTTAAATTCTCCCTAATTACTAGATTTGAGAGTTGTCATCTGTTTTCTGCTGCGACACCAACGGACGTGCTTTCCTTCCTGATTCTACCCATCTGCCATCATGAAGAAGGGACCATGGTGAACGAAGAGACCACACAGTGTCACTAACAACATATCCTCTCACCAAAGTGGACAGCCTCCATCAACACTTGTTGGAACCACTACTCATGCCTTCTAAAGACCACCTTTGGCTTCCTCATTTAGAGGAAATAAAACATTAAGAACTCTTGAAAGGATGCTCCCTTACCTGCCTTTTCATTTATTTATCATTCAATGAATGTGTATTGAGACTCCGTATTTGCCCTTCCAAATACAGTGTAAATGAGACAGGCCAGGTACATTACCTCATGGAGTTTATAGACTGATAGGGAAATCAGACCACAAATAAGATATATTATTTATAATTGTAGGAAACGGTACAAGGAACACATGCACAGTGCCAGGACATTTCCACAAATATCCTTTAGTTCATACACGAAAATATTTCTTGTATAGATTTACGTACTTAAGACATTGAATAGACATGAGTTTGAAATGTAATTACAAATGCTTTGCATTGTTTTTGAAAAGCACAGGAGATTCTGAGACTCCCTCTAAACTCCAATTGCATGGCATCTCCTGGATTCATGTCAGCTCCTCAGGACGTGTGTATAGTTGATCTGGTCCCCGCAGAGCTGGGCTATCCACCTGCGGTTTGGAGCTGGATTGGCAAAGTATAATCAGATTCCTGCTAGATTAAGTGATATGGTTCCCTTAAAGGGCATTACTGCTAATGAATCTTTATATTTGTTTCCTAGTTAAAGGAAGACTCTTAGAAATCAAGAACAATATATTATTGCCCACTGTTGTAAGGAGATTGTAATCTTGAATGATGGCATAGTCATAGAGAAGGAAATTCCTTCTAGATGGGCATGATGCAATGACCATGGTAGGAGTCATCCTTTTATTGAAGGAACATGTGTTGAATGCCGGCCATGTGCCAGCTCTGGCATAGGTACAGGCCAAGTGGAAGTAGACACAAAGCAGGTAGGTCCTAGGAGTTTACATTTTAGTTGAGAGATTGTCCAGAACTTTGGGGCAGGAGAAGCAGCAACCCTCAGAAATGCAAGTGTCCTGAGCCTTGAGCAATATTAGGTGGGAAAAATGCCTTCTCTACAAGCTTCCGTGGAACCTGATGCTTCCACAGAACACAGGCCCCTGCTTCCACCACTGCCCCTCCAGTAACTCACTTATGACACCTCTTCCCTTCCAGGTGCCATCAGAGAACACTGCACCCTGTGTTCAGCCAGGCCACATTAATGAATGCATAACTGAATGAGTCCATGTTGACCCATGTATCCCTGAGATGGAGCTGCAAAGGGCACAACAACCATCTTGTCAGCGAGGCCCTTTGAACCAAAACTGAGAGGAGGTGGTTCTACTCTGGTTCCAGCAACACAAAAAAGGCATTTTTCTACTTGCCCAACCCATCTTCAGACATGTCTAGCCTGTCTGAAGCTGAGTAACTAAAGCTCAAGCAATGCAAAATCCAAGATTTCCCTTCAATTTTTGGAGATTCTCTTCTGTCTCAAAAACATGACTGGCACCAGGACACCACAAGCAGGCACATCTGCTTTTGCCAGACTGTGGCCTTCTTCTGGCACTCTCTATTCCACTTTGCTGGGGTTCCCCAACATATGTGCCTGGTACTTAATGTTACATTCTCCACTGTAATCTCCCATTATTTGGTCTTTGAACCTCTCAACCTCAACTCTTCTTTCTCACAGCATTCCCTCAAGCTCCTCTCAATTTGTGATTGAGAATATATGTGTTCATGGAATACTTCTCAGAAACAGCTAGCTTCCAGAATTTTCTGAAGACTAATGTACAATGCAGTGTCTCTAATCCTATTTTTTTCCAGTGTATTCTGACAGGTGGAATTGGAGGTTAAAAATCTGATGTTGAACTTTTGGTAGCTCAATGACATTACTGTAGGTCTTGTCCAAGATGTGAGTAAAAAGGTGTTAAAATATCTCTGTCCATCGTATGTTCTCTCATGTCGAGAAACTGTGATGTGGTGAGGAAAAAAAAAAAAAGGAGTACTACTTGGTGTCACAAGGGACTTGATATTTTGGGATCTCAATTTCCTCATGGCACTGTTTTACAATTACGATTTGATATGTGTGAAATAAATTCCCAGGACATAATTCTTTAGAGTAAGTCTTAAAGTATTTTAAAACCAAAGGAAAATTGATTTAGTATCAGCCAGGGTTTCTTCATTATCTGGCCCTGTGAGAACAGCCCAGGTATCATGGAGACACAGAACTGCACATGTACAGACTCACAGAGACCTGAGGATTCTGTTTATCATTTTCCTAAAGGTCTTGCTTAATGAGGAGTCTTTCATCCCACTTTCCTAAGCCCCTTTAGGAAAGAACATGGATGATTATTAGCTGCATGAGGAAAGATTAGCATAGGCTGAGAATCCAATGCTGAAAAGAAGGTCTATCCTAACAGAAAGCATGGCATAAAAACATTTTCAAGCACTTTGTGATGATGATGATGATAATGACAACACCATGTATTTCTCCCAAGAAGCAAAGAATGTCATAGGCCTTACATCAATCATCCTTGCCACTTTCCAAGAGGAAGGAAAGAGCAGGTACTGATATGAGTGAGCCATCACATCGACTGAGAGCCTTACGCATTGTTCATTGCCACTTGTAACCAAACAACAACCCAGTGACTGTCAGGGAGGGAACCTGACCTGGTCTCAGGCCAGAAGCTGTACCTCTGGGTAAGCAGGTGCACCTGAGATTTGTAAATGGCACTTTGGACAAAGATTTATTACTGATGAAGGCCTGTCTAGTCTCCTATTTTCAAGTCATATTTTGCTGTCCTGATGCTGTTTACAGAATAAAAGCTGGTTTCCACAACCTAGTGATTACTAGATTACTAGATTACTAGATTTCCCCTTCAGCTTCTGATCATCATCTGTATAAACAATGACAGTCATGCTCTTTATAATATTTTGGTCAATGATGGACTGCATATATGTCAGTGGTTGTGTGAGATTATAACGGAGCTGAGGGATTTCTGTCACTTGGTGATGCCCTAGCTATCAAAATGTCGTATGTTTGTGGTGATGCTGGTGTCAATGAACCTACCGTGCTGCCTTTGCACAAAGTCTAACACATACAGTTATGTGTGGTGCATCATACTTGACAATGGTAATAAATAACTATGTTCTGGCTCATGTATTTACTATACTATACATTTTATCATTATTTTATTTTTAATGTTTATTTATTTATTGTTTTATTTTGTTTTTTAACACCATGCCTGGCTAAGTTTTTTGTATTTTTAGTAGAGATGGGGTTTCACCACGTTGGCCAGGCTGGTTTTGAAATCCTGATCTCAAGTGATCCACCCGCCTTGGCCTCCCAAAGTGCTAGGATTATAGGCATAAGCCACTATTCCTGACCTTTATCATTATTTTAGAGTGTACTCTTTATACTTATAAAAAAATTAATTGTAAAACAGACAGCCTCAGGCAGCTCCTTCAGGAGGTATGCCAGAAAAAAGCATTGTTGTCCTGGGAGAAGGCAGCTTCATGTCTGTTAATGCCCCTGAAGGCTTTCCAGTGAAACAAGATGTGGAGGTGGAAGACACTGATACTAATAATCATTCACCACTCACTCACTGACTCACCCAGAGCAATGTCCAGTCCTGCAAGCTTCATTCATGGTCAATGACCCATATATCATTTTTTTTTATCCATTAGATCACATTTTTGCTATACCTTTTCCATGTTTAGATATATTTTGATGTATAAATACCATTGTTTTAAAACTGCCTACAATGTTCAGTACAGTAACTTGCTATACAGGTTTGTGGCTAAGACACAATAGGCTATACCATCTAGGTTTGGATAAGTACGTTCTATGATATTTGCACAAAGACAAAATTGTCTAACATCACATTTCTTACAATGTATCCCTGCTCTTAAATGATGCATCACTGTTCAATTTTTTTGTCTAAAAAAAGAGTGAACCAAAGAGCTTCCCATCCTTACGATCCTTTAGCAAATACATAAGACAAAGCCTTCTCCTGTATTTCACCACTTAGATTTCTTCCAGTGTTTCTCTAGCTTAAATATCTCCTTCTCTACTCTGTCGCTCCCTTCTGTCCCACTAAGTCTTTCCTGTTTTATCCTCAACATTAAAAAGTAAATTCCTGCTCTGCACTCGAAATTGTAGCCCCACAAATGCACATGTAATTCCAGTTTAAAATGTAAATAAATAGCTTTATCCCTGGAAGCTGTAACTGTCCTTATCTCTCTACCATTATCAACATTTAATGAGTTCTAAGAAGTTCAGGACACAGTACTGGTCAAAGAAAGCTGAAGCCAACCATAGTCCTCGCACTCAGGTCAGTCTGCTTTTTGAAATAAGTTGGGGTGGCTCAGCATGGAAAAAAAGAACAAAACAGTGGGCCAAATGACTCACTGTGGGGAGAGAAGCATGAAGCCAACAGCGGAGACATTTCCAGAAGATTGAGAACAGACAGCTCCTCAATGTGTTAATTTGGGATAAAGCAGTTTCATTACTTGTTAAGGGTAGAAGTCAGTCTATCGAGGGTTACAAAAAGTTCAGAATGAGGACCCAGAAACATTGGGTGCAGGCCACTCTGCTTAAACAAACAAACAAAAAGTAGCATGAAGGAAATATAGCAGCTAAGAATATTCCAAGGTCAGGAGAAAAGGTCACTCCTAGGTACAGATTTCCTGAGTGGGAAGGAAGAAAGAGGAAGCAAATGAGCAACAACAAGACCAACGAAAACAAAAATGCCGTCTTTGTTTTTCCAGGTTATATTTTGTTCCAAGTCTCAGTTTCCTGAGATACATCTAAAAAAAAAAAAAAAAAAAAAAAAGCTCGAAATAGAATTCACTGCATTTTTTAAACTACAATATAGGTGTGTAATGAAGGCATGGAGAGGAGCAAATAGGTTTTGCCCACATAAACACACACACACACACACACACACACACACACACACACTCAGCTCTCATGCCAAGGTCCTACAAGTAGGTGGATTTCACAGAGACCTCGAAGACATCTGCCTTCTAGTCTGAGAATATATGATCTAATTTGCAACACATCCACTTTGAAAACTCCTGGTTTCCAAAGCAGTAACTGATCGCAATGGGAAAATCAGGCAACCAGGGATTCAGGGGCAGCCAAACAACTGCCTTCTAGGGAAGTATTTCCCCTGACGTAAGGATAATAGATGACAGTTCATTTCCCACTCATTGTACAGCTAAAGAAGTAAAAACTCTACTGTCCAAGGTATTCCTTTTCCTAGAAGTAAAGCTAGAAGCTACAAAATGAGAGAGTAGCACTGACTCCTGAAAATAATGTTTCTCTAGAAGGCACCTCTCTGCACTTAAGGAAATTGCTTCAGTTCAGCACATCTGCCAATATGCTTTAACTCTTATTGGGCATTTAAAGTTTGTATTTTTAATTAATTCTTTTTACAAAAATATGAATTATTCAAAACAGCTACTTTTGAGGGTGGAATCCTTGACACTCTGGGCCTACCAGGCTCTGGATTAGCTACTAGGAGAATGTTTTGGCATTTGGTAATTATTTTGCATGAGCAAATCTTATGACTCATCAATACGCATCACTTTAATGATGTCCTCTTCTAAGCAATTTCTTCTAAGAAGTGAGGCACCTCACTCAGCTGCAGCTGAGGGCACACACTACCATAATACATATTAATTCAGTGTCCCCATAAAGGACACTGAAGGGATTTTCCTGTCCATTAGTTGCCTGTCCATAGGGCCACAACGGAGAGGCGCTCTGAGCACTTAGTATTCAAGGCTTCCTCCTATTTCCTGGAAAGGTACAACAAATTGATCAGATAATAAATTAGGCTTTTGTTAAATCCACTCAGTTAGACAGTAATGATTAAATTCAAAAGTAGATCATCAATAACATTGAAAAGTAAGTTGACTATGCCACTTCGATGTGCCATTGGCTGCCATGATCTTTTGAGAGCAAAGAGAAAGTATTCACAATTTCATTCCTAAAGATTCTTCCGTAATTGCATTTAAGTTACCTTATGGCCTGACTACTTATCTGGGGAAACTCAACAAAGTACTTGGTAGTTCAGCAAACTAATGAGCAAAGTTTGCATTGAGGTAACTAGGTGCCAGTATAAGTCACCATGGCTACAAAATTAATCTGGCAGAGTCATTAAAAACAACAGTGTTGCTCCCGTAACAAAAGCCGTCCATTCCACATGGCTCAATATGGTCAAGTGTGCAAGTAGAATCCTATAAGAGCTTATAAGTCTAAGGCTCAGTTCTGCAGCCAACCATAATTTGAAGTGTGGTTCTCTGGTTTCCAAAAGTAACTACCTCTGTCATCCATTTCAGATCCACTCAAATTATAGCTTTGGCTGTGAAAATGGGTTGGGAGAATGACTGCATAGTGAAAATGGTATTTTTTGAAAGGTAATTGCCCTGTTTTTAGGTTCTGCTCCACATCTTGACCACAGAGTCAAAGTATATTAAAATGTCATAAGGCAGCCTCATTGAAAAGTTGGCCCAGGCAAGGCTCATGCCTTTTACTAGCTGGAGACATACGCTCCAAATAGCAGGTCATATTATCGGAAGATGCTAACACTGTTCCTCAAATACTCTCTAAGAAGGAAGGATACTCCCTCCACAAACTCTACCTTTGCTGGGGGCTGTCTCCAGGAGGGGGTCTCTCTTACTTCTTTCAGACCTTTGTACTTCCTTTGGGAGGGAAAAAAATTCCTACTATTTTGGAAGGGTTGCTACAAAAGTTTGTATCTATTCTTCTCATAGCAGCAGGTGACAGAATATCTATCACATTCATCAATTCATTCAATAAGTATTTATTGAGAGCCTACGATGTATCAAAGGTGATTTTAGCACTTCACATATATCACTGAATCTCCCAGTGGAGTTTATTTTCATGGAAGCGGGCAGTGGGAAAACATGATAAAAACAAACATAATAACTAAAATATATAATACATCAGTAGGTGATAAAGGCTAAGGAAAAAATAACAGAAGACAGATATGGAGATTAGGTGAGTGAAGAGACAGATAGTTAACAAGTCGAATTGGGTATTCTGGCTTATTAATAGACCTCTTTGAGAAGATGATATTTGAACAAAGGCTTGAAGAAGGTGAAGGAGTTAGTGATATTGATGGCTGGAGAATGATCATTTAGGCAGAGGGAACAGCCAGTGAAAAAGCCTAAGTCAAGAGCATGCCAATCATATCTGAGAAAGTCTGAGAGACCATTGTGAACCTGCCAGGGGAATGCAAGGGAAAGAATGGGGGTAGGAGAGAAGATCCAAGAATAATAGGTACACAGATCATGTGGGGTCTTGTAGACTAGTGCTTCTTAAACTTTCAAGTGTATATTAATTAACTGGGATCATGTGAAAAAGAAAAGTCTTATCCACTTGGTCTGAGGCTGAGCTTTCGTATCTCTAGTGCCTCTGGTGCTGCTGCTTCATGGAACATACTTTGAGCAGGAGGATTTCTGATCATCATAAAGGACTTTTACTCTGAACACAATGAATATCCACTGAAAGCTTTTGCCAGTGTTGAGAATAGACTGGCCAGGGAAGAGAAATTGGGAGACCGGTGAAAAGACTACTGTAACAAAAGCCAGAAAACAGGAGGACTTGGGTCAAGAAGGTATCTGTGGAGGAAGCAGCTGGATTATGGACATGTTTTGAAGACATAGCTTTCATAGTTTTCTGATGGATCAGAAGTTGTGTGTGATAAAAGGAGAACCAATATTATGCTGAAATATTTGACTAAAGCAGCTGAAAAACGGAGTGGAGATCAATGGAAATGGGGAATGCTGCAAGTGAAACATGGTTTAGGAGGTAGGTTAGGAGTTTTCATTTGTCCATAATACATCTGGGGATGTTAAGGAGGCAAAGTTTGGAACTTGGAAGAGAGAACAGAACTGGAGGTACGAGTGTGGAAGTAGTTGACATGAGATATTTGAAACCATGAAACTGGATGAGATCACCCAGAGAGTGAATGCACATAAAGAAGAATAGACCAGTCATGGCCCTGTGGCACTCCAACTGGCTTATCTTCCGGTGTTGTTCTAAGGGGGTCTCTTGCCTCCAGGAAACAACATAGAGGAATTCTTTCTCAGATTTTGCTAGAAGCAGTTCCTGTGGACTGAGTGTTTGGATACTCCTCCAAGTCTCCCATATAACATCTCAGTCACACAGCTAACAAGAGCTTTAGCAATGACCTGCGGACAAACGCATTGTGGGTGTAAAGGTACAGTTTTCCACCCTCTAGAATCTCCGTTTCTATGTTGGAGCTGTATCCCTTTGCAAGAATTATCCTGTGAATCGTCAATGACTTGGATTCCTTACATGATTTGTTGAAACAGGTCCAGGGAAAACATCCATTTGAGGCAACAGCACAAACATTTATTAATTCATTCAACAATGAGCATTACAATGTATAACTACTTGCTTAAACAATATAGAAGTTACAGGGAAGAATCATCTACGAATCTTATCCATATGACTGGTTCAGTATCCTGAACTGCTGCGCTTGGCTTGATATTCTTCAAGAAAAATGAAGCCACTTCATCCCCTTCCCCTGAGACACACACACACACACACACACACCCATCTATTGACCTTGGGACTCTGTCTTGGATCAACTGCTCCTGCTCATTCCATCTGGTCAAGCTTCTGAGACAGATTTATCCCTTTGCTACCCTTCTTTTCTCTGACTGCTACCCTGTCAATGGGAATTTAGATGGCTTTCAATTAGCCTGTTTTCCTGGAATATGTGGCTCCGTTCTACCCATGCCTAAGGCCAGCTGCTGTTCCCAAGACCAAGGGAGGGCAAAGTTGTAGACTTCCTGCCTATTTAGGACTACAGATTGTTAGGTACCCTCCTCAAGGAAACTGTCATGGAATAGAGATTAGTATCATAAGATTGCATGACAAATCAGTCACAGTATATATGTGTGAATATACATTTTGATGTATTCATAGAAGTGGGCTATTAGTAACATAAATATTAATATAATGTAACTGATAGATACATGATACATAGGTATCACAGATAAAAATCTATTCTGCCTGTGTTTCTTCTCAGATGAGGGGCCCACTTATTTTAGGGGAGAAGACTGTCATTCCCTAATATCTACCCAAATCCATTATCCACCCAAAGGTTAAGCGTGTGCCTCATAACTTCCCAATTTCTATTAATAGTTCACTCTGGGTCTTTCATCCATGAATTTACCTACACCTTTTCAGAAGCTACTGACATTTGAGAACGTACCGCCTCCTGGGGGTAATGACAGCGTTTTATGCATCACTGGGAAATGACAGTGCAAAAGGTGTCTGTCAAGGCCTGCCTTGGTTTGTGCTCCCATGGCCACCTCTCCTCACTGCATGAAACACATTTCTCCCACCTACAGACTAATCCCTGCTCCAGGAGCTAGGACCAATTCTATCTTTAATCACAAGGACCTAAAGAGATGTCCTTCAACACTTAGTTGACTCAGATGCAAATTACCACAGTCACCGATTCTGTCAGACTGTATGACCCTGTTCTATAGATGAGCTTCTGTCTTGTTTCTGAGATCAGCTTCCCACCTTGTGCCCCAGTGGTGGCTTCATAGTCTTTGTCTTGGCTCTTTGCATCCAGGTCCCCTATTTGGTAAGCTGTCCAGGATTCTAGGCCTTTTAAGAATAGTCTCAGCCATCCCCCTTCACACCTAAAGCCTCTGCCTGCAAAATGGGAATCTTTCCCTGAATGCTGCATTGCTGGTGTCTTCTGATGCTGCCTGTCTACATGTCTGTTTGCATGATGATCCCACACTGCTGCGCTCAGCCCACCTGTCAGAACTACACAGATATTGGGCTTCTGACCCTCTACACTCATGTATCCTCCTGTTGTTGATGGTTTAACTATGTGGATACTGTGCATGGTGCATGGACATTTTCTCTATCATATGCACACATGCAGGAGAAATAAAGAATATTAATCTGAACCACTGTTTACTGCTCTTCAGATACCAACTGCTCAATTGAAGAAGGTGCCACAGGCAACGTGGGAAAGGTACAGCAAATCACAACATATATAGCACCCTCTGGAGTTGTGCTGTACAGCAAACCTGCTGCTAACCATGGCTTGATATCCTAACAGCACATCTAAAGCACTGTGCTTGTAGCTAGTGAAGTGGTTGTCAGCATACGGGTTGATATCAGCATTTACGTGTGCGGATGTTGACTAAAAGTTCAATAAACTTTAGTTACAACCTAAAATCAGGGTCAGATTCAAAGGAAAAAAGCGAGGCAATATGCTTAACCTCAAACACTAGGTAAAGTTAAATAATTTAAATAATGTAACAATTAGACTAAAACTTTTTCTCACTGAGATTAGGCAAGCTTTCTCAGGATAGGTGGTGCAATCCTAAATGATGCAGTGTACATTTCAGACTGCACCAGCTCTCACAGCACATGTGTGGCCTGAGGCGTGCCAAAAGCCCTTCTCACTTTCAATGATCTCCTCCTCCCACCTGCCAGAGATCCTAGCCTCTTACCATTAAAGCAAATTTTAAGATTGATTGGAACCCTACTCAGCTCCCTTGATTTCCTCTCTATTCCCTCCAAAAAACTGTTATCTTGGAAACCTATTAGGTATTCATTTGAACACAAATCACCATTATTGTCTTAATGAGTCACATATAAGTTTCTGAAGGTATATATTACAGCCAACTGTATGGAGGAGGGAAAGGAGAAACAATGTCAAGATCTAGGAGCAACCTAATGTATGTGGCAGGATCGGGGTAGTGAAAACTGATCTGAGAAGCAGGAGATGCAGGATCCAATAGAAGTTAGACTGCTGGCCAACTGTGCAATCCCGGTCAAGTCATGCTACATCTGTAGGTATCTGCCCTTTCAACTGTAAAGGTGAAGGAATTAGGTTAGATGATTTGTGAAAACTTGCCACTACTAAAATTGCAAACTATACATCTGGGAAGTTGAAGCTTTTTCTGCATGAAGTGCCAAGGTGGTGATCTTCAAGCAGAACAAGGACACAGATTGAACTGATGCTGAAGGAATTCCCAACAAGGATGAGGAACTGGCCCAAACCAACTCCACCTCCTTCACAATTCTCCCTAAGGCAGCTCTGAAAGAAGATGAACACTTAATGCAAAGCAGGAGCTCCAACAACAGCATGTGTAATTGAAAAGGTGGTTTCATGGGCATGGCTGGAAACTGGAAATTGGAAGCTTTACATGTTGGCATTCATTCAGAAGGTGGCACTTGTGAATACCTATTATATACCCAGATTTTCCTCTCACAAATCAGGTTATAATGCACTTGGTTAATTCTAGTAAGATATTAATAGCTCATTAATCTGAGTCATAAAAATAAAGTATTTATGGATCTTATTCATCCCTTTAAGAACCAAGTGCCATATGGAAGGTGGTGTTGGAGGAGATGTGAGGTTCACAGATGAGTCTCCCTGCTCCCATTCAAGGAAAAGCATCATCATTCTTCCAGGCCCACTGATACCCCCTGCCCTCCAGGCTGAGCTCAAGCCCCATTTCTCCACAAGAAGCTCACCCACAGTCTCTGCTCTTCCTGATTTCCTGCGGCACCTACTGCTGCACCTCACGCTGTATTTTCACATTCTGGCTATTTTGGTTGCTGATTATCTTATATATGCAAGTCTTGACATTCCAAGTGAACTGAAAACTCCTTCAGGCCAAGATCCCATGATACATTTCTCTGTTATCTCTACAAGGGCCTGGCACTGGAGGCAGGCACATATTTGGTGCCACATTAACATACATTGAACAGAATTCATTTCACAGACTTTTGAATTTACTCAAAAGTTAGAAGGGAGGGAGAGATAACCATAGAATGGACCAGGTTGGGAGAGACAACGATAGATGACGGCAGTCGTCTCCAGTCTTCTTGGCACCAGGGACCAGTTTCGTAGAAGACAATTTTTCTATAAACAGGGGCGGGGGAGATGGTTTCATGATGGAACTATTCCACCTCAGATCATCAGGCATTAGAGTCTCTTAAGGAAGGTGCAACCTATCTCCCTCGAATGCAGAGTTGCCAATAGGATTCTTGCTCCTATGAGAACCTAATGACATAGCTGATTGACAGGAGGTAGAGCTCAGGTAGTCATGCTTGCTTGGCCGCCACCCACCTCCTGCTGTGTGGCCTGGCTCGTAATAGGCCACAGACTGCTATGGGTCAATGGCCCAGGGGTCGAGGATCCTTGGATTACAGAATCTCAGTCTTAAATGCATTTATGAAGGGGAAAAAAGAGAGAGAGGGATGTTTACAATAATCACAAAGGTGGAAGGGTCATGACAAATAAGAGAATGAAATATTTTACAAGCAAGGAGGAGAGCAATACATTTTAAATGATGGGCTAAGGCAGCAGTTGTCCAATGTCGGCATGCATTGGAATCACCTGGAGAGTGCATGTTGCAGAGCTCCACCTTTAAAGCGTCTTACTCAGCTTGGATATGGCCCGAACACTGGCATTCCTCACTAGTTTCTAGATGATGCTGATGTTTCTAGTTCAGGGATAATACTTTGAGAACCACTAGACAGATAAGCCTGAAATAATGAACAGCATTTCAGCAGCAATTTTCATCTTTTTATTTTAAATGAGTGGAAGAGGATATTGCCAAGTAAACAGGATGAGTAAAGGTGTAGAGATAAGGCCGGGTGCCGTGGCTCACGCCTGTAATCCCAGCAATTTGGGAGGCCGAGGCAGGTGGATCACGAGGTCAAGAGATCAACACCATCCGGGTCAACATGGTGAAACCCCATCTCTACTAAAAATACAAAAATTAGCTGGGTATGGTGGTGCATGCCTATAGTCCCAGCTACTTGGGAGGCTGAGGAAGGAGAATTGCTTAAACCTAGGAGGCAGAGGTTGCAGTGAGCCAAGATTGCACAATTGCACTACAGCCTGGGTAATAAGAGGGAAACTCCATCTCAAAAAAAAAAAAAAAAAAGTATAGAGATAAAAAAGCAGCCACCATGTTTAGGGATAGAAAGTAGCTGTATGGAAATACAAGGCTACCAGAATTTGGGGGCAGTATTTTGGAGGCCTTCAATGTCATGGCAGGGAGCCTGGATAACTTATTAGGTCACAGAGAATATGGGGAATGGTGAACATAGATTCCAAGAAGAGGCTGATAACAGGAAGCAATGGCAGAATGGACTAGAGGGTTTGATAATTAAGCCACTAGGCCAAGCTGTCTTTATTAAGGGGAAACTAAAACAGAATTGAGACATGTGTTCTTCCAAAAGCCACTCCATATGCTTCAGGAGTTTATCTGAGTAAGCAGGACAAAGGCCCCGGTTTGGCCACAGTGCAGGGCTTTGAAATTCTACTTTTATCATCACACATACACAAACACATAGGTACACCAGAAATTAGCTAATGCCTCCTCACACACCTGTTTGAAGGAGCCTGTAGCTCTGAAGTTAAGATTTAGCCTGATGCTAGCTGTATGGGTGTGGAAGCATTACCAGATTCCCATGGCGAGGTGATTCTCTCAGCTCAAGAGGTGTCCAGCATCAAACCTGACATAACAAATGGAGCTTTAGAGGAGAAAAATGGTATCAAACCTGCTCATGGGGCTCTGTTTGAAAAAAAAAATACTGAGTTTCAGCTCTGTCTTCCCCCACCCCCCAAAAAATCTGCAGACACATAGTGCCAGACACTGTATTATGCATGATAAATATATTATTTAGTTATCACAAAAGGAATGTTTATTATCTCTGTTTTACAGATGAGAAACCCAAGGCACAGATAAGTCAAGAAAGATGACAAGATCACAAAGCTGGTAAGA
The DNA here is from genome assembly GCF_048565385.1 of Saimiri boliviensis. NCBI lineage: Eukaryota > Metazoa > Chordata > Mammalia > Primates > Cebidae > Saimiri > Saimiri boliviensis. The sequence continues at coordinate 78,841,841 of NC_133450.1, forward strand.
AATGGAGCCAATACATGAACTCAGAAAGGCCAAGAATCATCATTAATGCAGTTAGCCACTACACTAGGTATGTACTGGCTGCTGGCTGACAATCCCGAGGTTACGCTTGCATTTGAAAAATAAAGTCCTGATTTCTCTTACACCTTCTCCTCGTCTGTCCTCTCTTTCTTCCTTACTTCTTTACTTTCAAATTATTGAGCAACTATGATGTATCAAGCACTACGTGCATATTGAAACTGCTTTTAAAAAGCTGAGCAAAGAAACTGTTCTAAGCAGAGAAGTAATTCTAGTAGTGAATTACATGGTGTGGGGAGGACACAGGGTCTTCAAAAGAATCGGCCACTCCATGGGGCCGTCCTCTTGGAGTGCAGCTCTGGCTACACTTACAACTTAATAAAATTCCAGGACCTCATCCTTATCCCCGGCCTCATTTAGTTTCTTATCACAAATCATACTGAATGTTTTGCAATGCCAAATAGGATCCAAATCCCCCTGGAAGAAGATAATGTAAAGAGGGCTTTTTAATAGTTTTTTGAGGGAAAAATATCTTAAAAAACACATTCATCTGAATTCTTCTTTCAATTCCCCGATGGAATGCTAACCTTTATTTGCAAGTTTGTGAGATTTCTGTCAAAAGCTTGCTGTAGCCTGAGGTTTAAACCAGAGAGAATCTGACTTGGTCCTGAGGCAGGTACCTTTGTAGCTTTCTAATCTCTCTCTCAAGTTCATGGGATTTTAAGAGAGGTTGGTGATGTTCCCTGCAGAGGATTTTCTGTCATTTCATGGGCAGGAATGCGTGGTTATGATATTAAGAAGTGAAGTTTAAATCTCTTTACATTTTACTTAATTGCCATTATTGGCCTAATTGCAGGTATAGGACTCAAAGAGAAAGCATGTCACTTGCCATCTGTAGCCTGAAGGTACTTGATTCAAACCAAATCTGTTCAGGATGCAAAAGACACTTTAGCATATGCAGAGGCTCGAAATGGCTTTATAGACCCAAATCCTTTTAATAAGCCTAAGACAGGCCTGAATTTATTTAAATGTCTAATTCTAAATGTACGTATGCCTGGTAGTAATGTTTACCATCTGTCTGACACTGCCTGTTGAGGTAATTGTCAAGCTACAGTATGACATATGGTGCACATATTTGGACCTTAAATATAACAGCTTTGGCATGAAACAATTGGAAACCAAGATTTAATCCTTGGTATCATTCAAGTTGGAGTTGAACAAACAGACAGTTCTGGGCTATTACTGTTTTCTTCCTTTATGATAAATACTCCTCCGTAGGCATGTCTGAGAACAACATTGGAGTGGCAGGCCTGGTTTCAATGCACTGCCTTTTTCTTGCTCTGGCTCTGCCACTTAGAAACCCAGCTGCAATGGCAGCTCTGCAGTGGGGGCCAGAAGTCAGTCTCCAGCTCAGGCAGCGTCTGGTCTCAGCCAAGGAATACAAGGGGGGTCCCACTTGAGAGGCCAGAAGAGCTGTTGCTTTGGAAGGAAAAGGCAGATCAAGGCAATAACAACAACTGCAACTCCTCATTCTCCTCTGTATTCTATTTTTCTACCTTTGCATGTTGTCTCCATTCTGTTCTATTTCCCTATTTAGTTTTCCCACCATCATGCCAAATATGGTGGAGTCAGTGGAAGGGAGGAAGACAGGGTAGAGGCGGACAGCTCTGTAAGCCCCCTAATGCCCTAGGGAAATGCACATGGCTCCAAGAGATGAGAACAACACCCTTTTCAAGTTATTTTGGTTAAATGATAGGGACCCTAGAGGGCTCCCTTTTTTCTTTAAATACTAGCAGCACTGTAGCATTAGATACAGCTGTGTAGATGCCTAAAGCCTGACTTGAAAGACCTACTTTATGCTTGGATTAGAGGCTGAGTGTAGCTATTGTCGTTGCAGTCGCTGTCTGGATCTAAAGTGATGTAAATACGGCAACGGGAATAATGTAACTCTTGCAGTAATGTTACGAAGAATGTGGTCCATACCTCTTCTCAATGGGTATGGCACTCCATACAATAATAGCTTCCAATGAAAAGTCAACATAGGCACTCGTTCTTAAATCCTGCTTCTAACCCTCCACTGCATTGCCTTTTATTTATAAAATGAGGCACTGGGGAATTCTGAGGGATGAGCAAGGCAGTTGATAATGGGGTGTGTGTGGGTGTGTGTGGGTGTGTGTGCACGCGTGTAAATGCCCATGTAGTTTTGGAAGCCTTGAAGACTAAAATAACAATATGCTAGGTCAGTCGCCAAGGTAATTCAGCCTTGGATTTTCCCCCAGCCTGAAATGACGACTTGATTCCATATTTTGGTATCCTGCCAAGTTCTGTATTTAAGCCTCAAGCTTAACATGTCCTCTGTTCCTAATTAGCAACAAGGCTAAATTTAGTATAGGTTTCTCCGATGCCACCACAGTCACTAAATGATTCTAGAATCTAACAAGAAGGCATGTTACTTAATGGCTTCAGGAAAAGGCAAAACAAACCTCAAGGTGCCTCTCTAAGATCAGGTGACCTGGGATGCTAAGAATTTTTGAAGCACAGGGATAAGACTGGCCATTGTGTAATGTTTAAATTTTGACACAGGAAATTTTCTCCCTGGAGGCCAGAGTACACATTGCAGCAGTGAAGGGTTACACTCTCCAAGAGGCCTGGCCCAGCGAAACAACGAGAAGAGGAGTGAGGGGCAGTTCTCATGCTCTCCCTCTCCCTTCGGATTCCCACTGCTCTCCTGCCCTGGCTCTGCTCCTTGGGCAGAATTTCCAGCAGATCAAAATCCTCCAGTGTATTACCACCTCCACCCGCTGATGTGTCCGCAGCTTCAAACTGGAGTTTTCTGCAATCACGTACCACACATCAGCCTTTCCTTCTGACTGCCCTCTCGACCACTCCAGTGCTTTTCCCAGGCTCTCCACAGGGTGCTATTTTTTTTAAATTTCAAATCTATAGAACAGCTGCAAGAATAGTGTGACAAAGGATGAGCTAGTTATAATCTTCGCCTTGAGTCACCAGTTATTAGCATCTTGCCATATTAACTGTATTTTTCCTTTTCTCTTTCTGTATATGTATGTGTACTTACGAACACATATGTTGTATGCAACATTTTTATTATTCTTGCTGAACTGTTTTAGAGTCAGTTAGACATCCTGACTCTCTCCTCCTAAGTTTCCTTGCATGCATGTCCTAAGAACAAGGATGTCACCTAATAACCTCAATGACAATCATAACACTTAGGAAGCATTACAGTAATACTGTACTAGCCACTGTACAGCCCATGTTCATATTGTCCCAGAATGTCCTTTATCAGTCTTTTACGTAGGACATAGATGTTTACGGAAGACCTAAGCCAGTTGTTTTGCAGAACTTTAAAATTTAAGGGTTGTCACTTTTGCACCTTCATTAATGGTCCCAAACATCCCCGTATGTGGTTAAGGCTTAAGTTCTCATTCTTGCTTAACTATGAAGAACTAAGGTGCTGGGTGACCTGATGGAGGCCATACAGCTTACTGCTGGCAAAGCCACAAGCACAGAGCCCATTTCTCCTGACATCCTTCCTGGAACCAATTGGAAGAGTTGGGACAAAAGAGCATATTTATGGTCCTTGCTCTTGCCTTCATCTTCGGGGCCCTACAGCCACAGATCTAACTTCTGGAAGGCCTGATCTCCTCTCTTACTTCTGGCCTTGCTCCCTTCCACTTCTGCAAATAGTCACACTGAGCCACTGTAATTTTGTCTTCCGTGAGTTTGTTGGGTGGTCCGAGTCTCTCCAGGCTCAGATGATAGGAATGAGGCAAATTCTCCTGATAAGGACAAGCCTTTACTCTCCATACCTTTTTTTTTCCTGCAGAAGGAAGGAAGGAAGGGAATTTCCACTCTGCTCCACAAAGATAAACACTGTGGAGGTAATTCCTGTGGACACTCCATGGGAAGTGACTGGTAAAACTGGAGGAAGAATCTGAGTGTCCAAATCAGCCTCTTCCTCTTTTGTTTCAGGCTGCCTGTCTGAGAAGACACACTTGCATGCTCACATGACTGCCTGTGTGTGTCTGTGTGCACAGTGGGTGCAGTTAGAGGAATGAGTTCCACTTAGAGGGCAAATTAAGGCACTCATTTGGTGGCACATCAAAGACATATGACATTCTCTGATGAGCTTTATCAAAAATAAAGCTGCTATTTTGATGTTTATCTGTCTGATGCCTGTAATCCCCTGTTGTTTTCAGGAGGGCAAAGGGGTCTTTTTTATGGGCTCCCTGGATCTCCTGATTTTCTATCAGAGCGTTCACCATAAAAGAGCAACTCAGGCTTCCTACGTCCCTCGCCATGGAGCTGAATGAGCTTGCAGTGAACTCTCTCCTGAAGAGGAGAGAGGGTTTCTTAGGCTGTGGGGCAACAGGGACAACTTGGGGCTGCTCAAGCAGGGTGGGGATGGTGAGGACAGAGGCAGCCAGCCTGCCTCAGCTGAGTCCTGGCCAGCAGGTCTGCCCGGAGACTCCAGGAAGAATTCAGAAGGTGGGAGGAGAGACCTGGTTCTGGTAAGCAGGTGCAGAGAGGACAAAAATGGAGGGGGAAGCCCTATTTCAAACTCTTTGGTGAAAAGGAAAACCTGGTTGATGCTGCCTGGCAATATACCATCTCTGGGCTTCCAAAAAGAGGCCACCAGCCTACAGAGGGAGGAGCAGAGGGCTTTGTGTCCAGCTTCCAAGGGCTAATGTGTTTGCTATGGAAACGGAGCCTCGGGGTTCCTACCAGGTTCTCTGGCTCCTTTACCAGGAGGTGACTGGAACTGTCCTTTCTAGAACTAAGTCTTTCCCTCAGATACAAAAAAAAAAAAAAAAAAAAAAAAAAAATGGCCTGTTGTTAGTCAGGGGCGGGGGGAGGGAGGGGGTGGGGGTGGTGACAAAGGTTAAGTGGCAGTAAACACAAGGATTAGAGTCTCTCAGCCTTTTGGTTACATCACTAAGACTTTAAATTATCCCACATGATGTTTGGTTCACTTTTGAGTGTGGGAAGAAATGGAAGGAAAAGAAGTCTTACCCAAAGGCAGAGATGGTGCAGCCTAGGCCTTAAGCTGTCACATACAGGGATTTGTGAGGGGTAGGGGAGGAAGGGGCAGTGTGTGTGTGTGTGTGTGTGTGTGTGTGTGTGTGTGTGTGTGTATGAGAGAGAGAGAGAAAGAGAGAGAGAGAGAGCACACCTGCATGTGCACAGACACAAGCAAAGATATTAATGTTTCCCCCAAGGAAGAGCGAGGTTAATGGTTAATGTTTATGCCATCTCTACATGGTCAGCAATACTTGAATAACTTGGCAAATACCATCATCTCTATCTCCCCAACCACATACATATTTGTCTTTCTTCCTGAAGAATATGAACAAAATGGCCAAGTACCTTGGTCTGCTATGCAAGCTCGAATATATGGATTGGCCACTCGTTAAATTTTGAGATCTTGTAATAATGGAATTTAGCACAGTGTATGACACAACATGTTTAATAAAAGGACCAGGCATGCATGACATTTTCTGTGAGTATGAAACAATAGGGTGTGGAGGATGATGGCATGGGTTTTAGATATAGCTCTGTCACTTTTTAATTCGGTAACTTCGGCTAAGTTACTTGACTTCCTTAGGTCTAATTTTCCTTTCTTATAAAGACAATAATAAGGACTATCTTGTGTTTTTGTTTGAGGATGTCATCATATAGATAAACCATGTAGATGAATTCCCGGCAATAAGATCTTAGTACGGTTTTGACTAGTGCTAAGGCTAGCTAGTTCTTTATCAATAAATTGCTGTGTTGGAGAAATCCTTACTGGTCCTTTATTTCATCCTCTGCACTGTTAAATGGGTGGATCAGATTCTCAGATTAGTGAGAGAGTACCTGCCATTGTTGTGTGTGTGGATGTGTGTGAGTTGGTAGTGCCAAGGGGAGAGATTGTCGTAGGAAGTTGTCATAGGAGGCTTTTGAAGTTCTCATAACACAGGCAAAATTTTCAACAAAAATTCCTGATGTTACACACTTTCTCATTAGTCTGTTAGAAAACTCCCTTTCTGGACATATAAAATCCCAAAGTATGTTTCAAAAAACTAATCTGATACATGAACATTTGACATTGCTCTAAAGCCTTGTATTATGAATTAAATCTAAACATCACCTTCTTCCCTTTCCCATCAAATATTATGAATTCAGTGGAATGCGTCAAAATCATGCATTTGCACCACACTTACCTACATGATAAGCTACAAAGGAAACACACACTATTAAGCCACCTAAGAGACAGCTACAATCAAATGTCTAGTTTGTGACTAACTTGATCCCTTCTCGCTATCCACTGGCATTTTGTTAGTTGTGGGACTTTTTCCAAGGATGGTATCATTAGGAGAAGGGAGATATCGATCTCTCTTGAGAATAAGCAAAGGCCATGTACAGGCTCCACAGGTCACATGCAGACTGAATATGTTCTCATGTGTGAGCACATGTGGGTGTGGACATGAAAATACTCAGAAACAACTAAAACTTGAACATTTTCCATTGCTTTTCCTGCTGCCACTTCATTTTTTTCCAAGGATGCTCCAATGTGATTCTTTAATCTTAGGTTCCTCTCTTCCACAAGCAGTTAGCAGGGAATGCAGGGGAACAAAATGAACCCATGTCTCAGGCGCAGACTCTCTAGCTAGGATGGAAGGAATGTGGTTTCTAGATGACCACGGGAAGGCAAGCAGAGTAGGGCCCATGCACTTTTCTGACCCCTCCCTCACACCGCCACGCTCGCCCTCCCTCACCTGCCATCAATGTCTCTAGGGCTTGGCCTGGGTCATGGAGGCTTATCTCTCAGGCTCTCCTGAAACCATGGTGATCTTTATGATGGGACCCCTTGAGGTGTTCCTCAGGGTACACAAGTAGTGAGCCCATGGCTCTGAATACAGAAGGGTGAGATAATACACGAAAGAAAGTATGTTTGAATCAAACAAAATGTGTGTGAAATCTCTGACTCCTCCTCTTTAGAACTTGTTTTCCTATCTGTGTGTAAAATGTAACTATTAGTATAGCATATCTCCCTCAGCTTGCTTTGAAATGAAATGCATTTTGAATGGTACCAACTGCTCAATGGATGTGCAAATATGTGAGCTTCTCTCTGTGTTAACCAATATCTGAGCAATAGCTTTATCTTTCAGAAGGATGCCTGCTCCCCTGGCAAGATCTATGGTATGACAGCAGCAACATCCATGGTCCAGAGAATGGCAGGACCATGTGTTGGAGAAACCAAAATACTGAGAGGGGTGAGACCTGGGTTCCAGTCCTGGTGCCTTGTCGTCTAGCCCCATGACTACAAGCAAGTCACTTCACTTCTCTGGGCCTGTTTTTGCCCACCTCTGAATAAATGCCTGTTCCACCAAACTCACAAAATATTATAAAGAGCAGTAGAGATGCAAGTATAACAGTCTTTCAATGGCAAGGCTCAACTGAAAGAGTCAGATCAACAATATCAAATGCTGGTGGTCGGGTATAGGCTCCAGCAGCTTCTCTGCAGTTCCTTAAAGACGCTCTCTCTGACAATATAAAATGCTGGTGGTCGGGTATCAGCTTCAGGACTGCTACTCTGTATTGGGGCCAACCTTCTAATCCTATTCTGTGCACACGGTAAAAAGACAGCACAGCTGTGTTTCTGAAGTAACAACCAGGACCAGAAAAGGCCCACACTCCCCATATCTGAACCAATGTCATCAGCTCCCAAATTATAGGATTATTCACATATTAGGAGTTAATCTGAATCTGAAATGAAGCTCTGAAGATCTATACTTCTAGGATACTTCTTGGCATTCTGGCCTGGGCATATGGATGGCTAGCTCTTCATTAAGCAAGTCTTGTGTTTTAACATTCATTCATTCAACATTTACTACATTTATCAAGCACTTAATAAGTGGCAGCCATTGAGCACAGCCAATTTATTTTATGTCCACACTCTGAATTACCTATTATTTCCATTTTACAGCTATGATAACTGTGACTTGCCCATAGTTAGCCAGCTGGTGAAGGACAAATCAGTCGGAATACACCAAAGTCGTTCTTTTGACTGCACCCTACAGATAACCTCACAATTTCTATCAGCAACAGGTGTACCAGGATCTGGTATGTTCTCACTTTGTTTTTCTTTCTGACAAGAGTTTACGCTATGAATGAAGATCCAATATGATGAATGGTGACTCACGTGTATATCACTTCAAAGAGAATCATCATTACAGAAAACGATTTTTTTTTCCTAAATAGATATATCAGCAGAAAGATACTGGAATTTTATCTCAGAATTCATCACAATATATCACTAAAGGTCAAGTTTCCCTAAGACATCTCACATAAAATTTGAGTTTCAAATATTTGGTTGATGCAGATTTTTGTATTGTATTACTTGAACAAAGCAAGTATAAGATAGTGCATAGTCAATAAATTAGACACCACTCAAGGCAAAATATATTGTCACTGATATTTCATATCAAGTTCCAGGACAAAAATACAAAATGAGACCAGGCTTTAAAAAAAATGAGATTGGTTGTAGGAGAGGGGAGATCACAGTGTACTGTTTTTCATTCTTATTGGGCTTGTCTTTTATGGAGACATCACAGTGAGAACATGGTTTGATGAGAATATCAAATGCTTTTTCTTGAACCTAACAGTTTGGGTCATAGGACTCACAAATGACAGAAGGCAGGAAGAGTATTAATACATGGAGGTAGAGTCAAGAGACATTTCATGTCCCAGTGGACACTTTTATGATCTAAATGAGTTTGAAAATTTGCTACATAAGACATTCCATTCACTGGACTAGAAGGGAGCCATCTTTCAAAGATGATATGACATGCCCTTGCCATTATCACATGGTTTGGGTCACACATTTTACCAATTAGTGAATAGCCTTTAGTGTTTTCATCCCATATCAATTTTTTTTTCCATTTGCACTTCAGGCCAGAGGTGGGAGTGTAACATCTTTCTTTCTTTCCATGTGGTAGCCTTATCCCAGGAAGCCCTTTCATTTGGGGGACAGACCAAAACAAAAGAACACAGACCATGCAGCTGAATGTGCCAGATTCCCAGAGGAGCCCACTTTCTGTAGCGTACTTTTAAGTCAAAGAATTTATTTATGTTCTCTCTCTCCTTTCTTGGTCAATGACACAGGTCAAAGGCATTTAATCAAACCCTTCTAGAGAGATAGGTCCCATCACCATGCAGTGCGACGATCTAATTTGTCTTCTGTCAAAAAATGTATTTTGGGAACAGAGCGGAATATGATAAGTGTGATGTCTTTTTATGGTCACTGCTGAAATATTTGTACGGCACAGATTTGCTAGGCTCATTATTTCATCTGCCTCTGGGTAAACACTGAAATTGTTGTTACAGTGGATGCTAAATACTGAGGAAACATGGGGAGGTATTTTCTTTGTACTACTCTTGAGTTCAGCTAAAGACAAAATTACCTACTCATCTCTGAATCTGAATAATTGATAACCAAAAGGGCAATGCAATGATGGAAAGGTCTACGGGCCAGATGCTTGATTGTTGCTGCAGAAATAATGATGTAAATGAAGTTTATAGTAAAAACAAAACCAAAGCAAAAATCTCCTCCATCCAGTAGGTGGTGCCAAAATTTATAATGTGTGGCTACTTTGAGCTTTATGGACAGCTTGCTAATTGCCTTGTCAATTAATTTAACGGATGTAATTTAATTTCTTTTGCTGCATCACATAATGGTTTATTAAAGAACTCATATTCAGCTCCTTGGCCCTGGATGACCAGCTTATTTGTTACTGCTGCTAACAGTTTGCAGGAACTTTCTGTTGAATCCTCATCTTCCTAAATGACAGGGAGTGGGAAACTTGATCCCACATATTAAACAAGGGCAGATATAGACTTAGTTTCTGAACTAGACTTTATATCTAAAACTTAAATTTTAGCTTGTAAAGCAAGAAGACAGAATGATGTCCCATTTGCAAGGTACTGGAGAAAATGTATTTTGGTCCCAGGGAGGATCTTCCCCCCAAGTCCATTGCAGGTTTTTGCTATACAGCAAACCCCTGATCCCTCCTCATGTATTTTCCTGGATATAATTTCTTTCGTTTTCTTTGCTAAAGAAGTGGAGAAAAAATTACTCATTAGACAAGGAAAGGAAGTGAGAAGCTAGCAATAAACTTGATGGGAAAGGAAAATTCCACCTCTGAAAATAACCCTAGTCAGTGGTATGTCTCTCTGGCACTTAGCGAGGGCCTTGTTTAATCTCAGCGGGGGAACCATGAAAGCTCCATTTCGAATACAAATGAAAGAACTCACAGAATTGTTTGAGCTGATGAGGAGAAAATACACATTTTTTTCTGGGATCCCCCATTTGTCCAGGCACCAAAAGTACCTTCACTTCTTTCTGTTGCCTTTTCCAGAAATACCCACAGCAATACTTTCCTCCGCTGCACGGAAGCAATTATGCAACTGAGATAACCAGAATTATTTACACAAAATAGCAAACCTGTTTCACAGCTGAAGAAACTGAGGTATATGTGTTGACTTTTGCAAAGTAAAGTCAAAAGGAAAGTTTAATAATGTTCTAAGACACTCTCTCCTCTATAGAATATCTATATGTAAGGACAGGCAAATGTACCTTTCTGAAGGTAAATCTGAACGAAGTGACTCTGTTAAACAAGGGAAGCCTTTGAAATAGATTTAGAAGAGCAAAGGTGACAAATTATCAAGGTATGGATCTACAAATACCTGGGTCCCACATCATGTAGCTGATGTCAGAACCTCTGTAAGAAGGACCTGGGCACTGGCTTCTAACGGAATTTTCAAGCAACTCTAATAACCACTAAATGAGTAAAATGTAATCCTGGCTAGTAGGGTATTTGAAAACAGTAGAGAAGAAAATTAGAATGATGTCTGTTTTTATTGTTTATATAAAATGGTTTCAATGTTATCATCTGATAAAAGTATGGAATACATTCATATGCATTGAATGTATTATGGTCTTAATTATTTTAAATTACATAAATGTATGTAAGTCACAATTATTGGCCATAGAAACATACAATTTAGAAATTGTCAGCAGATGTTGATATCTTTATATTTTTTCCCATTTATAATTTAGATCCACTTTCATTTGGTGGCATTTGTTGAACAGCTACAGAAAGAATGAAGGTGCACCATGAGAGTGTAATTAGGTCTATGTGACCCACCAAGTATCTGTTAAACAAAGAGAGATTTCTCAAGGACAAAGTCGCTTCTAACCAGTAAGAGTCTTATATTTCATCAGAAGAGTCATTCTACTAGTGTTCCAGCTGACTGGCTATGAAACTGGTTGTGAAAATGACTTCTCAAGAAACTAGAAAGTCTACTAATATTGCAGTGCCAAAAGAGATTTTGGCTGCAGAGGTGGGAGTGTTTGAGCTTATTATTGAGGGATTACGAGCCAGAGTGTTAACAACTATCCTTCAAGTAGCCATGATAATGTCAAGAACTTCCATGAGTGGGAATATTGGTATTGTCTTTAGGTGCTGAGATTAAAACAAACAAAAAAGCTTGACCCACTGACATAATTGGTCATACCACCATCTGTGAGCCTGGTGTTCTATGGGGGAAAAATAACAGGCTATCAATACATGATTTACCTGCAAAAGCTTTAGAAATGCAATTTCAAGCCCTCCAGATATATCTTTTATCTTTCATTTAAAAAAAGTTTTGTTTCCATCTCAGAAACTATAAGCAATAGGTAAAGTTGAACCCCAAGTTTTATAAGAAATATAATCCTGAGAAATAACATGTGACTTAAAATCACAACTGCAAATATTAGAATGATCTTATATCACTTCTGAAAGCATGACCTAGTCATCATACTTTATGAAACAAGATATTTAAATACAAAATATCATGACATTAGTAATCCTAGTCAAACGTTTTCCATGAGTTATAATTTAAAATTATGATTTAATATGTTCATAATTAATTTTTGATACAAATAATATAAATGTTTCATCTTGTGGCTGGTCTCATCTGGCTTTGCAGCTAAGCCATGGAAGTTATGCAGAGTTGGTTAAATGAACCTGGGAAGGGCAGAGAAGCTGGGATAGAGAGACTGTTTCTGAGGACAGATTAGAGGACTAGAGAGGAGAAAAGATCTTCGGTCTTAGACCTTAGTCTTGTTCTCCATCCCACCATTCATTAGATGTGCAACCTTTAACAAGTTTCGTAGAATTCATGACTTTCAATCTCCTCATCTCAAAGTACCAGCACGTAAAATCCCATGAAATCATTTTAAGGGCTAAATTACAATGATGCATAGAGAGTGATCAGCAAGGTTCATAGCAAGCACACAAAAGTGGCAACAATACTTTATACCATTATTAATTGCTGGTTTCTATGGAGTTGCTTCAGAGAATAACCACCATCCAATAAACAAAGTTTGCTGTTACATGCTACAGAACATAGTGTCAATAGTGGACAACATCAGGAGCAGGTCTGCTAGAAATATACGTGGAATGTCTACACTGAGACTTTTAACATGTATCTCATATTTGAGGCCACTGACATTTCTGTCTTCCTCATGATTCTTCTGATCTGCAGTCCTGAGGGCCTCTTGTGTCTCAGGTAGCATTTGAAGAGGAAAACATCAATCCCCTTGCAATGTTCCCCAGAGCCTCTCCATGGTAAATCTTTCACATAGTGTGTAACATATATTTTGAATCAGTCCTTGATAAACATATCCTTCAAATATGGTGAAAATATATGCATTTGCATAATTTATGAAAACAGAAGCAGAGACTTTTATTGGGATTAATTCACAATATTATCTCCTAAATAATACGGACATCTATAAACCAGAAGAACGTGGACTACTGAAATTCCTCATTCTAAGTAAGATTTGAGAAAGCACCTTTCTTTCCCATCCAAAGATGTAGTCCCTAGTAGCCCTGAGACAAAAATTTGATAATTTGATGTATTTATCAAGATTGATGAGAGATGCAAGAAAGAGAATGCGAGGTACCAAAACCAAATTTACCGATTTTGCAGTTTTGCTTCAGGCTGGTTGAAAACTCTCAATTCTTAGAATAGGAAAGAGGCATAAGGTTTAAGTTCTACTGTTCCCATTGCTAAGTAAAAACCTAAAATGAAAACCACATGGTAGAAATCCAGCTTATAATCAGGTCACTCATTTTTTTTTTTCTCTCTCTCTCTCTTTTTTTTTTTTTTTGAGAAGAGTGTCACTCTGTTGCCCAGGCTGGAGTGCAGTGCAGTGGCATGATCTTGGCTCACAGCAACTTCCACCTCCTGGGTTCAAGAGATTCTCCTGCCTCAGCCTCCCAAGTAGCTGGGACTACTACTAATTTTTTGGACATGCCACCACACCTGACTAATATTTTGTATTTTTAGTAGAGAAAGGGTTTCACTGTGTCAGCCAGAATGGTCTCAATCTCCTGACCTTGTGATCCACCCATCTCGAGGTCACTCATTTTATTGTTACAGAAATGCATGATCCTAAAGTGGTGTTGTAGGCAGTAGGTTTGTTAAAACAAAATGGATCAAAGTCTGAAAACAATGATTGTCACATTTTAGAGTGTGAACTTAGTTTTAAAAGCAGGAGGGAATCAATGTGTTTTAGCAGTATTGGAGCCATGCTTTAAGAGAACAGTCTGATGACAGTATACAAAAAAATAGAGGCCGGGCACGGTGGCTCAAGCCTGTAATCCCAGCACTTCGGGAGGCCAAGGCAGGTGGATCACGAGGTCGAGAGATCGAGACCATCCTTGTCAACATGGTGAAACCCCGTCTCTACTAAAAATACAAAAAATTAGCTGGTTATGGTGGCACATGCCTGTAATCCCAGCTACTCAGGAGGCTGAGGCAGGAGAATTGCTTGAACCTAGGAGGCTGAGGTTGCGGTGAGACGAGATCGCACCATTGCACTCCTGCCTGGGTAACAAGAGCAAAACTCAGTCTCAAAAAAAAAAATAGAAAACAAGGGAAGAAGTTTATTGTGCAATGGTTCCTATGGGAAATGCTGAGGTTCCGACATAGTGTTCATATTAGACAGATGCAAGTAATCTCTGCCGAAGTAGAACCTACTGGAAACTGAATACAAGCCAAAGAAGGCCAAAGAGGGAAGCAAGAGAAAGAGAGAAAATAGTGGAAGGATTCCAAACCTTCACTACTGGTCAAATGATAGTACGGTACTATAGTTTACAGAACTAGAAGATACTAGTTATAGCAGAAGGTGGATTTGGGGATTTTACGCAGGTTGGTCAAGGTGTTGGGAAGGCTGTTACAGACTAGCCAAGGTGCATTGGGCAGGAAATCTGGAGCCATGTAAGGAGACTGAGGCATACAAATATTTTTAAGAATCTACTAGGGAGATGTTTGCTATCAAGAGAATTGATTAGTCTACTGAGGGAGATAGTATGTATTTATGGGAGGAAGGGCAGTCCAAGAAGAGAACCAGGAAAGTAGGAATTTCAAAAGAAGCTAAATAGCAGTGTTCATGTGATGAAGACTAAGCAAATGATATCTACCTTAATAGAAAAGATGACTGAAGGAGAGCTAAGGGTATAGATTTTGTTTCACACTGAAGGGAAGGAACAAAGAAATAATGCATCAGCTTGGGAAGGTGAAAAGCTTGAGGAAAAATAAAAAGCTTGTTGTTTCTTTTTGTTTGATGTTGGAGACAACAGTCTAGAAGTTATATGGAAAATGCCAAAGTAAGAGAATGGTTTATAGAGAAAGAGACTGACAGAAGCAGCAAGAAACAGAATCAAACACAGAGAAGAATGAATGAATTCTGGCAACAAATAGAAATCTTTCTTTCTCACAGGCAGGAAGGAAGAGATGACAAAAGAATGGTGCCTCCCAAGACAGAAATTATGGGATTGTGGCAGACACGAAGACAACTACTAAAATAGTGAAGAGAGATCTGAGACTGGTATTGTAAGAGAATGGAATATTTAAAATCATTGCTGAGATTCTGGCTGGCACAAATTGTGGTGCATTGAAGGACTACAGTGCCACTATACTGGTCCACGTGAGGAGGCAGCAAAAAGTAGTGCTCATTTTTTTGTTTGTTTTGGAGATGGATTCTTGCTCTGTCCCCAATGCTGGAGCGTAGTGGCACAATCTTGGCTCACTGCAACCTCTACCTCCCAGGTTAAAGCCATTCTCCTGCCGCAGCCTCCTGAGTAGCTGGTATTACAGGCACATGTCCCCACACCTGGCTAATTTTTGTATTTCTAGTAGAGAAGGGGTTTCACCATATTGTTCAGGCTGGTCTCAAACTCCCGACCTCATAATCTGTTCACCTTGACCTCCCAAAGTTCTGGAATTACAGGCATGAGACACTGTGCCTGGCCAATAGTATTCACTTTTGAAGGCTTTCTCAGGTGGTTTTTGGTGGCCCAGAAGTTAATGCATCCAAAAATTATCTGAACTGGAGACCAGCTATATGAGAGGAGTGAAGGTCAAGTAGGTGAGACATTCTTGAATCGTCCTCATTAGAATGCTGAGAACATTCTTAAAAGAGAATCCAGGCAAAGATAAAAAATAGAAAAACATGGGAAAAGATAACAAACCAGGAACATGAGCCAAGTACTGAAGAAGATGTGGAGGATCAAGATGAGATTTAGGTGAAGTTATTATCAGAGGTGAATTAGGACCATTTTAATGATGATGAGATCAAAGGTGACTGAGTCACTAGTGTTGGAGATAGAATAAAAACATAAATTTATGGAGCTGAAAACAGGAGTATGTACTAAATTGGGGGAGGAGGGTGAGCTTACAGTAGAGTGGATAACTAAGAGTTAGGTTCTAAAGTCACTAAGGACACAGGAAAAGTGTGGGTGGGTGTGCAATGAGATGGTGGAGAAGATGCTATGAACACACCAAGGGCAAATCTTTCAGAAAGTAAGTCCTCCATTCTGTGAAGCAGTGGTTGAATGGCCCCTGCTTAAGTAGCACCAGCCCTTTCAGAGACAACAAAATATGGATCAGGTCTAATAATGGAAATCATGAAAAATCACTGTACTGCTTAGGCTTTGACCAGTTAGAGAAAATATTGAATCTGAATGTAAATTAGCTCCAGTGTTCCATTAGTATATATTAGCATCAGTAATCAGAAATCTAAAAAAGAAGATTAATGGAAAAATGAAGGTGAGTCCCTGGTGTTTTCATTATACTCTATATCTAGTGAATATTGTTTCTATCTCCCTTAGAGAATTTCTTTTCAGAGACGAAGTGAAAAGTGTGTATATAAAAGAAATATTGATTAGCTTAACAACCTCATTAAATTTGATTAACCTTTTAAGAGTATTAGGTAGATCTTTAAACTCTACAAAGCTGAAAAGTATTTGTAGGTTCAATGAAGGGCACCTTTTAAATTCTTTGGAAATGTATAAGAATTGGGTACTTAGAAGAGTAAAGTTAGAATTCAAAATTTTAAAATGTGTTATTCTTTCTGTACTTTTGCGTTTCAGCTACTCAGAATTAAAAATAACTTGATATTTGTCTTATTTGTAAAAATATTTATGAAGAGAATGATATGCCAAACCAGGCTAGAAGACATGTGGATAGAATAAAGAAAAATTAAAAGTACTACCTTACATATACACACACATTCAGATGAAAAGTTTTAGAATGTTCCTTCTTTTTTTAATGTTTCCCAAATTCTACAACATTTGTGATTCATGAATTCATAAACAAGACCAAGTAACAAGAGTTTTAACACAAATAGTAATGGAACTATCAGAAAAAAGGGCAGAATTTACCTCTGAACTACAATAGCTAACCCCTGCTACTCCCCAACATCATTTTAAAAAGCAAGTTCTTTGGCATCAGTAAAAAGTTGAATCAGCTCCATGAGTCTCAATTTACAATGAAGCATAACATAAGCTTTAAGGGAGAACAGAACTTAATAACAAACGAAAAATCAGGGAAGTTTTCTTTCTTTTCTAAAATATATATATATATATATATATATATATATATATATATATATATGAAAACTGCATTCTTCTCCTGAATACATAGTTGCACAAATTATTATTTATAGAGCTTCTTTAATTATGTACAACCATAAGAATGACTTACAGTTTTTTCTTTTTCCTATTCAGAGGAGATTTTTAATAAGAAAATGGTAAGCAATCAGAAACTTAGTCCCTCATGTAGTCGACCTTCTAAATATTCAGTATTTTTATTGACTGTCCATTGTATTTTCTTCCCTTGAGATACTGGTATGGTAATCAAAGCGTGGGAACAGTTAAACATTATTACAAAACCCCAGAGCCAAATGCGTCCTCCACAAAAAACTGCATTTCTCTTCCAACAACTAACTGTGTTTGTGATTAAATGCAAATATAAATGCTAGCAATCAAAACAATGGCTTGTAATCATGTGCAGAATGATTCATGAATTAGCGTGTGTGTGTGTGTGTGTGTGTATCTGGATATACGTATATACACACATATATCTCTTTCTCCAGATTTTTAAATGTACTTTAGAGAAAAGAAGAAAAATAAGAGCGAAGAATTCAAGTATTTTGAATTATAATAAAAGATACTGCCAAGTCCTTCAGCAACTGTTTATCATGCTAAATACATTATAATAACTATTCACCGGTCATATATATTACAATTTCCCAAATTATATATCAATAAACTATGTTCAAGATGCACAAAACTTAATGGGAAAACTTTTAAAGCCTGAATTTCAGTACAGAAAAACTTTTGGCATGTTCTCTACTTGAGATTTTAATGCTGCTTAGAAATTTCTTTAGGGCATCTAGAACCCCTTTTGTGATTTTTCATCAGCTGTTTTACAGACAGCAGTGATCTCTATGATACACATTTTCACTTTCTGCATGATTGAAAGAGTTCATATGCTACATACAATTTTAGCATAGTGTGTAAGATTAAATTTCTAGAATATAGAAAGTGATAGCCATCAAAACTGCACTGTTGCTGTTTATAGTAATTCCCAGTATTTACTGTCTGATGGACATTTGTGAATAATAGAGAGGGTGACACCAAGATGATATGTAGGCCACAGTAATCACTGGTAGTTCACACTGTTGACTGTACACAGGCGGGAACCAGCAAGCACCTGGATATTCGATACACTTCCAAGTGGGCAGCTTCTTTGCTTTCCGGAATGGAACTGACTTTGAAGAACATGTAACAGATAGGCATAATATCATTCTGGCTGACTTTGTCTTGTTGAAGCTTCCGTGTTGCATAAATTTAGGACTTGAATTGTCCATCACAGATCACGTTGTTTTACAAACTGCCCTCCGTTTCCAACAGTTTGGCCATGAATTTTACAAAGAACTCCAATGCACTTTCCAACAGAAAGCTTAGGCTAACGCAGAACAGCAAAATGATCAAGAGCATGAATTACGGAGCAAGGCTGACCTGTGATCAAATCTTGGCTCAGCCACATATAATCAGTCTTGGATAAATTACTTTGTTTCTCTTAGCTTGAGTTCCTCACCTTTATACAGGATATTGTAGTAATGTTACCTCCGAAAAATATAATAAGTAAAATAATACACATGAAGCAGGTAAGAGAGTTCTTGACAAATAAAAAACACTCAAAACTGTTAGGTGGTGTAATTATGAACTCACATACATAGTAGGCCTTTATGTAAACTACCGTTCAGTGTAATGACTGATTCTCCATCAAACGGGTCTGTGAAAGCTGGGTTGTGGCTAACCCTCTTCCAATGCCCAGCATTGGTAACTGCTTCAGAGAGATTGTAACGTACCTTTCTAGCTAAGATACTGTGATAGTGTAAGTTTTCAATTCTAAAGAGAACCCTCCACATTGACCCTGATGATGCTTTTACTTGCCAACAAAAAAATGAAAAGACTGAGAGGTGAGAGTTGCTTACAAAATTTCCCATAGCGTGCTTCTCCACAGAGGTGTGTTTCCAAGAAGCAGTTTTCCCTACATGAATTCCAAACTCCGACAGTGGGCTGTCGTTCACCTGTGCCTTCTGCTGATGTGCCCACCATCCTTGTTATAGTATGTCAAGCATGAGGGATGAGAACCTCTTACGAGGACCTTTAATGAACATTTGGAGAATCTAACTGTTGTGCTCGATTCTTACTCTAACAGCTCAATTCCTGTTCTGCAGACAAGCTTTTTGATTTGAAATCTGTCTTTCATTCCAGCTTCGCAGGTAGGTTTGGGTGCGGAAGTGAGCTCTTAGTTTCTATACCTGTTTCTCCTGCTGTCCTGCTCAGAGGACCACAGTAATGGACATGGAAGAATTTCATGCCCCAAAGACTCATCCCACAGAGTTTTACTTGATCATATTTAAGTCAAAGTTGGTCAAAAATATATGCAGAATGCTGACGCTTTCTTTTGTGATGTTCGTTGTAAGGTTATTGTAACTCTGTGCTGCTTCCATTTCAGGGGCTGCACTTACAGTTATGCCAATGCCTCCGCCGTAAGAACCCCTGGCACCAGGCATTGTCAGCTACTTATAAAAATATATGTAGATACAGCGTATGGCATTCCAAACAAATATCACCATAAGTACATTTTTAAGAATTCACTTAGGGTATTTCTAGAGTGTTCTAAATGCTTAAAAGCAACAAAGTCATATTCAAGTTCTCAAGCAGTTTTTCAAAA
Organism: Saimiri boliviensis; assembly: GCF_048565385.1. NCBI lineage: Eukaryota > Metazoa > Chordata > Mammalia > Primates > Cebidae > Saimiri > Saimiri boliviensis. Next base: position 78,861,497 of record NC_133450.1, read on the forward strand.
CACCTTTATATATTGCTTGGAAAGGTATAAAAATACAAGCAGTGTTGTGTAATAAATACACACATTTTAAGGTCCTGGCTAAAGATCAAATGTTCAAAGAGCTGGGACAAGCAATTTCTACATTTGCCTCAGAAATGTGTCCTTCCTTCCCTTATGGACTGGAAGTGAGGCAGAACCTTTAAAGTATTAATAGCATTTTCATTTTTGCTCCTTTGCCAGGAATTGTAGAAACAATTCTTTACTTCCATAATGTGACTCTGCAGTATGAAAAACATCTGTTTTTTTTTTCTTTCTTAAATTCAGTGTAATTTAGATTTATCTGCTTTTCAGTCTAATTTGGATTTTTGTCTTTCACTTTGTTTAAATTCATATCACAGCACTGGAATCAAACATTTGTAATTAGGGTACTCTTACACTTTTATGGCCAAGGTACGTCCTGTGTTTTCTTACATTAAGATGATCTGCCTTTATTTCAATCACAATCACTAATTTGGAAGTTACCATCTTCTTGAATTTCCACATCTTGAATTTCACAGTAGGTTCTGAAACTCTGAAGTCTCATACCCAGTATTCATGATTAAGACTCACAATTTTACAAAGCTAAGAACTAACTACAATAGAAAGGAGTGCAAGCTTACTTTTTAAAATCTGCCTTCTGCTCCAGGCAGGTGCAAACCATGAGAAACAACTAGAGCACTGACCAAACAGAAGATGAATTACACAGAATGAGATTTCCTTGGCAAAACTTAATAACCAAGCTCCTTTTGAAATATTTCTAAAATTGGAAACAACCTAAATATCTATAAATGGGGAGAAAATTAGGTAGAGTATCATACATCTTTACTACGACATATGATTCAGTTATCAAAAGAATGAAAATGATCCATATCTAGTGACATAGAAAAGTCTTTGAGATCTAATGTTATTCAATTAAAAAAATCAGCAATACACATAATGTAATCCAACTTAGGTTTTTTAAAAAGGAAGTCATACAAATATATGTATAGCTATGTGTATCCATGCACAGTCTCATGCATACAGACACACATATCTGAATACATATGCACAGATGTTTCTATACATGTATACATGTACATGGCTTATAAACGTGTGGACAAAATCTTGGAAAGACATTCATTTTTATGCTGGTGAGTTTCTTAGAAGAAGCGAGGTTGGAGGGAAAAGCATCCATAGAACTATTTGATTAGCAATGACCATTTCCTGCAGTTTCCTTGAGGGGATCACTCTTCTCCCATTCTCTAAGGTTCTTATGGGGATGCCAATTACACTACACATCTCTTGCACAGGATTTGGTAAGAGTGGGTATATGATCTAAGAAGTCCCAGTCAGTGTCCTTCCCTGGGATTTTATATGTGGGCACTGGGAGAAGAAAGTTACCTCACATTTCTAGAGCTACTACCAGTATAATTAATTTACAGTTGTCTAAAGCCATGCTCTCAATCCCTGCTTGCCTACTAGGAGGAAATAAGAGAGACAGAAGAGGAAAAGGGATAGGTGGGAAAGGAGAATGTGCAGGGGAGGAGGGAAAGAGTCATCTGAATCTTTGAGTCCAGTTGTATATTGACTAATCATGCCTAAGGCCAGCCCCTTTCCTGGATTTCCCATTTCTATGAACCAATACATTAACTTTTCTTAATTTCCCATTTCTATGAACCAATACATTAACTTTTCTTAATTTGATTTGGTTTTTGTCACTTGCAACTGAAAGTCTTGGCCAATCTAGTCTGTTTCTGTTTCATACTATGTATTTGTATACTGTTTGATTGTCTTTACAAAGAGAATGTATTAATGCATTCCTTGTATAAAAATATTACACACTGATTTAAATATTTATTTGTATATTTGTTTATTTAATACTGCATTGCCTCACTAGACTTCAGAGCAAAGACCCCTGTATAAACAGAGACTATGCCTGTTACATAGTAGTTGTCCAAGAAACAGTTGTTTAAAAAAAACAATGTGTCCTGGGGAAGTTAAATAGTATATATTCCTTGACTGCCGGATGTTTAGGGAATGGCAGGGCTGATAAAGGTGATAAGCATGTATAGGGGGAAAGTTACGAAGAACTTTTTAAAGCAGGCATTACATCTACAGTAAATGGTAGTACAAATTTAGCATCTGTGTCATTAATTAAATCCTTAGTTTAAATTCTTCTCTCCTATAAACAGGTAGACACTCAGTTATAGACTTCTCTAAGGTCAACAATCCATTAAAATATGATTGTGCTCTCCCATGTCTTCGGCCAGGTAGAAAAGCTGGTTCCAGCAGGGTGCACGTGAGGCCAAGGTAACAGATGTGATTCTTTGGAAGGCCTGTTTTCTTCATTGTAATGCATGTCCAGCTGTCTGTCAACCTTGCACTTGGGCTCATAATGAGAATGGGTGAGAGGGTGTTTCAGAGTTGGCGCAGATCCACTAGAAAGAGCTCAAGGCATTCTGTTGGGGAGTATCAACATCTTCATCTCCCTCAGTAGGAGACAACTTTATAAATATAAGACCTTTGCCTACAGTACTCTCTTACCAGCGGAATCCACATCAAAAGTTCCATCTTAATAAAAATCTGTGTAAGTTCTTTCATTGTGGTTCCGCTTGTGGTGCACATCTGTTTATTTTCTTGACATGAGTTGCACATTACAAATTCACTCAGTACACGGATGGAAAATATTAGTGGGAACATTGACTGCAGCTGTCCTTTTCATAGCCTGAGATTGTGTGTAACTCTGCCGTGCATATTTTTTTAAATGCCTTAACTAAAAATGAGTGCTTATGCCTGGTCACAAAATATCAGCAATCCTATTTTCCCAGTAGCCATGACTATGGACTTCAGCAGACTTTGGCTTTATTAGACACTTGTGATATTTCTCCTAACTATACTCTCCTCCCTGGCCCTGTTGCCCTAGTTTAGTTGACTACAAAGTGACTTTCTGGCCATCTTGTCCTCTCATTGTCCATATAAACACAGCCTAGTAATGTGGTCTTACAACAAGCAGTGTTATTGGCGCTATGGACTGAATCTTTCTGTTTCATTTTGAAAAATAATATTATCTTCCATCATGTTGGTAGTGACTAATGAAAGTGCTCAAAAAGTTGGGGGCACTGAGAGAATGGTGCCACATCTCTTGGCTACATGAAATATGGCATAGACAGCCATAGCACTGTGGCTCAATGGTATGTCTATCCGCCACTCTTGTGAGAGTTACAGACTAGCTTTCTTGGGTTTTCTGCTATTTTTCTTGCAATGTGTCATCAGTTCTGGACAGTGGTCAAGCTAACTCAATTTTATGACATCATTCTAGAAAGCTGGGTATATAATATAATTGAGCCTGCCATAACTGTCTTTGGCTTATGCAGTGTATGACTCTCTTTGGTATATATTTAATTGCCATTAAACAGAGCATTTTGCTCTCTCTACAAAATATTTTATTATGTTCTTGTTCCTTGTGATCTTCATTTTTTTTTGAATGGGGGTGAGTGTCAGTTATGTTTCTATCTAATTGTGGTCATTTCGTGTTTATTCTGTCTTCCAAAATATTAGCTACTTCTCAAAAAATAAACCATATCTAAATATCCTGAGAAATATAGATGTGACCAAAACTGTATTAGTTGGTTTCACTCAATGTGACAATTAGTTTAACATGGAAGCATAAATATTGATTTCTCTTGTGTCTGCCTTGCAGGTCATAATGACTCAGATTTTGACCATGTGTATGATAATATTTCATTTAGTCATAGTGATACAAATATGGCATTTACATCATTAAGAAATTGGTGAATCTACATCTTCTGTAGCATAAAAGCCACATCTACATAAATGTCAAATTGAAGTGTTCTCTAAAGATCCTTAAGTATTCACAAATCATGACATTATTTTAAGATGTATTTGTCCAGTGTGCTGTGCTATAGACATCCTTATGTAACCCTTGACAAATAAAATGGAAAAGGCTTAAAAAAGAACCTTTCAAATCAGTCGACTAGAATTGGCATTTGTCCCACAGAATATCACATGGCATTCATTTTCTTCTCCCAGCCCCACAACTCTTCAGTTTGAAACCTCTCTTTGAATTGACTATTCTCATGAGAGTGATTGATAGAATTTAGGATATATTTTTATTTATTGTTAAAGAATGAGAAACAGAACTAAAAACAAAATATACATAGTGTAGGTCCTGCTTCCTTCTTGAATGCTATTATAGATTCGGAGGTTACTTGGGGCCTTAAACCTGATGGGATTCTAACATTTCCCTGTCTGGATCTCCATGCCTTGAGTGACTCTGACTAGGGAATAAAATATTAAAATCATGAACTAACAGGTAATAGTATCTTACATACTTGTGAAAAACTTCAACAATATTGGAAATAAGATAAACAATAGGATTGTGAGTTGCTGTGTGGCCTCTGGAACAAAATGTTTAATCAAAACCAAAACGTGCGCTAATTCTCTTTGTGCAAAGAACTTTGATGATGTTACATAGGAGGTGTTTCTAAGTACCACAGAGATATCCTTGCCTTGCTACTGCTGGGGCAGGAATTTTAATGATGTTACACAGGAAGCGTCCCTAAATGGCTCTTGGTGAGGCAGGGATATTTAATGGTGCGACACAGGAAGGACCTCCACACTGTTATTGCTGAGATAATGTCAAAAGTACTGCACGATGGGGAATGTTTTCTGCTTGGTGCCAGGCAGAAGATAACTCTAACTGCCAAAAAAAAGACTGAAAATATACTTCCTGCTGCCACAGTATGCTTAGAATGCTACAAAATGCAGAGAAAATGCTGATTGTGCCAAAAGGAACAGAGAGAAGTGAGACCTCCTGTGTGGGAAGAGTTGCAGGGCCAAGACACTTGGGAGGCTAACAAGTAAATCAGGCAACCTGCAGTTTGGTGAGATAAGCAAATATCTCTGCAAAGTTTCAATATGAAGTGCACTTTAAGATTCTGCACATAAGAAGACCAAGAATATATCAACAAGGGCTCTGAAATCAGAAACCCACATCTGGCACGAAAGAAACAAGGCAGGGCATTTTCAGCAAACCAAAGTTTCTCCAAGAAACAGAAACAATAAGAGAGGAGAAGAGTTGAGCCTGAGTCAACATAGCCAACATTCCTTGGCCATGGAAATGAAGCGATTTTCACAAACCCGTACTTAGATGAGCATGAAGATGGAAAATTGAACTCCACTGACTGATACTTATGGTTGTTCTATAGTAAATATAGTCCCCATGGTAACTGAATAGTAAAATTCGTATAGTTTTCTCATTCCAGAAAGTACATTTAAACCTTCAACAAACCTTTCTATGATTTGTAAAACATCCTGAGTTAAAAATCACTTCCTGGTATTGTGACTGACAGAAATTTGAATGGACTATATACTTGACTATTACAGTTAAGACTCTGGTGTCCTGAGTAGGCAAAACCAGGCGAGCTGCTCTGTTCATCTTTTGGGTGAATAAAGAAAGTAAGGAGCCACAAATATCATAAATCATCCATGAAAGAAACATGGAGGCTCCAAGGGGCCAAATGTTCTGTCCTCATCAACCACTACCTGAATTGTCCTTTCCTGGAAGGTGACGAGATCAGCATGTGAATCAAGTTGATCAGTCTCTGGTCTCCTAAAAAAAAACCATAGCACATACCTTTGCAGTCTGAAGGGTCTATTGCTAGTAAGTGTCTATGATTAGGGATGAGAAAATTAGTTATAAATATTTTCACGTTGTATGAGGTTGTCCTAGCAAATATTGACATTAGGTCAAATGATGAAGATTTATGAATGAATGACTCCAAATTCCCTCCATGCCCCCCAAATTCCTAATCATCCTTATTCTATTCTACACTTTCTTTCTTTTGCTGTATTTATCAATTACTAATAAACTAATGATTATTTGTTATATCATTTGTTCACTGTTTGTCTTTCCCATTGTTAGAATTCATGCACCAACAAGGGCAAGTATCTACATGTACTTTGTTCACCAACACATTCCCAAGCAGTCAAACATGTGCCGAGTACAGAGTAATTTCTTAATATATACTTATTGAAAGTGTTGAAATAATAAAGTTATCAACCTTAATATTTCATCCTGTCTCTAAGCCATTTCTATCGAGTTAATATGTTCCCATTAACCTAAACCTAATGAATTAATAAATACTCAGTTGTTTTTTATCAAAACAAGAATTCCTCCCTTATTTTTCTATTACATTCTTGGAACAATTCTTTGTAGTCTCTTATGCTTCTATGTTTCACTCATTTCCTATTCATCATTTTTCTCATACCCTATGTCCATGCCATCCTATTCATGCTAATTAATATTGCCATTAATGGTATCCTATAAATGCTATCTTATTAATGTCAATACATATCCTGTACATGACTGCTACATAATGGCCCGAGTAGTATCATTTCTCTAAACCAGGGATAGCATTTAGGTATCATGAGTCTTGCCAACTGAAATCGATCAGTAAAGGGTACCCAGAGGACTGTGTTGAGAAGGATTCTAGTGCTATTCTGAAAGCATTCTGCATTTGAATAGGGGTATGTGTCATGGGACAGGTAATGATGGCATGTCATCCTCGGATTAATGCCTCATCAACTCACTACATTTAATGTAGCACACTCCTTCGTAATGTCCAAGTTTTAGTTCATTCCTCTTTAATATCTTTAATATAAAAGTTTAAAAAAACTTCCTCAAAGATATTTTAATCATGCTTCTCTCCCATCACATAATAATTTATAGTGTTTCCCCTATTGTCATTATGTCAAAATATAACTTTAATCTAAATTCTAGACAGATCAGTTACTGAACCTTCCTTCCCCATCCTCAGAGACTTAATCATTCGTGTTTCCCTACTCAGAATCCTTGCTCTAGCCAAAGAATCTGCCTGTTTTCCTTGCATGCCTTGCTCAACTCTATTCAACCCTATTTACATGAGGTTGCACGCTGTACCTAAAATGACTGTCCTCCTTTCCCTGGCCAAATCCTTCTCTCATCTCTCTGGAAAACAACTTCCAGGAAGCTTTCTGTAATTAAGCAGACCTAGTGAGACACAGCTTCACTCTAAGCAGCCTCAGGAATCCTATGTTCAGTCTTATTTTTTTAAATGTGATTTTATATACAAATATAGAGCTGTATCTTAAACAGGTAGGGCTGAATTACATATAACATGCATTTTTATACTGCTCCCCAGCTGTAGGGTCAGGGTTTAGCACATAAAAGGAAATAGTCCATGCTGATTACAGTCTAAGAGAGAACAATCTTTCCGTCCTGTTCAGAGCAGTGCAGTTGTACTCAGTAACAGAGCTCAATGGACTTGTGAGTGGAAGTGATGGGACTGTCAGAGGCCTGACTTCAAGGCCAGATGTCTGGAAATCGCAATGGTTGTGACCTAAAACAGTCTTTTACCCATCACTCTTGAATTCTTAGGAACACTCAGTCAAGGTCAGTTTGAGAAGAACCATGACAAATATGCCACTGCACATAACTGGAACTCAGGTGTCTAAAAAAGCCTAAGAGTTTAACAAGTTTGCTACTTTCTCAAATTCACCCTATTTTTAACTCTACCAAAGACACTTACCTCTTCATGTACTTAAGTACAGAGCTACTCTGTGGCTATAAATGGGAGCAGCTGTGGAGTCCAAGATGGCACAGCCAAAGCTGAGTATAGTTTTAGAACTCTACAACTGGAAGAGTTTGTGGCTGCTCACCTCAAAAAGATCTTTCTCAATCTTATCTAAACTGCCCTCATCTCCTGGAAACACTCTCTCAAACACTATCGGGAAAGCCACCATGCATCTGAGCCTTTAGAGAGCCATTCAAATGTACTGAGCACCTACAATATAACAGCCATGATTCAAGGCTCAGGGAATTTAGTGCTAGCAATTCCTTGGGGAATGCTTTTAACCTAATAGTGGAGGCAGCCCTATAATCATATAATTTGATTATAATGGTATAGATCTAAGATGAAGGTATGATCAAAGGGCAATGAAAACACAATGGTGCATGAAACCCAGCCTGAAAGTCTTAAGAAGGGTTTTCTGGAAAAGGTGATATCTCCACTGGGTCTTCACATTTAAGTAGGAGTTCACCAGGTGAAGAAAGACAACAGGGTTGGAGGAATTATGTTTATGCTACTACAGCTTAGTCACAAAGACACAAGGAGAAGTAAGATAATGTTTGTCTTCTCAAAAATGTTATAGTATTACTGATGAGATGGGTCTAAGAATAAATAAACACAAGCTAAAATGGTTCTGATAAGCACCTTTGCAGTTCAGTGACAGAAGGAGGGGGTAAGGGGTAGTGCATTAGGTAAGGGTGTGTCATTAATGTGACATGTGAGGTAGATCTTGAAATAAAGACAGGATTTTGGTGTGACAGGATTTTGGTGTGAAAAATATATAGGGAATAGCATAAGTTAAGGAATATAGATGGGGAAGCTAATGAATGCAAAGGCCACATGAAAAGTACTACTGAAATTGAAATGTAGGGAGTCTGAAGGAGAATAATGAGAAATCAGTTTCAACAGACAACTTGGACCTTGCTTTTGGGTAATCTGGACTATCAGGTTAAGGTGATTTGACTTTGTTATGTCAACCATGGACAACCACTGAAGGTTTCTGGGTGGAACAGTATTACGACCAGAGTTACCCATTAGGAGATACCCATTAGGTAGAAGTACATAAAATAATCTGGACACAGAAGAGATAAAATTGGAGAAGTTGTTCTGGAAGTTATTACGTTCATGTAGGTGAGAAATAACAAAGAACACAGGAAGTGCAATAAGAATGATAAGAAAATAGGGCCAGGCATGGTGGCTAGTGCCTGTAATCCCAACACTTTGGGAGGCCAGGATGGGTGCATCACTTGAGCACAGGGGTTCAAAATTAGCCTGGGCAACATAATGAGACCCCATTTCTGCAAAAAAAAAAAAAAAAAAAAAAAAAAAAAAAAAAAAAAGAAAGAAAGAAAGAAAGAAAAAAATTACTCAGGTGCTATGCTGTGGTTGTAGCTACTCAAAAGGCTCAGGTGGGAGGATTGCTTGAGCCCAGGAGGTCAAGGCTGCGGTAAGCTGTGATCACATCACTGCAGTCCAGTCTGGGTGACAGAGTGAGATTCTGTCTCCAAAACAAAAACAAAAACAAAAACAAAAACAAAAAAGAATGATAAGGAATAGTGAATTTAAAAAGTAGTGCAGTATGTACTTAATGAAATTGAAAACCACTTACATTTGTCTGTAGATGTATGTTTTCTCTGGGCAGAGGTTAGGGAAGTGGCCATTTCTTTTTATAATCTCACTCCTTTGATTGCAAATGGCCCCTAGTCCTAGAATATTATAATTACTCCATTAACGAGAAATGATATTCCAATTAACTCTTCCCAAAGGGTTGGCTTCCAAGTCACTACTCTAAAACTCCAACTTATTTTACATAGACATAATACAAACAAGACTGCCTCCACCCTTTCTAACACAACCTCATCGAGTTGTCCTGATGAGATAATAATGTAGGTAGTATATAAAAGATAATTGGTGCTTACACATTTATTAGTATTTCTAGCAGTGTTCTTATGCTTCAGTGACTGGGTCTAGGATTCAGAAAAATCAATCTCAAAACTGAAATAAGTTTCTTAGTACTTAGCATCAGGCCTGCCTCTTACTGAACTTGGCATAAACAGGTTGAGGATGGAGATCTTGGATAGGAAATTAGGAAGACTCTTACCCAACAACTGATGCTTTGCTCCACACTGAGCAATGCAGAAGACATGGAAGAGTTCTAAAATGGAAATTTTTTTCACTCAGAAGCACATAACGCACTTGGTAATAAAAAAAAATTATGCATGTATGAAGTAACTTTTGACCAAGACCAAGCAAGGATGAAGAATATGGTTTACATTTTGAAGACATAGAATGATGGCTGATACGGTTTGGCTGTGTCCTCACCCAAATCTCATCTTGAATTGTAGCTTCTGTAATCCCCAAGTATTCTTAGAGGGACCAGGTTGGAGGTAATTGAATTGTGGGGGTGGGTTTTCACATGCTGTTCTTGGGATAGTGAACAAATAAATCCCATGAGATCTGATGGTTTTGTAAAGGGTAGTTTTTGCACACGTTCTCTGGCATGCCTCCATGTAAGATATGTCTTTGCCCCTCCTTTGCCTTCCACCATGATTGTGAGGCCTCCCTGCCATGTGGAACTGTGAGTCCATTCAACCTTTTTTCATTATAAAATGACCCAATCTTGGGCCAGGCGCAGTGGTTCACACCTGTAATCCCAGCACTTTGGGAGGCCGAGGCAGCTGCATCACAAGGTCAGGAGATCAAGACCATCCTGGCCAACATGACGAAACCCCATCTCTACTAAATATATATTTAAAAAAATTAGCCAGACATGGTGGTGTGCACTTGTAGTTGCAGCTACTCGGGAGGCTGAGGCAGGGGAATCACTTGAATCTGGGAGGCGGAGATTGCAGTGAGCCGAGATCACTCCACTGCACTCCAGCCTGGGCTACAGGGCGAGACTCCATTTCGGGGGAAAATGAAAGAAAAAATGTACTCAATCTTTGGTATGTCTTTATTAGCCGCTTGAGGATGGACTAATACAATGGCAAAGAAGGCTTCTGTGTTCATCCATTCTCTTTGCCATCTGCTGTAGTCAATCCTTGCTAAAGCTCTGCCTAAGCCACCATTATTTCTGAAGGCTGTTTTTGGTTCCAGCTCCCTTCCTTCTACCCTATGCTACCACAGCATCCTGCCCTTGGCTCTTTGATTTTACCATACAGACTTCAGGGTTGCTTCATAAAGGTCCGGTATTAGCCTGACTGTTCTGGTTAGCATCATCCTTTCTTTATAATATTTGTGAGACTTAAAGATGAACCACACAGACAAGAACTTTAAACTCTGTTATTGCCCTTTGTTGACACTTTCAACAAGTTAATTGTCTGCTTGCCTTCCTGTAATTACTTTAATTACATGCCATTAGTGACCACTAATAAATGCAAGTGTGTTTGATTTTCATATACCTTACTTTCTTTGCCCATCTACAGAACTCTTCCAAGGCTTTCAGAAGCAGTCAAAATATAAAGAGGCAAACCAAGCACGTTCACATTTAACCTTTGGGGCTAAAGTGAAAAATAAAGGATAATTCATGAATGGGCTATTTTCTCCTGCTTCTGACACTGACCAGCATTCCCTCTATAGTGGTTACATATATATGCTGTGTGCTCGTTTATAAGACAGCAAAAGTTAAAAGGGGTTGAGAAATAAAAGCTGCCTAATTGCTGCTATTATCTCAACTCAAGGAGAGAATTGCTGGGTGATATTATGAGGATCGAAAAACCATTGAAGATTTTATTGATGGAACACTTTTGCTGTAACTTCAAGCTACAGAAAATGAAGGTCATTATTTTAGTTTTTATGAGCAACTGATTGGGCATTTACATAGAAAGAGCTGAACTATGAGGAGACTAAGCCAATATTCTCTTTGCTACTGTTTTCTAGATTACATCACAATATCTGGTGTGAAAAAAACAATTTATCCAGTTATTGTCTTTTGGTCAGCTTTACCAGTGAAGTACACTGCAGGCCTGAGAAAATGAATTGTACTGAGAATGGTGAGATACTTCTCACTGCCACCCAACCAAAAAGAAAAGGAAAAAAAAAAATCATTGGCAAAAAGTCAAATTCTGTGGCTGGTGGCTGTTTAAATACTTCCAGCACAATTCTCTTGCTTATTAAAACATTAAATACACCAAATTTATTTATAATGATAGCAATATGCTTTCTTCCAAATATAAAATGATAATTTCAATCCTTAATGGCCAGAATTTGTGATTTGAATTTTTTTTCTTGTTGTAAAATTGGGTTATTAGAGGTTATTCTTGATCTTTCCCTGATCCAGACTAATGGCAACACTTGAGTGGCAGCTGGCCAGGGCTGGGCATGTGAGCTCTTTATAGTTATGGGAAGGCATTTTAAATGTGTCTAAAATGAATGGCCCCAACCAGTCAAACCCAAGAAGGTAATGGCTATGAGCACCAGGTGTTCCTCATTGCATACTCTATCCAGGTTATTAGGACTGGGACTGATAACATAATTTACATGCAGATTCCCATAAGAGTTCATGTGGTATTTGAAAACACTCATCTTGTCAGACGAAACAAAAACAAAAACAAGTGCTATGCAATTAATTTCAGGGAAAGGGTATATTTTCCTGATTTTTAAAAAAGTATATCTACTTTGTGAATCTAGTCAATACATTTTGGTTAAATGAATTAACATGCTGGGAAACATAAGAATATATTCCACATTATAAAACGTCAGTTTTCCAATCCATCCACATTGATCCTACATCATGGACTTTTAATAAGTATACAATATGATCCTTTTACCTGACTACTAAGTATTACAGTCTCTTCTGTCTTCAAGTGCTGACATATTCTTGGATGAAGGATAGATTTGTATTAAAAGATATGACCTGACCAAGGGCTCTCAGAAAAGGAGGGAAGTACGGGGGTGCTAGGAATATGAACTAACCAGAGTCAGGAAAAAAGTCCAGATGTCGGAAAAAGAGGAGTCTTTAGGTCAGAATAAACGGCATGGGATCGTGGGAGAAACAAACAATGGGCTGAATTAAATCAGACAGCATGCCTTGGGTGTGTTAGTGTTGCTTTATACTCTGTTGCCCTCCCCCATTCCCAGTGTCTGTCTCGAAGAAATTTCAGGTTTCTATTGAAGGAGACAGAGCATGAGGAAGGTTTTAAAATGGATCATGGATAAGTGGAAGAAATGCTACATAATTTTAAGCCATTTCTAATCTCCACCATTAGTGAAATAAATAGTAGATAATTCTAAGTTGTTTCTAAGCTCCACCACTGGTTTGTGTTTAATTAAACCTGGAAATAATGTATATGAAATTTTCAGATGCTTGGCACACATAAAATGAGTACAACGATTAGGTCCATCTTCTTTTATCAATCAACTAAAAGGTTATATTTTAAGATCACGAAGTTCACTTTGGATTCTTAAATAAAGTATTTAAATTAGCAAGATAAAAACATCCCTTCCCAACCTGATCCTAAATAACTTTTGGAGCTCACTTCTCTAACAATCTTCTGATGAAATCTATGCTTCAAGTAATTCCCAGCATCCTCAGTAAAGCTAAATGAATAAATGAAGTGCCAGCACCTCAAATATAGAGTTCTTTCCTGTCTACCTGCCTGTGCTGAGAATTCCCTACCTACTTCCTCTGCCTGGAATATGGTCCTTTCTCCTTCAAGATTAATGATGAATGTCTCTCCCCTGTGACACACAGGTTTCCCCAACACTTCTCTTTGTTTTCACCACACTTTGTCCAAACTCGCCTCTACAGGCCCTCCATTCAATAGCACTGTCATAAACAACTCAAGGAAAGTCTAGGCTCATGTATTCTTTCTGAGTTTTTAGCCAGGGCTCTTTGATAAATAAGCAATAAATAAAAGAATACAAAGGCACTGTAAGATGGTTAGAAAGGAAAGAAACTGAAGCAAGGGTAATTCAGTCCAATACATCATCCCAAACTTTGACAGGAGTAATTATTTCTTCAGTTTATAGATAAAACGGATTTAACATCACATTTTCAGACCTAATTTCAAACAAAATAATTAAGTTACCTAATACGATCTGACTTCCTGTGAACTGGGATTCTGGCAACTTTCCTCTCTTTCAGCTTCTATTCCTCTACTGAACTCTGCCATGCAACCCTCTCCTTATCAGGAACTGAAAGCTCTCTTACGATGATTTAAAGCATGAACACAAAGACTGGGCATGGTGGCTCACGCCTGTAATCCCAGCACTTTGGGAGGCCGAGGCGGGTGGATCATGAGGTCGAGAGATCGAGACCATCCTGGTCAACATGGTGAAACCCCGTCTCTACTAAAAATACAAAAAATTAGCTGGGCATGGTGGCGCGTGCCTGTAATCCCAGCTACTCAGGAGGCTGAGGCAGGAGAATTGCCTGAACCCAGGGGGCGGAGGCTGCAGTGAGCTGAGATCGCACCATTGCACTCCAGCCTGGGTAACAAGAGCGAAACTCCGTCTCAAAACAACAACAACAACAACAACAACAACAACAACAACAAAAACCATGAACACTTGTTGAATTCAGGAATAAGGATTGAGCGTATGGGGGCTTTCCAGCTAGCATTCAGGCTGCCTACACAAACATATAACCTGCCAACAAGGGAAGTGTTATACGATACAGAAAAATGAAAATCAGATATGCTGCAAAGGATTCTACAGTCAGAGTTTGTTTGAATAGAACCTTCAAGTTTCAGTTGGAATAGAACCTTCAAGACATTCTGTGACAACACTTAGCTACTCTAGGCCTTATTTTCCTCACTGAAAAATGGAGGTGATACTCTACAGGTTCATTATGCAACATACATAAAATTATAAATGTAAACGACTTAGCATAATGCCTGGCACACAAACGGCGCTCAAATATATTGGTATGATTATGATTATAATTGAGGCATTTTTTTAGGTTAAGGAGAGCAAAAATTAATTTTTTTCAGCAAAATTTAACTGCACACTAATTGCTTGGCACTTGTCAGGTTAGGCTCCATTATGCAAGCCACAAATTGACTCCTAAATCTCAGTGACTTAATGCCACAAAGACTTATTTCTTGCTCACATTTTACAGCCAATGAGGGGTTGGCAGGTACTCTGTTCCACACAGTCACTCACGGATTCAAGCTGAAAGAGACTCCATCACCCTGTAGCTATACTATCCAGAACACATACCTGCTAGATTGCCATGAAATCATGCCACAACACCATGCCATACAATCAGGAAGCATTGCATGGGGGCTTTCATTATCTCAGTCTAGAAGTGACATCTGTACCACCTCCAATCACATGTCATTGTCTAGAACTGGTCACAGTGCCTTGTCTGATTGCAAAAGGGCCAAGGAATAGAGGCAGAATGACAGAAGGAAGACTTGCTGAACATCGCTGCGTTTTGTTTTTTTTTTTTTGCCTCAATAGTAAGCACTGGAGAAACAAAAATAATGAAGACTTGGTGCTTCTTTGCATGTAGCAACATGCAAAGGTATTGAATGCCTTTAATAAGTGAGCACCTACTAGAGTGATGCTGCACACGTTTCACGGAGGTCACACAAGACACTTTGAGAAGAATCATATTTTAAGATGGCTTTTAGAGTCATGTAACATTTCCCGCAAAAGATATACTCTTAAGTTTAAGACTTAATATCATGTGCCCTTTGTGCAATAGGTTTGAATTGCCTAGAAATAAAAGGTAAGTTTATGTTTATGGTAATTTCATGGGATAATAGAAAAAATCCCCCAGACATTGAACCAACATTCTACAATTAATTAAGCCATTTACTCCTCAATCTACTTCTCTAAATTGAAAAGACAGAGGTCTCTGGCTAAGATATTCTGACCCCAGTGGCGAGGCGGGTGTGTTGGGGGGCGTCTGTCAGCCTCAGGGCTCAGTGGTAAGCCTGCCTCAGGCAACCCTCAGCTTCTTCCCGACTCAGTTCACTCCGTGAGCCCAAAAGCAAGGCGACAAGCTGACAGGAACTCAGCTAGAATTCTTGGCCTTCTATTCTGCTCCATGAGCCAAAGGGAAGAGGCCACCTTCCAAGGTCCAGCCAGCTAGGAATTAAGCGTCCTCCTCTTTTTTCCTCCTTTACCCTTGCCAGAAAGCCTGTGGACAGCCTTCCCAGGCTTCCGGCTCCCCTGGCCAGCTGGGAAAGGCACAGCCTTTCCAGATCCTGAGGAGCTTTGCCAACAACTTTTTTTTTCCTTGCCCCATGTCAGAGCCAGAACTGCGAGATTACAAAGCCACCGACACAATATAGTCACTAATAGATGTTTTAAGAGACCGAGGGGAAAGAAGGGGTTTCTGGGTCAAAGAAAAAGAAAGAAAATGGTGAGTTTCGAGCAGTGTAGTCATGGTTTTTCATAGTTTGCTGATAATCAGAGCAAACCTTTTGCTTCCAGGGGACCCCAGGCAGTCTGGAAGATGTGTCTCTGATATCTGTTCAGAGCCATATTTCATTAGTTTTATTTTATGAGAAGCTTTCTTTTTGAGCATTAGCCCCAATTCTCTAATGCATGAAAAATTTAAGTTGATACTTTATGAGGAGGCATAAACGCTGGTACCAAATCTCTATTTTACATATAGACTTCCTGAGGACTTGATGGGAAGCCAGCTAGCGACTCTTTCTTTCAGAGTATGTAATGTGAGCCAGGGGACTTGAGCATAATTACTGGATTTGACGGGTGATATAGATCACTTCCAAAGTTGGCCTTGGCGTCTTTTGGCTCAAGAATTCCCCTGGCCCAGCCACAGACCCGCTCTCAAGTGTTACTGACTCTCTCTGATTTGGCCTGGTATTATCAAGGGTCCACTGGCTCCACAAATCCTAAATCTTCCCCAGCCCCAGTTTTGGACCAGAACCAAAGTTGCCTCTGCAGTGGCTGAGGGGAAGGGCCCAGAGAACAGGGGGGACTGAGAGCTGTGACTGGAGGCCACCACTCCTTTCCAGGGAGGCCTGTCTGCCTCTTCCTCTCGTCTCTGTCCCCAGTCCCATGGAGGCCCAAAGGATTAGCAAAGCATTTTCTTTTCCTCAGGCTGACCCTAGAGAAGAGGCAGAGTCTGAATGTTTCTTTTCCAGGAAGTTTCCTTGACTCTTTTGAGACCAGGATGGTAACTTACTAGAGTTACAGTTTCAAGTGCCAGGTACTAGACAAGGCATTGGAGCTCTCTTCCTCCAGAAAAATGGGCGTCATTTGCTCTGGGTCTGCATAACTATACGCAACCAGACAAGCAGTCCTTGACAGAACAAAAGTATGTTCAACCTGAAAAAAGTGATTCTACCTCCTAGACTACAGAATCCAGTTCTAAAAATTAAATAAATATTTTCCATGTTGAACAATTTTAGGATTCAGTCTTCACCTATCTGTCCCTTATATATGTATATCTCATTTAATCCTCAATTCTACTTTTTATATCAATATTATTGATATATTTGAGATGTTACTGATTTCTTCTGACGTTCAGAAGAAATTAAGGTATACAAACCGCAAGACTGATGCCACACAGATTATAAGAGATGGAGGCAAGATTTGATATCACTTCTCTTTGGCCACAAAGCTGTGTTCCTTCTATCACCTGGAGGCCTCTGCATTCCTCCAGGACAGTTCTAGGCCCATTTTGGATGATGAGGGACAACAGTATGGTTTGGACGCAGGTAACACTCTAGTACCCTCCTTATATCTTCCAGGTTTACTTTTTTTTGTTTGTTTTACATGTGAGGTTTTCATAAGAGATTTTCCTTGAAGATAAAAAAAAGTTGGAACAGAGTGCACTATACCATGTGGCCTCCTATTTCAGATTTTCTACTTAGGAAAAAATAAGAGCTAAGACAGTAATATATAACTACTGAGATATCCTCTAAGGATAAAATGACTAAGCAATGTTCTGTTAACGGCCATGATTACCATGTTAACTTACTAGGCAATTGGACATGATATCCTATACTTCTTTGTGGCCCAAATCTTGCCTCATAGGCCAAAATATAAATTAAGGAAGAATTAAGGAGAATGGCTGAATCTCAGTTTCTTTTAATATCTTTTCTGTTTGAGAGAAAAAATCAAATTGCTCCTCCTCTTGTGATCTGGAAAGCGTGGCCTATTGGTAATTAGGGCATGTGGACTTGGTTCTAATCCTAATACGGCCAGTAGTGAATTAAGTGACCTTAAGCAAGACATGGCACATTCTGGGCAGTCGTTTTAAAAATGTCATCCATCTTTAACTTGTTCTGATTTCTTTATACAATAGGGGCTATTAAAATGCACAGGATTTAGAGCCCACCCTAGTGTCCAATCCAGTGGCACTTTGGCCCCTTCGAGAATGGAAATGGCAAAGTCAAGGTAATATGGTCTGAGAGTTCAGGGGTCCTGGCTGGCTCTCCATCAGTCACAACTGCCTTCTTGCTTTTTGCTGATCTCACTTAACCTTGCTTTCCAAGGATAAAATGTTTGTGTCCTCTTTCTGTTTTCATTTTTCTCCTTCCTTCCCCTTACCCCTTCTCTCTCTCTTTTTCGTGTGTGTGTGTGTGTGTGTGTGTGTGTGTGTATGTGAGAGAGAGAGAGACAGAGACAGAGAGAGAGAGAGAGAGAGAGAAAGAGAGAGAAAGAGAGAGAGCGCACAGCCAGCTAGAATGCTGATCACCTGAGGTTCGTTTTTCAGAATGGTCTTGCATTCTCGTGACACACATTTGTTAACCTCAGATGTTACTACTGGGATTTTCTTTCATAGCCATGCTTCGCTCTCTTTTTGGGAAGAGAACTAAAAATCAAAAGTAGCCTACCTTGTAATCTAGCTCCTCCCACTAGGCCCAGCCCCTAGTCTGGCTCGAAAACCACGAATATGGGCCTATCTGCCAGGCTGCTCTCTACTGCCATCTCATGGTAATTCAGCCTCTCTCAGCGAATCAACCTTTCAGTAGGTGCAGACCCTTGCAGGAGACAGAAAATCATAAAGGCTCATGTCTGCCAGAGCAGCAGTCTTTACAACAGATTGCGTAGGACATAAAGGCTGAAAATATCAAGAAAGCGACGGAATGAGTTGAATGTTTAAGCAAGGTGTATATCATAACTTGATTTCAAAAGGTAACAATTAAGAAACTATGACTTATGACAGAAGGTGAATCCTGAATCAGAAAGTCCCATCTTTTGGGGAGAAGTGGGAGTTTAGAACATACCAGAATCTTGGAGATGTATTTATAGAGATGAACAGACTGAAAGCTCCATTAAGAGTCATCAGTGATTTCAACACAGTGACTAGGACAGTGCATCACTGTCTCACAGAGTCTGTAAAAGCAGCCAACGTCACAGTGAAGTCCACTAAAGTCCCCCAATGCCATGCCACTGTGACACGCCCTGCTCCCACCAGCACTCAGGAGGCACCGTGGTCACAGGTCAGTTCACAGACTCTCTCTGGCACTGTGATGCCCCTTCTCCTACCACTTGGTCATAATCTGGAGTATTTCCACCTGTGGGCATTATGCACCTTGCCTTTCTGTGTGGCTGCTTAACAGACAAGTCCATTACAGTATACACATGTGGTTATGAAAAAACACGCTTTACATTGAATAAAATTTGGAAACACCCCATAAAGGACTGTCAGTGTATGGCATGCAACACACAGACCTGGGTTATGATTCAAACGGTGTGCTTAGGCACTGATTTTGTTATTTGTCCTTATTCTTCCCCATTGTATTTTTTCTAAATTGGCTAAGAGGGTTTAGATAATAACAACAACATTTATAGTGTGAGTTGTATTAAATCAAGAATCCCGTCTGTAAAGCTAACCCAACCTGGCCACTTAGTCAAGATCGTCCAGTGCGAATTTGAGGCAAAAATCAAGATTAGATTAAATATTTCCCTAAAAAGAATAAACCTTCCAGGTTCAAACATAAATCAAACAGCAGTATCATTCTATGCAGAAGAGGTGCAACTGCAAAAAAGTTCATGCCTTACCGCCAGGAGTCTTGGGCTTCTGGAGGGCTTCAGGCTGTCAGTCTGTGACCAAGAGATCCAGGATCATGCATTCTACAGCAAATAGAAAAGAAAAAAAAAAGAACAAAAATACATTGGAATAGCCACAAATGCAGTGAAAATGTGTCACCTACAGACTACTAAAAAAAGAGAAAATAAATTGGCACCGGTTCATAATTCCAGTTGATGTAAGCAATTTTAGGCCTTCAACCAAAAAGATTTCCCCACACAAAACTTATTAAGTAAGCCAACAGTGTTGACCAGGGCCTGAAAAAACATAGGACATGGTGATTGCAGCTAACCAAGACTGTCAGTTGAAACAAGGACATGGAATAAGGTAACACCAAGGCATACAGTAACCAAGTTATTTCCTTCCCAATAGTTACAATTAGTTCATGGGAAGAGTCTTATTTTGGTTAAACTATGTCCCTAAACTGTACCAATGTATCTTTTAACCAATTTAGGTATTAGCAGACAAGATTCAACTAGAATTTGTTAATAGGGTTTTTTTTTTCCATTGCATTTGTATTTATATGTCTTCTATTTATCACAGATCATAGGAGTTTCCATTTAACTTCTGATAGCAGAAATAAAGTATTTCCTTATAAAAGGGTTTTAAACTTAATCAGGAATAAAGTAAATCTTAAGTAAATAATAACACTTTTCAAATATCAACATGGAGAGATTTTAAAGGTAGTCATAAGTGACTGAGTTTGGGAAACAGAATTTTCACGAAGAAGGGAGGTAGCCGTACCTCGGAGATTGGAAGCTAAATGAAGACAGAGTCAAAGATTTCTTTGTTAATTTTATCTCTAATATCTAGCACAGTACATGGCATATAGTAGGTACTTGATAAATACTTTTTCAATAAATGAACAAATAAACACCTTCTGGAGAATCTGGAGGATGTTTAGATGTCTGAGCTACTGATGGGCATGGAACAGGGCTTGCCTATGATTCTAATTCTAATATCTGGAATTGTTAATCTCACAGTACTCTGGGAATATTTACAGAATACATAACTGAACGGGCTGAGTATTCTAATTTTCTAAAATTCCTCAAAAAGAAAAGGAAAAGGAAAAAAACTAAAGACAGTTTTAAAGTCCTCCCCTACTAAACACACACACACACACACACACACACGGACACACACACACGGACATGTACACACGCACACACACCTTAAAGCAGTTGTCCTCAGACAATAGCATTCTAAGGCAGGAAATCCACCCCAGGTTCAGACAATAAGGGGGTGCACTACCTGTAAAGAATTTTAAAGTAATAATCAACTTCAACTAAAGGTTGATCTACTTTTTATCATCACCTTGCATGGACAGTTTTCAATCATGGCAGTCATAAAATACTCCTTCCTCTGGGCAGATAACTCCCACTACCCACTATGCCACTGGGTTCAGAAAAGATGGGTTATGTACTTAAAACAGGTAAGAAATTATGCTGATAGGAAATCTGGCAGTGACAGACTTTCCATACCCAGAGACCTTAAGAGTTCAGGGGTCAATAAAAAGGAAAATCTAGGACTTTTCTACATAAAACATTCCAAGAAAGTCTAGACAGGGTGGAATAAGAGGAATTGGTCTTTAACATCATTCTGAATGGCTTTGTAGTGTGTCGAAGAGGGTAAGTGAATATAACCCAGGGGAAGCACTATTCCCTTTAGGCTGAGAGTCTAACAGCTGTGGACAATTTCATCTGTGCCATTCAAACTTGGATATTGAACATTGGCAATTCATCTGTGCTTTCTTGATCTTTAGAAGATAAGTAAGGAAAAGTGACGCTTTAATACTTGCACAGCCCATCAACAGAAAAATATGTAAAATAAGAGGTTCTGATAAGCAGGTGATCTTTTGGAAGGTATTGAGTCAGCTGCTCTTGATAATTCTCCCTTTGCTGTGAACTTGCTCCCCATAACCAAGCTCACCTCATATCTACAGCTGCCTCTTCCAAGGTTAGCAACTTGGCTGACTGTGACCCCTGATGACTTGTGTCCTTTCTCAGAGCCGAGCTTTCACTCACTTATGCTGAGTCCATGAATCAGACAATTCTTGCTCCTTATTGCCCGTTTCCCTGCTGAGCTAGTGCTCAGAATTCAAGCCACTTGTCTCCATACCATTTTGCTATTTGTTCAATTGCAGCGGTTAAAACAGTCTCAATTTCTACTAATGCTGTTAGTTCAGGATAAATTCTACTATCATGAGAAAACACCAATAATGGAAATCCCTTTCAGCTGTAATTGCATTTTCAATGATGGAAGAAACATAGGTATGAATGCGCAAACACACGCACACACACGAGTAACATACATTTAAATTACAAACAAGGTTGAAGTTGCTAATTTTCTTGATTGTACTGTATTTCTAACAAGAAGGCAGTCAAATCTAGCTCAATAAGTGACAATCAGTGGAATAAGCCCATTACTTATATATCTACTGGCCTATGCTTCACCAAGTATTGTGACATGAACTGTCTTATAGCAATCCTGTTGGAATTTTAATATTATTTTTATACTACAGATGACAGAAAACACTAAGACCATAAAAGTAAAGACAGTTTTTCTAGATCACATTGCTAGTGGGGGAAGGTGTTTAAACTGGTCATCTTTCTGCTTCCTACTGGAGCAGGCACATTTACTAAACGGCACTGATGCTGCCAGTGTAGGTCTTATGGAAACAGATACGATGGTGATAAAGGACTATATCTATATCAATGTTCTCTTAGCATCGTGGCAGGGAAACAAACTAGACAATGAGTTAATCCCCAGCAAAATGCCATGACATATAAAGAAAAAAACAGCTCCACTTCAATTTTGCAGGCACTTAAATCTATGCTTGCAAGGTTTTTGCTAATTCAACAGCCTTTTTTTTTTTTTCATATCTTCCTCTACTTCTAATTATACCATTTAGCTAACATTTTTCAGTAGTTAGTTCCCAGAAATTTTCCAACATTCTTGCATATTCAGCTTTTAAATGTTTAATGAGAATACACAGGGTATGTGGCCTTATGTCAATCTACCTTCTCTACGTTGCTTCTTCTAGCAAGCATTAGCATAAATAACACCTTGGCCCAAACCAGACCCGGAGTGTGTCAATCCACAGTGATTTCCAGGGTAGGGAATGACAATGGGTCCATGAAACATAAATTATAATGAATGCCTGGAAACTTTCCATGCCAGCTTTGCAGCAGAGAGGGCACAATGCTTTTACATTGATAGGGGTAAGTCACAGTTTTCCACATCTTTAAGCTCTTATTTCTAAAACAAGAATAAAACTTATTATCCTTGTGAAGAAAAGGGAAACCTTGTATACTGTTGGTGGAACTGTAAATTGGTAAAACCATTATGAAAAAGGTGTCAAGGAACCTCAAAAAACTAAAAATAGGCTGGGTGCGGTAGTTCATACCTGTAATCCCAGCACTTTGGCAGGCCAAGGTGGGTGGATCATTTGAGGTCAGGAGTTTGAGACCAGCCTGGCCAACATGGCAAAACCCCACCTCTACTAAAAAAAATACAAAAAAAATTAGCCGGAAGTGGTGGCACACTCCTGTAATCCCAGCTACTTGGGAGGCTAAGGCAGGAGAATCACTTGAGCTTGGCAGGTAGAGGTTGCAGTGAGCTGAGATCACTTCTAGGCTGGAAAGCCTGGAAGACAGTGAGATTCCATCTCAAAAATAAACAAACAAACAAAGAAACAAATAAATTAAAAACAGAACTGCCATACAGTCTATCAATTCTACTCCTGGGTACATATCCAAAGGAAATGAAATTATTAATAATACATTAAAGAGCTATGTATACTCCCACATTATTGTAGCATTATTCACAATGGCCAAGATATGAAAACAATATATAAGTATTCACCAGCGGATAAATGGATAAAGAAAATGTGATAAATATTTACAACTGAATATATTATTCAGCCCTTAACGAAAGGAAAATCTACCATTTGTGACAACATGAGTAAACTTTGAGGACATTTTGCTAAGTGAAAGAAGCCAAACACAGAAAAACAATTACTACATGATCTCACTTCTATGTAGAAACTAAAGAAGTCGCGAACCCATAGAAACATAGTGTAGAGAAGTGGGTGCTAGAGGCTAGGGGGTGGGAATAATGAAGGGATTTTTGTCAAACGGTACAAAATTTCAGTTATAAAATGAACTAAGTAAGTTCTGGAACATCCAATATACAACATGGAAACTAGTTAATGATACTGTATTACATCCTTGTAATTTGCATATAGAGTAGATCTGAAGTGTGTTTACCACACACAGAAAATATTGTTAACTATGTGAGGTGATGAATATGTTAATTACCTTGATTATAATTATTTCATAATATATATGTACATCAAATCATCATTTTGTACACCTTTTACTTGTCAATTATGCCACCTATAAAGCTGGAAGAAAATCAAAATAAATTCTTTATCTTTTTCCTATGAAAAATTACAAATATGAACATTTTGATATCAGAAAAGCACATCAAGTTCCCTGAGAAAACCAATAGGTAATATTATTGCAGAACTGGCAAAGCCCTTTACTACTGAATTAGTCCATTCTTGCATTGCTAAAATAACTACCTGAGACTGGGTAATTTAGAAAGGAGGTTTAATTGACTTAGGTCTGCAGTCTATGCAGGAAGCACGGTTGGGGAGGCCTTAGGAAGCTTACAATCACGGTGGAAGGCGAAGAGAAAAGAGGCATATCTTACATGGCAGAAGAAGGAGAAAGAGAATGAGGAGGTGCTATACACTTGTAAACAACCACATCTTATGAGAACTCACTATCCTCAGAACAGCAAGGAAAAAGTCCGCCCCATGATCCAATCACCTTCCACCAGGCCCCCACTTCAACACTGGGGATCACAATTTGACTTGAGATTTGGGTGGGGACACAAATCCAAACCATATCAACTGGGTTTAGAACATAAAGTCAGAAATCTTTCCCCTTTATAAGTTGTACAAGAGTTTAGCCACCTAGCAATGTTGCAAATCTAGGCCTAGGCAGTAAGAATTTTAATGGGGATGTGGAAACCTATTTGCCCACTTCTTTTTGTACAAACATCTGTATTCCGGGGCTTAATGTTAAGAACCCATTAACAGTGAAAGAGTTTAGAGTTAGAGGCCAAGTTGAAATGATTCAAATTTTATGAGGAATGTTTCAATTTTTCTTATTATAAATCTAGATATTCATTGGTCAAAATGCATTTACTACCTACTGTGTGCAAAGCACTGTGAGTACATGACAGATGATCTCGTGTTTATCAAGTACCTACCATGTTCTAGGTGCTATGCAAGGCACATTTACTTGTGTGTCTGTGAGTGGTGGGGGAGACAGGGAGGGCCAGGAGGTATGAGCAGAGAGAAATGGAGTATTCTAGCTAGAGGCTCACTTTTATTTATCGCTGAGATTCATACATACCTGCAAACTTGTGAAATTACCTGATTATTTGCAGAAGAAAATTAGGTCTCTTCATAAATTAAGACAAACCCACTTGGTCTATGACAGTCCCTCTTTTGTCAGTGGGGTGGAGAAATTCATGGCCCATGACTGTCACTTTGATTTGTGTTCTGACCTAACTTTGCATGGACTCATATATTAATATATGGTACTTGTCCATTAAGAGGTATTTAAATTAAAGGGTTAGAGAGAGAGACAGAGAGAGAGTCTTTTCATTTTGACAAGGGTACAGGGTGGTTTATGCATGATCTCACTTATGTGTATAAACTAAAGAAGTCAAACTCACAGAAACAGAGAGCAGAAAAGTGGGTGTTAGAGGCTAGAGAAGGGAATAATGGAGGGATTTTAAAATTTTAGCTCCTTGAGGGCTTAACTAAATCAGCCACACCACAGTGGTGGCAGGGAATTATCTACCATGCCTGCATATCAGCACCTCCTCAAACCAACCATCTCACAAAAGTGAAAAGCCAGGCTCAGATGTGTAATACAATGTTGGCAGATCTGGGAACATCAGGAGCCCTTGGCATGGATTTGGACACTGGTGGCAGTGGCCTGGCATGAGGCAGAGACAAAGGCACCTGAAGCATGATGGGGTGGGGTAGCATATTCCATATGATAACTGAAACCTTTTCTTAATGAGCACATATGAGACACCTCTATGGAGGGGGTGCTGCAGGGGCTGAATTTATTACAAGAGCATCCAGAGAAGGACTTTTTACTGTACATGATCCTGCAACACATATTTTACATGGAAAATATATTTTATTTCTCCTAACTGTATGACAATAGAAGTTTATTAATCTCATCTTACTGTTGAGGGGATTGTAGCTTACAAAAAGTTAAAATTGCTTCTCAAGGTCACTACATGGGTTGAATGGCAGCCCGCAAAAAGATATGTCCAGATCATAACTCCTGAAGCCTGTGAATATTACCTTATATAGAAAAATATATGAATGAGTAAATTTAACAAGGGGAGGAGCCCATTCTGCATTATCCAGGTAGATCTAAAGGCAATCATGTGTATGCACCCTATGAGAGAGAGGCAGAGGGAGTCTGGGGGACAGACACACAGAGGAGAAGACACACAGGTGTCAAGGGGACCACAGGGGTGAAGACTGGAGTAGTGCAGCTGCGAGTCAAAGTGTGGCTGGAGATACCAGAAGCTGGAAGAGGCAAGGAACGCTTTCTCCCTGAGGCCTTTGGAAGGAGTGCAGCTTGGCGGACACCTTGATTTCAGACTTCTGGCCCCCAGAACCGGGAGAAAATAAACTTCTGTTTTAAACCACCAAGTATCTGATAACAGGTCATAGCAGTCACAGGAAACTAATACGGTCACACAATAAACTACAGAAGACATGTTTCTGATAAAGTTTGCCCAACTTTAAAGTCTGTTTCCTTTGGGTACCACTGAGATTCCCCCTGAAATACTATCAACACACTCCACAACTCTTGGGCCTAACATGACAGTTACATCTGCTTCAGCCACCACCATCTTTTCTTTAGAAATACGTTGTGAAGGGTTGAGAAACGTTGGTGTTTGAGCCTACTTTCCTTTGTAAACTAAAATGTACTGGATGTGTTAAGATCTAAAGTAGACATATATGTAGTCAGAGCTAGAGGAATTGAGTTCAGAGAACTTGTTATGGGCAGAGATGATCGGCAAAGGGTTTATAGAGAAGGAAGTTTTGAATTGTGAAGAAAAGGATACATGTATGTGGTTAATTGTGAAGGACCAGGTTGAACATTCTGGGCCCTCTGAAGGCTTGAACAATATTTCTAGGGGAAAATTATTAGCTTCATGCAGAGCTCACAGTGGAACCTAATTTGCAACTGAAAATACTGCACCAAAATGAAAAACTAGGTGGATTTAGATCCTGGTTGTTTTCGTTATTGCTATCATGGATTGCTATTCTTTAAGGAATCAGAGGTATTCTGATTTACTTACTGAAGACCCTTTTCTTCATTTTTTTAAAAAAAGTACTTCCCATGTCCAAGTTCAATACTGAATTGGTTTTGTAGCTACGCCTCTTTGTGGTCTGGCATTTTCTCTCTGTCCACATGCCTCTTTCAATGGCATCTGTTTTGCTAAGAGATCTAATAAATTACAAGCCAGACTAGGAATAAACAGAGCCATAAAGGCTGGGTTCTTGTAGAATAGGTTTTAGCTTTATTTCAGCCCTTCTCCCCTCACCCAAGGTGAATTAAGTAATCTTTACGAGACAAAATTACCTGCACTCTTGCCTAACCTTAATAATGAAAAAGAGAAGGCATTTTACCTATTCATTGTGAACAGAGTAATCACAATTCGCTATGGCTCACAGAAACAGGAAAAAAACAATAACAACAAACCACCACAACTAATGTGTTTTTCATTCTATCTGAGAATCCAAAGAACCTGGCAGTTTTAACTCTAGTTCATTACAGTCAATGATTTAATCTTTGATGGCAGGGAAGCAAGAAATATATTTATGTCTAGGGCAGCAACAGCAGCACTCCAGATCAATACTTAAAAGGACTGTAGCAAGTAGACTCAGTTTCCTCAAAAAACACCTACATATTTCTTGTCTGAGAAGAGGAAGGTTGAGATGGGTCATCTGGGGGGCATGCAGCATATGCCCTCCAGAATTGTTGGTGAGGCGACATACACAGTGCTTGCCTGCTATGTAAGGCACTGTGCTGGGTCCTGTAGGAAGCACAAAAGGTTAAAAGCACTATCCCTGAATTAAAAATCTTGTTGGTAAAATGAGCCATAGTGACTTAAACTTTAAATCGTAGCCCCAAACTATCAAAACAAAAAGAACCCCAAGTAAGAGTTCAAGACAACAAAAATAGCAAAAGCCAGGCCACATTTAATTACCGATAACTGCTACAGGATGTCAGAGAAATGGGCAGAGTATATCACACTGGGGTGGTCTGGAAGAACTCCATGGTAGTATCAAGATTTGAAATAAATCATGCTAACAGGATGTAAAAGGAAAAAAAAATCAGTATCTAAAACTACGGAATGGTAACTTTATGAAATATTCAGTATATTCCAGCATTGTACCAGGCCTGTCTTACTCACGTGGCAGGATGAAAGCTTGGTATGCACTGGCTTGGTATGCACTGGGCACATCTCAAGGTAACACTGTTCATTCAACCCAGGATAAATGTGAATATACAGGCAGAAAAATATACATTCTTCACATATTTTACAAATTTGCCCTTCAAGTTCTAATCTTATGAATTTATCCCTTTGGGACTATCTGTGGTTTGTATTGGTCTTAGCTCATCTCTCTTAAATTAACATATGAGGACCAGATTTTCCACTCCAAATAGAGTGACTCACTGAAGAGCAGAAAGCAATTAAATTTCTAAGAAGCTTTTCCCCAACATCCTGTACACCTCAATTTACCAATACAAAAATTGCTATGGGCATTATTACTATTTTTAATGATGGAAATACTGTTCTATGCTATGTGTAATAACCTTTATGAAATTTAACTCTGATGGACAAACCTCAGATTCTTGGTCTACAAGATTCAACTTAATCATTTGCCCAGGAAATATTACAGATGATTCCTTTGTGCTAGGTGGTATTTCCAGTGCGTCATATACAACAGTGGGGGAGAAAGCACAAGGTCTGTGTGTTCATTCAGTGCTCATTCAAGAGTGTGTGTGTGGCAGTGGCTGGGGGGAGACAATGAAGAAGTCATCTAATGAATAAAGGGAAGTTCAGAGTGCAAGGTATCTGCATGTGGAATAATGACAGTGTGATGAGATGATGAGATGATGAGTGACTGCTGGGGCGGAGTCCGTGGGAATGCCATTATTTTAGGCAATGTGGTCACCAAAGGCTTCTCTGAGAAAGTCACATTTGAAGTAAGAATCGAATAAAGGCAGTGACTTGAAGACCAAGCAGAGTGGTCCAGGCTGAGGTAAGTGCAAGTACAAACATGATGGCATATAAATGAGCTTGTTCAAAAAGCAGCAAGAAGGCCAGGAAGGCTGGGCAGAGTGAGAGGAAGTGGCTGGAGGAAGCAGGAAGTAGGCAAGAGTCAGACCATCTGGGGACTTGAGGGCCACAGACAGGACTCAACATGCCTGTTTAGGGCAAATACAAACAATAATTTTGCAAGATCAAGGGATATTTAGTTAATTTTCTGGTCATTAAATCTGCTGTTTTATGTTAAAGTGCTTATTAGTAATAAACATCTGTTACTTATAAGCAACACTTACCAAATCTGTAACATTTATCAAAACTGGAATCTGTTCACCCAGTTTGATGATTCTATTATAGTTTAACTAAAAGTTAGGAAATTTTTGCAATATGTTTAAATACTCCTCATTCCCCTTTCACAATCTTATCTGCACAAAAAGTTGGAAAACAAAGAAAAACATTCACAATTACTTGAACACCTAACACTAATGAATCACCGATTTTCAGCTGTCTTCCTTCCTTCTTATACACCATCCTCAAGCACACAGCATCATGATGTAGTTTTTAATCATAGCAGATATATGATTTCCATTCAGTGCTTTCAAAGCACATTGAGAGTACAGTACTTATCATTTTGTATGATTTGGTCATCAGCAAGATGATTTCTTGGACTACTCTAAATAAGCCTGGCTAACCCAACTGCATTGATCACTGCTTACAATGGTTTGCCTCCTCTTGCTGGCTTAAATCTTCACTTCTTATCAAAATTGGCTTTTCAGGGTAAAAAAAAGACTTGAGACAAAAAGTAATTTCTGATAAGCAGTAATGAGTCTGACTCCTTCTTACTGAGCTCCTTGGGCATAAAAATTAGATTCTAAGTAATTTCTAAATAATTTCTGAGAATTCACAGGAGGCGAATTTCTAGCCATAGTTGAGTGTCATTCAACTGCAAATGAAGAGACACAGCGGTGGAATGGCTAATTAGATGACTTTAACCTCACCTAGCTATGCCTTCACAAAACCTAGAAAACAGGCATTTTTTTTTTAAGTTTGTGGGTAAGATTTTAAAACTTTCTGACTTGGGGGTTTGAATACAGGGATCTAAAGAGCTTAATGGGTGAATGGAGGAGTTAGCGAAATTGATTTTTAAGAATGGATTTTATTTCATAAATTCATGTGTTATTTAGGAAATTGAAGTAGAATAACCAAATACAGTATATTTGAAACACTCTGCACTACTCCACATTTTTCCCCAGATAGTTACCTCTGTAATCACCCAGAGATGAAATTTCTTTAGGTAGAATTTAATAGAATTTCCACCAGAAATTCTTAAGTCTAATATTGGTCTAAGTGGAAAGCTGCAGGGAAAAGAAAAGAGAAAACCTATTGTTTGTTTTGAGGTTATTGTAAGAGTTTTGAATTTTAAATGTCTCCCCTTATGGATATCGTAAGCACCTCAAATTTAGTGTAGTCAATACAGAACTTTTTATTTCCACTCTCACTGCCCTCCATCTGTTTCTCTGTGATCTGTCTGGTTTAGTAAGTCACAACCACCCAGTGCAAAACCAGCTTAGGTTTTTCTTGATTCTCCTCTTTCTCTCAGACCATCCTGCCTTCAGTAATCAAGCCATATGCAAATTGGTCTACAGAATACGCCACATGGCTGTAATCAACATATCAGTGGGCTGTGTTTTCATCTGCAGATTCAACTGGGAAGCATCTGATGCCTAGATCATTCAGGCTATTGACAGGATTCATTTCCTGGAAGCAATATGAAGGAGGCCCCTGGCTTTTTACAGGCTGTTGTCTCAAGACTACTCTGAGGAGTTAGAGGCCACCAGAAGCGGCCAGAGGCTGTCGACACACCTTGCCAAATGGGTTTCTTCAACATGGTCACTCAATTCATCAAGGCTACAAGAATCTCTGGCTTGTTTGCTGAGATGGAGTTTCACATAATGCAACATAATGATGGAAGCAGTATCCTATCACCTTTGCTATATAACAAAACCTAATCACAGGAATGACACCTCGTTATCTTTACCATAGGTAAGTGGTTAGAAACATATCACAGGTTTCATTCACACTTAAGGGCAGGAGATTACACAAAGGCATGAATACTAAAAGGTGGGAATTATTGGGGCTTATCATAGTGTCTGTCTGCAACATTTATACTGATATTCTTCATTAATAGTTTTTTGCTCTGTTTTGCTTTGAGCTCATAGCTTTACTTCTTTTCCTTACTTTGATTTCAATTGCGTTTGTCCCTCTGGTTTTTCTAGGTGGAAGCATATGCCATTGATTTGAGACCATTCTTCTTTCCTAAAAAAAAGTGTTTAGTGCTGTCAATCACCTTCCAATTACTGTGATAACAGCAGTATCCTACCCGTTTTTATTTTTCATGCTTTTATTTTAATTCATTTGAAAATACATTCTGATTTCCCTTTTGATTTCTTCTTTGACATACAGGTTAATTAGAAGTGTGTTATTTCATTTCCTAATATACAAGGATTTTCCAGGTATCTTTCCACTATTAATTCCATTGTGGCTAGGAAATATATTTTGTATGTTTTGAGTCTTTTTTAAATTAATAAGACGTCTTTTATGGTCAGAATATTGCCTATCTTGATAAATATTCCATGGGCCTTTGAAAATAATGTGTATTTTTGTTATTGGAGAGAGTCTTCCATAATGTCAATTAGGTCAAATTAGTTAATAACATTAAGTCTTTTATATTCCTATTTAGTATACATTTTCTGTTCCTTTTTGAAATAAATTGCGGAAATCTTCAACTATGATTGTCATACTACTGCATATATGGTGAAAACCTTCAATATATCAGTATAATTTCTACTTTAATTAAACAATTGTATTTTAAAGAGATTTTAAAAATTAAGAGTATTTTGATATATGCTCAGACTTTTAACATTCTCAGTGATATTTATTACTTTGTATAGATCTAGATTTCAGCTCTTATTTACCTGAAACATTTTTTATTTTTATTTTTGTTTTGAGATATATTTTGCTGAGCATAAATTCTAGGTTGACAATTTCATTCTCTCAATGCTTTAAGAGATTTCTTTTCTGTCTTCTGGCTTGCATTGTTTTAATGTCTGTAGTCATTTTTATGTTCTCTTTTTGTCTGTATTCATTGTGACTTTTTTCTTTCTTTTGGCTACTTCTAAGGTTTTCTGTTTATCCCTGGTTTTCAGCAATTTGGACAATATACCTTGTTGCAATTTTCTTCCAATGCTTGTGCCTGGCATTTATTGAGTTTCTTGGATCTTTGGGTCCATGTTTTTCATCAAATTTGTAAATTTTTACCCATTATTTTCTCAAAATTTTTTTTAACATGTCTCTTCCCTTTTGAGCACTCTAATTACAAATATATTATCCTGCTTGAAATTTCCCTGTGTGAGAAATTTTGGTTAGTTTCTATAGGAATATCTTCAAATTTACTAACCTTTTCTCACGTAGTGTCTAATCTTCAGATAGTCTCTTCCTATGTATTTTTAAAGCTTGGCAGTTATATTTTATCTCTAGAAGTTTGAACTAGGTCTTTTTAATTATCCTCCACATCTGTGCTTAGTATGCTCATGCTTTCTTTTTACTTTCTTGAGCACACAGAATATACTTACAATACTGCTTAATATCCTTGTGTGCTGATACTTTCATCTATGTTTCTTCTGAATCTTCTTGTATTGACTGATTTTTTTATCTCCCAATAAAAGGTGTACTTTTTCTGCTTCTTTGTGTGTGTAAGTTTGCATTGGGTGCTTGACAGTTGAATTTTATATTTTTGAATGCTAGCTATTTTTGTATTCTTTTAAGTATGTTTGAGATTTGTTCAGAAATCCAAATAAATTATTTGGTAAGCTTTCCAAGGCTTATCATCTTTGTGATAGAAGACCAGAGCAGTCTTTAGGAATAATTTTTTATTGCTACTAAGGCAATACTGCTCCAAGTACATTGCCAGTGCCTATACAATACAAGGTTTTTCCACTCTGGCTGGACTGAGACTGTTTCATACATTTCTTTATTGGTTCTTTCTTAAGATGTGGGTGGTTTCCTCACACCCTTGTGCTGATGCGAATGCAGTAGAAGACTTGAGAATACTCATCATGAAGACCTCAAAATCCTTCTCTCTGCGCAGATCTTTGCTTTCAGTACGCTGCCTTATAAAGTCTAGACACTGTAGCCTCCATGAATTCTCAAATCCATCTGTGAAGTACAGGGGAACTACTGTCATCTGTTTCAGATCCTCTTTCCTAGAAACTCTTGAGGCATAAACTGAGATAATCATAGGGATTACCTCATTTGTTTCCCTTCTATCAGATATCATCATTTACACTGCCTATTACCTATCTTAAAACTGTTGTGTTGGAAATACTATTCGTTTTTCTTGTTTAAGGTGAGTACATAACTGTAGTCTCTGGTCCTTCATTGTCAAAAGATGAAGTGAATCTTTTCATTTTGTACCCTATTATATGTACTTCTTTATAATAATGCTGAAAGACTTCTAGCTGCAGCTCTAATAATCTGAAGCAGTGTTGAGCATAAATAATATTTCCTGATATCCATAACTGTATGCGATATTAAAATATTTGCAATTTTTATTGGTGATAAAATCACAGTAGCTACTAATACTACTTTGATTTGAATCTTACATTAATAATTGTAGGAATGTTAAACTTCAATTAGAGGTAAATGAAAATAAAGATTCATTTTTCTTTTACAAGTTCATGGACTTCTGAATTTTTATGAATACCATGGAGGTGCCTGGACTCCATGATAAGAAATACTGCTATAGAGAAAGCCCCCTGATTTTTTAATTTTAGGGATAAGTCATGGTTCACAGAATTTGTTGCCTCCAACACCTTGTTTGGTCAAACTTCCTGCTGGTTCTATATTCTAATTGTTAGTGAGCTCCTAAAGAACAACAAAATTAAGTGGGATAACAGGTAAAGCACTTGCCATTGTGCTTGGCATCAAATAAGCCCACAATAATCACAGTAACATTAGCTATTATTCATCATCACCATCATCATCATGGCAGAGGGGAACCATCTTGGAGGGGAGCTGAAGCTATAGAATTTGAGGGTCCCCTCTTTAAAAAATCTATAAAATATTGTCCTTTTGCAACTCTTATGAAAACTCATGACTATATGAACCCATTACTATATCAGGATCTCTCTCACGGTCCTGAAGCCGCCTGGGCAAGTGAGCATTCCTGAAACTTAATCTTCATTAAATTCATGATAAATCTGCTTCTAATTGCCACTCTCCTCTTTCTCATCTTTATAATTCATCAGTTATTCATCATGCCAGAGCTGTTAAAGTGGAGTTAATGGTGGTGAGAAATGTGGAAGAGCAATGAAGATAGGCCAGGACCACTATCAGGCCTGACCTCAATATTTGGAGGCTTAGGATGAGTATTTAAATCCTGCAGAGATTCTTTTCCCCATATTCCCAACAGCAGGTGTATCAGAGTGGACCAGTGACAGAGAATGTATCAATGGAATGGAGGGACCACGCCTAAGTTACTTCTTACTCTATTCCCATCACCTAGCGTGGATGTTCTATACAGTATGTCAAAACAATGAATGGATGTAGTTTCTTTTTCCCAGAATTTTGTGAAAATAAAAATAAAAAAAGAAGAATGAAAGCAAATGATAAACTTGGATATTGCTGTAAGTTGTTTGAATTTTAACTATTGAATCCTGTATTTTCTAATGCTGGGATTGTGAAAAGAGGGACATATTAGGGTGAACTGGGAAACAAATCTGCTAAATTTTTCTTCAGCGCCTTCCTAATTGTCCGGCCAGCTCCTGTTATGCTTCCTCCAATTATGCTCTCCTAATTCTCTCTCCTTCTAGTGCCTGATTCCTATTCATTTGGTTCCAACTAGAGTGTCTGCGGATAACAAATAATAATAATACTAACAATAATAGCTACCATTTTCTGAGTGCTTACTGTGTGCTAGGTTCTGGGCTTTTTTTCTAAAAGTATCATCTCAAATTCCTACCATTTCCTTGATGTAGGTAATACTGACTCTCATTTCACAGAGTGGAAAATCAACACCCACAGGATCCAGTTAGGATGCCCAATTCATATAGTTAATAAGTCATAAAGCTAAGATTCAAATTTAGACACTCGGACTGCAGGGGTTGGGCTCAAAACCACTGAGCCCCCATACTACCTGGCTGTAGTAGGAATACAGTTCAGGTGCGATTCATTCAGAGAGCATCTGCATTTTAACAGGGGTAACTCTGTAATGAAAAGTCTTCAGGACTCAAAAAAATGTAAATGAAAAGTGAGAATATTAGGTTGCTGAAGTGAATAAGAATCCTACCATATAACGTCAATATGTCCTGTGAGCTAAATAATGGAGTAAAAAGCTCTGTGTGTGTGTGTGTGTGTGTGTGTGTGTGTGTGTGTGTGTGTGTGTGTATGTGTGTGTGTGCGTGCGTGTGTGTGTGCGCATGCACATGTGTATGTGTGCTGGTATGGTAAACCCTCTCTGAGAAGGCATCCTTAACTGTCTCACAATGAATTAGGTAATTTCACCTCAAGGACCCATCTCAAGATAGCTCACTGTATTCTAGTTGGGTAGTTTTCACAAGATGCCACACAGTCCTCATGGGCAGCAATCTATCTATTACCCCAGAAATTTACTTAACAAAGGTGTTCAATACACATTTGTGGAATGAAATTGTATTCTGGAACCAGAAGAATAAAATTAGGAAACATCAAAATGACAAGTTGTAAAATTGCCATGGAAATTAAATGACATTCAGAGAAAAAGCTGCTTCACTCTAAGGAGCACTAATGGGTAGAAATTCAGTTATTAAAACTAGACCATAATTTTTAAGTGTATTATAAACTCAAAGAAGGCAAGAATTCACAGCCTTTGATTCATATCTGTATATTATGAGCACAGAGCCTTGTATATATCCACCTGGCTCTCCAGAAATGCCACTGAGTGCATGGAAAAACTGTACTGTTTTAAATATATTCTCCACCAACCATACCACAGGTTTGGATTACTCACAACATTAGCGGGATAGCATTATGCTTTTGCTTGTTCATTCTTTGGTCTCAAAAACAATGGGAGCCAAAATCATTGTGGTGTCAGATCCACATGACCAAAGAGAGTATCAATAAAAAATGAGTTTTTATAAAGAGCATGGGCTCTCTGGGCCTCAGATGAGGAGGGCTCCTATATTTTAGGTGTTGGGGACTGCTCCATCTTGTAACTTCATTTGCAATAATTTTCAAGCCTGTGTATGGCATGTGAGAATTTCTGGCCAAAGATGGTACCCACATGGGCTCTTGATCTCTCTTCCATGCCATCTTTTTGAAAATAGCTGTTAGAAGTGGCTCCTGTTTTGAAGTAGATCAAACAAGTGACATTTGATTCCACCTCTTTGTGGAGTGAGGCTATTGGTTTTAGTTCATGGAACAAAACTGAAAACTTACAGACATGCTGTTACTACATAAAATTGGACTCTTCTTTGACCTCAAAATACAGATAGGCCCTAAGTACCATTCCCAGCTCTTTCTTCTCAGTAGGATGCAAAGCTTTTGTGCACATGATGAACTCGGATATTTTAATAGCTGATTTGTAAAATGTAATAGCTATTATTTTAATAGCTGTTGTCATAACCTCTACAGATTCACTGTGGATTTTTATGTGAGGTTTAGGATTGCTGAATTTTTTTTTTATGTCCTTTAAGTGATAGAAATTGTCACTTTTGTTTAAAACACATTTGTTGAAAGAGTTTTTTTTTTTTTAAAGGGCACTTAAGTCATTTTTATTTAAAATAAATTGATTAAATTTATCTTTCTCATTTGCCTCTCCATGACCTTTTGGGAACTTGGAAATTGAATTTTCTCCTAATATTTTACTTTCTAGATTGGCAAACATTGACACTATTTTAGATTTTGAACAAAGTTGAGGAAGCATAGACTTGTTTTTAAAAATAATTTCAATTTTGAAACAGGAAGGGATAATGATTCTGGAGATTTATCTACTGTGGTATGAATTTTATGTTTTCTTTTTAAATGAACTACAAATAAGAAGGTAATGAGATCATAAAACAATCTACTAAAATAAATAAGCAAATGAAAAACTCATGTGGGTAATTTCAACTGTAAATACGTTCATTTAAAAATAAAAAATGTTCATGTTATTATTTAATAAATACTATTATTTGACATGATAGCATAATGTTACTGAATAGTAATTGAAATATCTATTGTTAAGAAGACCAAATTAAAATACCTACTAATGGGAATAAAACAAAGTAAAGATCTCCAAAATGTGCCAAAAAGAAGTAGTAGATCAAACAGAATTTGCTATGGTAATTTAACATGCATGATCACATAACCATGTAATAAAAATATTTCAGAAGTTTTAGAAAATATTATTCAAAAAAAACAAAACCAAAAACATCCCATTAAAATTCAAGATTTTTTTCCTTAAAATGTCAGTATTTTTATGATAAAAGAAAGGTTTTATTATGCTACGTACACACAATAAAAATCACTAATTGCACGTGGTCTTATAATTTTTGAAGACATCTCCATAGGTAGATAAAATTTATATTTCTTAATCCTCCATTTAAAGATGTGAACTGGAGCTTAGAAACATGAAGTAACTTGCTGAGATTATACAGATGCTAAGTGTCAAAGCTTCAACTTGAACACAAGTCATGTGACTTTGAGTCCATTTTGTTTGTTTGATCAAGAGACACACCCTTACTCAATTCCTGCAAAAGTAGTGAGGATAGGTTAGGACTCTACCCTGACCTTGAAATACAGATAGACCCTAAGTACCATTCCCAGCTCTATATGGACACTGAAGAGCTCCCTGAACAAAATTATTGATTTCCTCATCATTATCATTTGTGAATTTTGTTTGGTTTTGATTTAGTGCTTGCTGCTATAAAGAACTCAAAGAAGAGTTAAGAAAATTATGTTCTGGGCTGGGCGTGGTGGTTCACGCCTATAATTCCAGCACTTTGGCAGGCCTAGGTGGGTGGATCATGATGTCAGGAGTTCAAGAGCAGCCTGGCCAAGATGGTGAAACCTCGTCTCTACTAAACATACAAAAATTAGCCAGGCATAGTGGCAGGCACTTGTAATCCCAGCTACTCAGGAGGCTGAGGCAGAAGTATCACTTGAACTTGGGAGGTAGAGGTTGCAGTGAGCTGAGATCGCGCCAGTGCACTCTAGCCTGGGCAACAGAGCAAGACTATGTCTCAAATAAATAAAATAAAATATGTTCTGGTCCAGGCGTTAAGGGACTGAGAGGTTAGTAGGGAAGCTAACCAGGAAAAGTAGCAACTGAGTTCTACGTATGCACAAAACAAGATACCAACACTAAGTACCAATAGCCTTCACAAAAAGATGCGATCAGCCGGGAAGTGGAGCGAACAACAATTCAATGTTTGTTTTTTTTCTTAAATCAACTATATTGAAGTATACTTTACATACAATAGAATGTATACATTTTTGGTGTACTGTTCAGTGACCACTAAAATCAAGACCAACAGCATGTTCATCACCCCCAAATTTTCTCAGTCCATCTCTTTTCCCACTCTCGGCCTCATACAACCACGAACCCAGCAGGGTTTATTTAGATAATTGGAAAAGTGCAAAGGGGGTAAAACAAACAGCGAGAACAAACGGAGGACTTATCAGATGAATTCCCCAGCAGTTAGAATTCCAGATTATAAACCTAAATAAAATTTTCAGACCAGGAAGGAAAAAAGATTTGGGTTTGTGGGGAAAGGGACAGCCACCTGCTCTCCTGTGTAACCCTATTCCTTCCCCACAGTCATTTTCTGGTTTCTCACTCCTCATCCAGTCACCAACCTTAGGCCCAGCACTTATATTTATCTACAATATAAAAATGGTACCTGTAGAGCTCTGTAGTATTGGGAAGCTGTGATTGATCTGGATCACACTAGTAGCTCCAACCACCATCCTCCTTGTCCTTGCATCCTCACCAAGATTCTACTCAGGTAGTTCCTAAGACTTTTGGGAGTCACAGGCCTCTTTGAGGAAGCTTTTGATCGCCCAACAGTATGCACATCAATCATTGTGCACTCAATTTCAGGTTCACAGGGCCCCTGAAACCCATTCCCAGAATCCCAAGGGAGTCCTTGGTGTTCATGGTAAAATATTTGCCATAGGCCAGGCGTGGTCGCTCACGCCTGTAATCCCAGCACTTTGGGAGGCTGAGGTGGGTGGATCACGAGGTCAGGAGATCGAGACCATCCAGGCCAACATGGTGAAAACCCGTCTCTACTAAAAATACAAAAAATTAGCTGGGCATGGTGGCGCCAGCTACTCAGGAGGCTGAGGCAGGAGAATTGCCTGAACCCAGGAGGCGGAGGTTGCGGTGAGCCGAGATCACGCCATTGCACTCTAGCCTGAGTAATAAGAGTGAAACTCCATCTCAAAAAAAAAAAAAAAAAAAAAAAAAAAAAAAAACATTTGCCATAACCTGTATGTTTTCTGCACCTTCTTTCACTGGACAAACCAGGAGGCAGATATATCTCATACCCTGCAAAAGGAGTCAGGAAAAGTTCTGCATCACTGCTTTTAAGCCTCACTTTAGCACTTTTGCTGCAAAGCAGGGTTGTTGATTTTTTGGTTTTTGTTTGGGGGCTTTTTGTTTTCTTTTGCTTTTTTTGTTTGTTTTTTGCCGTTTATAGCACTTCGTTCTTCCCTCGGATTGGAAGTGGAGACTTCCACTACTTTACACAGGGAAATACTGTTCTGAGGCAAAGCATGTGGAGAAGGGGTGATGTGTGGCCTGTCGAGAATTAATGCTTCAAAAGATGGAGAGAACACAGGATATTGCAGGCTTCCCCTTGGTCCTGGTTTTCCCCAGTAACAGTGGCTGAATGCCAAGAAAGTCACAGACCTCTCTACGTATCCCTAGTATGCTCATATTTCAAATGAAAAGGGACTGGACTGTATCTTTATGCTCAATATTGTAAGATCCCATGTCCTATTCCCCCCTTCCCTTAAGTCAAACTACCCTTCCACTTTTATAATTGAAATAAAATATGCGGGACACTTGAGGTCACCATATGAGATATCCGGCACACACATTTGAAAAATTCAGACATTGGAAAAGCCCATACAACTGAGAAGTACCCTGAAATGTAAACAGTTTGAAGAAGCCGGTTTCTGAGGAGAAAGCCCACTTCCTTTAAGCCATGCCTTCACAGTCAACCCCTGCCACAGGGACACACAGAAAGCACTGCTCTGCTTTAGTGACCAGTTGACCGTAAACATGCTAACAAAGTGAGGTGAGTTCGTTCAGGCCCCAGGGACAGTGAGAGACATGGTGATGTCCTGATCAGTATACCAGAAGTGGGGGCATTGCATTCCAGTATCAGCTAGCATAGCCTGGGCAACACAGAAATTAATATGTCTGGAATGAATGCATAAAAAGAAGGAAATTCTGTGACATTATCTGGGCACAGAAAGGAGAACAGGAATATAAGTCAGATATTTTGGTTTATTTTAATAGAGATTATCTGGTTTATTAAACATGCATTTAATGTGAGTCCACCTTGGGAGGGTCTTTGCCTGTGAAATGGGCTCTGAACTCATTCTGTTTGCTTCACTTCCGATCTTATTTTTTAAAAGACAATTAGAATGGTGCCAAACTATCCCCTATGTACAAAAGGTCAGCCACTTCTTAAAATAACTCTCACTAGCATCACAGTTGTGGAAGTTGAGATGTGTCTCTGAGAGTTTCCCTAATTCTCTATAACATTTAAAAATGAGTACTCAGGGAAGGCTAAACATATAACTTGTCATCTAAATATGCAGTTTGAAACTTCTAATACTTATTATAAATATGTATTTAGGGATTTTCTTGCAAGAAACAAAGAGCTTTATAATAACTCCTTTGGAAGGATTCTGCTCTATTGTATCACGTCACTTAAAAAATTCATGATATTTGACTGATAGACCAGGATGTCTGATAAGAGATGGTAATGAGACACTGTCAGTAAGGCGTGGAGAATCTCAAATTACACATGTGATGTGAAGCCCCATTCTTCATAAAGACAAGGTCTGTGGTGAGAAGCTCAGGATACTTTGTTTTTTTTTTTTTTACATAAATAATACAATACAACTGCTCATATGTCAGCCCCATAAATGGGCAAACACAATTGATATGAACTGCGTCATCCAGGTTCAAGGGAGTCTGTGAAAGGAAGCCTTTCCACAAGGAAAAGGGAGACAGAACCGGTCTTTGGATGCAGATAGCCAGGTGCAAGTTCCTACCTAGGTTCCTATAATCCCTTCTCCAGTCAGACCCTCTTGTTTCAGAGCACACACATTCTAAAATTGTCTAGACCAATGGACATCAGCATTTTTAAAAATTGTGAACTCTACTGGTAAAATTATTATAAACATATCTCCAGTACTGTACATTTATTTTTCAACTCTTATGCTACATATACTGAATGTTGGTAAAGCTTAACCCATGTTTTATATTTCAATAAAACATGAGAATATGTGCTACTATTTTCCTCCATGCCTCAATAAATCACCAGGTGCCTAAGTTTTGGGAAGTCACCAAGACAGGGAAGCATGCTGACTATGTCCTGTGTGGGACATTTCTTGCTTTGTCAAAGTCTCTTCAGAACACACATAGAAGGGTGTCAAAGCCTGTACTTCACAGTGACACGTTAGCAATTCTCTTTGATGATCACAAAAGTAGCTATGAATGGGGGAGACGATGATTTTTTACGTTTGTTCACTAGAACAAGATTCAGGATAAACATAGCACCATGACTCCCAGAAAGTTCTGATCAGAGTGGAAGGATGAAGAGGATTTTCCACATCCCTGTGCTTGAGGCACAGGCAGCGGCTGTTCCAAAATAAAGATGAAGATCTAGTCCTTTCATTGGAATGAAGATATACATCTCAGTGGCTTCTACAAGCAGAACAGGTCCCTTCTCAATGAAGATGGTCTTGTAAACATGAAAAAACTTACAGGACCCTTACTTCAACCCCATTTGATTCTCCTTCTGCAGCCTTTTCCCCTCTCTAAGTGGATTGAGTCGCCCTGAACCTCATTTCTTTCTTCTTACAACAACGAGGCCCTGCTTAGGAAAATATTGTGATAAATAGATTCATCCATTCATTTATTTGAAAAATACTACTGAGCTCCAACAAGGTGCCAGGTGGAGAAATAAGTGATGGATCAGGCATTATTCCTCCAAGGTCTAGCTAGTTAAGTGTGTGCCCCATCACTAAGGATCAGGTGTCAATAATCAGGGCTCCCAAGCATGACTGAGGCCATGCCACAAATCACTGAAGCCTCACAAGACAATTTCTGTTCATGTCTTGGACCAGATCAGCTGCACCCAGGTCAAACTGAGATTATTTTTCTGGAAAACAGCGCTTCTCCATTTCGTTGTCACACAGGCATGAACAAAGATCCTGGCCCAGGTGTCGTGATACAATAGCATTAATGGTTGGGGGTATGTACAAAGGAGTATAGAACCATAGATGGTGACAAGTGAGTGCAGAAGCAACACAATGAACAGCAGCAAGCCAGCCTGCGCAAAGCCGACAGGACACCCATCAGCAAATGTGGCCTCTGTGACCTTCCAAAGTACACTGCAATCTGGTGGATTTCTAGGTGAGTATATTGGAAAAACCGAATTGCTTTTCCTCTGATGTCACACCACAACCATCAATAAAGGAAACTCCTATGACCAAATGCATAAGGGTTTTCCCACACACACCAAGTGAGCAATCATTTCTTTAGCAGATACCAGATGGGCATCGTCCAATACAATTCAATTCCGGCCATGTCCACCTGAAGGTAGCTTCAAATCACAAAGCTTGAGGACTTACTCTCACAGGATCCAGCACTGTGTCTACTTGGATCATAAGCCCCAGGCTATTTTGCCTGTGCTCCTAACCAATCAGCAATAAATTGGGGTTCCCACTGCACCCTCCTCGGGTCTGTGAGCTAAAATGGCTCACAGAACTCAGGGAAACTCTTATATTTACCAGTTTATTGCACAGGATATTTTAGAGGATACAAATAAACAGCCACATGAAGAAATATATAGGGCCACATCTGAAAGGGTCCGGGGCACAAGAGCTTCTGTCCCTGTGGAGTTGGGTATGCCACCCTCCAGGCATGTGGATGTGTTCTTGTTTACCTTCCCAGAAGACCCCTTTAGCTATATATGTAAGTCCCCAACTCTAGTCCTTTCAGGTTTTTATGAAGGCCTCATTGCATAGACATGATTGATTAAGTCATTGGCCATTGGTGATCAACTCAACCTTCAGCCCCTCTTCCCTCTCTAGAGATTGGAGGTTGGCTGAAAGTTACAACCCTCTAATAATGGGCAGCCCTCAATTTGAAGATGCCTAGGGGCTGCCAGCCACCAGTCAACGCATTACCTAGTGCTTTGAAAATTCCAAGCAGTATCATAGTCAGTTTCTCTGAGAAAGGAGATGCTGACAAAACTGACAGGAACTGGGCCAGGATGTCAAAGAGGGGAGATATTCCACTGGAGGAGAGCACATGCCCAAGAGCAATGCATATGCCCTTCAGCATGGATGTGGTATGGGTGTCCCCAGGGATGAGGGTCCAGAAAGACGCCAGGCATGAGGCAAGAAAAAGACCTAGGAAGGCCCTGTGTGCCATGCTGTGATTTCTGGATGTTGTCCTGTGTGCACACAGAAATCACTGAAGGTTTTAAAGAGGGGAAATAAATTTTATAATGTATTAGGCCTGTTGAACAGCTTATCTCTTTGCTGACCATTTTAAAAGAGTTCTGGAATTAACTATAACACACGACATATGATATTTCCATTTGCAGCTTTCATGAAACATTGTTAAAAGTTATAATATTATGTTTAATTTCTAGCACACCAGCTCTAACTCCATTGTTTCTTTCTCTTTTAGAAGGATGCAGGACAG
Source organism: Saimiri boliviensis (assembly GCF_048565385.1). Classification (NCBI taxonomy): domain Eukaryota; kingdom Metazoa; phylum Chordata; class Mammalia; order Primates; family Cebidae; genus Saimiri; species Saimiri boliviensis. Next base: position 78,905,442 of record NC_133450.1, read on the forward strand.
AATTCAAGTAAAAATGGTAGATTTATTATAAAAATAACACTGAGAAGAAAAATAAATCATGTGTGAAGTTTACTACTGAATTACTATTAGTAACTAAACACTGCTTTAAACCAGATTGAGGCCTGCCACTTGATTATGATAGTGAGTGATCACCAGTGTTTTAGACATATATTTGCATTAATAGATCCTATTTTAAGAAGTCTAAACTTCTCTCTTGTTAGTTGAAGAACTGGATTGTAAGCATAATCTCTCTATATAGTATACGCACACAATTTAGCAATGCAATCACAGAACATAATAGTATGTACACTAACACAAATATAATCATATTCATCCTTGCGACCCCTAAAGAACAGAGCATCCCATGCCAGCCCCCAACTGGTACGGGCTGGCTTCCCCTAAGGTTTGTGGGTCTTTCTCCCTGGTCACCCTCACAGTGGCTAAGAAGAAGTCACATCTTTGAGAAGTGATCATTGCCTCTCTGTTCCACCTAGCAGGGTGGAAGTGGGGGTGGGGGTCAGGCTGTCTGGAAGAAGTAGACCAGCAAGTCTGCCCTTCCACGGCAGATAGACAGCATGTGCACAGGCTGGTGAAGAAAGGAGGAAATGTGTATGCCGGACTGAAAACTGTCATGCATAACTATTTATTTTGTTTTGCACAAGAATTACATGTTTTCCTTGAGGGGGAAGGGAAGAGGAGGTGATCACTGTGCATTTTTTATGAGTCCTAAGTGCTTTTAGGTTTTAGCCCCATCCTGCAATCTGTGTTGTGTTGCCAGCATGTGGTTGATGTTAACTGTGTCAGAGGTGAGCTGTCGCACACTTTGAATGTAACCTTTTGAAAGTGGTGATATTTGTCACAGATATGGAGGGTAAATGGGTACAGGAACATATGCTGAGGGGGAGGACATGTCTTGACTTCTGAAATACCATCTGTTTTTTTTTTTAGCTCAAAATTTAAACTAGAATGGTAAAAATTAAATTTTAAAGTGACTAAAAGCCTCTTACTAAACTGAGAACAATCTAAACATCTGATAAAAGGGGAATGGTTCAGCAACAGGTAATACATAAAGAGAAGGAATATTATGCAGCTGCTAAAATTAGTTTTAACAAAAATTCTATGTTAAATCAAAAATGTCGAATTCAAACTGGTATATGCCATAATTATCAGTATGTGAAACAGATGCACAGATTCGGGTATGGTTAAGCCTCAAGCAGGGATAGGTTAAAATGAAGAGTTGCTGTATTACTGTGGTGGGATGATGGATATGTGTTGCTTATTTTCTCTCTTCTCTATTTTCCACAAGTTTTCTTTAAGGACAGTATAATAGTATAATGATAATATGATCAAATTGATATAGACTGGAGACGGAAATACTGGGTAGAAGAGGGCAGTTCCCCAGCAGAGGTTCCACCTTCAAGCCTGGAAACTCATGGCCTTAAGTGACAAAAGGCATTCCTGTTTTCTCATTCAAAAGTTACCTTTTGGCCCACCATACCAACCTCTCCTGTACCCATATAAACCCAAAACCTAGGCTCCATGGAGAGAAACAAACAGAACAGCAGAAGAATGGCAGAATGGCACAGCAGAGAGAAGAGAAGGAGTGTCTGAATGTGAAGAGGAGTTTGGCTGGATGACTGGAGAGAAGATTGGCTGCTGGATGGCCAAACTCCAGGGGAGGATCATCTTTCCACTCCATCCCCCTTCCAGCTCCCCATCCATCTGACTGAGAGCCATCTCTACCACTCAGTAAAACCCCCACATGCATCCTTCAAGTCCATGTGTGACCTGGTTCTTCCTGGACACTGGAAAACGATCTGGGTACTAAGAGGGCATTGAGCTGGTTAATATTAAGCCATCTGTGGATGGCAAAGCTAAAAGAGTGCACTGTAACACATGCCCACTTAGGCTTCGGAAGTTACAGACATCCACTCCTAGACACTACCATGGGGCAGGAGCCCAAAGTGCTTGCCCCGGCTCCTGCACCTGCTTGTCTGCTTGTTACCATTCCTGTAATGCATTTGAGTACATGGTGAACAAAAGGGATTCTGAAGATGCTAAAGTTTAGTAATTGCATATTGATGAAAATTTCTTTAAAAGTGTTTTTTTGCGTTTATGTTGCTATTTTCTAGTTCATTCCAGTTGTTGATTATTGCACTAAAAATCACCCCCTAAATTAAGAGACTTTAAACAATAATCATTTTGTTATTTCCCATGGTTTGTGTGAATTAGAGATTTAAGAAGGTCTTAGCTGGGTGGTTCTGGCTGGATCTCTCATGAGGCTTCAGTCAGATGGTGGGTGGATCCGGGATAACAGATGTGAGAACATCTGGGAGATGCCTGGGCATGGATCTCTGTTCTTGCAGTCTTGGGATCTCTATGTGGTCATTTCACATGGATTAATTTAAACTTCCTTGTGGCATGGTGGCATCAGAGCAGTCAGACTATTTAAATAGTAGCCTAAGGTTTTGCTACTCCCAGTTAGCAAAGTAGAAACTGCACTGCATCTTACAACCCAGCCTCAAAAGTCATTTCAACTATTTTCTATTGGCCAACACAGTTATAACAGCTTGCCAAGTTTCAAAGAGCTGGTACACAGCCTCTGCCTCTCAATGAGAGGTGTGTCGGGATAGGAGATATTGTTGTAGCTATGAAGTTTTGTTAAAAAATACCATCTGCCACAAAGTGACATCTATCATTACATTCTGTGTGATTAGAAATCATTTTAGTTTGCTAAATTGGAATGCATTGTCCTGCCCTCACTGGCAGAAGGCGGCTAATTTTCTAGTTGGTGCTCTCTGTTGTAATAATCTGAAACTACTCCTGGTTAGAGAAGGACATGGCTAACTGTTCAGGTTCTTGAGAATACAATTTGGTATACACACCTAAGGCTTAAAGGGAAGGGAACAATAAATAATACCTCTAGTTGATTTGAAATTCATAGACATCTATAGGTTTAAGATACTATGAGTAGCAGCAAGATTTTCTCTACTTCACAAGAAATCTTTTTTTATATATACAAAAATTCAGCACCTGCAAAAGGTGACTCTCATGGTACAGCTGAAAAGGAGGCCATACCAGAAAGACCGTGGCAAATGCACTTCCAATCCAGGCATTCCAGACCTGAACAAATAACAGTAATGTGTACATGCACAGTACTTTCCAGCCTGGAAGATGGCTAGTATCCCAAACAGTGTCAACATAATATTTAGAGCTTTAAACCGCGAGAAGCACATCCACAGATGTTGCCGTTTATGCTACAGCTATCTCAGGCAGGCATTACCCAGTTAGCAAAGTGGAAACTGCACTGCATCTTACAACCCAGCCTCAAAAGTCATTTCAACTATTTTCTATTGGCTAGCACAGTTATAACAGCTTGCCAGGATTCAAAGAGAGGGTATATGGACTCCAACTTTCAATGAGAAGTGTGTGGGAATAGGAGATAATGGTGTAGCTATAAAGTTTTGTCTGGAAAATACCATTTGCCAGAAAGTGACATATCTATTATAATTGGTTATTTATCTCATTGAGTTATAATACTGCGAGAAGCACATCCACAGATGTTGCTGTTTATACTGCAGCTATGTAAGGCAGGCATTACCTTTAGACACCATGAGGAAAGAGAGAGGTCCATGGAGATCAAATGGCATAGGTCATATGATGAGCTGGTGGCAGTGAGCATGATGGACTCAGGGTCCCCCAATGCAGGCTAAGGTTCCTTCCTACTTAGCATCATAGAACAGATACAAAATTTTCCACGCCAAAAACAGAAAGAAGAGGCAGCCAAGTCTCCCCTTTGTGTACATGATGGAAGGTATCCTTGTAAAGTGTGGTTATAGCCCACTGCCCCACACAGGAAGAGGAGGGTGAAGGATCTAAGTGTCTCAAGGATAGGCTAGTAGGTCACACATTTTGAAAATAGTGGGGACTCTCAAAATTTGATCCATTTAAGAAATATTATTAATGGATTTTAAAGACTTGAATGGAAATATTGTCAATGTATTATGAACACAAACAAGGTTTGCTAGGCATTCAAAATCTTTCCTAACCTATTTATTCTGATCATAATATACTGAATGAAATTAGAATGAATTTAGCTGCCTTTATAACATTCGAAATTATACACAATGAGGGCGGTGTAATCAACTTGCTGGAAAGTGCTCACAATTCATGGCTTTAAAACCTGGTTAATTATCTCATTTAGTTATAATAATACCAATGATAAACTAAGGAATTTGGGGTTAGAGGAGATCCCTGAGTATAGAGAGACGGCAGTCATCTACCCACACTCCATCCATCTTGACCCAAATAAACACGTGGAAATCTGCCATCGACAGGCTACAAATGCTTTCTCTGCTCCACTTCTTGGATGAAAACGCTTCATATTAACAGTTATTTATACTATCTCATGCTTGGAAACACATTCAGTTCAACCTTATTAAAGAAAAAAATGTATTTATTATGACTTTATAAAACATTACACTATATGGAATCTTCTAGGCCAGTTATTTTCAGAAAACTGGGATCTGCTGTTGCCAAAACTCATGCAGCATCTATGGTTGAAGAGACAGCTGTGTGTTTTGAAACTACTGTCTGTAAACATTTAGAAGACAAATGGTATATCAAGCTATTGTATAAATGAAATCCTGTCTACATTCATTTACAGTCATAAATACATCATTTGTCTCGTGTGTTATTCGCAGGAACATTCTATTTTGTCATTCCTCAATGCACTTTCTTCCTACCCTCTCAACTTACATTACAAATTTATTTTTACTTTTGACTTTGTCCACTTTAGTTTCTCCCCAGCATTATTTACTTCTCTGTTTAACTTGTCTTTCACCTTCCAGATGATTATTTTTTCATTAAATGTCAATGACAAGATGAAGAATATGTTTTTGGAATTAGGAATGATTGGCCAGGAACTAGAAACACTTGTCTGGAAGGACCTGTGATCTACTTAGGTGACATAGTTCAAATAAACATAAGAAAGACCAAAAGAGAGACAACATAGTATGCAAAGTGAGTGTTTAAAAGCTAACAGGACACAATTTAAGATTAACTTCACAAGGTCCCCATTGCAAGGTTAAGTGTCAACAGGAATGTCAGAGGAATGGTAACATTTCAAAGGCAAAAGGAAGAAGGAGCAAGTTATACACAAGGTGAGGACAAATAGATGAGCCTGGTTGGAGTGTTTGGTCTCCTAAAGGTCAAAGAAAGAATTATACATGTAAATCCTAGCAATAGATTTTCTAGCAGATTCTGTAAAAATGTGTCACAATTCTCATTTTCTTGTTTCCTTTCTATGTGCTAAACTATCTGAATGCATATAAGCTAAATTGCCTTCACATCCTCACCACTAAAGTTTTTCATCCAGGCAACCTGGCTGCATTTCTTACTGATCAACACAACATCATCTATTCTGTTCCTGGGTTCAGCTGCTTTTATGTTAAGTCATCATTCAACACCCATTTTTTTTTCCTTATCTTCGGCGCCACTGAATACTTGCTTTTCTTTCTAATTTGATGCCTACACCAAAGTCATTCTAAAAAGTGGTTTTTCTATCTCCTTCATGCTTGAACAGCAGTTCTCTTCTGAAGTTTAGCTGCAGGTCTTGTGTTCTTTCCCCAGTGCTCTGTTCCTTTCTGGCTAATAACCACCGCTAAAAGCATGCTTGCATCTGACTCTCCCAAGGCAACCCTCAGCCCAGCATTTCTTCCTGACTGTAGCTTTTTGTCACACAGATTTCTGGCCAATAACTAGTGAAATATAACCACAGCCAAGCTCATCATAAAATCCCTATCCCCGATTTGCTGCAATGCTCACTGTCATGTCATTTTGTTTGGCTTTACTCATGGTGAGGATAATCTCTTGCCTCCTGTGTCCTAACTCATGGGAGGCCATCTTTTAAGTTGTGTATTTTATTTCTTCATTCTATCAAGTCCCTGTATTTCTCTCTTGCCTATATGTCTTAGATATGTTCCTTCCTCTATTTCTAAAACCACTGCTTTCATCCAGTCTCTAACACATGCACAATTGTCCTAGTATATTCACAGCCTCCCAGGTTTCCATCCTTCCGTTTGCTCTCCCAAGTTCAACTTTTCTGGCATGTGAACAACTTGCTTTTGTGTAACCTTTCAAACTCAACCTAAAGTATGTTGTCCATAAATGTTGGAGGCTGACATTTCCCATCACTTGAGACTATCTCAGATACATTGTATTTTTTTTCCCCTCTTTTTCCTTTAGTACCTGAAGTGCTTTTTCAAATGAAACTACCATCTCCTTTGTATTCAGATTCCTCTTGGCAGTTGTGATTTCTGGATAAAATTTTAGCAATATCCCAGTGAAGGATTTTTACAGATTTAAGTGAGTCTGGCTTTCTTGAGACCTCAAGTTACTTTTCATCTGATTGTTACTGTCTGCTTAACTTGGCCTCTAAACCCACAGGGCTAGAAATTAGGTATAAAGTGTTCAGCTGTGAGCATAGCATCAGCACTTAGTCAATAATATACTGTCTTCTTTCAGCTCTGCCTTTGCAAAGTGAATGAGAAATCCCACATGGAAAAGCCTATAATGAAAAGATACACCATGGCCCAGAGGATATTGTGCAGATGATATCATCACTTAGGGTCACATGATAAATTCTCTCTGTAAAGGAGAGTTCACACAACCAGAGAAGAAAGTACGTTCAAAATTATAGTGTTGGCACAGCTCAGGCCAAATTCTATCAGTTGTTTCTATTAACTATATAAACAGAACCACAGAATCTTGAGTATCTTATAATTAAAGACTTCTAAGGGCCTGATCTGTATAAATACAGAGACTGTAAGTATTCAGTTTATATACATCTTTTAAAATAGAATCGAGCTGACTCACAAACCTTGTTAAATATGCACACAAACTACTCTCTTATTGGTACATAGCTACTGTTTGGTTACAAAAATAGAACACTGCTAATGAAATAAATTTCTGGGTATATGCGCACATTAATTGGCACCCTGCTCTAATTATAATACATGAAGAATACAAGGGGATTCCCTTCTTCCTTTATTGCACAGAAATCAGAAATTAAAAATACACAAAAGCTACAGTTCTCAGATGACTTTTCAGCTTATCTCTTTTAGTCGGTGAACTCAAATGCCTTCGTTCTTTCTCCTTCTGCTCTTCCCTCAAATGTCATCCCAGCATACCAACTGTTTACCAGCTGCAAGGTATTTGCTGGAATACTGTACCATAGAAAATTCATTTGTTCACTAAATATTGATTGTGCATCTGTTGTGCGACAGATTCTGTTCCAGGCATTTGGGATACAATAGTGAGCCAAATCAACCTCTCTCCCACATGGAATTTAGATTCTAGAGGGAAAAACAAACAATAAATAAAATGAAGGAGAAAATTACCTGAATAAGCAGAAATAAGTATACCCAGAGAAGGAGCAGGTGCGAAAGATCACGGCAGGCCCATTAGGGTGATATACGAGCAAACTTGAAGGAGATGAGGGAGCTAGCCATCTGTGGAAAAAACATAACCAGAAGAACAGCAGGTGCCAAGATCCTGGGGCAGAAGCCATGTAAGGTGGGTTTCATGAACAGCAAAGAAACTAATTATTCACAGCATAGTGAACAGCAGGGGTGGGAGATTTTAGTAGAGGAGAAGAGATGGGTAATGAAGAGCCAAATCTTATAGGACATACATAGTAGGTTATTATAAGAATGTTGGCTGTTCCTGTGTGCAAGACAAAATTCTATCACGGGGATTTTCAGTAGAGAAGTAGCAATATCGGATCTACAGTTTAAAAGATCACTCTGGATGCTGTGTTGAGACTGGTTGTTTGAGATCATGAGACAAAGGAGAGTGATGATTTAGGAGGCCATTCCAGTCAGGAGATGATGGTAGCTTGTACCAGAGTGATGCAATGGAAGCCATGAGAAATGGGAGGATTCAGTATATATTTTGAACAAGGGGTCAATGGGATTTTCTGATAGATTAGATGTCAGATGTGAAAGAAGAGGGGTGTCAAGGGTAACCCCAAGAAGTTTTGGTATGAGCAGTTGAGATGATGAATACTATAAGCTGATTAACTTTTGGCGGAAATATCAGAAATGCACTTTAGAACATGTGAAGTCAAACAACTCATTCACACAACCAAATTTGGTAGTAGTTATAAATTGGAAGTCCCAAGAATGACACTACATTTATAACCCCCTCCATCACACACACCAATTCATCCCAGATTTTGCCAGAAACTTAAGTCACAGCAAGGCAGCAAATAAGAAAAAAAAACTTCTATAACAGGCTCATGAATAAAATAATTTTAGGGAGTTATTTTTGGTGCTTTCAAGACAAACACGGATGAGAGAGCCCACGGTATTTATTGAGTGTTACCTTTAGGAAAAGAAAATTTGTAATTATAGTAAATTAGGTGAATCACCTGTACCAGGCTATGACTCAGACAAATCAATGTTGTACAGGTCTCCTGAAGGAGGTTCTCCTTTAGTCAGAGGAAATGAGAGTGATTCAGAGGCAGTCCTGGAGGCTGGTATCCAAGGTGAGAGACACTTCTTTTCACAGTTTAACTACCTAGATACTGCTTAGTTCCTTTGCTAATTTCAGACTGTTGTGGGTGGGGAATGATTTGGGATGAAGGAAAAGGATTAATATTATGTAGGCAACTATTCTGAGGGAAATTTACACAATTTATTTTCAGTCCAACAGGAACTGAGTATTCAAAAACTTTTCTGACATGCTTGTGGATGACTAATAATTTTGACACATTCATTCATTTAACAGTTAACTTTATTATTACCTACTATGAATCATAGCTTTTCTTAGCGATGGAAGTAAAAACACCCTAAGACATGACCCTTGCCCCTGGAGATCACTATGAACTTTCCAAGCCTGTAAGAAGGCTAGATGTTCCTTTCGATAATCTGAATGGGCACATAATATAATTTGGATTAGGCACAAGACAGTAATCAGCTAAGTAGATACTTGACTAAGGAACCATTGGAAACTTCTTTTTTATGGTGAGGAATGGAATCTTCTTTTTAGTGTCAGTGGGACACAGGCAACCAAACCATCCCTCCCCTCCCTTCCCCTCTCCTCTCCTTTTCCTTTCTTCTTTCTTTTCTTTTTTCCTTCCTTTTTCCCTTCTCTCTTCCTCTCTCCTCTCTCTCTCTCTCTCTCTCCCTTCTTTGTTTCTCTTTCTCTCTCTCTCTTTCTTCTTTCATTTTATTTTTTTCTGAAACAGAATCTTGCTTTGTCACCCAGGCTGAAGTAGAGTGGCACCATTGTGGCTCATTGCAGCCTTGACCTCCCAGGCTTAAGTGATCCTCCCCACTCAGCCTCCTGAGTAGCTGGGACTACAAGCATGCACCACCACATCTAGCTATCTTTATTATTATTATTATTTAGAGAGCTAGTACTGCACAGGCTGGTTTCAAACTCCTGGACTCAAAGGATCCTTTAGCCTTGGCCTCCCAAAGTGCTGGGATTACAGGCATGAGCCACTGTGCCCAGCCTAAAACTATGCATATTAATGTTGCCACCAACTGCTCGTTTTTATATAGCATTTTTTCTATACCATAAAATTCAGAACATTAAACTTCTACTTTCAATATATATATAAAATATATATATATTAGTAATTTGGTGTCATTAGAGCACCACAAATACTATGGTAACAAATAACCCCAAATCGCAGCACATTAATACAGCCAAGTCAAATTTTTTTTTTTTTTGAGACAGAATTTCACTTTTGCCGCCCAGGCTGGGGTATAATGGCACAATCTCAGCTCACTGCAACCTCCACCTCCTGGTTCAAGCGATTCTCCTGCCTCAGCTTCATAAGTAGCTGGGATTACAGGTGCCATCACCACACCCAGCTAATTTCTGCATTTTTAGTAGAGACAGGGTTTCACCATGTTGACCAGGCTGGTCTTGAACTCCTGACCTGAGGTGATTCATCTGCCTCAGCCTCCCAAGGTGCTAGGATTACAAGCATGAGACACTGTATCCAGCCCAAAGTCAAAATTTTAATTTGTGCTATGTATCTAATATGGTGGAGGGCTTTCCTCCAGAGTCACTCAAAAGACCTAAGTCAGGCATTCCCAATCTACGGCCCGTGGGCCGCATGCGGCCCCCTGAGGCCATTTACCTGGCCCCCCCTGCTGCACTTCAGGAAGGGGCACCTCTTTCATTGGTGGTCAGTGAGAGGAGCACAGTATGTGGCGGCCCTCCAATGGTCTGAGGGACAGTGAACTGGCCCCCTGTGTAAAAACTCTGGGGATGCCTGACCTAAGTGCTGGAATACTCAGCCTCCTTAGAAGATGAGAGACTGTTCATTAAGTGTGGATTTCTTACTGCCTCAGCCTGAAAGTGGCTCATGACACTTCCCTTCACAGCCCATAGGCCAAAGAAAACCATATAGCCCCTACTAAATCACAAAGTATAGGGAAATACAAGTAATATTTGATGAGGACTTGTCCTTTCCATGCCATCTTTTTGTTTATTTTTTTAGGAAACACAAACATAATCATATGACTATAGGGCTTTAGTGGCCCAAAACATGATATTTCTTTAAAACATATAAAGAAATCAATAAAAAACAATTTTTAAAAAATGTCTAAGCTTTCAATGAAAGAGAAAACGGTAACCTTAGTCAGCAGCGCCTCTACCCAGAAGAAATACCATAGGAATCTTGCATCTCTCAAGAGCCAGAGTAGAAATGGCCACAAAGAGCTGGAGCATTTCCAGGGGCCAGCACACAGCAGCCTCGGACTTCCGTTAGCTCAGAAAACGGTGAATCCCTGCCAACTAGGTAGGGAGCCACATGGCATTAGACTTGCCATGTGCAAGTCAGTGTTTCTCATCAGGGCCTTTGAGAGTGCATCTTACAGGGCACAAAAAGGAATCCAAATTTTGTCATGGAAGATGGTGACAGAGTAGAGGGAGAACCTATTTTACCAACATTTTGGAAAATTATAGCATCAAAGACAGGGATGGATGATTCACAAACTGGGCTGCTTTTACAATAGCAACCCCATAGGAATTTTAGACTGTTGTTTAGAATATTTCCTTCTCCATTCAGGAAAATGGTGTTTTCAAGCCAGTTCTTTCAAGAAAATCCCAGCTTCCCACCACCTACTGTTAATCACAAAATCTATGAAGAATAAGTTAAAGTACAGTATAAAAAGAAACTGAAACTTGAATCCAATGTAATGTTTCCAGCATGGTTAAGATTAAAATCTGGCCATTTTTAAAGAATTTACAATTCAGTGATTTATTTTTAACATTTATTATCTTCTTTTGGGATCAAGATGAAACTAAGAACTGTGGTCTATGTGTGTGCGTGTGTGTGTGTGTGTGTTGTTTCTGATGAGCAGCTGTGTTTAATCCTTCTTCAAGGTCAAAGGACAACCCCATTTTCTTCCCATCTGGCATATTTCTTACAAAGAACACACTGATATAAACACACATATTCCTCTTGTGCACTAGGGTCTCATTCCTGGATTGATTCTGGGTTAGTCAATGGGTCCTCACATATGATTCAGAAGGAGCTATGCCATGTGGGACCACACATTATCCATTTGTAGAATGGATTCTATGTACTAGACATTATTTATGAGCTGTGTAGGATACAAAAATGGATCAAACACAGACTTGACTCACAGAGTAGCCTCCATCAAATTGTGTATCACTTGCCTGTAGTCTATGTTTCTGAAGACGGAGAAGGAAAAAAAAAGTTATGTTTATATATCACCGATCATGGAAGCTTCTAAAATAAGGAAAACAGCAGAAAACTGTCAGGATAGCATGTAGCAATAAAAGTGATAGAGTGGAGTGTGGAAGAAGAAAAATAAGTATCTGCTTTGACTCAGATAGTTCACCTCCTTAGAGCCAGGACCCTCCTCCCTCCACTTCCATTCTGTATCACCATCAACCTGTTGAATATTGCAATCTGCCTGACTCAGAATGCACCCATTTCAACAGGATTAAACCTCTCTTCCCAAACTGTTTCCTTCAAGCTTGCTTATTTCTGTCAGTTTTTTCAGTATTCATCACCAGGCTCAAACCACAGAGTTACTTTATCCTTCTCTTTCTCCTTCAGCCGCCAAATCTAATCACAATGCCTCTGCACATTGTTTCTCACTTTCTAATAACACTGACTCACTTTCAATGGAGGCCTCATCATCTCTTACCTAGACTGTTGTCACTGTGGCCTTCTCACCTTTTCTCTGCCACCTCGACACCACCATTTATGATTATAGCCAACGTTTGGAATTTATTGAGATGATAAAAACTTAAATTACTTCTTGTTAAAAATTTTAACATTCAGTATCTAGATGTAGTTACTGAAAGCCCATCTCATAGTTTATATTTTCAAAAGCGTAAGAGATCTCTTGATAGAAGATGTGCTTGCACTACTGATGATTTCTGTCTCTTAATCTCTTCCACATTTTATAATTGAATTGATTTTGACATCTAAGCCATATTTTCTGTTTACTCCATTTTGCTTTGGAAAGAGACTAAGAATTATCCAGGAATTCCAAAGTTTTGGTAATATTTTCCTGTATCTATAAATCAGGTGTCTCCCATACTCTGCAACTTCAGTGAGTTTGTTTTTCAGATTAATCATTAACCTCAACTAAAACCCAGTCACAAAATGCGTGATCTGTATAACATTGAATTGCAACGTGTGGCAGACAAAGATTCTGATAAAATAAAGCAAAAAATCAATTAAATATAATAGTCACATAAACATCTCTACAAGGGGTCAATTTTTATTGAAATCTAAAACCTATTATCCTTTTGAAGCAAAATCATAGTTTACCTGGAGAGGATGACTGGTTAATGAAAAGTCATCAAAGTCTCCACTGTGGTTTTTATTATTGTTATTCTGCATGACAATCTGTTGTTTAGAAGACATATTTTATAATGGCATACTTGAATATATGTCTAATATATAAATACTTGGTGATAATGCCTCTAGATCAAGAAATGTACAATCTTCTATTAATATTCCAGTAATAAATAACTGAAGAACCTCATTCAAGTTTATGTTTGCATTGTCTTTAGAAAGAGCTCAGCAAAAGAAATTAAGAGCATAATTAAGAAGAAAGTGACAATGTCAAAAAAGAACCAGTAGCATTTATCAAAATTGGTAATTATGGCTTATAGTTTATAGATAGCTTACAAGGAGGGATATACCACTATTTATCAGTACTTAGAACACTGTCTGGCACAAAGGCTCAGGCAATTTTTGTGGAATTAGTCAAAATTTTTGAGTAACCTACAAGCATGGGAAGGATTCCTTCAGAAGTAATAAGTAAATCATTTTACCTAATGTTTAAAAAGAAAAAAGCTTAAGTTTTTGACAAATCGCTGACATTGCAGTTTATTTTGGTTTTAAAAATAATTTTTATGTCTTAAAAATGCACACCTCTCACCAAAGCAAAAATGACTAACATTTACTCATTTGGACTTTCAGTTTTTTCACACGGTGGTTCTCCCAAGAGATGCCTAGGACTGGTGAATTATAGAGTTGCTTTTTCATCTCAAGTGTGGTTACATGGTCTTTTCAGCTCAGTTGACTATTCTGTTTCCTCTCAGACCAAGCCAAGTCACGTTGCCATTTTTTTTCTTTTTTGGGCTGAGCATTTACTAATTGTGTATGTATAGGTACACACATATGCATACATGTATACATGCATAACACATATGTGTATGTATATATGTATATGTGTGTATATATAAAAATAAATATGTATAGTGTGTGTGTGTATATATATATATATACACACACATAAATGTCTGTGTGTGTGTGTGCATGTGTTTGTGTGTATATGGAAAGAAAAAGACAGAAAAACAGGGAAGAGAGGGAGAGAAAGAATCAGAGAACAATTAGGTTTTCATAAGAAAATTGTTTCCCCATCTAAAATTTCAGCAGTCTCAACAAAATTTACTTTTCATTTGTTTCCACTGGTCCATATTTATCCATCATGTTTATTCAGGAAAGCCCTTTTTGCTCCTACTCTCTCTTCTTACCTCTGTGTTATAAAGACAGAAGATGTAAGAATCAAATCTATATAGTTTTATGCCATGGACACTGGCTGTCCTGCCAGTTACTTTCATTGTATTAGCAGTTCTGAAATTGCTCTTGGCTTTTACAGTTCATTAATGATTTTGATTTTGTGAACACACAGCTCTCCTCTTTTTAGGTCTCAGTGCCTCATACATTGCCTAATGCCCTGGAACATCACCCTAGATCAGCCATATAACATTACTGGTGGTTGGGGGAGGATATTTAGATGAATAAAAAAAAACTATTGATACATCTATCACATTTCCAGGTCGTCTCAATGAATGCAAAGTCTTGTGCATACACAGAAGACATGAAATAAATGAGATGCTTATTTATAATTATCTTTGTTTCATCAGAAACACTAAGGTATCTTTAGTCATATGAGACATGATGTCACATGCATTTGCAACTGTACTGTATCTGAAGTCTAAACTGTGCATTTCTTTTGTGCATGTGAATCAAGAGAAGGCATTCAAAACAGATCACACGGGAAGCATTTTTGTGGGTGGCTTTGGAATTGGGACCAGCATGATTCACTCATATCCACATGCTAGACCTCAAGGGGCAATGACCAAACAGTGTTCCTGCTGTCCAGAATGGCAGTTCTGCCAGTCAACCCTATCTCCAGCCCACAACTCCATCCATGCCTATCAAGAAGGTGTGGTTAGTGAACAATCTGGAATCACTGTGGGAGGATGTAGGTTTGTTGAATAGTGGGAAGAGTTGCAGAGAGAAAATTATGTTCATAATGAGGATACAGAGAAAGGGGTAGAGATTTGGGTTTGGAACTCTTTAGGCGCCAGGTAATGCTTGAAATGGGAAGGGAACTGTTTAAACTATGGTGTTATGCTCAAACTGTGCTTTGAGGTGTTAATTTGAAGGGCATCTTTCTAAACATATTTTAATTGGTTTATTATTTAATACATAAAACAATATTGATATTCAATTGTATGCTATAAGTCCCCTAAATCAAATATCATAAAGAGGAATCTGTTGGGGTTTTTTTTTTTTTTTTTTTTTTTGAGACAGAGTCTGGCTCTGTCACCAGGCGAGAGTGCAGTGGCACGATCTCACTGCAACCTCCACTTCCTGGGTGATTCTCATGCTTCAGCCTCCCGAATAGCTGGGATTACAGGCACACACCATCATACCCAGTTACTTTTTGTACTTTTAGTATAGACAAGGTTTCATCATGTTGGCTAGAATGGTCTCGATCTCCTGACCTCATGATCCACCTGCCTCGGCCACCCAATGTGCTGGGATTACAGGCTTGAGCCACAGCGCCCAGCCAAGAGGAATCTTAAGACTCACATTATTATATACCTTACATACAAATAGTCATCCATCCTCAAAATGAGACTATTAGTTTAATAGTTTTCATATGTGTTCACTGAAAAACAAAAGTAAAAATTTAGTTCGATCTAGAGGAGAAAAAAAATCATATTTTGAATCCAAAAGAGAGTCTAATAGAGTTTGTGGGTTATACTGATGGCTGTAGAAATGGCCACCATCTGTGATCCGGGGGACTGGCTGCTATGACTTGCCTCACAAAAGAACTCTGTGGCTGGGACTCCTGACCATCTGAGCTTTGCTGGCCTGACCTGGGCTTCACAGGTGAGAAGCCTTACTCCTGCAATTCATCACCCCCACCCCACCGCCATCTAAGAGGCTATACGGCTGAAATGGCAGAGGGGTGGTGAAGAATGAGGAGGGGTAGTAGCATTTGACTTGGTCTTGGTAGTTTCTCCGTGAGATGACACCTGGACTTTGAGACATTACTTTGGGCCTGTTGGGGAATAGAGTAGAAGAGAGGAGACGGGTAGCAAGTTATAACCTTGAGAGGAAACGTATGCCCTTTCTTTTCTATCACTTTTCAAGTTTTCTTCCTGTCTGCCTGCTCTGCCTTAGTATTTCCAGGCACAGACATTGAACAATTTGACCTGCCGCCCAGGAGACCCAGCTGATATTAGCCTATCTCCATGCCTGTATTTCTGCCCTTTCATCTACCTGAGTGAAAAAAATATATTTTATTTTGGAAGAAGCACAATTATTTTTCCCAGACCTGCCCCTCATCTGATCAGATGCCAAAGAAAGAAAAATACTTCCCGGATGATCACAAAAGGCAAACACACGTCAAGAAAGTGGCAGAGTTTGCAGCAATCATGCAAATAAAAGTGTGTCCCAGGGAAAAACAGGAATGCTTCCCCTTTCCTTTGTGGTAAAGTCCTATGTTAACAAAAAGGATTCCCTTTTTCTCTCTACAACAGGGAAATGGTTTTGCCTACTAAGGAGGAGATTCTTTGAAGAATGATGTGAAGTGGGAAAAAAAGAAGGATGTGTAAGGAATTAATGCTAAAGTCCAAGAGTAGCTGGCACGATGCGTTTTTATTGTTTCCCCTCACTCTGAGAAAGTTCTGGCACCTCAGAGTACTCAAAGGAATCATTGCTGAATCTGGTTCGAAAGCACATAGGAGACTTTTACTTTCAATATAGTTGTATGGGTGCCTTATGGTAGCTGAGCTCCAAACCAACGTATTAGATGCTTGGTCTGTGTTACATCATTTGAGGGTGCAAGAAAGTAAAAGAAACTTTCCACAGATGGCCACTCAGTTGCTACTGAGGTCCCCAAACTGTAATTTTTCTAGTCAGTGAAGAAGGGGAACTGAGTTGATCATAAAAACTCTGAAAAATGGCCGGGCGCAGTGGCTCAAGCCTGTAATCCCAGCACTTTGGGAGGCCGAGGTGGGTGGATCACGAGGTCGAGAGATTGAGACCATCCTGGTCAACATGGTGAAACCCCGTCTCTACTAAAAATACAAAAATTAGCTGGGCATGGTGGCACGTGCCTGTAATCCCAGCTACTCAGGAGGCTGAGGCAGGAGAATTGCCTGAACCCAGGAGGCCGAGGTTGCGGTGAGCCGAGATCGCGCCATTGCACTCCTGGGTAACAAGAGCGAAACTCCGTCTCAAAAAAAAAAAAAAAAAAAAAAAAAAAAAAAAAAAAAAAAAAAAAAAAAAACTCTGTAAACTTCGAAACTCCCAGAAACAAGAATAGATGTTATTTTTAAAATATATATTATCTTTAAATACTCTAGAACCATTTTAATCATCAGTGGACTTTGAGAGGACAGAGCACAGTGGCCTTAACCATGCTATACCATAATAGTTGATTCCGAAAACTACCGTCTGGCCCATTACATTCCTTCCCATGCAGTTGTCTCCTGAGAGCCGAGAGCTTATGGTTAATGCATAATTTTGTTGGTGTTCTACTGCCTGACCACCAAATATGCAATAGGGTGACAACACAATATGCTCAAAGATACTGCAAATCTAAGTCAGATGAAATCCCTCTTAGCAATTTACTCCCGATTTTTCAGGGACTGGCTTGATTCCTTCGTGACCTCGTGGAGCTTCACCTGATTTCCATATGTAATCACAATGTTATCTCACAGCTGTCTAACATTTTACTAACTTCCCAAAGCGTCTTGAATTCTTACAAGAATGCTAAGAAGAAAGCGTCTCACTGTATAAGAGAACTCAGAAAACTTAAGCAACTTACCTGAGGTCATACAGGTAGTAAGCAGCAGAGCCAGGAACTGGCCAGCCTGTAAACTTCTCATGATAAGGCTGGTGCTCTCTGTATGGTATCGTTGCTCCCTCTAGGTAACTGCCTCTGGGAATTGGGCAGGAAACTCACACATCTCCGTTTTCAGGAAACTTTAAACTCACTAGTACTTCCTCTGCTCTTAGCAGGATGCCTTATTTTACTGAAAATTTCCCTTCCTCCTTTCCCGGCCCTCCCGTCCTCTGTCCGTCCCTTCCTCCCTCCCTCCCTCCCTTGGTCCCTCCTTTCCTTCCTTCTTTCCTTCCCCTCCTTCCCCTCTCTTCTCTTCCTTCTTTCTACTTCTTCTCTTTTCTGTTTATCCTATTCCATATCTGTATTGAGTACCTGAGTACTGACAATACACAAGGTACATAAATACCGACGGCTGGGGAGACAAAAATCTTAAGAAACGCATCTTACCCAGTTTTTTTCTTCTCGACAGCGTCTTGCCCTTCACCCAGGCTGGAGTGCAGTGGCGCAGCCGCAGCTCACTTCAACCTCCGCCTCCCAGGTTCAAGTGATTCTCGTACCTCAGCCACTTAGTAGCTGCGGATTACAGGCCTGCACCATCATGCCCAGCTAACTTTTTAATGTTTCAGTAGAGACAGGGTTTCCTCATGTTGGTCATGCTGGTCTCTAAGTCCTGACCTCAAGCACTCTGCCTACCTCGGCCTCTTAACATGCTGGGGATTACAGCTGTGAACCACCATGCCCGGCCCCATTTTACCCATTTTTAAGGGTAAATCTGCATCTAAAGACTTTTTTACCTCTCCATCCTTAGAACTCCTTTTGTTCTTTTAACTGCAGTTCACAGTCATAATTAAAAATGCTTAGATCTTCTGCAAAGCTGGAGTTGATTGATGCATATTTACACTATGTGTTCATATTAGCTCCACAGTGGGCTTATAAAACCTTTCATCAACATACATTCATTATTCTTTTCTCTTTATATCTCATGGTGCTGGGCATATAATATGTGCTAAATAAATTCTCAGTAGTTGATTTATTTGTCTCTACTGCAATCTGATAGGGTAGATGGACCATTTTATACCTAAATATAAATATATTGTTATTAATAATGTTCAGCTGCTTCTCTTTTTTTTAAATATATGTTTTTAAGAGTAGGTCTCTTGCATAACATGATAAAACACCTAAATCTTGCACATTTTCTGGGGAGCTATTTCAAAGTAATTTGTCTGAAAACAATTTATTAGACTATCTTGTTTCATATATCCTATTCTATTTATCTTTTCCCTAAGAAGAATATACAACTTCTCAGCCTCCTCAGAGAAAGAGTAAGAGAGTTGGCAAGAGAGTTTAAGAAATCAAGAAGGGTTCTAATAGGATAAATAAGAATTTCTTCACTATTTCTGGGGCAGAACTCTTAAAGTCAATAATGATAATGATAAATACTAAAAATAACAGTGTTTCATGGCTTACAAAAGGCTTACAGAAGAACTATCTCTTTTAGACTTTGGATCCAATGACCCACTGTGAGTTAGAGAAGGTAACACTAATCCCACTTCGCAGCAAGTTTAAATGGTAACCCCAAGGTCACATATTTAGCAAAGGGCAGGCAGGAATCTAACACAGCTTTTGTAATGTCACACCCAGTGACCTTTCCCAAGTGTACATTTTTCTTCTTTTTTGAAATAAATTCATTTAAGATATAAAAGATAGTATTTCTGAGATCAAGATTTTCCAAAGAATTTTCCACTAAATCATAATTTCATGGGATGTTATAAAATGTGACAGAATGAAAATGAGTGTAATAGGTTTGGAAAATGCAAAGTTAAAACATGTTAAAGTATAATATTTCTCAATGTATTTAACCTGCCACTGTGCATTGTTGAATGCTGTGACTCTACATGAGTGCATAGCATCCCCCAGACCTAGTGGCTGTGGAGTACGCAGTAGACAGCAGGGGTGTGTGCAATGTTTCTCAGACCTAGGTTACAAAGGGATCACTCTATTGGCCAACACCTTCTGCAGTCTGTGTCCTAGAACACATATGATAGGCAATGCTGATCTCCATCAATGCCTCCTTTCTCCCCGTTAAAGACATTCATATTATGGATATTTGCAATGTCCTGTCTTTAAATGAAATTAAATGATGTGTTATCACTGAAAATGGATCTTCAATACAATCACAAAAGAAAATGCAAATATGTCTTATGACACCCTACTGGTGTTTGAAATTGTATTTGGTACCTGACTTATTAATTCCTTTTCACAATAGTTTAACCCATATGAAGAAGCATGTGATTTCTACCATTTAAACCCTATCAGTAAAATGATCATTATGTCTTTTTAACAGAAAATATTCTCTTCAGATTTATGACTTGCATCTGGCAGACAAAAACTGTGTAATTTATACAGTTCATTACCACAATTGTAACAAGAATAAAAATCACAGCAGCCCTTAGGATATTATAAAACGTATTCAAAACTAGTCCTTTCTAGCATTGGGCTTTACTTGGGGGGAAAATATTTGATATTATGTATGTTTGTGTGAAAGAAAGAGTTTGAGTTTCTATACCCTGTAGGAAGTACACATCAGGGATGTGCTATTATATGATAATGAAATGTAAATAAAAGACCAAAGTCTATCTTCACATCTTTTCTTCCGTATTTCTGTGCTTTTAAACTAGCAACTCTTGGGACAAAAGATTTTACTAGCAATGATTCTAAGGCCCTATCCTTCCCGATA
Organism: Saimiri boliviensis; assembly: GCF_048565385.1. NCBI lineage: Eukaryota > Metazoa > Chordata > Mammalia > Primates > Cebidae > Saimiri > Saimiri boliviensis. The sequence goes on from NC_133450.1 coordinate 78,925,839, forward strand.
TAAAGACCACATCCTCAGGTACCCCACAATGTAGGACTAGAAGATAGGTAATTCAATTAATCCTAATACTTGCCTGCAGGGTACTGAGGATAAAAACCATTCTGTTTCACCCTATATCAGAAGCTCTGCAGGTCCTTGTGATAAAATGGAGACCACTTAGACAACAATATCAAATAAAACAACTAAATAACAATTAAAATTCCAGCACCAAAGCCGTGCATGGTGGTACACGCCTTTAGTACCAGCTACATGAAGCTGAGAGAGGAAGATCGCTTCAGCCTAGGAATTCAAGGGCAGCCTGGGCAACATAGTGGGATCTCATCTCTAAAACCATAAATTAAAAAAACCTCTTATATTAAGTTGCCTAAGAGCCCAAGTAATACAAAATCCATATATTTTGTATATACAAAATGTATATTATTTTTAGAATTTGGAAACCTATAAAAAGTTCGCACAAAAGGCTTTCAAGGCACGAGACAAATAGACAAAGTAGCATTTATTAGTATATACAGCATAACCAAGGAGCATCTTAGAGGCTCTTTCTAAGAGCCTCTTTTCAAAGAGCCTCTTTTCTCCTAATTATTTCAAAACACCTGCCTATAGCCAATATACACACAAAATCTCCAGCAGAAAATGATTAAAAGTAATTAGAACAGGTGTTATCAGGATGGAAAATTAGAAGGGAAACTTTAGATTACAAATGGAAGAGAATAAATTCATTCCCAGTCCCAAAAGTGTCCTCAGATTCTGTGAAAATTTGAAAATGGAGGACCAGGTACCTTTACCATTTAAGCACAGTGAAACAAATTTCACTTGCATTTAAGAAGAAGGTGTGGCATATCAAACCACAACAGTATTATTCCAGGGGGCAAAAAGGCTAAAAACCACAGTACAAGGAATTAATGTTCCTTTGGAGGGTGTCCTTGATTACCCCATTAGCCTTGCAGGCCAACATGGATTAAACATAGGATTCTGGCTGGGCACAGTGGCTCATGGCTGTAATCCCAACACTTTGGGAGGCCGAGGCAGGCGGATTATGAGGTCAAGAGATCAAGATCATCCTGGTCAACATGGTGAAACCCCATCTCTACTAAAAATACAAAAAAATTAGCCAGGCATGGTGGCATACACCTGTAGTCCCAGCTACTTGGGAGGCTAAGGCAAGAGAACCACTTGAACCCGGGACGTTGAGGTTGCAGTCATTGGAGATCACACCACTGCACTCTAGCCTGGCGACAGACCCAGACTCCATCTCAATAAATAAATAAATAAACATAAGATTCTGTTGGGGGTCAGAAAGCGATACCCTAAAGTATGATGCTTTGGCTTGCTGAGCACTTTGAACTAAAAAAAATAAAAATAAAAATTAAAAAGTTAAAAGGCCTTAGGAGGAGCCTCAGAATCAGGGACTTTCTGTCTCACTTTTCTCTTCCCATTCACCAACTGCAGATAGGGGATTGCATTAAAAGTTCCCCTATCTCACTGAGGAAACTTTTTCCCTGCCAAAAAAATGCAAAAGTCTTAACACTTCCTCATTAAGAATCTCACTAAATAACCAGGGAAAAGATTAACCACCAGAGAAGAGAAAAGACTAAAAGTCATCACTACAATTAGACAGACAACAATTCCTCTGAGGGCGCCTCCAAGAGATTGCCTGGAAAACCGAATCTATATAACAAGACAAGTTCATGGTACAGTTCCACCCCTCACCTCTCCCCAACTGGTTGCTGTCACCTCCAGAGCTCAGAGGAACTCTGTCCTAGAACATTCCCTCCTTTTTAGGCTCATGTGATTCCCCTAAAAATCATTTACTACCCTTCAAAATTACCTGTATCTCCCATGTCCCTCTCCCTGATGAAGACGGTATTTAAGCCTCAATCATCCTGCCCCTTTGAGTCTCATATTTTGTATGTCTCCCATGGACACATTCAATTAATGAATTTATATGCTTTTTCTACTGTGAATCTATTGTCAGTTTATCTCAGCAGCCTTGAACCATCAGAGGTGGGAGGGAAAAATTCTCTTTGCCCCTACAATTCATACATCTTATTCAAACTTATTCTACCTACATCAGTAAGATCTAGCTCTGATTTTCATTTTCAGACTTCTCAAGCTCTACCACTTGCTTTGCACCAAGAATATTCATTACAATGTCAGGGAATGAATGGATGAATAAATACATCAAAAAAATAACTCTAGGATAGAGACAATGTCTCCAATATTTATTTGGAAATTATTTTCCAAGTTATCACAAACTGTGTTTCTAATTTGACCAACAGTTATGGTAGGCAAAATTTTTATTTCATTAAAATCTGTTTTATTTCATCATAACTTATCTACAGAAGCAGCTGAAAGAGAAATGCATTTTTTCTTTTCAGAACTTTTTTTCCTTATTTTATGAAATGTATGGAATATCTTACTGCTCTGTATATGTTCTCAATCCTTCTCTTTAAATTTCCATGGTAGACATCTATTTTCGATTACCAGCAGGAATTAGAGGTACTGGCAAATAGTTGGTAGGTAGTCTTCCAATCAAGGGATGTTTCAAGTACACTTTCCTAGATAGTATAGGTACTCTCTAAACAAACAAATTGAGTAGCGTGACAATTTATTAATTCTATACATGCCATTAGATGCTTCAGATGTTGTTTCCTCTCTAGGCCTTCACTGGTTTCCTATTTAAAATTTAATAGAGTTGCAAAATTCCATGACTCACAGAATCATTCTCTGAGCTTCTGTTATATTAGATATAAGCAGAAAACATGAGTTCTTTGTCTGTCAATTATGGACAAACAAATTATGCCTGGTCCCAACGGTAACTGTCATGTTTAAATGATTTTAGTATTATTTAGCACCCTGAGCAAGAAAATCACTTGGAAAGAGTAAATGCTAAACTCTAGTGGTTTTTAGACAAACCCCACCACCAATGCAGACACATATACCTGTCCTGGCAAAACAAGATTGTGAAATAATAAAATTAGAGCTTGCTTACTGGGTCCCTTAAGTCTGAGGAAAAATCCATACTCTAACTTGTTTACTGTAGTAGTGAATATTTCATATACATCAAGACACATTATTGTATAGCCAAAACATGAAGTATAATTTTTCACTTGAGGAAAAAAATTGATTTCTTTATCCTATGTATTTGTAGTTACTATTTTTCTTTAGCATGTCATCTAAAGGTTGAATTTTAGTCTATGTTTCTTTGGTGAGAACGAGGAGTTTCATTAGACAAGGTCCCAGGAGGACTATCAAGTATGTTATTAAACAAGCTTTGACTTAAGGAAGCAAGAAGGCAAATTCAGAACAATTGTAAGCATTCAAATAATTCTAGGAACAAGAAAGGCTCTTTACTTGCAATCTTTTATGTGGCTAAGAATGTCTGATAGGAGGTGATGGTGAAGATCATTGATCAATGGAGTAAGTCTGAGTTCTAGGCTGCAAGGCAGCTATAGTTTCCCAAATACACGTGTGTAAGTCTCTGTTTGGTGTGCAAAGCAGGTAGTTCTCGGGTTGTGCTCCTTGATCTGAGTATTCTACCACCAAAAGCCAGAGTTCAATGTTCTCTAAGCATAAGAGGTGTGGCCCATCACTCTATAATATATGCATTACAGCACACACAGAAGTGACTCAGAGTCAGTCGAAAGGAACAGGAACTCTGCTTATGACTCTCATTTTAGCAAAAGGCCAAGCCAAACCTTCCGTTTATATATCTCTGTTAAATGCTGCTTTAGCTCAAAGGTCTTTTTTTCTCACTCTTACCAATTTCCTTTAGGGTTGGGTTTCTGTTTCAACGAAGATATTTAGATGATAATGCTTCCTTTAAGATGATTATTTGTTTAAAGTTCAGGCTAATAAAAATAACTTATCCCATTGAAAATATTCTGGAGAGCATAAGAACATTTTAGGATGTTAATTGCTCATGTTACCAGTCATCCGTGAAACATATGCCAAAATGCTCTGAAAGGTTCTGAAATGCCTCTTGCAGCTATAAATCTTTTACAGGTATGATTATGTGGTAGCAGAAATAAGAAAAAGTACATCCAACATCTGGAGTCAAATGGTTTGCTGAAGTAAGATTACAAAATTAAAATTAAATGAACTTAATTAAAAGGGGAGGAGAATCTAATTTAATATGGACATTCATCATGTCCTCATTGAAGTTTCTTCCAGCACCAGAAAAATACAATAAAGTCTGAATACAAAAGTTGGATAAAGCCTCTAATGGAGTGTGAAAAGATGACCAAAGAAACACAGTCAGGCAGAATATATTCTCTTTTTCTCTTTGCCATTTTAATGACATGGAATACCCAACTGTTTTGAAAAGGTAGTATCAATCAAGAAACTGAGCTTGGAAACTTATCTGTTTTAACTGTCTCAACTGTTTGAAGTTTCATTGTACATATTTCATCACTTAAAGATGGTGATTACTAGGTTGGGTTTTTAATTCAATGATACCTGACTGAAAACTCTAACAATATGCAGTTATAAAAAAAGGAAGGAAGGAGGGAGGGAGGGAGGTGGGAAGGAAGGAAGGAAGGAAGGAAGAAAGGAAGGAAGGGAAGAAGTTCAAAAAGAAAAGTGTTAATTTTAAATTAAATCACCTGCCCTTTGGTTTTCACCTTCTAAAGAAAAATATAAACAATGGGCCTTCTTAACATTGTGGTTTTGAGTTCTTGCTGCTCACTGAACAGTTTCTGTCTTTCTAGTTCTTAAATATTCTGTGCTCTGTGTGCTGCCATAAAGTTACATATCTGTAATTATGTGGAATCAATAGAATTTTATTTTATTAAATTGATTATAGATTATAGAAAAGACAGCCAAATATTATTTCACCCTTTGTAGTCCTACACACTATGAACCTTGCTAGAGGTTAACTTTATGAAAACTTTTTACCATCAACTGACACTGATTCCCATCATCTCATCTTTCCCTTTGACCTCATAAATATTTAGTTTTTGTCATACATGTCATTGGCACCTTTACTTCTGATCCCCCTTATCTGAAAGAGAGGCTTCTAATACCTCCCCATCCCAACCACAAATCTAATCTAATATGGTACACACTCATAAATGAAGTGGAAAGTGAAGGCCAAAAAACCCTTAAGCAGAAAAATGGCGTGAACAGTAGAGGAAGCCAGAGAAACAGAAAGCATCAAAAATAAAGCATTAAAATTACTCCATCACCCGAAGCCAAAACCAAGGAGTAGATGATAAACAGACATTATTAGTGTATATTTATTTAGAACCTACTCTTTATAAGTGCTGAGTACTTTCAAATACATTAGGGTAGTTAAACACAGCAACCCTGTGATAAGAAAACAGAGGATAATAAGCACTTCACTGACGTCTTTAGCACTATATAGGTGGTAAGTAACAAAGCCAGACTTTAAACACCAGTCCTTTCTTGCCATATCCAATGCTCTTACTCTACATGGCACTGCCTCAGAAACTGCAGGTGGTAAGAACCTGAGATTGAGAACCTAAGAGAGACTGTGGAGTATAACAAGAGGACTGAATCTTGTCTGAGAATGTGATTAAAGAACCAGTGGTACACGTGAGGATGAAAAGTGAATAATTTTAACTGTTTCATTCATCAAAATCATGTGTTCTTTACTGGCTCATATCATTTACTTCATATTAGACTTTAAAATCCTTGCAATATCTCTATACTGTCAGAGAAGAGAAATAGCAATTTTTATGGCTGACAATAACCCCAATGGTACTGATGGTCTGTGTTACTAATTGTGATCCTGATTCTATTCATATGTACTTCATAGGTACTTTTTTGTCCTAGAGTGCTGAATAGCTATCCCTAAGGCCACAGAGAGAAAACAACTTTACTTTTTTGGAGATAATGGAAGTAAGGCCTTAGATTTCATTACAACTTACATTTTATTATAGTCCCAGAGAATGACTCATCATAGGTAGTGCTTCCGAAAATGTGTGAATATTATCATCCTTCCCAAAAAGATGTTGGTTTTAGAATTGTTTTAGATAAAAAGAGGAAAAGTTAACAGTCACTTATGATATAACAGTTCTCACATCAGATCAGCAAAGGCAGAAGGTCAGGACTAACAAACATGAGGTCACTAGGACTGGCAAACCACAGGCCTCCACACAGCTCAGAATGCACAAAATAGAAGATGAGCAAAACTGTGGGGCAGCTAGTTTGCACAGAGAGGGAGAAGGCAGCACTGCCAGAGACAGCGGAGGCGATGGTCATGCAGACACTGGTTCATTCACTATATCATGGAGTAGACCAGATTAGGATAGAAAATTAGTGGAGGGGAAGAAATATAAACAGGTTGAGGGGAGAAACAGCAAAGATCATAAAAGAATGTTGTAAATGACAAAAATAAGTTTCACTGTTAGTCTGTATATGACAGGCCCAATAATACAACACTCTACTGATAAAGGAAGGTAAAGGTATCCTCTGAATAAAGTTGAGCCACTGGGCTCTGTAATGATGAACTCAGAGGTAGCCAGCCCATTCAGTATATAAGACCACTGAGCCCAAGGCCACTGTTTGGCTCAATTTAAGAGAATATCTGTGTGTTCTGAGCACACCACCCTTCGCAAGGATAACAGTCTCCTCAGCAACAGTCAGTGATCACCTGAGAACTCTTCACATTCTTGGAATGGAAAGGTCTGCCTCACCCCAACCCCTCCACATTACTCACTTTCCTCTCAACACTCACAGCCTCATCGCCATGTCCTGCCCTGGACCAGCAGGCCAGTTATCATCGGACCATGGCAGGCCAGTCACCACGCCAGCCCAGTACTTCCAGGTCATCTCTTATCTCCTCTTCTCTAATCCTCATATGGCTTTGTTCACTGCTTGTTCTGATCTTGGCTTCATACCTCCTGAAAGTCTTTCACTGAGTCCTCTGAGACTTGAGGTCAATCATCAGTAAATCTGCTTATTCTCTACTTCCTTTGGAAACTTCCCTTTCACCTTTTTGCACTAGTTGAAATCTGACTTCCCAGATAACACTCAATCCACTAAAGCCCTTTCAAGAGGTAGCTTTTACTCTCCTATATCCCTCTTACCAAGGAGCATAAAAGTATAGTAGGTGTCCTCCGTGTTCTTCATTATTGTGTCCAGGCCTTTTTTTCCTTCTTCCTCAATAAAACTCCAGCTTTCCCTTTCATGTCATCAAGCTCTACTCCCCTACTCTTGTCAGTGATTCCTCCACCATCCTCCAGTTCATTTCCCCTCCATTGATTGGAGACTTTAGCATGTGGCTCATTATCACTTTCTCTAATTACTAACCCTATTTAATTTTGGCCATTTTCATATCCAGTGGCATGTCCTCCCAATATCCTCTTTCTCAGCTTCTGGACTACTTCTCCAAATTCAGAGTTTCCATCGGTCACCCTTCCTGTGCCACTCACTTCCGCAGTCACACACTTGATTTTGTGGTTATCAATAACTGCACTTCATGCAAAATCTCAATTTTCAGTATTCTCTTCTATGACCATGATTTCTTATTTCTCTTTTATCATTCCTTCTAATGCCCTAACTCCTACAATTCTAAAATCCCACAAGCACTTAAAATTTGCTCTCTGTGTCCCTGAGATACAGCTCTCTCATGAAATCCTCTCTTCCCTCTTCTCTCCTTTGCAGCTTAAATCCCACAGAGAACCATTTGAATCTTTTCCTAGCTCCTTTTTGTCTTGGTGAAGTTTCTTGGTGAAAACATAACTCTCCTTAAATTCAATCAGGTGATCACTATATGCTTGCACTTACACAGTCTAACATGACTGATATTTGGTAAACAATCAAAAGAGAATGTTCATATCCTGTGACTACCACCTCTTCTCACCTATCCGCAACTTTCCTGTTCTTATAGAGAAGCTCTTTGTGCTCTTAGTCAAAGTCACCATATTCTCCTAGGCACAGGACCCTGTCCTATCTTCCTGAAGTTACTGAAGCAGTCTCCTCGGTGGTCTCCCTCCTTATGCCTTCCCTACCCGCCCTGTGCATTCTCTCCTACTCTGCTATGGGCTGAATGTTTATACTCTGCCAAAATCCTTATGTTGAAATCCTAACCCTTTAGGTGATGGTATCAAGAGATGGGGCATATGGGAGGTGACTGGATTATGAGGGTACAGCCTTCAAAGATGGGATCATTGCAATTATTTTAGAAATCCCAGAGGTAACTCTCTCCCCATGTAAGGACAAACAGAAGGCTCTGTTTATGTACAAGGAAATGGGCCCTCACCAGACACTGAATTTGCTGATGCCTTGACCTTGAACTTCTCAGCCTCCAGAACTGTAAGAAATAAATTCCTGTTGTTTATAAGACACCCAGTTTATGCTATTTTATTATAGAAGCCTGAACAGACTAAGACACACCTTCAGAATGGCTGCCAGAATGACCGTGTAATGAGTTAGCCTGAATAGCCTGCCTGCTAATTTTCAAATGTGCTACCCATTCTCTTGTCTCAGAGCCTTTGACTTACTGTTCTCCCTGCCTAGAACAATCTTTCCCAGATTTCTGTTTGGCTTCCTGTCTCATTTCCTTCAAGTCTTTTTTCAGAACGCATCTACACAGAAAAGCTTGATCAGGTCACCCCATGTAAAATTTCAGCCCCATACCCCATTTCATATCTCCTTTTTTTCTCGTTGCACTCATCTGTATATAAAATATATATGGGCATATAAAATACATAAATGCTATATTTTAGATATATTTATCTCATGCATCATTTACCTTCTCTGTTGAAAGGTAACTTCCTTGAATGCAGACGTTTTTACCTGTTGTGTTTACTTCAGTGTCCCCAACACAAAAAACAATGTCTAGCAATGCCTGCTAGGTGGTGATCTACAAACATTTGTTCAATGAATGAATTGCCAAAAAAAAAAAAAGGATGTATGAGTGGTCAAAAAAAGAGAAAACAAAGAGCACTTAATGTCTTTCCACATGGAAGATTACTATTTAGAGATGCCTGTTTTTACCATGATATCTTCCATTTATGAAATTAAGATTTCAGGGGATTCAAGTATACAACAGTTGTCATGTTAGGGCCATGACGATATGGTAATACAGCTCATTGAAAAACACCAAAGCAACACTAAGAATTAATACAAATCCTGAACAATTCTAAAATTACTATTTTTAATCTTAGCAGTAATTGTCACTCCTTAAACAATAGATATTTGGTAAATCTTGCCCCTTTAGACAACCTCTGAAAGTTTTACGTTTGATGACAACTCTTTCCTAGTTTCTCAGACATTCATATTCTCTCTTTGTCTCTGTCTCTCTCACACACACAAATACACACACATACACACATATACACACACAGAGTATAAGAAGATAGAGTCTAAAAGGTAAAGTATATAACCATGGGATGGTATGTCAGAGCACATCTTCTTGCCTGATATGAGGATGAAATCATAATATGCCTACACAATTTACGTTTTTTTATCTCTCCTTTCCCTCTGTACTCTAAAACAAATGAATATTAAATATTCAAACTTTTAAAATGTTTCTAGAATCACGTTTGTGCCTTTTTCAATAATATCTAATAACATATCTTTAGATATTTAATTAGAATTTTTTGCAGGTGGTTGATAAGACAACACACTATTAACAGCTATAATTCCCCTTCCCCCTCAATTTAGTGGAATCCTTCAGTGACATAAAGATTGCCTTTATCAGAGGCTCTCAATCTGTCCCAATTTTTCATAAGTCACTGAGTTCTAATGACATTTTGTCAGATGCAAAACTTGAAAATAAAAGAAGAAAATTCTCTTTTGACTTTATTACACCAAAAATGTCTGAGTGATAGATGGGACCATTGCAGTGATGGCGGTTCTCTGGTTTGTATTGTTAGTCATGAGTTATTTTGATCGGCTGCAAAGTAATGGGGGGGTGGCTGGAACAGAAAATACTTGCAATTTTCTGGAGCTTCAACAAAACGCTAATAAAAAATAGCTGAGATTTTAAAGACCCTACCAGAATCTCTATCAATTTCCATAATTTCCTGATCCCCTTCCTGGAAAGAGTCCTATGGACCTCTCTTTGCTAATGATATCTTACCGCCACATTGACTTTGGGCAGAAACAGAGGTCAGTGATTGAAAAGAGAAATTGCCTTTTGAGTTAGGAATGCTGGAAATAACAGATGTAGCCAGATCTGCCAGATTGTGAGTAAACTGATTGAGTTACTAGTACTATGATCTGCTATGACGATTTCAAACTAATTTTCAAGCTAACTGGGTCAATTATAAACACAAGGAAACTTGGGTAGTGTGATTTAGGACATTTCCCATACTTAACCTAATTCTCATCTTAATTCTCTTTGGTTACTTCCCAGACTGGTCTCAGAATTTTGTGACCAAGGAAGGTTTAAGTTAGGTTCTAATATAAGGACAAAATAGACCATACTCAGGCTTGAAGGAGCTATTAGTTACTTTTGTTCTCTTGACAGAACAAATCGGTAGAAAATGAGGGTAGACTGCAATTGTCACAGAAGGTACAAATGATGCTGCCGTGTGATGGGGGGTCTTGGGACTGGGGAAGAGTAAGGTTATCATTTGGGAGGACAGCAGTGTACACAAGTAAGTCTCTCTACAGTGGTGACCTTGGCATGGCATGCAAATTTTATTCCTAAACAAAAAATAAATGGATGATACTCTTGGTTGGTATTTGACATATCAGGCAATTTCACTGACCCACATCCATTATGTTAACATTGTTCTCTAGCACTCTGGATAAAAATTTGGGCCACTATGTTTAACTTCATCCATTATTCATAGTCCTTGATTGCTTCTAACATTAGTACATGAACTGGGAGCTCTGAAAGATTTTTTATGTCATATGTAATTGTTGGAATTTCCTGTGTATTATTTAAGTTACATTTTCTAACAACTTGGCTTTATTCTTAAAGGATGTGTGATCAACAGTTCTTTGCAAGGGCAAAGATTATGGTACGTTCCAGCAAATTGTGTTTGTTAACTTAAGACATTTATTTCCCCCAACCCCCAACTCATATTGATTGTCTACAACATTTGTAATGAAACAGAGTCAGAGAGTAAACTCAGGGCTGTGGGGGTATATTTGTCTTACAGATCAAACACTTAAAGCAGGATTTATGGAAGCAGAGGGCTGTGGGTCAATAGCTAAAAAAAAACCTGGATTGTAAACAATCAAAGGACTTTCTGAGGTGTGAAGGAGAGGAGAAAGGAGACGGGAGGGGGTAGAGAGGAGGAGGAGAAGGGGCAGGAAGATACACAGGGTTTGCTTTGCTAGAAGTCTACATTTGAAAAGAATTAGAGGAAAGGAGGTCTGAGAAAGACAAATTCACCACAAGGATTAGCCCCAGAGACCATTCCCACCTCTTACTGACACCGATTGTATTATAAACATTTCCTCTGTACGCTCCCATACTCTCATTTGGAGTAATTTTAGACACTGAAATTTTGAATCAGTGCATCAGGAACACTAAAAATAGATAAACATACAATTCAGGGAAAGCTATAATGATTGTGTTTTGTTGTTATCATAATTTAATAAGAACAGTCAAGTGTATTAGAGCTCAGAGCAACTGTAAGCCTTCGTTCAATGTAAAAATATAGACAGATCAATGAAGATGCCTTTCTGACCTAATGTTCTAATCAGACAAGTGCTATTAATAAGGAAATCAACTTTCTAGCAATACTAAATTCTGTGTAGTGAATTTAAGTTCCACAAAGTATTTTTTTACTTATTATTTTATCTCCAGCTAAGTCTACAGAGGAATAGAGTAAGTATTAAACCCCTTTTATAAATTAAAAACTAAGACCTGACATTTAAGAGACTATTTAAAATCTTAGAGACAAAAGAAGAAAAAGCTTATCTAGAAAAGTCACATATGGTTTTAGGATTAAGAATGAGGTACATTGGTTTCTACGTTAGTGTTTTTCTGCTCTGTCACTCTACATGAATATATTCTTTCTCAAACAAGTCTATCTGTTCAACAGTGTCTTCATATGCAGTAGTGGGACAGGATTCTGTATGATCCTTGGTTCTTTAGAGAGACAAGAAGCTCCAAGGCTTGTTCTAAGAAAATCTTCCCACTTGCTAAATGATGCCACTCAATTTAGCATGGTCTACTGGATTTCTTTTGCGGGCTTTCACTTTTGATAACAAAAAGCATAATTTGGTATATACAGTTCAGATGAAATTATGACTTCTGTGGTCCAGAAGTGAGTTGTAGGCCACTTTCATAGAGGTTTATAATTTCATTAAGGCCAATCACATGCAGGTTTCTCTTTTTTTCTCCTCACATTGCTCAGCCTTGGGGATTTTTTAAAGCCCTGTTCAGTTTAGCTCTGTCCCTTCTGACATCTACAATTTAATGACTCTAATTAGGATGTTACCTTAAATTCCATGTACATATGAGAAAACCATGACTTACGTATGGAAATTAGGGTGGTTCCTAGAAAGCATTTCTAAATCATGAAATAAAACATGAAACTCAAGTGAAGAGTTATTTAATTTTCAAGGGGAATGTAATATTTGGATAAAAGAAACCGTAATGATGCATTCATTTACGTTTATGGGCATAAAAGTGTGAAGTTATATCGTCAGTTGCAGGTATCAGTTTAAGTAATGCATCTTCCAAGCTATTTCATAATCATTCTTCCATTGTTCCATAAATAGATTTTGAGAATACAAGCTGTTAAACTAAAAGTTACTGCAATAATATGACTGAATAAAGCAGCAAGGCTATTTGAGAAGAATATACTAAGAGGACTAAATATGAATGCTGAATTTCCAAAATACATCCTTCAGAAATTCACAGATGTAAGGCCATGTTCAGTATCCAAGAATGAGCAAATCAGACTACTCAAAGTCACATTTTGCTCAATGCACCACAGATCTGCGACAAGACCACATGTAAATGGACCAAATGTAGTGGTTCACACCTGTAATTCCAGGACTTTGGGAGGCCAAGGGAAGAGGATCATTTGAGGCCATAAGGTCAAGGCCAGCATGGGCAACACAGTGATATCCTATCTCTATGATTTTTTTTAAATTAGGAAGGCATAGTGGTGTTTGTACTCCTAGCTACTCAGGAGGCTGAGATGGGAGGATCCTTTGAGCCTAGGAGTTCAAGGCTGCAGTGAGCTGTAATTGTGCCTTTGCACTGCAGCCTGGCTGACAGAGAAGATTCTGTCTCACAAATGAATAAATAAATAAATAAGGAAAGAAAGAAAATACGTTATAATAGTAGCTGTGAGAGAACTGAATGTGCCAAATATAGCCTCACTCCATGAAGATCTGGCTTAAAGGAAGATAGTAATGGAATGGGTATTATTTTTTAAATTTAATTTATTAAATTAAACAACTCAGGGTCCAAAGAATCCACTGAGGCCTACATGATCTTGTTTGACTGTTTAAACCTATCATGGCACAATTTCTACTTCATATTGAAAATGTGTCCAGAGATGGTACTCTCTTTTATTAATAATATAAATTTGATTTATTACTTTATTAAATATTATATCTTGGCCTCAGATTTAAGGGAGGGAGTATATGTGTGTTTATCCACACATATATATAAATACACAAACACACAGAGGAGTGGAAGACTTCCCTTTTCAAAATGAGCTTCCAGTAACACAATTTGCCATCCATCTGTCAACACTGTCACCATTATAACTTTTTTTTAAAGTAATGGCGTGCAGATGTCTCTGATGGCAGCAAGTGTCCAGCATGTAAAGATGCACTGTCATCAGCCTCAGAGAGTCTTCATTTTTACATAATCTCCTAATTAACTGCAAATGTGGTTGTTTTAGACACCAAATATCTGGGCCCATGTTAAGGGTATGACCACGCCACGCAGAATTAAAAACAGAGTCACTTTTCCTTTCTTTCTCCCCATTGATCTTAAACTCTGTGTCCCTTTGTGCTCTAGAATCATATCTCTTCTGAATACAAATAGTTTTATTGTCTGAAACGGAAACCATTTCCTCCACTTAGTCCAATGGTGCAGAAACTTTAAAAATCTAATTATTAGTTTCTCTATTTTCACTCGTACCAACAAACACGGTGTTCAATATTTATGGATTATGAATTTCTCTTGTGTTTGCTATGGTTTTGCAAGGTAGCAAAGTAGAGATCTTGACTGATCAAAAAAGATATACCTAAACAATTTCAGTTTCACATCTAATGAAAAAAGCCAGAACCCAGTAATATTTAATGTCCTTCATTGTTATATATGTAAATCTTACCACTGCAAGCAAATGTGAAATCCTTAAATTGCTGGCCTCAGTGTTCCCATGTCAACTGGCATATGCTCAGGTTGGAGATCCTGCCAAAAGTCAAAGGAAAACATTCATGAAACAGAGCCTGATGGATGATTATTATAACCCCGTCTTACCAGCACTGCCGGAAAGCTTGGTTTATAAATGCCTGCTGCTGCTTTAATGATAAGACCTCTTAAACACAGCTGAATGCAGTGTACCAGTGGATTTTCTTTTTTTACTCTCTCTCTGCCCTAACTAAGAGACCGATTATTGATCTCTACCTGGATGTTCCTATTGCGAACAGGCCATTCATGAATACAAGCAGGACGAATAATGGTACCCCGCCTAGGTAGTTTTAATAAACTGTAATCAGGACATAGTCTCTGCGGGGGAAAAAAAGTAAACAGCCCAATTTTAATGAAGTACTTGCTTATATGACTGCAATGTCTGTGTACATTCTATGGGCCACACATTGGGTAGTGGAAGGCAACTTGGTTTTCACTGAGTCCCTTGTCAGAGTGGACAAGGATACTCTTACCCAAGAGAAGTTTCCAAATGTTTTTTGTTGCCCTTGAGATGAGGCTCTGACGGCTGGAGTGGATTTTTCTTGCTCTGACCACTCTACTGGAATAGAGGGATCTGAACCCAGAATTGGTTAAACAGACACAGAAGGAATATAAGCCCATGCGAGCACTCAAGAATCCCAAAGCTGAAGACAAGTAGCTGAATTAATATCCCCAGGAATTCTATGAAGCCTCTTGAAAACTGGAGAAACCTTAGTTTAGAAATAGACAGCAAGGTGTTTTAAAGTTAGAAAATGTCAGACTTCGTCATTCTCAGATGGGTTTTTGTTCTACCAGTATATGAATGTGCATGTTAGCTTGTTTGATGTAAGAGGAGATATAAGTTTTATATTTAACATCTGCTGAAGTTTTTTTTTTTGACTAACACCTTTGATATTTCTATATTTCAATGAAACAAAGCAGAACTATAAGGGTAGTTCTTCAATGGCAGAAATGCATGCAACTGTGAATATTAAAACAAGAACTCAGCTAAGGAAGCATCTGGAAAACGAGTGCCCTGCACACGTGTCCACCATGGCGTTAGTCAGGCCATAGCCACTCATCTCCTTGTGTTTAAGTGGAGAGAAGGAAAATTTTCTTTGAGAAAAATGGAAGAGTTCAGACTAACACAAAACATTCAATACAATACAATACAATACAATACAATACAATACAATACAATACAATACAATACATGAATATTGTATTCATATCTGAATCCTGTATTACCTCACCATTTCAAAGACCAAAGAATCATTTAGGATAGTATTATCATTAGAGTACTTTTGCTAAAGACTGAACATATTTGGGCCAGTATCGAGAACTAGTTGTTTTCAAATGTGAGTGTGCATAAGAGGCTTTGGATAGTCTGTAATAACACAGATGCTTTGGTCTTATTTTTTAAAGATTCTGAATCAATAGGTCTGGGCTGGAGTCCAGGACTATATGCTACATATTTTCAAGAAGAACAAGTCATTTTAAGGTACCTACCCCAAAGATCCAATTCAAGAACTAATTAGTAGGGGCCACCTTCAGATTCACTTAATGAGGAAACTTTTTCCATTTTAGCCAGCCCCTTGTTGTGTTACCTGACTATGGTTGACAAACGTGGAGAAGTATTTAGAACAAGTAATTTAGCAGAAGTATTTCTAAGAGGAAAAACAGCTATAACATTTAAAAGGGGAACTGGCTTTTTACAAATCAGAGGCTGCTATCAACAAAACAGGTTAGTAAGACTTATTTGGAGGGCAGATATAAACCTAAATTTGTTCCTGTGTGTTTTAATGCTTCTTGCCCAAACGAAGCTATGAAACCAAAGAAGCCAGAGCCACACTTCCCACCACATAGAAAAATGCCCCAGCCAAGTGCAGTGACTCATGCCTGTAATCCTAGCACTTTGGAAGGTCAAGACAAGTGGATCCCTTGAGCCTAGGAATTCAAGATCAGCCTGGGCAACATAGGGAAATTCCTTCTCTACCAAAAAATATAAAAACAATTAGCTGGGCAAGGTGGCGTGTGCCTGTGATCCCAGCTACTCAGGTGGCCGAGGTCAGGGGATCACCTGAGCCCAGGAGGTTGAGGTTGCAGTTGAGTCAAGCACTCCAGCCTCGGCAACAGAGCCAGACTCTATCTCAAAAAAATAAAAATAAAAAAATAAAAAGTTTCCTTAAATATTTGGTTCCAACATCGACTTTCAGAAATACAGTGTTACACAGTGCTTTTAGCCTAAATCTAAGAACCCCCCGGCACACACACACAATAGTTTGCAAATTTTATAAATTTACTTGTGGTGCATTGGCTCCTCCCATCCTTCCCCACTCCCAGTAGGTCCAGGGCTTTCATCAGATTCTTAAGGTGGGAGCCTTTGGACTGGCGGTCTGAGGATATGAGTCCTAACCTTAGCTTGGCTTCTACTTGGTTTGGTGGCTTTTGACAAATAACTTCACCTCGCTACCACACAGTTTTCCTGTCTATGAAATAAGAAAGCCGAATTCGCCAGGCGCGGTGGCCCAAGCCTGTAATCCCAGCACTTTGGGAGGCCAAGGCAGGTGGATCACAAGGTCAAGAGATCGAGACCATCCTGGTCAACATGGTGAAACCCCATCTCTACTAAAAATACAAAAAAATTAGCTGGGCATGGTGGCGCGTGCCTGTAATCCCAGCTACTCAGGAGGCTGAGGCAGGAGAATTGCCTGAACCCAGGAGGCGGAGGTTGCGGTGAGCCGAGATCGCGCCATTGCACTCCAGCCTGGGTAACAAAAGTGAAACTCCATCTTAAAAAAAAAAAAAAAAAAAAAAAAAAAAAAAAAAAAAGCCAAATTCAAAAAATTGGAATATGTTTCCAGCTTCACAATTCTAGGAAGTACCAATAAAATTGGGAGCGTCAGGCTCCCATCAAGAAGGTATCTTGACATGTTTTTGGACTAATGTCCTTATTTATGGGGGAGGAACTGAAGGCCAGAGAGTTTACCACGCTGTATAGTACGTGGGAGATACCGTCATGGTGGAAGATCAAAAGAGAACCCAGAGTTTCCAACTTATCCACCAACTCACTCTTCTTTCTAATACACAGTTAAGTTTTTAAAGCTCTATTTCCAGCTCATACTTTCTCATTGGCCGAGGGTGCATTTCAGGCAGGATTTTCTTTTCTTGGCAGAGAGAGGGGTACAATGTGTTCTTTGGGGCTCTCTCCCAGATTTTCTCCAGGAGAGAACATATGCCCAGGTCCCCAGAGAATTGTGTTCCCACACTCACAGCTGTACAATCGGCAAGAAAAAGCTTCTACAAGCTTAAATAAACTATCAGCAATTGCAAAAGTGCTCTGAAGTGTCTTCACGAAGTGTTCCAGGAGAATTGCTATTCTAAAAAGATCACCAGGTTACCTTGTCCTGGATTTTACCCTGTACTCAGGCATTAATACTTCAAGTGCATCAGTGATACTCATTTATTTCTCCAAAGTTCAACATTCAGTAAGCACAACTGGCAACAAAACAGAAGGAGTCCTTGCTCTCATGTAGATTAGTGTCCAGTGGGGAACTATAACCTCCCGCAAGTTCTGCTGCACTCCTGCCTGTGTGCTTCGGGAGGGAGAGAGAAGCTCTCCAAGAGACAGGCTCATGCTTCCTGTGTGTTGCCTGCTTCTAAATCACAAGCATAGTTCTGGGAGACTATTACCTTAGCATGAATCAGTTTATCCAAATTGCTTTGGTTAAACCTAACAGCATCAGGTTCTGTGTGGCTTTCCTCATTGTGTCAATACCTATTTGCTTACTAAAACTTTACCTGTCCAATAATACCTAGATCAAACACCCTGCTTTGAATCTTTCTGTGCAATTTTATCTCATGTCCATAAGAATGTACAGAGCAACCTCATTTATTTCTTGGTTATAGCACTGGGAGTGGAAGAATTTTCAGCCTTTACTAGTGTACAGGAATTATGAGTCATTTAGGTAAACTAAATAAGGAGAGTGTTATATAGAAGGAGGTCAGAGTCATTGTTAACCAATTATTATAAATCAAAAGGAAAGAAATGGAAAGTATATTTTTGTTAGCTTTTGTTCTGTGGAATGTTTTCATAAGATTATTTTAAATATATTATTTAATCTAATTCTTGAAAACACTACTCAGAAGATACATTGTTATGCCCCATTTACAGATGCAGTAAGTCTCAGTGGGGATCAATAACTTAAACCAGGTCCAACAGCTCCAAGCGGCGGCTGGCAGCGATGGGACTCAATCCCAGGCCTGTCTGAGGATGCCAGAACATGCCAAGGTAGTTGTCTTCTCCACCACCCCTCTCCACTTCCACGCCAGGTCACAAGCGGGGAGGAGAAAATGTTGATACTTACTGAGAAAGAGAATTTAGACAGTGCAAATGAGAAACCACAGATCTCTGACAGCTTGGTCAAGAGTTCTGTCTACTGCCCTCCTTCTAAGGCCCATCCTCAGACTCTGCCAGTCTTCATCACCACGTCCTTTCACATGGAGACTCCCAACACTCCCACCCTACCACCACCACCAAGGTGCAGAGAGGAGGGAGAAGGGGTAAGAGCGCCTGTGAAAGGGTAACTGACAGCAGCATCTGCGAGCATCTGAGCTTCTGGCTGGTTATCCATCCAACGTGCCTTGACAATCATGCTAAATCTTTAAGCCCCAGAAAAGATAACACCTCAGAGTTGTGAAATGTAAAAACTGCAAGTCTGGACTTTGTGTACAGCACTTTTAAAGAGCACCTCCCCATTCTTCTTTCCAAGTACTACCCACCTTATATATACATGAGGTATTTGGCAGCCTTTTGCACCAAGAAGGTGGACAGAAACTGGGCTTGACAGATGGATGCATCAACTTATCTGCTTCTCAGTAACAGTACTACGTCATCTTCAGGTAAACCTTCCCCAAATATTTTTGTAACAATGACAGCCTAAGTACCTCCAAAATAATGATGGTAATCACACATTCTGGTTGTTAGGAATTTTTCACTTTACAAAGTATCTTTCCATTCACTATTTTCACTTAATTACCACAAAAACTAAATAAAGTGAATAGGACAGTATTTTTTTTTAATTTATGGTTTTCTTTTTCTTTTTTCTTTTTTTTAGGTATGACTGGCAAATAAAAGTAGTATACATATCTATGGGGTACAATATGATGTTTTGGCATAAGTATACATTGTAAAATAATCACCACAGTCAAGCTAATTAATGTATCTATCACCTCACATAGTCACTTTTTTTTTGGTGGTGAAAATGCTTGAGATCTACTCTCTTAGGAAACTCAGTTATACAATACATTATTAACAATGATAGTCATTAGGTCTCCCAAGCTTATTCATCTTATAACTGATGGTTTGGACCCTTTGAGCAACATCTACCTTTTTCCCTACTCTCCAGACCCTGGTAGCCACCATTTTACTCCCAGTCACTGTGAGTTTGACATATTTTTAGAAGTCAGAGTAACTGTTAATAAATTATTATGAATCAAAAGGAAGGAAATGAAAAGTATATTTTTGTTAGCTTTTGTTCTGGGGTATGTTTTTATAAGCTATTTTAAATATGTTATTTAATCTAATTCTCAGAAAACATGACTCAGTAGATCTATTATTATGCCCCATTTACAGGTGCAGGAAGTGTCAGTGGGGATAAATAACTTAAGCCAGGTCAAACAGTCATAAGCAGTGGAACCTTTTTCTCCATTCAAAATTCTTCAGACAACCTTATCCATGTCAGACTCACCTAGGTCCCTGATTTTGTTGCCCTCACTATGTTCACATAGACTGAGCTTTGTTGCTTTTTCACTTTCTCCAGTAGTTGCTGATGGTTACCGGACTACATATGTGCAAAGTTGTATATGACAGATAATTTGCACACTCAGTCAAACCCTTTTCCTCACTCCTTTCATGGGCTCAGGAAAAGTTGAAGCTTTGTGCAGAGAATAGAGAACTGAAAGGATATGTTAAAGTAGCTTCCTTTCAAAGAGCAATTCTCAGGTCTCCTTGCATATGGCCCCCATGAGTCAAAGTGTAGCAAGTACTTCTGAATCGCTGTAGGGCATGTGGCTCTGCATACATATGCATAATGTCCTCTTCACACTTTGGAGCTACCAGATGCCTGGTTCTGCTGGGAAGAGGTTTGGTAACCCACTTGAAACTATGAGGATTCATAACTCATTTATGCAAGCTGCAGACCCCTCTAGATGACATCTCCTGCTCTAAAGAATGATTGAGAGAAGGATGTAATAGAGCTGAAAATGACAATGAAATATTAGCAGTGCAGCAGAGTTTATATGAGGCCCCCAGCTAGATGAGGGAATTACACAAGTCAAAAGAGGCAAGCCTTCAGGTAACACAAAAGAAGCAAGAAGTCTAGGTGTCAAGGACTAATTCTGTTGCTATGGGAAAGACCCTGAGGCATTGATTCATTTTACAGGCTGGTGAACAGCCCTCAATCCTGGACTCCCCATGCTTTTAAGTGCTAGGTGAAGCTCCTCTGCCATTCCCACTGGAATGACTTAGCCCTCTGACGTAGTGGAATGAGATTGGGGTTTGGTGGAGGAGGGCGATGTTTAGGATGGACTCAGACTAGGTCCTGACCCTATGTGCGGTGGGACTTTGTGACGGACTGGGATCTGCCTCTCCTGACACCACCCTCCAACCAAATCCTTCTCCACCAGCTCTCCAAATTTTGTTCTGAAACACTAAGCTCATGCCACCCACTCCAATCCCTTACAGTCGCCACCCCTCCCAGATACTAATATACTCTACTCAGGAGACTAGATTCCTGCTCCTCAGAAGAGAACACAGAGCCCTGAACAGCCCTGTCCTTGCTTTCAGCTCTTGTTACACAGCACTATCTGCATCTCCTGAAACACTCCAGTGCACCATGCCTTTGCCTTCTGCTTGCTCCTCCTGGAGTGCCTTTTTCACTTCTCCCCCAGGGACATTTCCTACTCATTCTTTAAGCAGCAGCTGCCACTCGACTGGCAAGGTGAAGACTTTCTGATGACACCTTGCACACGTCTCTACTTGACCACTTAGCACTCTCCACTAGAATTATATGCTACATGTAATTCATATGCTACATGTAATTCATATATGCCTGTATGAAACCATGGATTTCTGGAGTGCAGGAGCAATGCTTGCGAATATGCCTTTTTATCCTTTACACTGAGCCAAATACCTGGCATACAAGCCTGGTAAATGCATGTCGATTGAAAGAAAATGAATGAATTACTCACTAATTTCTCTCCCACATGCTTTTAACAAAACAGCATGTGAGTTGTTATCATTCTCCCATATACACTATAGTGGTGATACTGGAGAAAAAGAGACAAGAGATCAGAGTACTAGCTTGGCATCTTTATCTTTAAGCCTGTGCCTTAGGGTAAGTTCATTTTCCCCATTAAAGGCACTCCTCTGATACAATGTTAGGATCCTATCAGGTCACAGCATTAAAGATCTTAGAGAAAGGCAGTCATCTGTACTATAAAGAGCTCAGACTTTTCAATCAGATAGTCCTGTGTTCGAATCCAGCCATTTCCACAAGTAGTAACTGGAGCTGGAAAAGTGCTCAGAATCTAGCTGAATTTCAGGTCTCTCCTTGGTAAAATGAAGAGGATAATATCTACCCCACAGTAGTATAAATAAAATA
Source organism: Saimiri boliviensis (assembly GCF_048565385.1). Taxonomy (NCBI): domain Eukaryota; kingdom Metazoa; phylum Chordata; class Mammalia; order Primates; family Cebidae; genus Saimiri; species Saimiri boliviensis. The sequence continues at coordinate 78,947,790 of NC_133450.1, forward strand.
AACTTATAACTACCAAGATGGTAGCTCAATAAATGGCAACATTTATATTTTAGGTTCTCAATAAACGGCAACATTTATTTTTTACATCTTCAGCCTTAACCCCTTTTGCTTCTTGGTTCCCACAGAGTTTTGCTCTTTCTCTAGAATAGAGGTCCTCCTTGCTAAGGTATTAGAGGGTGATCTATACACCAGAATCATTTGGGGTGATTTTCCAAATGATATCCCCACATCCCTTTCAAGAAACACTTCTGTAGCATACCATCACTGTTACTGATGGAAGCATGTTTTCTTTCTCAGGAGCCGTCACACACAAATGGGGCTGAGAATTACTTCTCTAGAACACGGTTCTACAAGCCTTACTCTTTCACTGTCATAATTCTAGCCAGGACCAAAAAATTCTCATTCTGGAACTATTATAAAAGATTTCTAGTTGACCTCCCTATTTAGAGGTTATCCCCATCAGTCCATCCTGTATACGATGGCAAGAATCATCTCGCAAACCCCAGAAAGACGGAGTGAATTTCTGATAAAACGGGCACATCAGTAGTCACCAAGGGGAGAGTAAGCCCCATCTCCTACACCGACACTCTGCACTGCTTCACCTACTTGTGCCTTTGACTATGTTATTGCTTTTAACTGGAGGGGTCCTTCTCTCCCTAGCCGCTCCCCCTCCCCACGCAGTTTAAGAATTTCTACACATCATTCAAGACAAACTCAAGTGCAGCTAACTGTCTGCTCCTCTGCCCCTCTGTGGCACCAGTGTACCTAGCACACCTCTGTGTGTGTGTTCATCACATTCTGTTACAAGTTACTAACTCATGAGTCTTCTGTATTAGATGGCAAATTCTTTAAAGGAAGAGACTGTGTCTTAATCATTCATGTTTCTTCTCATAAAATAGATGCTCACTAAATTTTTATTGAACTGCACTAAATTGAACTGAGATGATACCCTGTTCATGCTCCGTTAAATCATTTACCTTGCTACACTCCCTACTAGGATGTGTGCACTGTTCTCATATGTGTCTGCATGACAGTCATTGCTGGGGTTTTCTCATCAGTTTTACACTTTTTCCTTGGGTCCTTTCTTTTCTAACAGAGATTATACAAAAAAGAAGAGTTGTGCATTTACTGGTCCACTTTATTTCAAAATCTAGGGAGGCTGAGTAAACCCTTCAGCCAACACAGGGATTCAGCAGAAAAAGGCTTTTGTTAAAGCATCTTGCCACTTCCCACTCATTAAATCCAAACTTCCTCAGGTGGACTGCAAGATAGTACACCAACTTGATTGAACCTCTACCCAATCTAGCTGTCTGGACTAGCCCAGAATGCATAATTGCTTTTCTTTGTGATTGTGCTGTGAACAGAACAGGATTCTGTTCCTGCATGTTTCCCCTCCCTAGCGAGAACAGTGCTGCAGGCTCAGATATCTCTGGAATATCCATTACTCTATGATGGAGGCGTTGCCTCTTGAGGTCCCAGGAATTGTTGGCTTGTCCTTGATTCAACGTTCATCTATTTATTCATCAAACATTTATGGATGCTTTTCCTTATGTCAAATGCTAAGGTAAGTCCTAGGGAAATAAAGACGCATAACAAAAAAAAAATGTCTGGCTCACAAAGAAGTTACTTAGGATGGGGAGAAGACAGAATGTAAACAAATGGCAGTATAATAATGCAAATAGAAAACAGGTCCATAAGCACAATGCTGGAGGTGCCCGGTGGAAGCAGAAAAAGAGAAGCTGATGTTGTTTTCCACTTATTAGCTGTGCAGAGAACCTGAAAGCACCCAACACAGATATCCTCCTTAGGCTGCAAATATCCCTTATGAATTTGAAAACGCTCTTTGAGAAGACTGCTAGCCCTATTGCATAAATCACTGTTGTGGTTACATGAGTGACACTACAAGCCTAAATTCCCCCTCTGAAGAGCCATTGTCCTAATAGAAGATCATTGCTGTCTCATTGCAGCATCTTGAACTCTCTGCTCTCCAGCATATGCAACTTCCTGACTTCAAACAACTATAAGATACACTATATAAGTGAGAAGGAAATATAGATGAGGAATACCCAAGAAGAACCTTCAATAAAAGGCTGCTCCACCTCTAACTCTAAACTGTTCTGCCCAGCATATTAAACACTAGCCGCAGGTAGCTATTTAAATTTAAATTATTTAAAATTAAATAAAATTAAAATTCCAGTTCTGCAGTGGCACCAACTACATTTCAAGAGCTCATTAACACACATGGCTAGGCTACCATGTAGTACAGATACTGAATATTTTCACCACCCTAGAACGTTCTATTGGACAGTGCTGCTTTAGGAAATAATCTGAACTATTTATTCACCAGTTTATCTTATGATTTTGGGAACTGTTTACTTTTCAAAACCTCAACTCTGGCTTGGGAGGCAACAGTCAAAAGCAAAAGGTAACTATTTTTGAAGGGCGCACAGTCTAGTGGGTAAGGCAATATCTTAAAAAGGAAAAAACACTAGACAAATGTGCCGTGGGTGGGATGAAGGCACAGACACAAAGCAGTCTAACTGACTTAAAAAGTAAGAGAAGACCTCAAAGCAGAGGGGACACTTGATGTGATTTTTATAGGACGTGCATTAACTTTCCTAATTTACAAAGTGGAAAGGGCACTGGAAATGGTGAGAACAGCATATTCAGAGTCACCGGGTGGGAAGAGCTTAGTGCGCACGGACTTTTGGGAGGTTCCTGAGAGCAGGCTGACAAAGTAGCAGACATGCGTATTGGGTGAGCAGGTGGAAGGAAGAAGGGTTACAAATTGTAACATAGTAGTTAGAGCACTGAAGTTTTATAAAACGGGGTTTATGCTCAAAATTATCCACTGCTAGCTTTATTATCATGATTTTAAACATCTCTTTGAAGCCCATTTTTTCTTATCTATAAAATGGTATTAATAATACTGCCAACCTTTTATGATTGTTTTGTGGATTAAATGAGTCATGCTTGTTACAGTGCATGGGACGTGTCAAACATCAAAAATCAAGTCATGGCCATTTATTCTATAAGAAATGAGGGGTTAGGCTGGGCGCGGTGGCTCATGCCTGTAATCCCAGCACTTTGGGAGGCCGAGGTGGGTGGATCACGAGGTCAAGAGATCGAGACCATCCTGGTCAACATGGTGAAACCCCGTCTCTACTAAAAATACAAAAAAAATAGCTGGGCATGGTGGCACGTGCCTGTGATGCCAGCTACTCAGTAGGCTGAGGCAGGAGAATTGCCTGAACCCAGGAGACAGAGGTTGCGGTGAGCCGAGACTGTGCCATTGCACTCCAGCCTAGGTAAAAAGAGCAAAACTCTGTCTCAAAAAAAGAAAAAAAAAAAAAAAAAAAAGAAAGAAATGAGGGGTTATAAAAAGATTTGAGGAGCAAAATAAAATGACTGTTTCATACACAGAAGACACAAAGCAATTACTAATGTTAATAATAATTAAAATAATAGCTAATATTTACTGAGTATTTACTACATATTGGGCATGATTTCAAGCATGTGAAATAAGCTAATTCATTTAGTCTGCTCAAAAACCCAACCATTATTAGCTTTCCTTTACAGATGGGAAAATGAAGATATAAAGAAATTAAATGATTTTTTACAGTACTAATAATTGACAGCAGTGGGATTCCAATCCAGACATCTGGCTCTTGAATCTACATCCTTAGCTCTCGGGCTGTTCTGTCTCTGTTAGAAATTCTTTGACAAAATCCTGCCTAATATTATATTGAATTATTTCACCCCAAAGCATGACATCAGACTCATTTATTTAAGTACATATCTTCAAAACAAGTTTCTCACGTCATGAAAGCCAGTAAGCCAGTATGAGTGCTCTAGAAATAGGCCACAGAAGGCCATCAAAATAAAAACAGCCAGTTGTTTGATAAACTGAGTATCTTTTGAAGAGGAGGTTCAAAAGACTCCTTGAACAACCAAGACCTAACTACAATTCCAGGGCATTCTCAACCACAGTCAGCCTGTAATAACTTCTCACTTTGTATTAGGTCCCCATAAACATCAGCTTCCTCTTAGGAAAATGTGGATAATACCTGCCTCATAGCATTGCAGCATTGCAAAAAGTATTAAATAAGAGTGTATAGGAAGGATTTTTGTGTGTGTGTGTGTGACAGAGTCTTGCTCTGTTGCCCAGGCTGGAGTGCAGTGGCATGATCTCTGCTCGCTGCAACCTCTGCCTCCCAGGTTCAAGCGATTCTCCTGCCTCAGCCTCCAGAGTAGCTGGGACTACAGGTGCCTGCCACCATGTCTGGCTAACTTTTATATTTTTAGTAGAAAAGTGGTTTTGTCATGTTGGCCAGAGGCTGGTCTTGAACTCCTGGCCTCAGGTCATCCACCTACCCTGGCCTCCCAAAGTGCTGGGATAACAGGCATAAGCCACTGTGCCCAGCCTACAGAAAAGATTTCTACAGTGGTTCATTGGGAAGTAGCTTTTGCTGCTCTGATTTTGGCTCATTTACTTAAAGCATCATCTTCGAGAATGAGGTCTCTGGAACCCTGGAAAACATTTCATAGAGCTAACTTGAACTCTTACATACCTTAAGGATGGAGAGGAGGATATCATAAAAACAAACTCCTTCGAAACAAACACAACCCAGTGTATGCCCTTAACTCTAACTTTTCTTATTAAGAGCTTTCTCTGATTTAGGATCCAACAACACTTCGCAGTGTGTTCCTGTGCTTACTCAAATCTGGGGCCAGGTAAGCCTGACACATCAACGCTGTCACTGACTGACCTCACTAACTGTTTCATCTCTCAAGGATGTTCTTTCAGATGTCTTTTCTTCCAACATTCTGTCCTTCTGTTTGATGTTCTTCCTCACATGTCTACTTTAATGAGTGAGATAATAAAATTATCATTCAAATTTGTTTCTGTCCTTTAGTGCCCAGCTTCTCCTTGAAGAGCCATGGCCAGGACAACCACACGTTCCCCAGCATAAGATACTGGCTGGAGTCAGCCTTGCTGATGGGCCTAAGTTCCTCTCGGCTGACAATGGCAAGTAATAACAGTGGAAGGTAGTATTATTAAGCCACCAAAAGCAAATCCTCTTTTATTGGTCCTCCACATTTGGTAGGATGAGAAATTCAGATCCAAGCCATCAGCCAAGAAGTCAATGGAATCAAAGTCTACGAAGTGTCAGAATTTGGGAAGAGATGGGTTTCGATGGTGGATGTACAGTTACCAAGCTCTGAGTGGAATACAATTCTGGAGAGATTCAGCAGGATGGTGGCTGGTAAGAGAATCGGGAAGTTGAATGTTGCTTTGGCACTTGATTAAAAGCAGATTGTTGAGAGCTGAGTTGTCATTCGGATCTCAGCAGACTAGAAAGCTCACTGTGAGTTTGAGGCCTGAAATTACCAACTAGGTGACCTTGAGCAAATCACTTAACCTGTTTTATTCTCTCTTGTTTTTTCATCTCCAAAATGCAGATAATGGTGGGAAATAATAAAAACTGCAAACAGATTTTCTTTTTTAACTGAAGAAATATATAGAAGTTTATATTTTTAGACTGCCTCTGAATTTGTGAACTAGTCTCACATAAAGAGTTGATGAGAAATTGCTTGGCAAGGCGGTGGCTCATAAATGTTGATTAAAACATCTTCAAACCAGTATTTCGGTACCATATTCTCATGGCCATTTTTAAGGGACAAAGAGGTTAAATATCTTGACCAAGGTTATGCTGCTGTTAAGTTCACCCAGGCAGTATAGCTCCAGAGCCAGTGTTCCTTCCCATTATTGTGCACATCCTCCATGGATGAGGGTCCTTACAGTCACAGTGGCTTATCTGCATCTGAAAGGCGAAGGCATCGGGTTGGCTTCTGAGAGGTTGATGACAGCTACTCAGAGCCCTCAACTGACACCAGGACAAAGGAGTGATTGTGGCACTTTCTGATACCACTTCCTTTCTCCTACTTTTGAGCTGTCACACATGCCTTTTTCTACACTTAAATTTACAATATCTTCCCTCTTCCGTGCCAAGCCGAATCTTTCCCTTCCTTTAAAATTCTCAGCTGAATCCTCAGGGGCATGGGGAGATGGAATTGAAATGTTTTCACCAGCATTTCGAGGATATTTTTTAAAACCCTACAAAACCAACCCCGCCTCCCCCTCAAAAAAAACCTGTTTATTTTATTGGCATAGACCTGTGGTCATACCCTGAAAGCTCAACAAAGAAAAGCAGAAGTCCAGCGATGTATAGTATCAAGAGTGAGGCATCTGTGACTTTAGATGCTTTAAAGGGTATCTTATTTGATAGCAGCCAATAAAGCAAGAGACAGTGCCAGATCAGATAGGAAGAAAGAACATCTCTGGCCAGAATTAAACAGGCTATTTTGGGATATGTCAGAAGGAGTAAAGCTAGATTGGAAATGACTACAAAGGTGATTAAATAGGTGAGAACAAAGAGGACACTTCCTGAGTTCTGGCTAAGAAGGGAAAAATTCTTAATCGTTTTTTAATTTCTACTTCATAATTAGCCAAGTCACAATTGCTATGGCTTGGATTAAATCATCTTTCTTAAGGCAGAAACTGCTACGAATTTTTGCTAGGGGAAGTGTTGGGGGTTGGGGAATAGAGGGAGTGCTGACACCCTTTCAATTTGTATAGCGATTTAAGAATCCAGGGTTTATAAGCATATTCATTCATAAAGCACATGTTAAAAGATACTGTTACTCTATTTTTGCTTTTATTTCCTTTTCCAAAGGAAATGAAAAACAGCAATGGAAATTTTTCCAGAGGAAAAAAATCTCAACAAACAGTGAAGCAAACAGCCACTGGAAATTGCTTATGAAGCTCCTGGAGATAACGGATATATGACATCACATTTGTACTACAACATCTTCAATAACAAATGGTACAAAGCAAGGAAATGCTGAAGTTTCATCTGAGTCAGTTATTCCACACTAAATATTCTTAATTAGTATCACAAAAAGCATGGAAAACAGGTTAATTACTTACAGAAAGAAAGCAATAAAATCACCTGTAACAAGCATGGATATAGTATATCAATACACAGTTTCTGTTGGAAAAGCAAATTCTCTTCAAATTAGAGAGAGTTAAGGAAGACTCTGAGAGAAAAATCATACTCTTAACTAGTTGCTTACACCTTTATTCATTTTTTGAATATTTGTTTAGCACCTGTTACATGTAAGATTCTTCGTTCATTGACAGGACTACAAAAAAACATCAAAGCACACAATCTGCCTTCAGAAGGCTTGCAATCTAGGGAGATAAGCTTTCTCTTGTCTATAGATCTCTAGGTGACTTCATCTGGTTTATGACTTTAAATAAGCTCTACATGCAGACTAATTTCTGATTGGTATTTCTAGCCTGACCTCTCCTATGAGCACAGAACCCATACACCACCTATGCCTACGAAGGCCCACAGGTTGTCTAGTCTAAGGGGGCTTGGCTTTCTAAATAACTGTATCCAAATTAGAGCCAGCCATTTCCCCCATTCCCTCTTCAGTCCTTCAACCTCTACTGTGGTTCAAGTTCATCAGTAGAAATAGTTGATGTGGAAGAGAAAGAACTTATAAGTAGGCCTAAGAGGACCCCACACTTGTAATGTTCTGTGGTCCTGAAATCCTTAATAATTGTTTTCTTCAAACTTGTGTTTTGTAAGACAGGTTTGACAGGACAATGGAGTGGATGTTTGAAGAGAAGGTGCACAGATCAAAAGTAAATCTTGATATCTTAGTACCTTTAATGGCATCTCCCCTGATGGTTTAGCAAAAGGATTTCTATTTTAATTTTAATATTTTTTGTACTGGGCCCCTGTGATGGTTAATATTGAATGTCAACTTGATTGGATTGAAGGATGCAAAACACTGATCCTGAGTGTGTCTGTGAGGGTGTTGCCAAAGGAGATTAACATTTGAGGCAGCAGATACACCTTCAATCTGGATGAGCACCGTCTAATCAGTTGCCAGTGCAGCTAGGATAAAAGCAGGCAAAAGAATGTGGAAGGAGCACACTGGCTAAGTCTTCTGGCCTCCATCTTTCTCCCGTGCTGGATGCTTTCTGCCCTTGAACATCATACTCCAAGTTATTCAGCTTTTGGACTCCTGGACTTACACCAGCGATCTGCTAGAGGCTCTTGGGCCTTCAGCCACAGACTGAATACTGTACTGTCTGAACACTGTACTGGCTTCCTTATTTTTGAGGTCTGGGGACTAAGACTGGCTTAGTCAGACTGGCTCTGCAGCTTACAGATGGCCTATTCTGAAACTTCACCTTGTGACCGTCTGAGTCCATTCTCCTAATAAACTCCTCTTCATATATCTATCCTATTAATTCTGTCCTTCCAGAGAGCCCTGACTAACACAGCCCCCAATTTAGTCAGCTTGAGCTGCCATAACAAAATACCATAGACTGGGTGGCTTAAATAACAGACATTTATTTCCTATAGTCCTGGAGACTGGAAGTCCAAGATCAGGTGCCAGCATGGTCGGGTTTTGGTGAGGGCTCTCCTCTTGGCTTGCAGAGGGCTGCCTTCTTGCTGTCCTCACATAGGAGACAAAGAAAGCTCTGGTGTTTGCCGGTGTTTCTTCCTCTTGTTATGAAACCATGAATTTTACCATGAAGCTCCACTCTCAAGATCTCATCTAATTCTTATTACTTCTCAAAGGCCTCACCTCCTACTAATATCACATTGGGAGTGAATGTGACATATGAATTCTGGAGGGATGCAAGCATTCAATCTATAACAGCTCCATATATTGAGTAGCTGATCCTGTATATGAACATTGTGCAAGTGAGATGTAGGTGAAGTGATCCTTATACTGTGTCTGCACTCTGTGCTAGGAATGTGAAACTACTGCATTTCTATGTTCCGTGCTTTCTCCTGTGTGTTTTAAGTTGATTTGAGTATCAGCATTGGTCTTTCTCTTCCAGGACCTTTGGTATAGTTTGGCTGGTAGTGGACTTGGAGGATACCATTACATAAGGGCTTTTTTCCACCTGACAGTCCCTGTCTGCTAGACAGGTCATCTCCTGACTGTGCGTATTCTCCAGAGGAGCAGGTGATGATGCTTAAATATTTCCTTATTCTTTCAACATAATGGGTTATATTTACGCCATGCAATAATTAACGAAGAGTCTTTTTGACAATCCATGAAAAGACTGAAAAAGAAAATGATGTGCTGTAAATGTCTTCTAGCAGCCTTATGGTTTGAAAACCAGGGCTTGCTCTGTTCCACAGGATTCAAATATTTCATTTAATTTTTCTATTGACAAAGCCACTGAAGATTTTGCATGTTAAATTTCACAACTTTCCAATGACATTTTAAAACTCTCACTCCCCAAAAGCAGACTTGTTTTTTAAATCCCAAGAGTACTCTTTGAAGAAAATCTCTTCCCCCTCACAGCTCTTGTTAGAACAATGCAGTATAATATATTTTCTAAAGCACAACTAACTGAAGCACTTTGTCTTTCTTAGTTTTCTGCATCTCAAAATATCTATAGTGTATGTAATTTTATAGATCAGATATACCTTTATGTATCTGGGAATTTCCTCATTTCTTAATTTTTAAAAAATGTCTAGGAAAGCTGCATATATTTAGGGACATAGCATCTCAGAAAAACCACAGAGATCATAATGAGGTTTGCTTTGGTATAAGACGGCAACAGGGAAGAAGTGAAGAATCACTCTATTCTTCACTTAAAAAAATAGGCGTCACAGGTTGCCACTTCACGTAATGTCTTAATATTCTCCCATTTAATTATGTAAATCATCAAAGAGGACTGCTGTTTATGGTAATTTGCACGTGTGGTGGTCTGCTTCCCAAGGTAAGCTAATTTAAATCAAATTATGACTAAAGGAGATTTACCACTTGTTGATTTAGACAATCATTTATAACTCCACCAAATGGCTAGTGAAGACTGCAGAATTTCAAAAGTGAGGTGAAACAGTAGTGATCCTGCTGTGAAAGGAACAGGCTGAAATGCTCTGGAGGGACTTAGTATTCCCATTGATGTCAGCAAGAACTGAAAGCAGCCTTTTTTGTGAGGGAAGTGATTAGTGAATACCGTTGACCCTCACTACCTCTACATTCAAGTCTTCCTTTGCACATGAAGTTAAAGGCTGTTCTCCCCAACTAATTTACCACTCTCTTTTGATACGAATCCAGCACTCTTCAGAATCTGCCTGCGTTCTGGTTGCAAAGTTGTACTAAGTATTAAATGTAATTGAGAAAAGACCATTGTAAACTGCTCAAGTGTTTGAATGTCCCCAGCTCTTTTCTTTTTCTTTTTTTGTAAACCATTAGAGATAGTCCATTTCAGTTTGAGAAACTGAGCGTGTGCAAATTCATTCTTTGTTTTATGGGCACATTTATTATAGAGCAAATGCCCTCTTTAGCTAATGAAACTGGCTATGTGGACTATGATAGACCAAGAAAGCTACCCAAGTCCTGAGGGAGCCTCGTCCTCCTAAATGCAGTCAATGTACAAGTGATGAGCGCTATAGATTGGCTTCGGCAACCAGGAGGATGAAGATAACAAACTGATTAAGAGAGTAGGTTTAAGAACCAGGCAGAGTGGGGTCCAAATATTTATTCTGCCTCTCACTTGCTACGAGACTTTAAGAAATATGCTCAACTTCTCTGAATTTCAGTGTCCTTATGACAAGACAGCATCAATTATACCTTCTTCATAAGATTTATATAACAAGCCAATGCAGATAAAGCACAAAGCTTTACATAAATGTTCATCTTCAAAACCGAAGCTATGAATAACAATGACAACAATGTTAATAATGCAGTGTTATGCATGGAAATGGACAACTTCTAACATATTTATGAGTGAAGAGTTAAGATAGCCTTTTCCCTTCTGCATGAGAATTTGACCTTCATTTAAATTTCATGCTAGGTTTACCTGTTAAGGCTGGCTATGCTGCTAACCAATGTTGTTTAGGGTAACACTAATCCCATGATTAATACTGGAAGGCCTACACATAAGCTACATATATTTTGGTAGGAAGTCACACTTGGGATCTCCCTGAATGTGGTGAATTTGTAACTGACATATCCTTTGTGAAGACCTTGGAAATTATGCCTAGGTGGCTGTCATCCCAAGAGATACTGGCTTTTGTGGAAGTGAGGCTTTTAGGCACTTGCCCAGTGTGAATCTCATCTCCTTGCACCTGGGCTGTGCTTCACAGAATTCCCACAAAAACTCCCACAGAAGAGAAACACCTTGGATTGTCCTGATGGCATATTTGGTTTCCCATCAAGGTCCTTAAGTAAATATGATGTTGAGTATCTCCTAGGGTAATATTATGAGTCTGCTTGTTTAGCTGAGCCCAAGAACTCTCTGCAGACATTGCAGAATATTTCAATTTAATTTTATGGCGACCAGTGCATAAGCTTGAAAGGTAAGATTGTGATGATGTTAGGATAATGTAGGTTCTAGGTTTTACTGCAAACGCTTATGAAATACCAGAATTTTCCAGTGCCCATATATGTTTTCCTGTTTCCCAGAGAGAGACATTCCTGCTATTGATGATTCTTTGGGACTGGTGAGGCCATTTGTGGAGGCTGGGGACTTCTTGATTAGCATCAACTCAGAAATGCAGTATTCTTAATGTGCCACATGTAGGTGCCCAAACATGACTAAATAACATCCCTAGAGACATTTTGTGGCTATCTGAATGGCCAATGGCAACCAGAGATGTCCCTTGTTTTAATTGGAAATCTTTGTTTCCCTGGTGACAATCTTTCTTAACTAGAGTTTCTGCAGAGAATTAGCCTGAATTCTCCAAAGCATCTGTATTACATTCCTGCTGTTGCCATAAAAAATTATCACAAAGTTAGTGGCTAAAACCAATAAGATATATTATTTTCCACCTCTGGAAGTCAGAAGTTGAAACTTTAGCCCAGAAATTTCATAGGGCTAACTCAAGATATCAGCAGGGCTGTGTTTCCTTTGGAGGTTCTGGGGGATAGAGGGAATTCATTTACTCCCTCTTTGCAGTTCCTAGAGGCTGCCTGTATTCCCCAGCTTCTGGTAATCTTTCACCTTCCTCATCTTCAAAGCCAGCAGCATAGCCTATTCACAGCTGCCCCTGCCTCTGACCCTGACCTTCCTGTCTCCTTCTTTGATTTATGGAAACACATGTGATTAGAATGAGCTCACCCAGGTAATCTAGGATCATCTCTCCATCTCAGGATTCTCAATTTAATCACATCTGCAAAGTCCCTTCTGCCATATACAGTAACAGATTCATAGTTCCAGAGATTAGGAAGTGAATATCTTTGGGTGGGGAGGCATTATTCTAGCATCCTTTGTTTACAGTAAATTTTTCTTTTGCACAACTGGAATGGTACTAGTTATGTGTCATCCTCAGAAGAACTGGGAAAACGGTCATTCAGATCGTTGTCTGTGCCTTATGTTTCAGATGAGGAACTTCAGTTGTGAATGAGTGCTTGGTGGAAATAGGGAAAACAGCACCTTAAATAAACACGCAATGAGATGCTTCTGGGACGGTAGTTTTACAGTTTTTAAAAAATTGGATAGAGAAGGATGGCAAAGGAGGTGGGGGTGAGAATTAAGTGTGAGCCCAGGGAAGCATATGGTGGTGATTTTAAGATGCATTTTGAGGAGTAAATATATCTATAAAGAGAGGGATATTGAGCGAACAGAGGAGGGAAAGTGTAAATATGAATAGCTGGTGGTTCCAATTTCATTTTTTTCTAAAAATGTACCAGCTATCAAAGTTGTCTTTCTTTCTGAAAAATCTAGCCTTTATTCTAATGACCCTTGCATACTTCAGTGGAGACTCCCACAAGAAACATTCCGCAAAAAAATGCATTTGTGTAGAAACCATACAATTGCTAGTTTCACTCTCTACAAAAAAAAAAATCAATAGTTGTTTCTGTCCTTAAATTTCATCTTGGGCCTCTTTGCGAAATGTGCAGTTCAATTTAGTGTTGATAGGTCATTCCAGTCAGTGTGAGTTTATTGCAATTCAGTATTAATTTCCAGCCAACTGGAAAGCAAAGTACTCTAGTTAGACAGAGTCACCCCTCCTCGGTCTGCTTGACATGGTCTTTTAACTAGTAATAGGAGCCATTGTCTGATGGATGGATCCTTGGTACTATCACATAAGCTCCAGCAGGAAGGTTGGAAGACTCATTACTATCAGGACTTATTTAGAGGTGCATGAAGCCCTTGGTATAAACTTTAGGCTACCTGATCTGGCATGTAGGATGTTTTCCATCCCAGGAAAGAGTTCCACAGTGGTATACAAGAGGCCAGGCTTTGGCCATAGCTCTGCAGTATCCAGTGTGTATGGACCAAAGAGCAGTTCAGAGAGCAGAGGAAAGCAGGCTGGCTGTGTGTGTTACTGATGACTTATTGCGGGGAAGCTATTATGAGCTACTGTCTGGTAGAGGACTTGGAGTACCTCACAACGTAAGAGGAAATATCCTCAAAAGAGAAGACAGAAGCTGGGTGTGGTGGCTCATGCCTGTAATCCCAGCACTTTGGAAGGCCAAGGTGGGCAAATCATTTGAGGTTGGGAGTTTGAGACTAAATATCTATTCCTAACAAAAGACCTTTCTTAGGAATAGATATTTAAGCCAAAATTAGGAAGAACAGCCCTGCAAAGACTTAGAGCTTGATGGAATTACATTTGCAAATGTCTTGAGGCAAGAAATAGCCTGTCCTGTTTGAAGAACTGAAAACAAAACAAAACAAACAAAAAAACCGGGTGAGGATGGTTCAAGGTGAGCAATTGAGATGGGGCTGGAAGGGCATATGTGGTGGATTACTTTTCCTCCTTCCCACCCAACTGAATGAAATGAATATACTTGGCCGCTTCACTGCTGTTGGACTCGGCCATGTGACTTGTTTTCGTTTCACGGTGGCTGAGTACACATTGCTAACCCTTTAGTTTGGGCTCAGCTATCTCTTTAGTTAAGGGGACTTAAGCAAATCTAATGCAAGAAGAGGTTTAAAAAGTGCTTCCACAGTTGGGCTCACTCTATTGCTTTTCTGTTACCGTGATGAAAGACCATGTACTAGATTGTCCACTGGTAACAGAGGATGAGGGATGTGTAGCAGATGCGGATCCAACATGCGGCTTGAAGTCAAGTCCAGCTAAGCCCCACCTAGATCAGCCCTCTCCAACTGATTTCCAGATTCTTAAATAAGATTAAATAATCATCACTTTAAGCCACTGAGTTTTGGGGGAGTTTGTTAGTCAGTATTACCATGTGAATAGCTAACAGAGAGGGAATATAAACATCATCTAAAAGAGCTTGTGAAAAAGCAATTGAAGTGTTTTAAGTAGGGAGTGACAGAAAATGAATGATGTGCATTGAAGTTCACTCTGGCTGCGGGGAGAGACCATGAGGGGGAAACAGTTGGAATAGACCTTTTGGATAGAAAGGTAGCAAGGAGTGAAATGGAAGCGAATATATTTGGAATAAATCTTGGAGGCAGAACCAATAATACTTACGAATGAGTTACATACATAGAGAGAGGAAAGTGAGGAACTAAAGGGTGACTGCCAAATTTCCAGCCTAAACAACTGGATGGAGAGTAACACACTTTGGGTTTTCCATGTTACAATTTTTTTTTCTACGATAATAATTTAAATAGTTATACAGTGAGTTGGCAGAGGGTAAGTTATTTATTCATTACTTTATGTTGATGGTTTGCATCGGAAGTTGATTTGCATCCAGGTTTATTCTTTTACCATAACCTCAACAATTAACTTCTAAGTACACTAAAATTGTGTGTATTTTATATGTCTTTTTTAGGGAGTGAGTGAGTAGATTCCTAGAAATGGAATAAGTGGGTCAATGCATTTCAGTGATGTCTTTTTTTTTTCCTCCAGAGTTCATTTCTCTTCTAGGCAGAAAGTAGAATATGAAAAGTAGAGGAAACACCTTCACAAAGAACACCACATTTTGCTTTGGTAAAATGTCATAGTCTCCTTAAAGGCGCCTTCTAATTATAGCAATAGCCAACCTGCATATGATGCTTTACATGTGCCAGGCACCATTCCAGGCACTTTATATATGCATTAACTAATCTAGTCTCATAGCAGTTCTATAACGTAGTGACTAATACTATTCCCATTTTACATACAAGAAACCTGAGGGAGAGATTCTAAGTTGCTTCAAAGAACATAAAACTGTTGTATAAAAGTCACTGTGTCTGTGGTACAGATGATGCTCAAACATTTGTTTCATGCATTTGTTACCACTGGTACCTTCTTTGGACTCACAGAAAAAAACACTACTTACTTTTGTACCAAATAAAACTTACACTTACTAAAATGGTAGATTTGCATCTGATTAGTTTTGTAGCAAAAAATCATTGTGTTTCTCCTGAGCAAATGGCAGATTTTTATTGGTCAGATTAATCTGGAGCCAAATGTCTAGCCCATTGGTGGCGAGTGTCTACATCTTTATGCCATTCGTGTTTCTCTTCCTTCCTGCATCCCCAGTATGCCTCCCACTTATCTCCTTTTCTCTTTTACATTTAATTTTAATTTACACAGTGGTAGATTTTATATATTCTTGAAGGCTTCCTGACAATAAGAGATATAAATTAGTAAGTAGAGGAATCTCCCCTTTCTTCACAAGGGAAATGTCCCAAAACCCCCAGTGGATGTTTGACACCAAAATATACTGTTTTGTGTTTTTTTTATCTGATAGTCAGCTACTAAGTGACTAACAGGTGGGAGTGCCTACAGTGTGAATACACTGAACAAAGGAGGATTCACGTCCTGGGCGGGACAGAGCTGGACGGCACAGGATTTCATGACACTACCCAGAAGGGCACAAGATGTAAATCTTAGTAATTGTTTATTTCTGAGATTTTCTATTTCATATTTTTGGACTGTGGCCAACTATGAGTAACTGAGACTGCAGAAAGTGAAACCCCAGGCATGGAAGGGACTACTGCAAATAGACTCAGGGAATATCAATATAAAAACAGCCCAGACTATGCATACAACTTCCCCAGGATAAATTCTATGGGTCTATATTCATTGATTGATTGCTCTTAACAACATTCGCTACCACTTTCCATTTTTTAAGGTGGTGCATATTCTATGGATGTGATCAGGAAATGGTTCCGGAAGCTCCCCATCCCCACTCCTTTTCTACCTATCCCCAGGGAGCCCTAGGACAACTACCAAATAATAAAAATAATAATCCTTAAAATATTAATATAATTTTTAGATAATAGTAATAACGGCATTTATTAAGTGCTTACTACTATTCTAAGTATTAGAACTTAGGCACTATTCTAAGTACTTTATTTAAAAAAGTATTTAATTATTTCAAAACAACGCTATGAGGGTGCGACTATCATTATGCACAGGTTACAGATGAAGAAACAGGTTTCAGGGGGTCGAGTGACTTCTTAATGCTCTTCTCAATGCTGTACAGCTAGTAAGCGGCAGACCCGAATTTTGAACTAGGTTTGTTTAGCACACAAATCTGTGTTATTAACTGCACAATAGTTTCTCATATTCCTGGAATAATGAGATCCCAACTTTATCTAAAATTATTTCTGATTTTTCTTTTTAACATTGCCTGTCCTGATTTAGTTGTTACTTGAACTAATTAGTCAGTCACATAGTCAAAAGAAAGAAATGAACATTTACTGAATCTCTCCTTTATACTAGGTATGGTACTAGGCACTTTTGACCTTATTCATTTAATCCTCACAACAATTTCATGAGGTTGATTTTATTGTTCATAGTTTAAACTTGAACATGTTGGGACTCAAAAGGTTTATGGTACTAATACAAGGTCACAAAAGTACTAACGGGAAAATCTAGGATTGAATCTGAGTTCCTCCAAATTCATGTTCTGTTTCCATTTGTCCCACTAGTAGAGTATAAGCATGACCTTGGGAAAGTCACAACTTTAATGCACCTCAACCTTAATATCGGTAAAATGGAGTAACAAGGCTTGCCTTAAATTTTCTTGACCAAGTGCTAGAGATGAACACATATAATTATCAGATAGGGATATGCTTTGGAAATTACTGCCCACTGTCATTTCTGGGTTACTCTTCAAAAAGGATTTTTGGTGTCCTAGAAGATGACTTACCTCTGGGGATGCAGCCACATCTATAAGCTGACTCTGAGTTATTCTGGTAAGTGGAAGCTACTGGGAGCATCATGGAGCCACACAGGCAGCAGGGCCCCATGGATGGGCTGCCTCAGTGTGGGCCAACATCCAAAATGGCAGTGTTTGCAGGGCAGTGTCGTTGCCACTGCTTCCTTCATTGCCATCCCTTACGCTGCTGCGTTTGCAAATAAACAAAAACACAGACAAATGTTCTTGCCTCTATGTCTAAGCCCAACTGGCCTGTAGGATATTTAATTCTGGCTAAAACAACCCATTCTAGCCTCTGTGCTTATGAGGTGGATATAAGAACTGCCCTCCAAAATGTGGCACCAAGTGTTCCCAGAGGTCATGTTTCCCACAGGCAACTGCCAACCAATGCCTGAGCAGAAAGGAAGACAGGTCCATGCCTAGGAGACACGAATTCCGCTGAAGGCCAACTTTGGCTCCAGGACTCCCCGATGGCCTTGTCGAACTTTCATTAGACTGCACGCCCATTTAGGACCTTTCCCCTCTCCTTCCCTGAAGCCAGTCTTGGATTAAGGTCTGACATTTCTCCCAGAATCCCCCTCTATCTCCACATTTTAGCTCACAAGTATTCCCTTAATTCAATGCTCATACATTTAATCCCATATTGGTGTTTGCTTTGTGAAACCTGGGCAAATACAGCTTAGGATGTTTCCTTCTGCTTTGCTTTCCTTTAATTCCACCCTTCAGACCTCCCCCGTGGTGCAATAATTGATGCCCCCAAGTCCCTATCCCCAGTTAGAAGCTTTTTCTGTTACCTCTTATCTTCACCTTTTTGAGGATATATGAGTTATTTTAACCTAAATTATGGCTATCGGTGCAGATATTTTATCTCTTCTACCAGATGTTGAGCCCCTTGAACCTAACGGCATCAAAATGTATTGATATATTATATCACACTATGCCAGGCATTGTCCTATGGTTTTACATATGTTACACATATATCTAATCCTTGTAAACACTCTGTGAGGTCTGCATTATCAAATCTATTTTACAGCGAAGAAAATTAAAGCCCAGAGAAATTAAATGACTTACCCAATGCTGCACAGCCAGTTAGTGGTAGAACTTATTTTGAATTTAGACTTTTGGACTAAATCCTGTGCTCAACTTATTATTCAATCCCTGTCAAAACCCCTTGCTGACATAATAAGTGCTATGTAGCTCATCCTATTTCTTATCTTAACTCCTAGGAAGCAGAGGGTGAAATTTTATGCCTGGTTGGAGCAGATGTCCTTGACTTGGGATTCAGTTACAGTTATCATTCCCCAGTTCCAATGACATTGTATGATTCTTCTTTTAAAAAAAGAATCTTTATTGCTGTAGTTCTAATGTACATGTATCTTTTTCTTGGGGGAGTAAGCAGATATAAAAAGCAAGTAAGAACCTCTGGACCTGTATGCTTTGAGTTCAGACATGTATGAACACAGAGATACATTTCTCTGTCAAAGTCAATATGAAAAATAATTTCAGGGAAAGCAAAGGCCAGGTGGTGCTTTTCTCTGTTAAAACAAAAAGAAATGATTTTTTTACAAATTCACATAGCAATTTGGTTATGGAAATGAAAATGAAATTCGGTACTCCCAGTTCCCAGAGTGAAAACCATATTGCCTTCATAGCAGAACGGAACAGCATAATGTCTACTATGGCTACACCAACATGTATATTCATGTGTTTTGAGACAAGGTATTGTAAATGGAAACCACGTCTATGAAGCCCCTTACTTGACATAATGACACTTATCTGCTCTTGAATTCTTTATTACAATGTTCTTTTTGTAAACTGCATTAAGTGTTGATGAAAATTCCTAAAACCAACCCTCCATCCAAAAGTTGGATGCAATATTTGCATGAGTTATGAAAACTGTTGTATATAATGAGTCAGAATGCTGCCTTATGCATTCTATGGCAAAAAAAAAAATTACAGTCCAGCTCCATGAATGTAATTATTCAGGCACCTAGTCTGATTTATCATCTTGATGAGAAACTAAGCCATGAAATATCCTCTGCTAGAAATCAGCCTTCGTTCATTTTGCAAATACACTTGAGAGAAGCAGGAGGAGTGAGAAAAAACAACAAATGATCTGCCAGGACTAGAGGAAACATATTTCTTTTTCTTAAAAAATTTAGTAATCAAATGCTAATTCTGAAATAGAAAAATGGGAAAATAACTACACACTCCTCTATATGGTTTTGGCAGTGTGAGCCTGACTCTGGGCTAGATATGTTTGCTTTCACGCCTCTTATTCAAGAGCAAAACCTTGGGGTAGGGGACACAGAGGGAGGAGCTTCCGGCATGAGGCGAGACGAGGCGTTTGGAGCTCTCCACTCAGACATCCTCATAAGCCACAGTTGGTAGCTGATTAGTCCTTTGCAGGCTGCAGGGCCTCTGTTGGCCCCTGCTCACTGCTCATTGCACAAATTAGTGAAAATGAGTCACAGCATGTGCAAGCAAGTGGGGCTGATGAAATCCACAGAGGTCAGCTTGCTGAGAAATCCTTTCAGAGGCAAACAGGAACTTCTGACAGATGGAAGAGTGGGAAGCAGATAAAGATGTTTCAGGGAAAAAGAGAAAGGTGAAGTGGGAAAAGAACCAAGCTTCTAAACTCGAAACAAGAGACTGCCTAGTGAATAGGCGCTAGCAAGGCAGCAAATATTTTGCATTTGTCCTTTTTTTCCAGATCTGTTTTAAAGTAGCTCTTATGCACTGCTAAACATGCATACAATGTTTGGGCTTTTCTATTCCTTTAAACTGTTGTCACTGGGTTGGGAAAGCTGGCAGTTGCCTGTTCTGATTTGTGGGAAAACTTAAACCCTGCTACTTTGGTCTTTGTGAAGGTCACTGGAATTTTCAACATGTACAAAATATTTTACGGCCCAGCAGAAAAATGAAACTGGGTATAAGCAATAATGGAGCCTACTGTAAATGAGATTGTGGAAAAACACTTTATGTATGTGGATCTGTATATATGTGCATGTGCTTTGTGGGAGCAGGAGCTTGAATCTGGGTCATGAGATACACAGAGATGCTTCTGAGAATGGACAATTGTTATGAGAAATTGAACCTGTGCTAAAATTTCTTAGCATAATAGAGATCTGCCTCTGAAATCAGACATAGCAGAGTTTGAGTGTCAGTCTTCTTCCTTGATATGTCAATCTGGGCCACTAGCTGACCTCTCTAGCTTTGATCTGAGCATCAGCTAACCTCAAAGCTTCCATTTTTACTATCTTACAAAATGAAGAGGATTTTAATATTTAACTCAGGGTCCTTATGAGTTAAAACTGGCGAAGGATATAGCTCATTGTCTGACCCATAGAAAGCAATCAATAAATTATTATTATTGTTTTTATTTTTATTACTACTACTGTGTTGTACCAAGACCCTGGCAGTGCCACATGTGAAAATACCAGAAGCTTGATCTCCAAGAGAAAGAGTATGCCCCCTTGAGGAAGACCAGCTCGGGCTAATTTCAAAATCAACTATGAGCCAGGGAATAGGAGTTAGAGAACAATCACAGTGCTGATGCCCATTTCCCCTCTGCACGGAAGGGAAACACATCTTCCTGTACTTTCCATATGTGCCATCTGAGTTAATAAATTATCAAGACGAATCAGAAGCTCTGCTAGGAAACCTTTGCCCACACTCTTCCCAGATGAGCTGAGGCATAAAGAAACCAGGATCTTACCTCCTTAACCATAGGGAATCACAATCTTCTATGTCCTTGGAAATAAAGGATCGGCTTAGAACCACTTAGCTGCATCAGAGCTGTAAGTGCCACATGGCTGAGATACTCTGTCCTCTTTGAGACGGGCACAAAAGGAAGTTCCCTGGATCATTTGGAGAGACAAAAATTAGGACCAGGCTGGGCGTGGTCGCTCAGGCCTGTAATCCCAGCACTTTGGGAGGCTAAGGTGGGTGGATTACCTGAGGTTTGGGAGTTTCAGACCAGCATGGCCAACATGGTGAAAACTGTCTCTACTAAAAATACAAAAATTAGCCTGATGTGGTGGCAGTTGTCTGTAATCCCAGCTACTCGCGAGGCTGAGGCAGGAGAATCGCTTGAACCCAGGAGGCGGAGGTGCAGTGTCGCCTTGGCGACAGAACAAGACTCTGTCACTTGTCTTCACCAAAGGGTACTGTAGGACTAACAAGCAAGAGTTAAGTACAAGCAGAGGGCTGTCTCACTCATCCCATGATTTTCTCTTGTTTTAACTAGTAGACTTCAGATTCTGTGAGAACAAAAACTTTGTCTTAGCCATGTCTCTATTCTACCCGGGCACTTGAGTAGCATTTGTGTGATCATATATAGCTCTATAAATGTCTGCGGACTTGCTTTGTACTCTTAAAGAAATCTCTCTTGTAAAAATATGCCTTAGGGATCCCCTTCTTAAAAGGCCCAATACATCATGTAATCGTTTATTTGCAAGATAGTTTATGTAATACTACTACTATTGTATTTCTTTTGCTATGTTACTATAGCGATATTCTACAAAAAGCAAGCAATAGTGATTATTCAAGTCTTTGCATCTTTCTTTATTTCATCAAATATTTCCTTACCAAGAAGAAAAGCAATGCAAAATATCCTCAGAACAATTTACCAGGTCTTACTCATCTGTGCCCTGCCTAAACCCAACACAGACTCTGACCCAGAGTAAATATTCAACATATCTTCACTGAATGAAGAGCAGAGAGGGGCCAGGCAGGACAAAGAGCATTTTTAACTATGCACAAGAGGAGTTAGTCCATATGTTTCCAATCCCTCCTTATTCACCCCTCAAAAGGCTTGTCCATGGTAGCTACAAATTCAATGTAAAATGTTGAAGTTTACAAGTCATTTTTCCGATAACTTTATATTTTAATATCATCATGTTACCTTACATTTGCTTACGGTTGTATGTTTTGTTTTTCTTTTGGAGTTTGGTCACAACTGTTATTTTACTTATCTTTCCTTATTAAAAATTAATTTCATTGATAATAAACTCCAAGATGCCCCTTTGATAGACCATCTTGAAATTTGTACAAAAACCTGTCAAGTCACTCCTGTTACAGAAGGTCGGTTTTCCCATTGACCTTTATGGGAGTATCCCCAGGGCCACAGGTGTAACTAGTGTGTCCCTGGGTCTGGGGCATGAATTAGGTTGGTTTCAGAAACTATGCTATAGGTGTCACTCCAGAGACTGATTTGGGTAAGAAAGACCTCACAGAATGAAGTCATTCGTGGTAACTCTGCAGTGGTTATCTGTGATGAACGCTTGTTCAAAAATAAAAATAGCACCTGTTGGCTGTTTGCAGTAATGAGCTAAAGCCACGAACATGATGTCTCTAATTGGATTGCTCAAATTTCTGGTTGAACCTGTGACTCTGCCTTAAAATGATTTATTCTGGAGACTGTAAATCTACCACAATCCATTGTAATACATGCTATGTAGACAGAGTCAAAGTTTTCTGCTGCAGTAATGTTGAACCAGATGTTCAAAGTGTAAAATCTACCAAAGAATCCTGGCCTTCAGCCCAGCAGGCTGAGGGCTTCAGCCTGGCTTAATTCACATTTTTGCATTTGTTATGTTTCTGGGTCACAAAGACGTTTTTCTTGTTTTTTGATAGCAGCTGTTTTAATTTTCTCTTTTTAGCATTTTATTTATCATCACTAGGGACTGGAGTCATAGGTAAAATATGACTACCTCCAGCTATTTTGACTAGAAGCTCTAGAGTTGCTTTCAATTGACTCCTAAGTCTAGGCTTATCTTTGAGCCTGCCTTCATATTTTATTACAATAGTCATTTCAAGAGAATATCTTTATGTCAACTGATCTTTACTGAACTGACTTAGTATATCATTAAACTCTAAAACATATGTAATGAAACATCCACATGTTAAGTTCTCTCCTTCAGCAGATTCTAATTAGTAAGCCCGTATACTTCCATGCCCATAAAATGAGTTGCTTACATTCTAGTAGTCACTTGCATATATTCCTAAAGCTGCTGATGTATTTATTTTATTTATAGCATTTATAAAATTGAATTAAAATAAATTAACCAATTAAATATGAATATGAAAATAAAGAGCTGTTACTATGAAAATTGCACTGATGTGGATTCTTCTGAAGGCATGTCCCTAAAGAACCTGCCAACAAATCTTGTAGAGGCCATGTAATGGCAGATGTTTTTTGGGAAACATAAGAGGCAGAGTAGGAGACTGTGTCCATATTGCTTAGAAAATGTCTCAAGAGCTCTGATCTTGCTTTCAAGGGACTGAACCTGGAAACTGAGGATAATATATGTGTGTGTGGTTAATGCAAAAGAGTCATTACAAAGAAGAGAGACTCGAACTCAAAAAAAAAACCAAAAAACAAAAAACACCCGACATTAGATTGAATATTTGTTATCAAGTGTATGTTTGTATGTTCGAAGTTAAAAGAAAATGCTTAAGGTATGTGTGCTTTATATTTTGTAATTCCCTCTTTTAGCTCTATTTTTGATTAACCATTCAAACTGTAGCAGATGTAAGGGCTTCTTCTATATTTGTAAATGTGAAACTTGCCCAGGCTAAAAAACACAATCTTATTTTCTGCTCAGCACTTTCCATTTCATGTCTCATGTGAAGGCGATTTCTCTGATTAAAAATTCCTCCCCACTATTCATTTTTCAAAACCCTATTTAAAGTTCACCTCTTCCAGGAAGGTGTCTCTGATTAGTCTCACCTGTGTTTTTGTTGCCTCTCCTTTATATCCCTTTAGCATACGTGGGCTTGATCTGCCTGGTCTCGGTTGCTTATTCTTTTCATGTTCTTCCAAGTATGATACGCTTTTTATCTGTGAGGCTGGTTGGTCTTCCTAAAAAGACTACACTACTGCTTCTTCTCTACTTTGAAATTTCCCTTAGTGTTTTGATAGTACTCTTTATAAAGTGAGGTAACTCGATGTATCTTAAACTATTATTTTAGAGATTTAATTGAATGGATTAAATAAATTACTTAATATCCACAGATACCTTCTTTCCTTTCAAATCCCAGTTTTAAGGAAGGCATAAACAGCTCCCTCAGGCACATTATTTCTATCCTAAAAGCTATAAAAATTTGGTCAGAGAAATTTAAAAGACTTGAATTAATTTATTAGTGAGATAATACAAAAGAGGTCTTAACCAGTTAACTGTGTCAATGAAGGCTTTATAAGTTCAGAATTTCACAGCTGTTTGGAAATGACGTTCCAGGCTACAGCAGTTATAGAGGCAGAAGAAAATTTCCAACATAATTCTACCCTTTCTGTCCCTGTTTTAAAACAAAATCTCTGGTTGGAAGAGAAGAGAATTATCTGAGAAAATGAAGTATATGTCTTCTGAGATCCCTTGCCAACTGACTACAAACTGCTTACCTTGACTGTCAGAGTGAATGTGGCTTCCATAATGATCAGCTTGTGTCTGAAAGCAAGATATAACTTAGGAACTGGGCCAGAGAGCAGCTCATTAAATTTGTAATATCAGGACAGAGTTTAATACTAATAGAGCCCTCTGTCATTTCACGTAATCCCATTTCACAGATTACAGAACTGATTAAGTCAAGACTGGATTCATTTAGTAAAATTTTATCTTTCTAACCCATAGCATATTAGGGTTTGGAGGCAGCACTTGGTGGAAAATGATGTATTCAGTCATCTTTATACAATACTTTGTCCTAGCTGAAATAAGCAAGATAGTAAGAAGTTTGTCTTAGAAGTGGTCACCAAGTTTGAGTAGCAGCGAATACCCAGGGGAATTTTATTCTGTTTTATTTTTGAGGTGGGGTCTGGCTTCATCACCCAGGCTGGAGCGCAGTGATGCAATCTCAGCTCACTGCAACCTTTGCCTCCTGCGTGCAAGGGATTCTCCTGCCTCAGCCTCCCAAGTAGCTGGGGTGATAGGCATGCACCACTGTGCCTGGCTAATTTTGCATTTTTAGTAGAGATGGGTTTCACCATGTTGGCCAGGCTGCTCTCAAACTTCTGACCTCAACTGATCCACATGCCTTGGTCTCCCAAAGTGCTGGAATTACAGACATGTGCCACGGCACTCCGTCATGAATTCACCTTAGTTTTAAAAAGATGTGTAGAGCATACTTCTTAATACACCAAACAATCAGTGAAACATTTGCTCAGGGAGCTCCTGCTTCAATTTTTTTTTTTTTTTTTTTTTTTTTTTTTTTTTTTTGAGATGGAGTCTCACTCTGTCACCCAGGCAGGAGTGGCATGGCACAATCTTGGCTCACTGCAACCTCTACTTCCCAGGTTCAAGCAATTCTCCTACCTCAGCCTCCTGAGTAGTTGGGATGACAGGTGCATGCCACCACACTCAGCTGATTTTTGTATTTCTAGTAGAGATGGAGTTTCGTCATGTTAGCTAGGTTAGTCTTGAATTCCCTGACTTCAGGCGATCCACTTGCCTCGAACACCCAAAGTGCTGGGATTACAGGTGTGAGCCACCACACCCGGCCTTTCAATCTTCAACGTTGAGAATGTGGGTTTGATTTTTAAATGGAAGCAGAGGGAAAACACATTTACTTTAAATACACTTCTTTTGGAAGCTACCCTTGCTGAGAACACTCTGCTTCTATAAAGGAGAGAATTGTGTTTCCATTTCTGCTATCAATCAAGATGCTTCAAAACTACTTTCAAGGTTCAAGTGTGGGCTTTTAAGCTTCCTTCCCATGAATGCCCTTTCCAGGTAGTATAAACTTTGAGCTAAAAACTTTAATATAAACATGGAGGAATCTCAAAACAGACACGTATCCCAAACACCAGTCTGGACAAACACTACCCTCTGACTAAAAAGAAATGCAGAATTAGTTTTGTGACTTGTTCCTACCTTTCTCACCAGCCACAAAAATATTCCTCTTAGATTCTCAGGGAAGGGACTAGAGTCCACCTATAAGACTACATTTACTTCCTGGACTCCAGACGAATTTTCCATTTCTATTCCCAGGCACTTTACCGCTTCTGACTCAGCCACTCCTTGCCTCCCTCACTTCAAAATTGACTCCACAGGATGGTAGAACATCTACTGACAGCATCTAGCCCTCGAAATTTACTGAGTAATGTTTTTACATTTTACGAGGACTTACTTCCCACATATCCTTCACTACTTCCCTGAAAGGACTCATGGGCTCTGACCCGTGTCTCCAGGAAAAAGCTTACCCCCATCCACCCCTGATCCCAAGCACTGCCCTCTGTTTCTCATCCCTGTAGCTCAGGAGGTACTTAGCAGTAGCTACCCAAGGTTACTATTTCCATCTCATTGAATTGCTAGGAATTACTAAATTTCCCCATGCGGCCACTTGTATTATTTTCTGTTGGTTCTAAAGATGACAGCCAATGCCTGAAATCATTTCATTCATTATTAAGAAACAAATTTACTATCACCATGTAAATTTTATATTTGATTCAAAATCCATGCTAAATGAAAAAATGAGATTATTATCGTCCTGCATAGATGTGATCATTAATTTGCTCGTTTGAAATTTAATAATTCTAGGTGGGTCAAATAAATTATTTACAATTGTATTCTTCCCCCAGACACAAATCCAGCATATCTTCAGGTATTCAATTACTCATCATATACAGCTTCTTTAGAAGTCCAGAGGCTGCTTGGCATGTAATTGTAGAATAATACACAGTCACTGATCATTAGTTATCAGACATCAGTTTTGGATTATTTTAAGTCAAATCGGTTGTTTAAACTGCAGTTACAAAAAGAAGAGCACTAGATGCCTTAATATCAAAATTGTATTTCTGATGTGATTATGGGAAAACTAAGGGGCTGAACAATTTCTCAGTAACAGAGTTACAAAGGGTCAACTCAGGGGTCTGAGGAGATTGCTGATCTTTAACATATTTTACCCCACAAGAAGACAAATGCCTTTTAAGCACACATTTCTGGCCATCCCTACAGTCATATGTAACCTAATAAAGAGCCATTGCTCCCCAGCTTCCCATTGTCTGGGTAGAGTTGTTTATCTTTCTTTAGCAAGCTCTGCAGAAAGAAGAGCAGTTTTCCAAAACTTAGATGAACAGTCTGGGCTTACAAAATAGCATTTTGGTTTTCTCAGAGTAGCAATTTTAGGCGACACTAGTGCTCCGCTAGATAGCTGAACTCAAGTTATAAACAACCATTCACATAACCACCGGGTGGACATTATGATGGAGCCAGCTTTTATGTTCAACATCTCCATTGTGAAACCAGTTTGGCATTTGGTTTTGTAAAAGCAGAAGTCGGTCTGTGCAGGGGGTGCTGAGGTGGATTTCTTGCTGTGTTCAGCATCAAGCAGCAGGCTGAATTAGTTACATACAAATGCAGGTTGAGATGAAGGAGGGAAGTTAAAACAGTACTCCAAAGACAGCTTGGTCAAAGGAAGGGCAGATGGAGACTGGCATGAGAGAACCACTACAAAGGAGTGCAGATCCACCAGAGAAGCACTGCTCAGCCCTTTGGTGGTCTACCAGAAATGCTTGTCCCTGGAAATAACCGACCATGTGTTCCAGAGCTGTTTTCTTCTAAAAAACGACTAATACAACTTTGAAGTTTATTTTAATGGTATATCCTGTTTGAAGACAGTGCTAGCTCCATTTTAAATCATTTGCCTTCTTTATATAAGATACTCCTGTAGTTACTAATATAAACAATTTACAACCACAGGCTGGGAACAGGCAATATGAGTGGATTCAAACCCATTCTTGGAATGCACTCTGTTTTTCTTTTCTTCCGTGTGTGTGTGTGTGTGTGTGTGTGTGTGTGTGTGTGTGTATCACCAGCATTTAATCTTCTTCATCCTTTTCCAATTAATTGAATAGAACATAAACATATATGTAATATCTATTGTCCTTTAAATTATTTTTAATGCATATAAATTCCAACCTATACAATTCATTAGTGGAATAAAACTATATTTGCTATGCACCCATAGTAATTTAATTTTAACAGACTT
Organism: Saimiri boliviensis; assembly: GCF_048565385.1. NCBI lineage: Eukaryota > Metazoa > Chordata > Mammalia > Primates > Cebidae > Saimiri > Saimiri boliviensis. Next base: position 78,975,891 of record NC_133450.1, read on the forward strand.
CTATAAGCAAATCCACATTCTTTACTTTGTCTTATAAGAATTAGAATTGTAACTGGGTCAATGGATGAATTTTTTTTGCTGAAATGCTGGAAAACTGAATTTGACTTTTTAAAAAGTCTTCTCTAGCTGGGTAGGAAGTGATGCCCTCTGTTCAGCAGCCAGTTAACATAACTAAAATATGTATCAATATTACAATTCAGCAGGCATGTTGAAGAAAAAAAAATTAAAACAAGTAATTTTCTTTGACATAAATAAGAATAAAGGAGGTAGATGGGAAACGAGGAGGAGACTTTGAAAAGAAAATAGAAAAATGGAGGTGGAGTGCGAGAGTAAAGGAAGGAGGAGGAATGGGGGAGGGAAAAGGGAACGCTACTATGAGCCTCCACAGTTGACAAACAGGTAGCTGAAAAGCTTTCTTCCTAAGATTTCAATTGTTCAACACCAATGCCATCCCCTAATTTACTAGACCCTCAGATTCATACTCATGCTGTGCCCAGCTTCCACTTGACTGATATTTTTGGAGCCAGGTAAATTTTGTTTTCACAGCATCTACACCACCTGGAGATGTCTACTCTCTTAAATGTTGGACTCCCCAGCATGGCTAGTCAGCTTTTCAGACGTGTCACAAGGAGCAACGCACACAAAACATAGTTAAGAAATAAGAATGACACAGGCTGCAAACACGATATAAGATCAGAGATGAAAAGTTATGAAGTGCCCTGTGGGAAACAGGAAAGAGAGTAATAAGTAGCGGGGCTAACTACCCATGCCTGCCTCTGCAACCGGTCTACAACACAGCTGGAGAAGCTAGCCTTTCATTTGATCAGGAAAAGGAGAGACATTCTAGCATTTTCTTACCTTTCCCACTCAGCCTCAGTGCCCAGATCTAATAAATGTTTCTTTATCTGGTTCCTGGAGAATTTAGATGACAGGATTAAAGGGCATCTAGCCCTAAAATGAGAAGACATTTGTATTTTGTCCTGGCTGCTCCTCCTCCTTACTTCTGCACAATAACCTTGGGACTGAGGACAGATGCTAAAAGGTCTCACCAATAACATAGAAAACCCTTATCTTAATGCAGTGGCCTTATATGCAGTGGACACATTCAAATCAAGCCTTAACATCTGTTGACAACTGGCCTTCACAGGGGCTTTCTAGACAGATGGGAAACAGCTCTGCCTCCAGTGAAGCCAAGGAGGGAGGAAGAGACCAGCATCCAACACAATCAAAGAGCCAACAAATTATCAGCAGCTGTACTTGGCTTGCACTTGTCCACTGCCATTCCTGCTGACTAAACAGCTCCCCCTAAAGAATGGAGAAGATTCGGCCCTCACCTTGACCGTGAGCTTTGCCACAATTTTCTGCTTGATTCTTATCCCTTTAACAGATGCAAGGAAGGGTAAACAGAGATTTCAGAACTTCTCTTTACCACCCTCTGCAACTCCAATGAGATTTCTTCCATGAGCCAATTTGTGGATTCCCATCCCATTGTTTTCTCTTTGAAATTAATGTTCCAGTTCCTTAGATTAATATTATTCCCATTAATTATGGATAACACAGAGAAGTAGTTATTAATATACATACTTAATATTGATGATGAATAAGTTGGGAGCTCCAGCAAATGTTATCCTTTTTATTTGCTAGTACTCAGGATTCTTTGCCCTAGTGCATGTCCAGACTAAAGATCTGCCAGCTAATCTGTACATCTGCTGTGCTTCAGTGTTTAGCCATTACATGGACAAGTTATTTACTGCTGAACGGAGTTTTGCCATGACCCCTGTTCATGGTCATGCCTAAAAGGCCCAGTGAAATGAGAGAAACCAATTGCTTGCCTTTATCCAACTAAAAGGTTAGCTTTTCCATTTAGATTGTTTGTTCAAAAGCTAGGGAAACTTTTATACTAGAGAAAACACAGGTTTTGGTAATGATTAGAAAACAACAAAAACCCTGTATGAAACAGAGCCTGGAATTTGGCAGAAAACACCACCAGCTCCTTACTTCTGCACAATAACCTTGGGACTGAGGACAGATGCTAAAAGGTCTCACCAACAACATAGAAAACCCTACTGAACCAGGACCACCAGCTACTGAACAATAGTTCAATAGCTATGTGATAAATTAAATAATATTCAGTTACAAGGTTGAGAAACACTCAACTTACTCATCACATATGGACATCTCATAATGTACTATTAAGGTAACTTCAATGTGTATGTGGATGGATTTGCTAGAAAAACAAGATAGGAGAACACTTTTTTTCCCCTTTCTCACTTTCTTATCCTCTACAAGGGCCCTTTCTTCTCACTCCAGGTCTCCAGCATCCAATGACATCAGGTTCTCTTTCCTCTTAAAAAAGAAACTCTCTGAAAAGATGCTGATCACAGTCATGCATAAGAGTTAATATATGTCATTATGTATGTCAAATACTGCATTTTTAGTTATCTATGGCTTCTGTCCATGTTTCTTTTAAAAATGCAAGCATTGAGAAACAAGTAAAGGCAGCATGGAGAGGAGCCTTCCTGGCCTACTAAAATTCTACTATCCATGTGGCAGCTATGACAGGCACAAGTGGTTGGCCATATAAATAGCACCTGAGATGGAATCTTAGGACCACCTGGATATTATGGGACTCTAAAGTCACATACCATGGTTTATTCACCCCTTGATTTTTGTCATCATCCCAGACAATGCAGTGTACCAAGCAGGTGCTCAAAAATAAGGTTAGAGATGGCAATGAATCCCTCTGAAAGCTAGGCAGGGAAGGAAAAGTTGAGAAAGATTTCATGCCTGTGTGTTCTTGGTAGAATTACTGTTCCGTGATCTAAGTTTGGCATTTGGTGACCTTGTCATCAAAGTGCTGGAAGTTAGGAATTAAAGTTATGTTTCTTGTGACACACAATCTGGATTCTATTTCTTTCCTTAAGCCTGAAAATGACCCTGGCCAGTCCTATGATTATCGACTAGAATTAGCAGTGGAAGATGGTCTAGTGAAAACATAGCTTGGGTGGCAGGAGGATAACATTTTTAAGTATCCTGGAGGGAGTTGCTGGAGTTTTAGGGGCAAAGTTTAATGCGGCTGTTCCTTTCCCTTTTGGAACCTGAGGCTACAAAATAAACAACATTGTGGTTTTATTAAAACACTAAATACATGGTGATTTTCCACTGACATTTACCTAATCATGTGAAAGAGTGTACCAAAGGGGCTCAGGGGCCCCTGCAGACTTGTGCTTTGTAAGCTGTAGCATCAGCAAACATTTGCAGCAGAGGCAGGAAGGTGAGCTAAATAGGGAGCTCTCGGGTTGTGTGTATTTTGAGGCTAACTAAATATGGAGTCAGCTTCTGCTTTCCATCTATTTCATCAGGTCCAGTTCTACTTCTGCAAATTAAAAGAACAAAGCAATGTCCACATTATTTCATCCATCAGTTTCAGTATGTGAAATGTTAAGATTTTCCGTGAATGTCTCAGTCCAGGTATGTCTGATCTCTTCCTTGTCTGAAGACGAGGATAGGCTTGGGAGTGGTGCCAACCAAATGACTTGGGCTTCCAGGTCTGAATTTGATTCTGGCAGTATGGTTACTAGGAAGAACTATAAACAGATGAAGCTAGAGGCTGGGTGTCATCTGAAGCAAGAGTTCTAAGGTCCAAACAACTGAGGCCAAAACTTTCACCAGGTCCAAGCAATAAGTGAAGAGCTGAGGACTGGGGATAACACTGAAAAGGTAGAATTGCTACAGGCAGATACTCGACATTGCAGTGGTTAGCAGTGCCTGCGTGGGGATTAGCAAAGTGGGCTTAACATTGACTTCAACAATTAACACGTGTGTAGTCTTAAACACGTTACTGGACCTGGCTAAGCTTCTATATCCTCATCTACGAAGGGGGAAAGTATCACTGCTATGTCATTGCACTGTTGTCATCAATGAGAAAATATTTGTAAATCATTTAGCACAGGCCTGACAAGCAACTAAGTATTCAATAAATACTTTCTATGATCATCATCATCATCAAATGCAAAACACAGCAAGAAGCAGAAAAAGTGACCTAAAGCATTATCTCTGGATGCTTAGGACATCCAGATCAGTCAGATATATATATATATATATATATATATATATATATATATATATATATATATATTTTTTTTTAATGGCTCACAAGTTGGATGGTGATATTCTCATCTTGGAAACAATGGCACATGAGAGTCAACAAGTTGCTCAGTACTGCATGCCAGGGACAGAGATAGTGCATTTGTGATAGCACTGAAGGGTACCTGAGGCTCCTATACAGGAACAGTGTCTTCCTTCCACCCTTCCTGAAGTTTCTGACATGTGCACCACTTGTAAAAGAGTTTTCTTAAGAAGGTGTATGATTTCATTAATTTGGAGTGGGATCTTAATTGGGAGAAGAGAGTGATTAACATATGTAAGATTTTGTAAGCACATGGTTAGCTGATACATTAGCTTGATTCATTTGTTTGATTAATCGGTCACATAATATAGTTCATTTATTTTGTTGAACAGACATTTCTGCCTATGTGCAAGACATGAAGATAGGAGTTAAATGTGTATCATCCTCACCTATCAGAAAGCTGGACTGTGAGGGCACTTTTGTAATGAATGAGCGTTACAATGGAGAGGAAAATGTCTCCAGAATGCCATCCTAGGCTAAGAACTTAGTTTAATGAAATTCCGGGATCCTGGCCTTTCACAAACTGTGGCCCTAAAGGATAAGTACATGAGAGTCCATATTGATTAGGGGAACTCTAAGCCAATATGATGTTTGGCATTCCCTGTCTCATTCGGCACTGGACTCACTGAGCAGAACATGCCCAGCATCTGGGAACTGACTGGCAACATGTCTTACCTTCTGTATCAGAGTCCTTCATAAAGCAACCCTGAACGACATCATCATTCCCTTTGCTCCTTTCCACATTATCTTCCAGTCTTTGCTCTCCATCAAATAAACATAATACCTTCCTTTTTTTTCTTCATTTTTTTCTTGAGATAGAGTTTTGCTCTGTTGCCTAGGCTGGAGTGCACTGGTACAATCTCAGCTCACTGCAACCTCCATCCATGGGTACAAATGATGTACCCTACCTCAGCCTCCCAAGTAGTTTGAACTACAGGCACACACCACCACACCCAGCTAATTTTTTTTTTTTTCTTGTAGAGACAAGGTTTTACCACATTGGCCAGGTTGGTCTCAAACTCCTGACCTCAAGAGATCTGCCCACCTTGGCCTCCCAAAGTGCTGGATTACAGGTGTTAGCCACTGTACCTGGCCCATAATACCTTTCTCAAATCATTATCACTACCTTTCTGTTTTGTTTTTGAGACAGGGTCTGGCTCTGTCACCCAGGCAGGAATGTAGTGGGTTGATCTCAGCTCACTGCAACCTCTGCCTCCCAGGCTTAAGCCATCCTCTCACCTCAGCCTTCTGAGTAGCTGGGACTACAGGCATGAACCATCATGCCCGGCTAACTTTTGTATTTTTAGTAGAGATGGGGTCTCACTTTGTTGCCTAGGCTGGTCTTGAACCCCTGAGCTCAAGCAACTCACTCACCTTGGCCTCCCAAAGTGTTGAAATTACAGGTGTGAAGCACTGATCACTACCCTTTAATTTATGAAATTTTCTCCCAATTTTTCTCATCTTAAACCTGCCAAGCCCTCACTGTTTTTCCATTTGAGTTATTTTTGAAATCCCAAAAGACTTTATTGAAGAGTGAAAGACTGAAACCTTGACAATGACCAGATTACTCTTCGCCAGAAGAAAGAAGCTAAACTGAGTAGGTTTATGTCTGAGTTCTACCTCTTACTGGCTGTATAATCAGGCTGGTTACATAACATACATGGACCTTTGTTTTTTCATCAGCAAAATGGGGATAATAAGAGCATCTTTCTCATAGAGCTGAGTCAATCCAATGCAATGTGCTTAAAACAGTTTCTGGTATTCAAGCTTTCAGTTAGTACAAGCTATTTTCATACTTATTTTGCAGTAGGTGTCTCACGAAAAAGTGTGAATGCTTACTGCACATTGCATGTAGATTATCTAGTCAGAATCATGGTTTCTCACTATTTGAAGATTTTCTCTATAGACAGGAACTTCCTTTATTCTTACAGCAATAATATACACTTTAGCAGGTGCTGGTAATGCAACACAATTCTAATATACTAACCTTTTACGTATATGGTAAAATACATCAGTGATTACTATAATGATCAGTAAGATTCAAAAATGAATCACATTTCATCCTAATCGGTATCTTATAGTAAAAGGAAAAAAGAAGAATCATTACTTTTGAATTTTAATGGGAGGATTTAAAACCCTGATAACAGATTGGGATTCAAATTTTCACACTAAGCCCAGCATAGTTGCTGAAACATCAGCAATAATGGAAAGATGTGGGAGGACAATTTTCTAAGATTTTTTAAAATATATAAACTATTGTCTTTTTCCCCTTGAAAATTTCAGTAGATTGTAAAAGTGTCAGACAATTCAAAGAAGTTGCTTCAAAACCCTCTGAGCTCTAAGCCAGAGGCAACTTTCGAGAATGTTTTTACTGAATTATAACACACATATAGCAAAGTGCACACATCATAGGCACATCTTTTAATTTATATTCACAAACAGAACACTCCCATGTCACCAGTTCTAGATTATGGCCAGCACCCCACAAGCCACTTGAAGCCATGCCCTTTCATTTCCTACTCTCTGAAAATAACTGCCATCTTGATATCTAACACCAGTAATTGTTTTGCCTGTTTTAACTTCTATACCTGGAACCACAGGTAGTTATTTGTCTTATTTTGCTCTACACTATGACATTTGCATATTGCGTTGCCTTCAAGTTACTTACAGATTAAATTAACAGTGTAGCTTTCCAGCCAAGTACCCACAGATTATTTGGGTTGTTCAGTGTGATCCCGGACGTACTAAAGGGATCAAGAAGCATCTCTAAGGAAAACTGCATCTCTCTCCAGGGGCAATGTGAAGAAATGTTAAATCCTGGGAAGTGGAAGAAAGTCAAAACACTTTTGATCAGATGACTCTCCAATTCTTGCTCTTACTCTGGTACAGACTTTGAGCTTTCAGTCGTGTATTTGTAAAAATGGAAATCCTAGGGTCTCAGAATTAGTGCACGGATTAGTATGCCCAAAATGTAGTTTAATAAAGGCTAATTTTCTTGCCCTCTGCTAAAAGGCAAAAGATATGCAAAAGAGTGGCCCAGATGTGTGGAGTGTGTATGTGAAGGAAGTGGAAAAGGAGCTAGGAAAACTTACTTTGTTGCCGAATGATGGTGTTGGAGAATGAGATTTGTGGGATGCTTTTATGGCTGTGAGACTCAAGGCTTTCTGACTACCAGCTGGTGGAGCTGCCTTCTTCTCTTCCAGCTGCCTCCCTGAATTACTGCAGGGCCATAGGCTTGGGGCTTACCAAAGCTGGGGAGCCTGGCACAGCGCTGCTGATATTCCATGTCTTAGAGATGACTATTGCAATGGCGTTAGGCTTGCACACTGGTATCTAAATACAAAGATGAAATGCTGAGTGCACCTTTGGAAAGAGATCAGAAAGGCTGGTAAAAGGCTTGTTCTTCTACTATTTTATGTTGGACCCAAACATTATGTTCGAGTCACACACCAAATGTTATTATGGAAAAAAAAAAAAGGAGCACTAAGCCACAGGGGGGCCTCGGTCTCTCAGAAGTGTCCTCATCTTGTCAAAGCTAAACTGGGACTTCTGACTACGAGCCAAGACTTGTCATCAGAAAAGCAGAAAGTCTTGCTCCAATATTCTTTAATTAAAATGTTAAAGAGAGGCCTATGTTTTCAACTTAAATACAGAGACTGTAGCATTACTTAATGAAGAAGACGATTGTATTAACCTCTCTCTCTCTCTCTCTCTCTGTGTGTGCGTGTGCGTGTGTGTGTGTGCGTGAGTGTGTTTAGGGGAAGGAGAGAATATTCCTAATGGCAAAATCACAGACTAACAGCTTTCCTTTCCACCATTTCCCTTCAAAATAGCTCAAGCTGCTATAGTTTAGGAAAAAATAAAATTATGATAAAGCAATGAACAGAAATCAGAAATTAAATGCCCCATAGTTAAGTATACAAGAAGGCAGAACTTTTAAAAATGTGTTATTTTGATGTCAGGAGAAAAAATACTTAGGATTTACTAATTTTCTTCTGATTTCTGCGTTGCTAATACCAAGTAGGTATCTAGATGACCTAAGGTTTGCTGTCTAGCAAATGTAGACTTGTTATTTATAATCTACTCAGAGTAGGATTATGGAGAAATCTGGCTTTGTGAAATTTGCAATAATAATAGTAATTTGAAGAAGAGGTAGATAAGGCAAACAGTAAGGGAGAGAAAGAGAAGAAGCAGAAACACAGGAAGATCCACCAACAGTTATTGTGCAATTACTAAGTAGCAGACACTCTGGCAAGTGAATTACAGCAAAGATTGTCTCATGTCAAACTCACCCCAAATCTATAAGGCAGATGCTATTATTAATTCCCTTAAAGAGCTGATGAAACAGATGTACACAGAGGCTAAATAACCTTAAGAGATGAGCCATGCATGCCCACCCCAGAGTCCATTCTCTAAAACATTATTTTGCTGCCTCTGCAGGCAAGACAGAGCCTTATGGGCTGTCATTTTTCTGACTAGAGCCCACCTGGCTAAGCAGTCAGTACTGGTTCCATTACTTGATAAATTTTACCTTGGCCTCCAAAGAGTTTAACAAGGATTCTATGTGATCTGGCCCTACCCTACCTTTCTAACTGTATCTTTCCTTCCACCCTTTCTCGCCTGTACTCACTGTCCCTATTGCTTTTAGTGCTAAAGAATCTCTCCCTCCATAAGCTGTGCTCTTTATAAACTTACATGGTTTTACACAAACATTCCTCTTCCTGAAATTCTTCATTCACTCTTTATAATATCAACTCATCCCTCAAGACCAAGGTCTAATGTCTTCTCCTCCACGGAGTCTCCCTTGATTCTTTCAAGGAAGTTAATAGTTGTCTTCTCTGTTTCCCAACTGTTCTCTGTGCATACATCAAATATAGTCTTAGGGCTTGCAGTGTAATTTTCCTGTCTTTATTTCCTTTTGTCACAGAGTACTTTTGACAGGTAGTGACTATACCCTCATCTCGGAACTCTTACTATGTGTTACTGAACAGATTACTGCCTTTGTCCCTGCAGAACAGACATACTCCGAGCTGCCACACATGGCTTTGCAGATTCACACTGCACAATTCCAGAAGGTGCCATCTGTAACAATACAACATGAATGGCTCCCCTGGAGTCACAGTGCACTCTCTGTCCATCCAGACATAACAGCCTGGTATCAACAATAAGATATTTAAAAATAGAGATGCGTACAATACAAATAGACTAAGAGCTGTGGCACAGGGCATGCACTATATATAAATAACAGATCAGAGTGACACAATTTTGAATTTCAGTCCAAATCTTTTTGTGATGAGTTTTGTCCCAGTTTGAATAAAACACTGACCCCGGAAAGAGGGAGGTCAGCTCGTAACTGACCCAGGTCATCATCAAACATCTCCTACATGTAATATGCTCCAGAAAAACATGTGGTGAATTCTTTCTAATTTATTTATTTATTTGTTTACTTATTTATTTATTTTGAGATGGAGTTTTGCTCTGCTGCCAGGTTGGATTGCTGATGCGATCTCGGCTCACTGCAACCTCCGTCTCTTGGGTTCACGTGATTCTCCTGCCACAGCCTCCCGAGTAGCTGGGACTACAGGCGCTTCCCACCATGCCCAGCTAATTTTTGTATCTTTAGTAGAGAAGGGGTTTCACCATGTTGACCAGGCTGGTCTAGAACTCTTGACTTCAGGTGATCTGCCCACTTCAGCCTCCCAAAGTGCTGGGATTACAGGCGTGAGACACTGTGCTAGGCCCGTATTCTGTTTCTAATACTGTGTCTAACACGGCTAAACAGACTAGTTTCATCATAAGTATATGGAAACATGACCCTGTCAAGAGATTAGATGCTGATTTAGAAACAAATTACTATCTAGGAAAAAGATATTCACAGCCCTTCTAATCACCACAGAGAACTGAGTTATTTCGGCTGCAGTGGGGGTAATCCACCTGTGGGAGTCCCTGGGCACAGCTGTAGGGCAGGGACTTCAAGATTATTCACACTTCATCAAGCAAAACTTCAAACCCCAGGAAGAGGCAAAAGTGCATATGCTAAGCAAGGGAGAAAACAATCCAAGCTGTGTGCAAAGCATAAATAAAATTGGCTTTCCGGTTTTAACCTTGCCTCGCCAGGCTGTCATCTTAAGGCCTGATGATCAGCAGGTCGTCTCTTTTGCTCAGGTCCATTCCTATTGAAGGTTCTGTCTGTGGGATATCCTCTTGGAGCCTTTTAGGCCCTACCAGGCCAGCTGAAGGGCTAATGATTGGAAGCTGCTTTTAATTTCCTCCCAGCTTCCCTTTTGTTATCTTGCTGCCTGCCATCTCTCAGATGCTTGTACTTGATGGATGCTGTGGAGATAAAGATAAGGGTAATTTCTTGCCTACCATGCTTTTCTTTTGATCTTTTGTGGTTTTATTTTTGCACTTTGGAGTGCAGTACTCCTACTGTGCAGCCAGATGTGCCCAGATCCTATTGAGAAACAGCTCAGAGCACACAGACCACAGCAAGACTGTTCGAGATGGCTGGAATCATTTGTGTTCTGAATCCAAGACGGGGATGGGGGAGGGAGGAGAAGGAGGGTGGCAGTAGGGGATGAGGGGAGGGGACAGGAAGTACGTATGAGGCTTAAGATGAGAAGGCATTGGAGGAGGGGCACTAGAGAAAGGCCCTGGAGTGATGGGATGCTTGGCTGCCTCCTCTACTCACAGTGTTAAGCAATGTGTTTTAGGGGACTGGAATGCATTCTATGTTGGTTACGTAGAAAACAAATCACAGCTACTGTACGAAATTCCACATTTGCAGTGCTCAGCTATAAATAATGGTAATTATGCTGCTTCTTCTCCAGCATCTTGCATGCTGACCCTGAGCAGGCCCCCGGAGCTAGCCTATTTGAACTAAAAATTCCCTTTAGACCTTTTCTTCTCTGGTCTCTGGCATCTTTCAAGTGACTGATTATGAGACAAACAATCATGTAGGCCTTGGTCATTTTGAAGCTGCAATAATATAATACAGCTGGGCTCCTGCTGCTCATGGATTCAGTCACAGGTAGTTCTGACCTGCAGCTTCAAAGGCATGAAAATAGTTCCACAATCTCCTACCAGGACTTCTTAAAGAGGTTTTGTTTCAGAGCAAGTCTAACTGAGTGATGCTAGGATGAACCTGATGAACATGCATTGTCTTGCTTGGCTCAGCTGAACCTGGCTCCTCACCCGGAAGTCAATGTCTTAATTTACTCAGCTTCTGATATGGTCTGGTTCTGTGTCCCCACCTAAATCTCATCTCAAATTGTAATCCTCATGTGTTGAGAGAGGGAGCTGATTAGACTCCCCCACACTGCTCTCCCGATAGTGATGGAGTTCTCAGAAGAGCTGATGGTTTTATCAACACCTGACATTTCCCCTGCTTGCACGACTCTCTCTCTCTCTTGCTACCTTGTGAAGCAGGTACCTGCTTCCCCTTCACTTTTTGCCATGTTTATAAGTAAGCTTCCTGAGGCCTCCCTAGCCATGCAGATCTGTGAGTCAATGAAACCTCTTTCCTTTCTAAATTACCCAGTCTTAGGTATTTCCTTATAGCAGTATGAAAACAAGTGAATACAGCTTCCTTCCTGTGGTGGAGTTGCCTTTCACTTTTCTGACTGTATGCTGTCTTTGTTCACAGATCTTACCTTGCCATTGTCACTGGCACAGTGATGAAATCACCCCGTTCAGCATTTCTACCCTGTTTTCTTTTTACAAATATTCTACTTGCGTTGTATTCTAGGTCATGTTTTTTGTTTTGTTTTTCTGGGAGTTGAGAACAGGGACAGCTTCACTGGCCTGCCACCTATGTGCAGAAGTGTCCCATGCCCCTTTTTAACTCTCTGTAGATTGTCACCATCTTGCAATTCTTCAAACATTCGGAAAAAGCCACCCCACATGTAATTTACCTTAGGAGCTAAACTCAAATTCACAGATCCCCCCGCCCACCACCACATAGGGTCTACTTTGTGCCAGGCTCATAATACGTGTTTCATGGTTATTCAATTTTAGGATTGTGTTCTTAACATAGGGGCTAGGAGTCCCATCTCAGAAGCCAAATAACAAGGTTTCGAATTTCAGAATCCACCACTGACTAACTCTGAGACCTTGGCTCGGTTACCTCTTTACGCCTCAGATTCTTCATTTGTAAAACAGAATAACAATATCTACCTTCTAAAGCTTTTGTAAGGATAAACTGAGTTACAGTACAACTTCATGGAACAGTTTCTAGACTATAGTAAGTGAATACTATTATTAGTATTATATGATGATTACTTTTTCTGTCTAATTAAACTTGACCAGGTATAAAGGGCAGCAGTGTTGGGAAGGTTTGCTTAAAAAGTCATACTAGTTTGGAGGCTCCACAGTATAGTCATTAGCATGGAAGAGCTTATGCTTCTCCCCAACAGCAAATGAGCAGCATGAGACTGTTGCCTTTGGAAGCTCACATTCTCTAATTCGACAAACTCAGCCTCTCAATCTGCCAGTCCTTCAGTAACAAGAAAAGGAGGGAGCACTGGCAGCGAAGCGCAGAGGCTTGCAGCTGCCTCCTCCCCTCTTCCTCAGGCCAGCCACTATGGGGGCTTCATTATGGCTGGCCACAGCCACTGCTCTCCTCTCCAAACCGGTGGTTAGGAGGCTCCAGAGAGGGCACTCTGCTCTCTTCCCACTGATTACTATGATCTCCAAGAAGCTCAGAGAATAGGGTAGATTTCTTTGGGGCTGGCAAGCTCACATAAGAGCCCTGGAGGGGTGTAGTCAGCAGGCATCAGTGCCCATGTGAGACGGGGACATGAAGAGGCCAGAGTTTAAAGTCATCCTGGTCAGGAGCAGAACTGAGAACCCGGGGCAGGTCTGCTGGTTCATCTGTGAGGCCAGGTTCCACTATCATGAAAAAAGGTTCTCCTGCCTAGGAAACAAGCATCACCATTCTTGCTATGGAATCAGGAGGCTCTATATTTGTACTGCACGCCATTAGCATACTATTTATCCTCTCCTTTCTCAGACTAGTATTACTATTCTCATAGAGCTTCGCCGAGGCAGGCACGAGTCTGTTTCCCCATAACGATTTCCACTTGACTATGTAGCCAGCTGGGCTCCGTCCTCCCTTCCCCTTTCTTCCTTCTCTATCCCATGCATGCCCCAACCCCTAACTTCTTTGAGAGTTGGCTGGTAACATTTCTCCTTGCCAATTAAGGCAGTCCACTCAACTTTCGATAATTTAGAGAAGGTGACCACAGAAATCCATGTTTTGTAATAAATGGAGAACGCATTTATGAAGCCTAATTTACTCTAACAAGCTCATTTTTGTCGTAATGTTTTAAAATCTTGGTGATTCTATTAAATTGAAAGTCTTCAAAGAGAGTGTTGCAAGGATAATTACACAGTACCGTTTGTTTCTTAGCCTCAGCTTTACAGAGAAATCAGAAATAGTGGAATAACACAGTTGAGCAGCAACTTTTTACAATCAAAGAGAACAGAAGCCGCAATGCTGGAGAGAGTGGAGGGGTGGGGCGAGGCTGCTCAGAGTGAAGGTAGTAGGCAACAGAGGCACAGGGTCCCCACAAGAGCATGTGCAAGGGAGGCAGATTGGCCTCCACTCATTTGTCTGTTCCTCAGATATGCACCAAGCATCGACTAAGTGACAGACACTGAGCTAGCACATTGGGGGCTACAACAGGGACAGACAGCCCAAGTCCCTGCCTTCAGAGAGCTGCCAGTCTAGCTGGGAGGCAGTGAGTAGTTCTTACTCAGGTTTGAGCTGAAAGAGGCAATGAGAGACTTTCTACTCCAACCTTTCCATTTTATAGATGAGGAATACGAGCCCATGAAGTTTAGGAACTGTAGAAATCACTGTCAGCACCGAAACATATCCAGAACTTCTAATTTCTAGTTTAATGATATTTTCCTCCTTTTGATGTGACTCGGGGAATAATAAAACTTTCCTAAAATATCACCATCAGCGGCCTGAAGAGTAGTAACCCTTATCAAGGGGATATGTGTATTTTGACTGAATGATAGCATGGTGTTATCAGAGGAGGTGATTGTTCAGGGGGCTGTCACAGAAAAAGAGAGTGATTTCTCTCTCCACATAGTTGGACCCCGAAATGCACAGTGGTGATTGTGGAAATGACAGGCTCTGGGCCCCTGGGATGCAAGAAAGGGAAGAAGCCAGAGAAGACCCAGAGGAGGAGATGAGGAAGAAAGTTGGAAAAAGGAAGTGTCTAGCAGTCACCAACTATCTACTATGTGCTGCTGTGCACATATGCTTCCACAGCAAATCCTCATGACAAACCTGCAGAGTCCTGCCTGCTTCTGTTCATGGGTCACCACTAGTCAAGAGGCAAAGATGGACCCAAATCCAGGTTGGCTGGTTTCAAAATAAGATGTGAACATGTGTTTCAAATATCTACTATACCCCCTGATAAAATTTCCCTGTATATGGTTTCCTGTGATTTCATGTTTGATAATAGCCTTATATTTCAGTTTACTTTCTTTTATATTCATTTTATTTTTCTGATTGATCTCTAAATATCATTAGGGATCCATAAACACTTAATAATCAGTGGAGGTAACTGAATATAAATGTTTTCTGAATTACCCTATGAAGAGAATGGACACCTCCTAAATTTTCCTTTGTGTAAACCTGCATGTTCACAGGTTGAGTTTTCCTGAAACAGGACACTTTTGCTCTCTATTATCCCCTAATCAATTTCTTACCTTATGCCTATAGTCTCATGAAGCACTGTCCTACTGCAATAATGGTATGTTCCACATCTGTGCTATCCAGTATGATAGCCATTAATCACATGTGGTGATTGAGCATTTGAAATGTGGCCAGTGTGACTGAGAAGCTGAATGTTAAATTTTTCCTACCTTGTATTAATTTAAGTGTAAAAAGTCACACTGTGGCTAATAGCTAATGCATTGGAGAGCATGGGTCTGAGGGGTTCTGTCAGCATGTTGCTCCAATAGACCTACACTTATCTTCTATGCAGGCTTGACATTCATGGGGGGGAACTGAAGAATGATACAAACTCACTCTCGTATGAACACACAAATGTCAGAAGCAATCTGGTATAATACCTTCAGGAACATCCAGCATCATTAGTGGACTTAAGGATTCGTTAAGTTTTAGAATCCCTTCACTGATGAGCAGGATGCACTTGTCTGATATGGCTAGCTGTGTCACATTGTTTTACAGGCAGAATGAACATTCTGGAAAATTTATGTCCTTGTATAGAAGGGGAAAGAAAGAAAGAAAGAAAAAGAAAGAAAGAGAAAGAGAGAAAGAGAAAGAGAGAGAGAAAGAGAAAAAGAAAGAAAGAAAGAAAGAAAGAAAGAAAGAAAGAAAGAAAGAAGGAAAGAAAGAAAGAAAGAAAGAAAGAAAGGAGAAAAGAAAGAAAAACTCTCAGCCTGAAGGCCTACATAAAAACAAAGCACTTCTGAAATCTTTTTGGGGGCCAAAATCACACCAAGCATTGCCTGTGGATGTAAATGGAATCCAGTATTGCCTTACCATCTTTTAGCTCAACCACATTAGAATCTCCTTTAAAGCTTTTCCTGCTTCCCTATGATCTATTTGATCCCCTCAAAACTATGCTAAGATTTTAGTATTCCTAGTCACCTTGCCATAAGATTGAAGGTACGTCTGAAAAAGGATCTCTGAATAAAAAGCCATTCTACCAGAAATACCACATTTCTGCTAGAAATGTGAGGAGCATTTTTTTTTCTTTTTTTTTTCTATTTTCATTCTTTCTGTAAACTTAGTAGATATTAATCCCTGGAGAGATTGTTTTAGTTGCTATAAACAAAGTATCTGAATTTTTAAGGTGAGTTTCAGTGCTTGAAATCTGTCATAACTATGTCTTCTAATTTCATAGAATCTTGGTCTCAGAACCTTAAGTCGTTACACTCATTCTGCTTCCTTCTTAGAGAGCAGAAGTAGCAGGAATCCTTTCTCTGTCTCCCATACTCTGTTATTTTTCCCAGACAAATAACAATAGCCCACTAAATCTTAAGAACTTTTCTAAGGGTTTACATTACTCCTCACAACAACCTTTATGAAAGTATTATTATAGTTAAGGAAACAGGTACAGAAAGACCAAAAATTAATTATTTAAGACCAGTTATTTAATTAAGACTAACCAATTCAAGAAGTACTAATTGGGTGTCATGTATGTGTGTGTGTGTGTGTGTGTGTGTATGTGTACACACATACAAATGTACATATACAGGTACATATGTGATATATATCACTATATACAGAAATATATGTATATACACACTGATAGATATAAATCACTGTGCTAGGTGCTATAAAGCATAGTTCTCACCCTCAAGACATGTCCAGTCCAGGAAAGGGAGAATACCTGCATCTGGATATCTAAGATTCAAGGGGATGACATGATAAATTTAATAAAGGATATTATAGCAGATCAAATATGGTCAGGAAGAACTAAAGCTGTTCTCATGATGAGTGTGAAAAGCCTTCACCACTGTTCTATGACTCCCTGGAAAGCCCACAGTTCACAGCAAAGTGGACACCAAAGGATTGAGGCTCTATTCCCTAGAGATGGATATCCAAAATTCATGTTTAAAAATTGAAAATAATCTCATAAAATAGTTGCATCTTCCTGTGCATGAAACAGCTGTGGCTATGATGCCCAGCTCAGAGAGCCGTGCCTCATTGAGTCCTTCCCTGAGCTTTCTGCTGGCACTGATGATGTCCTGATCTCCACACACATGGGTGCTGATACAGCCCTCGAATCACATTACTACTTCTGTCCCTTGAAATGAATCACAGCAAGGTGGTTGCCTATGCATTTCAGAAACCAGGAAAGTGAAACACTTCATGACGATTCTTTCAACAGCTGACCAAGGATGGTTCTGGAGGGTAAATGAGTAGGAAGCATATTTCCTACCATTGCAGTTCATTCCTTTACCTCTTCCCCAAAGACCATGATAAGCTCCCATGCTTAAAAGAGGACCTTCAGTAAGAAGCAATTACATCTAAGGCTAAAACTACAGGCTGTTATTTTATTACTTAAAAAATGTTTTATAAATAGACTTGGGAAGGAGGCACCAAAGTTGCTGTGAAAAAAAAAAAAAAAAATCATGAACAAAATGGCCAAGACACAAATGGTAGTTATGATGACATCCATAGTGGCTCTTCCATAGGTCATAGTAATCATTTCCTGCAGGAAAGAAGCCACTGTCCATTCAAGGATACTAACATCATTTTATTCAAAGACTTCAGGAGGCTTTCATTCACATGTGGTAGCCACACAGTCTTTGGACAAGAAAATGAAGAGTTTGGGGAATAGCATCATGTGCCTTCAGTGAAAACTCACAGTCCTGGTCTAGAATAAACTGTAGAGCTCTGAGAAAATGATTCTCTAAAAATAGCAGTCTATGGAAATATGGAGATTTTTCAAAGTGATGTTTAAATACATTCAGTAAATCTGAAATATATTAGTAAACATTGTTACAATATATTAAGAATAATTGTGACATGGATTCCCCACCCAAATCACCTCTGTGTTGGCTGGACAAGCTGATGTCATTGCTAAAAGAGTGAAAATGTTTCAGTCTCAGATATTATCATGTAAACATAGTAAATAGTTATATGGTTAAAACTGAGTGTCAAGTTGGTTGGATTTAAAGATACAAAGTATTGATTCTGGGTGTGTCTGTGAGGGTGTTGCCAAAGGAGATTAACATTTGAGTCAATGGGCTGAGAAGAGCAGACCCACCCTTAATCTGGGTGGGTACAATCTAATCAGCAGCCCACATGATTAGATGGGCTAGGGAGGCAAGAATGTAAGCAGGCAGAAAAATGTGAAAAACGAGACTGGCCTAGCCTCCCAGAATACACCTTTCTCCCACGCTGGATGCTTCCTGCCCTCGAACATCAGACTCCAAATTCTTCAGTTTTGGAACTCGGACTGGCTCCCCTTGCTCCTCAGCCTGCAGACAGCCTATTGTGGGACCATACACATTTAGGCATATTTCAGGCTTCTCCAGACACTGCTTTTATTGGGTTGCTCTCTTTTGTTTTGTTTTGTTTTGTTTTGGAGTATTTTGCCAAAATATCATGCACAGCCCTATTTTATGTAAGCATTAGTGCATGTTCACAATCTAAATAGAGAGGAATTCAAGATTATCTGCTCATTTGGGGTAGCCAATATCTCTATTCCCCTATATGATTATAAACAATTGAGATTTGATTCTATTCTCATTTACACATAAAATAAAATTAAATGGTTTGAGTCTGTTTTATACATGTGCTTTGGACAGAGAGTTCAGGCCACTGGCTCCCCTAATACACTCTGTGGCCTTTATGGAGATGGATGAGATGGTAGATGGACAGACGGATGTAAGGATAAATGCATGTGTGGACAGCCTTGACAGAGGAATTCCTGAAAAATGGATGTCTTACTTACATAGCTGCATTTGAATTCTAATAAGAAACATTGTTCGGTTGTTTGTTATCATTCTGTGAAATGAGAAGGATGAAGGCATGGTCCAGCCCCTCACATCCTATGACACATACCTTTGCAGGGATTTTTTTTTTTTTCCCTGCTCTCTCTTCTCTCTCTATTTATATAGGTCTGTTTTAAATTCCTCCTCCTCATCTTCCCACAGTGCCAGTCCCTGGTGAACAGATCCTTCAGATCTAGGTTCCCAGCCTTAACTGTGCTCTTATTTGTGCCTCCATGTGTTTTGTGGGGCATTTCTCATGTTTTAAAATGTTTGTGGAATATTTCACATAGTCTCTAGACTGTTTTGAATTCTGTTCTTTTCTGGAGAGAGGAGAGGGAGGTCTTGTCTTACTCATTTAGAACTGGGGTAGAAACCTAGTAGTTATTGACATTTGTTTTTACTTCTATTTTAACGATGGTCCTCCCTGAGGGATTTAGGCTTATTTTGGCTCTTGCCATCTCTTTTCTTTTATCTGACTCTCTCCAATGAACATTTAAAAAGGGGTAAGGAAAAAAGAAAAGGAAAAGGATATTAAGACAGAAAAACCAAAAGAGGGAAGACTGAGTACAATAGAAATAACCAAATCACCAAAGGGGCTGTCTATTCCCATGATTCCTCTGAATTTCCCTTGCTCTTTGGAGCTCTGAAATTCTCAGAGCTCACTATCCCCACTATGGTATGCAGTATAGAATGTCATGTTTAGAAATACTGTAAACAAAGACTTAGAAGAGCAATTTAAAACAATGAAATGTTGCCCTGAAATTGTTTTTGTAATTACAATCTTTGCACTGGGAAAACATGGCCTTCTGATTTGCATGCCCTTCTAGCACAAAGGTCTGACACACTCTGGTCTATCGTATAAATCATTAGAAAAGGCTGCTAGATTTAAGACAGCAGTTCTCTAACTCTGCAGTCAAGAGTATTGGGATCTTTACTTTGTTCTCCCTAAAGGTGGCTTAAAAGCTATTTAAGCAGGTGAGTGTGGCCCTAAGAGAAGAAGCAAATGGACAGGAAGGTTACAGGACACAGAAATAGTAGTTAGAGCAGAACAGATGTTTGTCTCTAGAAAAAATACAATGGTAAAACCCATGTCTGACGTGTCGGAGAGTCTCTGTCTGTTTCTCACACATACACACACTTAGTCTTTATTCTGCCAGTCCTCAAATCTAAATTATACTGATCTTTGACTTCTGAATGTCTTTTTGCAGCATCATTAAAACAAACAATGAAGCTTTTCATTTGTATCTAGAAATAAAAGAAAAATAATAGCTATAATAAGACATTTTAAATGAGGTAAAGTTATCAACTGCATGTACTATTTTCTTTTTAATTTAATTTTTGTTTCAACACTTTAGTATCTTAGTCCTTTTATCTGTATTTAATTGACAATTTTGTTTTTGGAATCATTCATTAATTATCCCTTTCCTTCTCCCACAACTTCCGTCTCCAGCCCCCTTAGCTTCCCCCTCTTTTCTCCACAACTTGAACATCAAGTTAGACCTCTGAAGAGAATAATCTCAGAATACAGAACTAGGGTACACAATGCAGAGTTAGGTGCCCCAGATGGAAAAACTAAAGCATTGCCATCTTTAATGGATAGTTAAATGCTCCTTTCTGGCCTCTTTGATCTCTTAAGTTGATTTCAAATATGTAACATATCTGATGAATTCATGGGAAAAATTTCCCAAATCTTTTGAGTGGTTTTGTCACATAGGGCTAAAGACACACATTTAAGGCAGCTTAAGGCTATTAAGTAAACTTGTTTTGTTACCTTTTTTTCCTGCCCATTTGCTGCCAGCAGTAGAGACACAGCGTAGACTGCAAGGCCTGTTGTTGACCACACAAGTCTCCTTGGTGCAGAGTGACAGGCAGCCACACTTGCCACAACTGCCATGAGCCTGTATCACTGTGGGCACCATTCAGCTGATGCACACTAACCCCCTCACTGAAGGGAGATACATTTGGAAAACTTTCAAAAAAAATGTATATATATGTGTGTGTGTGTGTGTGTGTGTGTGTGTGTGTATGTATATATGTATACATACACACACTTCTTAAAGATATGTGTGTATTAGTTCTTTTTCTGTGGAATTCTTAAGTCATCTCTACTTAAAAATTCTTTCTCATTGCGCATACATATATATATATATGCACACACACACAGATACATACACACACAAACACACATATATACTCTCTCATTCCATATATATATTTTCACATTCCATATATGTAAGCTCTTTTATTCCATATATATGCATGTATACATATATGAGCTCTATGATTATACATATACATAAAAATTTTTAAGTCATCTCCACTTATAAGCTCTCTCATTCCATATATATATCCCACATATATAAGCTTTCTCATTCCATATATAAGCTCTTTTATTACACACACACACACACACACTCTCTCTCTCTCTCTCATTCCATATATGTGTGTGTGTGTGTGTGTATATATATATATATAATGTATATGCATACACTCTCTCATTCCATATATATATGGAATGAGAAAGCTTATAAGTGGAGATGACCTAAGAATTCCACAGAAAAGAACTAAATAATATTTCCAATTCTGTTTTTTTTTTTTTTTTTTTTTTTTAAGGAAACATATCTTTTGAAATCTTGAAACTTGTCTTAGGATATATTCTTCATAATTGCCTGTGCATCTCATCTCTAAGTCAACACTTTCAATTAAAAAAAAAGATTCTACATGTAACAGCCTTTAAAACCTTATCCAATGTTTTATACAATGATTCAAATGTGGCTTTATTGTTGCTTTCAGGAAAAGGACAGTGCATTCATTCTTTCTGGATAAATGTTTAATCACTACCACTCTTAGGCATTGCCCCAAAAGCTGTGGTCGACTCAAAGATGACATTAATATATTCCCAGGCTCCAGGAGTTTATCTTCAAGTTGGGAAGATATTAAAATTTAAAATATTATGATAAGGGTTACAAGGAGATGTAACATGGTATTAAAGTTTAGAGAATGAGGAGGTCAATTTGTCTGGATCAGACAGTAGAGTTCTTCATGAAGAAGGTAACATATTACCTCAGTTGACACAGCCCCAATGGAAACAGCCTGTGGAAAGATATCAAGGTAGAAAGCACTGAATGTGCAATTCTTTGTTGGAAGGATACGGTATGAGGGAAGCGGAAGAAAAATCATGTTCTACCATGAATGCCAGAAAAAATAATTTTATTTTTATTTCATTGGCTCTAGGAAGCCCTTGAATTTGGTCTCATTAGGAATTGAGGAGGAGCCGAGGGCGTGGTCTTCTAAATAGAATGCAGTTCTAAAGAAATCTAAGGCATCTAAGGCCCCCATTACAAAGACAAAACACACACCTCTTTAGGAAATGTCACTGTAATTCACCCTCATAAAATTCAGGATCTTTTGTGAGGCCCTTGGGATAGCCTAAAAAGGTCAATCCTTAAGATTTCTTTAGGAATAGAATTTGAATGAAATTAAGATTTTTACACACACACACACACACACACACACACACACACACACAAAATTGCCATTTGAAAATAAAAATAAATCAAGACCCTAACAGCACCTCTCACGACATCTGTGTAGAGTTAAATAAACATTTGTATAGAGGATTGTGAGTTAGATAATAAGGTCCCAGTATCCAAACTATGCACATTCAACAACTGTTTCATGAAATTCTATCAGCCTTCGTGTATCTACATGATGCTAGTTGAAAAGGCAGGAAGCAAGCAGATAAACCCTCTTGGGTTACTGGGTCTATTAGCACAATATATCCAATACTGGAGTATACTTAATGTTCAAAAAGTCTTGCAGTATAAACTATTCAATTCGACCCTGAAGAATACCATTAAAAACTGTCAATCAACTAAAGCCTTCATCCCCATCTCTTTTTATCTCATGAACAAAAAGTGGCTAAGAGAATTCGAACTAATTCTCTTTAGCACCCAATGTACAATTGAGGATGGAGTTAGAATAATTAAGATAATTGATCCAGAATAGAAGGTTCTTCATCCATTCAAGCTTAACTCCTCATGGATCTACCTGCTACTTCATTAGCCTGAACTACATCCATCCTTCTGATGGGGCATTTCTTCTCTGAATCAGTCTCAGGCCAGGAAAGAGGAAATAACAGTGTGTATTCAAGTCTGCTACACTCTTGAGTTTCCAAGGCAAGGTAGTAAAGATAAGACAGCTTGTTAAAGATAAAAAGGTTATTAGTTTCTAGATAAGACATCTTATCTTCAACACCTTCTCTTACTTTAATATTGAGGCTCTGTCAATTCAATGGCAAGCATCTTGATGGAAATCAGTCAATTATTCAATTGTTTGGTAGACTATGAGTATAAAGACATATAATAAAAACATAAAAAGATAATGTTATTCACTTTGTGTTCATTACTAAAATATCATTTGTCATAGTCATTGTTTCATTAATACTAATTTTTCTTTTATTCAAACACAATTTCTTTCAGTGGGAAACAGACTTCTAGTTTCCACATTTATGTGTAATATATGATGACTGTGAAAGTTTAAAGGCATTTACTCCTTCAGTAAGAGGACAGTTCTTATTTATTTTCAGATCTACTGGATAGGTGATTTTAAAATCCTGTTTTAATTTTATTCTCTCAGAACACATCATTTCTTTTGGTCAAAGCTATATTTTCCATTTTATTTGGATGACAGTTAAACGTAGTACTTTCCTCTCAAGAAATCTTCCATGTCAGAGCTATAAAAGAATATATGAAAGGTTCTAAATTTTCAGTTGTTCACCAGATAGTTCTGAAACACCCTTACTTTTGTGTGAGGCACTGAGCTGAGTCATGGTTAGAACATAAGGAAGACTCAAACATAAATTTAGCCCCCAAGGAACAAGTATAGTAACTGAGGTCATAAGTAATTACACAACAAAGTGGGAAGTGGCAAGTGATATGGTAAAGGAGGTACCGGTCTGAGGGGCAGTCTAGTTTATTGGTTAGGGAGAAAGTCTAAAACTAGCCACCTGACCTTGGAGAATTGTTATGCCCTCTCTAAGGATTACTTCTTAGATGAATCAGGAATAATAATAGCACCTACCTTATAGGGTTCTTCTGCAGATTAAATGAGATAATGTACATGAGGAAATTTTCATATTAAAGAACACACATTTAATATTTATCATCATTACTGTTACAGTAGAAACAAAAGCAATTATTCAACTGTTTGGTAGACTCTAAGTGTAGTCTACCACAAAAGGAGATGATGCACAAAAGTGCTTATTATAGTGCCAGATTAGCCTTTAGAACTCAATTAATACTTTACAATTAGTAGTGGTAAAAATAGTAATAGATATCTTTGTCTATTCAGAGACAGAGAAAATGATCATGTCATACTTAGGAATTCATGTATTCTTCAAAGAATTTTGACATTTGAGTTGACCCTTTAAAGGCAGATAGGATATAAACACATAGAAATGGGTGGAAAGAACATTTTCTTTAGAAGAAGGTGATATGCTGAGAGACAGAGACAAGAAAACCTCAGGTATCCATGAGATATAAGAGGCTGCTTCACTTGACAGCTGGGCAGGGTATTTAATGAAGAGGAAGGCTGAACTGCTAACATCCACCCAACAAAAATGTCTGACCTTGATTGTGACCATGACTCTAGCCAACACAGAACACTTCAGGAGTCTGACAATGAAAGTTATCATACAAGCAAAACAGCATGTCATAGATATGATTTAGTTCCACCTCTGAACAGGTACAGGAAACCTTACAAACAGACTAGCCTCATGAGTTAAGATAAAGAAGACACTCATAATAACATTTTCCTTAAAATTTGTATTTTCACTAAAATTCACTAAATTTGAATCCTCAACAGCTGTTTAAGCACAATAGCTAAAACCAAAACAGCTATAGTTCTTTTAAAAATATTGGATGTCCAATCATTTTAATAAAATACAAATGAAGCTTTACCATTTTTAATAATAAAGATGACAACAAACTTTTGCATTGGAAACATCTGGATTTTTGTCTCCTCCGCACTCCCGTCTTCCCTTTTTATGAAAGTGACATGGAAAAGCAAACACCGAAATCGAAATCGTGTTGAAGTGGAAAGCTCATGCCTGTGGAGACAGCTGGTGGAAAGGAACAGAGTACTGACTGAAGGGTCTGTGGTTTGCTGCTGTCATTTGAAACAAAGTGGCCATGTGAAAATAAGCCCCTGCTAACAGAGTACCTTGAGTATCCAATTTCAAAGGTATTCAAATATTTGACCCTATGTTTAAGTTACTGTTTGAGATTCAAATTTTCTAACATTTCTTTGTATATGCTCTATGCAGGGTATGAGGCTGATGTATTCAAGCCCCTGTTATTTGCTTAGTTTCTGGCCTAGTGACTGCCCTGGTTTAGGCGTTCAGAGCAGTTAGTGTAGCATCAGTCACAACAAAGGACTATTTTAATAGTGTACTAATCTAAGAGCAATTAAATTATTAGAAACGTGATTTGTTTTAGAAATTATTTGAAACTTGATTTGAAATTAGTAGCAACTTGATTTGTGATTAAGGGACAGGACTGAGTTACAATGAAAACATACTTAGGTGCTCACATACATATATGTGCACAGGCAAAACTTTTCCCAGTGATGCTTAACAAATGAAACCCTCTTGTATTAGGTTGATTTCTGAAATGAGTCAACTGCTCGGAAGCTGACATAAGGTCCTTCTCCAACAAGAGACCCCGTTTAGTTAGTTTCCTATTGTTATGTTGTTGCTGTACACGACACAGTAACGGCATGAAAACCTCCAAGGTTATTTCATCTTCCATGGGTGAGTTTATCTCCATGTAGCAATAACCAAGATTAAGTCAGTATTTTATTCTTGAATTTATTCTACCATATTAGCATTGAGACCAAACTTCAATTTACTCCAGGCAGTTACCAAAATCTGTTTTACTATTAGGCTTTATCTCTAGATCCATTTTTTTTTTTTTTTTATAATGATCTCAATTCCACTTTCTTTTCTGCATCTTTTGGTAATAGCAATCTCTGCTTAAATGCAGTTAAAATTCATTGTAGCACCTTATTTATACTACAGCCCCATGCAATATTGGCTATGAAAATAGCACTCACATTTTAAAACAATCAGACAAAGGCCCTTCAAGCAGCAGAACCACTGGGAACCACTGGATAATATTTACTTGTCTTTATATTTAATACATCTTGGCATACTGAATTGGTGGTGGGGCCCAAGTCTGTGAACGTCTCTTCTCTGGGCTTACCCAGATGCACCAACATGCCCTGTAGAGTCATGAAGGATGAACAAATAAACACAAGCGCCTCTGCCTCATAGAGATGTTATCTTGCACCTGCAAAGTCTCAAGAAGCATTCTCTGATGATGAAATAAAATCAAATTCACAAAAAGTGCCTTCAGCTTTTCAGAACAAAGTTGTTATCAATATGCCTGGCAGTATTGCTCTTAATGAATATGATTCCCTTCTGTATGGGAGAAGCAGGCTTAGATAAATGACTATGGCTGAACCCCTCTGTGTTTATACTGTGAAGAAAAAAATGAAGAGATATGCTTCACTAAGTCTGCTCTGGGAGAGGTGAGGAGAATGGAGTTTGGTAGATTATGCCTATGGATGCCCTGGTCCCTTGCTCCAGCTCTCCTATCCTGTATCCTTGAAGAGCAGATCGACAGGGTAGCTGCAGCAACTGCTGGGCTGGGAACAAGGCCAGCCACTGAAAGGATCTAATTTCTGTAATCACATTGTTTCCTCTACCACAAACGCTTCTTCCATCCTCTACATAACAACTCTTATCCTTCCTTCAGGACGCTACCTAAATATTAACTCCTCTTAAAAGCTCTCCCTCAGTACTCCCATGAGGTGATCTGGTCTGGTATAGAAGGAAAAAAATCTGTGTGTGTGTGTGTGTGTGTGTGTGTGATGTACTCTTGAGTCAAGGAGGCTTGGCTTCATGAAATCACATATGTCCTGGCTTCACAGCTGAAGTTCTCTTACATACTTTTGAATTCCTATTGCCTGGCTCATAGTAATACAGATTAAGTGGAATTTTCCACTTGTGGTATCATGCGGCTGCTCAAGAAATTTTGGATTTTGGAGCATTCTGAATTTAAAATATTTGGATTAGGTATGCTTAATCTATAGTAGTAACTGTAGTATTAATAGCCAACATATGCAGTACTTGTGTGTGTATGGTTCTGTTCTGAGAGTTTTATCTATTAAGTCATTAAATCCTTATGGCATCCCTATGATGAAGTACTAATGTCTCCATTTTACAGATAAGGGAGGGGAGGAAGTGAGATGTTAGGCAACTTTTCCAGGGTCATACTGCTAGTGACTGACATGAGGTCTATTTAAACCCAGGGATTCTGGTTGGCTCTAGAGCTCATGATACACAATCAGTATTTGTTAAATGAAGTAAAGGAAGAACAAATTAACAAATTGTCTGTAGGGAATGAAGCAAATTTTTCAGCCTTATATCTAAATATCGTGTTAGGTGTATCACTTAGGATGCATGTTGAAGTTATTCTGACTAGAAAAATTATTATTGGGCTACATCAAGCAAACAAGACTTGAATGGAAGACAAACAGGGCAAAGAGTGGAGACTTCCAGGAAACAGAGTATTGAAGCATTTATGCAACAACATGGAAGGGCCTCAGAAACTCTCTGGTCCCAAACAATCCTTCCACAGAACCACAGATTTTAATTTGTATTACAGAATGCCACAGAATTTCTTAATACTACACCAAGTTAATTCGCACTAAACTATTATTAATAATTTTCTTGGTATAGTAGATCTCATTGTTTTCAAAGAGATCCAGAAAATTTGGAACCACTGGTTTTCCAATGACAGATTTAATAAAAGAGAAAAAGCATGATGAAGGAAACGACAGGACATAGAAAAGATCCCATATCTCGTATCTAGCTTCTAAGATATGTCATTAATTCATCCTTTCAGGAGAGGAGCGGATTCTTACTAGGTAAAAAACAAAAAAACAGAGAATATACCTTAAACTCTCTTATTACCTGTGGGTTTTTGAGTATCTCTAGTTAGTTCCAGCTTTCTAGTGCTTGCACTGTGGTTATGGATGCTCAGCAGGTCAGTAATACAAGTGCTGTTACCTAAAATGACTAGAATTTTTGATCGGTAGACTCAATTGTTATTTAGAGGGTCATGACCACTTTTTTTCAGAAGAGCCTACTCTAATTTTCAACACTCACTGCAAATAAGTGTCTATTTGTTGGAATCAAGTATCAAGTATGTGAGGTTTGGATTTTAATTTAGATTTTAATTTTTACCAGCCACTCTAAAGCTGTTCCTGATATTCTAAGGTGATTTGATTTACCTTAGAATATGTTACAAAATATACTTCTGGCGCAGTGGCTCACGCCTGTAATCCCAGCACTTTGAAAGGCCGAGACAGGCAGATTACCTGAGGTCAGGTGTTCAAGACCAGCCTGGCCAACATGGTGAAACCCCATCTCTACAAACATATAAAAATTAGCCAGGCATGATGGCGGGTGCCGATAGTCCCAGCTACTTGGGAGGTTGAGGTGGGAGGATCACTTGAATCCAGGAGAGGGAGGGTGCAGTGAGCTGAGATAGCACCATTGCACTCCAGCCTGGGTGACAGAGAGACTCAGTCTCAAAAACAAATAAATAAGTAAAAAGAAATATACTTCAACAGAATCACAAAACCTATACTAGGATTGCAAGCTGTCATCAATTATAGAGGCACCAGTTCTGCTAGAGTTAGGGAGAGCTCTGACAGTATTAACTTCTTTTTTTAACTGCTCTAAGAAAAAAATATATAAAAATTTACTTAAGATAGAAACCTGGGACCATTCTTAGATGAAAAGATGTGCTTTTAAAATTCTTTTTATAAAATAGAGAAAGAGATAAGAAATTCTTTTATTCAGCTCTTACTATGTCACCATAGAATTTCACTATAATCATTCTGTTTCTAAATTTGAATTGGCTTTATGTGAATTTTATTTAAAGTCATATAACTCTTCTCTTGTTACCTTGTGCTATCATCTGGTAATTGAACTTCCAGTCACCTCAGCCCTCTACAACACAACTACAGCCTGGAGACAAAATGACAGTCATGGAAGAAGTTTCAGGGATTAAATTTAAGCTTCTTGTTTTCTATATGTGGCCCAGAGATGTTATTAAGTGACTTTCTTAGACACATGGAACAAATGAAACAAAACTCCGGTACTGTTGAGCCAAAAACCTTTGGTCTCCCTATGCTATTCCACTGCCTTCCAAGTCTCCATTTTCCCTTTGAAAAGAAAAACCTCAAGCTACATGAAAAACTAGTCTCATGGAATCCTAATACTTCTCAGGAGAGACTGACATATCTGTCAACCCAAACTCACTGATGTAATAAGGTTGGCCAAATCAGAATTTCTAAACTAAGTCTTCATCTTTCTCTTCCTTTGGGAAACTCTAAATCTGACATAGGTAGCAATAGGGTTTCCTAATGGTAATAGACAAGATGACTTTTGGTGACATGTGTACAAACATTTTGTAACAGTAATATATTTAATATTTTAGCTGTTTTAAGTATAATTGACATAATAAAATGGTCATATTTAAAAGGTATAGTCTAATAAATTTAGGCATATATGTATACATCTATGAAACCATCACCATAATCAAGATGAGAACATACATATCGATCACATCCAAACGTTTCCTTGTGCCACCTTCACACTTGTCTGACCTCAGGTAACCACTGCTATGTTTTCTGTCACAATAGGTTAGTTTAAATTTCCTTAGACATTTTTTTGTGAAATATAATCAAGCAATACAGATTCCTTTTTGCTTTGGCTCAGATTTATTATTTTATCAATTAGTTCCTTTATGGGTCATGGTTTTGGTGTCATATCTGAGAAATATTTGCCTAACTCAAGGAAACAAAGGTTTTCTCTTACGTTTTCTTTTTGAACTTTTATAATTTTAGGTTTTAGGTCTTTGATCTAATATTGACTTAACGTTTTTGTGTTTGGTATGAGGTATAAATCAAATCTTTTTTTTTTTTTTGCATGTAGCTATGCATTTGTTCCAGTATCATTTATTGAAGAAACTGTTCTTTCTCTCTTAAATTGTATTTACTCTTGTGTTGGAAATCAAGTGTCCATACATGAGCAGGTCTACCTCTGTCCTTTCTATTCTGTTCCATTGATCTGTCTATCTTTACTC
Source organism: Saimiri boliviensis (assembly GCF_048565385.1). Lineage (NCBI taxonomy): Eukaryota > Metazoa > Chordata > Mammalia > Primates > Cebidae > Saimiri > Saimiri boliviensis. Next base: position 79,005,789 of record NC_133450.1, read on the forward strand.
TAATACCACAGTTTTGATTACTGCATCTGTATAATAAGCCTTATAATCCGTTAGTGTTGTTCCCTCATGTTTATCTTTTTCAAAATTATTTTAGCATTTTAGGTCATTTTTTACTTCCATACGGATTTAGATTCAGTTCATCAATTTCTGCAAAAAAGTCTACTCAAGTTTGATTTGGAATTGTATTGATTATACATATTAATTCGTATAGAATTGACATCTTAAATAATATAAAGTCTTCCAACCCATAAATACAGTATAACCTATTTATTTAGGTTTTCTCTAATTTCCTTAGCAATGTTTTGTAGGTTTTATCAGCCGACTGAAACCTAGTTTTCAGGGTATAAATTATGCATACTTTTTTCAGCTTTGTCCCTAAGTCCTTCACATTTTTGATGCTATTCTAAATGGCTTTAACTTTTTATTTCAATTTCCAAATAGTCATTGCTAGTATATATATAAAAATATAATCGATTTTGTATATTGATCTTATGTAACTTTGCTAAATTTGCTTCTTCATTCAAGGAGTTTTTTCCACTAGTTTCTATATAGATATTCATGTTGTCTGCAAACAAAAGAGTTTTACTTCTTTTTCTTCCTAGATGACCTTTTCTTCTTGCCATATTTTGCTAGCTAGTATATCCAATACAACATTGCACTGACCAGTACTTCACTGAATTCTCAAGAGACATCGTCTGTACATCTCCAGAGTTGTCTTCCATGTGGCTTTCTCTTTTCAAGACTTCTGTCCTGAGAACTGCAGCCACCTTGATCTTCTCAGACCCTCAGCTTCATATCCTCAATACAGGGAGCGTACCATGATCCTTCTTGGTTTCCCTCCGTGCACAGTGGCCTGGAAACTCTTCAAGGAGTAAACTGGAACACTCACAGGCCCTACCTTGTTTTTTCCCCACCCCTCAGAAATCACTGTCCTTCACTACCTGACATACTGTATCTTGAGAACCATTATTACATATATTCTATCCATTGTTATTTAGTTGTTTCACAAAGGAGTGTAAATCCATTCCTTTTTACTTCATTTTGGCCAGAAGAAGAAGTCCTCAGATATTTATTTAAATGTGCACTAAAATATAAATGGCAGCTATACTGATAATACAGTAATGATATAATTTTCTTTTAAAATAACTAAGTAAAATAAATACAACTAGTTCATTTTTTTTAAAAAAGAATTGTGTATGGTAACAGAGATTAAATGGATGTGGCAAAAAACCTGAAGACTTTTCACTGAAATCTCTAAATTTGGAGAGCCCTATAATAGAGACTAAATTAAAGTAGAAGTAGGTGAGGGCTTACATTAAAAGGAAATCAACAGGGAAGATACAGGTAACTCTAAGTAAAGAAGCAAACAGATGTCATAAAAGTCATTTGAGGGCTGGGCATGGTGGCCTACACCTGTAATCTCAACACTTAGGGAAGACGAGCCAGGTGGATGACTTGAGGTCAGGAGTTGGAGATCAGCTTGGCCAACATGGTGAAAGCCTGTCTTTACTAAAAAAAAGAAAAAAAAAAATAGCTGGGTATAGTGGCATATGCCTCTAATCCCAGCTCTTCAGGAGGCTGAGGCATGAGAAACATTTGAACATGAGAGGCAGGTGTTGCAGTGAGCTGAGATTGCACCACTGCACTCCAGCCTGGGTTACAGAGGGAAACACTGTCTTAAAAAAAAGTAATTTGAGCTATTTAGTGTAAGGTCAATAAAGCAAGCACCCAGGAAAAGTTATTTCAGTTATCATTGCACTAAGGAACCTTTGATAACTGTTGCTCATAATGATAATTTTAGGTTTTAAAAAAGGTTAAACTATGTTCTGAATACTATGGTAAAGTGAGTAATGGTAATACGTTTTAGAAACAATAACCATTTGAAACATTTTAACAATAAACACTTGTTAAAATTTCCTGCAAGGAGGTAAGAGACTTGCACAACTTACTCACTTAGAACATCTTAATAGTGTTTCTTGAAAACTGCAGAACAAGATGTTATTATTGCTCATTACTTCTTAGTTGATTAACAGTTGTTACAAAGAGTAACTTCAGACAAAATCAATTTAATAGAGTTTATTTGAGCAAAGAACAACTCATGAATCTAGTAGCACTCACAATCAGAAGGAATTCAGACTGCTCTGCAGCAGCACGGGCGGAAAGAAGGCAAAGGAGATGTATGTGATTGGTTTAGAGTGGAAAGACTCTAGTTAGAGATTGGTTGGCGGTTATCACTAGTTGGCTCTCTAGTTTCAGTGTACTGTTTACATTAGGTTCCAGTCTGCTAACACAGGAACCTAAAGCCCTGGGCTGTATATTATTAAAAATAACAAAAAACAAACAAGCAAGAAAAACAGGGTAAAGTATGTAGTAGGGAAGACATGGAATGATTTCACTGAATTTAAAGACCCAGAATTGGAGTAGCTCAAAAGTGTCTGGCATTGTCGTGATCTCTCAGTTCTGCAGGGTAAAGGAAGGAAAGGGGCTGGGGGCAAACCAAAACTGAGCTTACCATGGGGGAAACTGACCTTCCCAGAAGGCACAAGGGATATCATGAGCCTGAAAGCAGTGCCGTCTGAAGCCCCACAGCTACAGAGTTTACTTTATGTTTTCTGGAATAAGAAGTGCCTCACTGAAACTACGTATGAGAATCACGACAGAGAGATTCTTTCAATCCTACAGAGCTATATTTATTTATAATTTTATAGTTAAATAAAGTACTCGGTCACATCTTATCTCAACTTTAATACTCAGAAAAACTTAGAGACAGAAAATTATAATTATCCTTAGATTATAGATGGGAAGGTTCTGAGAAAACACAACCTGTCCAAAATCACACAATTGCTCAGTAGCAAAACTTGGAAATGAAAGCAGACCTTTCTCTTCTAAGCAAATATTACCTCCAACATACAGAAATTAGTTGGGGGTGTCATTCTTAACTCTATCTTTGTTTCGTTTGTTTGTTTTTTGAGACAGAGTCTTGCTCTGTCACCTAGGCTGGAGTGCAGTGGCGCAATCTCAGCTTACTGCAACCTCTACCTCCCAGGTTCAAGAGATTTTCCTGTCTCAGCCTTCCAAGTAGCTGAGGTTACAGGAACCCACCACCATGCCTGGCTAATTTTTGTATTTTTAGTAGAGATGGGGTTTCACCATGTTGGCCAGGCTGGTCTCAAACTCCTGATCTCAAGTGATCTGCTCACTTTGGCCTCCCAAAGTACTGGGATTATAGGCGTGAGCCACAGTGCCCAGGCCCTAACTCTATTTTTGATCTTCTGGTAGCATTAAAAACATAACCTGAATCCACAGGCAGATATGAGAGGTCTCTAAATCTCCTAAAACAATATCATATATATAAATCTTCTTTTCTGCATGAAGGCTTCAAGGCATTAAGATTCAAAATGGGTTAAAAATTCTACTTATTCTAGATAGTTTTGGAATGATCACTTAAGCTGCAGTTATAAATCTCTCAGCTCTTAAAAATCCCAACAGTTCCTCCCATTCCAATGGCACCAGGAGATACTGCGAATTTCATCAGCGACCTCAGAAAGGACAGAGTGAGGGTGGTGTTTCTCTACCTATTCGAATCAGTACTTTCCTACCTCTCACTTCTCTTTTGCTTAGGACAGTTTCTTTTAAGCCTGAGGCTGTGACACCACAAATCATTTCACTCCCCAGTCTCACATAGGCATGGTGTTTACATCAGCCAGCTGAAACTCACTCCTGGGATTCAGCTGATGGCTTCTAGATGGGACCCTGGGAAAAAGTAAACATTTTCTAGAGAGAATGTTTTTTAAAAAAACTAGCAATGTAAAATCACAAATATCTATTCTTTCCTCCTGACAGCAGGAGCTGACCACTGTCATGAAAGGGGAAACAGACAGTAGATAATGTTCCATGACTAACTGGAAAGACCGGAGGGTTCAGAGCTTTCCTTATAGATGACTGCAGCAGTTATCACTCTGTGTGTTCTTCCAGGCAAATTTCTCTTTGACACTTTTTTTTTTTTTTTAAATTAGCACTTGTGTAAGTTACTTTGCCTGGTTGACAGATAAAGCTTATTTTGAAGAATGGTTTATGTGGCTCACTCTCCCGTTCTTAATTTCCAGGCAACACCTCCAACAAAAGCTTATCACTCATCAGCTGCCTCCCACTCAGCTCTGAGGCTGCATTATCACGTCTGCCTGCTCTGCTCCATCCACATATCCCTGCTCTTCTTCAAAACTGCCAAGCATGCCTCTACCTCAGGGCCTTTGCTCCTAATGTGCCCTCTGCTTAGAATGCTTTTTCCCCAGATAACCACTTTGGCTTGCTTCTTCATTTATTTAGATATTTGCTCAAATGTCACATGATTAAACACTACCCTGTAAAGAACAGTGATCTTCCAATTCTCCACATTCTCTATTTTCCTATCCCACTTCACTTTTCTTTGTTTTTTTTCTTTTTCTTTTTTTTTTAAACAGGGTCTCACTCTGTAGTCCAGGTTGGAGTTCAGTGGCACGATAGCTCACTGCAACCTCCAACTCCTAGGTTCAAGTGATTCTCCCACCTCAGCCTCCCCAGTAGCTAGGACTACAGGCACATGACACCACAGCCGGCTAATTTTTCTATTTTTAGTGAAGATGGGGTTTCACCATGTTGTCCTGTCTGCTCGCTAATTCCTGCACTGGCATCCCAAAGTGCTGGGATTACAGGCATGAGCTACCGCATCCTGCCCCATTTTTCTTTACAGCATTTTCAACGTCTGGCATAGTATATGTGTCAGAAAAACTCTTTAAAATCATGCTTTTTCTCTGCTCTCACACCACAACAATGATCATCGACACAGAAGAATACTGCCGTGACCAGATGTGTGGAGGTTTCCTCACCACACCAAGAGGGGTATCTTCCAACGGAATTCCAACACTACCTGGAGATGGTTTGAAGGCCAAGAGGTCCCCAAGACTCCTCCCCACCAGTTGCCAGTCACAAGTATGGGTCTCTGAAATATCTGAGTAACTGATTTCAAGCTGGGTTCCCATGATCCCGTTTTGGGTTTCAACTAATTTGCTAGAGCAGCCCACAAAACTTAGGGAAACACTTACATTTAGTGGATTATTATAAAGGATACAGATGAGGAGATGCGTAGGGTGAGGTACGGGGGAAGGAGCATGCAGCTACCATGCCACTCTCTGGGTGTCCCATCTTCCAGGAACCTCCATTTCTTCCACTAGCCAGCAGTTCTCCAAACCCAGTCCTCTTGAGTTTTTATGGAGGCTGCATTACATAGGCATGATTGAAAACCAAGTAGCAATGTGATTGGACAAGAAGTGCAGGCTCTAAACCCAGTAAAGCTTGTCTGTTCAGATTTTTCTTGCCCTTTCTATGTAGCATTTCTTCCTCCACGGTATGGTGCAGGAATGTCTCTGGGATGAGGGTATTTTAACCCACAATCAGATTAGAATCCTGCTTTGGACAGATGAAAAGAGGACAGGAGAAGGTCAGAGAGAGAGAGAGATTCTATTCCTAGGGCCTAAAGTACCCCAGAAGCAGTAGAAAAAAACCAGTATGTCTATCATAACATCACAGGCTACCCCCTGGTTTTTGAACATGGATCCCCTACAATAAAAGAATACACAATTCAAAAGATGCTGCCACATTACTAGAATCTCATTCAGTTGTTAATAATTAGTCCAGTCCATTATATTGTATTAATGTTTCCCAGGGTGAGGCCACTCAGGTTTTCAGGCTTCCTTAACTTTCCCATAATTTTTTTCTAATTTAATTTTAAAAATTTTTGTGGGTACATAGTAGGTATATATATTTATGGGTTGCATGAAATGTTTTGATACAGGCATGCAATGTGAAATAAGCATGTCCTGGAGAATGGAGTATCCATTCCCTCAAGCATTTATCCCCTTCAGTCTTGGCAACATCCAAAAACAGAATTGGTCTCAACAAACACATAGCTTCACTCCTTCAGATATTTGGTATACTTTAGCTAAGAGATGCTGTCTTCTCTTCTTCTGAACTTCTTTCAAGGTGTTAATATTGGATTTCCCTAAATTAGTAAACCATTTATTCATTTCTTTATTCTCAGCTACTATTTCTCCTTCTCTCCATTAACACCCAAACTTTTTCCCCTTTGGAAGGTATATTAGAATTGCTACTGTGTCAGTCTAGATCATAGGCAGCACTGCTACTCTAGCAAGAGCCTTCTCCTCAGTCCATTTCCATTCAGACAGCATAAGGTTACACCATTGCAAAACTAGTGAGCTATTTTTGCCTGCAGGAAATACAGCTGCATTCACTCCTAGCCCCAGGTTTTCTAGATGGGGTAAAGGCACAACCGACCCTCATCAGGTCCTTAGGAATTCTGAGGGAAGTAAAAAAAAAAAAAAATTGTTGAGGTAAGTTGGGGAATGAAGAAAAAAATATATATAGTCATTATACCATTCTACTCCTCCTTTGGCAAACATTGCATAGCCTTAACAGCATCCTCCTGAGCCCCTTTTCCCCAGATCAATCACAAAAACAAAGAAAAATCTAGTGGGGCACTCCTTTAGTCCTTCCCACTCAGTGTGGGCACAGTCATGAAGGCATGTAAGCCAGCCTTCATGCTTTCATTTCTCCCTGTTTCAGACAACCCATGTTTCCATTGCTTTACTTCTCTTTTAAACTATTACTCTAAAGAGGATATCTCTCTGCTCATTGTTGGAAATTATGCGTTGTATGGTATTTTCTTTGGTCTGAAGAAACGATGGTTGGTCATCCAATCCATGAAATATATTCTGTTTTTTTAAATGGCCCTCTGAGCATTTTCATCTCCTATTGAGCGAGCAAGACTCACTCCAGAGAAAGTGTCTACTCTTGTCAAGACATTTGCAGCCCTCGGGTTATCGTCATCAGTTTTCTCTTGACAGCTATGATCAGGGCCTTCCCGCCAGGGAATCTGCCCCATGGCCATCAACATTCTCTGTCTTTTTTGATGATAAACAAAACAGTTTTTATTGGCATTTTATGCCTGAGGGTGCAAGAGTAACAGGTCTAGATTCAGCCCATCTCTGCACTGCTGCAGTACTCCCATATCCCATACCCACTCATTTCGTGGACCCAGGTGATTGCCTTAAGAGAGCACACAGGGACATCTGCTTGTGGATTCCAGTCACTTTCCAAAACTGGACTAGGGTTCTTCTTTATGGGCATTACTTGCTCTATCTTAATGCACCCCTCAAATTTCCTTTTAATAGGCCAGATTTCCATCACCCTTTTGCTTGAGTGCATGGCCAATCCATTGGTCTCTGCCCTTGAGTCAGTAATAACCCAAATACAGGGGCTTCCACCATTATTCAACTCTTCCATCACTGTTAGGAAAACAGGATGCAGTGCAATCCACTGAGCTGATCTGTTTTTACCTTCTTTGGACAAAGTAGCAGGCTTCCAAACAGGATGTTGTCTATTCACTTTGAAACTGCTGTCTGTAAACGAAGCAGTTCCAGTGGAGAGATGGTCATGGTCTACTGTCCAAATGTCTATAGCATCCAGCAGCACCCCACACAATTTGAGAGTCAGTTCTAGGGGTAAAGATGGTCCCTGCCTGTAATATCTCCTCCTTCCATCCTCCAGGTAGCACACTCCTGTATAAACCATTTCCTTTCTATTACAAAACACATCTGGACACTGCCATCCCTATTAGAGCATTTCCCTGATATCACCCAAAACACTGTGGATATTTCAAGTTTTAGTGTCCTTCAGTCATAAGGGTAGCTTCAGTTAATGTCCCATGACAAATGCTCCTCTAGTGAAAATTCTCTAGTCCAAAGTCCCAGTAGTTGTTGCTGGGAGGTGCTCACAGGCTTTTGCCATAAGTCCCAGTAACAGCTCCACCGATCGTTATCAAGAGGAGAATTTGTCCCTACCAGAACTCCAGCTTCTACTCTGCACTATGTGGACTTGGGTGATCTTCCTGAGATCCTCATTTAGCATATCCAATTAATATGGGCTGAAGGACAGTTTTATAGTGTTAAGTAGTGGAAACATTCCCCAATCAGATACAATGTCCATTCCCGTTATACAATCAGGTAAAAGAGACACAACCACTTCACACAAATCATGTTGAAACATACCAACTTCATAATCACATAAACCCTTACATGTTTACGTTCTAGTTCCAGGAACCTCTCTTCTCTACCTGCAGACCATTTAACTCTTTCTTGTGCAAAAAACTTTGGGTGCCCAGCCAGGGGTTGAGCTAAAAGACTCTGGACCTTTTGCCAATCTGTATTTTGACTATTCTACCTGATTACTGCCTTAGGCAATGTCAGATCAGATTTTTCGCTATAATCTCTGCCTTCTGATGTTTTAAGTTTCTCCATATTGGAGGGTTTAAGGCTCTTTAATGCTGGGGGAACATTACAGGCTCCTTCTGGTCCACTTGACCTTCCACAGTGTTGTAGTAAGAGCTCCATCCTAACCCCATCAATTTCCATTTGATTCATGCCATTTCTATAAACAGTTAAATATTTCTACCCTGCTTGGATGAGTCCTATGACTCTCCTCTTTTTCTCTCCCCATTTTACTTTTAATCCCTTTAATGTCCTTAGTATCAGTGAGATCCATATGTGGAAATTGAGACAACAAATCTGATAAAGTCAGATAAGTCTTTTTTCTTTTTCTTTTTTTTTTTTTTTTTTTTTTTTGAGACAGAGTCTCACTCTGTCACCAGGTGCCAGGCTGGAGTGTAATGATGCAATCTCGGCTCATTGCAACCTCCACCCCCCGGTTTCAAGCAATTCTCCTGCCTCAGCCTCCCGAGTAGTTGGGATTACAGGGCTGCACCACCACCAATCCCAGCTAATTTTTTTGTATTTTTAGTAGAGACAGGGTTTCACCATGTTGGCCAGGATGGTCTCGATCTCTTGACCTGGTGATCCACCTGCCTTAGCCTCCCAAAGTGCTGGGATTACAGGCGTGAGCCACTGCGCCCAGATCCAGATAAGGCTTCTTGAACTGTTGTTCAGTTCTTCAGGAATAATATCCTATAAGGCACCCATGTGGAAGAGGCTCCCTTAATCACGGCATTTACCATAATCTGGGTAGCAGGCATATTCAGGGGGCAAATATCTCAGTCATCATAAAGCCAGTCCCACATGGCTTGCATAGGAAGTCTATCAGCTGCTTCATCTGAGGTACTCCATTTGGCATTTACGGGGAGAGTAGGGCAGTCCCTCCTCTCACTGCAAACTGACTTTGTAGTGGCATTTACTCAGTTCACAACACTGACTGTTTTTTTGGGAATAAATTCTTGTGTATCTGGATCATATATATCCATCTACAATGTTCAACATAAACTGTGGATTCTCCATCAACTCAAACATGTTCTTCTCCTCTGCAGCATTTAAAACCAAAGACACTGCTCTTAAATTAGTTACTCTCACAATCCATTTTAAAACAGGTTCCTCAGGGAGCTTATGATACCCATCCACAAAATGAGATAATTCCTTTACACTGTATCCTCTAGTTTCAATAGTTTCTTAGTTTTGTCCTTCCCCCATATCGACTAACTTCTTGGTCACCAAAGGTCTTTGAGGTACTTTCTGCAGTTTTGACATAATTTTCCCCATAATTTGCGGGTGGCTTTCAGGCTAGTGGCCTGAGCTCAGAGAGGTCACACATGTGACCTTAGTCCAGCCTCAAGGCCTGATTCAGTATTCTCTTTTACTTTCATTTTAGCTATTATAGATAGCAATAACCAAGGGATAGTGTGTCTAGCATGGTGCTTATTATTTTGAATTCCCTTGTATATCCAATAAGCCAATTTCTCAAGAATTGAGTCTACCATTATCCCTAAATTTCACTAGTAACTTTTACCTTTAGTAACTGAATGCAGTGTAGCTCCAGTTTTATACCATAGGTGACTAGGTAGCCAGCCAGGAATCAAATTCCTCATCCTCCATTCTTTCATCCTTTTTATTCCTAAACCATATGTTTCTGTGGGAGAGGACCATTCTAGCAAATCCCACTTTTGACACCAAATGTGTCAGGAAATTCAAACCATGTTTTTCTTTTGTTCTCACACCACCATAGCAATAATCAACACAGAAGACTTCTGTGACCAAATGTGTGGAGCAGTTTTCCAAATACTAAACAGCAGACAACAGCTGGGTGTCCTCTAATTCAATTCTGACAGTAGCTACCTGGAGATAGTGTGAGATCCCATGAGTTGAGGGTTCAGTCCTTAAGACTGCTTGCCCTGTTCCCAGACACCAGTCATAAGTCTGGGCCCCAGAAATTCTGACTGACAGGCTTCAACATGGGGTTCCCATGACCCCTGCTTTGCATTTGATTAATTTGCTAGAGTGATTCCCAGAACGCAGGGAAACATACTTAGTCATTTAATATAAAGGGTATTGCAAAGGATACAGATGAAGAGACGTGTAGGGCGATCTATGGGGGAAGGGGCGTGGAGCTTCCATGCCTTCCCTGGGTGTACCACCCTCCAGGAGCCTCCATATGTTCAGCTGGCTGGAAGCTCTACAAATCTAGTACTCTTCTCATTTTATGGAGGCTTTATTACATAGGCAAATTGGCAACCAAGTAGAAATGTGATTAAACAAAAGATGCATGATATAACTCAACAAGACCCGACTGTTCAGACCTTTCTTGGCCTCTATGGGTAGCATTCCTTACTCTAGAGTATGGAGCATAAATACCTCTGAAATGAGGGGTTTTTGACCCACAATTAAATTCGATTCCTGCCATGGGCAGGTGAAAGGAGGACAGGAGAAGGTCAGAGAGAGATTATGTTTCCAGAGGCATAAAGTGCCCCAACATTATAACAAGGACTATGGGAGTTGGAAGCCAGGAACTGCGGATGAAAATCAATATACCTATCAAAACACCTCAGCACACATGGATGTTTACTTATTTATCGTCTTCCTTCCTCCGGTTAGAATGTAATGCCCATGACATTAAGGGTTTTGTCTGTTTTGTTTCCCGATGGTCTCCTGACAAGAGAATAGTACCTGACAAGAGGAGGTACTAAATCAATTTTGCTGACTGATTAACTGAGTGAATGATGTATGCCATCAAATTCACTTCCCAATATCCCATTACATGTTGACACCTGCCATCATATTCTAGGTGGTACTTCCGGGCCTGGGACTAATGGCATTATTGTCATCTAGATACTCAAAAAAGCTGCTACAAAGTGGTCAGTGGGGTGTTGTGTATGACCTTTTGATCCGAACTACAAAGCTATGTTCTATGTTAGCATGCCTCAACTTACATCATTAATGGTCTATAAAATTTTTCTTCAAGTTTTTAAACTCATTTTTCTTTAGATTTTGATCAATTATTCTGTTTTATATTATGATATATACTTCACAACAATGTAGACTATTACAAACTACAAATATTTACTCATTAAATTGCAATCTGTTAATCGTGGCTTATCTAGTCAGAGTAAGCACTGTAGCTTTGAACAGAGGTCATTTTAAATCATGAACTTTAAGAATCATAGGGAATACTCAAAGGTTGCCAAAACTGTTCTTTTTTCACCTCACTTACAAATTCTTCCCAATAAAAACAATATATGATGACAAAAGTGACAGCTTCCATGTAACAAGTCCTTATCTTACTATTATCTAATTATCTTAGGTTACAATAAGTTCTTATCTGACTCCGTTGAGCTGTGACTTTCACTGTTTTTTGTTTTTCTTTTGTTGAGATGGAGTTTTGCTCTTGTTGCCCAGGCTGGAGTGCAATGGTGGGATCTCAGCTCACTGCAACCTTTTCCTTCTGGGTTCTCCTGCCTTATCCTCCCGAGTAGCTGGAATTACAGGAGCCTGCAATGATGCCCAGCTAATTTTGTATTTTTAGTAGAGACGGGGTTTCCTCCATGTTGGTCAGGCTGGTCTTGAACTCCCATCCTCAGGTGATCTGCCCATCTCAGCCTCCCAAAGTGCTGAGAGTACAGGTGTGAGCCTCCGTGACTGACCTTGTTTTTCCAGCTCCACAGATGCGCACTAGTTGTTGGGGTAGCAACACTGTGTAAGTGATTGGCTACTTGTGCCTGTGGCCGAATGGTGCCTATGTTTAATGCACTATATTGTGCACATATGCAGATCTGTTCTTTGATCCTGGACCCTCCCACCTAGGGTCTTAATCGACCATCACAATCCTTTATCCAAAAATCAGGATTATCTTGTGAAGAGCCCTAAAGCCTAATCTGGCAGATAAGGCTCTTAAGACTGTGGCCAGGCATGCCTCTCTCACCCATATCACTCCTTAAGTATAAACAATCCCACAGCCACAGCTAGATTCCAGAGTGAAGTGTTGTTCTTGATTTAAAGCTTAAGTGGACTTAGAAAATCATCTTTAGTTACATCCCAAAGCGGGGAAACACAGCTTGCATGGTTAAAGAAAAGCTGTCATCTCCCCCGTTTTGTGCCACCCAGGGACATGTTCCCAAGTTCCTTCTGGTTGTGAAAAACCAGAGCAAGGACACCAACAGACAATTAGGTGAAAGTCTTGAGCTTAAAGATAAGCTGTCAGGGACAGGAACCCTTTCTTTCCTGGACTCACTGTTCAGACTCAACATTTCAGCAGCCTGCCTTGGCTGACATGTGCAAGGCCAGAGTGGAAACCTGAGTATTTCTTCAATTGTGCAAACAGTTTCTGATCTCCACTGAAGTTTCTGATCTCCACTCATAAATATGCACAAACCAATTCAAGCTCAGTTATTATGTAAACAAGGGGGCAGTGTTTGTTGGCACTGCAGCACGCTGTAGTGCTATTAGTTAAGGAAAAGTAGAATTACCAAAGATGTCTTCTTGTTAGGTGCATTAATGCCATTTACACTCATTCTTCAGATAAGTAAACTAATTAGAAACAGACTCAGCACTTCTCATTCCAAACCCTAACACACTGAAAGAATAATAATAAAGAGGCAAAGAGAGGTGAGTTTTGTGCCAAACTTGTACACAGTTTTAGGAAACAGGCAGGACTGTTTTACTAAGCTCTTCATTCCAAGACTGTGTAACTGACTCAGCCATCACTCCATTAGGTTTCTGCTGATGCAAACGAGAACTGTAAACACACTAAGTAACTACTAACATAGGTGATTTGCTGTTTGCATGTTTTTCTATGTTGTCTCTTCTCATAATGGCAAGGGACAGAAATGTTTGCCATAGATCTATTTTTGGTTTCTGTTTTTATTCACCCTTCAGTCTTCTTATTTGCAATAAAGAAAATTTCGATTATAGAAAAGTATAAAGAGAATAATAAAAACCATTTGTAATTACACTATCCAAAGATACTGTTATTTTGTTTTGTTGTACCTCTTTAAATAATTCTGTCTCTACACCACATTTATGCATATGTCCATGCTTTATTTTGTTTGAAAAAATAGGCCTAACACGGTATATATTTTATAGGCGCATAACACTATACATGTTTTTCCAAGGTATACTTTTAACATTTTCCTATATAATATTTAAAATATATTTATTGCATCCTATTCTATCATATGAATATACAATATTTACATAAGAGGTTCATAATTTATTAGTTTCCGATTTTTCACTATTCTAAATAATACTTCACTGTATATCCTTCTGTATATATCTTTGCATACATATGTGTTATTTCCTTAAAGCCTGCCCTTTTATATATATATATATATATATATATATATATATATATATATATATAAAATTTTTATTGCATTTTAGGTTTTGGGGTACATGTGAAGAACATGCAAGATTGTTGCATAGGTACACATGTGGCAGTGTGATGTGCTGCCTTCCTCCCCCTCACCTATATCTGGCATTTCTCCCCATGCCATCCACCCTCCAACTCCCCATCCCACTGCTGTCCCTCCACTATTTCCCTCCAACAGACCCCAGTGTGTTGTGCTCCCCTCCCTGTGTCCATGTGTTCTCATTGTTCATCACCCATCTATGAGTGAGAACATGCAGTGTTTGATTTTCTGCTTCTGTGTCAGTTTGCTGAGAATGATGAAAGCCTGCCCTTTTAAAGAACACAAGCACAAATATATGATCATCGATTGGGCAATGCTCACAGGTGTTAACTCAAGAAAATGTAACAAACTAATGCAGGTTGCCCAAGGTTTGGACTACTAAGGCGACATTTATCCAGATTTTCCTATGGTGACCCTTTTTCCACTGTGGCCTGAGATGTGGTAGAGTATACTGTGAAATTAAAACCAAGTAGAATTTGCCAGTGAGATTTGTGATAGAATCAGAAATTAAACTTACGTCCTGTACCACTGTGACCTTGATGCTCTTGTCACAGCTAAAGAGTGAAATAGGAAAACACAAACAAGACTGTGTCAAACGGAGGCACACTTCCAGCACAGTGTCTCATTCTTTCATATCCACATGCAGGTATGATGAACATTACTTCTGCAGGTGTCCATACCTTGTGTCCTATAATTAGCAACTCTCACTCTCTTGTCTGCCTGGAATTTTACAACATACCCATGGAAGCCTACTTGAAAGTCATTTTCTCTAAGAAGCCTTCCCTGATCTTTCCCAAAAATCATGGCTACCGCTGAGATCCCACAACATTCTTTATTGAGAAATCATTGCTTAAGTGTGGAGTTCACTCTCAAACAATACTTTCGGAAAACAGGGACTATCTCTTACCTTTCTTTGTAGGTCCACAGATTCTGACATATAGTAGGGACTCAATAAATGTTGACTGAATTAATCAGTGGTGATTAGGATGTTAATATAACGAACCGTGGCTCCCTCACCCCTGCATACCCTGACAGGCTCCTCAGCCAGGTTTAGAATATGAAAAATATGGAAGCAGAGATGACACTTTAGTGCCTGCCTCCTCAGCCGTGATAGCCTCACCCATCCATCAGTGACTCTGGTCACCATCACTATTGTTCAGCAACTCCACAGAGTGACCTACTTAATGATCTGTTTCAGGAGATACTGCACGTCTGTGAATGTCTTATTCCAGGCAGAAAGAAAACAGAGGGCCTGGTTACCTGTGGATCACTTCCATCATGTGTACACATTTAGAAATACACACATATAGAGAAAATACTCATTTCTGTATTCACATGCAAACACATAACATGCTCAGTCCTAGGTCACACCAAGAAAGAAAAAAAATAAAAACAGCAAAATGGGAAAAGTAGAATATAAAATGAAAAGCCTAACAGGAGACTGCCTGTTTGGTGTCAGAGATGGATCCCAGGTGGGAGAGAGGAGGTAAATACATGAACAGCAAAGGTGCTACCAGGCGCTAATTATAAATAGAGCAGTACAGCACGAGCAGTTTTGCGCACTTTTCATCTGTCACCTTAAGGAGTGTGCAGCCTGGAGGCAGGAAACTGATCACAAAGGCAGTGTGAAGTTCTTAGACAGCATCTTTATCAGCCAGTTGAGGGGATGATGACTATGTTAATGAGACAACAGTAAAAAGATATGACTACAAAGTTCTGCTTCTCAAACTTTAGTGTGCAGGAGAGATGCCTTGGGATCTTGTTAAAAACATAGAGAGTTCCAACCCTAAATATATTTGGTAAGTCTGTGGTAGAGGCCGAGAAACTACATTTTTAGCATCCACCCAACTGGAATCTGAGGCAGGTCTGAGGACCATTCCTAAAAGAAACACCGCTGCAAAGGGAGCGAAAAGAGATACAGAGGCAGGGAAGGAAAAGGCAGGAACTTAATTACCTAAAGGCATCCGAACCATGCGATACTTTGTTATATCACAATTATTAAAGTAAATCCCAATGATTTACTCTACTTAAGTTAAAATATTCTGACATTAGCATTACTTTGTTGACTTGAGGTAATGAGTCCAGAACCTTATAAGCCTGTTTGTTTTCTCATCTGTTTCTATCTGTCTATTATAGTCAGTACATACAGGATCACCACAAGAACTGTGATGCCTTTGTTACAGGTTCATGCTATAAACCGTGGAGCTTTTTAGTGAACAGGCTAAGAAAATGAGACGGTGCTTTCTCTATTTGTTTAAATACTCCTTCCACAGAGCCTTCCCTGAGCCCTCGGCTCTTTTCATTGCACACGTGTCCTGCAGTTCCTTTTCCTGGTATTTGTAGTACTTGAAATAAATTACTGTCATTCTGCCTTGCTCGTCATTGGGCAAGCTCCATAAACACAGAGTATTATCTGTCTTGTTCAGCTGTGTATGATCACCACCAAGAACCATGCCAGGCACATTTTACGTTCTCAAACATTTTTGCTTAAAGAATGAATAAGCTTTATTCTCATGGATTAAAATCTACTGGCTAAAATGAGAGTCATGAAAGAAGAAGCTTAAAATTTACTATAGCGATGAATGAACTATGTCTTGATTGATAGAAGTCTACTCCAATGATATGACTCAATGGAGAATCATTAACTGACAAGATACCGAAGATTAAAATGATAAAACAGACAGAAGACTGTTTCCCCCAACAGTGGACTCCATTGTCATCTCTCTTTAGTGGGCCATTTCTTTCCTTTCTCCTTTTCCTGAGTCACAGAGGCAAGCTGGTAAGAGGATGAAGAGCCTACCAGGCTCAGGGGTGTACTAGAGCTCACGACAGTTGGAGACAGAGGCTGGCCAGGTGCATCAGGTGGACCACCTCTATGGGCAGGACCTGAGCTGGAAGCCTGGTCAGAGCCTCTGAGCTCTGAGCTTTGGTCATGTAACTGATCTTACAGAATACCAGTAAATGCTGTGATAATGATCTAGAGCAGATGCTTTCCTTTCATCTACAAACGCTGAGGTATTTGGAATTGTTTCTGCCCTAAAAGGTACCTTAATGCCTTCAAGCTCTATCAGGTCCTTGATCCCTACTAAAGGAAGCTTCATCTTTTCTGTAATGTCTAGTTAACTACCCAACAGCATATTTATTTCTTTTGTATAGGAAAATCAGGATTTTCAGGAAAAGGGCCCAAGCTTAAGTGTTTTGAAAAAGCTTCCGTAAGTATCCCGATAGATTCTCTTGGTAAAGAGTTTAGAATTCACACCAGCTTGGCATCAAAGAAAAGCCCACATGCCTTTGCTGGCTATATGATTATGCCAAGAAATATTACATTTCCTGTCTTCTTTATTTCATCTAAGGTATTTAGATTGAGATTTAAAGTTGGTTTTTGCCTTTTGTGCCTGAACTACCAGATTTTAACAATTTGTTCCGCAGCTTTCTTTCCATTTGTAAGCCAAGATCAGCACTCTGGAGGGGAATATACTTCAAAGCTAGCACATCTGGATTCAAATTTGTATTCTCTTATTCACTTGCAGTAGATCTATGAATAGAAAAGTTAGACTTATTCTCCGTATTTATAAAATGTAGATAATGATAACAAACGTAATAGGCATAATGCTGAGATAATTAAATGAAGAAGCCATTAATAGTACCTTGAGTAGGCATTCAACAAATATTACTTCCCCTGACCAACACCTTTCTTTCAAAAAAGGTCTTACCTTCCTGCAAAGCACTCCTGAGTGTCTAAGCAAGGAGAATTTTGCAATCCTTCTCCGACAGGGAGAAGCACTACTCCCGACAGTATTTCCCAGTCCAACACAGCATGCCATGTTTTCCTTAATGAAGAAAGGAGTTCTCAGGTAAGTGAAATGTTCTTTGTTATGGCTTGCATACCATCTAATATTTACCTTGTATTTAAATTTTCTACTTATAAGTCCCAAGTTGAAGGACAAAAAGCACTATCTGAAAAAGGCTTGTAGGATAAATACAAAGATAAGCTTACTACTAATATATCTTTAAAATATTTAAACATAGAAATATAATTTTACCACGACCTTCAATTCAAACATATATGTGCCTTCTCACAAAGAATTGTGACTAAGGGAGCAGATTGTCCCTCAATTGTGGATTTTAACAAAAAAGTTAGAAAATATGAGGGCATGGCAATTAATGAAATGAACTACTATTTATATTATGCTTACAAATTGCTTGGCACTATAAGCCACTGACTGCTTTACATTTATTATCTGATTTAATTTTTACAATAAACCTATGAGTTAGAAGTGGTGATGAGTATTTTGCAAGTGAAGAAACTTCAGAAAAAGGAGGCTAAATAACTTACCCAAGGTCACCTAGCTAGTAAGTGAGAAGCCAGGATGCTGGCCCAGTTCCAGGGGATGCCAAGGCCTGTCCAAGGTTTCCACACAGTATCTGCCTTTCAAAGGCATCACTGATAGAACCAACACCTGATCATCCAAGAGGCACAGTCTCACCTGACACTGGGCTGACTTCTACTGTCAGGGAATGAATTGGTATAGAACTCTGGCTAACGAGGCTAGTCTCCTAGAAATGGCACTTCCAGATGTCCAGAGTATAGGTCCAGATCTGAGATATGTATTTAGAATTTTCCAGGGACACATCAGTGGCCTACTAACTGTAGTCAAGTCAATAACCAGGCTTGTGTGGCTTTGGTGGAGAGGTGAGCAAACAGAATATGGCATGGGAGAAGAATCTCTTTTTCCTCTGACAAATGACAAATCCCACTTACTTAAACACACACAATGAGAACACATGGACACAGGGAGTGGAGCATCACACATGGGGGGTCTGTTGGGGGGAATGGGGGAGGGACAGCAGGGGGTAGAGAGATGGGGGAGGGATAACATTGGGAGAAAGGCCAGATATAGGTGATGGGGGGATGGAGGCAGCAAACCACATTGCCATGGATGTACCTATGCAACAATCCTGCATGCTTTGCACATGTACCCCAGAACCGAAAGTGCAATAAAATATATATAAAGCACACACACACACAGACACACACACACACACACACACACACACACACACACAGACACACACACACAGAGACACACTTCTAAGGAAGTCACTGATTTGCCTTCAACAAGTGGTTCTTAACAACCAAGGTGTTACGAAAGTGATTCCCACATTCTGAGCTTCAGCTTGGCACTTTCAAAATTCCCCATCAGATCTATTTTCATGGTTCATATGCAACATTACCTATAAACAACTCGGCCCTTACTAACAAAAACGTAAATGTAAACCAGGCTACAACCCAACAAAACACAATAAGCAAGAAAATGGAGGAAGAGAGAGATGTGCTTCCCTTCTGACCGGTTTGCAGTTCTGATCTTCACACACCAAGTGAATGCCTTAGAAAAGCAACATGTTTTGAACAAGAAGGTGCATAACAAATGTTTTCAACAGGGCAAGCCAAATGGAATAAAACGATCTCTTTTTTCTTTCTGGTTGAGAGTACTATGACTGCTGCACTTGTTAAAAGCACAGACATTATTGCTATAAGTAAAATAAAATAACATTTATTATAACATTTCTGTAACTCCTCACATGTGTTCTGATTTGAAATTTTAAGCGTGATTGTGAGAGAATTGAGTTCCAGTTATTTTCCTGGCTAGCAGCAAAGAAATTAGTGAAAATTGCATTAGAGAATCCGTCTCTGTAATGGTTTAACACATGGTTTTACTTCTCCAATGCAGTACAGCTTAGGGAGGTTTTCACTGGGAAGAGTGGACAGTAGATTTGGTTCAGAACCCTAATGTTCAAAGTAATTTAGTAGCACGGCACTTTCCCGGAATTTTCTACAAATCCAAATCCAATTACCTATGCAGGCTCTAATAACTAGTTATATGAGTATTTTTTTTCTCCTGGTACCTGAGCAACTACTTGAGGCAGCAAATTTATATCTCTTATGAGCATTCAAATTTTATTTTTTGACTACAGAAGTTGTCTTAAAGGTAACAATCAAAAGGCAAATATAATAACAAGATGTAAATCAGTCTCTTCACTAATGACTTAGCAACTGGAGGTAAAGAGGATATGCAGGGAGGAAAACCCAGTATGGTAAATGGGGAGACTGAGCATTTAGACCCAACCACCACGGAAGAGAGCCGGGACAATAAGGAATGGATTGGTGGCCAAGGGAACATCATAAAAGAGACTTAAATGGGAAAGAGAGTTTAAGGTTGTTTTACCTGGAGATGAGGCCTTGGAAGGTAATGCATTTTAAAGGGCATTTCTGTCACAGTTCATTAGAATATGTGAAAGGAAATAATATTGACAGAGCTTGTATTCAGAAGCTTCAACCTGTGCTCTTATTTTGATAAGATATGTAACAGTTAAGGACAACGGATAATTAAATACTGCCCACTCTATAAAAAAACAACTGATTGAATACGTTGGGGGAAGTTACACAAGATACTTTCAGCAAAAGATTGTCTGCAATAGCGAATACAAGAGCCAAATTCATATACCAATATACACATGGTTTTAAATAAATTAATGAACCTCATTACGACGGAATAATAACGGCCTTTTAAAAATGAGGTTAAATTATATTTACTGGGATGGAAAAATGCTCACAATATAGTCCTAAGTGAAATAAGCAGAATACAGAACAGTATATCCTACATTCATTTTATCTATATATACCTAGATATATATAAACACATACACATGTACAATAGCCTACATTTACTATATATAATATATATATATACACATGCATATGTACACATATTCATATGCATATATAAGGTATGTATAGTATAAACAGAATATATTTAAATATAATACAGTTTATATATATGCATGTATATACATATACACATATATATGTGTATATCTTTTTCTCATATACTAGTTGGCCTCCTTGCATTTGCTTAAGAAAATAAATAACCATTGTTAAATAAATACATTGTTGCTCCTACCTATCTTAGAACTTGCCAATAACATTTTCTATATGGAGTGCAGTTAATTATGAAGTTGTGAAGTCTTCAGTTTTTAAGATCTGATTCTGGCTTTTTTATTTGGTGTTTATATTTGAAACTGATATGCTTTTCTGATATGGCATCTTAATAGATCTATACCTCCAAATTAGGTAAATACAGTCAAGCCATTTTTGCTGAAACAATGGAAAATGAAGATACTGAACTAAACTTTTTATATAAGTTCATAGTTATAAAAGAGAAATACATAGGTAAATAGGTACAACAAAATGTTAATATGGTTATATCTGGATTGTGAAAATTTGTGTGAACTTGTGTTATATATTTATGTATTGATTGCATTTATTTGGTCTTTAGATTTGTTTCTTTTGAGCTTCTAATCTATGTACTTAACAAAAATAAGAAAACCAACTGCAATACACAAAGCAAAACACCGGTAACATTAGACGTGTGCTTTCTTCTTAGGTGCCATGGTATCAAAAATACCTGGAGAATTCCAGTTTTATTATTGGAATTTTTTTATTTTGACCACTTGTATATGTGAATTATGTCCCAAACAAACTTACTGTCTGTCTTTTCTTTCCTCATGCCTATAAAGACAATGACATTAGTTAACTAAGAACGAGGTTTGACTCTTCAGATAGTAAAGTGGAGAGGTGATGATTTTAGCAGACATAAAATAGAAACAGTTATTTTCATTTCTTTTTTTTTTGTATTAACTTCTAATACTCCAATAAGCCTTAAAAGCATAAATATGTGCCACATCTCCTTATCATAGTGACAGGAGACAGACAAATTCCTAGGTAGACAGAAACAGATCCCTGGTGAAACTCGGCCTCCAAGCCAACGATAGCTTAAAGCCTGAAAACCGCACTACCAGTTCCAGGTAGAACCCATGACCGGAGTGAGAACTTCCATCCCCATCTTATCCACACTCCCTCTAGATTGGTTCTTCCGAATGATGCCTTTTAACTGATTGAATGGTGCTTTTTCCAAACCCACCTATGGACCAATCAGCCTGTACTCCAGATTTTAAGTCTATAAAAAAGTCTGGACTCATCTTTACAGATGGCTACCTACTTTTGAGTCCTTTCTTGATGCTGAGAGCTTTCTTTCTGTCACTTAATAAAATTCCCCTCTGCCTTCCTCACTCTCCAGTGTTCGTGTACCTTATTCCTCTTGGTCACAGGACAAGAACCCGGAACATGCTGAACTGCAGGAGTGAAAGAGCTGTAGTGCTCCTGCTCACCAAGCTGTGGGTGGCAGGAGTAAAAGTGCTGTAATACTCCTTCCCACTAGCTGAAAAAACAGAGAGAAGAAGCTGTTGGGCACCACTCCCTCCCATTCCCCAAGCAAAACACCTGTAACATTAGATATGTGCTTCTTCTTAGGTGCCATGGTATCACTGGGGTGAAAAAGCCACAACATTTACACAGACAATATGGAAAGATGAGAGATATATATTTATTAGCCATAATAGTCAAGTAAATAGTATAAGTTGATTAATTTGACCTTCTATTGTCATGGATTTATTAATATGAATTTATAAATGGATAGACAGGTAGATGGATAGGTAGGTGGGCAGGTAGATAAGATAGATACATAGATGGACAAGACTAAGACAGGCTAAAATGAGCAGCATTAAAAAATCTAGGCAGTAATCAATTTTGCAAATACATCAACTTTTAATTAGACTTTTCCCTTGGAATCTAGGTATAGATAGAAATATGTACTCCTAGGGAAAGAAGACACAAAAATAATTGTCATCTGAGGGAAATACAAAATCACCATTAGGGAAATACCACAGTTGCAGGCAACATCCACCAATTAACACTAAAATCACTGTTAAAATGTTTGAGGAGAAATAGGATGTTGGCATTAACTCAGAGTATCTTCCCCAAGATATTTATCAATTAGAAATAGAAAAATAGGCCCTTCAGAGTAGAGAAACCCAGCAGACATTATCTTAACCAAGTGATCAAAGTTAATGTCACCAGTAATAATACATATGTGTATAGCTATCATGTACCCCCAATACAATTCACTGAGAAGGGTGAAACACTACTTCTGTAGTATCCCCCACCAGAAGTGTATAACCTCAATCTAATGATGAGAAAGTACCTGAAAAACCTCAATTGATAGATATTGTACAAAATATCTGGCAAGAACTTATTAAAGGTATCAAGATCATAAAAGACAAGGAAGAAATTAGGAACTATCACAAATTGGAATAGACTAAAGAAACAACAAAACTAAATGCAGTATAAGATCCTGGATCAGATTCTAGAATTGAAAAATGACATTAGGTGAAGAAAAAAATAATTAGTGAACTCTAATAAGATACCAAGATTAGTTAATAGTAATTTTCCAAGTTAATTTCCTAGTATTAAGGGAAAATGAGTGAAGAGTATATTTAGTGAACTCTCTGTACTATTTTTGCAACTTTTCAGTAAGTATAAAATTATTTTAAAATAAAGTTTTTGAAAATAGGGGAAAATTGCTATCTGCCTGCCTTCTGGGTTGGAGTCTTATTCCATAGATGTCATAGATGTCAAAGGAGCTTTCAAGTCTTCACATACAGTTTTCTCTTTTATCTAAGCATAGACTTACCCTGAGTCTTGACAAAATGGCTAAAAGAGACTTTTCACAATCAATAGTGCTAAATGGATAAATTGACAGTGCCTCCTACTGTTTTAATGATGTCCTCCAATCAGGATCAGGCTTTCCATCTCTCCAGAGAGTAGCAGAGTGAGAGCAAGACTGTTTTATTAAGCATTTAAAAAATAGCCCAATAGAACAGGACTGAATGCTTATATAGCCACTCTCTGTAACTATCAATCACAATACAAATAAGCAGTAGCTAAAGAAGTTTTAGACATGCAAATATGTGGTGACTGATTAATATAAGCAACATGAAACAATTATATATGCTTATATTTCCTTATACTGAAATGTAAAATAATTTTTTCCTCATAAAGAACTAATACTTCTTTAAATGTATATTAACTGCACTATGGGATCATTTCATATGTGGAATATAAAAAATGTACATATTCTTCTAATTAAAATGATGGCAAAAACACATAACTTACATAATAGTTTCTTCACAGAAATTTTTAAAAATAACAGACATTGACCTCTTATTTTTGACTCTGAGATTGTAGTTAATGTCTATATTTTTTCACTCTGTAGACCACAATAAATATTGTTAAAGGATGACTGACAAAATATATCTCTTCTTTATCTATATCTAAAGTGTCCAAACAAAATCTTTCATATTAGTCACTGTGCTCCTTTCTGGGGCATATCCAAAGTCTGCAACTTGGATAATACTCAGGCCTGTTGCATATGACTTAGTAAAAGGCAGAGCCCACACAGATGGGAATCCCTTGACTGTACCAGATACTCTTTTTTTTTTTTTTGTTGAGACGGAGTTTCACTCTTGTTACCCAGGCTGGAGTGCAATGGCGCGATCTCGGCTCACCGCAACCTCCGCCTCCTGGGTTCAAGCAATTCTCCTGCCTCAGCCTCCTGACGAGCTGGGATTACAGGCAAGCGCCACCATGCCCAGCTACTTTTTTGTGTTTTTAGTAGAGACGGGTTTCACCATGTTGACCAGGATGGTCTCGATCTCTCGACCTCGTGATCCACCCGCCTCGGCCTCCCAAAGTGCTGGGATTACAGGCTTGAGCCACCGCGCCTGGCTGTACCAGATACTCTTTACCAGGAAGATGGGCTTTTTGGTTGAACCAAGTGGATGAAACCTGGAATATACATATATACATATATAAATATATATATAAATATAATTAACTTTTATCTGGTTAATACTGTATGAGTAATAGATAGAGCCCTTTTATCAAGTAGCTTATAATTCAGCAGAGAGGGCAAAAGTATTTCTGAAGTAATCACAGTGTATGTAAATAACAAGCTATGTAGTGAGGTCAATAAGCCAATCAGCAGCACAGTGAACATCCAGGTATTGAATCACTGCTATTCAGGTAACAGGTAGTGCTTGATGTTAGAAATACAGAGATGGACACACACTCTCTCTTGTCTCAAGGAATCATAAATCTAAGGTTGGGGGAGGGGTGCTGGGGAGTTAGGAAAGGAATGTAGGCAATACAGGTGGTAAAGCGCTGTAACAAAATAGGGACACTTGATTTCTTCCTGCATGGAAGAGGGAGACTCTGGAGAGGAGGTAATGTTTGAGCCTAATGCATAAAGTGAAATTATTTTCACAAGGACAGGAGAAAGGGCATTGTAGGCCTAAAGAATGGCATGTACGAAGTTAGGAAAGCATTGAAAGAGGTAAGGTATAAGGAGTTACAAAACATGTGGACATCTGTAGTAGATGGTGCATAAGGAGAAGGGGACAGAGGTACGGCTGGAAAGGCCGAAAGGACCAGGGCAAAATGACCTTTAAAGCACAGTGGGGAGCTAAAGCTTTAGAAACAGACAGTGTGGAATCACTGCATATTAAGTGAAATTGGGTAATACAAATTTTGTTGCTGCACTGATAAAATATGGAATAGGGACATTAGGCTAAACAAATCAGAAAACTATTATATATTAATGACAGACTCTCTATGATGAAGAGAGAGAAACTGAACGCTGATTCTAAAGTCCCTGGCCAGCGATACCAAGAGGATGGTGCTGTAGTGAGGAATGCAGCGAAGAAGCTCCTGAGGTCTTCTTGGTTGTGAAAAGCTTTAGAGGGCTGTCGAGCATCCCTACAGAGATATCCACTGAGCAGTCAGAAACAAGCAACAGAAAGGGAGAGGGAAGAAAATGTTTGAGAGCTTTGGATTCTGGTATAAGGAGCTTGAAAGATTCCATTCTGTCCTAACAAAAAATAAAGAAGTAAATGCTTTTTTTTTTTTTTTTTTTTTTTTTAGATCCATAAGAGAGAGGAGGACACAGGGTAAAGCACTGACTCCAAGACAGGAGACACAGACAGGTGAATACAGGGAGCTGTGGCTTAGAGACTGACAGGCATAACTGCCCTGGGAACCAGGGACAGGTAGGAAACCCAAACTGTAATTGATGAATAGCTGAAAGCTCAATGTGGTCAATTTTGAAAGTTAAAATCTCCAGGGAACCTGTCATAGGCACAGGTGGGGAACAATATTGTGGGATTTACCTGCATGAGCTCAACCAGGTTTCTATAGTAAATATTAAAAAAATAATCCCCTCATGCTTTCAGCAGGAAGATGAGAAAGGGAATCATTTTGAAACACATCAGAGCACTCTGTTCTTCTTAACAAGGCTGGGCCACAGGAGAAACTAACCAGAAGCTAACCTGCTGGAGGTTGATCAGCGCCTATCTGAAATGGGGGAAGGGAAATATCCAACACCGGCACACTCTGGCTATTCCACCCTGTCCTGGTTCTTTCTCCCCGGGATGGGGAAAGAAAAAACCCTGAGAAATACTCGTGCAGTTCTAGAGACCTATGCTCATTAAAGATCGAGACCTAATCATAGGACTATAGAGTGCTGCCCTCCACCCACATCTTACCACCACTAACAGCCTACTTACAGCTGTTCCACTTACCAAGTACAACATGTCCAGCTATCAAGAAAATATTAAAACAATACGAAATGGCAAAAGACACAACATGAAAAGACAGAGCAAACGTAAGAATGAAGTATAGCGGGAATGTTTGAATAAGAAGACTGGGAATTTAAAACAATCGTGTTTAATATGCTAAGGGATTCAATGAATAAAATAGACAACATGCAAGAACTTATGGACAATGCAAGCAGAGAGATGGAAATCCTAAGAAAAAAATAAAATAAAATAAAATTCCTTCAAGGGGCTTACCAGTAGGCTGGATATGGCTGAGAAAACAATCGTTGAGCTTGAGGATACGTTGATAGCAACTTCAAAAACTGAAAAGCAAAGAGAACTAAAACTGAAAAAAAAAAAAAGAAAAAGAAAAAAAGAAAACAGAGTATCAAAGAACTGTGGGATAAATGCAATAGGAATGAGTAACATAAGCATACAGTGGGAATGCCAAAGGAGAAGAAAAAGAGGAAGAAATACATGACAAAGATAATGACTGAGAATTTCTCCAATTAAGGACAGATTCAAAATTACAATTCCCAGAAGCTCGGAGAATAGCAAACAACATAAGTGCCTAAAACAGTACACCTGGGCAGATAAATTTCAAACTACAGAAAAGCAAAGATAAAGAAAAAATCTTGAAAGAAACCAGAGGGGGAAAAAAAAAACACCTTACCCATAAACTGACAAAGATAAGGATCATATCTGACTTCTCAGAAACCTTGTGAGCAATATGAGAATGGAAGGAAACATGTACAGTGCTGAGTTGGGCAGGGGGCAACCACCTTAGAATCCTGTACCCTGCAAAATTATTTTTCAAAAGTGTAAGAGAAATAAAAACTTAGACAAATAAAAATGGATGGAACTTTTTCCCAGTAGACTTGCCTTGTAAGAAATGCTAAAAGTTCTTCAGAGTAAAACAAAATGATATAGATCGAAAACATGAATCTACATAAACAAAGAAAAACCATTAAAGAAATATAAATGAAAATAGCATAAAAAATTATTTTTCTTATTCTTAATTGATCTAATGGGCAACAGAAAAAAACAAATGCTAGTTTTTTGAAAAGATTAGTAAAAAAGACAGGCTTCCAGCCAGACAGACTGAAAAAGAAAGTAGAAAGACAGAGACATCATAAATTACTACATCAAAAATGAAAGAATGGACATAACTCCAGTCCCATGGACATTAAAAGAATAATAAAGGAATGTTATGAACAACTTCATGCCTACAAATTTGATAACTTAGATAAAATGGACTATTTCTTTGAAAGACACAATTTGCCAAAACTTGCACAAGAAAAAGTAGACAATCATACAGGCCTATATTTATTAAAGAAATTTAATTAATAACCTTCCAAAAACAGAAAGCACCAAGCCCAGACAGGTTCACTGATAAATTAAGAATTCAGACCAATTCTCTGCAATCTCTTTCAAAAGTTACAATAGAGGGTTTACTTCCTAAACACATTATATAAAGCCAGCATCATCCTTTATCCCCAAACCAAAGATGTTACAAGAAAAGAAAAATACAGACCAATATCTCTTATGAACACTGATGCAAAAATCTTCAACAAAATACTAACAAATAAAATTCAACAGTATATAAAAACCAAGCCCACAACCAAGTGAGATTTACCCTAGCTATGCAAGGCTAATTCAATTTCAACATATGAAAATCAATCAGTGTGATTCACACA
This sequence comes from Saimiri boliviensis, assembly GCF_048565385.1. Classification (NCBI taxonomy): domain Eukaryota; kingdom Metazoa; phylum Chordata; class Mammalia; order Primates; family Cebidae; genus Saimiri; species Saimiri boliviensis. Next base: position 79,033,773 of record NC_133450.1, read on the forward strand.
TCACCAAGCGAAAAACGAAATCAATGTCCATATCAGGAGATCCAGAAAAAGAAACATTTTGCAACATCAAATACCCATTTATGATTAAGAAAAAACCTCTCAGTAAACTAGGAATAGAGGAGAAAGTCCTCCACTTGATAAAGAAAATGTACGAAAGAAAAAAAAAATCCTATAGCTAACATCATACTTAGTTGTGAGAAACTTAAAGCCTTCTCACTAAAATGAAGAACAAGGCAAGATGTCCGCTCTCACTACTGCTTTTAAACATTATACCGGAAGGACTAGCTCATGCAATTAGATAAGGAAAGGAAATAAAAGGCATGCTGATTGGGAAGGAAAAAATAAAACTGTCCTTGTTTACAGATGACATGATCATGTATGAAGAAAATCCAAAAGAGTGGCACACACACAAAAACCCCCTCCTGAAACTAATAAACAATCATACTAAGGATATAGGAAGGTTTCATGACACAGGTTAATATACAAAAGTCAATTATTCTCTTAGATATCAACAATGAACAAGTGGAATTTAAAGTTAAAAAATGAAATACTATTTATATTAGCACCCCCCCCCCCCCAAAATGAAATACCTCTAGGTAAAAATCTAACAAAATATATACAAGATCTATATGAGTAACACTAAAAACTCTCATAAACTAAATCAAAAAAGATCTAAATGAATAGAGAAATATTTCATGTTCAAAGACAGAAAGACTCAGTATTACCAAGATGTCAGTTATTCCCAACTTGATCTACATATTCAACGCAACCCCAATAAAAATCTCATCGAGTTATTTTGTAGATGAACTGATTATAAAGTTTATACGGAGAGGCAAAAGGCCCTGAATAAGCAACATAATATTGTAGGAAAAGAACACAATTGGAGGACTTACACTGACCAACTTCTAGACTTACTATAAAAAGCTGCAATTATGAAGACAGTGTGGTACTGGTAAAAGAATAGACAAACAGATCAATGCAAGAGAACAGAGAGCCCAGAAATAGACCCACTGAAATGTAGTCAACTGATCTTTGACAAAGGAGCAAAGGCAATGCAGTGGAGCAAAGAGTCTGTTCAACAAATGGTGCTGAAACAACTGGACATCCACGTGCAAAATAACTGAATCTAGACACAGATCTTACACCTTTTACAAGAACTGTAAAATGTAAAAAATACAAACACAACCTACATATAAAATGCAAAACTACAAAACTCCTAGAAAATAACACATAAGAAAGCCTAGATGACTTGGATATGATGATGACTGTTTAGATACAGTACCAAAGGTAGGATCCATGAGATAAATAATCGATAACCGGGACTTCATTAAAATTTACAATGTCTGCTCTATGAAAGGCCATGTCAAGAGACTGCAAAGACAAGCCATGGGCTGGAAGAAAATATTTGCAAAAGACATACCTAATAAAGAACTGTTATCCAAAATACATAAAGAATTCTTAACACTAATATGAAAACATGCAACCCAATTAAAAAATGGCCCAAAGGTCTTAGCAGACACCTCACCAAAGAAAAGATATAGGTAGCAAATAAGCATATGAAAAGATGTTCCACATCATATGTTATCAGATAAATGAAAATTAAGATGAAATACCACACACCTATTAGAATGACCAAACTGTGTAATACTGACAACACCCAGTGCTGAAAAGCATATGGAGCAGCAGAAACAATCATTCATTGCCAGTGGGAATAAAAAGTGGTACAGCCATTTTGAAAAACAGTTTGACAGTTTCTTACCAAACCAAATGTATTCTTACTATACAAACCAGCAATCACATTTCTTGGTATTCACCCCAAAGAGTTCAAAACTTAAGTCTCCATAAAAGCTGAACACGGACGTTTATAGCATATTTATTCTTAACTGCCAAAATTTCGGCCTGGTACAGTGGCTCGCACCTATAACTCCTGCACTTTGAGAGGCCGAGGCAGGAGAATTGCTTGAAGCTAAGAGTTTGAGAGCAGCCTGCACAACACACCAGGACCCCCTCACTATACTCAGCTAGTTTTTAGCTGAGTATGGTGGTGTTCGCCTTTAGTCTCAGATACATAGAAAGCTGAGATGGGAGGACTGCTTGAGCCGAGGAATTTGATGTTACAGTGAGCTATGACTGTGCCACTACACTCTAGTCTAGGCAACAGAGTGAGACACTGTCTTTAAATAAACAAATAAATAAACAAACATAATTGCTAAAACTTGGAAACGACCAAGATATACTTTAATAGGTAAATGAATACATAAACTGTAGTATATCCAAAGAATAGAATATTATTCGGCATGAAAAGAATAGCTATTGAGCTATGAAAATACATAGAGGAAGTTTAAATGCATATTACTAAATGAAAGAATCATCTGATTCTTACTAGATGACATTTGGAAAAGGCAAAGAGAAGGATAAAGAGGCAAAGCACAGGAGTAGTTAGGGCAATTAAAATATTCTGTATGAGGCTACAATGATGGATCATGTCCTTATACATTTCTCCAAACCCAAAGAATGTACAATACCACAGAGAAACCTAACGTAAACTATGGACTTTTGGCAATTATCATGTGTCAATGCAGATTCATCAAGTGAAACAAATGTACCATTCTTGTAGAGATGCAGACAATGAGGGAGGCTATGCACGTGTGGGTCTGGGGGTACATGGGAAATCTCTGTATTTTCCTACCAATTTTACTGTGAACCTAAAACTGCACTAAAAAATAAAGTCTGCAAACAGGAGAAAACATTTGGCCTAAAATGGTCTGAAGTTGTGCTGTCCAATCCCAGGGAGCAACTGACTACTTGAAATGTGACTAATCTGAACTGAGATGTGCTATAATTGTATAAATACACCTTTTGTTTAGGAAAAAAAATAAAGCCTTTGGACTTATAAACAAAAGTAAAATGTCACACTAATAATTTTTATATTGAGTATACATTGAAATAATATATTAGATATACTGAGTTATGTAAAAATATTGTTTAAAGTATTTTTCCTGTTTTAATTTATCTTTTTTTTTTTGAGGCGTAGTTTCGCTCTTGTTACCCAGGCTGGAGTGCAATGGCGCGATCTCGGCTCACCGCAACCTCCGCCTCCTGGGTTCAGGCAATTCTCCTGCCTCAGCCTCCTGAGTAGCTCGGATTACAGGCATGCGCCACCATGCCCAGCTACTTTTTTTGTATTTTTAGTAGAGACAGGGTTTCACCATGTTGACCAGGATGGTTTCGATCTCTTGACCTCGTGATCCACCTGCCTCGGCCTCCCAAAGTGCTGGGATTACAGGCTTGAGCCACCGCGCCCGGCCTTAATTTATCTTTTTAATATAGATATTGGAAAAGTTAAAATTGCACCTGTAACGACCTATGCAGCTTGTGTTGTGTTTCCATTGGATAGCGCTGCTCTAAAGACTTCACCCTTAACACTGTTGCAAGGTTAAGAATGTAAAAACAGGGGAAAAACAGGAGAAGCAAGCACAGTCCAGGCAGATATCTGGAGGTTCCCTAGGAATTACTACAAAAAACTGAGAAAGCAGAATCCATGAAGACATGACTAATCATACCGACAGGTCATGGTGAGGAAAACAGCCTGACTGGAGCAGATGTGCATAAAGATAAACATGTAAAAATAAAGGAATTCGATTATAGAGTATAAGGAAGGATTATGCTCAATCAGATATGCAGCAAAATATACAGAGCAACTAGGAAGGGCAATATTGCGGTGAGAACACTGTTTTAGGAAGAACCGTAAGTCACTGGTTTACATGACGGAGACAGGGAGAGACTAAACACAAGAAGACAGAGGGAGCTATGGCTGTCATCCAGCCACAAAATGAAGTGTTTTAGATGGGGACGATGGTAATGGGAAGAACCAAAGGAAAACCTTAGAAAGACGCCTCAGCAAAAATAAGCACTGTCAAATGCAACTGCAATTTAAACCTTAACCCGTCACTGGGGTGGTCAGGCCAACATCACAGTCAGAGCTGAAGCACCAGAGAAATGAAGCCGTATCTTGTCTTCTGCCCTTGAATATACCAGTAAGGTGCTTTACTGGATAAAAACTGCTGAAGATGGCAAACTGGGAAAGTCTCCTTACACAGAACTTCAGGAAATGGCAAGGTCACTGAAGATAGCTCCATAATTAAGACCAATTGCCAGGAACTGTCTCGTGGCTTCTACCTGCTACCGACATTTGGTTTGCCTTATGTAGACAGAGGATAAAACCCACCGAAAGAGATTTCCTATAAGCAAGGAAGAAATATGAACAGCCTAGGGTACTTCTTGACTTTTGTTGTTAACTGCTGTATGAAAGAAAAACCTATATATAGATTTTTTTCATTCCTATTTCTGTAATTTTAATGAGACCCAAAGTTAAAGTAAAAAGATTTTCAAACCTAAAATTTTCAAATGCAAAAGATAACTTTTAATTTGTGAAAGAAATGGAAATACATCTTTTACTACAGGGTAAATATCACTGTGCTAATCTACAAAATAACCTGATTCTGGAACTGAATATATCAAAGTATATGTTAAAAAAATCCCCACGACCCCTCTGGCAGGCATTACATGCAATGTCCTCCTATGATCCCCTGTTGGATCCAAAGCAGATTATATTCAAGAATCAAGAGATGAAAACACTTGACAAATAATGGTATTAAAATGACTGCTGTGTCTCTGAGATAGCAATTACATTAATAACTTCTGAATCCTTTAAAAAAACATGATGTGAGCTCTCACAAAGGGTCTCAGTTTGAATGTATGGGCAACCAAATCCTATTTTACCTACATAAACTTTTACAGAAAAGAGCATGCAATGCATTCTTCTTGCTGCCTAAATCAACAGATCAACTAACTGCATGTGTAGAAAGATGCAACAAAAGTCAATTTCCTTGAGTTCATTTGTCTCATGTTCTATTGATAAAATATCTTGAACAGGCAGTAGTACGACAATGAGGTTTTAATGATAGAGCCTTGATTGAAATTCCAAATTGAAGTGCTATCAGTCTTAGTTTGGAATTTTAGCTACCAAGTATAAATTGTGTTGTACTTTTGTTGAGTTTTAGTCAAGAAATTAAGCAGTATATAATTAATTCTAAACAAACAAGAAATTGCCTGGTAAACTATGACCATAAACCTTGCATGAATTTGTTAAGAAACGGGACAACAAAGGAACTAGAACTTATATGTCTACTTTTTGTACTTAATGCGCAGCTACTTCCTTCCTTCTGTTTTGACTTGAGTACTCCCATAGACTATGATACAGTGTAGCATTTGGAAAGAACTGTGTGTGACCCTAGCTTCCTCATGGGGAATATACAGAAAATACTCCTTCCTTTCATATGGCTGCTGTGAGAATTAAATGAGACAAAACTCTCTAGTACATATATATCCATAACAATAACATTGTCACTATATAAAAGATATTTAAGTTTAGATTTAAAAAATCATAAACTATATTTGAATATATTGACAGCATTAATTTTACCCCCAGGCAATTCCTTCAGGACTTTACAAACTCCTTCAGAGTTGTCTACTACAAGTTGAATAAACCATTGGAACAAATGTGAAAATAGCAATTGGCTCAGTGCAGATAAGTAATGACTATTTAAAATAAGTCATATCTACTCTACAAACACAAACAACAGCTTAAAATGATCTGGACCAGAAATTGAACGTCTTTCCCATTATTTGCGCCATAGCTCCTACCCCATCCCACAGCCTCTGAAACTGGCTGCTTTTATCTTTCGGTTCATAATATGATGGGGGGATATAGTTTCTAATCCCAAGCCAAGCTTTCAGCCCTTTCATCACTAAATGTTGGGCATGTAGTTTTGCTGGTGCTGAGTAAACACTACCATGTGAAAAAGATGCGCTTCATCTATCTTTTCCACCTGTCACAAACCTGAAAAGACTTGTTCACAACAATCTTTCTCACACCACACACAACCAGAAATCAGAATTTATTGTGAGAAAGCTGAAAATGAGTGAGAAGATGAATTATGTCCCCTTTTCTTGTACAGTCAGTCAGGGCTATCTTCTGAGAAGTATGGCCCTACTTTCCTTTCAAGAATAATATCCAGACGGTCCCCAACGTAACAATGGTTCAACTTAGGGTTTTTTGACTTAACCATGGTGTGAAAGCAATACATATTCAGGAGAAAGCACACTTTGAGTACTCATGCAACCATTGTTTTTCCATTTAGTACAGTAGTTCAGTAAGTTACATAAGATATTCAATGCTTTATTATAAAATAGACTGTGTTAGATGAGTTTGCTCAACTATAGGCCAATATAAGTGTTCTGAGCATGCTTAAGGGAGACTAGGCTAAGATAAGATGTACAGTATGTCAGGTGTACAGTAGTTCTCCTTAAGCAAGGGCAATATGTTCCTATATTCCAAAACCCCTAGTGGATCCACAAAGCCATTTTACAAATCTAAACAGGCGTGTCTTCTCCATGTTAAATTGAAAACTTTCACCTTTTCCCATAAAGGAAGCAACTTACAGCTTCTCTTTGGCATATCCAAATTGCCAACATCACTACTTTTGCGCATTGGGACCATTATTAAGTAAAATAAGAGTCACTTGAACACAATCACTGTGATACCCAACAACTGATCGGATATTCCGGATGACTCCTAAGTGACTAAGGCAATGTCCACATCAGGGATACACTGGACAAAAGGGGGATTCACATCCCAGATGGGACAGAACAGGATGGAGGATAGCAGATTTCATCAATGGGGTGAAAAGTATAACATTAATTATTTCTGGAATTTTCCATTTAATACTTCCAAATGGTGACTGATATGGGGTAACTGAAACTGAAAAAAGCAAAACCACTGATGTGGGGGACTACTGTATTAAATCTATTTTCAACTTATTTTAAATGTACAGTGGATTTATTGGCATATAATCTTATTGTTAGCCAAGGAATGTCTGTACTTTATAAGCACGTCTCGAAAAATAAATGTCAATTCTGTAGTAATGCTGGAGGGGTAACTTGAGTGTTCACCTTGAAAGATGTTAGGAGACTTGGCAGCTGTGTGTTTTAACTTTGGTTACTCCATATGATGCCAAATCAATAACCAACAGAAAGAAAATAAAAATATTCAAACAGGTTAGTTGTAGAACTTTTAAGTAACTAGAGTGGCTTCACTTATTTGATTTTAGCTACTGTTCAAAATAGAGACAGCAGCTAAGTAGCTTTCTTACTGTCCTAAGAAAGAGGAGTTAGCACTCATGTAATTTCTCTCACGAACCTTCCTTCTAAAGTTACAGGGGAAATGGGCAACATTTTGATTTCAACTTCACATCAGTGATCATTATAGTCCCTTAACAGAGACACACGAAGAGCCCAAACTAACACTTCCATGGCATTTCCAACCTTGTTATGTAAGAGCACTGGGGCATGTGTCCAAAGGGTTCTCGGAGAAACTCTTCTGCCAAAGAGCCTTTGGACCTATCTGTGTCTTGGGGGATTCATTCTAAAGATTGTACTACTCAAATCTTCACTTATTTTACAGATTACAGGTAAAGTATAATCGTTTAAGACTCTAAAGATGAGGAAGGGTAATGCCTTAATGTTTATTGAATATTTATACTATATACCTGAAATTATGCCAGATGCAGTATATATTATTCTCATTTAACCTCTAGATGGCCCATTCCCATTTGGCATATAAGGAAACTGAAGCCTGAAAAAAAATGGTAATTTATCCAACAACATACAGTGATGATGTGACGGCTAGGTGGCAGAGCTGGAATTTGAACAGAGGGTCTTTTCAGCTATGTAGAATGTGTAAACCAGAGCAAAAAAGGCTACAGCTGGGCCAATACTTAAATATTGGAAGATTGTTCTTTTAAATATTGGAAGATACCTTTTCATAAAATATACCCTGAAATGTACATACTTAATGTCAAGTGGCTTACTTTCCAACTATCTGTAAAAAAAGATAGCCTGACCAAATTCTGAAATTTTTGCAGGGAACAAAGATGTAAAAATTCATCAGAATTTCTCTGTTCATCATAAGATTCTTGATTAAATTGGTAAACAAAACAAACTTTGATCAAACAAGTATGTCATGGCATACAGATCTCTTTTGTGTAATTCTTGTAAATATCTTTGAGAAGACAGTTTTAAGTGATGAAGCATAATTAGTATAATTGCCATTTTGCAAGTAACAGTCAGTCATTGTATTTCACCTGGAAGGAAACTAAAAGATGTTTTAGAGATGAAGAGACGACTTAGACAAAAACCATTAAAATTTCCTCCTTTTCTCCATGTATCCCCTTTAACTTCAGCTCATATTAATAGACGGTAGCCTAGAATGAACACTGACTGCTCCTAGCGATGGTCACTGAATTCCCCTCTTTATATTCTGAAGTCTGGCCATTACCTTTGTCAGATTAGTACATCTGTGAGCTTCCTGCAGAAATCAGGGGAAAATCATCCGGTAATTGGGCTAAGAAAATTCACTTTTTCTTACCCCTGAAATAAGAAGGACCTTAACAGTCAAAGAATTACCACCATGTTCATCACCACTCATCCTTCAAGTGTATATACATTTTTAATCTTTTCCCAGGTTCCCTGTCATCTGTTGGTTTTTCAGCTCCTAGGAAAAAAGTGACGAGACTAATTCTATGAGGTTTGGTTTGCTCAAATGATATCATAAATTTGCAGTCAAGAAATTCTTTAATACAATTGTGCAGTAACAAGGAATCTGTTAATAGTAACAGATAACATTTTACTGACTGTTTTCTATGTGTAGAGCATTATTCTAAGTGAGTAACAGAAAACTGATTTATCTCATTAATCCTCACAACAGCCCAATAAGATAAATGCTATTATTATCCCCATTATACAGATGACGAAATGGAAGCACAGATAACTTAAATTACTATCTTATGTGAAACCAGGATTCAAACACAGGCATTTGGGTTGTATACTTAAAAACTATAACATTATGCTTGTATACTTAAAAACTAAAATATATTGCCGCTAGCAATGTGGCACATGCATATATATAAATTGCTTTGCCAAAAAAAAATCATTTTTCAAATAAAGATATGCATTCCAATATTGAGTTGAAGAGCTGCATATCTTCTAAAAATTATATTAAGAAGGATATGTATATAATTTGTTGGAAATGAACATGGTAATAATACCTCTACTTGGTGAGATTATGACTGACCTCATTGTTTATTTGTATCAATATATGATTTTATTTCATTTTATTTTAAGATGGACTCTCACTCTGCTGTCCAGGCTGGAGCACAGTGGTACAATCTCGGCTCACTGCAAACTCTGCCTCTGGGGTTCAAGTGATTCTCCTGCCTCAGTCTCCCAAGTAGCTGGGATTACAGGTGTCCACCAGCATACCAGTCTAACTACTCACCAGTCAGCAACCCAAGGAGAGTGATTATAGGGGAAGAGATTCACACTATATTCTAAGTCAGTGGCCAAATTTTAAAAGACGAATAATCATCTAGAAAACTTGTTTAAAAGTGCAGATTCTCTGGGCCCTACTCTGAGAGAATTTGATTTAGTTGGTCTGGAGAGAGGCCCATGAATTTACATTTTTAATAAGAAACTCAGATGATTATTTCTAATCTTTATGGAAGACATAAATGAAAAACAGGTGCTAGTATTACAACACTCAGCATGTATTTTTGTTTCCCTAATAAATTCTCATCTAAGTATGAATAGAGATGGTCAGGGTGAGTCTTTCAGCTTTGCTTCATTAATAATTCAGGAGGACTGAATATTGTTGTTGAATATATTTGAGTAATTGCAAACTTGGCAGGTCTTGTAGGCAAATTTCCTCCCATATTTCACATAATTAGTCTAATGTTAGTCACTGCAGCAGCCTATGTGAGGTGATAGCTCAGATAAGAGTCTTGTTCATACTCTCAACTCAACGCAATTTAGGAAAAAAATATACATCAATCCTCAGAACAAGAGACTCTCTAGCAATTTGAGTTTTACAAGTAATGGGTATATAAAAAATATTAACTTGCGTAGCAACAGTTTAAAATGAAATTTGGAATATTTTGGATCATCTTGAGACATTCCTAACGTGGTTAAGACCTGGAGTAGTTCCACCACAATTGAAGTGCTTGTGGTCATTTTTGTCTGTCTTTTCCCTTCCCCTCCCCTCCTATCCCCTCCCCTCCCCTCCTCCCCACTCCTCCCCTCCCCCCTCTCCTCCCCTCCCCCCTCCCCTCCCCCCTCCCCTCCCCTCCCCCCTCCCCTCCCCCTCTCCTCCCCTCCCCCCTCTCCTCCCCTCCCCTCCCCCCCCTTTTCTTTTGAGACAGAGTCTCACTCTATCTCCCAGGCTGGAGTCTAGTGGCGTGATCTCACTGCAACCTCCACCTCCCGGGTTCAAGTGATTCTCCTGCCTCAGCCTCCTGAGTAGCCGGGATGACAGGCACGTGCCACCACGCCCAGCTAATTTTTGTATTTTTAGCAGAGACAGGGCTTCACTATGTTGGTCAGGCTGGTCTTGAACTCCTGACCTTGTGATCTGCCCACCTCGGCCTCCGAAAGTGCTGGGATTACAAGTGTGAGCCATCATGCACAGCCTCAGTCATTTTTGTTTCTTTGTATCTGTTTTTGGGTTTCTTTTTATGAAAGAATATGTGTCTTTACATAGAGTAGAATATTCTGGATGTGCCATACTTAGTTCAAATCAAAATGAGAACAAATAATGAGGTACCCCCATTAACTCTAAGAGAACTTTTATACAAAGAATTACCAGAGGTGCTACTTACAGTGTAACTAAGATAACATGACAACCACTTTCTGGAGAAAGAATGTAATGAATGCATAATGACATACATTTCATGTTAAAACACTGTAACCAGTCTGAGTCTCTCATGTGGTATATTTAAATGTAACACCCTCCACATTTGATCAGCCTTGTAACCTATGTAGTTATCGAGGTGTTCTGACCAGAAAGTGATGAGGAGGTGAGAGGCAGACTGGGGAGAAGGTAGGAAATTTATTCTGTCATCAGGAGAGGCAGCAAAATCTAATCTGAGCTCTCAGGCATAAGCAGTTCAGGGCCTCATCATCCGGCCTTTCCTGGAACTGAAGAAACAGTGACATCTTCAACACTGAGTGTAAACTTATATACTGGTGCCATCATTCAAGGAAGGTTTATACTTCACCAACGCTCGCTCCAAGTCTAACAGTTCTTTATTCACTCAATAAATATGGAATTAATTTCCACTAAATGCCAGACTATGCTGGGAATACTTAAGCAAACCAAGCAGATGAAATCCTGCCCTTATGAAGTATATATTTTAATAGGAGGACAAAAAATGCCAAGAAAATTAATGTCAGACATTTACTACATCCAATGGCAATCCCATAGGGGGAGGCAAAACAAGAAAGGGTGTGTGATTTTAAATAGGTTGATCTGGAGGAGCCCACTATGAAGGTGATGTTTAGGCAAAGACTTAAAGAGCTGAGGAAGTAAACCAACAGTCGTGGGGAAGAACATCCCAAAAACTGGAACAGTAAATGCAGAGATCATGATAAACCTTTAGAAATTTAGCATCTAAATCGTTGCCATGGAGGCATCAACACCTACACTGAAATTCAAACCCATCTATAATATCAGATTGTTTTGTTGAGAAATATGCTTTCAGTATTTCCACAAGTTCATCAGTTGTCTTAGACTTTTGGTGAATAAGTCATTATAAGGTGATGAAGTTCTGTTTCTATAATTTTTAAATATCTCTTTAGGCATACTTTTGTTCCTCTTCTCCCTTTTTCTAAAAGAAAGAAAAGCTATTCTCACATGCATGTGGAGAAGTAAGATGAATTAAATCAGAATCTTTAGTCTTACTTGAAACAACCAGCATAGGCCCAAGCCCAGCTCAGTTTTCAGAATGGGAACCATGTGTCCTTGCCATGAATTCTTCCAGTAAATTACACTGCCTATTCTTGGTTAGTGTATTACCTTTCTGTGGCTGCTATAATAAATTACCATGTACTAAGTGGCTTAAAACTCCAATGTATTATCTTTCAGCTCTGTAGCTTGAATGACGTGGGTCTCTCCAGGCTAAAGTCAAGCTCCATTGACAGGGCCACATTACTTTCTGTAGGATCCATTTCCTTGCTTTATCCTGCTTTCAGAGGCCACCCCCATTCCTTTGTTCATCACCCTCTTCCTTCATCTTCATATCTATCAAAGACAAGTTGAATCCTTCTACCATATCCCTCTGACATTCCTTCTGTAGTCATATCCCCTCTCACTCATGACTCTCTTCCCCTTCCCTTCTCCACTGGTAAGAATCCTTGTAATTACCTGGACCCACCCACACATCCAGAATATCCTCCAAATCCCTACTTAATCACATCTGCAAAGTCCCTCATCCTATGTTGGACAACATGGTTATAGGTTCTGTGGATTAGGATGTGGACATATTCGGGGGACATTATGCTGCCTCCCACAGTAAACTTTTCTCGTTTTTCTTTTTTTCATTTTTCAGAATCTGATCTAAGTTGTACAAGAAAAGTTTGTATTAGTCACTGCAAAACTTGCAAGAGACAGAAAAGGGCTTACATATGGGCAATTAGTAGAATAAAAACTATTTTCTAGGATAATACCACCCTAAAACAGCAGGAAAATAAGACTGTAAAAAGAAAGAAACAGTGAAAGAATTAAGTCAATCACGGCACGCAGGACACATTCTCATAATGTGTAAATTGGAGCAAATTAACTAACCACTCCAAGCCTCAGTTTCTCTCAAATAACGTTTCCAGGATTGTATGAGAATAAAGAGGATAACCCGTATAACGTAGGGTTAGCATGGGACTGGTGCGTGTTGAGCACTTACGTGGTTGTATCTGTTGTTGCTGTTTTTGTGATTGTCAGCTCTTTTATTTCACTTGCTTTATACTTCCCCTAGTCTCTGACTAAAAGCCTAGATTTAAAAATATTTACTATACAAATTAATCTTATATGTTGCATTTGACCCAAACAAATATTGCTGCTTTTCTCTCCTTCAGAGTTTGGGGGACTCTTGAACTGGCTATGCAAATTAAATCCTCCTAAAGGCCAAATCGGTATGCTGTGGCACGAACCCTGGAGCTATTTTTAAGAGAATTGCCCTATGGTCACTTCCCCTCTCTTTTCTTCCCTCTCACGGCTGTTGCTAAGAGGAACGATCACCTGGCAGAGAGTGGCAGCAGCAGCTGTCAGTGAAGAGAAAGGCTGTGGCCCAGCAGCCAGAGCTCCTGCCTCCTGCTAAAGGCAGCAGTGAGCTTAGATCAGGTGAGCAGCAACACTCAAGATCAGGGTGCCCCCAGGGCATCTGAACATCTGCCTAGTGACCTTCAGGGACACTTGCCTCTTCACAAATGGCCTAGGTGGAGGGAAGAGCAGTAGTTACCTCTTGCTGCTTCTGCTCCATTTCTGATGAGCCTCAAGTCCATCTCTTATGCTGGTGTTAAGCCCCAGATGCCCCAACACTGCCCCAACACTAGAGATTCTGTATGTCTAGTTTCTGACAGTAGACAGTTTGGATGGCATAGACTGAGGAGCCACTGTTCCCTCTAGACCCACATCCTGATGCATGCTACCTCTCGAGGGGGATGGAGGTATAGCTGTCACTGACCTTTGCTGACATGAATCACGGAGCCACTGAATGTTCAATTTGTGTCTTAGAAATCATTGACTCCAATCACCTAAAAAAAGGAAATGAAGGCCCAGAAAGGGGGAGCAATTTTCCCAAAGACAAGAACTAGAACCCCGTTTTATCTAACTCCCAATAACTTTTCTTTTTATGCACCTCCACCCACATTCTATACCCACAGTATATGCTATCTGTCCTTGTATCTCAAGATATACTTTTTCCATGGAGGAAGCAGATGAGTAGCATGTTATCTGCAGAGTTTAATATTTAACGTTATTTTCTTGCAGGCCATAAAATACACTAGTCCTCTGTTGGTGGTTTAGGGCAATGGCAAGGATGGTCAGAGACAATACCGTATTTAAGATGCAGCATCATGGACTGAGCTTGGTGGCTGCATGACATACAACAGCTGTGTTGGCCTAAGCCTAGCCTTTGGGGACTCCACAGAAGGCAGATGGGTAGCAGAAGGAAAAGTTGGTGAGTGACCAGGGGGAAAGCAAGTCCACATGTTCCCTGAACCTCTTTAAAAATGGATCCACAATTTCCATGTTCCCAAACAATCGCTTATCACCGGTTAATAAATTAAAATCTACAAGCACCAGAACAGGGGCCTCAAAGGAAATCCTCTAAAATGTCAGATCTGTCTCTTCTGTTAACAACAACAACAAAAGCACCTAGCTATATAAGTAGAAAAGGATTGTAGGGTATAAGCTTGTATATAGCTTAATGGCAGGGACATGTTTTATTCACATTTTTATTCTTTCTACTGTTTATAATAGTGCCTCCCCCGACATAGCCCACCGCCCAGGACTCAGTACTGTGCGGTACACATAACAGGCACTTAATACATGTTTTAACTTGACTGTGTTCTGTTATAACATGACCTAAAATGGGCAAAACTCTCCATTTCCCTTTTTCATGAGTTTTCAAGTGGCCCAGGTTCACTTGGCACTACAGACAATACAAGAGCAATCAGCCAAGACTGAAATGCCCTGAAGACTGGAAAAGCAGACATTAAAACCACTTGCTGCAGACAGTACTCAGCGTGAGGGGGAGGAAAGAGCTGCAGCCGCGCGGCGGAGGGCACCCACAAGGCAGGACACAGCTGCTCCCCGAGAGCCGACGATCCCATTATTCTCCAAGTTTGCTCAGATTAATCAGATTCTCCAAATCTTCTGAGGCTCCCTAACACCCAACTAATAGCTACATCAAGGATAAATTTATGCTAATCTGTTCATGTGTACGCCCCGCAGTCATTAGCTGAGGAGACCGGCTCCTCTGCACAATTGCTAGGGCTTCCTAAGTAGAGAACTAATGGAAATGTTTTTAATAATTCTGCACATTAATTCCGTATTGTTTTTAGTGCTCACACATATGTGCCTGCAATTTTTCATCAAGTATCTACAGGATCTTATGATGTTGCAAGATGGCTTCTGGTAGACAGTAGCTTCTATGGGAAAAACAGCTTTTTGATGGATGTAGGTTATTCAAGTGTATTTAATAGATTCCACACAGGGTAGTTTGTCATCAAGAATAATAATACACATATTCTGATTTATGTCGGCCTCATTAATTATTTCCTTACAAGTCCATATTTTGAAGTAGCTCTATGTATGCTAAATTTACTTATACAACCTTCATCTTCATTTAACTGAAAGCCCCCCTGCAGTCCCCACTGAAACAACTGTTGTTTATTGACCGAGCAGATCAGCTTTACTTTCCCTGCCAAAGGTAAATACCCAAAAGGAATCCAAAATTACACTGAATGAAAATTTGGATGAGCACCATTTGTGTTTTAATTTGGATAAAAACAGTCTTCGAAGATTATGTGTTGTGAGGCAAATTTGGCTTATAAAGTAGGTCAAAGGTTCCTAAATGACTGAAATTATTCCAAGCAAACTGAGTTTTATCCCAAACTGGTTTTGTGTGGACCAACACAGAAAAATGAAAGGATTAATTGGAAAGCAGTGGTGTGTCTGGTTGGTTTGGTCTCTAAGGACCAACTGATTCATTTATGATTCATTTGCATGTCACTGTGGCTAGACTAACCCTTATGTTCACTGTGGCTAGAGTAACCCATATGTTCACCTGATGCCCACCCACCTAGCAGTTACCTTGACATCTGCCAGCGCAGCTTTCCCGCTGCAACTTCTGCACACATCCTTGTCTGTTCTCTGGACTTCTTTGCCTCCTTATCTATACCATGGCCTTGGACAAGTCACAGTCTTGCTGATACTCAGGGTTACTATTAAAATGGGGATAACAGAGAACACATTTAGGGACGACCTAAGGAATAAATGAGACAATGTAGGTAAAGCAGCACAATGCCTGAAGCAAGGTAAAGAGTTAATTAATATAAGTTAATATTATTTTCATTATCCTCTTCACGAATTGGCAAAAAGTAAGGAGCAAGGCAGTAGCAATGTGCTGGAAAAGCTGGGCCCAGAGCCTAGTCAGAAGAGTTGGTTATTGCAGAAGGAGATAAGGAAGCCCTTGCAATAGGAGGAGAGACAAGGGACCAAGGCCTAATAACCATAAGCTGCCACTCTCGCCACGCCTGCAGCCTGCTGGAGGGCAGATGTGAAAACAGAGTTGATGGAGCATTGTACAGACGTAATGGGTCATTTTACCACTAGGCGAACAAGAACACAATGACTTCTATGAAAGGCTTGGGGTGAATGTTCCATCCAGTGGACACAATTCAGTCATTAAGTCACACTGCTGAGATCTCTGTATGTCATTTTATTCCATGGCAAATAGTTGTTTCCTGTAGGTAAACTCATGCTGCAAGTTATCCTAAATGTTTTTGGTATTTTTGACTTCCCCCTTATTGATGTATAGAATAAAGGTGTGTGTGTGCCCAGTGAGAAAAAAAAAAAACATTAAAAAAAAAACAAAAAACAAACAAACAAACAAAAAACAGTTTGTCTCTACTGAGGTAAGCTTAGAAAGTTACAGGTGGGTCACTGACAACCACACCTGGGGGCTCCACAAAGCTATACGATGGCAGCACAGATGCAGTCCTCTTCCCAGTTCAAGCTCTGCCCTAACCCTGCTGGGCTCCTGGTTACATCCCCATGAGTTTTTTCTCATCGCATCATTCCCATTACTTACCAATATTCCCTTAGGTATTAACCGTTCTCTTTTAAAGTGATGCTGTTAGAGTACAAATCAGATCATGTCACTTCACTTACATAGAATCATTACACTTTAGAATAAATTCCAAAACTCTTATCGTAGGCTATAGGGACCAGCATGTTCTGGTCCTTCTTCACATCTCCAGACTCATCCACAACTCCTCTATTCCTCCTTCCAGCCCTACAATGATTTACCTTCTGTCCTTGCAACATGTCAACCTCCTTCCTTTCTCATTTGTGTTGGCTTTCATCTCTGCATGAAACTATCATCCCATTGCTCCTTCCCCTGGCTCCCTGTATTCATCTTCGTAGAGACTCCCTTGTTCATTAAGGAACCCTAAGCTAACGCCCTCCGTAACTCTCTACATCATCAGTATTTTAGTCAGCTTTAGAGTGTTTATCATAATGGGCACGTATTTTGTGTATTCATTTCCTTGTTTTGTAATAACTGCAGTTGTTTGAGGGGAGAAACCGCTAAGTCCCGGCTGTAGTCCTGGCACCTGGGCCAGTACTTGGAATTGAGCAGACATGAATTAAGTATTCAGTGAATGAGTAAATAAATGCTTCCTTCAAGGTTTTCCATTTTATGCAAAACAGCACGTTGTTTAATAATTATACTCATGATCTTTTTGCTATTTTTTTTTTTTTTGAGACGGAGTTTCGCTCTTGTTACCCAGGTTGGTGTGCAATGGTGCGATCTCGGTTCACCGCAACCTCCGCCTCCTGGGTTCAAGCAATTCTCCTGCCTCAGCTTCCTGAGTAGCTGGGACTACAGGTGCGTGCCACCATGCCCAGCTAATTCTTGTATTTTTAGTAGAAACAGGGTTTCACCATGTTGACCAGGATGGTCTCGATCTTTTAACCTCGTGATCCACCCACCTCGGCCTCCCAAAGTGCTGGGATTACAGGCTTGAGCCACCGATCATGATCTTTTTAAGAACATATTTGTGAGGGTAGAAATAGTATCACACAGATCACAGCAGGAAAAAAAATAATGGGTTATATAAAAAGGCCAGACAAACTGATGAGCATTAAATCACCTGATAACAGTAGCTTAAATGAGAGTTTCTGAAATTCTGTGCAAGAAATTAAACCGAGGACTAATAGATATTTGTAGTTGAAATATCTGTTTTATAAAGCAATTAAGAAATCATAAAAATGTCTTGTGCCTTTAGGGCCTAAATATTCCAAAACAAATATATATTTTTAAATTTATTATTTACTCCTTTTCAATGAATCTGACTCTGCATTCCACTGTACATCACTGATGGTAATCTATTCGCCAGACTGGCTTGCAATGGGGAATTCTGCTTGAGGTTTGTGCGCCCTTGAATGGGACAAAAATCCCCTCTGAGGATTCATTTTGCTAGCAGAAAGAAATTCTCAAAATGGGCTTGAGAACTATTTTGGTGAGGAGGAAAGGGCTGTATTATAATTGCAGCCATTTTATTTTCCTTTTTACGGTCCGAAATATAAAGATAATTTTTAGAATTCCATTTGCTTCTCTCCTTTTCCTCCCAGCCACGTGTCTACCAATTCTCCTTACTGAACAGTGAGCTTTAAAAAGATGCAGGTGTTGAAACATTCATATGGAAAATGTTCCTCAAACATGGCCCTACATTATACTTGGTAACCAATTGTGTGAATATTTACGGCAGAGTTTGCTCATCTAGTAAAGGAAAGAGGAGTTTTCCATTACAGGTCTCATATCCTGATAAAATCCTCACCAGATTATATTCCACCTTACCAAAGGAATCGCCTGTTAAAACAGTACATCTAGTTCTTCACTTTTACATTGTTATAAAATATGTCCAGGCATATAAACTGTTTTTCAGTTAACATTCCCTCTTGCTTTATTTTCTGTTTCACCTACACAAGCTTCGATGAATAAGAAAATGTATAAATGTCAGCTGGTTATCTGGACAGGCTCAGTTGCATACACAGCCATGGGTTTTTATGGCTATTTAATTTTCAGCATGCTACACTTAAGCTGTATTGATTTTTCATAAGGTCATAAAGCAAATATCTATTGAAAAGGGGACAAGATGATGGCAACTTCTATTTCTAAAGACAGACATACTGTGATGAAGTTAGCCCAATCCCTGTATCTACACATTCACCATTCTCCATTCATGCCTCCAAAACCGTCATCAGATTATTCCTGTCTGTAGCTGTTGTGACCTCCTACATAGGATAGCAAGTCTTCCTACACATAAACAACTAGGTAAAGAAAATGGTGTTGGGTTGGGAGGTGAAGGAAAGGAGCTAAATTTGAAATGCGAGTCTTTAATTAAAGCAGAAATTTGATATATGACTTCTACCTCTAACGCATTAGCATATGTACTTGATTACATCAGAAAATTGACTCTTAGGCCCTTGGAGGGCAAAGGGAGATTCTGTGAATGTACCCAAGAAAAAGCACTATCAAATTTCTGGCTCTGTGGGCTGGCAGGAGGAGGGCAACAGGCTGGTCATGGAGGCAGCACTGGGCACCTGAATCATAGAATCTTTCAGAGATGGAGCTAAAAATGGAACATATCTGTGGGAGGTGAGTCTGAAAGGCTAAGAAAAATCTCTTAGCTAAGTTCAGGAGAAACAAGCTCTTCTGGCATTTGGTTTGGCCCCCAACTAAATGGCTTTTAACTGTGGGGCCAACTATATGTCAAAGCAAATTTTAAATTTAACTCTGGTTATATCTGTATCTCATTTTAACTCTGTTTAATTCTAACACTGAAGTTTTCACATATATGGCCCAAAGGAGACATTCTTTATCTGTTTTTTAATACAATTCCTAAGTCATTGTTTTAAAGATCTCCACTTCCCTGCCCTAAGGGCTTTCTCTTCCCCTTCCCACCACAGTGGTTACTTCTCTGCATAGGTCTTGCTGTCTCTTTAGGAGACTAATCTCCTAAAGATCTCCCCATAGTTCTTTCATAAGTTTGGTTCTATAAGCTCAGTAAAATTAGGCCTTGGAAAGGACCAAACTGCACATGCCAACCCACTGTTAATTGAGGGAGAGGAAGAGAAGAGTTAAAGAAGGACAGCGTCTTCATTCTTCAAACTGTGGAACCCTGGCTCCCACTGAAGTTGGAAAAAATAAGATTAATAACTTATGTTTAACTCATCTGTGATTTTCAAAAATAACTTCTTAAATATGAGCTCACTTGATGCTGTTAAACCTGCAAGATATAACAAAGACTAAAAATATAAACAAATATTTTCCGTATAAGATACATAAGTATGTGTATTTCTCTTTGTTTTATAGCTGACAAACATGCTACAGAGAACAAACACAGGCCTTTCAGCTAGAGAGAAGTGAGCAACGGGGGACTTCAAACCTGAGGTCCCCTCTTGCAACCCTTTTGTCTTTCTGCTTCTTTTGGCTCTCCGTAGTCTGTTAAAGCCTAGGGCTAAGCTAGGGCTAAAAGGGTATTAATGAATCCTTTCAGAGGCAGCTAGGACAAAGGAAATATTGCACAAGAGAACTAAATGCTTCAGATATTGTTCCACGCTGGGCAGAGAAAAAGAGAATGAACAATTCCAAATATTAAGAGTGATGATTCTCATCTCCATCTCTGTCAATTGTTGGCCAATAGCTGAAAAGAATAAACATTTAAACAACATATGCATTTCACCTTATAGGTAGCCTTTCAACTATAGATAGGGAAAAAATGAAGGTCTCTGAAAGGACAGAGGGAAACGCCTGCAGGAAGGGACCCAGAGGCATACTGTGAAGCGTGCATTGGAATGTTTTGTTTTGTGTTCTATGCAAGACAGAATCATTTCATTATTTACAAGAGTTATTCTTTTCCTACCTCAGGAAGAAGTCAGAAAATGAGAACACAGAAATACTTTTTGTAACATTTTAAATTCTATTTCTTACATTTGAGAAAGAGATTTAAGGCCGGGCATGGTGGCTCACACCTGTCATCCCAACACTTGGAGGGGGCCAAGGCAGGTGGATCACAAGGTCAGGAGTTTGAGACTAGCCTGGCCAACACGGTGAAACCCCACCTCTACTAAAAATACAAAAAATTAGCCAGGCATAGTGGCACATGCCTGTAATCCCAGCTAATTGGGAGGCTGAAACAGGAGAATCACTTGAACCTGGGAGGTGGAGGTTGCAGTAAGCTGAGAGCATGCTACTGTACTCCAGCCTGGGCAACAGGGCGAGACTCTGTCTCAAAATACAAAAAAAAAAAAAAAAAAAGATTTAAATAAAATAGCAGTATCACCAAGTAGGAAGAAAAGAGATTCCCACAGTCTTTTTTTTTTTTTTCCTTTAGAGCTGTAAGGTTCTTAACTTCTCCACTAGTGCCGGGCTCCGAAAAGTACTTATAGAAAGCAGTTCTTTTCAGGCAGTTCTTAAGAATGTTGGAATGCGAACAACAACAAAATTGTTGCTTCAGCCACAGCCTTCACTCTGCATTTGGCCCACAAGCACTGCTGACGTTGCAGAATAAATACCAATGACACCACAAGCAACTTGAAAAGAAATTTTTGGACCGACCAAGTGCACATTATGCAAGACTTAATTGAGTACATTTCTTCACACAGAGAAAATAGCACAGTGGTCATGGGGTAAAATCCAGTGAACTGAACATACGGGGCATTTTAATTACCAAAAATTGAGCGTTCCTGCCATCATCATTGTTTATAATAACTATATACATGTGCTGCATTAAACCAGTTCTGAGTTTAAGACCTAAACGAACTAGACTCAGACACACAGACTGATTTCCTGCTCCCTACTGTCATCATAGACTAAACAAGTATTGGTCATGAATAAAATATCAAGGTGAAATATAAATATACACGTCACCCTCCTCAAAAGTATCATGGCAAAGGCCCTTACACATAATAAAACTGCTTAGTGCATCTCTAATGGGGAGACACAGTGCAACCAGCTGTGCTAGTCTTGGACTCAAGAGTCCAGCCTTTATTAACTCAAAGCTTAGGCCACTAAGCAATCTCTCAGCACCCAAGGAAGAGTGGTGAATTTAGGCTAATCTCACCAAAAATGCAAAAATGCACAATTATAAGGGCAGACAGCCAAGTAAGGAACTGCCAGGATGCTTAAGGAATTAAAGAATAAGACCAAGAAACTTCAGTCAAGATTTATAACTAGGGAAACAGTGAATAGCTACACTGGAGCAGGACGCTCTCTCCGGTGGAAGCAAGATGCATCCAGTGCCAGGTATGAGGAGGCACACTGCTGGAGGAGGATGGGAGCTTAGTGCAAGGAAGAGCCAGGCAGGCGGCAAGGCATCTACTCTGCCTCACCACCAACATGCTCAAATTCAGCTTTGATCTTCTGACTGGAAAAAAAAAATCAACCACCAGAGTACCAAATTAGACATTTTTCCAAGAATTGAGTCATTCTACTCCAATATTGGATTCAGTAATCTCAGAAAGAGATGCAAGAAAATCAATTTCCTGATAAAGACAAAATATCTCATCAAGAGCACTCTTGGGAAACCGACTGCACAGCCAGGCGAACGAGTCAGAGAACAAAGGATGCAAAGACTGCCATGCAGCATGAAATGAAAAGCAAACATTTGAATCAGTATATCCCTTCCCTTAGGAAATGTGGTTTCATCGAAAAACTGATCAAAACGAATGATAAATATTTTCTTCATCCACATTGCTCACTCTATACACAGTACCCAGATCCTGGGATGGATGATGCCAATCTTCATGGACCACACAATATATGCTGTGGTTTGCTACTCAAAGGGTGCAAGGCTAACATTTGCCCTTATCATGTTCATTTGGCTATTTGTGTTTCCCTTGCATGGAAATCCAATACCTCCTTGACCTTGCTATGTGTGCACCAAGCTGGCTCCCAGTTCAGATCTCAGGACCCAGCTCATCAAATTCACGGTTAACAAGCTTTCCTGAAGGTTCTAAATGCAATCATTGTTTTAAAAACTCATCTGCTTGAAATAAAGAAAAGAAATCATTGCCAGGAACTGCTTAAAGAAAAACAAAAAACTCATCTGATTTTTTTTTTAACTTTGCCCATCAGCTGCCAAGTAAACTTATTAAGTCTTCGTTTTATAAGGAATCATGAAACACGTCCAAAAGCAATTTTATATAGCCAGTAGGTACTAACCAAATACACTGCCATTCACATTTACAGGTTTCTTTTTTTCTGCATCCCATTGTAAACCTCTCAAAATGAAGGTAGCACATCTTTTTATACCCTTTTAGTTTCTATCACAGTTCTCTGAACACAGTGGTCTTCCAACGTTCATAGTGGCCTTTTAATCAATATTCAATGTTCAATGTTTCAAGAAGTGAAACAGTGCATATTCTATTCATACATTTATTTGCTTTTCTGTTTTCTAAAAATAACATGATTTACTCATTTTAATGTGTTCTTCCTACATTGGAGAAAAGAGATTTCCTGAGAAGCAGCGAGCAGAACCTGAATTACGTTACTCTGCATGATGTGTGCATATATATGAGATTTCTCTTACACACATCAACAGGTGGAGCATGCTAACTTGATTTCACAAGAGATCAAAGGCCAAACTTGGTTTACTGTTGTATACATTGTTTTGACTTGAGAGACAGAGACAGAGAAACAGCTAAAGACAGATACAGATTAGACAGACATAACCAAACACAACAAAAGCCCTATCACAGTGTTATGGTATTATCAAAACATTATAATGCTTAAAATAACTTTCTGTAAGAATATTGAAGATAAGAGTGCTAGGAGGAGGTTCAGAGAGAAAAACTAAAGCATTATAGATAAGAGTGGCACAACAGAGTGGCAAATGCAGGGCAGAGTAAAGAAATATCTGGAAGTAAAGGTGGTACCGGTTTAAAAGGAAGTGGCCCCGTTTGCGAAAATTCCCATAGAAAACTAAGACAAATGCTTCAAATTAAGGCAGTGGGTTAGGAAGGGAGGAGAGGGAAAACAGACAACATGCGTTTAATAAACGCTCCAGTCATCGTTTTCAGTCCGATCCCAGGTGCCATCCACAGGTGAGAGTTCAGGGCTGGAGTTCTAAAGCTGCAGCCTCAGGTCCCCATTGTCCTGAGACGGTTTTCTGAATGTGAGGGTGGGAGGCAGAGAAATTTAGATAACAGACTTACAACTCGGGCATCAGCCAAGTTTATTCTCCGGTTACAACATGTGAACACAAAGGCAATATATGTTTAGTAATCTTACATTAAGAAGGAGATCATTTTCCCCTTATAGTACCGAGGAATCCCAAATTAGGATCATTCAAATTTTCACGGCCCTTCAAACACTTTTCATCTTAGAATTGGGGCTTTTTTTCTCCATTAATTTTCCCACCATTAAGTATCAAAGTTGGATATGAAGAATATTATGATGTGGATCTTTCTTCTATTACTCTGAATGAAGGCCTGAAAGACAGTGGAAAAGCCTAGCTGTACATCACTGAAAGACTGTATTTGCCAAAACGGAAATTCGCTGCATGAGATGGTATCGTATAAATGGTTCTATACAAGATGGCTATTTCTACATCTTTATAGAAGAACCTGAATTACGTTACTCTGTTATCTGGCTACAAATTTCTTAAAATAAATAACCTTATGCAATAAATGTTTTACTTGCTCTGTGCACCCATGTGAATGGTTAAGTTTTTGTTTTTCTGGTCCCACATAGCGGCTGTATGTATTGGAAAGAAGACTAACAAAGTATTAATTCATGAGGCTGTGGTCATTTTTACTGTTTTTCTGCCTTATCTTGATGTCTCAGTTACTGTTCAAATAACTGATATGACATTAGTGTAGTAGAAAGAATGTTAACTGTAAATTTGAATACATATGTGTGTGTATGTATATATAATTAAATTGATGTTATGTTATATATTTGTAGTAATTAACATAAATCATTTCCAGTTTTATATATATATATATATATATATATATATATATATATATGATTTATATATAAGCTTTGGATTTTAAAATGTTTCAATGATTATTATTTGATTAAAAGACATGTCTGTTTCTTTCAGTCATGTCATTCTTCTGCATACATAGAACTGAACAATTTTCCATCTCCCAGTTTTGCAATCTCTCTCTTCCTCTCTCATTTCAGTTTAATTCCCACAGAAGGGGTGGAAGTAAATGCCCTTTGAGAATGTGAGAACGGATGCTTAATGAAACATTCTGACTTTATTTTCAGGAAAAAAATATGTTGCATTGTTTTCAAATCTGGGTTAGTAACTGATTTGCCAAAGGTGGCATGATGACTCCAGTGATATTTGGAATTTTAGCTTTCGTTGAATTCTTCACAGCAATCCCTGTAATTTCTGTTACGTATAGGACTTAACCAGAGATATGAATGTATCCTTTTATTTCTTAGATGAAAAATAATTCTGTCTAACAGGCAGTATGCTGCAGAAGTATTGCAGAGGCTCTAAAGAGAAAGACATTTTTTTCCCCCAAGAAAAACTTCACCTGGAAGTTTTTTCTTCACCTAGAAGTTTTTTCTTCACTTTTAGATTGCTGAAGAGCTCCTCCTTTTGACATTCACTCAGTGCATCTGAAAGGAGCCCAGCAATTACTTCAGTCCTCCCAGGATGAAATTAAAGTGGAGCACCCCCTACCCCCTCAAGCATCAGCCTGCCACCAGCAACACTCCCAGGACTGCCACGGTTGCAGGAATGGGGACCTAGAATGCATAAGGCTGGGGCTGAGTTCTCACATTCCATTTCCTCTCTGATCTTTAGTGTCTGCTCATAATGCCCTAAGACTTTCCCACCCCTGTGATTTTTTTTTCTTTCTTTTTCTCTACAATATTACTATTTTCTGTAATATCCGGCCCCCTGCTTTGTCCTAGGGAAGTTTCTGCAGGATTGAACACACTCTGTTGTTTAATTCACTTCTATAGAAACAACACAGTCATCTCCGAGGAAAGCTGCCATTTCACAACCACTCTTGCTTTCCCTGAAGCCACACTTTTTTCCTTTCACTCAAAATCTAATCCTCTTGGCTCTTTGTTGCTACACTGTTTCAGAGGAAAAATCAGATTACCCTAAGAATATAAATACTGAAAAACAAATGTGCTACCCTGAATTTAGCTCACCTTTTCTCTTTTTCTTTCTTTCAGATGGAGTCTTGCTCTGTTGCCCAGGCTGGAGTGCAGTGGCACGATCCTGACTCACTGCAACCTCTGCCTCCCGGGTTCAAGAGATTCTCCTGCCTCACACTCCTGAGTAGCTGAGATTATAGGTGCACACCACCACGTCCGGCTAATTTTTTTTACGTTTAGTAGAAACGAGGTTCCACCATATCGGTCTGGCTGGTCTTGAACTCCTGACCCTTGTGATCCACCTGCCTCGGCCTCCCAAAATGCTGGGATTACAGGTGTGTTAGTGCACCTTTTCAATGTTCATTTTGGAATAATCAGTTTGTGCCCTAAAATAAATCCTCTCTGACATTTGAGTCTCATTTAATCTTCACCTTGGTTGAAGCTTCTGGGCCTCCATGTCTCTCCACCCTCCCGCCCTTCAACTCTGGGTTGCCCAGCAACCTCAAACAGCTGGCTGCCCAAATAGGAAAAGGAAATGGGATTAACTCTGGAGGTAACTAATTGAAGGGAAGCATTAGTATGCTCTCAATCAGAATTATTTCAATACTAACTGATTAAGTTGTGCTCAGCTGTCCTAAGTGAGCGTTAATTTTACTTTTACAAACATTTTTAAATGTGGAATGTGGAGTGTACAGGTAGAAGGACGGTCACAGACATCAAGACGGAATATTCACAGTGGTGGTGACAGCAGCTAAAAGCAACTGCCCTCTGCCTGCCAAAGTGCACAAAATCATATTACAAGTCTTTTGCCCACTACTCCTCTCATTCATGCATTCATGCACTAACTCACTCGGCCACTATTTACTGAAAGGCAACAAGCCATTATAGAAATTCTGTGGCCTCGGGAGATGAACCAGACTTTGATATCATTTCTAGCTCCACTATTTAGTAGCACTGAGATACGGAGCTAAGTTTCGTAAACTTTCCAAGTCTTAATTTCAACATTGGTAAAATCAAATAATATCTACCTTAAAGAGATATTGTGAGGTTTAAGTAAAACAGAGCAAGCAAAACAACCACTATGGTAACTGCCCAGGTTAGATCTTCAGTTAGTTCCTTTTCCCCTCTGCTACAGGGCACTGGATTGTGAGAGAAATGCTGACAATGCATTAGGTAGTTTGGGAAATATGCGGCCATATTTCAAGCAGCAAGTCAAGAAAATAATAGAATCTCAGCAGTAGAAATTGAGAGGGATGGACAGACATGAGACTCGTTAATACAGTCTGAATTGATGAGCCCGCCCAAATCTCACATTGAAATGTAAAGGTGTTTGGATCATAGGGGCAGATTCCTCATAAATGTCTTGGGCCATCCCCTTGGTGATAAGTAAGCTATCCCTCTGACTTCACACAAGATCTGGTCATATTAAAGTGTGTGGCACCCCCATCCCCCCACATTCTCTTTCTCTATCTCTTTCTCTCTCGCTCCTGCTTTTGAAAAACTCTCTCCCCCTTTGCCTTCCAACATGACAAGAAGCTTCCTGAGGGCTCCCTGAAGCCAAGGAGGTGCCAGCACCATGCTTCCTGTAAAAGCATGCAGAACCATGAGCTAATTAAACCCCATTTCTTTATGTTACCCAGTCTCAGGTACTTCTTCATAGCAATGCAAGAATGGCCTAACCAATGGTTTTTAAGAAAAAATGAACAGAATGAGGTGAATGTGAGTAAGTGAAAATTGTCAAAGATGTCTCTGATGTTGTAAGCCTAGATGATCTCAGAGAATGGTAGTGTCACTGAGAAATGGGTAACCAAGGAAGGGAAGTTACTTTGTAGATGTGGAACAATTTAGGTGTAAGTACAGGGACTAGAGCTAATTCTGGGTTATAACAATGAAGAACAGCACTTTGACGTCCACTTGCCTTGTTTCTACTCTGCTATGGAACCTAACTACCCACAACAATGCAGACAGCAGGGGCAGGTGAAGAACAGATAGAGTCAGCTAGAGTTATCAGAATCTAGGCTGCTCAAACGAGCTAGAATTCTGACATTCAAAGATATGGCACTGGCTTTACAAACACTTTTAAAGGATTCTTTTCCTTCAGAGACTATATGTATTTTAAGTATGAGCTAGGTTATGCTGCAGTAATGAATTAACCACCAGATAGCATTGCCTTAGGCTAACAAAGGCTCATTTCTTGCTCTTACTACATGTTCAGAGCAGGTTGGGGAGCTCTGCTGTACACAGGAACTCAAGGATGCAACTGATAGAGACTACCATCTTTTAAATGAACCACCTGGGACACAGATCTTTTATTTTTCCCACATCAGGGGACAAAGACACATGAACTTTCATTGCCAAGTCCTAAAATTACACGTGTTTCCCTAGAGCTTCTTTACCAGAACTATCTCACATGGCCCTGCTCATTACACAGAGTCTGAGAGCTTCGCTGTTCCAAGTGCTAGGCAAAGTGGGAGAAGTGTATGTCAGAGAACACTAGACACCTTGTCTTTAACTAGACACCTTGATGAGTTGAACACTTCCATTTCAGAAATAGGTGGCTTAAATTTCTTTAATCTTGCACTAGTACATTCAGAAAATAGGGTATCACTCACTTTAATGATTAGGACAGTCTATATAAGGGAGGGGGTTCACATGATAAAAAAAGATAAGCTGGCCCATTGAGACCTAGAAACTATTTGCTAAGAGACCAACAGTTTTCAAAGTGAGAGCCAAGAACCTCTAGATACCTCTGAGACCATTTCAGGTCATTCATGAAATCTTTCTTTTTCCATATTCTTATCTGTGGGAGGCCAAATTTTATGTATTTCACCTAACACAACATATTGCAGCAGATTAACTGAAGAGGCAGATATTAGAATCTAGCTGTCGACAGTTAAGCCAAATGTTAATATAAAAGAAATTTGCAAAAAAAAAAAATTGTAAAACAGTGCCGCTCTTCACATGGTATATTTTTGTTTTGGAAAATAGCTATTTTTCCACAAGAATGTATTACATATGTTTATATTAATATATATTAATATATATTATATATATGTGGCAAAGGTGAGTAGGTGGGTTATGATTAAACAGAGTTCAGACAGTCTCACATATAATATATTAATATAGTATACGTATAATATATATAACATATATAATACAATAATATATATTAATGTGTTTATTATTATTCGAAATGAATCAACAAACATTTTATAACCTCAATTTTGGTATCTAATTTAGTACTGATAGAACCCCTGCAAACATAATTTTAAGAGTCTTAAGGTACACTGAGACTAAAAATTTGAGAACCACTTTCCAGACCCCTTCAAGTCAGTCATATAGACCTAAGACCCTCGGCACATTGGGCAAGTTAATTTTAGGAAACGGGCTTCAGAATCTCTATAGACTGTAAGAGTCCACTCAAGAGTTTAGTTCCTCATTTCTTTTTCTTTTTTCTTTTTTTTTTTTTTTTTTTTTTGAGACGGAGTCTTGTTCTGTCCTCAGGCTTGAGTGCAGTGTCGCGATCTTGGCTCACTGCAACCCCTGCCTCTTGCGTTCAAGTGATTCCCCTGCCTCAGCCTCCCAAGTAGCTGAGACTACAGGTGCCTACCACCATGCCCAGCTAATTTTGTGTATTTTAGTAGAGACAGGGTTTCACCATGTTGGCCAGGATGGTCTTGATCTCCTGACCTAGTGATTGGCCCGCCTCGACCTCCCAAAGTGCTGCGA
Organism: Saimiri boliviensis; assembly: GCF_048565385.1. Classification (NCBI taxonomy): domain Eukaryota; kingdom Metazoa; phylum Chordata; class Mammalia; order Primates; family Cebidae; genus Saimiri; species Saimiri boliviensis. Next base: position 79,063,304 of record NC_133450.1, read on the forward strand.
TTACAGGTGTGAGCCACTGCACCTGGCCTAGGTTCTCATTTGTCTGCAGGTCAAACAAGTGGTTTCAGGGACTGAGGAGATAAGGCACCATGAAGGCTAGACTGGTCTAACCCAGAGTCCTAAAGTTCAGACACATCCTCTTAAGGACCTGCATTCTGAATGAGGTGTAGAGTCAACATGTGGGATGGACTGCTTAAGCTGGTGAGTAAGCCTTCATTGGTTGTTCTCAGTTAATTATCACTCATAAAAGTTATCATAGAACCTTTGTTTAAAAAAATCATCTAATATCCAATAAAATGTTCGTAAAATCTAAAAACTTAGTAACAGTTTAAAAATGTTTGTAAAATTAACAAGAAGAGTATAACCTGAAGTATGAAGTTAGGATAGAAATGAGACTAGAGAAAAAGGTGGGAATGTGTGCAATGATGTTCTCATTTGCAAACTTAGGGATGCTTGAAGGACTTCTACATGTGTGTCAAGGCATTTCTGGAGTGGCCGCCTGGCAATTTCACTCCTCACAATAAGTGATGCTTTTTGTAGTTCTTCTCTTTGTCTACCCTTCAGGTGTGTCATTGTTCAGTTCATCCACCTTTCATCTGAATTATACAAAACATGCAATAGCAGAGTGGATGCAGATGATTTATAACAGGAGTTTCAGGAGAAATGCACAGTTTCAGGATCTGCCCCTGTAGTAGGATCGCCTATTACTTTCTCCTTCTCTTATTTTTCTTTTCAAACAGCTATATTCTTCAAATTATTTTCTTGTAGAAAGTAAAAAAACAAAACAAAAACAAAAACAAAAACCTGTGAATTCCTCTGCAATAAAATAAGGAACAGGATTCGTTACCCATTTTTCTTTTTCTTCAACCAAAGACAGAGGCCATCTTTGTAATCTGTCCTTGCTGGAGATTATATATTTCCTTCAATCTGAATCAGTCACTAGAAAGGTTAAAAAAAAAAAAAGAGAGGTGGGGGAAAGGTAGAAAATAGGAATGTTTAAACTACACAGAATAAATAAATAATTCAAGGATATTAACCTCTCAACTACCTGCAAAGCATTCTTTGTAGCTCAAATGGTGAGCCGGCCTTGTGAGAGAAACGGTGTTTATCATTTATTTAATACACATGGCTGCAGCCTTAGGAAGAAAAGTTTAAAAGTAATGTCAACAGGCAAAGGATCACACTAGGAGTCATGGAGCTCACCTTGCTTTTCTCCCTGAGGCAGAGCTGACGTGAATTCATTCAGGGCCATTCTATTATTCATGCAAGGAACTGTCTATCACAAATGCAATATGAAAAGGAGGTGCGCCCCATGTGAGGCATGAAATATCATCTCTAATAACTGGCAGTTTAATTTCAAGATTTCGGGACTGCTCATTTAAAAGTACCTGAAGCAAAATTCTAAAGCACAGAATGATAAAGGAAATCATTGTTGTTATACTTTAAGAAACCTTGTCCCATTTCTGCTAGAAATTATAAGAAACTGAGTTTAAAATAATGCAAAACTGACAATAGACTGTCATGGCAGACAGTGCCTCAGAACTTTTCATAAGTCTGTAGCACATTCACTAGGACATAGTTTTTGTAATTATATTGGAAAACTGGTCTTATTCTTTTCTAATTCTAGGGCAACTAAGAAGATAATTCACAAAATTTACAGAAGAATCTCTAATTTACAGTATAAGCCAGATCATGCTGCACAATCATCTACTGATAGACTCATTGTACAGCTGACTTAAAAACCTAGAAAGGACCTGAGGAATCATCCATCATAATGAAATTATGTTAGTGGTTAAGAAACTGGGGGCCAGAGGCATAGGATCAGAACTGCAGACTCAGTGTAATCCAGTATTCTTTCTATTATACTTTATGACTTTCTAAAGTTGTCTTTTAAAAATAATATGATGTTAATGATAACAGGTGTTTACTTGTCACCATATAAACAATAGGTTCAAGCACATCTTCTGGCAGATGCTCAAACACCTTCACATCTGTGATACTATGTGCTCTATCTGAGGTATGCCTCTTGCTTACAGATTTTCTACGAAAGGACTCCTGTCTGAACCTTCCTGAATTGGAGGTGTTGTGGGTAAGGGTGACACTTTTGGTGGCAATGGCCAGTTTTGTGGGATTCCCAGGGTTTCGGCTCTTCAAGTGAACCAAAAGTAGTGGGTAGAGGTGATTATTAAAACAAGAAGCCAAAGCCCACTCAACTAAGAAAGGGAGTTAAAATAGAAGGTCAAATAGAAAGGGAGGTTATAGACCCAGGACTTCCTATCCGAGTAAGGTACATGCAAGAGCACCAGCAGATGTGAGCAGGACCCTGTCTCTGCAACAGCCTGGAGCTCCTGCTGTCTGTGAATGATCTGCCTGTGCCGGCTGTGGCAAAGGTGAGTAGGTGGGCTATGGGCTATGAGTAAACACAGGGTTGAGGCAGGCTCACCCACAGAAGAAGTGTTAAGCTGGTGTGCTTGCTGTGCTTCTGATGTAGCCTCAAATGGTCTCCAGCTGGACATTTCTCCTAGCATGGTGGGGAAGTAGAGGCAAGGACCCGAGCCTTAGCCCACCCACTAATGATGAGGCCTGGCTGTCTTCCTGAGGTCAAAGAGGCGCAAGTGCTCCTCAGGCCACTTCTGGTAGAATGTGAAAGTCACCAGCATAAGAGGTTTGTAGGAAAAGAAAAGGAGAGTTTGGAAAGAAAAGTGGCAGGAATGGAATAAAGGAGACAGATGTAAGCTCTAAGGAAACACCAAAACCTTCACCTGAAAGTCAAAGAACAATTCAACTAATTCATTAGTATTTGCCTACAGTTCACAATGCCAAACAGCTTGTAGCATCACAGCCTCTGTGAGTGTTTAAATTTAATGATTCAGGACAGGGCATGTGCTTGTGGGAAAAAGCAAATACACACACATGTGTGCACACACAGGTACACAGGTACTTTTCCTTCTGCTGATTTTGCCTGGTGTGTCTACGAAACAACCACATTCTAGGTCCTGCCACTTTGGGGTTTAGAGGGCTTAGGAATTTAAAAAAGAGGAAGATGAGGGTGGGTGGGATATGGGACACCACTGTGCCTCAAATGACAGAAAGGAAACCACTGTGAAGGGCTTTCCAACAGTCTGGCCTCTGAGAAACCAGGAATAAAGTCACCCTGGAATCTAGAAACGCTAGATCCTGTAAAGCTCAACATCAGGAAATCATAGTGAGAAAACAGGGAGGATAGGAGAGCGAGGACGTGAAGGGAGCTGTGATTACTTATTCTCACTGCTGTATATTATCCTATTGTGAAAATGAGGACTAATATCACCAGTATAATGTTAAGCAAAAGAAGCCAGACACAAAGAGCACATACTGCATAAATCTGTTTACACAAAATTCAAAAACAGACAAAAAGCATCTGTGCTACTAGAAGTCATTAAAGTGGTTATAACAAAGTGGAGTTGATAATGTTCTTAACAATAGTTGTTATTTCAAAATTAGCCAACATCCTGTTTTCAGTGAGTACCTACATATGTATATGCACCCATGATTTTTTTGTGTTTAGAGAGTAGGACACTAAGCACATTATTATTATGTAATTTACAGTAATAAGGACAGTTGTAACTCTTCCATGGCAGGCAGTATAGTACTGTAATGGAGGAAGCATAGGTTATACTGTAAAGCTAAGCTCAATTAAATGATTCAGCTACTCACTAGATCTATAATTAGAGTAAACCTATATATACTTTAATATCCTTGTTTGTAACATTGGGATAAAAATATCTATATTTAGGAGTATCATGGAAATACAAAGAAATGAAAAATAATAAGCATGGGCATATCTCAAAAATACTGTGGGTTTGGTTCCAGAATGTTACAATAAAACAAATATTGTAGTAAATTCACATGAATATTTTGATTTTCCATGGAAAATAAAAGTTATGTCAACACTACACTGTGCTCTATTGAGTACACAAAGACATTATATCTAAAAAATAGTATACATACTTTAATTTAGAAATGCTTTATTTCTGAAAATGCTAATGGCCATCTGAGTCTGCACTGAGTCACAATCTTTCTCCTAGAAGATGGTCTCCCCTCTCTGCTGATGGCTTGCCTCTCTGTTGATGATGAGAGTGGTGATTTGCTGAAGGCTATGGTGGCTGTGACAATTTCTTGAAATAAGCAAACAATGAAGTTTGCTGCATGGATTGACTCTTCCTTTCATGAAAGATTTCTATGTAGCATGTGATATAATTCAATAGCGTTCTACCCACAGTATGACTTCTTTCAAAATTGGAGTCAGTCTTCTCAAATCTGCCACTCTTTATTAACTGAATTTATGTAATATTCTAAATATTTTATTGTCATTTCAACAATGTTCATAACGTCTTCACCACGAGTGGAGTTCATCTCAAGAAATCAAACTTTCTTTGCTCACCCATAAGAAGCAACTCCTCATCCATTAACATTATATCATAAAATTGCAGCAATTCAGTCTCAGCTTCAGGTTTCATCCCATTAATAATTCTAGTTCTATTGCTATTTCTGCCACATCTACAGTTATTTCCTCTACTGAAGTCTTAAACCCCTCTAAGTCATCCATGATGGTTGGAATAAATTTCATTGAAACATCTGTTAATGTGGATAACTTGACCTCCTTCCATGAATCACTAGTGCTCTCAATGACATTTATAATGGTGAATCCTTACCAGAAGGTTTTCAGTTTACTTTGCCCAGATCCATCATAGGAATAACTAAGACAGCTATAGACTAACAAAATTATTTATAAAAGAATAAGGCTTACAAGTTGAAATTACTCCTTGATCCATGGGCCACAGAATAAATGTTTTGTTAGCAGGCATGAAAACATTAATCTTCTCGCACATCTCCATCTGAGCTCTTGGGTGACTAGGAGCATTGTCAATGAACAGTAATATTTTGAAATGAATCTTTTTTTCTAAGCAGATCTTAACAATAGGCTTAAAATATTCAATAAACCATGCAGTAAACAGATGTACTGTCATCCAAGCTTTACTCTTCCATTTATAGAGGACAAGCAGAGTAGATTTAGCATTAATTCTTAAGAGTCCTAGGATTTTTGGAATGGTAAATGAGCATTGGCTTCAACCTAAAGTCAACAGCTGCATTCGCCCTTAACAAGAGAGTTAGGTTGTCCTTGAAAGCTTTGAATCCAGAATTGAATTCTCCTCTCTAGCTGTGAACATCCTAGATGACATCATCATCTTCCAGTAGAAGGCCATTTTATCTACATAAAAATCTGTTGTTTAGAGTAGCCACCCTCTTCCATAATCTTAGCTAGATCTTCTGGATAACTTGCTATGTTTCTCCACAGACACTTGCTGCTTCCCCTTAATCTGCTATGCTATGGAGACCTTTCATGTTATGGAGGTTCTTCAAAGTTCATGAGTCCACCTCTGCTAGCTTCAGACTTTTCTTCTCAGCTTCTTCACCTCTCCAGCTTTCAGAGAATCAAAGAGATTCAGGACCTTGCTCTGGATTTGGTTCTGGTTCAGGGAAATGCTGTGGCTGCTTTGATCTTCTGTCCAGGCCACTGAAACATTCTGGGTATCAGCAGTAAAGATGTTTCACTTTCATGTCATTCATGATTTCAATGGAGTAGCACTTTTAATATCCTTCAAGAACTTTTCCCTTGCTTTTGACACTTGGTTAACTGGTGCAAGAAGGCCTTGTTTTCAGCCTGTCTTGGCTTCTGACAGAACTTACTCAGCTTCATCACTTCTAACTTCTGATGTAAAGTGAGAGACATATGATTCTTCCTATCACTTGAATACTTAGAGGCCACTGTATGGTTATTAATTGGCCTAATTTAAAAATTTTTTTGTCTCAGGGAATAGGGAGGCCTGAGGAGTGAGAGAAGAGAGAATAGCAGGTTGCTGGGGCAGTCAGAACACATACAACATTTATCAATTAGTTTGCCATCTAATGTGGGCACAATTGGTGATGCTCCAAAGCAATTACAATAGTAATGTCAAAGATTACTGATCACAGATCACGATAACCAATATAATAATGATGAAAAAGACTGAAATATTGTGAGAATTACCAAAACATGACACACAGATACAAAGTGAGCACATGTTGGAAAAAAGGCACTGATAAACTTTTTCAAACACACAGTTACCACAAAACCTTCAATTTGTGAAAAAATGCAACATCTGCAAAGTGCAATAAAGTGAAGCGCAGCAAGATAAGCTATGCTTATACTAACAGTGATTGTTAATGGTAATTTTATTCTTTTTCCTTTCTCAGTCAGCACATATGCATCACATATTTGTGATGTGATTATAACTACTTTTCAAGGTGATTGCATCCCTTGATCACAGAAAATACAGGCAATCCTGAAGCTAATAGGACACTCTATCTCCACAATGCAAAATGTGTTGTTGTTGTTTCTTCTCACTGGACCACCACTGCCATCATTTCCAAGGTTGGAGATCAATGATTCTGTTAACAGTTCCTTTGTCTATTTTCCCACTGTCAGTCAATGGCACCCAGCATATGTAATTTTCTTCGCTTTCATCCATTCTCACCTTCCCCGATAAATCTATATTGCAGCTTCAGTGCAGGTGGGTAAAATACATCCATAGGCTTCTTTGTAGAACTTGACCTCGGGTAGAAATTAGATGGAGTTTGGGTAATGACTCCCTATCTTCATAGACAAATTTACCTGCTGAAAGACGGGACCATCAAACTTACTGATTGATATGAATGGTCCAGGAGACTCAGATGAACAGCCCCTGAAGAGGGAGGTGTGATAGAACATGAGGCAATTCAGTTATGCAAAGCTGGAGGGGCAGAGGCAGAAGAGGTGAGGCAGAGAGGGAAGGCAGCATCTAAGATACTTTCCCTTATTGCAGTACTTTCCATACAACTTCTGAAATCTTCATAGCAGTTTCACTCCCTAATTTCTCTTCTGTTTTCTTTTCACACAATCAAGCTCTTCTCCCTAATTCTTTGATTCCTTTTCAACTTTTCTTAGCTTTTATTTTGATTTCTCTATCAATCCAGATTTTTACTGTGCATTTATTGAGCTCATAAATAGAGCTTGTACCCTGGAGGAACAGCATGAGAAATTAAATAGATTGTATTCAATTTATTTTTAAGTTAATATTACAGCAAGTGAACCAAAATTTCATTTCTTTATATACCGGTTAATGAACTTACATTTTGGCAGACATGAAAGCTTCTTTCAGGGCTTTTCCCTCCTTTTCTTTTCAAGTCTTTTAAAAAAGTAGCTTTCTAGGCAAGTTTCAGTAGCGGGGTGAGGATGGAAGTCTGATACTACAAACCTTCCCTTTTCTCTCAAATCTCAAGCTTCCCTTCTTTTGCTGAGCATCTTAAACAAGCAGGCGGATGTTTTTCCTCTTTTATTTTTTAATTGCTTATGTTGATGTGCAAGACAACATTTTCAATGAGATGCAAACGGAGTTGCCCACACAGCAATAATGGGGGCTTTGTGGGCTGCTCAGCATGTGCTGTGTTTCTCTGAAGCCTTTAGGTTCATACCCCCAAGCTCTACAAAGAGGTCAGTACATTTCAGTTCTCTCTCTCCCATACCAAAGAGATGTTCTGACTGTGAGAAAAAACAGCAGGTAGAATAGTCACTGGCAGAAGACTCCTCTACTCCCCAATATGCCCATCACTTATTTTCCACTGACAGTCAATTATTGCATTTAACTAACAGTTGTAGTTTATGAAGATTTAATGAAATACTGCCATGATATGGTAAACCAGTGCCAATTGAAAGAGCTGCTTCAGTCAAAGACTTCTGCTATTCAATTAGCTTTCCCCGTTAATACATCATGATAGCAACTCTGACTGGGAAAAATAACATTCACTAATTTACACCTGAATGACACAGAAAAGGTTGCTAAGTGCTTTGGAATTACAGCAGGCTTATTATTTGATGCAGGGACTAACATATTTTCTGGTTAAGGATGAATTCTGGCTAAAGATTGCAGAAAAATGAACAAATAGAAATTACCTATGTTGATTTAGTGTTATTTTCAAGGTCACCTGATCATTTAAGTGAGGATTGTTGCCTTTTATATAGCTATTAGCACTATCAAATGCTTTTATTTAACAGGGACAGCAGAGACTATTGATTTCTATCCTTCCTCAGGTCCTCTTAACAGGAGTTTTAAGTACTCAAACCCAGGTAGTCTCTAGCAAAATTAATGTTGTTGGAGAAGAGTACAGATATTGTTGTCTGGGCAACAGGCTTGGGCACTGTCAGTCCCAAAAACTTCCGTGGTCCTATTTTTTTAAGGCAAGACAAAAAAAGGCTCCTACTTCAGAAGGATTATCTCACTCTTGGGGCCTCAAAATTAGAAACAAAAGGCAAAACTAACAGCACATCTTGTCTTAGAATTTCCTAAATAATCCACAACACATGGTATAGCTACAAAGTAGTGGAAAAAAAAAAAAACCACAGTACAAATAAGAATAAACTTACAGAGTTCCTAACCTTATAGGTGAGTCAACAAGGTCATGTCCTAGGAGACTTAGAAAACTTAGGAAATTGAGGGGATCTTGGGAAGAAATTCCTGCAAATTTACAGGTATTACAGGTGAAGTTAGATGGCAAATGTCTGGCTAGTCCTCCTATCCTTAAGAGGCTTTAGAAGTCCAATCTGGAATTCCTCACAAAAATTTCCAGCAAAGCGAATTTAAGATCTACATGGTAAATCACCATTCTTGAGGATTTGTTTGGAGGTTCTGGCAGGGGAGCGCACCTAGAACACTCTTGACAGAAGGCCAGTCCTCCTTTATTGGGCATGTTCGTCCTCTTCCACCGAGCATGCAGCTTTGAGAGGGATGCACATGGAGCAATGAGAGAAGAAGGGAACGCCTGTCTAGCCAGCCAGACTAGCCCAATTAACCCTGGCGATCAATGGAGTGGCAGATGTTGCAGCCAGATCACCTTTACATCTGTAAATTACCATTCTTGTTGCACCTATATAAATAAGTCATATCTAATGTGATCAGCCTTATTCTGTAATCAAGAATGATTTTTCTTTGAGATTACTTTTGATCAAAAGCAGGATGACTGTAGAGAGGTGTTGTACGACAATGGAAAACTACGAACCATTTATAGCACACCCTTCTGAGTAATCAGAATCTGCCTTGTTCAATGTCTTTATGCTATTTTGCAACACTTTAAATTGTAGAAACATAGGCAAACGCCATCTTTTAAAGTAGAGATTTAATTGACTTCCCCTCACTTACAGGAAAAACATGGTTTTAGTATTTAGTTGTAAATTGGCTTAGGTTCTGTTCCTTGCAAAACTTTAAAATCCTTACAAATTTTCAACTATTCCAGTTTACTTCAGTATCTGGCTACAAGTCTCCAAACTAACTGTTCCATTTTTCTCCCTTCTTTCTGGCTCATCAACAGAGACCTAAAATATAACTGCATGGATCTCTAACTTGGCTCTAAGCTGCTTTACTTTTGGCCATTTTACTTGGGCTCTGAAGAAAGTTTGTCAGCTAAATTCTGGAAACTTGATATAAGCCTTGAAAACACTCACCACAACAGAAGATGATGGATGATCTAAAATATTTCCTGGAAAGAAAGTCTAGGGAAATGCTTGGGTCATACAAACCCCTGTATAAGAATGAGAACATCATCACCAAATGCATCAATACCCTACTTTGAAAGCAGTGAGCAGTGCTGTGTAACGAATATATTTTCCTCCACTGACCTCTTGGAATCCACTGGACTGATAACCACAAGTACCACTCCTGGTTCTTTAATACAACCATTTGTATTAATATTTCCTCATTTTCAGTTCAGCCATCCCTTTTTAACACATGGCTGGTGTTTAGGGCTCTAAAACAACTGACCTTTGTTACCTATTCTCAAAAGATGACTTTAACTAATGAGACAAGAACAGCACCAACAAGAGTTCTTTCTGAGACTATTTCTTAGACCTTTCTTTGCCCCACTCAGAATGTTTATTATCTTCTCTGAGTTGTACAGCAACAAATAACATTCTTAAACAAAAATGTGGACTGATAATGTTGAACTTTACCTGAGCCCTACGTTCCCAAAACACAGAGATGGTGAAGAACTCCCCAACACACACACTTTTATTTACCTATACACAGCTAACTGCCAGTGACCACCCTGCCCTCCCATATTCCCAGGTAAGACCTCGCTCTGTCCTTCCTCATGGCTCTCATAAGATTTCTGGATGACTTGTTTGTTTACGTAACTCTGTCAAACCCTGGGCCCACTTCCTTTTCTTTGAAATGTTTCTCATTAATGAATGTTTTCCCTGTTGTAACAGCCTAAATAAAATAATCTCCTTAATCTTCGAGCGGATTTTGTCTTTCACAATAGGGTTTGGATTGCATGGAGGTGTCTGGATTTGTCAAAAAATCATGAAATAATACAATTCGGTTTGTGTATTTCATTAAATATAGATTTTACCACAAAAGACGAAATGAGGACTGTAAATAAGCAATGAACTATACATAGTTAATGCTTTCTACACTTAGCTGTTTGAAGCGAGGCATTTATATGTCTGTGACTTACTTTGTTTTATATATATATATATATATATATATATATATATATATATATATATATATTTTTTTTTTTTTTTTTTTTTTGAGATGAGGTCTCACTCTGTTGCCTGGGTTCAAGTGATTCTCCTGCCTCAGCCTCCCAAGCAGCTGGGATTACAGGCACCCGCCACCACATTAGGCTATTTTTTTGTATTTTCATTACAGATGGGGTTTCACCACGCTGGCCAGGCTGGCCTTAAACTCCTGACTTCAGACAGTCTGCTCACTTTGGCCTCCCAAAGTGCTGGGATTATAGGCATGAGCCATCTTGCCTGGCCTGTAATATATATTTTTTACAAAGATGAGTTGATCCATTCATAGAGAGATGAATTGCTAATTAGTATGTGATAAAGCAAATATAATATACTAATTACAGAATCTATGTGATAAGTTTATTAGTGTTCACATCAAAGTTAATGGAAAAATATTAATTTTTTTCCACTAAGATTGAGAAGAAGGCATGTCATCATTCTGTTCTGTCATATCATTCTATTCAAATTTGTACCAGAGGCATTGGCCAGTTCCATTAAAAAAAAAAAGGAATAAAAGACATAACGATTGAGATTTAAAAAAAAACTATTGTGTCAGATGTTATGATTATCTATGCAGAAAACTCTGAATAATGTATAAAGCAATTACTAGCAGCAGTAAGTGTACTTAGGTTATAGGATACGTAAATATGTGGATATTAACTATAGTTTTATATACTATTATAAATAAGAAAATGAAGTTCTTAAAATAGCATTTATATGGCATTGACAAAATCAAATACATATAACATATATAATAAAATATAATAAATAATTCTAATAAATGTATTTATAATATATTTATTATAGACAAATATATGATTTAATAAATCTATTAATTAAATTAAATATAACAAATATAAAACCACAATAAATATAATGAAAGATGTTCAAACTCTGTACTCTGGAATACTATGAAATGTATCTGAGAGAATCAAAGATCTAAATAAATTTATCTGACTCAATATTGCTATGATGTTAATTCTCAAACTAATTCATAGTTACAACTAAATTTCAAGTGATCTCAGACTTATGATAGTAAAAATAAAGATAAAATGTATATGTGGGCTAATTCATATTTTGAGAAACTTTACAGATGTTTAAAGACAACAAAGACAGCGTTTACTTGAAATGATTTATCTAATCTGCTGATATTATAAAACACAATTAAAACAATGAATTACCTTGTTAGAAAAGTGACAGTATCTCAGTGTCATCTATTTCCATGTCTTGTCAGTGACCTCAGATACATTACTAAACATTTAATCATTAGAAAGGCAGCTCATAAGCCCTGTTAACCCCAGAAAAACTTTACCAAAAGCCAAAAACAATTTAATTTATAAAATATCAAATGTATATATTTAAAGATAGAAGTAGGATTAAAGATAAAGTAAAAATAGCCTCTTGAATTAATGTACGATAAGATAAAACAGTATAACTTATTGTATATTGCTATATTAATTTATGTGTAATCAAATCTGCTTTGCTTTAAAAAAAATCAGTGTGTTTAGTTCCTTTACCTTACACTGAGCTCTATTTATTAACTGTAAATTTCTTTTTTTATTTTATTTTATTTTTTTTTGAGACAGTCTTGCTGTGTCTCCAGGCGCCAGGCTGGAGTGCAGTGGTGCAATCTCAGCTCACTGCAATCTCTGCCTCCCAGGTTCAAGCAATTCCCTTGCCTCAGCCTCCTGAGTAGCTGGGACTACAGATGCGCACCACCACACCCAGCTAATTTTTGTATTTTTTTAGTAGAGACGGGGTTTCACCATGTTGGCCAGAATGGTCTCGATCTCTTGACTTCGTGATCCTCCCACCTCAGCCTCCCAAAGTGCTGGGATTACAGGTGTGAGCCACCGTGCCTGGCCAATTTCATTTTTTTTTTTAAGAAAAAAAATGAACTACATTGTTATTTAAGTTCTAAATAAGACTTGTTTGTACTTGGATAGAGCTTATCTGGTGCACTGAAAATAGGATTAATATATACACTCCTAAATATATAGGTAGCCCTTTTTCAAAGACAGATTATATTTACATATTTACTATAAACACAGGCATACAGTATTTATAAATTATAACAATAGGTCTATATTTCTTGAGTAAACTAACATTATAAAAAATAAAGCATAGATAAAACATAATATTAGAAGACTTCTCAGAATCACATATCAAATGGCTGGGATTTAAGGCAATTCTGACTGGAGTCTAGAGCTTTCGACTCAACATATATCCAAAATGTCATGTGTTTTTGCTTAAAATACTAATACAAATTTAGTTTGTGTGAATAGCCATGTAACATCTATATTAATAGCAAAAGTAGGCAAGGCCTCTCTAATCAATTCCCTATTAAAATAAAGGGGAAATAAAAGTAAAAATTCATCAGCAGTAAAAGGGTAGGGTGGTAGGCAATCTTGAGACATAATTACTCAAGTTGGAAAATTCAGTTACGAAATGGCTTAAGGTAACTCCTAGCACCACCATCAACCCATAAAATTAGTATTAAGAAAAGAAAGTGTACAAATCTTAAGAATTGTTCACTAAACAAAAAGCAGGTTCAAGTTGCATGGGCAGTCATGGGATAAGGAAAGGAACAATATTTAAGAGAGAAAGCTAGTACCATTCCAATGGGTTGGGCATAATTGCTGGCCATTTTCAAGGACAACATACACAGGGGTGGGAAGCATCCCTGCTGGTGAAGTCACACATTTAATGAAAGAATCTCAAAAGAAAGATCTGATCCCACTACTACCATGCATAGCTAAGCTTTCCTTCCTTGCTTATCACCTCTGCCCTCCTGATTACAGAATAAATAGAAGGCAATATCCACTTTGTTGGATGTGCACAGAGGAGAGTAGAATAGAAGGGACAGATAACATAACTAAATAAATTAAGGAAAATGACAAAAAGATGTGATTTACATTATTTTAGCAGTAAATGGAAGGTCTAGGTCAGTGGTTCTCACACTTTGCTGCATTTTAGAATAACTCTCATGCCTCAGCTATATGCCATCGCAATTAAATAAGAATCTCAGGCATTAATATTCTTAAAACTCCCCTATGTTATTTCAATATGCAATAAAGTTTGAGCAGTGCCTCTCAAACATTAATGTGCATAAAGATCACTGGGGGATCTTGTTAAACTGCAGTTTCTGTTTCAATAGGCGTTGGGTGGTGTCTTTGATTCTGTATGCCTAATAAGCTTCCAGGTGACACCAGTATATCTGGTTTGAGGACTGCACTACGGGTAGCAAGGGCCTAAACAGAACTGGTGATGAAAAGTTGAGACAAATAGAAAGAGAAGGCATAGAAATTATGCAGTTATGTTTCTTTAAAAGAAAAGAACAAGCAAACAAAAAAGGTAAGTAACATAAAATCAAAAGTAGTCAAATAATCCATCTGTAAAGAAAATCCAATCTAAGAAGGCATCGCAGAATCTGAAAAACTGCTATGTGCTCCTGAACTTAATAAGAATTTGAATGAAGTAAACATCAGTTCAAAAAGAAGATGATAAAACAACAGATAAATATATGAAAAGGGAGAATGCCAAGCTAAGGAGAAAAGACGGAGAACCAAATGCTGTCAGATACTAAAATTCTTTTAAGAACAAAAACCAGATTAGAATTGTGAAATACCAGTGCAAAGAATAAAAATGAAAGTCAAAAAGCAGATACAAAGAATACAGATAATTCAATATGGATAACTGGTGTTTAAAAATTTTAAATCCAATAAGTACACCAGAAAATATATTCAGAGACATATGGGACCTGTACTCTTAAATGAAGAAAAAATAAATACAAACGTAGCTTGAAAAGACACAACATAGACCAGGATGCAAAACAGTCAAAGTTAATATATACCCTTCATAAGTTACTTAATTTTGAGGATAAAGAAAAAAAGGTAGAGGGGAAAAAAAAAAAATCAAGTTACTTCCAAGCAGAAAGAGAAAAAAGTAGAGAACTCAGACTTTCCCAAAACAGCCTTTAATGACAAGGACTATGGAAACAGGTCTACAAAGTTTTAAATAAAACAAAAGTTATATATCAAGAATATTTTAAGTGTCTAATCTTATTCAAGTACAAAAGTGCTAAGTAGATACTCTTGATGATTAAGAAACTCAGAGAATATTCGAGAATTCTTCTTGAAAGAAACAAATGATTCAGTGATGATATGTCAGCAGCCAAGGCATAAGCAAAATGAGGAACTCAGAAATAAAGAAAGCCATGGTGGAATTACTGGAGATGTTTCTGCTTTTGGAATGACACAGAGAGGAGTTCCATAGACCTGCTTCCCAGTGAAACAGGTGAAAATTGTTTTAAAACAACCTTTAAAATCTCTAGAAGTAGTCCTAAGTGCATAGAGAAAATGAGAAAACATTTTTTTTCAAAAGTCTGCTAAAACTTGACAGGAAAACAAATTCTGCAGCATTTGAACAAAGATCTATTCCTTCCATTTATCCTTCCAGCTCAGCATAGTAGAAATTCCAATCCAGACTGTGCATGTCTAAGAACGTAAGGCTTCCACATCCCTCAGCTCCTAGATGGTTATCTTCCTGAGAGGGACAGAATATCAGTATTTCTTATCTTGTACCATTGACTTGTTGCTCAGGCAAAGTTCCTGGGCAAATGTGGATGAGAAATAGGGTTCCCGTCTTCTGCCCAGCCCCAACTTGTGAGATGGTAGGTCTGTCTTAAGGAGTTGCTGAAAATACTGGGGCCCCAACTGCGCTCATCACAACATATAAGGCAATGGTTCTATGTTGGAAAAGGCAAACCAAATAAGACTTAAGGCTTTTGCCCACTCTACCCCTACCAAGAATTCAGTTTCAAAAACAAAGTTGTCACTTACAGAAAAGAACTTCAGGAAAGCGCTGTCTCCACCAACAGCTCTAGAACCTTGGCCTAGAGATTTTGCCCAGGAGAAAGAGCAGTCCTAAAACAGATAGCTACTGATCTCTTTTCAAAGGAGCAGACTTCCTTTGCAACAGAGTGTGAAGTTCAAGCCTATGGGGTTCTGGGGAACAAAGCCTAGTCACAGTAAAAGACAATTGGGAGTAAATTAATGGATTCATTGGAGAGACAGGCAAAACTGTGGATCAGATTGTCAGACAGAATGGGGAAAAGTGCCAATAGGAAAAAGCCCCATTGGGTCAGATCCAATCACAAAAACTGACCTCAGGAATTATTCCCCCAAAAGAGACTACATTTGATTACATCAGTATGCGGAGAACCTTATGCCTTAGGACACTGGCAGACAACAGAAAACCTGCCAGCAAGCAGCAGCAGCTTCAGGAGTGACTGTATTTAGGGAAAGAAACAGTGACAGAGAGACCTGGTAAAACCACTGTCATCCAAAAGTGACTGTGGATACAACAAAAGTTGCACCCTCTGAGGAGCAAGAGCAGAGGATTAACACTGTGGGATATAGATGTCACTAAAATAATCCAGCCAGTCTCTAAATATAAACACACCACCACGTAAAAAATAGCAATCCCCACATAATTTATTATCTGCAATGTCTAGTTTCCAATAAAAAAATTAGGATGCATGCAAACAAACTAGAAACTATAATTTATACATTGAAAAAAAAACAAATACAAAGAAAAATCAGTTAATAAAACTTCCCATGAGAATAAACAGATGTTAGATTTAACAGAGATTTTAAAGTAGCCATTATAAGTATGTCCAAATAACTAAAAGTAACCATAATTAAAGTTAAAAAAAAAAGTATGAGGACAATTTCACACCAAATGCAGAATATTAATAAAGAAATATAAAATTTTAAAAATCACATTGGCATTCTATGGTTGCAAAATACAATAACTAAAATACAAATTAGATAACTTAAAGAAAATGGATACAATCCTAGAGAGACAAACTCCCAAAACTGAATCAAGAGAAATAATATGAATGAACTATAATGAATGAAGAGATTTATTATCAATAAAAAGCCACCCAGAAATAAAATTCAAGGCTTAGGTGGCGTCCCCGTTTTACTGTAGTAATATAAAACATTTAAAGAAGAATTAATACCAATTCATCACAAAGTCTTCCATAAACTAGAAGAGAAGAGAACACACAGCTAACTCCTTTAGGTCCTTGTCACTCTGATACCAAAATCAAAGACAAGAAAAGAACACTGCAGACCAGTATCTCTTATGCATACGGATATAAAATCCTCAAGAAGATTCTAGCAAACTGAATCCAGCACCATATTAAAAAATTGTGCATCACGATCAACTGAGATTTATCCCACGAATGCAAAGCTGTTTTAACTCCCAAATATTAGTTAAAGCAATACATCATGCTAAATCCACAGAGAAAAAATTTTTTTTAAAATTAACTCAAAAATCACAGAAAAAATATTTAACAAAATCCAATATTTTTCCATGACATACTTTTTCAAAAATACACAACAAACCAGGAATAGAAGAGAAGTTTTTCAACTTGATAAAGAAGATTTATGAAAAACCCACAGACAGCATCATATTTAATGATGAAAGACTAGATGTAGTCACTCTAAAAAAAGAAAGAAACCAAAAGTATTCATTATTGCTATTTCTAGTTAATATTGTACTGGAAGTTCTAGCCATAGGAACACAACAAGAATGGTTACGGTAAAACACACACACATACACATATATACAATGACAACTGTTGAAAAGTTATGAAGAGATAGAATTATCATATACTGGGAATGTAAGGTGGAATAACCACACTGAAAATTATTCTGTCAATTATTCAATGATTAAATATGAAGTTAGCATACAACCTAGGTATATGCTCAAGAGAAATTAAAATACAAGTCCCCCCAAAACCTTATACAATATATTTTTTAAAAAACCTTTTAAGTTCAGGAGTAAATGTGCAGGTTTGTTACATAAGTAAACTGGTGCCATGGGGATTTGTTGTACAGATAATTTCATCATCCAGATATTAAGCCTAGTACATACCCATTAGTTATTTTTCCTGATCCGCTCCCTCCTGCCACCCTTTCAATAGGCCACATTATGTGTTGTTCCCTCTATGTGTCTAAGTGTTGTCATCATTTAGCTCCCACTTTAAGTGAGAACATGCAGTATTTCCTTTTCTGTTTCTGTGTTAGATTGCTAAGGATAATGGTCTCTAGTTCCATCCATGTTACTGCAAAGGGCACGATCTTGTTCTTTTTCATGGCCACATAGTGCCATATTTTCTTTATCCAATTTGTCATTGATGGGATTTAGGTTGATTTTATGTCTTTGTTACTGTGACTACTGTTGCAATGAATACACGTGTCCATAGATCTTTATAACAGAATGATTTATGTTCCTTTGGGTAAATGCCCAATAATGGGATTGTTGGACCAAAGGGTATTTCTCTCTTTAGGTCTTTGGGGAATCACCACACTATCTTACTCAATGGTTGAACTAACTTACACTCCCACCAGCAGTGTCTATGTGCTCCTTTTTCTCCACAACTAGGCCAGAATCTTTTTTTTTTTTTTACTTTTTAGTAATAGTCATTCTGACTGATGTAAAATGGTATCTCATTGCGGTTTTGATTTGTATTTTTCTAATGATCAGTAATGAGCTTTCTTTCCAGATGATTTTTGGCCTCATATATGCCTTCTTTTGAAAAGTGTCTTTTCATGTCCTTTGCCCACTTTTTTATGGGGTTGTGTTGTGTTTTTTTTCTTACAAATTTGTTTAAATTCCTTATGGATGCGGAATATTAGACCTTTGTCTGATGCATAATTTGCAAACATTTCCTTCCATTCTGTAGGTAGTCTGCTTACTCTGTTGATAGTTCTTTTGCTGTACAGAGGCTCCTTAGTTTAATTGGATCTCATTTGTCAATTTTTGTTTTTATTGCATTTGCTCTTGGCGTCTTTGTCATAATTTTTTTGCCCATGCCTATGTACTGAATGGCAATGCCTAAGTTGTCTTCCACGGTTTTTATAGTTTTGGGTTTTACATTTATCTTTAATCCATCAGGAGTTAATTTGTGCATATGATGTAAAAACGGGTCCAGTTTTAATCTTCTGCATATGGCTGGCCAGTTACCCCAGCACCATCTATTGAATAGGGAATCCTTTCCCCATTGCTTGTTTTTCTCAGGTTTTCCAATGATCAGGCAGTTGTAGGTGTATGAAATTATTTCCTAGTTCTCTATTTTCTTCCATTTGTCTATGTGTCTGTTTTTGTACCATACCATGCTGTTTTGGTTCCTGTAGCCCTGTAGTATAGTTTGAAGTTGGATAGCATGATGCTTCCAGCTTTGTTTCTTTTGCTTAGGATTGCTTTGGCTATTTGGGTTCATTTGTTGTTCCATATGAATTTTAAAATACTTTTCTCTAGTTCTGTGAAGAATGTCTATGGTAGTTTGATATGGTTTGGCCCTGTATCCACACACATATCTCACCTTGAATTGTAATAATCCCCATGTGTCAAGAGCAGAACCAGGTGGAGATAACTGAATCATGAGGGTCGTTTCTCTCATGTTGTTCTCCTGATAGTGAGTGAGTTCTCATGTGATCTGATGGTTTTATCAGGGACTTCCCCCTTTGCTCAGCACTCATTCTCTCTCCTGCCTCCCTGTGAAGCTGTACCTTCCACCATAATTGTAAATTTCCTGAGGCCTCCCCAGCCATGTAGAACTGTGAGCCAATTAAACCTCTTTTCTTTATAAATTGCTCAGTCTCAGGTATTTCTTCATAGCAGTGTGAGAACAGACTAATACATAGTTTAATAGGCATAGGATTGAATCTATAAATTGCTTTGGGTAGTATGGCCATTTTAACTATATTGATTCTTCCTACGGATGACCATGAAACGTTTTTCCATTTGTCTGTGTCATCTCTGATTTCTTTGAGCAGTGATTTGTAATTCTCCTTGCGGAGATTTTTTGCCTCCTGAGTTAGCTGTATTCCTAGATATTTCATTTTTTTGTAGCAATTGTGAATGGAAGTTTGTATCTGATTTGGTTCTCAGCTTCACTGTTTTTCGTGTATAGGAATGTTAGTGATTTTTGTACATTGATTTTCTTATAAAATTGTATAGTATCATTATTCATAGTAGCAAGATGATGGAAACAACTCAAATGTATGCCACTGCATGTACAGACAAACAACAGGCAAAATATGGTATATCCATACAATGAAAAATTATTTAGCCATAAAAAGGAATGAAGTACTAATGCATACTACAACATGAATTAAGCTAAAAAACTTTATGCTAAGTGAAATAAGCTAGTCAGAAACACTACTATTATATTATTCTATTTACATGAAATGTAAAAGAAATAGGCACATCTATAGAAACAGAAAGCAATTTAGTAGTTTCTTAGAACTGGGGATGAGGAAATAAGGTGGTAGATGGGTGATAGCAAAGGGTATAGGTTTCCTTCAGGAGGTGATGAAAATGTTTTAAAATTGACCATGGTGACGACTGGACATATTTGTCAATACACTTATAATTATTAAATTATACAGTTTTTAAAATGATGTATATTTCAATGAAGCTCTTAAAAAGAAAAATCAAATAGGGCTGAGAACAAATACGTTTAAATACTAAAAATTCTACATACCTCAGAAAATTATAGTTTCTATAGAAAAGGAAAATAACACACTTTCAAAAAGGAAGCTTGGCTTTTTAAAAAAGGAAATCAGAAGCACAATCCAAGAGGAAAGCAAACAAAATAATTTTTTGTAATAATCACCTAATCTGGCAGGTTGGGTTACAGGTGCTACCAATACAACAGAGAGGAAAACAGATGTGGTTCCTTCTATCTCAGGTTTTTAATAAAATGGGGAGCACTAGACAATAAACAGCCAAACACATGAATGAACAAACAAGGCAAAAACTTAGTTAGTAAAATAAGCCACACAGCAAATTAAAAATAGCACTAGCTGGACTTCAGGTATAGACTTATTTCTCCCTGTTCCTCATTGGTGTGTACAATTATAAAGCCTGGAAATAATATCCAGAGGCCACCAAAGGATAGCTCTGAAAAATGATAAGGCAAATTGGGACAGCAGAAATGAAGGAACAGCAAAGCAAAACGGCACCTTAGGTCTCGCCTCTCAACAGAAAGAGCCTACCCGCTCCCAGCAGTTTCTGATACGAAACTGCAATGAAAGATAGCCAATTAGGCTCATTGTCCCATATATCAAACAGGAGTCCCTCTGATAACACCAGGTCAAACTGGCACCACGAGCAAAAGGGATAAATCAGGAGTCTTGCTCCTCATAAGTGGTCAAGGAAAGCACTATTTTTCCCTTCCAGGTTTCAAACTCCCCCACTCCATCCCGCCCTGTAGGAAATACCAGGACAATCACCAACATAAGCAAGACAGATATATCCACAGGTGGCTCAGTATGGCAGCCTCTTTTGCCTCATGGGCCTGAGATCCCTCCAACCTGTACAGAGACATCACAATGACTGAATAACACAGACAGAAGGATCCTATCACATCAAGGAAATCTCTTTGAGACTTCTTTTCCCCTCTAGAAGACAATGGATTTGGCGGTGGGAAAGAACTTCTACTTCCTCAGGCAGTACTAGCACGCATCACTGGGGTCCTTAGTGCACCAACCAAACCAAGAGGACCTAAATCATATCACAAAGACCATGAAAATTAAGGTATGATTGGAACCCACACCCACAAAATAGTCCAGAACCTGCATGCTAAACCTATACAAGATGACCACTTGCTAAAATAAAAATTTAAATAAGATACAGAGCTTTCTAACATAATAGACAAAATGTTGAGGATGCAACAGAAAATTATACCATACCAAGAACCAGGAAAATTCCAACCTGAATGAGAAAAGACAAGCACTGACACAGTACCAAGACGAGATGAATCAGGTGTTGAAATTTTCTGAGAAGGTAACATAAAAATACTTTAAAAAATCAATTATAAACTCTCTTGAAACAAATTTAAAATATAAAATATAAGCAAAGAAATATGTTTCATAAAATAAACAGAAATTAGAGAACTGAGAATACAATAACCAAAATGGAAAAAAAAAAACACGCTAAATGGGGTCAATAATACAATAGAGATGACAGGGTAGAATCAATGAACTTGAGGAGAGATCAATATAATTTACTCAATTTACCCCATCTGAACAACAAAGAGAAAATAATCTATTTAAAAACAGAAAACAACAACAACAAAATCACAGCCTTTGGGAACTATGGGACAATGACAAAAAAATCCAACATTCATATCATCAACATCTACAAAAAGAAGAATAAGAATAGAGTTGAAAGAATATTTGCATATATTGCAGCTGAAAATTTTCCAGATTTCGGTGAAAAACCCAATGTACACATTCAATATTCTGGTAATGCCAAATAAGATAAATCCAGAAAAATACATACCAAGAAATATAAGCATTAAACTTCTGAAAACTATAAGACAAAGATCAAATTTTGAAAGCAGCCACAGAGAAATGACACACTACCTATCAAGGGAAAACAATTTGAATGACAGTTGGATTTCTGATCAGAAACCACAGATGCCAAAAGAAACTGGCACCACATTTTTCAAGTGCTGGGAAAAAAAGGAACTCTCAACTATAAATTTTATACTTGGCAAAATTATCCTTTAGAAAAGAAAAGGAAACAAAGACCTCCTTCGGCACTAAAGAAGCATAAGAAAATTGTCAGTTTTTCATGAGCAGACGTATCCTTAAAGACTGGCTAAAAGAACTTCTTTAAACAAAAAGGGAATCACAAGTAAAGGAATCTTGGAGCACTGGGAAGGAAGTATGAACAATGGAGCAGAAGTATGGGTACTATTTCTGCTCTTCCCATTGTAAGAGCAGAACGTAAACCAAAGAAAGCTTCCTACACTTCACCTGAAGTGGTAAAATGTTCATATGCATAGAGTAAGTCATATATGTATACTGTAATATCCAGGGGGTTACCCCTACAAAAACTCTACAAAAATATACACTCAAAAACATTAAATAAATAAAGATTAAATTCTTAAAAACTGTTAACTAATACACAGAAGGCAAGAAAAGACAACAGAGGAAAAAATGAAAGGAAACAAGAAAAGAACAAATAATAAAATGGCACTAAAAACGTAAAAATACATATTAGTCAGGATTCCCCAGAGGAACAGAGCCAAGAGTAAATATATGATAATAAATATGTATGACATTTATTATGGAAATTGGATCACACAATTATAGAGGAAGAAAAGCCCCACCATCTGTGTCTGCAAGCTGGAGGACAAGCAAAACTTGGTGGCACAATTCAGTCAGAGACCAAAGGCCTGAGAACTGGGGAGGGGGGTAAGAGAGGTAAGGTATGTGATAATACTGGTATAAGTCTTAGATGCCAAAGTACTGAGATCCAGGAGATCTGATGTTTGATGGCATGAAAAGATGCATGTCTCAGCTCCAGGAGAGAGAAAAAATTCATACTTTTTCTACCTTTTTGTTCTGTTTGGGTCCTGAGCAGATTGGATGATGTCTGTACACATGATTGAGTATTATCTTTATCTTCTTTACTCAGTCTACTGATTCAAATGTTAGCTTCTTCTGGAAACATCCTCACAAACATGCCCAGAAATAATGTTTTAACCACTTATCTGGGCATGTCTTAATTCAGTCAAATTGACACATAACAATTAATCATCAAAATGTATTAAATGCTAACATATTAATAATTATCTTAAATATGTGGTCAAAACACAACCATCAAAAAAAGATTGGCATTGTAGATTTAAATAAATTGCATAACTATATGCTGCCAACAAAGAAATCTCTGATATTTAAAATTTTCCACCTTAAGTGAAGCATGGAAAACTTACTTCAAATGACAAATAAAAAAGGTAGCAAAAGATATATAAATACTAATCAAAATGCTCAAGTGGCTATATTAATATCCAATAATGTAGGCTACAGAGGAAATAAATTAGAGATAAATATAATGACAAAATTATTAATCAATAAAAGATACAATGATGCTAAGTGTGCATGGACTGAAAAACATAGCCTCAAATACATTAAGCATAAACAAATAAGCTGAAAAGAGAAACAGACAAATCTACACTTACAGTTGGGAACATTAACACTCTTCTGCAGCAGAAAAATCAGATGATCTGAAGAATACAATCAACCAACAGAATCTAGTTGACGTATATAGAACAACTCACTTCCAAACTGCAGAGTACGCAGCCTTTTTTTTTGTTATCATGTAACATTTACTAAGATAGACCCATATCCAATCCTAAAAAAACCACATTTTACGAATTTAAAAGAATTGTAATCATACAAATTATGTTTCCCAGCCTTAATGGAATCAAACTAGAAACCAATGACAGAAAGACAACAGGAAAACCTCTAAACAATACATTTCTAAATAATCCGTAGTTCACAGAAAAAAAAATCTATTGAAAACACATATAACTGAGTACAAATGAAAGTAAAACATATCAAAATATGTGAAATGTATCTTAAGCAGTGCTGGGAGGGAAACTGGTAACACTAAAGGCTTACATTAGATATGAGGAAAGTTTCAAATCAATAATTGAAGTTCCTACCTAAAGAAAAAGAAAAGAATTTCCGTTCTCCTCACTATTATTCTACATAACACTGAAAGGTCTAGATAGCATAATAAGGTAAGAAACATAAATAAAATCATACTGACTGGAAAGACAAAGTTATGTTGCTCTGATTTGCAAATGCTATGATGGAATACATTGAAACTTCAAACAAATATGTAAACAATATTTTAGAATTGTTAAATGCTTTCAGTAAGGTCACAAAATACAAGATCAGAATACTAAACAATAGAATTTCTATATACTAACAATGTGCACATGGAAACTGTAATTTTTGAAAAATTGTAACAAAAATGTTTTGAAAAATAACATGTAGATGTAGTATATAAGTATATACTTAGCAAAACTGTTATGAAACCTGTATGAAGAACATTACAAAATGATCATAAAAGAAAGAGAACATGAATAAACTGAAAGGCATACCGTATTCATGGATTAGAAAACTCAACACAGTATGTCTATACTCCCTAAGTTGATCAACAGGTTTAATGCAACTTCTGTCAAAATCTTAGCAAGTTTTTGAAATTTTTCTTTTTCTTTTAGTAAGAGACAAGGTTATTTTAAAATGTATATGGTAAGGCCAAAGCCCTAAAATAGGTAAAATAATTTTTACAGAGAAGAATAATATGAAAAGAATGACTCTATCAAATATTAAGGCTTATTTTATAGCTACAATAATCAACATATTGTGGTATTAGTAGAGAAACAGATACATAGATTAACGGAACAGACTATGAAACTCAGAAATAGACCTACACAAAAAATATTTCACTCACATTTTAGAGTTGTAAAAAAGCAATTCAATAGAGCGAAGACAGTCTTTTCAATAAATGCTGCTGGAGCAATGGGATATCCATTTTGAACCTCAATCTAAACCTCAAATTTTACACAAAACTTCATTTGGAATAGATTACAGAAATGAATGTAAAACAAAATTATAACAAAATCATTACAGACATGAATGTAAAACAAAATTATAAGCACAAAAGGAAAATTGAGATTTAGTGCTATTTAAATAATTATTATACTTTATACTTTATGAATAATCCATTAAGAGAAAAACTTATACAATTAAAAACTATTTTGACAATTTTTTTTAAAAAAGTTTTCTCTGTGAAAGAGCACATTGAGAGGATGAAAAGACAATAATTGAGAGGATGAAAGAAAATAATTATAATCCACATATATAACGACTAATGTGAAAATATATAAAGATATCTCCTATACCAAAAAAGTAGAAAGATCTCTAGTAAGCAACCTAATATTATGTCTCAAGGAACTAGAAAAACATGAACAAGCTAAACCCAAAATCAATACAAGGAGAAAAATAGCAAAGATCAAGCAAAAATAAACAAACTAGAGATTAAAAAAAATAGAAAGATCAATGAAACAGAGTTGTTTTTTAAAAAAAGATATGTAAAATCAACAAATCTTTTAGTTACACTAAAAAAAAAAGAGAAGATTCAAATATATAAAATTAGAGGTGGTAAAAGGAAACATTTAAACTGATACCACAGTAACACAAAGGATCATGAGGCTATTATGAACAACTGTGGGCCAAAAAATTGGAAAATCTGAAAAATGAGTAAGTTCTTTGGCACATACAACCTACCAAGATTGAATCATAAATAAATAGAAAACTTAAATAAACCAATAATGAGTAAGAAGATTGATGCAGTTATTAAGATATTCTCCCATCAAAGAGAAGCCGGGAACCTGATGGTATATCACTACAGACTTCCATCAAACATTTAAAGAAGAACTAATACCAATTCTTCATAAGCTTTTTCAGAGAGATCAAGTAGAGCGAGTACTTCAAAATCCATTCACAAGGCCAGCATTACACTGCTACCAAAACCAGACAAGGACGCGCACACCCCCCCCACACACACACACAAAACACAAACAAACAAACAAAAATAGGCCAATATCCCTGATGAACACAGATATAAAAATCCTCAACAAAACACTGGTAAATCAAATCCAACAGCGCATTAAAAAGATTATTCACCATAGCCAAGTGGAATTTATCCCAGGGATGCAACGGTGATTCAAAATGGACAAATAAGTAAAAATGATACATCACATTAACAGAATCAAAACAGAAACCATATGATCACTTCAATAGATGCAGAAAAAACATTTAATAAAATTCCACATCTTTCATGATAAAAAACACTCAACAAATTAGGTATAGGAGGAACATACCTCAAAACAATAAAGTTCCCATATGACAAACACACAACTAATATCATACTGCACAGGGAAAAGCTAAAAGTCTTCCCTTTGAGATCTAGAACAAGATGAGGATGTCCACTTTTACCATTTTCATTCAACATAGTACTAGAAGTACCAGCCAGAGCAATTATGCAAGAGGAAGAAATAAAGGACACCCAAATAGGAAAGGAGAAAGTCAAATTGTTCCTGTTTTCAGAGAACATAATCATACACACACACACACACACACACACACACACACACACACACACATATCTAATCTCAAAGATGTCACTAAATACTATTATAACTAATAAATGAATTCAAGAAAGTACCAGAATACAAAATTAACATACAAAAATCAGTAGCATTTCTAAATACCAATAGTGAAATAGTCCAAAAAGAAATCAAATGAATTCCAATAGACAGAAATAAATACCTAGGAATAAAAAATTAACCACAAAGGTGAAAGATCTCTACAATGAAGACTACTAAACACTGAAGAAAGAAATTGAATAGGACACAAGGAAATAGAAAGATATTCAATATTCAAGGATTGAAAGAATTACTATCATTAAAATGTCCATGCTACCCAAAGGGATGTACTAATTGCTGTCCAAATATCAATGGCATTCTTCACGGAAATGGGAGAAACACTCCTAAAATTTGTATGGAATCACAAAAGACCTCGGATAGCCAAAGCAATCTTGAGCAAAAGAAAAAAGCTGTAGGTATCACATTACTTGAATTCAGAATATACTAGAAGGCAATAGCAGCCCAAACAGCTTAGTACTGGCATAAAAAATCAGACACACAGACCACTGGTATAGAATAGGGAACTCGGAAATAAATCCATAGTCAAAGGTTCCAAAGACATACATTGGGAAAATGATATTCTTTTTAATAAATGGTGCTGGAAACAGTGGATATCCACATGCAGAAGAAGGAAATTAGACCCTTATTTCTCACCTTACACAAAAATCAACTCAAAATCAATTCAAGACTTAAACATAAGACTTGAAAATATAAAACTACTAAAACACATGGGAAATGCTTCATGACATTACCTTGGGTGAGTATTGTTTTGGATAGGTCCACAAAAGCACAGGTAACAAAACCAAAAATAGACAAATGAGGTTACATCAAACCAAAAAGCTTCTGCACAGCAAAGGAAACAATCAACAGAGCAAAGAGACAACCTACAAAATAAGAGAACATATTTGCAAACTATGCATGCAACAGGGCTTAACATGCAGCAAATATAAGGACCTAAAAAAGCTCAACGGCAAAATAATATAAAATAAAAAGGTAATCTAAAAATGGTCAAAATACCTGAATAGACATTCCCCAAAGAAGACACACAAATGGCTAACAAGTATGTGAAAAATTCTCAACATCACTAATCATTAGGTAAATACAAATCAAAACCAGAGTGAAATATCACCTCACCCCAGTTAGAATGGGTATTATCATAAAGACAGGGAATAATGGATACTGGTGAGGAAGTGGAGAAAGAGGAACCCTTGTATACTGCTGCTGTGTGACTGTAGATTAGTACAGCCATTATGAAAAACAGTATGGAGATTCCTAAAAAAAAAAAAATTAAAAATAGAACAACTACATGACCCAGTAATTCTACTACTGCATATATATCCAAAGGATTTGAAATCAATGCATCAAAAAGATATCTACATCCCATGTTTATTGCAGCACTATTCACAACAGCTAAGAGATGAAATCAACAAGTATCCATGAATGAATGAATGGATAAAGAAAATGTGGCACATATAAACGATGGAATACTATTCAGCTATAAAAGGTTGTGAAATCCTGTCATTTGTGATAACATGGATAAACCCAGAGGACATACTGTTAAGTGAAATAAGTCAGCACAGAAAGACCAAAACTACATGATCTCACATACATGTGGAATCTAGGAAAGCTGATCTTATAGATGTACAAAGTAGCATGGTGGTTATTAAAGGCTGAAGACAGGTGGAGAGAGGTGAGTAAAAGATCAGTCAATGGGTACAAGGTAACAGTTAGATAGGAAGAATACATTATAATGTTTTACTACATCATAGTAGGGTGAGTATAGCTCATAATAGTGTGTTATATATTTTAAGATAGCTAGAAAAGCAAATCATGAAAGTTATCACTACAAAGAGGTGATAAAGAACTGAGGTGATGGACATGCTAACCGCCCTGATTTGCTTACATTACAATGTCCACATGTATTGAAACATCATACTATACACCATAAACATATACAATTATTATGTGTCAGTTGTAAACAAAATTAAAACGAAGAAATACAAAGCTCAATAATAGTTTTTTTAAAAAATCCAACTAGAAAGTAAAAAAAAATATGAATAGAGACTCACTGAAGAGGATATACAAATGGCAAATATTAATAATAAACACAGGAACAGAGGTTCAATATCCTTAATAATCAGGGAAATGCAAATTTAAACCAAAATAAAAAAATAACTACTTACCTATCAGAATAGCTATAATAACAAATATAGAAGAAAATAAGTAGAGATTCCTGAGATATATTTTATAGGTAGAGTTGCTGCTATTTACTTTGTATTTATTTGGATGACTTGAACTTTCATAATGTGTTATTTAAAAGATCATGTTCATTAATTTGAAATAAAATAAAAGAGCAAAATAAGCAGTAATTCTATGTTAACTGAGTCAGAGATCTTTAATACCTTGTACACAATTTAGGGGAAAAAAATGGAAATGGGCAGCACATCCAGAAGAGAACAGCAATCATGAATGTTTGAGGAAACCTAAATTAAAGTATTTGGGAACAAGAATCACAGTCATCTTTAAACTATTTTAGGGCTTTCACATAGAAGTGAGAGTAGATATTATACGCCATGCTCTAGAAACAAGAACCATGAGCAGAATTTGCATGACGACAGTTTTCCTGATGACAAATCTGCCTCATAAAGGAATTTGAATTGTCTTACAATTCAGAAGGAGTCTAGAATTGTGGATTGCCATAGTCTATCTAATTAGAAATCTGCTTTTCATAAAGGAAAGGCTTCTGTCTACTTTTATTTGAAATTTTTCTTGCATTGGGGGTTTCTGGTACCTTTTGACTTATCACTTTGTATCTGCTACGTCTGGGAGCTGCTCTCTCAAAGATAGATCTCAGTTAGCTTTGATCTGATGCTTCAAGATGGAAAATAAAAAGTAAATGTAAAGCAAGGTGCCAAAACATTTTAATGCATTAATTATTAAAAATCATCTTTCTACATTATAAACCAGATAAAGGATTCTCTGCATGTCATCCCTCTACCTTTTTGAAAATGTAACTGGAAAATTTCTAAGGCAAAAACATGGCAACTGTTCATGCCAGAGTTTCCGCAACTGTGTCAAATAGCACTTGGCATGTGACAGAAGAGAGCCCCACGCAATGACCTTCGTCCCCCCTGGTCCTTGGCTCTCAATCTGGGGTGGTTCATTTCACTTTCTATGGCAGATCTTTCAGTGACAGCAGAAACTGTTTACACCTTTCATTTCTTAAAGATAACATTTAGTTAACTGAGGGCTAGTGATAGCAATTGCTATTTAAAGGAGCTGTCACTCATTTTATACAATTTCCAAAATGTTTGAAAAATCAGGTTAAGAAAGTTTTTAAACAAATATACATAATGGAGCCATTCCTCCACCATAGCATTCAGAAGCATTTTCTTTCAGGATTTGCTTAAGGTTTCTCTTTCTCTCTCTCTTTTAAGGCTCTATTTTTAAACATCCCAGAGAGTTAGGTTGGTCCATGGTTATCCACAGTATATCATGTCTTGTTCTGTGCTACTTCTGTGCCTTGTACACACTTTCATTAAAAGATATATCATAGTGAATGTTCCTTTAGTTATAAAATACAGACAAGCATTCCTGTGTTTCAGGATTATTGTGAACGTTAGAAAACCTGCCAGTAAAAATCTGACAGAGTGATAAGTTTTATTTTGTAGAAATGATCCTTGTAGTCTACAAGCTCCTCTAGAGCAGGATCCATGACCTGGTCACTTTTAATGAATTGAATCTGTTTCATAACTCTGAGGTACATGAAATACCACCTTATTTTATATTTCAAATTCCAATTAAATCTTCTTCCAAATCCTTACTAGGTGCCTGCTAAGCCTGTCACTGCCCCAGCATTGTTTGATAGTCCCAAGATGTTTAGACTGTCCGGAAATGTGGGAAGTGGTCTCTGTTTTTACTGCTTTGAGCTTGTAGCTGAGAAGCTTACTGACCAAATTCAAATGGTCCTAAAAAGGAGAGAACCTTTCTGTTCACAGGATCTTTTTCTCCCATGCTTGCTTTTGCTAAGAACCTTTATTTACCATGTTTCTCAAAATTAGCCACCACCTCTTCTACACTGCCTCTTTCTACATCCCTTCTCTGGTTCCTTCACCTCTGGGAAATACATTCAGCACACTTAGGCTCCTAATCCACAGCCAAACCCTGTGCTTCCTTGAATCGTAAGTATTTGAACCCTTTCTTAGAACATGAGAAGGCCTAGAACCCAAGACACTCTCATCTCCCTTATCTTCCTGAAGCATGGGGGGTGGGTAAAGAATAGGGGGTGGGGTGGTTGATGATGTACCTACAGAAAAACAAAACCATGATTCTGTTTGCAGGTTATCCCACCATTCATTTTTATATCCCCAGGGCCTAACACAGAGCCTGGTAGAGACTAAGCACTCATGAATATTTAATGCAATGAACAATTAGTAATAGAGGTGAACTGTCACAAGGCATGCCAACTATAAGGTCCTAGAACACAATTAGTCCACTGTTTTTTGTTGTTGTTTTGTTTTTGGTTTTTGGTTTGAGAAGTCTCATTCTGTCACCCAGGCTGGAGCGCACCATCTTGGCTCACTGCAACCTCCACCTCCTAGGCTCAAGCAATTCTGCCTCAGCCTCCCTCAAGCTGGGATTACAGGCATGCGCCACCACACCCTGCTAATTTTTGCATTGTTGGTAGAGATGGGTTTTCACCATGTTGGCCAGGTTGGTCTTGAACGCAGACCTCAGCCTTCGGAAGTTAAGAGTAAACTAGGCTGGACACGGAGGCATGGTAATAACAATTCATTCTTATTTATTAACAGTTTCCTGAAGTTTCAGAACTTGGTAATTGTTATTAAGCACACATGTGGTAAAGCTGCTCAACTTTGGTCATGCCACTGAGGTTCCCTAGTTCTAAAGCCAAAGTAAGCCAAAATTCTCCAAGAGAAGTGACAGGGTGCCCAGAACTTGGAGGCCACTGATATCTCATACTCTACTCTGTAATTATTAAGGAGTCAGGTACATGCATGGTTGTCATGTCTGACATTCTACATTGTAAATCGATGGAATAATAAAATAAACTCTTAAGTATCTGAGAGCTAAGTTTTCCAAAATACTGCAGAAGTCTCTCAATGTCATTAAAATTTTAACCATTTAGAATTAATATCTCTCTAACTATATTAAGTATATCTCTGCTGTCTTTAGCAAATCATAGTAAACATAATTTAACTGGTCTGTGTAATTTAATGTAATTATTACAAAGATTCATTATTCCAGCCCACGTAAACAGTTGTGCCTTCTGGGCTCTTTGGGGTAAACTGGGCTTTTGTAGGACAGAGAATGACCATGAATGCTGGGTTTTCCTAAACCCACAGGCATCATAGTTAAATTTTTTTTTGTTTGTTTCTAGGTTGACAAAGCTTAGAATACGGGAAGTTGAGCTTCTTTTTTGATTTAGAATAAATAAGAAAGAATCTGATTTTCATTGGGCTGAAATTTTGACACCTATTTTTGAGTTCCACTGGGTTCATGGCTATGTTGAGGCAATGATCCGTCAACTAGCTGACTTCCATGGATTTATAAGGTACTTAGCATTTTTTAGAGCAATGTCATGAGTGTGAACCACTTGCTTTTCATATTAATTCTGTCATATTTAATATATTTTATAGATTTGAACCTGACTTTAGAAGGTTCACATCCCCATAGTCAATGGTGGAGGATTAAAACTCCTTCTCTTGCCTTTTGACCCTGAAGTCTGATACAGTACCCTGTTCACTGCACTCTGTAAACATTCTGGGTTATTAAAAACTAGTTGACCTTACAGTATGATAATCTCACAAGTGGTAAAGTGACTGATAGAATTTTTAGAGTTAGACATTGGTTCTCATATGTTTAAATATGAACAAGTAATCCAGACACACACAAGCACACTGACTAGAAGTCTGGGAGCTAGAAGAAATTAAGCAGTGTAAAATGAGAAAAATAAAAAAAGCAAATATTTATGGATAATAGATATATATAAAAACAATTAGGAATATGTTTATCAGTGATGATTATTATAGCTCCACTGTCAGCTGAAATGAATATTAAATATAATTCCTAGGTAATTCATGTAAAATCATATTTTCTTAAATTTAACGATACTCTGTAGATTCCTACATATTTTAAAGAGCATGATTGCCATTTAATGGTTTTTTTTTTTTTTTTACTTTTGCTATATAGGAGGAACAATATATGCAAATTTCATATTTTCATTCCAGCATTTTTTCCTTTCTTTTTCTAGATTGTCAGAATGTTTTCTCCCTTTTGACAACCCACACCTTAATCACACTTCATGATTCAACTGAATTTAAACAACCTGCATGAAATACTTTCCATGATTTTCACAGAATTTTGTTGTCTCTCTTTTCTCGACTCCTCCAATACCTCAGGCCTCAATCTCTTATTAGTCATTTCAGGTCTAACAGCCCTTGACCTAGTTAGATGATAAACTTCTCAGATGAAAGACTAAATCTTGTATTTCTAGTGCAGTTTTTCTATTTGCAGTTAGCAAACATCTAGCTATATAATAGGTGGTCAAGTAACAACTGAATAAATATGAAAGTCAATAGATTGATAACATTAAAATTAACCCAGTTCAACCTCTTTGCACATTTTAGAGATGAGAAATAGATGTGAAATTGTCTTCATGCTGGCTATTCTTCATTTGGCTGCCTCCACACACCCAGACCTGTTTTCTACATCTCTGTCCTGCTATGTACCTTGTGAGGAAATTCCCTCACAAGGAGACTGTAATAGTAGGCAGAATAATGGCCCCCAAAAGATGTACATGCCCTGACTCTCGGAATGGCAAAAGCAACTTTGCAGACATGATTAGAGTTAAGGTCGCTGAGCTGGGGAGATTATTCTAGATTATCTGGGTGGACCCAAGGTGGTCACATGCAATCTTAAAAGTAGAGCACCTCTCCTAGCTGTGGTCAGAGAAAGAGATGTCATGATGGGAGAAGGGTCAGAGTACTCAACTCTATTACGTTGTTGGCTATGAAGATGGAAGAAGGGGCCCTGTGTCAAGGAATGTAAGTAGTTCCCAGAAGCTGGAAAAGCAAGGAAATGGATTCTCCCATGGAATCTTCAGAAAGGAATGCAGCCATGTTGGACCCCTTGGCTTTAGACAAGTGTGAACTATGTTGAACTGCTAGCCTACCAAGACATAAGATAATGGGTGGATTTCTTCTCTGATCACTCGCTCCTTCAGCCCTGTACCTCAGGCTGTACTTGTGTCCCTCAAGCTTTAACTCCCACTGGCTGAATCTTCCTCCTTCATGCATCTAGCTCCAAATAGGCTCTAATAATACTATATTTTCTCTCTTTGTCCCTTCACTGTTAGAGACATCCATGGCTCCCCACTAATTGCTTGTTTCTAGAAGCATCTTTATCCCTTCATTATTCACTTAATTGCAGCCAACACCTCTGCTAGTAGTCACTCATTATACATTTTTTATTTTAACAGTGTATGGTAGATTTATTTCCTGCTAGGGCCCAGACTGGGGCAGCCTTATTTCTTTAAAGCATTATGAAAGGTTGCTAAAAGTTCCTGTATACTTGAGAGAGGGGCATATAGCGGAGAGACAGCGGAAAGGTCGTGAGAAAACATCTGACTCCTGAAAGACGCTTTAGTGTCTTAGGACTTTTCCATTCCCACGAGGCATGTTTATGAATTTTTTAAATTCTATGATGTCCTTGTGTCCTTATCATCTCCTCTCACACCATTCCACTACTGCTATATGTACACAAATTTTTTTCTTGATAGATATTTACTCTCTGTGTTTGCAATTTCTGATGCTTAGAATCCTCTTTCACCTTTTTGTATTTAATGGTCAGGATACACACAGATCTCTGAAAACAAGAGGATCAAATTCCAGAATAAGCATCACAAAGATCACCAATTTATCTGCACCAAACTATACTTCATGTTTAGCATGCAAAAAAGGCACGTTCATGAAAGAGACTGTAAATAATAAAATGGATACATAACAGCAGAGCATCTTCTTTATTAGTACAGATAGATATCCAGATGCTTTAGATCATTCTGTGCTGTAGCCAGAAGGTGACATTCACAAACAACTATATTCTGGCCCCATCTGAGTTTCCTGAATGGCTTCTCAGATAACACCTACTTCTTTTTCACTGTGCCCATAGATTATAGAACACAAGAATGGATAGTGTTGAGGGACCATCTCTTCTAGTGCCTTCATTTCATAACTGAGGACTATAAAATCCATCAGAATGGCTACTATTAAAAAGGCTATGGAGAAAAGGGAAAACTTACACATTGTTGGAGGGAATGTAAATTAGGTCAGTCACTGTAGAAAGCAGTGTGGAGATTTCTCAAAGAACTTAAGACAGAACTACCATTTGACCCAGAAACCCAATTACTGGGTATATACCAAAAGAAAAATAAATGGCTCTATGAAAAAGACACATGCACTTCTATATTCACTGCAGCACTACTCACATTCACAAAAACATGGAATCAACCCAGGTGCCCATCAATGTTGGACTGGATAAAGAAAATGTGGTATGTATACACCATGGAATACTACACAGCCATTGAAAAAACCAAAATCATGTCCTTTGTAGCAACATGGATAGAGCTGGAGGCTATTATCCTAAGCGAATTATTGCAGAAACAGAAAACCAAATACAGCATGTTGTCTTTTGTAAGTGGGAACTAAATGTTGGGTATTCATGGACTTAAAGATGGCAACAACAGATAGAGGACTGCTGCAAGGGGGAAGAAGAGTAGTTAGAAAGTCAAAAAATTAACTGTTGAGTACTATCCTCACTACCTGGTGAGGGAATCACTTGTATTCTTAACCTCAGCATCGTGCAATATACCCATGTATCAAACATGCATATGTACTCCCTGAATTTAAAATTAAAATTAAAATTATTAAAAATAAAACGCTGTGGCAGGTAAGCAGGCAGGTTCAGTGCCTAAAGGCTGGGATCACAGTGTTGGGTTTCTTGGGTATTTAAACATGACAACATCACTTAACTGTACAAATCTGGGCAAGTAACTTTATTTCTCAGTGCTTAAGTTTTCACATATCTGTATAATTACAGTACTAATACTATCACAACATTGTTCTGAGGATTAAAAGAGATAATATCTGTAAGGTGCTTTATAACACATGCTTATAATCAGAAAATGGGTTGAGGATATTGGAATGAAGTTTATACATTTTGATTCGTGATTAATCCTTAGCAACCCTGAAGAAAAAGTATTCTTCGCAGATGATGAAACAGAAACTCACAGAGTTTAAATAATTTGGCCTACGTCAAAAAATTCTTGCTCAATGGAAAAGCTTCAAATTAAGATCTATCTGATTCTAAAGTCCATGCCACTCACACTCTCCCATGCTGTGACCTTTTTATTCTGAACAAGAAGTCCCTCAGCTTTTCTTATGGCCCTTCCCAATGTTTGGTCAATGGCCCCAAGGTTCATTTTCCTTAGGTTACTGTTGACTCTTCTCTCTCCTTCATTCAAATATGCTGTCCAAACTAACACAACCACATACTCTCCAACCTTTTATTTGTCTTGTTTTTATTTATAGCACTTAGCACTACCTGATAGCATATTATTATTGAGTCTATTTTCCACCTTCCTCACTGAGATTGTAAGCTCCATGCAAGGACTATTGTCAAATTTTGTCCATTGCTGTATCCGGATCATGTAGAATGAAGTCTAGAACATGGTAGGTGCTCAACAACCGTCTTCGTGAACAATGAATGAATGAGTGGATGAATGAAATTCTGTCCTTCTACAAGTACTGGACAAGTGCACTCAACAAAAACACTCAATATATCTATTGCTTTCTTTTCCTAAGAATGTACCATTTACTAGAGCTTAAAACTCACACACCAGAGATCTCCACTTTATTATGCTCTACCATTTAAAATCATTTTCCATATCAAGGCACTGTACACAGAGCAGTAAAAACACTTTCTGCCACTTCTTCTCATTTCCTAGTGTATCTTGAATTCGAGTTATTATTGTCTGTTTTATATTAAACAAAACAATACTGACTTGAATTTGCCTAATGAAAACTTCCATTTCTTCCTTCCTAACTATTCAAGTTAAAATCGCTATTTCCCAGAGGGCTAGGTCCCAGTAAAATTATTACAAACCATTTTTTTTTAAATTTCTGCATGGTACTATGAAAAGGAAAGTCAAATTTCTCAAATTCTTGCCTTCTAGGCTCTTACATTTAAGTCAGATAATAATGATTTAAGAAGCTACATTGGGACACAAATAACCAGTTCATGAGTTGATGCCATGAGATGCAAGGAGATTTTTGAGAGTGAAGTCTAGGTATGAAAGAGTGAATTTCCCCAGTCTAGGTTTTACTGTTTGCTATTTCTTCTACTTAGAATCCTCTTCCACCTTTTGTATTAAAATTGTATTTCTCACTGGTTGGCTTCCCAAATTCCAAAACCACTCAGGTTTGGAGATTCCAGTTTCTCAGGCAGCCCACAACACAATGGTGCTCAGTATAGCTTTGTGAATGTGTATAAGTGGTTGTGTGTGTTTCCAGAATGCTGAACATATATGTACATGGTGAAGTTTCAGTAATGTATGTAGAGCTAGTACATCCTCAAACAACCTATGATCAAGAGCTTTAGTTACAGACCATAGCTGTTAAATGACAGAGTTTAATCTCGTTTCTCTAAGAAATATTTACATAGTAGGTATACATCCATACAATGCACAGTATATTCACCTAGTTATATACTAAAATGTAATGTATTCTCTTGTTAATAATAGTCACCTCTACTTGTTTAAAATTTCAAGATTTTGTATAATAATCTGGGGTTGCTTTTATAATCAGAAATAATATTTTTTTAAAAAGAGATATATTTGCAATCCTGCGTATAGTTGACCATAAGGATACCAATAACATTTTCTCCTTCAAATCCCTGAGCAAACTATCATCAGTTTGTAGTTTAACTCAGTATCTGTTTTTTGCAGATTTAACAAAACTTCAAGCCTGACCCCTAAGTTTTCATACATATGCATATGCCCTATGGCTCCTTCTTCATCACATACCAACCCTAAGTCATTAGCACGGAGTTTTACTTGATTGAGCCTGACCCAGGTCTACAAAGTATTATGCAGAACACAAAGGAACAACTGGGAGAAAAATTCTGATTAAGCAGCTCAGCTTTGAGGATCCTGTGGCTGTTCTGCATTTAAAACCCTGGTAAAGTAACCACTGACTGTAATTCCAGATAATCAGGCAAAAATGTGTTGATACCTCAAAATAGCCAAGTCCGTGTTTTTTTTAATATTAAAAGAAATTGTGATTTTTTGCCATTACTTTTAATGGTAAAAAAAAAAACCGCAACTACTTTTGCACCAACCTAATAGTAATATCTTGTAAATATGATCTGAGATAGCCCCTGATTCAAGCCATTATATGGATTATCTGTTATAGTTACAACACTGTAAAAAAGTATTATCTTTAGTCCATGTAAAAGGTGAGTTT
The DNA here is from genome assembly GCF_048565385.1 of Saimiri boliviensis. NCBI lineage: Eukaryota > Metazoa > Chordata > Mammalia > Primates > Cebidae > Saimiri > Saimiri boliviensis. Next base: position 79,101,558 of record NC_133450.1, read on the forward strand.
CAAATTCCAGAGTGATCAAGTGACTTGCCCAAGGCCACATAAGTCATAAATAGCAAAACCGGAATTCATACCCCTGTCTTTCTTACTCCAGACTCTAGTTCCTTCCTTGACACAAAGCTTGTACAGATTGGGTAATTCTGACTTTGCCAGGAAACTCAAAGGACAAGGGCCAGAAATACAGGGAGGGAAATTCACGTGTTACACAGAATTCTCTATCCAACCTGCCCCTACATTCAGCAGGGTAAATTCTTTAGAATTCAGGAACCTACTGGGGAAATGTATAATCAAGCAGAACTAGAAAGTCTTCAGGAGTGAGACAACCACTGTTTTGTTCCACAGGTTGATGTTTAAAAGGTTTTTTTTTTAATTTTTCATCATTTTCTTCTTCTCTCCTTCCCTGACTTCCTACCTCTTTCTCCTGTCTCCCTGCTGGTTCTACAATCTAAATCCAAGCTCTACTTTGGGTCATGTATGCATCATTTTTCCTCAATGTACTTGGCCTTAGAATGGGTGTTTGGATACAGAATGCATGAAAATCAGCTAGGGGAGGGAAAGAGGAGGAGATGAAGAGAACAAACTCTATTGTAGCTCCAGAAAAACAAAATCAAGCTTCCAGAATTAAAAAACAAAACCAAAAATGAAACAACAACAACAAAACATGTCGCTTTCTGTACCATAGGCAGTGACCACTTACACAGAGGTCTACAAGTGTGAACAGCTGTACCTTGCCTTCTTTTGATTTCAGTAGTTTCCTTTGTAAAATTCAGGGATGGACTCTGATTTCCAAGCCCTAATTTTAACACTCTGTGGTTCTTACAGTACCTTCTAGAGTTAAATGGGAATGGAATATTGAATAGTAAGAGGGAAAATACACTCCAATAGAGCAATTCAACTCTAGAAATATTTTGTAAATACACATTTTGGGTTACGAATTGTTTTATTTAAGTCTAGATAATAGTGCCATTTGCATTCTAATCTCGGCTCTGTCCCTGCCTTGCTAGGAGATAGATGAAGCTCTCATCCTTTTTGGTGTTTTAATTTCCTCAGTGGTTAAGTAAGGATGATACCTCTAACCAGCCTTTCAGAATGTCTGGATGAACACTACAGCAAAACCTTTAAGAATGTTTTGGCTTAAAAGACTTCTCTTTGAATCATATTTATATTTTAATATCCTATTCTTCCCAAACAGTCATCAGTAGGATTAACAAAAGAAATATATTCATATAATAGGATTAATTTCTCTAAATCCTTGGATGATCTCAAAATGTTTGGCCTTGACTAATCAATGAATCTGAATTTTTGGCAAATAGCAATCATTATGGACATGATTCAAATATTTGTCATTTTCTGCATAGTCAAGGCAATCAAATTTTAACTAATTGTAAGAAAATAAATGTTAATATTCAACAGCATTAGAGTACTGTTTTGTTACACTAAAATTCCTCTGATGACACAAGAAATCAAGATGCAAAAATTCCATGGAGATGCCAAAGCATGATATATAAAATCATACTGAGACTGAATGCTGAACTTGGAAATAATATTAAAAAAGAAATCTAGTGAAAAGGCTTGACTTTATAGATGAAGAAAGGAGGAAAATAGAATTTCCTAAGCAACCAGAGGTATTATACTAAGTGCTTTACTGAACCAGTGTATTCAATTTTCATCATCGCTCCATTGTATTTCTTTCATTTTATCTACAAATAATATGAAAGCCAGGAAAGTAAAATAATTTACCCATTCTCAGTAATATGATTATGGTCAAATTCCAGATTCTTTATCACAGGTCCTCATTCAGAAATCAAGCCAAAAACCTATAAGTCTACTTGAGTGTAAATCCTGTATTCAGTAGCAAAATGCCAACAAGCTGACCTACAAATTTTTCTTTCTGAGAGAAACAATTCATGGTAGAAACTGGTACAAGGACAATCGGGGAATGGTAAGACCACTTGTGTGCCCCTTTTTTAGGATGACCAATTACTGTATGTATAGAACATCAGGCTTATTCCAACTACTGAGATCCAAATTGATAATAATTGTGTTATACAAAAAAAGCACAAATTTATTGAGTATTTATGATACATCAAGGACTTCTAAAATGTCACCTCATTTACAGATAATGTAACTGAAGCTTAGTTGGGTAGATAACAACAATAATGGAAATTACTTGTAGAATTTACAATGGGACAGGTACTAAGTCCTTGGTCACATAACTTCCGTAATCATCACAACACCCCTATAAGGCAAGTATTAGTATCATACCCATCTACCATATGGGAAACTGACATGCAGAGAGGTTAAATAACTCCACAATCACACAACTCAGTGGTAACAGAGCCAGCAGTTTCTTACACACAGTGCTCTACACTCAGTATGACAGAGACAGCCAGTGGACACAGAAGGATTTGAACCTAAGACTTGGACTCTGAAGCCCATATTCTTTCCAGGTCTTCATGATTCTCAACCCTGGCTGCTCCAGAATAATATGGGGAGCACTTGGGAAGTAGGATTTCTATTAAATAAATTGTCCCCAACCTTTTTTGGCACCAGGGAATGGTTTCATAGAAGACAATTTTTCCACTGACCATGGAAAAATTGTGGGGTGGAAGGATGGTTTGGGGATGATTCCAGCATATTGGATTTACTGTGTACTTTAATTTCTACTTTTATTACACTATAATATATAATGAAACAATTATAAACTCACCATAATGTAGAATCATTGAGAGCTCTGAGCTTGTTTTGCTGCAACTAGATGGTCCCATCTGGGAGTGATGAGAGATAGTGACAGATCATCAGGCATTAGATTCTCATAAGGAGCACACAACCTTGATCCTCTGCATGCACAGTTCACAATAGGGTTCATGCTCCCGTGAGACTCTCTAATGCCACATCTGATCTGACAGAAGGGGGAGCTCAGGCAGTAATGTGAGCAATGAGGAGTGGCTATAAATACAGATGAAGCCTCACCAGCTCCTTGACCTCCACTCACCTCCTGCTATGCAGCCGGGTACTCAGTCTGTGGCCTGGTAACAGTCCATGCCCTGTGGCTTGCAGAACCCCGTTTTAAAGAATGTGATTATTTTCTCGCATATGCAAACTCAAGGAGGTTTCAATTGAGTTGCATATTTAGTCCTAAGTGTCAATCAATCCTAAATGAGGAGAGGAGCACCCTCCCTGTTGCTTGAAATCAAAGTTCTCATCTTGATTATTCAGGTGACCTGTCGGCCACTCTGAGGCAGGTTCTAGACCCATTTCCACTGGTCCCAGCCTCAGCATGGCTGCCAGCAAACTCAAGCCAGAAAATTTAAGTGGATTCTGCAAAAAAGCCTTTGTGCTCTAGATGATTTTTTTAATCTAAAGATCCCTTAACTTTTCACTTTGACAATCATGTACTGAATTTCAACTATGGGCAAAATACTGTGACAGTCATGTATTGAATTTCAACTATGGGCAAAATACTGTGCTAGGCACTCTTGGGTACATAGATTCATTTGCCCCAAGGAAAGCACCATCTATTGGAGAAAATATAAATATTGGCAGCTAAATATAATTCCTATTATAGTACCAAGGAGCCCTTTTGGCTCTGTATCTAAGTTTCTGCTATATATGAGAAAATTAGAGAGGGTTCAGGTATACTCTGGGGGGTCAAATCAAGGCACATAAAGGTGAAATATGGCACCTCACAGTGTGTTTCACTTTCATAAATGAGTTTAGCAACTCTGTGTGCTCTTAATATACTCTGGAGAATTAGGCAGATCATTATTGTTGTTGTTGCTATTTTATTCGCCAATGACGAGTTTACAGCATCTTCTCTTCAGTGGTTTGTGTCCCTGAGAGCAAAATAAACTCAACATTTTCTTCCTGCAACCTTTCATGAATATTAATAATGTCTTTATTTATTGTTTGGCAAAATATGACAAAAATAAAAATGCACTACAGCAAAAAAGAACATGTACATGCCAAAAATATCTAGCTACTGTCAGAATATTTGTGTCATCGTCATTATCAATAAATGCATACTTCACAAGCACACTCCATACACTGTACCATCATCCCAGAATTCCCTGTAACCACTGACCTTTCTTTAATAGTGCTTCTAGTTCTTTGGTTGCTAGTTGTAGAACTCCCATTATTTTGAAGTTGTACAGTTTTGTTGCGCTTAAATTAGAAACATGGAGTTCAGTGCCAATGGGCCAAAGAGATCTAATTGTTTCACAAACAGACTTTCAGGGCCTCAGAATCTTCCCTCAAAGATTTTTGTGCTCAGAAGTTCAAATATATAAGACAATTAAATGGTCATAGTTAAAAGGGGGTGTAGATAGAGTCCCACCTATGCAGACCTACTCTCACACCCTAGAGCAGCCCAAAGCAACTTCATAGAGCCCTTTGAATTCTGCCCATCACACTTGGAAAACCACTGATCCAACCCATTTCACAGATGAAGACGCAGAATACCAAGCCAATTCATGTAGCTAATGCCACATAGTTAGAGGCAGAGTTGAGACTAACAATCTTATCCTTTCAGTCCTAGTCCATTGATCATTTTATACTACTTCTTGCCTCCCTACATAGTGCAATTTGAAAGAAGAATAAGTGAAAAAAAGTTACCAGAAACATTTATCATTACAGTCTGATTTCCAATGTGACAAAACAGAACTACTCTGGGGTTTGCCAGACACTCCTATTATCACAGTGTGATCATTTAAGTGGAATATCTATTGTATATTGGACCAATAAAGTAAAATGGCCAGCCTCGAGATGTCTTACCCATGTTCTGAGACCTGTCATAGAACTATAAAATTCTTGTATGAAATTCCCTTAGCTCTGGCAGTCCAAAATAAGTATAACCACAGTGAGAACTTGACCAGGATTTTGCATAGTACAGCTAGACCTATTTCTAGTTCAACCTTATTCCTATTGGTGTTGCTAATTCTAGCCAAAGCCATTGAATAACTCTGATACAACTGGTTCAAGAACACAAAATCTAAAAGGTGATGATAATTTTGTTGTGTATTGAATCAAATGAATACACTTGATTCAATAGAACACAAGCATTATCCAGCAGGAGGATTTAATGTCATTGTTACTTTCTTGCAACCTAGACCTAAACAAATCCCTTCAGAAATTATATGATAAATTGAGCTTCCGAGAGTCTTAGAAGCTATACATAGAATTAGTGATCTGAACTATATTTTGAATCCCAGTTCAGTGCTATTTGCCCGAATTGCTTCATAATCTATGTTCTTCCCCTTCCTAAAAGAAATGTTAGCTGATATCCATGATAGGCAAAGAATTCCTCAGCATTTTCTTATTCTGTTTTATAGGAAGTAATTGACCCTTAGCCTAACCACATCTATTGCTGAATTTTCTCCCTATAAGATGCACTCAACCAATTATTCTTTCTGACAACCTCTAGCAAAAGCAGGACTCATCTGAAGACAGTCAGAATTATTTACTCATGATTTTTTTATCCTTTATGTTAGAAGGTTAATTTTAAAAAAAACTCTCTTACACAGTATGGTAAAATAAAATTTTAAAACTGCTGTAGAAATTTATTTTTTTAAAATTTATTTATTTTTTGAGACAGAGTCTCACTCTGTCACCCAGCCTAGGGCACAGTGGCCTGATCTTGCCTCACTGCAACCTCCACCTCCTTGGTTCAAGTGATTCTCCTACTTCAGCCTCCCAAGTAGCTCAGACTAGAGGTGTGTGTTACCATGCCCAGCTAATTTTTTGTATTTTTAGTAGAGACAGGGTTTCACCATGTTAGCCAGGATGGTTTCAATCTCTTGACTTCATGATCCACTGGCCTAAGCCTCCAAAAGTGCTGGGATTACAGGCATGAGCCACAGCACCCCATCAGGATTTGGTTTTTAATTGCATTATTACTGATATTGGTTACATAAAATGCTATGACTCATAATATTAAATACTTAAAATTCTATTATATTTAACTCTGGAAATATATGGTGACATGGGGCAAGAGAGAACACCACATGAATCCCCTTTCTTCTGGCCAGACTAAACATGCCCAGTGAGTGTGATCCATTTATCAAGCTATCCCGAAAAGGGGAGATCTTGTTCTTAGAGAATCTATTCCCAGACGTTATAGAAAATGACAGATTAAAAAACTCTAAAAACATGATCGTCCCTGAAAAAAAGAATCTGGCAAAAACTATTGGCATCAACCTTTTCAGAACTCTGAATCTAACAAAAAGATAGATGCAATCCAGATAACCTTTAGTAACACAAGTATGCAAACTAAAAACTGGCTCTCTGTAAGAAGCATGAATTTGTGTTTTAATTTATCCCAGTACTATCTTTGAAAATAATAGTTTTGAAAATAACAGTCAACATTCCAGCTACCAATACCTGAGAAAGCAGAATGCAATAGAGTAACAAAGAATTCTTATATAGTAATGGTTCCCTGGGAGACCTGCTCAAAAGACCAGTATTTATCCTACCTGACTGGGAAATTGCCTAGTACTATAGTTGTTACTCCAGGAAGCACTGTCAAAAGTATTTACAAGCATAAATCCTAAGCAAAAAGAACAAATCCGGATGTATCACATTACTCCACTTCAAATTATACTACAAGTTTATAGTAACCAAAACAGCATGGTATTGACATAAAGGTAGATACATAGACCAATGGAACAGAATAGAGAGCTCAGAAATAAAAACAAATACTTACAATCAACTGATCTTCAACAAAGCATACAAAAACATAAATTGGAGAAAGGACACCCAATTCAATAAATGGTGCTGGGAAAATTGAATAGCCACATGTAGAATAAAAAAACTGGATTCTGATCTCTCACCATCTATAAAAATCAACTGAAGATGGATCAAAGAGTTAAATCTAAGACCCAAAAGCATAAAAATTTTAGAATAAGACATAGGGAAAACACTTCTAGACACTGGCCTATGCAAAGAGTTTATTACTAAGACCCCCAAAACAAATTTAACATAATAAAAAAATAATAGGACCTAATTAAACTAAAAAGCTATATAACAAAAAAATCAGAGTAAACAGACAACCTACAAAGTGGGAGAAAATATTTACAAATTATGTATACAACAAAGGACTAATATCCAGAATCTGCAAGGAACTCAGGAACTCAAACAAATCAGCAAAATAATAATAATAATAATAATAATAATAATAATCCTATCAAAAAGCGGACAAATTATATGAATAGACTTTTCTCAAAAGATATACAAATGACTAACAAACATGAGAAAAAATGTTCGATGTCATTAATCAGGGAAATGCAATTAAAACCACAATGACATGCTACCTTATCCCAGTCAGAAGTGTCATTATAAAAAGTCAAAAAACAGTAGATGTTGGGATGGATGTGGTGAAAAGGGAACACTTATACACTGCTGTGTATAAATTCATATGAGAATGTAAATTAGTCTGATCTCTATGGAAAACAATATGGAGTTTCCTCAAAGAATTAAACATAGATCTGTCATTCAATCCAGCAATCCCTCTACTGGGTATCTACCCAAAGGAAAATAAGTCATTATATCAAAAATGCACCTGCACATGAATGTTTATGGCAGCACAATTCACAATTGCAAAGATATGGAGCCAGACTAAGTCTCATCAACTGGGTGGATAAAGAAAATGTAATATATACACCATGGAATACTACTCAGCCACATCAAGAATAAATGAACGTCTTTTGCAGCATCTTGGATGGAGCTGGAGGCCATTATTCCAAGTGAAGTAATTCAGAAATGAAAAACCATATACCTTATGTTCTCACCTATAAGTGGAAGCTAAGCTATAGGTATGCAAAGGCACAGAGTGGTATAACAGACATTAGAGACTCAGGAAGGGAGAGGGTGAAAAAGGACTGAGGAATAAAAAGATTGCACATTGAGTACAATGCACACTGCTTGAGTGGCAGATATACTAAAATCTCAGAATTCACCACTAAACAATTTATGCATGTAACCAAAAACCACTTGTATCCCAAAAGCTACTAAAATAATATATATTGAAATAATATCTATTTTTATATATGTATATATAACATTTACAAGCATAAATGCATTAATCTCTGCCTTAGATTTTACATCCTGGCTTCACAGAGCCTAGAGGTCTGGAAACAGCTCTGGGACTGCATTTGATCATTGAGGTCCCAGAAATATGTAAGACCTTTTCAAAGTCCTTATTCCCAAAACATCTCATTCCCAGCCTTTCTTCCCAAGAGTTTTGGGTGGTATGTTGTTTGTCTCAACTGTTATCCATTTTCTCAGGCAGCAGACACTAGAACAGGCCTAGAAACTTTCCCTGCAAGATCAGGGACGCAGCAAGAATGTTCTCTCTCACCACTTATATTCAACATTGTACTGGAGTTCTTAGGTAATGTAATAATACAAGGAAAGGAAATAAAAGACATGCAGATTGAAAAGGAAGAGGTAAAAGTATCTATCTGTGAATGACTTGATCTTATATGTATAGAAAATCCCAAAAACTCCATAAAAACTGCTAGAGCTAATAAATAAATTCAATAAAGTTGTAGGATGCAAAATTGACATAAGAAATCATTTGCATTTATATAAGGTAACAACAAACTATTTTAAAAGAAAATTAAGAAAACGATCCCATTTACAATAGTATCAAAAAGAATATAATACCAGGAACAAACTTAACTAATGAGGTAAAACACTTAAATACTGAAAATTACAAAAAAACGTGTAGAAATAAATTAAAGAACATCTAAACAGATGTAGACATCCCACATTGGAAGTCCCAGTATCATTAAGATGAACTCACTTTCCAAATTGGCAGATACAATGCAATCCTTACAGAAATGCTAATTGCTCTTTTGCATAAATTGGCAAGCAAATTCTAAAATTCATATGAAATTCAAAAAACCTCAAATAGCCGAAATGATCTTGAAAAGAAAGAATAAGTTTAAAGGACTTACACTTCTTGATTTCAAACTTACTGCAAAAGTAAAGCAATCAAAATCTTGTGATACAGGCAAATAGAGATGAGTAGAATAGAGCCCAGAAATAAACCTATGCCTACGGTCAACTGGTTTTTCAATGAAATGCGTCAAGACCATTTAACTTAGAAAGAACAGTCTTTTCAACAAATGTGTGGAACAACTGGATATTCACATGCAAAATTTTGAATTTGGACCCCAGACTCAAGTATATACAAAAATTAACTCAAAATTGGTTAAGGACCTAAATGCAAAGGCTGAAAGCACAATAAAATTAATAGAAGGAAATTCAGGTATAAATATTTATGAAATTAGATCAAGCAATGGTTTCTTAAATATGGCACCAAATGTACAAGCAGCAAACAAAAATATTACCAAGTTTAATTTCATGATAATTAATTTGTGTGTGTGTGTGTCCAAGAACACTATGAAAGTAAAAAGACAACCCATATAATAAAAGAAAATATCTGTACTTCATATGTCTGATAATGGTCTAGTATCCAAAGTATATAAATAACTTTACAGCTCAACAAGAATCATACTAATAACCTTATTCAAAAATGTGCAAAAAATTTGAACTTTTTTACAAACAAAATACACAAATGGAAAATAAGCACATGAAAAGAAGCTCAACCTTCAAGCTAGCAATAGTATAAAAAAATACATTTTTAAAAATACTCAAAATTATTATTCATTAGAGAAATGCCAGTTAAAGTAATAATGAAATACCATTTTATACCCACTGGTTTGGCTGTAATAAAATACACACACGTGCGCACACACACACAGGCCCATAGAATAACAAGTGCTAGAGAGGATGTAGAGAAATTCCAGGCCTTCCATTTTACTGATGGGAATGTTAGCTGCTATGGCTACTGTAGAAAACAGTCAGACAGTTTCTCAAAAATTTCAACGTGGAGTTACCATATGATACAGCAATTCTACTCCCAAGTATATAAAAACCAAGATAACCATTCACACAAAAAAAATTCACCACAAATGTTTATCATGGCAGTATTCACTGTTGCCAAACGGTGAAACTAAATGTTTATTGACTGATAAATGAACAATATGTGGTATATCTTTAAGTGGAATATTATGCAGTCATAGGAGACACTGCAGTATTGATCATGCTGCAACATGGATAAACCTTCAATAAAATGAAAGCAGCCGGACATAAAAGGCCACATATTATATGATTCCATTTAAATAAAGTCTCCAAAATGTTAAATAAAAGCAGCCAGACACAAAAGGCCACGTATTATATGATTTCATTTAAATAAAATGTCCAAAAAAGGCAACTCTACAGAGACATGAAGTAGATCAGTGATTTAGAGGGGCTGAAAGTAGAAGGAAATTGGGATTGACTACTAGCAGGTATGGGAGTTATTTGGGGGTGATGGAAATGTTCTGGAATTAGATAGTGGTGAAGTTTGAACAATATTTTGAACGTACTGAAAACCACTGAATTATTCATATTTAAAAATGGTTAAAATGATAAATTTAATGTTACGCAAATTTTACGTTTAAAAAACAATCAATTTTCAAAGAGAGTTTATAATTTCTGTTTAGCCTATGGATTACCCTGAGACAGACTTTTTAGGAACAATGAAAGCAGAGTTAGAATTAGAAAATATTTCTTGTCCTAATTGCTTTCTCCTGAAGGGATAAACTGCTGGGGCACAGTTTTATGTAATAAGAAATAGAAGAATTGTCCTATGTAAGATACAAAAGTAATTATGAATTACATCTATAGAATCTTAGTAAATGGCCAATTCTGGAAAGTATAAGCAGTAAATTTCATTTCCTCAAATATGTGTGTGAATTTAAAAGCATCCCTGCCTGGAACGAGGGGGAGTAATGGTGATGGGTACTGGATTTTAGCGAAGGTAATGCATACATCAAGTGGGGTGTGCTCTCTGGGTAGTGGCCTGCAAGCATAGCAAGTATTAGCAGAGATCTGAAAGATCGAGAAAGAGCAGTCGATGGAGACAGAACTGTTTAGAAGCTAAAGAACCAAGAAGGTGGCTATGAAAAGCTGGTCAGAGCAACCTGTACATATGCTGAAAATAAATATTTGAGGATCAGCCAAGACAATGCCAGTCCAGGCTCATTTATGTAAGTGAGAGACAGGATGGGAGAACTGCATAGTGAAGGATTTCAATGGCTAAACGGGACGTTCAAACCAAATAAAACAGAGAGAAAAAGAGAAGGGAGAAAAGAGGAAAGCAGAGGAGGAAGGGAACAAGGAAGACGAGGAGGAGGAAGAAGAGCGGAGGAGGAGAATGGCCAGACCTTTTCTTTTCAATATATCTATTCGGGAAAGTGAAGAAACAAGGCCTTACATTGTGAGGACAATGACAAAGGAGAGGAAAGAGGGAAAAAAAAGTAAAACAGAGGAAAAGCTTGTTAAAGTCCCACAAGTGACTAAGATTTATTTGCATGAAGTACATTTCAGCAGTGTGATCATTACCTACACATCAGTTATCTGTATTTTAGATATAAAACCATAGGGAACCATTGGTTCTTCAAGAGTACATCAGAACCACTTGCAGGGCTTGTTAAAAACCTAGATGCTCGGCCTTACCGCTGGTGTTTCTCAGGCAGTTTCTCATCCCATTCTCAGGAATGGGGCCTAAGAACTTCTTACAAGTTTTCAGGTGTGGCTGATAGTTGCTGGCCAGGGAACTGATGACACTGAGCACCACTGACTTAGAAAGCAGAGTATAAAGGAAGAAATCCTGTGACCTGTGACTCCAATGTCTACAGAAGGATGGATGAGATAGAAAAGGTATAGTATGAGCCAGCTCTTTATAGGGCACCTGCCACTCACGTTAGGTACCAGAGATGGGAGACAGAAGGAAACCCAGGCAAATCATTACTCATAGAAACGACACTATAGTGACACTTACGCATTTATATGTCAGTTATTGGTGACACTTTCTTGTTTGAATTCTACATGCTAATTATTCTTATATGTAACCATGGAAATCTAACATTCATGAAAAGAACTGTATATTTAAGATACACAACTTTACATAGCTTATATTCTGTGTAAGAAAAATAAAACTTATGTCACAAAAAATTTCATTAAATGAGAGTGGATGAGGCAAAAGCCAGAGCAGATTAATAATAATAATAAAAAAAAAACCCTGACAGACCTGTGCTTCAAAGGTTAAAAGTTTTGTAGATTGCTTAATCCTCAAATATTCTTTATCACAAACAAAAATTTTTCTAAGAGAGCCTGAGTAAAATCCCATCCAAGAAAGTTGCCAAAATTAGCAAATAAAAATACAAAACTTAAGTTAAATTTGAATTTCAGATAATGAACAGTGAATTTTAATACAATAAAGTTTCATGCACTTTTTGGAACAGGTTTATACTAAAAAGCTTTTCATTGTTTATCTGAAATTGAAATTTAACCGAGAGTTCTATATTTTATCAGGCAACCCTAATCCAAGCAGACTTTGACCAAACATTCATTCAATGAACATTTAATATGTTGTCAGTCTTCTAGAGAAGATAGAATCATAGAACACATTCTGTCCCACATATAATAAAGAATAAAAGGATGGCCAAACTGCAAAGGTTTTAAGAATGCAATAGAGAAAAAGACCAATATGACTGTAATTATCAAGGAATAGGAGCTTCATCATCCAGACAATATGTGTTCAACTAGTCCTGCAGACATCTTCTGATTTGATTAGCCAAAAGCTAGTACCAAGGGTATGCAGAAGAGGTGAACAGCATGCACATAAAGTGTAGAGTCTGAACCAAGGACAGCAGACAAATGGGATATGAATGAGATCAGCTGCGACAGACTGCATATCAGCATACCCTCACAAGCTGTATAGCACAAGGCATCTTGGGACACAATTACTGATACTTGTCAAATTTCAATATGTATCAATGACCATAAACTATATCCTCCATTTTTTTTGCAGCATCATCAAGACCACATGGAGAGTCCTGAAAGAACAGGGCACCCCAGAGTACCTAGATATTCTGAGCCCCTAAGACACAGAAATAGTATCTGATACTTGGGGTGTTTTTAATTGGAAAATAAATATCTCTTTAGTCCCAGAGCCATGAAAAAGATACCTGGGAATTTGTATCTATGGAGAAAGTAAAAGGCAGCAGCTGGAAGAAGTCAATTCTTTATCTGATTCTAGATTGAAATGAAGGTTCTGTACATCCTGTATCCCCAAAGCAGCAGAATAGAGTCTCATGTTGGAGTCAGTAGACCCAGGTCTAAACTCTTTAGTATGTTCTCAGTAAGACAGTACATGAGCTTCAGTTTCCTAGGTGTAAAATAACAGTTCGCGATTATATGATCTGTCAGGGCCCTTCCTTCCCATTTAAAATTCAGTAACTGAATAAATCATTCGCTCATTAAACACTTACTGAGAGCTGCCATATGCAAGACAATTTTCTAAGACTTGTGATGGATACAGAGCTAATTACTTATTCATGGTAACTTATTTGACATAAGGTGAAACCTCATCTGTACATACAGGGACCCACTTTGGCACTCCATAGAGGGCTAGTCTCTGGCCGAGTGAACTCAGACCGCTGGGATTTGTTATAGCCAGTCTCCTGCCTCTCTTTTATCTTTATTTTACTCTCCTTTCTAAGTTCCCTTAAAGAAACTCCAATTGTCTGCAATTTCCTAGGGCATCCTGGTCTCAGCCTTCCAGGGTGACAATTAATTCATCTGATAAACTCAAATATGTCAAAGCCCTAAACAAAAAAGCAGGAGACTACATCTGAGTTACCTGCAATGTAACGGTGAACTTCAATTATTTTTTCTCTCTACATATGAGTGAGTCAATTAGGAATCGACTGAGATTTAACAAATAAAAATGAAATATAAACAAACATTGACCAAGACATATTGGTGTTGGGACAGAGCTATCATGTATCATCTCATTTGATCTGTGCAACCATTTTCCGACAACAGTTTATCAAGTCCTTCTAGATTAACCCAAGGCAAAAAATAAGCAGTAAACTTGCCCCAGGTCCAAAGCACCAGTGCCACGAGTAATTTAGATTTGTCATAATACAAAACCAGTGTTCTTCCTGGTAAAGTGACTGATCAACAGGGATGGTTCCAGGCTGCTATGACTCAATCACTTGTATGACATATCCACCAATAACAGTTAAAGTAACAAAAGGTTTTATACATATATACACACACATACACATGCACATACACACACATATATATAGATGAATTCTTATATATATAAAATATATAATATATATGGATTCAATTTCTTTTTAATAATGTCAGTTTCAGTGACTTCCTTCCAACATGCTTGCTTATTCACACAACGTCATGTATCATTAGAATTACAGTAGAAAAAAAGGTTGTAAAGTACTGAAGGGCTACAAGGTAGATGTGAGAATTCCTTTGGCAGGTGGGCTTATTTCAGTCTTGAAATTGCACCTTGAGGCTTATTTCAGTCTTGAAATTGCACCTTGAGCGCAGATATCTACCTTTTACACATGCATTGCTGGCCTCACATTTTTAGAGGGGGATGTATGCCTGTGTGGTGTGTGTGTGTGTGTGTGTGTGTGTGTGTGATGTGGTGGGGGGGAGAGGAGAGAGAGAGAGAAAGAAAGAAAGAGAGAGAGAAAGAAAGAAAGAGAGAAAGAGAGGTAAGGTAGAAGAGAAGAGAAAGAGGACGGGAAGGGAGAAGAGAGACACAGAGATCACAAATCAGAGCAGCAGAAACAGCTCTCCAGTAATCATAAGCAGTTAATCCGGAGAACCATGACTTTAAAGCAACTAAGCATTTCGTGGTGGCTCAAGCCTGTAATCCCAGCACTTTGGGAGGCCGAGGCGGGTGGATCACGAGGTCGAGGTCGAGAAATCGAGACCATCCTGGTCAACATGGTGAAACCCCGTCTCTACTGAAAATACAAAAAACTAGCTGGGCGTGGTGGCGCATGCCTGTAATCCCAGCTACTTAGGAGGCTGAGGCAGGAGAATTGCCTGAGCCCAGGAGGCGGAGGTTGTGGTGAGCCGAGATCACACCATTGCACTCCAGCCTGGGTAACAAGAGCGAAACTCCGTCTCAAAAAAATAAAAAATAAAAAATAAATAAAAGTAGGAGCTTTTCTAAACTGTATTATTTTATATGTAGCTGTTTCCTTGATGTTGTTATGGCTCAGAGTCAATACGATCATCATATTGTACTTTTATAATACAATGATGCTGTGATGATAATCATGTGTTCAAGGATGTATGCCTCTACCCTAATGAGCTCCTGATCACTCTGCTTTGTGTGGTCTTTGGCATTTTAACAGATGAGTCTTATTACGTCTTTGGCTGGCAGGAGGAGCTTAGAGGAAAAGTTTATTTGGGAATAGGACACATATTGAACCAACACGCTTATCAAGTTGAAAATTCAGAATGAATAACATGATTGAGCCATGAAGGACAATTAGAAAAATCAAGTGACAAAAGAAGCTGGCATAATATCTGATGTAAACCAAAGCAGATGCGTAGAATGAGATGGAGGAATGGGTTCTGTGGATGCAGATAGGGAGACTCCAAGGCAAAGTCTACAGCCAGATACAGAGATAGGGGGACTCCACGGCAAAGTCTACAGCCGAAGAGCGAGAACCTGCTCATCTTGTTCATCTTGTGGCTTCTTTGCAAGCAGGCAAATGCCTTGATTGTCTCTGACACTATTTACTATTTGCAGGTTCTTTGACTCCTCCCCTACTATCTTATCAGTGACTGGCACCTTTCAATCAGTGTCTCTACAGAAACTTCCTGGCCCTTGACTCATCCATTGCAGCTATGGATTTGAAAAGCAGAAAGATAGTTGATAGAATTGTAAATCTAAAAGGAATGAAAAAGCTTTACACACATTCCTATTGACAACAAAGTATTGGAGTTTGGGTCTGTGACCTCTACAGCATCTATTGTCACTACTCGGATACCTTCTTGGTTTATTCCTGGGTTTATTTTTTTAGATGGGGAAATGGCTACATCTGCATAAATAATTGCATTTGTTTCCTAGGTCTTCCATAACAAAGTACCACGAACTGGATGGCTTACACAACAGAAATTTATTATCTCACATTCACAGAGGCTAGAAATCTGAGATCAAGATGTTGGCAAGGCAGTTCCTCCTTAGGGTTATTAGGGAAAATCTGTTCCATGGTGTTCTCCTAGCTTCTAGTGGTTTGCTGAAAATTTTTGACATCCTCAAATTGAAGATGCATCACCTCAATAGCTACCTTTATTTTCACATGTGTGTTTCTGTAACCAAATTGTCTTCTTTCACAAGGATGTGGTTATACTGGATTAGGCTCTATCCCTATGACCTCATCTTAATTTGGTCATCTGTAAAAGCCCTATTTCTAAACAAGAAAGATCACAGTCACAGGGATTAGGACTTCAACATCTTTTAGAGAGACACAATTCAATTCATATAGCAACATTACTGTGTTACTATGTGTGTGTATGTCTGTGCGTGTATTCTGAAAAGAACATACCTAATAAAGTTTTGTTATACCAAATATTCAAACAATTCTTAAAACTCAACAAGAATAAAACACCAGATTAAAAAATGGGCCAGAGACCTCCACAGACACCTCACCAAGAATAATACATGGATAACAAATAAGCATATGAATAGACACCCCACATCATGTATCATTAGGGAATGCAAATTAAAACAGCAGTGAAATCCCATGACACTCTTACTAGAATGACTAAAATCTGGAACCCTGACAACACCAAATTCTGGTGAGAATGTAGAGTAACAGGAACTCTCATTCACTAGTGTGAATACAAAATGATACAGCCACCTCAAAGACAGTTTGGCAGTTTCTGACAAAGCTAAACATACTCTTACCATATGGTAAGAAGTATGTGTTGGGGGCAGGGTACACATGAAATAGCTTTGTACCTTCTTACTCAGGTCTCCAGAGTTGATGAAATTCCCAGTGATAAAGGGCAGATCCATCAAATCTGAATAGACCAGGGGCTCACCAGGGTGGAACAGGGAGGGAAAAGTGGGCATTCACGACCTCAGGTATCAGAACAAGGATCTTATGCTATGACACAAATCAAGCAGGGTTCCCCCTGCCATTCCAATCTCTTCACTGAACAGTAAGAAAGGAGAGGAAGCAATGAAGTAGAAGTTAGGGAAAGTAAAATGATTGGTTTAGAGAGACAGGAAGTAGGAGATCAAGATGGGAGTGATGAAGAATAAAAGAGTAAATTTTTTATGAGTTGTGGAGGTTAATAGATTCCAGATTTTTGCTTGTAGTTCAACTGAATAACTATCATTGATGTGAAGAATTTTCTTTCATAGTCATGTATTCAACAAATATTTATTGCATATCTACCTTGTGACAAGAACTTTGGTGACTGGGAATGAAATGAGGTATAGTTAGTTTTCTTTTGAGGCAACAGTGCTGAGTGATTGCTAGGGTTTTCAAGTCAAAGAGATCTAAGATAAAACATCATTTTCAGTCTGCACTTTGGTTTCCCTATATGTAAAATGGAGACAAGAAGAGTATAATACTTACCTTACAGGGTTATTGTTAAAATTCAGTTAGTTATTACATGAAAAGTACTTATCATAGTGCCTGGCAAACATTAAGTCCCCAATGGGTGCAATTATCATTATTATTATATCCATTGCACAGAGGACAGAAAAAGAATCAATTCCAATGGTAAAAAGTCTAAGAATGGATTCACCACAGACATAACATTCAACTTGGTCTTTGAAGTCAGAGTCAGGAAAAGAGTGAAAACAATGTAAATTTCATAGCAAATAGTATTTCTTCTTTTCTACTGTTAATACTGAAGTTGTCCTGAATTAAAATGGTTTGGCATTTTAATCACAACCATATAGCAAACATTTGTTGAAAAAATAATCTGCAGTTATTACTACGATTGATAAATTACAATAGACATTATTTCAAAAGATAAAGCAGCAGCATAAAGTAAGGAAATGTAACAAAAGAAATAAAAAGTTCAAGTAAATGTATGTACCATTTATAAATCCAATAAATACATTGGGCAGGACAATATCCCTTCCCAAGTTCTCTACAGTTTTACTTACCAGATCGAATTTGAGCTTCATGATAAGGTTAGTGATGACCAAAGAAGCAAGATAGGGGCCCATGATTGACTTATCAACTGCTAAAGTTCATGCACAGGAAGCTGATTTTACACTTCCTCTTCAAAGCTGAAGGGTAACTTGGAGCCAGCTGACATAAGATGACAACACACAAGTTTGATGTTGGAAAACTGGCCATGTGAAGCACAGTTCAAAATGCTGACTTCAATTAAAAAAAAAAATCCTTAAAAAGTACTGCCACAGGTGACAAAAAATAAAAATCAAAGGAGAAAATGTGGGGAGAACTCAAATATCAGGAAGACCCTTAAAAAGCTTTCAGAAACAAAGAGATACTATAAATCTTTTCGACAGAAAACGTTACGGATTTAAAACAGAGAAACTAGATGAAAAGTAGAAAATATTCCTCAAAGGGTAATTGTTTTAGTAAGACTTTTGAATATGTATACCTAAAATTGCATATATTATTAACATAGATTGATATTTTGTCACTGATGGGACCAAAACATTTAAGAGGGTTGTCAAAACCCTTGTGAAGATTTTGTAAATATCTGCAAGAAAACATACAAAACATTCAGGGAGAATGGTCAGCACTATGATTTATCTGTCTAAACACGAAATTGTTAATTCTGGTTCTGCCTCTGAGGAGTATCAGATGTTACCTGGGATCATGGCCCAGTCAGTAAGCAGCCAAAATTATGTCCATGGTCCTTAGTGGGTCTAATGATGAATAAAATATGAATGCTGTTCTTAAAGTTCCTTCAGTGTGGTTTTTTAGTCACTAAATCTGTTGACAAAGCAAAACCCTTCTTGCCCTGGCTTAAATTTGCATCTCATTTATTCATCCAATAAGCATAATTGAGCTCCTGGTATTAGGACATGAGAATACTAAAATAAATAAAAGGAAAATGTCATTCTCAAAGAGCACAGTTAATGGAAGAGACTGGGCATTTGTAATAGCACAATTGTCATCTCCAGTTCTGCATGGTTGTTTAGTAGGGAACAAGTGATAAATAATAAAAAGATGTGTTTGACTATCCTGACAGGACTAAATCAAATTTTCAGTGACAAATGCAGAGAAGCTAACAATTTGTTCCAGGTGGAAAATGGATATTGTACTTTCTTGTTACTACAGAATCGCTGTTTTGTTTTGGTGTGTTTGTCTGTAGTCAAATATTATACCTCCTAAGTCTTTTCTCACCACGGGAATAAATATGGAGAATTTATGAAATACAGTTCAGGCCACTGGGAAACAAAATTTCAACCAGGGGCTATGAAGGGAAAAGTGGTAGATAGCAAGAATACTGAACCTAAGAAAAAAATTTGTGGCACCTGGAAAGGAAACAGGTTGGGAGAAAAAAACAAAGGGCAAAGAAGGTGTGAAAAGCACAAGTCCTGTACCCAGTGGGACTCAAGAAGCAACAGTCCCTTTCTGACCAGATATCTCCATGACTGCTTGTTCCTATTTATGAACATCTCATATGATGGATAATTCCTGTAAGATGTCTAACTGTATTTTGTGAAAGTCTGGTCCCATAAAATGCTAATCCATAAACATGAAAAATGGTTTCCATGGTCAAATACATTGGGAAATTCTATCATATCAGTCATGGCCCTCCAGAATTATAATCCACTCAGTTGGTTCTGGAGTTCTTAATCGTGTGTGTGTGTGTGTGTGTGTGTGTGTGTGTGTGTATGTGTGTGTGATTGCTTGTGTGTGTGTGTGTGTGTGTGTGTGTGTGATGAAACTTTTGGGGAGTTTGGTAAAGCCTATGGATCCCATTTCAGAAAACATATAAAATAAAATGCATGAAGATTTCAAAAGGATACAAATTAAATTGAAATTCAGTTAAACGATAGGAATAAATGTGCTTTCTTTATTCATCCATTTAAATAATATGATCTAACATTAGGCTTCACGACTAACACAGTTTCAAAATAGTGATCATGATTAAACAGTATTTCAAGATGTTTACAAACCTGTAATGTGACATGAAAATATCTGCCATACCCATTGACAAAACAGAGATACTGCCAGTGTCTTTTGTTCATGTCATAACTAAAGAAAATGCTAAATTTCTTTTAGAATTTACTAAAAATAAAAGAGTAACTTTTTTTACTACGAAAGTTCACAATTTATTTTTTTTCTTATCCAAGTTCACTAGCCCTCTGATTTCTATTTATAGATGTCATTAGGGTCCTTGGACCCCAGGATAAAACTCCTAGGAACAGACTTTGATGAAGAAACTGCTTAAAGAAGTGCCAGGAGGATTAATGAAGTAATCAAGGAATGGAGAAGCACCCAGGGAGTTGCAATAACAGGGAAGCCTTTAACATCCCTGGGGCTGAAGTGGGTGAAGGAGAAATATTGTTTCTTATAGCCCAGGGGGAGCTGGAGCCATGGGGAGGGCCTGCCTTGCAAGAGCTATGTTCATAGAGGAGCCCAGCTACTGTTGGAGAATTGCCATCAAAGCAGTAAATTGCTGGGAAGAAAACTCCATTTTCCTCCTGTCCTTTTTATCTTCTACAGGTTATCTTCTATTGGTCAAAGCCAATAAAAAGTCAGTGGGCACAGAGTGTGGGTGTCTTCCACAGGGGTTAAATTCCAGGAGACCTACAGCAGTGCATAGAGGGTGGAAAGCAGATCTCAGGATTAATGGGGGAAGGAACATCAGAAAAAGTAGCCTATAAAGTAGCTATGGCTTTTTAGGGCAGACTTTTGCAGACATTTTAATATATTAACATTGTGGTTATTGAATACAAGTATTAATTATTAATTTAATAAGGAGGGCTTATCAAATCTATCTTATCGCAGAATCAAATTTTCAAGGAACAACAAAGAGGATTAATCTTCTGTAAAACAAAAGTTTGCAATGCTTCTTGAGAATTTCCTAGAGATGTGTATTTTACCTGCATCAAGTGATTTAGCTGTCTAGCCAGGATAGCACATTAGTTAGCAAATACCTGTGAGAGACCAGAAAGACCTAATTTCTGGAGCAGCTATAATTATTAGGCAGCAGTGAGAGTTGAGAATAAACACATTGAAGGAAAATATCTATACGGCCATAATTTGCTGTTTTTTAATAAGATAATTTGAGAAAGAGTCCATTTCATTATAGCAGTGTGGTGAGCCCATTCCCTCATGCTTAGCTCAGGAACTCCAAACTTCTCAGACCAGCAGTTCACAAACTCCAAATGATCAGCTGGGGTCCTGTACAGATAAGTATGTTCTACAGGCTTTCCATTGAAGAAAGGCTGTGGTGGTCACTCTAATCACAAATTCTTTCAAAATATATCTTTTAAACATTATAAATAAACCATTGTATATCTGTCAGAACAATCACCTAGCTCACCAAAACAGCACCTTGGCACAGATTAATGAAGAACTAAAAGTCACTTTGGCAACAGATAGAGAACAGCAATAAAGAAGGAAGTTTTGGTTTATCACTTGCAGAAAGGGCTCCAATTCTCCACTTCTTCCTGTATCCATATCATTTGCAACGTGGCTTTGCAGCTCCTCTCTGTAAGGTGCAGAGCATATTTCTCCACCTTCTCTAGCTAGAATGGCCTTATGACTTGCTTTGGCCAATAGAATATAATGGAGATGACAGTGTGCTCGTCCTGAGCCTAGGTATCAAGAGACCTTGCCTGCATCTGTTTCAGTCTCTTGGAACACTGCCTAGCTGCCATGAACAAGCCTGTGTGAGCTTGCTGGAGGATGAGACACTATGTGGATTAGAGCCAAGCCAGATCATTTATCCCAGACAGGGTCTTAGACATGTGAGCTCAACCAAGATCACTAAAGCTGATCTACAACTGACCTATTGCTGACCACAAATTCATAAAGTCTAGCCAAGACCAGAAAAAGTAGTCAGCTGACCTGAGCTTATATTGCTGATTCACATCATTATGAGCTAAATAAATGGATATTTTCAGACACAGCTTTTCAGGGTGGTTTGTTACGCAGCAATAGCTAATTGATAAAGTACAGAATATAATTTCATCTAGCCCCAGTTTAGCAAATAATACAGAAAGGAAGGTGGGCAGCGTAAAAAACACCTTGTTTCTTATGTTTGAAAAATGATGGGATTTTGACAGGAAGTAGAGAATGAACATGGCATAAAAAAATCAACTCTGAAAACCTCACGTTTGTGTTGGGGACTGCTAATGAAGTAAACAGAGACCCAAGCACAACACACCAGGAGGATGGTAATCATCGTCTTTAAAGAGAAAAAGGCAGTAAGAAACCCATTCTTAAGGATCCTGTACTTCCTAAAATCTCGTATTCAGCCATGTTAGAGAAACAGTACTTAAAACCTGGCAGCACTAACCTCCTAAAAGAGCTTTATTGAATGTGCTTCTGTGAATGGAGTCTCAGGATTCATGGCCCATCTCTCGCAGTTATGGAGAATAATGGTGAGCATGCGGAGACAGTGAAAGTCCACTCCCCACTCCATCTAGCTTCTTTAACAAGTGCACGACAGCCATCCAAACAATAACAGATCTTGACAACCAAAAAGGTATTCTTCTATAAGGTAATCTTTGAAAAATTACTCTACCATGGTCAAATGATTTACTTCTTTTTTTTTTTTTTTTTTTTTTCCCTGAGACAGAGTTTTGCTCTTGTTACCCAGGCTGGAGTGCAATGACGCGATCTCGGCTCACCGCAACCTCCGCCTCCTGGGTTCAAGCAATTCTCCTGCCTCAGCCTCCTGAGTAGCTGGGATTACAGGCACACACCACCATGCCCAGCTAATTTTTTGTATTTTTAGTAGAGATGGGGTTTCACCGTGTTGACCAGGATGGTCTCGATCTCTCGACCTCGTGATCCACCCGCCTCGGCCTCCCAAAGTGCTGGGATTACAGGCTTGTGTCACCGCGCCTGGCCGATTTACTTCTTTAAGTAGCAAGTTTAAAGCTATATAGGAAGACCATAAATGGATTAAATGTTGCAATGCCAATGCCAACAGCCAGAAAATTATAAAGAACACCTTCGGAAATAAGATATAGAAATCATTGGAGTAGAAAACCTCTGCTCTTCAGCAATTGACAGGAGAAGCATGGGTTTGGCATCACATGGATGACTTGGATTTAAACTTTGATTGTGCCACTTAACAAGCTACATGACCTTGCCTACATTACTTAACCTCCTCGAGCCCATTTCCTGTTTTACATGATAGGGAGCGGAATATTTGCCTCCTAGAGTCACTGTGAAGATTTGATGAGATAACATGAATCAGACAATTGACACAGTGTCTGGCACAGAGCAAGGATCAATAAATTTACATTTCCAGTTCCCTATGTTGAAGGGGAAGCATAATCTCCATGAATACTTTGCTTTGGTTATCAGAGCATTTGAATTCAAAGGGTTTTATCAAGTGCTCAATCACAATCTTTGAAGGCAGTGAAAAGCATGACTGAGTCGTAGATAATAAGCAAAATGGAGAAAGAATGCATCTTTGTTTGATGCTGTTAGTCACAGTCCAGGCACCTTCCAATTTTCAACAGATTGTATTGCAAAACTTAATCTGTGAGTCGCTTTCTGGAAACAATTTTATAGATGGTGGTTAGATTCTCAAGCCACCTCAGAAAAGTATATTTGACCCATAATATGGTTAACTGAAGTATTTTAACTCTAGGTTCGAGATGCAGAGCCTCATGTGGTAGAAGAGATGGGCAAATGAAGACCAGGAGAAGAGGTGTTGTGGAATAAAAAACAAAAACAGAACTGGATGAGTGTAACAATCCTGTAGTTACGGTGCATTCTTTAAGGTTCAGGCATTGAACTTCATGCATAATTATTTTATTAGATAATTTTTTTTATTATGTAATTCTTACAGCATCTCTGAAACAGGCATTTCCCTAATTTTCCCAATAAAAACAAACAATAACAATAACAACCTAGAAGCTCTAAAAGATTAATTAATTGCTCCAAAGTCACATAATAGCAAATACCAAAAGGAGAAGAGGATTTTCAATTAACTAAAGTCAGTGACCCAACCAATACGTGATCAGAAAACAAAATTTCAGCTAATAGACTTCAAAATGATACAATCCTTTTAGTGGAGAAGAGCCCTTCAGGTTATTTAGCTAAGGAATACTTTATAAAATTGTGTGTGGGTTGTGAGTGTGTGTGTATAAGCAGGAAGCAGATCTATGTGTATATGCATTTATTTGTGTGTGTTATGTATATACAGACATATACATATATACACATACACATATAGCTATTTAAATATATTTAATTTTAATTAAGTAAAATCCAAACAAATTGCATAACATTTTTCAAATAGTTTAGGACAGTGTGAAATGAAAGTTAAACGTCTCATACTACCTAAATTTTGTCTGTATTTTGTAATAAAATACATTATGACTGTTACATATTCTCCCAGGGGATTACACACACACACACACACACACACACACACACACACACACACGCACTTTGTATTTCACTTAACACATCTTAGAACTCTTTCTACATCAGCACCAACAGCTAACCTATTCTTTTCAAAGATGCAGAGAATTTTGTCCAATACACTAAAACTTCATTTCCCTACATTTTCCTGTTGATACGAATTGTTTTGTTTTCCACTTGTTTGCTATTACAAAGCACACCTGTTCAAATATCTTAGCAAACTTTTGCAAGTGTGTTACTAGAGTAAATACTGAGCTGTGAGGTTGCTGGGTCAATGGTACCATGAATTTAAAATATTGATTAATAATGCCAATTTCCTTCAGAAACACTGTACCAATTTACAGCTCCACTCATAATGTCTGACATGGCTTCTGTCTTGGTCCATTTGGGCTGCTATAACAAAATGCCATACACTGGGTGGCTTATAAACAACAGAAATGATTTCTCATATCTGTGGAGGCTGAGAAGTCCAAATCAAGGTCCAGGCAGATTCAGGTCTGGTGAGGGCCTGTTGCCTCTTAGTCTATAGAGGGTGTCTTCTTGTTGTGTTTTTATATGAAAGAGGTATCTTTTGAGTTTTTTAAATAAGGGCACTAATCTCATTCATGAGGGCTCCATACCCGTGACTTAATCACTTCCAACAGCTCTCGTTTTTTAATACTACTATCTGGGGGTTAGGATTTCAAGAAATAAATTTAGAGAGACACAAATATTCAAGCCATAGCAGCTTTTTTCTTCACATCCTCACCAATGAGAAATATTAGCAAATTTCTAAATTTTTGCCAAACTCATAGATTAAAAATTGCATCTGATTTTGATTTTTATCTCTTTAATTATGTTTGAGGTTTATTATTTTTTATATATCTACTGGTCATTTGAACTTATGTGAATTGTTTTTGTCAGGTATTTATCTTTTTTGTCCACTTTCCATTGATACATTAGGTTTTTTCTTATTGATTTGTAAAAACTCTTTGAAAATTAAGGAACTGACTCTTTGTTGTTCATGTGTATTGCATATTATTTTCTTAAGAAACATTTTTCAGGAAGCAGCCATTTCTTTGACTTTAACTTCACCCTTTAAAGCAAATTTCTGATTACGATTTGTCTTCCTCTTAAATTGGCTTGCAAAAGAATATGCTCTGGTTATGCTATTAGGCATATTCTGGTATGTGTAATATGTATAACATTATATTTTCTTTTGTGAAGTAACACATTGGCAAACTGGCTTTAAATATACTACCCAGTATTATCTATGCTTGTGTATATGTTTGTTTTTGAATCTTTGAGTTAACACAGATTATGCATTTTGCTGCTTCAAAACCACAGTCTGTCAAACAAATAATAATTAAATACTTTAATAATGTGAAGAACTTGAAGTGTTACTCAAAGCTACATGCTCATGAAAAATCTATTGTACGTTTTTATAATTTTATGCAGATTTAACATTAAAATCTTTTCAAATAACAAGGTATATCATCCTAGTAGTATTTTTTAAGAGAAAAAAAGAACCATTCAATACTATCAGTTGCTTCTTCAAAGTCATAAATTATGTATCAGGACTAATTTATATGGAGTATCATCCCATAAGAACTGCCTGTTGTTTTAGAAATTTAGCCCAAATATTTGTGAGGGAAATGCCAGTTGTATGATTCTACAATTTTAAAAAATAACACTTATGAAATATTATGTGTCTTTGACCACAGCTTTGTAATGACCCTTCGGCACTGATCCTGGCCTCTCTGTCACTGTACTTCATATGCTTCTCAGGTGAAAATCAGGAACATTCTTCAAGCATTTGGCAGCATGCGAGTACTCAGTCCCCATGCAATCTATAATATTATCAAGCGTTCTATAGGTGAGTGAGATTTGTTCAGAATAAAGAATAACATCCAAAAGCAGAAGCTGTAGCTAATGATTTCCCATCGGTTTTGAAATTTTGTGAAACTGATTTATTATATACATATATATGTATCTGTCTATCCATTAATATTACCATGTATGAATATGTCTCTTATATATCAGGTGTAGCTATGAATGAATTCCTGTATCAACATAATTAATATATCTATGAATTTTAATGTTTTTATGAATATATATGAGCTAAATTTATAGATATCTGAGCAAAAATATATGAATAGCATAGATGTGTTAGTCATTTAAAAACACATATATTATTTGAAAAATGCCCAACATTTTTAACAGCTCCCTGTGTAGCAAAATGTGTTTGTACTAACTGTCCCCCTTTAATACATCTGTGGACAAAGAAAAGCATCTTTGATATTGAAGGGCAACAATAACCTGGTTCCAATAATGAGAGTTTAGAGGATGCTCTTTTTTTCCATGAAAATCTTCAGAGAACAAAGATTCTCTAGCCACAGATCTTTAATAGCTTCTGTTTAGATTCAGGTAGATTGCACAATATAAAGTATAAACAACAGATGTTAATTTGAATTTAAATGCAATTGAATCGTCCATCAAAAAGACTACCATTCCAATTTATAATTAGCCTCAAAATAAGTGAAAATCTATTTTTGTCTAGAATGAATCTTAGGTCTGTTTATAGAATAGTTGTCAGATCATGTGCTTCCACTACTTACAGACAGATCGTGTCCATTCTTAATAGACTTTTAAATCCATGTAATTGTCATCAAAGAAAGAACAAACTAAATGTGCAGATGATACTATATTAGCCAAACCTTACTCTTCTCCAACAGTTAGAAGTTCTGATGTGGTCTTTGTGCTCATCTGCCATTTTCTAGAATAAACTTAGATTCTATCCTAAGAAAACTGGTGAGTACAGGTATACATCTTCTGATTTATACCTTAACAACAGTTTTTAAGGTTACGTAATAACAAGATGAATTAGAAGTGATCACAATTTCCCTCAGGATAAAATATTTCTTATAGTCATTTATTTGTATCAGGGCAGAAAGATTAGAGAATCCAAAGAGAATTTCTAACGTGGCATAACAATTTTCTTCTGCCCATAAGTAAAGTAAAGGAACCAGGCAAGAACAGATGCCAAATTCCCTCATTATGTGTATTCTAAACACAAGTGTCTTCAGAATCTACAAACAAAAACCTGAACATATTCGGGGAACTCAGTTAAATAATCATTCTGCATGCTGTTAGCATTATTATATTACTTCCTGACCTTCAGCCATGTATTTGTGTGACCTTTTCCTCCTTTTCCATTAAATGTTTAAATCTCTTTGCTTGTAAAGCCTTCCAGACTGTGCTTTTCCACTTTGTCCTAATCCCCCTAATACCTCTTCCACTGCATCACCTTTCCCTTCTCTCTGTCAACAAGACGAATCCTTGACCCTGTATCACCTTGAAAACATGTTTATTTAAGTCATATTTTTTACACTTAAACAGTCTAATTACTAAATCACTGCCATCTAATTTTTTTAAACAAGATTCAGGCAGTGAGAGAGACAGATATGGTTAGTCTCCATGCCCAGGCATCAGTATAACGTATTGTTTGACATCTTATTGCTCATGGTGCTTTTAACAGTTTTCTCCATGCTGACACACATGGATGACATTTGATCAATGACCCTGTCTCATAAATGAGCCCAGGTCTGCGAGCCACCACCAGCACACCAGACGCAACTCCACATCACCTTTCGCATTCAAGTGAGCATACCAAAATGTAAATGAATGATGGAACATTATTATGTCAATGGTCAAGACTTTCAATTTATTAAAATAAAAAGAGGGAATAATTTGCAAATGTTGACACTTTATCAATAGCAACAAATTCCTCACCACACACCTCAGAAATAATCACAGCACCTCAGTGTGTGGAGTCTCTGTGGTTAAGACCTTCTGCTACAGGCTGTCATTTTCCTATATACTTCCTCCAAACCTTGTCATTTACCAAACAATATCAGGCATACCACAAAAAGTCTTCTATTGATTTTGCAGTAAAATAAAATAAGTGAGGCTAGTAAAATCCAATCGGATATATAAGAGTTTTCAAATTAAAAAACTGGTGACAGCTAAGCATGTAAGACCATCAGATTTGGGTTGATTCAGCCTAGCCATAGTGGAGGAGAGGGAACCAAAATGCAGTACAAATACTCAGACTTGCAGAATCATCTACCCTACACCTCAGAATCACTGGCTTCAGATAAAACTGTAAAATGCCAATTAAAACCTGCAAGGCATACTCAAGGACCCTGCTGTCCAATGTGGTAGCACTGGCCATCTGTGGTTATTTCAAGTTATGATTAATCAAAATGAACTAAAATGTAAAATTCACCTCTGTAGCCACACTAAGTCCCATTTGTAGTCTATCATTTAAGAGCAATGTTGTCCAACAGAACTTTATGCAGTGATGGAAGTATCCTGCATTTGTGCGGTCCAAAATACACAGCCACTAGCCACATGGCTACTGAGGACTTGACATGTAACTGAGTGTAACTGAGGAGCTGAAATTTCAATGTAATGTAATTTTGATTAAGTTGAAATTAAATTTAAGTAGCCATATATGGCTAGTGGCTATATAGGTATGGACACTGCCAACACTTCAGAAAGTTTTCTTGGATAGTGCTTCTCTAGAACTAAGGGACCCCTTATGCTGGGATCCCAAAGGAGGGAGGAGAAGAACACCTGAGACAGGAATAATGCTAGAGTGGAAAATGCGATTTTCTGACTACATGTTATCTGCCAGGTACTCAGTTACATGCTTTACATGTGAAACGTCACTTAACCTCACAAGCTCAGGAGTTGCTATTCATCTAACAGCAGAGGCAGGACAAGATTTGAATCCACATCCTCCTGACGCTTCGTGCCACACTCCTCCCACTTCTCCATACGGCGATATTCATACAGTCACCTTACTCCCATCAGAAAAGAGATTACAAGGAGGTGTCATGCCATTAAAGGCATCCAAAAAGAAAGGAAGTGCTACTTTATAAATTGGACAGGAAACAGAAAATGTGTTGCGTTGAGAAACAGTATAGACTTAAAAGGAAATAGAATTACAGAAAGTGGGTGACTGATAGTTTTATTATTAAGGGAAGCTATAAATGCTTGAATTGCCATAACTAAAATTGTAGTAATAGTGATCATCCTAACAATAGCAATCATTTATTGAATTCTTCCTGTGCTCAATACATCATGCTCATGATCACCCACTCACCAAATTTCAGGTAAGAACCTCACCGTCAGAGATAAAATAGCAGTTGGGAAAAGCAGAAAGGTCTGGACTGCTCAACCTCTTTCTTATCTTCTAAAGTGACATTTCTCAAAGGTTACTCACAGGTACACACAACAAAGTGATGAGAGAATAGATATCACCCAGTATCAGTCAGTGAAGAGATGCATTGTGGTAAGTCGTTTCAATTTTAATTTGCCTATTTCTTAATTATCCTTGCATATGTCCTAAAATTTTCCTAAGCTTTGTAGCTGGTGACCACAATTATTCTCAAGGCTATCATTAAAATTTGCCAGGGATTGGATGAATAGCTTAATTTTATTGTACCATTTACATTTTTGTGAGTGACCTGTCAGTTTATTGTTAATATTAGAAAAAAAAAAATCTCAGTTCATCTTGGCCTTCTCAATATTATCTCCTTCTTAGCAGTTTTCATTATCATTCATAAGGGCAGAATTGTTACAATGGGAGGACATTTAAGGGAGTAATAAAGACTTGACTGTCTGCAGTATTTATCTCATGGTGTCTGGAAATAACTTCAGGGAAGCTAATCATTAAATAATCAATAATGATAATCCTTTAATTAAAGATAATGTATGTTACCATCTAACCCAATTCTTGGCACCTAAAACCCACTCAATAATTATCCATTTCCTTTATTTCTTTTCCTAGTCTAACCTTAAGAGTAAAATCACAATATTAAGTTGTGATTATAAGTAAATTTGGCTGAATGTTTTCCTCTTTGATAAAAGGTCATGATAGAATTTTAAAATTTTGATTCCAAGTCTTATATAAATATGCCCTTAGGAGAATAAATGACACTTCTGACTTTCACATAGTGTCTAATTATTATTTATGCCAAAGGATGCTTAGGCTGCATACATTTCAAAGAACTGTCAGTTTAGGATCATGCATCTAAAGGATATATTTGTACTTTAATAAGAAGAAATATATTCTTGGAAATATACTTCTTCATCTCAGCAATTGACTAAAACAGGATCAGGAAAATATATTCTTATTTTGCATATAAAGTAGTTTTATAAACTGTCCCCATTGATTTATTTATGATAGATCTTATAGCAGAACATTATGTAGCCATTAAAGAGAATTAAATAAATCTATAATTATTAGCACAGAAAGAGATGCAAGCTATAGAGGTATGTGAAAATGGACAGGTATACAAGTTTATGCATGCAATGTAATTTTTTTCAGAAAACTGTAAACACGAATGACTTTCAAACTGAAAGAAAAAATATAGAAAAAGTATAGATAGATGATGGCAATCATTATTATATTATTATTGATATCATTAAGCATCACACACACAAAACTGTTAACAATTACCTCTACAGAGGGTATAGTAGCAAGATATTTATAATTTATTTTGTACTTATGTACAACTTAAAATTTCTAATTATATACATGTGTTAAAGAAAATTATCAGGCAGCCGGGCGAGGTGGCTCACACCTGTAATCCCAGCACTTTGGGAGGCCAAGACAGGTGGATCACGAAGTGAGGAGGAGTTCAAGACCAGCCTGACCAAAAAGGTGAAACCCGGTCTCTACTAAAAATACAAAAATCAGCTGGGCACAGTGGCAGTCACCTATAATTATAGCTACTTGGGAGGCTGAAGCAGGAGAATCACTTGAACCCGGGGTCGGGGAGGGGCACGGGTAGAGGTTTCAGTGAGCCGAGATCGTGCCACTGCACTCCAGCCTGAATGACAGAGTGAGACTCTGTCTCAAAAAAATAAATAATAAATTTATTTTTAATTTATTATAATTAAATTAAATATATGGGCATTGACATTATAATCCAGTACTGTTTTCCTGCATCTCTGGAAACGAACAAACAAAAAAAACCATCGTATTAAAAGCAAAAAACATAGTATGTGTTATGTTTAAATGACTTTTAGTATTACCAATGAAAGGTTTAACTAGACCATTATTTTCTCAAATTCACATTGCCAATGGCTGATTTTTTTTTTTTTAAATTTTTTGGAGACGGAGTCTCACACTGTTGACCATGCTGGAGTGCAAAGGTGCTATCTCAGCTCACTGCAATCTCCTGCCCCCAGGTTCAATCAATGTTCCTGCCTCAGCTTCCAGAATAGCTGGGATTACAGGTTCCCACCACCACGCCCAGCTAATTTTTGTATTTTTAGTAGAGATTTGGTTTCACTATGTTGGCCAGGCTGGTCTCGAACTCCTGACCTCAAGTGATGCACCCATCTTGGCCTCCTAGAGTGCTGGGATTACAAGTGTGAGCCACAATGCCCAGATGGCATTTTTTTTTTCTTTTTTTGACAGGGTCTTACTCTGTCACCAGGCTAGAGTGCAATGATATGACCTCGGCTCACTGCAACCTCAGCCTCCAGAGTTCAAGCAATTCTCCTGCCTCAGCCTCCCAAGTAGCTGGGACTACAAGTGCAAGTCACCACGCCTAGCTAATTTTTGTATTCTCAGTAGAGATGGGCTTTCACCATGTTAGCCAGGATGGTCTCGATCTCCTGACCTCGTGAACCGCCTGCCTCAGCCTCCCAAAGAGTTGGGGTTACAGGCGTGAGCCACTTTGCCCGGCTTGGATTTTTAAATTGACGTATTTAAAAAAATAAATAAAGCAATTCTGGTTTGGGCACATAACAACTTGGTCAAAGAAATATCAAGTGGCCAAGTATACCTATCCTAAAAAAAAAATCACAGCTTGTGTCCTCAAAGAAAGGTAGGTCATATAACAACTTCCATTTATTTATGATGAGTTTCAGAAACCCCACCTTCTTTTGTGTGTTCCCCTGGCCTCAAAATAGAAATAGAAATGTGCAGAAAAAGAAATCTTGGCTTGGATGAATCATTATTTGAACCCATTCAGGGTTCCACTGAAGTCTACATACAGTAAAAGCTAGTGAAAACTCCCTTCATTTTAAGAAAATGGTTTGGGATTTAATCAGTTAAACATATTTTTAAAAATCAAAGTTTGAAACTTAAAGGGTAAGTCATAGAGTAAAGGCCTATTATCTTTCCAGAAATAGGATATCTATCAGAAGTAAAGAATTCTTATATTATTTTCTTTATCCCATTCACTTTTTAAAGAAAAGAACTTAAGTTTCTTTTTTTATATTATTTAGGACAAACCCCTAACATTCACACTGGTACAAGAACTGCTGGTCATTCCACTTTAAGGGCCTAATAGGCCCTTAGCAATTGTTCCTTTGGCCCAATGAATCAGAAGTATTCATAAGAATTTCAATCTTTTCCTTTTTATACATAAAGACTAAGTTAGGATCAGCAACATTTGAGAAACTTCCTTAGAAACAAGGAAGTTAAGCCTTGTTTGGCACATGAGCATTGCTGAAGATCAACACAGCAGACCTGGACAGGCCACAGAGACCAGGGATGGATTTCAGCTCATGATTTCTTCCCGACATCTGACATTTGTATACATTCTTAAATGAAATATTCAGAAAATTTACATTACTCTTGAGATCTCTGAACTGAAATAGTAGAGTATGTTATAGTGTAGCAGTGAATAAATTAATATAACGTTTTTCAATCTGCCATTTTCAATGAATGCTTCTTTGGGCAAGTTACGTTTCATTGAACTTCAGGTAGAAAACTGGATTACTGGATGGTTGATACTTGTTTAGAAAGTCAAAAGGGTCAAAATTCCTCTAGTATTTGCAAAACTGTACTCTTTGGAATGTTGATCCCATGGAATATTTCTTGAAAGTTAAGTTTCCATGATCAAAATATTTTGGAAGCATTTTATACTATATTCTTCTATTGATAATTCAGTGTATATTCACATGTTGCAGATTCTGAGTAGACAAAAAACGAACCAGTTTAAATTCAACATAGCATGTCTTAATCTTTTTTATCATAGAAATGTTTTCCTCTTGTGCTCATTAATATTTTATTGAACTATACTCCATATAGATGATACTTTTAAAACATGAGATTATCCTATTAGAAATAATGGAATGGCCTTGGGTCTAGCTATTGTAGAAGACAAGGAATAACTCGAAGAGTAAAAAAAAAGAGATCTACAAGCAATGTATGTGGTCCAATCAGCATCCTGAAATTTGGCCAACTGAACTCCTTATTAGTGAAGAATCTTCCTTTATTGTTATTCAAATTTGGACAAACAGCAGAGTAAAAGAAATCGCAGGCAGTATGAGGAACTCTTATCCCAAGAGGTCAACTCGATCTTACTTATCAGTGAAAATACTAAGCCAAAAGATGTTCCAGAACTTGCCCAAGACCAATCTGGTGGTCAGAAACAGTCCTGGAATGAGAATACCAACTTCTTCCTAGTGATAACTGGAAATATTAGCAATTTTCGATTGACTCAAATATAACTGAACATTATTATTTTGGGGCTCATTTAAGACCATAATGGGAAATAGACAATTAATGGGATTTAAAAACTGTTTAATGTTCTTCTGTGTTTTACAATTTTCACTGTTCTTGAGATTTTTATATTCAAGAAATGGATAGCAATAGAATGTATAGCAGTATAATGTTATGATGAGTGTGGTGGCTAGTTATCACCATCTGCTGAACACAGAAAACACAAAACAGCCTATAAGCCTCTTTGGAACCACGATTCAAAAATCACTTAGTATTTAGAAAGTCTCTTGTATCAGCAGGTTTTTATGCTTTATTTAATATGGAGGACTAAATAGAGAAGATATCCCTCATCTAGGCATAAACTTCCTTATAATAAGACTCTAAGCATAAACTTCCTCATTATAATAAGGCTTTAAGCACAAACTTCCTTATTATCATGATAATAAAGACAGGTAATACTTATTTTGGTGTTTTCTATATCTCTAGCGCTATTCTAAATGTTTTTAATATGTTAACTAATTTAATCAGTGTAACAATCCCATAAGGTAGGTCATATTATTTTTCTCATTTAAAAAAATGTAGAAACTAAAGGCCAGATGGTTTAAAAACATGTCCAGAATCTCACAGCTTTAAGGGGCAGAGACAGGATTTAAACCCAGGTAGTCTGAGTCCACAGCTGAAAGTCTTTAACTATTACAGTATAGTGAGTATGTGTGTGTCTCTGGTGGTTACTTACTATACCTGTTTCCACAGTTGCTCCCTCCTGTCCATTACTGGTACCTCTGATGTTGATTTCCCAACTTGCTAAAGTATCAAAATTCTCTAGAGGGCATGGGTAAAACAGACATCTTAGTCCCCTCCCCAGGATACTCAATTCAGTACTAGATTAAGTACTTTCAGAAAGCACAGTGGTTATTCTGGAGGTGCTGCTCCAAGGATCCATGTTTGGGAGCCAGTGATTTAGAGCCCCTCCCTCTTAGAGCACTGCCTTTTTCATAAAAAAATATGGCCTGGGTGCAAGGAGCCAGGACAGGAGGAGGACAAACAGGGTAGCCCGGCAGATTTGCGAAACTGGAACCTTACCAGCAAATCTTCACATCCCCTTCTCACATGACATTCTCGAGGACCAAGACAAAGCACAACTTCGAGTTGGACCTCCCATGATGGCTTGACTTCTGCCTGATTCATAAATAGGTGCTTACTTAACATTTACTGTCTAGGTTTCTAGGTCAACATTATTGGAAAAGGGTAATAAAATAATGGTTTTCCAAAGAGACTCAGAAGAGTTTTCTGACTCATAATTGCCTACTGCCCTCATGTGTTTTAAAAAAACCATAAATTCTCTCACCATATTGTAAATGGGAGATATAGTAGGAGGGCTTCTTTACCATACTGGTACAAAGGAGGGAATAAGAAGGTCAAGAACAAATCGAACAAAGGAGGAAGTCATGTAAAAGGGATGGAAAAACTGCAAGTCAATAGAGAGATTAAACATAATCAATGTTCATGGCATCATATTAATTAAATCAAGTGACTGTGTTCTTTTTAAAATTCTTTCAAGGCTGGCTCCCTAGGACCCTAAGTGAATCAAGCTGCTGCTTCTCTCTTCCACAGCTGCCTAATTGCCCACCACAGGCTAACGGGCAGACAGTCCTCAGCAACTATTTACCTTTTTGAAGTCTTCTCCTAGAGCTTCCTTCATGAGAGGTGGTAGTTTTTCCCCCGAAGTTATTTTCTCTCTCTCTTGTTTGTTTTTTAAGGCATTTTTGGAGAGGCTCCTTTGCTGCTTGTTTCTGAAGCAAATCAGGAGCACTAATTTTCTTTTGTTGGTTTTTGGAAGCTACACCAGTGGGAGCAGCTTGCTGTGACCAAGATTTCTGCCTGTGGAGGGTGGGGAGAGGGCTGCAGGAATGCTGGGGTGACAGATCGGAATGCCGTTGGCTAAGTGAACACATTCATACTGTAGAGCTGAGGAGCAGAACTCCTGATTTTGAGAAGATACAGCCAATGAGAACATGCAGACATGACCACCCAAGAACCATGCATTTATTATGTCTGTGTAATTGTGCACAACAAAGTAACTGCTGGTTAGGATGGAAGCTCCTGCTTTCCTTAGACATGGAAATGTAGTACAAATGTGACACTGCAGGTAGAGAAAAACCTTCATGAGCTCTGACGCTGGAAGGAAGCTGACAGCTTATTTCAGGGTGATGGGAAAAGCATTCTGCCGAAGGGGTGAATAAAAAAGTTTTGAACTTACTCTCAATATGTAAATGTTCATCCTGGCTCTGCCTCCAACTGGCATTGTAACCCTGTCCAAATCACTTCATCTCTCCGTCTCCCAGGGTTCCCTCATCTGTAAAATCAACACGTCCAACCTGTTGGCCATGAGTTCATTTGCATTATACTGTGTTGCCAACACATTCCATACATATGCCAAAACAGATGCATATACATGTTGGCCTTTCACTTTTTACCTTATATTGATTTTTCAGTAAGAGAAATTATATATGAACATTAATGTATACTGGATATTTACTTATTAAAACAACCTTCAAGGCATGTGGGTTGATATTTATATTATACCCACTTAAACCAGTCATCCATGTATTCCAAATTTTCAGTATAAAAATGTTGAAATGAAAGAGACTAATGATGAGTCTTTAAAAATACTGAATTATCAGAAGAAAAGGTACAGTTGTATCTACATTATCTACTGATGACCTTAAAATGGGATAATTTTAGAAGTGTATTGAAAGGTAAAACAAGATAAATGTTTTTCAGATGCAAAAGTCACTTATCCAAGTACTGTTCTTAATCATGCATATGACCTATACAAGCATGCCATATTTATATTGTTACAATAATGCTATCGTATGATTTTAAATTTAACTATTTTCGCTTATATTGTCTCATAAACATAACTTGATAATTTATCATAAATTATTACTTTAATGGCTTCATAAAACTAAATGGAGCTGATAAACTACAACCTACAAAATAACTGCTTTCCTGGACTTGCATGTCTAATTTTGCCATTAATACTGATTAAAATATTTTTAAGTTTTAGTTTATTATGGTCTGTTCAAATGTTTTCATAAAAGAATATATAATGTCATTCATATAAATATATCCATGGCTTTCTAAAGAGTTTATCAATTTATAATGCCATCAGCAAGTAATGTACAAAGCATTTTTTACCAGAACCTCCTTATATTTGACAGTAATTATTTTTATAATATACTATTTTATGCATTTCAGAACTTGGCAGAGTAACATTAATGTGTCTGGCAAATATGCTTTTGACCCTGCCCACTAAACCAGTGAGCTTAACCTAAAGATTTACTTATTTGTTAGCTGACTCTCATTCCCTCATTGATTACTTCCAAATTTGTCACCAGGCACAACTATGTAATGACAATATGTTAGACTCTCGCTATACAAAGGTATGCCTTCCTTTGAGGGTTCACTTTCTCAAAGAGAGAAATATATAGAAGGGCCTACGTGGTCACTGTTAATCACATCAAGTTCTAAAATGCGCAAGGGCAAAAAGGAGAAGAAAATAAATAGTTCATTGTTTTTCCTTAGCAGCATGCTTTCAACAAAATATACTGGGTATTTACAATGATCGAAACTGGTTTTATAATCCAGGCCATGAATTAGCAATGGACTTTTAAAATGTAACTCAGATTATTTTCACAGGCAGAAAGTTTTGCAAAGGAATTGGGAAGAACCGTAATCAGGTAAACATTAATTTTTATGTTCTCTTATGTCCTCTTACAAAGCTTTCTCTTCAACCACGTGACCACTACAGTGTCCAAAGCATAGTAGGTGCTAAATAAATCTGACATTTTTACAGCATCTTTCTCCTTTCTACTCAAGGTTGTCTACTAACTTTTTGGGTTCAAATCCCTTTACCTGAAAAATTCTATATAGGTCCATATTTCAACAAGCTTAACCATTCTCCAATTATAATCCTCCCTAAAAGCAACCATAAACATCATTAATTGAATGCTTAAAATGTTATACACCATAGAAGATGATTTACATATGCTATTTCATTTGATTCATAATCTGCATGATCCCCATCTATTATAGAAGTTATATAATTTATCGGAGATGTTATATAATCAAGGTCACAGAGCTGAGAGGTGAG
Organism: Saimiri boliviensis; assembly: GCF_048565385.1. Lineage (NCBI taxonomy): Eukaryota > Metazoa > Chordata > Mammalia > Primates > Cebidae > Saimiri > Saimiri boliviensis. The sequence goes on from NC_133450.1 coordinate 79,139,722, forward strand.
AGTTGAGATTTCACCTAGCTAATCTCTAAACTCCCCTTTGATTCTATATTGTATTATACGACTGTCCCAACTCCAGAGAAAGGTCCAAAACCTACAAATAAGTAATCAAATCTGTCAATTCAATCCAGACTGCAAGTGACCAGGTGATTAAACATGGTCATTATTAAACAGTCACAATTTCCAGTGATTAACTTGATGAAATTTTATTATGAAGATACAACCTCAATTTTACCGTAAACAATAACCTCTGGCCACATATTTTACAGTGTCTCATTTGCGATTTTTCACACAAACTGAATAGTCCATAGTGAGAAAATTTCCCTTTTTATTTTATTTTTTTGAGACAGAAGATATTTCTATACCTCACGATGGAAAAGTACCAAGTCTCTGTTGATACTGTATTTGGAAGAGAGAGCACCACAGTGGGTTAAATTTTTCACTGAATTTGGCTTTAATGCTTTTGAATCTTACAATGATCATTGATGAACTGTAGCCAGAGTGAGAGTTCCTCACAAATCACCTTGAATGGCTACCTACAAGAATAGAAACTGAATTATTATTATTATTTCTTTGAGACAGAGTCTTGCTTTGTTGCCCAGGCTGGAGTGAATGGCACAATCTCAGTTTACTGCAACGTCCACCTCCTGGGTAAAACGATTCTCCTGCCTCAGCATCCTAAGTAGCTGGGATTACAGGTGAATGCCACCATGCCCAGCTAATTTTTTGTATTTTTAGTAGAGATGGAATTTCACTATGTTGGTCAGGCTAGTATTGAACTCCTGACCTCATGATCTACCCACCTCGGCTTCTCAAAGTGCTGAGATTACAGGCATGAGCCATCACGCCCTGCCAAAACTGAATTTTTATAACAATTCTTCCTTTTCTGCAGTTACGCTGAGTTCCAGCAGTCCAAAGTGTCCAGCCACTTTCAAGTTGAAGAAGGTTTGCAATTAATAGCTAGTGGTTAATGCTGGATATTTTATTGTCAAATTCTTTTATATTATCTATGCCATGAATATTTTTGTTTAAAATAATTAACTTCTATGTAAACATACTGGTACACAGCCCTGATTTATAATATTTTCAGTCTCTTAAATTAATAAACAAATAGGAATGTGTGAATTTTCATGTCCACAAAACAATTAGATTGATTTAATAACTCCTAAGATGCCCAAAGTATTTTCCTTTTGTAGGGGCAGAAAGGGAGTGATGATCCCTTCCCTCCCTGTCACAAAGGGCCAAGGTCGACACTCTTATAACAGAAATAGGTTACCTAGAGAAGAGCATAACAAATGTTTTACATACACACATGAGCATGGGAGTCATATAAAGTATGAGCTCAAAGATGTGCCCGAGGGTTGAATCTTAAATGGCCTCTTCATAGGGGAGAGGAAAATGGGGAAATGAATTGGCCTGTAAGAGTGGAAAGGCAGAGGCACAGAGGTTAAAGGTTGTCTTATTAGACAGATAAAGTCACCTAGGCAATCTCTCAGGGCTGCCCTCAGAAGAACAGATAAAAATTCTGGGTGTGGTGATGGACTCCCAGTCTCTTCTCTTTTTCCAGTGATTGAGTTTTCCTAGTTATTTGATGAGATTCCTAGGAAGAAGATCTGAAAACAACTGCCTTTCTTTTGGAAAGAAGCTTTCTTAGATAAGGAATTCCAGAAGGAGTACCTCCATGCAATTAGGGGTAGGAAAATGAGAGGTTAGAGGGAACTTGATTCTGAGGCAGCTTCTAAGGCCTCTTGACATGCCAAAGTGCCAGTCTGCGGGTATTGCCTTCTAAGCCCTAACACTTTGAATAGTGAAAGGCGGTAGCAACTGAGTCAGTTCAAACAGGCAGATCCAGAAAAAAAAGTTGAAGAAACAATAGTCCAGATTATTTTTGAAAATAACTTCTTAAAAAACACTTAAGGATCTAATTATATAAATATTTTTTGGAAAGAGATGTCTCTGAGATATATCTTATATACCATGGTGGATAGAGTCTACATCTCAGAAATTTCTTCATTACAGAATATCCTACACTTTGTCCACATTTTGTGGCCTTGGAAGCATAATTGTTACCAGCTGCAAATCGGTAAGGGTCTGCAGCAACCTTAGTTCTTGCCTTCTCAGAAGAAGGAATTCAACTGAGGGGGCGTAAGACAGAAGGAGAAACTGAGGCAAGTTTTACCACAGGAGTGAAAGTTCATTAAAAAGCTTTAGAGCAGGAATAAAAGGAAGTAAACTATACTTGGAAGAGGGCCAAGAGGGTGACTTGAAAGACTGGATTACATTTTTTTTTTTAACAGACTGAGTTGGTGTAGTGTATTTTTGGTTATCAAAATGCTCATATAGCTTTGGAATTTTGAATTGGTAAATATTCATGATGTGTGAAAAATCATGATACATACTATACAATCTCAGTCCCATAAAATTGGATGTTGTGCCTACAGACACACAGGACCTAGAAGAATGTGTCAAACTATAAACTGCTTGTGATGGTGACTTTGTGGTTTGCTTCTCGTGTTTTTCAGTTTCCTCTAATGTACTTAACTTTTTAAAGTAAAAGTTATTTTAAAAACACGTATTAAGCCCTCGTTGCTTGTAGAATGAAGTTAGTATACTCCAAAAAAAAAAAAAGAGAGAGAGAGAGAGAGAGAGATCAAGTGCACGGTTTGACCCTCTGACTTGGGGTTTTACATGCTGACATGCTTCCAGGGACTTGAATCTTTTCTCTGATTCTTCCCTTGGGCAGGGGCATGCTGTCCATATGTGCAGTGGCCTGCTAGCGCTTGGGGGGTGAGCATGTGCAGTGTCTCTACTGGAGTTGTACACATGCTCACTCAAGGCATTCTTCCCTTACCAGTCAAATGTCTCTGGAAGGTCACATACCAGTTAAACTGCCATTTTGCTTCTTAATGTGCCTGCTTGAGCCCACCAGCCCAAAAAACTCCTGAGATCTTATCAGGAAGCTGCTGATCACCAGTTTCAGGTGTATCTATTTATTGGAAGGCTGCCTTTCCCAGGCACTGGCTGTGACCAATTATTATTTTAGAGAGACAGTGTAACAACTTCCCAACAATCACCTTACATTCCTGGTGGGGTCAGGAGAGCCCTCTCCTGACCTGCTCATGCCTGACTAGCTACCTACTGTAACATAATGATAATGGAAGTTCTCCCAGGCTCTGAATCTGTTACAGACCACAGGCTCTGTGGTTTCCATGTAATGAAAATCAATATGAGGCCAAGCAATTTCCCAAAGATTTTATTTTGGTACTTGTGCTCAAGCATAAGGAAGACAGCAGAAACTCAAGCATTCTCCAGCTGACCCCCGCAAAAAAGCTATCAGAGGTTTTTTTACTGGGCAAAGTATAGGAACTGACATCAGGAGTAAGGTATGCCAGTTGGGCTGGGCAAAGTATGTGAGGAGTAGGGTATGGAAATTATCTTAAATAAGGGACCACCTGGTGGTCTGACCAGTGGCAACAAGGCTATAAATCAATTGTTCAGTATTCCTTCCTGAGGTGGGACACTCCACAACCTTGGTTTAATAATTGGATATCCTAAGGCCAGTTTCCAGAATTAAGTAAAAATATGTTAAACATTATGGCTTCAGTGAGGTAGTGGTATGGGTTTTCTGATTCATGGGACTGCACCAAAGAATGCTCTAGAAGGGGTAAAGCCAAGCCCTGCCCCTACTCTGTCTCAAAACCACCTACTCTAGGAAGTCATGTTGTTAAACTGCTACTGATAGTGAATAATGTCTGCATTATTAAATCTATCCTCCTGATATGAATCTGAATAGATAATTTTTTAAAAAAAGACAGAAATCAAGGTCACAGGAAAATTATTAATGTGTCTTTTATATTTAGTGTATTTCTATTTCTTTCTTTGTCTTGAAAGCATTATCACTCTATTTGTTAGATAAATCAGTGCCTATGAATTTTGTAAACGAGCTCAATATAACAGACCCATTAAGACATATGGTAAAGATGTCTGTAATGCATGCCATTCATCCGTAATGGTTTGTATTTTGAAATTCTCTTTGCAGAGCGCAGTGTTGGTTCATTTTACTTCATAAAACACTTGTGTAAGTATTGTTCTCTACAAATAAAGCAGCATAATGTAGAAACAAATTATTTGGAAGTAAATTTAAAAGACTGAAATTCCAAGATGCAAAACACAAAAACACACATGAGCTTTCTACTAAATAGATAAACAAGGCAAGGCAAAAGAGTTTCTCGTAACTCTAAAAAGACACAGACCACACTGAATACAGCTTACATACTCGCTCTTCATGCCCACCCTGCCTTCTCCCTCTCTCTTAAAGCATACTCAGAGAAATTACACAGCTCTCGTGAAACAAAAAATCATTAGGTCATCATATGGTTCTAGTAACTTTTTCCAAATCATTCAAGAATTATCTTGTTGAGCACAGAAACCAGGAAATACTGGGGCAGCATTCTAGGTTAACTTTTGAAATATCTTTCTTTTTATACCTATAAATGTATATAATGTATTCATATGAAGTCTGCAGGGCAATGTTTTGAAAACTGCCCTGCAGTTTTAACTCAACCTCAAAATGTCAGCCTTAGTGAAATGGTGAAATTGTATGTGTACTTTTATCTTAGAACCAGATTCAAACTTTTAATGACTTTACTACATAAATTTAAAGCTGGTTAGAATAGTGCATAATTAATATTTATTTTAGTGATTCACTAGAATAAAATAGTAAAATTAACATTGACTAAACTGCTAAGAATTAAAAGTAGCACTGTGAATTTATTACAGGCTTATTTTATGCTTTTGAGTACACATTTTGCTTCCAATAGATATGTGACTTATTAAATATAATTTACCAACCCGAGAAGGGCTGCCAACTCTCCCTCAAACAAGCACAACTTAAATTTGTTTGTCTGATTAGTTGTACCTTGTTTCCTAGTCCATTATAGTCTTATAACACTTTTCACAAACATAGTTGGTCTTCTTCCCAACAACCTAATAAAATCAGCACATTAGATACTCACAGAGTGAGAAAGCAGGCAGAGCTGAATCAAAACTTGAGTCTTGTGATTCCCACAGCCTTTTTGCCCTTTCCCTTATTTTGGGGCAACTTAAGTATACAGATAATCTTCAGTGTTGTGTTTTTTTAAATCTGTCAAACAGTATTAATAGTAACTTTCCTAATAAGAACTAAATGAAATAATGTATGTAACTAGCTAACCTCAGCTGAGTGCAAGCTGCACAGTATGAATTTGGTAAATGCCATCTCTTTGAATAATTAGACATCAAAGTTCACACACACACATACACGAAATACTGTAGTATAAATCCTACACTTTGCTGCTGAGAAGGCATCAGACAGGAAAGATACATTTTAGTTTAATAAGTGGTTCTTGTACAGGAAGGTTTGAGGAGTGTTTTATCAAGGTAAAGTTGAGCACAGGTCAAGATGGAATAAATAAATTTTTAGCTATTTTGTAGTTAGGTTTTCACACTGGGACTACATCTTGTTTTTGGAGGAATTGCAGAAATATTACACACATACACAAAGACCCATGTACATATCCACTTAGATATTTAAATATTCGTTCTAAAACATATTCCAAATAAAACAGGTATGGTTTTATTTTCTGCTGTTTTAGGTGAGACACACACTCTTCCTGAAATACAGAGTTCTAAGTGGCTGGCTTATATCTTTGCCCTACTCAACCACAAAACCTACTCCACCCACCAAGACTACTTAGCAAAACACCTTGCTGGAAATGTATGTGAATTCACAGGAATTACAGATGGTGTAATTCATGGCTGGTAATGAGAGCAACTGAAACCATCTGTTTTCATAACTTTCTTCTCCACCTTAACATAAACCTCTTCATTAACCAATAGGTCTATTTAACTATCCTAACAGATTTGCTTCCTCAAATATTTTGTGGAAAAACTAGAAAGAAAGAGACAAAAACAGATAAACAAACAACTGGGCTTATATAGAGAAACTTTTTATGATCTTAAAGCCCAATTACTTACTGCTGATGCTGAGGCACAAAGAAAAAACTAATAAGGGGAAAGTGTAAAAGTGGTTGTCAATGTTTTTCTCTTCCACGTCTTCCTTTTTCCTGTTCAGTCTTCAGACTGATGATATCAAGGGTAGTTCCTTCCCAGGAGGAGGACTCTAAACTGTATCCATTGAAATCTCTTCCTTTAGGTGTTTCAGAGAAGCATAAAAACATTGACATATAAGTATCCTCCCTCCTGTCACTGCATATTTTTGTTATCCTTTGCTACCAACAGTTTGTCAAAATATTGGTGCCAAGGAAGTAGAATGAAAATTTGGGGATTTGGGTATAGAAAAAGTTAAGTTTGAATCCCGGCTCTTTTGCTTACTAATTAATTAACTCTTATCCTCCCCAAACAAAATTTTAAAAAAATTTAATCTCATCTAATTGTGAGTGTGAATCCAGGTCCCTGCTTAGTCCATCCTCGGTGTTAAAGATTCACATGGGAGTTACACATCACAAGAGCCCTTCTAAGCAGAGGAAGAGGCCAAGCTGTTACTGTTTTCACCTAACTCACTTTCTCAGACCTCTGTCTTTACAAAGCAACATGGTCTCAGATACAATGGAATCCATATTTTATTTAATTTTTAATTGACAAATATAATTGTATATATTTACACTGTATAATATCACATCCTGACATTGAATGGTAAAATCAAGGCAACCAACATATGCATTATCTCACAGAGTTGTCATATTTCATAGTAAGAATACTTAAAACCTACCCTCAGCGATTTTCAAGAATACAGTATATTAAATATAGTCACCGTTTGTACAATAGATTTCTTGAACCTATTCCTCCTGTCTAAATGAAATTTTATACCTTTTGACTGAGATCTTCCCACCCTCTGCACCACCCCCTGGTAACCACCATCCCGCTCGCTACATCTATGAGATCAATATTTTTACATTCCACATGAGTGAGATCATGAGGTATGAACACAATGGAGTATCATTCAGCCACACAGACAAAAAAGAAGGCAAATCTGCTATCTGCAACAACACGGCTGAAGTTGAAGGGCATTATGTTACATGTGTCAGGTAATACCAGCTCTGTCCTGGCACAGTAAGCCTTTTGGCTCCACAAGGAAATGATTTAAATAGATCCAAAAATTATTACTAGGTTACAAACATGACATTGATATTGACAAAAAGTTATAATTTATTTTGAAAAATTAGCAAAAAGATAAGAAATATAACAATATAATAGAGTACTGCATAGTGTTTTTATATATTAAACAGTGTAATAATTAATGACAGCATGGAAATACAGATCTCTATGTCAAGAGATGATTTCAAGACATTTCTGATAAATTATCCAAAACAGCCAAAGAAACTGGTAGGCTGAGAAAAGCGTTTCACTGAGTCATGAATCATCAAACAAGACTTAATGCTAGGAATTTTTCCCCCTAATTTTGTTGTCGTAGTTAAATTAGGGGCTATGAATGAACTATTGTGGATTAATTCAATTAAATCCCTCTCTCTACTCCTTATATTCAATCTTTAGCCTAGGTCTTCATTACAAAAAAAGGCACTTGCAAGTTCAATCTCTGAGATAAATTTAATAAAGCAAGCAAGATAGAATAGCAATCTATGCACATCTGTAATCCGATTTAAAATAGAATTTGAGAGGCCATCCTAATTGTTCTTCTGATTTTCTACTCTATTCCAATGATTTCAAGACCTTAAACTCACTGCATGCGAAAACTTAAAAGTGTTAGCACACAGAGAACCAGTTAAGTTTGGCTCTCTAAACATCTGGAAGATAACCTCCTATACAGAGTACAGCTTCAAACCATCACAGACTAGCATGACAGACTCTTCTATGATGGAGAGTAAAATCTCACAGTTTAGGGAAGAACAACTGTTGTACCAAAGTGATATTAAAGAATCCACAGAAGCAGCTACAAAACCACCACCACACGTACTTAAATTCAAACTACAGAAAGAGGGAAGTTTAGATTCCCCATTTGGCTACACAGATGAGCAAAGGTTTTCTGAATTTATATGTGATTTTTTTTCTCAACAGTGCTAAGATCTCCTAGTATACCCTATTCAAGAAACCATTCATAATCTGGCATTTTTCCCAGTTACTCAAAATTCTAATGAAAAGAAGCAGTCACACAAACCCAACCTGACAAGCTTAAGATCTTTTGTTGGTTGTCTTCTATAATTGATATTATGTGTATATTGAGAATAAACGGATGAATGCTGTAGCCTCATGCCAGTAGCTCATTCTAACATGTTTCACATTCTCTTGACTCATGTGCAACTTTAGATATTTCCAATCATCTTACTTTTAAATACTGCAGCTTACAATATGAAAGGGCTTAGTGCTGATTTAAATTAAGACATTTTACATAGCTCTGCCTGCATGCTTTCAAAATACTCAGTCAATTAACATAAGCTACCTTCCAGGGGATTTGCTTTAAGTCAGGTGGAAAGGAATATTATTTCAGAACCAAAGAAGGAAAAAAGAATATGGAACATATAGCAAACTAAATTTCTGGAAAAAAAAAAACAGTTAAAACTGTTCGATTTCCCCATGTTTTGGGGGGAGGGGGACTGTCTTTTTTCTTCTGAATATAGAGTTCTGCCAAAGATCTCTTTTGGCACACAAGATATCCTCTAAGAGGTCTCTCAAGGGATATAATGTCCAAAATGTTACAGCCCCTTCTATCAGACAGTGGCTCAGAAAGCCTCTCTGCAGCCTCCAAAATATTGCAGGCTCAATTACCCTCTGGGTGCAGTGAACGGGCAGCGCCATTAATCATTCCCAGGGCACTGAATGCCCTGAGAACAATTCTGAGTCTGGCAGCATTAGGGATGTCCAACAGCTGATCTTGTCTCCAACAGCTGGGCCATGCTGCCACCTGGAGGACAGCAGAACACATAGCTCCTCACATGTCAGTTACTTTCCTCCAGTCCTAGTGGACCTACAATGTGGCGGCTGCGCTGGATGAATATCCCCTCCACCTTGGGTGGTTAACCCTGTTCCCATGACTCCAAAAAAAAAAAAAAAAAAATCTGAAAATTTCCCCTTCATTGATAAGTTGCTGTGGAGCACCTGAGGCCCATGGTGGTGGGTGAAGGCAGGTGGCCTGGGGGTCCTTGCTTTCTCTGCTGTCCTTCCACGTCCTCACCCACATTGAATCACCATCTATAGGTGAGCCTTTCCTCTTACTCACTTATCCAGTTAATGGGGGGGTCTTACATTCTGTTCTTGAAACAAGACATTGTGTCCACCCTCAAAGTGCTCAGACTCTGGATGAAGAGGTAGACAAGAAAATAGAAGGCTGTGCTCAGTTATGATGAGTGCTCACTCTTACACAGGGTGAGCACCAGCTGCTATAGAACCCTAAGAAGAGATACCTAAATTGGTCAGAGTCAGGGGTTAAAGGACATTAGGAAAGTCTCTCATAAGAGTGATCATTTAGAGGCATCATGAAAAGAACCAGAGTGTGGTTCTGACATCTAGTGACTCTATGGTCACATACACAATTATAACCACAAATCAAACAAACTTTCTGATTTTCATTTTCTTCCCCTGGAAAATTTTTGTATTAATGCCTATTTTATAATGCTATCAGGGAAGACAGAAAATTACGTACGTCAAAGATCTGGGATAGTATATTGGCTCAACACCAAATCATCATTTTTGTTCTAATTATCCCAGCTCTGGCAGAAAGAGTTAGACTTATCTGGGTTGAAATAAAGGGCTGAAATAGGGAAGGGACGATGCACTGTAAGACAGGTGAGAAAGCAATGTGCTCCGGGGTCTTCACGCAGCACACTGTTTCACCCTTCTTTTCAGGTTTCTTTGTGTCTATCTTTTCTCTTTTTATTCTGCTCTTTGTTTTTTTGGCCACTGTCCCCACTCAACACTGAAAGGAAAGTAAAAATGGCATTTGTTTCTAGAATATTAAGCAAGTTTTTAAGTTTCAGCTAATTCATAAGAATATTTGTATGGAAGAGAAATAGGCATCTGGAAATAATTCTTTTGTTCATCAAATGTCCTTTAGGTAACTTTCTGGAGAACTTTGTAGGTAATGCTATTCTGCTAAGTGCTGACACCGGTTGGTCCCTACAGAATGCACTAGTATGTTTGAGCGAGCTGTAGTGACACCTCCTGGTAACAAAAGGAGAACATCATTCAACACAAAACTTCCCATGTCTTTATAATTTTATGACCAAAAGCAATACATGAAAACATCTTCCATATGAAGTATCTTCTTATCCGAAACAAAGTTTGTCTGTAAAGATAGATCCACTCACATAGACAGATCCACTCACATACTCCAGTTGATTGCCATTTTAAAAACTGGCTGAGTCAAAGAGAGAAAAGAGTTTTGTTTTTATTTCATGACATCAGATAACTAGTGTAATTTTCTAGAAAAATCTTTCATCCACATACTTGGTACTGTGTTTGTAAAGCCCTACTGAACATTCTTTAAAGATAATAAGAAGTTACTTTATTAGTATTTTTGACCTGGTTCTTTGTGAAATGCTGGCCTGATACTTCCTCTTGAATGCCTGGACTATCAATACCTTGATACTTCCCTCAACTCAGCCCACTCCCTAGCCCCCACACTGCCATTTCCATAGGTCTTCCCTGGCCTGAAGTATCTTCAAATTTAGAGTCCCCAGTCCACCTACCTCCCTCTTCTCCCTCTCAAATGACAAGCATTTTGAAGATATTAAGTACCAGAACTAAGTGATAAGGAATGTTAGTAACTTAGCCTTCTGTATCTCCTTAGTGACATATATATTTGACATTGTAAATATTGTAGCTTCTCTCAGAAATACAATTCCATGATCTTAATAGTAAGAATCTCTGCCAGCCAATCTAACCAATCATCCATCCACCCATCCACCCATCCACCCATCCATCCATCCACCCACTCAATATTTATTTAGTTGTCTACTGTATGCTGTACTCTCTGTTAAGTATTAGGGGAAACAATGTAGTCACAATAGACATTATCCTTGTTTTACAGAATTTAAAATCTAGTCATGAAATAGAGGGAAAAAGAGTTAAACAAAAGAAAAGCTCAAATTGGGGTAAGGTCTATTAAAGAAACAATAAAGAATAAAGAGTGGGGAAAAAAGAGTAGGAGGTATTCTGTAGATTAATAGAAGTCAGGGACAGGGTTTTCAAGGAAAAGATAGAGCTAGAGACATGAAGGACATGAAGAAACTATGAAGAGTCAATAAAAGTGTTTCAGGCAAAGGGAACAGCATGCACAAAGGCCCTGTGACAGAATGAATTGTGGTTTTTGTTTTTGTTTTCATAGAAATATCAAGGAAACAGAGAGTGGTGAGAATTGAAGTTGATATATGTGACTCTAAGGATTCCATGCAAAGTGTAATGAGAAGCCTTTAGATGGTTTTAAGCAGAGACGAGTATAATCTAATTTCTGTCTTGACAAATACCTAAAACATAAGGTTAGGTATCCCTTATTGGAAATACTTGAGATTAGAAGTGTTTCAGATTTTAGATCTTTTTGTGGAGATTTTGGAATATTTGTAGTACATTTACAAGTTCAGCATCCATAATCTGAAATCCAAAATGCTCCAATGAGCATTTCCCGTGTCAAGTCTGTGCTCAAAAAGTTGCAGGTTTTGGAGCATTTCGTATTTTGTATTTTCATATTAGGGATACTCATTTGATCCTCATAACAACCTTACAAGATATGTATTAATATTCTCAATTTTATTGATAGGAAAATGGAAGAGACGTAACCTGCCCCAAGTCTCACAGTTATTAAGAGGCAGCTCCGCTGGGACTCGTACTCGGGCAGCCCATTTTGGAGTCCATGCTTCAAATACCATGCAACACGGCCTCTCAGATCTTTATTTATGCAAGAGCAAGCATGAGAGGAAACTGATGGGAGGTAAGGCAATGATCCAGGCCAAAAATGGTTTCTCAGACCAGAAGGATAGCAGTGGAGATCGCAAGAATTAAGTGGATTTGTCATGTCTTTTAGCAGTTAATTCTAAGAAACTTGGTGGATTGGATATGCTTGGTAAGGCACAATAGTTTTGGAAATGGAAATGGTACAATAGTTTTCTCTATTATGATTTTTCTATTGTGTTTATTCAGCAGACATTTTCTATGTAGCCAGAATCTTCCCATCAAATTGTCTCTTCCAAGATGAGTATGTATATTTTCAATAGATTTGCTACATACAACAATTTATATCTCAACATCTGATAGGGCAGCTTTTTAAAATGTTCATTTTTCTGGTCATTTCTACGTACAATCATAAAATTATATGATAAACTATTTATAGTATTTTTCTTTTTCTTTTTATATTCGATCATTCATTTTACCTTATCAATGGCTATTCTCTGAAAAAAATGCTTTTTAAATGATGATTAACATGATTTTTTTCTGTCTTTGGGAGGTATATTGCTTCTAATTCTACATTATTCCAAGAAACTTCCTTTATATAAATTTTTGACTGAAACCCAGATTATATCCTAAGGTTAAACAAATAAAAAGGAAAGTTCTATGTGTAGGAGAATAGACTTTTTCATTGACAAATTGCATTTACCCATTTCTACACTGCATTCTACTAAGACGCAACTGCTGAAATTCTACCAAGGCTCTGTGAGAACACTTGCAAGAAGGCAGATTATGTGGGAGCAGGTGCTGGTAGATGGATAGATGTGGCAGTAAGTGTCAATGGAAGTTCATTTCTGATGTTCTCCATTTTATCACTGAATAGGAAGAAAGGCCTTCATGTGAGAGTGACGGTGTAGACAGAGGTACTGTCTTTAAGGAGAAAGGAGAAAGTATCACATCGTCTCCTAAGAGAGAGAATAGACGCAGGAAGCACAGTAAGATCACCTGATAACCTTAAGAACACACTTAAGATTAATGAATATAAAATGACACCATGTTTGTGTATTTCCCTTAGATATGTTCAGCTTCATGGATGTAGTCAAAGTCTAAGAATGTTGGATTTAATCAGGTCACATTTCTAAATCTTCATCTCTGGTCCAGAGTGCTATATGACCTTAATCTAATGAATGATACTTCCTGCTGGACTTTCTGGATTCTCCATCTGTGTGTCACTTTTCTGTCTTCTCTCCAGCAATTCTATAATAGAACTACTATTTACTGCTTCTTCAGGTACAAAATTTATACTTAACTTTTAGCTTCAATTCTCCCATTAAGCTTTTCTATACTATCTCCTAAATTGAGATGTGCACCCTTCATTATAGCTCCCCCCAACATCCTGTGCTAATGTACATGATTTCATCTAAACATTCATTTGATACCTTTGATTTCTGATTGTATTCTACATAACTTCAGAGCAGCTACCTTTTCATTTCTTTTTAATACTTATTCCTTATTTCAATACCTGGCACATGGTAAGTCTCATTCAATGTTTATTAATGAAGTTAAGTGAGGTTTTCCTAATCAAAAGATAAATTCCTTATAAGTCTTCATCAGGAGGAAATCAAGTTGCCTTGATCATACCCACACCATGGCCTCATTCCTGGTGAAGGCACCTGTCCATAAAAGGTAACAGGCCTAAGAACAAAGTATTTAAAAGTGTTAAAAAAAAAAAAAAAAACATAGCCCAAGTATTCACTTCCACGTGTTGCTCATATCCAACATTTAGTTTATTTCCTCAGCTTTAGGATGATAGAAATCATTATAATAAATACTGTATTTGTATGTATTTTTTAGATTTTCTAAATATTTTCGTGATTTCAATATAACTACAAAACACACCACAAACACAGCTCTTACAAAAAGAATGTCAAATATATATATTTATATATATTTGCAAATATATATATTTATATATATATATATGCATATATATATATATATATATATATATATATATATATGCAACTGTTGAAATTCTACCTTTCGACAGGGTGTTACTCTGTTTCCCAGGCTGAAGTACAGTGGCACAATCCGGCTCTCTGAAGCTCTCAGGCTCAAGAGCTCCTCCCACTTCAGCCTCTCAAGTTGCAGAAAGTAAAGAAGTGTATGACCACACCCAACTATTATTATTATTTGTGGAGACAGAATCTCTGTATTTTGCCAGAGCTGGTTTGGAACTCCTGGGCTCAACAGTCCTCCTATCTCAGCCTCCCAAAGTTCTGGGATTACCAGTGTGAGCCACCTTACTCAATCCGAGACTGTCAAGTTTAAACCCAGCTACGGAGATTCCTTCAAAAAGAAAGTTTCTTTTCAACAAATCTTTAATAAAAGATAGACATCTAAAAGGTTAACAAATTATAATATTATTTCCTAAGTTAGATCGTTGTAAGCAGGAATTTACAGCTAATGTATCTTTGACTGCCTCATGAGGTCATGTATAAAACACATAATAAACAAAAATGTGCAGAATAAATGGACTTACTTCTTCATTTTTTGCTTGGTCATTCTACCTCTAGGTAGACACAGACATGGAATAAAGAAAGGCCAGTTTTGGAGCTGATAGCATACTATGGGGATTGCAGATACATTGTAATTCTCTCACTGCATTCTTCATACACAAATTGAAACGGAAAGTAAGATAAAAGAAACCTCAATTGCCATTAGAGAATAAAATAGGATTTCCACTTAGATCTTTAAAAGCAGCTATTCTTAAAAATTAATTCACTTGGTAAATTTTCAAGTTTTCACCTCACTTTTCCTGTGTGAGCATCGATCTTACGTGCTCTGGATGGAAACGGATGTTACCAAATCTTGGAGTTCAAATTCACAGCCCAAGACCACAAGTTATTCATACCTGAATAAACTAGTAAGGGATGTTATCTTGTCTCCAAATCTCTTAGGGATAATTTGAAGACAAATTCTCTGCCCAAATGTTATTAATTAGATATTTAGCACCTTAGCTAGCTTATTTCTGAGAACCTTTGCAGATCAAAAGGGATGCGAAAAAGTGAAGAGAATCAAAGCTCAAACACCAATTTGAATTGAGCCGCACAATGTGAATTTACTCCCGCACTTTGTTGCCATGTAATCTATAAATAATCCTCTGAGGTTCACTTGCCAATTAGAAATCATCACATGGCATACACCATAGACGGCAGTAGTTAATTTGCATGTCAGTGATACATTAATTTGATGAAAATTTTAAAGCTTTATGCACTATTTATATCATAATTGGAAGCACATTTAGTGTACTAATACACTGATTTTTGTTGTGTCCAATGTGCTTTTTAAATGGCCAAGTTTAAAGGATCATTATTTATCCCTGTTTGATAGTTCATTTCAGTTCAAGACAACACATCTGCATTTTAGACTTTAACATTAACTGTAATCAAGATGTCTGAAAAAAATGTCATGTCTACGTGGGTGACAGAGAAGATAAAAATCAGGTTTATATCTATAGGTAGCTGGTTAGATTTGGAAGTTTAATTCAGAGTTCTTGGCCTTGGCCTAAACATGCCACCTCGGGTCAATAATTTAGTGGTAATTTAGTTTTGTGAGTTTCTTTTCTTTCTCCCAAGTTTTTGCTTTATTTTTTTTTTCTCTCTCTCTCAGTTTTTCTGTAGTCAAAAAGAAGATTTTTGTGGGTGGTCTCTTGTAAGAGCTGAAAATGGTTGTTGATTCAAGTACAAAGGGAAACAACCTGTGGGCGCTTAAACGAACAAATACTGTATTTACATAGACAGAATTTCAAAAGCTGCCAGCCTGGTGGGATTAGCTTGCCATGGGAATTGTCACACCTGTCAATCAGGTCTGTCAGGGTAGCAAGCAAAAAGCCAATGGTAGAGAGACAGAGTAGTCAAGGAAGAGAAGAGAGGGAAGGAGAAAAAGAATGGGAAAGAGTAGTGTACAGGAGTTTCCTCTACAATGGAATCACAATAACTTTTTCAACATTTAATTCTACCTTGACATGCTCAGACTACTTAGGTTTTAGTTGCCCAGAAAATTTAAAGATTCGGTCACTTAGCTTCTCTGACTGGTGCTATAACAGTGTTTTTCTAGAAACTGACATGTCATTAAAGTCAAGGTTAGGGCTTTCATTTTGGTGCAATAGATGTGTGTATGTGTTGACTTGCTATGAGCTGATTCCTTAGGAGTCTATGGCTTCTCCACTCAGCCAGCATACAAGTATCTTTAGATCAGAAATCATGCCTCCTTTGTCTCATGTCACCTCAGCATTTGCAATATTAGACCTTAATAACTACTTGCAAACTTGATTGTATTTCTAAACACCTATTCACGTCAACTTGGATGATCTGTCTCCTTCCACAATTGAAAATCAAAAAACAAAATTAGACATTATGACAGAGAAATTGCATACATAAGTAGAATAAGGTAAGGTCATTTGGAAAGATAACACATATATGCACTCCAAGGAGTCTTACATGACTAATAAATCTCCCATGGGCTCTGAGGTTTCTTGTGCCTAAAGCAAAGAGAAAATGTGATCAGTTAAGAAATCCACATCACCCCTGAGATTAAAAATACTAACTTATCAGAAAAAAAGATAGGTACTATGAGTACACAAAATCATTAATCTGCATTGTCTTTTATCTCCTCATTTCAGAAATGTTTCATTTTTATTATCCATTCAAGTTAGTCTTCACATTATAGGAAATTTAAATAAATATTGGTTATTAAAATAAAAATCTAATTCAAAACATTTTCTTCACAATAGTTTGTGAAAAAGAAGACTAAATTTACTATTTAAACGAGCTTATTTGAATCACTTAATCAATGTGTTTCTCGTTGCATTTAGTTATGAAAATTGAATCAAACATCCTTTCTTAGTAAACATTTAATAAAAGCTAGACTCATAGAAGAAACTAAGCTTTTAAAATTAAATGTTCCCAAAATAATCATTGACAATTTACATTTTTTCATACATAGAACAGCACCCCCAAAAAGTACAACATAAGAAAACACACAGAAGATAGTTTTTAATACTTATTATAAAGTGAATGGAATTAAAGCCACCATTCAAATGTAACAAAGCAAAGGCACCATGAAACTTTCTTATTTTGCCTTATGCGATATGAAGTTAGTGCCTGATTTACCCAAATGTATACTATGCACTACACAGCTAGGACTTTTAAAAGTCAAAAACAAATTCTTCAGTGAATTTTATTAAATGAAACCTGCCCTTCTTTTCCTGTCTTTAGTCCTGACTCCAAGTTTAATAAAAGTGTTCTTCTCTCTTAACCCCTCCCCCACAAATTCCCACGTGCTTTCCACAGTAAGTCCTCTAACCAGACGATGCTGAAGATACTTGCACAGAAATTTATGACATAGGAGAAAAATAACAAAAGAGTCAGACTCAACATAGCATTACTTTAAAAGGCAATTAATTTTGAAGAAGAAAAGGGTATCAACATAAACTCAGCAAGGGCATGAATGATAGTATATAGTACAAATAAATCTCTATTTGGGGGTCCTGAGAAATTTCAGCAAGAGGTTGTTGAGTAATGAATGTTTGTAATTCATTAGCTACTATTTTAAAATGCAAAGCACACCATGACATCAATGATGTTCTTTTAAATCTCAACAAACAGGCTACTACAATTGAAGCACTTGCAAAAAGACAGTACATTTAAATATAAGTTTTGATGAGATTTCAATGTTTTAATAACAATAATTTAATAACAGTTCATAATTCTATAGGAAGACATTAAAATCTTGAGATTGGTTCAAAAATACATGTGTTTGTACACTCCAACCTTTTATAAATATTTAGAAGCAGCTAGCATTTCAATTTTGAAAATTCTTTTTTTCATAGATCTCTTAATAAAGTTTTAGCATATCTTTAAGATAATCGTTATTTACTTAAAAATACATATTTTCCAAAAAGAGAAAATGATAACGTTTACAAGTGCTTCATTTTCTATGCCCCCTTTCCATCTTCCTTCAGTTCCTAGACAACAAAACAATGGTTCATTCTTCATGTGGAAGAGTAAACTCAATAAACACGAATGGCCAGGGGCCTACAGCAGTGAAATTACGACTTCACAAGGACATTTTTTTTTCTTTACCAACAAGTAGAAGGACCTTTTTCAACATATTTTAAAGTCACGCATATTTCAATGATATAATTATCTTGACAACACTAAATACTGCTGACTGATAAATGAGACTAAAATAATTAAGTTCTGTTCTTTGCACAATCAAGATTTAGTGCAGTAATCAATCTGGGTAAGAATTTGGAGTCTGGAGACTTCAGAAGATGAACAAGCTACTAACTAAAATTGGTCATATGGGAAGATGGTTAAATGAGCATACAGTTTATACATAGCTGTGAATACTTTTCATGTCTTAATCTTCATTAGAACCTTGTTGATTCATTGCTCATGTGGTCCTATACTAAATTGGAAATGGTATATAAGTAGACAAAAGAACAATTAAAAAATAATCCAATGCAATTAGTGGGCACTACTGACACCAAAAATGTAAAATAATGTAGGCTGAGAATATAATAGTTTTTAAGCAAAAAAAAAAAAAAAAACAAAACGAGATACAAATACTGTGATGAAAGCACTGGGGTTACAAACATTATGATAAAAGAGAGAGAGAACACAATAAATATACTTTTCCACATGTATATTTGTGGAACCGTAAATATGGTCTGGATGCCTACCCAGTTTCCATTTTTATTCTCTTCTACCTAACTCTCTATTTTCTCCTTAGAATAAATCATACAGCTTTCCATACCCTAAACAACACTCCCAATGTAGGATTTTTCCCTGTGGAATCAGACTGCTGTCATAGAGAGGTGTTCATGTGAAGTACTTCTCCTGAGGGCTGCAACTCCAGGCTTCATCAGACTGATACACTTAGCAGGTCCATCAAGGATGTCAAAGTGAAATATAACCAGGGCAGATGAGTGTGTTAGTAACACTGGGATTTACAACCAGCTACAAATACCACATATATACACACATATATGTACATATATATACATACATACATATATGCACATATGCATATATATTGTATATTTGTAGACAGTATTGTAAACTTGTATATATAAATATATATATATTCCTATATACTCATACATATATAAATCATAATAATTTAATAATCTCTCTTGTCAAGAGCTTATTCTGATTACTACCCACAGACCTCAGAAAAAGAAAGGGCATTTTTTTTCCCCAGCAAATGCATCCTCCTTTGTAGTGGGCTAAGGAAGAGGCACCATGAACAGGTGATACCATTGTAATTTAAAGAATGGAAGAAAGTCAAATAAGAGAATCTACCATCCAACGAAAGGAAAACTGTATGCAGAAGTCTTTTGGCATCTCCCACTGAGGATAACTGGTTCCCTCTGATTCTGGGTACACATATCTGCCTCCATGAACATTAGCATGCGGCCAGGGTGGGGGAGCAATGGACGTCTACACCAGTGCTTGGCCATTTGTAGAGTGGAAATTGCACTTTGCTTTCAAAAATGGATTCTCCTCCCAAAACCATGCCATTCGACTAGCTAAAGACACACATGGAATAAATGCACATTCTAAAAAAAGGAGGGAGGGGGCGAAAAAATAAACCCCACCCAGGAATCTTTAAGGGAAACAGGTGCTAGCAAGAGAAGGCGGCCGGCTGTCAATAACATTTAAAACTCCATCTTCGTCACTCTGAAAACAATTTCAATGAGGGAAATAACGTGCCTTGTTTCCGAGGGTTTAATTTACTAGGCTGTCTCTGTGAATCAGAGTCAGATCTAAGTTTCGCACTCAGGAGCGGTTTTCTCTGTCGACTGCGATTGCCCTTCCGAGCTCGAAGTCGCTTTCCAAAATGAGCACGCCCTCTCCCTCCCGGCAGCCTGGACCCCGCACTCCTCCAGGTCGTCACTTGTGTTTACAGCCCGGAGAGCGGTGTCTGTGTCGCTCAGCCTGGCCCCGAGAACAGTCACCGCGAACAATGAGCCAGACAAGGGACCCACCCAGCGAACGCCGGCTCGCCGGCCGCGCAAGCCCGCTAAGCGCGGGACGCTCCGGGCTTCGGGGCTCTCGGTGGGCGTCCCCACCCCTTCCCCTCTAAACCCCAAGAAAAGCGAGAAGGTAGGTCGCTGCCTGCACCCAGGCACTCGTGCTCACCCGGCCAGCCCTGCCTCCCAGCACCCACCAATTAGATGCCGTTATCTAAAAAGAAAATCGGAAAAGCGGGGCGGCGTGGCGGTCCGGCCGGCCGCCCACCCGGATCCGACTCGCCCAGCTTGGGGGCTCGGCACTCACTTGCGGCCGAGTCCGCGGCATTTAGAAATCCCGGAGGATTTGGGGTGGGGGCAAGAGGTGGGGCCAGGAGCCTTAAAGTGGCTTCCGCTGCCTCCCCGCCCCCGGCCTGGCACGGCTCTGGGATCGGGCAACACACAAAAGACGGGTCGTGTCGGTGCCCACAAGTCTGCCGCCGCCTCGGGCCGCGCCGCGCACCGGAAGCGGGCGGCGGGCCTCGGGGTCGTGTCTCCGCGCCGGCCCGGGCGCGCCCGGAGGCTGGAACCTCCTGGACGCCGCCGCGGCTTCCCCGGCGCGCTTTTCGTGCGGAACCCCGTCCGCCGCTCCTCGCTCCTCAGATGAAGAGGCGGCGGCGACGGACGAGACACGGAGAGGAAAGGCGAGACTTACTTGGCGGCCTCCCGCTTCGGACTCGGCAGGTGTCTGTCGGCGCGGGCCCTGGCGGAAGGCGCGGGCGCAGCTCGGAGCACGGACTCCACTTAGCGAGCACGGGAAACTCCCCGCGCCGCCCGGCCCCCGCGCGGCGCTCCGTGCTGTCACCGCTCCGAGACACGCAGGCACGCTCCCCGCTGCCGCCTCGTCCTGGTGGGTCTCTCCGCTCTCCTCTCCGGGCCCGCCCGCTCCCCCGCAGACCACACCCTGTCACCTCGGCAGCCCTCCACGCCTTCCTCTTTGACACTTCCACCGGTGACTCCTCCGTCTGCGTCCTCCCACCCCCGCTCAGCCCACGTGCTCCTGCCGCTCCCTCCGCTCTGAACTTCCCCTGCCGGGAGCCCCCACCCCCGCTCTGAAAACCCTTTGGTCTCTGAGCTGGGGAAAGGTCCTCGGGTCTGCGTTCGCATCTCCCCAGGCCCTCTGGTGCGCAGGACCTTGCTGTGATTTTGTCTTTGCGATGGTTTAGATATATTGTGTACTACATATTAGGATTTTTTTTTTAAATGAGCTACATACACTTTTAATATTATAGCAATGCATTCCCAGGTGTCCCTTAGAGTAATCACGCAGCTGCTGTTCATTGGCCTTAGGAGTTAGACTGTCAGCCCAGCTTTCTCCATATGCAGAAAAGCCCACAAAGTTCCAGAATACCCTCTTTACCCCAATCCAAGCCAAACGTGTCATTTTCTAATGAGCCCCCTTCTTCACTGTTGTTGTACGGAAATATTTTTATATTTACTTTTCTCTGTTTCTGCAAACAATGAGAAGTTTCTAAGGGCTTCCCTCAGCATTCCATTCCTAGTTTCTTGATGCTTATTACTCATGTGGCATTTTCCTCTTGGCATTACTTCCTCTTCTACCGGTCCTTAAATTTCTCTAGGCAGAACTTTTGGTTTGTAAGTTCCTCTAGGCAGAAATATTTCATATTTCATACTCATATTCATAACTTTATCAACAGCTCCTAGTGTAGTTCTCAGCATACAGTACGTATTCAAACAATGTTCAAGGAATGAATGCCCCTTAAATATGAGGCAAACTTTGGTGGTTTTGTGTGGCATTTAAACGAAAGAAGACCAGTTTGTATGCCTGGCCTGTATCCTAAATAATTGGTCCTGTGGGAAACAAAAGTTTTTTGCATTTACCTGGATGATTGCTCATAGGTTCTTTTAATCTTGGGAAACAAGTCTTCCTTGTAAATGTTACCCACTTTTTCTAAGATGATTCTCAGAAAGGTTAATAACCTGGTGGTTCCCAATGTGAAGTCCCTAAGCCTTAGAGATCCCGTGGCTCTTCACACCAGCCCAAGCTGCATCAGGCTGGTGTTAATGTAATACTTAACTGGCCAAACTACCAGCCACATGTGAAACCTACCTACCAGAACCACAGAGAGCTTACCCAACCATCTTTCCTCCAAATATAGCATTTATTTTTCCCTCCCTCTTTCTCTTCCCTTAGTTACTCCCTTAAGACAGAGTTCTAAAAAATAAAAATAAACACCTCTCAAAGCTCAGACCTCTTGTTAAACTTACTGTCTTAACTCCTAAAATTGAGAAAAAAATTACTTTTTTGCACATCTTGCCTTAGTTATTCCTGTGTCTCACACAGAGCTCCGTATCTCTTTGGTTTCTCCATTGAAATAAATAGTAGTTAACATTTGTTAAGTTAGACCAAAGATCAGATAGCAGCGAGCCACTGGTCCAAGCACTTAACACATAATAGCTCATTTAATCCTGGGCATCCTTATGAGATATAGCCTATATTTTATAGATGGGAAACAGAGGCACAGAGTTAGATCACATAGCCAGTAATTAGTGGAGCAGGAATTGGATCCCTGGCAACCTGCTTCAGAGGTTGCTCTCTTGACCACCGTGCTTTAAATGGCCTACCATAATCCCTTGCACCTATAGATATTAATGAGCATTATTAAAATAATGAATATTTACCCATCCACACTTAGCATCATAGCAGGAAAAAGAGACAGTAATGAAATGGGTAGAACTTCAGGTTATTGAGAACATATAATTGACCCCAGTACCACAAGAACTGCTTTCTGTGATGGGACAACGCATCCTGCCTGTGGCCTATATTTGAAACATGAGAGGGACATGGGCCATACTCATGATATCAGGTGTGCAGGTCAGATCTCTGAGCCTTCACGTTTGGACTCTAGGACCTCCTTTACAATTGGTGAAAGGCATCTCCTGCTAAACCAAATCCTGGCTGAGCCCACCTGCAAGCCAATTTGTGTTCCTCAAGGACCCAGCAGTGAGCAATGTCAGTTCCTGTGGCAGATTGAATAGTGGCCCCCACAGATATCTACATTCTGATCCCCTAGATCCTCTGTTACATTATATGGAAGAAAATAGATTTTGCAGATGTGATGGAATTAAGAATCCTGAGATGGGGAGATCATCCTGGATTATCAGGGTGGGCCTTAAGTGCAATCATAGAGCCTTTTAAGTAGGAGGCAGAAGGAAACTGGACACACGAAAGAGGAAAAGGGAATGTGACCATAGAGACAAAGATTGGAATAATGCAGTCACAAGCCAATGAATGCCAGCAGCCACCAGAAGCTGGAAGAGGCAAGGAAAGGGTTCTTACCAAGAGCTTCTTGAGGAAGCACAGTCCTGCTTACGTATTGATTTCTGTCCAGTGAAAGTGATTTTGGACTTTTGGCCTCCAGAACTGTACAGAAATAAGCATATATTTTTAAAAATCACTAAGTTTGTGGTAATTTGTTATAGCAGCCAAACGAAATGAAAATACAATTCCCAAATCTGGAAGGTGACTTTCAATATCTGGGGATGAAATAAAAAAATGTTTCAAACAATTGGTCAATTTTCTCTTCTGTGGCCAATGAAGCCAATCATTTGTCAGGAAGGCAGGAGGGGAAGAGAGGAGAATTTAGCTCTTAGCATATCATATAAAAGCCTTCTAATCTAGATTTTGCCATTATCTCCAAATAATACATACATAAAATAACTGGAATACACTTACATTATTTAAAGTAGACTTGAAAATTCAGGCTTGTTGCTCACTACCCAACCATATTGCCTAAAGTACATGATAGTTTAATTTTTTTAATTTACTAATATTTAGGATTTTAGCATTATTGTTTAATAGTGCTGCAATTACCTAGTGCTAGTAAGAAGGAGGCATTACTAATCAACAGACATAAAGTTTCAGTCAAGCGAGATGGACAAGCTCTAGAGATCTGCTGTACCCATTGGACCTATGGGCAACAATAATGTATTAAACACTTAAAAATTTAAGAGAGTATGAACTCCTTTAAGTGTTCTTCCCACAATAAAATAAAATATTAAAAAATCAATATCTGGTTTAATTTTAAATATGTATTCTATAATTAGTGAACATTTGCATTATTCATTATAGTTAAAAGTGTTAATCTGTTAAATGAAAAAAATATATACATTTCTTCCAGAATGTAATTCAGGCTCTCTTGACCTCTGAGATGCTCTAGTACATTAAATTAAGAACCTTGATAAAGGTATTAGATTTATTTTTCACTCAAACCACCAGATAAAATATAGGACTTACAGATAAACAGCTAATAGTGTTTTACAATGTGCCATGCAATATTCAGACAACAAATTGCCTCTATTTTACAACCTGTTACTAACCATGCAGTCGCTGGGATTTGGGAACATACCTTTACTAAGGAGTTATTCGTTATCTGAAATTCAAATTTAAGTAGGGACTTTGTACTTTTATTTGATATACTGACAGCCCCATTTTTGATTCTTCAAATGCTCATGCATTTCCCATTTTAACCCTTCTTTCCCAAGTCTTCACTGGGACTAATGTATGCTCATTTAAAGCAGGACTGAAATGAGATTTAACCCCTCACTACTGGTCTAGGGCTGGAGATGCCTTGCTTACATAGCAGAAAAGAGGATATGATGTGACTCCTCTAAGATATTTTCACAGAATCTAAGTCTATTCTGCCCGTGTGAGATTTCCCATTAGGTTATATCAAATGTTCAGCATGCTACTATCTAATATACAAATAGTAGATTGGATTAAGATGAAAACTTATTTTTCCTATGAACTACTTTAACACCATTCACAATTCTGTGGATTTAGTACAGTAGTTCTGGCCTGAAGAAAGTAAATATTTCTGTCCTTTTTGTACTCTTTCCCCCATAACTGCTGGCAGCAAGATGTATAATAAATATATAAAAGGGCAAAGGCAGAGATGATAATAATTTATGTGGCCTGTATTGGAAATATGAGAGGGACAAAGTCAAGTAAATCACAAAGTTATTTGAGACTTAGTTTCCTCTTCTGTAGAAATAGATCACAAACATTGTAAAATGTTCAGCATAGGGTACTCAATCACTATATGTCAACTATTTTGGGGGCCTTACCTGCTATGATTCCATGCAATGCTTTATCCCCCAGTCATGCCTACTATGAGGATTTACACATAAATGCTCAAAAATATTAGTTAAATGAATCAATGTATGGATATAAGGTAATTTATATAAAAGTGCTACAAAATTGACAAGCTACAGTAGAATTTTAAGAGGTTAGTGCTAATAGTAATAATTAATAAGTAATAATAGGTGACACTACTGAGTCTTTGATTCTGACTCAGCTTTGGAGAGCTTCTCTGCAAGAAATGTTTGATTCTTTGCCTTTTTATCTAAAAATTCAATTGAGAGAGACACTGTCTACAGAACAGAAATATCTATTGATCAATGGAAAATGTCTCATTCATCCTGTTTTGCTCAGTAAAAATTCCCATTCATTCTTCAAGTACTTTTTACTATATTTCTTTCATGGCAGCTATGTCAATTAAATTAGTCTTGGCCACCTTTAAGAGAGGACCCCTCCCCCCAACTCTTCCCTGCACAAGTGGCTTTTCTTAGTCTACTGCATTAATAGTGTAGTTTAGCTTGACACAGGTAATGTGGTATCACCACACTCATTATTGCAACATGATGAAAGCTTCAACACCTGCACTGGTTTTAGCCCATGATGGCTGTTGAGACTCTAGGAATCATTACTTTAGGGATTGAAAATAGAAGGTAATGGATAAAAAGTGAGCTCCTCCAGCTGAATCAACCCCCTTTAAAGAGCATTCCAAAGCCTCACTCAATGAATTTCACCTACTGTATGTGCAAGGCAAGGCTAGGAATTGTCTTTTAGCAGGATACATTGCTGACTAAATACAATTGGGGTCTATTACTAAGGAGAACAGTTAGAAAGGCTATTAGGCAAGTAACCAGTGGTGTTTGCCATTGACCTTTTCATTTTTCCTTTCATCTTTATCTTCTAAGTCCTGGTTTATTATCCATTGGCAACTCCTTGGAGGCTCTGTAAACTGCATAATTTTCTCTTTTCCTTTGCATATGTATAACAATTTCACAAATCCACTACCTACTCTGTTGTCACTCCATCTTTCTCATGTTTGGCTTACTTTATCATCTTGTAGCTGTTTATATATTTTATTTTTATTCAATTCTAAACTGCTTATACTATCTACTGTTTTCTCTAAATCTATCCAAATCTTGCACTTTGACCCTACAATCATTGATTTTCTACATTTTCCCACTTTTAATCCAGAGGCTTTCAGGGTCTTTGATCCTTTGTGAGTTGAGAAAGATTACCTTGTGATATCTCTGATATTCGCTTCAAAATAATTCAGTGTTGGGGAAAGGGAAAAGTCAGTGGTATACAAATGAAACAATATTAACTATGTGTTGAAATTCTTGAAACCGGTTGATGGACAGGTAGGGTTTCATTATATCACTAATTCTGATCTTCTGTGAGCTTTACATGTTAAATAATAGTAAAGAAATACATGATTGGCTTGAAGCTTTGTTTTGCAATCTGCTGAAGTGCAAATTCCTCCCCAAAATTTATTCAGAAAACTCCAAGAGGATTACCTTGTCTTTGTCACTTCTGCTTCTGGGATCTTTCACATTAATGCCACTCTTCCAGACATTTTCCATACATGACTCTCAACTATTCAGCACATTGCACACACACACACACACACACACACACACACACACACTCCTTTCACACAAAGTAATTTGAATAATGTAGTCTTAATAAAGACCTGTTGGACATATTTGGTGCTCACATCACATATTACCTAGCAATATAGAAGTCTTCATTCTTTCAGCTATGTGTGGCCTTTTGATTTGAGTATTTCAATGAGATGTAAGCAGAAGTTTGGTAGTCTTTTTCTCCCTCTGTACCTTCTCTTTGATTCCAGCTGATTGGAATACAGACCTGAATTCCAGAGCTTGACCGGCCATCACAGACCATGAAGCAATACCATTAGATGGTAGAGCATCAAGATAGAAGGGACATGGGTCTCAGAAAATCACAGGAAGACCTTAGACTTCCTGGACGGTCTTACTTTTGTTTTCCTTAGAAACACAAGGAAAATAAACATCTATATCAGTTAAGCCATTGTCATTATGTTGTTTTTTTTTCTATTATATGCTGCTAGACTTAATCTGGCTTGATATACTTACTAAGGGCTTTTCTTTTTTCTAAATAAATTCAATTCCAAACCCAGGAGAAATTCTACTTCCAGATATTAATAATTTACTTTCGTCCTTAACCTCATTTCACCTCATTCCTGTATCCATTCTCAGATCCAGTCATAGACCTCTCTTTTCTCCCTGATTTGCTATCATCCAAACCAGTATAACAAAAATCTATTGCAGAGGTGAAATCTAAGTGGCTTAAATATTTCGTTAAAATGTTATATTGACTGTTTCAGTTATCAATTGTAGCTAAAAATAACTCCAAAACTTAGTAGCTAAAAACAACAATGATTTTTTTTTTCTCACAATTCCATGAGTTTGCTAGGATCAGCTCAGTAGGTCTTCTGTTCCCCATAGTGTAGCTGAGATCACTCCACTAACTACATTCAGCTGGGAGAACTGTTGTGGTTGGAATGTCCAGGATGTCCAAGATGGTCTCATTGTGTAGACCTCCCTCTCTCTGGCCTCACATTATCCTGTTGTCCAGCCTGATATTCTATGCAACATGGTGGCTCGCTTCCAAAAGAAACAAGCTGTAATGTGCAAACGCTTATTAAATCTCTCAATGCATTATGCTAGCTAATTTTCAATTAGTGAAAGTAAGTAGCATGGCTAAGCCCAGTATTAATATAGGAAAAATATTCACAGGACTGTGACTATCAATAACTGTGGCTCATTTGGGCACATCATTGTCATCATCAATGACTTGCTAAATCAAAAATTTAGCAAATGATTTGAGAGGGCTGAATGTTTCTTTCCCCTGCCACCCTAAAGTCACAGTGTTGAAGCTCTAACTCCCAGAGTAATGGTATTTAGAGGTGGAGCTTTTGGAAGGTATTTAATTAGGTTTAGATGTGGCCACCAGAGAGTAGTGCCCTCATGATGAGATTTGTGCTATTATAAGAGGAAAAGACAAGAGAGGTCTTTTTATCTCTCTCTTTCCATTTGCCTCTGCTGAGGAAAGGCCATGTGAGCACACAGCAATACAGTGGTTGTCTGCAAGCCAGGAAGAGGGCCCTCTCCCCAAGTGTAATTTTCCAGTACCTTGATCTCGGACTTCCAGCCTCCAGAACCATGAAAAATAAATACCTGTTGTTTAAGCCGCCTGGTCTATGGTTCTATTATATGAACCTGAGCATACTAAGGCACCATCTGAATTGCATTTTTGTTTCATCTCCTCCTGATGTTTCCCAACAGTCAATGCATAAAGAAGCAATTTTATTTAATTGGAGTATTCCCTCAAATAGAGAATGTAATTTAAAGATGGAATCTCATTTTTTTCATATTTTTGTCATATTCACTTTTCTATTTCAAGTTTCATTTTTGTCACTAGCTAGCATATTCCCATAGTTGAGTTAAAAGCAGATAGTGCTCTAAAAAGAAGAAAAATATCTATCAGTTTTATTACAAATAAACAAATAGAGTTTCTCTGAGATAAACTGACCACTTTCTGTTACACACAGAAATAGAAAATGGCTGATAAAGAATAATATTAGTTGTAATATTTATTGATGTAGACACCATAGTGCATACTTTACAAAGATTATCTAATTTAATCCTCCCAATAAAAAGCTGTTTTTGTTATCCTAATGTTACAGATAGGGAAATTGAGGCACAAGAAGATTTAGCAATTTATCCAGAGTCATGGATTTAGTAAGTGGTGAGTCAGTATTTGAAACTAGCTAGGAAGGTTCCACATTAGGAGAATAAGGTTATGGCTAGGGCTGCATACTTTGGAACCTGATTATTCTCTATTTTACATGTTTAAGTTTTGCCTCTTCAATTATTTCCAATTAGGAAAAAAACTAAAGCAACATTTCCACAGCTTTCTTACATATAACCATGAGTGTGATTAGAAATTTATAAAACACGTGTATCCGTAAGCGCTGTACAGTTTTATATACATTCACAATGTACTTTTGCTGCCTTCTAGATAATTTATTTTGCAACACATTACTGCACAGTTGTAAATAACTTATGTACTGTAACATCACTTTCAGTTATGTGTAAAGAAATAAATAATTAAAATGCAAAAAAAAAAAAAAGAAATTTATAAAACACTACAAATGTTAAATATGTAAGAACTGCTTTACCTCTGTGTATCTTCCACAGCACAAGGGCATACAGCTGTTGCACGTGTTGTGATTGGATGCTTTGTCCACTGAAGCTAGGCTGGAACAGGACTACCACTGGAGGATGGTGAGAAAGAGGCTGTGTCCTCCTCACATCAGTTACATCTTCAGGTATGACTCTGCTTCCCTGAGAGTTGAAATCCATTCTTCTTGCAATGAATGCAGATGTATAAAAACACTCTGTTGCTAGTTGAGTTTTTGTGGAATGATCACCTCATTTCAGCACCGCTAGAGAAGCCTGAAGGGTACGCATGAGGCACCTTTAGCATTTATAATGACATCTATTTCAGTTTATATCACCATGCTAAGGATGCAATGGACTCAAATCAATTGTTTTAGGTAGTTAATGGAGCCCAAAATGCATTGTAATATAATTTATTTTGCAGAAATATCACAAAATAGTTCACAGGTAATTATGTTTGATGTGGAAAAACACAAACTCTGAATGTGAAATTTTTTTCTGTAGGTTACATTTAGAAAAGTGCTGGCCAGGACTCAGATAGTTTGTAAAGGCTAAGGAAATCAAAATTTTATAAATAGCAATCTATTGTTTTATTAAATGAGCTCTAGGAAACATTTTTTAAAAGTTCAAAAGTGAGAAGGAATTCCTGTAGGTAAGTAGGTTCATGTTGTCTTTGGCCTAAAACCTAACTAAATGTACTTAATTAAATCACATATATGAATTACATTAACGTATTTAACATTTATTAAACTCTTGTATAAAATTTTGGTTGCCTGTGCAAGGCAACATGCACTAAGTTATATGCCCTTCCCCTTCTCTGTCATCTCCTACTGGTATTCTTTCTCCTACTCCCTGCCCAAGGCACAGTGTCATCCTTGCTGCTCCTCAAATACATGAGGACCTCTCATGATTTATGAGTTTTTACCTTGCTGTTCCCAGTTCCTGGAACATCTTTCCCCATCTGTATGTGTGGCTAACACTCCTACCTCTCTCAAGTATTTGCCTAAATGTCACTTTCTCCATAAGGCACTATTTAAAATTGCACCCCATCATCGTTCTCAGTGTTCCCAATATTTCTCATCTGCTCTTCTATTTGTATAACCAAAATCACCTAATATACAACATAAATTACTGTCACCTTAATTGTTATCTCCATCTCTGCTGTCTTCAACTAGAAAGTCTAATAAGGGCCTGAAACTTTTTTTCTGTTTTGTTAACTGATGTATCTCAAAAGCCTATTACATTGCCTAGTACATAGAAGACACTCAGTACATATTTGTTGAATGAATTAATATGACTCTCAATTGTGCAACATCTATTCTCAAATAATTCTTCAATGACTACATTGATGTTCAGCTTTTGCATTGTTATGTAGTTGAAAGAGAGCAGAATGTCTAATGAGAAGTGAAGCGTGAGTCGTATTGAAAAATTAAAGGAAGAGTCTGCACCAAAAGAAAGAGAATGTTATTCTGAGCTAATATACGTAGGAAACATATGCTTAAAGCCACAGGTCTAGTCTGCTTCAATATCTCCTAATAGTCCTCAGACTTCTCAGAGTTGGGAAAGGAATTGGGCTAGGAATGAGCAGTAAGACAGAATAAAATTTTATTTTCTTCCCTTTAAATTAACTCCTATTTGAAAATCCCAACTTACTAAATTATTATTCAGAGGATTTTTTTAAAAAAATATGGACGCACTGAAAATTGTATGTTTTTAAGTTTTAGTTGGCAATAATTTTCCTCATTCTAAGACACAAACTTTTTCCAATAGACCTCTCATATTAAAAAACTTCAGGTGATTATTACAAACCAAAATGTTGCCATGAGAATGAGAATGATTTCTGCAGCTATTTCCAGCTTTAAAATAAATAGGTATCAAGATTGATTGACAATGTCTGCAGTGCACACAGGAGGTGGGAATATGACATTGGTGCCTGCCTGTATTTACCAACCTGGTACTAAATAACCTTTAAGGTCCCCTTAAGCTGTCTCATTCTTTGTAAAATACAAAGTGTTAGCAGAAATTCTAGGTCAGGGAAATTTGAAGTGAATATATTAAGAATCTTAACTGGTTGGAAATTAAGCATTGTAAATTAAACATCACTGAAGACAAAATTTACATTAGAACTTTTATGTTAATATATGGGCTTACTTGCTGTGGCTATGTCTCTTCTTGCCTCAAGATACATCTGAAAAGTGACCAAAAGACAGGAGGGATGTGAGGGTGCATGTGTGCATTCCTTGTCTACCTGCTTATTATCTATTTCCCCAACTTGGCTGTATGGTCCATGATAACAGGAACCATATCTGATTTTTTTCATGGCTGCCTAACATGTAATAAGGAATCATAAAATATATTTTAAATGCATGAATTGAAATAAAGCTGCTGATGTATTATATTTTGTTGGAAAATTATGGTAGGAAAAATAATTTTGATTGATTTATTTGTTCCTTTTAAGTATACTAATAAAAAGGCCAGGCATGATGGCTCACATTGGTAATTTCAGCACTTTGGGAGGCAAAGGTGTGCCAATCATGAGGTCAGGAGTTCAAGACCAGTCTGGCCAACATAGTGAAACCCTGTCCTACTGCAAATACAAAAAATTAGCCGGGTGTGGTGGCGAATGCCTGTAATCCCAGCTACTCAGGATGCTAAGGCAGAAGAATCTCTTGAACTCTGGAGGCAAATGTTGCAGTGAGTGGAGATTGCACCACTGCATTCCAGCCTGGGCAGCAGTATGAGACTCTGTCTCAAAAAAAAGGAATAATAATACTAATATAGTGACAATGATAACAAATGCTGTAACCAAAATACAAAAAATACCTATTTTCATAATAATTTGTTGCATTTTCTAGTTTTTTTTACTGAAATGTGTCATCCATACATTATACTTTGTCTTTTCTCAACTATATACAGAATTTTTGTCTGAGACTAAATAACTTCATTTTAATTAAAGGTAAATTTCTAAGCAATCACGCCTATAAAAAAAATAAATGGAAAAAACTAGTATTTTTATATCATGAAACAGTGTCATTTATAGCTTCTCAGTCATGTATTGTTGTCCAGCAAACATTGAAAGCCCTGTGGATAATTATCTTCATACCTGCAAAGATGATGGAGGCTATTTTCATTAAAACTGTCAGAATTTGCCAACTATAATTATGATGTGTAGGGCAAAGAATGCAATAACCTCCTTACCATGTTAACTAATTGTTCTCTTTCAAAGATCTATTGTTGACTAATTGAACAATAATTCAAGTAGAATGTCCCGGAAAAAAAAACCACTGGGCTCCCTGTTTGGAGTCTGGCTGGCTCTGAGCATTGCCAATGGCCCCTACTCACCTGACTTTATGTCCTCTCCTTTTAGAGGCTGTGCATTCTGCACCCAGCTTCACTCACAGTGGGCTGAAAACAACCTTGGGTTGAGTGTTTTGTTTGGGAGTTACTTTGTCAGAGCCTTTTAAACAGTAGTGTCCCAGTGAAGTGCTAGATAATATATGTGTAAGAATGAGCTTTTTTTTTTTTTAAACTATAACACCCTTTCAAAAATTTCTAACAACTTTGTAACTGCATGGCTTTACCTGGTGATAAAAGCAGTTATTAAAAGTCTACATTTTCTAGAAAAAAAAGATACATATTTTATGGTCTTACAGAATCACAATAATTAAAGTATTATTTTCTGTGTATCAGAACTGGAAATTAGATAAATGGAGTAGAACAGATAGCATCAAAACAGATGGTAATGTATATAAAATCTTAACATATGTTACGGAGTATCAAAAAGCAATGTAAAAGAGACTTACTGAGATTTAAAAATGTTTAATTGTATAACAAATTTGGAGTAAATGTAAGTATCAACAAAGGGCTGGATATGTAAGGGCTTTCTAAATGTGAAAGCAATAGATGAAGTTGCACAGGAGAGTACCTACTGAATTGTCTAATCATTTAAGCATTTTAAAACCTATTACTAATGACTGAGTGTATTAAAAGGCAAAGTGGGAAAATAATTTATACCTAATATGACAAAGTTTAATATTCTTAATTTCTAAGTAAATGCTATAAATGATTAAGAGAAGTCATAAAACTCTATTGGAAAAAAACTAAATAAAAATTGAAAATATGCCTAACCTCACTGAAAACACAAAAATGGAAATTATATACAGAAGCCATATATCATTAATCAAGTTGATAGGGGCTTTAAAAAATTATAATGACCACTGCTGGTAAAGGATGTGATAAAATGTGTATTTTCTTACACTATAGTTACAAAACTAAATTGGTCAAGATGTAAAACTTTATACATACATGAAATATCTATAAAAGGCACAGAAAAAAAGAAATACAGCAATGTACAATAAAACTCATCTTTTGGCTGTGGAAATATATAGGTTTTTATTATTGTCTTTATAATTTTCTGTATTGTTTACAAAGTTGCACAAAGGTAATTCTAAAATTAGACTAAAATGTGCATTGAAATATATTACTTATATATTGGCAAATAGAAAATATAGCAGAAATAAATTTACCTACCATGTAATCTCAAATGTATCACCAAAAAGTTACTGAAAAAAAGATGGAAAGTAGCATTGAAAATTTTAAAAATGATTTCTTTTGAATCATTTAATTAAGTGAAAATTTTTAATCTTTCATACTTATATACTTTTTGAGGTTGGTTTTGGGTGTAATTTGAGATGTGTCTGTAACGTATTTTTTTCTATTAAGACTAGCAAGAACTTAGTATTATGCAAGAATGGCATTTAAGAGTCTTGATTTAATAGACATTGCTTACCTGTATAATTAAACACTAATTCAACAATTATGTTCTAATTAAATTTAATGTTCAAATAAAATAATGTGATATTTCTATACATACTTTTTCTTATCCAATAAAGGGATTGCGTTTTTTTGTCAGTCTATTTGGGTAAGTCTATGTAAATTGCCCAACCCAGTGCTGTTAGATTTTACATAGAATTAGTCCACTCCTTAATGTATAGCACTGGGAAATTTTCAGGATTGAACAAAAACCATAAGTCATTGCAGTAAGGATTTATATGATTGTGATGCTATAAAGCTAAATGATAACACTGTAATGGGGTGAGTATGTGCAACAGCAGAATGAACACTAAAACTTTATTACCTTTATTTGTGGGGTTTCTCTGCCTCTGCTCCACTGGACTCTGCTGATGTTTTATCACTGGATTGTTACTACCAAATATAATTATGATGAAAAACCAAGGGCTCAGATTATGATGATGTGAAAGTACTAACAACAGAAAACAACCCAGCTAGATGTTTTACAAAAACACTTGCCTCTTTCAAAAACTTTTCAAAACTAAAATTTCCTAACCATAACTCCAAGATTATAAATCTTACTTCACAACTACCAACTTTCATCTATCAGAACTCATCAACTTTAAGACACTGCCAGCATCAGTAAGCTTTCTTTCTAAACAATTGTACAAACTTCTTTTCCCCAAATAAACCTTAAATTTTTATTTGTTTTTAAATGTTCTATTAATTGTCATGGACTTCACTTTATACCTACCAAGTGCCAGGTCTTGTACTTAGGATACAGAAAGAAACAAGATACAGCCCCTGGCCCTGAGGAGCTCACAATGGGGTGGAGGGCCATGATAAGCAATCAGAAGACTGTGTGTGACAGGAGCTCTAGCACAGGTGTGTTCACAGAGAATAACTTACCAGCACTTGTCCTGACTCTATCATTAAATGCTGGCACAATGTCTGGCCCATAGTAAGCTCGCTACCCCAGACCATGAGTTTCTTTTACAACGATCAGCTCTTCCAGGAAGTCTTCCTTGCTTAATTCAATTTCTACTCTAATTGCTTTTTAAAATTTTAATATTTTTCATTTTTTTTTTCCAAGTAAGTATATTTTTTTCCCCAACTTTTATTTCAAGTTCTGGTAGTACCTGTGCAGCTGTATTACATGGGCATATTGCATGTTACTGGGTTTGGTGTAAAAATGATTTCATCACCAGTGTTGAGCATAGTACCCAATAGCTTACCTTCCTTTAACCTCCCTCATCAAATAAGCTCTGGTGTCTATTCTCATCTATACTTGTTCATTTTCATGCTGTTAATAAAGACAGACCCAAGACTGGGTAATTTATAAACAAAAGAGGTTTAATTGATTCACAGTTCAGCATGGCTGGGGAGGCCTCAGGAAATTGACAATCATGGCAGAATGGGAAGTAAACACTTCCTTCATAAGGCAGCAGTAAGAAGAGCCAAGCAAAAGGGGGGAAAATCGCTTATAAAACCATCAGAACTTGTGAGAACTCACTCACTATCACAGGAACAGCATGAGAGTAACTGCCCCTGTGATTAAATTACCTCCCACTGGGTCCTTCCCATGACATGTGAGGATTATGGAAACTATAATTTAAGGTGGTCTTCTGCCATGTAAGACATGCCTCTTCCCTTTTCACCATTATTGTAAATTTCCTGAGGCCTCCCAGCCATGTGGAACTGTGAGTCAATTAAACATCTTTTCTTTATAAAATATCCAGTCTCGAGAATGTATTTATAGCACTGTGAAAATGGACTAATACGGCCCCATTCCTGCCCCCTATGGATTCAGGGGCCTGCATCTCCCGAGTTTCATTTGTCACCTCTCCTCTAGCCTCAGTTCTGGGTTGTTCTGATTTGGTTCCATGAGAGCTATACAAGTGATTCCTGTTCCTTTCTGCCTTTCAATTTGTTTATCTATAAGGAAGGGAGTTGTGCTACATGCAAGTTAATCTCACAATATTTACCAAAACTATAATAGAAATACAAATTCATGTCTCATAAAGAATTAGTTGTAAGTTCTGAATATATATAGAACTTTAACTTTAAAAACAAAGCAGAAGAAAAATTAGTCCTACTGAAGAGTCAGAAGCGTGTCAGGAATAGCTTCATTATTGGAGAATCCTGACACATTCAGGGAGTTGGCAAGCACAGGTGCTAGTTTTGTATTTGGGAACAAAGAATGTAAATCTTTGTATAAAGTTAAGAATCCCTTTGTTCACAGAATAATCACATTCTATTTTATCTGTTTTGTAAGTTTGGATTTTTGCGGTCTGGGTCTACTTAAAGCCAAGCATACCCATGGTAAAAACAAAAGTATTACTGCTTTGTCCCACAGCACTTTTAAGCCTGCTGTTTCATATGATCAAACTGCAGGGCAGCATAAAAATGTATTCAGTGTATGTAGCAACTGTTAATGTGTGCTGGAGAGACTGGCTCCTTTCCAGGATCATGTCCTGCAAAGCTACTCTCTCACCCCCACCAGTCTGCAACACACACCCCTGGTTTGTCTTCTATTGTAATTATACTTTAGCTATAACAAACTTTTCACTCCGCCTTGAATTGCTATCCTCTTTCATAACTGTATACTATTATTACATTAGCTGCTTCTGCCACCTGGAATGTCCTTTTTCTCCTCTTCACTGATTAAATCATAACAAGGTCTTAAGATCCAATGCAAATCTTTTCTCTCTCTAAAGCCTCCCCTGAATTGCTAGCCATTATTGGAAGTCCCCAAAGCACCCATTTTTTATTACAGCATTTACAAAACAAGAGCTTGCCTCTTTCTGTTGTTCATGTATGTCGACTAGACTAAGCAGGGCCATGTCTAATTTGTCTTTAGATTCTAAGTGTTGAAGACAAAGATGCTTAGGAATTGCTTGCTGAGTGGCTAAATGAATGAATTAATGAATGAGTGAATTTTTTACTTTTTTTCTGCTGTCTTGAACTCCTTTTCCTCACTCTAAATATTTTAATAGCATTTAATATCTTCTAACATATTATAAAATTTCCTTATTCTTATATTTATTATCAGTATCTTCCTATTAAGTCTGAGTGTATGCCCTTAGTATGCATTAATATTTATTTAAGGAATTGATAAATTAGTCCTGCTGGATATTTTTCTTTCTAATCTCATGTCCTTGATTTTCATTATTTAGGAAGTAGGTTGAATTTCTGTATTATCCCATTTCCTGGTTGTTTCCCTTCAGGTTTTGTACCTTTGTCTACAATTCCACGTAACCTAAAGAAGATTCTTTGTAATAAGGCTTTGCAAGTTCCTGTTCAATGTTTAACTGTTAGTTAAACATTATCACCTTTTATCAGCCTTAACAAGTTACCACAAATAAGTTTATCAGATAGGCTCTAGTAGAAAATGTGGGAAGAGACAGCACTCACATTCATTCAACAAACATGGTCACCACCTTAACAGAATTTACATCTACTCCTGAGGTCCTCAATTATCTGCTACTTGCAATAAACTTGCAAAGGTTAGAATTTTTGGTAGCTTAAATTTTTTTAAATATTCATAATATAATCATTACTACAATGTAAAAATGATTCTCTGTAAAAGTATTTATGATTATCACAAAATTTATTAGCACTATGCCTCTGTTTTCTGAAAACTGTTTACTCTCTGAACTAAGCTCTATTTTATCATCAAGAGACAATATTTTCATGTGATCCAATGACCATTCTATATTTCCCTGGTCTCAGCTTGACTTAATCATGCCATGCTTACCACTTTTTCCTTGCTCTCTCTATCTTTCACAAACTATCCAACACAATATTGCATCTCTCAGAAGGCAGTGTGAGAGGAGTTTATCGATGAGAATAAATTCTACACTTTGATCAAAATTGGGGGTACACAGATGGAAAATTTCTAGCTTTGGAGGATGGGCAAGTTTGTTATGAAAACAGGAAACTGAAAGTATTTACTCAATGAAAGGATGTATAGCTGGTTGGCTGAGATATAAGGGTCCTGTACAGCCAGCAGGCAGCATGAAAGCCCTGAGAATGGGCACTCACAAAGAAAGAAGAATGGTGATGTTGTCAAAGAAAGATACTTCTACTTCACAAATTATTCTAGGCCAGTCCATATTCACAACCTCCTGGAATCTTTCGAGATGCCAAATCTTCAGAGAAGATATTAAATGCTATTAAAAAATATTTAGAATGAGGAAAAGGAGTTCAAGACAGAAGAAAAAAAGTAAAAAATTCGCTCACGATTATGGAAATTTTCACTCAATCGTAGGATCCAATACATTGTTAAGATAAATAATAATATAGTATATAGCTATGTCCATTATCACATTCTATTACCTGGATGCATACCTATGCAGTCTTCCAGGAAAAGTACATTCTTCCCTATCAGGCCTTCTTCAGAAAAGTATGGGCCCTCTTTATGCCAGGTCATTTCCTTCTTCCTCCAGATAAGGATCTCAGAAACCTTCCTTCAGATAAGATTCCTCCCAGAAACCACTGCGTTTTAGACCACATGCTACCATTTCCTCACAAACTATTTCTGCTTATACTCTGCTTCTTCCTAGTGACCCTTACTTGTTTCTGCATATAAAGCTCATGTTAATCATGTTCAGGTTTTTTTCCTAAAGGTAGCATCACCTTTCATTTCTTCTCATAGCATCAACTCTCCTATTCAGGCTGACAGCAGTTTTTTTCTTCCACAAGTTAATAAACTTGTCAGTTAATAGACAATATAAAATATATGTTTGTATAAGTTTGGGGATACATGGACTGAACAACATTTTATAGATATAGTTAGTAAGAGATATCCTTGAAATAGAAGGACTCCGAAATCTTTGAAAGTCAAATGATATAAAAGATTTAACTGGAATTCTATCAAAAAAAACCCCAGCTGATCAGCATTTTTATGTACCACATGCATTAGAAGACATGCCCCAAAATGTTCAAAGCAAGAATATTCATAGCAGGCCAGGAAATAAGAGAATGAATAAACAAATCAGGATATGTTCATAATGAATACTCCTCATCAGAGTCATAGAATGAATGCAGCTGTATACATCAACATGGATGAATCTCAGGAATATATTGTTTGGAAAAAAATGTAAATATCCATGAGTACACAAGTAGGCTTTAATTTATATGCAAAATGATCATGATTGATTAAGGGTATATATACAGTTAAACTGGATATTAAAGATAAGAAGACAATTAACTCCAAATAAACAGATTTGTAAGTCAACTGAGAGTGGGGTGGGTGCAGGGGAGGTGGGATGGAATAAATGGGGAGCACCCAGGGGTTTCAAAGTGTTAGTCATATTCCATTTCTAGAGCTCAATAGGGGATTATATGCTGCTCTTTTTATTATTATTGCTTATGCTTTCAAGATATTATCAATATAATTTTGCATATATTCAATAATTAATAAAACAATTAAAAATCAACACACTAATAACACTGTAGTGAAAAGAAATGGGAAAATATTAAGCTGTAGTTCTACTTCATGTAATGGCTGAACTAAAATTTCATATATAAACAACTTCTTAGGAAATTAATAGATCTTGGCAACTTTCTTTTGGGGCATAAAATTTGTAAAAACAACAAATTTTCTGAAAATTGCTGTGGTGCTTTCTTACTTCATGTTCTATTAAGAACACAATAATAAAATACTAACAACACATTTGTAAATGGTTAAGCACACTTAATGGCGCAATTTGCTTAGAAATTCTTAGTGCAATGTATACACCCAATGTATATTAAAAGTCATATAATTGATGTGGGCATCTAGTTTCTCTGTAAGACTCACACAAAGATGTAGAAACCCAGAAATCAACCAGG
Source organism: Saimiri boliviensis (assembly GCF_048565385.1). Classification (NCBI taxonomy): domain Eukaryota; kingdom Metazoa; phylum Chordata; class Mammalia; order Primates; family Cebidae; genus Saimiri; species Saimiri boliviensis. The sequence continues at coordinate 79,179,638 of NC_133450.1, forward strand.
ACTTGCCCTCTCTCACTTTTCTTCCCTTTGCTTCCCAGGTAACAGTTGCATTCCTTCTCTCCCTCTCCTCTCTCCTCTCATCATGTTTACCTTGGCTCAAACTCTCACCTTTCTTTTACTACTTTGATAGCTTTACAAGTGGTTTCTCTGTCATTTCTCTTTCTCTGCCAATTCAACCTCCATAGAATTTACAGCCAGGCTGATCTTTCAAAATACAAATTGCCCCAATATGTTTAAAAGTTAGCTAATTTCCTAAAGAATAAATATTAAATTCAGTGTGACCTAAAAGTCTTAAAAATCCAGATACAGTGTATTTTTCTAGTCTCATGCACACCTCAGGGTTAGGCTTTATCAAGCTCTTTCTATTTCCTTTGATGCACTTTCCTGCTAGGTGATTTTTGCATAGAGTTTTCCCTCTTGAAAATGAATGGCCATTTGCACTCTCTTAATAAGACTTTAGTCCCTAAAGCTTGGCTTCACTGTTTTTTTTTTTTTTTTTTTTTTTTTTTTTTTTTTTTTTTTCTTAATCCTGATCCTTTCTGACCTTATCCTAGTCCTGGAACATTGAAGCACATTTTCCTCCTGTATCTCCTTAAGATGCAGGATGTGTCTCTATGACAGAATTTTTCATAATATATTGAAATCATTAGTTTTTTGCTTATCTTTTATACTAAACTTTGTGCAACTTGAGAGAAAAGACTGTAGCTTGTTTCCCTTTGTGTTTTGGGGTCTAAAACATTATACAGAAAATAGTTTTATTGAATAAATAAGAGAATCAAGGTAATGAAACCTATGAAAAAGGCAGATATGGATGCAGAATTTGGGCCTGAGCATTGGAGGAAGGAGGCAGAAAATGAGTTTCAAGCAAGAAAGTAAGAAAATGAACCAGAGATCATAATGAAAACTGTGTTGTATATATTCAGGTTAACATATTTTTCACCATATACTATTGGCCTTAATCAAATAAATACTAAAAAATTTATTAAGCAATGATGGCAACTCTAGATAACTCATGGTTAAAAAAAGAGAGTGACAAAAAATAAAAAGTTTTTTTCTTTAGAGTTTTGTGTTTTTATGTTTGTGTGGGGGTGGGGTGGGGGGGCGTTGCTCTCATTCTTTGACCAGAAAATGCCAAGCAAATATTTTGGGAAGAAGAAAATCAGTGCACATGGATGCAGAAGTGTTTTTGTGGGCAAACAAGATCTATGTGATGAAATGTTTGATATAAATATTTATTTGAAATGTTGGCACTCTGCTCAACTGAGGAAAGGTTTCTATCCTAAACATTTACTTTTTGTCATTGTGAAAGCCAGTTCAGTGAATCCAATTAACTGAGTGGTAAAGATTATCTAAAGCCAGGTATACTCTGCTGTTCCTTACCAGAGAGTTGTTGTGTTTAAACTTGCTTGGTCATTCCAGCATTTGTCTGGGCTTCTGGCAAATCAACTGATCATATACGCTTTTCTGGGGGATGAAAAATATAGGAAGCAGTTACTGACTGTTGTGGTCTGTATAAATTACTTAGAAGTCTGACCTTGCAGCCTGCTCTCTTACTACCATTTAGCATTAGTTCACTCTATGCCAGGCACTTAAGTACATTTATAGTCCCATGTAACTGCCACAACAATCATGTAAGAGACATATTTTATCCTCATTTTACATAGGAGAAAACAGTCTCAAAAAAGTTAAATAACTTGTTTAAGGTCACATCACACTGAAACTCAAGGTCAAACCCAACTACAGAGGTGAATTTCTATGAAGTTGATAAAGCTTCTGGTATTCTCAATTGCTTGAGCCTGTATTTTATATTCTTTTGCATAAGAAGACCCCAGAAGCAATATAAACTTCAGGGACCACAAACTTGGATCTGCCCCATAAAATTCATTTTTGTCAGAACCAGACTTAAAATTCAAAACTTGCCAAACTCAAAATTATTTGCTTTCTAAAGTTATTCCTCAAAATTGTCAATTGGACTTCACACCTGAAAAGTGCTCTATGTGTGTTTAGTAAATGAATGAATGAACAAATGAATGAATGGATAACAGATTTGAGAAAATCAATTAGAAAAGTTACACTTTTACACATACTTTTAAGAATTAGATTATCTACGTTGTTATACAACTCATGACCACCTGAACATTTTTCATATTGTGCGGTTGTTTTGTGTCTTCTCTCTGGAGATTAGTGCATTTATTTAACAGTTTAACATCTGTTACCCGGGCAGAGATTAGAGACAGGACATTCTCAAATCTACCAGGCCTATTGGGATTTAAAGGTGGTCCCAAGAGTTTGACTTGCTAAAATTATCACCTGAACTGGAGCATCCCAGCGTGACTTTATTTTAATTGTATTTGTTCCTATTGTGTTATAAGGGGTTTGTCCTGGCTGTTCTTACCTTATTAGACTGTCTAGAGGTCTACTTATCTCCTGCCTAGTTACTCTTAACTAATTGAATTCTTGGGATAAAGCTTCATCTAAAATGGACTGTGGGCATATTTCTTAGCCAGTTAATTACTTTCCTGCTCATTGGTGTAATTGCATGTTTTGTGTGCCCTAGAGAAAGGACACCCAAATCAATAGTAAGGAGACTGGTGAGACAGGGAGACAGGTTGGACATGAACTGCTTTATCTTATATGTAACCGTAAGCATGCAGCCCATTGCAGAAGTGAAGCTCCATGTAGGAGATCTTGAAGGGGCACACAGCCATTTCTCTTATAATCCATCCTCCCAATACTGCAAAAGGACAGTATAATAAAGCAATATCCTATAAAACATATAGCCACAAATGGTAGAGTTGGAACTTAAACTACAATCAATTCCATGCCTTTGACTTACAAAAAAATTGTCAGTGAAAACCTTGTTATTATTTAAAAATATTTGTCTATTTTATTCTTTGATGTTAAATGATAATTATGCATACACAGTACATTGTAAAATACAGAAAAGCACAAATAAAATTAAAATTTACTGTATTATTTACCAACTAATATTTTATATAAGTGTTGTCTCCCAATATTTTCACATGCAGACATGTGCATAGGCTCTTTTTTAGAGCACAGTTGAGATCATATGGTCTATAGAGCATATGATACTTTTGGAGGCATTTTTATGCACAATATGTCTAATAGGGCTAAAGAAATAAGCAGGATATTAGTCTTGGAATAGACTGCAAGCCAACTCATTAATTAATACCACATTTATCCTGTATTGTAAATTGTATTCCTCTGTTTATTTGAACTCAGATCTCTAATGATTTAAAACCCAGTTATGTATCAATTAAAAATTCTTTTTCACAAGTTATGTCTAAATTCAAGATCTTTAATTTTCTTATTAACCTAAATTAAAAATATTTTCCCCTTAAAGTTGCACTTAGTGAGTATGTTTATACATAATCTGTAACCAAACATCTTTCTTGTTAGGTGCACAACTAGAACCATAGTAAATGTGGTAATCATTGTTTTCCAATTAATACTCTTAGTACCCATTCAGAAATCTGTTAATACACGAGAAACATAAATAATGAGTTACTGAATTTAGAATGGCCCAAAGCCTGTTACCTAAAACACTCACAGTATGCATGGACATTTAATCTGATATATCTAGCTATTTTTAAAATGGGTCGTAATGTAGAACCTGGAATTTGAGAGCCCATTGATGAGATCTGAATGATAGACTCAAGGCTCTATCTTGAGCTTCTGCATCTTCAAACTGACATTTTTAAAAATGAATAAATTATGATATATCCTTAATGAAGAATAATGCCAAAGATGATCACTTCATACTTTGACAACCATGTGACTTTGACAAAGGTGGGAGACCTTTTTCTTTCAATATTGGTTGGAAATAGAAGCAAGGCAATATAATCTCTCTATCATTGTTTCCAGCTGTGTTTAGTCTTGTTGCTCTGAGACCTGTTAGCAGTTCTGGTAACTGCTCCAATCAGAGACCAGTAGATATTTATGACTAGGGTTAGACAAGGTATAAGCCTACTGAACAGCATCAACTCTATAGATGAAGTATAGTTAATTCTTTGTACCAGCCAGTTCCACATCCACGTATTTAAACAACTGAGAATGGAAAATAACACTGGAACACATCCTGGTACACAGAGCTGATGGACATGGAGGGCTGGTGGTATATGGAAAAGCAATCTTCTGCTTATCTAACGAGTGCATGAAAGCTATACACAATAATTTGACAAACAAGATAAACTACAAATTTCATAACAAAGTAACTGTCATGAGAACAAATTTTAGCCTGTCCAGCTAATACATATTTGAAATATGTCCCCACCAAATCTCATGTTGAATTAGTCCCCAGTGTTGTAAGGTGGAGTCTGGTGGGGATGTTTGGGTTATGGGCCAATCTCTTACGGCTTGGTGCTGTCCTCACAACAGTGAGTGAGTTCTTGTGAGATCTATTTGTGTAAAAGTGAGTGGTACGTCCTCTCACCCTTCCTGCTCCTGCTTTCACCTTGTGATGTGTAAGCTCCAGTTTCAATTTCTGCCATGATTCTGAACTTCCAGAATTCTTCCCAGAAGCCGATGCTATGCTTCCTTGTACATCCTGCAGAACTCTGAGCCAATTAAACCTCTTTCCTTATAAATTACCCAGTCTCCAGTATTACCAGCTAGATAGCTAGACTGTGGATATTTTAATTATTTATATTTTAGTCAATTCATCCTTCTACCTATACTGTAAATCTTGAAAGAAAATACTTAGATGATTTAAATAAACTGCATATATGTGATAAGATTGCTGAAACAGTTATAGATATAAAATCATAAAATAAGGCAAGCATATTTTATAGTTAAGGAATATAGACAGTGAATTAGCATTAAATTTGACTCTGAGTATTCTAACAGTCAAGGAAAAAGTAGAATCACAAAATGTTATATGATCCTTGTTACATAACAAAATAAAACATATTTTTATTGAATATTGACAACATTTTCCTGGTACAAATGACTAAATAATTGAATAGGTTTTAATAAAAAGCACAAGTGAATTTTTTTCAATAACAACTTTAGAGCAAATGCTGAAGTTACTCTTAGTTTTTAATAAACTACCTTTTAGAGTAGTTGTAGAATCACTAAACAATTGAGTTGAAATGCAGAGAGTTTCCACATATTCACTGACCCTGATTGTGCATGCCCTTCCCAATCAGCAACCACAGTCAGTATACATTTGTTACAATGATGAATCTACATCAACACATCCTTATCACACAAAGTCCATTGTTTGCATTAAGGTTCACACTTGGTGTACATTTTACAGATTTTGACAAAGATATAATGACATTTATCCACCACTTTTGTACCATACATAATAGTTTCCCTACCCTACAAATCTTCTGGGCTCTTCCTCTTCATCTCTCTCTTCCCTGTAACTATGGCAACCACTGCTCTTCTTACTATCTCCATAGTTTTGTCTTTTTCAGAATGTCACCTATTTGGAATCCTATAGTATATAACCTTTTCATATGGACTTCTTTCACTTAGCAATCTGAATTTAGTTTTTTTTCATCTCTTTCCATGGCTTGATTGCTCATTTCTCGTTAATGCTGAGAAATATTTCACCATTCATTCATTCATTCATTCATTCAATCACCTTCTGAAGGACATCTTGCTTTGGTTGCTTTGAAGTTCTGGTAATTATGAATAAAGCTTCTAGATACATCCCTGTGCAGGTTTCTGTGTGAACATTTAACTCCTTAGGTAAATACCAAGGAGCAGGATCCAGAGATTACTGAATACTATGGTAAGATTGTGCTTAGTTTTGTAAGAAAGTGGGAAACTGTTTTTCAGAGTGGTTGGACCATTTTGCATTCTCACTGCCAATAAATAAGAGTTCTTGTTGCTGCAAATCCTCACCAGCATTTGATATTGTTAATATTCTGCATTTTGGCCATTCTAATAGGTGTGTAGTGATATCTCATTGTTTTTTAAATTCCATTTCTCTGATGACTTATAATATAAAATATATTTCCAGATGTTTATTTGCCACCTGTATATCATCTTTGGTGAGGTATCTGTTAAGGTCGTTGTTCCATTTTGTAATCTGGTTGTTTGTTTTCTTAAATTTGAGTTTTAAGTGACTTTTTTTTTTTTTTTTTTTACAAATTTTGCCTCACAGTCTTTATCAGATATCTCTTTTGCAAATACGTTTCCAAGTATTTTGTTTTCTCATTCTCTTGAGACTCTGGATAGGTTTTGCTGGATTACATGCATTTTACAAACACCAAGTTGTGATTCCAGTGGAAATATAAGTTTATACCAGTGATGGAAACATTTGTCAATGGTGACTCTTACGGTGCTAAAATCATTGGTGTCTGAAGGTTCAGCTTAGCCTTGTAGCATATTAGAAATTCCTTCTAAGGTATTAAGTAGGATATGAAAGGTGAGAGCTGCTCATGTGACCAGGGTTTCAAAGATGCATTGAGGCATAGCTTCAGCTTTATTCCACTGCAGTGTCCCCCTTCACCCGTGGCTGCCCCCTTATTTTCTGTTTATCTTTGGATGTTAACATTTTCACTATTATATCTCTAAGAGTGTTTTTCCTCATATTTATTATGTTGCGGTTCATTGCACTTCTTGGTTCTGTGGATTACTATCATCTTAATTTTGGAAAAATTCTTGGCCATTATCTCCTCAAATATTTCCTCTTTCTTCATCACTCCCTCCCTCTCTTCTCCTCCTAGGCATATTATCTTTTGCAAATATTTTCTCTCAGCTAATGGCTTGTCCTTTCATTGTCTTGACATTGTTTTTTGCAGAGCAGAAGTTTTTAATTTTAATGAAATCCAGATTATCAATTATTTCTTTCTTTCATGGATCATGCCTTTGGTATTATATCACAAAAGTCATTGCCACATCCAATGTCAACTAGATTTTTCTCCTGTGTTGTCTTCTAAAAGTTTTATAATTTCATGTTTTACCTTTAGATATATTATTGATTTTGAGTTATTTTGGTGAGGGATTTAATATCTGTGTTTAGACTCTATTTTCTTGCATGTGAATGTTCAGTTGTTTCAGCATCATTTGTTGAAAAGACTGTATTTATTTTATTAACTTTGTTAATAAAATAACAAAGGTCTTGAAATTGGGTAGTTTCAGTTCTCCGACTGTTTTTCTCCTTCAATATTGAGTTGACTATTCTGGGTCTTTTGACTTTCCACATAAATTTTGAATTAGTTTGTTGATAGAAATACAAGTTCCTGGGATTTCAGTTGGAATTAAATTGAATCTATAAAGTTGGAAAGAACTGACATCTTAATACTGTTGACTCTTCCTCTCTAAGAATATGGAGCATATATTTATTTAGTTATTCTTTGATTTCTTTCATTAGATTTCTGTAGATTTCCTCATGTACCTCTTGCACATATTGTGTTAGACTTATAAGTATTTAATTTTTGAAGGTGCTAATATAAAGAATAATATATTTTTAATTTCAAATTCCATTTATTTACTGCTGGTACATAGGAGAACGCCTGACCTTTGTATATTAATCTTGTATACTGCAATCTTGCTGAAATAACTTTTTAGTTCCCATAGCTTTTTTGTCAATTTTTTAAATGTAGAAGATCATGTCATCAGTGAACAAAAAGTGAACAAAATCAGTTTCATTTTTTTCCTTCCCAATCTATTTGTTTTGTTTCCTTTTTTAATCTGATTTCATTAGCTAGAACCTCCAGTATGATATTGTAAGAGAGGACATCATTGCTTTGTTCCTGACCTTAGCAGAAAAGCTTTAAGTTTATCACCATTAAGTATATTGTTTGCTGCAGGTTTTCTGCAGATATTCTTTATCAAACAAAGTTCCCTATATACTTTTGTTTTTACTGGAAGTTTTAATCATGAATGGATGTTGAATATATATCAAATGCTTTTTTTGTTTGTTTCTATGAATGTAATCATGTGATTTTTCTTCATTAGCTTGTTGATATGATAAATTACATTAAGTGACTTTCAAAAAACAATTAAGCTTTACATACCTAAGATACTTGGTCATGGTCTATAATTCTTTTATACATTGTTGCATTTATTTGCTAATGTTTTCATGAGGATTTTTATACCTATGTTAACCAAAGAAACTTATTTTTAGTTTTTGTGTAATATCTTTGGTTTTGGTATTAGGGTAATGCTGAATTTATAAGTTGTTTTCTTTACTTCTGGCTTATTTTAAGATAATAAAACTTTGATATATGAAAAAAAATTCTCAATATCACTAATCATCAGGAAAATGCAAGTTAAAACCACAATGAAATAATGAAATGTCATCTGACATCTTTGAGAACTATTGGTACTTGTCTTTCCATACCTGGCTTATGTTGCTTAGCATAATATTCTCCAATTTTATCTTTATGGTTTCTTTTGTTGTACAGTAGACTTTTAGTTGCTATAATTCCATTTGTCTGATTTTCTTTTTATGTACTGTATTTTTGGGGTCAACTCTAACAAATCATTTCCCAGAACAATGTCATGTGTTTCCTTTTGCTGTTTTCTTCTAATAGTTTTAGTGTTTCATGTTTTATGTTTCAGCCTTCAATTCAATTGGAATTGATTTTGTATATGGTGTGAAATAAGGATCTAATTTTATTCTTTTGCATATAGATATCTAGTTTTTCCAAAGTCATTTATTGAAGACACTGTCCTTTTCCCATTGCACATTCTTGGCACCTTTGTTAGAAATCAATGGATCATACATGTGTGGGTTCATTTCTGAGTTCTCTATTCTGTTCCATCAGTTGATGTATCTATTTTTATGCAAGTACTACATTGTACTGGCATAATTGTTTATTGCTTTGTAGAAAAGTTTGAAATTAGGTAATGTGATGTCTCCAGCTTTGGTCTTTTTTCTCCTGATTACCTTGGACATTCTGTGTTTCTTTATTTCATATGAATTTTTGGATTTTTATTTTAGTTCTGTCTCTTTTTTCTTTTAGTTCTGTCTGCCTAATTTTTCTATCCGACTTTCAATATTATATTAAATAGAATTTGCAGGAGTGGATGCTTTTGTCTTGTTCTGAGTCTTAGAAAAAAGTCTTTCAATTTTTCACCATTGAGTTTAACATCAGCTGTGGGTTCTTATCATCCATGACTTTTACCGTTCTGAAATGTATTCCCTTTATACCTAATTTTTTGAGCTTTTATGGTAAACGGATGTTTAATTTTGTCAAATTCTTTTTCTGAAATCTAATGAAATAATCAGATGATTAATGTGATGTTTCACATTTACAATTTGCATATAACTGAACTATCTTTGCATCCTAGGAATAAGTCTCACTCGAGCATGACAAATTATTCTTTTAATTGTTGTTTAATTCAGTTTGTTATTATTTTTTGAGGATTTTTGCATTTGTCTTCATCCAGATTACTGGCCTATAATTTTGTTTTCTTGTTATATCCTTGTCTGCCTTTGGGATCAAAGTGATGATGGCTTTGTAGAAGGAGTGTGGATGTATTCCCTCCACTTTGCTTCTTTTGGAAGAGTTTGTGAAGTATTGGTATTATTTCTTCAAATGTTTGTTAGAAGTCCTAAGCTTTTCTTGGATGGAATACATTTTATTACTGATTAAATCTACTTATTATTAGCATATTCAGATTTTCTTTTATGATTCAGTCTTGGTAGATTGTATATATCTAGAAATTTATCCATTTTTCCAGGTTAGCCAATTCATTGGCATGTAGTTATTTGTAAGAGTCTCTTATGATCTTTTCTAAGAGGATTTAGCACATCTTCTCTTTCATTTCTGATTTTATTTATTTGAGTCTTTCTTTTTCTTTTTCTTATGAGATTATTATTTTTTTAAACTGTATTTTAGGTTCTGGGGTACATGTGCAGATCATGCAGGACTGTTGCATAGATACACACATGACAATGCGATTTGCTGCCTCCATTCCTTCGTCACCTATACCCCGCATTTCTCCCCATGTGATCCCTCCCCAACCGGCCCACCCCTCACTGCCTTTCCCTTTGCCCCCCATGAGTGAGAACCTACCTATGAGTGAGAACATGTGGTATTTGATTTTCTGTTCTTGTGTCAGTTTGCTGAGAATTATAGTTTCCAGCTTCATCCATGTCCCTACAAAGAACACAAACTCATCATTTTTTATGGCTGCATAGTATTCCATGGTGTATATATGCCACATTTTCCTTGTCCACTCTATTGTCAATGGGCATTTGGGTTGGTTCCAGATCTTTGCTGTTGTAAACAGTGTCACAATGAACATATGTATGCATGTGTCTTTATTAATAAAATGATTTATAATCCTTTGGGTATATACTCAGTAATGGGATTGCTGGGTAAAATGGAATTTCTGTTTCTGGGTCCTTGAGGAAGTACCACGCTGTCTTCCACAATGGTTGAACTAATTTATACTCCCACCAACAGTGTAAAAGTGTTCCTATTTCTCCACATCCTTTCCAACATCTCTTGTCTCCAGATTTTTTGATGATCACCATTCTAACTGGCATGAGGTGATATCTCAATGTGGTTTTGATTTGCATTTGTCGAATAATAAGTGATGATGAGCATTTTTCCATATGTTTGTTGGTCTCATATATATCTTCTTTTGAAAAGTGTCTGTTCATCTCCTTCACCCACTTTTAGATGGGTTTGTGTGTTTTTTTCTCGTAAATTTGTTTTAGTTCATTGTAGATTCTGGATAATAGCCCTTCCTCAGATGGGTGGATTGCAAAAATTTTTTCCCATTCTGTTGGTTGCCGGTTCACTCTAATGATTGTTTCTTTTGCTGTACAGAAGCTATGGAGTTTAATTAGATCCTATTTGTCTATTTTGGCTTCTGCTGCCAATGCTTTTAGTGTTTTAGTCATGAAGTCCTTGCCTATGTCCCAAATGGTTTTGGCTAGGTTTTCTTGTAGTGTTTTTATGGTGTTAGGTCTTATGATTAAGTCTTTAATCCATCTAGAGTTAATTTTAGTGTAAGGTGTCAGGAAAGGGTCCAGTTTTTGCTTTCTGCACACTACTAGCCAGTTTTCCCAACACCATTTATTAAACAGGGAATCCTTTCCCCATTGCTTGTTTTTGTCAGATTTGTCAAAGATCAGATTGTTGTAGATGTGTGGTATTGCTTTCAGGGCCACTGTTCTGTTCCATTGGTCTATATCTCTGCTTTGGTACTAGTACCATGCTGTTTTGATTACTGTAGCCTTGTAGTATAGTTTGAAATCAGGCAGCATGATGCCTCCAGCTTTGTTCTTTTTGCTTAGGATTGTCTTGGCTATGCAGGCTCTCTTTTGGTTCCATATGAAGTTTAAGGGGTTTTTCCAGTTCTGTGAAGATGGTCATTGGTAGCTGGATGGGGATAGTGTTGAATCTATAAATTACTTTGGGCAGTATGGCCATTTTCACAATATTGATTCTTCCTAACCATGAGCATGGAATGTTTCTCCATCTGTTTGTGTCCTCTGTTATTTCCTTGAGCAGTGGTTTTTAGTTCTCCTTGAGTTCCTTTACATCCTTTTTATTGGATTTCTAGATATTGTATTCTCTTTGTAGCAATTGTGAATGGGAGATTGCTCTTGATTTGGCTCTCTGTTAATCTGTTATTGGTGTATAGAAATGCTTGTGATTTCTGCACATGGATTTTATATCCTGAGACTTTGCTGAAGTTGCTTATTGGTTTAAGGAGATTTTGGGCTGAGTTGATAGGGTCTTCTAAATATACAATCATGTCATCTGCAAATAGAGACAGTTTGACTTCCTATTTTCCTAATTGAATACGCTTTGTTTTTTTTTCTTGCCTAATTGCTCTGGCTAGAACTTCCAATACTATATTGAATAGGGGTTGTGAGAGAGGGCATCCTTGTTAGTACCTGATTTCAAAGGAAATGCTTCCAGTTTTTGCCCATTCAGTATGATATTGGTTGTAGGTTTGTCAATAATATCTTTTATTGTTTTGAGATATGTTCCTTTGATACTTAGTTTATTGAAAGTTTTTAGCATAAAGGGCTCTTGAATTTTGTTGAAGGCCTTCTTTGTGTCTATTGAGATAATCATGTGGTTTTTGTCTTTTGTTCTGTTTATGTGGTGGATTATGTTTATAGACTTGCATATGTTGAACCAGACTTGCATCCCTGGAATGAAGCCTACTTGATAGTGATGGATAAGCTTTTTGATGTGCTGTTGCAATTGGCTTGCCAGTATTTTATTGAAGATTATTGCATCTATGTTCATCTTGGATATTGGCCTGAAGTTTTCTTTTTTTATTGAGTCTCTGCCGGGTTTTGGTATCAGGATGATGTTGGTCTCATAAAATGATTTGGGAAGGATTCCCACTTTTTGTATTGTTTGGAATAGTTTCTGACAGAATGGTACCATCTCTTCTTTGTACGTCTGGTAGAATTTATCTGTGAACCCGTCTGGACCTGGGCTTTTTTTGGTTGGTTGGCTATTAATTGCTGTCTCAACTTCAGCCCTTGTTTTTGGTCTATTCAAGGTTTCAACTTCTTCCTGGTTTAGGCTTGGGAGAGTGCAAGTGTCCAGCAATTTACCCATTTCTTCCAGGTTTACTGGTTTATGTGCATAGAGTTGTTTGTAGTAATCTCTGATTGTAGTTTGTATTTCTGTGGAATCGGTGGTGATATCCCCTTTATTATTCTTTATTGCATCTATTTGATTCTTCTCCCTTTTCTTTTATGTTGATCTGGCTAGCCATCTATCTATTTTGTTGATCTTTTCCTGGATTTATTGAGTTTTTGAAGGATTTTTTTTGTGTCTCTATCCCCTTCAGTTCTGCTCTGATCTTATTTCTTATCTTCTGCTAGCTTTTGAGTTTTTTTGGTCTTGCTAATCTAGCCCTTTCAATTTTGATGATAGGGTATCAGTTTTGCATCTTTCCTCACTTCTCATGTGGGCATTTATTGCTATAAATTTTCCTCCAGACTATGCTTTAAGTGTGTCCCAGAGAATCTGGCACATTGTGTCTTTGTTCTCATTGGTTTCAAAGAACATATTTATTTCTGCCTTCATTTCATTGTTTATCCAGTTGACATTCAGAAGCCAGTTGTTCAGTTTTCATGAAGCTGTGTTGTTCTGAGTTAGTTTCTGAATTCTGAGTTCTAATTTGATTTCACTGTGGTCTGAGAGACTGTTTATGATTTCTGTTATTTATATTTGCTGAGTAGTGATTTACTTCCAATTATATGGTCACTTTTAGAGTAGGTGCAACGTAGTGCTGACAAGAATGTATATTCTGTGGATTTGTTAGGTCCCCTTGGTCCAAATCTGAGTTCAAGTCCTGGATATCCTTGTTATTTTCTGTCTCATTGATCTGTCTAATATTGACAGTGGAGTTTTAAAGTCTCCCACTATTATTGTGTGGGAGTCTAAGTCTCCTTGTAGGTCATTAAGAACTTGCTTTATGTATCTGGATGCTCCTTCTTGATGCATTGATCCTTTTACCATTAGGTAATATCCTTCTTTGTCGCTTTTGATCTGTGTTGGTTTAAAGTCTATTTTTTCAGAGACTATGATGGCAACTCTTCCTTTTTTTGCTCTCCATTTTCTTGATAAATCTTTCTCCATCCCTTTATTTTGAGACTATGTGTGTCCTTGCACATTAGATGAGTTTCCTGAATGCAGCACACTGATGGGTCTTGACTTTTTATCCAATTTGCCAGTCTATGTCTTTTGTTTGGGGCATTTAGCCCATTTACACTTAAGGTTAATATTGTTACGTGTGAATTTGATCCTGCCATTTTGATGCTAGCTGGATGTTTTGCCTGTTAGTTGACACATTTTTTTCATTGTGTCGATGGTCTTTACCATTTGGTACATTTTTGGAATGGCTGATACTGGTTGTTTCTTTCCTTGTTTAGTGCTTCTTTGAGGAGCTCTTGTAAGGCAAGCCTGATGGTGACAAAAATCTCTCAACGATTGCTTGTCCATAAGGGATTTTCTTTCTCCTTCACTTATGAAGCTTAGTTTGGCTGGATATGAAATTCTAGGTTGAGCCGGGCACGGTGGCTCAAGCCTGTAATCCCAGCACTTTGGGAGGCCGAGGCGGGTGGATCACAAGGTCGAGAGATCGAGACCATCCTGGTCAACATGGTGAAACCCCATCTCTACTAAAAATACAAAAAATTAGCTGGGCATGGTGGCACGTGCCTGTAATCCCAGCTACTCAGGAGGCTGAGGCAGGAGAATTGCCTGAACCCAGGAGGCAGAGGTTGCGGTGAGCCAAGATCACGCCATTGCACTCCAGCCTGGGTAACAAGAGCAAAACTCCGTCTCAAAAAAAAAAGAAAGAAAGAAAGAAAGAAATTCTAGTTTGAAAGTTCTTTTCTTTAAGGATGTTGAATATTAGTCCCCACTCTCTTCTGGCTTATAGGATTTCTGCCAAGATATCTTTTGTGAGTCTGATGGGCTTCCCTTTGTGGGAAACCAACCTTACTCTCTGGCTGCCCTTAGCATTTTTTCCTTCATTTCAACCCTGGCGTATCTTACGATTATGTGCCTTGGGGTTGCTCTTCTCGAGGAATATCTTTCTGGTGTTCTCTATATTTCCTGGACTTGAATGGTGGACTGCCTTGCTAGGTTGGGGAAGTTCTCCTGGATAATATCCTGAAGAGTGTTTTCCAGTTTGGATACATTCTCTCTGTCACATCCAGGTACACCTATCAAAAGCAGATTAGGTCTTTTCACATAATCCCATATTTCTTGAAGGCTTCATTCATTTCTTTTCACTCTTTTTTCTCTATTCTTGCCTTATCCTTTTATTTCTTTGAGTTGATCTTCAATCTCTGATATCCTTTATTCTGCTTGGTGGGTTAGGCTATTGAAACTTGTGTATGCTTTGTGAAGTTCTCGTGCTGTGTTTTTCAGCTCCATCAAGTTGTTTATATTCTTCTTTAAGCTGTTTATTCTATTTAGCATCTCATCTAACCTTTTATCTAGGTTCGTAGTTTCTTTGCATTGGGTTAGTACATGTTCTTTTAGCTCTGAGAAGTTTGTTATTACCCACCTTCTGAAGCCTGTTTCTGTCAATTCATCAGATTCATTCTCCATCCATCTTTGATCACTAGCTGGTGAGGAGTTGTGATCCCTTGGAGGAGGAGAGGCTTTCTGGTTTTTGGTGTTTTCATCCTTTTTGTGCTGGTTCTTCCCATCGTAGTGATTTTATCTACCTGTGGTCTTTGTAGTTGGTGGCTTTTGGATGGAGTCTCTGAGTGGACGTCCTTTTTGTTGATGATGAGGTTATTTCTTTCTGTTTCTTAGTCTTCCTTCTAACAGTCAGGACCCTCTGCTGTAGGACTGCTGGAGGTCCACTCCAGACCCTACTTGCCTGGGGATCACCTGTGGGGGCTGCAGAACAGTAAGGGTTGCTGCCGGTTTCTTCTTCTATTATCTTTGTCCTTGACGGGTACTTGTCAGATGATGGCCTGAGCTCTCCTTTATAAGGTGTCTCTTTGGATATACTGAGGTCGGGAGCTGCTTGAAGAGATAGTCTGTCCCTTATAGGAGCTCAAGTGCTGTGCTGGGAGCTCCACTGTTCCATGCAGAGCTCCTGGGCAGGTACTTTTAAGTCTGCTGCAGCAGAACTCATAACCACCTCTTTTCTCAGGTGCTCTGTCCTAGGAAGGTTGACTTTATAAGCTCCTGTCATGCTGCTTCCTTTTTTCAGAGATGCCCTATCCCACATGGAGTAGTCTAGTCACAGTCTGTCAGCAGAGGTGTTGCTGAGCTGCCACAGACTCTGCCCAGCTGTTGTATGAACTGCCTCATTAGCGGCTGACTGCCTCAATAGTGGTGGTTGCCCTTGCCCCCACTGAGCTGGACAGTCCTGGGTCCTGCTGAGCTTTCTGCAAAACTCTCAGTCCAGAGCATTTCAGATTGCTTGTTTTGTGGGGGTGGACCCACCAAGGCCGATCACCTGGCTCCCTGTCTCTGCCCCATCCCTTTCAGTTTACTAGGCTGCTCTGTCTCCCAGGTGTTTCAGGCTTCAGTTGAAATGGCCACCCAGATTTGTGTGAGTTTCTGTGCACCAACCCCACACTGACTGAAATTGCCATGCTGAAGATTTGTGGTGCTTTTCGGCCTAGGAATCTCCTGGTTTGTGGGCAGTTAAAATTTATTTGGAAATGCAGTGGGTACCCACCCTCTGCATTGTTCTTGCTGGGAACTGCACCCTGGAGCTGTTCCTATTTGGCTATCTTGGATCCTTGTTCCTTCCTTTTTCAATGTTTTCTTTTCAAAAAACAACTCTTAGTTCTGTTTATTGTGTGCATTATTTTTCTAGCCCTTGTTTTATTTATTTCTGTTCTTATCTTTATTTTTTATTTCTCTGATAACTTTGTGCTTAGTTTGTCCATTCTTTGTTTCCTTTGTGCTTAACATTAAGTTATCTTCAATGTCTTTTTTTCTTTTTTGATATAGGTATTTATTGCTGCAAACTTTCTCTTAAGACTACTTTTGCTGCATTAGATAAGTTTTAGAATATTGTGTTTTCATTTTCATTTGTCTCAAGATATGTTGAAATTTTTCTTCTAATTTCTTTATTGTCTCATTAGTTGTTCAGGAGCATGTTCCTTTATTTTCATGTACTGATGATTTTTGCTAAATGTCATGGGTTGTTAATATCTAGTTTCATAAAATTGTGTTCAAAAAAGATATTTTATATGTTTTCAATGTTCTATTTGCTGGGATTTCTCTTGTGGCCTAACATATAATTATTCTGCAGAATGTGCCATGTGTGCTTAAGAAGAAAGTATATTTTGTTACTGTTGGAGGGAATGTTCTGCATCTGTCTATTAGATTCATTCAGTCTAAAGTGTTTCACAAGTCTCAAGGAATAATACTGCTTGCTTTTTAATTTTCTGTCTGGATGGTCTCTCTATTCTCAAAAGTTTGGTACTGAAGTCCTCCTACTATTACTGTATTATAATCTATATTTTGGTGCTCCAATGCTGGGTATGCAGAGACTTATAATTGTTGTACCATCTTGATAAATTGACTCCTTTATATAATATCTCTCTTCATCTCTATTTATAGATTTTGATGTAATGTTAATTTTATCTCTTATAAGTGTAGCTACCCTTGCTCTCTTTTGGATTTCATTTGTGTGAAATATATCCCTTTACTTTCTGTTTGTGTCCTTGAAAGTAAGGTAAGGTTCTTATATGCAGCACATAGTTGGGACTTGATTTTTTTATCCATTCAATCACTCTATCATTTTATTAGATAATTTAATCCATTTGTAGTCAAGGTAATTATCTGATAGGTAAAGGCTTTCTATTGCCATTTTGTTAACTGTCTTCTGTTTTATTTGTAAATACCTTGTTTCTTTCTTCCTCTTTTGCTGTCTTCCTTTGTCATATGATGGTTTTCTGTCATGGTGTGCTTTGAACTCTTTCTAATTTTGTTTTGTGCTTCTAGCATAGAGTTTTTTGCTTTGTGATTATCATGAGGCTTGCATTAAAACATCTCATACTTATAATAGTATTTTTCAAGCTTTTAACAACTTAACTTTACATACCACTGTATGATTTTATCCTCCCATGCACATTTTGATGTCAGAATTGACATAATTTTATTATATGTATCCCTTGACACTTTATTTTAGCAATAGTTGCTGGTAATAGTTTTGTATTTTAACCTTCACCCTATAGATAAAATTGCTTTGCACAGCAGTGTTATAGACCTAGAGTAATCTTAATATAGCTCTGTCTTACTTATGCCATTAAATTTTGTTACTAGTCATATTTTCTTCAGCTAAAAGCACTTTCTTTAGCAATTTCTATAAGGAAAGCCTAGTGGTAATAAAGTGCCTTAGCCTTTGTGTGTCTGGGAAAGGTTTCATTTTTCCCCCTTTTTGACCAACAGATTTGCTGGGTAAATTATTCTTGGCTGGAAATTATTTCTCTTTCAGCACTTTGAATATATACTCCAACTCTCTCCTGGCCTGCAGGGTTTCTGCTGAGCAAACTGTAGATAATTGTATCTGGACTTTTTGTATGTGATGTGTTTCTTATATATTACTGCTCTCAGAATTTTTTCTTTGTCATTGATTTTTGATAGTTTGATTATTATGTGTCTTGGTAAACTTTTCTTACAGTTGAATTTGTTGGAGGGCCTCTGTACTTTCTGTACTGGGATGTTGACTTCTCTCTCCAGATTAGGGACGCCATTAGTTTCTTTAAATATTTTTTTCTGACCCTTTTCTCTTTCTTTTACTTCTTAAATTTCTATTATGCAAAATCAGGTCTCTTTATAATGTCCCATAATTACTGTAGGCTTTCTTCATTCTTTCTTATTCTTTTTTCTTTTAGATCCTCTTCAACTCACTTTTTCTTTTTAGATTATTGAGCCTTCTGTTAAATATTTCTATTGCATTTTTTTTCAGTTTATCCTTGTATTCTTCATGCCTAGATTTTACATATTTTTATGATTCATATGTCTTGGTCAAACTTTTAATTTTCTTTGTGTATTGTTTTCCAAGTATTATTTTTTTAAATCTATATATTCTTATAGTTAATTGAACTCTACAAGGATTATTCAAGTTATTTGCTTGTAATTTCACAAATCTCTGTTTCTTTAGAGACCATTCTTGGAGTTTTCTTAGTTTCTTTTAGATGTGTCATGATTTCCTGTGTCATTGTAATCCTTGTGTCCTTGTTTTGGTGTCTGTGCATTTCAGGACACAACCACCACATCTGGCTTTCACAGGTGTTCTCTACCAGAGACAGACCTTTACTTTTTATTTTATCCTGTGATTCTGCTATTTTCTTGGCCAGATAGTACTGCTATTTTGGTTCTGCAGTTGAGCAATGTGTAAGAGGGGCCTTAAGGTTAGATGGAGTAGTTGTTCAGGATGGATGAGACCAGCTGCTATACTCAGTACAAATGCATGATTGAGATTTGGCTTTCTGCCTAGGTATGACCTTAAAATGGAGCTTTGAGACTCAACTGAGTGCTAATTAAACTACTAGTTATTGCAAAATGAGGCACTGTTCTTTGCTGAAATGTGCTATGGGAGTTTTCTCCCTCTCTGAGTGGAGTCTTTCCGTGAGCTTTAAGGCTGTGCTAAGAAATATTTAAACTCTTGAATGTAGAAGAGCTAGTCCCTGCTTTTCACTGAAATGTGCAGTTGTGTTCATCTTTCTACTTGAATGGGGTTTTAGGATAGGGACTGAGGTTGGTCCTGGAGGCTGGCCATCTAGGGGTTAAAGTCAAGTAGAACTTCCTACCCCTTTTGAGAGCAGCCATCTTGACTTTGTGTATGGCCTACACTGTTCGCTGGCACCTCTAACTGGGCACTGTTGGCAGATACACATAACTAGCAACAAGTTCTGTATGCTAGTCCCTGTGGGCTCCACCTTTTTGCTTTGTTTCTACTTAACCCTAGGTAATCTAGCCATGATGTTATCCCTTGCATTTCTCATGAGGTGAGACTAAAGTGGGATTCCTATAAAGCATCTTGGAATTCTAGGAAAACTGGATGCCCCCTTCTAGGTTAGAAATCATGGACCTTGGGGAATCCTCTTCATGTGGTGTTTTACTGACTTAGGGGAGTGTGTGGAATAATGCAATCAAAATGAGAATATTTTTACCTTTTTAATGTGAGTTTTTACTGAATTCTGTGTTCTACAAAGGTATCTCAGGCTTATTTCCAAGTGTTGAGGTTTTCATTAAGGTGTTCTTGTCCATGGGTAGTTGCTAGTTAAACTTTCTTCAGGGATTATGGAAGCCTGGGACCTCCTATTCTGCTATCTTGCTGAGGTCTGACATTACTCCCTCTGGAATTTTTAACTCTCAGCATTGTCCACTGTGAGCCTCCAACAATTCATCAATTAAAGTTCAGGTTTTCTTAACCAGGTAATGCTCTTTGAGAAGATTCCTGCCCCAGTTGACTTGTAAGTCTATGTATCTGTTTGCCTCTCTCTCCAATTTTGGGAGGTTTTCCCTGTGACCTCACTTCTTTTATAGATCTAACTTCCGTTTTCAGTTTTTTTCAACTTTTTACTTGTTATTAGGAGGGAGCGGCAATTTCTAAGCTCCTTATGTATCAGGCCAGAAACTGGAAGTCCCAAAGTTATCTTGAAATAATTTTTTTCTGTTGACCCACAAGTGCAGTCTTAAGTTCATCTTATTTCTAGCTAATAGCATATGATTTTTTCACTCTTTCAGCCTTCAAAACTATCATGACTGTCTTATATCTCAGTTGGGATGGGTCTCACTGAGGTTGCATGTAGTGTTCTGATGACGTAAATTAGTAGAGGTCTACAGAGCAACAGAAGAAAAATTTCATAGGTAAAATTAATCAATCTTACATTTGTTACTTCAGTGTTCTTTATACTGGAATATACCTTCCCCTGAGGGTCCATTTACACAGGTACTCTGGCAGGAATAGTTTTAGGAAAATCAATTTCCAAATTTTAACTGTCAAATGTGTAATTTCCTAGAATTGATTTTTCTTACAATTTTCCAGTGGTCAACTATGCTAGAGGCTTCCTATCTATTCTCTTTTACTAATTTTCCTCTCATAACTTTTTCACACTTTACAAAAGAAAGCCATAGGTGTCACACAAAGGAAATTGTACATAATACCTTACCTGTGTGTTAGGGTACAATCAAAGGAAGAATTTAAGTGATAGAAATGGCTGGGAAATAAGTTATTTTGACAGTTGTCTAGGTTCTAATTGTTTATTCTCAATAAAACTGAATGAAGAACTACTCTAGCAATTGGATTATTACATGTATATTTTTAGTGCAAAATCAATATATGATTTTTGTCTTACAATTTGAAAAGAATTCAATGAATTGAGTTTCAATGTTGTAACAAAACTCTTCATTCCAATCTATTTACATATGACAATTTATCTCAATGCATATGTCTTT
The DNA here is from genome assembly GCF_048565385.1 of Saimiri boliviensis. NCBI lineage: Eukaryota > Metazoa > Chordata > Mammalia > Primates > Cebidae > Saimiri > Saimiri boliviensis. Next base: position 79,200,499 of record NC_133450.1, read on the forward strand.
TTTTTTTTTTTTTTTTTTTTTTTTGAGACAGAGTTTCGCTCTTGTTACCCAGGCTGGAGTGCAATGGCGCGATCTCGGCTCACCGCAACCTCCGCCTCCTGGGTTCAAGCAATTCTCCTGCCTCAGCTTCCTGAGTAGCTGGGATTACAGGCAAGCGCCACCATGCCCAGCTAATCTTTTGTATTTTTTAGTAGAGGTGGGGTTTCACCATGTTGACCAGGATGGTCTCGATCTCTTGACCTCGTGATCCACCCGCCTCGGCCTCCCAAAGTGCTGGGATTACAGGCTTGAGCCACCGCGCCCGGCCCACATGCATATGTCTTTAATTGGTCTGAATCCTGTTTCATTTTTAAAATTAGTTTTTAAATGTTTTTAATTGACATGTCATTTTTTTATATTTATGTGATACAGACTGATATTTTGATACATGTGCACAATGGGTAATGATCAAATTTAGGTTATTAGCATATCCAACACCTCAAACATTTATTGTTTCTTTATCTTGGGAACATTCAAAATCCTTTCTTTTAGCCCTTTGAAAATATACAATAAATTATTTTTAGCTATAGTCACCCTACAGTGCTATAGAACGCTGGAACTTATGTCTTCTATCTAGCTAAAATTGCATATCCATTAACCAACCTACATTTTCCTACCCACTTTCCCAGCCTCTAGTAACCAATATACTACTGTCTTATATGAGATCAACTCTTTTAGCTTCCATACATGTGTGAGAACATATTTGAGCCCTGTTTTATTTTCAAGGAGGATACACAAACTATCTGAAATGAAACAAGAGCTAAATTTATTTCATTAAGAAATATGCTTCTAATGCCATTAGATTTATTGTCCTTAATGATTACTTATCAAAATTTTGTATGAATGTATTTTCTATTGGTCAATATAGATGCCTATAAAAATGATTTAAAAATTTATATTTATTTATGTGTGTTTGTATTATAGGGTAATCTAGAAAATACTTTCATAACACAAAATATATTTTATAAGAATAAGATTATATCTTGAGAGGGAATGGAAAAACAACAAGATCAAAACGAAATGACATTAGATTTGTGAAGAATATCTTGTTCATATTTTTCTTTAATGAATAATAGTGGGTATTAAATCACAATAACAATCACATTTTATTGAAAATGTTTCAAATAGTGATCTACCAGTATTATTTTAAAGTGCTAATTTAAAAAAACAGCTTTTATACATTCTTTGAAACTAAAGTTAAAATGATGGAAAAATTTTAGATGTCAACTTCAAATGTGCAAGATGATTCATAGTTTTCAAAATTGTTTTAGAGTATCTAATGATAAAATGTTAGAAAGTGACTATTTTTATCTAGTGTGTGTAGATATCATTTCTCTTACCCAGGCTTTTGATAAGAGAAAGATGGCAGGAAGTATGAGGCCCTTTTATCTCAAGAGAACCAGCACTGCTGAAATTCTGTGATTCTGACTGTCAAACTCGGTAATGCTTAAAAAACCCAATCAGAGCTAGGATACAAGACCATAATAACTTGGTATAAAATAAGCTAAAATCTCCCAACAAAAAAACATCATATTCTTCCAAGAGAAACAGAGTTTGATATATACTTTAATGCCCATATGATTTTTGTTTTGTGTCCATGGTGGGTGAAGTCCTTCTTGTTTCTCTAATACAATCTTCTTATTCTAATGTACACCCACCTAACTCCCAAATTTTATAGTTTATTTGTTTAATGTGCATATTATTTTCCCTTTACTAGATTGTAATTTGGATACACTATTGAAATTTCTGAACTCCAATGATAAATAAAATTTTATGAAGATGTCCCAACTGAAAGAGCAAATAATCTTTCACACACTCAAATTTGGAAGCAGGCAGCATTTTATTGCTCACTTATGCATTGCCCATGTGTTGCTCTATTTCTTTGGAAATCTCTCTTTCATTCCTATCCTTCCCTGAAATCTCTGCTCTGTATAGTAGCCTGTCCTACCACACCCAGAAAACTTTTGATCACGAAAGAGCCAGGGTGAGGAAGCAGAAGAGAATTGAGTCCAGAGTAAAGAAAAAAATATTTAATGAACTTTGACACTGCTTTAGATAACTGAGCATGAACAACTTTCTGCACCTCAAAAAAAAAAAGCCTTAGTTTTCCCTTTTTTTTTTTTTTTTTTTTTAAGACAGGAGTTTCACTGTGTTAATCAGGCTGGTCTTGAACTTCTGACCTCAGGTGATCCGCCCACCTTGGCCTCCAAAGTGCTTGGATTACAGGCATGAGCCACCATTCTCGGCCCAGTTTTCTTAAATAAAAATTAGACTAGATCCCACAAAATTTTATTCAAGTCTTAAAAGTCTGTGATTGTGAGAACATTTTAGGATGATGGATATGTTCAATTTCATGACTGTGGCCATGGTTATTCTACTGTATATATGATAAAAATTCACAGGTGAATTTTATTATAATAAAGCTGAAAAAAATTATGACTTTCAAAAATAATGATAACAGTAATATTTATTGAACATTGTATTCGCTGTTAACTTCTTTACATATACTATTTCATCAAATTATCTTATGTACACTAAGAATTTGATGTGATTTTTATCCCCATTCTTCTGGGGATATCACTGAGATCTAAAGATATAAGTGAATTGCCCAAATTCACACACTTATTGAGGGACAATGACAAAACTCAAATATAGTTCTCCCAATTCCAAAATCTGTGTTTGAACAATTTATTTACTATTAGTAAAAGAGCTGGAAATGAAGTATTTATACTGAACTCTTTCTTCCCAGAGTTGTATATGAAAAAAAGGCTGAGGTAGTATTGTTTTATCTGTACCAAGTATTAGTGTGGGTTTCTAGAATTATCCTGATTCCTAAAACAGGCTTAGAGATTCCATATCTTTCTTTGCAGGCTTAAAACCAATACTACTTTACATGGAAAACTGCAAAAAAAAAAAAAAAAAAAAAAATGTATAAAGTGAAAAAAAATCACAACACACAGCAATTTATGGTTTTGTTGTTGAAGCACATATGTTTTAATTTAAGATGCACTCAACTGATTGTAAATCATCATTTGCACATAGAATCCTAAGGGAATGCTAAACCTTACCATTGACCCAACCTAGACTGGTGTCATATTCCTCTATAAATCAATACTACAATGTGTGCTTTTGTCAGAATTTGTGCTATATCATGTGATTTTTAGAGAAAGAGAATCAGCAAGGTTATTTGTGACTGTATTTGAAGTACCAGTAAGCAAACATGTCTAAAATAACCTACAGAAGAAGGCTTGGCTAACAAAATAGAGCTAAGAACAGTGGCTGTTGTTTCTTCCTTGAGAATTTCTTTTACCAGCTCATATTGTTTTCAATTTTAAATGCCTTTTTAAAGAAATATATAATTATAATATATGCATTATAATGATAAATGGCATTAATTAATGCCTAAAATGACTTAAAATCAAATAAATGCTCCCCACGTTGGAGGTACTGATTGATAGTATCCAGGAGGAAGCTGAAATATGTCTACAAATTAAAGATCAATGCTGGGAGAATTTGGTCCTTCCCAAGAGAAAATTAACTGCATTTCAGGTCTAATTGTCATACCCTCAGCAATTTTGCTTAAGAAATTAGCCCTGGATTTCTTTGGGTCATTGATTCTTCTAATGCATGAGTAGTAGATATTATCTGTTTCAGTCTTTGAGATCTAATTATACTCATTCTCTTAACTTAAAAGTAGTTATTTTACATCCAAAATTTTCTTAAATATGGCCTCATATTGGTGTCTTTGGCAGATTTAAATGGTAACATAAAAAACATTTTTAGAATCATTGCAGGTTGTCTTTTCTTGAGTGGGAGGCGAAGAAGCTATCAAGGATAAGTTAAGATTAATTTGCAAAACATGCTTTAAGAAAAAAAAGCTGCCTCTCATTAAATTTTCAAAATTTGGTGTCATCTGTGTTAAAACCACTAAGTAAGATTTGTAAAGCATACATTCTATCCAAGGCTTGCTTTTGAATTGAGCCTTATTTTTCTGTGCAGAAGTAGAATAAATTATAAATGATGATAACATTTAAATTCTAGGTTTATTTTCAAGTGTAGTTGATTTTACTTAAATAGGAAATCTGTAGTTATTTAGTAATTAAGAATGATAGTTCTCTGCAATTCATAATTAGACCCAAAACAGGTGTTTTCTTTCTTTTTTTAAAAAAATTAGAAGTATTTTCAGCTTTGGCAGAAGAATACAAATGCAAATGGCTATAAGCTAATGAAAAATTTAGCAAAAAGTAAAAGACAGGAAGGTTGCATTTTTGTTACATTTTTAAAAAGTATTTTTATTGAGCAAATCAAAGGAATCTTCACTCCTAATTGAAGTATATATCATTTGAGGTTTTAATACCTACTGACTAGCTAGAAATGATAGTTTAAATGGGCGTTAAAGGATAATAGTAAAAGAATAAAGATAATTAAAACAAAACAAATGGATGAAATTATGTTGCCCATTATTCCATAGCACGCACATGCACACACACACACACACACATCTGTGTGTGCAAAACCAAACTATTCCTATTATGAACTTAGCTTTAAAATAGAACAAAAGTTACATCTTATTTCACCATCATAATCGACATAAGGATGGATCATAATGTATTTGGTGCCATTAATGAGAGCATGAACCTAAGAATTGTGTAATCCTAATAAGATAAAATTTTGTTAATAAATGACCCACAGCAATTTTCCAATATAAAATGTCAAATTGAAAATCATTTGGATAGAGTACAATTCCCAAAGTAGCATATGTTCAAAATGGTTTACAAACCACAAAATAGAATTAAGAGGAAGGTTGTTGCAGGCTAGACCTATCAAGAGGATTCTGCTGTCTCTTTAGTGTGTACTATCTCATTGCTAATACCAGCTGGCTCATCAAACTGTAGCCAAGAGTGACCACAAAAGCAAAACAGTCTATAGCAAACGATGTTACAAAGTTAAATCTAGGTTTCCTCCTTCTTTCAAAGGAATATGAAGTAAAAGATATTTGATTTACATAAAATAATGAATTAGAAAACAATGACCTAAACTGGAGATATTTACTGGAAGACTGTAGCAATTAGTCAGATGGTAGGTGATTCCTCTTCTTATTTTGTGTCAGCATGTTCACAAATAGTCTTAGAAAAGACATATGAAGTCTGCTTAAAAATTTTCCTTTGATTAGCTACTTTGCTTGTTTTATGTCTTTATTAGTCTAAAACGAGTTTATTCTGATTTGGAATCCACCCTATTTTAAAGTTTCCTTTAACTTTTCCTCTTTTAGAATAAATGCAGCTCATTTGAGATATTCTGAAAATGAAGTTAAGTAGAAAAAAGAAAAAAAAAAACACATAGGATCCTTTCCCTCAGTGATGTACATTTTGATATGCTAAGTGGCTTGAATGCCTCTGAGAAATAATCTTTATATGATTACTATGTTGGTTAAATACAGACAAGTATGATTAAGTGTACATGTACACATACGCCATAAATGACCACAGAATTGGAGAAGGGCACAGGGGATGCTAGCACTTTGTTACTGCAAATTGAGGGGAACACTTTTGAGCCATGCTATGTACTGCCAGCATTCTTAATTGAGAAGACACAGGGACAAAAAGGTTTAACTTGGACCATTATTAGACCTTGTTAAATCCAGCCACATTGCTTTTCTAGGAAAGAATGCTTTCTTGGCACACTCCTTTATAATTTCATTATATTTTCATTTTCATGGGTTTGGCATTCAGATTCTACCTGTCTAAGTGAGGATCCTTGAGCTCCTCACAGGATTTTGCCTTCATTCTGGTTAGTAATGTGAAACACAGAGGATGTCTGAATAAAATTTCAGGTAGGTGGGAGGTTGACTCAAGAATTACTCAGATTGGATCACAGTCCTGCTATAAATGTATTAAAATCCTATCATGCTAACCCATTAGGCAGAACTTTCTTCTTCTTTCAGTTGCCATCTTATAAAATGTAAATTATTTTATAAGCGTGAGAAAAGTAGTTGCTTAACAATTTTACTAACACTGAATATAACCCCGAAGATAAGACTCATTTCACAACTTCAAAAAGCTGATTATTTTCAGACCGACACTAGTTGTGTGTGCTTTTGTATTAGACAGTAGTCCTTCTGATAGCCTCATTATTAAAATTGAAGAGCATAGTGCACTAATCTGTTTATTTTGGGTCTTTATCCAAGTACACACCTTAGTCAATGTCAGAATATAGAAAGAAAAACCTAATACTGATGTTGAAGCCTACCACAGAGATACTAAAAGTCTAAACAACATTTGAGTGGCATTTTCCATGTTAAGATTTAAGAAAGAAGACAACAAAGGTCACTATGATGATTTACTTGATTGGATTACTTGACTAAGCCTATGGTATATGAATATGTTGATTCTTTCATTATAGACAAAAAGTATTATCCTCAAGTCTATTCTGGAAAAGAAAATCTCCATTTTATTTTGGCTTCTAACCAAAGAATCAGCCTACTTCTAAAGAAGTTTTTCTTTTGACATTTCTGTCTTCAATGCATTAAGCTTCTATTCATATATATTTGTGTCTGTTCTTTTAACAGCCACGTCATCTAGCAGTCAAGTAACTTATTTGATTTTCTTCAAATGATCTGATCTCAGATACCTTTATCCTCACAGCAGGCAATTTTTATGTAAAATACTGGTATCAACTCTAATGGATCTGATGACAGTTTTAAAACCTTTCTACATTAATGGCCTTTCCATTGTATTTAAGCATCATGTCTCCCGTATGCCATGATAAATGTGACACTCCCATTATAATGTCCTAAGTAACCACCCTGAATGGGGCACTATCCAATCTTCAAAATTGTAATTGCCTAATGCAATGTATCATTATGACTTTCGGTGGGGGGGAATCCGTTAACTTACATGAGTGTTTAGTTGCAAATGTGTGATTATATAGTTACTTTGCTATTGGAATATATTTAGCAAAGGTAGAATAAGATACAGTTACAGGAGTTTCATATATTGATATCTATCCCAAATATTCAAATTTACTTTGTAGGGGAAAACAAGGAGCAGATCGTATAGTGGCTATTAATATATTATTAAATATCCAGAACCAAATTTAAGTTTAAAAAAATCTTACTGCGCCCTGTTACAAAACGTAACTTTGGAACGTACTCTCAGTCTATACTGAGTCTGTTCCTGGGCTTAAGTCCTCAATTCCTTGGCTAAGAATAAATCGAACTGTGACTTTTCTAAGTGCTAGTGCCTGTCTCTTTTCACCTTTTGGTGGCTAATCACATTCCTATTCTCTCAGTTTTTACTTCATGTATTTTGAATCCCTCATATTTGGTGCACACATGCTTGGACTGTAATGTTCTGTTGATGAATTGACCTCTGTATCATTATTAAATGGCATTTTTATCCCTGCTAGAATTCTTTGCTCTTAAATATACTTTCTCTGATATAATATAGCCATTCCAAAGTTTCTATAGATTAGTGTTAACATGGTATGACTCTTTCCATTCTTTTACTTTAGCCTTATTTTGTCTTTGTATATAGGCGAGTTTACATTGTAACCAACACATAATTGATTCCTACTGTTCTATCCAGTCTGCCAATTTCTGCCTTTTAATTAGGGCATACAGACCACTTACATGCAACATGATGGTTGGTATGGTTAGTTTAGATTTTTCATCTTGCTATTTGTTTTCCATTTCTCCCATCTGTCCTTTGTTGCCTCTTTTATTTATTATTACTAAGTAGCTTATAGTCCCATTTCATCTTTTCTTTTGCCTCATTAGTAGTTATAACTCTTATTTTGTTCTTTTAATGGTTGCTTTAGGATTCACAGTATGCATTTTTAACCCACTATAGTCTGTCTCAAGTTACATTATACAACTTCATCTATAGTATTAGAAATATCCTATAATCTACTTTCATTTCTTCCCTCCCAACATTTATTCTAGTATTTTAATACATTTTTCTTATACATATTCTATAAACATCTCTAAAATACCTTTACAGTTTTTTTCATTTCATGGTCAATTATCATTAACCAATTTTAAATATTAAGAAAAATGTATTTATGATGTAGTTACAGTGTTTGGTGATGTGTGTTGCAAAAACCCATATTTCCATTTGGTATCATTTTCTTTCTGCCTCAAATGCTTTATTTTATCCTTTTTTTTTTTTTTGTAGTGCAGGTGTGCAGGTATTTAATTCTTTCAACTGTTTTATATTTCAAATAGTCTTTTTTTCTCTTCGTTTTTGAAAGAGATTTTCGTTCAGTATATAACTATGGATTAACAATTTTTCCACTATCTTCTTACCTGTATTGTCTCTGATGAGAAATTTGTTGTCATCCTGATTTTTGTTATTGTGTACATTACATGTTTTTTTCTTTGGCTTTTAAAATTTAAAAATCCTGAAGTCACTGATTTTAAACATGTCATGCACACTAATTTTTTTTTAATTTCACTTTGAGTTCATGGAGCTTCTTTGACTTTTCATCGCATGTGGACAAGTTCTTTTGTTAAATGTTTTCTCCTTTACTTCTCTCTTTCCCATGGGGGTCTTCAATTATACACTTATTAAGCTGCTTCAAGTTGTTCCAGTGATCTCTGATTTTGCATTCATTATTGGGGAGAGGTGCTTTCTTCTTTTCTGTTTCCTTTTGGGTAGATTCCATTGCTTTTTAACATTTTCTCTCACAATATCAAATCAATGTTCTATGAATCTTCAAATTTTCTGGTTTGGCTTGTGGGAACAGACCTATTTCTTGTTCTGTGTTAGTATGGGCACTGTTTTAATCCTTTTGGGTGGTTCCTTCCACAGTGTTGGTTAGTTTTCTTACATGCATGCATCAGTCAGTGCTTTCCCAAATACTTGAGGGGACCCTCTGCCAATTTTTTGAGTTCTCTGAGCTACTGTTTTCTCCTCTTTTGTACATTTTCTTATGAACTCCTATAACTGGCCTTGTTTTCTCCAGACTCTAAATTCTAGTTCCTCAATTCAGGAAGTCTGCTGAGAACTCCGGGTGCTAATTAAGGAGAGTATATACAAGTAAGATTGTGGAATAGAAAACTCCACTGATTGTCACTGCTGACCCCCAGCAAGGACACCAAATTAACAACTATCTAACAGGAAAAGAAAAGGCCAGGACTGGTGACTCATGCCTGTAATCCCAGAATTTTGGGAGGCCAAGGTGGGTGGATCAAGAGATCAGGAGTTCAAGACCAGTCTGGCCAACATAGTGAAACACTGTCTCTACTAAAAATATCAAAGTTAGCTGGGTGTGGTGGCATGTGCCTGTAGCCCCAGCTACTCAGGAGTCTGAGGTGGGAGAATTGCTTGAACCTGGGAGGTGGTGGTTGAAGTGAGCCGAGACCACGCCATTGCACTCCAGCCTGGGTAACAGAATGAGATCCTGTCTCAAAAAAAAAAAAAAAAAAAAAAAAAAACCTTTGTAAGAGCTCAAATTCAGATGAGTACTCATAGTACCTAGTTTTAACTTCATATCGCTGAAAACAGCACTGAAGAGGTAGAAAAAACAGTCCTGAATCACTGATGCCACCCCTCCCTTATCGCCTCACTCCCTAGCCCCAAGGAGGGAGAACGCAACAATTGTAAAACATTGAACTCAGTGCTGGCCTGTTAGAGCAGAAAGGAAAACCACACCATGGCCATGGGGATAGAGCACCAAAGAGGCTCTTAGGGTCCCTGATTCTAGGAGTTGACTCTTGGATGGTGTTTGTGGGCCTGTCCTTGGCCAGAGGGGAACCCACTGCCCTGAAGGGTGAGTCCCAGGCCAGGTAGCATTCATGACAAACCGACTTAAGAGACCTTGGGCTTTAAGGGAATATTGATGATAGTCTAACAATGCTCCTTGTGGCCTGGGGTGGTGATGGTTATCAGGTGAGGCTCCTTTGCCTTTGGAAAGGGGAGAGAAGGGTGGGAAGGACTGTGTCTTGTGGTTTGAGTGCCAGCTCAGTCGCAATGCAGTAGAATACCAGGTAGACTTCTAAGATTTTTTACTTTAGTCCCTGATTCTTGGACAACAGTTCTGGACCCCACCTGGGGCCTGGAGGACCTCACTGCTGTGAAGAGAACACAGGCCTGGCTGGCTTTGCCATCCGCTGACTGTAAAGCCCTAGGGCCTTGAGCAAACATAGGCGGTAGTCAGGTAGTGGTGACAGCAGGCCTTGGGTGAGAGCGCTGTGCTGACTTTAGGTCTGACCCAGTGGAGTCAGTGATAGTGGCCACAAGGGTACTTGTGTCACTTCACTTTCAGCTTTAGGTGGCTCAGAACAGAGACAGATACTCTGTGTGTTTGGGAGAAAGAGACGAGAACAAGAGTCTCTAGTAGTCCAGAGTTTCCTGGACCTTATTCAATAGAATAAAAGTGGTACCTCTGAGTCTGTAAGAACCACAGCAATACTGGGCTCCATTTGTCCCCTAAAGCAGATACAATTTAGATCACCACATCCAAGTCCTTTCACAAATCTGGAATGTTCTTCCCAAGAAAGAGACTAGTCCTGGAGAAGCAGAGATATGTGACCTTTCAGGCAGAATTCAAAGTGGCTGTGTTGAGGAAACTCAAAGAAATTCAAGTTAACATTAGAGAAGGAATTCAGAATTCTGTCAAATAAACTTAATGAAGAGATTGAAATAATTAAAAAAAAATTTGGAGCTGAGAAATGCAATTGGTATACTGAAGAATGCATTAGTCTTTTAATACCAGAATTGATCAACCAGAAGAAAGAATTAGTAAGCTTGAAGACAGGCTATTTCAAAACATACGGTCAAAGGAGACAAAAGAAAAAAGAATAAAAAACAATGAAGCACACTTACAGGTTCTAGAGAATAGCCTCAAAAGGGCAAATCTAAGAGCTATTAGCCTTAAAGAGAAGGTAGAGAAAGAGATAGGAGTAGAAACTTTTTTCAAAGGGATAACAGAGAACTTCCCAAACCTAGAGAAATATATCAATATCCAAGTACAAGATGGTAACAGAACACCAAGCAGACTTAATCCAAAGAAGACTACCTCAAAGCATTTAATATCTCAATTCTCAAAATTCAAGGATAGAGAAATAATTCTAAAAGCAACAAGGGAAAAGAAATAAATAGCATACAATGGAGCTCCAATTCATCTGGCAGCAAACTTTTCAGTGGAAGCCTTACAGGCCACAGGAGAGTGGCATGAAGTATTTGAGTTACTGAAGAAAAACAATTTTACCCTGGAATAGTATATCTGGTGAAAATATCCTTCAAACATGTATGAGAAATAAAGACTTTCCCAGACAAACATAAGCTGGGGGATTTCATATACCAGACCTGTCCTACAAGTAAATGCAAAAGGTACTACTTCAATCAGAAAAAAAGGATTTTAGTGAGCAAAAATAATCACCTGAAGGTGCAAAACACACTGATAATAGTAAGTACACACCAAGACACAGAATATTACAACACTGTTACTGTGGTGTATGAACTGCTTTTATCCTAAGTGGAAAGATTTAACAGTGAACCAATAAATAATAATAACTACTACTTTTCAAGAATAGTACAGTAAGATATAATAGAAACAAGAAGTTTAAAAAGTTACAAAATGAAGGACAAAGTTAAGGTGTAGAGTTTTTATTTTTGTTTGTTTATTCTAATTGTATTAACTTATTATCAGGTTAAAGTAATGTGATGCAAAATTTACAAGCCTCAGAGTAACCTCAAACTAAAAATCATACAATGAATACAGAAAAAAAATAAAAATCAAGAACCTAATTCATACCACTAAAGAAAATAACTTTCACTAGAGGAAGATAGGAAGGAAAGTAGGAGGAAGGGAAGACCACAAAACAACCAAAAAACAAATAAGTCTGTACTTCTCAGTGAAAACATTAAATGTAAATAGACTAAACTCTCCAATCAAAAGACATAAAGAGGCTTGATGGATTAAAAACAAGATCCACTAATCTGTTGCCTACAATAAATACACTTCATTTATAAAGACACATATAGACTGAAAATAAAGGAAGGGTAATAAGCTATTCTACACCAATGGAAACTGAAAGAGAACAGGAATCACTATACTTATATCAGAAAAAAATACATTTCAACAAAAAAAATTAAAGAAGAGACAAAGAAGGTCATTATATAATGATAAAGGGGTCAATCCAGCAAGGGGATATAAGAATTGTATATATATATATGTATATATATATATATATATGCCCAACACTGGAGCACTGAGATATATATAGGAAATACATATTTTTAATTTTTATTATGCTGTAAGTTCTGGGATACATGTGCAGAACCTGTTGGTTTGTTAGATATGTATACATGTGCCATGGTGGTTTGCTGCACCCATCAACCCATTATCTCCATTAGGTATTTCTCCTAATGCTATTCCTTCCCTAGCCCACCACCCCACAGCGGGTCCCAAGGTGTGATGTTCCCCTCCCTGTGTCCATGTGTTCTCATTGTTCAACCACCACATATGAGTGAGAACATGCGGTGATTGTTTTTCCGTTCCTGTGTTATTTTGCTAAGAATGATGGTTTCTAGCTTCATCCATGTCCTGGCAAAGGATATGAACTCATCCTTTTTTGTGGCTTCATGGTATTCCATGGTGTATATGTGCCATATTTTCTTTATCCAGTCTATCATTGATGGGCATTTTGGGTTGGTTCCAAGTCTTTGCTATTGTGAATAGTGCTGCAATAAACATATATGTGCATGTGTCTTTATAAGTAGAATGATTTATAATCCTTCGGGTATATACCTAGTAATGGGATTGCTGAGTCAAATGGTATTTCTTGTTCTAGTTCCTTGAGAAATCACCACACTGTCTTCCATAATGGTTGAACTAATTTACACTCCCACTAACAGTGTAAAAGCATTCCTACTTCTCCACAGCCTTAACAGCATCTGTTGTTTCCTGACTTTTTAATGATTGCCATTCTAATTGGCATTGTGAGATGTTATCTCATTTTGGTTTTGATTTGCATTTCTCTAATGACCAGTGATGATGAGCTTTTTTCATATGTTTGTTGGCAGCATAATTGTCTTCTTTTGAAAAGTGTCTTTTGATATCCTTTGCCCACTTTTTGAAATGGTTGTTTGTTATTTTCTTTTAAATTTGTTTAACTTTTTGGAGATTCTGAATATTAGCCCTTTGTAGATGGATAGATTGCAAAAATGTACTCCCATTCTGTAGGTTGCCTGTTCACTCTGATAGTTTCTTTTGCTGTGCAGAAGCTCTTTAGTTTAATTAGATCCCATTTGTCAATTTTGGCTTTTGTTGCCATTGCTTGTAGTGTTTTAGTCGTGAAGTCTTCACCCATGCCTATGTCCTGAATGGTTATTGCCTAGGTTTTCTTCTAGGGTTTTAATGGTTTTAGATCTTACACTTAAGTCTTTAATCTATCTGGAGTTAATTTTTGTATAAGATGTGAGGAAGGAGTCCAGTTTGTTTTCTGCATATGGCTAGCCGATTTTCCCAACATCATTTATTAAATAGGGAATCAATTCCCCATTGCATGTTTTTTTGTCATGTGTGTCAAAGATCAGGTGGTTGTAGATATGCAGTGTTATTTCTGAGGCATCTATTCTGTTCCATTGGTCTATATATCTTTTCTGGTACCAGTGCCATGATGTTTTTGTTACTGTAGCCTTGTAGTATAGTTTGAAGTTAGGTAGCATAATGCCTCCAGCTTTGTTCTTTTTACTTAGGATTGTCTTAGCTATATGGGGTCTTTTTTGGTTCCATATAAAATTTAAAGTAGTTTTTCCTAATTTGGTGAAGAAAGTCAATGGTAGCTTGATGGAGATAGCACTGAATCTATAAATTACTTTGGGCAGCATGGCCGTTTTCATAATATTGATTTTTCCTATCCGTGAGCATGAAATGTTCTTCAATCTGTTTGTGGCCTTACTTATTTCCTTGAGCAGTGGTTTGTTGTTCTTCTTAAAGAGGTCCTTCACATCTCTTGTAAGTTGTATTCCTAGTTTTTTTTTTCTCTTTGCAGCAATTGTGAATGGGGTTTCACTTATGATTTCGCTCTCTGTTTGTCTATTATTGGTGCATAGGAATGCTTGTGATTTTTGTACATGAATTTTGTATCCTGAGACTTTGTTGAAGTTGCTTATTAGCTTAAGGATATTCTGAGCTGAGATGCTGGGGTTTTCTAAATATACAATCTTGTCATCTGAAAACAGAGACAATTTGATTTCTTCTCTTCCCATTTAAGTATCCTTTGTTTCTTTCTCTTGCCTGATTGCCCTGGCCAGAACTTCCAATACTGTGTTGAATAGGAGTGGTAAGGTAGGGCATCCTTGTCTTGTGCTGGTTTTCAAAGAATGCTTCCAGCTTTTGCCCATTCCATATGATATTGGCTGTAGGTTTGTCGAAATAGCTCTTATTATTTTGAAATACATCCAATGAATACCTAGTTTATTGAGAATTTTTATCATGAAAGGGTGTTGAATTTTATCGAAGTCCTTTTCTGTGTCTATTAAGATAATTGTGTATTTTGTCATTGGTTCAGTTTATGTGATGGATTTCAGTTATTAATTTGCATATGTTGACCCAGTCTTGCATCCAATGGATGAAGCCGACTTGATCATGATGGATAAGCTTTTTGGTGTGCTGGTGGATTTGGTTTGCCAGTATTTTACTGAGGATTTTTCACATCAGTGTTCATCAGGGATGTTGGCCTGAATTTTTTTTTATTGCATCTCAGCCAGGTTTTAGTATCAGGATGATGCTGGCCTCATAAAAGGAGTTAAGGAAGATTCTCTCTTTTCCTATTGTTGGAATAATTTCAGAAGGAATGGTACCAGCTCCTTTTTGTAGCTCTAGTAGAATTTGGCTGTGAATCTGTCTGGTCCTGGGCTTTTTTGGTTGGTAGGCTATTAATTACTGCCTCAGGTTCAGAACTTGTTTTTATTCTATTCAGGGATTTGTATTATCAGAGTTAAAGCCAGAGATAGGCCCCAATACTATAATAGCTGGAGACTTCAACATCCCACTTTCAGCTTTGGACAGATCTTCCAAACAGAAAATCACAAAGAAATATCAGACTTAATCTACCACATAGACCAAATGGATTGAATATATATTTACAGAATATCTCATTCAAGAGCTACAGAATATACATTCTTTTCCTCAGCCCATGGATTATTCTCAAGGATAGACCATAGGTTAGGTCATAAAATAAACCTTAAAACATTCAAAAAACTGAAATGAAACTAAGAAACTTATTTGACCACAATGAAATAAAACTAGAAATTAATAATAAGTAGAATTTTGGAAATTATAGAAATAGATAAAAGTTAAACAGTATTCTCCTGAATGACCACTGGGTCAAAAAATTAAGAAAAAAATTGAAAAAATTCTTAAAAACAATAAAAACACAACATACAAAAACCCATGAGATACAACAAAAGCAGTACTAAGAAGAAAGTTTGTAAGTGCCTACATCAAAAAAGAGGAAAAATCCAAATAACCATCTAATAATGAATCTTAACTAGAAAAGCAATAACAAATCCAAAATTTATAGATGAAAAGGCACAATAGACATTAGAGCCTAAATAAATGAAATTAAAACTTAAAAATACAAAAGATCAGTGAAACCAAAAGATGGGTTTTCGACAAGTTAAACAAAATTGACAAACCTTTAGCCAGACCAAGAAAGAAGGAAAAAAAAAAAAAGAAACAAGATCTAAATAAATAAGAGCATAAATGAAAAAGGAGACATTAAAAAAGATATTGCAAAAATTCAAAAGATCATTTAGTGGCCACTATGAGCAATAAATTGGAAAACCTAGAAGAAATGGAAAAATTCCTAGATACATACAACCTATCAAGATTGAAACAGGAAGAAATGTAAAATCTGAACAGATTAATAACAAATAATAAGATCAAAGCCATAATTAAATGTCTCACAGCAAAGAAAAGCCTGGGACTCAATGGCTTCACTGCTGAATTGTACCAAACATTTAAAGAACTAATGCGAATCTTATTCAAACTATTCTGAAAAATTGAGGAGGAGGGAATACTTCCAAACTAATTCTTCAAGGCCAGTATTACCTTAATATCAAAATCAAAGACACGTCAATAAGAAAAAACTATGAGGCAATATCTCTGATGAATATTGATGCAAAAATCCTCAATGAAATACTAGCACACTGAATTCAACAATACATTAGAAAAATTATTCATCATGAACAAGTGGGATTTCTCCCTGGGATGTAAGGATGGTTCAAAATACACAAATAAATCAATGTGATACATCATATCTACATAATGAAGGATAAAAATCCTATCATAATTTCACCTGATGCTGAAAAAGTATTGGATAAAATTCAACATCTCTACATGATGAAAAAAAACTCTCAAAAACTGATGATAGAAGGAACATACCTCAACATAATAAAAGCCACATATGACAAACTCACATTTAGTATTACACTGAATGGGGAAAAGCTTAAAGACTTTTCTCTAAGATCTGGAACCCAACAAGAAGGTCTACTGTAATCACTAGCTAGAGCAATCAGACAAGGGAAAAATAAAAAGGCATCTAAATTGGAAAGGAAGAAGTCAAGTTATACTTGTTTGCAGATGATAAGATTGTATATTTGGAAAAACCTAAAGATTCCACAATAAAATTATTAGAATTGATAAACAAACTCAGAAAAGTTGCAGTATACAGAGAAAATGTACAGAAATCAGTAACATTTCTATATGCCAACAGTTAACAATTTGAAAAATTAATAAAATTAATTCCACTTACAATAGCCACACATAAATGAAATAAATAGGAATTAATCAAAGAAGTTAAAGATCTCTATAATGAAAAATGTAAGACACTGATGAAACAAATTGAAGAGGACGCAAAAAAAAGAAAAAATGTTTTATGTTCATGGATTGGAAGAATCACTATTGTTAAAATACCCGTACTTCCCAAAGCAACCTACAGATTCAATGAAATCTGCATCAAAATACCAATAACATTCTTCAGAGAGATACAAAAACAATCCTAGAATTTATATGAAAGACCCAGAACAGGCAAACTATCCTAAGTAAAAAGAACTGGAGGGATCACATTACATGACATCAATTATATTGTAGAGCTATAGTACTCCAAAACAGCATGGTACTGGCATAAAAACGGACACATACACCAATGAAACAGCATAGAGAATCCAGAAGAAAATCCACACACCTACAGTGAATTCATTTTTGACAAAGGTACCCAGAACATACACTGAGGGAAAAAGAGTCTCCTCAATAAATGGTGCTGAGAAAACTGGATATCCATATGTAGAAGAATGAAACCAGACTCCATCTTTCACCATATACAAAGACCAAATCAAAATAGATTTCAGACTTAACTCTAAGACCTCAAACTATGAAAACTCAAACCACTATAAGAAAACATTGGGGATAATCTCGAGGACACTGGTTTGAGCAAAAAATTTTTGAGCACTATCTGACAAGCACAGGCAACTAAAGCAATAATGGTCAAGTGGGATCACATCAGTTAAAAAGCTTATGCACAGCAAAGGAAACAAGTCAACAAAGTGAAGAGTCAACAAACAGAACGGGAGAAAATATTTTCAAACTACCCATGTTAAAAGGGTTTAAAAACTAGAATATATGAAACACTTAAACAAGTCTGTAGGAAAAAATCTGGTAATCCAAATAAATTATAGGCAAAAGATTTGAATAGATCTTTCTCAAAGGAAGACATAAAAATGACAAATAGGCATATGACAAGGTGCTCAACATCACTGATCATCAGAGAAAAGCAAGTCAAAACTACAATGAAATATCATCTCACCCCAGTTAAAATGGCTTATATCTAAAAGACTGACAATAACAAATACTGGCAAGGATGTGGAGAAAAGAAAACACTGTACACTGTTGGTGTTAATGTAAATTAGTACAACCACTATAAAGAACATTTTGGACGTTCCTCAATAAACTAAAAATTGAGCTACCATATGATCCAGCAATCCCACTTCTGTGTATATGCCCAAAATAAAGGAAATCAGAATATTAAGGCAATATCTGCATTTCCATATTTGTTGCAGCACTGTTCACAATAGCTAAGATTTCAAAGCAACATGTGTGCATTCAGGATATAAAGAAAATGTGGTACATACACACAATGAAGTACTATTCAGTCATAAAAACATTAGTTTCTGTCATTTACAACAATATGGATGGAACTGAAAATCATTACGTTAAGTAAAATAAGCCAGGTATAGAAAGTCAGATCACTTGTTTTCACTTATTTGTGGGATTGAAACATCAAGTAAACTAATTGACATAGACATAGAAAGTAGAAACATGGTAACTACAGTCTGAGAAGTGTAGTGGTGGGTTGGGGGGCTGGGATGGAGCTGGTTTCGTAGCTCCATCCCCAGACCTCCAACCCACCACTGCACTTTCCAGCCTATAGAAACCAGTACACAAAATAGTTAGAAACAATGAATAAGACCTACTGTTTGATAGCACAATAGGGTGACTACAGTCAATAATAACTTAGTTACACATATTAAAATAAATATTAAGAAGATAATTTGTAACTCAAATCATAAATGCTTGAGGAGATGGATACTTCATTCTTATTTCAAATTGCAAGCCTGCATCAAACCATTTGATGTACTTCATAAATGCACACAACTACTATGTACCCATAAATATTAAAAAAAAATAAAAGAATTAAAGAATAAAAAATTGAAACAAAAAAAGACTCCTGGTGTTCTCTTCCCTGTGCAAGTCCCAAAAACTCTAGCATGACTATAATATAGAAAAATTATAAGGTACATCTTGTTGTTTCCTTTGTTGTTTGATACTCATTATCTTGACAACTATTTTCACATATTTTGACTGTTTCATTTTTTATTGTTTCAGGCAGTGGGAATTTTTCATTCTTGTGATTTCATGTTGGCCCTCTAATACTAAGCCTTATTTTTACACTTAACTGCTTGACATTTTTATTAGACTACTGAATAATTTGCATCTTATGTAATGGAATCAGAGCAACTGTTTAGACACACGAAGGGTCTTCTTAGATCAATATAAATGTCTTGTTATGGCTTGAATTTTCCACCAGGGTGAAAATCACAGCTACAGCTTAGCATCTGGGCCCAAAGTGCTGAGGTGTGCCTTAGACTAAAAGACTCCAGGCTTAATGAAAGAACTGCCTCTAATTATGCTTTAAAAGTGAATCGACACTTCAAGTCCCAGGTGCTATAGTAGTTTTACAAGATCCTAAGCCTAGAATCCTAGCTCTGCAGCTTGTCTAAGCATCTGGGCCTGGATCCCAATGCCACTGCAGTTGGCTGTAGGCTATTTCAGACCCAATACCAAAATAGATCTCCTTATCTATAATACTTCACTGAAAGAAAAATCAAGCACAGGAGAATCCCTGAACCCCTTGCCCTTATAAACTACACAGCCAATATCCCTGTCAAAAAGTCCTGCAGCCTAGACTACTAAGGCATTTGCAGTCATTGTTGACATTAGTCACAACTAAAGAAGTTGCTTGGGAGACTATGCCAATGTGCCCCCATGGAAACAGAATTACCACAGCCTGCCCCACAAACACCTTCAGGTCTATCTGCAGGTGTTACTCTTCCCTTATGAAAACCACTCTGTAAAATTTGTAAGAGGTGGCTATAATACCAGATGCATAGACATCAATTCAGGGACACAAGAAACATGAAGAAACAATGAAACATGACACTAACCATCAAAAAACAATAATTCTCTATTAACTGAGATCAAAGAAATAAAAATTTATGGATTGCATTAAAAGGAATTGAAATTAATGATCTTAAGGAAATTCTGTTAGGTACAAGAGAACACAAGTAGACAATTCAAAGAAATCAGAAAAACAATTTGTAATTTAAATGAGAGATTCAACAAAGAGGGATATATAATAAAATAGAACTAAACAGAAATCTTAGAGCCAAAAAATTCAATCAGGGAAATAAAATTAGAATATATAACTTTAACAGCAGACTAGATCAAGGAGAATAAATAATCTGTCAATTAGAAGATATATATTTTGAAATAAATTTGAAGAAAAGGAGAAAAAAGAATAAAAAGGAGTGAAAAGACAGCCTATAGGACTTATGGGACACCATCAAACAAACAAATACTCATAATTTGTGAACAAAGAGAAGAGATGGTGAAAGGGACAGAAAATTTATTTAATGAAATAATTGCTAAAATTTTCCAAGTCTTGGGAGAGATCTGGACAGTCAGATGCATGAACATGGAAGATCTTCAAACAGATACAAACAAAAGATAGCCACTTCAAGGCACATTATGGTCAAACTGTCAAAAGTCAAGGACAAAGAGACAGTTGTTAAGTCAGTAGGAAAAAAGCAACAAGTCACATATAAGTGCCATTAGACTATCAGATTTCTCAGGAGAAACTTTGCAGTCCAGGAGAGGATCAGATGATATATTCAAAGTGATGAAAGAAAAAAAATTCTGCAAACAGAGAATACTCTGCCCAGCAAAACCATCATTCAGAAATAAAAGAGAAATAGTCTTCCCCAACAACAAAAAAGCAGAAGGAATTCATCACTAGATATGCACTGCCAGAAATGCTTAAATAAGTTCTTCAAACAGAAACAAAAAGATGATAATTAGAGATGGACCTCCAACTTGTGATGATTTGATTTACTATTTTTTTACTTTATGATTGTGTGAAACAATTACAATCTCAACATACTTTGAATTTTGAACTTTTCCTGGGTTAGTGATACATAATACATGACAAATTCTATATTTTATTATAAAAATATGCTTTGTATAAATAATTTTGCCTAACTGTAGGCTAACATAAATGTTGTAAGCACATTTAAGGCATGTTATTTTAAGCTATGATTTTGGGTAGGTTAGATGTATTAATTGCATTTTCTACTTACAGGATTTTCAACTTAAAATGGGTTTACTGGGATGTATCACCATTATAAGTAATGGAACATTTGTACTACAATGATACAAATGAAAGTATAACATTTACTGGTAGAAGCAAATACATAGTCAAATGCTGACTACTTCAATATTTTAACGACAATATATAAATCATACACATCTCTAATATGAGCCTTTTTGTTAAGCCTCATTAAAACCACAAGAAATGAACAAACAAACAAAAAACCTGACAATAGATATACAAATTATCAAGAGAAAGGAATTAAAGCTAAGGACTATGAAAACTTACCAAATTAAAAATGAAAATGATAAGTGAGGAAGAAAGAAACAAAGGAGATGCAAAACAATCAGAAAAAAAAAAAAAAAAAAAAACGGCTGTGGTGAGTTGTTACCTATCAATGATAGCCTTGAATATAAATGAATGAATTCTCCAAGCAAAAGACAAAGTGACTGAATGGATTGAAAAACAATATTTAATTACATGCTGCCTACAAGAGATCCTTTTAAGCTTTAAGGACACACATATGTTGAAACGAAAAGGAGGAGGAAGATATTCCATGCAAATAATATTAAAAAGAGAATAGATTGGCAGCAATACTTAACATATCTGATAAAACAGACTTCAAGTCAAAGCTGTTGCAAGAGACAAAGAAGATAATTATTTAATGATAAATGGATCAATTTATTAAGAGGATATAACAGTGGTAAATACATATGCACTCAACATTGATGCACCTAAATATGTAAAGCAAATATTAATGGACATGAAGGAAGAAATAGGTACCAATACAATAATAGCAGGAGAATATGATACATATTCAAAAATAGATAGATCAATCAGACAGAAAACCAACATGGAAATACTAGATTTGAACTGCACTTTAACCTAAATGGAACTAACAGACTGTATAAAACTCTCCATTGTACAGCAGCAGAATGTACATTCTTCTCTAGTGCACGTGGAACATTCTCCAGGATAGACCATATGTTAGGCCACAGAACAAGTCTTAACAAATTTAAGATTGAAATCATACCTAGCATTGTTTCCAAACATAATGATATGAAACTAGAAATTGGTAACAGGAGGAATCTTGAAAAATTTATAAATATGTGGAAATTAAACAACATGCTTCTGAACTACCGATGGGTAAAATAAGAATTCATAAGAAAAAATTTAAAATATCTTGAGCCAATGATGAGAACACAGTATATAAAAACCTATGGAATGTGGTCAAAGTAGTTCTTCTTCTTTTTTTTTTTTTTTTCAACAATGACTCTATAAACTTGTATAGGGTCTAAATTATCTCTTGTAATATATATGTGTGTGTTCATTCCAGAGAGAATTAGGTGATCTGCCTCCAGGTAACCTGCTGGGAATTTCTCCAGAGCTTCTGGCTCCCCTTGAATGACTGCCTCCAACTTGTTTTGTTAGAACTCCCAGCATCACAGCAATGGCAGCTCTCTTAGATTCCCCACACATCCATGACCTATATCATGTCCAATAAATCATCCACATCACCACCTTCTTCAAATACGGCTGCTGTGTCTTCACTTGGTTTTTCTTTTGGGGCCAGAAACTTTTTGGCTTCCTCAGCTGTGACAGAACTTCCAGTTGCTTCCTCTTTGGTGATCAGAGTAATTCCATCCTGAACAACAATTTCCCAGAAATGATTTAATTGTTTACTTTCCACTTACTCTAGAAGGACCTTCAGGAAGTTGTTAAAGCGCTGCTCTTCTGAAAACTTAATGGCTTCTTCCCGGAAGGCTCTGATATAGTCCATGCTCTTCATAAAATACAGTGTTTCATTAGTATCCAAAAACTGTTTGATGTGATTTATGAGCTGGTTACTTGCTTCCTCAAAGCTGGATTTCTTCCGTTTTGCTAGAACACAGAAGTTTTCAGCAGGATTCACACTTTCAACAGAGGTGACACTGCCTTCATCCAGGCTGGAGATGCTGAAGTGGGCTCCCCCTTCCTCAGTCTTTAATTTTTTAATGGTGGGTCCATCTTCATGGTTGTCTTGGCAAACATCCTGAGCAGTTACTTGTTCCTTTTTCTTGGCTTCAATCAGAGGAAAAAGTCTTTATTTTAGACAGCAGAATCTGAGATTTCTTTGGCACCTCAGTAGGAGGATTCAGCATATTCCAAATATGCTGCTGAACTAGGAGCAGAGGCTCCCAGGGATATAAAGCTCTGTGCAGCAGACACTGGAATAATCTCTGAAATTGAGGATTTGGGATTTTGGTGGTTGGAAACAAGGCTTCAAGGGTGTTTGTCTTCTCATCTTTCTTTGCCAAGCTCATGGAGTCAATCAAAGTATCACTAGCATTCAACTGTGCCTCAGTGGGAGTGTATTTCTTACTGTTTTTCAAAGATAAAAACATGTATTGCCTCAAGTCTTCCATGAAAGGCAGCTGCACATACACCTAACACTCATAGTTAACATTTGATATGAGCTAATCTTCAGTCAGCCACGCTCACTTGAGATTAGCTCTTTTGTCATAAACTTACTGAACTATGGCCACCATGTCTAAGTCATTCAAAACATGAATCAGGGAGGAAGGTGCAACTGCTGCTGCCTCATCATCTCTTGCTGCAAAGACCTTTGAAACATGATTTCCCATGAAGAATCTTCTCTGAACCTGAGATGATTTACGAAATCCCAAAACAGAAGCACTTCCCTCCGATTTATATTTCATTTGTTCCTCATTCACTTTAGAGAAAGGAACTATATCACTTCCATAGTGGAACTCTTGAATAATATCCTCTTTTAAAATTTCAGTTTCATCATCATCATTTAAGCAATAAACTGTTTGCTTTTGTATATCTTCTTTTTTTAGGGTTTTTGCATCCACAACTGTACAAGTCTCTTTAACTCTCCCATAGAATTGATTTATAGGCTGCAATCCTTATAGACAAATTGGAGCCAATGGTCAGTCAGCAGGGCCAGTGGATGGAATGCTTCTCAATTTTCTTGAAGACACACAGTTTTCTCAGACTCTCACTGAAAGAATAAATTTCATCCAACCCATCTTCACCTTCTGAAGATATCATTACCATTTTCACTATCTCAAGACCTTCTTTTTGCTGTTTGGTAATTCCTTTTAGTGGAAAGGAGGGCCCATGGCCACCCAAGAGAAAGGGGCCATCTCCTCTGTCTCCACTTCCATCTTCCTTGCCAGGTGAGAAAGGCAAGAAGAATTGCAGGGAGATGTCACGTTTCTTCAAGCTATGAATTATAATATCCAGCTGACTTTTGCTGCATCGGCTGCTGAGGTCAGTGAATATTTCAATATGCCTCTTCTCAAACTTCTTTCCTGTGGTTTCATGTTGAATAACATCTATGCTCACGATTAGTGCATCCAGGAAGTCAGCCTCTTTACAACCTGGTTGGATTTTGCTTTCAATGTCCTCTAGCAAATCAAAATCCTGCAGTATCAGATGTCTGTACACTGTGATGTTCTGATACTGATCACCACCACAAAGCGGATTGTCAGTGCCATCTGTACCAAACAGGATTAAAGCAATCTTATCCTTGTTCTCAGCAAACACCTGTCGCTGAACCAAAATGTTTATCACCTTCTTTGCTTGTTCAAATGGGAATTTCTTCACTAGGAAAAGAGTTACTCATGGTAAAGCCCACATCCATACACAGCGCAACAGCTGCCTTATTTTCCCACCGCACCATGTTGCCAGTCTTTGGGCGCTTTGGTTGCTGCTTCCGGGCAGGAACCTGCCAAGTTGCAACTCCAGTCAAAGTAGTTCCAAGGAAAACATTTTATAATAATAAATGGCTCATTTAAAAAAGACTAATGCTAAATAAATAGTCTAACATTATGTTCCAAAAAGCTAGAATAAGAAAAATAAAATGAGCTCAAAATTAGCAGATTGAAGAACAGAAATAATCAGAGAATAGGAAAGAAAAAAAGAAAAAGAAGAAAAAATGAATAAAACTAAAAATGGGTTTTTTACAAAATAAATTGACATGTGTCTAGCTAGACTAAGAAAAAGACGGATGACTCAAAAAAATAAAATAAGAAACGAAAGTGGACACACTACAACAGATGCCTCTGAAATTTAAAAAATCATAACGGACTATTATGAACAATTATATGCCAACAAACTGGATAACGTGGAAAAAGTGAATAAATTTTTAGAAAAATTAAGCCTATCAAGATTGAATCAAGAAGAAATAGAAATCTTGAACAGATTGATAAGAAATAAAAGAATTTAAGAACTTATTAAATATCTTCCAAGAAAGAAAATATCAGGACCAGATGGCTTGGATGAATTCAAGCTGAATTCTACCAATCATTCAAACAATTATTACCAATACTTCTTGAATGCTTTCAAAATATAGAGGTAAAGAAAACACATCTGACTATATTTTATAGGCCCAGCATCACATTGATACTAGAACTGGACAAAGAACTCGCAGGGAAAAAAACAAACAAAAAACAAACTACAGACCAATATCTCTGATGAAACACTGATGCAAAATTTCTCAATAAAATATTAGCAAACCAAATTCACTAACACTTCAGAAGATTATATACCATGGACAAGTGTATATATTTCTGGCATGTAAGTCTGAATTAAAACACATAAATGAGCCGTGTGATATCTCACAATGGCATACTGGAAAATCAAAACAATATAATCGTTTCAATTGATGCATAAAAAGCATTTACAAAATGCAGCATTTTTTCTTTCTCTCTATATATTATATATAGAGAAAAATACATATATTTTTTATTGTACTTTAGATTCTGGGGTACATGTGCATATTATGCAGGATTGTTGCATAGATACATACATGGCAATGTGGTTTGCTGCCTCCATCCCCTCCTCACCTATATCTGACATTTCTCCCCATGTTATCCCTCCCCAACCTCCCTACCCCCCATCCCTCCCCATTCCCCCCCAACAGACCCCAGTGTGTGATGCTTGCCACCCTGCGTCCATGTCTTCTCATTTTTCAACACCTGTCTATGAGTGAGAACATGCAGTGTTTGTTTTTCTCTACTTATGTCAGTTTGCTGAGAATGATGGTTTCCAGATTCATCCATGTCACTACAAAGGTCATGAACTTATCTTTTTTATGGCTGCATAGTATTCCATGTTGTATATGTGCCACATTTTCTTTGTCCAGTCTATCATCGATGGGCCAGGTCTTTGCTATTGTAAACAGTGCCGCAATGAACATATGTGTACATGTGTCTTTATAATAGAATGATTTATAATCCTTCGGAGATATACTCAGTAATGGAATTGCTGGGTCAAATGGAATTTCTATTTCTCGGTCCTTTAGGAATCACCACACTGTCTTCCACAATGGTTGAACTAATTTACACTCCCACCAACAGTGTAAAAATGTTCCTATTTCTCCACATCCTCTCCAGCGTCTGTTGTCTCCAGATTTTTTGATGATTGCCATTCTAAATGGCGTGAGATGGTATCTCAAGTGGTTTTGATTTGCATTTCTCTAATGACCAGTGATGATGAGCATTTTTTCATGTTTGTTGTCCGCATAAATGTCTTCTTTTGAAAAGTGTCAGTTCATGTCCTTTGCCCACTTTTGAATGTGTTTGTTTGTTTTCTTCCTTGTAAATCTATTTTGACTTTTTGTAGATTCTGGATATTAGCCCTTTTTCAGATGGATAAATTGCAAATTTTTTTCCCATTCTATTGGTTGCCAGTTCACTCTAATAATTGTTTCTTTAGCCGTACAGAAGCTCTGGAGTTTAATTAGATCCTGTTTGTTTATTTTGGCTTTTGTTGCCATTGCTTTTGGTGTTTTAGTCATGAAGTTCTTTCCTATGCCTATGTCCTGAATGGTTTTGCCTAGGTTTTATTCTAGGGTTTTTAGGGTGTTATGTCTTATGTTTAAGTCTTTAATCCATCTGAAGTTAATTTTAGTGTAAGGTGTCAGGAAGGGGTCCAGTTTCTGTTTTCTACACATGGCTAGCCGGTTATCCCAATACCATTTATTAAACAGGAAATCCTTTCCCCATTGCTTGTTTTTGTCAGATTTGTCAAAGATCAGGTGGTTGTAGATATGTGGCCTTGCCTTCGAGGCCTCTTTTATGTTCCATTGGTCTACATCTCTGTTTTGGTAAAATGACCATGCTGTTTTGATTACTGTAGCCTTGTAGTATAGTTTGAAATCAGGTAGCATGATGCCTCCAGCTTTGTTCTTTTTGCTTAGGATTGTCTTGGCTATGCAGGCTCTCTTTTGGTTCCATATGAAGATTAAGGTGGTTTTTTTTCCATTTCTGAGAAGAGTACCATAGGTAGCTTGATAGGGATAGAGTTGAATCTATAAATTACTTTGGGCAGTATGGCCATTTTCACAATATTGATTCTTCCTACCATGAGCATGGAATGTTTTTCCATCTGTTTGTGTCCTCTTATTTCCTTGAGAAGTGGTTTGTAGTAGTCCTTGAAAAGGTCCTTTACATTCTTTGTTAGTTGTATTCCTAGGTATTTTATTCTCTTTGTAGCAATTGTGAATGGGAGTTTGCTCTTGATTTGGCTCTCTTAGTCTGCTATTGGTGTACAGGAATGCTTTTGGTTTCTGCAAATTTATTTTGTATCCTGAAGTTGCATATCAGTTTACTGAAGTTGCTTATCAGTTTCAGGAGATTTTGGGCTGAGATGATGGGGTCTTCTAAATATACAATCATGTCTTCTGCAAATAGAGACAATCTGATTTCCTCCTTTCCTAATTGAATACCCTTTATTTCTTTTTCTTGCCTGATTGCTCTGGCTAGAACTTTCAATACTATACTGACTAGGAGTGGTGAGAGAGGGCATCCTTGTCTAGCACCAGATTTCAAAGAGAATGCTTCCAGTTTTTGCCCATCCAGTTTGATATTTTCTGTGGGTTTGTCATAAATAGCTTTTATTATTATGAGATACATTCCATTGATACCTAGTTTATTGAGAGTCTTTAGCATAAAGGGCTGTTGAATTTTGTTGAAGGCCTTCTCTGCATGTATTGAGATAATCACGTGGTTTTGTCTTTGGTTCTGTTTATGTGGTGGCTTATGTTTATAGACTTGTGTATGTTGAACCAGCCTTGCATCCCTGGGATGAAGCCTACTTGATTGTGATGGATAAGCTTTTTGATGTGCTTTTGCAATTTGTTTGCTAGTATTTTATTGAAGATTATTGCATCTATGTTCATCATGGATATTGGCCTGAAATTTTTTGTTGTTGTTGTTGAGCCTCTGCCTGGTTTTGCTATCAAGGTGATGTTGGTCTCATAAAATGATTTGGGAAGGATTCCCTCTTTTTGTATTGTTTGAAACAGTTTCGGAAAGAGTGGTACAATCTACTCTTTGTACATGTGGTTGAATTCGGCTGTACACTCATCTGGATCTAGGATTTTTTTGGTTGTAAGCTATTAATTGCTGCCTCCATTTCAGCCCTTATTATTGGTCTATTCAGGGTTTCAACTTCCTCCTGGTTTAGGCTTGGGATGGTGCAAGTCTTGATAAACATCTCTCAACAATTTAGGTACAGAATGAAATTTCCTCAACATAAGGGTCATTTATAAATAACCCATAGCTAACATGATAATCAATGGAGAAAAACTGAAGACCTTCCTGCTAAGATCCAGTACAAGGCAAGGATATGCACTGTCACTGCTTCTATTAAATATAATATCGGAAGTATTATTATTATTTTATTTTTCTCAAAAAATCGTGATGATTATTTTATTTTTCTCAAAAAATAGCCTTGCTCTATCATCCAGGCTAAAGTGAAGAGTTGCAGTCTCAACTCACTGCAACCTCTATCTCCTGGGTTCAAGCAAATCTTGTGCCTCAGCCTCCTAGGTAGCTGGGGTTACAGGAACCTGCCATCACACCCGGCTAATTTTTGTATATTTAGTGGAAACAGAGTTTCACCATATTGTCCAGGCTGGTCTCCAACTCCTGACCTCAATCGATCCTCCCACTTTGGCCTCCCAGTGTGCTGGGATTATAGGTGTGAGCCACGGTATCCAGCAGTTTAGTCACTGTTGCTTTGTAACAGAGCTACTGATTGTGTTCTAGGAGCTTTGGGGATGAGTCTTTAGGGTATTCTATGTACATAATCATGTTATCAGCAAACAGTTCCTGTATGACTTCCTCTTTCCTAATTTGGATGCCCTTTTTTTCTTTTTCTTGCCTGACTAATCTGTTAGGATTTCCAGTACTATGTTGAATAGAAGTGATGAAAGTGGGCATCTTTGTCTTGTTCCAGTTCTCAGGGGAAATGCTTTTAACTTTTCCCCATTCAGTATAATATTGGCTGTGGGTTTGTCATAGATGGTGTTTATTACCTTAAGGTATGTCCCATCTATGCCAGTTTTCTTGAGTGTTTTAATCAAAGGGATGCTGTATTTTTTGAAATGCTTTATCTGCATCTATTAAGATGATTATGTGATTTTTGCTATTAATTCTGTTTATATGATATATCATGTTAATTGACTTGCATATGTTAAACCATCCCTAAATCCTGGGTATAAAACCTATTTAATCATGGTGGATTTTTTTTTTTTTTTTTGATACCCTGTTGGATTTAATTCTCTAGTATTCTGTTGAAGATTTTTGCATCCATGTTCACCACGGATATTTGTCTGTAGTTTTCTTTTTGTGTTATGTCCTTTCCTAGTTTTGGTATTAGGGTGATGCTGGCTTTCAAGAATGATTTAGGGAGGAGTCCTTCTTTCTCTATCTTTTGGAATAGTGTCAATAGTAGTGGTACCAATTTTTCTTTGAATGTCCGATCTAATTGAGCTGTGAATCAGTATAGTCTTGGACTATTTTTGTTGGTAAATTTTTCATTATCCTTTCAATCTTGGTGCTTGCTATTGGTCTGTTTACAGTTTCTATTTATTCCTGGTTTAATCTAGAAGGATTGTATATTTTCAGAAATTTGTCCATCTCCTCTGGGTTTTCCAGTTTATGTGCTAAATTTATTGAGAATCCCATATATGTGATGAGTTGCTTCTCTGTTCGAAAGTCTCTGTCATTAATTTTAGACAGTTTGATTATTACATTTCTTGGTATGGGTCACTTTAAGTTAGCATATTTGGATTTTGTTGAGCTTTCTGGTTGTTTATATTCATGTCTTTCATCAAATTTGGGAAATTGTCAGCTATTATTTCTTCAAATGTTCTCTTACTTCCTTTCTCTCTCATTTTTACATGACTACAATGCATATGTTGGTCTGCTTGATATTTTCCTAAGGGTCCCATAAAGTTTGTTTATTTTTCTTTATGATTTTTTCTATTCCTCAGACTCAATAATTTCTATTGTTTTACCTTCAATTTCACTAAATTTTTACACTATGTGTTCATATGTGCCTTTGGAATCCTCTGAATTTTTCATTTTAGTTGTACTTCTCAGCTCAAGAATTTCTTCTTGGTTTCTTTTTAGGTTTTCTATCTTTTTAATTGTATTTACATTTTGATCATACATCATGTTACCGGCTTTGTCCATGACTTCTTTTAATTCTTTGAGGACCTCTAAGGCAGTACTTTTAACTACTTTGTCTAATATATCTGTCATTAAATTTTTTTCAGAGACAGTTTTAGATGTTTTCCTTTAAATGAACAATGATTTTTTGTTTCTTTGTGTGCCTTGTTGATTATTTTTGGTCAAAAACTATACATTTAATACATTTAAACTATACTGCACATCTAATAATGTGTTTCCTCTGGATATCAGATTCTCCCCCTTACCTGGAGTTTGCTGTTTTCTTTTTATTTAAATTTTTTACAAACTGCTTTAGGTTGTTTTTTTTTTTTTCTTTTTTCTTTTTTTTTTTTTTTCTGCTGAGGACCCACCTGAGATGTTAAAACCATCTCAGGTCTTTTCTTAGCCTGTAGCTTCCCCTGTGCATAAGCAGTAACTTTATAACTCCCCCTGTATATGAAGTTGTTTTTGAATGTCCTGGTCTTAAATGTCTGGCTTACAAAAGGAGATAAAGAGAAAAATGATGGGGGATTAAAAAAGTGCCTGCCCTTTAAATCCCCTGAAATCAAGTCACCCTTATGGGGCGGGGCTTTCAACAAAGAAGGAAGGTGTTACAACAATGGCTGCTGCCTTTTATTCTGCAACTCTGTGATCAGAAGTAGCAATCAGGAATTAGAGCACACATACTTGATATTTTGAGAATAGGGTACTTTTCACCTACTCTAGCTTCCGCAAACTGTGGACAAGGTGTTCCAAGAACATTTGCACAGATGCTTGCCATAAAAGTGAAGAGTGGAGGATGTGTAGCTGCTACTCTACTCAAAATTGAAATTGACTGAAATTAACTGCAATATATTATTTAAGTCTTCCCCGGAAGTTGCGACTGTTCAGTAGATACAAGAGTTCCAAAATCGTTACATCAGAAATATTCTACCAGTGTAATTGTTTTCCAGGTAGGGAGACAGATTTCTGGTACTTCCTACTCCAGTCTTTCCAGAATCCTCTTCAATCCATTTTAATACATACAGAACACCTGTGTGTGATAAACACTTTCAGATCAGGTTCATCTTAGGAATGGCATAGACAGGCCTGATCAGAGGGAGAAAAGAACACTTCCGGAAAAAAGAAATGATATAATTTTTTATTTTTGGTTTTTCCACACTGATAAATCAGGGAAACTATATGGTTTTTATTTTTAAATATATTAATTAGTTTTTTATAAGTACTCTATGGTTTTTTTTTTCCCCAGAAATTTATTTAGAGACATGGCTCTCAACTTGGTGTAAGGCTCATATGTCAGAGAGAAGAAAAGAATTTTTTAAAGCCATATGAACAACTCTGAGACTCTGTACAATTCTCTTCTTACTTCCCAAATTTCACAATTATGAAGCCCCACTAAAATTATTGGTATAGACTACAGAGGGATAGTAACCAAAACAGCATGGTACTGGCATGCAAACAGACACATAAAACAATGGAAAAGAATAGTGAACCTAGAAAGAAATCCACACACAGTGAACTCATTTTTGTCAAAGGTGCCAGGAACATACACTGGGAAAAAAGTAGTCTTCTCACCAAGCGATGCTGGAATAACTGAATATCCATATACAGAAGAATGAAACTAGACCTCTCTCTCTCATGATCACAAAAATCAAATCAAAATGGATTACAGTCTTAAATCTAAGACCTCAAACTATGAAACTATTGTAAAAAAAATCTTAGAAAATTTTCTAGGACATTGGTCTGGGCAAAAATTTCTCTAGTAATACTCCCACAAACATAGACAACCAAAGGAAAAAAGGATAAGGACTAATGGAATCATATCAAGTTAAAAAGCTTCTGCCCAGCAAAGGAAACAATCAACAAAGTGAGGAGACAACAAACAGAATGGGAAACAGTATTTGCAAACTACCCATAAGGAGCTCAAACAACTCTATAGGAAAAAAATGTGATAACCCATCTAAAAAAATAAGCAAAAGATTTGAATAGAATGTTACAAAAGAAGACATACAAATGCCAAATAGGCATGTGAAAAGGTGCTCAACATCATTGATCATTGTAGAAATGCAAATTAAAACTGCAATGAGATATCATCTCACCCCAGTTAAAATGGCTTACATTAAAAAGACAACAGCAAATGCTGGTGAGGAGGTGGAGGAAAGGGAACCTTCATACACTGTTGGTAGGAATGTAAATTAGTACAACTGCTATGGAGAACAGTGTGGAAACGCCTCAAAAAAACAGAAGTTGAGCTCCTTAAGATCCAGGAAACCTACTGCTGGTTTTATACTAAAAAAAAAAAAAAAAAAAAAAATCAGTATTTTGAAGTGAATTCTACACCCTCATCTTTGTTGCAGTACTGTTTACAATAGCTGAGGTTTGGAAGAAAAGTGTTCATCAACAAATATATGGATAAAGAAAATATACTTATACACAATGGAGTATTCTTCAGACATAAGAAAGCATCAGTTCCTGTCATTTGAAATATTGATGGAGCTAGAGGTCATTACAATAAGTGGAAAAAGGCAGGCACAGAAAGACAAACATCACATATTCTTCTTATTTGTGAAATCTTATAATCAAAATAATTGAACTCATGGACATAGGGAGCAGAAGGATGGTTACCAGTGGCTGTGAAGGGTAGTGGGAGTGTGACAGGGGAGGTGGGATGGTTAATGGGTACACACAAAAAAATAGAAAGAATGAATAAGAACTAGTATTTGATAAAATAACAGTGTGACTATAGTAAATAATAATTTAATTGTATATTCTAAGATAACTTAAAGAATATAATTTGTTTATAACAAAGGATAAATGTTTGAGGGGGTAGATACCCCATTTTCTATGATGTAATTATTATGCATTGTATGCCTGTGTCAAAACGACTCATTCATTCCATAAATATATATGCCTATTATGAACCTACAGAAATTTAAAATACAAAAATAAAAAAGACAAAAAGAAGAAATGATTTTTAAAATTTCAGTTAAGAAAATTGCTATTAACGCCCTTATTTTCATCATTGGTTTAAATTAGATAATTTCTGTATAGAGATAGTTCTTTAGTATCTTAAATTCTATATAAAGCTTTCTTGTTTCATGTATGCATAGCGCTTAGTAGTAATTATTTTGGTAATTATTCTCAAACATGTAACAAATTACTGTGACATTACTTTTTTGTTTAAAATACATATAAAAATTTTTATCATTAAAAATAGATTAAAATCTTAAAAAATAAATAACAAAAAAATGTCATTGTAATGGTCATCTTTTCAGCCTTTCCTTTGAAATTTGTCGGCCTCCAGATCATAGAAGTTTCTGTTGCAAAAAGAAAATAATTCCATTTATGTGTATATGTGTGTATATACGTATATGTGCACACACATACTACATAATCATCAATATTCTGAAGTTTCTTCATCTTTTCATGACCCTTGACAACTCAGCCAATTACTCTGTAGCAGCTTGAAAACAAGAAATGCAGCATCTCTGGTGTCAGCCATCAAATTCGAATTCAACCATAAGAGCAGCCCATGTGAGAATCCACAAATCAGGACACACGTCAGAGAGACAGTAGACAGGAATGATTATTCCACCTAAATTACACCCAAGAGACTAGAGGTAGCAGCAGAACAATCCACCTAATTGTAATGTAGAAATGGAGAGAACCTAGTATATTTTCCTGAAGCTGAACAGAATCTCCAGTATGCTTCTGGAATGTCCCAAACCAGTTGTGTGTAAAACTAAAGCACTATTCACTTTATTAGTAAACTTCAGCATGTGATCCAAGGATTATCTGATTTGAAATTAAATCGTAGATTCTGGAACTCAATCCCCTTAAATCTCTTAAATCAGAATCTCTGAAGTTGTCTTTCAAGAATTTGCATGTCTAACAGGGTATCCAGTGGATTATTTTTAAAATAATATTTCATGCAAACATAATTACATGTAGAAAATAATGTGTGATGAATCCCCAGACCAAGATTTAAAGCATTTCCATCATTCTAGAAAGTTCCACTTGCCCCCTTTTAGTCAACTCCCCTCAATATACCAACGATGCTAAGTGAATGTCTAACTTTTCTCAGTATACATTGGTTATTTCTGCTCCTTAGTCTCATAAAAATGGAACATATGGAAACTGGACTTTGAAAATCAAAGCTTTCTAGAGCAGAAATTGTCATAAGAAAGTCTGATATTGGAATCCTTCTGAAGTGACGGAGCTGTCTCAAGTTATCTCATTTTAAGGATATTTTGCCTCTGAGGCAGGTCCTTTACATGGTTGCCAGATAGGCTGTGAAGCTGAACTCTTCTGCACCAAGGATTTTACTCTTAGAGTCAAAACCAGCTTAAGAAATCAACTACTACATTTTCATTGTCATATTTTCACCATTTCTAAAGTTATTTTTGTCTTCAATTTGAAATTTTGTAAGAGGAATTTTAAAAACACTACAATGACAACCAGTCAAAATGTCAGTTAATATCTGGCTTTAAGTAAAATAATCACAAGTGGCTATCTCAGTATTCACTGTTTCCTCTCACAGTCCTTTCAGCTTGATTGTTACAGGATTTCCCTTAAAAATTCTAGGTAGTGTCTCAGAATAAGAGAATAACACAGCAAGAAAACAGTTATAATTATCAGAGAAGCATGAAAATTATGATGCAAAACACATAGTAGACCACCTAGGCTTCAGCCCTGCTGGAGAGATGGTGGCCACTGTGGTATGTTGTTGAGTGTTTTGCTGAGTTCAGCGCTTCAAGCAATTTGACTTACGTTTTTCGTTTAACTGAGTCTTCCTCAATCAAATAGTTGTTGTAGGATCACAGACTTGCTGGAGATGTAAATTAATTTTTCTTTCCCTTATGTTTCCCTCTACAGACTCCAGCGAGGTAAGCCAGCTTTTCATTAAATAGTCTTCTCTCTTGATCTCTGATGTCAGAAGGAGTAATAAAAGTTAGAAGTGACTGTTGTACTTCCCTGTACTGCTGCTATACCAAAAGGCCTGCTTGGAGCTGGCAGGGGATGCATGTGAGATTAAATGAGAGAAGGAATAATCTAGACAGTGAAGAATGTATGCATGGCTGATGGGCCAGATAGGATGTTCAGAACAGGAAATAGTGAAAGAGGGCTTCTGAAGACGTTTTCAACTAAAGGTGATCCGGTAAGTGGAATATGCTGGGGAAACCTGGAATCTCAAATAGTCACTTTATCAGCTGCATTATTACCAAATAGGATGTTGGTTAATTTTCTTTTAAAGCTTACCATCTGATTGGGGTTTTACCCTGTCTGGCTTAGTTTTTTTCTTGCATTAACTATCATTGCTCAGAAAAATACCGTTAACTATATTTCAATTTATATATTTGCTTCTTTCTTGAAGCAAATATTTACTCCTATCAGATTTTTAACTCTATCATGTAGAAAACTTTTCACCAAGATGTGAGTCAACTTGTAACTGTGGGACTTTTAACTGGTCAATAAGAGGTTCACAGTTTATAGTCAAGCTTTTTTGGGAAGCTGTAGTTTCTTCTTTTATTTATCATAGATGTAAAGAAAAGAAAGCTACTATAATTCTGGGTCACTCAAGTAGCCTATTAGCTCCATTACCTTCTGTTTCAAAGAAGACTGTATCATTGAAAATGTTACCAATTCTGAACTGAGGTCTTTTTCATTTCTCTGACCTTTGATGCTTCCCCATTGATTCAGCACAAACTCTATTTCAGTGATAGAGATAAAATGCATATTTCCACTCTATGCTCAATTCTATACATCGCTGTTGGAGAAATAAAAATTTTATAACTTTGAAGTGATGTGCTAAGAGATTAGGGACAAAAAAGAGAAATATATGGTTACCAGGAATCATCAAATTGGCAAAATCTACAAAGTCGTCTAGAAAAACAGGACATTTGCATTGAGAATAAAAAAAATGCTGGTCCAAATTGAAGCTCTGCTACTTAATAATTGGAAATCACATAATCTGAATCTTATTTTCTTGATCTGTGAATCGAGTATACTATTACTTGGTCTTTCTGAAGTTTTTTTCTGGGGTTAAGGGTGAAAAATCAAATGAAGTAATCAATGTGAATACACCTTGTGTATCAAAAAGTACTATGAACATTTGCGCAGTTGCTGTTGCTTTTGCTGCTACTTGTGCTGATGGTGATGACAAGTCTCATGGTATCCTAGAAGACAGATACACTGGACTACAAACCCAAGCTACTGTTCTGCTAAATGTGTGTCACATTTCTATATTTTCTTATCTGTAAAATGAGGTTAAATATTACTGTTTAAAATCACACACAAAAATATAACTATTTAAATAATATATAAAGTATATAGTGTTAGCAAATGCCAAACACATGATAGATGATTAATAAATATTATTTTTCTTTGTAACTCCCTCCTACACACACACACACACACACACACACACACACACACACACACTCTGAAGCACACATTTGGGACCAGGGCAAGAGTTGGAATTAGAGCAAGAATTGGCAATTTCAAGCCTGTGAAATAAAGCTGGTCCACGCTCTGTTTTTGTAAATAAAGTTTTATCTGAACACACCCACGCTCATTTACTTACATATTACCTATAGCTGCTTTTGCACTATAATGACAGAATTGACTAGTTGCAACAGAAACTGTATGGCCCATGAAACCTAAATACTTACAGACCCATATAGCCCTTTACAAAACATTTGCTGTTCCCTGGTGTAAAGAAAGGATCTGGAATTACAAAAATAAGAAATGAATAGTCTTGTCACTTGATGTATACTTATATGAACAACAGATACAACCTTGGAAGTATAGATGGAATCACAAACATTTTGATGTCAGGACTTCTTAAAATTAAAAATCTTTAAAACATATTGGTTTTATCTGTATATTTTATCATATTCAAAATTAAAAACAAACAATGCTTTTAAAAATATTCATAAAATTACCTTACTATATATTAAAATAACATTTTCATTAAAAATATATTTTCCAAAGCAAAAATTAGTTAAAATATTAGTGCTTTATATTTTTGCAAATGCCTTTAATGTTTGACAGTGAGAATATAATATCTGTGTCTGCATTAAATCTGTTCTGATAATACACATATATAGCCTTTGCAAAATTCTGCTGTACACTTGCACAGAGTGAGTGCAAAGAACACCTTAGCATTATTATAAAAATAGTTCTGAGTTTGTTGACACTCAATTGTCCCATATTACAGTTTGAAAACCACTTCTTGGCTATGTGGGCTCTTTTTGGTTCCATATGAAGTTTAAGGTATTTTTTTTTCCAGTTCTGTGAAGAGGGTCATAAGAAGTTTGATGGGGATAGCATTGAATCTATAAATTACTTTGGGTAGTATGGCCATTTTCACAATATTGATTCTTCCTCACCGTAAGCATAGAATATTTTTTTATCTGTTGTGTCCTCTCTTATTTCCTTGAGCAGTGGTTTGTAGTTCTCCTTGAAGAGGTCCTTTACATCCTTTGTTATTCGTATTCCTGGATATTTGATTCCCTTTGTAGCAATTGTGAATGGGAGTTTGCTCTTGATTTGGCTCTCTTAGTCTGTATTTGTGTATAGGAATGCTTGTGATTTCTGCACATTGATTTTGTATCCTGAAGTTGTTTATCAGTTTGCTGAAGTTGCTTATCAGTTTCAGGAGATTTTGGGCTGAGATGATGGGGTCTTCTAAATATACAATCATGTCTTCCGCAAATAGAGACAATCTGATTTCCTCCTTTCCTAATTGAATACCCTTTATTTCTTTTTCTTGCCTGATTGCTCTGGCTAGAACTTCCAATACTATACTGAATAGGAGTGGTGAGAGAAGGCATCCTTGTCTAGCACCAGATTTCAAAGAGAATGCTTCCGGTTTTTGCCCATTCAGTTTGATATTTTCTGTGGGTTTGTCATAAATAGCTTTTATTGTTATGAGATACATTCCATTGATACCTAGTTTATTGAGAGTTTTTAGCATAAAGGGCTGTTGATTTTTTTTGAAGGCCTTCTCTGCATCTATTGAGATAATCATGTGGTTTTTGTCTTTGGTTCTGTTTATGTGGTGGATTATGTTTATAGACTTGTGTTTGTTGAACCAGCCTTGCATCCCTGGGATGAAGCCTACTTGATTGTGATGGATAAGCTTTTTGTTGTGCTTTTGCAATTGGTTTGCTGGTATTTTATTGAATATTGTTGCATCTATATTCATCATGGATATTGGTCTAAAGTTTTCTTTTTTTGTTGAGGCTCTGCCAGGTTTTGGTATCAGATGATGTTGGTCTCATAAAATGATTTGGGAAGGATTTCCTCTTTTTGTATTGTTTGGAACAGTTTCAGAAGGAGTGCCAGCAGCTTCTCTTTGTACGTCTGGTAGAATTCGGCTGTGAACCCATCTGGACCTGGGCTTTTTTTGGTTGGTAGGCTATTAATTGATGCCTCAACTTCATTCCTTCTTATTGATCTATTCATGGTTTCGACGTCTTCATGGTTTAGACTTGTGAGGGTGCAACTATTCAGGAATTTGTATCCTGAGACTTTGCTGAATTACTTATCATCTTAAGGAGATTTGGGGCTGAGACGAGGGGCTCTTTTAAATATACAATCATCTGGAGGCATCATGCTACCTGACTTTAAACTATAGTATAAGGCTACAGTAATCAAAACAGCATGGTACTGGTCCAAAATAGAGATATAGACCAATGGAACAGAACCTTGCCATGTATGTACCTATGCAACAATCCTGCATGTTTTACACACGTACCCCAGAATCTAAAGTGCAATAAAATATATATATACACACATATATGTGTACACACACACACACACACACACACACACATATATATATATACATACATATATGAGAAACCACTTCTATAAGGTGGTGTGTAAATGTACAAAATCCAAACCAGGATAGTAACCTCAAAATATAAAATTTACCTTTTAATTTTTAGGCCCTGATAAATTTTACTCTCTGCTTTATAGCAAATAATCTGTTTCGAATACAGACATATTTTGTTAAGCAGGAGACTGTGCACTAAAAGGTAGTCCTTAAACCAAAATCCCCTATATAAAACCACGTATTTTCTATTGATTTGCATTTTTCAAAGGTAAAAATGGATTCACATTTTTATGTGTAAAATTTACTGCCTATGATCCCACGTCTTATTTACTGAGGATGCAAACCATACTAACCCAGAATCAGGGTTTTGTGACCATCCATTTTAAATATAATTGCCTCTACTATTTCTAAGTCCCTGTTCTGCAACTCTGTGGCTCTTCCAAATTTGAGAAACAGTTGTGATAGACCCTGTACTGAGTATTAGTATTTCCCAGAGGTACTATTAATGTTTATGGTCAGATCATCCCTGAGTTTCCATTAAAAAAAAGAGGTTCTTAGGCACTGCAACTTTTCCCCATCAGATTTTCTGACCATCTGCCTTTGCTCCTTAGGAGCTCCATTTGCCTCGTTGTGTTTGTCCATCCCTGCAAATGCCAAAGATATAGAATACATGAGCCTACTTCTCCTGTGGCACTGTGAGGGGAATCCTTGGCAATGTGTCCATCTCTATTTGATGGCTCCTTACTTCTTCGATCACTAATGTAGAATTAGATTAGGCACAAGCTACCACAAAAAAGAAGCATAATGTTTGATATAAATAAAGAAATCTTTAAAAATTATGACACAAACATGTTCACTGTAGATAACTTGGAAATACACATGCACAAAACCTAAACCAAATGTACACCCTAAATATCACCACTAGAAACAACTATTTTG
Source organism: Saimiri boliviensis (assembly GCF_048565385.1). Classification (NCBI taxonomy): domain Eukaryota; kingdom Metazoa; phylum Chordata; class Mammalia; order Primates; family Cebidae; genus Saimiri; species Saimiri boliviensis. Next base: position 79,240,721 of record NC_133450.1, read on the forward strand.
GAATACTTTTAGTACTCTCATTATTATTTTAATTAGTCACTTGTGATCTCATCTAAAACTTAAAAACAGAGTACTAAATGATTTCTTTAAGATACTTAACTAGTAGAAAAACCTAATCTACTATTTTCACAAAACCTCATCACAATAAATACTTATTGAAAAATAACAACAGTATGTTATCTTTTAAAATACTTCTAATAAATATTATTTTACTTAGAGTATAGAAAATTTATATAGGCTTTTTTTTTTTTTTTTTTTTTGGGACGGAGTTTCGCTCTTGTTACCCAGGCTGGAGTGCAATGGCGCGATCTCGGCTCACCGCAACCTCCGTCTCCTGGGTTCAAGCAATTCTCCTGCTTCAGCCTCCTGAGTAGCTGGCATTACAGGCACGCGCCATCATGCCCAGCTAATTTTTTGTATTTTTAGTAGAGATGGGGTTTCACCATGTTGACCAGGATGGTCTCGATCTCTCGACCTCGTGATCCACCCACCTCGGCCTCCCAAAGTGCTGAGATTACAGGCTTGAGCCACCGCGCCCAGCTTTATATAGGCTTCTAATTATTATTTTTGAATAAAATGAAATCATTTATTTTCTATTAGAGAATTGAAAAATAGTGTTTCTATTTAAGTAAATTCAAATAAACTTGTGCAAGAATGCATAACTGGTTCAATGCATAACTGAACTTGACATTATTTCAGGTAGGAAAGACTGGATAATGCAATGAGCAATGTTGGGATTATAATCAGCTGAACGGGGAAAATTTAATTTTTTATGTGATTGACACATGAAAAAGTAAAAATGAGGATTTGATTTGTAGATAATAATATCCTTTAGCTATTACATTTAAAATAATTAAATTTAAAAATGGCAATGAACTCAGTAATTTTTATGTTTTTGCAACACATGATATGTATCACTGTACAATTTCAGTTTTTGAAGGTTTTCAATAAAATTTAACAAAATTTAACATACCTTCATGCTAAAAACTCTAGGTATTAATGGAACAGGTATTAATGGATAAACTAGGTATTAATGGAACATATCTCAAAATACTAAGAGCTATTTATGACAAGCCCATAGCCAATATCATGCTGAATGGGCAAAAGCTGGAACCATTCCATCTGAAAATTGGCACAAAACAAGGATGACCTCTCTTAACACTCCTATTCAACATAGTATTGGAAGTTCTGGCCAGAGTAACCAGGCAAGAGAAAGAATAAAGGTATTTGAATAGTTAGAGAAGAAGTCAAATTGTCTCTGCAGATGACATGACTATATATTCAGAAAACTCCATCATCTCAGAGCCAAAACTCCTTAAGCTGATAAGCAACTTCAACAAAACAAATATGAAAAAATCACAAGCATTTCTATACACCAATAATAGACAAGCAGAGAGCCAAATCATGAGTGAACTCCTATTCACAATTGCTACGAAGAGAATAAGACACCTAGAAATACAACTTACAAGGAACATGAAGGACCTCTTTAAGGAGCACAACAAACCACTGCTTAAGGAAATAAGAGAGGACACAAACAAATGGAAAAACATTCCATACTCAGGTAGAAAGAATGAATATAATGAAAATGGCCATACTGCTCAAAGTAATTTATAGATTCAATGCTATTCCCATCAAAACACCGTTGACTTTCTTCACAGAATTAGAAAGAACAACTCTAAATTTCATATGGAACAAAAAAAGAGCCCATATAGCCAAGACAATCCTAAGCTACAAGAACAAAGCTGGAAGCATCATGCTCCCTGACTTCAGATGATACTGCAAGGCTACCATAAACAAAGCAGCATGGTATTGGTACCAAACAGATAAACAGACCAATGGAACGGAACAGAGATCTTGGAAATAACATCATACATATACAACAATCTGGTCTTTGACAAACCTGACAAAAACAAGCAATGAGAAAATGATTTCCTATTTAATAAATGATACTGGGAAAACTGGTTAGCCATATGCAGAACCTGGATCCCTTTCTTACACTTTATACAAAAATTAACTTGAGATGGATTAACGACTTAAATGTTAAGCCCAAAACCACAAAAACCCTAGAAGGAAATCTAGGCAATACCATTCAAGACATAGGCATGGGCACAGACCTCATGACTAAAACACCAAAAGCAATGGCAACAAAAGTCAAAATTGACAAATGGAATCTAATTAGACTAAACAGCTCGTGCACAGCCAAAGAAACTATCATCAGAGTGAACAGGCAATCTAGAGAATAGGAAAAATTTTTATACTCTATCCATCTGACAAAGGACTAATATCCAGAGTCTACAAGGAACCTTAAAAAAAATTTACAAGAAATAACCCCATCAAAAAATGGGTGAATGATATGAACAGACACTTATCAAAAGAAGACATTTATGTGGCCAAAAAACACACAAAAAAGCTCATCATCACTAGAGAAATGCAAATCAAAACCACAATGAGATACCATCTCAAGCCAGTTAGAATGGTGATTACTAAAAAGTCAGGAAACAACAGATGCTGGCAAGGCTGTGGAGAAATAGAATGCTTTTACAATGTTGGTGGGAGTATAAATTAGTTCAACCATTGTAGAAAACAGTGTGGTAATTCCTTAAAAATCTAGAACCAGAAATACCACTTGACCAAGCAATCCCATTGGATTATAGACACAAGCACATATATGTTTATTGCAGCACTGTTTACAATAGCAAAGACTTGGGACCAACCCAAATGTCCATCAATGACAGATTCCATAAAGAAAATGTGGCATATATACACAATGGAATACTGTGTAGCCTCAGAAAAAAATGAGTTCATGTCCTTTTCAGGGACATGGATGAAACTGGAAGCCATCATTCTCAGCAAGCTAACACAGGAACAGAAAACCAAACACTGATATTCTCACCCCTAAGTGGGAGTTGAACAATGAAAACATATGGACACAGGGAGGGGACCATCACACACTGGGGCCTATTGGGGGGTGTGGGGCAAAAGGAGGGAGAGCATTAGTATAAATACCTAATAAATGCAGGGCTTAAAACCTAGATGATGGGTTGATAGGTGCAGCAAACCACCACGGCACATTGCATACCTATGTAACAAACCTGCAGGTTCTGCACATGTTCTGTCCCAGAACTTAAAGTAAAAGAAAAAAGAAAAAAAATTTCTTTCAGCGTCACAAAATCTCTAATTTTATCAATTTAGTCAGCATACAATAAGGTAATCATAAAGGCATCATGAGAAATAAAATTTCATGAAAGTATACGTTTATAGAAAGAGTGTGTTTCAGGAAAAAGTCTTATTTCAAAAAAATGGTCTTTTTTTTTAAAAAAAAAGACTGTTTAAAATATCTTTTTTTCTGCCAGCCAAGTATAGCTTTACAAAATACACGTAGTAATAGTAATGACCTAACAGCCAATGCTCATTAGGATCAATAAAAATCAATTTTTAAAGTAATATAAACTTATTAGGGAAATTTCATGAACTATCTTTTGGTTCATAAGATGAGCTAGTCTCTATATAAATCAGGTTTAGTGCTTTTACAGGGTAGGTATTGAGGCTATAAACATTCTAGAGAGAGATTCAGACTTCAGAAAGAGGAACTTTAGAGAGCCAGCTGCAGAGCCAAGGCACTAATTCAGCACTGGTGGAATAGGATAGCATACAAAAGACATGGAGATATAGAAGATAATATTTCTTTCCATGCATGGCTGTATTGATAGAAGCAAGCTTCCATCAAAAAATAATTTCCTTCTAAAAGTTTCATATGGCATAAACATTAAAACATTTCCTTTAGTGCATCATAGATCAGCTTTTCCTCCAAAGATTATTCTTCTGGAAAAATAAAGTCCAGAAGAGAAATATTTTATTGTTACAGCCATAAAAATTATACTCATTCACTAATGCTGCAGCCGGAGTATAAAAGAGAGAAGTGTCAACTTTAGCTATACTTTTCACCAACTTTTCTATTTTGGAAGAAAAGCATACAGGAATAAACGTAAGTTCTGGAGAAATTCTCTTTAATTTATGAAAAATAAATTATTCATAATTATGAGATTTTATATTCAGTAATGCATTTCTTATTATGCTTTTTATCAGTGTGCCTCAACTGTGAAGGTTGAGACTTCCTGTTAAAAATGATACCATATTACAGTCATGCACCACATAACAATGTTTGGTCAATGACAGACATATTTACAATGGTAGTCCCATAAGACTATCTTACTTACTATGTCTTTTCTATGTTGATGTAAGTTTAAAAACACAAATATCAGCCATTGTGTTATAATTACCTACAGTATTTAGTAAAGTAACATGCTATAAATGTTTGCAGCCTAGGAGCAATAGGTCATCTCATATAGCCTAGTGATGTAGTAGTGGGCTACTATTTAGCTTTGTAAAAGTACACTTTATCATGTTTGTGGACTAATGAAATTGCCTAACAATGCACATCTCAGAAAGTATCTTTGTTATTAAGTGATGCATGATTTTATTCCCCCTCCCTTCTTACTCACCTGACTCCTTATTTTTTCATAGCATGCTTAACTCATCATTTGCCAATTCTTGCCAGTTTTTACTCCTCTGCAGTGTATTTAGCATTCATCCTTCCATTATCATTTCCATTGTCACATCTCATATTTCTATTCTCTGTCACCTGGAAAACTGCAGAGTTTCCATGATATGGCACATTGTGGCCTGAGAATGTTTATATGCACATTTTCCATTTCTGTTGCACTCTGTCATGAAATTCAGTAACCATAGTAGTTCCTTGTTCAAAAGCCACCAATGGCTTTAAAGCATTGGTGTTCAAGAAGTGTTCAAGTAGCCTGGTCAAATATCAACATACTTTACAGTGATTTCAGTCTTATTCTACATAAAGGTTATGATTTAATCTGGACATATCTTATTCTTTCCTGATTCTTGTCAGACTATTTCTTCTGTCCACTATAATATAGATTTCATGTGGCCAGTAAATCTTTTTGTTTTTTTCACTGCTATACTCACGGTTCCTAATGATTCTATTAATAACTATTAATAGAATTCTTAATGAATTATTTCATAAATACATGCATATTTCAAATAGTTTTGTCCACATTTTATATCTCTGAAAATCCCTGACTTTTTATTTTTGAATGCAGTTGACCACAGTGAGTGGTTTGTTCTCATCATAAAGGGAAGATGGATCAGAATGAGTAACAATTCTTTGGTGAGTTTTAGAAAGTGGAAAGATGTCCTGTTATTGTTTATTCAACAAATGCTTAATGATTAACTTCTATGTACAAGGACCTGCTTCCATAGTTTCTATCTTCAAAACCCTCAAAATCTGAACCTTGAGACAGAAAAAAAAAATCTACTTAGGATATATTGTTGATTTCAATATTTTGAGATTTAATCATAAAATAAAATGGCAAAACATAGAAGTCAGTTACTTTAATTGGATACATTGGAGAATCTTTGAAATGGTCATTCAAGCCCAATTTAAAGAATGAGTTGAAATTTGCTGGAGACATAAAGAGAGGACGGGAACAGTTAGAAGATAGCCCATGAGGGGATTGAAGAATTTTCAGTCCAGTGTGGTGGCTCATGCCTGTGATTTCAATACTTCGTGAGGCTGAGGTGGGAGGATCACTTGAGGCCAGGATGTCAAGACCAGCCTGGTCAACAGAGTGAGACCCCATCTCTACAAAAATAAAAAGCAAAATACTAGCTGGATGTGGTGGCATACCCTTGCAATCCCAGCTACTCTGGAAGCTGAGATGGGACAATTGTTTGAACTGAAGAGTTCAAGGCTGCAGGGAACTATGATTACACCACTGAACTCCAGGGTAGGTGACAGAGAACAATGCTGTCTCTTAAAATAATATATAACTTTGAACTATTATAATAAATTACTTAAAGTGCTCTTAGTTGCCCATCCGCTTGCACAATGGAATAGCATGTGCTGTGATAGCATAAGTGTAGGTTGTTATGAGAGTCAATAGGGAGATCATCATACCTGGATTGTGGGAAGAAATAAGGGAAGGCAGCAAGGAAGATCAGGGAATGTAAAAGTTAACACATTAACACACTTAACGTAAGTGGGTGAAGGAAGAATAGGTAAATGTCTACTTAAAAAAAGAAGAAAATAAACAGCATCAAATTTAAGAAGTTATAAAATATTATGTTAAAAAGCAAGACATATAAGGGTAATAATAATAAAATCATAAGTCAGAAAAAATATAATTACAAAATCTTGACTGGCTTCTAAAAAAAGAAACAATCATAAAATAGATGTTTCAATAAAATTTAATCAGGATAAACTACACATTTAAAAATTACAAATAAAGGATATAACAACGGGTGTGAAAATATTTAAAGTTATAATTTAAAACTATGATATATTAATATTTTAAGTCTTAAGTAGATAATTTAACTTTAATAGATGAATATAGCAATAACAAAGTAGTATATACTAAAAAAGGATAACTTACTCCAAAAACAACTTTACAAGCAACGAATTTGTAGAAAATTTCCTTCAATAATCAAGAAATGTAAAATGTCAACAAAATGTTCAATGACATAAAAAAGTGGGGGGGGGGAACCAAATTTTTAACAAAGCTTTTGTAAATCTGATATATATAATCTGATAATGGCAACAGTGAAGAATATTACAGAACCTCTTTCAGATAAACATATGGAAAATCTTAGAAAACCTTCCCAAAATATTAAGGAAAGTAACATAAAAATCAGAAGCTATGTCATAAATTTATTGAACAAAATTCAAGACTGATTTCTGATTAAGAAGAAAAAAACAATTATTGGGAAAAGTGAAAATACTAATATCTAACTAATACATTAAGGACGCCAATCTAAAATTTGCTAATAGCATTATATTTACAAAATTAACATGAGAAGGAAATAATAATAATTAACATTATGTTGCAATTCTGGGAATTCTGATCAATGCAATAAAATATCAAGCAGAAATAACTGATTAGAAAGAGGTGATAACTCATATTATTTACAAATATTATAAGTATAAGGAACCTTGAAATGATTATTTTATGGAATTTATTATAATAAATTATTAAAGTCTACCTTAGGAAAAGAATACTAAGAAAAAATGTTATTAACAAAAATATTTTTGGAGTTATTTATGTCAACAAAATTTGGAAAAGCTATTTAGCTAGAAGGAAATGGTACATTGATATAGACTGGCATTAAACTTAGTTTCTTAATTTGATTAAATTTTATTTCTATGAGACATTTGTATCGCTCCAAGTCTGTATGTATAGACACTGACTGAAACACAATGTGAGTTGTAATATTGAATATGTGATATAATGGTAACCACGAAGAAAATATCAGAGAATGAAATGGAAGGAAAACAGCAAACCCTGAATAATGATTACCTTTGGACTGCGGGATCTTAGTTCCTTTTACTCTCCTTACTAATTTGAAATTTGCAAATTTATTACCTTGAGAATTTGAGACTACATTATATATATAATTAGAAAACATAAAATGAGTGCTAAATAAACAAATATATCAAATTCTGTTTAGAATTCACTTCCCCAGGAAACTTTCCTTGATTAATCCCACTCGCAGTGATATGGCACCCCCATACTTATGTATTCAGTTTTCACCATATTAATTTGCATGTTTTAAAAAGTCAGTTTATGAGTATGATCATGGCATTTCTACATTTATGTAATGTAGTCTCCAAACTGAATTATAAGCTTGAGAATATGAGCAACCACAGTGTATTTCCAACTATATTTGTACAATAAATCATGTGGTACTTTTCACAGAGTGAATGTTGTTAACAAACTGAACACCTGATGAAACATTGGAAACATTGGAATGTCTGACAAGAGGAACAGACATGAAATGAAATCCAACATTCTGTATAATTCTTACTGCCTCTTAACCCTATTTGTTGAATTACAAAGATACATATACAAAAAGTTGAGCATTATACTCTTAGCTGTACGTTATCATTTCAAAACAAAACTTATACATGGCTTATCCAATAGTGCTCCCATTGTAAAAACTTTTAAGCTCTAACTTTCTGCCACTACTACATTACCTTTATATTAGTTTATGGCATACCTCTTTCTGAGGTTCTGTCAATATTCATCTGAAGTATTTTTGTGTAAAAATTTGATAGTAATGAGAAAATAGATAACTGCTTCTAATAGGCAGAAGTCATTACCACTGCTTTTCCTATTAACATATACTCACTATTTCTTCATGTCCCAGATGTTCAGGCATATGGGAATGAAAAAAATTAATGAGTTGGAACCTCTTGATTTAGTTATTCTGGTGACAATCTGTATAGCTCATTGATGATTGTTTTACCCTTGACAAAGTGGCTGCAATTGTTACTTGCAGACGAAGCCACACTTAATTTCTTTTCTCCACTCCCCACTTAATTGTATTTGTTATTCCTGATCAGAGAAATGAGTTAAGAAACATGCCACTAACTGCATGTGCTCCCTATACTTATCGATTAGCTAAAGAACACTATTAGTGTTTCCTACTTTAGCCAGATCAAAAAATGTGATCCAGTTATTTAGTGAATGTTACTCACTTCAGGGGATAGGGCTTTGGTCAAGAATTGTGAGAAGCTCTTGAAAAAGGAAAAGAAAACCTTCCATAACAATAATACAATTCCAAAAGCAAAAGGAGAAAAATGTAAATGTATTAAATCAAAAAATATTTTAAGATAAGGGAAAAGAAGGTTTAGAATTGTGAGTCACAGACAAATTGTGAAGGTGAGTAATGGCCCAGAAATCAAAGCAGAGGGGAAACTATGGTTGGTGAATATAGTTGCAATTCTACTTAAATAATGTTATTAGCAGCTAGCTCAATTCAAGCTTTGAAGAAATAGAAAGAGTGTTTATATCAATACTCTTAATCTACTAGTGACAATATCAAGACAATTGTTGAAATATACTTAAAAGAAAAGAAGTTAGTGAAAGCAGAGAAGGAAAGACTATTGAACTTTTGTGGTTTGCTTTGTAAAAATGTTCCCATGCCCAACATTACATGCACAAAAATAAAACACTGAAAATAGCAAATCCTGGCCATTCAAATGAGAGTCAGCTATTAATTCTTTGGCCATAGGCTGTATTTCTACAAGCAAACTTTAGCTAAAATATGTGATTCAGTACAGATACTATTTTTTTTCCAAGTGTTTACAACCCATTTTAGTCCATTTAGACTGCTATAACAAATTACCTTTGACTGTGTAATTTATAAACAGAATTTATTGTTCACAGTTCTGAGGGTTGGGAAGTCCAAAATTAAGGTGCCAGCAGAGTTGGTATCTGGTGAGGTTTGTTTCTCATAGATGGCACCTTACTGCTGCATCTTCACATGGCATAAGGGTAAAAGGGGCAAACTAGCTTCCTAAGGGTTCTTTCATAAGGGCACTAAATTATTCATGAAGGTTCCCCCTCAGCTCCTGTGCCATGACCTACTTATATCCAAAAGGCCTCACCTTTATTTATTTATTTATTTATTTTTGAGATGGAGTCTTGCTATGTCGCCCAGGCTAGAGAGCAGTGGCATGATCTCGGCTCACTGCAACCTCTGACTCCTGGGTTCAAGCAGTTCTCCTGCCTCAGCCTTCCAAGTAGCTGGAATTATAGGAGTGTGCTAATTTTTGTCCTAAAATTAGCCACAAGTGGCTAATTTTTGTATTTTTAATAGAGATGGCATTTCACCATGTTGGCCAGGCTGGTCTAGAACTCCTAACCATTTGATCCATCCATGTCAGCCTCCCAAAGTGCTGGGATTATGGGTGTGAGCCACTGCACTCAGCCTGGCCTCACCTCTTAACACCAACATATTGGGAATTCCGTTTCAATATATGAACTTAGAGAGCTATAAACATTGAGCCCCTAGCACAAATCGAGTTTGAATTTTTGAGGCACCTGTCAAAATATATATTTGAAAAGAGCAGAATGTCTGGAATGCCAAATAAATTACATTAGCAGAGGCAAATACTAACAATGAAATGAAAAGAAATGCAAAGAAAAAATTACAGAGAGAACAATTTAATTTTAACATTGAGGAAAATCTTTGAATGTGGGTTCCATTCAATTGTACAATAGCTCGATGTATACAGCATCAACACTTTTAAAAAATTGAGATAAAATATTTTTGAATTTCATCAAATTAGGATGTAATGCTAGGAGAAGAATTCATACTTTGAAGAGACTGTCATAAAGAATTTACTTGGTCCTGTTTGCACTTGCCACATGCTGTTTTCAATATGAATATTTTCACAAGATTTACATGCCTAATACATGAGTTGGCTCCTAACCTTGCAGCGATTGTTACCAATAGATACACTGGTCAAAAAAGTATCTTCTACTGTCCTGCATGAGCATGGACATGGACATCTTAGTATTAATGCATAATAAAAACTTTCAGTTCCACTTAATATTTATTGACAATGTGCTAATCATAAGGAAGACTGTGGATAAAGGTGGATGATAAGATAGATTTAAGTTGGGAAAACTACAACCACTAAATCTACAAGGGCTGAAAATATATAGAGTCAGAAGCACACAGAAATCACTGAACCACAAATTAAATGGCCATAAGTGCTATGACATACCCAAACCATGTCCTACTTAAGTAGTCCTTTAAATGGATAAATAATACCTTAATTCTGACTAAGAAGGGAGAATGTTTCTAGGAATAGTTCTCGAAAAAGTTGCATCAGTTTTGATTCATACACAGAGATTGTTCTAGAAAAAGAACTAGCTAAAGAAAGACCTAGCATAATTTTTTTCTTGCACAATATCAGGGAACCCAACAGTTTTGTCAGCAGAAGCTACTTTTAATTTCTTTGAATACTTGAGATCATCTGGGAAGATGGTGGTAAGTAAGGCAGCTGATGATTGTATATTTAGAAGACCCCATCATCTCAGCACAAAGTCTCCTGAAACTGATAAGCAACTTCAGCAAAGTCTCAGGATACAAAATCAGTGTGCAGAAATCACAAGCATTCCTATACACCAATAACAGACTTAAAGAGAGCAAATCAACAACAAACTGCCATTCACAATTGCTACAAAGAGAATAAAATTCCTATGAATACAACTAAGAAAGGATGTATAGGACATCTTCAAGGAGAACTACAAACCACTGCTCAAGGAAATAACAGGGGACACAAACAGATGGAAAAACCTTCCACGCTCATGGTTAGGAAGAATCAATATTGTGAAAATTACCATACTGCCCAAAATAATTTATGTATTCTTCGCTATCCCCATGAAACTACCTATGACCGTCTTCACAGAACTGGAATAAAAAACACCTTAAACTTCATATGGAACCAAAAGAGAGCCCACATAGCCAAGTCAATTCTAAGCAAAAAGAACAAAGCTGGAGGCATCACGCTACTGGACTTCAAACTATACTACAAGGCTACAGTAATCAAAACAGCATGGTACTGGTATCAAAACAGAGATATAGACCAATGGAACAGAACAGAGGCCTCAGAGGCAATGCCACACATTTACAACCATCTGATCTTTGACAAACCTCACAAAAACAAGCAATGGGGAAAGGATTCTCTGTTTAATAAATGGTGTTGGGAAAACTGGCTAGCCATGTGCAGAAAGCAGACACTGGACCCTTTCCTGACACCTTACACTAAAATTAATTCCAGGTGGTTTAAAGACTTAAACATAAGACCTAACACCATAAAATCCCTGGAAGAAAACCTAGGCAAAGACATTCAGGACATAGGCATAGGCAAGGACTTCATGACTAAAACAACAAAGCAACGGAAACAAAAGCCAAAATAGACAAATGGGATCTAATTAAAATCCAGAGCTTCTGCACAGCAAAATAAACAATAATTAGAGTGAACTGGCAACCAACAGAATGGGAAAACGTTTTTGCAATCTACCCATCTGACAAAGGGCTAATATCCAGAATCTCCAACAAACTAAAACAGATTTACAAGAAAAAAACACACAAACCCATTCAAAAGTGGGTAAAGGATTTGAACGGACACTTTTCAAAAGAAGACATATATGAAGCCAACAAACATGAAAAAGTGCTCATCATCATTGATTGTTAGAGAAATGCAAATCAAAACCACATTGAGATCATTGAGATACCATCTCACGCCAGTTAGAATGACGATCATTAAAATATCTGGAGACAACAGATGCTGGAGAGGTTGTGAAGAAATAGGAACACCTTTACACTGTTGATGGGAGTGTAAATTAGTTCAACCATTGTGGAAGACAGTGTGATGATTCCTCAAGGACCAAGAAACAGAAATTCCATTTGACCCAGCAATCCTATTACTGGGTATATATCCAAAGGATTATAAATTGTTCTATTATAAAGACTCATACACATGTATGTTCATTGCTGCCCAGTTTCCAATAGCAAAGACCTGGAACCAACCCAAATGCCCATCGATGATAGACTGGACAAGGAAAATGTGGCACATATACATAAAAAATGATGAGTTCATGTCTTTGTAGGGACTTGGTTGAATCTGGAAAATGTCTTTCTCAGCAAACTGACACAAGAACAGAAAATCAAACACCACATGTTCTCACTCATAGGCAGGTGTTGAACAATGAGAACACATGGACAGAGGGAGGGGAGCAACATACACTGGAGTCTGTTGGGGGGAATAGGGGAGAGACAGCAGGGGTTAGGAAGTTGGGGAGGGATAATATGGGGAGAAATGCCAGATATAAGTGATGGGGATGGAGGCAGCAAACTACACTGCCATGTATGTACCTATGCAGCAATCCTGCATGTTCTTCACATGTACCCCAGAACCTAAAGTGCAATAAAAGATATATATTAATTAATTAATTAATTTTAGAAAAATAAAGGATTTATCAGGAGCTGGGCACAGTGGCTCATGCCTGTAATCCCAGCCATTTAGAAGGCAGAGGTCAGAAGATTGCTTAAGGCCAGATCTTAGAGATCAACCAAGGCAATATAGCTAGACCCCCATGTCTACAAAACATAGAAACAATTAGATGGGCATTGTGGCCGAATGCTTATGGCCCCAGCTATTGGGGAGGCTGAGGTAAAAGATCAGGAGTTTGAGGCTACAGTGAGCTATGGTTGTGATGACAGCGGCTGATAACATCATGCCAACTGCAGCGGGGAGGTGCAGCTGGGGCTGTATACTCCCTGGAGTTGGCAGGATGGGGACAAGTGGAAGCCCTGCCCCTTCCGAGTTGTAATGGGAACTCCCTGGGTGCTGCTGCAGCTGTCCAAACTGCAACTATAGTTGTAGACCCGAGACTCCCACTCCATGGAGCAGGCAGGAGTCAAGCCACCTCCCCAACTCTGCCCTTGCCTCAGCCCCCCGACTCAGCCACCAGGGCTTCAGACTCAGGCATTCTTGCACTCTTGGGGGGCCTGGGAAGGCCCCTCTTGCCCCTTACAGGCTCAGAGATGCCTACTCCTGCTGCCTGGCCTCTCCCAGATCCTGGCACTATTCTCTGATCTCAGGGAGGGATTGGGGCCCAGCCAGGTGCTGTCACAGCCCAGTCAGGTGTGCATACTTTAGGAACAGTAGTGACATGCCAGCCTCCTGGTACCTCAATCACCTCTGGATTTTGGGCACTGAGGAACAGGAGTGTGGGAGGGGAAGTTGAGGGGGTCTGAGGGTGCCTGGGCACTGGCCTGCAGGTGCCCCTTGATGCTAGCAGCCTGGGTGGTATGAATGGACCTCGGAGGCAGACAGGTTCCTGGGTGGAAGGGGGTGGGTCCCCAGTGAAGCCTCACCTTCAGGCTAGGCTGCCAGCCCTGCAGACTGGAGGGGAAATTCATGGTGCTTTTTCCTGGGCCCACCCATGGCTGCCCATGGATCAATGGGCACACACTTCCTTCCCTCTGATGTCCATAAAAGCCCAGGATTCAGCCAGAGCATGGCAGAAGACAGAGGAGGGAAGACTAGCTGCAGAGAGGAGCTACCCTCTCTGCTGATAGCTGGAGACAATGGAGGGCCAGCTGCAGATAGGAACTACCGTCTCTGCTAAGTGCTTCAGAGACCTGCAGAGATGTCTGGGGACTACCAGCTGCAGAGAGGAGCAGCCCTCTCCAGGGCTTCCTTTTCTGTGAGAGCTGAACACCTGACAGGATGACCTACAGAAAGGAGTTACCCACTATGGGTCTCGTCTGAGCTGTTCTAACACTTAATATAGCTCCTCTTTATTCCTTATTCAGTTGTCTGCTACTCCATTCTTCCCGGATGCAGGATAAGAGCTCAGGCAAAGGCTCCACCTGCCACATAGGTTTTCAGCCAGAAAATTGACATCCCAAAGATTCCGTAACAATTGCCCAGCAATTCTATACTTCAGCATGTGTGACAGACTGAGACCCTGACTCTTAAATAAATAATAATAAATTAATCATCTACAAGTTATTAAAGACTGCTAATAGCTTATAATTGTGCTACCTTCCCATTTGAAATGAAAGGGATGAATGTTAACCCCAGGTAAGTTTTCCCAAAGTTATAACCCTGCTTTTGACCTCTTTCAGATTCAGACAGACATTAGCACTGCTCAGTTACCTTCAATATTAAGCCAATCCTGAAATGAAACTGGCAGCATTTGAGAACACTGACCTAGACTTGAAGGTGGATCTGTAATTAGGATTGCCCCTTTAAGCCCAATATCAAGGTACACAATAAATCATGAATTTCTCATCAACCAAATTTAGTGAATTTTTTCCTATAATTCTGATTATAACTTTGCCTTGATTGCACATTAATACAACTATTTGCTGTATCTTCTTTATTGTCCCAAATGTTTTGGGTTGACATACTGATGTTACCTAGTAGTTTTGGTCTCAAGTTTCAGTAGCTGCTGCTCCAATGTAAAATGATCACCCATAAGCTTAAGTTTTTATTCATATGATACCTTGTCTGATACTATCATCATCTATCAAATAAAAAGTTGAGTATTTTCTTAGTCAGTGTGGGCTGTTATAACAGAATACCATAGATTAAGTGGCTAAAACAGCAAACATTTATTTTTCACAGATAGGTAGACTAGAAATCTGAGATTAGGGAGTCAACATGGTTGGGTTCTTGGTGAAAGCTGTCTTCCTGGTTTACAGATGGCTGTTTTACTGTACTCTCACATGATGGAGAAAAAAATCTCTTGTGTCTCTTCTTAGAAGAGCACTACTTTCCTTTAATGTGGGCTTCATCTTCATGACCTGATTGCCTCCCAAAGGATTACCTCCTAATACCAACACATTAAGAGTTAGGATTTCAACATATAAATTTGAAGGATTTTCAATGGGCACACTATAATCAGTTCAAAATAAGTATCAATGTCAACTCAGTTCAAGTTTGAATTTGTTTTGCTTTGGGTGACAAATCTCTAACTAATTTGAATTCATCTTTCCCCAATCTGGCTTGATGTTGTCTTCTTTCTCTTTCACCACCAACAGTTAACAAGATGTCCGTTTTCCTTTAGGCTAAGTCTGTTTTCGTTATCACAATAGAGAACTCTGTAAGCTATATCTTAGTTGACCCTTTCATAATATTTTCCATCACAGAAAAAATACATTCTTTTTTTTTTTCCAAGCTTTTTTTTTTTTTTTATTGCATTTCAGGTTTTGGGGTACATGTGAAGAACATGCAAGATTGTTGCATAGGTACACACATGGCAGTGTAGTTTGCTGCCTTTCATCCCCTCACCTGTATCTGTCATTTCTCCCCATGCTATCTCTTCCGACCTCCCCACCCCCCGCCCCTCCCCCATTTTCCCCAAACGGAACCCAGTGTGTAGTGCTCCCCTCCCTGTGTCCATGTGTTCTCATTGTTCAACACCCGCCTATGAGTGAGAATATATGGTGTTTGATTTTCTGCTCTTGTGTCAGTTTGCTGAGAATGATGGTTTCCAGGTTCATCCATGTCCCTACAAAGGACGTGAACTCATCGTTTTTGATGGCTGCGTAATATTCCATGGTGTATATGTACCACATTTTCCCTATCCAGTCTATCATCGTTGGGCATTTCGGTTGGTTCCAGGTCTTTGCTATTGTAAACAGTGCTGCAATGAACATTCATGTGCACGTGTCCTTGTAGTAGAATGATTTATAATCCTTTGGATATATACCCAGTAATGGGATTGCTTGGTCAAATGGGATTTCTATTTTTAGGTCCTTGAGGAATCGCCACACTGTCTTCCACAATGGTTGAATTAATTTACATTCCCACCAACAGTGTAAAAGTGTTCCTATTTCTCCACATCATCTCCAGCATCTGTTGTTTCCAGATTTTTTAATGATCGCCATTCTTACTGGTGTGAGATGGTATCTCAATGTGGTTTTGATTTGGATTTCTCTGATGACCAGTGATGATGAGCATTTCTTCATATGTTTGTTGGCCTCCTGTATGTCTTCTTTTGTAAAGTATCTGTTCATATCCTTTGCCCATTTTTGAATGGGCTTGTTTGTTTTTTTCTTGCAGATCTGCTTTAGTTCTTTGTAAATTCTGGATATCAGCCCCTTGTCAGATGGGTAGACCGCAAAAATTTTTTCCCATTCTGTTGGTTGCCGATTCACTCTACTGACTGTTTCTTTTGCCGTGCAGAAGCTGTGGAGTTTGATTAGGTCCCATTTGTCTATTTTGGCTTTTGTTGCCATTGCTTTTGGCATTTTGGTCATGAAGTCCTTGCCTACACCTATGTCCTGAATGGTTTTGCCTAGATTTTCTTCTAGGGTTTTTATGGTGTTAGGTCTGATGTTTAAGTCTTTAATCCATCTGGAGTTAATTTTGGTGTAAGGGGTCAGGAAGGGGTCCTGTTTCTGCTTTCTGCACATGGCTAGCCAGTTTTCCCAACACCATTTATTATGCAGGGAGTCCTTTCCCCATTGCTTGTTTCTGTCAGGTTTGTCGAAGATCAGATGGTTGTGGGTATATTGTATTTCCTGTGAGGCCTCTGTTCTGTTCCATTGGTCTATATCTTTGTTTTGGTACCAGTACCATGCTGTTTTGATTACTGTAGCCTTGTAGTATAGTTTGAAGTCCGGTAGTGTGAAGCCTCCTGCTTTATTCTTTTTGCTTAGAATTGACTTGGCTATGCGGGCTCTCTTTTGGTTCCATATGAAGTTTAAGGTGTTTTTTTCCAGTTCTGTGAAGAAGCTCGTTTGTAGCTTGATGGGAATAGCGTTGAATCTGTAAATTATTTTGGGAAGTATGGCCATTTTCACGATGTTGATTCTTCCTAACCATGAACATGGAATGTTTCTCCATCTGTTTGTATCCTCTTTTATTTCGTTGAGCAATGGCTTGTAGTTCTCCTTGAAGAGGTCCTTTACGTTCCTTGTTAGTTGTATTCCTAGGTATTTTATTCTCTTTGTAGCAATTCTGAATGGCAGTTCGTTCTTGATTTGGCTCTCTTTAAGTCTGTTACTGGTGTATAGGAATGCTTGTGATTTTTGCACGTTGATTTTGTATCCTGAGACTTTGCTGAAGTTGTTTATCAGTTTCAGGAGATTTTGGGCTGAGATGATGGGGTCTTCCAGATATACAATCATGTCATCTGCAAATAGAGACAATTTGATTTCCTCCTTTCCAATTTGGATACCCTTTATTTCTTTTTCTTGCCTGATTGCTCTGGCTAGAACTTCCAGTACTATATTGAATAGGAGTGGTGAGAGAGGGCACCCTTGTCTAGTGCCAGATTTCAAAGGGAATGCTTCCAGTTTTTGCCCATTCAGTATGATATTGGCTGTTGGTTTGTCGTAAATAGCTTTTGTTGTTTTGAGATACGTTCCGTCAATACCTAGTTTATTGAGGGTTTTTAGCATAAAGAGTTGTTGAATTTTGTCAAAAGCCTTCTCTGCATCAATCGAGATAATCATGTGGTTTTTGTCTTTGGTTCTGTTTATGTGGTGAATTACGTTTATGGACTTGCGTATGTTGAACCAGCCTTGCATCCCCGGGATGAATCCTACTTGATCATGGTGGATGAGCTTTTTGATATGCTGTTGCAATCGGTTTTGCCAGTATTTTATTGAAGATTTTTGCATCTATGTTCATCATGGATATTGGCCTGAAATTTTCTTTTCTTGTTGCGTCTCTGCCGGGTTTTGGTGTCAGGATGATGTCTGTCTCGTAAAATGATTTGGGAAGGATTCCCTCTTTTTGGATTGTCTGGAATAGTTTCAGAAGGAATGGTATCAGCTCCTCTTTGTATGTCTGTTAGAATTCAGCTGTGAACCCATCTGGACCTGGGCTTTTTTTGGGTGGTAGGCTCTTTATTGCTGCCTCGACTTCAGACCATGTTATTGGTCTATTCAGGGTTTCGGCTTCTTCCGGGTTTAGGCTTGAGAGGATGTAGGTGTCCAGGAATTTATCCATTTCTTCCAGGTTTACTAGTTTATGTGCATAGAGTTTTTTGTAATAAACTCTGATGATGGTTTGGATTTCTGTGGAATCTGTGGTGGTATCCCCTTTATCGTTTTTTATTGCGTCAATTTGGTTATTCTCTCTTTTCTTTTTTATTAATCTGGCTAGTCATCTATTTTGTTGATCTTTTCAAAAAACCAGCTCCTGGATTTATTGATTTTTTGAAGAGTTTTTTGTGTCTCTATTTCCTTCAGTTCTGCTCTGATCTTAGTTATTTCCTGTCTTCTGCTAGGTTTTGAATTTTTTTTATCTTGCTCCTCTAGCTCTTTCAATTTTGATGAAAGGGTGTCAATTTTCGATCTCTCCTTTCTTCTCATGTGGGCACTCATTGCTATATATTTTCCTCTAGAGACTGCTTTAAATGTGTCCCAGAGATTCTGGTATGTTGTGTCTTCGTTCTCATTGGTTTCGAAGAACATCTTTGTTTCTGCCTTCATTTCATTGTTTATCCAGTCAACATTCAAGAGCAAGTTGTTCAGTTTCCATGAAGCTGTGCTGTTCTGAGTTAGTTTCTGCATTCTAAGTTCTAACTCAATTGCACTGTGGTCTGAGAGACGGTTTGTTATGATTTCTGTTCTTTTGCATTTGCTGAGGAGTGATTTATTGCCAATTATGTGGTCAATTTTAGAGTAGGTGTGATGTGGTGCTGAGAAGAATGTATATTCTGTGGATTTGGGGTGGAGAGTTCTGTAAATGTCTATTAGGTTTGCTCGTTCCAGGTCTGTTTTCAGGTCCTGAATATCCTTGTTGATTTTCTGTCTGGTTGATCTGTCTAATATTGACAATGGGGTGTTAAAGTCTCCCACTATTATTGTGTGGGAGGCTAAGTCTCTTTGTAAGTCATTAAGAACTTGCCTTATGTATCTGGGTGCTCCTGTATTGGGTGCGTATATATTTAGGATCGTTAGCTCTTCTTGTT
This sequence comes from Saimiri boliviensis, assembly GCF_048565385.1. NCBI lineage: Eukaryota > Metazoa > Chordata > Mammalia > Primates > Cebidae > Saimiri > Saimiri boliviensis. The sequence continues at coordinate 79,260,040 of NC_133450.1, forward strand.
GCAGTGATCCTTTTACCATTATGTAATGTCCTTCTTTGTCTCTTTTGATCTTTGTTGCTTTAAAGTCTATTTTATCAGAGATGAGAATTGCAACTCCTGCCTTTTTTTTGCTCTCCATTTGCTTGGTAGATCTTCCTCCATCCCTTTATTTTGAGCCTTTGTCTATCCTTGCATGTAAGATGGGTTTCCTGGATACAGCACACTGATGGATTTTGGCTTTTTATCCAATTTGCCAGTCTGTGTCTTTTGATTGGGGCATTTAGTCCATTGACATTTAGGGATAGTATTGTTATGTGTGAATTTGATACTGTCATTTTGATGCTACCTGGCTGTTTTGTTGGTTAGTTGATGCAGATTCTTGATTGTGTTGATGCTCTTTTACCATTTGTTGTGTTTTTGGAGTGGCTGGTACTGGTTGTTCCTTTATATGTGTAGAGCCTCTTTCAGGAGTTCTTGTAGAGCAGGTTTGGTGGTGATGAAATCTCTGAGTGCTTGCTTGTTCACAAAGGATTTTATTTTTCCTTCGCTTATGAAGCTTAGTTTGGCTGGATAGGAGATTCTGGGTTGAAAGTTCTTTTCTTTAAGGATGTTGAATATTGGCCCCCAATCTCTTCTGGCTTGTAGGGTTTCTGCTGAGAGATCTGCTGTGAGTCTAATGGGCTTCCCTTTGTGGGTAACCCCACCTTTCTCTCTGGCTGCCCTTAGCATTTTCTCTTTCATTTCAACCCTGGTGAATCTGACGATTATGTGCCTTGGGGTTGCTCTTCTTGAGGAATATCTTTGTGGTGTTCTCTGTATTCCCTGGATTTGAATATCGGTCTGCCTTGCTAGGTTGGGGAAGTTTTCCTGGATAATATCCTGAAGAGTATTTTCCAGCTTGGATTCATTCTCTTCTTCACATTCAGGTACACCTATCAGACGTAGATTAGGTCTTTTCACATAGTCCCACATTTCTTGAAGATTTTGTTCATTCCTTTTTGCTCTTTTTTCTCTGTTCTTGCCTTCTCTTTTTATTTTATTGAGTTGATCTTCGACCTCTGATATCCTTTCTTCTGCTTGGTCAATTCGGCTGTTGAAGCTTGTGCATGCTTCACGAAGTTCTCGTGTTGCGTTTTTCAGCTCCATCAATTCACTTATATTCCTTTCTATGCTGTCCATTCTCGTCAGCATTTCGTCCAATCTTTTTTCAAGGTTCCTATTCTCTTTGCGTTGGGTTAGAACGTGTTCTTTTAGCTCACTGTAGTTTCTTACTACCCACCTTCTGAAGTCTGATTCTGTCATTTCATCACCCTCCTTCTCCATCCAGTCTGGTTCCCTTGCTGGTGAGGAGTTGTGATCCCTTTTAGGAGGAGAGGTGTTCTGGTTTCGGGAGTTTTCATCCTTTTTGCGCTGGTTTCTTCCCATTTTTGTGGGTTTATCCACCTGTTGTCTTTGTAATTACTGTCTTTCAGATTGGGTCTCTGAGTGAGCTTCTAGTTTGTGGATGCTGAAGTTACTTCTTTTTTTTTTTTTTAAGCTTTCCTTCTAATAGTCTGGCCCCTCTGCTGTAGGACTGCTGAGGCCCTCTCCAGGCCCTGCTTGCCTGGGGATCACCTGCAGCAGCTGCAGAACAGTAAGGGTTGCTGCCAGTTTCCTCTTCTGCTATCTTTGTCCCAGAAGGTTGCTCGCCTACTGTCAGTCCGTTCTCTCCTTTATGAGGTGAGTCTTTGGTTCTATGGGGGTCAGGGAGCTACTTGAGGAGACAGTCTATCTTTTATTGGGGCTTAAGTCCTGAGTTATGAGCTCCGTTGTTCATTCAGAGCTGCTGGGCAGGTATGTTTAGGTCTGCTGCAGCTGAACTCATAAAGCACTTTTTGTTCCCAGGTGCTCTGTCCCAGGGAGTTGGAGCTTTATGAGTTTCCATTGCACTACTGCCTTTTTTGGTTTTTCTTTCAGGTCTGACCCGCCCAGCTAGCAGCACTCCTAGCCACTGCCTGCCCGCAGGGGCTTTGCTGAGCTTCTCTGGGCTCCACCCAGCTGCCCTCAGCTCTTCCCTGCAGTCCTATTTATACGGGCGTAGTTAGAACTGTCTCAGCAATGGTGGCCCCGCCTCTGTTATGGCGGACTCTCTCTGTTGTGGCAGGTTGCGTAGGCAACGGCGGGTTGCCTCAGCAACGGCAGCCTGCCTCCTTAGTGGTGGAGAGTCTCAGTAATGGTGGAAGCCCCTCCCCCACTGAGCTGGACCGTCCCGGTTCAGCTGTGCTTGGTTTGAAGGGCTCAACCCAGAGGGTTTCCAATTACTGTTTTTATTTTCGTTGTTGTTGGGGGTCGAGGGGTGGGAGCAGCTGAGCCTGATCACCTGGCTCCCTGACTCAGAGTCTTTTCTTTTAAGTTGAAGGACCCCGCGTTCCAGTCGCTTGTTGAAAAGGCGCCGGGATCTCCCGTGCTGCGACTCACTGAGTCCGCTCGAACTGCGGCGCCGGCTCCTGGTGGATTTTTTGCCTAGGAATCTCCTGGCCTGGCTCGCTATTTCAGATGAATGGGCAACTCTACCGTCTCAGAGCTCTGATCGCCAGCTAAGAGGGCTCCCAGACCAGTGGCTTTTGTACGGAGAACCGCAGCAACAGGGCGTGGTCACAGCAGCTGCGCGGGTGGAATCAGCCCCGCGGGGGCCAAAACAGCTGCACCGGCTGGGACTGCGACGCTGGTGACCCCTCTGCCTGGGTATCTCCTGGTCTGTGGGCAATAAGAGTTCGTCTGGAAATGCGGCGTCCACTCACCCTCTGCACTTTCACTGGGAGCTGAAGTCCTGAGCTGTTCTTAGGCGGCCATCTTCCCAGCATTCCTGAAAAAATACATTCTAAACATTGTTCCTATTCTAAGAAACTTGGCTATGTCATTGCAACAAAAATGAAGTGGAAATTTGCCAAATACAGCTGTAGAGAAAGGTAAAATCATTGCTCTGAATTATTCATAAAATCACAGAAATTAGGGGCAAACACTAAATAAAGATGCATTATTCAGTGACCTGAAACAGATATTTTCTTTAATTTCTAGTGTAATTTTAAACGTACTGCAATTTACATCTTCACTGTTATAAACATATGATGTTTCTCTTTTAGTGAAAACCGCCCAACAGAACTTGTTAAACAAATGAATGTTTCTTCCCATTTCCAAAAGCAATTTTTATACTGACACATCTACAAATGTATGTTTTAATAGACCTAACCTCTCTGTTATGTCATTTTCCCCCTTTTCCCCTGAACACCAGAATATATATTGAGTTCTGTAGAATTATTTAGCTCTCAGGTGCTGAGTTACTATTTCCCAGGAGTTGCATTGCCCAAAGTAATGTGGACATTTTTCTCATTTTAACTTTCACCTCACATGGTCCTTTGGTTTTGTAACATTTTGTACCTGTTTTGATTGTTTTTCTTCCTCTCCATGGAAATTATTTGCCAAGTAAAGAGAAAAGGGGTTGATGCTTTTCCTTATTCAAAAATTATGGCAAAAGAAAATAAAATCTGATTAAATAAGTCTATAATAGTCTTTCTCAACTTTTTACTAGGATAAACATGAGGACGCTGAAAAGGTGAAAATTTCAGCTATTGAACATTTGGAATGTAGGGCATCATGCTGTGATTTGAGGAAACATAGCAATAATTTAGCAAGGGATGGTAGTAGAAACATAAGAAGCAATTAGAAACAAAAAGGCTTTGGATTCTTTTCTTGATTAAAAAAAAAAAATACATTCTGAAAATAAGTACAAAGACCCTTGCATTTCCTTTATAACCTGCTCCCTAACAGAATACGAGGGCCCGTGCCAATGGAAAAACAGTGTAGATGTGTTTTTCTCTTCTGGTGCTGGTGTGGTCATAGGATGGGGACTCTCTTTGCTATTTCTCTAACTAATCTTTTTACTATATCAAAACATTTCAAGTCTAGTTACTGACAAGAGAGTAAGCTAGAATGGATTCCTGACTCCCTAACAAGGATTCAGATCTAGAGACCTCATAGAGTGAAGAGATTATGTTTGCAACTGAGAAACAAATGTCAAAACTGTAAGGAATCCCTGGAGAGTCTGAAAGTCCCTGAGCCCTGATATAGAGAGCAAATGGCAGTTTAAGACTGAGCACTTCTCATTATCTCCACTACTTCTCACAAAAGAATATTACAGTAACTCCTTCACTGCTTTCTCTGCTTCAGGCTTTGCCTTCCCACTCTCTATTCCACAGAGCAGGCAGAGTGGTCCTCTTAAAATATAAGGTGGATTATTTTACTCATCTGCTTAAAAACTTTTCAATGGCTTCTCATCTCATTCTGAATAAAATTGAAAGTGTTTGCTAGGGTTACAAGTCCCTGTATGATCCTGAGCCTTGACTGTTTCTCTGACAAAATCTCCAACCTCCTATTTCTCACTCCTGCTCTGTCACACTAGTGTCCTTACTGTTGTTTTGAAATACAGCAAGCATGATTTCACTTCAGGGTCTTTATCCTTATTATTTTCTCTGCCTGCCTTTTTCTGTGTCTTGGGCATTCCATATGACTCATCTCCTCATTCCCCTTAGTCCTTTTTCCATGTGATATTTAATACAGAAGTCTTCACTATCTAAAATTATACTCCCATAACTCCTTTTATTGCTCCAGATATCCTTACAGCATTTATCCTTACCATTTATTAGTTTACTTGTCTTTCCTTACTAAAATATAAGCTAAATACATACAGAAATTTTTGTCATTAAAAAACACATAACACAAAATCTACCATCTTAACAAAATTTCAAGTGTGCAGAACAGTTTGTTAATGATACACATTGTTGTACAGCAGCAATCTAGAATTTTTTTTATCTTGCTTGACTGAAACTCTATACCTTCTTTCCTCCAGGCCCTGACAACTACCATTTTATCTTCTGTTTCCATGTGTTTGGCTACTTTCAATACCTCATATAAATGGAATCATGAAATATTTGTCTTTGTCACTGGCTTATTTCACTTAGCACAATATCCTTAAGATCGATACATGTTGGAATATGACAGAATTTCCCTTTCGAAGGCTGAATAATATTCCATTGCATATATAAGCACACACACATTTTCTTTATCTATTCATTTGATGGTGGACATTTAGGTTATTTAAACTTTTTGGCTATTGTGAATAATTTTGCAATGAGCATGGGAATGCAAATATCACTTTAAGATTTTGTTTTCAATTGTTTTGGAAAAACCCACAAGTGGGGTTGCTGCATCATATGGTAGGTCTATTTTTTTAATGTTTTGAGGACCCTCCATGATGTTTTCCATAGTGACTGTACCATTTTACATTCCTACTGACAATACACAGGATTCCAATTCAGTTTATCCACTTCTTCTTCAACACTTGTTATTTTTTTTAAATAACGCTTATGCAGTTAGGAGGTGATAAATCCTATTGTGATTTTAATCAGTATTTCCCTGATGATTAATAATGTTGAGTATCTTTTCATATACCTGTTGGTCATTTGTATGTCTTCTTGAAAAATGCCTATTTTAAGACTTGGACATTTTAAAATTGGGTTTTTTTTAAATTTGCTTTTGAGTTATAGGTGTTTCTTATATATTTTAGATATTATACACTTATCACATATATGGTTTTCAAATAACTTCTCCAATTCTGTAGGCTGCGTGTTCACTCTATTTACTTTTTATTGCCCAGAAGCATTTTATCTTGATGTAATCCCTCTAACCTATTTTTGCTTTGGTTGCCTGTGCTGTTGGTATGAAGTCCAAGGAATTATTGCCAAGGCCAGTGTGATAAAGCCTTTCTTTATGTTTTCCTTCAGGAGTTTTACAGTTTTAGGTCTTACATTTAAGTCTTTAACCCATTTGGAGTTAACATTTGTGAACAGTGTAAGATAAGGGTTCACTTTCATTCTTTTGCATATGGATATCCAGTTTTCCCAATACAATTTGTTGAAGAAACTATCCTTTCTCCATTGTGTAGTCTTGACACCCTCATCAAAGATCATTTGACCATAAGCATGTGGGTTTATTTCTGGGCTTTCTATTCTGATCCACTAGTCTATTATGTTCCATTCATCTATATGACTAATTTTATGTTAATATCACACAATTGGGATTGCTGTAGCTTTGTAATATATTTCAAGTCAGAATATGTGAGATCTCTAACTTTGTTTTTCTTTCTTAGGATTGTTTTGGACATTCAGGGTCCCTTGTTGTTCCATATGAATTTTAGAACTGTCTTTTCTATTTCTGTAAAATTATCATTGGAATTTTTCTAGGGATTATATCAAACCTGTAAATTGCTTTGACTAGTATTAGAATTTAAAAATATTCTTTCAATCCATGAAAATGGGATGTCTTTCCATTTACTTGTGTCTTCCTTAATTTCTTTCAGCAATGTTTTGCAGTATTCAGTGTACAAGTCTTTCTCCTCCCTGACTATGTTTATTCCTAAGTATTTTATTCATTTTGATGCCATTGCAAATAGATTGCTTTCTTGATTTCCTTTTCAGAATGTTTGCTGTTTGTGTGGGTTTTGTTTGTTTGTTTGTTTGCTTGTTTTTTAAATCTTTACTTTGAATCCTGAAACTCTGGAATTCTTTTTATTAGTTCCAAGAATTTTTCTGTTGACTCTTTATGGTTTTCTATACATAAGATAATGTTTTCTGTGAATAGAGAAAATTTTACTTCTTCCTTTCCAATTCGGATGCCTTTTATATCTTTTTCTTGCTTAATTATTTTATCTAGGACTATATGTACTTCGTAAGGCACCCTTTCTTTATTCCTCATCTTAGAAGAAGAGATTTCAGGTTTTCTTCATTGCGATGTGAGCTGTGGGCTTTTTATATATGTCCTTTATTCTGTTGGAATAATTTTATTTCTATTTCTATTTTCTCAGTTGTTTTTATCATGAAAGAATGTTGAATTTAGTCAAATGCTTTTTCTCTAGCTATGGAGATGAATATGTGATTTTAATTATTTGATTTTTAATGTAGTATATCATATTGATGAATTTTCACATGTTGAACCCTTCTTGCATTCCAGGAATAAGTTCTTCATGATTATGGTGGGTGATATTTTAAAGTGCTATTGAATTCAATTTCCTGGTATTTGTTGAGGATTTTTGCATCTACATTCATTAGGAATATTCGTTGTAAATTTTTCTCATAGTGCAACTGTATGGCTTTGACATTAGGATTATGCTAGCTTCACAAAAGGAGTTTAAAATTATTCTTTCCTCTTTAATTTTTAGGAGCATTTGAGAAATATTGGCATTAATTCTTCCTTAAATGTTGGCAGAATTATCTAGGAAAGTCATCTGCACCTGAGATTTTCTTTGCTGGAAGATTTTTGATTACTGATTTAAACATCTTACTAGTTACAGATTTGTTCATATTTTGTATATTTTCTTGAGTCAGTATTGTAGGTTGTATATTTCCAGTAATTTATGATTTTTTTCTAGGTTATCCAGGTACTATCATCATTGTTCATAGCAGTCTCTTGTAATCTTTATTTCTGTGGCTTCAATTTTAATGTCTCCTTTTTCATTTTTAATTTTACTTGGTTGAATCTTTTCTCTTTTATTGCCATATTCCATTGTATAGTAATACCACAGTTTGTTTATCTGTTCACTTGGATTGCTTCTACTTTCTGGTTATTAGGAAAATACGTGTGTAAAAATATGCCCTATTTGCATTCATCTTTATTATTTCCTTCCTTTTGCTGGGTTTGGCTTAGTTTTTTCTTATTTTTCTAGTTTCTTGAGTTGAAAAGTTAGGTTGTTTATTGGAGATCTTTCTTGTTTTTTAATGTAGGCATTTATTGTTATAAACCTCCCCATTAGTACTGCCTTTGCTACATTCCTAAGTTTTGCTGTGTGTGTGTGTGTTTTTTTCCTCAGCATGTTTTCTAACAATCATTTTGATTTCTTCTTTGAACCATTGGTTGTTCAATAGTATGTTGTTTAATTTTCACATGTTTGTAAATGTTTCAGTTTTCCTTTTACTATTTAATTTGTGCTTTATCCTATTTTTGATCAAAACAGATTCTTGATTTCTATTGTCTTAAATTTGCTAAGACTTGTTTTGTTACCTAACATGATCTTTCCTGGAGAATGATTCAGGATATGTCGCTTTACCGGATAATTTCTATACCTCCATTTTTGAAAGCGTTGATTTTTGGAAACTTATATGTTTCTTTTATTGGGCTATGTTTCCCTGTTTCCTTGTGTGCCTTTTAATTTTGTGTTGGGATTCTAGGATTTGGAAAAACAAAAACAAAAACAAAAACAAAAAAACCACCTCTCCCTGTTTTTAGAGACTGGTTTTGCACCTGGACATCCTTTCACCAGTCAGCCCTGTTAGAAATTCTGAGGTGTGTCAAATCTATTTTGTGAATGTATCATCTCTGGAATTGTGTGTAAAGTCTTAGAAAATATTGCAGGTCTTTCTTTAGGAGCTTGTAATCTCTTGCTGTCTTTGGTACTTCTCTGCAGTACTGCAGGTTCTCTGGAGTTGCTATAACCCCCAGCTCTCTTTTGTTCTCAGTAGTCAGTCCCCAGACATCAAGACTATCAGGTCAGACAGAAAGCAGTCTCTCAGCCTGACTGGGAAAAGTTGGAATTCTAGATGTGCACTCCAGCTTTTTCCTTCTCCAATGAGAAGCCAGGAGTTGAGGGTTTTCTCCTACTCATTCCATAATGATGGAATGGTAAGTCATACTCTCCCTCCCTGGGAGGGAGAGTATGATAAGCAAATGCATGGAACCCAAACTGCCTCAACTAATTTGTTCTCAATATCCCCAACCTGGAAAGTTTTCCTGTTAGCATTTAAATTCAGGCAAGACAGAAAACAATCACTTGACAACTCCCTGAAGTCTGAACATTAAGTGTGTGTTTCAGTGTTCACTTTCACTCCTTTGGGGAAATCAGGAACTGTGAGTGTTCTCCCAATCTCGTTATGCCGAGTCAAGGGAGGAAATGATGGCGAGTGAGTGACAGTCCAAACTGTGGCTTTATTATCAGCAGGAATGCAATCTGGCATCCTTTCCTGTTAGTGCTTAGATTCAGAGAAGATAGGTGCTAGTCCCTTGGGCAGCCCTGCCCTCCCAGAAAGTCATAATGTTGGACATGTTGTCTAGACTTCTCTTTATCTCCCTAGAGATAAGCTAGGAGTTTGGAGCTTTCTCTCCATTGCATTGTACTGCTGAGGGAGGATGAGTGAGTGCCGCAAATTTACCCACTGTTTTAGGTGTGCCTGGCTTCAAGCTTACCAGTGAATCCAGAGTCTTTAAATTCATTTCTGGACTTTTCACAAAGAGGATTTATCTCTTTATTATTGTCGAGTTGGTGTTTCCTAGGAAAGGAGGGTGAAGGGGCTTTGAGTCTTCCTATTCCATCATCTTGCTGATGTCCTGACAGGAATTTTAAACTGGGCTTCTTTCCCTACATTGCTGGAGAATGAATCCTGGCTGATTACAGGTACTCATGAAATGCTGGGTAAATTATTCTTTATCATTTCCTTACAAATATTTTAAATTTTTATTATGGGAAATAACTTTTAAATCAGTATTAAAGTTTGTTGAAGCACTAATTCATTACTGTGAAAAGTGGGGAGGAGAATAAAAATCAAGCATTTTTCTATTTATCTTGCTTTTCCTGTCCAAACTGTGTTTTGGTGTAATCAATACACATTAGGGAGGATATGTTCTTTCAGAAATTATTCCAGTTATTAAATGAAGAAAAAATGAAAGAGTGTACTTCCCTATTATAATGCCTAGTAAAATAATGGTTGAAGCAAGTTTTATAATGAATGCTAAAACTATTAGGTGAAAAGTTGATGCGGACCTTTTCTGTGGAGGAATGAGGCTGACATTAATTTCTTATCTGAATTACATTTTTGAAAAAGTATGACTTTGAATTTAAAAGGAATTTTGGTGTCATTATTTTTTCTTTTACACTTTCTTTTTTCACATAAAAATCAACCATTAACTGATTGGCTTATGCTCTTTTGGAAAGAGACTATAAAAATTCTGCTTTTTGTATGAAGATCACTTTTACACTGTCAAAGGAAATTTTATCTCAGATAGGCTCTGATTTCATCTTTCAATTTTATTTTGAATTTCTTTCTTTGTCTTTTGTTTTATCAGCACTTTGTTTAATTTAAAACAGATTCAATGTCAACAGTCAAGGAGTTTACTCAGGAAACTAATTTATCCAGAAATACAAATGTTTTTGCATAAATATAATTTACCCTTTTAGATCTTTAATATGTAATTTCTAAAAATAAAATATGGACAGTTTGCTTGATTTCTGCATATAGCTGATAAACAGTTTTGCCAAAATAAGCAAAGATTTTTGAAGCATTTTTTTTTCCCTTGAGACTGAGTCTTGCTCTGTCACCCAGGTGTAGTGCAGTGGCGTGATCTGGGCTCACTGCAACTTTCGCCTCCCAGGGTCAAGCGATTCTCCTACCCCAGCCTCCTGATTAGCTGAGATTACAGCTAATGCCCTGGTAATTTTTTGTATTTTTAGTAGAGATGGGGTTTTACTTTGTTGGGCAGGCTGGTCTCAAACTGCTGACCTCAAATGATTCACATGCTTCAGCCTCCCAAAGTGCTGGGATTACAGGTGTGAGTCACCACACCTGGCCTGGAGCATTTTGATGTAACGAATTAATGGGGAAACCTTTTAATAATGTTAGAAATTCCATTTAAAAAGAATCCAGTACAATGATTATATTTTTTATATGACTACATTTCACACTAAAGTCACTTAGCACTCTTTATTTATAATGTTTTGAAAATATATATTAGTTGCTGGTTTTGTATTCCAAACAGAAATTCTAGGATACTATATTATATAAAGATAAGAATTCGATATTAATTTTCACATTTTAAAACAATAAACTTTTCAGTTTTTAAAATTTTTCTCAAACTACCCATCAGAGAAATGAAAACATCTCCATTTACATTTCTATGATGTTATACAAAAATATTTTCTTTCTTTCCCCAGAATAACATGGCAAAATCTCTCCCTCTGACTACACACACCTGGTACTGTGATTTTAATTGGGATTTCTATCTTTTCCTATTCTGAATAATAATTCTCTTTTTGAGCCTTCTTGCAGTAACTGTTTTAAACAGTCAGTCTCTAGGAAACTTTCTAGACTCTAGGACCCACATGAATCTTCCTGTCATTTTAGTTTCTGTCTTGTCTTAGGTCTAGCTTCTATGAGAACAAAATAGTCACATCTTTAAAGAAGAGTTTTCTGTTCAAAGACTAAAAGTTTAAGTTAATTGTAAATGAAAGATTCCAGTTAGAGGAGAAAATATTTCATTTTAAGATGAATGGTTCAGAACACAATTGCTATATTGAAGATGAATTTCACTATAGCCACATTAATTACAACTGTTTCAATTTAAGGGGACATAGTAGCAAATCTTACCTCTCTGAAAGGAAATCAAACCTGACACACGGTGGAGAAATATGAGACATAGATTGACATATAACAAATGTTATCTCGGGTGGTAAAATATTACACTTTATTTTTGTAGAAAACATGCAATAAAAATCTTTCTAAATTAATGAGTAGGTACTTTTTATAAAAATCACATAAAAAATATCTGATTAACTTAGATAGACAAGTTCTTTAAGTTCCATAATAAAGTATAAGAGAGAAGTTTGTAGTTTATCTCTCTTGAGTTTTATTCTTTTTAATCCATCATTAAATCTATAGACAGAACAATTTATGATGTAACTTTAATCATTACATCCTTTGATCAAAAATATATAGACATTCTTAACTGTTCTCATTATATTTACTTAAATTATTTTTTATCACTTTAATGTTTCTTTTTTCACTGCTCACACAATAGTTCACTGAGTTTGACATTTCTTGGTTTTTAAAAAAAATTTCCAATTCAGCTCCTGAGCACACTGAGTGCTATCTCTCACTATCATGAGAACAGCATGGGGGAAACTGCTCCCATGATCTAATCACCTCCCACCAGGTTCCTTCTTTACAGGTGGGGATTACCATTTGAGATGAGATTTGGGTGGGGACATAGAACCAAGCCATATCAATTGCCAACATTATATGTATATATATATATATATATATATATATTTTTTTTTTTTTCTCATCTATTCCTACCTAGACTATGTCCATTCTGAATTTCTTCAGTATTTACAAGCTGTACCACAAAAGGAAGAACTTATTTACATTTCTTAACCTGTTATTTAAAATTAATTTTGCTTTAGTTTGAGAATAATAGTCAATGGGCAGGGTACAAGCAGGCCATCAACAGCAGCCTTTATTTTGTCAGAAATTATTCTGAATCAAATTTACCTTGTATTATGGATATAATTACATGATCTCAAAAATGATTAAAAGTCTCTATCACTTGAACCACAGTTTCCCTTAGCATATTGAATATATCTCATTTTTGTCAGCCAATAAATGTTAGCTAATATTTTTACCATTAAGAAGAATATCCTTTAGCAAAAGTATCTCTGTTTCATTAGTATATATAGAGATAGTTGGATCGTATGGCTTCCAAGTTTGCTCAGGAACGGGTAGCTAGGGTACCCAGATGGGTAAACTTCTGTTTTGATACTTATATCTTGACTGTACACAGTGTCAAATCTGGGTCTTGACCTAGTAGGCAGCCATTAACACAACATGAAGGAAGGAAAAAGTCATTTATGAAACTGTGATGGCTGCAGTTGTTACTTGGTAGTCCTCTTTTTAAAAATTTTATTTTAATTGAAATGAAAATTTCTAAGTGCTCATAGTGGAAATGATATAACATATTATAATGTTTTACTTCAAAAATTCAAACACTCCAAAAGTAAATTAAATGTAAATTGAAATCTCCATCTCGCTACAATCCCACTTGCCTCACAATTTCCTCTATTCCTCAGAAATCCATCAACAAAAATTTAATTAGAACTCAGATACTTTCACTCATAAAGGACATATGCATATATTTTTACAAAAGAAGGGTTATGCTCATGATGATTTGTAGTGACCTGAGAGTTCATTCAAAAATACGTTGGACATCTTTACATCATTTAAAATGACTGTTAAGTGTTAATTTTTACCAGTATTTTTATAAATCATTTCTATTGAAAATTTAAAACATTACCAACTTTGCATTTTTTATAGACTTGTAAAATGAACAGTTTGCAAATATTAATTAGCACACTTGTTGAATTATTTCATAAGGATCTAAACTGAAGAGTTGAGAGTTTTCAACTCTTTCTCAGGACCATTCCTTTGGAGTGATTTTCGAAATGTAGGTTCTTTTTGGTTGTATTAATGACAGAGACATGATAAGCACTTACCAAGTGGAGGGGTCATCCAGGCTGGAGTGCAGTGGTACAATCGTGGCTTACTGCAACCTCTGCCTCCTGGGTTCAAGTGATTTCTTGTGCCTGAGCTTCCCAAGTAGCTAGGACTACAGCCACACACCACCATGCCTGGCTAATTTTTGTATTTTTGTATTTTTAGTGGAGATGGGATTTCACCATGTTGTCCAAACTGGTCTTAAACCCCAGACCTCAAGTGATCCACCAACTTCAGCCTCCCAAAGTGCTGAAATTACAGGTGTGAGCCACCATGCCTGGCCTGTTATTTAAAGGATTTAATATTCTCCTGCCTCAACAGCAATGGAATTTTTCAGTAAATCCAAAAATTGTTTCTTTAAAAAGACAAATAAATTAGATTACAAACAAAAAAATAGAGAGCATATTAAAATACAACAGAAAAAATGGGAAACTGGATAATTGAAAATTTTCAAAAGAATGTAATATGTACCTTTTGGTCATTATATTTGAAAATATATATGAAGAGGTTAATTTTTCAGGAAAAATTTTACTATGAAAATAAATCTAGAGAAATGAGAACATTTGAAGATACCGACAATAGAAAAAGTGAAAAAGGTGTAAAGGTATATCACCTTTAAAAGCTCAAGGCCCAGTTGTGTCTCAAGCAGGTTCTCTTAAACTTAATGGAGAAGTTAATTCCTGTGTTGTTCAAACTATTCTTTTCATTAATGAGAATAAGGGAAGCATATCTCTCCTTCCATTTATTTTTTAAAACAACTAAAAACCAAAAGAAAACTAAATGTACAAATAAAAATATTCACCAATTTTGTTAAAAATAAACACAATGAAAAACTCTAAACCAAACTTTGATGACTAGTTGTTAGTGCCATGACAATGTAGTCTGTCTTCAAAAAGTGGCAAGAGTAGATGCAGACACCTGAGCAAATATGGCATGTTAAACACATATAGAGACTTATTTGTCCACCTGAAGCTATAACATGATGGCGAATGGCTTATTGAAGTGATATAAAAAGAAAACAGCAACATTTTTGAAGCTAGGAAGTTTGTATATGGCTGGTAACTGACTTAGCTGACCAAAAAGTGCAAAATTATAAGCTGACAGTGGGGAAATCTGATTCTGTAAAAGGTTCATAAATTGGTTGCACAGGATACCTCTGAAAGTAAAAGTAAAAGTAAAAGTAGAACTAAAACCCAGGAAAACTAATTGGAAGATTGTTTGCAATGCCCACTCCATCAAGCCTCGTGAATGCCTCTAGGTTCTGCCAGTAGAAAAGTAGACATTTACCGTCTAGAGGGACAACATAGGGAATCTCAGTACTGACAATGCCATCATCATTGGTCATACATAAATTAGGGGGCCAAAACAAACAGTAACTACTGAAAGCTAGATCTCCCCAATTTTCACCTCTATCTTGATTCGAAACATAACTCTATTAGTCTTATATCCACAGAGAAGAAGACTGGAAGACTTTACTTTGAAGTTCATGATCAACCCAAAGGAATAGACTAATGGATATGTCATGAGTAGCTTTTCTGGGGAAACTTCTCGACCTGATTGCCCCGTCTTGAAGCCAGTTGAGAATTATTACCTAAGAACCTAAAGCTTACCATAAACATTTATTGTATTGCTCTTGAACACAGACAGATAACGAATAATCACAAGATTCTAGGTACAGCCAGTAACAAACACAGAAAAAAAAAATAAACAAAACAGCTGGAAGTAAACAGAGTCTATACAGTATGGGAAAAAAGTAATTATTAATTTCCTCAGAGAGGGAAGATAACACAACAAAAACAAGGTGTGATATAAAATGGATATTCAAAAAACCAGAATTCTTAAAATTGAGAAATTTATTGCAGAAATGTATAAGTTAATGGGAGACTTGTAAGGTAAAGCTGTCTGCAACTCTAAGAAAAGTTAGTGTAAATAAAAGAGTTGGGAATGAGAAAGGGAAAATTTAATGAATTAAATAATTGGTTCTATAGGGCTAGCAACAATATACACACATTTGGGGAAAAAAAAATACAATGAAGGATGATATACATGAGTAATTTTTTGAAATGGGTAAAAGTGCATGAATTTCAGATTGAATGTGTCCACCAGAATTTAAAAAACAAAAAAATCATGAAAAATCAGCACACTCTCAGGGAGGGGAAAGAAAAACCTCAAAGTTCTAGAGAGGAGAAATAAAAATGGTCACTAGAAGACAAGCAAAGCCTTATAAATTGCAAAAGAAAATTATTTATAATGCAGAATAGTATGTCCAACCTAGCTATGAATCAGATAGGAGAAAACAATAATAAGCATTTACACATTGCAAGATTCTAAAACTCTACATCCAATACATCCTATCTCAGGATGCTAATGGATAAGAGTTTCACTAAAAAAAGGAAGTAAATGAAGAAAGAGTAGGGGATAAAGTACAGGGAATCTCCTGGTTGTTAGATGTATAGTATGTGTACACAGCAACCCATGTAAATTAGAACTGTCTAGAAAAAAATTTTTCAAAAGATAAATCTGATAAAATGTCTAAGGCTTCTGAATGCATTATGAGACTCATTAGGAAACTGGGGTAGAGTTTGGAGTTGGTATTTTGATATATACGTAGAAAACCGAAACAAAAATTTTAAAAACAATGTTGTGTAGAAATAAAATTTTATCATTTATGCTCCATATATCAGGTGTGAGTAACATTTACCTAATTATAACAGTACTAGTGTTACCGGATAAAGGGGTCCTGATCCAGACTTCAAGAGAGGGTTCTTAGGCCTCACACAGGAAAGAATTCAAGGTGAGTCAGAGTACAGTGAAAAGAGATAGTTTATTGAAAGCTATTGCCTTCTAGAGTAGGGCGTCCTCAGAAAGCAGTGAAGGAGCCCATCCTCCTTAGGTTTTTCTGAGATAGCAGTTTTGTCTACGTAAAGACTAATGGAAATAAAGTAATAAGAAGAAAGAATGATGCATGATCTTCAAATCATTAGAGGAGTAAAATTCATACAAGACCAATTGCTTACAGAATTTCATGGCAGTTACCAGTGGGCATTTTGTGATGTTTTTCAGTGTGATTCTTGAATGTAAAAAGGACTATTTATAAGGTTTCATATTTTGAATTAATGTGAAGAACATTATGTTAATTTTTAACCAACTATTCAAAATTTTGAGTTTGAATTAGAAATCTTATTGTTCTATTTATAAATCTAGTACATTTAAAATTATTTTTAAGGGGAACTTTGATTAATGTTTGCTTCCATTTACAACTTAGTTAATTAAACTCCCTTAAAGATTTTAAACTACATTTATAAATTTAATATGTTCACTTATCTTTGTGAACATTTTAATAATCAGACTAACAAACAAAACCTTCCAGAGTACTTAATCCTTATAGAGTTAATAAATTGAACTCACAAAATCATGAATCTTAGATTATCTTAAATGTTAAACCACTACTGGCAACTCAGTAAAACCACTTAAAATTTCAACTCAAAAAAAAAATCTAAAATATTTTGTTACACATTTCAAATTAGAATGTAAAATGCTAATCTATAAATATTTAAATACTTATGCAATTATGGATAAATATAACATCTCTGAAGTATAAATATTATAGTTTTCATATACTTCATCATTTCTAACCTTTTTTTCAATATTTTCTTTGGATAAAACCTCATAAAAACAATTACGTTCTCTTAAGCAAATGGGGTTATCACCCCAATAAGTTGTGGCTACTTTTTCAGGTTGTTTGCCTATCAGAGATTTTGATTGGAAAATGAGATCAGGAGCTTCAGATACTCAGGGTAATTGTTTGCTTTTCCCTCATTAATATGGGAACAAATTCTAACCTTGTAAAAGTTATGTTTATAGAGATTCCAAGTCTGTGAACTCTAAATGAAGCAGCCATGCAATCCATGTTTGCTAGATCCATGTTGCCTATATCTTTAGCTGGATTTTAGTATCTAACCTCCCTACCCTGATGGTTTAGGTACTAGATTAGATTTGAAAATCTATTTATTATATTATTCTTGCCAGAGTTCTTTTTATATTCATCATATCTGGTGAAGTCATAACTTTTCTAGATATTTAAATAACATACAAATTGATTATTTATCTCATGTCTATATCTGGTTCTGTGGTTATATTTCCCAAGGCCAGAAAAATGACTGTAGCCAGACAGATGTAGGGCTAGGTATAAAAAGAGATGTTCCCACAGATTATATAGTTGCTGTGCAGAGAAAACTCTCTCTGTGATATTCCTCTAGTCTCACACCACAGCAATTGATTGGTAACACAGACTTCTGTGACCAAATGTGTAGGTTTCTCCATATATATACCAAGCTACAGACATCAGCTGAGTGTCCTCTAATTCAGTTCTGATGCTACACTTTCTACCTGGAGATAGTGTCAGATTCCACAAGCTGAGGGCTTGTCCCGACCTGCAGGACAACAACAGGAGCTTGAAGGGAGGGAGTGGGGATGGATGGGAACAGGAGACTTGAAGAATGGAGACAAGACAAGTCTGATCAAGTCTCCTTTATTGTAGCTAAGTTCACAGCTTAAGTAAGCGCAGGCAGAGAGGCGGGACAAGGGTAGCTTGCAGTTGGGAAATTCCGGCCTAAGTAAGTTTCAGTAGACTGAAACTTATCAGCAGGGAGTAGACTGAAACTTATCAGCTTATCAGCCAGGAGTAGACTGAAACTTATCAGCTTATGCAAACCACAACATGGATGAGCAGATCACAAAATGGCAGCTATTGCTGCCCACAAGGGCTCAGTTCCCAAGACTGCCCACCCTCAACCTCCCAGTCATAACTCCAGGCCTCTGGAACTTCCGACTTACTGGCTTCAAGTTGGGGTTCTCATGACCCCCTCTTTGGGTTTGATTAATTTGTTGGAGTGGCTCACAGAACTCAGGGAAACATTTAAATTTACTGGTTTATTATAAAGGATATTGCCAAGGGTATAGACAAAGAGACATCTAGAGCAATGTGAAGGGGAAGGGGAGCAGAGCTTCCATGCCATTCCTGCATGGGCCACCCTCCAGGGACTTCCATGTGTTCAGCTATCCAGAAGCTCACTGAACCCTGTCCTCCTGGTTTTTTATGGAAATTTGATGACATCAGCATTCCTTCCTCCAGGGTATAGGGTGGGACTCTCTTCTGAGATGGTCTTAAGACCCACAACCAGAAAGGCAGAAACATAAGAATGAAAGGAGGCCACGAGAAAGTGAGAGGTCTGCTCCTGAGGCCTAACACACCCAACGTTATAGCAAAAGACTGTAGCAAGGGCTATGAGAGTTATAAGCCAGGAACTGTGGATGAAAACATATATATATATATATATATATCTCATAACACCACAGTTGCTGAGAAAATATTCAGGGAAAATAGACCTAAATTGTTATTACCTATTGACATAATTTACGTTACTAATCTCTTCCTTCACCATTTTAATGTATAGCTCAGACAATAATGAGTCTCATTCAAGGATAATAATAAAAAAGATACCATCACTGTGACTGTGTAACATATATTTCATGTTAGAGAAAAACAAAAAAGACAATATGACATTAAAAGACCGAAAAACTTACATGCTACATTGACTATCACTGAGTCATAAAGTGAATAAAAAATTTTAATGCATCATTCCATTAAATCAAACTCCCCTACCCATGTCAATACAACTCCTCTGATGTAAGTGACCTAAAAAGTGATAAATAGGTTTTAAAGCAGATATGAGATAAATGTAATAGATGTACTGTGAGCTTAGGGAAAGATAAAAGAGAAAATAAATATCTTTTATCTGAGAAATATATACCATGCTAGATAGCAAAAACGAAGAATAGATTTTTTTCAAAATTTACTCAAATAAATGGTGTATACGAAAAAAAATCAAGTAAAACAAAATGAAAAAGAATAAATAAATAACAAAGGTAGAGACTTTCAAGATGGCCGCCTAAGAACAGCTCAGGACTTCAGCTCCCAGTGAAAGTGCAGAGGGTGAGTGGACGCCGCATTTCCAGACGAACTCTTATTGCCCACAGACCAGGAGATACCCAGGCAGAGGGGTCGCCAGCGTCGCAGTCCCAGCCGGTGCGGCTGTTTTGGCCCCCGCGGGGCTGATTCCGCCCGCGTGGCTGCTGTGACCACTCCCTGTTGCTGCCGTTCTCCATAAAAAAGCCACTGGTCTGGGAGCCCTCTTGGCTGGCCAGCAGAGCCTTGAGATGGCAGAATAGCCCATTCATCTGAAATAGCGAGTCAGGCCAGGAGATTCCTAGGCAAAAAATCCGCCAGGAGCCGGCGCCGCGGTTCGAGCCGACTCCGTGAGTCGCAGCACGGGAGATCCCGGTGCCTTTTCAACAAGCGACCAGAACGCGGGGTCGTTCAACTTAAAAGAAAAGACTCTGAGTCAGGGAGCCAGGTGATCAGGCTCGGTTGGTCCCACCCCTCCACCCCCAACAACAACGAAGGCAAAAACAGTAATTGGAAACCCTCTGGGTTGAGCCCTTCAAACCGAGCACAGCTGAACCGGGACGGTCCGGCTCCATGGGGGAGGGGCTTCCGCCATTACTGAGACTCTCCACCGCTACGGAGGCAGGCTGCCGTTGCCGAGGCAACCCGCCGTTGCCGAGGCAACCTGCCACAACAGAGAGAGTCCGCCATAACAGAGGCGGGGCCACCATTGCCCAGACAGTTCTAACTACGCCCATATAAAAAGGACTACAGGGAAGAGCTCAGGGCAGCTGGGCGGAGCCCACAGCAGCTCAGCAAAGCCCCTGCGGGCAGGCAGAGGCTAGGCGTGCTGCTAGCTGGGCGGGTCCAACCTGAAAAAAAAAAATCAAAAAAGGCAGTAGTGCAACGGAAACTCATAAAGCTCCAACTCCCTGGGACAGAGACAGACAACAGGTGGATAAACCCACAAAAATGGGTAGAAACCAGCATAAAAAGGATGAAAACTCCCGAAACCAGAACACCTCTCCTCCTAAAAGTGATCACAACTCCTCACCAGCAAGGGAACCAGACCGGATGGAGAAGGAGGGTGATGAAATGACAGAATCAGACTTCAGAAGATGGGTAGTAAGAAACTACAATGAGCTAAAAGAACATGTTCTAACCCATCGCAAAGAAAATAGGAACCTTGAAAAAAGATTGGACGAACTGCTGACGAGAATGGACAGCATAGAGAGAAGAATAAATGAATTGATGGAGCTGAAAAACGCAACACGAGAACTTCGTGAAGCATGCACAAGCTTCAACAGCCGAATTGACCAAGCAGAAGAAAGGATATCAGAGGTCGAAGACCAACTCAATGAAATAAAAAGAGAAGGCAAGAACAGAGAAAAAAGCGCAAAAAGGAATGAACAAAATCTTCAAGAAATGTGGGACTATGTGAAAAGACCTAATCTACGTCTGATAGGTGTACCTGAATGTGATGAAGAGAATGAATCCAAGCTGGAAAATACTCTTCAGGATATTATCCAGGAAAACTTCCCCAACCTAGCAAGGCAGACCAATATTCAAATCCAGGAAATACAGAGAACACCACAGAGATATTCCTCAAGAAGAGCAACCCCAAGGCACATAATCGTCAGATTCACCAGGGTTGAAATGAAAGAGAAAATTCTAAGGGCAGCCAGAGAGAAAGGTCGGGTTACCCACAAAGGGAAGCCCATTAGACTCACAGCAGATCTCTCAGCAGAAACCCTACAAGCCAGAAGAGACTGGGGGCCAATATTCAACATCCTTAAAGAAAAGAACTTTCAACCCAGAATCTCCTATCCAGCCAATCTCAGCTTCATAAGTGAAGGAAAAATAAAATCCTTTGTGAACAAGCAAGCACTCAGAGATTTCATCACCACCAAACCTGCTCTACAAGAACTCCTGAAAGAGGCTCTACACATATAAAGGAACAACCAGTACCAGCCACTCCAAAAACACACCAAATGGTAAAAAAGCAGCAACACAATCAAGAATCTGCATCAACTAACCAACAAAACAGCCAGGTAGCATCAAAATGACAGCATCAAATTCACACATAACAATACTATCCCTAAATGTCAATGGACTAAATGCCCCAATCAAAAGACACAGACTGGCAAATTGGATAAAAAGCCAAAACCCATCAGTGTGCTGTATCCAGGAAACCCATCTTACATGCAAGGATACACAAAGGCTCAAAATAAAGGGATGGAGGAAGATCTACCAAGCAAATGGAGAGCAAAAAAAGGCAGGAGTTGCAATTCTCATCTCTGATAAAATAGACTTTAAAGCAACAAAGATCAAAAGAGACAAAGAAGGACATTACATAATGGTAAAAGGATCACTGCAACAAGAAGAGCTAACGATCCTAAATATATATGCACCCAATACAGGAGCACCCAGATACATAAGGCAAGTTCTTAATGACTTACAAAGAGACTTAGACTCCCACACAATAATAGTGGGAGACTTTAACACCCCATTGTCAATATTAGACAGATCAACCAGACAGAAAATCAACAAGGATATCCAGGACCTGAACACAGACCTGGAACGAGCAAACCTAATAGACATTTACAGAACTCTCCACCCCAAATCCACAGAATATACATTCTTCTCAGCACCACATCACACCTACTCTAAAATTGACCACATAATTGGCAATAAATCACTCCTCAGCAAATGCAAAAGAACAGAAATCATAACAAACAGTCTCTCAGACCACAGTGCAATCGAGTTAGAACTCAGAATGCAGAAACTAACTCAGAACCGCACAGCTTCATGGAAACTGAACAACTTGCTCTTGAATGTTGACTGGATAAACAATGAAATGAAGGCAGAAATAAAGATGTTCTTCGAAACCAATGAGAACAAAGACACAACATACCAGAATCTCTGGGACACATTTAAAGCAGTCTCTAGAGGAAAATATATAGCAATGAGTGCCCACATGAGAAGAAAGGAGAGATCGAAAATTGACACCCTTTCATCAAAATTGAAAGAGCTAGAGGAGCAAGATCAAAAAAACTCAACACCTAGCAGAAGACAGGAAATAACTAAGATCAGAGCAGCACTGAAGGAAATAGAGACACAAAAAACTCTTCAAAAAATCAATAAATCCAGGAGCTGGTTTTTTGAAAAGATCAACAAAATAGACAGACCACTAGCCAGATTAATAAAAAAGAAAAGAGAGAATAACCAAATTGATGCAATAAAAAACGATAAAGGGGATATCACCACAGATTCCACAGAAATCCAAACCATCATCAGAGATTATTACAAACAACTCTATGCACATAAACTAGTAAACCTGGAAGAAATGGATAAATTCCTGGACACCTGCAACCTCCCAAGCCTAAACCTGGAAGAAGCCGAAACCCTGAATAGACCAATAACATGGTCTGAAGTCGAGGCAGCAATAAAGAGCCTACCACCCAAAAAAAGCCCAGGTCCAGACGGGTTCACAGCTGAATTCTACCAGACATACAAGGAGGAGCTGATACCATTCCTTCTGAAACTATTCCAGACAATCCAAAAAGAGGGAATCCTTCCCAAATCATTTTACGAGACAAACATCATCCTGATACCAAAACCCGGCAGAGACTCAACAAGAAAAGAAAATTTCAGGCCAATATCCATGATGAACATAGATGCAAAAATCTTCAATAAAATACTGGCAAACCGATTGCAACAGCATATCAAAAAGCTCATCCACCATGATCAAGTAGGATTCATCCCGGGGATGCAAGGCTGGTTCAACATACGCAAGTCCATAAACGTAATTCACCACATAAACAGAACCAAAGACAAAAACCACATGATTATCTCGATTGATGCAGAGAAGGCTTTTGACAAAATTCAACAACCCTTTATGCTAAAAACCCTCAATAAACTAGGTATTGACGGAACGTATCTCAAAACAATAAAAGCTATTTACAACAAACCAACAGCCAATATCATACTGAATGGGCAAAAACTGGAAGTATTCCCTTTGAAATCTGGCACTAGACAAGGATGCCCTCTCTCACCATTCCTATTCAATATAGTACTGGAAGTTCTAGCCAGAGCAATCAGGCAAGAAAAAGAAATAAAGGGTATCCAATTTGGAAAGGAGGAAATCAAATTGTCTCTATTTGCAGATGACATGATTGTATATCTGGAAGACCCCATCATCTCAGCCCAAAATCTCCTGAAACTGATAAACAACTTCAGCAAAGTCTCAGGATACAAAATCAACGTGCAAAAATCACAAGCATTCCTATACACCAGTAATAGACTTCAAGAGAGCCAAATCAAGAACGAACTGCCATTCACAATTGCTACAAAGAGAATAAAGTACCTAGGAATACAACTAGCAAGGAACGTAAAGGACCTCTTCAAGGAGAACTACAAGCCATTGCGCAACGAAATAAGAGAGGATACAAACAGATGGAGAAACATTCCATGTTCATGGTTAGGAAGAATCAACATCGTGAAAATGGCCATACTGCCCAAAGTAATTTACAGATTCAATGCTATTCCCATCAAGCTACCAATGACCTTCTTCACAGAACTGGAAAAAAACACCTTAAACTTCATATGGAACCAAAAGAGAGCCCGCATAGCCAAGTCAATTCTAAGCAAAAAGAACGAAGCAGGAGGCATCACACTATCGGACTTCAAACTATACTACAAGGCTACAGTAATCAAAACAGCATGGTACTGGTACCAAAACAGAGATATAGACCAATGGAACAGAACAGAGGCCTCACAGGAAATACAACATACCCACAACCATCTGATCTTCGACAAACCTGACAAAAACAAGCAATGGGGAAAGGACTCCCTGTTTAATAAATGGTGTTGGGAAAACTGGCTAGCCATGTGCAGAAAGCAGAAACAGGACCCCTTCCTGACACCTTACACCAAAATTAACTCCAGATGGATTAAAGACTTAAACATCAGACCTAATACCATAAAAACCTTAGAAGAAAATCTAGGCAAAACCATTCAGGACATAGGTGTAGGCAAGGACTTCATGACCAAAACGCCAAAAGCAATGGCAACAAAAGCCAAAATAGACAAATGGGACCTAATCAAACTCCACAGCTTCTGCACGGCAAAAGAAACAGTCAGTAGAGTGAATCGGCAACCAACAGAATGGGAAAAAATTTTTGCAGTCTACCCATCTGACAAGGGGCTGATATCCAGAATTTACAAAGAACTAAAGCAGATCTACAAGAAAAAAACAAACAAGCCCATTCAAAAATGGGCAAAGGATATGAACAGATACTTTACAAAAGAAGACGTACAGGAGGCCAACAAACATATGAAAAAATGCTCATCATCACTGGTCATCAGAGAAATGCAAATCAAAACCACATTGAGATACCATCTCACACCAGTTAGAATGGCGATCATTAAAAAATCGGGAAACAACAGATGCTGGAGAGGATGTGGAGAAATAGGAACACTTTTACACTGTTGGTGGGAATGTAAATTAATTCAACCATTGTGGAAGACAGTGTGGCGATTCCTCAAGGACCTAAAAATAGAAATCCCATTTGACCCAGCAATCCCATTACTGGGTATATATCCAAAGGATTATAAATCATTCTACTACAAGGACACGTGCACACGAATGTTCATTGCAGCACTGTTTACAATAGCAAAGACCTGGAACCAACCCAAATGCCCAACGATGATAGACTGGATAGGGAAAATGTGGTACACATACACCATGGAATATTATGCAGCCATCAAAAACGATGAGTTCACGTCCTTTA
Organism: Saimiri boliviensis; assembly: GCF_048565385.1. Taxonomy (NCBI): domain Eukaryota; kingdom Metazoa; phylum Chordata; class Mammalia; order Primates; family Cebidae; genus Saimiri; species Saimiri boliviensis. The sequence continues at coordinate 79,285,104 of NC_133450.1, forward strand.
TAGGGACATGGATGAACCTGGAAACCATCATTCTCAGCAAACTGACACAAGAGCAGAAAATCAAACACCGTATATTCTCGCTCATAGGCGGGTGTTGAACAATGAGAACACATGGACACAGGGAGGGGAGCACTACACACTGGGGTCTGTTGGGGGGAAATGGGGGAGGGGCGGGGGGTGGGGAGGTGGGAAGAGATAGCATGGGGAGAAATGACAGATACAGGTGAGGGGACGGAAGGCAGCAAAGCACACTGCCATGTGTGTACCTATGCAACAATCTTGCATGTTCATCACATGTACCCCAAAACCTAAAATGCAATAAAAAAAAAAATAAAATAAATAAATAAATAAATAAATAAAACAAAGGTAGGACAATATGTATAGTTGTTTGAAGACAGATGAAGCCAACCTAACATATGTTACCATATATATTTTATCCATTTTTACAATTTGTTTTTATTTTTGGATGGTTAATTTGGAGTTACTTCACCATATCTGTAATTATAATTTTCTAAACTGACACCCTTTACTTTTTATATCTTGATTTTTTATCCTATTAAGCCTTCATTACTACTTATTTTATATTATGTATTACATACTGAATGATACAGTAAATTAAAAAACAAAATATTAACAAAACAACTTTATAGAAATGAGGTTTTTTTTTTTTTAATTGAAGCAGAAGTTCCTGACTTGAAGATAGAATGATGGAGTAAATAAATAAACTCAAGAACTCATTCTACAGGGAAAGTGAAAATAATTTACAACATTACAATAATTAATCAGAACCTCAATCCAGATAAAGAAGGAACAGAGAGGTAATATTAAATTTGGAAGGCAGTGAAAATATAATCACAGATATTGATCAAGCTAAGTAATTAGATAAGATCATTTTCTTAATTGTATGCAAATATATTGGAAACCCTGCATTATATGATTTTTTTCATTTGAAAATATAAGTGACCAAAATGACTACAAGATTTATAAAATCTCAATATCTTATTAATGCAGAAATAGATGTTGTAGGTATAAAATTCTGAGCATTCTCCTCTCAACAAACACAAATCAGCAGGCATGAACATTTTCAAGAAGAAATGTATCAAGACATGAAAGTAATGATAACTCAGTGCTATTTAAAGTTTTCCACTTCTAATTCTAGCTATGACAAGTTAATTTGTATCAAGCCATCCCACCTGGCAAGAACAATTATGAAAGCTGGATAAAATTAATTAAAAATAAGTAGCTATTTAAGGGCTTCCGATAGCAATCAAAGCATCCAGAACTTGAGACTCTAAGCTCCCAGAAAGAAGAGAAACACATTGAAGTGATTTCAACATTCTCTACCACCTTTCATTTTGATACATTTGCTGAGCAAATAGCTAAGAAGAAAATGGTAGCTCAGAGATTTTAGAAATTTCGTAGGTCTGCATAGACAAAAAATTGGAATTCATGACTATCATGGTGGCCAGGGCTTTGATAAAGGGCCAATAGAAACAAAACTATTTTGTTTTTCCTTCAAAGCATTTTCTGATTCTTCAGTTGCAGAAGGTGAGTGACTAAGAAGCTTAGCATAAAATGGAGCTACCCGACTAAGACAAAGTTAAGCAGACCTCTCAGCAAAAGGATAGACAAAATTGGAGTTCGACAAGGAACCGAGGAACTAGAAATCTCCCGAGGCATTGAGACCCCTAAAAATCTAACCCCTAGCTGAAAAGGCAAACTAGAAATGCACCAGCTGCCACTAAAACTGAAGTCTAGCCTCAAGGCATTGGACCAAGAGGATCTGGCTCTAAGTCAGAAGAAAATGTAACTTTTTTGGAGGGAGATCCAATCTAAAGACTTTTTTCTTAGGTCAAAGTCTGGGTTTTGATCATAAATAACAAGGCATATCAGTCAGCAGGGCTAAATGATGCATGCACACATGTTCATGCGTGCACGTGTGCGCGCACACACACACACACACATGCATAGACACACATAGTGCGAGTGACAGTGAGAGGGAGAGGAGAAATCTATAGCTTTAAATGTTTCCATGTATAGAAAATAAGAGTACTTCCAAATATATTTGTAAATAATATTGTATTCATACTAAACTTGACCGAAGTTGAACGCATGTGTTCTCTTCCCATTCCCTTCCCTTCGTCTCTTATATACATCACATGCAGTAAAATACAGGCCTATCCCACTAATAAATATTAATGCAAATATTCTAAATATGTACTTTACAATTAAAAGTTGCAATCACATTAAAATCATACTTCATAATCAAGTAGTGTTCATATTAGTAAGCAAGAATGGATGACTTAGGAAATATTTTGTTATGATTTATCATATTAATAGGAAAACAATAATCTTCAGAAACTTCAACATACATTACTAATTAAATAATTTTAATAGAATAGTATTATGATGAGATAGATATAATTTAACCTAAAATTCAGAATTTATGTGTTGGTGTTTGGATACAGGACCTTTGGGAAGTAACAAGGTTTAGAGGATGTCATGAGGGTTGGGAATCTCATGATGGAATTAGTTCCCTTATAACAACACCAGAGAGCTTGCTGTCTTTCCCTGCAGTGTGACGACTGAGTGAAATAACTTGACTGTAAGAGAACAGTCACCACATACCAACCTTCACAGCTCTAGATCTTGGACTTTCCAGCCTCCAGGTGTGTAAGAAAATACATTTCTGTTGTTTAAACCACACAGTGTGTGGTATTTTGTGATGGCAGTTTGAGCAGACTAAGACAAATAATGACACCATCCATGATTGTTCCCATCCACCAGATACCCAAACAATGTTAAAGACTAAGTTCCCCCGAAAAGGTAAACTTAAAGCATAAAAATTAGAATAAATTGTAAATAAAGTTTAAAAAATTATTGGAGGCAATCAAAAAGTATATTCTAAGGAGATTATTAAAGATATATGAAAAATGAATGCTAAAAATTTCATTGCAGCACTATTCATAGATCTAAATAATTATAAATAATAACTGAGCTATGGTTATATTGATTATGGTAAATCCATATATTTAACATAATGTGGTAATTTATAAATGTTTATAAAGCATTCTTAGTATATTAGCAAAACGTGTTGAAGTGTCAAATTAAACATCCTGAATACAAAATTACATGTAAGTTATAATTCCAAGTATTTTTGAAAAAATACATATTAAAAGAATGAAAGTAAATGCAACAAACTATTTGCAGTAGAATTTTGTTTAACAGCAACTAGAAATAATGAAACAAATCGTGAGCTTACAACTTTCAACTGGGCATTGTGATTTTCTTACTATTCCATTCAGTAGTATACAGGTAGCATGGTTATATTCTCAGTTGGTGAGTATTTTCCTGGCATAATTATTAATAGTGCCTCTATAACTTTCACAAGTTTCCTAGTTTGCAAAATAAATTACATTGTTATTTCAGACATGAGAAACCTAATTTTCATCCTTCTTCTCCAGTAACAATTTATACAATTCTGGACAACTCACCTATTCATAAAAGAATTTGATCTCTACCTTAAAATAGATATATCTCTGCTGGCTAACTTCATAGAAATGTTGTAAGGATTAATGAGGAGATACTTGGAAAATAGTTTGAGCTCATAAGAGAAAAGTGCTATGACATTGCTACTAATACCTTTATTTACTGTCTTGCTGAGTAGAAAGTTGAGGGAAATCAAGATTTTGTGGGTATCAGCAACAAAATCAAATCAATCATGCATGTTCTGACAGCCCATTTTATGTAAGTTCCCCAGAGTGCAGTAGCTAGTTAACAGAACTTCTACAAATACATATATAATTAAAGTCATGTAGGCAGAATTTTGATTCCATATAGGCTATTCAGTTAGTAGTTATGAGTAATGTACTGAGCTTCTCATTCTTGGTGAAAATATTGTGTTCCATCAAGTACTAACCGTGTGGAATGTTCGGAAGTTGAACAAAGACTGTTCATTAAGCTTGAAAGGGACAGAGGTGAGCCAGCCAGCACTTTTTAACCCGGCAGTAAGGCCTCAAAATCAAACTTATTATTTTAGTAGGCCAATAAAGTTCCTTAGAAACTCAATGGAAAGGTGGCATCTTCACACATTTTAAGCACCTTATAAATTGGGTACCTTTGTCTGGCACTAAAATACCCTACTTGAACTTAAAAATAAAAATCAATAAATCAATCTACTTCTCAGTCAACAAAGAAGAAGATGAAAGGCAATAACGGGGCAGATTAAAGTCCTAGCAATGAATTCCAAATGTACAGGAGACTCAGTTTGATTAAGATGCCCCCCCAAAAAAAAACAACAACAACAACAAAAACAAAAACAAAAAAGCATGGGGAAGAAGGGCAGCCCACTCTGGCTCATGGTCCCTTTGTTCTTCCTTAAAAAAACTACATCCCTTGCATCAACTATAGTACTATACTTGATACTTTGAAGTTGAAGCATAATATCTTATTTTTTCTGACATTGCAAGTATGTAACAGATCACAAAGTTGATTCTCTTTTCACTTGTCAAGCTCTTACCCTGTCTATCTAAAATTCATACCTTGACCTTTCATGTCTATCTTCAAGAACAAATCATCTCTCTTCCCACTCTCTGTCAATTTGATCTCTTTCTCTTTGCTTTGTTCTGGAGAAGAGAAAGGTATATCTGTATTATTTTCTTATTTGTCAGAATTAATCAACTATTGTTGGAGAGTGGTAAGAAGTTATTTATGAAAAGGTGAACTAGTTATTTAGTTTTGTACCATTTACAAAAAAGAAAATAAAATGCTGAAACCCAGTATCTTAAAATATTCATTTTATTTCATTCTATTTTAACTGGGGCACAGATATAAGGTAATATTTTTAGTTGAAGAAGGAATTAAAATATTTGGTTACAAATCCTCACAAATATTTACATCTTAAAATTGTTTTTGTATTTCTGTTTCTATGACAATCAAGTGAGCAAAATTTTTTGTAGAATTCAGACAAATTTACAAATAATTGCATAAATATGCTAGAAATTGAAAAATTAAAAGAAAAATACAATAATGAGAAGTTGAATTGAACTTGAAAAATATCCTAATTGTGAAAACCAAACTTTCATAATATTAAATTATTTCTGATTTGCATTTTGGGAACGCTTGCCTTTACTGTGTTTTTTTCTTTAGACTTTCTCGACATACTGTTTCAAAAATTCAGTTAAAAGCTATTTTAGAGATTGTCTGGGGAAACGGCTGCATGCTCAGTCATTGACTGTTACTTACATTGGTACAATTAGGGGTATTAAATTTGAGTTCAGTGAATTTATGCTTTTCCCCACACAGGCTGACTATTATAGCTGTTGCTGCTTAGAATACATATTGGCTTAATTAATCAGTACTATTTGGAATTTTGTTGAAAATGCAAACTAATTATGAACTTTCCCTGATAAGAGACAATTTTGGCTCCTGATTATTTGCTTTTGCCTACATTTATATAACACTAATCTCATGAAATCGAGCATTAGACCAGCATGTTATTGATTTGCACATTAGGCATGTGATTACCTCTGAATTGCTTTCCTTTATGATATCCTGAGATGCAAAATCTTGAAGGAGAGCATGCGGTCAGAAGACATTTATTTGATTCTGTTTGATAATTGTTTTTCTTCTCTGTTTTGGTTAGCATAATCTGTGGAAGACCATAGCAGTGAGTGTTCTTGTGACAGAAATCTTGTGACCTCTGCAAACTCACTGTAAACCACAATGAGTTTATTTTTTCATAGGGGAAATGGAGAAGAGATTACTGCTACCCAGTACCCAAGCTCTGGTTTTCATTGCAAAGCTTCTGCAAAAGTGATAATTGCATACTTCAATGAGGATGTAACTCTTGCTTGCAAGTGTGGTGGCAGAGATGGTCATGGATTTAAGCTACAGACTAATCACTAATTTATTTATAGTAAACATTTGAGGGGTGACTTTTAGTGCTAGATACTGTGCTAGACTCTAGTGTTGAAGTATGTGTCAGCTATGGCCTCAGCTCTCAAGGCATTAGTTGCGTTTGTGTGTATTGTGTGTTTTGAGGGAGGTGTTAGGTATTGGTTGAGAGGATGAGGAAAGAGAGCAAGGTTTGAGGAGAAAAAAAACATGTACATGTACATGGTTTCATTGAATAGTCTGTACTTTCAAAATGCCTATACATCCATCTAATTCAGTCATAGTTGAATTAAAATCATCCTGAGTGGCAGTAGAACATATTGAGTAGTTTTTTTCACACTGAAGCCAGAACTCTTGGGTGCCATAACCCAGCAATATTGTTTGCTGGCTATCACTTAAACTCACAAAGCACCTCTGTTTTATCATCTATAGTAAATACAGATACAATATTCTGTTTTATATATATGTATATATTTTGAAAAATTATTGTAATGATGAAAAACAAAGTGTAATACACACTGAATAATGCATAGTAGATGGTAAGCACTAAATAAATGGCAATGTAAACAGTGATTTCTCTTTTGCTATTTTCATTATTACAATTTCTGCATAGATTTTATTTCAGTGACTTTTTACAGTAATGACTTCGCTTATTTTATTAAAAAACTTCATGCTTAGTATTTTAAATCTGAGCAATACCAAAGACTACAAAGAAAACAAAATAAATCACCCCAAATTTTCAAAATAGCCAATGTTAACAGTTGGTGGAATTCATTTGGGTGATTTTTTTTGTTTCTTCTTTGCACTTTTTGGTATTATTCAAATTTAAAAGGAATAAGCACATAAAATTATTATAACAGGTGTAAAATAGTTATATGTGTTTCAAATTTCATACTCCCAAAAGTTTGGATATAGCTGGAAGATACATATCTATATGTATATTGAGAGAGAGAGAGATAGCAGAATAGATAAAAAATAATTTTAAAATAAGAGAATACTATATCTGCTTCTTTAATTGGAAGTATTAATTTTTTTAATGTGACTTCATTATTTCCTAAAAGGTCACATTTTTAAAAAATATATAAAAGTATTAGGAGATTGAATCATTATAGTTTCTTTCTTAAATTTTAGTTATATATATATGTAAATAATTTATTTATAAACATATATGTAGGGCCAAATCCTAAGAAAATTTATACAGCTTAAGGAATTATCACAAAAAAAATACCTCCACAACTATTGCTCAGAATAATATTTTTTTTTGAGAAACTGATGACTACTCCTTCATTTATCTTAAAAGATACCCACTATTTGGAGTTTACTTTTCTTAATGTTTTGATATTTATATACCCGCTCTGTGGTAGGCCAATAATATCTTCTAAAGGCATGTCCATGTCTTAATTCATGGAACCTGACCTTATTTAAAAGTAGGGTATTTGCAGATGTATTTAAGACATTTGAACCCGGGCATGGTTTCACACCTGTAATCCCAGCACTTTGGGAGACTGAGGCGGGTGGATCATCTGAGGTCAGGAGTTCGAGACCAGCCTGGTCAACATGGTAAAACCCTGTCTCTATCCAACATACAAAAATTAGCTGGGCATGGTGGCGGAAGCCTGTAATCCAAGCTACTAAGGAGGTGGAGGCAGAAGAATCAGTTAAACCTGGGAGGAGGTGGAGGTTGCAGTGAGCCAAGATCAAGCCATTGCACTCCAGCCTGGATGACAGAGCAAGAGTCTGTCTGAAAATAAGTAAATAAATAAATAAATAAATAAGATGAGGAGCTCATCCTGGGTTATCCTGGTGAGCCCTAAATGCCATCACAAGTGTCTTTGTGAAAAGAAGACAGAAAGATTTGACATACACACTGAAAGCAGAAGGCAATGGGATGACAGAAGCAGAGAAGTTTAAAGAGGCTGAGATGCTGGCTTTGAAAACGGAGGAAGGGACCACAGGATGGAAGAGACCATAAACAGATTATCTTTTGGAGTCTCCAGTGAGAATATAGCCCTTCTGCCACCTTGACTTTAGGGCGGTGAAATGAATGTTGTACTTCTGGCCTCCTTAACTGAGAGAGAATACATTTCTGTTGTTTTAAATCACTAAGTATGTGATAACTTGTTACACAAACTTAGCCCCAAGAAACAAATACACACTCTTTTATTTTATTTTTTGCTTAACATTATGCATGTGAGATTGACCTGTATTGTTACATGTAGTTCTAATTTGTTCATTTTCAAAGCTGAATAGTATTCAATATGTAATTTTAAAAAGTCATCCTACTTTTAAACAAATAATGCTGCTGTGAACATCCTTGCATATATCTATTGGAAGACCAGCTCCCAATATATCAACATGAATTCAAGATCTCTCAAAGTGATCTAGTGGTTGGTGAAAAAGAAAAAAAAAGACATAGAGTTCTCTTCAAAGCTGGGCCCAGGGGAGACACTACATAAAGCCGCTCCGTGGACGTCTAAAATTCTCCTGAAAATCTCAGTTCTTTGTTAAACTCTTTCAATAGGGAAGGGGGAGTGAAGCTACACAAGACAGCAGTGTGGTGATGATCATACAAAAAGAATACATTTGCGAAACTGGTGAACAAAAATCACAGCGTAGTATTAGAAAAGCAGAACAACGTAAACATAACTTTCTGGGTGTCAGCATAGAAATCATACACCTTAGCAAGAATAGAGGTTAAACATAAACTTAAAATTATCAGCAAGAAAAGCACTGCGCTCACAGCTGCAGGGGGAACAGGATCTGACACAGGACAACCAGCCTGACCACAAAACTGCAAGAGGCGACAGGCCTCCATGGAGGCCTGAAGGAACAGTGAGAGAAGAAAGACTTTTACATCCTTATCTCAACCACAGAGGTTTTTCCTCATGACACACACCCCTCATGCGTCCGTTTATAGGCTCTCCATAAGGGTCGCATTCCCTTTCCAGGGCCATAATCAATATGCCTTTCCTGGGAAAGGAATCTGGGTAATAAGCCTCTCCATTACACGTCCATTTATAGGCTCTCTGCAATGAGAAGCTTATTATGTGCTGTCATCTCTCTCTGGCAGTCGGGCTATGCAGTTTGTCCTTTACACAGGGTTCCTGTTTTTACAAGAACAGCTCAGCAGAGCCAAAGTTACAAGTTACAGCTTCAGCAGAGCCAAAGTTACAAATTACAGCTCAGCTTTTCTCATTATTCTTCGTTTTCTCAAATATAATCAATACAGTAAGTAACAAGCATCACAAAGCAAATAACTCATTTCGGGGAAACCAAATTCTAGGACAATTTACAAGTTAAAAATCAACAGCAATTTCTTCCTGTTATTTTGGTTAGCTCTGGTTTTGCCAGTTCTTCCAGCAGCTTGGGGTTGCTCAGTCACCACTGAGGGGTCCACAGTGTTCCCTGTGAAACTGGGTAGCTACAGCCATTTATTTTTTTCGCCAGCAGTCTATGAGAATTTCCCTTGTTCTCTGTCTTCATTTATAATTGTTATTGTCAGTCTTTTAATGTTAGACAAACTGGTATGTGTAGAATAGTATGTCATTACAGTTTTAATTTAAATTTCTCTAACAAATAATGAATCATTTCCATCAGGACTGAGATTAGGGTGAAGCAAGAGATGCATCTAGGGTACACAGTTTTTTGTTTTGTTTTTGTTGTTGTTGTTTGTTTGTTTGTTTTGAGACGTAGTCTCACTCTGTCACCCAGGCTGGAATGCAGTGGAGCGATCTTGGCTCACTGGATTCAAGTGATTCTCCTGCTTCAGCCTCCTGAGTATGTGGGATTACAGGTACGCCACCATGCCTGGCTAAGTTTTGCATTTTTTAGTAGAGACAGGTTTCACCATGTTGGTGATTACAATTAGAGATGAGATTTGGGCAGGACACAGAGCTAAATCACATCATCTATTTTTTTCAGCAATTTCTTCTTCATCATATTTCGTCATGTATTTATTTACATGTATTTTTAAATTGAGTACTAAGCATTATATATGAAAAACTAAAAGTAAGTTGAGGCCCTGGAAATGTTAATATTCTCTAGAGAGGAATTACATTTGCTCTTTGCAGTAAGCTAAGGGCACTAGCAGGATACCTTATTGCACCTGTAAGTGTAAAGATAATTAGACACTAGTTTTATGTCCCTGAGTGGGCTGGTCTTCATCGAGTGTAGACCTTGTACCCAACTCAAAACCTGGAGTTTGCTACACTCCAGTTCTCCCCACCACATTCCTTTGAACACTCACAAAGTTACATGCATTTGGCTGCCAAAAGTATTCCTTGGTTTTGCAATCTATTTTTTTAATTTCCTAGAATCAGTAAAAATCTTGAGCTGAAAAGTCATGCTTAATGCCAAGCTCATCTCTTGGATCTTGGCTTTGCAATTATCCATTGCTTTGTTAACACTTAGTGTTTTGAAGAAAATTTTGTTGTTGTGTTCCATGTGAGAAGTGATATCAATTACAAATCGTCTGTTACTGGTGGTAGAAGTTCCTGTGGTTCCTTTTTTACCATCAGATTTTACTTTTAGACTGTACTAATCTGTGTCTTTTTATAGGAGATCATGCTGCCGGCACTCTCCCAGTTTTTTTTATTTTATTTTATTTTATTTTTTTATTCTCTTCTGCAACCTCTGGAGTTTTGTAACTTACATTATTCTTATTTTACCAAAATTTATACCTTTTATTCTATAGTGTGCAAAAAGTTTTCTTTAGTTGCTTAATCTATGAGCTGTATTGATGAGATTTATTATTCATCTGTCATTTAATACAATGTCTCTTTAATGTACTTTCTCCTTATTTTGGCTCATTCTTTGGCTAGATTTATTAAGTAACGTTCTCTGTGGCCTTTTATGTCTATTTGTTGCTTGAATGACCATTTGAGTTTTACATAATTTTTTTCCAATCATCCTTTTATTTTCTTAAGAATGTCTTGGTAACATGTTTGCCCTCTATATCTTTATCCAAATCCTTCCTCATTTTAAGGACTCACTATGTATCTGTGAACTTTTAATTCTCTTTTGTTACAATTTGTTATCAATGTCAGTGCGAGTTATTCTTATTCAAGATTTCATTGCCTGTGCTCGTCACATAGTATCTTGTTTATAATGACTTGAATCTTTTTGTTTATTAACATACATAGCCACAGCCCCCCAGAGGAATAGGGAACTTACATATGCAAAAGAAAACCCACGGGAAGAGCCACAACACAATTTATCCATCATCTAGAATTACCGAGTAAAGGTTCTTAGAATAAGAGTTTTCAACACAAATAGAATATGAAAAACTATAATATTCATGCAAAATATGAGAGAACTTGCGCATTTAAAAAAGGACTTCTAGTTGAAAACTAATATGTAGACTAGCAGAAAAGACAGGTGGAATTGATGAGCATAAAATTATTAAATAAACAAAAAACAGGGTACATGATAAATATTTTCAAAGCATATTTGAATAGGCCAATACAATAAACTTTTGACAATGTAAAAAAAAAGTAGAAAGAAGGAAGGAAATTTTTTAAATAGAAAAAGATACTACACCTACATATATGAAGAAATTTTAAAACTTCAAGCTGTAGTCATTAAATGTGATTATTATCTGAACTTTAAATGCATGCACTCTTTGACTCACCCTTTGACTTTTTTTCTTATTGTCTCCAGCAGATGCTCAGCTGTCTAACAGGATCAGTAACAGCACAGCACATTGCCAAGCCACATGGAAGGATGAAGCAAGAGAAAATCTCAGTAATACTGATTTTGTCTTTATTTAAAATGTTAGTATGCTGTTCATCATGGATTTACTGCATTCATTTTGATTTAATGAAATATTACATTATCATTTACCTTTATTACTGAGTTTATTTGACATCCACTTAAGTTTTTCACCTGAGGCAGCAAGGGCTTCACATTCTTCATTCTGAGTCAGGACCTGAACAAGACCTAAACATTTTTCATGTATATTCACTTAGGCAGTTGAGGTCTTGCCTTTGATGTTTTTCTACAGCTTACTACAAAGAAATGGTAGTTGATGTAGGGAGAGGGCTACATTCTCATAGTGCTAGTTCCAGAAAGATGCCTATGTGCCCCTGATAGCACTACAGAGTTTAGAAATTTCTGTCTTCACTGCTTATTTTGCTTTTTCTCTTCATCAGTTTGTTTCATCAGAGAGTCAGATCATGGACATTGGAACCAGATGAATAAGGATTGAAAGCCCACTTAAGGAATGACTTATTTTACCTGTCTGAGTCTCAATTTTCTTATTTATTAAGTGAGGATCATTTTTAAGATTCTTGTATAAAGAAATGCGTATAGAAAGTCCATCACATACCTAGTCCACAGCATGGACTTAATAAATGTCATTTATTTTTTCTACTCTATTTCTGCTTCCCAGTCTTCAACTTAATTCTACAGAACTAATCCATTAGCTAGTACATAGCAGAAACTGAAAAAACAAATTGAAATATATCTGTTATTGCTATAATCCTAACTATGTTACAGAGACCTACCTAAATGCTAGAGTTCATCCATTGAGTTGGTTATGTTTAATATTTATTTAATATTTCAAAGATAGCAAAAAAGTTTATTAATTACTTATAATAGGTAGAGAAAAATAATCAGTAGGCTTCTTTAGAAACACTCTGATTCCTGATCTAAACCCCAATCTTCAGTTAAAATTGTTTTGATAGTGTATACAATTTCAGAAATTTATATTTTTGTTTCTAAAATCTCAATGTATTTTAGTTGGTTAAGAGAAATAAAAATAAGTTGAACTAACTTTATAGTATATAAAGTTTATTTTAAACCTTTGCCTTTAAATGAAATAACATTATTAGAGATTTTATACTTTTCTATATATAGTATCAGGCTCATTTTCACTAGACTATAAATATTCTTATGTGGACAGGCAAGTAGGTACTGAATGCATAATAGATTTTTCTTTTCCTATGGATTGTGCTTAAATCACATCAGTTTAGAACAAACACATGTAATTAAAGCCAATAAATTCAGGTGTTCTTCTACGATTGTTATACTTTTTTGTTTTCAATGAAAAATAGCCAGACCTGTTCACTGGGGCTTGTTGTAATTATCGATTTTAATGTGAATAAGCTATCATTTGATGTTCCACCAAGAAAATGTTTTTCCATTTTAAAGAGCTTTAAGATTGTTATTTGAGTTAGTGTCCTTTGAATAATGACCGAGAGAATAGTTTTTTTTTTTTTTTTTTCAATTACACATGTATATTTCTTCACCTATTTAGAGGCTCTGAGATCAGACTAGATTAAAAACTCACACACACATTCGCCTCAAGTAATGGTGGAAAGTTACCTCCTTGGTGACTACAGTAAGCATGATTATGTATGGTTTGGTTTCTAATCTTTCATTTTTTTCCAACATGAAAAAAAATTAACCTTCCGAGCAAGAAAAAACACTGTACTTGGGGAGTTGCTTTTGATCAAAGAAAGAGGCAATAGTTATTTCCTGAAAATGGTGGTAAGAATGAAAAATGGAAAGATCTATTTTAACTAGAAGAAATCATTTTGGGGGAGGAATAGGGAGAGTATATGTGACGAAACAAGGAAGGAAACAGAGTAACAGTCACAGATGCCAGTTTGTGAAAGGGATGAGGTTGGCCAACATGCCTTGAGACCATAACAAGATTTTAGTTTTCAGACAAAATATTTACATTTCCATCATCTTTTTCTATATTATGAGGGCAATCAAAAGAAGAATTTTGGCTTTGTACAGAATTTTCCTATGTGTTGATGAAGTAAAGATGTCAAGTATATTCACATTCTCAAGGTTTTACTGAGAATAAAGTCTATACTTAGAAATAATTTTAATACAAACAATAGAATATTCTAGGAAAACAAAAAGGAGAGAGATGGTCTAACAGGAGTGATGTAGCAGAATTAACATAAATGCTGATATGCTTTGGTTCTGTGTCCCTACCCATTCCCACATGTTGAAGGAGGGAAGTGATAGGATGATGCAGGGGGTTGGGGGGGGCAGTTTCTCCCATGCTGTTCTCATGACAGTTGAGTGAATCTCACGAAATCTTCTGGTTTTAAGCGAGGCAGTTTTTCCTGTGTTCCCGCTTCTCTCTCTCCTGCCACCTTGTAAAGAAGGTGCCTGTTTCCCCTTCCCTTTCTGCCATGATTTTAAGTTTCTTGAGGCATCCCCAGCCATGCTGAACTGAGTCAATTAAACCTCTTTCTTTTATAAACTACCTAGTCTCAGGCAGTTCTTGACAGCAGTGCAAAAAAAGACTAATACAAATGGAAAGATATTATCAATTTTATCCTCCCCAGAACTTTCATGTTTTAACTAGATTTATGAGATCTATTTTTCAATCTCCTTGAAAATCAGCACAAGCCCTTCATGATCCAGTCTCATTCTAAAATACTGTATTTGTTTTGTATTGACACCATAAAATCTTCAACAAAATTAATAGCTTCAACAACATGAATTATTACCTCACACTTCTGTAGGTCCAAAGTCTGAGTGGGCTCAACTAGCTTCTCTGTTCAACGTTCCACAAGGTCCAAATGAAGATGACAATCAACTGGGATCTCATTGGGAGGCCCTGGGTAAGATTATATTTCCCACTTTATTAAAGTTGTTGGCCAAATTTAGTTGTTTGCAGTTGTGTCACCACTACTCCCAGTATCTTGTACAGTTGTAGGTCATTGTTTTCTTGCATGCGTCAACTGGTGGGTGCTGGTATCAGCTTTTGGTAACCCATCTCTAGACTTCTCACATGAGTCTCTGTATCTCAAAACCAGTAACGATGCCTCCGAACCTTCTCAGTTGGAATCTTTCTAATTTCTTTCTCTGACAAGTCTCCTTTTTTTCAGCTGAAGACTGTTCTCTACTTTTAAAGGTGCATATGATTAGATTGGGCTCACCTGGATACTTGAAGCTATTTTTTTTTTAGCTATATTTTAGCTATCTTTTACCATATTCACAAATTCCAGGAATGAGGATGTGAACATCTTTGGGAGGCTACTGTGCATACCACAGATACTAATCTTGCAATAATCTGTTTATGGCCTATTTTTGGCCATTACTTCACTGAAATTCATACTCTGCATTTTGTTAAATATTTATTTTCTGAATTGAAGCACAATAGTATGAAAAACCTAGATAATTCAAAGTGAAAAACATATTGATAGAGTAAAAAGAATACCAGACATCATTGGTTTTTGAGACAAATGCACAAAAGTTTACTTTTCCATATTTTTTGACAGTATTTTTCCTTGTTTTTAATTGTGGTATATTTTAGATAAGGTGAAATGCACAAGTTTTTAAGTCATTATTAAATGACTTTTGATAAAAATATGACTGAGCAACCCACATCCCAATCAAGATATAGAACATCTACCTTACCCCTGAAATTTCTCTTGCCACATTCCAATCAATTCTCATTACCCTCCAGCCATCATGTTTGTTTCTATCACTACAGATTGATTTTGCCCAGTCTGAAACTTTATATGGATGTGATCATACAATACATGCTTTTGGTATCTTTTTTTGCAATATTTTTGAGCAATTTTCAGTTATTCAACTATATCACAGCTTTTAAAATCCATTCTCCAATTTTAGAGGCTTTTGAGTTCTTTTCAGTTTTGGGTTATCAAGACTAATTGTACTGTTGTCTTTATTCTGGCTAGGTTTGGCAGTATGTCATAATCACGTATTCTTGGAATAACGTGCAATTTATTTAAGCAGTCATATTTATTTTTAGGTAAAAATAAATACCTGCCCACAAACATTAACCACCTATTGAGCCCGGCTTGTATTTTGATGGGCATATGCACATATACACTCAGAGTTAAATGTGGCTAACTTAAATGACTTCTGCCGTTCTCATAAAATAATTAGCAGATTTTCCAGTTTATAAACTTGATGACATTACTATATAAGATAGTGGAAAACAAATCCCATCATATAATATTTATACAGATATGTTTTTGAAACTGACAAGCCACTTTTCCAAGATTTTTTATGCTAAATACAGCTGTTTGGATAAAGACATTCCTGTAGATACTTGGTTTCATAACTAATACAAGCAATTTGTCATAACATACTCATAGTTAATAATTTTTTTTCTTCTCTTTTGCCCTACAGTGGGTGCTCTTAAATTTTTTTGTAATGCCTTTAAAGGCACAAAAGTAAGAAATGAAGAAAAATAAGCCTGAAACATCTTTGGACTCCAAAAATCTTTTCTCTTGGTAACTACAGCATCTCATGACTCAATAAAATGACATAAAGACTTCACATTTTGGGGTTAAAAAAACTTGAATATGTTAGCTTTTCTGACAAAGTTAATCAGATATGACAATTACTAAATCAGGATATTAACCTGAAACTATCAACTGAGGATAATAACAATTACTTATTTTTCTGTTCAAACTACATTCTTTGTTGTTGTCATTGTTCCCTAAGGAAAACCTTTCTGTCCTTGTGCCCCAGTAGCACTCTACATCTTTGGTACATGTGAGTTTACATTTTTTATCACTACTCTTTGGCTTGAAGAACATGGTTTAACGTTTCTTGTAGTGCTTTTCTATTGGTAACAAATTCCTTCACCTATTATTTTAACCTTACTAAAACGTTAATTTTTTTCTTTTTGAAGGTTATTTTTACCAGATATATAACTCTGACATGACTTATTGTTTCTTCTCTATACATTAAACCATTTTTGGATTTTCATTTAGCTCACATTTGTTCTGATGAGAAGTCAGCAGTATTTTTTTTATCATTATTCCCTTTTCAATTCTGTGCCTTTCCTCCTGCCTACATTTAAGAAGTTTGAATTGTATTGCTTTGTTGATATTCCACATCTCTTCACTGTCTTCTGTCTTTTCTTCTAAGTCCTTGAACATATTTTAATGCCAGCTTAATCATGCTTGTTTTCACTCTTAACAACATCCTGGCTATCTTAGGTCTGTTTCTATTACTTTTTTTCTCCTAATTTTCTGCTACTTTTGTATGTTTAATAATTGTTTTTATTTTATATTTGACATTTTTCATACTATATTATTTAGATTCTAGACTTGTATCTTTGGTAGAAGTGTGTTCAATTTTATTTTGAGCAGTTAATTTACTGGCACATTAGCTTGATCCAGTTGGTGCTTAGCTTTGAGTTTTTAAGGCTGATTTTAGAGTATTTCTTCTGATATAAGTACATTAGCCTTGCTTTAGAAGCCCACTTTCTTGAGTTATTATTTAAACACCAGGAAATGCTCAGTGACTCTTTTCAGTTTGGCTAGTTGAAACTCTAATACTTTTCAACATTGTTGAACCAGTGAAATCCTCATTCAGCTCATTGCCCCTCAGAAACTGGTCTCTGTGTGGCCTTGTGAAATCTTACTCTGTACATGCATAATTTGGTGTTCACTCAAAAAATTCAAGAAGACACATTTGTAGACTTTTAGTTCTCTTTCTCAGTGCAACTCTTGCCTCTCTGGAATCTTCCTCATAAATTCCAGCCACCTCAGCTGCATACTATAATCTGTTTCTCCATTCAGAAAAATTGCTGCTACCTATTTTGGTTCCTCTTTCCTTTTCTATATAGGGCAGTTTTCAAAATAGCCCTATATAAAAGGCTGGTTTTAAATGTGGAGTTCAAGGATCACGACTCTATGCTGTATGTTGTACAATGCTTAAAAACTGGTGCATCGTACATTTTGTCTGATTTTATAGTTGTTTACAGCAGATGAATCAGTCTGAAATCCATTATTTTTTATGGCCAGAACCAGAAGTAAAGCACTCTCTTTTTTAAAAAAGCATATATTGTGTACCTGTTATCTTCCATGTACCAGGTGTGTTCAAATGCATAGTCAAGTCAGATTTTACTATTTGTTGTTCCCCATGAAAGACTTAGATTTTTTTTTTTTTTTTTTTAGAGAGAGGGCTTAGGTAGATTTTCATTTAATGTCTGTTAATTTGCTCATGCTATTTCTG
The DNA here is from genome assembly GCF_048565385.1 of Saimiri boliviensis. Classification (NCBI taxonomy): domain Eukaryota; kingdom Metazoa; phylum Chordata; class Mammalia; order Primates; family Cebidae; genus Saimiri; species Saimiri boliviensis. The sequence goes on from NC_133450.1 coordinate 79,302,963, forward strand.
GTATATTTTTACATACATCCTAAATACTGTTTGTCTTGCAAGATTTATGGTACCTCTCTTTTGCATTTTTTTCTAATTCATCTCCCAAATCAACCATTCCCAACTGCATTTGTTCATAAGATACTTTTAAATTCACCTCTGTTATAACATTTACCCTGTTGAATTATAGCTATCTCTGTGTGTCTTATTAAAACCTAGCAAAATTTTAGGCTGCAGCTGCCACTTCCTCATCTTTGAGACTCAGCTTGTAACATTTACAATTGCCCATATTAGGCCATTTCTAAGGGTTTGTTGTACAGAATACGTGCTACCTAATTCAACTCACGTAACAATCTTGTGAGGTATATAGTATAATTATTATGTTTGATAAACAAATTGAGTCTCAGGTAAGCTAAATTGTTTATTCTAATTTACTAGTGTCAACAATAGAACTGAATTCTGAATTCAAGCTCCATGGTTCCAACTCCAAATCTGTGGTAATCATCACTACACCACATTTATTTTGCATTGTCTTCACTCTTGCTAGCCTGACAAATAGGAAAAAAATAGAATAATTCTTAAATATCAGCACTATCTCATACAATTTCATATCACTCATACAATTTCATACAATTTTAATTACAATTGAAAATGTCTATAGAGCTTAATTAGTCTAATTGCCCACTCAATGGCCATATTTTCTCTATGGTATTCCTAACAATAAGGATCTGTTTTGATCCTTCTGTTTGTATCCCCCAACCCTTAAAGCAATCCATGTCTGATAGTAAATATTAATTCCCTATAGCAGTTTATATATGCCATCCTAAAACTTGTACCCACCATTCCTTTCTCTACCCTTAATGGCTATATACAATTTGTCTCCTTGATCATTCACTGGCAAACCTTCAAATGTTTGAAAATAGCTCCAATATTACCCTTAAGACCTCTTACTTTCAAGCTAAACATATTTAGTTGCCTTTCTTCGCTCTTCTTTTTTTATTGGTTTCTATTCTTTACATCAAATATTTTATGTTTGTGGCTCAGATTTTAAAGAATCTAAAACTGTAAAACACACTGTCCTCTATGATCACAGCAATCTGTGAGGCTATAATATCTTAGGTGTTATTACAAAGCTATTACTTTCCCTTTCCAAAATGAACAACATAACAACATAAATAAAGAAAATTTTCCCTCTGGTAACTAGAAGAGTTAGAGTAATTATGATTTACAGATGAAAGCCTGGGGCCAGAGTCTTCCTGTAGGACATTAGACTTCCTTTTCACGAGGTGCCGCCTATATAACATTTTTAAACTGTCTGTCCTTTCCCTTCAATTCTGTCTCTCTCTTATGCTCTGTTGAAAAGAGACAGTGAAGGAGTTAGATTTAGAAATATGTCCCATATTTTCTTTGATCACTGTAATGCAGAGGTGAATATGGATTTTGAGTCTGTAGAGTTATGGAGTACATATTTTCAGTAATTAATTCTACAATCTTAAAAATAGCTCTCACCATAAAACAACAGCTGAAGGGTGGGGGTTGGACATAATGGAGAAAATATGGAGTAAAGAGATTATGAATAGATATTATAAAGAATCCATATTTTAATTGGGTCAATTATGTAAAGTCTTGGATGGATTAAAAGGTTAGGCTCTGGTTGGTTCTGGTTTTCTCTTAAGTTCCAGAAATATGTCAACTCCTGATTTATAACAAAGGCCCAATTTACAAAAATAGAAAGTCACCCCCTTCGCTACCTGGTAGAAGAAACTAACATTGCCATCAGACCATTTATATGTCATCATTTTGTTATATTATTCAGACTATCATAGGCAGTGAGCTTTCAATAATATGCCACCTGATCTTTCAATGTTTATATTAGAAACCTGCAATCTTTATCTCATAAAGAGAATGAGTCCATGAGCCAGTATCTCTGACAAATGTTAAAGTCGGGGCCAATGCCCAGGTATCCCTGAGAAGTCTATCTCTGCCCCTACATTCTCAGGGCCTCAGAAGGTACATATCTCATGCACGTACATACTTGCACTCACATGTGTGCATGTTCAACCTCTGTGTTAGCCCAATTCTCCATTCACCTTGAGTTTTGCCTCATATTTTGAGAGTCCAGATTAGAAAACTGATGTAATCCATCCTCATTTCTGGCATCCCTAAGCTTATATGGAATCAATGACCCCATGATCCTTTAGATTTATTATTAAGATCTCAATATTTACTTTCAAGGGTTGATTAACATAGGTGAAATCTTAAAATCTTCAGTTAAAGGTATAATACATGACAGGCATACAATTTTGGAACTGCTTTGTTGTGAACCTATACAAAGTGAATTGGCGGTGATTACATGTTAAAGTGGCTGCTTGAACAAATCTTAATGGCACAGCTTCCATTTCAGGACTTTTTAAGATCCAGTGGTTGCCTAAAGAGAAATTAGTTTGTTGGCTAGAATTTGTTGAGGAAATCACCAATAAAATATGCTGTTAGAATGCACGTATTTCTCATAAGATACCAGTGGTAAAGCTCTTCCTGTCATACTAAACTGGAAAAGTTACTGAAATTAGTTTGCATCATGAAAGGTTAGATGCAATGAAAATTCAGAGACAAACGTTTTATCTTGAAAGCTCCTCTGCTGCGTGGGTATTATGAGTCAGTAGATCTAAGTATCTGGCTTAGAGTGATGCTGTTTGAAGCTTCTAACTAACCCCTAGAAGACAATCACTGTTCACCTAATGATTTTGGCACAAAACCATATCCCCTTCTTCCAGATGTTTTTATCTATTTAAGAAGTCTGACTTGTCACCATGTAACTATGTGATTTGAAGTGTTCACCACCAACTGGGTGCTATCCAAGTTATCAACTCTTAAAATTGCACTTGAAAATTAGCAATTTATTATAAAATGGAATTGATATAGGTGACATCAAGATCTGAACAGGAAGGAGAGTCACAAGTATATTCAATGAGCAGATGATTCAGGCCTTTATTAGCTACTCCTGCTTAGTTACCAAATTTTCCTCAACTCTCATTATATCCAACAGGGAATCCTCTAAGGAGAAGATGCTCAACAATCGGATAGATTAGGTGTGTGATATTTCCTGCAAATGACTGTAAAGCTTTCTCACAGTGATCCTGGTGCTTACTTAGTGCTTACTACTCACAATGATCCTGGTGCTTACTTACAGAGTTTCATGGATGGTAAATATGCATGAACTCAACACAATGGACTACCATTTAGCAAGCCTGATCTGTCCACTATCACCGAGTGTGCAACTTGACAACACCAAGGGCCAATGAGTTCCTCATATGACACCATTTCATAGGGACACCAACCACTCACCTGGTGCCAGAGTGATTACACTGAATCCTTTATACTGTGGAGTAAGCAATAATTTGTCCACATAAAACCATTTCTATACGTTCTGGAAGTGGGTTTCTCTTCTCTGCCTTCAATGCTTCTACCAGTGTCACCATATGTCACCTTATAGATTGCCTTATTTATTGCCATAACATCCCATACTACATTGCCTTTGACAAAGAAACTAATTTTATAGCAAAACAATTGTCACAAAAGATCCATGCCCATGAATTCATGTTTCTCCACATGTCTCATCACCAGTAAGCAGCTGGCCTGATAGACTGATGGAATGGCTTCCCAAAGGCTCAGTTTCAGTGCCAGCTGTGATACAATATTGTTTGAAATTGTGGTACTGGCATAACATATTAAACCATTAGCCACTGTGTAAGGCATATTTCCAAGAACCAAAATATGTAGGATCAGGAATTAAGAAGCAGAATTATTTTACCTAATAGTCTATTTACCAGAATTTTATTTCCCTTCATGGAAACTTGTGTTTTGTGGCTTTGGAGGTTCTCTTTTCCAAGGAAGGAACATTTCTTTCAATAAATATAGCTATGTTTCCACTAAATTTGGACCTGAAATTGCACCCTTGCTATTTTTAGCTCCTAATCCCATTGACCTAACTGGCAACAAAGACTTTAACTATACCAACTGGAGTGCTTAATTTTGATTGACAAAGGAAAATCAGGCAAGTAGGCCTGGTTGGAATCCAGGAGATATTTTGTGGAGACTTTTAGCACTTACATGTCACATAAAATAAAGAGCCACCAAATAAAGACAGGATCACTAGGGACTTTGATATTATGAAATGAGGATTTGCGTCATCCCATGAGACAATAATTCCTGTCCTGCAGAAGTAGTAAAATGTTGCTTGAAAATGGAATGTATGATTTAAAAAAGGAAATTACGATGATCAAATTTAGCATCATTTCACTTTTCACTCAAAAGTGAAAACAGCAGCAGCTAATTTACATATTTATGTTAACTGAATATTTCTTTCCTTTCACTCTCCTTGCTAGCTCATATAAACAGTACTGATAGTGAGTAATTTAAATTATTCTAGGACTGTGGTCTCCATGTACTGGAGATTAAATTTTCTTAATCTAAGCAAGAGGCAAGAATGAATGAGGCATTTCTTTCTTTTTTTTATTGCATTTTATGTTTTGGGGTACATGTGAAGAACATTCAAGATTGTTGCATAGGTACACACCTGGCAGTGTGATTTGCTGCCTTCCTCCCTTTCACCTATATCTGACATTTCTCCCCATGCTATCTCTCCCCACCTCCCCACCCCGCCGTCCCTTCCCCATTTCCCCCCAGCAGACCCCTGTGTGTACTGCTCCCCTACCTGTGTCCATGTGTTCTCATTGTTTAACACCCGCCTATGAGTGAGAACATGCGGTGTTTGATTTTCTGCTCTTGTGTCAGTTTGCTGAGAATGATGGTTTCCAGGTTCATCCATGTCCCTACAAAGGACACGAACTCATCATATTTGATTGCTGCATAATATTCCATGGTGTATATGTACCACATTTTCCCTGTCCAGTCTATCATCGATGGGCATCTGGGTTGGTTCCAGGTCTTTGCTATTGTAAACAGTGCTGCAATGAACATTCGTGTGCATGTGTCCTTATAGTAGAATGATTTATAATCCTTTGGATATATACCCAGTAATGGGATTGCTGGGTCAAATGGAATTTCTGTTTCTAGGTAGGCATTTCTTAATCTAAGCAAGAGACAAGAATGAAGTCAGAGTAATGTTCCAGTAAGTTTCTATGGACTTCATGGATTTATTTTCTTCCCTTGTCTAACTTGCTCTGTTTTTATGGATGCAGAGCCATACAGTCAACATCATCCAGATTCCTTTGTATCCTGAATTCCAGCAAAAGGTACTCAGTGGGGGCACCTGTAGGGTTCAAGTTAGGTGGAGAGGAGAATGCGTTATTTCTCCCTGATTCCTTCTGCTTTGGTTCTGTGCTTCTGCCAGGGGCTGCATCTCTTCTTAACTAGAACTCCTGCTGTGTGACCTTTCCTTGAAGCTCCAGAACTCACTTAGCTCTGGTAATGCTATCTTTTTTCTTGTCCCTTTATGGCTTCCTGTGGTTGTGTCTTTGTTACTCTGCATCTCTCCCTCTCTCTTATATTTTTAACTCTAGCGACATCTCTGTAAACAGACTCTTTACTAAGTTCTTGATAGTGGAAACTCTGAGATGCATCATGATTCCTTCCAGGATTACCTCCAGTAACAAAACCAATGATTTATTGTATACAAGCAGCAACTCTGGTAAAAATTAACTCAAAAGCTTGAAAGTAAAGCTTTGGGCAAAAGAATTAGAGGTAAATGGATTTTTTTTTTTTAAAGCAAAGATCACAATATTTAGAACAAATAAGTTTCATTTGTGGTTGGTAAAAAACACCAAGTAGGACAAAGAAAGGACCTTTGTATCAATAAAGAGGTCAATGTAAATAAGTAACTGTCATAAATAATTACTTATTAAATATCATGTATGCAAAATTCAGAAAGCAAAACCTTTAGTAAATAGAGGCACATTTTAAAAGAAAATTTATAATGCTTTTTTTTCTGCTGGTAAAAGATCAAGTGAAAAAAACATAAGAGAGATTAAGGAGGACATAAACAACGAATGGAGGAGAACTAATATGTGCATATTTATTGAAATACTCATGTAATAATGGCAAAGTATTGAGCCTCAATGAAAACCTGAGTATATTCCAAAAAGTAAAAACAGTGTATAACTTAGTCCATGATGACAATGTAATAAAACTGGAAATTATTTTTCGGAAGTGATATTGCCTGCAATTGTTAATTTCTACATTTTAAAAAATAATTATTCTGTTATTTTGTCCAATAAGCACTGTACATTTTTGTTGTTAAAATATCAAAATACTCAAATATATATAAAAAGTTTATAATGTGCAATTTAAAAATACTCTGCAAATTTCAAACTTAAAAGAAAAATAAACAATTGTGGCTGTGCTAATAGCCCTAAGGATTTTATAATTAGATCTAAAAGGAGGGTAAGAAGTACATGTATAGTAATTGGACAGTGCATAGCCACAAGTTGGATATAGCCCAATAAATTGTCTGTTTTAAAGTATACATATAATTTGCTATTCAGAAATTTTTACTCAGAAACAGTATATGTGTATCAGAAAAATTTTTAAATGCTGAGGAGCAAAATGTGCTGAAATATTCCTATAAACAAACCACCATTGTTAGTACCTTTGCCTCCAGACTTACGTAGTATTTTTCATCAAATGTACACTTTGTAATATCTTTTCCAATCAATGATTTTCACATTTATATTTTCATGCATTTTCATTATATATAATGTCCATATTGTATTTAGATGCCTTTAATTAATTAAAATTTTTTCTTTAGAGCTGATATCTTTAAACCAGTCTTAGTGTAGTCCTGCACATTTTATCTAATTGTCATGCTCATTTTTTTAAAAAAATCTAGAATTACCCGCTTTATAAGTGACATTTATTTGTTGAAGGAATGAAGCCAACTGACCTACAAAAATGGCTTACTTTAGGGGTTTGCTTGATCTCTTTCTGTAGAATCACTTACCTTGCATCTCTGTGTCTAAATTTACACTTAATACCTTAATGGCTGCCAGTTAAACAGGCTTGACTAGAATAAATCTTAGGTGAAATTTTATACCTCATGTTGTACCACATCAGAAAATTTGTAATATCAGGTTGACCCACAGTTGTGACAGTGAGTGATCACTGATTTGTGTGATACCTGATAACTTATACTGATATATCCTTCAATTAGATTATCCCTTTTGCCAAGTATGGAATGCTATGAATGTCTGCTTTCCCATAAGCCTTCACTTAATGAATTTTAGCAGTAATATTTCTCTTTCTTAAGCTTCCATTGAAATATAACATAACTGAATTGTGCAAATGATAATTGTATAGCTCAAGGAATTAGCTCAGGCTGAACACACCCATAAAACTACCAACCTGGATCAAGAAACACTCAAAAGACATAGGAGGCTCCTTATACCCCAACCACATTATTTCCCTCTCCTTTCTCCCAATATATAACCACTCTCCTGATGTCAAATGGCAAAGAATAATTTACCCCCTATCTAATACAGAATGTGTTTGTATTTGTTCCTCTTGTTCAAAATTATGATCAATATTCACAGATGTTATTGCATCTTTATCACATTTATTTTGATAGATGAGTGATAGTATGATCTATTCATATACCACTATTTATTCTTTCCTGTCTTGTTATACATTGCTTTCCATCTGTGAAAAAATAATCCATTTGTTAACATTGTTATAAGTTTCTATTACTACATATGTGCATACATTTCTGTTGAATGCACACCCATAAATGAAATTCTTGGATCATACAGTAAGCATGTGCTCAAATATTGTAGATAATATGAAACACGTTTCCAAAATGGTTATTCCAGATTCATCCTGATAGCATTGTAAGAGATTTCCAGTTGCTTCAAACCCACAGCAACACTTTAAATTGTTTTTTACCTTTAACTTTTCTGGTAGATGTGTAGTGTTTCTCATAATGAACTTAATTACTATGTAAGGAGCAGTGAGGTTAATCATATTCTTAAATGTTTATTAGATATTTGTGTAATTTCTTTTGTAAACTGCTTTTTCAAAATACTTGCCCACTTTCCTTTGGGTTGCCTCTCTTTTTTATTGTTAGAATTTTATGTATTCTGAATATAAGCCATTTGGCAATTACATAAATTGCAAATAATCTAGTTTCACTTGCTTTTGCTCTCTTACTGGTGTCCTTTTAGAGAATAAAACACTTAATTTTAATAAAGTTCAAATCATTAATGTTTTTCATATCCTGCTTAAGAAATCTTTGCCTGCCAAGGCCCTGAAGATGTTGTTTTCTTATAAAATTATTGCTTTACCACTCCCATTTAGAACTACAAGATTGAAATGGTTTTTTGAATCAAGTAAAGTAAAAATCTAGATTTCTTTTTTCCATACGGACACCTGATTGGTAAACACAATTTACTAGAAAGATTATCCCTCCTATCTTGTAGTATCTCTTTGTCACAAATCGGGTTGTTCTTTTTCAGGATTCTATACTGTTATATTTGTCTACCTATGCTTGTTATATTTAACTTTCTTTATTACTATGGTTTTTGTTATAGGCCTTGATATCTGGGACTGAAAATACTTTGTTCTTTTTTGAGATGTTAGCTGTTTTTAGCTTTCACTTTGTCATCTAAATTTTAGAATCTATATGTCAACTTTTGAAGATAAAGAAGCCTCTTGGAATTACAAGTGATATTGTAATCAACAGATGAATTTAGTGGAATGGACATCTTTATAATTTTAAGTTTTAATTCTGTGAACACATTCTATTTCTTCATTTATTTAGGATTCATTCAGTATTACTCAATAAACTTATATAGTTGTGTAGAGATTTTGCATCTATTTGATTAAATTTATCTAAAGTGTTTGATGTTTTGATGCTATTCAAAGAGGTATCTTTTTATATTTTAATCTTCTATTTGTTGTATAAAGAAATACACTTTTTAAAATATTGACCTTATATCAGAAACCAAACAAAACTGTGTTATCAATTCTAATAATTAAGTAGAAAATTATCTTGGACATTTCATGAACACAAATGTATAGTGTAAAAATGTGAGTAACATTTTACCTTTCTAGTCTTTACTCTTACTCCTTGCCCTCTTGCACTGGCTTTAAATGGATTAGAATAAAGTAGGATGGAGTAATGAGAATAAATAACCTATCCTCATATTTTATCTTGCAGGTAAAATGTTTAGCATTTCACAATAAGAAGGATTTTGCTGTAGATTATTTTTTTGTTTTTGAAGATTATGTTTATTACATTTAAATGTTACAGTTTGCTGAGGTTTTCAACCCTAAAAATACCATTCTCAGATATTTAAGACAATCATCTGATTTTTTTTTTCTTTTGAGACGGAGTCTTGCTGTGTCACCCAGGCAGTGATGTGATCTCAGCTCACAGCAACCTCTGCATCCTGGGATGTGGTTCAAGCAATTCTCCTGCCTCAGCTTCCTGAGTAGCTGGGACTACAGACACTTGCCACTGCATTCAACTAAGTTTGGTATTTTTAGTAGAGTTAGGGTTTTGCCATGTTGTCCAGGCTAGTCTCAAACTCCTGACCATGTGATCTACCTGCCTCGGCCTCCCGAAGTGCTGGGATTACAGGCATAAACCACCATGCCCAGCCTCATTTTTCTTTTTATTCAGGAGTAAATTGCACTAGTACTGTAGACTTTTAAATATTTGTTGGCAAATTTGGCAAATTTGACCAGAAGGAGTCTAACCTTTCAAACAGGAAAGTTGCAAGAAAAGAACAAGAAACTACAAAATATTTTTATTGAAAACTTCACATTCACCAGTTGTTTGTGTTTTGCTCCACTTATTTATGATTATTCCTCCTCTCTCAGTCTTTTTTTTTTTTTTTTTTTTTGATTATTTAAGACTAATTTGTCAAATTTGCCCTTTTACCCTGATACAGTTTGGCTATGTCCCTACCCAAATCTTATCTTGAATTCCCACATGTTGTGGGAGGGACCCAGTAGGAAGTAATTTAATATTGGGGGCAGGTCTTTCCCATGCTGTTTTCATGGTAGCAAATAAGTCTCACAAAATCTGATGATTTTATAAAGGGGAATTTCCATGCACAAACTCTCTTCTCTTGTCTGCCACCACTTGAAATGTGTCTTTCACCTTCTGCCATGATTGTGAGGCTTCCCCAGCCACATGGAACCATGAGTCTATTAAACCTCTTTCTTTTGTAAATTGCCAGTCTTGGTATGTCTTTATCAGCAGCATGAAAACAGACTAATACATACATACTCCCAGATGAATCAATTTGACTTTCTAAAAAAAAGAACATCTCCTTATAACCAAAGCATAATTATCGAAATAATAAAAGTTTACTGATTGATTTTTTAGTGTTAAAATATCCTTGTATTTCTGGAATTAAAGGAAGTTTGTTAGTCTACATTAAACTTTTAAAATATGCTACTGAATTTGATGTGGAGAAACATGAACACTTTTACCTCTTGGTGGGAGTATAAATTAGTTCAACCATTGTGGAAGACAGTGTAGTGATTCCTCAAGGACCTAAAAATAGAAATTCCATTTGACCCAGAAATCCAATTATTTAGTATATATCCAAAGGATTATAAATTATTCTGTTATAAAGCCACATGCACATGTATGTTCACTGCAGCACTGTTTACAATAGCAAATACCTGGAACCAACCCAAATGCCCATCAATGACAGACTGGACAAAAAAAATGTGACATGTATACACCATGGAATACTGTGCAGCCATAAAAAACGATGAGTTTGTGTCCTTTATAGGGACATGGATGAATATGGAAACCATAATTCTCAGCAAACTGACACAAGAACAGAAAATCAAAAAACGCATGTTCTCACCCTCAGGGGGTTGTTGAACAGTGAGAACACGTGGACACAGGGAGGGGAGCATCACACACTGGGGTCTGTTGGGGGAGGTAGGAGAGGGACAGTGGGTGGGGAGGTTGGGGAGAGATAACATGGGGAGACATGCCAGATATAGGTGATGGGGGAATGGAAGGAGCAAACCACATTGCCATGTATGTACCTATGCAACAATCCTGCATGATCTGCTCATGTACCCCACTACTTAAAGTACAATAAAAAAAATAAATAAACATAAAATTTTAAAAATTTAAAATTATTCTATATTCTGCTAATATTTTACAACTTAATTAAGTTCACAAAACTCTGAAAGTGTTAATTCAGAAACTGCAGTATCTGATAATCTATATATTTTACTTACCAATCCTTGGTACATAGTTGTGATTATTGATTAGGAAGCCTGAGAAACAACCAGGACAAAGTACTTCTGAGCCTTTAGAGAACTTATTTTCTTGGACTGTATTTGCCAAAACAAAACTGATCTTTTTCTATATGTTTTTGGTCATATCTAAAAGAATAATATCTTCAGGAGATAATTCCAAATATCTGGAAAAATCCTTATTTCTAAGTCTATTCTGATCCTTTAAGGTTGACTCAACCTCCCACATATCTTTTCCAGGCAATTACTCTGGCTTTCTCTAATTCATTCTCAGGTCAGGATCTTAAGCTATTTTTTTTTTTTTTTCTGGCTTTATTGAACTTACAGTATCTGTGAAACATATGCTTGGAAAGCAAAGCAAACAAAAATACACATAGTTAACCAAAAGTTAACAATTTGATGAACAACATAAGGGCAATGTTAGAATACCATACTAACAAGTGGTATGCTTCTGTTGTTTGCTTGCAGACCTAATGAAATCGTAACATACAACTGTCAGCAAAAAGCAAGGTAAAGATGACTTCTTAAATATGTCCTAGACTTCAGAGGGACCAGTTCTAGGTTGGAGACTGGGTCCAATTGTTCTTTTTTTTTTTTTTTAACTCCAGTAAGATTATGACTTTATCAGAAGAAAAGATATTTTTAAAACAATAGTTAAAAACAGGTAAGAAATGAGCAATTGCCTGGGCATGGTGGCTTACAGCTGTAATCCCAGCACTTTGAGAGGCCAAGGCGGGAGGATCACCTGAGGTCAGCAGTTAGAGACCAGCCTGAGCAACATGGAGAAACCCCATCTCTATTAAAAATCCAAAATTAGTCAGGTGTGGTGGTGCATGCCTGTAATACCAGCTACTCGAGAGGCTGTGGCAGGAGAATCACTTGAACTCTAGATGTTGCAGTGAGCCAAGATGGTGCCACTGCACTCCAGCCTGGGCAACGAGAGTGAATCTCCCTCTCAAAAAAAAAAAAAGAAAGAAAAAAAAAAGAGAGAGAGAAGAAAGGAAATGAGTGATCATTGTGATAAAGGTCTCTTTTTTGACATTAACAGTCTGAATTAAAATACTACTATTAATCAATATAATATTTAAATCAGCAAAATAAAAATGATCACTGAGTGTTAAAATTCCCTCTGATGACACTTCACTATGCAGAACATGGTAATTACTTTGAGAAATCAGCCATTCCAAGGTAACTGGGCAGTTACAATATTTTATCAGGTAAATTACCAGTCACCATCAACATTCATCACAGACTCATTTGGATTTTATTACAGATTGACATTTACTTATTTGTCCAATTTTTAAAATTACAACTGTTGCACAATTGCCCCAGGGTGCAACTGTAGAAAATTAGCACACTAATTACATTAATTATCATAAATAAAAGGTTATCAAAGAGTAGCATGTAATAACATAGCATTTTTAAAAAGCAACTTAGGGCATCCCTATAATACCTTAAATTTAGGTATCACTTTGAAATTTTCAAGACTGCTTTACCTATGTAGTTTTTAATTTTAGCAACTCAGCCATGGGAATGTTATTAATGCCATTTCAGAAATGAAGAAGCTGCAGCCTAAAACAGCTGTATGATTGTACTAAGATCATATATAGCTACAACATTTTAAGGTCAAGTCAAAAACCACATTTCCTAAACTTCCAACAATTTGTTTTTTGTCCCTATATTACTCTGCCTTTTAGGAATGAAAAGTAAAATGTTTATCTTCTATGTTCCAATGTATCAACACTTTAAATGAACTAAAGATCCAAAAGTAATTCTGATCTGCTTGCTTTTTTCTACTTCAATTCCTACCAACCTAGTCAAGCAAACATCATCTTTCCTCTCAAGTACCTGTAACAATTCCTTCCTTCTTGCCCCCTAAAAATCTGTTTTATACAGAGAAACCAACTGACTTAAAATACGAATGAGAGCATGCCATTTTTTTTTTTTTTTTTTTGGATTCTCAACATATCCGAATAAAATCTAAATCACCAAGTCCTATAAAATTCTTGTAATGTGAGCCCCTCTCCAATTTCATCTTTTACCTCTATCCCCTCATTATTCTGCTTTTTTTTTTTTTTTTTTTTTTTTTTTTCTGACTGTTGAGCCTATTGCCAAGATTGCGCCCTTCTCTGAGTCTTTGTTGTTCTATTTGGCTCTGTTTGGAATGTTCTACCCCCAGGTTTCTGCAGAACTGGTTTCAAATTCCTACTCCTCAAGCAGACTTTTCTAAAATAACTGAACCTAAACTAGCCTTTCCTCTTTCCCCTTCTTTCCTACGGCCTATCCTGTAGTCATTCCTTATCATATTCTGCTTTATTTTTATGGCATTTTTCTTTGGTCTCAGAAATTATCAACTCCCACACCTTAGAAGTCCACAGGAGAGCTTGTGTCTCTTGATTACCACCTGTAACAGAAGCTATGCATTCTTCACACAAATCTCTAAAGGCTGCTCTGGAAATCACCTGCAACCAGTTGATGGGTCCCATATATTCCAAAGAAATTTCTATCTCAACATCTCCCAGCCTGTGGCCATTCTCTGAATATTCTTCCTGGCAGGCAAGAAGTACCAGGAAGTTAATGCCTCAAGGTATTAGGCTGATGCAAAAGTAATTGTGAGTTGTGCCATTAATATAACATTTAGTCCATAAATAAAATCAGGAAATTACTGTGTACATGGCTCCTTCATTCCTCAGGTGGAGAATTATAAAGGTGTGTTTTACCTCTTTCACCATCTCCAACATGACTGAACTTTAGTTGCACATAGTAGAAACCAGTATATTCATGTGCACTTAATTGGATTTCACTTCTCCTTCTATTTTGTTGTTAAATAAAACAAAGAGAATATTTATAAAATCACACCCACTTCCCTGTCCCCAGTGCCTGATTGGACTCATTATACATGCTGTTGTCCTCTTCCCTGCTCTTTGTTTCCACCATTTTTCTTCCCCATTTGATTGCCTTATCTCCACTAATAATCTTCTTTCTGTAATATCCTTCTTGAGCCATATGCTTGTATCTCTCACCCATGTCTTAGCTTACTGTCTTGAAGCTAGTTATCTCCACACAGCGTTTTTGTCTCCAAGTTTCAATAACTAATACTGCCCTTCATCCCTTAAGGCCTAGAAAAGGTAATCATTACAGGTTGCATACAGAATTATCCCTTTTGGTTTATGTATATATTATCCACAGTGTTAAATTGCTTTTTTTATTATATTCTATTCAAATTAAACAACTTAAGTGAATAGTGTATTTTCCGTAGTACACTGACAGGTACCATTTGTACATTCAGGTTTTAGAGTATATTCAAAGAGAGATTTTTCTTTCTTCCTTCCTATGAGATTTTTCATTTATTTATTGAAATTGGTATAAAGAATATAGCATATCCAGGTTTTAGGGGAGAAGAGATTCAGCACTAAAAATGATAATACCATATTGGAAAAGCACATTCATGTTACGTGTGTTGCATCATACTGAGTTCTGTAAATATGTTCATATTACTTTGCTTTTCACTAAATTCACAAGAACAGTTTTTTAAATCTATTTCTGCTTCTTAATTCCTAGAGAAACCATGTTTTGTCTGATATGTTTTCTTGCATCAGAAGCCTTATTTTTGTGATAGCTCAAAGCAAACCTCATGCTTCTCTTTTGGAGGCAAACCTCCTCTTTGGAGTAGCATAAAAACATTTTACTCTTATTTACTTCTATTCAGTTTTATTTTATTCTATGAGTAATTACATGTATAGAGTGAAATACATACATATTAAAGGTATGCACCATGTGACACACATCTTAATCCAGACACAAAACGTTTCTTTCACCACATAAACTTCTCTCATGCCCCTCTCCCATCAATATTGCTGAGACATAAGGCAACTGGTGATTTGATTTCTATCACCATAGGTTAGTTCTGCCAGTGCTTGAACTTCGTATAAATGAAACCATGGCACAGGTAATCTTTGGGTCTAGCTTCTTTCACTCAGTGTGAAGTTTTTGAAATTTGTCTGATGCTGTGTGTCTTGATGGTTTTTTTTTTTTTCTCTTTTATTACTGAACAGTGTTGACTACCAGAGTCAAACTCTACAAAATATTTTAAGAAATTTATTCTGAGCCAAATATGAGTGACCATGGCATGTGACACAGCCCTCCTCAGGAGACCCTGAGAATATGTGCCCAAGGTGGTTGGGGGTTCAGGTTGATTTTATACATTTTAGGGTGTTAAAATAAATATGACCTGAGAAGGACTCCATACTTCTATATTTGAATCCTTGTAGACAAACTGCAACCTAATTTAGTAGGTAGACAAGATTGAAAACTTAATTTGGGAGTATGCACCTGTAACACTAGCTGAGTATTGCCTAATCCCAGCAGCTATACTTCAACCACTCTTACACTACTGAGTATTCAAATTGTGTTCAATTAAGGCAAACACTAAGCTGTAACCAATCACCAATCCAGTTGTTTCTCACCTCCAATTTCTGTACTTCATTTCCCTTTTTAGGTCTCTAAATTTTTCACCATGTGGCTGCGCTGGAATCTCTCTGAATCTTCTATGATTCTAGGGACTTCTCTAGTCACAAATTTGACTGCTTAATTAAACTTCTTTAAATTTAATTCAGCTGATGTTTTTCCTTTAACAGATGGTGTCGGAAGTGGGATCTTAAGTAGAGCCTTAACAATCCCCAGGAGTGCTGAGTGAACAAGCAAGGTATCTGCAAAGACCTGCCTGTGTCCTTTGATCTCTCAGAGTGGCTGGGGATCATGGGTAAGTTCTCTCTCAGATTTCAGAGCTCCACGGATTTATGTTTTGACCTCTCTGGGTTTCTTTGAACAAATTTATGATCCAAACAGTCTGAAAATCAAGACAGAAACTGTACTGGGTCCAGGATCAGATTTGATCTGGTCATTAACTGACTTGGATCCAGCTGGAGGCCTCTTTTTTTTGGTGGTGGGGGATGGAGTCTTGCCCTGTCACCCAAGCCAGAGTGCAGGGGTACAGTCCTGGCTCACTGAAACCTCTGCTTCCTGAGTTCAAACAGTTCTCCTGCTTCAGCCTCCTGAAATAGCTGGCATTACAGGCATGTACCACTACACCTGGCTAATTTTGTATTTTTAGTTGAGACAGGGTTTCACCATGTTAGCCAGGCTCATCTTGAACTCCTAACCTCAAGTGATCTACCCACCTAGGCCTTCCAAATTGCTGCAATTACAGGCATGAGCCACTATGCCCAGTGTAGTTAGAAGCCTCTTACCTCTGACTGAGTCAGAAAAACCTGTTAGTAAATGGTAATATTGCAGGGGTTGTAAAATTTGGCTTTAAGAAGTGCACAGGAATTTTTGGATTCTACCACTTCATTTCATTTTTCTTGTGTACTTAGGTAGAAAAAATATATATTGGCTAAGTTAATCAAGAAAACCTGAGAGTAAAGCCCATATTTTATGTAAAAATGGGATCCTTAATTTTGAGTCTGAGTTCCTTCCAGCTTATACATTAGGCCTAGGGGGCAGCAAAGTCTTACAGAAACAGCCCAATCTTACTAAAGATAACTTACAGTGGAACATACCAAATGAACAACAATGCACTGAGGTGCATAGTTTAAAAATTAAGACTCCCACATTTGTGTCATCTAGGGATTCCTATTGATATGCAGAAGCTTCTAAAAGAATTTCAATATTTTAAGACTTTATGAAAGGCAAATCAAAAGATTAAGTGATTAACTGATTAAAAATTAAATCTGCTTACCCTTTAGCTTAGTTACTATTTTGATCCAAAGGCAATAGACTGCAGCTCCAATTGGCTGGCAGTAGATAAGTACTGGGGTACATGTTACCTGAGTAAAGGAAGGGACTGGTGTAGTGGCAGTCCCCTCAGTAAAGTCTCTCTTGGTTGAAAGTGGATTAATGATGATGGGGCTTGATCAGAAGCAACTTTGAGCCTTGCCAGTTCAGTAGTGGGTGCTAAGTAGGGTGGCTAATGTCTATGTTTTGTCACTTGTATTTTGCTCTAGCCAGAATGGAAAATGTTAATTTGGTTACCCCATGCAACCTCTTGGGCAGCATCTTGCAAAAATGAGAGGTTTTTGCCTATGTTTCCATGATTTTCCTTTGTGATGCAGCTCGGGCCCTGGAGCTATAATACGGCAAGCAGGATCACTGGGGCCACTCAGGGAAGAGGAAACCAGAAACCTGACATGCCAGCAAAAGGGTAAGAATTTCTTAACAGTCAGACTTCTGGCTTTTCTCTCTCTCTGTGCACACCAGTTAAATGAATTGTAACAATCACTGTTTGTCTCCTTTGTAAAGTTTTGATTAATGCAGAGAAGAATTCTGAGCCTAGTCTTGAGCTGCAGCAAATCTGGTGTATTTTGTGCTATGAATTTGTCTTTCTGTGTTGTTCTGTCATAAAGAGGGGTACCTTAGGATAGAACATGAGCTTAGGATCACGTAAGCTCACTTCTCAAGATGGCCCAACAATCTGGTCAGTAACAAACTTTGCTGCAGTTCCCTGAAACAAACAAACAAAAAACTGGATGAAGTCTCCATCTGGTTTTATGTCTTAGGGAACTTGACTTTGTAACCATATGGTGGTACTTTCTCTTGGTCTCTGCCTTCCAGGGATCAAGAATTTTAGGGTTTAATGCCATAGTTAGTACTGAAAATTATCTTCAGTAGTTAAAAGCTTTTGCAAGCTCAAAATTAACTATTCTAGACTCTTTCCAAGAAGGGCAATGAAGACTACCCAGTGCCATAGCTCAGTAGCTAAGGTTTTGTTCTTTCACAGTGGTGGGCGAGGTTCAATTCCCAGCTTGGGGAATGAGTCTTTTCTGGTTTGATACCTGTGTAACCTTTACCATTTGTGGATTCTCTTCTCCTTTACAAACCATCTTGAATTATCCTTTGTCTGAGCACCTAGGAGGTTACCTTTGGTAAAGTTAAAAAACCAGAAATATTTGCAATTTGGCACAACTAGAGTCCAGTAATAAGAAATTTAGAAGGACTTTAAAAAAGAGCTATGGTTAAAAGTCAGCTTAATTAAAAGTGGAATATTTAAGTTCTAATATCCTGGGACTCCTTGGGAGAAACAGGAGGCACCACAGACTCTTGGGTTTTGGAAAAACACCGTCTTTTCCTCATGAAACCCCAGGAATGGGAGGTGAATAGATCCCTCTGAAAATCTAAGGCTAAATATACTTTTAGCGATGGGTAATGGCAGTTACTGGGAGATTATAAGACTGAATGTTTGAATCAGAGAAACATGCTGTTAGCCACCTGCAAGGTATGGCAACATTCCTACCCCCAATGAAAAATAAGACTCATATGTGGGAGGGGCTATGTGCAAAAAAAGGCTAATTGGTTTTGGGTTGCCATGCAATAAAATGCATGGTGAAAGCATTACACTGTCTTCTCCTGTGACATTTCCCTTTTTTTGGGGATCTAAGATCTGATATAAAAATGGGACCCTTAATTTTGGGGATTCGTTGTCTTCCAGCTGTGCCTGCTTATTAGGCCATAAAAATGCATTTTTTTCCTAGCCTTGTTTCTTGAAAGGCTCCACCCTGAGGCCAGTAAGTCAATTAAGAAACTGTCAAATGAAAAATCCTACAAGTACTGGATCTTGTTCTTCTGTCTGTGGAGTTATATATGTGTTGTGTGTGTGTGATGTTTATATAAAAGAGCTTTAAATAATTGGCTTAAAGAAAACTAAGCACTTAATATTTTGAAAGAAAAGTAAAAGCTGTAATGTCTTTTAGTTTGTGTAACTAGTAATCTTTGGGAAATAAAAATGGCTTTAAGAATTATTGATCAAGACATCTGATCTAAATTAGTTGAGATATTAGGTTTGCTCATGCATTAAGGATTATGGGGACCCTGGGTAAAGAGCATACTCTTAACTCTTGGTATTATGCTCCCAATAGTTATATTAATAGCTTCCCCGACCTCCCCGATGTGCTATATTCCCTCAAGGTTTTTAAATATTTGCATACAGCCATCTCTAGAATGTCAAATGGTGTCTCTTCAACTGGAATGATAAGAGCTGAAAGAAATGTACAACCATGAGGACACTGTAAACTATGATTGACATAATGAGACTGAAAAACCAAGATGATGGTAGCCGAGAGTGGCACTAAGGCCCTAAGTTTTGGTCACACTCTCAACTAAGTGCGGACTGACCAAAAAGGGACAATTTGTTTTTAAACAAAATTATAGGAGGCTATTGTTTTAGATTGAGCTCATACACTGCACCCCAGCAGACCAAACCAAACCAAACCAAAATGGAGTTGCTCATGCTAAATATGCCATAATCAAACTAAGACTTTAAGGAAACACATAGATCCTAGGACAAACCAGATTTTGGGTTTCTCCTATAAACAGTATATTCCAGCACGAGGAATTACCCTTTACTCAGTCCTTGTTCCTACCTTAATAAAACTCACCATTCTGCTCTTTCCCAGTGGGTTTTAAGACGAAGTAAGTAAATTTACAATGTTAATACTGACATCAGTGACTAAAGTTTTGGGTCAATCTCTTAAAATTGAGAAGATGATAAAAGTGGGGAATTGTTAAAGCAAACTGAATATCGCCTGAGAAGGACTCCATACTCCTATATTTGAGTCCTTGTGGATGAATTACACCTAACTTAATAGGCAGAAAACAGTGAAAACCTAACATGGAAGTATGCACCTGTAACAATAGCTGAGTCTTGGCCAATCCCTGCAACCTTACTTCAACCACTCTTACACTGCCAAGTGTCCGAATTGTGTTCAGAAAAAACAAATACTGAGCTGTAAACCAATCTAGTTGTCTTTGTACTTCTCTTTCCTTTTTTTGTACTTCACTTCCCTTTTTTTTTGTCTGTAAATCTTCTTCCACCATGTGGCTGCACTGGAGTGTCTCTGAGTCTGCTATAATTCTGGAAACTGCCTTATTTGTGAATCATTGATTGCTCAGTTAAGCTCCTTTAATTTGGCTGAAGTTTTTCTTTTAATAAGGGAGACATGAGACATCAATCAAATACATTTAAGTACTACATTGGTTTTGTCTAGAAAGTTGGGAGAACTCAAAAGAAGAAGGGGTTTCCAGGTTATAGGTAGACTAAAAAAGTGTCTGATTGGCAATTGGGTTGAGTTATTATCAACAGAAAGAAATGTCAGGGTTGCGATAAGAGGTTGTGGAGACCAAAGTTTTGTCATGCAGATGAAACCTTCAGGTAGCAGGCTTCAGAGAAAATAGATCATAAATGTTTATCAGACTTAAGGTCTCTGTTGATGCTAATGTTGGGGGCGGGGTGGGTGGGTTTAATAATGAGGCATGTTTTACCCCCACTTTCCATCATGGCTCAAACCAGTCTACCAGGTTAGAGTATCCTGGCTGAGGAGGAAATCCACTGAGATGGTTGAGGGACCTTGGAATTTTATTTTTGGCTTACAATAGTATTCTATTGTATGAATATACAATCTGTTTCTTCTTCTGTTGATGAAAATTTGGTTGTTTTCAGTTAAGCTTCTTTTGCTCTTCACATTTTTTGTAGTGGTGAAAGTCTCTGGAAATTAGTGGATAAATTTGATTTTCCCTCCTATTAGTCAACTCTCCCCATCTGCTTCTAGTCTTGAACTCTGGGCTAATGTCTAAGTATAATTCAGAATTTGAATATTAAAGAAGCCAACTATTTTGACTAAAGAGTAATTTAATATTTTTATGCTACTTACAAAAAATTCTAAATTAACCTTATTAACAAATATGCTTTATTATAAGTAAGAACCCAAAAGTGTAATCTCTAGCTTTGGGGAAATAGGAAGTTAAAGAGACTCCCCAAAACATACCTGATGCCACAGTTATAGCTGCCATCATGATGCAAAGCCACTGCATAAAGTTTTACAGGTTGTGTCTTCTATGAAGATGCCCATTAGGTGAGGAAAGTGGAGCACAGTCACACTAATACTCTGCTCTCCAACTTTGGGACCTGGACTGAGACTGCTTTCCCCAGTTTGCAGCAGATAACAAACCTCATTTTCTAATTTTATTAAGAATACTTAGGTGAGGTAAGATATGAGCTAAGGAGGGTATATACCTGGAGAATTTGTCTTTCTCTAAGTCCATCAAGAAAGCTATTTGGGATAGCTGCATGTCATTTAAAAGGGTCTACCCTTATAGATGTGAATGTTTGTGATGAACAGCATATTTTTATAAAGACTCTTAAATACGTTTACATACGGTGCTGTGCTCTCTTTTTTAATTTCTGAAAGTTAAATGGAAAGACAGTAAATTCAAAATGTTAAGCAATTTTCTGTTCCAAGGAGGTTGTCGCACGAGTTTGCCTTTGATGTTTTTCCTTTTTTTTCTGAAAAAGAGCAAAAAATAATGTAATTTAACTATGCATATATAAAATAAGTGTTCACCAATTATTCCAGGAAAAAGCATGTGCTATGCTTAAAAGAATCTTTTCAAGAAAACATAGAAATGGCTAATAGGTATGCGGGAAAAATGCTCAGCATCACTAATCATAAAGGAAATGCAAATCAAAACCACGAGATATCAGCTTACACCTTTTAGAATGGTTATTGCCAAAATGATCAAAGATAACAAGTATTGATTAGGATGTGGAGAAAAGGTAACTCTTATATACTGTTAGGGGGAAGGTAAACTGGTACTGCCATTATGAAAAACAGTATGAAGTTTCCTCAAAAAATTGAAAATAGAAGTAGCATATTACCCAGAAATCCCATATCTGGGTATATATCAAAAGGAACTAAAATCAGTATGTCAAAGATATATCTGCACACTCAAGTTTATTGCAACAATATTCTCAAAAGCCAAGATATGCAGTCAACCTAAGTGTCCATTGATGGATGAATGAACAAAGAAAATGTGCTATATAGGGACAATATTATTTAGCCTTAAAAAGAAAGAAGTTTGCTAACAACATGAATGAATATGGAAGACTGCTGAGTGAAAGAAGTCAGGGACAGGATGACAAATACAGCATGAACCCATTCATATAAAGAATCTTAAATAGTTGAACTCATAGAAGCAGAAAGTAGAATGAAGGTTGCTGGAGGGGGACAGGAAAGGAAATTGGGAGATGTTTGCCAAAGGATTTAAACCTTTAATTATTCAGAATCAATAAGTTCTAGAGATATAAAGTATATCATGGTGATTATAGTTAATAATACTGTACTGTTTAATTTACTAAGATGATAGATCTTAAGTGTTCTCAACTCACACACACAATGGTAACTATGAGGCAATAGATACATTAATTAGCTCAATTGTGGTAATCCTTTTACTATATATATGTCATATATATGACATATATATATATATATATATATATATATATATATATAAATCCTCCTCAGTACATCATATATATATATATATATATATATATATATATATATATATATCTCACTCATATATATATATATATATGGTAAAAGGATTACCACAATTGAGCTAATTAATGTATCTATCACCTCATATATGGACACCCATTCACATTTACCAACCACATTTATGTATGTGTGGTTGGTAAATGTGAATGGGTGTCCATATATGCTCATGCTCTGATTTGAGGTCAGCTAATGGTTTATTTTTTTCATGTAAGGATTTAGATTTTAGTATCTCTGAAAATCATCACATACTCTTGGAGGGAATACCTGTTTTTAATCTTTTTCAACCGGTTATTTCATTAAGTAGGTAAGTAGTCTCACAGAGATTACAGAAAAATAATGTTCAGGTCCAACTTTCATCCCAAAGCAATGGATACAATAGTGAAAAGGAGTGGCCTGGACCCCTGAGGCTCAACTTGGAACAGTCTGATGGTGCCCCAGACGTGACAGAATACCCAGGCTTAGGGACGATGCTCCTATAACACAATTATGTGCTGCTGGATTACTGCATGGATGCTCATCAATCAAATTTGTCTGAAGGTGTGAGGATGAGTGAATCCTCTGAAAGCTTTGGAAACACCTGCCATAAATCATTCTTGGAAAAGAGGACAAAAAGTATGGGCTAAAAAGGAAAATCTTGCACTCTGGCCATGAGGTTATTTTTTTCCCCCTCTCTAAATTTGTGGTTATCACCTTGGATTCCAAGTAGAGAATACATTGTTCTACAAAAGAAATTCACCCCCTGCTTCAGGGCAGTTATCAGGGAACTGAACAAGGATACCCTATTTGACCCAAAAATGCATCTGGATATAAATCTACATACTTGTGGGCTGATCACATCTAGCAGCACTTTACTATGTGTGCTGTACATATATTCCTTCAATTATTGTTGAACTTTTGCAAAAATTATTTAAATGTTGAAACCATTTCAGCTATCACTGTTGAAAATTAAGTGAAGTATTGGTCCCCTCATATGGAACAGAAGTAATCTTAGATTTTAGCCTGTACATAAGTACTTCACAAACTGTTGAGGTGATCAGCAGTGGAGCCAACCAAATGGATGGTTAAGCCACAAGAGACATCATTACAGATATGTAAAATATCTAAGCCGGTTCTAGGGAATTTAAAAAGTATTTGAGGAAGTAAGATGAATGAGCCAATCAATAAGACTAAAAAAAAAAAAGAAAGAAAATTTTAAAAAAAGAAAAAATAGAACGTACTTACTGTAGAGTAGAGAGATGGAAACTTGAGTCATGGCCGCTTAAGGACTGACAAATAAGATGCCCTTGTTTTGTGGTTATAAGCTGGAAAATACTTTGTCATCTCTAAATATGTTCACTTTATTCAATTTTTTTTTTGTAGGAGATAGCCATCAAAGTTTGGTTTCTCTGTTCTTGGATGACTACTTACTAAAAGTGGAAATGAACTAGGCAGGTTCCCTCTCTTTTTATAGTACCAACCTGGGTAGGGGCTGAGAGATTAGAGTAAAAATATAAGGTTCTAGAAATTCAGATTACATTCTTTTATGCTTACATTTATTTATATATAAGTGAAATCTGCTTAAAACAAACATCAAGAGCACTCTCCTAGGTAAAAAGAATTATAAGAGTTCTCAAAAATGGGCAATTTGTAGGCAAGGGGTAATCATCACCATCATTGTCATCATCAATTTATAATAATTACTATTTATTTAGCACTTACTCTTTGCTTTGCATATATATTCTCCAATCCTTTTTACAACAATGTAAATTAAAAGTGTTATTATTCCCACTTATTGTAACCGATGACCAAGCTGATGCTGAGATGTTAAGTGAGTTGGTAAATATAGCTTAGCTAATAAGTGACTGTTTCAGGATTGAAACCAAGTATGGACTTGTTCCAATGCCAGGGAATATTTTTGCAAGCCATAATGTGGCCCAACACAGTTTTCTCTAGATTAGATATCTGTGAATTTTTAAGTGCTTTTTTTTAAAAAAAAATTTTACTTCATAAGCTAGCAAAGCTATTTTCTTTCCATAGACCTGCCTATGACTCATTCGTTTAAGTGATAAATCTAATCTGTCATTACCTATGAAGACGTCTCTGGAATACCACCAAAGTTAGCCCATGATTTCCAATGCATACCCAATTTATTTCTTTTCAATTAACAGAAGACCAGAAGCTCCTTGACTGACATGGCATCAGTTGCTACATCAGTTCCTAAACTACTTGAATTGTTTGCCTTGTGCATCTCTACTTGCAGCTAATCAGAAATTGACTACAGTTAGAATAAATGAAATTCAAATTAAATCAAATTATACCTTTATTTAAATCATTAGTCAAAAATATTTGATTTATGCCTTTCCTTCCTGTACGCCACCAGAAACATTTACTACATGACATAACCTAAACCATAATACATAATTTTCACAACTGAGACAAGAATGTCAATTTAATTTTTAGCACCTACACAGCGTACATTTGCCATGATTTATAGTGTTATTTTATCAGATTAATTCTGCCATTGCATCAGCAAACTGCACATCTAGATTTGCACATGTAGACAGCTTTACATTTATCATCTTCAAAGCAGTTTCTTCCAGAAAGAAGCATTTTTCACAAGGGTTAATTTGAGCTTTTTCTTACGTGAGTTGTTTGAATTTTACATCAATGCTTGTCTTTTAAATATGGAGGGAAACTTCACTAAAATATTCTGAAACAGAAAGGTCACTTTTTGCTTATACTGCCAGGGTAGGTTTTGCTTGTTTCATACTATCTGGTCATAAAATATCAAATTAAGGAGGTAGGTACAAATGAATACAAATTGCTTACTATTTAACATTCCCATTATTTGCTAGACACTGTGATGATCACTGTGCCTTCATTATTTTACTTATTTCTTATGTCAACATTCAGAAGCAGGCTTTGTTATTCCTATTATGTTTATGGGAAAAAAAGGCACAAAGAAGTAAGAGTTAATGTGTCAAGAGCTGCACTGTAAATGTGATTAAAATCTGTATTATCACTATGATTTTAAAACCCATGCCATAACCAGGATCTTGATGGCACTTCTGGGTCATCCTGAGAATTGAGCTCCTTATGTTTCTGGGCTGTTTTACTCAAACAGTTGCATTACCATTTTTTAGCATCTTCCTTCTTTGATTTGGCCCATACCATTCCAGACAGTTACTTCATTCTTTTGAAATTTAATAATTTTAAAGTCATTGCTTCAATTGGTCAACAAAGAGGAAAAATGAAACAGAAGGTAAAAGGGAAAAAGTTAAATAGAAAGAATCTGTTAATGTTGTATCTGAGACAAGTTCATATGCCAAAATATTAACTTACTTATACAAGTATCATCAACCACAACTAGGGCCAGAAAAGTGGCCCAGTCTCTCCTTTGCGTTATAATCCTTTGAAAATGTTTTCTTGGCCTTGTGGAAAGAAACACTAAATTGCATGATTTCAAAGATACACTATTTAACAACAGTAAATATCACTTAAAACACTATAGAAAAAGAAAAAGTTCAAAGATCCTCCTCTCTAAAAAGAAAGCGTAAATCAGTCAGGTGCAGTAGGCAGTAGGTCATAACTGTAATCCCAGCACTTTGGGAGGCCGCGGTGGATCACCTGAGGTCAGGAGTTAGAGACTAGTCTGGCCAACATGGTGAAACCCTGTCTCTAATAAAAATATAAAATTTAGCCAGGCGTGGTGGTGGGTGGCGCTTGTAGTCCCGGCTACTTGGGAGGCTGAGGCAGGAGAATCACTTGAACCTGGGAAGTGGAGGTTGCATTGAGCCAAGACTGCCACTGCACTCCAGCCTGCAGAACAGAGAAAGACTCTGCATCAAAAATGAGAAAGGAAAAAAAAAAGAAAGAAAAAAAAAAGGAAAGAAAACATAAACTTTGATTTCTTACAATTAGGATCCAAAACAATGTGGCTTATGGTCTAAAATACTAGGGCAATCATAAAAAGGAAAGAAAATTGAAGTAATTATTACTTATATTTATAATTAGAAGTTACCCATACCAGAATTTATAATTATTAATGAGACAAATATTAGATACAATGAATAAATATAGGAAAACCTTCCAAGATAAAATTAACACAATATGATAAATTCAAATAATTCGACAAATCATCAAATCTACATTCGTAGTGTACCCAAAAGAGCCCGTAGTAATTGAAGCACTGAATGGAAGTTCAAGCTGTAATTTGAAGACCTCGAGACAATTAGGTAATACATAAAAACACATGTGCAATTAACATTGCCTCAGAAAACAACAGCAAAAACTTTTGTTGTTATAGACAGTAAACTCTGCACTCATCTCAATAAAAAAATTAGATGTCATCCAAATTAAAGAAGAGTATAATAGATAAATTTAAAGAATATAACTAAACACAAATTTCTAGAAGTCTCAAATCACTTTTAATGATATAGCACTCATTAAAGGGTTTTGACAGTGATTTAACATCTTGAAATGTGAGGAGCGAAATTTAATTCGACCACAATAAATCTCAGTTATTTTAAAATGTGAAGAATACATTTGTATTTTCTGTTCTTTTGGTGGCTTTTGACACCATGAATGAGTTACACAGGAGATGTGGCAACACTTAAATATGCTATCTTACTCATTGTCTCATGGGCACTACATCAGGCACAGCTAACCTGTCCCTAGTCACTTTCATCTCCCTTGATATGCGTTCAGCTTCAGAATTCACACTTACCCCATCTGATGCTGGCCTTTACCACTTTCTCTTTCTGTCTGCTTCATTTGGTCAGTTCAGGCATCACAACTAAGTAAAAATTTGTTATATTGATACATCAAATACATAGAAAGATAACAAACTAAATATCTTAACTAGGCTGATTCTATACAAAAATACAAAACCCCCAAATACCCTGTTTTGCTACACATTGCATTATAATTTTACAAAGATGAGTAATCATTTTCAAGTTTTATATGCTACTGTAAGAATCTGACTTCGTTTCATTTATATGCTGTGAGAATCTGACTTTATTTCATCCATTCTTTGTGGTTACTACAATTTTCATTCAAAATGAAAAATGCATAAAAAATATTTAAAACAATTTTTATATACTTATAAGCATATGTTTACATTGATATGACATTTATATAATACGTATATTTAAATTCACATGCACTCAACTGTCTTTTGAATAATCTCAATCCAAATATAAATGACAGATTTTTTTTAAATATAGAAATACAAGGCTTCTGGATTAGAGAACAATTTTCACAGACAAAAATATTACATCTGTTACTTGTCTAAAATACCTTTTTATAAACATTTTAGCTCAATAACCAGTTATAGTTTCAACCAATTCAATCAGTCTTGCAGTGCTGAATTGGGTAAAAAACTGGGATATATTAGAAACAGAGAGTAAAAAGCTAAGTGTGTCTACAAATAAACATTTTTTAAAATACTGATTTGTCTTGGGTAACAAAGCTTTTTTGTGATAAATAGCTTGCTAATTGAAACTTTTAATCTGAATGTTGTCTGAATCTTATTAAATGTTACTTTCCTGCCTCAATTCATATTTTCTTAATCTTCATTTTCATGTTGAATATTGTTATACTGTCTGCCTCATTATGCTAAAGAAAGATGAAGTAAGCTATTAAAATTCTGAACAGGCTATGAGATGTTATGATATAGAATGTCATTCATTTTTATGAGTTGGCTGTCAGTTCAGACTGCAACAAAGTTATAATTCTTTCCTGGCAGCATGTGATGTCTAGTGCTGTTGCAAAATCCTTATGAAAATTTCAATAATTGTAAATTAAAGGAAAAGTAAATAGGACTTTCATGAAATGGTTCCTTCTGAAAGTCAAGTGATACAGAACAGGACTCTACAAGATGGACCTTATTTGCTTTGTAGTTCTGAATCATCATAATGCCACTGTTATTTTCTTTACCAAAAAAAAAAAAAAAAAAAAAAAAAAAAAAAAAAAAAAACATTGTTACTCAGAGTCATTCAGCCCTTTCAGCTGTAGAACCTGGCTTGCCAGTGCTGAGGGAAAGGTGAGATGACAAAGCAGCATTATTGCTAGACCAAGACTATCCTTAAATTGTTGCATGATGTCATTTGCCTGAAAACCTGAGAGTTGAAATTTGGAAAGGAAATTTTTCTATTTAAACATTTGAAAAAGAAGGGCAGACAGTGCTTTACACATTATCTCATGACCTTATTAAATGAATATGTTAATGTAGCATTCAGTTTGCAAATGTTCTCACACAATATAGAAAATAGCTACAAGGAAGATTCTCCTAGGATAGATAATGCTGTGTAATTTAAGTATGTGTTACTAAAAAGATGCAAACTGTCATTCAAAACAAAGAAATTTATACTCAGAGCTCTCTTGTGTATTCATTGTTTAACAGGCTGTAAATTATGCAGTTACAAAGATAGAAAGTATTTTCAATTAAGTAGATGACAAATTGTATTATAATGAGTGTGATTGGGAAAGAGGATATAAAAGACTATAGCCTGGCAAGGTGGCTCATGCCTATTACCCTAGTACTTTGGGAGGCTGAGGTGGGTGGATTGCCTGAGCTCAGGAGTTCCAGACCACCCTGGGCAACACAGTGAAACCCCTTACCTACTAAAATACAAAAAATTAGCCAGGAGTGACGGCATGAGCCTGTAATCTCAGCTACCAGGGAGGCTGAGGCAGAAGAATTACTTGAACCCTAGGGTGGAGGTTGCAATGAGCCGAAATTGAGCCACTGCACTCCAGTCTGGGAGACAGAGGAATAATCCATCTCTAAAAATAAGATAAAAGACTAGTAATTTAATGCCATGTATTTCATTGAATTTACTCTCATCTCTGTCATCTTCTTAGATTAACAGTAGCTTGCCAACAGAAGTTTGGTGCTTTTTAAGCTCTGTTTAACTTTAATGCCAGTAAGATACAGTAATCAAGGTCAACCTTACAAATATGTAGATCCCCATGAAATACAATTTGCATAACAATATAAAGACAGCCCTTCTAAATATAGCTTTACCCACTGAGCTTTCAGGGCACCTTAGATTCTACCACTACCACTTAATAAAAAAATCTTAACTGCAAGTTTTTAGTGGTGAGTCTTTGGTTAGCATGTACTAGTACTGTAGTAGTATATCTCTGTTGTTCAACCCTCAGTTTAGAGATAGGGGTTGGTGAGATTTTTCCACTAGATTCCAGAAGAGTTATGTCTTCTAGACCACAGTTGCCATTTTCATGACTTCTACCAACTCAACCTGGTTGTACGTGGTTTGATATAAATAATTGAGAAAGTACAAAATATCACTGAATCAGCAAAATATGCCTATTCTATGAAACTTCATTAGAGTTACAGCTTAGTTGCTTCTATAAGTAAAATCCATAGATAACATGCATCAGAGTCATATGGAACGCCTGTTAAAATGTTGATTCCAGGATGCCACCTCAGAGCTACCAAGGTAGAATCTGTGTGAATTTTATTTTTATTCACAGACTGTTTTTTAGAGCAGCTGTAGTTTCACAGCAAAATTGAATGGACGGTACAAAGATTTCCCAACTAAACCCTGCCCCCACAGTTGCATCATCTCCTCAATGATCAATATTCCCACCAGAGTGGTAGATTTATCACAACTGATGAACCTACATTGACAAATCATTATCATTCAAAGTCTATACTTCATATGAGGGTTCACTCTTGGTGTTGTATGGTCTAGGGATTTAGACAAATATGTAATGACATGTATCCATCATTATATTTTCACACAGAGTGATTTTACTGCCCCCAAAGTCTTCTGTGCTCAGCCAGTTCATACCTCTCTCCTGCTATAAAAATCTGAGTGCAAGTTTTTGTGTGGTCATTTTCAACTCCTTTGTTTAAATACCAAGGAGTATGATTGCTAAATTGTAATAGTGGCAGTACATATAGTTTTATAAGCCAGTGTCCTGCTAAGGGACTACATCATTTTGCATTCCCACCAATGATGAATGAGAGTACCTGTTGCTCCACATCTTTGCATTTGGTGTTGTCAATGTTTTAAATTTTAGCGATTCTAATAAGACTGCATTCTAATAAGATTGTTGCTTAAATTTACATTTCCCTAATGACATACAATGTGAAATATCTTTTCATATACTTATTTGTCCTCTGTATTTATTTCCTCTTTGGTGAGCTGTCTCTTAAGGTCTTTGGCTTATTTTTACGGCAAGTTGTTGGTTTTCTTTTAGTTGAGTTGTTAAGTGTTCTTTGCATATTTTTGGTATAAAAACAGACACATAAACAATGAAATGGTATAGAGAGTCCAGAAATAAATCCATGCATTTATGATCGATTTATTTTTAATAAAGATGCCAAAAACATAAAATGAGGGAAAGGATGGTCTCTTCAATAAATAGTACTGGAAAACTAGATATCTACATGCAGAAGAATGAAATTAGATTTTAATCTCACACCATCTGCAAAAATCAATTCAAAATGAATTAAAGACTTCAGTAGGAGACCTGAAACTAAAAAATACTATAGAAAAGGATAGGAGGAAAAACTTTATGACATTGACCAACATAAAGATTTTTTTTGATATATAAACAAAAATAGATACATGAGATTGTGTCAAACTGAAAAGCTCCTGCACAGAAAATGTGAAGAATCCAACAAAATAGAGACAATCTACAACCTACAGAATAGAAAAATATGTTTGTAACCATACATCTGGTAAAAGATTAATATGCAGAATATGTAAGGCATTCAAACAACTTAATGCCAAATAAACAAATAACCTAGTTGTAAAGTGGGCAAAAGCTTTGAATATATATTTCAAAAAAGAATATTATACATATCAAAAGATATGTGAAAAATGCTCAGTATCACTAATCATCAGGGAAAGGCAAATCATAACTACAATGAGATATTGCCTTATGTCTGTTAGAATGGCTGTTATCAAAAAGACAAAAGATAACAAGTACCAGCGAGAATATAAAGAAAAGGGAAACTGTGCACTGTTGATGGGAAGGTGAGTTGATACAGCCATTATAAAACAATATGGAAGTTTCTTAAAAAGTTAAAAAATAGAATTAGCAAATTACATGGCAATTCCACTTTGCCATGTCTATCCAAAATAACTGAAACCAGTATACTGAAGAAATATTTGCATTCCCCTGTTCACTGCAACATTATTCAAAATGGAAAGTTATAAAATCAATCTAAATATCATCAATAAATGAATAGATAAAACAAATTCATGTATATATGGAATAGAATACCATTTGACTTTAAAAAAGAAAAAAATTCTTGTTATTTATGACAATATGAATTAACATGGAGGGCATTATGTTAAGTGAAATAAACCAGTAACAGCAAAAGAAATATCACATGATCTTTCTTATATTTTAAGTATGAAAATATTAAACTTATATAAACAGAGAGCAAAATGGTAATTGCCAGACATTTGTTGCATGAATAGTTTGTGAATGTTTTCTCCCATTCTGTAGGGGGTGTATTTACTCTGTTGATAGTTTATTTTGCTGTGCAGAGCTCTTTAGTTCCATTAGGTCCCACTTGTCAATGTTTGTTGATGTTGTTTGGGGGAATGTAGCCATAAATTCTTTTCCAAAGCTGATGTCATTAAGGAGATTTCCTAGGTTTTCTTCCAGGATATTTTTCTTATTTTAGCTCTAACATTTACATCTTTTAATCCATCATGGGTTAAGTTTTGTATATGGGAAAAGTAGGGGTCCAGTTTTATTCTTAGGTATATGTATGGCTAGACAGTTTTTCCAACACTATTTATTGAATAGGGAGTCCTTTCCTGATTGTTCATTTGTGTCAACTTTGTCAAAGATCAGATGGTTATAGCTGTGTAGTTTTATTTCTGGGTTCTCTATTGTACCCATTTGTCTCTGTGTCTATTTTTGTCCCAGTACCATACTGTTTTGATTACTGTAGCCTTATAGTATAGTTTGAGGTTGAGTAATGTGATGCCTTTGGCTTTGTTCTTTTTGTTTACAATTGCTTTGTCTATTTGGGATTTTTTGTAGTTCTGTTTAAATTTCAAAATAGTTTTTTCTACTTCAGTCTAAAATGATGTCAGTATTTTGATAGAGATAGCATGGAATCTGTAAATTGTTTTGGTAAGGATGACCATTTTATCCATATTAACTTCCTATCCCTGAGCATGGAATGTCTTTCTATTTATTTTTGTCATCTATGATTTCTTTCAGTACTGTTTTATAGTTCTCTTTGTAGAGATCTTTTACCTCCTGGCTTAGATGTATTCTTAGGTATTTCATTTTGTGTGTGTCTATTGTAAATGAGATTGTGGCTTAATTTGGCTCTCAGCTAGAATATTACTGGTGTATAAAAATGCTACTGAGTTTTTACATTGTTTCTTTAACATGAAACTTTACTGAAGTCATATATCAGTTCCATCAGCCTTTCGGAGGGGTCTTTAGGACTTTCTATGCATTGAATCATATCATTAGCAAAGATAGTTTGACTTCCTCTTTTTCTATTTGGATTTCTTTTCTTTACCTGATTGCTCTGGCTAGCTTTTTCAGTACTATGTTGAATAGGAGTGGTAAGAGTGGACATTCTTTTCTTGTCCCAGTTCTCAAGGGGAATGTTTCCGTTTTTGGCCCATTCAGTTTGATGTTGGTTGTGGTTTTGTCATAGATAACTCTTATTAGTTTGAGGTAAGTTCTTTTGATGCCTAGCCTGTTGAGTGTTTTTATCATGAAGGATGTTGAATGTTATCAAAGGCTTTTTCTGTATCTATTGAAATGATCATGTCATTTTTGTTTTTAATTATGTTTATATGGTAACCACATTTACTGATTTGTGTGTTTTGAACCAAACTTGCAACCCAGAATTAAAGCCCACTTGATTATGGTAAATTAACTTTTTGATGTATTACTGGAATCAGTTTGTTAGTATTTTCTTGAGGATTTTTATACCTAAGATCATCACAGATATTGGCCTGAAGTTTTCTTTTTTCAATGTGTCTCTGCCATATTTTGGTATCAGGATGATGATGGCTTCTTCATACAATGAGTTTGGGAGGAGCTTGTCCTTCTTGACTTTTTGGAAATAGTTTCAGTAGGATTAGTACTAGTTTTTTGTTGTATGTCTAGTAGAATTTGGCTGTGAATTCATCTGATACAGGGCTTTCTTTGGTTCTGATTCAATTTCAGAACTTATTACTTTGTTTAGGTTTTTACTTTCTTCCTGGTTCAATCTTAATATATTGTGTGTTTCTAGGCATCTGTCTACTTCCTTTAGATTTCAAGCTTTTATGCATAGAAGTGTTCATAATAGTCTCTGAGGATCTTTTGTATTTATGTGGCATTGGTTTTTTTTTATTGCATTTTAGGTTTTGGGGTAAATGTGAATGACATGCAAGATTGTTGCATAGGTACACACATGGCAGTGTGGTTTGCTGCCTTCCTTCCCCTCACCTGTATTTGTCATTTCTCCCATGCTATCTCTTCCCACCTCCCCACCCCGCCGTCCCTCCCTCATTTCTCCCCAACGGACCCCAGTGTGTAGTGCTCCCCTCCCTGTGTCCATGTGTTCTCATTGTTCAACACCCGCCTATGAGTGAGAACATGCGGTGTTTGATTTTCTGCTCTTGTGTCAGTTTGCTGAGAATGATAGTTTCCAGGTTCATCCATGTCCCTACAAAGGACGGGAACTCATCATTTTTGATGGCTGCATAATATTCCATGTTGTATATGTACCACATTTTCCCTATCCAGTCTATCATTGATGGGCATTTGGGTTGGTTCCAGGCATTGGTTTTAATATCATCTTTGTCATTTCTGATTGTGCTAATCTGGATATTCTCTTTTTCTAATTGTTAATGTAGCTGGTGATCAACCAATCTTGTTTATTATTTTGGAGAATCAGCTTTTAGTTTCATTGCCCTGTTTTATGCTCTTTTGTATCTCAATTTTATTCACTTCTTCTCTGATTATAGTTATTTCTTATCTTCTGATAGCTTGTCATTTGTTTTTCCTTTTTTTCCTGGTATCTCTAGGTGCAATGTGAGATTGTTAATTTAAGGTTTTTCTAACTTTTTGATAAAGGCACTTAGTGCTATAAACTTTCCTTTAACAGTGCTTTAGCTGGATCCCAAAGATTTTGGTAAGCTGTTTCTATACTTTGATTAATTTCAAAGCATTGTTTAAACTTCTGCCTTAATTTCATTGTTTAGCAAGAGTTATTTAGGAGCAAATTTTTGAAATTTCCATGTTTTTTTGTAGTTGTGAGAGAACTTCTGGGTATTGATTTCCATCTTTATTGTACTGTAATCTGAGAGTATGCTTGATATGATTTTATTTTATTTTTGAATTTATTCGGACTGACTTTATGACTGAGAATGTGGTTAATCTAAGAATATGTTCCATGTGTGGATGAGAAGAATGTATATTCTGTGTCTGTGGATGGAGTATTCTGTAGATGTCTATTAGGCCCGTTTGGTCAAGTGTAGAGTTTAAGTCCAAAATTGCTTTGTTAGTTTTCTGCCTTGATGATCTGCTAATGCTGTCAGTGGACTGTTGAAGTCTCCCACTTTTATTGTGTGGCTAAGTCTTTTTGTAGGTCTAGGTTAAGAAGAACTTGCTTTATGAATCTTGGTGCTCCAATTTTGGGTGCATATATATTTAGGATAGTTGTATTCTTGTTGTATTGAAACCCATATCTTTATGTAATGCCCTTTTGTCTTTGTCCTTTCTGATTGTTGTTGGTTTAAAGTCTGTTTTATCTGACATGAAAATTGCAACTATGGTTTTTTTTTTTTCCATTTATATATTAAATCTTTCCCTATCTCTTTAATTTAAGCCTGTGGCTGTCATTATATATTAATTTGGTATTTGAAGCCATGAGCTAGTTGAGTCTTGTGTTTTTATCCAGCTTGCCACTCTACACTTTTATGTGAACATTCAGGCAATTTACATTCAGTGTTAGTTTTGATATGGGAGATTTTGGTCATGTCATCCTGTTATTAGCTGGCTGTTTGGTAGACTTCTTTGTGTAATTACTTTATCTTGTCTGCAGGCAATGTGCTTGGGTGTGTTTTTGTGGTAGCAGTTTTATTACTCCACAAGGACCTCTTGTAAGGCTCGTCTGGTGTTAGTGAATTCCCTTAATGTTTGCTTATCTGAGGAGGATTTTATTTCACCTTTATTTATGATGCTTAGTTTGGCAGGTTATGAAATTCTTGGCTGGAATTTTCTATTTTGAGAATGCTGAACATAGGCCTCAAATTTCTTCTGGCTTGTATAGTTTCTCTTGAGAGGTCTGCTGATGCCTTGATGGAATTTTCTTTGTAAGTGACTTATCTTTTCTCCAGCTGCCTTTAAGATTTTATTCTTTGCATTGTCCTTGGTAAATATGATGACTGTTTTCTTTGGGGACAGTTGTCTTATATAGTATCACACAGTGGTTTTCTGTATTGCTCAAATTTGCATCTCCACCTCTTTAGTAAGATTGTGGAAATTTTCATGGACTATATCTTCAAATATGTTTTCTGAGTTTCTTATTCTCTTTTTCTCTGGAATGCTGATGAGTCATGGATTTAGTTTGTTTACATAATCCCATATTTGTTGGAGGTCTTGTTTATTTTTTTAAATTCATTTTTCTTTATTTCTCTCTGACTAAGTATATTTGAAGAGCCAGTTTTCAAGCTCTGAGATTTTTTTCCTCAGCTTGGGCTATTCTGCTGTTAATGCTTTTGACTATATTGTAAATTCTTATAGTGAATTATTCAATTAGAAATTCAGTTTTTCTTTTTTGTTTTTTTGAGATGGAGCTTTGCTCTTGTCACTGAGGCTGGAGTGCAATAGTGCAATCTCGGCTCACTGCAACCTCTGCCTCCCAGGTTCAAGCAATTCTCCTGCCTCACCCTCCCAAGTAACTGGAATTACAGGCAACTGCCATACCATATTTGGCTAATTTTATTTTTGTATTTTTAGTAGAGACAGGATTTTGCGAAGTTGGTCTGGCTGGTTTTGAATTCCTGACCTCAAGTGATCCACTTGAGGGCTCAGCCTCCCAAAGTCTTGGGATTACAGGCATGAGCCACCATACCCAGTCCAATTTTGGTTCTTTCTTAAAATGGCGATTTTGTCATTCAGTTCTTGGAATATTTTACTGGATTCCTTGGATTGCTTTTCAACTTTATAGTTTTCAGTAAGCTTCCATCCCATCTAGATTCTGAATTCTATATCTAGCATTTCAGTCTGGTTAAGACCAGTTGCTGTGGGTCTAGTGTATTCATTTGAAGTAAGGGGACACTCTGGCTTTTTAATCTGCTAAAATTCTTATTCTGATTCTTCCGTATCTGAGAGGGCTGATATTTCTTTGATGGTGATGTAAGATGAGTATGATCAGTTGACTTCATTTCTGGGTACTTTTAAGGGGGACAGATCTCATACAGGATCTTTATTCATCATTGAATTTTTGCTTAGATTTCACAGGTGCTGTATACTGGCAAATTTTTGGTGTCATCATTTGGGCTGTGATCCAGTACATGGCACTTAAGAGTGATGGCTGGCAGATGGGCTCTTAGTGGTAGTGTTCTTTTGTATTTCAGCAAATTCAGAATAGTGCTCTGTCGAGGAGGAGAGTGATGATCCCCTTACCAGGTTTATTCCTGTGCCTTGTAGAAGTCCCCTCTGATCACTGGTGCCATGACTGTTTCCCATGTTAGGTATTTCAAGCTGTGGGGCTCCCTCATGCAGAAGCTGTGACTAGCAGACAGGTCATTTCCCTCCTGAACTGGCCCTGTGGAGTAAGGCATGCTCCACTCCCCTGTGGGCCCATGATTACAGGTATCTCACCACTCTCAGTGTTCTGAGAGTCACCACTCTCAGTGTTCTGAGAGTGGTGGCTCCTCCTCTGCTTGATCATTGCCCAACCCAATGAGTCTTGCTGGCTAGATGCAGTCTGGTTCGCGAGAGTCACCTGGTTCACTGTAGAGGTTTTTCTTGGAGAAACACAAACACAGAGCTGTGCCTTCCCATAGAGTTCACTCGTTGGTGGGGCTACTGTGCTGGCAGCCCAAGCCAATGAGTTCAGCCTGGATAGGCACAGCAGGGGTGCCTGGAGTCACCTGGTCAGCCATCTAGAGGTTTCTTTGGGGAATGCATTGCTGTGCATGTCACCAGACTTCAGACAAGAGCGGGGTCACTTCTCTGGCTTTGGTGTTACGAAGAAGTTGACCTCAAAATATGAGTTGGAAATATTTCATAGTCTTCAATTTTTTGGAGGAGATTTGAGAAACATTTGTATTAGTTATGCTTTAAATGTTTGTAAAATTCTGCTGTGAAGCCATCTGGTCCAGGACTTTTGTCTTGGATGGGAGATTGTTATACTATTGAGTCACCCTCCTTACTTCTTATTTGACTGTTCAGATCTTCTGTTTCTTCGTGAATTAGACTTTGTCATTTATTTGTTTACACATTGATCCATTTCTTCTAGATTATCCAATTTGTAGGCATAGAATTGTTCATAATGGTTTCTTATACTCCCTTGCATGTCTGTGATACCAATTATAATGTCTCTTCTAATTTTATTTAAGTTTTACTATCTTTTTTCTTTGACTAAAAGTTAATTGATTTCATTTTTCTTTTTAAAAAGTGAATTCTTTATTTTGTTGATCTTTCATTATATCTTTTTGTATTTATTTCAGTTATTTATGTTCTGCTTTTTATTACTTTCTTCCTTTTTCTGATTTCGGTCTTAATTTGCTCTTTATTTTCTAATTCCTTGAGGTAGAATGTTAAGTTGTTTATTTGAAATCTTTCTTCTTTTTTGATATAGGCAATTATTATTACAAACTTCTGCATGGATCTGTTATTACTGTTATACAGGAATACTTGAGGCTTGGTAATTTATAAAGAAAGGAGGTTTATTTGTCTTATGATTCTGTAGGCTGTAAAAGAAACATGGTACCAGTATTTGCATGGTTTCTGGTAGGGGCTTTTGTGCTGCATCAGGTAAAGAAAGTCAAAGGGGAAATGGGTGTGTGTGAAGAGGGACCAAACCCAGAGGCTTCCTTCTTTGTAACAACCCACTTTCTTGAGAATTTAATCTGTTTCCTTGAGAACCAATGTAGCCTCACAAGAGTGAAAACTCATTCACTACCATTAATCTGGCCCAAGTCATTCATAAAGGATCTTCTACCATGACCCAAATACCTACCACTAGATCCTACCTTTTAATGCTGACACACTGGGGATCAGATTTCAAAATGAAATTTGGTGGGAACAAACAAACCACAGCAACTA
Source organism: Saimiri boliviensis (assembly GCF_048565385.1). Classification (NCBI taxonomy): domain Eukaryota; kingdom Metazoa; phylum Chordata; class Mammalia; order Primates; family Cebidae; genus Saimiri; species Saimiri boliviensis. Next base: position 79,341,836 of record NC_133450.1, read on the forward strand.
CCACCTGGGAATTGCTATTGTTACATATTGTAAGCTTTGGAACTTTGTGTTTTCATTTAATTTGTCTCAAGATGATTTTTAAATTTTTCTTCAAAAATTTTCTTGACCCATTGGTTGTTCAGGATCATGTTGATTAATTTCCCATGTATTTGTTAATTTTCCAAAATAAGTCCTGTTATTGGTTTCTAGTTTAATTCTAGTATGCTGAAAAGATATGTGATATAATTTCAATCTTTTTAAATTTGTTAAAACTTGTTTTCTGTCTTAATATATCATCTATCCGAGAAAAGGGACTATGTGTGCTTGAGAAGAATGTGTATTATGCTACCATTGGATGGAATGATTTATATACATCAGTTAGGTTTTTAGTTCTAAAGTGTTATTAAAGTCCACTGTTTCTCTATTGATTTTCTGTTTGATTGATCCAACCATTATCAAAAGTCTTCTACTATTATGTATTGCACTCTATCTCATCCTTGGATCTATTAATATTTTCTTTGCATATTTAGATGTTCTAATGTTAGGTGCCTAAATATTAAAAATGTTATAACTCCTTGATGAATTGACTCCTTTATTATTATAAAATAACCATTTTAAACATTTTATTAAACCACTTTTTACTCAAACTCTATTTTATTTGTTACCAGTATAGTCACCTGGGTTTCTGGTTTCTATGTGTGTGGAATATATTTTACCATCTCTTCACTCAGTGCATGTGAGTTCTTAAGGCTAAAGTGGGTATCTTTAGGCAGTATATTGGTGGATCTTGTTAATTTTTATATCCATTTAACTACTCAGATATTTTGATTGAATAATTAATCCATTTACATTTATTAATAGGTAAGGACTTACTACTGTCATTTTGATGATTTTTTTACTGATTATAGTTATTTTGTTTCTTTCACATTAATCCTAGTGTCTTTATTTGTGATATGTTGTATTTTTTTAGTGGTGTGGTTTCTTTTTATGTATCTTTTGTGTGACTACTAGAGGTTTTTTTCTTTGTGGTTACCAAGAAACCTACATAAATAGGTTTTATAACTTGAAATTTCCTAATTTCAATTTAAAGTACCTTATCTTCAATCATATACAGAGATTTTAAACATATACTTCAATTCCACATTTTATGCTTTTGGTGTCACACTTTACATCTATTTATCTTTTGTATCTGTTCATTGTTTACATTATAGTTCTTTTTAATATATTTGTCTAACTCTTATACTAAAAGTGAATTACACAGTACTTCTACAGTATGACAGTATTCTGGCTTTGACTATATATTTCCCTCACCAGTGAGTTTTATACTTTTGTGTTTTTATATTGTTACTTATCTTTCTTTCATTTCAACTTGAAGAACTTTCTTTAGCATGTCTTATAAGGTTTGTCTCCTGTAATGAACTTCCTCAGTTTTTGTTTTTCTTGGAACATCTTTATGTCTTTTCAAAGAGCCAATTTGCCATGTATAGTATTTTTGGTTGGCATTTTTGTTTTTCTTTTAGCATTTTGAATATGTCATTCCATTCCCATCTTACTTGTATTTTCTATTAAGAAATCTGCTGATTTATAATCCTTTGGATATATACCCAGTAATGGGATTGCTGGGTCAAATGGGATTTCTATTTTTAGGTCCTTGAGGAATCGCCACACTGTCTTCCACGATGGTTGAATTAATTTACACTCCCACCAACAGTGTAAAAGTGTTCCTATTTGTCCACATCCTCCCCAGCTTCTGTTGTCTCCAGATTTTTTAATGATCGCCATTCTAACTGGTGTGAGATGGTATCTCAATGTGGTTTTGATTTGCATTTCTCTAATGACCAGTGATGATGAGCATTTTTTCATATGTTGGTTGGCCTCCTGTATGTCTTCTTTTGTAAAGTATCTGTTCATATCCTTCGCCCATTTTTGAATGGGCTTGTTCATTTTTTTCTTGTAGATCTGTTTTAGTTCTTTGTAAATTCTGGATATCAGCCCCTTGTCAGATGGGTGGACTGCAAAAATTTTTTCCCATTCTGTTGGTTGCCAATTCACTCATAAATCATTCTACTATAAGGACACATGCACACGAATGTTCATTGCAGCACTGTTTACAATAGCAAAGACTTGGAACCAACCCAAATGCCCATCGACGATAGACTGGATAAGGAAAATGTGGTGCATATACACCATGGAATATTACGCAGCCATCAAAAACGATGAGTTTGCATCCTTTGTAGGGACATGGATGAACCTAGAAACCATCATTCTCAGCAAACTGACACAAGAGCAGAAAGTCAAACACTGCATGTTCTCACTCATAGGCAGGTGTTGAACAATAACAACACATGGACACGGGGAGGGGAGCACTACACGCTGGGGTCCGTTGGGGGGAAATGGGGAAGGGATGGGGAGGTGGGGAGGTAGGAAGAGGTAGCATGGGGAGAAATGACAGATACAGGTGAGGGGAAGGAAGGCAGCAAACTACACTGCCATGTGTGTACCTATGCAACAATCTTGCATGTTCTTCACATGTACCCCCAAACCTAAAATGCAATAAAATAAAAAAAAGAAATCTGCTGATAGCCTATGGAAGATATTTTATATGAGTTTTTCCTCTCTTGCTCCCTTTAAAATTACTTCTTTGTCTTCAGCTTTTGAAAACTAGATTATAACATATCTCAGAGGATTCTTTTTTGGGTTGATCTTGCTAGGGGTTATCTGAGTTTCTTTGCCCATATTTCTCCTAAGATTTTGGAAGTGTTCAGATAGCATTTCTATCAATAAGCTTTCTTCCTCTTTCTCTCTTGTTTTCTCCTTCTGACTTCTCATAAGTCATATATTTACATATTTGATTGTGTTTCATAACTCTCTTATGCTTTATTCACTCTTTTTTTTTTTTTTTTTTTTTTTTGAGATGAAGTTCTGCTCTTGTCACCCATCCTGGAGTGCAATGGCACAAATCTTGGCTCACAGCAACCTCCACCTCCTGGGTTCAAGCAATTCTCCTGCCTGAGCCACCCAGCTAATTTTTGTATTTTTAGTAGAGACGGAATTTCACTATTTTGGCCAGGCTGGTTTCGAACTCCTGACCTCAGGTGATATACTCTCCTCAGCCTCCCAACGTGCTGAGATTACAGGTGTGAGCCACTGTGCTTGGCTGCGTTATTGAGTATTTCTCTTTTTTGTTTGTTTGTTTGTTTCTCTAATTGATTGGCTTCAAATGGCCTGTGTTTAAATTTTCTAATCTTTCTTTTACATGATTAAGTCTGGTATTGAAACTATTGAGTGTTTCAGTTCTGTCATTATATTCTTCAGATCTAGGATTCTTTTTAGTTTTTAATTTTTTTATTTTCTCTTATATGTCACATTTTGTTTATGCATTTTGTTCAGGTCTTTCTAATTTTATTTAACTGTCTACCTGTATTTTCTTACATTCCATTCTCTCCTTGTGGATGATTATTTTAAATTCTTTTTCAGGCAATTTGCATAACTCCACTAACTTAGGATCAGTTATTGGAGTTTACTAATTTGCTTTGGTGGTGTCATATTTGTCTGATTTATTATAGTTTGTATAACCTTGCATTGGATCTGTGCATTTTAAGGGGAAAACCTCTCTTGCAGGCTTCACAGATGAGTGTTTTGGCATGTTAAATTCTTCTCCTGTTAGGTATCTGGGCTGATAAAGTTGCCTATGGGATCATGATAAATTAGAGCTGGATGAGGGTTCTGTGGTTGATGCTAGGTCCATATTGGAGAGAAAGTTTTGCAGGGCTGTTACCAGACACTCTAGTGGGTGTGGGTAGTGTCTGGTCCCTAAGTGTGCTAGACTGTCTATGGAACCTTGGTCTGTGGTGCTGGCACTGGGATGAGGATCTGCTTCAGGGTTTGCAAATGGCAGGCCTGTTACCAGGTGTGATGATGAGTGTGGCTTCCTCTAGGTCTCTGGGAGAGATCCCATTGGATCACTGGATGGGTTACTGGGCTGGCTGTTCTGCCCCAGTCTGTGGCTGAGACAGACTGAAACTGAAACATGGGATCATTTCAGCATCCATAGCTGACACCAAAGTCTTCTAGCTTTTGAAAACTGGTTTATAACATATCTCAGAGTATTCTTTTTTGAGTTGACCTTGCTAGGTGTTATCTGAGTTTCCTGAGTGAGCAGCTGTGTTTTCAGAGTACAGCTGAGAAAGGCTAAAGATAATTTATGGGGTTATTATTATTATTATTTTTTGAGACAGAGTCTTGCTCTGTTGCCAGGCATCAGGCTGGAGTGCAGTGGCACCATCTCGGCTCACTGCAATCTCCACCTCCCAGGTTCAAGCAATTCTCCTGCCTCAGCCTCCCGAGTAGCTGAGACTACAGGCGTGTGCCACCACGCCCAGCTAATTTTTGTATTTTTTAGTAGAGATGGGGTTTCACCATATTGGCCAGGATGATCTCGATTTCTTGACCTCGTGATCCTCCCGCCTCAGTCTCCCAAATTGCTGGGATTACAGGTGTATGGAGTTATTTTTAAATGCATAATGTGACTGAGGTCAGGGCATCAGCCTTTAGGGGCACTCCTGGGTGTACCTCCCTCCAGGTCTCCAGGTGGGTGTAACCACTCCCAGTCCACTTCTTGGAGGCGTTGAAACTAAGCTTCATGGCTATTTAAAATTCTCCTATGAGACTTAGTTGGCAAGCTCAATCCAGTGGTCCAAGAGTGAGATGCCAAGCAGATCTCTAGGCAGGCAGGATAGTTCCCAGACTACCAAATTAAAGACTAACTTTCATGTCCAGTGCAGAAATTGATGTTGACAAGTTGATAAACCAGTCTGCCAAAGTACTAGAATGTGTTATTCCTCCCAGACTCCACGGAGGATGATATTGGTAGCAGGCTCAACGCCAAACAGGCTGTAGCCATGCCCTTTGGGGTATACTGTTGTTTCTAGGTCTGAAGCTGCGAACACAATCAATGAGTCAGCCACCTGGATATGGGTCTCAAAATGACCCTTCTAGGCCTTGGGCTCACTGAGATGTCACAATCTCCTACTTGAACCTCAAAGACTCCACAAAGAGATTTTTATCTGTGGATGGCTACAGATTTATTGTTGGTGTGGGAGGTTATGAGTGGATGATCATCTATTTGGCCATCATGCTGACCTTGAGGAAGTTTCTTTCAGGTCTCCTGCCTTGGCATCAATTCTTTATGAGCTTCTGATTGGGAGGGTCTTGGAAAAAAATATCTGATGAATTTGCGTGAACTATATATGTGAGGCTTTCAGTGATTTTAAATTTTCATGCTAGGCTATAATGGACTCAAGAATTTGTCAAAAATTCAGGTGTTATCCTTTTACCTTATTTTTGAAAGCTACTACTTTTTATGCTATATCAAAGGAAAAAGAGTTGAGTGATTTACTTCTTACCAAATACTTTCTCACTCTAGAGTCTCAATCATCTCAATTCTCTGATGCACTCAATAAATTATTTTGTCTATTATTTGGAACCTTCTCACTGTTAGAATGAGTATGATGTTTTCTTCAAGAATTTTCATTCTATGTGGAAGCAGAACTTTGCTTGTGACTTCATCCCCTCCAGTTACTTTTAACTAGTGTTTTTACCTATAACCTGGCAAATCAGAGGAATAAAACAGATACAAAATATAATGCAGAACAACAATGCACTTCTCTTAGTACAATATTAATACTCTCCTTTTGAATATGCTTTAATCTGTATTCAATCATTTATTAGTTCATTTAACAAATATTTAGCCAACACATAAGTATTACACATTTTCCAGCAATATTTCCTAAGTGCTTACTACCATATTTGTTGTTAGGCATACAAAAATGATATCATTTGCAGATTATGTAATTGTGTTTCTAGGAACTTCAAAGGAAAATGTTATATAAATACTAGAACTAAAAAGAGATTTCAGTTATATGGTCAGTTACCATATAAATACATACAATTATTTTATAATAATGCTTTATAATTGAAATCAATTACAAATGTTAAGATAATGTAAGAAAACATTTCATTCACAATAGCAACACAAATTATAAACTACTTAGATCTAAATTTAACAACAACTGTGAATAAACTACATAAAATAAGGGATAAATGTTTATGAAATACATTAGATGAGACCTTAGTTAATATACAGTCATATCCATTTCCCCAAATGGAAAGAGTCAAGATTTTAAAGATTTTGATTCTTCCATCAAAGCACATAAATATATTTGTAGTATTTTCCTTCAAAACTACATCGTCAATTTTTAGGGGAACTCATTTAAATAACCTCTCAGGAAGGCAAAAAACTAATAGTAAAGTAAAATGAATGAAAAAGTTACTAAGTGTCTTTTTACAGTTCATATGTGAGGTACTAGGGACAGTGGAGCACAAGATAGGCAAGACCCTGCCTACAGATAAATTACAATCTAAATGAAGAGTGTTACACTGAATAAGAAATTACATGAGTGTCAGTTTTATCAAATTGTCTGAAAATTCTTCCTTAAAAAATGATATTTAAGGTAAGCATTTGAATAAGAACTAACTATTTGGTTTTAGAGGTTAACTTTATTTGTTAACTTGAGTATTTTCATAGAGAATGAAGGCATAAGAAATTCTTGATAAAACATGAATATATTTAAGTACTGTCACTGGTCTTTATAAACTGGATGAAAGAGGAGGAAGATTTCTAGTCATTGATGGAAGTTAGAGGTTAGGGTGTTCCATTACTTTAAACACATATAATAGAGGAGACAGAGGGAAGAAAGAGGGATAGAATTGTTTCAACAGTCATCAGGTACATAAGTGAAGTCAGTTCTTGCTGGCTTAGTTGGGGTAAAGAGTAGCTTCTCTAACAGCTGGTCTCAAAGGTTGTGAAAAACTAAATTATCTGGGCATCACTTATTACAAAGCTATAATAATTAGACATATAAGCTTAAATGACAGGAATTAAATATATGACTAATTTGGCATTTTAAGTTAATAACAAATGGGTGAATTATTTGATATGTGACAGTTAGGTGACTTAAATTTAGAATTATCTTGTTATCTCACATCTTATGATGAAATAAATTCAAGATGTATGAAAGGTTTAGGCATGAAAAACACAGAAAAGTGCATAAGAAAGACTATTTATGTCATTTGAATATGAAGAGGAATCATAAAAGAAAGAGAACAAGTATAGATCTCATGCAAAAAGAAAAAGATTGTTTGACTATGTAAGAATAAAAATGTTTAAAATTACAAATAAATATATTATAAATAAAAAGTTAATTAGGAAAATAAAAATCAACCTAATAAAAATGTACAAATGATGTAAGTAAGAAATCCATCAAAAAATGCAATTGACCAGAAAACATATTTAAAATCATATTATTTCTGAGAATGAAAACACTGTTTTATGGAAAACAGTGTGGTGATTGCTTAAAAAATGAAAAGTAGAACTACCATGTAATCTAACAACCTCACTGCTGGGTAGATACTCAGAGAAAAAGAAGTCATTATATGAAAAAAAAAAAAAAATGCTTGCACATGCATGTTTATAGCAACACAATTATCAATTGCAAAAATATGGAACCACCACAGATGTCCATCAATCAATGAGTGGATAGAGAAATTGTGGTATATATATACAATAGAAAACTACTCTGCAATGAAAATAATGAATTAGTGACATTCACAGCAACATCCATGGAATTGGAGACTTTTATAAAAGTGAAATAACTCAGAAATGGAAAACCAAACATTCAATGTTCTCACTTGTATGTGGAACTAAGCTATGAGGATGCAAAGACATAAGAATGATAAAGAACTTTGAGGACTTGGGGGAAAGCATGGGAAGGGGTTGAGACATAAATGACTACAAATTGGGTTCAGTGTATACTGCTCAAGTGATGAGCACACCAAAATCTCACAAATCACCCCTAAATAACTTACTCATGTAACCAAATACCACCTACTCCCCAAAAATCTATGAAAATAAAAAATTTTTAAAAGATAGATAGATAGATAAATAGATAGATGAATAGATATAGATGTGTGTTGTGAAAAAGAAACTACATGTGAAGATGTTAAAATGGTTATTTTACTTGGGAGTGATTATTTTCTTTTGTGTTTTTTTTTTTTTTACTTATTTTTAATTTTTTTTTCTTCTGTAGTATGTAACTTCTGCTTGTGTACTTTTGAGGTTTTCTAAAACAGTAAACTTCAGTTTGAATCATTTTATGCCATTTATTAGCTATGTGTTTTGGATAGTGTCTTACTTTTCAACTTTACTTTCCGAATCTTTGAAATAGAATAGAAATACTCATTGTATGTTGTTTGAGAATCATATACTATTAGAAATATCAACAGGTACAGTTATACATCACTTAACAATGAGGATACATTCTGAGAAATGAGAAATTAGGCAATTTTAGTTTTGCCTGAACATCATAGAATGTACATACATAAATGTGCATGCTATAGCTTACTGCACATCTAGGCTATATGGTAGAGCCTATTATTCCTAGGCTATAAACCTTGAGGCATATTACTGAACTAAATACTGTAGTGATAAAGTTGTGATACAATGGTATTTTTGTATATACATATACCTAAACATATAAAAACTACAGTAAAAATGCAGTACTATAATTCTGTGGAACCACTGTCATACGTGGCCCTTCACTGACCAAAGCATTGTTATATTACATGGCTATATTACTTTCATTCTTCCCTCCCAGAGAGATTTTCTTTGGTTATCATTTCTATCATACATGTTTTTCAGAATTTTATGTTAGAGATATATATTTTTGCCAAGTTTGCATTTTTGCAAATTTGATGGTGGCCATAAACTTCAAAACTTGACCAACAGTCACAAGTCAGAGTATCAGGAGCATCAAAAGTTGTCCCGGATGATCACTTATTTTCCAACTTTTTCACATGTAAATATTCTTTTCTCAAGTGAAAATCTAATTTGCAGGTGTGGGAGGATGTGGTGGCTTCAATTACCATGCTTTGAGTTCAGTTACATTGTTTTGGAGGCCCAGAGATAGGATATATCATCACCAGGGAGACAGCCTGGAGAAATGTGATCAGCCCTGACCATTCCTGTTTTCGTCAGAAATAGTTTGCATCTTGGTGCAGTTGTCCCTATGAATCCTCAGGGAATTGGTTCCAGGACCTTCTCAAGGACCAAAGTCTCAGGATGTTCATGTTCCTTGTGTAAATGGCATAGTATTTGCATATAACCTATCCACATCCTCCTGCATACCTCAAATCAATTCTAGGTTATTTATGATACCTAATACAATGAAAAGCTATGTAAATAGTTGTTATACTATTATCTGTATTACATTTTTATTGTTGTATGTTATTTTTATTTTTTTCTCAAATATTTTTGATCGATGGTTGGTTGAATCCATGAATGAAGAACCCTCATAGCCAGAGGACTGACTATATTGCTAACAGCATCACAACCCTGTTTTTACAGAAGCTTTTGGCATTGCTCATAGCACTGACTGCAGTATCTGAAGACACAAAGGAAGCAGAGATGCACTCAACAGAATCACATTGCTGTCCAGATCACAGATTTATAGTCTTCAACAACCTGTTCTTGATTCATAATAAATATTTAGAGCACTCGCTGCATACTATGCTGAAATATTTAACATCTCATTCAATTCTTAGGATAGTCAATTTTGCAAATGAGAAAGCAGGCTCAGAAAAGCTAAGCAATTTTCTCATAGTCACATAGCTAGTAAAGTGTCTTGAACAAAGATTCATTGGTCCTGCCTTTGGAGGCCCTCTGAAGCAATGCCCCATTCCATTTTCCTTCTGAGATTTTATCTTTCCTTTTTCAACTTTTTGGGATGCATAGCAATGTTTATATTTTTTATTGGCCTGAACTTTGGGTAGTTCCATCAACAGCCTTCTGTATTCTTTCTGCCTATCTCCTTGAGCTGTATTTCTTAGCCTTTTGTTCTATTCAGGCTGGCAGCAGCTTGGGTGATGCCCAACCATACTAGAAAGGGCATTCAGCTTTACAGAGTAAACTGATTCAAATGCTTGTCCCATCTAGAAACACCCTCACAGACACAATCAGAAATAATGTTTAGTCAAATATCTGAGACACCATGATCCATTCAAGCTGAAACATAAAATTAACCATCACAGGTCCCAAATGGTTTATATGTGTATTAAAAAGAAGGAATAATCATGAGCATTTTGGGCCGAGTCTCTTACTAGCTGTGCAATATTGGACCAGTTTATTTACTTTCTTCTTCAACTTACCTTTATTATTTATTTATTTATATATATATATATATTTTTTTTTTATAATTTTATTTTTTTATTGCATTTTAGGTTTGGGGGTACATGTGATGAACATGCAAGATTGTTGCATAGGTACACACATGGCAGTGTGGTTTGCTGCCTTCCATCCCCTCACTTGTATCTGTCATTTCTCCCCATGCTATCTCTTCCCACCTCCCCACCCCCTGCCCCTCCCCCATTTCCCCCCAACGGACCCCAGTGTGTAGTGCTCCCCTCCCTGTGTCCATGTGTTCTCATTGTTCAACACCCGCCTATGAGTGAGAATATATGGTGTTTGATTTTCTGCTCTTGTGTCAGTTTGCTGAGAATGGTGGTTTCCAGGTTCATCCATGTCCCTACAAAGGACGTGAACTCATCGTTTTTGATGGCTGCGTAATATTCCATGGTGTATATGTACCACATTTTCCCTATCCAGTCTATCATCGTTGGGCATTTCGGTTGGTTCCAGGTCTTTGCTATTGTAAACAGTGATGCAATGAACATTCGTGTGCACGTGTCCTTGTAGTAGAATGATTTATAATCCTTTGGATATATACCTAGTAATGGGATTGCTGGGTCAAATGGGATTTCTATTTTTAGGTCCTTGAGGAATTGCCACACTGTCTTCCACAATAGTTGAATTAATTTACATTCCCACCAACAGTGTAAAAGTGTTCCTATTTCTCCACATCCTCTCCAGCATTTGTTGTTTCCTGATTTTTTAATAAATCAACTTACCTTTAAAATGGAAAGAAGAAAAAAGTGAAAAGTGATTAACTTCTAACACAGTGCCTAAAAAGTCAGGAGATATAAATCCCAGTTCCCTCTTTTAGCCTCCCCCAACCTCATGTACTTTCCATTCACTAACATTTGTTTTCTTTAAATGTATAAATTCAAACAAAATATCATTTTGTTAGATAACCAAACAGATAATCATATGATTGTTTCTTAGCAGACATCTTGGTAAGATAAGATCATAGGCACTATTTGTCTCGCTCCTCTTATTAGCTAAGATTATTAAAACAGAATGGAAGAAAGTGAATATTTCTTTACAATTCTTTAGGAGTTCAACATGTCAGAATGGCCTAATAAATAAGGTTTGCAAATATTTGCTTTAAACAGTTATATACTCATCATGCTAAAAAGAATTCTTCAAATGACTTCCCTTAAAAATATCCTATGTGCAGCTACTATCTCTTACCTTCCCATGATAAAAACAGAAGTAAAACAGCATGTGTACACACAAATACACACACACACACACACACAAATACAAACACAGACACAAAATACATGAGTAAATAAGTCATAAAAATGCACTTACTAATAATAGGGAAAGTGACCCCGATGAAATCCTGTGAAGATAAATAAATAAATATATATATATATATATATATATATATATATATATATATATGTATATACACACACACACACATATACTTACACATACACATGCACACACACACACACACACATACACACACACACATATTTTAGAGCAGCTTTTTTTCTTTCTTTCTTTCTTTTTTTTTTTTTTGAGACAGAGTGTCGCTCTATTGCCCAGGCTAAAGTGCAGTAATGCAATCTTGGCACACCACAACCTCCAATTCCCTGGTTCCAGTGGTTCTTCTGCCTCAGCCTCCCAAGTAGCTGGGATTACAGGAGCCCACCACCACACCTGGCTAATTTTCATATTTTTAGTACAGACAGGGATTCACATGTTGGCCAGGATAGTCTCAATCTCTTGATCTTGTGATCTGCCCACCCTGGATTCCCAAAGTGCTGGGATTACAGGTATGAGCCACCACATCCAACTTTTTCTTTCTTTTTTGATAAGTTCTTTAGTAGTGATTTCTGAAATTTTGGTGCACCTGATTACCGGTGTGAGCCACTGCACCCAGCTCTTTCTTTCTTTTTTGGTAAGTTCTTTAGTAGTGATTTCTGAAATTTTGGTGCACCTGTCAGCTAAATGGTGTACATAGTACCCAATGTGTTGTCTTTCATCCCCAACCCCCTTCCCACGCTCTCCCCCAAATTCCCTAAGTCCATTATGTAATTCTTATGCTTTTGAGTCCTTGTAGCTTAGCTTCCACTTATAAATAAGAATTCCCTATTTAATAAATGGTGCTGCGAAAACTGGCTAGCCATATGCAGAAAACAGAAATTGGACCCCTTCCTTATGCCTTACATAAAAATTAACTTAAGATGGATGAAAGATTTAAATGTAAGACCTAAAACCATAAAAACCCCAGAAGAAAACATAGGCAGTACCATTCAGGACATAGGCATGGGCAGAAACTCTATGACTAAAACACCAAAAGCGATGGCAACAAAAGCCAAAGTTGGCAAATAAGATCTAATTAAGATAAAAAGCTTCTGCACAGCAAAAGAAATTATCATCAGAGAGAACAAGCAACCTACAGAATGAGAGAAAAAAATTGCAATCTATCCAACTGACAAAGGCCTAACATACAGCATCTACAAGGAACTTAAATAAATTTACAAGAGAAACCAACTCCATCAAGAGGTGGGTGAAGGATATAAACAAACACTTTTCAAAAGATCACATTTATGCATCTAAAAAACATGAAAGAAAACTCGTCATTACTAGTTATTAGAGAAATGCAAATCAAAACCACAATGAGATATCATCTTGCACCAGTTAGAATGGTGATCATTAAAAAGTCTGGAAACAACAGATGATGGCATGTATGTGGAGAAATAGGAACACTTTACACTGTTGATGGGAGTGTAAATTAGTTCAACCATTGTGGAAGACAGTGTGTCAGTTCCTCAAGAATCTAGAACCAGAAATACCATTTGACCCAGCAATCCTATTACTGGATATATAAACAAAGGATTGTGAATCATTCTACTATAAAGACAGATGCACACATATGTTTATTGCAGCACTATTTACAATAGCAAAGTTTTGGAACCAACCCAAATGCCTATCAATGATAGACTGGATTAAAAAAAATGTGGGTCATATACAAATTAGAATACTATGCAGCTATAAAAAAGAATGAGTTCATATCCTTTGCAAAGACATGGATGAAGCTGGAAACCATCTTTGTCAGCACACTCACACAGGAACAGAAAACCAAACACTGTATGCTCTTACTCATAAGTGGGAGTTGAATAATTAGAACACATGGAGACAGTGGAACTTCACACACCGGAGCCTGTCAGCGTGTGGGGGATAAGTGAAGGAAGGGCATTAGGACAAATATCTAATGTATGCAGGGCTTAAAATCTAGATAATAGGTCGAACGATGCAACAAATCACTATGGCACATGCATACCTATTTAACAAACCTGCGCCTTTGTATCCCAGAACTTAAAGTAAATAAACCAACCAACCAACCAACAAACTGATGACCAATATCCCTGATGAACATTGATGTAAAAATCTTCAACAAAATACAAACAAACCAAATTCCACAACACATTAAAATGATCATTTATTATGACCAAGTGGGATTTGTCCCACTGATACAAAAATGGTTCACATATACAAATTTATCATATCAACAGAATGAATGACAAAAAACATATGATAATTGCAACTAATAGTGAAAAAGTATTTATTAAAATTCAACATCCTTTTGTAATAATAACTCTAAAAACCTGGGGATGCAAGTAACATACCTGAACACAATAAAAGCCATATATGACAAACCCAAAACTAGTATTGTACTGAATGGGGAAAAACTAAAAGCCTTTCTTCTAAGATCTGGAAAATTACCATGCCCACTTTCACTACTGTGATTTAACACAGTACTGGAAGTCCTAGGTAGAGCAAGCAGATAAGAGAAGGAAATAGACGTTCAAATTGGAATAAAGTAAGTCAAATTATCTTTGTTTTCAGATGATAAATCTTAATATTTAGAAAATCTTAAGAGTCCACCAAAAACTATTAGAACTGATAAATTCAGTGAAGTTAAAGGGTACAAAATCAACATACAGGAATCAGTAGCATTTCCATATGCCAAGATTAAACAGTCTGAAAAAGAAATGTTAAATGTAATCCCATTTACAATAGCTACAGATAAATAATATACCTAAAAATAAACTTAACCAAAAAGGTGAAAGATCTCTGTAATGATAACTATAACATTGATGCAAGAAATTGATGAGGACACAAAAAATATATAGATAGTCCATGTTCATGAATTTGAAGAATCAACATTTTTAAAATGTTTATACTACTCAAAGCAATCTACAGATTCTATGCAATCTTATCAAAATGCCATTGACATTACTCATAAAAATAGAAGAAATAATTCTAAAATTTATATTAAACCACTATAAATACCCACAATTGCCAAATCTATACTGAGTCAAAAACAACAAAACTGGAGACACCATATTACTAGACTTCAAATTGTACTACAGAGGCATAGTAACCAAAACAGAATGGTATTGGCATAAAAACAGATACATAGACCAATGGAACAGAATACAAAAAACCCGGAAAGAAGTCCACACATCTACAATGAACTCATTTTTGAAAAAGAAGACAAGAACTTACAATGGGGAAATTACAGTCTCTTTAATAAATTATGGTAGGAAAACTGTGTATCCATATGTAGAAGATTGAAATTAGACTCCTATCTCTCATCATATACAAAATTTAAATCAAAATAGATTAAACATTTAAATCTAAGACCTCAATCTATGAAACTACTAAAAGAATATATTGTGGAAACACTCCAGGACATTTGTCTGGGCAAAGATACCTTGAGTGATACCCCACAAGCACAGACAACTAAAGCAAACATGAATAAACCAAATCCAAAGCTAATGTAAGGAAATTAATAAAAATGACAATTAACAGTAATAAGAAAAGATTATAAATCAATGTTATTGAAAGGAAGTAAATAGAGAAGGGCAACGAAATAGAAAACTGGTTCTTAAAAAATAAACACATCTACAACCATCTGATCTTTGACAAACCTGACAAAAACAAGCAAAGGGAAAAAGATTCCCTGTTTAATAAGTGGTGCTGGGAAAACTGGCTAGTCATATGCAGAAAGCAGAACATAGACCCCTTCCTGACACCTTTTGTGAAAATTAGCTCCAGATGGATTAAAGACTTACACATAAAACCTAGCACTATAAAAAGCCTAGAAGAAAACCTAGACAAAACAATTTCAGGACTTAGGCATAGGAAGGGACTTCATGACTAAAACATCAAAAGGAATGATAACAAAAGCCAAAATAGACAAATGGGCTCTAATTAAACAAAAGAGCTCTGTACAGCAAAAGAAACAATCATTAGATTGAACCAGCAACCAAAAGAATGGGAAAAAATTTTCACAATCTACCCATTTGACAGAGTGTTAATATCCAGAATCTACAAAGAACTAAGACAGATTTACAAGAAAAAAACAAATGAACCCATTCAAAAGTGGTCAAAGGACATGAACAGACACTTTTCAAAAGAAGACATTTATGAGACCAATAAACATGAAAAAATGCTCATCATCACTGGTCATTGGAGAAATGCAAGTCAAAATCACATTGAGATACTATCTCATGCCATTTAGAATGGCGATCATTAAAAAAATCTGGAGACGACAGATACTGGAGGGGATGTGGAAATAGGAACACTTTTACACTGTTGGTGGGAGTATTAATAAGTTCAACCATTGTGAAAGACAGTGTGGCAATTCCTCAAGGACCTAGAAATAGAAATTCTATTTCACTTAGCTATCCCATTTTTGGGTATATATCCAAAGAATTATAAATCATTCTGTTATAAAGACACACACACACACACACACACACACACACACATGTTCATTATGACACCATTTACAATAGCAAAGACCTGGAACTAACCCAAATGCCCATCGATGATAGGTTGGACAGGGAAAATGTGGCACATATACACCATGGAATACTAGGCAGTCATAAAAAATGATGAGTTTGTGTCCTTTGTAGGGACATGGATGAATCTGGAAATCATCATTCTCAGCAAACTGGCACAAGAACAGAAAATCAAACACCACATGTTCTCAGTCATAGGTACGTGTTGAACAATAAGAACACATGGACACAGGGAGGGGAGCATCACACCCTGGGGTCTGTTGCAGGGGAATAGGGGAGGGACAGTGGTGAGTAGGGAGTTGGGGAGGGATAACATGGGGAGAAATGCCAGACATAGGTGACTGGGGAATGGAGACAGCAAACGATATTGCCATGTATGTACCTATGCAACAATCCTGCATATTCTGCGCATGTACCCCAAAACCTAAAGTGCAAATCTAATAAGAATTACACAGAATAGGAAAAGACACCATTGCCAATAACCGGAATGGAAGGAAATACCATTAGAGTCTGTAAACAGGGAATACTACAAATGACTCTCCACATATAAAATTTTACAACTTAGATGCTAAAAATCCTCTAAAAATACAAACTACCAAACTCACTATTTTGAAATAGATAATTTTAACTGCCTTATAACTCTTAAATTAAATTTATAATTTTTTAAATGCCAATGGGAAAAAAAATCTACAAGGCCAGTTATGGCAAGCCAATTCTCCCTAACAGTCACACAAACAGGCCTGCATAGCACTTCAGTTACACAGACAAATTCTGCGGAGCAGCACACACTAACAGTATAGGAAAGCTAGAAGTGGACACAGGGGTGGAGTGCTGGCAACTGCAAGAAAATGTCTGGAAACAGACACAGAAACTCTCCCTCCTAGATCGGCAAAACACAGCAACACAAAGGCAGCAGTTGGAATAAATTCATTGGAGAGTCTAAGGCAGTTGTCTGGAACAAGCTGTAAAAGAGATAAGGTAGTAATAATCACTCCAGTACCACAATACACAGGCCTTAAAGGTACTGGCGTTTTCACAGCTTAATCAAACTTAGGGAGTTTTTTTTTTTTTTTTTTTGCCTCTGACTTTTTAGTTGAAACAAAATTAGTTACCAATAGACTTAGGCAAATGCTTTACTGTACATAGACACATAACCCTAACCTATATAAGCGCTAAGAAAATTGTGCCACTTTGAATTGGTCTAGTGAAATTATTTCCAGCCTTCTCTCTATATCCATGTACAGTAATGAATTCCCGTCTTTCCTAGTTTGTCTGCTTCTTGGTTTTGAGCCTTGAGAAAATGCAGTTGGACGCCGCTTTGTTCTGGGAACACAATTTCACTGGTTTCACCACAGAAATCTACCAAATGTTAAAAATAAGTGAAACAAATTTTACATTGTGTCTTTCAAAAAATAGTAAAGAAGATTTCTCAATTCATTTTTAGAAGCTAGTATTACCTTGATTTCAAAACCAGATAGAACCAATGCTCCCTGCAAAAAGATTACAGGCTAATATTCCTCATAAATATAGATAAAGAATACCTTAAAATTTTAGTGAATGGAACCTAATAGTATATAAAACAGGTTGTACACTGTGAACATCTTAGGTTTATTCCAGGGATGAAAAGCTGCTTTCGTTCTGGAAAATAGTTTGACAATCTCTTTAAAAATGAAATGTGATTACCTTATTACCCAACACTGTATTCCTAGGCATTTATCCCAGGGAAATAAAGTCTTACATGTTTACACTAAAACCTGTACAAGAATCTTTTTAACAGCTTCATTCATAATAACTTAAACTAGAAAAAGAATGAGGTGTCTTTCAGAATGTGAATGGTTAAACACACTGTGGTATAGTTGCAGTATGAAATACCACTTTGCAGTAAAAAGGAACAAACTAGATACGTGCAACAAGCTGGATGAATCTCCAGAGAATTAAAAGGGGGATAGAAAGCCAATACTAAAGCGTTCCATATTGTGTGATTCTATTTATAATAACATTTTTAAAATGACAAAATTATAGAAGTAAATAACACATTAATGTTTGCCTGGGGTTGAAGAAAAGGTGAAGTGGATGAAAGTAGGTGTGGTTACAAAAGGCAAGAGGATCATGCCTGTAATCCCAGCTACTTGGGAAGCCAAAGTGGGAAGATTGCTTGAGGCTGACAGTTCAAGACCAGCCTGAACAATATAGCCAGGCCTCTTCTCTAAAAAAGTAAAATTAGCTGCGGTAGTGGTGTGCTCCTGTAGTCCCAACTACTTGGAAAGCAGAGGCCGAGGATCACTTGATCGCAGGAGTTTGAGGCTGCAGTGAGCTATGATTGTGCCACTGCATTCCAGCTTGGACAACAGAGACGTCATCCCTTAAAAAAATTAAAAAAATATGCATGGGGTCGCCGGGCGTGGTGGCTCAAGCCTGTAATCCCAGCACTTTGGGAGGCCGAGGCGGGTGGATCACGAGGTCGAGAGTTCGAGACCATCCTGGTCGACATGGTGAAACCCCGTCTCTACTAAAAATACAAAAAATCAGCTGGGCATGGTGGCGTGTGCCTGTAATCCCAGCTCCTCAGGAGGCTGAGGCAGGAGAATTGTCTGAACCCAGGAGGCGGAGGTTGCGGTGAGCCGAGATCGCGCCATTGCACTCCAGCCTGGGTAACAAGAGCGAAACTCCGTCTCAAAAAAAAAAAAAAAAAAAAAAAAAAAAAAAAAAAAAAAAAAAAAATATGCATGGGGAAAGATTGAGTGATAGAGCTGTTCTGTATCTTGATTATATCAATGCCAGAATCCTGGTTGTAATACTTTACTGTGGTTTTGTAAGATTCTTTTTTGGGGAAATAGTAAATTGTTCATTGGATTTCTCTTTATTATTTTTTACAGTAGCATATGTAGCTGTAAGTATCTTAAAATAGAAGGTTAAATATGAAGAAAAACATGTTTTTTTTACATCTGTTGGATTTTTTAATTAAAGAAAACCTCAAAGTATGCCTAATTTCATCTTCTCAATAGAGTAAAATACAGAGCCAAGAGGTTCGCAAGGATACACTGTGATTGGGTACTGGTAATATGAATGAATACCATAATTATTTACAACTACAAGGGATAACTTTTGATTTTCAGCATTTCATTTGTTTAGAGATGTTAAAAACATTTATATACTTACAAATATTAAATGTTATAAAAGTTATCTTTATTTCTGTAATCTCCTTATGTATCTGGCATTGATATTAGCAGTAGAAGTCTGTTTTTCTTTTAATTGACATCTTATTAGAAAGTTCTATAGCAGTAGTGTATGGCGATACCCTTATTCGTACGACAAAATAAGTATTTCACAGTGTAAAAATGTGCATAGGCTGGGCATGGTGGCTCACACTTGTAATCCTAGCACTTTAGGAGGCCAAGGTGGGTGGGTCACCTGAGGTCAGGAGTTTGAGACCAGCCTGACCAATATGGCGAAACCCCATCTCTAGTAAAATACAAAAATTAGCTGGAAAAGGTGGTAAGTGCCTGTAATCCCAGCTACTCAGAAGGCTGAGGCAGAAGGATTGCTTGAACCAGGGAGGTAAATGTTGCAGTGAACTGAGATCACACAACGGTACTCCAGCCTAGGTGACAGAGCAAGACTCTGTTTAAAAAAGTGCATAAGAAAAGAATGTAGATAATCGTGATTAGGACAATATTTACAAATAAGAATGGTTTTTATAAGTTAGGACAAAGAAAAAAGTAGTTTTAAAAAGAATTTACATATTTATTTGATCCTTTTATAAGAATAGCCCTTTTTCTTTTCAACATCTGATTGTACTTTTAAATTAAAAATAGTGCCCATCTGTGTTTCAGCCTTGCAAAATGCTAAGGGACTTTTGTGTGAAAGCCTAGAATGGATTTCCTACATCATTTGCTACTGGCAGCACTGAGAGGAAGAGGTAATAAAAATATATCTGTACAACAGTTCTGTTGGATATAATTCTGGGGATATCCCAGCTGGAAAAAACTCGCGCTTTGCATTTTGGACTACATGTGAAAGGAAACATAATTGTGAAAATCATGCAATTATACTGAAAGTTATGGTAGAGTCATAGATGTGTATGATGTGTGTGCATGCTAAAAATGTAGCTTGTGTTGTTCCATACACTTCCAAAGAAAAGCATAGGTCCCAGTTCTTATATCTGTTCTTAGGCTCTTCATGCACAAGGCCACAGTAATTTAAACAGCATGGTACTCATACCAAAACAAACATATAGACCAATGGAACAGAACAGAAATGATGCCACACATCTACAACTAACTGATCTTTGACAAACTTGACACAAACAAGCAATGGGAAGAGGATATCCTATTTAGTAAATGGTGCTGGGAAATCTGGCTAGCCACATGCAGAAAACAGAAAGTGGACCCCTTTCTTATGCCTTATACAAAAATTAACTCAACATGGATTAACGACTTAAATGTAAAACTCAAAACCACAAAATCCTTAGAAGAAAACCCAGGCAATATCACTCAGGACATAGGCATGGGCAAAGATTTCATGATGACAATGCCAAAAGCAATTGCAACAAAAGCCAAAATTGACAAATCAGATCTAATTAAACTAAAGAGCTTCTATCATCAGAGTGAATAGGCAACCTACAGAATGGGAAACAATTTTTGTAATCTATCCATCTGACAAAGATCTAATATCAAAAATTTACAAGGAACTTAAACAAATCTACAAGAAAGAAACAACATCATAAAAAAAAGATGGGCCAAGGATATGAACAGACACTTCTCAAAAGAAGACATTTATGCAGCCAACAAACATATGAAAAAAAGTTCATCAGTAATCATTACAGAAATGCAAATCAAAACCACAATGAGATACCATCTCATGCCAGTAAGAATGGCAATTATTAAGAAGTCAAGAAACAATAGATGCTGGTCAGGATCTGGAGAAATAGGAATGCTTTTACACTGTTGGTGGGAATGCAAATTAGTTTAACCATTGTGGAAGACAGTATGGTGATTCCTTAAAATCTAGAACCAGAAATACGATTTCACCTAGCAATCCCTTTACTGAATATGTACCCAAGGGAACTTAAATCATTCTACTCTAAACACACATGCACACCTATGTTTATTGCAGCACTATTTACAATAGCAAAGTAATTGGAACTAACCCAAATGCCTATCAATGATAGACAGGATAAAAAAAAAAAGTGGTATACATACACCATGGAATATTATGCAGCAATAAAAAGAAATGAGATTATGCCCTTTTCAGGGAAATGGATGAAGCTAGAGGCCGTCATCCTCAGCACAGTAACACTGGAACAGAAAACCAAACACCACATGTTCTCACTCATAAGTGGAGGTTGAACAATGAGAACGCATGGACACATTGAAAGGAACAATACGCATCAGGACCTGTTGGCAGGTTGGGGGTGAGGGGAAAGAATTTAGAGTGTGGTCAATAAGTGCAGCAAACAACCATGGCACACATACCTATGTAACATATACCTGCACATTCTGGACATATAAGTAAATTTTTTTAAAAAAGAAAAAAATTCTCAAAAATTATAGAACAATGAAATGCAGTAGAATTAAATCAATTCATTCAAAATAGTATAATTTTACATTAATTGTCCAATATTATTTTCTTGTCTTTTTACGATCTCTATCTCAATTTCTCAAAGGCATTATAAATTTACAAATTTAAGAATTACCCATTTGTTCATTAAATTTTTGAAAGCTGCATTGCTCAGGTTTCATTTGAAATAATGTTACTTAAAAATAATCTAAAATGTAATGGCTGGCCACAATAAGCATTTACTTCCTTCTCTTGGATGTGCAAGTAGGCTATAGTTCTTTTAGGCTTGGCTGAGATCACCTGAAATAATCTTCTGGATGACATTTGGGTTCCAAACTGCTCTACGTGTCTACCTATAATTTTTATTACTTAACCTGCTGTACTTGGTGTTTTCTCTTGTATAATATTAAATAGAAGTGGTGATAGCAAGTTATTCTTGCATAGTTCATTGTCTGAGAGGGGTAGATTTCCATTTTTTACCATTAAGTATAACATCTTTTGTAGGAACTCTTTTATCGGTATAAGCAAATTTCTTCCCTCCATAGTTTGCTAAGCGTTTATGTTACAGGTGCTGAAATAGATCAAGAGTTTTCTGGCACATGTTGAAATGATTTCATGATTTGTTTTCTGCTAATAATATAGTGAATTGTATTATGTATTATTGCTTTTTGATGTTGGGCCATATTAGCACTCACGGAATAACTCCAAAGTTCATATTTTATATAAATTATAAATTCAATTTACTATTATTTAAAGTAGAATTTGTGTTAATAATTGGAGATTAGTCTGAAATTTTTGCTTCTTTTCATGTTATTGTCAGGTTTTGACATCAAATTCATGCTGGGCACATAAAATGAGTTGAAAAGTTCTATCTTCTTTTAATGTGTGCATAATATATTTTTAAAATGCTGTATGTATGTATACATATTTTGAAGTTTTAGAAAGTTGACATTATTTAATTTTTAAACCTTCAAAAGAACTTAAAAGGTAGCTATCTGGCCCTTATGCTCTATTTGCAAAAACATTCCAAATGTGATTTTGACTTATTTAATAAAATAGGGTTAGATTTTCTTCTTAAGCCAGTTTTCTTTATTATTGTTAAATGAATTTGTCCAATTTATTGGCTACATTTCTTGCAAGATTGCTTTTATTATTATTTTCATGCTTTAGCGTCTGCAGGGATTTCCCTTTTTAAAAAATTCTTGATACTCATAATCTATGGTTTCATGTTTTTATTAGCCTTGCTGTGGATTTATCATTTGTATTGGTCTTCTCAAAGACCAAGCATTTGTTACTATTTTTCCAATTATACATTTATCTTTTTCATTAATATCTTCAGTTATTTTCCTATTTCGATTTATGAATTTTCTTTGAAAATTCAAAGAATTTTGCATTTATTGAGTAACTTTTTGAAATGGATACTTACATTAATTTCCAGGCTTTATTTCTTTTATATGCATTTTAACTTCTATATTTCTTTTTAAGCACTGATTTAGCTGTGTGCTTCAAGGTTTTTCTATTTTTTTATGTAACATTTCAATTATCATTTAGTTAATATATTTTCTAATGCCTTTTATGTTATCTACTTTAGCTATTGTGTTATTTAAAGGTGTATGGCTTCAGTTTAATTAGATCTTATTTGTCAATATTTGCTTTTGTTGCTGGATTAGTCAGGGTTCTATAGAGAGACATAACTAATAGGAAAGATGCATATATAAAAGGGAGTTTATTAAGGAGTATTGACTCACAGGATCACCAGGTGGCGTCTCACAATAGGCCATCTGCAAGCTGAAGAACAAAGAAGCCAGTCTGAGTCCCCAAACCCCAAAAGTAGGGAAGCCAACAGCATAGCCATCAGTCTGGTCAAATGTCCAAGAGTCCCAAAGCTGAAGAACTTGGAGTCCAATGTTCCAGGGCAGGAAGCATCCAGCACAAGAGAGAGAGGTGGGTTGAAGACTAAGCCAGTCTAGTATTTTGACTTTCTTCTGTCTGCCTTTTATTCTGGCCACACTGGCAGCTAATTAGATGGTACCCACCCAGACTGAGGGTGGGTCTGCCTTTCCCAGTCCACTGACTCAAATGTTAATTTCCTTTGGTAATACCCTAACAGACATACTTAGGAAAAATACTTTGTGTCCTTCAATCCAACTAAGTTGACACTCAATATTTACCGTCACAAATCCACTCCTGGTCAACTTGAACCCATATATGTCTCCTGAAATCATATGTAATCTTCAAATAAAGACAATATTGAGGTAATAATTATATCTAACGTAATATAGCTGTCCTTTGTACAACCAGAAATGCACCAGTCCTGAACTCCAGTGCTATTACATAAAGTTAACAACACTTAAATGTTGATATAAAGTCAATAAATCTTATGTCACATGATAAAGGAAAAAGAAAGAGAATAAGATGAAGATATTTTCTTAAAGTATATTCATGCACAAACATATTCTTAACAAAATAAGGAAGAAATACTCATGACAATTACAATCCTCGTTTCTGCAATTGGTCACGTGGTAATAGCTACCTATTCTGTATTCCCTTTCCTTTCAGCAAACCTCTCAGAAAGTCATGGTTTTTTTTACCTGGTAGAGGGACATTTCTGAAAGGTCTGAGCCATTTGTAGTCCTGCCTGGATTGGGCTGTAGTAGTTTCCCATTGACCTTAGTCATAGGACATGGTTATAACAAGAGACGCCTTAAGGGATCTACTGTATTCCATGCATACTCTTCCTTACCTCCATTGTGGAGTATTAGACTGATTTCCTCTTGATAGTCTGGGTCAATCACATCAGCCATCACTGTAACTCCCTCTTAGCATGTCGACTTACAGGTAGAAGGATCCCAAAATTGCCAGGTGGCAATCTTAACTTCCATTTAATGGAGTCATTCTGCATCCTGGTGGCAGCATTCCTCCCTCTGGAACTAAGACCTCTAGGTCAGCAGAACATAATATTGTAGGAACAGGAAGCAAATATTTTGCTAGTGAGTAATTAGGGGTGATGGTGAGGGGTGCCACTTCGTCTTCTACCCCTTGATTCCTGAACCTGTGAATCCTGGCTATGGGAGAAAGAGTATCATAATTCAGAGCACACACAGCCTTCTCGAGGACTTTGCCTGAGCCCTGCAAGGTGCTGTCATCTAATTGGCATTGCAGTTGTAACTTCAAAAGGCCATTCCACCATTCTACCAATACAGATGTTTCAGGGTGATGGGGAACAAGTTAAGACCAGTGAATTCTATGAGCATGAGCCCATTGACACACTTCTTTAGCCATAAAATGAGTGCCTTGATCAGAGGCAATGCTATGTGGAATACCATGATGATGGATAAGGCATTCCATGAGTGAGTGAATGGATGGTAGGTAGTCTTGGCAGAAGCACTGTGTACAGGACAGACAAACACATCCAGAGTAAGTGTGATTGCTAGTGAGGACAAACCACTGCCCTTTCTGTGATGGAAGAGGTCCAATATAATCAACCTACCACCAGGTAGCTGGCTAATTACCCTCAAGAATGGTGCCATTTTGAGAGCTCAGTATTGGTCTCTGCTGCTGGTACATTGGGCACTCAGCAGTGGCCTTAGCCAGGTAAGTTTTGTTGAGTGGAAGTTCATGTTGCTGAGCCCATGTGTAACTTCCATCCCTGTCAGCATGGCCACTTTGTTTATTGGCCCATTGGGCAATGACGGGGTGGTTGGGGAAAGAGGCTGAGTGGTGTCCAAAAATGGGTCATCCTATCCAATTATTAAAATTCTCTGCTGAGTACTCACATGACATACAAATATCTTCACAGTTTTTGACCACTCTGAGAGGTCCATCCACAAATTTCTTCCCCCAATTCCTTCATCATCAATTTTTCAATCATGCTTCTTTAAAATCCCTGAGTATCTGGCCAAACCATTGGTTACAGCTCATGTTTCAGTATATAACTGCACATCTGGAAATTTCTCCTTCCAAGCAAAGTGTACAATGAGGTTCACTGCTCTAAGTTCTGCCTACTGGGAAGATTTCCTTCACTACTGTCCTTCAGGGATGTCCTGGGAAGGGGCTATAGTGCTGCACCTGTCCAGTTCCAGGTGGTACCTTCATATCGTGCAGAGACATCTGTAAACCAGGCCCTAGTCTTCTCTTCTTCTGTCAACTGATCATGGGGAACTACACATGAGGTCATTGGTGCAGGCTGGGGGAGAGAAGGCAGAATGGCAGGAGTGGGAACCATGGGCATTTGAGCCGCTTCCTCATGTAACTTTCTTGTGCCCTCAGGATCTGCTGGAGCCTAATCATGTATATATCACTCCCATTTGATGATTAAATGCTGGTATGCACATCCCACTTTATGGCTAGATGGATCAGAAAGCACCCAGTTCATTATAGGCAGTTCAGCTCACATGGTGACTTGATGAATCCGTAGACAAATGTTCATTTTCCACCAAAGCCCAATAACATGCCAAGAGTTGTTTCTCAAAAGGAGAGTAGTTATCTGCAAAAGATGGCAGGGCCTTGATTCATAATCCTAGAGACCTTCCCACTGTGATTCACCCATGGGGGCTTGCCAAAGGCTCCAAACAACCTCTCTGTCACTGACACCTCAAGCACCATTGGATCTGTTGGGTCATATGACCCAAGTGGCAGAGTAGTTTGAACAGCAACCTTGACCTGTTGCAGAGCCTTTTTCTGTTCTGAACCCCACTCAATACTGGCAGCCTTTCAAGTCACTTGATAAATGGGCCAGAGTAACACAGTTGCAATTGCTTTTTGTGTCATCGTTATGAAAGTCTTGCCAGTTCCTATGTCCAGATTGGTATTGCCTAAGTTGTCTTCCAGGGTTCTTATTGTTTTGAGTTTTATATTTAAATCTTCAACCCACCTTGAGTTGTTGTTTATTCTAATATATGATTTGAGGAATAGGGTCCAGTTTCAATCTTCTGCATATGGTTAGCCAGTTGTCCCAGCATCATTTATTGAATAGGGAGTCCTGTTCCCATTGCTTGTTTTTGTCAGCTTCATCAAAGATCAGATGGTTGTAAGTGTGTGGTCTTACTCCTGGGGTCTCTATTCTGTCCCATTGGCCAGACATATACGTCTTTGTACCAGCACAGTGATGTTTTGGTTACTAGTTACTGCTCCTTACAAAATAAGGAGGAAATACTCATGACAATTACAATACTCAGTTCTGCAACTGGTCACGTGGTAATAGGTACCCATTGTGTAATATATGTATATAGTTGTATATATGTATTTAGCCATGTAATACAGTTGAACTCAGGTAACATGATGCCTCCAGCTTTGTTGTTTTTTCTTGGGATTGCCTTGGTTACTTGGGCTCTTTTTTGGTTCCATATAAATTTCAAATTAGCCTTTTTCTAGTTCTGTGAAGAATATTATTTGCAGTTTGATATGAATAGCATTGAATCTGTACATTGCTTTGGGCAATATGGCCAGTTTTAATAATACTGAATTTTCCTATCCATAAGCAAGGAATGTTTTTATTAAAACAATTAAAGGTAATGGCAAAACCATGATTATTTTTGCAGCAACCTAATACATTGGTTTGCATCATCTCTGATTTATTTGAGCAGTGTTTTGTAATTCTCATTGTAAAGAGATATTTTACCTCCTGGGTTAGCTGTATTCCTAGGTCTTTTATTCTTTATGTGGCAATTGTGAATGAGATTGCATTCCTAATTTGGCTCTTGGTTTGGCTGTTGTTGGTATATAGAAATGCTAGTAATTTTTATACCTTGATTTTGTATCCTAAAGCTTTGTTGAAGCTGTTTTCACCTAAAGGAGCTGTTGTGCTGAGACTATGGGAATTTCTAGATGTAAAGTCATGTCATCTGCAAACAAAAACAGTTTGACTTCCTCTCTTCCTATTTGGATGCCCTTTACATCTTTCTCTTGCCTGGTTGCCCTGGCCAGGACTTCTGATACTATGCCAAATAGGAGTATTGAGAGAGGACATCTTTGTCTTGTGCTGGTTTTGAAGGCAAATTCTTCCAACTTTTGCCCATTCAACATGTTGGCTGTGGGTTTGTCTTAAATGATTCATTATTTTGAGGTATATTTCTATACTACCTAGTATATTGAGAGTTTTTAATATGGGATATTGAATTTCATCAAAAGCCTTTTCTGCATCTATTGAGATAATCATGTGGTTTTTGTCTTTAGTTCTATTTATTCGATCAATCATAGTTATCGATTTTCACCTATTGAACTAACCTTGCTTAAACAGACAATATATAGAGTAGGGAAAAAACACAAGCTATGTATCTGACAAAGGTCTAATATCCAGCATCTATATGAAACATAAACAAATTTACAAGAAAAAAAAATAAATGACCCGATTAAAAAGTGGGCAAGGGGCAGGAACAGACACTTTTCAAAAGAAGACATACATGAGACTAACCAGGATATTAGATAAAGCTCAACATTACTGATCTTCAGAGAAATGCAAATCAAAACCACAGTTAGATACCATCTCACACCAGTCAGAATGGCTGCTATTAAACTGTCAAAAATAACAGATGCTGTCAAGGTTGGAGAAAAGAAAATCCTTACACGTTCTTAGTGAGAATGGAAATTAGTTCAACCATGTGGAAAGCAGTGTAGCAATTCCTCAAAGAGCTAAAAACAGAACTACCATTTCACTCAGAAACCTCATTACTAGTTATATATCCAAAGGAATGTAAATCATTTTGCTATAAAGACACATGCACCCATTTATTGCAGCAGTAATCACAATAGCACAGACATAGACCAAATTAAATAGCTATCAATGGAAGATTGGATTTAAAAAATGTGGTCCATGTATACCATGGAATATGATGCAGCAATTGGGCAACAGATCACGACCTTGCTCTAAAACAAACAAAAACACACAAAATAAATCTGAGTTTTTTCTGGATATCTTCTTCTTCTTTTTTTTAATTACAAATTTTAGTTCAATTTTACTTTGATCAGAAAGCAATCCTGAGCATTTTCTTAAGTTTAAGTGCCTTGTTATATTTGGTAAATATTCTGTGTGCACATTAAAAGAATATTGCTCTACCTTTGTTGGGTGCAGTGCTCCATAGGTGTCAACTGAATTGAGTTTCTAAATTGTGTTATTCACATTTTCTAATCATCTACAGATTTTTTCTTTTTGTTAAGTACTGAAGAATACATGTGAAAATCTTTATGATTTTAAATCTCCCTATATCTCTTTTTACTACTGATATTAGCTTATTAAGTACATACAGATTATAATACCTTTCTGATAAAGCAACCCTTCATTATTTACTTTTATACTTAGTAATGAATATTCTTGTCATACATAATAATGTTTTTATAGTAAAGTGTCCTGTGACTAATATTTGTACAGTGATATCAACTTTTATTTGGTTAGTTTTTTCATCCAATACATTTTTCATTATATTATCTTCCACTTTTCTGTTTCCTTAAATTTATGCAAAATGAAGTTATTTTTAAATATAACTTGAGAATTTAATCTATTTGCATATTAGGTTACAGATATATTTGAATTTAAATCTGTCATCCTATTATTTTTCATCATATCATTTTTTTCTTTGTCCTTTTTTCCCTCTTGTTTTCTTTTAGGATTAATCAATTATTAATCCTATTTCTATATTTCTGCACTGTTGAATTTGTAGTTATAAATTTTTAAATTATTTTTAATGGTTATCCAAGCGATTATAGCATAAATCTTTAACTAATTAAAGCTTAAAATAAATTGAACATTTGTAACTTTATTGTCCAAACTTAAGTCGATTTATATGTCTACTGATGTGCTTTGGGGCATATGTTCTATTCATACAACAATATATATTATATTAAATAATATCATTGTACAATACAGTCAATATTTATATTTAACCACATATATATCATTTTCTTTGTTTAGCGTTTATTTTTTAAACTTTGATTGGGCATCATTACTTTTTTGCCAAAATAATTTACTTTGTGCCTTTAGTAAGTCTTCTATATAGGGCGATTCAGCAAGGAATAAATTCTGCCGGTGTTTCTTATTCCTGTCAATATCTTTGTTGTACATTCAATTTTGTAGAATACTGTCACTGCATATAGAATTCTAGTTTGACAGTGTTTTTCTTCTGGAACTTAGAAGAAATGGCTTTTTAATTTTCTGGCATCCATTTTCATTGAAAAGTAAGCTTTGAGTTTATTGTTGCTCTTTGAAACTCATATGCCTGGGTTTTTTTCCCCCCTCTGGCTGTTTGCAAGATTTTCTTCTCTATATTTAATTTTCAGCTGTTTGGTTCTTTGTATTTTTATTGTTGTTGTTATTAGGTTGGTGCAAATGTAATTGTGGTTTTTGCCATTGAAAGTAATGGCAAAAGTTGCAATTGATTTGCACTAACCTAATACAATTTATTGAGTTACCTAGAGTTCTAAATGTCTGTTTTTTTTAAAATCAATTTTGAAAAATTTTTGAATAGTATATTTTCATCTATTGTTTTTAACTCATTATTTTTTCCTCTCTCTCTCTCTCTTTTTTTTTTTTTTTTTTTTTTTTTGAGATGGATTTCACTCTTGTTACCCAGGCTGGAGTGCAATGGTGCCATCTCGGCTCACCGCAACCTCCGCCTCCTGAGTTCAAGCAATTCTCCTGCCTCAGCCTCCTGAGCTGGGATTACAGGCACGCACCACCATGCCCAACTAATTTTTTGCATTTTTAGTAGAGACGGGGTTTCATCATGTTGACCAGGATGGTCTCGATCTCTCGACCTCGTGATCCACCCGCCTCAGCCTCCCAAAGTTCTGGGATTACAGGCGTGAGCCACCGCGCCCAGCCTCATCTTTTTGAAACTTCTACAAGTCTTCAAGATTTTCTGACTGTAACCCGCATGTCTTTTCCCATCTTGCCGGTGATGGTCCTACTTTCCTATCTCTGTGCTTCAGTCTGAATATATTCTACTGAATTATCATCAATTCACTGATGCTTTTATCTGACAAATTTCATCCATTTATAATCTGTTTTACTACATTGTCATTTTCATTTATAATAATTTTAGGTTCCAAAATTTATTTTTGCTATTCTTTATCAACATGAGTCCTTTCATACAATTTCCCACTTGTAATTTATTCTGTTTAATGTATTAATCAGAAATAGTTTAAAGCTCCAATTTGAAACTCTAATATTTAGATGACTTGAAGTTTTTTTCTATGATGTCTCAAATCTCTCTTCTCCCCGTGTTATTTTGTCACATGTTTCTAAGAACTGGAATGTAGGTCATATTTTACAATGTGTCATCAATTGTATATAGACATTTTAGTGAGTTCTGCATGTTAGTTGACATATGTGTTTGATGGATACTGTCTTAGTCTGTTTTCTGCTGCTACAACATAATATCTGAAACTGGATAATTTATAAAGAAAAGAATTTTTTTTCCTCATAATTCTAGAGTCTGGGAAGTTCAATATCAAGGTATTGGCATCTGGCAAGGGCTATCATGCAGTGTCATCCCATGGTAGAAACTGGAAGAGCAGGAGTGCATAGAAGAGAAAGGGATTATGAAAGAACAAGAGAGCAACAGGGGGCCAAACTCACTTTTATAACAAATTCACTTTTGTGATAATTAACCTGTGAGCTGCATTGAGCTGAGATTGAACCATTGCACTCCAGCCTGGCAACAGAGTGAGACTCTGTCAAAAGAAAAAAAAATGTGACCATTATTGCAGAAGTAAGGTACTACCACATTGTGGTTTGAATTTGCATTTTCCTGACAAATAGTAATTTTGAGCATTGTTTTCATATGTTTTGGCCATTTGTCTATTTTCTTTTGAGAACTGTCAATGTCCTTAGCACACTTTTTTTTTCTTTTTTCTTTTTTCTTTTCTTTTTTTTAATGACAGAGTCTTCCTCTGTCTCCCAGGCTGGAGTGCAGCAGTGCAATCTCACCTCACTGCAACCTCCACCTCCCAGGTTCAAGCGATTCTCCTGCCTCAGTCTCCCAAGTAGCTGGGATTACAGGCATGTGCCACCATGCTCAGCTAATTTTTCGTATTTTTAGTAGAGATGGGCTTTCACTGTGTTATCCAGGATGGTCTCGATCTCCTGACCTCATGATCCACCCTCCTCAGCCTCCCAAAGTGCTGGGATTACAGGCATCAGCCACCATGAGCCTAGTCAGCCCACTTTTTACAGGATTGGGGTTGTGTTTTATTTACTTGTTTGAGTTCCTTGTAGATTCTATGTCTTAGTCCTTTGTTAAATGCATAGTTTGTGAAGATTTTACCCCACTCTGTTGTCTGTCTGTTTACTCTGCTGATTATTTATTTTGCTGTGCAGAAGTTTTTTAGTTTAAGTCTCATCAATTTATCTTTGTTTTTATTTTGTTTGCTTTTGGGTTCTTGGTGAAAAAGTCTTTGTCTAAGCCAATGTCTAGGATTGTTTTACATTATCTTCTAGATTTTTTATGGTTACAGGTCTTAGATTCAAGTTTTTGATCCATCTTGAGTTAATTTTTGTATAATGTGAAAGATGAGGATACAGTTTCATTTTTCTACATGTGGCTTGCCAGTTATTCCAGCACCATTTGCTGAATAGAGTATTCTTCCCCCTTTGTTTTTGATTGCTTTGTTGAAGAACAGTTGGCTTCATTTGGCTTTATTTCTGGGTTCTCTTTTCTGTTTCCCTGGTTTATGGGCCCATTTTTATGCCAGTACCATGCTGTTTTGTGACTATAGCCTTATAATATTGTTTAAGTTGGGTAGTGTGATGCCTCCAGATTTGTCCTTTTTGCTTAGTCTTGCTTTACTATATGGGCTCTTTTTGATTTCATATCAATTTTAGAATTGCTTTTTCTAGTTCTGTGAAGAATGCTGATAGTATTTTGATGGGAATTGCATTGAATTTGTAGATTTCTTTTGGCAGTATGATCACTTTCATAATATTGATTCTTCCTATCCATGATCATGGTATGTGTTTCCATTTGTTTTCATCACCTATGATTTCTTACAGCAGCGTTTTTTAGTTTTCCATCCTGTAGAGGTCTTTCACGTCCTTGGTTAGGTATATTCCTAAGTATTTAATTGTTTTTGCAGCTATTGTTAAAGGGACTGAGTTGTTGATTTGATTCTCAGCTTGGTCACTGTTGGTGTATAGCAGTGCTACTGATTTGAGTACGTTGATTTTGTGTCCTGAAACGTTACTGAATTCATTTATCAGTTCTAGGAGCTAGGAGCTTTTTAAATGAGATTTTTTTGGGGGGGGGGATGCGGGGGAGTTTTGCTCTTGTTTCTCAGGCTGGAGTGTAGTAATGTAATCTTGGTTCACTTCAAACATCCCTCACCCCCTTCACCATTTCAAGTGATTCTCTTGCCTCAGCCTCCCAAGTAACCGAGAGTACAGGCACCTGCCTCCAGGCCTGGCTAATTTTTTGCATTTTTAGTAGAGATGGGGTTTCACCATGTTGGCCAGGCTAGTCTCAAACTCCAGACCTCAGGTGATCCACCTGCCTCAACCTTCCAAAGTGTTGGGATTGCAGGTGTGAGCCACTGCACCCGGCCTCAATGAGATTTTTAAGATTTTTTAGGTATGTGATCAAATCATTGGTGAACAGCAACAGTTTGACTTCCTGTTAACCAATTTGAATGCCCTTTATTTCTCTCTTGTTTGATAGCTCTGGCTAGGACTTCCAATACTATGTTGAATAGAAGTGGTGAAAGTGGGCACCCTTTTCTTGCTCCAGTTCTCAGGGGAAATGCTTTCAACTTTTCTTCATTCAACATAAAGTTGGCTGTAGGTTTGTCATACATGGCTTTTATTACCTTAAACTATGTTCCTTCTATGCTGATTTTGCTGAGGGTTTTAATCATAAACGTTTTTGGATTTTTTAAAATGCTTTTTCTGCATGACTCAAGATAATCATGTGGTTTTTTAATTTTAGTTATTTTTATGTAGTGTATCACATTTATTGACTTGTGTATATTAAACTATTCCTTCGTTCCTGGTATGAAACCCACTTGATCATGTTGTATATCATTTGGATATGCTTCTGGATTCAATTAGCTAGTATTTTGTTGAGGATTTTTACATCTATGTTAATCAGCAATGTTGGTTTAGTTTCTTTTTTTGTTATGTCCTTTCCTGATTTTGATGTTATAGTAAGTGTGAAGTGGCATCACATTGTGGTGTAATTTTTGTGACAAGCAGTGATGTAAAAACCTATTCATGTGTTTATTGCCATTAAAAAAAAATCTTCTTTGAAGAAATGTCTAAATCCTTTGAAAATTTTCTAAATTGTTTATAGTTTATTGTTGAGTTGTAAAAGTCCTCTATATCTTCTTGATAAAATTTTATCAGATATGTAATTTACAAATACTTTTTCTTATTCTGTGGTATACTTTTACAATTTATTGATAGTATCTTTCAAGTACAATTATTTTAATTTTGAGAAAAGCCAATTTATCATTTTTTCTCTTTTATTGCTTCTGATTTGTTGCTATATCTAAGAAACAATTGTTTAATGGCCACAAATATTTAACATTATGTTTTACTTTAAAATTTTTATAATTGTAACTATTAGATTTAGGACTTCTATTCAAATTGAGTAAATTTTGTATAAGCTGTGAGGTAGGGGTCCCAATTAAGTTTTTTGCATGTGTCTTTTCTGTTGTCCTCAACATTTGTTCAAAAGAGTATTCTTGGCACCATAGCCAGTAACCAAGTTGCCATGGTGTCTGGGATATTTTCTGAACTCTCAATTCTATTTCATTGAACTTCATATTAATCTTTAGACTAGTACCAAACAGTCTAATAATAATAGCTCTAATAATTTTTCAGTAATTTTTAAAGAAATTTCCACTTATAGGATTATGGTATGCACAAATACAAACAGTTTCAATTCATTATTTCCAGTCTGAATGCATGCCTTTTAATTATTTTTCTTTTCTAAATGTCTTGCTTAGGACCTGTAGCTCAAGATAGAATAGAAGTGGTGCTAGTGAATATTCTTGTCTCCTCCTCATTAGGAGGAGAGATACTTCAACATTTCACTGCAAAGCATGTTGTTAGTTATGGGATTTTTTTGTGTGTTCATTTTCTGGTTAAGAAAGTTCCACGTATTTCTAGTTTATTTTTAATTTTCCAATAATGAGTGTTTTATTTTTGTCAAATATTTTTGCCATAGTTCTTGAATATATCTACTTTTGTTCATTATCTACTGAGTTGAACGTGTGATTTTAGTCTTTTATTATGTAATACAGTGCATTACATCGATTGATCTTTATATGTTGAAATAAATTTGCTTTCCAAGATAAATTCCACTTGGTCATGGTATGTTATCCTTTTTAGATATTGTTGAATTTGAAATGCTAATATTTGTTTGAAGACTTTGCATCTGTATTCATAAGGGATATTGTTCTATAGTTTTCTTTTGTTTTGCAGATGCCTTTGTCTGAATTTGATATTAGGCTATTAATAATCTCATATAATGAGTTGGAAAGCCTTCCTTTCTCTTTTACTTTTATAACAGTTTTTTTAGAAATGGTGTTTATTCCTCTTTAAATACTTGATAGAATTCACCAGGGAGCACTGGGCTTGGGATTTTGTTTGTGGGAGTTCTTTTTGTCTTTTTCTTCTTCTTCTTCTTCTTTTTTTTTTTTTTATTGTACTTTAGGTTCTGGAGTACATGTGCAGATCATGCAGGGTTTTTGCATAGGTATGTACAGAACAATATGGTTTGCTGCCTCCATTGCCCCTTCATTTATATCCAACATTTCTCCCCATTTTATTACTCCCCACCCTCCCTACACCACACTGTCTCTCCACTAGCCCCACCCATCTGACCCCAGTGCTCCTCTTCCTGTGTCCTTGTGTTCTCATGTTCAACACCCACCTATGAGTGAGAATATGCCATGTTGGTTTTTCTGTACTTGTGTCAGTTTGCTAAGAATGATGGTTTTCAGATTCATCCAAGTCCCTACAAAGGACACAAACTCATCATTTTTTATGGCTGCATAATATTCCATGGTGTATAGGTGCCAGATTTTCCTTGTTCAGTCTATCATCGATGGGCATTTGGGTTAGTTCCAGGTCTTTGCTGTTGTAAACAGTGCCACAATAAACATATGTGTGCATGTGTCTTTATAATAGAATGATTTATAATCCTTTGGATATATACCCAGTAATGGGATTGCTGGGTCAAATGGAATTTCTATTTCTACATCCTTGAGGAATAGCCACACTGTCTTCCACAATGGTTGAACTAATTAATACTCCCACCAATAGTGTAAACGTGTTCCTATTTCTCCATATCCTCTCCAACATCTGTTGTCTCCTGATTTTTTAATGATCGCCATTCTAACTGGTGTGAGATATCTCAATGTGGTTTTGATTTGCATTTCTCTAATGACCAGTGATGATGAGCGTTTTTTCATGATTGTTGGTCTCATAAATGTCTTCTTTTGAAAAGTGTCTGTTCATGTCCTTTGCCCACTTTGTTGTTCATTGAATGAGTTTGTTTATTTTTTTTTCCTGTAAATCTGTTTTAGTTCTTTATAGATTCTTGATATTAGCCCTTTTTCAGATGAGTAGATTGCAAATTTTTTTTTCATTTTGTTGGTTTCTGGTTCACTCTAATGATTGTTTCCTTTGCTGTACAGATGCTCTGGAGTTTAATTATGTCCCATTTGTCTATTTTGGCTTGTTGCCATTGCTTTTGGTGTTTTAGTCATGAAGCCCTTGCCTATGCCTATGTCCTGGATAGTTTTGCCTAGGTTTTCTTCTAGGGTTTTTGTGGTGTTATGTCTTATGTTTACATCTTTAATCCATCTGTAATTAATTTTAGTGTAAGGTGTCAGGAAGGGGTACAGTTTCTGCTTTCTGCACATGGCTAGCCAGTTTCCCCAACACCATTTATTAAACAAGGAATCCTTTCTCTATTGCTTGTTTTCATCAGATTTGTCAAATATCAGATGGTTGTAGATGTGTGGTGTTAGAGTTGAAATTGACACCCTATCATCAAAATTGAAAAAGCTAGAGGAGCAAGATTAAAACAAACAAACAAACAAACAAACAAACAAAAAAACTCAAAAGCTAGAAGAGGACAAGAAATAGCAAAGATCAGAGCAGAACTGAAGGAGATAGAAATACAAAAACCCTTCAAAAAATCAATAAATTCAGGAGATGGTTTTTTGAAAAGAACAACAAAATAGAAAGACCACTAGCCAGATTAATAAAAAAGAAAAGAGAGAAGAATCAAATAGATGCAATAAAAAACAATAAAGGGGATATCACCACTGATTCCACAGAAATACAAACTACCATTAGAGATTACTACAAACAACTCTATGCACACAAACCAGTAAATCTGGAAGAAATGGATAAATTCCTAAACACTTGCACTCGCCCAAGCCTAAACTAGGAAGAAGTTGAAACCCAGAATAGACAAGTAACAAGGACTGATGTTGAGGCAGCAAGTAATAGCCTATCAATGAAAAAATGTCTAGGTTCAGACAGGTTTACAGCAGAAATCTAGCAGATGCATAAAGAGAAGCTGGTTTCATTCCTTCAGAAACTATTCCAAACAATACAAAGAGGGAATCCTCCCTAACTCATTTTATGGTACCTGGCAGAGACTCAACAAAACCTGGCAGAGACTCAACAAAAAAAGAAAACTTCAGGCCAATATCCATGATGAACATCAATGCAAAAATCTTCAATAAAATACTGGCACACTGAATGCAACAGCACATCAAATAGCTTATTCATCACGATCAAGTAGGCTTCATCCTGGGGACGCAAGGCTGGTTCAACATGGGCAAGTCCATAAACGTAATTCACCACATAAACAGAACCAAAGCCAAAAACCACAGGATTATCTCAATAGATGTAGAGAAGGCCTTCAACAAAATTCAACAGCCCTTCATGCTAAAAACTCTCAATAAACTAGGTATTGATGGAATGTATCACAAAATAATAAAAGCTATTTGTGGCAAACCCACAGCCAATATCATACTGAATAGGAAATAAAAAGCTGGAAGCATTCCCTTTGAAATCAGGCACTAGACAAGGATGCTCTCTCTCACCACTCCTATTCAATATAGTATTGGAAGTTCTAGCCAGAGCAATCAGGCAAGAAAAATAAATAAAAGGTATTCAATTAGGAAAGGAGGAAGTCAAATTGTCTCTATTTTATATGACATGATTGTATATTTAGAAGACCCCATTTTATCAGATCAAAATCTCCTTAAACTGATAAGGAACTTCAGCAAAGTCTCAGGATCCAAAATCAATGTGGAGAAGTCACAAGCATTCGTATACACCAATAATAGACAAACAGCCAAATCAAGAGCAAACTCCCATTCACAGTTGCTACAAAGAGAATAAGGTACCTAGTAATACAACTAACAAAGGATGTGAAGAACCTCTTCAAGGAGAACCACAAACCACTGCTCAAGGTAATAAGAGAGGACACAAACAGATGGAAAAACATTCCATGCTCATGGTTAGGAGAAATAAGTATTGCGAAAATGGTCGTATTGCCCAAAGTAATTTATAGATTCAATGCTATCCCCATCATGCTACCTATGACCGTTTTTACAGAACTGGGGAAAAAAAAAAAAACAAACCACTTTAAACTTCCTGTGGAACCAGAAGAGAGCCCACATAACCAAGAAAATCCTAAGCAAAAAGAATAAAGCTGAAAGCATCATGCTGCCTGACTTCACACTATGCTACAAGGCTACAGTGATGAAAACAGCACAGTACTGGTACCAAAACAGAGACATAGACCAATGGAACAGAACAGAGGCCTCAGGAGTTCTTTTAATTACTATTTCAATTTTTATACTCGATAATAGGTTTAAACAGATTTTCAATTTCTTTTTACATTAGTATGAATAGTTTTTGTTGTCTTTTTAGGAACATATCAATTTCATTTAAATTATTTAATTTTTCAGCATGTAATTGTTAATAACATTATTTCTAAAGGTCAGTAGTAATGCCTACTCTTTCATTTCTGATTTTAGTAATGTAACAATTTCTTATTTTTCTGTTGGTCAATCTGGCTTTGGCTTCATAATTTTTGTTCACTTTTCAATGAACCAACTTTTAGTTTTGCATACTTTCTCTAATGCTTTTGTATTCTCCATTTCACTTATTTGCACTGAAACTCTTACTATTTCCTTTCTTTTGCTTACTTGGGGCTTAGTTCACCTTCATACTTCTAGCTTCTTAAGATGCATGACTATGTAAGATTTTTTTTTTTTTTTTTTTTTTTTTTTTCAAATCTGGTGTTTGCTGCTGTAAATTTTCCTTTATTTCTTTCTCTTGCTTGATTGCTCTGGCTATCACTTCTAGTACCATGTTGAATAAGTGTGGTGATAATGAGAATTCTGGTCTTATTCCAGTTCTTAAGAAGAATGCATCCAGCTTTTATTTGTTCAGTATGATGTTGGCTCTGGGTTTTTCATAGATGGCCTTTTTTACTTGAGGGATGTCCCTTTGATTCCTATTTTTTGACGGTTCTTAATGTGATGCAATGTTGAATTTTATCAAAGGACTTTTTCAGCATCTATTTAGATGATGATGTGGTTTCTGTTTATGTCATGAATCACATTTATTGATTTGCACATATTAACCCACTTTGTATCTCAACAATAAAGCCTACTTAATCATAGTTAATTAGCTTTTTTGTGTGTTCCTGGATTAGGCTTGCTAGTATTTTGTTAAGAATTTTTATGTCTATGTCTATCAGAGATGTTGGCCTGAAGTTTTCTTTATTAGTTTTGTCTCTGCTAGGTGATGGTATCAGCATGATGTGGACTTTGTAGAATGATTTAGGGAGTAGTTATTTTTCCTTTATTTTTTAAAGTAATTTTAGAAGAATTGAGACTTGCTAATCATTGTGCATCTATCAGAATTTGGATGTAAATTTATCTTGTCCAGGAATTTGTGTGTGGGGGGAGCTGTGAGGGGTTGGTAGGCTTTTTATTAATAATTTAATTTTGGAACTTGTTATTGGTTTGTTCAGAATTTTAATTTCTTCCTGTTTCAATCATAGGAGGATCTCTGTTTCTAGGAATTTATCCATTTCTTCTAGATTTTCTAGTTCACATACATAGTACTGTTCTTAGTAGTAATCTCTAAGAATTTTTTTGTGTTTCTATGGGATTAGTTGTAATGTCGCTCTTGTTATTTCTGATTGTATTAATTTAGATCTTCTGTTTTTAAAATTAATGTAGTTAGTGGTTTATTAATCATGTTTAATTTTTAAAATAAACAATATCTTATTTTGTTGAGCTTTTGTATGGATTTTGACATATCACTCTCATTCAGTTTAATATGATTTTGGTTATTTGTTCTCTTCTGCTACATTTGGTGTTTGTTTACTCTTGTTTTTCTAGTTTCTGTAGATGTGATATTAGGTTGTTAATTTGAGATCTCTCTAACTTCTTAATGTAGGTATTTAATGCCATAAAGTTTTCTCTTAAAACTGCTTTAGCTATGTCCCCAAAATTTTGGTATGTTGCATCTTTATTTTCTTAGTTTCAAATAATTGTTTAATTTCTGCCTTATTTTCTTTCCTTACTCAAAATTCATTCAGGAGTAGGTTGTTTAGCATCCATGTAATAGTGTGGTTTTCATCGATCTTCTTTGTATTGACCTCTATTTCTATTGCTCTGAGATCTTTGAATGCACCAGTTGGTATAATTTTATTTTTTATTTTTTGAACTTATTGGGACTGGCTTTATGGCCAGACTATGTGCCATGTGTGTACATTGTATATTCTATTGTTGTTTGGTAGAATGTTCTGTAGATGTTTATTAGGTCCAGTTGGTCAAGTGTCAAGTTTAAGTCCAGAATATGTTTCTTAGTTTTCTGCCTCCATGATAGATTTAATGGTGTCACTGGGTTGTTGAAATTTCCTAGTATTATTGTTTCATTGCCCAGATGTCTTTGTAGATCTCTAAGAACCTGTGTGATGAATCTTGGTGCTCCAATTTTGAGTGAGTATATGTATAGAATCATTGCCTTTTTTTAAATTTAGACTTTTATCACATAATTCACTTCTTTGTCCATTTTTATTATTATTGGTTTAAAGTCTGTTTTACCTTATGGAAGAATAGTTATGTACACTCTGTTTTGTTTTCTGTTTGAATGATAGATTTTTATCCATTCCATTACTTTGTGCCTATGGGTGTTCTTACTTATAAGAACTCCTGAGCTCAAGTAATCCTCCTGCCTTGGCCTCCAAAAGTGCTGGGTTTACAGGAGTGAGCCACTGTGCCTGGCCCCTCTCCTTTATTTTTAAAGAAAGTTTTACCTAATATGGAATTCTTGGTAACAGTCTTTTCCTTTAGGCACTTTGAATATATCATCCTATTTCTTCTTAACATCTATGGGTTCTGATAAAACATCAGCAGCTAAGTTTATTTAGAATGACTTGTACATGAGAAGTCATTTCTCTCTTGTTGTTTCTCACTTGTTGGCTTTAAACATTTTGGTAATGAGATGTTTAGTTTCAGTTTCTTTGAGTTTATTTTCCTTTGCATTTATTGACATTTTCAAATGTATTAGGATTTTTCATTAGATTTTGGACACTTTCAGTCATTTTTCCATATTCATTTGTTCTTTTTCTGTTATCTTCCTTTGGAACTTCCATTGTGTGAATATCAGTATGTTTGATGATTTCTTATGATACGCTGAGGTTTTGTTCATTCATCTTTATTCTTTTCTTCTTTAACTTCCTTTGACTATGTAATGAATTAAACTATCTTCTAGGAAATGTATTCTTTATTCTAGCTGGTCGAATCTACTGTTTTGCTTCTATGGTAAATTTTTAAATCTTGTGATTGTAGTTTTCAACCCTAGAATTTTCATTTGGTTCTATTTTATAATTTTAATCTTCTTATTATTGTAGCAGGAGTGGCCACAGGAAACAGATCCCTTGGGCACTGAATGGGGAAGGAAGGAGCTTATTATTATTATTACCATTATTACTGCCAGGAGCTGAGTGATGGTTCCAAATTACCCACCTCCTGTAACAAAGGAAGATTCTGCCTTTATATAGGCTTATACTTTAGATATTGCAAGTGGAAGAATCTTAAGTTTACAGGCTTAGAAATTACATATGAAAGGGGTTTGAGCTTACAGTTTTAGAAATCACATATGAAAGGGTTTCAGGTTTACAGTTTTAGGACTCACATGTGAAAGGTTTTGGGTTTACAGCTTTAGAAATCACATATGAAAGAGTTTCAAGTTTACAGTTTTAGAAATCATATATGAAATTGTTTCCAGTTTACAGTTTTAGGACTCACATGTGAAAAATTTTGGGTTTGATCTGGTTTTAAGTAAAAACAGTGCCTTCTGGAGAGTTTCCTCAAGAGCAAGCCTGCTACCTATAGGAAGGAGAATCAACAGATGCCAGTCAGTCAGCCTTTATTTCTATTGAAATACAGTGTGGCAGTCAAAGGGGAAGTTGATCCCAGATGCCTGGGTCTCCTTCCTCATTATGGATCTTCTTCTATTTGGTGAGACATTATTTTTGTGCGTTCCTTTCATTCTTTAAGTATGTCTCTGTATTAGTCCTTTCTCATATTGCTTTAAAGAACTACCTGAGACTAGGTAATTTATGAAGAAAAGAGGTTGAATTGATTCAAAGTTCCACAGGGTCTCTGGAACATTGATGCATCTTGCTCTGTTATCTAGCTTGCCATTCTATGCCTAAGTGGGGCATTTAGTCCATTTACACTCAGGATCAATATTGATATGTAAAAATTCAATCCTGCCATTGTGCTGTTAGCTGGTTGTTATGTAGACCTGATTGTATAGTTGTTTTTTCATGTCAAGAGTGTGTGTAATTAATTGTGTTTTTCTAGTGGTATCTTCAATTCTGTCAGTTTTTGCTTTGTGTATTCAATTCTGTCTGTTTTTGCTTTGTGTGTTTTGGGGCTCTATTGTCAGGTGCATATTTGTTTATAGTTGTTATATATTCTTGGCAGGTTTACCCCTTTATCTTTACAAAAAGTCTTTGTTTCCAATAACAATTTTTGCCCTGAAGTCTATTTTATCTGATAATAGTTTAGCCATGTCAGCTCTCTGTTGGTAATTTTCCATGGAATATATTTTTTTCATTCTTTTACTTTCAACTTATTTGTATTTTGAATCTAAAAAAGTCTATTTTGATAGAAAATACACATTGGAATCTTGGTGTTTTTTAATCCGTTCTGTCATTTTCTGCCTTTGATTTGAATTATTTATTCCATTTATATTTTATTTAATTACTGATAAGGTAGAATATACACCTAATATTTTTCTATTTGCTTTTTTATATGTATTATACTTTTTTTTTCTATTGTTACTGATACTTTTGTGTTAAGTAGACACTTTTAGTGTAGCAATTTTATCTTCTTGTCATTTCTTTTACTACTTCCTTCAAGTTTTTTAGTAGTTTTCTTGGAATTTAAAAATAACACTTTACATATAAAAATCTGGTTCAGATATTATCAACTTAAATTCAATAATGTATAAAATCATGGCTCCTACAAACTTCATTCTCTGCCACCTTCTTCCTTTGGCTGTTACTTTAAATAAATTAAAACTTTATCCATTGTATGCTTAAGAACATAGATTTATAATTATTACTTTCCAATTATTTTTGACAAGTCAGATAGGACAAAAAATATTATAACGAAAAGTACACTTACATACCCTTTTCCATTTACCTATGTAACTACCTTTACCAGAGTTCTTTACTACTTGTTTCTTTAAAAATTTATTTTTGTTAATACATAATAATTTTACTTATTTATGGTGTACATGAGATTTTTGATACATGTGTGCATTAATAGTCAAATGAGGATAATTATTCATCTTAAACATTTATTATTTCTTTTCTTTGCATCCTAGCCAACATTTTCTTGTCTTTTTTTTATAATAGCTATTCTAACTGGGATGATATAGCTCATTGTGGTTTTGAATTGCTTTTCTCTGTTAATTAGTAATGTTGAGAATTTTTAAATATACTTTTTGGCCATTTAAATGTCTTCTTTTGATTGATATAGGTCTATTCAGGATTCTTTGCTTCTTTTTTAATGTGATTATTGTACAATTACCTTTGTTTTAGCTGGAAGGCTCCATTTATCATTTCTTGTAGGGCAATTATGGTAGCAATAAACTCAGTTTTGTTTTGTATTTTTTCTTTCTTGGAGTACCTTATCTTAATTCCTCCTTTATTTGTTTTTTTAAGACAAGGACTTGCTCTGTCACCCAGGTGGAAGTTCAGTGGCATGATCCTGGCTAACTGTAACCTTGACCACCTGTACTGAAGTGATCCTCCCACCTCATTTATTTTTATTTTTATTTGTAGAGGCAAAATCTCACTGTGTTGACCAGGCTGGTCTCAAACTCCTGGGCTCAAGTAATTCCCCTGCCTTGGCCTCCCAGACTGCTAGGATTACAGGAGTAAACCACAGTGCCTTGTCCCTCTCCTTTACTTTTAAAGAAAATTTTACCTAATATAGAATTCTTGGTGATAGTCTTTTCCTTTCAGCACTTTGAATATATCATCCTATTGCTTCCTGACTCCTAGGGGTTCTGTTGAAACATCAGCTGCTAAGTTTATTTAGAACCACTTGTACATGATGAGTCACTTCTCTCCTCCTATTTCTCACTTGTTGGCTTTAAACATTTTGATAATGAGATGTTTAGGTTTCAGTCTCTTTCAGTTTATTTTCCATTGCATTTGTTGACTTTTTCCAATGTATTGATTAAGATTTTTCATCAAATTTTGGATATTTTTAGTCATTATATTTTTATATTCATTTTTTCTTTTTCTGTTTCCTTTTTCTGGCTTCCATTGTGTGAGTATCAGTATGTTTGATGATGCCTTGATTCTCTGAGGTTCTGTTCATTTGTCTTTACTCTTTTCTTCTTTTATATCCTTTGACTGTATAATGAATTAAACTATCTTCTAGGAAATGTATTCTTTATTCTAGCTGGTCGAATCTACTATTTCACTTCTATGGCAAATTTTTAATTTTTATTATTGTATTTTTCAACCCTAGAATTCCCATTTGTTTCTGTTTTATTATTTTAATCTCCTTATCAGGGTCTTCTTCTGTTTTGTAAGACATTATTTTTATGTGTTCTTTTCATTCTTTAAGTATGTCTCTGTATTAGTCCATTCTCATATTGCTATAAAGAACTACCTGAGACCTGGTAGTTTATGAAGCAAAGAGGTTTA
Source organism: Saimiri boliviensis (assembly GCF_048565385.1). Lineage (NCBI taxonomy): Eukaryota > Metazoa > Chordata > Mammalia > Primates > Cebidae > Saimiri > Saimiri boliviensis. The sequence goes on from NC_133450.1 coordinate 79,386,709, forward strand.
ATTCACTCAAAGTTCCACAGGCTGTAAAGGAAGCATGGCTGGGGAGGCCGTAGGAAACTTACAATCATGGCAGAAGGTGAAGGGGAAGCAGGCATATCTTAACATGGCAGAGAAGGAGATAGAGAGTAAAAGGGGAAGTGCTATTTAAACAACCAGATCGCATGAGTACTCTCTCACTATCATGAGAACAGCAAGGTGGAAATCTACCCCCATGATCCTGACACCTCCCACCAGGCCCTTCCTGCAACATTGGAGATTACAATTAGACATGAAATTTGGGCGGGGAAACAGATTCAAACTATGTCAGTTTTCTTTCAGTTTTTCAAACACATCTAAAAAAGTTTGTTTCAAATATATGTCAAATAAGTAAAGCTTCTGGGCCTTCATAGTGACAATTTATCTGATTGTGTTGTTGTTTACAGGCCAAACATTTGAGTGACATCATTATCTGGGGTTAATACCTGAGGTTCTTTGCCTCATGTCAAGGAAATCAAGGACACAGACACATCTGGAGTGAAGTTAAGAGTGGAGGTTTCATAGGCAAAAGAAAAAGAATAGCATTCTCTCCTGCAGAGAGAGATAGGAACTCTCAAGTTGGCCTTCTAGCCTGCAGTGGAATGCACAGGATTTTACAGAGGCTTTAGGATGTGATGTCTAATTTACACAGGGCCCACAGATTGGTTGGCCTAGGTGTGATGCTTACATAGCATGAGGAAGCTGGCCACCCCATCCTAACCTTCTTATGCAAGTGGGCTTTTCACTTGGCTGGTGCCATGTTGTCTGCTCCCTAATGCACAGGTCATTGGCAAGGAAAGGAAAGATAGAACCACCATGTTGAAGATGCCTAGTTCCCAGGTAGCCTTCCTATTGGCACTGCTGCCAGCATTCACCCATGCAAGCTTCCAACTTGTCTATGTCAGCAGCTTGGTTTTACAGACTGCTTTTTGTTAGAAAAGAAATGATTTGGGAGCTGTTTTCATTAAAACGAAAACCTTACTAAAGCCTTTCTTATCCTTACTATCTGCCTAAATAATTTCTTTCTTTGTCATGTGAAATCTCTGCTTGATTAGGATGGAAGTCTGCTGATGGTTGCACAGAGAGTTCTTAGATGCCTGAAATCAATAATTCTTCAAATCTTTGTCAAGTGGCTATGTGTGCATCTAAGTGCATATTTGAACTCTCACAGATTTTACAACACTGCCTTAGTCTTCACTTCCTGCTTTTGAAGAACATTAGCCAGAGATGAGACTGTAAAGACATTTCACATCTTTCTTAAACATATACCTAATTTTGGGAATGTAAAATACTCGATATCTAGAACATTTTAGATTCCCAGAAAATTTTTAGAGCATTTTCAAGTCCTCTGTTAGCATCTCATTTCCCAGCATTTTCTTTTACTATTTTGATGATGCTATTGTGTATTTCAACTGTTATCAATGATATCAGGCAGCTGTGATGTTCAACATTTGTCTATAATTGTTTTCTTTTTTTGGAAAATGCTTTTCCTACTCCAAAGAAAAGGCTGTTCATACTCTGCAACTTCCAGATCAGTTTAAATAAAGATAGCCTAACAAAAGAAATCTTCCAAAGAACTGACAGATATGTCAAATAATAAAAAGCTCTGAAAGTGAGATATTGAAGATCAAATGCTTTTCTGCCCCGTTTGGTAACTACTACATTGCTCACTTTCGCTGCAATCACGGATTGCTCATATTCAATTATATCAAAAGCTTTGGAGGTGGGGGTTATGAGAATAGGGAAGTTAAATTGCCACAAGCTTACTTACAGACATTCAGTTATTTTTCTTAAATAAATGCTCCCTAGTTTTCCGTAAGCCCTTGGTTAATTTCGAGAGTTCTGAAACAGTTTATTCTGATGATATTTTTGAGAGTTTTGTCATTGCTTTTGTGAAGGAGAAAATTTTCTGAGGTCCTTACTCCACCATGTTTAATGTCACTTCTAATAAACTTTTAGTATTATACCATTGCTGAGTTCCTGGACACAGCTCAATGTGTATATGTATGCATTGTTGCATTTAGGTTCTCAAATATTTCATTTAAGGTTTTTGGATCCCATTTTCATGGTTTTCCCATTTTATTTGGAGATAGAAACTAAATTATAACTGAAAATAGACACTGTTCTGGTGTAAGTATATATCCACCCTAATTATCTAGAATTCTTGGCAGTTAAAATGACTGTTCTGAACAATGGCCATTAGTTCTGTAACAACTACACTTTTAAAAATACAGTCATGAATTGCTTAATGACAGGATACATTCTGAGAAACATGTTGTAAGGTGATTTTTCCATTGAATGAACATCCTAGTGTATATTTACACAAACCTAGATGGTATAGCCCACTATACACACAAACTATACTGTATATCCTATTGCTTCTAGGTTACAAACCTGTATAGCATGTTACCATATTGAATACTGCAGGGAATTGTAACACAATGGTAGGCATTTTTTGATCTGAACATATCTAAACATTGACAAGATACAATAAAAATATGATATTGTAATCTTATGAAACCACCATTGTTTATATGTGGTCCATCATTGATCAAAATGTCATTATACAGTGTATGACTGTACTTTTATTAAGAGAACTATGAAGAATGGGTTTTTAGATTGTAGAAACATTTTATTAGATGCTGACATAAATATTTCCCAGCTAATTTTATTACAGCACTCAACTCCTCAAGCCTTTTATGTAATCAAGATTTTACTGAGCTCTATAAAGATTCTGTACAGGTCTCCACAAAGCTCACCAGCACCAATGGCATAGCCATTGAGAATACTTAAAAGTACTGAGCAGTACTTCATGTTGGGTACAATTTCTAGATCTAACTGTTTCAAATCTTAACTTTAACATTATGAATTATCAAAATATATTTTTGATACAGATATACCTTTATAATGTGTATCAAACAAAATTAATTTGTCCTACGATTTTATATCACATCATTTGAAAATATACTACAGAATCACATTAGTAAGATTGGGGTCTCTGGTATTTATCTATCTATCTACAAACTAATTCATTCATTGCCTCCCTCTCTTAACAAAATATTGAATGTTGACTGTGTATCATGCATTACACGAGACCCTACTTCTATAAGAATAAGGAACAAGTTTTCCTTCTCTGCAAGGAGTCCACAGACTATTGAAAAAGGAAGTACCTAAACAAAATCTTGTAATGCTTTGGAATAAGTGCTGTACTTAGGGTGATAATGTAAGTTTGGTTGCACAATAGTATGGAAGCAAAATGGAGGGGAAGATAGACTACTATTTTTGGAAAAGTATAATTTTTATTCTCTAATTTTTTACCTCAGTTTTTCTGTGTATCTACTAAATGTTTGTCCCTATTACAACATCTTAGAACTTGAGTGATTCAGTAATTTCTTATTAACCAACTGACTTCTGACTATTTTCTCTTCCCTGAAGGTCTGGGATTCATCAAAGTCAGGATTTAATCACACAGGTTCAGGCCAGACATACTGTGAAAATGCATTCCATTTGCTACTTGGCTCTGCCAGTACACATAAATCTATCCTGTCTTAAGACTGCTTTGTATCAGAAGCAAACATCCGCAAAGTAGTCTCTGATCATTCTAATGGGGCCTCTGCTGAAATCACCAGATGCATCTGCTAGTGGGTATTTGGTTCTTATCCAGACCCAGGTTCCTGAAATAAAATTCTCGAAACCCAAATCTCTATGCTCATGGAAATTTTAATACAATGCATCAAATGTACTATATTTTTTGTCTTTATTTTTAACTGCAGTAATTTAGAGAGAATAAAAAAGAAAACTTTTGTCAACTTTTAAAAAATCTTTAATATTTTTTAAAATCTTTGATTTTATTTTTCATTAGTTTTTAACACTTTGCATTTCTGGAAAAAAATTCCACTTGGCCTTATTGTATTTTCTAATTGTTGCTGGTGTTTAATATTTCACACAAGGTTTATCAATTGTCATAGAGAAATTTGCTACATCGTTTTTTATTGCAATTTTGTTGCTATTGTTAGTTTAAAATTTTCTTCATTTCAAGTAAAGAATTCGGAAGTTTTCCCTTTCTGTGCCTTAGAAAAATTAAAATAGTATTAATTTATCTGGTTTTGAGAGATGTTATGCTCCTTAAAATTATCTTAACTTGGTGCTTTTTTGGAAGTAGCTCTTTGATAATTATTTGCATCTTTATGACTGTCTTTTCTGATTTTCTTTTTATTTTAGAGCAAGTTTCGATGAATATAAATATTTCTCCAGGTGGACCCAGATGGCTCTGCTGATAAATTTCACGAAACATTTAAGGCTGTTTCATGAAATTATCAGTAATGTTAATACACAAACTCAGAAAATGGAAATAGAATGAACACTTCCCAAATAATTTTATAGAGATATATATTTATTATGTCATTCAGATCACATGTATACTTAGAGTTTTAGAAAATCACTCATTTTATCTATCATAGAATGAGATTTGTGTATTAAAATATTTTGTTAATTTTTTTATTATTATGTATTTTCAACTCCTATAATCTTAGCTTTATAATTGCCAATGCTATTCTGGAAACTTTGTTACTTTTTCATAAAATATTTCATCCATAGGGGTTGAAAGTGCCTGTCTGTGATTTATTTAATGCCTGTTAAAAGAATTTATTTTATCTGATATAAGGGTCACATTCACTCTTTTTTGTTTTTCTGTATTTTATTGGCATTTCTTTGCAAATCCTGTTGTTTACAACACTCTTTAGATTATGTCTTTAAAATAATGCAAAGAAATTTTTTCTTTGTAAGCTGATATGAGTGACTTACTAAGTATAAGCCTTTTGCATTTATTGCTATAGAATATATGTTTGTTATGTCAAATTATCTTATAATCAGCTTTCTATTTAGTATTTGATTGGTGCAAAAGTAATCAAAGTTTTTGCCATTACCATTGATAGCTTGTAAATACTTACAATAGCTTATAAAACTCTTTAGTGTGTCTATTGTGTTGCTTTGTTTTTTGATGTCTATTTCCTTTGATATATTTATTTTTGCGATAGTGGTACTTTTATAACTATACCATTATATAATCCCCTAAGTGATTTATGTCTTCGGACATTATACACTATTTCACTATCACATCAAATATCTTGTTTTCTCCTTCAGATTCACTCTTCATCTTCCTATCTCTTCTCTTTGATTGAGAAGCCTGACCTTTAGGAGCTCTACGAATAAATTCCCATAACCTCTGGCTTCTGGTTAGGCTCAGCCAATGATGAACTTTGGCAAGCCATAGGCTAGAGGGAGGAGGGAAAGTCTGTGCCCTTGACTTAACCACTACTGTTCTTTTTATTGGAACCAATTCTATATAACTCTGTACTCCTGAATTCTAGCAATGCTGCATTCTTCATTCTTTCTGAGATAAGTATAATAACCCTGGTTCCTGCTCCATTCCCTGTGATTTCCCTAAACCTTCCTGTTGTAAAATATTCCTTTGAAAATAATCCTGTCTCAGGTTTTCCTCTTTTGAGAGTGCTATCTCTTTCCTGTGGGGACCCTGACTGATATGCCTATTATAAACAATGATAAAATTAGTATAATTCCTTTTCTCTCTTCTCTCTCATTCTTCTACAATGTCATCTTCTACTTAGTTATGATTTTTCATAGTGTCTACCATCATACCATTATGAGCATAGCTCTATTATTGAAATAATCAGTTCTATTAGGTTGGTCCAAAAGTAATTGCTGTTATTTCCATTACTTTTAATAGGAATAACCACAATTACTTTTGCATCAATTGAATAACATAAATTCTGATTTCCTGATAAAAATGAAGAACTCTGCATATGTAGACTGCTGCTCACTTTTCACCCCTCTCCTTACCTTCAAATGTTTAGTTATAGGCTTTCTACATGCCCAGGGCATATGTTTACACCTTATTTTAGTAAACTAATCACCATATTTGTTTTAGCTTGCTATTAAATAAATTCAGTGCTTACTGATAGATGTTATGCCCTCATCTTATAATTATCTTTGGTTTGGCTGTAATTCCACCTCTAGTAAATTTCTTAAATAGTGCTTAGAAGCATTGCCAGATAAAATAAGAGATGCCTTGTTAAAATTTGAACTTCAGAAAAACAACAAGTGGTTTTTTGTGTGTCTGGTATAAGTATGTCCCAAGTACTGCATGGGGCATTTTTATTTGCTAAATCTGGCAACCTTATGTCTGGCATATGGTAAGTACTCAGTAAGTGTTAGCAATTTGTATAATTTGGAGTCTGTGAAAATGACAAGCCTATGGTTTGATGGTGATTATTTAGGTTCAGTTTTTCCTGGAACATAGGATGTATTTTCAGCATGTTATTCAAATTTTCTTTTATTTCTTGTATTATTTTCTTGAGTTCTATACTTGTATAGTAGAAGATGGGTGCAGATTCTTGGCAACTCCCCACCAAAATCAAGTAGTGGGAAATATTCTCACCTAGAATCTGGGCTGGTTCTTTGTTTTGACCAATAAAATGTGATGGAAGCTAGGCTGTACAATTTCTGAGGTCAGACCTCAAGAGTTCTGCAACTTCTGCTTTTACCTCACTTGGAACACACCCACTTGGAAGCCAACCACTATGGGCTGGTCAGATGGTTAGACTACCCTGGGATGAAGCCCAAATTAGCCATGTAGAAAGGCCACTCATAAGAGCCAAATATATTTGGAACATCTAATTCAGCACAGCCACCAGCTGACTGCAGTTGACAGAACAGACAGCAAAATAATTACCCAGCCAAGCCCTTAATGATTCCTCACCTACAAAAACTGAATAAATGAAATGGTGCTTGTTTCAAATCATTGTATTTTAGGGTATTTTGTTAGGCAGTAATGAAATTATTATATCAGATATTTTACAAACTATTAGGTACTCAGTTTTACAAATGTACACTATCCTTTTTCTCTATTCTGTAACCAACATTTTCTATTTAGTTATTTTAATCATCTATCCATTACAATTGTTTTATTTTGCCAACTTTACATTTTCATTTCTGTAATTATGAGCATTATTCCATTTTTAGCACTGTCTTTTTGTTGTCCTTTCAAATTTACCTAAATTTCTGTAATGGCTAATATGATATTTATCTTAATGTTCTATTCTGAACACTGCCTACTCATTGTTAAGTTCTTTTGCTGTTGACTTCCTGAATTTCTATACTTTGTACTCTTGTTCTTTGTTTCAGAGAAGTGATGGCTTAGTTGATTCAAAAAAAAAAAAAGTTATGGTGAAATTTGGCCACAATTTTTATCTTCTATGTTTTCTTCCTTTTCCATGTGGTAAAGTCATGCAAATTTTTCGGCTTTTTCCTTTTTTGACAAATTTTTTAAAGTGACAGGTGAGTACTGTTTTCCCCTATAGAAGCTATTTCCTACATGTTTGTTTAAAGAAAGGGTGTCTTGCTAAAATGTCTTTCATTTCTCAGAGTTTAGTGTCTGAGTTTATGTGGCCTTTTCTTCTTGCTGCCTAATGACAACAATAGGTAGTTCTGAGATCTTGTTCAATACGTCAGTTTCCTTCTTCCATGAAGTCACTAAGACAGCCTACTTAATGAAAATACAGCTTATCTATCTGGATTTTATTTAGCTCTGTCTCCTGTGCTTTGCAAACGCTAAACTCATCCAGGAATGTTTGCGATCCCAGTGTGAGAACATGCTATATCTGCTTTTACAAAGCAAGACTTTAGGGGGCATACCTTAAGATGTGTGTTTCACCTGTGAGAATCATAGGTTTCTGGTCTGTCTGTTATCAGCAACCTCAGCATTTGCTCTCCTTATCCTCTTGAGAACAGTCCTGGTTTGTTCTCTACTGTCTGTGGCATCATTTCCTGCTCAATTATGTTTTGAGGTTGTTATCTGTGCCCATTTTGTATAGTTAACGTAGTGTCTCATTTAAAATAGTTCCACTTGTTGCTTTTGAGTAATTCAAAGAAGAAAAGTAGAGATTGCTAAATTATTATCATTATCATTATCTTCACATGAGATCTCTCTAAAAACTTATGAGGTTGTCACATTTCAGTATTTATTTTTATTTAGTGATATATTAAATACATAAATGTGCGCATAGAATGTAATGTAAAGGAAGAATTTAAAAACATAATAGCAAATGAAAACCTGTTTTTATCAATTATTAGTATAAGCAAGACAAGGCAGGGCAGAGTGTCTCACGCCTGTAATCCCAGCACTTTGGGTGGCCGAGGTGGGCGGCTCACAAGGTCAAGAGATCAAGACTATCCTGGCAAACATGGTGAAACCCCGTCTCCACTAAAAATACAAAAATTAGCCAGGCATGGTGGCACATGCCTATAGTCCCAGCTACTCGGGAGACTGAGGTGGAAGAATTGCTTGAACCCGCGAGGTGGAGGTTACAATGAGCCAAAACTGCACTATTGCACTCCAGCCTGGTGACAGAGCAAGACTAGGTGAAAGAAAGAAAGGAAGGAAGGAAGGAAGGAAGGAAGGAAGGGGGAGAGGCGGGGAGGGAGGGAGGAAGGAAGGAAGGAAGGAAGGAAGGAAGGGGAAAGACAAAAAGGAAAGAACATAAGAACAATAAGCTCTTCCGTCTCTATCCCTCCATTGTTTTTTCACAGGCTTGCCATTAATGCTGTGTTCTAAGGTGTTTTTTGAGATTTTGACTTTTTTACACTTAATATAAATTAACATTGCAGGAAATATCTTATGACTTGCATTTTTGTGCCTTACTATACTTCTGGGAATCACCTATGATAACACTGCATCTGTAGATCATTCTTTTTCTTCGTTGCACTGTATTTTATTGTATGTATATACAACAGTTTACCTATTGTATTATTTAAGGGCATTTGGTTGTTTTCTATTTTGGATATTATGAAAGACTGATATAAATATTCTTTAACATGTTTCCTGTAGTACATAAGTATATTTTCCAAGGAATGTACATAGGTATGAAATTATTAAACATTAGTTTTATCTTCATATTTACAGTAGTTCTCTCTTATATGTGGAAGATACATTCCAAGAGTTCCAATGGATGCTTGAAAAGTTGGATGTACTGAATCCTTTAAACTATAATTTTTTTCTATGCATACATACATGACTATAATAAAATTGAGTTTATAACTTTGGCATGGTAAGATAATTTAAAATAACTAATAATAAAATAATTATAACAATATGACAGCATCACTATTCTTGTGCTTTGGGTCCATTATTAAGTAAAGTGAGAGTTACTTGAACACAAGCACTGTGATATGGGAAGAGTTGGTCTGATACTTCAGATGGCTGCTGAGTGACTAATGGGCAGGTAGAGTGTATGGCATAGACATGCTGCACAATGGGATGATGCATGTCATGCTGTGCAATTTAAAACTTATGTATTATTTATTACTGGAATTTCCCACTTGATATTTTCAAACTGTGGTTGACCACAGATAAGCAACCATGGTAAACAAAACTGCAGATAAAAGGAGACTACTGTACTAGGCAAATTCAAATTATTTCCTCAAGAGATAATTAATATATATTACCAAAATATGTGATAGTATGTGAGGGTTCCTGTTGTCCTACAACTTGAACAGCCTGTGTCCTCATCCTAATTTATTTATTTTTCCATATATATTGGGTATCATGATTTTAATCTACATTTAGCTGATGTGTAATGATGCTGAGTCATTGTATATTTTTGTCATTTCTACTTATCTAAAGTGCATTTTGTACATTTTCTTCTTTTTGATTTTTAAAATTCTGTGTAAAATTTCTGTATATTCTACTAACTAATTCATTGCCAATTCTTTGATTACTATTTTTTCTCCTAGTTTGTAGTTTACTTCTTTAGACTCACATTTATTTCAGTGAAAAGACATTTTTAACTTTAATATGATCAAATTTAGCAATATTTTTAAAGAAATATTTTTACCCCAAGTCTTACAGGCATTTTATAATGATTTACAAAAGTTTTGTAGTTTCTACTTCCACTATGATTTCAACCGTGTGGTAATTGTTACTATGGCTTAATATAGAAATTTTATTACATTTTTACCTGCAATAAAAACCGATTTTCATAGCAACAGTTAATGAAGAGCCCATATTTCCCATGTAGTCATCAGTAATGTCTTGTTTTATATCAAATTTCCTTACATAGGCAAATCTATTTCTGAGATCTCTATTATGCTTCTTGGTCAATTTGTCTGTCAATAATTAATATAACACTGTGTTGTAAAACCTGCTTTTAGAGCATGACCCACAACTTTTCACCTTTAGGTGTATCTTTCTCATAATTAGCCCCTATTAATACACATTTTTAAATTATGTTACAAGGGTAATTTTTTAAAAGCCTGTTGGAATTGCATCTACTTTATAGTTCAATTTAGGAAAACTGATAATCATTTGACCATTTTAAAACAGATTATTAGATTTCTTACTAATCAGTTGTTCGAATTTCTTGTATATTCTGGCTATTAATCCTTTGTCAGATGGGTAGTTTGCAATATTTTCTCCCAGTCTGTGGACTGTCTTCTCACTTTGTTTATTGCTTCCTTTGCTGTGTAGCTTTCTAACTTGATATAATTCCATTTGCCCCTTTCTGCTTTGGTTGCCTGTGTTTGTGGGGTATTACTCAAAAACACTTTACCCATATCAGTGTCCTGGAGATTTTTCCCAATGTATTCTTGTAGTTTCATAGTCTAAGGTCTCAGATTTAAGTCTCTAGTCCATTTTGATTTGATTTTTGTATCTGGCAAGAGTCAGGGGTCTGGTTTCATTCTTCTGCATATGGATATTCAGTTTTCCCAGCACAATTTACTGAAGAGAGGCTCCCTTTTATCCAGTGTATGTTCTTGACACCATTTTTCAAGTGAATTTACTGGAGGTGTGTGAATTTGTTTCTGGGTTTTCTATTCAGTTCTGTTGGTCTATGTGTTGTTCTTATGTCAATACCATGCTATTTTGGTTACTATAGCTTTGTAGTATAACTTGAGATCAGGTGATGTGATTCCTTCAGTTTTTTTTCTTTTTGCTCAGGATATCTTTGGCTATTCTGGGTCTTCTGTTGTTTCATATAAATTTTAGGATAGTTTTTTCTATTTCTATGAAGAATGTCACTGGTATTTTAATAAGTATTGCATTGCATCTGTAGATTGTTTTGGGTAGTATGAACATTTTAACAGTATTGATTCTTCCAATTTAATAACATAGTAGAATATTTTTCCATTTTTTGTTGTTGTCTTCAATTTCTTTCATCAGTTCTACACAGTTTTCATTATAGAGATCTCCCTCTCCTTTGGTTAAGTTAATTTCTAGGTATTTAATTTTATTTGTAAATATTGTAAGTGGGATTACTTTTAAAATTTCGTTTTTAGGTTATTCACTGGTGGCATATGTAAATAATCGTGATTTTAGTATATTGATTTTGTATCCTGCAACTTTACTGAACTGGCTTATCAGTTCTAATAGCTTTTCTGTGAATTTCTTTGGTCTTTCTACATATACAATCACAATTATTAAAACGTCTTGACTTCTAACACAATATATACTTTTGCCTATTTTAGTGCTCTATTTAATGCAGTCAGTCATTAGATTCTCTTATGTGTCTGGCTTCTTTTTCTTATTGTTATATATGTGCCATGACTTATATGCTGCATGTGATTTGAGATCATTTATTTTCAGTACTGTATGATATTTAATCATATACATACACCACAACTCATTTATTCATCTTGTTTGGTAGACATCTACATAGTTTAAAATTTGGGGCTATTACAAAAAATACTGCTATAAACATTCTAATCTATGGCTTTCAGTAAACAAAACTACACGTTTATGTTTTGTGGATTATTATTCTGATGTAGAGGCAAAGTTACAGGGTCATAAAATATGTATATTTTCAGATTTACTACATATTCTAAACTATTTACATAAGTGGTTGAAGTGTGTAGTTGGTCTATCATTTTTAATCTTATAGAAATGATAAAGGTTAAAATACAAATTTTAAATATCAGTATATTGATATTGATTGTATTTAAATCCACAGAATTCAGTGCAATATTAGTCTATGGTTATAGACAGAGAAAAGAAAAAGAACAGTGATTATCCTAATGCTACTATTAATGTGCATCGTTCTGGGGCAATAAAGAAAAAGAAAAGAGACCTAATATAAGGAAGTTTATTTCTACATAGAGATATTTCAGCATGTTTAAATTTGGTTTTGAAAAAAATGTTATATGGAGGAAATTTTGAAGATTCAGAAGATAGAGGCATAACAGGAGGAGCAAAGAACTTAAGTCAGCAGTAGAGAGTGAATATGGTACCTAGTGCATAAAGGGAGAGGTTGACATTAGATAAAATCAGAAGTGGTTCATATATTTAAACAGGAGGGAAGAAAGTGTGTGGGTACAAGTACAGGTGTGGGGTGAAAATTTGTTGGGAAATTGAAGTTATTTAGTTGTAGTTGGTTCTATATTTTACATGACATAAGAAACGAAACCATCAACCTAGACAGAGTAAGGGAAAAGAACAAAATATTGCATATTTGAGAGGAAAGAAAGAGTGAGCATAAGGAAGGATCTGAGAGAACACTTCATTTTAAAGGAAAGCTTTGATGGAAATAAGAGTATCACTCTTTGGAAACATGAGCTGTTTCCCAGCAACTTCGGAGAAACAGGGTTAGGCTAGAGAGATGGAGATGAAAAAAATGATGAAGATTACCATGTAAACTATGTGAATCACTTCACCCATCATAACTTTACAAACTGCAAATTATTGTACTAGTGAAAGTATTACTTTTGGCAAACTTTGGAAGTGTATACTATACGACAATCTCTGAATTGTTTTAGGGAATTGAAGATATTTCTGACGTTTTCTTTTGGCTCATTGGTTTTCATATATTTATTATATATGAAAACTCTCATTTCTTTTATTGGTTTTTTGGGAGATGCCTGCTGAGCTCAGACAGATAAGTGGGATTAATACATATTAAGTAGGACCATGAAGTTTGCCTTTACATAATAAAAGAGAAAGAACTACAACTAATAACTAATGCACTTTTGGTAGAGATCAAAAGTAATCAAGGTGTACCTCAGACACAGTGTTCAAAATGCAATGAGTTAGGTTGGAAAGAAAGAAGAGAAAGAGTTTCAGCTATCTTGCCTCAACAGAAAGGATAAGAATCAAAGTTTATAAACAATTAGACACTAGAAGAGCAGGGGGATTTGGAATTCAAAGTTATTAGCATTAGAGTAAAAATGTGAAGACAGGCTTGGAAGTTTCCTGTGATGTCCTCTAACTGGGGATAAACATGGTAAGAGATGGAGGACCAGTAGGAAAAAGGATGGCTCCAGGTTAAGGATTAGTAAGAGTTATGTTATTATTGGAACAGAGGTCATAGATCTTGATTTTAGATTGAATAAGACCCACTGATAGACTTGCTTGTGCAGAATAAGGTTTAAAATAAACGGATTTAGCATTGAGTACACATGGACACAAAGAAGGAAATAATAGACACCAAGGTCTTCTTGAGGATGATGGAGGTAGGAAGAGGATGAAAATTGAAAAACTATCTACAGGTATTGATCGACTTACGACCTATGCAATTTGCGACCATTCGATTTTATGACCACAATCACTAGCCACTGCTCCACGTCTGGCAGTGCAAACGTTGCCCAGCTGGGTGTATGACAGTGCGGACCAGCTTCCGGCAGCACTACCATCTCTGTGTGCACCATTTCAACTGTTATCCCAGACTCGGTACACAATTTGTGTTTTGTGTCTTGGATATTTTTCATCAAACCCCTCCCAAGATGTCTACCAAGAGGAAATTGTCTTTGTCTATGCCTCAGCCTGCCAAGAAGGAAAGAAAGGCCATCAATCTCGACACGAAAATGAAGGTAATTAAGCAGTACGAAGGAGGAAAGAAAGTGAATGTGATCGCACGTGATACGAAGTTACCACAGTTGACTGTGTCGACGATTTTGAAAAAGAAAGAATTCGTGAAGCTGTGAAAGGTTCTGCACCCATGCGATCAACAGTTATAACAAAGCAAGGAAGCCCCATCCACAAAATGGAGAAATTGCTGTATGTTTGGATGGAAGATCAAATTCAAAAACGGACACCATTAAGTCTTTTTTTTTTTTTGAGACGGAGTTTCACTCTTGTTACGCAGGCTGGAGTGCAATGGCACGATCTCGGCTCACCGCAACCTCCACCTCCTGGGTTCAGGCAGTTCTCCTGCCTCAGCCTCCTGAGTAGCTGGGATTATAGGCACGCACCACCATGCCCAGCTAATTTTTTGTATTTTTAGTAGAGACGGGGTTTCACCATGTTGACCAGGATGGTCTCGATCTCTTGACCTCGTGATCCACCTGCTTCCGCCTCCCAAAGTGCTGGGATTACAAGCTTGAGCCACCACGCCCGGCACCATTAAGTCTTTTTACTGTGCAGATGAAAACGAGAAGTCTATTTCAGACTCTGAAGGAGCGTGCTGGAGAAGATTACAGTCAAGATTTTGTAGCAAGCACTGGCTGGATCCAGAGATTCATTTCACAGTACTGTACATACAGCCTACTCAACTTACGACCAAATCGTGTTATGACTGATCTGTCAGAACCAATTGTGGTCGTAAGTCAAGCACTAGATGTATTGGGTACTATGCTGATCACCTCGGTGACAAAATTATCTGTACCAAACTCCTGAGACATGCGATTTACTCATGTAACAAACCTGCATGTATACCCATTGAACCTAAAATAAAAGTTGGGAAAAAAATGACTTAGTTTGCAACATCTGAAAATTTTGAGATTTTATTTTGAAATGTGTATTTTGAGTTTTTTTTTTTTTTTTTAAAGAGTAGAAAGATGTAGGAGTAGTGCACTTATTTCTGCATGAGAATAACTAGCTGGAGTTAAGTAGTTGCTGTCATACTTAGGAATAGTGAACTGTCTCCTGTTTTCTATAGTCCAGACCCAAACGGACTCCCTCATATTTAGGAACTGCCTGTCTCCTGTCCCTGGTTTATGTGAACACACAGAAATAGGGAAGGATTGGCAGATCCTAGGAGGAAAAAAGACACTCTGTTTTAGATCAGTGCTTCTAAATAATAAGTTTTACCAAAGGATGTGAAACAAGATGACAAGTCACTGTTTCACGTTTTCTGTAAAACTCATCATATACGTGAAGGGAAAAAAACTGAAATTATGACCATGGGTTAGGGTTTGGACATGAAAGTAATAGCCTGCCCTATTACTGCCTGCCATGCATGCAAGTCTACTAAACAATCCAGAGGGTAGGAGAGAAGGGTACAGAGAGATGAGGAGATACACAGGGTTTGCTCAGATTCAAATGCCATAAAGATGATAGCTATACAATAATGCAACTGATTCATAAAGACATTATTTCAAGAATAGCTGTTTGCACTGAAGATGAACGTCTTCTCTGAGCACAGATCTATTACTAGAATGCTGTTAGCCTCTTTGGCTTAGTACATCTAGTAATTTCTGTCAGTTCTACCTGAGTCTCCTAAAAGTTGCATAGGATGGAACCAACTATGAGCATGCAAATGCGTAACTTTGTGTCTTAGCACAACCTTAATGAACATAAAAGAGAGAATAAATGCAATTGTTAACTCTAAGTATATTTAGGTGATCTTTAAAGGGCACTGTCTTCTTCCATTGCTCTAGTTTTGAAGTAGCAGTGCAGTGCATTAGCTTATGATTGGAAACTCTTTTTTATAACCTATTTATTTAGGAGATGTTATAAATATGAAACAGAAGAATTTTTAAAAAACAGCTCCATGACATATTGTGGTTGCTGGCTTCACTAGACCAATGGCGCTGAGCTCTCCTAATATGTGTTGCTATGTGAATTAGGCCATTTAGTCTCTGGATGCCTCACTTTTTTTAAACTTAAAAATGAATATTAATATTTTCTCTGGTTAGCAAATAAGGTTGCCACTAAGTTCAAGACTATAATAATGTATATAAAAATTATTTAAATACCATAAATACTCCATAAATGAGATGGACAATTTGTGCTTGAATTTTGGTATTATGAATAAACAATTAGCTGTGTTAATAAAATAATAGGAAGTACATTCTAAATATATTTTTTACTTAAAGGTATGATTATATGCATTAAATGATACATAATCTTATGTGTATAGTTGGATGATGAATTTTTTAAAAATTATGCAATCTTTTAACCAACACTTCCATTAAGATACAGAGCATGTCTATTATGTTAGAATGACTCAGAAATTCCACTTTCACTTATATACTCAAGAAAAATTAAGCATCTATCCACAAAGAGCTGTAAAATAATTTTGTTCAAGCTTTATTCATAATAGCCAAGAACTAGAAACAATCAAATGTTCAACAATGGGAGAAAGTACAAAAAATCATGGCACATTCATTTTATAAAATACTAACATCAATACATACAAAAATATAAATTAATTCCTTAAACATTGAAAGAAGTCAAACTCAAAGAAATGATTCCATATAAGTCTTGAGCTTCTAAAAATAAAATGGTGATGATGATACACAGCCTTCTACAATAATGAGATTAATGCATAGAAATAAATGTTTTGACTCACAGAAAAAAAGGGGAAGATATCTGAGAATACCTAATTCTGCATATTTTCTCCTCTAAACATAAACATCATCTCTTTTCTAATTCATGTTAAATATTGTGATCTTGGGTATATTTTTCTGAAGAACATTATTAAAATGCCTGAGATTATAAGAGATAAGAAAAATTGCATGTTAAATATTAAATGTTTCTTGAAAGAAAAACACAAATAATCCCTAGACAAAATGAATAATTCAACTCAGACACTCCTATCTTCTTGAAGTGTAAACAGTGTGTAATAAAAATCTATTATTTAGTGGCTGCTACATGAAATTTTGAATAAAAATAATTTTATAATCATCTTTACTATGCAACATTTATCAAAAACATACCAACAAGGATCTCTTAGGACTGGCATTTCCATATATACCTTTCCATTATAACATGACACAGAGTTTGTCAGAATTTACTTGACACATTACTTGATAATTTTGATGGAATATAATGTCATGGTCTACGTAGACAAAATTATCACTGCTTATTGTTTATTGATAGATGGTTGACTCCTATGTATCTTTGATGTTCCATTTTATGCTGGCAATTCATGAAGAGTCTCTAACAAAGATGAAAATTCTGATAGGGCATTATTAAAAGTGTTTTGAGAGAAGTAAAAGGTGATTGTGCTAGCTTCACATTAAAAAGTCACAGGTTCAGTTGTCTCTGTGCAACTTTGTACATGGTTTAAGAAGTTGCTGATGTTGTGTACCTCACATACAAACACATTGCTCCTGACTGACTGAGCTCTCTCTTGTTAAATGAAGATTCTGGAAGCTCCCTGCTTACAGGTATGCCAAGGCTTATTTACAGTCCTCTTTTTGAGGAAACTGACTGCATTGTACTGCTCATTGTGCTGCTGCCTCTCAGGTCATAATCTGCATCTTTCTTTGTTCCTTGTGCTTTTTATTTTTTATTTGTATTATGTTTTTGTTTTTTCTTGCTAGGCTTAGCAAAAGTAAAAGTAAACGCTGATGATTGTAGCTGATATAACCACTCTTCTTTTACCCTTGGAGACTTCAAAATTAAGATAAATCTTACACAGATATAAAAGGATTGCTCTGCTATAGCACTTGAACACCCTCAAAATGTTTTTTTCTAAAGGGCAAACATCTCTAATTATCTTTAACTATGAAGAATTGGTTCCCTGAGGAACGTTTTTACATAGACCTTTCTTAAAAAGCCCTTTTATGGAATCTGTCCTCAAAATACCTTCAATCATTTTAGACATGTTTATGTGGTTCTCCTCCAGAACCAAGCTTTCTTTAGCATGAGCATAAATCTGACTGCAAACCTATACCTTCAAACAAACGAAAGTAGCATATTTCTTCTTTGTCTTCAATCCCTCAGTACTCTTCCTGTAAAGCCCTAGTATTTTGGGGCCAACAGCACATGAAGAAAACATCTTCAGGATTGAACTTCCTCCTTTATTTTGAAATCTTTCCTGATATTTGTGATCACTTAGAGGTTCAGTATCTCACATGTTTTAAAAATTATGATATTGATAATTGTGTATTGATTTTATCTCATTCAAAAGACTTTCTGATATCATCCCATAGTACATCAAATTGAATGCCTACAGCATTTATATTTTAGATATATTTATGTGTGAATTAAACATGTGTCAAACTAATATCTTATAGGCTATACTTATTCCTCTCCTGTGTGTTTATAGGTTTGCATCACTGTCATAAACTTTTTGGCATGAATTTATTTATTCAATAATTTGTATCTCATACAAATATGAGTTTGCATCTCATATTTATTTATTCTCTCTAATCAAGTCCTCCTAGCATTTTGTATTATCACATCAATCACAGCACACTTAAGCAATGACATTAGCACATTTGGAGTAAAGACATAAGATTTCTTGCAGTAAAAGATCTGGGGCTTCTGCCACTTCAAGCTCTGGGGTATTAAGGATCAGTATCTTCTGGCAGGCACTATTCTGCAGGCTGGAACTAAACCAGTGAACTACACAGGCAAAGGTTTTGTCTTTATGGTGTTTATATTATAGAAGTGAGCAGTATAAAGTGAAAAAATATGTAATGTATCTATAGATTATAACTAAGAAAAAGAGAGAAAGAAGGTTGAGACAATGAGATAAGTGATTGCCATGTTAGGTAGGGTCATATGAAATGCTTCCCTGAGAAGATGGATTTTGAAAAGACCAAGAACTAAACTGAGTGTGGGAATAGGCTTTGGAGATATGTAGGTAAGTGAAGAACATTTCAATCAGAGGGAATAATAAATTTAAAAGTGAGCGTTAACAAGAAAATTTGAGAAACAGAGAGAAGACTAGAGTGACTGAAGTGCAATGTTTGAGGTGAGAGAGAGGAGTTGGGGTTAGAGGGAGAGGCATGATGAAGATCACGTGGCATCTTCTAAACCATGGTGAGAAGTTAGGCTTTATTTTAAATGAGGTAGGAAATTATTATAGGGTTTCGAGAAGAGGAATCATATCATTTGACTTACATTTTAAAAGAATTACTTTGGTTTCAATTTGGAGAATTGAAGAGAGGGAGAACAATGGAAAACAGGGAAGACTGTGTAGGAAGTTCAAACAGGAGATCATGGTGACTTGGTCTAGGGAAAGCAGGGCTCGGGTAGTAGAGGTAGTAAGATATTATCAGATTCTGGATATATTTTGAAGACTAACCTAGTGGGATTTGATGATGGATAGTTTATCATTTTTTTATTTATGAAAAGAGAATGCTTTATAGAAGTTAAATAACTAGAAGCAAAGAAGTGAAAAGCATCTCATTAATAATGCTGATAATATTCTATAATATTTCTTTGTATGGGTAGAGATTTGATGGGTGCTCATTTAAAATTTATGATCCAAAACTGATGTAAATATCATGTGTCTTTTTTATATGTTTAAAATATACATGAAATTAATATTTTCAGAGTTGAGTATCTGGGCTAAAATTTTCAGGCTGGTATTTAGTATTTGCAAGATAAGGAATAGTAGAAAGCCAATATGAAATACAAATGGAAGTCTAGTACATCTCACCCCCTCCCTTTCAGTATCTGTTCATCCTTGATTCGTGCACAAATTATCAACTACCATATCATTATGTAGTGATGTCAATTTAATTGCATTTCCATTTAAAATAAAAAATGTTAGCTGCCATGTTTATATAATGGGAAAAAATGAAGGAATATAAAAACAATAAATTAACTTAAATCATAACTGTCCCATTTGCTGGCAATATAAATTTTGTCTGAATAAATCAATGGAATCATATGTGTATTATTTTAACACTCATTTAATTTTGTCCATAATATCTGCCAACATACCAAGTGAATGGCATTTCTTACCTGCTGGGTGACACAGTATTTCATTTCCTGCAAGATCTAAGTACTTGGTGGTCTTGTCTTTATTGGGTTGTTGCTGTTCCTCATTATTAAGACTATTGGGCAAAAAAATACTCTAAATTTTCTGGATCCAAATGGTGTTCCTTATGGCTGTTACATAGCATCAATACAATTGCCCCTGGTAATCATGATCAATCATCTTGACCAGTACAATAGCCCCCTTCTCTCATGTTGGTTTACCATTATATACAAAAATAAAATTATCAAGAAATGGTAGTAGCATTCAAATACCTTGAACCGTGATAATGTTTGGTGTTCAAACATTCCTCTCTTGGACTTCAGGATGCCTAAATCCATTGAGCTCAAAGTCATAAGGAAAGGAATTGTAGATTCTGCAACTGAGGTAGTAGGAAAAATAGGAAGAAAAACCAGACCTACTTTCTTCTTTTGGGACCTAAGCTCACATAGAGAAGATGGAACTATATTTTGGTTTTCATTTTAAGAATTATACCATATCCTTCTTGAAACAGCACCAAAATTCACAGAATTGTCAGTCAGCTGGTGCCATGGGTGAGCTTTTAGCAGTGCTCTCTCCTGTCAAACTAAAGATTCTGAACAACAGATTATGCTAATGAATTGAGACTAAAAATTCTGTGGGCAGGAGCTCATTGCTTTTTTATTTTCCCTAAGATCTATACTTTAGCTAATATGTTTCTAGCCAAAGATGTCAAAGCCAGTTTTCACTCTATCGTGGTTTATAAAACTAAAATTAAATGTGCTGTGCTATTCTTTCCAAGAAGTGTTTTGTTTTTACTAAATTAATAGTGCACATGTCCTGTGGGATTATTAATGACATGTAACAAGAGCAGATTTGTCTTAAGTCTCTCTTTACAACTTAAATAATTTGACCCAAGTACATTAGCACAAAAGCCACTAAAGCAGGGAGCTTTAGGTCAATTGGTTTAAAATCCTTAGTTATTAAGTAACTAAAGGAGTTTTTTTTCTTTCTTTTGAGCAAAAAGATTAAGGAGGAAAATTGGATCATACATCTAATTCAGCATAGGGATTGCATCTGCAAAGTATTCAGGACCAAGCTAAGCTTCAAAGCATCTTAGAAGTTGAGTTTCTCTTTCCTTTGCTTTTCTCTCCTGGAGTCTGAGGAGACCTTAGTAATGCAGGTTTTGGCTGCAAAAACAGACCCTCCTTTTACTTTTGGGATGATAGAAATCACATTTCTTACACTTTTCTTAAACTTTCTGTCCCTTTGTTGATAATGAGCATAAAAAGCGAGAGCATGAAAAGCAAGGGTATTTTCCCAAAATGAGTTGCGGGTCTTACCACAGTCATCAAATATATAGAGAAATGATAGTGAAAAAGCAGGAAACTGACACCAAGCCAGACTGATACATGAACTGGAAATAGTCCTATCACAAAACCTAAACATCAGAACATGCTGAGGTGAGGAACATCAGTGTTACATCTCTGTGTTTTATATGTGTCACACGGTCAGAAATGAAAATATATTTAAAAACTCTTTCTTCTAAGGTTGCAAATAAGTTATAGGATACTGGTTAAATTTTACTTTCAATTAAATAACATATATTTAGTATAAACATGTCCAAATATTATTGGGACATGTCCAAATTATATTGGGACATGTTTTTACATTCTTTGGGATTCTCTTATACTAAATGATATATTTGTTGTTTATCTGAAATTCATATTAACTGAGTCTCTGGTATTTTTATTTGCAAAACCTGGCAATCCTGTTCGTTTTCTCCAAATTCTCCTAGGAAAATTATTTGTATAATCTAATAAGGGCTTGAGATTTTAATACTCTGATTAGAGTATTGGGAAAGAACAACTAAATAATTACTAAAAGAGGATACATTTATTTAGAATAGAAAGAATGTGAGGATTCTCTCAGGAGGACAAAACAGGTCTGGGAAGTGGCAGTTGGGGTAAGAATATAAGGAGTGGGGTAGAAGTACATTATAAAATGGGTTTAAGTTTCAGAAGAGATAGAAGGGAGTTTAGGAAATAGGTGTCATATTATGAGAGGGATTTAGAATAGAATTGGGCAAAGATAGTTTTTAGAAAGTCTTGCTTCTTGTTATAAAACATAATCCTCTTTTGGTGTCTCATCAATCGGTTTCAAGAAAGACATTACTCTTCTAGGTTTTCTGGGATGTGTTTCCGTGTATTAAGTGTTAGATTTAGGTTTTTTTTTGTTTTTTGTTTTTTGTTTTTTTTTTTTTTTTTTTTTTTTTTAGTTTTGACATCTAGTAGAATTGGCCAATTGATGGCCCAATTTAATTTACGTGACATCAAGTGCGCACATTCGTCATTTTCAGGGCATGGGGATGGCCTTGTCAAAAGCCCAAAATGCTTTCAATAAAATTGTAAAACAGCAATTTAGTATGGACTGAAGGATTTGGAATGGTTTGTGGAAAACAAACAAACAAACAAACAAAAAAACCCCACCTCATTCTAAATAGCAGCCATAAAACAGACAACTATAATCTTCTAAATTTAGGAAGTCATTTCAGTGAAAAATCTTTGTTGGGGGTGTGTTATTTCTAGTTCTTACAGACTTACTTGTCAGTTCAATAGTTCTGCTTCAGGGATTCCCATTAAGTTCTTGAGTTACAGGCCCATGTCTGACTGCCCCTAATTATAACTGCAAAATGAGCTGTAGCTAAAAATGTCATTTAGTTTCCTATTAGCATTTATATCATTGCACTACAGTTTTGAATTTCTGCCTTTGTGAGAATGCTTGAAATTTCAAAGCAAATTGTAAACCAAGAAATGACCAATAGTAGGGCCATTTTTCAGGCTAACAGTGTTAAGTCAACTGGTTTTCGAGGGTTTGACAAAAGTAAGATTTGGGAAGACTAAGAATACATGGAGGTCCAGTTTAAAGAGAGGAAAAAGTACCAATAACAGTGTAATAAACATTCACACAACCACCATTCAAAACTTTTTAAGATGTTAAAATATAAAGTAGATAAAGGTATATATTGAGCCACCTTTAGTTGCTATCTCTCTGAGGGCTACCATCATCAAGACTTTGATGTATAGCCTTAAAACCTATGTTTGCTTCTACCTGTAAGTGCTAAATTGGACAAGCATAGGTTGTGGAATTTAATGGTCAAACAATCCCATGTGTATCCCTTTCCTTTTAACAGAGGATCTGGATATTTACTCTTTTCAAGTAGTAGACAAATATTTGGGTAGTCTATAGCATTTCAAGCTGCCCTTGGTTAAAACAGAATGATATGGTTGTTTAATGCACTGAGTATTGTCTTAATTTGGTAATTAAATTTTCCAGTCTTATAGAATCATTACAGTCCTATGTAATAGTCAAAACTCCAAGCCTTAATTAGCATTGAAACTTCTCCCCATTCTTAGCCTGGTTCAGGTACATAAGGAAAGTTTGAGGATGGAATGATAGAGTTGTGGCTTGCTTATTTTCTTTCTGCCTTGAATTTCCATGGGGCTTTCCCTGGGTTGTTTTCTGTTGTTGTTATTTTGTTTTGTTTTTGTTTTTTTTTTTTTGAGACGGATTTTCACTTTTGTTGACCAGACTGGAGTGCAATGGCATGATCTCTGCTCACCACAACTTCTGCCTCCTGGGTTCAAGCGAGTCTCCTGCCTCAGCCTCCCGGGTAGCTGGGACTACAGGCATGCACCACCATGCCAGCTAATTTTTTGTATTTTTAGCAGAGACTGTGTTTCTCCATAACAGTCAGGTGGGTCTCAAACTCCTGACCTCATGTGATGTACCCACCTCGGCCTCCCAAAGTGCTGGAACTACAGGTGTGGGCTTCCGCACCTGGCCCCTTAGTTTCTTAACCTTGATTCTGTATCCTGTGGAGTGGAAGGAAGTTGAGTAGGGAGGAGGTGTAAGGAGAGGGGGTGGGCAAAGGGGTGAAGGTGGCAAAGTTCTGACTTAACAGGTATAGGTCTGTATCAGTCAAGGTCCTAGGAGGGAACGTGTGCAAAAGGAGTGATTGCCAAGAGTGTAATGAAAGGAATGTTTTCTAGCTAAGGAAAACTGAAACATCCCCGGTGAAGGTGTAAAGCCACTACCATCCGTGAGATCACACCCAACAGCTTTGGCATTAAGTGGAGAAATACAGGCACTGCCAACCTGTAGCCCAGCTGTGAGAATGTCAGAGGAATAAATAAACCAGGTTCTTTTACTCTCCAAGATCTTCCACTGCCTACAACCAGCCATTATCTAGAGGTTTGATGCAATCCATACTGGTGAACCTTCAGGAGTATAGAGACGGGCAGGCTTATAAAGTAAAATCTTTCTCTTTTGGGTATTTTGATGGGTCTTAAAGTAGTTTGCCGTTTCTCTCCCCTACCCCTGCTTAATTTCTGGGGTACTCCATCTGCATTTCCTAGATTAGGGAGAATGTATTCTGATTGCAGGATATTTTGCTGCCCCTTTCTTAAGCTTCCCAGTTCTAAGTATGTCTCCAGTGATGCTCCAGTGATGCTCTTTCTTTCACCTTGTCTGCATCTGGCCCAAGGAAATCACTTATTTATTTTTGGCACTAAAAGATAATAAGAGTGTATATCGAAATGGTGTAACCCTTTGCCTTCAGCCCACTTTCGGATGAGGAGGTCCACTTATCTCCAGACTTCTATGATTTTCCAGATTCGATTCAGAGACTGATCCCAGACTTTTGGGACATGTAGTAGTTTTTCTGAATCATCTACTTAACTAAGTACAGAGAGAATACATTTATCACAAACTGTTCTGTTTTTGCCTTATGGTTTCTGTTCCATTTTTATTATCTTTGAATATTTAAAACATTCTTAGTCTAAATGTCACTTTTAGAATAATCTCGTAATTCTCGTTTGGAATTATCTTGTATTTCACAAGTGGGCGTTTGTGATTTTTGATAATGCCACGGACATTTTCTATGGGAGTGCCCAAGTTATAGAAGCGACTTTACAGAGATGACTTAATATTTTGCCTCTGTTAGGACTCATATGTTTTATTGATTATAAACTATTTTTATGGTGAGTGCTTGTCTCAAGATCCAATATCATAAGAACTGTATGTTTTGGCTCTCACTTGGGTGTAGCATAGGAGCCAGGTTCAATGGCCTTGTTTATTTCTACTCATGGCTCCAGAAAAGTGCCAAGTTTTCTTGTTGCTTTAATGAGTTAGTAGGTAGATTTTTGCACAGGATAATTTTGAGCTACAGCAGGCCCTTAGCTTGAATACCTCTTGCATACAGGGGATAAAACTACAAGTCCTGGATGTTGTCTTCTGAAGCACTAGTAAACCACTTTGAGTCACGAGATGTCTTATTCTTGATTTCAAGTGGTAATGTAAATATTTTGCCATTTTTTTTAAATCTGGCGTTCCTGTATATTTAGATGATATGTGTCAGAGATGACATATCTGCTTACTCTGCTTTATTGACTAAAGGTCAATGATTTTAGTTTAAAACGGAATTACTTTTTGGTAACAAATAGGGCATTTTCATTTCTGTATAATTTTGCTGTTGTTATTTCAGTAATGCAATATAGGATACATAATACCATAATTTCTAACAGTTTAATCCATTAAGTAAGAGCTCCAAAATTTAGAAAGATAGTACGAATGCTTTTCTAGGATGAAAATTTTTGCTTTCATGTTAGTATGAAAGTAATCACCAAATATTATGTTTCTAGATATATTCTATAAAAGTACAATTACATTCTAGTATAAGTGGTAATTGAATTTTTTTCTATTATATATAATAAGAATTAAAAATAAGGAAAGGCATGCAAGTTTTCAATTTGTTTTGATCTTAAGAATAATAACAGTTTTCACAAGAAATTGTTAGATATAATGAAAGATTGATGTGCAATATTTATAGTCTTCTTTTTACTTCATGTATTATATATTGCAAACACATGAGGCATTATTCTTATTCTTAAAAGTTGATAAGCAGAAAAGTCTTCCAGAAATTTAAAAAGGAAAAAAACAAAATTTGATACATTGGAAAACTACTTGTGAATCACCATCTAACATTTCAAAGTTTAAATTACAGCCATGTACCACATAATGACATTTTGGTCAATGGTAGAGCACCTATATGATGGTAGTTCCAAAAGATTTGAATACCTTATTTTTACTGTAACCCTTCTATGTTTAAAACACAAATAATATTGTGTTACAATTGCCTATAGTATTCAGTATAGTAACATGCTGTACAGGTTTGTAGTCTAGGAACTATAGGCGATGGTACATAGTCTAGATGTGTTGTAGGCTGTGCAATGTAAGTTTATTTAAGCACATTCTATGATGTTTGTACAATGACAAAATTGCCTAATGAAGCATTTCCCAGAACATATCCCTGTTGTTATGTGACTGTTATTACTAGGATTGAGAAAATAAATGGACAAACAGGAACTCCATTGGAACTATAGAAATACAAATGAGTAGAAAATTTATTCACTAATATTATAAATCCTATTACGGATTTTAAATTCTTCTTTTTATAACACTAACATTTACGCAGAATGAACATTGGGTTGCTATACATTACACCTGAAACTGGATGATTATACTAATTCTGGTCTGAAGCCTCTAGCTAAGATCTTTTAAGTCATTATGTAGAAATAAACCAGATATTCATGGCATTGAACATAAGGATTTACATCATTTTCCAATCCATGTCTTGATTAACATCTCAGTTTTGGAGAGAGCTTAATAAAATATCAATGATAATTAGGTTGTTATAGGGAAGTAATATAAGAGTGAACTATTTACAAGAAATTAGAAAATAGTTTCAATTATGGAATGTGATATTTTTCTCTGCTTGAAAGTCACAGGAAGCTTTACTTTGTAAAATAATATTAATATATAAAACCAAACTTTATTCCTTCAGAATTTTCTGCTTTGTGTTTATAGCAATAGTTTCTTGAAATCAAAGGTAATATCTGATAATTAATATCATGTGTTAGAATGATAGTCAAATAATCATTATTACACCAGTTAATTCTCTAGTATATGCTATTTTTCTGAGAGATTAAGGAAAATTTTGATTTTGGAGCATGTGTCTGCAGAAGTTGGTAGATGGTACTGAGGATAAAGAAGGTAGAAATGTCATGGTACAGATTTTCCTCTAGCTCAGAAAGCAGACCTTTGGGTTAGAGGAAAATAAGTTAGGATGATCAAGGTTGGATCTTATTTTGTCACCTCTTACTGTATCTTCAATCAATGTTAGTTTGAATTATCCCACAAAACCACAGCAAAAGCATGCTTTCTAGATTTGCCTTCTGGGTTTTATGATTTACCTGACATGTTTTTACTACTCTTCTTAGTTGATCACTTATCATTCTTTTTCAATAAAGTGGAAACAACCCTTAACCTTCATTTCAGTTACTCCACACTGTGTTGAGTTTCATTTTCTCACTCACTCAAAATTCTCATTGTCTGTCTTTAATTTTCATTGTCACTGTTAATTTAAGACTTAATCTAAAACAACAAAGAGGTATTACTTTTTTTCAATATAATTTGCAATACAATTAGACTTCAGGAGAAAAATATTATTATTTTAATAGATGAAAAAGAATTTGATGAAGTACAATAATATTTGTATTGAAAATATTCAGAAAATTAGGAAGACAGGTAATACTCCTTAACTTTGTACAAGCCCAACACATATTTTTTTATAGCTGATAATTTAGATGGTCAAAGAATCAACAAAGATATAGAACAGCACTCTCCAATAAAAATATATGTAAACCTCATATGTAGGTTGTATCAATAATTTGAATTACTCATATATAATTCAAAATATTTAAAAATTAAAAATAAACAGATAAAGTCAAACAATACACTTCTAAATAATTCATGGTTCAAAGAAAAAACATAAGAAAATTTTAAAATACCTTAAAACGAGTGATAGTATGAATGAATAACAAAGCAACATGTCTATTGGATACAGCTGGATGAGTCAGTAAAGGAAACTTTACAGATTATGTCTACCTTGCTGTGTATGTTTTATCTCAACAGCAACAACAAAATGTAAAAAAAAAAAAAAAAAAAAAAAAATAGATGAGTCCTGTTTAAATTAGAAAAGGGTCAAGAATATGTATCTAAAACACCAATGAAAATGTGCAAAGAGAGTCAAGAGATATAAAACCCAAATGTAATGCTCATTCTTGATAGATTCCAAAACAATAATAATGAGTATATTGTGGAAGTTTGAATAGACTTGACTATAACTTATATTAGAAAAGTTTTTTCATTTTGTTATGTGATACTGGTGTATTATAATCTAGGAAGATAAACTTATTTTTTGTAGATACATGATAAAATGTCAATTTGTAATTTACTTTGAAATAATTTAGGAAATGTATGTGTGTGTGTGTATGTGTGTGTGTGTGTGTGTGTGTGTGTGTATGTGTGTGTGTAGAAGAGAAAGAGAATACAAAAAGAAGAGAAAGAAATACTTGGCACAATGTTAATAATTGTTAAATTTGGGATTCATTGATACTATTTCCACTTTTTATTTGAAAATTTTCTAATGATTCTTAATTATATGTTTTATAATGTTTCTACATTATAAAGTAGTATAAATAAATACAATTAGAACATACTTGCATGTATACTATATTGTAATAATAAAAAAAATTTTAATAGAAAATTTAAGGCAAAGAAGAAAAAAAGGAATACTAGATAATGTGGGAATTTGCAAATTCTTTACTGTCTATGTTTTTCAATTTATTCAGCTCCACTGATGATCCATCCTGGTTTGAGATAGTTTAAGTTTAGGAAATATTATCAAATATTTATCTCATTTGTTGTGATTTACCAGAGCCAAAACTACAAGATGGGCTCTGTGGTGAGCTTTAGCCTCATGGAAAAGCTATGAAACACTGCTGACGTTGACTTTGGTCTGATCTGTGGAAATCTGCACATGATGCTGCACATCATCGGGTTCCAGCTTAGATTGCTTACTGTGTGAGACAGTGGTACGTGCGGCTGAACTCAGTATTGACATGGCTCTCTAGATTTTACTAAGACTTTTTCAGTCCATTGGAAACTCATTTTATATCATAGAAAAACAGCTTGCTCCAAAACTTTTTGAACATTTTCAATGGAAATCTAAAAACTGACGAACTTAGCTCTGTTCCAAAGGAGTATGCAAAAAATTGTTTCTAGCTAATGCAATAAAATTCTAAAAGGAAAAAATGTATACAGACTGGAAAGAAAGAAAGAAAACTTTCATTTTTCAGACAACATAATTATCTATGCAGAGAGCCTGAAAGAATAAACAAAACAAATTCTGGAATTAATAAACAATTACAGAATTTCAGGATACACAGTTAATATAAAAAAGTCCATTGCTTTTTTACATATAAGAAATAAATAAATGGCATTTGAAATTTAAATATAATACCATTTACATTAACACCTTCCCAAGTGAAATACTTAGGCATTAATCTAATAATACATGGACAAGGTATATATGAGAAAAATTATAAAAATTCTGATTAAGGAAATCAAAGAAGAACTAAACAAATATGAATATATTTCATATTTATCAATATAATATTATCTTAATTTACACAGTCCCAATCAAAATCTCAGCAAGTTATTTTGTGGATTCTGTGACTTCTTTTTCCCTTTTGCCTTTTTTTTTTTTTTTTTTTTTTCTTAAGACTGGGTCTCTCTCTGTTGCCCAGGCTGTAGTGCAGTGATGTGATTACAGCTTGCTATAACCTTGAGCTCGTGGCTCAAATAATCCTTTCATCTCAACCTCCTGAATAGATAGAATTACAAGCAAGCACCACTATGTCCAGGTAATTTTTAGATTTTTTGTAAGATAGGGTCTCAGTATGTTGTCCAGGTTGTTCTAAAACTCATGGGCTCAAGCAGTCCTCCCACCTCAATCTCCAAGTTTGCTGGGATTATAGGTATGAGAAATTGTACTGAGCTGACACTGTGCATATTGAAAAGCTGGATTCTAAAGATTATATGCAGAAACAAAACATTCAAAATAGCCAATGCAGTATTAAAGAAGAACAAAGTTGAAGGACTGAGAGTATCTGACTTCAAGACTGAAAAGCTATTGTAATCAAGACAGGATAATATTTACAAAAGAACAGACAGATCAATGGAAGAGAATAGACAGCTCAGAAATAAACTTAAATAAAAATAATATGGAGAGGCAAAAGATCCAGCATAGCCAATGCAATATCAAAGACGAACGAAGTTGAAGGGCTGATACTATCCAACTTCCAGACTAGCTATAAAGCTACAGTAATCGAGACAGTGTTGTATTGGCAAAAGACTAGATAAACCGATCAACGGAAGAGAACATAGAGCTCAGAAATAAACTTAAATCAATATAATCAACTAATCTTTAGCAAAGGAGCAGAGACAATACAATTAAAAAAACAGTAGTTTTTTCAACAATTGGATGCTGGAACAATTGAACATCCACATGCAAGACCAAAACAAAACAAAACAATAATATGAACCTAGATGCAGACAATACCCCCTTTACAAAAATTGCTGCAAAATTTATCACAGACCTAAATGTAAAATGCTAAACTGTTAACACTCCTGGAAGATAACATAAGAGAAAAACTGGATGAGCTTGGGCTTGGTGAAGATTTTTGCAGTTGCAATGCCAAAGGAACATTCCATGACAGAATGAATTGATAAATTGGACCTCTTTCAGACTAAAAATTTCTACTCTGTGAAAGACATTGTCAAGATAATGAAAAAACAAGCCACAGATTAAGAGAAAATATTTGCAAAAGGCTTATCAGTAGAAGACTTATTACAAAAATACAAAAACTCAACAATAAGAACACCAATAAATCAATTACAAATGAGTCCTTAATAAACAATTCACCTGAGAAGATATAGTGATAGATAATAACATAGCTGTATTTACAATAAGCACATGAAAAAAAGCTGGATGTCAGTTTTTCATCCTGTCATCAGGGAAATGTAAATTAAAAGAACAATGAGATAGCACTACACACCTATTAGAGTAGCCAAAAATAAATAAATAAAAGAACAATAAGGTACTACATACAAATTTGGGTAGTCAAACACTGAAAACACCATATCCTAGTGAGAATGTGGAGCAATGGAAACTCTGATTCATTGCTGTTTGGAATGCAAAATGGTACCACTATTTTGGAAGACACTTTTGCAGTTTCTTATAAAACTGCACATACTCTTACCACATGATCTAGCGTTTGTGCACCTTAACATGTACCCAAGAAGTGAAAACTTACATCCATGTACAAAAACCTGTACGTGGATATTTATAGTGGCTTTATTCATAATTGCCAAAACTTGGAAGCAACCAAGGTGCCCTTTAGTAGGTAAGCAGAGAGATAAATTGTGGTGTCTCCAGACAATAGAATGTTATATATCACAAAAAATAAGTGAGATACCAAGCAATAAAAGCACATGGAGAACATGCAAATGCATATTACTATGCGAAAGAACCCAATCTGGAAAAGCTACATACTGAATGATTTCAGTGATACAACATTTTGTAAAAGGCAAAATTATGCAGACAATAAAAAGATGAGTTCTTGCCAACGTCTGAGGAAAGGGAGGAATAAATAGGCAGAGTACAGAGGATTTTTATAGCACTGAAATTATTCTGTTTCGTATTGTAATGGTAGACCTATGTTATTATACAGTTTCCCAAGCCCATAGAATGTGCAACACTGAGTAAACTCAGATAAAAGCTACGGCTTATGGGTGAAAATTATGCATTAATGTAGGTTCACTAATTGTAATAATGGTACCATTCTGGTGGGGAATATTGGTAATGGGGAAAGCTGTGCATGTGTAGAGCTGGGGGTATATAGGAAATCTCGGTACCTGCCACTCACTCAATTCTGTTGTGAATCTAAACATTCCCTGAAAAATAAAGTCTATTGAAAATTAATTCAATCTTAGAAAATAGCAATCTACACCACTAGCTAGACTAACCAGGAAAATATTCAAATAAATAAGATCAGAATTTAAAAAGGAGACATTGCAACTGACACAGATAAAATACAAAAGATTATCAGAGATTTCTTTTTTCTTTTCTTCTCTTTCTTTTTTTTTTTTTTTTTTTTTGTTTTTTTGTTTTTGTTTTTGTTTTTTTGAGACAGAGTTTCGCTCTTGTTACCCAGGCTGGAGTGCAATGGCACAATCTCGGCTCACCGCAACCTCCGCCTCCTGGGCTCAGGCAATTCTCCTACCTCAGCCTCCTGAGTAGCTGGGATTACAGGCACGCGCCACCACGCCCAGCTAGTTTTTTTTTTTTTTTTTTTTTTTTTGTATTTTTAGTAGAGACGGGGTTTCACCATGTTGACCAGGATGGTCTCGATCTGTTGACCTCGTGATCCACCTGCCTCGGCCTCCCAAAGTGCTGGGATTACAGGCTTGAGCCACCGTGCCCGGCCGTGATTATCAGAGATTTCTATGAACAAATGTATCCTTACAAACTAGAAAACCTCGAGGAAAATGGATAAATTCCTAGAAACATTTAACCTCCGAAGATTGAACCAAGAAGAAACAGAAATTATAAACAGACCAATATTGAGTAGTGATATTGAATCAGCAATAAAATATCTCCCAACAACAACAAAAAAAGCCCAAGATCAGATGTATTCACAGGCAAATTCTCCCAAACCAAAGATGCTGGTACCAATCCTACTGAAACTGCTCCAAGAAATTGAGAAGGATTGAATCTTCTCTAACTCATTCTATAAAGTTAGTATGATCCTATTACAGAAGACAAACAAGGACAGAACAATAATAACAAAAACTACAGAACAATAGCCCTGATGAACACAGATGCAAAAATCTTTAACATAATACCAACAAACCAAATCCAATAGCATATA
This sequence comes from Saimiri boliviensis, assembly GCF_048565385.1. NCBI lineage: Eukaryota > Metazoa > Chordata > Mammalia > Primates > Cebidae > Saimiri > Saimiri boliviensis. The sequence continues at coordinate 79,419,542 of NC_133450.1, forward strand.
AAAAAGATAATATACCATGGTTAAGTGGATTTTATTCCAGAGACGTAAAGATTGTTCAAAATATATAAATCAATAAATATGACTCATCACATATACCAAATTAAAAACAGAAACCACATTATCATCTCAGTAGATGCAGAAAAATCATTTGATAAAATTCAATATTTCTTCAGGAAAAAAAAAAAACCCTAAATAAACTAGGCATTGAGTAAACATACCTCAAAATAATAGACGCCATATACAACAAGCCCATAGCTAGCATCATGCTGAATGGGGAAAAGGTGAAATCGATTCCCCAAAGAACTGAAAAAATACAAATAAGCCCACTTTCACCATTCCTATTCAACATATTACTAAAATTCCTAGCCAGAGCAATTAGGCAAAAGAAAAGGAGAGGGAGTGGGAGCAGGAGCGGGAGAAGGTAAGGAAAGAAAAAGAAAGAGAGAAGGAGGGAAAGAAGAAAAAGAAAGAGAGAGAGAGAGAAAGGAAGGAAGGAAGGTAGAAAGGGAGGGAGGCAGGGAGGAAAAAGGAAGAGAGACAGAAAGAGACAGAAAGAAACAAAAAGAAAGAAAGGGAAGAAAGGAAGGAAGGTCATCCAACTTGGAAAAGAGAAAACAAAATTATCTCGGTTTGCTCACTATTGTGTATCTAGAAAGCCCTAAAGGCTCCTTCAGAAAGCTCTTAGATTTGAAAAATGAATTATTTAAGGTTTCAGAATACAAAATCAACATACAAAAAGTGGTGATATTTCTATACAACAATAACAATCAAGTGGAGAACCAAATCAAGAACTCAATTCTATATATAATAGCTATAAGAAATAAAATATAATACCTAATAGTATATTTAACCAAGGAGGTGAAAGATCTCTACAGGGAAAACTACAGCTCACTGATGAAAGAAACTGTACATAACACAAATGAAAAAAACATTCTATGCTCATGGATCAGAAGAATTAATATTGTTAAAATGAGCATAATACACAAAGCAATCTACAGAGTCAATACAATCCCTATCAAAATATCAAAGTCATTTTTTGAAAAATTAGAAAAACACAATCATGAAATTCATATGGAACTAAAAAAGAGGCTGAATAGCCAAAGCAATTTGTAGTAGAAAGAATAAGCTGGAGGCATCACATTACCTGATCTCAAATTATATTACAAGCTATGTAGCCAATACATGTACATGGTACATGGTACTTGAGTAGAAGTAGACACGAAAGAATAGAGAATCCAGAAATAAAGTTACATATCTACTGCCAACTGACCTTTGAAAGTCAACAGAAACAAACACTGGGGAAAGGTAACTATTCAATAAACGGTGCTTGGAAAACTGGATTTCTATATGCAGAAGAATAAAACTGCACCCTCATTTCTCACCATACACAAAAAATCAACTCAAGATGGATGAAAAACTTAAATGTAAGACCTAAAACTATGAAAATATCAGAAGAAAATTTAAGAGAATGTCTTCTGGACATTGGTGTAGGCAAAGAATTCATGACTAAGACCCCAAAAGCACAAGTAGTGAAAACAAAAGTAGACAAATTGGACTTAGTTAAATTAAAGAGCTTCTGAACAACAAAAGAAATTATTGGTGAACAGACGATCTGCAGAATGAGAGATAATATTTGCAAAGCATGAGTCTTACAGGGGATTGATACCCATAATTTACAAGGCAGTCAGACAGATCGACAACAATAACAACAAAACAAAAATAACCGTATTAAACAGTTGTTGAATTACATGCATATTTTTTTTTCCAAAGAAGACATACAAATGGCCAACAAGCACATGAAAAAATGCTCAACATCACTAATCATTAGAGAAATGCAAATGAAAACCACCATGAGGTATCATCTTACACCTTCAGAATAGCTATTATTAAAAGACAAAAATAACAGATGTTGACAAGGATGCAGAAAAAGGGAATGCTTATACACTGTTGGTGGGAATGTAAATTAGTACAGCCTCTGTGGAAAACAGTATCAAGATTTCTCAAAGAACTAAAACTAGAACTACCATTTGATCTAGCAATTCCACTACTGAGTATTTTCTCAAAGGAAAAGAAATTACTATATCAAAAAGATACCTGCACTTGTAATGTTTATAGCAGCACTATTCACAATTAAAAAGTCATGGAATCAACCTAAGTGTTCATCAGTTGGTGACTGGATAAAGAAACATTAACTAGAACCTTAATTTTTCTTAAATCAGACTTTCACTTATTTCGTCAATGTGTGTGTTCATTTTCTTCCAACTCCATCCGAGGCTGATTCTTGCTAGTAGGTCAAACGACAGTTAATAAAAGGAAGTCATTCTTTCCTTCATGGAGTTGATTATCATGCCAGTTTCAAATTCTGAAAATAGAAAAGATTTTCTTCAGGTTTAACTTATTTCATTTATTTATTTATTTATTTATTTATTTATTTATTTATTTATTTTGAGACAGAGCCTTGCCCTATCACTCAGGCTGCAGTGCAGTGGCGTGATCTCAGCTTACTGAAACCTCCTGCCTCAGCCTCCTGAGTAGCTGGGATTACAGAAGCCTGCCAGCAAGCCCAGCTATTTTTCGTATTTTTGGTAGAGATGGGTTTTCGCCATGTCGGCCAGGCTGGTCCTGAACTTCTGATCTCGTGATCTGCCTGCCTCCAGCTCCCAGAGCACTGGGATTACAAGCGTGAGCCACTGTGCCCAGCCTAACTTAACTTTTGAATAAACTGTCTGGACTTCCAGAATCACACCCAAAATATCTTTGGACTTCTTTTCTCTTTCATCAAAATTAGCTTGGATTGTTGCTCTTTAATTATCAGTTTAAGAATCTGTGATTACTTAAGAGACTACTCTTTTGTTCAAATTAAACATGAATATAACTATATTTTCAGAAAAGCTATTGGTAAATTTTTAAATACATGAGTCTAATATGTGAGTTTTATATTTTTGTTATAATTACCACTGCATTATATCATCAGTATTAAAGTATTATAGGTATAATTTATTAGTAAAGAGGTAAAAATCCAAAGGTAATTTTGTCTTGATGGGAATTATTTGCCATAATCCTATGACAAATGTAAAACTTGACTTTTACTTCAATAATGATTTTTTAATACAATTATGTAAATATGACCTATCATAACTATGGGGTACAACTGAAACTGTATATATTTTTAGAGGTAAATCTATATCATAAAATATTTCTATCAAAAAAGAATAAAGGGTAAGGCTTATTAACAACATGGCTTACTAAGGAAGTAAGGAATGGAAGTGAACCCAAAATATATGAGGAAAAAAATAAAGATAGCAAGAGAAACAAAATATTCAAGAGAAGCTTATTAAATGACAAGCTTGTTTCTTGAAAGATACTAAAATAAAAACTCACCTGAGTTGTTTTTTTTTAAACCTAGGGAAGGTGCAGATAAACAATATTAGGACAGAATAACATAATTAGAGAAATAACAAATTAAAAAAATAAGTTAGAAATATCATAATTAAACTTAAGAGCTTCTTTACAGCAAAAGAAACTATCATTAGAGTGAACCAGCAACCAACAGAATGAGAAAAAATTTTTGCAATCTACCCATCTACAAAGGGCGAATATCCAGAATCTGCAAGGAAATAAAACAAATTCACAAGAATAAAACAACCCCATTAAAAACTCAGCAAAGGATATGAACAGACACTTTTCAAAAGAAGACATTTATGCAGCCAATGTACATATAAAAAAATGCTCAACATCACTGGTCATTAGAGAAATGCAAATCAAAACTACATTGAGATACCATCTCACACCAGTTAGAATGGTCATCATTAAAAACTCTGGAGACAACAGATGCTGGAGAAGATGTGGAGAAATAGAAATGCTTTTACACTGTTGGTGGGAATGTAAATTGATTCAATCATGTGGAAGACAGTGTGGCAATTCCTCAAGGATCTAGAAATAGAAATACCATTTGACCCAGCAATCCCATTACTGGGTATATACTCAAAGGATTATAAATTGTTGTATTATAAAGACACATGCACACGTACATTCATTGCAGCACTATCTACAAAAGCAAAGACTTGGAACCAACCCAAACACCCATCAATGATAGAATGGATAAAGAAAATGTGGCAGATATATCCTAAGAAGTACTATGCGGCCATACAAAAAAGGATGAGTTCATATCCTTTGCAGGGACATGGATGAATGTGGAAACCATCATTCTCAGCAAACTGACACTAGAACAGAAAACCAAATACCGCATGTTCTCATTCATAAGTGCTTGTTGAACGAGAACACATGGACACAGGGAAAGGAACATCACACACCAACGTCTGTTGGGGGGTACGGGAGCTAGGGGAGGGATAGCATGGGGTGAGGGGATAGGGGAGGGATAACATTAGGAGATATACCTAATGTAGATGACAGGAGTATGGATGCAGGAAACCACCAAGGCATATGTATACCTATGTGGCAATCCTCCACGATCTATACATGTACCCCAGAACTTAAAGTATAATAATAATAAAAAAAGAAATATCGTAATTCTATTCCTATATATTTAAATAACTAGACAAAATAAACAATAAACACAAACATAGGGTAGGTCTTGGAAAACTACAGCATGATAAAAGTTTTTGAAAATGAGATTTACAGCACTACCTCATTTAGGCAAATTTGAAAGATGCACTTAAAACACCATTATATATTTTACAAGAGTATGCACATCATTTTAACTGTTTACAATTAACTTGTTAGCTATAATTTATAAACAACAATGCAAGTCAGTCATTTTAAGGATATGGTTTGATATGTTTGACAGATATACACAAGAATATAAGCACCACTAAAATAAAGATATAGAACATTTCAATCAATGCCAAAATGTTCCCTTATGCTTCTTTGCAGTCAGTTTTTCACCACCTCAATCACAGGCACTCATTGACCTGTTTTCTATCTCTAATTATTAATTCTGTTAATTATATTTTGAGTTGATTTTTGTGTATGGTGTGAGATAAAGGTAAAGGTTCATTTGTTTATGCCACACGAATGTAGGATTTCCAGCACAATTTGTGAAAAATACTATCCTTTCTCTGTTTATTTATTTGACTACTTATGTCAAAATGTTAGCATTTAATTAATAATATACTTATAGATCTATTTTCAGTTTTTCTCTTCTGTTTCATTGATCTATATGCCTTTCTCTCTTTTTTTGAGACAGAATCTCCCTCTGTGGCCACGCTGGAGTGCAGTAGTGCAATCTCAGCCCACTGCAACCTCCACCTCCCGGGTTCAAGCGATTTTCCTGCCTCAGCCTCCTGAGTAGCTGGAACTACAGGTATGCCTGTCTTTCTACCAACATTATATTACCTTTATTTGCAATAAAGTATTGAAATCTCAAAAAAGAAACAAACAGTCCTGAACTTTGGTTAAAGAAGATTTGAATAGAACTATGGACACTTACCAGATACATAAACATGGGGAAGTTATTTAAATTATCTGAGCATCAGTTTCTTATCTGTAAATGAAAGTAATAATACTTACCTCAGAGGATTTGGTGAATAATAAATAACATGTAAAGTGGTTTGTACAATACTTGGCACATAACAGAAACAGTAAAAGTTAGCTATGACTAACTTTAACAGTTGACTGATATACAATGAGACTAAGAGTATTCAAATAACAATTTAAAAACCAACTGGCAGACTGAATCAAATTATAGCTTACAATTACTACAGTAGTTTATACTATGGAGAGCACAGAAATAAGTTCTGAGCTCAATGGAAGTAAATACTGAATGATTAAATAAAGACAAGGCAATGGAACAAAGAATTCGTGAAATAATATTTTATTAAGATAGTGATGAAGAAATAGTATTAGCAAAGAAAAAGAAGAAAACCAACACTGAGAGACTGTGAATTCTAATACTGTTGAAAAATTTATGATATTCACTGGGATATTTTATCAGATGGTTTTCAGTTTCTGCTGTGTAAAATCTTTACAATCATTATAGACATATAATAAAAGTTATGTTATTTTCCAATCTATGTATCACAATAATGTCATTTACACAAAAATCCATGAAGAATATTAAATAAGTATTTTTGCTGGTTATTATCTGTGTAACCTTCATTCCTGTCCATGTAACCTTCACTCTGTAAGATGAGGGTCATAATTCTGTGTTGTTTGCATTGCTGGGGTAGAAAGGAAGTCTGAACTCATTTCTAATTATTAAGTGAAGAAAACATGATATAACATCTGGAGGTCATAGTAGTTTTTGTGGGACTCAATGGAATACTGATAGAGTAAACTTAAAATAACAATAGTTACATGTGCGGCAAATTAGAGACCATCCAACATTGTGTTCCAGTGCCTAGATAAGAAGAGGAAACAGTTGTTGAGTGCTGATTATGGGCCACGCTGTCTTCTAATCACGGTGTCCATAGTAACTCATTCAGCCCCACAACAACTTTAGAAAGTAGGTACTAGTATTTTTTTCCCATTTTACAGATAAATAAACAGAAGCAAAGAGAGATAAAATAACCTTTCCAAGGGTGCACAGATTTAAATAAAATCAAATAATTTTGCTTCAGGCTTTAGGACTTGTTGCCACATCTCTATTCTCTACTTACCAAGATTTACGAAGAAACAGGAAAACAAACAAGATAAATGTGACATTTTTCGGTTTTAATAATTATTTACTAATTACTGAATAAGCAGTAAACTTTGTTCAATTTCGTGTAATACTGTGGCTCAACTAGAATAAAATTTAAGAACTTCTTGCAGAAAATAAAAGCATTGGAGGTTAGATGGGGACCAGGAGACAGGTAACTGGACGTAATATTTTCCTTTCCCTCTCTGAATTAATGTAGCATAGTAATGAAGATGACAGTGAAACAGGAGAGGTTCCCTTGTGGCCCCTCGAAGGGCATGTGATGAGTGTGGCTCCCTACTTCAGCGCCCGCTGCGCAAACCTCTAGGGATGGGCAGGCTGTGGGGCTCCAAGCCCAGGGCAGTATCTAGGATTGAATGTTTACAGCTGAAACCCCAGCAGGCATGCGTCACAGGGCGCTCTTTCAGTTTGTCGTCTAGATTGTGTTAACCAGCTCAATTAGATCCTCTACCTTGTCGCAAGGATACAGGGTTTTCTGTATCCCAGGTTCTTGCCTTCGTGTGCCGGAAGACTCGAATCACAGGTGGGCTTAGAAAATGAATGTAAAGTTTCATTGAGTGGAAGTAGCTCTCAGGCAATGGGGCAGCCAGAGGGGAGCTGGTTTTCCCCTGGAGTTAGGCGGCTGGGCGGTCCTGGCTCTCCTCCGACTGCTCAGGCCAAACTGCGCCGGGTCCCGCTCTCCATGGCCAGCCAGCATCTCTCCGTGTGCTCTTCCCGCATGTCTTCCCCTCAACATCCTCTCAATGTCTAGCCGCTTGTCTTCTTCCGCTGAAGTGTTCCTCTCGCTGTCCAGCTGATTCTGTCTGCCTGCTAGGGTCTGGGGATAGGGGAAGGTGTGAGAAGGTGTGTTTATGGGCACAGGATGGGGGTTTGGTGGGTCAGGGTGGTCTTGGAGAATGCAACTTTTGGATGTGAAAGCAGGAGTGCCTGTCCTCACCTCGGTTCATGGGGGTGGAGCCCTAGCCAGGGACCCACCTTTCTCTCAGGGAACCCACCACTTCCCTGTCCCCCTCCCGTATCAATAGTAACATTGTCATTGATTAAAAACAAAAATAGCTAAGGATAGCTAGTACTAAAATTGGCACACAGTAGGTCTTCAATAATTATTTGATGAATTGATGATTAATGATTGAGCACTTCTTATATGCCAGAGAAAGTAGATCTTATATATAAACAACTTAATATTATTTTACCATTTTACAAATGAAAAAATTTAGCTATTAAGAAGATAAATGATTTATTTAAAGGTCAGCTTTCTAGTGGTAGAGCTAAGATTCAAACATAATTTATCTTTTTTTCATTCTTACAACGATTTCTGTTTCTAAATTTTCTACAACGATGTCGAACGTCTCTCCCTATCTCCATATTTTATAGACTGGAAATAGCAATTCTATCAGGCACTCATCCAACTCAATTATTTTAAAAACTACCTAGTTTGTTTCATAGAGTTTGCTATAATGGCTTTTTATGTTTAAATAATATGTGTAAGCACCATGTAATGCAAAAAGCTCTGCCAAATTTTATCTTATTTGATAGTTTAGTACAACTATGAGATAGATTGAGAGGAAATTACTGTTATTCCTAGTTTGACAGATAAGGAAAGTGATAGAAAGATCAGAGCTGTACTCAAGTTCAAGCACTTAGTCAGCTGTGGAAACAACTCTAACCCAACTCTTTTTACTCCAGGCTTCTGTGCTTTCCATTGAATTCCTTGGCATTCCTGTAATGCTAGTGAGATTAATGGCAGATATTTTAAGGATCCTTTCTTCTTTACAACATAGCTATTGCAGCAAGGGCTCCCTCAGAAGTAGATCCTGGGGCAAGGATTTAGTACATGTAGTGTATTGGAGAGAATCAAAGACTACAGGTAGGGAGGGCTGCCCAGGATGAAATCACTCCCTCAGCTTCCGGCAGTGTGGCCAGGTGACAGACCTCAGCTCAGCTTCTCTCTGGGACTTGCCCTTCTTTGAAAAGAACAGCCCTACTCAAGATTATTTCACTTTCTTGGGGATAGTCCCTTTCTAATGACTGATCCAATGCAAGAGGAATGAACCTTCCTTCCCTGTTGTCCCAAGTCAGAAAAAATTTAAAGGGCTTTCTGGGCTCTGGAGAACCATAAAGAATAGACTAGACCTTTTGCTGGGCATACATCATGATCCAATTTCTCTATTTGCCCAGTCCTGCTTTCTTAACTCTTTTTGGTAAATGTGTCAAGATGAGACTGGAAGCATCTCACCAGTCACTCCTTTGTATTTCACTAATAACTGTTGATGTTTAAATGATAATTTCTAGAAAGTGTAGTGGATTAGAATTTACATAAATACTTAATGTGTTTGCAAGAATGTTTTTGAATTTGTTTTCTCCCTCTGAAAACCTTTTTTTCTATTTGAATGTGTTATGATAAATGAGGCAATGTGTTAGGTAATTTAGACTTCTTTGAAGAAGACACTATAAATCTTAGTTATTTTTACTAGATTATTATGCTTACTTTGCATTAATTTGGAACAGACATGATTGCCTTAGATTTTTGCAAGTATAGAGAGCTCCACAAAGGAGTTTGGTGTCAACAAATTTATGACTTGTAGTATATATCTTAACAGAAAAGTCTTACATCTTAGAAGAAAAAACTGGCTGCAAGGTCAAACTTTTTCTACTAAAAGTCAAGATTCCTTGCTTAACCTGGTGAAATTATAGACTTGGTTGTGTCTGAGACTCCACAGAGAAGGTGGTTCTCCCTTCATGATGTTTAAGCACACTGAGGAGAAATCAGCCTTGAGGGCCAGGATGTGACACACTTTTTCATCTATCTAGCTCTCCCCAGATTTCTTCATATTCAAACCTAATAAAGATCTTGCAGTTATAATACAGGTGAAAAATTCAAACATCCTTGTGCTACTTCACATGCAAAGAATACCTTTAGTAATATCGTTACCTGAAATCCGCAAAGTCATTTTTATGTAAGATATTTTCCCATTTTCATGTTGGTTATGATTTTGTTGAAAGGCCAAATTCTAAGGATTGCAGTGCAATAAATCCCTTGACCAGCTGAGTTTTACATATTTTACACTTAAAATATGTGCACATATTTTAAAACAACTTGTAATTTTTTATGTATTTTTTTAAAAATTCTGTTGTTCTAATGAAAGTATCTACTGCAATTCACAGCCCTGGTCTAGGTCAAATGAGGACACTTTCCCATTAAATAGTATGGAACATATGAGAAAAATATTGGACAGCAGGTGGTGTCAGATTTGTATTTTCTACTTTTATAGTATCTTTCTCCAAGAAATCTCCAAGCTCTATATGCAGTACTTGGGCATAGCATTTTAATAATGTGTATACCTTTGAGAGAGTTTTTCCAAAGCATACATATATTCAATTCTTTCTAATTACTATACCTCATAAAGAGCTTCTTAAATTTGCTTTTAATTAGGAGTTTTGTTCCTGTTGTACGTTTTGTTTCTAGTCCTCCCAAATGTTTTATGGAGGAGGTGTTTGACTGCCTTGCTCTATGGTCACCATGTACTAGTTAGTATTGTACATGAACCTGAACTGAAGTATAAGTTTGAAGATGCATTCAAGTTCCAGGACCTTTTCATTATTACCTGAGAAACTTAAATTAAAATTAATCTCTTTGAAAAGTACTTAACATCTACTCCTAGGATTGGTGTGAAAATTAAAAAGATATTGTTGTCAGAAACCTAGACAATTACTCTGTAATGATTCTCAGTAAAGACTCCATTCTCTACCTTTCGTATCCTTTCTGATCCTATGTTATGCATCCAATTTTCAAAAGCACTTTAGAGCAGTAGATCTATATTTATGCTATTTCTGCATATGTTCTACAAATTCAGTGTCAAAATGATGAAAGGAATTGTCATTGCTGCCCACACTGCTTATGAAAGGTACACAGACATCAGAGAATCACAGTTCACTGAAGGATGAGTTCCATGGACCCAACTACCTGAAGGAATTCCTTCATCAGTTCCTCACTACCCAACTATTGGATTTGACTGAGGTTCTCTCACTATGACAAAGTGATTTTCACTTACAACTGTTGTCTGCCTTTTTTCCTTTCAAATGAAGCAATCAAAAAACATTTTGAGCAGAAACTGTGACTTGAGAAATGAATTAGATAGCAAGTGATGTGTTTCCTCAGCCCTAAGGTTCTTATACTACGTATATAATTAAAACAAATGGACTTTGATTCCTAGCTATGACATAATAGTCTATGTCAGATTAACCTTTCAATTGAGGGGTTGAGAAGAGTATTAGGAGGTGAGAATATAAAAGCTGGAAAAAGAAGGTAAAAAATAAAAATAAAAAAGCTGTTGGAAGGCACTGGAGCTTAACCAGTGCAGGTAGTTTCAGAGTCTATGATCCTTAAGAGGAAGAAGCACAGTAGGTGAGCTCCAAGTTCATCCAAGCTTTTTCTTCTAAGGACATTTTCAGAACTTTGTTACTGGAGAATGGAGATTGGCAGAATGAATTGGCTGAGAAGACAGAGTTCAGATCCTCTAGCATTTCACAGCCAAGTTCTGGACAGAGAGGCAATGCAAAGAAGGGGTTCCAAAATCTATCTGTGTACTTCTATGAGTCTTTGGCCAGCACTTAGTCTGTGTGTGTACAGGGAAAGTCACCAAGACAAAACAAAACAAAACAACAACAACAGAAAATACAATAAAACATGACATCTAGAAGATTAAAAGGGTGAGAGGAAATTTTAGCATCTCTGTTACGTTGTGAGACAGAGGTTGGCACTCAAGCATTTTGAATGTGGAGGAACTTTCATGAATACGCTGGGCTTTCAGATGAGACTCCAGAAAGGTCACGTCCTAGGAGAAATGGCCCACAAAAGGAATAAGTATCATATTCTGGGAGTAAAACAAACAAACAAACAAACAAACAAAAAAACCTCAAGAGAAGCAGCTTTTAAGGAAGTCTAAACCCACACCTCCCTAGGATCACTCTGTTCTTCTAGTGGTCTTTCTGCCTCCCAGAAAAGACCTAGTCATCTTTAGAGAGAGAAAATATCAAGAAGAGCCTTTATTATTTTTTCCAGCTTTACTGAGGTATAATTAACAACTAAAAACTGTATACATTTACATTATAAAAAGTGATGTTTTGATATATGTATACATTTTGAAATAATTACCACAATTAAGCTAATTAACATATTCATCACCTCACTAATTATCTTTTTTGTGCTGAGAACAGTTAAGATCTCTCTTCGCAAATTTCAAGTATACAATATAGTATTATTAATTATATTCACTGCTGAGTGAGATGGCTCACACCTGTAATCCTAGCATTTTAGGAGGTGGTGGTGGACAGATCACTTGAGGCCAGGAGTTCAAGACCAGCCTGGCAAACATGGCAAAACCCCATGTCTACTAAAAATACAAACGAATTTGCCAGGTGTTGTGGTGCATGCTTATAGTCCCAGTTACTTGGGAGGCTGAGGCATGAGAATTGCATGAACCCAGAATGCAGAGGTTGCAGTAAGCCAAGATCATGCCACTGCACTCCAGCCTGGGTGACAGAGCAAGACTCTGTCTCCAAATATATATATATATATATATATATATATATATATATATATATATATTTAACATACTATATGTTAGATCTCCAGAATTTATTTATCCCATCTAACTGAAACTTTATACCCTTTGACCAACATCTCTTCATTTCCCTCACCCCTCCAGTCCCCAGAAACCACCATTCTACTCTCTGCTTCTATGAGTTCAACTTTTCAGTCCTCCTATAAATGAGTTAATGTGGTATTTGTCTTTCTGTGCCTGGCTTATTTAATTTAGCATCATGTCCTCCAGGTTCACCCAGATTGTTACAAATGACAGGATTTTCTTCTTTTTAAAGCTGAATAATATTCCATTGTATACAATATACCACACTTTCTTTGTCTATTAATATGTCCATAGACACTTCAATTGATTCCATATCTTGGCTATCACGAATACTGCTACAATGACCATGGAAGCACAGACATCTGTTCAACATATAGATTTCCATTTCTTTAGCGATATACCCAGGAATAGGGTTGCTGGATCACATGGTGGTTTTTGTTTCTAATTTTTTTAGGAAACTCCATGCTATTTTCCATAATGCCTAATTTACATTTTCACCAACAGTATACAAAAGTTCCTTTTTGCATAGGTTGTGAAATAAGGGTCGTTATATTCTTCTGCAAGTGTTGACATATCATTGTCAACACTTCTCGGGGTTTATTTTTGGTCTTTCTTATAATAGGCATTCTAACAGATATGAGATAATATCTCACTGCAGTTTTGATTTGCCTTTTCCTGATGTTTGATAATGTTGAACATCTTTTCTTATAGATGTTGTCCCTCTGTGTTTCTCTTCTTTGGAGAAGTGTCTGTTGAGTCTCTTTGCCCATGTTTAAATCAGATTATTTGTTTTTTAGCTATTGACTTACTTGAGTTTCTTATGTATTTTGGATATTAACCCCTTATCACATATATGATTTGCAAATACTTTCTTCTATTCTGTAGGTTGTCTCTTCCTTCTATTGACTGTTTTTTTTTTTTTTTACTGTACAGAGTATTATAGTTTGGTAGAATCCTATTTGTTTAATTTTGCTTTTGTTGTCTGTGCTTTTGGTATGATATAAAAAAAAATCATTACCTGAATCAGTGTCAAGAAGTTTCTTTTTCCCTGTGTTTTCTTTTAATAGTTTTCAGGTCTTATGTTTAAGTGTTTGATCCATTTTAAATTTATTTTTGCATAGGTTGTGAAATAAGGGTCCAGTTATATTCTTCTGCAAGTGGATATCTAGTTTGCCCAAGATCTTTCATTGAAAAGACTGTCCTTTCTCCATTATGTGTTCTTGACACTTTGGTTGAAGATAAATTGACTATAATTCCATATATTTATTTCTGGGCTCCATGTTCTATTCCATTGGTATATCTTTCAGTTTCCATGCCAGTGTCATGCTGCTTTGAGTATAATAGTTTTGTAGTATATTTTAAAATCAGGTAGTGTGATGCCTCCAGCTATGTTCTTTTTGCTTAAGATTACTTTGGCTGTTTGGAGACTTTTGTGGTTCCTTAGGGATTTTAAGATTGTTTTTGTATTTCTACAAAAAAAATTATTGGAATTTTGATAGGAGTTTCATGTGTAGATTGCTTTGGGGTAGTATAGACATTGAATCTGTAGATTGCTTTGGAGCAGTATATTATTTTAACAGTATTAATTCTTCCAGTCCACGAACACTGAATATCTTCCATTTATATGTGCCTTTAATTTCTTTTATTAATATTTTATAGTTTTCAATGTACAAGTCTCTCATTCACTTGACTAAATTTATTCTTAAGTATTTTTGAAGCCAATGAAAATGATGTTTTTAAAAATATTTTTACTTAGTGTATTGTTAGTGTATAAAAACACTATTGATTTTTGCATTTTTATTTTTCATCTTGGAACTTTACAGGGTTGTTTATGAGTTATAACAGTTTTTGGTGTAGTCTTTAGGTTTTCTTTATTAAGAATATATCATCTGCAAATAGAACAAATTTTACTTCTTCCTTTATCATTTGGATACATTTTATTTATTTTTCTTGCCTAATTTCTCTGGCTCAGACTTCCAATACTATGTTGAAGTCATGAATTGCAAATCTATATCTTCTTCCTAGTGTTAGAGGAAAAGCTTCCAGCTTTTCATCATTAAGTATAATGTTAACTGTGGGCTTCTCATATATGACCTTAATTTTCTTGTACATTCCTCCTACACCTCATTTTCTAAAATTTTTCTCAAGAAAGGATGATGAATTGTATTAAATGCTTTTTCTGCATTTATTGAGATGATAACATAAATTTTATTCTTCATTTGTGTGTGTAGTGTATTGCATTTATTGATTTGCCTATGTAGAATCACCCTTGAATCCCAGGGGTAAATCTCAATTGATCATGATGTAGAACTTTTTCTGCTGACCAAGACTTCCAGTACAACACCTAAGACCAATCAAGTTAGTTGACATTCTTGTTTTGTTTCTCTATCAGGGGAAATTATTAAATACATTATTAGTATGCTGTTAAATGTAAGCTTTTTTTTGTAGAACTTTTTGTCTGATTAAGAAAATTTCCTTATATTCCTAGCTTGTTGGGATTTTTTTTTTTTTTTTTACAATAAACAGGTGTTGAAGTTTATCTGGTGCTTTTTCTGCCTTTATCAAAAGAATCAGTTTTTCTCCTTTGTTTTTGTTAAGGAGGTGGTATGAATTACACTGATTGATTTTCAAACGTTAAATCAACCTTGGGACTACACCGTACTTCTTCATGATGTATTATCCCTTTTATGTATAGTTGCATTTGATATTCTTGTATCTTGTTAAGGATTTTTACTTTCATGACTGTGATAGAGATTAGCTTGTTAAATTGATGTGTTGGATTCTTAACTTTATATCTGGTATTATTCAGTTCTAGAATATATTTTGTATGACCCCTTCTATATTGTTACTATTTTTCTTTCAGAATTCTCAGCTTATTTCTTAATTATGTTACATTCCAATATCTAGACTCTGTTTTTCTGTTTATTTGTACCTTTTAATTTTTAATCTTATAGATGATTGTTGTGTTTATTTTATATAACAGATATATTTATTTGTAGTTTGCATTTCTGTGAGATCAATGGTGAAATCTTCGTTACTATTTTTTGTTATTTCTATTTGATTCATCTCTCTTTTCTTCTTTATTGGTCCATCAAAAAATCAGCTCGTGGATTCATTGATTTTTTTGTGTCTCTCTTTCAATTCTGCCCTAATCTTAGTTATCTCTTGTCTTCTGCTAGCTTTTGAATTAGTTTGCTCTTGCCTCTCTAGCTGTTTTAATTGTGATGTTAGGGTGTAAATGTTAGATCTTTCTAGCTTTCCAATATGGACATTTAGTGCTATAAATTTCCCTCTTAACATCACTTCAACTGTGTCCCAGAGATTCTGGTACATTATTTCTTTGTTCTCATTGGTTTCAGGGAACTTCTTGACTTCTGCCTTAATTTCCTTATTTACCCAGGAGTCATTCAGAAGCAGATTGTTCAATTTCCATGTAATTTTGTGATTTGGAGTGAATTCCTAATCTTGAGTTCTAATTTGATTGCACTGTAGTCTGAGAGACTGTTACAATTTCCGTTCTTTGCCATTTGCTGAGGAATATTTGACTTCCAATTATGTGGTCGATTTTAGAATAAGTGTCTTGTGGCACTGAGAAGAACATATATTCTGTTGATTTGGGTGGAGAGTTCTGTACATGTCTGTTAGGTCCACTTGATCCAGAGCTGAGATCAAGTCTTGAATATCCTTGTTAATTTTCTGTCTTGTTGATTTGTTTAATATTGACCATGGGGTGTTAAGTCTCCTTCTATTATTGCATGAAGTCTAAGTCTCTTTGTAGGTCTCAAAGAAATTGTTTTATGAATCTAGGTGCTCCTGTATTGGGGGCATATATATTTAGAATAGTTAACTCTTCTCGCTGATTTATTCTCTTTACCATTATGTAATGCCCTTCTTTGTCTCTTCTGATCTTTTTTGGTTTAAACTCTGTTTTATCAGAGACTAGGATTGCAATCCCTGCTTATTTTTTGCAAGGCAGGTCTGGTGGTAATGAAATCCCTCAGCATTTGCTTGTCTGTAAATTTTCTTGGTACATTTTTTTCTCATCCCTTTATTTTGAGCCTATGAGTGTCTTCATACATGAGATGAGTCTCCTGAATACAGCACACTGATGGATCTTCAGTCTTTATACAATTTGCAAAGTGTCTTTTAATTGGAGTATTTATCCCATTTACATTTAAGGTTAGTATTGTAATGTTATGTGCAAATTTGATCCTGTCATCATGATGCTTATCTGTTTATTTTTCACATTAGTTGATACACTTTTTTCACATTGTCATTGCTCTTTATATTTTTTGTATATTTTTGCAGTGGCTGGTACCAGTTTTTCCTTTCCATATTTAGTGCTTCTTTCAGGAAATATTGCAAGGCAGGTCTGGTGGTGATGAAAATCTCTCAGCATTTGCTTTCCTGGAAAAGATGTTATTTCTCATTTACTTACAAAGTTTAGTTTGGCTGGATATAAAATTCTTGGTTGAAAATTCTTTTCTTTAAGAATGTTGAATATTGGTCCCCAGTCTCTTCTGGCTTGTAGAGTTTCTGCTGAGCAGTACTATAAACACCTCTATGCAAATAAACTAGAAAAATCTAGGAAATTGGTAAATTCCTTCACACATACACCCTCCCAAGACTAATCCAGGAAGAAGTAGACCTTGAATAGACTAGTAGCAAGTTCAGAAATGGAGGCAGTAATTAACAGCCTACCAACCAAAAGAAGCCTAGGACCAGAAGGATTTATAGCCAAATTCTACCAGAGTTATAAAGAGGAGTGAGTACTATTCCTTCTGAAACTATTCCAAACAACTGAAAAGGAGGGACCCCTTCCTAACTCATTTTATGAAGCCAGCATCATCCTGATAGTGAAACTAGGAAGAGACACAACAAAAGAAAGAAAAATTCAGGCCAATATCCCTGATAAACATCAAAGCAAAATTTCTCTAGAAAATACTAGAAAACTTAATTCAGCAGCACATCAAAGAATTTATCGATCATCATCAAGTCAGCTTCATCCCCGGGATGCCAGGCTGGTTCAACATACACAAATCAATAAACGTAATCCATCACATAAACAGAACCAAACACAAAACCCACATAATTATCTCAATAGATGCAGAAAGGACTTTGATAAAATTCTACATCCCTTCATGTTAAAAACTCTCAATAAACTAGGTATTGATGGAAGATATCTCAAAATAATAAGAGCTGTTTATGACAAACCTATAGCCAGTATCATATTAAATGGGCAAAAACTGGAAGCATTTCCTTTGAAAACCAGTACAAGACAAGGATGCTCCCTCTCACCACTCCTATTTAACAGAGTATTAGAAATTCAAGGCATGGCAATCAGGCAAGAGAAAGAAGTAAACTGTATTCAAATAGAAAGAGAGGAAGTCAAATTGTCTCGGTTTGCAGATGGCATGATTTTGTATTTGGAAAAGCCCATCAGCTCAGCCCCAAAATTCCTTAAACTGATAGACAACATCAGCAAAATCTTAGAATACAAAATCAATTTGCAAAAATTCCAAGCATTCCTTTACACCAACAATAGACAAGCAGAGAGCCAAATCATGAATGAATTCCAATTCACAATTACTACACAGAGAATAAAATTCCTAGGAATACAGCTCACAAGGGATGTGAAGGACCTCTTCAAAGGGAATTACAAACCACTGCTCAGGGAAATAAGCGAGAACACAAACAAATGGAAAAACATTCCATTCTCAAAGCTAGGAAGAATCAATATTGTGAAAGTTGCCATAATACCCAACGTAATTTATAGATACAATGCTATTCCTATCAAACTACCATTGACATTCTTCACAGAATTAGAAAAAAAAAAAAAACCTTAAATTTTATGTGGAATTAAAGAAGAACCCATATAGCCAAGACAATCCTAAGCAAAAAGAACAAAGCTAGAGGCATCACACTTCCTGACTTTAAACTATAGTAAAAGGCTACAGTAACCATAACAGCATGGTATCGGTAAAAAACAAAAACAAAAACAAAAACAGAAACAGACATATAGACCAATAGAACACAACAGAGACCTCGGAAGTAGTGCCACACATCTACAACCATCTGATCTTTGATAAACCTGACAAAAACAAGCAATGGGGAAAGGATCTCCTATTCAATAAATGGTGCTGGTGAAACTGGCTAGCCATATGTGGAAAACTGAAACTGAACCCTTTTCTTATACCCTATATAAAAATGAACTCAAGATAGATTGAAGACTTAAATGTAAAACACAACACCGTAAAAACTAGAAGAAAACCTAGGCGATACCATTCAGAGCATAGGTATGGCACAGACTTCATGATGAAAATGCCAATAGCAATGGCAACAAAAGCCAAAGTTAACAAATTGAATCTAATTAAACTAAAAAGCTTCTGTATAGCAAAAGAGACTATCATCAGAGTGAACAGACAACCTAAGAATGGGAGACAATTTTTGCAAGATACTCATCTGACAAACATCTAATATCCAGAATCTACAGGGAACTTAAATTTATAAGAAAAAAACAACCCTATCAAAAAGTGGGCAAAGGATATAAACAGACACTTCTCAAAAGAAGACACTGATACATCCAACAAACATATGAAAAAAGTTCAACATCACTGGTTGTTAGAGAAACACAAATCAAAACCACAATGAGATACCATCTCATGCCAGTCAGAATGGTGATTACTAAAAAATCAAGGATTTCATGACTAAAACACCAAAAAGCAATGGCAATCAAAGCCAAAATAGACAAATGGGATCTAATGAAACTTAAGAGCTTCTGCAGAGTAAAATAAACAATCATTAGAGTGAAGTGGCAACCAACAGAAAGGTAAAAAAATTTTGCAAGCTACTCATTTGACAAAGCACTAATATTCAGAATCTTCAAAGAAAACACACATACAAAAAAAAATCAAAAAATGGAGGAAAGATACGAACAGACACTTTTCAAAAGAAGACATTTATGAGGCCAGAAAATTTATGAAAAAATGAAAAAATGCTCATAATCACTGGTCATTAGAGAAATGCAAATCAAAACCATATTGAGATACCATCTCATGCCAGTTAGAATGGCAATTGTTAAAATATCTGGAGACAACAGATGCTGGAGAGGATGTGGAGAAATAGGAACACTTTTAGACTGTTGGTGGGAGTGTAAATTAGTTCTACCATTGTGGAAGACAGTGTGGTAATTCCTCAAGGATCTAGAAATAGAAATACCATTTGACACAGCAATCCCATTACTGGGGATATACCCAAGGATTATAAATAGGTCTATTATAAAGACATATGCACATGTATGTTTATTGCAGCACTGTTTACAATAGCAAAAACTTGGAACCAACCCAAATGCCCATAAAGATATACTAGATAAGGAAAATGTGGCATGTATACACCATGGAATACTATGCAGCCATAAAAAGGGATGAGTTCATGTCCTTGAAAGGACATTGATAAAGCTGGAAACCATCATTCTCAGCAAACTGACATAAGAACAGTAAACCATACTCGGTATGTTCTCACTCACAAGTGAGTGTTGAACAATGAGAACACATGGACACAGGGAAGGGAACCGCAGACACTGGGGTTTGTTAGGGATATAGGGGAGGGATAGCAGGGGGTGGGGAAATTGGGAAGGGATAACATTAGGAGAAATACCTAATAAAGGTGATGGTAGCAGGAAGGAGGCAGCAACCCACCACGATATGTGTAGACCTATGTAACATTCCTGCAAGATCTGCACATGCACCCCAGAACTTAAAGTTAAAAAAGAAAAAAACATCAATAAACAATAGATGCTGGTGAGGCTGTGGAGGAATAGGAATGCTTTTATACTTTTGGTGGGAATCTAAATTAGTTCAACTATTGTGGAAGACAATATGGTGATTCTTCAAGGATCTAGAACCAGAAATACCATTTGATCCAGCAATCCCATTACTGGGTATATAACCAAAAGAATATAAATCATTCTACTATAAAGACACATTCATGCATGTGTTTATTGCAATACTACAATAGCAAAGTCTTGGAACCAATTCAAATGCCCAACAGTGAGAAACTGGATAAAGAAAATGTGATACATGTGCACCACGGAATTCTATGCAGCCTTTAAAAGGAATGAGATCATGTCCTTTGCAGGGACATGAATGAACCTGGAAGCCATCATCCTTAGCAAATTAACATGGGAACAGAAAATAAAACACTACATGTTCTCACTTACAAGTAGAAGTTGAACAATGAGAACACATGGACACAGGGAGGGGACAGCACACACGAGGGCCTGTTGGCAGGTTGGGCGCAAGGGGAGGAAACTTAGAGAATGGGTCAATAGATGCAGCCAACCACCATGGCACCCATATACCTGTGTAACAAACCTACAAGTTCTACACATGTATCCTGGAACTTAAAGTAAAATAAATTTTAAAAAGAAATTTATCTGTAGATATAATTTGAAGATTAGAATAATTTTGATACCCAGTATAAATGACTCACATTTACTCCTTCTAAGTATCTAAGGACATCAGCAATACGGGAATTAAGAATATTTAAAGTTTTTCTTTTGTTTCGTTTTGTTTTATTTTTGTTTTTGTTTTGCAGTGTCTCTGAGAGTCTCTATTTCCAGTTCACTCTTATACTAAATTGTAGCCTTTTAGAATCCCAACACAAATCATTGAATTTACTACAACTTCCATGCTTTTTGATCCCTGGGTTCCAAAGATGTTCTTTTCCCTGCCCCGGTATGTTACCACAAGTTCTTGTCAAACACTACCAAAATAAATGCCACCTTAAATGCTGGTTAACCTCTTTTGATTTCTATGTTCTTTTGTATATAGTCCCAGTAAAATATTCTTCATCTTATTTGTGTTCAAGGATATCAACATATCTTTAGACTTCTTTGTACCTGTCTCTCTTTCTCACTTGTTCTATAACTGATCTCTGTCAATTCTAATTGTCCTTGGTGAGAAGATTAATTCAAATCATTTAATTGATTATTAATATGATATTATTACCATTGCTATTAATATAATTAGGAAATGTGATTATTACACTTAGTTTCTAGTGGTTAGTAAGTCTTTGAATGTTGAGATTATTTTTATTTTTAAACTTATCTTTATTATTTATAGTAAGCAGGTGTTACGTGTGCAATAAGAAAAACTATTTAAAATGTAAAATTATTAAAGATCAGTATTTGGAGGGACTATATTTTCTGTAGGTTATATGAAATGTTATGGAAGAAAATATAACATGAAAGTAACAGAACTCAGCAATTGAAGGCACTATAAAAAACTAAGGCCAGAGCTGCCTTCTCCCCTATACACTGCACTCGTCTGGTTTTAGGAACACTCAACTTAACTTAAGCAGTAAAGTTTGTAGTGTATCTTTACCGAACTATGATATATCCAAAACAAAAGGGTAGAAAGATGTTGAATTTCACGTTGTAATGTGGATGAGAAGGAGAAACAGAACATGCTTAACTGAGACAAGATACGATTTAAGAGAGACATGAGAACACTCTTAAATATTTGAAAATTTAGTATGTAGAAGAGAGACTTAATTTAATATATGTAGTTTCCAAGTGAAAATAGAAATTTAAGTAAAAATAAGAATGGACATTTTCTGAAAAACCAAAAAGTAGTATGGAGAACCTTGCAAAACATAGTATTTTTTAGCACAGGAGGTGCTAAAGCAAAGTGTGGATGACTAATCAAGCTTTCCTTAAATGAGTGTATTCATTACAAATTTAGAATACTTGTAAAATTTTCTTTCTGAGGTTGTTCTGGCAGTAGCATATAGACTATATTATAAGAAAAAGACCTTAGAATTAAATAAGCTAGGTAATCTAAATGCTAAATTATGAGAACGCAGGCATGTCTGTTGACAGCAGATATGGCAAGCGCACTGAAACCCAAAGGAATTTTTGCAAATGAACCAAGTGATTTAGTAGTTTAATATATTTGCAAGGTAAACTAAAAGATAGTAATCAAAAATGCCTTTTTTAATGTTGTACCATAATACTAGAGAAATGTAGGATTAAGTTGGACAAAAAGGTTAAAAACTCACATGATAAATTGTAAAGGATTTTTAAGTGTTTATTATTGCATAATTTTTTGTATGAAATTTTCTTTCTGATGTCTGAAACTACTTCTTTTCCTGAAAAGCAGCCATTTGCTCTAAAAAACGTTCTACCTCTATAATCAGTCCTGCTGAAAAACTGCAACAACCCATGTGTGAATAATAGGAATTTTTCATTATTTCTGCCTAATTCAATTTTTAGCTTTCCCAATTTAAGGGATGTTCAGGCTCATTATCCATCCTGGAAAGGTGGATTATTGCTGATATAATGGTTTCCTATAGTATGGAACATCTGAAATTCATATAATACTTCCCATGTCTTTTAAAATAGCTATTTTTTCATTGTCCTTCTACTATTTGTATAGCTCTACACAAGAAATTTGTGTTATATCAGGAAACGAGGTAATGCAATTCACAAGTTTTACAGTTTTCTTTGTGTTTTTGTTGTAGGGAGAATAACAGTCACCCAAAAATCTCCATATCTTAATCTCTAGATCCTATGAATATGTTATTTACATGGCAAAAGGGAGTTTGCAGGTGTGATTAAGTTAAGGACCAGAATTTATGGAGATTATACTGGATTAAGCAGAGCCAATTTAGTCACATGGGTCCTTAAAAATAGACAACCTTTTCCTTCTGGAGTCAGTGAGAGATGTAACTACAGAGGAATGTTTTTGAAGATGGAGGAAGAAGGGCATAGACTAAAGAAAAAAGAAGGGATTCTTCTCTAGCACCTCCAGAAAGTACTACAGTTCAGCAACACCTTCATTTTAGCCCTGCGAGAACTCTGTCAATCGTCTGACATACAGAACTGCAAAATAACAAATTAGTGTTGTTTTAAGCCACTAGGTTTGAGACCATAGCAATCCTGAAAACTAATACAATTTTTTTCTCATATATTTGTCACAAGCATGGATTTCCTTACTCATCTTATTAGTTTGAAATGTAGGCAGAAAAAAAAATACAGAGTCCAATTACCACAATCTTAGAGTTTTACTTCTCTTATATAATGAAGAATCCAGATTTCGGCAGACCAAGGCAGGTGCTTCTGCTCAAGGGTGTCATCATATCATCAGATCCAGACTCTTTTCAGGTGTCTACGCTGCCATTCTTTGCACGTGTTTCATTCGCATCATTGCAACATGGATGCAGCTTCTCTAGTTATCACATCGTAATGCCAGGAAAGAAAGGAGAGAGATGCCTGAGTAGAAGAGAAAGTTTCTCTTCTTTTACGATGTGTTTTTCTTTTCCTTGTTAATGAAATGCCATGATAAAACGGATAGCCAATGGAACTAGAGCACAAGGACCACTCTAATTATTTGGCAGAGTATCCAGTAAAGGTCCTCTACAACACCACTATTCATCCGGTCAGGGATGAATAAGGACAGACTGATGGGTCAGCTCTTGGAAGTGCCTGAGTTCACTGCATCTTGTTAAGTTTCCAAGGAACACTAAGTTCTTCCCCTGTCGTGAGAGACATGAGGCAAACTTTGCCTTGGAAGATAGAGGCTGTAGGGCCCTTGGGTGTTGACCCACAGAGTGTTGAACTTCAGGAAATAGCAGAGAGAGAGTTTGGCACAATTTGTTATCCTAGACTGTAGGATTTTGAAAAAGAGCTATTATGCAGTCCATGACCTGTTGATCAGAGGACTATCGAGTGGAAAGGGGACAACCTGGGCGTCTGGCCTGCTGTGCACACAAGCATAATAGTCACTTTTATTTAGAGTGTGATCAGAAAATTTAATCCATTCTACCCAGGCATTTAATCATTAATTTCCTCCTAAAACCCTGATATTCAAACACAGTCATATTAGAGATTAGTGATCCAACATACAAATTTTATGGGACATAACCCTCTCCATAGCATATAGTCACTTAACTGTGTTATATTTACGTATGTCTTATCACCTCAGGTAGACTTGAGTTCCTCTAAGGCAGAGCCTCTGCTATATAATTGTTTTTTCTCCTTTTCAATCTTTCTCACCTATTTGCTGGGCATCTAGTCCTAAATACTCACTGGATGAAAGAGTAGCATCGAGTCATTTCTTTAACAGGCACTTTCCACTTGTCCCTTTCCACTTTGCTGGCTCTCATTTTCCTATGATGTTCAGGTTTAGATTTCCAGATGGTGCATACTTAATTGCTCAGACAGTTCAGCTTGATAAATGACTAGCATTAAGAATTAAGGATTAAATCCTATCCAGTCCTAATTTTTCTCTTGAGGGTGGGCGTGTTTATGCCCTCTTCCCTCTGTCCTGTTAGCCAGTGATAAATACAGTCCAGCTATGGTTTTCATCAGCCCGCTTCCCCTCTCTTTTAGTTTTCTGTTTTTAAAAGGGATGTGAAGAGGTCTTAGGGGAGATGAACGAGTCAACTTTTCCTGTAACTGTGATTATGTCTTAAATTTTAAAATAGAAAAGTGTAAAAATGATCCTGTGCTGAGATTGAATTTTCTTTTAATGCACTAATTCACACTTTTTAGATCATTTGTCTTGCAGTCTATCAAATGAAAGCCTATGGGTAGACTCTAGTCCATCAATTATTGACAGCAAGGCCAGTATTGTGTGCTTTGAGGCTCTTACAGTCTATTTGGTAAAAGGCTAAGTGGAGTTTTTAAATGTGTGGTTCAACAGTAGTATGCTATGTCAAAGAAGTTTAGAGCCAGACTCTACTTAGTAACAATATGAAAGTGTATTTAGCTTATAATTATTGGTGGTAATGAAAGGTCAAATTAGTGAATATCTGAATTTATACTATTTTAGAGAAATGCATTTTTATTTATGGCTATGACAAAGCCCAGTAAAGTTTCTAATTTATCCATCAACAAAATAAAAATCATCTTTAAGTGAAAACATAGCAAAAGGAAGTTACCTCTTCCATCTCATTTTTTAAAATATAGCAATGGGGAAATGTTTTACATTTTGAAATAGTAGCAGACTTTTAGGTGTTTTATGTAACTTCTTTTGGAATGTGGTCTCCAGTGTCTTCAGCACCTAAGAGTAAAGAATGGCCTAATGGATATAGGGTCTTAGGAGGCTAACAACCGTGAAACGGAACTTCTGCTTTCTAATTCCACTATTTCTACAAGGGACCCTTCCCTCCTGCCTCACCCAGGTTTGCACTGGCCATTTATTTACTACATTCATGCCCTTCTGACTTCAGTGCTTCAAGACCAACCACACACACACGAACGAATCCTCATACTTAACTAAAACAACATGATTTAAAAATCTGACCACTATACAGCCAGGCTACATGTACGTATGTATATTATACAGCATTTCTTCATTTAACCTACCTTATTATTGTCTTTATGCTGCTATGCTAGGGATTGTACCTGGAAATCACTTCATCAGCAGAAATCAAGAAACAGTGTGTCAAAGGAGTTAAAGGCACATGATTCAGTATCAGACAGACCTGGCTCCCAGCTTTGTCTCAGCCACATATTAGTCATTTGGCCTTGGGCAAAGTGCTTTTAACTTTTTAAGCTATGGTATCTTAGTCTATAAAACATATTAAAAATGTACCCACCTTCTATCTTTGTTATAATAATTAAATTCAATAATGTAGGCCCATATTAGGTAGTCAATAAATGTCTGTCATTTTCATACAGATTAGCACCAAGTGACTTCCCTCTATGTAACTCATAAAAATTCCTTTTCTATGATACAAAATAATTGGTACCAACATGGCTATTAATAAAAAAAATCAACCTTTTAATGGGAAACATTCTGACATGTTAATAATTATATCAACATCACTTCTATTTTTTGTTTTCTATTTATTGAAAGTTTATATTAATTGTTAGCAAATATTCTTGCTTAAGATAGTTGAAAAGGAACCTAAATTGGTGAGAGTCATCTATGATAACATTTTGTTGTGTTTTATTGCATTTTGGGGTAGTAACCCCTTCTAAAAGTAAACATATGTCTGGTCTGTCTTGATGTAATAATAAATTCCAAATGAATGGAGTTCAAATAGAGATTTTTACCTTATTTTTTTATGGGCTATTACTTTAACCACCCATTTGAATGTCACTTCTGCTTAGTAGCTTTGCTGTTTACTGAAAAAAAAAAAAAAAAAAAAAAAAAGAAAAAGAAAAAAGAAAAGAAAACAAAAGAGAGAGAGAGAAAAAAAAAAGCTGTTCAAAGATGAGAAAGCCTTTTTTTAATTTTCATTTTTATTTTCCAGGACTAATCAAGCTTTCACTAAGCTAGAAAAAGCTTAAAGATTCTAACTCATCCACTGCACCCATTGCGATATAAACCAAATTAATCCTAAACAAAAGAGCACCTCCTCCAATAAATGTGTAGCTGCTGAAATAATAACAATCTAGCCACTGAACACCCACCTGCTTCTGCTGTGCTTTGGAGCCATACTCAGGCTGTGCAATACACTTTATGCTTTCTTTACCTAGGAAGTGGTGAGTTTAGTAAGGGTCAAGATGTACCTCTTTAGCATGGCAGTCAAGGAAGAGCCTCAAAGACACTTGGGGACTTGTTACTCCCTTGCATCGAATGCATTCCTCTAAAGGATCCTTGTTTGTAACCCCCCTTTCTTGACTCTACAGGCAGAAACTACTTCTGTCATTATTAAAGTTATTCAAATTTTCTCGACAAGAAGCTGTTTAGCAAACTCCAGTTTAGGGTCTATCTCAGTACATTTCAATGTTCCAGCAGAAGGCTAGGGCACAATGTTTGGTGAGTTTCTGGTGGGAAAACAAATGAAAAATATGACTCCTAAGAAGTAAATCTTGACTTATCTCATCAGCGTTCCTCAATATATGTGTGCTCCCTGCTCGATCGTCTTGCTTCTTGCTGACATCTTTCTCTGTGCTGGCAATTTTCAGATTCTCTTGAGTTAAGGAACTTGGGAGTATTGCATGCCAACCAAATTACCTCAGTGTTGATTTGCACCAGAACCAAGTATTCTTAAAGGACAAGATACCTCACATGAGGACAGATTGTAGGGTATGTTTTAAACAAAGCTTCTGTGCTCTCCTGTTTTAATTATTTCAGAATCACAACTTCCACTCAATTTAATAAACATTCATTGAGAACATATCAGGGGCAAGGATCTGTCCACAGACTGTGAAGGATACAGTGTTAAAGAAGGCATGCCTTTATTTTTACTCTAATACAAACCAAAATCTCAAAAAATAATGAGATTAAAAAGAAAAAGGCAAAATTCCATAAAACTGTACAAAAAAGCTTTTGTATTGGCAACCACCCTCATATTCAAGCCTAATGAATGTCTAACAATAATAGTTTTTAATTGAGTCCCTGACTTAAGACATATTCCAGACACAACCCCATAGTGTGTTTTAGACTCACTTTGTCTACTCATTAAGGAAATAATGCAAAATCCATTAAAAAAAGAAAGGCTGGGCTCACAAGGCCTTGTAGCTAAATAGAGACTACTTCAGTATCACCGTAGGTTATGGGCCACAGAACTACTTCCTGTCTCATAAAATCAACTGTAAATTATTGCTTCGGTGATCAGGTTCCTGAAATCACATTTCTATCAGTTTGTTAGGCCTGGACAGCAGCATCCAGTTTGATACTGAAAATGCCATGTCTTAAAAATGAATTTGATTAACAATTAAGCATTTGTTGGGATATAACATGATAGCAAAAATGTAAGCAAAGAGGAAGGTTCTGATAAATCAGAAATGTTGCTAAAGTTGTGCGTGTCACCAGAATGATAATGAGTTGCTTGATTGGATACACAGGAGACAGAGGGGTATTCTCAAGGACGTTTGTTAATGTTCATCTCATGAATCAACTAAGTGCAACATAAAAACTGCTTTCACCATTTATATTTAAAATTGAAAATTGACCACTGAGAATTGAGATGATTATATATCAAGAGTTTCTGAGGAAATTCATGTGGAAAATAAGACCCCGAAAAGCTGATGGTAAAATATCAGGGGAGTGTTGTCAGTTTCAGCCTGGGGGAAAGGTCAGTATCACCTAGAATTCTTCCCATTACTGTCTCTTTCTTCCTATGGGCCTCTACCACGTCCACTGCAGATGTTAATCGAATCTTATTTTTACCACCCGCTGCGTGTAATTAAATAAATATGTGTAATTGAGCAAATAAATAAGGGATTTTTGGTAAGGAATTCTATAGTATAATAATTTCCAAAAATAATTTGAAAGGAATTTCTTAAAAATAAAACTCATCAGGACATATACACCAATTATAAAGTAATATGACAAATCTTTCACTTAAGATCTTGGACTACTTATTCCTTCCTCTCTCTGATATCCCAATAGCATCGCAAACTCAAACTATGCAATGAAGCCTTATGTTTATAATCTCTGGAGTTGAGACAGCCTACAAGCAATCCCCACATCCTTTTTATGTAACCCTGGGAATGTTTTTCAGTCACCTTATGTATGCTTTGATCTCCTCTTGTGTAAAAAGCACATAATCATTATGCCCACCTCATATGACCATTGAAAAGGACTTAAAGTGATAATGAATATGAAGCTCATTACATAGCATCTGACTTAGAAAACACACAATAAGTATATATCTATATATATGCCATCTAAAATTGACTTGCTTGCCTTCCTTTGAAAATATTCTCTTATTCCTGACATTCTCATTTTGGTAAATTAAGGTCCATATCCTTCTAAATGCTGAGGCTGAAAACCTTAAGCATCATGGACTCCTTCATTGACATTGAGACAGCCTATCCTTTTACAGCTCTCTCCTTATCCCAACTTTGTATGATCAGTTTCTACAACCCAGCATTTCATGCATCCACCATAATGTCTCTTGAATATTGTCCCTTAATTCTATTTATTTTTAGAACAATCACACGTTAATTGTTGTCTAGCTTCCTGTGACAGTATCCTGATAAAGGTCGATACTTCTTACTCTAATCCTTCCTACATAGAACTTCCAGAAAGTTTAGTCTTCCTAAAGTTTTATTTTGACAGTGATGAATATAAGCACTCCTAACAAATTTAGTATGGCTATTATTCGTTCATTTAACAAATATTGAGTGATCAACTGTTATGCTCCAGGAAATGTTCTCATCATTAAGGATATAGCAGTAAATATAATAAAAGTCCATGGCCTGAAGGAGCTTAAATTCTAATGAGCATAATAATTATATAGGTAACAACTTGATATATTTCTATAAAATAATAGTTTATGATTATTATAAATCATATTTATTTTATGCCTAAATATTGCCAACCATATTTCCTGTATTTACCTGTAAACTAAGCAACCTTTAAAATCATATGGACAAGAGACAAGAAAATACTGGGTAGAAGAGGGTGGTTCCCCAGCAAAGGCCCCACCCTCAAGCCTGGAAATCCATGGCCCTAAATTAAAATGATCATTTCTGTTTTCACACCCAGAAGTTGCCTTTTGGTCCACCTTGCACCCCTATCCTGTACCCATATAAAACCTAAGCCCAGGCTCCACAAGCAGGCAGACAGATGGGAAGATGAGAGGATTAACAGAAGAGCAGACCAACAGCAGAACAGTCCAGTAGAGAGAAGAGAAGGAGCGTCTGTACACTGACAAGTGTTCAGCTGGGGATGGTTGGAGAGATCAGCCAATGGATGGCCAAACTCCAGGTGAAGATCATCTTCCCACTCCATTTCCCTTCCAACTCCCCATCCACCACCCTGAGAGCCACCTCCACCACTCAATAAAACCCCTACATTCATCCTTCATGTCCCTGTGCTACCTGATTCTTCCTGGACACCAGACCAGGACCTGGGTACCAAGAGGGCACTGAGCTGGT
The DNA here is from genome assembly GCF_048565385.1 of Saimiri boliviensis. Classification (NCBI taxonomy): domain Eukaryota; kingdom Metazoa; phylum Chordata; class Mammalia; order Primates; family Cebidae; genus Saimiri; species Saimiri boliviensis. The sequence continues at coordinate 79,449,690 of NC_133450.1, forward strand.
TAGCACTCAAGACATCCATGAATAGCAAGGCTAATAGAGCACACTGTAACACATACCTACTTGGGATTCAGGAGTCACAAGCTCCCATTCGTGGATGCTGCTGTGATGGCAGAACTAAGGGGTGATTGCCCCAGCTCCTGCACCTGCCAGTCTGTGTGTTCCCTCTCCTGTAAGGGGTTTAAGTGCACATGGCAGCCAAAGAGATGAGCCACAGCCCTGTCACACATGCTGAAAGGGGGGTCAGGGAACTATCTCATTTCAGTGAGGCATGATTCTCATTTTATAACTGAGATAACTGAGGCTCAGAAAGATTAAATAACTTCATTAACATCATGCAAGTATTGGGAATCAGTGAGTAGTAAGTAGCAGGATAATTTAGTCTTCCACATTAGACCCCTTATGTCTATCCAATAACATAACCCAAGCAATTAAGCAATTTTTATTTCAACATGTGGCTTCACTTATGGTATGTATGGCTAAATATGGCTGAATAGCTTGTTTAATGTTAAGATTGTGAACCCCAAATATCTGAGACAGGTCAGAGTCAATTTAGGAAGTTTATTTTTCCAAAGTTAAGGATGTGCACCCATGGCATAGCCTCAGGAAGGAAGTCCTGATGACATATGCCCAAGGTGGTCAGGCTCAGCTTGATTTTGTACATTTTAGGGAGGCAAGAGAAAATAATTAATATATGTAAGATGTACACAGGTACTTCCAGAAAGGTGGGAAAGAGGGAGGGGGCTTCTAGGTCACTGGTAGGTGAGAGACATATGGTTGCATTCTTTTGAGTTTCTGATTAGCCTTTCCAAATGAAGCAATCACATATGTATTTATCTTAGTGAGCAGAGAAATGACTGAATAGAATGGGAAGCATGGTTGCATTTCCCAGCTTGAGTCTTCCCTTTAGCTTAGTGATGTTGGGGCCCTAAGATGTATTTTTTCTTTTTGCAGGTACAGCACCATTGCCTTTACTTAGCCCTTTTCTTTAAAGTTATTGCCTACTTCAGTTCTTTTGTCCCACCTTTAAGCCACATGGGGTTGCCCACACTTCCACAAACCAGACTGTATTTTCTTTCCTCAGTATAATATCATCTTAAGATCCATAGACCTAGCGTTTTCTCTCTTTCTTTCTCTCTCTCCTTGCCTCTTCCAGTTCTCTCATAGTATTCAAGATCCAGGAAGGTTTCAGGAATTTTCCACAACCATTGAACTCACCCTTATGTAGACCCCACTGAAAGTTTTTGCACCTCCACATTATACCAATCTTAAACTACTTTTTATTATATAGTTAGAATACATCTTTGATTAACTTTGATCACCTAGATGTACTCCTTAATTCCTATATCACTTGGTATGATAAAGTGTTTATCATAATGCCTTGCATATTATATGAGTCTAGAATATTGAAGGAAAATTTGGGGGAGGGAACAAATGATCCCTTAATTTGCATGATGAAGTGGCTGTCAACTGTGCCACATTAAAGTAGGCCTTTTTCATGAAAACTTTAAAATTTATAAAGGACTATCAACAAATATGGCTAAATTATAATTAAATACTATATGAAGCGACACAAAAGTTTCATTGGTTTGGAAGAAAGGTAACAAAAAAAAATGATACATGACTATGTAAGTTGTTAAAGTGACATATCAAATAGTGCCTTGAATCCAGTCTTTTCTTTTTTCAGTCGTTCCTTTTCAAGGGTCTGATTATTAAGAGATTTTCAGTGACCTCCTTAACAAAGACCAGTAGTGCTTTAGGGTTTATTTTTGGATGCTCCTGCTGTCTAGATAATTCCAAAAGGCACAGGAATATTTAAATTGAAAGGACAATAAAATGCACTTGGCTTTTCAGAACATTACCGTACAGATTGGTATGTTCTAAAATAGTGAAAAATTTAAAGAGCCATCATTTCTGATACAGTAAGACAGGACAGCTTTATGTCAGAAACATCAGCTTTACAAAAAATGCCTTGAGGGAGACCCAGTTATATTATCTAGAGGGCTTTCACCTCTTCCTCCAGTTCTGGTGCTTGTCACAGTACCATCAATCCATTTCTAGCATTTCACTTAGCTATGAACTTCTAAGAGTGACAAGAGAGTGATTCATAATATATAGTAAAGCTTCCAGGAAGCATTTTTACTTTAGGCTACAGGGTGAGTGATTCAGCCTTTTGCTTTCTCATAGGAACTACTTATCTTCAATCTTTCAATTAAAGGTCAAAAAATGAAAGAAGATACGGTGGTTGTCCATTATGGTGTTTTGTTCCCATTGTCAAAGAATCTGTTCTTTACATAGTTGTCTCTCAACCTTTTAAAAATTCATTCCCCCCCACCACCTCACCTTGTTTCTGATTAAACACATGAGAAATTTTCTCAAAAGATTTGGAAATCTTTGTGAATTACAAAAAAACAAAAAGAAAAGAAAAATCATAATTGTTTTCAAAAAAGAAAATAAAATGCCTCCCAAAGCTGCAATAATGTTTAAAGCCTTCATCAAAGGAAATTAAAGGCAAAAAATTCTAAGAGTTAAACTAAACAGTTTTCAGGAAGTTAAAATAGTGCTTTATAGTACCTTACTCTGTATTTTTATAGCTAAATGAAGAGAAGGCCTAAGTAAGTTCATGCAATAAAAACAAAAGCCATCATCAACAAGAGCTTACAATGTTCCAGGCTTAACTTGAATTAATGTATTTAAACCTCACAGCAACCCTAGGAGATCACTCTATTAGTGGTACTACCATACTGATGCAAACTGAATCACAGTAAATTTGCCCAAGGTCAAACAGCTAGAAAGAGACAGAGTCTTGACTTGATTCCTTAAGGTCTGATATTCAAGCTCACGCTCTTAAACATTGTGTATTGCAATTCTATAATGAAGGAAGTGGATATGAAAAACTCAGACTCCGGAACTAAGAATGGGTTTGAAGTCTGAAACATTTTAGTCACTTAAGTCTTCATTTGCTCTCTATCTGCTGATGTGAGATACTTCTGTTAACAATTAACCTTAGTCCTTCAGAAAACCTTCAGGAACAATCAAATATATTACTCAATCCAGAGTCAATTTGTATTTATCCAATATCTCATGGACATTTGACCAATACTGTTGGATGAATGTTTGTAACTGCTATTTATTAATATTTGATTAACTTCCATGATGTCCCTTCATGTGTAAGTTACTCTGCTAGTTGTTTTCACACGTTAGATACATTATCTTATTTAAGCTTCAAAATGATCCTGTGAGGTATGTATACCCCGCCCTGTCCTGAAGATGAAATCACTGAAGTCTAACAGATTGAATGACTTACCTTAGGTTGACAGTTTGAAGGGAAAGAAATGATATTTGGAATTTTGATAGTCTCCAGTTCTCAAAAGTTCACTAGCCATCTGGTAACATAAAACACTTTTAAATTTAAAAATATCCCCTATGCTGAAATATAATTCACTCATGCCTGCTGTAGAGTGGTGGGGAATTATTTAAGGACCAGCCTTCCCAAAGATAAAGCACATGTCCTAACAGAAATTTACTAATGTATTATATTAACACATTGTGACTGGAGGATTTAAAACCACCTAGGTATCGTAGACATAACATGTTAATATTTCAAACACTTTAATTTCTAGGGACTTTTAAGTTCCCAGAATCCTAAGCCCCAACCCTATATCAACTGAAAGTCTTAGGAATGCTTCCATGTAGTATAATTCTTTCCATCCTCTCCATTCATTTTGTATATATTTAGAAGATACAAATGCATTCTGTAAGTCTTAAGAAATTCCAGGATTTCTAATGAAAACTAAGAAGATGTTAAACAAAAAGAAAAAGCTCTAGAACTTGACAGGGGAAAATAGCGAGATGTGAACGTTTATAGTTTTATTTTCAGAGAAGTTACACTACATATCACCGGAAATCCAATTAAATAAAATGGACCAAACTCTCCCAGCAAAATTCCCTCATGTGTGATTGGAATCCAGGAGATAAATATGGCCTCTAAGCAAGCTCTCCTGATGAATTTCACTGACATCATTATGGCTACTGCCTTAATGTTCCAGGTTACTGAGATCAAACTCTTCTCCAGTTGATATTTCATCCACAGCTGCTATAATAAATGATTCAGTATGTTGGTGAATTTTAAGGCAAAAACCATCTTCTGTTTGTGAAAGTAGTAGAATTAAACTTAATGAATCTAGTCCCTTCTAGAAGTAAGCCTATGAAATGACTGATTCCTGACCAACTATGTAGAAAGACACTTTCCTGAATTAAGTTATACCTCAATCAATAGTTCAATGGTCAAAATATCACTAGATATTTCCATAGAAAGATGGTGTTCTGGGCAAAAGCAAACTAATGACCTTTAGATTCCTCACCGTGTCTCCAATACAATTCAGATGTTGAAATTGGCGACTTCCGCCAGAGAAATTAGATGTTATCAGGTCAACAGAATTTGACTCCACTCTCCATTAACGTTTTCTCGTTGTTCTAATTTCATACATATGGAGGCAATACTGAAACCCTGTAGTTATCCAGGGAGCACTGTTACAATATAATGTAATGTAAATGGTGCCCTCTGCATTTGTACAATTCTGTTGCCTTTCTGCACTATATTTTGTAGACTAAATGAAGGATTGGATCTGGAGGGGAAGGAAACACTATGAAAGTGGGAGTTAGGCAGTTGCCAAAATTAAGCCTTCTCTATATCAGAGTAGTGTCTCATTGTGGTTTGATTTGCATTTCCCTGATGACTAAAGATATTGAGCATCTTTTCATGTGTGTATGGGCCATTTGTATACATTTTTGGAAGAAATCTGTCTTCAAAACCTTGGCTATTCAAAAAACTGGCTTTTTGTCTTTTATTGTTGAGTTCTTTATTTCTTTATGTATTCTTCATTGTAATAATTCATTATATGTTCTGGATACAAGTCCTTTATCAAATATATAATACACAAATATTTTCTTTCTGGTGTCCATGAAAACAAAAGTTCTTAATTTTGATGAAGTCTAGTTTATCTTTGTGTCTTGTGCTTTGGGTGTCACTTATAAGACACTATCACCTAACCCAAGAGAACAAAGATTTATATTTACATTTCTTCTAAGAATTTAATGGTTTTAGCTCTTATTTTTAGATGTAAATTCATTTAGTTTTGGTATGTCATTTGAGGTATGATGTCTAATTTCATTCTTTTGTATTTAGATATCCAGTTTTACTGGCATCATTTGTCAAAATCAATTGCTATAAATGCAAAGGTTTATTTTTTGACTCTAAATTCTATTCTAATAATCTACATGTCTATCCTTATGTCAGTATGACTTAGTCTTGATTACTTTAGTAAGTTTGGAAATTGGGAAATGTGACTGCTTCATCATTTTCTTCTTTTTCAAGATTGTTTAGGCTATTCTGGGACCCCTGTATTTCCATAAAAATTTTAGAATCAATTAGTCAATTACTGCAAAAAAAAAAATCCAGTTGAGATTTTGGTAGTGATTGCATTTCATGTGTAGATTAAATTGAGGAGCATTGCCATTTTCAGAATATTGTCTTTTGATTCAAATACATGGGATGTTATTGCATCTGCTTAGGTATTCATTAATTATTTTCATCTTTTTTTTGTAATTTTATAGTAAAATTTTTGCACTTCTGGTAACTGTATTCATAAGTGTCTTATTATTGTCAATGCTATAAGTGAAATTACATTTTTCATTTTATTTTAGGGTTATTTATTGCCGGTATCTAGAAATCAATCAATTTTTGTAGATTGATCTTTTATCCTGTAGCCGAATAAATTTTTCTTAGTCTGACAGTTGATTTTCCCTTTTAAAAAATGTAATGATTTCTTCAGACTTTCTATATACCAGTTCATGTCATCTTTGAAGAGATATAATTTAACTTCTCTCTTTCCATCTGGATATCTTTTATTTATATTTTTTGCTTAGTAGGTCTGAGTAGAACCTCCACTACAAGGTTGAATAAAAGTTATTTGAGTGGAAATACTTGTTCTTCATCGTAGGCAGAAAGCATTCAGTCTTACACCATTGAGTACAGCATTAGATGTCAATTTTTTAAGATGCCCTTTTTCAGGTTGAGGAAATTTCTATTTCTAGTTTTTTGAGTGCTTTTATCACAGAATGACTTTATTTTATCAAGTGCTCTCTCTGTGTCTATTGGGATTATTATTGTCACTTATTGTTTTAATATAGCTTATTACATTAATTTTTGCATGTTAAACCATTCAGAAATAGTGGGATAAATCACACATGCTCGTGGACTATACTACTTACTTATATGTATGTTATATATATGTTACCATTTTTGGCATGCTAATATTTCATCAGGGATTTTGAGTCTATATTCATAAGAGATATAGGTCTGTAGTTTCTTCTTTTGTGATATATTTGTCCAGTCATGGTATTAGGGTGATGCTCTCACATCATAAAATTATTTGTGAAGTGTTCTTTTCTCATGTATTTTTTCTTTTAGTTTGCAAACAATAGGTATTAATATTTTAACATTTGATGGAATTTACCAATTAAGCCACCTAGCTGTGGGCTTTTCTTGGTAGAAAGTTTTTAAATTAATTCAATTCCTCCGTATAGTTTTATTGAGGTTTTCTACTTCCTATTAAGTCAGTTTTCATAGTTTGTGTTATTCTAGGAATTTACCTATTTCATCTAATATATCCAATTTTTCATATGATGGTTCATAGTATGTCCTTATAATCCTTTTTATTTCTATAAATTTGGTTAGGATGTCTGTTCTTTCATTTGTATTGTTATTATTTTGAATTGTCTCTCCCTTTTCTTGTTCAGTCTAACTGAAGTTTGCCAATTTTATTAACCGCTTTTAAGGGCAATTTGGTAATTCTCTATTGTTTTCCTGGTTTTTAAAATATTTTATTAATTTCTAACCTAGTATTTTTTATTTTCTTTTTTCCTACTTGTTCCAGGTTTAGTTTTCTGTTCTTTTCCTAGTTTCTTCATACAAAAGTTTAGTTTACTGATTTTGTCTTTCTTTCCTTTTAAAAAAAATTGTTAGAGTTTAGAGGGTACAAGTGCAGTTCTGTTACATGGATATATTGCTTACTGGTCAATAGTACACATTGTACCCAACAGGTAGTATTTTGTCCTTCCCTCCCCTCCTTTCAGTCTCCAGTTGTCTATTTTTCCACCCTATATGTCCATGTTTACCACTGTTTAGCTCCTGATGATTGGATCCTGTGCCTAGAAAACCCCAAAGACATCTCCAAAAGATGCCTGGATTTGATCAATTACTTCAGTAAAATTTCAGTATACAAAATCAATGCACAAAAATAAGTAGCATTACTTTACACCAATAATAACATACAGCTGAGAACTGAGAACCAAATGAAGAACTCAATCCCATTTACAATAGAATAGGAATACATTTTACCAAGGAAATGAAACATATTTATAGGGATAACTACAAAACATGGACAAATGAAATAATAGATAACACAAATGAAAAAAAAAAAAAACTCATGTTCATCCATCAGAAGAAACAATATTGTTGAAAATGACCATAGTGTCCAATGCAATCTACAGATTCAATGTAATTCCTGTCTTTCTTCTTTTTAATTTAGGTATTTATACTTGTAAAATTTATAGCTGTAAAATTATCTCTCATCACTGCTTTAGCTGCATTCCATAACGTTTGTAGTGCAATGTTTTGTATTTATTCATATCAAATTATTTTCTAATTTTCCTTTTGATTTCTTTGATCCATCAGTTATTTTAAATGATGTCACCAAATATTCACAAATTTGTGAATTTTCCAAATTTCTTTCTGTTAGCGATACTTAATTTCATTGTATTGTGATCAGAGAACATACTTCGTATAACTTCAATCCTTTACACTTATTAAGTCTTGTTTAAAGCCTAACTGTGCTTTCTCCTATAGAATATTTTGTGTTCACATTAAAAGAAGACATAATCTGCTATTGTTGTGCAGAATGTTTTGTAGATGTCTATTAGGCCCAGTCGTTACATGTCATTTTTATAGTCTTCTATTTCCTTGTTGAGTTTTTGCATGATTGTGCAAGCCATCATTGAAAATGGGAAGTTGAAGTCTCCAGTTATTATTGTCAAATTGCCAATTTATCTTTCTTTCCTTCAACTTTTCACTTATTTTGGAGTTCTGTTGTTAAGTGTATGAATGTTTATGACTGTTACATATTGATGTTCTTATCATTATGAAATTTCATTATTTGACTCTGGTAACAGTGTGTACTAAAGTCCATTCTCTGATATTAGCATAGGCATTCCAGTCTTAGATTTTTGTCTGCTACTGGTTTAACCATTTCATCTCTTTTCTGGTTACTATTTGCATGGTATTTTTTTTATACTTTTACTTTTTATACTTATAGTTTTACCTTCAACCTACTTATGTCTTTGAATCTTTAGCATTGTACATGTACATTCTATTGTATATGTCAAGCTGTTGGATAATGTCTTTAAAAAATCAATCCTGACAATCTATGTACAGTGTATAAATCACTTACATTTAATATAATTATTGTTAATGTAGGATTTACATCTGATTTTTAAATTATACTTCTGTATGTCTTTGTTTCCTCTATTTTTTCACTGATGTATTTTTTCTGTTAAAGACATATTTTCCAGTGCTTTTATATATTTTTATTTATATTTACACACACAAACACACAAAGTCATGTGTCACTTAATGATGTGAATACGTTCTGAGAAATGCATAATTAGGTAATTTCATTGCTGTTTGAACATCATGGAGTATACTTACACAAAGCTGGAGAGTATAGCCTACTATACACCTAGGCTATATGGTATAGCTTATTGCTCCCAGGTACAAACCTATATAGCATATTACCATATTCAATTTTGTAGGCAATTATAACACAATGATAAGTATCTGTGTGTCTAAATATATTAAATGTGGAAAAGATTCAGTAAAAATCTGATTTATTTTTATGGGACCACTGTCATAAATGCAGTCTACTGTTGAACAAATTACCATTATGGAGAACATGGCATACATATGTATATGTATGTATATGTGTATATGTGTGTATGTATATGTGTCTGTATATGTGTATATGTTTGTATATGGGACCACTGTTTTATGGGACCATATGTGTGTGTGTGTGCTCCCATTAGACAGTGGTCCCATATACACACATATATGCACACATATACATACACACATATAATCTTATGGTACCACTGTCACATATGCAGTCTAATGTTGAACAAATTGTTATTGTAGAGCACATGGCATATGTATGTATATGTGTGTGCATGTGGGTATATGTATATACACACATGTGTGTATGTATGTATATGTGTACATATGTGTACATATGTATATACACACACTTATACACACATATATCTATACACACAAACATGTATATTATATATACTGTAACTATAGATATATAGCTTTTTCCTTCATATATGTATATGGCTCAAGGAACACAAAAGGTCAACCTGTTTTTGTGATTGTCTATTGTTTTTCAGTAACTAACATGTAGGAATAGATTGAAATAGAGATTTCTATGAAACAGTCCTGAATATACGCCTCAAGAGGCTCACACAACCTGTTCCAGGACTTGGTGACCATTGTTTGTGTCCACGTTCAATTGAGTTCAAATTTAATATTTAACTTTTCCTCCACAATACTATAAGCTGACAAACATGGCATTATAATTATTGCTTCATTTTTTCTTCATATAAGATGGTAAAAAATATTACAAACAAAACTTCATTTATAATGTCTTATATTCATCTACGTGTTTCTCTTTTCTGGAGCTCTCTACTCTATGTGGTTGCATGTGACTGCCTAGTGTTCTTTCGTCATCTTAGCCTGAAGAACTTCTTTTACTATTTCTCATAGGGCACATTAGCTAGTGATAATATCCTTCAATTTTTGTTTATCTGGAAATGTTTTAACTTCTGTTTAATTTTTGAAGTATAGTTTTGCTGAACATACAATTCATGGTTGATTTTTCTTTTCATTTGAGGCTTTGGATATGTCATCCCTTTGCTTTTAACATCCATGTTTTTGTTAAGACAGTTTTTGAAAACTGTCAGTTTTATTGAGGCTTGTTTGTACGTAAGTTACTTTTTTGCTAGTTTCAAGATAATGTCCTTGTCTTCAACAGATTAACTATTGTAAGTCTAGATGTGATTTTCTCTGAGTTTATCATTCTTGATGCTCATTAAGCTTTTGGGTTATGCTGATTAGTGTTTTTCATCAAATGTGGGAAGTTTTTGGCTATTCCTTCTTCAAATATTGTTTTTGCCTCTTTCTCTACTTTTTCTTGATATTCCATTATACATATGCTGATATGAATGATGATATATCACAGGTCTCTGAAGCTTTTTTCTTTAAATTTTTTTAATTATATTTTAAGTTCCAGGATATATGTGCAGGATGTGCAGGTTTGTTACATAGGTAAACATGTGCAATGGTGGTTTGCTCCACCTACCAACCCATCACCTATGTATTAAGCCCAGTATGCATTAGCTATTTATTCTGATACTCTCCCTCCTCCCTCCTCCCGTCAAGCCTCAGTGTGTGTTATTTTCCTCCCTGTGTCCTTGTGTTCTGATTGTTCAGCTCCTACTTATATGCGAAAATATGTGGTATTTAATTTTCTGTTCCTGCGTTAGATGGCTAAGGATAATAGTCTGAAGCTTTATTCTGTTTTCTAAATTTTCTTTCTTTTCCTCACAGCAGACTATCTTGATTGACCCATCTTTTTGTTCACTGCATCTTTATTCTGCTAGCTCAAATTTGCTAAGCCTCCCCAGTAAATTGTTCATTCACTTATATTTCTAAACTGTGGAATTTCAATTTTTTCTTTTATAATTTATTCATTCTAATCGATAATCCTTATTTAGTCATATGGCATTCTCACACTACCTTTAATTCTCTAGTCATATTTTTTTTTACTTGCTTGAGCATATTGATAATACCTACTTTTAGGTATTTTTCTATTAAGTTCAGAATATGGGCTTCCTCTGAGACAATTTCTATTGACTATATTTTTCTCTGTTTTTGGGCCATAGTTTTCTGCTTTTTGGAGATCTTGTTTTTGTTATTGTTGACAAAAACTGGGTGTTTTATATCATCATATAATGTGACCACTCTGGTAATCCCAGAGGTTTTGTTATTATTTATTTATTTAGTAATTTTTTAAATAAATTCTGAAAATCCCATATTCTTTGTCAAGAAGAGTCACTGAAATCTCTCCTCAGTTAGTTTAATGGTCAGGTAATGATTGGACAGATTTCTTCAGATTAACTGAACTAGCAAATTTCCTTCCCATTGTACAGGGCCACTTTATTTGTGTTAAGGCATGCCTTCAGTGCTCCAGCAGTTTATGACTTTGCCTTGCCCTTTTCTTCCTTGTTTTACAGAAAGACTGAAAAGACAGAAAATGGTAATATATTAGGACCTTCTTAGATACTTCTTGGGCACATACACAACCTTTATTTGCACATAGTCTTCTAGAGCCTCAAGAATATTTCAGAACTTTTTAAAGTTCTCTCTGGATACCTCATTCTAGTTGTTTTTGTTGTTGTTGTTGTTGTTGTTTTAGTTTTAGTTTTAGTTTTTTGGATGACCTGTTGTTTGTCCCAACTTGTTACGTCACCTCAAGTAAGCTGAAATATTAAATAGTTGCTTCTAAATAATGTTGATATACAACCTGGGCATAGGGCTTTCCCACTGAGTACTGTGAGTCTAGTCAAATAAAGACCTCTGTGAAGGGATTTTCCAGATAACTTTCAGACATTAAATAGTAAAAATTGTCTAGAAATGGCATTTGCATGAATCTGCAAATCTGGTGTGCTCCTTTTAGTTGCTGCATTCAGGGCAAGTGGTTACCGCAGCTATAGTGGTTGTGAGCCCATTGTTTTTCAAGAGCTGGGTGGAGCGGGGCAGAGGGGATGGGAATATGATATGTCCACAGTTCATAGTTCTTACCAAGACTTAGCCATTCCTTAAAGAATAAATGCTTCATAAATTTTCAGCCATTTGATTAATTTTGGCAGTTCTGAAAATGTGTAGTCTAACAATTATTGTCAATGTTCTTGTTGCTTCTATGGAAGAAAAGCTATTCACAGTCCTTAATTTGCTATTTGGGATGTGCTTTTTTGTATTTTAATTCTTAACTACTTATATAACAATCAGACTTGCTTCTCAAAATTTTCGGCTATCCTTTATCTCCAAATATCTATGATACCCTCCTACAACCTTCTTTCATGCCTGAATTATTACCACAACTTTCTAACCTGCCTTTCTGTATAGTCTCTCAGTATACAGATCTGTTCAGGCCTCATTATAAGTTAATCTTATAAATTAATCTACATTACATAGGAAATTCATTTGCCTAGAAACCTTAAATGCAATCAGCCAGATGGTCAACACTAATTGAGTTCATATTACATACAGAGTGTCAGTTTTTGCTCTAAGCGTGTGAACAGACAGCTTATCTACTAGTGAGAGGATACAAAATAAATAGAATAATTTGAGATATGAAAATTATACTGAAATAGTTGTCTCTCACTGGCCATATGGAAAATCTAAACTTTTTTTTTTTTTTTTTGTAGTTTTCAGAGACTTCGATCATCTGTTTTCTCTCTAATCTTATCTTCTTCACTTTCCTGATAGGAAGTCTTTCTAGGTAAGACAAGTGTGTACAATGCTGTTTGGATATGCCATGCTACTTTTTAATTCTATGCTTAGGTTTATGCCATTCCTTATGCCTTGATTATCTTACATTCTCTCTCTCTTCTTAGTCACATAGAGAATGCCCTCATCTCTTCTCATTACAGCCTCTTGTAGCAATTCTTGATTACGCCAACCCTGAAGCATCATTTCAAATCCACACTTGTAGTACTTATTGTCATACTCATTTGGCATTAACCCAATTACCCACACATAGCCTTTATTCTTGGCCATGCAAATTCTGGCACTCGGGTTAGATTAAAAGCTCCGTGTATGACATGAAAGGTTGATGTTAATTGTAATCTTGGTATTTAGCACAGGAACCTTAAGGAAGTTCTCAATGAATTTGGGGATATTATGTAATGAATACATGAGTAAGCCCTTCCTTTCAGTGTAGATTTCTTTTTGTATACCCAAGGTTCTCTAAATTGCCACAGAATTACTAAGATGATATATCCCCTAAACTTGTCTCATTTAAACTTGTACCAAAAATGCCTGTGAGACACTCGCTAAAATATATCACGCAACCTCTCAATGTCAGTGAAAAGGTACACTGTGTTTCACCATCTGCAGCTTGTTTGTAATACAGGGACAATAATACATATTTCCTAGGAAAAGTATGAGGATTAAATGGATATTTTTGTGTAAAAGTGATGTAAGAAACATAAAACACTTAATAAATTTTAGTCATGTTATTTACAGGAATGACCTAAAGAAAACCTAGGTAATATGATAGCATTTAGAGAAAAAAATTTAAGTGCTTTAAAAGGAAGCATCCTCCCACCTCCACCAACAAGGTGTTATTTTGTATGACAACTACAGACAAAATGTTTTAGAAAACAGATAGAAGAGGATAAAGGGCTTGAGGTGATGAAGAGTAGAAATGGGAATTTGAAAAAAATGTCATATCCATTATATCCTTCTATAGAACTGGTGTTATATACACCTATTGGTAGAAATACACCGTCTATCGCTGGGAAGCTTATGAGCTGCACAAACCAAAGAATCAGCTGAGGTTTCCTGATTTTCAGTAGGGATACTGGCTCATTGCCTCTTTATCATGTGCCTAGTGTTGGACTACATTTCAAACCGACCTTGCAGTTAAGTGCTATCATGTGATAGAACTCTGACTAGGGAAGTGCAGGCTGAAATTATGTTTTCCATTTTCATTTTCATCATGCGCTCGGGCTTTGAAATTGGCCATTGAAATTGGCATTGGTGGTTCTCTGAGTGACCCTGTGAGGTCTTTTAATATATGTTTTGTAAAAAGAAAACAAAATTACAATAACATCCTGAGGATTGTGAGAGGCTCTGCAATAATGAAACCTGTTCATTTTTAGCCACTGTTATCCACCATTATCAGTTCTTAAAATATTTTGAGATTGTGAAGAGGGGCAATAACATCCATTAACATCTGGTGAAACACACTTAGTGAAATTCTATCTGTTGAATTGATAGCTCCGAGGCCATAATCCACTGCTCAGCAAGACGTGCTGAAAAAGGCTAGAATAAGGAATAAATGTAGGACAGAAACAGTCAGCAGACCTACCTGCTGCTACAAGTTCCACTAAAATCTGAGTTCTTTCATGTGTTAACATTAAACTAGGCAATCAGAAGGAAAGAAAAAGGTAAAAAAAAAAAAAAAAAAAAAAAAAAAAAAAACCTTTCTTCTAACATTTTAGGACTCTAGTTTTTCTTTTATCCAGAATTTTTAAATTTGAAAATAACTTATACTGACATATATATATATGTATGTATATATATGTATATATATAATTTTCCCTTTTATTTTTATTTGTTTTTATATTTACTTTTGTGGGGGTAGGCATATAAATTACATAGTATAAATTCACATATTATAATAGCACAATTAAATATTTTAAAATTAATTTATACAGTTGTGCAACGATCACCACAATCCAGTATAGGGACAGTTGCATTGCCCATTTAAGATCAATCCCTGTACTCACCATCAATCTCAGATAAACATGAATCAGCTTGTCTCAATAGCTCTGCTTTTTATGTAGCTTTGATATAAATGGGATCTAACAATATGTAGATGATTGTATCTGCCTTCTTTTACTTAGCATAGTATATTTAAGGTTTATTTATGTAATAGTATTTATCAGTGGTTGGTTCCTTCATATTTGTGAATAATATTCTATTGTACTAGTATACCACTTTTTGTTTTTCCTTGCACCAGTTAATGGACATTTGAACTGTTTCCTGTGTTTTACTATTATAAATAATTTGGCTATAAATATTTGCATACAAGTCTTTGTGTAGGCATATGTTTGCATTTCTTTTAGGTAGGTATACAAGAGTAGGATTGCTAAGTCGTATTTACAACATATTTTCCAAATTGATTTATCATTTTACATTTTCACCAGCAATGCAAGAGCAAGATTCTTTACATTTTCACTAACAATTGTTATTTTCTCTCTTTTTTGTTAAAATCATTCAAGTGAGAAGATCACGATAGATCATTGGGATTTTAATTTGTATTTACCTGAAGACAAACAATGATGAACATATTTTTATGTGCTTATTATTTCCTTACATATCTTCTGTAGTGAAATATTTGTTTATATGTTTGAACCTTTTTAAAAATTGTTTGTCTTCTTATTATTCAGTGGGTTTTTTTGAGATAATTATAGATTCACAGGAAGTTGTAGAGAAATGTATAAGCAGGTCTTGGGCACCTTTCACATAGCTCCACATCATGCCTCCATTCCAATGTTAACATCTTTCTGAACTATTGTACTACAGTGCAATATAAAAATAAGGAAATTGACACAACACAAATCATAAAGCTTATTCAGATTTCACCAGTTGTACCTGTGCTTGTGTGTGTGTGTGTGTGTGTGTGTGCGTGTGTGTGTGTTTTAAGAGTTCTTTATATAATTTAGATACAGTTCCATTGTTGGATATATTAGTAAAATGTTTTTTCTCTAAGCCTGTGCTTTTTTTTTTTTTACTTTGTGCAGTGTGGCCATTTTCATGATATTGATTCTTCCTAACCATGAGCATGAAATGTTTCTCCATCTGTTTGTGTCCTCTCTTATTTTGTTGAGCAGTGGCTTGTAGTTCTTGAAGAGGTCCTTTACGTTCCTTGTTAGTTATATTCTTAGGTATTTTATTCTCTTTGTAGCAATTGTGAATGGCAGTTCGTTTTTGGCTCTCTTTAAGTCTGTTATTGGTGTAGAGGAATGCTTGTGATTTTTGCACATTGATTTTGTATCCTGAGACTTTGCTGAAGTTGCTTATCAGTTTCAGGAGATTTTGGGCTGAGATGATGGGGTCTTCTAGATATACAATCATGTCATCTGCAAATAGACAATTTGACTTCCTCCTTTCCTATTTTGAATACCCTTTATTTCTTTTTCTTGCCTGATTGCTCTGGCTAGAACTTCCAGTACTATATTGAATAGGAATGGTGAGAGAGGGCATCCTTGTCTAGTGCCAGATTTCAAAGGGAATGCTTCCAGTTTTTGCCCATTCAGTATGATATTGGCTGTTGGTTTGTCATAAATAGCTTTTATTATTTTGAGATTCGTTCCGTCAATACCTATTTTATTGAGGGTTTTTAGCATAAAGGGCTATTGAATTTTGTCAAAGGCCTTCTCTTCATCAATTGAGATAATCATGTGGTTTTTGTCTTTGGTTCTGTTTATGTGGTGAATTACGTTTATAGACTTGCATATGTTGAACCAGCCTTTCATCCCTGGGATGAATCCTACTTGATCATGGTGGATAAGCTTTTTGATGTGCTGTTGCAGTCGGCTTGCCAGTATTTTATTGAAGATTGTTGCATCTATGTTCATCATGGATATTGGCCTGAAGTTTTCTTTTCTTGCTGAGTCTCTGCCAGGTTTTGGTATCAGGACCTGTGCTCACTTTTTAATTTTGTTATTGATGGTGCTTAAAATTCACAGGAATTAAATTTTGATAAATTTAAATTTATTAATTTTTTTCTTTTATAGATTGTAATTTGGTGTTAGGTTTTAGAATTCTTTAGCTAACCTATGGTCATGAAAATTTTCTTCTGTTTTCTACTAGAAGATTTAGAATTTCAGCTCTTACTTTTAGATCTGTATTTCATTTTGAGTTAATATTTGTATATTGGATTATAGTAACTGTGTACATTTATGTTTTTGTATATGGATATCCAATGGTCTCAGACGATTTTTAATTTTTTCTTATTGAATTTCTGTGGAAATTTTGTCAAAAACCAATTGACCATAAGGGTTTATTTCTGCACTCACAATTCCATTCCATCATCTATATGCCTATCACTATACCAGTAAAATCCTCTTTTGATGAGTGGGTAGTGTAGCTCCTCCAAATTTTCTCTTATTTTTCAAAGGTATTTTAGTAATTTCGAGTCCTTTGTATTTACAAATACATGTTCAGATAAGCTTGCCAATATCTAGAAAAGTCTAATGTTATTTTGATATGAATTACATTGTTCAGATTAATTTTTTAAGAATTTTCATTATAATGATGCTGACACTTCCACTTCTTGAATATGAAGTATCTCTTATTTATTTAAATACTGTTCAATTTCAGTTATCAGTATTTTATAGTTTTCTATAAACATATCTTCCGTTAAAATTTTCTAAGGTTTTAAAATCCTATTTGGAATGTAATTATTTTCCTAATTTTATTTTTCAATTATTCATTTCAATTGTGTGGGTGTCTATTTTCACAAATAGAATCAGATCTTCTACAATAGAATTTTATTTCTTCCTTTACAATCTGGATATTTTATATATATTTTTTGTCTTATTGCAATTACTGGAACTAAATTGTTAAATAAAAGTGGGAAGAGAGGACATGCTTCCTTTTCTGGACAACCTTACATTCCTGGCATATATTTGCTTCTGTTCGATAACTTCTTTTCTATTTTATTTAATTGACCCTAGTATAATCTTGTTAAATATTTTAAATTCTATTAACGAAGAATGCAGTTTTCTCTTCTTTTTATGTTTTTAAGCTTTGGTATCATGGTTATACTGGCGTCTTAGAATGAGGTGGAAAGTGTTTCCTCCTTTTTGTTCTCATAGTATGTGGATAACATTCAGTGTTTCAACTTTAAGAAGTATGTTAGTTGTAGATATTTCATAGATGCCCTTCTCTGGTTGAGGAAGTTTCATTTTGTTCTTAAATTGTTGAAAGATTTTTATCATGGATAATAATTGAATTTGGTTTAATGCATTTTCTATTGAAAATATGGGGATTGTTTTCATACAATTAATATTATATATGCATTACATTAATTAATTTTGAATGTTAAAATAACCTTACATTCCTAGCATACCTTTCATTTGGCACTGTGTGTTTTTAACTCCTGCCTTTTTACATATTTTCTCTGTATTATTTTGTCAACAGTGTAGTTATTGTTTTTAATGAGTATTTCATTTTTTATCCTATTACTGTTTTGTTGAGCTTCTTGGATCTGCAAATTAAGGGTTATTTTCAAAGAAATTTGGATGGTTTTGTGACTAGACCTCCATGCAAAAGTGTGTGTGTGTGTGTGTGTGTGTGTGTGTGAGTGTGTGTGTGTGTGTGTGTGTGAGAGAGAGAGAGAGAGAGAGAAACAGAGAAAGGAAGTGTCACCTGAAAAATAAGAACAATTTTGTGGACATAAAACTAGAACTTAAGTTAATAAAGAGAAACAATAAAATAACTAAAAAGGTATCTGGGGAAAAAAAAGAATTTTTATTATGACACATAAATCCAGAAATCAAAATGGCATCAACGTGGCATGTTCAGTAGAAAGTGTTTTGTTTATACTGCAGCAGTCTAAAACTTAAATACGGATGCTTTCAGAAGAGGCACATCCTCCAGAAGGTGCTACTGTCCACACTGCCTAATGTGTTCCACCCATTAGTTAACGGCTTCACCCATTATTGTTGTTTGATTGGCCTCTATACACCTGTGAGCTGGGGACTCTCACACTGTGCTCTGGCAGCCTGAAAGAGTGAATGTCCCTTTAGTGATTATTAAGGGTTATTTCTCTGAATGAAATCTTTGATTCTCAGAAGCCTTCAGGGTCATAATAGATCAATATCCTGTCTTCTTATACTAAAATTTAAATAATTATGTTCTATTTGACTTCTTTTAAAAATCACAAGAGAATATAACCATTAACTTAGAGGGACAGTGGTCAGTTCCATTCTTTTCCCTCCCATTCCTGCCAACCACTGACACAATTATATTTCTTACAGATTTGCCTTTTCCAGGGTGCCATATAAACAGAACTATACAGTGTGCAGTCTTCTGGATCTGGCTTATTTACTTTAGCATAGTGCTTTTCAAAGGAATTCACATTTCTGTGAGAATCAATAGATAGTTGTATTTTTGCTGAATAGAATTCCATTATATGGATGTACCACAATTTGTTGATCTGTTTACCAGTTGATAGGCATTGCTTTGTTTCTCATTTTTGGCAATTATGAATAAAACTTCTAAGAACATTCAAATCTAAGTTTTTGTGTGGAGATATGTCTTTGTTTCTCTGGGTTAATACCTAGAAGAGGATTGCTGCTGAGTCACATGTTTAATATTACAAGATAGTGCCAAACTTATTTCCATAGTATCTGCAACATTTTGCATCACCATCTGCAATATATAACAGTTCTAACTGCTCTGCCTCCTAAGACTGTTCCAAGTTATGTTTTCTTCTGTTAATTCTGAATCTTCTAATAAACATATAGTGGTATCTTATTGCGATTTTAATTTTTATTTCCATAATGACTAATGATGTTGACAGCATGTTTCATGTGCTTCTTTGCCAAGTATATGACATCATTTTAGTGAAGTTTCTGTGAGAAACTAATTCCCATCTTTCACTGGGTTGCTTTTTTAATATTGATTTTTGAGAGTTTATTTTTGCAATATTTTGTCCCAGCATGTGACTTACCTTATTTTCTAACAATATCTTTCTAAGAGTAAAGGTTTTAATTTTGATGAATGCCAATTTATCAGTTTTTTATAGCTCGGGCTCCTCATACCATATCTAAGAAATCTTTGACCAACCCAAGATCATCATAATTTTGTCCTATATTTTATTCCATGAGTTTTATAGTTTTAGATGTTACATTCAGGTCTATAGTTGATTTTGAGATAATTTTTTCATGATGTGAAGTCAAGAATACTTTAATTTTATTATTTAATTTTTGACATGCAGCTATCCAACTGATCCAGAGCAATTTTCTGTATGAAAATTGCTCTGGATCAGTTGGACAGCTGCATGTCAAATACTATGAAAAATACTATCATGGTTTCATTGACATACCCTCGATCCTTTGGGCAAATAATTGACCATAGATTTGGGTTTATTTTTGGAATCCCATCCCCATTTGGTTCCAACTATTAACATTTTGAAATATAAATAGAGGTATATGTGATTTCGCTGACCTATAATCCTGCTACATTTTTTGGTTTTAAACTGCTATTTCTGTTATTATATACGAATATTTCTCATTTTATTAGCTCTTATTTGAAAAGATAATTTTAAATATTAAATACATTTCTATGTGAGAGTTCCATGTTACAGATAATATTTAAAAATAGATAACGATATTAAAAAGGTGGACTAATTTTTTATTTAAATACACTTTTGTTTTCATCTTAAGCAGGGCTAAATGAAAGTTAAGTGCCTCTAAAAAGCATTTAAAAATAATGTTAAAATGTAAAGTTGAGACACATACACACAAAATAGAGCCATTTATAATTAAGATTATTATAGACAGGTCTGAAAGGGTTTCTTAGATCCACACCTAAAAAAATAACCACATATGTGAATTGTCAAAGATTAGGAGTCTCACTTGCTTATCCAGGAAAAAAAAAAAAAGCCTCATTAGCAACAGCTGCAACAATGAGCACCAGAGCAGGCAATGCAATTTCAGCCTGTCTTCAGTAATAAGAACACACACCATATTGTGTGGGCTGCTTGTCAACTTCCAGGAACATTCCTGCCAGCTAGAAAGAAAAGCTGTAGCTGTCCAACCCAGTGGATCTGCTCATAGTAGGGAAAGGAGATAGCAAAGGTTAGGTTAAAAAGAAGGACCTTTAGATTTATCAAGATATCAGAAAACATTTCAGCCTTGCCTAATTTTCTTATTCAGAATTGTCAGTTTTCCCCTCTGCTGTAAGTGCCATTCTTACTTAAAGAAAGAATCAACAGAAACAACACTGTGGGGTGAATCCCTACCCTAAAAGCACATTTCCAGTACACTTTGATCACAGGCTCTCTGCATTAGCATTCTGTTCAGGAGTAAAAGCAAAGCTATTCACACTACTGAAGAGAAAACTTCCCCAAGGTTTTAATGAATTACTGTGTTTGTTCAACAGTTGTCGGGTGTTTCAAATCGTTCTGTTAATAGCACAGTACTATATGTGTTTTATGAGTGACAGTTAAACCTAAGTACAAAGATCTGTTCTTATATATATGCTGCTGTACATTTAAAAAATCTAAATACATCTGTAAATTACGGTTAAAATGAACTCAGTGCGGTCAGATTTAGAATCACTTCCTTTGATTCCCCAAACATAGAAATTCTTGCCTAAAGCTCCAAATTAGTTTATAGTTGAAAGGACACCTACAAAGGAAACTAAGTTCACTGAAGGCCAAAGTAGAACTGTATTCATTCGATTACAATTTAAAAAAAAAATTAATTCAAAAAAGCTTGGGTAATTACCAAGGCTGATAGAGACCTAACTGTGTTGAAGGAATCATTGAGAGCCCAAAAGGCAACGTAGACAGTAGAGAGTGGCATTTGAAATGTGGCTGAGTAACCCTTAAATCAAATTTCGGAAGCTTGCAGACCAAGTGAACCAAGGACATCCATGTAATATACTTAGAATTTTGTCTCTTCCTGAAAATTCAGTTTAAAAATTGCATTAGACATTATTTTATTTATGTGTATTTACGAGTTGGGATTTTCTTTAATATTCGTTGTGTTTTTTTTTCATATTTAAAAGAACACTTGAAAAGTAATGCAGATCAAAACTTCTAGTTCTCACTTGGGTATATAGAGAGCTGGAACAAGTGTCACTTCTAAATATTCATAAGAAAAAAGCTATACAAACTGCAAGTTCATGACATTTCTTGAACCCCAAATGGACTGTCAACTGTAACCAATTAGTCTAATTGGATTACAGATCATTAACACTACCACGTTGAAAGGAATAAAGAAAACAGGACTAACATAATTAACTTTGGAAAATAGTATTTTGACTGCTAAGTGTAAGGATAAAGACAATGAGAAATGTACAAAAAAGCTATGCTCTAGTTAGTAAATGTAGTTCTCTCTTTGAGGATGATATGGTTTGTCTGTGTACCCACCTAATTCTCATCTAGAATTGTAGTTCCCATCATCCCCACTTGTGTGGGAGGGACCAGGTGTAGATCATTAAATCATGGGGGCGGTTTCCCTCATCCCATTCTCCTGATAGTGAGTTCTCGCAAGATCTGATGGTTTTCTAAGCGTCTCCCTTTTGCTTTGCGCTTCTCATTGCTGCTGCGGCGTTGTGAAGGATCTGCTTGCTTCCTCCTCCGCCATGACTTTAAGTTTCGGGAGGACTCTCCAGCCCTGCAAAACTGTGAGTCAGTTAGACTTCTTTTTTTTAAATAAATTAACCAGGCTTGAGAATGTCTTTATTTGCAGCCTGAGAACGGACTAATACAAAGGAGAAACAAGGTAACTGCATAGTATCAAAGTATTTTCCCCAAGTTGTTTGTTAAATACAAAGGGAGAATTTTACAGTGGAAAAAAAAATGCAAAACCACTATTTTTTGGTACCGAATTCTTCAAAAATGCTGTGTAGCAGGCTATCATATGGGAGACCAATTTAACAGTACATTTTATGAACGTTTACTTATTTTTCAGTTTATATCATTACAAAGAGTGTAGTGCAATCAGTCTGAATAATTGTGTGAGTATATGATACATACTCAAGAGTGAAGCTAACGGGGTCAAATGTATTCTTATTAAAATGGTATATTCTTGCAGGTATTTTGTACTATTGCTGGAGTGTCTATTCTCTTTGTACACACATATAAGTGATAAATGGAAAGACATTTAAAATGCCTTCTAAATGATTATACAAATAACCTTCTCTCACAGTGCGTGAGAGTTTGTATATTAACATTTCCTAGCATTTACTACTCTAGTTGGTGAACAGTGCTACCAAAATGTTCACATTTGCGTTTCTTTAATTATATGTGAATTGACTATTTTTAAGTCATTTCTTAGGCAATGCTGTTTATTTCCTTTATGTTTTGTATGTAAGTTTTGCTCATTTCAAAAAATATTTTTATGTTAAGAAAAATTAGTCTTTTGCCATAAAAATGCATTATTTATGTATAAAATATATGCAAATAAGACATATATTTTAATTAGGTTTGCTCTTCATATTTGTTAATGAGCCTTTGTTAATGAGGCTGAAATTTTGTTGTGCATGTGTTTTAAATTTCTACATAATTACATTTATCAGTGGCTTCCATTTTGCCTTCTGGAATTTATGTCTTTCATAGAAAGGCCTTATCTAATTCAATGTAAAAAACAGTTATCTTTGTTTTTCTAGCAATATTAACAGTTTTCATTTTTATGATTAAAACTTGGTTTTCACCTAGAATTTCTTTGGGTATGAGGAGTAATATGCAGATACATTTTTATTCATTTGCTTTCAAAGTGTTCTTCTGAAAAGCCTTAACAGGATTGAATTGAATTCTATATCATATGTTAACTTCTCATATACATTCTGTGCTATTTTTGGAGTTTATATTTTATTCTATTAATCTCACTATTTGTCAGTATCAAACTTTTATAAAACCTGTATTATCAAGATATATTATCTAATATATTTTACATATTAGGTAATGAGGTATATATATATATATATATATATATATATATATATATCTTATATAT
Organism: Saimiri boliviensis; assembly: GCF_048565385.1. NCBI lineage: Eukaryota > Metazoa > Chordata > Mammalia > Primates > Cebidae > Saimiri > Saimiri boliviensis. The sequence continues at coordinate 79,473,348 of NC_133450.1, forward strand.
TAGATAATAAAGCACCCTACTCTTCCAATTAAATTTTTTTCTGGTGATTTGTTCAATCTTATTAGATTAACATTACATTTAATGTCTCACTGATTCTTGTGAGAATTTGGATTTTTGTCGATTTGACTATGGTCAGAGGTTTTTCTTGTTTGCTTTTTTGTTTTGAGGAAATAAATGATTCTTTTCACACATTTTAATTACTTTAGTAAATGTTTCTATGTTACAAAACATTTAAACAACAGTTATTTAGAATGAAGTATCAAGTTACATCTTTAGGCAAGGTGTAGTGGCTCAGGCCTGTAATCTCCAGTGCTTTGGGACGTTGAGGTGGGAGCGTTGTTGGAGGCCAGGAATTCAAGACCCTGACTCTACCCCCACAAAAAAAAAAAAAAAAAAAAAAAAAGTGTTCTTCATCCTATCTACTAATTCTGCTATTCACTCCAGGGGTAAATAAAGGCCATATGCCCACACTTTCAGCCATTCTTTTATATTTTTTCTATTTGAGCTATCTTTGTCAAATTTTAAGGCGTTACACCAGATTTGAAATAAATTAATACAGTTTTCTTTTTTTCTTTGTATTTATAGATCATCAGTTTGTAATCTATTCATCCTATAAATACTTACATACCTGTTATATGCTAGGCATCTTTTAGGCACTGGAATGAAAAAATCTAAAACTTTAGCCTTGAAGTTATATGTTAGGAGGAATTCATAAATGATTGATAAACAAGTAAATTATCTATCAAGTTATGATCTTTGCTTTTGAGAAAAATTAAATAAGGGAAATCAGTTGTTTCTGGATGTTGGCTGTTGCTGCTTTAAACAGTGCTGCTCAAATTAGAGCAGTAGGCAGAATGCCCCCCAAAGATGTGCATACACTAATCCTTGGGACCTGTGAATATATTATGTTGCATGGCAAAAGGAATTTTTAAAAATAAATAGTTAAGATTACTGTTCTTGTTTCTTTGTAGTGTTACAACACAATTCCACAAATGGGTAATTTATATACAACCAATTTTTTTTTTCCTCACAATTCTGGAGGCTATGAAATTTAAGATGACCTTAAGTGTGCTTTCCATGCTTTGGGTCTCAGAAAACCCAAAGTGTCAGTCAGTGTGAGTGCATATCAGGAGTCTGAGTGCCAGGGGGTTGGAATATGGTGAGGGGCCAGTCTCTGCAGCCCAGGTGGTGCCTTGAGCCCTGTGTTGTTACATGGTGGGAGAGATGAAAGGGCAAAAGGGGTCTAAACTAGTTCCCTGAATTAATCCATTCTTGAGGGCAGAGTCCTTATGACTTAATCACTTCCCTGAAAGGCCACCGATTTAATACCACTACAATGGGGATTAAGTTTAAACATGAATTTTGAAGGATACACCATCATTCAAACTGGCAATCAGGGATCTGAAAATAGGGAGACTATCTGGGCTTATCTGGGTAGTCCCAGTCTAATCATGTGAGCTCTTAAAGCAGATAATTTTCTGCAACTAGAACCAGAAGAGATGTGGCGAAGGAAAAAATGAAAGATCAGAAGCATGAGATGGAAAACATGCTCTTTGTGGTTTGAAGGAGGGGGTAAGGTGATAAGGATTACAGACATCCGTAAGGAACTGGGAAAGACTCCTGGTAGACAGCCAGTGAGCAAACAGAGGCTCAGTTCTATAGCTGCAGTGAATTGGATTCTACCAACCTAAATGGACTTGAAACATTGCCCCCCAGAGACTCCTGACATGCACCCACACTGAATGACACTTTGGGTTTTCTGACACCCAAAGCGTGGAAAGCACACTTAAGCTCACTGAGATTTTTTGCCTAAAGAACAGAAAGATCAATAATTTTAATAAATGCAATAAATTTATGTTGTTTAAACTGCTAAGTTGTGGCAAGTTTTATGCTAGCAATAGAAAACAAATACAATTTTCCAAGAAAGTGACATTTGAAATAAGTAGATAATGGAGTTGTTGCACAGTTATATGGGAATTTATTTCTTATTTCTTTTTGTTGTTGTTGTTCAAGAATATTATACTGGACATGTTTTGTCTTCTATCTTTCTAAGTTTCTTACATTACTGTTCTTTTTACTTTAGTTTCTAATGATTTTCTTGAAGAAAATATTTTAAGTCAGAGACTTAGTTTTCAGCAGCATTTATACTGTACTTTGCTGATTCAAATGTGTTTAGTAAATACTGTCATATTCTGCCCTGATTCCCACCCACCCACTTCAGAAATGAAGTATTTATTCCTCCCACTGGTAGAAACTGCTCTCAGTTGAAGAGAAATGCCTAATTCCTATGGAAGCATTCAACAACTTAAAGTGTCAGGTTACAAAAACCCAGTTCCTTGTAACAGTTTGGGACACTTTTGCAAGACCTTCCAACCCCCAAACATGAGATCAACTCAGCCCTTGTTATAATTGCAGAATAGCCTAACTTCTCACTCTACCCAATACTGCTTTGTTTACTTCCCGAAGGGTATTGATCCCAAAAGTACTTCACAGTAAGATTCATGCACCCAAGTTATCTCAGTCATTTGTGGGGAATTCAATCTGTAACACTTGATGCCCAGAGACATCTGAGAAGGCAAACTCTCAGACAGAATTTTGAAGTTAGAGCATGTTCTTAACTGCAAGGAGCATCTCATCTCTTATATTAGAATAAAGATATCCACAATTTAAAAATATTCTGTCCAGTGAGAGAGAAATTCTGTTTTCTGTTTTCTTGAATCTAGGCTAGACCATGACTACTTTGACCTATAGATTGTAAGTGACACTTGACTGGACCGATCTAGTCTTTTTTTTTTTTTTTTTTTTTTTTTTTTTTTTTAGACAAAGTTTTACTCTTTCACGAAGGCTGGAGTGCAGTGGTTTCAAGCAATTTTCCTGCCTCAGCCTCCCAAGTAGCTGGGATTACAGGCACCCACCACCATGCCCGTCTAATTTTTGTATTTTTAGTAGAGACAGGGTTTCACCATGTTGGCCAGGCTGGTCTTGAAATCCTGACCTGGTGATCCACCCACCTTAGCCTTCCAAAGCGCTGGGATTACAGATGTGAGCCACCATGCCCAGCCTTCTGATCTAGTCTTTAAGGGGAGTCTAGCACAATATTGGCAGTCATTTTTGACAGACTATAATTTGAGCTTTATAGCCATTTTTAGTTTTATTGTAGACAAAATTTTCATCTTGTTTTTTGCTTAATCATTTTACCTAGGCAGAGAACACACTTGGCTTTACTCCATTTTATATTATTGAAAGTTACTGCTTTTCTGTTTTAAGCTATTATCCATTTATATGATGTTTCTCAGAAAACAATGAAGAATCCCTACGATTTCTCAGGAGATAGTAGAAGAGTTTCTTTCTTTAATTATTCATATTTTAATACATCTTAAAATTTAATTTTTATTGTAATACTTAAACTGTTTTCTTCATCATCAAATCATAAACTATATTTAGGAGTGTGTTTTTCCCCTAAATTACTCATTTATGATACTTTTATTAGATAAGAACGTGCTTAAATATTTTTATATTTTACAGTCAATAATGGCAGCATTTACTGAAAAATCTCACAGATGCCAGGTTTTTAAGAATTAAATAAAAATGTAAGCATTTATGAAAATTATTTTTGCTAAGTATGATCTGTATTCTTAGCTGTGCATTTATGTATCTAGTGATGGTTTCTCATTTATGGAATAATCAAAACCTTGATAAGATGTTTCATTGGAACTTGGCTTGTTATTTAATGCCTACTTCATACTACTCTTTAATGGTGACATATGAACAAATTCTCTGGGAACATCTCGTCCATGCTGTGGCATAAGGGAGACATTTGGAGTTTGATTTTATATCCAGTTCCCGTGAGAAATGCCCCTTTGAGTACAACTTGAGGAAATCTTTGTATATTTAATGGAAACAGTGGTGAGGTCCCTTTAAGTTCCCTTTAAGAAATCATGCTCAAAGAAATTGCCAAAGCCAGCTTTGCATTTCCTTGCTTACCTTGGAACTGCAGAAGCAACTTACTCGGCCCGGCGCGGTGGCTCAAGCCTGTAATCCCAGCACTTTGGGAGGCCGAGGCGGGTGGATCACGAGGTTGAGAGATCGAGACCATCCTGGTCAACATGGTGAAACCCCGTCTCTACTAAAAATACAAAAAATTAGCTGGGCATGGTGACGCTTGCCTGTAATCCCAGCTACTCAGGAGGCTGAGGCAGGAGAATTGCTTGAACCCAGGAGGCGGAGGTTGCAGTGAGCCGAGATCGCACCATTGTACTCCAGCCTGAGTAACAAAAGTGAAACTCTGTTTCAAAAAATAAAAAAAATAAAAAAATAAGCAACTTACTCTTGTGAGGTAAGGGGTATTCTGCGGAGACTGTGACTTAATCTATTTTATGTTTTTTCCTTTCTTGAATGTGAAAGCCAATTGCATATGTGATCTCATACAAATGAGAGTGAATATAGTGAACTTTCATGAGTGCGTTCAATTATTTATATATTCATTTGCTACTTGAGCAAGTATTTATTGAATGCTTTCTGTGAAACACTTAGCTGGGCCCTCAATAATATTAGGCTCCAACTGTCTAATTTTGTAACAGTCCAATATCAAGGCTTTATAATGCAAACATAAATGTTATGGAAAAATAATGGAAAAAATGTTTTTTGGTACCTTTCCCTTTCTGCAAATGATTTGCCAATATGTAAATGATACGTATATTTTCAAGCAAATAGTTCCTTTCTCCAGGTTAGTGTTAGAGGGAGAGCACATTTAACTAATTAGTCATCAGAGCCTTCAGAAGGAAAAAGTCGTTGACCAGGACCTGAGTATCAGTGGCTATGTATCTCTGCCATCTCTGCAGGACAGTCTTTGCCTTTAGCACTGTTAGGTAAAAGCAGAGTGCAAGTTAAGCAAGTCACAGAACCAGTGTTTCATGGCATCCTGGTTAGAAGTTCCAAGGGCAAAATCATCATCATGTAGATAAACTTGAGTGATAAATAATGACACTTTCCTTTTTCCAATTAAATTATCAAAGACTCATACATGTCGAAAAGTAATAAAACTAGCCTTACTCATGAAGCACTTTACAAAGTTTGATTTGTATGTTAATCACCTAATTGCTTATTCCTCTTTTATGAATGTGTTGGGCATGTCATTTATTTTATTAAATGTACTGAGCAGCAAAAGAAACTGAGGCTCAGAGTTTAAATTTAATTACCCTGAGGAGCAGCTACTAGGTGGTGAAGCTAGTACTTAAATTATGTCTGTCTAATCCAAAATCTGTGATCAAAACCCGTGCACTTTACTATCTTGGTCTAGATAGAAGTCTGAATTATATACCTGTAGAGGCTATCAGATTTGTTGTTACTTTATAGCTCTTACTCTGAAAGCCTGGATCCAGACTCCCAAACTCACATGCCTTTAGGGCCAGGCAGTGACATAATGTGTGAAGGCCTGTGGGAGTGGGATGGGAGGGCCTTTGGAACTAACTTTTGGAGTAGAGACATTCCTATAGGGAAACCTTTCGCTTTCCCTTAGGCTTTCCTATAGAAAAGGCAACCAGGCAAGATAATGCTGAATGGCTCTCCATCAGAAGATCAAGAGGGATAGGCTGTGCTAAAATGGTTATGTGTGTGCTGGTGTGGCTGGTGTGGCCATTACTTTCTCCAACCTTTGTGGTCATGGAGAATTGATGGGCTGTCATTGCCAGATCATCTGACTTTCTTACAGGTTCTTACAGGAGCTGGATATATGCCTTGTGAAGTTAAATACTCTGATTCCAGAGGCAGTGATAGCACAGGGCAAACTTTGGAGCATAAGACACTGCATTTGTATCCTGGCTCTGCCACTGACTAGGCTGTGACGCCGGTGTTACTCCGTTGTTCTGGGCCTCATTTTTCTCAGCCGAAAACGGAGTTTAAAAATAGTGCTGTCCTGATGGCTGTGAAGACTGCAGTGTGATTTTTATCCTGGGAGATGTGCACTTTTGTGGTACTGCCTATCTCATAGTGTTTTCTGGGGACTAAAAGAGTCAAATTCATGTGACGCCCTATGTAATAAGCACTTAAAGAATGTAAGCTATTATTATTTTCATTGTTTAGTTATTAATCATTATTTTTAAAATTATAAGCACTGTGCAGGCCAAATAAAAATATTTACCAGTGAGCCGGGCGCAGTGGCTGAAGCCTGTAATCCCAGCACTTTGGGAGGCCGAGGCGGGTGGATCACGAGGTCGAGAGATCGAGACCATCCTGGTCAACATGGTGAAACCCCGTCTCTACTAAAAATACAAAAAGTTAGCTGGGCATAGTGTCACGTGCCTTTAATCCCAGCTACTCAGGAAACTGAGGCAGGAGAATTGCCTGAACCCAGGAGGTGGAGGTCGCGGTGAGCTGAGATCGCGCCATTGCACTCCATCCTGGGTAACAAGAGCAAAACTCCGTCTCAAAAACAAACAAACAAACAAACAAAAAAAAACAGGATTAAATTTCATTGAAATTATTTCATTTCTGCCATTGTCTACAAAATGTATGTAAATTTACTCAGGTGATTTGTAGGTCCTGAATTAAGGTTTTATCAAAAGTAAGCCCATTTCTCATAGGTATGATGCCTATATTTTATACAATATAACACATTTTCCCCCAACTTGAGCATGTTTGCCTTATACAAATAGAGTTCTTAAACAACGAAACAGATCTAGTAACAGTGGTTTTGTTAGGCTATACACAAAATTGACCATAGGTTATAGTGGAGGAGCAACCGAATCTCATTCACATTGAGAAATGAGAAGCTTTTGGAGCAACTCATGCACTGGGAAGCAGTGATTACGTGTGTAATTCATACTGATTTCCTGGTGTAGCCACCTTTAGATTCATTTCTAAGTTCTATAAAAATTAAAGCTTTTGTAAGCAAAGGGAGTCGAAAACTTTGTAAAGCATCAGTTTTATGCTAGAGTGCTCAGAGTTCACTCTGATGTAGTGTGAACCAAAAGAGAATTGGCCTTCTCCATTTTGCAAAAGAACACCATGGGTGTTAAGCACTTTGGTCATGTCTGTGACTGGGCTGTGGAAGGAGATGACAGCAGTTTATGGACAAGGAGAGATTCAGTGATAACTGACAAAAAAATGATAGGAACTCAGCAAACACAGTGGTACCCAGATGATGCCAAGTAACTCAGCATCTGTGCACAATAAAAAATGATCTATTTCTGCATATGTGTGACACTGCGTGAATTCTCCCAGAAGTAGGAGAGAGGGATTTGCAGTGGGACTGTAGTCTTGCAAGCGGGACAAGTAAGAACAAAATTAGAATCATTGCTATTACTGTGATTCTGTTTCTTCTCACAGCTTTTTTAGGCCTGAAGAAACTTGGGACAAGCTGATATTTTACATTATAAACATGAATTTTATTTTTCATATATTTTAGACTTTAACAGAAAATCACAGATAACTCCTATGTACAATTAGATACCTCCTTTGCAAGCTGGTAATATTTATAAAATTTGATTATTTTCTACGTATTTAACGCTTCATCTAGCTTATGATACTTTAGCTGTTTAAAGCTCTGGACTGATATAATTTGATGTTTGTATTGACTGCTTCTAAGTAAGTTCCTCATATGATACATATGTGAAATTTCTGCCTGCTATTCCTAAAGCCAACAGGATCAGTTCAATAGTTTATTTTATTTCATTTTTTAAAAAGAGTTCTACATCCTAGTTCTTAAGTTGTGCATAACTGTTGTCCCGTGTAATTGCCTTTCACTGTACTTTTCAGGCATGAGATTTTTATTGTTGACAGCTAACCATTTTCTGTACTTGGACCAGCTTTCTGTACTGTGAAGCCAGAACTAGTTAAGTTTTAAATTACAGATAATTGTTTGTTTTACACATTGGCTACCACCTGCCCTTGCTCCCTTTAGTAGTTGTTCTCTCTGGCAGTATTTCCCAAGTATAATTTCAATTCCCAAGTATGGAGCTAGTACCACCTGCATCAGAATCATGTGAGTTGCTTGTTAAAAATGCAATTTCCAGAACCTATCACAGACTTTATCAATAAAGTTCCTTTGGCTTTGACGACTAAAATTTGTGAACGACAGCTATGACTTCACCTTGAAGCTTCAGCTTAGGATATTTTAAAAGGAATTTTGCCCCTATTTGAAAATACATACTTTAAATTATCAAACGTATTTTAGTTCCAAAGGATACAATGCTGAATTCAAATCGAGTGATAGAAATCAGGAAGAAGCTGGTGATGGTAATACAAAAGCATATTGAGGAATATGGGGCGGTGGGGGGACAGTTCATCAGAGGCACATCAGTACGCATTGAGGAAGGATAACCTTGGATTAGTGAAGAAGGCAGCTTTGAGATAAGTCTTGGCATGGCTTGGAAATTTAGATGTGAACATAAGGAGAGAGTCCACAAGGAGAGCAGCAGAGCATAGGCACAGATGTGGAAAGGTGAGGTTGGTAATCAATGCCAACCCTGAATCCAGTGCAGCTGAATATAAAACACACGCAAGGGAGTTGTAGGTGGCAAGGCTAGAGATAGTCATTCGAACAGTACTGTGGAGAGTCTTGAAGGCCGTTCTCAATAGTTGTATTTATGTGACATCTTTAGGTGTCTGCAACATTGTAGGTGTGTTACAGATTGAAGATAGTGTATTAGTTTGTTTTCACACTGATATAAAGAATGCCTATATAAGGAATACTTTTCACCTGTTATAAAGAGACTGGGCAGTTGATAAAAGCTTTAATTGACTCACAGTTCTGCATGACTAGAAACTTAGAACAGTGAAGGAAGGCAAAGGAGAAGCAAGCATCTTCTTTCTAAGGTGGCAGGAGAGAGACCAAGGGAAACTGCCACTTTTAAAGCCATCTTCATCACTCTCTGAGATCACCTCCACCTGGACTTCATTGTCCATGTCACTATCAGAATTTTGGTCAAAATCATTCAACAAGTCTCTAGGAAGATCTAAACTTGCCCACATCTTCCTTCTTCTTCTGAGCCCTTCAGACTGTTTCAGCTTCTCCCTGTTACCCAGTTCCAGAGTGACGTTCCCATTTTCAGGTTATCTTTATAGCAGTACCCTACTCTGCCTGTACCAGTTACCAGTATTAGTTCATTTTCACACTGCTAAAAAGAATACCTAAGACTGAGTAATTTATAAAGGAGAGATTTAATTGACTCACAGTGCCTCATGACTCAGGAAACTTAAAATCAAGGTAGCAGGCAAAGGAGAAGCAAGTGTCTTCTTCAGATGAGAGGAGAGAGAGCAGGGGAAACTGCCACTTTTGCACATCAGATCTCATGAAAACTCCCTCACTACCACACGGACATCATGGGAGAAACCATCCTTATGATCCCATCACCTCCCATGAGGTCCCTCCATCACCATGTGGGGATTACAATTCGAGATGAGATTTGGGTGGGGACACAAAGCCAAATCCTATCAGATAGGAAGCCATACACTTAATTAGACACAGTTACAGTGTCTAATCAGAAGCCAGTAGCCCCACAGAGGAGGAAGTGGCAGTACATGATCTCATGGAGACCAATTTCATGGTCTCCAGAGGACCTATGTAAGACAGGCAGCATGTGGATGTCACTCTCTTTACAAGGTAGTCCGACAAGACCTGACAAAGGCAACTCTTACTATGTCACGATTATTTTCTACTTTGGCATACTCATAAAGAACTTAAACAATCTGCAGATTTCCATACAGTGTTACATTTGAGAACTAACATTTTACTTTTGGATCAAAGTGTCAGCAAAACCATGTTGTTATCCTTGGCATATGAGAAGCTTGCTTCACAAGAAGAAAGCTTAGCTAGGGCATAGGTATGACTGAAGGTTATCTTTGGTATAACTTCCATCATGCTGGAAAAACAATTTCTTTACAGCCTACTTCCTGATATATTTAATGTCTTCTTACTGAAGATTTCTGATCTTGACTTTGGTAAAAATTTATAATAGAACCATTTTCCAGTTAGAGTGCTAATTCTTGAAATGTCTGATATGTATGAGATCTACAGGGAACAAGTAAGAGGTGTAGAGATGCCAGCCAGGTCAATTTTCCTTGAGAGACATTGCTGTATTCCCGAGAGGCTGGGGTGAGGACTTAAAAATGTGTGTTAAATACTTAAAAGACAAATGCAGCCAAGAGGAAAGCATACAAGGATGCCTCAGAAAACTGGTTATCACTAAGGAGTGTAGCCAGTCTTGGAGATAGCTACAGAATTTTACAGGCAAAACTAGAACTCAAAAACCATGAAGAGAGCTCAAATGAAGGTGTCAGCATAAGATCCAGGGGTTGAACTCTAAGTATGAAAGTTATTTTTAAACTTAGCTGCAATTTGCACATACTAAAGTTTCAGTGTGAATTCCTGACCTGTTTCCCCAATAGGTCAGAAATAATATGAGTTAGAGTGGAAATTAGATTCATTTTTTATGGATGTATGTATGTCAGAGGGCAGGAGAGGAAAAAGTGGAATTTGATGTGCACATTGATTTTGAATGTTCCTTAAGGAAGTTGGAAATTGGGGAAAAGATTTCGACTAAGGATGTATACTTGTAATTCTCTAAATTATGAAATACACTGAGACTTATGATTTTTTTTAAAAAAGTTTTTCATTGCATTGCAATGCAGAATACCAAATTATCTCCCACCAACCACACCTGCAGCATGATTATTCTATGGAAAGTCTGTAATATAAGGCATTTGTCTCGTTTTCTATTGCTAACATCATGTAGAGTGATTTCTCTTGCTGGGCTACTGTACTTGAAGGCAGTGTGGAGCACATTATGTTAATAGCAGAGAGATATCACTCTGCCTGTATTCTTAGCCACAGTAAATGTATTTGGTATCTCACAGCTGCATCCCTTTCCATGATTCCCTCATATAGCGAAGGAATCTGTGGAAGCTTTCCTAGACAGACAATTTTGCATAGTATTCCCCGCACACTGATGCATTTGACAGATACAACTGCCTTAGTGAAGTCCACAAACACCGTTGACTGATTACTTCACTCTGCCCATCACAGCTCCCACTGGTGCCTAAAGCACATTGCTGCATGTGTAGGTGATTACCTGAATGCCCTGAAACTGCCACTGCCTTGGCCAATGTGGGCTACTGGCATAGATGACTTAATATTTTGCTGCCTGTGAATGTATGTAGTTACATGGACCATATGGAGACAAGCCATTTCAATCTGCAAGGATAACTACTCGGGATATTCATACAACTGGCATAAATAGCTTTTATAAAGGTAATTCCCAAATTTGTGTCTCTGAGCTCACAACTGGGTCCAGAAATCAGTATTACTGAAACAGGACTCATATTTCTTAAATCAGTTCCTTCTCTTGACTTCCTTCTTTGTATTTATTGCATCACCAATCTCCCAGTTTTGACATTTGAGTTATGTTTACATACTTTATCTTCTTTTTCTATCATTTAATCAGTTGCAAAATTTAGTTAATAGTAATTGCTAACCCTCCTCTGCCTCCAAAATCTTCTGTTGCTCTTCATAGCCTACCAAAATACATTGTGTAGGTGTTTTTGTAAAGACTCTAGAACAGGCGTCCCCAGACTACGGCCCGTGGGCCGCATGTGGCCCCCTGAGGCCATTTATCTGGCCCCCCACCGCACTTCAGGAAGGGGCACCTCTTTCATTGGTGGTCAGTGAGAGGAGCACAGTATGTGGCAGCCCTCCAACAGTCTGAGGGACAGTGAACTGGCCACCTGTGTAAAAAGTTTGGGGATGCCTGCTCTAGAATTCAAAACTTTCTACACTTTGAAAGTTTGTATAGTCTTACTTCCTATGGCTCTGTTATACAATGAACATTTTTAATCCATCCTTTTGCATATTAATAATTCATTTGTTTCATTAGCCAAAATATTTTCATTTCTTTAGTTTTTTGAGATGGAGTCTTGCTCTGTTGCCCAGCCTGGAGTGCAGTGGTGCAATCTCTGCTCACTGCAACCTCTACCTCCTGGATTCAAGAGATTCTCCTGCCTTAGCCTCCTGAGCAGCTGGGACTATAGGTGCACATCACCACAGCCAGCTAATTTTTGTATTTTTAGTAGTGATGGGGTTTCATCATATTGGCCAGGGTGGTCACAAACTTCTGACCTCATGATCCACCTGCCTCAGCCTCCCAAAGTGCTGGGATTACAGGAGTGAGCCACCATGCCCAGCCCCGCAAAATGTATTGAATACTTATGACCCCGAGATTCCCTGAAGTATTTATATACATGAATCTACAAGATACTATAGCCAGAAGCCAGAAGGTCTGTATCTAAAAATCTAACTTCAGGGCTCTGGTTCCTTTCTTTTTTATCCCTTGTTCTTGATTTTGACATTTACCTTCATTAGATTGAAGACACGTAATTTTAAATTAAACCACCATAAAGAGAATGTTATTTTTTTCTTTATCGAGATTTATAGAGGGTCTGTTTTTGATGCCATGTCGAAAACAATCACTTAACATTTACCTCTTCCACACTAGGACTTGACTTCTGCATTTTCATCTCATCCAGTTCTCACAACACCATATGACAGTATTGTGTCCTTTTCACAAGTAATTGACACCCAGAGCCCAAATAAGTTGTATACAAAGTTATTAAATACCAGAATAAGTTAATGCTCTGAATATCAAGCTTTGTTGTTAATGCTATTTCTAATAGTTATAATCTATATCCAGTGTTCTCCGTTACCATGCAGTTCTCTTGTATTTTCGCACAAGTGGTTTGAACAGGTATCAGAAGCATTTACATGATCTTAAGATATAATAAATGCTGCTGGCTAATAGTCTGAAATTGACACAACTAAGCATCAGAAAGAATACCTGAAATAGGATAAAAACTGAAATTGGGGCATGCCCGCTCACCAGTACCAGTAGTAAACTGGGTCAAAGTTTAGTTTCCAGAAGTAGTTTGAATATAAAACTGATAACTTCTCATATGTGGTTGATGCATGGTAATGATATATAAGGTGTTTAAAAGAATGCTGAGGAAGACACAGACTTTTGAAATGCCTTTATTTTTGTTTTTGTTTTTGTTTTTTGTTTTTTTTTTGAGACGGAGTTTCGCTCTTGTTACCCAGGTTGGAGTGCAATGGCGCGATGTCGGCTCACTGCAACCTCCGCCTCCTGGGTTCAGGCAATTCTCCTGCCTCAGCCTCCTGAGTAGCTGGGATTACAGGCACGCGCCACCATGCCCAGCTAATTTTTTTTGTATTTTTAGTAGAGACGGGTTTCACCATGTTGACCAGGATGGTCTCGATCTCTTGACCTCGTGATCCACCCGCCTCAGCCTCCCAAAGTGCTGGGATTACAGGTGTGAGCCACCGCGCCCGGCTGAAATGCCTTTAATAATCACTTCCTGAATATGAGAGGTCTGAATTCAATTGCTTTTTTAGTCTTTGTTCACAAGATTTCTTCTAGGTGTTTTGTTTGTATTTAAAGGAATTGGTAAGAACAGAATAAATGAAAAGAGAAAAAAGAAAAAAGACATTCTCATTTTATCTTAGATGGATTAATTCAGCATGAAATATGGTATAATACTATACATTACAAATGGATGAAAAATAGGGCTAAAAAGAGACTTTAGGTTTTAAAGATACCAGCTGTTGTGTTTTAAGAAACAGTGTTGGTAAATTTTGATAGGCTATGTAATGCTATTAAAACTCATTACTAAAAAGGACAGAAAAGACAAAGATGATAAGATTTCACAATCTGTTAATAAAAATCACAAAGCTCTGTGATTAGAACCTTGGTTTGTCTGACTCTGAAGTCTAGGCTTTGAACCATGCACTGCCCTGAATTTCTAGCCCTTCAATAATCAATTCTGAGAGACTGCAGTCACCTTCTGGCTCCCTATTAATTATCATCTTAGCAGCCACAGACAGAAGCAGTATGCTGTTACGGTTTTCACAGCATGCACTATTGCCTTGATGCTTTTTAACCCAAGTGGTTCTTTATCCTGCAGCAGATTCCTTTCTTCCATCTGTGGCTGAGTAGTTTCAGAAATCCCCAGGAGAATTGCTGGCCATGGTGTTTGTGGATGTCAGTAATTAAGCTATCTACTCCAGCTGCAAGCTGTTTGACAACGTGGGTGGCGGAGGGCCACAGTCCTGTGCAAAGCCTGGTCATATTGAGAACAGAAAGGTCAAGTCTCCCCGGCTGGTTCATCATGCGCTCTGGAGCTTGACTTATCCAGGGTTCACTGAATGGTTTTTTCATCAGTCTTATATAGTTTTTTAAAAGAGAACAGTATTTGCCACAAGCCACCTGGCCTCTAAGTTGCTTTTAGGTCTTTGGTATGTCTGTTCACAAAGAAAAACTGTTGTCTGTAGCTGGTCCATTACACAAAATTATACTGGGCACATTGCTGATTCTGTTACAGGCCTGAAGTTGATTTTAGAGCTTGTCACTGACCTGGACTGGGTTTGGTTTCATGTCACTCATAATTACGCATTTCATAGTTCTGTCAAACTCAATTCTGTCTGCACCTTTTAGACTAGAGAATATTTGTTATGCACTTAAAAAATTTACTCTGTATCATTGAAGCACAACTACGGGAGTGAGAGTTATCTGTAAAGTATCATCTGTGAGTATTTCACCATGTGAGAGGCTCTGTGCATCTTGTTTGCCTGGTAGTTTTAGGTGTTTTTGATAACACACTCTTGCAGTCACAATTGAATGTGTAAATGACTGGACTGGAAATCATGGTGATTGTCTTATTGTATCTCCAACTTCTGGTAAAATACCTGCATATAGTAGGTCCCAACACATATCAGGGATTAATGAGTGGGACTGTCGACCAAATATCACTGTTTTCATAATAACTTTCCAGGTATGGCTACAAGTAGCTCCCAGTTTCTAATCTTTTCATTTTAATGTGCAAGCTCCTTCTTTCATTTACTCAATATAAAATGTGTTTTGTGTTTACTATGTGCCACTTTCCTCAAAGAGATCACATCTAGCATATTTGAGAGAAAGGGAGAGACTGAGAAGAAGCATGTGTGTAGAGAGAATAGAGATGTCAACGGATAATTATAATCCAGTGTGTAAATTAAGTAGAGGTGCAGTTCAGTGAAGGCAGACAGAACACCAAACCCAAACCTAGACCTATGGGTGACTTCCTGGAAAGATCATTCTACTAGGCTTCCCCCACCCCAACCCCCCCCACCTCACCTCACCCCCACCCCCACTGAAATGAGCTATTTAGCACAAGGCAAGACATGTGGATAGGAGAAAGGAGTTGATGGCAGAGCAAAACACAATGACATAGAGGCGTCAGCCCAGCATGCAAGTAATGAGGTATGGCTGCTGGAGGGAAATGCTGAAGCCTAAAGTACTGCCAGTTTCTAAAACCTCTGATCCCAACATACTCCTAGCCACTATCATTTCCCTACTGCCACAACACTCTAAATGATTTCTCTGATTCTCTTCTATCTGTGGTCTTTTTGCACATAGCTGCCAGAGAAGTCTTCTAAAAATGCAAATCATGCTCTTCCTTGCTCAAAACTCTTAGTGGCTGACCACCACATTGGAATCAAATCAAAAGCTCTTAAAATGGCTTACTCTGGATGCTTGGCTCCTGCCTTGCTCTCTGCCCGCACTTCCTATCAGCCTTCTCAGGCTCTCTCCTCTCTAGCCACACATGAAACTTCTCTACTGAGAGCACCAAACACTTCTCAACTCAGGGCTTTTATATTTGTTGCTCTCCTTTCTTAGAGCATTATTACCCTACATATTCTCAAGACCTGTTTAATGCTCAAGTGCCACTCAGGAAGGTCTTACCTGCCTCTAATACCCAAAATTGTGCCCATCTTTTATTCTCTTACTTGCCATTTTTTAAGCTTAACAGTCTCTCACTACCTGTTATGTATTGAATGTGGTGTTTTTTATTGTCTGTTCCCACCTTATTAGAATGTATACTCTATGAAGATAGGGATATTACCTGATTTGTTTATCATTGTAGCTCTGGTTCCTATAAGAGTATTTGACATATAATAGACACTCAGCAAATATTTGTTGGATTAATAAATGCATAAATGATGGGCATTTGGTTTTTTAAAGAGCTCTTCCTTTTATATGATTATCATATAGACAAAAGCTTGAAAATTAAGGGACTAAAGAAGTTGGATTTTATCCTGAAAGTGATAAGGATTGATGGAGGAAGTCTCAGTAGGGGACGGACGTGACCAAACTTGCATTCTAGAAAGATCAGTCTGTCAGCTGAGAGGAAGGTAAATAGAAGGCTATTGAAGTAATCCAGGCAAGAAATTATCAAGGTGGAGCAGGTATGTGAACGTTGTAAAACAGGAAACACTTTTTTAAAACGTTCAGGTGATTAAATTAACAGATCACCCGTAGATAAACAGGTGCTTTGGTGAAAGAGTAGAAAAGGTAGGGTGAAGGGTTTGTTCAGGACCTTCCTACTTTTAACGTTGAAACTCCTGAATCCTGAGAAGATCTGCAGTCTGTGGTAAACCCAGAATGGTTGGTCACTCTAAAAAGTCAAAGAAGCTTATGGAAAAAAATTATTTCCTCCAACTTTAACTGTATAGTGACAGTAATTCCCACATGATTATCACATTCTTTTATGAGCCACTTCAAAACCCATGTTACTCTTTTTTTTTTTTTTTTTTTTTTTTTTTAGTGACGGAGTTTTACTCTTGTTGCCCACGCTGTAGTGCAATGGTGCAATTTGGGCTTACTGCAACCAGGTTCAAGTGGTTGCAGGTTCACCTTCTGCTGCAGCCTCCCGAGTAGCTGGGATTACAAGCATGAGCCACTATGCCCAGCTAGTTTTTGTATTTTTAGTAGAGACGGGGTTTCTCTATGTAGATCAGGCTGGTCTCGAACTCCCGACCTCAGATGATGCACCTGCGTCACCCTGCCAAGGTGTTGAGATTACAGGTGTGATCCACTGTGCCTGGCCCCTAAAGTGTTCTTTACCTTACCCTCCCATCTACCTCACCCCTACTGCTTCCTTTCTTTTCTGAAGGAATACCCTGTTGTTAATCTCTTAGAAAACAAGTGAACGTCGGTTTTCTGTAATATGTTCATTGGCCACTTTGCCCATTCATCTTTTAAACTCAAGCCCATGTGGGTCATTGCCATGGTTTATTCATCCTGTTATTGCCAGTAAGTCACAAATCACAGCTATGAATCCTTGTGTGTTGAATAAATTGATGCAGGTAAGTGTACCTGCTATAGGTTTGAGGAAACATAGGCAAGGGCTGACAATGTTGATGCCTACTTGGGGAAAGGAAGTAATGTTATTAAATGCTCATGGCTGCCTGAAAACATTAATGAAGGACATACTAACCACACATTACCAAACAGGGAGTAGAATGGAACACTTACTACTCACAGACCTGGTTTGCAGCACATCCAGGACATATACCTCTGATCCACATGAAGACTGCTTTGTGTGCCATCTTGGGCTCATATGCTCTAAGTTTCCAAAGGAGTAGAAAACAATTTAGATAAACAGGAATATGTATTTTAAGCCTATGCATATACAGAGTAAAAGATACCACATGGCAGTATAGACCAGTCATATAGGCCAATAATTTGAGCCATAATTTTTAAAAAGAAAGTCCTGGAGAATTACTTTTTGCATGATGTTACATTTTTGGCAAATGCCACATTAGCACTGAAAACTCCGTCACAATTTCTGGCATTCTAATGAGAGGATATGTGTGCTTATCTAAATCTCATAGTTCTTCAAGCCTCAGTTCTTATGTTTTGGACTTGGTATTATATTATTCCCTGTGGCTGAACGTAAGCCTGTATATTTTTGCATGCAAACCAACTGACAACTTAAATTTGGTTTCGAAAGCAAAGGCCAGGGT
The DNA here is from genome assembly GCF_048565385.1 of Saimiri boliviensis. Lineage (NCBI taxonomy): Eukaryota > Metazoa > Chordata > Mammalia > Primates > Cebidae > Saimiri > Saimiri boliviensis. The sequence continues at coordinate 79,491,196 of NC_133450.1, forward strand.
GGTTGGAGTCATCTGTTATGACTTAAATAGTCCTCTTGTCAAAACACCTCATACAAAGTATGACTCACCCAGGAACTTCAGATCCAACACTCCAAAGCTCACAAGGAAAGTCTATAAAGGAAAGGCTATAAATAGTATATTATACCTTTTCTTGAAATATTGAAGAATATTTCAAGAATAGCATATTCTTCTTGAGTATTTTAAGTAATGTGGACTGCATGTTCCCTTTGTTAAGATGCTGTGACATCAGGTGATCAGATATGTCTTCCTTCAGCAGAACCAAGAGAGTCCTCTGCATTAAGCAAAGCCAGTGCCCTATTTTTTTGATACCAGTTTCTTCCCACAGCCAGTCTGCTAATCTTTTCATGCTTTCCTCTTCTGAAATGGGAAAAGGTGATCTATTTTAAATCAATATTAATTTTGCATTATAGTAATTCTCTAAACACAGAAATTTAAAAATCTCAGTGTCTTTTGGGATTCCTCTTGAGAGGACATGAGTTCAAGGACTCAAGGAAAAACAAATTTCCCCAAAAATATCTTTCAGAATATTTCAGAATGAATCACCTTGACATAATAGTAGGTTCAATAATAAACCGGGTTTTATTTGTTCAGTTATAAATCAGGTTTCAGGCAATGGAATGTCGTATGATTAAGACACAAATACAGATGCGGGCTGATCCTTCAGATACATCCTTGTCTCAATTTATGTTCTAGAAATCCTTCAAATATTCATAGAAGCATCTTTAAAATTAAACCATTAGGACCAGTGGTACCTCCTGATCCAAAAGAGTTTCCTTACTGAACACAGAAAATACTATTTTTCTTTTCACATTTCTTCAAATTTTCGATTCCCTAGGATAGTCTATTCACGAGAAGCATAATAACAAAAGAATGTGACAATATTTTGTAATATGCACGTTTTAAAAAAATGAGAATTCTGGTGCTGGGTCATAGACACTAAACACTCACTCTTAATACTTAACGCAGAAGCTGGAATATACGTTATCAATTTATTATTATAGCTACCTAGTACCTTTCTTTTCCAGGCAGTTTTTCTTGGAAAGAGATTCATGTACTCCATGGCTTTGTGCCCAAGGAGTCAATGATTAAATCACATAATGTTTTAGTGCAATACTCTTTGGAAAAAAGATGTCATAGCTTTAGCTGGAGACTCTGCATGGCCAAGTGGGCTGGCCTGGAGTTTGCACCACACTGAGGAAAGTGACAGATGGTCTGTCATTTTGACTTAAGTATCTCCTGTGGTAAAATTTGGTCATTGTTTTAGCTGTTCTGCAGGCTCAAATATGTAGTGGCACATCTCTTCTGTACTCACTGAAGCTCTTTCATAATGATAATTCCTTGACTGTGTGGGCAGCTTTGTAATCCAAAAAGTTGCTTCTGAGCCATTACGTCCTTTACATGTTGCCACAAGTCTGGGTGAATATCTCCATTTGCATTTTGTAAATGGGAAACTGAATCTCTTAGTGGTTATCTTGACTAAACACAGTAAACATTCAGTTTTTTAGCATGAGCATGGAATGTGTTACTGTGTGCTATTTGGTAATGATACAATAGGCAGGATATTGCTTACTAATTTTTAAAATGATATAAGCAGCACATTGCTTACCAATTTTTAAATAAATAATATAATACTTGTATACATTATAAGTATTATCATTATATATATAGTAAAAGTGTAATGATAATTTAAGTTGGTATAATTGGGACACTAAATGTACAAAGTTCAAATAAAAAAAGAATGTGTTGAATAAATCTTACACCTAAAGCCTTCAGTACAGTGTACTAGACCCAGTGTTGACATAGATGGTGCTAATGAGGTCTAGATTGTGATGAAGCAATGATAGACTCTTGATCCTAACTTCTAATTTGTATGAAATTGATATTTCTTTATAAACATCCGCAAGATATTTTTCTAACACAGTAGAATAATACTTAATGAAACTGTTTACTTCTTCACAGTATCTAAGTAGCAAATGATTTGGAAGATTCAACTGATTACTTCTATTTCCTCTTCTAAGAGCATTGACTTTTTATTAGCCACCTGGGCAACTGAAGTGGGCAAGAATTCTGGAGAGAGTGCTGACTGTCCAATGCCATACAGAGAAAAGCTATGATAAAATGAATGCTTCTAAAGAAAAAAAAAAAAGCCCTTCTTTAACTTTGTGCAGAGTTCTCAGATAGTATTTTGCCTTTCTTGTCCCCAGTCTAATCCCTTACAAGCATAGACAAAATTCTGTCAAGGTAATATCTCAAATTTCAAAATCAGTCAACACACACTTATTAAATGTCACTGTGTGCAAAGCACAGTGCAAAACTGTTGTCACAGTGTCTCAAAAGAAATTACCACTTTCTTTGCCACATGTTCAATATATTTTGCTGAGAGGAGAAACAATTGTATGCAAAAAATCTGCTTACACAGCTCTGTGCTTATATAATAAACTCAATTACTAGTTTTTCGTTTTCTCAGTGAAATGATCAAGCCACTCAGGTATTAAAGGTAAATATTAATTACATAGTAGCAAAATGTTTGATTTTGGCCTACAGGATCTATAAACAACAGAGAACTCTATATGCCATATACTTAAAATGTCAATCCAATGTTTTGAAATATTTATAATTTCTCTCTAAGAAAATGATTAGGGTGAGATACCTGAGGCACTTTCAGAAGCTTTAGAGTGAAGTGGAAGTATAGGTGACTAAGAACAATCCTGTCCTAAAGGCAATATGAGAATGTGAAGTAACTTTTCTATAATTATCTCATTACCTTTTACACATTTTTCCAGATTGTTTCAAGTCTACTTTGTGGTGGCAAGGAAGAAAATTAGAGAATTTGCCAAAAGAAGATCTTAGGTACATTTGTTCTAGAAACACAGAGGGCTGGGTATACGTACTATAGAGAATCAACTCATTTTAAAAGAGGTTTTCATAGTGGTTTTCTCATATGAAATATCTTCCATTTATAGCTGTTACTATTGTTGCTTCTTTTTAATTGAAGTTAAAGTATTACTTTTAAAGGATACAACAAAAGATAATTTTTCTCCGTGTGTTTTGGCTGATTTGCTAACATCCTTTATGAAAATCTTTTGTTCTCAGGACAGTCTCATTCTCCATTGTATAGCTGGCAATATTTTAATCATTCAGAACTAGACCTCAATAACATTTCCTCTGCAGAGACCTTCTGGGATCTTCTCCAGTGTTTGGCTCAGTCATTCATTTTACTAGGCTTTCATAACATTCCATACCCATCTCTATCAGTGCTAACTCAGGTATGTAGTGCACATAGTGATTGGGTCACCTTTTGGAGACCCCAGAAGGCAAGGACCACTAGAGGAGTTACATGAAACCATGGGTTGGCTAGACAAATAAAAGTGAATACATCATCCAATTCAGGAGTAAATTGAATATGTGTTCTTACCTCTTTCTGAAATTGGGCTTTCTCTGCAAAGACCCTGCTTCCTGTGTTGCACATGGTTTATCACATGCATCCAGAGATTAGAAACATTAAGCAGGTGACAAATATCAACAATGAGCTGGGGATTTATTGTAATCAACCAATATGCTCAGCCTTGTAATTGCTCAGAGCTTTTGCTCCATAATTGTATGGTTGCCTCAGTGTAGCCATTCAATGATGTTATAATTAGTGAGTAATTAGCTAAAGCATTTTCTGAGATGCTGTAGAGCGTGAAACATGTGCGCAGGTTGAACACGAGGATTGATAAACTACTTAGTCAACAGTTTTCTAAAAACACTTTAATGGATCCCTTTCAAACCTCAGCAATTGTAAATCCCTTTTTGGCTTGCAGACTCTGTATCTTATTCCACAAGTTGTTTTGGGAACTGTCCAAAGCATGGAACGGGACCATCCAAGTGCCACCTTCTATCACTACTTCCACCCCACCTGTACCTCCATATATGCCACTCCTCCACTTCCAGAATAACTATTCCACGTAGAAATTGCCAGTTCACAGAGAAATTCCACATTTGTGATTTTACTTGGTGCATGAGGTGGATTCTGCAGAGCATTGGCTGCAACTTAGAGATGGAACAAAGGCTCACGTTTAAGCCACTTGCCTTAGTTTAAATGGCTTTTCACAAAATAGATCTGTTTCAAACCTGAGTCTCTTCAGAATCTAAAACGAGTGCTCTTTTCAATGTACTTCATGTAAAATGGGACATGTCAAAGACAGAAAAAGAGGCAGCACAGGGGGCCTTTGGGAGAAAAGGAAAAAGTATATAAAATAGAAAGTAAAAGCAGAGTAGTTGTGGAGAAAAAGTTGCTAAGGAGTGCTGCTGATAGATAAGAAAATACTTTGAAAATTCTGAGTACTAATCAATACCTAAGCACATACTGGATGCTATAGCATACTCTTGGTAAGAATTTCCTTTTTCATGAGAGGACAGTATCAGTAGTACCTAAATGATAAGCTTGGAATGCTTACTAACTATCTGTATGGAAGACTATGTAACTAAAACCATCCATATGAAGCACTTAAAACAGTGCTAGATACACCAAAACCCCCAATGACTGAGACCTATTAGAATGAGAGGGAGACTGAGAGAGCTTGTGAGTGAGAAAGAAAGAGTTAAAACAAGTCCACCAGATAAAGAATCTAAGGAGTCTGAGAGGAGAATTGGGGCCCTGCCCATCCTGTGGTGGCCAAGGGAAATATGAGGACTCATAAGCTCAGTAAGTCATGTTCTCAGGGCCAGGACATAAATTGTTGCATTGATAGATGGTCTCTGCTTGCTTGTCTGTGGCCATTGAATGTTAGACTCCAGTAGTTGAGCCCTCTTGTTCTGATTCCATCCTTTATAAGTTTAAGATTTGCTTTCCCTCATGGCCATGGAGATGCTGCTCTCCAAATGCCAGCACATGCAGGACAGTCAAAAAGTCATTTATTTTGTCACTGTAAATTGTTTAAAAAAAAAAAAAAGGCATTCTGAGTTGTGCATTATTCACAGTGGTAACTGGTTTATTATTAACATGCTTTATTGGCTTTTTTTTTTTCTTCCATGTCTCACTGCCACGTTCTCCTGAGATTTCTTTCTTGATTAATTAGTTACCCTGGCATGCCTGTCTTGGGCATGGGGTCTTATAAGTGAGAAAGAAATAATTAATACAAGTCCACCAGATAAAGTGGGGTCTGCCCCTGGGGAACCCAAGCTATGACAGTCACCATGCTTCTCCCTGTCTGCCTTCTCTCTGCCTCTCAGCTTGGCTTCCTTCTCTTAGACTGCTCCACGTGCTGGGAGACATGGCCACCAGCAGGAATGACATCATATATTTATCAGTCATGAAGCAGGGAAAAAGAGAGCCATCCTTGCAGCTCTAGTCCAGAAAAGTCCTGGGAAGAATTCTTGTCTGTCATGAAGTGTAGCTTTCAAGGGAGGTAGAGTGCTTGCTTTTTCTGGCCTAATAAAAGCCAGACAAAAAGGGATATGGTACTGTGACCAGTAGCCCTGTTAGAAACTCAGAATGAATGAGAAGCAATCCCCTAAAAGAGGGAAAGGAGAATCGTTACTGCCAAAGAGATGAAGTGTGAAGATGGCTGAGTAGAAGCCCCTAGCACTTGTCCCCCTCACAGATAGCCAGACATAAAATAAACAAATACATTTTGGTGGAAGTAACTGAGAGAGAACACTAGAGTGCATTAGAGAAGTGGCAGAAACCCTGATGAGCACAGAAGCTGAAGGTGGCCACATAAAGAATGTAAGGAAATACTGACCTTCACCACCCCATCCTCAACTGGTAACAGCTGGAACCCAGGAGGAGCTTCTCCTTATGGAGAAAAGGTAAGGAAGGAGATCCCAGTAGCCCCGTGAGCACCTTGTACACCATCAGTGGGGTGCACTACTGTCCTCATAGACACTAAGCTCAGATGAAGGAGCTGCCAGGAGTTCACACAGCTGTGCTTCCCCCAGAAAAGGAGCTGACACTGTGTCCCACCCTCTGTAGCCTGCACAGCTGTGGCACTACACCATCTCAGAATAGGAGCTATGGCTGGAGGGTGTCTTGCTCTGGGGGTGAGTAGCCATGACTCCCGTTCATCCCTGTAGGTGAGTCACCATGGAATCATCCCAAGCCCAGGTGTGTGCAGTTATTACACCCTTCCCTGTGGGACCAAGAGGAGGTGAAGCTGCTTTACCTATCCCTCTTTCTCCTTAGGCTAGAACTCAGTTGTCACCCTGCCTCCTGGACAAATAGTAACTTGGTAGCTCAGAGCAGTCATGCCCCCCTAGTGCTTAAGACAAGGTAGTGTCCTGCATCCCAGGAAATCGGGAAAGGACCACCCAGAATAGTCATGCCTTCCCCAGGCCTGAGCCAAAGTGTCACAATGCCTCCTGGGGAATTGGTGCCCTGGCTGAGCTGAGCAGCTGTACATCCCAGGGCTGAGATGATATGTTACTCTGTATTCTAGGGAGACAGAGCAGTGGCTAGACTGAGATACCTCACCCTACAGGCCAAATAACTCTAGTAGCTGCCTCCCTGGAGTTGGGAAGACACTCATGTCTTGGGGGAGTAGAGTCATTGCTATGGTATTCGCTATGTTGGGCTATGCTCTCATAGCCCAAATGATAGCTGTACTTTACCATTCTGGGGTACTTTCTGCCACAGCACCTGGCCTCACTGAGTCTGGAACACTACTGAGCCCCACCATCTCAGGGGCTAGAGTCACTAATACATGACACTCATGCCCTGGGAACCAAGTTGCTACTGAACCCCATTGACAGTTGCCAAATTTACAGCCATAACCTGCTCACCAGGTCCACAGTCCCAGAGCACATCTTCTTCCCCAGAGCCTGGTCAGTGCTGTGCCCTTCCCCTAGACTAGAGGTAGAGCAACAGCTTTAAGCCCTCCAGGCACAAGCTGCTAAGGAGTGCTTCAGTCACAGATTCTGGCTCTTTGGGAACCCTCTATCCAATCCCGCCATAGAGAGCAAAACTGTGCCCCAATACACAGGTGCCACAATAGGTTTGTGAGACCCTGAGACACCTGTCCCATAGGCACTTCAGACACCTGAACCTAGAACCCAGCTCTGCTGAAGTTGTCTTTAGGCCATGTCAGACCTGACACCAGGAGGGATACACTCAGCTAAATCTCCCCTTTATGTTCCCACAAGAATAGAATCTCAGAGCCACTTCTGAAGATGACACTGAGAAAATTAACAACTTGTGCCACCACTGCTGCTGCCACAAACTTCTAAACCCCAGACCACTAAGGTACCAACAGTTACTGCTGACGTTAAATGTAGCTAAAGAAGCTGCATGTAGACTGTATCACTGTATTTACTGAGAAACAGAGTCGGTACACCCTGCCCAACAGCAAAGACTCAACTGCACGTGAAAGTCTTTGTCTGTGAAATTCACGCTAGAAAGTTTAAAAGTGGCAATTGTTCCACAAGATGTGCAGACATCACAGCAGGGACATGAGAAACACAAAAAAGCAAGAAAATATGATACCACAAAAGGAATATAATAACCCTGTAGTAAAAGACCCTGGTGAAAAAAATAACAAAGTGCCAGAAGATAATTTCAGAATAATCTTAAGGAAACTCAGCAAGATAAAATACAGACAGGCAATTCAGTAACATCAAGAAAACAGTTCACAATAGGAATAAACTCAAAGACACAGAAATTATAAGAAAGAAACAAATAGAAATCCTACCAGCTGAAGAATTCAATGAATAAAATAAAAGTAAAATAGAGAGCTTCAACAGGAGGATAGATCAAGTAGCAGAAAGTATTTCTGAATTTGAAAATAGGTCATTTGAATTTACCCAGTCAGAGAAAAAAAAGTGAAATAAGCCTACAAAACTTAAGGGTCACTATTAAGTGGAATAATACTGGTATTACAGGATTTTTTGAAGGAGAATAAGAGAAAAAAAGGTATAAAAAAACTAATGAAATAATAGCTTCCCAAGTCTGGGGAGCAATCAAGAAAGCTTGAAGGTTTTCAAACGGATTAAATTAAAAAATGTTAATCCCAAGACACATGACATGGTGGTGTGCACCTGTAATTCTAGTTACGAGGGAGGCTAAGGCAGGAGAATTGCTTGAACCAGGGAGTCAGAGGTTGCAGTGAGCTGAGATCATGCCACTGCACTCCAGGTAGGCAACAGAGTGAGACTAAGTTTTAAAAAAAAATTATGAAAATAAACATACTACCAAAAGTGATCTATAAATTAAATGTAAATGCTCCCAAAATACCAGTGATTCTCTTCCCAGAAATAGAAACAACAGTTATGAAACATATGGAACCATATAGGACCTTGAATAGTTAAAGAAATTCTGAACAAAAAGAACAAAACTGGAGGCATCAAACTACCATACATTAAAACATACTACAGAGCTATGGTAACCAAAACAGCATAGTGCTGGCATAGAAACAGAGACATAAATGAGTGGAACAGAATAGAGAACTCAGAAATAAATTCTCATATTAACAGTCAAATGATTTTGCAGATTTTCTACAAGTGCTCCCAAAATATATGATATGGTTTGGCTCTGTGTAGCCACCCAAATCTCATCTTATCTCATCTCAAATTGTAATCCTCATGTGTTGAATGAGGGACATGGTGGGAGGTGATTGGATCGTGGATTCAGGTTTTCCCATGCTGTTCTGTCGATAGTTAGGGAGTTCTCATGAGATCTGATGGTTTAAAAGTGGTAGTTTCCACCCCCCAATTCCCCAACCTCTGCCTTGTGAAGAAGGTACTTGCTCTTCCTTTGCCTTCTGCCATAAGTTTCCTGAGGCCTTTCCAGCCAAGGGGAACTGTGAGTCAATTAAACTTCTTTTTTTTTTTTTTTTTTTTTTTTTAATTTACATGGTCTCCAGTAGTATCTTTATAGCAGTGTGAGAATTGACTAATACAGATAATTGGTACCAGCAGAGTGTGGTACTGCTACAAAGATAACCTGAAAATGTGGAACTGAGTAACAGGCAGAGGTGGAAACAGTTTGGAGAGCTCAGAAAAAAACAGATGTAGGAAAATCTGGAACTTCGTAGAGACCTGTTGAATGGTTTTGACCAAAATGATGATGGTGATATGGACAATGAAGTCCAGGCTGAGATTGTCTCAGATGGAGATGAGGAACTTATTGGGAACTGGAGTAAATGTCACTCTTGCTATGCTTTCGCAAAGAAACTGGTGGCATTTTGCCTCTGCCCTAGAGATATATGAAACTCTGAACTTGAGAGAGATGATTAGATATTCTAGTAGAAGAAATGTCTAAGCAGCAAAGCATTCAACAGGTGACGTGGCTGTTCCTAAAAGCCTAAGCTTATTTGCATAAAGAAAGATGGTCTAAAATTAGAACTGATAGTTGAAAGGGAAGGAGAGTATAAAAGTTTGAAAAATTTGCAGCCTGACCATGTGATAGAAAAGAAAAACACATTTTCTGGGGAGGAATTCAAGCCTCCTACAGAAAATTGTGTATGTATCGAGGAGCTGAATGTTAGTAGGCAAGACAGTGGGGAATATATCTCCAGGTTATGTCAGAGACCTTCATGGCAGGCCCTCCCATTGTCACAGACCTGGAGGCCTAGGAGGAAAAAATAGATTCATGGGCTGGGCCTAAGGCCTTGATACTCTATGCAGCTTTGGGACTTGCTGCCCTGTGTTTCAGCCCCTCCAGCTATGGCTAAAACGGGCTAAGGTACAGTTCAGACTGTTGCTTCACAGGGTGAAAGCTCCAAACTTTAGTGGCCCCATGTGGTGTTGGGCCTGTGGGTCTACAGAAGACAAGAGTTGAGGTTTTGGAACCTCCACCTAGATATCAGGGGAAGTATAGGAATGCCTGGATGTCCAGGCAGAAGTTTGTGCTGCAGGGGTGGAGTCCTCATGGAGAACTGCTACTAGAGCAATAGCAGAGGGAAAATGTAGGGTTGGAGTACCCACCCAGAGTGCCCACTGGGGCATTGCCTACTGGAGCTATGAGAAAAAGGCCACCATCCTTCAGCCTCCAGAATGGTAGATCCACTGACAGCTTGCACCATGTGCTTGCAAAAACCTCAAGCACTCAACAGCAGCTCATGAAATCAGCCATGGGTGCTATACCCTGCAGAGGACAAGGACAGAGCTGCCAAGGTCATTGGAGGCCACCCCTTGCATTGGCATGCTCTGGACATGAGACATAGAATTAAAGGAGATTTTGGAGCTTTAAGATTTGATGATTGCCTAACCAGGTTTTGGACTTGCATAGGGCCTATAATCCATTTGTTTTGGCTAATTTCTCCCATTTGGAACATTTACCCGATATCTATATACCCATTATATCTTGGAAGTAACTAATGTGCTTTTGATTTTAGAAGCTCACAGTTAGAAGGAACTTGGATCAGATGAGACTTTGGACTTGGATTTTGTGTTAATGCTAGAATGAGTTAAGACTTTGAGGGACTGCTAGAGAAGGCATGATTGGTTTTGAAATCTGAAAAGAGGTGCCAGGAGCATAATAAAATGCTTTGGCTCCATGTCCCCACCCAAATCTTATCTGGAATTGTAATCACATGTTGAGGGAAGCACCTGGTGGGAGGTGATTGGATCATGAGAGTGGTTTATTCATGCTGTTCTTGTGGTGGTGAAGGAGTTCTCATGATACCTGATGGTTTTAAAAGTGGCAGTTTCCACCCACCTCTTGCCATCTTGCAAAGAAGGTACTGGCTTCTCCTTCACCTTTTGCTATGACTGTAACTTTCCTGAGGCCTCCTCAGCCATGTGGAACTATGAGTCAACTAAACCTCTTTCCTTTATAAATTACCCAGTCTCAGGCATTTCTTTACAGCAGTTTGTAAAGGGACTAACATAACATACGTTGGTGAAAGGGCAACCTCTTGAACAAATGATGCTGGGGAAACTGGATATCCATATGCAGAAAAATAAAACATAACTGTATCTCTCACTATCTATAAAAGACACTTCAAAATGAACTAAAAACCTAAATGTAAGACCTCAAACTATAAAAGTAATTGAAGAAAACATAAGGGAAGTGCTTCAGGACATTGGTCCAGCCAAGAATGTTATGGAGAGGACCTCAAAGGCACAGGCAACAAATTCAAAAATGGATGCATGGGATTATATCAAAGAAAAATGCTCCTTCATAGCAAAGGAAACAATTAACAGAGTAAAGAAACAACCCACAAAATGGGAGAATATACTATCCATTTGACAAGGCATTAATATCCAAAATATAGAAGGAACTCAAACCACTCACCATCAAAAAGCATGTAATGTATTTTTTAAATGAGCAAGGAATGTGAATAGACATTTCTCAACAGAGGACACACTGTGGCCAACAAACACAGGGAAAAAATGTTCAGCGTTCCTAATCACTAGGGAATTGCAAATCAAAACCACAATGAGGCTATCTCACCAGATGTAAAATGGCTATTACCAAAAAATAAATAACAAATATTGATGGGACTGTGGGAAAAATAGAACTCCTATACACTGTGTAATTGTAAATTACTATGGCTGTTATTGAAGAGTATGAAGGTTCTTCAAGAAACTAAAAATAGAACTACCATATGATACAGTTGCACTATTGGGTGTATATTTAAAGGAAACATGCTTGTCAAAGAAATATCTGCACTCCAATACTTAGTACAACACTGTTCACAATACCAAGATGTGGAATCAACCTGAGTGTCCATCAACAGATAGATGGATAAATAAATTATGATATATACACACAATGAAACTTAATTCAGCCATGAAATAGAATGAAATCCTGTCATTTCCTGCAACATGGCTGAAACTGGAAGTCATTATATTCAGTGAAATAAGCCAGGCACACGAAGATAAATACCACATGTTTTTAATGTATATGTGGAAGCTAAAAAGTTTTATTTCATGGAAGTGAAGGGTAGAATAGTAGCAAAAGTAGGAAAAAGTAGGGGTGAGGAGAGGTTAGCAAAGTTTGGCTAATGAACACAAATTGCAGCTAGATAGGAGAGAATAATTCCAGTGTTCTATAGCATTATAAAATAACTACAATTAACAAAAATTTATTTTATATTATCAGATAGCTAGAAGAACACATTTTTTGAGTGTTGCCAACACAAATGATAAATATTTGAGGTGATAGATATGCTAATTATCCTGATTTGATCATTACACATTGCATACATGTATCAAATAATCACTCCATAACTGTATATAATTATATACGTGAATTACAAATTGATAATACAAGCAAAAAAATTAAAGAGATGAAGTATGCTAAGCAGAGAAAAGCAACTGATGTACACTATAAATATATGCTAAATGGAACACCTCATCAAATACAAATCAGCGGTAAAGATATCATGTCACTTTGTTTCCAGAGACCAAAAGAAGCAACTGTGAAGATACTATGTCTTATCCCACTGTACCCATTTTGGTGGAGCCCTAAACACTGATTCTAAGTCTGTCTTCTCCAGTGTTCTAGAATGTCAGCATGAAAGACAGTTGCTGAGGTTTTGGATGTCCTCTCAAGTTTAAATCTAATTATGAATGTAACAATATTGGGAGGTGTGGCCTTTCAAAGGTGATTGCTTCGAGAGCAGACTTGCTATCACTGGAATGGGTTACTTATTACAGGAGTGGTTTAGTGATGACGAAAGTGGGCTCCTGATGAAAGAATAGATACAGATGCCATTCTCTCTCTGTCTCACATACTTGCTTGCTTTTCTGCAATATTATAAAGCATCACAAAGGCCCTTAACAGATACCAGTGCTATACTCTTTGACATCCCAGAAATAAGCCAAACCTCTTTCTTTCTCTGTCTCTCCTTAAATGAATTAAGCAGTCTGTGGTATTCTGTTATAGCAGTAGAAAATGAACTGAGACAGCAGCTCATCAGTGTTCATCAGTGCCTGATTGCCAGGTGCTGAAGACGAAAGAGCATACTGTACAACTGGTTTTTCGCCTCTGCTCACGTTGAAGCTGTAGCCTTCACCACTTTAGGACTCAGCTTTTTGGTGAAGGTATTTGAAATGGAGCTCTAAAATTCCAGAATTATGTGTTACAATTTCTGGGAAACTTGTAATGCTTGTGTACCAAAATCAAAAATGCCCACATTGAAGACCAGATAAGAGGTTGTTCTTTTTTTGTGTTGTTATTAGTATTAACTTTATTTTCATGTATACGACTTTAACTGACAACTGATCATAACTGAATACAGAGTAAATTCTCAGTAATAGTTTTATTTTACGATTAGTTTTGCTATATTAGCAAAGTAGAAATAACAGCAAAACAATCATCACATCTCCATACTGAAAATTCCTTATCCTGTTGCTTCCAGGAGAGAAAATGCCATAGTTAGCTCATCTTTAAAAAAAGTAATGAAGAAATAAAACCTTCGCACACTAATCCCAAACTTTGTGTCCAGACTTCCATATGTCCTTTATCCAGCTTTCTGAATATTAACATCTTACATAATCATGATGTACTTTCATAGCTAAAATAATATTTGTACAATACTATTAACTAAGCTACAGATTTAATTCATATTTTGTCATCTTTTTTACCAATATCTTTCTATGTTCCAGGATCCAATCCAGACTACCACATATTGCATTGAGTCGTTGCAATGGATTGAATGTTTGTGTCCCCCTAAAGCTTACATGTTAAATTCCAAACCTCCACTGTGACAGTATTTGGAGATGAGGACTTTAAATTATAATCAGGTCATGAGGGTGAAGCCCTTATAAGTAAACTTAGAATCCTTATTTTAAAAAAGACCCAGAGAACTTTCTCACCCTTTTTACAAACACAATACTTTGTTACAGTAGACTGAGCTGACCAAAGCAGTCATCCTGTCTTCTGTCTCCTTCAATCTGACAGTTTCTTGGTCTTTCCTTGTCTTTCATGACCTTGACACTTTTGAAAAATACTAGAAAGATATTTTATGTCTCTCTGTTTGTGTGTTTCATTCATTTTCTTTGTCTCTTGCTTTCATTTTTAGCCATTTTAGTAGATGTGCAGCAGTATATATTTTTATTTTTAATTGTTTTCTATTAACAAATAATCTGTTCATCCTTTATATGCTTGTTTGCCAATTGTGTATCCTTGGTGCTGAATTTATTCAGATTTACCATTTTCATTGGGTTGCTTTCTTATTGTTGAGTTTAAGGTTTTTTTTTTATATGTTTTCTAGTTATACATTCTTTAACAGATGTGAGATTTGCAAATATTTTGCCAATATCTGTGGCTTGTCTTTGTTTTCTTAACATTTCTTTCACAGATCAAAAGCTTTTAATCTTTGTAAAGTCTAATTTATTAATATGCTCTTTTATGAATCATGCTTTTGAAGTTCTATCTAAAAATGCCTAATCAAACTCAAGGTCATGCAAATTTTTTGTTGCTTTTTTCTAGAAGAATTTTTAGTAGAATGTTTTATACTTCAGGCTATAATACATATTACATTAATTTTGGCATATGATGTCAGGGTTCATTGCTTTGTAAATGGATGCTCAACTTTGCTGCCATCATTAGTTAAAGAGACTATATTTTTGCCAATGAAATACCTTTGTACTTTTGTTGAAAATCAATTGATTATATTTGTTTTGCTCTAAGTTTTAGCTTTTCATTTTGTTTTATTGATCTATATTTTTCTTTTCAGCATTACCTTTCTGTAGGATTGGTAAGTCTTGAAATTAGACCTACAGAATTTTGGGCCCTCCAACTTTCTTCTTTTTTTTCATAATTGTTTTCATGCATGTTTCTTTTTTATTCTCTAAAAATCTTAGAGTCGTATTGTAAATATCTAGAACACAGCATGTTTGAGTTTGGGTTGGAATTGCACAAAATCTATAGATAAAATTGAGAAGATTTGGCACCTAAACAATATTGAGTTTCCTGTTTTCTGAGCAAGATACATCATTTATATAGATGTTTGTTTTCTTTCATTTGTTTGTTTTTGACATAAAAATTATAAATATTTTGTTATATTTATTTATAATAGTTTTACATTTTGGAGGCAACTTTGTTTTAGTATAATCTTCAGTTTACAGAAAAGTTCAAAGTGTTGTAAAACTTTACCTATATACCAATCACATTCCCCTGATGTGAGCATCTTCTCTAACCATGGAACATTGTCGCAATCAAGAAATTAGCTTTGGTGAAATACTAATTAAACTTCAGAATTTATTGAGATTTCTACCTATGTACTTTTCATTTTCCAGTATCTAATTCATAATACCACGTTGTCTACCTGTGATAGTTTTTTAGTGTTTCCTTGATTATTTAACATTATTTAAATGAACATTTTTTAAGAGTTAAAATCATTTAGTCAAAAATATTTAAGTTATTTAGCAAAAATACTTATCAGATATTTTGTAGAAAGTCCCTCAATTTTAGTTCTCATGGTTAGACTGGAGCTATGCATTTGGGAAAATAATACTACAGAAGTGAAATATCCTTTGAATTGCATCAATTCAAGGATATATAATATTAATGTGAGTTCTTCCTTGTCATGTTAGTTTTATTCCCCTGGGTAAGATGATCTAGCCTGGTTTCTTTTTACAGTTACTATTTCTTTTCCGTGCTTTTCTTTGGTAGTGAACCATTAAGTTCAAAAGACACTCAAGGGAAGAGGATTCAAGCTCCATGCGCTGGAGTGGGGAATATTCATGTATATATCATTTAGAAATCTTCTGTTAAGAGTTCCGTTTTTTTTTTTTTTTTTGAAAGATATGCTTACTGACTATAAAATTATAGGATGACAGGATTTTTTCTTTTTCTTTGAGCACTTTAAAATGGTCTTCCACTATATTCTCACTTGAACTATTTTTTGTGACAATTCTAATGTTATCTTTACTTTTTTTCCTATGTACCATAATGTGGCTAATTTTGAGTATTTTCTGTTTATTATTAGTGAATTGGATATTATGTCTTTTATTGTCTTCAGGAAAACTTGTACTTGGAGTTTGTTGAGCTCCTTATATCTGTGGGTATATAGTCTTATCAATTTGTAAACTTTTTAGCCACTATGTCGTCAATTTTTTTTTCCTCTCTCTCCTCTACTTTGAGAACTACACCTGTACATTTATCAGGTTATTTGAAGTTGTCTCACAACTCACTGATAGTCTTCATTTTATTCATTCTTTCTCTCGTGTTTCATATTGGATAGTTCTTATACTATGCCTTAAATTTTACTAACATTTACTTTTGCAATGTCTAATCTATTACTTATTCTACCCATTTCATCTTATAGCCATTGCAGTTTTTACTTCTAAAAGTTTGATTTCGGTCTTTATAACTTTGATGTTTCTAAGTTTTTTAACTCAAGGAATGCCATTAAGTAACTTCTTAAATGCTCTTTTCTGCTAATTCTAACATCTTTGTTAATTCTGGGTTGGTTTTGATTTATTGATTATTCTCCTTATTATAGATAATGCTTGTCTGCCACTTTGCATGCCAAGTCAACTTTGATTGGATACAAGACATAGTGCATTTTACCTTATTGGGTGGTGGATTTTTTTGTATTCCTGTAAATCTTCTTGAGCTTTGTTCAAGAATGAAGTTAAATTCCTTGGGGAAGAAAGTGAATTCTTTATGCTCTTGTATATATATTTTTAGGCAGACTGGAGAAGTGGCTTTTCTAGAGATAATTATTTCCCATTAGAGGAACAAGGCCCTTCTGAATGCTCTGCCCTCTGCCCTATGAATCTTGAGTCATTCAGTCTGATTGGAACATGTAGGTGCTATTCCTGGCCCCATGTGGGCCTCTGGCACTAATACCTTTAATTGTGAGTAGGTGCTTCCTTTCTTGGCCTGAGGTAGTTTTCTCACACGGAGAGGCTGATCAGTGATGTGCTGAATACTAGAAGGAGCTCCTCTGCAGGTCTCCAGAGTTTTCTGTGTGAATCTCTTCTCTATGGTACTATATCCTGTGAACTCTAGTTTCCTGTTCTTCCTAAAATCTCAGCTCCATCTCCTCAAGTCAGGCAAACTGCTGAGCTTTACCTGGGCTCTCCTTCCCTGTGCTGCAATCTGAAAACATTCTCAAGTCAATAAGCTGTGGCAATGATGATAGCAAGGCTCATCTCATTTGTGTCTGGTGTCTTTTAAATCCTTTTTTTTTTTTTTAATATGACCTGCCCTCCTTCCTTCCCTTCTCTTTCTTTTTTGCACTTTCATGAGTTTATTACTCTACCTTGGTTGGAAGAAAAATCCCAATGAACCATTTTCTTTGCTTGGTTTTCTTTTTAATCTTCCCTATTGTTGCATTGTTTTTTAGGATACTACTTTCTGATCCTTTATTTGTTAAAACTTTTGGCCAATTTATTTATTTTCTTAAATTCTTGATTTTTTTTTCTTAAAATCTTGATATGGATGCTAGGCTTATTAATTTTTAATTCTTTTCTAATGTAAACATTCAATAGCATTTTTGTTTTTATACTTCATGTTTATTGTTCAGCAGATATTTTCTAATTTCTATTATGATTTATTCTTTCACCAATGACTTATTTTGAACTTAAAAAATATATATTTGTGTTAATAACATTTTTGTTTCTAATTTAAATATGTTTTTGACAAAAGCAAGTCTTCATAGTTAAAATATTTGTGGAATAGTTGGTTTTATATTTGTGACTTAATCTTGGTTTGAGTTCTTTATTGGATATAAAATTGGATTTATCTAAATTGAATTGATGACTGTTTAGTTAAATAGAACTAAACATTATATATTTTGCATTATTTTAGTACATTACTCTGTGGACTTAATACCGATCATACTGTAAAATAATTGAAAGAACAGTAAGAGCACACTTCACTTACTCCTTTGAATCATCTTGAATTATATTAATTTTACATTTTCAGCAGATAAAATTATTCAGAATACAAATTTAAATGCCACAATAATAGGATAGGATGACTGTTAACTTATTAATACATAAGTATATTTTGCATGGAATTCCTCTTACGAGGACACAAAGCAATTTATTTTGGAGAAGTGGTTCAAGAAATTTAAATAACCTGTAAAATATACCAAGTCAAACTATTTAAGTTACAGTTCATATTTACTTTAGCTCACTCAGATCCTACTTTTTCATTAATTCCTACAAAGGCTTGAAGTGCTTGAGTGCGTTTTATATAGAGTCACCTGGGTTTAATGACATGGGATGTTGGATAGGTGTTTGTGCTCAGATTTCGTTTTATATTAAATAAAATAGTGTAGGTTTTGTAATTGTAATGCCTGAAATATGTGTATTGTAAATATTATATAAAATATAGACTTTATTTTCCCAGTGGGTCTGTCAAGTTGAATTTGACAGAACCAGCGATTTTAAATTACGAGTTCCTTCAGCACTGGAAAAATACTGCAGTTTCAGGAGGCTGTGAAAAAAAGCCATGAAGAACCAATGATTTTGTCTAGGCCTTAAAAAATCTGTATTTTTTTAAAGTTGGAAGCAAATAGTGTTATATGTTTAACCTGTTATACCATGGCAGATATACTTAAAAATTCTTCCTTGTTTAGGGGAAAAACTAGCCATGTCTTAGCAAGGTTCATCTTTGTACCTTCTGCAGCTTGAGTAGAATCTCTCTTTTTACCCCCTACCCTCTGTTTTTGCTTTGATATTCAGCTAAACATGTACATGCAACTTCTTTAGGTTCTGAGTCAGAAAAGTAATTAACTGGCATTTAGTACTTTCATTCTGGACTGAACAAGAAAAGAAAATAAGAGGCTTTTGAATACATCTTTTGAGAATAACTCATCAGGTGTTACTAAATTCATTCTTCTATTGGGATTATATATAAATTTGATGGCTTTTCCTGGGTGACTGGAAATGAGGTCTCCAGGAATAGGTCAAACAACACAAGAATAAGAGGGAAATGTTTAAATGCAGCCTGCTATTGAGGTCAAAAAGGATAATGTGTTCAGCTTCCTGACAGTGGACCTGAGGGTGTACAGTTCTGCCAGTTTTTCAAGCACACTTTCCTACTTCTTAGTATCTTCCATTAGGTCTGGGTTCTTGTTGAGGCAGTGAAACCAAAGATTCAGTTAAGGTGTCATCTGCTTCATAAGCTTCTTGAATACAACGATTGCTTATTTATCTTTGGAACTGCAGTATTTCAAATTTCTTCTAGGTGCAAAATAATGTTTATGCAAACTTTTTTTTTAATCTACTGCTATTTTTTTTATTTTCATGGAAAAACAGAACAAAACCAGAAATTGGAGCCAAGGAGGTAAAATAGAGGATGAAATGAAAGATAGTCTCTTGTCATGAACTCTAACTTTCAAATACCATTTATATGGAAGTTACTTTACTGGTGGGCAAACCAAAAACCAAGTTGGAATCTCTTAACTTTTGGAAAATGGAGAAACAAAAATTTGCTGGTCAGTAAACAAAAAAGCAGGGAAAATCCCTGGTAAAGCTCTACAGTCATAATTATACATTTATATTTTACCAATAACAGACAGTTAAAAGAGAAGGAAACAGATGTCTAGAAACTGGTGCCAAACCAAAATGAAAGCTTTGGTGCCTTCTATAAACTCCTACCCAGAAGTAGTGCTTTTCAATATTTTTCTAAAGAAAAATTACTCTGAATTCACCAGGGTTTTTTCACCCCAGTTCATCCCTTCCTTTCCTTGTTTCTTTCTACCTCCAAACTATAAAAGGGAAATGTAATCTTTTTGTCCAGTGCCACTTGGGAAGGGGCCCAACTCAGGGGGTATGAAGAGCTACCTTCTACTGTAGCTCAAGGAGGAGGAGATGACCACACAGCTCTTTATAGTTTTAGCACACATGTACAAGAAAGAAAAATCATCTGGCAGTTTTAAGTAATAGGTACATGACTTTACTATTCCTTATGATAAGTAAAAAAAAAAAAATCAGATTAAAATAATTTATAGTTGGGGCCTCCCTGTGTTACTCAGGATGGTCTCAACCTTCTGGCTTCAAGCCTCCTAGCTTGGCCTTCCAAAGAGCTAGGATACCAGGCATGAGCCACTACACCTATGCCAAATCAGAATTCTTTAAAAATTTTACTTAAAAGAAAAATGGAAAAGGAAAAGCTTCAACAGTAGACTGCTTCCCTGTTAAGAATGTCTAATGTGCATTCAAAGTATTTGAAAGCAGACATTTTTACCAAAGAGCAATGTCACTGTAACATATGAGCTGCAATTATGAACAGAAAGTTTTGAAATAAAAGGGTACTCATGGAAACCAGTGAAGAGAAGAAACACCAGCAGTTGTTTGACACAGAACAGTGAGCAGGTACTTTGGGAGCAAGAATCTGAGAGATGAAGGACAGTGATCCCAGATCTGAGGTGGATGTCTGGCCAACTTTCTTGGGTGCAAGGGGGAAGAATATAACTTGCAGGAGTAGAGGAGAGGGCACTTCTGCAGCTCCAAAGCAAGTCTCTAGTTTTCACTCCAAAGTATATACACACACATATATATATATTGTTTATGTATTTTGTGTGTGTGTGTGTGTGTGTGTGTGTGTGTGTGTGTGTGTGTGTGTGTTTGAGAGAGAGAGAGAGAGAGAGAAAGACTGGGTCTGGGTCTGGCTCTGTTGCCTAGACTGGAGTGCAGTGGTGCAATATCGGCTCACTGTAACCTCTGCCTTACAGGCTCCAAGCCATCCTCCCACCTCAGCCTCTGGACTATATTCATTTTGTTCAGGATTACTTTAGGTTATTTTCTCTGAATACCTAGTGAGCCTTGTTGCTGGAAGCAAAACATTTCTTTTAGGTACTCTCAAGAATCAAGGGATCTCCTTTGAGGAATTATGGCCTGATTTTTTAAAGAGAAAAATCTGCTTTTTCAGCACTATAAGCACTACTATCACATAATAGTCATCAAAATCTTAATTGTATACGTGTATTGATGAATGGGTAAATACATGAATAAAGGACAACTGTTGTCCTGTGGGACTTATACAATTTTGATGTAGGATACCTGAGAAAATATTCATGAAAGATCTTAACATTCATAATCAGCTTTATATTTCACTTCCATAAAGAACTTGACTGATACACTCTTACACCTACAAGTTTTCCCTGCTATAGTTTCAGGAATAGGGAATGATATCTAGAACTATATCTAACTCGATCATGCTAGAAAAAATATAGTTATTAGTGATGATTTATGAAAAAGAAAAGCACTTACAATTTAGCAATGAGTAATGACTTGTAAACCTTAAAATTTCTTATTATGTGTATGGTATAGAACAACAGTAGCCATATTTATGGCAAGTAAATTAGTTTTTTAAATCTGATATTTTATATGCAGCTGAGTATTTCCAACACAATATGAATATACTATATTCTTGCCATTAAATATTTCTGGTGAGTTTTTTCAGTTTGTACCTGGAAATAGAAGTAATACCTTATTTTTACATTTTATTATGTAACTGTTGCTGCTTCTTTATTTTAGCTGTGCATGCAACCTTGCAATTTTCTACAATAGATAAAGATTAAAAGTCTTTAAAATCAAACTGAAGTTCAGGCTAGCCAGGTAAATATTCAAGGACAACAACAGCCTGTGTGTCTAAATGTAAGTCTTGTTAAAAACTTTGGATTATATAGCCACACCCACACCCTACCTTGAGAATGTCTGAGAGAGCTGGAAAGTCTTTGAAGAGTAATTTTGTTGGTACATGTAAATTGCAGCCTCTCCTCATTTCCATAATGTTCCATGACTGCACTACAGGATCTCTGTAAATTCTGCTCTGGAGACTAATCATGAATCCTTTCATTTTTAGATAAAGTAAATGATACTTAGAGAGTATCCAGACCCAGGACAGTCCCAGCAGCAGCCACAGGGAACTCTTTACAATCTGCCAAATTGCCATGAAGTCTTTAGTCAGTGTGGAAGTTATGAAAATGTCATGACAGTCACTTCTCAAGCAGAGAGTAGATCTAACACCCTGGGGATGGCCAATGTCTTTTGATGGCATGATACCCAGGCAAGTGTGGAGATGACAATTGGACTGAAAACACACTTGCTGTCCTAGTCTGGATCAGAGTTGGATCCTGCCATTATTATTTTCTCGCTGTGCAGAGAGATGAATAAATTAGCAGTGAACTGCCAAATTGTATTATACAGAAGTGAAAACATAAAATAGCTTTGGGTTAGGGTCCTAGAATAAGAGAATGTGAACTCAGTAAAGATGACAGCATAGATTAAGAATACACAGAAAAGGAGAGGACAGCCTACAGTGACCATTCATCACTTACTTGAGGCTATATTTTATAGAATTTCTATAAATACTGGAACACCCAAGTATGAATCATGTATTTGTGCATTATTTTAAAGTATGTAAAAGTGATTTATTACATGCTTATCTCATCATTTTCACTCAGTGCATCATTATTTTATATTTACATTAATAAACAAATTTTAGAAAAGGATTAAATCATTAGATAATGAGGGATGTACTTACTGAAACAGTATATCATTATTTAATGACAATTTTGAAGGATATGTAACAACACAGATAAATGTGAAATGAGAAAACAAAAACTCATATTTGCATTGTAATTACTGGGATGAAAGCACAAAGAAAAATACTAAAGTATAGAGGAATAAAAGTTGATGTGCTATTTGATAGGAGATGGCATACTTCTTTATTTCCATTTTAATTTTGTAATCTTATTTTCGCAATCAGCATTCAAAAATCAATCCTTATTTAAAATGCAGTGAGGAATACATAATATAGAATGTCTGAAATAGTAACAATATTTTTAATCAGATGAGAAGGATTTATTTTCACTTCTAATTCAGTACTCTTTCACCTGAAAATAAATCTGCCTACATATTTGCAACAAAATAAAGTTGCTAGAATAGTAGGAAAACTGTAACTTTCTGGGTGGCAGTGGGTCCCTGAGAGAAGTATTTTAGAAAGAGGGCTTACAATGTTTGTGTTAAAATGTGAAATGTAACATTTTACATATTTCAAACATTTCAGTGGAAATCTATGCACTTACGTTTAAAATGCTGATGTAAATCATGAAGCATTGAAGCATTGAACAAAAGAGATGATACTTAGTCTGGAGATGGAAGAAGAAATACTCTCTTCAGTCTGTGAACTGGGTATCACAAGGCATTAAATTTTTTAAAATTATGGAAATTTTTCCCTTCTTGTAGATAAATGATAGGGGAATAGATAGATTCGATAGATAGATAGATAGATAGATAGATAGATAGATAGATAGATAGATGAGGTTTTATTTCAAAGAATTGGCTTACACAGTTGCGGGCTTTGGCTGGGTAAATTTTAAAGTTGTAGAACAGCCCAACAGGCTAAAAACTCCAGGCAGGAGCTAATGCTGCAGAATTGTGGCAGATTTTCTCTTTTTTCCAAAAAAACTTCATTTTTTTCTCTTAAATTCCATTCAGCTGAATTTGTTACTAACCAGGGGTTCTTGGACTATCAACACAATATGACATTCTCTACAACATACTCTCTAAATTAATATTTGCAGTAATGGCAAAGCAAGCACGAATTTTGTGGGTCATAGTCCACAAAGTCAGAGGTATCAGAAGTAGCATGTTATTTTCTTTTTCTTTTTCTTTTTTTATTATACTTTAAGTTCTGGGGTACATGTGCAGAATGTGCAGGTTTCCTACATAGGTATATCGTGCCATGGTGGTTTGCTTCATCCATTCCCCCATCGTCTACATTAAATATTTCTCCTAATGCTATCTCTCCCCAATCCCCTCACTCCTGGATGTCCCACCCCTAGCCTCCCACCCCCAAACAGACCCCAGTGTGTGATGTTCCCCTCCCTGTGTCTATGTGTTCTCATTATTAGACACCCACTTATGAGTGAGAACATGCGGTGTTTGGTTTTCTGTTGTGTCAGTTTGCTGAGAATGATGGTTTCCAGCTTCACCCATGTCCCTGCAAAGGACATGAACTCATCCATTTTTATGGCTGCACAGTATTCCATGGTGTATATGTGTCACATTTTCTTTATCCAATCTATCATTGATGGGCATTTGGGTTGGTTCCAAGTCTTTGCTATTGTAAACAGTGCCACAATAAACATAAGTGTGCCTCTATCTTTATAATAGAATGATTTATGATCTTTTGGGTGTATACCCAGTAATGGGATTGCTAGGTCAAATGGAATTTATATTTCTAGGTTCTTGAGGAATCACCACAATATCTTCCACAATGGTTGAACTAATGTACATTCCCACCAACAGTGTAAAAGCGTTTCTTTTCCTCCATAGCCTCTCCAGCATCTGTTGTCTCCAGATTTTTTAATGATCACCTTTCTAACTGGTGTGTGATGGATCTCAATGTGTTTTTGATTTGCATGTCTCTAATGAGGATGATGATCTTTTTCTCGTAGGTTTGTTGGCTGCATAAATGTCTTCTTTGAAAACTGTCTGTTCATATTCTTCACCCACTTTTTGATGGGGTTGTTTTTTCTTGTAAATTTATTTAAGTTCTTTGTAGATTCTGGATATTAGCCCTTTGTCAGATGGGCAGATTACAAAATTTTTTTCCTATCCTGTTGGTTGCCGGTTCACTCTATTGATAGTTTCTTTTGCTGTGCATAGGCTCTTAAGTTTAATTAAATCTCATTTGTCTATTTTGGCTTTGTTGCCATTGTTTTGGTGTTTTAGTCATGAAGTCCTTGCCTAGGCAATACCATCCAAGTCATGGATGCAGAATCAGAATGATTCTGGATTATTGTTAAAGGAATTCCTCATCTCCTGTAGCTGCAAGACACATGTAGTGGAAGATCAAATCCAGAACTTGATTGTACAGTCACTTAAATCTCATCCTTTCCAGGCCTCTTATTCTAAAGGAAAATGAACAGGAACTGGAGATATTCTGAGATATGGAATTGGAAAAATTTGGGCACACTCAAATAAGGCTAAGAATCTTAGATAGAAAATTGCTGCAAAATCTTTCTCACCTGTGAAAACAGCCCCTCTCTCACATAAATGAGGAAACCAAACTTTATTTGCCTAGAACTTTTCTAAGAACTTCAAATGGGGATCTGGCATTATGAAGAGATGCAGATTGTCTTTAGGGCCCACTCTTACCATCCATTTTTTGCTCCAGACCAATTACTGCAGTTACCTTCCAGCAGAGCCCCAGGGAAGGACACTGTCCATTCAAGAAGGAGATGACATAGATACTTAAGTAGAGCAGAATCTTGCTAATTTGTATCTGCAACAGATGAGGTTGGAAATTTATATTTCTAACCATGTATGGAAATGATTGTAAGGACACTGGATGAAAAATAACAAAACGGAAAGTTGGATTCAGCCTATGTTATTGGTATGAATGTAGTCATCTGTAACTTGTGATTATGATGTTGGTTCATGTGTATGACTATGTGCCTGGCCTTAAAGATGTCACTATAGGGAATGAAGGTGGTGGGACTTCCCAAGCATAACCTAGAGGCAGGATTTCGAAAATTCAAGGAGTTGAAAATGTTGGCATGAAAATACTATGTGTAAACTACTCAGCCATCTCTTAACCTTAGGGAAACCTAGTGAACACTCCTTTTCTGGCAAAAAAAAAAAAATATTGAAATCAATAAAATTTTCTTTTGACTCTGTCCTCTGAACACTAAAAATGATCATAGATGATGCTAGCATGTAGTTGGGCTCCCCAATTATAGTAGAAATAAATGGATCACAGAATAGTAGACACAGATGGTAGCACTTCAGCACAAGTGGACCAGATTTCCACGGGTGATTAACAAAATGGAACTTGGAGTGTTTTGAT
Organism: Saimiri boliviensis; assembly: GCF_048565385.1. Taxonomy (NCBI): domain Eukaryota; kingdom Metazoa; phylum Chordata; class Mammalia; order Primates; family Cebidae; genus Saimiri; species Saimiri boliviensis. The sequence goes on from NC_133450.1 coordinate 79,516,904, forward strand.
TCCCAGACTTCTGTGTTGATAAGGAATCAAGAGTGGGAACTCTAGGAATGAAATAGAGGGGCAGTCTAGACATATATAAACAAATACATTCCAGATCCCATAAGAAGAAACCTGACTCAACCATAGTGACAATTCATAGCCCCTTACTCAGTTTGTAGACCTAGAGCTCCTTGTCTGAGGAGGGTCCTAGACTTTTGACAGTATGGCAACAATATAGGATATAACTCTTTCTCCAAGCCTTCCAGATGTGTGGCCATTTTCCAGAGTGTGTGCCTTGGAAAAAGGGATTTTTTTTCTTTTTTTTTTAGGTTTTCTACAGGTTATCAGTGACTTTGAAGAAAAGCTAGTTCTTAACCTCAATACTTCCCTATCTACCATGACGGCCACTGATCAAAATGTGGCTTATAAATATTAAGTGTTGGAAAGGGTCTGGACCAGAGTCCATCTCTGCATAGGTGCAGTTGGGACCACACACACACATCTATGATTATTTTCCCAGTCCTGGCATGTATAGAGGAAAGCTCGCTCTCTGTGTCTCTCTCCCTACGTATCTACCTCTCTAGCAGCTGGTAAATCCCCACATTGTTACCCTGATCCACGAAGTGAGGTTTATTATATAGCAAAAGCTAAATTTACATTCTTGATGTCGACCTTTTGCCATGACAGCAAAATCAAAAGCAGTAGCATTTCTTGAAGAAGTACAGAGTTAATGCTATTGTTAAAGACTTGAAACTTGCAGAGATGCTTATTCCTACCACGCCATTATTTAAATTGCCTGTTTGAACAAGCAGATGTTGAATTTATCTTGTAGAATTACTGTGGATTGTCTTAAACATAATGAGATGATAAGTCTGAGTTCCTTAAGCTAATTCTGATAGAAGCAGTTAAAGGCAGGAGTTTGTAGGAGAGGTGATCTCAGGAAGCACAGTGTAGGAATGGGAAAGATAAGAAACTTTACTGTTGTACTGTGCATTAGTGGAGCAATGACTATTGTGGGAAACTGGGACTCAATCCTTCTAGGGACTTGTGAGGAACCGTGCAAATTATGACTTAGAATTGTCTATCGAGAGATTGAGAAGTTGCAGTATTTATTACCGATTCCTCTCTCATTAGCAGAGCACTGCCTTTGGTAATGATCAGGCTGGCGTTTTGAGACTGATCTCTGAAGCTCAGCAGGATCACATAGCTTAACTAAGGTCAAATAGTGGAAAAGTGGAAGAATGGTACCTCGAACCATATTTTCTGTCTCCAGAATGAATCTTTTTTTTTTTTCCTCATACTGCTATCCCTAGGCAAATACCCAAAAGTTGACAAAAATGGCTGTTGATATAAAAAATTAAGCTATTCTTCACCAGATGATGGCATAGAGTTGGGAAGTTTAGAGGCAGTTTAAGACAACAGTGCGTGTGTGTGTGTGTGTGTGTGTGTGTGCACGTGTGCATGCTCGTGCATGTGCGCATACATGTGTGCGTGTGTGTGTTGGGGGGGGTGAATTTGTGGTGCATAGTCAAGCCAAACAAGTTATCTGGGCATAGGCTGAATTCAGGCATGACAGGGTCTCCCTCTTGAGCTATGCTTTCCCCACTCCTTCCATAGGGCCTGCTGGCACTGTGGGCAGAAAGGACACCATGCAGATTTCCAGCCCCTTCCTGCTCTTTAGAAGAATATTGGGGGTACTTTCTTCCTGCTCTTTAGAATAGTATTGGGGATAATCTTCTGAACAGCAGGAAGAAAGAATAAGAGAGACATTGATATAGGGCAATCAAAGCCAGAATTCCAAGGACTCATTAGCATCCTAAAAATTCACCTCACCCCAGGCCATCCTAGGTGAAGAAAGAGGAGTGTCCTAGAGCTCTCAAAATGTGCAGGAGACATATATATGTGTGTGTGTGTGTGTGTATGTATAGATAGATAGATAGATAGATAGATAGATAGATAGATATAGATAGATAGATATGTGTGTATGTCTGTATGTGTTTTCATACATATATATGTATGTATATATGTAAATATGTGTTTTCACCCATGAAAATAGCCCCTCTCTCACCTAAGTGAGAAAACCAAACTTTCTTTGCCTAGAACTTTTCCATGAACTTCAGTTGGGGATCTGGTGTTATAAAGAGATGCAGATTGTCTTTAGGACCCACACTCACCATCCATTATTTCCTCGAGACCAATTACTACCGTTACTTTCCAGTATTAATACGTATATATGTATTAATCAATACTTTAGATGTCCTGAACACATTGATTGCCCCATGTTGTGACCCCTTTCTGTATTCTCCTTGTTGCGTGCATAGCTAGAGAGACCTGAGCTATATTTACAGGGGCCCCAGTGCTAGCCTCTATCTTTACCTAAATAAAATGTGTGTGTATATATATATATATATATATACACACACACACATTTGTCAAGATTAAATTGATGGTGGTTTTCATATAATTGTTAGATTCTTAGGACAAAGCTAATGAAAGTGTCAAATTGCTTTTCAATACAGACCTATTCATGTTATAACTAGTAAAAATTATCTGCAACAATAATGAAATTACCCTTGTTACTTTTAATAACTAATACTCTTACTTTCTAGTTTCTTTTTATTTGGTATCTTTTAGGGCCTTCATAAATATTTTAATTATAAGTTGAAAGGTTTCTCAAAGAGGGCTACATTACAGCACCTTAGTCTATATATACTGGCTATAGATTTAAAGAGTAATATGTAAAATGAATACAAGTTGTGAGGGACATATAATCAATGGATAAGTATTAAAAGCAATATAGAAGGAAAAAGAACATGGCTAATATGACCAGTGGAGTAATTGAATAAAAGACGACTACCCCTAAACACATGTAAACACACACACACACACACACACACCCACACACACACACCAGTTCAGGACAAATATGTGGGTTAAAATAGAAACTGAAAAGTAGTAGAAAAGAAGAAAGATTGCCAAAAATTACACAACTTCTTTGTCTTCTGTTAAATAGAATAAAACAGTATATTTAATTGTATAGGCATGAGTTAATGTACATAAAGTTTACAATGGTCATATAAACATGTAAATGAAAAACATTCTACTTTCCAAAGGAAACAATCATAACAAAATAGAGAATAGTTTAAATATCAAAAGATATAACAGACATGGTGTTTCAAAAGAAACTAATAATGATCAAAATCATGACGTGAGATCACATATGTACAAGTATGTCAATGACTGTAAAAATGATATAAATGACCTAAAATAATGCATAATGCAAAAATTTAGTGAAACAAAACCAAAATACAAAAAGTTATGTAAAAAAGCAAAAAATATCCAAAGTGTAAAAATACAAGTGAAAAAGTAATCAAAACTAAATAAAGCAATTGCTAGCATATTATTATAAGATGACAGCCATGATATTATAATAAAAAGAACATATAATTTACCAAGCACAAAATAAATTAACTTCCAATGACGTAAAATGTGAGAAAGAACAAAAAGATGCATTTTGAAATATGAGGAAATGACAAACAGATCTCTTATTATTCTGCCTAACAACCATCTAATAAATGAAAATTAAATGAAGACAAAAATAAACTGAGAAATAATAATGAGATGAAACCAAGTAGCATATTCCATATCATATGTTAAAGAAATCCTTTTAAAATATACATTATTCAAATACAAAGTGTTCATACAGTACTCTATAATAAATTTCTACATATAGCACCTAAAATAAGATACATTGGTCCAGTAGAATATAAATAAATAGTTTAAACTCAAACTAACAAGAATGAAATATTTTAAAAAAACAAAAAATCTACATATAAATATAGTCAAAAATTAGTTTAAAACACAAATAAAATGTAAAAAAATAATGAAAATGCGAACATTATATGTAAAATCCAAAGGGACATAGCCAAAAATCATTAGGAGAAGGCCTAATTTTGGTTACCTAATTATTCAAAACAGATAATAAAGCATTTGTTGACTAGGATGTTCTTTCCCCACTTTAGGTTTTTGTTTACTTTGTTGAAGATCAGTTGGCTAAGTATTTGGCTTTATTTCTGGGTTCTTGATTCTGTTCAATTGGTCTCTATGTGCCTATTATGCCAGTACCATTCTGTCTTGGTGATTATAGTTTAGGTTGTAGTCAGGAAATGTGGTGACTCCAGATTTGTTCTTTTTGCTTAATCTTACTTATGGTGTGTGGGCTCTTTTTTGGTTTTATATGAATTTTAGGCCTGTCTTTTGTAGTTCTGTGAACAATGATTGTAATATTTTGATGGGAATTACATTGAATTTATGTATTGCATTTGGCAGTATTGTCATTTTCACAATATTGAGTCTACCCATCCATGAGCATGAAATATGTTTCCATTTGTTTGTGTCATACACGATTCTTTTAAGCAGTGTTTTGTAGTTTTCCTTGTAGAGGTCTTTCATCTCCTTGGTTAGGTTTATTCCTAAGTATTATTATTATTATTATTATTATTTGCAACTGTTGTCAAAGGGGTTGAGTTAGCCCAAATGCCCATTAATGAGTGGATAAAAAATTGTGGTGTGTGTATACATATACACACACACACCATGGAATACTATTCAGCCATAAAAGGAGCAAAATAATGTCATTCACAGCAATCTGGATGTAATTGGAGACCATTATTCTAATTGAAGTAACTCAGTAATGAAACATCAAACATTGTATATTCACACTCAGAAATGGGAGCTAAGCAATGAGTATGCAGACGCCTAAGAATGATACAATTGACTTTGAGGATATGGGAAAGAGTGAGGGTGGATGAGGGATAAAAGACTATTAATTGGGTACAGTGTATATTGCTCTTGTGATGAGTGCACCAAAATCTCACAAATCACCATTAAAGAGCTTACTCCTGTAACCAAATACCACCAAAATCTATGGAAATTATAAAAACAAAAACAAAACAATCAATAAAACAAATACATTAAGCATGCCAATTATAATTTAAGGATACAAAAGCAAAGAAGAAAATAATGGTAAATAAACAAGGAAGATTAAACCATTTTTTTTTCTTCTTCTTCTTCTTTTTTTTTTTTGAGACAGTTTCTTTTTTTTTTTTTTTTTTTTTTTTTGAGACAGAGTTACCCAGGCTGGAGTGCAATGGCGCGATCTCGGCTCACCGCAACCTCTGCCTCCTGGGTTCAGGCAATTCTCCTGTCTCAGCCTCCTGAGTAGTTGGGATTACAGGCACGCACCACCATGCCCAGCTAATATTTTGTATTTTTAGTAGAGATGGGGTTTCACCATGTTGACCAGGATGGTCTCGATCTCTTGACCTCATGATCTACCCGCCTCGGCCTCCCAAAGTGCTGGGATTACAGGCTTGAGCCACCGCGCCCGGCCAGATTAAACCATTTTTTTGATCTATTAGGTGACTATGTCCTCTGGAAAACCAAAGCACTGTCGCGGGATGAAATTGTTACAGGATATTTGTGGTGTTGCTTTTCTGGCCAGGAACTGTTTTCCTTGGGCTCACTGGGCTTGTTCCACCCACTTGGCCTGGCAGGCTGCTCTTTGCTCATGCTACTAACCTGTTTCCCATACCTGCAAGGTAGCCTGTGAGTCAGGCATGCAGTGGCGATGGGTGTATGAGCAAGAGTGGGGTCCAGCTGCTGTGCATGCCAGACATGCCAGCTGCTTCTGGCAGGCAGCTCCAGGTGCTGGCATGGGTGCCAGCTCTCTGTGAGGCTGTGACTGGAAAAGTACACCACAAGCAGCTTGTTCGACTGCACTGAGGAATGTAGTGGAGCCTGGAAACTGGGAGATGCCAGGAATTGCAGGGCCCCCAAAGAAAGAGTCACAGCCTTGGCTTGGGAAGCTCCCAGGTCTGGGCTCCCCAAAGGGCCACAGCTTTTCCCTCCTTCTCTTCACCCCGCTACATGGCGAGCAAGGGCATGTCTCATCCTTGTTTATGTTACAGCTCTTTTTGCTTCTCCATTCAGTGGGTCCCAAGTTCTTGTCCTGTGACAAGGAAGAATTAGGTATGCAAGCAAGTGGAAGGTCAGATGAAGAGGAGCTTTACTGAGTGATTGAACAGCTCTGATGAGATCTGCAGTGGGTAGCTTCTTTCCACAGCTAGGGTGTCCCATCAAGTGTTTAGCTCCTAGCAGAGACCCTGGAGTAGGAAGCTTCTCTCTTCAAACAGGTCACCCCATCATCTCAGCAGCTCTCAGAAGAGATGGTAACTTCTTTCTGCAACTGATCTCCCCATCATCTCTCTGTCCTCTCAGCAGAGGGTAGGCCCTGGCGTGGGTAGCTCCTCTCTGCAGCTGGTCATCCTGAAGTTTGCTCAGCTCTGACTGAGCCTGGGCCTCTTACGGGCTTCAAAGAAGAGGAAGTGCATGGCAGTTGGTCCATGGGCATCCATGGGCAGGCCCAAAAAAGGCACCACAAGTTCTCACACTGGTAAATGGGACTGGCAGTCCAGCCCTTGGCCTTCAGGTCCTCCTTGGCCTGAAGTTGGGGCCTGACCATGGACTGCCCCCTTTTGCCTAGGAACTTCTCTGATTCCTGCTGCTGTTGATCATGGCACCCGGACTCAGCCCTGATTTTTTCTGAGGTTGGAGTGGGTGCTGACAGCAGGAAGAAGCCAGGTGGTGGGAGCAGGCACTTCTGAGCCTATGAGGGCAGGGAGGGCCTTCCCAGGCCCCAAAGAGTGCAGGGAGGCTGGGTTTGCAGGCATGGTCTGGGTGGGGGTATCGTTTAAGTGGGTATGGCTCCCACTTGCTCCATGGAGTGGGAGGCCTGGGTCTACAGCGATGGTTTGGGTTGCTGCAACTGTACCTGGAAGGGCAGGGCTCTGGCCTGCTCCTGGGCTCCTGCTGGCTTCATGAAACCTGCAGCCCCACCTACACCTCCCTGCTGCAGCTGGCATGTTGGCAGCTGTGGGCTGTCTGGAGTGGCTGCTGCCATCAAAATCTTCTAAATGTTTCTGATCTCCAATCTCAGCTTCATCCTACAAGGCAACCCTTCCACATACTTCCACTAAGTTCCTTTTCATTATATGCATATTTCACAGTGGGTTATGTTCTAAAAAATCTTGAGTTTAAAAACCATATGTAGGCTGGGTATGGTGGCTCATGTCTGTAATTCCAGCACTTTGGGAGCCCAGGATAGGTGCATCATTTGAGGTCAGCAGTTTGAGACCAGCCTGGTCAACATGGGGAAACCTCATGTCTATTAAAAATACAAAACAAAATTAACTGGGCGCTGTGGTTCATGCCTGTAATCTCAGCTACTGGGGAGGCTGAGGCAGGAGAATCACTTGAACCCTGGAGACCGAGTTTGCAGTGAGCTGAGACTGCACCACTACACTCCACCCTAGGCGACAAAGTGAGACTCTGTTTAAAAAAGAAACTATATGAATTCTGCCAAAAACTTCCTGGATGAAATATTTACATTATAATGTGTTGGTGTTTCAGATTAACCTATAAATACAATACAATGTCAATCAAAAGTGTATGGTGAACAAAAGAACTTCTGGTATGGTGGTTAGAGGTCTGTGATTCTGCCCAAATAGTAAATACATAAATAAGTCAAAATATTCAAAAGCAGTTATTTCAGCATGTGAGAAATGGAGCAAAAGCACTCAGTAAATATAAAAACATTTTTTCTTGAAAAACACAGAAGCTTCAAGTCAGAACAGTGTGGCTCTGTGGCTCTAGCTATTTTGATGAGAATGGTAATTTCATCAGCATGTAGTTTTCAGTAAAATCTAGAATTTTATTGCCAGTGGGATGAGCTAAAATCTGGAGGTGGTGGCAGGCATTTTTTATATCCAAAAGTGATGAATGATTAGGAACAAATGGTAAACATTTGTAATATTGGTATCCCAAAGCTGGGATGACTTTTAAGGAGAGGAGCAGACCAGCAAGATATGTTTTTTTTGTTTTTGTTTTTTTTTTTTTTTTGAGACGGAGTTTCGCTCTTCTTACCCAGGCTGGAGTGCAATGGCACGATCTCGGCTCACCGCAACCTCCGCCTCCTGGGTTCAGGCAATTCTCCTGCCTCAGCCTCCTGAGTAGCTGGGATTACAGGCACGCGCCACCACGCCCAGCTAATTTTTGTATTTTTAGTAGAGACGGGGTTTCACCATGTTGACCAGGATGGTCTCCATCAAGATATGTTTTTAATGAGAATATTTAGAAATGAAAAAGCCACAGAAGGATGAGATACACTCCCCACACACCCCAGGCTGACTGACTGAAATACTATGCATGTACAAGAATGAACCAACCTACTGCAGTGAAACGTGAAAAAAAAGGGAGATGTGAAAATTGTCTGCAACTCTGCCTACACTCTTCAACCCTTTAGAAAGATCATTTGGTAGAGTGAGGAAGACTTAGAGGGTCCAAGATGTTGAACATAATCTTGCCAAAATTATTGACTGATCATTAAGCTGTGTATGCACAGGGATAATCTCTAAGAAGCCAGGTTAAAAAGTAAAACAAAGATTGAAAAAAAAAAGTAATGGAGCAGAGACCCAAGGAGCTGTACACCATCGGGGAGACAGATTCCAAAGTTTAAGTCTAGGCAGTTAAACAAAACCACAGTCCTCAGAAAAATAAATCACAATCTAGTATGGCTACAACATATTTTCTAAAATGTCTGTTTTTCAAAAAAAAAAAAAGACATAATACTAAATATACACACACAAAAAAACAGGAAAGTATGACCCATTTTCAGGAAATGAAGCTAATAGAAACTAACTGAAATAAGTAAAATACATAAAAATTCAAATAAATTAAAGATAGTAATGGTAAAATACAATCTATAAAAAAGAACGTGGAAATTCTAAACTTGAAAATATATAAAATAAAAAAATTTAGTAGATAGACACAACAAAAGATTTTAGATGTCAGAAGAAATAATCAATGATTTTGGATTTGGAGGAAATAATCAATGAATTTGGAACCGTAGGTTTCCAATTCAGGAAATAGAATAAAAATAAAAATAGCAATAGAAATAGAATATACAGAGCCTGAGAAACTTGTCATGCTGTCATAAGCATCTCAACATGCATATGAAAAGTTGCAGCCTAAAATGCCTAAAAACTTCCAAAATCTGTTGTTTTTTAAAAATTACCCTATTGATTCAAGATCCTGAAAGAATCCCTGGCAGGCTAAACACAAAGGGAACTACGTGTAGAGAAATTAGAGCCAATCTACTAAAAGCCAAACAGAAAATCATTAATCTAAGTTTCCACTTTAAATACCTATTAAAAGGAAAGCAAAACAAACTCAGAATAAGAATATAAGAGTAGAACATAAATCAGTAAATTAGAGAGCAAAGAAAAAAATATTGAAAACAAAAGTTATTTATCAAAAAATTAACAAAATTGTTACTCATAGATAGGCTGACCACAGAAAAAATAGAGAAGGCAAAAATTATCAAAAATAAGAGCAGAGACATATTTATGGACTTTTCCAGACTTAAAAGACTTGAAGGGAATGTTATGAACCACTTTTACCAACACATTAGAACTTAGATAAAATGGACAGATTCCTAGAAAAACACAAATTACCCAAAATAATTAATTGTTAAGGCACTGAAGATAACAGGTAATTAGAATGCATGTATTATGCAGATAATACAATTGATGTACAAATAAACCTGTAAAAAGGAAATGATATTTTAATGACTTACCAATTGTTAATTATTATAGTTGGTGTTTTAGCTATAATTTATTTAATCTTTACAAAACTCCATGTGAGAGTTATTAGCTCTCTAATGGTTGAGAAAACTCGAATATATGCTGTAAAATACCATATGACTTGTAAGCCAAAACTTTGAACCTCTGAGGATAAATAATTCTGTAAGATAAAAATACTCTTTGTTTCCTAGAATAATTGAAGATTAATAAAAGAAACAATAACTGGCCAAAATGGCTTTTATATTTTAGATAAAATATATTCAGATACTTAGGTATTTCTAAAATGTATGTTTGGCATTACCCTCATAAACGTTTATTATTTTACAAAGATTTTACTATATGGAGACATTAAAATATTTTTAAAAGCTTATTTACAGAAGCAAGAAATTTCCATGGGATGAATTTAAATCACTATGCAAGAAATGCTTTAGGTTTGAAAAAAATATATACTAATTAGGTCACCTGAGGAAAGAGTGCTTGAAAAATGAACATCCTTTATAAAGACTTATTTGCAGTCTTGCTTAGAACTCTTGGTTCCAAAAAATGATAGTAAGTCTATGAAAAGCTGAGACCACAATTATTTTCTAAATGTCAACTTGCTCTTACAGTATTAAGGGCAGAACCAGCTTAATGAGCGTGCAACCTGGGAAGTCCCAAAAGACCCTATACTTAGAAGGGCCCCATGCTTGGTTTAATGCTGTGCTGTTGCTCTCTTAACATTCTTCATAACTTTTGAACAAAAGTGCCACATTTTCATTTTGCTCTGAACTCCACAAATTATTTAGCTGATCTTGATTTTTAATTGAGCTGTTGTGATTCCATCATCATCACCAATACAATTCATCTTCTATGAGTTCTCTGTCTCTTTCTCACATTAACAGAATCACTGCCATTTACAAAAATAATCCCCAAGGCAGTGACTCTGTATCACTTCTTGAATAACTAGATTTAAAAGAATTTTTAAACTTTTTGCTATTTGGTGGAGTAGAAATAATTTGATAGATTCCCTACACCATTGATAGGGCTGCATCAGATCTTCTTTTAACTTGAAAGATAGTATGATGATCTGAGACTAAAATGAATACTATCCAAGTGCATAATTTTTAAATTTTCTGAGGTATATGTCATATTGCATAATCAGATTTCATTATGAATTGTTTATATGCATCAGAGCCATCAGTGGTATTAAAAATGCAGAATTCTAGGCCTTGTCCCCTGAATTTCTGATTGAGTAGTTCTGAGATGGTGAGGACAGTAGCCTATATTTTTAGCAAGTATTCCCAAGTAAATTTAATCCTAGATGAAACCCATTATTTTATATTTTGCTTTGTTTACTTAATAGCATACATGGAAAATTTGCCCCCACTCCTCCCGTGCTCCTTTTGGAGTGCTCAGTGTCTGTTTTTCCCAATTGTGTGTCTGTGTGTATCCAGGGCAACTTCCAGTTATAAGTGAGAGCATGCAATAATTAGTTTTCTGTTTTTGCATTAATTTACATAGGATAATGACTTCCACCTCTATTCATGTTGCTGCAAAGACAGTGATTTTGTTACTTTTTATGGCTCTGTATTATTCCATGTTGTTTATGTACCACATTTCTTCATCCAGTCCACTGTTGAGGGACACCTAGGTTGACTACATGTCTTTGCTATTGTGAATGCTGCTGCTGTGAATGTATGTGTGCATGTGTCTTTATGATAGAATGGTTTATTTTCCTTTGGGTATATACCCAGTAATGGAATTGCCAAGCTGAATATTACTTCTATATTTAGTTCTTTGAGAAATTATCAAACTCTTTTCACATATGAACTAATTTACATCCCACTAATAGTGTATAAGCATTCCCTTTTCTTCACAGTGTTGCCAACATATATTGTTTTTTGACTTTTTAATAATTGCCATTCTGACTGATGTGAGATGGTATCTCACTGTGGTTGTCATTTGCGTTTCTCTGGTGATTAATGATGTTAAGCGTTTTTTCATATGTTTGTCGGCTGCTTTCATATCTTTTTTTTTTTTAAGTGTCTGTTCATATCTTTTGCCAACTTTTAAATTGTTTTTTTTTTTTTCTTGTTGATTTAAGATCCTTATATAGTCTGGTTATTCTTTCTCAGATGCATAATTTGAAAATATTTTCTCCTATTCTGCTGGCTCTCTATTTGCTCTGTTGATAGTTTCTGTTGCTGTGCATAAGCTTTTTTGTCTAATTAGGTTCAACTTGTCCATTTTTGTTTTTGTTGCAGTTGCTTCTGAGGACTTAGTCGTAAAGTCTTTGCCTGGATCATTGTTCAAAAGAGTATTTCCTAGGTTTTATTCTAGGATTTTTACAGGTTGAGGTCTTAAATTTAAGTCTTTAATCAATTTTGAGTTAATTTTTGTATATGGTGAAAAGTAGGGTCCCAGTTTGATTCTTCTGCATATGGTTAGTTTTACTAGCACCATTTAAATAGGGAGTCCTTTCCCTGTTGCTTATTTTTGTCAACTTTGTTGAATACCAGTTGGTTATAGATGCAGGACTTTGTTCCTGGGTTTTCTATTCTATTCCACTGGTCTATATATCAGTTTTTGTACCAATACCATACTGTTTTGGTTACTTGTAGTATAGTTTGTAGCCCTGTAGTATAGTGTGAAGTTGGGTAACATGATAACTCCACTTTTGCTCTTTTTGCTTAGGATTGCTTTAACTATTTGGACTCTTCGCTGGTTCCATTTGAATTTTAGAATAGTTTTTTTCTAATTCTGAGAAAAATTGTTGGTAGTTTGACAGGAATAGCACTGAATCTATAGCTTTGAGCAGTATGGTCATTTTAATGATACTGATTCTTCCGATCCATGAGCATGGAATGCTTTTCTGTTTGTGTCATCTGTTGTTTCTTTCAGAAGTATTTTACTCTACAAGTTTTTCATGTAGAGATATTTCATCTTCTTGGTTAGATGTATTTTTAGGTGTTTTCATTTATTTGTGGCTAGTGTAAATGGGACTGCGTTCTTAATTTGGCTCCCAGCTTGAACGTTATTGGTGTATGGAAATGATACTGATTTTTGTACATTGAATTTGTATACTGAAATTTTAGTGAAGTCATTTATCAGTTCTAGGAGCTTTTTGGTGGGCTTTTAGGGTTTTCTAGATAATTTATCATATTGTCAGTGAAGAGAGATTATTTGACTTCTACTTTTCCTGTTTGAATGACTCTTACTTCTCTCTATTGCCTGATTGCTCTGGCTAAGACTTGTAGAACTATGTTGAACAGGAGTCGTGAGAGTGGAAATCCTCGTCTTGTTCCAGTTCTTAGAGATAATGCTTCTTGCTTTTGCCTGTTGGGTATGATGTAAGAAAGAAAATGAAACTCAGTAATGGATTCCAAAATTGAATTAGCAACGAAAAAACAAAAAAAGCACTAGACCTGATGGATTAACAGCTGAATTCTACCAGACATACAATAATTTCCTACTGAAACTATTCCAAAAAAATCAAGGAAGAGGGATTTCTCCATACCTTGTTATAGGAAACGAGTATCATAGAGATACTGAAATCTAGTAAAGACACAAAGAAAAAATAAAACCACAGACCAATATCCCTGATGAACATAGACACAAAAATCCTCAGAAACATACTATCAAACTTAATCTAGCTGCACATCAAAAAGTTAATTCATTATAATCGAGCGGGCCTTATTCCTGGGATGCAAGGTTGGTTCAACATATGCAAACAATAATTGTTATTCACCACACACACAAAATTAAAAACAAAACCATATGATCATCTCAACAGAAGCACAAAAACTGAGAAAATCCACTACTCCTTCCTGATAAAAACCTTCACCAAGGCATTGCAGTAACATACTTCAAAATAATAAGTGCCATCTATGACAAACCCATAGTCTTTTTTTATACCCCCTTTCTATTATGCCTTTTCATATCTGAACTATTTTCAATTTATTGTGTTGTTATTGTTTAATTTAAAAAGTTGAATGCAGTTATTTATCTGATCATTTAACATTATGCACTTTATAACTTGCTACACTCAACTTTTATACAAATGACACCAACTTTATTTTCTATAAATTTTAAATCATGTATGTACAAGTTTTCAGAACCCTTTACTTTTTCTGTTATTCTGGTGAATGGCTAAGCATAGGTTTCTCGACCACTGTCAGAGGTTTTATATTTAGTGGCCAAAGCCCACATTAGTAAGTAATAAATATTTTACTTAAATTTAGCTTTTAGTAAAAATAGGAAAGCAGTAACTTTACTAAAACACATGCTGTCATTTTTTAAGTGATGTTGTATTTTGTGATTACTCTGCCACTGCTCAGAAACAGTCTTCCAAATGCCTTTATTTACTTTTAGATTGCAAATTCCATGAAATTAGGTATGTATTCTCAGAGAATTTTAATTTTCAATCTGTTTTAATGCTGGTAGTTTTGTTAATATTGCAGCCTAATGTCTAGTTATAATAGTAGCTATGATAAAAAATAGATTTGGGGAAAGGGAATAAAACTTTTCCCAAACTTCATGTTTCCTTTTCAAAAACATATAACTTCATATGTGTTCTTTTCAAAAAAATCTGTTTTTAGGTTTTATAACAATGAAAAATTAAAATTTTTAAGATTTCTTAAGAAAATAAAGTAATATTTCCATTGTCTATTGTTTAATACTTACTTTGCACTGTAATACAATCTCATTGAGATGGATGAGACAAGATAAAAGATTTCTTTCCTAACAGCCAGAACCTACCTTTGCCAGTACACACCATTAAGCAAAAGATAGTATCAGAGAATTGGACACTGATTTCACTACTGTGGAGAGTTGGAGTATGGTTATAAAGACCAGAAAGTTAAGTAAATCTAATGTTGCCCTACCTTACTCCTGAAAATGTTCATGAGAGTACTTAGTAAAAATGAATTCCTTTTTCTGAGAAAAAGTAATGAAGATAATCCATCATGTTTTATTTATAGAATATGGATACAAATTTCTCATCTGGCCCATGTTTATTTAAAAATATTTTAATATAAAATACTCCACTAGTGTTACTAAACAAAAATACTGTGCTCAAGATTATTTTGATTGTATGTCCTTAGTAATATTTCAGTATTATAGAAGAATTCCATGAACAATTAAGATGTGGCATGTGTGATGACATTAAAAGCAATTTATCTTTTGTAGTGTAGTATAGACACAACTACCCATAGTTCAAAACTGATGAAAAAATTCATACCTTAAGAAGATATGGGATGACTTTCTGAACTGTTGTCTTTTGCACCATATATTGAGGAGATGATTAACCTCAAAAAACATACATATACAATACTAGTTAAGGACATTAGATATGTAATACATATGAATGTGTTGAGAATTAATTAGGGAAATTTTCCAGAAGTTGTCAGAGACATGAAGCATATTGTTATTTCTATGTATGCTAAAACCAAAGAATACATCTTTCTACTGAAAAGAATAACAATTTTGAAAGTAGATTAGTGATATTACTTAGGGCATTAAGAAGTTCCAGTGTGCTGACCATCTTTCCTTTGACCTCCAGATCTCCTTTTTATTCATTTTCACCCAGCTCCATGCTGACCTGCATGGATGGCATTAATAGGTTTCTTTGCTTTCTGGCTTTCAGCTGAATTTTGGCAAGACCCATGAGAGAAGAGTCACCTGCAGAAGATCAGTGGGAGAGAGGAGTGATACCCACATATTCTTTCTCTTGGCTTTCTGTCTATATGGTCATCTTAAACTGGCTATGTACCCCCACCAAAACTCTCAGCCTCATACTGTCGCCATCAAGCCTTCTTGTTCTGAATCTTTTGCTAACTGTCCTTCCCCTCAATCTTCAGGTCAAAGAATGATACTGACCTAAACTGTTGCTGCCCAGTACTGAGCTCATTTTTGTTTTTCTTTCCCTTTGCCTATGATTTTGCTAATATGCCCTCCTTTAAACACTCCCGATATTATCTTAAATGTCCCATCTATTTCCTCCTAATACTTGGTCTCATACACCAAGTTTATGATATATCCTTAAGTTCTCACAGCATTAAATTGTTCACCTTAACTGTCGGAGTCATCAGAGCAGAAATATCCAAAAATCGGAGTGAACTTGTGAAAAGCTATTTCAGCTTCTTTATATAATTATTTCTTGTTTATAGCCTAAACAAAAATATTTGCACAAATATTGTGTGACATATTTGCAAATATCCGAAAAATTCCTGGCAATAATACAGCCTTCAATAGATGTGCAAATTAGCTGTTGAATCAACCCTGAAATACAAGGATGGGCCCACACTCAAAATTTTATTCAGATGTTAAGACATGATACCATACACACACCCAGAGGGTAGCAAAAGGTTTATTTCTTACATAATTGATGCTTTTCTGGGAAGAGCAGTGCAGACCTCTCAAGTAAGTCTAAAAATGGCTAGAGATTTCTAGTATGGTTAGCAGTATGGCTTGGGTGAGAGCTCTGGTGCATTTTGACAAGGAACTTGCATCGTTTGAATCCCCTTTCCAGTGCCAAAGGATTTCTTATCAGCTTGACAATTGTGTGGCAGAGGGGAAGAAAGATGGGTGAGATATAAAAGGTGTTAGTCATTAAATATAAAAAGTGGAGTCAGACCTATTACATTAGCACATGACCAATTTTAATACAAACATTTTTTACCTAAGCATTATTTTCTCAGCCTACTTTACAATACCTAACCTAGAAATCAAGATCTTTTGCTAAAATGTGTCTTTCTTTCAGAAAGTAAATTAATTTGTAGACATGAATTAATTATTTTAAGATTAATATAATTATTTTAATAGGGAGGCACTTCATAAAATTGTAGAGTAAGAGCCAGCGTTGTGCTTGCCAAATATTTTATTCAGATAATAGGGCTTGCATTTGGGATATAGAAATCTAGGAAGGGCATCACTCCCACACAAAAAAATATCCACCACTACAACACAAGAAATTCTACGTAACTTGCAAATTTCTAATTTTACTGATCCTGATAACTGAGGCTATTGGGCCAACTAACCCAAAATCTAAGGAAAGAAAGATACTTTCCAGTAGAGACAGGATAGGAGCACTTGCTTCCCTGGGCCAAGTTTCTCTGTAGAATGGTAAGATGAATTCTGCTAGCTAAATATATATGATGGGTAAAGATTAGATATGCGCTAGTTAGATAATATAGAATATTGAATACCTGGGGTCCACAGATGCGATGCACACCCACTTACATGTGATTAGATCATTTACATGAAATGTGATCATTTGTTAGGTTTTATTTAGGTATTCTGCTATTATTTGCTTTCTGTTTATTTCCTTTCCTTTTGTTCCACTTCCCTCCCTCCTTTCCTGATTTATTTTATATCAATTTTATACTATATTAATTGAAAATTTTTTTAGCATTCTATTTTACCAATTGTCATTTTGACTATGTTTTTGGTTATCTTTTACTGGTTGCTTTAGAAATTAAACATAACTTGTACAGCTTTTTATAGATTTTTGACATTGAAAGTAATGCAGAAAAAACCTGCAATTACTTTGGCACCAATTTTATATTTTGGTTTCTAATAATAAAAATATATTGAAGGAAATTAATAAGAGAAGATAGTTTATTTTATATATCCAGATATTTACAATTTCTGTTGCATTGCCAGCTTCCCCAAAGTTCCAGATTTCCTTCTAGTATCACTTTGTTTCCATCAAAACTACTTCTTTTAGTATTTTTTTAGGGCAGGAACTAAAATGTCTTAATTTTCTTTAATCTGAGAATATCTGCATTTCACCTTCTTTTCTGAAGAATGTTTTTATAGGATATGGAATAAAGCAGTGATGACAATTTTTTTGTGTGTCAACATTTAAATAATAGTTTTTCTTATCAGAAACCACAGAGGTTGAAAGATAAGAAATTTACTGTCTTTTGAATTATTATTTTTTCCACTAGATAATGTGGCATTCATCTCTGGATGGTCCCAAGACTTATTTGCCTTTAGATACCAAGATTAAAATTATGATGTATCTGAGCATGGTTCTCTTTGTTTATCTATTGTGGAGTACAGTTTGTGTATTAGGTCATTTCTGTATTGCTATAAAGACTATAAATTGTTATTACCTGAGACTGGGCAATTTATAAAGAAAAGAGGTTTAATTGACTCACAGTTCTGCAGGCTATAGAGGAAACGTGGTCCTGGCATCTGTTTGGCTTCTGGTGAAGCCTCAGGAAGCTTTTACTTACAGTGAAAGGTGAAGCAGAGAGTAGGCATGTCACATGGCAAAAGAAAAAGCAAGAGAGGTAGTAGGAGGGGAGGTGCCACATACTTTTAAAATCCTAGATATCATATGAAATCAGAACAAGAGGTCACTTATTAGGAAGGGGATGGCTCAACTCATTGATGAGGGATCTGCCCTATGATCCAAACATTTATGACCTACCTCAAGACTGGAGACTACCTTTCAACATGAGATTTGGGTGGGAACAAATATCTAAATTGTGTCACTTTGTTTCTTAATTTGTAAGATATTTATATATTTTTTTCCCAAAATGTTACAAGTTTTACCTAATAATTATTCACCTTTTTGACATTACAGCCTTGTTGACGGGGTTAGTCACAGTGACTGTTTCACTGTTGTAATATCACATGTGCCTGCAAAACATGTACAGCGTGATTGCTGTACAGCATAATTGCTGTACATATTTTGGAGGTACATGTGAAATTTTGATACATTCATGCAAAGCGTAATAGTAAAACCAGGGCAATTGGTACATCATTACCCCAAATATTTATCCCCTTTTCATGTTGAGAAGTTTAAATAACTCTTCTCCAGGTATTTTGAACTATACAAAAATTACTTTAAACTGTAACCATCCTACTCTACTGTGGAGAACTTGATATTATTCCTTCTATTTACAATATTTTTGTACTCATGGAGCAACCTCTTTTCATCTCCCTCTTCTGTCTACTGTTCTCAGCTTCTGCTAACCACCAAGCATCTCTCTACCTCTATGAGGTCCACTTTATTTGTTCCCACATATGAATGAGAACATCGGTATCTTGTCTTTCTGTGCTCAGCTTATTTCACTTAACGTGACCTTCAGTTCCATCCATGTTGTTGCAAATGACAGAAGTTTAGTATTTTTAATAGCTGAATAAGATTCTGTTGTGTTTATGTACATTTTCTTCATTCATTGGGGGACACTTAGGTTGATTCCATATATTGGTTAGTGCGAATAGGGCTATAATAAAAAATGGGAGTGCAAATGTCTCTTTGATACACTGATTTTCTTTCTTTTGAATATATACCTAGCAGTGGGATGGCTAGATAATATAATAGTTGCATTTTAAGTTTTGTAAGAAACCCCCATGCTGTTTTCTATAGTGACTGCACTAATTTACATTCCCACCCACAGGCTAGAAGTGTATTCTCCACATACTTATGAGCAATTCTTACTTTTTCTCTTTTTTATAAAAGCCATTTTACTGTGGGAGATGATTTGATTTTGGTTTTAATTTGCATTTTCCTCATTACTTATGTTGAGCATTTTTCATACATCTGTTGGTCATTTGTGTGTCTTCCTTTAAAAAAAAAAGTCTGTTCAGATTTTTTGCTAATTTTTAATGGGATTATTTCGTTTTTGCTATTAATTTGAATTTCTTACGTATTTTTGATTCTAATCCCTTGTTGGGTGGAGTGTTTGAAAATATTTTCTCTTGTTTTTTAGGATATATCTTCACAAAGTTGATTATGTCCTATGCTATGCAGAAGCTTTTTAACTTGATGTGATCCTGTTTGTCTAGTTCTACTTTTGTTTCCTGTGCTTTTCAGTCCTACTTAAGATATCTTTCCCCAGGCCAATGTCTTGAAGTATTTCCTTTATGTTTCTTTTTGGTAGTTATATAGTTTTAGGTCTTAGATTGATGTCTTTAACCTACTTTGAGCTGATTTTTGTATATAGTGAGAGATAGGGGCCTATTTTCATCTTTCTGCATATGGATATTCAGTTGTTCCAGCACCATTTATTGAAGCTGTTTCCCCAATATATTTTCTTGGTGACTTTGTCTAAAATGATTTGGCTTTAAATGTGTGGATTTATTTCTGGTTTCTCTATTCTGTTCCATTGGTCTATATCTCTATTTACATGCAAGTACCACACTTATTAGAGTTACTATAGCTTTGAAGTACATTTTGAAATCTGATAGTGTGATGTTCCTTGTTGTGATCTTTTAGCTCTGGATTGCTTTAACTATTCAGGGACTTTTGTGGTTCCATGTACATTTTAACGTTTTTTTGTTTTCTATTTATATGAAGAATGGCATTTGTATTTTAATTGGGATTGTTTTACATCTGTAGATTATTTCAGGTAATATTTATGTTTTGACATTATTATTCCAATCCATGAGCATGGAATGTGTTTCTATTTTTTGGTGTCCGATGTAGGGTCCAGCCATACAGGGTCCTATGAGCCCATCTCTACTGGTGCGAAGATGAGAAACTGTAGAAATAAAGACACAAGGCACAGAAATTGAGAGAAAAATGTTTGGGCCCAGGGGTTCACTGTCCACCAAAGCATGGTCTGGCACTGGCCCCAAGTGAGTGCCTGGTCACCCTGGCTTTTATTGTGTACAAAGCAGGGGCAGGGTAGACTGGGCAGGTCATTGGTGGTCAGTGATAGGGTCGGGTAAAACACATGCTTTGGAGATAGGGGCCCAGGACTTTCAAGTAGCCAAGGTGAGTGAAGGAGCATACCGCCTTAGCACTTTTTTCATACTTGTCAAGAAGAGAGAAGATTTTGAGATTTATATTACTATTAGTGCTATCTTCTAAGAAAAAGAAGAGCCAGGTGCAGAAGTGGAACGTGAAAGTAAACCTGGAACATGACCACTGAAGCACAGTACCACATAGAGACAGGTAAGCCCCCGGATGTCTGCAGGCCTCCCTGAGAGTCATCAGACCTACCATAAGAGCTTTGGGGAGAGGAGTTTTCTCCTAACTCCTCCGGGGAAGGAGACATCTGTCTCTTTCCACAGTTGGCTAAACAGCGGGCAATTTCCCAGCACTGGTGCTGCCACACGGCCAAGGTGCTCGCCAGCAGCCTTCATGCAGACGTGACATGGGGCTTAGAGCCCTCTAAGGGTCACTTCTTAGGGTCACTTCTTTCACAGTGTCACCTTAGGTTCACTCTTTGCAACTCGAGAAGCATTAGCAACATTAAAACATTATAATAAGCATGTATATATTTAAGTACATATCTATGATTACTTATGTGATTATAGTTCTAATTTTATCATTTATATGGGAGCAGACTGAGGCTTCAGACCCTTGCCTTGGCACTTGTGGGGTCTCCCACCCACATCCCTTTTCAATTTCTTTCATTATTTCTTCATAATTTTCCTTCCAAAGATCTTTAATTTCTGTGGTTGAATATATTTCTAGATTTTTGATGCTTCTTACAGCTATTATAAATGGGATTACTTTTTAAATTTCTTTTTCAGGTTGTTTACTGTTGGCATATAGAAATGCTACTGAGTTTTGCATGTTGATTTTGCATCTTGCAACATTACTGAATTCATTTATCACTTTTAATCATTTTTTGGTAGTGTTTAGGTTTTTCTAAATATATGAAGTCATCCATGGACAAGATTAATTTGACTCTTGTCTAATTTCTTTGGCTCAGTAATATGTTGAATAAAAGTTGTGAAAGTTGGCATCCTTGTCTTGTCAGTAAATTCTTTCAATATTTCTTCATTTAGTATGATTTTAGCTGTGGGTTTTTCATATACAGCCTTTACTGTTCTGAGGTATGTTTCTTCTATACCCAGTTTTTTGAGGGTCCTTTTTTAAAAAAAAATTTAAAAAGATTGTTGAATTATCAGCATCTATTGAAATGTTTACATAGTTTTTGTCTTTCATTCTATTAGTATGATGTATCACATTAATCAATTTGCAGGTTGAACCTATGCTTCCATCCTGGAGATTAATCACTCTTGATCATGGTGAATGATACTTAAAAAAAATAGAAATGTTAAATCATAAAACCAAAGGTAAATACTTGTAAAAGATACTTGAATGAAGTTTTGTCACCATTTCTTATAATTCTGCTTATGTTATAATATATGAATATGTGACAAAAGTATATTTAAAATGCAAGTTCTTTGTCACCTGGGACTAACGCCATGGTAATAATGTCTTAAGAATTAAGACTTCTCCTGATTTATTGTTTTAAATCATAAATGCAGTATAGTATCGTGAACAAAAGCATTCTTCAGCCAAGCTTCTCATGTTCTGATCTCAAGTGAATGATCTTCTTAATGCGTGTTTCATTCAGTTTGTGAGTATTTTGTTGAGGATTTTTGCATTTATGGTAAACAAATATATTGGCTTGTAGTTTGCTTTCTGATACCTTGTTGATTTTGGTATCATGGCAGTAATGGCTTTGTAAAACAATTTTGTAGCTATTTCCTCATTTTAAATATTTTTGAAGAGTTTGGTAGAATTTGTGTTAGTTCTTCTCTAAATGTTTGGTAGAATTCAGCTAAAAGACAATAGGTCTTTTGCTTTAACTTGATGGGTGACTTTTTATTATTGCTTCAACATCATCACTCATTATTGATCTGTTCAAGTTTCCTGTTTCCTCATGGTTCAATATTAATAGGTTGTATATCCCCAGGAAATGATTTATTTCTTCCAAGTTTACCTATTTGTTGACCTATAGTTGTTCATAGCAGTCTGTAATAATCCTTTGTGTTTCTGTAGTACCACTTGCTTTGTCCCCCTTTTTATTTCAGACTTTATTTGTTTAGATCTTTTCTCTTTCTTTCTTAGTCTAGCTAAATGTTAGTCAATTTTGTTTTTGTTTTGTTTATCTTTTGTAATTTTTTAATCTCATTATCTTTTATTTCTGCTCAATCTTTGATACTTCATTATTTTTCACTAATTTTGGGTTTGACTTGTTCTTCCTTTCCTAATTTTTTCAGGTCATTATTAGTTATTTTTTTTAATCTTATACTTTTATGATGTAACTGTTTATTACTATAAACTTTCCTCTTAGTACAGAATTAGCATACATGGTTTTTAGCATCTTGTGTTTTCATTTTCATTTGTTTCAAAAAATATTTTGATTGGTTTGTCGTAAGTAGCTTTTAATATTTTGAGATATGTTCCTTTCATACCTAGTTTATTGAGGGTTTTTAGCATAAAGGGCTATTGAATTTTGTCAAAAACCTTCTCTGCATCAATTGAGATAATCATGTGGTTTTTGTCTTTGGTTCTATTTATGTGGTGGATTATGTTTATAGACTTGCGTATGTCAAACCAGCCTTGCATCCCCGGGATGAAGCCTACTTGATAGTGATGGATAAGCTTTTTGATGTGCTGTTGCAATCAGTTTGCCAGTATCTTATGGAATATTTTTGCCTCTATGTTCATCATGGATACTGGCTTGAAGTTTTCTTTTTTTGTTGATTCTTTGCCAGGTTTTTGTATCAGGATGATGTTGGTCTCATAAAATGATTTGGGAAGGATTCCCTCTTTTTGGATTGTTTGGAATAGTTTCAGAAGGACTGGTACCAGCTCCTCTTTGTACATCTTGTAGAATTTGGCTGTGAACCCATCTGGACCTGGATTTATTTTGGTTGGTAGGCTACTAATTGCTGCCTCAACTTTAGCCCTTGTTATTGGTCTATTCAGGGATTCGACTTCTTCCTGGTTTAGGCTTGGGAGGATGCAAGTGTCCAGGAATTTATCCATTTCTTCCAGGTTTACTAGTTTATGTTCATAGAGTTGTTTGTAATAATCTCTGGTAATGGTTTGTATTTCTGTGGACTCTGTGATTATACCCCCTTTATCGTTTTTATGACATTCATTTGATTCTTTTCTCTTTTCTTTTTTGTTAATCTGGCTGGCAGTCTATTTTGTTGATCTTTTCAAAAAACCAGATCCTGGATTTATTGATTTTTTGATGGGTTTCTTGTGTCCATCTCTTTCAGTTCTGCTCTGATCTTAGTTATTTCTTGTCTTCTGCTAACTTTTGATTTTTTTTTTTTTTTTTTTTTTTTTTTGGTCTTGCTTCTCTAGCTTTTTCAATTTTGATGATAGGGTGTTGATTTTAGATATTTCCTTGCTTCTCATCTGGGCATTTATGGTTATAAATTTCCCTCTAGATACTGCTTTAAATGTGTCCCAGACATTATGGTACATTGTGTCTTCATTCTCGTTGGTTTCAAGGAACATCTTTATTTCTGCCTTCATTTCATTGTTTATCCAGTCAACATTCAAGAGCCAAGTTCAGTTTCCATGAAGTTGTGCAGTTCTGAGTTGGTTTCTTAATCCTGAGTTCTAATTTTTGATTGCCCTGAGGTCTGAGAGACTGTAATGATTTCTGTTCTTTTGCATTTGCTGAGGAGTGATTTACTTCCAATTATGTGGTCAGTTTTAAGGTAGGTACCATGTGGTACTAAGAAAAATGTATATTCTGTGGATTTGGGGTGGAGAATTCTGTAGATGTCTATTAAGTCTGTTTGGTTCAAATCTGAGTTCAATTCCTGGATATCCTTGTTAAGTTTCTGTCTTGTTTATCTGTCTAATACTAACAGTGGAGTAATAATGTCTCCCATGTGTCCTTGCACATGAGATGGGTTTCCTGAATACACCACACCAATGGGTCTTGACTTTTTATCCAGTTTGCCAGTCTGTGTCTTTTGATTGGCGCATTTAGCCCATTTACATTTAACGTTAATATTGTTATGTGTGAATTTGATCCTGCCATTTTGATGCTAGCTGGATGTTTTGCCCATTAGTTGAGGCAGTTTCTTCATTGTGTGTATGGTCTTCACCATTTGGTACATTTTTGGAATGTCTGGTACTGGTTGTTTCTTTCCATGTTTACTGCTTCTTTTAGGAGCTCTTGTAAGGCAGCCCTGGTGGTGACAAAATTTCTCAGCAATTGCTTGTCGGTAAAGGATTTTATTTCTCCTTCACTTATGAAGTTTAGTTTGGCTGGATATGAAATTGTTGGTTGAAAGGTCTTTTAAGGATGTTGAACATTGGCCCCACTCTCTTCTGGCTTGTAGGGTTTCTGCTGAGAGATCTGCTTTGAGTCTGATGGGCTTCCCTTTGTGGCTAACCTGACCTTTCTCTCTGGCTGCCCTTAGCATCTTTTTCCTTCATTTCAACCCCGGTGAATCCGACGATTATGTGCTTTGGGGTTGTTCTTCTTCAGGAATATCTTTGTGGTGTTCAGTGCAGGCCTTGAATGTTGGCCTGCATTGCTAGGTTGGGGAAGTTCTCCTGGAAAGTATACTGAAGAGTGTTTTCCAGCTTGGATTCATTCTTCCTGTCACATTCACACCTATCAAATGTAGATTAGGTCTTTTCACAAATTCCATATTTTGTGGAGGCTTTGTTTATTTCTTTTCACTCTTTTTTCTCTAATTTTACCTTCTCGTTTTATTTCATTGAGTTGAACTTCAATCTCTGATATCCTTTCTTCTGCTTGGTCGATTCAGCTATTGAAACTTGTGTATGTGTAACAGTGTCCTTGTGCTGTGTTTTTCAGCTACATCAGGTCATTTATATTTCTTCTCTAAGCTGTTTATTCTCATTAGCATTTCCTCTAACCTTTTTTTCAAGGTTCTTAGTTTCTTTGCCTTCAGTTTGCACATGTTCTTTTAGTTCAGAGAAGTTTGTTATTACCCACCTTCTGACACCTGTCTCTGTCAATTTACCTGATTCATTTCCATCCAACTTTGTTCTCTTGCTGATAAGGAGTTGTGATCCCTTGGAAGAGAAGAGGCATTCTGGTTTTTGGTGTTTCATCCTCTTTATGCTGGTTTCTTCCCGTCTTTGTGGATTTATTTACCTGTGGTCTTTGTAGTTGGTGACTTTGTAGTTGGTGGGGTCTCTGAGTGGACGTTCTTTTGGTTGATGTTGAAGCTATTTCTTTCTGTTTTGTAATTTTTCTTGTAACAGTAAGGCCCCTCTGCTGCAGGACT
Source organism: Saimiri boliviensis (assembly GCF_048565385.1). Classification (NCBI taxonomy): domain Eukaryota; kingdom Metazoa; phylum Chordata; class Mammalia; order Primates; family Cebidae; genus Saimiri; species Saimiri boliviensis. Next base: position 79,542,556 of record NC_133450.1, read on the forward strand.
GCTGGAGGTCCACTCCAGACCCTGCTAGGGATCACTTGTGGAGGCTGCAGAACAGTAAGGATTGCTGCAGGTTTCTTCTTCTGTTATCTTCATCCCAGAAGGGTACCCGCCAGATGTCAGCCTGAACTCTCCTTTATGAGGTGTCTGTTTGGATATATGGGGGTCCGGGAGCTACTTAACAGTCTGTCCCTTACAGGAGCTCAAGTGCTGTGCTTGGAGCTCCATGGTTCCATTCAGAGCTGCTGGGCAGGTACGTTTAAATTTGCTACAGTGAAACTCATTAACTGCCTCTTTTCCTAGGTGCTCTGTCTGGGAAGGTGGGGCTTTATTTATGTTTCTGATGTGTCTTTTTGCAGAGATGCCCTGCCCTGCAAGAAGACAGTCTAGTCACAATCTGCTAGCAGGGGCATTGCTGAGCAGTCATGGGCTCTTTCTAGCTGCTGTGCAAACTTCCTTGCATTTTGTTTACAGAGGTATAGTTAGAACTGCCTCGGTAATGGCAGACTGCCTCCATAATGGCAGGCTTCCTTGGTAATGGCGGTAGTGGTGGACTGCCTCAGTAACAGTGGATGCCTTTATGCCCCTAAGCTGGATGGTCCCCTGTCCAGCTGCACTTGCTGTGAGACTCTCACTCCATAACGTTTCAGATTGCTGGTCTTTGTGGGGGTGGGACCAGCTGAGCCAGATCCTCGGCTCTCTGTTTCAGCCTCCTCTTTTTCAGTTGAATGGGGTAGCTCTGTCTCCCAGGTGTTCTAGGTGCTAATTGAAACAGCCACCCAGATTTGTATGAGTTTTTGTGGGGAAACCTGTAGCATCAGCTGTAACATCCATGCTGGAAACTCGTGGCACTTTTTGGCCCTGGAATCTCCTGGTTTGTTGGCAGTAAAAACTTATTTGGAAATGTGGTGATCACTCACCTCTGTGTTGTTCTCACTGGGAACTGCACTCCAGAGATGTTCCTATTCAGCCATCTTGGATCCTCCTGTTTTTGCTTTTATGTTTATGAAAGTGAAGTCATACTGATTTTATTCCACCATCTTAGTCTGGCACTTCAGTCTTTCCCTTTACCCTTTGAAAGTCCAATGAAATAAATGTTAGACATTGTATATTGTCTCACAGATAAAGATTCTGTTTATTTTTTTCTATATTTTTTCACTCTGTTCTTTAGATCAGATAATTTGTATTGCTCTATGTTCAAGTTCACTGATGTTTTTTCTCTGTCATCTTCATTTTTCTTCTGCATCTATTCAGAGAATTTTTTAGTTATTTCTTTTTCAGTTAAAATATACATTTGTTTCTTTGTAATATCTCTTATTTCCCTGAAAAAACTTTCCAATCATTTCACAAGTATTTGTTCTTATTTATTGGGCATAGTTATGATAAGTTTTAAAGTCTGTCACATATGTATTCTAATAGTGGTAGCCTTAAAGTTCTATAACAGCTTGGTCATGTCAAGATGTGACTTTACTTTGTTGGTTGTCTTTCCTTTTGAAAGTTATTAAGGTATTCCCAGTTCTTTGTATACACATAAGTTTGGGTTGTATCCTGAACATTTGAATTTTGTGCTAATACATTCTTAATAAAGTTTAATTGCTAAGGAGAATGACTGTATCTGGAAATAATCCCAGTTAGGTACAACTCATGAGTTCTGACCAAGCATTCTGATAGTTTAGTTTGCTAAGCATTTTTTATATTAGTTACATCTTTAACACATGTAAAAGATTTAATGGCCAGTCAGGGATATGGATGATTATGTACACCTTAGTATGATTTTCACGGTCTTTGATATGCTATGAAACTCAGATATATCCCTATGCAGTTTGAAGGTGAACCTAGTGGCTTATACACAGCATATGGAATCTCTTCCCTAAGATCCCTCTTCCTCATGATTTTCATGACATTTTTTCAGCTCCTTGGGTCCCCTTTCTTCAGCTACTGGTTGTAAAATTTGACCTTCAGTTTTCCCACTTATTTGTGCACCTTTTACTATGTATTTTCCATTAAGGCCAAGAAACCAGAGCAGAATAGGAGAGAGAGAGAGAAAGGGAGAAAACCGAATGTGGATTCCCCCCATCCTTTCAGATCACAGTTCCTGTGGTTGTAGAGAAGAAATATCTTCTCATAGAGTTGTAGACCTTATTGCCACTGCCATCATTTTCCTGCTGCTGCAGCTGCTGTGGCCATCTTGGGATTTGCTGGAGGCTGAAGTGGAAGAGAAAGAAACAACAATAAACCCCAGGGGCTTTTCTCCATTCTTTTTGACCTTTAAGGTCTCCACTTTCTAATTATTCTGAGAAAAAAAGGTTTTGTTTCTCTTGGAACTCTTTTTGTCTGCATCCAGCAGAAAGATCTGGGTATCATATTGCTATGAATTCAAAATGAGAGATATTGGAGAGAAAGGACAGTCATCACTAGTTTGATTTTGTTCAAATTCTGATTTTCTTCCCCATTACACATAGTGCCATATTTTTTCAGTGTCCACAGTTAGTTTCTTCATGCCTTATGTTGAGGGTTTTGAGAGGCATTTGCTGGAAAGATAGAGATGGTTACTCTATCTACAGTGGAACTAAAGCATTTTGTTGTATACTTTAAGGATATTCATGCAAATCAACCTAATTTAACCTATTTTTAGGTAACAAAATTTTTCTTTTTAATGCTCAATAAATGTGGTTTTCTGATTATCATCATTACAAAAAATAGAGTAAGCAAATTTTTCTACATTTAACTGCTTTTTACAGTTTACAAAGAATTTGGACATATTCCATATTACTTTATTTATTTATTTTTAAGAACTCTGGACAGTAATAGTGATTAAGCTTCTCTCCAAATAAGAACTCCAGTTGAGAGAATTTATTTCCTCTCAAGTTTACCCAGCTAGAAACTGTCAAAGCCAGGTCATAAGCAGGCTTTTCTGACCAGATGCTTAATGCTTTCCCTTTAGTACCACATACCTGAATATATTCTGAAATATCAGAGGAACTGGAAAGTGGTAAGACTGATGGCAGCAATAATACTAGCCATAGTGAATAAAAGTCTTTTGTTAATTGATCAGTATTACAAGCATTTCTATAATCTAGTGCTCAAGGTTAGTCCCTTTCATGAGCTAGATGATCAGAAATACATCACAAATAGTAAGGAGAGTAATACAGGTTTTTAAGTATGTAATATTAATATTGTTAACATGTTAAGCAAAATATTAATTATGTAATATAATACAGTAGTAATATTAATATGTTAAGTAAAAAGCCACATGAATTACCTGAACATCTCCCACTGCAGTGTTTTCATGAATATCTGTAAAAGGAAGCTTCTGGTGTCAGTAATTTGCTTGTCAAATACTTTAAAGCCAAAGAGTCACCCTCTAACAATAAAGAAAGTGTTTGTGTAGTGTTGAAATAAATAAAGGATCTTAATAATTCTGTAAATATACTTAATTGACCTCATCTAAGAAAAATTGTATTGCTTAATTTTAAATTATATAATCATTATATATGTAAATTATATACATGTATACAATATATATGCATACATGTGTGTATATGTGTGTGTGTGTATATATATATCTATATATATAGATATATTCCTAATTATTCATAGGATTTGTTTAGCAATAACATTATCACCACAGTATTTAAGAAAAACTCATAAATGATTTTGCCAATATCTGGATAAACCCTTCTCTATGCAATATGTCCGTTACATGGATTAAAAGACTAAAACTCACACACAAATGCAATAGGGAATTCTGGGCACACACTGTATGCTAGTATGTATACTGCTAACCTGTTAGGTGTTATAAGGACAGGTCGAGACAGAGCTGTGCAAATAGTGCATTCTGGAGTTAATAGTCACATCTGTCTACCAATAGTTCAAAAAGAGGGACACAGTTAAAAACAGTTTCTCAATACAGAGGAAATGCACTACGTGAATGCCTGCAAAGTGCTAACAACAGAACCAGGAATAAGCTGTACTCATCAACTTTCCCTTCAGGCAGAAATTTGAAAACCCTGACAACATCTAGCTGTGGGATTGTCCATCGTCAGCACTTTAAACACAAAAATCTAATAAACAAGATGTTTGGACAATAAGAACATGGTATATGAAATATATGTAAGCATTCCTCTCTTTTCTGGTTAGCTTGTGGCTTACAGAATGCGCTGATTTGCTGTATAGATGAAAGAACATGAGCTCTCATGTTGTTGTTGTTGTTGTTGTTGTTGTTGTTGTTGTTTCTTAAATGATTCCAAGATGCCCATGATCAAGTCCAAGGACCCACATTCCTTATCCTGTCTCTTAACAAAGAGATGTATATTGATAATTTTCCTATCACCATATACTGATAAATATCTCCTTACTTTGAAGTTGTTATGGGCTTGTGTCCCCCCACAAAAAGATTTTAAAAATATTGAAGTCTTAACCCCAGCAGAATACATGCTTATTTGTAAATAGTGTAATTGCAAATTTAATTAGTTAAGATGAAGTCCTCTTGGAGTACTGTGAGCCCTTAATCTCGGGTGGCGGTGTTCTTATAAGAAGACTAAGTGTAGATGCAGAGACGCATGAAAAGAGCATTGTGTCACAACAGAGGTAGAGATGAGAGATGCAACAAGAGAACACGGAAGATTGGCAGCCACAGGGAGGAGCTAGGAAGGGGCAAAGAAAGAATCTGTTCAGTCTCAGAGCGAGCATGGCCTTATTGTTACCTTGATTTCTTCTAACCTTCAAGATTATGAAGAAAAAAATGTATTTCTGTATTTTCAAGCCACCTTACTTGTGGGACTTTGTTATAGGGACTCTACAAAGCTATTACAAAAGTGGAGAAGCAATATAGCACAAAACACAATGTGATATGTGAAAATTACTTTAATTCCAGGAAAAGGAAGCAGTTTTAAAACTTGCAAAGAAAATATACTCTAGGAATCATACTGAAATTAGCAGTGAGAAAAATAAATTTCTTTTTTATCATGTATATTTTCAGTTGAGTTCAAGAGCATGTGACTTCTAAAACAATAGGAAAGATATTTATAAAAGAAAAATCCAAGTTCAGAACAAAAGCACAGAAAAAGAAAGTTGATAAGAATACCAAGCCATAACAAAACCCAAATTTCAAAACAAAATTAAAATATATTATGGACTGAATTGGTAAAGAATTTGATGCTGCTGAAAATCAGATTAGTGAAATCTTTGATAATTTGAAAATTCCTCAAAGATTTAAGAAGTAGTGACAGATTACAGATAAGATACTAAAAGAGAACAAACATAAAATCGCGTTTTTTATTTTTTTTTTACAATCTAGAAGCTTGAACTGAATCTATTATAAAGATATATTTGAAAACAATCTTATGGAGATGAAGTAATGACTAGATATTAAAACAATGCACAGAGGAAAATAACACACATATTTGTCAATATTAATTTCAGATAACATAGGATTTTAAAGGAGAGCACTATTAATTGAGACCTGAAAAAGACGTTTTATGTGGATGCTATGTTAAAAAAAATCAAAACAATTGTAATAACACAACATGCTTAGAGAAAATAATGTTGCATTTCCTTTCTTTGCATATAAAGAAAGGAAATTCTGATTTCAGTCATCATGAGACTGGATTTGCCCTCACACTGTACAGATGTATGAAAGTGGAGGAAATATATGACATCACTTTTTTAAGCTACTGTGCAGCAGAAAGATCAGGCCTTATATTCATAAGGGAGAGGAAACCTAAAGTTGTCTGTATTCAACCTTGTTTTCTGCCTGGAGATAATTTCCAAACCATGGAGTAGAAAGATGGAGTCCAAAGAAAGACCATTTATTGCATTTAGCAAAAGAAATGTAACCTAGGTAAAGGAAGAAACTCAAATTAGGGCTAAAAAGGAAATTGGAATCTTCAGGGCCAGTTACTAGAAAGGACGGCGCTCTTAAAATCTGCATTGAGGTTTCTTTCCCGTCCCTGTCTGAACCTTAAGCTATGCAATTTCAGGGCAAAACTCAGTTCTGGCAAATGGCAAGTTCTGGAGTGCTTAAAATGAAAGAAATTTGAAAGGATGAACGTTGCTGGAGAGATGTTGCAGTTTAAATCTAGCTAGAAAAAAGGGAAACTTCTCAACTGTCTAGGTATTCGGTTTAGGCCCAATCTGATACAGACAGGACAGCACTCTAGAGTAAGCCCTTTGGCATAAAACTAAGGACAAAAACCAATAAAATCCTAAAACCAAGCCTCAACAAGATCAGGGATACTCTTTAGTAATACAATTGCCTGCAAGAAGAAATGTCAACCTAATACAGAGCAAGATGAGATAATCAGGAAGAAGCTACTCAATGCACCTTTCATACTGTCCAGCACACCATCAAAATTTAAAAGGTATGCAAATAAGCAGAAAAATATGACCCTTCAACAAAAAAGACAATAAAGCAGTAACACAGATAACTGAGATGTTGGATTTAACAGGACATTAAAGGAGTTTAAGTCACTGTTACATATGAATTAAACATATAGTAGAAGAAAGTTTACAGAATGCAAACTGATGAGAAATTTTGGTAGAAAAAAATGAAGTTTTTTTTTAAAAAACAAAAATTCCAGAACTGTAGAATTCAAACTCTGAAATGAAGAATTTTTTGAAAGCACTTAAAAGCTGACTGAGCACAGTGGAAAACTTATCAGTGAATCCACATTGTGCAAACTGAAGCACATGAGAGAAATGAAATAAAATCAGTTACTAAGTATCCAAGACATGAGAAAATAAATGTTATAATTCTTATTTAATTAATAGCTCATAAAAGATGAGAATGAATGTAGAAAAATGCGTAAAATTAATATAAAACATCTTCATAATTGATGAAATATGTCTGCTCTCACTTGGAAAAATAACAGCAAATTCTAAGCAACACAAATACAAAAAGGCCATTAATGGTGACAGAGACAAAACTAAGTCTGAGACAGAATTAATAAAGACTGTTCATTTATACAAGGGAACATATCTGCCATCATTTTTATTTTAGACTGGATTCAAAAATTTGGGAAATAGAATAAATATTATAAAAACAGAAAATGAGACAATCATGCATTGGCAAGCATTTTATTAAAGTGAGATTTTGGAAATTGGGAGGCTTTCGAAGCAGTCTTCAGGTACATTTAGCCATCCTTCTTAGCTGCAAGGGGGCAAGCAAGCAGTGCTGGGACATTTCTAAAACAGAAGGTGATAGGGTTTGACTGTGTCCCCAAGCTAATCTCGTCTTGCGATATAGCTCCCTTAATCTCCATGTGTCATGGGAGGGTCCCAGTGGGAGATAATTGAGTCATGGGGGCAGTTACCTCCATGCTGTTCTCATGATAGTGAGTGAGTTCTCACAAGATCTAATGATTTTATAAGGGGCATCCCCCACCCCCTTCACTCTGCCCCTCTTCTTGCTGTTGTGATGTGACAAAGGATGTGTTGGCTGCTGCTTCTGCCATGATTGCATGTTTCCTGACCTCAGCTATGCCGAACTGTGAGTCAGTTAAACCTCTTTCCTTTATTTATCACCCAGTCTCAGGTATATTTCTATCAGCATTGTCAGAAGGGACTAATACAGAACAATTGTTGAGTATTAGAGGCAGAAGGTTTTCTGTGGCTGGTGATGTTTTGGAACAAGTAGAAGTTGATGCTGCTGCTATTCGTGTGTGTGTGTGTGGTCAAACTGTTACTGTGATTCTTACATGAGGTACAGCTGCCATGGCAGGCAATTTCTCAGTAGAAACTGGTGAAATATTTTTTAAAAGTGTGAAGTTTAGTTAATAGTAATGTATCAATGTCAGTTCTCAATGTACTATGGTAATATAAGAATTTAACAATGGGGAACTGTGGGTGAGGGGTGTATGGAAACTCTCTCTTCTATCTTTACAAAACTTAAATAAAGCTACAATTATTCTAAAATAAAAGGGTTATTTTGAGTGGGCTTATTGTTTCAGCCAAGGAAAAAGATCTATAGATAGATAGATAGATAGATAGATAGATAGATAGATAGATAGGTGACAGAAAGATAAATAGATAGATAGATCTCAATATCTAAATAGATAGATTAGATAGATCTTTTGCCTTGGCTGAAACAGTGATAAGCCCATTAAAAATAACCTTTTTATTTTAGAATATATACAAGTACATATATATTAATATATACAATAAATATATATAGAGAGAGAATAATATATATAGTGACTCATTGTCTCTGTGCAACCTTTTCTTTGTCTCACAAAAGGTATTTATCAAAGTGAGGAATATGAATGACAAAAAGCTGCAGAAAATTAAGAATTTATTAAGGCTATTGCAATAGGGAGGATGCTCTCAATGCAGAGAATAAGGAAGGAAAAAGGGCTTGGAGTTTTACAGAGGCAGGTAATCAAGGGAGTCATGGCAATGAGTTGACACTGAGTCTTATCTGAAAGGTAGAGACATACCTTATCTCTGAATTTGTGGGGCAAGGTTTACCCTTTGGGTTAGCTCCTTCTCAGAATACAACAGGGTGTGGGGATTTCTTAACCATAGCTTCTTTCTGGGAGAGAACACAGGGCTCAGGTGAAGTTCAACATTGTCAGGGATTTGGAGGCTAATGCTGCTGCTCAGGAAAGTATCACTTCCTCGGCTCCAAGAGTCAAAAAATGAATCACCAGATGTCCTCTGAAATCTTCAAACCTCTCTAGGAGCTCTTGAGCAGGGAATATTCAATGGAACTAGGACTCTCAATGCAAAGACTCTCTTAGAAAACAGAGTTAAATATGTCACTTGAGGGAAAGACATTAGAATGGACAAGAATGTGTGAAGAGACATTGGCTATGGCGAGATGGGAATGCTAAAATGTCTGTCACTCCAACCTGCCAGGTAAATAGAAATGCCAGGCCAGTTGCTCCTGTTTCGCACTCCTTTACCCCTCGGGAGGAAGGATTCCTCTTCGACAGTATCTTATAAATAATGAGATACTGAACAGAAGGAAATGGTGAGAAATGGAGATAAAAGAGGTGGAAGGAAGATAGAAAAGCAGAAGGGTTGAGGGTAGATTGATTTTGTTGAGTGTGTAAAAGTGCTGGTGAAAAAATCTAGAGTGTTAGGGAATACATGTGAGGGGAAAGGTATGTTTCAATAATTTTTTAAAGGAAGACTAAACATATAAATCCTTCAAAATGACCTTTGGATATATTCATGAACATCGAAATGTCTTTTTAAGTACTTCTGGCTTCTTATTCTTGAATGCGATATTGTTGTGAAACTGAATCACATGAACCCAAATATCTTAAGATTTACCTAAGAAACTGTCCACATTGGTGCTGTTGACAAATGAGACTGACTCAGTAGGTCTTAGTCTTGGCTTCTCAGTAGGATCCTCTGGAAACACAAAAGATACCGAAGCCTGGGTTCCATCTCCAGATATTCTGATTGAATTGTTTTGGTGTGGCCAAGCACAATTAAAAAAAAAAATCCCCCCAGTAATTCTAATACGTGCCCAAGACCGAGAACCACTGTGTACATAAGTGGATACAAAGCTGACAATAACCAGTACCCCATGTCACCTTCCAAATTTATTTGTTACAGTGGTTACCTGAAGTTAGAGGCCGTCCTGTGATTCCCTCTTAAGGAAGTGACTGCCACCCATGCAAACATGTGAGAGCAGCGCTAACAGAGTACATCTTTCAGATTGCTTTCCTCCAACTATTAGCCACTTCCTTTCACTCACTAATCCCACATTGCCACCATCAGGGTCACACTGAGTAACACAAATAAAGAGGATGCAGCAGTGCCAGACAACTTGGAATTCAGTGTTGTGTGGATTGCCTGAATAACGCTTTGTTTTACTCAGCTGCATAAAGAAGCACTTTGCAATCAGTTTTAAGACCGTACTTAATGCATAAAACAAAGTTAAAACATGTATCATAATTATATAATGTTTATTTCATTCCTTTAATATCTACTGGAAATATCCAGTCGTGTTATGTGATCTTTCAGACTCTGTTTAAAGAGAGGCCATGAAACAGATGGATGTCCTGCTGACAACCACCCAGGAGGCCAGCTTCTAAGACACATGTGGGAAGCTGCAAGCAGTTCAAAGTGGTAAGGGGGAGGCTGTAGCACAAACCCTATTAGCAAATAATGGGATTTATACATCTCCTGCACCTCCAAAGAGGAATTCTCTTGCATGCCTTTTCTTACTATTTGTTTTCACTTAAAAAGCTATTTAAAGCCTTCTCTACTCTTGGAATAGAGCACATCTTCTCACTTTGCCCATTATCAGCCACAATAAATAGATTTGAGCTGAGAGATCCAGGCATTTTAATTGCCACTGTGCACTTTTCTCAAGTAATAAAAAGAAAATATCCACTTTTATGTGTCCCCTTTGATATGGGCTATGTATAGTGCCGGCACTTTATTCCCCCAAAGACCCACTCTCTGGAAAAGAAAAACTAGTCTGATGGTATTGTTTGCCTTTAAAGAAAATCAATAGTCAAACTTAAAAAGTGATCTTACTTGAAGTAAAACATAGGAGCTTCTTCAGCATATTAAATAGCTATACATGAGCAGCAGTGTGTGTCTTTGGTTGTAAATGATCTAAAGAGGAAGTTCCCGAAACACGATGGAGACCGGCCTAATACAAATGTTGAGTGACTTGATTGGCCTGTTCTAGCTGTAACCAGCCTCACAGTTTGGCTGTATTGCATGGCAAAAACGGCATGAACATTCATGTGAAAAAACATAGGGATTTCAGTCTTGGCCCCATCATTTACAAGTTATTTGTAGTCAGGCAAGTTTCCTAATCAATCTAGGCCCCATTTCCACAAGCATAAATAAGAATAACAGTATTTATTGTATGTTCTGTCATATTAATAAGAGACATTATATGTGTAATACCCAGCCTAGCATATTGTAGGCACTCAACAAATGGCAGGTGCGTTTTCCTGTCCTGAACCATTTTCTTCTCCATACTATAAAAGCAGTGTGAAAGACCATGGGACATTTTTGTTCTTCATGTTTTCTGTGAAAGTGGTGAGTTTCTTTAGAAATGTGCTGAAAAACTATTAACACTTCCTCCTAACCTCAGGTTTATATACATTACATCATATATACAAGTTAGTTAAAATACTCTGTCATGTAGCAACTATTCTGTCTTCTGGATCCCATAAGAACAATTATTCATAAAGTACCCTGGGTCCTATTCCTAGAGATAAGAATAATCATTCATAAAGTACCCTGGGTCCTATCCCTAGAGAAGATAATAAGGACTCAGTGAGGTTGAGTCAATAGATACCATTGCCATTCACACTGAAATGTTCAGTAGTATCCCCCTGATTCAAGACAAAAGGGCAATCTAGTGATTTTTCTAAGGCAGACCTGAAATATCATTTGTTGCCCTGTATCGTAAAATTTTGAAGTTTACAATTAAAAGAATGGCAGCAACATTACTAGAGTTATCAGCCTTCAAAGTGTGATCATTATGCTGGGAATATGTTGTTCTGAGTTGATCAATGTCTCTCTGGCACTGTAGGCAATTTTTAAAATATTTAGTGGCACTGTGAAAGTCTTCATTTATGCATAGTCATGTTCATTTACCAGAATTTCCCAATAATAAAGTTAAAAGCACTGGGATTATTTGGTCCACAAAAGACAGGAGTGATTAATCAATCTCTCTCTTTCTCTTTCTCTCTTTCATATCTGTCATCTATGTATCTGTATATCATCTATATATCTCTCCTTTATATCTATGTATCTGTCATCTATATATCTAGATAGAGATAAGGAAATTTATATATATGAAAAACCTGAAGGATGAACCAATAAACAGGAATTGGGACAAATAAGCCCAATATAGTCTTTTTTGTTTCTGTTCACTGGGAAAAGAATCCTTGCAATTTCACTTCTCTCTTAACTATAAAGGCCAACACTGGATCATGCAATGGTAGGCAAAGGCCGAGACTAAGTTCTGACGACTTACATCTCGCTATGGCATTACTGTGTTTTAAATGAGGAATTGGATTAAATAAAGTATTACATGAGAAGTTTATACTAAATTAACAATCTAATTTTCATCTAATGATTTAAAACTTTATATACTTGTTTAGTCTCATGTCTAGCCAGTCTTGTATCATCTCTTTTGTTAACAGTCTTAATAAGAGTACATGTTTATTGATTTACTGCTCAGTCCTTGAGCAAATAGGAACTGAAGTAAGTAGAAAGGAAATTCACTATTTGCTTTTAAGAAGCTATGAGTCTAGTACAAGATAGAAATACATACATATAATAAATGTTACTTATGCTCTGTCCAATATGCTATAGAGATCTTTTCTGTATTTTTCCCTTTGCTTTTCATCCTGACTTCTAAACCTAAACACGTGCTTCTCTAAAATAAAGACAATATTTTGTAGCCAAAAATCTGTCAGTTCAAATTATGTTTCCAGGGTGCCCCCATTTGAGCATTTGCTATGTAGCACTTACACCCTAGATATGTGCAAGGGAAGTATTGGTCTGACAATCTCTAGTTAAATGTTTGGAATTAGAATGGGCAATATACCGAAGAAGAATAATTGCTTCCTCTTTATTACCAATTTCTTTCTGGTTCTCTAAAATGTAGTGTAACTAGTCTGCTATTACACTTAGTTCAGAGATTTGGATTCTTAATAACTAGCTCATTATCTGAAACAAAACTTCAATATTCTTCGATAATACCTTTGAGGAACCACCGTCGTCTTCATAATAAATTGCATTTGTGGAATAAATTCTTTTCTGTGTACCTAACCAATCATTTGATGTGCAGATCAAGTCAGCCTTCATCAAGTCTGCTACTCTCTCTCTTTCATTAATAAAAACTGATATTTTAAATTTCAGCTGATATATACCTAAGCAGATACACATTATACGAAAGAAGAACACCTCCAGAAATACCCTGTTTCTATTCTGATAAGTCTAAATTTCTAAAAAGACTGTATTTAGCTTCCCAACCATGATTGTAAAGTTTTTTTTCCCCATACACTCACAGGCATATTAATAGCAAGAAGGTGGTATTCATCCGTAGATTTAAATTCTAGAGAAACATCAGCAGATGCTGTGATCAGTAATGTGTGATCAGTGCCTGACCTTTTGCCTCCCCTGTGGAATTTCATTAATTCTGATATTGATTGGGGAAAGATCTGTTTGCAAAAATTGACGCAACAGCTCAATGGAATTTCATTCTTCTGGGATGTGACTTACTTTGCAGAGGTGATATAGTGACAGTAGGTTCAATTCACAAATAATGATTTAAAGTATAATAAAATAAAGTTGGTACAGAATTGTTAGGGAGATTCAAAGCAAGAAAGTATGAAAGTCAGTTTGGGATTAGAAGTAATTCAATTCAACATTCATTCACATGTTCATTCCACCGTATGGATTGCCTATAATATGCCTGGTAATGAGAAAGCTAGGAGGAGCATTTAATATCAAATTCACATACTGTACTGTATAGTGTAGAGGAACACCGGAAAGTAAACAAACACATTGTACTGTGGTCTCTAAGGGTACAAGGCCCCATTCTGTGGGGATATAAGAGGAACATATCTTTTATAATTTTTCCCAGGGCGACCAGAGAAAGTGCCAAGAAGGGAGATAAGAACATTTATCCAGGGGAAGAAGTGGGCATGTAAGGCATTAATTCAGGGACAAGAGAATATAGGGTATGCCACTAAATAGAAATCAATTAGGATGGTTATAACACCCGTATAAGGAAGTATGGTGAAGATGAAAGGTGGTTTCAGGATCCTGAATTCCATATTAAAAATTGTTCTAAAGCACTTGGGACCTGGATACGCTTTAAACAAAGAATGTCCATGATCTGATGAACACAAGAAAAATAATTTTGAGCACAGTATGGGTTGTTGACCAGAGGAGGAAAATAATAGCGGTGCCAATTAGGAGTGTATTACAGAAATCTAAGTAAAAAATGGCATGAAATACAGAATGGCAAAATTAATAGAATAGATGAATCAAGAGATAAAGGACATAAGATTTGGTGGGTTATTAAACGTAGCAATTGAGGTAGAAGAAAATGTTAATGCTTATGATTTGGTAGAGTAATAGTGTAGTTGGTGGAATGATTCGATGAGGAAAAAGAATATAAGCATGAAGGGGAAATTACTAACAATGAGTTTATAATAACAAGACAATAATCCAGAAGTGATGTCCAGTATCAATTAGATATTAGTCTTAGGGGCTCAGAAATAGAACTAGACTGAAAATCAAGAACGTAAATATGGTTGATTCTTCTGAGATGAAATGTGCGGTGAGAAAAAAGAAACTGAAGAACACCAAAGTTTAGGAGTCTGACTTAAGAAGAATAACCCATGAAGGAAACTTAGGAGGAATAGAATATCAAAAGCCAAGAGAATACTATTAGAGAAAAATTAACAATGCCCTATTATAATTAAAGTTTTTATAACATTAGGAGCAAATTTGTATTTGATTAACATCAAAAATATCAATCTTGGTCATTGTAAGAGCAGTGCAGAGAAGGGAAATAATGATGGAAACCATGGACAACACTTTCAAGAGTAGATAATGAAGAGTCTTGATGGCTAGCTAATGCATTTGAAGGTGGAGATGCTTGAGAGGCTGAGACTGAACAGTGATCTAAGCAATGCAGAGAGGCATGACAGGGTGTGTTAAATGAGTGGTGAGGATTTTTTGCCTGGAACAGAGTCCATGAAGTGAGAGATTCAAAGTCTTTTATAGTCACATACATGCAACTGCCTTGTGCACTCTCTGGTCCTTTGAATCCAATCTTTACAGACGTGCCTGTGACAAACAAAGCCCAGGTCACATGACCACAAAGAAGACTGTATGGGGCTCTGAGTTTTCTAGCTTCTCTCTCTGAAAGCAGGAACAATAACATGTGCAGTTTACCCAAATACAGAAATGATGTTCAAATATGGTAATGAAAAATTGAAATATTCACTATATCCCCTATACAAGCTGGCTTAGGAACTGTGCTTACACAAGTTCAATTAAGTCTGGGAGACGTTGAATGTGAAAGTTGAAATCCAGAAAAGCATATTCTCAAATATAGGGAAATTTAAGGAATATGGTACAGGATTAGGACTCTTCTGGTAGGAAGTTACAGTTAAAAGTATGTGCAAGAGCAGCACCAAGAAGAGAGAGAACAGAAAAAGGTAAGAAAAATAACTCAAGGCTGGAATATTTAAGAATTCCTTAGCTTAAGGGGTTAAGAAAAGCAAAAATGAGTCTTAAGAAAATAATGCTGTGAGAATTAAAGAGAGGATAAATGTATGTCCAACCAAAAGAAGACAGTATATTAAGATGGATAAATGGTTTATTAAATGTACAAGTGGAATAGTCAAAAGAATGAGGAGTCACTTTGACTCTTGAGAAGTTATCGGTGACCTTAGAGAGAGAATCTTCACTGGAACACTAAAGAGTAAAGGTCGGCTTTAATTGGAGTTTTAATGTGAGAGAAAATGAGGATAGAGCAGGAGAAAGCTGGAGTGTCACAAGACAGTGATGCAAGTCTTACCCAAGGGAACAAAAAAGGGAGGGGAGGAGAATCAAAGTTCTCAGACTCCTCTGCAATCAAATTAAAGTTCAGCAAAGCCCTCAGGATATCTTTAAGTCAAAATTGGCCATCAGAAAAATCTTTCGGCTTCCAGGAATGAACCTGTCTTAGTATCCCTGTTACACTCAGTCATTGCCTAAAAGCTGCTCATGGCAAACTTGGTCTTTGAGCAACTGTGGCTATGAATTCAGAGCATAGCACCAGGGCCCTGTGGCCGGGTTTGCTCCGTGTAGTTGGGAGGTCTTTAAGAAAAATTTTCATGGACACATATCAGAGGAGAATGAGGACAGGAGGAGAAATCGGTAGGAAGGCATGTCTACAAGTAAAGCAAAGGGGAAAGATGAGAAGGCTATTTAAAAAGGATGAGCAGGCAAACTCTATTATAACGTTTGAGATGGTATGCTAACATATTATCTATGTTATTTATTAGGATGTGAGGATGCTAGAATCTTAACAGATGCTTCTGTATTGTCTACAGAGTTTACTAATTGTGTACATACATTCTAGCAGATAAATGATGAACTATAGTCTCATAATGGGAGAACAGGAAGCCAAAGATGCAAATGGAGGAAATAGTCTTAGGTGAGGAACAGATAAGACAGTTTCACCTCAAAAACCAAAGAGAAAGAAATATACAAGGGATATACTGAGAGGTTTTAAAAGAAGAGAAAGGAAAATACATTGATTTCTTTAAGTTAGGCAGCAAATATGTTGGCATGATGAGGTTTTTGAGCCAAGAGGATGAAATTTGTTCCTTGCAATGTCAGGGACATTACTTGATACCAACACTGAGTTAATGGAGGGATTTCTGTGAAGTCATGTGTATTGAGCTAGCAAATGTCCTTTGAATGGTGTATAATTCTCTGGCATAGTTCAGCAGCTTGGGGATTCAAAGCAAAGGATTAAAAAATTGGAAAGAACACGTAATCAGGGAAGTGATTCTAAAATGATATTGAGATTAGAAACAAAATGATCCTAAATATACGAAGGTAAGTGGAAATGCAGTGATAGCTGTGGACTCTCATAGTACAAATTTTAGAGCTTAGGCAACACATAATTATTCACTTACAAAAACCTCTTTTACTTTTTAGTTTATCTCCATGGTATTCTTCAATATATTATTTTTCTTGGATAAGGTCAACTTTAATAGGCACAGTTGATTATAAAATTTATATTTGAGATCCTTAATATCATTTACATCACATACAGATTTTGCTTCTCCTAGGAGAATCAGAATTAACAAACGTTATGATTCATGGATCTAAGTGAAGCACACATGCCATCTGTTCACCTTCTATCTTTTCATTAGATTACCTACAAATCACTCTTGTGTGGTTAAGAAAAAAGGCCAGTGGAGTCTAGAAAAGCAATTTACAATGTATCATGTGGCTACAGCTCTGCAGGTAGCACCCATCATCCCATTGACAGAACAAAAAAGTGGTTTCACATACATTAGAAACAATATAAAACAGATTTTTTTCATATTATCATGATCAGAACATGGAACCTAAATTCTTCATAAATTATTATTGATCCTCAATTTCTTTTCAATGGTCAGTTATGTAGAGATCATGAATCATGTCCTACATGATTCAGTCCTACATTGACATACCATATACTTATTGAGCATGTACTCTGTGCCAGTTACATTACTAGGTAATAGCAATAAAAGAGTTAAGAAGAAATCACCTAGGCAGATAATGAGGGCACGAGAGGCCTCAGTAACATTTTCCTTTTAATGTAAAGCTGCCCCAAGATGGCATGTTTCAAATGGCGCCTCTGTCTTCCCTTCTCAGCAAGCCACATATACAGCAAGGAGCAGACAAGATGGGGTCAGCCAAGGGAAAGTTCATTTGCATAGTAGTATTAGGGTGGGGCAGCCGGCCTTCCCCATGTGCTGTGTGAACATACCTGATGGAATCAATCTGTGAGACCTGTGTAAATCAGACACTACCTCCTCAAGCCTGAGTATAAAATCCAGTGCATCTGCAGCTGGTGGGTCTTTCCTCTCTGAAGTCCCCTCTGTCTCACTAGAAAGAGAGCTATTTTCCTTTCTGTTTCTTTGCCTATTAAACCTGCACTCCTAAACTCATCATGTGTTTCACTGTCCTAAATTTTCCTGGTGAGAGAGAACAAACCTTGGATATTTACCTTGTAGCTGCTTCAATCCTGTTACAAGGGTAATGGAAACAGCCTCAGTTTCGACTTTTGTGAGTTCTGCCTTTTACTCATGCCTGGCTGCTCAAAGTGTGGTCACCAGCTTGCAGCTTCTGTGTCACCTGGAAGGAGCTTGTTGAAATGCGGAATCTGAGGTCCAGCCCAGATCCACTGAATCCGAATCTGCATTTTAACAAAAGTCCTGATTCAAATTCAGAGAATGCTTGATAAGCACTGTGTAGTGTAGTAAATACTGTCAGATTTAAAACATTCACAGTGTTACAGCACTGCAACAGAAATACAAAGAGCACCAGGGCCATGGACAGAAAGGCCATCCGACCCAGACTGAGGTACCAGAAAAAAAAGTCTTGATTATCCTTTACTCTGTGCAGCTTTTTTTTTTTTTTTTTTTTTTTTGAGTGAAGCGACTATTTGAGTGGAGTGCGGGCTCTCCAGTCTGCTTGCCCCACTCGAGGGGCGTCTTTACACTACCTGGGATAGGACAGACCCTGTCCCTTCCTTGCTCAACACTACCTGGATTTTACCTGGTTTTTAGAATGAATGAATATACAGAACAAGCAGACTGACAAGGGGAGGATGACTGTTTCTGGGCGAGGGGCAGACCTTGGGATCCTGGGACACCTTCCTCCCTGCTACTCACACTTGGGTCAGCCATGATGTCACTAATGTGTCTCTCACCCTCCTACCACCCCATGACCGCTTCTCAGGTCTGGGCCTGTCTTCTGCTGGACCATCTTTAGCCTCCCACTCTGATGATTCAAAGTATTCATCAGGAAGAAGGTTCTGACCAGACAACCTACCCCTACTCCACTGTGGCTCTCTAGCCTCCATGGAAGGTTATTCAATGAACACTAAAACATTGCAACTTTTAAACATTTTCTAGATTGTATATTAATCTCTCATCCCGCTTTTTATTTACAAATGTACTTTACCTCATTGCTTTGTCACTCTATAACATTTTTTTTTTCAGTTTATAAAACCTATTGGAAGCTACTTTTAAGAGGTTATCTTCCAATTGTCTTTAGTATACATCTTTATGTCCCTCGGGACAAATTAATAAATGCTTTCCAGAAGGCCAACTTACATGCTTCTCCCTGTCCCCATTTCACTTAACTCCTGCCACATGAAGGTCTAGAGTCACCTCTGGCAGTAATCAATTCTGTATTTAATTTTCTATAGATTCTTTGCAATCTTCAATAAAGGGTGGCATTAAAAATGATTTAGTGCAGTTCAGTGCTCTGATAAAAATCACTACTACTAGTAATAGCAATAACAATTATTATTATTCTTTACATTCATAAAGTATATTTGTATGTCAGGCCCTACCCTAAGTTCCTTACATGCATTTCAGTCTCATGACCAAATAAAGTATGTACAATTATTAGCATAAATTTATCACTCTGAAACCCATGCTCAGAGAAAGACTAAATACATTAGCACCTTAGAACTGGCAATTCAGAAACCACATCCAGATAGGTTGAATTTTACAACCTGAACTTGATGTCCCTGTTACCCTGAGGAGGACATGAAGAAAAAGTGAGCATCAGTAAGATGCTAACATGTGTTGTGCTGAAAAGTAACAACTCGAGAAAAAGCATCTTTCTTATACCTCTTCAACTCTCTACATTTGCTGAAATATTAGATCTTGGGAATTCTAATTAATTTAAATTTTTGAAAGGTAAGAATATGCTAAGGGAAGAAATACTTCTTGAAGTTTATGCTAATGACCCCTAGAAAAGAGAGGGTTTCTAGCTTCTGTGTTTTAGCTTCTTGGTCTTCCAGCAAACCTGAGGGTTGCTCTACTATGGAAATATCCTATCTCACTTCACCCACTACAAACTGATTATTTGTCTGGAAAATGTACCACCTTCACACCTACCTTTGTCTGAATTCTTAGCTATGAGAACATGATGAAATTTCTCCTCCTCCTCCAGCACTTCTAATAGTGCATTGATTGCAGTGGGTAAATGGTACAATGTGCCCCAACCAAACATAGTTTTATTGATTTATTTGGCTGTTGATTTTCCAAATCTTTTTCAATCTCCATGTCCTATTTAAGCAATAAAGTTTGAAAAGATAGTGGTGATTGTGACTCTTAGGGAATAACAAAGATCCATGAAAAAATAGAATCCAGGTAAGCCTTACTTCCCAGGGAGCACAACAATAACTTTCCTGTGCACAATGGAGAGTTTCACATTATTATTACTGAACAGCATTCATACTGACAAACCAAAGTGGCCAGTGAGAGAAGATGCTTGGGTGGATTCCATTTATGTGACCTTGACATCCTGAGGGACCAGACTGAAGAGATACTTCTTTTCTTTCTTTTTTTTTTTTTTTTTCTTTTTGAGACAGAGTTTCACTCTTGTTGCCCAGGACCTGGAGTGTGATGGCACAATCTCAGCTCACTGCAACCTCTGCCTCCTGGGCTTAAGTGATCCTCCCACCTCAGCCTCCCCAGAAGCTGAGACCACAGGCACGCACCACCACGCCCGGCTAAGTTTGTATTTTTAGTAGAGAGGGGGTTTCTCCATGTTGGTCAGACTGGTCTTGAACTCTGGACCTCATGCCTCTGAAAGTGCTGGGATTACAGGTGTGAGCCACCACAACTGGCCCTAAAGAGCTATGTCTAACCTAATGCTCAACTGAATATCCCTCAATCTGTTAAAAACTCAAACTAATGAAACAACTCTATCTGATAAGTTTTCTACAAATGTGGAAAATGCTGCCTGTTTGATTTCTGATATTCACTAATGTTTTTCATAGCATTAATAACCATGAAAGAGATGAAGACCCAGGTGTGATTTGTTTTCTCAATCTTACCCGGTTCCACAGGAAAATATAAGTTTCCTAGAATAAGCCTGTGATGTCTAGAATCTGGGAAAGAAACACAACAACAATAGGTTGAAAATAAAGAGTTGTAAAAGAAAGGCAATAGTGACCTTGAACTATTTTGGAAAAAATAATTCTTACTTAGAAGTTTGTTCATTTAAACTATTATTTTAAAAAACTTGAAAAACCTTCTTTTTTAAGCCTGTTCATAGATTTCATGTGTGTGCACTTTACAGATCTTCTGGAATTTTATAGAGCGCACCTCACAGCCAGGATCAGGCTCAGCAGGTGTGTCAACATGGTCTTTGTTCCAACAAAGCCATGGGAAATTAACTTAGAACTTCAAATATGACTTTCAACTTTAGCTTTGAAAATAGACATGTAAATAGATAGAAAACTTGTGAATTAAGCAATTATCCTGTCATAAAGATTAAGCTTTGAATCCCTTAATATTAATATTAAGAATGAAGTAAAAATATAAAATTCAAAAGCAACAAAATAATTAGCCAAGAACAATGTATTTGCAATGTGATATGGTTATTTTTCTAGTAGTTACTTTTTCTTTGCAAAATTTTAAAGTCAAGATCAAAGGATGTATGTTTTCTTCCAAGAAGGATGGCATCAAAATCATGTAAAGTTGTTTAATTTCAGTAAGGCAGCTGGAGGACGGATAGGAGTGACCTAGGATTTCAAATAAAATTACAAGCCTTTTTTTTCTGGCTTGACCCATTCGGGTCTTCTATATCCTGACCACTTCAAAAGGTGTTTCTGTTTTGTTTTGTTTTGTTTTTGAGTCTTTCAAGGGATAAATAGCTGAGTTTGCTTGGGAAGAAAAAGAAAAGAAGTTGGGGAAGAAAAAACTTTAAAAAAAAGTATTTGAATCTCTCCAGAACCTACTCTGCTTCCAGAAACTGAAGAGCTTAAAGCAATGTTAGAACTAGTTTTTTGGCATTTTTTTGTTCTTATTTGCATTAGCCATGCATTCATCATAAATAATATTTATTTTTATCAAACTCACTTATGGATTTGATAGGAAATATGGAGACCAATGAGAAATACAGACAAAGTTTCTACTTTTAGTAGGCTAATTACTGAAGAAAAGGTATAATCAATCTAGAGTAGTACATAATGGTCAATAGAAAATGCCACAAACGGGTACACAGACAGTGCTCTTGTGATTAGAGGAAAAGGAACAATTGAACAGATTAAGAATTTATAGGTTACATCAAGGGAATGAATACAATGAAATAATTTTAAAGAATTCTGTGTATGTATGTTTCTGGCAGATGGATTTTCATGATATGTTGTTAAATACAACAAACAGTTACAAACAGCATTTAGGATATAATCTGACTTATTTAAATAAAATACACACATTTAGATCAATTTTCACTGCATATCCAATGTGCATTTATGTACAAAAATGTTCCAGGTCTAGATGAATGTTCTCCAAAAGTTTAATAGGTGTGTCTGAATAGTGGGGCTTTACCAAGATGGACTTAGATTTTTCCCTCAGCTTTGTTATGTCTTATACAGTCTTCTTTCTAATAACAGCCTGACCTCACTCTCTTTGCTTAGAGAGTTTATTTTGGAAACCTTAAAATTGTAAATGACTAATGGGTACTAGGCTTAATACCTCAGTGATGAGATGATCTCTATAACAAACCCCATGACATATGTTTACCCATGTAATAAACCTGCCCATGTACCCCGAACTTAAAGCTTAAACATACATACATATATACATGCATAAATTCATTCATTCATTCATTCTCTGTCCCTTTAAGATGTAAATCTCCTCCCAGCCTCTTGTGAGCTCTACAATCCAGGAACATCTTTTTCAAGGATCCAGGAGCCCTCCCTTAATTGTTAAAAGAGATAAGGACCCTGTATCTCAGTCTCTGTGAGAAGCAGGAGTTTAATTTCTGTAATGAACAAATAGCAAACACAGGTGGCCCAATCACATCCACCGGCTATCTGTGTCCTCCTCTAGTACTTTTCTACCAGCTGACCCCAGTGCTTAAAAAATTTTCTTGCCTTGGGTTTCGATAAAATTGAGTTCAAGCTCTTTCTAAAATGCAGTAGCCTTGACCCCTATTGTAGAATAAGGTCTTCCTTGGTTGTTTAGCTCTATCTGGAGCAAATTTTCTTTAATGAACTCTAGATATTTTTGCCTTTAAAAAAAAATTACGTAATTTAAAAAATGTTGTGAGGACTAAACTCCGATTTTCCATCGTGCCCAAATTCCTACCTAAGGTGTCTAGGGAGTCATGCCCTACAAACAATAAATTCTCACCAGATGGGTTTTATTTGACCTTATATATCATGACTTACTTTTCAGTCTGACTCTGGCATCATATCACGAGACAAGAAAAAATATTTAACACCAAAATATATTTCCTTGTCATACATTGAAATTGCCCTGCAAAGTCTCTTATGGGAAAAATCCACATCCTTTAGAGAATCTCCTTTTCCCTTTGTTTTCCTTCCGTACTTTCCAGACCCAGGTGATAATCAACTAAGAGCCAGGTACCCTTTTAGGTCTGATAAGAAATGTTTTACAACCTGCTCTCTCTCTGAAGTCTGCTATCTGAGAGATTGCTCTTCATAATAAAACTTGGTATCCACAATCTTTTATCTTAACCTGAAGGTTCCTTTCCATTCATCCTAGGTCTTCAGATAAACTCAACCAATCGTCAACCAGAAAATGTTTAACTTTACCTATAGACTGGAAGTCCCTCACCTCACCCCACTTTTTGAGTTGTCCTGCCTTTCTGAACCAAACCAATGTATTTCTTAAATATATTTGATTGATGTTGTGCCCCAAGTTGTGCCCCGACCACCTGGGGCACATGTTCTCAAGCCCTAGGTTCTATTTTCTTTTCTGCCTGCTTTAATCTTCCTTCCTTCCTTGCTTCCTTCCTTGCTTCCTTCCACTTTAAGTTCTGGGATATATGTACAGAATGTGCAGGTTTGTTACATAGGTATACACGCAAAATGGTGGTTTGGTACACCCATCAACCCATTACCTACTTTAGTTATTTCTCCTAATGCTATCCCTCCCCTATCCCCTACTCCCCGACAGGCCCTGTTGTGTGATGTTCCCCTCCCTGTGTCCATGTGTTGTCACTGTTCAAGTCCCACTTATGAGTGAGAACATGGGGTGTTTTGTTTTCAATTCCTGTGTAGTTTGCTGAGAATGATGGTTTCTAGCTTCATCCATCTCTCTGCAAAAGACATGAACTCATTTTTATGGCTGCATGGTATTCCATCGCATATATGTGCCGCATTTTCTTTATCCAGTCTATCATAGATGGGCATTTGGGTTGGTTCCACATGTTTGCTATTGTGAACAGTGCTTCATTAAACATACATGTGCATGTGTTTTTATAGTAAGATGGTTTATAATCCTTTGGGTATGTATCCAGTAATGGTATTGCTGGGTCAAATAGTATTTCTGGTTCTAGATCCTTGAGGAATCACTACACTGTTTTCCACAGTAGTTGAACCAATTTATACTCCCAGCAACAACGTAAAAACATTTCTATTTCTCCATATCCTCACTAGCATTTGTTGTTTCCTGTTTAATGATCACCATTCTAACTGGCGTGAGATGGTATCTCATTTTGGTTTTGATTTGCATTTCTCTAATGACCAGTGATGATGAGCTTTTTCTCATATGTTTGTTGGCTGCATGAATGTCTCCTTTTGAGAAGTGTCTGTTCCTATCCTTTGCTCTCTTTTTTATGTTTTTTTTTTTTTCTTGTAAATTTAAGTTCTTTGTTGATTCTGGATATTAGCTCTTTGTCAGATGGATACGTTGTAAAAATTTTCTCCCATTCTGTAGGTTGCCTGTTCACTCTGGTGATAGTTTGTTTTGCTATGCAGAAGCTCTTTAGTTTAATTAGGTCCCATTTGTCAATTTTGACTTTTGTTGTCTTTGCTTTTGGTGTTTTAGTCATGAAGTCTTTGCCCATGCCTATATCCTGAATGGTATTGCTTAGGTTTTCTTCTAGGGTTTTTATGGGCTTAGGTCTTATGTTTTAAGTCTCTTAGGTATCTTGAGCTAATTTTTATGTAAAGTATATATATATTAAAAAAAACACCCTTTGAATCTAACCGTTTTTTTTGCAAGCTAGTGAAGTTATATTTATCTCACAGCTAAAGTATTGAAGTAATAGCTAAGGGAACTTTGTGTGGGTATGTGTGTCTACATATTTAAAAGCCTTTATAATAGACTTCTTTAATTTTGTGTTCAATTGGCAACTGAATCCAATTTAATTTGCCTCTTGCACACCAGACCTTCCCTTTGTACCTTATGATGTAAATTTTACTATCTGATTTTCACCTGAGTTGCTTTAACATGCAAATTTAATGCTATTTAGCTAACAACGGCCTGGGGTAAGATTTTTTTTTTTAATGGAAAAAAAAAAAAGTCTTTAAGATGTGCAGTGTGCTTCTATCTTCATAGTTATTTGTAAAACAAGGAAAAGGAATCAGGAAATAAGATCTGTAAAGAAAGTAAAAGATAGACATATTTTGGTTAAAAAAAAAAAGGAAAGAAATTTTATATAAGAATGTGTGGTAAATTTTTGTCCTAAAATTAAAATGGTGGATTGTACAAGAAGGAGGGATATTTGAGAAAAACAATCTAAACATGTTGTGAATGAACATGTAAGTCATAATAAGGTTAGTAAAATAAATTTTTTAAAGGGATTGTATAATTCAGTTGGCTAGAATTAAAAATAAATATAATAATCTTCCTAGAGATAGGTCTTTAATATTAAAAGCACTAATACAAAACTAAATAATTGGTTGAAATAATATTGTATTACAAATATTGACTTATTTTTAATACAAGAAGTTTTTAAATTTTTTAGTGCTATAATCGGTTTCTTTTTTTTTTTTTTTTTTTGTTTTGGATGATTACTTCTTCCATTTTCTTTTTTTTTTTTTTTTTTTTTTTTTTAATTGCATTTTAGGTTTTGGGGTACATGTGATGAACATGCAAGATTGTTGCATAGGTACACACATGGCAGTGTGCTTTGCTACCTTCCGTCCCCTCACCTGTATCTGTCATTTCTCCCCATGCTATCTCTTCCCACCTCCACACCCCCCGCCCCTCCCCCATTTCCCCCCAACAGACCCCAGTGTGTAGTGCTCCCCTCCCTGTGTCCATGTGTTCTCATTGTTCAACACCCGCCTATGAGCGAGAATATACGGTGTTTGATTTTCTGCTCTTGTGTCAGTTTGCTGAGAATGATGGTTTCCAGGTTCATCCATGTCCCTATAAAGGACGTGAACTCATCGTTTTTGATGGCTGCATAATATTCCATGGTGTATATGTACCACATTTTCCCTATCCCGTCTATCATCGTTGGGCATTTGGGTTGGTTCCAGGTCTTTGCTATTGTAAACAGTGCTGCAATGAACATTCGTGTGCACGTGTCCTTGTAGTAGAATGATTTATAATCCTTTGGATATATACCCAGTAATGGGATTGCTGGGTCAAATGGGATTTCTATTTTTAGGTCCTTGAGGAATCGCCACACTGTCTTCCACAATGGTTGAATTAATTTACATTCCCACCAACAGTGTAAAAGTGTTCCTATTTCTCCACATCCTCTCCAGCATCTGTTGTTTCCCGATTTTTTAATGATCGCCATTCTAACTGGTGTGAGATGGTATCTCAATGTGGTTTTGATTTGCATTTCTCTGATGACCAGTGATGATGAGCATTTTTTCATATGTTTGTTGGCCTCCTGTATGTCTTCTTTTGTAAAGTATCTGTTCATATCCTTTGCCCATTTTTGAATGGGCTTGTTTGTTTCTTTCTTGTAGATCTGCTTTAGTTCTTTGTAAATTCTGGATATCAGCCCCTTGTCAGATGGGTAGACTGCAAAAATTTTTTCCCATTCTGTTGGTTGCCGATTCACTCTACTGACTGTTTCTTTTGCCGTGCAGAAGCTGTGGAGTTTGATTAGGTCCCATTTGTCTATATTGGCTTTTGTTGCCATTGCTTTTGGCGTTTTGGTCATGAAGTCCTTGCCTACACCTATGTCCTGAATGGTTTTGCCTAGATTTTCTTCTAAGGTTTTTATGGTATTAGGTCTGATGTTTAAGTCTTTAATCCATCTGGAGTTAATTTTGGTGTAAGGTGTCAGGAAGGGGTCCTGTTTCTGCTTTCTGCACATGGCTAGCCAGTTTTCCCAACACCATTTATTAAACAGGGAGTCCTTTCCCCATTGCTTGTTTTTGTCAGGTTTGTCGAAGATCAGATGGTTGTGGGTATGTTGTATTTCCTGTGAGGCCTCTGTTCTGTTCCATTGGTCTATATCTCTGTTTTGGTACCAGTACCATGCTGTTTTGATTACTGTAGCCTTGTAGTATAGTTTGAAGTCCGGTAGTGTGATGCCTCCTGCTTTGTTCTTTTTGCTTAGAATTGACTTGGCTATGCGGGCTCTCTTTTGGTTCCATATGAAGTTTAAGGTGTTTTTTTCCAGTTCTGTGAAGAAGGTCATTGGTAGCTTGATGGGAATAGCATTGAATCTGTAAATTACTTTGGGCAGTATGGCCATTTTCACGATGTTGATTCTTCCTAACCATGAACATGGAATGTTTCTCCATCTGTTTGTATCCTCTCTTATTTCGTTGAGCAATGGCTTGTAGTTCTCCTTGAAGAGGTCCTTTACGTTCCTTGTTAGTTGTATTCCTAGGTACTTTGTTCTCTTTGTAGCAATTGTGAATGGCAGTTCGTTCTTGATTTGGCTCTCTTGAAGTCTATTACTGGTGTATAGGAATGCTTGTGATTTTTGCACGTTGATTTTGTATCCTGAGACTTTGCTGAAGTTGTTTATCAGTTTCAGGAGATTTTGGGCTGAGATGATAGGGTCTTCCAGATATACAATCATGTCATCTGCAAATAGAGACAATTTGATTTCCTCCTTTCCAATTTGGATACCCTTTATTTCTTTTTCTTGCCTGATTGCTCTGGCTAGAACTTCCAGTACTATATTGAATAGGAGTGGTGAGAGAGGGCATCCTTGTCTAGTGCCAGATTTCAAAGGGAATGCTTCCAGTTTTTGCCCATTCAGTATGATATTGGCTGTTGGTTTGTCGTAAATAGCTTTTATTGTTTTGAGATACGTTCCGTCAATACCTAGTTTATTGAGGGTTTTTAGCATAAAGGGTTGTTGAATTTTGTCAAAAGCCTTCTCTGCATCAATCGAGATAATCATGTGGTTTTTGTCTTTGGTTCTGTTTATGTGGTGAATTACGTTTATGGACTTGCGTATGTTGAACCAGCCTTGCATCCCCGGGATGAATCCTACTTGATCATGGTGGATGAGCTTTTTGATATGCTGTTGCAATCGGTTTGCCAGTATTTTATTGAAGATTTTTGCATCTATGTTCATCATGGATATTGGCCTGAAATTTTCTTTTCTTGTTGAGTCTCTGCCGGGTTTTGGTATCAGGATGATGTTTGTCTCGTAAAATGATTTGGGAAGGATTCCCTCTTTTTGGATTGTCTGGAATAGTTTCAGAAGGAATGGTATCAGCTCCTCCTTGTATGTCTGGTAGAATTCAGCTGTGAACCCATCTTGACCTGAGCTTTTTTTGGGTGGTAGGCTCTTTATTGCTGCCTCAACTTCAGACCATGTTATTGGTCTATTCAGGGTTTCGGCTTCTTCCAGGTTTAGGCTTGGGAGGTTGCAGGTGTCCAGGAATTTATCCATTTCTTCCAGGTTTACTAGTTTATGTGCATAGAGTTGTTTGTAATAATCTCTGATGATGGTTTGGATTTCTGTGGA
This sequence comes from Saimiri boliviensis, assembly GCF_048565385.1. Classification (NCBI taxonomy): domain Eukaryota; kingdom Metazoa; phylum Chordata; class Mammalia; order Primates; family Cebidae; genus Saimiri; species Saimiri boliviensis. The sequence goes on from NC_133450.1 coordinate 79,570,936, forward strand.
ATCTGTGGTGATATCCCCTTTATCGTTTTTTATTGCATCAATTTGGTTATTCTCTCTTTTCTTTTTTATTAATCTGGCTAGTGGTCTGTCTATTTTGTTGATCTTTTCAAAAAACCAGCTCCTGGATTTATTGATTTTTTGAAGAGTTTTTTGTGTCTCTATTTCCTTCAGTGCTGCTCTGATCTTAGTTATTTCCTGTCTTCTGCTAGGTTTTGAGTTTTTTTGATCTTGCTCCTCTAGCTCTTTCAATTTTGATGATAGGGTGTCAATTTTAGATCTCTCCTTTCTTCTCATGTGGGCACTCATTGCTATATATTTTCCTCTAGAGACTGCTTTAAATGTGTCCCAGAGATTCTGGTATGTTGTGTCTTTGTTCTCATTGGTTTCGAAGAACATCTTTATTTCTGCCTTCATTTCATTGTTTATCCAGTCAACATTCAAGAGCAAGTTGTTCAGTTTCCATGAAGCTGTGCGGTTCTGAGTTAGTTTCTGCGAGTTCTAACTCGATTGCACTGTGGTCCGAGAGACTGTTTGTTATGATTTCTGTTCTTTTGCATTTGCTGAGGAGTGATTTATTGCCAATTATGTGGTCAATTTTAGAGTAGGTGTGATGTGGTGCTGAGAAGAATGTATATTCTGTGGATTTGGGGTGGAGAGTTCTGTAAATGTCTATTAGGTTTGCTCGTTCCAGGTCTGTGTTCAGGTCCTGGATATCCTTGTTGATTTTCTGTCTGGTTGATCTGTCTAATATTGACAATGGGGTGTTAAAGTCTCCCACTATTATTGTGTGGGAGTCTAAGTCTCTTTGTAAGTCATTAAGAACTTGCCTTATGTATCTGGGTGCTCCTGTATTGGGTGCATATATATTTAGGATCGTTAGCTCTTCTTGTTGCAGTGATCCTTTTACCATTATGTAATGTCCTTCTTTGTCTCTTTTGATCTTTGTTGCTTTAAAGTCTATTTTATCAGAGATGAGAATTGCAACTCCTGCCTTTTTTTGCTCTCCATTTGCTTGGTAGATCTTCCTCCATCCCTTTATTTTGAGCCTTTGTGTATCCTTGCATGTAAGATGGGTTTCCTGGATACAGCACACTGATGGGTTTTGGCTTTTTATCCAATTTGCCAGTCTGTGTCTTTTGATTGGGGCATTTAGTCCATTGACATTTAGGGATAGTATTGTTATGTGTGAATTTGATGCTGTCATTTTGATGCTACCTGGCTGTTTTGTTGGTTAGTTGATGCAGATTCTTGATTGTGTTGCTGCTTTTTTACTATTTGGTGTGTTTTTGGAGTGGCTGGTACTGGTTGTTCCTTTATATGTGTAGAGCCTCTTTCAGGAGTTCTTGTAGAGCAGGTTTGGTGGTGATGAAATCTCTGAGTGCTTGCTTGTTCACAAAGGATTTTATTTTTCCTTCACTTATGAAGCTGAGTTTGGCTGGAGAGGAGATTCTGGGTTGAAAGTTCTTTTCTTTAAGGATGTTGAATATTGGCCCCCAGTCTCTTCTGGCTTGTAGGGTTTCTGCTGAGAGATCTGCTGTGAGTCTAATGGGCTTCCCTTTGTGGGTAACCCGACCTTTCTCTCTGGCTGCCCTTAGCATTTTCTCTTTCATTTCAACCCTGGTGAATCTGACGATTATGTGCCTTGGGGTTGCTCTTCTTGAGGAATATCTCTGTGGTGTTCTCTGTATTTCCTGGATTTGAATATTGGTCTGCCTTGCTAGGTTGGGGAAGTTTTCCTGGATAATATCCTGAAGAGTATTTTCCAGCTTGGATTCATTCTCTTCATCACATTCAGGTACACCTATCAGACGTAGATTAGGTCTTTTCACATAGTCCCACATTTCTTGAAGATTTTGTTCATTCCTTTTTGCGCTTTTTTCTCTGTTCTTGCCTTCTCTTTTTATTTCATTGAGTTGGTCTTCGACCTCTGATATCCTTTCTTCTGCTTGGTCAATTCGGCTGTTGAAGCTTGTGCATGCTTCACGAAGTTCTCGTGTTGCGTTTTTCAGCTCCATCAATTCACTTATTCTCCTCTCTATGCTGTCCATTCTCGTCAGCAGTTCGTCCAATCTTTTTTCAAGGTTCCTATTTTCTTTGCGATGGGTTAGAACATGTTCTTTTAGCTCATTGTAGTTTCTTACTACCCATCTTCTGAAGTCTGATTCTGTCATTTCATCACCCTCCTTCTCCATCCGGTCTGGTTCCCTTGCTGGGGAGGAGTTGTGATCACTTTTAGGAGGAGAGGTGTTCTGGTTTCGGGAGTTTTCATCCTTTTTACGCTGGTTTCTACCCATTTTTGTGGGTTTATCCACCTGTTGTCTGTCTCTGTCCCAGGGAGTTGGAGCTTTATGAGTTTCCGTTGCACTACTGCCTTTTTTGATTTTTTTTTTTTTTTTCAGGTCGGACCCGCCCAGCTAGCAGCACGCCTAGCCTCTGCCTGCCCGCAGGGGCTTTGCTGAGCTGCTGTGGGCTCCGCCCAGCTGCCCTGAGCTCTTCCCTGTAGTCCTTTTTATATGGGCGTAGTTAGAACTGTCTGGGCAATGGTGGCCCTGCCTCTGTTATGGCGGACTCTCTCTGTTGTGGCAGGTTGCCTCGGCAATGGCGGGTTGCCTCGGCAACGGCAGCCTGCCTCCATAGCGGTGGAGAGTCTCAGTAATGGCGGAAGCCCCTCCCCCACGGAGCCGGACCGTCCCGGTTCAGCTGTGCTTGGTTTGAAGGGCTCAACCCAGAGGGTTTCCAATTACTGTTTTTGTTTTCGTTGTTGTTGGGGGTGGAGGGGTGGGACCAACCCAGCCTGATCACCTGGCTCCCTGACTCAGAGTCTTTTCTTTTGAGTTGAATGACCCCGCGTTCCGGTCGCTTGTTGAAAAGGCGCCGGGATCTCCCATGCTGCGACTCACGGAGTCGGCTCGAACTGCGGCACCGGCTCCTGGCGGATTTTTTGCCTAGGAATCTCCTGGCCTGGCTCGCTATTTCAGATGAATGGGCTATTCTGCCGTCTCAAGGCTCTGCTCGCCAGCTAAGAGGGCTCCCAGACCAGTGGTTTTTTTACGGAGAACCGCAGCAACAGGGAGTGGTCACAGCAGCCGCGCGGGTGGAATCAGCCCCGCGGGGGCCAAAACAGCCGCACCGGCTGGGACTGCGACGCTGGCGACCCCTCTGCCTGGGTATCTCCTGGTCTGTGGGCAATAAGAGTTCGTCTGGAAATGCGGCGTCCACTCACCCTCTGCACTTTCACTGGGAGCTGAAGTCCTGAGCTGTTCTTAGGCGGCCATCTTGAAAGTCCCTCTCCAATCGGTTTCTTTAACATTCTTCAGATTGGTATCTTAAAAGTGCCACTCTTTATCTTTCGAAAAGGCCTTAAATGATGGCTCTCTCCTTCACACTTCCTTGGCTCCTGTAACTTTTACTAATTATCTAAGTAAGGGAGAAAAATTGTTTTGAAAACAGGCAAATAAAGTATCTTTGAATATCCATTTTATTCTGTATGCCTATTATGTCTCTATATAAGTCATGTGGAAGTGATATTTCACTTCTAAACCACATAGAAGAGCTCTAATCAAGTAACTTAAAAAATGTAAGTGTGTATCAGATTGGTAAAGGGTAGCTCAAATGTCTTTTAATTTACATAACCTAGGTAATCTTTGGTAAAAATTAATTTGGCAAATGTATCTCTAAACTTCAGTAATTTAAAAATTTCAAAATCATTTTTAAATCCTTGGGTTTTATCCCCACTGAAAATTTGGGTTGCTAAAAAGTTAAAATAGTAGAAGCATAAAATAAGCATTTCTTAAAATTTTATAAACACAAGGATGTCAATTATCAAAAAAGTAAGTTTCTTTTAAGAGTTGCTTTTTAAAGAAGGAAATTTTACAGATACAAGAAAATAGTCAATATGGGGGAAGGGCAAAACCAAATAACTATTAAGGAATTGTTCTATTTTGTAGATTGGTATCATTCAGTTTTTTAAAAACAAAAATCTTCAATGGATTGTAAAAATAACCACTTTAAAAACAAAATTACTAACTTTAAATGCTACAGAATTTAAGAGCTTATTTGTATTAATGCAGGACCCACAAATTATAGAACAAACACTAAATATATGTGATCCAAATGCACAGGTTGTTATTCCTGAGAAAGCAATCAACCTAGTGGGCCAAATAATGCCATTATAAGCCTGTTTTGCCCTAAGAAGCGGACTGCTCAACTCTCCCTGTAAAATACCAAATGAAGTACCCCAGTTGAAGCAGTTAATATGTTTCTTATGCAAGCCATGTTGAACTAGCTTTATGATAACTGGGATATCTTCATGTAAATGCACAATTTAAAAACTGGATCGTGATAGCTCGGAAAATAGATCTGATCACAATTTTTTTTTCTTTAGTCTAAAAGGTTTAGTCTAAAACCTTAGGCCTGACTCCATCTCGCCCCTTAAACAATTGGATTACATCAGATGAGACCATGTCCTCCCCTCATTATCCAAATCACTAATATATAAAACTATAACCATCAAAAGGACTCTAGAAACAAGCCTTTGCTAGCACAGTGAGACCCTGCCAGATGGACAAATCAGACAACCCTAGGAATAAGCCTTCCTAGTGCCATGGAACCTATTGTTGTTTTGTTTGCCTGCATATGCATTCTGTTGAATGCTTTTTGGCCAAGAGAGGGGACTGAGGGTTAAGCTCTGATTTTCTGTCTTGCCCAAATTTCTACCTAAGGGGTCTAGGGAGTCATGCCCTACAAACCATACATTCTCACGAGCTGGGTTTTGTTTGGCCCTGTGTATCATGATTTAATTTTCAGTCTGACTCTGGCATCATATAACAAGACAAGGAAAAAATATTTAACACCAAAATATATATGTTTTGCCTTACCTTGAAATTGCCCAGCAAAGTCTCTTGTGGGAAAAATAAACATCCTATAGAGAATCCCCTTTCCCCTTTGTTTTCCTTTCTTTCTTTCCAACTTAATGGATTAGAGATAATCAACTAAGAGCCAGGCATCCTTTTAGGTCAGATAAGAAACATTTTACAACCTACTCTCTCTCTCTCTGATATCTGACAGATTGCTCTGCACAATAAAACTTGATCTCCACAATCCTTTATCTTAACCTGAAGATTCCTTTCCATTGATCCTAGGTCCTCAGAAAAACTCAACCAATTGTCAACCAGAAAAGTTTACCTATAGGCTAGAACTTAACACAAACATACACACACACACACACACACACACACACACACACACACACTTTTTGAGTTGTCCTGCCTTTCTGAACCAAACATGTTTGACTAATGTCTCATGCCTCCCTAAAATATTTATAGAACCAAGCTGCATCCCAACCACCTGGGACACATGTTCTCAGGACCTCCTAAGGGCTGTATCGTAGACCTTGGTCTCACATATTTGGCTCAGAATAAATCTCTTAAAATATTTCACAGAGTTTGACTTTTTTTCTCAACATAAGCATCATGAGATAACATTTGGAGCCACCAAAAAGCCCTCTTGTTATTGGTGACATCAGCATTGTAATTCATCTGAAAATATTTGCCTTATAAACTTAAAATAAGATGTTTCTGTTTAGGTTACTCCAAGAATGTAGTATTTGTCTACATAGAAAACATATTTTCCCTCGTAAAGACTCCTCTAGTACTTAATTTTCAAAATCCTTTTAGCAATTACTTTTAGCAATTAAAGAAACAGTATTCTCTTTTTCTTGTGCTCTCATCTTGTTTGCTCTAAAAATTGTCCCTTGATAAATACTTTAAACCCATGATAATGCCTTTCCTACTTTCTTTTTAATTTAACCAAAAAATATATCCTGTGATGTGTATCCTATAGGTAGGATGAATTACAGCAAGTTTTATGCATTATTCTACTAGAACTATAGTCTCTAAATATAACCCCCAAAATCTCAATTGTTTAAGGCAGATTAATTCTTCTAAACGAGGAAATCTTCATGTTCCCCCATTGGCCATGCTCACAAATATGTCCTTCACTTGTTGCTTTTCTTCCCTAGTCCATGTTGCTCACTTTGTAGTTAATAATACTGCAAATCACTGAGGATAATGAGCTGCCACCACTTGGAGTCATAGTTGGTGCTACATATTGTCAAAGATTGTTCATACTAATCAACTAATAATGACATTGCCGCTTCCATCGTGCTAAACAAAATTCCCTCCGTTATGCAACACAATTACGACTAATAACCTCTGAAACCTTTGCGTGCTTAAGGAGACTGTTTCAGAGATCATCTGGAGACCTATCAGCGAATAAGCCAGGGAAGACAGAATCTACCAGATGGAGATTACTCTTTAGTAATTAACTAGACATAGCTCCTTTGGGTCCATAACATTTTCTAACATCGTGAGGCATTTCCTTTAGCATAATGATGCGTCTGTATTAATATATTAGATTGTGAGCAGCTAGGAGGTAGTGTTAAATATTAAATATTTCATACATGAATTATATTATTAATAGCTTTTCTTTAGTTTTTAAAATAGGCATGCGAAGGTGACACTCAATAAACAAATTTAGAGGCATTAATATTAAAGGAGAACCAATGAATTCAGACTCATGACAAAACGTGTATTTGTTCATTTCTCAAGGGAGACATGCCTTCATGATTATTAATATAGTAGTTAAAGATTTACTTTGAAATGGAAAAGCTGAAAATACCTTAAGCAGAGTTAGACAATGAGGCATACTTTCAAAGCGCTGGAATTCACCACCGTAGGGAGCTGTTCTCTTCCCCTGTGGGTAGCAGGCTGCTCAGAGGTGTGGGATTAGATGACTAATGAGCTGTGACATCCTCTGTGACACAGACATTGTACATCTTGTTTTAGGAAACATTTAAAATGAGAGAGAGGTACTCTCTCAGAGGTGGTGAGAGTTTCATTGGGTTAAAGAAGCCATCTCTCCATTTGTCACTGTTAAAATTGTGGTGAAAAGCATAAAAACACGTTTATGTTGGAGCTGAATGATTTCGGACAGGCTGACAGACAGCTGTGTTTTGCTGGTGTTGAAATGCAGATTTGGTGGTGATACAATGTGGTGTCATTATTCCAAGCCTTATAAGGCATTTTGACTGTGTGACAACCGGTTACCTCAAAGTTATTTCATTAATATCTCAAGGTGAGGGCTTTAGTAATGCTTGAAGTTATGCATTGTTAATTAACTCTTTAATATTGGCAAAGAATTTGCACTACCCTAATCACAATTACTTGGAATATTTTACAGGAATTGCTAACTTAACTCTCAGAACTACCCTTCAAAAGGAAAATTTAGATTTAAGCAAATTTAACCCAAAGAAAGCCATATTAAAGATGGTAGAAAGGTGCCTGAAAGATACTTGTTGCACCAAAAGCATTTATGGAAGATCTACTGCACCCCAGACAGTGGTGCTTTAATTGAATCATCACATTTACATATTTGCAGGAACCATCAAAGAAGGTGGTATCTTCTGCAGAGTATAGAATGTCAGCCTTGGTAGTCTTACGTGGCTTGCCGTGGGACCTTGCAACTAGGTGTGTGGTCTTGGTCTGGCAGGAAAAGCATCATTAGAAACTTGTTAGAAATATAGAATCTCAGAAACTCCCAAATCTGCTGGGTTAGAAGCTGCATTTTAACAAAATTTCCAATAGACTGGTATGTACCCAGGTTTGATAATCACTCTTTTGGGACACATACCTAATTAAGTGGCAGAATCTGCTTCCAAATCCAGGTTTGTTTAGCAGCATGTGAATCCCACACTCAGTAAATAAGTCATGCCATTGGTTATCACACGTTGTTATTGTTGTTATTTTGAGTTTGAGAACCAGTATGGCCAATGTGGTGGAACTCCATCTTTACTAAAAATACAAAAATTAGCCAGGTGTGGTGGCAGGTGCCTGTAATCCCAACTACTTGGGAGGCTGAGGTAGGAGAATCACTTGAACCCAGGAGGTGGAGTTTGCAGTGAGCTTTATTTTTAAAAATTTGTTCTTCAGTGAAGCATGATTGTGACAGGCCAAGTCTCACTAATGACTGAATAGTCAGGCCTCCATGACAACTGTTTCAGCGCTGGCTGAGTAGTTAAATGTTAAATATTAAAAGCTGAAAGAACCAGTGCCCTTATGCAAAATCTGGAATGTAACAAATGCCCATGAATCGTCTTGCCTAGGCCTTTCCTAAGCTTGAAGCATGACAAGAAAAATGAAGAAATTCTTAACAGGACCCATTTAGGATTAAAGAGGTTTTACTGGGGGTCTGAAGAAACTTCCCAAACCTCCACAATCAAGTTTTAGTAGGGTTCTAAAGGAACTCCCCAACCCTCATGATTTAGCAAGAGACAAAATAAGGGTAATTGCTTCCAGCACCTCGGCTCATCTAGATTAAATATATTTACTGTATTAGTCCATTTTTATACTGCTGATAAAGACATGCCCAAGACTGAAAAGAAAAAGAGATTTACTTGGACTTAAAGTTCGACATGGCTGGGGAGGACTCAGAATCATGGCAGGAGGCAGAAGGCGCTTCTTACATGGTGACAGCAAGAGAAAATGAGGAAGAAGCAAAAAACAAAACCTCTGATAAACCCGTCAGATCTGGTGAGACTTACTAACTCTCATGAGAATAGCATGGGAAAGACTGTGCCATTATTCAGTTACCTTCCCTGGGTCCCTCCCAAAACGTGGGAATTCTGGGAGATAAAATCCAAGTTGAGATTTGGATGGGGACACAGCCAAACCATATGATTTACTGAGTCTCCAGAGCAGGCGTCCCCAAACTTTTTACACAGGGGGCAGTTCACTGTCCCTCAGACCGTTGGAGGGCCGCCACATACTGTGCTCCTCTCACTGACCACCAATGAAAGAGGTGCCCCTTCCTGAAGTGCGGCGGGGGGCCGGATAAATGGCCTCGGGGGGCACATGCAGCCCACAGGCCGTAGTTTGGGGACGCCTGCTCCAGAGGAAGGTCTTCAGGACTCAGACCTTAGTTACGCATTAGAAAAAGTTAATAACTTATGTCTTTAGACAAATGCACACTTACACACAGACATATAGCTTAGGTGGTATATAATTTCTGGCAAACTTTGTAATTTTTGCATTGGTCTGGTGATGTTTTCCCAGCCTTCTCCCTGTACCCAATTATAGAACTAAATTCTCTTCTTTCTCAGTCTGTCTGCATCTCGTTATTGGACCACGAGAATAAGCAGCCCAACCCTCAGTTTGGCCCAGAAATGTGACTGGAATTGAATGAAGCACTTCATGCAAGGTCAGGGAAAGTTCATAGTCAGATCTTTTCAGGTCCTTTTTTTCTCCAATACCAAATTTTGATGCTACTGATAGCTGGTCAGTGAAGAAGAGTTCAACTTAGGAACTAGAAGCTTAAAGTGCAAGTTCGTAGGTTTAATCTACTGTTATTTGCACATTCATAAGATTGTATGTGTAGGTGTGATTCTGTGTGGACCGTGGACATGATCATTCACACAAATAAAATGCTAACTTTAATATTGTAATGTACCATTTTATGTCATACAGGATAATTTGCAGTTGAAACCAATGAAAATTTCTGACAATTCAACAGACCTTACTGTGTGCTTCATGTGTTTTACTGCCAGTTATAGTATCTTTCCTTCATCCCCATTTTTTTATCTTCCTTCTCTCTCCCATTTGACTTGTTTGTTTAAAAGTTTGAGAAACATCCCCTTACCTATTTACACACTGGCTCTAAGAATTAGCTAGGGGCTGTTAAAAGTCAGGCCTGAAGACGTTATGTATTTTTAAATTATGGCTTTTAGTTAAAACAAATGTGCATAAAGCTAATGAAATACTTCATTAAAAAATGTTATGTTTGGAAAATCTTATTAGTCACAGATAAATGTGAATTTAAAAACATAAAGGCAGCATTCTCAATAATTATTTGACTCTAAATATACTTTAACATAAATGATTTTTTTTGGTGGAATAAATAATCTCAACTTGTTTTCTTAGGTTATAGCCCAGACATTATTGGGTACTGCATCGGTACAGTTTATTCTTTTTACTTTTTTAATACAAACACAACACAGCTTTATTCAGATAAAACATTATACTTTTTTATGATATCATGTATAATTCCATTATCTCAATAATTCTAAGAACTGATCATTTTTATAAATAAAATCCTATTGAATTTCCATCTAAATAGATTCTGAATGCAAAACTCAGAGCCATCACAAACTTGAACCAGAGTGTATCTGATACTTTAGCTCTTCCTCTCCTCTGTCAGACCCCACTGCTTTTGATCAGGCTCTTTGAAGCCCTCTTATTTTCTCAGGTCCACCTCAAACTCACCTTCTACTTTTCTTTCTTGCTAAAACTCTGCCTCAGACAAATACTTCTTTGCATTTTGTTTCCTTATCACTCACTCACTATTTCTGCCACATTTGATTACCGTGGATTTTATCTGGTTATATCTCATCTTCTTTTTCTTGTTTTTTGTTGAGACAGAGTCTTGCTCTGTTGCCCAGGCTGGTATGCAATGGCACGATCTTGGCTCCCTGCAGCCTCTTGAGGAGCTGGGATTACAGGCACACACCACCTCACCCAGCTAAATCTTGTATGTTTAGTACAGACGGGGTTTCACCATGTTACTCAGGCTGGTTTCAAACTTCTGACCTCATGATCCACCTGCCTCGGCCTCCCAAAGTGCTGGGATTAAAAGCGTGAGCCACTGCACCTGGCCCTCATCATCTTCTTCTAAGAAGGGACTAAATCCCTCAAGAGCAGAAACCTCATATATATATATATATATTTTTTTTTTTTTTTTTCTGGTCACTGGGAGTTCTGTATATGGGGCTGGAGACTCAGAACCCTGACACATTTATTGAAAAAGAAAAGTATGTTTACAGGCATAAGGGGTGCTTATAACACATAAAAATAAAATTATTTCATACTGTATCTTTTTAGAAAATACTTGCATCTTTCTTTTATCCTCTGTTATTCGGACACTTTGAGAGAGCATCTGTTAAAATGATTAGCAGTAGCTCGAGATATTGGAAAGGTGTCCTGGTCGTGTAGTATAGTGAAAAGGATTAGAATTAACAGCTTCGCTTCCTAGTAGCTGTGTCAGTTGAGCATGTTTTGTTTGTTTGTTTTTGTTTTTTTAACATCTCTAACTCTCAAAATGCATTAAATACCATGGTACAAATGACAATAATTTTATATGGACTATTTTGGATTGTAAATGAAAAAAATAAGAAAAATTTCTCAGTAAGGCCTTGTGAAAAGCAAATACTTAATGAATGTTTGTTGTCAAGTGGTGTGAATGCAGTATCTATTCAAGTCCAGTAAGCATTGTAAAATACATCTTCATCATAGGTGACATGTCCATGTGAGCTAGGAAAAATGTAGTAGATACTATTTGTTATGAATTAAACACAGTGTTAGATAATTTAAATAATAATTCTTGAAACTTTGTTAAAACATGTTTGAACCTTCATAGCAGTATTATGAAGTTTTAATAGGTAACTCTACAGATGAGGTATTGAGAGTTTCCATACCTTGCTCAAGGCCATAAACGTAATAGAATTAATCAAGCAAGACTTACAGAGCTTACACATAAAAGCAATTTTATATCTATTTCTAATTGTCCCTTTAAACCATCTCAATGGATGCAGTTCTCTTATTGCCCCTGGACAGCAACAAGATTATTTGGACACTGGTAAGTAGTGGAGAGTCCCGGTGAATTTGCTTCAAAGATGGTTTAATTTATTAATTAAAACTGCCTATTCCCATATAATCATCAAAGCTTCCGATTTGATGGAAGGTAAAGCTTAATTCTGCATCCTCTGGCTAGAGCCAGTTGCATCGAAAAGGGCTGTGGTCTGCTTTATTCCTCCTGCTTCTCCCACTGTGTAGCTATAGCTTTGAACTCCTTCAAAGTAATAAATAACAAGATGAGGGAGGATCATTAAACGGTGGAGGAGATTTATTTTTGGCTGGTACTGCTGTAAATTGGCTTTCTGTTACCTGGCCTGGAATATGTTTAAGCTTCCTTTTCTGGTCTCTTTCATGAGATTTTGGCATGCGTATCTACTGCTGCTCCACAGCATTGCTGATGGTTCCTCAGCTACAGTGTTCGCTTCTCCGGGCAAGTGTATTCTGTTCTGGAGGTTGCTTGTTCCTTCTTCAGCCCTAAGGGAGCCAGGCATTTAACTCATTTGGTCTGTCAACCATAGGTTTTTCAGGCCAATCCTAGCGCATCAGCAACTCTCTTTTACATTGCCATCAAAACTCCTAGCTAGTTCATTCCTTATGCTGAAAGATTTCCTGGGCAGGAGCAAGGTGTCAATTTAGTGTATCTTATAAACACTTTAAACACATATTGGTCCTATGGAGTAGTCTCTCACTAGGCTTTAGGTGAAAAATAGGTATCAACTCCATCTTTTCTGTGTGTGTCTGTGTGTATACGTGACGGGAGTGAGGTGAGGAAGAGGTATTGAGAGCATATTGAGAAATTTATCCAAAATTACCCTAACAAGAATTCCCCATATAAAGCCCCTCCACCCTACTTAATCTAGATTACAGTGCTTCTATAATCCTGATGCAACTGTCCTTTCCTGACACCTTACACCAAAATTAACTCCAGATGGATTAAAGACTTAAACATCAGACCTAATACCATAAAAACCTTAGAAGAAAATCTAGGGAAAACCATTCAGGACATAGGTGTAGGCAAGGACTTCATGACCAAAACGCCAAAAGCAATGGCAACAAAAGCCAATATAGACAAATGGGACCTAATCAAACTCCACAGCTTCTGCACGGCAAAAGAAACAGTCAGTAGAGTGAATCGGCAACCAACAAAATGGGAAAAAATTTTTGCAGTCTACCCATCTGACAAGGGGCTGATATCCAGAATTTACAAAGAACTAAAGCAGATCTACAAGAAAAAAACAAACAAGCCCATTCAAAAATGGGCGAAGGATATGAACAGTTACTTTACAAAAGAAGACATACAGGAGGCCAACAAACATATGAAGAAATGCTCATCATCACTGGTCATCAGAGAAATGCAAATCAAAACCACATTGAGATACCATCTCACACCAGTTAGAATGGCGATCATTAAAAAATCGGGAAACAACAGATGCCGGAGAGGATGTGGAGAAATAGGAACACTTTTACACTGTTGGTGGGAATGTAAATTAATTCAACCATTGTGGAAGACAGTGTGGCGATTCCTTAAGGACCTAAAAATAGAAATCCCATTTGACCCAGCAATCCCATCACTGGGTATATATCCAAAGGATTATAAATCATTCTACTACAAGGACACGTGCACACGAATGTTCATTGCAGCACTGTTTACAATAGCAAAGACCTGGAACCAACCCAAATGCCCAACGATGATAGACGGGATAGGGAAAATGTGGTACATATACACCATGGAATATTATGCCGCCATCAAAAACCATGAGTTCACGTCCTTTGTAGGGACATGGATGAACCTGGAAACCATCATTCTCAGCAAACTGACACAAGAGCAGAAAATCAAACACCGTATATTCTCGCTCATAGGCGGGTGTTGAACAATGAGAACACATGGACACAGGGAGGGGAGCACTACACACTGGGGTCCGTTGGGGGGAAATGGGAGAGGGGCGGGGGGTGGGGAGGTGGGAAGAGATAGCATGGGGAGAAATGACAGATACAGGTGAGGGGACGGAAGGCAGCAAAGCACACTGCCATGTGTGTACCTATGCAACAATCTTGCATGTTCATCACATGTACCCCAAAACCTAAAATGCAATAAAAAAAAAATAAATATTTAAAAAAAAAAAAGTTGCTAAGCTATTTTACCCTGAGTCTTTGCAAAATTTATATAGAGTTGATCACTTCTGTTGAAATTTAAAATTTAAGATATGGAGTTTGAATTGAATTCATGTCTGTCTATAGTCAGGTGCTTTCCACTTTATAGAAGAAATTAGGTCAAAGGATAGTTTGAGTCAGTTACTCAGTTTAGGTTCAGCGGTATTTCAGTCATTTCTGAAATATGTGTATCATTCAACCCATTAAGAGAAGGTAGCAGTGATTCTTTTTTGTTTGTTTCTCTTTTGGTCAAATCCAGTCTTGTTTTCAGGCTCATTATATAACTAGAAACAATGCCTTCTTTAAAGGGATGAAAAACAGAAATTGCGAAGATGGAGTTCCCCAAACACAAGAGTTCAGAGGCATAAGAACATGAAAGTAACAAAGGCCACAACACTTCTAAATTAGACAATGACTTGGGAAAATTGGCTGCATTATTGAGAAGGTGCCATATGGATGAATCCACAGCTGTGGCAGAAAAAAAAATAAAGAAGTGAAAGAAAATATACAATGATACATTTAGGATAGATTTTTAAAACAGTTGAAGGAAACATTTCTTCTCCTCACATGAAATCTAATATGACAGATGCCCGAAGACATTAAGAATAAGGATGAGGAATTATATTAGAACTCCTGAAAGCTGTCAGTTTACAAAGATAGCAGGTGAAAGGATGGTTAATGGAAATAAACTATGTTGGAATATGAGGAAGAAAAGAAGTGGTACTTCTGTATACTTGTGCACAGTTAAGAACAAAGAATGGTGTCGTTTGCGCTGTGAAACTTTGGAGAGTTTGATCACCATTTAGTCCAGCGTACTCTTCAGTATGTTTTCCCTGAGCATGCCTAAGTTATTAGCTGTCTGGAACCTAGCAAGTGAGAAAAATCTTCATTTAAGTTTTTATTTTAATTTTAGATTCATTAATTGAATATGTCTTTAAGATCTATTTTTTTTATTCCTTTTCCTCATCATCTTTATTTTAAGTGTTAAGAGAGATATATGGAAGAGAGATATATTCATAGATTTCATGTCCAGGATCACATTTCTAAAATATTTACTTGAGATTAACTTTCTATTTTTACAGTTAAATCATTTAAATTGTTCCTTGAAAATGTAAAATTTCAATTCATTCAGAAGATACTCATGATGCAGACAGTGTGTTAGGTAGTAAGGAAACAAGGTCAATATTATTACTGTTCTCAATGGATAAAACATTTAGTACACTTACAAAATGGAACATCTTTTTCCCTCAATCTGTTATCATGTATTTATTCTATATTTTATTTATAGAGTGTTGAATGACCATCTTACTTATAACATTTGTATTAAAGTTATTATTAGAGTACCTACCCATAGCAAGTTTTCAGCAAATGCTAATAATTATTATAATTGCCAGTAGATAATAGGTTTCCTACAGGTGGCATCTGTTGTGGAAGAAAAGAGATACCTAATAATTTTAACACTGCAGATAATAATTATATAGGATCAAGTCTAGATTATCTATGTTTTTTTCCCTCAAGGATAGGTGTTCTCCTCATATTTTTTATATATTTACCATAGTGCTTATCTTGCAGACTTATCATGCTTTATTACCACATAATTAAAATTTCACCTATCCAGCATGACATTTAAGCAATTGCAATTACAGGCATTTCTTTCTTGGCATCAGTAGTCTGTTCCTAAAAATCAGTCAAAATGAAAACTAGAATGTATTTCCCATAATTTGTAATTGCTTAACTAAATCAGAAAAAGCAAAGAGAAATTAAGAACAAATACAATATATAGAAAGCAGTTAACAAGCATAGTAGACATTAATTTCTGTGAATTACTGAAAGAACCAATTACGAGAGAAGTTATACTGGATAAAAACAGACCCAACTATATGCCATCTACAGAACACCATATTAAGCTGAAAGACTAAAACAGGTTAAAAACTTAAAGATAGGCCATGCTGACCCTAATCAAAAGAAATTTAGTGTACTCATATTAATTTCAGTAAAAGTAGACTTCAGAAGGAAAATTATATAAAGACAGGAATTAAACAGTGGTAAAGGTAGCCAGTTCTCTAAGAAGACATAACATTATGTACCTAATAAAAGGGCTTTAAAATATTTGGAGGGAAAACTGGTAGAACTTTAATGATAAATAGGCAAAACTATCATAGAAATTTCAACACCCTTCTGTTAGTAATTGACAGATCTACCTGGCAGAAAATCAGTTAGAAAATACTGGAACTGAACGGCACCATCAGTCAACTGTATCTAATATACACAATATTCTGTCTAAGAACAGCAGATTAAATATTCTTAAGATCCTATGAAATATTCACTATGATAAACCACATTTTGGGCCCTAAAATATACCTTGAAAAATGTACAAGAATAAATCATACAAAGTTTATTTTCAGAACCCATAAAATTGAAATCTGAAACAGCAGAATGCTAGAAAATATTCAAATATAGGTAAGTTATACAACACACACCTACATAACATACAGGTCAAAAAAGAAGTTGGAAGAAATAGCAAACATTTTGATCTAAATGAAAGCAAAAATACAGCTTATCAATACATATGATATGCAGTGAAAGCCATGGTTATAGGAAAATTGATAGCATTAAATATGTAAATTAGAAAAGAAGAATATAAACTTAGTAACTTAAGCTTCCACCTTGAGACTCTACAAAAAATAAAAAAGAGTAATATAAACCTCAAGCAAGCAGAAGAGAAAAAAATTAAAATCAGCCTAGGCACAGATGCTCATATCGGTACGCCCAGTACTTTGGGAGAGTGAGGTAGGAAAGGAAGGAAGGAAAATAAAAATTAGAATAGATACCAATGAAACGGAAGACAGTTAAACAATAAAGGAAATCAGCAAAAGCCAGTTTTTTGAATAAATAAAATTGTTAATACTCTAGCCAGGCTAAATAAGAAGAGAGAAAAGATCCAAAATACCAATATCAGAAATAAAAAATAGAAGTTTTAACCTGCTAGAGCTCTCATAAGAAAATACCATGTACTGGGTTGATTAAACACATAAATTTATTTCTCATAGTTCTGGAAGCTAGAAGTCCAAGATTAAGGTGCTGGCAATTTGGTTGATGGTGAGAGCTGTCTTCTTGGTTTACAGATGGCCATTTTCTTGCTGTGACCTCACATGATCTCTGCTTTGTGTACATGAAGAACAATCTCTCTGTTTCTCTTTTTATAAGGTGATTAATTCTATCAAATTAGGATCCCACCCTTATGACCCCTTTTAACGTTAATTACCTCCTAAAAGCTCTGTCTCTAAATACAGTCCCACTGGAAATTAGGGCTTCAACACATGAATTTGGGAGGGATATAATTTAGCCCATCAGAGGGGTCATCAATACCGATCCCAAGGTGATACTGTTTGGCTGTGTCCCCACCCAGATCTCACCTTGAATTCCCATATGTTGTGGGAGGGACTCAGTGGGAGATGATTGAATCATGGAGCAGGTCTTTCCTGTTCTGTTCTCATGATAGTGAATAAGTCTCATGAGATCTAACATAAAATGGGGGTTTCCCTGCCCAACCCCTCTTTGCCTGCCATCCACTTAAGATGTGACTTGCTCCTGCTTGCTTTCCACCATCATTTGGAGGCTTCCCCAGCCACGTGGAACTGTCAGTCCCATTTTCTATCTTTTGTAAATTTTCCAGTCTCAGGTATGTCTTTATCAGCAGCATGAAAATGGACTAATAAGGTAAATTGGTACCAGTAGAGTGGAGCATTGCTGAAAAGACACCCCCAAAAATGGAGGCAACTTAAGAACTGAGTAATAGGCAGAGAACAGAACAGTTTGGAAGGCTCAGAAGAAGATAGGAAACTGTGGGAAAGTTTGGAACTTCCTAGAGACTGGTTGAATGGCTTTGACCAAAAGCCTGGTAGCAATATGGTTAATAAGGTCCAGGGTGAGATGGTCTCAGACGGAGATGAGGATACTTGTTGGGAACTGGAGCAAAGGTGATTCTTGCTATGCTTTAGTAAAGAGAGTGGTGGCATTTAGACTTGTGGAACTTTAAACTTGAAAGAGATGATTTAGGATATCTAGTGGCAGAAGTTTGTAAGTAGCAAAGCATTCGAGATGTGACTTGGGAACTGTTAAAGGCATTCAATTTTACAAGGGAAGCAAAGCATAAAAGTTTAGAAAATTTGCAGCCTGACAATACAATAGAAAAGAAAAAAAAAAAACATTTTCTTAGGAGAAATGTAAGCTGGCTGCAGAAATTTGCATAAGTAAGGAGTAGCCAAATGTTAATTCCCAAGATAATGGGGAAAGTGTTTCTAGGGCATGTCAGAGGTTTTCATGGCAGTCCCTCCCATCACAGGCCTAGAGGCATAGGAGAAAATGGTTTTGTGGGCTGGGCCCAGGGTTGCCGTGCTGTGTGCAGCTAGGGACTTGGTACCCTGCATCGCAGCCACTCCAGCTGTGGCTGAAAGGGCCAATGTACAGCTTGAGCCGTGGCTTCAGAGGAATGTAAGCCCCAAGCCTTAGCAGCTTCCACATGGTGTTGAGCCTGCAAGTGCACAGAAGTCAAGAATTTGGGAGGTTTGAGAACCTCTGTCTAGATTTTAGAAGATGTATGAAAATGCCTGGACATCCAGGCAGAAGTGTGCTACAGGGGCAGGGCTCTCATGGAGAACCTCTGCTAGGGCAATGTGAAAGGGAAATACAGGGTCAGAGCCCCCTACGCAGAGTCTCTACTGGGGCACCACCTAGTGGAGCTCTGAGAAGAGGGCCATCCTACAGACACCAGAATGATAGATCCACCTATAGCTTGTACCTTGCACCTGGAAAAGCTGTGGACACTTAATACCACTCCAGGAAAGCACCAGGAGGGAGGCTGGACCCTGCAAATCCACAGGGTTGGAGGTTCCCAAGACCTCGGGAACCGACTTCTTGCATCAGTGTGACCTGGATGTGAGATATGGAGTCAAAGGACATCATTTTGGAGCTTTAAGATTTGACTGCCCTGCTGGATTTTGGATTTGCATGGGGTCTGTAGACCCTTTGTTTAGGCCAGTTTCTCCCATTTTGAATGGCTATGTTTACCCAATGCCTGTACCCTCGCTGGAAGCCAAGCAGATGTTGGTAGTTGCTTCTGTACACCCTATGGAAACATGAGCCAATTAAATTGTATCTAGGAA
Source organism: Saimiri boliviensis (assembly GCF_048565385.1). NCBI lineage: Eukaryota > Metazoa > Chordata > Mammalia > Primates > Cebidae > Saimiri > Saimiri boliviensis. The sequence continues at coordinate 79,589,936 of NC_133450.1, forward strand.
GTATCTAGGAAGTAACTAGCAAGAAACTAACTTGTATGTATGAAGTAACTAACTTGCTTTTGGTTTTTACAGGCTCATAGGCAGAAGGGACTTGCCTTGTCTCAGATAAGACATTGGACAGTGGGCTTTTGAGTTAATACTGAAATGAGTTAAGACTTTAGGGGACTGTTGGGAAGGCATGACTTGTTTTGAAATGTGAGGACATGAGATTTGGGAGGAGCCAGCGGTGGAATGATATGGTTTGGCTGTGTCCCCACCAAAATCTCATCTTAAATTTTCACATGTTATGAGAAGGACTCAAAAAGAGGTAATTGAATCATGGAGGCAGGTCTTTTCCATCCTGTTCTCATGATAGTGAGTAAGTCTCAGCAGATCTGATGGTATCAAAAAGGGGAGTTTCCCTGTTTGCCTCTCTCTTTCCCTGCTGCTTTCCACTTAGGACATGACTTGCTCCTCTTTGCCTTTCCCATGATTGTGAGGCTTCCCTAGCCACATGGAACTGTAAGTCCAGTTAAACCTCTTTCTTTGTGTGTGTAAATTGCCCAGTCTTGGGTATATCAGCAGCATGAAAGTGGACTAATACACAAGGACATTCAAACGACAATAAATACTTTGAATATTTTTTCCATATATTTGATAACTTACTTGAAATGGACCAATATCTTGAAGAGAACAAATAGCCATCTCTCACAGGAGAAACAGATAATCCAAATAATGCTATAAATATTAAGAACATGCATCAATAATAATTTACTAATATTAGTTTATTATAACAAGCGTATCATAATGTGAGGAATTAATAAGAGAAATTGGGTGTAGGGTAAATGAAAACTCAAGATTATCTTTGCAACTTTACTATAAACTAAAACTATTCTAAAGTAACATTTACTAGAAATATCAAATATGAAAGACAAGGGAAAATTAAGGGGTCAGGATCTTGGGTTCTAAATTAAGACTTGGTTTTGGTCATAGTAGAAACTGGAAAAATGTTTATATCCTATACGTATCCTCCTATTCATATATTAAATTGTAAGACATTTTAAAAGTACTTGCCTTAATTTTTTCACACTTCACTTAAAATTATAAAATCATCCCAACAGTGTAAGAAGATACAAATAAGTCATAAAATTCAAAAAATTGTTAAGTATTTTCTCCTGCATCATAAAAAGTTTTAAGTATCCTAGGAAATAATACTTGCAAAATAGTTCAATTAAATAACACAACCTATGAATTTGAAGGCATCAAACTTGAGAATCCTTGCGCGGCATTCTCAAGTGGGGCAGATTGGCTTTGGCATCATTCTGTAAGCTTTTCCATCCCTTTTGCCACATTTATCATTTCTTGCCATCCATAACCATTTGATGTTACAACCAAATCAACCCTCCTACCTTTATTTCCTTCTCAGTCTCTTTTGCTGGCTCATCTTTCTACAGCGATATCATGGATATAATACGTTTTGAAGGCTTTGCAAGAAGTAGAAACCTCAAAGCAAGTGAGTACAAAAACACGTGAAGTAAGCAGGTCTTCAGGGACTGTGACAGCAGAGACTGGGGCAATTAGAAAGGGCTCCCAGTCCTAAGATAAGGGAGCAAATTTTACTCGGTGCCAGCCAATAATTTCCATCCTGGGACGTAGACCTGAAATGGAGACTATTTTGCAAGAGAAGCTGGTTATCAGTTTTTTCAAAACAAACTGGGTATCAGTATTTCTTAAGAGAAATTTCTTGAAATTTTAATGTTGGCAGCCAACAACTACATGCTGATGTGGCACACGATCTCACATTTGACACCCACCTCGTTACCCTCTTTCTAAAGCAATTCCATTCATTCCTCTATCTCCGATTTGACGGTTCTCAAATCTGCATCTACAGCCAAGACGTCTTTCAAGATTTACATGCCTGTCTGTCTAATTGCTAGATACATATTTTCAAATCTACACTTAAACTGTATGCTCAAATTATGTGGGATAGCTTACAGTTTTTTTGTTTTGTTTCTTTACAGCACATCAAGATTTTTCACATTTATGCAACTTTATCAGCTTTATTTACTCTGCCTGCAATGTAAATCCCACCTACTCTCCCTCATTATCTAATTAACACATACTTTTCTTCCAAAATTAGCTCAAACATCCCTTTCTCTATGAAGACTTTCCTTACCCCAGAAGTAAATTTTACCATTCCTTTGTTTTTTGTTTTTTTTTTTTTTTTTTTTTTTTTTTTTTTTTTTTTTTGAGACGGAGTTTCGCTCTTGTTACCCAGGCTGGAGTGCAATGGCACGATCTCACCTCACCGCAACCTCCGCCTCCTGGGTTCAGGCAATTCTGCCTCAGCCTCCTGAGTAGCTGGGATTACAGGCACGCGCCACCATGCCCAGCTAATTTTTTGTATTTTTGGTAGAGACGGGGTTTCACCATGTTGACCAGGATGGTCTCCATCTCTTGACCTCATGATCCACCCGCCTTGGCCTCCCAGAGTGCTGGGATTACACCATTACTTTGTTTATACCTAATATAAAACCTCTACATCTGAGCTTATGTCATTTTTCCAGTAATGGATTTGAATGATTGATAAAAGTAGGGAATTTATTCCTGCTCATGGACCCACAGAGTTTATATATAAGCCTACAGGCAATGGGCCCCACTGCTGGAAAAAAAAAAAAAAAAAAAAAAAAACGAAGTTAAAATATACCACTATAAACTCCTCTTTAACCCTTTATTGCACTTTTTTAAGTAACTGTTTCATCCTTTAGATATAAACCCCTTGTGATGGACAATATTATGGGTCAACTTGACTGTGATAAGGGATGCTCGTATAGCCAGTAAAATACTATTTCTAGGTTTGTTCCTGCAAGTGTTTCCAGAAGAGATTAGTATTTGAATTAGTAGATGATGTAAGGAAGACTGCCCTCACCACTGTGAATGGGCATCATCCAATTACCTGAAGGCTCAAATAAAAGAAAAAAGTGGAAGAATGGGAAATTTGCTGTCCTAGTTTAAGCTAGGACACCCATCCTCTACTCTGGGATATTTGAGCTCCTTCCTATTTCTCAGGCTTTCAAACTTGGACTGAATTATGGTACGAGTTTTACTGGCTTTCCAGCTCACATAGGGCAGATCATGGAACTTCTCAGCTTCCATAACTGTATGTGCCAATTCTATAAATTCATTCACTCATTCATTCATTCATTCATTCTGTTGATTGTTTCTCTGGAGAATAACCCTGACTAATGTGACATGCCTAGAGAGTAAAGGATCTGAATTCATCCGCTGTCCCCTGAGCCTGATAAAGTGCTGGATATATAGTAAATGTTTACTGGTTGAATATATACATGCATAAATAATTTCTTTTCCTGGTACCATGTTAAAGTTTGGGGATATGGACATTGAGAAATCAATATCAGCAATCTGAGAGAATGTAACTTATACATATGTTACGTATTTTTGTAGACTTTGTTTTCTTTCCCTTGTATCTTGTATATTGGTAGCTCTTTGTATTAAAAATAACTTGCACTCCTTTATATTTATACTTGCAAAAGATTTATAAATATCATCCAATTTTCACTTTAGATACCAGGCAATAAAGTTTTGACAGACTGATGCTAAGTCAAAGGCTTTCTTTTCTAAAGCCCTTCATGAAAAACATAAGCTGATGCTGCTGTGACAGTAACTTATGCAGGCAATTTTTGCTCCTTTTATTCTGTACTAATTGGAGCTTTAGTTTTTAGCCAACAAAAAGAACCGCCTAATTAAGAAAACACCATTCAACTCATTATAGGTGTATATTCACTCAGAAATGATATTTTGAACTTGCAGAAAGGGATAGTGGCAACGAAGGATAAAATGCAACAAAGAGGTATTCGTTGGATACTCTTCAACTGACTTTTAAAAATTTTCATTAATAGTGCATTCAAATTTTAAAAGACCTGCTTAAAATGTTCCAAAAACAGTAGACAGTTCTCTCCTGCCTCTCTCATTTACTACTTACCTCTTATGTAGTAAGAAGATGTATTAGAGAAATAATTTTCAAGAAACCATATTGCTTGTGCTCCTACAACTGCAATAATACCTTAGAAAACTGTCCAAAATTATTTTTTAGCTCCCTCTTAAAAGCTTACCCCATGTCTCATGATAAATTACAAAATGAGGAAAATAAATAATAAATGCTGTCAATGATTGTGTAATTATTTGGAAAACTGCTAGCTCTTTACTGATATGTTTCGTTTTTTAAAAAGTCCCCCAAAGTTTCTTGTGATTTAAAAACTAAATTAGACTTCCAGTTTTCATCCCAACATGTTAAGAACTTGGAGATCATCACTCCCATCCTCTAAAGAAGGAAAACCTGAAAATTAACAAGTGTTAGATCCATCAAAATATTGAGATTACAGGGCAGACTGCTGCCCTGAAAACCAGAGAGAGAGAGAGAGAGACAGAATGACAGCTTTACTCGAATAGAAGCTCAGAAGCAGAAGCCCACAGCTGCAGCTGGTGGGAACCCTTCAGCTGTTGTAGATGAATGTCTGGAGTTTCACTGTGTACTAACTTCATATATAAGATAAAAACTCTGGAGACCTCAGTCTTAGGGGAATCCCCACACTTTCCTGAGTTTCATTTCTAGGAGCTTCACCAAGTTCTTAATGTGAAGACTGGAGAAGAACCTCCCATGCTTCTGGCAAGGGGACAAGAAAGTAGAACATTTTAGATAATAAAATAAGTTTATATGAAATTGGAATCTACACATTTTTTCTAAGTAGAAAGCTATGAGAAAAAGAAAAAATAAATTTTAACACATATTTTTATGCTTTTAAAAATGTAAATAGGATTTTAAAAGGGAGAAATATTTAGAACAAATATGACAAAGAATAGTTGTCTTAATAGATAATGAATATTTACAGATCAACAGGAAAACAGTGCAACCTTAATGGAATATGAAAAGGATGTTTTTAAAGCAGAATAGATATAAATAGTCAACATATAATGAATTCATGTTTATTTATAAATGAAATAAATATAAATTTAAATATGAGTTTATATTTTCTCAGAAATTTAGTGAAGGTATAAAAGAATGATCATACCGACTGTTCGCAAGTATCAGGAGAAATAATTACCATTCATTTTTTTAAAGATAGTTTGGCAGTATGTTTCAAAAGCCTCCAAAATCTGCCAACCTGTTGACCCAAGAATTTTACTACTAAGAGTTTAACTTTAAAAGTAATGACTACTGTAGCCTTGTAGTATAGTTTGAAGTCCGGTAGTGTGATGCCTCCTGCTTTGTTCTTTTTGCTTAGAATTGACTTGGCTATGCGGGCTCTCTTTTGGTTCCATATGAAGTTTAAGGTGTTTTTTTCCAGTTCTGTGAAGAAGGTCATTGGTAGCTTGATGGGAATAGCATTGAATTTGTAAATTACTTTGGGCAGTATGGCCATTTTCACGATGTTGATTCTTCCTAACCATGAACATGGAAAGTTTCTCCATCTGTTTGTGTCCTCTCTTATTTCGTTGAGCAGTGGCTTGTAGTTCTCCTTGAAGAGGTCCTTTACATTCCTTGTTAGTTGTATTCCTAGGTATTTTATTCTCTTTGTAGCCATTGTGAATGGCAGTTCGTTCTTGATTTGGCTCTCTTTAAGTCTGTTACTGGTGTATAGGAATGCTTGTGATTTTTGCACGTTGATTTTGTATCCTGAGACTTTGCTGAAGTTGTTTATCAGTTTCAGGAGATTTTGGGCTGAGACGATGGGGTCTTCTAGATATACAATCATGTCATCTGCAAATAGAGACAATTTGATTTCCTCCTTTCCAATTTGAATACCCTTTATTTCTTTTTCTTGCCTGATTGCTCTGGCCAGAGCTTCCAGTGCTATATTGAATAGGAATGGTGAGAGAGGGCATCCTTGTCTAGTGCCAGATTTCAAAGGGAATGCTTCCAGTTTTTGCCCATTCAGTATGATATTGGCTGTTGGTTTGTCATAAATAGCTTTTATTGTTTTGAGATACGTTCCGTCAATACCTAGTTTATTGAGGGTTTTTAGCATAAAGGGCTGTTGAATTTTGTCAAAGGCCTTCTCTGCATCAATTGAGATAATCATGTGGTTTTTGTCTTTGGTTCTATTTATGTGGTGAATTACGTTTATGGACTTGTGTATGTTGAACCAGCCTTGCATGCCCGGGATGAATCCTACTTGATTATGGTGGATGAGCTTTTTGATGTGCTGTTGCAATCAGTTTGCCAGTATTTTATTGAAGATTTTTGCATCTATGTTCATCATGGATATTGGCCTGAAATTTTCTTTTCTTATCCCAACCCAAATGCCCAACGATGATAGACTGGATAGGGAAAATGTGGTACATATACACCATGGAATATTACACAGCCATCAAAAACGATGAGTTCACGTCCTTTGTAGGGACATGGATGAACCTGGAAACCATCATTCTCAGCAAACTGACACAAGAGCAGAAAATCAAACACCACATGTTCTCACTCATAGGCGGGTGTTGATCAATGAGAACACATGGACACAGGGAAGGGAGCACTACACACTGGGGTCCATTGGGGGCAAATGGGGGAGGGACGGGGGGGTGGGGAGGTGGGAAGAGATAGCATGGGGAGAAATGACAGATACAGGCGAGGGGACGGAAGGCAGAAAACCACACTGCCATGTGTGTACCTATGCAACAATCTTGCATGTTCTTCACATGTACCCCAAAACCTAAAATGCAATTAAAAAAAAGAATTTAAAAGTAATGACACAAATACATAAACACACATTAAAAGTTCATAGCACAATTTCTTATATTCACATTTTTGAAATACCTATATGAGTTTATTTAAAAGAATCATGTATATTCATAAACTGAAATGTTATGCAACCAGTAAAAACAGATGTATCAGTGATGTGACACATTTTTATAATATGTGGTTAAGCAATTAACAATATATGTCTTTAGACTATAGTTATTATTTCTCTATTATAATGGGTGATAACATCTACAAGTTTTTCTTTCTAATATATCCAATAATTTTACTTTCTTATTTAATATTCACCTTGGTGCTATAAATTATGTGTAAACTTAAACAGTTTGTCAGCTCCAATTGATACCCTCTTGACTATGAAGTCAACTGTAGAAGTGACAGGTCGCAGCTTATTCTAGGTCACACCTCTTTACCCCTTCCAAAATATTCATTGGTTATATAATTTCTATGGTATCAGGGCATATAACACTTGCATTCCACTCTCTTCATTCTAATCTTTGCATTTATTTTACTCTTTGTTTCTAAAGTTAAATGTAATTTATGATGCCACTCATTCTTCTCTGGTAGCTTTCAAAGTCTTTTATACTTTTCTGAGATGCATTCTTTAGTAATTTCCTTAAAGAAGAACTCATAGGAACAATATTCCTTGATTTATGGTAAATTCAAAGCACTTTATATTTTGTCTTCTTACCTGAAAGTTGTCTTGGCTGAATATAAAACCGTTGGTTCACACATCCTTTTGTTAAATATCTCCCCATTATTTTCTGACATTAAGTATTGCTGTAGGGAAATCTGAAGATAGACTGATATGTTTTTCCCTAAAATGTGACTTGAACTCTGCTAATTAACCAAACATATGTTTTATTCCTTTAAATTCAAAAAGCTTACCAGTATATGTCTTGTGAAATGTTCTGTGTTGATTTTACTAAGTTACACTTTCAGGATCTTCACTTTTAATTCAAATACTCAACATTGTTTTTCTTAGGAAAACTTGAGAAAATCTTAAAATATTTGTATTACATTGTTTTGGTTTTCTTTTTCAGTGTTATATCTTTTGCATTTTTCATTTTCTATCTAGTCTTTTAAAAATCTTCATTTCCATTTTATTTCATCTCTTTGTATCACTCTATCCTCCACATTTATCTCATTTTATTCTCCAGGTTTGTGTGTGTGTGTGTGTGTGTGTGTGTGTGTGTGTGTGTGTATATATATATATATATACACACACACACACACACATCTCCTCCAGGATATGTTTTCCTTTTTGTTTTCTTCAATTTTGTTTTTCTTTTCTATGATTGTTTTTTCTACTTCTTTCTTAAATGTGGCTAAGTTATATTTTTTTAATATCTTTTTGTCTTGCCATCTTACTCCTAAATTGATTTTCTTTAGTATGTGTAGACTGTCGTCATAGAAACAGTTATTTTTATAAAAATATTTAAACTCATAGTGAGATATATCCTCATAATTTTTACCTGCTCCTAGAAATGTTTTTCTGCAGAATTTTGTGTCTTTTAAATTCTAATGTTCTTTCTTTACATTTTTCTTAAAATGTTTTTGTGTTAGTACTATAACAGTTTCTTATTAGTCACCCTTAATAAATGATACATGTCTGGGAAATTATATACAGGAAGCTTCTATTTATAAGAGGATACTTTTATAGTCTTACAGGCTTCACCTCCAAAGGGACCTTTTCTTCTTTGCTACCAGAGAAACAACGACCATCCTCCAAAGAGGGCTTTTTTAAAGCCTCTGTAAACTCTTCTCTACTTTTCTCAATAAATTGAATCCCTGACAGCTTGTGCTTAGTCCTTCTCAACCTGCCTCTGTTGTTACAATGAGGGGATAAACTTTTGCAATCCAAATTGAGTCTCACTTTCAAGAAATGTAATTTTCCTTGGGCTTTTCTGATGTCTGCCATGAGTGCATTCTTACCTGTATATTATCTCTTCATTTCTCCATATGGCTTTGGTCTCAACACTTCCATGCATTTGTAATTTATAGATAAAATATGTCTCAGAGCTTTTCTGAAAATAAAGGTTTCTGACTCATTGTCCCTGGGAGAATTTAAACAGGATTTCTAGAAGAGGAAAGATGCTGACTTACTCAGCAGTATATATATATCAGAATTCTCTGATAACTTTCTGTTTAATAAGGATTTACCGGATACTTATTTAAATTTGCATTTGCTAGATTTAACACGATTGACTCACCAAAAGTAGTTAGATACAGATTAATCTTATATTTCATGAGAGATAAAATTAAAAATGTGAGATTTAGGCATTCTAAGTGGGACTGCTAACAACTTAACCTAGCAAAAGCATTTATGACTACAAGATGTAGCTATCACATTAGATAGAAGAGGTGCAAATCTGACAGGAGGCTTTCCAGGTAATATGGATTATGATTATTTTAGTGTCTTATCATCAAATCTCTTTTAAAACTTCCTTCCATTTATACTTATCTAATAATCTTCTAGCTGATTGACAAGCTCCAAATCAAATTTCCCTGTGGCTCTCATACACCCCCAAAAGATTTCACTAGCAACTGACAGGGGTTTTTAGTCGTGATCTGACAGACCAGAAAAATATATAGATTTTACATATGAAAGCCTGAACCAAAGAATATGGAGTTTAAAATAAAGAATTAAATTATGTTCCTACCTTGTTATTAAATACAGAAGTGAATGTAAAACCGTAATACTGGTCTGGCACACACCAAAAAGGAGCATGATAGTTAATCTTGGTTGTATTACATACCACCATCATCATCACTATTAATTCAGCTGAGAATAAAATAATGGGCTTTTTCCCCCAAAATAAATTATTTACGCTGAAAATACAAGGATGGTAGAAATAATAATCCATGCTAAGTATTCAGTGTTTCATTAAGGAAAAAAACTACATACAGTGGGACAATTTTTGGTTTTACTTCTAATATTGATAAAACGGAAGATCCTGATAAAGACAGTTCTATTGGCTAAAGAAAGCAGCATCAGAGTCACTCTATTCATGGCTCTTATTTATTCATTTCCAGCACATATGACATAAAGTTTAAAAGCATTATTAGCAAACAGAAGTAAATTTGGAATACAAACACCTTCTTCAAACAGGCAAAGCATATAGTAAAATGAGATTTGTGCAACTATTTAGGTGAGTATAAATGCTGACAATTTTTCTGCAAAGAAATTTAGTGAATTAAGGACCCTTGAAATGGCCATCATTTCAACTAATAATGTAATTTAAATAAATGCAAACAAAATTTATGATGATGCTTAATGAAAAATCTAAAAATGGGAAGAAAACCTAAATGCTAAGTAATACAGAATTATTAAAAAGACAAAGCATATCCATGTTACAGAATGTCATAGTCATTGAAAAATTTATTCAGGGTTTTGAAAATATTTCACTTTTTTAAGTAAAAATGTAGGATATATAATGATTACAATATATTATCAATTATGTAAAATTTAAACACACATAGAGAAAGCATAGTAAAGGAAATCCAGTAAATATAAATGAGAGTTATTTTTGGATTGTGGTAATAGTAGTTTCGTTATGTACTTTTTCTAACTTTCTACAGCCAATATATATTTACAGTTATAATTTTAACTTTTATTGTAGTAAGAACATAAAGTATTTCAGGAAAAAAGGAAAAATTTTTCCTTGTGTTAAGCCTATTCTCTCAGTAAATGTTAAGATATTTAATATTATCAATCGTCTGTACTCAATATCTTCTACAGAATTTATATCTTTCAAATGTCTAATTTAACTCTAAGAAGCAAATATTCCCTGTTCTTTGAATTATCAGGCTATAATTACTGTGATCGGATTCTGAGCATTAAAGGCTATTAAAGCTGTGACATAACTTACTCTGTGACATTTAAACAGATTCCTCCTTTTGAGCATTATCTTTGAGGTATAATTCACCTTGTCTGGCGAACTAAGCAGATTCTCACATAAAATGTGAGAATTAATTAGTATATTTAAAGCTACATTTAATATGAGGAGATTTTGACTCATTTCATGTCCAATTATGCATTTTTAACCTGCTTGTCAATGTGCATGAAGTCTTTGCTCTAATATTTTCATCTTTTTTGTGATTTTTAAAGAGTTATTTTAAAAAATCTAGATATATCCAGCAGGTTATACCAAAATTTATTTCTGTGAGTAGCTAGACTCTTCTGACACTTGATCCTCAAAGTTCCAACTGCTTTAATTGCCTAAGGTTGTCAATATTATTAATAACTCATTGGTTAATCTTTTAAAAATTGATTACGATGTATAAGTACTGGTAAATCCTGTGGGAGGTAAAATGTGAGTAAGACATAGAAGTAGCCTTTGAAAGTGCATAATCAAGGAGAAATATACGACTAAGAAATATGAAGCAAACCGTGATGAGAGCTGTAATAGAGGAATCTAAAGTTGCTTTGCAAATATAGGGATGGGAGAGATTATTTCTAAGTGGATAAATACACTCAGACTTCTTTGGTAGCCAAGATCCTTATTAAAAGGGAAGGATTCCTCAGAACTTCATATAAGTGAAGGCATTCACAACACAGGAATTGGATTACATTATTCACATATGTATACCTGTTAGTTTTGCTGTTTTGTATGAACCCACAGCCTAATTCTAGCAATTCCTTTGGCACAGGATGCTTGTAGTCACAATAAGACTGCACAAAGCTATCTCCATTACTGGAACACAGCAGAAGGATCATCTTACCATAATTCAGAGATAGCAGCCACGATTCATATATAAAGGATGCAAGTTTACTCACTGAATTGATAGTTTCATTTGTCTTGCTGTATTGATAATGTTGCATTGACCTAATTACGATCATTTATAATGACATACAGCTCACCAATGTCATCATGACTTTATTGGCATTTTCTAAAAATTAAAGAAGACAGTATTTGGTAGTCAACATTATAGTTTAAGAGCACTGTTCAACTGAATTACCCTTGCTGAATAGAGGATATCTTTGTACTGATTAAATCAGTTGAATTTCTCAGTTAACTGTTATACTAACACTGAGCAAGGAAAAGTCTGGCTGATGACTTTTTGCCAAGCTTCTGAAATTTGTTGGCTAATGATGCATGCTCAGGTCTACATATTAATTTGTCTTTTATTTTGCCTTAAACTTAGATATACCAAGAGAGATGTGCGTAAAAGTCCTGCTTATACCTCCTCTCTGTGTTGTTATCAGTTAATAAACCTGACCAGAGCCAGCTAAATCAAAGTTCAAGAAAAATGGGTTTCAGAAAATAGCTGATTCCAGGAAAGCTGAGGTTAAAGTAAATGCATTTATTCTGAAAAGCATCTATTAATCAGGACTCTGTCGATTTGATTAAAAGCTCTTTCAGTGAAAAGCAACAGAAATCCATTTAAACTAACTTATATATAAAAGGGAATTTATTATAAAAACAGGGAAGTCTACACTCTGGCACCCAAGGGAAGAGGTAGAGTTAGCCACACCGGGACTGATATCAGGAAAAGGGAAGATTAGACGCTGTGACAGGTATTCTCAATGTCGATCTTTCTTCCTGTACCTGTTTGTAATTCTCTCTTCCCTTCTGTATTCAGTTTCAGTCTGCTGTGTTTTTGTGCATAAAATTTGATGTACAGACGAAGAAAACTAACCATATTATAGACAACCTTGATTACAAGTTTGTTTTTCTTCCAAGTTCAAAAGAAATTTCATTCTGAGAAAAAATTTCAGAACATCTTGGAAAGGGATATGAAGGTTAGCCTTGTAGCAAGAATGTGGCGATCATGGAAATGTGTGGCCCAGAATCTTGCTGAGGAGAATGTAGTGAACCAACTTCTCCTTCCTGAATTTATCTCTGAGCTTTAAAAGAAGCCATACTTTTTCCTCACTGTTAAAGCCAATGACTGCACATGGCAGGCAGGGAACTAGTGATGTGCGTTTCTGCAGGAGGGAGCTGCCTCTTACAGGCAGCACCATATTGGAGGTGCTTTGAATTGTACATCTCTTGACTGATGGCTACATCAATTATAAACAGTATTTTCTTTCCGGGGGAACACATGTGCCCTTGAAGTTTTACTTTTTATAAAGAATCCAAGGAGCAGTTCCCTCTAGAGAATACAGTGATTTGTTCTTTCCTTGGTCCTGGAAGGCATTCAGGGCAGCCCATTGGTTGGGCTTGTAGTAGGTTATAGAATTGCCCTAGACTTCCTCTTGTAGTCTAATATAAATTCCATGCAATTCTTAATATATCTTACTGTATTTAGATTAATGTCTCAGGCCAAGAGGAAAATTCGGTAAAGAAAGATAAGGAGAAAGACACTTGATTTTCCAAGATGGAGGTTAATGGTTTATGGGATTCATTCAGCTAGGACTCAGGGAGATATGCTTGAGGTCAATACTACTTCACTTCTTACCATAAGAAATTATTCTCAAGTTTTGAAGTATTTGACAGGTGCACACAGCTAAGGGTACAACAACTTGAGTGTATCCAATAGCCTGAGCATAATCTTTTGGGTTGCTTATAATCCCATCTCTTGGGATTGTAAGATTTAATTTCTTCTTATTGGAAGACACCACTGTACCTGGGCTGGGTGTTAACTGACACCCTCAGTGCAATACAGATCCTGAACTGACTTGTGCTATGGCTGTGGCTGGTTATTTTCCTGGCAGCAGTGCTTACATGGCAAGGAAATCCCAATTATCTCAAAAGATGATAGCTTTTTGTTTGGAATAGTGACTTCTCAAAATTAGGGACTTCATAAATGAGAATGTGTTTTCAAATAGTACAGATCTCTAGCTCTCAAAGTGCTTTTACGTGATTAATTATGCTTTCAAGGTTTTTTTGCTTTTTTTTTTAAAGCTATCCTTTTCCTGAAAATGAGGCCTTGTCATTTGGATTCTGCCAATATTTCATGGAGCTGCTTTTTGAAGACTGTGTTTACATTTTTGGGTCTTCAAAGTTTTCTCTATTTTTTTCAGTTCCATTATTTAAATAGGGTTCTAAAAGTGAGAAAGGGATTATCAAGTTGTCTGTTACTAAATGATGGTCTTAACCAGAACAGTGGTGCTCCTCTATGAATCACACCATGTCTCTGCAGTGGATGTGAAAGAAGCAGGTGGAATGTAATGTCTTGTGAAGTGGTATCATATGTGTGTAAAGACCCACATAATGACTCTTCACTTATTCTGTTAATGGTGTGCTATTCCACATCTCTAGAGAGCTGTTAAAGTAAGACTTATCAGTGTCGTGACCAGATTCAGTGAACCAAAAACCACAACACATGTTCTATTGAAAGACTGTTGTACCACTCCCAGATGTTCAGTTTTCATAACTACTACTTATAGAGCACTTCATCCTTGTCTGTTTTTATAATAACCACAGTACCTACCATAATTTTTCACTCTCCGTAACACTTTGTGGTATACACATTTTGGTCTCTGTATTTTACATAAAGAAGCAAGCTCAGAAATAAGTCACTTATTCAAATCATGCAACTTGGAAGGGGTTGAACTAAGACTTGAATGAGAAATTCTCTGGCTTTCAAATCCTTTCAATTTCTACATTATGTGATAAGATACACAAACTATTAATAAGCTAATCAAAGATCTCACTTTATAGTTCATACCCATTGTGGTGAGTGTTTTATTATGACTAAGAAAACAACCAAATACACATACTTGTACTCTGGAAAAAAAAAAAAACGACAAAAAGGCATAGTACAGTAAATAAACAGAAGACAAGTCAAATTGCTGGATATGTACTCATTAATCCAAATATCTGTAAACTGATTACTCTAGAGGCACACGAACAATTAGGAACTTCATAAATCTTAATGCCAACAGAATTAAAAAAAAATTAAGTTCTGGGGTATATGTGCAGAATGTGCAGGTTTGTTACATAGCTACACACATGCCATGATGGTGTGCTGCATCTGTCACCCCGTCATCTCCTAATGCTACCCCTCCCCTGTCCCCCAACCCTGCTACCTTTCCCCTACCCCTCCACCCCACAACAGGCCCCAGTGTGTGATGTTCTGGTTTAGATTCTCAGAGTCAGAATCCTCCTTCAGTCTTTGATTTATAGTATTCATGGAAATTTCTGCCGCTTAATGTATGTAAATATTGACATTCTGAGGTGAAGACAAAACTATTTCATTAATTTTTCACAGAATGTATAAAGACTCATGAACTTCAAGACTACACTTCAGCCATTTTTATTTGAATTAATGACAGTGGAAGCTGGAAATGTAAAATAATTAATAAGAATATTTTGTAAGACAGCACTAATATAAGGTACATAAAATTAAAGATTTAGTGACTAAGCAATACAGAAGTGAGAGGATTCCTCCAGGGATGTAAATGAGAAATCTGTACCTACACCTCCCAAAACTTTGAATGCTGCCAAAAATTGACCTCATGAAAATCAATTAAATGACAGTATTAGTTTAATCCTATCTAAGTTGTGCCCCATAGTAATTGATCAGTTTGGATTTAAAGTTCTAAGCTTTTTGCGGGGGAGAGTAGTTAAGTGTATTTGTACATTTGGTGCTATGGTACTTGCTTGATACAAAAAAAATTGTGTATATTACTATTCTAATTCAGACAGTAAAAATTCTTTCAGAAAAATTCATGCTTTCAGAGCAATTTTTAGAAAATTGAGTCTTTATAATCATATCTAATATTTGTTTTCCATTATATAGATGAGGATAGCGTGATTCAGAAAAGAATTAACCTTTTATATCTTGAGAAGGAAAAATCAAATTTGCCTGTTTTAGTTGACAGCTCCAAGTTTTTTCTAATTCACCTAATTGACCAACAAATATTACTCTATCTTTGTTTTCATTTATTATGAGGGGTATCTTATGACATGCTCATAATGTATCTTTAAGCAAGTTTCTGAATTGCAAGTACATTGATAAGACCACAAGAGTAACTTTAAACTAAGCCTATCCAACCAGAGTGTATTTTAATTTATGAGTTAAAACATTTTCTTTTTAGAAACTTAGGCTTTTAAGAGATTCATAGGATGACATCAGAAAGATGACAGAATATAAAGTCTCTGGCTTCACTTCCTCCACCAACAGAAAGTTCAACCACCAGCTACAAACAGACCATAATATCTTCTGAAAGCTTCAACACTTGGAAACAAGCCTGAGAACCTGTGTGGTCTACAGAACTGAAGGGAATTAAAATTAGTAGGGCAAAAAGAATGGTCTCACTCATACAGTGCCAAAAACAGAAACTCATAGCCATTAGCTACAGAGAACAAGAATTGATAAACTCATACAATTCCTGAGAAGGGGGAAGGGATCAGGGAAGTTTGCTCATACCAAAGGAAAGAAGGAAAACTTGTTTTTCAGCTCTCATCTCCTGCTTCAATACCATAGAACAGGGATTCTCTACAGTGCCACATGTGTGTTTTGGTGAGAGGATTGTTCTGTACCCATCTCGGAAAGTATTTCATAATCATATGAATAGATTTTTTTTGTAAGTAAGTTTTCTCCCATTGAGTCTCAGAAACATTCTCGCTTTGGGAGGAGAAAAAGTCTTTTCCTCTCCTATCTGAAAGTCACTATAGTTGTTAACTATTAATATTATTAAAATAAATGATATTCCTTAGGTATATTTGGGAGAATAGGAAAGTAAAGATTAAAGAACAATGGCATTTAGAAAAAGTATTTGTATTTAGTATTAAACACTTCTCTTTAAGATCCACTTGAGTTATCATCTACCATAAAAGGTATTTTAAGATTCTGTAGTTCTCTAAGTTGGAACTACTTGAAGATAGGAACTGAATGTTATATATTGTTGAAGTCCATCCTTCATTAGAACATGTGTTAAAACTTTACAGGTAATCAATAAGGACATGATGAATGATGAAAACAGTTTTGAGCTTTACTCTTTAAAGTTGAATTTATAAAAACAAGAGATTTCCACTACTTAACACAATATGATAGCAAGAGGTAGATTTTCCTTTCTGCCTCGAAAAACTAGAAAGCTGTGAATATATTTATATTTCTTGTCTGTTGTCCAAAGAAAAACACAAATAAAAAATTCAAGTTTATAGGGCCATGTACTAAATGGAAGGAACTTCACACAGAGAAATAGTACAGGAGCTACCCATGGGGTACCCTCATACCTTTTGCTTAGTACATATTTGCCTGTGTATGAGAAGGAATTACCCAAAGTCCTGAAAAAAACATGAAAATCAAGAAATCAAGCAATTTTTGAAGCTTGAACAGGTAAAAAATTATGTTAGCACCAGAGAGAATGGAAAGACCTCATAAAATATGTGACATTGGGTTGAGTTCCCAGAAAAGTTTTCATGTCTCAGCTTTTCCACTTCCAGTATATACCCCCAAAACTGAAGATACAAGTTCACATAAACACTTGTATATAAATGTAACAGCATTATTCATAACAACCAAAAAGTAGAAACACCCTATATGTCCATCACCTGATAAATAGATAAAAAAGATGTGGTATAAACATGTGATTAACCATAAAAAGGGATAGCATTCCAACATATGCTGCAATACAGATGAAACTTGAACATATGCCATATGAAAGAAGCTAGAAACAAAAGCCCACATATTCTGTGACTGCTATATGCAATGTCCAAAGTAGCCAAATCTGCTTAGACAGATAATAAATAAGCAAATAGTTGCCTGAAGCTAGTAATAAATAGATATGTGGAATACTTCATGATATGGGACATGTAGTTTCTGTTTGGGATGGTGAAAATTTTATCGAATGAGACAGTCGTGATGGTTGTATAAGCTTGTGAATATTCTAAAAATCAGTGAATTGTGTACTATAAAGAGTAAATTTTATAGTACATAAATCATTTCAATAAAAAGATACTGCATGGATAGTTGGACTAGATTAGCTCTAGACTAAAGGAACCACTGGTTCACCCTAACAAAGCTTAGCAGTAGTCTTGGGTTATGGCCTAGCAAGGAGATCACCAAATTGCTTTTCCACAGAAGCAAAGTTGGACAATATTAATGAGAACAATCATTGTAGTGCTTAAAAAAAAAATCAGTGAAAGGACACATCAATATGAGAAGTGTTTGTGCTTTAACAACTACTGAATTTCAGTAGAGAAGAATGGAGCACTGTGATGTTCTAGCCTTTGGTTGCTTCCTGTTTCTGGCTGATTGGTAGAGAGGTTCACCCAGGGTTGAGCAGGCGATAGTGTGGCAGATCTCTTCTCCCTTCAGAGAACTGACCAGATTTAGAGCATTGGACAATGCTCATGTTCTGTGAAATTACCAGTGAAATTGTCCATCAGAAGGGTCAGGTAAATTCAGAGGTGCCAATGGGTCAGATCTCTTAGCCTGAGGTTATGGAAGTGATTGGGATATGCATACAGAGCCCAGAACTCAAAGATGGAGGTATTCAAACACACGCCCAACCAATACTGAAACTGAAGACATGTAATAAGGTGCTCACAGAGGCCCAGGTTCAAGTAAAACTCTGAGCATGTTTCAGGACAGGCTTTTAAATGCACACCTTTGCCTTAAGACACCCATTAGCAGAGGAGCCTTACTGGTTCAAGGCATTTAAGAAGAATTTTTGTCTCATTATTGGCTAACGTTAAGTGACACAGACATGGAGAAAATACTTAGGAAGATGTAGGCCTTAGGAAGCTTAAAAATAAAAACTAGAAAGTAAACTGAGCAGAAATATCAGAGATCACACAAGGTAGGATATACAGATTTTCACAGATTTGCTTCATGCCAGCAATTAAGCAAAAACAAGAAAAAGCAACAATAGTCTTTGAGGGGTTGGAGAATTAGAATCGATAGTTGCTATAATATGTTACCTAAAATGTTCAATTTTAAACAAAAAATATGAGATAAAGTATCAGAAAATATGATCTCTGGTATAGGGAGAAAAAAAGGACCATAAAAACCATATCTGAGTATGCCCAGATGTTGGATTTGACAGAAAAAAAAACTTCTAAGCAGCTATTATAAAAATATTGAAAGAACTAAAGGAAATTATGTTTAAAAATTAGAAGAAGGTATAAGAATAATAAAAAAAATCTCTACGTATATAGAAAGTATAAAAAAGAACAATGGAAAACTGAGAATGGAAGAGTAAAATAACTAAAATAATTAACTAGAGGGACTCAATAGCAGAGTAAAGATAGCAGAGGAAACAAGTAGTGAACCTGGAGATAATTCAATAGAAATCATCTTGAATCTAAATAAGAGAGAGAAGAGATTTTGAAAATATCTCCTCAAATTGATCTGTACCTGTAATACAATTCCTTTAAAAAAACTCATTCTGAAATATTTATGAAAAGTCAGTCTTTAGAATAGCTAAAACAATCTTCACAACTGAATAATAAAGTCAAAAGAATCACATTCATCTATATTAAAGGCTTATTATATAGTTACAGCAATTACGAGTGTGATATTAGCAAAGATTCAGAGAAATAGCTCAACAGAACTGATTAGAGAACCTAGAAATAGATCCAAACAAATAAGCTCAGCTGATACTTGAAAGAGATGAAAAAATCAATTCAATGGAACGAAGATAGACTTTTCAACAAATGATACCAGAGCATTAGGCATCAATAGGCACCCCCATAGCCTGCCCAAATAAAAT
Organism: Saimiri boliviensis; assembly: GCF_048565385.1. Taxonomy (NCBI): domain Eukaryota; kingdom Metazoa; phylum Chordata; class Mammalia; order Primates; family Cebidae; genus Saimiri; species Saimiri boliviensis. The sequence continues at coordinate 79,609,294 of NC_133450.1, forward strand.
AAACCTCAACATGATTCTATACTTTATAAAAAATTTAACTCAAAAGGATTATAGACTTAAATGTAAAATATAAGGCTATAAATTTAAAAACGTGACAGTAAATCTTAAGGGCTAGGCTAGGCAAATAATTCTTATGCTTAATACCAAAACTATGACCCACAAAATTAAAATTTGGTGACTTGAACTTTGCAACAATAAAAAACTTTTGCCCTTTGAAACCATGTGAATAGGGAAATAAACACAACCCATAAGCTGGGAGGCAATATTTGGAACCTGAATATCTGGAGATACCTAAAACCTATAAAAACTCTTAAGAATTAAATAGGAATAAAACTAATAATCAATTAGAAAATGGCCAAAAGACATAAAGAGATATTTTACTGATGAAGACACATAGTTGGCAAGTAAGCACACAAATAGATGTTCAACATCATTAGTGATAAAGAAAATGGAAATTAAAACCACAGTGATACACCACTACATATTCTTAGAATAAAAAAAGAGTGACAACACCAGATGCTGTCAAAGATTTGGAGAAAATGTATCATTCATATATTACTGGTGTGAATATAAAATAGTATAGCTAATCTTAGAAACAGTTTGACAGTTTCTTATACAGTTAAACCTGCAATTAATATATGACTTAACTATTACATTCCTGGGCATTCATCTGAAAGTAATGAAAACTTAAGTCCACACCTAAACATGTAATGAATGTTTATAGTAGCTTTATTAGTAAGAACTGCAAAGTGAAATCATACCATGTATCTGAACTGACTGGTTAAACTGTTTGCACTAAATCCATACTATGGAATACTACTCAGTAATAACAAGGAACATGTGATAAGAGACTCACAAAGGCCCAGCTTCAGGTAAAACTCAGAGCACATTTCAAGATAGGCTGAAGTTAATACATGCTATTGTTATATGCTACAATACTATTAATCCATGCAGCAAGTGAAATGATTTTCTAGGGAATTATGCCAAGTGAAAAAAGCCAATCTCAAAGCATTATACACTGTGTAATTCAATTTTGATAACATTTTTCAGGTGGAACAGTTGTAGGACTGGTAAATGGATTAATGGTTGCCAGGGATTAAATTGAGAGTAGGAGTAGAAAAGGAAGAAAAATGAGTGTGAGGTAATAGGGCAACATGACACATTCTTGTGGTAATGAGAACATTTGCATGTTGACTATATTATCAATATCAATATGAAGGTTTTAATATCATAATATAGTTTTGCAAGATGTTACCATTGCAAGAAACTGAATAAAGAATGTATGTGATCTCACGCTGCACATTGTAAGGAAAATGGACTTCATTGAACTAGTCCAGCAAAGACACTAAACAAACAAACACACAATAACCACAGTTTAGGGGAGTGTGGTTTATATTAAGATAATGATAGCAAAAGAATCAAGATTTCAAAAATAATTTTGAGGCGTGAAGAAAAAATATTGGTAGCATATGTCCTATAACAGAAAAAAATCAAGCAGTGAAAACATCTTTTGAGAAAGTTCACATTTTGGACTTAGCAAACAATGACTTCAAAGCAGATATTATAAATCAGTTGAAAAACCTAATAGCATATATAAATATTAAAGGAAAGTATGATCATGTATCACTATATAAATAACATTAATAAATAGATTAAAAATTATATAAATAAAATAGAGTAAATAGAATAGCTAAATAGAAAGTCTAGAGTTGAAAATTACCATCATGAAAATAAAAAATATAAGAGGAGCTCAGTAGCAGTTTTGAAGTGGCAGGAAAAAAATCTGTGAGCTTGAAGGCAGGTCAATTAAGATGATCTAGTCTAAACAACAACAACAACAAAAGTGAACAGTTCAGACCTGTGGAACCCATCATGTGTAACTATGTATACATGAAGCAGGTTACAAAAAGAAAAAGAAAAGAGAAAGAAAAAAAATTGAAAAAATAATGACCAAAACTTTACAACTTTTTAGGATAAATCTTAATATGAATATCCAAGAAGCTCAATGAACTGCAAAGGATAAACTCAAAGAGTTTGATACCTACCTGCATCATAGTAAAACTCTCAAAAGCCAGAGACCAAGAAGGTACCTTGAAATAGCAAAAGAAAAATAACTAATTGTGTATCAGTCTTTCCTAATAAAATTAGCAACTCACTTCTTATCAGAAATGGATGCCAGAGTTCATAGGTTGTTATATTGAGTAATGAAAGACTATCAACCAAGAATTGTATATCTGGCATCACTATTCATCCAAACCAAAGTTGAAATTAAGACATTTATATATAAACAAAAACAAAGGATAATTTGTCATTAGCAGAGCTGACCTTTAAGAAATAATAAAATCCTTGAGGCTGAAATGAAAGCCAATCAATAACTCAAACCCAGAAGAAAAAATAAAGAACATTGGTAAGAATAAATACCCATTTAATTTTTATAACATATTTCTTCTTCTACCTTACTGAAAATACAAGTGCACTGAGCAGTAGCTATAAAACAGTTATAAGTCATCCAGACTGACGATGTGTAAATATTTAATTTGTATAAAATGACAGTACAAAAAAGAAGAAACAGAGCTATAGTCAAACAAAGTGTTTACATATCATTGAAGTTGATACTCTTTTAAGAAAAGTTGTTAGTTGTAATCTACCAGCCAATAAATAAGAAAATACCCCAAGACATACAGTAAAAGGAAAAAAAATAAAAGAGTTAAGGTGATGTATAAGAGTGTATCTCTTTGACACAACAGAAGACAGTAAGGAAAGAATAGAAGACCAAGAAAGAAAGAAGGCACACAGAGAAGAAACACGATGGAAGATACAAATCCTATCGTATCAGTAATTAATGTAAATGGACTAAACCCTTGAGTCAAAAGCAGAGATGGAAAAATGAATTAAATAAAACCCTGTAATTAGATTACATGCTGTATATAAGAGAAATGCTTTAGATTCAGAAACACAAATAAGTTGAAAGAAAAAGGAAGAAAAAAGACATAAACAGTACATACATAATTTGATTGGCTGTATGTAGACAAATAGATTTTTAAATAATATTTTTGTCTTAGAAAAAATTTATCATAGTGAAATATCTAATTCATCAAATAGGCATAACAGTTATAAATATGAACACATCTAACAGCAAAGCCCCAAAGTAGGAGACAAAATCTGGAAGAACTTAATGATTCAAAAATAATATTACTAAAATAATTTCATTTATAATAGTAATAAGTATTTAGGAATAAATTTAGCAAACCACTGCAAGCCTTTGCATTGTTAATTATAAAACATTGCTAAAACAAATTTTCAAAGAAGTAAATAATTAGAAAGACAAACAATATTCATGGTTTGGAAGAGTAAATATTTTAGAATTATAATGGTCTCCAGATTAATGTAGAGAATTAATGTAATCTCTATCAAGATGCCAAATGCCTTTGTTTGTTTGTAGAGGTAGACAAATACATACTGAATTTATATGAAATTGCAAGAGATCCAAAATAGTAAAAAACAACAACAACAACAAAAATAAATAAACTCAGAAGGAAAGAACAAAGTTGGATGACTCAGATGGGAGGGTGACCTGCATGTAACATCTGTGACCTAATTGATGGCCAAGGTTAATTTTAACTGACAGAGCTAGTTAGGTAGGTGTTCCTTTCCTCCCACACTATACCATGTGTGCCCCTGCCAAAGCTGATGCCTTGGTCAGAGAATGACCTTCCCCAATAGAGGAAAACCATTCTTCTATTGAAGGTATACAAGCAGCTGAACTCTCAGCTAGAATCTCCAAAAAAAAGTCTCAAAATTGGAGGACTCAAACTTCCTGATATCAAAACTTACTACAAAGCTACAGTAATCAATACAGTGTACACTGTCTTACAGATATACATATAGATCATTGGAATATAATTGAAAATTCTGAAGTAAACCCTGACATTATGGTCATTTAATTTCAACAAAGATACTTATATAATACAGTGGAGAAAGAATAGAGTTTTCAACAAATCATACCAGGAAAAATAGACATTCAAAAAGAATGAAGTTGGACCCCCTCCCTCAAACTACATACAAAATTTAACTTCCAGCACATTAGAGAACTAAACTCAAGAGCTTAAATTATAAAACTCTTCAAATAAAACAGGAGTAGATTATTTTGTCCTTGGATTATGGAATGGATTCTCAGATATGATAACAAAGCTAAATCAAAATATAATTAGAATTTCCTAAATTAAAAAAATTGTTATGAGGTACATCATTAAAAAAGTAAAAAGACAACCCATAAAGTGAAAGAATATTTATAAATCAAATGTGTTATAACACAAGGGATTCATATCCACCTAAAGAACTCTTGTAAAGTAACAATAAAAATACATAAAACACAGTAACTGGGCAAATGATTTGGATAAACACTTTTCCAGAAAAGATTAAAAAAGTTAATAAGCACATAAAATTTACGTTCAATATTAATCTTTTGGAAATGCAAATTAATACTACAGTGACATACTGCTTCATGCTCCCTAGGATGGTTAAAACAAGAAGAAGGGCAATAACAAGTGTTGAGGATGATATGGAGAAATCCTAACACTCTTACAGTGCTTATGGGAATGTACAATGTGTAACCAGGTGGGAAAACTATTTGAGAAGTTCCTCAAAATGTTAAACATGTAATTACCACATGCCCCAGCAATTCCATAATTAGGTATATACCAACAGTGCAATGACGTGATCTGGACTCACTGCAACCTCTGCCTCCTGGGTTCAAGTAATTCTCCTGCCTCAGCCTCTCAAGTAGTTGGAATTACAGGCATGTGCCACCACACCTAGCTAATTTTTTGTATTTTTAGTAGAAATGGGATTTTTCCATGTTAGTCAGGCTGGTCTTGAACTCCCGACCTCAGGTGATTCACCCACCTTGGCCTCCCAAAGTGCTGGGAGTATAGGGGTGAACCACTACACCTGTCCAAAAACTTTTTTCTATACAAAAACTTGTATACAAATATTCGTATCAATCTCATATATTAAAGTGGAAACCAACCCAAATGTCCATAAATTGATAAATGAATAAGCAAAATGGCTCATCCAAACCAAGGAATATTATTCAGCCATAATAAGGAATAAAATACTTAGACATGTTACAGGGTGAAGGAATATAGACAGAACATCACTTAATGGTTGCCAAGGGTAAAGGTTTAGGGTTTCTTTTTCAAACGTTTTAAATAGGGACTGGTTGAAAGTGTTCTGAAATCAGTTATTGATGGTTGTGTAAACTTATGAATATACTAAAAACAATTGAAGTTTATACTTTAAAAAGGTGAATAATATATGTATGAACTGTATCTCAGTTAGGCTATTTTTAAAAAACGTAAATGCACTAAACTAGTTGGTCAACAAGTTGGTCAACTCTTGCCTCAAGAGGCAGAGTTTGTTAGACTGGATTAAAAACAAGATCCAACAGTATGCTTCTACAGGAGACACATGTTAGCTACAAAAGATACAAACGGGTTCAAAGTGATGGTATGAAAAAAACACCATGTAAATAGTACCCTACTTCATAGACTTAAATGTATGGACTGCTTTATAGTTCTAAAATGAGAACTAAAGAAAAAAATGGTGAAATTACATGGTTAACTGAAAGTTCCATGGTCATAGAACTAATGCTGATGCATTACTTTAGTGAGAATGCAAAGCACTTCTTTACTGATTTTTAAAAGTACTTGAAAACTATGGCGCTTGTGACAGTGTATTATTTGTAATCCCCAAAATGTCACACACACAATGGCTATTTATAAATGTTCCATAAGGGAAAACTCATATTCTAGCCACTCTATTATTCCCTATTGGGTTGTCTTTGGGTCAACCTTTTAGTAGAGTTTTCTTATATAAAAATTTTAAAGAAATCATTTGGGAAGTGTTTCATGACAGTATCATGTGGATTATAACTCTTCCTGAACCTGCATCAGCAGGAGAAATGCTTTTAGAAACAGCTGAAATATTGACTGCCAGTTTTCTATATATACATACTGAGTGTCCTATTTGTGCTTATGAAACTCTTGATAGGAAGGTTTAAAATAAATTAACCTTGCAAAAGAAGCCTGTGAATCTAAGTAGAATGAGTCAGTTATACTTACTTACGTCTTATTTTCTAAAAAACAACCCAGGCAGTATAGAAGGAACATAATATACTCTCTTTCATTTACAAACATGACGTTCTTGACCCATCTTTGATAGACTTAACAGATAGGAGGAACAACAACTACAAAGACACTGAATGCTAAAGGAGGTAGAAATGTTAGGTTTCAGCAGATAATATTACTTCAGAGCTTGGGCACTGGATTAAATTTCCTAGGTCTAAATCTTATGACCTTAAGCAAGTATCTTTTCAAACCTCGTCTGTGGAATAGGGTTGATAAAGGGAGCTGGCAGGGTTGTGAGAGAGGATTGAAGTGATCTAAGACATAAAATACAACATAAAGCCTGTCCCATGTGAAACACTTTTAAATATTGGATATTGTTGTTGCTATTTTTATTATTTGAGATCCATAATCCCTAATTAAAAATTCTGAAATCCAAAGGCTCTGGAAACCAAAATCTTTTGCAGAAACGCATTTGGTAGCAAAGCATGACCTGAAAGTTAGCCTGTGAGGCTATTAATAGACTTATTCTCATTTGGTGTGTATATCCATTTGTTTAGCATTAGAAATATTAAAGTATTTGATTATTAAATGGTGCCCCAGCCCCTGCTGGGAATGTCCTAAAATATGTATCATATCATCTTTTTTTAATTTTGAAAAATTCTGAACTTAAAAGTCCACTTTAAGTGTTTTAGATGGGGACTGGTTGACCTGTATCTTGATTACAATTAACATCACCAGAGGTCACAAAGCTAATAATAATAATCTTTTCTTTATAGACAGAATGGGAACATGAGAGAGGATACAGTTCTATTGGGAAATTGGTGTTACCAATACATGGGAGGTGAACAGTTACCACTGAATTTAATTATATACCTTGTAACATTGAAATTCATTACACTGGCACATTCTGACTCAAGCGTCTAGAGCAGGATTAAACATAGAAATGTCAAGGGATGCTGAATTTTTCTGCCTCTATTGAGATAATCATGTTTTTTGTTTTTAGTTCTGTTTATGTGGTAGAGCACATTGATTGATTTGTATATGTTGAACCAACCTTGCCTCCTAGGAATAAAGGCTACTTGATCACAGTGAATTACCTTTTTTTTTTTTTAATTACATTTTAGGTTTTGGGGGTACATGTGAAGAACATGCAAGATTGTTGCATAGGTACACACATGGCAGTGTGGTTTGCTGCCTTCCCTCCCCTCACCTGTATCTGTCATTTCTCCCCATGCTACCTCTTCCCACCTCCCCACCTCCCTGTCCCTACCCCATTTCCCCCCAACGGACCCCAGCGTGTAGTGCTCCCCTCCCTGGGTCCATGTGTTCTCATTGTTCAACACCCGCCTGTGAGTGAGAACATGCGGTGATGTGCTGCTGGATTAGTATTTTGTTGAGGACTTTGCTCTGTGTTCATCAAGGAAATTGACCTATAGTTTTCTCTTTTGGTTATGTATTTGCCACATTTTGGTGTCAGCATGATTTTGGGAACTAAATATTGAGTTCACATGGACACAATGATGGGACACTGGGGACTTCAAAAGTGGGATGAGGGTTGCAAATGAAGGAGGCAAGTGCTGAAAAACTATGTATTAGGCACTATGTTTGCTACCGGGATGATGGGATCAATTTTTCCCCAAACCTCAACATCATACAATATACCCATGTAATAAAATGGCAATATACCCCTGAGTCTAAAATTTAAGTTGAAATTTAAAACAATAAAATAAAAAAGATAGAAACAGAGTGGCAGTGTAAAAAGGACAAAAAATGGCTACTCATAATTTACCATATCCTTTAAAAAATGGGTAATTTTTGGCAAAGATATAGTCAAGTTATTTTTTTTTTCTACCCAACTAATATTGAAACATACTAAGTAGCAGAGCTGAAGAGAAAATCATTAGTATGAGTTGGTGATAAATATACACCTCGGTATCATTCCTAATTAAGAACCACTACCTTAGAGAAATAAAATAGCCAAGTCAAAAGACACTCGAGCAAAAGGTACAAGCCCAGTGCTGCACTGAAAGAAGATCCAGTAATATTTTCTGCCTATTTTGAAGTTTTGTACCTCTGTAAGACAACTTCTATTTTCTCTTCAGGAGGCATAGGACAATATCTCAAATTTTTATTTATGTTTTCCTGTTTTAAATACATTTTTTGAGCTGGGATCCTACTGTGTTGCCATGGCTGGCCTAAAACTCTTGGGCTCAGGTGATCCTCCCACCTCAGCCTCCTGTATTCATGGAATTACAGATACTCAGCACTACACTTAGCTGTATTTATTTTCCATTGTCACCACTGTGGCGTGGGGGTATGTATGCTACTGGCTGAGAATGCTTCTAAACATCCTACAGTGCACAAGACAGACCACCAAACAAAATGTTGATAGTGCCAGTTTGTGAAACTCTTCTCTAAGGAGAATGGTTAACTTAAAAATGTTCATCCAACAAAGGTGAAAAAAAAAAATGGTTACCAGTGGAAAAATCAATTCCGAAATCACAATGTAGTGCCCTTTTAGACATGAACTGGGTTTACATTCAATACCACAAGGGCATCCTTACAGTCCTTTCTTAAGTTACCTATACATTTCTAGCTTCTCAAATATATTCTTAACTGTTTTCTTGCTGTTTTTTCATTACTTAACACCTTTGACCTATGTTCATTTTATACTTGCATGTTTGTTTTTCTTTTAAACATTTGAAAATCGTATTTCAATAACTGCTTGGGAAAATAGCTAGAAGGATGTATAATTTTGGAAAACTTCATATTTAAAGTAAATTCATCTCTGGCTTTCATACAAAGGGTGAGATGCCAGGCACCGCCTTAGTGTAGCAGGGACTCCATCAGTTTAAGAAGACTCATCTTCCCCAGTCATTTCTGGGACAGCAGAGATATCATTTATAACTAGATTCTGCAATCCTTTCACCTTGAGTGAGCTCACCATCCTATTTAGCTAATCACCCCCCTGTTCAGCTGATCACCCCATATGCTATCGTGTGGAGCTGTCTTATTTTGGGGGAAGTCGGGCAATGCTTTTCTTCCTAACTCTAAACCTAATGCTCTACAAATATTGTTTGTATTTCCTATATTCTGTATTCCTTTCATCTTGGTGTCACCCCCAAAACATAATTTTTGCAAAGATACAACCTTCCTTCTGCTGTGAAGAAGACCTGTTTTCCCATGTATGGACAGATTTTGAAGCTGTCTGAGGCCTTTATCACAGTATCCAGAGGAAGAGTGTCAACACACAATAGGCCTTAATTAGGACCCAATCTGCTGAGCTGAGAGATTCTGCCACCTGGAAGCTGCAGCAGTTTTTCAGGATGAAATTAACAAAAGGAGACCATATAAAGAAAGACTGGATATTTGGAGCAGTGGAAAGAACTTGATTGTTGTGCCAAATTGTTTCCTATCCTGGTTCTACCCTTTATTAGGTGTCAGACATTAGGTAAACTATAGATCTGTGGATTGCTGCTTTTTGTCTGTGAAACTTTCCAGCAGTGTTGCTGTGAAGATAAATAAGATCAGATGTGAATTTTTGTTCACTATATCCTTGATATTCATTAAGAACAACAGACTTTCAGAAATGTAACCAACATGGCCACACTACAGTATATAATTCTTGCCATATAACATTATAATAGTAAGTGTTCAAAAAGCCACCATATTAAATGTAGAGTAAATGGGAAGTGTACATACCTGTGGCATATAGAATAATGTCCTACAACCCCTCACAAAAAGAAGTTCATGTCCTAATCCCCAGAACCTATGAATATTACCTTACGTGCGATGTAACTACAATAGTGGAAGTCAGAATGAGTTGAGGTAGGAAGGACTCAACCTGTCTCTGTCAGCTGTGAAGTTGGAGGAAGAGGGCCATGGGCTAAGGAATGCAGACAGCCTCTAGAAGCTGGAAAGGGGCAAGGAAGCAGATTCTCCCCTCGAGCCTCCGTAGGAACAAAATTTTAGCCTACGAAAATAAATTTTAGACTTCTGACCTCTGGAACTACAAAATGATAATTTGTGTTGTTCAAGCCACCAAGTTGTGATAATTTGTTGCAGCAGCAATAGGAAGCTAATAGAGCAGGGAATATTACTTGTTTATGGAATACATGAGGAGGGAATAGAACAGACACATCTCCTTTAATAATCTCTAGGGGTTAAAAGAGGAAGGGAAACCTGGCACATGTACATTAGAGAGTAGAGGGCCTAGATGGAGAAATGCAGATGATAAAGTCTTCAAAGGAGGTGAGGTTCCAGGGAATACGTTAGGGCAGAGATGAAAGACAGATAGATATATATCTCGTGCATTCACGGGAACAGGGGCATTTTGTTTCATATGTTGGAGTGGAGGAAGAAATTGTAGAAATTGGTTGATTCATTCATTCATTCATTCATTCATTCATCATCTATTTAAAATGGCTCCTTGTGTTTTAGGCACTAAGAGACTCAGTACTGAACTAGTGGGCACTATCCCTGACCTGAGGTAGCTTACAGTCTTCTTGAAGAAAAAGATATCTAACAAATAAAATCATTAGATATAAATAACAAACATCAATGATGGTGTGAAGAAAAGAATAAAATGTTACAGAAAGTAGTATTTATTGGAAACCTGATTTAGATTGAGAGAGTCAGGAAAAGCATCCCTGAAACAGTAGCATTTGTGTTGAGCTAGGAAGGCTAGCCAGGCTAGGGACTGTGCAAGCATGTCACAGAGGAGGAGGCAACAAAGGCAAAGACTGTATTTGAGTGAAACAGACTATGGAGAGTCCATTAAACAAGGAGGAGAAGGTCAAGATCTGGGCAGGCAGAGATGAGATTACATAGGAATTTAGGGATTTATTCTAAGACTTGGATTTCCTGATTCTTGATTATTCTGATTTCTCACATTTGAACTTCACCTTTAAATGACAGAATAATGAAAGGTCCAGATATGGATGCATGTTTAGTTCTCATCCATCTTACTTTAATTACAGTTGAAGAAAGTGAAGCATAGGGAGGTTATCTAACTATCTTAAAGTTGCTCAGCAGTGCTGCCTCTCAATCAGGAACTAGTACCCCTGGATTCACTTTTTCCTGTGCTTCTTCACTCATGGCACTGCCAACTGGGGGGATTCCAGAAGCTCCAGAAGGGACTGCTCCTGGAAAGGCAGACAGAAGGTCCCCTGCTGGTTCTGTGATTGCCGCTGGCCTGGCCTGCCTCAGATTCCATAATAGCCAGGCCTCTGAGAAGCAGAGCGTTTCTATCTCCTAGGAGAAAAGAGCTTTCTAGTAAGAGGTAAAGATCAAACTTAGGCTTAAGAAGTGGGAGTGCATATCCTGGAGCCCTCAAGGAGCTTGTCACGAAAGGAAAATATCTAAGTTAATTAGGTCCTACTTGTATTTTTTTTTCTCCATTGTAAACTTTCCAATCTTCTCAAGGTGACCTCGAGAAGATTGGAAAGTTTACAATGGAGAAAAAAATAAAAGAAATTTTCCTGCTGAAGAAAAAACTGAGAATAACTAAAACCCTGTTTAACTCTCTGCTAGTTGATGAATAGAAATACTTTTATTTTAAAATAAGCTAACTTCTTATTTTTGTGATTAGAAATATTTCTTAAGCATTTTTAGTTTAGTCAGGTCTGTTGCCATTGTGTAAGCTGAGAAGTCTCTGTGTGAGATAAGTGACTTTTTTTCCCCAACTGTACATAGATATAAGTAATCCTAAAAATGTATGTTAAGGGAGTTTTTGTGTCATTTAGTTACATTATGTCGTTACCTTGCATTATAGAATTCTCTAATGTTCTATTACTAAATGGCAAAATGCAAGCTCTCAGAGCTGAAAGAGTTTGAGGGGGAAAAAATTCTGCTAAATATCTCTTCTAGATGACACAAAATTTTGCCTCAAAAGGAGAAACTGAGTGAATAAACACCAAATAAAAAGCATCTGTCTCACCTGATCTTATTCCCGACATTATTGTAGTCTATGCCTGGATGGCCTTTGTCTAGATAATTGCAGCCACCCAGTGTTCTCGCAATTTGTCAGAATAGCATTTCTCAAACTATGGTTTCTAGGTCACCCACCTTATACCTAACTGATTCCACTGCTGGTTCTGTGATTGCTCCTGGCCTGGCCTGCATCAGATGCCATAACAGTGAGGCCTCTTAGAAGCAGAGAGGTTCTATCTTCTAGGAGAAAAGAGCCTTCTAGTAAGAGGTAAAAATCAAACTTACGCTTAAGAAGTGGGAGTGCATATCCTGGAGCCTTCACAGAGCTTGTCACGGAGCCCCACTATCCCAGGCTCTGTGGTGAGAAACGAAAGTTGAGAAAAACAACCTTTTAGACATACCCACTTTAATATAATATGAAAACCACTGCTATGTTAGTTTCCATGGGTTCCTATGTTAGCTTATGGTAGCCTACCTGAATTATGCATAACATTGTCATAGAGACCCATGCTACTGAGCATCTGAAGTTAGACTGTTGCAAAAGGAAATGTTTTGGATGATCTGGGCAAACAAGAACGCAGTGGCACCAGTTGCCAGTCTGCCCAGTGTACCCTTTGTTTCCAAGTCAGAACACAGTCACAGTCCAGGTTACCTTCTTCGAAGTTCTTGATAGATGTGAAGTGTCTCCAAGAGGGTATCTTTCAATGGGATGGCAAAGAACTAAGCCAGGATCAAGTATATATTCCCAACTAGAAAGACATCCACTCAGGTAGCACCAGCCTGTAACAAGGATTCAGCTACTCCCCTCCACAGACATCAGAAATAGGGAATATACTTTTCATTACCTTGTGCCTCCAAGGTTTTGTGTAACACGCAAAAGCTCTGTTCACTGGCTTAGTTTCTCTGAAGAGTTGCTCATTGGACACAGAGGTCTAACACTTTTTAGCTCAATTGTCTTACTTAATTTAACAAATCAGAGTATAGCTGCGCCTAATACATTGAAATACTGTGTGGTCTTCAGATACAGAATAAGAGAAGGTCATTACCTTTTCATTCTAATCACAATATTTTCTATTAATATGCAAGTTGGTACTTGATTACCTTTTCTTAATTTTCAAAAAGAATCACAACCATAATCTTGAGAAATTTATTATGTAATTCAATATACTAAATGTTTATGTTTACACTATTTAAAAATCATAATTAGATTTAAAATTATCTTTGTCACACTACAGAGGATAAAATCAAAATCTTTTTGAGTTAACTCATCATTCATGCATTAGAGATACTAAGTTAGGTACCTAAGATCACACAGCTATGAAGAAGTGGATGCAGGATTTGAACTCATGTGGTTCAATTCTAGAATCTAACTGTTACACACTGCAGGTCTCCTCCACACAGGGCAGATAGGTACACATAGGGTAAAGATAGCTAACCTTGGCACCTTCTGTCATCAGCAGTACTGTCTACTGGCAGCTTCCTGTCTGACCTGGAGCAAAACTCTAATGCACCCTCTAAGATTCCTGTCCCCTAGTGTCTTTGCTCTGTGCAATGTATTCCATTTGAGTGGAATTGGGGCTAGTACATAGGACAGAATGCCAGTCCTGTGATTAGATTGCTAATCAGTTGACCTTTGAGTTAGTCAAAAAAAAGATTACCCTCATGGGGGCTGACCCAGTGAGGTGAGCTCCTTAAGAGTGAAGTGTTACACTCTCTTGTTAGCTGTGAAGACACAGTATGCATGAGTTCTACAGTAGCCATGAACTGATCCCTCAGATGTGGATGCAGCCAGCTGACACCTTGACTGCAGTTTTGTGATACTCTGAGAAATGAAGCCAGATAACTTATTCTCAGGTTTGTGGTAATTTGTTATGTGCAATAGAAAACTGATACAGGGTGTCTCTGTCTTATTTCTTTGATATATCACTCGAGCTCTGACCTCTCCATCTGCTCACAGTGTTCTTATCCATGATCACTCATGACTCAAATCATCCATTGAGGGGTTCCTTTAGAACTGCCTCTGCATCTACAGTAAATCTGTGTCAATCTTTTCCCATTTTCTATATATTCTGATTCTTTTTTACTGCAACTGGCTGCCTAGTGATCAATATACATTTTGCTAAATAATTATGCTTTTCCTGTCCCTCTGCACATCATACTAGTTCTGTGAACAAGAGAATTGGTTAGATGTCTTGGTAGACATTTAGCTTTGTGCCTTTTCTATGTTGCTTCCCACAGAATCTCTAGCATGCAACCCTGTTCCCAGCACATAGTGGATGCTTACATAGTATTTGTCAAATAAATGAATTCATGTGGTATCATACAGAGGAAAATATATACTGGATAAGTGAATTTACTTTTCAAGCAGTAGGAGATGCCCTGATCAGCTGAATGGTAGTGATTTCATTGCTTCTGTGGGTCCCTCAGCCTCAGTGTCAGATATAGATGTGTCTACACTATGTGCTTACACAGTGTTGCTGAATGACAGAAATAGAGACCGTCTAGGCAAGAACAGATTTATTTATGTGCAACCTTGAGTGGAGCTTCAAAACTAGCTGACTTAGCATGTGAGTTTTGTTTTTAGGCATTTCTTTCTCTTCATCTCTTCAAAGCACAAATCAGATGGAATGAGTGTGGTGCTCTGAATCTGTGCAAAGTCAGGTGACACGAGCTAGCTGTTTTTGAAAAAGCAGCACAGTTTTCTTCATGGCTGTGTCAGCAATCCAGGCTACAGCGGGCCTCCAGAGAATCACAGAGGTCAGTAGAACGCACCACACATGGCAGGATTTACTGTTTATGCTTAGCACTACATGATGTTATGGTCTCTGCCACACAGTAAACTACAGAGTTAATGCACATGATATTCCGCCTACACCCTCTCATCTTCCCAGCCTCCTGCAATAAGTAGTCAGTGGATAAAAAGGAAAATATGATGAGTGTGTATTGGGGGAACAGAAGAAGGAATTAAAATTTCCAGGGCATTATTTGCCAAATATTGTGTCAGGCACTTTATGAACATTATTTCATTTGACTCTCACATTAACCTACCTAAAAATAAGCATGTTATTCCTGTTATACAAAGGGTGCAAAGGAGACTTACAAAGGACTGATCAACAACAAATACTGAAAGCAGAGGATTTGAATCTAGGACTGTTCAAAGCTCAGGCCAATGCTTGTTTTATGATTTCCTAGTTGTCAAAATACATCCAGGAGTTGGGGCCTGAGTTTGAACCTGGTGGCTGAGTGTCTCCAGTACAAAGAGGAGGCTTTATTGTCTGAAATGGTCTGAAGAACTGCTCTTCCTAAGCGATGTTTGAAAGTCTCCAGGTGCTTGTTTCCCAAATAAATGTTGGTGCTTGTGAGTAATGAAGGATCAATTTCTGCCTCATTTTCAGCCTGTCTAAATTCAACTCATTCTTTAAGACTGAGTTTAAAGGCTTTATTTGTGTGAAGACATATCTCTTCCTTCCTTAATGCTTCTAGAGAATATTATTGCACTACTATTTGTTATTTATTTTATTCACGATTTTATTACTGCTCATTCACTCAGATATAACAACTATTCTATGTATACTATTCTATACATGAATAATGTAGAAAATAGCAAAAAATAATAACTCAGTTTATGAAGCAGAGAGCCACGCCAAAAAATAATTGCACATTACGTTAGAAATGTTATAAAACGTATCTAAGAATTATACTGGAGCAAGTGTGACATGCATCTGCTATCTCTGGGAGTGAGAGGGGATTATGAGGACACTATCACTGAGTTTTAATTGGTGAATAAGCTCTTTACTTGATAGACAAAAGGGTAGAAAAGCATCCTGGGAAGAAAACAGAGCATATGCAAAGACTTAAAAGTGAGTGAAAGATTGTTTATGTTGAGAAGACTGCAAGTTATACCACATGGCTGGAGAGTACTGCATGATGGGATTTGTAAGCAGAGTAAAGATGGGAACATCTTACAGATCCAAGTCATCAAGGGGTTTGCATACAAGCTAAAATGAGTGGATTTGTTTTTGCTGAAGGTGAGGGAAGATACAATTTGCTTTAGAATGAATGAGGGCTGAGCAGGTTGTATTTTAGAAAGGTCATATTGGAAGCACTAGGTAGAAGAGATTAAAGCAGAGAGGGTAATACCGAGGGCAGGGAGACAGTTTGAGTGCTCACTGGTTGATTCAAAAAAAATTTTACAGACCTCCTAAATTAATGCTAATAGCAAAAAAGTGTCAAGGAGAAATTTTTAAAATGTTAAGCTGACTGATTCCAGAGCTAGATAGTTGATGAACAGAGGAATGAGAGGGGAAAAAAAGGAGAAATTTAGGGATTCTGATTTAAGAAGCAAAGAGAAAACGCTTAAGGAGGGAGGTAGATTGTGTGAAAGGTGATTATTTTTGTCTATACTTTAGAATTCTATTTATGTAAGTACATAAACAGAAACAATGAATCTATGGTTATAGAGGTTAAAATGTTGGTTTCTTTAGAAAGGAAATAGTTTGTGACTGAGATAAAAGTTGACGTGGTTTTTCTTAAACGTTGCATTTATTCATATGGGTGCTGGTTACATGGCTTAACTCAGCTCGTAGAACTACACTGGGCTTTTCACTTATAATTTGTATACTTTTCTATATGTATGGTATAATTGAGTAACATCTTTAGTTAAAATGACTTTAAAATTAAATGGTTTTTTAAAAAGTATAAATACAGATGAAGAGAGAATTAGTTAAATGAAAGATACTTTTCAAAAAGTAATGTTACATGAAATATGATCTCTGCCTTTCCCATCATGATAACCTTTCCCAGTTGTTCTGCTTTCCCACTTTCATTGACTTCTTGTTGTTACTTAATTATTAGTTCTTTCTAGTATTCTATCGATGACTTTCCTCCTTTCCAAATTATAAGTACTTTTTATGTACTGAAAGAAATCACTATTTTTGAAAGCATAGTATCTGGGATGTAAGAAGTTGGTTAAAATATTAATCAAATGGTATCCGTGCAATATCAGACATACTAGAAATATTTGAAATAACTTTTAGAAATTTTTTAAAGACTTTTGTTTTTGTTTTGTTTGGTTGTTGCTTTATAGTTCAAGAAATGGTTTCTCCTAAAGAAATCCTAAACAGAATTAATCCTGAAAATATGAGAAAGTAATGAAAATTTAGTCATATCAAAGTAGAAAAAATTATCTTTTAAAATATGGTAAAAGCAAGATATAATGAAATGATGTAGGAGAAAGTACACAATTATGTAATTTATGGACAGTTTTCTAATTGTTTATTTATTTTTACTTTGCTCTTCTAATTTACTTGTTCTATACCATCCTAAACAAATATGATTATAATTTAAACCTTTTGTTTGGAAATAATTATCTATTTGCATGCAGTTGTAAGCAATAATTTGAAACAATAACCTATATCCTTTACCCAGTTTTTCCTAGTGGTTATGTCTTGCAAAACTAGTACAGTATCAAAACCAGGATTGATACAGTCAAGATGCAGAACATTTCCACTACAGTGATCCCTCATCTGTCCATTTTATTAAGTCACACCACCTCTTTCTTCCCAAACCATGGCAGTCTTAAACACTAGAAACTATCAATATTTTCTCCATTTCTAAAATTTTCTAATTTCAAGAGTGTCATTTAACTGGTGTCATACAGTATGTAAACATTTAGATTTTCATTTAGCATAATTTCATGATGATTTGCCAAATGTGTTGTGTATATTAGCTTATTTTTCTAATTGCTGACTATTACTACATGTGTGTTAGTCTTTTGGGACTGCTGTAGCACAGTACTATAACTGAGTGGCTTATAGACAACAGAAATGAATTTCCCACAGTTTTGGAGTCTGAGAAGTCCAAAATCAAGATACCAACAGATTTATTGTCTGGTGTGAACCCACTTTGTCACCTCTTCCTGTGTCCTCAAATGGTGGAAGAGGTGACCAGCCCCCTCTGGCCTTTTTCATATTAGTGCTAACATCATTCATGAGGATGTGGCATTAATTAAACATAAGAATTTTGGAGGAACACAATCATTCAAACTATTGCACCATGGTATGTGTGTATGACAGTTTGTTTAGCCATTCACCTGTTAACAGTCATCTGAGTTCTTTCTAGTTTGGGGCCATTATGAGTAAAGCTATTTGAACATCCATGTGTAGGTTTTGTTTGAACATAATTTTTCATTTTTTCTGGAATAAATGTCCAAGAGTTCAATCTGGGTCTTATGATAGTGGCATGTTTTAACATGTTTTCTTCCCAGGATTGCTATAGCATTTTACATTCCTACCAGCATTGTGTGAGTAATCCAGTTTTCTACATTCTTACAATATTTTTTTCCTTTATTACTTTAGCCATTCTGATTGGTCTATAGCAATACCACATTCTGATTATAATTTGCATTTACTTACTAGCTGATAGTGGTGAACATATTTTTATGTAATCATTTGTCATCAGCTACATTTTGAAAATTTAAAAAAGAAGATGCTGATAAATTTTTGGTTGACATATACAAAAGGCTATTATAAATAACATTACCCAAATCAGAAGAATATGATTGGCTTTAGCTACAAATTTGAAAGAAACGGACCAACATGAAGTCAGTGGTTAGATGGAACAAAGTAAATTAAAGACAACATAAGAGTATATACAAAGTTGGATGAGAAAAAGAGGGGCATCAAGAGGGAGGATCCAAGATGGCCGAATAGGAACAGCTCCAGAGGGCAGTTCCCAGCACAAACAATGCAGAGAGTGAGTGTCCACAGCATTTCCAAACAAGTTTTCACTTCCCACAGAACTGGAGGTTCATGGGCTGAAAAGCACCATGAGTTTTCAGTGCAGTGGTTTTAGCCAGTGCCAGGTTGGCACACAGAAACTCACACAAATCTGGGTGGCCGTTTCAACTGGCCCCTGGAACACCTGGGAGACAGAGCTGCCCATTAAACTGAAAGGGAGGGGTCTGAGACAGGGAGCCAGGTGATCTGGCTTGGCGGGTACCAACCCCACAAAACAAACAATCTGAAATGCTCTACATTGAGAGTTCCACAGCAAGTGCAACTGGACCCAGGATGGTCCAGCTCAGTGAGGGGAAGGGCATCCCTCACTACCAAGGCAGTCCGCCACTACCAAGGCAGTTCACACAGCAGCTGGGCAGAGCCTGCGGCAGCTCATCAATGCCTCTGCTGGCAGACTGTGATTAGATTACTGCATGCAGGACAGGGCATCTATGACAAAAGGCAGCAGCATGACAGGAACTTATAAATAAAGCTGACCTTCCTAGGACGGCTTGCTAGGACGACCTTCCCAAGCACCTGGGAAAAGAGGTGGCAGGTATGACTTCCACAGCAACAGACTTAAAAGTAGCTGCCCAGCATCTCTGCATGGAATAATGGAGCTCCCAGCACAGCACTTGAGCATAAGGGGCAGACTGTCTCCTCAAGCAGCTC
Organism: Saimiri boliviensis; assembly: GCF_048565385.1. Lineage (NCBI taxonomy): Eukaryota > Metazoa > Chordata > Mammalia > Primates > Cebidae > Saimiri > Saimiri boliviensis. Next base: position 79,628,801 of record NC_133450.1, read on the forward strand.
CCTGACCCCCGTATACCCAAAGAGACACCTCATAAAGGAGAGTTCAGGCCAACATCTGGCAGGTAACCTTCTGGGATGAAGATAGCAGAAGAAGAAACTGGCAGCAACCTTTACTGTTCTGCAGCCCCTGTAGGCAATCCCCAGGCAAGCAGGGTCTAGAGTGGGCCTCCAGTAGTCCTGCAGCAGGGGGGCCTGACAGAAGGAAAACTAAGAAACAGAAATAACTTCATCATCAACATAAAGGACATCCACTCAGAGATCCCATCTGAAAGTCACCAATGACAAAGACCACAAGTAGATAAAACCACTAACATGGGAAGAAACCAGCTCAAAAAGGATGAAAACACTCCAAACCAGAATGCCTCTCCTCCTCCAAAGGATCAAAATTCCTCACAGCTAGGGATCAAAGATAGATGGAGAATGAATCTGATGAATTGACAGAAACAGGCTTCAGAAGGTGGGTAATAACAAACTTTTCTGAGCTAAAAGAACATGTGCTAACCTAAAGCAAAGAAACTAAAAACCTAGAAAAAAGGTTAGATGAGATGCTGACTACAATAAACAGCTTAGAGAAGAATATAAATGACTTCATGGAGCTGAAAAACACAGCATGAGAACTTCTCAAAGCATACACAAGTTTCAATAGCCGGTTCGACCAAGCAGAAGAAGGGATGACAGAGATTGAAGATCAACTCAATGAAATAAAACAAGAAGGCAAGAATAGAAAAAAAAGAGTGAAAAAAAAATGAATGAAGCCTCCAAGAAATATGGGATTATGTGAAAAGACCTAATCTGCGTTTGATAGGTGTACCCGAATATGATGGAGAGAATGAATCCAAGCTGGAAAACACTCTTCAGGGTATTATTCAGGAGAACTTCCCCAACCTAGCAAGCCAGGCCACGATTCACATCCAGGAAATACAGAGAACACCACAAAGATATTCCTTAAGAAGAGCAACTCCAAAGCACGTAATCATCAGATTCACCAGAGTTGAAGTGAAGGAAAAAATGCTAAGAGCAGCCGAGAAAAAGAGGTCGGGTTACCCACAAAGGGAAGCCCATCAGACTTACAGCGAATCTCTCTGCAGAAACCCTCCAAGCCAGAAGAAAGTGGGGACCAATATTCAGCATCCTGAAAGAAACAAACTTTCAACCTAGAACTTCATATCCAGCCAAACTAAACTTCATAAGTGAAGTAGAAATAAAATCCTTTATGGACAAGCAATTGCTGAGAGATTTTGTCACCACCAAGACTGCCTTACAAGAGCTCCTGAAAGAAGCACTAAACATGAAAAGGAACAACCAGTACCAGACATTCCATACATGTTCCAAATGGTAAAGATCATTAACACAGTGAAAAAAAAAAATGTGTCAACTAATGGGTAAAACATCCAGCTAGCATCAAAATGGCAGGATCAAATTCACACGTAACAATATTAACCTTAAATGTAAATGGGCTAAATGCCCCAATCAAAAGACACAGACTGGTAAATTGGATAAAAAGTCAAAACTCATTGGTGTGCTGTATTCAGGAAACTCATCTCATGTGCAGGGACACACACGGGCTCAAAATAAAGGGATGGGGGAAGATTTATCAAGAAAATGGAGAGCAAAAAAAAAAAAAAAGCAGTTGAAATCCTAGTTTTTGATAAAATGGACTTTAAACCAACAAAGATTAAAAGAGACACAGAAGGGCACTACATAATGTTAAAAGAATCAATGCATCAAGAAGAGTTAATGATCCTAAATGTATACACACCCAATACAGGAGCACCAAAGTATATAGCAAGTTCTTAACGACCTACAAAGTGACTTAGACTCCCACACAATAATAGTGGGAGATTTTAACACTCCACTATCAATATTAGACAGATCTGCAAGACAGAAAATTTACAAGGATATCCAGGACTTGAACTCAGAGCTGGACCAAGCAGATCTAACAGACATCTACAGAAATCTCCATCCCAATTCCACAAAATATACATTATTCTCAGCACCACATTGTACCTACTCTAAAATTAACCACATAATTGGAAGTAAATCACTCCTCAGCAAATGCAAAAGAACAAAAAACATAACAAATAGTCTCTCAGATCACAGGGTAATCAAAAATAAGAACTCAGAATTAGGAAACTAACTGAGAACCGCACAGCTTCATGGAAACGGAACAACTGGCATCTGAATATCAACTGGGTAAACAATGAAATGAAGGTAGAAATACAGATGTTCTTTGAAACCAACGAGAATGTAGACACAACGTACCAGAATTTCTTGGACACATTTAAAGCAGTGTCTAGAGGGAAATTTATGGCAATAAATGCCCACATGAGAAGCAAAGAAAGATCTAAAATCGACACACTATCATCAAAATTGAACGAGCTAGAGGAGCAAGATTTAAAAAAAAAAAAAAAAAAAAAAAAAAAAAAAAAAAAAAAAAAAAAAAACTCAAAAACTAGCAGAAGACAAGAAATAAGATCAGAGCATAACTGAAGGAGATAGAGACACAAAAAACCATTTTTAAAAAATCAGTAAATCCAAGAGCTGGTTTTTTGAAAAGAATCAATAAAATAGTCTGCTAGCCAGTTTATAAAAAAGAAAAGAGAGAAGAATCAAATAGATGCAATAAAAAACGATAAAGGGGATATCACCACTGATTCTTCAGAAATACAAACTACAATCACAGATCACTATAAACAACTCTATGTACATAGTAAACCTGGAAGAAATGAATACATTCCTGGACACTTGCACCCTCCCAAGACTAAACCAGGAAGAAACTGAAACCTTGAATAGACCAATAACAAGGGCTGAAGTTGAGGCAGCAACTGATAGCCTCCCAACCAAAAACAGTCCAGGTCCAGACAGGTTCAAAGCTGAATTCTACCAGACATACAAAGAGGAGCTGGTACTATTCCTTCTGAAATGATTCTAAACAATACAAAAAGATACCAAAACCCAGCAGAGACACAACAAAAAAAGAAAACTTCAGGCCAATATCCATGATGAACATGGACACAAAAATCTTCAATAAAATTCTGGCAAATAGATTGCAACAACACATCAAAAATCTTATCCATCACGATCATGTAGGCTTCATTCCGGGGTTGCAAGGCTGGTTCAACGTATACAAGTCTATAAACATAATCCACCACATAAACAGAACCAAAGACAAAAACCACATGATTATCTCAATAGATGCAGAGAAGTCCTTCAACAAAATTCAACAGCCCTTTATGCTAAAAACTAGATATCAAAGGAACATATCTCAAAACAATGAAAGGTATTTAGGACAAACCTACAGCCACTATCATACTGGATGGGCAAAAACTGGAAGCATTCCCTTTGGATTAATCTGGAAACCATAATTCTCAGCAAACTGACACAAGGACAGAAAACCAAACACCACATGTTATCTTAGGTGGGTGAAGAACAATAAGAACACAGGGACACAGGGAGGGGAGCATCACAAACTGGGGTCTGTTGGCGGGGGGGCCAAGGGAGGGACAGCATGCAGCGTGGGGAGTTCAGGGATGGATAACATGAGGAGAAAGGCCAGATGTATGTGACAGGTCGATGGAGGCAGCAAACCACATTGCCATGTGTGTACCTATGTAACAATCCTGCATGATATGCACATGTACCTCAGAGCCTAAAGTACAATAAAAAAGGGGGAGGGGCATCTTTGATACCAGCATTTGAAGACATGGAGACTCAGAAAGTATCAATAAGCATGGCAAAGCTCAGGTGAGCTGTCATGGAAATGCTTAAAGCATGAGAATTACATGAAATTTGAAAATCATTGGAAACCCAGTACAGAGAGAAATGAAAAAGTTTGCAGGGAAGAGGTGTCTGATACTGGAATCACAGACAAGTGAGACATTCAAAGTGTGGCAAGCTTGAGAAAGGCAGAAACTGGAGAAGTGTACATCTAAGGCAATAGCAGGAATTACCCAAAAAGCAGGTGCCTTCCAAGAAAGTCAATCTGAATATGTTTCCTGAATAGTAGATGTTTCTTTAGTTTGAAGGCTCAGAATTTCACACTTGGGAACAGTTCTCAAGTGTGGTATCTTACAGAAATTTGGTTACTGCAAGGGAAGTCTAAGGGATGGGTCAATACATATGTGGTTCTTTACTTGGCTGGATAAGAGTGTTTAAAAGGGACCACTAGACTAGAATAATGAAAGTGTGCTGTTTAGGATATACCTACTGAAGGGTTGGGGTTGTGGATTCTGTTAACTCATTCTCCACCATAAACATTGGCCCAAGAGCTCAGCTGCCATGAGAAGCAGTCCACATTAGTGTATTTATCATGATTAGCCACGGTTTCTGTTTCTCATTTCTCTTTACCTTGTTCCTCCCTTAGGGAGAAAATTTAGAATTATTAGTTAATTTCTTACAGGGAAATACACACAAATACAAAAATGTGGTCAATTTTTGAGCTAATATATGAGCCTCAGGGATTAGACTTTGACAAAACTTAAAAAAAGGTGAGGTTATAAAACATAACAGTAAAAGATCGTGTGGCTCAACCTGCTTAAACAATATCAGCGACTACCTCTGGACTCCTTCTTATGTGAGAGAAACAAACCACTATGTGTTTAAATTACTCTTAGTCTGGTATTCTGTTACTTGCAACCAAAAGGATCTGTAGTTCATTGAAGCATTCTGGAATGATGATGTTAAAAGCTGCTAACTTAGATTCATCTCTGGTTTTTTGTTGTTATTGTTGCAGTAAAGGAATACCTGGGGGTGGCCAATCAATTAAAAGAGCTTATTTGGCTCATGATTCTGCTGCCTGGAAGACTGGGCATCTGGGGAGGGCCACAGGCTGCTTCCACTCATGGACAAAGGCAGAGAGGAGCCAATGTATGCAGAGGTCCCATGGTGAGAGAAGCAGCAGTAGAGATAGGAGAAGTTCTAGGAATTTTTAATCAAGAAGCTCTTATAGGAATTAATAGTGTGAGAACTCACTTATTCCCAAGGGAGGGTATTAATCTATTTATGAGAAATTTGCCCCATGGCCTAAACACCTCTGATTAGGCCTCACCTTCAAAATTAGGGATCAAACTTCAACATGAGGTTTGGAAGAGACAAACTTCCAAACCATAGAAATCTCCAAATTAGAGTGCTATCCTCCCAAATCTTGACTTTGTTTTTACATGAAACACAGTGTAAGCAAGCTAGAACATTTCACCTAACCTCATGCATGAGAGAAATAGAGAGTTGTCCATATAATCTCAGATAGGAATTTTGAAATGATCCACTCCCCCTGAAGCCTCCCATACCAAGCACACATGGTAGTTCATTTTTATTTTATCTTTTCCCATTTGTTCCTTTTGAGTATTCTAACAATACTAGGGCAAAACACATTAAACGCATACATTGAAATATTAGTGAATGATGAGATAATATTTCTTCTTGGAATAAGAGACAACCTGAGCTTGAAATCTCCAGGAATCTGAGGAGTTGGGGAAACAGTGCAAACAGCATAAAACAGTCATCAAAGGCAAGTGAGGCTCTGTAGACTTAATTTACCCTGTTTGTGGTTGTTTCTCATACAGAAAGCCAGATTTGGTCAGCTCTACTTATAAGTCCTGACTCTGCTATTATATTGCTGGGGTCTCTGGAACCTGAATATGTATTCCAGAGGCAAAACAGCCACCTGCATAGGGTCTGTTCATGAGATGGCAAATTTACAACACATTTTAACAATTCTCCTTCTACTCGAAGTTTCTAATCAATCTAATTTTGCCCACCACACAGCCAGGGTTTTATGTGAAGGCAGCTGTCCATCCTACTCTCAATGCAGGATCTGTCATGATGTATAGTTTGTGTGTATCATCACCAAGAATGGGCCCAGGAATTCAGAGAGGTGAGAAAGACTAAACAAACATGCTTAACTAGTTGAATATCAGTTTGGGGCAGAAATCTCATAAAATGATCTTTCCTTCCCTCTAAATCTCCCAATGAATATAATGCTTTTGATCAAAACATGTAGCATGCACAGAATAAATTTCTCTGTATATTAAAAGGAGTTATGTTTCCTCATGAAAAAGAGGAATTTTTTCCTCTTTTTATAATTTCAGATCAGAAGTTTTGAAATGATCCAGTGCCCCTGGAGCCTCCCAAATCTAGTACACACAGGTGTAGAGATTATTTTCTTGCCTTAATAGGAAACTTGGATCATGCTTCTTCAGAATTTATCCTAATACGGGAATGATTAAGATAATTGTTAAGCTGATACTTTCCAGTCTCAACATAAAATTCTTATTTTAACTTAATAATTATAAGGAGCTAACTCAATTTCTTATACTTTCACTTGTGGAGTAAAGGATGTATTCTCAAGCAAATAACAAGCTTCTAAGGAATTATCCAAATCGACAAATACCTTTACTCCAAATTGCTCACAGCATGTGGTAGCATGAATCCAAATCAATTTCTCTGTCCTCCAGCCATAACAGAAGCGGATAACAAACATGAAACACGGGCTTTTCCGCAGTTAATTTGGAAGAAAGTGTTATACCTGGAGAAAACCTGATGGTGTTTACTGGGTAGGAACATGTACCTGTTGAGTATTTGAGGGAAAACTGTTTCGAATGTCTCTAAACATCCTTTTTCAGATAAAAGAGAGGTGAGAAACCCTTGCTCCGAATATTGGCAGAGAAAGATTTCATAGCACCTTGTATTTCCTGTTGTGCATGTATGCACCCCAAGTTGTTAAAAATTAAAAAAGGAAAATGAAATTAGCTCACCAAGGGCTTAATTATATCCCCTTCAATGGGCATCAATACTATTGGCAGCCCTGACAGGGATAGTCTCTTGACAAATCAAGTTGTTGTGTGAGGCATGAAGTGTTAGATTATGAGCGAGCCAGCATGACACTGTGATTCATTGTTGCTCTATTACTGAGGGGAAGCAAGATTTCTGTTTTTTTAACGAGTATGAATTTCTAGTGAGACAAATGAATCCTTTTGTTCAACTTCAAGAGTTCATCTTCAGTATCTCAGAACAGAATTATTTTAGAGACTCAAACATGTGAAGACTCAGAGGGGTATGAAATAATGATGCGTAAAGCTTTCCATCCTGAAACACACCCTTTGGAATTCTAAGAAGGGCCTACCGTGAGCTGAGCTAGTCAAATAACAAGTGATAAAGTTGAATCCCTCCAGTGTAGAATGTAATGTTTTAATAGATATTGTTTTAGCATTCAGTGTTTCACATCATGGTCACTAACTCACACTGTCACTACTGTGATGATATGAGTATTATAAATTTTATTAAAGAAAATTTTCTGCTTAGCAAGTATTCAGAAACCTCTGGCTTTATATAAAAAATTGCCAGTCTTTTTCTGATATGGGTATAAGACTAGTTGCTTCGTATGTTTATAAAATAAAATGTTACTACTAAAATACATTTTTTAAAAAACAGGAAACACACTAAGATAAGTTGAAAATAATACTCGAATTCTGAAGTATTGAAACATACAACATGATTAAACTCCAGAGGATTATGCTGAATGGAAAAAAATTGCCAATCCTTAAAGGTTACTTACTGCATGAGCCCACTCATAAAACATTATTGAAATGACAGAATTATAGAAATGAAAAACAAATTAGTGCCTTCCAGGGAGAAGCGATAGAGCAAGAAGGGAAGAAGAGATGGATATGGCTAGGAAAGGGCAGTAAAAGGGGTCTTTACGGTAATGAAAAGGTTCTGTGTCTTAATTCTATTAATGTCAATATCCTGGTTGTGATATTGTACTATAGTTCTGCAAGATGCTATCATTGGGAGGAATTCTTTAAAGTACACGGGGCCTCTTTGTATCATTTATTATAACTTCTTGGGAGTGTAATAATCTCAAGATTAAAAAATAATTTTAGAAAGTTTAAATCAAGTTCATACAACCTAAAAACAATTTTAGAAAGCATTTCTATGTATGTATTTTCAGTCCTTTAATATGCATAGATTTTTTTTCTTTTTACAAAGCTGGTCTATAACTCTGTGTTTTTATGTAACCTAAATTTTTTATTTAACTATACGGTTTGAGCATTTTCCCATTAGCAATCAATCTTGTTAATAAAAATGCTATTTTGGCTGAATATTTATGTATAGCAACTGCATTGGAATACTTGTACAAAGTTAAATATTTTAAAACATATTCAGACATAATTTATAGATTGCTAAGTTAATGTTTTCATACCTGCAGTAGGAAGTATTAATATTTCACACCCTCCCTTTGCTTACATCAAGGGTCTACAAGTTCTTATACTGATGCCATGAACCTGAGCAATCTCTTTTCTTCCCATGATTCTTCAGTGTGTGGGTTAGCAGACTGAGGAGGTAAAATATAAGAGGCAAGAACAGGGAGCTGCTTGTTTCAGAAGTGTTGAGGATTGAGTATGTGCTTAATCATGAGTATCAGGGTGCAATTCTACACACCATTCTCTCCAGCCACTGTTCTCATTCTTTTCCAAATAATCCCTTTGGGATCAGGGTGAGAGCAATGTAGAAAATCTTCTTTTCAGTAGAAATAAAAAGACATAAAGATACTGTAACTTGAAAAACCTTATGCAGCTGACAGCCTATGTTCCTGTCTTTGGAAACTCCAGGGTTGTTATTTGAATTCAACCTGAAATCTTTCAGTTACTTGTAGGGTTTTGTATTTTTGTTAATGTCTTTCACAGATAACAATACTAAAACTCCTGCCCCGAGAATGGGGGCGTTGAGACAGTACTCCTAAGTCATTTGTCCTTTGATCTATACCTCATACAATATACAAAAAGAAAAAAAAAAAAGAAAAAAAAAGGATCATAGACATAGATACATAGATGTAAAGCTAAAACTATAAAACTTATAGGGGAAAACATAGAAAGCTATCTTTGTGACCCTTAGGGAATGATTTCTTATACAAGAGATCAAAAGCATGATTTAAAAGGGAAAATATTGGTAAATAGAACTTGATTGATATTAAAATTTTGCTCTTTCATAAATACAGGTAGGACAATGAAGACAAGACATGCACAGTATACAAGAAATGATTTGCAAAGCACATATGCAATAAATGATTTTATCCAGAATGCACAGAAACTCTCAAAACTCAGTAATAGAAATATAAGATACCTGAAAAATAAGTAGGCAAAAGATGTGCACAGACCCATCAATAAAAATGATACATGGGTAACAAATAAGCAAATGAAAAGATGCACAACCTCATTACTAAATAAGAAATGCAAGTAAACTTCACAAAAAGATACCTCTACACAACTTAAAATTGCTAAGATTGAAAAGTATATCAAATCTTGGTGAGGAAGTAGAAGAACTACAACTCTCACACACTGCTGATTGCAATGTAAAGTGATACAATCACTTTGGTAAAACAAGTTAGTAGCTTTTTTTTACAAAATTAAACTCACACATACCATTTGCTTCAGGCTAGTTATCAATGCATCCCCTCACCCCACCCCCAAAATTATATGCTCTCTCAGTGACCTGTAAACATAAACATCCATAGCAGCTTTATCTTCAGTAGCCCCAAACTGAAAACAACCCAAATGTATCAACAGATACTGTGTATATCCGTACTATGGAATACTAGGAACAGACCATTGATATATAATGAACGAAAATCAAAATGACTGCGCTGAGTGAAAAACACCAAACAGTACAGGGTACACACTGTATGACTGCATTTGTACAGTACCCTAGGTGATACAAACTAATTCATAGTGACAGAAAACTTATAAATGGATAAATGTGTGTGTGTAGAATCAAAGAGAAGAGAAAGAAGGAATTACAAAATGACATAAGAAAGTTTTGGAAGTTGATGGATGTGTTCATTATTTTGATTATAGTGTTTTCACGGGTGTACATTTACACAAAAAATTATCAAATATGCTAATATATGTACTTTTTATTGTATGTCAGTTATACCTCAATAAAGCCTAAAGCAATATTAGAAAGGTACGTATGAGCAAATGAAACTTTATAGTCACTATATAACACATAAATTATTTTATGTCACTATGTAACTTTAAATTACTCCTTTAACATAGAGGCAATCGGATAATTTGAAATCTGCATATAAACTCTAATTAACAATAAGAAATGAATTGATTGCTGACTGAAAACGGGGCAAAATGGCTCTCTCTGGGGGTATTAATCGACAACATCAAGAAAATCTCTTTTTTGTGAAATATCAGCAAAGATGACAACTCTTATGGGTGGAAGTTACTGCTATGCCCAGCTCCTTGCAATTCTGGAGCTAGAAATTATGACCATTATTTATCTGTCCCCACCTTAATCAGATTTCTGACTCTAGGTAGTTGAAATGGCTTCATCAAAATAGGCACTCACTGTTAGCATCCCTGACCACACATTCAGTTATTTAGATCAAAGAAGCTTCCCACTAGAAATTTTTGGAGGACTATTGGAGCCATAATAGCTGAATAAAGTGGTTTTCAGTCTTCAGAGTGAATGTCAATCAGCATGCATCATGCATAAAGACTTGTTACACATTTAATTCCCAAACTAAAGTCTTCCATGTTCTACTTCAGTAAGTTTAGAATTGGGGCACTGAGATAAGTCTGATGAAGATATTCTCAAATTATACTTTGAGACATCCAAATGTATTAGTTATTTTTTAATGTACTTTGTTTTTTTAAAGGAATTTAATGTTTGAGTTCAAACCAAATATTAAACTGATAATTTGCTTTTATATTATAACCTCAAGATCCTTGTTATAGTTAGAACTGAGAGCTTTTCCTCCCTGGCTTCTCCTTTCCTCATGGTTCAAGTAGGTTTAGCACATGACATTTTCAGAAAGACTACTGTGGGCCAGACACCAGGCTCCACATCAAGAGCACAAAGCTCTTTGGCCCTTGTAACAGTGGAATCTGGGAGGATCTGATATAGCAAAATGACCAAGCAAGAGATTCTGTGTCAGGATCAGCTGGTTCTTCCCTGGCATTATGGTGCCTGCTTCTTCCCTTAATATATTATCTTATCTATAAAATGATGACTGGGTTAGCTGCTCTCTAACTTCTCTTCCAAAATTTACATGACACAACTCTAATTTATGTCTAAAATAGATTAGTTTCAGTCCTGTTGTCCAAAACAAACATACTTAGGGGACTCCAATTGTATAACTAAATAAAAAGAAAGTAATGTTATCTCCTTTGATTTTCCGTCCATTATGTATCTGTTTTGGTCCTGGCCTATTTACAAGTGGAAGAACTCCAAGATTTTCTGGATCACCTCTCACTAGTGTTTGTTTTCAATGATCAAATGCTTCCATCAGACTCTAAACTGTCTGAGATATATGGACACCTTACATCATCAAAACACATGTAAGTGAAGAATGAATTCAATAGAGTAAATTTTAATACATTTGAAAGATTTGATGAATTCATATTATACCTATAGTAGTCAGCACTGTGGGGAGAGCTACAGTGTGAAGATAATGAAGGGATCTCCAATGACAGGTCAATTTTTGAGGAACCATGAATCACCATTGTTTCTTCCTACTGCTTTGTACATCATGCAGTCTTCTGCAAGCAGTCAGACCAGAGAATGCGTACATCTCTAATAGATTCCTTGGCTGAGAATGACAACTACCAACCCTCTTACCCACTGCCCTACTGCTCCCTGCACTCTAAGGCTGGCGTATTGACAGCTCTTGTTGCATGAGTATATTTCAGAAATGGAGTTAGCTTTTTGTTGGCAGTGGCTAGCAATTAGTTGCATGACCATAAGTGTTTTTGCTGAGGACAAGCACATTTACTTTCTCCACATTTCAAGAAAGCCATTGACAAATGCTAAGGCAGAGGAGTCCAAAAGATACAGACTGCCTGGTTGGCAAATAGACCTGCAGGACTGATTTTTTTCCCAGCTGTCCTGAAATGGGTTATCTTAAGTGGAATATCACCCTTTAAACCAGTGACTGAGGCTCTTAGTAGGATTATGGACTATATGATTTTCTAGATCAACCCACACTTATAAACAAATAGAGTGACCAGAGAGAAGGGGTATTAACCTGACATACAAATTACCCGTACTAACAATCCCAGTTTAATAGGGTTTCCTATATTTTTATGCCACAATTTAGTTCTGATTTGGTCTTTGGGCTGGCAGCCTGTCTTTTGAAGGCTCTTAGAGATTTTCTTGCTAATGGCAATGAGACTGAGCTAGAACAAAGCAGATCACTGCAGCCTTTCCTGCTGCAGAATATAATCAACATGTCATACATAATTCCCAAAGCTGCATACACAAGAAGAGCCAGATCTAAAAACTCACTGATACCATGAATCAAATGATCATTTAATCAGTCATGCCAGGAGTCATGCTGGAGAGTAATAGCTGACTTCATCGGTCTATTGATGAAGCTCGCCAACATTCTTTTCCCCTGATTACTTCTCTTCTTTCAAATCTACAGTGAAGGATGATGATTTTGTGAAAAGCCACAGGCTTTCAAATGCTTTAAATACATTTCAATGTTGAAAAACAAACCAAATTATATAAAAATAAAAGCACTTTTGAAATTCTGTTTGCTTTGCTAAAGAAGGAATGTCTTCCATAATGAAAAGAACTGTGATTTTTCCCAAGTGTGTTTGTAGGTGTTTATCCTCCCAGTTTGTTCTAAGCTGCCAGGGTTGGCATTGGGGTTTTCTGTGTCACTGTAGAGCTTTGGAGAACTTAACCTTTTCTTTAACTGTGGATGAGGTTAGGCAGGGCTCTGTCTATACTTGGACACTACATGTATCTGGTACTAACAGCTAGATTGATGCTGGCAAACTCTTGTAAGCATTCTTCAAACTTGATAATCAACATCAAACTATAGTTAAGATCCTCACAGCCCTTTCAACTGAAAAAGATTACAAAATGGTGGTTTGCAGATAGAAACTGGCCTGAACATAGATTCCATTTGACCAGGACAAGTTTTAAAATGCTTTAATTTAGATGTAAATCATTTTTAAATAGACAAGAGTTCTCTACATTTTTAGTTCCTACAGTACTTACCCCTACTGTGGAACCTACAGCTTGGTGCATTACTGTTTTGGGTCTGGCCTATCTAGGTATTTAAGCTTGTGTTTATGATTTAGATATGTGATTCTCCAAGAAGTAAAACTAGTAAAAATATAAGCTTCTGAAGTTGGTAGAAAAACAGAAGCACCTGTTTCCAAGAAGTTAAAGATTTTAGGACTCATTTTTCCCGTAAAATTTTATTTTTCCAGTTTTATGTATGTTTTAAAACATTGTATCAGTGTTTTTAAGTTTTCTTTATGAAGAAATAGAGACTCTAAGAAAATAGTTCAGCATAACTTTACTATCTCAGAAAGCTCTTTCGCAAAAGATAAAAGCTGCAAATAATTTATTATTCTTCCAACAATCTTCTTAAAACATGCATAAATTATGTAATAGGAGGCATCAAATAACAGTTTAAGTCCTCTTAGAACTTTTTGCCTCAACATCGTTGTCTTGCTATATCTAAACAATCTAAACTATTATTTCACGATCCTTACCCAATCCAAACCAAGCTCCTGCATTGGAATATCCACCGTAAACAGATTTCAAAATCTTCAGCATTCCAAGTTTGCTCTTCCCTTTCTGAGACACTACTAAGACTTTCTTAAGGTAGTGGTCACCCTGCCTAGGTAAGCAGGAAACCTAGTTTTGCCTTATAAAAAAGTAGATTTGATGATGTGTGGAGAATTCAGAATTTGACAGTGCATTTCACAATACTGTGACATTTCTCCTTTTGAACTTTAGTGGGTTCAAAGAATAAAGGATAGAGAACCAGTATCATTATAGATACACTGAAAATACGAAACTAAGAAAGAAAGGCAAACATCATGGAATGCCAGAGTTGGAAGGGAGGTTAAAGGTTGTATCATTTTCCTTCATTATCTCTTCTTTTGACAATGTCTCCATTGCCCTCATGTGTTCTCCAAAGACTTGGTTTCTTTACTATTTATTGTTACAGGCAAACCAGAAAAAAAATGCCATATAATTGTTCAGATGTGAGTTGATGAAAATTAGCAATATTGTCACAAATACAATTACAGAAAAGTAAGGGCAATAACAAACATTTTCAAAAAAAAAAAAAAGAATCAGTGCACTTGATAATGAATGGAAGAATGAGAACAAATTTAAAGATGAGTAAGACTAAAAATCTAGAAATTGGAGATGGCAAGGTCAGAATGAGGGAAAACTGCCATGTGGGAATTATTTCATGAACACATTATAAACTTGGATATGGCCCATTTCAGGCTTTGATTGATTATGTAAGTGGAAATACCTTAAAAAACAAAGTGAAACAATTGTAGAGTCAAAGCAAAAAATTGATACCTGGAAGTCTTGTGAATCAATTGAGCTTTTTATGGGTCTCGAAAGGGATGAATAGAAATCTCCTACTGAGACTTAATATAAAAAAGAAAACAAAGATTAAAAAATAAGAGGAAGTTTGGAAGGAAGGAAGGAAGGGAGAAATGGCTGAAGAAAGAAAAACAACAAATGAGAAAAAAAGGAAAGGAGAGGGAAAAGAAAACATTTTAATGGATAAAAGAAAATTAATTGAGTCAGAGAGGAAAAGGATCAAACCAAGATTTAAAATAATTTTTTCAGAAGGAAAAGTGGTAGCCAACTTTCTGAAATAAAGGTGAAAAATACATGATGGTAGAACTTAAAAGAACTAATTAAAATATTAATCTTGTCCAGAAAAAGAACAGTAACAGTAACTAACTCTAGGGAGAATTTTAGAAGCAGTTGATAATAAAAGCCAGATTACAGAAGATGAATAATATTTTGAATATAAATGAAAAATCAGGAAATGTATCTGGATACTTTTACTCATCAGTAGTCTCTGCTGTATTTTAAAGCCAAAAAATCAAACAAACAAACAAAAAAACCCACAAAGATAAATAAAAGGGAAACAATAAAGCCTCAAGTTCAAATAAAAACTTTAAGAGGAGAATCTGAACAAATAACTAATCACATAGATAAAAATATGTGCTCGTCTGGTTTGTGTGTATATGAGACAGAGAGAAAGAGTGAAAGAGAGAAATAAAACTACTATTTATGTGTTTGTCCTACCTTTTTCTCATTCTTCCTGATGGTTGCATTCTCCCAGTTTCGGGAGACAGTTGGTCTGGTTGATGAGGTCATCATCAGTTTTGATTTTATTGTCTTCCCTCTTTGCCATCGTATATTCTTCTACACTGCTTCCAGCACTTCCAGGGTCATGCACCCCCATCTCATTACAGATAGAATTCTTTTTTAATGAACTTCCATGATATCAAAATCATTTTATCACATAGCAGTTTTTTCCTTGAAGCACCTATACAGAAAATTATAATGAGGTTCTTCCTAGGGAAAACGTCCCATTTAGTGAACTTTGCTTAGTACCTAAAGTTTGAGTGGTTAAATAATATTTTCCTCTGATGTCTTGAGAATCAGTCTTTAAGAATTTTCTCTTAAAAACTCAGCAAAAGCAAAGCATTTCCTGAGCATAATAAGAGAAAGGCTGCCGGTGGATTGTAATTCGTAAAAATAATGTGTAATACTCTGATTTTTTACCATTTCTCACAGGGAATTTCTACTTGTAGCACTTTCATTCCTTGATTTAACCAAAAGATTTATTATTTTACTTTATTTTAATGAAACCTAAATACTCAAGATAGAGGGTAAAATGCTGTTTAAGATATAAAATGGCCAGTCATGGTGGCTCATGACTGTAATCCCAGCACTGCGGGAGGCCGAGGCAGGTGGATCAGGAGGTCAGGAGTTCAAGACCAGCCTGGCCAACATGGTGAAACCTTGTCTCAAAAAAAAAAAAAAAAAAACATAAATTGGTTATATTGTGTATTCTGCCCCCCCATATAAGTGCATCCTTGAAATTTTTGGTTTCTCTCCTTTAAAGTGTGAGCACATGTGCTCCCCTTTCTAGGCAGTATTTTTCAAAGTGTGGTATATGAACTACCTATACTAAAATCACTTGGCATTCTTTTCAGACTAAATCAACTAGGAATCTGCATCTTTAATAAGTAAATTCAGGTGATGATTAAACTTGAAGTTTGAAAAATTCTCTAGGAAAGAAATGCTGCATAAATAGTACCTGTATTTATATTTAATACAAATTCTATAGTTGAATGTAATTGTAAGGTACTCATTGGTGGTTTGTAGATTTTTTTTGTTCTATTTCTGGAAATGGAAGAGAGTTTCAGAGAAATGATGGTTGTTCATGGATGGAATGTGAGAGCAGGCAACCACTGAAGTCATGCCTTCACACTTCCTAGATGGAAATCTTCCTCAGGACGGCCCAGAGCATCACTGTTAGACTTTTAGTTTTCTCCTGCCCAAAATGACACAGAAGGCCTTGCATGTCCATGGCTAGTTTCCCGGCACTTAGGAAAAAAAAAGGTCTAAATCTTTTTATTTCTTCTTACATATAAAAGCTAAAGAGTGACAGATCAGACTTTGATTTAAGGAAATTAGAAGAAGAAAAATATTGAGATATTCAATGCCAATTCAAAGGTAGAGAATTATGAAATAAAGAGAGTTGATAGAGCTCGAGAGATCACAGCTGTTAATGGACAAGAAAAGAGGTTCAGTTATTTATGAAGGTGCTTATTGATAACAATACGAAGAACTTAACTAAGTTTAATGCATCTGGAGAAAAGAAAGATTTCTGGTCATGAGACCTCAGAATTGAAGAAATGCTACTTTTGTAATATATTATCATGAATTGAGTCGTTATTTCAGGTACTGTATGAAGCACTTCACAGATATTATCCAATTTAATCTTCACAAATATTTGTTTCTGGGGTAAATGTTATTTATATGTTACAGATGATCAAATAAGACATAGGAGTAAAGCGTTTGCCCCAAGTTCACATTGGTATTGTTGGTACTGAGTTTATAAGACTAATAATCTAAGACAATCTCTTAAACATTGGTTCAGTGGAGAATCACTCTGAACTAAAGGTAAAAAAAACAGGCTCCCCTTGAAAACCAGATGAGGCTCTACTTGAGGTTCTAGTAGTATATATTTGCTGAAAGAAGCCAACTTCTCATGAGCCCAACTCTTTCTCCATTTGGAACCTATTTACAAAAGCCCATGACCCATTGCTCTGTTTGTTGACTCATCTGGGTTACTGCTGTTCTTCAGTAGCCTGTCCAGTACTTTGTACCTGCAGGAATCCCAGGAATCACAAAATGACACTGTGTCTAAATGGCCGATGGAGTGATAATATGGAAGAGAGCTTTATTCTCGTGTGCATAAAGAATTGTCCATCCTCTGTCTCATTTGGCTATATCCCTTAACATTGGCAAGGCTCTTGTACTGCCCTGTATTTTCATCTTCTGCTTCCTAATCACCTGATTATTACCTATTATTCACCATGAACTCTCATTCTGAAGGTCCCAGCTCATTAATAATAAATAAAAATAACTTTCAAATTCAAATAATTTCATAGATCTTTTCCTTTGCCTGTTTTATATTTTTCTAAGGAACAGTATAAATTGTATACCCATATTTATATTATAATATGTAAAATGAAAACAGCATTCTCTATATAACTTCTATATGAATAAAAACTAATAGGCATAATATATTCTACTGTACCTTAATGTTGAAAAAATAATGAAAATTTTAACAGACAAATGCTACTGTAGTCTCTCTACAATCTATTTGTGGTTCATGAAAGAATTGTCAGTTAAAAATCAGACAACTAAAATGGTATTACATCAGTCCCCTTTTCAAAACTCTCTCTGATCAGAATCCTTTTTTATTAAACAAATATATTCCCCATTCTCTCACCTTCTTATTTCCACACTTGCCCCTTTAATCTCATTTTGTAATTTAATGATTGGCTTAAGCTGTTACTACAAAATCATACACTGGGTCACTTAAATACCAGATGATTCTGTTTTGTGATTCTGTTTTGTAATTCTGTAGGCTAGGAAGTCCAAGATTGAATGCTTGCAGACTGGGTTTCTGATGACAGCTCACTTTCTGGTTTGTAAATCTCTACCTTCTCCCTTTGTCCACACATGGCAGCATGGCAGGCAGACACACACACACACACACACACACACACACACACACACACACACACACTAGTAGGAGGAGGAATTTTTTTCTGATTTCTCTCTCTCTTATAAGGGCACTAATTCCATCATGGGACTCCACTGTCCCAACCTTATCTAAACCCAATTACTGCCCCCAAATCTCCCAATACCACGAGAGTAAAACTTAAACATATGAATTATGAAGGGACACAAATACTCATCCCATGCAACATAATTAGCTTACTTTCTGTACCACCCACTCTATGCCCCTTCTCTTTCTGCCACATATCAACACTGTGCCCTGGGCACATACAGAGTCAGCATCTGGGACATCAATGCCTTGTCCTGTTAAAGATAAGTGAAAATACAAAATGGCATTTACCACACTCTAGAACACACGCCGGAATTTTTTTAACCTCTGAATCTTCAAAATCTCTGGTTTATTCTCAAAGTTACTCAGAGTAAAACAAAAACCTGTCAAGATTCTTCAAAATAATAAGAATAGAGAGAGTATTTATTCCCTGGATTTAAGAGAGACTACACTCAATCCCCTATCCCTTTATCTGTAATATATACTCCTTTCTTTTTTTACACTTCAGTGATTTTTAGTATATTCACAAGATTGTGCTATGCTATCATCACCACTATCTAATTGCAGAACATTTTTCTCACCCTAAAAAGAGATCTCATACCCATTAGCATTAAAGAGGTAAGAAAGCGAATCTCCCTTGGAGCATCCAGAAGAAACCATCTGTGCCAACATGTTGATTTTATACTGAATTTCTGACTTCTAGGACTGTCCCTCCCCACTAGTCCCTAGCAACCACTAATACACTTTCTGTCCTTATGGATTTGCCAATTCTGCATATGTCACATGAAATAAACCATACAAATATATAGCCCTTTGCGTTTAACTTCCTTCATTTGGCATAACGTTTACAAAGTTCATTCATCCTGTAGCATGCACTATATTTAATTATTTTTATGGATGAATAATATTTATTTGTATGCGTAGATCACATTTTGTTTATATGTTCATCAGTCAATAAACATGTGAATTGTTTTCATGTTTTTGGCCCTTATAAATAATGCTGCTGTAAACATCATGTGAACATATGTTTCCAATTTTCTTGGGTATAGATCTAGGAGTGGAATGCTGGGTCAGATAACTGTTTAGCTTTTTGAAGAACTGCCAAAGTTTACCATAGAAATCGCACTATTTTATGCTCCAACTATCAGTATACGAGGGCTCCAATTTCTCCAGAGTCTCACTAACACTTACTTAGATTTTAAAAAATCACTACTATAGCTATCTTCACGTTTATGCAGTAGTATCTTGTTGTGATTCTGATTTGTATGTTCCTAATGACTAATGGTGTTGAATATATTTACATCTGCTTATTGACCATTTCTGTATTTTTGGAGGAACAGCTATTCAAATTCTCTGCCCATTTTTAAGTTGAGTAGTTTGTCTCTTTTTGTTAGTTTTTAAGAGTACCTTATATACTAGACCCTTATCAGATATATGATTTTCAAATATTTTCTTCTATTCTGTGGTTTATCTTTTTACTTTTCTCATAGTGTTCTTTGACATCACAAGTTTTTGGCTGTGATAAAGTAAAATTTATTTTTTATTTGGTTGCTTATGCCTTTGGTGTCATGTTTCAGAAACGATTGCCTAGAGTCACAGAGGTTTACATTTATGTTTTCCTCTTTGAGTTTTATAGATATAACTTTTATATGTAGGATTTTAAAATCCATTTTGAGCTAATTTTTAAACATCATTTAAGATAGGAAGTCCAATTTTATTCTTTTGCATGCAAATGTCCAGTTATCTCCACCTACTTGTTTAAAAACAATCCTCTTCCTACTTTGAATGGTCTTGGCACCCTTGTTCAAATTCAATTGACCATATAAATATGAGTTTATTTCTGGAATCTTAATTCTTTTCTGTTGATCTATATATCCATGACAACACTATGTTGTCAGGCATCCTGAAGCTTTTAGTTTTTATATTAGAAGATGTGAGTCCTTCAACTTTGCACTTTTTCAATATTGTTTTGGTTCTTCTGTGTTTTTTAAAGTTTCCAGATACATTTTCTAATCAGCTTTTCAGTTTTTGCCAGAAAGGCAATTAGAATTTTGATGAGGGATGCATAAGTTTTGAAGATCGGTTTGAAGAGTCCAGTAATGAGTAGTGTCCCCACTCAAATATGTCCATGTCTGAATCCCCAGAATCTATGAATATGTAACTTTTCATGGAGAAAGGGATTTTCTAGCTGTGATAAAGTTAAAGATCTTAAGATTTTCCTGGATTATCCTTGTGAGACTAGGGTAAACATAGTGTCCTTATATGAGCGGGAGAGGAAGATTTGACTATAGGAGAAAACAGTGTGATGATGGAAGCAGAGTGGGGTGATGTGACCACAAGCTGAGGCACACTGACATACTCCATAAACTTAAAGAGACAAGAAACTGAATCTTCCTTGGAGTCTCCAGAAGAAACTGTGGCTGTCAACATGTTGATTTTTTACTGCATTTCTGGCCTTCAGGACTCAAAAATAATAAATTGGGGTTGTTTTAAAGTACTAAAGTTGTGGCAATTTGTTAGTGCAGCAACAAGAAAACTAATACAGAGAGTATCACTATGATAACAATACTCTCTTCCAATCCACAAGAATAGAATATTTTTAGTTACTTTTTTTAATACTGCTGAATAACTTTCAGTGTACCGATCTCACATTTCTTCTGTTAAGTTTATTCCTAAATATTTTATTCTTTTGTATGCTATTTTAAATGGGTATTTTCTCTTCATGTTCATATTGTTTACTGCTAGTATATAAAAATACATTATTTTCATTCAGTGTACTGATGTTGTGTTACACAATAGAACTCTAACTTATCCTTTTGACTTTTGGCTTAAAAAGTTATTCCAAAAATGGCCTAAGTAATCCAGCAGTCAGTGTTTCCCTTTGTCCTAGAGGACTCATAGTGATACCAGTTGACTGCATACTTATAATTATTTTATACACATGCACAGAACTATAAGCTTATTTTGCATGTGACTTTGCCTAAAAGTTAAAATAATACTTAAGATCTGAATTTTAATATACTCTGTATGTAAACTGCCTACCCCTTATAGTAATAAAGAAAATAGTAATACTTCTTTGTAAATGAACAAAAAAAAGTCCATTTGTTCCTTTTTGTGCTTTAGACTGACTTCTCTTCATTCATAGAAGCTCCATAACTTTGCCATATTCGTTCAAATATTCCAAAGGATGCCATCTGGAGAGAAAAGAGAAACTCAAAGAAATCAACCAGGGAGACCATGAGCATTGTCAGTCCTTGGAAAATCAAGTCCTGAAAGTTACAAGCAGCCCTCAGAGAGCTGCCATTCCCCCTACAGCTGGCATTTAGAGAACATGGCCATCAACAGACATGATAGCTGATGCTGCAAGACTAGAATATTTTTATTCCAGGATAGACAGTTTTAAACCTTTAGACCAAAGAGAAAAAAAGTCAACTTTGCATGTATTTTCATTACAGCCATAGAAAGCTTTGCGTTCCACACCTTGTCAGAGTTAACAGGTACAGAACTGTCCTTGAATCTAATTTTCATTCCAACAGAAATGTGAGAAGTAAAATCACTGCAAAGAAAGGAAGGAAAAGAAAAAAGCTTTCTTTACCGTGTGGTTTGCTGCAAAAATGTCTGAGGGGAATTCAGAAAACATACATTAAAAACCATTAGGTTGCATTAGGTTCAATGCAAACTGTTTCACCAGATAATGGCAAATGTGAGCTCTAAATTGCCCATATTTAGAAAACTGAGGTTAGCAAATGTCCCATGAGACATAGATCTAACTTGTTTACTGACCCAGCCTGGTCTATTCGTTGATTATAAAAATATCCAATCTTCTAGAATTTCAGTGTTAAGAATTTCTAATATGTCTTCTGATTGCTAGGAAATCTATGAGAAAGTTGTATGCATACACTTTTTGATTAATTTTGTCTTTCTTCTTTCTTAACTTATAGAATAATGTACCAATAAAGACAAAATAGGGAAGGTAAAGGGAGGTAATTTTCTTAAAATTTTACCTTTATTAAAAAAAGACCTTCTTTTGGGATCACTTCCTTTTTTAAGAACTGAAAACATGGGAGAAGAAGGACTGTGCTATTGAAAGGTACAAGCAGCCCTCAGAGAGCTGCCATTCCCTCTCCAGCTGGCATTTGGAGAACATGACCATCAACAGACATGATAGCTGATGCTGCAAGACTAGAATATTTTTACTCCAGGGCAGACAGTGTTAAACCTTCAGACCAAAGAGAAAAAAGTCAACTTGGCTTATATTTATTGTTTGACATGGTGCTGCTTGCATTGAGGTTTACCTTGTTATTTTTATAAAACTCAAAACAAAATGTAAAAAAAAATATATACTATTTGAAAATGAGTAATTATGTGTTAAAATAATAAAGAAATGCAAGGAAATAATAAAAAAAATCAGGATGGCTATTACCCTTGACAGAGAGGATAATTAGTGACTGGGGGAAGGTAGTTAGATGGAATTAAATCTTTACTGCTAA
Source organism: Saimiri boliviensis (assembly GCF_048565385.1). Taxonomy (NCBI): domain Eukaryota; kingdom Metazoa; phylum Chordata; class Mammalia; order Primates; family Cebidae; genus Saimiri; species Saimiri boliviensis. The sequence continues at coordinate 79,651,445 of NC_133450.1, forward strand.
GATATTTTTCACCATTTTAAACAATACCAGTTAAAAGCATTTTAACCAGAATATAGGACATGGGTGCTGCTTGCATTGAGGTTTACATTGTAATTAATTGGAGCTATTAAAAACAGTGGCAATCACATGATTAGATAGATGGATGGTTGATAAAGGGAGGGTCAGGTAGACAGCTACATGATACAGCAAATTAAATAAAATGGTAATGATACGGTAGGTGGGTATCTGAATATTAAGTGTAAAAGTTTTTCAACTCATCTATGTGTTTAAAACTTCCCTAATAAGATACACACAAGCCATAAGCCTGGTTGTGTGGTCGTGAGAACAAAACTGCTATGTAGGTTCCCAGGATACCTTATAGCTAAGTCCACATGGGATGTGGCCGGAAACAACAAAGAACTGTCAGGAAGATTGAAAATTTGCCTCATACATTCTGAAATCTCTTATATTTACTTGGTTACTGGACTAAAACCTCACAAAGTTTTTATTAAGATAGAAAATGGAAACAAATATAAACAGCGAATGCCATCTTATTGAAAGATCTATTGCTCACCCAAACCTTTGAGTTTTCCGTACTATGATAAAATAGAACTGTGAGATTAAATGCATATTCAAGGGAGAAAAGACTGTTTTGTTTTTCTGGACTTTCTGGCAAGATTGTTTTATTGTGTAACATTACGGCAGTGATGCTGTACCTTGCATTATTGCTCTGTATTTTGTAGCCTGTATAAAGGGAATCTTGGAGTTAGGCAGTGAGTGCACGACGTGGGGCATCCTATATTCTGGTTAAAATGCTTTTAACTGGGATTGTTTAAAATAATGAAAAATGTCTTAGCAGTAATGTAAAGATTTAATTCCATCTTACTACCTTCCCCCAGCCACTAATTATCCTCTCTGTCAAGAATAATAGTTCTCCTGATATTTTTTGTTTATTATTTCCTTGCATTTCTTTATCGTTTTAACACATAAGTACCCATTTTCAGATTCTACATTTTTTTTCACATTTTGTTTTGAGTGTGATAAAAATAAAATTTTACCATATTTTTTGTAGTAAAGGTCTTTTCATTAACATTATGTTTATGAGATTCATTTATGTTGCTACATGTGGCCATTTTTTACTCATTTTGATTGCAGCATGATATTTCATTGTCTGATTATACTTTATTCTTTCTCATATTGACAGAAATTGTGTTACTCCTATTTATGGATTGCTATTAGGAAATTTGTAGTTGAGCACAATTTTGTCCATATATCTTTGGCATGCATGTAAATACATTTCTTTTGGGTAGATGTGAGATTAGAATTGCTGAGTCATAGGATGGGAATATTTTCAAATTGATAATGATTAATAGTTTTCTAAAATTATCTTAATTTATGCTCCTACAAATAGTGTCTAAAATTCACAGTTGTCAAATATTGGTAAGCATATGTAACATTTCTATTTTAGTCATTCTCTTGGATAGTAAGTGGTATCTCATGATTGTTTCAGTTTTTATGTATTTGACTAGTCAGGATATTAAATAACCTTTGGCCCTTTGGACATTCTCTTTTGTGGAATGCATGCTCAAGTCTTTTGCCTATTTTGCTTTGAGTTGTCTGTAGTTTTGTTTTTATTTTGTAGGAGTTCTCTACCTAATTTAGATAAGTTGCCTTTGTTAGTGATATGGTGTGGAGAATGTCTTCTCCCATTCCATGCCTTTCCTTTTCACTATTTTGTTAATATACATTTTTATTTTAATTTATAGCTTTTATCGAGTTTTAATATAGCCTAATTTTAAATATTTATCATTAGTTTTCTGTCAGTGTTTAAGAAGTGACTCTATATCATAAGATTATGAAAATAGGCTTCTGTATCATTTTCTATAAATTGTATTGATTGTGTTTGGCATTTAATTCTGAAGTTTATCTAGAATGAATTTTAAATTTTTCTAGTTGAATATCTGATTATCTCAGCAACATTTTTAAATAAGGCATCCTTTTCCCATGCTTCTACAGTGTTATAGCATGGTTATTTTTCTGTGCTCTCCTATTTTAATCTGTTGTATTCTAGTCTATTTATTTGTCTATCTAAAAACAAATATCCACCCAGGAGTCTGAAACCAGTCTGGGCAACATGGACACCCTCCATCTTAACAGAAAATACAAAAATTAGCTGAGTATAGTGATGTGCCCCTATAGCCTCTAGGAAGGCTAAGGAGGAAGAATTGCTTGAGCCCAGGAGTCAGAGGTTCCAGTGAGCTGAGATCGTGCCACTGCACTCCAGCCTAGGTGATAAAGTGATACCCTGTCTCAAAAACAAACAAAAACCAGGTTTCTTATGTATTCAGTTATTGCTCTGTAAGTCTTGACATTCAGTAAAGGAAGACTTTTAACCATGTTCTATTCTCCAAGATTGATTTTATCTTTATTGGGAATGACCCATTACACTGCCACACAAATTTTAAAACCATTTGCTAATTTCCATAACAATGAGATTGTATTAAATCTATATATTAGGTTTGGAGACATGGTGTCTTTACAACTTTTACTTTTCAAATCCGTGTTTTATAGTTTTCTGAGAGAAGTTTTAAACTAAGTTCTATCTATTAAAAACATTATATTGGAGTATAATATCACAAGAGCACTTAAAGCATCATCAGTTCAATGAAATTTAAAAAAGTGAAAGCTCTCTTGTAACCAACACCAGGTCAAGAAATACGACATTATCCCAAATCCCTGCCACATTCTAATCTACCTTTGACCTTTAAATTACTTGAATCATCCTGTAAGTATTGTTCCATAGATGATTGTGTTATTGGAGGTGTATCCATATGGATCTACAGGAACCTCAGTTTTTGCCTCCTCAGCAGAAAGAATTTGACTGAGGGAGCATAAAGCAGGGTGAGAGACAGAGGCAAGTTTTCTAGCAGGAGTGAAAGTTTATTAAAAGGTTTTAGGGCAGGAATGAACGGAAGTAAGGTATACATAGAAGAGGGCCAAGCAGGTAACTTGAGAGCTCAAGTGTGCAGTTTGACCTTTTTACTTGGGTTTTTCATATGTTGGCATGTTTCTGAGGTCTTGCATTACTTCTCCCCTGATTCTTTCCTTGGGGTGGCCTGTCACGTGTTCCATGTGTTCACTGGAGTTTTATGCATGCTCAGTTGAGGTGTTCTTACCTTTCCATCCCAGTGTTCCTATAATGTGATATACCCATTAAACTCTGCCATATTGCCTCTTAGTGTGCATGCTTGAGCCGATTTGCCCAATTCATGAGTTTTTATCAGGAAGCTGCTGATCACCGGTGCCTTTCCCTGCCACTGGCTGTGGCCAGTTACTATTTTGGAGAAATAGTTCACAACCACCTGTCCATCACCTGATGATTGCCTGACATTCCTGGTGTGTATGTGTGTGTTGGTAGGGAGCCCTTTCCTGCCCTGCTCATGTCTGACTAGCTACCTACTGAATTTCTTTCAGCCAATACTACATTTATAAAATTCACTAATAATTTTATGTATATTTAATTAATTATTGCTATATATATTTCGTGTTGCAAAAACATCATTTTTTAAGCATTTACTGTTGATGGGCATCTGAGAGATTCTGAGTTTGAGACTATTGTGAAGAGGGCTACTGTGAACATATGTATGAGTTTCATAGGCTCCATATCTAAGAATAAAATTGTTGAGGCCAGGATGTGCTTGCATTACTTTTTTGGAATATGTTGCCAAACAGTTTTCCGCAGGGTCCTAGTGATATTTGATGTTTTTGATGATGCTGTAAATGTTATCTATCTGAAATGCTCGATTTCTACTTGTTTCTCGTGTAGAGAAATGCAGTTGATTCCTGTTTTATACTTACCTTATATCTAGCAACTTTATTAAAGTGATTTATTAGTTTTAATAATTCAATTATAGTATCTTGTAGATTTTCTGTACATACAATTGCTACAGGACAGAGAAATATGCTACAGGAAAGAGATCCCGATCCAGACCGCAAGAGAGAGTTCTTAGATTTTGCTCAAGAAAGAATTCAGGATGAGTCTGCAGTGCAAAGTGAAAGCAAGTTTATTAAGGAAAAAATGGAATAAAAGAATGGCTACTCCACAGATAGAGCAGCCCTGAGGGCTGCTGGTTACCCATTTCTATAGTTATTTCTTGATCATATTGTAAACAAGGAGTGGATTATTAATGGTTCCTCTTTTTAGACCATGTATGGTAACTCCCTGACATTGCCATGGGATTTGTAGACTGTCATGGCACTGATAGGAATGTAGTAGTGAGGATGACCAGAGGTCACTCTTGTGGCCATCCTGGTATTGGTGGGATTTAGCTGGTTTCTTTACTGCAGGCTGTTTTATCAGCAGGGTGTTTATAACCTGTGTCTTGTGCTGACCTCCTGTCTCATCCTCTGACTTAGAATGCCTTAATTGTCTGAGAATGCAGCCCATTAGGTTTCAGCCGCATGCTACCCAGCTCCTACTCAACATGGAGTTGTTCTGGTTCAAACGCCTCTAACACAATCATACCACATATGAATAATAATAATTTTCCCCTTCTTTTTTAATTCTGCTACCGTGATCTGTATCTATTATACAGTGTATAATAGGGATAGTGACAATGCCTTTCTTGTTTTCTTCCTGATTTCAGGAGAAAAACTTACAGCGATATACCATAAAAATAGTTATTTTTCTGTAAGTTTTGTTACACACCCTTTCTTTTCCTAGTTTTTTGGAGGTTTTTACTGTGAATAGATGTTGAATATTATTGCATGTCTCCATATTCATGAAAACTATCATAGGATATATGATATATTTCCTTTTTTTCTGTTAATGTGTATTACATTAATTGGGTTTGATGTTAATCTAATCTTACATTAGTTAAAATGAAATACTGTTTTGGTGATTGCTGGATTCAGTTTAATATTTTAAAAGTGATTTTCATATCTATGTCCTGTAGAGGTGAAAGGAAAGCCTCTCCTTTGCCCTTGGAAGGTTTGTAGAAAGATGAACTCACAAAAGGCAGATTAATAAGAGAAAAGGAATACAAATTTATTTGGTCCTAGTTTTTTTATGTGACACAGAAGCCTTCATAATAAAGACCAAAAGCAACCCCTCCCCCCACCAATGAGGTATAGAACCTTATCTATGATCTTGAAGTTACAGAAAAAAGGCAGGCTCAGAGCATGGCAGCAAACAGGCTAGGGTAGTAAATGGGGTTTTAGTACCAAGAAAGGTGATCAGAAGGAGAAAAGAGGAGACTTGGTCAGCAAAAGTGGTCTTGTTATGTAGATGCACCCTCACAGGGAGTAGCTCTCAGAGAGAATCAATGTTAAATATTTCTCTTTAAACCTTTAAAGGTGTCAGAATCTGTTAATCTTTCCTAGATGCAGACAAATAAAGACTTGGGTGCATTAAGGCAGATTATCTATAGATGCAAATCTCCCCTGCCCCTGAAAGACAGTTTTTCAGGGGCACTTCTGTTTGCTGTTCCTCTGGCAGCCATCTCAAAATATGTCAGAGAAATGTATTTGGGGGAAAAATATTTTGATTTACTTCAGTCCAATAATGAGTTTAGCCTGTAAATTTCCTTTCTTATATTATCCTTGAGAAGTTTTGACGTGAAGATCATTCTGGCCTCATAAAACATAGAGTTATTGTAAGGTTGGCACTATTTCTACCTTAAATGATTGAAATAATTCCTTAGTGGAGCTAGCTGGAACAAGATTTTTCCTTATAGGAAGGTTTTTCATCAAAAATTTCATTTCTTTACTAGTAATAACATTATTTATTCATATTTTCTGTTTCTTTTTATTGCCAGTTTTGATAGGTTGAATTTTAATTTCAATTATTTGAAAATTGTATTGGCATAAAGTTGTTTCTCTCTCTTTCTTTCTAATGCTATAACATTTGTAATGATATTTCCTTTTTAATTCTTGTTATTGATTAGTGCTAGCCTGACTGACTGCCTCTTAGCTGCCAACCTCACAAGCTTTCTCTAGCCTCACCATCCCTACCCTGGCCCCTCAGGTGCACAGCTGGGTCATGCTGCACTCAGAGCCTTGAACCACTGAGGTTTGGAACACACTGTTCTTAGTACCTGTAACCACTGTAACTGTATCCTGTTTGGCAAGTCTGCCTGCTATTGTGAATACCCTCCTTGGTGATTATATGGAAGGATCCCCCTAGTACCCCACTTGATGATTGTATGGAAATACCGTTAGCAACCAACAGTCATGAGAACCATTTATCGCCTGGTAACCAGCTTACTCCTCTGACCTGCCTGTTCCACTTCTGTACAAATTCTACTTCAGCTAGGCTCCCCTTCCTGTCCCTAAAAAGGAGTATAAAAGACTACCTTGCCTTAATTGGGGCTGAGAGAATTTTGAGCGTAGCCATCTCTTGGTTGCTGGCAATTCGAAGGACTCCTGATTCAATCTCAGAGTGTGGCACTTTCTCTATAACTCACTCGGTTACAACAGATTATTGTGACTTCTCTTTATAAAGGTATGTTTTCCCTGTCTTACATCTTCTATGATTTGAGTTAACTCTTCATTTTTTCTTACCACTTCAAGAAATCCTCATCTATGAAGAAGAGCAGAAAAGGGTAGAGGACATTAAAGCTAAAAGTTCTCTTGTTCTGATGGTGACTATTACAACCTAGCATGGTATTGATTATAGCCCAGGTTTTCCTAGTTAGGACTGTGAGTGTTTCATATTTCTTAAAAATTTAGCTAAATGAGCAGGAAATCACAAAGACAAAGAGATTGGTAGTAAATAATTATAAAAGAAGAAGGAATATGTGAAAAACGATATGAAAGAACATGCATTCTATTTCTCAAAGAACTAAAAATAGAATGACCATTAGATACAGCAGTCCCACAACTGAGTATCTACCCAAAGGAAAAGAAATCATTATTTCAAAAACATCTACACTCATATGTTTATCACAACAGCATGTTATTCACAATAGCAAAGATACTGATTCAACCTAAATGTACATTAATGGGTAACTGGATAAAGAAAATGTAGTTTGTACACACAATGGAATAGTAATTAGCTGTTAAAAAAAAGAATTAAATCTTCTCTTTTACAGCACCATTGTTGGAACTGGAGGCCATGATTTTAAGTGAAATAGCTCAGACATAGAAAGATAAATATCGCATGTTCTCCTATATAACTGGGAGCTAAATAATGTATATACATGAACATAGAGTGTGGATGATACACAATGGAGACTCTGAAGGGCCAAGGGACTTAATGGTGATGGATACACTAAAAGCCCTGAGTTTGCTGCTATGCAAAAAAACACGTAGCAAAATTACACATGTACCTCATAAATTTATATATATAAAATTTAAAATTTAAAATAAACATTTTACTGCATGTTTTAATCTCCTTGGTCTCAAATAGATTAAAAGAAAATTTAATTTAAAAAATGAGGAAATGTAAAAATCAATAAAATAAATAATGGTTGTTTTAAAATACTGCTTGTAAGTATTTTGGAATGAGACAATTTTAATCTCACAGAGATTAAAAACTTTTGGCTTATTGGTAATAAACTGTTGGAATTGTAGAGTACATTTTCTTTACACGCGTATAAAATACACTGAGCTCCATAAGAAACAAAACTTTATTACATAATAATGTTTTAATTTGAAAATGATAGCAGACATATTTCCCAGTGTTCCATTAACTACTCCAGTTATTGGGACATGCCAGAAGCAAAGTTAGAGCAGTGATGACTTACTTGATACTTATCAATCAACTAGGTTCCAGATATGGGGCAAGAGGCATTAATACACCATTAACATGCATTATTTGTTCAAGTTGTTTCTTTTTCTTCTCTTCCCCTTTCTACCAGTCATCTGGTTTCCAGTCCCTAAGATTTTTTTTCTCCTTGTCCATCACTTTGCCCTTCATGTTACTGGCATTCTCATCTTAGCCTCCTCTCTCTCTCTCTCTCTGTCTGTCTTCTTGTCTCTCTCTCTCTTTTATTAAATTTTTTTTTATTCTCTTCTCTTGACTCTCCATTTGTTTTCTTACCATTTTCCGTTTCCTCGTTTCCTCTTATCTTACTGTAATAGTGATAACGTAAAACTAAATTATATTTCAATTTTATATTTTATCTTGTAAAACTAAAATATATTTAATGTCTGCAGTACTTATAGTACTTATGCAATAATTTTAAGACAATTTTTATTTTCTCTGTAAACAAAATACTATGGAGTCAACTTTTACAGACATGTATGCCATGTTTCTTCATTCTTCCTGGTAGCCAGTGACTCCTGAAAAAGCAAAGTTTCCCACTCCTTTCTGTAGGCTGATCTATTGTTCCATAGAAGGATGAGAAAGAAACACTAGGCATCATTTTAATATCCTTTATCACAATCATTCTGTTATTCCCAGAACATGGCTTTTGCCTGGTATAAAATTTCAGGATTGACTAGTTTCTTTTCTGAAGCCATGTTGGAGGACATTCTTAATAAGATACCCCAGGGGAAGTGTGTGAGAGTCTGGTGAAATTTGAAGCACTTGGCCACCTGGATGCTTTTGGTCTATTTGTGTCGGGAGGACTGTTTTATGCAGTTTTTCAAATCACACCACTCTTTGTTAACACAAACTAGCTCTGGTCATGGTGTGTGGGTGGCAGTTAATATCACCAAGGAGAAGGGAACCAAAAGAGAGAGAAATTTACTGCACTCCATTATAGTTTGAACCCTGACTTCGTTCTAGGCATGGGTGTTAGAAAGATTGACTTCAAGAAACAAAAACGCTGAAAGGAGACACAGAAAGAAAGTTATGAAATGTAGTCACCCTGTCTTAAACCCCCAACCCTGGTCCATCTTTTCTTCTTGTCATAGCATGAACCACCTTCTAGATACTTTCCCTCTTTATTATGTTTACCATTGGAGGTGTATGTCCCAAACAAGAATATATGCTCTATAAAGGCAGGTATGTTGGCTGCTTTCATTAACAGTGTCTCCACAGACCTTGAAGGGTGCCTTGCATACAGCAGGCATTAAATATTATGTAGATGAATGAATTCAGTTTACCTATAGGGCCTGAAATACATACTATGGTGCTTCATCAAGATCCCTGCTTCCCAGCCTATATACAGTATACTAGCTGCTGTAGATCTGGGTTACTTAAAGGTGTTTTCAGTGGTGTCTTTCACTGGGTTTTGGCTTCAGCTGCATTGAATTGCATTGTACAAGGTTACATGTCCTCTAACTTTATGGCCTAGTCTGATGACTGTAATACAGGGATACAGTAGCTGGTCTTCTTGCCATAACTTGGGGCAAATGTGAAAGGGGATTCCCGTGTCAGAATTTCTGGTAGGATAGGATGTAGTTGCTTGCAACTACATTGAGAATCAGCTTCTCCTGCCTTCCTTTAACAGATATGGCTTCCCAGAGCAAGCCACTCATTGTCTGAGTCTGTTTCCAGGGAACCCAGTCTAAGCAAAGTTAGGTGTACAAATAGTGACTTATTTTTCCTTACCACATCAAGAATGGCTTTAATATGTAATACAGCATTCAGTGTAATGACACAATCTACACAAAGGCAGAGACTTTGAAAAACATTGTATGTTCATCATGACTTCAGTTTGGTTTTTTTTTCCATTTTCCTGATGAACAAAGGGAAAGTAAGAGGTTTTAAGCAGAGATACACCATTTTAATTCTATAGGTAGAAAACTAAAGAAAGCTGGAATATAAATTCTCCAGGCAAGAGGATATGTTACTGTTCATAACCCTTCGTCCCCTAAGCCATTGTCATCTCCCACTCCCAGTACCTCGGCAGTATAGCTAGCTATTACAGACTCATCGGTGTTACGTGATTCAATTAATGTAGTTTAATTCAACAAATGAAACAGTGTCCTACAGTAGAACAGAAGAGTACCGAGTACATTCATTAATAGTATATTTTAAATTAATAGAGTAACAATTTCAAATTCAACAGCGAAAATAGAACATGACCCACAAAAATACCAGGAGGAGAAATAAACTATACTTACAAATTGTACAAAGTGATCTTTTGTTGCTGTCGTTGTTATAAATTCTGTCTGTCTCACCACGTGCATTTCCATATGTGATGGAAAGATACAAGATTGTGTCATTACACTGAATGCTGTATCTTTCTTTTATCTGGGCAACTTCTGAACATGTAGAAATTATTTACAGGGGCTCTGATAGGCCAAAAAAAAAAAAAAAAAAAAAAAACCTGTGGAAACTTATGAGCACAGTGTCTAATGCAGTGAACTGTAAACATTTCTTGAATTCTCTCTAAAAAACTTAAAAAACCTTGTACCTTGCTTGATTGTATTATTATATTATACTTCAGATTATATTTATAGATTATATTTAATCTATAATTTTGCATCATAATTTTAAATTATTGCAAGAGACTGTAATTTCTGCCATGCTGTGAATCTTGACATTTAAAAAAAATTGTCACATCATTCTCCTAAATGTTTCCAAAGGTCTGTAAATACCATAGTGCTTTGATAGTTACCACCTACATTTAAGAAATATTTGAGGAAGCTCTAGTTTAGCATAAGAAATTTAAAAATTGGCACCCTTTTTCCGTGAATTAATATTTCCATTCAGCTCCTTCACATTATTTTATGCTGATATGTTTCCTCATAAAAATATTCTAATTAATCACATTATTATAATTTTACAATAAAAACAAAATATGCACTTGTATGTGTGTGTGGACATCCATACACATATATATGTATATATTCACAGAGAGATCAACATTAAAATTTGTATTTATAAAATCCTATTGTGAGATTTTTAAGCTTTGGAAATGCCTGATGATCATTATGATCATTATTGACATAAAATTTATCGAAAATAGACCGGGTGCAGTGGCTCACACCCATAATCCCAACACTTTGGGAGGCCGAGTTGAGTGGATCACGAGGTCAGGAGTTCAAGACCAGCCTGGCCAACATGGTGAAACCCCATCTCTAAAAAAATAAATAAATAAAAATTAAAAAATAAAATAAATAAAAATGAAAGTAAGTATATTATACACTATGGAAAATAATTAGTAAATAAAATGTTGTTATAAATCAATCTGTTACTTTTATGGGTAGAGCTTCTTTTCAATTTACCAATTTTTGCTAAAAAACGACAGGTTTCTGTATCAATTTCATTTTTGCCTTTGGTTGTTACTGGTATAAACAACTGAGAAAACTTGTTTGCCTAAATAGACAGAAATGGGAGGGGTGTTCCTATACTGATATAATTTACTTCTTTTAACTCTTTCCCAATTATACACCCCCCAAATCACTCAATGATCTAGTATCAAAAATCATTTTTTATGAAATATAAATCGTTCCTACTCTGATTGTGTTAAGATGATCCTTTAGTTCCTTCATATCTAGGGGAAGGTTTGGACTACCGTGTGTGTGTGCGCGCGCGTGTGTGTGTGCGTGCACGCGCACGTACTCCCACGGCAGATGCCTTTAATCTGCAACGGAAAGAAAGATGATTGATTGGAGACAAGGCAATGAGAAAACGGAACCAGAGGGGCAGGCTTGTTTTCAGATTGATCAATATCATTAATGAGTACACATGAAAGTTGAACGTCTGAAACTTAGTCTATGTGAAACTACTTATACCTATGTCCTCCTCACAAAGTCTCTTTGTTCTCTAAGGATACCAGCACTCTAGACTGAATACTGCTGACCTAATAAAAATTAAGAGCTTGTTTGTGAAATAATAATTTGTATTAAGTTAATAAATACGTGGATAAGTCAAAATTAACGTTTTAAGTTTAATATGTCATGAATAAGTTACCGAATTTATAAGTTGGTATGATTTTTTGACAGTCACCATACGTAGGTTTTTGACATTTATCTTATTGAAAATCTAAGCCACAAAGTATTTTCAAATGTGTGGTTTTGTGAATATTGAAATAAATAATTAATGAAGTCATAATAATACATTTGGCAGACATAAAGTTAAAATTTTAGTTTTGGAGTTGTTTCCTCTCTGGTTATAAGTAAAATGTTTTTCTGGGGCCTCCGATATTTTCACTGGCCCTGGAAAGTCTTCCAGTCTGTGAGCACTGCCTGTTGTGACTGCTGAGTAAAACAGCCCTGGTCCTACCTGCATCTTTTGAAGAAGGAAAGCAAGACACTGAAAATAGGTAAGGACTTCAGCTTTGCAGCTTGTGTTGAACTGATTTTGATTATTGTCAGTTTTACAATAGAGGAGTTGGGGCCTCCTCTGCTCAAACAGGCTACCTGCCTAAATACCATTAGTAATTCATTACTCCTAGGGCACGCCTTTTTTGAAAATCCTTATGAGATTGTGATGCCGGTAAAGGGTAATCAACTTCCATCTTAAAGGTATAACTTTTTAAAATTACATATGTTTTTCCTAAGCAAAAGAAAAAAAAAAAGATTAACCTGAGATTTGTAAGACCCCTATGTGTGGGCAAAAGGTATGGGGCCTTCAGTGAAACTGAACAGGGCACAGAGAAGAGATGGATAATACATGAAAAATAAAATACTGATTTTGCCTGTAACTAGTCAAGTGCTTTTTTAGACATACAAGGTCTCTGTGAGCCGCATCTCCAGTAGCTATGAAGTTCTCTGTTCAAATGTAGCAGTTGGAAAGACTGATCCCAAGAGACCGCACTTTCCTACTCGTTAGCACCCTGGATTGTCATACTACTTCGGTCTCCAGTTCTCTTTTCTTGCCAATCCTAAATCTAGGCAAACCCCACCATTTACAATTAGTATTCCTGTTTCCAGCCCATTGAAAAAGCTGCCAAAAGCTAAAGAGTTATTCTCTTTGGCTTCACAAATAAACCTGCATTACCCAGCCTCAGAAGGGGTATCAGTCATGCTCTCCAATACCTAGGTGGCTCTGTGTTCAATTTTCTACGGCACCTGGGCTCAGCCTTTTCCACTCTCCTCAAGCCCCACACTCATCCCACAGTCCTCACTAGTGGTCAGCATCCTCAGAGAAAGCTTTCTCTGAGATCCTATAGTTTTTGGAACATGCAGTGCATAGCAATAAATCATTTTGCACTATTCTATCCATTTTACGCATGAGGAAGCTGGACGTAAAAATGGTTCATGCCGCTCAACTGGTAGGAGGTAGGACCAGATTTAGAGATCAGGTCTTCTAAATCCAAATGTGCTGTGCTTTCTATTTTATCACATGCCTCTCTTATAAGGAAAAGCAATTTTCCATACAAAAACAAGTCCAGAATCTCAAGGTCAAAGAAGAATCTTTGAAGTTCTTGCTGAAAGAATCACGAGCTGATGAGCCAACAGCGTAGCGCTGTGACCACTGCCTTTTTCTTTGTCCTTTGTTTTGTTTTGTTGATCGAAAGGAAGAAATTAAGCAAAATTAATATAATGTATTTAGACCAGGGTTTAAATAAATTATATTAAGTTTTTATATATAAAAAGGACAACTGGCTGGAAAAACCCTTCCAAGTTGCCTAGACAAGTGTCTGGAAAACAAGAGAAGCTCAAATTTTTAAAGAAAAAAAAGGATGAATCAGGAGAGGGAGTAATTACAAAAGTTATTCATAGGAATGAGTACTCATGGGTTTATAGAAACATTGATTAGTGATAGGCTATACATTGCTGAACCATAAAGTTTAAGTGCTGTCCAGCACATGGCATTTTGTGGCTATTTAGCAACAGCTAGTTGAAAGCCCAAGTAGCATACTGATGGCTTCAAAAGGTATTTATTTAGCTCCAAGGAAGATGTGGGACCTGACTGCTATTTCATTCCAGCGCCTATCTGGGTCAGTAATTCAAAGGGGCTTGCATTCTTCACATAAAAGCTTTGCTTTATTAAGTTAAAAAAATCTGGCATCATATTGGTTCACAGAGATTAACCATATTACATCGATGGTTCAAAAAAAAAAACCTACTCTTGGGTTGAATTGTAAAGAGCCAGTAAGAATGGGACTTTCCCAAAGACTTCACATTTACAGGGTTGTTTTGTTTGCTCGTTTTATTATTTGATTGTTTGAACACGTTTTACTGTGTTGCATTTATCTTCTATTTTCCCTTGGAATCTGGGGAAGCCTGACTTAGCTATACTCTAACTTGGAAGGGCTGACACAGTATATAAACCTGTGAGAAGTAGCCTGTAAAGTGGTCCCCACTGAGCCCCGTCTCCAAGTATTCACACTTTATGTAATCCTGTCCCTAGGAGTGTGGGTGGGACTAATTGACTCACTTCTCAACAAATATAATACTATGATAAAATGTTGCTTCCGATATTAAGTTGTTGCTTCTGATATTAAATGACAGGAAGGAAACTTCCTCCTTGGGAACCCACTCTGGAGTGTTCTCTCTTTTTTCTCTCCTCTCTTTCTCTTTCTTTTGCTGAGGCTTGCCAATATCCATGTGAATAAGCTTGAGCTTGAAAGCTAATTTTTCCTCTGGAATTTGCCTCATTTTATAGTTTCTTTCCAAATAAATTATGATTTCCTTAAAAGTATAAATCATGTTGTATTTATCTCTCCATCTTTCATACTGTCTAATGTTTTATCTGGCACATATTAAACATTAAATTATGATATTTTAAATCAATGATGCATTTTGTATGCTTCAATCAGGACACCTTTATTGAAGAAATCACTATTTGCTGCGCTGTTTCTTGTAAATTTCAATCAAAAGCATTTATAAGCTGCCACTTAAAAATCAACATATTTCAGGGACAAAATAAAACAAAATGATACACAAATACACAGATTACTTTTTTTTCTAAGTATGCCGTTTGAAGAATTTACATAGACTCCCAAAAAATCAAGTCACCACCCTAAACAATTGTTAATTCTGCATAAAAACATGTTTCTTGCATGACTATTATTAATAAACAAAATTAAATAGTTTATAATTCCCTAGGAAGCATGACTAAAAATCTGATATAAAGGTTACCATAAAAGATTTTAGTTTATGTAATTTAATGAAAAAGATCTCCAACTCAATATCTTTTGTGTTTGTTTTCAATTTTAACAATTAATGTAAGACAGGGAAATCTTTATGCTAATGTTATAGCTCCTTGGTTCTGCACTAACACTGTTATCTGCGTTAATGAATAATTCATTCCCAGTTGAAAACTTAACTATATCATTTTTGCTGGATATGAATGAACCTTTGAAGTGCAATTTAAGTTGAAAGAATTTAAGATTGTAGAGAATTCCCATAAACCATCAAAAAGTGCTGTGGTAGCAATATTACCTAGCACTCAAGTGTAATTGCTTTACAGAAAGGTCCTGTGAGATTCTAAATTTTGTTTCTTTGTAAAAAAAAAAAAAATATATATATATATATATATATATATATATATATATATGGGATTTATTTCTTAGTGCATTTTTACACTGTGCAGTGACTACTTTGGCCTCTAAATATAGAAAACAATCTGTTTTATATTTCTAGCTATAGATTTAGAATCTAGATAGTCACTGTAAAGAAAGCTGATATTTGCTCTTCCAATGCTTTGTTTGCCACAGAATTATTTTCTGGTAGAGAATTCCAACAGTGAAAATGACTTAAAAATATCAACAATATTTTAAACATAGATTTAAGCAATATAATTAGACTTTCAGTCCACTGCATCCCAAAAACGGAATAGAAGAAATGGTGGTGACATGTTCCGAAGAAGGAAACTAAAGGATGTAACTGTCTTAAATTCTTAAGTAGCTTTCCATCAATCAGAGTACCTGCCCTTCTTGGTCCTGTAATCAGAGATGGGCTAACACACATATAGATTAGAAATTTTCTCAAAACTGTAAAAGGCTAGTCACCTTGGCCAGCATGTCAAAACATGTGGAAAAGCATTGGGTTTCTACCACATTGCATAAGCAAACAGTAAAATTTTGCAACTTTTTATAATCAGACAAGCCACTGTTAAGTACTAAGAGCAAAATACATGCATTTCACGAAATGATACACAATTCTCTTAGGTTCAATATTAATCTTATAAACACTTATTTCCTTTTGTTGGTTTTGTCAAGAGGAAGCTCACATTAAAATTTATAGCATAATTTTAGCATAAGTGTATAAAAATACTTTTATAACCAGTGTATCTGGGGATGCATCTCTTTGCCTTATTTTCTGTTTTAGTGGGAGTTTCTTCCACTTTATTTAAATATATATTTAAAATTTTAATTATATTTTATGTATTTCTAGAAATAGAGAAGAGAAAAACAGGGAGAAGAAGAGAGAAGAAAGGAAAAAAGAAGAAAATTAAGGAAAAAAATTTTTAAATGACAGAAAAAAAGCAGGAAGGAAGGTAGGGAGGGAGGGAAAGAAACTGAAATGTTAGTTAAGATTCGGGTCCTTGGAGATGTACTCGAAGGTGGTCCAAACCCTATTCTGTTATTGTTTGGAAAGCAAAAGCTTCCCAGCAACCGTCAATGTCTTGTTTGTTCTGTGCTTTGAGGAAACATTTGAAGACTAGTTTTCAGTGTTTTCCCTGGCTCCTTACTTCAGCTCCTTTCATTTGCTGCTCCACAGAACACTGGATACTTAGTTCAGATATTTCCTCAGTTTCCACTAGAAGTCAATTTGCTTTTATGTTTTTAAAAAACTTGATTGAACGTTTTGCAGGGAGTCTAGGGTCATAATCGAATTATGAAATGTGGGTAGACCACAGTTTCAGAGGTTCAGGTTTAGTTACCCAACTTCCTTTCTCCTCTTTCATCTGCTTTCTTTCTTGATGTCAAATAATTAAAGGCAGTTAAACATCCCTTCCCTTGTCTTATGCAAAAGACTTATTTCCATTTCTAGGTATAGCACAGGCTTACCAGCTAACTCCATGTACACATAGAGAATTTTCCTCTTCCTAAGAGGAATTATTTGGCAGTTACAAGTATATAAATATACACACACATATATACAGTATACAGCATATGCATAATTTCTGTCCTTATCCTTTCTCTCTT
Organism: Saimiri boliviensis; assembly: GCF_048565385.1. Classification (NCBI taxonomy): domain Eukaryota; kingdom Metazoa; phylum Chordata; class Mammalia; order Primates; family Cebidae; genus Saimiri; species Saimiri boliviensis. The sequence continues at coordinate 79,668,361 of NC_133450.1, forward strand.
CTCCCTTCTTCCCTCCCTTCTTCCTTCCCTTCCTTTCTTCCATATATTCCATGTGTATTAACAAAATATATAGTATACATATATTAATACACATGGAATATATATTATACATATATATGTAGTATATATGTATAATATATGCCATGTGTATTAAAACATACAGTATACAGTATGTATATATATGTATGTGTATATATATGTATATACTGTATACTGTATGTTTTATTAATACACATGGAATATATGGGAGAAAGGAAGGGAGGGAAGAAAGGGAGAAGAGAGAAAGGACAAGGACAGAAAAGAAAGGAGGGAGCAAGAGAGAGAGACGTGTTAATTACACAACAACACTGGGAATATAGTAGATACAGCAGTCTCGATGGAATAGAGTCAGGATTCTGTAGAGGTTAAAATCTTGGCTGTGTTCAAATATTTACTTCACCTGCATGGCAGCTTTATGACTTGGAGCAAGTTATGAAACTTTACCGTGTGGCAGTTTCCTCATCTATGAAATGTGAATGCTAATAATATCCAATACATGGACTGTTAGAAATCTTAAGTGAGATAATATATAAACACACCTAAAATACTGCCTAGCACTTAAAAAGTCATAAATCATTGTGACCACAATTGTGATAATCCTGGAAGTCACACTCGAATCACTACAAGTAATGACTAAAGTGAGACAGGGCTGCAAATACCATCAGTGAAACACTAATCCTAATAAACATTATATGTATTAGTTATATTTATTAGATAGCAGTGCTAAAAAAGGGCCTCTTCACCAGCACCCCCACAAGTCACGCGTGTGCGAACACACAGGATTTTAACTAAATCTCAACCTAACTGACTGTTTTCGTATCTCCATTGTTCAAAAGCATTAATCCCTGGGGAGTCTGGACAGGAACACATTCATAGCAGAACTGTGACCAGAACTGAAGGAAAAGAAAGTCATGGGAGGATACTCTCTTCTTTCAAAGCTTTAAACATTCCAATTTTTAAACCAATGTCTAGGTGTTGAGAAAACACGCTTGAGAGCAAATTGACCCCTTCAAGACCTAATGTTTTCAAAGACGTAAGATGAGGAGAAAATAGCTGAGGCACTGAGATTGCTTGTGTGCTCTCTTTATCCTTGAGGGAGACAATACATTCTCTTTTCCTGACCTACTTATATTCCAGCAAAGGTCTGTTCATTTTTAAGATCGCGTAGTCAAACTAACCTGAACTTACTAGGTTGTTACAGAAAGGAAAGAGGATCTTTAATGTGGTCTTATTCCTTGATGTACAGTGATATTAATGCTGACAACAGCTGAATTTGGACTTCCTTCCTTTCTTGCAGCGGACGTTGTCACTTTTATGTGGATCCTCCTCCAGATTTTTGTTTTTAACACTTTGGTAATACGGGTCAGAGGAGCTTTAAGAATGTGACTTGCTCAGTAGACTCCCATTCTTCCTCAGGCACTCTTAGTCATAAATGTAAAAGGGTGGATGCCAGGAGAGAAATATTTAATTAAAGCCTATGGCAATGTCACCAAAAGGATAAAAAGTAATAATCTTTTGAATTTGCTTTTGTTCAGATAAAAAAGCAGCTTTTTCATTTCTCTTAGATGTTCTTTTTAAGATAAAAGCACCAAATTCCCAAATACTTCTATTATTGTTAGCTTTCTGGCATGTAATTCTTTCTCTTGGAGAACAAGACAGACAGAAATGTGCATAGAAGGTCCTTAGCTTAAATCTATGGACATAGCACTGCACCTTCTCTCTTAAATATTGTTTTATAAAACCAGGTTTCACCTCATTTATATTCCCTACACATCTCTCCCTTTTTGTCTACCTTAGGGCTTTTAAATTTAGCTTCAAGAAAAGTGCCATATATTGGAATCAAGTCCCCTTATCTTTTTTCCAAAAGAATTGTGTGCAATATTTATTTCCCTTATGTTGCAATTTAAGGCACACAGGAAGCTATGTTGAATACCATCAGTCTCTCATCTTTCTATCAAGATACACTTATCCACATTTTTATATAGCATATAATGAAGTAAAGATATACATTTCTTTATTTTCTGGATAGCTCACCAAAATTGAGACTTCCAAAAGTCAGTGAAGTATTTACTTCTGATACTCTACAGGGTAAATATTTTTGATGTTCAGTAGGGGTGAATAATAAATAAAATTCTGTATTAAACACATGTACAATTCCTGTCTCAATTCCTTTTGTATACTGTTACCCCAAGGGTTAAGGAACAGGTACATATTTATAATGTTTTGTTTGCAGTAGGCATTTGATAATCATTTAAGATTTGAGGGATGAATGAATATCACCATTCTAAACAATCCTCATAGACTCCAAGTAGCATATTAGACTTCTTAAAGATGTAATTGAAAATGTCGTTTTTTTAAATTAAATTTGATGATCTGGATTGAATTTTGATGGCCTTTTTCTCAGAAAACCTTGATATTTTGGATAAATTTATTATGAACTGAGATTAAATTTAATGAGTCATCTCTCCCTGCCAAAAAGCACTGATCTTGTGAGTGGAAAAAAATCCAAATAAACACAATACTTGATGTAATTTTAAAAAGACATATTCAGGCAATATAACATCCTCTAGATACAGATTTATTGGTCTACTTGGGTTGTCAAATGTATATATGAATTGGAAATAGTTAATTTTCAAAAGACCTACTCAGGAATTACATATATATAACTTAAACCATCTGAGGAATTAAAGTATAAAAAATATTTCTCAGTGCTCCTTTGATGTTCCTTGAAATTACACTTGATAATGTGAAAAAAATAGAGAAGACAAATTAAACACATTAATTTGAAAGGCACATGCTAAATTAGAATCACAAGGTACAACAGACCTGTTTTCAAGACTAGCCACCTTTAGGAATGTCTTGGCACTCAGAGTATCAATGATTATATGAAACACATAAATCTTTTACAAATTGAATATTAAAATAGAAATATCATAAGCAAAAACTCTTAAAGTATCTTGAGCTTCTACTGTTCATGAAAACAGTATAAGATAATGATTTCCGAAGTCCTTCTAAAGAAAAGCAATAGCATTTAAGCTTTTATACATTTCTCTCAACAAAGTTTAAAAAAAAAAAGGAAAAGTGAAAAATAGTTTAAGAAAAATGTTTTGTTTTTATTTTTAAAGAAAATTAGCTTAGGTAATGTGTAGCACACCAATAATTAGTAAATCCTGCTGATAATTATATGTATCATTATCTAAAAAGGTTTTTATTTATTTTTCTTTTCTACCCACTGTTAGCCCTGGAATAATTTCAGGAAGTATTGACTAGGTTCACCAATCTCAAATGCTTCTCTTTGATGATAATAAAAAGGAATTTCTTAGGAGCTGTTTAAAGACAACCAACGTATTATTAATAATGGCTAACACCCGGAATGAACTACATTCTAATTACCCAACTGTATTGTATTATTAACATTTAAATTATAAAACTACAAAGTTGTAAACACATTGAGTTTTGGAGTTGCTCTCCAGTCTGTCCTCTGCACACACTACAGCAACGGTGGTACCTGCCCTGTTTTTCTTCTTTTGTTTTAATTTGCCCATAATAATTGTACATATTTATGGAGTAGAAAGTACTAATTCCATATATTACCCAAACTTGAATAATGAATATATTCACCACTTCAAATATTTAACATTTCTTTGTGTTGGGAACATTGAAAATCTTCTGTTCTAGCTTTTTCAGACTAAACAGTAAGTTACAGCTTAATGTATTCCCCCTACCGCACTGCAGAACACCAGAACTCGTATCTCCCTGCTACCTGCAATTTTATATTTATTAACCAATCTCTGCCTATCTTCCCCTCCTCACTGCTCTTTCTAGGCTTTAATAATCGTAATTCTGTGCTCTACTTCTATGAACTAAACTTTTCTGGCTCTCACATATGAATGAGAACATGCAGTATTTCTTTCTGCACCTGGCTTATTTCATTTAGCATAATGTCCTCCAGGCTTATCTATGTTTCCACAAATGACAGAATTTCATTTGTATTTATTAATATTCAATTGGTTATATATACTGCACTTACTTTATTCATTTGTATATTGCTAGATACTTAGGTTAATTTCATATGTTAGCCATTGTGAATAATGCTGCAGTTAACTTGGGGGTACATGTATCCCTTTGATATACTGATTACTTTTCCTTTGTATAAATATCCAGTATTGGGATTGCTAAATCGTAGGTAGTTCTATTCTTCATTTATTGAGAAACCTCATACTCTTTCCCATAACACTATACCAGTTTCCCTTTGCGCCAACAGTATATGAGTTCTCTTTCCTCTGCCTCCTCACAGGCATTTACTGCCTTTTTAACAATAGTCATTCTAACTGGGATAAGATGACGTTGTGGTTTCAATTTGAATTTTCTTGTTGATTAGTGAGGCTTATTATTTTTCATATATTTCTTCACTGGTAATTTTATGTCTTAAATAGAGAAATGTCTGTTCAGATCCTATGTCCATGTTAAATTTTTTTTGTTGAATTCCTTAAGTTCTTTTTATATTGCAGATATTAGTCCCTAGTTAAATGAATAGTTTGTACACATATTCTCTCCTTCAGGTTTTCTCTTCACTCTTGATTGTTTTCTTTGCTGTACTGAAGCTCTTTTGTTTGATAAAGTCCTATTTGTCCATTTTTGTTGTTCTTCCCAGTTCTTTTAGTCTTAGCCATAAAATCTTTGGCTAAACCAATGTCCTGAACTGTTTCCCTTTTGTTTTCTTCTAGTGGTTTTATAGTTTGAGGTCATACATTTAAGTCTTCAGTACATTTTGAGTTGATTTATGTGTATACTGATGAAAAGTCCAGTTTCATTCTTCTGCATATAGATATCCACTTTCTCCAGCACCTTTTATTAAAGAGGGTGTCCTTTTTCAATGTATGTTATTGGCACCTTTGTAAATATGTGAATTTAGTTCTCATTTTTCTATTCTGTTCCAACGGTCCATGTTTCTGTTTCTATATTAGTATCTTGCTATTTTGACTATTATAACTTTGTAGTATGTTTTGAAATCAGGTAGTATGATGCCTTCATCTTTGCTCTTTTTGCTCAGTATTGTTTTGGCTAGAGTCTTTTGTGGTTCCAAACAAATTTTATAATTTATTTAAATTTCTGTGTAAAATGTCATTGGCATTTTGATAGAGATAACACTGAATCTGTAGATTGCTTTGGGTAGCCTGCTCATTTAACAGTACTAATTTTTCTAATAAATGAACATGAGGTGTATTTTTATTTGTGTCCCTTTTGATTTCCATCATTAGTGTTTTGTAGTTATTGTAGAGGCCTTTAACCTCCTTGTTTAAATTTATTCCTAGATATTTTTTAAACTATTATAGATGAGATTGCTTTTTGAGTTCTTTTTAAACAAGTTCATTACTGATATATAGAAATGCCATTCATATTTGTGTGGTGTTTTTGTGTCCTACAATTTTTAAGTAATTTATCAGTTCTAAGAGTTTTCTGGGTGGAATCATTACGTTTTTCTATATGTAAGATTATGTCCTCTGGCAAACAAAGACAATTTGACTTCCTCTCTTCCAGTTTGGATGATCTTGCTTTTTCCTCTTGATTATATGCTTTAGCTAAGATTTCCCGTAGTCAGCTGAATAAAAGTGGTAAAAGTAGGCATTCTTTTGTTCCAGTTCTTGGAGGAAAGAGTTGCAGCTTTCCTGTTCAGTATGTTGTCAGCTGTGAGTTTGTCATATATGGCCTTGAATGTGTTGTGGTATGTTTCTTTTATGCTAAATTTCTTGAGAGTTTTTTATCATGACGCAATGTTGAAATTAGTCAAATGCTTCTTTTGTATCTATTGAAAGAATCATATGGTTTTGTCTTTTATTCCATTGATATAATATATCAAGTTCATTGATTTGTGTATGTTGAGCTATCCTTGCATCCCTGGCATAAATCCCACTTGATATTGTTATGCTGTCCTTTTAGCGTACGGTTGGATTTGATTTGCTGTTATTTTGTTGAGGATTTTTGCCTCTGTTGTTCATCAGGAATATCACCTTGCTGTTTTCTTTTTATTTGCTGTGTCATTGTCTGGTTTTGATATCAGGGTAATGCTGGCCTCATAGAATGAGCTAGGAAAAATTCTCTCCTCTTCAATTTTTGGAATAGTTTGAAAAGGATTGGTGTTAATTCTCCTATAAAACTTTCATAGAATTCAACAGTAAAGCCATCTGGTTCTGAGCTTTTCTTTCCTGGGAGTGTTATTACTGATCAGTCTCATTATTTGTTATTGGTCTGTTTAGAGTTTCTATTTCTTCTTGGTTTAATCATGGCAAGTTGCATGTGTACAGGAATGTATTTGTTTTAAGTTTTCCTGTTTGTTGGTGTATAGTTCATAATAAACTGTAGTGACTCTTTGTTTTTCTGTGGTCTCGATTGTCATGGTTTTTGTTTGTTTGCTTGTTTCTGATTTTCCTTACTTGAGTCTTCTCTGATTTTTTTTCTTAGTTTAGCTAATGGTTTGGTGATTGCTTTTTTTTTTTTTTTTAAACACCTTTTTTGTTGATCTTTTGTACTTTTTAAGTCTGTCTTTTATTTAGTCTTCCTCTGATCTTTATTTTTGTTTCTTCTACTAATTGTGAGGTTGTTTTTGCTTGTCTGGTTCCTTGAGGCATGTTGTTAGGTTATTTATTTGAGAATTTTTCTCGATGTAGGCATTTATTGCTATAAACTTTTCTTTTAGTACCACTTTTGTTCTATGCCATAGGTTTTAGTATGTTGCTTTTGTATTTTGTTTCAAAAAAAATTTTATTACATGTTTCATTTCTTCATTGGCCCATTGGTTGTTCAGAAGTATGTTGTTTAATTTCCGTGAATTTGTACAATATCCAAAGTTCCTCTTATTATCAATGTTTAGTTTTATTCCATTGTGGTCTAAAAATATACTAGATATAAATTCAGTATTTTACAATTTGTAAAGACTTGTATTTTGGCCCAACATATGGTCTTTCCTAGAGAATGTTCTATGTGCTGATGAATAGAATGTGCCTTCTGCAGCTGTTAGATGAACTGTTCTGTAAATATCTCTTAGGTCCATATGTTCTATAGTGCAGTTTAATTTCAGTGTTTCTTTGTTGATTTTTTTGCCTGGATAATTTGTTCAGTGCTGGAAGTGGGGTGTTAAAATCTCCAACTATCATTGTATTTTGGACTGTCTTTCCCCTTGGCTATGATAATGTTTGCTTTATATATCTGGGTGCTCCAGTGTTGGGTGAATATATATTGACAATTATTATATCCCTGTTGATGAACTGATCTCCTTATGATCATGTAATAGCCTTCCCTGATCTTAGTACAACTTTTGACTTAAAATCTGTTTTTATCTAATATAATAATTACTACTCCTGCTTATTGTTTGCTTCCATTATTGTAAAATATCTTATTCCATTTCTTCTCTTTTGGCCTATGTGTGTCTTTACAGGTGATGTAGGTTTCTTACAGGCAGAAAATAGTTGAGTCATGTTTTTTTTTTTATTCACTCCACTCACCTACATCTTTTAATTAGGTAATTTAAGCCATTTCCATTCAAGATTTTTATTGATAGGTGAGGACTCACTCGTCATTTTGTTGTTTTCTGGTTCTTTTATGTATCCATTGTTCCTTTCTTTCTCTCTTAGTGTTTATTTTTGTCGAGGTTTTTTGTTGTTGTTGTGATAACGTTTGATTGCTTTCTCTTTCTCATTTGTGTATCTGTTCTACCAACGAGTTCTATAATTTTATTTTTTGTGTGTGATGGCAGAAAAGTATGGCATACCTCAGAAATTTGAAAAAATACTAGTTTAGAGATGTAAAATAGAATACCATGAGGATCTGTTTGATAATGCTATTTTGCTACGTAGAATGACAGTTACCTTCTCTATGGCTTGCATTATTGGACCCACCCTTTAAGGACAAGTATGACTCAGAACTTTCCATGGTCATCTGTCATAATTTCCCTGATTACCAGTATTCTCCTTTCTCACAAAGCATGCAGCACTTGTTGATACATCAGTCTAGTATATGTATTTTACAGTCCATTTACCTTTCTCTGATTTGTTTCTTAGAACTTTATAAAAAACATGTTTACAAGTTCTTTGAAGAATACAATCATGTCTTTTAGTTGTTTATACATTTTAATTGCATAGTTAAGACTGTGAATCAAGTAATATATCTCAATAAACTTTTCTTAGCCTAACTGACAGAGCATCGGTTGTTAACAGCAAAACTTGGCCTTTGACTGATAGATTCCCAGAGAAACAAACTGAAGATGATTCTTCCAATTATCTTTTTTTTTTTTTTTTTAAACTACAAAGGTGGTGTCCATAACGGAACCACAGATGGGAGAGTTGCTTTTCTATGTTTCTGCATACTTGTTTCCCCAATGCTAAATGTATGTTTACCTTCTAAAAAGAGTCTTCAACAAAAATTGCTTTCTACTTATTACAGACATGTTGCCTTTCCAGAGGAGAAACTGAATAATTACTAGGGAGAACTAAAGAACATATTGTAGGTGATGAGTCAGTGTAAAATTGAACTCATGGTCCTGAATGAGTTGTCAGAAGATCTGTGTACAAGATAAGAGCTGTAAAACTGGAAAGTCATCCTACACAGTGGACTAACTGAATGTGGTAAAATTTAATATTGTTGCTTCAAACATTGGCCTTACCTTGGAAAGCAGGGCTCCACGACAACTTACTGTAAGTGATATGAAGGCAGTACAATTAAATCACCAGGGTTTCAAGACATAGCATTATCCAGGATTACCTCCATCATTACAGTAAAATTATGTTGCTGACAAGCATTTAATTATTTGCCACATGTGTGTCAAGAAATGGGAGATTCTTTCAAAGGTCTATCTTAAATTCAGATATGGTACAGTAGTAAAGGATTAGATATGGGTATTTCTAGAGCATAAAGGGAGAAGAAATACCTAGAATTGATGTTGATCTAGATCTACATAGCAGGCAGAAGTCAATCAAACTAATATTACAACAATCTGAAGCTAAAAACCCTTTTTTCCCCCACTCTCTTTCTTCTCTGATCTTAATCTTATTTCTAGATATTCATTTTGACCCCTTGCTATCTGTAGTTTGTGTTTACATTTGACCTGCAAACTTTTGGCTTCTGAAATGCCCCTCTGGCATTATAGCTAAAGCTCACCTCACTGGGTCTTCCCACTTTTTATGGTCTCGGTCAGGCTGTGTGAACTCAGATAAGAGTTCATTAGCCCAATATATACAAAGCCCCAAGCAGAGCAGGTCCTCCCAGTCCTTCTGAGGATGAGTAAAGAGGGGCTTAGAATTCAAAAGCAAGAATTTGGTCCATGTGTTATGGTTAAAGCAAGAGAATAGACATTATTTTGAGATGAAGTAACATAAATGATTCATTCATAAAGCTGTCAGGACTTGCCATTGCATATAAAAGAGGAAGACCCACCAGCATAAGAGACAAACCTGTTAGGATGACACATGAACAAACTCAACATTTAAAGACATAGATCTCACTGTGAGAACAGGGAGGTTCATAAAAATGGTACAAAGGATACAGGGGTGCTGATTCCATGCTGTATAGCTTTATACTTGGATATTCTGTCTGGAGGGTCAGATAACAGAGAAAAGTCACTGAGAGCACACTCGGAACTACAGCTGCTTATTGAAGCCCCTGGAAGGTGATCTCCTCCAATCATTCATTCATTCCATGAGTAATCTATGGTTATTTACTTATCACAGACTTCCCCAAGAAAATGAGTTACTTAGGTACAAGCAGCAGCCTTTGTACATGACCCTGAGCCTCCACTTTTACCTCCAATGCTACAGTCAACCAAGAGACAAATTGCCACTGTCTTTAAGACTAAATTGGTTACAGTCAGTTGTGGACTTTGTTTTTTGCCTCTGCAATATTTTGTATCCTTCTTAATGCCTATTTCAGTGCCGGGCACACAGTAAATACTCAATTAGTGATTGTTGAACAAAAACTATAGTTGCTGAACACATGAGGTTTTATCATGATACCTCACGATTATCTCTGATAAACAGTTTTGAATTGGCCTGAAATGAAACACACCTACACCCTTTTCTTAGATGAGTTGATGAGATACTTCTTTTTATTTCTTGCCTTCTGTGTTTACTTTCATCTGTGAGCATCTGGCCACATACAAAAAGGTTGTTCATAGATTCAGGCTAAACGTGGGTGTGGTTAGAGAAGTGCAATATGTACAACAGAATAAACTGCAGCGTGGGGACACTGAGCCTAGGTACAGGGATATCAGTGCCTTTGTGACATTTAAATGGTGAGTTTCGGGGAACTTCCAGGTCTAAATAATAGTTTCAATGCCAAGTATCCTAGGCACCTTCTCCTTACCACTGGAAGAATCTAGAGTAGAACAACTGACAATCAGGGAAACTTGATCCCGGGGCTCTCCAGGTAATCCTAATGTTTTCCCTTCATGAAGTCAGAAAATCCTAATGAGCCTTATGTGATAAAGAACTGGATTGAAGTACAGAGAGTGTTTGCCTCACATGCAAACATTAAAGCAAGGTCGTGAACAGTGGATACGATTACAACTATCTTGATTCTCAGCAATGACTGGCTAACTAAAGGGATTCTAGGAGAGACGAAGAAGTCAGATTGAATGTATTTAGAAATCTGCTAAACACATGAACCTCCTGGGGGAAATTAAGTAAATGTCATTCAAAATGATAAAAATGTGTAAATATGACTTAGAAGAAATTTAATTAGTAAAGTAGAATATAGAGTGTCTATGAGGTATTTTTTTTTTAACTTTTTTAAATCCTGGAGAAAATTGTGCTAACAGTTGAGGCTACTGAAAAGCTTTTATATTGTTTACAAATTTAAACTGGTTTTCCCCAGACAGAAGCTGGATCCTTCCTAATAATCATGGAGTCTAAGTTTACCGACCAAGATTTGTACAGGTATAGAAAAGATTGTAGGAAATACCATACTGAGCGGCAAAGAAAACAGACAGGAGTTCCTAGTTCTCTGAAGGACTTGGAATCTTGCCTCTGGCAAATAAGTAATCCCTCAGGCTGAAGATGCCTTTTTAATGTTTTTAAATGCAATAGTGTCTAAAATATATATTTGTGTGTGTAGTCATATAAATTCAGCTCACTTCAACAAATGGCTTCAAACTCTCATTGCGTACAAAGTATGTTTTATGTGGAAAGATAGTGTGAATACACTCAAGTATGTGTGATTTTTAAGACTGCAATTTTTTTTAGTCTTGTCATGGGTCTGAAGCAAACAAAGCACGTATTTGTCAATAAGCACTGTTTAACTGGTGTATCGTATCCATTCATATAAAGATGCATTTGATGACTGTCAACTGGGTGCAGTGGCTCACACCTGTAATTCTAGCACTTTGGGAGGCTGAGGCAGGTGGCTTGTCTGAGCTCAGGAGTTTGAGACCAGCCTGGCCAACAGGGTGAAACCCTGTCTCTACTAAAATACAAAATTAGCCTGGTGAGCTAGTATGCACCTGTAGTCCCAGCTACTCAGGAGGCTGAGGCAGAATTGCTAGAACCTGGGAGGTGGAGGATGCACTGAGTCAAAATTGCACCACTGCACTCCAGCCTGGGTGACAGAGTGAGACTCCATCTCTAAAAAAAAAAGAAAAATATGACTGTCTGTCTGTTTTTTAATACCTCATGGATAAATTAAGAGCCATGATTTTTCTAAATTAATTTCAAAGTTTAAAACTAAATCCATGACTCCAAATGATATTAAATGTTTGAAAAATTAAATAAAAATAGAAAAATAAATTAAAGTTGGAAGCAATAGGATTTATTTGGAATTTTTTTATTTGGAAAAATACTGTTTTTACATTTAGTGAAGTGATCATCAAAGAAAACATACCACCTTTTGCACAAAGTAAGTGAGGTAGTGTTTCATTTATGAATAAGGATAAGGTAATGTAACATGTAAAACGTTTTATTGAAATCATTTACAGAAAAGATTTTTGACACAGAAAATGTAAGCATCTGACAATAAACTATCTGAAAGTTACTTATAATTTGAAGTTTGACAAATTTTACTTTGAGTTTAACCCGATATCTTATGTAATTGAATTTTGTACTTCACATCCTACTAGTGTGAACTTCCTAGATATACTTTCAGTAAGCAAAAATGGATTGAATTTAAATTTTTATAAGCGAAAATTAAATGTAAATAAAATTGAAGAAATTCTAATTGAGACTATTCCATTGTAGAACTCATTTGTATGATGATGTCAATTACAAGAACAGAAATGATCATGAATTGGTTATTATTATTTGATCTTATTTTATTCTAATTAGTGGGAAATATCTACACACCTTTTTAAAGGCAATGAGCCTGCAGTAATGCACACCTCTCCTGAGGCATTGAATACAGTCATCTCCAATTATAAATTCAGACGAGAAATACATAAAGCATCAGTCCATGAGAGACAGGCAAGGGCATTTGTTCCATGAATACACTTCGCCTTAGATTTGGACAATATGTGTTTGGTTACTTTGTTTCCATTCCAAAATCAAATCAATTTTGCTTTTAATTGGAGCTCTAAAAGTAAATTTAACAACAGTTAGAATGTTTGGGAATAAATTTACAAGTAAGGGGACTGGCACTCTCAGTGCAGGCAAGCTAAAGGTCGGGGTTAGTGGATGTTATCTGGATAGTTACCAGAGAGCTGTGATAGATTATTTAGATTGCACAATTCTTAAGTTCATTGGCTTTGAGAATTGTATATGCCTGTTTAACCACCACCCAAACAAACCCCAAAATGTTCTATCTTGCCCCTTCTCATAATTTTTCCACTTCCCCTATGGCCAAGACATTGTGATTTCTGTCATATGTTATTATGCCTGCCCAGGACTTCATGTAAATGAATCATATATTATGGATTCCTTGTGTCTATTGATGTGACTTGTTTCACTGAACATAATGATTTTGTGATTTATTCGTGTTGTTGAGTACATGAGTCATTTGTTTCTCTTTCTAAATATATCACAATTTGTTTATCTAAATTTATAGGTATTTGGTTTGTTTCCAGTTTGGGCTGTCATTAATAAAGCTACTATAAACAGTCATGTACAAATCTTTTTGTAAGCATGTTTTCATTTCTCTTTGGTAAATACCTACAAAAGGAATTTCTAGACCATAATGTGGATACATTTTTACCTTTATTTAAAAAAACACCAAACAATTTCTAAACCTGTTTGTCTGCTTTTCTATTTAATGGTTACTTTTACACTTGTATTTTTGGTGATTTAAAAGTTTATAAGCAAAGTTTACCATAACAGAAAAATTCTGCATGATTGGACTTGGTTTACTGTATATTAAAAACTGGTAAAGAGAATTCGAAGCTTATTATAGTGGCAGAATAATAAATCTCTAAAAGTATCTAAGTACTAATCCCTGGAACCTGTGAATGTGGTATTTTAAAAGGCAAAGAGGGATTAAAGTTGTTGAAGATGGAATTACAGTTGCTAATCTGCTGGCCTTGGGGTACAGAGACTATTCTAGATTATCCAGATGGGCCCAGTGCAATTGCAAGAGTCCTAGAGATGAAAGAAGGAGGCAGAAAAGGGAGAGCCAGAGAGGTGGTGTGAGAAAGACTTCCCCCATTTTGCCTATTTCCAAGGTGGAGGAAATGATCGTAAGGTAGGTGACCACTAGAGGGCAACCTCTGGCTAGAAAAAAGCAAGGAAATGACTCTTCCCAAGGCATTCCCTACAGGGTTCCACAGCCCTCTTCATACTGATTTAGCCCAAGACAAACAGAGCTGCAATATAGTAAATTTGGGTGGCTTTAACCCATCAAGTCTGTGGTAATTTCTAATAGCAACAATAGGACATCAATATACCTTTGACAAGACCAGATGAATTAAAAATGTGATTTTGAAACGCCAGATTAGACATTGAAGATGCCAAATTTTGATTGCTCGGTATAGTCCCGGAGTATTTAGATTAATCCATGTTTACCCTTTTTTGGCTCCCAGTACCTAATTTATTTTTTAACTTTACCTGAAGGACATTCTGTATATCTGGTGGTAGAAGAAATACCATTTTAGCCTTCTTGTAACTTAGTTTGGTGAATTTAGAATTCTAATTTACTGTTATTTCCTCTTAACATATTGACAGTATCATTCCAGTATATTTTTCCTGGTTTCCGTACTTGCTGTGTAGGTACAAGCTGTCACTTTAATAGTTTTCCTTTATAGATAACTGGTATTTTCACTTTGGCTGCTTACATGAATTTCCTATTCATTTTTTATACTCTTTAGATTCTCTACTATGTATTTGAGTATTTTTTTAAAAAAAAAATTATTACTTATGGGATTTGGTTTTGTTGTTGTTTGGTTTCTTGAATCTGTGTACTGGCAGTTCTAAACCATACAGAAAACATCTCAGCCAACCTTATATTACAAGCAATTGAGAAACCGTAGTTGATTGTTGCCTGGTCCTGGGTAGGCTGACCACAGTTAAAAAAAGACATCCCTCTGTGGAGCCCTGTTTCAACACCAGCTTTGTGCCAACCTGCTCAACTGCTCTTGCTGACAACAGTTGTTTGAAGTACCCAGTAAGAAGTAACCCCGCAAAATTAGCACACCCATCCCAGACGAAGCCTTAAATAAGGAAGCTTGCTCCCACATGTCCACACTTGCTGTTGCTACAGGACAGAACACTGTTGTTTGCCCCTCTCTAGTCACCATACCTAGCATGAGGATCGGGACGTAATAAAAAGTTTAAAACTTTCGTATTGTGGCTATGTCATTGAAGTCATGCCAGCAGTCCTGCCCCTGAAGAGACCCATGCAGGTAGCTTCCTTGCTGGTGCTCTTCTCTTGGGACCTTTGGTGGCTGCTGGGAAAAGTAGTTACCAAGTAAATTAATATAAACTAGAAAAGTTTAATTGAAAACAATCATCTCTTTGAATATTGCCTTTCTGCCTTTTTTCCTTCCTTGTTTTCTTCCTTTCTGGTTTTTCACGCTAGAATTCTAATTACACATGCATTGAAACTCAGGCTTACCCTAAATCTACTTTTCCTTCTATATCCTTGCTTTCTTATTTTCCTGTCTTATCCTAGTTCTGAAGATTTTCCCCACAACTCAACTTCGAAAGGACTTTTATTGCCTCTCAGTGCTACAGAAAAATCAATTACGCTAGGATTTCCTTTGTTGAGCCTCAAAAAATACTTTTCTCTCATAGCTCTCATTTCAATTTTGGGTTTCAAGGGCCTTGTTTGAGAGTCATATGATTAACATTGACTTCTTCCCTTGGCATTCTCACCTTACAATCAAAATTGTTCCCGAGACGACGTATGTATCTGCCAAAACAGGGAAAAGTTATAGACAGAGTCTAAGAATGAGAGGCAAATGATACAGATTTCAGGATTTTGTTCTGATATTGCTCTTTTATTAAGTTCATTCATTTATTAGATATATATGTACTATTTCTTAAGTTCCAAGCACTGTCCAGGTGCTAGAGAGAAAGCTCAAATAGATATGATTCCTTATTTAATGGAGCTTACAATCTTGGGGAGATAAGAGGCTGGATAATAAAGCAATAGCTATTGGCTTTTCCCTGTTACAAATGAGAACTCAGGTTAGCAAATGTGCAGATTGCTCCCTGGCCTTCTGTTTAATGGGGCATGTGTGTTTGCTCCACTGCCTTTGTCTCTGCAGTGTGTTGCTTTTAAAAGAGCAGGCACTAGAATTGAACTGCCTGAGTGCAAATATCAGCTCTGACAATTAACAACGGTGTGACTTTAGGCAAGTTATGTTATGCGTTGGAGTACCTGATTATTCATCTATATGAGAAGGAAATAATGACATATTCCTCAAAGGGTTATTACAAGGACCAAGTGAATTAATATATGTAAAATGTCTGACATGTAATTCATGCTCAATAAATATAAGCACATGCTGATAAGCCAAGTAAACAAAGCTCCATCTATTCCTGGTCCAAGTTCACTTACAATGTTGTTTCTCCTACATATTATGCAGATTTTCAGAATTGTCTTCATATACTTTCAGCAACATTTCCTTTGGAAGAAGAATCATATATTAGCTGCACTCATTCTCTACATTTGGTCCCAAATACATGATATGTATATGTGCAATATGTGAAACTTTTTCATTTTAAAATTGACAAAATCATACAATTAATTTTAGCATTGGTGCCTTCCTTTTCTCTGTGCCCTCCTCCCATACCCTTTTGAATACCATTTTTGGTAACTTATACTATCATTTATGAGTTTGCAATTTGTAAAAAGGGATACTCAACAGATACATCATTTGTTTTAGAGTGTTATAAATTGATATCAGTCAAAGGACCATTCTGAAAGTAGGAATGTCGTTAGTCCAATATGAAGAAACTGCAACAGTAATTGTTAGCTGAAGCCAGTGACAGATCTGACATCTGTGCTGAGATTGGTGAAGCTGAAACTTCAAAGAAGCGGCCAGGAATATAGGGTATTCCATCTGATGTTACCGTGCAATTTTATTCATGATTTACTAATTATTATTTTCTTGGAGAGATAATAGTAAGTGTTTAACATACTGGACTTGTAATTGTTTTACATCCCTGATACCATGCCACACTATGGGCATTCTATAAGAATTACAGTATTAACAAACTTCAACAAAGAGGAGAAAAAAAAAGACCAGATCTAAAGAGAAAGTTTGCATCCTTATTTTAAATATGCTAGATATAAAACCAAATGAAAAAATAAATATACTCAGCAGAAATTAGCTAAGGGGAATTATGGTTAAGTGGTGTTTCTTTTTTAATACAAGGTAAGAGAAAAGGAATAAATGAGGGAATTAAATAGAGTTTTAAGATATGTAACATAGACAAGGAGGGACATAAATGTTGTATCTGCAGCCCAGAGAGCTGAGTTGTTGGTTAAAAATGTGCAAACTTATAAATTAGAAAAATTCCTCTAGACAGTTGGAAGCCACTGGAATAAACATTAGTAGGGCCCAGTGTTAACTGATCAATAAGCATTGGGTTTGTCTTTCATGGTAGAATCTTCTTTTAAGTCTGTTTTTGGGTTGTGGTGCATATGTTTATTTGGTTTTATTTATTTCTATTTCTATTTCTCTTTAAAGTTAGAGTGAGTTTTTACTCAGCCCTATTGATTACAGGGAAAAATATTTTTAATTTAAGCCTCAGGATATATTTTACCTTTAGATTGAAACTGGCATCCTTGAAAGTACTCAAATCCTGATGTACCAATGGCTACTAATGTTGGCCACAATAAATCTGATGAAATCTGTTCTCTTACACATATTCTGGGGGCATATCGAGACTTTGATACTCAACTGACTTTATTCATTCCATATTTGGATGCTTTTCAACAGGACTGATATCCAGGTTGGGTTCCTTGGAAGCAAGGACATAGTTGCCTGTGGAAAGTTCATGGGGGACACTGTTAGGATGAACACTTTGACTGTAGTGTTGGGAGCAGGAATGGGCGGAAGGAGAAGGTAAATACAATGCGGTTATGACCAAGGCCTTAGCTATTCCTACGAAGCGCTCTAGAGCTGGGGCACCCCTTCAGATTTGCCCCAGCTAAGGTCACTGCAGCCGGCATTTGGTACTCCCGATTGGACCTTAGAGAGAGGGTTGCTGGTTCAGCAACTGCACCTCTGGAGCAAGTGGGGAATGAAAGTTCTAGCCGTGGGGTGGGGAATTCGGGTCATGCGCCGTGACACCACTGTAGATTACTACCATTGCTCGCAGACATATTTAGCCTCTTGCCCTCTACTCTGTTCTTCTCTAAGATCTTCCAGCTCATTTCTAATTTCCCTCTGTGTGTGGCTTAGAAGACTTCAGTCTTCTCTGCTAGCTCTCCACATTTACTGGAGCCCATGCTCAATTGCCTTTTAAAATATTTATGTCTAGAATGCTGCATATCATTGATGTTTCTCCTTTGCCAATTTTAAGGTTTTTGGTAACTTAGGGAAATTTAATAAATCTGTGGGAGGATTAGTATTTTAACTTACATAGTTCCTGTTTCTTCACTTATTTGCTTAGTATAATAAAAATATATTTTTCAATCATGTCTTCCTTTGCACATATGAAATTTTTTTAAAAAATACAATATATATTCATTTTTACAGCCAGATCCTTTGGAATTCAGATGTAAGGAAGAAAATCATCAGTTATGGTAATACAGGAAAATAACTTTCCATATATTCAAATTGTTGTTTTTTGTGATTATTGTCTTCTTTTTTTCTGTTCTCTTACCTCCACTAATTGTAAAGTACATCCAATGATCTACAGATCTTCTGTGGATAATGTGCAATAGCTGAGTGTTTAGCTGGGAATAAACTATCATCTATTGATTATTAGGCATCTCCACATACACCAAGTCATTTTACATTTGCAACCTGAACACTATTATATATGATTTTCTAGGTAAAGAAACTAAAGCCCAATAGGATAAAGTGGACTTCCCGAAGCACATGGAATTCAAATATGAGTTCTTACTGCTTGAGTGCTTTTTCTGCGGTCTGAAGTCTGAATTAAGACACAGATTCTTTGGGTGGTTCTATTTGCTTAATTTGCTAGCCTTATAGGTTTCTGGCAGAAAACTACAAAGCCCAGCAGCTACACGATCCCTTTGGAAAGTAACCTTTCATAATCATTTTCTAAGCTTTTTATTGGGAGGACTCAGTTGTCTAAGTAATGCATATTTCCACCCCCAATCATACTTCTTTGTGCCAGTCAGTTTGGGTTCTTAGAGGAAAAAAGTGTGCCGAGACAAATTAGATCACAAGAGAGTTACTGGGAGAAACATCTAATGTGGATAAAGAAGGCTAGAAAAGCCTTCAGAATATAATACAGGTCTGGTGTCTGTGAAAGAAGAGAGAAAGGAGGGAGAATTGGGCAGGAGGAGTTTCAGACTGAGCGCTTGTCTGAGAAAGCCTTAGCCAGGCTCATGACGCATCCTAGGTAAGGTGATCTATTTGAGGAGACCCGCATGGGGCAGAAATGACCTAGCCCTGGTCCCTCTGCTCTACTTGAGTCCTGGATTCGATGCTGACATGGCAGCAGAGCTGAAGGTACAATGACAGAGGCCACGTGTCAGTATGCCCTGTAGCGGGCACTCGCAGTGAGATCTGAGTAGGAAACTTGTAGGCCTGCCAAACTTGGATCTCCCTTCAGTATCCACTGGATGTCTTATCCTCTACTCTTCAAAATTTTAATTGCCTATCGCTATGCAATTATATATATTCATCTATAATGCATGCCTAAAACACAAAAAAGTTCTTTAAATTTTTCAAAAAAGAGAAACACTATAACGAAGAGTTGTGTTCTCAGATATTTAAGATTAGTATGAAGATTTTATAAAATTCTTAGTTATCCTTTTTCCTTTGGACCAACTATCCAATGCCATATTTCCAGACTTTTACACATTTTTTTTGTCCATTTCCTTCACAATGATCACATTCTGCTCACTTATGCTGATTTAGAAAGTTTGAAGCTAAAGATACCATTTGAGTGCAGCCCTAAGGATTTTCATCTTTGCTTTAATTTCATTGTTTTTTGTTTTTTGTTTTTTTTTTTTTTTCCGTTAGGGCTACATCCCTTCTCTTTATTATGAGTACTTTAATTTTTAAAATTTTATATTCTTAGAAAATTATGAGTGAAAAGCAATACAATATTCAAAGAATTGTAAAAACACTGGTCTACCAATAAAGGTAGTAATTAATACTCAAGTGTAACTGCTGGCTGGCAGTCAGTACCAACGTGAGACTCTGAAAATGTTTGTTTAAGAATTGATGAACAAAATGTCTACATTTAGAACATGAAAGAATGGCATTGAGGAACATTTTGAGCATCATTTGTAACTGTTTGTCTTATATCTGGCTTCCTCAGAAGCAGAGCCTGAGACGTGATTTTTATGTAAATAATTTATTCAGAGGATACTCTTGGGAGAAACCTCAGCAGAAGTGAGAAAATTAGGATAAAGGAGGAGAGAGGCTAAGTAAAGGTGTGATTTCAGGTGCTGTCTAACTTCAGTCTGATACCACAGGGCTTCTGAAATATAGACATTTGTTCTGGCAAGACTGCCTGCCTTGTGCAACAAGGTGGTAGAGCTTTGTTACCACCACCTTCCACCCCCTCACACACCCAGATCGCTCAGTCTTAAGTTCCTGGCTGCCTCAGGGTGAGGCAGATCCAGTCACAAAGGGCAAGCTTCTTGAGGAGGGTACAGATGTGATTGTCAGCAGCAAAACTCATAGTACCAGTTAATTAATGAGTTGGGTTGGAGGTAGGAGGTGTTGCATCAGGAATGTCTGCTCAACAGTGTTGATCATAGGAGAAAAAGCATCAGAAAGCTTTCCTATATTGAACTTGACAGTTGTTTGTGGAAACAGGGATATAGTACCATGCTAAACATCTCTGTCTGTTATTTTATGTATCCTTTCGTTAATTCTTAGGCACTGAATTTCCTGTTCCTCCAGTCGGAATGAATTTTATTTATCTCTTTTGGCCAGTTATTCCAGAGTTACAGTATTTTGATTCACTTTGCATTACACACACATACACACACACACACACGTACATCTGGGCAAGTGAACATGAACACTCATTCCATCCATGAAACTGTTTGGTTAACTGAAATTACTACTACAAGAGTTTCTTGCTCTAAGTTACAGAGAGCAAGAAAAACAGTCTTAAGTTATTAAGTCCGGATCAAGTACTGTTTTCAGTATCATTTTATGTTTCCTGGAAGAATCATGTAAATTCACAACATTCACATGGGCACTTGGCTCAACCACCGAGGGAGGTATCTTCTAGTGAAGCATTTATCCAGCACAGGGATCAAGGCAAGAAAAAGAAAACTGATAGAAAGCGCAGAGGGTTGATACATTCTGACTGAATTTTCCTTTTCACATGAATAGAACAAAAATGGTGGAATTAATGGCTTTGGTCATAGGTTAAAAGTGAATCTCTTGGATAACACAGTGACACTGATTTAGCAATCCTTTCTGTTTCCTTCCTTTTAATATTTGAGATTTAAAAGGTCTATAAGAAAACCTTATTAAGTGAATTTTAACCAGAAAACTTCAATTTCAGTTCTCCCAAAATGGCATATTCTGGCACTGTTCTTTACATGAGCTCTTTATGTGGGAAAAAGAGACTAGTTTTAGGACCTAGGCAGTGATAAAGTAAATTGATCTATTACCTGCCCCCTGAGGAAATTCCTACAGGGCTATCTTGCTCTGGACTGAATAAGTGTCTCATTTGTACCTGAAAACAGGAAGTGTCATTTTTCCCCTATTCAAGATGTCACAAGCCCAATTTTCTTTTGCCAAGGATCACAGTTATTAGTCTCTGAAGGTGCTAGCGCTTGAGACCAAGCCTGAGGTGATTAAAATGCCTTAGCACTTTGAGGATCAGTGCCCTTCCATCACTTCTGGTCTCCAGCTGTTTCCCTGTCTGACTCTCCTTCTGTGTCTCATTATGATCCATCATTATCCATTTTAAGGTCTGTGTAAGTCATGTGAATCAAGAAAAATTGAGAACCTTTGTGAAATACATTTCTATAGACATGCACCACTAGTAGAGATACGGAAACACTGACCCAATCCCATTATGTCTCCAGTTTTATAAATATGCTTATTTTGTCTTTCAGATACCTTCTGTTCTCCCTCACTAATGTGCTCTTTCTCTCTCTTTTATGCATACATGCACAAACACTCATACATACCGGCATACCATCTACTAGCCTAGATGAGCCATAAAGATCTCTTGCCAGCTGAGGTTTTCGTTTTACTGGCCTTACAACCCTAACACTAGCAAGGCAATGCAGCACCCAGCCATTAGCTGTGTTTGTGTAAAATATAGCTTTCTAACATTACTGCAACATATGCTATCTCTGTTGAACCCAAAGAGGTTTATTCTACAGTTTCACTAGGTTTACTCTCCACTTTTTCACTAGGGAGACAATAATCTCATGGCTACCCAGCATTTCTATGAAGCTTCAAATCAGAAACACCCCAAAATGGGAATCATGAATATCTCATCCAAGCAGAATATACCTGGATTTTGTATCTTCTTCACTCTGAATTCTTAGTGGAGAGTGAGATAGGGGATACAAAAAGAAAGAACTGAAAACTACGGGCTTGTGAAGTGTTTCCTCCTTTTCTGGTGGATTTGAGTTGTTTAAATCCATCTTTTTAGGGTAGTCTGCACTGCAGGCAAGTAACTCATTCATCCTCTTAGTGCAAGTGAGAATTTGAATTCACTGGGCTTAATTCTGCAACTGGTGATGAGAATTGTAGCCTTGTGAGTGGATACAAACCAGAGACTAAAGAGCCTTGTATATTTAGTTTTAAAAGTACCACACGAAAGAGTCAGAGAGGTGTGGTCATAAAAGGCTGCAGGGAGGCGGCTTCACCTGGATGTCTTGAGAAGAGTCCTCAAAGGCTGTTTTTATGACTACCACCCACGCATGCAGTCCTACACAGATGAGTTTTGAGACCAGCTCCCGAGAAGTGCCTTTTAGAAGAAATTCTCTTGCCGCTCCTTTGTTCTTCACTGTCATGAGACATGTGAACTTATATTCACAAATTCTTCAAGCCACCCGCATAAGGGGACTGACATCTGTCTTAACAAGAATTATACAGAATCTCCCACATGACATGCTCTTTATAAAAAGCTCAAAGCAAGATAGTCATAACATGAAACCAGTAGTTATAGAAACAGAAAGAAAACCTGTCTTGGTAGGTATATCTGTGACCAAAATGACTCAGTGTTAAGAGTAAAGGTTAATAGCTAAGGCTTATAACAAACTGATGAATAAAGATTTTAGCCAAGCCCAACTGGCTGAGACACTAAATGAATACATACATAAAAACAAAAAATGAAAAGGTATTGCACCTATTGTACGTGGGCTTTTTTTCTCAAGAAGTAAATGACATTTTAAAATGGCTACCAGTATAAGCCACACTGTGATATCTATGATAGAAAGGAATATTTCATACATATGGAAGCCCCGAGAAGAAATGCTTCCTGCTCTGCTTCCCAGGAGGTGTCAGGATATCACTAGAAAAAAAAACAGCACTGCACTTGGTGTACAAACCATTAATCCATTGTTTACACCTCAAGTATCCACAGTTTTATAATCAGCAGCACAGTTAACAGAAACAGAAATGGACAGGGAATGGGGTAGACATGGTTAAGTTTTGGAAACAGAAAATAGTGTAAATGTCTGAAGATAGAACTTCTGTTCTTGCTACCTGGAAGATAGCAACCTGAAAGAGAAGCTGAAACTTAACAATCCGCTTTTATGCCAGTAATCCCTGTGCTCTTTGGAACTGTTTCCACTTCATAAACAGAACATAAAATAACATCTGCTGCATTTTTTTAACTTATCACTTGCAGCAATTCAGAAATCAAATATTAAAATATGAAAGTCACATGGTTTTCTAATGCATTTACCTCATGTAGAGGATTGAAATAATCAGAAATAATTGAGACCAAGCGTGAGGTGATTAAAATGGCTAATCCATTTCTCCAATCTAGCACTCTGACTCAGCAGTTCCATTCATTCCCCCTCCCTTTCCACTGCTAAATCAAAAAGCACACATACACACATACAAATCCATTTTACCTTGAATAACGTAAACAGTAATCATCACCCACCATTATTACAGAAGATTAGAGATACCTTTAAGGGACATAAGCTGCACTGTACTTGTATTCATCAAGCACCATTTATGTGAAGAAAATTTAGATGGATAATTCTATAACCTGGAAATTATGAAGAATGGGCTTACTGAAACAGAGCCACAAAGCAGGTAGAGAAGCCTGTTTTCATGATTACCATTAAACAGGGGGTTCTATGTGGAGAGATAGGAGGTCTGAGCCCTGGAAGTACGAGCCATTTTAAAGCTGTGCTGTTTCCTGCTTCCGCTTTGTGCACTGGAAGTACAGTGCATGGCCCGCAATCCATCTACCTTCACTTTTCAAGGATTGGTATCTGCCATACCAGGAAGCATATAGAATCTCCTACATAAGGCTGGGTGTGGTGGCTCACACCTGTAATCCCAGCACTTCGGGAGGCCGAAGTGGGCAGATAATGAAGTCAAGAGATTGAGACCATCCTGGCCAAGATGGTGAAACCCCATCTCTACTAAAAATACAAAAATTAGCTGGATGTGGTGGTGTGCACTTGTAGTCCCAGCTATTCAGGAGGCTGAGGCAGGAGAATCACTTGAACCTGGTAAGTGGAGGTTGCCGTGAGGTGAGATCACATCACTGCACTCCAGCCTGGTAACAGAATGAGAGTCAGTCTCAAAAAAACAAAACAAAACAAAAAAATCTCCTATTTGCGTTAAAGGGATGCTTAAGTCTAAATGTCCTCTTCATGCCTATTAGATGGTATTTGGGGTCCTTGCTTTGTCCTTTTATTTGCTTATTACTGATTCAACTATATTTACCTGCTGAATTAGTACTTTTTGATATTCAATCCCCACACGTACAACCTTAAGCACGGTAGTCAAAAATAAAAAAAAAATTTAAAGTTAGCAACATTGTGGAGATATTGATAGAAACTATTGACTGCATTAGCAAGTCACAGGGGAGGCAATGTGCTGAACTGCACAGATTTGGTGGTTAAAGCTGTGGGAAAAGATGATATTTCCATGGGAAAAATTAGGAAGAGACAAAAGATAACGATTGAGTGAGGAACCTTGAGAATGCTTACATTTGGGGCATGAAAACAAAAAGGAGGTAGCAAAATTGCCAAGAAGAAATGCTCAGAGGTTAAAAAACAAAACTGTATGTGGCCCTTTATTGGGCATACAGTTTTGTGTCTTAGCCTTTGAGCATTTGTTCTCTGCAATTTTGCTACCTCCTTTTTGATGCATTCATTGGCTCATTCATTCATTTAACAAAAGATTTCAAGCTCATAAAATGCCAGTTTTTGGTGTAAGTGCCAGGTGTACAAAAGTGAGACAAGTCACACGCTGCCACCCTCATGGAACTCAAGCAGAGTAGGGGGGGACAGACATCAATACCATAATCTGAGGAATACACATAAAATTGGAGCTGTGGCAAGGGCTCTGAAGGAAAGGAATGCTGTTCTCTAAGCGTTTAATGGGGTGAGTGACTTGGTCAGGGAGTCCACAGAAGGCTGTCTGGCAAAGTGACAACTAACATATGAAGGTAAAATGGAAGTTGATGAAACCAAGAAGAGGGAAATATGCAGAGGGGCTTCGTGTATTCTAGGGCCAGTGGGAAGAAAGGGATTGTAAATGAATCTAAGAAACACTGGTGTGGCTGCAGCTCAAGAAGCAAAAGTAAGACTCAGGGATATGATGCTGAAGCAATGAGAAAAGGCTGGGATTTTGGCTGAGTGTGCTGGGTTGGGATGGTGTCCTTCCTCTTTTTTGTTTTTTTGAGACAGAATCTCAGTCTTTCACTTAGGTTGGTATGCGGTGGCACAATCTCAGCTCACGGTAACTTCTGCCTCCTGGGTTCAAGCAATTCTCCTGCTTTAGCCTCCAGAGTAGCTGGGACTACAGGAATGTACCACCACACCCAGCTAATTTTTGTATTTTTAGTAGAGACAGGGTCTCATCATGTTGTCCAGGCGGCTCTTGAATTCCTGACCTCATGATATGCCCACCTCAGCCTCCCAAAGTGCTGAGATCACAGGCTTGAGCCACTGCACCCAGCCTAGTGTTCCTCATTGTAAGAGCAAAGAGAAGGCATTGATGCGTTTTATATATGGGTGATATAATCAGTTCTGTATTTTGAAAAGAGAATTCTGTTAATGTGTAGGGAAGGAAAAGGATGGTTCGGGGAAATAGTGGGTGTAAGATGATGAATTAAGAGCCATTCCTGTAGGGCTTACTTTTGCTTCCTAATCTATGATCATACTAGTTTTTCCTAGGTTCATTTACAATTCCATTCTTCCCATTGGCCGTAGTGTATGTGCAGTCCCTCTGCATGTCATGGTATAAGGTAGCAAAAGTTAGGATTAGATGCATAGCAGTGCATATGAGCAGAGGAAAGTGGATGCAGAGATTTTATAGGAGTTAACAGAATTGGCCATGAAAAATATACAGGTCCACTTGAGTGCCATGCCACTGGTCAGGGGAAGGAAGATTTTTGGAAACACGGTAACTGCACTAATGCCCAATATTGAATGAATTTAAAAAGGAAACTTTGAATTGGATTTATTAAGAAACTACTAATGATTTTGATAATAATTTTAGTGAATTGGTGGTTGTGGAAGCCAGATTACAAGAGTTTAAAGAAAAATAAGTTAGAAGTGATGTGTATAGTCTTCTCCTAATATATTCACTTATTTAACATGATTTTATTAAATTTTTATTACGAAGTAGACACCATGCTACATGTAGTAGGTGAATGGATATGCCATGATTTCCATCCAGTAATTTGTTAGCCTTCAAAAAGTGGCCAAGAACTCTCACTATATTTTCAAGGTTATTTCTGCCCATAATCCTATGAGGTAAATATTTTTAGGTTGTTTTATACAGTTACGAAGAGCAAAAAAGGGTAAATAATTTGCCTAACATCACTCAGCTAGTCAGTCCGATACTGAGATCTGAACTCAAGCAAACAAAAAGCTTTGCCTTGTTGGAACCCGGTAAAAGAGACAGGAGCAACAGGTCTGTCACTTACCTGGTGATGGCTCCAACAGAATTGTGGGTGGGAACTTAAAAGGATATCAAGGGGCCAGGCACATGTGCTGGCTGTGGGGCAATCAGGATTTGTCCAAAGACTTTTAGACTCGGTATACAGAAGCTTGAAGGGGTTGCAGGGTCAAAAGATTTTGATTTTTTTTTTTTTCTAACAGAGGAGATTTGGAGCTTGGCAAAGTTAAGTTGTATAGAGAACAGGTTCTGAAACTAAATAAACCTGACTTGCAGTACCAGTGGTGTAGCATATTAGCGGTGTAACCTTGTCCAAGTTACTGATGCTCCTAGAATCTCAGGTTTTTGTTGTGTAAAATGAATTAGAAATGATATTTCACATATTTCTGATGTGATGTTTGGTAATTTTGATGGATGCTGAAATAAATACACATACGTAAATTGCTTAGCCCAGAACATGGACTCAGTAAATCTTAGTTTTTCTCCCTCTCTAATTTTTATTAATTTTTGCTCCTTAATCTCCCAATATGTTTTAAAACAAAGATAAGAAATAAGAGATGATTTTAAAAATGGTTGGTGAATTTAGAGAAGTCAGGAGAGGGTAAATTATGGGACAAAAAGGAATTTGCTTAGTAGAGGTGAAGAACAATTTTTTCTTTGATGTGGGAATACTCAGTGAAGGTCTAGAAAACTTTTCTATTTGAAAAGTAGACTCCTGATGCATGTTCTGTGCCTCTCCCTCTGTTTCTCCTTCCCATGTGCCAGCCAGCAAGATGTACGATGTATAAGAAAGCAAAATTGGGCCAGGCGCGGTGGCTCAAGCCTGTAATCCCAGTACTTTGGGAGGCCGAGGCGGGTGGATCACGAGGTCAAAAGATCGAGACCATCCTGATCAACATAGTGAAACCCCGTCTCTACTAAAAATACAAAAAATTAGCTGGGCATGGTGGCACGTGCCTGTAATCCCAGCTATTCAGGAGGCTGAGGCAGGAGAATTGCCTGAACCCAGGAGGCGGAGGTTGCGGTGAGCCGAGATCACGCCATTGCACTCCAGCCTGGGTAACAAGAGCGAAACTCCGTCTCAAAAAAAAAAAAAAAAAAAAAAAAAGAAAGCAAAATTGTTAATGTGGTTCTGGTTGTAGACCTAACTAATTCTTTCATTGAAACAGTTGTTCGTAACAGATGAAAGCCTGTTCACTTAAGAATCAAGCCATTGACAAAATTGATTTGTATTTTAGCGTAGTGTTTATATTCTGTGAATTTGTGGCTTTAAAAGGAGATTAAGGAATTACAGTTGTATAAAATATCTAAATTTTCAGGTAAACTTGTCTTTCTTCAGTTACCAACTTGTATTTTTTGTTGTTGTTGTTAAGAAATTCTGGCTCTAGGTAAAACCAAGTAGGAAAGCTAACATCAGAAAAAAAGACACTGAGAAAAGAGGAAAATCTGGAGCTACCTGCCCTGCAACCACCATCTTCTGGTCAATGTGACCCCTATGCTCTTGTTATTGAACATGGAATATAGGGGCTGACTTAATCTTGGGTCCAGAGTGATTCTTCAAACAAAGTTGAATTTAGAAACAAAGTTGAAAAATCATAAGTTGAACCACTGTAAGTCAGGGATCTTCTGTACATGGAACCAAGGCCCTCATTTTCTCCATGAGCCCCAAAGATACGGGGAAATGAGACATGACTAGTCTCATTTCCAAGATAGCATTAGAGAAAGAGAGCAGAAAACTCACAATGAAGTTTTTATTTTTTATATAAATTTATTTTATTTTAATTTTTCCTGTTTTTTTTTTTTTGCTTGTTTTTGATGTCCTCATTTAATGAAAGAAAAAAACATAAAATTTCATTTTCTTCTTTAAACCTACAATTCTGCTCCATTACCTGGCTTAAGTAAAATTATTTTTGTGCAAATTTTGGTCAAAAATATTCATGCTATAGTAAAATATAGGTCTTCAAGCTACTTTTCTAAACTACCTTGAAGCAGTTAAACCCATCAATCTAGTTTCCATATCATAGGTCGTAACTGAAGGTGTCAGTTATAACTGAGGCTTAATTGAAAGTTCTAGCACAGGGACATCTGAAGACCAGACTGTAAAGTGAATACTCTGCCTTCCAGCACCCCCTGTGTACTCTGCCTTCCAGCACCCCCTGTGTACTCTGCCTTCCAGCACCCACTGTGTACTCTGCCTTCCAGCACCCTCTGTGTACTCTGCCTTCACCATCCTTCCTTTTTCGGTCCACAGCTCTGAGAAAACAGTGTTTGCACTCTTCCCTTTGCCAACACTACCACTGACAAAACAGTGTTACTGAGAATTTGCAAACATGAAAACCTGTCCAATACCAAATATCACTACCTGACTCCAAAATACAGGCCATGTCTAGAAAAGAGGGAAACATAAAATTATGTTTTTAAAGAAGAAAATAAGACTATTATTTGATCTTTGGAAAAGGTGGATTTCTTGGCTTTGAAGTAAAAACAATAATTTCATTTGGAATAGCCTGACCAATTCATCGGACTAGCCTGACCAATTCAAAGTGTGTTTGAAATATACTTGAGTTTCACTGGAATAGCCTGACCAATTCAAAGTATGTTTGAAATATACTTGAAATCTAAAACTTATACCAAAATGAAAAAAATAGTAAAACTGAAGTTAAAATACTTGTATTAAGTACAGCAGACTAAAAGCGGTCTTTGTGTGAAATGGTATTGAAATATAGAAACAAAACAGATAAAGAATTTTTTCACCATATAGATCGCGATCAAAATGTGTGGGAAAAGCATTCACACTAGATAAAATACAAATTTAAAAAAAAACATGGATGCTCCTTTAATTAGGATGGGTTTCCTGATAACAATGTATGTGAGTCGAAATGTATTTAATACCCCAGAAAGCCAGGACAAAGTTGAAAATCATAAGTTGAACCATTGTAAGTCAGGAATCTTCTGTACATGGGGGAATATTTTCATGTTTCTACATAGCAAGAAAGTAGAAATAATGCTGACAAAGCTTCGGTATGCCTTTTAGCTTATACACAACTCTGTTAACTGATACAACTGATTTGTAAAAGAATGCATCATAAATATATTCATATCCTTTGACCCAGTAGTCTCTCCATTGGGAATTTATTATAAAGCAATAATTCATTGTTGTAGTGATATATAAATGAAACAAACAAAAGGACCAAAACCCACAAAAATATTCAACAATCGAAAATGGCTTATGAATTTTATGTAACATTAGCAGGAGATAATTTAGTGAACCATTAAAATTATAATTACAAAGGCTATGTAACAACACAGAAACTAATTTTAATAGAAACACCATGTCTCATCACCATAGACTATGATTACCTTCTGAGTATGTGATATTCATTCTGAGGGAGGCAGTTTGTTGCTGAATACCTGGGTGATATTATAGGCTAGCCGAGGAGCAAGGACTGAAAAGATATGAATATTCTATAGAAACAAGGAAAGAGAACCAGAGTTTGCAGGGGATTCTCAAGTTACTGACAACTGACAGAGGTTTATGGGTGGAGGCAACACAAAGAAATGCCACGGAAGGGATAAGATTGTCAAGAAGGGATTTCAAATAACAAAATTATCTAATATGTATGTTTATTAATAGTTGTTTGCTATTGATGCATAGCGCAAGCCTTCGTCTGTCTTCCTCTCAAAATTGTCAGAATAATTAGTGTGGATATGTTCTTTAGGAGAACTTAAGAGGTAAAACGCAGCAGGGTTCATGAGGAGTGACTAAGACAAGTGGGCTGAAGCTATTTCAGACATAATATTGATAAGGCTTTGGAAATTTTCTAAGTCTTTTCGAGCTTTAGCCTCCTCATTTATTAAATGGAGTAGTAATGTCTGTACTTTCAAAGGGTTGCTCTGAGGATTGCCTGAGGTAATAAATGGAGAGCATTTAGAACAGTTTATCATCAGTCATCATCATAATTATCATCAGGCTTTGGAGCAGAGATGGCTTCTATAGATTCAGAGTCTAGGTAGCAGAAGTTGTAATCAGGGCTGTAGGCCTATATAAAATTTATTTTAAAATATTGGTCAATATTTTTGTTGCATCAAATCAACTTTTATTTTTAAGCAGAGAAAGTTAAATTTACTAGATGTCCTAAGTATTTGGTCTTCACTTAGAGATGTTTAGTAGATGATAATTAAATCGAAGAAATAGGAAAATTAACAAAGTTGAACTTCAAAGAGAAGATGACAAATCACCAAAATTGAAGAAATATTAAATCATGAGACGTAGTAAGGTAGGAAATATATTATTTGATCAGAAAAAAGACAGTGACAACAAGCATGAAAGAGAAGGAGTAATATTGTTTTGATACCTAAATTTTAATTTCATTTTATTGTTTCTGATGATGGATGATACAGCTACCAGAAACATGATCATTCAGAGAGCTGTTCTGAGATGCTAAGATGTCAATCTGAATTTTTTCCTGAAATTTAGACAAAGTTGCTAAAGACATTCTATTAGAGGTAGAAAAGTGATTTTAACTTGAATTTTGGTATTTTTTAAACTTGAAACATAACAGGACTTAAGATAATGGAGAATAAGGGAAATATTATTATAAGGTAATGTGAATGTGTGATTGTGATATAAATGTAATTTTTAAAAGCCTTATATATTTTCTATTTGATATATATATATATATATATATATATATATATATTGTACTTTTAAGTTCTGGGTTACATGTGCAGATTGTGCAGGATTGTTACATAGGTATACACATACCATGGTGGTTGGCTGCATCGATCACCCCATCATCTACATTAGGTATTTCTCCTAATGCTATCCCTCCCTTAGCTTAGCCCTGCACCTCCCAACATGCCCTGGTGTGTGATGTTCCTCTCCCTGTGTCCATATGTTCTCGTTGTTCAACTCCCACTTCTGAGTGAGAACATGTAGTATTTGGTTTTCTGTTCTTGTGTGTGTTTGCTGAGAATGATGGTTTCTAGCTTCATCCATGTCCCTGCAAAGGATATGTGCATATCATTTTTATGGCTGCATAATATTCCATGGAGTAGATGTGCCATGTTTTCTTTATCCAGTCTATCATTGATGGGCATTTGGGTTGGTTACAAGTCTTTGCTATCGTGAATAGTGCTGCAATAAATATACATGTGCATGTGTCTTTATAATAGAATGATATATAATTCTTTGGGTATATATTCAGTAATGGGATTGCTGGGTCAAATGCTATTTCTAGTTTTCATTCCTTTAGGAATCATCACACTGTCTTCCACTAAATTACACTCCCACTAACTAAATTACACTCCCACTAATAGTGTAAAAGTGTTCCTATTTCTCCACATCCTCTCCAGCATCTGTTGTCTCCAGATTTTTTAATGATCGCCATTCTAACTGGCGTGAGATGGTATCTCAATCTGATTTTGAGTTGAGTTTCTCTAGTGACTAGTGATGATGAGTTTTTTTTTCCATATGTTTGTTAGCTGCATATATGTCTCCTTTTGAGAAGTGTCTGTTGATATCCGTCACCCATTTTTTGATGGGGTTGGTTTTTTTTTCCTGTAAATTTAAGTTCTTTGTAGATTCTGGATATTAGACCTTTGTCAGACAGGTGACTGCAAAATTTTCCCCTATTCTGTAGGTTGCCTGTTAACTCTGACAATGTTTTTTTGGTTTTTTTTGTTTTTGTTTTTTTTTGTTTGTTTGTTTGTTTTGCTGTGCAGAAACGCTTTGGTTTAATTAGATCCCATTTGTCTATTTTGGCTTTTGTTGCCAATGCTTTTGGTGTTTTAATCATGAAGTCTTTGCCCATGTCTATGTTTGAATGGTATTGCCTTGGTTTTCTTCTGGGGTTTTTATGGTTTTAGGTCTTATGTTTAAATTTTTAATCCATCTGGAGTTAATGTTTTATAAGGTATAAGGAAGGGATCCAGTTTCAGCTTTCTGTATATGGCTAGCCAGTTTTCCCAACACCATGTATTAAATAGGGAATCCTTTCCCCATTGCTTGTTTTTTTGTCAGGTTTGTCAAAGATCACTGGTTGTAGACGTGTCTGTTATTTCTGAGGTCTCTGTTCTGTTCCATTGGTCTATACATCTGTTTTGGTACCAGTACCATGCTGTTTTGATTACTGTGGCCTTGTAGTATAGTTTGAAGTCAGGTAGCATGATGCCTCCAGCTTTGTAAAAGCATTACATATTTTTACTTTTTAAAATCCTTTTCAAATTCTCTTATTATATTTATAAATATTCAAATCAATTCTGTGTAGATATTTAAACTTGAACTTCAGGTATACAGTTTTTCTGAACAGTATTAATGATCATCAAGTTCAAATCTCTGAGCAACTGATAAATAGGTATTAAGGGCCACCACCGAATTCTTTAATTGTGTTATTGCATATACGTCTGTTATGTATCAATGGAAAGAATAGAAGTAAATCTATAGAGAAAGTACAAGAAATTTAAAATATCCAAAACCTACCTCATTTGTAGAATCCTTCCACCCATCTGATGGGAAAATATGCATATGGGCTTTATTCTTCAGCTAAGACCAAATCCCTTCTTTCTCCAAAAAATGCTTGAGGACCACTGGGTAAGGAAGCACTGCAGGAAAAGAACACTTTAGCATCAAGTCAAACTTCTTGAGGTTAGCAGTAAGGTACTGACCTCAGATGGGGCCAAATCCCATATGCATTGACGATGTTACTTGTGTTTGATCCTCTTTATAATAAGTCATTTGCCTTCCCAGTATCAAGTAAAGTCAAAAGACATTCTTCACCAGTGTATCTCAGGAACTTTCATACTGGAAATTTCCTATAAAGTAATTCTAATTAGGATAGATATATACATTTTTCTAAGTTAAAAGAGTGCCCTTGGCAGTTTGAGGTCACACAGCTTTTTTAAAAAAAGCTATCTTTCAATGTACACTCAGAAGGAGACTTTTCTTCTCGATATGTCTATCCTCCTACCTTCATCTGTGTTGATATCATTTCTGTCCCTCTCCAAATGTGTCCTGGAAGGAATGGTGTTGTGAACAGCCCATTGATCCAGGATATGAGCATTTCCTCCCTGCCCAGCAGAAGTCTGGACACCCAGGATGAGACTGGCTTAGTGGTTGAGGCCAACTATTTGTTCTTTTCCCTTAAATGCATCCACATGTATGCCCTCCTGCTACCACCAACACACACACTCAGAATTTTTTTGTAGATGCATTTCTCTTTCTAATGGTATTTGGCAAGAGATCAAAGAAGCTGCAATTCCTACTCCCACCTCCAGATCCAATCCTAATCCAAGCTCTTTGCATAGCTAGGGTTATAGGCATGTAATGCACCCTGGGGCATGAAACTGATTGCTCAACTGGAAATGTATTGAAAAGAAAGAAAAAAGAAATGAGCACATTAAATGCATTTGGTCCGGGTTTTGTCTCACTGTGTAGAAAGCTCAGAGCCTGCTGGGTTTCCAAAGCTTTGTATAAACTAAATATTACTAGAAACAGTGCATCACAGCAGTCATTGCTCAGTACTTTTTCTCTTTTTATTCAGTAGGGAAAACTTGTCACTCCATTTATCACTTACAACTTGCTGCAGTGATTCCTCAAAGTTAGAAGATATTCTATGCTGTGAATAAAAATACCGGGAGGAAAGAGAGTTCTTTACTATGGGATTTTCATCATGTAGCATTTCTAAGTAAAATGTATCTGACACCAGTAACAGAAAACATGCACTGAAACAAATGCCAAGAAAATCAATAATTACAAAAAATCACATGGTTAAAAGGCATGCACTTATGTGCTTTTAGTCTTAGTGCTGATTTTTCATTTCATATTTAAGATGTTACAGAAATGACAAAAAAATGTGTTTTGTAAACTGTAAAACTATACCTCTTAACCAGAAATCAAGTGTGGGGTATCCTCAGTCCTCTGTTACACAGTTGGGAACACAGAAAAAGAAGAGAAAAAAAATGCCAGGAGACAGTTGCCAAAGAACCATTTCCTTACATTTGTTATTTTACTCCATGAAAAACCACTGACCATCACTTGGAAACCTACAGACTCTTACAGCATACTCATAGGAATACCTATTTTCCAGCCTCAAAAAAAAAAAAGAAAGAAAGAAAGAAAAAAAAAAAAGAAAAGAAACACCAATTTAGAAGAGATGGTGGAAGGGAATGAAAGGAAAAAACAGAAGGGCAGGAAGATAATGCTTGAAGCAGGCCTACTCTGATGAGAAGTCTCAACTGAAGCCTGCTTTTCTACAGGGGAAGAGTCTGAAAACTTAAAAGCAAAAGTAGAAGAGCTTGAGGCCCCTTAGTACAGAGGAAAGAAGTCTCACATACTTCAAGAGACTCTGAAGGCATCAGTTTATACAGCACAGCAGAATCATTGATGCTCTTCATGTAATGTCATTAGGGGGATAAAAAGTGTATTTAGTACATTCTGCTTTAGCAGGTTGGGGGATGTAGAAGAAACTTTAGTGAGATTTTTTAAATGACATGTTTAAATTTTTAAAGAGATTTTGTATTTGAATTAGTTACATGCAGAGTCCCTTTATATGAAACATTTCCCTCTGTGACAGTGCCAAGAAAGCAAATAACCTCTGTATATGTTAGTTGCACAAATATGTTATATTCTCTTTAAGGTGAGCAATAACATATCACTGGTCTGCATTTATTTGCCTCTGTTGGTGATAGGTGAGTCTGTGGGTGGGAGTGGGAGTCAGAACATCATGGAGTTTTGTTTTCCCAGCTAGATAGCCTGGAACTTTGTGTGACCCTCAAAAGTTCATTCTGTCTTGTGGATAGTCCATCCTAAGAATTAGTCCTCAATTCCCCTTTAACTCACTCCTGTGTGCTGCCTGTTACGTGCATTTACACTCTTAGAGAGCTGTGGTGGTGGCTCCAATGCTGTGCCTTCCTGTGACTCTGGCTCCATTTCTGAGTGGACTTGTTAAACCTTTAGTAAACTTTATTTCACTTTTGAGACACCGACCAACCCAATCCTGGAAGGAGGTATAGATATCATCCAAGCTTCCCATGACTACACCAAGGGCAGGCATTGCCCTTGCCTTAGATTTGACTTCCTGAGGATTAAAACTAAAACATTAAAATTCCCTCATCAAAAGCATACACAGTTTAGAGACACTAGTGGCCTTCTTGAACTTAATGGTCAAACAAATGATCTTCCTGAGGTGGGTAAATCCTAAAGAAAATAATTTTGGCATATATTTCAAATATTTAAAATGTGAGATTAACTGTGATTTTTACGGAAATCCTAATCTACTTAATTACTTTGCTTCCCTAAGAGCTATGCATATTTTTAAGGAATATGTAATTTACCGCAGCTAACATAATTTTGCATCATATAAATGTGTATATTCCTATGTATATCCAGTTTTTATATAGAGTATATATGCCATTTATATTCTGTATATCACATTTGCATTTTGGTTTTAACTCTATTGATTTGTCATATTCCCTAGTGACATAAACAAATCAATAGCTCCAACAAATTGTTACTGAAGCATAAAACAGTGATGGAGACAGAAACAGACAACAGCCTCTTCTGAATGCCTTGTTAGTAGAAATAATAAATGGGACTTCATTTGTAAAACAGAATGTGAATGTATATGTTCTCGGAAATTGAATCTTTAATATAATGAAATCAGCCAACGAAATGTAGAACTCTAAAATGCATCATTATTTAAAAATTGGATTCGTTTGGGCCGTGGAACAATTTTCTCTCACTTCAGAACGAGTTAGCTGTTAACAAAATTTTAATGAATGAGAACATAAAGTCATTGAAGTTTTCCTAAATTTTCAAATAATTACAAGTTTTTTTTCCAGTATATAATTAAAAAGACATTTTAGCATAGAGTGGATGATGTTTTGCCACTGAAGAAAGGCAAGAGCACAAACTAAGGAAGCATTATCCAGAATTGCACTGTTCAGAGTAAAAACAGATACAAATGGTGGTTACACCATTGTTGAAAAGGCTACAAAACCAATAGCAAATTAAAAATAAATATGATACCAGAAAAAATAATAAGCTACAGGTAAAATTTATTTATGAAATGATACTGTTGAATCTCAGTGATTAAAATATGTCAAGAAAATATTAAAACGTGTGTATTGGTGTGTGGGGTTGTGTAGGGGTATGCATGTGTGTGGGTACATGTGTGTCTGTGTCTGTGTGTGTGTATGCCATGAGAGTTAATAGCATTGAATAGAATTACTAATATGTGGGATATCCGTTTTCAGCACATGTATAGGACAGGTAGAAAAAAACGTGCTTTGTGCTCTCTGTTCTATTTTTCACAAAACTCGTGAGAATAAGAAGAAATATTTTTGTTTTCGAGTAGTTAATGATTACCTTCTGAGGTGTGATATAGACTGTAACAGGCACTTTTGGGACATGGTAGAAGACCTTTAGCTATGTGCGAAGAAAGGAAAATATGTGACACGGGAAAAGAGGGTGTCTACAATGTCAGTCTAAACATTACTCATTCAACAGAATAGATGGCAGTCAATAATATTCCTTGATCCATTGTCCTAGAATGACACTGACTAGAAGAACTTTCTGCAATGATGGAAATGTTTTCTACTTGCTCTCTAGATAGGTGGCTATTGAGCATTTGAAATGTGACTAGTGCAACTGAGAAATTAAATTCTATTTTTTTTTAGTTGAAATAATTTAAATTTAACTCTTCACGTATATCTAAGGACTACAGTATTGGAAAGCACATTTCTCTGAAATAGTAAACATATTTGAATATGACGAAATAACAACTGTAGTGAGTCCATCTTTTCATCATGCAATGTGAAGAAATGTGCTTAAAGTCAAAGACTGCTTTCCACATAACTTGCCTTGCTCTCTGAGGGAGAAAGATTTGAGTTTATGCGTTAATAAAGTTAAAATCACTTCTTTATTACACTGATGATACCAGTAGAGAGCATTTGTATGCTTTTCAGTTATCTGAATAGTATGGCACTAAAAATTCAAGGGAAAATATGATGATTTTTAAATTGATGGTAGAGCACCAAGTTTCCTTCGAAATCCAAACAGTGGTACCAATGACTTCCTTTTGAAGGATTTAACTATTTCCTTAATATGTGTTTTCACTTTATGGGGGATAGAAATTGGCGATAGATGATTGAGATTATTATTTATCACTCAAAACAACTAGAATAGATTAGCAAACCAATTGATGCTGTGGTCTGAGTTGAAACATTTGAAGTCAATCTTTACAGTGTGATATACTTATTTATTTTATATCTGATAAGGCTCTGAAGTAGTTTTTAATAAGATACATGAGTCTTTGTCTCATAATATCTATGTGCAGATTTGAAATTAATGTCCATAGCTGATGAAGCTGTAAATAGTTGCTCCTATTTCCACACAATGTATAATTGAAAGTCAAAAGGTTTTAACTCAATAGAAATCCCCTACATGTAGAATGTGACCTCTTGGCTACATTGTCCATCATTGTCCAGTGAGCCACATATACATTATAGTAAAGCTTTAAAATGAATAGCATATCTAGCATTGATATAAAATGAGTAATACTCTCTTTTAACAATCAAAATAATCTTTACTGAGTAAATATTTTTAAAGCTATTGTTATTATTCAAATTTATTTAACTAAACTGTGATAACCTATCATTGCACTAGTCACCCACTAAGTGGTTATTGGATTGCCAAAACTTTGAGAAACACTGCTTTATAACATATTTAGAAACATAAGCAGAACTAAGATTTACTATGGATTTTTTAAACCTGCTTATTTTCCTATATCTGCCATTTCAGGAGACAGCCAGAAATCTCACAGTTAACTTAACCGCCACTTCTGCCCATGTGTCCCATATTGTCAACACCCATGTTCTACCAGTTTTATACATACTCATTGCTTCATGCTCCATTTTCTCCTGCTTGACAACTGCACCTTGATTCAGGAATTGGTTTTCTTCCACTTAAATTGCAACAGTGACCTTCTAACTGGCCTCTCAGTCCTATTCTCTCTTTTTAAAAAATCTATTCTCCAAACTATCACTATGTTTCTACTTAAAATTTGTTTGATGTTTGTCAACACTGTTTAAAATACTACTGTGGTTTTCTCTCTGTTAGCAATTACTGAGAAATGAAAATGGGGAAAATATTCCCTTAACAGTCATAACAAAAAATGTATATAATGCTTAGGAATAAATTCAACAAGAAAGGTATAGAAACTGGGTAAATCTGATTGAAAGAATGTGAACAAAGAAAAAATTGAAATAGCATACCATGTTCTAAAACAGAAAAGATTAATAGAATAAAAATTTCAATTTCCCCAATATTAAAAAAATAAATGTACTTCAAATTCAATTAAAATATTTATGGGGATTAGGATTTAAATTTGTTTTTGGAACTTGACAAAAGTCTCTTAAGTTGGTGAGAAAGAATACTGCCAAAAAAAGCAAAAGCAATAATAGTGAGTGAGTTTATTTTAATGAATATTAAAACACATTATAAATATTCTGACATAAAATTGGATGCTGATATAGAAATAGAAATCAGTGAGATCTAATGAAAAATGCAGACACAACTCACAATTCTTATGAAAATTTAATATATGACAAGTGTGACATTTTCAAAAGGGCTTACACAATCGATTGTACATTTGAAAAGAAAGCTGGAATGCTACCTTGAACTATAAGTAAATGAAAAATTTCAGATAAATTAAAAACTTAAAAAACAACTGAAGAGAAGCTCTGGGACTGTATGTATGTACAAAAATTTAAAAAGGTAAAGACCTTTATTGTCAAGACAGAAAGTTAAGAAACCTTAAAAGCTATAAAATG
Organism: Saimiri boliviensis; assembly: GCF_048565385.1. NCBI lineage: Eukaryota > Metazoa > Chordata > Mammalia > Primates > Cebidae > Saimiri > Saimiri boliviensis. The sequence goes on from NC_133450.1 coordinate 79,707,866, forward strand.
ATAGTCTTTTTCTACAAAAAAATATAAACTAGTATATGATGAATATCTGCTATATAAAATCCTAGTTAAAATATACACATTTTAATTATACATGGAAGAGAAATAGTAATATTTAACATAAGACAATTTAAAATTCATATAAAAAACTAATGAAAACAAGCAAAAGTCACAAAATATTAAATCCAAATAACCAATAAATGTGTCCCTAAACCAACCAGTAGTCAGGTAAATGAAAAGTGTAATGTCAATAAAATTTTATATATAGTTTAATTGGCACAAATTAAAGCAGTAATAGATGTTGGTGGCGGTGATATGGGAAAAATAACTTTCTCTTAATTTGCTGGTGAACATCTGACTGTCTTTGAAGAAATAATTTAGCCACAAAATCTATTAAATTTGAAAATAGACATAACTTTCAAACCAGAAACTGCTTCTGGGACCTATCTTATAAAATTAAAATAGCTTGGCAAGATATATATACAAGGATGTTCATTCTAGCAGTTTTCATTGTGACATAAAACTGGAAGCAAATATAACAACCATTAGTAAGAGAATGGTTGAATAAATTATGGTAAATCCAAATGGAGTGGAATATTTTGAAGCTATTAAGAATGATTAATTAAAGTTACATGAGTTAACTCGAACTTTGTGAAGTCTAGCAGAGAAATTGTACAATTGGACCTAATTCTTTTAAATCACCAAACAAACTTGAATAGATGATGAATAGATGAATTTAGAAATGAATATAGAATTATAAAATGGTGAATGTATGTTCATACATGATCATTTCAGGATGGATAAAATTCCAGAACAACACACAGCAGTTCATTAGACATGGCAACTTATTTAGTGGAAGAAAATGTGTGAGTTGGTTGCTGGCTGATTGTTTATTGAATAAGTTAGTAAGTAATCTAAAGGTGGAGGAAAAAGGTGAGGAGAGAGTTTAGATAGATACATATATAAAGATGTAGATATCAGTAATTATGTTTTCTAAATCGAAGACTATATAGAGATAACTTCTGACATAAATGGCATCTAATTGGTACTTAAAAAAATTGAATACAAGTAATACATATAAAAGGAATATATTATAAAAAGAAAATGAGGAAAAAAATGTATGACACACATCTGCAAGAAAAAAAAATCCAAATGACTTACTATGCCATACAAATTCACTCAAGAAAATGGCCTGTTTATCAAAATTCTCTTCTGCAATATTCCCTGTCATTTATTACACATGCTGGTAAGTCCTGAAACATTTCTAGTAACACACAGGCACACGAACAAGCCCACAAAAGATAAGTCATTTTGTTAGTTTATGGCTTTGATTACATTATGTGTTATTGGTCTTCATGTCTAGAATTGTGGTAAGATAATATTCAATAAATGCTTATTGAATAAATTAGTAAAAGAATTAATGAATAAATGGATGAATGCTGTATTCTCAGCTCAGAACGTCCCTCATCTACTTCTTCATTTGATTAATTCTTATGCCTTTTAAAATTTTAGCTTATGTATTGTCTCTTCCAGAGATTCTTCCCTGAAATTTTCTGAGGAATCCCTTCATATTATTTACCAGCACTTAGATATTAGAGTAGTAGTATCAGTTTTATGTTTATTTCTCCCACTAATATACAGCAATTAAAGGTTAGTGTCTGGAACTGTATTTATTTTTGGTTCTTTACATCTAGCACATGCCAGTCATATAACAAATGTTCAATTAATATTTGATCAACTAAAGTTATAAACTGAAGAAAGAAGCAGATTTCTGGCTTTACAATTGTAAATATATTTCCATTATCTTCTCCTTTCAACCCATACCCTACCTCAAAATAAATAAATTTACAGTGCAGTACTTGATATAAAAACAAAATAAATTACAGATGAAAAATCTCCAGAACTTACAGAATATCCCAGAACTCAACATTCAAGAGGCCGACTAATCACATAACTATTTTTCTAACAGTCAGTTTCGAACAAATACATCTACCTTTTTGGTTTTTTTTTCAACTTTTAGGTTCAGGGAGTGTATGTGCAGGTTTCTTACATGGGTAAGTTGTTGCCATGGGAGTTTGGTATACAGATTATTTCGTCACCCAGATAATAGGCATAGAACCTGATAGGTAGTATTTCAATCCTCACTCTCCCCCCACCTGCTATTCTGAAGTAGGCCTTCGTGTCCGTTTTTCTTTTCTTTTTATCTTTATGTTCTCAGTTGTATTAATCTGTTTTCACACTGCTAATAAAGACATACCTGAGACTGGGTAATTTATAAAAGAAAGAAGTTCAATTGACTCACAGTTCAGCATGGCTGGTGAGGCCTCAGGAAACTTAAAATCATGGCAGAAGGAGAAGCAAATATGTCCTTCATATGGTGGCATCAAAGAGAAGTGGCAAGCAAAAGGAGGATATGCGTCTTATAAAACCATCAGATCTCATGAGAACTCACTCACTTTCATGAGAACAGCGTTAGGGTAACTGCCCCCATGATTCAATTACCTCCCACTTGGTCTCTCCCATGACACATGGGGATTTGGGGGACTACAAATCAAAATAACATTTGTGTGATGATGTGGCCAAACCATATCATTCCATCCCTGGTACCTCTAAAATCTGATGTCCTCACATTTCAAAACATAATGATACATTCCCAACAGTCCCCCAAAGTCTTAACTAAATCCAGCATTAACCAAAAAGTCCAAGTAAAGTCTCATCTGAGATAGAACAAGTTCCTCCTGCCTATGAGCCTTCAAAATCAAAAGCAAGTTAGTTACTTCCTAGACACAGTGGGGGTACAGGCATTGGGCAAATACACCTGCTCCAAATGGGAGAAATTGGCCAAAATAAAGGGGCCACAGGCCCCATGCAAGTGCAAAATCCAATAGGGTAGTCATTAAATCTTAAAGTTCCAAAATAATCTCCTTGGACTCCATGTCTCACATCCAGGCCATGCTGATGCAAGAGGTGGGCTCCCATGGCCTTGGGAAGCTCTGCCCCTGTGGCTTTGCAGAATTCAGCCCCAATCCCAGCTGCTTTAATGGGTTGGTGTGTCTGTGGCTTTTCAAGGCTTACAGTGCAGGCTGTCAGTGGACCTAGGGTACTGGGGTCTGAGGATGGTGGCCCTCTTCTCATAGCTCCAGTAAATAGTGCCCCAGGTTCTTCATAGAGAACCTCTGCTAGGGAAGTGTCGAAGGAAAATGTGGGGTCAGAGCTGACATTTTCTTTCGACACTTCCCTAGCAGAAGTTCTCCATGAAGGCTCTCCCACTGCAGCAAACTTCTGCCTGAATACTCAGGCGTTTTTATACATTCAGTGAAATCTAGATGGAGGATCCCAAACCTCAATTCTTGACTTCGATGCACCTGCAGGTCGAACACCACTTGTAATCCATCAAGGGTTGGAACTTGCAGCCTCTGAAACAACAGCCTGAGCTATATACATTGGCTGTTTTTAGCCAGGTCTGGTGCTAAAGCAGCTGGGATACAGGACACCATGTCCTGAGGCTGCATAGAGGTGGGGGGGGGCCTGAGCCAAGCCCACAAAACCATTTCTTCCCCTCCTAGGCCTCCATACCTGTGATGGAACAAGCAGCCATAAAGGCCTCTGACATGCTCTGGAGACATTTTCCCCATTGGATTGGCAATTAACATTTGGCCCCTCATTACTTATGTGAATTTCTGAAGCCAGCTTGAATTCCTCCGCAGAAAATGTGTTTTTCTTTCCTGTCACATCATCTGGCTCTAAATTTTCTGAACTTTTATTCTCTGCTTCATCTTGAATACATTGCTGCTTAGAAATTTCTTCTGCCAAACACCCTAAATTCTCTCTCTCAAGTTCAACGTTCCACAGATCTCTAGAGCAGGGGTAAAATGCCACCAGTCTCTTGACTAAAGCATAACAAGAGTCACCTTTGCTCCATTTCCCAACAAGCTCCTTATCTCCTGAAATCACCTCAGTGTGGACTTTATTGTCCGTATCACTATGCGCATTTTGGTCAAAGCCATTCAACAAGTCTCTGGGAAGTTCCAAACTTGCCCACATTTTTCTGTCTTCTGAGCCCTCCAGGGGTTTAGGAAATTCCAGACTTTCCCACATTTGTCTGTCCTCTTCTAAGACCTCCATACTGTTCCAACCTCTGCCTGTGTCCCAGTTCTAAAGTTGTTCTTCCATTTCCAGGTATCTTTACAGCAGCATCCCACTATCTGGTACTAGTTTACTATATTAACCCATTTTTATTCTGCTAATAATGGCATACTTGGGACTGGGTAATTTATAAAATGAAAGAGTTTAATTGAATCACAGTTTAGCATGGCTAGGGAGATCCCAGGAAACTTACAGTCATGGTGGAAGGGGAAGAAAATATTTCCTTATTCACATGGCAGCAGCAAGTAAAAGTGGTGACCAAAAGGGGGGAAGCCCCTTATAAAACCATCAGATCTCCTAAGATCTCATTCACTATCATGAGAACAGCATCAGAATCATTGCCCCCATGATTCAGTTACCTCCCATCAGGTCCTTCCCATGACACATGGGGATTATGGGAACTACAATTCAAGATGAGACTTGGGTGGGGATGCAGCCAAACCATATCATCAATGTTTAACTCCCATTTATAAATGAAAACATGTGGTGTTTGATTTTCTGTTCCCATGCTTACAATAGTAATGTGTACAACAATGGCCCACAGCTGCATCCATGTTGCTGTAACAGACATAATTTCTTTCTTTTGCATAGCTGTATAGTATTCCATGCTGCATGTATACCACATTTTCTTTATCTAGACCACCACTGATGGGCATCTAGGTTGATTCCATGACTTCGCTATTGTGAATAGTGCTGCAAGAAATGCACAGGTGCATGTGTCTTTGTGATAGAACAATTCATATTTATTTAGGTATGTACCCAGTAATGGGATTATGGGGTTAAATGGTAGTTCTGTTCTCAGTTCTTATACAAATCTCCAAATTGCTTTCCACAGTAACTAATTTACTTTCCCACCAACAGTGTATAAGTATTCACTTTTCTCTGCAACCTTGCCAGCATCTGTGATTTTTTTTTTTCTGACTTTTTTCTTATAGCCATTCTGACTGGTGTGAGGTAATGTCTCATTACAGTTTTGATTCGCATTTCTCTAATGATTTGTGATTTTGAGTATTTTTTCATATGCTTAGTAGATGTGTGTATGCCTTCTTTTGAAAAGTGTCTGTTTATGTACTTTGCCTATTTCTTAATGGGAATTTTTTTACTCATTATTTTTTAAAGTTTCTTCTAGATTCTGGATAGTAGACATTTATTGGATGCATAGCTTGCAAATATTTTCTCCCATTTTGTAAGTTTTTTTACTCTGTTGGTCATGTCCTTTGTCATGCAGAAGTTTTTTTAGTTTAATTAGGTCCCACTTGTCAATTTTTGTTTTTGCTGCAATTACTTTTGGAGACTTCATCATGAAATCTTTGCCAAGTCTTATGTGCAGAATTGTATTTCCTAGGTTTTCTTCTAAGGTTCTTAGAGTTTTGGATTAACACTTAAGTCTTTAATCTATCTTGAGTTGACTTTTATATATGTTGAAAGGAATTAGTCCACTTTTGATCTTCTGTATACGGCTAGCCAGTTATCCTAGCAACATTTCTGAAGTCGTCCTTTTCCCTATTTTTCTTCATTTATTTTTGTCAGTTTTGTTGAAGATCAGATGGTTGTAGGTGTGCAGCTGTACTTCTGGGTTTTATAACCTGTTCCATTGGTCTGTGTGTCTGTTTTGTGCCAATATTGTGCTGTCTTAGATAATGTAGTCTTGTAGTATAGTTTGAAGTCAGGTAGTGTGATGCCTTCAGCTTTGTTCTTTTACTTAGGATTGCTTTGGCTATTCAGGCTCTGTATTGATTCCATATGAATTTTATAACAGTTTTTTTTAACTAATTCTGTGAAAAATAACATTGGCAGTTTCACAGGAATACCTTTGAATCTATAAATTGCTTTAGGCAGTATGGCCTTTTAATAGTATTGATTCTTCCTACCCACGAACATGGAATGTTTTTCCATTTGCTAGTGTCGTCTGATTTTTTTCAGCAGTGTTTTTACTTCTTGTTGTAAAGCTATTCTTAGGTATTTTAGTTTCCTGTGGCTATAGTGTTGGCATTTTTGATTTAGCTCTCAGCTTGGACATTATTGGTGTATAGAAATGCTAGTGATTTTTGTATATTGACTTTGTATCCTAAAACTTTGCCCAAGTTGTATATCAGATCTAGGAGCATTTGGACAGAGACTACGAGGTTTATGAAATTTTGGAATGTTAAGGATAATATCAAGATCCTAGAAAATTCTTTTTTCCCTGAAAGAAAAAAAAGTCACATAAAAAGAATCAAGAATTATATTATGCACGGAGAATATTGTAAAGATAAATGTTTGTGCCAGTCAAGCTACCAGTTATGGATGAAGGTAAAATAAAGTTATTTGAATACATGAAAAGTATCTCAAAAATTTACCTTGTCAAAGGATATTTTATAAACAAATAAATAAAAAAGCTAAGAGTAGGAGAGCATGACTTAGGAGACAGAAGGGCAAAGCTCATCAGAGAAAAAAAAAAAACAAGCCTTAAGAGCAATTGGTTTCAATCGTCCGGATGAGGCTGCTGAGGGAAAGACACTGACAAACAATCAGATAGTTTTGATTATATAGAAAACTGTTCTGACCTATGAGAAGATATGGTAGGATGAAGCTATAATTCCAAAAAATTCGGGGAGCTGATATTAGCAAATCAAAGCCAGTAATACAAAGTAGGATGATATAACATGACCAAAGGGTTTTATCTTAGGAATAAAAGAAGGACTGAAGATTCAAAAAAACCAGTCCAACAATATTTAATTTAATATCTCAATAGATCTAGAAAACAATTTGAGAGCATACAACATACATTTCTGATTTTAAAAAATCTCAAGAAACTAACAAAAGTAATTTCTCAATAAAGGATATTTGAGAGAAATCTACAACTAATATGCCTGAGGCTTCCCCTTTAAGATTGGGAAAAAGGGGTTGAGTTTTTCCCCATCTTAAGGAAAGGCATTGTTTTTCTTTATAGAAACCATTTAGAGTTTTTTTTTTTTAACTTTGAGTTACTTCTTACATGTATCAAAAATATTACTTTAAGAAACATGAAATTGAAAATTATGCTGTGATTGAGGATCATAAAGAAATACACCAGGGGAAGTGAGCTGTATTTTGCCTACATTTCAAAATATTTCTGAGTCTAAATTATTTTTTATCTAGGATTACAATTTCAATATTGACTCCTTGCATTTAAGCACTACATGCTAATAAAGCCTGGTCTCCTACAAACCTCTAAGGAATCCAAGAAAAGCAAATGAGTTCCCCCTAAAACAGGATGTGAGTCCACATGAAATGATCAGATGAAAGGCTAAACCAAAGCCTATGCCTACAGAGAAGGTCTAAGCTGGTTAGTGGAAAAAGATGTGAAAAATGAGGTTGCTAAAACAACATAGGAAAATAAACCTGTTCTTCCCAAGCTGTCGCTTTGGAATGGAACTGACAAGCTGATTCACACTATGTTGCTTTGATGGATTACAGTTTCGTGGATTATTCTCCTCAGGAACATGTGCATTTTAACAAGCAAAAACCAGAAGTAAAGTAATAAAGATAGGATTTCAGGCACATACACAGGCTTTTGGAAGAAACTCTCAGGGGTTTAAGGGTTTTCTTGAATCCCCCAGATTAAACAAGTGGGGAGAGATCTACTAGCCTGTGCATCTGCAGTTTATGGAGAGGTCTGAACTAGATGTGAAAACAGAGAAGCAGTCCACTTACTGTCCTGTGTTCCACCTCCTAGAATTTCACCCCAATGTAAAATCCAGTATAACCAATATTTCATTTTCAGTTTCAACTTGTAAATTACTTCCATAAGGAGAATGTTGAATGTTGTAAGAGGCAAGTGATATATTTTCAGAATAACTGAAAAAACTCAAGGTCTAAAATTTCCAACATCAGCAATCAAGTTTTACTTTCCTTAATCCATGCAGAACAAGGTATTTGCAGTGTAATGCAGGTAATTTCATTCATAATCATGAAATGTGTATTTAAGTAATCAGTTCTATGCATAATTATTCATTTTGGATGAAAAGCTGTGCCTAGCTTTTCTGGAGATGTGTGCACATTTTTTTTCAATTTCAAAACCAATCATAAATGCTTTAAAACTTTGCTCCAAACTGATTTCTGCCCATCAATAAGACATGCTGAGTGAGTATAAAATTGGTTCTTGGAAGCCAATGGCATGGGAAGGGATAGTTTTTATAGAAGTGTGACTTTACTGTCTGTAGTACCCACAGTCTATAACCAGGAATGTGGCTAAATTAACAATAACGTCCATTTGTTCTGTGAGATCAATAACTCATCTGCATTATTGGCAATGCTCAGGATCCTGCAAAGTGCTTCCTATCCACCGCAAAAATGTCTGGACATCGCCAGACTGTGTCCACCTTTGTCTAACAATGTGAATACAGCTTCTGCCTGCTGTCGGTCAACACCAGGCTGCTACTGGGAGTTCCCTCTGGTTGTTGGACATTTACCCCTTTTGCCAAACCCTGAAATATTCTCTGGAGTTCAGTCACACAGGTTCCTCCTATTCCTCTGAAAAAAAAAAACACACCGAGTACCCTGAGTATTGAACTAAAGAGTCTAATACGCAGGGTACTGAGTATTAGACTTAGATGTCTGAGTATTGAACTAGACAACTAAAGAGTCAAAATGATGCTACCTTCCTTAAGTATTCACTGTTCTGGAGCTGTGCTGCATTCTGTGAAGAACAGGCAAGTACCTGTTCCCTGCTCAGTGACGTTTTGTGAGACTGTGGTCAAAGCCACTCTCTTTCTTGGCTCAAGTAAGGATGACCCTCATTTTGCACCAAATTTACCATACTGTCCCTCAGACCCATGCTTCTTCTTAGGCTTTTCTCTGGAATTTTTCTATAACTATTACCATTCTTCTGACTGCTAAGGTTCAAATTATTTGAAATTTCTCTGTTTAAATTCTCACATAAAATCATTCAAAATGTACCACTGAATGTCACTTGCACAGCCCTTTCGACTTATCAGGGACTTAGATGTTTACTTATTAAAAGCATATTTCTTAAAAAGCAAATGAGTTAAACACTGTGTTAGGAGTTGAGAATGAAATTCAAATAAGATAGAAAAATAGATAAATAATTGTAATATGATATGACAATACTTAATTTAGGCCCTTATTATTTCTCACCTGCTCTATTTAAACATTCTTGTAGTTCTCAAACATCTAGACCTTTTCCAGTTCAATCCAAATTGCTCAAAGCAATCAATTAATTTTCTTAAAGACTGGTTCTAAACCTATTCAGCATCTTCCTTCTTAACAACCCTGGAAGTATTTACATTGTCTGGTTACTACAGGCCTAAATCATTTCATCAGCATTCAGAATCTTCGCAAAATTCAGATCTCCTTGCTAAACTTTTATTCATTAATTTTTCTACAAGTAGCCTTTGTTCTAGGTAACCTGGAAAAGTAAGCACTACCCTAAAGATTTTGCCTTCTTTCTTTCATTTATTAACTACAGTGCTGTTGTTTCTGCTTAGAATGTGCTTTATTCCTACTCCTTTTAGAGATCTCATGCCTATTAAATGGGGGTTACCTTATTCTGAATTCTGACATCACTTTGCTAGTCAATTAACACAAGCACAAATGACAGTAAGTTGTTTTGAATTTTTTAAAAATTACAAGGGAAGTTAGAAAATACTTGGAATGCAATAAAGATAAAAATACACGTCAATATTTGGAAAATATAGCTAAAATGCATTTAGAAAAAATTTATAGTATTAAATGCTTATATTAAAAAATAAGACTACCTTACATCAGTAATCTAAGTTTCTATAATAATAAAGTAGAGTAAATTAGACTCAAAATAAGCAATGGGAAGAAAAATGATAAAACAAATCAGTGAACATACACATACATACGTGCATGCGGGTGTGCACACACACACACACACACACCACACACACACACACACACAGAGAAAGACTGAGACTGTCAATAAAAGAGAAAAAAAGTCCAGCCAGAGTGATTGGAAAAAAAAAAGATATGAATTACCAATAGTATGAATGAAAGAAGGACTCATTGAAGATCCTACAAATTAAAAGGATGTTAATGGAATATTTTTTTAAATTTGCCTATAAATGTAACAGCTTAAGTAGAGAAATTCATTGAAAGACACAAAATCACCAGTGTTCATTCAAGAAAAATAGATATCCTGTGTAGCCCTGTATCTATTAAAGGCAATGTTTGATTAAAAGTGTCTTCACAAAGAGCATTTCAGTGGTGAACATTATTACACATTTAAGGAACAAATAATGCCATTTCTAAACGAGCTCTTCTAGAAGAGAAAACAATAGGGAATCTTTCTGATATAGTATATAAAGCCTGCATTACCCTGCCACTGAAACCAGTCAAAGATTTGTAAGTCATAAAATTCACTATATCATTAATAAATAGGCAGAAAACAATTCTTACCAAAATAAAATACAATCTAGTTATGACTAAACAGGATTGGAACATTGTTTTCATATTTGAAAAATCAAGCAATGAGAAGCAGTGTATTGGCAGATTTTTTAAAAAGTCATACAATTGTCTAAATAGATACAGAAATAAATATACAGAAAAAAATTTGTGTACAGAAAAAAAAATTGTAAAATTCTACATCGATTCATGAAAAAAAGTTCTTAGCAAATGAGTTCTAGAGGGAATATCATCTGTTTCACTAGGTTTCCTGTGTTATATTGTGAGCGCTAAATTCAGGAGTAAGTAAATATCCAAAGATAAAATTACATGGTTAAATGTGGGCTGCTTTGTCTTTGGTTCCTTTTTCTCTGTGATCTTGATTCTTAACTAAGTTCTAGCTTAAGTGTCAGTTTTTGCCCCTCAGCCCAGAGTGACTGTCCCAAGCTTTAGGTCACTACTGTTTGTCTTCTGTTGAGCTGGCTGTATTATGGCAAATGTTAGGAAAAGAAAAAGAGTGAAGGCAAGTTACAGCATTCACATGACCTGCACACACGCCCCACCCTGCCCACATCGCTCCAGGATCTCCTCCCCTCAAGCCCTCACCACCTCCTTTGCTCTGTTATGCCTTCAAATATCTGTTTTCTGTATTTATTCCACATTTACAGGTTTTTTTGGTAGAGAGGTTTGTTTAATACAAGTTACATACTCCATCATAGATGGAAACAGAAGTCTGTCTTTACTTATATTTAGTCTCCTATTCTTAGACATATTATACATGCTTATTTTATATTATGTGTAATAATTTCAATATTTCAACTTTTAGGGGGAATGATTTTCATGTTTTTCTCTGGGTGTGTGTGTGTGTCTGTGTGTGTGTGTGTGTGTGTGTGACTGCTGTCTTTTGATCATGGAGACCTACCCTCAACCAACCCCCGGACTACCCATTTAATACTTTTTTGCTATAAGCTTGTCTTCACTTGAGGTGTAGGCTAAAGGTTGGCTCCTCCACAAATAATTGGCATTTACTTCAACCACACATCTGGAGCACTACTATGCTAGGAATACTTGTGATTAAAGTCTTTGTATCTTAAACCAGCTTTTGCTGCTTTAAATGCAAATTTGGTAAATAGTGTAAATTTGATGTACAAATCTATGTGAGAGTTTATTATAGTTGGCAGTTTCCAAAGCAACTTACTCTGAAAAAGAAAAATATATATATATTACTCTGCAAGAAAAAAAAATGTTTGAGACAAGGTGTTCTTCTAAATGGTTTCCTGGGAAGAAAAGCAGTTTGGTTTGTTTCTGGAGGGCCTCATGGCAAGATACACTCGTTGGAGATTCTAGCCTAATGCCAAGATAGAGTTATGTCTTTTTAGATTTCCTACCTGAATTTGGTCCTGAGCATTGTCTCATGTCTTCTGGGAGACTATGAAAGCCCAGAGTCAAGTTCATTCAGATTTAGTAAGTGTCTTCAGAATGAAACTCAAATTCACTTTCCTCTTCATCCCTCTAGGTTCTCAGGTTTACTGAGTTTTTGATTACTTCTATTCTTTTATTGCCATCACCTTACTATATTTTTTAAAAGAGTATTTAAAATACTTTGTCCATGGTGTTTAGTTGTTTTTTAACAGAAGAGTTGGAAAGAATCTGTAGATCTCTTGATTTCAAGACACAGATTTATGTAATCAGTTTCAAATACATCACTTTAGTTGATTGTCATGATTACCTATGTATAGATGTCATTGTTATTGACATCACTCAGTTAAGGATACTGTCATCCAAAGAGATAGACTGACTTACTCTCAATCCACTCTCAGAACGCAGCAGAGCTTTACTCCAAATCAGATTTTCTAACACTAGGTCCCACGTTCTTTTCATGAGACTTTACCGCATATTGTTCTGCCTGTTGGAAAAAATAAGTTTGGCCTCTAAAATTTAGATTAACTCAAGATTTGGAAAAATAACAAAAATTCTACTCTGGGTTCCACATAGCTCTAAAACTTCTTTTGATTCATCAAACAATCCCCGTGTAGTAAAGACATAACCATCATCGTTTGTGCAGCTATTGAGACTGTCATCACCAGACATTCTCCCTCAAAAAAACATCTCTGAACAGCAGCAAAATGTCAGTGCTGGCTGCGTCCCAGAGAAAATTAATCGTAATACCAGGAGTTATAAAAATCTTACACAGATTTCAGGCATATTGTATTTCTTTACCTTAATGTCCACGTTCTTCCTGCTGTGTTTCATTACAAAATCCAAATACCACACATAAATATCGTAGCTACATTCTTTGGTGTATGTATTTTAATCAAAAATCGTTGATCCTTGTGATATTGGCCCTGCAGGCAAAATTTCCCTTGTGTGCTGAAGAAATTCCACCCTGTCACCACTAGTCCATTCTAGTTGGTGAAAACATTCCCAGTAAAATCAAGGAGAAAATAGCATACTTAAATGAAACAAACATACCATTTAAGAATTAGCAGATTTTTTTTTAGATTAATGAAATCTTCATTCATCTTCATCCTTTTTGGATTTTAGAAAGTGCACAATAATTTTTGGCTACATTTGTTTTATATATATGTCAGTATTATCATAAGGCTTTGTATCTTTCCTTCATCCTCTTTGTTTTAACCCTTGTGAGACTGGTCATTACTTTTAGGAAACCCATATACTAGATGTGTCTACAAATAATAATAATAATAATACATTGCTGGCTTTGGAAATTCTTGTAGACATTGGTTGCTGTTTTTTTTTGCTTTGTTGCTGAATTACATTTGTCTAACAACTTGAACATTTGTTTTGCCAGTGTTAAGATGTGCACCTGTCTTACTTCATTTTCTTGGATTCTCTAGGTTTTCACAGAGGGTCGGAGCATTAAGGAAAGTTATATCTAAGAAATATATTTAAAAATAAAAGGAAATTTTAAAATTACCCATCTGGATTTACTACATTCATGTGAGACTTGATGTTCCACTATAAATATGGACAGTAATGCCACATATATTAGCACCCAAGTTTTGGTGTAGTCAGGGAAAACAACAATACCTTATTCATGCCCCTATACCCAGATGCACAGAGAATCATAGATAAGGCATTGCTGTTGTTCTTGTTTTCCTAATTTTATTTTTTAAAGTCTACAGGAATAGTGATCAGTTAAGAAACTCTCACATGCACACAGCTCCAGAAGAATTCAGACTTACTTTATTGTGGCAGGATGTATGACTGTATAACACTGTTTGTATTGAGTGTAATTGTGTCTTTTGAATCTTTTTGATAGAATTGAGGAAAAAAACATGTCCAGTTCTAAAAAACAGCTGCCATTTCCCTTGCTGCTTCTCTCAATGCTCAATCTCATTGATCTACTCCTGCATTCTGACACCAAATCATTTCATTATTTAGCTGGTTCATCATCAAGAAAAACTTGTGGCCAGTATGATTCTAACTTTCTGATCTACTTTGAGTAATTGGTCCTTTTTGCTTAATAATAGTATATGATAAGTGTATGACTATTGAACAGCTAGGCTTGTCTCAAGTCTACTAATTATAGAGGTGTGACTTAGAACAAGTTACTTAACTTTTTTTGGTTCTTCATTTCCCCTCTTTTTAAATTCTATAAAATAAGGCTAATTATTCATACATTGTAGGGTGTTTGTGATAAGAAAATGAAATAATGTATGTTAAAGTTTGGGGGACATAATAGACACTCAATAAATGTTAGTTTCTCTGTCACTCAGAGTTCTGGCACAATATGGATTATGCACACAAAAGCTAATGGGAGTTAATTTAATTAAGGTGCTTTAAACAGAAGTTAAGGAATGAAAAGCAGATGATGACACACACAGGAACTAACAAAAATGTTATCAACACTAGACCTAAAGGGATAGAAGGATCTTGTCCCAGAAAAGAGTGAGAGCTGTGTGTATGTGTGAAGGGTCTGCTTGACAGAATCTGTGGCCTTTGTTAGAAGAAAGCAGAAATCCCCTATGCCAGGGGTACAGGAAGGGTAGACGAAGGCAGAAATAATAGCCGAGTCTATCTTCATACCCTCTGATGTCCTGCTGGAAACTTTCATTGATTGATCCCAACTGGAAGTTAGAGAACAAGGAAACCCAAATAATGCTGCCAACAGCCACCATATCACTGGAACACAGAGCAGAAGGAGAAGGCTGATGAATCTAAAGGAAGAAATGAAGAACCATTGGCACAGCTTCTTTTCTTAACCTTCTACTTCTGTTACTCTAGTGTTCTTTTTACCTGCACTGATCACTGTTCCCACTATTGGCTGTCAATAGAAGATGAGGTCTTTGAAAGCCAGGATGCCATGTATTCATCATGCCAGCATTTCCTAAAGGAGGTACCATTAAACAGGCTGTGTATGAAAAATGCAACCAACTATATATACCCTTTTGCAAAAATACATTAGCAGCATAAATGTGCTTATAAAAGCTCTGAACAGTTCTGTAGAAAATAAATAATAAGAAATATTTTCTCACATAATTATTTTTCAAGGACTACAACTGATAACCACTACTTCCTGGAAGTACATTTTTGAAAATTATTGCACCCCTAATGCCGAGCCCAAGTTGCAAAATATACTATACAGTCAATAAACATTGAATGAATGCATAGATCATGGAATAGCTCTGTGACCAGGTCCTGAATTGATCTTGCTAAAGAAGCTTCTTGCCAAGTTGTTCTTGCTGAAGAATCTTCTCTTCACTTTTTCTCTTTAGAAACTGAAATCTTGCTTCTTATGTGTAGTCTGATTAACTACGGATCTATTTTCTCGAAAGATTCCTACGTGGCTACCCAACCATGGGTGACTTGTTTGCATTATGAATAAATAATAAACATCAATTGTCAGAATCTCTACAGTTTTCTTCTATTTAAGATTTCTGTGATTATCTATGTTTGGGGAGATCTTATTACTCTTTAGAGAAATGTAAGAATACTGGGCTTAACTGGCTCTGAACTCGGCAGATGCCAATTTCCAGCCATCTGCATTAATTTCCTTTCATAACTTGTATGTGAATGTTCCTTTGGCATTGATCCTATGCCATTGGATGAAACTAGTTTCCAGTCTCTCCTGATGAATGCTGATCACTACCCTTCTCTTCCATACACAAAATCTTGAGCTTGCATATCATCTGACTTATCTATTTTCTAGATCAATATATCCATAAGGATGAGAAATATTTCTGTAAACCTACAGGTTCTCTTTCCACCATCACAGCCTCTTTCTATCTTTAAGTAACATTAAACATGCAATCAAACCAAAACTGGCATAGAGAGCCCAATTTAATGAGTGAACAGAAGAGCTGAAGAAAACAAGCTCCTAGAGGAGGTTTACTATATTTTCTCAAGACGGGTCCTAGGGAGGGAAAGAGCCAGAAAGAACAAGAGGACAAGAGACGAAAGAGAACTCTTAGAGAAGAGATACAATTCTTTAATAATTGCTCAAGTTCACCAATTACCAAGGCCCTTATTTGGTGACAGTGAGAAAAGACTGTTTAGTGAAGGAAAAATGTTCATCATTATACAGAAATGTATGCACGCTTGAGATTTAGAATAGCAAAGTCAATAATCTGAGGGCAGCAGAGTTTCTGACCTAATGAGCCGAGGTCCCGTGGCTTCATTTTAGAAAATTCCTTGGATGATGTGAGGCTGCATTCCGCATTTTAAAAAGGATACATGCATACATACGTGAAGGTTAAAGTCTTTCCGTTCTTTTCATAGAAACATGTCAGCATATGCTGCAAAGTCATGGAGAGAAGAATGCACACTTTGTGCTCCCCCCCAGTTACCAACTGAAAGAGACTCACTGGCTTAGAATTCAGTCTGTTTTTGCACTGTTAAATGTTTGATCAGGGAAGCAGAACCACTTGGAGTTACGTGGAAAAAGGAATTTATTATAGAGACTAAAAAGTGCATATTGTGGAAGCTGATAAATAAGTCTATAATAAGCTCTTGTATGTGGTGGTGGCCATGAAGTTTTGTAAGTCAGCACAGAGAGCACTGGGAAGAAAACTGGGACATGAGGCAAAGGACAGTGAGAACAAACTGGAACTTGGAAGGACATGATAAAACCCGTATCTGCATCCAGTCTCGATGTAATGTTTTGGAGAAGCAGCTGGTGTCCTTCATCCCTATACCACACACATGCCTGTGTTAGGGCTCAGAGAAGAAGATGAAGGAGTGCAAGAAGGACCCTGAAGAACTCCAAGCCAGACTGCTCTTTCTCCCCAGTTGGGTGACGTAGCAGATCAGGGACACTGTGTACAGATTTCAGTGGCATGTATCATGCTTCAGTTTTTAATGAGTGCTACTTATCTTCTTTTTTGCAAATCTTGCACAAACTTCTCCATGGCCCAATTTGTCCCAGAACCATATAGGGAAAGCAATTTGGGTAAGTTGACACCATACAAAATCACTGCAGTTATGATACTTTTATGTTAGCAATGTAAAAAAATTGGAAAGGTATTAGAGTAGATCCTGAGGACAACATATCTGTTGATTGTGAAATTGAGAGTGGGCTGGAGCAGAAAGAACCTCATAGGTGTTGCGATCAAGTAGTCAGATATTTATTTACTCTAATGTTGCTCGGGAGAGTTAACCATGTACTCCCATTTCCTGCATAAAGCTAAGGAGTTCACTGATCTGTAGTCTGTCCTATACCTGAATGTCAGTTGCTTAACTCAGCCATTAAATAAACTTTAAATTGATAATGCTAGAAGCTTTTCCTTTTCAACTTTTGCCATAGTATTTGGTTTACTTCTAAAACATGTTAAAGGAGTTTAAGTATCTGTGGTAAGAAAATAGATGAAAATTACACCAAAAAATTCTGACAGTTGAAGATTAAACTATGAAAGCAAATTATCAATCTGAAAACAAAATGTGTTTCTGCATGTATAATTTTAAATAGGTGTTGATTTATATTTGATTCATGGTGTGAGTAGCTGCATTATGAATGATCAATGAACATTATCATCAGAACAGTGTCACACTATTGTAATTTCGGTGCATCAGAAATGCAAACTTAATTGTTTATCTCTTAATGAAATACAAAAGCCACGTATTAATAATGTTAAAGTTGTGGTCCAATCTGACAAAGTCAAACTTAAGATGAAGATAAGCCATCGTAAATGCTTTGATATCATAATATAAAATATAGAGGTTCCATATCTTAAACCCACCACTCTCCCCACTATGAACAGCAGAGAACATCTTTTCAAAATCTAGTTGACTGGCTTTTTGTAGGAAAGAATATGATCCTGACTTAAGTTGACAATTCAACTTACTTCATTTTATACAATCTCAAAACAGACCAACATATAAAATTAGGAGGCATCCAAATAAAATGGTCCTCCTTATCTACGGTTTCACTTGATGAAGTTTCAGTTGCCTGTGGTCAACTGAGGTCTGAGAATATTAAAATGGGAAATTCTAGAAATAAGCAATTCATATGTGTTAAATTACATGCTGTGACATGCATCATTCCTTTGTCTAATATATCCACACTCTATATGCTACCTGCCCATTAGTCACTTAGCAGTCATCTCAGTTATCAGATTGACTGCTGTGATCTCACAATACTTGTGTTCAAGTAGCCTTTATTTTACTCAGTAGTGGTCCCAAAAAGCAAGAGTAGTGATGTTGGCATGTTGCTAATAATTGTTCTATTTTATTTTTATTTATTGTTAATCTCTTACAATGCCTTACTTATAAATTAAACTTTATCACGTGTATGCATGTGTAGGAAAAAAATAGTATATATAGCATCTGGTACTATGGGTGGTTTCACTGGGCGTCTTAGAACATATCTTCTGCAGATGAGGGAAGACTACAAATTTTGCTATAAATTCTTAAAAACAGGTTACATCAGAATGTAGTCATAGGTCAAATTATACAAAGCAACACACTTCAGGCTATGGTGTAGTAAAGTATAGCATAGTGTAGTATAGTATGTCTTGTATAATTCTAAGAAAAAAAATATATACATGCACTCTCAATAGATTTTTTTCCCCAATATTAGGGCTTTAAGCCTAATCAGTCAACTATTGAAAAGTCATTCATTCATCTTATCATTGAACTCTTTAAAAAAGATGTCGAGATCAAATGCCTTCATTAATGTAACAAAAACAGTTAATGAAAGAAATTCTGGGAACAACCACAGAGTAGTTGTGTTTCGTGTTCATTACCACCTCAATCCATTGACATCACTACATAGTACGAATTTCTGGTGAAGAACAGAAGTCTTCAAACTTCGAACAGACAAATCACCAAGTCTTGAGTTTACATCCGTGTTCTGCTCATAAGAATATAATAATTTCCTTGGTGTATTTTATCTCTTTAAGTTATTTTTAAGTCAGCCTTAAGATTTAGAATGAGGTTTTACTTTCTTTATATAGAGAGCACTAGTAATATCAAGCATGGTGGCATCTGAATTCATAAGTTACACATTTTATCCATCTTTTCAGTAACATCACTTTAATGACTCCAGGGGATGCACCTGAGTGAAATGGTTATTTATTTATGTATATAGATTTATTTATTTTTGGATTTTTTTAGTGTGTAGAATGTCAGGAGATCTCAAAAAGCCCTGTGAGAAAACAGATAGTATCCTTAATCCTCTGACCTATTTGCTTCAAATAACAAATTAGTTGTAGGCATCTAACAACTTTAGGGAAGTTGGTAATAATGAAACCACTGAATGTTCCTGAAAATCTTCTCTACATCCCTAAGGCACTTTCTACATGGAATTATCATCCCCCCTTAATATATCTTAATATATTTTATTACTGGATGTTCATTTTCTCCAAAGAAATAATTGAGACTGGGTAATGAGGTTTATTTGGTACATGGTTCCCCAGGCTGTAGAAGAAGCAGGAGGCCAGCATCTGCTTTTGTTGAGAGCTTCAGGAAGCCTCCATCATGCCAGAAGGCAAAGAGGAAGGAAGCAACAGAGAGGGGAGGGAATTTTCTGACTCTTTTTAAACAATCAGTTATCTCTGGGACTCTCTCAGACTCATTACCTCAAAGACTACAGCATGCCATTTTTGAGGGATCCACCTCTGTGTTCCAAACACCTCCCACCAGGTTCCACCTTCAATATTGGGGATCATATTTTAACATAAGATTTGAAGTAGACACATATCCAAACTATATAATTGGCTTAGAATTTCTTTTATAAAATTCTTAGAAAATTACTATTTCACTCTTAGAAGATTCTGATTTCTTTATGTTAATATACTCAGAGAACTGAACTTTTCTCAAAACTTTAGTATTTTGGAAAACCACTATTGATAAGATTAGCTCACTGACTTCTTATCCCACCTTTTCGGCAGGTGGAAATTGCTAATTCTTGTTTTCTCTTTCTGCCCTTTTCCACACAGTAATAGTTCTGCCTATCTATTTTGTCCCTATTCTGCTTCACTTGATTGTCTACTTGGCTTTCTTTTTGCTTCCCCAGAATCACTGAACACTTTTTGCTTCAGCCCTGAACACTGCTTTCCATTTTCATGATACAGACTAGAAAACCTTGTAACTTTTATACCCAGCTCAGATTTCTGTAATCTACCTCTCTAAGTCTGGATATTATATATCAGATACCTCTAATTACTGAGAAGACACACACACACACACACACACACACGCAGAGTTAAGTTCTCACTTAATGTTATGGATAGGTTCTTGTAAACTGTGGCCTTAAGCAAAATGGTCATAATAATAAAACCAGTTTTCCCATAGGTTAATTAACAGAAGCAGGAGTAAAGTTCCTCGGCATATTTCTGGTCACAAAAACATCACCAAACTTCTAAATAAAACTTCAAAATGCTTCTAACTTTAAACATTGAAATAAATGTGAACTACACATAAATTTTTAAAGTTCAATAAAAACAAGTAAGATTACATACCCAACTTTCAGTGAATCAGTGAGTGACAGTGGTTGTAGTGGTTGTGGCTTAGATTGAGGAACAAATGTTTGTGAAGTGAAAATTGTAAACAGCAACATCTACCACTACACAGTTCAAAACAACATTAACAGGTAGGGTGGGCTCACTGAGCTGTTCCATACTGCATTGTTTATTGTCATGCATTTGTATAATTAGTGTATACTTAAAAAATTTATTTTACAATAATTTGTATTTATTCGTTCGTTCATTTTTCTAATCCAATTAATCCAGTTCAGGGTGATTGGTGGCTGGAGCCTCTCCTAGCAGTTTATGGTGCAAGGCAGAAACCAACACTGGACAAGATGCCATTCCTCACAGGGTGCACTCACACAGAAACCCACACTCAGCCTGAGACATTTAGACATGCCAGTTCACCTAACAAGCACATCTTTGGGATGTGGGAGGAAGCCAGAGTAACTGGAGGAAACCTACAAAGGCATAGGGAAAATGTGCAAACTCTGCACAGACAGTGGCCTCAGCCAGGAATCGATTATTTTGTTTCTCATCAACGAATCTTACAATGAAGCAACGTTAGATGAAATAACATTATTTGAAGACCTGATATATATGTTAGACATGCATACACACACACACACATATATATATACATATACATATATATACACACACACAAACATATATATGCAGATATATGTATGTCTACATGCATATAGAATTATGTCTATCCGGCTTCTGTATTTTAGTCTGTCATCTATCTATTGAGAAAGAGCATGAGGTAAAAGTCCCATTTTTGGCACCAAGAAACAAAATACTTAAAGGCTGTTCTGGGAAGTAGTAACATTTCAGAGGGAACCACCTTAGAGTTTCTAATCTTTCATTTCCTGATTTACATCCAAATTTAAGGTAAAGAAACCTTTTAATAAATTTCCTACTGGTGAGAATAGAAGTAATTGTCATGTAATTGCTGCTTTTCTCCAAAGAACATGAAAAGAGATTCCAAGTTAGATCAATAATTCAAAACATAAAGAGTTGAGAAGTGCTCATAAAAGAACAAAATAGATTGACAAACCAAGCAAAACATAATTTATGGTATCTGAGGATTAGCATTTAAAGTTATATTTTTGCTGATTCCCCCATATTGTCAACTTATCACAGCAAACACTGTTATCAGTTCTTATTTATAGAATTTGTTTACTGATTGATTCTAGTTGTAAGTGTTGCTGGACAAGCAACACTTCTCTCTGGGACTTAATTGCCACATTGCAAAATAGGGACCTCAAGTATGAAGACCCTCTAAGGCCCCTGCCAATTCTGACCTTTTATGATTTGTCCCCCAGCTACTCACCATGGTCTGGAAACCTTTGCCACAACCCAGTCGTGCGAACTCTGTAAACTGAGCAGCCATCTGACAGAATAAGTTTTCATAGTCTAACATAAGACAAATACACCCAGTTGCAAAATCTGTTTACTCACACGTTCAGCACGCCGTGTCAATACACATTGTGTGTGTGTGTGTGTGTGTGTGTGTGTGTGTGTGTGTGTGTGTATGCAAAGGGAGGGGGAGAGAGAGACACAGAGAGAGAGAGAGATAGAGAGAATAAAGTGTTACACAGGTATCTGTTTCTCCTTTCATCTTCTTGGTCTGATGGAACAGTGCCTTGAATGCCTCACTAAAATGCAGTCTCCTTTGTGAAGTCTTCCTGGCTTTCCAGGAATTATTTGTCCCTTAGGCTCCTTTGTAATATTTTGTTAGCATTATTTGTTTTTACACAGCATTATACTTTTTTTTTTGTATATTGGTCTTCCTACTAGACTTTGAGCAGCCTATAACGCTTTGATTTTCTTTTAGTTCCTTATGCTGAGTACATTGCCTGGCATGTAGAAAATATGAAGATGGTGGTTGAATAATTAATTAATATTATTTGTATTTAATGTATGCTTTTTGAGATGAAACTTAGATCTTAAATGGCCAGGGACATTTTAAATGCAGAAAATATAGATAGTGGTTTCTCCACTTAGAAGGATACTGACATTGGTTTACATTATTTTGCAAATAACACCACAGAAATTTGTTATATGGATTAATATAGACATTTTACTTTATTGCTCTTACCATAAGACCCACTGAATTGTGCCACAAAGACTTACTTTTTCACATTTATTTTATTTTCCACAGTTTGTGACTTGTCTACATGTAATTACTTTCAATCAACTTCCCTCAGCCAATCAATAGACCATAAACTAAACTTAAGCAGTAATGAAGAGAGGGAGTTTGTGATGAGAATTTGTCCTTACAATAATTGTTAGCTCATTAAAAGTCTGCACTCAGGGAATTACAGTAGCTATATTTGAGTTTCTTATTTATGGGTGCATTAGTATATTTAAAATAAGACTTCTCAATCAGTACGTTCAGAATGTTAACTGTTTTAAAATTGTCTTTATCAGAATTCTTAAGAAGGCGCTAACAATGTAGTAAACACATTCAGAAAGATTCTGTGATTTGTTTAATGACTCAGAGTAAACCTGGGTCCCCAAAGACAAAAATCATGTTATTTTGTGTCTCTTGAGCCCAGTGTGGATAACTGAATTCCCAGCTGTGCATATATCTAGTTCATTTCTCTAGCTAAAACAATTATCTCAAGCAAATATGG
Organism: Saimiri boliviensis; assembly: GCF_048565385.1. Lineage (NCBI taxonomy): Eukaryota > Metazoa > Chordata > Mammalia > Primates > Cebidae > Saimiri > Saimiri boliviensis. The sequence continues at coordinate 79,730,967 of NC_133450.1, forward strand.
TCATTGTGATATAGATCTGTATGTGGTAGAGATTGACAAGAAGAAAATTACATTACCATAGAATAGAAAACATAGTGCCTTTCAGGGGTGAAGCAGAAATGTAGACCAATGTTGGAAACTCTGACAAAATAAGAAAAATGTTCAAAGGAACTGGTGATACCATTCTATTGACCCCTTAAAAGCAAGTGCTTATATGACTGCAGTATGTAAGGGCTTAAAACATACTAACTGCCTTGGAAAGGTTTAAAGGTTTTTATATGAAGGGTCAGGGAGAAAAGAGAACAAGCCCCTGGGGTATCATAGGAATGGAGAGGACATAAGATAGATCCGAATTCTAATAAAACCAACTAGAAAGAAACTTAGTTTCCCTGAGACTAACAATTAACTTAATAAATTCTAGAAGGCTAGAAAATGAGATCAGCTGAAATTAATGGATGAAGCCTGTCTATGTGAGGCTAGACACAATACTGAACCTCAGAGTGCAGCAACTTGAATTTTGCCATATAAATGTTGCTTCTCATGTTACTAGAAAGAAGCAGAAGACAAAGCAACCAAAAAAGTCTCTATATTTCCATATTTGTAGACTATTGATAAACAACATAGGCTTCACATAAAAATAATGAGCAAAGGTAAGAATGCCATTTGATTTCTCGAGAACTGGTAGAAATCATGAGAATAAATCATTGGGGATATCCTCAGAGTTCTCATAGGTCCCGGACCCTTATTGACATGCTCACCACATTCACCACAGCCTCCACCTCCCAGGCTCAAGTGATCCTCCTACCTCAGCCTCCTTAGTAGCAGGGACCACTGGTGAGCGCCACCACACGTAGCTGATCTTTAAAATCTTTTATACAGACAGAATTTTACCATTTTGCCAAGGCTGATCTCAAATTCCTGGACTCAAGTAATCCAACGGCTTCAGCCTCCCAAAGTGCTGAGAATACAGGCATAAACCACCACACCTGGCCTGTAATCCCCAGTGTTTCTATTTCTTATCTATTCCTCTGTCTCTGCACCATCTTTTTCAAGATAACTGATAAAACTGTAGACTAAAAAGGTTCTCAGAAATTATCTAAGAATTTGTCACAGAGAGGCTAAGGATCTTTCCCACAATTTAAATTTAGTAAGACAAAAAGAATAAAATTCCTAGAAATTTGGCTAACCAAAGAGGTAAAAGATCTCTACAATGAGAATTACAAAACACTCCTCAAAGCAATCAGAGAAGACACAAATTGAAAAACATTCTATGCGCAAAGACGGGAAGAATCAACATCATAAAAATGGCCATACTGCCCAAAGCAATCTATAGACTCCATGCTATTTATATCAAACTACCAAGGACATTCTTCACAGAACTAGCAAAAGTATTCTAAAATTTATATGAAACCAAAAAAGAGCCCGCATAGGTAAGGCAATCCTAAGCAAAAAGAACAAAGCTGAAGGCATCGCTTTACGTGACTTCAGTAACCAGAACAGCATGATACTGGTAGAAAAACAAACACATAGACCAATGGAACAGAATAGAGAACCCAGAAATAAGGCTGCACACCTACAATCATCTGATCTTTAATGAAACTAACAAAAACAAGCAATGACCCTATTCAATAAATGGGTGCTGGATTAACTGGCTACCATATGCAGAAGATTGATGCTGGACCCCTTCCTTATACCATATACAAAAATCAACTCAAAATGGATTAAATACTTTAATGCAAAACCGAAACTATAAAATCCGTAGAAGACAACCTACACAATACTATTCTGGACATAGGAGTGGGCAAAAATTCCATGACAAAGATGCCAAAAGCAACTGCAACAAAAGCAAAAATTGACAAATGGGAGCTAATTAAATTTGAAAGTTTCTGCACAGCAAAATAAATTATCAACAGAGTAAACAGGCAACCTACAGAAGAAAATTTTTACAAACTATGCATCTGACAAAGATCTAATATCCAGTCTCTATAAGGAATTTAGACAAATGTATAAGAGAAAACCCATTAAAAAGTGGGCAAAGAACAAGAACAGACACACACTTTTCAAAAGAAGACACAGATGTATCCAACAAGCATATAAAAAAAAAAGATCAGTATCACTGATCATTAAAGAAATGCAAATGAAAACTGCAATAAGATAACATCTCACACCAGTCAGAATGGCTATTATAAAAAGTCAAAAAAAAAAAAAAAAAAGATGCTGTTGAGGTTATGGAGAGAAGGGAACATTTATACACTGTTGGTGGGAGTGTAAGGTAGTTCAACCATTGTGGGAAGCAGTATAGTGATTCACCAAAGAGCTTAAAGGAGAATCAGCAATGTTGTTGGTGGATAAATACCTAGAGAAATATAAACCATTCTACCATAGAGATCCATGCACACAAAAGTTCATTGCAGCACTGTTCACAATAGCAAAGACATGAAATCAACTTAAATGGCCAGCACATTAGATAAACAATTGCATGGTTCATCTATATCGCAGAATACTATGCAGCCATAATAAAGAATGACATCATGTCTTTTGTTGGAAAATGGATGGAGCTGGAGGCTATTATCTTTAGTAAATTAACACAGAACAGAATTCCAAATACCACATGTTCTCACTTACAAGTAGGAGCTAAACGATGAGAAGTTATAAACCACAAAGAAGGGAGCAACAGACCCTGGGGTCTACTTGAGAGTGGAAAAGGGAAGGAGGGTGAGAAGTAAAAAAGATAACTATTAGGTAGTGGGCTTAATACCTGGGAGGTAAAGTCTGTACAACAAAACCCCATAACATGAGTTCACCTATATAACAAACCTTTGTATGTACCCCCAAACCTAAAATAAAAGTTTAAAATAGAAAAAATGAATAAATTTAGGCATGATAAAACACAGGTGTCATTGCTAAATAGCCACTGCTCTAAGCAGATATTCTTTAATGTCTTAAAATAAATTTTGATAATCCATAAAGGTTAAAAACGAACACACACAGGCTTTATTTTATCTGATTCCATTTCTTTCTGGTCTAACAGTTCTTTCTACGGGACACTCAGTGCTTTCATTTGTAATGAACTTTCCTGTCTTTTCCATGTTGCAATCACCACCACTTGCAAATGCTGTAATTTTCTCCCTGGGCCTTATCACACTTAACATGTTATTAAACATCAAGTTTTGTTGGTTTATTATTTTTGTTGGCTGTTGAAATCTAAATTCCATGAGGAAAGCTTTTTTTTTTTTTTTTTTTTCAGTCTTTGGAATGCTGCATTCTGAATTTTCAAAAAAGTATAGACCATCAATAAATATTTTTGAGTAAATTAATAAAACCATGAATGCATTAAAGAGAGAATACTTGGGCATGAATGATATAAATTATCAGAAGCATTGAAAGGTAAAAACTTTTGTATAATAAAAGTTAGTATGTCTTCATTTATTTTAAGGTTACATTATGGGAGTTGCTAGGCATACATGGAGACAAAATGTATGTTTAAAGATAGGAGACCTTAGAATCTCAATCCTTGAGAAACTTTGTGATTTAAAATTTGTAGTAGATGGCTTTTCCAGCAAAGAAGAGTGGAAGGAAGCAGAGGCCATTAAAACAGGAGAAAAAGCAGGAGAGGATTTTAGTATGGAGTCACTGGACAGCAGTGTCAGTGCTACTGGGAGGGCATTCATTATTATGACACGGGGGTGATCAGTGACCTCTGGAGGTGTAGTTTTGTTCTGAAGTGGTAGGAGTGAAAACCTGATTAGAGTAAGTGGGAGGTGCATACATGGAAACACCATTTACCTGTTGGAGACCTGTTTCTGCTATGCAGCTACTGTGTGACATTGGACCATATTATTTGTGGGCTCATTTCTTCATATATAAAATGAAGATAATAAAACATGCCTCATCTGTCTCACAGGATAACTAGAAGTATCAAGTGCCAAGAAGCAGACCTTCCTATAATGTGATCTACAACCACAGAGAGCATTGTTTTTGGCAGTAATCTTTCAACTGAGCCTTGAAAGTTAAAAAAGGAAACATTATCTCGATATTAATTTGTGAGTTCTGCTTTCCTAGTAATTGAGGATTATCTGTCATTCTAGGCTAAGTCTGTTAAATGGTGATTACTCCTTTTTTCCATGTCTTATTTTACACTATCAGTCATTGGTAAACTGGGAGATACGGTACACATACTATATGCATTGAGCAAAGACTACACAATCTTTGATATTTAGTCCTTAAAATAATTATCAAGTGTGAAGGTGTTTGGTTCAGCTTGCACAGCCTTTTCAGAAGCACCATATCCTCTCATTCTGAAACTTATGGCCAATGCTTTTTGCTCTCCAAGCTAGACCTCAGGCCTGCAATCTTCAGCACTTCTTCTTTTTTTTGAGACGGAGTGTTGCTCTTGTTACCCAGGCTGGAGTGCAATGGCGTCATCTCGGCTCACCGCAACCTCCGCCTCCTGGGTTCAGGCAATTCTCCCGTCTCAGCCTCCTGAGTAGCTGCGATTACAGGCACGCGCCACCACGCCCAGCTGATTTTTTGTATTTTTAGTAGAGACGGGGTTTCACCATGTTGACCAGGATGGTCTCGATCTCTTGACCTTGTGATCCACCCGCCTCGGCGTTCCGAAGTGCTGGGATTACAGGCATGAGCCACCGCGCCCGGCCCTAGCACTTCTTAAGCATGCAAATGTGCATAAAAAGTTCAAGTGTTCCTTAGGCCACTTGGAGAATCCACAAAAACACTATCAATAAAGTAAGAGTGACAGTTTCATCACAGTCAGCTTCAGCTCTGAAAGGTCCATTGCAAAGATGACAGAAGAAAACAATAAAAAACGATTGCTCTGAAAATGGTTTTCTAAAGTGTGCTGTACCACATCCTTTATATAAGTTCAGGGAAGTGCCTGGGCTCTGTGAAAGGGCTCATTAGTGGTGCCTTTCTCCTTCTCTGATTCAAAGTAAGTGTGTGAGTAGGTGACAAAGACCTCATTGTTTTTTCTCATCCACGAAATAGTCAATGATACCTACTTAGAAATCTGACTGCAGTGATTGAACGATGTATGTATATTCACCATGTAGTTCATACTTTTTTTTCATTTTTGTTCACTCTGGCAATAAAGATTGCCAAATTATAGGAACCCCCTCATTTGTGTTTCCTGTAATTTGAAATGCCCACTAAGCTATTGCAACAATGTACATTCTGTATATAAAAAGCCACTTTGTCCTAATGAGAGCTGCACTTCAGTTGAATCCCAGGGTTAGAATATGTACTATTTGATTAGCAGGACAAGAGAAGGGGATGGGGTCAATGTGTAATTTTAACTTCTTTTAAAATTACCATTTCTGAAAATATATTGTTTATGGATTGTGTGATGAGTTATAAGAAACAAATTTTGCCTGTCCCAGAAAACTTACCATCAAAAGAAAGAAGCCAGCAATGTGGAAATGTAGACATTTTTCATTGTGGAAGTATAGACCTAAATGCATAAATACATAAATAAGAATAAAATAAACAGTGGTTCCGGTTCTGAATAAGATTGAATCAGAACACTCTAGCCTGTCTGTATCATGAAATATACTTATAAACCTTGGACAGATGCATGGAGGAGCTATTTAAGGACTCAGAAAAGTCAATAGTAGTAGGCATATTAGAGAAGAATGGAATTTGAAATTCCACTGAGCCAGAGGTTTTTTCATCTTCTAGTATCCCCCCGCCTGCTCTCAAGGCTGCCAGACACTGAAAAGTGGTTGTGGATATGAACAGAGAGAGCTCCAGAGGGAATTATAGTGCAGGCTTAGAGACCGGACCCTGGGTGCTCTATAGCTCAGGCTCACAGAGTGAGAATAGGGGTTCTATAAATAAAAGTGATAGCATCTGAAATCCACAGTTGGCTAAAACTCTGAGGAAGATGAACTTCAGTTTTGCATAAGAAGCTGTGGCCACAGATAGATACGGAAAATACATCTCTGTGTGTGTGTGTGCATGTGCATGTGCGTGTGTGTGTGTGTGTGTGTGTGTGTGTGTGTGTGTATGTGTCTGTCTGTCTCTTTTCTCCTTCTGTTTGACATCAAACTAAAACACACTGTTGGAAGTCATTATAGAGTAAAGTAAATAATTCCATAGCGTTATAATCACAGAGCCAAAAGAAAGTCTCAGAAATTAGATAGTACACAGAAGTTGGTAGAGAAACTTACCATATATACACAGTTGTTTATGAACTCCAAGATTGAACCTCAAATGGGCATATGATATTCCAATACAACATACCAAAGAATTTGAGAACTGAATCTAATGATAGACCTCTGCCTACATCCCAGTGAGAACACTGGGTGATATACAGATATATACATCCATCCATCTATCTATCTATCTATCTCTAGATATAGATACATATAGATTTAGATAGATAGATATAGATATCTAGCTAGATATAGAGAGATATCTATATATATCTATATAGATATCTATATTGAGATCTAGAGATATCGATCTAGATATAGCTAGATATAGATATATATACATCTATATGTATACACGTCTATATATATATACATACACACACATCTATACACACACACACATGCACACACATATGTACATACATATACACACACACCCAGTAAAGATCCAAGTTTGCTAAGGCTTTGAAAATGGAAATGTCATTGAAAAATATATGCTTCAGAAGACAGCTGTTTGAAAGTTATGATCTGAGCCTAACCATATCTATTGCCTGATAAAACAAAAACATAAACATTAATCACAAAAGTTGAACAAGACCCAAAGTCTCATAACACAGTATTCAAATATCAGAATGTAATACAAAGTTTATTAACGTACGAAGAAGCAGGAAAGTCTCAATTTGTATGGTAGAAAAAAAGAACACCCACATAGAGATCAGCTATATGTTGGATTTATCTAATAAAAACTTTTTAAAGTAGCTATTATGCAAATACTCCAAGAAATAGAGCAAACATTCTTAAATAGAAAATTTAAACAATGAAATAGAAGACATGAAAAAGAAGCCACAAAACATTAAAGTAAAAATGCAATTATAAAAATAAAATATTCAACAAGTTTAACAGCTGAATGGAAATGACAAAAAAGATAGTCATTGAATTTGAAGTTATATAAATTAAAAATACCCAATCTAAGAACAGAAAAAAGAGACTGAAACAAAAAGAAGTACAGGAATCTGTGAGGCAAAACCAAATATCTAACACTGGTATAATCAGATTGCCAAAATAAGTATTTTTAAGTAATTGGATGAGATTGCAGATTATTATGTTAAATGAAATAAGGTACAGAAAGACAAATATCATTATGTTCTCACTCATATGTGAGCACTAAAAAATTAATTTTATAGAGGTAAAAAAAGTGAAATGAAATAGATCCTATTGTCCCATAGATAGTTAATTTGGATAAACACGGACATTGGCCCTTCTGCTGTTAAAGCTTGAAACTTCTATTTGTTTTACCCGAGTTTCTTCCTCAGAAAATGACCTTCAGGCCTCTCAAAAAAAGTATTAAAGAACTAAAAGTCACGAGATCACTGATCTAGATGCCTCCTTGCCCCTGTCTAGTTCCTGTTTTCTTACACACTGTTACATTTCCTCCCTGCTGTATAAACCTCTAGTTTTAGTCAGTCAGGGAGATGGTTTTGAGACTGAGCTCACATCTCCTTGGGTGCAGCACCCAAATGAAGCCTTCTCCCTTCACAGTACTTGTCTCGATTATTGGCTTTCTGTGCATAGAGCAGCAGGACCTAGACCAAACCCCTGATGTTTCAGTAACAGAATAATAATGATCAGAGGCTGGGAAGGGTGTATATATAGGAAGGGTGTGATGAAGAAAAGATGTTGCTAGATACAAACATACAGGTAGATAGAGAAGACAAGTTTTAGTATTTAATAGCAAGAGAGAGTTACTATAGTTAACAATAATGTGTTATATATTTCAGAATAGCCAGAAGATAGGACTTCAAATGTTCCCAACACATAGAAATGATAAATACTTGGAGGTGATAGATAGCCTAAATACCTTTTCTTGATCATTACACATTCTATGCATGTAATAAAATATCACATGTGCCCTATAAACAGTACGAATAATGTGCATCAAAAAATAAAATAAAATTGTGAGTACCAGAAGCAAATGGAACAACATTCTTAAAGTGATAAATTTCAGAACATAAATTTACTCATCTACTCAATCTACTAAAAAAATACTGTTATTGCTTTTAAAAATAAAAATTAAAGACTGAAAAAGAGTGAAATGATTAAAGCTTTCTTTCTTCTTCAAAAGCTGCCATATTCTACTTCATTTCTTTTTACTTTAAAATCTTCTGAAAGAAGGACCCTGTTTTTAAAATGTTTTCCTCTCTTTCCACTGAGGTCAGGCTTATATAAACTAATCACCAAAGAAAGAGATCATAACAAAAACAGAAACAAGGAAGCGTACAATAGGCTTCAGTGCCTTAAAACATGTTTTCAAAAGTTTAAAAATATTTATATAGTAGTATTTTTAAGAAACATATATAATTCAATGATATTTCTAGATAGAGATACACAGATACATAGATAGAAAATCTGCATACTGGATATTCCCAGTTACTATTTCCCCAAAGGTAGACATCTTCCACAGTTTCAGCTGATTATTTTGGTACTTTATTATTTTATTGCTACTTAAAAAGTGTTTAGTTGTAGAAGTTATCTTTTGGATTTTCCAATAGAACCATGATGATTTAGGGTCTTCCTTGTACACACACACACACACACACACACACACACACACACAAACACACACAAATTTATACATTTTCCATATTCTCTCAAAATCAAAACTTTAAAGATATTCAGTGTTTGCATTATTTTTACATTACTAAAAAGTATTATCAAATGAGCCATGTATATTGCTATGGCAATTTTTCCTTTTTAAGTATTTTTCTTGTCTGTGTGTTAGCAATTGTCTCATTTTAGCTAACTCTTTTTTAAAACGTATTTCTCATAAATCATGCCACAACATTCTCAGCAGTGCAAACCTTCTCTTTTAAAGCATTTAAATCCATCAGGCATCCTAACACTTATTTTTTCCTCTTTGGAAGAATGCTCTCCCAGCATCACCTGACCTGCTTCAGTGTTGCCTGGTACAACTCTAGGCCTGCTGAACATGAGTTATTAAGAACATACTTTCAACGTCCCTCTGAAGATTGACTTTGCCTTTGTCTTCTGTTTGATACCCCTTAACATCGATCAAATATTTTCAAATGCTCTCGTTTTATAGTGCCCTTTGCATCACATTTTTTTTTTCTTTAATGACACTCTATGCCAAAAGAAGTACCTAACAGTTCTGTATACTAAGTACTTAGGTCTCAACAAATACTGGTGGTAATTCATGTGATGTCCAGCAAATGTCACTGTATCTCCCTTGATGACTAAAATGTTCCACGGCACCCTTTGTGGCTTTCCAGGACACGTTGGTTCAATTTAAAATATATGGTCCTAGTTCTTAAGCCTTTCTTTTTCACATTTACTCCTTTATTTTGGTGGCATATGTCCTCTAGAAGCTTCCTGCTAAAGAGTATATCAGAGTTAAAATTTTGAAACATTGATGTTTAAAAATGTCTTTATATATCCCTGACACTCAGTTGCTATTTTTGCCAAATATATATTTGACCAAATAAGATATTATAGGCACATTTTGGAGTTTTATGTATAATAAACTCCATGAGGACAGTGACTTTTTCTATATTATTTCCAAATACTTAGCGGATGGTAGGTGGCAAGAGAATGAATAAAGTTATTCCTGTATGAACATAATCCAAGTTCACCAATGACATATCAACATAATTAGGTCTGTCTGTCATTTTTTAAAAAAACTAGAAAATATTACTGATTGTCTGAAAAAGCATAAAGTCCATTTTTCTTAAACAGTAGTAAAAAATTAGATTAAAATGCTTAACTTTACCAGGTAGAAATGGAAATGTAGTTTTGATCTGAATTATGGTATGTCAGCCATCTTTTAAATTAATAAAATATTGCTTCCACTCTAATGATGTTAATAACACAGTCAGCTTGAGTTCATTAGGTAAGCTAGTTTATCATAACTTGAAAATCATCCTAAATTTTAGTATATTAAATGCATGAGCCACTAATTCTGAGCCTGGAATAATTCATCAATTCATAAAGAGAACTGCCTTTTATTTAGCCATTGATAGGTAAAGGATAACTCAATATTCATCTTCTAAAAAGGCTATTTTAATGATGACTTAATTGTCCCTTTTCAATAATAAAATTAACTACTCAAGCAAATATGCTGTGTTCAGATCCCAGTTAAAATGAGTGTGTCTCAGTCCTGTTAGAGCAGTGCTAATGAAGAGAGTCTCAGAGCCTTGAGTCCTTCATGAGTTCCATGGCCTCATACTTTATAACATTCTAAAGCAAAATCCATGCAATTGCAAATGGGCAATTAAATGGGCAGTCTGTCAATGCAAACATCATTACCACAATAAAACAATTTAAATCAGCACCATCATCTTGTATACAAGGACAGAATATTTTAAGTTCATTTCATTAACTTTGATTCCATGTCATGAATTCATACCTTTTCTAATTGAAAGTTCTACCCACCTACAGGCTGTATTACCTTTGGCACATTCCCTTTCCTTCTATATTTTATTATCATAACCTCCCATCGATTTAGATGGAAGTGAAGTTGTAAGGTAACTTCAAAGCAGTTATCATATTACCATTTAATTCTCAAGGGCAACATTGGACACTTCAACACAACACTTTTTAGTTTTGAAAACAACTCTTTTAACTTCAGTCCTCATTACACACTCCGGGAATCTCTGCATCTCCAGTTTGGATATACCCAGTTCTTCATATTCTGCTGTTTGTCCCATTTGCCTTACAGTATGTCACGTTAAGATGAATACAATCCTTTGGATGTGGTATGACCAGTGGCACACACAGGGGTTTTAAAACCCTTCCTCTGGCTGCATTTCACCAGCAGCACAGTAGCTTGTGGTACGACAGCAGAGGCACCTGCTTCACACTTAGCTTACTATCGACTGAAACCCCTGGAAGTTTGTTGTCAGTGTTCTTAGTTGTGTCTTTGGCTATCTATTCAGTTCTCCCCATTTTTTTTAAATCCAGGTACTGGACCCTACATTTATTCCTGAACATTTGTGCTGACCCCAGTGCCACCAACTTGGTGTCCCTTAAAAGACCACTTTGAATCACTTCCTGATGAAATTCCACAGTCACTCTCTGTGATTTCAGGTGCAAGTTTTCATAACCCTGTTTGCCTTCATGGAGCCAGTCTTGCATTGGAAAACCATTGGAAAGACCTTTCTGTAGCATTTACCCTCCATATTTGAAGGGTAGGAAGACACAAAGGGGTTTTTCAACGCCTCCTTCATTCACCTCACTTTTGATTTGCTCTGTGCCACAAGAAGAATTTCCCCTCTGTTCAGGAAGCACCAAATAGACCCTGACTTTTCTATTCCTAACTACTACTGAAGCTGTGTGTGTTATTTATAATTCTTTTATGATTTCAAAGAAGCTTCAGCAATTTCTTTTTTTGTAGACTACTTAGATTTCAGCATAGAAAGCTAGATGCAATTTTATAGCTATGCTTGAGAGATTCTATTTGAAACTGTTTTAAGATGGAGAAGTTTTAAGTTAGAGCTGAAGTGTTATAGTAAAGAGAAAAGATTTTATCACACACATAATGACATAATCAATTTAAATATACATGTACAAAAAAGAGGGAACTAGCTGAAATTCCTGTCTTCCTCAAAATAGAAATAAGACCCTTAGTATCTATATTTTAAAATGTTTTCTGTAATTCATAAAGAATAACTTAACCATTATGTTCTCTGCACTCAAAATGTTTACAGTATATTTGGAGAGACATTTAAACTTTCTGGAAACATCAGATTAAGTAATACCAATCACTACCAAACATACGATTTTATTTAATGTTCACAACCATGTGATTTAAGCCTATCTAGTGTTATCATCTGCATTTTAGAAATGAGAAATCTGTGGCTGAGGGAAGAAAGGAGACGTGTGAAGGTCACACAGCCTGTTCAGTGGGCAGAACTTAGGTCAGCCTCAAGTCTGCTAACTCCTAATGTGGTGCTCTTCCCACTTCAGTTCCAACATAATCTGTGCCCCATCACTCTTCTTCAAATTTAGAAAGAGAATCTAATTAGAACATTTATTTTTTATTTAATCTTTCAGTTTGTGTATTTCCCATTTTATTATAAAATTCTTAGAAGTTGAGGTAAGTACATAACCATAAACATAAACATTGGACATAAATTGTATATGTTATAGTTGATACTAGTCAGGAGTTTGCTAGTAAATGTTTAACAACAGTACTGAAAGGAGTAGGGGTAGGTATGAATAAGTAGCATTTGTCTGTTTCCATGGTGTGAATACTCCTACCATGGCTAGTTGCAAGCTACCAATAAGATGTCATTGATTGTCCATTGTCTGTGCAGTTAAGAAAAGATGTGCACAGTCAGCTCTCATGAGCTGGTATAAGATGCCACCAGCTCTCATTGATTATTTGTCCCTCAAGACGTATTGTCTAAATTAGTCACACACTGTGCTGTCATCCATTGTTTTTATTTTTTCCTCATGAGTTTATTTAGGGATAATTTCCATAAAATAAACTGCATTAAGTTAAAATGTACGATTCAATGATTTTTGACAATTGTATAAATTAACAACAACATTAAAGATAGATAACCTCCTGTGTGCCATTTCAAAACAGCCCTTCCTCACTCTATCCCTGGCAACCACTGATCTGATCAGATTAGTTCACATTTCATGTAAATGCAATTATACAGGAAGTAGGCTTTTTTATCTAGCTTTTTTTCATTCTGAACATAGTGATTTTGTGATTTCCTCAAGGTGTAGCTTATGTCAATAATTAATTCACATTTTATTGTTGAACAGTATTCTACTGTAAGAATGTAACACAATTTGTCTTTCCATTCATTTGTTGATATGCAATTAAATTGTTGCTGGGTTTTAGCTATTGGAAGTAAAGCCGTTACAAACATTAACATATAAATCTTTATGGAGGCCTCTGCCTTAATTTCTCTTGGGTAAATGTGTAGAAGTATAATGGCTGATAAGGATATGCTGAACTTTTATAAAATTGCGAGGAGTTTGCAAAGTGGTCATACCATTTAGATTCCCAACAATAGTGTCTCTTTTTAATTTTAGCTGCGCTAATGGGATAGTAGTAGTATCTCATCATGGTTCTAATTTATATTTCTCTGATTCTTACTGATGTTGATCATGTTTCCATGTATTTATAGACCATTCTTAAATATTCTTTTTTAAAAGTATGTTTTCAAACATTTTGCACATTAAAAAATATCAGGCTGTCTTATTATTTAATACTAAAAATTCTTTATATATTTAAGATACTAGTAAAACATTTAGTTTTCATTTTTCACAGACAGGCAGGTAAATATTAGATGGGGTTTCAAATGAACTGTGGAAAAATTATAATCCCATACATTTAACAGTACTTTTCAAGAATAATCGTACATCTTTTTAATTTTTATAAGCACAACAGTTCTGTGAGGACGATAGAATAGTTATAATTGTCCTCACTTTCAGAGTAAAAAGACCAAGTTTCAGATAGGGAGTAGAGCATTTGTTAGGCATGTGGGCTTTGGAACTACATGACCTCTGTTCTAAATTGTGACTCATTCACTAACTGAGGAACCTCAACCAAGTCAATTGGGAGTCTCTAAAACTCGGTTTTATTACTGCTGAAATGTGAGGAATAATAGTACTTAAATAAAGAGCCCTTGTAAGAATTAAAGAAGATGTTGGGAAGCTGAGGCAGGCAAATCACCTGAGGTCAGGAGTTCAAGACCAGCCTGACCAACATAGTGAAACCCCATCTCTACTAAAAATACAAAAATTAGCCGAGTGTGGTGGTGCACGCCTGTAATTCTAGCTACTCAGAAGGCTGAGGAAGAATGAATCTGGGACACAGAGGCTGCAGTGAGCCGAGATCATGCCACTGCACTCCAACCTGGGTGACAGAGCGAGACTCTCTCAAAAAAAAAAAAAAAAAAAAAGGAGATGAAGGTTATATAATAACTAGTTTACACAGTTATAATTAAAGAAGTAATATAAGTTCCATAGAAGCTGCCAAACAGACTGGTATGCAGGTTGGAGGCAGAGATGAGTTTAACCCCCATATTAATGTTGGAATTGTGAAGATGGACTATGACAGCCTCAAGTGTTTTTAGTTTCGATTTTGTTTTCTGTTTGTTCATTTTGTTTTATAATCACAGAGGGAAACGTATCTAACACAAAGTCAAAACAGGGAAGCAGTGTCAGAAATGGAGAGAGATTCCTACAGAGATAGTCTGTACCTCTGGATTTGGCCATCCTTGAATTTTGATAAACCCAGACTGTCAGTAAAAATCTATTATGTACACCATAGTTGATTCAGTATTATTTGGTGAGCAGAAGGGTGCTGATATGGATATCCTATAATGATGTGGTGCGGAAGTGGGACACACACAAGAGGGACATTGATGTGATCTAAACAAAATTAACCTGGTAAAATCAATATCTGAATGGTTTTGGACCATATCTAGTTTGTCTTCCCCTTGGATCTGGGCATTCCATCACAAACACAAATCAACTTTGCTTAGTTAAACATAATATGTGTGTGGCACTGCAGTATCTACAAGCATATGTTTTGCAAGGTTTTGGTTTGTCAGGGTAGTATTGTGTTATAAATTATTATCACTGCCTCTACGTCTCAGAAACTAAATCCTTCTACCTTTCATGTTCTTTATATCCATGAAGAGCTATTTTGTTGACTAACAGAATGACTTATTTTTATGACCATCTGAAAGAATTTTGCCAGGCAGATATGGGAACCCACATATATAACCAGAAGAAGGAGCAAAGATATCATGAGACAAATGTGCAAGGAGTAGAAAGCCTTCCACTTTGGCTAACTCATAGTAGATAAATAGGCAAGTAGTTGGAGTGTAAACGCTACTTATGGCAAAGATGTAAAGTTGTAGAGAACCCCAGATGGCAAGCTGAGGAGCCAGGACATGCCTTCTTAAATAAGGGAGAGCCAGAGAGTGGGTTTGAGGAGGCAATGCCTTCTTCCCAGTGTGAGTCACCATAGGATGGCTTAATGGGGAGAAATGAAAGAAGACCCTGACAATAGTTTAAACAGAAAATAAGAAAAGTTGCACCCAGAGTCACAGCAGGAGAAGAGGCATTTTGGGGAACAGAACCTACAGATCTTGTCATGTGATTGCTACAGAAGGATCAGGAGAAGTCACAGATTTCTAGTTTTAGAAGACTCCTGTTTTTAGGCCAAGTCTGATTCAAAGATGGCTCTTCCTGCTTTTCACAGAGCAGGAACATGGAAAAGAGGGAGAAATGGGTAGTTTTTTGAGGGGTAGGATCAGCAATGATGATAACTTAAGTGTGACTAATTTGAGCATATATGTACAAGAAGGCCATACAAATAGCAGGAGATTGAAAGTGAGTTTATGGGTTGAAAGAGAGGCAAAGACCAGAAATAGAAAATTGGGAACCACATGCCCAGAGGCTACATTTAGAAAGGAAATTTGAATAATACTGCTCTATGGCAGGATTTAACAAACTCCAGCCTGAAGGTATTATTTACCTGGTACTTATTTATTATCTTTAGTAATTGTTTTATTTTCCATTAATTATATATTCACATTCAGTTATAAAATGTAGTAAAAGAGATTTGTGTAACCTTCACTGACTTTTCCACAAGAGTAACGTTCAGACATCCCCAGTTTTCCTTGTATTCCTTTATGTGTTTCAGTTTGTGTGTGTGTGTATGTGTGTGTGTGTGTGTGTGTGAGAGAGAGAGAGAGATAGAGAGTTCTGTGCAACTTTATCGTACGTGTAGGTTCATATATTCACCACCACGGTCAAGACACAAAACAGTTCCCTCAGCATAAGGATCATAATGAAGTCGCTGCTTCCTTACCACCCTCATCTTCTTCCTTCCCATTTGCAACCCCCAGCAACCGCCAATCAGTTCTCTACCTTTATAATTTTGTAACTTCAAGAATGTTTTATAAATGCAATTATATAGTTTGTAACCTTTTGGAACTGCCTTTTTCAGGGGGTGCTATTCCCTGGGGATTTGTCTTAATTGTTGCCTGTATCTAAAAGTTCATGTCCTTTCTTGCTCAGTAGAATTCCATGGACTAGCTCTAGCACAGTTTAACCATTCATCTGTTGAAAGACATCTAGGTTGTTTCTAGGTTTTGGTTGTGATTAAAGTGGTAATGAACATTTGTAGATAGGCTTTTGTGTGACTGTAAGTTTCATTATTTTCTGGGATGAATGTCCAAGAGTACAATTGCTAGGTTACAGGGTAATTGCATGTTTAATTCCATAAGAACTATTAAATTATTTTACGGAGTAGCTATACCATTTTACATTCTTACCAGTAATGTATGAGTGACAACCTGCCACTTGTTTTCGTAAATCAAATTTTGTCAAATCACGGCCACACTCATTTGTTAACGTATTTCCCATAGCTGCTTTTGCATTACAGTGATAGAGCTGAATGGTTGTTAAAGTCACTATATGGACCACAAAGACTGAAATATTTACTATCTGAACCTTTTCATGTCAGAAATATTTATTTTCTGGCAGAAAAAACTTACTTCTATCTAAGGATTGGTATCTGACTGTAGACCAGAACTCAGATGTCTGGGCTGGGTGTAGCAGGCCGAGAACAGCAGAGTTAGGCATAGAGGAATGAAAGTCCTGGCAAGCTAGGCCAGGGCTGCTGAAGGCAAAGAGGTCTCTTACATTTGCACCAAGTTGGATACAGTGGGCCTTGGGAGAAATTCTGAATAGCGTGTCTATAGAATTGGAGGAATCCGGGATTGAAGGAGAGAAACCTGATTTCTTTACAAGCCTCTCACAAATTCTTTCAGGCCTTCAATCCATAGTTTTTGAGCCTGTGTGGTTTCATCACATAGCCCGGGAAGCACAAAAGAGCAGAGAACAAAATACAATATGAACCTATAGACAATTAAATGGGGGTAATTAAGTGCTTATGTAGCAACTGAAAGTTCTCCAAGGGGCTCTGAGTCCATGAAGGATGACCTCAGATAAATATAACGTGTAGCCAAACACTAAGAATTGAGCAAACACTTACTTTGGTGTCTTTTTTTTTTCCCCTTCTCTTATTTGTTCAGTAGATTTCAAATAATATATGAATGATTGATTCAGCCTCAAGAGGCTGGCTGTGATCTAATTCCCTGAGCTTCTCTGCACAACAAAAGAGAAACAAAATCACAGGGATCTGGGGCTTCTAGCAAGGCTAAAATAAATTGGCATGTTAGTTCGATAACTCTCTTTGTTTTTCCAGTTGCTAATATCTGAACTATTAAGAGATCTCCTAATGCCTTGGAAATAAAGACAAAGTGATGGCAATAGTAAAATGATGGTGGCTTTGAGAATATGAAGCTTTTATTTTTACTTTAACTAAAAGCGCTGACTTCATATTTTCACACATGATTAAGGCCACCAAAGTAATTTTACCATCTTTCCTTTTGGCTTTTGCTACTTGACTTGCTAGCAATAAGTAATAGGTGTAGTAATCCCAATTCTACTGTTAGGTAAAGACAAGAATTGAAAGGGACTAAATGCTCTTTCTGCTAAATGCCCTTGCTTTTGTTTTTCTTATTTCTTTTCCCTTCCTTCCTCCATTCCTCCTTTCTTCCCTTTTCCCCTTCCTCCTTTTTTCTATTCCTTTCCTTCCTTTCCTTCTTTCCTTTTTTCTTTCTTTTTGTGGTCAGGGAAAAGGTGGGTATCCTAAGAGTTTTCTAAAGTCAATGCGTGCTGTGACTTCCCAATGTGGGGCCTACCCATGTGGGTATGTCAGCTACTAGGGACACATGTGTCTTGAACCAGGAGGAAACAGACAAAGGACCGAGTGACCGAGTTCTAAGCCTCACCTAACCTCCTATAAAAAACAATGAAGAGGTAGAAATCACAATTTAAGAACTAATAAGCAAATGACACTAGCAAACAGAGTTATTAAAAAAGCTATTTTTAGATGCAAATACATATACAGTTAGATTGTATCACAGTTTTAATATTACTCTGTAATTTATGTTTCTCAGAATTTATTGCCCACATTTTCTGTCTTATAAATAGTTTAATTGTGAATACTTAAAATTTTCTAGGTAAACTAAATCTACACAAATTGATTACACATTTAAAATAAGTTATTGATATTACCTGCTTCACCAGTTTGAGGAATAAAATTTTTAAAAATCCTTTTATATTCAAATTACAGGGACATTGAACCCCTCTCCCCTTCTTCTGGGCTTCTTCTTGGGAGGTCCTCAGGATATTTACAGCCCTTCACAAGGCTAGGCTTCAGCAACCTGCCCAGAGAGCAGGAACCCATAAGCCCGGATAAAGCAATTCTCAAGACAAAAGAAAAGAGTGAAACCACAGTGCTTCTCTTCATTTTCCTGTGGGCTATTGACATTTTGTGTTAAACATCACCTTCCCATTAGTACTGTAAACAATCCCTGGGGATATAAGGACCTTCAGTATTTGGCCACAAAAGGTATCGGTTAAAATATATCCAAAGGATTATAAATCATTCTACTATAAGGACACATGCACACGAATGTTCATTGCAGCACTGTTTACAATAGCAAAGACCTGGAACCACCCCAAATGTCCATCGATGATAGACTGGACAGGGAAAATGTGGTACATATACACCATGGAATATTACGCAGCCATCAAAAACGATGAGTTCGTGTCCTTTGTAGGGACATGGATGAACCTGGAAACCATCATTCTCAGCAAACTGACACAAGAGCAGAAAATCAAACACTGCGTGTTCTCATTCATAGGTGGGTGTTGAACAATGAGAACACATGGACACAGGGAGGGGAGCACTACACACTGGGGTCTGTTGGGGGGAAATGGGGGAGGGATGGGGGGTGGGGAGGTGGGGAGAGATAGCATAAGGAGAAATGACAGATATAGGTGAGGGGAAGAAAGGCAGCAAATCACACTGCCATGTGTGTACCTATGCAACAATCTTTCATGTTCTTCACATGTACCCCAAAACCTAAAATGCAATAAATAAATATATATTAATTTAAAAAAAACCCTGTTTTTCTCTGGCAGTCAGCTTTTCTATATTAAAACAAATATCAATATTAAGTTAGTAGCCTATAAGGGAGAATTGTATATACAAATAGGAGAATGTTGAAGGATTCAGCATGATTTGTAGATAACAATATATAGGCTGTTACAGACACTTTCCAGAAACAAAAATCTCAAAAGCAGACTCCTCAGGTGTTATGCTGCAAAGGAAGATACATATCCAAGCAGTTCTCACAGTAGATCTGGTTCCCTTCAGTAGGGAAAGCTCGCAGCAGCAGTGATAGGTGTACAGGTCCTCATTGACCCACTGTATTCTATAACAGCCTACAGAAATCTTGCTTGACTGGATATTGGGCTCCAGAAAATGGATCCTTATTCTTAGCTATGGGGTTTCCAGGTGGTATGATTAGAAAGAAGTAGTCTCTCTTCTGGTGTGATCCAAAGTAAATGCACAAGCCTTGTCACGAGCCATATGACTTGGCCAATTACTTTGACAACCTAGCAGGAAGACATGACAGCACTAACCCTGCTTAGATATAATGTTGAAGGCAGCTTGGAGGACTGGATTTGAGTATACTTGTTAATCAGGAAGCTTGGGCTGTGCCTAATCTCCACTGAACTTTGAAGGAATTCAACTCATAGTATACGAAGAAAGCATACAGGCACCCAGTCTTAAATAACCGACATCTTAGTAACTCAGTTCACCTCCCAAAGGTGGCCTCTAACCATGTGGCATGCCTCACTATTGTAGCAACGTGTACCATTTCAACCAATGAGCAGTGCAACTTATTGTGAGATCCTCTAAAAAATGGTAATTTTTACCAATTCACTAGTCACAGTGTGCAGATCACATTTGTCCCAGGCAGACAGGGCACCGTGCTTTGTAAGAATATCCTGGGAGAGTCACATCTTCAAGTCCAGAAAAAGTAATAAGGGGGGCATCTTTGGTTGTGATTGAAAGATCAAGTAGAGGTTAACAACAGCTTGCTTCATTGCTTCTAGGACTTTTCCAGTGGCTGAAGAAATAATGTATTGCTGGAGGGAGGAAGAGCTATACTGTATGACTGGTTTAGCCTCTCTTCTTAGAACCCAATGTTGGCAGTCACTTTTATTGGCATATACTGAGGACGTGTCTTGATGGAGTCGGGCAAACGAATGAGAGGAACTGGGAGCACAGTAGTTCCATTAGCAGACACTAAAATGGCCACTAATTCTCCCTTTAACATTTCTGGCACCAAGTGGCAAGTCCATCATCATGATACATTTGTAATTGTATCATGTATCAAAGCTCAGGACCTTTGTAATTTTTATTTAACTATATGAGTTGTCTTTTTATACGCTGCTTTTTTCAATGCATTTCTTAAGTTTCATGAAAGCATGCTCAGTTTATTAAAATCCATAATAACCATGTAATTCTTGTAATATGTTGATTCAGTGTTTTGTAAATGAAGTCGTATGTATTTTCAGAGTATTTTTGTATGTACTGTAAGATACCATCTTTTCAAAGAAACCTTTAAAACCTTTGTCTCTCCTTAGTCTAATTTTTTAAATATGGATTATGCTTGAATTATTATATTTAAAATGAAAATGTATAGATTACACAGCCAGGAATGCTAGTATTTATCACCTTCTTCAGATTTCACTGAGCATTTAGTAGGTTCAGTAGGAAAAACCCAAAATGCTACATTGAGTAGTGTGGAAGAAACTTACTCTGGGACAACACGGTGCTGTGTTTTCTGGTGTTTCACAATTTAATTGAATAAAAAATAGAGTTCTCGATCTAACACTTTAATAATTTGTGGAGGCATTTGCAGTAAGACTGGC
This sequence comes from Saimiri boliviensis, assembly GCF_048565385.1. Classification (NCBI taxonomy): domain Eukaryota; kingdom Metazoa; phylum Chordata; class Mammalia; order Primates; family Cebidae; genus Saimiri; species Saimiri boliviensis. Next base: position 79,751,963 of record NC_133450.1, read on the forward strand.
TATGTTTGTTTCTGCATAAACATCTAAGTCACTAGATAATCTCGGAATTTCAAATAAGTGGTCAGCTAGTTTACCTCTCATGAATTATATCTTGCAGACCTCTTTACTTTTGTCTTACAGGTATTTTGTGCTGTTCCCTAATATCGTTGCTCCCTTGTACCAACTAGTCAGACCTTCGCAAATGCCCAGTGGGTCCTTACTTCGTTGTCCCTGTGTTCATATGAGAAGGGTTTGGGGAGGGAGAGAGAAAGAGAGTGTTTGTGCATGGTTTATCAGGGAACATAGTTCAATATTCACCTCAATGGAGAGCACTCCTTTCTAAGTGACTCTCTAAGGCCCTTATTAATGAGCTAGGAATTCATTCCAGGTTTTATTATCTTCTGAAAATATGCCATTTCTCAGGACCTTATTGGACTAATCTTTTTAAACAATGACCAGCGATGCCAATAGTCAGTTGGGCAGCTCAAAGTAGACACCACCAAGACTTACCCCATCCCCAAGGTGGGATCAAAGGATTTCTGATCCTTTGATTTACACCGAATGGTCCCTAGTGGGTTCTTGGTTAGATTTCCAGTTGCAACTGTCATGTAAACAAGGGAAAATAGCCAAGGGACACTCTCATAAAGCCTGTTTATGAGAAAAATTTAAGGAAAGAAGTAGCAGGTGTGTAAGTTCTTATTGCCTGTCATGTGCTAGGTTTGAGCACAGATATCTAACATCGTGAAATCTCAGACTCTAGGCAGTAGACTGCAACCCTTGGGCTCTGGAGGTTCTCAGTTTCATGATAAGAAAAACATCACCCATGCTGATTTGGTGAAGGACCAGGATACAATAGTAATGTAGCATGGTAGAGTCATGCCTTAGACCATATCCTGCCAACTGAACTTTCATGGTTAATGGTGAGAACCAACCCCTCTCTTGGAATGATTAAGAAGCTAGTCTCAAGCTTTGCAGTTGCAATTAGATGACATGGCATGCTAACGGCAGAATTCATCATCTAAGTATCCACAGTTAAGGAAGCATCAGTCTTATTCTTCAGTATTTTGAGAGATGGCCTAGAATTCAGACTAGCATTGGTTGTCATAGTCAGTTTCTGTGGGGCTTAAGGAGGCCAGGTTGAAAGGAATGAGTCCTGAACAAGTTACATTTTACATCTCAGAATGTTTAAGGCAGAAATTGCAAATGTCTTCAGAGTTTAACTGTACTACATAAATGAATTATTAAGTGAAATAATTTAAGAAATAGTAGATACTGTGGTAAATAATAGATGGGACCCCATCCAAACGAGAAAGTCATTGCCCAGCAATAAGCATCATTACCCTGGAAATGTGGGCCTGGTGTTGCCAGGTCTTCCTTATATCAAGAAAATAAGAAAAATGAAAAATATGGAGTTTGACATAAAAAATTATACTTTATAAAACAAAACCTGTCTTTGGACTTGCTTGAGTTACTGGATAGAAGACAATATAGCTTGTTATTAAGCACTAAAGCACCTAAAAGGGATATGGGTCGGGGTGGGTGATAAGGAGAATGCAGACTAAAGCTTTTTGAACTCTCCAGACCTCTTTCCTTTAAGGGATTGCTCAGTAAAACACTCCATGATTCCTTTTGAGTAGTCCCCTTTGTAAGCCTAATCAGCAGCTACTAACCCTGTAATTCTGTCGTTTCTTAGAGGAATAACTTTACGTCTTCTTGGAAGGCTGAGTATATTTTATTGATGCCAAGACACCCTGTGATATTTCAGAGATATCATTTTCTGCCTTCTTGTTGCTTCTGTAGGTTTTTTATGCTACTATAAACATGAACATGGGACAAAAGAACTTATTTAGATAAAGTTCAGCCCTCTGGAGCTAAATCTAGAATGTTATTGCAAAAGACCATAAATAGTGTCATTTCATCCTTGAGATGGAAGATGGGGGCGTGGCAGTGGGTGTGCTTGAGTGGCAGCTCAATCTTTTCTCATCAGTTTATCAGTTTCTTGTAGATTATCCATGGGTAAAGCAGAAGAATGGTTTTGAAGAAGAATTAGGTCTCAAAATCTAACCAGGAGTTTTGAAGTCTATAGTTATTTGCCCAGACATCAATAATATTTTTCGTTTTGAATTTTAATCAAGGTGAAATAGAAACAGAATGCAAGACAGAAATACAGCAATAGACATGAGAGAACAAAATGTGAAAGATCCTTTATAAAAAGCATGTAGTAGAAAAATGAGTAAAATCAAATGGAGATAGAAATTCAGGGATCATTACCTTGAGGCAAGAGATGTTATGAATTCAGGGATCATTATCTTGCAGTGGGGAAAAGTAAGAAGAGATAGTTGAGAGAAAGAAAACATGTGTGATTGTCTACACTAAGATCCTGACAAACTTCTGTGAAAAATGTGTCCCACCCATTGGTAGGGCTGTAATAACATTAATTTCAGAGAAGGGAAAAAGATGAGCTTATATTGGGATTTGTGGCCAACTCTTCATGAGCTCTGAGTGGACCAACCTTAGCCAGGTAAAGTTAAATTATTTAGTTGTTCAGATTATCAGCAAGAATTTATTGAGGACTTCTAGGTATCTGTCACAATGCCTGGCTCTCAAAGGAAAAAACAAAACAAAAACAACCAAGTAAGAAATTTATGTTATCATCTCTGTCTCTAAGAATTTTGCAAGCTACTTATAATGTGGTTCTTCGTATAGTATATCTTTATATCATATAAAAAGACATTTATGTATCATTTCTGTCTCTAAGAAGTTTGCAAGCTACCTATGTGGTGACTTATATAGTACATCTTTATAGCATATATAGTATATAGGATATACAGACACATACCTTTATTGTATATAATGATATTTTTTACATTATAATATATACAGATATTTTTACTTTACTGATAAGATGGAAGGGAATTAGTATAAAGCACATATGAAATTCTTGACTTTCACAATATTTGCTCTGGAAGATCTATACAATTTTATTGTTGCCTTATTTATTTGAATTGGATCATGGGGAGGGAAACAAAGTTAATAAGTCCCTGGACAGTATTCTTTGCCAGAAATACAGTATTCTTTGACAGAAAAATCCAAAATGTAAAAAGGCCTTCCTAGAGAGTAGGATTTTGAGTGTTAGAGAATAAGAAAGGTAGCAGGAAGGGGAGGGTGAGGAAAGATTAGTTAACAAACACAAAAGTATAGCTAGGTGGGAGAAATGAATTCTGATGAAACTATTTCTGGAGAAATAGTTCCATAGCACTATAGGGTGAATATGATTAGCTATAGTTTATTGTATATTTTTGAAAGCTAGATTTTGACCACAGCACAAAGAAATAATAAATGTTTGAGGTGATGATATGCTAATTACCCTGATTTAATCATAGCATATTTTATATATAGGTATTAAATTATCACTCAGTATCCAATAAATATGTATACTTTAATAAAAGGTCTTAAAATTCTGAGTGTTGAAACCACTGGCCTCAGGTTTGTGCAAGATCATTAGACAAAATGACCCCCAGACATAGAGCAGAGCTTATAGACCCCTTGTCCTTTGCTGTGGTATGAGTAGTGTGAAGAGGTTAGGGCATAACTCATAGAGGACTGTGAATGATATTGTAATATGGAAAGTCTGAGCCTGCATACACTTTTGTCAAAGCTTCCTCCTTTGAACTATACACCATGAGATTATTAAATATTAGTAAAATTTTACAAGCAAATCTGGCTTTAGTTTTCCATACACTGCATTCAGTTGGCCCCAGCAGAAGTCTCCCAAAGTCTGAAAGTACAGGGCATTGATTTAATTTTTAGTTAGAGGATCACTAGCAACTCCCCACTAGAAAGGTGCTGACAAATAACACTTTAGAGCTGTAGTTATAATTTGAAATGTTAGAGAATTTAGCAAAACTGCATACACTTTGACCTCATCTTATGCTTTTTTAAAATGCTGTCTTTATTTCTTAACTCTCAAATAAAAAATACATTTATATGACATTTAGTGTGGAACTACAAGGACCCATGAAGAGTCAGCATACAATCCAGTTGTTACAGTGCTGTTAACTAAAACCTTCAGAGTTTAATTTAGTTTTGAAGAAGGGGCAGGTTTTAAAATTGATGTATCTATAGATATTATCTTTGATTAAAACTACTTTTGTGTATCATGTCGTTGAAACTAGTAGCAGTTCCGGGGTAGGGAGATTTTTTAAAGTTTCTTTATGAAAAGGAATTTATTAACTCTTAACAATGTTAGACAGTCAAATCTGGGTACTAGCAAATTAAATTCATGAAATCCTTGGCTGACCCATATTCATTTCAGGGCAAGAAAAAGGCACTTAGAGCAATCAGTGATAAAACCAAAGTGATGTGGTTGATAACTGTGTGACCTATTTGGACCATGGTTGAATGCCTGAGAATTCTAACATCGACAAGATTTAAGATTAGATTTGAGTAAGTAGGAAGAAGAAAAATCAGTAACAAGACCCATCTTGAACTAAAGGAACTTTCAGGTACATAAACTTATTTTTTCGTAAGCATTGCAGAGTCATCAATTCAGTTTCCCAAAGTCATCTGTACTTGGACAGGGCATGCAGGAATATCATTTCGATAAGGGCTGTGGGACTCCTAAATCTGTCCACCTTGTCCTCACTTTTTTGCAAGTACTTGCTATCGTAAGCAGCCGGTGCATTAACTCACAGCACTTCTCCTTCAGAGGAGCTTAACCACACATTTTCTTCAACAGTTTCTACAAGTCTGGCACTGGGTTCTTTCCATGACACTGAGCTATGAAATAACACACATTTTAGCAAAATTTATTAAATCAGAATTAAGGGAAATTGGCCTGGTTTGGCACCCCTGCCTCCCTCCCCCCGCCCCAACCTTAATGTGTCACCGCACACATCTTTTTTTAGAAAGTTACACAAGTTACTACAGGGAGGAGGTGAAGCAGATGGTGAAATAGAAAACTCCATTCATCATCCCTCCTGCAAAGACATCAATTTAACAACTATCTACATATAAACAAAGCCTCTTCGTAGGAACCAAAAATCAGGTGAGCATGTGCAGTACCTGGTTTTAACTTCATATCACTGAAGAGGTAGAAAGAAAAGTCTTCAATTGGTGATGCCACCCCTCGCTCATCCCCACCCCTGTTATTAGTAGCATGGTGCAGAGAGGCTTTTTGTGTGTTGAGGAGGGAGAGAACAGCAGTTGTGAGGCACTGAACTCAGTGATGCGCTATTAAAGCAGCAAGAAAAGCTGGACCAAACTCAGCTGATGCCCACCCAAAGAGGGAGCATTTACACCAGCCCTATTCAGAGGGAATCACTGTTCCCCTTGGTTAGAACCTTGAGTTCCCTCAAGCCTCACCACCATGAGCAAGGGTGCTCTGAGGATCTAAATAAATATGAGAGGCAGTCAAGGGCACAAGAATTGCAACTCCCAGGAAAGTGCTAGTGCTGAACTAGGTCAAAAAACAGTTCACAGGGTGGGCATGTGACATACTTAGACACTAACTGGGACAGCTAAGGGAGTACTGGTATCACTCCTAACCCCAGGCTGCACAAACTATGGCTCCAAAGGAGACCCCTCTCTTCACTTGAGGAGAAGAGTGGGAAGGACTTTGTCTTACATCTTAGATAACAGCTCAGGCACAATAGTATAGCGTATTTGTCAGAGTCTTGAGGATCCCTTTCCAGGCCCTAGCTCCTGGGCATCATTTCTAGATCTACACTGGGCCAGGAGGGAACCCACTGCCTTGAAGGTCCTTCCTTCAAGATCCAGTCCTGCCAGAATTTATCACCTGGTAACTGAAAAGCCTTGGGCCATGCATAACCAGAAGTGATACCTAGGTACTATGTCAGAGGCTTTGGATGAGACTCTGAGACTTCCTAGCTTCCAGTGAGACTGAGCAGATTTCTAGCTTTAGTGCCTATAGTGTGGGATACCTTCTGCTTGAGAAAAGCAGAGGGAAAGTAGAAGGGGCTTTTTCTTGTACCTTGGCCACAGGGGTGTAGAGCACCAGCTTGGCCACAGGGTAGAGTATCAAGCAGGCTATTGGGGTCTTCAGTTCCAAGACTTGGCTCTTGGATGGGATTTTGGACGTGCCCTAGGCCAGAGGGTAGCCCACTGCCTTGAAGGATGAGTCCCAGGCCAGGAAGCATTCAGTAACAGCTGAGTGAAGAGCACTTGGGCCTTAAGGAAACATCAGTAGTAGTTTGGAAGTACTCCCGGTGGGCCCATGGTGGCAGTGACCATGGAGTGAAGCTCCTCTGACATTGGAATAAAAGTATAGAATGAGAATGAGTGCCTTCTGTGGTCTGAGTGCCACCTCAGCCACAGTACAATAAAAGAACGCCAGGTAGACTTCTAAGATTTTTGACTCTAGTCTCTGGCTCCCAGGCAGCACCTCTGGACCTCACTGGGGTCTGTGAAAACTCACTGCTCCAAAGAGAAAAACATGTTCCTGGCTGGTTTTGACATTGCTGATGTAGAGCCCTAGGACCCTGAGCAAACATAGACAATAACCAGGGAGATGTTACACCAGACTGGGTGAGACAGTGCTGTGCTGGCTTCAGGTCTGACTCAGTACAGTTATAATGGTGGGGGCAGCAGGGGTGCTTGTGTCACTCCACTGTCAGCTTTAAGTGGCTTAGAACAGAGGGAGAGATTCTGTTTGTTTGGGAGAATGTAAGGGAACAGAACAGTAGTCTCTGACTGTTAATCTAGAGAATCACCCAGAGTCTGGCTTGTTCAAGACAATCAAGGTGGTACCTCTATGAGTCTACAAGAACCAGTGTTACTGGGCATGGGATGCCCCCTAAAGCAGATACATCTTGGATCACAAAATTCAAGTCCGTTTTAATATCTGGAAAATCTTCCCAAGACAAATGCATTCAAAGAAGCTCAGACTGAGAAAACAATAATAAAACCCTAGTTCTTCAAGGTCCAGACACAGACAAGCATTTACCATTATCAAGACAATCAAGGAAAACATGTCCTCACCAATTGAACTAAATAAAGTATCAGGAACCAGTCCTGGAGAAATAGAGATGCCAAACCTTTCAAATAGAGAATTAAAAATAGCTGTTTTGAAGAAACCATTCAAGATAACAAAAAGGAGTTCAGAATTTGATCAGATAAATTTAACAAATTGAAATAATTAAAAAGATTCACGCAGAAATTCTGCAGCTGAAAAATGCACTTGGTGTACTGAAGAATGAATCAGAGCTTTTAATAGCAGAAGTGATCAAGCAGAAGAGAATTAGTGAGCTTGAAGACAGGCTTTTTGAAAATACATTGTGAGAGAAGACAAAAGAAAAAAGAAATGAAGCACACCTACAAGACCAAAAAAAAAAAAAAAAAAAAGCCTTCAAAGGGCAAATCTAAGCAGTATTGGCCCTAAAGAGAAGGTAGTGGGATAGGGGTAAAAATGGTTATTCAAAGAAATAATTATAGAGAACTTCTCAAACCTACAGAAAGATATCAATATCCAAACACATGAACATAATAGAACAGCAAGCAGATTTAACCTAAATAAGATTACCTCCAGGCATTTAATAATCAAATTCCCAAACATCAGAGATCAGGTAAAGATCCTAAAAGCACCAAAAGAAAAGAAACAATTGAACTTCAATACATCTGGCAGCAGACTTCTCAGTGGAAACCTTACAGGCCAGGAGAGAGTGGCATGACATATTAAAGGTGATGAAGGAAAAAAGCTTCCCTCCTAGAATAATATATCCAGTGAAAGTATCTTTCAAACATGAAGGAGAAATAAAGACCTTCCCAGATAAACAAAAGCTGAAGCATTACATCAACACCAGACCTCTTCTGCAAAAAAAACTCTAAAGGGAGTACTTCAGTCAAAAAGAGAGGGATATTAATGAGCAATAGGTTCTCACCTGAAAGTATAAAACTCATTGGTAATAGTAACTACACAGAAAAAACACAGAATATTATAACACTGTAAGTTTGATGTGTAAATTACTCTTATCCCAAGCGGAAAGACTAAATGATGAACCAGTAACAATAAAACAACAAAAAGATCTACAACTCTTCCAGACACAGACAGTACAATAATGTATAAATAGAAACAAAAAAGTTAAAGAGCAGGGGGACAAATTTAAGGCATAGAATTTTTATCAGTTTTTTTGGCTTATGTTCTCGTTTATTGGCTTACACAGACAGTGTTACATTTGTATTAGCTTCAATTAATAGATTGTAAGAGTATCTGGAAGCTTCATGTAGTCCCAAACCAAAAAACATATAATGGATGCACAAAAAATAGAATGACAGAACTAAATCATATCATCAGAGAACTGCACATTTGCCTTAACCCCTTTCCTGCTTTGGTCCAGAATTATGTTTCATAGCAAGTGGCTAGCAGTGACTTGCAGATTTGGCAGAGCAGTGCTTTGTAGAAGTCTTAAATAAAACAATTAGGGTTTCGTTTTTTTCATATTTAATTTCATAGTAGCATACGTTGACTCACCCACACATTCTTAATTTAACTATTGCCTGGCATTTAATTGTTTTAAATATGTGAATGTGTATGTTTATGTGTATGTGTGTTCACGTATATGTGTGTCTAAAATTCCCAAGATATCATTCACCACTTGGTGGCATGGTCCACTTCTTAACCTATTGTCATTTACTCGTAATAGCCAAGAGAAATAGCAGCATTAGGAGCATGGATGCTAAAACCAAGCATTGATGCTCTCATTCGGAACCTAATTCCACTGTTTGCCGGGTTGGGAAGGTTATTCATCTTGAGTTTTCCTGTTAGTTGTTGTGATGAGTAAATCATTTAAACTTCAGCATTGCCTGTCACAACTAGGGGGAGGTGTATGAGAAACTTCCCTCAGAAGCAAAATTTAAGGGGGCATCAAATAACGGTCAAGATAAATAAAAATTGTATGCAATGTTTTATAAAATTTAAATATCAGTGGTATTTACTGTCTTGATTTGAGTCCACAGTTGAAATCTCAGGATCCACAGTTTCCTGGAGTCTAAAGACAAGAACCCTGATTCAGGCATTTACAGCCGTTTAGCATAGCACACGCATTCATCTGCCCTATAAAAAAAATAGAGAAATAAAAAATAACTAGAGTAAAAGATCATACCCAAAATAATTGAGTCATTGGTTCCATGTAGACCCCAGTCAGATGTAGAATCACTGGGGATGCTCAGACGTATATGTTATTTATTTTGCATCACCTTTAATATTAGTGCAGACAGATAAATCCTGGAGTTGCAATAGTCTTGCCTTTTCCTATTTATAAATGAAGCCATATATAATTTTACTGTAGCCATTATTTTAATTATTATTTCCCAAGACAGTGTTAAATCACAGGCAGCGACAACCAGAGGCATTTATCTCAGGACACAAATAGAAAATCCTGGATCATGGATTGGCAACAGCATAGGAGCAGGTTCTCTCATCAAGTTGTGACTTTAAAATGTGTAGTGTTAGAGGTAAGAATGTTCCCAACCCACCGTTCCTCACTCCTCCCTAAGCCAGAGTGCCTTTTTCCCTCTCCCTTCTTCAAGGAAAATTAAATGAAGACAGTTAACGAGCAGTTTTATTTTCTTTCAGCAAAGGTCAGCAATCCCACAGCAGCAAATTAATCCCAATTAGTAATGATATTTTGTCTTGATAAATGATGACACATTTGATTTACTGTGTTTCCAGGATGCAGGCAGCAAATGTTAATGATTTGGTTTGCTGGGAATTTATACTCTTGCTCATTTCCCATTTGCTGATCAGTTGCAGCTCGTGAAGACTTGGCTGCTTCAACTAATGAACTGAGGGCCTCGCAGGAATAATGGTGTGTTCTGCAGGCCTCATTTTTTTTCTGCCATCTGTAGAAATGCAAGCTTCTCTCAGAAAATAACTCTGGCAGCCAGGAAGGAGCGATTATGATCATATCAATGTCACTTGTAATTTGTATTTCACTTGTTTAATGGCATCCCCAATAAATGAAGCTTTCTGTAGAGAACAAAACTAATTATAGCACATTCAGCATTGGTGTGTGTGTGTGATGAAGAGAATTCATGAAAAGAAACATACCTAGACTTCCCTCATTTCCTTAAATTATTCTGATAGCGGTGATGCAGTTTATATAATGATTTATCTGCCCAGCTGGTATGGTTTTAAATTAGACCAATGAGGATGTTTTCTTGAGATCTTTATAACTGAACACACTATCTTTTTTTTTTTTTTGCAATAAATGCAGACATAAGTCAAATGATTTTTTTCTTTTTACCCCAGGTTCCCACCTGGATCATTTGGTATTTGAGGATTGCCAGAGGCATGTTAGACTCCTCACAAAGGCTACTAGAGCTGTCCCCTGAGGCTGTGCAAGTCAGACTGTTGGTGATTCTGGGACTAGCACACTTGCCTTCCAAGCATCACCAGCAGGAATCCCTGGGGTACATTGACTCTTCCACCTCTGAAAGGCTGATGTACCTTTCACACATCAGATAGAGTCTTAGCTACAGGAAACTAATATGTTGGCTGCAATTCCAGGCAGGCTTGTCTCTTAGTTGTTTACATGACACAGTAAGAATGAAATATGAGGGATCATTACCCCTCTTCATTTAAGAGCTGGAAATGTTAGAAACCCCATTTAAAATCTCCTTCAGGGAAGTGGATGTTTTCCTCTCATACTTAATCATTGTTCTTACTATCAACTAATATGAAACCAATAAACTTTACTCTTACTTCTTGAGGGGACACTTGTTATTATGGCAAATTAGTGGATCTATATTACATATCTTCCCTTCTCCTTTCCCTCCTGGGGCTTCTGTTCTGCCTTTGTGTCCCTGATCCAACTGGTGGTTCACTCTGGGATAAACGTGGCATTCTCTGCTCTCTCTGAAATGCAAATAGTTGGTATATTTAACTTTTTACTTCGTCAAATGCTATAGTTTGGACTGGTGCAGGGAGGGGTGCCAGGTATCATGAGATGTCCTCGCCAGACAACTTGTCTATTACAGTAGTGTGCTCTACTCTTCAGTCAGACATAATTTTTTCCTCTCATATTTTTCCTACAGTGTTCAGTACAGTAGTAGTTCCCTGTATTAGTTCAGGACCTCAAATACCAAGATGGAATTAAATGTGTAAGGATTTTACAAGGAGAAAAGCCTGTGTAAGGAAAAAATAGAGCTCCAGAGGATGCCAGGAGCACTCTAGGTTATCCTAATGCCAGTGTTTTAAAGTTTCTTTAACAGTGAACATGATGCACAACTGACTTATATACTCCAGTTTCATTACTGTGCCTAAATGAAACCTTTGTCTCCCCAGGGTACTTTTCGTGCATTCTAGGAGATAAGAATAGACAGGAGATGGAGAATTTGGTCCTCAACTTTAGGTTTGTAATAGAACTTTACATTTAACCAAAGCACTTTCATATTCATTTTTGCATTTGATTCTGATGACAAATATGAAGCCAGCATTAATTCTGTCAGAAATACATACTGATATGGTCCGACTCTGTGTCCTCACCCAAATATCATCTTGAATAGTAATCTGAATTGTAATCTCCACGTGTTGGAGGGTAGAACTTGTAGAAGGTGGTTAGATCATGAGAGTCATTCACCCATGTTGTACCCACGATAGTGAAGTTCTCATGAAATCTGATGGTTTTATAAGGGGCTTTTACCCGCTTTCCTCTGCACTTCTCTCTCCTGTCACCATGTGAAGAAGGATGTGTTTGCTTCCCCTTCTACCACAATTGTAAGTTTCCTGAGGCTTCCCCTGCCATGTGGAACTGTGAGTCAATTAAACTTCTTTCCTTTATAAATTACCCAATCTCAGGTATGTTCTTATAGTAGCATGAAGAGGGACAAATAATAAAAATCTCTGAATTAGCCCATAAGAAAACATCAAAAATCCTATTGAGGGACATTTTACAAAAAAAAAAAATGGCTAATACTCTTTAAAAATGTTGTGAAGATGAAATACAAAGTCTAAGAAACTATTTAAGGATATTTAAACTATAAAGGATATTTAAGATATCTGATGGCTAATTACAACACACAATCCTGGATTGGGCCTAGAGCCAGCCTACATTGCTACCCCACTAAAAGCAAATTTCTCTAAAGGGCATTCTAGAATAATTGACAAATCTGAATAATTCCTCTTAGGATTAATAATATAGTTTCACAATATATTTCCTGATTTTTATAATTACTTGTGCATATGTAAGAGAACATTCTTACTTTTAGTAATTACAAACTGAAGTACTTAGGGGTAGCAGGACATTATGTCTCTAACCTACTCTCAAATGGTTTGGAAAAAAGTTACACTCACCCGAAGTATATTAAAGCAAGCGTGATCATTTAAAAAGTTAATACTTGGGGAATATGGTTGAAAGGTGTATATGGTAATTGACTATTTTTATAACTTTTTATAAATCTGGAATTATTTTGAAATAAAAAATTTTAAAATAATACTGTAAAAGATTTGACAGCCTCCCTATTCAGTTTTGGGAATTAAAAAATTTGGCTTGGAGGAATAAAAAATGTGCTTTGATTTAGATCACACAGTAGATCAGACTCCAAGCTTCAACCAGACTTACCTCCAATCTCTATGATCTGCTCACAGACCACACATATCACCCCTAGGTACACGGAAACAGCAAAATGACACAATGACTTGGCTCCAGAGTCTAAGCTCTATCTACCTAGTTTTACCATTGTGATGTCTGTCTGTACAGCACTCGCTTGCACATTAACATAGCGGATGACCCTCAGGGAGAGAAGCTTGTCCCTGTTTACGGCGAAATGCTTAAATCCTAGATTTCATTGCCATAACCAGCCAAATTGTAGCCAGTTCACTCATCCATCTCTAACTGTAGATACACTTGTCTTTTTTCTCAAATCCTTAGGCTGGCAGGTAAGTGCCATATTCGCCATGTCCTGGGCCCTGCTCTGACCATCTGCATCAATGCCAACACCCCTGATATCATTTAATTTCTGGAAATCAGTTTCCCTCTTCATATCCTGGTTCCAGCATGTCTTATGCCAAAACCTGCCTTTTCCTAAAGCTCCCTTTGTTTTCCTTCCAATATGCTATATTTTCCAGGACCTATTTACTCAAAAAATCCTTCTGGAGATTAAACTCTTGTTACTTAAATCCCTGTAACCAGAAACAGAGTCATCTCCAGGATCTGCCTGGACATTCTGCTCCTACATCTGAGGGGTGTTCATCAGTATCTTATTTTTTTTCAAACCCAGACATACCTTGTATGGTAGTCTCTCCGAAGACTAAGTCTTCTTTATCATAGCCATCCCCTTGGTTCCACAAATAGCAGTATACCTGGCTTTTCCTCATTTCCTTAAAATATTCTGAGAACAGTGATACAGTTTACATAATGATGTGTCTGCCCAGCTGGCGTGATTTTGAATTATACCAATGAGAATGCTTTCTTGAGATCTGCATAGATTTCATTGCCATAACCATCCAGGTTCCAAGATGAGCATCAAGCATAGTCATTTTTAATATGATGCTCTCATTGAAGGGCTGAACTTGGATCAGGTTCATTCTTCCCTTAAAGTCCAACTTTATTCCCACATACCCTTTAAGACCTTTTTTTGGCCATCCCTATCCTTACAGAATTTCCCATTCAAATACCTCAGTAAAAGCACCACTGTTCCACATGTTACAGGTTACCATGGGTGGTTAGCATTCTTTTCCTGCATAAAGCTTACTTTCCATTCTCTCAGCAGTAACACTGTTTAGAGGAGAGCTGGACTAAGGAGAAAACTGTGTTCCAAACTGGCTGTGTTATCTTGTGCAAGTCAGTTAATACCTCCAGACTTCACATGTAATATCTGTGAGTAGATACAGAGAGAGTTGGATTAAAGAGTTTCTGATGTTTCTGTTAGTGCCACTATTTGTGAAACTATGGCCTATCCAGTGTCAAGTAGCAATCATCCTCTAAGTGTTTGATAATGAAATTCTGACCTCACAAGGGGCTTGTAGTTATCAGAGGGTCAGGTAATGGAGTGTCTTCCATGGAGGCATTATCGACCCCTCCCTGAGCCCTGTTCTATCCCCAGAGGATCTGACTTGGAAGCAGGAAAGCTTATGCATTTTTAATCAAAGGCAACAGGATCAGTACCTCCAAACAGCCAAATGACAATCTGATTGCATTTCTACTCCTGAGCTATGATGAGTGTGTTCTGACAGCGCAGTTCATCACCCATGGAAAGTGCAGGCTCGTTAATAGCACTGGTTTTAAGGGATTTGGATCAGGGTAGCTGTGCTGGCAGTGTTCATGGGACACAGCAGAGAATGAGAAGGTAGAGCGTTGTGTTCGATTTTTATCTGTACTCAAAATGCTCTTAGTCCTCGTTACCCATAATGTTCTCCCAGAGAGACCATCAGCATCGCTTTCAGCCTGTTAGAATCTTGGGCCTCACTCCAGACCTATATAATAAAAATCCATCATACATCAAAATCCCCAAGTGATTCATAGGTACATTACATTTGGAGACAAACTACTCAGCTGGACAGGTGAGGATCCTTGTCTTGGGCCTGAAATACAACTTTGGAAAGCATCTTTAAGAATGACAAATATTATATGTATATATAAGTATGGATATTGTTTTGTGTGTACACATAACACATATGCATATAAAATTTGTCATTATTCTTCAATATCCTTAAATACTATTCATAAATATGTGTATATATAATTAGATATAGTAGTCTAAACCAAGTTTTCATTCTCTTACCAGCTTTTAGTGCTTAAAACAGATCCTGACCGTCCCGTCTTCTGTTCTCTGTTTCATCCTTGCAGAATCCTGCTAGAACAAGAAGTACTATCAAACGACTTAGTGTTTCACAGTAAATATCTTTCTCTTCTGACATGAAACACTAATTGCTAATACTTACGGAGTGCTTACTAACATCAGTGGCTATTTTAAGAATGGGCTATGGATATTTTGTTTACTCCTCATAGAAGTCTTAAGACTTGTGTCTTGACCTCTTATCTTAGAAATAAGATTAAATAATTTTAAGTATCAGAAAAACGATTAGAGCACAAGGGATCTTATTCTATGGCCCGTGTTGTTAAAGATTTGGGCCATAATCCCTCTTATGATAAAATACAGATTTTGAAGGCGTCTCCAGTGACCCAAACAAAAAGCAGAATTGACATACTGTGATGCTGTAATAAAATTAGTATTTGGGGAGTGGACAAGAGAAATGTCTGGTTTTTGGCCTCTCCTATTTAATCGTGTGTAGCAGCCCTATAATCCACCAGTCCATCTCAGGTTCTGACAGTGGCTCTCTCATTAAGCATTTTTACTCATAACTTGGTACCTGAGGTAGCACTAACTACAAAGCTCAAAGATGGGTAAGGGAAGCTTTCCAAGAGCCAAAACCAAAATAGAAGTTTCTCCATCTACAGCACTATTTAGAAAGAGTTGAGCACATTTTCATAAACTTTTCAAAAGTACTCTCAACCACCAACAAAAAAGTAAATTAAATGCATGCATAAAGAGCTAAAATGTACTTTTAAGTTTTTTGGTTAAAAAGGAAATACTCTTTTAGTATGTTCACCATTTCCTATTGTCATTCTCCTATCTTTCTTCCTTTCACATTTTTAGGACTACAGCCTAGCCAGCAGGATGTACAATTTTATGTAGATATGAATCTTCCATATCATTAAGTCAGTCATGAACATATACATGTCAAAACCAATATTGCTGTGATGCACTGGTTGAGAGATTGACCCCAGCACAGTGACTTCTCCATATAGGTACATTAGCACTGGCTTTTGGGGTCCTAGTGGGAGACTATCTACTTCCCTGATCATTCGTATTGAGAATATTTGTGCTATTCTTCAAGTTAGCCATGTAAAAAATAACAGTCAGTTTTACTTAAACTGTATTTTGGTGTCATTTGTGTAATTTGTAAACAAGTTTATGAAGAGTAGGAAAGTAAATATCAGTGGAAAATAAAAGTGGTCCACCATTTTGAGTTTAAGGCACCAAAGTATTAAATCTATCTAGACTTTGTGTGTAGGTAGCTAGAGGGAACAGGGAA
Organism: Saimiri boliviensis; assembly: GCF_048565385.1. Taxonomy (NCBI): domain Eukaryota; kingdom Metazoa; phylum Chordata; class Mammalia; order Primates; family Cebidae; genus Saimiri; species Saimiri boliviensis. The sequence goes on from NC_133450.1 coordinate 79,767,996, forward strand.
GGGAAGTTGCCAAGAGAATGAATATATCTGCATGGAAATTAAAGCCCAAAAACATGTGCGTAAAACGTGCAGCTAGATAAGCAAAGGTTCTCTGAAAATGCTATTTCTAAATATAGCCTTAATCATATTGACACAAAAAAGAAGTGACATAAAAACTGATGAAATCAAAATAAGGCAATTTATGCCATGAAGAAACTTGAGCTATAATGATTTCTGAAACAGATGTTATAAAGAAAAAAATTATATAACTTTGTGAACTGCACTGTTATATTTAAGAAAAATGAAAATTATCTAAGAGGCCTATGGCAATTTGCAAAATATCAAGAACAAAGAGGTTAGCAAAGTAATTCTATTATATCTTACTGCTAGACTTCTTGGGAGGCAAGTGTAGTTGAGTGATAATGGAGGTGGTTTCCAACGCTACCATATCCCATTGGTAGAAGAATATTATGGGCTTTTGGGGTAAGGACTCAAGAACTTATTAAAGAAGATGACTTTCATTATCTTAGCTGCTCGTACATGAAGTAAATCTGCTAGAAAAACTCAAGTAATGATTTGGGACGTAAGTCAAAAAGTAGAATTGGGTTACCCTTAGAGTTAGAAGCAAGCAGCAAATTCATACATCCTAATCTGATAAACTAACTACAGAGTTAAATGCCCAGAATTTATGCTTACCTACAAAAACTAAAGCAACTAATATGCACTTGCAGTGAAAAAGCGGTCAATATAGAACATTCCTGAGAATTTGTGAACCTCCCTAAGGACAGGGTTTATCTTGTGTATTTTTGTTTGTCTTCATTTCTTTAGAAGGAATAGGTGTTTGTTGCAATATAAGCATATAAAAGGAAATTAGCCAAAATTTTGGAAGAAACACAAAAGGGCAACTGTGAGCTAGGGAGAAAGTACAAGAAACCTGAGAGCTAGAGACACAAAGGTGGTTGTACCTACCAGCATGATTTTCTCACTGATCTCCACCAAGTGCTCACAAAAATTATTGAGAACAGGAAGGTAGACTGGAGAAAGACTCTATCCTTACTCCAGGTCTGAGTGAAGAGTGTGACTGCCACTGTTAGAACGCACAAAGCTCGCATCCACTGTCTTTTCTCTGTAGAACAAAGTCTTAAATGCCTGCAGGAGCAGCAGTAAACCCTGTAGTTCCTGGAGTACAGGAAAAGATTTCTTGTGTCTAGTGGAAGGTCAAAAGAAAAGGAAATCTAGCCCTTGGCATGGAGAGCAGGAAACAGAGATATCTTACTGCTAGATGAGTAACTTCTAGATATCTTACTTCTAGCAGTAAGATATCTTACTGCTAGAAGAAATATTGAGAAATCTACCTCCAAGAAAATGTTTGCTATAACCATCACCAATCTAACAAGCAGTGAGGAAAAATCAAGGGCAAGGGCAAAGACAGAGTCCTATTTGAGGTGCATGAGTGCAGGGGTAAACTACAGTTTGTAGTTGAGCATAAACGTAGAGAAAAACTCTCTAACAAACTAAATCCCACACCACATAAAAAGTATAAAGAAGGTAAAATACCAACAACAAAATCCAGATGTCAAAGAAATCTTGACTTGATTGATTCAATCCGTAATACTAATGGCCTCGCAGACGAAGAGGTGTTTCTAATGCCAGACATAAATATGATTTATCTTAGTCTCAATACTTCTAAAAAATACTACATTATTTAATCAAAAAAAAAAACTATGAGAAACACTAAAAAAAAATTAAGGAAATAAAAAAGAAAATCCAAAGAAATTGAGCAATCAATAGAACAAGTCTCAGAGAATAAATAGGTATTAAAACAAAGAGGAAAATAATTTAAAATAGTTATGATAATGATGTTAAAGGCTTTAGTGAAAAAGATACACTGCATGAATGAAAAGATGAAGAATTTTAACAGAGAGTAAAAACTACAAAAAAGATTGAGTGGAAATGGAAGAATAAAACCAAAGTAGTGGACACAAAGAATGCCTTCAATGAACTGATGGCGAAACTCACACAGCTGAGTAAAATATCAGTGAGTATGAAGATGAGACAAAAGAAAAGCAGGAGAAAAACAGAAAGGAGAGCTTCCAAAGCTGTGGGACGTCATCAAACATTGTAACATACGTGCAATTAGACTACTGAAAGAGCAACAGAAATCTGAAGATATAATTGCTAATATTTTTTCACAAAAAAGACCATCAAATTATAGATTTAACAAGGTAAGAGATTCCGAGGCTAAAAAAAAAATGTATACACACACAAACACATAGCCTCACACATGTACATACAACTTACGTATTATATTTCAATGGCTTTAAATCAGAAATACAGAAAATATCTGGGAGGTATCCAGAAAAAAGAGACACAGATACACAGTGTATATCGTTGCAAAGATAGAAAAAATACATCATATTTTTCATTAGAAACTATAGATGATCAAGTGATATTAGCAATATGCTGAAAAAAAATTCCTGCCCAATCAAGAAATAATAACTTCAACATTACCTTTAGCATTCCTCATGAGAGAAGGGAATTATACAAATTGAGCCCACTTGAACCATCCCATTCCATTTAAAGAGGGATATATGGCAGAGAAACACTTGCAAAGTTCACAGTCCAGGGGCATAGGCTTGATAAAAGTCTGAGACCTAACAGAGGATGATAGAACACTTCTACCACATTGCCTACTTACAGCAGTTTATTTTACCCAGTACATCATGTCTAACTATCAAGAAAAAATTCCAAGGCATATTAAAAGGCAAAAATAAAATAAGGAAAGAAAAAAACACACACAGAATCAGACTCAGATATGGTAGGTATGTGAAATTAAAAACAGAAATTAAAGACAACTATGATCAATACACTAATGACAAATGAAAGGATTTGGCATTCACTAGTTTCCCTAGGTCAAAGTTTTACATAGCTACAAATTTTTCAATAAAATATTAGCAAACTGAATGCAACAATGTATAAAGAAGAATTATATACCTTGACAAGTGAGATTTATTCTATGTGTGCAAGTTTGGTTTAATTTGAAAATCAATTAATGTAATCTATCATTTACTTAAGGAGCAGGCTATAAGAAAAAAAAACTTCTAATCGTATTAATAGATGCAGAAAATGCATTTAACAAAATCCAACGTCGCTTCATGATAAAAACTCTTAGTAAACTAGGGATATACAGGAACTTACTAAACTTGGTAAAGAACATCTGCAAAAGTCCTACAGCCAATACCATACTTAGTGGTGTTTGAAAATGGTTGATTTTAACCTTGTAATGGAAGTCCTAGATAATATAATAAAACAAGAAAATGAAACAAAAGTAATACAAATTGGGAAAGAAAAATTAAATGGCCTTCTTTTAAAACAAATGACAGCCGGGCACGGTGGCTCAAGCCTGTAATCCCAGCACTTTGGGAGGCCGAGGCGGGTGGATCACGAGGTCAAGAGATCGAGACCATCCTAGTCAACATGGTGAAACCCCGTCTCTACTAAAATACAAAAAATTAGCTGGGCATCGTGGTGCATGCCTGTAATCCCAGCTACTCAGGAGGCTGAGGCAGAAGAATTGCCTGAACCCAGGAGGCAGAGGTTGCAGTGAGCCGAGATCGTGCCATTGCACTCCAGCCTGGATAACAAGAGCGAAACTCCGTCTCAAAAACAAAACAAAACAAAACAAAAAAAAACAAATGACATGGCTGTCTATTTAGAAAATTTGGAAGAATAGACAAAAAATTTCCTCCTGGAACTACAGCAATGTTGCAGGATACAACGTTAATACACAAAAGTCAATTGTTTTTCAATATATCTGAAATAAATAACTGAAATTTTAAATTTAAGAAAGATAGCATTTACATTAGCATCTCCAAAAATAAAATACTTATGTGTGAATATAAGAAAATATGTACAAGACCTATATAAGAAAAACTGCAAAATTCTGATAGAAGAAAGAAATATCATATTTATTTATAGAAGACTTCTTGTTTTCAAGATAACAAGTTCTTCTTAGCTTTACCTATAGATTCAATGCAATCCCAATAAAAATCCCAGCAAGTTTATGTTTATATCAAGCCTATTCTAAAGTTTTTATGTAGAAGGCAAATAGTGAAAGTAGCTAACACAGTATTGAAGGAGGAAAACAAAAATGAAGAACTAACACTATCCAATTTCAAGACTTACTTTAATGCCACAATAATCAAGACCATGTGATATTAGTGAAGGAATAAGTAAGTAGTCAATGTTACAGAATAGAGAGCCAGAAACAGACAGACATAAATACAGTCAACTGATCATTGATGAAAGGGTAAAGGCAATGAAGAAAAGATAGTTCTTTAAACAAATGGTGCTGAAGAAATGGAAATCCCACATTTAAGAAGTAGTGACTTCAGATTTTTTAATGATTGCCATTCTGACTGGTGTGAGATGATATCTCACTGTGGTTTTGATTTGCATTTCTCTAATGACCAGTGATGATGAGCATTTTTTCATATGTTTGTTGGCCTCATATATGTCTTCTTTTGAAAAGTGTCTGTGCATATCCTTTGCCCACTTTTGAATGGGTTTGACAGATGCTGGAGAGGGTGTGGAGAAATAGGAACACTTTTACACTGTTAGTGGGAGTGTAAATTAGTTCAACCATTGTGGAAGACAGTGTAGCGATTCCTCAAGGACCTAGAAATAGAAATTCTATTTGACCCAGAAATCCCATTACTGGGTATATATCCAAAGGATTATAAATCATTCTGTTATGAAGATACACACACACGTATGTTCACTGCAGCACTGTTTACAATAGCAAAGCGTTGGAACTAACCCAAATGTCCATCAATGATAGACTGGATGAAGAAAATGTGGCATATGTACACTATGGAATACTACACAGCCATAAAGAAATGATGAGTTCGTGTCCTTTGTATGGACATATATGAATCTGGAAACCATCATTCTCAGCAAACTGACACAAGAACAGAAAAACACCACATGTTCTCACTCATAGGTGGGTGTTGAACAATGAGAACATGTGACACAGGGAAGGGAGCATCACACACTGAGGTATTTTGGGACAGAGCTAGGGGAGGGACAGCAGGGAGGGTAGGGAGAGATAACATAGAAGAAATACCAGATATAGGTGATGAGGGGATGGAGGCAGCAAACCACCTTGCCATGTATGTACCTATGCAACAATCCTGCATGATCTGCACATGTACACTAGAACCTAAAGTACAATTTTTAAAAATAAAAAAAAAATTAAAAAGAAATAATGACTCACAGATTTTACAGACTTCACAATAATTAACTCAAAATGGGCATAGACCTAAATGTAAAATGCAAAATTATGAAACTCCTAGAAAATAAAATAGAACAAAAGGTAGATAATCTTGGGTTTAGTATTGCCTCTTTAGATACAATACCAAAGACATGATTCATGTAAGAAAGAATTTATAGGCTAGACATGATTAAAAATTTAGAATTTCTGCTCTGTAAAAGATGCTGTCAGAATAGTAAAAAGATAAAGTATAGCCTGGGAGAAAATATTTGTAAAACACATATCTGATCAAGTACTGTTACTCAAAATATACAAATAACTTTTTAAATTAAAAAAAAAAAAAAAACTAACTTAAAAGATAGGCCAAAGACCTTAACAGACACCTCAACAAGGAAGATACACAGATGGCAAATAAGCATGTAGAAAGATGCTTCATATGTCATTGGAAAAATGAAAATTAAAACAACAATGAGATACTGTTACGCCCCTAGTAGAATAAATCAAATCCACAAAACTGATGACAACAACTGCTGGAGAGGTTGTGGAGCAACAGGAAATTTAATTCATTACTGGTACAAATATAAAATGTTACATCTGGAAGACGGTCTAGCAGTATTTTACAAAACTCAATATACACTTACATGTTTTCCAATGACTGCATCCCTTGGTATATAAACAAAGGAGCAGATAACTTAGGTTCACACAAAAACCTGCACACAGATGTTTACAGCAACATTATTCACAATTGCCAAAACTTGGAATACACAAAAATATTCTTCAGTAAGTCAATAAACAAACTGTGATACATTCAGACAATTGTGATGTTCAAGCAATCATGGTACATTCAGTTCAGCTCAGAAAATTGAGCTTAGACAGCTCAGATGTGTGCTACTGAGTCATGAAAAGACATGGAGGGTTCTTGAGTAAACAATACTAAGAGAAAGAAACCAATGTGAAAAAGGCTACATATTGTGTGATTTCAACTGCATGACATTCTGGAAAATCCAAAACTATTGAGACAATAAAAAGATCAGTGTTTGCCATGGATAGTGCAGAGGGAAGGATACACAGGCATAGCACAAAGGATTTTTAGGCCAGTAAACTACTCACTATGATACTGTAATGGTTGTTACATTTAATTACAAATTTGTCCAAATCTGAACAACACAAAAGTGAATTCTAATGTGAACTATGAACTTTTGAGTGATAATTTGTTTTAGTGCAGGTTCATTTCTTATAACAAATCAACCACTCAGGTGATAATGTGGGCAGGGAGGACATGCACCTTCTGTTCAAATTTGCTGTGAATCTTAAATTGCTCTACAAAATAAAGTTAATTTTTCAAAAAGAATTTAAAAATGCATCTTACACAAATAGCCTAGTATTACATGTTAAGGAACTCAGATTTGAAGTATAAGTGAAAAACAAAGTATGCAGAAGCAAAATATGAATATAAGTAAAAAATAAAAAGTATACAAAGCCAAAAGCTAATTATTTGAATAGATCAATAGAATAGATAAGCAATTAACTATATTTCTACAAACATTAAGAGGGTAATTAGGAGATATTAAGGACAACTTTTTAGCCATACATTTGACAACTAGAATATGCGAGATTATTTTCTTCAAAGACATAAAGAACTGATCCTCACTAAATAATAAAGAGATAACTAAATAGTCCGTTACCTATTAAAAGAACTTAGTTTGTATTTTAAAACATTTTAAGTAATAAAACTTCTGATCCATATAGTTTCACTGACAAAATAATGTGAGTTATTAAGCTTTTTTAAATAACACAAAATAAGGAGTATGATATACTTTACAATCTTTTTAATAAAGCCAGAGTTACCCTATATAAAAACTAGACAAAGGTATTTCAAGAAAAGATACCAGTTATTCTCATGAATACAAACACAAAAATGCTCCATAAAATACTATACAAACCCATACAATATTTAATATTAGCAAATCAAAGTCAGTAATATGTAAAATTGAAAATATAGTTTGAACAAGTGAGATTTATTTTGCAAACAAAAGGCTGCTTCCACATTCAAAAATGTAATTTACTACTTGAACAGACTAAAGAAAACTGTGATAATTTTAGTAGGTATAGAAATTAAGAAACAGAAGATTTCCTCAACTTGGGAAAGAGTATCTACGAAAACGGATAAAATTCAGCTCAGCCTCTAGCTAACATCTTTTTTTTTTTTTTTTGAGACGGAGTTTCGCTCTTGTTACCCAGGCTGGAGTGCAATGGCTCGATCTCGGCTCACCGCAACCTCCGCCTCCTGGGTTCAAGCAATTCTCCTGCCTCAGCCTCCTGAGTAGCTGGGATTACAGGCACGTGCCACCATGCCCAGCTAATTTTTTGTATCTTTAGTAGAGACGGGGTTTCACCATGTTGACCAGGATGGCCTCGATCTCTCGACCTTGTGATCCACCCGCCTCGGCCTCCCAAAGTGCTGGGATTACAGGCTTGAGCCACCGTGCCCGGCCCTCTAGCTAACATCTTATTAGTAAAAAACCAAATGCTTTCTCCCTTTGAGAAACAAGGCAAGCATGCTCATGTTCAGCACTTCTAATTAACATTGTACTATATTCTAGCCAGTGTAATAGTGCATGGAAAATAAATAAAAAGCACACATTTCAGTAAGGATTAAATAGTACTGTCTCTATTTGCACACAACCTAATTCCCTGCATTAAAAAAAAAAAAACCCACAATCTACAAAACAGTATTAGAACTAAGAAATGAGCTTAGTAAAGTTGTAGAATGTAAGGTCAATGTCAGCTGAGTCAATAAAATTTGATAGCATCAATAGCAACAAAATTCCATAGCATCTCTATATACTGGCAAGGGACAATTGATACTCAGTATTTTTTAAAAATGCAATCCATAACTGTACCAAAAATATAAAATATGTATAATCTAACAAAATATATTAACAGTTTGTATGTTGGCACCACAAAACTAATGAAAAGAAACAATATATACAAAATGGAGAGCTGTATAATGTTCATAGATTGGAAGATTCAGTATTTTAACTGACAAACTATTTACAAACTTATCTTTAATACAGTAAAATTTCAATATAAATCCTAGAAGTCTTTTGAATAGAAATTGGCAAGCTAGTTCTAAAGTTTATGTGAAAAGAAAAGGAACTAGGATAGAAAAAAATAATTTTAATAAAGTTCAAAGTGGAAAGTTGATTATTTCAGCATTAACTATGAAGCTAATCAAGAATGGTGGTAGTGGTGTTGAAAACAAAGAGGCATAGATCAATGGAACAAAACAGACAATTCAGAAATAGACCCACACTTTTACAGTTGATGGATTTTGACAGTGGCACAAAGGCAAATCAATGGATAACGTACACCCTCTTCCACAAATGGCATTAGAATATTACATTTTTATTAAATGAAAACAAACATCACTCTACACCTTAAACTATATACAAATATTAATTAAATATAGGTGATAGGTATAAATATCAAACCTAAAAATAAAAAAGTCTAAAATAGCATATTGAAGAAAATATCTGAAGTCTTGGAAGAGGGAAAGATTTTTTTAGAAACAATACCAAGAGCCTGTTACATAAAAGAAAACTGGCTGACATGCTCTTGTAAAACACTGCAAAGAGAATAAACAGACTACAAACTGGTAGAAAATATTTGCAAATCACATATTTCTTTTTTTTTTTTTATTTCCATAAATTTTGGGGGAACAGGTGACATTTGGTTACATGAGTAAGTTCTTTAGTAGTGATCTGTGGGATTTGGGTGCACCTATCACCTGAGTAGTATACACTGAACCCAATTTGTAGTCTTTTATCCCTCAACTTCTTCCCATCCTTTACCCCTGTGTTCTCCAAGTCTATGGTATCATTCCTATGCCTTTGCATCCTCATAGCTTCACTCTCACTTATGAGTGAGAACATACAATATTTGGTTTTCCCTTCCTGAGTTACTTCTCTTAGATTAATAGTCTCCAATCCCATCCAGTTTACTGCAAATGCCATTAATTCATTTCTTTCTGTGGCTGAGTAGTGTTTCATGTACATATATACTATAATTTCCTTACTCATTGATCTAGGGTCATTTGGGTGGGTTCCACATTTTTGCAATTGCAAATTGTGCTGCTATAAACATGTGTGTGCAAGTATCTTTTTCATATAATGACTTTTTTTCTTCTTGGTAGATACCCAGTAGTGGGATTACTAGATTGAATAGTAGTTCTACTTTTAGTTCTTTAAGAAATCTCTATACCATTTTCCAGAGTGGTTGTACTAGTTTACATTCCCACCATCAGTGTAGTAGAAGTGTTCCCTGTTCACTGTACTCACACCAACATCTATTATTTATTTTTATTTTTTGTATTGGCCATTCTTACAGGAATAAGGTGCTATTGCATTGAGGTTTTGATTTACATTTCCCCGATTATTAGTAATCATATATATATAGATTCATATGCTCAACATATATATACATCTACATATATAGATACATAGATTATGAAGATTTTTCTCCCACTCTGCAGGTAGTCTGTTTACTCTGCTGACTGTTCCTTTTGCCCTGCAAAATTCTTTAGTTTAATTAAGTCACAGCTGTTTATTTTTGTTTTTATTACATTTGCTTTTGGATTGTTAGTCATGAAATCCTTGCCTAAGCCAATGTCTAGAAGGGTTTTTCTGATGTTATCTTTTAGAATTGTTATAGTTTCATGTCACAGATTTAAATCCTTGATCCATCTTGAGTTGATTTTTTATAAGGTAAGAGATGAGCATACAGTTTCGTTTTCCCACGCGTGGCTTACCAATTATCCCAGCACCATTTGTTGAATAGGATGTTCTTTCTTCAATTTATATTTCTATTTGATTTGTCAAAGATCAGTTGGCTGCAAGTATTTGGGTTTATTTCTGGGTTCTCTATCCTGTTCCATTGGCCTATATGCTTATTTTTATACCAGGACCATGCTGCTTTGGTGACTATAGCCATATAATATAGTTTGAAATCAGGTAATGTAATCCCTCCAGACTTGTTCTTTTTGCTTAGTCTTGCCTTGGCTCTGCAGGCTCTTCTTTGGTTCCATATGAATTTTAGCATTGTTTTTTCTAGTTCTGTGAAGAATGATGGTGGTATTTTGATGGGAATTGTATTGAATTTGTAGATTGTTTTTGACAGTATGGTCATTTTCTTGATATTGATTCGACCCATTCATGAGCATGGGATGTGTTTCCATTTGTTTGTGTTATCTGTGATTTGTTTCATCAATGTTTTGTAGTTTTCCTTGTAGAAGTTTTTTTACCTACTTCATTAGGTATATTCCTAAGTATTTTTTTTCAGCTAGTGTAAAAGGAGTTGAGTTCTTGATTCAATTCTCAGCTTGAGCAAATTCCGTATCTCATAATAAATTTGTATCCAGAATATATAAAGACCTCTCAAATCTTAGTAATCAAAGAACAGAATTTAAAATTTTGAAAAAAATTATGAAAAGGCATCATGAGGGAAGATATACAAATGTCAAATAAGCACATGAAATTATGTTTAACAGTCTTAACAAACCATTCAGTAACTATTCCAATAGTTAAAGGAAAAAAGGAAAGAAAAGTGACCAGACTAAGTGCTGGTGAAGATGAGGAGCAACTGAAATTTATATGTTGTTGCTGGGATTGAAACAAATGGTAAACTAACTTTGGGAACAGAGTTTAGAAATGTAATAGTAAATTAAATATACTTTTGCCATACTTTCCAGCAATTTCACTCCTAGATATTTATCCAAGTGAAATGAAAACATGTTCATATACACATCTGCACATAAATATATATGACAGTTTTATTTATATTCACCCCAAACTGGAAACAACTCAAATGTTTTTCAACTGGTGAATGAATGAACAAGTGGTGATATGTCTGTATGATGAAATGAACTTTTGAAATAAACAAGGACATAAATAAAACCATTTGTGAGTCCATTTATGCAACATTTCAAAAAAGGCAAACTTATAGGTATTAAAAGAGATTAGTCAATGTCATAAGCTACTGGTCAAGGCAAGGTTAACTATTAATGGGCATAAAGAAAATTTGGAGAGTGATGGAAATGGTCTTTATCTTGATTTTAATGGTAGTTACCTGATTGTATACACTTGTCTAAAGTCATAGAACTATATACTAAAGGGTAAATTTTATTGCAACTAAAATTTATCTCAGTTTTAAAATTTCGTTAGCAAATAGTCTTACTTTCAGAGTTAAGAGAAAGAACAATAATAAATTATAGAAAATCATTGCTGATTTCTCCTTGCCCAGAATGATAACAGGTCATCTGAATCAGGTCTTATTTGCCACTTTCCTTTGCACTTCACTTGTACCAGTGTTCATTTCCCCAGAAACACTCGGTTCTCATAGTTTCTTGAGTCATACAATTTACCTCAAAGCATTTGAGTGTACTTTATTGTGATTTCTTTGTTGTTTTTATTGGTTTTGTTTTTCTGAATTTTTTTCCCAGAGTATGAATAAATATAATATAGCACAGACCAGTATTAACTGTAGTCCAATTAGGCAGTTTTCTTTCTGGAAAATTTTAATAGATGTCTGGAAAAATTCCATCTGTTATCAGTACAAAAGTGCTCAGCTTTTTAATTTGTCCAAGAAATTAAAACAAAGTAAGAGATGGAAGTTGATTGAATGGAAACTAGATAATCACTCAAGAAATGTACATACTCCATTAGCAATTCAGCTGTAAGCTCTTGACTTTGCATATTTAATGTTTACAGTTTTAATGATTCAAGAGTGTCTCTCTGATACTGTCACCACATTTGATAAATTTGTTGTGTTGCGTGGACTATCCCATGAGTTTGTTAGTGTTGGTGAGTTGTTTACCAAAATAAGTAATTTATCTGGCCGTTCCACATCTGCATTTAAATAAAGCATTTTTCCTATTCTTATTCACAGATGTTTTTAAGTTTAAAAAGATTTTATAATGTAGTATTAAAAACATCAGGCATTTTTTAAAGTCTTGGGTAATATTGTTACAAATTCTGCCAAGGCACCATTTCATCGGTGAAGCGAGTTGAAATGATACTTTGGAGATCTATCCAGCTTCTGCACAAGAGAATCTTGCTCTGACTCATTTATTAGATGGCCACAGAAGTGGCTAATTTTGTAAAAATTCAGGCTGCAGTATATGTATTTCTGAAAATTGGGCCATAGAATTTGACAGACCTTACGATACTAAATGTGTCTGTGATGGAAAAAGATGCAATATAGAGTTCATGGCAGGCTTCAGCAGAAGAAATGCAGTATAAATCCTTGATGTTCTGTAGCAAGGGTGTACCATCTGCAGAGAAAAGTTAATCGTTCTAGTATGCTACTAAATGCCTCTCAAGATGGAGCCTCTGACAAGAAAATATTAACTGCTCAACTTTAGTCAGTTATGTGAAACCCTCTGAGTCATAGGTTAGGGGAACACAGCAGCAATCTATCTTCAGTTAGAGGTGATATGTTTGTGAGTGGGTTTAAGCAGTGCTGGAAGACGTAAGTAAACTGTACAAGCAGATGATCTGAGCCTGTGTGTCCTTACACTACTGTTTCATGGGTGCTTCCCCCTCAGCTCATAGCAATATGATGTTACATAAGGGCTTAGTCATCAACTAACAGAGAAGGAAGAACAGACCTAGTTTTCCAGATAGGTTGACTTGATGTGTTAGTGTGAATCAAAAATTGAAGGCAGCTGTCCTAAACGTTACACAGGTATGTTTCTGAAAGAGAGCAGTGAGGGTAAAATCCTCGCAATTGACAGTTCTCTTTGCAGCGCACCTGGTCAGCCATTTTGTGTGGATAAATAAATAGCACAAATTAAGAATGTGTACAGTCTCACGGCCAATGGCAAATGGTTTGGCTGGTTGGTTATAGACTTTAAAAGAGAAATGTTAAAAGACCAAGGTCAGGGAGGTGTGGGGAAGAATCCTATTATGGACAAATGGGAGTTGATACAATATGTCAGGATCTTTGTATCATATGTTATCTCCCATCAGACAGCATCCACCACAAGAGTCATAAAACTACTTAGTAGACAGAATGACTTGATTAGTTGACATCAGCTAGCCTTTATCAATGGCCACCCCATTCCTGGCATGATGGGCTCATGAATGGTGGCAGGATGAAGCCTGTGTATGGGCCTAATAGCATAGGCTTTCACTCATCAGGACTAATCTGGCTACTGCCATGGCTGAATGCCTCTAACTGCCCATAAAAGACCAACCCACATCACAAATATGGCACAATTACTTGAGGAGATCAACCAGCAATTTGACAACAAGTTGACTAGTTTAGGAACCTTCCACCCCCAACAGACAGAGTTTCATTTCTCTTCACTGGGATTAGTTGGATACGAGATAGAGGTTTGCCTTTTTAGCCTTCAGGACCTTGGCCAGTACAACTTCCAAGGGCTTACAGAGTATCTGATACACATACACAAGATTCCTCACAGTGCCATCTCAGATCAAGGGGCCTAATTAATAGCAAAGAAAATCTGTAAGTGACCAAAGGATCATGGGATCTATAGTGAAGCTCCTGCACACTGCAACCAATCACACGCTGACAGCCTGACAGGTCACTGAAATAACCTCTTAAAAATACTACTCAGGCATCAGTTCAGAAATGGCACCCTGAATGCATGAAATCCTCCATAATGTGTTAATATTCACAAATTAAGTGGTGTTTCCTTAATAGGCAGAAGGCATGGGTCTAGGAATCAACAAGTAAAAGTAGAAATAACCCTGCTTAATGTCACCCTATTGATCTGCCTGACAAATGTGTGCTTTTTGGCCATGAAACATTTTTGGCTTTGTACAGCTATAGAGAGAATGTGGCATTAGATGGTGATTATGGCCACTAGAGAATTTAGTAAAAGTTCCATTGAAATTTAAGCTGTGACTACCACTGAGTCATTTGTACCAAAGACCAGAAGGCAAGACAAGAAATCATGTTGGCAGGGGTAACTGCCCCTGATCCTTAGAAGTTGGTAAGAGTATGTTTGACACACAGGTGATACGCTAGGGTACCTTTTGGTGCTTTCATGCTTGGATTTAAGGTAGATGAGTAAGTGCAGTAGCCATAGCCTAATGAGGACATTCTAACCTATGGCCCATATCCCTCAAGGGTAAGAATCTGTGTGCACCCACAAGGACAAGCCATTTACACCAGGAGAGGTGTGAACTGAGTGTGAGGAGAAATCTAAAAAGAATTGTAGAGTATGAAAATAAATTATAAGTTGTCACCCCAAGGCCACTATTAGTGGTAGGGCTATAGTATTTCCCATTAACCCAGGGAATAAGAATAAGACAAATCCTGGAGTAGCTGTTCTCAGAATTACCTTAAGAAGCTGTCCATAAGAGCTATATTCTGTCCATATTTTCTTTCCAGAGTGAAGCACTCATCTCCCAGAAACTGTGAATATTTGCTGCTTCATTCACTGGGAATCGCCCTCAACAACAAGAAAGTAGTTGTCCTGAAATTACATTCTTTCCCTCTCAGGGTGTCTGGCAGCCAATAATTGGTTTGTGAATGAACCGTGAGTCCCTAGCCCCTCCATTTAGGACAACTGCATAATGCTATTGCAGTTCTAGAGTGACATTTCCCTCAGTCTGTAGGCTCTGTTGAGGTCTTAGGTGCAACCTTATTGCAGGTCAGTTTGTCTCCATTCTAGCTTTCATATAGGTATATACCTTGTGAGAATTTCCCCCAGACTCTTTACGTGATTCTCAGTCTCAAAATCTGTTCTAGAAACACATGCTAAAATAATGAAGTTATTACAGTTTACATGGTTAATCATTAATCTAGTAAAAATGTGGCTTGGATGTGCCACCTAACCAAATTAACATATCAGTGCCACAGTTGATAGGAAGCAAAATAGATGTAGAAGATAACTGAGAGATTATTGAAATGGGCATTGGCAATTATGATTTTAACTAGCAGTCTCATCTGATACCAATAATCTTAAATGTGTTGAAGATCAATGACTAAGAACAACCAACCTGACAACTTTTACATGGATTTATTTAGACGCAATTTTTCTTCACATTTTTATAAACAATTTTGAAAGCAGAAGCAGCATATATAGTGCCAGCTACCATATTTAAAATCTGATGAGAGAGTAGCCTCCTTTCATTCAAATCTATCTACCTTTATTCCAAAAACCAATCCAGTAATTGTTAGATTGAGTGACTAGAAGAACATTCATAGTTCTCAGGAAACATAAAATGTCATCTCATCAATCTATATCATATTGAATATAGGCTGAAGTCAAATAAGCTTCCAAATACTTGCCTTGATGCTAACTTTCAGTATGAAATTGAATATGAGCAAAGCACTGGAAATAAATTGGAAGCAACAAGCAATGAAGAAGTAGAACCCTATACCTAGCGAGACAGAATCCAGAGTTCCATGGCATTTATGATAGACCTTCTGTGGATCTTAAAGTTGTTAGGGACAGTTCTTGAAGTATAAAGTGGCTTTTATTTTGCCCTTAATGTGGGAGGTGATTTCACATAAATTATATTCATGAGAGACCTGAAAGAGAAACCTGGAAGTTAGCCTCTTGGAAGAGATGTCTGTTGGAATGAAATGTGTTGACATTAGCGTAAATAATGAAAATCTAGGAGATTTTTATTGGTTTCACAATACTGGACAAGACAAGGCATTCAGAACTTTCCTAAGTCGTCTTGTCAATGCGACAAGTCTAAAATTAATAACCAAAGCTTTCCAGAGGGAGGGTGGGACAAAGGTAAGAACATAACGGAACAACTATAAGCACTTTTTAGACAAATTCATTTCCTTAAGTATGAACTGTTTATTCCATGTAAAATTATACTGCGGGAAAACAATGTCGGTGTGTTGTCTTATTTCCATCTGTAGCAAAGCATCTGGGCTTTCTCAGCAGCTTTGTAAAAAGAAAAGAAATAATTTCTTCTTCCATTTTCCACAGAGTAATTGTGAAATGAGCAGTAGAAATACTCTGAAAGTACAGATTATAATGTCCTTTTGTAAATTAATATGTCTTTCAAGAAATAGATTATCCAACTCAAATTAGTTTGACAGAGAAGAATATATTCATTTTTTCATCAAGAAGTCAGGGCAAGACAATTACAAGGTTAATTCAACAGCTCACTGTTGTCACAGTTACACATCAGCTTTTTCACTAAGATTTCCTTGGCTTTTCCCCATTCTTCCCTAAGCTTGAGTGTACAAAACATTACTGTCAAAGTGGCAAGATATCTCCTTAACTCCGATCTTCAAATCATCATGCATCAGAATCTGCAGTCATAAACTTAGACTAGTTCCTGCATTCTGTCTCCGTTTAACAACAGAAAGCCTTTCTAAGAAGCTCCCTATATGCACTTCCTGTTTATCTCATAGGCCAGGACTGTATCACTTGTCCATAACTAGAGTGGAAAGGGAAGTAACTTGATAGTTGGCCTAGATTATTCTAATCCTAGGACTTGGAAGGAACCAGAAAGCCTAGGAACAATTGGTACCTAGGAAAATTGGGTGCTGTTAGCATGACAGTGGAAGGTCCTTTTTAAATCGTTCTTGGGTATGAAAAGAAGAGTACCTTGAACAGTCTTTAAATTAGTTGGTGTTATGGGCTGAATTGTGTCCCCACAAAATTAATATGTTGCAGTTAAATCCTGATGCCTAAAAATGTGACTATATGTGGAGATTCTGACTTTAAGAAAGTAATCAAAGTCAAAGGAAGTTACTAGTGTAAGCCCTAGTCCAGTATGACTGCTCTCCTAGTAAGAAGAGGCAATCAGTACTGGGACACAGATGTAGACAGAAGAAGACCATATGAAGACACAGGGAAAAGGCAGTCATCTATAAGTCAAGAGAAGCCTCAAAGGAAATCACCTCTTCCAACATGGTTGGTCTCTTGCTTAAGGTGCTAGTATCCTTTTTCTTGCCCAGATCCTATTAAATCTTAATGGAACTGAAGTATTGGTTACAGAACACTTCATTTTACTTAGCTTCCTTATTTACTCACATGAGTTGGTAAATAACATGCTTTTTCAATTATTTTCAGAGCCGTAACATTCAAAGTAGTTTTATGGAAAATATTGTAATGATTTGTTCTGACTTTAAATAGCATAAATTCTAACATGATGCTATGCCAGAATCTGTTGCCTTTATGCATAAAAGAATACAGGATTGGGAATTCTAAGTACATTTATAGCTTGCAAAGCAAGAACATTTTCTATTATTTCAGAATTTGAGCTGAGTTGCCAAAGCTGAGAACAATGAATTCTGATTTTGTTAGAAATGCAGTTTTCCCCTAAATTTTTATTTTTCTAAACTTGTAATCAAAGTACCACATATATATATAGGACAGTATAAAATCATACTTTTATGTATTGATGAATTTTTCCAACTGAACATACCTGAATAGGCATACCCATATACACCATCCAGTTTAAGAAGATTATTCCTAGCCCCTAGAGCTCCTCTCCAGCTGTCTTCCAGTTTCCACTCAACACCCAAGTATAACCACTATATTGACGTCTAACCCTACATTTTGTATTTGGATGATTTAATTTAGTATCAGTGTAATAACACAGTATAAATTCTTCTGATTCTATTGGCTCTTCCTCACTATGCTTATAGTTTTCCATTGTGTGAATACCTTAATATTTGTCTATTAAAATAAAGGTGAGTTTTGCGCTATTTTGAATAGTGATAGTAGGACAATTTTGATAAAAATATATTGGTGAAATATGAATACATTTTTGTTGAGTATATAACTAAAAGTAAAATGCTGGGCCACAGGGTATATTCTTTCAGCTTTAGTAGACACTGCCACACAGTTACCAAATAAGTTGTTTGTACCCACTTACACTCCCACTTCCAGTGTTACAGGAGTTCTAGTTATTCCACCTCTGTGGCAAGCTTTGCTATTTCTGACTTTTTCTCCTGAGGCATTGTGGTGGCATATAATGTTATGCATTATCATTCTTTAATGTGTTCATTGTCAATTGAGATATACTTTTATGAGAAGTACATCTTAAGATTTCTTAACAATTTTTAAATGAATTGTTCATATTGCCCTTATTTTTAGAGGATTTTTTTTGTATATTCTGGGTATGAATTTTTTATTGGGTGTATTATAAATATCTTCTAACATTCTGCATTTTATATTTTTACTCTTTTAGGGTTTTGTTTTGAAGAAGAAAATTTCTTAATTTTAATATGGTCCAATTTGTCACTTTTTTTTTTTTAGGTTAGACTAGATTTTATTTTTACCTCTTTTAAGACCATAAAGATGTTCTAATTTTTCCTTTGTTTTGTCTTTTGTATCTGCAATTCACCTGCAAACAAATGTGTGTATTCTGTGAAAGGAGATCAAGATTTACTTTTTTTAAATATATGAGTATACAATAATCCCCAAACCATTTATTAATCAGAAAATTCTGTACTCATTAATGTTAGTTTTGACATGAATCAGATTACAGTATTTACAAATCAGGACTCTTTATTCTGTTACATAGGTCTTTCAGTCTACTTTTAAGTTAGAATAGACTGTTTTAATTGGAATAGCTGCATAATAAGTCTGAATAGCTCGTGTTCTAGCTTTGTTTTCTTTCTTCAAGATTTGGCTTAGTTATTCTTAGTTGTTTAAATTTCTACATAAATTTCAGGATGACTGTAAACACAATAAACAAATTTCTCTTAGGATTTTCATTGTGAATGAATTAAATCTATTCTTTAGCTTGTAGAGAATTGCTTATTTTTGTAACACTGAGATTTACAAAATGTGAGCTTGCTATATTTATTTATTTTTCTTAATTCACTGCAATGAATACACAGCTTTTTTGTATAGTTTTGTGAATATTTTAAATTTAATTCTAGCTATTTAGTTTTTCTTTGCAATTAAAAAGCCCACAATGTGATCGAACTATAATTTGCACAGAAAAAGTACACCAATTCTAAGGATGCAGTTTGATGTGTTTTGACAAAAATATACACTCATATAAACCACTAAGGTAGCAGTTATCTTGTACCCTCTCCCAGTTAATCCCTAACCCTAATCTTACATCCACGGTAAAGACTGCTTTGCTTTTTTGTCACCATAGGTTAGATTTTACTTCTTCAGAGTTTTATGTAAATGTAATTAGTAATCATTTAGTTGTGTCGTCATGACTTCTTTTGTTTAGCATTTTTGAGATTAATTCATGCTATTGAATGTATCTGTAACTCTTCCTATATTCTGAGAATTGTATCTCACTAAATGTCCTTATCACAACGTGTCCTTCATACTCTATTTTCTTTTTTTCTCTTGTTGCTTTTAGAATCGTTTTTTTAAAATATATTCGACCTTTGAGAGTTTTATTATTATATACTTTGAGTTACATTATTTGTGTTGAATCTTCATATATTTCTTTAGGTTTAGAAAGTTCCTGTTACTTTCTTTTGAATAAACTTTCTACCCTAATCTCTCTCTACATCTTTTTTTAAAGCCAATGACTGTTAGATTTGCCTTTTTGAGGTTAATTTCTGGATGTTTTAGGCATGTTTCTTTTTTATTGGCTTTTCTTTCTTCTCCTATGACTATATATTTTCTTATATCCTATCTTTGAACCAACTAATTATTTCTTCTCCTTAATCAAGTCCACTGGTGAGAGACTCTGAGGCATTTTTCATTTTGTCAACTGAATTTTTGAGGGGCAGAATTTCTGCTTGCTTTCTTTTTAATATTTCAATCTTTGCTACATTTCTCTGATACAATTCTTAATTTCTTCTTTGTTTTATTTTGAAGTTTGATGAGCTTCCACCAGACAGCTCTTTTGAATTCCCTGTCAGAGAGTTTATATATATCCATCACTCCAGAACTGGTCACTGATGTCCGTTTGGTGAGGTCATGTTTTTGTAGATTTTCGTGATGTTTTCGGACATTTGTCAATGTCTGGGCATTAGAGACTTGTGTATTTATTCCAATTTGTGCTGTCTGGGCTCGTTTGTGTGCATCCTTGAGAGGCCTTTCCAAGAATCCAAACAGGTTTGACTGTTGTGAACAAAGGCTGTGGTTACTGCAGCTATTTTAGCACTAGGGGGCACCAGAAACTCAGAAACATTATAACTGATACCCAGAGTCCGGGATACACAGTCTTGTGTATCCGTGGATTTGGAGCAGATAACGAGAGAATTACTTGGTTGCCGCTTTCTTCCCTCTCTTTTCCCCAATCAGGTGTCTCTTCATTGGCCTGGAGTTGGGAAGGGATGATGTGAGCATTCCTGTTGTCACCACTGCTGGCACTGCACTGGGTCGTAACTGAGGCTAATGGCCTTTCAGACTACCACACTACTGGGCTTAACCAAGTCCCTGGGCCACTACTGTCTGGCTCCCGCTGATGTTTATTTAAGGCCCAAGGCCACTTTAGTCAGTGGGTGGAATATCTTGCCAGAACTGGCCTCGAGCCATCAGAACAGTGGATTCCCTTCTTGCCCAGGATGGGTCTAGAAATGCCATCCAGGAGCAAAGACCTAGAATCAGGTGTTTAAGGAATCTGTCCAGTGCTTTGTTTTACTGTGGCTAAGCTAATACCCAAGTTGCACGACAAAGATCTCTCTACTATTCCTTCTTCTTCCCCAAAGCAGAAGGAGTCTCTCCCAGAGCTGCATGGCCTGGAATTGGGGGAGGGATGATATAGGCAATCGCATTGCCACCACAGATATGCCACACTAGGTGGCCCCCCCAAGTTCATCGCCTTTAAGACCAGTGCAGCACCAGGGATTGCTCAAAGACTGCAATAATTGTGGCCCTGACTGCCACTCACATTTACTCAGGATCCCTGGCCAATTTAGTCAACTGGTAATGATGCTGGCTAGGACCCAGTTTCTGCTAAGATAGAGGATTCCTCTCTGGCCCAGGGTTGATTTAAATGCTCCTTCTGTGGGCATCAGCAGAATTCTGCCTTCTGTTGTGTTTCACTGTAACAAGGGAGCAATGAAGTACATTGAAAGTCCCATATTCATTTCACTCTCCTCCAAATCACACAGATTCTCTGTAGATGCTTCACTGCCTAGGGCTGGAGGAAGGGTGGTGTAAGCAAAGCAAGACTTTTCTTTCTGCCTTTTCTGCATTTTTTCTTGTTGTTGTTTTTAAATTGGTGCCATGATTGCTTACTTAATTTTTTGGTTCATAAGAAGGTGCTGTCACATGTGGATAGTGTTCAGTTGTTCCTGAAGGAGGGACAATCACTGGAAGATTAAATTTGGCCATCTTGCTCCTCCTTTATGTCTAATCAAGTTCTTATGTGTATTAACTTTATATTCCAAAATCCTAATGTCACTTATAGATTTCAGTAACTTCTTTGTGGATTCCTTGGGATTTTCTAAATAAGCAGTAATGCTATTGGCAAATAAAGGCAGTTTTAACTTCTTCCATTCCAATCTTAAATAAGTTTCTTTTTTTTTTTTTTAACTGTGTTACACTGATTAAGATCACTAATATGTTACGTAGCTTTCCATTTGAAGTTGAAATCTAGACACAATCCTGCTTTGCCTGCTGTCTGGTGTCTAAAAACTGTTGTATTGTACATTTCTCTTAGTTCTCTAGTTATTTTGAGGTCATAGAGTATATCCAACCTCTGTTACTCTAAATGGCCTGAAGCAAAATGCATTTTGTGTGTCTTTGCCATTAATGTACCTTGTAAATAGCATATACTTGGGTTTTTCTAGTTTATTCATTATGGCAACAATCTCTGCCTTTTAATTACCATTTTGGTATGCTTACATTTAATGCAATGATTTATGTGGTTGAGTGTAAGTCTGCCACTGGCTATTTATTTTTGTTTATTTTAGGTGTTTCTCTCTTCTTTTATGCTTCATTTCCTATCTTTTTTTGAAGAATTTTTGATATTCTGTTTCCTTCCCACAATTAGCTTTCTTTAGATACTCTTTGATATGTGATATTTTGTTTTTAATATATGGTAACTATAATGGTTAAAATGTTTTTTCTTTAATTTTTCATCTTGATTTTAAATTATTATAGAATATATATACTTAATGTTAGAACACTGTAATATTACAATTCAGTTTCTCTCCCTTCCCTTGTGCTATTCTTATGTCATAATTCTACATGTTTTGAATCCCACAAAATATATAGAACATGTAGTCTATATATCTATATCTAAAATATATATAATGACATATAAATTTGTGTAACTATTATATATCTAGGTATAGATATATAAATAAATATGTTATAAATAAATAATAAGTAAACATAGATGTAGTAGTCAATAGATTTAAAAATATTTTAAAACAAAAATTTGTCTCATCTTCAACCATTACCAATGACCATTTCCAGTATTCTACATTTCTACCCGTAGACTCTTTTCATTAATTTATGATTGATTTTGCCAAACAAGCTTTAACTTTTTTTGTTGCTGATTTAATAACAAATAATCTTGGCTTTTATTTATCTTAAAATATCCTTATTTCACCTTTGCTTTTGAAATATATTTTCAGTAAACAGAAAATTCTAAGTTGATAGGTATTTTTTCTAAATAATGTATTTTAAATATATAACTCTTTTGCTTTCTGCTTCTTATTTCTGAGGATAAGATAATTGCTATTTTGATGTTTGACCTCTTAATATAATGAATCTATTTTTGTATTTTCCTCTGCTTATGTTTAAAATTTTCTCTTTAGGACATAATAGTTGTAAATATATATGTGTACCCAAAACTTGAGCACCTAAATATATTTAAAAAATTAAGAGACCTGAAGGGAGGCACAGATGCAATGCAGCACAACAATAATAGGAAATTTCAGTACCCACTTTCAACACTGGGCATATTATCCAGATAAAATATCACTAAGAAAGCACTGGACTTAGGCCAAGTGTCTTGGTCATGCCTCTAGTTCCAGCACTTTGGGAGGCCAAGCTGGGCAGATCACTTGAGACCAGGAGTTTGAGACCAGCCTTGCCAACATGGTGAAACCCTGTCTCTACGACAAATACAAAAATAAGCTGGGTGTGGTGGCTGCCATCTGTAATCCCAGCTAACTGGGAGGCTGAGGCAAGGGACTCATTTGAACTTGGGTTGCAGAGTTTACAGAGAGCCAGAGTCATGCCACTGCATTCCAGCCTGGGTGACAAAACCATCTCAAAAAAAAAAAAAAAAAAAAAAAAAAAAAAAAAAAAAAAAAAGAAGCAGCAAAAGAAAAAAACCAACTGGGCTTGAACTATACTTTAGAACAAATGGACATATCAGACATGTAAGGATTATACTCAACAGGAACAGAATGCACATTCTTCTCAAGTGCACACAAAACTTCTCCAGAATAAATTATTTGTTAGGCCACAAAACAAGCCTTACCAACTATAAGAAGATTGAAATCACATCAGATATCTTTTTCAAACACAATGCTACTGGTTTCTCTTAGTTTTCTAATTATTTTTCTTAATACATGCTGGAAACCAATAACAGAAGGAATCGTGAAAAAATAACAAATATGTAGAAATCAAACAGCTTGCTCCTGAACAATGATTTGGTCAAAGAAGAAATTAGGGAAATTTAAAAAATAACTTGAGACAAATTAAAATGACACACAAAATAACAAAACTTGTGGGTTGTAATAAAAGTATTTCTAGAGTGATGCTTATAGCAATAAACACTTACATTAAAAAAGGTCTCTAATAACCTCATATTATACCTCAAGAAACTAGAAGAATAAATTGAGCCAAAGGCTAGCATAAGGAAGGGAAAAACAAAGATTTGAGCAGAAAAACAAAAGACTCCCTAAAACAAAATACAAAAGATCAAGTGTTTCTTGTAAAGCTTAAAAAAAAGTGACCAGTCTTTAATTAGAGTAAGAAAAAAAAAGAGCAGGCTCAAATCAAATATAAAACAGACATTACAAATGATAACACAGAATTACAAACGATCATAAAAGACAACTATGAACCATTATACACCAATGTATTGGACAGCCTAGAAAAAATAAATGAAGTCCTAGAAACATATAAGCTACCAGTCTGAACCAAGAAGAAACTGGAAATCTAAGCATACTAATAACAAATAAGGACATTGAATCAGTAATTAATAGTCTTCTATCAAAGAAAAGACCAGGACTAGGTGGCTTCATGACTGAATTCTATCAAATATTTAAAGGAAAACTAATACCAATTCTTATTAGACTCTTCTAAAAAATGGAAGAGGAGGGAATACTTTCAAACTTACTTTCAAGACCAGAGCTAGACAATGACATTACAAGAAAAGAAAACTATAGACCAATATCTCTCATGAAAATAGATGCAAAAATTCTCAACAAAATACTAGCAACTATGTTCAAAAGTACATTAAAAGAATCCCATAAATTTGTAGAATTATTATATGTCAGACCTAAAGTTTTTTAAAGCTGAGAAATTTTAAGAAAGAATCATTCACAATGATCAAGTGAAATTTATCCCAGGAAGCAAGTTTGGTTCAATATATACAAATCAAATATGATTTACCACATTAACATATGGTCAAGAACCATATGATCATCTCAATAAGTGCAGAAGAAGTATTTGATAAAATTAATATCCTTTAATGAAAAAACAAATTCAGTATAGAAATAATATTTCACAATGGAATAAAAACCACAAATGATAAGCCTATAGCTAACATCATACTCAACAGTGAAAAGTTGAAGGTATTTCCTCTAAGATAAAGAAGACAAAGATACTCATACTACTTCTGTTCAACATAGTACTGGAAGTCCTAGTCAGAACAATCAGACAAGAGAAATACATATGTCACGCAAATAGGAAGTAAAGTTGTTTCTGTTTGCTGTTATGATGATCTTATACATAGAAAATTTTAAAGACTCCACCAAAAAAAATCAAAACTGATCAACAATTTTAAAGTTGCAAGATACAAAATCGACAACAAAAACGACTAACGTTTCTATACATTAACAACAGCCTATCTGTAAAAAAAATTAGGAAAAATCCCATTTACAATAGTATCAATAATAAAATATATAGAAATAAATTTAACCAAGGAAAAGAAATATGAGTTCATGTCCTTTGCAGGTACATGGATGAAGCTGGAAACCATCATTCTTAGCAAACTGACACAAGAACAGAAAACCAAATTCTGTATGTTCTCACTCATAAGTGGTTGTTGAACAATGAGAACACATGGACACACACCAGGGCTTGTTGGAGGATGGGAGAGCTAGGGGAGGGAAAGGAGGGGATGGAGGGATTGAGGAGGGATAACATAAGGAGAAATACCTAATATAGATGATGGGGGGATGGATGCAGTAAACCACCATGGCATGTATATACCTATGTAACAATCCTGCACTATCTGTACGTGTACCCCAGAACTTAAAGTATAATACGAAAAAAAATTGAAAAAGACACAAGTAAATGGAAAGATATCCTATGTTCATGAATCATAATAATTAATATTGTTAAAATGTCCATAATACCCAGAGTGCTCTACAATGCAATCCTTATCAAAATTCCAATTGTGTTCTTTGCAGAATAGAAAAAAAAAAAGTATTCTAACATTCCTATGGGACTACAAAACACTTATTAAAGCCAAAACAATCTTAGCCAAAAAGAACAAAGCTACAGGCATCACACTACTGGATTTTAAAGTATATTGCAAAGTTATAGTAATCAAAATAGTATGGTACTGTCATAAAAACAGACACATTGACCAATGGAATGGGACAAAGAACCAAGAAATAAACCCACATATATATGATCAATTGATTTTTGACAAAAGAACTGAGAATACACAATTGGAAAAGGACATTATTTTTAATAAATGGTGTTGTGAAAACTAAATATTCACATAGAGAAGAATGAAAATTGGCCCTTTTATTTAAGAATCAACCCATAATGGATTAAAGACTTAAATATAAGACTTGAAAGGTAATCCAACAAAACTAATATAACAATTAGAAGAAAAATTGAGGGGAAAAACACCATGACATTGGTCTGGCCAGGGATTTTGTGAATATGATTTCAAAAGCATGGCAAAGGAAGCAAAAAAAAAAAATAGACAAATGAGATTGCATCAAACTAAAAAAAGCTTCTGTACAGCAAAGAGAACAATTAGAAGAATGAAGAGATAAGGATGAAGAGAAAATACTTGAATATTTTACATTTATTAAAAGAAGACACACAAATGACCAAAAGATATGTGAAAAAAACTTATTTCTAATCATCAAATAAATGCCAGGTAAAACAATAATGAGATACATCACCTCATATTTGTCATATTGATTATTATCGAGAAATGAAAGACAAGTGTTGGCAAGGATGTGAAAAAAAGGGGGGAACCCTCATAGGCTTTTGCTGGTATTGTAAATTAGTACAGTCATTTTGCAAAACAGTATGAAGATTCCACAAAAAACTATAAGTAGAATTGCCATTTGATCTAGCAAGCCCAGTACTAGATATATGCCCAAAGAAATTGAAATCAGTATGCTGAAGAGATATCTACACTCCCATATGTATTGCAGCATTATTCACCATATCTAAGATATGGAAACAATCTAAGTGTATATCAATGGATAAATTGATTTTTTCAATGTGGTATGTATACACAATGGAATAATATTCAGTTTTAATAAAAAACAGAAAATGCTGTCATTTGCAACAACATGGATGAATCCCGAGGTCATTATGTTAAGTGAAAGAGGCCAGGCACAGACACATAAATACCGTATGTATTAGTCCATTATCACACTACTATAAAGAACTGCCCAAACCTGGGTAATTTATTTTAAAAAAGAGATTTAATTGACTCACAGTTGCCATCTGGCTGGGGAGGTCTCAGAAAACTTACAATCATGGCAGAAGGAGAAGCAGGCACGTATTACATGGTGGCAGGCAAGCAAGAGAGAGTATGTGAAAGAGGAACTATTAAACACTTATAAAACTGCCAGATCTCCTGATAACTCACTCTCACAAGAACAGCATGGGGGAAACCGTCTCCACGATCCACTTACCTCCCACCAGGTCCCTCCCTTGATATGTGGAGAATATGGGAATTGTAATTTGAGATGAGATTTGAGTGGGAACACAGAGCTAGACCATATCACCATATAATCTCACTTATAGGTGAAATCATAAAAAGTCAAACTAACAGACAAAGTAGAGAGTAGACTTATTGTTACTAGAAGCTGGAGAAAGCAGGGATGTGAAAGGGAAGATACTGCTCAATGGGTACAAACTTACACTTAGGAGAAAGAGGTTCAAGTGTCTTTTGCACATTAAGGCAACATTAGTTAATAATGTATATTTCCAAATAGCTAAAGAAAGGATTTTTAATCATTCCACAATACATACATATATTGAAACATTACATTGTATCCTATAAAAGACATAATTGTTCTTATTAAATTAAAATAAAACTCTAAAAAATTTAAAACACGAAACAATTTCCTCTTTATCTTCATTTGTCAGCATTTTTATTTGATATGCATTCATGTGTTTTCCTTTGAATTTCTCCTTCTTGAGTTTTGATGGATTTTCTGGATGCATGAATTGATGACTTTTCTTAATTTAGGAATATTTTGTCCAATTTTTTCAAATTATCTTCCATGGCTCTTGTCTTTTTATTTCCATTTATTTATTTATTTATTTTGAGATGTAGTCTTGCTCTTTCACCCCAGCTGGAGTGCACTGGCATGATCTCTGCTCAGTGCAACCTCCACCTCCCAGGTTCAAACAATTCTCCTGCCTCAGTCCAAGTAGCTGAGATTGTAGGCACCCACTACCACCTCAAGCCAATTCTTGTATTTTTAGTAAAGACAAGGTTTCACCATGTTAGCGAGGCTGGCCTCAAACTCCTGACCTCAAGTGATCCACCCAACTTGGCCTCCCAAATTTCTGGGATAATAGGCATAAGCTGCTTGCCTGGCCTAAATATATTGGGCTCTTTATACTACATAAAAATAGAATTACATTTATAAAATACTTGAAAGTAGAGTGTTTAAATGTCCAAATGTCCAATGTGGATTATTTAAATGTTTAAGAGAAATACAGGAACCATTATCTTTCAAAGACATTGCCCAGTGGATAAGGGAAGGATTTCTGATTGAAGGTAGCATTGGCAAAAATTAATGGCTATTTCCTGTCTAGATGTTGTGTCTAGTCAATTCAAGAAAGCAATTATAGATGTTCACAGTTGAGCTAGGCACCTTGGGAAATGAGAAGCACAGAATATGGCTCCTGCTTGGAAAAAAATTACAGATGAGTTTTAGAAATAAAGTATTCATAAAAGTTACATATTAATATGAGTTAATAACACAAAAGTTTAAGAGGCAGTATGACAAATAATCAAATAAGTAGAACAAACAAAGATTGTATACTTGGAAAAGAAACTGAAATGGCTCAAGTGAGTAAATGGGGTAAGGAATAAAGATTTTCTATTGTAGAAAATAATGTTCTGTCCACTAGTTCTGGTGCTATTTAAAAATATACATCAAATAGTTTATCAATCTGCCCAATTATTTCAGTCTAAGAGACCTCATAATCAATTAGCCATGGCCGGAGATCCCTGTGGGGATATCATTCTTGTAATCACAATAGAATCTCAGGACTCCATTCCAATTGCATCGTCTCTCACTAGCACCTTAACACGGATAATAACCATTACATTTCTTCCCAAAGATGTTCTTGCCCCTTTAATTAAATATTTTTCAATACATTGGTACAGAGAATGTTATTCATGTCTTCCTCAAAGACAAAATAAGGGAGTAGGGATTTAGGTCATGATCACAATCATAATGTCATTCTTAGCATTCTTGTTCTTAGACAATATTGATGGTTTTTTTGACAAATAATTTAAGTTAGCAGCCTGATTCCAGTATTCTGTTCCCCTTTAATGAGACAAATCCTATTTAATTTTTCCAGATAATAAACCACAAGGTTAAAAAAAAAAGAATACTAGATATTATCAGCTTTGTTTTTGTTCAAGGTGGTCACTAAAATATAAGCAGTAGTTTGGAACATTTACTAAGAAAGCTCTTTGAAGATAATTTATTTATATGCTAGTCTTCCAGTTTTTGTTAATGCAGCGTTAAAAGGCTAGTCAAAAACTTGAGAGTTTATATGCTGATTTTAGAATTCCCCCCTTTTTGTGGCTTCCTTTAATTCTCTTCCTTTTGATTCTTGAGTAACTAGCACTTTTATTCATCAGTTTTCAGATCTGCTCCCCCTATTGCAGTTCCCTACTCAGGGTATAATTCTCTCTTTCTGTTACTGAATTATCTTGTTTTGCTGTAGTTAAATTGTTTCCTGAACTCCTATTTTCTTCATAGTCCTCAACTGCAACTGCATTTCCAGTCTTCTGGTGAGGGGAGTTGCCCATATTGCTTTTCTTTTCTTTTCTTTTTTTTTTTTTTAATTTCAGCCTGAGAGATCCAGCATCTGTCTTAGACCAAAAGTCCAAAGGTCCAAGGTGGCTACTCACATGGTTAGTTCCTTGGTTGGGGGCGCTGAAAATGGAAACTCCTGTGTGACCTGTCCCTCTCCACTTGGTTTCAGGCCCTCTCCTCAATTTCTCTCCAGGTTAGTAGTCAAATTTCTTATATAGAGACTCCAGGGTCCAAAAAGGAATGTTTCAAGAGGTCTAGGCAGAAGCTGCAAAGCTTATTATGATCTACCCTCAGAACTTCATAAAATTACTTCTGCAGTATCCACTGGTTAATAAGTCCAAGAGCCAGACCAGCGAGCATGATTAGATGCCACACCTAAATTGGAGGAATAGCAAAGTTATTTGCAACCATCTTTAATCAACCACAGGTTTTTTTATTTTTTATTTTTTTTATTTTTACAAATCCTTAAAAGGGTAAACACGATCTATATACAATAGATGGATTTGAAAATTAACTACAGAAGGTGAAAGAGGTCCAGCAGTAAAAAGAGGAGCAAAGCAACAATTTAAACTCCCCAGAGACACTATTGTTGAGGTAGGATGGACCTGGTAGGAGAGACAGGTTTATATATCCCTAATAGCAACCTCAGAGCTCATGTTCTTTAGGGATGATAAAAATAAGCATGTCGTGTGGTGGTTTATGCCTGTAATCCCAGCACTTTGGGAGGCTGAAGCAGGTGGATCACCTGAGATCAGGAGTTCGAGATTAGCCTAGCCAACATGGAGAAACCCTGTCTCTACTAAAAACACAAAAAATTTCTGGGTGTGGTGGTGAGCACCTGTAATCCCAGTTACTTGGGAGGTTGAGGCAGTAGAATCTTATGAACCTGGGAGGCAGAGGTTGCAGTGAGCCAAGATGGTGCCATTACACTTCAGCCTGGGCAACAGGGTGAGACTCTGATTGAGAAAAACAAATAAATACATAGCAAATCATATCCAAAAAAGAATAATGAGATCCATCAAAGGTTCGCCACGTCTCTCAGGAAGAACTCTTTTGTTTATCCCCAGGGACTCCACGCCTACTAATACTCAGACACCAAAACCCTGTTGACTAAACATAGGTCCTGGCTGTTTTCCTACCAAATTTTACATTCTAGCACAGAACTCACTTTCATATATTTGAAATTTTGAAGTTTCCCTGCTCAGAGAACTCTGATTAAATAGATATCTCACATTATGTCACTTATGCCTCGGTAGAATTAACAGTTTTTTTTTTTTTTAGAAGAGGAGGAATAGAATAAAAATTTTAAGGAGGAAAAATAGAATAGATTAAGTACCCTTTCTTTGTTAGTTCTTCACTGCCTTTCCTCATTTCTGCTACATGTGCTGTTCATACAAGAAAAATGAGACATTGGGCCACCTTCCAATGAACTTTTCTTCCTACGTGGTTCTGACAATGACCCACATGCCCTCTCCTGAGCCCCACAGTGAGGGGCTGCAAATCTTTGTGAGACTGGAATTGACAGGAGAATCTGAGGCCGTACAGTATTAGCCCATGTGTTTCAAAATAATGCCCTTTACTTCACTGACATTATTTTGCTTGATTAAATACATGAAACGTGATTCATTTATCATCTTAATATAAGGGACTACAGCTCACATTCCTTCATTAGATTTTAAAAATATTCTCTGTAACAATAGATTTTACTCTGCCTGAAGAATCAATCACTAATTACTTTTTTTTCCTCATGGTAAATAAATACCCTAAAATGTTTTTAAAATCAATGCTCAAAATATTTTTAAAAACTAATGATATTGATCTTCTCCTATAATGTTTTCATTAAAAATATTTTTATTTGAATTCCATTGTTCCTTCAAGGCATTTTTTAATAGATCTAGTTTTAATGGTTTCTCACATGATGCATGTCACTAGTTTATATCAACATTCTGTCATTAACTAAATAAACAGCTTCTCTTTGGTATCGCTTGTTTTTCTGTAGGACTTTTAAACACAATTTTAACTTGTAGCAAAATTGCATCCATAAATGCACCTTTTTCAGAGTTGAGAATTAGGTATTTTAAAAATATAAGAAAAGTAAGTGGAAATTTATTGAATATTTATCAGTAGTCCCTAACTTTACCCCCAAAAATTCATCGTCAGAGACTATATGGGTCCTAGACTTGGTTATGAGTCCTTCAAGTGACCTAGAGAAAAATTCTGGAATCTGTCTATTCAGCACTGAGACAGAAGTTTCTAGGTTGTCATTAAGAAGAAGTCTTTGATCACCTAGGACCCCATATACTTTGCCAACGAAGAGGTTAATATATTAAAATCACACACAGAGGAAAGAATTAAAAATGATATTTTAGACTTTGAAATCGCTCTTAAAACTTCTTTTTAATGGTAGAGTCAGAGGTCCAATTATTCTTGGACATTTTCACTTCATTCATAATCAGTGATGTGCTTTTCCTTTTCTATCTGCTTTTATTTATGTGCACGAAGTGTTTTGCTAAAGTGTAAGGAAGCTATCCAGGAAGACAATTTACAGGTATACAACTTAGTTACAGATTTTAGAATGGTATGAATCAGACAAATATGTCTTCTCAGTTTCAACTTACTTACTTACATACTTGCTGGATAATTCATTCAAATATCCAACACATTATATAGGGGGCTTATTACTGAGAACACTGTCCATATGCCTTGTGACATGGCAGAAATTAAGACAGAGCCTACATCCTCATGGACTTGCACATAGCACCTTTTAAAAGGAAGAAAGCATTCCCCAAAAGCACTGCGTACTCTAAAATTGACTTATCCTCAGATTCTGCAACCATAAACTGCTGGCCTTTAATACAGGTGATCT
The DNA here is from genome assembly GCF_048565385.1 of Saimiri boliviensis. NCBI lineage: Eukaryota > Metazoa > Chordata > Mammalia > Primates > Cebidae > Saimiri > Saimiri boliviensis. Next base: position 79,800,494 of record NC_133450.1, read on the forward strand.
CTCACTAACTACTGTTTCTTACTTTAAAAAAAAAAAAATTAAGCCTCTCCTTAACATCAGTTACCTTATTTCTTCATATTTGACCAGACTATAGTTTTCATCATATACCTTCTTCTTACCCATTCTCTTTGGTTTATACCTTCTGCTTCCCAGCTGACTTTAAAGTCAAGCAGGGGAGTTCAAGGTAGGTACTAGTGTCATCCAGGTATAGGCTGAAATGTAGTTTCCTTTACTTACTCTTTCAGTTCAAACTAAGTGGCCGTTCTATAATGTAGTAACACAGAAAGGCATGGTGTGTCTAAAGCTTCCCAGAAAATCAGCTGGGATTCACAGTCACTAACCTAGGTCTCCTAATTCTAGTCCAACTCTTAATCAGATTTCATCTTCAAATTGAACATAATTTTTAAATCAACAATTACGTGTTTCTATTTCAAACAGAACCATAAGCTCTCTTAAGGAAACATGTTTTCATATATGACAAAAGGGACATAATGACAGCACACATATGAGAGAGAGTTTCCTTGTAAGCACCATTTTCGCGTCATGAGTCTTGTGTTTGGCAAACTAAGTAAGTGAAAGCTGATAAGCCGCAAACTAAGAATGCAACAGGGTACCATTTGTGATTCGCTCATGTGTCAATTATGTGTATATAAACTTGAGCAAATAATGCGGCTATGACCCTCCTTCCCTTCCCCTCCAAAAGAAAAAAAAAAGTAGGGAAAAAGTTCCAATTCCTGAGAAATAGGAACTTCTAACTTATTAGTTCCGTATCATGGGAAAGTAAGTCACAAGGAGAAAACTATTGTGGATGGCTCTGTTGAAAATGTCTCTTATTAACTGAACACAAATATTGTAAACGTCACTTGTTGGTCATATTCAATAATATATTTTCAAGAAAAAATACTGTTTAATTATAGCTTGAAATGACAGACACAGCAGTGGCCAACCAATCTGCTAGGTATTGCTGAGCTGACTTGTGTCTAGGATTCTACTTTGACAGCTGTCAGGTGCTCAGTCAGGAACATTGGGTGATAGAAGACAGGTTTTACCTAAAACTTTCAGTATTTTCAAAAGCACTGAAGACATATAGAGTATGTGACCTTGGCCCAAGCTGTATTTTTCAAAAGTTCATCAATTCATTTCTCCCCAAGGATTTTATTTGTCTTCCCATAAGACGATGATGGATGTATCTTATAAAAATCAAGTCGAAATTACTCATATTAATGTTATATTAAAACTTGTTAATATTGAGTGCTATTATGGGATAGGAACTATTAGAATTGATGCAAAAGTATTTATGGGTTTTACCATTAATTTCAATGGCAAAAAAAAAAATGCAATACAATTACTTTTGCACCAACCTAATAAAAAACTTTTAAAACATTGGATAAATTATTAACTTGCATCACTGAAAAAAAAAATGTGAAGATCTGTATCTATATAGATCTATATAGTTTTCTTAGTAACAAATGAATGTAATCACAATAATAGAATCAGTATCAGCTACCTAATTTATGGAGTCTGTCAAAAGACAAATGTTGGATACCTTATTCAAAAATTATTACGTTTCAGTGAAGTGGCAGTTGACTCTTAAACCAAATAGAGGGCACTGTGTGACTCTACAGTTTGCATGCCATGACTGTAATTTAGAGATTTTATATAAGTACCTTGCTATATACATGCAATTACAAGTAAAAATCTTTCATCTGATAGAAAAGTAGACACATCTAGTGACAATTCCACATGAGGAAATTTTAGCACGGAAAAGCATAATATGTTCAGCTAAAGCTTTCCAGAAAGTCAGCGCAAGTGCTCAGACAATAACCTCGGTCTCCAAACAGCAGTGCAGCTCTCTGTTTACTTTATCAAATTTCATCTTCAAATCGAACTCCAATTTCAACAAATGGCAAAGACATTTTATGACCAATATACTCTGTTTCCCCTCAAAACATCACCTCTGGAGTCAATTCCAGGAATTTAATTGTATGAGACAAATAACAACTGTTGCTTTTGTGAATTACTTTTTTGCCCCATTCAGAGTCCAAAACATTGCAGGATTGGGGAAATGAGAAAACTCATAAAGCAGCAGCTCTTTTCTATCCAGTGCAGCTGAGAGATGTAATTAATAAATATAGAGAGACTCACAGTCTAGCAGTACCTAAAGTAATAACCACTTTTATGAATATGACACACAGGTCTCAGGGGATCTTGAGGAAGGCTTCTGCTCTATTGATACATTGTCAGACAACAAATTTCATATTACTGAACATGTCCTGTTTCAGGACATGCCAGAAAGGGACACTGTAGGAAACATAAATGTCAGAGGAAATAGAAATGCCTGTGAAGTTCCACACACATTTCTTTGAGCAGTAAAGGTGATCTGGCTTCAGATGTCATTCCTGGAGTGACAAGAAATTAGAAAAGCATTCATACCTGGAGAAGAACTTGGACATGTACTAAGTATAGACAACATTACAAGAAAGTTCAAGCTTTTGAAAGTATCAGTTTCCTGGAAACTAACCAGGATGCTATCCTTTCCTCATTCTTTCTTCCATATATCGGCAAATACTTATGTGTTAGCTCAGCTACTTAGCCACACAGCCTTTTATAATAAAAGCCATTCCATTCGTTGTACACGGGTATAAATGCAATGCAATTGTCATATTATTTCATGCACTATCTCCACAAATTTTCTCTTTCATTAATCTTGCCAGCAAGTTAAAACTGCTAGTCAAGAGGTTTCTTTTACAGATATTCATTAGAACAGGAAGATTCCTTCGCATGTAAGTCACATTCTTTTCAGTACTCAACAAGCATTCTTTTAATCCTTTAAATGTTTGCCCCAAGATTACTGGTAGTGCTTGCAGCTGCGATGTTTATGCTGAGATAACTGTGCCAGGAATAATCTCGCTTTTTTTTTTTTTTTCATTGCTCTGGTATATCGACTTTGGACACAAGACATCATTCTATTTAAGGCATTCTGGTTTTCATAGGGTCTTTCCATTTACAAAATACGGTAATTCTCGATAGCTGAAAATGTCAAATCCTAGAATATGTAGCCTTCCTACAAATGATGTTATCATCATTTTCCAACAGTTAGGCTGAAGATTCATCCTAAATAGATGATTCAGACGATTTTATGTTACTTCTGTTAAGATGTAAAGAAATAGCTTTAAGAATAGTTTTTATTTTCACATTGAAAATCAGTCAGATTTGCTTCAGCCTCAGTGATCATATTATGTAAAATTAAATGAGCTCTGGTTGCGAGCTACATGTTTTTGTTTTTGTTTTTTCCAAACAGGAAAAGGTTTAAACCCTGCCAACAGAAAGCTTCCACATTCTCCACCCCTGTATCTACTGCCCCTAACCAAGTTGTTGGCTCAGTCCCCAGTAACACCTTCTATCCTCTTGACAGAAAGGCAGGAAGGGCATTTGCTGAAGCATGTCTAACCAAGCCTTTCCAGTTGGAAAGATTTCTTTGTCATTCAGAGAACCTATTCGCTTGATTTTGTTCCTTTCAGTGCTCAGTGTTTGGAACACCAGCTAGGTGCTTTAGGTACATTATTTCTGGATATTTATAAACACCGCACATAGAAATGTCATTCATACTTCAAGAGCTAGGTGGGGATAGAGATAGGCTTTCACATAAAGACGTGAAACAACAGATAAGCTTCGCAACTTGGGAAAAAAGCCTGAATTGTTAGTGTCCAGTTTTCTGGATGGGTGAAATTATAGGTGAGACTCTTTTTGTGCATACAGATTTAGAGATTAAAACAGAATTTCAAAATAGTTAATTTTTTCTTGTATTGAGTTAAATTAGGCAAAATTTGTGACTTCCTCTGTAAACATCTCCTGACAGGCAAGATACTCTGTAAAGATGTCAATTACTGAACATGTATTAGTCTATTGTTCTAATTTCATTTTATGTCTGTCTTCTATTATGTTGTATATCTTTTGCAGTAAAAGCATATGCTAATTCTTGTTTTGTGTCTCAAAACGAGCCTATTTTATGGCTAATCAAATCCATAACAATAATAATAGCAATTGTAATAATGTGCTGACTATTTAAGAAAGACTTTTAGGTTCAGGAGTAGGTGTACAGGTTTACCAGCTTGTGTCATGGGGATCTGGTTTACAGATTATTCTGTCACCCAGGTATTAACCCTAGTACCCAATAATTACTTTCCGTGATCTTCTCCCTCCTTCCACCCTCCAACTTCTGGTAGACCTCCGTGTCTGTTTGCATCTTTCTGTCCATATGGTTTCGTAATTTAGCTCCCACTTATAAGTGGGAACATGTGGTATTTGGTTTTCTGTTCCTGCCTTAGTTTGCTAAGGATAATGACCTCAGGCTTTATCCATGTTCCTGCAAAGGACATGATCTTGTACCTTTTTATGGCTGTGTAGTATTCCATGATGTATGTGTACCACATTTTTTTAATCCAGTCTACTGCTGATGGGCATTTAGGTTGATTCTCTGTCATTGCTGTTGTGGATAGTGCTGCAATGAACATGCCCATACATGTCTTTATGACAGAACAATTTATATTCTTTGGGGTATATTCCCAGTAATGGGATTATCAGGTTGAATGGTACTACTGTTTTTAGGTCTTTGAGAAATTTCCATACTGCCTTCCACAATGGTTGAACTAGTTTCCACTCCTACCAAGAGTGTTATAAGCATTCCCTTTTCTCCACAGTTCTACCAGTATCTATTATTTTTTGGCTTTTTAATATAGCCATTCTGACCAATGTAAGATAGGATCTCATGGCTTTGATTTGCATTTCTCTGATGATCAGAGATACTGAATTTTTTTCATCTGCTTGTTGGCTGCAGTGTGACTTCTTTTGAAAAGTGTCTATTCATGTCCTTTGATCACTTTTTAATTGTTTTTTTTTAAATTGTAAATTTAAGTTCCTTATAGGTGCTACATATTAGACCTTCGTCAGATACATAGTTTGCAAATATTTTCTCCCATTCTTTAGTTTTCTCTTTACTCTGCTGGTAGTTTCTTTTGCTGTGCAGGAGGTATCAAGTTTAATTATATCCCATTTGTCAATTTTTGCTTTTGTTGCAATTGTTTTTCATGTCTTTATCATGAAATCTTTGCTAGTTCCTATGTCAAAAATGGTATTGCCTAGGTTGTCTTCTAGGGTTTTTATAAATGTGGGTTTTACATTTAAGTCTTCAATCCATCTTGATTTGATTTTTGTATATGCTGTAAGGAAGGGATCCAGCTTCAATCTTCTGCATATGGCTAGCGAGCTATCCCAGCATCATTTATTTAATAGGGAGTGCTTTCTCCATTGCTTGTTTTTGTCAGCTTTGTTGAAGATGTAGGTGTGTGGCCTTTTTCTGGGATCTCTATTCTGTTACATTGGTCTATGTGTCTGTTACTGTACCAGTACCATGCTGCTTTGGTTACTTGAGCCCCATAGTATAGTGTGAAGTTGGCTAATGTGATTCCTCCAGCTTTGTTCTTTTCGCTTAGGATTGCTTTGTCTATTTGAGCTCTTTTTTGGTTCCATATGATTTTAAAATAGTTTTCTCTAGTTCGGTGAAGAATGTCATTGGTAGTTTGATGGAAATAGCATTGAATCTGTCAATTGCATTAGGCAGTATGGCCACATTAATGATACTGATTCTTCTTATCCATGAGCATGGGTTTTTTCTTTTTTCTTTTTTTATTTTTGTGTGTCATCTCTGATTCCTTTCAGCAGTGTTTTATAACTCTTGTTGTAGAGATATTTTGCCTTCCTGGTTAGTTGTATACTTCGGTAGTTTATTCTTTTTGTGACAATTGTGAATGAAATTGCATTTCTGATTTGATTCTCAGCTTAGCTATTATTGGTGTATAGGAATAGTAGTGATTTTTGTATATTTATTTTATGTTCTGAAATTTTGATGATATTGTTTATCAGCTGAAGGTATTCTTTAGGCTAAAGTATTTTTTTTTATTTTATTTCTATAAATCTATGGGATTTAGAATCAAGTCATCTTCAGAAAGAGATAGTTTGATTTCCTGTTCTCCTACGTGTATGTGCTTTATTTCTCTCATTTGCCTGATTGCTCTAGCCAGGACTTGTAATACTATGTTGGATAGGAGTGGTGAGAGAAGGCATCTTTGTCTAGTGCTGGTTTTCAAGCAGAATGCTTCCAGCTTTTGCCCATTCAGTATGGTGTTGGCTGTGGGTTTGTCAGAAATGGGTCTTATTATTTAGAATATGTTCCCTCAATATCCAGTTTATTGAGAGTTTTTAACATAAAGGAATGGCAAATTTTATCAAAAATGTGTTGAATTCTCACATTATGTTATACATTGTGTTCCTTCTTGGCATTTATAATGCTAGTTCATTTTCATAATAACCTGATGATTTGAATACTTATTAGCATTTTCATTTTATTAATGTGAAAACTGAGACTTACAATTACATAAACACTAAATTTAGGCTCTGCTTTCTGGGTTGATAAACCGAAGCTCCTTCCCATTAAAAGCCTACATTAGGTTCCCTCCAATTCCAGCAGCAGCAGTACTGAGACACAAATAGAAGGAAAGACTCAGGGTCTCGTGGGGGTTCCCAGATATAATCCTTAGGGTTAAGTATACATCAGCAGGTCAAGTAATGTTTTTGTGGCTGGAGCACCAGCCTCTATTGAGCTATAGGATATCAAAAAACCCTGACCACAATGGTGGCTTGCAGCAGAGAGCTCTTCATCCCTCTTGAAGAGCAATATGCCAAGACCATAAATCCTTAACAACCAGATTTTGTTTGCTGTTTTATAAAATGTCTCTTCTTCTTGCTATGTGGCAGAACAGAGAAGGTATGAAAGGTATGTTTCCATCTTTGCATCTTGTTTTTATAATGCTACCACATATAGAATCATACCTGGGTCTGTTTTATGTTATCCTAAGGTCTTTTGGTTTTAAATATTCCTCTTTGAATTACCACTTTAGTGGAGAAGGACTAGTCAGCTAGTGGAAGACTGTTGCAATTTTGTTATACTTTCTTCTATACTGTGTTATTTTCTAGTCTTCTTTTAACATTTCAACCTGAAGGGAAGGAAAAAAATATGCCTTTGCAACTTCTTTCTTTCTCTATCCTTTACTACCTCCCCAGAGAAAAGAGAGGCGGAAGTGATAGGTCAGAACTCAGTATTGAATGTCATTTAAAAGATATCCAATAATCAGTGGGTTTTTGCTTCCAGCTTTTGTCCCTGGATCAGCATTTGCTCCTCTGTGTCCATGATGCAGGTGCAGGCACACCCTGAGCAGAGCTTGCAGTTCCAGCTCAGATTGGGGATGATGTGTGACACATACTTCCCAGTCTTGTCCCTGTGACCTGTAGGGTAAGTAGATTCAGAGTCATCTCCACAAACTGCAGAAATGGAAAGGAGTAGGGCTGTCTACTTTGGCTTACAGGCTCATTGTTTCTGAAATTATATACAGACACACACACACACACACACACACACACACACACACGTATTTTTTACTTCAGGTCTATATATTCTGGATATATTATATATATCCAGAAAAAGTCCTACACCTACTCTTGTTTGTATAAAAGATGTTTAGGCTGGTGCTGTGGCTTATGCCTGCAATCCCAGCTGTTTCGGAAGCCAAGGCAGGGGGTTCATTTGAGTCTCTATAAAAAAAATAAACAAAAATATAAGGTATTTGGCTGGTAAAAAATAGGTTGGTGCTTTATTTCCCACTTGCTTATTTTTCATTTTCTTTTGTTATTGTTGTTACTGTTGGTGTGTGTGTGACTACCAACCCCAGAAAGCTGTAATGATGTATAATATGATTTCAGTGTCAAAACTCCACCTTTATGTGCATAACAACTCTATATTTCTTTTCTCTATCATGTAATACTCCAAAGATAGTTAGAGTGAAGAGGAGAGGTGTTCAGAAAAAGGGCAGGGATTTGAAGAGACAGAGGGAAATTCTCAACTCAGCCTTTAACCTAGATGTTTCCTTCAGCACAGCCACCCAGAGTCCTTCCTTCCCTTGGCAGATGTGGCAGATATGGCTCGTTGCCCACCAGTGTTCATACTCTTCCAAATTCTTAGCTAGGTTCCTGGCTAGTCAACTGGAGACTCCTCCTTTTCTAGCCCCACTGTGGCCAGGTGATGGAGCCCTGTGGCGTGTGGGCCACTTCTCGATCTTGCTCTTACGTAGAGCAAGTCTTTCTTCTTGTCACTCTCCTCTGCCACTGGCTGGCATGCAGGCATGATGGCAGAGGGAGATGCCTGGAATCCAGAGATCAAGTGTATTTTGAGAATGACAGACCTTCTCTGGCAGCCTTGAACTTCTTATGTTTGAATATTAGGTGAAAAAAATAAGTTTTTATAATCCTTAAGCCATTATGTCTTGTATTTCTTTTGTTGTTGTATTAGTTGGGAGTCTATCCCAACTAGTACAAGTAAAGGTGTTCTTCAGAAACCTGGCCTCCTCTTTTCCCTTGCATTTGCTTTACCCCAGTCCCACATTACACAGATCCTAGTTCACATCATAGTTTTCAAGATGCTTTTGACCCTGATACAATTTGAGGGCTAAATCCCATTTTACGTCTAGGCATGAAGAGATACATAGCCCTTCCTCTTTACTGATGTTCTTCTAAGCTAGTGTTACCTTCCCATCATTATAAAATCAGAGATACTCATATTCATTTTTAGCCTCTTCATTTTTAATCCTTACCAAAAGTAAATAAAATCTTCCAGATATTTATGAGTTCACCTTTGCAAATAAAATGACAGACTGATGAATGGTGTCTGATTCTCGCCCATTAATAATTTAAACATATTTTTTTCATTTGTCATAGTTGCCTTCATCAGTTTCTCTGTGGTAAATGCATATGCTCTTCTGGAACATTTTTCACTACAATGCATAGCAAACATTCCAAACATTCCAAAGAGAATCCCAAAGGAAAAAATCTACAGTATAAATTTCCAGACATTGCAGAAACTGTGAAAGGTAGGGTATGGAATTCAGAGACTCAGGTATTTTAAATTTGGCAGACCTATGTTTAAATATCACTTATTATCTATGAATGCAGATGAATTTTACCTCTCCAGACCTCAGCTTCTTCTCTGTAAGAGAGAAAAGCAATAGTGCCTTATGCAGATTAAATGACCAAATACAGGTAATGTGTGCTTTGTAGAGCAGATGCCCCTGGCTGACACGTGATAGCCACCTCCTTACTAATTATTAGTTCCTCTCTCTGTAATGTCTTGATTCTTTTTTTAATTTGCCTTGACAGTCCATGTATTTGGAATCAGTGTCTGAAACCATAATGTTCGCCTGATTTAGGGAGAGTGAATGTTTTGTCAAGCCGTTGGGGCCAACTCCAAATTCACAAAAACAACACAAAATGCTTACTGAACTGTAGAGTGCTAATTATGCACCCTATTTATAATAATCTTACAAAGTCTCATTACCTACAGCAGTCACAAAGCATTCATCTCATTTCTGTTTAGGCTGGGAGAATTACAGGAAGGCCTTGCCACTCTTTCTGGAGTTTTCTGTATTTGATGACATTTCCCTAGCTTGCTGCAAAACAGCAGCTGCAATTAATTACTTTTTGAATCGACTAGAGGACAGCTTGCAAGTTTTCTGCTGCCCTCTGTCAATTCTGACACGATGAATTCTTTTTTAGAGTTTCCATACAACTTGCATTTTAAGCATTTCAAAGATAACAGGGCCTGAACATAGAATAGTAGGATGGGTGACCATTTTCTATTCAATATTTTTCCAGGAAATGCAGCACTATAATTATAATCAATCAACTTGCGATCCTAATGTTTGAAATTAACAGATTTTTTTTACTCTTAAGAGAAGTCTGAAACTTTACAGAAATTTCATTGTTAAGATGACATCATTTTATGCCTCTAAGAGGATAATAAAAATGTCCACCACTTTGGGCTTGCCTATCCTACCATCATCATTTTCCAAAATTTCAATCATCTGAAAACGAAACACAATTAACAAGGAAAATCCCAACCTGAAAGTTCTTGTCAGTTCCATTTAGTCAATAGTTGCAAATACTGCTTCCCTGTTTGGAGGCTGTGTGAAGGGAAGTGTCTTGCATTTATTATCTTTTCAAGTGTTCAAGTCGTAATTTGTCTGTCTATGACCTGAACACTAGAAAAGGAAATTTAACAGATGTTGCTAGAGCCTATTGTCATAACTGACACTAGAGCAAGGTGGAAGTAGTTAATTTTGCCAAAATTTCTATAACACCAAATCAGGCAATTATCCCCCAGTTGATAATTTGTAAACTATTTCAGTTGATATTTTTGATTATAGGCTTTATATAGGAAATCTAGTATTCTACAAATTCACTTTAAGCTGAGTGATGTTATGTACATTTTATTGAAATATGTGTGTGTGTGTGTGTGTGTGTGTGTGTGTGTGTTGCAATAATTTTGGGGGAAGAGGTAATTTTTGGTTACATGAATAAGTTCTTTAGTGGTGATTTCTGATATTGCAGTTTACCCATCACCCGAGCAGTGTTAACTGTCCCCAGTATGTGGTTTTTTATTTCTCATCCCACTCCCACTCTTCCCTCCAAGCCCCCAAAGTTCATTATGTAATTGTTATGCCTTTGCATCCTCATAGCTTAACTCCCTCTTATAAGGAAAAGAGAATGTACAATATTTGGTTTTTCATTCCTGAGTTACTTCACTTACAATATTGACCTCCAGCTACATCCAAGTTGTCACCAGGACCATAATTTTGTTCTGTTTTTTTTGACGGAGTAGTATTCCATGGTGTATATATACCACATTTTCTTTATTCACTGGTTGATTGATGGACATTTAGCTTGATTCTGTACTTTTGCAGTTGCGAATTGTGCTGCTATAAACATGCATGTGCATATGTCGTTTTCATGTATCTTCTTTTTCTTTGGGTAGAGGGATTGCTACCAGTAGAGGGGTTGCTGGATCAAATGGTAGTTCTCCTTTTAGTTATTTAAGAAATCTTGGCCCGACTTTCAAGATGGCCACCTAAGAACAGCTCAGGACTTCAGCTCCCAGTGAAAGTGCAGAGGGTGAGTGGACGCCGCATTTCCAGACGAACTCTTATTGCCCACAGACCAGGAGATACCCAGGCAGAGGGGTCGCCAGCGTCGCAGTCCCAGCCGGTGCGGCTGTTTTGGCCCCCGCGGGGCTGATTCCACCCGCGCGGCTGCTGTGACCACTCCCTGTTGCTGCGGTTCTCCGGTTCTCCATACAAAAGCCACTGGTCTGGGAGCCCTCTTGGCTGGCGAGCAGAGCCTTGGGACGGCAGAATAGCCCATTCATCTGAAATAGCGAGCCAGGCCAGGAGATTCCTAGGCAAAAAATCCGCCAGGAGCCGGCGCCGCGGTTCGAGCCGACTCCGTGAGTCGCAGCACGGGAGATCCCGGCGCCTTTTCAACAAGCGACCAGAACGCGGGGTCCTTCAACTTAAAAGAAAAGACTCTGAGTCAGGGAGCCAGGTGATCAGGCTCGGTTGGTCCCACCCCTCCACCCCCAACAACAACGAAAACAAAAACAGTAATTGGAAACCCTCTGGGTTGAGCCCTTCAAACCAAGCACAGCTGAACCTGGACGGTCCGGCTTCGTGGGGGAGGGGCTTCCGCCATTACTGAGACTCTCCACCGCTACGGAGGCAGGCTGCCGTTGCCTAGGCAACCCGCCGTTGCCGAGGCAACCTGCCACAACAGAGAGAGTCCGCCATAACAGAGGCGGGGCCACCATTGCCCAGACAGTTCTAACTACGCCCATATAAAAAGGACTACAGGGAAGAGCTCAGGGCAGCTGGGCGGAGCCCACAGCAGCTCAGCAAAGCCCCTGCGGGCAGGCAGAGGCTAGGCGTGCTGCTAGCTGGGCGGGTCCGACCTGAAAAAAAAAAAAAATCAAAAAAGGCAGTAGTGCAACGGAAACTCATAAAGCTCCAACTCCCTGGGACAGAGACAGACAACAGGTGGATAAACCCACAAAAATGGGTAGAAACCAGCGTAAAAAGGATGAAAACTCCCGAAACCAGAACACCTCTCCTCCTAAAAGTGATCACAACTCCTCACCAGCAAGGGAACCAGACTGGATGGAGAAGGAGGGTGATGAAATGACAGAATCAGACTTCAGAAGATGGGTAGTAAGAAACTACAATGAGCTAAAAGAACATGTTCTAACCCATCGCAAAGAAAATAGGAACCTTGAAAAAAGATTGGACGAACTGCTGACGAGAATGGACAGCATAGAGAGGAGAATAAATGAATTGATGGAGCTGAAAAACGCAACACGAGAACTTCGTGAAGCATGCACAAGCTTCAACAGCCGAATTGACCAAGCAGAAGAAAGGATATCAGAGGTCGAAGACCAACTCAATGAAATAAAAAGAGAAGGCAAGAACAGAGAAAAAAGCGCAAAAAGGAATGAACAAAATCTTCAAGAAATGTGGGACTATGTGAAAAGACCTAATCTACGTCTGATAGGTGTACCTGAATGTGATGAAGAGAATGAATCCAAGCTGGAAAATACTCTTCAGGATATTATCCAGGAAAACTTCCCCAACCTAGCAAGGCAGACCAATATTCAAATCCAGGAAATACAGAGAACACCACAGAGATATTCCTCAAGAAGAGCAACCCCAAGGCACATAATCGTCAGATTCACCAGGGTTGAAATGAAAGAGAAAATGCTAAGGGCAGCCAGAGAGAAAGGTGGGGTTACCCACAAAGGGAAGCCCATTAGACTCACAGCAGATCTCTCAGCAGAAACCCTACAAGCCAGAAGAGATTGGGGGCCAATATTCAACATGCTTAAAGAAAAGAACTTTCAACCCAGGATCTCCTATCCAGCCAAACTCAGCTTCATAAGTGAAGGAAAAATAAAATCCTTTGTGAACAAGCAAGCACTCAGAGATTTCATCACCACCAAACCTGCTCTACAAGAACTCCTGAAAGAGGCTCTACACATATAAAGGAACAACCAGTACCAGCCACTCCAAAAACACACCAAATGGTAAAAAAGCAGCAACACAATCAAGAATCTGCATCAACTAACCAACAAAACAGCCAGGTAGCATCAAAATGACAGCATCAAATTCACACATAACAATACTATCCCTAAATGTCAATGGACTAAATGCCCCAATCAAAAGACACAGACTGGCAAATTGGATAAAAAGCCAAAACCCATCAGTGTGCTGTATCCAGGAAACCCATCTTACATGCAAGGATACACAAAGGCTCAAAATAAAGGGATGGAGGAAGATCTACCAAGCAAATGGAGAGCAAAAAAAGGCAGGAGTTGCAATTCTCATCTCTGATAAAATAGACTTTAAAGCAACAAAGATCAAAAGAGACAAAGAAGGACATTACATACTGGTAAAAGGATCACTGCAACAAGAAGAGCTAACGATCCTAAATATATATGCACCCAATACAGGAGCACCCAGATACATAAGGCAAGTTCTTAATGACTTACAAAGAGACTTAGACTCCCACACAATAATAGTGGGAGACTTTAACACCCCATTGTCAATATTAGACAGATCAACCAGACAGAAAATCAACAAGGATATCCAGGACCTGAACACAGACCTGGAACGAGCAAACCTAATAGACATTTACAGAACTCTCCACCCCAAATCCACAGAATATACATTCTTCTCAGCACCACATCACACCTACTCTAAAATTGACCACATAATTGGCAATAAATCACTCCTCAGCAAATGCAAAAGAACAGAAATCATAACAAACAGTCTCTCAGACCACAGTGCAATCGAGTTAGAACTCAGAATGCAGAAACTAACTCAGAACCGCACAGCTTCATGGAAACTGAACAACTTGCTCTTGAATGTCGACTGGATAAACAGTGAAATGAAGGCAGAAATAAAGATGTTCTTCGAAACCAATGAGAACGAAGACACAACATACCAGAATCTCTGGGACACATTTAAAGCAGTCTCTAGAGGAAAATATATAGCAATGAGTGCCCACATGAGAAGAAAGGAGAGATCTAAAATTGACACCCTATCATCAAAATTGAAAGAGCTAGAGGAGCAAGATCAAAAAAACTCAAAACCTAGCAGAAGACAGGAAATAACTAAGATCAGAGCAGAACTGAAGGAAATAGAGACACAAAAAACTCTTCAAAAAATCAATAAATCCAGGAGCTGGTTTTTTGAAAAGATCAACAAAATAGACAGACCACTAGCCAGATTAATAAAAAAGAAAAGAGAGAATAACCAAATTGATGCAATAAAAAACGATAAAGGGGATATCACCACAGATTCCACAGAAATCCAAACCATCATCAGAGATTATTACAAACAACTCTATGGACATAAACTAGTAAACCTGGAAGAAATGGATAAATTCCTGGACACCTGCAACCTCCCAAGCCTAAACCTGGAAGAAGCCGAAACCCTGAATAGACCAATAACATGGTCTGAAGTCGAGGCAGCAATAAAGAGCCTACCACCCAAAAAAAGCCCAGGTCCAGATGGGTTCACAGCTGAATTCTACCAGACATACAAGGAGGAGCTGATACCATTCCTTCTGAAACTATTCCAGACAATCCAAAAAGAGGGAATCCTTCCCAAATCATTTTACGAGACAAACATCATCCTGATACCAAAACCCGGCAGAGACTCAACAAGAAAAGAAAATTTCAGGCCAATATCCATGATGAACATAGATGCAAAAATCTTCAATAAAATACTGGCAAACCGATTGCAACAGCATATCAAAAAGCTCATCCACCATGATCAAGTAGGATTCATCCCGGGGATGCAAGGCTGGTTCAACATACGCAAGTCCATAAATGTAATTCACCACATAAACAGAACCAAAGACAAAAACCACATGATTATCTCGATTGATGCAGAGAAGGCTTTTGACAAAATTCAACAACCCTTTATGCTAAAAACCCTCAATAAACTAGGTATTGACGGAACGTATCTCAAAACAATAAAAGCTATTTACGACAAACCAACAGCCAATATCATACTGAATGGGCAAAAACTGGAAGCATTCCCTTTGAAATCTGGCACTAGACAAGGATGCCCTCTCTCACCACTCCTATTTAATATAGTACTGGAAGTTCTAGCCAGAGCAATCAGGCAAGAAAAAGAAATAAAGGGTATCCAAATTGGAAAGGAGGAAATCAAATTGTCTCTATTTGCAGATGACATGATTGTATATCTGGAAGACCCCATCATCTCAGCCCAAAATCTCCTGAAACTGATAAACAACTTCAGCAAAGTCTCAGGATACAAAATCAACGTGCAAAAATCACAAGCATTCCTATACACCAGTAATAGACTTCAAGAGAGCCAAATCAAGAACGAACTGCCATTCACAATTGCTACAAAGAGAATAAAGTACCTAGGAATACAACTAACAAGGAACGTAAAGGACCTCTTCAAGGAGAACTACAAGCCATTGCTCAACGAAATAAGAGAGGATACAAACAGATGGAGAAACATTCCATGTTCATGGTTAGGAAGAATCAACATCGTGAAAATGGCCATACTGCCCAAAGTAATTTACAGACTCAATGCTATTCCCATCAAGCTACCAATGACCTTCTTCACAGAACTGGAAAAAAACACCTTAAACTTCATATGGAACCAAAAGAGAGCCCGCATAGCCAAGTCAATTCTAAGCAAAAAGAACAAAGCGGGAGGCATCACACTACCGGACTTCAAACTATACTACAAGGCTACAGTAATCAAAGCAGCATGGTACTGGTACCAAAACAGAGATATAGACCAATGGAACAGAACAGAGGCCTCACAGGAAATACAGCATACCCACAACCATCTGATCTTCGACAAACCTGACAAAAACAAGCAATGGGGAAAGGACTCCCTGTTTAATAAATGGTGTTGGGAAAACTGGCTAGCCATGTGCAGAAAGCAGAAACAGGACCCCTTCCTGACACCTTACACCAAAATTAACTCCAGATGGATTAAAGACTTAAACATCAGACCTAATACCATAAAAACCTTAGAAGAAAATCTAGGCAAAACCATTCAGGACATAGGTGTAGGCAAGGACTTCATGACCAAAACGCCAAAAGCAATGGCAACAAAAGCCAAAATAGACAAATGGGACCTAATCAAACTCCACAGCTTCTGCACGGCAAAAGAAACAGTCAGTAGAGTGAATCGGCAACCAACAGAATGGGAAAAAATTTTTGCAGTCTACCCATCTGACAAGGGGCTGATATCCAGAATTTACAAAGAACTAAAGCAGATCTACAAGAAAAAAACAAACAAGCCCATTCAAAAATGGGCAAAGGATATGAACAGATACTTTACAAAAGAAGACATACAGGAGGCCAACAAATATATGAAAAAATGCTCATCATCACTGGTCATCAGAGAAATGCAAATCAAAACCACATTGAGATACCACCTCACACCAGTTAGAATGGCGATCATTAAAAAATCGGGAAACAACAGATGCTGGAGAGGATGTGGAGAAATAGGAACACTTTTACACTGTTGGTGGGAATGTAAATTAATTCAACCATTGTGGAAGACAGTGTGGCGATTCCTCAAGGACTTAAAAATAGAAATCCCATTTGACCCAGCAATCCCATTACTGGGTATATATCCAAAGGATTATAAATCATTCTACTACAAGGACACGTGCACACGAATGTTCATTGCAGCACTGTTTACAATAGCAAAGACCTGGAACCAACCCAAATGCCCAACGATGATAGACGGGATAGGGAAAATGTGGTACATATACACCATGGAATATTATGCAGCCATCAAAAACGATGAGTTCACGTCCTTTATAGGGACATGGATGAACCTGGAAACCATCATTCTCAGCAAACTGACACAAGAGCAGAAAATCAAACACCGTATATTCTCGCTCATAGGCGGGTGTTGAACAATGAGAACACATGGACACAGGGAGGGGAGCACTACACACTGGGGTCTGTTGGGGGTAAATGGGGGAGGGGTGGGGGGTGGGGAGGTGGGAAGAGATAGCATGGGGAGAAATGACAGATACAGGTGAGGGGACGGAAGGCAGCAAAGCACACTGCCATGTGTGTACCTATGCAACAATCTTGCATGTTCATCACATGTACCCCAAAACCTAAAATGCAATAAAAAAAAGAAAAAAAAAAAAAAAAAAAAAAGAAATCTTTATACTGTTTTCCACAGTGGTCTTACTAGGTTACATTCCCACTAGCAGTGTAAAGGAGTTCCCTTTTTACCACATTCACGTCAACATCTATTATTTTTTTATTTTTAAATTATGGTCATCCTTTCAAGAGCAAGGGGGTATCTCACTGTGGTTTTAATTTGCATTTTTCTGATAATTAGTGATGTTGAGCATTTATACAAATGTTTGTTGGTCATTTGTCTATCTTCTTTTGATAATTGTCTATTCATGTCCTTTGCCCACTTGGTGAGATTATTTGTTTCTTTCACGTTAATTTGTTAGAGTTCCTTGTAGATTCTGGATATTAGTCTTTTGTCAGATACATAGTTTGTGAATATTTTCTCCCACTCTGTGGGTTGTCTGTTTACTCTTCTGATTATTTCTTTTGCCGTGAAGAAGTTTTTTTGTTTAGTTAGGTCCCATCTATTTATTTTTGTTTTTGTTTCTTTTGCTTTTGGGTTTTTAGTCATGAATTCTTTGCCTAGGTCAATATCTAGAAGAGTTTTTCTGATATCTTCTAGAATTTTTATGGTTTCAGATATTAGATTAAAGTCTTTGGTGTATGTTGAGTTGATTTTTGTATAAGGGGAAAGATGAGCATCCAGTTTCATTCTTCTGCATGTGGCTTACCAGTTATAGCAGCACTATTTATTAAATAGGGTGTCCTTTCCTCACTTTATATTTTTGTATGCTTTAGCAAAGATCAGTTGGCTGTATTTGGCTTTATTTCTGGGTTTTCTGTTCTGTTCCGTTGGTCCCTATTCTTTTTTTACATCAGTACCATATTGTTTTGTTAACTATAGCCCTGTAGTATAATTAGAAGTCAGGTAATGTGATGCCTCCAAATTTATTTTTGCTTAGTATTGCTTTGTCTATGTGGGCCCTTTCTTGGTTCCAAATGTTTTTTAGGATTATTTATCTAGTTGTATAAAGAATGATGATGGCATTTTGGTGTGAATTGCAACGAATCTGTAGCTTGCTTTTGACAGTATGGTTATTTTCACAATATTTATTCTACCCATCCATGAGCATGGGATATGTTTCCATTTGTTTGTGTTGCTTAAGACTTCTTTCAGCAGTGTTTTGTAGTTGTCCTTGAAGAGATCTTTGACCTCCTGGATTAAGTATATTTCTAAGTATTTCTTTATATTTTTTGGTAACTGTTGTGAAAGAAATTGAGTTATTGATTGATTGTCAACATTGTAATTGTTGGTGTATAGCAGTGTTACTAATTTGTGTACATTGACTTTGTATTCTGAAAGTTTACTAAATTCATTGATAAGATCTAGAAGCTTTTTGGATGAGTCTTTAGGGTTTTCTAGGTATACAATTATATCACTGGCAAATAGCAACACATTGATTTTTCCAACCTGGATGCCCTTTATTTCTTTCTCCTGTCTAATTGTTCTAGCTAGGACTTGCAGTAATACATTGAATAGAAGTGGTGAACGTGGAATCCTTGTCTTGTTACAGTTCTCAGGGGCGATACTTTCAAATTTTCCCCATTCAGTATGATGTTCATTGTGGATTTGTCACACACGGCTTTTATTAACTTGAGGTATGTCCTTTCTATGACAATTTTGTTGAGGATTTTTATTTTTTAAAATGTTTGATTTTATCAAATGCTTTTTATGTGTCAATTGAGATGATCATATGATTCTTGTTTTTAATTCTGTTTATGGGATAGATCACATTTGTTGACTTCTGTGTATTAAACCATCCTTGCATCCCTGATATTAAATCTACTGGATCATGATGTATTGTCTTTTTGCTATGTGGCTGGATTCAGTTAGCTAGTATTTTGTTGAGGATTTTTGCATCTATGTTCATCAAGGATATTGGTCTGTAGTTACCTTTTTTGTTGTTATGTTCTTTCTTCGTTTTGGTATTAGGGTGATACTGTCTTCATAGAATGATTTAAGAAGAATTCCCTCTTTCTCTATCTTTTGAAGTAGTTTCATTAGGATTGGTACCATTTTTTTTTTAATGTCTGATAGAATTTAGCTGTGAATCTGTCTAGTCCCAGACTTTTTTGTTGGCTTTTTTTTTTTGATTACTGATTCAGTGTTGCTGCTTGTTATTGGTCTGTTCAGAGTTTGTATTTCTTCCTAATTTAATCTAGGAAGGTTGTATATTTCCAGGAATTTATCCATCTTCTGTAGATTTTCTAGTTTGTGCACATAAAGGTGTTCCTAGTAGCCTTGAATGATCTTTTGTATTTCTTTGGTATTGGTTATATCTCCTGTTTCATTTCTAATTGAGCTTATTTGAAACATCTCTCCTCTTGTCTTGGTTAATCTCACTAGTGATTTGTCAATTTTGTTTATCTTTTCAAAGAACCAGATTTTTGTTTCATTTATGTATTGTATATTTTGTTTCAACTTCATTAAGTTCTCCTCTGATCTTTGTTACTACTTTTCTCCTGCTGGTTTGGTTTTAATTAGTTATTGTTTCACTAGTCCCTTGAGGCTTTACATTACATTGTTTGTTTGTGCTCTTTCAGACTTTTTGATGTAGGCATTTAATGCCATGAACTTTCCTTTCAGCATCACCTTTGCCATCTCCCCAAGGTTTTGATATGTAGTCACTATTAGCAATTAATTCAATTAATTTTTAAACTTCCATCTTGGTTTTATTAATGCAAAGATTATTCAAGAGCGTATTTTTAAATTTACATGTATTTACATACTTTGGGTTTTTTTTGGACTTTTATCTTTTTTTTATTGCATTTTAAGTTTTGGGGTACATGTGAAGAACATGCAAGATTGTTACATAGGTACACACATGGCAGTGTGGTTTGCTGCCTTCCGTCCCCTCACTTGTATCTGTCATTTCTCCCCATGCTATCTCTTCCCACCTCCCCACCCCCCATCCCTCCCCCATTTCCCCCCAACAGACCCCAGTGTGTAGTGCTCCCTTCCCTGTGTCCATGTGTTCTCAGTGTTCAACACCCGCCTATGAGTGAGAACATGCGGTGTTTGATTTTCTGCTCTTGTGTCAGTTTGCTGAGAATGATGGTTTCCAGGTTCATCCATGTCCCTACAAAGGACACGAACTCATCGTTTTTGATGGCTGCGTAATATTCCATGGTGTATATGTACCACATTTTCCCTATCCAGTCTGTCATCATTGGGCATTTGGGTTGGTTCCAGGTCTTTGCTATTGTAAACAGTGCTGCAATGAACATTCGTGTGCACGTGTCCTTATAGTAGAATGATTTATAATCCTTTGGATATATACCCAGTAATGGGATTGCTGGGTCAAATGGGATTTCTATTTTAAAGTCCTTGAGGAATCGCCACACTGTCTTCCACAATGGTTGAATTAATTTACATTCCCACCAACAGTGTAAAAGTGTTCCTATTTCTCCACATGATCTCCAGTATCTGTGGTTTCCAGATTTTTTAGTGATCACCATTCTAACTGGTGTGAGATGGTATCTCAATGTGGTTTTGATTTGCATTTCTCTGATGACCAGTGATGATGAGCATTTTTTCATATGTTTGTTGGCCTCCTGTATGTCTTCTTTTGTAAAGTATCTGTTCATATCCTTCGCCCATTTTTGAATGGGCTTGTTTGTTTTTTTCTTGTAGATCTGTTTTAGTTCTTTGTAAATTCTGGATATCAGCCCCTTGTCAGATGGGTAGACTGCAAAAATTTTTTCCCATTCTGTTGGTTGCCGATTCACTCTACTGACTGTTTCTTTTGCCGTGCAGAAGCTGTGGAGTTTGATTAGGTCCCATTTGTCTATTTTGGCTTTTGTTGCCATTGCTTTTGGCGTTTTGGTCATGAAGTCTTTGCCTATGCCTATGTCCTGAATGGTTTTGCCTAGATTTTCTTCTAGGGTTTTTATGGTGTTAGGTCTGATGTTTAAGTCTTTAATCCATCTGGAGTTAATTTTGGTGTAAGGTGTCAGGAAGGGGTCCTGTTTCTGCTTTCTGCACATGGCTAGCCAGTTTTCCCAACACCATTTATTAAACAGGGAATCCTTTCCCCATTGCTTGTTTCTGTCAGGTTTGTTGAAAATCAGATGGTTGTGGGTATGTTGTATTACCTCTGAGGCCTCTGTTCTGTTCCATTGGTCTATATCTCTGTTTTGGTACCAGTACCATGCTGTTTTGATTACTGTAGCCTTGTAGTATAGTTTGAAGTCCGGTAGTGTGATGCCTCCTGCTTTGTTCTTTTTGTTTAGAAATGACTTGGCTATGCGGGCTCTCTTTTGATTCCATATGAAGTTTAAGGTGTTGTTTTCCAGTTCTGTGAAGAAGGTCATTGGTAGCTTGATGGGAATAGCGTTGAATCTGTAAATTATTTTGGGCAGTATGGCCATTTTCACAATGTTGATTCTTCCTAACCATGAACATGGAATGTTTCTCCATCTGCTTGTGTCCTCTCTTATTTCGTTGAGCAGTGGCTTGTAGTTCTCCTTGAAGAGGTCCTTTACTTTCCTTGTTAGTTGTCTTCCTAGGTATTTTATTCTCTTTGTAGCAACTGTGAATGGCAGTTCGTTCTTGATTTGGCTCTCTTTAAGTCTGTTACTGGTGTATAGGAATGCTTGTGATTTTTGCACATTGATTTTGTATCCTTAGACTTTGCCGAAGTTGTTTATCAGTTTCAGGAGATTTTGGGCTGAGACGATGGGGTCTTCTAGATATACAATCATGTCATCTGCAAATAGAGACAATTTGATTTCCTCCTTTCCTATTTGAATACCCTTTATTTCTTTTTCTTGCCTGATTGCTCTGGCTAGAACTTCCAGTACTATATCTAATAGCAGTGGTGAGAGAGGGCATCCTTGTCTAGTGCCAGATTTCAAAGGGAATGCTTCCAGTTTTTGCCCATTCAGTATGATATTGGCTGTTGGTTTGTCATAAAAAGCTTTTATTGTTTTGAGATATGTTCCGTCAATACCTAGTTTATTGAGGGTTTTTAGCATAAAGGGTTGTTGAATTTTGTCAAAAGCCTTCTCTGCATCAATCGAGATAATCATGTGGTTTTTGTCTTTGGTTCTGTTTATGTGGTGAATTACGTTTATGGACTTGCGTATGTTGAACCAGCCTTGCATCCCCGGGATGAATCCTACTTGATCATGGTGGACGAGCTTTTTGATATGTTGCTGCAATTGGTTTGCCAGTATTTTATTGAAGATTTTTGCATCTATGTTCATCATGGATATTGGCCTGAAATTTTCTTTTCTTGTTGAGTCTCTGCCGGGTTTTGGTATCAGGATGATGTTTGTCTCGTAAAATGATTTGGGAAGGATTCCCTCTTTTTGGATTGTCTGGAATAGTTTCAGAAGGAATGGTATCAGCTCCTCTTTGTATGTCTGGTAGAATTCGGCTGTGAACCCATCTGGACCTGGGCTTTTTTTGGGTGGTAGGCTCTTTATTGCTGCCTCGACTTCAGACCATGTTATTGGTCTATTCAGGGTTTTGGCTTCTTCCACATTTAGGCTTGGGAGGATGCAGGTGTCCAGGAATTTATCCATTTCTTCCAGGTTTACTAGTTTATGTGCATAGAGTTGTTTGTAATAATCTCCGATGATGGTTTGGATTTCTGTGGAATCTGTGGTGATATCCCCTTTATTGCTTTTTATTGCATCAATTTGGTTATTCTCTCTTTTCTTTTTTATTAATCTGGCTAGTGGTCTGTCTATTTTGTTGGTCTTTTCGAAAAACCAGCTCCTGGCTTTATTGATTTTTTGAAGAGTTTTTTGTGTCTCTATTTCCTTCAGTTCTGCTCTGATCTTAGTTATTTCCTGTCTTCTGCTAGGTTTTGAGTTTTTTTGATCTTGCTCCTCTAGCTCTTTCAATTTTGATGATAGGGTGTCAATTTTAGATCTCTCCTTTCTTCTCATGTGGGCACTCATTGCTATATATTTTCCTCTAGAGACTGCTTTAAATGTGTCCCAGAGATTCTGGTATGTTGTGTCTTCGTTCTCATTGGTTTTGAAGAACATCTTTATTTCTGCCTTCATTTCATTGTTTATCCAGTGAACATTCAAGAGCAAGTTGTTCAGTTTCCATGAAGCTGTGTGGTTCTGAGTTAGCTTCTGCATTCTGACTTTTAACTCGATTGCACTGTGGTCTGAGAGACTGTTTGTTATGATTTCTGTTCTTTTGCATTTGCTGAGGAGTGATTTATTGCCAATTATGTGGTCAATTTTAGAGTAGGTGTGATGTGGTGCTGAGAAGAATGTATATTCTGTGGATTTGGGGTGGAGAGTTCTGTAAATGTCTATTAGGTTTGCTTGTTCCAGGTCTGAGTTCAGGTCCTGGATATCCTTGTTGATTTTCTGTCTGGTTGATCTGTCTAATATTGACAATGGGGTGTTAAAGTCTCCCACTATTATTGTGTGGGAGTCTAAGTCTCTTTGTAAGTCATTAAGAACTTGCCTTATGTATCTGGGTGCTCCTGTATTGGGTGCGTATATATTTAGGATCATTAGCTCTTCTTGTTGCAGTGATCCTTTTACCATTATGTAATGTCCTTCTTTGTCTCTTTTGATCTTTGTTGCTTTAAAGTCTATTTTATCAGAGATGAGAATTGCAACTCCTGCCTTTTTTTGCTCTCCATTTGCTTGGTAGATCTTCCTCCATCCCTTTATTTTGAGCCTTTGTGTATCCTTGCATGTAAGATGGGTTTCCTGGATACAGCACACTGATGGGTTTTGGCTTTTTATCCAATTTGCCAGTCTGTGTCTTTTGATTGGGGCATTTAGTCCATTGACATTTAGAGATAGTATTGTTATGTGTGAATTTGATACTGTCATTTTGATGCTACCTGGCTGTTTTGTTGGTTAGTTGATACAGATTCTTGATTGTGTTGATGCTCTTTTAACATTTGGTGTGTTTTTGGAGTGGCTGGTACTGGTTGTTCCTTTATATGTGTAGAGCCTCTTTCAGGAGTTCTTGTAGAGCAGGTTTGGTGGTGATGAAATCTCTGAGTACTTGCTTGTTCACAAAGGATTTTATTTTTCCTTCACTTATGAAGCTTAGTTTGGCTGGATAGGACATTCTGAGTTGAAAGTTCTTTTCTTTAATGATGTTGGATATTGGCCCCCAATCTCTTCTGGCTTGTAGGGTTTCTGCTGAGAGATCTGCTGTGAGTTTAATGGGCTTCCCTTTGTGGGTAACCCAACCTTTTTCTCTGGCTGCCCTTAGCATTTTCTCTTTCATTTCAACCCTGGCGAATCTGACGATTATGTGCCTTGGGGTTGCTCTTCTTGAGGAATATCTTTGTGGTATTCTCTGTATTTCCTGTATTTGAATATTGGCCTGCCTTTCTAGGTTGGGGAAGTTTTCCTGAATCATATCCTGAAGAGTATTTTTCAGCTTGGATTCATTCTCTTCATCACCTTCAGGTACACCTATCAGACGTAGATTAGGTCTTTTCACATAGTCCCACAATTCTTGAAGATTTTGTTCATTCCTTTTTGTGCTTTTTTCTCTGTTCTTGCCTTCTCTTTTTATTTCATTGAGTTGATCTTCGACCTCTGATATCCTTTCTTCTGCTTGGTCAATTCAGCTGTTGAAGCTTGTGCATGCTTCACGAAGTTCTCGTGTTGTGTTTTTCAGCTCCATCAATTCACTTATATTCCTCTCTATGCTGTCCATTCTCGTTAGCATTTTGTCCAATCTTTTTTCAAGGTTCCTAGTTTCTTTGCGTTGGGTTAGAACATGTTCTTTTAGCTCACTGTAGTTTCTTACTACCCACCTTCTGAAGTCTAATTCTGTCATTTCATCACCCTCCTTCTCCATCCGGTCCGGTTCCCTTACTGGTGAGGAGTTGTGATCCCTTTTAGGAGAGGTGTTCTGGTTGCGGGAGTTTTCATCCTTTTTGCGCTGGTTTCTTCCCATTTTTGTGGGTTTATCCACCTGTTGTCTTTGTAGTTACTGTCTTTCAGATTGGGTCTCTGAGTGAGCTTCTAGTTCATGGATGCTGAAGTTACTTCTTCTTTTTTTTTTTTTAAGCTTTCCTTCTAACAGTCTGGCCCCTCTGCTGTAGGACTGCTGAGGTCCTCTCCAGGCCCTGCTTACCTGGGGATCACCTGCAGCAGCTGCAGAACAGTAAGGGTTGCTGCCAGTTTCCTCTTCTGCTATCTTTGTCCCAGAAGGATGCTCGCCTACTGTCAGTCCATTCTCTCCTTTATGAGGTGAGTCTTTGGATCTATGGGGGTCAGGGAGCTACTTGAGGAGACAGTGTATCTTTTATTGCGGCTTAAGTCCTGAGTTGTGAGCTCCGTTTTTTCTTCAGAGCTGCTGGGCAGGTACGTTTAGGTCTGCTGCAGCTGAACTCATAAAGCACTTTTTGTTCCCAGGTGCTCTGTCCCAGGGAGTCGGAGCTTTATGAGTTTCCGTTGCACTACTGCCTTTTTTGATTTTTCTTTCAGGTCTGACCCACCCAGCTAGCAGCACGCCTAGCCACTGCCTGCCCACAGAGGCTTTGCTGAGCTGCTGTGGGCTCCGCCCAGCTGCCCTGTGCTCTTCCCTGCAGTCCTGTTTCTATGGGCGTAGTTAGAACTGTCTTGGCAACGGAGGCCCCGCCTCTGTTATGGCGGACTCTCTCTGTTGTGGTAGGTTGCCTCGGCAACAGCAGGTTGCCTTGGCGACGGCGGCCTGCCTCTGTAGCGGTGGAGATTCTCAGTAATGGCAGACGCCCCTCCCCCACCGAGCCCGACCATCCCGGGTTCAGCTGTGCTTGGTTTGAAGGGCTCAACCCAGAGGGTTTCCAATTACTGTTTTTGTTTTCATTGTTGTTGGGGGTGGAGGGGGTGGGACCAACCGAGCCTGATCACCTGGCTCCCTGACTCACAGTCTTTTCTTTTAAGTTGAACAACCCCGCGTTCCATTCGCTTGTTGAAAAGGCGCCGGGATCTCCCGTGCTGCGACTCACTGAGTCGGCTCAAACAGCGGAGGCAGCTCCTGGCGGATTTTTTGCCTAGGAATCTCCTGGCCTGGCTCGCTATTTCAGATGAATGGGCAACTCTGCCATCTCAGGGCTCCGATCGCCAGCTAAGAGGGCTCCCAGACCAGTGGCTTTTGTTCGGAGAACCACAGCAACAGGGCGTGGTCACAGCAGCCACGCGGGCTGAATCAGCCCCGCAGGGGCCAAAACAGCCGCACCGGCCGGGACTGCAGTGCTGGCAACCCCTCTGCCTGGGTATCTCCTGTTCTGTGGGCAATAAAAATTCGTCTGGAAATGCGGCGTCCACTCACCCTCTGCACTTTCACTGGGAGCTGAAGTCCTGAGCTGTTCTTAGGCAGCCATCTTCCCAGTATATATCGTATTTACATAGTTTTAAGGATGACTTTTGGAGTTAATTTCCAGTTTTATTCCACTCTGATATGTAAAGATTCTTAATTTAAATATCCTAAATTTATTGAGGTTTGTTTTGTGGCCCATGATACTGTCTATCTTGGAGAATGTTCGATATGCTGATGAGAAGAATGTATATTCTGCAGTTGTTGGGTAGAATGTTCTGCAAATATCTGTGAAGTCCATTTGTTCCAGGGTAAAGTCCATTATTTCTTTTTTAACTTTTTGTCTTGATCTGTCTAGTACTTTCAGTGGAATATTGAAATCCTTCACTATTTATACGTTGCTATTTCATTTTTTATATCTAATAATAATTGTTTTACAAATTTGGATGCTCCAGTGTTAGGTGCATATATATTTAAGATTTTAATATGTTTTTGTTGGATTAATCCTATTATTGTTATATAATATTGTTTTTGTCTTTTATTGTTGTTACTGTTTTTGCTTTAAAGCCTGTTTTGTCTGATGTAAGAAAGCTACTACCGCTCACTTTCGGTTTCCATTTGTGTGGAATAACTTTTCCACCCCTTTACGTTAAGTTTATATTACTCTTTATCTGTTAGGTGAGTCTCTTGAAGATAGTACATACTTGGTTGGTGGATTTTTATCCATTGTGCCTTTCTGTATCCTTTTTTTTTTTTTTTTTTTTTTTTGAGATAGAGTATCACACTTCCACCCAGGCTGGAGTGCAGTGATGTGATCTCCACTCACTGCAACCTCCACCTCCTGGGTTAAAGCAACTCTGCTGCCTCAGCCTCTCGAGTATCTGGGACTACAGGTGTGTACCACCATACCCAGCTAATTTTTGTATTTTTAGTAGATACGGTGTTTGACCATGTTGGCCAGGCTGGTCTTGAACTCCTGACATTGTAATACACCTGCCTCAGCCTCCCATAGTGCTGGCATTATAGTCATGAGTCACTGCACCCAACCTTCTGTATTGTTTAAATGGAGCATTTAGGTCTTTTATATTCAATGTAATTATTGATATGTGAGCTTTGAGCTTCTTGTATTTAAATATCTAGACTCTAGCAAAGCCAGTAAAGTTTCCCTCAGTTACTCCCTGAAATATGTTTTCTAAACTTTTAGATTTCTTTTCTTCCTAAGGAATACCAGGTATTCTTATGTTTTTAACATAATTCCATATTTCTTGAAGACTTTGTTGACTTTTAATACACCATGATAGAATGAGATAAGCTTCAAGAGATTCCTGCCATTCCAACTTCATGGGAGACAAGAACATAACTACTACAACCATCATTGGGGAATACCAGTGCACAGAGACTTTCTGTAACTAAGGAACTCAAATAGAGACTTCACCCCTACAAGCACCAGGAATCAAAGTAGCCTAAAATAAACATTAAATATTCTTAAGAGGGAAAAAATTTTTAAAAAAATCACCGTCCAATCAAACAAATTCGAAAACAATTTGAAGAAATGAACTATTCAAATGAGAAGGAACTAGAAAAGTAATTCTGGTAATACTACAAAATGGGGTTCTGTAATACCTTTAAAAGATCATACTAGCTTCCCAGTGACTATGTTATAAATTTAAGAAGACAACAGTTGGGATGAAGTCACTTTCTCTAATATATTCCCTTCCTTAGCATGAGTCTTGTACCAGTTCTACATTAACAGAGAACATTTTTTAGCTTCCTAAGTAATAGAGGCTGGCCCAATCCAAATTTCTAGACAATAATATTGTGAGAATTTGAGGTCCAAAGAATACTATTGCTGAATCCACATAGAAAAAAAAAGAAGTATTAAATAAAAAGGGGCTGCAAATGTAAAACCTTGGTTTCCTACAAGTGAGTCAAAGGTTAAAAATAGTCACGTTTGCCTTTGTTCTTTGAATTTGTTCTTTCATTTTAATAGCAGTAAAACAAGACGCCAGAGGCTGACTTTTTGAGCCTCTGATTGACTGAAATGTATATATGTTGGTTTATCAGGGAGCCAAAAATGAATGAGACACAACCCATCTGTATACTGATTATGAATGGAAGTGATTTAAAACCTGTTACAGAAATCATAAACATTTCCGTCCATTTCATGAATATAATAGGAGATCAGAGTGTTAGGAAAGGATTTTGTGAAGGAAAGAGATTTGTGAATACAGTTCTTTAACGGACCTGTTACCTTGGTGAGCTCTCAAATGGCCCCCTTCAGTGTAGGAGAAGAAGGGGCCACTTTCCAGCTTAGAAAGGGGCCGCAAGGGCATCAAAATATAATTTGCAGAAAATTAACTCTCACCCAAATGTATAGTGTGTGTCAATAATTTATTTAACTCACTAATGAGAAAACCTGCCTAATGACAAACCTGGTTCAAAGAAAAATACATGTATATCTATATAGATATAAAATACACACACATATATTTTTTCAGTAGATAAACAAATGCCAGATAATATTTTAAAGTTAGATAGAATATTATATAGTGTCCTATAGGGCAAAAGGGTCATAATCATAGAAATCATAAATCATCTTCTCTACTAAAAATCTCATTTGTATTGCTACTGATTAAAAATAATTTGCAACTGAACAATATCCTGTAAGTTAATATCTGACTTTTTAGAGCCTGAGTCCTACTTACCAGCAAATG
The DNA here is from genome assembly GCF_048565385.1 of Saimiri boliviensis. Lineage (NCBI taxonomy): Eukaryota > Metazoa > Chordata > Mammalia > Primates > Cebidae > Saimiri > Saimiri boliviensis. The sequence continues at coordinate 79,829,598 of NC_133450.1, forward strand.
GTAAGTCAAAAATATTATCTTTATCTAGAGTGACAGATGACCTTTGGACAGGCTTGTCAGACAATACTCTGATATAAATTTGAAAGGGCATGTGGTAATCTTTTTGCTTTATTTATAAGTTTTGGATAACATTCCTTGATAAGATGATCACTCAGACAGCTTTGTGATATATTCTCTATAGTCAAAAGACAGAGAGCAATATCTGATTCCTGCCTGAAGAAGGCAAAGTGAATTAAGGATGGGGTTTGATCCCATCCCTGGAAATCCAGAAGGCAATCATCAGTCAGTCTAATATCACTGATGGCAGAACCAGTTCAGTGCTACTGCACTGACCCCCAAATGCAACAGATGTGTTTTCCACCATCTAGGGTTAGCCTCATGGTGGAAGGAGTAAGTTCAGCATCCTTTTGGTTCTGACCGTGTAATCTTCTGGATGTGCTAAGGGGCATTGAGAGAAAGGCTGAGGTTGTGCTGAATGCTCAGGAACTGAATTAGAGGTTACAAGAGACCATCTGAGAGGTAGATACAGCTGGGTGATCATGGCAACAACAGCAAGGAGGACCAAGCAGGCTACCACGGAAGTGCCACAAACACATACACAAGATAAAGATTATCACTGGCTGGGCACACCCAGGGTCACCAACTTTAGATATTTGCCAAGATAAATATTATATAAAGATTTAATGAATATTCTTGACAGACAAATAAGAACTAGCCTACTGACTCACCTCCCTCAGCCACCTCCCTGGAAGGGAAATAGAGAATGTGAACATGAAGAAAGCAGAGAACAGAAGTTGTTTACACTCCGGCTCTTGGAGACTTTCAACCTGAAGTGGAGTAAATCAAATCTTTAACACTAAGTCAGGTTTCGAATTTTAACTTTTATGTGAGCCTGGATACCAATTTTATTTAATTTCTGAATTTTGACTTTTGTGACTAAACGTGACTAAATTTTTTTTGGCTTGTTTGTTCATTCTTCATATAAATGGGAAGAGTAAAGTCATAGGCCTGCCCAAATTTTTATCTGGAGGAAGGGCTAGATTATATATCTCTAAATAAAATTTTAAAGAGATAATGGGAAATAGAAATACAAGTGCATTTTGATTACCATCTACATGTTACAGTTTTTTATTTAAATGTTATACTTCAGAACTGGTGAACAGTTTTTCCTTCTAAGCTTCATATAAAGGCTTCCCATTTCCCATATGCCTCTGCACCTGGGATCACTAGTGGGTCATTTGTCTTCCTCAGAGCTCTGCCTGGCTGCAGCAAGTCACCCTTAGGTTCTAAAGCCAAGCTTTACTCCTTATCTTCAAATCCTAATTCAAAGGATAGAGTTCGTTTTGAAAATCTCTAGGTAATTTAAGTCCTGGAATTGAAATACTAATTTCAAAAGTCAGCTGGTTTGAATGTCCAATCTCTGAAGGCACAACAGTAACTAGAGAGTTATGTATAAACTTAGATGCTATATTGCTGTGAAATTTTGAGAAAAAACAAAGATCCTTTAGAAAGAGGATTATAAAACAGATGATTGTGGAATACTCTGGTGTCCTTGTCAGAACTCATTGGGAAAAGGTGGGGGATGCCACCAAGGTCCAAAACAACAGAGACATTTCTGGATCTCCATAGAGTCTACCTGGGAGTGAGGAGTAAGAACAAGCTCTGTCATTGTTTGAAAAAGAATTCTAAGCATGGATCTGGAGACAGAGTCCAATGAAAGGTGAGAATGAGGTGTGGAGGTCAGCTGATTAGTTAACAGAGGGCAAAAAGATCCTCAGTGCAGTGCAGGATAAACCTTTCTGACACACTCCGTATCTGAGGATGCAGCATTCACTACTATATGGCTAATTTTCTACAGACCCAGTCAATTCAATTTAAGAAGTATTGGGCCATATATATATATATATATAATTGCATTTTAGGTTTGAGGTACATGTGAAGAATATGCAAGATTGTTACATAGGTACATACATGGCAATGTGGTTTGCTGGCCGTTTTCCTCCCCATCACCTACATCTGGCATTTCTCCCCATGTTATCCCTCCCCTAGTTCCCCCCACAGACCCCAGTGTATGATGCTCCCCTCCCTGTGTCCATGTGTTCTCATTGTTCAACACCTGCCTATGAGTGAGAACATGTGGTGTTTGGTTTTCTCTTCTGGTGTCAGTTTGCTGAGAATGACGGTTTCCATGTTCATCCATGCCCCTACAAAGGACACGAACTCATCATTTTTTATGGCTGCATAGTATTCCATGGTGTATCTGTGCCACGTTTTCCCTGTCTAGTCTATCATCAGTGGGCGTTTGAGTTGGTTCCAAGTCTTTGGTATTGTAAACAGTGCTGCAATGAACATTCATGTGCATACGTCCTTAAAATAGAACAATTTATAATCCTTTGGATATATACCCAGTAATGGGATTGCTGGGTCAAATGGAATTTCTATGTCTAGGTCCTTGAGGCGTCACCACACTGTCTTCCACAATGGTTGAACTAATTTACACTCCCACCAATAGTGTAAAAGGGTTCCTATTTCTCCACATCCTCTCCAGTATCTGTTGTCTCCAGATTTTTCAATTATTGCCATTCTAACTTGTGGGAGATGGTATCTCAGTGTGGTTTTGATTTGCATTTCTCTAATGACCAGTGATGATGAGCATTTTTTCATGTTTGTTGGCATCATATATGTCTTCTTTTGAAAAGTGTCTGTTAATATCCTTCGCCCAATTTTGTATGGGCTTGTTTGTTTTTTTCCTATAAATCTGTTTTAGTTCTTTGTAGATTCTGGATATCAGCCCTTTGTCAGATGGGTAGATTGCAAAAATTTTTTCCCATTCTGTTGGTTGCTGATTCACTCTAATGATTGTTTCTTTTGCTGGGCAGAAGCTCTGGAGTTTAATTAGATCCCATTTGTCTGTTTTGGCTTTTGTTGCCATTGCTTTTGGTGTTTTAGTCATGAAGTCTTTGCCTATGCCTACGTCCTGAATGGTTTTGCCTAGGTTTTCTTCTAGGGTTTTTATGGTGTTAGGTTTTATGTTTAAGTCTTTAATCCATCTGGAGTTAATTTTAGTGTCAAGGTGTCAAGAAGGGGTCCAATGTCTGCTTTCTGCACATGGCTGGCCAGTTTTCCCAACACCATTTATTAAACAGGGAATCCTTTCCCCATTGCTTGTTTTTATCAGGTTTATCAAAGATCAGATGGTTGTAGATGTGTGGCAATATTTCTGAGGCCTCTGTTCTGTTCCATTGTTCTACATCTCTGTTTTGGTACCAGTACCATGCTGTTTTGATTACTGTAGCCTTGTAGTATAGTTTGAAGTATTGGGACTTTTCATTGTGAATGTGAACACCTTGGTCAAGACTGCTGGGAAAATGGGCTACATTCACAATTGTATAGTGTTTAATAGAGCCAATGGTGCACACTATATATGAGTGAGTTCAACAGTTCAGCATTCAAGGACAGACCAAAACATTTATTCATTAGCTTTGAACCCCATTGGATGAAAGTCATCCCCAGAGACATTAACTCCCTGTATTCCAGGTTGTGAATGCCTGTTTGATGGATGAGTACCACAAAGACTGCAGCATGGGAGAAGATCAGGAATAAAATAAAATTTCCCTAGAGGGAAGACACTGCCATCATGAAGTGAGTAGCTGAACTCAGAGGGGAGCTGTCAGGATATTAGTCTAGACATGGGAAGTTTACAATGAAGCCACAGCTAACAGTTTAATGGGAGAGTAGACATTAGATAAACTTAAATACGTTTGAAATTACCAATTGTAATATAGGTTAGAAAGGAAAATAAATAGGTTCTATGAGAAAGAAACCAGAAGAGAAGAAGACCTAATTTTGTGAAGTCAGAAAAAGCTCCTGCTGAGAAACCAGCCCATACCTTGAGATCAAATTACAGTTGTGACAGAGGTCATCTACAAGCTCTTCCAGTTTGCAGTCTATAAGCTATGAGAGGAAGCAGGATATGCAAGGTTAAAATCTTTTTCCAGCTGCAGGGACAAATATAGAATACCATTAAATAGTGTTTAGGAGTGCCGAATGGGGCCCCTGATGTGGATCAGCCCCAACAGTGCCTATCATATATCTAGAATTCTAGCACTATTTTATTCTCCCTAGTTCTGTATGACATAATAGAAAACTTATTGTAAAAAAATCAATTTCAGTGCAGTTTATTGTATAATTTCATATGTAGAGTGGTAGGTTCCTATAACCTTCTCTGTTACTATTCCTGGATATAAGAAATAAATTAACAGATTATCCTGGTTCAAGACAAGACAGAACTCCACATCTCCAACCACTGAATCTCTTACGATGCTTCCCAACAAACCCAGAAAAAGGAATACTTTCTCTCAGTTTTGCCAAGGATCATAACAAATTTTCAATTATTTTCCTTTTGGAAAGATCTAACATTAGGTTTTCCAAATTCATTTCTTCTGTTATTTAAAACATGTTTTTAATTTATTTATACTCAACTCAACATGTTGCTTAATAAAAGCTATTTGATGTCCAAGCCAAATTTTGAAGATTATTGTATTTTTTTCCTCAAAAAGCTTTTAAGAGGAAATTTTGTTCTGCTAGAACAAAATAGCACTGGACTGTTGAATAAAGGTAAATTGGGTTCTGCCATCTCTCAAGAACAGGAAAAATGAAGGGTTAAAGATAACAAAAGGAAAAAAACTAACTGCCCTTAGTTACTGGCTCTAGGAACTTTCAGGGTCTCTTAAACTCAAACAAATGAAAAAATATATTTTTCTTTATATATTTATATTATATATATTATACATTTTTATATATTTATATTTATATATTAATATTTAAAATACTAGTGAAAAACTATGCTAATTTTAGGAAAGTCAAAAGCTTAGCTTTAGAAAAACATATTAGATACTGAATTCAGTTTACACGTTTAGATTTTTGAAAAACAGCTGAAAGACTTAGTTCCAGCCAACTGGCTTCCTTCTTGTGCCCTGAGGCAAAACAGATGGATGGAACAGTCTAAAGGTGTTCCACTGGCTAAGGAGAAAATAGACCTTGAAATAGATCACTTAGTCAGACCTCTCATTATTTTAAGACTACTCAGCATAGAATGGCACAACACAGATAATGAAGTATTAAGTTCCCAAAGGCAGCTTCTTGAAAGGCTAGCTTGGCAGTTGTTCATTTCACCTGGAGACTTCAATTCAACATTACAACCAATGGAGTCTGGCATGGAGCTGTGAGAGGTCGCTAGTTTACTAACATCGACAGGCAAGTTTTAAAGGGACAGTTGTCCTTTCTGCTCATAATACTTCAGCCAAGGTCAGAATCATTTACAGCCCCCAAAATGTGCAAGCAAATAACTTGAATTACACAGTAATGTAATTCCTTACATTGATTTGGTAAGCCCAAGAAAATACAAACAACAGAACAGTCACAAAATTGTGAGATACTTTTCCATTCAGTGTCATTCTGTCTGAAGGTTCCAGTCTATCTTATTGTCCATTCATCCCTAAACATTTTTTTAGTTGTCTCAATAGCAAAGGGCCACTGATGCCAAAAATATATGTCCTAAGATTGTGTTGTCCAGAATTATTTGTTAATAGTAAATGTTTATTATTTGAGCTACCTTCAAGCTACCTCAGCAATATTTTTTCCAACATATGAACCTACAGAAAAGGTTTGTTATCTAAGGTTTAGATTTATGGTTTCAACTTCAATGTAAGAAGAAAAATCAGAAATAAACCTCTAATTAAAGTGAAAGTCTAATAAATGTGAGACATTATCTTATTGTGGAGAGATTTATTGTGTTTAATTAAACTTTAAAGGCACAGACCTCTGCAGATTGGATCCCATTGAGATTATCCTTGGGGCTTTAAGAAAAACAGCTGAGTCGGGATTAACTCATGGAGAACAAGCAAAATGTTCTGGACTTTGAAAATACTGACAGTATTTTTATGAGGGTTAAGCCAAGGAAATTATAGGCTAGCATCAGAATATTACTGGATTTTCAAGCATGTATGGGGACTGAAAATTGGCTAAAAGGAAATTCACTAATTCCTCAATTATCTGCCAATTTCTAGCTCCACTCTTTTCCCCATTTTCCTTTTGTGCATTATTTCAGTAATATTCTTAGCCACACCATGAATACTGTTGTCTGTCTTTTCATCACACTTCATCACACTTTGTGAGGTAAAACTTAATCCCTCATGCAGCCCGCTCTTTGCTTTATCTCTGTCTCTACTCAAGTGATCAAGTGCCCCAAAATGTAGTCTATTGATATTATTAAAATGTTTGGTTCTGTAGCCTCAAATGAACCATCAAAGCTGTTTGGCAGTCCTACCCAATTCTTTGGTCTCTTGCTGTCTCAGTGCTCCACAGTCTTCCCTCTGCACACCGTAAAAACTTATGCATACCCACACACAGCCACATGCACAAACACACCTTTTTGTGTCTTGTTGGTAAAATGGAATTAATAGTTTTTACTTCCTAGATTCCTTGGAAGAATAAAGTGAATTGTTACATGAAGCTTTGAGAACATGGCTCAGAAAAAAGAAGGGCTACATTGTGTTATTTGTTCTTATGACTACTATTATGATTATATATAGTTGCCTAATCTATATTTCTATTATAAGGTAGATTAAACTCAAGGTAATGTATAAGAGCTGAATTTATGAAATTTCCCAATAACCATTCCACATGTTCCTAGTTCAATGAATTGCACCAGATATTCTTGATCCTCTCTTGATCCCAGATGTGAAAGAATAAATTTAGACCCTCTACCTCATCTCACGTAAAAATGAAGTTAAATGGATCAAAGACCTATCTGTAAAAGGCAATATAATTATTTGAAGAAAACATAGGTGTAAATCTTCATGACCATGATTAAGCAATGATTTCTTAGTTATGATACCTGCTTTAGTCCATTTGTGCTGCTGGAACAGAATGCCTAGGATGGAGTAATTTGTAATGAACAGAAATTTGTTGGCTTACAACTCTGGAGGCTGGGAAGTCAAAATCAGGGCTCTAGTATCTGACAAGGGCCTTTTTGCTGTGTGATCATGTGGTGGAATGTGGAAGGGGAAGCAGGGACAATCTTTGTGTCCTCACATGGCAGAAGAACAAAAATCAAAAAGACGAAAGAAAACTGTTTTTATCATGACATTAGTCTTGCCCCTGAGGGAGAACTCCTCATGGCCAATCACCTTCCAAAGTCCCTACCTTCTAACACTGCCACAGTGACAACCAAGTTTTGACATGAGTGTTGGAGGAGACAAACATTTAACCCACAGGAATACCTAAAACACAAGCACACGAGAAAAAAAAAAATAGATAAATTACACATAAAAATTGAAAGCTTGGTGCTTCAATTAACATCATCAAGAATGTGAAGACAATCCACAAAACTGAAGAAAATAGCTGTAAATATATTTGAAAACAGACATATACAGCATATAGAAAGAATTCATACAAATTAACAGTAAAAAGACAGTTGCAGTTTAAAAATGAGCAAAAGGTCTGAATACACTCTCCAAAAACTCCATACAAATATCCAGCAAACACATAAAAAGAGGCTTAACATCATCAGTTGTTAGAAAAATGTAAATCAAAACTATAATGAGATGCCACTTTATAACCATAAGGATGCTTAAAATAAAAAAATACATGCAGTGGATATGTTAGAAAAAAGGGGCAGAAATTGAACCCTCATGAACTGTTGACAGAAATTGAAAGTGGCACAGGCACTGTGGAAAACAGACAGTTGCAGTTCCTCAAAATGCTAAACACAGAATTTTCTTATGACCCAGCAATTTCGCTCCTAAGTATATGCTCAAGGGAATGGTAAGCATATGTTTACATAAAGAGTTATACACAAAAGTTTGTAGCACCATTATTCATAATAGCCAAAAAGTCGAAACAATTCAAATATCCATCTAGTAGTAAATATATGAGCAAACTGTTCTATATAGACACAATGTATATTTAAATTTTAAAGATATCAGTTGAACAAAGTGCAAAAGGGAATGTAATAATGATTCCCCCAAAAAATTGCATAGTTGTTGTTTCAAGTACTCTGTAATGCCTGGATGTCTGGATGTCAAGGATGTCTGCTATTATTATTTCTATTTCAGATAGTAATGAAGGTTCTAGCCAGCAAAACAAGGCAAAAAATTTTTAAAAAAGAAAATAGGCCAGGCGCGGTGGCTCACGCCTGTAATCCCAGCACTTTGGGAGGCCGAGGCAGGTGGATCACAAGGTCAAGAGATCGAGACCATCCTGGTCAACATGGTGAAACCCTGTCTCTACTACAAATACAAAAAATTAGCTGGGCATGGTGGCACGTGCATGTAATCCCAGCTACTCAGGAGGCTGAGGCAGGAGAATTGCCTGAACTCAGGAGGTGGAGGTTGCAGTGAGCCGAGACCACACCATTGCACTCCAGCCTGGGTAACAAGAGCAAAACTCCATCTCAAAAAAAAAAAAAAAAAAAGAAAACACACTGAAAACGAATAACTAAAACTTCCTTTACATATGACATAATTATCTATGAAAAAACCTCACAGAATCTACAAAAAGTAGTACTAGAACCAGTCAGTAAATTAGAAAATTTGTATTAATACAATGTCAATATAAATCTATATAAATCAGAGGATAAAACAATAGAAAAAATAAAAGTAAACAAAACTGAGTTTGTTTAATGACAAAATCAACAAAACTGGCAAACTCTCACCTAGACAAACTAAGGAATAAAGAGAGAAAACCCAAATACATAAACTCAGAAATGAAAGAGGCAATGCTACAGCAGATGCCTCAGGATCATAAGAGACTATTATGAAAAATATACATAAATAGACTTATAATTGACTTTGCATATACATATAACACAGATATATGTATAAATGTATATATTGTGTATATATATATGTATAAATGTATATACTGTGTGTGTATATATATATATGTATGTATGTTTGTACACACACACACAGACACACACACACACACACACAAGTGCGCAATAAGTGACTTTATTTTTTTTAATACCTGAATCAGGTTACGTGCTTTAAATTGCATGGATGAGATTATGAGAGACATAGAAACACTCTTGGATGTTGAAATTTTGCCAGGAAATCTAGCCCTCATGAACACTGCTTAATGATACCAGTTCCAACTGAAGGAGCAGTGAGGTGTTATTAAAAAAGAATCGAGGATGGAGAATTCTGCCTGCTCCACTCAGCATCAGCATTCTAGCCAAGGAATGTTTATCAGTGCCTTAGTGAAGGGGTTACATAAATAAAAGAAATGAGTGCCAAGAAAAAAAAATAATAATTTAAACCACTTAGTACAATAATATCCCCCGTTCCCCAAATCAGAATATTTTTACATCTTTCTCATTATTTTTGTTCTGTGTTGGTGTGCTTACGGCCCTCACCTGTTCATATTTCAGATTGATTTGACTTAATTCCCTGGCCTACAAGCAAAATTCTAGGAAGAGTTCAAAAAAGAGAGATGTGTTCCTGAGTCAAATGAAAAGAAGACATAGAACTAAAGATGAGATACAGTAAGAAGTATATAGCTTAGACTTCGGGTAAATAAACTAGAAAATAAAGGAGATTTTGCAAGCTGAATATATGGTTTTCCTTCTATTCAGAGGAGGATCATGGCCAAAATTGGATTTTTATTCAAATCATCTTTGAGTTTTTCTATGCTATGTTCCCTAAACAACTACTGGTTTGGGAAGTGATGTGTGTGAGCACACAAAATGATTATCCTTAGAATTATATGGTTCAGTGTGGAAGTCACGTGTATATTCTTCAGGATGATCTCTAATTCTTTGTCCAACGACCATGTCAAAACATAGTCCTGCACCAAGGCCATACTCTGGACTTTAGGTGAGTTGTTAAATGTAAATAACTGTAAAATGAGTGCTCTAAGTTTATCCCTCACCTCATAGGAGAATGAGGACAGCCATCTATCTTTTTAAAAATCTATATTCAGAATTTGATTTTAATTTCAACTGCCAAGAGCACTGGCAAAATTGCAATCTTGCAGTGCAACCATTCTCAGCTACATTAACTGGCAAGAACAAAAGTGCACTCAGTGTGCATAGATGCTCCTGGTTCCGTGACAAGCTCTGCATAGTAACAGGGTTGTCTCTGCCTCTGCACACATAAGACGACCCATGACAAATGATATGCACCAAGAGACTGACAGCTCATCTTCTCCCATGCTTACCGGCTGCACTACACTGAGTGGAGAGCTGGCTAGCGAGCTGGTAACACACACCATGCCTCCTCTCCTCATAATGTGTTCCCCGTCATTCCTCTGATTCCCACTTTTGTAGCAATTGACCTTGTCCAATATTCAAAGCTCTTTTAAAGTTAATGATCTTAGACTCTGGAAATAGTCTTCAAACATATGAAAGATTATTACAAAGAGAATGATGGCCAGCTGCTTCCCATCTCACTCGAGGGTAGAGTTTGGGTTGCTGCCATTCACTGCAGAAGGACTGAGTAAATGTTTCTTTATCGTGAAGATGATGATGGTTTTGACGATAAAACCACAACAGGCGTAAAGAAGACCTAGACTGCAACTGGAGGAACCTCATTTTGATGAAATAAATGCCCTGACATCGAAAATACTGAATCTAGTTTCTGATTCAAATTTACTCTGCATTCATTCAACAAGATTTTGCTAAGCATCCACTATGAGACCCAAGGAGCCCTGTGATAGAACACAGGGACTACCTAAAATTATGTATCAAAAATCTGTCTTTCACAAATTGATTTACAGTTTGTTGTAAGAAAAGGACTTTTAAATGTGAAATTAAGCCATGTTTAAAAATAACATGCAGTTACTACACAAACTATATATGAGTTGAGGCAGCTTGAATAATTAACAGACTTCATTAAGGAGGTGACACTTCAGCTAGACCTTGTACGCAGTATTATGCAGTAACTTTAAAGTATATATCAATTTGATAAATATTTATTGTATATTTATGATGTTTGGGCACTAAGAAACATAGAACTATATAGTCAAGAGGTAGGTTTGAGATAATAAAATACTCTTTCATTACCCGATTACCTTTATCCTCTCTGGGGAGGCCATCATAGCAAATTGTGATAGAACCAGAAACAGAATCAGTTTCTACAAGAGCTCTGTATTTCTGTATGAAAACCTTATCATTTGCCTTGCCTTTGTTTTTCTTCCATCAGAACCATCACCTGAAGACAAAACAAAACAGGAAATATTTTCATTGTTGAAAATTAATTCCTATTCACCAAACTTTTAAAAACTTTTTTTCTTGAAAAAAGAATACTATAATGCACATTTCATGTATATAGTTAAGAACTTTTTTTATGATTTTTTTAATGTATTGTCTTGGGAAAATGCCTACAACTCATCTTTACTTTAGCGTGCTTGCCTGGTTTATTTATTAGTTACAATTGTTAAATTCAAAGTTATTTTATACTAACTTTATAGAACTCAGGAATTCTTAGATTATACTTTTAATAAGTTGTATTTTTTTCTTTCTGCTCAGTAGTGAAAGCAAAGAAAAGAAGCGAGCTAAGTGTGAGGCATTTTATTGAGAGGCAGCTTTCATAGGGGTTAACAGCTTAATCTCTTGAAGTCAGACTGATTTGGCATCAAATTCCAGTCATAGGACTTTCACAACTGTGAGCAAGTTAATCTGAATAGGTCTCAAATCTCTGTTCTGTTAAATAGAAAAAGAGTGTACCTAATTCAAGGGATAGTTACAAAGATGTAAGTAGCTAATGCATGCAAAATAATTAACAATGTGTAGCATAAAGTATATTCTCAGTAAATGCTGGTTATTAAGAGCCTTGAAAATGGAGATAACATACGTCCATGTTTGGCTGCTAAATTGGTGTTGGGATTGTCGGCCAGGTAATTATAGCCACACTTATGACAGAGGCCTTCAGTTGCGCATGAAGTTGAAAATGCATCTAATTGAGCATGCATCTGTCAGGAAACAAAGATGAGTTGGGAGACTATCAAGAACTGCTCTAACTTGAACATCTGTTAATTACATATAAAGCACTTGAGACTTTGACTAGATGTTTTTCTGTAATTCTGAAACTAATTAATGCTCATAATAAAAATCTTAGAAAACACAAAAATATAAAGAAGTCAACAAAAGTAAACTATAATAACAGTATTCAAAATCAACAAGTTTGATTAATTAACATTGATATTTTCCCCATGCATACATATATAATTTTTATGTAAACATATAATTTATAAAATTTATATTTTAAACAAACATTAAGATTAAGCTGCAGAAACACATTTGCTATTCTGCTTTTTTATATGTATTCTACTTAGATATTAATAATCAAAAGTAGTTTATTGCATAATATCCCATTGAATGATTTTGATATTGACATTTTTATACATTATTATGATTTTCTATAAATGATGACTAAAATAAACATTCTTGAAAATAAATCATATACATACAGGTAAACCTCTCTCCAGAAAATATATGCCAGTTTATTCTCTCAATACTGGACTAGCAAGTGTTTTTTGCCTAACTCACTGTCCTCACCACAGCTCATCTTCATTCATCAGAGCTGTAATGATAATTGTTGACAACTAGTAGGAACTTACTCCATGGCAGGCCCTGTTCTAACTGCTTTCTAGACATTATATTTTTAAATCTTCTCAACAATACTGTAAGGCATATTCTAATCATTCCCATTTTACAGGTTAAGAAGCTATGGGTTAACCATATTAAGTCCAAGTTTCCACAATTAGAAATAAAGTTGGGATGTAAGTCTCCAGGCAGGGTGACTTCCATAGACTGTGCTTTTCATCACAAGACAGTAGTAGTATTTTTCCATAGCATTCATTAGTATTATCCACTGAAATATTTTTGTCAATGTGAAAGACAAAAAAAAAAACTTTTGTTTTTACTTTACATAATTTTATTAATGAGGCTTTTTTCATAATTTCATATTTAATTTTTGCATATTTTGGATATTTCATGTGTATTTTTTATGTTCCTTAGAGTGCTCATTTAATTATGAGGAGTACCTTCCTCGGAAGGCCAGATTCTAAAAGTAGATAGAGTGATTCTCTTTGAGGTAATAATAGGTATGGATTTTCAAGATGGTGACACGGTTTATTTATTTGCATAAATTAGGAAAAATGTTGCTAATTCTCTGGGGAGGGTTGGACTCCCTGCCTGCCGATGTGTGTTCCGTTTTACAGGTCCTTTTCGATGTTCTCTTTGATTTGTAATTGATGGATTTCCTCAAAGCAAAAAGTCACTGGAGCTTTAGTGAGTGTGAAATGGTGAATATTGAAAGCATTTTAGATATGGATATGAAAATAGATCTCTTAGCAGGATATCTTTTTGTTCTGCTGTTTCTGGAATGAATACATTAGTTTTAAAATTGTGAGCATTTAACAGATGTGAAAGTGCCAGTGTTTGGACTGTTAACAGACTGTACTCTGCCAGATTTGTTGGTAGCCTTTCCATGTTCTGGAAGTATTAGAGATATTTACAGCCATAGTGATATTTCCAAATGCTTTAAATAATTGTGTGGTTTATACTCACATAATTATTTCCAACTGCAAAGTACTCCTGAAATAGAAGAAATTGCTACTCTTAAAGGGGTATGCAGAATGACTGTTTTATTTAAGAGCAACAATGAAGAGCATGGCCATGAAGTTTGGATGCAATAAAAATAAAAAGAAGTCATGGGCCAAGTATCTTGGGGCAATAACTTGTGAGAAGGCAAATCAATGGCAGGTGGAGCCTAGTTAGCACAGCTTGCTAAGATAGATCCATCTGTTACCATTGCTAGGCTAGTAAGGGTCTAAAGCTGTCTTGAGTGGTTAACCTTTATTCTCCTTGGTAGGAATTGGGGTAAAGGGACAGTATACCTTTTTTTATTTTTAAATCTATGTCCTGATTTCAGAAAAATAGAAGAATGGGGGCTTTTTTTGTATTTGCTTCTTACTTGTCTTTATCTCAATGATCCTTCACATTTTGGAGTAAATATTTAAAAAGGAAAAATTCTTCATATGTTACAATTTTTCACACCATAAATTTCCTGATACTCTAGTGGGTTGGTACTTCTGGATAGGGAAATAATTCAAATTTGGGGAGAAACTAAAGATCAAATTTTAAGAGAAGAATAATAAAACAAGAAAGGCAGAACCTCAGATCTGAGACCTGAGCAAAAAATTCTGTTTCATAGAACTCTTCTCAGTAACTTATTATTCAGAATTTTCACATACAGAGGCAGTGGTATGCTGCTCAGTGTTTAAAAACAAACTCGTGGGGAAGAAAATAAAATTACTTATAGTGTTTGCTGATTTCCATGGTGAAAATTCTCACATCATGGTAGATTTCAAGCTATCATTGTACATCACTGAACTGAAGTTGGGAAAACATATAAGCATTTGTCTCTCACAAAGTTGGTAGAAACCTGCTTTAGCACACCACTGGGTAGAGGCCACCATGAAATAGAGACTGAACACAGAGAAGCTCCAGTTATAAAAGTTCACCAGTTCTTCCCATTAACCATTTACTGTGGATAGTTCCTTCAAGAAGAGAACATCTATATCTAGTATTCACTTTACCCAGTTGTAGCCACTTAGCCTGCCAGTTAGAGGAAACAGCAACACAAATGACCTGAGTTCTTGGACCCAGAGCAGCCCTACTGCTAATGTATGGTTTGATCCTTGACAGGGCAACCTACAGTTTACTGCTAGCTACCTCTTTGTAATGAATCAGCAAAAGCAATTCTCTAAGGCCTAGCATCTTTCATGTTGCAAACCCACATACCAGAAAATGATGTATAAAACCAACATCCATGGGTATTGCACTGGATATCTTCCATTTGTATCTCCAGAGTCACTCTACCTCTCTTCTTTCCCTGTGACTCAGACCTGTATGAACTAAACCACAGGCTCAGTTTTGCTCTGGCTTACCACTGGGTTGGGACAATGGTGAAAGTGACAAGGTTTGCTAGGAAGGAGAGTGACATCATAGTATTCTTCTGACTCCCTCCCAAGGGTTCCCTTAGGCTGATTACATCTTTCTTCCAAAGGTCACAGGTCCTATCAAGTACACTTCTCTACACAGCTGCTTTGTCCCCAGGTTCTGATAATGGCTCCTTGTTCTTTTGTCTTCAGGCTAAAACATAGTAAGGGATCTCCATTTTTATTTGTACTAATCCTTTTGATTTTTAGTCAGCATGCCCCAAACCTTGATCAGAATACACAGAGTTCACTCAGTATTTTTTGAATGAACCTTTTTTTTTTTTTTTTTTGGCCAGGACTCTAGCTGATGCTGATAATAAGTTTGGAATTATTATTCAAGTAGTAAGCAATTGTATGTATACTAGGCACAGCAGCATAAAAGAGAAATTTCTTATAGACCCATTGGTCCCATATATATCTTTAAAGTTACTTGAATCTAATCTACTTTCAGGGGTGAGCTGGCAAATGTTCCACAATCAGCTCTTTAAAAAAATGAAAAAGCCCTGATTTGTGTTAGAAATAAATGCTCAGTGCTGCAACGAAAAATCAGCACTCAGGCAGAGTTTTCTCAACAAAGCAATTTTACTTCTGCAGAAGGGAGCTGCCTGCATTGGTCACGATCACAAGAGTGCAGGGAACAAAGGAGAGTAAGAGTTTTTATGCCTAATGCAGTCCTTGCTTCTGTGTGGGTTCAGACTGCACAGTCTAAACTAGCCTGATTGGCTGAACACTTAGACTTTTTCTCGGATAAGGTAAGTGCATGATGGGGAAGAAAAAAAGAAAGGAGGGGATCATTTACAGGGGTGTAGGGAGCTGACATATTTCTAAATAAGGAAAGGAATGTAAACTGGGGCTGGGAGATATCCAGGCATGCTGGAGGAGGCTCTGTGTGCTCCCACACACCCCTAACAGCTTCTTGAGGCAAAGGATATTGATGAAGAGGGGTAGGGTGGTACCTGGTTTTAGCTTTACTGCCACTGGGACATGGTTTACAGTCACCCCAGATGGGTTATTTTCACCCCAGACTTTAGGAAATTCATCTGATTAGTATGGTTTCTTCTTCTGGGGTTAAGGGATGGTCCTGCCCTTGTGTTCCCCTAGTGTGCAGTCTCCACTCCTTCTCCTGTGGCACAGTTAGAGCTAGCATCATTGCTGCTGGCCAGGTGAGATCTGAAGTCACATTCCCTTTCGGTCTGAAGGAAATTTGAGCCTGCAGCTTTTAGAGTACACCTCTTCCTAGCAGGGGAACCAGACAATTTGGGGGGTATACGAACTCTTGGTGGACATCCCGTCCTCCTATAATACACCCCTTTGACCAGCAAAAGGGCCTTTTCTCTGCCACTCCTGTGGTTCCAGTTATAGCAACATACATTTTAGTTAATGATCCAATTGGTTGAGTTACTACTGAGTGGTCAGCACCTGTGTCTACTATCCTGGCCTTCTACTTCTGTCCTGACCATAGGTTCCTGGGGACCTAGAGAAATGGAGCCTGGTCTGTCTAATTTTTTCATGGCATTTGGCCACCACAAAGCGGATTAGGTCAGCTTCTAGAACTCTTTCTGGCTTTCATTACTGTCAATTCCATCTCTTTCTGGGCATTCATTTCTCCAGTGTCTTTTTTTTTTTTTTTTTTTTTTTTTTTTTTTTTGCATGTTGCACGCTGGTCTCCCTCTAGTCTAGGTCGGTTTTCAAAGTTCTCTTGAGTTAAACCTCTCCCTCGCCCATGACCTTGGCCACGTCCTCTTGCTTCATTTGTCCCCCTTTCTGTGAGAGCCAGGACCAGCAGATCTGTTTTCATTTTAAACTTCCAATCCGCTTCTCTTTGCCCTCCCTTTTGGCTTCCTCCTCACAGTTAATGAACACTTTATGCGCCATCTGTATGAGCTGAATTGAGGTAATGCCTTCAAACTCTTCTAGCTTTTGGAGTTTCCTTCTGATATTGCTCTTTGCCTGACTAACAAAAGACTGCATTCACCATACATTGATTTCCTGGTGCCTCTGGGTCAGACAGGGTGTAGAGTCAATATGCTTCACAAAGCCTCTCATAAAACTCACTTGGGCTCTCCTCTGTCTTCTAAGATAGACCTCTGAATTTTTTCCCATATTCAGGGCCTTCTTCCCTCCTGCCTTGATTCTATTTAGAAATGTCTCCCAAAATGCCTGCAGGCATTATAAGCCCTCTGCCTTATTAGGGTCCCACTGGGGATCCCACTGGATCCCACAAGGTAATGTCTCTTAGCATATTGGTATGCATCAACTGTGCTGGATGGGGTGTTTCTCTCCTGGTATTGGAGGGTTGCCTGGGTTACTCTATGCCACTCCTCTGTATTAAGCAATGTTTACAGGAGCTCCTGGCAATCTTCCCATGCGGGGCTGTGGGTTAAGAAAATGGATTGCATTAAATCCGTGATGGCTTGGGGTTTCTCCGTGTAGGAGGGAATAGGCTTTTTCCAGTTTAGGAGGTCAGTGGTGGAGAAGGGCTGGTGGGTAAAGAGTCTTTCTCCCCCTCTGCCTTGGCCCTCGACATCGTGGTGTATTTGGGACCTAGTCTCCCTGAGAGACATTTGTGAGGCTCAGATATGGCCAGACCAGAGTTGGCTAGGGGAATTGTGCCTTTCCTTTTCCCTGACTTCCATGGACATGCCTTTCTGTTCCTGCCTAAGGGATGACATTGGAGTGTCACTTATGTTTGAACCTTATTCTCCAGCTATTTTCCCTTCACCTTGCCTTAGGTTAGCCAAGGATGGATATATTGGCACATAGGGAGGTTGGCATTCTCTCTCCTCCTGAGGGGCCTGTAGGACTTGTTTTTGTTTTTCCAGCTCTCCCTCCCCTATTTTTGGGCGAGGGGCACTATGGTTTCCTTTACTATCTTTGGTTCTGCTCAAGCCAGCGAAGTTTTACAGTACAGTTCCTGGTGGGCTTCAGCCACTTGGGATTTAACTGGACCACATTTAGCCAGGAGTTAATGTGTGAGTATTGATTAAGGTGTCCAGGTTGTCCTCCAACCCGGGGTACTACTCTATACACATGGCCAGTCACCTCTCAATCTATTGTCCCTTCAGCAGGCCACCCGACATTGAAAGAAGGCCAGTCTAGTTCTTCTGGTGGTTCCCTGTAATCCAAATGGTCAAGATATGATAAAGGCAAGCCATTGGTTTTTGAGAGTGTAGTGGGAGAAAGACCCAGTCTGAAATAAATGTAGTCCAAAAATACGAAACACTGAGAAAGAAGAATACACCATAATTCTTAGTCTTCAACAAGTAGAGATATAATGAAATCGATTTCAGCCTAATATTGAGATATTGGGGCACAGGTTGATTCCCATGGAACAGGCATGAAATGCAGAGAAGGAAAACCTTAATGGAAGAAAGGACATCTGAACTGGGCTTTCAAAGATGAGAAGTCCTCTCAGTCAGTAAAAGAAGGAAGAAAACCCCAGATGGATGGAAAAGCATTTGTACAGGAGAGGATATGTGAAAGATCAAGACATAGGTGATGAGTTATCAGTTGGTTGGTATTGTGAGCATGTAAACTCAAGGCTGAGGCTAGAAAGGAAAGAATTGGAAAGGCTTTATATCCTGCAGTTCAGTTTATTTTAAATGGAGTTTATAGCCTCCAGTAGAGACATATGAGGATCAGTTGAGTGTTTAAACTTCGATTCATGTTTTCTAAATATCAATTCATAAAGAAATAATAGGTTAGGTGCCACATGAAGTATATAAAGAAACCCTGAATGAAGAGACAGTGCTCCTGAATATAAAGGGAGGGCAAGAGAAACTGGAGCCTCAATTGTTCTTTTATCTTAAGTGATTTATGTAGCTTACATGTACCTAATTAGGTAGATGTACTATATAAATATCTGATTTTAGTGAAATAATTTAAAAAATGAAGTGATTAGAAAGAAGATTCCTGCAGAAAAACTAGGCTGAAAATAACACTAATCATGCATGTACTTGTATGAAACAATAAAAGGAGAGAAATGACACATTTGCTGTTTGTAAGAAAACTATCAAGCCATATGTCAAATTGAGAAAGAGTATTCTAATCAGATTGCACAAAATAGGGCCTAGAAACAAAAATTATCAATAGAAGTGTCACCAGTAAAGGGTCGTGACTGCAAGCTCTCCTGGTTCTTGACACTTTGAACAAAGAATTGGACAAAAACACCCAGCAAAGCAAAGAATTGAAGCAACAAAAGAATAAAAGTAGGGATTTACTGAAAATGAAAGTACACTCCACAGTGTGGGAGTGGGCCCCAGCAGCAGCTCAAGGGCCCAGATACAGAACCTTCTGGGGTCCAAATATCCCCAAGAAGTTTTGCATTGGCTACTTCCTGCTCACTTCATGTAAATGAAGTGGTAGCCGACAATCAGTCTGATTGGTTGCAGAAAGCAGCCAACCAGAGGCTGAAGTGAAGTTACAGAGTTGCAAACGAAGATTCCACCCAAACCCAGTATAATTTGTTGTGAACAGTCAATTTCCTATCTGTAACACAGAAAAGGTCAAAGGGAATAGCTTCTGGTTTTTTTGTTACTTAGGCATGCAATTTAGGGTTTTCCTTTCAACTTAGTTCTAGGAAGTCAGTGTGAAACAGCCTTAGGTTCGCTGCCTCCAGACCCTATTCTCCTGCCTCAAAAGAATTTGAAACATGGATTTATATCCATTATTATAAAGGAAGAGCCTTGTCCCAAGTACCTATTTTCCCTCACTGAATTAGCCCATGGATACTATGAAAACATCATGATAGGCACCAAAACATTTGTTAACTAAGCACCTGGCTCATGGGACACATCACACTTGTTTTCTTGATAATAGAGGTCATTTATACTCAAGCCAGTATTTACAAAGTTTTACTAACATTTCATAATGAATAAGGCCTGTAGATTGTGCTGATGCCAATTCCCCAGTTTTGATATTTTATGTTATATTAGAGTTATGTTACATGTTACCTCTGAGGAAAGCTGGGTAAAGGTACCTGGAACCTCTTTAGACTATTTTCTAAAATGCCTATGAGTCTATAATTGTTTCAATACTCATTTTCTCTAACACTTGATATATGTGTGTGTGTGTGTATCTGTGTGAAAGCTGAATTTAGAAGATTTCTTAATGGCAAAAAAACAAAAACAAGAAGCCATATACCATTGGAATAAATAGCTGTTTTCTCTATGTAAGAAAAATGACTGAAATAATACATGAAAAGCAATATGGAAATAAACTAAAGTGTGTTCCTCTATCAGCATAGATGTTGGGAAGACATAAACAAAATATTGCTGAAGGTTTAAAGGAAAAAAGCTGCAATAATTTATGCAGTGAGTAAGGTTTCCTATCGAGTTGCAAAAAAAAAATGCAGATGTTTCTAGCAAGTCTAAGATTTGGCATTTGCTGCATTCTGTTTCAATAATTAAATACATGAAAAAAATTAGATACTAAAGAAACTCAAACTAAGGCATATAAATTCTCAACAAGTGTTTTTTTCTTTATTACTAATAATAATAGTACGTAAGAGGAAAACCTGTGTTAAGTAACCACCAATATAGTCATTGTTTTGAATGGAATTTTTGAAAGTTCCAAGATTATTTATAAAACTAAAGAAGGCATTTAAATATAGTCAAATCTTTATAATTCTTCTAATATATTGGAATGTCCTGATACTGGCCTGTCCTGATGTCAAAATGACAATTGTCCTGCACACCTATATAGTCACCACAGAGCAAATAATAGTTATATGCCTGTCAGACTCAAGAACGTGAGCCATAGCAGAGTAATGTATTCATAATATGACAGTCAATAGGACTTTAGCAAAATAGATTTTTCCATTACATTAAATTAATGGTGTTAATGTGACTTTTATTGATTTTATAGCTTTTCTCTGTGTTTAATATATACATTTGTTTTTGGCTGTATTCTTGTAAAACAGTTTTAAACAGATGGAGATTACACCTAGCTTTATGCTCATACATACTTAAGTAGCAAAAATCATTTCAGTTAATATTCAAGATCTGGAAGTATTTTGGTTTGCTCTTTTATTTATTAATTTATTTTGTTGTAATTTAAGTTCTGGAGTACATGTGCAGAACGTGGAGGTTTGTTACATAGTTATACACATGCCATGCTGCATCCATCACCCTGCGTCTACATTAGGTATTTCTCCTAATGCTATCCCTCCCCTAGCCCCCAACTCACCAATAGGCCCTGATGTGTGATGTTGCCCTCCTTGTGCCCATGTGTTCTTGGTGTTCAGCTCCCACTTTTCAGTGAGAACATGCAGTGGTTAGTTTTCTGTTCTTGTGTCAGTTTGCTGAGAATGATGGTTTCCAGCTTCACCCATGTCCCTGAAATGCATCCTTTTTTATGGCTGCATAGTATTCCATGGTGTATATGTGCCATGTTTTATTTATCCAGTCTATCATTAATGGGTATTTGGGTTGGTTCCAAGTCTTTGCTATTATAAACAATGCTGCAGTAAACATGTGTGTGCATGTTTCTTTATAATAGAATGATTTATACTCCTTTGGGTATATACCCAGTAACGATATTGCTGGGTCAAATGTTATTTCTAGTTCTAGAACTTTGAGGAATTGTCACACTGTCTGCCACAATTGTTGAACTAATTTACACTCCCACCAATAGTGTAAAAGTGTTCCTCTTTCTCCACATCCTCTCCAGCATCTGCTGTCTCCAGATTTTTTGATGATCACCATTCTAACTGGCATGAGATAGTATTTCATTGTGGTTTTGATTTGGATTTCTCTAATGACCAGTGATGATGAACTTTTTTTCCCCTATGTCTGTTGGCTGCATAAATATCTTCTTTTGAGAAGTGTCTGTTAATATTTGCTCACTTTTTGATGGGGTTGTTTTTTTTCCTGTAATTTTTTTAAATTTCTCTGGAGATTGTGGATATTAACCCTTTGTCAGATGGGTAGATTGCAAAATTCTCTCCCATTCTGTAGGTTGCCAGTTCACTCTGATGATAGTTTCTTTTGCTGTACAGAAGCTCTTTAGTTTAATTAGATCCCATTTGTCTTTTTTGGCTTTTGTTGCCGTTGCTTTTGGTGGTTTAGTCATGAAATCCTTGCCTATGCCTATGTTTTATTCTTTAAAAGGAGAAACATATTACTCAAGTTTGAGAAACACAACCCACGTTCTTATGAATGCTCCTAAGCCCCGGATTAGGTTTTGTTGGAATCAAGCAACAGGTAGCAACTTGTGTGGAAGGCAAGAGATAGGTAGGGGTTAGGGAGGGAAGGAAACACAGGTGCCTTCAAAATCAGAAGCAGCACTAAAAAGGTGAGATGATACCAAGGGGAAATTTTACCAACTACACACCTTTGTAATGACCCAGTGCTGAAGACACAGTAAATATAACTGAGACCTACAATGGCACCAATCACGTGGATACTGGAGCAGTATACAAAGGCAGATAAAACAGTGACTCCTCCTGTGTCATTGGGTGAAGTTCCATCATAGGCTCACCTTGCGTGAAAACTCAGTGGCCTGTATTAAGCCTTCCAAACTGAGAAGTAAGACAGTCTTGTATTGAGGCAAATAAAATGAATGTCTCTTAGAACCCTTGACTGCCGGTGCTTAAAACACCAACTGTGCAAAAGTTGCAGTATAACGGCACCTCCCTGTATCTGTGGTTTCAGTTATGCACAGTCAACTGTGATCTGAAAATATTAAATGAAAAATTCTAGAAATAAACAATTCATAAGTTTCAAATTTCACACTGTACTGAATCTACCACTACCCACTCTGTCCAGGGATGCAAATCCTCCCTTTGTCCAGTAGATCCACACTCCATTTGCCATTTGCTTCCTTCCTGCCTGTTGGTGGTTTAATAGCCATCTTGGTTATCAGATTAAAGAAAAAAAAAAAAAAGCCATGGTGTCTCTAGAGTTTTGTACTATGTGTGGCTTTAGGCCTCCATTGGGGGTATTGAAACATATCTCTCATGGATAAAGGAGGACCACTGTTGTAACTTTAATGTGTTTGTAAGTGAAAATCATAATTATTTCAGGATGGTAAATACCGTGAGGCTTTTTTATTATAGGCTGAGATAAGATCAGGGTTTGGATACCCTAACACTGAAATTTCTTCCCGTGTTCTCACTCTCTGAAAAGAAGCATATGCAAATATTACTACAAGGGGGATATTTATACACATCAAGAGTGTAGTATCAACCACTACAATATGCCTGAGAAATATGGAAACTTTTATGATTTCTAAAGCATGGATCTTATCCAATTGGCCAAGAGACAGTAAAATTTCCTCTCCTTTGTCAGCTTCAACATAAGTCTTTGTCTCCTTCATGCTCTTCATGTGGTCATTTTCTTTATCATGCTTGATGTGCTCCCAGTCTCTTTCCCAGAGTAGCATTCAGCAATTTTTCAAATGGCATCCCAGTGCACTTTCCTGGGTTCTTCTCTGCCTTTCAGTGACTGACACCTGGGTGGCAGATGGCACAAATAGCCCACCACGTATTTCCTGGATTGATGAAGAAATCTGTCAGGAATCTGACTGCATTGGCCTGGTGCCTTGTGACAAAAACGTCTGCTCGGGGGAGTGACAGTGACTGGAAATAAGTTTGATGAGAATGATCTGGAGCTCATTGAGTTTCAAATGTTGCTTTTATTCCTTCCCTTCCTTACATTTACACTTCCTTGGATTTTTGCCTTGAAAACACATTATAAATAAATTGGACACCACAGTATCTTAGAACTCGGGCATGATCCACTTTTTCCGGGCATGCATTGTGCCTGGGACAGACGCACTTCTTAAGTCGCCATGTCCTTCTGCTTGCCAGGCTTGTCTGACCGTATGTGGACATGGATTTGCAAGTCTCTGTCATGAACTCGATTGCTCTGGAGTGGCAAGGAAAACTGATCTGGCATGCTGGTTACGGAGAATGATCACAGAGTCAAAGCCCTAGCTTCATATTTGAAATAAACAGAGTTTTTTAAAAAGAGTTTATTTAAAATATCCATATTTTACTAAAGCAGAACTAATTCACTGGCTCATTAAATCAGAAAAATCTACCTGTGAGACCCGCCGAGGAAATCCTCTATGCTCATTTTCTTGTCAATAAACACATAAAATTTGATGCCAGATGCCAGGTATTCAGTAGAGCCCGAGTATTGCCTTCCCCAGGGGATTCCTATGCCCTTTCCTTTACCTCCTGCCTTCCCAGTACTCTGAGGATGTCTCAAGTTCTCTCTGATTCTGAAACAGATATTATTATACCTGTGTCATGATCTCTTTCTTATATGGCTTCCGAAGACCAGCATTACCCCACACAAGCTGAGATCGTCCACGTCATGAAGCTATTGGAGTTTAATTTTCCCAGAGGACCCTGCCTGGGCCTATTTCTAAGATCTGGAAGGGGCCTTAGCAATGCATACCTGTTGCAAAAAATGAAAGGTATTTTTGTGTTACATTTCTTAAAAACGGATTGCCAAGTTGTATGAATTTTAAGCCCCACAAAAGCTGGATATGGCCTCAGGTAGCAGAGAATGGGCATAAATGAGTAAAATACCCATGATTCCCCCAAGCTGCTTGAAGCTAGAATCTTGGAAATAACAGGAAGAAGAGAACATTTTAGTGTAAGGGAGAATGTCTTCTTTTGAGACGAATTAATGCCTATAGTATTCAACTAGAAAAATGGTAAGTCCCACAAAGCTGAAAAAGTAAGCATTTCTAGGTAAACAGTATTTACAGGGGCATTCCAGATTGAAGGAAACATGAAAGGATTTATATTTCCTACAATCCCTGTTAGCTGTTGTTACATTCAATAGCACTGAGTTCTGAATAGCTGGGAAAAGACTGAAATTGAAGTCTGACTTTTGAACAATAACAATTGTCAAAAGAGAACTTGAGAACTTCTATGATTAATATGACAGTATCAGCATCTAGATGTTGCCTGACTGGCAAAATCCTGTGTGGGCCTTAAAGAGACTCTTTAGACCCTCCAGAATAAGGGTTTCTATAGTGTTCTATAAAGACACAGTATATAGTGCTTGAAAGCCCTGGTTTAGTATTCCACTGAAGTTCAGATCTTGGATCTTACACTTAGCCTTGTGATATAGCACAACCAAATTTCTTAAAGCCTCAATTTTCTCATCTGAAAAGTTATAAAGTTACAACAAAAAGTCATAATACCTACCCGAATGAAAGACCAAGAAGACTAAGTGAGATAATGTATGACACATGAAAAATCCCTAAGGAATGTTTACGATGGCATATTTAAGTCTCTCTAACAACAGAACTGTTTCAGTGTGGCCTCTGTCACTCGCTGAATATATGCTTATATTGGCTTTATGTAATCTGTACTGGGTACACACCACAGTATAAATAATTAATTTATCTTAACAACTTTTTAATGTTTTATAAAAACCAAAGATGGAAGCAACCTTCTAGGTATTTAGAATAAGAGGAAACTACAGCGTGAAGAAAATTACTTGTAGTGACCATTCTGTTTCATGCCCGAGTACCTTAGCTAGCATGCCACACATAGCAGTGCTCCAAAAAGCTACCCTTTTGGATTCTGAAAGTCCCTCGCTTGTGGAAGATGATACTAACAATGCATGACTCAAGTAAAACACTAAAAGCAGAGCACTGAGATGACTTATAATTCTAAGAAAGCTGTTAGATATCAAATTAAAAAAAAATGTTATCTAATCAGATTGCGTAAGATGGAAGCCGAAAAACACAAAATTATCAATGAAATTATATGAGAGAGAGAGTTATATTTATCATTACAAATGAAGAACCTTGTCTTAAGAGTGTATTTTGTTTTGGCTGATTAACTAAGGGGTAGTATCTAGGCATTATGATAGGCATCAAAACATTTAAAAAGCAAGCAACTAGAATATAATACACACGATTATATTTTGAGATTTTTTTTTCACTCAAGCAAGTACTTGCAAAGTTTCATGACAGTGTAATAATGGAGAAAGTCTGTTTTGATTTTTGATGTCATACTAGAGTTTTATGTAAGACAGTACCTTTGAGGGAAGCGACGTGCAGGATATGTGAGACCTATCTGTACTATTTCTACAAATTTCTGAGTCCATGATTATTTTAAAATAATAAGTTTAAAAAACTCAGCTTCTTTCTGATTTATATATTTGGGTTTCTAATAACATTTCAATTGAGAAAAGAATTTTAATCAAGTCAGAAATCCACTTCTTTCTAGAATAGTGCTAATCTTCCATGCACCGGTGGCAATGCCCCGTGGTATTTACATGTAATCGAAACTCAACTATACCAGGCCAAGCAGAGTCATTCAAACCAAGGCCTAGAGTGATTTGTAAACTGGTAATTGTATTTAGGGCTGTTTGTTTTCAAATATCATTTCTTTAGGAAAAAGCACAGCTATTCACAAATCTAATGTCTAGAGTTTTGTTCTTCACACCGAAATAAAATATTTAGCCAAATAACCTAATCTGTTCTTCTCCATGACTATAACTTTGGCCACATGCAAACGAATGAGGTAATTAAAGCCTTTACTTGGTGCTCCTGTCGAGGATACTCTGTGCTTGCTTGTGCTTAAGCATGTGCTATTTCAAAAGAGAGAAGAGCAAAGGAAATACTGTAAGGCAGCATGTTGAATGGCAAAGCCTCAGACCCTCAGTGGCTGTGAGCAGTGCAGTGGACTTAGCTTACGGCAGCTATTATTATATTTACTGTCAGTGAAGTTACAAGGAAATCTGTACTGAAGTGACAGTACGGGGATGAACTCCAGCGACTCACGTTTTTGACAATCACCCCAAATCAAGGCACTGTAACCTGACAGCAAGAATTAGCCTGTGGGATGTTAGTTCCGCACGATGCTCTCTGCTCTGTGTTTCCTTAAGAAGCTCACAGAACATTTTCCACATGGCATCCTTCTGTGTGGCTTCTTTTTCTGCTATATCTATAACTGGTTGATAAAGCTCATGCCTTTCAATTTGCAGCTGCTACTTGCTTTGTAACAAAAAATCGTTGCTTTTTGCTTGGTTAGGTTCCTGATCTTGGGTTAGTCCCACAGGTTTTTGGCATCCCATGGTTAAAGCCCACATTTCTTGGATTCCTCCAAGTTATTTCTGCTCCAAATTCACAGCTAAGGGGATGCCAGGTCATTCATGTAGAGACAGCCTCCTCCTTTATTTTCAGGAGGAAACCACACTGGAAGAACAGGGTTGCTTTAATGGGATTCAATAACCATTCTCTCCAAATACCACCCACCTACACTGCAACCTTCAAATTCAGAAATTACTTCTCTACATAGGCCTGTCTTTTGGGGTTCAGGAGTATACCTCTGTAGATATGTTCTTGATATAACGTTTCCCGGATTTCTCCTAATGCTTCAATTAGGTGAGCAGACTACCAAGTCTTATTAGTATTTTGGAAATGGATAGGAATAAATTTGCTATCAGTGCCTTGTCAGGTGCCTCCTAAATTTCTTCAGTTTACTTTTTCCTTGGAACTCATTTAATACACTAGCTGAGGCTGGTATAACAGGTAATTTTAGTCAACAAGATTCTCTGTGGTATATTTCCAACAGTAGCAACCTGTTCCACATTAGTGTGGTCTTTCCCCAGACAGCGGTGTTGTACTGTGACAGGAAAACCCAGCACTGCGAAGAGCGACCAGGACCACAGTCTTTGTGTCATCAGCCTTACTTGTGAAACTCACATTCTGGGAGGCTAGCAAGAGGGAAAGAACCACATGCATAGATCTACCGTAAGGTGAGATTTACTTTGTCATTTAAGTACTCACAGTAAAATATTTTAATGGATGTGAGATGGCACACAGGGCTGAGGGCTGGAACTGAAAAACATTTTTTTTTTTTTTTGAGACAGAGTTTCACTCTTGTTACCCAGGCTGGAGTGCAATGGCATGATCTTGGCTCACCGCAACCTCTGCCTCCTGGGTTCAGGCAATTCTCCTGCCTCAGCCTCCTGAGTAGCTGGGATTACAGGCACGCGCCACCATGCCCAGCTGATTTTTTGTATTTGTAGTAGAGACAGGGTTTCACCATGTTGACCAGGATGGTCTCGATCTCTTGACCTCATGATCCACCCGCCTTGGCCTCCCAAAGTGCTGGGATTACAGGTGTTAGCTACCGTGCCCAGCCCTGAAAACCATATTTTAGCAAAGTTTCCTTCAATCTCAGAGAGTCCTAAGGGACTTCAACTTCAGGGGCCACAAGTCTGCAGTGACATTGTGCATACATAGTGTCTTACCAGACCTGAAAAGCTCTGCTTTTGACTCCCTGGTCTTTTATACTTGAGGTTCGCATCTCCATCCAGAAGAAATTATGAAATACATATATTCACTACATCTAAAGCATGTTTTTAAACACTGGAATCTTACAGTTCTTTGAATAAATCCAAAGGCAGCAAGACTTTATCTAGAGCTGAGGTGTGAACACAGATTTGGTGTGCAAGTATTTCTGAATATACCTATGCTTCCAGCTCTTCAGCTTTGGGGAAACTCCATTTTCCCTGGAGAGGGAAAAACCCTCCCACATGCACATGTTGACTGTGCGATTTCTGCAATACTGCTATGCCTGCCAAGTTCTCAGGGAGTTAAACATTCTGCTTTTCATTGATCTTTACAAAACTAAAGGAAAGTGATATACCCATACTCAGTTTGTGGCACTCTCAGCCATGCTGGTGCTGAGGAACTCAGATTAAAATAGGCCATGTAGAAACACCAAGGTGGGATGGAGGAATAATTTCATAGAAGCAAAATACAAGGTAGACTGCATGATGAATTCTACAGAGAAATATAAATTTACACTCTAGGTTCACCAGGAAAAATGCCTCAGTTCCATGACTTTCCCAATGGATATTCATGCTTTTTTATCCCTTTCCTCTTTTCTTTCCTGCTCCTATATATTGGAGAATATTTGATCAACACGTACTAGAAAACCATTGCAAAAGCTTACTACTCTCTTTTTTAAGGTAAAGTTCTCTAAAACATGATGCTCCACTTCTTGGAGAGGTGTAATGGAACAAGTCACCATATATTGAAGATTATTTGATCAACGCTTACTAGTAAACCTCTACAAAAACTTTCTAGCTCTTTTCTTTCAAAGTAAAGTTCTCAAAAAGATGATGTTCACTTATTTGAGAGCTATCATGGAACAAGTGAGGATTGGCTGTTGTCGGGGACCGTCCGGGATGGGTAGGCACATCAGCTGGGGGTCTCTCGACCTGCAAGAGGGTCCCAATACCTGGAAGAGAGCGTGCGCTTGAAGAAATATGAAAGAGACAGAGAATAGAAAGAGAACAGAAAGACAGAGAACGGGGATCTGGAGGGCTGATAGGCCGTGCCTAAACAGCAATTTTATTTTTCAAAGGCCAGGAATAAATACACTTTCTTTGCTCTGGTTTATGTCATTGCAAGAGGAAATGCAAATCTATACCTTACCTGGCCTATACAATAGAGAAGTCAGATATGCAATCAGTGGTTGTAAAAAGTAACAGAATTTCCTGTGATCACAAAGCTTGTTTACCTCCAGACATTATTCCTCCTGGCTGCAGGTATTTCTGGTTTGATCTTGTTTTAGAACTGAGATGTGAAAAGGTTTTCTGGTTTTCCTCATCAGAATATCTTTTAACCGGATTCTCCTTTGTCAGCTCCTGAGTCAACTTATCTCAACTCCCCCATTCAGGAGTCTCTGAGTCAGGAATCAAAGCCATCCCTTATGGTGGCATTTGCTTTGCAAATATCCCGACAGTTAAACCATTATCTAGGGTACAAGGCAGTCAGGCAAGTAAAGAAAAGTTTAAAGCTTATTCTTTTTTTTGTTTTTTGAGACGGAGTTTCACTCTTGTTACCCAGGTTGGAGTGCAATGGTGCAATCTCAGCTCACCGCAACCTCCACCTCCTGGGTTCAGGCAATTCTCCTGTCTCAGCCTCCTGAGTAGCTGGGATTACAGGCACACACCACCATGCCCAGCTAGTTTTTTGTATTTTTAGTAGAGATGGGGTTTCACCATGTTGACCGGGATGGTCTGGATCTCTTGACCTCGTGATCCACCCACCTTGGCCTCCCAAAGTGCTGGGATTACAGGCTTAAGCCACTGCGCCCAGCCAGCTTATTCTTAAAGAGTCATAAAAAAGTTAAAAGCAGGAACTGGTTGCTGGCAGGGAGTCACTCGGTCTAGCAGAACCGCATAGTTTTAGGCCCAAACGATATCATGGTTGATATTAGAAACTGATCATTCATCTTTCAGTTCCTTTTTCCCGATAGCTCGACTGCCTCCAACAGGAAACTGTGTTTGGGATCAAACTCACCATATAGTGAGACTCACGCCTTTTGGGGGTCTCACACGGGAATGTTCCCCACAGGCTGTGTCGGAACCCTTGCCCCATTTTCCTTGAGAAAAGCACCCCAATCACTTCAGAGTTGTAGTATTCATAGCCACAGGCAGTGGCGTGCATCAGTCCCCTTGTCTTCTTGTCTAGCCACCATTATAGTAAAGAATAGCCATAGAATCTAGTTCTATTGAATGACATGTCTCCTGGGATGGCAGTGGGTGGGGATGGGCAGAGTTGTTTGCACAAAGTGCTTACTTAGACTTTCCTAATAAAAGAGGGGGCAAAGTTCCAGGTATAATTTCTTCTTTTTTCCCTTCTTTCTGCTTGAGTGCAGATGTAAAGCTAAGTCTACAGAAGTCATCTTGTGGTCATGATGTGGAAAGATAAAAGAAAGGCCAGATTAGTCACAGAGATGGCAGTTCCAATGTCATAGGTCACCAAAATAATGCATTCAGTTGTATCCCTTGAGATGTTTTGTATATAGCAATAGCCTTCCTTCATTATTTAATGATAGCAGTCAATGATTTCTAAATGATACAAGATATAATCTTTTAAAGAGGCAACAGTTGGGAGGCCAGTCCAGATATTCAACAATTTACACCAATTTGTGGACATTTAGGTTGAATAAGAGTAAACTTGATCAGAAACTGACCAACTCAAAATCATATCAAGAAAGTCTGAATTTTAAACAATGAAAACTGAATTACGTATCTACTTTTCTATCTCATAATTCCTTTGTTTCTTAATGGGCTTTTGGAGGTAACTAGTGCCCAAAGTGAGCACTTAAATATATAATTTTGGAACTAGCCCACAAAGATCCCACAGTTTCCTGGTATTTGGGAAGAAAGATAATAATGAACAGTGTGTCCAGCTTCATATTCCACAGACTCATGACTCCCTGTATTTTAATGAACTTAATGTAAGAGAAGAGGAGGGATTGTTACTGGAAAGTTTATTCTTTTTCTTCCTCAGGTCTTTCCTATGTCACCGGTAAGGAGCTGAAATACACCCTTCTCATGTTTCTCACCATGATTTCCTTAAATTATCATTCCTGCCCTTTCATAATGATTTGCAAAAATAAATTATCATTTAGAGAAGAATATGGCAAAAAGGCGAACATTCACTTTCTGCTTCCCTGTCTTTTAACCTTTTCCCAAGAACTGGATGGAGAAAGACAATGAAGAGAAGGGTGAGAATAAACTAAGGGCAGAAGATAAACTATAATCCCCTTGGGACTTAAAAAGGCAGCATGAATCTCTGTAAGAAATGAAATAATTAAGAATGATTGACATGAGAAAGCTGGGAAATGAGGAATTAGGAGGTACTTCTGCACTTGGAGGAGGGAGACTCTGTAGAGAGTTTATGAAGATAGAGAAGTGTAGAAAGAACAAGGGATGTTAAAAAATATTTCTGTGCACTATTTGGAGAATCTTTTAGTCTTGAGGATTTCAAGAAAACATTTGAGTTACTTGTGGTTTATGTTTCCTCAGTGCAACACCATCTGAAATTGCACTCACAGCAATGCATCCACATTTACTATTTTAATACATAGATAAATTCACAAAGTGGCAATTAATGGCCTAGACCAATAATTAAGTGTGCTTATAAGGAAAAGTTTTAAACAATTCACTAAAAACTGCAGAATCTAACCATTAATAAAAAACATCAACAAGAGCTAGAATCCCAAGATGTCATAGTGGAAAGGAGGGTGTAGGTTAACATGTGCACTGTACCAATAAAGAAGCTGAGACCAAAACAGGTTAATGGACTTGTCTTGGTTATTCTCAAGGTTTGCCTCCAGTTCCATGGCATGATCTCACTGATCTGGTGTTTGTAACATCCACACATCATCCATAAGTTCAGGACTGAGGCTTGCATTTTATATACTTGAGGCCAATGGGAGCTACAAGAAACTATGAGTGACATTTACTTCAAGAAGAATGGAAGAAGTAAATTACAGGGAAAACACCGTTGAATTTGGATCCAACACCTGCCAACAGCAAAGGAAACATGCACTCATCTGCCATGACATCAGGAAATGAAACTAAAATAAAAGACAAAGCTGTTCTCTAGGTGCTGTCATCTAACCCGGTTTTCCAGCGCACATAAATACATACTGCACAGTCTGTAAATACAAACAGTGGTATAGAGTTGTAGAGTAGGCCTCTGTTGTCTAGCTCTTACAGATGCTCCAACCTTGTACTGTTTATAAATGTCAATGCAGTAAAATATTAGGATAGACTAAGGTGAAAATATATAGCATTTACCTGCTGAAAAAGATAATGGCAGATGATGAGGGGACTCCTAGGTCTTTTCATCCAGACATAGAGCACCAAGCTCCATGCACTTCAACCCTCATATAAAAAAACAAGGAGAATTGAAAACCCACAAGCACTAAAAATGCTTTATTTATATAATGCTAGGCAAGATGAATAAGGCAAAGCCGCCTCACTCAAAATGACCATGTTAGGAAGCTGTGAACACTAAGGAAAGTTAAGATCTGTGTATCATTGATGACATTAGGAGAGCAGAGGCCCAATTCTCATAGAAAGAGAAAGAGGATATCTCCATTTGCCGTAACATCCAAGCAATTCCAATGATAGCTTAGGAGCACTCCCTTGTTGGATTTTGCAACTCATGGATTCTTGAGATTTTGCACAGAGATTTCAGTAGAGTGCTACATTTTATAATTTTACAATTTAACCAACATTTACTAATCACTTCCTATGTGTTAGGCACTGTGTTAGATTCCGGAAAATTTCAATTATTGTTCTGACAATATCCTGTCTGAATAGCATATTTAGGACAGCTGCACGTAGACTGGTGAATTTAGACTTCTGTTCTCTACAATATGGAGGACCAGACAACCTGAAAGCTTTCCAAGAACAAAATACCTAGAAATACAGGCTAGCACCCATTAAATACTTAGCTGAGCTCACAAGGACAAAAAAAAAAAAAAAAGTAAAGAAAGAAAGGGAATAGAAAACGAGAGCATTCAGCCTATGTGTAACGTAAGAATTATAGTGTGGCAATTTTCTGTCAAAATATGGCAGAAACTATTAGAGTATATCCATAATCACATGTTTTTCTATATTTCTCAGCCTCCTTTCTAATTAGGTTGAACATGCGAGTGAGTTCTGGCCAATGGATGGGGGGGAGGAGGGATTATCCCTAAATACAGCCTATTCACTCTTCCACTTGTTCTCTCCTTCATCCATGTATCTGGAAGCAAATGAAAATAGGAAAGCTATCTAGACCCTTAATTGCTGTTTAGAGAAAAGTATCCAAGAGAGATGCTCAATCTTTATTGAATGATGTGTGAACAATCAATTTATGTTTTGTTAAGCCTGTAAGATATTATGGGGTCATTTGCTACATCAGCTGGCATTAATTACTAATAAATAAGGTTACCTGAATTTGCAATTTAATTATCCCACAAAAATAGAAGTTGAGACTCTGAGCCTTTGTGAGAAAGTGATTTTAAGCTATAACCCACAAATAATCTTTACATAATCTAAAAATGGTAGATATTAACAGAAGTTCATCGCAAGGAGACAATAATGAAGTTTTTGTTCTCCACCTGAGATGTGGCTAGAGAAATAACAACAAAAACATCAAAGGCTTTCTCAAAACTTTAATATCCTGGGCCTGAATCTCACATAAGTTTGGAGTTAAAATGTGACCATGTGGTGCAGGAATATCCCAATTAAAATAAGCATAAAAGAAAAACCTATGAAAAACTACAACAGAGAAAAATATAAACACTCTAGAAAGACAACCCTTAAATATAAGCTACAAGGAATTTCCACAGTTAAATTCTCAAAGAAAAGAATTACTCATGCACAATTACAAAATACACCAGAAAAAATAGTTCTTGTGTTATTCACATTAGCCAAAGTCAGCAGACACAATAAACCACACAATCAGACATTAAAAAAATTTAGATAGCTAAATTGTAAGATACAGCTTATTAACCATTTATGATCAAAATAAATAAAGGCATGGGAGAAAGAGAAGAAAATAACGTGTGGTGGTTGCTGTGAGGGACTACTCAGATTCTCCTTTAGAAGTAAATACGTTTATATATATATATATATATATATATATATATATATATATATATACATATACATACACACACACACACACACACACATACACACATATATATTTTATTGCACTTTAGGTTCTGGGGTACATGTGCAGGACATGCAGGATTGTTGCATAGGTACATACATGGCAATGTGGTTTGCTGTCTCCATCCCCCATCACCTCTATCTGGCATTTCTCCCCGTGTTATCCCTCCCCAACCTCCCTACCCAGTGCTGTCCTTCCCCTATTCCCCACCAACAGACCCCAGTGGTGATGTTCCCCTCCCTGTGTTCATGTGTTCTCATTGTTCAAAACCCACCTAAGAGTGAGAACATGGAGTGTTTGATTTTCTGTTCTTGTGTCAGTTTGCTAAGAATGATGGTTTCCAGATTCATCCATGTACCTACAAAGGACATGAACTCATCCTTTTTTTATGGCTGCATAGTATTGTATGGTGTATATGTGCCACATTTTCTTTATCCAGTCTATTATTGATGAGCATTTGGGTTGGTTCCAGGTCTTTGCTATTGTAAACAGTGCTGCAGTGAACATATGTGTGCAATCTTTATAATAGAATGATTTCTAATCCTTTGGATATATACCCAGTAATAGGATTGCTGGGTCAAATGGAATTTCTATCTAGGTCCTTGAGGAATCGCCACACTGTCCTCCACAATGGTTGAACTAATTTACACTCCCACCAACAGTGTAAAAGTGTTCCTATTTCTCCACATCCTCTCGAGCATCTGTTGTCTCCAGATTGTTTAATGATAGCCATTCTAACTGGCGTGAGATGGTTTCACAATGTGGTTCTGATTTGCATTTCTCTAATAATCAGTGATGATGAGCGTTTTTTTCCTATGTTTGTTGGCCTCATATATGTCTTCTTTTGTAAAGTGTCTGTTCATGTCCTTTGCCCACTTTTGAATGAGTTTGTTTGTTTTTTTCTTGTAAATCTGTTTTAGTTCTTTGTAGATTCTGGACATTAGCTCTTTGTCAGATGGGTAGATTGCAAAAATTGTTTCCCATTCTGTTGGTTGCCAGTTCACTCTAATGATGGTTTCTTTTGCTGTACAAAAGCTCTGGAGTTTAATTAGATCCCATTTGGGGTTTTGTTGTTGTTGTTGTTGTTGTTGTTGCCAGTGGTTTTGGTGTTTTAGGCATGAAGTCCTTGCCTATGCCTAGGTCCTGAATGGTTTTATCTAAGTTTTCTTCTAGGCTTTTTATAGTGTTAGGTCTTATGTTTAAGTCTTTAATCCATCTGGAGTTAATTTTAGTGTAAGGTGTCAGGAAGGGGTCCAGTTTCTGCTTTCTGCACATGGCTAGCCAGTTATCCCAACACCATTTATTAAACAGGGAATCCTTTCCCCATTGCTTGTTTTTGTCAGGTTTGTCAAAGATCAGATGGTTGTAGATGTGTGGCATTGCCTCCGAGGCCTCTGTTCTGTTCCATTGGTCTGCATCTCTTTTTTGTACCAGTACCTTGCTGTTTTGATTACTGTAGCCTTGTAAGTAACATACTTATTTCCCCAACTGCTCTGAGGGTTTCCAGGATAGGCCTTTCAGCAATGAATCCTCTTTGTAGGTTGCCTCAAATAAAGAAAACTGTTTCACTCAAGTCACACATCATCTTCTAGAGGCACCCTACTTCCAATGACTGATCAGGCAGATGATAAAGACCTAACTCCCTGGTCCAATTCAGGATAAATCTGAAAGACCGTTCCATCTCCAGAGTTCCCCATGGCAGCAACTGAGCTTCTATTAGTACTGTCATGCAGTTCATCTTCTCACTCTTCAAACCCTGTTTTGTCCCTCTCCCTATCACAGATGTTGGTCTCAACCACTACTTAGCAAATGTCATGCTTGATTATCTATATCTGAGAGTCTGCTTCTTGGAGAACCCAATCTGAGATAACATGGAACCATAAAAAATGAACAAACAAGCAAACATACATTAGCCAATTTGAAAATCATGAAAAAGAAATTGTATAAAAAATATGAGATAAGGATATCATGGTGCAACGGTAGCACATCTGAGTCCAGATCAAAAATATGAGTTAAAAAAATCAAAGGAAAGATGAAATGGCATGTTGTATACAAGGGAGAAATCATAAAATTTAATTAATTAGCGGTATTTTTTAAAATTTAGAATTAGAAAAATTGATATGAAAACGTTATCAAGACCATGTATGTTAGATATCTTCTATTTGTCCCTCTCAATCCACTTTACAACACTCTTCACCCTATTTCTTGCCCTGAGATGCTGATCTGTATTGTAAGGTGACCAACTATTCTGAACATAGGACTTTCATTGCAAAGACCGGAGCAGTTTCAGGCAAACATGGATGCTTTTTTTTCCTACCTATATGATCTTTCTTTTTTTTTTTTTTTTCTTTTGAGATAGAGTCTTGCTCTGTCACCAGGCTGGAGTGCAGTGGCGCAATCTCGGCTCACTGCAACCTCCGCTTCCTGGGTTCAAGTGATTCTTCCACCTCAGCCTCCCAAGTAGCTGGGACCACAGGCACGTGCCACCACAAAAATTATTTTGTATTTTTAGTAGAGGCGGTGTTTGACTGTGTTGGCCAGGATGGTCTCGATCTCTTGACCTCGTGATCTGCCCGCCTCAGCTTCCCAAAGTGATGGGACAGGCGTGAGCCACCACGCCCCGCCTCTATATGATCTTTATGAATGAGCTTCCTTGCCCTCTTGCTTTGGGTTGGGAAAAAAAGAGAGGTATATTACCTATGAACAAATGACAAATGCATTGACAGTAAATTTCATGATAGCAGTAAGTTCAGAAAATAATATATGTAAAAATTACTGAAGAAAACAATCAAATACTCAAGAGTAAAGACAGAGTTGTAGACATTTGCTCCCAGCCATGATGGTGTAATGGGGAAGGGCTTGACCTTCCTGACTTAAACAACAACAACAAAACTACAAACAATATATCAAATAATGGTCTGCAGACATTTCACAAAAGGCAGCATGTGATTAAGATCCTTAATATTATAGAAGGAAAGCAAATGAGAGGAGCCTGACAACTGCCCCACTTTCTGCTGGGAGGCAGTTTCTAGGCTACAGTACGGGCACCTTGGTAGTATTTGTGATTTGAGAAGATACAGATTAGAGTTTGCCGAGGCCAAGGAGGCTTAAGACCTAGAAAAGAGGCTGACTCAATTTATTTACTCTAGGCTTCCTTTTTCATTGGGTCTAACAAAGTCCTGCCTAGTCCCTTCATATTTTATTTATTTTATGGTTAAAAAAAGGGAGAACCCATTTCTCTAAAGCTTAGAAGTTATTAACAGCTGTCATTATAGTGTGCCCATCAGGAGTTTTTCATGATGAATCTCATTTAATACTAATAATCATCTCTTGAGATTTAAATATAACCTTATCTTCACTTAGGAAGCCAACACTAAGAGCTGTTAAGGCATTTACTTAAGATTTCACATATAGGCAGTAAACCATAGGTCTCTGTGGTTGTACAGCTCTGCTGTGCTGCCCCCTAAGAAGAGAACTGACCTGAACCATTCACTGTGTGTGCTGTTTCCTCTTTGCCTCGACTGATGACCTCAGCCTTCCAGAAGGTGGGCAGACCTTAAGAAGAAGGTTTTCAGATATCTGGGCCTATTATATTGTCCACAGAGAACGAGAGAAAAGAATGAATATGCTAGAAAATAGTGAGTATCTATTAGAAACCTAAGTTGTGTATAATTTAGAGTTTTGTGTGTTCTTTGACCCAACAGAGCTCTTTTTCTTGGTGTGAAATAAGGATGGAGGCCGTGAATTCAAAATGTGGGACTAACCTTTGTTCTCTTTGTGTTGATTTTTATTTTCCCATCTATGTTTTAAATCTGTATCTTGCATTATTTTGAATCATCCACTCTGTATAATATAGAACTAGATATTCATTACAGAGAAGCCACAGAAATAAAAAACAAAAATATATGAATTCTCTTTTAAGTTATTCAGAGTATTATAAAAATAGGGCAAATATTATTCTTAAGACTAAGTATTTGGCCGGGTGTGGTGGCTCACACCTGTAATCCCAGCTCTTTGGGAGGCTCAGGCAGGTGGATCACGAGGTCAGGAGTTCAAGACCAGCCTGGCCAAGATGGTGAAACTCTATCTCTACTAAAAATACAAAAATTAGCCTGACATGGTGATGTGTGCCTATAATCTCAGTTACTCAGGAGGCTGAGGTAGGGAATTGCTTGAACCCGGGAGGTAGAGGTTGCAGTGAACCAAGATTTTACCACTGTACTTGAGACTGGGTGACAGAGCAAGACTCTGTCTCAAAAAAAAAAAAAAGGTCAGTATTCAGAAAATCTACCGATACTCATTGACTAAGGTAGAATGTAATTGTGGTATAATGGCTTGCTGCATTTTGAGAGCACCTTTTAGTTTCTGAAACCTATGACTTATTTCATCTGCTTTCTCCTTTACGATAAGCTAGTGAAGTAAATACAAAATGTTAATATCTCTACTTGGTAAATGAGAAAACTAAGTCACAGAAGATCAAGAGACTTGTTCAAAGTCACACAATTAGTAAAATGTTGTCTGTCTGAAATTCAAATCCAAGTTTCTCAGTCCACATCTGAGTTTCCCTCAAAGAACTGTACTGCTTTCTTTTTAGCTGAGGTAAGTTTGGATTCTGAGCTTGTTTTGATTTTCTGATGGTTTGATTACATTAACATTGGTTAGCCTACTCACTTTCACCTTTGTATTAAATGGATTATCCATAATTGGCAGCATGTTCATTTTCATAAACTTCATTATGACCTGTAAAAATATTTTAAATTCATGTCTTTTGCCTGCTTTTTAATGGGGTTATTTTCTCTTTGCTTGGTGATTTAAGTTTCTTATAGATTCTGGATATTACTTTTGTCAGATGCATAATTTGTGAATATTTTCTCACATTCTGTAATTTGTCTGTTTACTCCCTTGATAGTTTCTCTTGCTGTGCATAAGTTCTTTAGTTTAATTAGGTCCCCCTTGTCAAGTTTTCTTTTCCTTGCAATTGCTTTTGAGCAATTCTTTGCCAAGGCCAATATTGAGAAGAATATTTCTTAAGTTTACTTCTAGGATTTTTATAGTTTGAGGTATTACATTTAAGTCTTTAACCTATCTTGAGTTTATTTAATATGTTGATAGGTAGGAGTTCATTCTTATGAATACCCAGTTATCCCAGCACCATTTACTGAATAGACAGTCTTTTCTTCATTGCTTATTTTTGTTGAATTTGTCAAAGATCAGGTGGTTGTAGATGTGTGGCTTTATTTCTGGGTTCTCTACTTTGTCCCATTGGTCTATGTGTCTGTTTTTGTACTAGTATCATGCTGTTTTGGCTTCCACAGCTTTGTAATATAGTTTGAAGTTGGGTAATGTATGCCTCTGGCTTTGTTCTTTTGCTTAGGATTACTTTGGCTATTGGGCTCTTTTTTGGTTCCGTATGAATTTTAGAACAGACACTTCTCAAAAGAAGACAGACAGGTAGTCCAAAAACATATGAAAAATGCTCATTATTACTAGTCATTAGAGAAATACAAATCAAAACCACAATGAGACACCATCTCACACACTAGTCAGAATGGCCTTTTAAAAAATCAAATAATAGCAGATGTTGCTGATGCTACAGAAAAAAAGAGACACTTACATACTGTTGGTGGGAATGTAAATTAGTCTAGCCACTTCAAAGAGAAGTTTGGAGATTTCTTAAAGAACTGAGAGTTGAACTACAGTTTGACCCAGCAATCCCAATACCCAAAGGAAAATAAATTGTTCTACCAAAAGGACACATACACCCATATGTTCACGTGTACCCACATGTATCACAGTGCTATTCACAATGGCAAAAATGTGCCCATCAGTGGTGGATTGGATAAAGAAAATGTGGTACATCTGTACTATGAAATATTATGCAGCCATAAAAAAGAATGAAATCTTGCCCTTGGCAGCAACGTAGATGTAGCTGGAGACTATCGTCCTAAGGGACATAATACAGAAACAGAAAGCAAAATACTACATTGCCTCCCAAGTAGAAGCTAAGCATTGAGTACACATGGACATAAAGATGGAAATAATAGACACTGGGTACTAGTAGGGGTTCAAGAAAGGAAGGTCAGGGAAGAGCTAAAAATCTATCTATGGGTATTATGCTCACCACCTGGGCGACAAATTCAGTCATACCTGAAACCTCAGCATCATGCAATATCCCTTTGTAACAAACCTGCACATGTATCCCCTAATTTGCAAATTAAAATTGATAGAGAAAAAAATTTTAATTGCTTTCTGCAGGCAATTTCAAGATAATCAAAATGTCTTTGATGAATAATAAATGATGATGGGAAGAAACTACTATATTTTTTATAAACTGTATGTGTTAAGAAATGAGGTAATTTACCCACCAACCCTGGGAGATGGTGCTCTCATCCCCACCCCACAGGCAAGGTGGGAATCCAGAGCCCTTCAGTAGCTGCCTAGTGTAAATCCCTTTTGCAAACATGCCTGGATTCAACATACTCTTGCTGGATTCATGAGCCCATGTTCTTCTCATTCCACCACAAGAGGGTTAGAGCTAAATTTTAGACATGATTCTTTGTGACTGTGCTGCTCATCTTTAAGTAAATATTGTACACATTCTTCGACTCTATTTTTAGAATTGTTTCTAACTTCTGCTATTTGAAATGAATCAATAAGCTGCTCAGGATGCATTAGTCTTCTTAACCGTGGGAGTGTTATAATATTTTAATACAAGAATCTACTTAACTCAGCAACTTCATTTATCTGAAATTTTTTAGTACAAATAAATTAGCAGAAATGGTACTAAATGTACAATACAGAAGCATATTTTTCATAACACACGAAGTCATTTCATTATCTAGAACTCATTGACACTTGGTGTGCATTTTTAGCAACTCCAGTGATTTTTACTTCCCGAATCGTAGCAGGTTAGAAACCTCAAATTAGAAAACAGAGAAAAATGCTATAAAAAGTGAACCGAGAGTCATACAAAGATGTAAGTAATTGCCGAATAAGAAGGTTTAAAAAAATGCCAAGATGGATTTAAGTATTTTACATATGGTAGCATATTGCTTTCATTTATGGAGGGTCATGTATCCGTTTATTTCTTTATTGAAAAGTTTTATTTCATAAACTCTAGGCCTGAATGTATCACTATAATAATAATTGATGTTCCTAATAACCAGGAACAATTTAAACAGAAAAGTTAAAGTTGAATCACAGACTAGCAAGGCTAGAAGAGATCTTAGAAATGCATCATGGAGCTAAAGCTCTCATTTTTCAGACTGCTACTTAGTCTTAGAGAAGTGAAGTAACTTCCCAAACCTTCCTAGCTTGTCCCTGAAGAGTTTGGCAGAGCTAAACTCAGATAAATTCAGATAGAGTGCTCACCACGCTGCCTCCCTTTTCCAGTGGCATTATGTATTGAGCTTGCTATTTAGGAAGTGCATTACACAATGATCAGTCTTCACAAAGACTTATATTTAAGAGAAAGTTGTTTCTTTTCAACACTGGAGCCTGAGAAGTAGTGAGTTCCTGTTATTTAAAAAAATCACTTCCATGGAAAACCCCATACCCTCGGGAAATGAGGTAAATGTGCTGTTACTGTATGTTAAATTTTTAACTACCATGGACAAATAGGTTACCCATTTCTTGCTCCTGTTGAGTAATCTCTATGGGCTTCTGTTACAGGAGAAAATGAGATGGAGAATTTGTGACTGAACAGT
This sequence comes from Saimiri boliviensis, assembly GCF_048565385.1. Classification (NCBI taxonomy): domain Eukaryota; kingdom Metazoa; phylum Chordata; class Mammalia; order Primates; family Cebidae; genus Saimiri; species Saimiri boliviensis. The sequence continues at coordinate 79,871,762 of NC_133450.1, forward strand.
ATACACTTTGGTCCTCTGAAATGGATGGAGGTGACTTAATTTTTTCACAGCAGTCGGAGGGCAACAATGAGAAATGAAGGGAAGATCAAGATGAGAAAGCAGAAATAATTAAAATAAAAGGAAAATTAACCTGAGTGCCAGGGACTCATCACTGAAGTTGAAAAAGAAAGCAGGCAGAGTAGAGAGGAAGCGGGATTGGAATCACATTAATATTAAATAGGAAGGAAATACAGGAGGGGACTGTGAGGGAGGAAATGAATTCCACGAAGTGCAAAACAAATTTTAAAACCTTAGATTCTTTTCTGACTACGTTTAGTTATTATAAAGACTCTAGTAATTTAAAAAGAGAAAAAGAATGAGAGAAAAGGAAAAGAGAAAAGAAAGAAAAGAAAAGAAAAAACATGAACTAGTTGTTGCTCTGCTTTTGAAGATTACATTTTTCAGACCTTCCTGTGAGCACCTACTCCCTGTTTCAATCTGCCTCTCTCTGAGCGCCAAGCCTCCTGCCATCGGGCAAGACCTAGATTTCAGGAGTTAGGGAAATGGCTCCCAGCCAAAACTGCGATCAGAAGTAGGCATGTCCTGTTCAAGAGCTCCAGTGCAGATCAACCTCCTGAGTTTTCCCCAGGGCTTATTTTAGTAGGGTGTCACTTACCAACATCTCAGGCAGTGACCAGGGCCACAGGCATTCCTGATGGAGATCAGGCTGAGTCAGAGCATATAAATCCTAAAGGGAAGTGACACACTTTCAGAATAGAGGTTGCAGTGCTAGTATTAATACTATACAGAGTGACAGAGAAGGAGAGAAAGAGAGAAGAAAGCGTGAAGTAGGAGTCCAGATTCGACACCACTTCAGATTATAGGTATGGTCTGAGTATTTAAATATGTGAGGTAAATTCAGTTTAAATCACTCATCTGTTCAAAATGGCCTAGCTGTTCAAAGTTATTACAGTTCCATAATATCTCCTCTTTTGTGACTTTATCACATTTACCCATAGGTTTTCCTCACCCTGAATTATTCCCTATACAGCAAAAAAAAAAAAAAAAAAAAAAAAGAATAATAATAACAACTTTACTTAGTTACTTTTCTTCCCCTGCTTCACTAGAAAACTCTGAAAATGTACTTAGCTTCTCCTATGGTCTCCTCACACAGTCTAATGCCTCTTCTGTCTCACAGCCTTAGAAATCACGTTTCAGACCATCCTTTCACTGCAGCTGCATTTGCTTCAGACTGTATAGTCTCTGCTCAGACCTTACCTGATAAGCCCATTCAACAGCAGGATGATATTGGCCATGACATTTTTCTTGAAGTTCTTTTTCAGTTTTTCTGACTATTATTCGGGTTCATCTCTGTACCTTTGATTGATACTTTCTTTTCTGAGATTCCTCTTTTCACAGCACCTACCGGGTGTTGATGTTCTCTGGAGTCCAGTCCTTTGCCTTCCTCTCCATTCACTTCCATCTGTCAATGCTGAAGGGACACTTTGGGATGACTTCATCCACAAGCTGTTAGAAAGATGATGCAGAAATTCCAGGTTCCACAATCAGATAAGACGATATTCAGAGAGAAAAAAAAAGAAATCATATTTTCTTGTAATTATTTATGAGTAAGTAAACATTTCTTCAGAAGCTAGTCAACAATTCCAACCTCATTCAACGGCTAGAATGGAATCACATGACAAATATTTATTGAACCAATGAGAGACAAGAAGAATGGAGCTTTTGTGGTGGCTAACGCTATCCATTTTGAGAAGGAATTATATTTGTCACGGTCCTAGCCAGAGAGTTTAATAAATGATAGTTTACCGAAGTGCAGTCGAAGTATAGGAAAACCACAAGGGATAGTGGAGTTCCCTGGTTGTAGCTACAGGGTACCCTTGAAGCGGGCAGGGAGGTTTGCCACCCTTCCGAGACAAAGGGAGAGAGTTGCGTGAGGAGATTCCCTGAGTGGAAATTTGGTCTTTGGCACAATTTTATTTTGTGGTTCAATTTGTTGATCTTTTTTATGATTTGTAATGTAATCTTACATCCAGCATATCGATAGACTTATTTTGAATTTTAATAGCTGGTCTATGAATTTTTATGTGTGTATGTGTGGAGGGATGCATGTGTGTTCCTATATCTCATCGTATCTGTAAACAATCACATACTGTATTATTGCTTCCAGTCTTTATACATCTTATTTATTCTTCTAAAATTTCTAAATTGTACAGAATTTCTGTGCTATATCAAATGCTTGATAGCAGGCACTCATGCCTTATTCCAACTTTAAAGGGAATGCATCTAAATTCTCCCGATTATGTTGTTATTTTCTTTAGGCTTTCACTAGATAACCTCATCATCTCCTTTCTATTCCCAGTGGCTCTTGTTAGTTTAATCCCTCATTATCTCTCCCTAGGAATATTGCAATAGCCTCCTAACTAATTAATCTGCCACCAGCCTCATACTCCACAAATTCATCTTCTGCATTGTGATCATGGTAATATTTATGAATTGCAAATATGATCATGACTCTACAAGCTTATAACTCCATCTCTGCCTTGCAAGATGTATATAACATACAAGCCCAGGTTTCTGATGGAAAAAAAAAGCAACTCTCTTGAATTAGTGAGAACCTCATCTCACAGAACGTACTGTTAGAATATATGGTCTCTACAAAATAAGAACACCTTATGTTTACCAGAAAGAGCCTCTGCCCCTTTCAGTCAGTTGTTACTCCACTACACAAACAGCCTTCTGAAGATGGTGTTGTGTAAGATTTCTCTCCCCTATTTTACCCCGTTTTCCTTTCTTCCTTTTCACAAAGTATACCCCCATCACCTGTGATCATAAAATCTCCACTTCATTGCCAACAAAATTTGATTCTCAAACGGGTTTTAAGTTGTACCAGTATATAACAGGAAGCCTAAGATTTTGATATGCAAAGGAATTGAACTGTGATAGCAGCCCAGCCACTATGAACTAGTGAGAATTCCACCTTTCCTTTGTTGGTAAGCAGCGTAGTTTTAGATTAAATATTAAAGTTTTGGTTCTGGGTCTTTTTTCCACAACACCCTCCTTCTATCCTAAGCTATTTTCACAACCCCCTTTTGCATGTTAAGCTTCTATAAGATCAACATAAGGACATTTCCATAACAAGCTATGCTAGGTCAAGCCTCCCCTATTTTCACACATGTGTTCCTATGCCTGCCTGGATTATCCTTTTTCTGAAAGTCTATTCTCTTAACAAACCTCACTTTATATGTCATTTCTTCCTGGAAGCTTTCTTTTCCAACCCCAAGGAGTAGGGATCCTTTTCTCCCTATAATTTCTATACATTTTACATATTTTACTGTATTTTCTATACTATATTGTAAATTCTTTACTGGAACTGTCATACACAATTTGACCCAAAGGGAGCTTTCAACACTTTTGATAAATAAATTAATGAGTGCATAAATGAATGCATGAATATCTTAATGAGGTTTTTTTTTGGTTTTTTTTTTTTTTTTTTTTTTTTTTCCGAGGCACAGATCTGGCAGAGTTCTTGGCACACAATCAGTATTCTGCATATGTTTCTTTCTCATGGGTTCACTGAGTAATAGCAGCCGGTGCCTCCCATGCAAAGCCATCCCAATAACATCAAGAGGATATGCAGAGGTAGAGCAGCGTCAGTTACTCAGGGACATACCAAACCGAGTCCTGGAAACATTCAACTCCTCTTCAGTCTTTGCATTGCCACTACCTTTATTATTCTGGGAAATTAGAAAACGGATGCCTTCACCACTGCTGGGGAACTTCCATTTCAGTATAATCTAACTGGACAAGATGACAGCTCAGAGCCCAAAATGCCACCTGCCCTGACTATGGGGAGGGAGATGAAAGCTCAGAGCCCAAAATGCCACCTGTCCTGAACAACAATACCGTGTAAACGATTAGGAGTGGAGGTGCTAGGGAAGCTATCAACAACCAAGAGCAAAAGTTTCTTCCTCTACCCTAGCTTTGGAATGAAAGATGCCAGACATTGTACTAGATGAAGTGTGCCAGTCTTATTTAATTATCGCAACAGGCCTGCAAAGTCAATATTATTCCCATTTTATAGATGAGGACCCTAGAGCTGAGTGAAATCAGCTCATTTAATGAAGGCCATGTAGATAATAACTTTCTAAGCCAAGTTACAAAATTAGGTCTGGTCTTATTCCACAGAATTCATTGTGTTATTTTCTTAACCCTGTACTGCAACACACTTTTGTCAGAAAGCAAATGTGGCTTCAGCCCTCACCATCTTCACAACCACGCCACTCCCCAGCATAAGCTGGCAGCCTGCTTCAATACAATATATCAAATTATTTCTGTAAAAGAGAGAACTCAGCAAGCATTAAATGTCAGATGTCATCAAACTGACCACCCACCTCTGTGTATCAAGAAGCAAGAATGAAAACTAGATTATGATGATTGATGTTAGACTAAGAAAAGAGGCATGAAGGTATTATGATACTTTTAAGAGAGGGCAGCTGTAGTTCAAAAACAACATGAATCAGAATTTAAGCTAAACCATAATTCCTGTAATTTGTTGAATAAAAAAGAAATTAAACTATTCATGTCTAGCTCCAAAAAGTTTTGACTGTCGTATTACATTTTCTGTAGCACGGAAACACAAAATTGGGGATTTATTCTAGATTTGTAATAGTAATTCAAGGCTATCATGTGAAAGAAGTATTTTTAAAAAAGAGTATTTGTATTTTACATGATCGCAGTGGCAGAACTAAAACCAATGAATGGAAGCTTCAGGGATCACAATGAAAGAAAACACTCCGCTATGAACAGAGTTGTCCAAAGACGAAATGAGTTGCCTCATTTCGTGACAGACTGCCTCTGCAGAGATTTTCAAGGGTGACTGGGACAGCACGTAGCTGGGGCATTTCCAAAAGGTAAAAGTCTCCAGTTGGGTTGGATTACCTAATGTCTAAGGACTTTTCCCAACTTCTCCTTCTTTCGTTTTAAAACAGGTGAAAGATTTTCACTTTCTCTGCTATTGTTTACACATCTTATATTTATTTGGAAATGATGTACTACCATGTTAGTCATTTATTTTGACATGTATCTGATTTGTGCCTATAGCCTCCATGTTGCCTCTCATTAATATTAAACGTTAGGCATGCTAACTAGCTGCACTTTACTTATTTTGTATTATGATAGGCATCGCACATCTTCAGCAAGTCTGTTGCTAGCCTTAACTAAATATCTATAGTATATAAAACAGCTTGAAGAATCCAGGAATAAAATTGTTCTTTAAAAAAACTCATGGCATAATATTTATTTTTGACAAAAAATATATATATTTATATGTTTGTAGTCACATATGATTGGACACTACCATAGTTCTTACCTTGCTTTTGAAAATACCTGTTTACATGTGGCAATTAATAAGCCTCTTGGTTGATTATTTTCATAGATTCACATAAATACTAAGGAGCATAAAACTTTCTTCATCTTATATCTTCTTCATAAAAAATGATAAAATTTACATCAAGTATTTAAATGCCATATATAAAGCCATATTCTGCTTTTTAAGGACAGAAGTTTATTTAAAACTCTGTTTACTGGTTCTTAATTATCCACCTTCCCTATTTCCCTGTCTCTCACTTCTTTCTCTCTCATGCAGGCATACCTATGAGATAATATGAGTTCAGTTCCAGACCACTACAGTGAAGTATCTCAATAGAGCAAGTCACACAAACATTTTGGATTCCCAATACATATAAAAGTTATGTTTATGCTATCCTGTAGTCTACTAAGTGTGCAATAGCATGTGTCTAAAATACTTTATGGCTAAAAGAAGCTAATAATTATCTTAGCCTTCAGAGAGTGATAATCTTTTTGCTGGCGAAGAGTCTTGCTTCATTGTTGATGGCAGCTGACAATCACAGTGGAGATGGCTGAAGTTTGGGATGGCTGTGGCAATTTCTTAAAATAAGACAACAATAAAGTCTGCTGCAGCAGTTGACTCTTCCTTTCACACACATAAAAATCTTCTCTGTAGCATGTGATGCTGTTTGGTAACATTTTACCCACAGTAGAACTTCTTTGACATTGGGCTCAACCTTCTCAAACCCTGTTGCTGCTTTATCAGCTACGTTGATGTACTGTTTAAAATCCTTTGTTGTCATTTCAACAATGTTCACAGCATCTGCGCCTGGAGTAGACTCCATCTCAGTAAACCACATTCTTTGCTCATCCATAAGAAGGAACTCCTCATCTTTTTAATGTGTATCATGAGATTGCAGCTATTCAGTCACATGTTTAGGCTCTATTTCTAATTCTAGTTTGCTTTCCATTAATATTTCTACCACATCTGCAGTTACTTCCTCCAGTTACATCTTGAACCCCTCAAAGTTATCACTGAGTGTTGAAACTCACTTCTTCCCAATTCCTGCTTATGAAGATATTTTGACCTTCTCCCGTGAACCACAAATGTTCATAATGGCATCTAGCAAGGTGAATCCTCCCCAACAGGTTTTTAGTTTACTTTGCCCAGATTCATCAGGTAAATCACTACTATGGCAGATACAACATAACAAAACATATTTATTCAATAGTAAAGGTTGAAAGTCAAATTACTCCTTGATCCACGGGCTGTGGAAGGTATGCTGTGAAGCAGGCATGTCAACAACATTCATCTTCTTGTACATCTCCATCAGAGCTCTTGGGTGACTAGGCACATTGTCAATGAGCAGTGATATTTTGAAAGGAATCCTTTAGTCGGAGAACTAGGGCTTAACAGTGGGCTTAAATTATTCAATAAACTATGCAATAGACAGGTTTGCTGTCATCCAGACTTTGTGATTCCATTGATAGAGCACAGGCAGAGTACATTTGGCATAATGCTTAAGGACCCTGGGATTTTCAAAATAGTACAGCTAGTGCTCAACTTACGACCACGATTGGTTCCGACAGACCGGTCGTAACACGATTTGGTCGTAAGTTGAGTAGGCTATATGTACTGTGAAATGATGTCGTACGTCCAGCTGGGCAACATTTGCGCTGCCAGACGCGGAGCAGTCGTGGCTAGCGATTGTGGTTGTAAAGTCGAATGGTCGTAAATTGCATAGTTCATAAGTCGATCAATACCTGTAAATGAGCATTGGCTTAACTCAAAGTCACCAGTTGGATTAGTCCCTAATGAGAGAGTCAGCCTGTCCTTTGAAACTTTGAAGAAAAGCATTGAGTGGGCCTCTCTAGCTACAAAAGTCTTAGATAGTATCTTCTTCCAGTAGAAGGCTGTTTCATCTACACTGAAAATCTGTTTTTACTGTAGCCACCTTTGTCAGTTACTTTAACTAGATTTTCTGAATAATTTGCTGCAGCTTCTACATTAGCACTTGCTGCTTCACCTTGCCCTTTTACTTTCTGGAGATCATGTATTTCCTTAAACCTCATAAACCAACCTCTGCTAGCTTCAAACTTTTCTTCTGAAGCTTCCTCACCTCTCTCAGCCTTCACCAAATTGACAAGAATTATGGCTTGCTCTGGATTAGGCTATGACTTAAGGAAGATAATGTTGTAGCTGGTTTGATTTTCTTTCCAGACCAATAAAACTTGCTCCCCATCAGTAATAAGACTGTTCATTTTCTTTTTCTTTTTTTTTAAATTTTCAATAGTCATTTTTTAAATTGCATTTCAGGTTTTGAGGTACATGTGAAGAACATGCAAGATTGTTGCATAGGTACACACATGGCGGTGTGATTTGCTGCCTTCCTCCCCTTCACCTATATCTGACATTTCTCCCCATGCTATCTCTCCCCAACTCCCCACCCCCCGCTGTCCCTCCCCTATTTCCCCCCAACAGACCCCAGTGTGTAGTGCTCCCCTCCCTGTATCCATGTGTTCTCATTGTTCAACACCTGCCTATAAGTGAGAACATGTGGTGTTTGATTTTCTGCTCTTGTGTCAGTTTGCTGAGAATGATGGTTTTCAGGTTCATCCATGTCCCTACAAAGGACACGAACTCATCGTTTTTGATGGCTGCATAATATTCCATGGTGTATATGTGCCATATTTTCCCTTTCCAGTCTATCATCGATGGGCATTTGGGTTGGTTCCAGGTCTTTGCTATTGTAAGCAGTGTTGCAATGAACATTAGTGTGCGTGTGTCCTTATAGTAGAACAATTTCTAATCCTTTGGATATATACCCAGTAATGGGACTGCTGGGTCAAATGGAATTTCTACTTCTAGGTCCTAAGACTGTTCATTTTCTTATTATTTGTGTGTTCACTGGAGTGGCACTTTCAATTTTCTTCAAGAATTTTACCTTTGCATTCACAACTTGGCTAAATGTTTGACACAAGAGGCCTAGTTTTTAGCCCATCTCAGCTTTTGACATGCCTTCTTCACTAAGCTTTATCGTTTCCAGCTTTTAACTTAAAGTCAGAGACATGTAACTCTCTCTACCTTTCACTTAAACACTTAAAGGTCATTGCAGGTTTACTAGTTTCAATACTGTTGTTCTCAGGAAATAGGCAGGCTGAAGCAGGGGAAGAGAGAGGAAGAGAGAAGGACAGTGGAACAGTCAGACACACATAACATTTATCAAGTAAGCTGATTGTTACAGCACCCTAAAACAATTCCAATGGTAGCATCAGAAATCACTGATCACAGATCACCATGGCAGATATGATAATAATGAAAATGTTAGCAATATTGTGAGAATTACCAAAATGTGACACAGACATACAGTGAGCACATACTGTTGGGAAAATGGTACCAAGAGACTTGCTTGATGCAGGGTTACCACAAACCTTCAATTAATAAAAAAGCCCGCAATATCTGCAAGCTGGAATAAAGCAAAAGGCAATGAAGTAACTTATTGCATGTGTGTTTATGTGTTTGTATGTCTATGTGTACATGATATAGTTTAGATGTTTGTCCCTTCCAAATCTCATGTTAAAATGTAATCCCCAATGTTTGAGGTCGGGCCCTGTGGAGGTGTTTGGGTTATGTGGATGGAACCATCATGAATAGCTTGGTTCCTTTCCCACAGTAATGAGAGAGTTCTGCTCTATTAGTTCACAAAAGAGCTGATTGAAGAGCTGGCATTTCTTCCCTTCTTTCTCTTGTTCTGTCTCTGGGTAAGACACCTTCTCCTCCTTCACCTCCCACCATAAGGAAAAGCTTCCCAAGGTTCCAACCTGAAGCAGATGCTGGTGCCATTGCTTCTTGTACAGTTAGTAGAACGGTGACCCAAATAAACTTCTTTTCTTATAAATTACTCAGCTTTAGATATTCCTTTATAGCAATACAGAATGAACCAATACAGTACATGAGTGCATATACATACACATGCATACATATATGGCTATATAATATGTAGTTATATTCCTATAAATATATGTATTTCATATATCACTTATGAATTATAATTTATGTAAATTAAGACAAATCATAATACAAAGGAAGAGAATGATTGATAGAAAGGAAGAAAACTAGGATATCTTTGTATGTTTGTTTGAATTTTATTTAACTTTAATATATAATTTTAAAAATATTTACTTCCATTAACATTTAAGTTTCATTGTGATATTTGGGCTTAATTATTGACAAGGCTTTTTTTTTTTTTTTTTTGTCTTATGAGAGCTTACAATATTGAGGTGAAAAGAGACAATTAAAAGTCCAGTATCAGTAATGGTCATTAATTCCTCCAATAAGGGAAGTCAGAGTATAACAGAGAATTACCTAACTTGGGCCCTGGGAGGTTGGAGATGGTGCCAGTGAAGTTTCCAGGGGAAGAGATGTCTCAGTGGAAACCTGAAGGGTGAATGGCAATGAGTCAAGGCAAGAGGCCGAGAAACTCACGCGCAGAAGTCGCTGAAGAATGACAGAGCAAAGAGCACTCAAGCAACTGAAAGAAACTAAGTATAAATGTGCTACAAAACTGGGAAAGCAAAGTAAGTGGGCATGATAGAGAATAGACAGTCACAGTGAATATTAAACAAACAAATAATAAAGCCGCAAGATTTCACACCACAGTTTAGTATTCTTGCTGCATTTTCACATGTATCCCTTACATGCCTATACTCTCCATTTTCCCCCAATTCAGCTTGCAACATTTTCTGTTTTATTAGCTCTGAGAATGGTGGTGCCCTCCACCCAGTTGCCCCTTACTTAATTTCTTCACCTCATCAGCTCTGTGAGACCTTCCAATTCTTCCTCCTAAATGTCTCCTGTATCTTCAGCTTTCTCACATCTTCATAATCACTACTTACTTTGTTTATGTAGTTTATTGCAATAGCCAAGAGGCTGTCTTGCTTTTGGTTTATGCTTTCCCTTGCCGGTTCATGCCTATGGTAACATCTACTTAGCTGGAGGCAGAATGGTGCAGTGTGAAGGGCACTGGGATTCAGGAGGGGAGAATGAGAGGTCTCTCACCAAAATTCTGATGTGTGAATAAGAGTCAGACTTCCTAAATGTGGTTGGTATACCCAGCCAAACATCATATGGAAAACGTGAAGACAGCATCTCTCCAATGTCTGTTTTTCTATGTTCAACACCACTACCACCACTCCCCCGCCACCGTCACGCATATACATATTCTGGTTTCTAGAAATAGCTGTTCCTGGGACAGAGCCCGGATAAGAATTCCAAGAATGGTGAGTTTTGGCATTGAGTTTAGCAGCAGCCACACCCTAGATCTTCTCTGTCAGCTTTTCCTGTAATGTTGACAAACCTTTCTAATGGGTGTAAACACATTTAGGAAACTGTTGACAGCCTCGGAATTGGCAGCTTTCTAAAAGTGACACTGTACTAAAACTAAGTGATGCCCTTTGTCCCCTCTGTATTTTTGAATTCTATGACTTCTGGTACCAAAAAAGGCAACTAGAAACTTAAACAAAGTTTAAGTTGACCAGATGATATAAAATTCCAGCTGGACAGGAGGAATAAGTTCAAGAGATTGTTGTACATCATTGTAATTATTGTCACAATATACTTATACATGAAAATTGCTGAGAGTAGATTTTAAGTGTTCTTACTACATTAAAAAAAAAAAGCATGCGAGGTAATGCATATGTTAAACAGATTGATTTAGCCATTCCACAATGTGGAATGCATATAGCAAAACATCACATTATACAGCATAAATATGTATATTATCTTTATTTGTCAAATAAAAAAATATGATACAAAAATGCAAAAGATGATAAAAGAAAGGTTATTCACATTCTGAGTTACTAGGAATACTACTTAGATGCATTTTGAATTTTTCATTCTTAAGACAGTTGCAAACCACAACAAAAATCTTTGTGGATAGGTTGATAGCAACATTAATATCAATTGATTGCCTTTTTTAGCTCCATTTGTCTCCCAATATAGACAAGGTTATTTTCTGTGTTTCATTTTTCCCCCTTAATTCTCAACTGAGTTCTCCTTCTCTGACTCAGAAGAAGGGCAGAAGACTGTGAAATAACACTACGCAACAACTTCTCAGAGAAGCGCTTGGTGACCATAAGGTATAGCCAGCAAGTAGGATAACATGTATGAAGTTGGCCTTTACTTAGAACTGATTTGAAGACGGTATATTTAAAGCCACACAGTTTGTTAGCATTTCAGAGCTATAACTTTTTAATATGATTGTGTCATAAGACTGAGTCTAAGTAGAGCATAGTGTTTCCTAAGACTTTTAGTGCCTGTGCTGAAGTGTAGGCCTGGTTTCCATTTTGCATCTTCACGTTTAATGTGATTTTCTGTGATCATACTGGCTATTCTTTCAGAAACAGTACCAGGAAAAAAAATAAAACTTCCCATGGAAGATAGAGTCTGTATATGTAGAAGCATGTTCCCAATCCACCTTTTAACTTGTTCAATTCCATGGGTTTTGTCAAATGTACACAATAATGTTACCTCTACTGTAATCATGATAGGAAATATTTCCATCATCCCAGAAAGTTCTCACACATCCCTTTGCAATCAGTTGCCTCCTTCCACCCACAGAGCCCTGGCAACCACTGATTTTTTTTCCCCTTTCCTAGCATTTCATATAAGCAAAATTATAGAATATGTAATATTTTTGTTACTGGCTTATTTTGTGATGCTTCACACAATGCTTTTGAGGCTTAATTATGACATAAATATAAAGAGTTTGTTCCTTTCCATTGCTGAATTGCATTCTATAGTACATATAATCCCAAATTTGTCTTTTCTGCAGTTGGTGAACATGTGGATTGTTTCTAGTTTTTTTTTATTATTAAGAATAAAACTGCTATCTGTGAACATTCCTTCACAAAACTTTGTGTGAACATATCCTCTTATTCCTCTTGTGTAATGCTTAGATGTGAAATTTCTGGGTAGTTTGGTAAGTGTGTTTGATTTTGTATTCCCAACAGTTGTTCTGCATAGCTACCAACACTTAGTATTTTCAATGTCTTTTATTTTAGCTATTGTAATGAATATAAAGTGACACTTCATTGTGGCTTGAATTTTTATTTCTCTAATGACAAATGAGGTTAAGCATCTTTTCATATGCTTATTTTCCATTTGTGTCTTTTAGGAAAATATCTATTTAAATTTCTTGTGAATACTTAATTGTAAATTTTTAAGATACAAAAGCTATTTTATTTATGTGTGAGCAATTAGATTTAATTGCTTTAGATAAAATCTAATAGAAATTTGAGGGGTTTTTTTGTTTTCATTTTTTAGTTTTTATTTATTTATTTATTTATTTTAGACAGAGTCTCACTCTGTTGCCCAGGCTGGAGAGCAGTGGTGTGATCTTGGCTCACTGTAACCTTCACTTCCCAAGTTCAAGCAATTCTCCTACTACAGCCTCCTGAGTAGCTAGGATTACAGGCACACACCACCACGCCTGTCTAATTTTTGTATTTTTGTAGAGATGGGGTTTCACCAAGTTGGTCAGGCTGGTCTCAAACTGTTGACCTCCTGATTCACCCACCTTGGCCTCCCAAAGTCCTGGGATTACAGGTTTGAGCCACCATGCCCAGCCTACAAATTTGAGTTTTAAATGATTACTGAATAATGCCATTTTCCAATAATTGTCATGTAACTGTATTGCATATCAAATTATTTTTAACTTTTTGTTATACATTTTCTAAATAAAAGCACAAAAACTAAATAAAAGAGTACACTGAAACCCCATGGACCTGTCATTCAGATTGTACTGTTATCAACATTCTGCCATTTGTGTTATCTCTATACGTTCAACCATTTTGTATCTACAATTTGATTATCATTGGTAGCATTAGTGATATTTTAATTTATTTTATCTTATTTTTTATTATACTTTTGGTTCTGGGGCACATGTACAGAACATACAGGTTTGTTACATAGGTATACACATGCCATGGTGGTTGCTGCATCCATCACCCTATCATCCACATTAGGTATTTCTTCTAATGCTCTCCATCCTCTAGCCCCCGCAACCCGCAAAAGGCCTCAATGTTTGATGTTCTCCTCCCTGTGTCCATGTGTTATTGTTCAACACCCACTTATGAATGAGAACATGTGGTGTTTGATTTCCTGTTCTCATGTTAGTTTGCAGAGAATGATGGATTCCAGCTTTATCTATATGCCCACAAAGGATATGAATGCATCCTTTTTTATGGCTGCATAGTATTCCATGGTGTAGATGTGCCACATTTTCTTTATTTAGCCTATCATTGATGGGCATTTGAGTTGCTTGCAAGTCTTTGCTATTGTGAACAGTGCCACAGTAAACATCTATGTCCATATGTCTTCATAATAGCATGATTTATACTCCTTTAGGTATATACCCAGTAATGGGATTGCTGGGTCAAATGGTATTTCTAGTTCTAGATCTTTGAGGAATCGCCACACCGTCTTCCACAATGGTTGAACTAATTTAAACTCCTACCAGCAGTGTAAAAGCATTCCTATTTCTCCACATCCCCTCCAGCATCTGTTGTCTCCTGATTTTTTAATGATCACTATTCTAACTGGCATGAGATGATAACTCAATGCGGGTTTGATTTGCATTTCTCTAATCACCAGTGATGATGAGCTTTTTTTCATATGTTTGTTGATTACCTAAATGTCTCCTTTTGAGAAGTGCCTGTTCATAACCTTTGACCACTTTTGATAGGATTATTTGTTTTTTTCTTGTAAATTTGTTTAAGTTCTTTATAGATTCTGGATATTAGGCCTTTTTCATATGGGTAGTTTGCAAATATTTTTTCCTATTCTGTTGGTTAACAGTTGACTCTAATGATAGGTTCTTTTGCTGTGCAGCAGCTCTTTAGTTTAATTGGATCCCATTTGTCTGTTTTGGCTTTTGTTGCCATTGCTTTTGGTGTTTTAGTCATGAAGTTCTTGCCCATGCCTATGTCCTGAATGGCATTGCCTATGTTTTCTTCCAGAGTTTTTATGGTGTTATGTCTTATGTTTAAATCTTTAAATCTTTAATCCATCTGGAGTTAATTTTTGTATAATGCGTAAGGAAGGGATCCAGTTTCAGCTTTCTGCATATGACTGGCCAGTTTTCCCAACACCATTTATTAAATGGAGAATCCTTTCCTCATTGCTTGTTTTTGTGAGATTTGTCAAAGATTATATGGTTTGTCAAAGATTATATGGTTGTAAATGTGTGGTGTTATTTCTGAGGCCTCTGTTATGTCCATTGATCTTTATCTCTGTTTTGTTACCAGTGCTATGCTGTTTTTACTATTGTAGCCTTGTAGTATAGTTTGAAGTCAGATAGCATAATGGCTTTTTTTTTTTTTTTTTTTTTTGCTTATGATTGTGTTGGCTATGTGTGCTCTTTCTTGATTCAGTATGAAGTTTAAGGTGGTTTTCTCCAGTTCTGTGAAGAAAGTCAATGGTAGCTTGATGGCGATAGCATTGAATCTATCAATTACTTTGGGCGGTATGGCCATTTTCATGATAATGATTCTTCCTAACCATGAGCATGGAATGTTTTTCCATCTGTTTCTGTCCTCTCTTATTTCCTTGAGCAATGGTTTGTAGTTCTTCTTGAAGAGGTCCTTCACATCCCTTGTCAGTTGTATTCCTAGGCATTTTATTCTCTTTGTAGCAATTGTAAAGGGGAGTTCACTTATGATTTGGCTCTCTTTTACTGGTGTGTAGGAATGCTTGTGACTCTTTCACATTGAATTTGTATCCTGAGACTTTGCTGAAGTTGCTTATCATTTCAGGAGATTTTGGGCTGAGATGATGGGGTCTTCCAAGTATACAATCATGTTGTCTGCAAATAGACTGCAAATTGACTTCTTCTTTCCCTAACTGAATACCTTTATTTCTTTCTCTTGGCTGATGGCCCTGACCAGAACTTCCAACACTATGTTGAACAGGAGTGGTGTAAGGGACATCCTTGTCTTGTGCCAGTTTTCAAAGGGAACGCTTGCAGATTTGCCCATTCAGTATGATATCGGCTTTGGGTTTATCATAAATAGCTCTCATTATTTTGAGATACATTCCATTGATACCTAGTTTATTGAGAGATTTTAGCATAAAGTGTTGCTGAATTTTGTTGAAGGCCTTCTCTGCATCTCTTGAGATGATCATGTGGTTTTTGTCTTTGGTTCTGTTTATGCGATGGATTACATTGATATATTTGCATATGTCGAACCAGCCTTGAATTCCAGGGATGAAGTCAAGTTGATCGTGTTTGATAAGCTTTTTGATGTGCTGTTGGATTCACTTTGCCATATTTTATTGAGGATATTCACATCAATGTTCATCAGTGATATTGGCCTGAAATTTTCTTTTTTTAGTTGTGTCTCTGCCAGGATTTGGTATCAGGATGATGTTGGTCTCATAAAATGAGTTAGGGAGGATTCCCTCTTTTTATATTGTTTGGAATAGTTTCAGAAGGAATGGTATCATCTCCTCTTTCTACATCTGGTAGAAATCACCTGTGCCCCCATCTTGTCCTGTACTTTTTTTGGTTGGTAGACTATTAATTTGTTAATTACTGCCTCAATTTCAGACCTTGTTATTGGTCTATTCAGGGATTTAACTTCTTTTTGGTTTAGTCTTGGGAGGGTGTAGATGTCCAGGAATTTATCCATTTCTTCTAGATTTTCTGGTTTATTTGCTTAGAGGTGTTTGTAGAATTCTCTGATGGTAGTTTGTATTTCTGTGGGATCAGTGGTGATATCCCCTTTATCATTTTTTATTGCATCTATTTGATTCTTCTTTCTTTTCTTCTTTATTATTCTGGTTAGGGGTCTATCTATTTTGTTGATCTTTTCAAAATACCAGCTCCTGAATTCATTGATTATTTGAAGTTTTTTTTGTGTCTGTCTCCTTAGGTATGCTCTGATCTTAGTTATTTCTTGTCTTTTGCTAGCTTTTGAATTTGCTTGATCTTGCTCCTGTAGTTATTTTAATGATGACGTTAGGGTCTCAATTTTGGGTCTTCCATTTCTCTTGTGGGCATTTAGTGCTATAAATTTCCCTCTATACTGTGCTTTAAATGTGTCCCAGAGATTCTGGCATATTGTATCTTCCTTCTCATTGATTTCAAAGAACATCTTTATTTCTGCCTTCATTTCATTATTTATCCAGTAGCCATTCAGGAGCAGATTGTTCAGTTTCCATGCAGGTGTGCAGTTTTGAATTGAGTTTCTTAATCCTGAGTACTAATTTGATTGCACTGTGCTCTGAGAGACGGTTTGTTACGATTTCCATTATTTGGCATTTGCTGAGGGATGTTTTACTTGCACTTATGTGGTCAATTTTAGAATAAGTGCAGTGTGGTGCTGAGAAGAATGTGTATTCTGCGGATTTGGATAGAGAGTTATGTAGATGTCTACTAAGTTCACTTGATCCAGATCTGAGTTCAAGTCCTGGATATCCTTGATAATTTTCTGTCTTGTTGATCTGTGTAATATTCACAGTGGGGTGTTAAGTCTCCCACTACTATTGCATAAGAGTCTAAGTCTCTTTATAGGTCATTAAGGACTTGCTTTAAGTATCTGCATGCTCCTGTATTGCATGCATATATATTTAGAATTATTAGCTCTTTTTATTGCATCAATCTCTTTACCACTCTGTAATGCCCTTCTTCGTATCTTTTGATCTTTGTTGGTTTAAAGTCTGTTTTATTAGCGACTAGGATTGCAATCCCTGCTTTCTTTGCTCTCCATTTGCTTGGTAAATCTTCTTCCATCCCTTTATTTTAGCCTACATGTGTCTTTGCACTTTAGATGGGTTTCCTGAATACAGCACATTGATAGGTCTTGACTCTTTATACAATTTGCCAGTCTGTGTCTTTTAACTAAGGCATTTAGCCCATTTATACCTAAGGTTAATATTGTTACGTATGAATTTGATCCTGCCATTTTGATGCTAGCTGGTTGTTTTGCCCATTAGTTGATAGACTTTCTTCATAGTGTCCATGGTCTTTACAATTTGTTTTTTGCAGTGGCTGGTACTGGTTGTTCCTTTCCATGTTGAGTGCTTCCTTCAGGAGCTCTTATAAGGCAGGCCTGGTGGTAATGAAATCTCTAAGCAGTTGCTTTTCTGTAAAAGATTTTATTACTTTTTTGCTTATAAAGCTTGGTTTGGCTGGCTATAAAATTCTGAGTTATAAATTCTTTTCTTTAAGGATGTTGAATATTGGCCCTTACTCCCCTCTGGCTTCTAGGGTTTTGGCTTAGAGATCTGCTGTGACTCTGATTGGCTTCCCTTTGTAGGTAAGCTCACCTTTCTGTCTGGCTGTGCTTATCATTTTTTCCTCATCTCAACCCTAGGGAATCTGACAATTATGTGTCTTGGAGTTGCTCTTCTCAAGGAGTATCTTTGTGGTGTTCCCTGTATTTCCTGAATTTGAATGTTGTCCTGCCTTGCTAGGTTGGGAAGGTTCTCCTGGATAATATCCTGAAAAGTGTTTTCCAACTTGGTTTCCTTCTCTCCATCACTTTCAGATACACTGATCAAGTGTAGATTTGTTCTTTTCATATAATCTCTTATTTCTTGGAGGTTTGTTCATTTCTTTTTATTCTTTTTTCTCTAATCTTGCATTCTTGCTTTATTTTATTGAGTTGACCTTCAATTTCTGATATTCTTTCTTTTGCTTGATCAATTCAGCTATTGAAAATTGTGTATGCTCCTGAAAGTTCTTGTGCTGTGTTTTTCAGCTCCATCAAGTCGTTTATATTCTTCTCTATGCTGGTTACAGTAGTTAGCATTTCGTCTAACCTTTTTTCAAGGTTCTTAGCTTCCTTGCATTTGGTTAAAATATGTTCCTTCAGCTCAGAGACGTTTGTTATTACCCATCTTCTGAAGCCTGCTTCTGTCAGTTTGTCAAACTTATTCTCCATCCAGTTTTGTTCCCTTTTTGATGAGAAGTTGTGATCCCTCAGAGAAGAAGTGTTCTAGTTTTTGGAGATTTCAGCCTTTTTGCACTGGTTTCTTCCCATCCTCGTGGATTTATCTACCTTTGATATTTGAAGTTGGTGACCTTTGGATGAGGTCTCTGAGTGGACGTCCTTTCTGTTGATGTTGAAACTATTTATTTCTGTTTGTTAACTTTCCTTCTAACAGGCTCCTCTGCTGGAGTTTGCTGGAGGTCCACTCCAGACCCTGACTGCCTGGGAATTACCAGTGGAGGCTTCAGAACAGTGAAGATTGCTGCCTTTTCCTTCCTCTGGTAGCTTTGTCTCAAAGGGCACTCACCAGTTGGTAGCCAGAGCTCTCCTATATGAGGTATCTGTCAGCCTCTGCTAGGAGGTATCTCCTAGTCAGGAAACACGGGCATCAGGGAGCCCTAAATTTTTTTTCATTGAGGCGTAGTTCACCTGCACTAAAATACACAAACATTCAATGTACAATTCAAAAACTGAATACAACCGGGTAACCCACAATCCACACCTCGTTATAAAAAGGACTTCTTGTCTCTCCTGAAGGCTTTGCTTTAGTCCCTTCCAGTCATACCCCTTTATGCCAAAGCAGACAACCAGTATTGCCATTCTCCTTTTGCCTTGAAGAAAGTTTGCTTGTTCTAAAACTTTACAAAATAAAATCATTCAGCCTGTGTTCCTCTTGTCTTTCTTTCACTCTACATATTGTTTATGAGAGTAATCCAGGTTGTAAAGTGATTCAAAAGGTCAGACATTGTTATTATTGGGTAGTATTCTGTTTTATAACTATACAATAGCTTGTTTATCCATTTTTCTGCAGATGTGCCTTTGAATTGTTTCCAGTGTTTGGCTATAATTGTAAAAGTTGCTGTGAATGTTCTCTTCTAAGTCTTTGTGTAAACATATGTTTTCATTTTTCTTCTGTATATACCTAGGAAAATAAAAATGGGTCTAAGGATAGGCGATTTAAGAAAAATTGTCAAACTTTTATATGAAAGTGGTTATATGAAATTCTATGTTCTTACCAGTGTGAGCATTCCAGTTGTTCACAACTTTGCAATATCAGTGTTGTTAGATCTCTACATTCTGGCCATTTTATAGGAATTCAGTGATAAATCATTTAAATTTGCTGAGTAATTTTTATGTATTTATTGGTCTTGTATATACCTTAATTTGCAACTTTTCCATGTCCTCTGCTCATATTTTGAACTGTGGGAATTACGAGTCTATTCTAGATACAAGTCCTTTGTCAAATATATGTTTCATAAATACATATTTTTGAATTTTTTAATACTTTGGCTTGCCTATTTATTGCCTTGATGTTTGTAATGTTACTAAAAATATTTTTCTATGCTTTTGTCTCAAGGCATTATAAATTTTGATTTTATGTTTAGGCCTCTGACCTATCACAAATTAATTTTTGTGCATGATGTGATTAGGAGCTGAATATTTTCATTTTCATATGGATAGTCAGTTAATCCAGCACCATTTATTGACAAGGCTGTCATTTTCTTATTGAACTAAACTGGCTTCTTTATTGAGACTGAATTTGCCATATAAACATGGGTTCATTTGTACACTCCATTCTATTTCATTGATCTATTTGTTTATCTTTGTGACAATGCTATGTTGCCTTGACTAAATTAATCTAGAGTAATTCTTAGAGTCAAATAGTGCAAGCCTTCCAGGTTTTTCTTTATTGTTTCCTCTAAGATTGTTTTGCAAATTCTAGGTTGTATACATATTCATGTATATTTTAATACAACATTATTGATTTCTATTAAAATAGCTGTTGGATTATGATAGAGATTAAAATTGAATATTAATTCAGAGAAAATGAATATTTTAAAAATATTGTATCTTCCAAGCTATAATTGGTGTTTTTCAGCACACTTGAAAAGTTTCCAGCCATTATTTGCTCAAATTGTTGTTGTTCTGCTCCATTCTCTCTTGCCTTGATTTCTGCAACTCAAATTACATGTACGTTAGATGTCTTATTATCCCACAGATCTCTGAGTTTCTTCCAATTTTCATTCTTTGTTCTTTCAATTAGATAATTTCTACTGATGTATCATCAAGTTTGCCAGTTCTTTCTTTTCCTATCTCAAACTTGTTTTAAGTCCTTCCAGTGAATTTTTCATTTCCATTACTGTATTTTAGGGTTCTAGAATTCCCCCTTTGCTCTTTTTTTATAGTTTTTATTTCTGTGCTGAGATTTCGCCATCTGTTCATCTATTATACACGTATTTCCCTTTAAGAACTTAAACATATTTGTAAGAGCTGTTTGCAGTAGTTGTCTGCTTCTTGCAACATCTGGTTTACCTGGAGGTTTGTTTCCATTAATTGTTTCATGAGTGAGGGTCACATTCTCCTTTATTTTTACATATCTAATGATTTTTATTTGGATCCAGGACATTACGAATGATGCATTGTAAAGATTCTGGATTCTGCTATGTTTATCTGGGGAATGTTTTTTTTTTTTTTTTTTTTTAATATTCTAGTAGGCAGTTAATTTGATAGTCAAACTCTGTGTCTTCTGCATTGGTATTAGCTGACTCTCTATGCAGTAATTTTAGCCTCTACCTGCTGCTTTTATTCTGGCCTTCTAAGATCTTCCCTGTAAATCCATAGTTTATTGGTTAGCGAAAGTCTGGGTAAATTTCGGATACTTGTTTTAGGGATCACCTCTTTAGTTCTTTCCCTTTCAAGATTTCCTCCCCAAACATTCTGACTCCTCTGACAACCCAAAACTATATTCTCTGACACTTTAAGAATGTAGTTTTGTGTCTTTTTGCTGTATTTTATATATTTTTTGAAGCACAAATAGCCACAAAATGGTAAGTTTCACCTACTGCAGTTCATCTTTCAAAAGCAGTCTTCTCTAGTTTCTGCTTGTTTTTGGTCACTGCAATGCCTTCAAATAGTTGTTTGTTTGCTAGCTTTTAATTTTGTTTAGGTTTAATTATGGTTGCCAGTGGGAGGGCTGACATGACCAAGCTAATCCATAAGGGCCAAAATCCTAAAAACTTTGTTTTTTAATCTAGAGCTTAGCAATTCAGGATCATAAGGGTCACAAGTGCTCAACAAAATGTGTATCACAAATGTTTAACACATTCTACAAAACACGAACAACACAGGAAGAGTCAGAGGGACTTATTTGCCTTTTTTTGGTGAGTTTTCTTCAGTCATGCACAGAAGAAATTTTCTCGGTTATCCTGTGTACTTTTCCTGAGGCACTTTGCTAATGAAGTAGGACAAATAGGAGAGGACAGACATTGTTTGCAAATAAGATTATGGCAAACTGTGAAACCCTGCCAAACACCAGTTATTCCCCACCCTCTGTTTCTCAGGTGTAGAGAGCGAAATGAAACAAGGTTATATGAATTCAAGTCTGCTATTGTAATTGACAGGCATGAAGTAGCTCACCCTTTTAAGTCCCCCAGTATGTGAAAAACTGACAGAGAAAAGATTGAGACCAGCTGTTCTCTCTTTTTGCTGAAGAACTAAAAGGAAGAAATCGACAAACTGCTACATTAGAGATTAAGATCATCTATGTAAGAAAATTCTTCTTAATGTTCGAAATGATTAAATTCCTCAATGGATAACCAAAGGCATTGTCAGAGAGAGAGAGAGAGAGAGAAAGAGAGAGAGAGAGAAAAGGAAGAGAGAGAAAGTACGTGATTTCTCTGAAGGGAGACATATGTGCTTAAAAATGACAGCATATGCTTTTATCTTTTTTTAGTTTTTAATCAACACTGTCATAAAAATTTGTGCCAAAATTTTTAAAGATATTATTTTCAAATGGGCCTTATTTTCCAGGATGCATAAGGAGCACTCAGTATAATAATGTGGCTAGATGATACATCTCAGTTATTCAGGATGTTGGACCTCCAGATTTCCTCCGGAACAGGGATACGTATCGATACTCTCTTAGATCTGCTTCTACTACTCAAAGCACGGTATAAATATACAACATATGATTAGAATTTAATAAATACTTGAATGCCAGTATGTTGTGTACATTTTTAAGTAAAGACTTGGCAACAAGATAACTGATTTCAAGACCCAACTATGCCATGGAAAGGCAGGACAATTAAAAGATATTTTTCTGTGCTGTTTGCTCTTTGCTGCACTGTGGATGGACCTACAGATGCCCATAGTCATGGGATGCTACAGTATCTGGTAGTTCCTAGGATTGAGGACCACAAAGTGCTGCTCAGTCAGATCTGTAAATACCACCATTCCTCTGCTGGACACTTCCCATAGGCTCTCTGTAGTGTTACTAAATCACCAGGGTTAAATTACTTATGTACATATGGTCTGAGTCTGTGACTGGCCATTTTCAACATATATTCGAAAGGCTTATCAAGACTTGCTTTTTCCTTAGTACAAATTTATTTCAGCTAATTAAAGGGGAAATGGTTAAATAAAAACAGCAAAAACTGGCATTTTGCCCTGTACTGTATCAGTTTTCTAGGGCTGCCATAACAAAATACCACAGACTGGGTGGCTTTCACAGCAAAAATTTGTTTCCTCGTAAGTCTGGAGGCTGGAAGTCCAAGATGAAGGTGCAGGCAGGGTATGATTACCTCCAAGGCCTTTAGCTTGCAGAGAGCCACATTCTTGCTGCCTCTTCACATAGTCATCCCTCTGTGTGTGCCCCCAGTGTCTCCCTCAGAACCAGATTTTCTCTTATAAGGACACCAGTCAGATTGGCTTAGGAGCCCACCCTAATGTCTTTGTTTAAATTGAGTCACCTCTTTGAGGACCTTATCTCTAAATACAGTCTCATGGGTTAGGGCCCACCATTTAACCTCGTTTAACCTTAATCTTTAAAGGCCATATTCCTAAAGGTAGTCATATTCTGAGATACTGAATATTAGGACTTAAACATATAAATCTGGGGGACAGGTGGACACAGTTCAGTCCATACTAGGCACCAAATCTATCATTAGCCATTTTGGCACAGTTGAAAACCTAACCACAGCTTTATCAAAGAAAAGGCATACAACTCAATTGACAGTATTGAGAAACTGCAATAAAATATATGTTCATCCTTGACTCATCCCCTGTGATCTTCTGAATCTTCTCTCCCCTTTCTTGGCAAAGAGGAAACTTCCAAGCCCAGTTTGTGATACTGGAATGAGTGAATGAAATTGTAGATTACCTAAATGATGGAAGTCAACAACTTTTACATTTAAATGGAAATAACTGATATAGGAAAATTCAAACAAAAAAATATTAAGTAAAACTTAATATTGTTAATTATTAGATAATATTGTTAATTATTGTTAATTATTATCATTGTTAATTATGAAACTTAATAGAGAAAACTATTTCCATATTATAGTCCTATACATTACTTTTAAGGTCAAGGTGAGGATTAAATTAGTTAATACATGTAAAACACTTCCAAAATTAGCTGGCAGAAAGTAAGTACTCTCTATACCAGGCGTCCCCAAACTACGGCCCCGCAGGCCGCATGCGGCCTCCTGAGGCCATTTATCCGGCCGCCCACCGCACTTCAGGAAGCGGCACCTCTTTCATTGGTGGTCAGTGAGAGGAGCACAGTATGTGGCGGCCCTCCAACGGTCTGAGGGACAGTGAACTGGCCCCATGTAAAAAGTTTGGGGATGCCTGCTCTATATAATAACTTACTATTGCTGGTATCATCATATAAAAATAATTTAAGATTGGTACCATTTACCTGACTGTTTCTCTCAATACCACAGTATATGACCTTTCTCTGTCATTCATCCTCCAAATTTCCTTGTACAGCCTCCTCTTTTTTGGAATTCAACATCTCTATTGAGGCAGGAGTGTCACAGGTGAGCCTCATGTTCTAAGTCCAGCCTACTTACGAGACTTGAGAATTGCTCCTTAGAGGTCGCTTTGTGATTGAAATTGAGAGTAGTACTTTTCTTCAGCAGAAGCTATTGACCAGTCTGTCAGATACACACCAGATACAAAGGACTTGAATTACACAATTGTTTGGGGAATGCTCCTGCAGCCTGTAGTATCATTAGTCAGGAGGAAGAGATTCTTATATTAATCAAGTCCCCTAAGGATGTTGACAAGGATAATAATTCTTTCCCAATGTGCTGTTATAACTCTTAGTTGTTTCATATTAAAACAAGAGAATAAAAAGGCTTTGGGAAAGAATACACATTTTTAATAGAAGCTATAATTCTGTGTGAAGGGTTATCTGAATAGTTTGCCCAAGAAATTAAATTACAGCACTTCTGCTACTGATATAGCCATTGAGGGAATGAAGCCAAAGTCCTGTCATCCCTTTCCATAGAGGTTTGTAAGGATACAGTTAACCCTGTGTAACTTCTATCCATACATCCAAGGGCTTTTGCTTTTCTCTGAAAAGAACAAACTGGTGCTATTAATGCTGTTAACCTTTGCTTAATCTGACTAAAAACAGCGTTATACAAAATAAAAGGCATTATGTAGCCACTGAATCTTTGTAGATAATAATATTTTTTAAATAAATGACAGGTCATAAACATAAAGAGTAAACTTACCTGGGTTGGGTAGTACAGTTAATACAGCTTGCCTGGCATCATCCTAACACTTTGGATATACAGAACTGTGCTTCAGTGAGTTAAACATCTCAGAAATGTCTAATGGACTGGGTAATTTTTTGGTCCCTCCTTCCTCTAGAAAATTACCAGAGGCTCAAGTAAGAATAAAGTTGGTTCTAGTTTGAGCCCTCCAGCGAGTAGGACTATGCTTCCTGGTTTAACAATAACTTATTTTGAGTACCTAGCCACTGCTGAATCTCACGGAGAAAATGCAATCTCCCTAATCAATTTTGAAGTAGATTTAGACCTAGAAGATAGCCAATTAATGCATCTCAACCTTCCAAAAATCCTGAGTACCAGTAAGTAGCCCCCAAGGCCCCAGATAATGATTATTATTTCCATCTTCATCCAAGAGGAAAAAAGCTAGGAACAGCCTTCATTTCAATAGTTTGTTGGGCCACTGATTTTTATCACTTATGTAATAGTCATTTGCAATTAATGTACAGAATCATAACCTCTTGCAGGTATAAGGATCACATAGAGAAAATCCAATCCAGTGCTCTCATTTTACAGATGAGCAGACTGAGGCCTATAGAGGTTTAGAGACTTGTTCAAGGTCACATGCTTGTTAATGGCTCAGGAGGGCTTTTGATCAAATATACTATTGCAAAAAGATGTGGAAAACCGCTGATTCTGCTTAGCAGCTGTATTAGTTTGTATACTGCTATAAATATACTGCCAGAGACTGGGTAATTTATAAAGAAGAGAGGTTTAATTGGCTCATGGTTCTACATGGCTGGGGAGGCCTCAGAAAACTTACACTCATGGTGGAACAGGAAGGGGACCAAGGGACATCTTCCCATGGTGGCAGGAGGGAGGGAGGAAGAGAGAGAGAGAGAGAGAGAGAGAGAGAGAGAGAGAGAGAGGAAGAGAGGAAGCTGCCATTTATAAAAACCACCAAATCACCTCAGGTCAGGAGTTTGAGACAAGCCTGGCCAACATGATGAAACCTCGTCTCTATTAAAAATATAAAATTTAGCTGGGTATAGAGGCGGGTGCCTGTAATCCCAGCTACTTGGTAGGCTGAGGTGGAAGAATCTCTTGAACCCGAGAGGTGGAGGTTGCAGTGAGCTGAGATCATGCCACTGCATTCCAGCCTGGGCAACAAGAGAGAAATTCAAAAATAAAAAGAACGAAAGAAAGGAAGGAAGGGAGGTGAGGAGAGGCAAAACCAGATCTCCTGAGAACTCACTATTATAAGAACATCATAGGGAAAACCACCCCCATGATTCAGTCGCCTCCCCCCAGGTCCCTCCCTCAACACATGGGGATTACAATTTGAGATGAGATTTGGCTGGCGACATAGAGCCAAACCGTATCAGCAGCGTAAAAATTTCCTCTTCAATGTTACTTATACTGTTGTTTGTAGAAAGTACAAAATTATATTTTAGCCCAGCTCTCACTAGAAATGAACTAAAAATTAAAATTAAAACTCAGAGATTTTTGTTTAGAATTTGATGCTGTTTTAAGCAAAACAGTATTTAAAATGACTCTGCTAATAAGTGTGTCATGCTTTCTTCTATGAGCAGGAAGAGTGGGAGCAGGGAGAAAAATGCTTGCCAAGTTCATGGAGAAAAGAGATTGCTGGGCCTGGTGTGTTTTCCCTCCAAGGCAGAGAGAGCCACTTTCTCATTTTGAAGAGGATTAGTGTTTCCTGGCTTCCTAGACTTGAGGCTGCATTCTCCCCTTTCTCTGGCTACTGTGAATTTGGGACACTGGCTGGTGCCCAGAATTCCAGCCCCTTCTTGTTTGTATCCCTGTTTAAGTTGGAGAATAGGAAGAATGCAGCAAGATACGGAGAAAAGTTCACTTGACCGTTACAGCTAAATAAATAAGTATCATATCTGTAGTCATTGCAATGAAATACTCAGGCAAAATTTAATATATGTACATATATATATATGTGTGTGTATTTGTATTTATATTGTAAAAACCAGCATCTCTGACACAGAGCAGCATGACAAATTAATTGAACCAGTTTCATGTTAGTAATGAGGCTAGCAGGATATTTTACAGATTTAGAGGGTGTTGATGAAGTGAATACCTTGTAGAAAAGCAATGTGCTGAGGAGTAACCGAGGTCTTAGCTTCTCTGTTCCATCCTTAATTAAATTAGAAATTGCATGTAAAAAGAAAGAGTCTCACATTTGGTCTCATATAAGCACGGAGGTTGTGATGCTAGGTGAGATCTCTCACCTTTGTTGTTGTCATGTCTGCTGTCTCCTGAGCATATGCTGCCCCTGACCAGCTGGAGCACAGCTTCTCTGTGGGAAGAGGTCAGCAGTTGGCAGAGCATGGGTCAGTGTGGAAAAAGCAGGAAATTATTGTAATTGCTCCATTGTGTTACTTTTTCAGCTATAAATGAGGCGCATCATTAATGAATCAGGCTTACAGACTGCCAGGGTCTCAGCATTAATTGGACCTAATGGGCATCTTATGGTTGAAGGGAGAAGCTATGGGAGCCATTTTCAGTCTGATTTGATTTGGAAGAAAACTCGGGCAATTTACATATTCCATGAAATTTTAGGGCAGCCTTACACACCACATTTTCGCTCCAAACCCCAAATAGGTTGCTGAATATCTGCAGAAAAGTCTATCAAATTATTCTTGAGAAAGAAGGAATACAAGTGAGGGCTTCAGTGAGATTTGCCTTCCCCTGCCAGGCAGGGCACCTACAGAGAATATCTGAATCTCCTTTTGACTGTACTATGCATGCTAAGGCCTAATGCAGTGTACATAATTTGTTTTATTCATTTGAGATCATTCAGCAGGGATTCAGTGCAAGGTAGCCTGGAGGATGTTTTATCCAATAAATTTCGTTTAAAAAATGTATTCTCCGATAATAATGTACTGTTATTCCAACAAAATAGGTGATGCAAAAGTTTAATCTGAGCTGTCTGGAATGTTTCACCCCTTAAGAGGAACTGGTATGTTACATCTCTTTTTAACCCCAGAGTCTCCTGTCATTGGTTTTGTGATATATGTTCAGCATTGGAGAATCAATGCTACTAGTGTTGGTAGAGTTCAGACCTTTTCAGATCATAAAGTAAATGGGTGAATCCCACTTCTCAGAATATGCTAAGCCATTACCCTAGAATGGATTAGCAATAGGCACGCCTGCCTTCAGGTGGATGCATCTACCCAAGGCACCCTGCTTGCAGCTCCCACTTGCTCCTTCAGTTGGGTACCCTTGTGCAATATACAGTGTGGACAAGATACACCATAGTCTTAGAATCATCCTCGTGAACATTAATACTTCTCTAATCCAACATTAAGTCTGTGGGAGGAATCTGGAAGCAAGATGATCTTAAAAATAAAAAGAAATGGAGCAAGCCTATGGGGCAGACACAATGACTGTATAATTTTCAGTAGAGGAGAATGTGCTAGAAAGTTTGAGATTCATATCAGTACTACAGTTGATCCACTGTTAGAAGTAAATATTTTCCTTAGGATCACATAATTTCTTGCTGGAAAAGAATTTAGGAATCATTTAATTCTACTTGTTCATTTTACAGGTAAGAAGCCATGTGTATAGCTTAGTGCTACATAGCCAGCTATATGGAGCCCGTGCTAGAATCCAGCGCTTAGAACTAGAAGTGTAATTTCCATTCTGTCCTGCTGAGCTAAATGCCACAAGCACAAATTCATCTCTCAGCTTCAAGGAGTGCCTTTAAGTCTGATATTCTGCTAATTAGTGACTAAATCCATGCTTACCCTGTCTTTAGCCTTCCCCACTATTAATTGAAAAGTAAGTTTCAATTCTTCTTCTTTCTCTGTCTTTATGTTTACAAAATAAATAATAATCTTTTAATATAGACTTCCAAGGATAGCTGATATTTACTGATAACAATGGAAATGGCATTCCCCATCAAGTAAGAAGTTGTGTAAACTGACCTCTCAGTTTCCTTCCATCTCAAGATCTAGTTTTACTAACATGGCAACCTCTTTCTCTTTTGCTTATTCAGTTACCCTTCCCTTTTATAATCTTATGTCTTTCTTGAAGGACAGTACCAAGACCTATCTGGTATGGTACAAAACAACCCACTACCATATACATCTACAGCCCTCCACTCTACCATACACATCACATGCACACACACATTTGTGATTACTTGTAGTATTGTGTTGATATTTTGGATATCGCAGTACATTATTGTTAGTCCACTGTAGCTCCTTCAATTAAGTCTGGTAGGTTCTATTAGAATTTGATGCTGTTTTAGTAAAGCTGAGCCTAAAATAACTCTACTGATGAAGATCTCATGCTTATCTCTGGGAGCATCTTCTACACATGACTGGAGTGCTAATGATAATCTGAGCAATTGTCAGATCCACAGTCACTGGGAAATGCCAAACCAGTTACTGTATCTAGGAGGTATATAAAAGATGGCTGCTCTGTCTCTACATGCTGAGAAGAGAGGAAATGTATCTGGCTAGCAAAATGCAAAGGAGATGCCTATCATCAAAAAATTAAAAGCTTTCCTCCAACACCATCTGGCAAAAGAAAAGTCTGAGTTAACAGTAAAATAGCATCTTTTGCATTTTAGCTTTCATTCTAATGTTTCCTATGTTTCCCCCCTTTCAGATGAGACCAAAATAATAATATTAGCTGCATTCATCTATCCATTCATCTAAATCCTCACTCTCTGTAAAGTATGCCATATGTGAAAGAAAGTTTAAAAATACATAAGGCTTCTATTTTCATCGACTTCCATAAATAAGCACTATAAATTATGGCTAACCACCAAGTAATATTATTGAGCATCTGTTCATGGCATTGAAATGTCTAAAGGGGCTGAGGTTGTTTAGCCAAGAAAGGAGGAAACCAGAAGTAGCATTCGTGACAGTCCATTATTCAAAGGGCAGTAAACAACTGTTTATCATCCCCTCTTAGAAAGAAATAAGAGAAAAGAAGCTTACAAGTACAAGAACTTCTTGAATATGAAGTGTCCAATAAAACGGTGAAAGAGCTTTCTAATTCTCTGTATTTACACCTATATCTATAACCATATCTATGCTTACATATGTATATCCATATAGAATTATAAAATCAGGATGCACCAAAAGCAAAATTTGGGTAGGATAATTAGCTGACTGAGGATGATGTTACACATACAGAAGTTATCTAGTAACCCATTTTTCTCAATCAGTTATTCATGAGGTAACTGGCATCTTATAAGGCCGAGTGCTTTAAAGGATTACAAAAAGTCCAAAGCGTAATAACTGGACTGAAAGAGTTTTATAGTCTCGTTGGGAGACAAACTGAGTGGATAAAGCAGTAGGCAATACAGTGTTATTCGCAGTTATGTCATCTATCGATTGTATAGTGTAGGTGGCAATATTGTAGGTGTTCCAAAGATGACAGGCTTAGATTCATTTGCACGTCTTAATAGAGTCTGAAGGCAGAAAAATATAATGGATCTTTAAAGGACCATATTTTTATATGTGAGAAGTGGGAGAAGAAACAACAGAAAAGGGGAAACTGAGAAAAGGTGGTCAAGTAGAAATTAATAAGGTATTTTTATAGAGTCAGTAAAAATGTAGATTCAACCAAATGAAAAGGAAAACATTAAGGGAGAGTGGGAAGTAAGTTCTAGCAGGTAGAGTGGGAGAATCCACCATAGTGCCCTCTTCACTTTATGGCTGGGACAATGCCCACCCATGATGCTACCTCTCACTTCTAGTCATTTATATTCTTAACTGAACAATCTACTCTACCTAATTCATTCCTTACCTTGAATCTCTCAGAACAACAAATATCTAACCAGATGGTTCCCATAGGAGGGCACTGGAATCCAAAGCAATTTAATTATTGTATAAGATTGTGCTTTGTATTCTCAAGGTAAAGACAGAGGACTGCTTTTCAACCCCTTCCTGCCATTACCTGCTAATCTCACTCTTCCATTTCTTCCCTTTGTTGTTGCTGCTCCTTCATTCATTATTAATTCAACAGATATATTAGCTTCTATTTTGTCCCATGCTCTGGGCTAGACACTGAGAGTACAGAGCTGTGTAAGATACTCTCTTTACCTTCAAGACGCTTTCAGCCTAGCAAGTCAAACATGCAACTCCGGTAGAGTCGGATGCCTGCTACATGTTGCAGCTCCTCACCCAGCTCCTGAGGAACGTCATGTACATGAAATGCTAAAAGGAACAAGGAAGTAGAAGTGGTTAGAGACAGGAGTCTGCTCTGGTCAGGCGACACAATGGTGAAACCTAAAGTGAGAAAGCACAGTGCACACAGAGAACCACAAGAACTGCACTGCGGGCTCCAACATAGCAGAGGACAGATAAGCGAACAGGAGGTTCCTGCAGTCAGAACCCCATTATCACAAGTCTTTGATAATTGTGTTGAGTCATTGTCTCACAGGGCACGTATTTAATGAGTACTTCTTTTGTGTCAGGAATTACACTAGAGGCTAGATATAGAGCTCCACACAAGACACAGATCTACCTCAGAGAAGCTTTCATTCTGGCTCCTGTGCAGGAAATGACAGTTATTGATGGCTCTGAGGGATGTGAAGAGGCACATGACTCATCCCAAATTCATTCTTTAACTTTCTCTCTGCCTCTGATCTCCATTACTCCTATTCCAGACTCATTTTTTTATTTAGTTTTCTTCTGAAGTTCATAGGAGGTCTGATAAGTTCTGTTATTCTGTTCTACTCTTTATTTTATTCCTAATCTTTGTATTGTTTAAACAACCAGAATGAACGTATTTCCATTAATGTTGAGAAGTATCTTCTTCAAATAAATTACATAGATGCATGTACTGAGGTCCATTTTATTTTTAAATTTGCTGAGAAATCTGTAAGGGCTTTTTAAGTCTGATTTTCAATAATTTTTAATAAGATAGAAAGGAAAAAATTAGAAATAAATGCTGAAAAAGATAGTGTAGCTATTATTATCCTTCAGTCTATTTGCCTCCATCCAGGACCCAAAATAAAATGTAAAAATACAAAAATAAATGTAAAGTGAAGAAAATAACTTTAATAATAGAAAAAATTTACAAGAACACAAAGGATTTATCTCAACAATTTAATTCAGCATTCTTCAAGGAGGCAGGAATTTTCAGTAAGTAAGGCTTTGCTAACAGTCAGTTCCTGGAGAAGGACGACAAGCTAGCTGAAACAAATAAAACAGTAATAACACGACCGAGAAAAGGTAAATAGAATGCTGAAGCAAACAGTAGTAAAAATGAATGAGATAGTGAAGAATAAATAATAGAAACGCTGAGAAAGCAATGTTTTGGGATCGAATGCAACAAGGAGGAAATTAAATTCCGAGAGAGATGAGAAAGAGAACAAGTACAAGTTGTCTTTTTTTTTTTCCTCCTGCTCCTCTACCCAAGAGAAATAATTGTCAGCCACAGGTCATAAAACTTTATAGACTAATGCCCTTTGACCTCTGACCCTGTGATTTATTTCCTCTGAACAGAGGTGCGGTCCTCCCTCCTCCTGAGAAAAATGAGGCACCATGGCTGGGTAGCTTCTCCCATCCATCAGGCAATGAAATGTGTCTCCAGGTCTCAATTTGCCATCAGCAGTCTTGCTCCAGACCAAGTCAGGACTGATTTCTAGACCAATACAAAGATTCAACAGATATATTTTCCTTTAAAAACAAAACCCACCATATATATCTATAAATCCTTTCTACTGCACCACAGAAAGTAGGCAGTTTGCAATATACTTATCGGTCTTAAATTGCTGAGAGTCAGCAGAACCAGTTTATAATTGGGCAGAGTTTTTCTGTCCCATTTGCATAAGAAAAATAGATAGATAAATAAAATCCTAAATGTAAAGGAAGAGTTCTTTCATTTGCGTTGAACTGTTCTACTTGGCAAAGAGAAGCATCCATTTGTAAATCGGCACATTTCCACACACAGGCCATCAAAGAGGTATTTCCAGGAGAGCAAGTGACAATTAAACAGAGTATACATACCCTCTTTGATGCCACTTGAAGCTGCAGGGAGACTGACTGGAGTCTGGGAGGGAACCAGGGTAAATTGTTCTTTTGTGAAGCCAAAAGTGCTGGTAGCCAGAGTTGGCTCTGGCTTTCAGGGGCAAAGGAGACTGAGTCATCTCCCTTCATCGAGCTGATTTGTTGAAAGGGCACAAGAAGTTCCCAGGGATTTCATGCTGCTTTGAGGCAACCTGCATTGCAAATGGATGGGAAAGGGGTGGGGGAAGTGAATTTTGTTGCTAGGTCTCCCAATGACTTGCCAAAATTTTGCCTCTTTCTTTGTGAACCTAGTAACCACCCCAGCTGGGCTCCCCATTACTCTAAACAGGAAAAGGATGAATATGCCCAGTCTTTTTCAGCTTGCAAATGTGCCTTGGTGAGGGTAAACATGGCTGTGTTTGTTCACCCTGGGGAACAAGTCAGGCATGAAGTCCCTTTTGTTCAGGATAAGAATGATCTCTCTTCATTCTCAAGTTCCAGTGGCACTGGTGATTTAATCTGGAAATGTGAACATGAATCCTACCTGAGAAGGACAGGGCTTTCTAAAGTTGCCCAGGTGTTAGCAAGGTCTGTCTGAATACCTTGAAAAACACAAGGATGCAGCTGATTCCTGGGAGAGACCCTCTTTGGTCAGTGTATAGTTCCATAAACGGAGCCTTCCAAATATGCAGGACAGCAAGCAGCTGGTCCAGTAATGCCTCTAGTCTGAATTAGTTTAAAAAAGATTATAAGCTGGAAGAATGAGATATATCTTAAAGATGCCCTAGGAATAAAAAAGTATAGCCATGATTAGTATGTTAGTGTATGTTTCCTGAGTAATAGATGCAGAGAGAAGAGCAGAGCAATGGGTATTTCTCTACTCTTTTCTTCATGATGAAAGCAAGTGCATGAGCCCGTGCTCAGTGTTGCACATGAGTGTGTGTGTTTGTGCATCCATGTACACAGAGAGTTACAACTGGTGCTGCTATCACTCCTAACTTCAGTGGATTTTCAGGGAGAGAAACAGAGGATTAGAGTTGTATGACTATAGTAAGGGGCAAGTACAAATTTGGTACTAGTGAGTACCATGTAAGAGAAACCAAGTGCTCTGCGGGTTTAACACTGAGGAGATCATATTTCATCAAGCGAGATGAGGAAGAGCTTTATGGTAGACGTGGACTCTGTGATCAACCTCGATGTGTGAGGAGGATTTCAACATACGAAGAAAGGGGACGGGAAAAGGGCATTCCACTAATCTGGAAGAGAGAGACCAAACATGCCCATGTGGGAAAGTGCAGAACGTGCCGGTCGAACAATGTGGTTTAACGGAAGCATCCCATTCTTATAGAAGAATAGGGAAAGATAAGAATGAACAGTCATCTTGGGGCCACATTAGGAAAAGCTTAAATGTTAGGCTGAGTATTCAGTTTTTAACTAAATAGTAAAGAATCTTTGAAGGTTTTTAACAAAGAAGTGATATAACTGGAAATACACTTTTCAGAAATTAATCTAATGGATTTATTAGGAGAGGAGGCTGAAACCCATGAGACTAAGTCTTCTGGTCATCTAATCAAAATGTAACAAATCTCTTACATTAGGATTGTAGAAGCAGAAATAGTAAACAAAGGAAAAGTTTGGAGAAACTCTCAAAGTAGAATCTACAGACTTGACTACTCATTGGATGTGCCTGACAAGGGGGAGAAAATAGAGATGATGCCTGGATTTCAGGCCCAGGAGATTGTAATAATGATGTTGTCAGGGAGAGAGAAGAAAGTCTGGAGTCTTAGAGAATGTGGAGTTTATTTTAGAATGCATTGAAATGAAGGTACTAGCTAGAAACAATTAGAAATGCTCAGCAGGCAGCTAAATTACAAGAAATAGGCCAGGGCTAAGATTCAGAATTGGGAGTCATTTACTTAGCAAACTGTTAGCAAGTTATTTATCTAGAAAATCCACTATGTGCCAGGAATTGTATGATGTACTGGGATTACAAAGATGAACAAGACGCATGGCTTCTGATACCTAAGAGCGCTTACAGTCTGCTGAGTGATGCAGACAGGTGAACCCAAACTGGTAACTGTTTGGGGTAAGAGAGAGAAACACAGGGTGTTATGGAATCTGGAAGAGTTTCAGAACATGTTACTTACACTGTGAGGTCAGGGAAAGATCCCAGGGACAATTGACCTGTAAGTGGCAGGAGATTGAGGCAGTGAATTGGGGAGAGCATCCCCTTGCAGTGTGAAAGCTCAGCTTAGAGTGACAGTAAGGTGCAAATGGGCAGAAAATACAAGATGAAAAATAGTTAAGAGAGAAGGCTGGAAAGACAAAGCCAATTATTCAGAGGCTGAGGGTTACGTTAAAGAATGTGGACTCTATACAGAGAATCATAGGAAGTAGCTGATGAGTCTTATCATAGTTTCGTTTTATAAAAATTGCTCTGCAACAATGACGAAATAGAAGGAGGAAGAACATGGGGCAGTGAAATCCAGGAGACCTGGTTTTGTATAGTATCCATTTGGATTGAGAAATGTGAACTGACTCAAAAGATAGAGGTAGAATTATTTCTTCTGTGGATTAGGGGTAGTAGAAGAGAAGCGTCAAGAGAAACATCTAGTTTCTTCTTGGCCACAAGGTGGTGGGTGTTACCATGCGCTAAGTAACAAATACAAAAGTAACTAGGGATGGTGCTTGTGTGTATGAGTGTGTGTTTAATTTGATTTGCAGGAAGAGACTTGGTCTTGTGATGCTAAATTTGAGATTATATTTAAACAGAGATGTCCAGTGGGCAGTTGAGTATGGGTTTGATGGGTATAAGAGAGGTCAAGTCTGGGGCTATACATTTTGAAGTCATTATTACATAAATGAAAAGTGGAACCTCAGAAGAGTCGCAGGCAAAACCAGGAAAGTACCAAGATATATCTCTGAAGAATATCAATATTTAAGGGATAGGATTAGAAGGAAGAGACAACAACAAAGGCTGTGACACTTTTACCAGAGAGGCAGGAGGAAAAGCAGAAGAGTTCCTGTGTTCCAGGATACAAGGAAGGACATATCAACTAGCACATTGGGTTAACTGTACTAAACACTGCCGAGAGGTCAGCGGAGAAGCCTATATTGAATATAATGGAAATGAATCATTAGTGTCTTAGGCAAGAGCAGTTTGTGTGGGTAGAAAGGAGAGAAGTCAAGATGTAGTAGATGGCCACGTTGAAGATTCTAAGAGGTCAGGGGGCTTCAGTGGGACTGGCCTATAAGCTATGCGGAAAAGTCGAGTGGTGAGAGCATAGACCAGACAGCGAGTGCTGAGGACTGAGCAAGTCGGTAGAGTGAGAAAGAGGCAGAGGAAAGGTGCGGGGACCACTTGCTCTAGAAATTCCAGGGAAAAACAAGGTCAAAAACTGTACCTAGAAGGTCCATTGGAATGTTTGCAGGCAAAGAAGGAAGGGTCAGTGAGGTGGAAAAACTGAAAATACAAGAGAAACAGAGAGGAAGAAGCATTAGGCAGGCAGTCGGTGGGAACTCTGCTTTTAACGCGACCCCTCTCCTTGCCCCTGATTCCACTGCCTCTCTCACACACACAATGAATTCAGGAAGTCAGGGCCTTAATGTAGTGATGCTGTGGCTATTTCTTTTTTTAATCTCCTAAATAGTTAAAATTTAAGAGGCAGAACAAGCAGCACAGTCTGTGGAATAGACAGGAAGTAACAGAGAGTTGAGCCTAAAATACACTAGCATAATACACCCGTTGGAAAGGCATTAGCAAACACTTTTTTGAGAATGTAAATATCCTTTTGAAGCATTAAGGTCCTTTGAATCATGCACTTCTTTATGTAAATGCTATCAGCTTTGATGAAAGGGACATTCTTGGTCATGGTTATGGGAATGGTAGACATGGGAGAGTGAAGAGGGATTTAAGAAAATTTGGGAAGAGTAAGAAGACAGGAAAGATTTTATCAGTTCAGTTCAGCTGTGTCTCTCACCCCGGTAAACACCCTTCTCTCCTCTTCCTGAAGCTCCTCCTGCCTTCCAGTAATAATCTTTCTTTCCATTTTCATTGTCATTAACTGACTAGCATCCAGGTTATTAAAAACAAAACTGTTCACAAATATTTTAAATGGCCTAGTAGCAGAAGCAGCTCAGTAGCTAGGACTATCAGTAGGGTCTGGTTTCTGACATTTGGTTAAGCTCCCTAAAAGTAGCTAGCACAATAGACATACTTTATGCCCATCATGGGAAAATAACCAGAAAAATGTCTGGTCTCATCTTAGGCTCACAACAGTGTAACTGTAGAACTTCAATATGGATATTATGGGGGAAAAATATTAAATATTTTGACTGTCTTTTCTCGGGGCCAGGGGGGAGGGGGGAAAAGGCACTGGCCAGGTGCTTTGGGTCACACCTGTAGTCCCAGCACTTTGGGAGGCTGAGGCAGGCAGATCACTTGAGTCCAGGAGTTGGAGCCAACCTGGGCAACATGGCGAAACTCTGCTTCTTAAAAAACATGACAAATGAGCTTGGCGTGGTGGTGCACACTTGCAGTCCCAGCTGCTCAGGAGGATGAAGTGGGAGCATCTCTTGAGCCTGGGAGGTCAAGACTACAGTGAGCCAAGATCACACCATTTGCACTCCAGCCTGGGTGATGGAGTGAGACCCTGTTTCAAACAAAAGGGGAAGATCATGCAGTGTTTTCCCTTTAAATGTAAATAAATAGCTAATTAATCCCAATAGTTTCTTTTTCTCACATGATTAGCTCCAGGGACAGGAAGCAAGGTGTCTTGTTTTCAGAACTTTACACGTTTTGAATGCTCTGTAAATACTAAGATTGGAATCCAATATGTGAAAATAAAAAGCTAGACTAAATCTGCCTCCTTTCTTGAATATTGAGCCTTTAAGCACTCACCAAGGAAGAAGCATTTATTCTCATATAGAGACAGAGGGTTGCTTGTTAGAAATGGTGGAGGGAAATCCAATTAAAAGTGGAATTAGTGAAGCCCCTGTTTTGGCATGAGCAACACAGCAGAGTTGATACATCAGCCCTAATGCCAAAGGCATGGAGGCCTGATATTGGTAATCATAAGCCAGTTTCTAGTCTATTGGCTTTCTCATCAGAGGAGGTAGTTTGATGTCCTGAATTCAGCGATAAATATTAGGGAATATACTTAAGTACTAAGGCCTGAACTTCTTTCACCTTTAATGCTTACATTAAAATGTCTAAAACTTGCCAAAGTAATCAACTGAAAAATGAAAAACTTTAGTCAGACTGGTTGTATCATGCAGAATAGAAACAACCAATTGGCCAAGTGATCTGCCAGTTAAGCCTAGCACTTAATTATCAGATCCAGTCAGACCATTTCTAATGACATCCATGTCATTCTTTGAAGGAAATGAAATCATGTAATGACATATTCTCGCAGCTCTCTCTGCTGCTGTTCTCTACACCTGCCCCAGGGTGCTCAGCTATGTATGGCCCGCAAGTGTGTCCCTTTGTTTACCAGCCCCCCTGAGTCTGTGGGTCCTGGTTTGAATTGAGAGCCACAGGTGCTCTGCCATTAATACCTAACATTTACTGAGTGCTTTCTATATGCTGAACTATGTATTAGCCACTTTACCTCCGTTATCTTTTTTTTTTTTTTTTTGAGGAGGACTTTTGCTCTTGTCACCCAGGCTGGAGTGCAGTGGTGCCATCTCAGCTCACTGCAACCTCCACCTCCAGGGTTCAAGTGATTTTCCTGCCTCAGCCTCCCGATTAGCTGGGAGTACAGACGTGTGTCACCATGCCGGGCTAATATTTGTATTTTTAGTTGAGACAGGGTTTCACATGTTGGCCAGGCTGTCTCGAACTCCTGACCTCAGGTGATACACCTGCCTTGGCTTCCCAAAGTTCTGGGATTACAGGTGTGAGCCACCGAGCCTGGCCACTGTTATCTAATTCAGTTCTCACAGTAACTCTGCATGGTGTAAATTGAGAAATTATTGATGAATAAATTATTTACTCAATAATTTCCCTTCTATAAAGTTGTTTTATGGATAGTACTACTCATATGCCCCACACTGTGTGTAAAGAGATGTCTACTGTAATAGTGCTTGAGGAAAAAGGCACACTGAAAGCCTAAATTTTTGTCAACAGAAGACTGGTCAAATAAATGGTATGTCCTTACAGTGGAGTTCTATGCAGCTGGCAAAAGAGTAAGACAGTTCTATATCTGAAAAAACAAGGTGCTGAATATATAGAGATGTGTCTGAGTGTGCATTGACTATTTCTGTGAAGAAACAAAGCAGCTAGAAAAATTTTATAGTGAGGTGTAACTCCACAGATGGGGCACCAAGGGTCTGATGCATGAGGAAAACTTATCTTTATTATATATATATATGTGTGTGTGATATGTGTGGGGGGTGTGTGTGTGTGTGTGTGTGTGGTATATGTGTCTGTGTGTGGCTGTGTGTATATATAAATATATAAATATATATATATATATTTATATATATATCAGACCTATATTACATCCTAAAATATATATATATTTATATATACACACACACAGACACATACACTACACACAATACATAAGGTGTTTTTTTTTGTTTGTTTGTTTTGTTTTTTCTGAAAAACCCAACTATTATGTTTCAACTAAAAACATTTCTAAAATCAAGTCATAAAACCAAAGAAACAGAGAAAGACAGAATCATTTGTGGGCAGAGGTGGCACATACTGGCTCACGAGAGCCAGTCGCTACATTTTGAGAGGCTATTGTTAGAGACTGACATTATTTTAAACTTAATTATATAAACCTACAAGTAAGTAAATTATATTATAAACAAAGGTAATAAAAATATATTATATCCTAATTAATTTAATATTATCTGTGCTCTTTAGGTTATTTACATCTAATCAGTCATTATGGTAGAAATACTACATAATGGGATATACTGCTGTGAATCGCTTCGCAATTCTACTTTTAGTGATGTCACATTGGGAACTTAAAATCAGGCTTGATGATAGTATTTACACTGAAGAAATCAGCAAAGGCTAAAAATTAGAGCTTTCCTTTCTTTCTCCAGAGGCTGATTGTTAAATAATTAATGAAGCACAGCAATGGACTGAATCCTCATTAGTAGCATAAATGTGTAACTTCTGCAATTTATAGCTTTGAAGTGTGTTGGGGGAGGAACTTGTGCCTATTGCAGTAAAAGATGACTACTAAAAAATCTAGCAATAGGAAATTGACAATGATTTCTGTGGTTGACTCTAGCAATTCTTTATTTTTTTGAGATGGAGTCTTGCTCTGTCTCTCAGGCTGGAGTGCAGTGGCACAATCCTGACTCACTGCAACCTCTGCCTCAAGGGTTCAAGCAGTTCTCTTGCCTTAGCCTCCCGAATAGCTGGAATTATAGGTGACTCCCAGCTAATATTTGTATTTTTAGCAGAGACAGGGATTCATCATGTTGGCCAGGCAGGTCTTGAACTCTTGAGCTCAGGGGATCTGCCTGCTTTGGCCTCACAAAGTACTGGGATTACAGGTGGGAGCCACCATGCCCGGCCTAAATATTTCATTCTTTATTGAGATATTGTACTTCTAATTTATAATCTCTTCCCAAGAAATTATGTGTGGGGTCCACAGAATGGCGGTTCTGTAGATGGATTTATTCTCTGTGTTATCCACATTTGTAGACTTTAAAATAAATAAAAAATAAGACAAAGGAGGAATAAAAATATTTTCCCCCACATAATAAGGCAAACTTCTTATTTTCTGGAACACAATGGTAAATAAAGCCTTCAAAGATTAAAATAATTTACAACCCAGAAAACAATCATAATGGGAACCAGTTTAAATGGAATTACTAAATGAGAAATAAATCTGCAAACACAGTGCTCTGTAAGATGCATGGCCATCTCATGGGCAAGGAATATGGGAAAAATTTCTAATGGACTATTGGGTAAAAGCTTGGAATCTTAAAATATTAATAAAAGACCAAAAGAAAAAAGCGTAAAAACATGTTAAAAAATGAGTGTTAAGTACTTAAGACAAATTGTCTTATTGATAAACCTCAGCCTTCAACATTATTCTTAGAGAAAAAAACCTAAATTTCATAAATGAAGGGATGTGGTTTCCTCTCTGTAAAATCAGCTTGTATCAACTCCCGGCTGGTATGTCATTTGCTTTAAAGATGAAATGTAACATATATTTATATGTATTTTAAACCAGTCTG
Organism: Saimiri boliviensis; assembly: GCF_048565385.1. NCBI lineage: Eukaryota > Metazoa > Chordata > Mammalia > Primates > Cebidae > Saimiri > Saimiri boliviensis. The sequence continues at coordinate 79,912,827 of NC_133450.1, forward strand.
GCCCTTTCACATCCTTAAAAGGGAGGTTTTCAGTTAGGGTATATGATTGCTCTCCAAGGACAATAGCATGTACTGAGAGACATAATTCGGGGACACCAGATTAAGCTGATAGTATCTAAGGATAACTCCCTAGTCACACAGTCATGTTTTTAAAAGTTGTTCTGCTGACTGAGATTCACTGATGGCCTTATTAAACAGAAATCTAACTTTTTAGTTTGTAAGACAGCCTTAAAGGAGTGTAGCTGAAGTTTAACTCAGAAAAGTACTTGTTCATGATTACTAGGCATGATAGCTCAGTCAAAATTAAATTGTACTATGTATGCAAAGCCTGCCTCAACCTCTAGGCAGCCTGGTCACACATATTATGTGATTTCAAAGAATCCAAAAGAATCCTCTTGCTTTAAAAGAATTGTTACTGACTTCAGCCTGTTATTTTTTAAATCCCCGCTATTTAAATCACTGCATTGAATGAATTATTGCATCCAGAAGATAGCCTTGAAACCATGATAAAGCCTTAAATGTGTTTTTATTTATTTTGTAATTGACACATTGTAATTATACATATTTATGGGGTACAATTTGATGTTTCAGTACATGTATATGCTGTATAATGAGCAAGTCAGGGTAGTTAGCATATCCTTCATCTCATGAATTTATTATGTCTTGGTGTTAAGAACATTAAAAAGCCTCTCTTCTAGCTGTCTTGTAATAAACAATACCCTACTGTTAACCAGGCACCCTGTTGTGCAAAAGTAGAGTAGAATTCACTCATCCTATCTATCAGTAACTTTCTACCCATTGACATATATTTCTTCATCCTCTCCTCCTTCACCCACTCCCTAGTCTCTGGCAACCACTTTTCTACTCTCTTTTATGAAATGAACTTTTTAAAAATATATATATTTTACATTAGAGTGATATCATGCAGTATTTGTTTCTCTGCCTCGTTTATTTAACAGAATATAATGTCCTCCAGATTTATCCATGTTGTTGCAAATGACAGGAATTTATTCTTTTTATGGATGGATAGTATTCCATTGTGTATATATATATAGCACATTTTCTCTATCCATTCATTCACTGTTGGAAACTTAGATATATTCCATGTCTTGGCTACTGAGAATAGTGCTTCAGTAAACATAAGAATGCAAGTATCTCCTCAACATACTGATTTCCTTTGAACATATACCCAGGAGTGGGATTGCTGAATCACTTGGTAGTTCTGTTTTATATTTTTTAAGGAAACTCTAGACTGTTTTTCATAATAGCTCTACTAATTTACATTCCCACCAATGATGTATAAGTATTCTCTTTCCCCCATGTCTTTGTCAACACTTGTTTCTTCCATGTTTCTGACAATACCATTCCAACTGAAATGAGGTAGTATATCATCATGGTTTTCATTTGCATTTCCCTAGTGATTAGTGATGGAGAGCATTTCTTCATATACCTATTTGTCATTTGTATTTCTTCTGAGAAATGTTTATTAAGGTCTTTTATCCAGTTTTTATTTGAGTCACTTGGAGTTTTCTTGCTGTCAGGTTACTTAATATATATTCCAGATATTAATCCCTTGTCAAATATACAGTTTGCAAATATTTTTGCCCATTCTGTGGTTGTCTCTTTGTTGTTTTCTTCACTGTGCAAAAGCTTTTTACTTTTACATATTATTATCTATTTTTGCTTTCGTTGCCTATGCTTTTGAGGTCTTATTAAAATATCCTTGCCTAGCCTCATGTTGGAAAATATTTTGCCTATATTTTCTTCTAGTATTATCATAGTTTCAGGCTTTACATTTAAATCTTCAAACCATTTTGAGGTGATTCTTGTATATGGTAAGACATAAGGGTCTTGTCTCATTCTTCTACAGGTACATATCCAATTTTTTTTGGCACAGTTTATTGAAGAGACTGTCTTTTCATTAGTGTGTGTTCTTGGCACCTTTGTCAAAAATCAGTTGGCCTTAGATGCATTAATTTATTTCTGGGCCTTCTAGTCTGTCCCATTGGTCTATGTGTCTTGTTCACTTTTTGTTTGTTTGTTTTTGCCAGTACCACACATTTTTGGTTACTTTAGCATTGTATGCATATATTTGAAGTCAGGTAGTGTGATGCCTATGGCTTTGTTGTTTGCTCAAGATTACTTTGGCTATTTGGAGTCTTTGTAGTTTCATATAAATTTTATGAGGTTATCTTGTCTATTTCTGTGAAAAATGTCATTGGTGTTTTGATATGGATTCCATTAAATCTATAGCTGTTTTGGGGTAGTCTGGCCATTTTAACAATATTAATTATTTCAATACATGAACATGGGATATCATTCCATTTATTTGTACCCTCTTCAATTTCTTTCATCAATGTTTTATCATTTTCACTATGGTGATCTTTCACTTCCTTTATTAAATTTATTTCTAAGTATCTTATTTTGGGGAGTAGCTATTATAAATGAAATTGTTTCATTGATTTCTTCTTATATAGTGCACTATTAATGTGTGGAAACAACACTAATTTTTGTATGCTGAGTTTATGTCTAGCCTGGAACTTTACTCAGTTTGTTTATTATTTCCAACAGTGCTTTCATGGCATCTCTATAACTTTCTATATATGTAATCATGCTCTCTGCAAACAGGGGCAATTTTACTCTCTACTTTCTAATTTGGATGCCCTCTATTTCTTTGTCTTGTGTCATTCCTTTGGGTGGGACTTCTAGTACTTTGTTGAATAGAAGTAGGGAAAATGGGCAACCTGGTCTTGTTCCTGATCTTAGAAAAAACCCTTTCATCTTTTCCTCATTCAGTGTGATATTGGCTGTGGGCTCATTATTTATGGCCTTTATTGTGGTCATGTTCCTACCTTCTGTATCTCATTTGTTGAAAATTTTTCCTTTAAGAAATATTAAATTTTGTCACATGCTTTTTCTGCACATTTTGAAAAGATAATATGGTGTTGTCTTTTTTAATTTTTTTATTTTTTTTTAAGTTGCAGGGTACATGTGCAGGATGTGCAGGTTTGTTACATAGGTAAACATGTGCCATGGTGGTTTGCTGCACCTATCAAACCATCACCAGGTATTAAGTCCAGTATGCATTAGCTCTTTTTCCTAATGCTCTCCCTCCTGCCCTTCTCTAGAGGCCCCAATATGTGAAGTGTTTCTATTCTCATTTGTCTCAAAAAACTTGTATGCTTTCCTCTTATTTTCGCTATTTACCCATTGATTATTTGGGAGCGTGCTTTCCAATTTTCATGTGTTTGTAAATTTTCTGATATTATTATTGTTGATTTCTAGTTTTATAACATCGCGGTTAGAAAAAAAATACTTGAATCACTGTTTCTTAAACTTGTTGAGATGTGCTTTCTGAACTAACATGTATCCTAGTGAATGATCCACGTGCAGTTGAAAATAATGTATATTCTGCAGCTGTTGGATGAAATTTGCAAATGTCACCTAAGTAAATTTGGCCTGTACTGCAGTTTAAGTTTGAATTTCTTTGTTGATTTTTCTCTCTGGATGGTCTGTCTCTTACTGAAATAAGGGTGTCAGTGCTCCCTAATACTGTTGTATTACAGTGCATTTCTTCCACTGGATCTAATAATATTTGCTTTATATATTTGGGTGCTCCAGTTCTGTTTGGGTGCATGTATGTTTAAATTGTTATATCGTTATCATCATTAAGTTGATCTTTTTATCATTAAAAATATAACATTTTACAACATTTAACTTAAAGTCTACTTTATCTTTTATAAGTGGGGCTATTCCTTCTTTTAGTTTTTGTTTGCAAAGAATATCTTTTTCCATTTCAACACTTTCAGTCTGTTTATCTTTAATGGTGAGGTGAATCTCATATAGGCAGCATAGAGTTGGGTCTTCTATTCTTTTTAATCCATTCATACATGCTATATCTTTTAATAGGAAACTGTAATTTATTTTTTCAGTGATATTATTCATAGGTAAGAACTTGCTTGTGCCATCTTGTTGTGTTCTGGTCGATTTGCAGATCTGTTCATTTATTTCTCTCATTGTTTACCTGTTTGGCTTTCTGTGAAGCTAAGCTTTGTCTTCTTTACTTTCTTGTTTCTATATTTGCTATAATTTTTTATGGTTTCTGTGTTTGCTATAATTTTTTTATAGTTACCAGAACAGAAAAAGTTCTGTAGTTATATTTAAGTTGATAGCAACTTTACTTTGATTGTATAAAAATAGTATAGACATTTTCCCTCTACCCCCAAACATTTATATTTTGGTCATCTTAATTTACATATCTATTGTGTGTTCATTTGTTCATTTGTACAATTCACTAATTGTAGCTATTGTTAATTTGACTTTTACTTTTCATAGCAGAGGCTTGAAAGCTTTACATCATTATAGCACTAGAGTATTATGAGTTTGATTATAAATTTATCTCTAAAAGTAAGTTTTATATAATTATATGTTTTTTGATAGTATTTCTTTCTACTGTTAGTTGTAGCACTCCCTTAAGCGTTCCTTGCATGGCCAGTCTTGCAGTGGTAAAGTTCCTCAACTTTTACTTATGTAACATGTTTATTTCTCCTGCTTTGCTGGAAAATAGCTTTGCTACATGTAGTATTTTTGGCTTAGAGTTTTCTTCTTTCTTTCAGCACTTAGAATATATCATCTCTTTCTCTCCTGGCCTGCAAGATTTCTGCTGAAAAACATACTCAGTCTAATGGGGATTTCCTATAAGTGATGCATTTCTCTTGTCACTTTTAGAATTCTCCATTTATATTTGATATTTTTAGTATAATGTGCTCTGGAGGGATATTTTGGGGTTGAATATAATTGGAGATTTTTTATCTTCCTAGATCTAGTTATTCATATCTCTCCCCAGGTTTGGGAAGTTTCCAGCTATCATTTCATTAAATATTTTTTGTGTTAAATATGTTTATTTTTCTATCTCTTCTGACTCTATTTTTCACTTAATGGTATCTCATAGTCCTGTAGAGTTCTCCATTTCTTTTTTTTTTTTTTTTTTTTTTTTGAGACGGAGTTTCGCTCTTGTTACCCAGGCTGGAGTGCAATGGCGCGATCTCGGCTCACCGCAACCTCCGCCTCCCGGGTTCAGGCAATTCTCCTGCCTCAGCCTCCTGAGTAGCTGGGATTACAGGCATGTACCACCATGCCCAGCTAATTTTTTTGTATTTTTAGTAGAGACGGTGTTTCACCATGTTGACCAGGATGGTCTCGATCTCTCGATCTCGTGATCCACCCGCCTCGGCCTCCCAAAGTGCTGGGATTACAGGCTTGAGCCACCGCGCCCGGCCTAGTTCTCCATTTCTTTTATTCTTACTTCCTTCTTTCTCTTCTGACTGGGTTATTTCAAAAGTTCTGTCGTCAAGTTCAAAAAATCTTTCCTCTGCTCAATCCAGAATGCTGTTGTAGGTTTCAATTATATTTTTTATTTTATCCATTAAAATCTTCAGCTCTGAGATTTATGTTTGATTCTTTCTTATAATATGTTTCTTTATTGAACTTTTCATTCAGATCATGAATTGTTTTCCTGATTCTTTCAAATTACTTATCTGTACTCTGTTGTATCTTGCTGTTTTTCCTTAAGATTATTGTTTTGAATTCCATTTGTAAATAACAAATGACTGAAAGGAAATTCAAAATAGTAATCTTGGGGTCTGTTCCTGGAGAATTGTTGTCCAAAATTATTATTCCTTTGGAGGTGTCATGTTTCCTTGCTTTTTCATGTTTCTTGTGTCCCTATATTAATGTCTGTGCATCTAGTAGAACAGTTACTTTCTTCAGCTTTATAGATTAGCTTCTGTAGGGAGAATTTTTTTTCTGTAGATGGGTAGTGTTGGTTTGGTATATTGGCTTTGATTTGGGTGGATTCTGTCATGTAGCTCTGTACAGTTTCTTCAGCCATATTCCTCATCACTGATGTCTGTAATTGCTTCAGTGGCTTAGGATATAAGAGTTCGTGATGGAGGTGGCACAGTTTTACAAAGAATTTGGGCACTGGACTGATTGCCAGGCAAGGCATGGGTGTAGCACACTGTGTAACAGGCTCTCTGTGAGACATATGTAGGTACAATCAGCTGTCTGGCTGTGCAAGTGATTGCAATTGATTCTCTGATGGGCAGGGCTGCTGCCACATTGTTTGTTGGGTTGGGCAAGAATTGTAGACCCAATGGGCTTGCCATCTGTGTGGAAGTTTCTCTGGGTGGGTGGGACCACCATTGCGTTGGCTGTGAGGTTGATGTGGGTGTGTATGAGTGCACTGGGCCAGCAGCTGTGTGGCAGCTTACTCACTGTGCAGGTGCACATGAGCCCCTGGAGTCCTGGTGCCACTTGGATTTGGGGTCTTGGTTATTCCCTCCAGCCAGGAAGTTGGGATCATGAGGTTGCAGGCACCAACATCAACATGGTGGAATGATGGCAGGACCTTTGGGATGGAGAGAGTTAGTAGCTACTGGCCTTGAGGGCAGGATACATTCTATCAGTGGGTCTTTCAATATGGCAGTATGTTATAGGAGCTTAGGTCACTGGAGTGGGAGATGTAACATGGGCTCTTACTCTGTGGCAGTACAGTCACACACACTCCCATCAACTCTCCAAACTGGATTCAGGGCCTGTAAAGACTTGGGGACTCTCCCATAGCAAGTATTCTTAGCATCTGTGACAGTAATGGGGACCACTGAAGGTCTCCAGTGTAGCTTTCCCTCATAAGAAGTATTCCTTGGCTCAAGTCAATCCTAGTGAAGAAGGAGTGTGGCAGAAGCAAGATGCTTCACTCTCCTCGCTATGGAGCTATCCTGAGCTTCCATGTTCTACGGGACTTTGCTGTTTTGTGGTGCTTTTCAGCATACTTTTGCAGTCATACTACTCAAAATATAGTTATTTCTTCACTGTTTTGTTCCCTTTTCATGGGAAGGCGAATGAGCACCTGGGAACTTTTCAGCTATCTTGCTGACATCACTCTTTTAAACTGTGTATTTAAAGAAAGAAAAAAATAAACAAAGACTGGGAAAAAATGAATTAAGAATTCACTTTAAGAAGCTGGAGAGAAAGGACACAAGAGTGAACAAAGAAAACAGATAGGAAGAATGGATAAATAAAAGAGCTAAAATTAATTTTAAAAAGGTCTTAAAGACATTGTAGCAAAGAATAAAGACAAATGAAAAACTGAAAAATATTTGGAATTCATGTTACAAAAGGCTTATTGGCAATCAGAAAAGTGCAAATTAAAACAAAAAAATTAAGGTATTTCACATCTTTCACACTGACAAAATTTTAAAAGGCTCATAGTAACAAATTTTGATAATAATATGAGATAACAGAAAATTCACATACCACAATTTAAATTGTACAAACACAATAGAAAGCAATTTTGTGACCTTATAGAGTCAAAAATGCCATTCCCATAAACTCAACAATTCTACCTTTAGTCAAGTTCATCACACATTTCTTGCATATATATTCAACAGAAATGTGTAAGAATAATCATTGCTTAATTAGAAGTACAACAGAATTGGAAATAAATGTTTATCAGTTTAAAAATAGACAAAAAATAATGTGTTATAATTTCACGGTAAATATTACATAGCAGTTAAAATGAATTTACTAGTGCTATCAATATAAAAATATTAATACACATAATCTTCAAAAATTTAATTTCAAAGAAAAATATGAAATGTATTTACAGAGGAGGTAATTTCCATAAGTTACAAAAACATGCACATCCTGTTTTATATGTTTAATACAATTAAATGTTAAAAGTACAAAATCATGGACAAGAAGGATATAAAACTCCAGAACAGTACTTACCTATGGGGAAGGCAAAAAGAAAATGGCTTTGTAAAGGGATATACAGGACCTTCTATAAATGTGCCACATTTTTCTTCAGTAAATAAGGCAAAACGGTAGATCTAATTAAATCTGGCAGTAGCTTTCAGATATTTATTTTTTTCTGAACATATCATGAGTTGTAAATACATCATAATAAAAATTAACAAAAGAATCAAATGTATTCTTTAGAGCATCTTCTAAAGTTATTTTAAAAAGAAATCTTTCCTTACTCCTTTGAAAAGAAATTAATAGAATTTTATCTGATTTGGTCATAAGTTTCTCTGTATTATGAAGTTCATAGTTTTAGAGACAAATATTTGATGTTAACAAATCATACTTCTGTTTATGTTGTTGTTGTTGTTCTTAGAGACAGAAACTCACTCTGTCACCCCAGCTGGAGTCCAATGGAGCAATCTCGGCTCACTGCAACCTCTGCCTCCTGGGTTCAAGTGATTCTCCTGCCTTAGCCTCCCGAGTAGCTGGGATTACAGGTATGTGCCACCACACCTGGCTAATTTTTGTATTTTTAGTAGAGACAGGTTTTCACCATGTTGGCCAGGCTGGTCTCAAACTCCTGACCTTGTGATCTGCCCGCCTTGGTTTCCCAAAGTGCTTGGATTTCAGGCGTGAGCCACTGCGCCTGGCTACTTTTGTGTTTAAAACAGTTTTAAGCAAGTTTCCTTTCCCCCCAGATAAAAATATTTATTTTATTGATAGAAGAAGAACAAGAACACACTTAAACATACATACAACCTCACACCTACATAAACAAAACAAACATATTCATACATACACACATATATAAACACACATGCACATGCCTACCCACCTGTATATGTGTTCATACACACACATACACATCTTCCAAATTTTCTATACCATTGTGATATTTACTGTACATAATTTTACATAAAATTGTCTAAGTATTGTCCTTTTAAAAAAAAAACCTTTTTAATCTTAGGTTCAGTATATGTTCAGGCTTGTAATAGGTAAACTTGTGTCATAGGGGTTTGTTGTACAGATTATTTTGTCACCCAGGTATGAAGCCTAGTACCCAGTAGTTATTTTTTCTGATCCTCTTCCTCCTCCCACCCTCCATTGTTATGTAGGTCCCGATGTCTGTTGTTCCTTTCTTCGTGTCCATTTGCTCTCACTATTTACCTGCATTTATAAGTGAGAACATGTAGTATTTGGTTTCCTGTTTCTTGTTTGCTAAGGATAATGGCCTCCAGCTCTATCCATGTTCTTGCAGTGGACATGTTCTTATTTTTTTTGTTGATATACATATCTGAGTTTGATTCTATTCATGCTAGAGAATCATAAAATAGAGCCGTGATGAGGTATGTCTGTGGCATTGCTGGATCATGTGCTCACAGAACACCACTGGTTGCTTTCACAATTCTACTTTCATTTTGTAACTTAATTAGTTTCACCTGAAAATCTCTTAGATCTGAAACTTTTGAAGGTCATTAGCTGTCAATGTTGTGCTAAGTGTTTTGTCTCCTCACATTTCAGTTTATTCACTTTTAGTCATTTCTACAGGCTGTATTCATTTTTAGCATTAACATACACTTCTCTTCAGAGAGGAAGAAAACAAACTACCCCTAATGACTTATGACTTATAAGTTTGCATATGGTGCATTGGGAATCAGTTTTAATAATAATCTTCATGATACTATTTCATTTATGGTTCATATAAAATATGGCAATTCCTGTATGTAAACACAATTTGACATTTAACAGAAAATTAAAGTATTGGAAAATGAGCTTTACTCTTTGTAAAAATGGGCCATATAATAAGATCTATTTGTTGAACTGATATTGTTTCTAGTGATTAAGTTAAGTTTTAGTGTTGCCTGAAGTGTTTCTCTTGTGGCGAATGATTGAGAAAATAATTATAATGGGCTGTGTCTCTGACAGAGTCTATAAACACTGAGATGGCAACACATGATTAAATTTATGTTCAGATTGTAGAAATCGTTGCTGCTTAAGAAGAGAACAAGCATATTGATCTTCAAGAGTGAAATAAGGCAAGATGAAAGGAATAATTAAATCTGGCGGTATTGATGTTCCCATCCATAGCAATACAATTATACAAATTATCTCTCTCCTCACCTTGCCCCTCCTTCTTCTCCTCTTTAAGTTTAAACTCAAGACCCCCAATCAAATGTGAAAAAGATTTTGTTTTTATTTGCCTTGCTAATTCAGCCTGTTTTCAACAGAAAAAAGCATTGGGATGGTCCCTGAAAAATGTTCTCTTGTAATTCCTGCTTGAGGTCGAACATGAAGAATGCTTAAGCTTGTTTTAACCTTTTTGCATGACTTCTCTTTAGTCCTGAAACACTCTGACTAATATATGTACTTGGGTATGTAAATAATGAAGTCATTTAGGCCAGTAGGGTACAATTTATTGTCAAGGCAATCATTGAGCTACTGTAGGGTGGTAGGGAAACATCTGGGGTTGTGGGTTTTCAAGATTAAAAAAAATAATAATAAAATAACAGAAATCCTTCTGTGCCTAAGCCAAGCTTTGTTTGAGATGAAAAATTCAGAATTCCTCTCTAGTAATGTTTATCTACTAGATTTCACCTAAAATCTAGGAATTATTCAGAATGTATAAGAAATTCTGGGAGAGCAACCCTTTTAAAAAAAAAATCTAGGCTTCTCTTTGATTGGGAAAATGACTCAATTTAGAGGGAATTATCATCCCTTCTAGAGGTTGTAGGTTTGAGGGTCCTTCTGTTTGAACAGCAGGATCTCCCTTACAAAGCTGTTCTGCTCACTAGTCTCTTACTCTGAGAACTACTCACTCCTTTTTTTGTCTTGTTAATATTGCAACTTTATGTTTCTTCTGGCTGCTCAGAAGTTAATCCAGTTGAATGTCCATCTGCTCCTTTATACAGGTGGATCCACCAAGGTAGGATACCAGTGTGATGCTAAGTTAATATTCACAGTAAACATGACACAAGCCTTCATTTTTATTGAGATCTCATACCTTGATGGCACATTCTGTATCCTCATTTGTCTTGCCTGTGGAAATCTGTCCATTGGGCCCCTTCATACATCAGTGTTTGTTTCTGGAATATAATCCCTTAATATGCGCCATAAAAAGTAAACTATGGAAAAGTAAATTTGAGAAATAAAGCACAGTCCAGTCAGTCCTGCACTGTTAAATGTGGTAGCCACTCTCTATGCACAGCCGTTGAGTACTTGAAATGTAGCTAGTGTGAATTGAGATGTACTGCAAGTTCAAACTAGACACTGATTTTGAACACTCGTGAGGCAGAAAAACAAAATTTCTCAATTAATTTTTATATTGATTAAATGTTAAAATAACATTTTTGATGTATCAGGTTAAGATATTATTAAAATAAATTCAGAATTTTTTATTGTGACTTCTGGAAAATGTGGCTTACATTATAAATAACTGATTAATCTTCAGAATTGTACCTCTTTTGGAAATCTACAATACATAATTACATAATAACAGTTCTGAGAAGTCTCACAATAAGAATTTCTGTTTAACTTTGTTAAAACCTATATTTCTTGAACCTCATTAACAATGGGATTTATTTTAACATAAGAACTATACATACTTTCCAACAGCTAGTAGTTTAAATAAACCCACTTTGGAAAATAGTGTTTGAGGCTCAATGCAAAAGAAACCTTGATTCTATTTTTTTCTACATTGCATGCTTCCTCATTCTCAGTAAGATACAGAGGGCAGGGCTTTGAAAGTACAAATGTCTGTCTGTTTCATCCAGGTATCACAGATATGCCTGGTATTTGTGATATTAATATAAATTAGTTATACTTTCACAGATGCTTTTGTCAATAAAGCTAAGTGGAATTCAAATTCATAAAGGTGCTAATGGCTTTTCTCCCATCATGAACATTAACCTTCTTCATTTGGGATTTGGCAGTGTCAAATACATATGTAAATGTAATGATTTGATGGCATAAGAGAATGGAATTTCTATTATCTTCGTAATCATAATATGCACTTAAAACCTTGTCTGTAGTTATCCTGAATCACGGGAAGAAGTGAAATAGTCAAGATCATCATAAAGAGGATGGAAGAAAGAAGCAATAATAATAAAATATTAGTTAATTTTGAAACGATTTTTATATTCCAGCACTTTGCAGAGCACTTTATTAGCCCCATCTCAATTAATTCTTATAATAACTTTATTAGTTAGAGATACATTCTCTCCACTTCACAGACAAGGACACTGAAGTTTGGAAAACTTAAGTAACTTGACCAGAGTTTCATAGCTAATAAATTATGGGGCCATGAACCTGGAGCCTACATTTTAATTGCTGTGACAATTATAAGGTAGCATATGTGTGTCTAAGCCTCCTTCCAGGGAAATCACCCAAGGACTAAAGGGAGCATGGTGTGTGTATGTGGCCAGGCAGGTGGAGGAGGACTTGGAATTTGTTTTTCTCCTTTATAAAATTTGTGTAGTATTACCACAAATATATCTTCATGTTGGTTAGGAGAGGACAAAAATATTTATTTGTAACCCTTAGACATTTTCTTTTCTAGAATCTCCCCACTAATATTAAACAATCCTTATCTACACAGGCTACATTTTCCCCAGACAGACCAGTGTTCCTGTACAATGGATGAGAAAAAGGTCTGATTATAAAACTTGCAGTACAGTGAACATGCCTTGTCTTCTCTCGCCATATTGGTTTGACGAATGCTGCTCTCTCTGCTGAAAACATCTTTGCTGCTTTTTTTTTAATCTCCTTATTCAAACTGTTTCTACAAATCCCATCCCAGATGTCACTGCCTCCAGGGAACTTTACCTAAATCAAATCATCCTCTACTCCAAGCTGGCTTTCATGAGCTACCATCACCACAATGGACATCTTTACCTGATATATTTTGCCCTATGAAAAAAAACCTATCATACTGTTTTGAATTGTAACAGTAGGATGGGTCTAGTAGTGGGTATTTGTCACCTGCAAGGTGTGAGAAGGAAGTCATACCCATTTGAAAAAGTTATAAGGCTTTGTTAGAGTCAGCTCTTACTCTCGTAACTAAACATATGATTATGGGTTAATTGATGATTTTATGTACTGGGCAATTCACTGTAAACTAGGTTTAATCTATACACTAGCCAGAAAGTCAGGGATGCCCTGAATCACTCCATCATCATATGAAAGCAGTACATAGAAGGTCTGGCTTAGGCAAGTCCTGAAAGCATGAGTATATTGCATGAGCAGAAAGCTTTTAACCCAGTACAACCGACCTTACCACACAGCCAAACTCCTTCAACCCCTACCTGTTGGTTATTCCCTAGACTAGTTGACTGAGAAAAAAACATTCCAACCTAATGCACATGTGGTGTCACAGGTTAGTTCTCCAGAAGTAGATGCTGAGATGGAGTCTGAAATGCGGAATGTTTATTAGGAATCAACACTTGGTACAGGGATAGATGAAAAGCAGATTGAGCCCAGGAAGAAGTGAAATGGTGATATGGGATAAACAAAACTTGGTCAACCCCACAGAGAACTTAAAAGCATATTCATCACCATTACCCTCCTTTGGGCCCAAATAATAAGGCCTTTATATTTCTACTTCAATCAGTCATTGAACATGGGCTTCCCTGGAGAAAGTTTTGTGCTTAGACAAGATGGCTCTTGCACTTGAGGCAAACCCTGAAGGAAATGACAACTGAAGCCTGTCTGATGATAGATGAGGCAAATGATTTTTTCTTAAAAGATGAAATAAATCATTCCGATGAGACATAACTTTGAATAGTATATCTGATTGTTCACTTTTCCTTGACATAATTAAGGCCTCAGTGAAGACTCTGTATCCTGAGATAACCAAATTGAAAGACTGGTGTCGAAGTGGTTTAGTGGAGCATGAATGGACCTCTTGAAATGGGCTAACAAAATGAAGGTTCATCAGAAGGCCTTCTTGGTGGGGAAGACTTTCAATAATCAGGTGGCTTTCAATAATCAAGGTGACTCTGCTTGTGAATGTTGGTCAGCCTCTTTCCATCATCTCTTTTACCCCTAATCAATAGGCTCAGAAACAAAATGGTTGGTGTCAAGGATGAAGGTGATGTAGGAGCTCAGCATTATAGATCTCACCTCCCTAAGGCTGACCTGTTTACTTCCACTGATAAGCAATAAATCTGTGAGTAGCAGAAACAATGTTGAGTGACCTCTCTTATGCTTCCCCTTCAATACGGGATACTGTCTCAGAGGAGCAAGTTGTTTATTGAAGTTCAATTACATTGGATCCTTGACATGGAAGGGATGGAAACTGGATTTTTTTTTTTTTTTTTTTTTTTGGAAACAGAGTCTCTCTCTGTCACCTAGGCTGGAGTCCAGTGGTGTGATCTTTGCTCACTGCAGCCTCTGCCTCCTGGGTTCCAGCAATTCTTCTGCCTCAGCCTCTGGAGTAGCTGGGACTACAGGTGCCCACCACCCTGCCCAGCTAATTTTTGTATTTTTTAGTAGAGACAGGATTTCACCATGTTAGCCAGGCTGGTCTTGAACTCCTGACCTCATCATCTGCCTGCCTCAGACTCCCAAAGTGCTGAGATTACAGGTATGAGCCACCGTGCCCAGCAAGACACTGGTTATTTTTATCTGGTGACTGTTTTTTCTCTGCTCACCATACTGAAAGTAGCATCACCAAGTGAAGAATCACAGAATGTGCTATTAAACATTGTGGCACATCACAAACATGCTTCTAACCAAGGAACACTCACTTTATGGGAAATAAGGTAAAGAGAGTAGACTTAGAACTGCATTCTCTAAAAGCAGCTGAACATGGAAAACAATGGCATGGCTCAGCCACTATACCAGCAGTAAACTCTCTGAATGATTATCTGGTATATAATGCTATTTCTCCCATCACCAGAATATATGGTTCTTGAAACCAGAAGCTGGAAGTGGGAGAGGCCCCTCTTACTAGTAGATCTAGTGAACTAATGATTTACTTCAAAAATTCTGCTTTCCTTGCCCTGTGACTTTGGTTTAAAGTTCTCACTTCTCAAAGACAAAATGTTTCTTTCCATCATGGATCTCTTATCTTGGCTGACTATAAACAGGAAATAGGTTTGCTGCTACAAAATGGAAAAGAGAAGAGAATGGATAGGAAATATAAAATCCTCATAATTTTTTTCCAGTGGTAAAATTTAATGGAAGACAATGGTAAATCTATATAAGCAATACCACAAAGCATTCAGATACTTTAATGATAATAGCATGGTCAGAGAACGCTAACCAGGAGAAGAAGTGGGTGAAAGGAAAGGGAATGTAGAATTGGTGATAAAAGAAGGCAATCGTGGCAATCAATTATTGCCTCTAGACCAACTTCAGAAATGAAGACTCCAGCTCTTACTCATATTTCTTTCTTGTTCTATGCTGTATATAATTAGAAATTTTAACTTATTTTGATTTTTTTCTCTCCCTTTCCCCACTTCTTATACAGTATTTTGGGTGTAGTGAACTTTTCAGTATACTTTATAATAGCTGGACTTGTGACAGAGCTAAAGGAGAATGAACATCAGCCAGTGATCTTGGCTTGTTGCTAGAAGCAAAAATTGTGAATTTTACTTCCTTTGGAAAGAGAGTAATAGGCTTTATAGATGCAGGAGAGATTTTTGCATCATTTTACTGAAAGCACTTTTTTTAAAGTCCAGGTGTTTTTACTGTAACAGATTGACAGTTTCCTGGAAACCTCATGTCCTCAAAAATCATTTTCAAATAAATATGGGGCTTATAAATAGATTGAGACAAACATGCAAAACCTATGCAGTTTGTAACCAAAGTAGTAACAATCAAAGTAAATATCCTAGCCTAATTTAAAAAGAAAGATGTTATAATTCTTAAATTTTTAACTACAGAATATCTTGTACTGTTTTAAGAAAGTTATATATAAAAAAGAATCAAGTTCAGTAATTTATGAAGACATGAGCAAACTGCACAGATGTTGAACAGAATCATTCAATAAGCACTCGTTGAGCAGAGTACATGCCCAGAATAAAAGAGGAGAGAGTATTGTGAATAGACACCTTGTATAATTATAATATTGTGCTGCTCCATAGTCTGCTGTGTTCAGCTGTGTGAGCATTCACTCATTGTTACTCGATGGCACAAAACATTTGCATGCTGAGGAAAATCATAAATAAACCAGTGAAACTTTTGTATTATACTCACATCATTCTCATATCAACCAATCATTAAGCTTATTTCTTTACAGACATACATGTTATCAGAGCAGGCTGTGTAAGAAAGGAAAGAAGAGTGAACGTGGATTTGGAATAACCCAAATCAGCGATTTTTTGGACATTTGTCACTGTGATGGTCCTATATTCTAATACCATTTTTAAATTTTGAGAATTCTACATAAGCTGAAATTTTCATTTTCCTAGCTTCTCTTGAACCTAGAGCAAGGCATGTTACCTAGGCTTACCAGCAAACAGACCCACACTAACTTTGAAAGCAAGACCCCTAATGCAAGGAAGCAGAAATTAGGAGGAGCTCTTTCAGATGATGGCCACAACTAAAAAAAATAAGAGAGTTTGGCCACTCACGGGGGCAAACGCTAGTAATCTCAGTACTTTGCGAGGCTGAGACAGGTGGATCACTTGAGGTCAGGAGTTCAAGAAAAGCCTGACCAACATGGTTAAACCCTATCTTTACTAAAAATACAAAATAAGCCAGACATGGTGGCACATGCCTGTAACCCCAGCTACTTGGGAGGCTGAGGCAGGAGAGTTGCTGGAACCCAGGAAGTGAAGGTTCTAGTGAGCTGAGGTTGTGCCATTCCACTCCAGCCTGGGTGACAAGAGTAAAACTCTGTCTCAAAAAATAAATGAATGAAAAATAAGAGAGTTCACGATTGTAGAAGAGAGCAAGAAGAAGTCGTGAGATTATTTATCGGTTACTGAAGACTGACATTTACATGCAGGATTTTCGTACATTTTAATTTTGATGATTGAGAAGCAGATCTTATCTAATCTCAGATGGTTTTTGCAGTGTTCCTTCAATATGGCAGCCAGAGGAGTTTGGACAAGCATTAAGAAGTCAGTATCTCAAATCTCTAAAACAGAAATAGTCATGGTAAGAAGACAGGTTAGGGAGGAATATGAAAGAAGCTGTGTTACGAGGGTGCACGCTGAGCTGCTCTTAAGCTGCTCTTTTGCACTCTAGCCAATAGCAGATGCCTATACGCTCCTGAGTTACCTCTTTGCTTCACACATCACAAAAAAGAAGACATTATTATTGTCATTTTAATCTTGACAACAGACAAAAGGGAAGATTGCATATAAGCAACACCCTTTTCTCTAAGCATTTTTTTTCCCTCAAAAAAGGTAAAATGATGTAAGGGAGAAAATATATGCATAAGTACAATATATTCATTTTGGAATTGGATTAAAAAAAACATCAGTGGACATCACTTTGCTCCTACCAGTTTAGGTTGGAAGGTGCTTTAGTTAAGTAATTTCTCAGGCTTCATTCTGCATGTAAATGTCTTAGATTGCTATCTATCCATGAAAAATAGAGAAATAAAAGAAAGAAGAGACCTACTGTCTCTACACATGGCTGACAGTCAATTTTCTACTATACTTTTCATTTTAAAATGTGCATACTGAGATAGTTTCCAATGCATTACTAGGAGAGCTATTACATTTGATCAGGTTCCATGCTGGCAAACTGCATTTTGGAGCCACCAAGGATCACTCAGTACTCTACCATCAGCTGACTAAATTGGTCTCCATTTCTGTGGTTTTATACTTGAATTGATGGATATATTATCTCACACACTCATGAACTCTAGGAGTCATTATAGACTCTGAAGAATAGCATAGGGTTCATATAAGGAGTGAAATGGGTTCAAGGGCCCACTTAAGCTGATAATCATACTGTAAGGGTCTTCCCAGGACTTTGGTTGGTTCCTCGGATTTGGAAAAATCTCAAGGAGGCAAACTGTTTTGAAATTTTTCCTCGATGTCTCAGGCTACTTGGGACCAAATGCTTTTATTCTATATGCAGTAAGCTAGGCACCAAGGAACACCCCAAAGAAGAACAGGTTCAGTAGCACAGGTTTGTCTGAGAGGCAGACAAAATAACTCAGAGAACTTTAGAGTACATACTAACCTGGCAGAAGCAGAGGAGGAGAGCCTTTCTGACCCTGTCATTGTTCCATCCAGGTGCTCTAGAATCCCTTTTACCCCTTCTGTGTATCCAACACACAAGTTAAGTGTGTTTTAATTTTAATGCTTTTTACCTGCAACTGTCTTCAATGGCCTGGCCTTGGATGAGCCCAACAGTTTTGCCTACAGTGCAAAGAATCAAAAATATCAAGTAACTTGCCCTGCCAATGCCTTCCTCCTTGGAGAAGCCAACACTTAATGATTGACTCATATGGGAGTATAAAAGCTCATCCTCCTTCTATGAAAGACAGGACAAATTTGAGGTGTAGTTTACACTCCAGAGCTCCCCACAGGATCAAGCGGTCTGCAACTCTTTTCAGCCTCTTCCTCTTCCCCCTGCCACTTCCCCACATTCTTACCAGTTTTCTTGAGAACACATCTTAACAAATCACTTGCTCAGGAGTCCTTGTCTTGGGGTTTACTTCTGGAGAGTCTGACATAATGCTTGCTACTGAGGAGTTGGGGCTTGCTCTGGAGCCTGAAGAAGAGATAGGATTGGATTTGGAAGTCAGAAGGGAGAAGAGCTCTATTCCTAAGAAGGTAGAATTAATAACATGAGAAAAGGAACAAAAATGCTTCAGTCACAACCGCTGTGGTGTACTGGAATACAGTGAAGAGACCATTATGGCTGGATTAAAATGTTATATAAGGAAAAAGAGAAATGTCCCTTTTCCTCAACTGATCTTGACATGTGCTGCCAGAGTACGCTTTTTAAGAACTAAAGTTTTCTTTTTAAGACCCATGATTTAATTTTGTTTTTATTTTTATGTATTTAGCAGACACAAGTGCAAATTTCTTATGTGCATATATTGGGTGGTTTTGAAGTCTGGCCTTTTAATGTAGCCATCACACAAATAGTTAATATTTTACTTCATGGGTAATTTTTTACTCTTCTCCCACTCTCTCCCCTTCTGGAATCTCCATTTCCATATTTATATCCATGTGTACCCATTGTTTAGTTTTTCCATAAGTGAGAACATGTGGTATGTGACTTTCTGAGTTATTTCACTTAGGATAATGTTCTCCATTTCTATCCATGTTGCTACATAGATGTCCCATTCTTTTTTATGGCTGTATAGTATTCTATGTAGTATATGTGCTACATTTTCTAGCCATTTCTCCATTGATGGACACTTAAGTTGATTACATGTCTTTGCTATTTTAAAGAGTGCTGCAATAAACATATGAGTACAGATATCTTTTTCATAGAACAATTTATTTCCCTTTGGATATTAGTAGTGGGGATTGCTGGATCAAATAGTAATCCTTTTTTTTTTTTTTTTTTTTTTTTTCTTTGAGATGGAGTCTTGCTCTGCTACCCAGGATTTAGTGCAGTGAGGACAATCTCGGCTTACGGCCTCCTCTGCTGCCTGGGTTCAAGTGATTCTCCTTCATCAGCCTCCTTAGTAGCTGGGACTACAGGCATGCGCCACCCTATCCAGCTAATTTTTTTGTATTTTCAATAGAGTCGGGCTTTCACCATGTTGGGCACGATGGTCTTGATCTCCTGACCTCATGACTGCCCACCTCAGCCTCCCAAAGTGCTGGGATTATAGGCGTGAGCCACTGCACCTAACCTGGATCAAATAGTAATTCTATGTTTAGTTCTTTGACAAACCTTTATACTGTTTTCCATAAAGGTTGTACAAATTTATATTCTCACCAACACTGTATAAGTGTTCTCTTTTGTATGCAAACTCACCAATATCTGATGTTTTCTGACTTTTTAATAAATATCATTCTGACTGGTGTGAGATGGCATCTCATTGTAGTTGTAATTTGCATTTCTCTGATAATTAGTGATGTTGAGCATTTTTGAATATTTGTTGGCTGCTTGTATGACATCTTTTGAGAAATGTTCGTTCATGTCATTTGCCCACTTTTTGATGGGGTTACTTGTTTTTCCCTTGTTGAGCTGTTTGATTCCTTTTAGCTTCTGGATATTAGTCCTTTCTCCGAGCATAGTTTGCAAATATTTTTCTCATTCTTTGGACTGTCTGTTTACTTTATTGGTTGTTTCATGTGCAGAAGATTTTTAGTTTAATTAAGTCTCATTTATCTACTTTTATTTTTGTTACATTTGCTTTTAAGGACTTGGTCATAAGTTTTTTGCTTAAGCCAGTATCCAGGAGCATAAAACTCATGATTTAATCTGTTTTTCTTTCTTCCAGAAAACCTAGGAGTCAGAATTCTAAGTACTCATCTCAGGCTTTAAAGATGTGCAAAATCAGTATTAGGAGACCTAGATGAGAGAATTTCTCTTTGGGTTTTACTGTATGCAGCCTATAGAAGAGATTACAGCCAAAGGACATGGTCAAATGAAAGATTGCTAGATTTCCTTTTTTTTTGTCTTGCATGTAACTGGAAGTGAATGCTAAAAAGAAAATAAATATTAAAAGAAAAAAAGAATACTGTTTAATCTTTAGCAAGGCAAGTAAGTACTTTCATAAGTCTAGCCCCATGCTGTATCTTAAACTTTTTTAACTACTCTTCTCTGTGCACATAATTGGTTCATCCTTCACCGAGCTCCTTGTCAGTATTTGAATATACTTTACTACTTCACACCCTCATGCTGCTCCTTAAAATGTCCTCTATCTCTTCTCTGCCTGACATGCTTCTGTTCATTTTTAAATACCAAGCTCAAATGTCACATTTTCTACCTTACCCTACCTTTTCAAGTAGTTCTTTATTTCCATATTTATGGGGTTTTGTTTGATTTGTTTCATTTTTTTAAATAGGGTCTCACTCTCCCACGTAGGCTGGAGTGCAGTGGTGTGATCTTTGCTCAGTGCAGCCTAGAGCTCCTGAGATCAGGCAACTTTGCCACCTCCTTATTCCAAGTACCAGGGACCATAGGCACGCACTACCATGGTCCACTAATTTTTGTATTTTTTGTAGAGATGACGCCTCACTTTGTTGCTCAAGCTAGTTTTTGTGTTTTGTTAGCACTTGGCATGTCCTTTAGTATAGCACTTACATTACCTTTAAAAGTTAACAAGTCCATGGGATTCTAGAAAAAAAATGCACTAATTTTTGTTTTGTTTCTCATCCCTAGTATAGTGCCTGGTATACTCCTAGAGCTCCTTAGGTATCTGTGGGTTTTGAAATCAATTGAAAAATTTGGATTAATAAAGTCGGACCAAATTACAAAAGCTCTTGATGGTAACCTGATTTGAATTGTAGCCTAAAAATATAATGAAACACTTAGGATTCTTTAAAAGAATGAGAAAATGTGCTAAATGTTTGTGGAGGGCAATAAAACCAGCCCAATCTGCTCCCTGCCTTCAGTCTCCCCTAACACCCAACTAGATCTAAACAGCGATGGTGTAGTATATTTCTAACTGCATTAGCCAGAGGAGTAGTTGTGCAAACTTGTCAATAAAATTCTGATTAAGCATTTTTCATTTCATATTTTACCAACATATTTGAAAAGTGGTTTCCTAAAAGCATAATGGCTAAGAACAAGGAGTTTTAATTGGAGAGACTTAGAGTGAAATACAGACATTGCCAGTTACAACTGTGTGACTTTGGGAAAGTTATTTTTCATTGGTGAAACAAAGATAAAGCCACCGATTTTACATGGTTGTTGTGAAGAATAGCACTTTGCCTCAAATATTAGGTACTATAAATCACAATAGGATTGAGGCTTTCTCTGACAAGCCTACTTCATTTTATGAGGGAGATTTCCCCAGAATGTCCCATTCAAAGTGTACCAGCATTAGGTTATTTCACATGCAGTTAAGATAAAAATGGGAATTCCAGATTGAGGGATAAAACACATGGCATGTTCAAACAACGAGTATCATGACTCCTTTACCTACTCCTATCTTCACATCCCTTCCCAGAGATTGAGGCAGGAGCTAATCTAGGCCTAAATTCCTGAAACCTCACTCTCCTCTTGAAATACTATGGGACTTCTGGGTCTCACTGAACTATGAAACTATCCCCAACTCACTAACTTATTTTCAAGTGTTTTCTATTAATATCCAGCAATATGATAAAGTGGTTTCTCCTGCTTCTTGCTGATCAGAAACTTTACCTGTGATCATGGAGATTCACACCCTCAATTGCTTCAACTCTTCTTCAGCAAGCCCATTCTGCACTACAAGGATTATGCCCTTCACTGCTGTAGAGGCTAACTTCACCTTGTAGGTTCCCTGTCTGGGATTTCTAACATCTCATTGCACAACACACACCCATGCACAAGTATTAATCATGTGTGATTGACCCCTTGAGTAGAATGTTTTCCTATTCTACGCTACACTTAAAGTAGGATTCACAACATTTTTTTTTTATTCATACGAAAGAAACCTCTACCATACTTAGAATAATGAGAAATACGCATGTTATTCAAAATCCCTAGGGCTCATAGGGCTCATGCAATACATATGAAATAATTGTATTATAACATGTCATAATTTTCACTCCAAAATTTCACTCAAAAATTAATCACTATGTATTACAATGTTTACGCCCAAGTTTCCCCACCCTCCACTACCAGCACTCACTCTGTCTCCTAACAATTGCTTCTACAGCTGTCCTAACCACAGTGCTATGCATCTTCCTTCCTTCCTGACCTTTCTGTAGCATTTGCTATTTCTTACTGGTGTTTCTTACCTTCAAACATGCACCTCAAACCCTCATTTAATAAAATATTTCAGTTTGTAAAAGATCTTCCAGTTATCAGGGTCCATCTGCCTCACAAAACAGAAAAAGAATTATAAATGGCACATTTTTGAATTAGCATTATTGTTTTGTGATCCCACAAAGACTGATAAAAATCATGCGGGGATATTAATGGTTAAGCTATCAAGAGGTTCAGGGACTATACGTCAACAAGGCCCTGAGGTGCTTTTTGTCTGCTTGAATTTACTCAATTTCTCCAACCTTCTGAAAATTTTCTACATTGATTTTTTTCATTTCCACCTGGAAGTAATTTCATAACATGAATGGCAGTATGCCTAAGACTGAATTTACCTTGTTTACCCAACTTGCTCTCCTGATCAATTCCCATTTCTAATACTTCTGTTTTTCCTTAGTAGTTCATGTCTGAAAGCTAAAAAAAATCTTTGGCATACTTCTATACTTTATTTTTCATATTCAGTATGTCATTGGTTAATTCTTTCTCCTAAATGCCTTTCAGTGTAAAGTCATTTCTGTAGTCTCTTTGCTAACCTATTCAAAACCCTCCATACCTTCTACCAGAGAACGATAAACTCTGCTAATGAGTCTACCATCTTGCAATTCTTCCTGCCCATCATTGATAGATGATTCCTAATATCATTGGCCTTTTCAAAAATCTCCACTGGCTCCTGCTGCTTAATTTTTGAATTAACAAGAATATTTAGTATCATTAATTATTATTTAACGACTCTGATTCAAACAAGCAAGAAAAATGATATTGGAAGTGGGTTTGTCCCATCACAGGAATGTTGAGGTATCAATCTGTTGTACATGTAATTCACCACCTTCTAGAAGCACTTGGCCAAACAACAACAAAAAAGTAGTATGAGAAGAGGAGAAGGAAAGGGAAGAAAAAGAATGGAAGGACTGGGGAGAATAAGAGGAAGGAAGGGATTGAGAGAGAATGGATGAAAGAAAAAAACTCATCTAAGGATATTATACAATTGCCTTTTTCCAGATTGCTTACTTCCCTTGAACATCTGGATTTTTCTTTTTATGTAAGTCCAATTTTCAAGAAAAAAAAAAAAACAAAAAACAAGTTTTTTCTAAGTAAAAACAAAAAAAATTTATAAAACTAAAGAAAAAGCAAATGATCTGGCTTGACTTTTATGCTTTCCTGGAAAACATTAAACTAAGATAGCTCTATTTTAATTTTCTAATTTAGAAACAGGAAATAGAAAAATATTTTGTGGCTTTCTCTCATAAAAGAACATTCTGTGTATTTGAACCCTGCATGGCTCAGATGTGATGTGTAACATTTTTTTTTAAGGTTTGTTTCTGCCACCTTTGCTTATGTGATGATTAGTATGTCAAAGAGAATATTGAGACTGAGGAATGGTAGTCTGTATTTACGGTATCTTAATGGAGCCAAAAATAGAAAGTAAACAACTTTAAAAGTGAAAAGCAAGCTTTCTCAACTGATCTGTGTTTTCAGGAGTGAATGCAGAAGCATGATTGAGAGAATGAAATTAATAATCGAGAGAATGAAATTAACGGTCAAAATAGTCTTCAACCAAAAATAATTTTGTTTTAAAGAATAAATAACAAGTAAGAACTGCTGCTGATTTTACTACTGAGCTTGGCTCTTTAAGTCACCCTGTAGGAAATCCATCAGAATGTAGACCCTAATGTGAAGGAGTTGAGTTAAGGTCGTTTAATTAAATTTAAAGATTTTCCTACCCATGGGAAAGGGCATAATTAGCTGTTTTCTAACGCATTTGACCTGAAGATGCTTGAATCAGCACATAATTGAATGTATTAATAGAAGTAGCAAATTCTAATTATGAGACTTAGTTGTTGGGGTAGGGGAAAAAAGAAGTTGTTACTCATTATTTATTCAAGAGAGTTCATACAAGTGTAGAAGAGGGAGTGGAAAAGAAGCAATTACCAACTGTCTCAGGTTCACAATTGTGCAGCCTCACATGGTGGCTCTTAGGAGAATCAGGCAGCTCAAGACGTGAGTCATTTTGTTATTCCCACGAAAGAGCTCAATCTGCATGCCAAATAAATTACCACTAAAAATAGAGTGAAGCACTCACAGCAGTAGAATATACCAGCTGGACTGATGCCTGCATCGCAGATTAACTGTGATATATTGGGCTTTGGTATGTTGCTGTGATGTTTCTGAGGGCACATATATCCAAATCTACACACTAACAAGCTGTTCTCAAATACAGTTCTCCTGAATAAATACTTTGGTTGTGTGGTGCTTATGCAAGTTTGAGTAAGACATGGTTTCTTTCTAAGGGAAAACAAGTCTCATGAACTCTCAGTCGAAAATTTTATTTTGTTACTTAAATACTTACACATGTAAAAATGATGAACTTAAACATAAATTCTTATACTTAATAGCTCTTGTACAATTAAAACAACAAAGCAATTTATACAATAAACAATGAACCAGTAAAATTCAAATCAACAAATTTGTATAATAGATGATACTATTTTGTTGATCTCCACTCAAAGCCCAGATACGATATTGACTAGTACGACAGAGATTCTGCTGAGTTTATCATGCCTAACCTATTGAGTGCCTTGTGGTGACTCAATTCGCAATCACTCTTTTTTATTTGAACTAATGCAAAACTGACCCTTTTATTATATGCCATGAGGGCATTTGGATTTCATTTGCATTAACACATCATTTAAATATTAAGCTACTTTTTTATTACTCCTAAGTAATTAATGTAGTATTACTGATCCAAATAAACTAAAACAAACATAAACTCAGATGCTTAGTACACTGTACAGTATATTATTTTGCTTTCTTAGCAGATATAGGAACTACTATTTTGTTTCTTCTCATTCATAATTGCATTCATTCACTCAACAAACGAAAGAGTGTTTTCAATGTATTCGCTACTGTAAATAATGATCATGATGATTATGATCAATGCTGCACAATCCCTGGTAAAGGAAAATTTTTAAAACTTTAAACTTGAATGTTCAGCAATAAATCATATATCCAAAGGGCTACAATTTGGGGCTAGGTTAAATGCATTATAGAAGTTTATACATAGGTTGAAGAAAGTTTGAAAGTAGCAGAGCACATCTCACTAGATGGGGAAATGAGGCCCAAATTAAAATTAATTACAACAAAAGTTATGATGATTCTTATACATTTTACATACTCTTGAGTGTCTGATAGGTGCAAGTCATTGCTTAGCTGTTATCTGACTGAATCTTAGCAACAAACTAAAGAGATAGTTAATATTTTCATCATTTTATAGATAAGGCAATTGAGATGCAAAGGCACACAATTAGTAGTAATAGAGACAAAACGGTAATGCAAGCAGAATAGCTCCAAAAGATGAGTGTTTAATTACACTTATACATCAAAGAGTTGATATTTGAATTGAATAATTTATAATTAACAAATAGGAATTGAGCACATACAATATATCAAGTGGTCTTAGCCTAGTGGTTCACATAGTGATAATACATTGCATAATATGATGTATAATAAATTGTATTCCATATACACATATATGTTATAAAACAATATACATATTGTTATAAATTTAGTAATATTGTGTTTAATTTTATGTGATATTTATAACCTGACAATGCAGGCCTAGACTATAATCCTTGTAGTGGAATTGGAAATGGAAGAAGGATGAGATATTCCTGTGTATTTTATTTATTTACTTATTTATGTAGTCATGTGTGTCATTTACTTTAGTAATCAATGCCACTTTAGAAAAATTATTTTTGTAATTTCTTCTACTTCCTCTTGAAACACTTAATTGGGAAATATGAAAATTTCTTAAGAAAAATATATTTCTACACCCAGGTCAAATGGTATTTTATTTAAAAGAACAGCACAAAATATATCTTTGTGTTTTTCATTTCCTTCTACACTACTAGACACTGGGCTACTATGAAGAATTTGCTAGCATCCCTGATGGACCAGCCCTGGCCCTACTCCTTGAAGGCCATATATAAGTATAGTGTCAGATTAAAATTGGTGGACTTTCTTATACAGTAGTTGGGGGCTAAAATTTATCTGATGCTTGATTGTGATATAGACTGTATAAAAAAACATATATATATATATATAAAATGAGCGTGTCAATTTCAACTTACCCACACACACACACACACACACACACGAATATACGATAAACAATGAACCAGTAAAATTCAAATCAACATATTTGTGTGATAGATGATACTATTTGATAAACAATGAACCAGTAAAATTCAAATCAACATATTTGTGTGATAGATACTATTTTGTTGGTCTCCACTCCAAACCCAGATATGAGATATATATATAAACACACACATATATAAATTGTATATAAAATACACATGTAAACACATACACATTTACGTCAATTTCAACTTACCAACACACACACACATACACGTTTCAACTTACCAGCACACACACACATATATATGTTTCTCTATATATGTATGTATCAGTCAAGTTGGTTCTTTGGTATCCCATAGCTTTCAAAGAACACTGTTTCACAAAGTTTTATCTAACATTGCTGGATGACGTGCCTTCATTTTATCTATTGGCCTATAACAAGGAATGTAAAAGAAATAGTGGGTTATTTCACATGGAATTTTATATATGGTGTAATGAGATTTTATAATGTATTGGACATTTTAATAACAAAACTACATCATATTCTTTTTTTAAGTGTTAGGTTCAGGGATACATGTGCGGGTTTGTTGAACAGGTAAATTGCATGTCACAGGGGTTTGATGTATAAATTATTTTATCGCCCAGGTAATAAACACAGTACCTGCTAGGTAATTTTTCAATCTCTTCCCTCCTCCCACTCTCCACTCTCAAGAAGGTCCCAGTGTCTATTTCTGTCTTCGTGTCATGGGTTCTTAATATGTAGCTCCCACAAATAAATGTGACTGTAGCGGTATTTTCTGTTCCTGCATTAATTCACTTGGGGTACTGACCTCTAGCTGCATCCATGTTGAAGCAAAGAAAATGGTCTTGTACTTCTTTATGGCCACATGGTATTCCATGATGTATATATGCCACATTTTTTATTCAGTCTACTATGAATGAGCATGTAGGCTGATTCCATGTCTTTGCTATTGTAAATAGTGGTGCGATGAACATACTCACACACGTATCTTTATGGCAGAACGATTTATACTTCTTTGGAAGTATAAATCTCCAATAAGTGATTGCTGGTTGGAATGGTAACTCTATTGTAAATTATTTGAGAAAACACCACACTGCTTGTCACAATGGTTGAACCAAGTTACATTCCTACCAGCAGTTTATAAGCATTTCCTTTCTCTGAACCTCCCCAGCATGTATTATTTTTTGACTTTTTAATAATGGCCATTCTGACTGGTGTCAGACAGTATCTCATTGTGGTTTTGGTTTACATCTCTCTAAAGATTAGTGATGTTGAACATTTTTTCATATGCTTGTATGTCTTTTTTATTTTGAAAATTTCTGTTTCTGTTCTTTACCCACTTTTTTAATGGTGGTGTTTTCACTTGTTAAGTTCATTACAGATTCTAGATAGTGACCCTTATTGGAAGCATAGTTTGCAAATAATTTCTCCAATTCAGTAGGTTGTCTGTTGATGGTTTCCTTTGCTGTGCAGAAGCTCCTTAGATTAATTAAGTCCCATTTGTCAATTTTTGGTTTTGTTGCAATTGCATTTGGTGTATTTGTCATGAAATCTTTGCCATGCTATGTCCAGCATAGTATTTCCTAGGCTATCTCCCAAGGTTTTCATAGTTTAAGGTTTTATATTTAAACTTTAATCCATCTTAAATTGAGTTTTGAACATGGTGTAAGAAAGAGGTTCAATTTCTATTTTGCATATGACTAGCCAGTTATCCTGCCACCATTTATTGATAAGACATCCTTTCTGCACTGCTTGTTTTTCCATTTGTTTGTGTCCTCTGATTTCTTGGAACAGTGTTTTATAATTCTCATTGTAGAGATCTTTTACCTTTCTGGATAGCTATATTCCTAAGTATTTTATTTTTTTGTGGCTATTGTGAATGAGACTGTGTTCTTCATTTCACTCACAGTGTGGATGTTGGTGTACGGCAATGCTACTAACTTTTATAAAAGGATTTTGTATCCTGAAACGTTGCTGAAGTTGTTTATCAGATCTAGAAGCTTTGGGCAGAGACTATGGGGTTTTCTAGTTATAGAATCGTATCATCTGCAAACAGGCATAGTTTAAGTTCCTCTCTTCCTATTTGGATGCCTTTTATCTTTCTCCTGCTTGATAGCTCTAGTTAGGACTTCCAGGACTATGTCAAATAGTAATAATGAGAGAGGGTATCCTTGTGTTTCTCCAGTGTTTGAGGGGAATGTTTCCAGCTTTTGCCTATTCAATATGATATGGGCTGTGGTTTTTTTCATAAATGGCTCTTCTTATTTTGAAGTATTTTCCTTCAATGCCGATTTGCTAAGTGTTTTTAAATATGACACAATGTTGAATTTTATGGAGAGCTTTTTTCTGCATATGTTCAGATGATCATGTGATTTTTTTTTTAGTTCTCTTTATGTGATGAATCATATTTATTGACTTGTATTTATTGAACCAACCTTGTATCCCAGGCTAATGCTTACATGATCATAGTGGATTAGCTTGTTGAAGTGCTGCTGATGTTGCAGAATTTTAGAGACTGGAGAGACTGTTGAGGTTGCAGAAGGAGTTTATTTGAGGTGTACATGTGCCCAGCTTGGATATGGATCCAAAATGGCTGAGCCCTTAACAAAGATAGGGCTTTACTTTTTACATGAAGTACACACTGGTGCTAAAACAAGTTTGCAGGTATAGAACAAAGGGAATTTATTAAGCAATGACAGGCATGTAACTTAAGCTAACAAATGACTGTTGCTTTGCGACCCAGATATTTGCTATCTGTAGGGCTGAAGGATTCTAGCACGGGCCTTATCTACTTCCTTCTGCTACAGCCCCTAGAAGGTGGGAGTCCAGCCTGCTGGGGCATTTCTTATGACCTTTTGCTGTGTTACAGAAACATATAGTTATCAGCTACAGAGAACAAGAATACAAGAATTTATAAACTTATAAAACTTGCAAAGCAGGATACAATTCCATGGGAGGGAGAAGAACTCAGGGACGTTTGTTTTAAAAGAAAATTTTAATTTCTGCTTCTCTTTCCTGCATTAATTTTATTTTTATATTATGTTTTATCTATTTTTCTTCTCCTTCTTCATTCCCCCTGTGGTGCATTTTATATAAGTAATACTTTTAATAGAACACACCAGTATAATGGCCTTCTCTTTGAAGATACTACTAAACCATATGTAGGAGAGTACTTGGGTAGGACAGATGTTTTTAGCTGCCTTTCACCTAAGTTGCATCCTGATTCTTTAGGCCAAAGTTTTCCTTTCTTTTACTTTGGGATGGCTAACAGAGGGTAGGCATGCTTTGCAGCTGCTCTGCTTTAATACTTTCAGTCTGACATAGTGCCAGGGACTTTTTCTTGCCTTGGCCTTTATGCCCCTGTGCAACAGCATCTGTCTTAGGTTGTCCCTTCCTTGAGGAATGTTATCCATCATTGGCTATCTTCTGGGGCTAGATAGGACAGCATGATGGCCCTGACGAGGAGGTTTAGATAGAATTTCTTGAAACTGACTGCAGGCCTTTGAGAGCTTTGCCTTATTATACCTCTGAATTACCTTGATCGAGGACATAGCCTTTTGTGTTATCGAGGTGCTGCTGAGTTAATGTAATCTGTTTCACCCAGTCACTCTGGTTCCTGTTTTAGTTTCTTTGAGGCAAAATTTATGTAAGTTCAATGAGCCCATTGCCTCCAGGCAGCTCATGGTGTGGGGGTGGGGTGTGATAGGTTTTCTTCCTGCTGGACAGGTTGATGCTTGGTTAACGCCATTATTTGGGTGGTGGTATGCCTAGCTACTATGGCTTCTATGATTGACTGTATGCTTCAAAACAAGAGAGGCGAGAGACAAGGGAGGATTAAGCAACTACCTAGAGTAAGCACGAACCCTCCTATTAGTGTTCTTAAATCCTCCAAAAGATGAGAACCAGCCTTCAAAGAGGGAGTCTGGTGACCATCCAAGTTTGAACTGGGACATGGGCCAACTTTTGCATTTTTGCAGTTAGTTCCATGACAGCTTTTCCATTATTATTAATTTCTAAGCAACAGTTTGTTAGGTTAAACTTTCCACATACACCTCCTTCCTGGGCCAGAAGATAATCTAAAGCTAGTCTGTTTTGGTAAGTAGCATCTCTTATTTTTGTGGATTATACAACCAACAGATCTAAAGTCTGTGCAGTTTCATTGGTAATGATTTCAAGCACTCCCTGTAATCTTATAATGTGATTAAGCATATAAATAGGAGTTTGGCATCCCCATGACCCATCTTATGCCCAAGTAGCTGGCCTATGATACTGAATTAATTCTTTCAGGTGGCCAATTAGTGGCTTTCCAGTCTCCTATTTTTATATGTCCTCTGATATTTATACCTTTTTTACTTCTATTTTTCACTTCATTGTAAACAGCGTATCCTAGCTGCTTCTAGCTGTAAAGGGAGAAGAAAGATGGTCTGATTGCTCCTAGTATGCAGGCTCTCGTCCAGTTAGCTGGTAACTGCTGATATGTTCATTGCCTGCAAATCTAATAAAGGCCTGGGGGTGCCTGCCAGCTATTGGGTGCTTCAAGTTGATACCAGAAGTGGTTTAAAGCTGAGAAAATGGGTCGTAGTATAGCAATTTGGAGGTAGATTTACCTTGTTTATTTTTGCCCCACCACAAAGTTTCTCCTGCTGTCTGGTTACAATATTGCTGCCCTAAAAAAGCCAATTCTCCTACTGGGTTAACTAAAGTGTTTAACTGTATTACCAGCGGGTAATACAGTACCTCCCGACTACGGAATTTTTTAAGAGCCAGATACTTGAGCGTTTGGATGCTGGTTTGGGGGAGATAGGGGTTAAGGTAACATTTTCTTGAGGCAATATTTCTGTTGCTTCCCTTGGCCACTGATTTCCCATGTTGGTACCCCCACAGACATAACAAGAGGAAACACTTAGATTACTAGCTATACTTTCAGCTAGTTGAGCAAATAGATTACTGGCTATGGGAGAGGGTTCAAAAGCCTCTTGGTTAGTTCTCTTATAGTTTTTATAAAATGACTTGAAAACTTGGAAATGGTTTTGAGCTGGATGTTTCCGAGTCTTCTTAGTAATGCATAAGGTCTCTGTTTTCTTATGAATTAAATGCATTGTGATACAGTAGCCTCTGGTTCACATGGCATGTCTGGCTCGAGGATTGTAAGGTTACAGGATGGCAGCTGTTTGCCTTACAATGTGTTTTTGTTGGTGTTTTCATAAACATGATTTCCTTTGGTGGTGGTTTGTTGGTGGTTGGGATATGTGTTCCTGTGTTGTAGAACCAGCAGTATGTTTCTAAGCAAATAAGATGTGGGCAATTTGGATTGGGTCTGTAACAGTACATGTCACATTCTGTGTTATCATATACCTTATTGGGCCAAGTTGTCCATATGAATGCTGTCTGACAGAAATTAAAGTACAGATTTATGTTTTTCTTGTGGGAAAGGGAGACTTTGGTTTGATTTAGTAGGTCCCCCTCTACTGACTTATCTCAGACCTCAAAGCAAGTTCTAGGCTTTAACTTGGGGTTATAACACACACACCTGGATATGGATCATTGCCTAGGTTACATATTTAATAAATTGTCTGATTGTAAGTATAAGCCCCTGAGTCCCTATACACTTATAATATGTTTGAGACAACAAGGTTTTGTTTTAACTACTGTATTCCCAATCCAAGTAGCTGGCAGGCAGTGAGTACCTTTTTCTTTTTTACTGGTTGCCCTTCCTTTTCTACAGATATTGAAGTTAACAATCATAAAGTAAAAAAATTAACATTTCTATACCACTACACAGGGACAGAATGAAATTTTCCTTGGACATACAGGTTGGCAAAGATGACAGTATCATAATAGAATAAGTTAACAATACTAAGACAGCAATTAGGCTTAAGATTTTTAGTCACATTTACTTTTGATGACTCCTTAAGCTTCAGCTGTGCGTGGACCCGTCAGCCTCTGGTTGTGTGACTAGAGCGGGGCTATTGCTCCTGCTGGTAGCTTGGTCTTGCTGCAGGATCATCTGGCTGGGTGCTCTGGATCCCGCTGACTGGTCCACTTTTCCTAGGCTGCTGCTGGCTTTACTGGCTGTGGTGGATCCACAGTCTGATGCCTGCAACTTTAACAGCAGTTGGGGTGGACAATATTACAATATGGGGCCCATACCATGTTGGCCCCAATGTGGTTGGGTTCCACTTTTTGACCTAGACTGAATCGCTGGGTTTAAAGGGATGTACAGACTCTGTTAGATTGATACATAATTTTTCTTAAACCCAGTCCTGTATTTCTTGCACAGTTATGCCTAAGGCCTGCATTTGCTTTCTCAGGGTTAATTCTCCTAGCTCTCTGATGTCCCCTTTAATTTGGGTTATGATTGGGGGTGGCCAGCTGAACAGAATTTTATAGGGTGAATACCCAGTTTGTTTGTGGTTCACCTGACTCAAAGGAGGAACAAGGACAAGGCCTGATTCCACCGAAGATGGGTTTCCTGGCAGAATTTTTAAATAGCTGCTTGAGCATTTGATTCATGTACTCAACCTTTCCTGAGCTCTGTGGGCAATAGGCAGTATGCAGTTTTCAGTTTATTTTTAACAGCCATGTTAGGTGTTGGACAATTTCAGCTATAAATGTGGGGCCACTGTCTGATTCTATAGTTGAAGGTTGGCCAGATCTGGAGTTAATGTCTTTTAGTAATATTCTAGTTACTTTTTGTGCCTTTTCTGTCCTAGTGGGGCCAGAACCTGTGTAGGTACAGACAAACACTAACATAGAGCGAGGGCCAGGGCAGCCCTGTAAAATCTACAAGCAAATTTTCACAAAGTGCTGCCCCTACTTCTTGAATTCCTGGGAATGGGTTAGCCCCTGCCATGGGTTGCTCTGGGTTCAGGTTAAGCATTATTCACAAACAGCTTGGGAGATGACAATGAGCTGTGGCACACAGAAGTGGCCTCCTAACAGTGCTTCTAATGCTGTCTTTTCCATATGAGTTCCTTCGTGGAATTGTTTTACAAATCTGGGGCTATTACTTTGGGAGTGGCTACCTTTCCATCTGCAAACTTCTACCATCCTCCTTTTTTTTTTTTTTTTTTTTTTTTTGAGATGGAGTTTTGCTCTTGTTACCCAGGCTGGAGTGCAATGGCGCGATCTTGGCTCACCGCAACTTCCACCTCCTGGGCTCAGGCAATTCTCCCGCCTCAGCCTCCTGAGTAGCTGGGATTACAGGCATGCGCCACCACGCCCAGCTAGTTTTTTGTATTTTTAGTAGAGACGGGGTTTCACCATGTTGACCAGGATGGTCTCGATCTCTCGACCTCATGATCCACCCGCCTCGGCCTCCCAAAGTGCTGGGATTACAGGCTTGAGCCACCGCGCCCGGCCATCTACCATCCTCCTTTAGCATAGCTTCCAGTTTCCTAAGCAAAGCAGCTCCTCCCATTTGGAGAGTAATTTGGAGTCTTAGAGCACAGCGCCTCCAGGAGGAGGGTCATGGCACACGCAGCCTTCCTAGCCTCTGTGGGATGGCAGGACACCACCTAGGCCTGCCCGAGTAGCCTCCTTATCTGCTTTTCTATTTCCTTTAGCTTCCGGTGTTGCTGCTTTCTCGTGGCCTTTACAGTGTATAATGGCTACTTGTTCAGTGCCCATACTAAAAGCTGCACAATTTCTTCTGGATAGTTTATGTTTGTCCCTTGGGTTAAGAGCCCTCTTTCTTTATAGATACTCCATGCACTTGCAGGGTGGCAAATGCATATTTGGAGTCAGTGTATATGTTGGCTCTTTTGCCCTTTGCCAATAATAATGCTCTGGTTAAAGCTATTAGTTCTGCTATCTGGGTTAATGTTCCTTTTGGTAAGCCTTGGGCCTCTACTCCTGAGTCCAAAGTTACTACTGTATATTCAGCCCTCTGATTTCCTGCCTCTATGAAGCTGCTTCCATCAGTAAAATATTCTACATCTGGGTCCCAGAGAGGGTGATCTGTAAGATCTTTCCAGCTAGAGAACACTTCATCTATTGTTTCTATGCAGTCATGGAGTGACGCCCCTGGTTCTGTGGGAAGCGGGATGGCTGGGTTGAGGGTTTTTACAGTCTCTAGAGTTATGCGGAGTTCTCACCTAAGAGCCCTTGATATTGAGTCATTCTTGGATTTGACAACCAGTGGTGTCCTCTTTGATCCATTAAGGTTAGGACTGAGTGTGGCACTCACACAGCTAAATGCTGCCCCAGGATTAGTTTATCTGCTTCCTTTACCAGCATGGCTGTAGCAGCTAACACCGTAAGATGTGGGAGCCATCCTCGTGCCACTACATCTAGTTGCTCAGATAAGTAGGCTTCTGGGCAGTGCCAAGACCTAGGACTTGGGTTAAGATTCCAACGGCCATTCCTTTCCACTTGTGTATGTACAGGAAGAAGGGTTTGGCCACGTCTTTGCTTTGGTTGTCCCAAAGCAGGGGCCTCAGTTAAGACCTGCTTAACTTGTTTAAATGCTTTCTCCTATTCAGCTTCCCAAAGGAAGGATTCCTTCCTTCCCCCTTTAGTGGTTTCATACAAGGGCTTTGCTATGAGTGACAAGTTGGGAATCCAGATACGACAGAACCCTGCTGCCTGCAGGTTGGGGTTGGATGGCTACAGATGGCCTTTATCTGGGGTAACCCTACTTTTTGCTTCCTTTGGCTTAGGAGAAACCCCAGGTAGTTAACTCTCCTTAAACAGACTTGGGCCTTTTTTCTTGACACTTTATATCCTACTTTTCATTAACAGGTGGAGCAATCTTTGTGTCCCTAGGTGGCAATCTTATAGGGGAGGGGCTGCTAGCAAAAAATTATCCACATACTGCAATAGGACACACTCCTTGTTGGGAGGGGTATAAGCTTTCAGGTCTGTTGCTAATGCTTCCCCAAAGATTGTAAGACAGTTCTTAAACCCTTGCAGAAGTCTGGTCCAAGTGAGCTGAAAATTGCTCCACTGGAAGGCAAATAATGGTTGACTTATTGTTGCCAGGCGGAGGTAGAAAAAGGCATCTTTTAGATCTAGGACTGTAAACCAGGCTGCACTTGCTGAAATAAGAGTTATTAATGTATAGGGGTTTGGTACTACTGTGTGAATAGTGACTGTAGCCGCATTTACAGCTTGCAAGTCTTGCACGGTCTACAGTCATATACTCCTCCAATCGGAGTTGGCTATACACTGGTAGGACCAGAGTATTCCGTGGTGATTGACATGCTGCTAATATACCATGCTTTTGGAGTCACTGTACATCCTCCCATATACCTCTAACAGCTTCCTGAGACAAAGGGTAGTGATGAAGCTGGACAGGGGTGGCACCCTGTTTTAGTTCTATGACCACTGGGGCATGTTTTACAGCCATTCCACGTGGGTTATTTTCAGCCCAGATTGACAGAAATTCATTTATTAGCCTGAATAGTATAGTTTCTTCTTCTAGGGCTACGAGATGGTCGGGCCCTTGCGCTCCCCTAGAGTGCAGCCTCCACTTCTCATCCTGTGGTACAGTTAGAGCCAGCACCATTGCTGCTGGCTGGGTAAGATTTAAAGTTACATTCTATTCTGGTCTGAAGGAAATTTGAGCCTGAAGCTTTTGGAGTAGGTCTCTCCCTAGCAGGGAACCAGACAATTTGGGAGGTATAAGAAGTCATGGTGGACATCCCGTCGTCCTATAACACACCTCTTGCTGGACTTCCTGTCTTCCCATAATTCACCTCTTTGACAAAAGGGCCTTTTCTCTGCCACTCCTGTTGCTCCAATTATAATATCATATGTTTTAGTGAGTGGTCCGATTGGTTATTACTCAGTGTAGCACCTGTGTCTATCATAAAATTTATATCTTGGCCCCTGACTTCTATCCTGACCATCGGCTCTTGGGGGCCTACAGAACTGACCCTGGTCTGTCTCAGTCCTTGGAGCATTCAGCCCCTGCCAGGCCGCTTAGGTCAGCTTCCTGAGCCCTTCTCTGGCTTTCATTTTTGTGCAGTGCATCCCTTTCTGGGCGCTCATTTTCCAGTGTCCTTTCCTTTTGCATATTACACACTGGTCTCCCTCTAGTCTCGGTCAGTTTTTGAAGTTCTCTTGGGTTAAACCTCTCCCCCGCCTACGACCTCAGCCACATCCTCTTGCTGCATTCTCCCCCCTTTCTGTGAGAGCTGTGGCCAGCAGATCCGCTTTCCTTTTCAGCTTTTGATCCGCTTTCCTTTTAGCCTCCTCCTTAGAGTTAATAAACACTTTGTGGGCCACCTGTATGAATCATGCCTTCAAACACTTCCAGCTTTTGGAGTTTCCTTCTGATATCACTCTGCGCCTGACTAACAAAGGCTGTGTTCACCACACACTGATTTCCAATGCTGCCTCTGGGTCAAACAGGTGTAGAGTTGAATGCCTCACAGAGCCCCTCATAAAACTCACTTGGGCTCTCATCGGCCTTCTACTGGACCTTTCACATTTTTCCAATATTCAGAGCCTTTTTCCCTCCTGCCATGATTCCATTTAGAAGTGCCTCTCAGACTGCCTGCAGGCATTGTAAGCCCTCTGTCTTACTGGGGTCCTATTAGGGATCTGTCACCAGGTAATATTTCTCAGCATATCATTGGGTATCAATGCCCTGTGCTGGCTGGGGCATTTCTCTCCAGGTATCGGAGGGTTGCCTGGGTTACTCTATGCCACTCCTCTGTATTAAGCAATGTTAACAGGAGCTCCTGGCTATCTGCACACGTGGGGTTGTGGGTTAAGAAAATGGATTGCATTAAATCCTTGATGGCTTGGGGTTTCTCCATTTAGGAGGGAGTATGCTGTTTCCAGTTCAGGAGGTCAGTGGTGGAGAAGGGCTGGTGGATAAAGAGCCTTTCTCCTCCCCTGACTTGGCCTTCAGTGTCATGTTGAATTTGGGACCTAGTCTCCTAGAGAGACATTTGTAAGGCTTGGGTGCAGTCAGACCAGACTCGGCTAGGGGAATTGTCCCTTTCCTTTTCCCTGATTTCCACGGACATGCCTTTCTGTTGTTGGCTAAGGGATGACATTGGAGTATCACTTCTGTTTGAACCTTATTCTCCAACTACTTGCCCTTCACCTTGCTTTAGGTTAGCCAAGGATGGATATATTGGTACATAGGGAGGTCAGCATTCTCTCTCCTCCTGAGGGGCCTGTAGGACCATTTTTTGTTTTTCCACCTCTACCTTCCCTACTTTCTGGGTGAGGGGTGCTTTGGTTTCCTTTACTGCCTTTGGCTTTGCTTGAGCCACTGAAGTTTACAGTATACTGTCTGGCAGGGCTGAAACCACTTGGGGTCTAACTGGACATTGAGCTAGGAGTTAATGAGTACTGATCCAGGTGTCCAGGTTGTCATCTGACCACGGTTACCAGTCTATACCTATGGCAAATCACCTCATGATCTAGTTTTCCTTCAGTGGGCCACCCAACGTTGGAAGAATTCCACTCTAGTTCACATAGAGCTCTTAAACTTTGAGGAGTCAGTTTGAAACCACAATCTTTTCCCTTACCAAGCACAATCACTCTCACTTTCTCTTCTGGCCAATTAAACCATCCCCCTGATCCAAGTTGAAGGGAGTGTTTCAGGTGTCACTTGGCATTGGAGAGTTCATTACCCTCCCACCACAACACCTAGATTGTGAAAGCACTTCCTTAAGTTGTATGCAGATTTTCCCTAGTTGTGACCAGGCTCACACTTTGCTCAGAGTGTACAGTCCACGCTAAGGGACTTGTGGTTCCCACACATCGCTGCCTGCATTGGCTTCTCCTGAGCCGTCTCTTTCATGCACTTTCATACACCTCCCCTTCCCAGTTTTCCACTCCTGCCACTAGGCTTCCTTACTACGTTGTCCTAGCAAGCCACTCTTGCTTCCAGTGCTGGTGGGTATGCGAGTTTCATTGGAATCAGCAACTCTCTCTTGCTTCCCTCAGCCCTACTGGGTCAGATTAATGATCACTTCCCTGGAGCTGATCAGGTTTCAGTTAGGTGAGTTTCACTTGAATCTGTGAGCCTCTCTCACTTCTCCTAGCCTTGCTACGTCGGGTTACTAGTCACTTCCCCAGAAGATGATTGGAGCTCTGGACCTCCTTTCCCTTTTGCCTGCCCCTTCTTCAACCCGCAAATGTCTTACCACAGTTCCTGAAGTGGGCTGATCCTAGAGTTGTTCTGCAGCCTCTTCCCAGTTTCACTGCACTGTCCAGGGCTCAGGAGAGCTGATCTCCTTATTGGGAGAAGCCTCCCAGTGGTGCCCAGGGTCTCCCTCAGCCCGGGGCCTTTGCCCCTACAAAGAGACATCAAGCCTTCCCCACGTTAGGGGCAAGGACTCAGGGAAGTTTGCTTATAAAAGAAAAATTTAATTTCTACTTCTCTTTCCTGCATTAATTTTATTTTTATGTCATTCTGTCAATTTTTCTTTTCCCTCTTTACTGGATTCAGTTTACTAGTATTTTGCATTTATGCTCATCAACAGTTTTGGCCTGAAGTTTTCTTTCCTTCCTTGAGTCTCTGCCAGGTTTTGGTTTCAGAATTATGCTGGCCTCATAGAATGAATTAAGAAGGAATTCCTCCTTCTCATTTTTTTTTAATATAGCTTCAGTAGAAAGGGTGCCAACTCTTCTTTATCTATCTGGTACAATTTGGGTGTGATTCCATCTGGTCCTGGGCGTTTTCTGGATGGTAAGCTTTGTATTCCTGTTTTAACTTTAGGACTCATTGTTGATCTGTTCAGCAATTCAGTTTCTTCTAGTTTCACTCTTGGGATGTTGTAGGTTTCCAGGAATATATTCGTTTCTTCTAGGTTTTCTAGCTGCTGAGCACAAAGGTGTTTTCAGTAGTCTGTCAGGGTGTTTTTTATTTCTGTAACATAAGTGGTAATATCATCTTTGTCATTTCTGATTCTGTTTATTTGTATCTTATCTCTCTATTAGCCTAGCTAGTGGTATATTTGTTCTTTCAAAGAAGCAGCTCCTGGATTCACTGATCTTCACTTTTTGCATATCAATTTCTATCAGTTCAGCTATGATTGTGGTTATTTCTTTTCTTTTTTTTCTAATTGTACTTTAGGTTCTGGGGTACGTGTGCAGAGCATGCAGGATTGCTGCATAGGTACATACATGGCAATGCGGTTTGCTGCATCCATCCTCCGTCACCTATATCGGGCATTTCTCCCCATGTTATCCCTCCCCAGCCTCCCTACCCACCGCTGCCCCTCCTTTAATTCCCCCCAACAGACTGCAGTTTGTGATGCCTCCCTCCCTGTGTCCATGTGTTCTTATTGTTCAACACCCGCCTATGAGTGAGAACATGCAGTGTTTGATTTTCTGTTCCTTTTGTCAGTTTGCTAAGAACGATGGTTTCAGATTCATCCATGTTCCTACAAGGACACAAACCCATCACCTTTTATGGCTGCATAATATTCCATGGTGTATATGTGCCACATTTTCTTTTCTATTGCTAGATTTGGGATTGGTTTTGTCTCATTTCTCTAGTTCCTCTAGATGTGATGTTAAGTTGTTGATTTGAGATCTTTCTAACATTTTGATGTGGGCATTTGGTAAATGGAAACTTCCCTTTTAACATCATATTAGCTGTATCCCAGAGATTATAATATGTTGCATCTTTGTTCTCATTATTTACCAAAAATTTCATTGTTTGCCCATAAGTTACTTAGGAGCAGATTGTTTAGTTTCCATGTAATTGTACAGTTTTGAGCAATTTTCTTAGTATTTTTATCACACTGTGGTCTCAGAATGTGGTTGGTATGATTTTGGTTTTTCTTTAATTTGATGAAGATTGTGTTATGGCCACTGTGTGCTCAGTTTTAGAGTATGTGCCATGTATAGTTGAAACTAATGTATATTCTTTTGTTTGAGGTGAAGAGTTCTGAAGATGTCTTTTAGGTTAAGTTGGTCATATGTCAAGTTAAGGTCCTGAATATCTTTGTTAGTTCTCTCCCTTGATGCTCTATCTAGTACTTTCAGTGGGGTGTCTCCCCACTGAAGTACTATGAAGTCTCCCACTATTATTGTATGGTTATCTTAGTCTCTTTATATGTCTTTAAGAACTTGCTTCATGAATTTGGCTGCTCCTGTTTTGGGTATATATATATTTAGAATAGTTAGGTCTTTTTGTTGAATCGAACCCGTTACCACTATGAAACGCCCTTTGTCATTTTGATCTTTGTTGGTTTAAAATCTGTTTTGTTTAAAAGTTGAATAGGAACCCTTGTTTTTTTCTGTTTTTCATTTGCTTGGTAGATTATTTGCTATCTCTTTACTTTGAGCCTACTGGTATCAATGCATGTGAGGTGGTTCTTTTGAAGATGGCACACCATTGGGTCTCACTTATTTATCCAACTTGCCACTCTATGTCTTTTAATTGGGCATTTAGCTAATTTGCATATAAGGTTAATATTCTTATGTGTATATTTGATCTTGTCATGGTGTTAACTAGTTATTATGTAGACTTGTTTGTGTGGTTCCTTTATAGTGGCAATAGTCTATGAAGTTAGGTGTGTTTTTGTAGTGACTAGTATCAGTCTTTCCTTTCCATATTTAGCATTCTATTCAAGATCTCTTGTAAGTCAGGTCTAGCAGTAACAAATTCCCTCAACATTTGCTTGTCTGAAGAGGATCTTACTTCTCCTTCACTTAAGCTTAGCTTGGCTGAATATGAAATTCTTGGTAATTTCTTTTTAATGATGCTGAAAATAGGTCCAATCTCTTGTGGCTTGATAGGGTTCCCTTCGTAGATGACCTGCTCCTCCTGTGTAGCTTTATTTAGCATTTATTGTTTCATTTCATCCTTGGAGAATCTGATGACTACATGTCTTGGGGATGACCTTACACAGTATCTCACAGAGTTTCTCTGTATTTCATGAATATGAATGTTAGCCTTTCTAGTGAGGTTGGGGAAATTTTCTCAAATAATATCCTCAAATATGTTTTCCAACTTTTTCTTTCTTTCTTCTTTCAGTAATGTTATTGAGTTGTAGGTTTCTTCTCTTTATAGAATCCCGTATTTTTCAGAAGTTTTGTTCATTATTTTAAATTCCTTTTTTCTTTATTTTTGTCTGACTCTGATCAGAGATCCAGTCTTTGAGCCCTGAGAATTTTACCTCAACTTGGACTATCCTGTTATTAGAGAAAACTAACAGATCAGTTGGTTATTTCTTATAATGGTCATTTCGTCTTTCAGATGCTGTATCATTTTATTGCAATTCTTGGATTCATGGGATTGGGTTTTGACTTTCTCCTGAATCTCAAGGATCTTTGTTTCTACCCATAATTTGAATTCTATTTCTGTCATTTCAGCCTGGTTAAGAATCCTTGCTGGGGAACTATTGTGGTGACTGGGAGGAAAGAAGACATTCTGACTTTTTGAGTTGCCAGAGTTCTTGAGCTGGTTCTTTATCATCTGTATGGGTGATGTTCCTTAAATAGTGGCGAAATTTGGGTATGATCAGTTGACTTCTTTTCTATAGGTTTTCAGAAGACCAAGGCTTTGTGCAGGGTCTTTGTAGCTCAATTCTTTTCCATGGTTTCAAAGGGGACTATAGTAACAAAATATTTTTAGTGTTGACATTTGGGCTGTGACCAGTAGATGCCACTTAAGTGTAATTACCAGTAGGTATGTTTTTGTTTAGCCATATTACTCCTCTTTATTTTCTCACATTCCTTCTCAACGTTCTGAAAGTGGGAACTCCTTTCTGACTCAAGGGCTGGCTGCAGATCTTGGTTTGGCACTTTTTCGCTGCACATAACTGTCCTGGGGTATGCCTAGGCTTTATGCTTTTCCTTCAACTTGGAGGCAGCAGGGGAAGAGAGTTTGGTAGTGGCTGTGACAGAGGGTCTTTCACTGGTCTTTTGGGGTTCTACCCCAGAGAAGGTAACAGCTGCTACCAATCAGTGCTGTGGACCCAAGCTGTCTGGGGAGACCTGCCTAGTAATAAGCAGGGCCAATGGAGGACTCATGGGGAAGATAGACAGGCCTTTTCTCCTTCGGGCAGCTGCAGCTTGCTGCAGGTATGGATAAAGCACTCAGGGTCTTAGTTCCTTTCCCAAACTGAGGGCAGCAAGGTCAATGCCAGTGCAGAGGAGCTTTCAGATGCCTCTGGGAGCTCCACCTCAGAGAAACATAAAGCCACTGCTACTAACAATGTCCAGTCAGAAGGTGGGGCAGCTGTCTTCCTGGCAAGAGCCAGGGACTCCACTTGGTTACAAAGAGGCAGTTGAGGGCT
This sequence comes from Saimiri boliviensis, assembly GCF_048565385.1. NCBI lineage: Eukaryota > Metazoa > Chordata > Mammalia > Primates > Cebidae > Saimiri > Saimiri boliviensis. The sequence goes on from NC_133450.1 coordinate 79,955,850, forward strand.
TACAGGGAGAAGAGACTGGGTTCTTTTTATTATGGTGACTATGGTATACTGGAAGCAAAGTTAAAGCCCTCGGTCTCTTTGTTCCTTCCCTAGTCCAAGAGCAGCAGAGGTAGATCTGCTGCCATAGCAGCTATTGGGTTGTCTCTGGGAGTACCCCCCCCCCAAAGAAAGACCGAGCCACTACCAGCTGAGGGTGGGGCAGCTCTTCTGTGCTACTGAGCTTGTGGCTCTGTCTGGTAAAGAGTTGGGGACAGGTGCTCATTGGGAAGAGAGCCTGGGGCTCCTCTCCATATGGTGGCTGTGGTATGCTGGAAGTGCCACCTTAGCAACGAGGTCTTTTATTCCTACCCCAGCCCAAGGGCAGTAATGGTGGTACCACTGCAGCTGCAATGGCAGAGGGGCTGTGTATTGTTTCTGGGATAAATGCAGAACCACCACCAACTGAAGCATTCAGAGGAGGCACCATATCTGTGCTGGAAACCCAGATCAAGAGGCACTGTCCAGGGAGGAGTAGCAGTGGTGGGGATCCAAGTGGAAAATAGTCTGGCTGCTTTTCCATAAGGTAGCTATGCTGTGCTGGAGGTCCACATTAGTTCCTAATTACCGAACTCCCTTCCAAGCCTGAGGGCAACAGGAGTGAGGGCTGCAGCAAAAATTGTGGCCTGCCTGCTCACTCTGAAAGCTTCATCCCAGGGAAGTGAAGAGCTGCTACCCATCAAGAGCCCAGGTGAAGGGTGGCTGGGATCTTAGGATGGGAGGCCCCAACCAGGTATTCTTTCAACATAAAAATTGTCTTTTAACTCTCAGCTTCCATATGCATATTCAAGGATTCACAGAGAAAGCAGACTACTGCTAGTAGTCAGGATCCCAAATACATAGTGGAAAATAATTTTACAACTTAAGAAAAGAAAATATGCTATGCTAATCAGAGAAGTCTTCGGGATGTAGGTAGAATTTGAAATAGGCCCTGAAGTAAGAAATATGATGGAAAAACAAATTTCATTTACTAGTCATAAATGTACTATGAAAACAAATGACTACTATAAACAAATGGAAAAAAAATTCCATGCTCATGGATTGAGAATCAATATCATTAAAATGGCCATGCCACCCAAAGCAATCTAAAAATTCAATGTTATTCCTACCAAACTACCATAGTCATTTTTTCACAGAATTGCAAATAACTATTCTAAAATTAATATAGAACCAAAAAATAGCCATAGCAATCCTAAGCAAAAAGAACAAAGCCAGAGGCATCATACTACCTGACTTCAAACTATACTACAAGGCTATGTAACAGAAATAAAAATGGATATACAAAAACAGACATATAAACCAGTAAAACAGGACAGAGAACCCAGAAATAAACCTACACCTACAGCCATCTAATCTTTGACAAAATCAACACAAATAAGCAGTGAGGAAAGGACTTTCCATTCCATAAATGGTGCTGTGATAGGTGGCTAGCCATATACAGATGATTAAAACTGAACTCCTTTCTTTCACCATATATAAAAATAAACTCAAAACAGCTTAAATATTTAAGTGTAAGACCTCAAACTATAAGAATCCAAGAAGAAAACCTAGAAAACACCATTCTGGACAGCAGTGTTGGGAAATAATTTATGATTAACTTTTCAAAAGAAATTTCAGCAAAAACAAAAATGGACAAATGGGACTTAATTATACTAAAGAGCTTCTGCATAGCAAAAGAAATTACCAACAGAGTAAACAGACAACCCACAGAGTGGTTGAAAATATTTGCCAACTATGCATCCAACGAAGGTCTAATATCCAGAATCTATAAGGAACTTAAATCAACAAGCAAAAAACAACCCCATTGAAAAATGGACAGAAGGAAAAACAAGGCAAAATGGCCAGACAGGAACAGCTCTGGTGTGCAGCTCCCAGCAGGAGCGACACAGGAGGAAGATGATCTCCACATTTCCAACTGAGGTACCTGGTTCATTTCACTGGGACTGGTTAGACAGTGGGTACAGCCCAAAGAGGGCAAGCTGAAGCAGGGTGGAGTGTTGCATCACCCAGGAAGCACAAGGAGCTGAGGAACTCACTCTCCTAGACAAGGGAAGCCATTAAAGACTTTGCCTGGCACTCTGGCTCAGATACTGCACTTTTTCCATGGTCTTCATAACCTGCAGAGCAGGAGATTCTCTCCATTGCCTACAATACCAGCATCCCAGGTTTCCAGCACAAAACAAGGTGGCCTTTTGTGAAGACAGTGAGCTAGCCGCAGTAGGGTTTTTTCCCCACCATCTGGAACAGCAGCAAGACAAAACCACTTATTTCCCTGAAAAGGGGGCTGAAGCCAGGGAGCCAAGTAATCTGACTTAGCAGGTCCTACCCTGATGAAGACCAGCAAGCTAAGATCCAATGGCTTGAAATTCTCACAGACACCACAACAGTCTGAGTTCAACCCGGGTCATTCAAGCATGGTCGGGGGAGGGGTGTCTGCCATTGCTGAGGCTCAAGTGGGTGGTGTTAACCTCACCTGTGTAAACGAAGTCACTGGGAAGTTTACGGAGCAATGGAGGAGCTGCGGAGCAATGGAGGAGCACACAGCAGCTGAGCAAGCCTTCTGCAGGCAGACTGTAAAACTAGACTCCTCCTAGCTGGGCAGGGCATCTCTGAAAAAAAGGCAGCAGCCTGTCAAGGACCTATAAATAAAGCCCCCACCTTCCAGGGACAGAGCACCTGGGAAAATGGGTAGTTGTGGATACAGCTACACAGACATAAACATCTCTGCCTGGCAGCTGTGAAGGGAGCAGCAGATCTCCCAGCACAACGTTCAAGCTCTGATAAGGGACAAACTGCCTCCTTAAGTGATTCCCTGACAACTGTGTATCTTGACTGGGAGACACCTCCCAGCAGAGCTGACAGATACCTTGCACAGGAGACCTCTTTCTGGCATCTGGCAAGTACCCTTATGGAATGAAGCTACCACAGGAAGGAACAGGCAGCAATTTTTGCTGTGCTGCAATCCCAGCTGATGATTCCCAGGCAAGCAGGGTCTGGAGTGGACCTCCAGCAAACTCCACCAGACCTGCAGCAGAGGGGCATGTTAGAAGGAAAACTAACAAAGAGAAAAAAATAGTTTCAAAATCAACAGAACGGACGTCAACTCAGAGATCCCATCGTAAGGTCACCAACTTCAAATACCTAAGGTAGACAAATCTATAAAGATGGGTATAAACCAGCACAAAAAGGCTGAAAACTACAAACACCAGAATGCCTCTTTTATTCCAAGTGATCACAACTCCTTATCAGCAAGGGAACAAAACTGGATGGAGAATAAGTGTGACAAATTGACAAAAGCAGGCTTCAGAAGTTGGGTAATAACAAAGTTCTCCGAGCTAAAGGAGTATGTTCTACCCCAGTGCAGGGAAGCTAAGAATCTTGAAAAAAAGTTAGAATGCTAACCAGAATAACCAGCACAGAGAAGAACATAAATGACTTGATGAAGCTGAAAAACAAAGCAAGAGAACCTCATGAAGCATATACAAGTTTCAATAGCTGAATCGACCAAGCAGAAGAAAGGATATCACAGATTGAAGAACAACTCAATGAAACAAAGCAAGAAGGCAAGATCAGAGAAAAACAAGTGAAAAGAAATGAATAAAGCCTCCAAGAAAAACGAGATTATGTGAAAAGACCACATTTACATTTGATTGGTGTACCTGAAAGTGACAGTTAGAATGAAACCAAGTTTGAAAACACTATACAGGATATTATCCAGGAGAACTTCCCCAACTAGCAAGGCAGGCTGACATTCAAATTCAGGAAATACAGAGACCACCACAAAGATACTGCTTGAGAAAAGCAACCCCAGGACACATAATTGTCAGATTCACCAGGGTTGAAATGAAGGAAAAAATGCTAAGGGCAGCCAGAGAGAAAGGTCAAGTTACCCACAAAGGGAAACCCATCACATTCACAGGGAATCTCTCGGCAGAAACCCTACAATGCAGAGAAGAGTGGGGGCCAATATTCAATATCCTTAAGGAAAAGAACTTTCAACCCAGAATTTCATATCCAGCCAAACCAAGCTTCATAAGTGAAGGAAAAATAAAATCCTTTATGGACAAGCAAATGCTGAGATATTTTGTCACCACCAGGCTTGCCTTACTAGAGATCCTGAAGGAAGCACTAGACATGGAAAGGAACAACTGGTACCATGCACTGCCAAAACATTCCAAATTGCAAAGACCATTGACATTATGAAGAAACTAACAAGCAAAATGAGCAGCTAGCATCAAAATGGCAGGATCAAATACACATATAATAATAGTAACTTTAAATGTTAATGGACTAAATGCCCCAATTAAAAGACACAGACTGGCAAATTGGATGAAGAGTCAAGACCCATCAGTGTGCTGTATTCAGGAGACCCATCTCACGTGCAAAGACACACATAGGCTCAAAATGAAGGGATGAAGCCATGCTTACCAAGCAAATGAAAAGGAAAAAAAAAAAAAAAGCAGAGGTCGCAGTCATAGTCTCTGATAAAACAGACTTTAAACCAGCAAAGATCAAAAGAGACAAAGAAGAGCATTATAAAATGGTAATGGGATCAATATAACAAGAAGAGCTAACAATCCTAAATTCATATACACTCAATACAGAAGCACCCAGATACAGACAGCAGGTCTTTAATGACCTACAAAGAGACTTAGACTCCCACACAATAATAGTAGGAGACTTTAACAACCCATTGTCAATATTAGACAGATCAGTGAGACAGAAAATTAACAAAGATATCCAGGACTTGAACCTAGATCTGGACCAAGTCGAACTAACAGACATCTACAGAACTTTCCAGCCAAATGCACAGAACATAAATTCTTCTCAGCACCACATCATACTTATTCTAAAATTGACCTTGTAATTGGAAGTAAAAAAAAACTCCTCATAAAATGCATAAGAACAGAAATCATAACAAACAGTCTTTCAGACCACAGTGCAATCAAATTAGAACTCAGGATTTAAGAACTCACTCAAAACCTGACAACCAATGGAAACTGAACAACCTGCTACTGAATGACTACTGAATGAATAATAAAATAAAAGCAGAAAAAAGATGTTCTTTGAAACCAATGAGAACAAAGACACAATGTACCAGAAGCTCTGAGACACATTTAAAGCAGTTTATAGACGGAAATTTATAGCACTAAATACCCACAAGAGAAATGAGAAAAGATCTAAAATCAACACCCTAACATCACAATTAAAACAATTAGAGGAGCAAGAGCAAACAACTTCAAAAGCTAGCAGAAGACAAGACCTAAGATCAGAGCAGAACTGAAGGAGATAGAGACACAAATACTCAAAAACATCAATGAATCCAGGAGCTTTTTGAAAAGATCAACAAAATAGACTATTAAGCAGAATAAAAGAGAGGAGGATCAAATAGATGCAATAAGAAATGACAAAAGGGATATCACCACCAATCCCAAACAAAATGCAAAACTGCCATCAAAGAATACTATAAATACCTCTGTGCAAATAAACCAGATAATCTAGAAGAAATGGGTAAATTCCTGGACACTACACCCTCCCAAGACTAAACCAGGAAGAAGTTGAATCCCTGAATAGACCAAGAATAAGGTCTGAAGTTGAGGCAGCAATTAATAGCCTAGCAATCAAAAAAAATCCAGGTCCAGATGGGTTCACAGCCGAATTCTACCAGATGTGCAAAGAGGAGCTGCTACCATTCTTTCTGAAACTATTCCAAACAATGTAAATAAAGGAAATCCTTCCCAAATCATTTTATGAGACCAACATCATCCTGATACCAAAATATGGCAGAGACAACTAAACAAGAAAATTTCAGGCCAATATCCATGATGAATGCTGATGTGAAAATCCTCAATAAAATACAGGCAACCCAAATCCAATAGCACATCAAAAAGCTTGTCCATCACAATCAAGTTGGCTTCATCCCTGGGATGCAAGGCTGGTTCAACATACTCAAATTAATCAACATAATCCATCATATAAACAGAAGCAAAGACAGAACCACATGATTATCTCAATAGATGTAGAGAAGACCTTTAACAAAATTCAACAGCCCTTTATGCTAAAAACTCTCAATTAACTAGGTATCGATGGAATGTATCTAAAAACAGTAAGAGCTATGTATGACAAACCCACAGCCAATATCATACTGAATGGGCAAAAACTAGGAGCATTCCCCTTGAAAACTGGCACTAGATAAGGATGACCCCTCTCACCACTCCTATTCAACATAGTATTGGAAGTTCTGGTCAGGGAAATCAGCCAAGAAAAAGAAATAAAGAGTATTGAATTAGGGAAAGAGGATGTCAAATTGTCTCTATTTTCAGGATGACATGATTATATATTTGGAAGACCATATTGTCTCAGCCCAAAATCTCCTTAAGCTGGTAAGCAACATCAGCAAAGTCTCAGGATACAAAATCAGTGTGCAGAAATCACAAGCATTTTGGTACACCAATAGCAGACAAACAGAGAGCCAAATAGTGAATGAACTCCCAATCACAATTGCAAAGAGAATAAAATACCTAGGAATACAACTAACAGGGGATGTGAAGGACCTCTTCAAGTAGAACTACAAACCACTGCTCAAGGAAATGAGAGACAAAAACATTCCAATCTCATGGTTAGTAAGAATCAGTATGGTGAAAATCACCATACTACCCAAAATAATTTATAGATTCAATGCACAGACTAAAGCTATGACTTTCTTCACAGAATTGGAAAAAAACCACCTTAAAATTCATATGGAACCAAAAAAGAGCCCTCATAGCCAAGACAATCCTAAGCAGAACAAACAAAACTGGAGGCATCACACTGCCTGACTTCAAACTATTACTACAAGACTATAGTAATTAAACAGCATGGTACTTGTACCAAAACAGAGATATAGACCACTGGAACAGAACAGAGGCCTCGGAGGCAATGCCACACATCTACAACCATCTGATCTTTGACAAACCTGACAAAAACAAGCAATGAGGAAAGGATTCCCTCTTTAATACATGGTGTTGGGAAAACTAGCTAGCCATATGCAGAAAGCTGAAACTGGATCCCTTCCTTACACCTTATACAAAAATCAACTCCAGATGGATTAAAGACTTAAACATAAGGCCTAACACCATAAAAACCCTAGAAGAAAATCTAGGCAAAACCATTCAGGACATAGGCATAGGCAAGGACTTCATGACTAAAACACCAAAAGCATTGGCAACAAAAGCCAAAATAGATAAAGGGGATCTAGTTAAACTAAAGAGCTTCTGCACAGCAAATGAAACTGTCATTAGAGTGAACTGGCAACCAAAAGAATGGGGAAAAGTATTTGAAATCTACCCATCTGACAAAGGGATAATATCTAGAATCTATAAAGAACTAAAACAGATTTACAAGAAAAAGACAAACCCATTCAAAAGTGGGTTATGGATATGAACACACACTTTTCAAAAGAAGACATATGCGGCCAACAAACATATGAAAAAATGCTCATCATCATTGATCATTAGAGAAATGCAAATCAAAACCACACTGAGATATCATCTCACACCAGTTAGAAAGGCGATCATTAAAAAATCTGGAGACAACAGATGCTGGAGAGGATCCACGTGGAGAAATAGGAACACTTTTACACTGTTGGTGGGAGTGTAAATTTGTTCAACCATTGTGGAAGACAGTGTGGTGATCCCTCAAGGATCTAGAACTAGAAATACCATTTGACCCCGCAATCCCATTACTAGATATATACCCAAAGGATTATAAATCTATAATACAATGATTTATACAATAAGACATGTAAATGTATGTTTATTGTGACACTGTTCACAATAGCAAAAGCATGGAACCAATCCAAATGCCCCTCAGTGATAGACTGGATAAAGAAAATGTGGCACATATACATCATGGAACACTATGCAGCCATAAGAAAGGACGCATTCGTGTCCTTTGCAGGGACATTGATAAAGCTGGAAACCACCATTCTCAGCAAACTAACACAAGAGCAGAAAACCAAACACTGCATGTTCTCAGTCATAAGTGGGTGTTGAACAACGAGAACACATGGACACAGGAAGGGAAAAGTCACACACAGGGGCTTATTCAGGGGTGTGGGGCTAGGGGAAGGATGGCATTAGGAGATATACTTAATGTAGATGACGGAGTGTGGAGTGATGGATACGTCAAATTACCATGGCCTGTGTATGCCTATGTAACAAACCTGCACGTTCTGCCCATGTGTCCCAGAACACAAAATATAATAGTTTTTAAAAATGGACAGAAGACATGAACAGAAACTTATCAGAAGGAGACATACAAGTGGCCAACAAATATATGACGGAAATGCTCATCATCACTAAGTATCAGATAATGCAAACAAAAACTCCAAGATACCTTCTCGCATTAGTCAGAATAGCTATTTTTTAAAAGTCAAAAACCAACAGCTCTTGGCGAGGCTGTGGAGGAAAGGGAACACATACATTCTTGGTGGGAATGTAAATTAGTTCAACTACTGTGGAAAGCAGTCTGAAGATTTCTCAAATAACTTAGAACTACCACCGAACCCAGCTATCCCATTACTGGGATAGAAGAAATATAAATCATTCTACCATAAAGATACACACATGCAAATGTTCCTTGCAGCACTACTGATAATACCAAAGTCACGGAATCAACCTAGGTGCCCATCAACAGTGAACTGGATAAAGAAAATATGGTACGTATAACACCATGGAATACTATGCAAGCCTAGAAAAAGAATAAATTTTTGTCCTTTGGAGCAACATGGATGCAGCTGGAGGCCATTATCCTAAGCAAATTAATGCATGAACAGAAAATCAAATACCACATGTGTTCACTTATGGGAGCTAGCCCTAAGTACTCATGGACATAAAGATAGCAACAATAGATATGGGGATTCATAGTAGGAGGAGGGAGGGAGGCAGGCAAGGGTTGAAAAACTTACTGTTGGGTACTGTGTTTGGTACCTAGGTGACAGAATCATTTATACCCCAAACCTCAGTATCACGCCATATACCCATGTACCAAAGCTGGATATGTACTGCCTGAATCTAAAATAAAAGTTGTAAAAGAAAAATATCTATATATAAACAAACATAAATAAATAAAAATTAAATGTACTATGAAGAAGAGAAATAAATTCACTTTCTTTTGCTAGAAATTAATAATAGAACTGATAATAAATATCTGAATTTATATACTTTATCTCACAATAAGACTGACTCTTAACAATGGGGTCATAGTTCAATTATGATTTTTATTTGTTTGCCTGATTTCCCTTTGGATAATGAAGGCATATTTAGTCATTATCTCTTTGGAGACATTTCTGGAAAAAACAAATTAACAAAAGAATAATGGAAATCTGAAGGCCCAGCATGGTACCTCATTCCTGTAAGCCCAGTGCTTTGGAAGGCTGAGACAGGAGGATCACTTGAGGTCAGGAATTTAAGACCAGCTTGGGCAACACAACAAGACCTTGTCTCTGCAAAAATAAAAAATAGAAAATGCCCTTTTGTGGTAGCACACATCTGTAGTCCCAGTTACTTGGAAAGTTGAAACAGGAGGCTTGCTTGAGCCCAGGACTTTGAGGGATGACCTGAGACAAGATGAATGGCATCAAACTGAATATAACCTGTTTGGAAAACTTCCTCTCACTTTATCCTTTACCACAATTAGAGGATGCAAGTTGTGAAATCTGCATTATCGTTTCCCTGGAGAAGCAAAAAGATATAAAGAATAAAGCAATTTGCATAGTGAGATGATTAGTAGAGTAAGAAAACCATGCAGAAGCCCTGAAGTAGCATAGCTACATCTTTGCAAAACAGCTTTATATTCTAAGAAAATTGTTAGGCTTAATTTCACCCAATATCAGTAAAACCAAAATTATTTTAAGCAGTAATTATCAGCATTGGCAATTAATAAGAGAGTATACAATTGTATGTGGGTGACTTTATTTTGCTCTAGACTTTCCCCAAGAACAGTATCACTATTCATTGTAATTGGCTCATGGATATAGTTTGTCATTTTAACATGTAATTTTTTGTTATATTTATAAAATTTGAAAATCTAAGGAAGTGTGGGTTCTAACACTAGTTTCAGTTAACTGTGGCTATATCCATATGCATTCATTTGGACCAAGAGGTGATTGTAAAGATATCACTATACACCTATTGATAATTTATCTTAATTGAAGATGCAGCTTGTGGGAAGAGGGAAAAGCATTTATATTTATTTGCTTGGCAAACCCAAAACTCAGAAGAAATACCAATGGTCCTTACAGAAATGCTATGGCTGTATGTCTAGAATGATACTGTAAACAAATAGGTGATTACCTAAAGCCCCCATGGCCAACAGCACTGTGAGAAGTAAATTATAGGTGAGATTACATGGCTGACTTGGAGCCTCTAGCGAACATACAACAACTCGTGCGTAATTATGCAGTGAGACTTTGAGTGGTAGCTATGGAAAAACTAGTACTTCCATTTGCAACATTTGGCTATTTTAAACCTAGCTTTCTCTGATATCAAATGCCTAAAGTGTTCAAAAACGTTTAACATATTTTAAATGCAGTAACCTTACAAATACTTGATAATTTAACTAAACTATAAACTTTAGATGCCCTTCACAACTTCACAGAAACAGCTTTATTCCTCAAACAAATCCTTCACAGCTCTGAATTCCATGTTGTTTCTGGTTTTGTTTTAGATATCATCTGAATTTTTAAAGACACTTTCATGTTTCAAGTAAAATAATTAATGAAATGCACACAAATAATATTCTCTGATGCATTTCTAACCAGTCATCAAGGATGGCATACAACATGTTTTTTAAAAGTGGTACGACAGCATATTATTCTAAATTTGGCTATTCCCAGAGGGTCTAAAGGAACATTATCAAAGGATATAGCTTAATAATTATGCAGCCTCAAGTAACTGAATAATTTAGTTATGATTTAAACCCAATAAAATCACTGTACTAAATTACCATAAATTGGTGTGGCTTCTCTAAGAAGTTCTGAAGGTGCATAGGACAAGTGTGAAGAAGCAGTCTTCTGTACAGCATACTATCCCAGACCTCTAAGCCAATGCCCTCCCAGATTCAGTATTTATTCTGATGAAGTATACTGAAACCAACATATTGACATCGTCATTTTTAAAATCTCCATAACTTAGTATCAGTAAGCGCCTATGATGATTTATGAGATAGCAATATAGTAATTCCAAGGCCAAATTCTTAGAGCAACCTATATATATTTCTAATACTGATACTCACTCCTGTGTTCTGCATGCTTGACCTTGTGCGGTAACTTTTTTGCACAAGGTCAAGCACCTCACTATGTTGCTTCAAAAGAAGATTCCATGAGACAAATTGGTGGAAAATTTGATGGAGGAAACAAATGGAAGCAGAGTCTGAGATTATGGTCTGAATGGAGGAATTATGGTTGGAGTCAGACAGCAGTGAGAAAACCCAGAGATCATGAAAGGGCTGTGCCTACCCTGAGCTAAATAAAAAGAGGTTCCCTGACTTTTAAGAAAATCTGCATTTTTACCACCATTATTTTATCCATGTAATACATTCTAGATTCTTAAGGGGTAATGAACAATACCTCTCTCCCAATTTTCCTGTCTGTGTAACTCACCAACCTGACCTTATTACATTATATACATCAAGTTATTATTTTTTCAAATAGTAAATTATTGATCCAGTGACCAAAAGTAGTTCCTAAAAGAGTTTAACATTCACCCAAGGAGTAACTTGTTATACTGGAGAATGGTGGAAGAACTTTCTAAATCAGTGTGACTTAAAAACATACATATTTTGTATTTACATTATGAGCTAAAACTACCATACTTGCAATTCACAGGAGCTGTCTTTATAAACAAAGTGAAGTATCTCCAATTGATTCCTTCTAATGCACAGTAATGAGAAGCAAATCACTCAGTCATCAGCACAGAAAAATAGAGTACAATGGTCCATATTCAACAGCCCCAAAACCAATTATAAAGAACTAAGTAGGGTGGGATGGGGCCCAGTATTGGGAGGTTTGTTTTTCATCAAAAGATGGTTTCATCATTATTTGGGATACCAACTAAAACCTGTGTGCCAGAAGGCAGAGATCATTTCCTGTCCACCCACTATTCTATTCTACAATTCCATCCATTTCAGGAACCTCTCCTAGCAAGCCATGAACCTTTCTTCTCCTGGCTATGATGCATCCTAGAGTTTTTTCAATGACCAAAGCAAATCTATACTTATGTTAAGTATGGCTCTTCTTAGGTGGGAGCTGAAGTAAGTTACATAATTATATCATAGTCTCACCTATACAGTTAGAAACTGTCATTAATTATCTCCAGACTGCTCCAAACTCAACAACCTTGTTAAGTTCTATTTTCCAGTCAACCCTCTAATTCCTTTTGTTGTTGTTTTATCTCATTTCCTCTGCATCCCATCCAAACTCTCTATTTCTTAGATTAATAATAAGGTTAAAATGAATCTCACTACAATAGCAGTCAAGACTAACACAACATGAACTATGCTAGAGAATCACTTCGTATTTCCAAAGCCTCCCTTTTAGAGCTTGGAATGAAATGGCAGGCATAAGTTATTGACTGTTACCTCATCATCTAGGACATATACAACCATGTTTATATAACTTGACTGAAAGAATCAAATCAGCTTGCATTCCAGTTCTATTTGCCTACCCCAAAATGTTTTTTTATTTTAATTCTTCCTGAGATTTGCTGGCAAGATGGCGAAATAGGAACAGCTTCAGTGCACAGCTCCCAGTGAGATCAATGCAGAAGGTGAGTTATCTCTGCATTTCCAGTGGAGGTACCTGGTTCATCTCATTGGTACTGGTGTAGCCCAAGGAGGGTGAGCTGAAGCACGGTGGGACATTGCCTCACCTGGGAAGTGACAGGGGCCAGAGAATTCCCTCTCCTAGCTAAGGGAAACAATTAGGGACCGTGCCCTGCACTCTGGCCCATATAATGTGCTTTCCCATGGTCTTCACAAGCTGCAGACCAGAAGATCCCCTCTTATGCCTACAACACTAGGGCCCTGGGTTTCCAGTGAAACTAGGCAGTTGTTTGGAAGACACTGAGCTAGCTGCAGCGATTTTTTTTTCATACTCCAGTGGAACCTGGAACACCAGCAAGACAGAACCATTCAGTCCCCTGGAAAGGGTGCTGAAGCTAGGGAGCCAAGTGATCTGGCTCAGAGGGTCCCATGAAAACCAGCAAGCTAAGATCCACTGGCTTGAAATTCTTGCAGCCAGCACAGCAGTCTGAGCTCAACCTAGGATGTTTGAGCTAGGTTGTGGGAGGGGCATCTGCCATTGCTGAGACTCAAGTACGCAGTTTTAATGTCACAGTGTAAACAAAGTCACCAGGAAGTTCAAACTTGGCAGTACCCACAGCAGCTCAGCAAGGCCTCTGTAGGCAGACTATGTCACTAGACTCCCTCCTTGTCGGGCAGGGCATCTCTGAAAAAAGGCAGCAGCCTGTCCAGGACTTTATATAAATAAAGCCCCCACCTTCCTGGGACAGTGCACCCAGGAAAAAGAGCTGTTGTGCATACAGCTTCAGTAAACTTAAATGTTCCTGCCTCGCAGCTCTGAAGAGAGCAGCAGATCTCCCAGCACAGTGTTCCAGCTTTGATAAGGAACAGATTGCCACCTCAAGTGGCTCCCTGACCACTAGGTATCCTGATTGGGAGACACCTCCCAGTAGGGGCTGGCAGACACCTCATACAGGAGAGCACTGGCTGGCATCTGGCAGGTAACCTTCAGGGTTGAAGCTACCAGAGGAAGAAAAAGGCAGCAATCTTTGCTGTTCTGCAGCTCCCATTGGTAATTCCCAGGCAAGCAGGTTCTGTAGTGGACCTCCAGCAAACTTCAGCAGCCTTGCTGCAGAGGGGCCTGTTAGAAGGAAAGCTAACAAACAGAAAGAAATAGTTTCAAAATCAACAGAAAGGATATCCACTCAGAGACTGCATCCAAAGGTCCCCAACTTCAAAGACCAAAGGTAGATATATCTACGAAGATAGAAAGAAACCAGTGCAAAAAGGCTGAAAATTGTAAAAAACAGAAACCTTTTCTCCTCCACAGGATTACAACTCCTTGCCAGCAAGGGAACAAAACTGGACAGAGAATGAGTCTGAAAAATTGTCAGAAACAGGCTTCAGAAGGTATGTAGTAACAAACTTCTCCAAGCTTAAAGGAGCATGGTCTAACCCAAGGCAAAAAAGCTAATAACCTTGAAAAAATGTTATACAAAATGCTAAAACTACAATAACCAATTTTGAGAAGAACATAAATGATCTGCTGGAGCTGAAAAACACAGCATGAGAACATCATGAAGCATACACAAATTTCAATAGCCAAATCAATCAAGAGGAAGAAAGGATATCAGATATTGAAGATCAACTCAATGAAATAAAGTGACAGTACAAAATTAGAGAAAAGAGAGTGAAAAGAAATGAGCAAAGCCTCCAAGAAATATGGGATTATGTGAAAAGACCAAATCTACATTTCATCAGTGTTCCTGAAAGTGACAGGGAGAATGAAACCAAGTTGGAAAACACACTTTAGGATATTATCCAGGAGAACTTCCCCAACCTACCAAGGAAGGCCAACATTCAAATTCAGGAAATACAGAGAACACCACAAAGATACTCCATGAGAAGAGCAACCGCAAGACACATAATCATCAGATTCACCAGCATTGAAATGAAGAAAAAAATGTTAAAGGCAGCCAGAAAAAAAGGTCAGGTTACTCACAAAGGGAAGCCCCTCAGAATCACAGCAGGTCTCTTGGCAGAAATCCTACAAGCCAAAAGAGAGTGGGGGCCAATATTCAACATTCTTAAAGAATTTTCAACCCAGAATTTCATATCCAGCCAAACTAAGCTTCATAAATGAAGGAGAAATAAAATCCTTTACAGACAAGCAACTGCTAACAGATTTTGTTACCACCAGGACTGCCTTACAAGGGCTCCTGAAGGAAGCACTAAACATGGAAAAGAACAACCAGTACCAGCCACAGCAAAAACATGCCAAATTGTAAAGACCATTGATGCTATGAAGAAACTGCATCAACCGGCAAGCAAAACAAGCAGCTAGGATCAAAATGGCAGGATCAGTTTCACACATAACAATAGTATCCTTAAATGTAAATGGGCTAAATATCCCAATTAAAAGACACAGACTGGCAAATTGTATAAAGAGTCAAGACCCATAGGTGTGCTGTGGTCAGAAGACCATCTCACATGCGAGGACACACATAGGCTCAAAATGAAGGGATGAATGAAGACTTATGAAGCAAATGGAAACCAAAAAAAGAGCAGGGATTCCAATCCTAGTGGGTAATAAAACAGGCTCAAACCTGTTGAGAATTTTTAAGTTGTTGAGAAACACTAAGTATGCGAATACTCAGAAATGCTGAGTGTATGACAGAATATACTGTTTGCTAAGAATGATGGCAAGGAAAACCTAGCCACCCTTACTTGGGGCATTCTAAAGTGGTAGGAAAACATATAAATGTCATATACCAGTTAACAATTCTTTAAGATATCTGACTATCCCACAGTGGCTCCCTTGTGGAGAATACTTTTTAGTTTGTCTATAATCAGTGGTAATTGAGCACCAGCTGCCTACTTGGCATATTTTGTGTTATGAGAAAATACCAAACATCTGTTTGTTAATGATAATCACCTGTTCAGAGAAAATAAATGCTTAGGTCAGAGTCTGCTCGAGGCCTTCAGCCTGGAATGCTGTCAGCCCCTGAGGCTCTCAGCTCAGAGGGTTGCTGGCCCCTTAGATAGTCCCACTTTATTGTTCTATCTGGGTGTCTGCCTCTCAATTCCTTTAGCGCCACCTGGTGGGGATCTCTATGGCTGAGCTGGTCTCAGTACAAACCAACAAAGAACAAAAGAGACAAAGAAGGGCATTACATAATGATGAAAGGATCAATGCAACAAGAAGAGCTAACTATCCTAAATACATGTGCACCCAATACAAGAGCATCAAGATTCATGAAGCAAATTCTTAGAGACCTACAAAGAGACTTACACTCCCATACAATCATAGTGGGAGACTTTAACACCCCACTATCAATATTAGACATATCAAAGAGACATAAAATTAACAAGGATATCCAAGACTTGAACTCAGATTTGGACCAAATGGACCTAACAGACATCTATAAAACTCTCCACCCCAAATCAACAGAGTATATATTCTTCTCAGCACCACATCACACTTATTCTAAAGTTGACCACATAATTCTAAGTAAAACACTTGTTAGCAAATGCAAAAGAACTGAAACCATAACAAACAGTATCTCAGACCACAGTGCAATCAAATTAGAACTCAAAATTAAGAAACTCACTCAAAACCTCACAACTACATGGAAACTGACCAACCTGCTCCTGAATGACTACTGGATGAATAATGAAATGAAGGCAGAAAAAAAAGATGTTCTTTGAAATCAATGAGAACAAAGACACAATGTACCACAATCTCTGGGACATATTTAAAGCAGTGTCTAAAGGGAAATTAATAGCACTAACTGCCCAGAAGAGAAAGGAGGAAAGATCTAAAGTTGACAACCTAATACCAAAATTTAAAAAAAACTAGAAGAGCAAGAACAAATAAATTCAAAAGCTAGCAGAACTAAGAACTAAGATCAGAGCAGAACTGAAGGAGATAGACACACACACACACACACACACACACACACACACACACACAAACCTTCAAAAAAAATCAATGAATCCAGTAGCTGGTTTTTTGGAAAGATCAACAAAACAGATAGACCACTAGACAGACTAATAAAGAAGAAAAAAGAGAAGAATCAAATAGACGCAATAAAAAAACAGTAAAAGGGATATCATCACCAATCCCACAGAAATACAAACTATCACCAGAGAATACTATAAATACCTCTATGCAAATAAATCAGACAATCTAGAAGAAATAGATAAATACCTGGACACTACACCTTCCAAAGACTAAACCAGGAGGAAGTTGAAATCCTAAATAGACCAAGAACAAGGTCTGAAGTTGAGGCAGCAATTAATAGCCTCCCAGCCAGAAATGTCCAGGACCAGATGTGTTCACAGCTGAATTCTACCAGAGGTATAAAGAGGAGCTGGTATCATTCCTTCTGAAACTATTCCAAACAATACAAAAAAAGAGAATCCTCCCTAACTCATTTTATGAGGCCAACATCATCTTGATACCAAAACCCGACAGAGACACAACTAAGAAAGAAAATTTAAGACCAATATATCTGATGAACATTGATGCAGAAGTCCTCAATAAAATATTGGCAAACCAAATCCAACAGCACATCAAAAACTTATCCATCACGATCAAGTCATCTTCATCCCTGGGATGCAAGGCTGGCTCAACATACACAAATCAATAAACATAATCCGTCACATAAACAGAACTGAAGAAAGAGTCACATGATTATCTCAATAGATGTAGAGAAGGCCTTCAACAAACTTTAACACCCCTTAAGGCTAAAAACTCTTAATAAACTAAGGATCTCAATAAACTAAGTATCTCAAAACAGTGAGAGCTATGTATGACAAGCCCACAGGCAATATCACACTGAATGGGAAATAACTGGAAGCATTCCCTTTGAAAACTGGCACAGGACAGGATGCCTTCTCTCACCACTCCTATTCAACATAATATTGGAAGCTCTGTCCAGTGCAATCAGTCAAGAAAAAGAAATAAAGGGTATTCAGTTAGGAAAAGAGAAAGTCAAATTGTCTCTATTTGTAGATGACATGATTGTGTATTTAGAAGATCCCATTGTCTCAGCCCAAAATCTCCTCAAGCTGATAAGCAACATCAGCAAAGTCTCAGGATACAAAATCAATGTGCAAAAATCACAAGCATTCCTATACACCAATAACAGACAAAAGAGAAGCAAATCATGAGTGAACTCCCACCCATTCATAATTGCTACGAGGACAATAAAACACCTAGGAATACAACTAACAAGGGATGTGAAGGATCTCTTCAAGGAGAACTACAAGCCACTGCTCGAAGAAATAAGAGAGGACACCAACAAATGGAGAAACATGCTCATGGTTAGGAAAAACCAATATCATGAACATGGTCGTACCGTCCAAAGTAATTACAAATTCAATGCTATTCCCATCAAGCTACCATTTACTTTCTGCACAAAATTGGAAATATCTACCTTAAATTTCATATGAATCCAAAAAAAGAGCCCACAAAGCCAAGACAATCCTAAGCAAAACAAAGCTAGAGGCAACATGCTACCAGATTTCAAACTATACTACAAGACCACAGTAATCAAAACAGCATGGTACTGGTACCAAAACAGAGATATAGACCAATGGAACAGAACAGAGACCTCAGAAAAAACACCACACATCTACACCATCTGATGTTTGACAAACCTGACAAAAACAAGTAATAGGGAAATGATTCCCTATTTAATAAATGGTGGTGGGAAAACTGGCTAGCCATATGCAGAAAGCTGAAACTGAATCTCTTCCTTACACCTTATACAAAAATTAACTCAAGATCCATTAAAGATTTAAGCATAAGACCTAAAACCATAAAAACCCTAGAAGAAAACCTAGGCAATACCATTCAGGAAATAGGCATAGGCAAGGAGCTCATGACAAAAACACCCAAAGCAATGGCAACAAAAGCCAAAATAGACAAATGGGATCTAATTAAACTAAAGAGCTTCTGCACAGCAAAATAAACCATCATTAGAGTGACCTGGCAACCTACAGAATGGGAGAAAAATTTTGCAATCTGCCCATCTGACAAAGGACTGACATCCAGAATATACCAAGAATTTACACAAATTTACAAGAAAAACAACCCCATCAAAAAGTAGGCAAAGAATATGAACAGACCCTTCTGAAAAAGGAGACATTTGTGCAGTTTACAAATGCATGAAAAAAAGCTCGTCATCACTGGTCATTAGAAAAATGCAAATCAAAAACACAATGAAATCAATCTCATGGTAGTTAGAATGGTGATCATTAAAAAATCAGGAGACAGTTGCTGGAGAGAATGTGGAGAAATAGGAATGCTTTTACACTGTTGGTGGGAGTGTAAATTAGTTCATCCATTGTGGAATACAGTGTGGTGATTCCTCAAGAATCTAGAACTAGAAATATCATTTGACCCAGCAATCCCATTACTGGAGTACATACCCAAAGGATTATAAATCATTCTATTTAAAGAAACATGAACGTGTATATTTATTGCGGCACTGTTCACAATAGCAAAAACTTGGAACCATTCCAAATGCCCATCAATGATAGAATGGATAAAGAAAATGTGACACATATATACCATGGAATACTACGCAGCCATAAAAAAGAATGAGTTCCTATCCTTTGCAAGGGACAAGGATAAAGCTGAAAACCATCATTCTCAGCAAACTAACACAAGAACAGAAAACTAAACACCACATGTTCTTGCTCATAAGTGGGAGTTGAACAATGAGAACACATGGACAAAGGGAGGGGAACATCACACAACGGGGCCTGTTTGGGGGTGGGGGGCTAGGGAAGGAATAGCATTAAGAGAAATACCTAATGTAGATTATGGGGCGATGGATGCAACAAACCAGCATGGCACATGTATACCTATGTAACAAACCTGCACTTCCACACATGTACCCCAGAACTTAAAGTATAATACATATATATATATATATATATATATATATATATATATATATTCCTGAATGAATTATACTGAACATGTCAATTGTAATATTGAGCTTAATAATTTATCCAGTTTCTAAGGATATTTAAATATTAATTAATTTGTATAGGGCCTAGCCTACATTGGTATTATCCACAATAAGGAATATATATGTCTTACACATATACCTAGTTGTATACAATATTATAATCCTTTTTTTTATAAACTAAAAGTAGCCAAAAATCAAAATCATGGAATGTTAAATGTGGAAGGACAGTACATAATATTCTATTCTTTCAGAGACTTCAGTCTAGTGGCCTTAGTTTTCAAACAGAGATAACAGGAAGACAGTAAACTATGATTTTAGAGCATATAATCCAGCCCACCTTGACACATATAAGGTTGACACAGATACTACAATAAAAAACTAATTTAAAATACTGTCAAAGATTACTCAAATCGTGCATTAAATGTATTCAACACATAATTACAAAGGAAAAGATTATGAATCCCCTTACTGAAATTTCCAACTGGAGTCAGCACTTTTTTAAACTTAACAGAGGGAAATCTTCCATATGTAAATATTCATTGGATTGAATATTGTATATCACATGGATTACAGTGGAAAAATCTGAAAAGTACGAACTCAGATGATGAAGGTTGACATCAATGGGCAGAAGTCACGTTGATATCATGTACACTTGATGTGATGAAAATGGCACTTTGCCTATTTAGTCTTCTTCCCCAAAACCCTAACTTCAGTCTACTCATGAGAAAAACATTACACAAATCACTTAGGAGACATTCTTCAAAATATCTGACCATTAATTCTCAAAACTGTCAAGATCATCAAAAACAAGAAAAGTTTAAGAAACTTTCACAGCCAAGAAGATCCTAAAAACATATGATCACTAAATGTAATGTGGTATTTTGGATGAGTTCTAGAACAGAGAAAAATAATATTAAAAAATTAGAAAATTTGAACATAGTATAGACTTGAGTTAACAAGAGTGTATCAATATTGGGTTCATCAGCTTTAATATATACCATGATAATGCAATATGTTACTAATAGGAGAAAAGCTGTGTATATTGTAAGTCTTAGTGTTATCTTCACAACTATTCTATAAATCTATTCTAAAATGAAAAGTTTACTTAAAAATTAAACATGCACGCACACACAGACCCTGCACACACAGTGCATTTCACCACTGCTACAGATTGACAACGACACCTCTACTCGACAACAAACTCTTGAAACAAGAATGCTGTTTTATTCATCTTTGTATCTCCTACTAATATTTAGGCCATGCCTAATGCTTAATAGTTACAGAATAAATGTCCATAGAATTGAAAGAGAAGATGATCTGATGTCCAGGTTCCAGCTGATTGCACAGTAAGAAAACAAAAGTTTCTACTGAGATGCACTTTTCCCACTCCTAACAATTATTGCAGAATTTATTCTTACTTTGAGAGAAAGACCCATAATGGTGGACTGAAAATGGGAGGAAATAAAGAAGAAAGAGTGAACACAGGGTAGCAGCCATGGCAGTAACAAATGCAACACATAAGGATCTGTATCCTAACTTACAAAGTTACCTTCAACTCCATCACGTAGTGCTTCAAAGTCAAAAGAAGGAGAACATATTAAAGAAGATAACACATATACTTACATTTGAAGGTTGTTCTGAGGATTAGGTGAGAAAAATATATGTGAACGCCCTTTGAAAATCACCACACAATGAAATAGCAATTCTTAAATTTCCCCAGAGGTGGAGCACCTGAAAGTCATAGTGGGCCTTGGAGACCAAAATGAATACTGATGTACTGAATTGCATTAGAGGAACCATTTTAATGGTAGAAAATGTAACAATGTGATTCACAATGAGATTACAACCATTAATCTAACACACCACACACACACACACACACACAATTTATTAAATTTAGTTCAATTGTCTCCTCGTAATTTTTTGCTATTATTATGCATTTGCTATTTTGCTATCCTGTTTTCCTGTATGTTCTTGTTAATTGTGTGTCTTTCCCATTAAACTATTACCAAGCACCCAGGTCTTATTAATTCTTGTATTTCGAGAATAGATTTTGGCACATAATGGACATTCATTTATTCAACAAATATTTCTGGAGCACTTGCTAAAGATGAAATACAGTGAACAAAAGATTAAGATTTCTGTTCTTCAAGTACTTACATTGTCATTCTAACAGGCTAAAAGGCTAGAAGGTGATAGATGCAATGGAGAAGAGCAGGGCAGGATGCAAGAGGAATGGGAGTTAGAAACAAGTTGTAGAATTAAGCAGAGTGGTTGCACTGTGAAGGTGAGCTTTGAGCAAAAACTCAAAAAAAATTAAGAATTTCAACCAAGCATATGTCTGGGTGCAAAACATTCCAGGCAGAAAAACAGGGCATTAGCCCTGGGTGCAACGTTGCTTGTCATGGTCAAAGAGCCGTCAGGAAGCCAAAGTGCCTGGGGCAATGTGAGAACAAGGAAGAGGAGGCGGCAAGGATGGCCAGGCCAGGTAGGGCTTTGTAAGCTAGATAAAGACTGGTGCTTCCCTCCACAGTGAAATGGGGAGCCACTGCACAGTTCTGAACAAGAGCCACTTCATCTTAGCTACATTCGTACAGGCTCACTCTGGCCACAATGTAGTGACAAACGCAGAAGCAGTAAAGAGACCTGTTTGAGGTGGTTGCCATAATCTGGTGGCTCAGAGCAAGGTAGTAGGTGTGGCCATGATGAAAATTAGAAGGATGATAAATATACCAAAGTAGAGCCCATAAGTTTCATGATGGATTCAACAAATACTGTACTTTAAATGGATAAATATTGGCCAATATTCATTAGTAGGCAAGCATCATCAAGTACAAAAGGCTTAATAACAATTTATGGGCAAAGAAAAACTTTAAACAAAAACTGTATTTGTTAAATTATCATATGTATTCTATTTGTATTATGTTGACAATGACTAATTATTTTATTTCAGCCTCAGAACATTGACATGCAGCTTTCTGACACCCAGGGTTTTGGGGGGAGAGAGTTAGATAACCGCCACGATACCTACATGTGTGAATGTAGATACTGATACTGAAACTGATTTATGACAGGTTCTGTGAGGGGGTATCGCACCTGTTCAAAGAAACATCATTGTCTGATCTACGTCCTAGCCAGGCATGTGGAAGGGCTTGCCATGCTAAGCCCTGGAGCTGGCTCTGCTTAGTAATTTATACCATTTTCTGGCACTAGTTATTTTTATAAAGATATTAGCAAAGTCACAGTAAAAATTAAACTGCTTCATAATACTCAGCACTCACCCTCAGCTTCTGAAATATGATTGCATGTTAGCTTTTACTGTTTCTGTACAAAAGTACTTACTCAAAGGTAGGGTAGACAAACTGGGTTGACAGGGTAAAGGGCAGAACTACCGCCTCCAGGCAATAGCATCCCTTTTCTCAAAGCAACAGGAGTCACAGAGATCTCCTGAATCTCCTTTTTGCTGAACTTATCAGGAAACTGGCAGGTATCTTCCAGGGTATGTGAGCAAAATATGCTCCTAGAAAGGTTAACAAATGTGTGAGAGGTGACTCCTGTATTCCTTCCTCATTCTTCTCCTTTTACATCTTTTTTCTCCCTGCTTCCAGTGGCCTCCCAGAGATCCAAGCCGGCTTATAGGAAATTAAATGAGGTTAATTATTAACATTTCAAGGTGAGTTTAAGTCACCACGTGCCCTCTGGGGAATGCACATTACAAGCTTAATTTGTGGAATATCAGACATTGTATCCCTCTTTGCCATCAGGTAAGGATGCTATTTTATTTACTCAATAGATCTGGGGAGTACAGCATGTTTCCTCAGGCGGGAGGAGGACCATTTTGATAGTTGAGGCAGGTCCAAGCTCCCCAAATTAGCTAGCTAGCAGCAGCAGCCTTCCCTGTTTCATTCCAGCTCATCCTGAGAATATGAGGACATCAGTCGCATGACAGAGCTAAAATCAGAAATCAAGAGACTAGTAATGCTTGCTGGGCCCCTGGTTTTCTCTTTATAAAATAGTATCACTCTGTAGATACCTTATCTCACAAGGCCTTTTTGAAGACAAATGAAATAATGTGATCTCTTCAATGCAAGCCTGTCCTCCAACAACTCAATGAAAGGTGCTATGTATAATGACCAAGTTCTCTTTTCAGCTGAATTTAGAAACTGCAGATTACAGTGCTTCCTATGTTTATTCACAGTGGCATCTAATTTCGCATAGGAAAGTAAGGCCTAGGCATTTGCATTTTTCCTCGTGGTTCCACTCTCCTGGCCAAGAAAAACATGAAGAAAGGTCTTCACTGGCCCAGAGCCCCTGATAGGATTCCATTCATGCCCGCCACTCACTGACAGAGAAAGCCCCCCACAAGTAGTCTCTGCTTTCATAAAGAGCTCGGCCTGATTCAGGAAGACGTGGCTTTTTGTTTAGTACCATAGGACCCTGTGTGACACTCCACGGCCCGGGCTAGGGGCTGTCACAGCAGTCTTTCACAATTCAAAGAGAAAAAGAGAATAGCCTGCCTTTGAGTGTCAGAGATGTGGGAGAGGCAGGAATCAAATCATGAATAAATAAATATAAACACCAACAGCTGTGATATTTAAAACAGACAATCACTATAACAGCAAATGACAACCCTGCAGCCTACAGAATCTGCTAATAAACTGTCTGCTGTGAATGTTATTAAAGATAAACTTATGAGCCATGATTATTCACCCATTAAACCTAAGTGGAAATCAAAGGAAGATGTGTGTCAGATGATGTTTTTGGTGCCACATGGCCTGGGAAAATTACTCATCAAATCTGAATCCTGATCTCTCTGTCCTCCAAGGACTGGTCCCTTGAAATGTTGGCACTGTTTGTGCAAAAGCTTTTTCCTTTTTCCTTTAATTATAATTTTAGTTTTGAATGTGTGGCTTTTTAATTTCCAATAAGAAGTTGTGATAAGCACATCTCATTATCCATGGAATAAAGGAAGTGGCATTCAATTCAGTAGGGTCATGTCTACAAAAATGAAAGAAAATAAGATTTTCCCCTCAGCCAAACTGCTGACCAGATAACCTTCATCCCTGAGGGGCTGATGCTGAACAAGTTATCAAAAAGTCTAGTTTATGGGGAGCTTTGCCAATATATTAGCTAATTTAACTGAACCACAATTTCAATTCACTAGTCATCATATTCACACTTCACTTTAATCTCAAGCTCTGTTGTTAATACTACAGTCAGCGACACAGTTAATAAAGAAGAATGGGTCTGATACAGTGGTTCCTGTATAATCCTAGCACTTTGGAAAGCCAAAGTGGGAGAATATCTTGAGTCCAGGAGTTCAAGACCAGGCTGGGCAACACAGCATGACCCTCATCTCTACAAAAAAGTAAAAAATATATATATAATAATTAGTAGCTATAGTCCCAGCTACTCTGGAAGCTGAGGCAGGAAGATTGCTTGAGCCCAGGACTGAATTTAAGGCTGTAGTGAACTATAATTGCAGTACTGCAGTCCAGCCTGGGTGACAAGAACCCTGCCTCAAAGAAGAAAAATTAGGAAGAGTGGCATATTATGGCAGAAACAAAATTATGCAGTAAGATTCTTATATGAGCATTCTACTTTGAAGACATAAAAGGATGACTTAAATTGAAAATAATTTTCAGTTAATGTCCTGAAGAATGTAATTATTATATGCTGGATGCAGAACATAGTGAAGTCAGAGCTACTCAATCTGGTAGCTTTTAAGGAATGACCTTCAAATTTCTGCTTGATATTAATATATCCCAGGCATTTTGAATTGGGAATTTGTAATGACCTTCAATAATGAAGGTGACAGTCTTTTTTTAAGAGGTAAGAAATAAAACACTAACTGGTGAAGATATACAACCTATAATGGTAAGAGGTTAAGGGGACAAAGAATGTTTGTAAGAGGTTAAGGGGATAAAGAATGAATAAAATACCTTTCTTACATCCTGTATTTATTGTTTTGGTGTCTGGTTTTTAGTTGATTTTTTTCCCCCTTTTCTACCTTGCCCACTTTAACATCTCCATGTATTGTGGGAGAGATTTGCTGAGGTTGAGTGTCTCCTCCTCTGCATTCTCATCTATGTTCTAGATGTACCTGCTGGGATACATATTATGTACTTGACACACTTTGAAAGAACAAATTAATAAGTGGACTAAGTACTTGGATGCTGGCCTAAATCTCAAATTATACCAGGTTAGAGCATAATTTAGAAAAATAAATAAATATGGTATTTATACCACAAATAAAAAGGAAATAAAGAGACCAAGCAACAGCTGTGTACAAGTACCAAGTACCACGCTACTGTGTACAAGTACCATGCCTAGGTAGGAAAGAAGCCCACATAAAGTCCAGAATGGCCATTTTGAACACTGATGTTAGAACTGCAGGTTGACAAAGAAATCACATAGAGTGACACTGACTCTGGATCTAGGAGACCTTCAAGAAACTAAGACTAATTCTCAAATGTGGCTTGACAGCAGAATGACCTGAAAAGATTTTTTTGATATCGTTTAGTATTAGAGCAGAGATTGCTGTAAATAAGGCAGTAATAGCCCCTAGACATAATGTACAGGTTTGGATTGACCGGTTATTTTCCATTAAAAGGTGGAAGTGGATGAGCAGGAAAACTCCTGCTACAACTATAGTGCTGGTATGGAGCAGGTCTGAGACTGGGGTTGGGTCTTCTATGGCAGATGGAAGTCAGGGATGGAGGCTGAATTGAGCTGACTTTCCTGCTGCTGTTAAGGCTAATTAATGGTAGGGAGTTGGGGCTTTTTTTCTTTAAATTCAAACTCCCAGATCACCTGCCCAAACAGTTAAATAATATGGCAATAAATCAGTTTTTGTATTTGAGAATGACTGCTGAACAAGCAACTCAGCCTCCACTTGACTGTCATCTACTCTATGAGCTGCTTTGCAAGAGGAATGGAGTCCCTTGAAGTAGCCTTGCTACCATTATTTCTGCAAAAACAAGTTTAGCCTAAACACCCACCTAGTAACATATCTAAAAGAATATGCAGAACGAAAGAACTTGGTGATATGCTCAATCTCTGAATATCATAAAATGAAAGTGGAGCCAAAATAAGCCTCTTTAGTTTCAATGCATAAATGGTACAATATGGTCGAGAAAATAACCAAGAGCTTTTCTTTTTTACACTGGGTATCTTTATAATGAAAGTTGACTTGAAAGAAATAGAGCTATATACTGCATCTAAAGAGACTCTCCTCTGAAGGATCCAGCAAGCAATCTGAAATGTTTTCATTTCGTGACTTGAGAGTAGAGTGCACCCTGGTCGTGTGACAGATGTGTTTCTTAAAATGTGTGCAAACTTGGAATCTTTTCAGTAGTTGAAATGATGGGCTTGCTATCTAAAGAAGACATAAAATAGCTTATTTTTTAAATTAAAAAATGTTTAGAGATCCTAAAACCACCTCCAAATGTGTCTGTTTTAATGGGTTTTACACTGTAGAACTGTAAAATGGCTACCACGTTATTATGTGGGCTTGGGTATTATGCTGTTCTCAAACACAAAATCAAACATAACAAAAGTCTGCTGCAACCTAGAAATTATTTAAAAGCGATCTGCACTGAAATTTTGGAAATAAGAATACATCTGTTTCATGAGACAGCCAAGTTGCTAAAAATGTAATTTACCAATTGCCATTATGTGCTTAAAATCAGTAATTTTTAATGTGAACACATTAACATTTTGAAATTGTAAAAGAGTGATTTGTTATATTTTGTAACAAAGCTTCAGAAATACAATGTTTCTTATAAAAACTTGCATTTATATGAAATTTTTATTTCCAAATTTTATTCATATGAGCAATGTGTGTCCTCATTAGTGAAAAAATTTTTAAAAATAATATATAGTAAACTGTGCAATGAAGCAAATATCTACAGAATCATTGTCCCCATTTTACAGGTAGAGGAAGTAACTTCAGGACACTTAAGAGTTCTTGCTAAGATCGCACACGAAGTCAGTAATAGAGGTAGAAATTCATTTCACATTTTCTGGCTCCCAAGTCATTTCCAGTAGATGGTGGATGCAAAGACACTGCTTGCAAATGTTAATGAAGTACTTATTTTTGCTTCATATAAAGTAAAGCCAAAAATGTCATTTTGTAGGTCCCAGAAGTGAATTCTCAGCTAAAAATAAAATTGCCATCAATTTCCAACCAAAATTTAGAGTATATTTAGTTCAAAAAGTCAGCAATAATGTCCTCTTTGCATATAGTGGTTTAAATAAAAAGTAAGTTTTCTAACAAAGTTCTCCTTTGCTTTAAGCACATCATGACGTGCTTCAAGCAGGTCAATTGGTCATTGGGTGAATGGACAGAACAGATTCATCACTGTGGTGACTGTCTACACAGAAAGCATTACAATGAAGAAGCAATTATAGCATGTGTATTAATCTATTTTTACACTACAATAAAGAACTGCTGGATGCAGTGACTCACACCTGTAATGCCAGCACTTTGGGAGGCCAAGGTGGACAACTCATTTGAAATCTGGAGTTGGAAACCAGCCTGGCCAACATGGTGAAACCCCATCTCTATTTAAAATACCAAAATTAGCTGGGTATGATGGCACACACCTGTAATCCCAGCTACTCAGTAGGCTGAGGCAAGAGAATTGCTTGAACCCAGGAGGAGGAGGTTGCAGTGAGCAAAGATCGTGCCATTGCACTCCAGCCTGGGTAAGAGAGAGATACTCCATCTCAGCAAAAATTGCCTGACACTTGGTAATTTATAAAGGAAAAAGTTGTAATTGACCACAGTTCAACCTGTCTTGGGAGGCCTCAGGAAACTTATAATTACAGCAGAAGGCAAAAGAGAAGCAAGGCACCTTCTTCATGAAGCAGCAGGAAAGAGAATGAATGCAAGAGGAACTACCAAACACTTATAAAACCATCAGTTCTCATAAGAACTCACTCACTGTCATGAGAGGAGCAAGGGGTAAACCACTGCCATGATTCAGTTATCTCCACCTGGTCTCTCCCTTGACACATGGGGATTGTGGGGATTATAATTCAAGATGTGATATGAGTGGGGACACAAAGCCTAATTATATCAGCATGTTTGTGATAATCCCTCATCGAAATATCAGGTAAACGAGATGGGTGTCAAATTCTTCTGACTGAATAACTGGTTAGGTGGAGTGGAGAGGTGGTCAGGAAAAGATTATGACATGCACCAGAGCCTGTCACCTTCCCTGAGGTATTTGGTACATGGTTTAGGGAACGTGCTTATTCTCCACCTCTTATATTTCTGTTTACACAAGAGACTGCATGTATTATTACAATCCTGGTCTCCCTCCAATCTTCCATTCACTCTACCCTTGGTGAGTTTGGAAGGAAAAACAGGACAGGCATAGCTGCAGCCTTCCTGTCCTCTCATCTTCTGAGTGTGCCTGCTATAGAGACGATGGGCTCCTAATTATGCTTGACCATGTCTAAACCTGTCCACTGAGAGGTCCTGTCTCATCACTCAGGTTGATTCTCTGAGAAGCAAATGCTAAAACCAAGATTAATCTTTGGGATTTTAATAAGGGTCTTCTTTCCTAATTGGAGACAAGGCCAAATTTCTTACGTCAGTTTCTAAGGCCACCTAAGTTACATGCAAGAAATTAATCCATCCATGTTTCCCATAAACTTTCCCTTGGAAAATAGTATACTTAATGTAAAATTTGTGAAAGAATTTGGTAAAGAGTTAGTATCTGCTCAAACAAGGTATGGTGACCATTAAATACATAATCACATCTGTAGAGCCACAGCAATTCATCAATGGTGCTGGAACAACTAGATAAAAATATATAAAAGAGTGAAGTTGGACCTGATCTCACAAGAAAACTTAAGTGGAAATGGATCATAGACTTAAATTTAAGATTTTTAACTTACAAAACTCTCATAAGAAAACATAAGAGTAAATCTTTGTAGCCTTAGGTTAGGCAATGAGTTCTTAGATATGACACCAAAAGCACAAGTGACAAAGAGGAAAGAGATAAATAAATGTTCTCGGCAGCACCATTTATAATAGACCAAGAGTGAAACCCAAATGTCTATTAACCAATGAATGATAAATAAAACGTGGAATATTGATTCAGTGAAATATTACTTAACCATAAAAGGAAATGTAATATAAAAATATTATGCTAAGAAAGAAGCCAGACACAAATGGCCATATATCATCTAAATCCACATAATTCTAATCATATATTCTACATTTAATATAATACCATCATGTATTCTATTATATGAAATTTCCAGAATAGGCAAAGTCATAGAGACAATACAGATTAGTGGTTTCCATAGATTGAGAATACTAAAAATGGATATGTGATAGCCAGTAGTTATGATATTTCTTTTGGGTGTGATAAAAATGTTCTAGAATCAGATAATGATGAGGGTAGCAAATCTCTAAATGTACTAAAAATTATATAACTTAAAAGTGTAAATTTTATAGTACATGAATCATATGATATTTCAATGAAACTTTTATAAAAATTGCATTCCTAAGTATCTGTAAAGGGTGTCACTGAAACAACATGTGCAGATCTGTTGCAGGGATACACTGCATGATGCTGAAATGACAGCATGTATTGAGCCCGTCATCCAAATAGTAAAGAAGGTCCTCAATTGGCAGTTTTTCAATCCTTCTCCTCTCACTTTCTCCTCCCTTTTAGAGTCCCCACTGTCTATTGTTGCCACCTTTATGTCTGTGTGTACCCGATTTCTAGCACTCAAAAGTGAGAACATGTGGTGTTTGGTTTTCTATTTCTGTGTTAACTCATGTAAAATAATTGCTTCCATGTTGCTGCAATGGATATGATTACATTCCTTTTTATGGTTGCATAGTATTCCATGATGTATATGTAGCAAATTTTCTTTATCCAATCCACTGTTGACAGATTTTGCTATAGTGAATAATAAAGATGCTGTGATAAACATGCAAGTGCAGGTGTCTTTTTGATAGAATATTTTTCTTTGGATATATACCCAGTAATGCAATTGCTGGGTCAAATGGTAATTCTATTTTTATTTCTTTAAGGAATCTCCAAACTGCTTTCTACAGGGGCTGAACAATCTGACCAACAGTATATAAACATTCCCTTTTCTCTGCAATATCACCCAAAAAAAAAAAAAAAAAAAAGCTTTAAAAAATTTTTACTAATTAACCATTCTGACTGGTATAAGATGGTATCTCACTGTGGTTTTAATTTACATTTCTCTGATGATTAGTGATAGAGATGTTGAGCATTTTTTAATATGTCTCTCAGCTTCGTGTATGTCTTCTTTTGAGAAGTGTTTGTCTTTTTTTTTTTTTTTTTTTAATACAGAGTCTCACTATGTTGCCCAGGCTGGTCTTAAATTTCTCAGCTCAATTGATCCTCCTGCCTTGGCCTCCTAAAGTTAATGGTGTTATTTGTATTTTGTTTGTTCCATTGTTTCAGGTCCTTTTAGATTCTGGATATTAGACCTTTGTCGTATACATAGTTTGTAAATATTTTTCCCCATTCTCTAAGTTGTCTGTTTACTCTGTTGATAATTTCTTTTGGTGTGCAGAAGCTCTTTAGTTTAATTAGGTTCTAATTGTCAATTTTTGGTTTTGTTGCATTTGTTTTTGAGGACTTAATCAGAAATTATTTGCCTAGGCCAATGTCCAGAGATCATTCCCTAGGTTTTCTTCCAGGATTCTTAGTTTTAGACCTTATGTTTAAGTCTTTAATTCATCTTGAGTTAATTTTTTTACATGGTGACAGGTAGGGGTTGAATTTAATTCTTCTGCATATGGCTAGCCAGCTTTCCTAGCACCACTTATTGAACAGAGTGTTCTTTCCTCATTGTTTATTTTTGTAGACTTTGTCAAATACCAGTTGGTTGTAGGTGTGAAGCTTTATTTTGGGGTTCTCTGTTCTGTTCCAAAATCAGCATATAAAAAGCAGTAGCAATTCAATATATAAGTAAAATTCAACCTGAGAACCGAATCAAGAATGTAATTTCATTTGTTTTAAGTTCTAGGGTACATGTGCAGATCTTGCAAGATTGTTACATAGGTATACACATGCCATGGTGGCTTGCTGCCTCCATCCCCCCCATCACCTACATTAGGTATTTCTCCTAATGTTATCCCTCCCCAAACTCCCCACCCACTGCTATACTTCCCCTAGCCCCTCTCCCTGCAACAGACCCCAGTGTGTGATGCTCTTCTCCCTGTGTCCATGTGTTCTCATTGTTCAGTACCCACTTATGAGTCAGAACATGTGGTGTTTGGTTTTCTGTTCTTATGTCAGTTTGCTGAGAATGATGGTTTCCAGATTCATCCATGTCCTTGCAAAGGATGAACTCATCCTTTTTTATGGCTGCATTGTATTCCATGGTATATATATGTCACATTTTCTTTATCCAGTCTATCTTTGATGGGCATTTCAATTGGTTCCAAGTCTTTGCTACTGTAAACAGTGCCACAATGAACACACGTGTGCATGTGTCTTTATAAAAGATTGATTTATAATCCTTTGAGTATATACCCAGTAATCGGATTGCTGGGTCAAATGATATTCCTATTTCTGGATCCTTGAGGAATTGCCACACTGTCTTGCACAACGGTTCAACTAATTTACACTCCTACCAACAGTGTAACTCCAGATGGATTAAAGATTTAAACATCAGACCTAACACCATAAAAACCCGAGAAGAAAACCTAGGCAATCCCATTCAGGACAAAGGCATAGGCAAGAACTTCATGACCAAAACACCAAAAGCAATGGCAACAAAAGCCAAAATAGACAAATGGGATCTAATTAAACTTATGAGCTTCTGCATGGCAAAAGAAACAATCATTAGAATGAACTGGCAACCAACAGAACTGGAAAAAATTTTTGCAATCTACCATCTGTCAAAGGGCTAATATCCAGAATCTGCAAAGAACTAAAACAAATTTACAAGAAGAAATCCCATCAAAAAGTGGGTGAAAGATATGAACAGACACTTTTCAAAAGAAGACATTTATGTGGCCAACAAACATATGAAAAAATGCTCATCATCACTGGTCATTAGAGAAATGCAAATCAAAACCACATTGAAATACCATCTCATGACAGTTAGACTGGCGATCATCAAAAAGTCTGGAGACAATAAATGCTGGAGAGGATGTGGAGAAACATTTCATTTACAATGGCTGACCTAGCAATACACTTAAACAAGGAGGTAAATCGTCTCTATAAGGGGAACTACAAAACACTGCTGAAAGAAATCATAGATGACACAAACAAATGGGAACACATTCCATGATAATGAATTGGAAGAATCAATATTGTTAAAATGTCCATATTGCCCAAAGCAATCAACAGATTCAATGTAATTTATATCAAATTACCAATGTCATTTTTCACAGAATTAGAAAAGAACTATTACAAAATTCATATGGAACAAAAATGGAGCACAAATAGCCAAAACAATCATAAACAAAAAGAACAAAGCCAAAGACATCACGTTCCCAACTTCAAACTATACTGTAAGACTACAGTAATCAAAATAGCATGGTACTGGTACAAAAATAGACACTGACCAGGGAAAGAAATAATTCACCTGAATGCATTTAAGAAGACTAATAACTCATGGAAACCTGATTATACATTATCTCCTAGTTTTTCAATAAAATCTCTGACACCTGAACCATTTTTACTCAAAAGTTACTTTGAGAGTATATGGTTTAGGGCAAATTTCATGACAAAAGAAGTATGTTTTACATGATAGGCATACAAAAGCCGTAGTCTGTCATTAAGTGTCTTACCCTATTAAGCCAATCTACCCACACTTATCTACCCATTTCCCTATTTAGTATTTTTTGTTTAGAACTGTATGCCCTATTTCCTATTCATCTCATTATTTACCATCTTTTTAATTTTCTTGTGCTGTTACAGTTTTTGAAACACCCCATCTTATGGGTCATTTCTACTTATCTTTCAAAGCCCTTCTTTTTTTTTTTTTTTTTTTTTTTTTTTTTTTTTTTTTGAGACCGTGTCTTGCTGTGTTACCAGGCTAGAGTGCAGTGGCTTGTTCTCGGCTCAGAGCAACCTCCGCCTCCTGGGTTCAAGCAATTCTTCTGCCTCAGCCTCAGAAGTAGCCTGGACTACAGGCGTGCACCACCACATCCAGCTGATTTTTGTATTTTTCATTAGAGACAGGGTTTCACCATGTTGGCCAGGATGGTTTCAATCTCTTGACCTCATGATCTGCCCGCCTCAGCCTCCCAAAGTGCTGGGATTACAGGCGTGAGCCACCATGCCTGGCCTCAAAGCCCTTCTTAAATGCCATCATCTCAACAGAGCCATTGCTCATTTCCTCCAATTAAATGTGTTTCTCCTCTACTTTTCTTCATAGTTTACTGTTTCATAATAATTATTTGTAAGTTTATAATATTTTTTTTCTAGAAATATCTCAGTGGTTGTCCAATGAGTGAGGCAGTGAAGATGAACACTGCCCTTCAGTCTATGGCATTTGGAGCATTCAAATTTGCTAAGGGAGGCATATAAATCTTCATTGATTACATTGGACTATCTGTAGATATACAGTTTTTCACCTTCATTTACATGTATGAAGATGAGACATTATGTTTAATTGTTTGATATGTTAAAAAAAATCAGTACTTTAACCTATTAAATTGTCCCTTCATAATGAATGTACCAAATAGGCACATCATGTATATTTATATTATACATGTATGTATTATATAAATATATTAAATTTATATTTATGAAAAGAAGAGTGAAAGATAAAACATGTTTCCTACTATAGCAACATTCAATTTATTCACCATTGTGCTGAAAGAGAATCTTTCAGAGAATCTTCCAGGTAAGCTTACTTCTTTGAATTCCAGAAGTTAAAATTATTTTTATACATTTAGAAATGAAAATTTTAGGAAATTGCAGTGCATATATTAGTATATGGCAAGAGAACTACTTAACTGAAACAATTTAACCTTAAGCTACCCATTTATTGAGGATTTATCCTCAAAATCATTGTACCATATTAAGCATAGAAACTCAATTATCAGTAATCATCTAAGTTGACTGGCAAACCTTTGAATTCAAAGGTAAGTCCACTGAGCTGCCTGCTCATGACCTATATGTCTTTATATCCCATTTGCCACATATTTCTTCATAGGATGTCATGTCTCTGAGATCAGGGCTGGCACCTTTCATTTCACTGTGCCAGTTTTATTATACCTCCATGTGTGCAGAACACCAGTTTTTGCTGACTTTTATTTTATAAAAAGAAACAAATTACCCATTAAAGGGAAAATCATGCTTTTTAAAAGATTGAATAATATATTTTTAAAATTTTTAAATAAAAATCCAGCTGGTTAAACTATAGGCATTGAAAAGAAGCGTAATTGAGGAGATTTTTTGGCTGTGAGCCCATCATCTTTTCATTTGATTGTAAATTGGATATGATTTTATTCACTTCAAGCTCTTATCTTTCAGTATTTTATTCCACTGAGACCAGTAAATAAGTGTTAATAGTCATGTTGAGCTCAGTTAGACTACTTCCTTCACTTAAATTACCCATTTTGGTTGTATTACTACCAGCCAGCATTTTGCTTGTTGACATTTTTATTGAATGATTATGCAAGAAATGTTGATACCTTATATTGTTTTGACCCATCACTAATTCTTTTTATGTCATTTTTTCACCTAAAATATTCTCTTCTTCCCCCGTGCTTTTATCATCCATCCATGAAATTATGCCCTTTTATTCTTCTATAAAATTATGTCAACTTGTGTCCTTTAAGAATCTTTCTAGATGTAATCTCTTATCTTTGGTAATATAAGCCAAGCAGATGCTTTGATTCCTTAATGGATGAGAGTTTTATCTTCTTTCTTTGTCATAACATAGTTTTGGTCTTCAATGGGAGTGGAAGACAAAATCACTGAAGTGTGGAAATTTTCAAAAGCAAGAAATAATTGCTCGTAGAAAAACCTGCATTTTCGAACTTTATGCTTTGTTAATTTAAAGCATTTGCTAAGGAAAGCAGCTCTTAAGTAATATCAACAACTGAGACTGATTTTCATGCCAATATTTCTTTTCCCTCAAATTTCCAACTGCATTTCTACCTAAGTTTAGGACGGAGTCATGCTCAAAATTCAACTCCTTTATTGCCCTCAGAGAGTCTCTATTCATATGAAATGTTCAGATATTAATATATTTTGTCATACACTTTATATACGCAAACCATGTGGAGAAACAATGATGGACATATTGGAGATACTTTCAGTAGGCTTAATTAAAAGGGAATGCAGCACAAGAGTGGGTCTGGGTAAAGAGAGGATGAGTCTATCTTGTTGAACTTGGGGTTTCTCTTGGGTATCAAAATGGAGAGCGCCGAAATGCAGATAGACATACAAATTTTTGTCTTAAAAAAATAGATATTGGTAGACATATAATAACAACAAACATGTATTGATTATTTAGTATATGCCAGGTACTGTTATCAATATTTTATGTCTGTTAACTCATTTAATCTGTACAATATAATTGGTGGTTTAGAACATATAATTATCTTTTTTTAAATTATGAAACTAATCTGAAACTCAGTAAAGTTTTACAATTTGCTTAATGTCACAGATAGCTAGTGCTCTAGCTGGCATTCCAAGTTAGGCAGTCTCCAGGTGCACATAAGCATTATTGTTGTGCCCTTTCTCTGTTTCACATAAGCATTATTACATAAGCATACAGAGGATAGCTGATGTTATTGCCATGAATGTGATCACCGGAATGGTGAAAAGAGTGTACATTGGACAGAAACGAAGGCACGCCCAATCTACTGATTGTTCCCTATAGTCTAGGATTTACATTCCTTTCTGCCAGCTCCTGGCCATTGATGTCTGTTCTCCAGCACCATTCATCTTGGCAGCTTTTCCTTGTACAACGTACCTTACAAACGAATCCAGGAACCATCTCCAAGCCTGCTTTTAAGAAACTGAATGGACTTGAATTTGCACTCTAAACCACATAAAATAACCCTTTTGATAAACTTTGATTATTAATGGAACTTTCTTCCCCTTCCTACTTTCCATCATATAGCCCTTTCCAGACATGCAAAAACAACGAACGTGATCAAGGTCACACATCTGTTTCTAAACCATCTCATTTCTTTTCTTGAGATGCTTTACCCCACTTTCATCTTCCTATACACCAAAACACCTCTCGCCTCTCCTGCAAAACATACTCTTCAGATAGCCTTTTTACATAAACCCCTACTTAATGTACTTCCATTTTACTCTCATTTTAAATCACTATGATTGCTCAATACACATAAGCAATTCTGTGCAGATGTTGCTGGAAGCAAATGTTTATCTGTTTCTCTAATTTTGTTTACAAATAATCAGAGAATGGTGTACTCTAGTTCATCATTGGTTCAAGTTACTAAAAATAAGAAGTATATCCCATGCATGAATGGCCAATTGTCTAGTATTAAAATTCAATAATATGCTCAAACTTAACCTAGACTGAAAATAATTTAATTTCCTTTAATGATTCTGAAAACACTTTAGGGTTTTGCAGAGTTCCAAGGTTATCATTATTTTATATATATATATATATATATATATATATATATATATATATATATATATATATATGTTATAAAGATTTCCAGTCCATAAGTTATCAGATTAATCAGCTTTTACTGCATTTCTTTAGGTTTGCCTCATCTCCTCCATTATAAGATCTTTAAGGTCAGAAGTATGCCTATTTATACTGTACTTCACATAGAACTTTTCCCAAATAGGTGCACAATTCATATTTTCATTGTATGGATTGGAGCTTAAACTGCACAGCAAGATTCTCATTTTAATTTTTATCTTCTTCTTTACTATATATGTCAGGACTTAACCTTCTTTTCCAATCCATAACTATAAGAAAAAACAAGCAGTGGTCATTGTTACTGACTAGTGAGTAATACTTCTTTGAGCATACCTCTATTATACAGCATTCAGTAGAAACCAGCACTTTTCACTAACATGAAATTCTCTATTTATAGTCACACAGAGTGGTTGTATAATCCTGAGGCAAAATTAAGCATGGCTATACAACTTGCTTGGGCAATGAAATACGGCTAGAACTGACAAATGTCACTTCCTGATAGAATAGATACCCTATTCCCCAGCTTTCTATTCCCTAGCCATGAAGATCCTGAAATTACCTGTTGATGTGGGATTGTTACAAAATGGAAGCAGATGGAACAAGAAACTAATGTATGGAGAATACGTGCCTTGTAGAGATACTCAGAAAGAAAGCAGGCAATGAGTAAGTTAATACAAATAAGTAAAATACAAATGTGTTATGTAAAGCCACTTGGATTTTGGGGTTACTGTTTTACCACTGCATAACTTAGCATAACCTGATATAGTACTTCATAAATGTCTTATTATGTATCTTTTCCATGAACAGTACATTCCTTCAGATCAGGGACCATATCTAAAGCATTTCTTTATTCTCAATTCTATGCAAACACAGTTTTTACTAGGCTGTCAAATAGTATTTGTGGAATGAATAAATGAAAAGTAAATATTCTCTATTTCCATAGAAAATAAGATATTATCAATTTGACCATTTGTTTCATTTTATCCTGCAGAAATAGCGTTTAGCCTTAAGAATTAGCAGGCCTACTACTGTTTTGTCAGTGTAGCTTTTCTTAAAGCTGCTTATTAAATTTATTCCTAAATATTTCTTATTTTTTATGTTTTATATATTTGTATGGTTTTTAAATGCCATTTTAAAAATTTAATTATTAGACTAAATATTGTGATCAAAATGCATATATTGTTAGACTAGCTCAAAATGCAAGACCAGCTATATTCTGTCTAGAAGAAATATACTTTAAAAAGAAGGATACAATAAGTTGAAAATAAAAGAAAGAAAATAAGTGTGTACAATCAAAATAAAAATACTGGATTGGTTATATTAATATTGGACAAAATAAGAAAAATGTGTTTGTTCCATAGTGCTAGAAAAAACTAAATATCTTCATGGAAAAAAATGAACTTTAATAGTTACCTTATACCATAAACAAAAATTTTCTAAAAATATAGCTAATGTGAAACTAAATCTCTAATACTTCTAGAAGAAAATATAGGAGAAAATCTTTGTGAGATTACAATAGTCAGATTATTCAGATAAAAGCAAAAAAATCATGAAGCATAAATTTGATAAAGTGAACTTGAAAACTTCTTTTTAATTCCCTGGCTAAGTAATTGAAAAGTCAAGCAAAATGATGAAGAAACAAATAACAATCTCTTTATATAACAATAAGCTGGCATCCAAAACATATAAATTATTCTTTCAACTTAGTAATAAAAAGTAGCAAATTAAAAAATAACTAAAATATTTGACCGTACACATCACAAAAGGAGGCACTCAAATGATCAACAAACACAGAAAATACATTCAACATCATTAGGGATGGGGAAATGAAAATTAAAATCACAATGAATGATCATTGACAAACTGTTAATATAGATGAAACGAAAAAGACTGATAATAGCAAGTGTCAGTGAAGATATGGAAGATATATGGAAAAATTGAAACTCTCATAAAATTTTTGTAGGAATGTAAAATAATAAGCTGCTTTTGAAGAAAGTTTGGTAGCTCCTTATAAAGTTAAATGTATGCCCTACATGTGACCTAGAAATTCTATTCCTAGGTATTTACTGAAACATATGAGCAGAAATGAACCCTATGTCTATACAAGACTTGTACAAAAATGTTCATAGCAACATTCTGTAATAGCCAAAAACTGAAAACTACATAAATGTTAATAAACTGAGAAATGAATAAATTATGACATATTTTGAGAATACTCAAAAGCATGAACTTCTAACATATATACAAAACCATGAATACATCTTTTAAAAAAATCTTCCTGACTGAAAAAGGTCAGATACCAATCAGTAAATGGTCTATGATCCATTTTTATGAAATTACACAAAATACGAATATAATCTATATTGACATAAAATAGATAAATGGCTGCCTGGGGTCAGGGTTTAAGGGAATTGGCAGAAAGGGGACATAGGAAAACTTTTGAGGAAAGAAAAAGTCATGAAAAGGGTTCTATATTTTGATGTTAGGAGTTGTTACACAGTGTTTAAATTTGTAAAAACATGAAAATATATATAATCTATATACATCCATATAGTTATATAAAAATACCTCTCAGAAATAAAATATTTAGGTATATGTTAATATTTCTGGAAACTTAGGATAAAATGGAGTTTCTCCTCTCATTCCTAGTGATGAGCTAAGAAGATATTTTCACCCCAAACCCGCAAGTCTGGGTCTGCTAGTCCAAAGACCTTATTTCCCAAGGGAAGAGTCCCACAGCCATGGTTTCATTCAAACTGAAAGTTGATAGTGCCACCAGGCTACTTTGAGATTCTTATGCCAATGAATCAATAAACAAAGAAGGGGGTTACCTTGCCAGCTAGATTGATGGATCTTGACTTTCAAAAGAGAAGTTAAATTGTCCCTTCAGGTGATACACTGAGGAACATCTTAATAATTCCATGTCTTATGGTGAAAGTTAATGTAGAACCATGCAATGCAATAAATGTTAGACTGTCAAAGGTCTATATATCTTTCTGGAATTAAGTCTTCGGTTACCACATCAGGCAATAAACCATTAACATCTGAGGCCCTTGCTAGAAACAAAGGGAACATGAAATGGATAGTGAAAAAAGATAGTTTTAAATACCAGCTATGACCATGTGACCCGTAATAGAAATGAGAACCGCAATAGTTATTGTCTTCTATGTTTTGACATAAACAAATTGTCATTAT
The DNA here is from genome assembly GCF_048565385.1 of Saimiri boliviensis. NCBI lineage: Eukaryota > Metazoa > Chordata > Mammalia > Primates > Cebidae > Saimiri > Saimiri boliviensis. The sequence continues at coordinate 79,996,505 of NC_133450.1, forward strand.
TGTGAATATATTGGGAATATATTAATCATTTGTCTTCTCCTTTTCCATTTTCTATAAGGTATGTTAATAGTAGTTAACTTTATACCTCAGTAATTAAATCCAAATATGTTTATATAGAAGATTAATGAACATCTCCCAAAGACTGACAAAAGGACTTTGTATCTTATTTTAGAAGAGGGTTAGTGAAGAGATTAATAACAAACAACACAGTTGTTTTTAGATGCTATGTTAAGAAAGAATGGAATACTGTGTAATGGCTTTCTCTGTGCTAATTTACCTGAACTGCAACTAAGTATCCCAAACTTTTCTTACCGGTATAACACTGGTTTAGAATTGGCCATTTACCTTGTCTACAGGATTTGGAAAGCAGAAGTGAAGAAACAATAAATTTTATTCTCTAAAGGCTAGTGCAGGACAGTAGGCACTGTGGCTGCTTACGTAGACTTTTGCTGATCTACTAGCTCACTTTATTGACGTGACAGAACCCAAACGCACAACTACTGTGGCTACCTCCAAATTATTTTCCCTCAGCTCCTCCAAGTTGTGATCCAGAAACGCATGGAAAACTGTAAAAAGACATTAGCTAATTCCACAGGTCACCAGCCTTATTGAGGCTGAAGGTGGTAAGAGTCAGACTGGACTCCAGACTGTCTTTCTGTGTTCCTGCTTGTTGTGCTCCCCTACTTCACAACCAGCTTTCCTTCCAAGCTGCTAACCCAGTTTACCTAATGCCTCTCTCTACCATAAATGTATTTCTGATTTTCTAGAAATCTACTATTCATAATGTAAAAGCTATATGAATTTAATAATAGTGTATAGCAAAAGCAACAATTTGTAGCCAGGAAGAGATTTCACAACTCTCTCATGTCATTTTATCATTTAAAAATTTAGCATGTATTTCATGTGCTGCAATATAACCATTGGATAAAGACCCCATTTTTCAGGAAGGGCTAGAAAAGGAGAGAGGGCATATGCAAGAGACCTTGATACCTTGTTCTGAAGACGGGAGACATAGGACAAATATAAGTGTCACTAAGGAAGAGTGATCTCAGGGCGAGGACTGTGGCACTGCATTTGCCATGTTTACATAGTTAATGGTATTTACCAATACATTACTCAATAACCATTTGAGAAGATGCACTCAAGAACTATAATTCATACCAGTGTCCAAAGGAAAAATGTTTCTCCTAAAAACCTGATCAAGCTTTTTTTTCTCATTAAGAATAAAAGTTATATAATCAATTTTATCTCTTCTCTTTTACTCAGGCCCTTGGAAGCTCTATGTCACTTTTTAAGAATTAATTATGCAAATTATTTTTTTCCTGTTCTATATTTTCTTTGTCTTTTGGTAATTAAAATTTTGAAGTTAGACATACAGTTTTATAAGTTACCTAAAATATTTGTTAAAATAATTAAGAAAATTAATTCATGAATAAATGAGTGAATAAAAAACAAATTTAATAGAAATTTTTCAAATATACCAATATAAATAATTCAATTCACATTGTTAATACTAAGTATATATATGCTTAATTCATTTTTTATTAGTCAAGGGTCGTAGTCATTTGAGACCATTTTAGCTAATCTATTTCAATTAGGGTAATGCATTCTAAAAGACATATTAAAAATTACATTTAATGTTAGGTACATTTCACACTCAGTCTTTTCCCCTATCTAGAATTTCCTTTCTTGCAGGCATATAATAGAATTACTTCAAACCAATAGATTACTTTCAGGGAGGTCAATCCTAGGCACTGACAATTTATGGTACTGTAGACCTTTTTTCATTTACAGAAAATTTAACATATTTTTAGATGTTATTCAGTGTTTGGGTTATTTGTTGAATATATGGTCTAAGACAATATCTGAAATCGAGGAAAATATTAAGATATAGACTGTAGTCTTACAGACAGTTCTTCAATCCACACATCACGGCGGTTGTCTGTTCCACTGTAAAATTATTCTGTTTTCCACCTAAGTGTTACTTTAATACGTGAGCTCTAAAAGGAGGGATATCATAGTCATTCCTCATTCCACACGTCCTAGCTCCATTAGCAGTCATACTAAATGAATGTCGTTTAACTTAATGAGAAGTTCATTTCCTCTGTCCATTTACTACCCCTTTAAATGTCTATCTTCCTTCCTAAGTCTGCTGCAAGCCATGTAGGCAGCTAGTAAATGGAGGATTTAAAAAGATTTTCATTTTATATGCCTTGAACTGAATTGCTCTCTACTGGCATTCTAAAAGTAGAGGATCTACGGTCATGTCATGTTTTCAGTCTTCTTTTCTCATATCTTAGTAACTACCATAATATTCCTACCAAAGCGGTTTATTCAGTAATGTAATAACTTCATTGTCAACTTTCCAGCCCCATTTATCTACTGATGAATTATTTGAGATTTTTAAAGGAATGACTTTAATGTTTGGATACCATTGTTATGGCCAAAAGAAAACTATGGAACCTTGTTACATCTCAGGTAGATGTTGTATTACAAGTGTTTGAACACTTTTTAATATTTAGATGATTGAAGTTCACAATAAGAAAGCACAAATTCTAAGAAATTATACAGCTGTTGAGATGAAGCTGCCATTTTCCAAAGCATAACATTTCTTGTCATGAAATTTTATTCAAGATGCTGAATTGCACAGCACAGAGAATGAGATATCAGCAAAAGAGATGCTATAAAAAAAAAACAACAAAAAAATCCTGATGGATTCCTTAATCATATAAGCCACCAGTGAACAAAAAAAGCACTGTTAAGATTGTTTCAGAAATTAGGTCTTGACCTGACTTTTTGAAAAATAGCACAAAGTAAATTGAAAACATAAATGGATACATGTTTCTGAGAGAGGTTGGGAGAACTGCCTTTCAGTGTAAGGAAGATGAAGGATGTTTGTTCTATAAAGACAAGCATTAAAATTAATGACACCCATCCTAAAAAGGATGAATTATTTTAGAGTATATATTATATATTCATCTCATCAGTATGTACGTAAAGGGTGTGTCTCTACTCACAAAATAATTTGACTGTAATGAATGGGGAAAATCAAACAAGGAGGGCATACGGTTTGTTCCGAGGTACATGTCTGCCCTGGCAATTTGAGGACCTGAAGGAGATGTGGTATGTCCATGACAGCTTGCACACATAGCAGTGTTATCCTATTGTGCCCTACAAGATGACTTTGTTTTTGTCTCTAGGGTCTTTGCTCTATTCTAGCTTCATCGCTCAGCTTTCTTTCGCTGATGCTGGCCCTCGCCTTTTTGGCCTTTTTTACTATCTACCTGGCTTCAGATTTATGGATATTTTCCCCAGTTCCAGCCAGAGACTGCTGAATTATCACAATGCATAGCCCAAGTAAAGGAACTCTCTGGCCTTCAGTCTCAGTCATTAGGATTCAGCACTGCTTACAACAGGAGCCAACTACTGTATCATTTATTATTGTTTTGATAATTTTGAGTTTATTGTTAGCTAAACTGAAAACAATGCCTGATCTCTGGAATGTTGCTGTCACCACATGCTAGCAAGAGCCAGGTGCTTCAGTAGCAGTAATAGAGCAGCCTGGTGACTTTGGTGTTTGCATGAACTAGAGTCATTAGGAAAACAGAAATTAAAGAGAATAGTTTCAGTCAACATCCAAAGATTAGACAATTTACAAGCCAGTAATATACTAGTCCACATGATAATCATTAAACCTAAAATATTGACTAAAAAGAATCACAAAATTTCCTGATACACATGACGTTTATAAGTTTGCACTATTTAAATTCTGGATGAGTCAGTGTTGTGCAAAGTGTTCTTTGTTTTGTTTTGTTTTGTTTTGAATCAGATCGACCTCAGAACTATGACTCTGCCACTTGGAGCTGGCTTCATTAAGGGACTAAAGCTCCCTGAGCTTAGCTTCTACATCTCTGAAGTTGAAATCAGATCTACTTTGTAGAGTTGTTTTCAGTATTTAAAATAATACTGATAAACTAGCACACACTAGACAATAACACATTTAGTTTTAAGAAACTAAAATTACTATAGCACACTATATATATATATATATGAGTATGCATATAGGTAACATTTTTATGGCTCTGACACACAGAGCATATAAATACTTAATACTTTTTAAATGCCTCAAATATAATGATGAACTGTCCCCACACAGCCACAGTCTCTGATGTTTTGTCACTTTGCCTCTTTCTCCCTTCTCCTCTCAGCTGATGAGAAGTCTCTCTAGGTTCCCTAGGATAAGGAAGTTGAAAGTCTCTCTGACACCTCAATTTTTATGAAGAAAGAGAAGGAAAATAGGAAAATCTCCACATTCTTAATACATCCTATGAAGAATAAATCATAGTTTTAAAACGTGGTATTGTCTTTTCCAATCTGATTTATTCAACCTGAAGTGACATAAACATAGAAAGATCAGAGAGCAGTATGATTTAATGTAAAAATCTGCTCTCACGCCAGACTAGTCTTCACTTGAAATACTACTGTCTTTCTAGGTGTTTCAGGCTTCCCTCTGCCTTTATAGCTTTAGACACATGGTGCTGCCCTGGGGATGACTGTGTTCGTGTAAATTGTGGCACATTGGCTGAATTCCTTTCATCGCATAGCCCCCACTGCAAAATTGAAATAACCAGGTAAAAGTCATCCTCATTTTCCTTGTGCTGACGAATGCTTTGATTTCACAAACCTATTGTTAACTGCTAGCCTCTTACATTTTCCTTAAGAAGCCTCTTGTCCCCTCAATTTCCCTGTACATGCTGGAATTGCTTACTTAACATCATTTTCAAGGCTTGTTTAATTTAATATTTTATTGTTTTAAATTTTAGGTATGTAATATACTGATTATCAGTATATTTTCATAGTTTGAATTTACTCCAGATACAAATAGACCTTAGTTATTAAAAGGGGGTTTTGCAAATTGACTTGTTTTCAAGATCTTCTGTCTAGAATGACTTTGGTATTTCCCAGACAAAAAAGAAGTGTATCTTTATATGTAAAAAGCCCCTTAAATCCAGATAGGATCAGACAAGCTAGAAAACCTGACTGTATCAAGTAAGAATTTCAGCTTTAGGAGTTGAAGCTTCTCGTGTGTGTGTGTGTGCATGCATGCACATGCACACACACACGTGCACCTCTCTCTGCAACCTTTAACATAACAGACGTTCCCTTCCCAGCTCCTCTTTCTCCTCAAACACTCAATGAGATCCTCAAGCTTCTTCAATCCAAGAAGATCTCATTACTTTGGACTTCATGTCATTCATTCTTTACAATAACTGTGTGAGATAGGTTATAGTATCCTCATTTTAGAGAGCTGAAAACAAGGCTCAAAAAGTTAAATCACTTACTTAGGTGAAATAATTATTCTGTAGCAAAGCCAGGATTTTAACTGAGATTCATCTAGAATCAAAGCTCACATTAATTTCATAAAATAATACTTATCCAGAGAAGATCATACAAATGTTGGTTATTTTCATCTAGGGAAGCCAAAAGATGGGAAACTAACTTCAACGAGAATAGCATATGGACATTTGCCAATGGAGAAAAATGTATTTTAAAAAAACAAAGCATATAAGTGCAGAAACTACTGTGGAAATGTTTGAGTCATAAATTGAAGAATAGCAACCCTTCAATTTGGTGGTTTCTTCTAATGGAAAGAAGAAAATCTGAGACCTTTTTGGAAAAGAATGCTTGGGACAACCCAGAAACCTTGAATGACAGGCTGAGGAGTTAGAACTTTATTCCACAGGCCACTGGGAACCCATGGAGGCAGCTGAGAAGACAGGTGCATTTCAAGAAAAGCAATGTGAAAGAGTTTCATAAGGAAGAAATACAGAAAAAGAGACTCAAGCTGAGGGGGTCATTTTTCCAGTTATCAGAGTGGTCTGAGAATAATAATGGGATGGAGATCATGGGAAAGGAACACTTACAATGTCAGAGGAAGGTTAAAGATGGAGTAGAAGGCTATTCGGAACAACTTCCCCCCTGTGTTTTCCTCAATTGGCCATGATTTGTGTGCAAGTCCTAGGCAATATTTAGCAGTCGTTAAGAAGTAAAAACTAAATGTTGATCAGGAAGCACTTAGAAAGTTTGGGCAAATACTGTAAGGAGATAGCACCATTCTGTCTCAAAGTGAATTCCATTAAAAATACATATTATCCTCTTGGAGATATGGGGTAAAAGTGAGAAAAAATGAAGTTGACAGGTGAATCTCTACAATTAGCTTGGTATATTTTAAGCTGACATTTCATCATTGGAAAGAAAAAGAAATGTTCAGTGGAAAACTTAGAGGGCTATTACTGAGTGAGCTATTTGGAAGGACACAGAGTCCAATACTCTCAGTTAGGCTAGAGACTTCCCTATAGCTGGTCACTTCATGCCTGCACTTTACTGGCAAAAGAAAGATAAAGTGTGAAGAAAATTGAAATCACACATGTAAAGCAAACACATACAATTTAGAGAAACAGCAATAATGTAGTATAAAATAAAAAAGATACAACAGCAAACTAAAAATTCAGAATAGACAAAAATAATGAAAAACACAACAGTAAAACAAAAAAGATTAAAGAAAATTAAAGTAAACAAGTAAATATTGACTAAAGGTGTATAAGAAGAAGAGAGGCTATTTAAGGTTAACAAATTTAGCTAAAAGAATATCCTGTTTTAAAGGATAGAAAATACTTACTTTTTATGAATTTCACTAATAAATTCCATATAGTCAACTGAGTTCAGAGTTAACCCTTGGGACGTTTGACCTATCCATTTCCAGCATGACTGCACACATATCCTCCTTCTGAGTCTGGGATTTGCTCTAAAGCAGGTGTCCCCAAACTACAGCCCGGGGGCCGCATGCAGCCCCCTGAGGCCATTTATCCACCCCCACCCCACCCTGCCTCCGCCACACTTCAGGAAGGGGCACCTCTTTCATTGGTGGTCACTGAGAGGAGCACAGTATGTGGTGGCCCTCCAATGGTCTGAGGGACAGTGAACTGGCCCCCTGTGTAAAAAGTTTGGGGACGCCTGCTCTAAATGGTCCACCGCCAAGAGACCAAGGCCCCTGGGCGACTGTCCTTTAGAAAGAAGTCTTTCATTTCCAACACCTGGACTTCTTTACGAATTTGGCAAACAGTTCTAATAAGCACAATTCCGGCCAACTTTTTTCTACCCAGGTTTTACAAGTTAGCAAAGTCTCTGTTACACATAATACAAACATAAGACAGAAGGATTGAGAATATTCACTGGCTACTTTCATGTGGGAAACAAAGGAATGGAAGCATCAGTAAGAGGCTCAACATTCCAAGGGTTCATCCATGGCTACTGCAGGTACCAAGGGGGATTTAAAAATGTGACATATGTTCCCTTATTATGTGTGAAGCTACTATTACTGAAAGAGCAGCTTACAGATAAATCACATGGAGATAAATCAGCAAGAACCACTACTAGAAACAACATTTGTGTCTCTAGTTAAGTTGATTGTTGGAGAAAACAAAATCTTTTTATGAATTTCATTAATAAATTCCATATAGTCATTGATGAGCCATAACCTAAAAATTCTGGTTGGTTACCAACCACACAGTAAGGCTGGAACTCTTAGTCAAAGAAAAACTAAAAGCAAATGAGTTGGTGGTTAGCCGTAGTTACAGCAGAGAGTGAGGTGTGCCTCTGGGGCCAGCCTGCAGACCTGGCCTGTGACTCTGCCATTTCCTGGCTCAACAATCTCTGGCAAGATCCCCCAACCTTCATATACCTCAAGTTCTTCATCTGTGACATAGGGATTTTTATGAGGAACAGATCCTTGCAAAGTAGTAATGTACATAAAGCCTGGCACATAAAACGTGCTCAGTACACATCTGCAATTATTGTTATTATTCTCATAGCAAGGGCTTGCTTGATGTTTGGAAAAGATAATAGCCAAAATATATGGAAATCCTCAAAGAAATCTCAAAATGCAGGGCAGCATTTAAATAGAAGTTAGAAACCTAAGACAAATGCTAAAATTAATGAAAAAAAATTCAAATCGTAAACAAAGCTTCTCCAAAACCTGATTTTTTCTTTTTCTTTTCCTTTTCTTTTCTTTTCTTTTTTTTTTTTTTTTTGAGACAGAGTCTTGCTATGTCTCCCAGGCTGGAGTACAGTGGCATGACCTTGGCTCACTGCAACCTCCACTTCCTAGGTTCAAGCAATTCTCCTGTCTTAGTCTCACAAGCAGCTGGGATTACAGGTGCCTACCACTACTCCTGGCTAATTTTTTGTATTTTTAGTACAGATGGTGTTTCACTATGTTAGTTAGACTGGTCTTGAACTCCTGACCTCAGGTGATTCGCTCACCTCGGCCTCCCAAAGTGCTGGGATTAGAGTTGTGAGCCACCACCCCTGGCCAACACCTGACCTTTCTTAAGAAAGTTTTGACAAAGTGTCTGCAAAAGATAAAAGACACACAAACAATAAGAACTAGTACTTAAGGCATACTTACTTTGATCCAGATACTGTTTAAGCATTTTACATTTAGTTTATTGATCCAAACAATAATATCAGAATGTAGATGTTACTGTAACATCTGATGAAGAGCACAGGGTGGTTAAGTGACTTGATCAAGGCCAAACAACCAGTTCGTGGAGGAGCCAGGATCGAATACAGGCATGAGGCTGCAGTGTCTGCCTCATTAAAGCTTCGGAGAGACTTCCATTATTCCAATGAAGTAAAATTAAACTTTCTCCTCTTCTCAGAAGCCCGTATCTATTGCTTGGATACGCAATACTTTTCTGTAGCTTAATTTCCTTTAGGATTCTTCAGTTGAAACTTATATTTCTATGAGTTTTAATGCTGTGACCCTTGGTTTCTCTCTTGTCTCTCATTCTCCCTTCCTGGGCTATGTGTGAGTCACAGCTAGAGCTAGAAGCCAACAGGAGGAAAAAAAAGACTAAATCTGGATTAAGATCTGTATACCAAAAACAGATTATCTTTATTTCAAAGCCTGTGAGATTATAGCTTTTGTTAACTTTAGAAATGTAGTTGGATTAAATATATATAATACTTACACATTATTGAACAAGATTATTCAGCAATCAACACCATTCTGTTTATAATATATATTATGTTTTCAATATTGTTTAAAAGTGATTTCTGACTAGTCAGCTCCAGACTTCACCTCACATTTTCTCTGTCTCAATTTAATTGACATTTGTAATAATCAAGTCCATTTGCTTTTCAGCAATCCCCACCCTCTCCTGATATCCATTCTGTGGACATAAAACTACAAAACACAAGCCTCTAGAACAAAATATGAGGGAAATAATGGCTTCAGGTATGAGCAATCAGCTATGAGCAAGATACCTTTGAGAAGTATAAAGAAAAACCAGATAGGAAGAGAATAGACCAATCTAGAATGGGATAAGATGGTGACATCACATAGAGGGGCTAGGGCACAGAAGTAGCAACAGATATTAATCAACATTCCTTCCCAGTGACGTATGGGCCAGAGTTCCAGGGCCTCAAAGAACTAATATCCCGAAAGCACAATGCAGCACTCCCTAATCAATTCATAGGGTGACCTCACAGCATCAGTCAACGGAGGTTAGTGGTCATTTTCCATTCACTGTGAAAGAAGAGCTTTTAAGGAAGCCCTTAATCAAATGTAATTAGTCTAGAAGGTAATAGATGATCCATTTAGCCAAGTCTATGTGAAGTAATATAAAGTAACCTTAAGTAGGGTTGGCCTTGGGGCATCTTATTTACCAAATCAAATTCAGTTTGATTTTATGCTGTGTTCAAAACGATGTTGGAGCAGTTTCTCTCCTTTACTTACCTAACATGATCCTGACCCATTGCAGTAACCAAAGATATCCCTTGGTTTTTCTCTCTATACTTACCTTATAGTTACAAAGTGAAGTAAAGCACAATTACCTACTCTCGCCAACAACACATACCATTTTCTTGCTGATGCACTGTTTCTGACAAAAAGTAAATTTGGAAAATACAAAGAATCCCATAGAAAAAAAATACCACCACCACCCAAAAATAACTCCTGTTAATATTCTGATACATGGCCTTTCACTTATTTGTCTTTGCCTTTTTACAGGTTAATAATATAATGAGTTTTTCTTTCCTGTGCTGTCTTATTTTGAGTCTTCTCCAACTTAGACAAATCCACAGGCCTCCAGGAGAACTGGGAGTTCTTGAAGCAGAAAGGCAAAGACACAGTAAACTAGCAAACTTCAGTCTGCTTGATCTACTAAACACGCACTTAAGATGAAAGCAGAAGGGGAGCTAAGCATAAGATTTATGACAAGATAATGAATTGGAAATTGAATAGGAGATGTAAGTTGTCCTCCCCTTGGGAGATTGAGGGTCACTGGGGAGTTGGGACACGCAGATGACCAGACTAAAGGGACCATGGCAGGACAGTCATGTCAGGATCAACGGACTATTGAGCCACTCTTCCCCCTCCTCCTCCCCATGTCCCAGCATCTGGAAGAAGCTGAGCCCATGTCTGCTGGCCTCCTGTGCCTGCAAGCCATGACTCTGCCACGTGTGCTATGGAGAGCTTTTGGCCAGCCTTCTTACTCTTGAGAAAAGGTCTTCCAATCACAGTAGAAATCAGCTTCGCTAGCCAACAGGGTCCCCAGAAAAGAAACACAGAAAGCCTACATTTTCAATTCCCAGCCAAGGGTGAATAACTGACATTTTAATATCTGGTTGTGATTTTTATGAGGCTAACTGGATGTCTTTTTTGTTACTATAAGAGGACTTTAATTTCCTTTGAGTTCCTCAGAAAAGCAAATCCTAAAGCATCCTTTTATATCTGAATTATTTTGAGAAATATATTTTTTTCATTTAAACCTAAGATCACTGCATTATGACTTTAATCAAAAAGAGACAGATGACTCATTCAGAACTTCACAGCTTTTTTGCCATCACTATCACACTGTTCCTAAGCATATTATCCTCAGAGCTGAAAAAAAAAAAAAAAGATTTTGTATGTGTTTGACATATAGTAACAAACATCAGGTTGACAGACATGTGGTAAAAGGTATGTATGGTTGTACATGGAGAGAGCGTGAACAGCATCATTTGCTTAGCCCCAAAGCCCTTGGGGAACAGTCAGTTCAGTTCTCCTTACAGCTCAGGCAAATTGGTGCTCCATGTGAGCGAAGAGCTCCCTTCACCCTGACCCCCGTTGCTGCGGTAATCACATCCATCAGCTCCCGCGCATTTCCCTGTAGGGTGCCCATGGGAGTGGAGGGTGCTGGCTTATTGCCTCTCTGCTGCTTCCCCAAGGGCCAGCCTGGCAGTGGTTGCTGCCTACCCATATGGGAGCTTGCTCCTGGGGAAGTAAACAAACTTATTTTCTACTTTGAAAAAGAGAGGGTCAGGCTTTGCTTTTCTTATCTATACTAGGAAACAAATGCTACTGTTTCTACTTTGTCAGTGATGATGTAACACCACCGAATTTATAAGAATATAAGACTTGTCCATCGCCTATACAGCATTGGAGTCTGAACACAGAGACTCCTAAAGCCTGATTTCTGGTGGGCATCTTGGATCCTCCTGCCAGTTAGATTCACGGTCACCATTCCTCATTTCCTTCATTCACATTTTATTTCTCTGTGTAACCATGCACAGGGCAGCTGCCTTATGAATTTTCATTGACTAAATAATAAATCAAAGTGTGGCCCTGGACATGCCACTGTCTCTCTAGGACTTACTTCCCATCAGTAAATAAGCGGTTGCACTAGGTAATTTCTAAGTTTCCTTGAAGCTTCAAATTTTCTTCTTAGGTTATGCTGCTATCAGTTTACCTGTACTACTTGGCTTTCTGCCTGAACTGCTCTCTTCCCTGAACCAGTAAAGGTGGGCACTTATAAATAGTGTATGGCCCCATGACCTGGGCTTCATCTGTAATATTGTACATCCAAAGACAAAATTTTCCAGCTGAGGGAGGAAAACAGAGCAGGGCATGGAAGTCTGAGAGCAAATCAGGACAGGATAATCATGACCAGAGCAGAGGAGAGAAGCCATCACTCACAGGAGCCATCTTATCCCGAAGGATTGCTGTGGTCAGGGGTGCTTCATCAGGGCTCCATCTGGCTCACACAAAATAGCCACCTCCCTGTGCATGCCTTCTCTAGTTTCCAAATCACTTTCTGATACTAATTTGACTTTCCAATACCAAGAAAGAGATTAGGCTGTGTAATCGATGGAAAAACGTATTTAATTTCATCAGTTAATTAATTTAAATTATGGTTTAAACTTTGCGGTAGGTTGAATAGCCCCCAAAGATATTCAGGCCCTAATTCCTGGAACCTGTGACTATTACCTTTGTAGAAAAGGTGGTTTTGAGGATGTGACTAAGGATATTGAAATAGATAGGGAGAGTATCCTTCCTTAACAGTGTGGGAGCCGGAGAGAGGGGTATCTGACACGGAAGATGAAGGTAATGTGGTAACACAAGGAAGATGCTATACCAGTGGCTTCAAAAATGGAGGAAAGTCTGGGCACAGTGGCTTACACCTATAATCTTAGCACTTTGGAAGGCCGAGGCAGGCAGATTGCCTGAGGTCAGGAGTTCAAGACCAGCCTGGTCAACATGGTGAAGCCCCGTCTCCACTAAAAATACAAAAATTAACCGGGTGTGGTAGTGTGTGCCTGTAATCCCAGCTACCTGGGAGGCTATGGCAGGAAAATCGCTTGAACCCAAGAAGCAGAGGCTACAGTGAGCCAAGATCGCAACACTGCACTCTAGCCTGGGAAACAGAGCAAGACTACATCTCACAAAAAAAAAAAAAAAAAAAAAAAATGCAAAGAAAAAGGAAATGAATGGAGGAAAGGGCCAGGAGTCAGAGAAGGGAAAATATCAGGGGCAACCTCTAGAAGTTGAAAGAGACAAGGAATAAATTCTTTTCTGGATCCTCCAGAAAGAACCAGCGCTGCTAGCACCTTGACTGTAGGCCAGTGACACTGACTGTGGACTTCTGGCCCTCAGGATTTAAGAGCATAAATTTGTGTTGTTTTAAGCCTCTAAATTTGTGGTAGTTTATTACATCAACAATAACAAACTAGCATTAAACTTCCTTGTGATACCAGTACTAACAGTCTTTTGTGTAAGAGTCTAAGTGATTTGAGATAGCCTAAAAATATTTTAAAAATCTAGTTTTTGGACATGCAGACCCTGGACCATGCATAGCAAAAAAACTTCTAAGAAACCTACTGCTTACCCAGGCAACACCTTTAATTTGGACTCACATTTTCTTTCAAACAGCAGTAGGATTCAGTTTCCCCTACTGTGGTGCCTCTGAAAAAGACATCAGTTGGTTGATTTTGCATGTAACTATAAGGCATCTAGTAGGGTCTGACAAAAATAAGCCAAAATAAAGTATCAAGTTTACATATTATTAATTGGTGCACCTACTGTCATTCAAATGCAGCTGTTCTCCCTCACTTTCTTATTACAGAATGCCCTTATTAATCTTCTATAGGCCTCAATGCCAGCCAGCCCTGTCTGGACTGGATGCTAGTCTCCTAGTTCTCAAACTTTAATATGCATTACAGGCATTGAAACCACCTGGAGATCTTGTTAAAATGCAAATTCTGATTCTGTAGGTCTGAGGCAGGACCTGAGATTCTAAATTGTAATAAGCTCTCAAGTGATGCCAGGGCTGCTGGTCTACAGACTACACTTTTAAGCAACAAGGTGCTAGATCATATTCTGGAAGTTTTAGACTAAGGTGGATTTAAACTGGCACTACCGACAACAAAGCCTTGTGGTATTCTCAAACCCTTACAGAACTGACCTGGAAACACCTTTGCTAGATGCAGCACTCTACCCGGCACACTGTCTCTGGTCCTGGCTTGCACATGAAGTACTTCCTTTGTATGCCTCTATCAACGTAACATCCTTGAATTTCATCCTGGTCTTCTGAGAATTTTTTCCTTATCAAGTAGGCACTGACCTTGTAAGAATCTCTTATGCTTTTTCTAAATGCCAGTTCTTCTTCAGTTCCCTGAAATCTTACTTTTAAATATTTCCTTTATCCTGTTCACCTGCACCCCTAGGTTGCAAAGGCTTGCTGTCCTTAAATAAAGGCTTTTTCCTCCTGGTTTGGGTCTGTGTCTAGGCGTAGATTCACCAGCGCCTGGGTCTCAGGAGCTCTCAGGGGCCCAGCCTCCTCCCATAGATGGCTTGCCTTTGCAGGCTCCCAGCAATATCTTAGAATCTATTTCCATCCCTTGCTGTTTTAAAACTACTACTCCCTATGGCATCCCCTATTGATTTCAGGTTCTGATCTGAGTAATGACTCTAGTCTTTGGTTAATTTGTGGAGCACAGACAACCGGTACATCCTGCACCCCAGAAAGGATAAAATATTTTCTCCTCACTTGCTACAGGTTCTCCCAGGTAGCACACTTCCGGCTGTCTCTATCAAAGGGCTTCCCAGCTCTCTGCTGCCCTCTCCTGGTATTCTTTAGGACTGTGCTCACATCAGCCCTTGGAGCACCAAAACCAATCAGATCACAGACCCTGATCCACAAGACCTAGGAAGGGGATCTAAACAGCAAGTTGAACTGGGCATCTACTACCTTTATAAGCATTTTTAAAGTAAGAATTTCAACAGAAATATAGAAGGATCACATCCTTAACAGAGTTTCATTTCTAACAAAATGAGTATCACAAGAATAAGAATAGAGGAGAAAGTCCGGGCACAGTGACTCAAGCCTGTAATCCCAGCTCTTTGGGAGGCTGAGGTGGGTGGGCCACAAGGTCAGGAGTTCAAGACCAACCTGGCCAAGATGATGAAACCCCATCTTCACTAAAAATACAAAAATTAGCCAGGCGTGGTGGCACATGCCTGTAATCCCAGCAACTAGGGAGGCTGAGAGGCAGGAGAATTGCTTGAACCTGGGAGGCAGAGGTTGCAGTAAGCAGAGATCGTGCCACTGCACTCTAGCCTGGGTGGCAGAGCAAGACTCCATCTCAAAAAAAAAAAAAAAAAAAAAAAAAAAGGAAACTTCAGAGCACATTCAAAGAAGAAAGAAGAGTCCAGTTTGCTAAACTAGTTGTTTCCAGGTCTAGCTGGAAAGATTTCAAGAAATATTGTCCTCTGGGTCCCATTCCAGTTCATTCCTGATTACTTATATTTTTAATAACCTTCCGAGTGGTTCTAATACTGTTAAGAGCTCCTTGTTTCGACTATAAAATATGATAGATATGAGTAAAAATCTGGTCATATTAGAGCAAATATCAAATGACACAATCATATTTTATAGACAACTTTTGAATATTTGTAAGGAGCAGCAGACCCCACATAAAAGGGTGCTTTGGTTTGTTTTCAAAGCATAGGTCCTCCTGACCAGACTTCATTCTCTGGCCTACGGCCATTCTTCTGTGTTTGCCCAGCCTCCTGCCTCATTCAGTGTTTAATGCCGACCCAGAAAGGGAATCCACAGCTCCTCCTGACTAGGCGCTGCCCCTTCACCCTAGTACCACAGTCTCAGCCCACTCAGGAAAGCTCTACCACTTCATGCCTTCCAAGCAACACACCCCTCCCTCTCAGACTGTGCTGCCTGCTGCTCTGTGGGCAGACCCAGATGGTGAAGGCCTGGGGTACAGGAGACAAGTGGAGCTGTACTAACAAATGATATGATGAAGCTTCTTGACACTGTTTTGCTCCTAATGTTGCTTCTATTTAATACTATGTTCTGATTCTATAAAAGTGATTGTCTCTCCCCTTGGCTGTAATCTTTCCCATCCTATCCTACTCATCATAAGTACCACCCTTTCCCAAAAGACTTTCCTGACCACACCACCTCTCCCTAGTCAGAGTCCCCTTGTACTTCTCTTATGTACCATTATTTTGCATTTAACATGCTTTCATTTTGTTTCAAGATGTGGAAGTTCTCTCTTACTTAACATGTTGTATTTTGAGTTGTTACACTGCAAGACTATCTCATCTTTATACTTCTTTATTACCCTGGAAAGGCGGAGCACAATGCCTTGCACATAGTGGGTGTTCAGTTAATATTTGCTGATTGCATTTCTTCCAAGCATCACTGGCTCAAGCCTTAAAAATAAAAACCCAATCCTGGTAATTATGTCTTTCTTACTCACTTGGCTTTTTCCCTTTCAATTCACCAGGGGTTACCCAATATTCTCTTATTCCTCAGAGGCTAGCCTCCACATTGCTTACCTCCTTACCTCCTTTAGCACCCATTTCTCACCTCCTTTGGATGATCATTTTGATCCTCTAGACAACCTCAAAACTCCTCCCCAGTGTTTACTCTGCTTAGCTGGAAAATTACTGGCAACTTAGAATTTGCATTTTTAATCAGGCATTGCATCGGATTTTTACTGTATTATTCTTAGTTCCTCTTGCATTTAAGCTACTGCGGGGTATATGGGTGACTGCATAAATATAAATAAGAAAGTATTTTGCCTTCATCATTTTTTAAAAAAAACACTAAGCATTAATTTTAAATAAAGCAATTTCACTTTATCTTCCTTGCATGGAAACATTGCCTGTTATTTTTAAGGTAAAAATAAAGGCTCTCGTAGGGCAAAACCTAACTATTCCAAAGCCCCTTCTGGAAACAAAGGTTGTTTAAATGCAGTTAGACCTTTTGCCCAAGGTACACCTTCCAGAGGAGTTGAAAGCAGTACGCTTCATTCCACTCTGCTCCACCATGTTCCTATCCTATAGTTCTGGTCCATTATAGCTTATTTCTGATTCTGGGATGGGACGTGTGATCTGTCCATATATAAATCTGATCCTCATTAAGCTGTCTAACTCCAGGCAAAACCCAGCTCTGTGATTATGGCACGGAACTGCTAGAGCCTGCCAGGTTTGTCTGCTACAGTTTTACTTCCTGTGCAGCGGAGTGTCCCTCTCCCAGGTGTCTGGCTTCCTCTGTCATCCGAGAGAACCACACAGCAAACCAACACACTTAAGTTCCCTGCATTTAGGCTCTTTGCTGCCCTCTCCTGATGTCCTCTGACACTGACACCCCAACCCAGGAACATCAGAAGGGAGCCTCCATCTCTCTTCTCACTGCTGTCTCACTCCCATGCCTGACAGCCACTGAATGATCTGCAAATGAACCAGAAAATTTGATTGTCTGAAATGGAATTCAAATTATCTATGCTCTTCAAATTAGCTGAGATATGAAATGACTTCTCAAATCCTCAACAGAAAGGCAATGGGATGCCCAACAATGTGGTTAGTTGTTAGGGGGGTCCAGGGAGCTGAGAGAGGAATTGACTATGAAGGCACAGGTTCCTCCAGCTCTCCCAGTTACTAGTAGGATTTCCTTATGCCAAGTTGTTTGGGCCACTTATGCTTCATTTCCCACACCCACAAAATGAATATGACATTACCTCTGGGCCATCTGAATAAGCAAAATCCCAAAATAGCACTCAGATAGTGCTTATTACTGTGCCAGGCACTGTGCTGACAGTTTGGTGTACTCCATCTTTTAATCTTCCTAACATCTACAGGAGACAAAGACTACCCCAATCCCATGTTACAAATGGAAAGACTGGCTATGGGTACTTTTTTAAATGTTGTAGTGTGTTGGATTCGACTGGGATTTTTACTTAGGACGACAGAAGCCGAAGCTGACAAAAATAGCCACATGGTGAATATGCAGTCACAAGGAAGTGGGGAGATGACTGGTAGGGCAGAAGGAGAATGAGGAACAGTGGAAGTCACACAGAGAAGGGCTTGGATGGGGCACTGAAGAGCATGGCTGTGGACGCAGCCTCCCTAGATTTGAATCTTATTTTGGCCAATTATTAGCTAATCTCAGGCACTTAACCTTTCTGGCCTTTGTAAAATGGGGATAATAACAAAACCTACCTCACTGGAAATATTACAGGTAAAACACTTAGCAGAATGCCTGGTAGACAGTACGTGCTCAATTAAAGGCTAGCTAGTGGCTTAATCACTTGTGAACATGCACAGTTTTTCTCTCAGTAAGGAAGATCAAAAGTTGCAATCCCAGCAAGTCATTTAATATGTGAATAAAACTGGCCTGTGGGGTAGGTTATTTTTAAGGATCCAAGAGAATTAGCAGTGGGCCAGAAGCATAGTTTAGGGGTCCTAGAATGTAGAATGACAGAGTCCTGGACTGTGGCAGGTGGCTTCCGGAAGACCAGGGACCAGGAGATGAGTCCAAGGGAAGAAAAACAAAAAACTGCATTTTTTTTCTTTTATGTCCCTTTACTTACTGTCTACACACACACACACACACACACACACACACACACACACACAGTCTCCTTCTCTGGCTGAACAGATTAGCTATCAGCCTTATCCCTCATGCCTGCTGCAAGCCCTAGACGGCACTCTAACCTTCAGCGCTACCTCAGCCCATGCCTGGGTCCTTGGCTTGCCAGCCCAGCAAAGCAAAAGGTGCCAAACAGCTAATAAGCAGCACGTCTGGCCACTTCACTGGTGGACATGAGAGTCAATAATCAGTAGTTGCAACAGTGCATGAGCCTGGATGAGGACCATCTGTCTGGCAGGTATGGTTTAATTGTACTAATTCTCAAATCAAAAATCAGCACATATCAGATGGCCGAAGGCCAGCTAGCCAGCTCCCTCCGGTCTCCCTTCCGAACAGGGACAGACGAGAGGACTTGAAGCCTTCCTGAACCATTACCTTTACCAGTGTAGTTATGTTTCTTACTCCCTAGCTGTTTTTCTGTAGTGTTTCACAATAAAACCCTTAAAAAGATGAGGAACAGTGTGCTTATCTCACTCGTATAAAGGAAGAGAGAGTGGTGCATTTTATCTACTTCACAGACTGTCCGCTACTAAAAGGAATTCCTTAGAAAACACCTAACTCCACTATCCAGAATGGAAGGTAACCCCGTTGGGTGTCTTAACTTTCCTGAGGAAGGACGTGAACATGGGAATAAAGGGCTCAGGAGAATAATGTCTGCACTTCAAATGGAAATATGCAGTTGAGTGACCTGCCTCTGGCCATAATTCAAAGTAGCCATCAAACTGGGCTCTCTTGATTTTCCTCCCTACTCTTTCCTTTTTTTAACTTCCAGATGGGCAGGCACTGAAGTCTCAAGGAAACAGTTCTTCATTCTAGATCTCTGCTGGGTTAGAGCTGAACCAGCAGTCTGAAATTTGCATCTCTATCAGTCTTCTCTGACACCTTCTTCAAAAACTCTTGGAATCATTGCCTCTAGCTGACTTCTTATATTTTGGCTGGAACTTCATTTTAGAAAAGACCATCGTTTCTCATCAACCTCAGACTTTGTTCTTCCTCTGTGTGGCTTTTCTACTTTCCCTGGATGAATAACCTGTAGTTGATAGGAAGACTTCATCTTCCCTCCAGCTAAGTTAAATCATTAGAGCAACTTCAAATTTAGAAGCCTCCATTTCTTAAATGTATTTAAAGATTTATTTGTCTGAACTGTTCTGGGTAAAAATTTTTTTCTCATTTAAGTTTTATTAATTCAAAAGTGTTTCTCTGATTTTAGAGTTCTTACAGCACCTTGGACTAAACACAGACATGAAACAGGATTCGGTACATCTTACATATTAAGGGTGAGTTCCCACTTCGCAGTAAAGGGAGAGCCCTGAGTCAGATCCTTGCCTTTCTCACTTTCTGGAGCCCAGAGATTGTCTTTATTCCCAGCAGTTACTGTGACCAAGTCTCATCTGTAAGCCAAACTAGGCATTTATTTATTTATTTATTTATTTAGACTAAGTCTTGCACTATCATTCAGCCTGGAGTGCAATGGTGCGATCTCAGCTCACTGCAACCTCCGCCTCCCAGGTTCAAGCGATTCTCATGCCTCAGCCACCCAAGTAGTTGGGATTACAGATGCCCGACACCATACAAGGCTAATTTTTATATTTTTAACAGACAAAGGGTTGCACCATGTTGTCCAAGCTAGTCTTCAACTCCTGACCTCAAGTCATCCACCCACCACAGTCTTCCAAAGTGCTGGGATTACAGGTGTGAGCCATGGCACCCAGCCCAAACTAGTTATTTTAATCTTTTCAGTCTGCTAGAGCACAATTCCATAACTGGATAGCCTATAAACAGCAGCAACTTATTTCTTACATTTCTGGAGACTAGGAAGTCCAAGGTAATGGCACAAGCAGATTAACTGTATGGCGAGGACCCACTTCCTAATTCGTAAGTGGTGTCTTCTTGCTTCGTTCTCACATGTGGAAGGAATTAGCTAACTCTCTGGGTTCTCTTTTATAAAGACACTACTAAGCACATACATAAGGGCATAGCCGTCATGACTTCATCACCTCTGCATCTCCTAGTACCTTCTAATACCATCATCTTGAGGGTTAGGATTTCAACATATGAATTGGGCGGGGGGGCGGGTACAAAAAATCAGAATATAGTGTTCCACTACTCACTTTCTCAAAAAAAAATCTCCTATCTCTCTCATATAAAAAATATGTTCATTCTATCTTAATAGGCCCTGAAGCCTTAACTTGTTCCAGCATCAATTCAAACCACTTAAATCCAGAGTCTCACGTAAATATCATGTAAATCAGAAATGGGTGAGACTCAAGGTATGATTCCTCCTGAAGCAAATTGCTCTCCAATTGTAATACCGTGAAATCAAACAAAATACGTGTTTCCAAAATAAAATTATAGGACAGACACAAGACAGACATTCCGACTCCGAAAAGGAAAAACAACAAAGAAGGAAACTGTGATAGGTTCCAGCAAGTCCCAAACCCAATCGTGCAACCAGTATTAAATCATAAGACTTGAGAATAATCTTCTTTCATTTCACATGTTGTCTTCTGGACATTCTTGGACAAAAGTTGGTCTCCCATGGCTTAGCTGGGCAGAGCCCATGCTGCTCGTCCTACAGCTTGCAGTTGGGTGCCTGTATCTCTCCCAGCCTGGAATCCCAAGCAAGTGGCTCTTCCAGTTGAGGGTCTCTGGGGTAACACTTCCCTCACGGCTGCACCAGGCGTCGTCCTAGTCAAAGACTCTCCACAGCCACCCTGCCCTCTCAGCAGCCCTCTTAGTTTAGTGCTTGAGGCTCTGAGAGGTCCATCTTTTGAAATCTAGGTGGAGGTAGCCATGTCTTGCCAGCTCGTGCACTGTGTGAAATGACACCACATGGGTGCTACCAAGGTTTTCTGTCTGTGCCCTCCTGAGGAGCAACCACCCCTGCATCTAGGCCTGCTGGAGCTGAATCTGAGGTAGTGAAAATGTACTCGGTGGCAGTCAGGTGTACAGGTAGCAGCTTTACAGAAGTACTGGACAGTGAGGCCAAGTTTCCATGGGCCTCCCCTTTGAAACTGTTCTGACCCCAAAGCTCTTGCACATTGGGCCTTTGGTAGGAGTGGAGGCCTCAAAGCTTTCTGAAATGCCTTTGGGGGTCATTCTTCCACTCTCTTGATGACTAGCACTTGGACAATCTGTACTAATTCCTTATCAAACAGCTGTTCACCCACACCTATGCATTACTAGCTGGGTTATTCATCTACTGACTCTTGTTTGTTTTACTTTAGCCAAGGGCTGCTCTTAGGAGCTTAATTAGTGACACTTCTGAACTGTTATATGCGTGAACTACGTGCACTCTTGTAGTCCAATAAAGCTCTTGAGCTGAGAGTTGCAGGTGCTTTCACAAGAAGCCATAGGCATGTGGAAGAGGAGAAGGGCAATGGGAGATGGGCAGGACACCAGCACCTGAGTGACACTTCCTTGCCTAAGATCCTTCCATTGATTTTCCACCAATTTAAGATTTAGCTAAGCTCTTTGTCTTTGCTTACAAATTCTGTCTCCTGTCTAACCTTGTAAGAGCATCTTCTACCACTGAATCCCAGATAGCAACACCCACTGTGACTGTCACGCTCTGTCGCACGTTCACTCATCTGTCCAGGCGGTTGCTTCCACCTGTGTTACCCTCGTTAGGCCTAACGAACACATTTTCTCCTTCAAGACTCCATTCATGAGCTCTCTCTTCCCTGATGCATTTCCAGCAGTTAGTCTCCTCTATTCCCTGTGCCTGCACATTGCATGTATTGCATTATAACAATGCCTTTTGTATTTTTCAAATACATATATGTATATTTTTTGTATACTATATATAGAATATGTATATCTAGTATATATCCACTATATATAGTAGATACACATAATTATATATAGTATATATAGTATGCAAATATATATGTTTTTGAAAAATACAAAAGACCATTGTTACAATATGTATATACTATATATCTACTATATATTTGATTATAAAACAAATACCTCTTACATTTAAACAGAACAAATGAACCAAAAATTCACTGAAACTACCTCAGAGAGAGAAATATCTTCAATAATTTGGCAACCATGCTACCAGACAATTATGTATTTCTTTACAAACACATGCTCACATACACAATCACATAAATTTATTCAGGTATCATTATCTTCTATTATTTTTGTAATCTGTTTGTATTTTGTATTCAACAGTATGTGGCACTCATCCTTCAAAGCCAGTAAATGAAGATCCACACCTTCATGTGTAATGGCTGGGTATGTTTGATTGTAAATATAGGTTCTCATGGGTTTATCTAGATCTCTCTGTGTGAGTCATGTAAGCTATTGTTTGTTTGCTGTCAAAAGCCCCATCATGGCCGGACCTAGCAGGGCAACTGCTTAGTTAACCTGTCTGCCTCCACCTTTTGGCAGCTGGAGGATGGTGCCTTTGACTGCTCTAAGGAAAGAGCAGCTCTTTCTTTTAGCTTAGTAGTTTCTATGTCTTTTAAAAATACCTTTTTACAAGGCAAAAGTGGGTGACCACAATCCATTAAATCATATCCTTCATTACTGATTACCTAATTAAATCAGGAAAGCCTCACAACACCTTAGAGCAATGGATTTTAAACACATTTGATCATGACTCACTTTAAGAAACACATATTTTTATCATGAATCAGTATGCTTTTATATAAACAACATTTATAAAATGACTCTTACAGCATGCAATGTATTCTGATATTTTCCATTCTATCTCATTTTAAATATATATTTTTTAGTGAATATGATATTGTATTTATTTATTTAAATGTGGATATAACTCTCTAAATTGATGTCTAGAGTCACTACTGGATTACAACTAGAGTGTGTAAAACATGCGTGTAGGATACCAGGAGGAAGACTGTTGAGGCCTGTTAGTCCTGCTGCCATTTGGGGGAGCTTTCCAGATTCACCATAAGCATATAACCCTGAAAGAATATTTTCTTCTCCTAGCTGCTGAAGGTTTTATATTTTAAATACCAATCTCACTATTACCACTACCACTAGGTAACCACATACACATCTATTCTCACTGACAGAAATGGCTTCCAGCAATGAACTTTTGAGGTATTATACTCATGTGCCAAATAAAGACATTGTATGTGTCAGTACATACACACACACACACACACACACACACATACACACACACACACACACACACAAAGTGGTCCAGGCTAGGCCGAAACTGAAACACAGGAAATAGAGTCCCTCTTCATAATGCAAGGGCAGTCTAATGAAAAGAAAAGGATAAGACAGTTTCAGACAGATTGAAACCCTTAACAACGTTCTGGGTCTGTGATTCATGGTGATATCAGAGGCTTCAAGTGAGGCCCCAACTGCCTTAAGCAAAGTCACCCTCTTCCCAGCACAAAGGACAAACTGTCCAGGTCCAGTTTTCTTCATTATTGGGAATTCACCTCACCTCCCATCCTTACTTCCAGTGTAAGAAAGTAAATCTTCTATTAATTCCCCTTCATAAGGACCAAGAGGTCTCTGATACCTCCTTTCCCCTACTAAGTGAACCTCTGGCAGGACTCTCCCCACCCCCACGATTAGCCACTCCCCTGCTCTCCTTCCTCACCTGAACCTACCCATCAGAAATTACTTTCCAGCAAAGACATTGGAAAGAATTCTAAGAGTGACATTTTCTTTTTGGCTCTTTTCCTTTAGCTTTCTTTTTGAATGACAGCCCTGAGAAGTAGGGGTTACAGATGAATTTGTCATTTTTTTGTTGATGTTACTCTATTAGATGACAGCACCAGCCAAGCATCTGATATCTCACATATCCCTTTTTTATCCTAGCCACCTATAAGTCCTCAAAAAAACAGCACTAGGATTCAGATCTTGGGTTGTATGCCAGGAGAAGCACTGAAATTTTGGGAGAAAAAATACTGTTCCAGAATAGGCGCTTTTTAAATGTATTTATTGCTGACTTATGCAGCTTCTTGGTTTTGCCTATTTTAATCAGGTACACAGCTGATGTGTATGTATAAATTTATCATGTAATGTAATCATTTGATAATTGAGTGTGCTATGCTTCTCAGATTGCAGGACACAATTCGAGGTTCTGTGAGGAATATAAAAAAGTAAAGAATGTATTCCTGGCTTTCAAGAAAAAACAGTTCTGCAGGAAGAACAGGGTGCATGTATATGAGTATGTATAGCAACCAGTGCTAACTACAAATTAAGTCATTTAGAAAATTAGTTCTCTAGTAGTCCAAAGCAGGTTTTATGAAAGTGGGCTCTAGACAAAGAAGTAAAACTTGACGTGGATCTGCAAGATAGGTAGCTTTCAAACCATCTGCTGCTTGAAGAATAGATCCTGGATTGCTAAATAAAACAACGGTCATCTGGTGAGATCTGGGAAGTGAGTAAATCCTTCAGGGTTCCAGAGCTACCCTGGACGTCAAGTTTAGGACTGGACCAAATCAATCTGTTCTGCATGCTTAGATCATAAACACATAAATAAATCCTTCAATTTGCAGTGTGTCATCTAGTCCCCCATTTTTGATGAATTTTTTGAATGCCGCCTCTAAGCATGTATTTCTAAAAGCTCTCCAGACAGCAATCTATGTTGGGTTGGCTCAGTGCAGAGCATTCTGTGGAATCCACAGCTAATGAATGATTGGAGAACAAATGTGAACAGTGATTGAATGGCAGTCACGTACAAGCTCATTTGATACTGCTCTGGGACCTGCAGTGTTGTTCTTAAATCCCTCAGCTTTTCCTTGATAAATTAGTTACAGTATTTATAATATGCAGCCAATAGTCTAATTATAAGAATGTTTATCTCTTGCATGCGAAAGGCAGGATAATGGGAAGGAAAGCACGTTGGTTTAGAAATTGGAACAGACCTCGATTTTGCAGTTAACTCCCTGTGCAACCTTGGGCAAGCCACTTACTCTCCCTGAGCCAAATTATCTCATCTACAAAATGGAGGTAATACTTACCAATTCACAGTGGGTGTGAGGATCAATTTGAGGACAATATATACAAAACGATTTTATAAACTCTAAATCACTGTATAAGCTTAGGGTATAATTGTTTTTCTTCATCACTACCAGACGATTTAACTGCTAATTGGTGATGTTACAGAAATTCATCATTAACATTTTGTTTCATCAAGTTCTAGAGCAGTGAATCTGAACTTCGATGGTAGATGTAAATGAAGATAACAAGAAAGAAGAACAATGACGATGACAGCTATTACTTATTTGCACTAACTATACAGCAGGCACTATCATAGAAGTTTCACACATACTGTATCATTAATTCTCATAACTCCATGAGGTCGTTTCTGCTATTACTTCCACTTAGCAGACAGGTAAGGTAAGACACAGAGAAGTCATCCAGTAAATAGAGAAGCTAGATGAATTCCAATCTAGACACTAAAATCCATGTTTTAAATGACACCCTCTTTCCTGAGTAAACAGAGACACTCACATTTCATAATTTCCCTAAAGATCTGTGGATCACAAATTTAAAGCTCCCACTTTGCAGGAAAATAATAGTTCACGGTTAATTTTCTTCAGAATGTATGATTCAGTTACACGTATTTTCTTCCCCTAACACTGCAGCTATATTTCAGGAGAAACACACACATAGAGACCTAACATGGAATTTCCTATTCCTCACTTCTACCTTCCCTCCTTTTTATCCTGATTATATGTGAACGTCTGTGTTTGAAAATGTGAATGCTAGAGATCAATGTGCTCCACTCTTACCAGTCCATGAGTTCTCTTCTGTCACCCTGGCCAGGTAACTTCTTGCTGAGAACAGCATGAATGTTGAGAATGCACTGCTGCTCTGTCCTTAAAAGAGAATATTGTTTGGATGAATGTCGTCCTACTTCAGAAATCAAAGAGCTTTCTCCAGAGTTGGCAGCCCGTGGCTCTTAGAAAGGAAATTTAAACAGCTTCCCTAACTCACAGGGAAACCTGCTACCAAAAGAAGTACATATGGAGCAAATGTAAAGTGTTGCTCAAAACGGCCATCCTGAATAGCAATTTTCAGTTGGCAAACTCCTTCCCAAAATGTTCACTCCAGCAAGATGTCTGAGAAGGCAGATATGCGGTACCACAACTGCATGCCGAGGTGCCCTGGAAGACGTGTGAGGCCTCTGGTGCTGGGAGGTTCCAGCTGGAACAGAGATTCTGAGGTCACAACTTTCATTCCAGAAGTTTTTGGATAGCATGTAGCTCATTCTTATATATATTTTGCGGAGTGAGAAAAGAGAAGATTTCAGCAGCATACAGCTCAAAACTCCCAAGAAGTCATTACGGGAGAATTGCCACACTCCAGAGTGTCGGCTTTTTACCTTGACAACATTTCCCTAGGTAACATTAAAAATATGTCATCTATAAAATTAAATGACATTTGTTTTAAATGTTCTTTCTTGTTCTCACTCTTTTTTCTCATGAAAAATAGAGTGCATTTAATTGTTTGTGGGGTGCTGGGAAAGAGATGGCAGACACACCCAGCAAGAATGAGGATTAGGAAAGCTAATATCATCACTGTGTTAACATTTGCACACATTATATCATTTTATCCTCCTTACAAGCTTACTGGGTGGACACTATTATTTTCTTATCCTGAGAAAACTGAATCACAGAGAATCTGAGTATCTTACCCAAGGTCACATAGCTGGTTATTAAGAGTATTTGAACCTAAGCATTCTGGCTCCTCAGCTACTAAACTCTACTCTGAAAACCAACATACTGTTTCTTTTGTTTGAGATGGAGTCTTGCTCTGTCACCCAGGCTGGAGTACAGTGGCACCATCTCAACTCACTGCAACCTCCGCCTCCCAGGTTCAAGCAATTCTCCTGCCTCAGTCTCCTGAGTAGCTGGGATTACAAGTGCATGCCACCAAGCCTAACTTTTTTGTATTTTTTAGTAGAGACAGGGCTTCACCATGTTGCTCAGGCTGGTCTTGAACTCCTGACCTCCTGATTAGCCTGCCTCAGCCTCCCAAAGTATTGTGATTACAGGCATGAGCCACCACACTTGGTCAACATACTGTTTCTTAACAAATATTTATAACTTACTCACTCTGAGCATGTGAATTGGAGGAAGAAAGAAACAAAACTTTATTGCATACCGACCTAAATTTAACATTAAGTTGAATGACATAGTATTATCCCTATTTTAATTCCAGTTTCATTGTTTTCTTTGCAGAAATGAAAAAAGCAGAGGTTAAGGAATGTGTTCAAGGTCACTCTGTAAGAAAGTAATGGACCCAGAATCCACGGACCATCTGGGACCCTGATATCATCAGGAAAACAAAAATGGTTACTAATCAAAGAAGCCTCTTGATCTATTGATCTTCCCGCTGCCTTTTTTTTTTTTTTCTTTAATAGGAAGTGGACCACCACCTCAGAGAGGACTGAGATAGAGGAAGCTGTGGCAGAGCTGTCTGGCAAGATTCTGCATAGCCTTCTCTTTCATGCCCTTATTCTTTTCTTTTTTGGGTGGGGAGAAAGAGTCTCACTCTGTCAGCCAGGCTGGAATGCAGTGGCTCAATCTCAGCTCACTACAACCTCCGTCTCCCGGGCTCAAGCAATTCTCCTGTCTCAGCCTCCCAAGTAGCTGGGATTATAGGCATGTGCCACCACACCCAGCTACTTTTTGTATTTTTTTAGTGAGACAAGGTTTCACCATGCTGGCCAGACTGGTCTCGAACTCCTGACCTCAAGTAATCCACCTGCCTTGGCCTCAAAAAGTGCTGGGATTACAGTCATGAGCCACGCACCCAGTCTTCATGCCCTTATTTTTACACCAACTTTAAAGTGGCCTCTGAATTTGGACCTCCTAGCTCCTCCTCATCTTCCCAGCCAACCCACCCCTCAGAATTGCTTCTTACACCCCTTTGGACTCCACTCATTTCTTGGTTTCCAGATATCTCATCTCATGCTGCCCACTCGTGGTTCCTGTCTAGCACTAGGCCACTCCCTCATATTCTCTTCCCACTTACAAGGCAGGGTAAAGAACATGAGGTCCAAAAGCTGATCTCCTCCACCGGAAGCTCACAGCATAACCAGAAATTCAAAAAATGCACATTTGTGGAACAACAGATCACAACACCAAGACAGCTTGTAAACATTGAGTATGTGTGAAGATTTAAGAAAGAAGCAGAGAGTTCAAAGGAATTCAGCATAAATCTAGGCTATTTTCTAGGAGCCTGGTGACAGCTGAGATTTCTGCTTACTGACAAGTCCAGAGCAAAGCAACCTCCCCAGTGGCCACAGTTCTGACTTTCAATGGAGATTAGCTAACTACCTACCAATGAACAAGCCTGTATGCTTTTAGCATGTAGTATGCAAAAGCAACCCAGAGGGCTTCTTTATTTATACGGCTAGACAATGCATCTCCCTCGGATCTGCACAGGGAGGATAGCTACTTCTGAGGATGCAATGGCACGGCTTTTAGCTCAAACTTTGACATGCCACCCCCTCCCTCCTTCCTTTTCTTACCCCACAATCATTACCCTAAAAGAATTTTCACTTTAGAAAGTAACCTTGCTGGGCTGAAGCTTGAAGTTTTAAAAGCCCCCTAAGGTTTCATTTTGAG
The DNA here is from genome assembly GCF_048565385.1 of Saimiri boliviensis. Classification (NCBI taxonomy): domain Eukaryota; kingdom Metazoa; phylum Chordata; class Mammalia; order Primates; family Cebidae; genus Saimiri; species Saimiri boliviensis. The sequence continues at coordinate 80,025,354 of NC_133450.1, forward strand.
AACTCATCGTGGACTTTAGATTGACTTTCTCTTGAAGGCAGCTTAAACCTGGTTCATTTGGGAGCACAAAAGAGAAGGTTTAAGAATCCCAAGGCTTCAATTGCCAGCTGTCTTATTTCTCTGTTCACATTTTTTCTTCTTTCCGGCAAGATTAAGATGAGTGAAATAATTTCTTTCTTTTTAGTTATCATTGTAACATTCCAGTTTTCCATTACTGTCAATTTCTTGAAACTTGTCTCATTAGCATTTTCAGAAGAGTTTAAAAAAACCTTTCATCAAGCAAAAAATGTGCATGATCTCTAAATGCAAGTAAGTTGTCATGGGATTTCACTGACATAAATTTGTCCTCTCTTGTCTTCATTTCTGCTTTCTCAGTTCTTCTTTTGATATCTTAGAGCAAGCGTCTCCAACCTGTAGCCCACAGGTCACACACAGCCCAGGACAGCTTTGAATGAGGCCCAACACAAAATCACAAACTTTCTTAAAACATTATGAGATTTATTTTTTATTTTTTTTTTATTTTTAGCTCTTCAGCTGTCATTATAAGGGAATGTGTTCTCTTTCTGGGTCCACCGGGTGACGTAGTTTTAAGGGCAAGAACTTCCCAGCACCATGCCTGCTCCCAGCTCTCTCCATCAGGGAGATTTAATAGTCCCTGTTTTAATTTTCACAGGCATGGGAAGAAACTAAGAGTCAATCACTCTAGCAGAAGTTTTAAGGAACTCCTTTCATTGGCCAGGGGTCTTAGAGAAGGTGGGGGTTCCTCCCAGGTTGAAAGTCCCCTTCTTCCACACCCCTTCAGACTCCATGTTTGGGTCCCCTTCCATGAACACTCGCTTAGTGGAAGCCATCTTTCTCTATCCTGGATTTCCCCTCTGGAGTCCCCTTCCACTTTCTCTTGTGGAAGCCTGTCTTCCCCTCCTAAACTCCATCTCTCTCTATTCCCTTCCACTCAGTGTGGTAGCTGCTTTCCTCTCCTGGATTCCATCATTCTGGGTTCTCTCTCTCAGTGTGAGAGGAGCTTTCCTTCTCTGGTTTTCCCACTCTGGGAACCCTTCTCATTCAGTGTAAGAGCGGCTTTTCTTTCTCTCGCTCAGTGTGAGAGCTGTTTCTTCCTCTCTCCTTCTCCGTTTTCTCTTTCTTTACTAAATAAATCACTTTTTACAAACACCTTTGAGTCCAGCATTTACTTTCACAAGCGCACTATGCCATGGTCTCCTCCCCCATTCTTGGGGAGTGATAGACCAAGAACCTGGAGAAACGTCCTCTTAGGGGAACTGAGGGCTCCCCTGAACCACTACAGTTAATGTTAATGCATTTTAGGTGTGGCCCAAGACAATTCTTCTTGTGGGCTCAGGGAAGCCAAAAGATTGGATACCTCTGTTTAGAGCCTAGGAACCATACCCATAGTTCTTTAGAGACTTGGAAATAAGTGGCCTAGATTAACAAACAAAGCATCTTGGAAGCAAGGTATAAACAATGATTGTGGGGCTGTTATACGACACTACCTAACACTTCTAAGAACAAAAAAAGAAATTGCAAAAAGCTTAAAAGAAGCAATCACAACACAATAACATTCTAGAGGAAATCAACCCATGACTACAGGGTTTTCTGCAAACTTCACATATTTTTTTGTGTTTTTAAAAGTAAGAAGGAGAGTTGGGTTACTGAGCAAACCTAAGGAGTCTTGGGTCTCCTTATTGCCAATACAACTAGCAGGTAAGAGCTCCCTGGTGTTACATCTCAGTGATGGAGATCTAATCAACTCTTTATTTCTCCTAACCTGAAAGTACTTTTGTAAATGCACATGGATTAGCACTAAGGAGCTAATTATTTTGTAAACTGAGATCACTCTTCTAAAGAGACAAACTCTCCGAAGATCTAGAGCAACAGCATCTTTTACAGCATTTCCTGGAAATGGAGACATTGAATTGGAAGTTGCATCAGCAAATTAAGCATGCATTCTCCTGTGGGAACTGGGACATTTTGAGTTAGGAAATGTGGGTCTTGTATGTAATAGCAGACAGGGAAGACATACAGACTCAATGGCTTTCAAGCCAAAAATGCAGAGTTGGCAAAAACCTAGAGTAGCTCACTCCTTAACTCCTAGGTGATATTTTCTTACAGCTCCCTTTGTTGGAAAATGTGTAGTACCCACAGGACAAAGAAAGTATTGTTAGTAGCATTTTTGAAATGGGAAAGGTTCCCTTGTGCCCCCTTGCTGGGCATGCAATAGGGGTGTGACTCCCTTCTTCAGTGTCCTGCTGCTCAAACCTTTAGGGGAGCATAAAGATGGGCAGGTTGTGGGGCTCTGACCCAACGGCAGTGTCTAGGTGTGAATGTTTACAGCTGAAGCCCCAGTGGGTGTGTGTTGCAGGGTGCTCTCTTAGTTTGCCATCCATAAGTGACTTATGTTTTTTTCTTTTTACTTACTTTTTTTTTTTTTTTGCATTTTAGGTTTTGGGGTACATGTGATGAACATGCAAGATTGTTGCATAGGTACACACATGGCAGTGTGGTTTGCTGCCTTCCGTCCCCTCACCTGTATCTGTCATTTCTCCCCATGCTATCTCTTCCCACCTCCCCACCCCCCGCCCCTCCCCCATTGCCCCCCAACGGACCCCAGTGTGTACTGCTCCCCTCCCTGTGTCCATGTGTTCTCATTGTTCAACACCCGCCTATGAGTGAGAATATACGGTGTTTGATTTTCTGCTCTTGTGTCAGTTTGCTGAGAATAATGGTTTCCAGGTTCATCCATGTCCCTACAAAGGACGTGAACTCATCGTTTTTGATGGCTGCATAATATTCCATGGTGTATATGTACCACATTTTCCCTATCCAGTCTATCATCGTTGGGCATTTGGGTTGGTTCCAGGTCTTTGCTATTGTAAACAGTGCTGCAATGAACATTCGTGTGCACGTGTCCTTGTAGTAGAATGATTTATAATCCTTTGGATATATACCCAGTAATGGGATTGCTGGGTCAAATGGGATTTCTATTTTTAGGTCCTTGAGGAATCGCCACACTGTCTTCCACAATGGTTGAATTAATAATCTCTGGTGATGGTTTGGATTTCTGTGGAATCTGTGGTGATATCCCCTTTATCGTTTTTTATTGCATCAATTTGGTTATTCTCTCTTTTCTTTTTTATTAATCTGGCTAGTGGTCTATTTTGTTGATCTTTTCAAAAATCCAGCTCCTGGATTTATTGATTTTTTGAAGAGTTTTTTGTGTCTCTATTTCCTTCAGTTCTGCTCTGATCTTAGTTATTTCCTGTCTTCTGCTAGGTTTTGAGTTTTTTTGATCTTGCTCCTCTAGCTCTTTCCATTTTGATGATAGGGTGTCATTTTTCTATCTCTCCTTTCTTCTCATGTGGGCACTCATTGCTATATATTTTCCTCTAGAGACTGCTTTAAATGTGTCCCAGAGATTCTGGTATGTTGTGTCTTCGTTCTCATTGGTTTCGAAGAACATCTTTATTTCTGCCTTCATTTCATTGTTTATCCAGTCAACATTCAAGAGCAAGTTGTTCAGTTTCCATGAAGCTGTGCGGTTCTGAGTTAGTTTCTGCATTCTGAGTTCTAACTCGATTGCACTGTGGTCCGAGAGACTGTTTGTTATGATTTCTGTTCTTTTGCATTTGCTGAGGAGTGATTTATTGCCAATTATGTGGTCAATTTTAGAGTAGGTGTGATGTGGTGCTGAGAAGAATGTATATTCTGTGGATTTGGGGTGGAGAGTTCTGTAAATGTCTATTAGGTTTGCTTGTTCCAGGTCTGTATTCAGGTCCTGGATATCCTTGTTGATTTTCTGTCTGGATGATCTGTCTAATATTGACAATGGGGTGTTAAAGTCTCCCACTATTATTGTGTGGGAGTCTAAGTCTCTTTGTAAGTCATTAAGAACTTGCCTTATGTATCTGGGTGCTCCTGTATTGGGTGCATATATATTTAGGATCGTTAGCTCTTCTTGTTGCAGTGATCCTTTTACCATTATGTAATGTCCTTCTTTGTCTCTTTTGATCTTTATTGCTTTAAAATCTATTTTATCAGAGATGAGAATTGCAACTCCTGCCTTTTTTTGCTCTCCATTTGCTTGGTAGATCTTCCTCCATCCCTTTATTTTGAGCCTTTGTGTATCCTTGCATGTAAGATAGGTTTCCTGGATACAGCACACTGATGGGTTTTGGCTTTTTATCCAATTTGCCAGTCTGTGTCTTTTGATTGGGGCATTTAGTCCATTGACATTTAGGGATAGTATTGTTATGTGTGAATTTGATACTGTCATTTTGATGCTACCTGGCTGTTTTGTTGGTTAGTTGATGCAGATTCTTGATTGTGTTGATGCTCTTTTACCATTTGGTGTGTTTTTGGAGTGGCTGGTACTGGTTGTTCCTTTATATGTGTAGAGCCTCTTTCAGGAGTTCTTGTAGAGTAGGTTTGGTGGTGATGAAATCTCTGAGTGCTTGCTTGTTCACAAAGGATTTTATTTTTCCTTCACTTATGAAGCTTAGTTTGGCTGGATAGGAGATTCTGGGTTGAAAGTTCTTTCTTTAAGGATGTTGAATATTGGCCCCCAATCTCTTCTGGCTTGTAGGGTTTCTGCTGAGAGATCTGCTGTGAGTCTAATGGGCTTCCCTTTGTGGGTAACCCCACCTTTCTCTCTGGCTGCCCTTAGCATTTTCTCTTTCATTTCAACCCTGGTGAATCTGACGATTATGTGCCTTGGGGTTGCTCTTCTTGAGGAATATCTTTGTGGTGTTCTCTGTATTTCCTGGATTTGAATATTGGTCTGCCTTGCTAGGTTGGGGAAGTTTTCCTGGATAATATCCTGAAGAGTATTTTCCAGCTTGGATTCATTCTCTTCATCACATTCAGGTACACCTATCAGACGTAGATTAGGTCTTTTCACATAGTCCCACATTTCTTGAAGATTTTGTTCATTCCTTTTTGCTCTTTTTTCTCTGTTCTTGCCTTCTCTTTTTATTTCATTGAGTTGATCTTCGACCTCTGATATCCTTTCTTCTGCTTGGTCGATTTGGCTGTTGAAGCTTGTGCATGCTTCACGAAGTTCTCGTGTTGCATTTTTCAGCTCCATCAATTCACTTATATTCCTCTCTATGCTGTCCATTCTCGTCAGCATTTCGTCCAATCTTTTTTCAAGGTTCCTATTCTCTTTGCGTTGGGTTAGAACATGTTCTTTTAGCTCACTGTAGTTTCTTACTACCCACCTTCTGAAGTCTGATTCTGTCACTTCATCACCCTCCTTCTCCATCCGGTCTGGTTCCCTTGCTTGTGAGGAGTTGTGATCCCTTTTAGGAGGAGAGGTGTTCTGGTTTCGGGAGTTTTCATCCTTTTTGCGCTGGTTTCTTCCCATTTTTGTGGGTTTATCCACCTGTTGTCTGTCTCTGTCCCAGGGAGTTGGAGCTTTATGAGTTTCCGTTGCACTACTGCCTTTTTTGGTTTTTCTTTCAGGTCGGACCCGCCCAGCTAGCAGCACGCCTAGCCTCTGCCTGCCCACAGGGGCTTTGCTGAGCTGCTGTGGGCTCCGCCCAGCTGCCCTGAGCTCTTCCTTATAGTCCTTTTTATATGGGCGTAGTTAGAACTGTCTCGGCAACGGTGGCCCCGCCTCTGTTATGGCGGACTCTCTCTGTTGTGGCAGGTTGCTTCAGCAACGGCAGCCTGCCTCCGTAGTGGTGGAGAGTCTCAGTAATGGCGGAAGCCCCTCCCCCACGGAGCCGGACCGTCCAGGTTCAGCTGTGCTTGGTTTGAAGGGCTCAACCCAGAGGGTTTCCAATTACTGTTTTTGTTTTCGTTGTTGTTGGGGGTGGAGGGGTGGGACCAACCGAGCCTGATCACCTGGCTCCCTGACTCACAGTCTTTTTTCAGTTGAACGACCCCGCGTTCCGGTCGCTTGTTGAAAAGGCGCCGGGATCTCCTGTGCTGCGACTCACGGAGTCGGCTGGAACTGCGGCGCCGGCTCCTGGCGGATTTTTTGCCTAGGAGTCTCCTGGCCTGACTCGCTATTTCAGATGAATGGGCAACTCTGCCGTCTCAGGGCTCTGCTCGCCAGCTAAGAGGGCTCCCAGACCAGTGGCTTTTGTACGGAGAACCGCAGCAACAGGGCGTGGTCACAGCAGCCGCGCGGGCGGAATCAGCCCCGCGGGGGCCAAAACAGCCGCAGCGGCTGGGACTGCGACGCTGGCGACCCCTCTGCCTGGGTATCTCCTGGTCTGTGGGCAATAAGAGTTCGTCTGGAAATGCGGCGTCCACTCACCCTCTGCACTTTCACTGGGAGCTGAAGTCCTGAGCTGTTCTTAGGCGGCCATCTTCCCAGCATTCTCCGTGACTTATGTTAACAAGCTCAATTAGACCCTCTACCTTGTCTCAAGGACAGAGGGTTTCCTGAATCCTAAGTTCTTGCCTTGGTGTACCACAGAATCAGATCACATGTGGGCTTAGAGAATGGGTGCAAAGTTTTATTGAGTTCAAGTAGCTCCCAGCCAATGGCATAGCCAGAAGGGAGATGGTTTTCTCCTGGAGTTGGGCCACTCTGCGGCCCAGCAGATTGCCCTGGCCAAACTCCTCCTGATTCCACTGACTGTTGGCCCGCTGGTGGGCCGGCCTCTGTCAGTATGCTCTTCTGCCACCTAGCCACTCTCGATGACCAGTTGCTGTGTCTTCTTCCACCCATGAGCTCCTCTGGATGTCTGGCCTCCTGTGTGTCTGCTTGCTAGAGTCTCAGGTTTTTCTAGGCCCAGGATGGGGGCATGGGCAGCCAGGGTGGTCTTGGGAAATGCAACATTTGCGCAGGAAAGTCCTGTCCTCACCTAGGTCTGTAGGAGTGGAACCCTAGCCAGGGACCCACATTTCTCTACCCAACACTTCCCTTGCCCACTTCCATATTATTTAAAGGAACCACACTTTTCCCTTCCCAGTACTCCTGTATCATTTTGACTGGCAATTTCTGCTCTACCACTCTACTGCAAGGGAGAGGGCAAAACCCAGAGTACATGTTGCTCACAGTCTGAGATGAGCAACTTCCTAGGCAGGGCTTTCTAAATGTGGTGAAAACAGACATGGAAGAGGGCACCTCACCTTAATTAAGCCTCTGTCATTTCACATACCCTTTATTTACAAACCCTACTTTTTGTATGCCCATTGAAGTTTTACCTTGTTTTGTGAAAGAAATTATTTTGTCTAATCAGGCCAAAAAAATCCACCTTCTGCAATCCACCATAGGCTTCTAAATTTTTCCCCTAATTCAAAAAATATTCATCGACTACTTGCTACTCTCCAGGCTTAGTTCTAGAAGCTGAGGAATCATTCATGAACAAAATTAACCAAATCTCTGACTTCAGGGCATTTCCAGGCAAGGAAAAATTATAAAACAAATAAATTATTAAATTATTTGATATATTTGAGGTGATAAACATTACGGGAATAAATGAATCCTAAGAGGAGGTTAGAGAGTTGAGGAAAGGGAGGGGTTTCATTTCAAATGGGGCGAACAAGACAGCTTCACGATAATGGTGACAGCTGAAGGAGAGGGAATGAGACATGTGGCTACCTGGGGAAGGTGGGAGCAGGGGAGGCAGGGCAGGAAATAAATTGAACTAGAGGGAAAAGTAAAAGCAAACACCCTGAGAAAAGTTCATGCCTGTAGAAAAATGCATAAGGGGGAAATGCATAAGAGGTCACATTGAGGCCGCGTGCGGTGGCTCATGCTTGTAATCCCAACACTTTGGGAGGTCAAGGAGAGCGGATGACAAGGCTAGATCAAGACCAGTCTGGCCAACACAGTGAAATCCCGTGTCCACTAAAAATACAAAAAATTAGCTACATGTCATGGTGTGAGCTTGCAATCCCAGCCACTTGGGAGGCAGAGGCAAGAGAATCACGTAAACCTAGGAGCCAGAGGTTGCAGTGAACCAAGATCACACCACTGCACTCCAGCCGGGGTGACAATGCAAGACTCTTTCCAAAAAAAATCACATTGAACTTGAACTTGGTAGTTTACTGTGAATGTTTTTCCTTTTTATTTGAAGTAGAATGGCACTCTTTGGAGAGTTTTGCTCAGAGGAGTAACATGATCTGACTTAATATTTTTAAAAGAGCTTCTTGCTTTAATGTTGAGGCTAGACTCTAAGACAATAGAGGTGAAAACAGGATTTTGTATTTTTCTGGCAATTAAGATAAAATACATTAAGTAAAATAAATTGGGTCAGTGGGGATGCAGGGCTATATCTATATAATCTGTCTTCAAATGCTTGCTTTGACTTCCCAGATACAAATCTTTTTATAAAGTCACTCTTCCCTCTTAAATTTCCCAGAGTTTGAAACTGGATCATGTTTTATCAGAATACTCTAGTTGGACTTTTTATTGCTTTTGAAAAATGAAAAAAACCTATAACCTTCAGGCCTTTTTCTTAATTCAGAAAAGTAGAAGTTTTAACTAGTTTCTCTAAATGCCTAAGAAGATAAGAAGCATTTTGAGACAGGTAATGACCTTTATAAGACAAGATATCTTAAGTGTTCTTGGCATAGATATTCCTAAGAACAGAATTTGCTAACAAATACAGCAGTGGCCATAATTCTTTAGATGAGAATAGTGGCAGGAAACCTAGTGGTCACCATCCCACTTTACAGATGGGGAAACAGCACAAGCTCACACAACTGAAGTGGCCGAGTTGAACTTCAACTCTGCTCTGTCTAGCTAAAAGCCTTCCATCGACGGTTTCCGCCTAGAGTATTTTGCGGCTTCTTTTATAGGAAGCTTATTTTAAAACACGTCAAGAATCTGAATTACCTTCCTATTCCACATTCTACACTTTTTTAGGGAACAAATTTTTATTACCTTCTTTAAATTAAAAAAAGCAAAACAAAAAGATAAGGGGTATCACTGGCCATCATTATGGGGAGAGAAGTTGGAGACAGAAAGGCTAAAATGAACAGAATGAGAGGCCCAAAGACTAATGCTGTGCCATGGTCCCCTCTTAAATTGTCTAGTCACAGCATAGGCACAGGACGCACGTGCCAAGTAACATCACCCAAGATGAACCGAACCTGAGAAAGCAGCTGGCTTTGCCTTCCCCAGTGCTAAAAGTTGTTAAAGGAATTTACTAAGTCTCAGAGGGCATGAACTGAAATAATCTCTTCCATCCTAAACTGAAAGAAGTGATAAAAAACAAGAGACAGCCAGTGGCCTAGGTAGGGAGCAGTTGGCTGTCAGAAAATAAATCGAACATGTACAGACAACTCAAACTACAAACAATTCCCCTCTGAAGATGCAGGTGTCCTTCTGGGTAAAATCCATCAAATCTGACCTTTAAAAAACAGAATGACTGGCTCATTATCATCAATTATTTTTAAAATCAATCTGTCAGAAATGGAATAGAACAACCTTGAGGGTATTCTGAAGATTGAATTTAAATAGAAAAGACCAATCATTTCAGTGATGCTAGGAGTCATGGTGGCCCTTGCAGTACCTGTTGCAACCTTGTTGGGGAGCAACTGGTACTGAGCCTGACCATCCTGGCTGGGGGGACAGAGAGGGCAAGACCAGGCAGGCAGCTGCTGATCTGATACCAGCCACTTCAGGAAAAAAAAAAAAGAAAGCTAGAAAATTGTCAGTAGCCAGTTTTGCTGGAGAGCTCTCAGAGAGAGGCACCCATCAGGACTGCCCTGTGGTTTGCTCTAGAGGTCACCAGTCACCCAGGGCAGGGGGAAGAGAGGCACCTGACCTGAAAACAAAGTTACAGGTGCTGCAGAAGAGAGCAGCAAGCCCTAGGGTCCCAAAGATAGAGAGGCAACCTCCTCTTCCCGCTACTGCCACAAAGACTCACCTTCAAGGGAATGTTTTGCACTGTCTGAACATAAAAATTACTCTAAGTAGGAAAAAGTCTATTTATTCTCTAAAAAAAGAATGAACTCAGACTATTGATTGCTCAGTTTTTTCTATCTCAGGCTGTCATTTATATGCATGAAGTGTTTTGACTTTACAGTTAAAAGAAAGTCCCAGAGGTAAAATAGTTTTTACTTTTTTAAGATACGTGTTTTCTATTTTTTCTCTTTTCTTGTGTAGAAGTTGGAAATGAGTTACCAAAAACAAACAAACAAAAAAATAAAAATAAAAAACACTGTACCTGTTTATTTCCAGATGGAGTGGATTAAAGGGAAAAAAGAGGAGCTCATCAGGATTGACAAGGGGTTGCTGGGTATCCTCTGGACACCCCCAGAAGAAGGGATTATCAACAAAGAGGATATTACATGTTTAAAAACATTTTCTTAAACACCACAGGGGAAGGGGATGAGGCCAGAGAGTAAGTTTTTACTTCCAAACAACCATGTATTCCAGAGTTGTCAAATAAACATTTATTCTGATCATTCAACTCTGGTAATTCTTTCTGTATTCATGTCTAGTCATATAATTTTATGTATACATAGGCAAATTCAGAAAATGGAATCTTTCAAGCTTAACCTTTTTTAGCACAAATACCTTTTGAGACAACAAAAACAAATTTTTGTTTTGAAAGATAATTTCTTATCAAATTAGCAAATACAGAATATTAACAATAACACCAATGACTGATGAGCCTATAGAGCACTATTATTTTTATTGATGATCACATAAACTGGCAGAACCCTTTAGAAAGCCCTTTTGTGAAGTATATCAACAGACTTAAAAATGTGCATCTCTTTTTCTTGGCAATGTTACACAAGCAATTTATCCTGTGAAAATAACTTTAAACATATAAAGAGCATTATTTTAAAATGTATTAATGGCAGGACTTTTAAAAATAGTAAATAAATGTAAATAAATGTCCAACTGAGGGAATTGTTAAGTACTTACTTGTTATTATAATGCTCATGAATATTACGTGAAATACTTTTTATATGATGTTGAGTAATGTGTTTTTTAAAGCTGACTTCTGATTTGAATTTTGATTCTGACAGTATGGTGCATCAGACTTCCTCAATAATCACTCAGTAATCACTGAAAACAATAAAAAGTCTAAATATTCTTTTTTAATTTTAATGATTCTTCAGATACTGAAAACAAGTAAAAGAGGCAATCACTCCTAAGTAAGCTAGCATGGTAGCTCAGCATTTACTCTAACTGCATCTGCCAAATCTTGGTGACCTTGAGCTTATTATTTAAAAGCTGCCCAGGGTCACACAGTATGGGAGACGGGAGATATAGCCTATGACCCACCAAAGGAGGAGAATCTAATGGGAGATTCCAACATTAAGCTGTAATCCCAAAGGTCTACACTCTTATCTCAGTGTAAGGGTAAATGAGAAACAAACTCATTCTGCAGAAAAGTAAACAGCAAGATGAGGATAAATAAATCTTCCTTGAGAATATATAACCACAAGTCAGTTTTCACACAGGTTTATGTTCAGAAGTTACTTGAGTCATGAATTGGCAACCAGTCAACATCAGAAGCAAAGACAAACTCTTCTCTGAAGAGACCCAATCTCAAACTAAATCTTAGACAATTTCTACAAATAAAGATCCAAGGAATATGCACTTACAGCAAAATATCACAACACATCATGAGGAACTTCCAACCAGAAACAGCTAACTGCAGATTCAATCTTGCAAGGAATTAAGATCTTATCAAACAAAGGTATACACATTCCAAAAACGCCTAAAAATATAAGAAAGAAAAAAGTCATAAAAGTCATATAAATAGATGTGAATGTAACCTAATTGAAATTTCCAGAAATAAAAATATAATAATTGAAATCAAAACTCCAATGGATGGGATAACTGATCAGATGTGACTAAGCAAAAAAAAATCAGTGAAATAGAAAACAGATTTGAATGAATTATGCAGAATGCAACACAGTAATAAAAGTAGGAAGTACAGAAAGGAATTAGGAATTAAGAGACACTGTAGACAGAGTGAAAAATTCTAACATATGTCTAATTAAAGTTTCAGAAGGACGTAATAAAGAGAATTTGGAATAAGAAATAGTTTCAGAAATGATGATCAAAAGTTCTCATAACTTTTAAATAAACAGTGATCCTTACCTTTGGGAAGTTCAAAAAATCCCAAGCAAGATAAACAAAAGAAATCCTTGTCTAGATATAAATCAAAGTGAAACTGCAAAACTTCAAAGGCAAAGAGAGGATTTGTAAAGCAGCTAGAAATTAAAGACATTTCTACAAAGCACTGTAAATAGCCTCATTGTGTGATATTTCTCTATCAATTATAAACAACAGAAGACAAATAGTATCTTTAAAGCCCTGAGTGAAAAGAATTCACAACCAACAATAAAATATGTGTTTAAATTTTCTTCAAGAATGGGAAGTAAAAATAATATACACAGGTTAACAGAGAGTAACAGAAGTCATTGCCAAGAGGTTTTTATTAAACATAATCCTCAAAGATGAGCTTTATGTCGAAGTTGTAACAAATGAAAAGTCTCCAATAAAGAAAGAAATGGCAGGTAAAGATTTCTGTAAATATGTAGGTAAATCAGAACAAATATTGATTGTATAAAATAACATCTACTTTGTCGAAGTAAAGAAAAATTAAACCAACTACCGACAACCATAGCATATAATTTGAGAGAAGATCGATTAGATCTGAAACAGTCTAATGTTTTCTTATCCTTAGATTTTTCTTTTAAGTATCCATGTTAAAATATTGGGGGTGGATTGTGGAAAAAGACAGCCAACTATATTCAATCAGGAGAAACATTTGCCACCAAGGGACTGGGACATCAGGAAGACTGGTACACTCTGAGCAGATCTTTGGAAGGAAGGAGGGAGGACACAGATATTGGGCTGAAGGGAAAGAAAGCTGGGAGCCCTGCACAGGGAACTGTGCATTAGACTCATTCCTGGACCCTAATGACTCCTGGGGAAGGAGTGACTTGAACAAGCAAGGAGTGACATGCCCTCATGTGAACCTCTGGAATCACAGCAGCAAGAGACCCCCACAACCCTCATGGACAATTGAGCTGGCAGAGAGAGCTGCTCAGAGAGGCAGTAGGGGTGGGACTCCAGCCTGTGCAAAGCCCAGAAGGTTTGAGCAGGAATGTCTGCAGAGGAGCATATCCAGTGATGCACATCCTCCAAAGCTTGACATGTTCCCCTAGCCTTGGGGGAACTATTGGAGACTAGCCTTGGGGGAACTGTTGGACCTGAACAGAGCAGGATGGTCTTACCTGTGAGGTGGGACCAGACTGACCTGAGTGCCGTCCTTTTTGCTGGACTCTTTCAGGGGCTCAGCCTGCCCAAGCCTGGTTGCAGCGCAGCCTTGGATGCCCAATCAGGATGCCTCCTGAGGTCAGGAATCATAGCTCCTTTGCCAACGTACTATGGAGGACTATCAAAAAGCTCCAGCAGAGTGGCCCCCACTGATGCATACCAGCCCGCCAACACTCTCTTCTCAATGCAGTGTCCCCATACTGCTTTGCTGGCTGCATTTGTCCATGGATACTCCCCCATTGCTGTGCTGGTGTGCACACAAGAAGGAGGTCCTTGCCTCCCCTCCCATGCCAGTATGCAAGTGCATGTGAACCCTCCCATGCCACTACCACAGGCATGAGCTCAGCTTTCCCCTACTGAGTCCCCATTACTGGCACAAACATGTAAATGGACACCCACGGCCTCATCACCTGACCTGCACTGCCACCAGAAATATGAGCATGAAGGGTGGTAGCCCCACACCTGCCAGTACCCCACCATTACACTAACAATGCCACTGGTGCAAACATGCACACAGAGGCCAGTGGCCTCACCATTCACTCAACCTTGGGCCCTCCAGCACCAGTTTCCTAACCTCGAGCCAACAGACAGACACTCAATACTAGCCACTCAGAGTTAGAGAATGCAGCCCAAGATGATGGAGCTGAGTCTTACCCCCCATAAAATCTTCTATAAATGAGGCCACTCAACTGAACCCACCTTATACCACAATAAAACCTTGAGGATATCAAAGAAAATAAAAGCAAAAACAAAAATCCATCCAAAGGACAGCAATTTCAAAGACTGCAGGAACGTCATCCCACAAAGATGAAAAATAAATAGTGCAAGAACTCTGGAAACTCTGGAAGTCATAGTGGCTACTTACCTCCAAATGTCCACACTAGTTCCATAGCAATGGTCCTTAACCAGGCTGAAGTGGCTGAAAAGACAGAAATAGAATTTAAAACATGAACAGGAGTGAAAATCATAAAGATTCAAGAGAAAGTCAAACCAACCCAAGGATTCTAATGAATATGATAAGACTATACAGGAGATGAAAGATGAAATGGCCATTTTAAGAAAGAACCAACTGATCTGATAGACCTGAAAAACTCACTTCAAGAATTTCAGAATACAACTGCAAGTATTAATAGCAGAATCAACCAATCTGAGGAAACAATCTCAGAGCTTGATAACTGGTTGTCTGAAATAACTCAGTCAGGCAAAAATAAAGTTAAAAGAGGAATGAGCAAACCTCCAAGAAATATAGAATTACATACAGACATGACATATATGACTCATTAGCATCCTTGAAAGCGAGGAAGAGAAAGCAAGCAATCTGGAAAACATTACTTCAGGACATAATCTATGAAAATTTCCTCCACCTCTCTAGAGAAGGCAACATTTAAATCCAGAAAATGCAGAGAAGCCCTGTGAGATACTACACAAGATAAGCCTCCCTAAGAAACAAAGTCATCAGATTCTCCAAGGTCAAAATGAAAGAAAAAATGTTAAAGGGAGCTAGAGAAAAGGAGCAGGTAACCTACAGAAGAAACTTCATCAGGCTTCCAACAGAACTTGCAGCAGAAATCCTCAGTCCCTAGCTGGGACTCCAGGGACTCAGCCTGCTCAAGCCTGGCTGCAGTGCAGCCTTGAATGCCCAATCAGGATGCCTCCTGAGGTCAGGAATCATAGCTCCTTTGCCACTGTACTATGTCAGACCATCAGAAACCTCCAGCAGAGTGGCCCCCATTGATGCATACCAGCCCACTGACACCCTCTTCCCATTGCAATCTCCCCCATATTGCTTTGCTGGTATGCATTTGCCCATGGATATACTCCCCCACTGCTGTGCTGGTGTGCACACAGGAAGGAGGACTTTGCCTCCCCTCCCATGACAGCATGCATGTGCATGTGCACCCTACCATCCCACTGATGCAGGCATGAGCTCACCTTTCCCTGCCGAGGCCTCATTACTGGCACAAACATGTCCCTGGAGCTCCAGCCAGAGGAGACTGGGTGCCTATATTCAGCATTTTAAAACAAAAGAAATTCCAAGTGAGAATTTCATCCAGTCAAACTAAGCTTTGTAAGCAAAGGATAAATAAGATCATTTTCAGACAAGCAATGCTAAGGGAATTCATTATCATCAGACTTGTCTTACAAAAGGTACTGAAGGAAGTACTAAATATGGGGGGAAAATGACTGTTATCACCCACTACAAAATCACAACTAAGTACACAGACCATCAACACAATAAAGCAATCACAAAAACACGTCTGTATAGTAACCAGCTAACAGCATGATGACAGGATCAAATTTGCACATAACAATATTAAGCTTGTATGTCAACAGGCAAAATGCACAATTAAAAGGTACAGAGTGGCAAGTTGGATAAAGAAGCACAACCCAATAGTATGCTGAAGAGATCCATCTCACATGTAGTGACACTCATAGGCTCAAAGTAAAGGGATAGAGAATAATCTACCTAACAAACGGAAAATGGAAAAAAGCAAGGGTTGCTATTCTAATTTTAGACAGAACAGACTTTAAACCAACAATGTTCAAAAAAGACAAAATATAGCAATACATATGGTAAGGGGTTCAATTCAACAAGAAGACCTATCTATCCTAAATGTATATGCACCCAAAACAGAACACATATTTATAAAACAGGTTCCTAGAGACCTGTGAAAAAGCTTAGGTAACAATAACCCTAGATAACCACACAATAACAGTGGGAGACTTTAACATCCCTCTGACAGCATTAGATTATCAAAGCAAAAAACTAACAAAGATATTCAGGATCTGAACTGGACACTTGACCAAATGGACCTAAAGACATTTACAAAATTCTCCACCCAAAAGAAACATATATATTCTTCTCATCTGCACATGGCACATGCTCTAAACTTGACCACACAATCAGTCATCAAACAATCCTCGGCAAATCAAAAAAAAAAAAAAAAAAAAAAAAGACAAAATCATAGCAAGCACACACTAGGGCCACAGAACATTAAAAAATAGATATCAATTTTTTTTTAAATCACTCAAAACTTTACAATTACATAGAAATTAAAAAACCAGCTCCTGAATGACTCTTGGGTAAACTTTTATTGTTTCATTGTTAAGGCAAAAATGAAGTAATTCTTTGAAACATATGAGAACAAAGATACAACATACCAGAATCTCTGGGACACAGCCAAAGCAGTGTTAATAGGAAGGTTGAGAGTGCTAAATGCCCAAATCAAGCAGTTAGAAAGATAACAATGTAACATCACACCGAGGGGAACTAAGAAACAGGAGCAGAACAGCTCCAAATGGTGGAAAAGATAGGAAATAACCAAAATCAGTTGAACTGAAGAAAACTGAGACACAAAATAAAATCCATACAAAAGATCCAGGGTTTGGTTTTTTGAAAGACTACTGCTAGACCACTCACTAGACTAATACAGAAAAGAAGAAAGAAGATAGAAATAAACACAATCAGGAAAGACAAAGGGGACATTACTACCAGCCCCACAGGAACAAATCAAAACAAAAAACCCTCAGAGACTACTCTACTTCTATACACACAAGCTAGAAAACTTCGAAGAAAAAGGCAAATTCCTTTACTCATATAATCTCCCAAGATTGAACCAGGAAGAAACTGATTCCCTGAACAGATCCATAAGTTCCAAAACTGAATCAATAATAAAAAGTCTACCATCCATAAAAAGATTCTAGGAACAGAGGGATTCATAGTCAAATTTTACCAAATGTACAAAGAGGAGCTAGTACCATTCCTATTGAAACTATTCAAAAAAAAACTGAGAAGGAGAGACTCTTCCCTAACTCTTTCATTGAGACCTGCATCACCATGATACGAAAACCTGACAGAGACACACACAAAAAAGAAAAATTTAGGCCAATATCCTTGATAAACATAAACGCAGAGATTCTCAACAAAATACTAGCAAACTGAATCCAGCAGCACTTCAAAAAACTGATACAGCATGTTCAAGTAGGCTTTATTCCTGAGATGCAAGGTTGGTTCAACATATGCAAATCAGTAAGTGTGATTCATCATGTAAATAGAGCTAAAAATAAAAACCACATGATCATCTCAATAAATGCAGAAAAGACCTTCAATAAAATTCAATACTGCTTTATGTTAAAAACCCTCAACAAACTAAGCACGAAGGAACATACTTCAAAATAATAAGAGCCATTTATGAAAAACCCACAGTTAACGTCATCCTGAATAGCCAAAAACTGGGAGCATTTCTCTTGAAAAGCAGAACAGAACAAGGATGTTCTCTTTACCACTACTATTCAACACAGTACTGAAAGTCCTGGCCACAGCAATTAGGCAAGAGAAATAAATAAAAGGCATCCAAATAGGAAAAGAAGAAGTTAAACTGTCTCTCCTCACAGATGATATGCTTCTATGCCTAGAAGATCCCATAGTCTCTACCTAAAAGCTCCTTGCTCTGATATACAACGTTAACACAGTTTCAAAATACAAAGTAAATATACAAAAATCAGTGGCATTCCTATATACCAACGACATCCATGCTGAGAGTCAAATGAAGCACACAATCTCATTCACAATAACGACAAAAAAGAACAAAATACCTAGAAATACGGCTAACCAGGGAGTTTCTCTTTACAATGAGAATCACAAAACACTGCTCAAAGAAACCAGAGATGACACAAACAAATGGAAAAGCATTGCTTGGTCATGGATAGAAAGAATCAAGATTGTTAAAATGGCCAAAATTCCCGAATCAATTTACAGATTCTATCAAACTGCCAGTGACATTTTTCACAGAATTAGGAAAAACTATTTAAAAATGTATATGGAACCAAAAGAGCCGGAACAGCTGGAGGTAACACATTACCTGAGTTCAAACTTTACTGCAAGCCTACAGTAATGAAAACAGCATAATACTGGTACAAAACCAGAAACACAGACAAATGGAACAAAATGGAGAGTGCAGAAATAACACTGTACATCTCCAACCATGTAATCTTGAACAAAGCCAACAAAAACAAACAATGGGGAAAGGACTCCCCATTCAATGAACGGTGTTGGGATAACTGGCTAACCATATGCAGAAGACTGAAAGTGGACCCCTTCCTTTCACCATATATGAAATTCTATGAAAGATAGATTAATGACTTCTGAAAATTATTTTTAAAATCCTGGACAATAAATTAGGAAATACCATTCTGGACATAGGACCCGACAAAGATTTTATAACAAAGATGCCAAAAGCAATTCCAGCCAAAAAAAAAAAAAAATTGACTAGTGAAACATAACTAAAGAGCTTCTGCATAGCAAAATAAACTATCAACAGAGTAAACACACAACCTACAGAATGGGAGAAAATTGTTGCAAAGTATGCATCTGACAATGATCTAATATCCAGAATTTATCTGAAAATTAAACAAAACAACAAACAAAAATTAGCAATCCCATTAAAAATGGGCAAAGGACATGAACAGAGACTTCCCCAAATAAGATACGTGTGGCCAACAAGCATATGAAAAAAATCACTCAACATCACTAATCATTAGAGAAATGCAATTCTAAACCACAGTGAGATACTATCTCACACCAGTCAGAATGGCCATTATTTAAAAGTTCAAAAATAACATATACTGGTGAGGTGGCAGACAAAAGGGAATGCATATACACTGTCAGTGGTAATGTAAATTAGTTTAGCCATTGTGGAAAGCAGTTTATTTCTTAAAGAACTCAATTACCATTCAACCCAGCAATCCCATTATTGAATATATACCCAAAGGAACGTAAAAATTATTCTACCAAAAAGATACATGGACTTGTATGTTCATTACAGTACTATTTTCAAAAGAAAAAACATGGAATCATTCTAAATACCCTTCAACATAGACTAGATAAAGAAAACATGGTACAAATAACGCCACAGAATATTACACAGCCATAAAACAGAACGAGCTCATGTCCTTTGCAGCAACATGGATGGAAGTAGAAGCTATTATCCTATGTGAACAGATCAAGGAACACAAAACCTAACACTGCATGTTCTCCCTTATACATGGGAACTAAACATTGAGTACATATGGACACCAAAAAAAGAACAACAGATACTAGGACCTACTTGAGGGTGGAGGGCTGAAGAAGGGTGAGATCCCACAGTATCTCCCAGTCTGGATAGTAGGTACATATTCTTTGAGTTACTACTGTCGTTTAAAACCTTCTAAAACCCATGCATACAATGTTATGACTATTTAATACTTAATGAAAATAAGTATAGTTTAACTCTTTCCTGTTTACCCTGAGAGCAGTGGTGCTTACAGCTGCAGCATTTACCTCAAGGTAATTCGGCTGCAAAATATCTCTGATTATTTTTGCATCATTCTAGTATATCAACTTAGGAAAAAAAGACATCACTCTATCTACAGCAATTTTGCAGTAGTGATATTTCCATTTACAAAATATAGTAATTTTTGATCACTGAAAACGTGAAATCTTAGAAAACGCAGCATTCCTACACATGATGTTAATATCATTCTTGAACAGTTGTTGGCCAAAGATTCATTTGATGAGTCTGATTTTTCTGAAATGTATGATTCTGATGATTCAAACAATTCTAATGCTATTTCTGTTTAGAAATAACTCCAATAACAGTTTTTATCTTTTCTTTTCACATTGAAAATCAGTCAGATTTGCTTTAGCCTCAAAGAGCATGTTTATCTAAAATTAAATGAGCTCTGGCAATGAGCTGCACTTATTTTTTTTCTAAATGGGAAAAGGGTTAAAGCCTGTATGGAAATTTTTATATGCAATATAAACACAATTACATAAACCAAATTAAAAAAGAGGAAAGACTAAAGAAATATGCAAAATACCCAAAAGAAAAAAAAATCTATTAAGGGGTAAGACAAAATGGGAATTTTCCCTTGATCTATTGTTCCTATGTTTTACAAATTTTATGTAATACATTAATTTTATGATGACAAAGTAAAATATTGTTTTAGTTCATTCTATAGTTATATTACACGATGTCACTAAATCTGACTTTTTTAAAAAGCATTTATTTTCTAGCCACCATAAAACGTTCAAAAGAATAAAAAATTTCCTTACTAGTAGCACCTCTGAGTAGCGCTTCTGAGGATCAAAGATGCCACATGCTTTTGTCCCGGATAAGCAACTCTACTAGTATCCCATGAAATGTTGCTCTTGAAAGTTCTGCTCCTTGTGGCCCACAACCATTATCTTGGTAAGTGTGACAGTTGATCTTTTGTAATGCAGCCTGTCTCCCTTCCTCCTTCCAATCCTTAATGAATTCTACCCTTAGTGACCAGGTTGTTCTCCCCATCCATCTGTTTGAAATCATGCTATGTTCCCTAATGCAAATGCTTCCTAACTCCGAAAACAGCTTGGTTTATTTGCTGATTCCAAATACATGCACTGTACCTCGCCACCCCAAGGGCTTTGCCATGCTTTTCCTCTTAGCTCTTCTCCACACATCTGTCCTTCCAGGACTGGCTCAAACTTCATCTTCTCTGTAAATTCTTAAACCAACCCAGACTCCACTGGAGTTTCCCTCTGTGGAACTTCCCTTTTTGGACTTTATCTTTTAGTACTTTGTATTAAAGTTACATTTGCTCTAATCTGTTTTTTAAAGTACTTTTTGTACCTAATTTTGGCTCCCAAGCTCTAAGCATTCAATGTCATCTATCTATTCACAATTCTGAGCACAGCTAACCCATCAGCGCCTATCTTTCACGCTTTAGCATGGTGTTTCTACACTCATCAGAAGCTTTGAGATTCTGAGGTTTTCTCTATGATATAGTTCAACTCCAGGTCAGCCTTTAACAATCAGTCAGAAACTCTTTACTAG
Organism: Saimiri boliviensis; assembly: GCF_048565385.1. Taxonomy (NCBI): domain Eukaryota; kingdom Metazoa; phylum Chordata; class Mammalia; order Primates; family Cebidae; genus Saimiri; species Saimiri boliviensis. The sequence goes on from NC_133450.1 coordinate 80,046,432, forward strand.
TTGGCACAGACTGAAGACAAGTATAGGGAACATATCCTTAACTCATCTAGGGAGTGAGTACCCCAGGAGAACATCCTCAAAAATGATGCTACAGAAAAAAAGTAGGAGAATAAGGTTGATTTCAAGATAAAGATGTAGTCCCTCATTCAGATTCCCACAAAACACACCTACTCACTGAACTACCTACCCCTCCTTGGCAAAAAAAAAGAAAAAGAAAAACCCACAAACAAACAAACAAAAACACAACAGAAAGCAGTAGCTTCTCCCATTAGAGTCAGCCCTGAGCAATTGGCCCTTTCACCCAGTTGATAGCAGGAATTGGCTGGAATGTCCATGGAAGAACAAATTTAGCACATCTCTTTAATTTCTTAATTGTTGTCAAATTTCTGAAACAAAATACTTTGCCACCTCTAGTCCAGGGCAGACGTGGCTTAGATTGACAAAACCTGTGTGACAGTTCATTATCAATGACTGCCCTACTCCAAAAAACCTGGAGTTAGGTCAACACACAGGATTTGTTTCCAGCTCCTTTATTTAATCCCACGTATTATTTAGGGATATATAACGCTTTTCTCTATGTAAGCATAACCCTCTTTTGGGTTAAGGTACAGTTGTATTCCTTTCTGCCTCTTCTTACAGCACCTAGTATCTAAAAACTCAGTGGCTAAACAGTAAACATTTACAAAATGAAGAATTATTCCTTTGCCTATACTAGTTTTTTCCATCTCTTTGTCTATTTTAACATCTTTTTTCTAGAAATTCTTCCATTTCAAGGTCTGGAGCTTTAGAGAGCCTTCGAGGTGTTGACTGCTGTTGTTTTGTCCACAGGTAAGGGTGCGATATTCCAGCTTACTTCTAAGCCCTGACCGACAGTCGCATCTTACTGGACTTTATGCCCATACAGCTTAGATAGGTTCATAGTTACAGGATTAATGCCCTGGTGCATGGTTAATAACCTATATCTACACAAATAAGTATTTTCAGAAGTGTTTTTCCATACTTCTCTCACAGACATTTGTATGCTATTTTTCTTCTCATTTCCATAGCCTGTGAGATCTTCTTACCATGTATCCCAGCATCCTGCTGTTTCACTTCATCAGTAAATTGAGTGTCAGATATAAACATACAGATCACAAGACATTCCCTTCTACAGATAATTTAACACACTCTTTATGAAGAAAAATAATCCAGATTCCAGTCAACACCGGGGCTCACATTTCCTTCCCTAAATAACTCATTTGTCTCACCATTTGCCTGACACTAAAAAAAGATGAGTTAGCTCTGACCCTTCAGAAAGCTGTAACTTCAATCTATCCTCATTTAAATTACCCAAAAAGAGCAGGGCTACCATTTTTATCCTCTCATTAACTAAAGAGAGTTCTCATTTTGTTTACTGTCTTGAGTAAAAGTAGATAGTATTATCAACTTGCATTTGTAGAAACTTCTTCTCAAGTAACTCAAATCCAAATATTCATGATAGAAAATGTATCTGATAATTGTTAGTGCCATTTTTGACAGATGTTCAATATGTGATAATGATCTGCTGCTTTGACTAATCCAGCCAAATCAGCAGCTTTAGACAGAATCCAAAGGGCAGTTTGGGAGCACTGCCAATATTTATCCCAAGGGATTTTAACAATATAAATCTTCAACTAAAGAGAGAGAGAGAGAGAGAGAGAGAGAGAGAGAGAGGTGAATTAGACTATTTTTCCAATAACTAAGCATAGCATACCTAAAAAGAGAAAAAAAGCTGAACAGAAAACAACGGCAAAACAAAAAATATGGCCAGTATAATCATCCGTAGGCTCAATATTTACCAGTTTGTGTGCCATCTGAGCGATTTCCTTTCATCAACCACGCACATGGCATTTTTATTCCCTGGGGACATTATCGCCATGATGACTTTATCAGACTAAACAGTGAAATGCAGCTCTTGGAGCGATCTCAATTTGGGCATGGTTTAGAATATTATTTATGTTATTCTTTTATCAACATCCTTGGTGTTCCCAACAGGGATGGGGACATTTTTTAAATGACTATTAAAATCACAATAAAAAACGTAAAACTTTACAAAGAGAAAAGAAATAAGCCATCAGGCTAAAAAATGGGCAATCAAAGGAGCTACTGTGCCTGGCAGATGGAGAGGCAGCAGGTGCCGTGGCGTGACGGGACCTCGCTTCCCATCATGCATGCTCTACAATGATGCAGGCTGACAGGGAAGGGAATTAATGTGTTGGAGCAGGTACTTTCTGTCCATTAGCTGATTCCCAATACGTCCTCGCAGACTGCTACCCGTGGCTCTTTGATAAAATGGCTTACAGTGCACAGCTCCAAAAGTTGTATTGGTAAGGACAGCTGTGAGCGACTCTCTCTTCAATGCCTCAGCTTAACAGAGTGTGAGTGACCAAGTAAATACTTCTCCACCCCAAACTGGGATTAGTGATTTCAGTCTATGAATAAATTATTTGACTACAGATGCTATGAATACATTATGGTGACCAAGGGCCACAGGTTCTCAGTGTGAGGGATGGATGGGGACACTGATGAGAATTCTCAAGGTAACAAATTAGCTTTCAAACAAATGAGAGTCTTGGAGAGGTCTGAGAGTATGCTCACCTCTGTGCTTTCAGAGAAAAAAAAATTCCTAATTATGAAGCAGCCACCTGAATTGGTGGGTCAGTTTAGATAAACATAACACATTAGATGTGGTAAACCCAGATACTGTGAGGCTTTGTGATGTGTCAGGCTGGTTTCCTTTCTTTCCTTTTTTTTCTTCCCATTTTTTTCTTTCCTTTTTAATCTTGAGCTTATGTTCCAATTTTGCAATACAGTCACCTGTAAAAACTCAAAATGAGACTGAAATAGAAACAGGTTAAAATAAAAATTTATACAGTTGATAAGAGTAGCTCTTTCCAGATCTTTGTCCAGTAAACTAATTGAATTGCCAAACTGTTTATTAGCTTTGGCTAGACAACTGGATTAAGAAATGGTAGGCTTTTTGCTTTCTTTCTATTTATCAATCTGAACTGAAAAGCCAGGGCTGGCTATCCCATTCATTATGCCTAGTGATCAAAGAAAAGGAGATGAGCATGGATTGGCATTTATGTAGAAAAACCAAAAATTCCATACACATCAAAGGAGTGTTAGCAATAAAAGGACTCAATTTTGCCTTTCTCAGTGTAAAATAGATGGGGGCATATAATTCTACCTCAAAAACTGCTGTATTTTTTTCTGCATAGCACTTATCACATTGTTATGTATAAATAGTTTTCATTTAATATCTGTCAAACCCCACTAAATTCTGACATGAGGAGGAAGAAGATGGATATATCTTGCTTACCATTGTATATTCAGTACTAAGCAAAATACTGGTCCCCTGGTAAAAGCTCAGTAAATATTTGTGGAAAGAAAAAAAAACAGAATAAAAGAAAGAGATGAATAATGTGGGGGAAAAAAGAAGAAAGGAGACCAAGGGAGGACCCTAAGGATGCGGAACGATCTTCAGCACCTCTCTATTTTGGTATGTCTTCTTTAGCACCCTCTATAAAAGCCTTCAACTCCTCAAGATGCCTAAACAATTCTACACTAAATGTTTTTTTAAAGGAGGAAGAAGAGAAAAGGAAGAAAAAGAAAATACATCTAAATGGACAACAATAGGATAGATATCACTGAAGGGCATCAAACGACATTTAGCAATTCAAAGACAATAGCCAGGTATTTGTAGCCTTGGTCTGAAATCAATTTCATAAAGAGATGATGGAAATCTGAGTATTTTTGCAGTGGGGTTTAGCCTACTCAAAGACCATAGCAAGAAAGTTTAAAATTATCCTTGGATGTCTTGTGGTTCTTATCACATATGTTTGGAATGAACATCTACATTTTTTACTGCAGCACATTTTATTCAGATCAGATCCCTCTTTTATTCACATCCCTACTTAAATCAAATATGAGTGTATTGACTACACAGGATTACATGACAATGATAATGTATGTTTTAAGAGACAGGGTCCTGCTATGTTGCCCAGGTTTGAGTGCAGTGGCTATTCACAGGCAAGTAGTGATAACGTATTTTAAGTGCTAAAGTGAAACAGTGGATACTATGAATCTGGTGGGAATCATGCTACCAATTATAGTAATACCTAAACTTCAAAGCTCCTCATAGTTTTCAGAATGACTTAATATTATTTTACTTGAACCTTATTAAATCTTTGAGTACTTACTAGCCATGTCACACAGGTAACTACTTAACCTGTCCCTTAGTTTTCTCTTCTAAAATTATCTTATTAGGTTGACCAAAGAATAAATAAGATAATGCATAAAAATACTATGCTCAACAAATGCTAACCATTATCATTAGTAAGTAGCACAAATATGACCAACTGCATTTCACAGATCATAAAAGAGTCTCAAGAAGTTAAATGATTTCACTGTCTGTTAAGTGGGGGCCTCAGAACTTCAATTTCAAATTCTGAAACCATCTCAGTTTGTACTATGCCAGTTTGACTCTGAACTCTACTTGACTTGAAGACCTAAGTCTGAGGATGTGTGGCCGCACTGGAACAGCCTTCGTTAACAGGATACTAGGGATAGCAAGTTGGCATGGAGCCAATGCATCAGCCAGCAGTAGCAGGGTTCTGGAACGCCAGGCCTGCTAAAGAGGTCACTCAATATCAAGTGCTTCCCAAAACCTCCAGAGAACCTGACATTTTGGCTTTCCTTCTTTTTCTTTCTGTCAGTTTCAGAAGAGAAAAGCTTCTAGGGCTGAAATGTATGTGCTTTTGTGACTATTCTAGGCTGCTGAAACTGACAGAGGCTGAAACTGATGAAAGTAACCAATTTGCCAATTTCAGCAAAGGGACCACTTTGAAGGCAGAGATTGACTAAATCCATACCTTTCCACTCCATCAGAAAATTTAATTTTTTCCTTGCTTTAAAAAACTTTTGTGTTTCCTCTCAAAAATTATTTTGGACTGCTCTCTAGACACAATTTGAATTGGCCTGACAGTTTAAGCAGATGGTCAAGTCCATAAAAATTCAATCCAATGTATTGTTTTGCAGAACTTCATTTTACATTGAATTGACTAATCAATTTATCCAAAAAAGGTTTCTAAAAAGTTGCAAACTGTGGAATCTAAATCCTGCTTCTTTTGAGTTTTGATGCATTCTGTGAAAACCACATAGCTTTGATTTGCCAGTCAACAACCCCATCAAATCACTCCAAAAATCACTACTGCATTTTTCAAATATTTGATTTTGACAGTTTTTTACTGACACATAATTGTACATATTTATGGGGTACATATTTCAATATATGTACACATTGTACAATGATCAAATCAGGATAATTGGCAAATCCATCATCTCAAACATGTACCATTTCCTGTGTTGAGAACACTCAAAATTCTCTCTTCTAGCTATTTTTATATGCATTACTGTTAACCATAGTCACCCTACTATGCAATAGAACAGAGAACTTACTCCTCCTAACTGTAACTTTATACTTACAGATTTTTGGTTAAATCAAAATTCTTCGTAGAGGTTTAAAAACATACTAGGGGGAGCACTGGAGTCAGAGCATACTGGGTTCAGGTTCTATTTACCAGTTGTATGACACTGTCCCAAGTTACCTGCCTAGGATTCTTAGCCTTTTCCGCTATAAAATGAGAATACTGGACTACAGGTGCATTTTCCAAAGTGCATTCTTAAGAAAAGCACTTTCATGAGACATTAATAGGTATAACAAAAGAAATAATGAGTAAGTAACTTTGGAAAACACTAGTTTAATATGTCTATTGACAGCAGGACTTCCAAAAGCCTATCTTATCTCTAAATGTTTCATGAATATGAATCTCAGTCACAAATTTGATGCATAATAAAATTATGCTATCTAAATCTCAACCTGTCAAACTGATGAGAATTTTCTCTTCAGTAATATTGGGGTCTTGGTCCTATAATCTTCACAGATATGAATAGCCTATCTTGTCCTAAGTCATCAGTCCACAGGGTTTGTTTCTAGAATGGTCTACATTAGGGATCAGCAAGCTTTTACTGTAAAGGACAAAACAGAAAATAGTTTAGGCTCTGCAGGCTATTTGGACTGTTGTAACTATCTGATACTTCTCAGTTCTATCATTGTTTTGTAAAAGTAGCTATACACAATATGTAATACGCACAAAACTTTTAAAAACCATTTTAAGATGTAAAAACTAACCTTAGCTTGTGTGCTGCAGAAAAAGACACTGTGGGCTGGATTTAACCTGCAAGCTGCCATTTGCCAGCCTCTGGTCTACACGGTTGGTTCCATGATGCTCTATGCAATGCTTGCAAGATTCTACACGGTCTCATCTACCTGAACATACAGCCATTCCTTCTTAGTGGTCCTACCGTCACATCATCTCTATTCAGGGAATAGACCACAGGCTTGTTTCATTCTAAGACTTCCAGACTTCTCTAAATGTGTTCACTACCTTTCACCACCTTCTGGAGCATCAAGAAATTCACAAGGAAATTAGTCTCCTTTCACATTTTGACAGTAACTCCAAACATTACTCCCTCTTTTTTCTGCTTTCCATTCTTTGTAACCCTCCCTGAGACAGTAAGAAGAGGACCTAATTCCATGGGAGAAATTAGAAGCTACAGGATAAAAAATTAGGTTGTGTCTTAAAACGCCATCCTTATCATTATATGTATTTTGAATCCAGAAATGCAATGCAACATTTTCCAAGTGGTTTTCACCATGTAGCTATTTTTCAGGGCATCTTTTGGAAGAGTTTTCCAATGGCTGCACTTTGGGAAACAATGGCTTATGGGGTATTTAAGGTTCCATACAGCCTCACTACTCTCACTAGGACCCAGTGCCCTACAGGAAGAAAGCATCACAGATTAGATATGTGCTGATAGTGCTATCAATCTAGGAACTGTGTTTTATCTCCAGCCTTTTCTTTTTCTACAATAACCCAAAATTATCTCATGTATAGTAACTTTTGCATATTTCGGAATATGTTTTTGGTATAATAAATGTCAAGATGTTCATAGTTACTACTCTCCTATTGCCTCTGATGTGTTATATTACAGCTAGACAGTTGGAGGCATGAATGGTTGGATGATGAATAAACAGGATTTCTCCACTTCAACTCCTTTTATCTTCAACTTCCCTTGTAAATCACTGTTTAACACAATTGTCAAATATTTCTTTCTGAAAGAAATTAATTGTCTCCAATTAGATATCCCATATGGTCATTATAACTTCTTTATAAATCCTTAACTGGCACTCAGAAGAATGCCCTTAAAATGCATCTTCCCTAAATCTTTGGGTAGGAATAAAATAAACCTAGAAGCAAACTCAATTTTGAGATTACTTCCTTGGTTTCTGTGGCATAATCTATTTCAGTTATCCTATCACTTAATTTGAACTATAATTAACTGTATCTTTGTTTACTTGTGGAATATCTGTCTGTTCCATTAGGCATCAAGGGTCCATGAAGTAGGGGACTATGTCTTTTTTTGCTCACATTTTGCACCCTATTATCTCTCACAGAGCCTGGCACTTACTAGGTACTCAATAAACACTGAATGAATTAATAATAAAAAATAAATGATCCCTTCACTACAGAATTTCTTCCTCATTCTTTATCCTACTTTAGCACTCAATCCCCTGTATTACAGTTGGTTACATGAAGAATGGTCTCATCTAATAGACCGTGTATGTCTTAAAGCAATAATTATTTGCTTTAAGGCGATCCCTATTCTCTCTCCAAGTCCTGTCCCCTCTTCCCACCACCTAGATATAGCAGCAAAGCATCTGTGTCTCTTTCTGTGTCTTTATAGAACTCAAAGAGCTCTCTACATCCTACAACTACAACTTTGTGTAGTTGACTCCAAATGTAAATTTACTGTTCTGAACTCCCAGCATCTAGTTTGTTGATTCATTTATTTATTATTTATTCATTCAACATTTATTGAGTACCCACTAAGTGTCTGGCCCTGAGATGAATATAAGGTACACAATATGAGCAAAAAAAGACATGGTCTCCCACTCCATGGACCTTAATGCCTAAATGGAAGAAGAGATATTCCACAAGTAAACAAACAAAAATATAATTAAATATGGTTCAAATTAGGTAAGTTCTATGAGTAGAATAACCAGTCATCCTGGTTTGCATATTGCTATCCTAGATTTAGTACTCAAAGACCTGCATCCCAGAAAGTTCCCCCAAGCCCTGGGCAAGCAGGAATGGGTTGATCACTCCAAATGGGTAAAAACTGGGTGCTATGAAAGAGAATAACACTTTTATAGCCTAAAAATAATACTTTCATAGCTTAGAAAACCTTTCTAAGGAATTATTTAAGCTGAGAACTGAAAGGTAGGAAAAAACAAAACCAATAAATAAACAAATAAAGTCCTATGAAGAAAGAAAGAAAAGGAAAACCTGAGCCAAAGAAATTGTTTGCAAAAAGCTTGGGATATTGAGAAAACTGGGGGGGAAAAAGCTATTTTAGCTAAGGCATATTGATCACAGCAGACAGCAAGTTGAGATAAATAGTGAGAGGCAGGAATGACTTACACCATAGTTCTGGTTAAGAAGTCTGGGTCATATCTAAGTATAGTAGAAAACCATCATCTAATTTTAAAAGGAGACTTTTCTAAAGTTTTCACTGAGTCCCTATTTTTGGCCTAGCCCATGTCCACTTACGGCTACCCAAAAATATTAATAATTCTTGCTTTAAGACATACACAGTCTATCAGACGAGACCATTCTTGATGTAACCAACTGTAATACTGTGGATTGAGTGCTAAAGCAAGATAAACAGTGAGGAAGGAATTCCAAAGTGAAGTAAATGGCTTCACCTATTCTTTTCACTTAAGAAGTTTCTCAGGCTCTCCCTCTGAACTTCTGCTTCAAATTCCCCCACAGTCAATTTTGCCATTTTCATACAATGTTCTCATATTTTTGTCTGTTTAATCTGAGGCCAATGGAGTAATAATCTGAATTGATAATCACTCGAGTTAATTTACAATTCTCTCCAGATACAGCCTTTTGATTGGCTTCTCTTGACACCACTCACGACATCCAGGGCAATAAGACATCCTGTTTCTATACTCTCCGGGACTGCTCGAGTACTGGAGGGGAGATAGTCTAAGGCAATGATCCAAGGCATGCATTTTGCATCTGCAGGTGCAGTCACAGCCCATCTACACGCTGATGTTTGAAACTTTAAAGTAAGTCCAGTATCCTTTCATGGAAAACCTATGAGATCCTACAGACTTTGATTTCTGGCTGAGGTCTTATCTAGGAATGATGCATTTCATCAGGCTCCATTAACAACTCTGTCAAAAAGAAAAGAGTTTTTGCCAGACATTTTCATGTCATGGAGTGAATACTCTATCATAATGAGAGGGAGAGTGTGCTTGTTAACTGCTGTACTATTAGCACAGGGAAATCAAAATCATTTGTCATCATTTGTCCCATGTGAAAAATACCCTCATTTAAATGTGCCGAGATTGCTCTCAACCAAGTCCAAGTATCAGAATTGGTCTACAAGTTTGCCTTTGGTTAGTATGATAATGAGAATTCAACTGCACACCAAATAATTGTATTTATTAAAATTTATGATTGTGCATGAGTGAGTTCAGTAGTATTCAGGAGGTCTTGAAGCCATAACTTACAGCCTCAACTTCACCTCCTTCTATACATTTTACTTTTAGAAACTACAGTTTAAATGCAGACGGCTATATAAATTTCCACTCCTGACCTGAATTATTTTCACCAATGTATGCTGCGATTAATTGCCACTTCAGAGCTCTGTTTGTTCCCTAGGGATTCTCTGTTTTTTAGCCTGTGAGACACAGAATGATAGGCTCCTCTCTACCAATACACATTCTCTGCAGCTCTCAAAAAGTAACATCTCACAGTAATGGTGGGCATTTAATCTTGATTCTCTATCACAGTGTGTTTTTAAGTTATATCCAACAGCCAGCAAAGCTCTTGGTTTGTGAAGGCCACGCTCCCTGAGTTTCAGTTCTCCGTCACTTTCCTTTTTGTTATTAAAGGTGAAACTCAGAATACCCATGTCCATCACTGCTGAGTGTTGACAAGCCACAAACACTGACATTGACAGTAGTTAAAAATGCAGGTAGGTTTAATGCTGACATATTGCTATCTTTGAGGACTGGTTGATATGTGTTCATTTATAATCTAATTGCATGTCCACTTTTAAAAATCAGCTCCCAGTGTGGAATGGATAAAAACACAATTACCAAATGATATGCATAATCATTCAGTGCTGTTAGTCCTGGAAGGTGATATTGCAGTGACATTGAGAAAATTAGATCTATTCTTCATACAATTATATAGCTACACTTTCACTCGAATGCCATTCTAATTGGGACAGAGCATTGAAATGTGAAGCTGGGTGCATTTTACTCTCTAATTATCAGTGAAGAACTCATTCTTAAGATAGGTTTCTGAAAAAAAGACAGTTACCAGAAAGCTTTGATAATCCCAAATGTTCATTGTTGATTTCACGGCAGGTAAAGCTTGTTTTCCTCCTATAAAATTTAGATCACTACTGATAGCTCATTAGAAGTAGAGATTTGAGTGAATGCTTGCAATTTACTTATATTTTTTTGCAAGGAAAAAAATACATATGAAAATGCTTTCCCTATTTTTACTTCTGCATGTACTCTCAGAATGTGAATAATTGCTGCTCTATTTTACAGGGTGGCTTGGAGGCTCAAATTTTATAATAAAATGTGTAAGCCACTTTGTAAAAGTAACATATAAACATGAACTATTACTACTATCTGTTATTAGGTTGTTGCAAAAGTAATTAACACCAGGTACAATCGTAATTGCAACTAGTTACTATGATCAGTTACTAATATCGCCGTGATGATGATCATGATCATGATCAATACGTGTTAGGGCCTAACTTGATCAATTCATCGGTTTTATGGACCATGCGTGCAGACATTTTGAAGTCAAATCAGTATCTGCAGGCTTAGTTCAATTAGGTCCCTGTTGCATAAGGCAAGAGTTGTAGGAGTTCACTCAGGGTGGCAGTAAAAATATTAAAGGAAAAATATTAGAAACAGATTTAAGGAATAGTCACGAATCTTTTTGGAAGGCCAAAGGTTTACATAGCTTGTAATAATTAAATGAGTTGTACCAGCTCTTACCCTAGGGCATTAGGACAGTAAATACTAGAAATTGTAAAAGAAGTTTCTACAGATAAGTCTGTTTACCCCACCCCCACTAGCAAAACTTTTGATCATCAGAGTGGAGTGTGCCTAACTGCCTTCTACTCAGGGGGTCCGCAGAAGTTAATTACCCTCTAATGGTGTTTATCCAAAGACCCTTGTCCTTTGATATACTAAATAAAAGCCTGAAGTACAGGCTTCTGGTGGCCAATGACGGCTGCCATTAACTACTTCAAATTAGTGTCCCAGACACCCCAGCTCACTCTTCCACTGTATTCTGTGTTTGAGTGTAAATAATTCATCTGTCGCTGAGTTGGGTCTGCAGGACAGACCCACACTAGTAGTGACCCTGACAAAGAGTGCTGGATTTATGTGTATTTATGAAGAATTCTCCTTCATTTCTTATTCTTGAAACCATACATTTATAGAACAAACCACACACCTAAAATGGCATTATACCCTATAATTATTCTACTACTATACACTCTAGGAAGACAAGAACTGTGTCTCTTCATAGAAGGCATTGAAAAACATAGCCACAGAGTAGCTAAACAAATGAATTAACACCTTCATATCTTTTCATTCTTTGTGAGCTGCTATTACTTTATGTCATTGAGTACAGCTATAAAAACTGCTTTAAAATCCTTGTCTACAAATCCCAACATCTGAGTTACCATCATGATATAAGTCTTCAATACCTGTCTTCTTCCTTGAAAATTAGTATCTTTCCAGATTTCTACATTTTAAATTACATTCTGGCTATTAGGAGAGCTTTTATGGAGACTCTGGATTATGTTATGTTCTTGCAAAGATTATTGATTCTTGTTTTTGTTGCTCTGGTGAGTCACTTGACTTGCCTCAAAGTAAAATAAAACTTTGTCTTCGGTGGCAACTCAAGTATCAGTTCAGATCTTTTACTAGTAGATTGGCTGTTTTCAGTCTTCCCTGTGAATGTATAGTTCAACTGTGGTTGCCTCAATTCTGTCTTTTGGTTCTTTACGGCAGAAGTACTAAAGATTTCTACAGATGTGTTAGCTGCTCTGTGTATGCTGCCTTCATCCTGCTCTCAGGCTAAAAGCAGCAAAATATAGGAAACTCCTGGTACGTCGTTTCCTTCATGCAAAGATTAATATCTCTGCACAATCTGCTACTGTTTTTCACTCTATAGGGTCTTGTATTTTCCAGAGATTACAGTTTAATCTGTAGGAGGGTTTCTTTCATAATATACATGATAGATATTAGGTTCAAAAAGGTAATATGACTTGTCAAAATCCATAGAGCTGGCTTTAATGCTGTAGTCATAATCATAAAAACAAACACAGCAGCCAGGCACAGGGGCTCACACCTATAATCCCAGCACTTTGGGAGACCAAGGTGGGAGGATTACTTGAGGTCAGGATTTTGAGACCAGCCTGGTCAACATGTCAAAAACCCATCTCTACTACAAAAAAAAAAAAAAATAGCTAGACATGGTGGCACACAGCTATAATTTCAGCTTCATGGAATACTGAGGCATGAGAATGGCTTGAACTCAGAAGGTAGCGGTTGCAGTGAGCTGACATCGTGCCACTGCACTTTAGCCTGGCTGAAGTGAGACTCTGTCTCAAAAAAAAAAAAAAAGAAAAAAAAAAAAAAAAAACCCATGCATTAATAGATATTATCATTTTGTATTCTAATGCAAGATTTATTTTACCCCAGATTACTATCTTCTCAGTCAACATAGCCTATTGTGAGTTGCCCCCTCGGTTTAAGCATACACTAGAATAAACTTTAAAGAGGTTCCAATGAGCTCTAACTACGTGAAAAATGCTTCCATTTGTTGCTAAGGTTTAATTCAGTTTATTCAGTGACACAACAGTAATTCCTAAATAGCACCTAATCAGTAGTTAGTGGCCACCAAGAATGGACATATAGTGATATTAGATGACAGACCCAAACAAGTACCAACAATAAAACGATTTACACCCACTTCTCAATTTGTATAAAAGTACTGGCCTATGAAATCTAAAAATCTAGGAATCACTGCCTATCATCTTAGTGAGAAATTTTACAGGCCTAATTTCCTTTCTTTATAAATCGAAATGCTACATTAAATAATTCCTCTGGGCTCTCATTGTTCAGTGATTTCATTCTATTGTGTTCACAATGACATAGATTACCATTTGGATTGCCGATCTATTCAGTTAGCAAGTCTAGAAAAGTAAGACAAAAGAAAAAGAGACAGCAAAACTGAAAGTTTGTGAATCCATTGAAATGTATACTTAACTTTTAGGACAATCACCAAGTAATTTTTTCTTAATTTTTCTCTGTTTTCAGAATGCTATGTGGCTGCTGTGTAGATACAATCATAATCATCATCTTCACATTTCATTTTCTAGGAATAAATTTTCCTGAAACTAGAGGTGACTGGCTCATTGCATGGAGGTTTCACTAATGCCAATGTTTTTTACTGGGAAATGGCTTCTTGTCTTTTTCTTTTCTGCTTGTTTTTTGCATTCCCTGAGCATCTGGTCATCAAGTGCATATGAGTGATTGGATTGAAAAAACTAATGATGTAGGATGTTTTTCCTCTGTGACTTTGCAAGCCAGGGATCCCCAGCCAACAACACTCAACCCAGGCCTCACTCAACCACACTGGCATGCCCCAGCTCACTTGTGTTAGTGCTTGTACCTGCATTCAGCAGTTCTCAAGCTGTTGTACCATGCCCAAGAAGAATGAGGATACATGGGACATTGAAAAATGAGGAGGGCAGAGAAGAATTTTATTGAGTGATGAAAACTGCTTTCAGTGGAGATGGGACGTGAGGTTGGTCCTCCTACCTGAAGGTGAGAATGTTCCCTGTGTGGCTGAGTCTGGGGCCTTTTATGGACTCAGAATGGGAAGGGTGTGCTGACTGGTTTGTGAGTATGCAAAAAATGTTAAAGCGAAGATACCACTCAAAGGTGGGCACAACAGTGTAGAAAGCCAAATAGGAAAAAGGAGGTATATGTAAAATAGGTGGAAGGGTAGGAATCAATCAGAGGCAAATGCACCAAATAGGAAGACGAGTTCTCAATCTGGTCCAAGAATTTCACATGTAGCTTGGCTTTCAGGCTTTAAACTGTCTTCAGCTTGGAGGTGGGGTTTCACCAGCGACCTGCTCCTATCTGCCTAGGCATTTGGCTGCATCCTGCCACTCTCACTAAGAGCCCTGCTGATAAAAGAATAATGCATTTGCCAAATCCTGTAATTAGACTGATCACTCTAATTTACAGCCATGTACTTACAGGGATACAGTAAAATATCCTCATAATGTATAGATTATGGTATCCCTTTGAGAGTCAAATTATAAGTTCAACATTTAGAGGATGAGTCATGCTATTCTCAGGAAGGGCAAAACTAGGATATATTCTCTAAAAGATATAATTTTTAAAACAAATCTAGCATTAGAGTAAACACTATTTACTGAAAGCATATTCTTTGCTTGGAATTTTAGATATATTATTTCAAAATAACCTTTTGAACTAAAGGGTACTGTAATGTCTGTTTTGCAGATTAAAAAAAAACTGACACTCAGAGAGGATTTACGATTTGTCCAAGGTCATTTGTCTTGCCAGCATCAGTGTCAGGAATTAAATGTCACTTTGTTCAACTTCTAAGTTCATACACTCCTTTTTGGTTGTTACAAGGACTCTCAGAAAGCTATAACCATTTGCAGGCATTTTTGCCCCCACAAGGAAAGTGACAACAGTGAGGTATGATTTCTATGACTCTAGAAAAGAATGAGCCAGATAGCCCAATGAGAGTTTATCAGGCTTTTCCATGGCCTCAATATCACTCAAGTCTATTTCATCTTCTTTGCACTGATCCTTTGCATTCCAACTCTGGACTTTCAAACTATATAGGCCAAGACCTTTTTCACATCATAGGCAAAAGTTGTAAAACACTGTGTCCTTGGCATTCTTAATTTGTAGGCACTGGCATTCATCCTGTAGCTTATTCCAGCCTTGGAATCTATTTCCCAGAAGGTTGCTTATCTCATCTGTGACATCCTTTTTCATTGCTTTTTGGAACTGTTACCAGTCTCGACCTCTTTTGTCTTAATCTGAGCTCCAAGCCACAATCATTCTTCTCATGACATGCACTTCCAACCACTGGAGAAACACCCATTCTGACCTAGGTTTACCTAGACCAACACCTGAGTCTATACTCACAGTGTCTTGTCCATGCTACCAGACTAATCCTTCTTAAACGTAAGTCTCATCTTGACCTCTAGGTCTGTATCCTCATTTATAAAACACGATGGTTGAACTAGATGATCTCTAAGATTACTCTATGCTCTAAAACTGCATAAACTCCTCTCATGTATAAGTGTGCATCTTAGCGTTCTCTAAAGAGTGGGTGAGACACCAAGCTATGTTCTTTTAACATGCTTTCTTTGCAAAAAATTTTTACAGGAAAAAAATAGCTTTTCACTCAAGGTGTCAGTTATTAAAATCTGTCACAACACAATTTCAATATAGACTATTTAATCACAGAAGTTGTTTTAAGTGACCTTGTCATCCCACTCCATTTGATTTGTTAAAATTTACATCCTTTGTACTAGAAAAGAGAAGGGTTTCTCTCTGAAGATGTTTCCTGAGCTTAGTGGACCCATGGGAAATGTAGAATTTCTTGTGAAATACAAACACTGTTCAATTTTATTTCCATTTTTAAGGTTACTGTAGTGACAGAATGCCCCAAAATCTTGCTGTTATGGCATTTTATTTCAAGGAGTAATGGCTGCAAGAAGATAATTTCAGAAAAGTGATATGAATGCAATATCAAAGTTTCCCAGAAGCTATCTGTCCTTCCTTGGTAGTGAAGTTATCCCACAGCATCATCTCTCTTCAGCTAAGGATGTTCTCCCCGGAATATGCATGGTTGGATAAGCTTAAACTTATTCAACTTGGTAAAGGGGACAGTTTACCATGAGCTGATTCAGGCATCCCATGTAAATATATGTATTTTTTATAACTTATTTCATCCTAATGCCAGGGTTCTTCTTTGATTTGGGTGATTATCTATGATTCAGTCATAGAACAGACCAAACATCAATTAGTCAATCTGATTAATAACCCTATGTCTTCATAGTTGACAAACCCAGCCCTCATACATGTGTGTAGAACATGAGTAAGTCTAACTTTAACATATATAACATTAATAAAATGCAGAATCATTTTCAATTACTTGACATAACTTAAAGAGACTCACTGAACATCTCATACAGAATTCAGTTTGTGAATATCATTTTTGTTTTGTTTTGTTGTTGTTGTTGCTTTTTTGAGATGGAGTCTCACTGTCACCAGGCTTGCATGATCTCAGCTCATTGCAACCTCTGCCTCCCAGGTTCAAGCCATTCTCCTGCCTCAGCATCCTGAGTAGCTGGGACTACAGACATGTGCCACAATGTCCAGCTATTTTTTTTTTTTTTTTGTATTTTTAGTAGAGACAGGGTTTCACCATGCTGGCCATGATGATTTGGATTTCTTGACCTAGTGATCCGCCCACCTCGGCCTCCCAGCATGCTTGGATTACAGGCGTTAGCCACCATGCCTGGCAGTGAATATCGTTTTTAAGTATCATCATCTCTACCATGTGGATTAGACGTTACAAATAAAATTTTAGAGAACTGTCATGTCAGTATTTAGATATAACTTATGAAATTTAAAAATACTACATACATAAGGACTGGCTTAAAGAATAGGAAAAAACTAAATTTTCAAAATTGTGTTTCCCTCAAAATATCAGATAGCTTAGCTGAATGCAATGTTTACCTTAATTTCTTTGGTTTGCTTACTTTTGCTAAATTATTTTTCCATCTCATTTTTGTTTCTTAATCCCTCAGTGCCCTTTGTCCACCCCTTAACTTGTTTTAATTCTATTTGACTGAACTAAAATACCATCTTTTTCTCAAGTTTCTCTTACAAAAAGGTAGAAACTTTTCATAAACTCTGTCCTACTTTTGTAGTATTTACCACTTCCTAGCAGTTTAGCTACTTTTAGAGTGTTTTGATATTTTCTTTAATTAGACTGCAAACTCCTCAGACAGCTCCACTTCACATCCCCCATAACACAAAGCACAATGGTTGTGCTTCTAAGAGGTACCCAGAGAAATTAACATATGCAAGGGGTGGATATGGGAGCTGGAGGCTTATTCTGCACTTTCTTAATGCAATCACATCAACCAATTGTATAAGCTGCTGAACTCTAGGGTCTTAAAAAAAGTGAAGAGGCCTATTATTTAGGTCCACTGAGTAAAGACAAACTCCTAGCCCCAAATAAGAATATTCATACTGTTCATATTAAATATTTTATGGGTCCCCTTATCCTGCCCAACCTTATTTAGACTTATGCCATCAGAAGCGGAATCTCACTTAGCATTAGTTGATTTATTAATCTAGGCACACTCATATCAAGACGGGGTCAACTATGTTGAGAAACAATCTTGCTAACATTAGTAATTAAAATATTACTATGATCAGGGTTTTCAGTTTAATGTAACATAGCTACCTTTGCTAAGTTACCTCTGGTGCACAATTGCAAACAAACTTGGCTTTTCCCCCCTTCTTTTCTCATTTCCCAAGGCATGGAAACCTCAAATAAGACTTGACATTTCCTAAAGACCTTAGCACATACTATGTGCTCAGTAATATGCAGTCATTAATATATATGCACCATTTTTCATGTTGTTACACATGCATTCAATAATTCCTATACTAGTCAGTTGGTGCAAAAATAGAATGAGAGAAGCGGCCAAGATGGCCGACTACAAGCAGCTAGTGTGGGTGGCTCTCATGGAGAGGAAGGGAAGGGGCAAGTAAATACACCTTCAATGGAAACATCCACTGGGACTCACAATGGAACTAATCAAGGAAACAGCTTGACCCACAGAGAACACAGAAAAGCGAGGTAGGATGATGGCTCACCTAGGGGCGACATAGAGCCAAGGGAAGCTCCTCCACCCAGGGAAGTGGTGAGTGAATGTGTGACCCTGAGATCCCAGGCTTCTCCCATGGATCTTTGTAGTTCTCAGGTCAGGAGATCCCTTTGTGGACCCATCACACCAGGGACTTCAGTCTGACACACAGAGCTGCATGGAGTCTCAGCAGCAAAGGTCTGCAGGCTCCACTTCCATGGCACGTCGCAGGATAAGACCACTGGCTTACAATTTCAGCCAGCAACCAGTAGGAGTATTGCACCTCTCTGGGATGGAGCTACCAGCTGGAGGGGAGGGCTGACATCTCTGCTATTTGTACAGCTTAGCCATTACAGCCTTTGGGCTTTGGAGAGTCCAAACCAACTAGGGGTGAAAGGGATCTCCTAGCACAGCACAGCTGCTCTACCGCAGCTGCTCTGCAGAAGTCTGCTCTATGTGATCAGACTGCTTCTTTAAGTCTGCCCGTAATCCTGTTCCTCCTCACAGGGCAGGACCTCCCAACTGGGGCATCCAGCTACCCCTACCAGTGTTCTCCAGCCAAAAGACATACGAATTCCCCCTGGGACAGAACTCCCAGAGGGAGGGGCAGGCTGTTTGGGCAACTTAGCTGTTTCAGCCTTCAGAGTGTCCAAGGCAACCTTGGGCTGAAGTGGACTCCCAGCATAGCACAGCTGTGAAATGTGGCCAGGCTACTTTTTAAAGCAAGTCCCCAAACCCATTCCTCCTAGCTGGGTGAGACTTCCCAACTAGGGTCTCTAGCCACCTCCTACAGGACTATTCAGGCTGGTAGCAGGTCCTTACCTCCCTGAGACGAAGCTCCCAGGGAAGAGCAGGCTACCATCTTTGCTGTTTCTAAGCCTTCACTGGTGACACCTCCAGGTACTGGAAAATCTGAGGCAACTAGGGACTGAAGTAGGCCCCCTGCATAGCAAAGCAGCCCTATGGAAAAGCGGCCAGACTGTTACATGACTACCCATTTCCTGTATCTCCTCACTGGGCAGGTCCGCCAGGCCTGGGCCTTTAGTTACCTGTGACCAGAGCTACTGAATGAGCAGCACCTTGGCAACTCCCTGGACAGAGCCTCCAGGGGCACCTGAAAACCTCTCTGCCACTGCCTCTGCAGTGGAATGGTCCTTGCTACCCTCAGACTAACAAAGTAGCAAAGACCCTTAGGGTTGGGCCTTATCCATCCTTAGGTTGTGCCTTACCCACACCTCCAACAAGCTGCAGTTGACTCAAGGAGAGGAGGTCAGTGTGCCTCCCATGGGTCTCACACACTCCCTAGTGCTTGTCACCAGACAGGGAACCCCTGGCTTACAGCACAGACCATCCACCCCAGGTTGACTGCACTGAGCAATTGCTAATCCAAGTATCTCTAGGGTGAAACCCCCAGAAGCAAGCAAAGTGGTGGAGCAGAAAGCCAGCTGATGTCGAGATCAGAGGGCTTGGGTGTAGGAGCGTCTGTAGCAGAGTGTGGCCAGAGGCAGTCATCCTTCTAGGCATGACTTGCTCCCATTAGAGTCTTTAGCCCTAGGGGAACTGTTGGATCCTTGTCTCTGGAAGACAGAGCTGAGCAATCTTTGGTCTGCTGATGTCTTCCAGGGCCCCAGCCCGGCCACACCTACTTACAGGGCAATCTCGGGCACCCTGCGGACATATACCCTAGCTTTGCACCAGCAGAGTGTGCCTGACCAGTGGAGAGCTCAAGCAAGGAGGCCCCTACAGCTGCACACCCGCCTGCACGTTCCCTCCTCATACTGCAGGCTTCCCCAAACCCATGGTGACTCCCTACATCACTTTGCTGGCACATGTCTGCACATGCAGATTTTGCTTCACTTGTCCCGGCAGCGTGCAGAGTGCAGTATGCCCCCTAAACCCCGCTGGCCACCACTGCAGATGGAGCTTTGGCAAGCACAGAGCCAGAAAGCCCACACAAGCACCCTGCTCTTCTGCTAACACTGACGGAATCCTTCACATCCTGAGCAGTCACTCCTGCTTGTGGGACACAGAGAAGGCATCCAGACCTGCTCTGGCCACCACCCTACCCCAAACCAACAGCACCTCCAGTGCAACAGTGTACAGAGTATTCAGCAGGGGTCCCCCACTCCCCTCATAACTACCTTGTCCCTGCCACTGTGATAAATGCCCACAGGGAAGCAGGAACCCCTACATTCACTAGCAGTCAGCTGCAGCTGCCACACCTCAGTCCCCGTCCCCCTAGTGCAGTAGATTCCAAACCTCAAGGAGCCAGAGAACCTAGTCAGGGCCCAATCCAAGTCTCCCAGAATTAGAATTAGAAATCAAGATGTAGAAATTCAATCAAAACCATACAATTACATGGAAATTGAATCTGCTCCTGAATGACTTTTGGGTAAATAATGAAATTAAGGAAGGTATCAAGAAGTTCTTTGAAACTAATGAGAACAAAGACACAACATCCCAGAATCTCAGGAACACAGCTAAAGCAGTGTTAAGAAGGAAATTCGTAGCACTAAGTGTCCACATCAAAATTCAGAAAGATCCCCAGCTAACAACCTAACATAAAAACTAGAAAAACTAGAAAACCAAGAGCAAACAAATAAATCCTAAAGCTAGCAGAAGGTAAATAATTACCAAAATCGTAGCTAAAATGAAGACAATTGAGACATGAATAACCATTCAAAAGGTCAACAAATCCAGGAGCTGGTTTTTTTGAAAAAAATAATAAAAGATAGACCACTAACTAGACTAAAAAAGAATAAAACACAATCTCATCCAGGCAGAATGGTGATTATTAAAAAGTCAAGAAACAACAGATGCTGATGAGGCTGTGGAGAAACAGAAACACTTTGACACTGTTGGTGGGAATGTAAATTAGTTAAAACATTGTGGAAGATAGTGTGGCGATTGCTCAAAGACCTAGAAGCAGAAACACCATTTGATCCAGCATTCTCATCGCTGGGTATATATCCAAAGGAATATAAATCATTCTACTATAAAGATACATGTGCATTTATGTTCACTGCAGCACTATTCACAATAGCAAAGACATGGAATTAACCCAGATACCCATCAATGATATACTGGATAAAGAAGATGTGGTACATATGCACCCTGAAATACTAAGCAGTCATTAAAAATGAATGAGATAATATCATTTTCAGGAACACTGATGGAGCCAGTAGCCATTATCCTCCGCAAACTAATGCAGGAACAGAAAATCAAATGCTGCATGTTCTCACAAGTGAGACCTGAGTGATGAAAACACATGGACACATGGGGGGAACAACATACACCGGGGCCTGTGGGGGTGCCAGGGAGGGAGAGCACCAAGAAGAATAGCTAACAGACACTGGGCTTAATTCCTTGGTGATGAGTTGATCTGTGCAGCAAACTGCAATGGTACATCTTTACCTATGTAACAAACTTGCACATCCTGCACATACCACAGAACTTAAAAGCTTAAGGAAAAAAGGAGAAAAGAGAAGATTCAAATAAACAGTCAGAAATGACAAGGGGGTTATTACCACTGACCCCACAGAAATACAAACAACAACAGAGAATACTATAAATACCTGTATGCACATAAACTAGAAAATCTGGAAGAAACTGGTACATTTTTGGACATATACACCCTTTCAAGACTGAACCAGGAAGAAACCAAATCCCTGAACAGACCAATAATGAGCTC
Organism: Saimiri boliviensis; assembly: GCF_048565385.1. Taxonomy (NCBI): domain Eukaryota; kingdom Metazoa; phylum Chordata; class Mammalia; order Primates; family Cebidae; genus Saimiri; species Saimiri boliviensis. Next base: position 80,068,261 of record NC_133450.1, read on the forward strand.
TAAAACTGAGGCAGTAATACATAGCCTACCAATGTAAAAAAACTCAGGACCAGACACTGACAGCTGAATTTAACAGATGTACAAAGAAGAGGTGGCACCATTCCCACTGAAACTATTCAAAAAAAATTGAGATGCAACTTATCCCTATTTTATGAGGCAAGCGTCGTCATGATACCAAAATCTGGCAGACACAAGAAAAAAAGAAAATTCAGGCCAATATCTTTGATGAACATCAATGCTGGCAAACCAAATTTAGCAGCACATCAAAAAGCTTATGCACCATGATCAAGGAGGCTGTATTCCAGGAATGCAAGGCTAGTGCAACATATACAAATAAATACATGTGATCCATCACATAGGCAGAACTAAAGAAAAAAGTCACATGATTTGCAGAGATGGCTTTCAATAAAATTCAACATCCATTCATAGTAAAAACTCTCAATAAACTAGGTATTGAAGGAACATACCTCAAAATATTAAGAGCCACATATGACAAAGGCACAGCTGACATCATACTGAATGGGCAAAAGCTGGAAGCATTCCCTTTAAAAACTGGCACAAGACAAGGTAGTTCTTCCTCACCACGCCTATTCAACACAGTACTGGAAGTTCTGGCCAGGGCAATCAGGCAAGAGAAAGAAAGGGAATCCAAATAGGAAGAGAAAACATTAAACTATCCTGTTTGCAGATCACATGATCCTGTATCTAGAAAACTTCATCATCTCAGCCCAAAAGCTTCTCAAGGAGATAAACAACTTCAACAATGTCTCAAGATACAAATCAATGTGCAAAAGTCACTAACATTTGGCCTGGTGCAGTGGCCTCAAACCTGTAATCCCAGAACTTTGGGAGGCCGAGGTGGGCAGATCACCTCAGGTCAGGAGTTTGAGATTAGCCTGGCCAACATGGCAAAACTCCCTCTCCACTAAAAATACAGAAAAAAAAAATTAGCTGGTCATGATGACGAAGAAAATGTAGACTGATAAAGAAAATGTGGTACATATACACCATGGAATATTACACAGCTATAACAAAAGATGTGATCATGTCCTTTACTTGGACATGGACAGAGCCGGAGGTCATTATCTTTAGCAAACTAAGACAGTAACAGAAAATCAAATACTGCATGTCCTCACTTATAAGTAGAGTAAATGATGAGAACATGTGCATGCAAAGAGGGCAGCAATAGACACAGGAGTCTACAGAAGTGTGGCATGGGAGGAAGGAGAGTAGCAAGAAAAGTAACTAATGAGTACAAGGTTTCATACATGGGTGATAATCTGTACAATGAAAGTGTATGTAACTGACACAGATTTATCTATGTAACAAACATGCACACATACCTCTGAATTAAAAATAAAAGTTAAAAAAATAGAATGAATTTCATACTTCAAGATTATAGTCTAAAAAAGAGGAAAATGACTAAATAAATAGCAATTCAAACTTCTAATAACAAGTCTTTAAAAAGACAAGCCATCTATTTTCTTCTTTAAACCTTTGTCAAGATTATACATAAAAACTGCATGTATTTAAATTTACAGTTTGCTAAGTTTTGACATATATTTTTGAATCCACGAAACTATCTCCATAATCAGCGTAACACACTCATATTCCTAAAAGTTTCTGTTTCTTTGTAAGCCTTTCCTCCCACCCTCTCAAACCCCATCTGATTTCTGACACTACAGATTACTTTCTATTTTCCAAAATGTTATATAAAGTAGGTATCCTGGCATCTTTCAGTCAGCATAATAAATTTTGGATTTATCCATGTTTTAGCATATGGAGTTCATTTCTTTTTATTAATAAGCAATATTTCATTGTATGGCTATACTTAGATTTATTTACTTGTTGATGAACATTTGTATTATCTTCAGTTTCTACCTATTAAAAATAAAACAGCATTAATGAACTCATTTTGTTTTTTTGTGCAGGAATATGCTTTCACGTGTTTTTGCTAACTATTTAGAAATACAATGGTTAGGTTATAAGATTCACTTTTAAGAACTTCAAAACTTTTTCAAAGTGGTTGCACCATTTCACAAACCCACCAGCAGTAGTATAAGAGTTATAGTTACTCTAGCTGAACACTGTTTTTCGTTTTAGCCATTCTAGTAGGAATATACTGGTAGCTTCTTTCAGTTTTAATTTCTATTTTTCTAATGCGAAGCAAAATTTACATGTGCTTATTTTTCATGCGAAGCAAATTTACATGTGCTTATTTGCCATCTCTATATCTTTTTTGGTGAAGTTTCTGAGCAAATCTTTTGCCCATCTTAAAATTGGCTTAAATTAGTTTGTGTTCGTATGAGCTGTAAAAGTTCTTCATATATTCTAGGTATAGATCCTTGTTTGGGTATACATTTTGCAAACGTTTTTCCAGTATGCAAAATGCTTTTCATTTTCTTGTCAGTGTCATTATGTGTCTATAGCTGAATACTCTATTCTGTTCTAATGAACTAATATCTATTTTTACACTTGGGTCTTGATTACTGTAGTTTTATAATAAATCTTGAAATGAAGTATAAGTCCTCCAAATTTGGTCTTCTCTTTCAGTTATTTTGGCTACTTAGGCACAGTTTCTTTTGATGCAAATTTTAGAATTTGTGAATTTCTACTAAAGAAAAAGCCTGAATGAATTTTTATTGGAATTGCACTGAATAGATACACATATATATACATATATTTTGTTGAGATGGAGTTTCACTCTTGTTGCCCAGGCTGAAGTGCAATGGCATGATCTCAGCTCACACCAACCTCCACCTCTTGGTTTCAAGCGATTGTCCTGCCTCAACCTCCCAAGTAGCTAGGATTATAGGTGTCCACCACCATGCCCAACTAGTTTTGTATTTTTAGTAGAGATGGGGTTTCACCATGTTCATCAAACTGGTCTTGAACTACTAATCTCAGGTGAGCTGCCCACCTTTGCCTCCCAAAATGCTGGGATTACAGACGTAAGCCACTGCACCCAGCAAGGTAGACATATTTTTAAGTTGGGCTTTCTGGTTTTGGGGTTGTCGTTGTTGTTTTCTTAGTGTTGAGATCTAAGAGTTGTTTGTATACTTCGGATACAAGTTCTTTATCAGTTATGTGGTATAAAACCATTTTCCATTAGTCTGTGTCTTGCTTTTGATTCTCTTAACAGTCAGTTTTGCAGAATAGATTTTTTAAAGTTTTGATAAAATGTCATTTAGCAAGTTTAAGTCCTTGGATCACTCTTTTGGCGCTGTATCTTAAAAAAAAAAAAAAAAAAAAAAAGAGCTTTGCCAAACCCAAGGTCATGTAAATTTTCTCCTACGTTTTCTACTGAAGTTTTGTTTCTTTGGTTGTTGTTGCTGTTGTTTTGAAACAGGGCCTCATTCTGAAACCCATGCTGGAGTGCAATGGTGCCATGATAGCTCACTGCAGCCACAAACTCCTTGGCTCAAGTAATCTTTACACCTTAGCCTCACAAGTAATTGGGACTGTAGATGTGGGCCACCACATCCGGCTATTATTTTTTATTTTTTGTGGACACAGAGTCTCCATATGTTGCCCAGGCTGGTCTCAAGCTCCTGGTCTCAAGTGTTCCTCTCATCTTAGCCTCTCAAAGCATTAGAATTGTAGGCATGAACCACTGTACCTGCCCTCTAAAAGTTTTATTGTACTGCATTTTATATTTAGATTACTGATCATATTTTGAGTTATTTTATGAAACACAGAAATCTCTGTTGAATTCTTTTCTCACTCTCTTTTTTTTTTTTTTTCGCATTTGGACATCCAATTGTTTAATAACATTTGTTGAAGAATGAACTGCCTTTCTTCCTTTGTCAGATATCCATTGTCTTTATTTGTGTGGGTCTGTTTCTGGGCACTCTATCACATTCCATTGATCTATGAGTCTATTTTTTGACAATACCACTCTGCTTGATAACTGTACAACTTTATAGTAAAGTGTGAAGTGTCAGGCTACCAACTTTGAAATTGACACTAAACTTCAATTTCCCAATATCCATAAAATAGGATTTTGCCAAGATTTTGATTGGTATTATCATAATCAATTCCTGTTAATGCAAAAAGTAGCCTTAATTGATTTTAAATACAATACCAGTTTTGCACAACTGGAATAAATTCCACTTGGTCCTGGCAAATAATTGTACATTGTTATATTTGGTTTCCTGAGGACTTTCGCATCTATGATCATGAGAGAAACTGGTCTGTGGTTTTCTTTTCTAGTAATGTTTCTATGGTGGTTTTGGTTTTATGGTAATGCTTGTCTTACAACAATGAGGTAAGAGATGCTCCTTCTGCTTCTATTTTCTTGAGGAGATTAAAGAGAATTTATATCAGTTCTTCCTTAAACCTTTGGTAAAATTCACCAGTGAACCATCTGGGCCTGGTGTTTTCCTTTTTGAATGATTGCTTAATTTTTTAAAAAATAGACACAGATTTATTCAGATTATATAATTCTCCCTGTGAGATTTTGGTTAGTTTGTGTCTTTGAAGGAGTTGATATATTCTATTCATCATATTTGTGGGCATGGAGTTTTTTTTTTTAGAAGTACTTATTTTTTTTAATTTTTTTTAAATTACATTTTAGGTTTTGGGGTACATGTGAAGAACATGCAAGATTGTTGCATAGGTACACACATGGCATTGTGATTTGCTGCCTTCTTCCCCTTCACCTATATCTGGCATTTCTCCCCATGCTCTCTCCCCAACTCCCCACCCACCACTGTCCCTCCCCTATTTCCCTCTGACAGACCCCAGTGTGTGATGCTCCCCTCCCTGTGTCCTCATTGCTCAACACCTGCCTATGAGTGAGAACATGCGGTGTTTGATTTTCTGTTCTTGTGTCAGTTTGCTGAGAATGATGGTTTCCAGGTTCATCCATGTCCCTACAAAGGACACGAACTCATCGTTTTTGATGGCTGCATAATATTCCATGGTGTATATGTGCCACATTTTCCCTATCCAGTCTATCATCGATGGGCATTTGGGTTGGTTCCAGGTCTTTGCTATTGTAAACTGTGCTGCAATGAACATTCGTGTGCATATGTCCTTATAATAGAACAATTTATAATCTTTTGGATATATACTCAGTAATGAGATTGCTGGGTCAAATGGAATTTCTATTTCTAGGTCCTTGAGGAAGCGCCACACTGTCTTCCACAATGGTTGAACTAATTTACACTCCCACCAACAGTGTAAAAGTGTTCCTCTTTCTCCACATCCTCTCCAGTATCTGTTGTCTCCAGAGCTTTTTAATGATCGCCATTCAAACGCGTGAGATGGTATCTCAATGTAGTTTTGATTTGCATTTCTCTAATGACCAATGATGATGAGCATTTTTTCATGTTTGTTGGCCTCTTGTATGTCTTCTTTTGTAAAGTATCTGTTCATATCCTTCGCCCACTTTTGAATGGGCTTGCTTTTTTCTTGTAAATCTGTTTAGTTCTTTGTAAAATCTAGGTATCAGTCCTTTGTCAGATGGGTAGACTATAAAAATTTTTTCGCATTCTGTTGGTTGCCAATTCACTCTAATGATTGTTTCTTTTGCCGTGCAGAAGCTGTGGAGTTTGATTAGGTGCCATTTGTCTATTTTGGCTTTTGTTGCCAATCCTTTTGGTGTTTTGGTCATGAAGTCCTTGCCTACACCTATGTCCTGAATGGTTTTGCCTAGATTTTCTTCTAGGATTTTTATGATGTTAGGTCTTATGTTTAAGTCTTTAATCCATTTGGAGTTAATTTTAGTGTAAGGTGTCAGGAAGGGGTCCAGTTTCTGCTTTCTGCACATGGCTAGCCAGTTTTCCCAACTCCATTTATTAAACAGGAATCCTTTGCCCATTGCTTGTTTTTGTCAGGTTTGTCAAAAGATTGGATGGTTGTAGATATGCTGTGTTGCCTCTGAGGCCTCTGTTCTGTTCCATTGGTCTATATCTCTGTTTTGGTACCAGTACCATACTGTTTTGATTACTGTAGACTTGTAGTAGAGTTTGCAGTTCGGTAGTGTGATGCCTTCTGCTTTGTTCTTTTTGCTTAGAATTGACTTGGCTATGCAGGCTAGCCAAAGTAAGCTTCATAAGTTAAGGAAAAATAAAATCATTTGTGAACAAGCAAGTAGTCAGAGATTTCATCACCACCAGGCCTGCTTTACAAGAGCTCCTGAAAGAGGCAGTAAACACAGAAAGGAAAAACCAGTACCAGCCACTCCAAAAACATACCAAATGGTAAAGAGCATCAACACAATGAAGAAACTGCACCAACTAACAGGCAAAATAGCCAGCTAGCATCAAAATGGCAGTATCGAATTCACACATAACAATATTAATCCTAAATGTAAATAGGCTAAATGTCCCAATCAAAAGCCATGGAGTTTTTAATAATATTTCTCTATTATCCCTTTGATGTCTACGGAATCAATAGGAATGACCCCTCTTTTTATTTTTAGTATATTAGTAATTTGTATTTTCTCCCTTTTTCTGTTTTTGCTTGCTTTGGTTTGGTTAATCTAACTAGAATTTAACCAAGTTTATTTATCTTTTCAAAACAAACATTTTGTTTTGTTGATTTACTTGAGTATTTTCAGTTTTTAATTTGATTTCTGCTTTAATTACTATAAATCACTTTCTTCTGCTTCTTTTATGCCTAAATTTCTTTACTTTCTCTGGTTTCCTCAAGTAGAAGTTAGAAATGATTTATAAATTATTTAAATACAGTTGTAAAAATCTGCAAGTATAATAGTGGATGTGTTTATTTCTCTTTCATTCCATGCATTTTTGCTTCGCATATTTTGATTCATTGTTATTTGGTACAAACACATTAAGGGTTATGTCTCTGTAGATAATTGACTCATTTATAATTATATTATCCTCTCTATATTATTCTGTTTATTCTTGATAAATTTCTTTGTTCTGTAGTCTGCTTTATCTGAAATTAATATAGCCACTCTAGCTTTCTTCTGATTAGAGCTAGCAGGATATAGCTTTCTCCATCCCTTTATTTATTGATTTATTTTGAAATGGCATCTTGCACTGTTGCCAGGCTGAAGTACAATGGCACGATCTCAGCTCACTGCAACCTCCGCCTCCCAGGTTCAAGTGATTCTCCTGCCTCAGCCTCCCCAGTAGCTGGAATTACAGGTGCCTGCCATCACACTCGGCTAATTTTTTCTATTTTTAGTAGAGACAGGGTTTCAGTATGTTGGTCAGGCTGGTCTCAAACTCCTGACCTCATGATCTGCCCACCTCAGCCTCCCAAAGTGCTGGGATTACAGGCATGAGCCACCGCACCTTGTCTCCATCCATTTATTTTTAATCTATTTGTGTATTTATATTTAGAGCATGTTTATTATCGACATCATATAGTTGGATTTAATTTTTTGATCCACTCTGACAATTTCTGGTTTGTAGTGTATGTATTTATACCTCCACATTTACAGTTATTATTTTTATAGAGTTTCTTTATCATGTTTTTAACAGTTTTCTATTTGGTATACATTTTCTTTTTTTCTCCTCCTTTTTGCCTGCCTTTTCTTGTTTTACTTGATCATATTACATGAGCCAACTTTCTCTCCTCTCTTAGAATACACACACAGACACACACACACACACACACAATTTGTGATTGCCATGGAATTTGCTATATACATATGCAAAGCAATTAAGTTCACTCTCGAATAGCATATACAGTGTCACACAAAGGATGGAAGGAAGGAATTGGGAATATGCTATTATAAGGTAACTGCACTTATAAAAATAGTGCATTCCCAATTCCTTCTTTCCATCGTTTACTGTTATATAAATGAGTCAAAAATAATGTCTGTGTATTGCTCCCCAGATTGCTTATTTCTTCACTGCATGCTGAGACCCATTAGCCGAAAGGTCCACCAGGGCCAAACTCAAATTTTTACATATCCAGTTATTTTATTAAAATAGCTCAAACAAGCACATTTTAGTCACTGAGAGACTGCTTGCTTTGCATATCCTATGAAACTTCACCTCACATTTGCCAGCCATTGACAAAGCAAGCCTGTGGTTATGAGACCCCAAGCTCTAGTCACTTTGGAGTTTTCTGGCCTAGACAATCCCTTCCTGTTGCTGAGTGATATCACCTAGGTAATAAGTTTTATCTCCATTTTCCTCTCCTCAAAATGTTTCCTTGTTCTTTTCTCCTTCTGAGTAGCCACCCCCATACTGTAATCTCTGGACAGATTCCTGCTATATGAGGCTTCCCCAATAAGCAAACCTGTTAAAGCGTTACCCATTAAAATTTGTATGTGCTATTGCCCTCATGGTAATATCGATTTCCTAGAACATCCCCCACATCAGTTGAATCCCCTATATTTTGCATTGCTGTCATTCATTCCACTTATCCATATTCTATAATCACCTAAGATAGCGTTACTATTACTTCGAAGAGTTATCTATTAGATCAATTAAGAATTTTTAAAATAAAAATATTTCATTTTACCTTCACTTATTCCTTCTTAGATGCTCTTTTCTTTGGGTAAATCTAAGCTTCTAATCTATATCATTTTCCTTCTCTCTAAAGAACTTATTTTAATATTTCTTGCAGAAAAGTTCTGCTGGCAATAAATTTCCTCAACTTTTTATTCATCTGATAAAGTCTTTATTTATCCTTCACTTTTGAAGGATAATTTTGTTGAATATGGAATTCTATGTTGGTGTGTCTTTCGGTAATTTAAATATTTTACTCTCTTCTCTTTTTCATTGCATGATTTTTGAAATGAAGTCTGATCTAATTTTTATCCTTTTTCTTCTTTAGTTAAGGTACACACCTCACTGCTGTTAGGACTCCTTTTTCTTTAGTTTTCTGCAGTTTAATATAATATACTTAGGTGTAAAATCAGAGAGTTTTATCCTGTTTTGTGCTTTCTAAGCTTAAGTCTCTCCTGACGTATCTTCAAGCTCACTTATTCTTTCAGTACGGTTTACTAATAATCCCACCAAAAGTATGTCTATTACAGTGCTTTTAAAAAAATTTCTAACATTTTCTTTTGATTTTTTCTTAGTATTTTTAGCTCTCGCTTTACATTACTCATCTGCTCTTGTATGTTCTCTATTTTATCCATTATGGTTCTTAACATAATAATAAGAGTTGTTTTAAATTCTGTCTGATATCACTTCTTGGCCTTTTGGCTAAGATCAAGTGAAATTCTGTCTGACAAATCCAAAATCTGTGCCATATCTGATTCTGGATGTTATGCTTAATTGGTCTCTTCATAATATATTTTTGCTTGCCTTTTAGCACACTCATAATTTTTTGGTTGAAAACCACATAATATGTATCATATAATATGATCTGAAGTAAACAGGCCTTTAGTGACAGCTCTTATGCTTACCTGGCTAGGAGACAGGCCTTGTCTAATGCCTGCTATAGCTGCAGATGCCAGAGCCTTCAATTTTCTCTTGTGCTCTTGTAAATTGGCTCCTATTCTGTCTTTGGGTTTCCCTAAAAATGCTCTTAAATAAGAGTCTGATCCTTACAGTTCTTTCAGTGTTATCCATTGTTATTTTATTTTTATTCTTACCTGTATTTTTATTTTTGAAAGTGAGTTCCACTCTTGTTGCCTCGGTTGGAGTACAATGGCACGATTTCAGCTCACTGCAACCTCCACCTCCAAGGTTCAAGCGATTCTCCAGCCTCAGCCTCCCAGGTAGCTAGGATTACAGGTGTGAGCCATTGTACCTGGCTCATCCATTGTTATTTTATAAGGGAGGCTTGTTGCAAAGCTTAGGTATGGAGAAGAGGAAGCAGTTCGTCATCCTATGACTCAGTCTCAGTTTTGAAGTGGGACTGTGTCACTAGTGTGATCTTCAAAAGTATTTATCAGCTTTCCCGCTCCTCCCTTAGATATAAGAGAAATGCTTACAGAAGGCAGGAGTTGTGTAATTTCTACTCCTCAACCTCAGATAACATTCTGGTAAAATCTCTTCTCTTGCTAAGCAGATCTTTATAACAGAATATTCTGGCCATATTTTAAAAGTTTTACTTCTTTCCTCCCCTGCCAGAAACATGAAGGTTTTTCATGGCTCTTCATCATGAGTACATCCATGAAAATGCACACTCCCCAGATGTTTCTCACTCTCACACTAGATTATGTTCAGCCTCTATGAATTCATCAAAGTTAGTATCTTTAGAGTTTCTATCTGTTTAGGGCTCTGGTGGCTTATGTTCCATTTAGGATGTGACTATCTGTATTTAGGATGTGACTATGTGTATTTACCCATATTCACCTCCAGATTTCTGGGTGGCAGTTTGCCCTGAGGCCTCAAGCATCTCATGGGTCCAAGAAAATTCATTCATTTTCAGATTGTTCAGCTTTTTCTTGTTGAAAGATCAGGAATGAAAGTTTCCAAACTTTTCATGTGACAGAGCTCAAAATAAAAGTCCCCTTGATTTAATTTTGAATGTTAAAACAATCTTGCATTTCAGAGATAAAGCCCATTTATGATGCATTATCATTTTTACATATTGAAGGATTTGATTTGTGAATAATTTTTATTTACGTTCACAACAGATATTAGTTTTTAGTTTCCTTTTCCTGTAATGTTTCCTCTTGTCCTGATATCATGGTAATATTGGCTTCACAAAATTAATTGAAAAGTCTGATCTCTTTAATTTTTGAAGAGTTTATATGGAAGAGTTTATATTTCTCCCTGAAATGTTTTGTAGAATTTACCAATGAAGCCATTTCAGTCTGGAGTTTTCTTTGTAGGAAATGCTTACATATAAATTCAATTACTTTCATACATATAAGGCTATCCAAGTAATATATTTCTTCATGAATATGCTTTGATAGGTTATATCTTTCTATGAAGTCCATTTCATTAATGTTGTTGAAGTTATTGGCATGAAGTTGTTCACAATCATTCATTATTATTCTTTTAATATTGTAGAATCTTTACAAATATTACCTTTCTTTCTTTATTCTGGTAAATTTGTTCCCTCTCTCCCTCCTTCTCTCTTTCTCTCTGTTTCTCTTATTTGTTTATTTCCTGGTACGTCTGCCTGGAAATTTATTATTATATTGAAATTCACAAGAAACCAGCTTTTGGTTTTATTGATTTTTACCTACTACTCTATTTTTGCTTACTTTTAAAATTTTATTTCTCCTTTTTTATTATTTATTTCCTTTGCATACATTGAGTTTAATTTTCTCTTTTTTTTTCCCTCTTGGCATTAGGTGGAAGCTGAAGCTATTGATTTGAAACCTTTCTCCTTTTCTATACAGGTAGTTAGTGGTATAAATGTCTGTTTTGCTTTAGGTGTCTTTTAAACATTTTAATATAATACGTTGTCATTTTCTTTCAATTCAAAATACTTTGTAAGTCCTCTTTTGATATCTTATTTGAACTAGCAGATATTTACAAATATTTTGTATCATTTTTAAATAGCTTATATCACACAGACCTCTTTGATATTGATGTCTAATTTAATTCCTTTGCAGTCAGAGGATAGAGTTTGTATGATTTAATTACTGAAATTTATTGAGACTTATTTTATGACTCATAACAAGGTTTACATAGGTAAATTTTTCAAGTACACTGGAAAAAATGTAAAGAAATAATTATTTGGCTGTCTTGTGTGAAATGTCCTATAATTGTTAATTATGTCTAATTGGTTAATGGTATTGTTTAAACCTTCTATATCCTTAATAATTTTCTGCCTACTTGTTCTGTCAATCACTGAAAGATGTGTGTTGTAATATTTTGCTCTGTGAATTTCTTTTTGGCACACTACCAGATTTTGTTTCATGTGTTTTCAAACTCTATTAGTAGGTAAACATACATTTACCATTATTTTATCTATTTGACGAATTGATCCCATTGTCTATGAAAATGCCCTCTTTATTCTCAGTAATATTGTTTTCTCTGAAATCTATTTGCCTGGTATTCATATAGCCACCCAAGATTCCTTTTTATTAAAGTTAGTATGACCTACATTTATCAATCTTTTTTCCTTTAACCTATTTCTGATTTAATATTTAAAGTTGGTTTTGTTTTTTGGTTGTTTTTTTTTTTTTTTTTTGAGATGGAGTTTCACTCTTGTTGCCCAAGCTAGAGTACCATGTGCTATGCCCGGCTAATTTTTTATTTATTTATTTTTAAGTATAAACAGGATTTCACCATGTTAGCCAGGCTGATCTCGAACTTCTGACCTCAGGTGATCTGCCCACCTCGGCCTCCCAAAGTGCTGGGATGACAGACATGAGTCACACACCCTGCCTAAAGTTAACTTCTTAGCAGTAACATGTACTTGGATCTTGCTTCTTTGTCCAACCCGAACATCCCTACCTTTGGCTTTGGTTAGGTTGTTTAGGCATTTTATTTAATGTGATTATTGTGATGACAGTGTTTAAATCTACCATCTTGCTATGTTGTTATTTTGTTTTGTTTTTGTTTGTTTCCATTTGTTATTTTTTTCTTTCTCTCTCTCTTTTTGTTTTTTGCCTTTTTTGTCTGTTCCTTTTTGGTTTTAGAACTATAACTATACTTTTGATTTTTGTTTGAGTCATTGTTTTAAGGTTTGTAATACATAATTTTAACTTATTATAGTCCACTGTAAAGTAATATACCACTTTGCATATAGCAGTGCACTTTCATTTGTCCCTTCTCAGAATTTCTGCTATTGCGGTGTCACAGAATTTCAAAAATTTATTTTTGAAGATCTAATTGATTTTTATTAGCCATTCATGAACCAGGCAGCATCCAGTCTATAAAGACATAAGCCCCACTGGGAACGGCAGAACAGATTTTTGTAAGGTAGCTTGAATAGGAACAGGGAAACAAAATAGTACAAAAAGCAGACTGATTAACATCAAGTTACTTTAGATTCCTAGCGAGGGTTAAGGCAGATGCGGCTTCCTTATCATGCTGATTCAGGTGGCCTGGGTCCCTTTTGACTGGTTGCATGAATCTTTTGCTTTTTGGAAAACCGGCCTGTTTTTTAATTCAATTTGGTTACATGGTGCCACTGAATCCATTCTGATTTGGTCTGGTCTGTTGGAGCCTGGTGTAGGAGCTCAGTCCAAAACAATGGCCTCCCACAAATTTTATTTATAGTTGAAATATATTTTATTTTTACATATATTATAAGCACCACAATACAATCCTATTGGTTTGCTTTAAATATTCAACTCCTTAATAAAAATGTTGTAAAGTAATTTTTAAAAATTTGGGCTGGCGCGGTGGCTCAAGCCTGTAATCCCAGCACTTTGGGAGGCCGAGGCAGGTGGATCACGAGGTCAAGAGATTGAGACCATCCTGGTCAACATGGTGAAACCCCATCTCTACTAAAAATACAAAAAATTAGCTGGGCATGGTGGCGTGTGCCTGTAATCCCAGCTACTCAGGAGGCTGAGGCAGGAGAATTGCCTGAACCCAAGAAGTGGAGGTTGTGGTGAGCCGAGATTGCGCCATTGCACACCAGCCTGGGTAACAAGAGCAAAAACTCCGTCTCAAAAAAAGAAAAATTTTTTTTAATTTTATATTTACTCACATATTTAGATTTCTAGTGCTGTTCATTTGTGAATCCAGATTCCATCTGATACAGTTTTCCTTCTGCCTGGAGAACTTCCTTTACTATTTTACCATTTGCTGTAGTGTACACTGACTAGTGATAAATTCTTTGCGTTTTTTTTTTTAATGTATGTAAACCTTTTATCTTCGTGTCTCAAATATATTTTTGCTAGTTGTGGAATTCCACGATAATCATTAGTCACAAATTATCTATTCTAATATCTAGTCTAGTAATTATACAACCCTCCCAATACTTTAAAAACTTTGATCCTTTGTCTCCTGGTTTGCTTTGTTTCTAACAAGAAGCCTCTTTTCATTGTTACCTGTATTCTTTTATACCCACTATGCCTTTCGTATCTGGCTGCTTTTAAACTTTTCTCTTTATTATTTATTCTAAACAACTTGATTGTGATGGGTCTTCATGTAGTTTTCTTCAAGTGTTTTGTGCTTGGAGTTCGATGAACTTCTTGGATCTGCAAACTTAAGAGTTTTCATCAAATTTGGAAAACTGCAGAATATTATTCCTTTTAATTTTTCCTTTTTTTTTCCTTCTCTTTTTTTTCTCTTTTGGGATTTCAATTATACATAGAGTCATCTGTCTGAAGTTATCCTACCACTCCCAGCATGCCGTTCTGTCTTTCGTTTTCAGTACATCCCATCATTAGGTCTTCAAGATCACTAATCTAGCATTCTGCAATGCATCATCTGATAATCTCAGATAGTATATTTTTATTTCTAGAAATTTTATTTACATCTTTTTAAGAACATTTATATCTCTACTTAACATGCTAAATCTTTATCCTCTTGACCATTTAAATTCCTTTACTCCTAATTCTATTATCTGTGTCATTTCTGGGTCTGTTTTATTAACTGATTTTTTTCTTCATTATGAATTGTAATTTCTTGCTTATTTGTATTCCTGTTTTTTCTTAAATGACACACATTATGAATTTTACTTTTTTAGTGATGTATATTTTAATTCCTCTAAGTATTCTCAAACTCTTATTACAGGATGCAGTTAAATTACTTGGAAGTACTTATTTTCCTTTCCAGACTTGCTATTTAAGCTTTGCTTTTCTATAACTAGAGCTTAAATACTCTGTTCAGTGCCTTGAGAATTAAGAGATTTTTTTTTCTGGCTATGAGGAACATGAAATATTCCTGACCTCATGCAAGCTTCAAGGATTTTTTTCCCTCTGCTTGTCTGATACAGCTTTGTTTTCGCCTCAAGTAGTTTCCTCGCATACATGTGCTGATCACTACTCAGCTAATGACTGAGCAGGTGCCCTCTGCAGATTGATGGGACTCTCCGCATGTATCTATTTTCTCTTCCTTATCCTGCCTTTTTGAAGTATAACTACTTTGTCCTCCTAGGAATCCCAACTTCATCTTATTTGGAAACACTATTGGATCTGCCTATATTTTTCTTTCTTAAGTTGCAGCCTAGAAACTCTCTCCAAGAAGTAAGTCAAGGATAATTTTAGGACTGACACTATTTGTTTCTGGTCTCAGTAGCCATAATTTTGGCTGCTTAATATACAATGTATAAATGTGGTCCCTCTTACTCCACTTTTGTCCAACACAACTCTCTTTATCTCTCTATTCATAAAGTAAGGGTCAGGGTGTTATAAAATCTATTTCATTTTTTAATGTTCTACGGCTTGGCAATGGATACATCAGAACTTGGCTCGGAGATTTTCCCACCTCACCTTCATTGCCATCCTATCACTACTCTTTGATATGAATAATTAATCTATTCCCCATCTCATTTAAATAGCTAGATAAAAGCAGTTCTAAGATATGAACTACTTCATAGCACTGCCTCTACTCCTTTCTCAACAACCTAACATTCCAACAAGTGATCATCCAAGAGGTCCTCTCACATCAGAACTCTAGCACTTTCTCCTCCACCTTGTGTGAGAAACCTTCCTTAGTCCTGGGTAAGCCACCTGGATGACGTGTGATCTATATTTAAAGATGTAAACCAATTCGTTCAACCGTTATGAAAAGCAGCATGACAATTCCTCAAAGAGCTAAAAGCAGAGCTCTCATGTGACCCAGCAATCCCATTACTGGATATATACCCAGAAAAATATAAATAATTCTACCATAAAGACACATGCACACAAGTATGCAACGCAGCTCTATTCACAATAGCAAAGACCTGGCATCAACCTACATGCCCATCAGTGACCGATAGGATAAAGAAAATGTGGCACATATATACCACAGAATACTATGAAGCCATAAATGAGAACAAAATTATGTATCTTTTGCAGGAACATTGATGGAGCTGGAGGCTATTATTCTTAGTAAACTAACACAGGAATGGAAAACCAAATACTGCATGCTCTCACTTATAAGTGGGGGCTAAATGACAAGAACTTATGAATACAATGAAGGAAACAGCAGACCCTGGGGTCTACTTGACCGGAGAGGGTAGGAGGAGAGAAAGGAGCAGAAAAGGTAACTATTTGGTACTGAGCTTAATACCGGAGTAATGAAATAATCTGAAAAACAAACCCCCATGACATGAGTTTACCTATGTAACAAACCTTCACATGTACTCCTAAACCTAAAATAAAAGTTAAAAAATAAACAAATAAGTAAAGTTGTACAGCCAGTGTCAGTAGATTTTCCATTGATCTCGGATGGAGAATGTTGCTAAGGGGAAAAGTAATCTGTTAACTTCTTACATGAGCTGCTTGGAAAACAGTGAACTGAATGTAAAGAGATTCTTGGCAATCGTGTAAGTAGCCTTATTTGATTTGTGTAGTGATGTGATTAAGTGCATCCTTTGCAACTAGGTGGCTACCTTTGTTTATGTTAGTATTCATTAACATAAAGACAGGCTGAAACCTAAAGGACAGAATGTTTTTTCACCTCAAGAATGACTTTCAAGCAAAATACATAAATTGATTTTACCCTTGAGTTTTATCTCATGTGGTATCATGAAAA
Organism: Saimiri boliviensis; assembly: GCF_048565385.1. NCBI lineage: Eukaryota > Metazoa > Chordata > Mammalia > Primates > Cebidae > Saimiri > Saimiri boliviensis. The sequence goes on from NC_133450.1 coordinate 80,084,739, forward strand.
GATTAACACCCAGACTTAGAAAAACATTGAAAACCATGGAGTTATCTTTTTTCTAATTTAAAAAGAAAATAAACAAGGAAGAAATTAGAAAAAAAATGTAGATGAGCAAGCTTCATTCTAGAGGAGTCATAAGCTTGGCAGGTGGTCATTGTGTAGGGTTTCAGAACATTCTGTGGTCCAGGTAATCGTATCATTGCTGGATTTGTATGGTCCACAATTTTCCCAAAAGAGAAAGCTTTTCTCCCCATTTGCTTCATCTGTTTTCAAATAGGTACATCCTTAGTGCTGATAAAGATACATTCCTGATTTTAGAAGTTCCCAGTTGCATTTGAACCTGGATTCTACTGTCCAAGTTTCACGTACACTTAATACTTTGCTTTCTAGGAGATCAAATGGTATCTGACATCAAGACTTAACTGTATGCTCTTTGGAAACAGCTACCTTTCCTCATATACATCTTTGCTGCTTGCAGTGCCTACCAAGTGCTTTGCACACAGCTGAATTATTAGTATCCAAATGATTTTATTATGTAAAGTTTGAAGTTACTTGACTTTAGCTTCAATTTTTGCTAATTTTAAAATATGTGTTTATTGTTTTAATAGCAAAGTAGCATGTCTCTCCCCCGCCGTGTGTGTGTGCGTGTGTGCGTGTGTGCGTGTGTATACTCAAAGATAAATAAGCAGATGAAGAACATGTCATATATCTTCAATTTGATCTCACAGATCCACTTTCTACTCATCTCCAAAATGTTCTCCACCCAGAAGGGCTGCCTGTTTGGGTCATATCACCAGGTTCCTCCTATGTCCCTCTGGTTTCTATGTGGGGTTGGCTAATGGGGCACATCAGCAGGAGATAGGATAAAGATTCCGGGCACCCACATATGGAAAACTGAGGTAAAAATTGTCTATGTGAGGGAGGACAATAAGTCCTATGTGTGCTATGAAGAAGAAGAAAACCCCTTACTAATATTCTCCAGAATGCCCTACTTCATCGCTAGATATTACTGCAGTATCTTGTGGAAATTTTAAAGCTAGAAACAGAAAGTCTGCCTCAACTCTGCATCAGGAGACACATAGGACAGCCCAGTCAATCAATGAACAAGTGCCAATTCTCTGTCTATTCTAGGTATTTCCCCCACGATGAGCTTAAGTTTCAGGAAGGAAACTGAAGGAGACTCTTTCTTTTACCAAGTTCTGTTGGAAGGGTTTAATAAACGTTAAAGCAGCACTGTCAGACATGAGATATACCATACAGTGACCTTCTCAAAACTAATCTATGTGTCATAACTGCATACTGTGGAGACATTTATTCATTGTCAATCAAATAAAATTTATTTCTTAGGTTACCTTTAGAGATCTTACAATAAAAAGATTCTTGAGAACCCAATAGAATATATATAATAACATGGAATAAAAACATTAAGGTCAAGGAAGATTGTACAAACAACTCAGAAAAAAAAGTTATAAGAAAACTAACTTAAATTAATTCAAGTATTCTCTTCTCTAAGACAAATTAAAAAACGAGAGAGGAGAAGGGGCGATCAGAAACAGAAGTGTTGTGATAATGATAACAAGGAGAATACGTGAAGGTCTTGTGAACTGGAGGAGGACCCTTAATCCCTGAGACCCGTGAGTTTGGATTAGGGGCAAAAAGACTGGCCTAGAGATGCCCTACAGCACTGCTTGCTCTGAAAAAGCAGAAAAAAATCTGTATATCAGACACAAATATCTGGTGAACCAACTCATCAGGAAACACACACACACACACACACACACACACACACACACGGGAGGAAACAGCCACATCCACCTGTAACTGGGCACTCCCCACGGCTCTCATTTTAGACAGGACCAATTATGACAATCTAGTTTGGTCTCTAACAGCAGTGATGAATAACAACTTGGAAGAGTTGTTAATGGCTACCTGGAAGGGGGACTTGATGCCAGAAAGCCTGTCTGGGTCAGTGAGAAGAGTGCCATTCTAGATTAGGGACACCTGCCAAGAATAAAGAGCAGCTCTTTGATGAAACTTTCCCTTGATAAAGAAAATATAGTATTTCAATATATTAACTGCCAGGAAAAAGGGAAGGATTTTATTTAAATATGTGGATATGTCCTCACTTTACTGCAGAAATTCGTTTAGATTAGGTAGAGTAGAGTTTATGAAAAACATCTCCAAGCACTGGCTCTCCTACTGCAGTCGCTGTCAAACCAGCAGCTCTCTTTGTGCCCACCTAGTAGGTATCTTCAGTCTTACATATTGTTCCTTTCCCAGACTTGTGGTTTTATTTGGCCCCTAAATAGAACAGTAAAAGGAAGGGAAGGCGACTGCAAGGATGAGAAAGGAAGAAAGAAGGTAGGCAATACACATGTATATAAGGTAAATGCTTCCACATAATATCTCGTTTTATTATTTCCACTATGTTTATGCAATATTATAGTGTTTTTCACTATAAAAAATGACAAAATTAAAGATCATATAACTTCTGTATCTTTCCCAAGATCAACAGTTCACAAATGAGAGCTCAAGAACTAGAACTCATTTGTTGCTGTTTTTTTTTCCCCTAACATTCCACAGCCAACATTTTTTTCCTGTATTATATTGCCACATTTTTACACTCAATATGCCCCCCTCCCCTTTCCCTCTCATTTTCACTCCTTATTTCACCCAAGCGCCACTTTTGCAAATTAAACTGACATGAGAAAATGTTTGGCAAGCTTCAGATTCAAATTAAGACTGATAGAGTTTGGCTCTGCATTGCCACCCAAATCTCATCTTGAATTCTACTTCCGGAATTCCCACATGTTGTGGCAGGGACCTCATGGGAGAGAATTGAATCATAGAAGTGGTTCCCCCATACCGTTCTCATGGTAGTAAGTCACACAAGGTCTCATGGTTTTATAAGAGATTTCAGTCCTACTTTGCTCTCATTCTTTCTTGCCTTTGTCATGTAAGAAGTGCCTTTTGCTTTCTGCCATGACTGTGAGGCCTCCTCACCCACATGGAACTATGAGTCCATGAAATCTATTTTTCTTCCCAGTCTCGGGTATGTCTTTACCAGCAGCACGAAAATAGACTAACACAAAGACTTAGCTTGTAATTCAAGAGTATACTATCTTATTCCATTGATCCTTTCACCCTGATGGGAAGCAGTAATGTTCAGATTCCATACAAGTATGCCTGAAGTACTGCAAAGCAGTATGAAATGACATTATGTGGCAATCCAACCAGATTCAATTATTAATAAAAATGGGGGCTATATTAACAAAAGCAGAATATGTAAAACGGGAAAAAGAGTTAATTTTACCTTCTTTCCTACAGGTCTGGCCATGCCTGAGGATGATGTTGTGTTAAGAATCACGCTTTAAGATGAAAAGAGACAACTTAGCATCTAGTGAAAATGACCAGGTGGGTTAAGACTTGGAAGCCATGCTATATGTGAGAAAAATAGTAACATTATCATAACAATAGCCTGGGGATTTTTAAGGTATAAGAGAGACGTCACAAAAATTTAAAATAAGTATCTTAAAATATGTAAAAGGGCCTAACGTGTGAGAGGAAATAGACTTTTTATCTTAAACCAAAGGGTATACCATGAAATAATGGGGTGAGAGTACAAACATGCTATGCTAAGATGTCTAAGAGGTTTAAAGATCCCTCCTTAAGTAAAGAGCTCCTTGTCCCCAAAGACAGTCAAGTCGAGACTGAACTAGCATTCAACCATTATACTGCAGAAGGGAATTGAAGCATCAGAGGGTAGTTGCACTAGATAACCTGTAGATGTTTCTTTCAACACTGAGCTTCTAGGGCTCTTTACAGCCCTTGCTATCTTTATGAAATGTTGTCCTAGGAATTCTTCCCAGCATAGGGTTGGAAAAATTGCCTAAAGTATTTATACTCACTGCCAAATACTTAGGAGCATCCTGCACACAGTGCTTATTAAAAAATCGTCTAAGTCAAAATGCTAAAGTTCCCTGCATGAGGCACAAATGTTCTATATAGAATATAGAACATTCCGTATAGAATACAGACCACCTGCCAGTCACAGGTGAAAACGTGCTATTATTCAGAAAAAGACCACAAACCTAGTTAGCTCCTCAGCATGCCAAGAACCTGGTAAATTAGTTCTGAATATTGGGTACTTGCATCTCCTTCATTTGTCTATCACTTAAACCTTCTCTGTCACACTGTAAAACTAGGGGGAAAAACACACTTTTTCCAGTATCTCAGTTCCCACTGGGCTGAGATCAGAGTGAAAAGTGAATAGCAAGGGAACAGGGAATGATACTTAAGACAGAAATCTGAAAGTAGTAGGAAGAGGAAAAACCAGTTCATCCCAATTTAAATATTTCTTTAACGTGTAATTCTCTTCTTTTTACTTGCAGGCAGTTTTCTGAAGGTGCACGTTTAGTTTCCAGGGTAAATGTAAAGCTTGAAACAGCAGCTCTGCACTGAAGCTACTGGTGTTGTGGCATAAATTAAATTTAAGAGGAAAATGGAGATTGATTTGTTTTTCTCCTGGAATAAGACCCCAGTGCTCCTCCACGGTAGTATAAAAGGCTGAGGAATCTGTGGTACAATACTTTAATTAGCTGACAGCATGTGGGATGAATTATATTTGATCTCTGTTTAAGATGCTTGTATAATAAAGGATTTAATTGTTTCATTTTTTACAGTATAATGGATGGATAGAGGAGGAGGAGGAGATCTTAGAAATTTGTTCATTTAAAGCCATAATTGCAATATTGTACTGCAAAGCAGAACACGATGTGAAGAACATTGTAGAGAAAGTGTGTAGGAGCCTTCAGATTCTGTGGATTCTCTGTACCTTTGCCCTTCTGACTGGTTATGATGCTGACATCTCACCATCTAACAGCTCAAGAACTTCTGGCCCCACTTTTCCCTTGCCAACTTCTGCCAGCAAGAATGTAACAGCCTCTTAATTGGTCTCTCTGCCTTAGGTTTTATGTTTCTACCTCCTTCCCCCTTCTTTCACTCTATAGGCAGAGTGTCCCATCAATAATAATAATCAGATTGGGCTCTTCCCTATTCAAAAACTTTTCAGTACCACCCTATAATGGAAAACTCCAGGGTGTTTCACATGGACTTGAAATACCCTGGCTGGATCTCCAGCCTCAGCCCACTCCACTCCTTTTCTTGAATATTAGGCTTCAGTGGCACCTAACTACTGGAAGTCAAATGAAATTATATTCTTTCTCTCTGAATTTCTGTCATGCCATCAACCACCTCCACGTGCCCTCCTGCCTCCTGTGTGGATTAGCTGCACTTTAGTGATGCCTCCATATGACCCTGTAAGTACTCTAACAAGATAATTCTACCACGTCATGAAAAGTGTACATTTATGTGTCCACTCCCCATTAGATGATGAGTTCCTTGAGGACAGCTTTCAATATAAAATCATCTTCATGTTCCCAGTCTGTAGTGCAGGACATAACAGGTGTTCAATAAATGTTTATTCAATGAGTACATGAAAATACATTTCCTTCTATTATTCCAACAGGACCACAGTAAAAATAATGTTTACTATTCAAGTGAGGCAGGTGTAAACAAATCACATACTGACATGTAACTAATGTTTGCAAGACAAAATCCCACTAAGAATTAAATTGCTGAGTAAGAGACGTGGATACTAATTATCCAGTATAATCATATGTGTTTAACATTTCATTTAATGGTAGCTATCAACCAAAATGCTTCTTTGCCCTTCCTATATGCCGGTTTAGAGAAACTGATCATTTATCTATGAATATTCAAGGAGGAGGAAGGTGCCTTGCACTACCAGATCTGACTCCAGCTTCTGCCCTCACAAGCACCGTCATGCATCGACACAACCTGGAGATCATGTCAAAATGGGGATTCTGAGTCTATAGATGTGGTGCAGTATTGGGGACTCTGTGGTAAATCCATAGTTCTGGTGCAGTATTTGGGACTTTGTGAATCTAGCAAACCCCCTGATAATGCTGATGCTGCTGGTCCTTGGACCTTACTTTCAGTGGCAAGGATTGCAACACTTCAACTCCATACAGCGTAAGGTAGCTTTCGGGGAACTGAACACCAAAGTATTTATTCCTGTGCATTTAACTATACTGAAAGCTTCTTTTATCCTATGTGAGCATCTAAGTGGATTTAAGTTAATTTGTATACTCATTATATGATGATCAAGTATTTTTTAATGATTAAACTAATTCTGAATATTGCAGGCAGGATTTTATTTCCCATAAAAATCAGAAATTTTCATCTTATTTTGTTTTTATTGTTTTATGTTATATTATTTTGCATTGTCATTTTTGGCATCACGCCTAGGTTCTGGACCTGTGAGCCACAGAAGAAGCCTTCCTAAACTTTAAAGTCACATAGACCAATCACCAAAAACCAGTCCTGGCAATGTTTTGAGAAAAGTCATATTCCGGGTAGAAAGATAAAAGGACATGACCAAAAATAATAATATGCAACACAATAAAGGAAAAAACTCAAATATTTTTTTAAAACTTTGAAAAATCTAACCAGATCTAGATCAAAAGAAAAAAAAAATTATTGAAAAAGTCTAAGAAGCAAGTAAAATCCAAATGTTGTTTACAAGTTTGTCGTTTTAAGAGAAAAAATACTCAGAATTAAACATGTGAAGATGGAGGCCCTTCTAAAAAAAATAAAACACAAATTATTTGAGCTGATCTTCAACTTTCTTTTTAACTTTTAAGTTCAGGGATACATGTGCATGTTTGTTACATAAGTAAACTTGTGCCACAGGGGTTTGTTGTATAGATTATTTCATCATCCAGGTGTTAAGCCCAGTACTCATTAGTTACTTTTCTGATCCTCTCCCTCCTCCCTCCTTTTACCCTCTAGTAGGGCCCAGTTTCTGTATTTCCCCTCTCTGTGTCCATGTGTTCTCATCATTCAGCTTCCACTTGTGAGAACATGTAGTATTTGGTTTTCTGTTCCTGCATCAGTTTGCTTATGATAGTGGCCTCCAGCTCCACACATGCTCCTGAAAAGGATATGATCTCATTCTTTTTTATGGCTGCATAATATTCCATGATGTATACGTACCAGATTTTCTTTATCTAGTCTACCACTGATAGGCATTTAGGTTGATTCCATGACTTTGCTATTATGAATGGTGCTGCAATAAATATACATGTCCATGTGTCATAACAGAACAATTTATATTCCATTGGGTATATACCCAGTAATGGGACAGCTGGGTCAAATGGTAGTTCTGTTTTTAGGTCTTTGAGGAAAGGCCACACTGTTTTTTGCAATGACTGAACTAATTTACACTCTCACCAACAGTGTATAAGAATTCCTTTTTCTCCGCAGCCTCACCAGCACCTGTTATTTTTTTTTTCACTGCATAATAATAGCCATTTGACTAGCGTGAGATGGTATCTCATGTGGTTTTGATTTGCATTTCTCTAATGAACACACATGTTGAGTTTTTTTTCATATGATTGTCGGGGGTATCAATGTCTTTTTTTGAAAAGTGTTTATCTCCTTTTCCCACTTTTTTGGTAACCCTCAACTTTCATAGAATCATAGAAGATAGTCCTATACAATAGAAAAATACTAATAGTGGCTGCACATGTTGCATGACTAGCATCAGGCACAGAAGCCTTCCTAAGTACATTACGCACCTTATCTCACTTTATTCTCTTGACAACCTCATGGGGTAGGTACTGTTACTAAGGCCAAGTGAGTAGAAAGAAATAAAATTAAAATGCTATTGAACAAGTTCTTAAAATATCAAAGGATTAAGAATCACTTCGTTCTTTAAAGGGTCCTTTCTGGAATTGCATGGTGAAAATATGCATTATTCATGTTATTAACATTTATTGAGCCAATAACAAGAAAGCACATTAATAAGGATACTACATTATTTTCGCAACAAGCCTGTGAGTAAAAAATTACTCCTATTTTTATTTTTCTGATGAGGAAACTTAGGTTTAGTGAGGTTAATTGTCAGCTGGTAAGGAAGAGAACCAAGACTCAACATCCTCCTTATATCAGTTAACTTGTTTACAGTTTTATATTTTTGAGGGCTATATCCTTTTAAAAATTGTGCACATCCTTTAAAAATTCATGCACATCCTGGTGTGCAAAAGTTTCCTTTAGGTATATAGCACTAAGTGGTATGGACATATCATAAGAAATACACATGTTCAACTTTGAAATGAAATGCCAATCTGCATTCCATGCAAGTGTTACAATTTACACCCTTATCAACGTGAATGAGAGTTTCTGTGGCTCCACATTCTTGCCAGCACCTGATACATTCTAATAGTTCAATTTTCTCTAATTTTGTAGCTTTAATTTTCTGTTCCCTGGTTAATGAGATTGAATATTGTTTCAGGTATTAACAGAACATTTTTGTTTTGTCATCTTGGAAGTTTGTACTCATTAATTTTCTTCATTTTTCTATTGGGTTTTCTTTCCCTTTTTTTCTTTTTCTTTTCTGATTCACCAAAGTATCTAGATCCACTGCACGCTCATCTTTTGTCATTTACATGTATTGCAAATATCTCCTCCAAGTTTGCAGCATTTTTGATTTACTCTCTTTAAGGTATCTTTTAGAAAATAGAAATTATTGAATATTTTCCTTTATGTTTTGTGCTTTTTTTAACTGTTTAAAGAAATCTTTCTCTACTGTAAGGTCCATCAGCTGCAAGGTTTTCTTGTAAACATATTATAATTTTTCCTTTTATCTTTCTGAACTTGGTTTGCCTGTGGATGTGAAGTAGAGATCTGTGACATATATTTTCAGAACCCCATCCACACTCCTTAGCCCCTTCCAGATCTCTCCCAGAGCTCATGCAGAACTTTAGGAAAGCAGAGTTCCACACTGGGTTTTCTACCGTAGGCATCTGCTTAAGGATATTCTCTGGCTACTGAAGCAGGCTCGGCCCATAGACAGAACTGTGTGACAAAGGACCAAAGTTCCAGGAGTGGCCTTCGGCCTAACAAGTATCCCAATTTCGTCATATGTATGACGTTCCCCACAATGATAACCTTGTACTTTTTACAGTGTCTCTGAAATTAACAATAGGCTTGAGCCCTTGTTCCTCACATTGATAACCAACTTACAAACACACATATTATATTTCCCTCCTCTAATTTATTTCCTCACTCACTGACTTGCCTCCTGAGATCACCTCTCAAATAAATACTTCCATTTGAATTATTTGTTCAATTTCAGTTATTGCAGTAACCCAAAATGTTCTAGAAAGCAAACCTTCAAGATGAGGGTTTCAACTGCTATAAGTGGGATGGTAATGGACACTTCTATGCATCAGTATTGCTTTACTGAGACTCTCATCTATGGTGGACTGGGGGGAAGCACAGGTAAAAGAGGAAACACTGACATATGTGTATTTCCATATATAGTGTGTGTTCTACAGAAGTTCTACAAGTTACACACACACACACACACACACACACACAGGTGTGTCTGTGAGGATAGTGAAGTTGGCTGGGTTTTTTCAACTATATTGGAAGGATTAAAAAAAAAAAAAAAACAGGCTCATGTCACCCAAATATTAGCTTAGGGCTTGCTATAAAAGCAGAAGGCCTCTATTGTACCTTTTGAAAGACTCTTATCTCCTGCAGCCAGAAGGCAGAATATGCTGAAAATCAGGATTAATATTTGATTGTAAGGATGGCAGGAGTTAAGATGAAGCTGAATTAATAGCCATCGCAAGTCTTCTATGTCAAAAATAGAGTCCTGATAAGGCAAGTCTCAGAGGGAGATATTTGAGCTGCCAGATTGCTCTGAGCCCTATAGGCCAGCAGGAGAAGACCCTCTTCCTGGCTAGAGAAGAGCAGATTCCATAACTTGAAAACCACAGAAAGCTGATGATTCACAAGATGAGTCTGTCTCCTCAATACAAAATAATTCAATACAATACAATGATACAGTAAATTCAATGTCTCACCTTGCTGATTATATCTCGGTTCCTGGAGCCAGTCCAGACAGACAGCTAGAATGGCACCTTGCCACTTGGAAATGATGCTTCCACATCAGTAGCTCTCAAAGTGTGGTCTACAAATCCCTACAGATCATACAAACCTTTCAGGGAGTCCACAAGGTCAAGCGATTTTCAAATTAAGATGTTTTTATCTGCCTATTCTGCTTGGTTGACATTTCCACCGAGAGTACCAAAGCAATGGTGTATTAAATTTCTGAAGCCTTAGCACAAAAATTAAAGCAGTGGCACTACACTGTACTAATATTCTTCATTGCCAATTTTTAAAGTCAGGTTTTTTTTAGGGTTTAACTTGATGAAGCAGTCAAAATCATTATTAATTTTTAAAATTGATTCCTGGGAATAAGTCTTTTTAATATTCAATGTGACAAAATAACAAGTATGCATAGAACTTTTACTGCATACCAAAGCATGAGCGTTATATCAAGGGAAAGCACTTCAGGAATTATTTCAAAATTCTTTCCATAAAGGGGCTGAATGAGCCCCTTTAATGGAACAACATTTTGCCTTAAAACAACAACTGACAGGCATACAGTGGTTATTCGGACTTGGTTATTTGGCAGTCACTTTCCCAAAAGTGAACAAAGTCTCTCACATCAATGAAAACAACTGATAGTATTTGTTACCAATGATAAAATTGCAGGCTTCAGGTAAAAATTAGAACTATGGAGAATTTCTGTGTTATACCTGGAATTTGACCTACTTCCCAGTACTTAAAGACTTTTCAATGAGACTGGTAATTTTATTAAATAATGTGACTTTTAAAATACTGCATAATGGAATACACCACTGTTTCGAAGATCTGTATAACTCGGTGAGCTAACATTTTCCAAAAGATCAATGTGTGATGTTACAATATCATGCGTAGCTAAATAATTTATTTAAGATGCATGATAGGCCAGTGAATTTTAATCTAGCAGAAGATGAAAAGTTCATGGAAATTATTTCAGATTCTCTATCACAACTGTGCTTTAAGCAACTACTACTTGTCAAGTTTTTGCGTAGTATTGAAGAATATTCACAACGATCTGAAAAGGCTATTATATTATTGTTCCTTTTTCCAACTACGTATTTTGTGAAGCATGATTTTCTACATATACATCAGCCAAAGCAGCATTTAAGTACAGAATGAATTCAAAAACAGAACTATCTGGCTATTTTCTGTTGAGTTTGGTATCAAAGGACTTGCAAAATGTAAATGAATGCCACTGTTCTCACTTCTATTTTATACTTTAATTTTTTTTCATAAAAATACATTAGAGCACTGGGTGCGGTGGCTCAAGCCTGTAATCCCAGCACTTTGGGAGGCCGAGGCGGGTGGATCACGAGGTCAAGAGATCGAGACCATCCTGGTCAACATGGTGAAACCCCGTCTCTACTAAAAGTGCAAAAAATTAGCTGGGCATGGTGGCACGTGCCTGTAATCCGAGCTACTCAGGAGGCTGAGGCAGGAGAATTGCCTGAGCCCAGGAGGCGGAGGTTGCGGTGAGCCGAGATTGCGCCATTGCACTCCAGCCTGGGTAACAAGGGCAAAACTCCGTCTCAAAAAAAAAAAAAAAAAAAAAAAAAATACATTAGATATATTAACCTGTCATTAACTTATTTTGTTATCTTAAGATGAATTAACACAAATATATTTTAATATTTCTCAGCTTAATTTCTAAAATGGCACATTTTCTCAGTTTAATTTATCAGTAAAAGTTCTGTTTAGGCCAGGCGCAGTGGCTCACACCTGTAATCCCAGCACTTTGGGAGGTCGAGGCAGACGGATCATAAGATCAAGAGATCGAGACCATCCAGGCCAACATGGTGAAACCCCGTCTCTACTAAAAATACAAAAAGTTAGCCAGGCATGGTGGTGCATACCTGTAGTCCCAGCTACTCAGGAGGCTGAGGCGGAAGAATCGCCTGGCTCGCAGTGAGCCAAGACTGTGACACTGCACTCCAGCCTGGTGACAGAGGTACACTCCGTCTCAAAAAAAAAAAAAAAAAAATTCTCTATTTAATTTCTAATATGGTTGGGGATGACGAGGGAAGAGAAGAGCATCAGGACAAATATCTAATGCATGTGGGGCTTAAAACCTGGGTGATAGATTGATGGGTACAGCAAACCACCATGGCATACATATACCTATGTAACAAACCTGCACATTCTGCAAATGCATCCTGGAACTTAAAGTAAAATAAACATTTTTTTTTAATTCTTAAAAATGTATTAGATATATTAACCTGTAACTGACTTATTTTTTCATTTCAAAATGAATTAACACAAATATATTTTAATATTTTTGTTTAATTTCGACTATGGTAAATATTGGTAGACATAACCCACATAGGCACAAACTCTTCAGAGTTCTCAGACATTGTTAAGAGTGTAAAAGGGTCTCAAGACCAAATAGTTTTGAGAACTACTAGCCTATAGTAAATAAGGTATAGGTGCTGGAATTTTTTTTTTGTCAGTATACTAAAGAAGGAGTCAGAAAACTCAGAGAAGAGGTATCCTTATTAAAATGAATTTGTTAAGTAAAAACATCAGAAAATCGCCGGTTCACTATGTGTCCTAGGAGGGACCAGAGGACACTAGAATTTATTAAAGCAATAAAAAATGCACAAGTTGGGGAGAGACAGTCTGTCCCTTTTAGGCTTGAATGAATGACAGAAGACACCATTATGAACTGGGCCCCCTAATGTCAATATGGATGACAGAATTCCAGAACAGCAGAGTCCAAATTCCAGAACAGCACAGTCAGAGGAAAGGTGGAGATGATTATGCTAATTGCTAACAAAAGAGAATGGCAACCATGGCTCTTAATGCATTGAGATCTTCACTATGGCTAAAATGCCATGGTATTCACAGGAGTGAAATGGGTGGAAAGCAATGAGAATATTGCTTGACTTATGTAATTTTTAAAAAATGCTTTCAGATGGAAAGCAGAAGACTGTCAATGATGCAATGTAAAATCACAAACTCTGTTTCCGGACTTGAGCCAGTTCTCAGACACAGAGTCCATCAATTGAAGCAGAAATCAGACACTCTTAAGGAAGGAGCCTGCATCCCCACAGTAGTATGTAGAAAATATAACCTCAATCCTTACTCACAAGGACCTACCCACATTTACACAGGTAACACTGGAAAAAACAGGAATGCACAGATCTTCTGAGAGCTATTAAATACAGGGTTTGAGTTGACAGTAATTCCAGGAGTCCAAAAATGCTGGCATTCTCTGTAACCAGAGAGGGGCTGATGGAGAATGTGATAAATGGAGTCCTGGACCAAATATTATAAATCTACCGGCCGGGCGTGGTGGCTCACGCCTGTAATCTCAGCACTTTGGGAGGCCAAGGCGGGTGGATCATGAGGTCAAGAGATCAAGACCATCCTGGTCAACATGGTGAAACCCCATCTCTACTAAAAATACAAAAAATTAGCTGGGCATGGTGGCGTGTGCCTGTAATCCCAACTACTCAGGAAGCTGAGGCAGGAGAATTGCCTGAACCCAGGAGGTTGTGGTGAGCCGAGATCGCGCCATTGCACTCCAGCCTGGGTAACAAGAGTGAAACTCCGTCTCAAAAAAAAGCAAAGAAAAATCTACCAAACACTGGGTCCAACTGGTCCACAGACCACTTTGTGTTCGCCTCCCCAGTCCCTGAATGGGATAAATATATTAAGAGCTAACAGAATCCTCAACTTATTTTCCAACCTGTGGAGTAAGAGCCTTTTAATAGAAAAGGCCAAAATGAAGCACTTGAAACTTCATAGCCCTAGTCAAGACACTCAATTGTAAGCAGTATTATAACCCAGCTAAGATTTCAGAAAACCATGCAGCCCTCAAAGATTTCAAGAAGGTAAGGATGACAGTCTTCAACATATCCCTGTTTAATTCACTACTATGGCCCTGCAAAAAAAACAGATGGACATGGCAGATGGTGACAGACTACAGTAAACTCAGCAAATGGTAACCCCAATCATACATGTTGTGCTAACGGTAGTATCTTTACTGGAGCAGATAAACACAGCCTCTGGTTTTTGGTAGCTATTAATTTCCTCAATGTGTTCTTTTTAATAGTATCAAGACAGAGAGTCAAAACGTTTGCACATACCCGCAAAGGCCCTGGTTCCCACAGGTGTAACATTTCTACGAGGGTTATAGTAACTATTCAAGACTCAGAAAGTTTGCACATACCCTGCAGAGGCCCTGATTCCCACAGGTGTAACATTTCTATGAGAGTTAAAGTAAGTATTCAAGACTTCTTGTGTCACTGAACCAACAGGTGAAAGAAAAACCAGTTATTATATTGGATATAGTAACCTAGCCAGTAAATATGAAGTAAATACAAAAAGCTAGGATTTATACTTTATATTAGACACAAAAAGAAATATGTAAAAAACTTGAGGATTCTCTAGTGTGTTTCTTGGTTCTTCCATGCCTGGTGATAGTAGTAAATGAGAAACTGTAGACAAAAACATTGACAAGGGCAAGGTAACCAGAGATCAGACCTTGAAGGGATGAAGACCTCTTCCTCTCTACTGGACAAGCAACCAGCAAAAGCTGAGAGGAGATAATGAATATTCATTTCACCCTCACAACTGAACCGAGCCCATGAAAGTAACCATCCCTTGTCTCACCGCATTCTGGGGACTTTTTTCTTTTTTAAAAGTATAAAAAATCAACACCTATAAGAATCAAAGATAGAACACAGTGGATTTAAACTGAGGCACAAACAGAACTGAGTATTAAAACAATGCATTATAGTGCTATAAGAACCCTGCTCGTATTCATTTTCCTACCCCAAAAAGGTCCCATGCAGCTTTATTGAACAATTTCTGTGTACATCAACAATGCCATACCTCAAGTGTCTGCATCTCTAGGTCTGAGATTTCTGACTGTGGAAACATATTCATCCTCTGCACACAAGCAGGACAGAAATTTCAGAGAGGTCATGAAAGACCTGATGTGGTTCTAAAGATGAACACAAATTCTTTAACACTCCTGTCATCAGGAGGTGGAGTCTATTTCCTTGCCCCTCGTATCTAAGCTGGCTTTGATGACATATGTGAGGTGGAAGAGACGATGTATGACTTCTGAGGCTAGGTTAGCAATGCCTACACAGATTCCACGTTTTTGCTTGAGATTAGACTTCCAGGATAGGAGGATGCTCAAGCCATGTGGAAAGATGACAGACAGGTGTTCTCATTGTCAGTTTCCACTGACCCCAACCTCTGGTTCACCCTCGATCAAAGTGGCAGATATGATGAAAGAAGCCACCAGGTGATTTTCACCCCTTTTTCTCAAGTCACCCTTAGTCATTTGAGTCCTCTTAGTTAAGTCTCCAGGCACTGTGAAGCAAAGACAAGCTATCCCCACTACGCCCTCTCCAAATTCCCACTGATAGAGCCCATCGGTATAATAAAGTGAGCTTTTTGTTTAATGCTACTAAATCTTAGGGCAGTTCATTTCAAGTGATCAATAACCAGAGTCTACCCTAGGAATAACATCCAACTAATGAAGGATAGGATTTGGTCAATTAATATCTCAGCTTCTTTATCCTTTACATCTTGAGGTGTGTTCTGTAAAGTGTCTCAGGGGCTTATCAGGATTGAGTCCCCACTGCTTATAGAAGCAAATGACTCATAAACACACCCTTCATTTGCTTTCCTCTGTTCCCTGTCTTACTTTCCCAGTCTGACTCTGCCTCCTCTTATTCATCTCTCAAATAAATAACTTGCCCCTAAATCTTTGTCTCCACGTCTGCTTCTGCATGAACAAAAACTAAGAGTGGATCTAATTTTTTGTTGTTTTCTGATTGTGCTTCTAAATAGACTATAAATGTATCCTATGTCATTTATTTAAAACATATTATCTCCCTTGTGATCCATAGTACCACTTCTTTTCCCACATCAACCACCTACCTATAGTGAAGTCTCCTTCTGCACTATCTATCTTGTTCCATAATCTATTTATCTGTTACTGCACCAATATTAAGCTTCTCTGTCTGAGTCAGTCCTCTCATCTCTCTTCCCATTCAAGAGAATAAGCAAATATTCATATTTACATATAAACTGTACAATAAATTAGTCAAGGTATACAAAAATACATATTGAGGTTTCTATTGGGTTGGCATTTGGAGGGAGGAGTTTTGTTTTTTTTTAAAGTACACATTTTAAAACCACCACACTGCATTCTGCCAATCCATGGACATAATACATCTCATATTTAGGTTTTCTCAACTATTGAGAAAGATTTATAGTTTTTCTCATAAAATCTTAGAGGTTATTTTTAGGTTTATTCTGAGTATATTAAATGAGTTGGTGCTTTTTTCAATGATGTATTTTAAAGACTCTCATTTTCTATTTTTTTCACATAGAAATATAACTTAGTTTTTCATAACAAACATTTGAAAACAATCTTACTTTGTTCTCTCATTGGTAGTTTCTTTTGGACTTTCTAAGTATATAATCATGTCATTTGTGTGTTAATGAAGGTCTCAGCAGGAAGTAGATGGCACCCTAAGACTGGGTAATTGAGGAGAACTTTTTTAAAAGTTTACAAAGTTGGTAAGGCTTAAGGAAAGCAAAAACTCATGATGCAAAAACCAGAGTTAGTAACAGAGAGTTAGTACCATCACCAGACCTGGAGGGGCAAAGAAGAGAACTGGTTACATAAATTTCAAAAAATAACTATGGAGAGGGCCATCTGGCAGGACTCATAGCCTTTGTTAGAGGGACAAAGCGAGAAAGCCAGGAAAACACATACCCCGACCTTCTCTCCTCTCTAACCCTTCAATATCATACTGGTGTGTCATATTGGCTAAATTCAAGTAAGTGCCAGAAAATAAACACATTGATGCAATTCATTCAGATCAGTCTTCGAAGCGTGAAGTAAAATAGAGTGGGTGGAATGAGGATGCAAAGAGGAAAATGAAAGGTAAGCAGCACAATCTGCATAAATGGATAATTTCTCCTCTCCAGCCCCTGTCCTTCAGATAAAAATTGTTTTTTTTTTTTTTTTTTTTTGAGGCGGAGTTTCACTCGTCACCCAGGCTGGAGTGCAATGGCGCGATCTCGGCTCACCGCAACCTCCGCCTCCCGGGTTCAGGCAATTCTCCTGCCTCAGCCTCCTGAGTAGCTGGGATCACAGGCACGCGCCACCATGCCCAGCTGATTTTTTGTATTCTTAGTAGAGACGGGGTTTCATCATGTTGACCAGGATGGTCTCGATCTCTTGACCTCGTGATCCACCCGCCTTGGCCTCCCAAAGTGCTGGGATTACAGGTTTGAGCCACCGCGCCTGGCCCCTAAAAATTGTTAATTAATATGCCTATTATGGATTTTTAGCTTTATTGAGGATAATTAACCAGTACAAATTATATATTCACAAAGTATGCAACATGATTTGATATATACATACACACTGTGAAATGATTATTCCAATCTTTAACACATCTATCACCTTTAGTTATCATTGTGTATGTCTGTGTGTATGTTTAGGAGATGGTAAAGACACTTAAGATCTACTGTCTTGGCAAATTTCAAGTATATGTACAGTATTATTCACTATGGTCACCATGCTATACATTAGATCTCCAGAACTTGTTCATTCTGTAAATGAAAATTTGTACTCTTTGATCAACATCTTGACTGCCCTTCTACCCCTACTTCCTAGCAGCTGTTATTCTATTTTGTTTCTATGAGGCTTTTTAAATTCCACAAATCAATGAGATCATACACTATTTGTCTTTCTGTGTCTGGCTTGCTTCACTTAGCCTAATATCCTTCAGGGCCATTCATGCTGTTCCAAATGGCAAGATTTTCTTCTTTTTAGGGCGAAATAATATTCGTGTGTGTGTATGTGTCACACTTTCTCTATTCATTCATCCATCTATGGACATTTAGATTATTTCCATATCTTTGCTATTGTGAAATGTTGCAATGAAAATAGGGAAACAGGATATCTCTTTGAGATGCTAATTTCATTCCATTGTATAAATACTCAGAAGAAGGGTTTCTGGATTGTATAGTAGCTTTATTTTAATTTTAGGAGCCTCCATACTGGTTTCCATAATGGCTGTGCATGACAGCGTACTGTACAAGGTTCCCTTCTTCTCCTCACTTTTGCCAATACTGGTTATCTCTCATGTTTTTTAAAATAGCCATCCTAACAAGTGTGAGGTGATATCTCCTTGTGGTTTTGATTTTCATAATCCTGATGATTAGAGATATTGAGCACCTTTTCATATACCTGTTGGCTATTTGTATGTCTTTGCAATAATGTCTATTCAGGTCCTATGCCCATTATTTAATCAAGTTATTTGTTTACTATTGAGTTTGTGAGATGCCCATGTTTTGAGGGGAGAAATGATGCCAGCCAAAATGTACATTCTATGCATATGTATATACATATAAAGAAATGTGTGTGCATACACACACAGGCACATGTATATGTATATACACTAAGAAAACTTCCCAAATGTAATGTACTTAAATCAACTGAATCTGACATCATGTACCCTTAGATACTAAGAGTAAACTATAGGCCACCTAGAAATCTTACAAGTATTTCTAGGGAAGTTAACCCATAAAGTTAAGAACTGGTCAATTTAATTTTAAAACCTGGAAAAAGACTAATATAATTCAGTACACAATGTTCTATCCCCGAAAGATTCAAAGATCATAAGTGGCAGTCATCTGGCAGTGTGAAAATTAAATCATGCCACCAACAATTGAGTTTTCATTTTTAGGAAACTTTCAGACCACATAAAAAATGTGCAAGTTATACAAGTTTTCTGTTAAATTTTAGCCCCCCATGGCAATATCATAGGAGGGTTTGGAATATATAGTCCTCATTCCAAGACTGTTAGTTAGTAAAATAGTTGAACTTTCTCCAAAATACCTAAAAGCTCAAGAGTAACCTTAGAGGAAGCATCACAGGTAGTCTACCAGGATCAAAATGATTCTATGTCTTTATCAATGACTTGGTAAAGACTTCGAAAAATATATTTATCCAATTGCTAATGTTTTTAAATTAATGCTAATGTTTTTAAATTAATGCTAATGTTTTTAAATTGTAAAAAGACAATACACTTTAAATTAATCTTGAAAAACTGGAGAAAATATTTTTGAAATAGCTGAAGGTTAATAGTTACAAACATATTTTCTGCTCATACACACACACACACATATTCATACATACACATGTATACACATATATACATACAGATATAACACATGATAAAAATGATGAGGCACAAAAATAGAAGGAAATTTCCAAGGGATCAACTTATTTTTCTCCTATAATGCACAGTATGGGTATAGTTGAATATATCTTTTTATAAAGCATATGGAGAATCAGGATTAAGAAAAAAGATATTGTTTATTAGAGAAAAGGCAATTGGAAGTACGATGTGGAAACTTTATGGAAAACTTTCAGATGGAAATGAGCAGGATTTTTAGAAAGTACTACAGAAAGTCAGCTCAGAGAAGTGGATAGACGGTGAACTCTCAAGTTCATCTGTCTTCATTCAAAGCACATTTCCACTAGCACGGCCATCTCACCTCAGAGAGACTACTTATTTTCTTGAAGTTTCAGTTTTCTTATCTGTAAAGTGGTGATAATAAATTTAGCTATATCACCCAACTGTTATAACGGAATAGATGATGTAAAAACTGTAAAGAGCTTAGGACATTACATGGCATCTAGAAAAAGCTATGCTAGAGGAAATCCTGAGAGAGAAAAGCTATGAAGCTGAACCGATACCAGAAGCTGAAAGGCAGGCAGGCAAGAAATCTTAATCCCATGGGATTAGAGACGGAGAACCATAAATCTCCAGGGAACATTGTAACTATGCTCCTATGATGCATATTGTACATAACAAGAAGTTAATTAAGGAATTCCATTTAGGAAGATATGGCCAATTCATAGATTATTAATGTATCTCTACATGTCTTCATAAGGAATGTTTTTATAAATTGCTTAGGATGAGGGGCAGAGGTAAAGACTTCACTGTCCCCAACCTCAAACAAAGGATAGGCCAAGGAACCACCGAGGATAGATCACCAGTAATTGCCTTCAAGGGGATGGGGCTGGCAGGTCCAATTATGTGTCAAGTTGTTATTTCACCACATGGGGTGTGCCTATTTGGAGCAGAATTGCTGAAGATGATAGAGAGGAGAAAGACTGAGATCAACTAGGAACACCATCCTTTTCCTCTGTTTCCTCACAAGTGCATGGCCTTTTCACTTAATAAATGCTGTTCGAACTTGTAAAGAAGATTTTTTTGGTAAAATTCCAAATTATTAAAATTTTTAGGATACTCTTATGTTTTGGTCTGGCCCTGACCAAATAATACATTTTCCTGGGGCTGGATGTTACCCTGTCATATTACCTAGTTCTCCTGCTAGTTCTAGGCTTGTTCATCGTTTATGAACTGAAGGATATTCTTGGAGAAGAAAGGTAGGAAAAGAAACACAAAGAAAACAAATAAGAATATATACATATTTTAAGTTTTACTTTAGGTTCTAGGGTACATGTGCAGGTCATGTATGGTTTTGCATACGTGCATACATAACCAGGTGGTTTGCTCTGACCTTCCTTTGACATCCTTCCTTTGACTATATTCGGCATTTCTCACCATTTTATCCCTCCCCTAGTTCCCCCGCAACTGCCCCCAGTGTGTGATGCTCCTCTCCCTGAGTACATGTGTTCTCATTGTTCAACACCCACCTATGAGTGAGAACATGCAGTGTTAGGTTTTCTGTTTTATCAGTTTGCTGAGAATGATGGTTTCTAGATTCATTCAACTCCCTACAAAGGTCACGAACTCATCACTTTTTATGGCTACATAGTATTCCATGGTGTATGTCTGCCACATTTTCTTTGTCCAGGCTATTATCAATGGGCATTTGGCTTGGTTCCAGGTCTTTGCTATTGCACAAAGGGCTGCAATGAACATACATGTGCATGTGTCTTCATAGTAGAAAGATTTCTAATCCTTTGGGTATATGCCCAGTAATGGGATTGCTGGGTCAAATGGAATTTCTTTTTCTAGATCCTTAAGAAATCGCCATACTGTCTTCCACAATCAGAATATTTAAAAGTCGTCTACCTTAAAATAAATGCAGTGAGAGAAGAGGAAAGAAATAATTCAAGTATTTAGGAACACAATTTTCATGGACAGGCTCTTTACTTATCAGTGGAATCTTATTGTTCTCTTGCTCCCTAAAAATCAAGATCCAGAGTCTGGAAGGAGGTCTTGATAGTTCTATTTTTACTTTCAGTGCTCTACGTCAGAGAAAAGCATCTGGCTAGAAAAAAAGTAGCAGTTTTCCAGTCACCATTCAGACACCAGGAAGAGGGTGACATCCTTCAGAAACACGTATCTGCTTCACCAAGAGGACATCATAAAGGGTTTGGGAGGCTCTTGGTGCTGCTTTGAAACAGAAGTTCAAAGATTCTTTGCATTTGAGCTTTATTTATATTCCCTAATATTAGCCTGTCCTTGGTGCTTTTTCACTAGTGGGAGTACAATCTATGTTTTGATTTATCATTAGTAAAGCAAAGACTTGGTTGTTTATTAAACCAAAGCTTAAAACAAACTTCCCTGTGGTTACTCATTAAGCCTTTTTTGTAGTGTTACTCCAGGGTACTAAGTCTACTATTACTAGAAAATTTTAAATCCACATAAAGCTCCTAAACTTCAGCTTTCTTGTTTATAAAACTGAAATTCTGGAGCACAAAACAGATGGGTAAATTCCATTGTGCAAAATACCAAGGTTCCTTTTTAGGTGCTTCAATTACGACAGCACCCAGAAAGTTTCCCAGAACACTTCCCCAAAAGCAGCTCTGCCTGTGTCCATTTTAAGATTGCATTTAATAATATGACTCCACTGCTTAAAGCTTGAAAATATTAGACTAGAATATCCCTAAGCTTCCTTCCAGTTTAGGTATTCTTTCATTCTATTAATCAATTGGGGACTGTTTAAGCAGAGAACAAAAGGCTAAGATGTGACTTGATTTGTGTATTCAATAGTTCCTCCCAATTATGAAAGAGAAGCTTATTGGCTTTTTCAAGCACATGGAGGGCCAACATGAAAGAAACAGGTTTAGATTAAAAGAGGTACATTTCCATTTGAATTTAAGGGAAAGACATGACCATCATGATGGTTAACAAGAAAAATGGAGTAGGTATGAACAGCCTGGAAGAACTGGAAAACTGTGGAGTCAATTACTTTGAGAAGTGCATCCTGACCACAGGATGATTGGTCAATAGCTTTTAAGAAACTGATGCAGGGCAGAGCTAGTTCACATTCGATTCAAGGATTAATCTAAAACCTAAATGAAGAGGCAGCTAACTACAGTCTGATCTTTCTTTGGAGTTCATGAACATTGTCTGGACGCAAATAACACGGGCACGCTTTATTCATATGCAAAACAGATACACAGTGGTGGTTCTCCACATTGGCCAAAAATCAAAATTACCTGGAGAACTTTAAAAAATACTCAATCTGGGACCCACCCAAGACCACTCAAATGAGAATCTGTACAGGGAGCAACTTTTTGTGGGGGCTATGAATCATACCATAGGTTTTTCATACCAAGGAGAGAAGTTACAGCCCAGGCTGGCTTTAGTGTTTTGTATAAAAGAGCAAGAAAGCAGCTGGGAGACAAGTTGCAGAGAATGATGCTGAAAGCTGTGGGAGGGAGTGCCTGGGTACTGGGAGAAAAAAATGAAACAAGTGCTGATTTAGTTGATGATCAGGGAAGAGTATGAGGGAAATGATAAGAAAATATAGGAAAGGACAACAAAGAAGGAAAGAGTCCTTGGAAAAGTAATATAAGTATTGTGAAGAAGCTAGTTTGTTAGATGGTGGCAAAGGAGGGGCAGCCAAAACTCAAGAGAGGGGAAAATGGGTGGAAACCAGAAAGCAGCTTCATCATGAAAGAGCAAGGCATGGAATGTTAAATGAGAAGACAGGTGATGCAGAGGAAAAACTGAAGATGAGCCTTGCCTGGTCCAAAGCCAGTGAAGGGAGTAAAAGCTCGTGTAAAACAGAGTGCTGCCCAACGATCAGATTGACCTCTGTGCTAGAGGCAAGCAAGCTGCCTTGAGAGTACGCCAGTGAGTTGAGAGGCTTGTTAAAGCAAAGGGGACAGAGTTAAATGTCTCCTCAGGAACCAAGAACCTGATGCCAAGGAGATAACTAGGGAATAACACCTATTGTGTCACTTGTGTGAAGAGATCCTAATAAGAAAAGACAGGTGGTTTAGAAGTGCCAGCTGCTCTGAACTTAACCATGAGGGGAGGAAGGTGGGTGATTTTAAAGCCTCCTTAAAGAAAAAGGCTTGAGACAGCCTTGTCTAAGCCCAAGGAAGGAGCAGCAATCACAAGCTTATAATTTAGTAGAGAGATAAATGTGTCCTTGGCAGTTCCTCAAACAGTTCAAGCTTCTCCTATAACCTGATCTTTGTGAATATAGAGAAAATGATTGGTTGGCTCTGTTTTCTAGGGAAGATGCTTACCCCATGAAAATGCCTTTCTGTAAAGGTCTTTCATTATTCCTCCTGGAATTTTCTTACAAAACTGAAAGTTATAGGCAGCTTAATGTGGTATGAAGTTATACCAAAGTGGGAATAAATGGACATTTTTAGCCCTGATTTGCCTTCTTTAAAGGGAATTTCCTGAGCCTTCCCTTTAGACACTCGGAGATGGCAACAGTGTGGGCTTGGATTTACTCTTTTTTCCTCTGACCTTGGCAACCTTCTTTTCCTTCCATTTGCCCTGACAGGTACTTCCATCCATTTGCCTTGAAAGGTACCTCCTGTCACTAACGTGTCAGAGATCAGTGGTTCTTCACAACTTATATCTATCTGTTGCTTACAACACTATTAAGTAAAGTTCTCCAGGAAGCAGATTTCTTATCCTGATCTCAAATAGGTGAATTTCAGAGCAGCCTAGAAACCACATTACAGGTGTACATTAACACAAGCCTGTGCATATGCACGTTCTGCGAAAAGGATCCACAGCTTCAAGACTCCAATAATAGCTTTTGTGGCTATTGTTCCAAGTGAGTAACAGTATCTACAGTTGGCCTGAGAGTTATTATAGATTCTATTTCATGAGAATTAAAGAGGTTGAGCCCCCTATTGGAAAAAAATTAAAAGACTGATTGAAAGAAGTTAAGAATAGGACCCATTGACTCTTCATATGTGAAAGAAAAAGGCTCCAAGTTTCCGACAGACACGGTACAGGCTTCTTTATGACTTTTCTATATAGGACTTCCTGAGTTTTTTCTTTCAGAGAATATGTTCTTGCTAACCTGGTCACAAGATGTTGTCAAAAACATATTCATTTTCTCCTGAAACTTGAGCATGAAATACATAGTTTGTCTCTCTCTATTCAGGGGTTCTGATACTAAAGATAGGGAATGGCAGACAAAACTCTAAAGTATAATAAGTGAAGAAGATTAAGTGGAATAGTTTTAAAAAAAACATAAAAGCAATAATTATCACTTAGAACAATGTTCTTCATCTTAGTCTTTCAGGGCCATTGTTACATAATGTTCAGTATAGCTTTGTTTCCTATAGCAAACTTTTACATTTGAAATAGAATTTCTTTTCCTCACAGCATTCTGTCCTCACTTTCCTGTGATCGGATGGAGGGGGCTGGGGAGCAGTGCTAGAAGTGAATGGGCTGGAGCCACCGAGTGTGTTAAGGAAGCTTTAAAAGGAACAAGCAAATTCAAACACTTAGAGCAGCTCAAACGCTTGGTTACCTAATTTGACTTTTGTCTGGGTCATTACTATGGTCCAGCACCACAAGTTTTCATAAGGGTCTGAGATCTCCAAAGCAAGCGAAGTGGAACAGCCCTGTTACGGGAATACAGAAAAAAGACTCCCATGCCTTACTCCAAGAATATTCTGCATTCACTAATTTCTGCAGACTTACCCTGAGTTCAGTTTACTCATACCAGTAACCAATGTGGAAGCTGAGATAAGAAATTCCTCTAACATGAGGTCCAGTCCATGCTCATTGCCTTGATGGAAATTAGATACTAAATGTGATCAAACTGTATCTCTGCAGGACTTTCCTTACCTTCTTGGTGAACCATCTTTCTATTCTTAGAACAAACCATGCTTGGTCACAATGAATACAGTTGTCCCCTAGCATCTCCAAGAAATTGGTTCCAAAAGAATTCCACAGGCATACCAAAATCTGAAGATGCTCAAGTCCCTCATGGAAAATGGAGTATTTGCACATAACCTACACACAGCCTTCCATATAATCTCTCATTATTTATAATACCTAATAGAATGTAAGTGTCATGCAAATAGTGGTTACACTGTATGGCTTTTATCTTCATTATTTTTTGTTTTATTGGGACTTTTATTGGGATTTTTTGTGAATGTTTTTGATGCATGATTGGTTGAATCTGCAGATGCAGAGCCCACAGGAAGACGGGGCTGACTCTGGCACACATATTCAATCTTACCCTGCTGACTACGTTGCTAATTTAATAATGCAAAGCTGCCTCACTTTTGGTCTACCTCAGTTTACCAACTTTTAACTTCTCCAAAGGGAGGAATTTAGAAGCAACATTTTTCATGTTTTAAACCGTAATCTAGATGTGATATTTAACATCTTCCTGATTTGGGGGTAAGAATCCAGACTTACTCTAAACCTGAGAGTGTCTCACATGAACATTATTTTTCCTTTCTCTATCCCCAGGGCTAACTTCCCTGCTGTAATTCTGTATCAGGCCTCAATCTTTCTTAATATTCTCCTCTCAGGATAAGAAACTGCTATCTTCAGTCCCTTCTTGAGTGCTAATAATGATGCTTTAGGCCACAGTCAATGGAGTTCATGGCTCTGATTTCTGCTTGTACTGCTGTGGTGGAAGTTTAAGATTGGTCCCAGTAGTTCTTTCAACTCCATTTCTACATCTCAATTATGGCGTCAATAATTCATACCATTTTTTAAAGGCAAATATGTTACTACTGTTACTTTTGTCAACCATGCAATCTAGACTTAACCCTTAGGATGAAAGGGTCACTTCGGGCACTGATGCTTGCCGTAAAAGTGGTGCATTCACCAACTTATCTTTACCTGAGCTTTCTGGAATAAATAGGAAGCCTCAAGTAGTCTCTGAAACCAAAGTGTACTCTTCCATAGCAGTGTGTAGGTAGTAGAGTAGAATATTTTGCCCCGCCAAAAGTGAGGCAGAGAATGGGAAAAGTAATTATGTCTTCACAACAATTCACTGAGTACCAGATCAATGAATAAATCTCTCATGGGCTTACCCTGTTCCTCATATCTGGCCTGCTTTCCTATATTCTCACCTTCTTATCTCTCTAGATTCTTCTGTTTCAGAAGCCATACTCTCCTCTTATCTGTCTTTCCAAGTTATGATTTATAATGTATGCCAAAGGCTTGGAATCAAGCCAGAGAAGGACTCATGAAAACCTAAGAGCTGAACTCAAACTCCCAAGGAGTTGAAAATGGCCCTTTTTGGCTCTTTTCAAAGGCTTTTTAAAACTTTGCCTTGTGCATTTTTAAAAGGATTCAAATTTGGATCAAAATTCCATTCCACAAGCCTCTCAATGGGCAGTGGTTTAATATGAGATTTGTGGGCCTGTTTTTCTGCATAACTTATACCAAAATTGATCAAAACTGGCTGCTTATTACACAAGGTATAATCTTCCACTCATATGTTTTATGCTTATTCAAGAAACACAAGCCATTCAGAATTACAGTCATAGTTTACAGATCCCAGAAATACGTTTACTTGTCACTTACCTTCTTAGTATAGACTACTAAAAGAGAAAATAGATAAGGGACTTAAAGTTTATTCTTTGGCTTCTGTGGATTCTGCAGATGCCCACAGCTCTTTACCTGTTGTCCATCCTAAAATAGCAGTCAATGAGTACTTAGGGTTCTCACATAAGAATCTGAGTGGCACTGTGCACAGAGAGTAGAAAAGGTCTGCAATGCCTTGTCTTCACTCTCAATCAAGGCACAACATTCCCAATATGTTCAATGATGTTCTGTTAAATGGTTTTCCAGTTGTGGATCCCCCTGTGGGTAACTAATTAGCAATGGTATTAAAGTTTTATTTTTACTCATGAGGTATTATATAGAAACTGGCTACCCCTTCGTCTGAATGAATTCAATCTAGAAATGCATAGACTAATCTTTCTTCCCTCACCCCCTCCTCAAAAAAATACTTTGGTAATTTGTGAGGTGTGTCAGTCACTGGTTGGATATACCTAAGCACTGTCAAGGAATTAGTCTTTAACGATGGAAATGATTTGGATTCTAGATTCTAAGTTAGACATAAAAGCAACAGCTTCTCTACAGAGATGCCAATTTGAGTTTGTCATTACCTGCCAATGATTTCCAGTGACTCTGTACTCCTCTTATAGTATGTGTTCCTACCCCAAATGTCAAAAATTAAACACTCTTCTCATCCCCTTAGAATTTTGTACAGAATAAACTGCTTTCCCCAGCTTGTTAAGAACACTACAATTCTCGGTATAGAAGATTGCTCGAGACTAATTGTTCTGGTTTCAGTAGTGCCCTCCATATCGACTGGAAGAAAAGCAGACCCTCCCTAACTGGATAGACAACGTTTTCCCTCTTACTGTGTTATGCAGTTGGGAGTTTTCCCACTGAACTTTTCTGAGTCCTCTCTCTATCTAGGAAAAAAATGACTGACTTGTGGTTTCAGTGACCTGAAGCTTACTCTTTGCTGTGGAACAATGCCCTCAACTCTACTGAGGGGAAGAAATCTCATTCATCAAATGAATCAAAGATACATTCCATACATAAAGAGCTTCGCTCTTCCAGAATCTTACTCAACAAATTATAGTCCAGATAAAGTGCACATTGCAAATAATGTGGTTCCATAAAGCCTAATTCCATTAGTCACTGGAAGTCTTTCCTGATGACTGTTCATGCTGAAGAAAACTCTCTTGAACACATACATGCTGTTTTATCTTTGCCAGCCATGGAGATAACAGAACTGTTCCTTAATCTTAACATAGGGGCATTGACTTCTCCTGCTATGGTTTGAATATGTCCCCCAAAGTTCATGTGTTGGGAACTTAATTGTTATTGTAACAGTATTAAGAGGGAAAGCCATTAAGATGTGATTAGGCCATAAGGGGACTATACTCATGAAGAGACAAATGCTGTTATTGAGGAAGTAAGTTATCACAAAGCGGGCTTCTGGTAAGAGTTCCGCTCAAATCTCTCTGCCTCACATGTTTATGTGTCCTCTGCCATGGGATAATGCAGAATGAAGGCTCTTACAAGATTTAACCCTCAATCTTAGACTTTGCAATCTCTAGACACATGAACCAAATAAATCTATTTTTTTATTAATTACTCATTCTGTGGTAGTCTGTTAAAGCAACAGAAAATGAACTAAGACATCTACCCAAACACTTTCATTATGTGTTTAGATAGTATTGATAGACATATCACTTTGAACCTCGAAAATGTGCTATTTCAACAAGCTATTTCAATTATTTGTTTCCTAATAGTACCTGGATATTGCTTTGAAATATGTCAAATGTCAGCTTCTTTCCAAATAAAGTGTGAAAGTCTTGTTAATACAGCAACAACTTACCAACAATTCACTTGGGAAATTCTGATCTTACTGAATTAATATCATAGTTTCAACCTTAGAGTAATGAGCTTGAGTTTGCTTAGATACTGATTATCACTGAAAAGTCACTTGAAGAAAAATAACTTTTTAAAAATATTTGATGTTATGAATTAATATTTATTACATCTCATCAAAAGAAAAAATACTGAGTAGCTTTTCTTTTGGAGAGCCTGAAAATTTGGTTCAGACAATCTGGTTCACACCATACAAGTTATGGCATATTACATTGCAAGACAAATGAGTAGGTATGTTTCTAACTTTCATTTATTCCATACTATATCAATATTTAGAAGAACTGCTGGCTAACAGCCTTTTTCTGTGAACAAAATAATATGCACTGGCTTGCAAAAGCAACCTCTTGCTCATCTAGCAATACTGTAAAATGCTTCAGACCTAGCTAAAACTTGATACTTATCTCTACACATCTTTCCATGTCTATATTGTGGCTCACAATGGTTCAAACACATAGGAAATGAAATAACAACTCTTGTTATATGCCACGAGTTTTCAGTAATAAACAAAAGTCGTGAAGAGTTCTCCCTCCATAAAGCTTACTGATATCTTATTTGTACTCTGAACCTCGGTGGTTTTTTGTCTCACTATAAAGATAGACCTGAAAGTACAAATGTTACTTGTTCACTTACTTTATTATTAATAAATGATCTTTTGCTAGTAACCCATCTTAATTCCTCACAGAGCATAAATGTTTCCCACTAACTCACTACTGATCCTACAAAGTTCTTAGCAGTAGGGACACTCATCTGTTTTTCCTATGCAGGGTGTATGTATGGGACTCTGGTTTCAGATTTTCTACCTCTTTGGACAAAATTTAATAATTTCATGCTAGAAAACATTATATTTTTGCCTGGAAAGAGTCAAATAGCCTACCAGAATGTTGTGCCTTAATTAAAAATAGTGTAAAAGCTTCTGAGACTTTATGCAAACTTCTGGACAAATGAGCTGTGGGCAAACGGCCAGTCCAACAAAATTCAATTCATATTTTTATTTCTTGCCACTTTTTTAGCTGCTTGAATTAAGTAACTGCTCCTTCTCTTGCCTCACCACATAAAAACTGGCATCTTATATTTGCATTCAAGGACTGTTAAATATTTCTTAATGATGTTCTAACTTGCAGGATTTCATTTTCATCATGAAAATGTCATAACATATCAACTTATTGAATTGGCAATAACAAGCATACTTTAGTTTTATCTGGGTGCCTGCATGTGTGGATGATGACTGTCTCCAAATGTCTTGATATGGTTTGGCTGTGTTCCCACCCAAATCTTACCTTAAACTGTAGTTCCCATAATCCCCACATGTTGTGAGAGGGAACTGGTGGAAGGTAACTGAATTGTGACAGCTGCTACACCCATGCTGTTCTCATGATAATGAATAAGTTCTCAAGAGATCTGATGGTTTTACAAGGGGCTTTTCCCCCTTTGCTCAGAAGTTCTCCTTCCTGCCACCATGTGAAGAAGGACATGTTTTAGATGTTTTTGGACTAAGTGTTAGGAGAAATATAGAGACTAAAGCAAGGCTTTTATTGATTTCTCAACAGTTCTATTTTTATACAACCAAGAGTTTCTAGGGTCCCTGATGTTTGAGATCCATGCCTGAGCACTCAAACTAGAAAAGTGATAAATTAAGACAGAACATTTCCTAATTGATCACTGCCTTGAGATCACAGATGTGGCAAAGCCATGGCAACTTTTTTCTCAAACAGGATTGGGAAGCAGATGTTCACATTCAAGCCTTATATGATCCCCTATAAATTCTTGATTTCTTACCCAAAGGGGAGAAAAGTATTCTCTACAAAATCAACGCTGTTAGAATGAAACTTTCCATCAAAGGCCTCTATCATTACCTTTTTCAATGGGTAGAAGACAGATTTATGTCTTAGTTACCACTTTTACAAATGATATATTCTTAGAGTATGGATATTCTGTCTAATTAAGTACATATCCATCTTCAGAAGAACCATATAATACGTAAGTAAAAAGCTATCTTTCTATGACTGTGCTGAATTTTACTTAAAAAAAAGATATATATACATTGTGATCACTTTTTATTTCAATAGGTTTTTTGGGGAACAGGTGGTGTCTGGTTTAAGCTCTTTGGTGATTTCTCAGATTTTGGTGCACCTATCTATCACCCAAGCAGTGTGCACTGTAACCAATGTGTAGTCTTTTATCATTCACCCCCTCCCACCCTTTCCTCTGAGTCCCCAAAGTCCACTGTAACATTCCTGTGCCTTTGTTCTCATAGCTTAGCTCCCACTCATCAGTGAGAAATTACAATATTGGCTTTTCCATGCCTCAGGTGCTTCACTTAGAATAGTGGCCTCCAGTTTTATCCAGGTTGCTGCAAATGCTATTATTTTGTTTCTTTTCATGGTTGAGTAGTATTTCAAGGTATGTATATGCCACATTGTCTGTATTCACTCCATGATTGATGAGCATTTGGACTGGGTGCATATTTTTGCAATGGCGAATTGTGCTGCTATAAACGTGACTGTGAAAGTATCTTTTTCACATAATGACTTCCTTTCATCTGAGTAGATAGCCATGAGTGGCATTGCTATGTAGATTTAATTCTAGTTCTTTAAGGAATCTCCACACAGTTTTCCACAGGGGTTATACTAGTTCACACTCCCACCAACAGTATAAAAGTGTTCCCTTTTCACCACATCCATGGAAACACCTGTTATTTATTTATTTATTTTATTGTGGCCATTCTTGCAAGAGTGAAGTGGTATCACACTGTGGTTTTGATTTGCATTTCCCTGATAATTAGTGATGTTGCGCATCTTTTATATGTTTGTTGGCCATTTGTGTATCTTCTTTTGAGAACTGTCTATTCATATCCTTAGTCCACTTTTTGATGGGATTGTTTTGTTGTTACCGATTAGAATGAGTTCCTTGTAGATTCTGGACATTAGTCCTCTTTCGGATGTGAAGATTTTCTCCCACTCTGTAGGTTGCCTGTTTACTCAGCTGATTATGTCTTTTGCTGTGCAGAGAATATTATCAGCTTAAGTCCCATCTATTTATCTTTGTTTTTATTGCATTTGCTTTGGTTTCTTGGTCATGAAGTCTTTGCCTAAGCCAATGTCTAGAAGAGTTTTTCCAGATTTTATATATAATTTTATTATGCATATATTGCAATAATCAAATTAATTATTTGATTATTAAATAATCAAATTATAAATTATTAAATTTATAAATTAATATAAATTGCAATTTAATTATGTATAATCTGATTATTCCAATCATATACATACACACTCCAACTGGAGTTGAAATAGTTAGAATATATGAGATTGAATTATATAATCAAATATGCATAATCAATTTATATATCAAATCACATATATGATCAGATCATATATATCATCTGCAAATAATGCTAACATTTTATACATTTCTAACATTCCCTAATGATGTCATTTTAAATTGTTGTCAACTCACTTTAATATGAGGACACCACCAACTTCATAAAATAAATTAGGCCCTATCGCTTCTCGGCCTTTTGGCTAAGATCAAGTGTAAAATAAATTAGGCCTCTAGATCCTTCCTAGTGTAATAGCCTTCACCCTCAGGTCAACAAGCCAATGTGTAGATCAGGCATCCCCAAACTTTTTACACAGGGGGCCAGTTCACTATCCCTCAGACCATTGGAGAGCCACCACATACTATGCTCCTCTCACTGACCAACAATGACAGAGGTGCCCCTTCCTGAACCGCATGTGGCCCACGGGCTGTAGTTTGGGGATGCCTGGTGTAGATTCTGTCAAAGCTAAATAAAACCATTCCTGTAATACATAAATATTAGAAGAAAATAACCAAAAGTATAGGTCTACTGCAATTTGAACTAGGATCAAGACTCAATCAAATAACATGTACAAGCCTCCTCTTACAACAGTGGAATATGGTAAACTTTTTGTTTCAAAAACTCATTGTTAAATTATCCAATAACTAACCATACAAGAATAATTGATTTCTGTTATAGATTCAGTCTCTTTTGTAGCTCCAAAATTATTACTAGTGAATCATGAATCTGCTTTTGGCACATGGATATCTTGTTGCAGCAGAGATGAGGAAATAAGGCTCAACGCAGCCTGCATTCAAAGTTGACTAGTAAGAGTCTGTTTTCTTCATTTTTAGTGACAATGTCTAAGTAGGTCACAAAAAACAGCAAACTTGACAAACCTTATTATTACTGCCCCTCTGCCATTCAATTAATAGGTTTTGCTGTCACTTCCTCTTCTGCCTGCATATCATCTAAATCCACCAAAAGGTCAACTCTAAGTATTGGAATGCTGTAACTTGACAAGAATTATTATTACTCTGATTAACTGGGGCTTCTTTTAATCTCTGATCATCAAGTGACCTCGTATCTGTACTCATCCCTGTGTTTCTGCTTTCTAATAACACTTCTGTATAAATTGATGTAATATGAGTAACCACAAAGGTGTAGAGACAGGTATTTGAATACAAGTATTTTGAGAATTGATGCCAAAGATAACTGTGAAAGGAGAAAGGAAATGATGAGAAAAAGCCAATGTAAGAATACGTTTTGAAGAAGATCAATCTGGCCAGTCAGGTTCTTATCTGATCAGAATCTTCTGAGACTGATAGAGGATACATTCCAACGTAGTTTGTCTACCGGGGACTAGAATATTGATCCACTGACTCCTGTCTCTAATTGTTCAAAATTTCACCCCAATGTTATTAACTTCATACTTCTGTGCTATATTTGCTTCAGGGCACATCAGGGTCACTTGGTGTCAGAAGACCCAGGAGCAAAAAGTAGAAAGATGCATGACATGTAACTTGAAATAATAGCTAATGTGCTATCAACAACAAGTAACTCTGAGTTTCCACAAACGTCTACTACAAATGAGGTCAAGGAACAAGAGAGGAGCACCAGGATTATATGCACAAGTGGATAACTGAGTGGAGAGAGCTATCACGAATATAAATGTGATAATGGAGGGTCCCACATTTGTTAAGGGCCTAAACACATTATACGAGTTTCTACACTGGAGATTTTTCTGAGGATTCTCAAGCACAACATTGCCCCTAAATATATGAATAAACCTTTTAAGGCTGTTGTAATCCAATTGTGAGGATAAGGTCCAACACCATAACACAGAGGCTCTAGCCTATTAAGATACACACGTCAAGGAGGTTAACAACTTTTTAATTTATTATATGTAAACACTGAATTTAAATATTATTTATTTGGCTCATAGGATGTTTCAAGTTTTATAAAAATATATTCATATGTTCTACTGACAGCTTGAAGCAGAAACAATAGTCAAGTTTAAAGTTGCATATTCAAAAAGGTCACACAAATGGCCAACATGTATGTGAAAAGGTGTTCAGCATTACTAACGGTCAAATATAAATCAAAAACTCAGTGAGATGTCACCTCACACACCTCTTAGGACAGCTATTATCCAAAACAAAAACAAAAGGTAACAAGTGTTGGTGAGGTTGTGGAGTAACTGGGATCCATGTATGCTGCGGGTAGGAACATAAAATGTTCCCCCACTATGGAAAACAGTATGGAAGTTTCTTTAAAAATTAAAAACAGAACTACTAAATGATCTAGAAACCCCATTTGTGAGCACATACCAAAAGAACTGAAATCAGGATCTTTAAGAGACAGCTGCATTCCCATGTTCATTGCAGCATTACCCAAAATTGCCAAGATGTAGTAACCTAAGTGTCCATCAACGAATGGATAAAGAAAAAGAAACTGGCTAGCCATGAGCAGAAAGCGGAAACTGGACCCCTTCCTTACACCTTATACAAAAATCAACTCCAGATGAATTAAAGGTTTAAACATAAGATGTAACATCACAAAAACCCTAGAAGAAAACCTAGGCATAGGCAAGAACTTCATGACTAAAACACCAAAAGCAATGGCAACAAAAAGCAAAATAGACAAACGGGATATAAGTTAACTTAAGAGCTTCTGCACAGCAAAAGAAACTTTCATTAGAGTAAACTGGCAACCAAAAGAAAGGGAAAAATATTTTGCAATCTACCCATCTGACAAAGGGCTAATATCCAGAATCTACAAAGAACTTAAATTTACAAGCAAAAAAAAAAACCAATCCATCAAAAAGTGGGCAAAGGATATGAACAGACACCTTTTAAAAGAAGACATTTAAGCAGCCAGCAAACATGAAAACATGCTGATCATCACTGGTCATTAGAGAAATGCAAATCAAAATCACATTGAGATACCATCTCACACTATTTACTATGGCAATCACTAAAAACTCTGGAGACAATAAATGCTGGAGAGGATGAGGAGAAATAGGAATGCTTTGACACTGTTGGTGTAAAATTAGTTTAACCACTGTGGAAGACAGTGTGGTGATTCCTTGAGGATCTAAAACTAGAAATATCATTTGATCCAGCAATCCCATTACAGGTATTGATAGACTTACGACCTATGCAACTTACGACCATTCGACTTTACGACCACAATTGCTAGCCACAACTGCTCCGCGTCTGGCAGCGCAAACGTTGCCCAGTTGGGTGTACGACAGTGAGGACCAGCTTCCGGCAGCACCACCATCTCCGCGTGCACCATTTCAACTGTTATCTCAGACTTGGTACAACAATTTGTGTTTTGTGTCTTGGATATTTTTCATCAAACCCCTCCCAAGATGTCTACCAAGAGGAAATTGTCTTTGTCTATGCCTCAGCCTGCCAAGAAGGAAAGAAAGGCCATCGATCTCGACACGAAAATGAAGGTAATTAAGCAGTACGAGGGAGGAAAGTGAATGTGATAGCACGTGATATGAAGTTATCGCACTCGACTGTGTCTATGATTTTGAAAGATAAAGAATTCGTGAAGCTGTGAAAGGTTCTGCACCCATGCAATCAACAGTTATAACAAAGCAACGAAGCGAGCCCATCCACGAAATGGAAAAATTGCTATATATTTGGATGGAAGATCAAATTCAAAAACGGACACCATTAAGTCTTTTTACCGTGCACATGAAGGCGAGAAGTCTATTTCAGACTCTGAAGGAGCGTGCTGAAGAAGATTACAGTCAAGAATTTGTAGCAAGCACTGGCTGGTTCCAGAGATTCAAGAAAAGATTCCAAATGCATAGTGTTCGAGTGACTAGAAAAGCAGCGAGTGTGGATGAGGAAGGAGCACGTAAGTTTGTTGATAGTCTGGATGAATTAATTAAAGATGAACGATATCTAGCAGAACAGATTTTCAATGTTGATGAACTTACAAATGAAGAGCTAATCTAACTGGAAGAAGAAAGAGTGGCAGAAGAAGAAAGAAGAGAAGCAGAGAAAGAAGAGGAGGAGCCAGAAAGAAAGCTCACCACTAAGGGATTATCAGACGGTTTATCTTTACTAAATAAACTTCTTATACATTTCGAAGAAAGGGACCCGAACATCGAACGATTTGCAAGGATTGAACGGATGGCGCATGATGTGTTTCGTCCATATCGTGAAATTTATGAAGAAAAAAAGAAACATACAATTCAGACAAAGCTCACCATATTTATGAAAAAGCCAACTCCAATAACCCCAACTGCTGCCTCAGATGACAACATCAACGATCCGCAGCCAAGCACCAGCAGCCAATAAAATGTTTTGTACATGTTTATATATCTTGATACGTTTTGCAATTGGGAAAATGTTTCCTATGGTATTTTTTACACCTGTATTTTGTATTTTTGTATGCATCTGTATTTTGTAATTTTGTATGTTTTGCAAATATTAAACCAGTTGTACTGGTAATGCAGTGTTTTACTTAAACCTGACAAATGTAAAAATAAGAAACAAAATGGTGTAGAGATGACACAAATGGCATAAAATGAACAAAGAAAATTATGATATATAATAATGAAAGAAAATTATGATAAAATATGACTTAAAGATTTTTGTAACATCATTTCACAGTACTGTACATATAGCCTACTCAACTTACGACCAAATCGTGTTACGACCGGTCTGTTGGAACCAATCGTGGTCATAAGTCGAGCACTAGCTGTACTGGGTATATACCCAAAGGATTATAAATCATTCCATTTTAAAGACACATGCACATGTATGTTCACTGTGGTACTGTTTACAATAGCAAAGACTTGGAACCAACCCAAATGCCCATCAGTGATAGACTGGATAAAGAAATGTGGCACATATACACCATGGAATACTATGCAGCCATATAAAAGGATGAGTTCATGCCCTTTGCAGGGACATAGGTGAAGCTGGAAATCATCATTCTCAGTAAACTGACACAAGAACAGAAAATTGAACACTGCACGTTCTCACTTATAAGTGGGTGTTGAACAATGAGAATACATGGACACAGGGAGGGAAACATCACACAGTGGAGCCTGTTGGTGGATGGAAGAGCTGGAGAAGGGGTAATGTGGGGTGGGGAGATTAAGGAGTAATAGCATTAGGAGAAACATATAATGTAGATGATGGGGTGATGGATGCAGCAAACCACCATACCATACGTATACCTATGTAACAATCCTGCACGATCTGCACATGTACCCTAGAACTTAAAGCATAATAAAAAACTACATAAAAAATAAAAAATTTAAAGAATATGCTAAAAAACACAGAAATTTACACAAACACACACATATGTAATTTATGTGCATGTTTAAAAAATTAGTATTCAGCCTTAAAAAAAGAAAGAAATTCTCCTATTTACAACATGGATAAACCCAGAGGAAATTATGCTAAGTGAAATAAACCAGGCACAGAAAGACAAATTCATGTTTTCACCTATATATGGAATCTAAAAGAGTCTAACTTATAGAAACAGAGAGTAGATGGTTAGTTGTCAGGGGTCAGGAGTGTGGAACATGGAGACATGTTAGCCAAAGGATACAAACTTGCAGTCATAAAATCAATAAGTTCTGGAGATCTAATATACAGTACGGTGACTATAGCTAACAGACTATAGTTGAAATCTGCTAACAGTATTTGTTAAGAAAGATCATAATTATTCTCCCCTCATCACACACACACCACAAGGTAATTATGTAAGGTAATGAATTTGTTAGCTTGATTGTAGTACCTATTTCATAATGTGTATCAAAACATGTTCACCTTAAATATGTATGAAATTTGTCAATTATACCTCAATAAAGATAAAAATTCAGACTTCTGACTTTGTCTTTCAAAGGATCTTTGTCTTTCGATATGTCAGTTTCTCTGACTACATAATTACATGTGGCAATAACACTGCAAATCTGTATTTGAGGCCATTCATAATTGATACACAGACTAAAAGGACCCAGAATGATGGTCTCTAGATGGAGTTGAGAAAGATTCCCTTAGAGATAAGGCTGACTTTGATTAGTCAAGAGCAGGCGTCCCCAAACTTTTTACACAGGGGGCCAGTTCACTGTCCCTCAGACCGTTGGAGGGCCGCCACATACTGTGCTCCTCTCACTGACCACCAGTGAAAGAGGTGCCCCTTCCTGAAGTGTGGCAGGGGGCCGGATAAATGGCCTCAGGGGGCCGCATGTGGCCTGCGGGTGGGCCATAGTTTGGGGACGCCTGATCAAGAGGAAGCTTTTTGGCTATGACTATGTCTACAACATAAAATTCCTCCCATTTCCTGACTTGTTTATCATTCTCCTATATTCTACCCAACAAGAAATGTAGAGGTAATCTTTCAAATATTTGTCTACTCTTTCAACTAAAAGTACTTAAATTTTCCAATCTTCTCAGTTAAAGAATCTTTACCAAACTCCAACTAAAATGGGTTTCCCTTTACTCTGCTATTACTCCTGATTTTGGACCCCTTTGTTAGTCTCCTTCAGCCACCTTTATTTCATTCCATCTGTCTTCACTCTACCAATCTACACGGTGATGTCATTTGAAGAGTGATAATATTACACATATAATATTTATAACTTCTGAGTTAATAAAACATATGTAGTCTTATATAATTCCGGATTTTTTCCAGACAGCTCTACCTAAAAAATATGTGGGAAGATCCTTTCATCAAATGGAACAGAATACTGACTGTTATGTAAGTACACCGTACAAAGCTCTTGAATGTCTTCCAGAGGCATAGCACAGAGATCAGTCTTGAAATTTCATATCCAAAAATAACACACCCTAAATTATTCTATATCTTCTGTTTAAGAAGATGACTCTTCTCATGAATGACAGGGGAAAGAAGGAAGCACATTTACTTTTTATTTTACTTTCTAACAGTAATAAAAAGTAAATTTTTCCTCAAATGTTTTCTAAAGTACAAAAATACAAAAAATGTCAGCAATTATTAACAAGAATTTAGTATAAACAACTTTAGTGTAGGAAAAAAATCTGTAAACTACAGAAGAATTTAAGGTGACTTAATATTATAGGACATAGAAAGTTAAAAAATGATAAATCATGTGATGAACCTATATAATAACCTAAGAAAGAACTTAAGTGAAATAAAGCAAAATTAACTAAGTGAAATGAATTAAATGAATTCAAACCAAAGAAAATCAATTTAATTTGAATGAACTAAAGTTAACAGAACTTTAATGCAAGTAATGAATAACTATATAAACTCCATAAAATAAATTAAACCACATTAAATTATAGGAGGGAAAAAAGGTTTCTTCCCTTGCATCTTACCTACTTTGCAGATGTAAGGGAAGAAACCCTCCCATCCGGAGTTATCCAAGCCAGGTGCTCACAGGTTTGGAGCAGCATGTGGTTAATAGGATGACAGGGGGAAAGACTCCCAAGCAGCCACGAATTTGCAACCAGATCTTTCCCTGGCCTTCCCAAGAGCCTTTGGAGCAGCCCCTCCAGGTCCCTGGCAGCACAGAGGTGTCTGCAGGACAATCTGGAAGCATTCCCATTTTGTATTTCTGGTAGGGTTCAGGGTGAATGGGCCTCTTTGAGGTGGTCAAACAAGCCTTGCGGTGAGGCTGAGGCGGTGATGGCAGGGAGGAAGGTGCAGCCACAGCTCACCCCTTAACAGGAGAAACACAAGCATTAGGGCAATGCTGGTGGTGGCGGTGGCAGGAGCAAGAGTACCAGGAGTGTCTAGAGGCGAGAGAGAAGCCCAGAATGTGGTTATGAGAATCTTGCATGCCAGCACTGGCACCCTCATGAGCTAGCAGGATGGTCAGACTGAGCCCACCCAGTTGCTCCCCGAGAAGCAGACGTGAGAAGACAAGTGTTCTTCAACATAAAAAGAAATAGGATCAGAGCCCTGTGAACACTACGATGACCTACTGGAGCATGAGGCCTGTGCACTGCAATTCAGGATAGCAGCAGATCACATAAAGAATTTTGCAGGAGGTAGAAATAAAGTAACAACCTATTTTAATGTACTGAAGGCCCCGTAGGACTGCATGCTCATCATCATGATCTGCTGCCTTTTCTTAACTGGGGGACTCGAGGACCTGTAGCTTTTACAGGTCCATGAGATCTCTTCCGTCAGCTTTCAAGTTTTTGGCCAAGCACATTATAGCTCTGCAGAAAAGGACACCAGTTTCTTCTATAGGTTACCCATTTCATAGTGGTTGGAAGTTGTGACAAAATGACATATTAGCTTATTTTTACAATTCCTCTGCTGCATATTTACCTTTCAATTCCAACTGCCAGACCAGCCTACTTAGAGCATACTCAGGTGCAACATCACTTTCAGGGGCAACAGCCTGGCACAGAATTCTCCAGAGCTGCTGTAATTGTACAAATTCTAATCCCTATGGTAAGTTCCTTCTGTATTGTTTATACCAACTCTGCTTCTCCAATCAAATCTTGACTGAGACAAGAGACCAGACAAAAGCCAAAGCACAAGGGGCTCCACTGAGGTGGGAAGACTGAGGCTTTCTTCAATCTTAGGGATATGTCAGCTTTAGCCCTGGGTTTTGGTCCTACTTATGAGTTGATGCATATAAAATATGTGTGGATGGCCTTTCTGGCCTCCCCTGAAATTTTTTAAGAAGGATATTTATTCCACCAAAAATCTCAGAGAGGACTTCTCTGTGTATACTCCTTGGATGAGAAAACTTAGGGCTGACCTATTCCTTCTGCCATGGGAGAAAGCCAAGAGTTGCCTGCAGTCTATCTGAATGAGTAGCAAAATAGTTCTTCCCAGCTTGATCCAAGCAACTTCTCACCTCCAGCTCAGGTTAAAAAAAAAAAAATCTGTCTGAATTATTTTAGATTACAAGACTTTTACTAACACAGAAGCAACACATAGTCTACACCCTTTTATGACTTCTCAAAAGTCAGCACTTTCCATGTTGGTGGAGTGAAGGTAGGTGGAACAAAGTCAAGGCATCACCAGGTAATTAAGCAACTGCCCAAAATCAGGGATAGAAACAAGATAAAAATACCTGCGTTAAAGATTTTCCTACCAGAACACTTGCATTATGACACTGAAAACTTTAATTACTTTAAGGTAGAAAAATTGATGAGGTAAAGACTACCTTTCCAAATATTTGTAGAATGAAATACAGGAAATATTGACAGCAAGTTGCCTCCTGCTTATAGTACCCCAGCCAAGAAAGGATCATGTGTGTGGCAGGGGAGATATTTCAGTGACTTAAGCTCAACCACAGTAGTAAACAAAAATCTTCCTCTTGACTAGCAAAGGCAAATTTATTTATAAAGTAATTCATTCCAATTCCCAGTCAGGACCCATCTTCCTGGAGGCTTTTAGTCAGCAGCACTATTTAGGACAGGTTCAAATAAATATTTGAGCTGTTATTGCTAGGTGAAATTATATTGTCAGAAATAATGACAGATTGAAGTACAAAGGTTATCAGGAAACTTAAACAATTATTTCTGATTTTTACTACCAGTGGACCATTGTGAATTTATTTATTTATTTAAGACAGAGTCTTGTTTGTCACCCAGGCTGGAGTGCAATGGTGCGATCTCAGTTCACTGAAACTTCCACTTCCTGGGTTCAAGTCATTCTCCTGCTTCAACCACTTGAGTAGCTAGGACTGCAGGCATGGGCCACCATGCTTGGCTAATTTTTGTATTTTTAGTAGACAAGAGTTTCACCCTGTTGGTCAGGCTGTCTTGAACCCCTTTTCTCAAGTGACCTGCCCACCTCAGCCTCCCAAAGTGGCATGAGCCACTGCGCCTGGCCAATTTTTATAAATACTCCAAATACCCTATGAACCAAATAGTGTTTTAATCATATGTTTACATTTAACAAATTAAAAATCTGTTTTAACTCATTTCACTTATTCATCTTTATTGCATGGAAGCCATGTATTATGTATGATGAGCTTTATCCCCAAGTATAGACTATATCAGCACTAAAAGACTCATCCACACGTTTAAGGGTAATGTTGTTCCTAAGAAGCGTCAAAAAAAAAATTGTTGTAGAAACTTACATGGTATTTGTAGGCTCTTAACAGACATGAAATCCTCCTTCATCACTTCTACACTTACAGTTGCCTTGTCTGTCAGATAAGCCTGACACTCATTGTCATGTTCCATCTGCCCACTTGATTTCAGCCTTCATGGACAGTTCACGGATGTGCACACTCCTATCTTGCTGGCAGTACATTACATCAAGTATACACTGAACATATTTCCTGGACCTTCTAATGCCAAATAGTCCTGCGGGATACTTTAGAGTACAGCAGAAACATGCACAGTTAACAACTTTGATGATAACTTTGACTCATTAGAGATAGGAGTCATGGATAAATCCTCCAGCCTCCAACAGTCAAAGTATGTATACTGGAAAGTATGTTGTATGATTCAGAATATCCTGCTGGAATTGAGCCCTTCATTACTCATATTTATCACCTTAAAATTACGTTATTCTACTGACTTCTCCTCAACAGTTTCTGCTCTCTCAATCTTCTACACTTGTATCACCTCTCAAATAAAATAACTACTCATATCCTGTCCCACAGCACACTCTTGAAAGCAACCCATACTAAAGACACTGGAAGGAGTGCTAGAAGGAAGACCTTGAAGATTGTATTCTGATACTAGATCATTTGATGTGCATAGAGTAAGGGACCCCTTGCCTGGGAATATATGTTTATAATAATCCTTAGCAATTTATAGCATTCTGGCACTTTGATTCTCATGGGTAGTGGGTAAGAGTGATGAATAGGTAGAAACAGAGGTAACTGCAAACCTATTACTTGAATGGCACAGAAGCAATTGTAACTAATATTGTAGAGTTTACTACTTTTCACTGACTTGTAAGTCTTTTTTTAAAAAAAAAGAGAAAAGCTCTTAACAACCAGCTATGAAGCCAGAATACGTTGTGCCACATTGTCCAAATAGTTCCTCACCTCTGGCTGCCATAGGCCAAATGGGCCAAAAGTACGTTCAGAATTCACTGGTAAGTTCAATGTGGCTGCAAAAGTGACTGAAGACACACAGACAGTTCTACTTTTTGAAGACAAAATGTGAAGATGGAAAAGATAGAACCATTAGAAGTAGTACTGGGCTTTGAGCAGACAAACCTGAGAACCCTGAACCCCTGTTTCTTCTGAAATCTCTCCATATCAGGAGAGGCCACTACAAATGTCAAGCCCATGTAGCTATCTCCTATATCCTTTGAAAGAGAATATTTGTCCTCAAAAACCAGCTTTGCCTTTCCTCATCATCTCTAACCCATTAACTAGGATCAGGTTTCAACAAGCTTCCGTAGGGGAAAAAAGCCCCTGCCTTATGCTTCTAGATCTCACCACGAGTTGGTAATGTTACTTGCTTCTGCTCCCTGCAGTTCTGAGGATAACATTTTTCTGACCTTGTGTTCCTGTGGGTACCTTAACAACCCATTTTAATTTAGTTGGCTATGTTGTGTGGTGGCCCTTTCATAAATTCTTTTCAGAATCTGCCTTCTAGTCTTAATCTAAATCCTTAGTGATCTAGAGTTTGATAACAGAAATAGCCTCAGCAAATAAGCCTTCAGTTGAGACTTGAGAATTATGTTGGTTGGTATACTGAGGCATGGATAACCTTCTTCAAGCAAGAGAGTGGGAGACTGGTAATCTGCAGCATTAAATGGCATAATAATGCTTCAAAGCAGTACTGATAAGCGTATATAATGGAATATCACTGTAGAAAAAGGAGTTGGGAAATCATAGCCATTTGTTTATAATGGAACAATAATTAGTATGAAGATTGTAGAGTGGCTGCCTCTGAATGTGTTTTATGGACAAAGAGAGGGGCACATCACACACTGGGGCCTGCAGGGAGTTGGGGGCTGAGGGAGGGATAGTGGGGGTGGGAGAATAGGGGATGAATAGCATTAGGAGAAATACCTAATGTAGATGACAGGGTGATGGGTGCAGCAAACCACCATGGCACATGTATACCTATGTAACAAACCTGCACGTTCTGCACATGTACCCCAGAACTTAAAGTATACTTTAAAAAAAACTTATTAAAGGGTAACAGACTAGGGGATTGATTTTCTCAACTAAAGTTACTGGAGGAGAATCCCAGAAAATTTTTTCATAAACCATAAAGGAATCTGTTTTCATATATTGCCACCAGCAAAACATGGTTGAACATCATGTCTATATCTAACTGTACAGCAGGTAGAGTTGCAAAACTTTGTCAAATCTATGTCAATATTAGGGTATTATTTAAAATAAGTTGGTATATTGGAACCTAGCATGCAAATATTTGATTAAGCAGAGGAAGATGGAACTGTGGTTCTCCAAAATCCCTCTGAAACTTGTTTTCTTGGAAAACAATTCCTCCCCCATCTGAGGAAAACAGCCTTCATTTGATTGAAGAACCCTGAAAGACCTTATGCTAGATCACAAACAAGTCTCAATACATTAAAAATATTTAAATCAGAAAAAGTATCTTCTCTTCCCCCAATGGAATGAAACTAGAAATCAGTAACACAGAAAACTGGAAAATCCTCAAAAATTGAAAGTAAGTAGAAATGAAGTCAGCACTCCTAAATAACCAGTGGGTCAAAGGTAATATTATATTTGATATTAGAAAATATTTTAGATGAATTTTGCTAAAAAAAAAAAAATACACAGCATACCAAAACTTAAAGAATACAACAAAAGTAGTGTTCAGAGGGAAATTTACAGTGGTAAGTACTTATGTTTTTAAAATGTAGGAAAATTTTGAATCAGTTACCTAACTTTATACCTGAAGGAACTAGAAAATGATAAAA
Source organism: Saimiri boliviensis (assembly GCF_048565385.1). NCBI lineage: Eukaryota > Metazoa > Chordata > Mammalia > Primates > Cebidae > Saimiri > Saimiri boliviensis. Next base: position 80,129,562 of record NC_133450.1, read on the forward strand.
CAAAACAACTTTAAAGCTGGCAGAAGGAGAGAAAAAATACAGATTGGAATGGAAATAACCATAATAGAATATCAAAAATAGAATAACAAAAATCAACACAACCAAAAATTTGTTCTTTGAAAGATTAGCAAAACTGATAGAACTTTAGCTTGACTGACCAACGTAATAGAGGTAAGACTCAAATTACTGAAATTAAAAATAAAATTTGGGACATTACAATGACTTTACAGAAACAAAATATATTATTTAAAAATATGAACAGGCCAAGAACAAGTAAGCAAATTGAATCCATAATCACAAAGAAAAGCACAGGACAGATGTTAACACCAACGCTTTTCAGACTCTTACAAAAATTAGAAGAGGAGAGAACAATTCTCTTCCTATAAGGGTAGCATAACTTGATACTAAAGTCATAGAAAGTCATCTCAAGAAAAGAAAACTATAGCCCAGTATCTCTTATGAATATAAATGCAAAATTATCAACAAAATACTAGCAAAACAAATATGACACCATATTAAAAAGGATTATACAAGAACAAGTTGGATTAATCCCAGGAATGCAAGAGTGACTGAATATATGGAAACCAATCAATGTAATATACCATATTAATAGTATAAAAGGGGAAACATTGCATATGATCATCTCAATGGATACAGCAAAAGCATTTAACAAAATCTAACATCTATTCATGATTTTTTTAAAAACTCAACAAACTAGGAATAGAGGAAACTTGGTACTTTAAAAAGAATTTATTAAAATTGCTTAAATTATACTAACATTACCTTTACTGGTAAAAGACTGAAAGCTTTCATCCTGAGATCAGGAATAAGACAAAGACGTGCACTTTTGCCACTTCTATTCAACAGTGTACTGGAAGTTCTATCCAGAGCAATTAAGCAAGAAATGGATATAAATTACATCCAAATTGGAAAGGAAAAGTAAAATTATCTCTATTCACAGATGACACGATCCTATATATAGATAATTCTAAAGAATACACAAAAAAATTAGAGCTAGCAATCAAATTCAGGAAAGTTGTGGATACAAGATAAAAACACCAAAAATCAGTTGCATTTGTACACATTAACAATGAAGAATTCAAATTTGAAATAAAGAAAATAATTCCATTTATAATAGCATCAAAAGAAATAAAATACATGGGGAATGGATCTAATCAAGGAGGTGCAATACTTGTACAATAAAAACTATAAAACATTTGCTGAAATACATTTTTAAAAACCTAAATAAATGGGAAGAAATCTAAAGTCCACAGGTTGTAAGACTTAATATTGTTAAAGTGGCAGTATTAACCAAAGTAATATATAGGGTTAATGCAATTTTTCTCAAAATCCCAACGATCTCTGGGTCAGAAATGGAAAAGTCTTTTCTAACATTTATTGGAACTGCAAGGAACCTCAAATAGACGAAATAATTTTGATAATGAAAAACCAAGTAAGAAGGCTCACATTTTTTAATTTTAAATCTTACTACAGCCCAGAAATAAACCCATACATAGTGTCAACAAATTTTTGACAAGAGCACCAAGAAGCCATGGTGAGGAAAGGATAACTTTTTCAATAAACGGTGCTGGGAAAACTAGATTTCCACATGGAAAAGAATTAAATTGGACCATTAACTTATATCACATACAAAAATACACTCAAAATGGATAAAAGGCCAAATAATAAGACCTAAAATGATAAAACTACTAGAAGAAAACATAGGGGAAAGCTTCCTGACACTGGTCTTGCCAGTGATTATTTGGGTATCACTCCAAAAGCTCAGGCTACAAAGGCAAAAACGAATAAATGGAGTTATGTCAAAAGTCTTCCTCACAGTAAAAGAAACAATCAACAAAAAGAAAATGCAGGCCGGGTGTGTGGCTGATGCCTGCAACCCAAGCACTTTGGGAGGCTGAGGTGGGCGAATCACCTGAGGTCAGGAGTTTCAGACTAGCCTGGCCAACATGGTGAAACCCTGTCTCTACAAAAAATAAAAAATAAAACAAAAAATTAGCTGGGTGTGGTGGCATGCGTTTGTAATCCAAACTACCCGGTAGGCTGAGGCAGGAGAATCACTTGAACCCAGGAGGCAGAGGTTGCAGTAAGCCAAGATCGTGCCACTGCACTCTAGCCTGAATGACAGAGAGAAGGAAGGAAGGAAGGAAGGAAGGAAGGAAGGAAGGAAGGAAGGGAGGGAGGGAGGGAGGGAGGGAGGGAGGGAGGGAGGAATCGAGGGAGGGAGGGAGGAAGGAAGGGGAGTGAGGAGGGAGAGGGAGGGAAGAAGGAAGGAAGAAAGGAAGAAAGGAGAGAGAGGAGGGGGAGGGAGGAGGGAGGGACGGAGAGAGAGAAGGAAGGAAGGGAGGGAGGCAAGGAGGGAGAGGAGGGAGAGAGAAAAAAAGAAAGGGGGGAGGGAGGGTGGGAGCGGGGAGGGAGGGAGAATGCAGCCTGGTTGGAAGAAAATCTTGCAAACCATATATTTGATAAGAAAAAATATCCAAAATATATAAGTAACTCACACAACACAATTGCAGAAAAATCACCCAAAAGTGCAAGGGCCTAAATATGTATTTTTTCACATAAAACATAAAAATAGCCAAATTGTTCAGCATCATTAATCATGTAAATGCAAATTAAAACCACAATGATACGTCATTTCATACCTATTAGGATAGCTATTATCAAAAAGACAAGAGATAACAAGTGTTGGGAAGGATGTAGAGAAAAGGGAACTCTTGTACACTCCTGAAGGGAACACAGATTGATGCAGCCATTATAGAAAACAGTATGGGGATTTCTAAAGAAATTAAATATAGAACTAATATATGACCCCATAATCTCACTTCTAGATATATACACAAAGAAAATAGAATCCCCATGTTGTAAATGTATCGGCACTATCATGCTCTTTGCAGCAAATTACAAAAGCTGAGATATGGAATCAGCTTAAGTGTCTGTTGATAGATAAATTAATAATGAAACCGTGTGTGTACGTACATATGTAAGTAAAATATTATCTGACCTTAAAAGAGATCCTGCTATTTGCCACAACATGGGTGAACCTGAAGGGTATATAGGGCAAGAGAAATAAGCCAGACACAGAAAGAAAAATACTGCATTATCTCACTTATATTTAAATCTAAAAAGTCAAATACACAGAAACAGAGAGCAAAATGGTGGTTACTAGAGGCCTGGGGAAGGGGTATTGGGAAAGTACTAGTCAAAGGATGCAAAATTTCAATCGAACAGGAGAAATAAGTTTGGATAAAGTTAATCTATCATATACTTGAAAATTGCTAAGCGGGTAGATTTTAAGTTTTCTCACTATAAAACAAAATTGGTATATGATGTAATACATGCGTTAAATAGTTTGGTTTAGCCATTCCAAAATGCATGCATATACCAAATGATAATGTAATCTCAATTGTCTATTTTTGCTTTGATTGCCTGTTTTTGAGGTTTTACACACACACACAAAATATTTGACCAGACTAACGTCCTAGAACATTTTCCCAATGTTTCCTTCAGTAGTTTCATAGTTTTAGGTCTTAAAGTTTATAATCCATTTTGATTATATTTTTGGTGTAGATTAGAGACATGGGTCTACTTTTACACTTCTGCATGTAGTTCGCCAGCTTCCCCAGCACTGTTTATTGAAAAGACTGTCCTTTCCCCCCATTGCATGCACTTGAGAGCTTTGCCAAAGATGAGTTAGTCGTAAGTGCATCGATTTATATCAGGGTTCTATATTATCTTCCACTAATCTATTACTCTGTTTTTATGCCAGTAGTGTAATTCTGGTTACTATAGTTTTGTGGTAAATTTTTGCACAGCAAAAAATACAATGAACATAGTAAAAGACAACACACAGAATGGGAAAAAATAGGTGCATACTACGTATATGACAAGAGATTCATAACCAAAATATATAGGGATCTCAATTCAATAGCAAAATCATCATCATCATCATCTTCCTCTGGTTTAAAAATGGGCTAAAGATCTGAACAGGCATTTCTCAAAAGAAGACATTAAGTGGCCAGCAGCTATACAAAAAAAGTTCAGCATTACCAATTATTAGATAAATGAAAATCAAAACCACAATGAGGTATCACTTGATCCCAGTCAAAATGGCTTCTTATAACCAAACGACGGGCAAAAACAGATGCCGGCAAGCATGTGGAGAGAGGGGAACACCTGGACACTACTGACGGAAATGTATATTAGTACAGCCAATATGGAGAATAATATGAAGCTCTCCCAAAAAAGAAACTCTAAAAATAGAAATGCCACATCATCCAGTAATTCCACTGCTAAGTATATACCTAAAAGAGAGGAAATCAATATACTAAAGTTATTTCTGCATTCCCATGTTTACGGCAGTATTCTTCACAATAGCCAAAACATGGGGTCAACCTAAGTACTCATCAGCAGATGAATGAATAAACAAAATATGGGATATATGTACTATGTAATATTATTCAGCCATAAAAAGAATGGAATCTTGTCATTTTAAGCAAAATGAATGGAACTGGAGGTGAATATATTAAATGAAATGAACCAAGCACAGAAAGAGAAATATTAGATGTTCTCACCCATATATGGGACCTAAAAAAATGGACCTCAAGAAGTTAGAGTAGATTGGTGGCTACTAGGGGCTAGGAAGGAGAGAGGGGGATAAAGGGAAAAAACATAAATTAATAAATGTATAATCTAGTGCCTTTACCATTAATGTGTATAAAGTTTAATGGTAAAGGCGCTAAATTATACATTTATATTTTACCTCAATAAAGATACCAGCATGTTGCATATCATAAATATATACAACTTTTACTTGTCAATTAAAAAATAATTTTAAAAAAAAACCTTTCTACAAAGCTATAGTAATCAAATCAGCATGCTACCAGCATAAAAATAGGCATACAGATGAATGTTATAAAAAATATAATAAAGAAATAAATCTATACATATAAGGTTAATCTTTTTTTGAGAAGGATGCTAAAAACATGTAATGTGAAAATAATTGTTTCCTCAACAAACAGTGCAGGGACAAACTGATATCCATGCAAAAGAATGAAATTATATTCTTACGTAAAAAGTAATATATATAACATAAATACATAATATACAGATATAAAAATTCAAAATAAAGCAAAGATCTAAATTTTAGAGCTAAAACTATAAAGCTCAAAAAAGAAAACTTAGGGGTAAATCTCCATGCCCTTGGACTTGACAACAGATTCTTACATGTAACACCAAAAGCAAGAGTGACAAAAGAAAAATTACACACAGCAGACTTCACCAAATTAAAAACTTTTGTTCATAAAAATACATTTTCTAGAAAGTAAAAATACAACCTATGGTTGGAAGAAAATATCTGCAAATCATATATTTGATGAGCTTAGTATACAGAATACATAAACAACTCTTATAAATCATCAACAAAAACACAAATGACCCAAGACATAGGACTTGAATAGACACTTTTCTGAAGAAGATACAGGGGAAGGGGACAAGATAGCCAAATAGAAACAACTCCACTCTGCAGCTCCCAGAAAGGAGGACAAAAATGACAAGTGAACCCTGCATCTTCAATTGAGTTACAAAGGTTCTCTCACTGGGACTGACTAGGTGGTTGGTGTGACACAAAGAGATCAAGAAAAACCAGGGTGGTGCGAGGGCCCACCCAGGAGCTGCAGAGGGCAAAGGGAGCTCCCTCCCCCAACCAAGGGAGGTGGTGAGGAATTCTACTATCCCTCCCTGAAAACCATGCTTTTCCCACTGATCCTTGCAACCCATGGATCAGAAGGTTCCTTATTAGCCCATACCACTAGAGCTTTGGGTTTCAAGCTCACAGCTGTGAAGACTCACAGCAGCTGCACAGTGGGTAGCTGTTTGAGCAAGCACTAAAACACGGGAGTATTTGCATACTCCAGATCTTGGAACTCCTGTGAGGTAGGAAATCCATTCAAGTCCCATGGGAAGGGGGCTGAAGCCAGGAAGCCAAGCAGCCTGACTCCCATGGGACCCCACAAGCTAAAACCCACTGGCTTAGAATTCCTGCCAGCCAGTGCAGTAGGCTGGAGACTGCCTGGGAAGACTGAGTTCCTGGTGGGGAGGGGTGGCCACCATTACTGTGGCTCCAGCTGGCCATTTTTCCCTGCTGCTGGTGCCAGTGAGACTAGACAGTCTGGACCAGGAGCAGCACAGCACAGTGGCTGGATCAGTTCATAGCCACACTGCTTCTTTAGGCTGGACCCCAGTCCACTTAATCCTCACTGAGTGGAGCCTCTCTGTGAGAATTTCAGCATCCCCAGCCAGGGTTTTATGGATAGAACTCTGATATCCCTGAGAGGAGTTCCTAGGAGGAGAGGTGGCTGTGTTACTATGGATCAGTGGTCTTAGTCTTTTCTGCCTGCTGGCTCTGGAGAGTCAGGGGCAATATAAATAACAAATATAAATAAACAACAATATAAATAACAAAGGCCCCACAAAAACCCCATTCAAAAGTCAGCAGCCTCAAAGGTCAGCAGCCTCAAACAGTAAAGGCAGATCAACCCATGAAGATGATAAAGAATCAAGGCAAAAATGCCAAAAACTCACAAAGCCAGGATATATCTCTTCTCCAAATGATCACAACACATCTCCAGCAATGGCACAGAACTGGGCTGAGGCTCAGATGCATGAAATGACAGAAGTAGGCTTCAGAAATTAGGTAATAATGAACTTCACTGAGTTAAAGGATTATGTTTTAACTCACTGCAAAGAAGCTAAGAACAATGATAAAACATTAGATGAGCAATTAACCAGAATAACTAGTTTAGAAAAGAACATAAATGACCTAATGAAGCTGAAAAACACAACACAAAAACTTTACAATGCAAATACAAGTATCAATAGCCAAATAGACCAAGCAGAAGAAAGAATATCAGAGCTCGAAGACTATCTTGCTGAAATAAGTCAGGCAGACAAGATTAGAGAAAAAAAGAATAAAAACGTATGAAGAAAACCTCTGGGAACTATGAGATTATGTTAAATGACCAAACCTAAAACTGACAGAGGTACCTGAAAGAGATGGGGGAATTGAACCAAGTTGGAAAACACACTTCAGGATATCATCCAGGAGAACTTCCTCAACCTAGCCAGACAGGCCAATACTCAAATTCAGAAAATCCAGAGAACCCCAGTAAGATATTCCATGAGAAGATCGATCCCAAGACACATGATCATCAGATTATCCAAGATTGGAATGAAGGAAAAAGTGTTAAGGGCATCCAGAGAGAAAGCCAGGTCACTTGTAAAGGGCAGTTCATCAGACTAGCAGCAGACCTCTCAGCAGAAACCCTACAAGCCGGAAGAGATCGGGAGCCAATATTCAATACTCTTACAGAAAAGAATTTCCAATCTAGAATTTCATATCCGGCTAAACTAAGCTTCATAAGCAAAGAAGAAATAAATTTTTCTTCAGACAAGCAAATGCTGAAGGAATGTATCACCACCAGACCTGCCTTGCAAGAGCTCCTGAAGAAAGCAGTATGGAAAAGAAAAACCATTATCAGCCACTACAAAAACACACTGAAGTGCACACTGACACTATAAAGCAACTACCTAAGAGTCTGCAAAATAACCAGCTAGCATCATGACATAATCAAATTCACAAACAACAATATTCATCTTAAATATAAATGGAATTAAAATCCTAATTAAAACACACACAGGATGCCAAGCTGGATAAAGGGTCAAGATCCATCTGTGTGTTGTATTCAAGAGACCCACCTTATGTGCAAAGACACACATAGACTAAAAATGAAAAGATGATGAAAATTTTACCAAGCAAATGGAAAACAGAAAAGAACACAGGTTGCAATTCTAGTTTCTGACAAAACAAACTTTAAACCAACAAAGATTTAAAAAGATAAAGAAAGGAAGTCTATAATGGTAAAGTGTTCAATGCAACAAGAAAAGTTAACTATGCTAAATACATATGCACCCAAAGAGGAGCACCCAGATTTATAAAAGAAGTTCTTAGAGAACTACAAAGAGACTTAGACACCCACACAGTAATAGTGAGTGTCTACCCCACCGTCAGTATTAGATCATCAAGAAAGAATATTAACAAAGATATTCAGGACTTGAACTCAGTTCTGTGTCAAGGGGACCTGATAGATATCTACAGAACTCTCCACTCCAATACAAGAAAATATGCATTCTTCTTAGTGCCACATGGCATCTACTCTAAAACTGATCACATAATTGGAAGTTAATCACTTCTCAGCAAATGCAAAAGAAGTGAAATCATAAAAAGCAATCTCTCAGAACACAGTATAATCAAATTAAAACTCCAGATTAAGAAACTCACTCAAAACCACACAACTACATGAAAATTGAACAACCTGCTCCTGAATGACACCTGGGTAAATAATGAAATTAAGGCAGAAGTCAAGAAGTTATTTGAAACCAATAAGAAAAAAGAAACAATGTACCAGAATCTCTGGGATGCAGTGAAAGCATGGTTATGAGGGAAATTTATAGCACTAAATGCCCAAATTAAAAAGCTAGAAATATCTCAAATTTACACCCTAATATCACAACTAAAAGAACTAGAGAATCAAGGGCAAACAAGCCCCAGAGCTGGTAGAAGACAAGAAATTAACCAAGAGCAGAGCAAAACTGAAGGAAATAAAGACATGAAAAAGCCTTCAAAAAATCAGTGAGTCCAGGACCTAGTTTTTTTGAAAAAATTAGTAAAATTGATAGACTGCTAGTTAGACTAATAAAGATGAAAAAGAGAAGAATCAAACAGAAAGAACAAAAAATGAAAAAGGGATATCATCACTGACCCAACAGAAATACAAACAACCATCATAGAATACTATAAACACCTCTACCCAAATAAACTAGAAAATCTAGAAGAAATGGGTAAGTTCCTGGACACATACACCCTCCCAGGACTGAACCAGGAAGAAGTTAAATCCCTGAATAGACCAATAACAACTTCTGAAATTGTGGCAGTAATAAATAATCTACGAACCAAAAAGAGCCCGGGACCAGATGGATTTACAGCTGAATTATACCCCAAATACAAAAAGGAGCTGATATTCTTTCTTCTGAAACTATTTCAAATAACTGAAAAGAAGGGACTCCTTCCTAACTCATTCCATGAGGCCATCATCCTCCTGATACCAAAACCTGGCAGAGACACAACCAAAAAGAAGAGCTTCAGTCCAATATCCCTGATGAACATCAATGCAATAATTCTAAATAAAACACTGGCAAACCAAATACAGCAGTATATCAAAAAGCTTATCCAACATGATCAAGTTGGCTTCATTGCTAGGATGCAAGGATGGTTCAACATATGCAAATCAATAAATGTAATTCATCACATAAACAGATCTAAATACGCAAGCCACATGATTATCTCAATAGATGCAGAGAAGGTCTTCAATAAAATTCAACATCCCTTCATGTTAAAAACTCTCAATAAACTAAGTGCTGAAGGAATATACTTCAAAATAATAAGGGTCATTTATAACAAATGCACAGTCAATATTACAGTAAATGGGCAAAAGGTAGAAGCATTTGCCTTGAAAACTTTCACAAGACAAAGATGCCCACTCTCACCACTCCTATTTAACAAAGTATTTGAAGTTCTGGTCAGGGCAATCGGGCAAGAGAAAGAAATAAGGGATAACCACATAGGAAGAGAGGAAGTCAAATTGTCTTTGTCTGCTGATTGCATGATCCTATATTTAGAAAATCTCACTGTCTCAGCCCAAGAGCTTCTTAAACTGATAAGCAACTTCAGCAAAGTCTCAGCATACAAAATCAATGTGCAGAAATCACAAGCACTTCTACAGCCCAACAACAGTGAAGCTGAGAGCCAAATCATGAATGAATTCCAATTCACAATTGCTACAAAGACAATAAAATAACTAGGAATATAGCTAACAAAGGAAGTGAAGAACTTCTTCAAGGAGAACTACAAATCCTGCTCAAGGAAATTAGAGAGGACACAAATAAATGGAAATATATTCCATGCTAATGGGCAGAAAGAATCAACAGCATGAAAATGGCCATACTGCCTAAAGTAATTTAGAGATACAATGCTATTCCCATTAAACTACCAATGACATTTCTCACAGAATCAGAAGAAACTATTTTAAAATTCATATGGAACCAAGAAGAGTTTGTATAGTCAAGACAATCTTAAGCAAAAAGAACAAAGCTGGAGACATCTTACTACTGGACTTCAAACTATACTACAAGGTTACAATAACCAAAACAGCATGGTACTGATACAAAAACAGACACATAGACAAATGGAACAGAATAGATAACTCAGAAATAAGACCACATATCTACAACCATCTGATCTTCCACAAACCTTACAGAAATAAGCAATGAGGAAATGATTCCCTATTTAATAAATGGTGATGGGAAAACTGACTAGCTATACACAGAAAATTGAAACTGGACCCCTTCCTTACACCTTATGCAAAAATTAACTCAAGACGGATTAGACACTTAAATGCAAAACTCCAAACTATAAAAACCTTACAAGAAAATTGAGGCAATACCATTCAGAATTTGGGCACAGGCAAAGATTTTATGATGACATTGCCAAAAGCAACTGCAACAAAAGCAAATATTGACAAAAGTAATCTAACGAAAGAGCTTCTGCACAGCAAAAGAAACTATCATCAGCATGAACAAGCAACCTACAGAGTGAAAGAAAAATTTTGCAATCTCTCCATCTGACAAAGGTCTGCGAGCCAGAATCTACAAGAAACTTAAACGAATTTCCAAGCAGCAAACAAACAACTGTGTTAAAAAGTGGGCAACGGACATGAAGAGACACTTCTCAAGAGAAGACATTCAGATGGCCAGCAATTATATGAAATCAAGCTCAACATCCCTGATCATTAGAGAAATGCAAATCAAAACCACAATGAAATACAAACTCCTGCCAGTCAGAATGGTAATCATTAAAAAGTCAAGAAACATCAGATGCAGGCAAGATAAAGGAGAATGAATGCCTTTACACTGTTGGTGGGAATGTGAATTAGTTCAACCATTGTGGAAGATAGTGTCATGATTCCTCAAAGATCTAGAACCAGAAATACCATTTGACCCAGTAATTTCATTATCAGGTATATACCCAAAGAAATATAAATCATTCTATTGCAAAGATACATGTACATGTATGTTCACTGCAGCACTATTCACAATAGCAAAGACATGGAATCAACTGAAATGCACATCAGTTATAGCCTGGAAAAATAAAATGTGGTACATATACACCATGGAATACTATGCAGCCATAAAAAGGAATAAGATCATGTTTTTTGCAGGGACATGGATGATGCTGACAGCCATTATCCGCAGCAAACTAATGCAGGAAAAGAAAACCAAACTCTTCATGTTCTCACTTAATAGGGGGGCCTGAGCAATGAGAACACATGGACATAGGGAGAAGAACAACACACACAGAAACCTGTGGAGGGATGAGGTGGATGGGAGGGAGAGCATTGGAAATCATAGCTAATGAATGCTGGGCTTAACACCTAGGTGATGAGTTAATAGGTCCAGTAAACCACCATGGCACATATTTACCTAGGTAACAAACCTGCACATTCTACATATGTATCCTGGCACTTAATAAAATTAAAAATTTAAAAAAGGAAGATAAAGACATACCTTGTTTTATTGTGCCTCACTTTACTGTACTTTGCAGATATAGCATTTCTTCAATTGCAAGTTGTAGCAACCTTGCACCAAGCAAGTCTATTGGTGTCATTTTTCCTACAGCAAGTACTGACTTTGTGTCTCTGTGTCACATTTTGGTAATTCTCACAATACTTCAAACTGTTTCATTATGATTATATTTATGACAGATCTGTAGTCAATAACCTTTGATGTTATGATTGTAATTATTTAGGGGTGTGACAAACTGTACCCATAAAGAACAGCAGATTTAATTGATAAATGTTTATATTCTGATTGCTCCACCAACCAGCCATTCTCTCTCTCTTTCTCCTCAGGCCTCCTCATTCCTTGAGACATAACAATATTGAAATAAAGCCAATTACTAATCCTACAATGGCCTGTAAGTGTTTAGTGAACCAGTCACAACATTTCCTCAAGCCAAAGTCTAACCCTTTGCTAGAGACACAGTCTCCAACTCTCTTCAGTTCTGTGAAGGCTGAGAGGTGAAGAAACCATCAAAGGAAATTACGAAGCCAAAAGAGATTTGTTCATGATGCTTAGAGAAAGAAAATGACAAAATTTGAATATTTATCTCCACCCAAATCTCATGTTGAATTGTAATTCTCAGCACTGGAGGTGCGGCCTAGTGGAAGGTGTTTGGATCATGGGTGTGGATCCTTCATGGCTTGGTGCTATCTTTGTGATAGTGAGTTCTCATGAAACCTGGTCATTCGAAAGAGTTGCAGCACCCCCACCCACACACACACACACTCTCTCTCTCCCTCTCTCTCCCCACCCTCTCTCTCTCTGTCTCCTGTTTTCACCATGTGAAGTGCCTGTTCCTGCTTCACATTCCACCATGAGTAAAAGCTCCCTTAGGTCTCCCCAGAAGGCAATGCTGCTATGCATCCTGTACAGCCTGCAGAACCATGAGCCAATTAAGCCTTTTTTCTTATAAATTACCCAGTCTCAGGTATTTCTTATAGCAATGTAAGAATGGCCTTATACAGAAGTCATTTCCATAACATAAAAGTACAGGTAAAGTAGCAAGTGCTGATGTAGAAGATCCAGCTAAGATCATCAGTGAAGGTGGCTACGCTAAACAACATATTTTCAATATAGACGAAATAGCCTTCTGTTGGAAGAAGTTGCCATCTAAGATATTCACAGTAAAAGAGAAGAACTCAATGCCTGGCTTCTAAGCTTCAAAGACAGGCTGACTCTCTTGTTAGGGGCTAATGTAGCTGGTGACTTTAAGTTGAAACTAATATTTATTTACCTTTCCAAAAATCCTAGGGTCCTTAGGAAGTATGCTAAATCTACTCTATTTGAGCTTTATAAATGAACAACAAAACCTAGATGACAGCACATCTATTTGCAGCATAGTTTACTGACTATTGTAAGCTCAGTCTTGATGCTCAAGGAAAAAGATTCCTTTCGAACTATTACTGCTCAGTGACAATGCACCTGAGCTCACCCAAGAGCTCTGATGGAGATTTGCAGGAGATGAATGTTGTTTTCGTTCCTGCTAACACAACCACCATCCTGTAGCCCATGGATCAAGGAGTGATTTTGACTTTCAAGTCTCATTATTTAGGAAACACATTTCTTAAGGCTATAGCTGCCATACACAGTGATTCCTCCCATAGACAGGATCTGGAAGATCTTGGAAAAGTAAATTAAAAACTTTGGCTTATCGTTTTAGATGCCATTAAGAACAATGGTGACTCATGGGAGGAAGTCAAAATATCAACATGAACAGGAGTTTAAAAGAAGTTGATTCCAACAGTCATGGATAACGTCAAGGGGTTGAAGACTTCAGTGGAGGAAGTGACTACAGGTGTGGTGGAAATAGCAAGAGACCTATAATTAGAAGTGGAACCTGAATACGGGTCAATTGCTGCAATCTCATGATAAAACTGGAACAGATGAGGAGTTGCTTCTTATCAATAACCAAAGAAAGGATTTTTGGATGGAATCTACTAGTGAAGATTCTATGAACACTCTTGAAATGACAACAAAAAATTCAGAATATTACACTGACAGACGTGGTGGTTTATACCTGTAATCCCAGCTATTTGGAAGGCTGAGGCAAGATGATCAGTTGACGCCAGGAATTCGTGGCCAGCATGGGCAATATGCAAAACCTCATCTCTAAAAAATATAAAATAAATAAATAAGAATTTATAACATTACGTAAGTGTAGTTAATTAAGCAGCAGCTGAGTTTGAGAGGACTGACTTTTTTCCATTCTTTTTAATTTTGAAAGAAGTTTTATCATGAGAAAATGTTATCAAATAGCATTGCATCCTACAAAGAAATCTTTTATAAATGGAAGAGTTAATTCACATGGCAAACTTCATTGTTGTCTCACTTTTAGAAATTGTCACAGCTGCCACAATCTTAAGCAGTCATCACTGATTAGTGACCCTCAACACTGAAGTGAGACCCTTTCCCAGCAACAGAAGTCATGAATTGCTGAAGTCTCAGATGACGGTTAGCATTTTTTTAGCAATAAAGTATTTTGATTAGTGGACACTGGTTTTTTAGACATTTAGTCCAAGGTATGCCTGTATATAACTTGTCAACTAGGACATGAAAAGATGCTGAACTCTTGTTGTCGTAAGAGAAATATAAATCAAAACCATAATGAGATACCAATTCACACTGTCAACCTGCGAGACAGAAACTGAGGCAAAATTAATTTAAGTACAGAGTTTACTGGGGAAAACATGAGCACTGCAATCTGCGAGCAACATTCAAGTTGCCCTGAATATACACTCCAATTAGCAGTAGTTGAAAGTGACTTTTTAATGGTTATAAAATAAACAGATAAGGAGTGGACCGAAACGAAGTTGTTCACTGGGAATTCTCCTCGGTTTACAGAAATAACATTGATTAGTGATCAAGTATATGTTAAGTTAAGCTATACAATGTGGGTTATAGTGTCCAATGTGGCATTATTGGGTTAATTTATAGCTACTTGTGGCAGTAGCTGGCAGTTTCAAAAGATAAATACATAGCTCAAAGCAAGAAATAGAGCATAATTGTAATCTCATTTTAATGTATATGTGCACCTGATACTTAAAAGAATTTGCATTCTTCAGATAAACATTTCTTTCTTTTTTTTTTTGAGAAAAATAATAATAAGAAAAAAAATAAAGAAGAGGAAGAAGGAGAAAGAGGAAGAGGGAGAGAGAATGGGGGTATTGCTTTGTTGCCCGGGCTAGAATGCAGTCTAAATATGAGTATGCCTATAATTGTCCTTAATAATGGAGACATGAAAGAAAATGAGGGAAGAGAGTAACAAACAAGGAGCCAACCAACATTTCGTTTAAACTTCTAAGTTGATATGATGTGGTACTGATAAGAGTGTATATTTTGTGTAAAGTGGAGAGTTCTATAAATGTTAATTACGTTTACTTGTTCCAGATCTGAGTTCAAGTCCTGGATATTGTTGTTAATTTTCTGTCTCATTGATCTGTCTAATATTAATGTTGAAGTCTCCCACTATTATTGTGTGGGAGTCTAAGTCTCTTTATAAGTCTTGTATGTCTGGGTATTCCTGTATTGGGTGCGTGTATATTTAGGACCTTTAACTCTTCTTGTTGTTGCATTGATTCTTTTATCATTATATAATGTCCTTCTTTGCTTCTTTTGATCTTTGTTGCTTTAAATACTATTTTATCAGAGGCAAAAATTGTAACTTCTGCTTTTTATTTATTTATTTTTGCTCTCTGGTTGGTTGGTAAGTCACTCTCCATCCCTTGTTTTGAGTCTTTGTGTATCCTTGAATGTGAGATGGGTCTGGATGCAGCATACAGTTTTAGTTTTTTGTCCAAATTGCCTGTCTGTCTTTGAATTGGGGAATTTAGTCAATTTAAATTTAGAATTAATAATGATGTATGTGAGTTTAATACTGTTATTTAATATTAGCTGGCTATTTTGCCCGTTAGTTGATGTAAATTCTTCATTATATTGATGTTCTTTACTTTTTGGTATTTTTTAGAAAGGCTGATACTGTTTGTTCCTTTCTATGTGTAGTGGTTCTTTCAGAAGCTCTTGTAAAGCAGGCCTGGTGGTGATGAATTCTCTGAGTGCTTGCTTGTTCACAAAAAACTATTTTTCCTTCACTTATGAAGCTTAGTTTGGCTGGATGTGAAATTCTTGGTTGAAAGTTCTTTTCTTTAAGGATGTTGAATATTGGTCCCCACTCTCTTCTGGCTTGTAGAGTTTCTGCTGAGAGATCTGCTGTAAGTCTGATAGGCTTCCCTTTGTGGGTAACCTGACCTTTCTCTCTGGCTGCCCTTAGTATTTTCTCCTTCATTTCAACCCTGGTGAATCTGACGATTATGTGCCTTGGAGTTGCTCTTCTTGAGGAATATCTTTGTGGTGTTCTCTGTATTACCTGGAGTTGAATATTATCCTGCCTTACTAAGTTGGGAAAATTTTCCTGAATAATATCCTGAAGCATATTTTCCAGCTTGGATTCACTCTCTTCATCACATTCAGGTACACCTATCAAGCGTAGATTAGGTCTTTTCACATAGTCCCATATTTCTTGGAGACTTTGCTCATTCCTTTTTATCCTTTTTTCTCTAATCTTGTCTTCTTGTTTTATTTCATTGAGTTGGTCTTCGACCTCTGATATCCTTTCTTCTGCTTGATCAATTCGGCTGTTAAAACTTGTGCATACTTCACGTAGTTCTCGTATTGTGTTTTTCATTTCCATCAATTCACTTATTTTCCTCTCTAAATTTTGTATTCTTGTTGACATTTCATCAAACCTTTTTTCAAAGTTCTTAGTTTCTTTAGATTGTGTTAGAACAAGTTCTTTTAATTCACAGAAGTTTCTTATTATCCACGTTTTGAAGCCTGCTTCTGTAATTGGAACACACTCGTTCTCCATCAAGCCTTGTTCCGTTGCTGATGAGGAACTGGGATCCCCTACTGAGGAAGAGGCGTTTTGATCTTGGGTATTCTCAGCCTTTTTTGACTGTTTTCATCCCTTCGTTGTAGATTTATCCATCTGTGGTCTTTATAATTACCGTCTTTGTAATTGGGTTTCTGAGTGGACATCCAACTTATTGATTCTCAGCGCCGAAATCTGAGCAACCCACTGCTCCGACTAAATCAGCAGCGTTAAGATTGATGGTGCTTTTCTGACTCTGCACCAAGAACCGACGCTCTGAGGTGCCGGCAAAACCGCCTTGCCGGTCACAAGAGTCGCGCTGGCGACCCGTGGGGCTCCTCCGCTGGGAATCTCCTGGTGCGTGAGCAACAAGAATTCATGTGAAGGTGTGGCGTCCTCTCGTTCTTTGCGTTTTCAGTGGGAGCTACAATCCCGAGCTGCTAGTGATCCGCCATCTTGGATCTCTCCCCCAAACATTTCTTTCTTAACACCCATGAGGACTGCTACTTTTCAAAGAGGAAAACAAGTGTTGGTATGCAAAGAAATGAAAACCTCATAAATGACTAGTGGAAATAAAAAATAGTGAAGCCATTGGAAAACAGTTTAGCCCTTCCTCAAAGTTAAACACAGAATTACCATGTGACCCAGCAATTCCACTCTTAGGTATGTACCCACAAAGAACTGAAAATACTCTAACAAGTAGCTATACATAAATTTTATTTATTATTCTTTTGAGACAGAGTGTTGCTCTGTCACCAAGCTGGTGTGCAGTGGCGCAATCTCAGCTCACTGAAACCTCCGCCTCCCGGGTTCAAGCGATTGTTCCGCCTCAGCCTCCTAAGTAGCTAGAACCACCGGCACGTGCCACGACAGCCAGCTAATTTGTTTGTATTTTTAGTAGAGACAGGGTTTCACTGTGTTGGTGAGGATGGTCTCAATCTCTTGACCTCATGATCTGCCCACCTCAGCCTCCCAAAGTGCTGGGATCACAGGCGTGAGCCACCGTGCCCAGCCCCTATATGTAAATATTTATAGCAGCACCATTCACAAAAAGGTAACAGGCAGAAACAACTCACATACCTCGTAAATGGATCAATGGTAAATGGATAAACAATTTGGTGTATATCCATATAACAGAATGTTGTTCAGCCATAAAGAGAACAAAGTGCTAATACATGCCATCAAATAGGTAAACACAGAAAAACAAACCCACCATAGTTAGGGCATCAGTTCTCTGTTCTAGACCATATGAGCTTTAATACCCATGAGAACTTGGCCTACTACATTGATCACTCCTTGCTGTAGCTCTTTTGGAGTTTATATAACCTTTGGCTAAGCCAAGCCTAAGGCATCCTCTCTAGGGAATAAGCTACCATGGAATTGAATATGGAAGGCTATGGCATTTCTTGCCAGACTTTATATTTTTTTTATTTTAATAACCTGCATATAAAATCTAAGATTTCCAGGAGAAAGACCCATAATATAAGAGTCATTCATGAGATAGAATAAATCCTGGGCCCTTCCAGACTACTTAGCGGGCAGGGACAAGCACAGGGATTTCTTCATAGAGATATTGTTAAATCTCATGTCAGTCACTTTTCATGACTTTAAACAAAGCATTCTACATTTTAAGGTAAGATACATAAAATATTTTCTTACCCTACCCATTCTGGACCTTTTTCTCTACCCAGTACAAAATTAGCACTTGTCTTAGCACCTTATGGGTTTTGAGGAGGGCATTCTTGAGGTGTACCCCTTCCCATTCAGCATGGCCCTTTGTCCTTGGTAAGATCAGGTATTATAAGATGGACAACACCATGTGTTTGCTCCCCTGGTGGGTGTGGTATGGAGTGAAAAACTGAAATAACAAAAGGCAGTAGATTCTAGTAAAACAGAAGAAGCATCAAGTGAAGCTGTAGGGAAGCGTCTTGTTTACGTAAGACCCGGAATATCTCTTCTGACTCCAAGCTGAGTCAGTTTTTAACAGCCAATCCCATCACTGGTTTTCCCTTAATGGTATATGTGTACATTGTTAAGTTCTTTGTCCTGCTAGGAATAATCATGGAGTATTCCTCACATTATACTTCTATGTAATGATTACAAGCTGTGATGAACCTAGGACAGAGACCATCAAGAAGGTAAAATCTTTGACGGCAGTACTGAGATCTCAAAAGATTGATAGAGAATCTTTATATGTAGATAACTGTATAGGACAAAAGGTGAAAGCCTACCTAACAGTATCTGAAAAAAGCTCTGAGATATTCTAATATAGAGGTTACCAAATATCTTCAGATGAAATAATTTATAAAGAGGGACTAATACCAAGAACACCCTATGTTTTAACTTAGAAAGATCTGGTTTGAGGATTTTGATTAAAATGTGGTAGTATAATTTGGGACCACCCAGTTTAATCTCAGATTTGTGAAAATAGTTCTTTTGAAAGACATTTGTTTAGTCAAAGCATGTGCAGCTCTGAATTTGTGTGTGGTAGAGATCAGAGCCTGGGATCTCTAGCTTAATAACAAAACGGTAGTTGCACTCCCCAAATTTATGCCAAAAAAGGAATAAACATTGCTGCATCTACTGAACAGATTAACGTGCTAGATGGCTAAATTTTTCCACTAAACCTCATTATATACCTGAGAGGATATATGCCTATTTCGGATAAAGCTAAAACTGTGTCAGCAAGTGATTTACCAGAAGTCATTAAGTGGTAATGCTAAGATTAAATGCAAATGTTTTCAATTATACCATTATTATGTTAAAGTATACAGTCGGCTTTCTGTTCACGCCGCTGAAGGCTTTTCAGTAGATTTGAGACACTGTGTCAACACTGGAGGTCAAACACCTTGACTGGTGGCCAAATTATCAAATGCTCATCTGCAAAGTGTGCAATGGAAACAATTAAAAAACAGAGAAGGGTTCCCTGCAAACGCTGGTAAAAGAAGAATTAGAATATCCTTATTACACTAAAAGAAGGATCAGTTAAAGGTGGTCATCACTGACACGGCAAATTGGCTGGCAACAGAGAGACAGGAGACAGTTGACCTATTTGAAGAGTAGTGAACAAGTTGAGGTCTCTTCATCTGTGTAATACTGACTTACTCTCATACATAAATAATAACTCACCATCTAGTCCTAAAATGAAAGCATTTCTAATTAATTACATATAAGCATTTTTTTCCGCCTTTTCTTACCATAATCACTCCCATGATCTTTGTTGTGCCCTTTCTTTTAGTTTCATAACATATGCCTAAGCAATATTTAGTTTTGCTATAGTTTTAAAGTTAACAATTGCATAGCATATTATTTATAGATACGGATTTGTTTTTATTAACTTCCAAGTTATATGTAGCTTTACTTCAATTATTTTTACTGCTGTATAACATCTCTTAGGTCTTTTACTAAACACTTAGTGTGTTCTCTAGTCAAACTTTCTGTTCCTACAAAGAATATGAAAAAGTAATCTCTACATTTAGTCCTAATGTTTAGAGAAAAAAACAGATCATGACAAAGTTCTCATTTAACCTGATGTCTACACACAGACACATTCACACCTGATGGAGCCAGGTGACATTTTCTCATAGTTCTCACTTTGAGATAGGAAGCTTATTTAACCTGTTGGCTATTTGGATATCATTTTGGAAGGATATAAACACAATCCTAAACTGTTCTCTTGTTTTGACACATTCAGAAGTTTAAAGTGATCTTAGCATGTACTCCTGTTTCATGGGTTGCTTATTATATGGGACGTAAGTTTACTAAATTAGGTGAATGTATTAGTTCATTCTCACATTACTATAAATAAATACCCCAAACTGGGTAATTTATAAAGAAAAGAGGTTTGATTGGCTCATCGTTTCACAGGCTGTACAGGAAGTATAATGCTGGCATCTGCTTGGCTTCTGGGGAGACCTCAGGAAACTTTTAATAATGGAAGATGAAGGGGAAGCAGGCATATCTTACATGACTGGAACAGGAGGAAAAACATGAATTTTCAAATGATAGCCCTTTAAATCTGACATGTAATTAAGCTAATTTATAGCATCTAGGGAAATGAATGTCCTCATAAATTCAACCTTCCATGTGGGCAACTGGAAGACTGGCTCAGTCAGTTGTAGTCAAGACTCTATAATCTATATGATTTTATACCTGTCTAACATAGCAATATGCAAAAAAAGCCTTCCACCTCAATCAATACCTGCAGTTCTCTGATAAAATAATCTCCCTTTTTTCATACCTGGGAATTTTTTGCTTGGACTTATTTCTGGAGATTTACTTCTACCATCCATATACCAAACCCATCGAAATCTTTGTTATGATAGTTCAGTTTAGGAGTTCACTGTAGTCTTTTAAAGTTCAGCAGTTGCCAAGAATAATCTGTTTTTCTTGTACCATGCTACGCATTCTTTTAAAAATCCTTACAATAAACCTCATTGGTAAATGATACCTTGATTTTATTAAGAAGGAAGCTAAAGTTCTGTAACTAAGTGATCTGCCCAGAATTACTCCACCCTTTAATTCTTCCCTACCGATATATTTCTGGACCAGAATCTATCATTTATTTAAGGAAATTTAGAGTTCAGAAGATAAAAGTTCACCTGCTCTACCATTTAGCATTGGCCTTGAGAATTTAGACAATGAGTTGTGGCATAGGGTCTATCTCCTCCCAAGAAGAATGACATCACTACATCACCCTAATTTTTCAAATCTTTGGGGAGGCAAGAGGCAGAGTTGCCCATTCAGATTGTGATGCTGTGCCAAAGTGGCACGTCCTTGACATTTCATTGAGGTAAACAGCTTGGCAAGGGGATCAAAGTGAGTGCGAAACTGGCCTTGAAGGAAGTCACCATGTATCAACAAGCATCTTCATACAATCCTTCAAGCAAGTACTAAGTGAGTTCTTAAGAATAAACTGTGCTTTGCTTCTAAGAGAAAAAAGTGATTCTAATGATGGAAATCCCTTTCTATGGAGAGAACCAGCCAGGGGCAAGGACTCAGATACTGACAGACACCAAGTATGTAAAAGCTCATGGCACCACAAAAATTAAAAAAAAAAAAATTAAAAGTATTTCTAAGCCTAAGGCTGACTTTAAATGCTAGTGTCTTACATGTAAACATTAAATTGCATTATATTTGTATAAAATCGCATAGTTTATACAAGATTTGCGGGATTTGCAAAGGAAATACTGTTACTAAAGGCAGTGGAGGGTCCATAATGAGTACTAAGTTTAAAGTGGGTTAGTGACTTTTAATCTCCATCTGTAGGTATTTTTCTGACTTGCCAATTTATTGCCACTGTCTATGCCAGCATAAAATCCCTATTTGAAGTTCTTCCTTGATGTGAGGTTGAAAGAAACAGTGCTTGCGGGGTATCACAGCCTCTACCTTAGTTTACTCACTCCAGGAACAAAGTGCAAGACAGGTCTTGACTGCAGATCATTTTTTGGGAGGGCTTTCCCAAGGAAACGGGTCAGGGAGGTAGGCCAGTGAGGCAGGAGAGGAAGAAAATCTAAGAAGGGCCAAATGCCTTGGCCTTATTTGTCTTCACTGTCATCTGGAACACTCCCTTTTTGAATGAAGTGACAGCCTCCTTGATTCTATACTGCCTTTGGTGCTACAACAGACATTGATCAAGAGGCAGAGATTTAACAAAAGGAAAGGAATACTCTTTAGCATACTGTAAATATCCAGAGTTCCATCCCTCTGGTGACCCATAGAGGAACCATGTGGAACACACCTCAGATTCTTTTCACTGAAGGAAAAGGATGTTAAAGCATTTATCAACCTATTCCTGTAACTCCGTGGCTGATGCTCTTGAACTTTCAGACTGTACCTATAAGTTGACTGAGAAGACTTCCTTGGCTTCAGAGAAAGCCCTAAAGCAAGAAAGCAGAGTGCAACTAATAAGCATTTGCAACAAGTTCAATAAGCATAAAAGTTTGCCCGAAAGCTATACTTAAATAAGGGATTGAGGGAGCAGGGATCCATTCACCACAATATTCTGCTATGAACCTGCAGAACGAATGTGAAAGAGGGAATCTGGCTTTAACGTATGTTTGGTAGCTGGGAATATCTCAGCTCTTGGGGGCTGCCAGTAATTATGAGAAATGCAGGAAAACTCTCTGATGTAATCTAGGCAAATGGAGCTCTGGCTCATTGCCTTTTCTCCTCTACGACCCAGTGACCATGCTTTACAACTAGCCCAAGCAGGATTAGGCTTTTGAGAGGAGACAGTGTCAAAGCACTCCTGGTATGGATCTATTTGTTGAGCAGGTAATGATAAGAGACATTCCTCTGCAGGTTATTAATAAAGTTGTCTACTTAAACTGAGTTTCTTTTCTCTTTTCTATTATTTAAATTCAACAATAGTTACTGAACACCTGCTACATGTCAGGCCCATATTAAGTTCTATATGAACACTATAAAGGCTAGATTATTTCAAAAGTAGATGCCAGCTAAATTTTAGAGAGAAAGAAGCTGAAGCTGTGTCATCAGGTAATTTATCCTATGTGACACAGATTATCATGGTTTTCCCATTTTTAAGTTATAAAGCCACCCTTGTTTCACAGACTCTAAGAATATAATGTCTTAATAAGCAATTATTATGTAGTCATCAACATAATTTTGCTTTAATTATAATAGTTAAACCTAAATAAATCAAAGGACTTCGTTTTTTAAGAAAAGCTATAAACAGCAAAATAGATTTCAGGCTGTTTTAAAGTTTGTACAACAAATCTCCAGGGGACTATAGCTTGCTTCCCTACTAAGTAACACAGGAAATTTTTTCTATGTATTTATGAAGAAAGTGCCTAAAACCTAGAATCTGACCTCCAGCAAGCCTATCTGCGTCTCCTGCTCAGGAGACTTCTGGCCCAGTCCTTGGTTAGCTAGGATGAAATGCATTTATAGGCCTACCAGTGAGTGAGGTGACATGGGAAGATGGTAGGCAAGGATGAAAACATCTTTCTTGGCATCTTGCTGATAGAATGTTCTCACAAATCATAAACTCAGCCTACGTGTGGACGTGTGATACAATGCTGGCTGCCAAGTATATATTTGAATGTAATGGCAGAGGGGAATTTAGTACTTGCTTCCCAAAATGGTTGGCCCAGTAGACACAAAAGAGCAATTCTCCACAAAAACATCTTAAGCATGGTGGTAGTTGACTGAAGATGAGCCTCTGGATATAAACTCCCTACACAGAGATTATATGAAATGTGAAGAGGTGGGAAGAGAGAAAATATATGACCACAAGCTTGGCCCTGATTTTTAGAGTTGTTCACCCCCTAGATATATAATGTTCTAGTGGCGGGTACTCAAATAAAAGAAGCCAGGCAGAGTTTCCTCCCTTTTCATAAAACAAGCAGAATTACTGGCTGACAACAAACTCACTTGTCTTAGAAAGTTGTGACGGTACTTCAATCTTGATGCATCAATTACTCCTAGTTCAAAGTGCATATTGAGCATTATAGCATGATGTGGAGGCTTGAAGATGGCACCCTGGATAATACCACAAGGAGCTTTCCAAGCTGTATGGGAACTTTGAACAGAAGAATGTTACATTACATTTCATTACAATTTGGGGTAGGGGGAAAGTGCCAACACTTAGCAGAATTTCTGACACTCTGTGAAGCTGACAGTAGCAGTAAGTACTTATTTCTAAGTAAAGACCTCATGTCTCAGAATGATTATGTTTACCTGCAGTAACAGAGCTCTAATATACCTTTATTCAGCTTTTAGTGCTCTAGAAATGGACTGTGGATCCTCTAAAATCCTTGGTTCTGGTCACTCCTGTAGGAAATTGAACACTATTTAGGGTCTTGATCCTATCTGAATGCATACCTTCACATAGTTCCAAAAGGGAACAATAAGGAGTGACATCAGCAAGATAGCAAAACAGGACTTTCCAGCACTCATTATTTCATAGAAAAATCAATTCTAACAACTATCTGTGCACAAAAATACCTTCAGAAGAGCTGAGGAATCAAGACAGATCAGAGCACTGGAGTGTAGCACAGAAACAAGAGAAGATACATTAAAGATGGTAAGAATAATAGTTTTAAATTATCATTCACTCTTCCCACTAAGCCGAGGCAGCACAGCCCAAAGAGAAACACCCACTGAGTAGAGAGATGAGAGTGAAAAAATCCTAGACTTTGCTGTTGAACCCAGCACCAGGCCTGCCCCAGTGAAACCCAGAACCAGGCCAAACCCACAAACCCAGGCCCGAGAACCAGAGATCAAGATTCCAGGCAAACCTTACTGCCAGGCCAGCCCTGCTACTTCAGGCTCTAGGCAGCCTCCTACAGCCTCAGGTTTCAAGTCAGCCAACATAGTGCCAGAATCCACGCCACTGCAAACCAGGCCAGCATTTGCAGTTAACCAGGTCAGCAGCCATGGACCCAGGAACCAGGCCTGCCACAGGGAACCCAAGTTCCTATCTTGCTCTGGTGGATCCAGGTACTAGACCAGCCTCTAAAGACCCAGGTGCCAGACCAGTCTACCTGCTGATCCAGTGGCCAGGACAGCCTGCTGAAGGACTCCAGCCACAACCTGACCTGAAGATTCTGCCAGATGCCTTTCCCAGAATCTCTGGACAGTGAGTGGAGAAGGGCTTTCCGTGCCAAAACCAGGGTGTAAACTGGAATAGATGCCTGCTTCTTCAAATGTGCAGACACTAATGCAAAGTACACAGATTATGAATAAACACGGAAACATATTGCCAAAGGAAAACAAAGATAAAGAATCAGTACTTAGCCCTAAAGAAATGGAGATCTACAAACTGCCTGAAAAATAATTTAAAATAATTATCTTAAAGAAATTCAGTGAACTACAGGGAAGCACATGTAGAAAACTAAATAAAATATATAGTTTGCAAGTAAAATAAGAAATTTAACACAGCAACAGAAACAAAAAAGAGAGAGTTCAGGAGCTAAAGAACATGGTGAGCAGACTGAAAAATAATTCCATTGAAAACTTCGATAGAAGACTTGATAAAGCAGAAAAAAGAATCTATTAGCTTGAAGACAGAATCTATTACCCAATGAGACAAAGCAAAGAAAGAATGAAAGAGTAAAGTAAACCTACAGGGCTTATGGGACACCATCAAACCAGCCAATAATACATTATTTCCCAAGGGACAGACAAAGATATTAGGGCATAAACCTTAAAAAAAATAATGACAGAAAACTTGCCAAATCTGGGGAGAGGAGTATACATACAAGTGGATCCATGAAGCACAAAGAATCACAAATATAACGACATCTTTCCTGAGACATAATAAAATTGCCAAAGACAAAGAGAATCTTGAAAGCAGTAACAGAAAAGTAACTCATCATATACAAAGAAACTTTCATGAGACTATTAGCAGATTTTCAGTGGAAACCATCCAGGCTAGGAGGAAGTGGGAAGCTATCTACTGTCTACTAAGAATACAATACACAAAAGGCTGTCCTTCCAAAATGAAGGCAAAAATAAGGACTTTCACAGACAAAGAAAAGCTGTGGCATTTCAGCATCACTAAATCTGCCTTATAAGAAATGCCAAAGGAATTTTTTCCATGTTAAACAAAAGGCTGCTACCAACATGAAAAAAGATTAAAATATAAAACTCCATGTAAAAACAGGATTATCAAATTCAGACTGATACCGTAATACTTATGTGTGACACAAATCACTTTTATTGCAATATAAAAGCTAAAAAACAAAAATAAAAATAACTCTACTTACAATAACTGTGGTAATAGATACACTGGATTAAAAAGATGTAAATTGTGAAATAAAAACATAAAATGTGAGGGGAGGAGAAGTTGAAGTACAGAATTTTTGTACACAAAGTTAAGTTCCTTATCAACTTAAGATGCACTGTTACCTAATACTATAAGATATTTTTGTGAGCTTTAGGGTATACACACACAAAAAAAAACTGAAGTAGATATACAAAATATAAAGAAACCAAAGCAAGCCACCAGAAATAAATAAATTACAAATAAGACACTGATACAGTTTAGATATTTGTCCCCTCCAAATCTCATGGTGAAATCTGATCCCCAATGTTGGAAGTAAGGCCTAGTGAAAGGGGTTTGGGTCAGACGGGGATATTCTTCATGAACAGTTCAGTGTTGTTCTTGCAGTAATGAATGAATTCTCGCTCTACAAGTTCATGGAAGAGCTGGTTGTTTAAATAAGCCTGGTACATCCTTCCCCCTCTCTCTTGCTCCCTTGTCTTTCCATGTGACACACTGGTTCTCTTCACCTCACAATACGACTGGAAGCTCCCTCAAGCCCTTACCAGGAGCAGATGCTGGCACCACTCATCTTATACAGTCTTCTGAACTATGGGCAAAACAAAATTCTTTTCTTTCTAAATTACCTACCCTCTATTATTCTTGTACAGCAGCACAAAACAGGCTAACACAAACACCAGGAGAGGAAGAATGGAACAAAGGAACTACAAAACAGTTAAGAAAAAATAATAACTTACCTCCTATCAAAAAATTACACTAAATTTAAACAAATCACCCAATCAAAAGAACCAAAGAGCTATCCAAGAGCTAAAGAAGACAATGAGCAAACTAAAGTGATTTATGCCACACATACATTACCCAATCAAAAATTACCCATTCATATAGTAGCTAAACAAATCTTTGATTTAAAAAAATATCCAGCTATATGCTTCCTATAAGTTAGTCATTTTTAGATTTAAAAATAAATATAGGCTGAAAGTAAATAGATAAAAGGAGACATTCTACGCAAATCATAACCAAAAGAGAGCATGAGTAGCTATATTAATATGAGACAACATAGAAGTCAAGTCAAAAACTGTCTTATGAGAAACAAATAAGGGCACTATGTAGCAATAAAAGTGTCAGTTTATCAAAAGGATGTAACTATTTCAAATATATGTCACCTGACACTGAAGAACTTAATTTATAAAGCAAATATTAACATAACTGAGGAGAGAAATAGATAACAATACAATAATAGTAGGGTACTTCAATATCTCACTTTTAGCAATGGACAGATCATCCAGACAGAAAATCAAGGAAACAGCAGACATAAGCAACATTATAGACCAAATAGCCCTAACAGATATATACAGAACATTCCATGCAACAGCAACAGAAAAACTTCTTTTCAAGTGCATATGAAACATTCTCCAGGTTAGATAATATATTAGGCCACAAAAGTGTCTTAACAAATTTAAGAGGATTGAAATTGTATCAAGAATCTTTTCCAACTACAATGGCAGGAAACTAGAAAATCAACACGCAGAAGAAGACTGGAAATTCACAAACACATGTAATTAAAAATATACTCCTGAACCATCAATGGGTCAAAAAGAAAAAAAAGAAGAAGAGAAACAGAAAATGTATCAAGACAAATAAAATTGAAAACACTGTAACTTTTGGGATTTAGCAAAAGCAGTTTAGAAGGAAGTTTATATGAACGCCTAGAGGCATTATATAAAATCTCAAATAGGAAACCTAAATTTATACCTTAAGAACTATGTACAAGACCAAACTGTGACCAAAGTCAGCAGAAGGAAGGAAATAATAAAGATCAGAGCAGAAAAAAGAGACTAGAAAACAAGAAAACAAAAACAAAAACAAAAACAATGAAACTGAGTTTTTCTAAAAAAAGAAAATTGACCAACTTTTAGCTAAACTAAATAGATTTTTTTTAAAAAGAAAGCAGACTCAAGTAAAATTATATCTGAAAGAGGAGATATTATAACTAATAACACAGAAATGCGATGGATCATAAAAGACTACTATGATCAATTATATGCCAAGAAATGGAATGACCCAGATGAAAAGAAAAATTTCCTAGAAACAAGCAACCTACCAAGATACCATGAAGAAAAAGAAAATCTGAAAAGACAAAAAAAAAAGAGTGGGGAGATTGAATTCATAATCACAAATCTTCCAGCAAAGAAAATCTCAGGACTTGGGGACTTCACTCACAAATTTTATCAAACATTTAGATAATTAATGCTGATCCTTCTCAAACTGTTCCCCAGACATGATGACTGGAATGCTTTCAATTTCATTTTGAAGGCAGGATTATCCTGATACTAAAGTCAGACAAGGAGACTACAGAAAAAAGAGTTAGAAGCCAATATCCATAATGAGTATACACATAAAAATCCTCAACAGAATAATAGCAATATGAATTAAACAGGACATTATAAGGATCATAGTATGTGATCAAGTGGGATTTATCCCTGGAATGCAATGATGTTTTCACATACACAAATCAATAAATGCAATACACCACTTTAACAAAATGAAATATAAAAATTATATCATCTAAGAAAGAAAAAGCATGATTTGTGATATAAATTCTCTACAAATTAGGCATAAAAGGACTTGTACTTCAACATAATACAGGACATATATGACGAACTCACCACTAACATAATAGAAGTATTTCCCTTAAGACCAGGAACAAGACAAGGATGCCCACTCTTACCACTTCTATTCAATGTATTACTAGAACTCCTGACCTGAGCAGTTAGGTAAGAAAAAAGAAATAAAAGGCTTCCAAATTGGAAAGGGAAAATTAAAATCATCTGCTTGCAGATGACATGCTATTATATATAGAAAACCCTGAAGACCTCACCAAAAACTGTTTGAAGAAATGAACAAATTCAGTTAAGTTGCAGGATACAAAATGAACACGCAAAATCAGTAGTATTTCTACGTGCTAACAGCAAACTATTAAAATAATAAATTAAGAAAACAACCTTATTTACAATAACATCCAAAATAAAATTATTTAGTAGTAAATTTAACCAAGAAGGTGAAAGATTTGCATACTAAACACAAGAAATAATAAAAGAAACTAAAGACACAAAAAGATAAAAGATACTCCATATTCATATATTGATTTAATATTGTTAAAATAGTCATACTACCTAAAGCAATCTACAGATTCAATTTAACCCCATCAAAATTCTAATGAAAATTTTCATAGAAATGAGAAAAATATTTTTAAATTTTGCAATGTTGGGACATTGCCTCTCCTGACTTTGAAATTTCTGTAAGCCAGCTCAGGATTATTAAGGGCTTGTAAGCTGATTTACAACATTAACCAATGCCTTAGTCAATGCAAATATTTGATGCACTGGTTATAAGGTAAAATCTAGGGCCTGATTTCTCCATCCCTATCAAGGGACATCATGCAAATTGCATTCCAGAAATGATGGTTTTTCTTGCAAAGTTCAAAGAATTATTATAGTAAAATCCTACAGTTTTGTTGCCATAAATTTATTTTGTCTAGTTTTAGTGGAGTATTTTTTAGCCCTCCAACAAAGAGATTCTGTCTAATAGCATTGCTTCCTTGGGAACTGACATTCCTGAATCTGTAACAGAGATTCATCGCTGGCAATGCTGTCAAGCTACACTGAATGTAGAGGCCAACATGAAGTGGGCAAATAATCCACTACTTTTCTTTCTCATTAAAAAACCAAAATTGAAAAGCTACAGCAGTCATAATATTTGGAGATAAAATAGCTATGGACAAAGAATTATACATGAAGTCCAGGCAGATCAAAGCTGGTGCAAGTCTCGTTCCTAAGAGAAAGTTTGAGGAGTAGGGTTGGGGTGGGGTACAGCTCTGGTATGGCTTAGTAGAGTACTGCTATGTTGTAAGAGGGTAAATTTAAAAAAGAAAACAAAACCTATAATTAATTTCTTTTCCTCATCAAACTTCTGTTCAGGATCTTCTCTGTGACCCAGCATTAAATGCTGGTTTGAAACGATAAAACATAAGCCATGCTGCCAGAGCTAAAAATTAGTCCAAAAGGAAAACAACGGATCTATACAGAATATGCAAAAAGTAAGCAAGACCTGGCTCAGTTCTATTAATTCTTCATCCCCTACTTTCTCATAGATTCAGAGCATTGAGAGGTTGTAAAATAGACATGAAGATGGTCTTGTCTGAGTGGCATTGAAATGTGAGCCTGTAAGAGGAATTTTAATGCAAGTAGTAATTTGAGAGGTGATACCAAGATGCTGGAGTAAGGACGCTGGGGGAGTGAAACAATGGGAAAGGGAAAGCCAATGAAGGGTGTGAAAAATCGGAACTTCATTGTTTTCAGTCACTATACCCCTTCTCCATGATTCTTTCACGCCTGAAGGATGGTTTTCAATTTCCCAGTAGAAAGTTGGCTTCCTACTCTAACTTTACTTGAGGTAAGCAAGGTATTCCTGCTTTGTCACTTGAACTGATCTTGGTGCTGAAAGAGAGTTCTAAGCAGAGGAAAGGTAAGATCCTTCAGGAACTGACTTCTGCACGTTTGATACCGCATCATCTCTTCTGTCTCCCAAAACAGGAATAGTCCCTCTGGGTCTGTCACTCACTGCTCATAATGAGCAGCAAATACCTGCCCTGAAAGTTCTGTGATACTAAAATGTCACCCCCTTAAATTTAACTGAGGTAACTGAGTATGATGGTCAATGTGAGAGAGACTGACTTTGAGAATAACACTCAGATGTAACACTTGGTTCTCTCCAGGAATCTAAATGAGGCCCCTTCTTCAGACATGAGACTGTCGTTCAGCTCATGACGCCCCTAATGTTGGTGTAGTCTACTCCAGGGCCAAGGCCCTTAGGCACTGACAGCAGCCAGGGTTTCTTAATATTTGTGAAGTTCTAACTATGGCAAACACAATGTAGCAAAACTTAGATCTCATTTTGTAATCCTGTTTCTTCATTCCTTTATTCTAAGTGTTTATATTTAATGATGCTGTTTAACAGTATAGTTCATACTATACTGGATATATAAAGCTCAACTTTATGTCCTAATCATTACTATCATTGTTTAACAGTATTTTAGAAACTAAATCTCTTCAGTGGTTATCTCGGAATCTGCTGAAGCTTGAAGTCCACAGACCAGGCAGTCAGGAAGGGAAGATAGATTTGAAGTTGGAGAAATCAAGAACAAGTTTAACTCACAAGCACAGGACGGAATCCCAAAAGGACGGACTAAAATCAGTGTCAGTTCTTGTTGCCTCTGACCTTGGTGATGAGAATGTCCTGCAGAATTCACAGTCCTTCACAGAACTAAACACACATACTTAACCCAGGAGTTAGAGGAGCCAACGAGGAAACCAGGGAAAGGTAGAGGAGCCGCAGGCCCAGCTGCTGCTTCATGCCAAGGAAGAAAGTCAGCACAAAAGCGACCACGTGTGTAAATTACACCGTGGTTGCTGGTTCCTCACTGTCCTCCAAATATCCCAAGATTCTCCCTGGTGGCCCATTTTTTAACTAGAAACATACAAGAAAATGAATTATGAGAAATACAGCCTAGCCAAATACATGCTACAAAGCCATCACAGTACTTAACACATTTAATTCACTTTTTAACACCTTTAATTTAGTTTTTCTTTTCTAGATCCAGTGACATTAATGTCTTTTAGCTGATCTAGTGCTGGGTTTTTTTTCTTCTTCTTCTTCAAACAAGGGCCAAACTATTCTGCCTCCAATTCATGAAATCTGCCTGAAAGAGAAAGTTATTCCTTGAATTCAGAGCTCACCTATCCCCTCCGTTGGGAATCTCCCAAATATATGCTCACCCTTCCCCTCAGAACCCTCCTGATGTACTGAAGATGTGTCTTTTTTTATTACAAGTAACCATGGTTTCCCACCAAGACCTTCCAAATTAATCTTTCAACACACCAGCAGAAAGTAATACATTCTCCCCTGTCTAGAACTGAAGTAACTCTACCTGAGTTAGGAGAAAAACCCAAGACTTCCCCCTCCATTGGAGCTTGGTCCTTGTGACTTTGTCTTGTTATGCCCTTGATATTCCCTACTCCAAAAGTACTCATAAAACTGCCCAATGGCCTAGGTTTTACTCAGAAGTGCTGTCCTCAGGGCAGTTTATTCATTAACCAGCGCCCATGGTCTACTTCTGCTCTGACATGCAGCTTTTGCGGTGCCACAAAACACAGAAGTGGCTAGTTGCTAAGGCCCAAAAAGGCCAAACTAGTGTCATCTATTAGGACTGGTGGCCCTATTTCTTCCTGTTCTGCTGAGTATCAGTACTTGATGCTTCTAAACTTTCTTATGTTTCTATTTCTTTTTTTATATGATCTGTGATTCTGATGCATCAGAAAAGGAGATAAGTATAGAGCAGGCGTCCCCAAACTACGGCCCACGGGCCGCATGCTGCCCCCTGAGGCCATTTATCCAGCCCCCACCACACTTCAGGAAGGGGCACCTCTTTCGTTGGCGGTCAGTGAGAGGAGCACAGTATGTGGCAGCCCTCCAACGGTCTGAGGGACAGTGAACTGGCCCCCTGTGTAAAAAGTTTGGGGATGCCTGGTATAGAGGATGAGGTCTATTGCTAAAAGTGGTGTATGTTTCAGGTTTGTGGAGCACTGAAAGCAATTTCAGTTGCAAAGCAATGTTGAGCTGATTCTGCCACCTGTCTTTCCTGAAGTAGGATATCCAATATGAAAAAGTTATGCGATAGAAATGTGACCCAGCTCTTTCAGTGCTTGAGAAGATCATGTGAACTGAGGAATCTGTCTTAGGCAGTATTGTGTCTGTCATTTGGAATAACCTTGACTTTAGTGGTTTAACCACTAATCACTCAGGATAGAGTGCTTTAACCACAGGAGCTCCAAATACTGAGCAAGGCAGCTTCTATTAACTTTGAAAAGTTACACAAATTTTCATGGAGCCAGTATACTCACATTTAGAAATGGAGGTGGATGTTGATCTCGATAAATTCTTTTTCCTATATTATTTATGCTACCCATACATTAAGGCATAGCAATACCTAGGAGAGGCAAACAGTTTCCACATGTCCACTGTCTGAGCTTAGCTTAGCTTTCCGCAGAAGCAGACTGCAAGACAAGGACTCAAGTACAAGTGGTTTATTTGGGAAATGCTCCTCAGGAAATAACAGTGTAGAGACACAAGAAAGGAAAGGAAGGAAACCACTCATGGCACGTATCAACTAAGTTACCACTGGGTAACTTTGTGAATTAAAGAAATCCAAGGGGGATCAGGCAGGCAGAGCCCACCCTGAGTGTCACCACTGTGCTCACTCAATGGCTGGGAGGAGCCCTGGGGAAGACAGGCCGTGGCATGGATACCACCATACATCGAAAGCTGTGCAGCGGAAGCTCCCCAACTACCAGCAAGCATCAAAAGCACGCCTGAGCAAAACACCTCAATGGAAGCTCTTCCTCATTTAATCATTGAAGATATGGCAATTCATGATATGGCAAAGAATGTGTTCAAGGTCTTGGTGACACTCAAACATCAGCAGTTATTTTATTAACTTTGAATCGTTAGTAAACTAATTAAAATCTCTGCATTTAGGGTGTGATGTTTATCCAAAGGTGCATGAACTTGACTATCTCAAGACCTTAGCCCTCACTATTCCTCTCCACCTACCTTCCTAGACTCAAATGGACCCACTATCTGCTATGCTGTGGCCCCAGTATTGTATCATTTCTTGTGATTAACTCAATGTCGATTTCCTCATACTTTCTGAGAATATAAATGGTGAAAAACTCTGGGAACAAAATTGAACTTTGAACTTCTTCATTTGATCCCATGAAAACTTTAAAGTATTGTTCTCTGAAGACCAGTCATCTTGAGCTGTTCTCTCATAAACATGGGAAGACTTGAGCTAACAGCTTGGTAGGTTTTTCTCCTTCAACCATTCTCTGGCACTCTTTTTCAGTCTTTTTAAATAAATATGAGATGGCACTAATTTTTAAAGAATAGGTGTTTTATCAAGATTTGAATGGATGGTATATATAAAAAAAGAATCCTCTCTAATAAATCTCAAAGTATGGATAAATTTGAAAGTTACTTTATGATATATAAATTTCCATTCCCACAACACTACTCAAATTACACAAGGGAGGCATAAAAGGATCAATCAAAAGTATTTTCCTTGAACTTAGCCACATGTATTTTGGTAATTTCTTCTCCAAAATTTTTAACCTGAAACCCAAGTAACACAGAGCATCAGAAAGGCATAATCTAAAAGTGCTGGAAGAACTTATGATGGGTGGCATAGAAAGTTTTTACCCCAATTCATTTGTCCTCTGAGCAGTTTGTATTTTAACATCTCAGTCCTCTCTGCAGTGCGAAGTTGACCACTTTCGGTCATTCATTCAGTTGAACAAAACCCTCTGGGTGTTGTCTACCAGCAAATACTTCTTTACAACTGAATTACCCTGACCCAGGAGAGAATTGTGGGTTGAGATCCCCATGGCCTCTCTCTGACTCATTTTAATAAACGAAAAAGACGATTTCCCCCATCTCTATCTTGTCAAGCTGCATGCATGTTCTAACACCTGCTTGAACAAAGCAAAGCCCAGTACAAAAGAAGAATGAAGTGTCTGAAAATCATCCCTATTTCTTGCTTTAGGGATATTCACTCTCTACTCTGATTTAAATTGTGTTTGATTTTATACAGGTTTATTGAACACTGGAGATCACAGGCAGAGTTCTATAAATATGCTATAACTTTTCTTTGATCCCCTCCCCGAAAAATCAACACAAATTACATAATACCTGGGAAAAAAATCATCATAGAGATTACAAGTATAGTTTTTGCTGGATGACTGGAGACCAAATATCATAATTCTATTTTGTTCAGTATAGGACTGTTACATGTGTGTAAAAGGAAATTAAAAAAACAGAAGGGATGATCATAAAGGTAGGAAATTGAAGACAGACTCTCTAGTCTGGTAGACAGAAACAGCATTTTAAAAATGTAAAATTATTTCTTTCCTCGGAAGGTAGACATTTTTCTAAGAGGTGACTGAGGAACTTTCAATAGGGTGGAGAATTCTCCTTCAAAGATATTTAACTAGAAGTACATTTTCTCTGTAAATACGGCTCCACTGAAAAGTCACCTAGCCTCTCTTACTGCAAACCAATTTGCCATCCCAAACTCTCAGTATCCTTGGTGCAATCGTAGAGCATCTATATATTCTAAAATAATGGTGAAGTAGCTATGGTATGAAGAAGCATTCTGACTTCAGTATACAACAGCTTTCAGTGTGCCACATCAACCTTTACCTGACGGAAGCTTACTGAATATCCTTCCTAGCATTTTTCTCAGTGAACTTCTCAGTAACCAATAACTGTGATGATCTCAGAAATAAGAAGGAACCAATATGGTCAATTTAGCTGCAAAGAAAAACTGTATTTTTTTTTTTGAGACGGAGTTTCGCTCTTGTTACCCAGGCTGGAGTGCAATGGCGCGATCTCGGCTCACCGCAACCTCTGCCTCCTGGGTGAAAAATTGTATTTTTAACAATGTCTTTGGTGCATTTTTGGCTCTTTTACTTAGACACTGTCATTCACAGACAGCAACGTGCATACAAAGGAATGTGAAGGAGTCCTTTCAATCAAAGTCATTAGAAATTGGATCTCAGCCCGAAAGAGTTAACTTCTCTGTATACAAAGAAAAAGTTAAGCTGGTCCATGTGGCTTTTGGCCCAGTCCTGCTGCCTTCCTCAGTCCTCTAGGCCACATGATCCTTGGAGCTCGTCTTGCTATGCGCGACTCAGAGAGAAGGGCTGTGAAATGTCATGGCAAATTAAGGAGAGCGACAAATATTACTAACACTGTCACTAAGAATTCTGTGTAAGTTGTTGCCTGTGGTTGGGATTCCTTTTAGGTCAGTGTGATTAATGCCATGCGCATTTCTTCAAAGTCCGATGACTGAGTCCTGATGGCCTTTACTCAGTACAGGGATTACATCTCAATATAGGGATCATAAAAGACGGTACAAAGTGTTCTCCATCATTACTGGTATTGCCTATTTTCATTCAGGATTTAGAGCACTGGTTTCAGGCTTGGTACCATTTAATTGCTTGACAGATTTGTCTTCTAAAGCAATAAAAAGTTCTATTTGATTTTTCTGATGGGAAGTTACTATTCTGTGGTGCCATAGGAAGGCACTTACAGGTTGGAAGTGGACTTATCAAAGTGGGCTTAGGACACTGACAGCTCTCTATTTCTAGTTTTTAGTAACACACCTCAAGATTTTCAGATGCCTCTGTGCTGTGAGAAATGCAAAAAATAAAACTCCCAGCACAAACAACTCTGTCCAATACCCCACAATGAAAGACTTGGCCAAATTCTGGCATGGCCTCTGCTAGCCTAAGGTCATGTGCATATGAGTACTGAGCCTCCCTTGAGTTCCTGCCTGGGAGAGGTCAAGACTGCCAAAAAAAAAAATTTGCTGTTTGTTTAGGTCAACACCTAGAGATAGGCTTCTAATCTCTCTTTTCTTAGACCATTTACTTAAAAAAACACACACACACAATTATAAATCCTTTCTCTGTCTCTTTGACACATATATGTATAGACTACAAGCCAGGAATGGCTTTCCCAAAAACCAGGGAGCCATTCTTCTGAAATGTAGTCATCGAAAAGGATAGGGCTCCTGTCTCCTTGTCTCTGTGGGAGAATAAGAGCTTAACTTCAACAAGCACCAGTTAGCAGACACAGATACAGACAGACTAATTACATTTCTTAAAGTCTTCCAGTAATTCTCCTTTAGCATGCCCTAGTATTTAAAAGTCCTCCTGCCTTTTGCTTCTTAGGAGTTGAGAAGTTCAGCTCGGGTTGCACTGAGGTCTCTCCCCTATTGCAATAGTACTGGAGAAAGTCTGTCTTACAGTAGCTGGCTTTGTTTCTGTTTGACAGCTGATTCACTGTATTAAGTAATTTAAGTATTTATTTGCTTTGACTGTGCTATTATTAGAGTATGTGTCCATGCATAATAAAACTAAGACAAATGCTGATATCATGTTGTTTATATGGAAAGAAAATAGAGAGTGCTAGGGAAGTGGGAAGGTAATAGGGGAAATGAAAATAACTATAAAGGGCCCAGTCCACTGTGATAACTGGCTAAAAAATCACAGCTGAATAGTGTAGGGGAGTTATGGGAAATGTTGTGCCACATTTCTCATGTCTCTGTTATTCAGCAAAGAAGTGAGAGAGTTGAGATATTTATATCTCCTACATGTCAAAAGTTAAAGGCTGCATGTACCCAAAGAGATGTTAATTCCCATGTATAGTGCAGGTGGTATGTTCCAAGATCCCCAGGGGATGCCTGAAACTGCAGGTAGTATTGAACCCTACATACACATTTTTTCTTATACAGACATACTAATGATAAGATTTAACTTATAAATTAGGCATAGCAAGAGATTAACAATAAAAATAAAACAATTATAATATACTATAATAAAACTTATATAAATAAAGGAAGGGACGATGCCAGCACTCCCTAGGCTGCCCCAGCTGGTGTCTCAGTATGCTGCATGTGGGCCTTAAGGGACCCATAAGGGAACTTTTCACCCCTCCACTGTCTCTGAGTCCAGCACAGCACTAAGACTCACCTAAGAGTTGTACTCCTTATGATCTAGACTGCCTTTCAAATTTACTTGGAGACAGACAGCACTGTATCCCTTGGTGGTGAGAACTGTGGGAACTTACGTTCTGACCACTGGGATCGGTAGCTGGTTTAAATTACCTCTCTGGCTACTGTTGGTGTAAATGCTCCTTCCATGGAAGGACATCAGCTATGTTTGGTCTAGTTTTCCTTTTTGCTCTCAGGACAGCACTGAGATCAGTACCACACAATTGCTGTGTTCTCCCTCCCCAATGTCCTGAGATGCTCTCCATGCCATGCCACTGCTACTAAGGGATGAGGAAGGGGTGGTGTCCATGGTTAAGGACTGCTACTTTCAGTGTCTTTGATATAGAAGGAGTTAAGAAGAAATTATTTAGGCAGAGAGCGAAGAAGGAAGGAAGTCTTCAGTAAGGTTTTCCTTTAATGGAAAGCAGCCCCTAAATCATTTTCTTTTTTAACAAAGAGCAGCCTGTAACATGGAGCTTCAGACATAGATAGGCAAGCTGGAAGTTTGCATGGTTGAATGCTGGCAGTCGTACCAATAGGAAAGGGCTACCTGGGACTAGCCATGTTTGAGATGGTGGCTCCATCTTCCCTTTTTCTTTCCAACCACCTGTGCAGTAAGGAGCAGACGACATTGTGCTGGCCAGGTGGAAATCTCATTTGCATAATAAGATTAGGGTGGCCAGCTTCCCTGCAGGCTGTGTAAATGTCACACCTGGTTTAACCAATTTGTGGGCCCTATGGTATTCAGACACCACCTCCTCAAGCCTGTCTGTAAAATCCAATGCACTCCACTGCAGGCTGGAAATCCCATTCAGATGCCCCCCTCTCTCACAGGAGGGAAAGTTGTTCTCTTTTCTTTTTTGTTTGCCTATTAAACCTCCACTCCTAAAAGCACTTCTTATGTCTACATCCTTGATTCCCTTGGCATGGGATGATGAAGCCCGGGTATTTATCCCAAACAATGACGGCACTTCACCTCTTTCAGAGACACAAAGTTAAAACTAGGTACTATGAGTCTCACCTGATCTTTGGTTCTTATGAAAGCATATTTTTTGTGTAGATAGTTGTTAAATTGGTGTCCTTGTTGGGGGGAAAATCAGTGGAGGCTTCTATTCTTTCATCTTGCTCTACCTCTTGAGGTAACCTCTATTAGACTTACCGAATTTATTAGGTATTGAAACCTAGGAAAAGAAATGCAGCAGTGTAAAGAGGCAAAAATGGGAGCTGAAGATGCTTCTCAATCATTGGAAGTACCTGAGCAGAACAAGTTGGTAAGTAGGGAAAAAAAATAATGAATGAGAATGTAGGTATTATAGGGAATTATTAGATTTAGTGTTCCTTGAACTAATTAGAAGCTGAACTGCTGTCACATCTCTAATCTACTAATTCATGTGACTTTGGAATCTATCATAGTCATAGACTCTAGGTGATACTGAATTAGGAATACTCCATTATAAAATCTTACTTTTTCCACAGGAACATGAAACAAAGTATGTATCTAACATATCCTCTCTTGCTTCACAAAAATACCAAAACACATGTCATTTTCCTGTATAAAAATGCCCAGGAAAATACTCAAATCTAAGGAAAAATTTCATATTACTGGGAGGCTACTAGTCTATAATCAGAGGGCTAACATTTACTTAGTTGTATTATGCCTTCAGCATGAAAGCCACAAGCACCCAGGTAAATGGCATCTCTTTTGGAGCCAGTCATAGATGTTTTCATCAATTTCTGTAAAAACTAGACATTGATACTTGCAAAGGATACAAGGATAAGTTTTGAAATAAGACAGTTAATGCTATGTGAAAATATTTCTAAAGATGGATCCTATAACATACATCATAAGTTCTGTTCTGTAGTGAAGTGAGGCTTTAATTTATTTAGTAGACAAAGGGAAAAAATGAATAAATATAAGCTGACAATGAACTAATCAGGAAAAGGTAACACAGCAGTTACCACAGCAGTTGACTAGAGGAGACTAACATTGAGTAGAACTTAGATCAAAATCATTTTCAGAACTTTTCCTCCCTGAGTCGCCCTATCTAGGACTTTTACTACTACTACTACTACTACTACTACTACTACTACTACTACTATTATTATTGGCTTGGCAAGAATCTTAAAGACTCTAGGGGAAGATGAACAAATGCCTTTAAAGGAACAAGAGCAAACTTTAGGTGGTAATGTAAAAGGCTGAAGACTACAGGAGCAAGTGAACACAGAAGAATCCGCCAGATGCAATAAAAGGTCCATGTGGAAAAAGCATTGCCTGCGTGTACTGCAGTCCCAGTGAGGATTGAATCTGTCATGACAATTCCCAGTTGTCACTTTACATAGTGTTAGAATATCTAGAAAGTGTAAAATGTGAAATTGATACTGAAAAGGGAGCCACTGAAGCCATAAATCATAACCCATAGGAGAATCCCAGTGTGACCTCATTGGCGAGCAGTGTATAAGCAAAACCAGTTACGTTTACATTAGATATACAGGCTGCAGTCCTGGGTTTTAATTTCTTATTTATAAAAAAAGCATACATAACAAAATCCAAGGAGTCAAATTTTCAATCCAGCAATTTGAAAATCCTGAATAATTTACATATGTGTTCCTTCCATAGCCCATCTTTTTCCCTGTGACATAACTACACCCTGAACTTTGAATGAAATATATTAAATTCTTTAAAATGCATTTAATTTTAGGCATCTTTGTTCAGTGTATAATTTCTGTCTACTCTTAAAAATTGAACAATTGGGCCAGGTATGGCAGCTCATGCCTGTAATCCCAGCACTTTGGGAGGCCGAGGCAGGTGGATCACCAGCCTGGCCAACACAGTGAAACTCCATCTTTACAAAAATACCAAAATTAGCCAGGCATGATGGTCGGTGGCTGTAATCCCAGCTACTGGGGAAGCTGAGGTGGGAGAATCACTTGAACCCAGGAGGCAGAGGTTGCAAGAAGCCAAGATCACACCATTGCACAGCAGCCTGGGCAACAGAGACTCCAACAGAAAAAAAAAAAAAAAAAACTGAACAATTGAATATTGAACAATTTTTTAAAAAGTTATTTTATTCCATGATACATAAAGCTTTAGTATAGTTATTTTAATCCTTTCTAATATTCTATAGCTTTGTGTCTTATACTATGGTTTTCAGTCAAGTTTCTCATTTCCACAAGATATCACAGGATGTATGCTCTATTAGTGTTCACAAATGCAAAGCAAACATTGATAATCAATGTTGCTCTAATTCTTGAACTGAAATACACATGTGTATATAAAACACATATATTCACATAGTTCTGAAGGTAAATAGCAGCTTTTTTCCCCATAGAAATGTATCTCTTACATGAGTTGTTATTTTAGGAAATACTTGCAGCTCACTTGGGAAATGTATACTTTAAATTCCACACAGGGCTCTACTCTTGCAGTACCATAGGCTGAAACTATGTTACCATGCACTTTTACTCAATTTTTTCTTAAGGAAATGGAGTACAGATTAATCAGACAGTTCCTTATTTGCAACCAGGCTTCCAGAGAGAAAGCCATGGGATTAATTGGTAAATTTTGCTGAATGCAACCTTAAAGTTTTGTGCTGTCTCTTAGAAGAGCCAAATGATGTAGTGCTATTATTCCTATCTGGTCATCTCTGTGCCTTCTTCTCCATCACCTTTGGTCTTGACAATAACCTTAAGAAAAGAACTTTAGCTTCCTTCACAATAAATTACAGGTGCCACCTACTACCAAAGGATTTGTTTCAAACTTCTTGGAAATTGGGGTAGACCCTAGAGATATGGGAGTAGGGGAAAGACTTAAGGGTGGAGAAAATCCAGAAGAACAGAGGATATTACAATTAACCTGCTCTGATACTTAGACTGTTCTTGGGCCTGAGAACCAGCTTAAAAAGATGAAAGAATAAACCAATGGACCATTAATGCTGCATCCCCAATTTCTCATCAACAAGGAATCCTTGCTTTATCATTTGAATTCATTTCTAATGTCTCATTACGGATGTATATGCATCTTACTGAGGCTGGTCATTAGCATCCAGGAATGTAACCTAAAACAAGCAAAAGAATTATTTGAAATTCTGAGGCTTATTTTATTATTTTTTTAAATTTATTTTTACTGATACATAATTGGTGTACATATTTTCAGGATATATGTGATAACAGCAATCTATCATATATTTCAAGGTGGCTAGAAGATAATATGAATGTTCTCAGCATTAAGATAGATGTTTAAGGTGATAGGTATCTCTAACCTGATTTGATCAATACATATTATACAAATGTATCTGATGCTTATTTTAAAATTTAAGTACTGGCTATCGAGAAATTAACATACATACAATTTAATTCTATAGTTTGTAAAATATATGTAAGTTATTTTTTAAAAAGACAATGGGATCCATAGTGATAAACAAGTTTAATGTTGCCTTAATAAACTTTACCTTTTACCTACTTGTCAGTATACTGTAATGATATAAAACCATTTTGAAATAACGTCTAAATTGGAAAGGTTCATATAAATTGTAAAAAGATAAGCAAATATTTGCTGTGCATCAAAGATCACCAAGAAATAGAAATTAAATGGCATCCCAGTTTAGTTAAATACTATAATCTTGGGTGGCAAAAATATTTCACTAGAGGAGTTCTGTAGCTGTCTAGCATACTAAGCCTTATATAAGACAACTCTGTTCAATTTGGTTAATTCTTAGATTTTTAAGTGGTTTATCACCATCATCTGCTCTGGGTATACAATTTCAGTTGTTGGTTGCAAAGAAGTAGGCCCATGCAAAACATGAGTAAAACTAGAAAACAAAATGAGAAAAACAGAGAAGATTACAAAAATAAAGATGAAATGAGAGGCAGATGTGGAACAAGCTGTGATTGAATTGCAAGTGAATACTGGGCTAATCCTCACCTAGTGGCTTCTTAGAATACTGATAGTCATAAAAGACAAGTTAACTCACAACCAAGATCATCTTCCACTTGACTATTTTTCTTTATTTCTCATACTTCTTTTGCTCAGAACCTTATCTGTGGCCTAACACTAAATTTTGACTTGAATTTGTAAAATTAAATTGAGTTGCCAAAACTGAAAATGGGCAGAGCAGTCAGCCAGCCAAAAGAAAAGAGCTATACAGAATAGTCGCATATTGAACAAAGCATGGTTTAATTTTATTAACTCATTGTTAGGTAATTAGCAGGGAAACAAGGCAGTTACTGACACTGTATATGGAATAGATGCTGTCTAATTTGGCTGGCACTGAAAAGCATCCCTGAGAAAGGGATGTGGATGCAAGTAATTGTTTTAGAAAGCAATTCCAACACCTAAAAGGTAGACACAGTGAGTTTAAGTCAGGGATAGAGAGAGAGAGACAAGGAAGAGCAGCTCTGTGGAGAAGAAGAACTCAATCTCTCTGGAAACCTTCAGTGTTAAGGTTAGGACCCACTGGCCAATCTTGTTTTGAAGAACAGAAAGTTTCAAGCAGCAGGCAAGCTCATTTCAATCAATCATGGGGTAATCAATATCCTATCAGCCCTAAGTTAATTCAATATGGTTAAATACCCTAAAGTTGCTCAGTGCTTTTTTGATTTTTTAATTTTTTACAGAGACAGGGTCTCACTATGTTGCCAAGGCTGCCCTTGAACTTTTGGGCTCAAGTCATCCTTCGTTCTCTGCCTCCCAAAGTGCTGGGATTACAGGTATAAGCCACCACACCTTCCCA
This sequence comes from Saimiri boliviensis, assembly GCF_048565385.1. Lineage (NCBI taxonomy): Eukaryota > Metazoa > Chordata > Mammalia > Primates > Cebidae > Saimiri > Saimiri boliviensis. The sequence continues at coordinate 80,173,325 of NC_133450.1, forward strand.
CAGTGCTTCTTATAACAGCCTTTTAAGGCAAACTCCTTTCTGGTTTTTGCTTTTTGTTTTGATTTTGGTGTTGTGTTTTGTCTTGTTTCCTGCAAAGAGATTGAGTAGGTCTGTATTTACTTACCTTTTTCTATTTTCTAATTGCTACTTTAACTTTCTATTTGCATACAGGAATGGCAAGCTGCTTCTTATGTGTAACATCTTGGAAAATAAATAAATTCCTATTTTAGTTTAATCTTTACACACAAAATGATGCAGTGTTTTTCAAAATGGAAGGTCTTTAACCTGTTTAAATTATAAACACACATTTTCAGTTATGTTCAGCTGTTTGTCACAGCAAAACCTGGTCCTTCAGGTGGCATTTTTAAACAACTGTTTGTCATAATGTAAAGGCAACTGAGCAGCTTCAGTAAAATGAACATTATTCTCCCAGTCAACCCTTAGGATTCTTCCTCAGGTCCCTCATTCAGCTGAAATGTACAGGGGCTACATAAACATTACCTTCCAAGACGATAGAGAACTTTGCTGAACATCCTCACAAAACCATGAGAATAATGGCAAAACTACTAATTAACCATTTCAGAATTCTGGAAATTTACCAAAACTACAGATCGAACTGCAAATCATCTATCCCAGAGCAACTACTAAATGCTGAAAAAACAATGGTGTCTGCTTTTAAAATATTTTCTCTTTTCACAATTTCAAATTTGGAGCTATTTCATTTCCTTCTCTGCCCACCTCAGCGGTGCAGTAGTAATAAAAGCCAGCTGCCTCACATTTAATGTAGGGGACTTATCTCTTTCGAATCTGCTTAAACGAATTATCCAGAGAAAACAGTCAATGTTTTGTTCCAACCAAGAGTTTCCAGGGAAATCTCTATTCCCAGGGTATTGTTTATATGTGATTTCACCTCAGAGCTCATCTCAAGGTGGAAAAAAATAAGTCCTAACCTGAGGGCATTACCAAAAATAACAGTAATCTGCAGCCAATACCGCAGCTGCCTAAGGCTGTGATTTCAGTTGCAGTAAAGTAAGAGCCTGTCCAGGAAAAAGTAAATCCAGGAAAACTAGGTAACAATAAGAAACTTTTAAAAGCTCAGAACTATTCCTGAGAATCTGAATAGTGCCTGGGAAAGGAGAATTTACTGAGCTCTCCTCTAGCTCATGTTAAGATTCTGTGCAAGGAGAAAATAAAAAACTTCATGTTGAAGACATGCCTTCTCACATAGAAACTGTATAATAACAAGTCAATACATCAGGGAGATAAAATAACTATAAACATACCTGTATCTAAAAACAGGATCAAAATAAATGTAAAAATTGACAAAAGTAGAAGAGTCAATAATATTAAAATAAAGAGTTTGTGTACAACAAAAGAAACAATATTCAAAGAAGAAAATAGTGGAAATTAGAAATACTTTCAGATAAATAAAAATAAAAATACAACATAAGAGAAACCACATGCCAATAACAAATCAGATAACATAGAAGTGAAAAATTTTTTGAATGATACAAACTATAAAAACTGATCCATAAGAAACAATCTAAACAGCCACAAAATTGCCTATACTAAAAAACAAGAAGTATTTCAAATGAATAATCTAAGATTTCACCATAAGAAATTAGAAATGGAAGGGTAAATAAACTAAGCCAGAATGCACAGAAATGAAATAAAGAATAGCGCAGAAATAAATGAAGTAGAGAATAATAAAACAGTAAGGAATATCAATGAAATTAAAAGATGTTCCTTTTAAAAGATCAAAAAAATTACCAAGCTTTAGCTAAATTTATTTCAAGAAAAAAAGAGATTTGATTGGAATGTTTAACCCATTTAAAAGTATTACGATTACAATTATGTATTATCTTAATATCCCATTTAATATCTTATGTAATTTATTATTTAATATCATTAAAAACATTATTATTTCATGTCTTAAAAAAAAAAGTTAAATCACCAAAATCAAAAGTGAAAAAAAGATTACCACTAACAATTTTGCATAAATAAAAAATCATAAGAGTTCTACCAGCAACTGTATGCAAAAAATTACACAAATTAGATGTAGTAGAAAACCAGATAATTTAAATAGACCTACAGCAAGTAAAAATATTTAGTATTCAAAAAATTTTTCACAAAGAAAAGCCTAAACCAGATTGCTTGACCATGGAATTCCACCATTTAAGGCAGAATTAACATTTATCTTTCAAAAACTCTTTCAGAAAGTATAAGCAGATGAACTACTCTGTATTCTTAAATATAGAATGAATACAACTCATTCTAAAAGGCCAGTATTACCTTGATACCAAAACCAGACAAAAACAAACATCACATGAAAAGATGACTTTTCAATATCACTAATAAATATAAATACAAAATCCTCAACAAAACAGTAAAAAACCAAATACAGTAATGTATAAAGAGGATTATATACCATAACCAGTGAGATTTATCCAACTAATTTAAGGTTAACACCTGAAAACACAATAAATTATAATATACAACATTAATATAAGACAAAAACCATGCGAACCTCTCAATAGATATATTTAAAAAAAAGGATTTGACAAACCCAATACCCTTTTGTGAAAAAGATACTCAACAAAGCAAAAATAGAAGGACACTTTCTCAACCTGATGAAAGGAATCTATGAAAAGCTCACAGCAAACATTATATTGAATGGAGAAAGACAAATGCTTTTCCCTAAAATCAGAAGCAAAACAAGGATGTCTGCTGTCACTGCTTCTATTCACCAATGTACTAGACGTTACAGAGATGGCAATTAGGCAAGAAGAAGAAATGAAAAAGCATCCACGTTAGAAAGAAAGATGATTATTTCTATCTACAGAAGACATCATCTTGTAAGCAGAAAAACCTAAGTAATTCACTAAAGCACTATTAGAACTAATAAACTAATAAGCAAGTTCAGCACAGTGGCAGAATACAAGATCAATATGACCCGGTAATTCCCCTTCTAGCAGCATATAGAAGATAAATGAAAATATATATCCACACAAAAACTTGTACATAAATGTTCACATTATTCACTACAACAAAAAACTGGAAATAACCCACTGTCCATCCAATGAAGAACAGATAAACAAAGTGGTGTATGAATACAATCAAATATTATACAGCAATAAAAAGAATGAAGTAATGATACATGCTGTAACATGAGTGAACCTCAAAAACATTATACTTGCTGGTGCAGTGGCTCATACCTGTAATCCCAGACTTTGGGAGGCTGAGGCAGGCAGATCACCTGAGGTCAGGAGTTTGAGACCAGCCTGGCCAACATGGTGAAACTCCTCTCTACTAAAAATACAAAAATTAGCCAGTCATAGTGGTAGGCATCTGTAATGCCAGCTACTCAGGAGGCTGAGACCGGAGAATCGCTTGAACAAGGAGGCAGAGGATGCAGTGAGCCGAGATCATGCCACTCCACTCCAGCCTGGGCAACAAAGAGTGAAACTCCATAACAACAAAAATACACACACACACACACACACACACACAGAGTTAAAAAGCCCGTCACATGGGACTACATACTATATAATTCTACTTAGATAAAATGCCCAGAATAGGAAAATCTATAGAGACAAAATAGAGATCAGTGGTAGACTGATGGAAAAAAGAAATGAGGTATGTTTACTAATAGGATGAGGATTTCTTTTTTGGGGGGAACATTTTTCTTCTTTTTTTTTGAGACGGAGTCTTATTCTGTCACTCACAATGGAGTGCAGTGGTGTAGTCTTGGCTTCACTGCAATCTCTGCCTCTGAGGTTCAAGTGATTCTCCCATATCAGCCTATCAAGTAACTGGGACTACAGGTGCATGCCACCACACCCAGCTAATTTTCGTATTTTGAGTAGAAACAGGGTTTCACTACGTTGGACAGGGCAGTCTTGAACTCCCGAACTCATAATCTGTCCACCTCAGCCTCCCAAAGTACTGGGATTACAGGTGTGAGCCACCATGCCCAGCCAATGATTTTCTAAATTTATATAGTGGTTATGGTTGCAAACTATGTAACAATATTAAAAATGACTGAACTGGAGAGCCTTTAAAAGCAGCAGCATACCACTGTAAATTATGTGAAATGTCACAGGATACCTGGGGTGTCACTTCATCAGCTAGAAATCTCTGTGGTCACTGGTGCCCTTGCCCAAGTTTTGCTTAGGCCTGCTAGGCTCTTTCTGCCTACTTGGCCTGGCAGGCTGCAACTTGGTTCATGCTACCAGCCTGGATTCCATGCCTGCCAAGGGCAAGCCAGGCATGGAGCAAGAAGAGGTGCATGAACAAGAGAGCAAACTCAGAATCTGGCCACTGCATACAACCAGGCATGCCAGCTGCAGGGGGGTGAGTAGCTCCGGACACTGACCCCCTATAAGGCTGCAAATGGACCAGGTATACCACAAGCAGCTTTCATAGCTGGCACTGGGGAATGCAGTGGTACCCAGAAGCTTGGAAATGCCAGGAACCACAGAGCTCCAAAGAGAGTGTCACAGCCCTGGCTTGGGAAGTTCCTAAGTCTGGGCTCCCCAAAGGGCCACAGCTCTTCTCTCCTTCGCTCTTCTCTCCCTCTCACTGTCCACAACGTGACAAGTAAGGGGCATGTTTTAGCCCTTTTTCTGTTACAGCATTTTAAGTCCTGCCATTCAATGGGTCACAGGTTTCTCTAGCATCCAGGAAGAATGAGGTGTGTGGACAAAAGGAGAGAGAGCAAGGTGAAGAGGTACTTTATTGAGCTACAAAACAGCTCAAGGGAGACATGCAGTGGGTAGCTCCTCCCTACAGGTAGGAGGTCCTGTCACCTACTCAGCTCTCAGCAGAGAGGAGACCCACAGTGGGTAGTTCCTCTCCACAGGCAGATCATTGCATCATCTGCCTGAGTCTGGCTGAGTCTGGGGATTTTATGGGCTTCAGAGGGGTGGAAGTGCATGCTGATTGGTTCATGGGCAACCATGGATGGATGTGAAAAAATAACTAAGTTCCCACAGAACTGGCAGCATGACTCTGAGACCTGAGGCCATCCCTGGCCTGAAGGTGAGGTTTTACTGGGGACCTGCCCCTTTTTGCCTAGGAGCCTGTCTGTCTCCTGCTGCCATTAACCTGACATCCACAGTACCCATGGCACCCAGGCTGTTTGTCCTGAGGGGTGCCTGCAGGTCCATGCCAAGCTGCCCTCAGCCCCCACCTCAACCTCCCACTCATGCTCATCAGCACCCAATGTCTGGAGGGGCCAAGGTGTCCAGGGACTGGCATGTTAGCACTGCCCTGAGTGTGCACACACGCGGCCAAGTTACGATGCACCCAGGCTCATCCACTTTATTCCAAAATCAGAATGGGCAACAGGAATTGGGAGAGGCCGGGTAGCGGGAGCAGGCATATCTGAGCCTGTGGTGACAGGGGGCTTCCCAGGCTCCCAAGAGTGCAGAGATGCCTGGGTCTAGTTGTGTCCTGAAGGGCAGGGCTTCTGCCCCTCAAACTGGGAAGGGGGCAGGGCTTCCGCTTGTTCCCAGCTCCTGTTGGCTCCATGGAGTGTGCAGCCCCAGCCACGCCTCCCCCACTGAAGCTGTCATCATCATGGCAACAGCCACTCCAGATGGGCCGCTGTTGCCATTAATGCCCTCTCTGAAGAGGTACATCTAACTGCCGTTAGGATAGGGATGATGACTGCTTTTAACTGCTTTATGCCAACAGGGAGCATTGTTTTAGGGGGAAAATATCAGTCAGATCTTCCCTCAGAGGCCTATCTAAGGGTCTACAATAAAAGGAAGCCATCCGGTGAGGTTCCATTTGCAAGATCATTTGGAGACAAACCAGGTTATTATAAGACACAGGTAGATCAAAATGAAACAAGGGAGTAATGACAGCTCAAAAATCCTCAGGCTGCTAACATACCCAGAATCAGAATATTGATTCAGATTTTTACATTACCCATCCCTTTGTCTCTTCTGAGCTGCAGTCAGAAATCACTGGTTGGTTCACGGGAATAAGCAGGGTTAGTCTAAAGTGCAAACCAAAACATAAAAACAACTAATGAGCACCTGTCAAAATTCTATAGCTGATTATAAACTATGTTTTGAAGAGGATCAAAACAAGACAACCATTGTCTGTGAATGACAAAATGTCTTGGGCTAGCGACATTCAAAAACACAACTGACAAAGAAATCTGGTAATTTTCTGTGGTTTACAGTAACTTAACATAATAACCCTAATTATGATTGATAGCATATACTCAGACATTTGATTTTTAGAAGTCCCATACAATTTTGGAACATACATAAATATTATTCACTAAAATATAGCCTGAAGAAGATTGAATCTTTTTTATTTCGACAATCCCATGTAACTAAACATGTCAAATAATTCTGTTTACCTTTCTCTGGGATGTTCCAAGGCCCTCTGTAGCATCCCAAAGTTAGGGGTCAGAAAAGATCATTTTGAAACTGAAATTTGATTTTAGGAAGCCTATCAAATCAAACCCTTAATATTATTAAATACCAGATAAGTGACTTAAGAAACCCTTGTTGTACTTTTATTCCAATGTTCAATTTATGAAAAACCAAATAACACCTTTTTGAATTAAGTCAGTATGTTCACAGACAGTATTTTTCTTGCAAACTTTCCACTACTTGTTTAAACCTTTGGTTTTATCTTACCTAATTTCTTACAATCTTTTACTAAAGACACATTTTACTTTCCTACACACCTTGCATGTAAAACTATTTTTCACCCATCTCAATTACCTGTTATAATGGTAACTGTTAGCAACTTTTAATTTGGGTGTTAAACTTGATTACTTACTTTAGTTACTAGGTGCAGGTAAGGTCTGATTCTCTCTAGCATCGCTAGGGGCGTGGTTAATTCCATATGTCTCAAGGCCTTGCCAAACTGTGAAGCAGGCATGTCAAACAATTTTCAAAAGCCAAAGAAGGAGTTTACGACCTTACAGCATTTAACAAACCTAGTGTTTGATCTGTTTAATTTAGACCACGTCTACATTTTGAAGACATTTTTATTTTACCAATAATCTTTAAAGTTGTTTTTATTTCTCAAAGATTAAAGTCATGTAAACTAAAAGGCATTACAGCTTTGTTTTCCTTTAAAACTACTTGATCTATATGCCTACTTTTATTTAAGCCAATCAGAGGCCTCTTTTATATAAACATCACACACACAACACATATATGTAACTACACAGACAGACAGAAGTAGATCCAGTAAGTTCTAAGATTTTTCATTTATCAATCTCTTAATTGGATTACTGGCCTCAGAGTGAAGCCTCTCAAGAAACAGGCTAGGAAAACATGCAGTTTTTAGTGCCTAATAAGCAGGCACAGTTGGAAGGCAAAAACAGACTTTGAGAGGGATCTATTGCCCCTAATTCCTGGGGCTCCATGAGGAAAACAGAGGTTTTTCCCAAAATGGGGTCAGTGGCACCTCCTTTGTTTTTCCCAAGGAGTCCCAGGCCATCCGAAGTTATGCTGGGGCCTCTCATGTGTGCATTAAGAATGGCAAGACAAAACTCAGAAAAATAATTCTATGAGGAGAGAAAAAAAATACCAGAAAAACAAGGTCCACTCATAGACATAAAGGCCTTTTAAAAAATACCCATACCTTGGGTATTCACCTTTAATTAGGCTGACTTTAATCACAGCGCTCCTTTTTTAAGAAGCCCATTTAAACCTCTTATTACCCAACCTTAGCCATGCCAAATGGCCAAGATTTCTGGGTTTTGAACTAATGGAGTGGAGGGGCAGAGAATATAGTCAATTTTTACCATTCCTACAACCAGTTTGCAGAGAGAGAAAGAGAAGCTAGAAGTCTGACCAGGAAAAACTTTTCCTGTCAGGCTTCTGGGTTCCCTTTCCTTAATCCATGGAGCCCCATCGGCCCTGGAGTCCTGGTGTCCTGTAAAGTGGGACAAAGAAAAGTTGTCCTTCCCCAAGAGATTGGGTATGTTTGAGGGTCAAAAAAGTTCCAGTGATTCAGGATGTATTCAAGAGGAGTGCAGGCTGAAGATGATTGGTTATCCATCTGGAAAGAGGAAAAAAGGCAACCCTTTATTTCTCTTTCCAGCAAATATCTGGGGGTCCATGAAGGAGAGAAAAAAAGGTGTTCCCTTCTTTCTTCTGACCTTGGTCCTGGCAAACTTTGCAGGGAATTTCTCTTCATATGCTGAGTTACACTGAAGCCAGCCCACCTCAGAGTCTCACCCAAGGTCCATAGCATGTTCCACCTGGTTATTGCTGCTGATTGTATCAACTGTAAAATTAAGGCAAAGACTCAGACAAGACTGGAGGACTTGCTCCCAAGAATGAACAGGCATATTGTTTCTCTCCAAATAACTTTGAAGTAAAAGGTAAGTAAAAAAAAAAATGATATATTGGGTTTTCTCCTGGCTTGATGTGTGGCCAAGAATAAGATAAATTTAATTATGAGAAACAGTTTTCAAATGATCCATATTGTTATGTCATATCCTTGGAATAATTACAAAAAATCTAATTTCTATGTCTTTACTATATTCTAGATCTGGTCAATTATGAAATGTATGAGATCTTCTACTATACTTGCATCAACATCTTCCGTTTCTAATAATTCTTAGTTTTACATTTATATATGTTTTATAATATGGGTTTATGACTTTATAACTTAACTTAATGCATTTTGTCTTAGATATTGCTGTTATAATATTGACAACTCTACTTTTTAACAGCTTCCTCAAGGTATAATAGACAAAACCTCAATATATTTAAAGTATACAATGTGGCTATATATAAATGATTGCCATAATCAAGCTAATTAACATTTCTATCACCACACATTCTTACATTTTTTGTAGTAGGAAATTTTAATTCTACTCTTAGCAAATTTCAAGTACACAATAAATTATTACCTGTAACTTCTATGCTGTACATCAGACTTCCAGAACTTACTCTGTATAACTGAAACTTTTTACCATTTCACCAGTATCTCCTTATTTCCCTTCTTCAAAAGCCCCTGTCAACCACCATTCCACTCTCTGCTTCTGTGAGTTTGACTTTTATATATTTCACATATAAGGAAAATTAACGAGTATTTGTATTCCTGTGTCTGGCTTATTTCACTTAGCATAATATCCACCAAGTCTATCCATGTTGTCACAAATGACATGATTTCCTTCTTTTTTAAAGCTGAATAATATTCAATATGTGATACATATTTCAGGTACGTATGTGTATGCATGTGTATTTTTACATGGCTATAGATATATGGATCTATAAATCACACTTCCTTGACCATTCATCCATCATTGGACAATTAGGTTGATTCTTTATCTTGGCTATTGCGAAAAATGCTTTATTTTTAGTTAAATTAATCTCTTCGCCCATGCATTTATTTTTAATCTGTATCATTTGGTTTAAGTCTTTCTTTTAAAAGATGTGTAACTGGGTTTTCTTATCTTAAGCCAGTCTGGCAGTCTATCTTCAAAAAAGAGAACATACATTCGGTCTAGTATATTTAGTATAATGACTTGCCAATCTTTTCAACTTTATATTCTTTATATTCTTTTTCCCCATAACCTTCCAGTTTTATCAATGTGCTATTCATTACATGCTTTTCTAAATCATTAATACTTAGCATTTTTTTCTCACAGTTGTTTATATGAAAATGAAAATAATCCAGAGTAGTTATTACTATTAAAATAGAATTTTTTAAATTTCCCTTACCTTTTTTACTGCTGCCTCTTCCCATAAGAATTTTAAATGTTTTTGCTTTACCTTTTTATTACAGCCATCTCCCTCAAATCGCCACTGACAACTTTCAGATTTTGCTAAAACAGTTTAGTAATTTCATATCTATAGGTATACTTGTCTTTATTTCGCATTTATATTATATATTCCCAGATATTCTATTATCCATTTAGATTTAATTATACTGCAAATTGTATTATTCACTACAGCTTCCCCTGTACATTTTCCCCATCTTTAACTCTGTTTTTGCTCAGTGGTTTGGAGATTATTCTCAAGATTTTCTCAGATCTATTAAATGTATGCCTGAATTCCAAGACAGTATCTTCCTTTTATTCTCTGAATTAAAAGAACTGCAAACCAGTGGTCCTATATGAAGCCAAGATACTCTGTTATTAGTCTGCAAGCTAGGAGAAAGTGACATTGCAACTGTAATATTATCATTTGTTTCTTTTCTCTTTGTGAGTTACTTGGTTTTTCTACTTACAACGTTTTGAGACTTGTTTTTATCCTGGAGTTCAAATAAGTTTTATTAAAATGTGCATAAGTGGATTCTTTTATCATGAATCCATCCTGGAATCTAGTAAGTCCTTTTAATCTTTGAATGTAGTTCAGTCTTTATTTCATGGAAATTTTAATTACCCTAATATTACTTTTATATTCCAATATCCAATGTTAATTGTACTTATGTGTCTACCCCAATTGGAATTTCTATTACTTGTTTCATGTATGTGTGTATGTATACTTATAGACAAACACACATATATATGTTTGTGTGTGAGGTGTGTGTGTACATATATATGTGCATATATGTATTTTTCAAGTCTTATTTTCTTTCACATCTAGCTATACACACATATGTACACATATGTATTTAATATATAATGAAAGGGATAATGAGAAAATAAAGGTAGCTAACAAATAGTTAAAGTCTACGTATGAGAGCAGGAGGATACTTTTTCTCATTTTTTTCTTGCAGTGGAAGGGTGGGCACAGCAGAGAAACAAACTAAACATCTGACAGTTAGGGAAGCTGACCTTCAAAGATGAGTCAACTATCAGCCAAGGCAGGTCTGTTACGTTAAGGGTAATTCCCCGGTTGGGAGACACCCAGAAACGTTACACATAAGATACGCATATCTGGGTAGATGCCCCTGAAAACTGTGGCCTTGCAGACTTCCCTAAACCCCCAGGGCCTTCACAGTCAGTGCAACTCACCTTATGGAGCTAGTCCACACCCACATGCCCACTTTGGTCAAGTACTGTATAATCCTCCTCCAAACAAGGCTATCGCAGCTGCCATCAGAAACTTTCCATAAGTGTATGATTAGTATTATCCCATTTTAACATGGTTGGGAGTATCTCAGACACCGCAAAGAAAGAGATTACCATACAGAATGGTAAGAATTGGTCAGTATGTGCTGTCCAAGGAAGTTCCTGTAGGGCTGGATTTTCAAAGTTTCTGATCAAGAAAACTGGAATGTGATAATAGATAAACATAACCGATTTTGGTACACAAGATTCAGCACTTTTCCAACTCTCCCAGGGCATGGAGAAAGCTCACTGCTAAAATGGATTAGCAACAGATGATGCTGCTTAGATTAGAGCAGATGATGACCTATGCTGAGTAAAGCTGAAATGCCTGCGTTGCCATGGTAGATTATGGAGTGCCTCATTATATCCTGGCAAGAATGAATCTTAAAAATGACTGCATACTACTGCAAACTTAGCCATGGAGAGACCATAATTGTGGCTGCTGTCCTGGAGATAGTATCTACATCACGTTAATGGGTAAATTGTGTGCAGCCATTGATTACATGAACATGGGTTTTTATTCCCTAATTCATGAAAGAATATAAAAAACAGCTCTTAGCAAAACTTCATTCACATGAGGTGAACATAAAATACATTTACAAACTATAGTAACTCTCGCTCACTGTCATAATCTAATCAGACGATAAGATGGGCCATATAAACATGTGAAGAACATCACGTTAATCCATTATGACCATGCCAACAACCTAATGAGGCAAGATGTGGCACACTGAAGGCCTTGGTAAGAACTACATCCTCTGGAAAGCAAGAGAGAAACCCTTTCAAGATTTATCAATTTGTCATCTGAATAAAGTATCCAGGTGGTACACAGTGATGAAGTATGTGCCTGGATATCTCCAAAGCAAAACACAAATTGCTGCATCTTGCATGATCTGTTACAAAGAAGGAAGCACAATGTCTGACCCGCCTCTTTAGGTTTGGAGGGTAGCATATATCTCCAGGGATACTTGTCTGGCCTATAAACGGGTGATAAAACACCTACCAGTTTTAAGTGGGACCTGCAACAGAAATGTGCTCTTCTGCAGGTCTAGACTGTGATGCAAGCAGCTTTACCCCTTCAGTCAGAGAATTCAGCAGATCTGATGGTTTCAATGGTATTATAATAAATATTTATTGTAGAGTTTACGGAAAGACCTAGGTTTTTGAAGCAAGGTCTTATTATCTGAAGAAGAGAATTACATACCTTCAAAAATGGTTGCTGGGATTTTACTGAGGCCTGGTAGAGACGGAAGGCATTATCACAGAATTCCAAGTTATCATGTGTCACTGCACCTTTAGTTATGAGCTGGGTTATATCTTGCCCATTAAGTCACAATGAAGTGTTGCTCAGCTTGTCTTACCTTACAAAATGGATGTGGTATATTCTGAATTGGGCTCAAGGAGGAGGGGTACAAATACAACTTACTTTTGTTCTCTAGTTGTGACCTATACCAAATGTTAGCGAGTATATGGAACAACTTTTATTCTTGTGCACTGCACATGGGAAGATAAAATTGCACAATCACTTTGTAAACAATTTGGCAGTTTCACAAAATAGTTAAACATACACTTACTATATATTTCAGTCATTCTATACCCAGGTATTTATCCAAGATAAATGAGAACATATGTCCATACAAAGACTTTTACATGAATGTTCACATTGGCTTTATTTAAAATAGATAAAACTTGGAAGCAACCCAAATACTTATCAAGAGATGAGTGGATAAACCAATTATAGTATAGCCATAGAGTGAATACTATTTAGCAATATGAGAAAATAAACTATTGATAAAGCAACATGGATAAATCTCAATATAATTATGCTAAATGGTAGAAGATACAGTTTTTTAGAAGCATATGTACTGTATGATTCCATTCTAGAAAATGCAAGTTAATACATAGTGACAAAGTATATCAGTGAGAGAGAGGGCAATGTGGTTTGTCTGTGTCTTCCACCCAAATCTTGTTTTAAATTGTAGTTCCTATAATCCCCACTTGTTGTGGAAGGAACCCACTGGGAGGTAACTGAATCATGGGGGTGGTTACCCTCATGCTGTTCTTGTGATAGTGAGTTACTGTGAGATTTGATGGTTTCACAAGGGGCTTCTCTCTCTTTGCTCAGCAGTTCTCCTTCCTGCCACTAAGTGAAGAAGGACCTGTTTGCTTTTCCTTCCACCATGACTGTACGGTTTTTGAGGCCTCTCCAGCCCTGCAGAACTGTGAATCAATTAAACCTCCTTTCTTTATTAATTATCCAGACTTGGGCAGTTCTTTAGAACAGTATGAGAATGAACTAATACAGAGGGATTGCAAAGTGACACAAGGAAGCTTTTAGCAAAGATGAATATGTTTATGATCTTCATTATAGTGATAGGTTCGCCAGTATATACATTTGTCAAAACTTACTAAATTGCACACACAAAATTTATAAAGTTTGCTTACTGTATAATGACCTGCCTTAATAAGCTGTTTTTAAAAATTAAATGTAGCAGAAATTTAGAAAACAGTGATTAGTAGCATACCAGGAAAAGCTGTTTCTTTGCTTAACTTTAAGTCAAGTGTTGTCACACTGACCAAGTTTGAAGATAATGATCATATTCAGGTAGTTTATCTTATAAGACCTATTAAGAATGAGATGAATAAACCAGTAATTAAACAAAGGAAATGAGGCTGTTTTATATATTCTGGCGCTCCATGCCATACTATGTCAAAATACCTTTCTTTGACATGCTAAAGCCTTCTATACTTTTCAAATTATTCTTCCACCTCAGAGTGAGAATATGCATAGAAACTAAGAGAGCAAGGAAATAAGCTATGGCCCAGATAATTCCACTAGAGAACTTAAAAGTGATGGAGAAACCAAGAGCAAAACCTGGGCAAGCACCCCAATGCCAAGCTGGTCCCAGAACAGGTCAACCCCATGGACCCCAAACTTCAGGCCCACTCCAGTATCCACATATTCTAGGTCTGTACCCACATACCCAGGTACCAGGCCCACCCAAGAGATTCTCCATGAACCCAGATACCAGGGTCACCTAATCATGGAAATAAGTACCATGCTCTCCTTCCCATCGTAAGCCTAACCAGGGTCCCAGTCTGCTAGCACACCCAAAATCTCTGAGCAGGCTGACTGGTAAAGGAATTTTCCTGCCAAAGCCAGCCTAAAGACTAAAAGAGGTGACTACTTTTTCAAATGCAGGGACACCATTACAAGGCCGCAAGCATCAAAAATAAGCAGGAACACATGATAAAAGGAGGAACACATAATACTACCAAAGGAAAAAAAATAAAGCACCAGTAATTGGTCCTAAAACAATGGAGATCTACAGACTGTTCCACAAATAATTCAAAATAATAAAGAAACTTGTGAGCTATGAGAGAATACACACAGCTAACAAAACAAAATCAGGAAAACAAAAAGAGAATTTCAACCATGAGAAAGAAACCATAAAAAAGAACCAAACAAAAATTCTGAAGCTAAGGAACAAAAAGACTAAACTGAAATATTCCGTAATGAGTTTTAACAACAGACTTGATCAAGCAGAAAAAAAGTCAATGAACTTAAAGATAGGTCATTTGAAATTATCTAGTCAGAGGAACTAAAAGAAAAAAGAATGAAGAGTGAAGAAAGGCTATAAAACACATGAGACATCATCAAATAAACAAACATAGGAATTATGATATTGCCAGATGAAACAAAGCAAGAAAAAGAGCTTATTTAAGGAAAGAATGGCAGAAAACTTCCCACATTTAGAAAAGGAAGTGAACATCCCAGTCCATAAAGTTCAAAGAACTATGAATACACTGACCATGAAGAAATCTTCACAAGACTTTGTAAGTAAATTGTGAAAAAAAGCAATAATTCAATTCTGAAAAGTCAATGATGAACAGACAATTTTGAAAACAGCAAGAGAAAAGCAATTCATCACAAACAAAGAGCCATCTATAAGATTATCATCTGATTTCTCCGCAGAAACCTCACAGGTCAGGAAAGCATAGGATGCTAAAAGAAAACAAAAAATTGCAAACCAAAAACACTCTGTCTAGTAAAGCTTTCCTTCAGAAATGAGTAAGAGATAAAGATTTTCTCACAAAAAGAAAAACAAAGGTTTATCAATAGCATTTGATTTTTCTTACAAGAAATGCTGAAGTTTGTCAAGCTAAAACAAAAGAATGTTAATTAGCAATGTGAAAAGTAAATTATAAAATTTAAAAAAAGAACCAACAAAGTTTAAAAAAAAAAGTAAATTATAAAACTCACTGGTAATGGCAAGGGTACAAACAAATCCAGAATACCCTTATACTATAATGGCAGTGTGTAAATAACTTTTAATATTAGTTTAAAAATTTTTATGCATTAAAAATAACTATAGCTATAATAATTTGTTAATGTATACCTGATATATAAAAGATGTAACCTGTGACATGAATAACATAAAACATGCCGGAGCTAAGTAAAAGAATGAAGTTTTTGTGAATGATCAAAAATTATTATCAGCTTAAAATAGACTGTTGCAACTATCATTTGTTTTATGTAAGCTTCACAGTAATTGCAAAGGAAACATCCATAATAGATGTACAAAAGATAAATAGGAAGAAACCAAAGCATACTACTAAAAGAAAAAATAATCAAATAACAAGACAACAAAAGCAAAATAAATGAACTAAAAAATACCTATAGCCGGGCACGGTGGCTCAAGCCTGTAATCCCAGCACTTTGGGAGGCTGAGGTGGGTGGATCACGAGGTCGAGAGATCGAGACCATCCTGGTCAAAATGGTGAAACCCCGTCTCTACTAAAAATACAAAAAATTAGCTGGGCATGGTGGCACGTGCCTGTAATCCCAGCTACTCAGGAGGCTGAGGCAGGAGAATTGCCTGAACCCAGGAGGCGGAGGTTGCGGTGAGCCGAGATCGAGCCATTGCACTCCAGCCTGGGTAACAAGAGCGAAACTCGGTCTCAAAAAAAAAAAAAAACTATAAAACAATGAACAAAATGGCAGTAACACCTTATTTATTGATATTTCTTTAAATGTAAATGGTTATAAATGGTTGTATTCTCTAATACATGTTATAGAGCAGCTGAAAACAAATACAAAAAAATGAGGTCTAACAATCTGCTGTCTGCAAGAGACTCATTTTAGCCTTAAGAAATGCATAGTCTGAAATTGAATGAATGAAAAGTGATACTCCAACCAAATGATAACCAAAAGAGAGCAGGGATGGTTGTACTTATATGGGACAAAAGAGACATTAAGTCCAAAATTGTCATAAGACATAAAGAAGGTCATTATTTAACAATAAAAAGTTAAATCATCCAGAGAATATAACAATTCTAAGTATATATGCACCCAACACTGGAGCACCTAATTTATAAAGCAAATACTAACAGTTTTAACTGAAAGAAGAAATAGACAGCAATATAGTAATATTAGTATACTTTCACTTTCAGCGATGGATAGATATCCAGACAGAAAATAAGGAAACATCAGACTTGAACAACACTATAGATGAAACTAATCTAGCAGATGTATACAGAATATTCCATCCAACAGCAGAAGAATATATATTTTGCTCAAACGCACACAGAACATTCTTCAGGATAGATATACATAGGGCCACAAACCAAGTCTTACTACATTTAACAAGATTAATTATATGTCAAGTATTTTTATGCCACATTGATATAAAACTAGAAATCAATGACAGAAAGATAACTCAAAAATTCACAAATATGTGAAAATTAACACATTCCTGAACAACCAGTAAGTCAATGAAGAAGTGAAAAGAAAAATCAGAAAGTATCTTGAGATAAACCAAATGAACACATAAGCTACCCAAACTTATGGAATGCAGCATAAGCAGTTCTAAGAGGGAATTTTATAATGTAGGAAGAAATTCCAACATTAAGAAGAAAGGCCCCAAATAAACAACCTAACTGTACACTTAAAATAACTAGAAAAAAGGCCAGGCATGGTGGCTCATGCCTGCAATTTCAGCATTTTGGGAGGTCAAGGCATGTCAGTCACTTAATCCCAGACTCAAGACCAATCTGGACACACACACACACACACATTAGCCAGGCATGGTGGTGCACAACTGTAGTCTCAACCGTGGGAGGCTGAGGTGAGATCACTTGAGCCCAGGAGGCAGAGGTTGCAGTGAGCTAAGACCATGCCACTGCACTCCAATATGGGTAACAGAACAAGACCTTGTCAAAAACAAACAAACAAAAAACACTATTAAAAAAAAAAAAAGCAGCAGCAGCCCAAAAACCGGCAAAAGGGGGACAATAATAAAGAAAAGGACAAACACCTCCAGGCTCACCGCACTCCCGTAGGTGGCTTTGGTCTTTGTTGACTGTCAAATTTGGACAGAGCAAGGCAGTCTTGCCCCTGAGACGGGGCCAGTCTGACCTGAGCACCACCCTGTCTGCCACCCTCTCCTAGGGTACCTGCCTGGCCATGATGGATTCCAGTGCAGCCTTGGACACCCAACCAGGGTACTCTCTGGCTGCCACAGCCATAGCTCCTTCACAGGCATACCACACCTGACTCACAGGGAGCTCTAGCTGACAGGCTTCTGCCAATGCACACCCACCCACTTGAAGCCCCTCACTACCGCTTTACCAACACACATGCACACATAGGTAGACCTCACCACTGCTCCACTGGAACATGTATATGCACACCCCACTATGCCATTACTGTCAGCATGAATGCTTGTGTACAGATGCTGCCAACCAACCCCCACTGGCACACACATAACCTGTTGCCCTTCCCTCTCCAAAGGCCATACCTCGCTGCTAGCACAGGCACGCATGCAGACATTGCTGTCTCACTGACACATGGACACCTCAACCCAACCATATGTGTGCCCCGCCTCACCTCCACCATGCTGCTACCACTTCTGGCACACTGGTGTGTGCAGATGCTACTCCACCCCAATGCAGACGCCACCACCAAATCCCCTACGGATAACACATGCTGCCCACTCTACCACTGCACACGCTGGTGCACACGTGCACGCAACAACTTCCCCACCCTGCCCCTATCAATGCCCTGCCCCTGCCAACATACATGCATCCCACCACACAGTGCTGCTGCTGGCATATGCAAGCACAGGCCCCAAGATCACTGCCCCACCTAAGCACTTTGGCTGGCACCCTTCATCAAAGTGTTGTCATCAGCAGAATAGGAAGACTTCATGCATTCCAATGCAGCAGCTGCTTAACTTGAGAACCAACCACAGGCCTCATACCAGCACCTCAGGGTTAAAGCAGGCAGACCAGGAGTGTTGACATGAGCCCTAGCCCCCGAAATCTTCTAGAAAGGGTCGGTTGATTAAACCCATCTTTTGCCAGTCAAATCCTCAAGGGGATCAAAGACCACACAAGCAAAAAAACAAAAACCCATACAAAGGATGGAAACTTCAAACATTAAGGAACATCAGCCCACAGAGAAAGAACCAGCACAAGAATTTTGGCAACTCAAAGGGTGTCTTCTTGCCTCCATAGAAGGGCACTAGCAACCCAGCAATTGTTTTAAACCAGGCTGAAATGCCTAAAAAAAGCAGTCATCGAATTTCAAATACAGATAGGAATGAAGATTATTGAGATTTAGGAGAATGTTAAAACCCAACCCAAAAATTCAAAGGAATCCAAGAAAATGATAATAAGAGCTGAAAGAAGAAATAATTATTTTTAAACAGAACCAAATCAAATTTATAGAGCTGAAAAACACACTATAAGAATTCATAATACAATCAGAAGTATTAGCAATAGTATAAGCCCAAGCTGACAAAACAATCTCAGAGCTTGAAAACTGGTTCTTCAAGTCAACTCAGTCAGACAAAAGTATATTTTAAAAAAAATGAACTACAACCTCTGAGAAATACGGGAATATGTAGGGACCAAACATATGACTTATTGCTGTCCCTGAAAGGAGAAGAGAAAGCAACTTGGAAGACATATTTGAGGATAGTGTTCAAGAAAATTCACTCTACCTCACTAGAAAATCTGACATTCAAATTCAGGAAATGCAGAAAATCTCTTTGAAATTCTATACAAGACAACTTTCCCTGATACACAGTCATCAGATTCTCCAAGGACAACATGAAACAAAAGATATTAAAAGCAGATACAGAGAAGGGGCAGGTAACCTACAAAGAGAATCCCATCAGGCTAACAACAAACCTTTCAGAAGAAACCTTGCAGCTAGAAGATATAAGGGGCCTACATTCAGCATTCCTTTTTTTTTTTTTTTTTTTTTTTTTTTGAGATGGCGTTTAGCTCTTGTTACCCAGGCTGGAGTGCAATGGCGTGATCTCGGCTCACCGCAAACTCCGCCTCCTGGGTTCAGGCAATTCTCCTGCCTCAGCCTCCTGAGTAGCTGGGATTACAGGCACACGCCACCATGCCTAGCTAATTTTTTGTATTTTTAGTAGAGACGGGGTTTCACCATGTTGACCAGGATGGTCTCGATCTCTCGACCTCGTGATCCACCCACCTCGGCCTCCCAAAGTGCTGGGATTACAGGCTTGAGCCACTGTGCCTGGCCAGCATTCTTAAAAAAAAAAAAAAAAAAAAAAATTTCCACTGAAGAATTTCATATTCAGCCAAACTAAGCTTGATAAGTGGAAGAGAAGTCAGATCGTTTTTCAGATAAGCACATGCTAAGGGAATGTGTGAGCCCTAGACTTGCCTTATAAGAAGTCCTTAAGAAGAAGTCCTATAAGAAGTGCTTATAAGAAGTCCTTACATGCTAAGCATGTAAATGAAAGACCATTAACAGCCACCACAGAAAAAAAAATCTTAAATACATAAACCATTCACACTGTAAAGCAGCTACACTATCAAGTCGGTTTAACAATCAGCTAATAATATGACAGGACTAAATCTACACTTATCAGTATTAATCTGGAATATAAATGAGCTAAATACCCCACTTAAAAGATATGGAGTGGCACAGAGTCTTTGCCCAAAAGCTCCTAGATCTGATAAACAACTTCAGCAACATTTCAGGATACAAAATCAATGTACAAAAATCAGTAGCATTTCACATCCAAGCTGACAGCCAAATGAAGAACACAATGACGTTCAAAGTACTCACAAAAAAATTAAAATACCTAGGAATACGGATAACCAGGGAGATGAAAGGTCTCTACAATAAGAATGAGAAAACACTGATGAAATAAGTCAGAGATGACACAAACAAATGGAAAAATATTCTATGTTTATGGTTAGGAGGAATCAATATTGTTAAAATGGTCATACTCTCCAAAGCAATTTACAGATTCAATGCTATTTCAATCAAACTACCAATGATATTCTTCATAGAATTATAAAAAAATACTAACATTTATAAGGAATTAAAAATAAAGCCCAAATAGCTAAAGCCATGCTAAGCAAAAAGAACAAAGCCAGAGTTATCACACAATCCAATTCAACAATATCACAATGATACAGTAACCAAGACAGCATGATACTGGTACAAAAACAGACACATAGACTAAAGGAACAGGTTGGAGAACCCAGAAATAAACCCACACATTTACAACCATCTGACTATCAACAAAGTCAACAAAAAAAGGCAATGGGGACAGCACCCTCTATTCAATGAATAGTGCTGGGGTAACTGGCTAGCCATATGCAAAAGATCCAGACAGGACATTTACCTTTCACAATATAAAAATTAAAGACTTAAATGTAAAACCTTTAACTATAAAAACTCTAGAAGATAACATAGGAAATGCCATTCTGAATATAAGGCCTAGCAAAGATTTCACAACAAATATACCAAAAGCAATTCCAACAAAAACAAAAGTTGACAAGTGGGACCTAATTAAACTAAAGAGTCTGTGTACAGCAAAAGAAAGAGAGTAAACAGACAACATACAGAATGAAATAAAATATTTACCAAGTATATATCTAGCAAAGGTCTCATATCTACAATCTATAAGGAATTTAAACACATCAACAAGCAAAAACTAAAACGCCCCATTAAAAAATGGGCAAAGAATATGAACAAACACATCTCAAAATAAGACATACGTACAGCCACTGAGAATATGAAAAAATTTTCAATGTCACTAATTATTAGGGAAATGCAAATTAAAACCACAATGAGATACCATTTCATACCAATCAGTAGGGCTATTACTAAAAAATCAAAAAATAACCAGTGCTAGTGAGGTTTCAGAGAAAACGGAAAGCTTATACCCTGCTGATGGGAATGTGACCTAGTTCAGTCACTAAAGAAAACAGCGTGGAGATTTCTCAAAGATCTTAAAACAGAACTACCATTTGACCCAGGAATCTCATTACTGGGTATAAACCCAAAGGAATGGAAGTCATTCAGCTGTGAAGACACATTTACACATACGTTCATCACAGCACTACTCACAATAACAAAGATATAAAATAAACCTAAATGCCCATCAGTGGTGAACTGGATAAAGAAAATATGACACATACACATGTAGTATTTTGTATAATGAATACTACACAGCTGTAAAAATAAAAAATAAGAATACATTCTTTGCAGCAACATGGGTGGAGCTGGAGGTCATTATCCTAAGGAAATTAACACAGGAACAGAAAACCAAATACTTCATGTTCTTATTTATAAATGGGAGCTAAACACAGTACACATAGACATACAGAAGGGACAAAAGGTGCCAGGGCCTATTTGAGGGTAGAGGGTGAGAGGAGAATGAGAATCGAAAAACCACCTATTGGGTACTATGCTTATTACCTGGGTGACAAAATAATGTGTAACCCAAACCCCTAAAGCACATAATTCACCCACAAAACAAACACACATATCTACCCCTTGAACCTAAAAGTTGGAAAAAAATAAGATGCATTTCCAGTAAATACCTTACACATTATGAAAAAATGTATTAAATATTCTACCTCACTTGTAAAATTTTGTGAATATTCTTATGATATACTCATTAATACTAGCATTTCATGACATTCAAATTCTAAAATATAAAAACGAAAGAAAATGGGAGAAATAAATGACACAGACTAGAAAAAATAATAAGACAGGGTTTTTAAAAGATAAACAAAATTGACAATTTTTAGTAAGACTAAGAAAAAAGATTCAAATAAGTGAAATTGTAAATACAAGAGAGGATTACACAATTGACACTGCAGAAATACAGAGCATCAAAGAGACTGCTATGAACAATTGTGTGTTAACAAATTAGATAACCTAGAGCAAACGGGTAATTTCCTATAAACATACAACCTACCAAGATAACATAAATAAACAGAAAATCTGAACAGACCAATAACTAATAAGAAAATAGAATCAGCAATCAAAAGTCTCTCAATAAATAAAATACCAAGACCTGAGGACTTCACAAGTAAATTGTATCAAATATTAAAGAAAGATGTAATGTCAATCCTTCTCAAACTCATAAAAAAATTAAAAGGAGGTAAAAAATTCAAATTCATTTTATAAGGCCAGCATGATTCTGATACAAAATTCAGACAAGGATGATACAAAAAAATTATTACTGATAATATAGGTGCAAAAATTCTCAACAAGATACTAGTAAATCAAATTCAACAGCATATTAAAGGGAACATATATCATAATCAAGTGGGACTTGTCCCTGCAATGTAAGCATGATTCAATGTCCAGGCATACCTCACAGATACTGCAGGTTCACACCACTACAATAAAGCAAGTATCACAATAATTTTTTTGGTTTTCTAGTGCATATAAAAGTTATATTTATACTATACTGTGGTCTATTAACTGTACAATAGCAATATATTTTAAAATGTGCATATCTTTTTAAAAATACTTTGTTACTAAAAAAAAATGCTAACAATCATCTGAGCCTTCTGTGAGTCATAATTTTTTGCTGGTGGAGGGTCTTGCCTCAATATTAATTGCTGCTGACTAATCAAAATGATAGTTGCTGAAAATTGGGGTGACTGTATCAATATTTTTGTTTCAATTCTTTAGAGACAGGTTCTTTTTCTGTTCCTCAGGCTGGGGTACAGTGGGTTGATCATAGCTCGCTACAACCTGAAACTCCTGGGCTCAAATGACTTTCCCACCTCGGCCTGCCAAGTAGGTGGAATTACAGGTGTGTACCACCATGTCCTGATTATTTTGGATTATTTTTCATAAAGATGAGGCTACCTATCATGACCAGACTGGTCTAGAATTCCTGGCTTCAAGTGATCCTCCTTCCTGAGTCTCTCAAAGTACTGGGATTACAGGCCTGAGCTACCATGCCCAGCCATGTAGCAATTTCTTAAAATAGAGTAACAATGAAGCTTGCCACCTTGATTGGCTCTTTCATTTGTGAGATTTCTCTTCACCATACAATGAATTTTGATAATATTAATATTTTACCCATAAAAGAACTTCTTTCAAAATTGAAGTCAGTCCTCTCAAACCCTACTGCTGCTATATCAACTAAGTTTAGGTAATAGCCTAAATTATTTGTTGTCATTTTAAGACGGTTCACATCATCTTCACCAGGGCTAAATTCCATCTCAAGAAACCACTTTCTCTGTTCATTCATCTCCTCATCTTTTCAGTTATCAAGAGACTACAGCAACTCAGTAATAACTTCAGGCTCCACTTCTAATATTAGTTTTCTTGCTATTTCCACCACATCACTGGTCACGTCCTCCAATGAAGACTTAAACTCCTCAAAGTCGTCCATGAGAGTCAACTTCTTTTTCATGTTGATATTTTGACCTCCTTTCATGAATTGTGAATGTCTTTTTTTTTTTTTTTTCTTACTCTGTCACCCAGGCTGCAGTGCAGCGGCATAAACATGGCTCTCTGTAGCTTCAACCTCCTGCACTCTAATCAACCTCCCACCTTATCTTCCCCTCCCAAGTAGCTGGGTCTACAGGTACATACCACCACACCCAACTAATTTAGTTTTTTTTTTTTTTTTTTTTTTTTTTTTTTTGAGACAAAGAGTCTCTCTGTCACTCAGGCTGGAGTACAGTGGCGTGATCTTGGCTTACTGCAACCTCTGCCACCACCTGGGTTCAAACGATTCTCATGCCTCAGCCTCCCCAGTAGCTGAGATTACAGGTACATGCCACCAAGCCTGACTAATTTTTGTATTTTTAGTAGAGACAGCGTTTCACCATGTTGGCCAGGCTGGTCTCAAACTCCTGAGCTCGAGTGATGCTCCTGTCTTGGCCTCCCAAGGTGCTGGGATTACACATGTGAGCCACCGTGTCCGGCCTATTTCTAAATTTTTTTGTAGTCCCACTACGTTACTCAAGTTGGTCTCAAACTTCTGGGTTCAAGTGGTCTTCCCACCTTGGCCTCCCAAAGTGCTCAAATTACAGGAATGATCCACTGTGCCTGGTCACAGATGTTCTTAATAGCATCTAGAATACTGAATCCTTTCCAAAAGGTTTTAAATTCACTTTGCCCAGAGTGATGAGAGGTAACACTGTCTTTGGCGGTTACAGTCTTCAGAAATTTAGTTCTTAAATAACAACACTTGAATATCAAAATTACTCCTTGATCCATGGGCTGAAGAATGGATGTTGTGTTAACAAGTATGAAAACATTAATCTTTTTGTACATCTCCAGCAGAGTTCTTGGGTCACTAGGTGCATTACCAATGAGCAGTAATAGTTCAGAAAGTATAATTTTTCTGAACAGATCTCAACAGTGGGCTTAAAATATTCAGTATGCCATGCTGTAAACAAATGTGCTGTCATCTAGACTTTCTTGTTCCATTGGGTACTATGTTCGCTATTTAGGTGACGGGTATACTAGAATCTCAAACCTCACCATTATGCAATATATCCATTTTTAAAAAAAACCGTGTACACGTTCCACCCAAAACTAAAAAAAATCTTTTTAAATTTTTTTTTTACAAAGACAGTTACAGCTTTACTCTGGAGTAGATTTTTTCTTAATGGACTATTATAATGGTTTGTTCTATCCAGACCATTAAAACTTTATTCATAAGAGCAGTAATACTGTTTTACTTTCTTATTATTCATGTATGCACTGGAGGAGAACTTTCAATTTATTATGACTTTTATTTTATGTTCGGGGTACATGTGCAATTTTGTTATATAGATAAAACTTGTGTGATGAGTGTTTGGTGTACAGATTATTTCACTGCCCAGGTAATAAGCATAGTAACCAACAGGTTTTCTGATCCCCTCCCTCCTCACACCCTCCATCCTGAGGTAGGTCCCAGTGTCTGTTTCCTCTTTGTGTCCATGTATTCTCCTTATTTTGCTCTCTCTTAGCTAACTGTTTGAAACAAGAAGCCCAGCTTTTGACCCGTCTTGGCTTTCAACATTTCTAGCTTTTAAATTGAAATGAAAGATATGTAACTCTTCCTTTCACTTGAACACTTAGATGCCACTGTAAGGTTGTTAATTAGACCAATTTCAGTATTTTTGTGTCTCAGAGAATAAGGAGGAGAGAGACTGGGGAACAGCTGCTCAGTGTCACATTTAGAACACATACAACACATACCAATTAAGTTTGCTGTCTTATATGAATGTTATGGGTGTGATTCATGCCACATCAAAACTATTATAATAGTAATATTGAGGTCATTGATCACTGATCACCATAACAGATGTACTAACAAAAAAGTTTGAAATATTATGAAAAATCCCAAAATATGACTCAGAAACACAAATAGAGCACATGCTATTAGAAAAAAAGGTGCTGAAAGGCTTGTATGATACAAAGGTTGCCACAAACCTTCAATTTGAAAATAAATAAATAAATAAACAACATTAGCAAAGTGCAATAAAGCTAAGCATAGTAAAACAAGGTATGATTGTACATAAATTTTAAAAACGTAATACATTAACAGAATAAAGGATAAAAATTTTATGATCATCTCTATAGAAGCAGGAAAAGTATCTGACAAAATTCAGTATTTTCTCATGGTAAAAACACTCAACAAAGCTGATATAGATTGAATATACCTCAACATAATAAAGGCCATGTACAACATGCCCACAATTTACATCATATTCAACAATGAAATGCTAAAAGCTTTTAACCTAAGGCCAAATATAAGACAAGGATGTCTACTCACCACTTATGTTCAACATAGTACTAAAAGTACCAGCCAGGGCAGTTAGGCAAGAAAAATACATAAAAAGCATCCAAATTACAAAGCAAGAATTCAACTGTCTCTGTTTGCAGATGACATGATCTAACATACAGAAAATTGTAAACACTTCATTAAAAACTGTTAGAACAACAAGAAAACAAAGCTGCAGGATAAAAATCAACATAAAATATTAGCAGCATTCATATAGAATAACCACAAACTACGTGAAAAATAAATTAAGAACACAATCTTGTTTCCAATATCATAAAAAATATACAGGAACAAATTTAGCCAAGGAGGTGAAAGATCTGTATGCTGAAAAGTATTTGACACTTTTTTAATTAAAAGCAAGACAAATAGAAAGATAGTCAGTGTTCAGTGATTTTAAGAATTGCTACTGTTAAGGTGTTCTTACAATCCAAAGTAATCTATAGATTGAATGCAATCCTTAGAAAAAGGATAGAAAAAAAGAATCCTAAAAGTTATAGGAGGCCTGAAAAAATCCAAAAATAGCTAAGGCCATTTTGAGCAAGAAAAGCAAGCTGGAAACATCATACTATCTAATTTCAAAATATACCACAAAGCTCTAATACTCAAAACTGTATGGTATTGGCATAAAAACAGACACATGACCCAATGGAACAGAATAGAGAGCACAGAAATAAATTCATACGTTTACAGTCAACTGATCTTCAACAAAAGTGCCAAGAACGCACAATGGGAAATGAGTAGTTTCTTCAATAAATGATGGGAAAGCTGGATATCTGCATCCAGATGAATAAAATTGGACATTTATCTCACACTATATACAAAAACCAACTCAAAAGACATTAAAAACTTTAAGGTAAGACCTAAAATTGTGAAACTAATAAAAGAAAACAGAAGGAAAGTTTCTTGACATTGGTCTCGACAATGATTTTTTTTTTTTCTAATGTGACTCCAACAGCACAGGCAAGAAAAGTAAAAAAAAAAAAAGAGAGAGAGAGAAATGAATTGCAAACAACTAAAAGCTCCTTCACAACAAAGGAAACAACAGAGTAAAAAGAGAATCAACAGAATTAAAGAAAATGTTGACAAAGCATACATTGTATAAGGGATTAATATCCCAAAAATATGGAAATTCTGTAACTCAATAGCAAAAAATAAAATAACCCAATTATAAAAAGGACAAAAAAAAAAAAAACAAAAAACAAAAAACCTGAATAGACGTTTTTCCAAAGGAGACAAACAGCCAACAGATTTATGAGGAAAAAAATGTTTAGCATCTCTAATCATCAGGGAATTACAAATCAAAACCACAGTGAGTTATCAGCTCATACCTATTGAGATGGCTATTATCAAAAAACAAAAGAAAAATGTTGGCAAGGATGTGGGGGAAAAGGAATTTTTGTACACTGTTGAGAATTTAAATTGGTATAGCCTCTATGAAAACAGTATGGAGGTTCCTCAAAACACTAAAAACAGAACTACCATATGATCTATCAGTTCCACTTCTGAATATTTATACAAATGAAGTAAGATCAGGATCTCAAAGAGGCAGAGTAAAACCTGCAGTCCCTTGTTGACTGCAGCATTATTTACAATGGCCAAGATATGGAAACAACCTATTAATTGACAGATGAATGGATAAAGAAAATGTGTGTATTAGTCGGGGTTCTCCCCAGAAATAGAATTAATAGGCTATATACAGATATATGAGAGAATTTATTAGGAGAATCAGCCCACACAGATTTAGAAGCCAAGAAATCCCTTGCTAAAGTCATCTCCAAGGGACAGAACCAAGAAAACCAGTGGTATAGATCAGTCCATGTTCGAAGGGCTGAGAGCCAGGAGAGCCAGTGTTAACTCTCAGTTCAAGGCCAAAAGGGGACATTGGGGTAACCCATGGAGTCTGAAGGCCTGAGAACCACAGGAGCTTTAAGAGAAAATAGATGTCCCAGCTCCAGAAAAGAGAGCAAATCTGCCGTTCCTTATTGGATGAGGCCTGCCTCCACTGATAAAGGCAGACCCTTTTAACTCAGTCTACTGATCTGAATGTTAATCACAGACACAGCAAAAAACACCCTCACGGACACACCAGAAATAGTATTTTACCAGCTGTCTGGAGATACCTTAACTACCCAGTCAAGTTAACATATAAAAGTAACTATGTATATAATGGAATGTTACCCAGACTTTAAAAAGACAGAAATGTTGCCATTTGCCTCAATATGGATGGACCTGGAGGACATTATGCTCAGTGAAATAAGCCAGACACAGAAAGACAAATACCATATGTGAAATCTAAAATAGCCAAACTCATAGAGGCACAGAATGAATGGTGACTGCCAAGGACTGGGGGAAGAAAAAGATATAGAGGTGATTTGTCAAAGAATACAAAGTTTCAATTATGCAAGGTAAATAAATTCTGGAGATCCACTGTATAGCACAGTGTCTATAGCTAACAATACTGTATTACATATTTAAAATTTTCTCAAAAGGTAGATCTGATATTACGTGTTCATACCACACACACACCCCTCCCAAAATAATATGGTCAAGAGGAAACTTTGCAGCAATAAATCTATGGCCCTGATAATAGTGAGTTTCACCATCATAAAAATCTATTCCAAAATCCATTATTTAATCAGCATTTCCATATATTAAGTAAAAATTTTTTCATGTCAATCAGACTTCAGTAAAGCGGTTTAAAAAATTGGATGTGGCATGACTCCAAGGTCTATGAACTTTTGCTGTATACCAGGCTGTCCCAGTGTTTGACCTTCCAAGCCATGTTTGAAAAGTCAACATAAACACTCTAGAAGTTAAGTCTCCAATATGAGACTTAGATACACAAAGAGTACGACTTAATATTCCAAGGTGCAAATATGGTAGTGAGTTCACTGAAAATCCAATTTCTTAAAAATCTGGACCCGCTTGAAACTGACCCTGAAGGACAGATGAGAAGGAATGGGAATGAATCTCAGACTGGTTTCTGCTTTATGACAGTCGCCATAGTAGACTCATTACTTTCCGTTTTCTCTAACCCAGTTGAATAGAAGAGGTTGTCATAAGGCAAATGAACCATGTTTTAATTCTAATGCCAGCCCAGAGAGAGGAAAAGTTGTTTACCCAAGACTACTGGAGTGAGACACACAGTCCAGTTTGGCCCTTTCCATCCACTATTCCAAAGGGTACTTACAGCAACAACCCACATGTACAGCAAAAAGCCTTGTGGGCACCCATATACAACAGACTCCATCAGTACCTCTCACAAGGGTGTTTGGAAACTACAAGACCCAGGCATTTAGATTTCTAGAGTTCTATGGTATAATTTGAGTAAAGACGTGTTTTGGTGGCATGTTCTGAAGTGAGATAAATTCATCCTATGATATACCCCTTTCCCAGTGCTATAGGACAATGGGACTCAGCCTCAGCTCAGATGCACTGGTTCTTTGTTGTGATTTTAAATGTAAACAGGTAGATTTTCTTTTCATTTAGACACACAGCCTGCTTGGGTATTCATAAGCTCATCTCAAGAGCCTGATCAATCCCTGCTGGAAACAGACAGAAAAGCTGCTACTTTCTACGCCTAGCTGCAAGCCTTGTCCCAGAGCTGCAGAAACCCATGAAAGAGTATCATGGAGACAAGAATATTGAAAGGATTTGTAGATTGACAGAAGAGTTTTGCCTGATTCTTAACTACTCACTTCTTACATATATGACAAACACATGATAATAAATGAGAGAAATCTGGATGATATATAGACAGGAGGGACACAACAGATGTTCTGGAAGATATCCTAACAGGGAATAGAAGTAATAAGCAAACACACATACCTTACTCAATGACGGTATAAAAATTAAGAGGCTCAAAGTAAAACTCCTTTCTTTCTTTCCTCAAGCCATTAAAAAGAATCCTGTAAATGCTTCCCTAAAGGGGAGGTAAGGGGAAAGTTTAGAGAAATGTTTATTATTTATTTGTAGAGATTAACTAGGCCCTTTCCCTAAAAAAAAAAAAAAAAAAAAAAAAAAAAAAAAAAAAAAAAAAAAAAAAACAAAGAAAAAGAAAGAAAAAAAAAGAATTGCAGACCAAAGACAGAAGGGAGGGGAATAAAAGCCGTGGTACTGAACAGAGGGAAACAGACAAAGCAGCCACAGAAATGGGCAGCTGGAGGGCATGGATTTCAGCGTGGACCATGGCTTTCCACTTCAGGTATTTTAAGAGAAGAATAATTACGAGGAATAAAATTCATTGTTTTGCTTCTAGAATTGTGCCTCTTTAATGTATCACTCTCCGAAAAATTTGAGCTATGTTAGTCTCTAACTTAATATGGGTTTCCTATAGTCCCTTTACTGATCTCTCCAATCTGAAAGAGCTTTTTGAGAATGACCTTTATGTTCATTCTACTTTACAATTTCTAATAATTTTTCACATGTACAGTTTTATTTTCTTCTTCCCTAAATTTAGGCATTTTATAAACCATCTTTCCTCTCTTACTGTTGCATAATGTTCATGTTTTCTCAAAAGCAGAATCTTTGAATGATAGGAAATAGATATTTTCAATGTTTAAAGTGGCACCAGGTATACGCCATCTATGTTTCAGACTAGAGATATATTACATAATCCCTGACTTAATGATTTTTAGTGTCTATCAAGTAAAATGGGGAGTAGTTACTACCAACAGAAATGAGATATATGAGCGACATTAAAGGACACATGGAACACGATGGGAGGATACAGAGGGGATTCAGTCAAGCCTAGGGAGACATTCTTCACCTCCCCGGTGAGGCAGTCAGGAAGTTGAGGCTTCTTGAGTGAGAAAATGAGTAGTTACAGTGCTTTATTCTCAAACTAGTATTTTCTTTCTGGAGAAGGTCTTTTTCACATCTCCTTATCTTTGCTTATAACTTTTGTTTGTAAAGCCTAAATCAAGGAAAAAAGGTAAACTATTTGTTAACCACAGCTTTTATTTTTTCAAAAAGAGTTTAATTTAAAGGTTAAGAGAAGCATAAGACAAGAACCTTGAAAAATTCTTATTTTGCACAATAAATAGGTGACCTGAATCTTCCCGGATGAAATAAGACGAAGTCCTGACATGCTCCAGCATTTTACATCTTTCCCACATTCTTCTGTGCTATTAGACTCGGTGACATTTCTATTAGCACTCCAGCCTGAGGGAAGTGAGTGTACAAACTGCCTTTGACTATATGGCTTTCACTATTTGAAGATTCTGTGTCAAGGGTGACTGGTTTTCCTAATCCAATTTGTTAAACCCTCAAATGACATCCACAGTTTTCCTCCAAGTGCCCATCCATATCTAGAAAAGTCATCACTGGTTTGAACTTAAAAGACTGAGCTCCCCTTTCCCTAAGTAGCCATTGCTACTTTTTTAATTTAAGTTTTTATTATAGATTAAGGAGCACATGTGTGGGCTTGTTACATGGCTAAATTGCATGATATTGAGCTTGGGGTCCCAACAATTCTGTCACTCAATCCATAACCATCGTACCCAATAGGTGGCTTTTCAGCTCATGGTCTCCTCCTCACCTCCCCTCTACAGTGATCCCTGGGGACTGTTGTTCTCTTCTTTATGATCATGTGTATTTAATATTTATCTTCCACTTACAAGTGAGGACATGTAGTATTTCATTTTCTCTTCTTGAATTAGTCTGCATAGGATTGAGGGAATGTATTCTCTTCCCAGGTCCACAAGCGGGCATAGTTTCAAAGGCCAGAAATCCCCAGCACCATAACCTCACCTCTCCATCATGGATCTTAAGGGTCTTTGTTTAAACTTTGGCACAGGGGAAAAATCAAAGATCACTCCAGCAGAGGTTTAAAGGAACTCCTTTCATAGGCCAAAGGGCTTGGATGAGGTGGGAATTCCTCCCATGTTAAAAGTCTCGGTCTCCTACGTCTGGGTGGACTCCATATCTGGATCCCCTTGCACAGTCTTGTGGAAGCTTCTCTCCCTCTCATCTTTTTCTCTCTCCTTTTTCTCTTTCTCTGCCTAAATAAATCACTTTCTGCAAAACTCTTTGGGGTCCGATATTTACTTAATCACTCACCGTGCCTGGTGTCCCCCTCCCATTCTTGGATGAGTGAGAGACCAAGAGCCTCGAAGAACTCTCAGAGGAACTGAGCCTCCCCCACTTCCTAGAATTTGGTTATAGGATAATGGCCTCCAGCTCCACCCATGCAAAGGGCATGATTTTGTTCTTTCTTATGGATGCATAGTGTACATGTACCATGGTGATAGCTAATATTGAGCATCACCTAGACTGGATTGAAGGATGGCAAAGTATTGTCCCTAGGTATATCTGTGAGGGTGTTGCCAAGAGAAATTAACATTTAAGTCAGTGGACCACTGCGAGAGGCAGACCCATCCTCAGTCTGCATGGACACCATCTAATCAGCTGCTAGCATGGCTAGAATAAAGCAGGCAGAAGAAAGTGGAAAGACCAGACTTGCTGAGTCTTCTGGCTTTCATCTTTCTCCCATGCTAGATGCTTCCTGCCCTCGAACATCGAACTGGAAGTTTTTCAGCTTTTGGACTCTTGGACTTACGACAGCCCTTTGGAGAAGGCCTTTGGACACAGACTAAAGGCTGCAGTGTCAGCTTCCCTGTATTTGAGGTTTTTGGACTTGGACTGGCTTCCTTGCTCCTCAGCTTGCCGATGGCCTATTGTGGGACTTCAGCTTGTGATTGTGTGAGCCAATACTCCTTAATAAACTCCCCTTCACACATACATTTACCCTATTTGTTCTGTCCCTCTAGAGAACCCTAATAAAACCATAGTGTATATGCACTGCATTTTCTTTATCCAATCCACTGTTGATGAGTACTTAGGTTGATTTCATGGCCTTGCTATTGTGAATAGTGTGTTGATCAGTGCATGTGTCTTTTTGACATAATCATCTATTTTCCTTAGGGTAAATATTCAGTAGTGGAATTTCTAGGTCAAACGGCAATTCTATTTTAAGTTCCTTGAAAAATCTCAAAACTGCTTTCCACAGCTGCTGAACTCTATTGCATTCCTGCCAACAGTCTATAAGCATTTCCTTTTCTCTGCAGCCTTGCCAACATCTGTTGTTGTTTAACGCTTTAATAATCACCATTCTGACTGGTGTGAGATGGTATCTCATGGTGATTTTGACTTTCATTTATCTGATGATTAGTGATGCTAAGCATCTTTTCATGTGTTACTTGTTGCTTGCAGGTCTTCTTTTGAGTAGTGTGTGTTCATGTCCTTTGCCCATTTTTTAATTAGTTTTTGCTTAATTCCTTATAGATTTGGATATCAGACCTTTGCTAGACACATAATTTGAAAATATTTTCTCTAATTCTGTATGCTGTTTACTCTGTTGATAACTTATTTTGGTGTGCAGAAGCTCTTTAGTTTAATTTGATCCCATCTGTAAATTTTTTTGTTGCAATTGCTTTCAAGGATTTAGCCGTAAATTCTTTGCCAAAGCCTATTTTGAGAGAGAAATTGCCTAGATCTTCTTCTAGGGCTTTTTAGTTTGAGGTCTAACATTTAAGTCTTTAACCCATCTTGAGTTAATTTTTGTGTATGGTGAGAGGATCCACTTTTATTCTTCTGTATGCGACTAGCAAATTATTACAGCACTATTGAATAGGGAAGCCTTTTGCCATTGCTTATTTTTGTTGATTTTATTGAAGATCAGATAGTTAAAGGTGTGTGGGTTTATTTCCGGGTTCTTTACTCTGTTCCACTGGTTTGTGTGCCTGTTATATATATATATGTAGGTATGTATGTATGTCTTGGTGTATGTGTATATATATCAGTACCATACTGTTTTGGTAACTAAAGCCGTACAATATAGTTTAAAGTCAGACAATGTGATGTCTCCAGCTTTGTAATTTTTTCTTTTTTTTTTTTTTTTACTTAGAATTGCTGAGGGTATTTGGGCTTTTTGTTGTTGTTGTTGTTGTTGTTCTAAATGAATTTTATAAATTTTTCTAATTTCGTGAAAAATGATGTTATTTTCATAAAAATAGCATTGAATCTATAAATTGCTTTGCAAAGTATAGTCATTTTAACTATATTGATTTTCCAATCCATGAGCATGAAATATTTCTCCCTTTATTTGTGTTGTCTCTGATTTCTTTCAACGGTGCTTTATAGGTCTTTCCTCTCCTTGGTTAGATGAACTCCTACGTACTTTGTTTTCTTTGTGGCTACTGTAAATAAGATTGTGTTCCCGATTTGGTTTTCAGAATGTTATTGGTCTATAAAATGCTAGTGATTTTTGTACATTGATTCTGTACCCTGAAACTTTACTGAATTCATTTGTCAATTTCAGAAGCCTTTTTGCAGAGTCTTTAGGGTTTTCTAGTTACAGAATCATATTGTCAGCAAAGAAGGATAATTTGATTTACTTTCCTATTTGGATGTCTTTTATTTTTTTCTCTTGCCTGATTGTCCTGGCTGGGACTTCCAGTACTATGCTGAATAAGAGTGGTTGGAGTAGGCATCTTTTTCTTGTTTCAGTTCTCAAGGGGAATAGTTTCAGTTTTTGCCCATTCGGTATGATGTTGGCTGTGGGTTTTTCATAAGTGGCTCTTATTATTTTGAAGTAGACTTATTATTTTGTAGGTATATATTCTATTGCTATTTGGAGGTATAATTATTATTTTATAGGTATATTCCTATTGACATTAATCTGCAACAACAAGGCAGTGGCCCTTTCTTGACTTCTTTTTCATCTCATTCGTTGCATGCTATCAACAACTTCGAGGAATGCACTACAGGTTGTAGTATTCTTTTTACCTTCTAATGCCAATATAGGATTTGCCTTATTTTCTTCTCTGGTCACTTAAGTGAGGTTTTGTTAGGGGTAGGAACTTCATTCCTACATTCAAGTCATAAGAGACCTCAAGAGCCTCAGAGGGCTGGTTTGGGATGAACTTACAAGTCAAGTTCTGTTTGCTCTGTTCCCTTTCTTCTGTTTTGTACATGGCTACTGTGACTGTTTTCAGAACTTTGAGCAAATTCAACCAATTATCTACGTAAAAGGACAAAACATCAGTTCTCCTCTTTAACATACGCAATATGGTAGTATGGGAAGTAGAGAATGCACTTAACCCCATCTAAACTGATGGTCCCCACTAAGTGGGCATGCTTTCAAATATTACTATACTGCCCTTACTCTCCAAGCCCAGTCTGCCAGTGCAATCAATTTCTAGGAGCTAATTGACTCATTTTTCCCTACCAGTAAGACTTCCTATAAGGAGGCATAGACTTGGCATCTAAGTTCTCTATCAAAGAACACAAAAACTTTACAATGGCTTGGATAATTGTAAAATGGGGATAATTATTCCTTAAGAATTGTCACATAGGGAAGGAAGCCATGGATATTACCACTATGTGACCAGAAACATAATGGGCACTAATGTCCTGTTTGTATCAAGCAGGCTTAAAACTAGTATTCTCCAGGTCACACTGCATTCCAAGGTTCAAATTCAGGTTACGCCTCCCTTTTGCCTCCACGTCCTACTTCATAGGATAAGAGGGTTGCATTTTTGTAAAAGAAGGTAATAACTGAAGCAAAAGGGTAACAACACAGTGTTCATTGCATTTCTTTCTGAGAATCCAACCTGCAACAGATTCTGAGATGGAAATTAGCAGACAGAAGGTTTATTAGGGAGTCCTTTTGGGATCCTCAAGTGTGGAAGGGAAGCAACTGGGACTAAGCAGAAGGAGAAGTCAGGCTGCAATGCCGTCTGGGTGTAATATCTCAGCCAGCCCTGTGGGAAGATCTAAAGATAAAATTATTCTGCAAAGCTGCCCAGAGCTGGAACAAGAGGTTTGTGCCTTTTTATACTCCTGGAACAATAATTTATTGGATACAGTCTATCCAGGAAAGAAGCATGACTTTGAACAAGGCATGACTCTGTCTCTGTGGGATTCCTCAAGAAGGCTGACAGCAGATGACTCTACGCCCACAGCACTCTCCACAGCTTGAGAAGCTGGTCTTTCATTATTGGAGGAAGATCTGAGCAACATATCACAGTATTCACCACACTGCTCAATATATATCTGAGAGAAATTTATTTTCAAGTTTCAAAAAATTTGAACTTGTAGTCTGAGACAAGTATGTCATGTCTGTAGGCAAGCTGAAATATATGTGAATCTTCTTAACTGAAAAGAAACCATCTCTTAATTCTGATTGGAACTATAATATCTTTATATTCATATGTACTCCTTAGAAAGCAACAGATACTCATTACTATCCACGTGTATCTACTCACAATGAAAAATAATTGATTCTTTAAAAGTCATCATCTGAGGAACTCACTGGTGTTCAGGCATGATCTCTTTAAAGCTATACATAATTGAAGGAGAGCTGGTAAGGAGAGACACTACTTCCCTACACCATAGTAATGAATTTAGATGTCTCTTTTCTAACTAGTACAGAGTAGTAGGGGCAAAAGATCAATACAGACATACTTAACTATTAATCTGGAATTGTAGCATATGTAGTAGAGGCAACTTTAGTTTTAGAATAAAGGGAAGTAACTGCAGACAATGTGAAAAAAGACTTTAGAAGTAGGACTCTTGAACAGGCTATGGGAAATGTATAGCATTCATTTAGAGGCAGGTAGGGTGATAGTATAAGCACAGAAGGCAAAGCTGAAAGAGTATTCTGATAAATAGATACAGCTATGTGCCGGTAACTGAGTGTGCAGTATAAACTGGAAGAGGCTGGGAACAGGAGATCATCTCTTCTGTCCCCAAAACAAGAAACCAAAGGTTTAAGAAGACAATACTGATAAAAGGAGTGTCTTATCAAAGTTAATACAACATAGTATAGAATAAGTTAGATATGAGAGTGAGAGAGATTAATAAGTATATAATGTCCAGGCATGAGACACTGGCCACATTAATATTGGTGAGACTAGAATGGGAAGATATAAGATGATCTATGAGGAAATGTCAGGCCACTTTATTCCTGTTTAGTCCTTTAGGATCTAAACTAAAAAAAAAAAAAATCTATGAATTATATCTTTTGGTATGATATAGCCCATGGTGCTAGCACAAAAGGCAGTAATGATGTTTTTATAATGCTATTAGCTTATTTGAGCTGTCTGGCCAATTTCTTCAGAGCTCTAGCTTTAATATCTATAGTTAAAATTCATACGGGTTAGGTAGATTTTTTCACCAGTACCCCCAGCATACCTTGCCACAAAACTAGAAGAGAAAGATCTAACCATCTACATCCTACATTTCTATAATTTCACGTAGTGTGGAAAATTATCTTCTGAACATAAAAATGTTGACTATATTACAAAATACAAACTTATTAACGATCATTAGTATACATGAAATGACTGAACCATTGTCAAGTTTAGTCCATGCATATTAATAGTCATGACATTCCAAAGAGCTCTGAAGCCTAACAGGGTCTTATGTCATCTCATAACAAATAATTGATCTCTGGGAATTCCAAAATTGAATGTGCTAGAATACTGGTTTCCTACAAATCCCAGCCAGCTAAGGATGTCACTACAGGAAAAGATTTTAAGAGGAATTTTTTTAAAGTATTACTGACTAGTAAGATCAATTTTCTAGTACAGTCAATTCCTGGCTTATCTCTCCTCATGTGATATAAAAGGAAAGGCTGTAGCCTCTGAAACAGAATGCTCTACTATTCTCCCATACTGTCTCTACTAGATATATCCACAAAGCAGTCGACCAAACTGTCTAGACTTTAACAATCTCATCTATAATAATGAGGAAAATATCTGTAGTAATTTGAGCAAGACACATTTATAAATTAATTTTTATTAGGCCAGTTATAATACGAAGTAGCAGATTGCATGATAAAATCACTAAATTGGCATGTATCTTACATTCCATTTTCCTGAAGGCAGAGTCTAAGAGGAGAGAAAATAATAACTTTACAGTGGAGAAACCTAACAAACAAGACCTCAGCCAGGTAATCGAGATCAACATCAATCATGATAAAGAAGAAGGATATCTCCCTGACTTCAGAACTCACAAAGCAAGGGCCTCATTTACTCAGCCCGCAGCTCCCAACTCCTTGTGAGAGAGAACATGCAAGCAAATGAAGCAACAACTTGGGTGTGCAGGCAATGGAACTAGCCAGCCACTTTGGCACTGGCAGAGGTGAACTCCGCTCACTTGGACCTGCTGTGCTCCACACCTTGTAGGAGGGAGCACACAGGTGAGTGCAAGTGAGCACACAGGTGAGTGAGAGCAAGTGCAGCAGCTGGGGCAAGCACTTTTGGGTGCCAACAGCAGCAAATTCTGTGCAGGCCCTGCAGCATTGTCTGGAGGAAGTGGCGGGGGTGCCTACAATCCCTGAAGCCCCAGAGGGAGTATTATAGTGCTCTTTTAGCTCTGCTATTCAATCCATGGATGGCTTAAATGTTAATAGCTCAGTGGATCCTCTGCCTTTTTGCATAAGGCAGCTGCCTTCCGCCAGTGAGAGGAAAGGGTCAGTGTGATGGCCTTTTGTATCTGCATTCATGGTTCCCAAGCCCTTGTCAGCAGTGTCCAGGAGAAATGAGGTTGCAAGAGCAAATCGAAGGATGAAAATGTGAGGGATTTTTATTGCCGATGGAGGTGGCTCTCATCAGGAAGGGGAGCTGAAAAGGGAACGACGTGGGAAGGTAAACTTTTCCTGAAGTCCAGCCATCTCCAGCCGGAGTCTTCAAAGTTACACTGTCAAGCTGTCCCTCTGAAGTTAAGCTGCTTCTCTTTGAAGTCCAGCCTTAGTCATCCCAATGTCCAGCTGCTTCCCCTCTTTCTGCTAGTTGAGCCTGGGGTTTTTATAGGCACAGGATTGTGGGAGCAGGGTGGGGCCGTGGGTGGTTGTGGAAAGGCAAACATTGAAACAAGAAAACAGGAATCTAAGTTCCTACTTCAGGCCATGGTCTCAGGCTCTTTGTCTTGAGGGTAGAGCTTCACTAGGGACCCACTCTTTTCTGCCTAGAATTTCTTGGCCTCCTGTACCTACCAGTAAGTCATATTGATCTTATATGCTTTTTATATGATTTGATGAAAATGGCACTTTACCTCTCTGGTCTTCCTCCCCAAAATCCTTAACCTCAGTCTAATCATCAGCTAAAAATCAGACAAATCTCAATAAAAGCACACACTATAAAACATCTGACCAGTACTCTTCAAAACTGTCAAGGTTATCCAAAGCAAGAAACTTCTAGGAAACTGTTATAGCCAAGATAAATCTAAGAACACAAAGAAATAAAACAGATGTGGTATCCTTGATGGAATTCAGAGCAAGGGGAGAGATGGAAAACATGAGGTTAAAAACTACAAAAATCTGAATAAAGTATAATTTTAATAATAATAGATCAATATTAGCTCATGAATTATAACATACATACCATATTTACCATATATAAGATATTAATAGTAAGGGAACTGGTTAGAAGACATATGAGAACACTTTGTAATATCTCTGCAAATCTCCCAAAATTCTAAAACTGTTCTACAAAATAAACGAGTTTTTCTTGAGGCAGAGTTTTGCTCTTGTTGCCTAGGCTAGAGTGCAATGGCACCATCTTAGCTCATGGCAACCTCTGCCTTTTTGGTTCAAGCGATTCTCCTGCTTCAATTACCCTAGAAGCTGGGACTACAGGCAGATGCCACAACAGCCAGCTAATTTTTCTATTTTTAGTAGAGATAAGGTTTCACCACGTTGGTCAGGCTGGTTTTGAACTTCTGACCTCAGGTGATCTGCCTGCCTTGGCCTCACAAAGTGCTGGGATTACAGGTATGAGCCATAGCACCTGGCCAAAATAATTTATTCTAAAACAAATGTCTTTCCTCACACTAAAGTCCAAACTCTAGGTTTAGAACTCTACTAAATATCTTAGGAAAAAAATCCCTATTATGTGGAGCAACTCTCCTGCATCACTTCAGAGCCTTTAGAATTCGTTCAGCCTCACCTCTCATTCTAGCCCCAATATACTTCCAAGTGGGCTTCTCCCACTTTTACACAGGTGCACATTTACTGCATCTCATGGTATTTTCTCCTGCCTTATATTTCTCTGACATCATTGAATGAAACATCCAAGGGAACCAACATCAAAGGAAACTTAAAGGAGCCAAACAGACTCTTAGAACTAGCTCCATGTGTCCTTGCCAGTACACTGACAGTTCTAAGTCACAAATGAGAGATTGTGTCCCCAAATTTTCCCTTATTAAGCCTATTCTTACCTCTGTTTATCAACCAGGTATCCATTCTGCTCCAAGGATCCTTGTAGGATATGCCTTAATTGTACACCAAAGGCACCGGAAAGCTTCTGTGTTTATCCACCCACTCCCATTTCTCATTGGTTGAAGGTTATCCCAGGAGCACTTAGCACCAGCATTTCTTGGCTGCGCTGCACGTGGGTTTAACAAACTTCACAGGCAATAAAGAAACCCTTCAGGCAGAGAAGCAAAGAGATACAGGTACTGAAACGGTAAGCTGTCAGTGTGCACAGAAACCACAACAGTTCTAGTTGAATTTATAGGTGCATTTGAAGTTATGAAGTGGGACTGACTTTAACAAGGTCTGCCCTTGATCCCAGAATGCCCATCTCAGATCTCAGGGACCTAACCTTTACCTATTAAAGAACTTAAGTTAGGGGACTCAGACGCACTATTTTATTGAGAAGGATGATCCTAGAGAGCAAGAGTGAGTGACAAAGGGAATGAAACACAAAAGGAGAGAACAATCCAATATAAGCATTTGACTAATGGCCAAAGCCCGTAAGACTTTTCCTAAAGCACCACGCAAAATGTGTCCAGGGATACTGCATGGGTAGAGGAAGAAAGGGGAGCCAGTGGGTAAATGTTTGACCACTGGGAATGGGCAAATGTTTGCCCTGCAGGGTGTTCGCTCTCTGCTCTCCCAGCACGGATGGAAGGCAAGAGGTGCATGGTACAAGATAAGATGCTGTCAGACTACACCTATGTGAAGTCAGTCACAGTTGATGAAGGACTAACTTCTGTAGCTACAGCTGACAGAAGACAGGTGAATCAGAAAAAGTGGTGTATGACATAAGAGGTGTATGAACAGGAATCCAAACAATATAGAACTATAGTATCAGCAAGAACATGGAAGATGAATGGTGAGACAGATTAGACTTTTTTCTATCTTTCTCTTCATCCTTACCAATGCAAAGTCTAAGATCAATTTTCCTCTAGGTCAATATTCATGTAAATACATAAAGATGAGCACTAAAATTCTATGTAGAATCAATAAATTCCAAACTAAAAAAGGGAAAAAGAAAATAGAGATTTAATCAATCTGAGAAGTCAAGAAAAGAATTAGGAGAGAGAAAAAGATCTTAAAATCCATAAAACAGTAGAACCACCAAATGCAATGATTAAACATACCTTTAAAAGACAGATAATCTGACTGGCTCTTTTTTAAAAATTGTTATAAGATGATTAGGAAGAGATACATCTAGCAAGTACTAAATTTTAAAACACCAATGTCAAATATACACATAAGACTGAGTAGTTGTATATCAATCAATATGCAGTGTTTATCTCCAACCATGCATTTTTACTAACAGAAAATGCACTATGAATTTGTGTGCATATAACAACACCACAGTATAAGCATATACTGGTATCAGATTTCATTATGACTGCACATTTGTCAATTTTTCTTTGTATTTATATTATAGTTCTCCTAAATAGACAAATAAATTGGTAAGTATGGGATTTGAACTATTAAGTTTATTCAGATAAAAACATCTAGAAGAACCTTGCAGCTAAGAAAAATTTGATTTATATATATTATTTAATTTTATTCATAGATACATAAGACATTTTTGGTTTTCAAGTAATTGATATATAGACCATGATCTGACTGCAATGCAATTAAGCTGACACAATTTTCCACAATAAATTTCAAAAATCTTACATTATTTCACCTCCTTTTATGTTTAATGAACCCCCATGCACTCATCACATAGCTTCATTTATTAATTCAGTCAATTTTGTTTCATCTATACCCCACTTACTTCCTTAGCCCAGTATTATTTTGAAACAAATCTAATAAATCAACCCTCAGAAGCACACACTGAAATATTTACGAATAAAATAAGTGTTCTAACCTATAGGGTGTTTAAAATTCCGGTACTCTAAAAGTTTGCTTTTGTAAATTTTTTTGTTCTTTGTAAGACTTTGAAATAAAGAAATAAGAATGGCCAACAAAGAAGAACTCACTCCATTGATTTCTGCTTCTTTTTGTTTTTATTTCTTCTTTTCCTCTAATTTATGTAGGTAAGATTTTTGTAGTCTGAGATTTTAAATAAGTATTTTCAAATATTGTAAAGGTAACTTGTTTATTTTCAAATGTATTTAAAATGTAAGAAACATTAAGAACCAATTATCAAATGATTTTATTACTTGTGCATTTGCTTTGTTTTTAAACTTCTAGCCAAATGAAAATGAAAAAGGATAACATAATTGAGATAACGCTCCATCATGAGAATATAGTGAACTAGTTTGTCCCTGTCACTGGCATAATTTATTCCCATATCTTAGTAATTTTCTGATATGTAGAAAATTGGAACTTACCAATAATAAAAAATATTAATATATATATTTGAGAGTCTTATACACTAGGCATTCTTTTAGGCATGAGAAAACAGCAATAAACAACCAAGACTCTGCTTCTGGTTATAGCAGAAGTGTTGGGATGGGGTGGGGTTGGGGTAGGATCATAGCAAGCCAACAATATCCCACAAGATTCAAACGGTTTGATAGGTAACTTTTCCCAAATCATTACATTCAGTCTGTATAATGAGTTTATACTCATTTTAGTCTTTAAAAGACAGGGTTTTGTCCCATTGAGTAGCACCTCTTTTTTTGTAATCTCTCAAACTTCACATGTATAAAGTATTTCTATAACTATATATACAAAAATCTTAGATTCAGTTACCAGAATTTTATTTGTGATAGATAAAATAGTGTATCAAAACTGAATAAAGCTTGCTGTGAAAATGCCAAGTTAGTTAGTTATCAGATAATATGCAGAAGTAAATTAGACTAAGATTTAAAGAGAACCATATTCTTATTCCAATGGGGTCACAACAGTCTCTAAGAAAATATAATACACACTCTGGACTATTCCGTTAATAGAAGGGAACTTAACCTGATAAAAGGTGTCTACCAAAAAGCCACACAGCATCTTATGATCAATGGTGACACTAGTTTAGAAGCAATTCTACTAAAGTGAGGAGCAAGACATAACTCCTAGTAGTCAACAATGTACTAGAGCTTCTATTTAACTCATTAAGACAAAAGAAATTAGGTATAAAGAATGAAAAGAAACAAGGCTCTCTTCAGAGCTGGGATGGTTATCTTCTCCTGCCCTGCAACATCAAAACTCCAAGTTCTCCAGCCTTTGGACTCAAGAACAAGCTGCTCCCCTGGTTCTCAAGCATTCAGTCTGAAAGTGGGAGTCACATCATTAGTTCCCCTGGTCCTCAGGCCTTTGGACTGAAACTGATGTTAGATAATACAGGTGGCAGTTATACCATCAGCTTCCCTGATCCTCCAGCCTGCAGACCGCATGACGCTGGACTTCCTGGCCTCTATAAACACATTTGCAAGTTTTATTATCATTCAGGAAAAATTTATTAGACAGATTCTCATTCATTCAGATGCAAAAGCAGCAGGAAAGAGTCCACTGATGTGAAATCAGTATCTTCTTGAGGCAGTGATGCACCAAGCCTACAGAATCATTACTATCTATCCATGGCAAAAGTCCACTCCAAGACTATTGAGTCTCCCATCACAGGGGTTGCAAATATAATCAACACAGGCCAAGAAAAGAGCCAAGTCACAGTAACAGAAGCCTTGGAAAGGGTTTAAGAAATTTTGCAGACCACAGAACTGCCCTCTTCACAACTGACAACTAAAATGAAGACCCTCAACCTACTGAACTTGCCAGGGACCTGATGACTGATGGCTTGGGAAGGTTGCCAGGAAATGAGTATGAGTTTACTAAGAATATGCACCAGAGTCGCAGTCACCTTGTGACGCCAGTAACTGTCTGTGTCAGTCCATTCTCACACTGCTATAAAGAAATACCTGAGATTGGGTAACTTATAAAGAAAAGGAGTTTAACTGGCTCACAGTTCTGCAGGCTGTACAGGAAGCACGATGCTGGTATCTGCTTGGCTTCTGGGAAGGCCTCAGGAAACATTCAATCATGGAAGAAGGTAAAGGGAAAGCAGGCATGTCTTACATGGCCAGAATAGGAAGAGAGAGGGCAGGTGCCAAACACTTTTAAACAACCAGATCACATGAGAACTCTATCACAAGGACAGCACTGAGGGGGTGATAAACCCCCAACAGAAACTGCCCCCATGAACTGATGACCTCCCACCAGGCCCCACCTCCAACATTGGGGATTACAACTGAACATGAGATTTCGTTGGGGACACAGAGCCAAACCATATAACCATCAGTGATTATCTCCCTTATACTGCTCAATTACTTGATAGTGAAGAGAACCGGGATTTAGACATCTTTAAATTATACATAAAAGGCCATTGGTTCACCTGGGCTTAAAGGCCTTTTTCTGGTTTTCAGTATGTGAATTTTAAAACCATTCTAAACCCACTTTTCAGGCCTAGCTCCAAGTGACTGAAGCCAACTACCACTTGTCCAAAGCCTACCATAATTCCACCATGCTGCAGACATCCTGCATGCCACTGTTTTCTTCCTTGGAA
Source organism: Saimiri boliviensis (assembly GCF_048565385.1). NCBI lineage: Eukaryota > Metazoa > Chordata > Mammalia > Primates > Cebidae > Saimiri > Saimiri boliviensis. The sequence goes on from NC_133450.1 coordinate 80,218,201, forward strand.
AGCAAAGAATTCAGGTAGAATTTTGATTTCATGATTTCATTTCTTGCTTGCATTATAGATCCAGTAATTCAACCTTAGTAATATACATTAGGCAAACAGCTATTTTGCAACCAATTTAACAGCATTTATTGAGCTACCAAATTAACCAGCTGTTTTGGTACTGTAAAGACATGGCCCTTTCTCTTACTCTCCACTCCCTCCCATAGCTACAATAATAATTAACGGCATTGTTAAAAAAAAAATGAGTGACTGTAGATGTTATAATTACCACAGATAACCAAGAGCCAATGGCACACTTATTATAGCTACAGACTTGTCTTTAAAGTTTATTAAAATCAAATATTTCTATATTTTTGCAAAAACAAATTAGAAAGATAAAAGAAAATTTAAAATACCCTAAAACAGTTAACATTTTATTAGATTTGCTCCTAAAAATTTTAAGAAGATAAATATATTGCTCTTTTATTAACCCTATTAGAACTTAAAGGAAGAGAGGATGAGTCTTCTCATCCGTGAATATGAAATCTAACGATCAATGTATTCCTACAAATGAGTAGTAAATTAAATACAATTTAATTATAAATGGATTTTTCATAGAACATGCTGATAAAATTCACATACATTAAAATAGCATATTCACTTTAAAATAATAAGAAATGAATTTGCCATACATCACAGAAGATTTAAAATAAAGCCAGAGTAATTTAACTAGTATGGTCTGAGTGTAGACTGTGTATATTTCAGTAGAAGGAACTTGGAGGTGATGATAACCAGCCCAATAGCACCAAACATAAAGCACAAAATAGGCTTAACTGTATGGTATCCAACAGAGGTGACATCACTAATTAATGGAGAACTACTTGGTAAATCTCAGATCCCCACCTCTCATCACAAAAACAATTATTGAGATGAGCTAAATTTTTTTTCTTTAATTTTCCAGGAGACCTGAATCTGAAAAACCAAACTTAAAAGCAGAAAGAAAATACATCTTGATTAACACACAAAAGAAAAGGGCTTCCTAGATAAACCAAAGTTAATTAAGGAAATGTGTTTAAACTATTTGCTTTTTTATGTAATACATGCAATTACTTTAAAATGTAAAACGTACAAGCCACAGATCAAAGGAAACATAATTAGAACAAGAACAGTAAAGGATCAAATTCAAGTAATTAAAGAATTCCTAGAAACTGATAAGAAAAGGCAACCAAGAGTTGTAATTTTCAGATTTGTCACCAAACTACTCATAGAACTATAAATTGGCACAGCCTTTTAGGACATATTGCCAAACTGCTTTCCCAAAATTTGCTTCTGGATCATGGAGTAAATGTATTTTTCCTTCTAGAAACACTTTCCAGAGAATCTCATGTGTGTGTACAAGATATATACAATGACATTTATCTTTTTTTTTTCCCCACAAAAACATTTGGCCTGGAACAATGACATTTATCATAGTAAATGCATAATAGTGAAAAACAGGAATCCACCTGGATGTTATTTTTAAAAAATGGATAAATTGGGCTATAATCAATTTCTCAATAGGTGTTTGTGTTTTTGTGCACACATCTATGTTTATTTACATATACATTTTATATATTATATATTACATATATATTTATATGTGTATTTACATATGTATATATACAATATTTATATGCTTGTATATATGTCATATACATTATACATAGGATATATATAACCATGAATAAGGTAGCTTTTTAAAAACAAAATGGGACAGGAGGAAGTACCAGAAGATACACAGTATCAGAACATTGACATATACATATACATATTTTTTTACAAAAGCCAAGTATACTTAGTCCATATTTTTATAGATATACTATATTGATAATCATAAATATAGGATTCTTCTTTGCAAAACAAACAAACAAACAAAAAATCATTGTGACCAAGAAAACCATCTGGAAAACCACAGAGAAAACATGTTTAAACTATTTTAAACAAACTTATGCAAAGATTTGCTTCCATGAAATGTCTGTTCCCATGTAAAAATACCAAGACTTCCCACACTCAGCTACAAGTACTTATTTATATACCCCAGAAAGTTATAATTCTAGAAATGATGGTCACTAAAGAAAGCTCCTTGGCTTTGGGCCCTGACAAATTGAGTAAACATCAAGAGAAAACTACTACATATAGGGTTCTGGGTGTCAGAGTTTGACAAAGTATAAGAAGAGAGGAATGGAAAGCAACTTCTTTTCTTTCTATGAAACTTCAGGGCTGAAAAAGTATTGACAGTAGAACGTATGGATTCCCAAACACAGACTGACAGCTCTTTTATTTTTTATAGAGCACTGCAAGTGCTCTATAAAGTAACTTGACAGCATTTCCAAGATGGTTTCTGGGCTGGTCTGATGAGTATTTTTTTATTTAATCCTTCAACCATTAATGGAGAAAGAGACATTGATTGTCTTGGAAAAAGTTGTAGAACTAGGGTGGAGTCAAGCCAGAACTATACCTAAGCTAATTTCACTAACTTTAGAGATAGCACCCCACCATACCACATACAGGAAGAAAATCCCTTCTTCCTCAACACTTCCCTTTACCACATGACCCCTGCTGTTAACTTCTCCAAAGTAAATGCTGACACAGAAAGTGCGTGCTTCCTGACTGCAACCTGAGCAGCAAGTCAGGGAGGAGAAGGGAGTTTCCCTGTCTACTAATCACAGTAGACAATGCAAACAGCCTCTGGCTCTCAGCCCCTTCAAAGTCTGCCTTGGCTGTAAAGAACTGCCTGGCCCAAGGTCATTCTCTTCCCCAGAGAGGTCACACCCAGAAACTGGGTGAAGAAGTATAAAAGAGGCAATTCCATTCTGACTTAGGGACAACTCAGATATGCAGTAGTTGCACCAGAACTCTCTGCAAGGCTAGCTAAAGTTCTGTTGGACCTGCCTCCCATTTCTATATCCTTCTCTGCCCAATCTTGCCTCCTTCACTTCACTTTTTTCCCACAGATAATTGATTCCTAATAAATACAACATACCCGAAACTTCATCTTAGTATTTGCTTTCAGAGAACCAAAACTAAGGGAGCTGGTATTGAAAACAGCCTGAGAAACTTGGTGATAAGATGGGGCTTTTGACCGAAACCACTGTGGCAGCTTGGCTTACAATGAGGACTCCATCACTGATAGTAGATGGAACACAAAGACAGCCTCTAGAATGAGATGGAAGTCAGTTCTCAAAGCTGACAGCATAGCCCAGCTGAATATATACTTGGTTGAAGAGGGAAGAAAGAGGCTGTGCCACAAAGGACCTGCAAAGCCCAGCCAGGATGCATGGGCAGAGATCAAGGGAGTACACGTGGAACTGAATTGTAACAGTACTGGTTCGAGGGGGCCAGAATACCCCCAAGTCAATAAACTCTTCACTCCGTCGCCAGGGAGTTAAAATTGGGTACAAAATATTGACGTGGGAGAGATACACAGTATAACATCTTAGCAAAAATTCCAGGAAATAGTATGAACTTCTTACCATTATGACTCCTAGACATATGGAGGAAAAAAATGGCCCATGCTGGAGAAGCAAAATGCTAGTATTTACATGGAAGATGGTTGAGGAATGGATTAAAATGGATAGGAAAGGCAGCATGCTACAATGGCTATACTATATTCTCTTGAAGACCTGCCAGGTGATATACTCCACAAGAAAGCTCACTGGAGACACCATTTACTAAGAGCAGAAAAAAATGCTATTGAGAAGTGTACCAGACTCATTAAAATGTTAACTGATAGCTTTACACTATACATCAGGCGTGATGTTTCAAAAGGTTGTTAATGGCTTACTTACGGTAATGGGGGTAGTAAGACCCCAAACAATACAAGCCAAGCCAAAAGGCCACAATTATCATGGTGAGTGACAAGACTGCAGTGACAATCAAAGGGACCTAACTCACAAAAAAAGTGTGTTGATGGTTGATGAAACATGGCAACTCCAGGAGCAAAATAAATGGGCAGTCAACAAGGATACTACTCAACTTGTACCAAGAAAGGAAACAAATGATGGATGTCAAGGAGCCTGAAGAAAGGCACCCCATTAAAAAATCACAGTTCACTATTCAATTTCTAGACCTGAACCAGTTTTCAGACCCAGTCTCCAGTATAAAGATTACTGCGAAGTCTTAGAAGTATACACGGTAATATTTGATTCTTTTCCCTAAAGGGTCTTTTGGCCACTTACTCAAGGAAACAATACATTGAGAAAAAAGAGAATTCTCAAACATTTTCAGGATTGTTCGGAAGTGGGTATGAACTGATAATGAAACCTGGAAGCCCAAAGCAATAGGATGGCCCTCTGTTAGAGTTAAGGCTCATAAGGGCCAGATAACGAATGGCTAAAGTCCACTTTACAGTGGGTCTGCTTGATCTGCAGACCTATGTCGTGATCATTTCCACACTTCCAGGATGTGTGATTGGACTTAGCCTGTTTGACAATTGGTGAAACTCCTCTAGTGTTGCTGCTTTCCCCTATGAAATCTTTAATGCTACAGGCTATGCGGAAGCTTCTAAAACTGCCCCACGAATAGCCAAAGGAGTAAATGAAAAACAATATTACATCTTCAGGATAGTGGATATTAGTGCCACCTTTAAAGATTTCAAGAATGCCAGGTTAGTAATTCCCACTGTAACTTTGTATAATTCACTCGATTCCTACAAATGCCAGACCTAGCTATGCGACAGACTATGAAAGTTGTAGACTACCAAAAGCTCAACCAAGTAATAGTCCCAATCATGTCCACTCACCCTAACTCCCAATAATTCACTTGGGAAGCTTAATTTATGGTTTCTTTCTCTTCCAGTCCTTGAAAAGTTGCAGCAGGGAAAGGTCCTGATGCCCAAAGTACTAACACTTTAACAGAAAATAGCAAATATCTCATTGAATTTTAAGCTATAATTGGATCAAGGGCACTTTGACCTACTTGTATCCAGGAATTAAAAAGTAAGAAATAAGTCACAATCTTGGTAGAGGAACTTGACCCTGATCATCAGGAGAAAAACTGCTTTTACACAGGTGTCCCACTTCAATACTTCTTGGGACTCAGTTGCCCAATTATCACTATAAATGGAAAGATTCCTACAACCCTAGCCAGAGAAGGGCATGGTAACCATGGGCTCAGTCACTCCAGAGTAAGATCTCTGAGGAGCTTAATAGCTACCCCTGACTTAAATTGCTGCTTGATATGGTTTCTATGTATTCTAGAACCTAGAACATAGTTTATATTGGTTCCTGGGTATCTTTATTTTCCATGATATAATGGTAAAAGCATAAACATGGCTTTATTGATTTGCAAAATGTATGACTTTCCACAACACGGCACCTCATTCATAAAGGTAGCCTGTAGGATTTTGTTGTTTAGAAATACAGTCCCTCTGAAGTAGGGAGAACCAAAAAGTGAGCTTATGTACTTGGTTATTTCTGTCTCCTCTCTTTAAACACAACTGGAAACTCGAACTGTGATATCTGTATAAACACTGACCAGCAATTTATTTTCTCTCTAGGATCAGAAGCGGGAGGCAGTGCACCTTGAGGAAGAAGGTCTTTAAATAAACAGCATACATTCAAGTGAGGCCCCCTAGTGGCTGAGGAAATGTTAGTCAGATACTTTTCCAGACTAATTTCTACCAATTTCGATGGTGGAAACTCTTGGGGCAACCACCCGACATTTCGTTCCATAGATCTTTACCATTTGTTTTCTCATTTCTACCCTTGCAACGCAGATCTGCACATTTCTGGGGCATTACGTCTTAGACTTACTAAATATTGAGTCTAGGATCATCTCCCATTGGTACTGGAGGCAACACAAATAGTGTTCTCTCCACATTTATTTCCCCAGGCTCTTTCTACAGGTTTAATAGACAAGGATGATATACACATTTAATACTATTTAAAAATCACCTCCTGACCACACTTCTACGTACTTGAAAATGGATTCTCAACTTCTTTTGCATGATTTCTATTACATTTTTGTCATTCTGGGCTTCAATACACTCTATATATTCACTAGAGCATTGTAACACAGTAATTTTATCTTTAGTGTACTGTTTTGGACTTTAATAGCCAGATTTCTAGTTCAAACAAGAATTCGACAGAACTTGTGGTTCAAGTTGAATGGAGTTTGACTGAATAACCCTAGTTCACCATGCGGAAAAAATGTTGGTTACTATAGCTTCAAATGGTAGCATATGTAGACAATGAGATTTCTTGTGCAAATGGTTTGTCTCCAAAACTTCACCATCTTCTTAAGAGCAAAGTTCAAGGGACAAAGTAATTTTTAAGATGCTGATCTTTAAGAAACATTTCCTGTATTTTAAACTAAGCAAATATATAGTCTGAACATCTAAAATGTACATCCTATAAATACTAAGTTATTACGTTACAGCATGATTAAAGACACAATCCGTGTCAGTGATTTCTGGATTTTGCAAAGGCAGAGGGGGCCATAAGAGGGGAATGGAGCAATATAGACTCCTATATTCTAATACTTCTCAGATTCCTACCACACAGTAATCAACAGTAAGGATACCATGATAATGTTACCATGACAACCCTAGGAACAGACAGAATGGAAATGGAAGAGACTCTAGATACTGGTAATAGGTCAGCTATTACTCCCACAAGTCCTGTTTGATCAGCAAACCAGTAACCTCACGTCATTACCACATGTTTAGCATAATGGTTAGTACAGGTAAACATTGGTGAGTTATGATCCTTCTAAGTATTCATCAACGTCAACCAACTAAGAGCAACACTATAATACTTCAAATTTAGATGTGTTTTTTAAAATTAAGGAATAAAGTTTCAATCTGATGTTGTTTTGTAGATCAAGCTAAAATATAAGGATGTTGTAGGTTCTCTGAGAATTATCGTAAATGACTAACCTGTAAGTGTTTAACACCCTTTCCCTACCATTCTAAGCAAATATTTGAATCCTTATTAGCATATGTGAGTGACTGGTTAATAGCAGATAAAAAAGAACTTACTTTATTTATAATTTGTTAATGAATCCAAATCATTTTGAGCATCAATAGATGATTAGGAAAGTGCTCCTTCCTGAACTACAGGTATTTATTCACTCAACATTCAAATGTTATCAACCTTTTAGTATCGTTCAAAATCCATCTCAAAACTTGCCAAACCACCATAGCCCCTAGGGTTTATGCTCTCCCTGAACCATCACTTATGTGTCATGACAGAGTACATATTACAACTAAAGCTCCTTGTGGATCCCAGCATCTAAACTGTAAAGAAAAACAAATATCTAAGTGAAATTTGTCAATTAATATTTTTGGACTCACATAAAATCACATTATGTTAAACCTGAGTGGATCTGAGGTCATCTAGTTTTACCCTCTTCACATAAAGCTTCTTTGCATAGAAAGTGATTTTCCTGAAGTCAAAAGATCACTGCACAGCAAATGTATGCCAGAAATATAGACTCTTGGCCCTGAATAGATAGCAAATACTTTGTTGTTTCTGGATGAGATCTTCTGGAATCCTCTAAGACGATGCCCTCTGTGTTACCTGGTTTTTATAATCCATGACTATGTCAACATGCTACAGAGATGAAAAACAAATTGCTTTGATTTTATACACTATTTCTGGCACAGAGATCGGTCACCTGCTTTTCCCAGCCCAGTCTGTAATGCCAGATTTATGGCATTTTTAAATTCTGCCTGCTAATCCCTTGCTACTCTGCTTTTCCAAATCAAATTCAGTCAGACTTACCTAGCTCTGTCTGAATGTGTCCCTTGATTGAGTGATGTTAGTTCAAGAAAAAACACTCAAATCAATTTAATGCAAATTCCCATTCACAGCCTGGTTGACCCATCAGGATACTGACAATAATGGATTGGAGTACTTAATTCCTAAGGCATGTGACTCATCGAAGGCTTAGTAATCAATTTCCATTGCTGCGACTGCATAATGTGTCTTTGGTGCTCTTTAGCTCTGGAATACCAAGTGCCTGTTCATTTTCTTAAGGCCTACACATTCCTTTCCAAACAGAAAAGCCCTGTTCCTGTCTCTGCAATCATTTCCTTATCTCAATTTCCATATGCCACCCTGGCAAGGTGTCCCACCTATGAAGGCTTTAGATCAATAAAAATAATTGGCATGTTTTTTCTCCAGTTGCAGATGCCTGAAGTAGATTATGTGCTGCTCTGGCACACAACAGAAAGATGAAATGGAGGCTGGTCACTGCCTCTATCCACATTAGCTATTAACTCTCTATAGGACAGCCAATAGGCATTCTTATAGTTTGAACCCTGTTTCCCAAGATCCCCAATCTGTTTTATTCTCTAAGCATTAAACTGAATGGGAAGCATAAAGAAATAGGCAACAAGCAGATGTCCTTTCCATTTGAAGAAAGGCATACTGTGTTCCACCCAGACTGTGTCTGCATTTGCCATGTTTTGTGTCTCTTCTCCTGCGACCAAAGCCTTATGTTGAGATCAGATTATGCCCTGGGAATTTTCTTTGGCAAGCAGGTAAGGTTTTGTCTCAATTTTTAACTCTACAGGCATGAAAACTGGTAAGAAGTTAAGTCAAATAAGTCTGCAGAAGAGAAGCCATCGTTGTACTAACTTTTGTCTACAGGAGCCAAGTGCTTAACCATAACTTTGTTTTTCCTGAGGTAGGAAACTAAACAAGTCATATTTCCTCTATGTACTTGTATTCCCCAGGTGTGGAACACTGTATGTGTCACCAAGTCGTTCATGAGAGCTGCAGTGGGCATTCCATTCAGGATGGTGTTCCTGTCACTTTATGAACAATTAACGAAAGTATTAAAGGAGCTAATCATGCCTCTGAAAATATAATATTTCCCTTGTCTTTATCTCTTCTGATTTAAATTTGTGTCCTCTCATTTTATAGAGTTAAAAATCATTTATGAGAAAACAACGCCTAAACAAGAATTAGAGTAAGATAAGGATATTAGTAAATCTGTAAGGTTACACTCTATTCTGAGTCAGTCAGAATCTAAGAAGCTTGAAAAAAGTACTTGTAAAAGTGTAGGGAATAAAAGTACTTCCCAAAATTATGTGGATGCCATTAGCAGGAAATATTCTTGCAGTGGTAACCCAGTGTTGTCTTAAATTTATATATTTATATTAATATATATGTGTCCATAATATATAATATATACATTTATATATTTATATACAGATATATTTAAATATATTTTGTGTGTTAAATGTATGAGACATAATACTCTACAATTTAGCTAGGAGCAAACTCCTTCCTCATAAAGCTTACAATATAATGAGTATTCAGTGATAAAGCAGTCTCCTATACATATACATATACATATGTATATCCTACATATACATTATTAATTATATTAAAATGTTTCTCTTGCCTTTTTGGTTCTTTGGAATTGAGTATAATAGACCCTTTTTTCCATTTTTAAGGAAAAATAACAATACATGCATTTTAATACTACATATGGAGTACATTGTACACTCAGTACTTTAAAACAGGCGGCCCCAAACTACGGCCCGTGGGCCGCATGCAGCCCCCTGAGGCCATTTATCTGGCCCCCCTCCACACTTCAGGAAGGGGCACCTCTTTCATTGGTGGTCAGTGAGAGGAGCACAGTATGTGGTGGCCCTCCAACGGTCTGAGGGACAGTGAACTGGCCCCCTGTGTAAAAAGTTTGGGGACACCTGCTTTAAAACATCACAAGTTTGTACGTATAAACTTGTGGGGTTAACTTGTAAATGTAAGGTTAAACCAACAAGTTTGTAAATATAGGGTTGAACCAACATGTCTGTTTGAATATGACTGTATACACAGGTTCATTCTTTTGTGCATCAAAACTGATATTCTGTCCTGAAAATGTCTTTAATCTTAGCAAGGGAAAAGCACACATAGTCAGCTACCTTCTAAAATCAAAACTACAAAAGACTCAAAGTTCTATCACTAAACAACAGAGACTATATAAGCCCCTAAAATTTTCCAGAGGGGAGAAATAAGTCACCCAAAAAAAAAAAAAAAAAGGAATGAGAATCAGAATGTCTTTGGAACTCTTAACATCAACACTAGCCATTTGAAGGCTATATATAGCACAATGTCTTCAAAATTCTGACCAAAAAAAGGGCTGTTCTACCCACACACTTGATTGGTGGTTTACAGAAGCAGAGGAATCAAAGTTGAAAAAGACATTTTCAGACCTGAAACTAAAATATACCTCTCATGCACTTTGTCTCAGTTACTAATGAAGGATGCACTCCATCAAACCAAGTTTGCAAACAATGATGACAATAATAAAATATATGATTCATGAAAGAGGAGCTTGAACATTGGAGAGCAGAGAAATTAAGTCTCAGATGAGTAATAAGTCATGTCCAGAGAAAAATCAATCCTTACAATGCTACAGAATAGAAGGCTGCCAGGGGGGTGACTTATCTAAGAAATAAAAGGTGCAATAGATTTAAATTTTTGATTTAGAAAAATCAATTGGTGTTTCACAGCTCATCTGAAAATTTTAGAAAATAGGCACATGGAAAACTAAACATTGAACAATAAGAGAATCTTAATTATAGTATACTACCTGGCTCAGCAGAGAGCAATATTTCTATAGTCAAACTGCAAATGCCAACTACATTTGAGAAAAATAAATTATAATAAAGATGTTGAAAAACTTATACGATTGTGTAGACCAAGGTCAGGGATAGGCAGTTGGACTAATTCATCAACATCCACAATAGGATGTAATATCCCAACTAAAAAAATCAAGAAATAAAACACATATTATTTACACACAAGGAGGTAAATTTCAGATGCAATGCCAAGAGTTGGAAGTGGTTTCCTCTAGGGTGCACTAGTAATGTGGGAGAGAGAGGGTAGAGAAAGGGTTCATTGTTTTTTCTTGAATCTTTTAGCACTACTTGACTTTTTAACTCCATGAATGTATTACTTCGGTTAATGCTTCATTAATTAATTTTAAGACATTTTGATTGAAAGGATCCCCCAAGTACTGAGTAGGAAGAAAAAATTTTTACTCATACTTACACCAAAAACTTTATCATTGTTGGAATTTCTTAATTATACCAACTTTCAAAAAGAAATTTCTTAAGTAATAATCCTACTTAATGTCAGATTTTTTGCAACAATGCTTCTCCATTGTATTTTGTCTTGTTGCTGTCTCTGCATTCAGTGCATCAAGTTCTGAGAGAAAATTTTGAACTGATGATACCTTCACATGTGAGTGATAGTTTGGCTGTACATATGTGGATGTATATAGTAGGTGTATATATTTATGGTGTACATGAGATGTTTTGATACAGGCATGCAATGTGAAATAAGCACATCATGGAGAATAGGGTATTCATCCCCTCAAGAATTTATCCTCTGATTACAAACAATCCAATTAAACTCTAAGTTATTCTAAAATGTTCAATTCAGTTATTACTGACTATAGTCACCCTATTATACTATCAAATAGGTCTTATTCATTCTAACTATTTTTTGTGCCATTTATATTTCTACCTTTCACCTACCCCACTCTTCACTACCCTTCACAGCTTATGGTAATCATTTTTCTACTCTATATAGTCTGTCTGTTTACAGATTTGAAAGTCAAAGTCCTAATACAAAGAAGCTGGCACACCCAATGAGATATTTTATAAACAATCCCCTTTATTGGACTTTCCTTAAAATGTGAATGGGATATAATGGTGAAAATGCAGGGGAAGGGGCATGCAGTATTCTCTGGGTTTAACAACAGAGGAAAACATTCCACCCCCAGGCACAAAAAATCCTAGAAGAGGATAGTTATGAGAGCCCAGAAAAGTTAGACAGAAGAAAATTAATAGGCTGTATCAGATCTTAACACTTGGAAAATTCTCCTTTCAAGCAGCAATGTTTCAATAATCTAGGATTGTCTGCTCCTGAAAGAATCCATTCATATTAATTGATGTTAAAAGAGCATTTACATAATATGATAAATGTCATTCATTATCTATGGGTTGAATCTACAAACCAAAGCATGGAAGACTTAGTTGTAATTTATTTTTAAATCAAGTTTTGACATTTACAATCTTTTCTGTAACTATAATTAACAGATTAGTAGAAGAGGTAAGAGGTTGGGTAAATTTAGTAAATTCTTCATTTTTTTCCAGCAGAGACAATAAATTCTGTCTAAATTCTCACTCTTTTACTTCTTGACTTAGCAACTTTAAAATTATGATGCAAACAGAAAATCAGTATTACATGATTGCCTCTTGGTACTAGTACTGGAGCTGGGGAAGTCTTGAAATTCATATTTTATATATTTCTCTAGTGTTTGAATAGTAAGCCAATGTATACAACATGGTAAAAACAGTATGGAAATACCAGTAAGGACAGCATTGCAGTTGTCCAGGAAAAAGATATAGGAGGCAGAGGATTACTGTAGAGCAAGTGAGGCACAACTTCATCTGATGTCTCCCAGCACTGCTAGGTTTTTAAAGTTTTGTTAGTAACTTGGTCATCAGCATGAGAAATGTCAGGGAGTAGGAATAGAAAGAAGATAAAAATCCTAAATTTATCCTTGTTTAAGCCTGAAATGATCAATTTATTCAATGATTTCAGTTTGAAGTGTTTAGAATATTTTATATTCATACCTAATGGGGACTCATTAAGTTCAGTTCTAAAGAGAGAGAGAAAGAGAGAGAGAGAGAGAGAGAGAGTGTGTGTGTGTGTGTGTGTGTGTGTGTGTGTGTGTGTGTGTGTCTGTTTATGTATAACAGGTATGAATTCCACAGGCCACAACAAATGTGAAAACATGCAGTCATATATATACATGGTAGAAAGCACTGGATTTCAGTTCCAAAAGCACTGTGCTGGCAATGGAGAATAAACTGTGGCCTGAGAATGCGAATGCCTGTAAGTTACTATATTACCTAGAAATGCTTCCTGCTACAAGAAAATCCAATGTGGAGGTGACTTTTAAAATACAAGTTTATTTTTCTCACACAATAAAAATTCTAGAGCTTAGCTCAACATTGATGTTAGAAGCCCAGGAATTTTACTGATCCATCTTTAAAATGTTGGATTTTGTCCACAAGCTTTTCAAGGCGGTCTCCAAGCTTCCCATTTGAGTTCCAGACAGAGGAATGGGGAAGGAGCAAAAGATCTATTGCTCCTAAGGTTTTGCCAAGGATGGCATCTCTTTCTGAATGAAAAGAACAGTGTTTCCCTATAACTCATTTGCCCTGACTCATGTTCCCCATCCCACATGCCCACATTTATGTCAATCTGAGGAAGCAGATCAATGAGTGGTTTAGACAAATCATGATTTATCAGCTGAGTAAGCGCCTAACCTCCCCAAAGTCATAGAGGAGCCCCTACCTGCTCCTTAGAAACTAGGAGTTTCTTAGGCGTCAAAAAGACATTGGTATAGAAGCGATATATCCCCTATACCTATCTTTTCTAACTCAGGCCTACTGGAAAAAATACTTCATATTCTATTAAGGTGACTTAAATTTCTATGTAGGATTTTCCCCATTCAGTTTTCTTTTCCACTTATGGATCCCAAAATGAATCTCTAATCATAATTCATCTTAAGTTATTTATTGAAACAGAGTGACATCTGAGACAGCCAATCGTATGGTTGACAGCTAGATAAGAGTGATGTGGGTTCCTGGAGTGAAATGAGATGGTCTGAGGCAGAAAATCACAGGAAGGAGAGCTAGTGGAATCAATATAGGTAGATGCCAGGGAATCATCTTCTTTCCAAAGTCAGATGAACAGCTATTGTACCCTATCAATATTCCTTTATATACCCTGCAGGAAGGAGGGTAATGGTTATACCACGTAAAGCGCTAAAAACTAGTATTGCTTTGGCAAAGTTATACATTTTTTAAAAAGGTAAATATGGCCATTGATAGAACGTCCCAATATATCTACAGCTAAACCAATAGCATTTTGCTGACAGTGAATCTCTTTCAAAAAATCTAATAGCCACCTGCTATAACTTTATACACGATGTCAATGAGCTTCAGGATTTGAATTGTGAACTTTCAGAAACTCCATATGTACTATTTTTCATTACATTCAGTTGTATGCAGAGAGATATAGGAGTTTTTATAACGCTGCATAAGTGCAGTCTTGCTTTTTGATGGAGTTTCAACAAAAGAACTAGTTTATTACACCCTCGAGCTACATCCCTATTTGATATGGTACAGTAATGAGATTTTTAATACTTATTAACCTCATGAATTTTGCAAACTGCTAAAATTGAAGAAAGGAACATCTATTGCATTGCTGACACTTTATTCAATGACTCTGTCTAATGTGTTAATATTACTGTTATCTCCTTTTGAAAGCTAAAATAATATTGAGCTATTCTTGATTTTTTGACACAAATCCTTCTGACCATAAAGAATCATTATTTGCATTCAACTTGGATACAAGTCTTAAAACAAAGCCTCACATTCCTTCAGCTAAAATACACCTTCCTCTTTTCATGACTAACAAATTCCTAGCTGGTGCCAAAATAACGGCTTTTAAAAAAGTATTTTATATAAAATATTTTGCATAAAATATTAACTTGATCTTCTCCTTCCATATCCCAATTAAAACTTTTACAATTAAAGAAACAAGACTTAGACTAGATAACATCCAATATTTAAGTACTTATGATATACCAAAGTCGTAAGTGATTTACATAAACAAAATGTTCACAGTGATCCTAACATGCAGATATTTTTTAACTCTTAAGCTTCAGTTTCTGTATCTGTAAAATGAAAACAGGTAATATTACCATATCATACAGTACCACATAATAAATGACGGAGCTTTCCTTGTTCAAAAGCTCAGCCTTCCCAAACTCTCCAATTGCTCTGGGCTCACACTGTGGAAAGAAGACCCTTCCCTCCATCTGTTCCTTCCTAAAGACTTAAAAATGGAACTTTGCTTCTTAGGTTTCAGAGTTACATCCAGGAAACCAAAAAATCTGTAAGCAATGAGAACCAGTACAAATTTATTTGGCCTGGGGTAATCAAGAAAGGAGTCACAGAGAGTACCACACTAAAAGAGCTTTAAAAACGAGTATGAGTACAAGTTAGTCTGAAATACTCTCCATACTACCTATGCTATTGAGATCCTGGCTGTGAAAACTGTTTATAATTTTTGTTCCAAGAAGTGTGAATTCTCTAAAGCAGCACTACCTAGTAGAACTTTCTGTGATAACAGAAATGCTCTATATTTGTCCTGTTCCAAAATGGCAGCCACTAGCCATATGTGGATTTTGAGTCCTGGAAATGTGGCTACTGACTGAGGAATTTTTAATTCTACTTAATATTAATTAATTTAAGCATAAATAACCATATGTGGCTAGCGGTTCCCGTGTTGGGCAGCACATATCTAGAGTTATTCAAATATGGCCTGTTTTAATGCCTTGAACCTTAGACTCTGTAGGAGAGACAGAGGGATACTCAGGTGGAAAATAATGTATATGAAGCAGAAGGCTTAAACAAAAAGATATTACATGCTTGCTATTATCCTCTAATTATTATCCTGAAGGCAGTAATGACTAGTAGAGAATATCATTATTCCTTTTGAGATCCCTTTAGAAACCTTCTGTGTATTATATGTGTAGATAGATGACAGACAGACACAAAGATAAAAAGAACTTGGTTTAAGCAACATGTTATGTTGGGAAGATGTTTCATTTATTCAACATTTGTATCAGAAGAGAGTGTTCCTCTATCTATTCTTGCTAAGTATTAAAGAAAAAAATTACTGACACTTGTTTAAACAGTACTATTGCAATAGGTGTCAAGATTATCCCAATGGAAGGGAAAAATTGGGCTCAATCTGAATATAGTAGACAACTGAGGACTTATAGCCAAGAAGCTGGGAGGAAGGGAGGCACAGGATGGAAAATAAAAGGACATGTCAAGGGTAAAAGATTCTTGCTAAACCAACTTAACAAGATTCTTGGCTTAAGGCAGGCCAGGATGATCAATTATCACCTAGGGGATGATGGGAGATGAAGAATTTGATCAGTTATCCAGGGTGATCAGTATCCTTATCCTCTCCATCAATGACTGATTGCCAGCTTGCTGACCGTTTTGTCACTAGAGCACCTAGCACATAGTGCTAATGAAAAATGCTGTGAGTGGTGAAAAGCTTATTTTTAAGAAAAGTTGAAACAAAGAACCTGTGATTCTCCACCCATGCTGTGTTGACATACCTACCTTTTAGGGTCGCCTGTGGAAAAGCAGCATTTTAAGAATGACTATCAGAAAGACCTATCCCCTTTTGCTCCAACCTCTGAGCAAACCTCCCATTTCTTTTTTGGGTTTTGTTTTTTGAGATAGGGTCTCACTCTGTCACCCGGGTTGGAGTGCAGTGGCGCCATCTCGGCTCGCTGCAACCTCTGCCTCCCCAGTTCAAGCAATTCTCCTGCCTCAGTCTCCTGAGTAGCTGGGATTACAGGCACACACCACCACATTCAGATATTTTTTGTATTTTTAGTAGAGATGGGGATTTCACCATGTTGGCCAGGCTGGTCACAAACTCCTGACCTCAGGTGATCTGCCAGTCTCAGCTTCCCAAAGTGCTGGGATTATGGGCATAAGCCACCGCACCTGGCCAAACTTCCCATATCTGATTCCTCCTCTGTTACCAGCTCAGCAACTATAGACTTTATTAGTGACTGCTCATCTCAGCTGCTATGTTGTCTCTAATATTAAGTTCCCAAAAACTTCCTGGCCACTAGAATTGGCTCATTTTAAAGAAGGAAACAGGCTATTTTTATTTTGCATTCCCTTGCAGAATCAGCTGAGTGTACAAGGTAAGAAATTAATGGATGAAATATTCATTTTCTATAGCAGATATTCATAAACATGAACTCTCATAGGATACACAGGGCTTTTCAGAAGCTGTTGAGAACACTTTGTGGTAAATAGTTTACACCGAAGCCAAGCTGTTGAGGATAAATAAAATATTTGAGGTCACATTAAAACCTAAAATCTTCAGAGGGTGATACATAAACTTACAGTGGATTTAAAAAAATAGCTTGGCTTAATCGTGAATAATGGCTTGGTAGTATTGTAATTTGGAGTAAGGGAGGAAACGGCTGTAGTTTAGAACCAGACCTATAATGAAATATCTCTGTATCCTCCTTTTGCTCAAACACTAAAACGTGCGGTGAGAAAAAATGCAGAAGCCCTGAGCAAGATAATGGGATTTCTCTTAATTTGATTTGCTATGGAGAATGCTGGCCTATTTAATAGATCCATGTGGAGTTGCTGTTTATATTTCAGTTTCTAATTAGCATAGTCATTCTGAAGCCTCTAGCTGACTTCCCCTTCCATCTAAATCTAATTTGGCCTTGAGGAGGGTTATTAGAGCAGCACAAGGAGCACAAACAAAGGAAAATGTCTGCCAAACAGCAGGCAGGCTTAATGCATCCGGGGCCAGCGCTGAGGCCAGCAGCCAGAGTGGCGTGCAGGACTGCGAACAGCAGGAGGCGTAGTGCCTGGACAACAAATCAATCACCAGTCTCCCCTCGACCCGGCCAAGCCTGTCTCACCCCAGCCTGTGCTGCCTGGCCAAGGCAATTTCATAATGAAAAAGGGATGATACTGAGGGATGTGAAAGCTATAAAGAAAAGATTTAAAATTGATTTGAAAGTTTCTAAACTAGGCCACAGAATGGATGGTCTGTATTGAAGTAAATGCTTAGTCTCTCTCCTAAAACTCCTTGTAAAGAGTGACATTTCAATTTTCCCTGGCTTTGGGTAGCTTGATTTTTTTTTTTTTTTAGCTCTACAACTCAGCCTTTGAGAAGCACCTTCTAGCATTGATAATAAAGTATACTGAGTGGGGATATGGACAACATTGATAAAGAGGCACTAATCCTAATACTCTGTGAAAAATAGTCTGAAAGCAGATTCTGTCCCAAAGGGGAAGAAAGAAGAATGCTAAACATGACTAGCAGTGACCTATTTTTCACCAAGCAATTGGACCTGACGTACATTTTGACTAACACGTTGTTCATGGAAAAGAGCAAAGGACTTCAACTCTTTCCAAAGGACTTCAACTCTTGAACTCTTCACAAACTTACAGTTCTATGATGATTCCAAAGAAGAGAGACATAAAGTTATTTGGAGAAGATTTAGGGGGCCAAATGGCACTGATCTGGCAGGTCCCCTATAGGATCTACTGTTATAGTTAGTGATTTATCTTAACAGGTTTCTACAACCTTTATAAAGTTGGTGGAAGTAGTGTTTAAGGGCTTAGAGAGCCTTGTTCATAAAGGTCTACAGGAGCTCTGATGAGCCTAACATATTGCAAAACTTTCCCCTACTGTGAGGAACAGAATGCTAATGTTCTGAATCCGTCCTTTAGCCAGAACAGTGAGAATTACAGCTCACCCTAAAACACATGGAAAAGCCTCTAGGATGAAAGTCTGAAAAATGTATCTTCTCTTTAAATACATGTCCATCAAGAATTTACTGCATTCTGACACTGTTAAGAGCTGCAGACACATGAGCTTCACATATCCCTGTGAAAAAGAGAAATCAGATAATTTTTCATATAAAAGAAGGTTTGCAACTCATCGGAAAACTTCTGCAGTCACGAGAGAGCAGAGGGGAGGTTGGTTAAAAAAAAAACCAGATGGAAGCATCTTTTCTAGACATTTATTAGTGAAGGTAGACGTAGACTTCAGATAGAAGGTGAAAACGTTCAAGATCCTTTGTTCACAACAATAGTGGTGATATGAACTAAGCACTCTACTTAACGTTCAAAAACCTCTTCTACTTTTGAACTGTTTACTCTTTCTACTCTCCCCTACTTCAAAAAGACTTTGCTTCAATCTCATGACCCAGCTGCCCAAAAGAAAACGTCGGTTTCCTCACTACCCTCAGCACCCGTTTCTTCATCAGTCAAAAATTGATTGAATGAATGTCTAAGTGACTTGTGGTGATTTCTTTTCCTCTTGATCTCTGTGAGGAGTTAAAATATATCAGGAGTCAGGCCTAGGCTCTCATCTGCTTGCCTGCTTCTCACACATTTGCTTACAAGATCTCTCCAGCAAGTTCAAATACTATCTACTAAGCTTTGAGATGCCTGTAACTATGCGTAGAAATGCCAAGTAGATGATTAGATAAATAGGTCTGTCAGAAGGCGCCTCTATACCTAAAGAAAGTAAATCTAAAATGGAAACCATAATTGGCTCTGCCATCTCCAAGGGTCAATACCCATAACCTACTCCTCTAGATTCCCAGGCTCAGCAAGACAGCAGCAGCCACTGTTGCTTATGTCAGGAATCTCCACTTGCTCTCTGAGAGAAAGTCTTGACAGTTTACCCCAGCACATCTGTTCTTGATTATGGAGGCTTTCTAAACACCGCCTTCCCCCACCCTACCTCACCAATCCTAGCTACCTCACCTCCCAACCAGACCACTGCACTGGGCTCTAAAATTGCCATTTCCCAGCCCATTCTCTGCACAAAATCAGAGAGGCCTGTGTACATGAATCATCACTCTTCTGTTTTAAGACTTTCAGTGACTCTTGGGGATGAGAGCCTTTATCCTACTTGGTCCTCATTGGACCTTATTTTGTCCTGTCAATGCTTTTCTTCCTTTTCCATCTTCCCTTGCCTCAGTATGCTTTTTTCACAGCAGCCTTCTTTCAACTCCTCCAACAAGCAAAGGTCTTTTCCACATTGTTCAGTTGTTTGTCTCTAAGGAAGTTCCCAACATACCCCCAAGTCCTTCCACCTTTCATTAATGCAACAATTAGCACCCAGTATATAATAGTTGCTCAATAAAGGTCTGTTTATGAATTTTTAATAAATGCAAGTTCTTACTTTCATTGCACTTAGAATAACAAATTAAGTGAAAGCTTTGTCAGATGTGACAAGTTCTATATAAAATATTAACCCAGTCTGAGAGAGACAAGGAATGACTGAGAGGAGGGTGTTGTCATTTTACACTGGGTGATTGGAGAAGGCCTTGCAAAGGTCTCTGACAGAGACGTAGAAAGCATGACAGTGAGCCAATCAGCCATCTTGGTAAAACATTTCAGACAGAGGGAACAGGAAATGTAAAGATTCGCAGTGGATATGCAACACAGCAAGGCGGCCACTGTGGTGGAACAGAGGCAGAAGGCAGCAGGAGACAAGGTCAGCAAGGTGGCGTATTGATCAAGTCGGGAACAATGATGGCTGCAGAACTCTGAAAAGCAGGTCTCTTGCCTCCAAGTTAGGACAAACCCTGAGTAATAATTTATATTCCAAGCACTTACTAAGCAGAACACCTCATAAGGGAAAGGGAGTAAACTCTCAGGCACTTTTGGCTTTCTACACCCGCATTCTGAGCATCAGCAAATAGCTATTTCTGAATGAGAATTGCAGGCACAGGCTGTTAGAAGAGCACACCAAAGCTAATCAAGAGGTGCACAGAAACAGCAAACTATAGTAAAATGAATCCAAGGGGACCCAGGTGGAGCACTAACAGTTTCCACTACAGATACGGTTTCTTTGCTTGCTGGTGTGACAAGAGGTTTCTCACTTAAAGAACCAAGGTTCTGGACAGAAATCACTGAATGCATTTCTTTGACAGAAACTCAAGCTTTTCTTGGGGTATGAAAAAGGACCCAAAATACTTAGTTGCCATAGTCCAGGCAATGGGGATGCTTATTACTACTGTACTGTCAATGTGCAGTCATTTTAGAGGTAGGGAACAATTTTAAGAGACAATACATTCTGTTTCCAATTCAACTGCTAGGAGAGACACATCATCACACCCAAAATTGCAAGGTGCCTCTAGTCTGACATTCCATATCAAAGTCTACCCATCTCCCTCAGTGAAGCTGCTTTTTCACTGCCTCTCTTTTCTAGGCCCTCAAACAAAAAAGAGCCCATTATGCACTCTCTTCTCTGCAAGTAAACAGAATTTAACTATATCTCAAAGGTCTGGGTCCTCATAGAAGGAAATGCCTTCCATGCCTCAAACTTTCCTGATTCTCCCAAGGGAGACTGAGGTGACCTTGGCCTGCTCTCATGATCTCAAGGTGAAGTAGTCACAGGTGGATCAGGACCTCAAAGATGATGAAGTCTGCTTTGCTGAGATGAAATATTTAAGATTTAGCATTGGGCTTAAATGCACAATAGTCACAAAATCTGGGTCAAGGGGAAAGAAGACTAATTAAATGATTCATAGTTTCTCCTGGAATTTCCCTCTGGAGAGAAGTTACGAAAAGAGTTATATGTTGTCTTTGTGGATGTGTGTCACCATGCAACTTCATTCAGTAAACGGGCTTGAGACAAAAAGATAACCAACTGTTCTCTACTTACAGTCAGTATAAAGCTGAATGTTCTTCTTGCTTCAGTGTGGGTTGAAACCTGGGGATGAAAACAGGTATTCATAAGCTTTGAAAGTTGAAGGAGAAAAGAGTTTCATATAAGCAGCATTTCAACATGAATGAGATTGTCCTGAGAAATGCCTCAGTTCCATTACCAGGAAATGAGTGTTAGTCTGTTTCCCGTAGCCAGTCAAAGGGGAACTAGACCCGTAGAGGAAGAAAAACTATTCTACTCACACTGACATCCCTGGAATTAGCCAACTCACTCTGAGCAAGTTTACATGTTGGAAAACACCACAATCCTAAAGGTTATCTTTCAGAGGGCCCCAGTTTTCTAAATTAGACTCAGAAGTCATATGTTGCCTTACAGTCTGCCTCCCAGGGAATGTAACCTGCAACAAAGATTAGCAGGCAGCAGGCCTATTAGTGAGTGCTGTTGGGACCCACGCCCATGGGAAAAAATAAACAGATTGAGCTAAAGTAGAAGTTGACCAGCAATGCCAGGAAATGAAGCCTGGCCTAAAACTGTGGGGCTTTCTGAAATTGGCATGATATTTCAAGGCTTTCCTGAATTGGATAGAGCAGTCCAGGCCTTTATAGCTCTACACTGGTAAACTGTTGGATACAAGCAACTTCAGGAAGAGAGAATGAGCTTCAATAAAGAGGCTGTCTTCAGCTAAGAAAATTCTGATGGGGTCGACAGTTGAAGACTGTGTTTTCACAACACTTCCAGCAGCTGGAAGTTTTTTGCTCCTACATGGGAATTTGGATCCATTTTCCCCCTTATTAACTAGTCTCATAACCATGGCTGGTCTCCAGGGCACCCAGCCTCTTATTTAAGATTTAGCTTATGGGAATACTTTAGGTATAAGGTGTGAACAAGCCAGATTAGTCACTTCCAAAGACAGGTTAGATTTACATGGTTGATTTAGGAAGCCTCCTAAGTCCTACATCATGCCTAGCCCTTTCAGCCTGAGTCTTAACCTGACAAATCCTTCCTCTAAATATGTGAATGTCAACTGCATGGATGACCACACAGAAAAACTGCTTTTTTCATAGTGCTGATATCTGCTGTACTCTGCTTCCCCGCTTCTCATTCTGCTCTTTGTCCCTTCCTAGATCCCCTTTTAGAACCCCCTCCCTGCATAAAGAAACTCAGTAAACCTGAAAAATTTATAAGGAGTAAACCTAATTCTCAAAAGTAACCTAATTTCTTATTTAATTAGAGTATTTTAGGAAGGATATTACCCTGACCCAGTTTCTAACAAAGCCACAACAATGAGAAATTAGCAGATTCAGAGTAGGTGGGAAGAACACTAAATCCTATTCAATTTTATTCATCAGATAAAGAATGATGAGACACAGAATAAAAGGGAGAAGCCCTTGGCACATTTCTCCAGCCTCCCTGCTACCCTCAGGTCCACATTTGCTGTTTGCTGTCATGTCCTCCTGGGTTCGTGGTACACTCTAGTGATAATTTGTTTGCATCCTAAGAGGATGGTTTCCAGAACCTGGCTAAGTAATTGGATATGACACTCCAGCAGCATCATATGGAAAAGTAGACTAAGTACTTATCTTTTCAAACATTAATTAGGTGTCCTTAAGGGATCTCAAGGAGAACAAGAACCTCCCTGGGCAGAAAAGCAAAGGTTGAAGACTTGCAGAGTTAATTTTTATTTTTTTAGCTATATTAAGGTTTACTTAAATAAAAATTATATGTATTTATATAGAGTACAAGACAATGTTTGGTGTATGTATATATTGAGCAACAATTAAATCAAGTTAATCAACATATCCATGATCTCACGTATTTATTTTTTTCCACGGTGAGAATGTTAAAGACCTATTATCTTTAGTTTTCAAATATACATTACATTATTAACTACAGTCACTATCCTGCACAACAGATCGGCAGAACTTATTATCCTGTCTAACTGAAACTTACATCATGTGGCCAACATCTCCCCATTTCTCTTTCCTTCTCCCGCCCTGGTATCCACCATTCTATCACCTGCTCATATGAATTCAGCATTTTTGGATTCCACATCTAAGTGGAATCATGCAGTATCTGCCTTACTGTGTCTCGCTTATTTTACTTAGCATAATGTCCTTCAGGTTCATCTGTGTTACTGTAAATTACAGGATTTCCTTTTTTAATGCTGATTGGTGATCCATTCTATTCTCATAGTATATGTACAATACGGATAATGCAATGTACTTCTATAAACTCAACTAAATTTCTCCTGAGAATGCCTTCATATTCAAATTCTTACATAACAAACTGCAACCTTAGTACATAAACTGAAAATCTAACATAGAAGTATACTCTTACAACCAACAGCTTAGTGTCAGTCACAGCAGCCAGACATCAATCACATATGGCCAACTGATTTAAATAAGGCAAAATGCCAAGCTGTAACCAGTTAAGCTGTCTCCATATCTCACTTCTGTTTTCCTCCTATAAATGCTACTTAATCATGTTACAGGCTAGAATTCTTAGAAACTTGTTCTGGTTCTAAGGGCTTCCCAATTCACTAATTGGTCTTTGCTGAATTAAACCATTAAATTTAACCTTTCTAAGACTTCTTTTAACCGACTGGCAACCCAGAGAGGACCCAAATCAAAACTCCAACGACCTCCAGGAGCACCCAGTGACGCAGTGAAGGTACCCACTGGGACCCATTATGTTCATTTATCCTTTGCAGCAACTGGAGGTCATGGGTGAGCTTTCTCTTGGATTTCGGGCTCTACTAATTTGTGTTTTAAGCTGAGTATTTTTTTCTTACTTCACTGCACAGGGTCTAGGATTGTATCAAATTTGATAATTAATTTGATTTCATCTAGTTAGGAGGTCTTAGGCAGGTGTTTTTGATAATGGGTTTGTCAAAATCCAAGGAGTCTGGGACTCCACCTTCTGGGACTTCAGCTAATTTTTTATAAATATATTTAAGTTATTAGTCCAAAATCTGCATAGTTTTTAATAAATGGGCTAGCCTTACTAAGAACAACTTAGAACTACAGTGGCCACAGTGGTAAAGTCTTAATTTGTATAAAATTGTTTACTTGTGGGGCACATTAGAAAGCATCAGAAACCCTGAAAAAAAAATGGTATGCATTTCTTAAACAGTGAGCAAAGGTATCTAAAAATTATGTAATTCAAAAATTACCTCCCTAAAGGTTTTCTCTCAGAAAGCCAATGAAAAGCTTAAGCAACAAACTGAGACCATGCCAAAAGAGAACTGTACTCTGACGGAATTAACCCCAACTACTCCATATTGCAATAGCCTACGTCCACAACCTTTTTGCTGAATTACCCTTTTATCTTGAGAAAAAAAAAGAGGGGGAAGTTAGACAAGTGCCTTACAAAGTGAAACCTTCTTATCAACCGTAATGACTTCTACCCGATGGAAGGCTGAGCTAAGAATCATCATAAGACATTTTCTTAATGCAAAAGAAAATCCTTAAAAATTTACTGACGACTTTAGGATCCTCATAGGAGCTCATGATCCAGGACTCTCGGACCTTTACTTCTTTATTCACTGATACTGGGACTTGGTTAAGCTCAAAAATGGATGGCAGCAGCAGAAGGGAAGAAGCTGAGGATATTAAAGATCCTTTCAAAACCTCCTCAAGAGATGGCCCAGGGCCAGATGCGGTGGCTCGTGCCTGTCATCCCAGCACTTTGGGATGCCAGTTGATCACCTGAGGTCAAGAATTCGAGAACAGCCTAGCCAACATGGCTAAATCCCATCTCTACTAAAAATAAAAATACAAAATTAGCCAGGCGTGGTAGCATGTGTCTGTAATTCCAGCTACTCAGGAGGCTAAGGCACAAGAACTGCTTGAACCTAGGAGGAAGAAGTTGCAGTGAGCCAAGACTGTGCTGCTGCACTCCAGCCTGGGTTACAAAGCAAGACTGTCTTAAAAAAAAGAGAAGGCCTAAAAGCAGCTAGAAGACTTGCTGAAACCTTTTGAATTCAATCCCTAAGGTTTTCCACACACACACAAAAAATGGATTGTCCCATCATACAAGCTGACAGACAGAAAGAGATGACAAACCAGTTGCTTAAAAAAACTGACAGTTCATCTGTATTATAATACTACAGGGGTTTATGGAAGCCCCTTCTTATTTTTCTCAGCATTACATCAGGACTCGACAACCATGCAAGTTTCCAGAAAGTCTACCCTTATTCAGTACGTAGATGATCTGTAGCTATGCTGTCCCACTGAAGAATATTCTGAAATTCACTTGACTTCTTACAGCAATTCACACATAAAGCTTACAAAGTTTTGACAGAAAAACTATCCTTTTCAAGGGAAATAGTCCACTGTTTAGGACATGATCTACCTGCTGAAGGAATTTTTCTCTCACCTGAGAGAATACAATCTATTCAGGTTTCTTCCAGGCCTACACCTACAAGACAGTTCAAGTGGTTTTATCAGACTTGCAGCATACCACAAATCTGGAGTCCCAAATTATTCCCTGATAGCCTCACCAGTGCATGAGCTCACTGAGAATGCAGTACAAGAGGCTTTACCTTGGGAATGTAAGTCATTAGCAGACTTTTGGCCAAATAAAACTGGCCTTACAACAGCTCCCAATTTTAGGACTTCTAAATTATACTAAATCTTTCATCTTGATCGTTCACGAGTGTACCAATCAGGCATTAGGAGTTCTTATCCAACAATGTGGGGGAAAACACAAACCTATCACACATCATAGCCTGCAGTTAAACCCAGTAGGCATATTCTAAAAGTTTAAAAGCAGCAATACAGCCAGGTCTCCTCTGGGCTGGTTTTAAGGGGAATAAACGTTCTTCACAAGTTCCACGTGCTATGGAAAGTTTATTTAATTCCAGTCAAATTGAACATCTTTTAGTAAGGAGGCTAACATCTTATGAAATTCTTTTGTCTCCTAATCATTATCTAAAATGCTGCAACTTGCTTACTCCTGCTACTCTACTACCTCTACCTGAAGACAGGAAAGACCACAATTGTGTGAGTGATATAGTATCAGAATTAATGGCCCTTCATATTTATTTATAAAATATACCATTAGACAATCCTGTGGGAATACTGTTTGTTGATGGGTCTTCTGCCAAAAACTCAGAAGAAAAATATAAAGCAGCTGATGCTGTTACAACCCAAAATGAATTAACAGTGAAAAGAACTCCTCAATTTAACTGAGTCCAACTTGCAGAGCTTTTTGTACTTATCCAATCTTATCATATAGTTAAATTAGTAAATATTTAAGCTTTGAAGTAGGTCGTGTTTTAGCATGTTACGGAAACAGAGAGATTTCCACTTATAATGGGATCCCACACACACAAAGTGGACTCTAAAAAGATGAACTCCTTTCTGCTATCCTGTTTCCTTCACAAAATGCCCTTATTAAGATTAAATCCCCTATCTCTAAAACCAAACCTGAGTATCAAGGGAATGCCCTAACAGGTTTTTATGCTAAATCATCTAGTGCTGAAATGGTTATGATGTACAATAAACTGTCTAAGACTGATCCAAGTCAACTTCCCTATGACTCATTTAATAAACAGTGCAGCACATCAGATTTGGAAAAATAAAATTGCTATCTCAAAGGAGGCAAATTCAATGTCAACTGTGAACTCACAGACGGCCCAGATGGTTGCCTGGTCCTCCCCAAGTCCCTAAAACTTTCATTCTTAAGAGCTTTGCACTCCACAACTAATCATGGATCAGACAACATAACCCAAATTATTTAAAAATACTTGCGTGGTGATCATTCTAAAATTGCAAAATGGTTTACAACCAATGTCTGGCTTGCCAAACCCATAATCCTGGAAAAACAATAAAAACTTCAGGTGGTGTATTTCTAGCACCTGATAAATGATTTAAACATTTATAGATGATCATTTGATTGCACCACAAATGGGATAACAGTATTTTTTCATAGTGAGTTACGTGTTTCTGGTTTGATAAATGCTTTCCCATGTAGGAAAGCTCATGCTATGATAGTAGCTAAGAACTTATTAGAAAATGAGAACTGGTTTCTTTTATTGGAATCCCTAAAGAAATCTCCAGCAACAGAAGAACCCATTTTTATTGGATAAATTATTGTTGGATACAGTGAGTTCTAAAACCTTATACCCTTTACAAAATTAATTCAAAGTGGATCACAGATCTAAGTGCAAAATGCAAAACTATGAAACTCCTAAAAGAGTTTAGGATAAAATGTAGATGACCTTAGGTTTAACAATGACTTTTTAGATACATCAAAGGAATGATTCATTAAAGAAAGAATTGATAAGCTGGGCTTCATTAAAATTTAAAACTTCTGTTCTGTAAAATACATTGTGAAGAGAATAAAAACACAAGCCACAAAGTAGGACAAACTCTTTGCAGAAGACATGTCTGAATTAAAAACCAATTGTTATCCAAAATATACAAATAACTCTTTTTATAAATAGTACTTTAGGTTCTAGGGTACATGTGCAGATCATGCAGGATTGTTGCATAGGTACATATATGGCAAGGTGGTTTGCTGCCTCCATCCCCCCCAATCACCAATATCTGGCATTTCTCCCCATGTTATCCCTCCCTAACCTCCCTCCCCCTGCTGCCCCTCCCCTAGTTCCTCCTAACAGACCCCAGTGTGTGATGCTCCTCTCCGTGTCCATGTGTTATTGTTCAACACCCACCTATGAGTGAGAACATGTGGTGTTTGATTTTCTGTTCTTGTGCTAGTTTGCTGAGAATTATGTTTTTCAGATTCATCCATTTCCCTACAAAGGACATGAACTCATCATTTTTTTTGGCTGCATAGTAGTCCATGGTGTATATGTGCCACATTTTCCTTGTCCAGTCTGTCACTGATGGACATTTGGGTTGTTTCCAGGTCTTTGCTATTGTAAACAGTGCCGCAATGAACATGTGTGTGCATGTGTCTTTATAATACAACAATTTCCAATCCTTTCGGTATATACCCAGTAATGGGACAGCTGGGTCAAATGGAATTTCTATTTCTATATGCTTGAGGAATCGCCACACTATCTTCCACAATGGCAGAACTAATTTACCCTCCCACTAACTGTGTAAAAATGTTCCTATCTCTCCACATCCTCTCCAGCATCTGTTGACTCCAGATTGTTTAATAATCAGTTTGTCAAAGAGTATTTTATTCTCTTTGTAGCAACTGTGAATGGGAGTTTGCTTTTTATTTGGCTCTAAGTCTGTTATTCTAACTAGCCTGAGATGTATCACAATGTGTTTTTGATTTGCATTTCTCTAATGACCAGAGATGAACATTTTTTCATATGTTTTTTGACCTCATATCTTCTTTTGAAAAGTGTTCATATCCTTTGCCCACTTTTGAATGGGTTTGTTTTTTTCTTGTAAATCTGTTTTAGCACTTTGTAGGTTCTGGATATCAGCGCTTTGTCAGGTGGGTAGATTGCCAGTTCACTTTAATGATAGTTTCTTTTGCTGTACAGAAGCTCTAGAGTTTAATTAGATCCAATTTGTCTATTTTGGCTTTTGTTACCAATGCCTTTGGTGTGTTAGTCATGAAGTACTTGTCCATGCATATGTCCTGAATGGTTTTGCCTAGGTTTTCTTCTAGGGTTTTCATGATGTTAAGCCCTTAATCTATCTGGAGTTAATTTTAGCATAAGGTGTCAGGAAGGGGTCCAGTTTCTGCTTTCTGCACATGGTTAGCCAGTTTTCCCAACACCATTTATTAAACAAGGAATCCTTTCCCATTGCTTGTGTTTGTCAGATTTGTCAAAGATCAGGTGGTTGTAGATGTATGGTATTGCTTCCAAGGCTTCTGTTTGGTTCCATTGATCTATATCTCTGTTTTGATACCAGTACTGTGCTGTTTTGATTACTATAGCCTTGTAGTATAGTTTGAAGTCAGGTAGCGTGATGCCTCCAACTTTGTTCTTTTTGTTTAGGACTGTCTTGGCTATGCAGGCTCTCTTTTGGCTCCATATGAAGTTTAAGGTGTTTTTTTTTTCCAGTTCTGTGAAGAAGATCAAAGGTAGCTTGATGGGGATAGCATTGAGTCTATAAATTACTTTGGGCAGTATGGCCATTTTCATGATATTTATTCTACCTAACCACGAGCATGGAATGGTTTTCCATCTGTTTATGTTCTCTCTTATTTCCTTGAGCAGTGGTTTGCAGTTCTCCTTGAAGAGGTCCTTCACATCCTTTGTTAGTTGTATTCCTAGGTATTTTATTCTCTTTGTAGCAATTGTGAATGGGAGTTTGCTTTTTATTTGGCGCTAAGTCTGTTATTGATGTATAGGAATGCTTGTAATTTCTGCAAATTGATTTTGTATCCTGAGTCTTTGCTGAAGTTGCTTATCAGTTTAAAGAGATTTTGGGCTGAGATGATGGGGTCCTCTAAATATACAAAAGAGGCTGAACAGTCAAAGCAATCCTGACCAAAAAGCAGTTGAAGGCATCACACTACCCCACTTCAAACTAGATTATAAAGCTACAGTAAACAAAGCAGTATGGTACTTTTTTACAAACTCAGACACATAGACCAATGGAACAGAATCGAAAACTGAGACATAAACCCACACACTTACAATCCTCTGATCTTTGACAAGGTTGACAAAAGCAAGCAATAGGGCAAGGATTCTTTATTCAATAAATGCTGCTGGGATAATTGGCTATTCATATGCAGAAGAATGCCACTGGATTCTTACCTTGCTTTTCTCCATATACAAACATTAACTCAAGATGGATTAAAGATTTAAATGTAAGATCTCAAGCTATAAATATGCTAGAAGAAAACCTAGGAAACACCCTTCTTGACATTGGCTTTGGCAAAGAATTTTTGGCTAGGTCCCCAGAATCAGTTGCAATAAAAACAAAAATTGACAAGTGAGATCTATTTAAACTAATGAACTTTTGCACAGCAAAAGAAACTGTCAACAGGGAAAACAAACAACCTACAAAATGGGAGAAAATATTCATACACCTATACATCTCACAGAGATCTAATATCCAGAATCTGTAAGAAACTTAAACAAGCACAAAACAAATAATCCCACTAAAAACTGGGCAAAGGACATGAACAGGCACTTCTCAAAAGACATATAAGCAGCCAACAAACTTCTGAAAAACATGCTCAGTATCATTTATCATTAGGGGAATGCAAATCAAAACTACAATGAGATACTATCCCACACCAGTCAAAATGGCAATTGTTTAAAAAAGTTAAATAGAAACAACAGATGCTTGTGAGGCTGCAGAGAAAAAACAACTCTTATATTGCTGGTGGAAATGTAAATTAGTTCAGCCACTGTGGAAAGCAACTTGGAGATTTCTCAAAGAACTTAAAAGAGAGCTCTGATTTGACTGAGCAATCCCATTACTGAGTATATACCCAAAGACAAATAAATCATTCTACCAAAAAGACACATGTACTCTTATGTTCATCACCATCCTATGTATAATAGCAAAGACATGAAATCAGCCTTGGTGACTATCTGTGGTGGAGTGAATTGGGTAAAGAAAATGTAGTATGTACATACCATAGAATACTATGCAGCCATAAAAAAAGACAGAATCATGTCCTTTGCAGCAACATGGATGCAGCTGGATGCCACTACCTTAAGTGAATTAACAAAGGAACAGAAAACCAAATGCTGCATGTTCTCACTTGTAAGGAGGAAATGAACATTGAGCATATATGAACATAAACATGGGAATAATAGGCACTGCAGACTATCAACAGGGAGAGGAAGGAAGGGGCTCACACATGGAAAAGCTACCTATTGGGTACTATGCTCAATATCTCTGTGATGGGATTCATACCTCAAACCTTAGCATCATGCAATATACCCATATAACAAACATGCACTTGCACCCCCATATCTAAAATAAAAGATGAATTTTAGAAAAAAGAATCCAGCTGCAGCAACACACCAGGTCCCAAAAAATTCTTGAGTAGTCAAACATCAGAGTCAAACTGCAAAATACAAACATCCCTGAGTACAATATCCTTTACTACTATAGCTCAAACATGTCTAAAATCAAGCAATTTCTATTACTAATGTGGGTATTAACCATTATAGATAACTTTCTCTGACCTTCAGTCAGGAGCAGCCAAGGATCATAAAGTGTAGGTTATGTCAGATTACCATTGGTCACCCATGTCAACATGCATTCTCAAGTCTTTAGAATAACCTAAATGTGAAATCTAGCATTCCTCCACTCAGTTTCACCTAGATCTCCACCATTTTATAAAGCATTCATTACTCCCTATAATTGAGGTAATAACTGCCACTCTTCTGCGGCTATGGCTAATCTGAGCTACCACAAGTGAGGTTCTGCCCTTCTAGGCAACATTGCCATTTTATATATACTGACTGAATTACTACCTTGGGAATCTTATCTCATTTATTCACATCTAGAATAATTCAATATAGCACCAAGAAAAAATTCAAATACAAGGGATAAATTCTATTTTCACAGTGACATTAACAATAACGTTTATTGTTCCCATTGAATTTTACCGTAAAAAATGGGCTAGGTTTCAACATCAGAATTTCTGCCTGGACTTTAAACTATGTGAGTACCTTTAGTTAGGCTCATGCATACTCCATAATATAGCATCCTATTCGGACATGATATTAATTAAGAAGTTTTTTCTTGTTATTTTTGATTAGATGTTTCTTCTGAAAATTCTTATAAGAGTAATTCCTTCATAAAATTCTTATGAGAGTAAGCCCCAGGAGGGTAATCAATGCTTTCAGCAAGTGGATATTAAATATGTTTGGAATCCTTAGAAATGAATACACACTCATTATTGAATCCATAAGCGTTCATCTTTAACAACAACACAAAGTTTCTCATAATAGGCATTACCTACTTCCCCACATATTACATACTGGCCTTATGGGATACTGTGGCCACCTTAGAAATGTATTAACTTTCAATAGCTAAAAAATAAACTATTCTTAACATCAGAGACAGAACCTAATAGCAGGCCAGCAGTTACTCTTACATGAAGATGTTGGCAGAAACACTGCAATAAGCAGAATTCCAAGATGGGTCCCAAGATTCCCACCTCCTGAAGTACATACCCTGTAAAATCCCCACTCCTGGAGTGTGGGCAGAACTTGTGAATATGATATTTCACTTCCATGATTATATTAAATTATATGGTAGAGACGAATGGATTTAAACAGTTGTAATTAAGGTTCCTAATAAGTTGATTTTGAGTTAACTGAAAGGCAGACTATCTTGGGTATGCTTGTCCTAATCAAGTGAGAACTTTTTACAAAAAGTTCTAAAGGTCAGAGGTAGAAGAATCAGAGAGAATCAAAGCAGGAGAGATGCTCTCTTCCTGGCTATGAAGCAGCAAATTTCCATGGTGCAGAAAGGGCCACATGGTAGGGAAGAACCAACAGCCTCTAGAAAAGAAGGCCTTCAGGTCTTAGTCACAAGGAACTGAATTGTACCATCAACCAGTGATCCTGAAAGAGGATCCCATGCCTCAGATGAGATGATAGCCTTAGCCAACACCTTGATTTCAGCCTGGTCAGACCCTGAGCAGAACACCCATAAAACCTGTGGTAGACCCCTAACCTACAGAAACTACAAGATAATAAATCTGTGTTGCTTCAGGCCTCTAAGTTTGTTACTTTGTTGTGAAGCAATAGAAAACAAATGCCATAGTTCACATAGTGTTAACCTATAACTTCAGGATCACCCTCATCTTCAGTGTTTATACCTGGATCTATGGCACAGGCAATTTTGTCCTTTTTATGCTGACCCACATCCTCAGAGCTATCCAAGCTATCAGAAATGAGCGAGAAAGATTAATAATCAATAATGGTGAATGGTGACTGCACTGAAGTTACAATTCCTACCACAAGCTTTTGTTCAGATTCTACAGGAAAGAAGAGAAGATAATGAATGCCTTGCCTTCATTTGGTATCCACAAGCCACAGACTCAGGAATGGATTATAAGTACTTGGCAAGAAAGCAAACAGCAAATGGATTTAACAGTTGTTTCTTCAAAGGTGTTTGGAAGCTCCTCAGCCACAGTGAGAAAATTTTCCTACAGCTGGCTTATTTATCTGGAATTCTTGGCACAGAGATAGCTGGCAGAATGAGTTCCAAAAGGGAAGTCTTTGCAATGGCAAAAGCATAATTTCAAAATATAAAGGGAGAGTAGAGCCATCTGCTTGATGGGTCAAGCAGTGTATTAATTATCTATCACAGCATAACAAATTTCTCCAAAACTTAGCAGCTTAAAACAATAAAAATACATTATCTCTGAGGGTCATAAATCTAGAAGTCATTATGTGGGGTGGTTCTGGCTCTGGATCTTCTGCAAGATTGTAGTTAAGCTGCAGCAGAGCTACAGTGATTTGGAGGCTTGATTGAAACAGAAGGATTTGCATCCAAGCTTACTAACTTGGCTGGTGGCAAGAATGTTCTGTTTGGATCCTTCCATAATGCTATTCACTAAATGGTAGCTGGCTTTCCCAAGGTAAGTGACCTAAGAAAGGGGATCAGGAGAGAAGAGGAAGAGAGATACATAAAGATGAAACCACAGTATATTCTATAAACTAATCTTGGAAGTGACATACCATCACTCTTGCCCATATCCAGTTATCACAAAGACCAACCCTGGTGCAATACGGAAGGTTACTAACTACACAAGGGAGTAAACACCAGAAGGCAGGGTCATTGGGCTATCTTGGAGGTTGGCTACTACAAGTAGGGAATTTGGACCAAGATTGTTGTCTGGTTCATACACCTCATGACCTGGCACCCCCACCAAAAATTAGAATACAATCCACACGTGAGGCCGAAAGTATTTCACAGGGTTGCTACTTTGGAGATCCCACCACTCTGGGATAAAATGTCCAATGTATCAGCAAATACAGATTTCCAGTGCCTACTTTCTTCTACTATTGATTATCCCTCTGTAACAATCCTCTAATTATATTCTCATTTGGGTCTTCTCAGCTGGGAGATCGGATGTGAGCATCACAACTGATGGCTGCTTGAATATTTGTATTTTCCTTCTTCAATATGTGACTGATGAAAACTACATTGGATCAATTTTGCTGGCTTAGCTTGGGATTTCTACAAAAACAGAACCTGACAACGTGTATGGGAGACACAAAGCCATGGCCTCAAGGAAAAGAAGAAAGAGAAATGAGGCCTGAAAGGAGGTGAATCACTATCATGTTGCTGCTACTGCTGGACAGGTCACAGAAGATTGTTCATGAGGCAGGATCTGTTAGGAAAATATGCAGGCAGAAATCATACCTGAGCGGGGTCAGACTCAGCAGCAACCGAGGTGGAGGGAAAGGTTCTGAGAGATGGGAAGTACCAAGATAATCTGAGGAGGCACATAAGATTCATATCAATAATACCCAGTTCTGTCTTGTTTGTCCCTATAATAAGACTTGAAAGAAAATTCACCAACTAAGCAAATCTGTGCTTTGCACTCTAGCCCCTATCCTTAACTGTTCATAATGTGTGCCTAGATTCACCAGGACTATTCTCCTACCACTGCTCCTCTCTGACTTGTACTGGCCTCTGCTTTCATCACTGGGATAGGATGATCTTAATGGTGACTGTGATAGGGAAATGATTTGAGGGCAAAACCCAAACCCTAAATGAGATAGGCATGTGGTATCTCAGAGATAAAGGGGAGTGGTGTAAGGAAGTGATTATTCTTCCATTTAATCCCTCAAAGTTGGTTCAACACAGATTGAGCATTCTCAATTCAGACCTGGTAAGGTCCTTCCTCACCTATTAATGTGAAGATCTTGCCCAGGGGTTCTTTCTGCATGTTCTTGGTCTTACATACTTCTCTTAAGCACCAGCTTGAATGAGAACATTCTTCTATGAGAAGGATTTTACTGTTCTTGAAAGGTGGTATTAGCCTTTACAGAGACAGAAAACAATTCTCCAAAAAACAGAGTATAAATATTTATCCCTATATTAAAGACAAATTTGGGGGTTTCGGTTTTGTTTTGTTTTACTATAGTTCAGGTCTTTAAGAATAGTACTCAAATGTTTCTATTTCAGAGGTAGGTTTTCTAAAACAAAACGCTATTATTAAGTGGCATCCACAGTTCAATGGAAAAAAATCTACTCTATAAATATGTTTAGATAATAATCTCTTAAAATAGAGACGGATCAGCTGCTCTTGGCTTTGAAATAGCTTCCTACAGTTCATCCCACATTACATGCCTCCTTTCCAGAATAAAATAAACAAAGTCCTCGTTTATAGAGGTTGCCTACTTCGATAGACAGCCACACTGGGTCCAGATGCAAAACAACTGCTGTTTGTTCTCTTTCCCAAAATCAAAATGCAAGCTACATGATCACAATCTACCCAGTCTTTAGAACTGAAGGTAATGCATAGCATCCTGAATTGTTGTGACAGGAATAGACATACACAACTCAGATCCTCCTTCAAGAAAAGATTTGTTACCCAGCTATGAGGAGTATGGTTGGCCAATACCCTCCAGCTACTTACTTCTTTACATTTTTATCTTTGAGCTATCATAATTTTCTCAGGGTGGATCCAACCAATAACTAACTAAGACTGTGGTAAAATCAGAGGTAACTATTTCACTTCTAATGGAAAAGCTTTTCTCTGAAACTCTGAAACTTGCTGCTTGACTGGCAGAGATTTTCTCTGAGATGCATTATGGTCTGACCTCCTTCTGTCAATTCCTTACCCGGTTATTACTCCCCAATAAACCTTTTGCATTACTTAACACCATCCTAGTGTCTGCGCCACAGGGACTCAACTTACACAATAGTGTCAGATGTGATCTGAGAAACCAGGCAGGTACAAAATGTGATTTGGAGAGTGGGTCACTCACTCACTGGATGACAATGAAGACACAAATTCCAGTGATATGTGGAGCACAGGTAATCCCTGCAACCAGATGGCAGCACAAATGCTAAAATGTTCACTGGTAGTAACTTGAGAGAATGTTCTGGTAGAAAAGAATGTCCTGGAAGTTGCAATGATTTAAACATTCCAAAGTAGGAGGAAATAAAGTAATTCATACTAGTACAATAGAATTACCTCATTACTGGGCCTGGAACAGTGATGCACGCTTGTACTCCCAACACTTTGGAAGGCCAAGGCGGGTGGATCACTTGAGGTCAGGAGTTAGAAATTGGCCCAGCCAACACAGCGAAACCCCATCTCTACTAAGAATACAAAATTAAGCTGGGCATGCCAGCACATGCTTGTAATCCCAACTACTTAGGAGGCTGAGGCAGGAGAACTGCTTGAACCTGGGAGGCAGAAGTTAGTGAGCTGAGATGGCACCACTATACACCAGCTTGGGCAACACAACAAGACTCTGTCTCAAAAACAAAGAAAGAAATTAGCTCATCATTCAGTTACACTGATACCCTTAAAAGGTGTACTTTTATAAAATGAGAACATTGAAAAACAAGTGTGAGAAACGGAATCTTTTTTAGATCTAAAAGATGCCTTATCTCATACAATGGAAGAGCAAAAGATGATGAAGATCAAATTCTGGATTCAATATAAAAGTCACAGAACTTCAAAAGTTAATTAACGTTCAGCCAAGAAGTAGATCTGTTGGCAAAGCCTGAGACACAGGATGAGGACAGCTAAGTGGTTGTAAGTGAAGGTTTTCACAAACCAGGCTGCTCTGAATGCTTAGAACTTGCAGAGCTGCCTCTCTTCCCCGTTAAAAGTTAGTAATCTTTTTGTTTGTAAAGACACTTTAGAGACCTCTTACTCAGAAGGCAACAGGCACCCCTCTCAGGATTTATCATCACCTCTCTTCTAGATGCCAGATCAATAACTTAGGGTATAGTAACACATCCAGAGATGTGCACAGGAAAGAAATAATATTCCAAAGACGCTGCAAAAACATTCTGATAGCATCTAAGGACGTAGAAGTGGGTCTGGACTTTGAGAATGAGTGATCAGAAGGGCTGGAACATAAGACTAGATTGACTCAGGGAGCACTATCTCAGGATATTACATCTTCACCTTGACAAGAACTCTACTGGGTAATGTAAGTCACTACTAGAGTGACCCTAGAAGTCTGGAGAAAATGATGATGCAAGCTAAATGAAGTCATGATGTCCGAGTTTCCATGCAGATTGTAGAGAAAAGAAGAAGGTGACTGAGATATGGTATACAATACTGTGTTTATAGTTAACAATACTATAATGTGAAGTTAAACATTTGTTAAGAGGGTAAACATTAAGTGTTCTTACAACAATAAAAAAAATTAAAAAAAAATAAGTAGAAGCCTCAGGAAGGTGTATATTGCTGGAATTAACATATTAGAGGAGAACAAAAGGCCCACCAAAAATTAAATTGCATGAGAAGGCTGAAAAGATACACTATTCACAAAGGTCATCAGCAATGTGCTAGTAAGGAGAGAGCAGCATGCCTTAAAAAAAGTTCAGCGAGGGTTGACAAAAGGAGAGGTTGTTGTAGAGCTTGGCTTACTGACAGTAACATGAGGAAGGAGCCCCAAAGCAATACAGGCTAGTTGGCAGCACACTTAACTTCCAGAAACCAGGGCATCTCAATGACCACAACAGTAAGTAACTTCAATATGTTTCAGCTCTACCCCCCACCCAAATTCAACTTGAATTGTAGTTCCTATAATCCCCACAATGTTGCGGGAGGTAACTTAATCATGGGGTCAGTTACCTCCATGTTGCTGCTCTCATAATAGTGAGTGAGCTCTCATAAGATCTGTTTTATAAGGGTTTTTTTCCCCATTTTTCTTAGCAGTTCTTGTTGCCCCCATGTGAAGGACATACTTGCTTCTCCTTCCACCATGATTGTAAGTTTCCTGAGGCCTCGCCGGCCATGCTTAACTGTGAGTCAGTTAAATTCTTCCCTTTATAAACTACTCAGCCTCTGGTATGTCTTTATTAGCAGTGTGATAATAAACCAATACACTCATGGTGACAGCCAATGAGGTTTGACTCATACAGTGGTGGAGATAGTTAATAGAACATGGTTCCCTATGGGAAAAATGGGTGGGAAACCAGTGAGAATAATGAGTGAAAATACAAAATCAAAAGAAAGAAGTAATGAATGACTAGAAAGCGAAAATTATCACCAAATTAAAAATTAAAATCCCTTAAGTTTCTAGATTTAAGCCAGTTTTCAAACAAACCTGTAACTTGGTAACTAAAATGACAGCCAGATCACCAGGACAAAGGACTCTGAAGCATCACAACAAACATATACTGAAATTATTCCCCTGGTCTTTTCCAAAATAGAGCAATGCTATTTACTCACATAACTGCACACTGGGGAAAAGAAAACACTCAGACAACTCAGGCCTTGAGTGTCCTAGGGCCTTCAGATAGTCTTTGATACTCAGAGACCTGAAGCACTGTCATGGCCCCCATTTAGAATGAGGGAATAAAGAGGACAGGTAGCAAGTGAAGTCCTGACAAAAGTTCAGATTATGGTGAATCCACTGGATCCCTGGACACACTCAGCGACCATTCCTCCAGTTACCTACTGTGTAACTGGAATTGTATAGTTGCCACTTGAAGTAACCCTCACTTGGTCTTTGGTCTTTTCCACAATCATAGCTATTCCCCCATACGCCAACTGGAAGCTTCTGAAACTACCACCTCCCAACTGCCTAACCAAGACAGTAAATCAAGAACAGTACCATATTTCATAGATAGAGGTGTGGCAACAACTACTATCAGAATTAAAAATATAAAGGATGCAAGGTGGTGGTTCCTATCATAGCTTCCTTATATTCCTGAGCTGACCCCTGCAGATACCAGATTGAATCCAGAAAATGACTACAGACTATCTCAATTTCAACCAAGTGATAGTCTCAATCATAATCTTCATGCTGGTCATGGTGTCACTATTAGAGCATTTATGTGATATTCAACTACTGATTTGGAAATGAATTATTTTATAACCCTAACAACAAAGAACGTCAGACACAGTTTGCCTTCATGTGAATAGACAACCACATACATTCACAACAGAAGAACCAGTGTTACTAAAACAAGGACACACCATCTGCCTCAAAGAACTACCCACTGTTTGATAAATAGCTGATGGCATGTTTCTGAGCTTCGGTATAAATGGAGTGATTGAACATGGGATACCAAGAGCCCATGCATCCAGAAATGCCCATAAATCTGGATCCTTCTGGCATCCTCAAAGTCATAAAACTTGGTCAGCTCAGCAGGAGTACATAGTAATATACAAATGACACATTCACGACCAAGAACGAGCAGGACCAACAGCACGTGCAATCACCATGAGCAGATAGCCCAGACCCCCATGTCACTCACCACTACTGTATCCCTCCTGCAGCTTGCTCTAATCATTTCAAGGATATCCTGTATAACAAGATATATAAGGATGGAAGATTATGAACTTGATTTATATTTGGGTTAGCTCAGTGTATGGTTGCAAGCCAAAAACAGACAGCTGTCTCACACAGGAATGGTCTGGCAAGACAGTGCAGATAGAAAATCCTCCTAATGGGCAACGGTTTTAAAGTACACCTGGCATCTATTTTGCATGGAAGGTAAAGAGGTCCAAGGTTATAATATATGTAGGGAAAAAATGGGAAGATCAAAGAAAAGGAAATCTAAGATAGAGGCATGTGGACAGAGATACAGCAATGGGCACAAAGAGTACAATTTTCATATAACATATACACCTACCAAAAAGGATTCACCTTGGAAGAGGCACTAAACAATCAAATAGGCAAAACGACTCAGCCAGTTGGTATTACTTAGCTTTTGTCAGCAGCTACCCAATGCTGGCATAATAGAAACATGAATGAAATGACTGTGGTAGCAATGAAAGAATTTATGTTTGGACCCATTAGCGCAGATGTCTATTTACCAGAGTTGATCTTGCCTCTGCCAGCTCTGATGTCCCACATGCCAGTAACAGAAAACAAACTGAGACCCCATATGGCACCATTCCCCTGAGGAAACAATTGACCACTGGATAATGAGCTGACTAAAGTGGGCCACTGCCATCCTGAAAATGCCATTGAATTGCTCTCACAGAAACAGACTTATTCCAATTGGATTTGCCCTTCCAACCTATGGAGCCCCAGCCAGCACCAGATTCTGGGGATTTATAAAGTGCCTGATCCATAGGCATGGAATTCGGTGGAGCACAGCATTTGGCCAATGAGCTTACTTGACAGCAAAATGTGTGTGGAGGCGGGGGACCATGTTCACAAGATCCACTGATTATATTACATCCTGTACCACAAATCATCTGGCTTCAGAAAGTATAGGAATGGTTTGCTGAAGGTTCAGCTGCAGCACAAGCTCGGAACAAATACTCTGACAGCACTGAATGCCTCTTTCTGGCACTGTGTCCCAAACATAAAGGATATATGGACCCTGGATCCTAAAGGTGCAAACAGGAATGGTTCAATTTATAATGACTCCATTGAACCACCGGAGGACTTTGCGCTTTTTATCTCCATAATTTTCAGCTCTGCAGAGTTAGATTTTCTGCTCACCAAAAAAGATACAGTCTTGCTGGGGGACAAAGAATCTTATTATACCACAAGACATAGCTGACTCCTGAGAACTTTGAACTTTTTGTGCCTACGAATGACCGTACAAGAAGAGGAGTCACCATCTTGGTAGTGAGTGATCCTGAGAAGCAGGATTAGGCCCGATTGCATTACTCAATAAAAGAAATAGAGAAGAATGAAAGGCAGGGAGGAATACATACTTGGGCACCTCTTGGTATTCCCTTGCTGAATTAGCTCAAGCTGCCACAACAAAGTACCGTAGACTAGATGACTTAAACAACAGACATCTATTTTTCACAGTTCTGGAGGCTGGGAAGTCCAAGATTGAAGAACCAACAGATTAGATACCTGGTGAGGACCCTCTTCCTGGATTGCAAACAGCACCTTCTTGCTGCGTCCTCATATAGCAGAGACAGACAGAGAAAGAAAACACTCTGATTTCCCTTTTCACAAAGCCACTAAACCTAACAAGAGGGCTGCACCTTTGTGACCTCATGTAAACCTAATTACCTCTCAAAGTGCTCACCTCCAAATACCACCACATTAGGAGTTAGGGCTTCAACATATGACCTGGGGGAGGGGTAGTGAGTACACAAACGTTTAGTCCATCACACCTGCCTAATTATGACAGTGAAGGAATGAATATAGCAATCCTAGCCTGAAAAGAATATTGGTTACCAAGCGCCCAGGGCCCTCAGGAATGAAAGTTTGGCCATATCAACAGGTAAACCACTGTCTTAGTCCATTTCATGTTAGTACAAAGAATACCTGAGGCTGGAAAGTTTATATAGAAAAAGGTTTATTTAGCCCACGATTCTGCAGGCTATAGAAGCAGCACGGTGCCAGCATCTGCTTGGCTTCTAGCAAGGGCTTTTGTGTGAGAAAGTCAAAGGGAAAATAGGCACTGCGTGAAGAGGGACCAAACCTGATGGGAAACTGGCTTTACAAAAACCTATGCTCTTGGAAAGTAATCTGCTCCTAAGAAAACAAATTCCATCTGGCCAAAATAAGAATTCGCTCACTACTGCCAGAAGAGCACCATGCTATTCATGTGGAATCTGTTCCCATGACCCAAATACCTTCCAACATCATCACATTGAGGATTACATTTCAACAGGATACTTGGTGGGGATAAACAAATCATATCTAAATCATAACAATCACCAATCCCAGCAGCGACAATAACTAACCTTCAAGAGAATTTACGATGGTTGGTTGAGGAGGGAGACAATGACTATCAGTTGCAATCCTGAGACCAACTGCAGTAAGAGGAGCTATACTATGGTCCACCAATCTCCTTCTTCTTCTTTCTCAGTGTGAGTGGTTCACTGGAATCCTGGATAGGTTACTCCAAACAGGCATGGAGAAGTAACTCTATGGCCTAAGTGTGAAATGTGGCTGTGCTCTGCATATTTTTCTTCAGGAAATTCCTCTACCCAGATGCAAGACGCATAGCTAGCTGACAGCCTCTTTCACAACCACCTCAGATTTGGGGTTGAGATCACACTCTTCTCAGGTGTTGGCCCCAGGCAAGTGACTGAACAAGACCATGATAACAGAACCTCCCCTATCCAACAGAGGACTCTTCAAATGGGCAACCTTTGCTCAGAAGCTCACCATTGGGCTTGCAAAGACTGTCAGAAATTCATCTTGGTTCAAGTTGAATGGACGATGGGATTGGACTTCCTCTGCCCAATCCTATCTCTTCCCTTTTCCTTTCATGGACATGACTGCCTAATACATGTTTTTCACTCCTGTAATTTCTCTTCCTCTGCTGACCAAACTAACACATTTGCAAAGTTGCTTAAGTTATACACAATTCTG
Organism: Saimiri boliviensis; assembly: GCF_048565385.1. Taxonomy (NCBI): domain Eukaryota; kingdom Metazoa; phylum Chordata; class Mammalia; order Primates; family Cebidae; genus Saimiri; species Saimiri boliviensis. The sequence continues at coordinate 80,260,876 of NC_133450.1, forward strand.
ATTTATTACCCAGTTCCACTGATCATCCAGTCTCTTCTGTTTTTGCTTGTGTCCAGGGGTCCAGGGCCCACCTATCATCATAAAATTAACCCTGGGGCCAACATGTCTAAACGTGCCCTTGAAAAGAGCAAGAACAATTGGTATCCCTGGACTCTAGATACCCTAACTTATACCTAGGATATGAAGGCTTTTAACCCTTCATATCCTAGGGTTTCTCCTTTACTACAGATGTTATACTCTATCTTCCTATAGAATTGTCAAACCTAAGTAATCTACTTTGTCTCTCCAAATCAGTATTATTTTCAGAAGCATGAACTTAACCATTTCTGCTAGCTCTTCCTCAATTCTTCTGCATACTGTCAGGGCTTACACGATTTTAGGTCAAATTCTCATCTACCCCAGTCATCAGAACAGTAGTTAGTATCCTGGAAATTGCCATTTTCTCTGTTGCTTTCTCATTATCTATGCCCTGAGCGGCATCATTCTTCTTTCTTGTTTTGATTTGGTTACTTAGGTGATCCATCGGGTCTTACCTTAATTTAGTAATAAAAGCTTCAGCTAAACCTTATTATATGTAGCCCCATCTACCATTTCTTCACAATGAATCCCTTATATCTCTTTGATGTACTGTCCACTTATATCTCTCTTTATTTGTGCTAGAAGTTATTTCATAAGATGAGATCTTTTCAGCCCTCTGACACATAGTTGAAAATCTCAAGACTCCATGCAGCTATTTTCAAATGTTTTTATTGTAACTAAATGCTTTAGATTAGTCAGGCCAAAATTCTGACATATTCAGTTTAATAATACTGAGATGCTGAATAAATGCTCATAAACTGATATGGAAAATTAGAAGTCGATAATGATGGACATTAGTATTAAAGGTCCCATCTGCCCTTAGCTACAGGTTTAAATGATAAAAAAAATTGCACATCTGTATAGGGCTCTTACCATGAATATTTCCTTGAGCTTAGTAAAAGTACATCTTATTTTGGGATACCACATGATTTCTGCAACACACAGAACAGCTTTCCCTGCTGGTTGGCCAAACATTTGGGCCCATCTCTCTGAAGATACACTCACGTTTGGAACTGTAGAAGTGCTTTCCTAGCCAAGGTTTGTGATCTTCTTAAGATAGACTTGCCGTGTCTCTCACTGCAGTAAAATTTTTGAGGGAAAAAAATGAACTTGGAGATCAGCTTCCAGATTGCCAGACTTTTCTAAATTAATCTTAGATTTGAAGGTTTGCAGAATAATCAGTTTTTTCTGAAACTACTACAAAGCCTACATTGATGTTTCTTTCACATTTTGCCTAGGCATCTATACAATTTAGAGTTCATATTCAATTTCATCATGTTCATAGCTCATTAGCATGCCTCAAAACCAACAAGGATTTTGATACCCATAACCACTTCTTTAACAAAATCATGTACCTTCTTTGGCCCCAAAGTTAACGTGTTCTGCATCTAGGGGCAGTAACTTTTCTATACACAAGATTTATAATGTGCTAAACACAGACAACATTATACCTAATGGCATAAAATTGAAAGCATTTCCTCTAAGGTCAGGAACAAGACAAGGATATCCACTTTTTCTGTTCCTATTCTACATCATACTGGAAGTTTGCGTGAGAGCAAAAGAAAAAATAAAGGTATCTAAATCAGAAAAGAAGTCCTTTGATTGCTGACGACATGAACTTACATCTTACATATAGAAAACTCTGTAAAGACTCCACTAATAAAACTGTTAGAACTAAATAAATGAATATAGCAATGTTTTAGAATACAAAACCAATACACAAAAATCAGTAGTTTACATAGACCAACAACCAGCTATCTGAAAAAAAAAAAAAAAAAAACAAGAAAATAATCCCATTAACAATAGGTACCAAAAAATTAAAGTACTTATGGAATTAATTTAATAACGGACGTAAAAGAAGTATAATATAAAAACTGTAAAACACTGATGAAAGAAATTAAAGAAAAAATAAATACAGCCATGAGTTGCTTAACAACAAATATACATTGAGAAATGCATTAAGTAAATCTGTTATTGTGGAAACATCATACAGTGTACTTAGACAAACCTAGATGGTATAACCTACTACATACCAAGGCTATATGATATAGCCTATTACTCCTAGGCTACAAATCTGAATAGCATATTGCTATACTGTACGCAATTATAACACAATGTTAAGTACCTGTGTTTCTAAACATGAAAAAGTACAGTAAAAACATAGTATAGAAGATTTTAAAAATGGTATACCTGTATAGGGCATAAATGGAGGCCACAGAACTGGGAATTTTTCTGGGTGAGTCAATGAGTAAGTGGAGAGTGAATGTAAACGCCTGGGACATTACCGTATACTACTGTAGACTTTCTAAAGACTCTACACTTAGACTCTACTAAGTTTAGAGAAAATATTTTTCTTTCTGCAATAATAAACCAATCTTAGATTAGGTTTACTAAAACCAGTATCACACAAACACCTGAGTAATGAATGCACTGTGCAATGATGTTACCATGGCTACAATGTGACTAGGCAATACAAATTTTTCAGCTCCATTATAATCTTATGAGACCACTGTTACATATGTGGTTCATCATTGACCAAAACATCATTATATAGTGCATGATTGGAAATGGAAAGATATTTCATGTTCATGGATTAAAAGATTATCAAAATGTCCATGCCATCCAAAGCAATATATAGATTCAAGACAATTTCTATCAAAATTCCAATGACATTTTTCAAAGAAACAGGAAATAATTCTAAAATGTGTATGGAACTACAAAAGATCCCAAATAACTAAAGCAATCCTGAGCAGAAACAAAGCAGTAGGCATTACACTATCTAATTTCAAACTATATTACAAACCTATAGTAATTAAAACAGCATGATATTGTCAAAAGAAATAGACGTATCAACCAATAAAACAGAATAGAGAGCCCAGAAACAAACCCACATATTTACAGTCAACTGATTTTCAACAAAAGTACCAAGAATACACAATGGGAAAAGGACAGTCTCTTCAAAAAGGTGCTGAGAAAACTGGGTATCTACTTGCAGAACAATGAAACTAGATCCTTATTTCACACTGTATACAAAAATCAACTTAAAGCAGATTATAGATTTAAACATTATATCCAAAACTGTCAAACTACAACAAAACAACATAAGAGGAAATATTCTTGACATCAATCTTGGCAACGGTATCTTTTATTTGACTCCAAAAGCATAGTCGACAAGAGTAAAAATATACAAATGGAATTACACCAAACTAAAAATCTTCTATACAGCAAAGAAAACAGTTAACAGACTGAAGAGACAACCTAAAAATTGGGATAAAATATTTATAATCCATTTTGATTATAAGAGGTTAGTATTCAAAATATATAAGGTATTCAAACAACTCAACCACAAGAGAACAAATAATCCAATTTATAAAATGGGAAAAGGCAGCAACAGTAGATTGGATAAATAAAATGTGATATACACCATGGAATACCACACAGCCATAAAAAGAACAAGATTATGTTCTTTGCAGCAATATAGGTGTGCCTGGAGGCCATAATCCTACGAAAATTAGCACAGGAACAGAAAACCAAACACTACATTTTCTCACATAAATGGGAGCTAAGCAATCTATACTCACGGACATAAAGACAGCAGTAACAGACACTGGGGACTACTTGGGAGAGAGAGTAAGAGTACAAAAATAATTGGGTATTATGCTCAGTAACCGGGTGATTTGATCAATCTTACTCCAAACCTATGCTCAAGTAACAAACCCACACATGGGTCCCCTGAAACTGAAATAAAAGTTGATATTCTTATTTTTTTAAAAAGGGCAAAGGACAAAGGATGTAAATAGAGTTAGCTAGGAAATAACTAAGATCAGAGCAAAACTAAAGGACACAGAGACACAAAAACCCTTCAAGAAATCAGTAAATCCAGGAGCTGGTTTTTTGAAAAGATCAACAACATAGACCACTAGCCAGACTAATAAAAAACAAAAGAGAGAAGAATCAAATAGATGCAATAAAAAATAATAAAGGGGATATCACCACAGATCCCACAGAAATACAAACTACCATCAAAGATTACAACAAACACCTCTATGCACATAAACCAGTAAACCTGGAAGAAATGGATAATTCCTGGACACTTGCACCCCCCCAGGCCTAAACCAGGAAGAAGTCAAAACCCTGAATAGGCCAATAACAAGGGCTGAAATTGAGACAGCAATCAATAGCCTACCAATCAAAAAAGGCCCAGGTCCAGATCACAGCTGAATTCTACCAGACATACAAAGAGGAGCTGGTACCACTTCTTCTGAAACTGTTCCAAACAATCCAAAAAGAGGAAATCCTTCCCAAATCATTTTATAAGACCAACATCATCCTGATACCAAAAGCCAGCAGAGACTCAACAAGAAAAGAAAACTTCAGTCCAATATCCATGATGGACACAGATGCAAAACTCTTCAATAAAATACTGGCAAAACGAATGCAACAGCAAATCAAAAAGCTTATCCATCACGATCAATTAGGCTTCAACCTGGGGATGCAAGGCTGATTCAACATACACAAGTCTAAACATAATTCACCACATAAACAGAATCAAAGACAAAAAGCATATGATTATCTCAATAGATGTAGAGAATGCCTTCTACAAAATTCCACAGCCCTTTATGCTAAAAACTCACAATAAACTAGGTTATCAGCAGAACGTACCTCAAAATAATAAAAGCTATGTATGACAAACCCACAGCCAATCTCATACTGAATGGGCAAAACCTGGAAGCATTCCCTTTGAAATCTGGCACTAGGCAGGGATGCCCTCTCTCACCACTCCTATTCAACGTAGTATTGGAATTTCTAGCAAGAGCCATCAGGCAAGTAAAAGAAATAAAGGGTATTCAGTTAGGAAAGAAGGAAGTCAAATTGCCTCTATTTGCAGATGACATGATTGTATATTTGGAAGACCCCATTGTCTCAGCACAAAAGCTCATTAAACTGATAAGCAACTTCAGCAAAGTCTCAGGAAATAAAAATCGATGTGCAGAAATCACAGGTATTCCTATACACAAATAACAGACTTAAAGAAAGCCAAATCAAGAACAAATTGCCATTCACAATTGCTACAAAGAGACTAAAACACCTAGGAATACAACTAACAAAGGATGTAAATGACCTCTTCAAGGAGAACTACAAATCACTGCTTAAGGAAATAAGAGAGGACACAAACAGATGGAAAAACATGGTTAGGAAGAATCAATATTGTGAAAATGGCCATAGTGGCCCAAGTAATTTACAGATTCAATGCTATCCCCATCAAGTTACCTATGACCTTCTTCACAGAACTGTAAAGAACCACCTTAAACTTCATATGGAACCAAAAGAGAGCCCGCATAACCAAGACAATTCGAAGCAAAAAGAACAAAGCTAGAGGCATCACGCTACCTGACTTCAAACTATACTACAAGTAATCCAAACAGCATGGTACCGTTACCAAAACAGAGATATAGACTAATGGAACAGAACAGAGGCCTCGGGGGCAATGCCACACATCTACAACCATCTAATTTTTGACAAACCTCACAAAAATAAGCAATGGGGAAAGGATTCCCTGTTTAATAAATAGTGTTGGGAAAACTGGCTAGCCATGTGCAGAAAGCAGAAACTGGATCCCTTTCTGACACCTTACACTAAAATTAACTCCAGATGGATTAAAGACTTAATCATAAGACCTAACACCATAAAATCCCTAGAAGAAAACCTAGACAAAACCATTCAGGACATGGGCATAGGCAAGGACTTCATGACTAAAACACCAAAAGCATTGGCAACATAAGCCAAAATAGACAAATGGGACCTAATCAAACTCCACAGCTTCTGCGTAGCAAAAGAAAATCATTAGAATGAACTGGCAACCAACCGAATGGGAAAAAATTTTAGCGATCTACCCATTGACAAAGGGCTAATATCCCAAATCTACAAAGAACTAAAACAGATTTATAAGAAAAAAAAAAAAAAAAAAAAAAAAAAAACACAAATCCATTCAAAAGTGGGCAAAGAATATTAACAGACACTTTACAAAAGAAGGCATATATGGGGCCAAGAAACATAGAAAAAATGCTCATCATCAGTGGTCATTAGAGAAATGCAAATCAAAACTACACTGAGATACCATCTCTCCACCAGTTAGAATGGCAATCATTAAAAAATCTGGAGACAACAGATGCTGGAGAGGATGTGGAAAAATAGAAACACTTTCACACTGTTGGTGGGAGAGTAAATTAGTTCTGCCATTGTGGAAGACAGTGTGGCGATTCCTCAAGGACCTAGAAATAGAAATTCCATTTGACCCAGCAATCCCATTACTGGGTATATATCCAAAGGATTAGAAATCGTTCTATTATAAAGATACATGCACACATATGTTCACTGCAGCACTGTTTACAATAGCAAAGACCTGGAACCAACCCAAATGCCCATCAGTGATAGACTGGACAGGGAAAATGTGGCCCATATACACCATGGAATACTATGCAGCCATCAAAAACGATGAGTTCATGGCCTTTGTAGGGAAATGGATTAATCTGGAAACCATCATTCTCAGCAAACTGACACAAGAACAGAAAATCAAACACCACATGCTCTCACTTATAGGTGGGTGTTGAACAATGAGAACACATGGACACAGGGAGGGGAGCATCACACACTGGAGTCTGTTGCAGGAGGAGTAGGAGTAGGGGAGGGACAGCAGGGGTTAGGGAGTTGGGGAAGGATAACATGGGGAGAAATGCCAGATATTGGTGATGGGGGGATGGAGGCAGCAAACCACATTGCCATGTGGGTACCTATGCAACAATCCTGCATGTTCTGCACATGTACCCCAGAACCTAAAGTGCAATAAAATATATTTTTAAAAATAGTAATAACAGTATGAAAATATAACTGGATTGTTTGTAACACAAAGGATTACATGTTGCATGCCTATATCAAAGTATCCATATACCCCTTAAATATATACACCCACTATTTAACCACACACACACAAAAAAACAGAAATTAAAATGAAACAATGGTATGTGGGACAGATAATGATTGTTTTAATTTATTTTATCTTCCCAAACCATTTTTTAACCTCTATTTACATTGTCTTTGATTTGATTCAGGCTCTAAGCATTGGATTATTACAGCTATCATCAGACTAGTCTGTTACCCTTCACACTGGTCTGGTACATTCTCTAGACTTTCCAGACCAGCCTCCTCACTGACACAGTGAGACAGTATCTTTCTAAACTTAATTCACTATTACCTTGCTTAGCAAAAACAGTTTCTGTTGTTTGTTGAAATAAATAATGGCATTCTCTGTGAAATACTTGTGAGCCACTTTTGTGGAACTGAATCAGACAGTCTCTAATCCCTCGTTCTTAACTTTTTGTACAATAATGAGCTCTACTTTAAGTATTTGATAGCAAAAACAGAATGCTACTTTAAGAGTAAACCATGTGTTGTTTACTTTATCTTTCTCACTGAGAACGTCAGGAATCTTAGTTTTATGTCCAACAAGTTCCTTACATAATTGTTATTTTTGGTCACAGTTGTGCATACTGAGACAATTTTCACTGTATTTTAGCTATAAACCCAGCTTGGCATTGAACATTTGCATAGAGACCCAGGGTTATTGATTCTGACTCCTTTGGCCTTTCCATGGTCTACAGAACTAGGATGCTTTATACTTACTGGGGGAGTGGGGAGAAGAGATAGTTGGGCAATGTACTTTACCTACCTAAAAAAAGAGAGGCAAATTAATTTTTATATATTTATGAATGGGCAATGCATTTAATGGTTAAAGAAGACAGTCACAGAATGCAAACCTTTGAGCTATGACAAGCTCAAAGTTTCAATGACAAGTGAAGACTCTGTAACTGCTCAATGTATAGTTGGAAAAAAAAAAAGCAAAAAGCAAAAGCAGTGATAGCATCTGTGAAAGTCTATATGATATGAGAGATTGCTAACTAGATATAATGCAGAAATATTGATAAAGCTGAAGATTCAGCTTCTGTCCAAAGGTTAACTGTCAGTGTAAATACAATAAAATAAATATGAAGGGTGTACCAGCATCCAGTTGTATAAAGCTCAGATAATATATTACAGTAAAGATGATATCTGAATGAGTATTGAAGAATGAACAACAATTTATAAGGTAAAGAAAGTGGAAGCCATTCTAGATGTGTCAACTGGTATTAGTTCTATAAAAACACCTAATACTTTCCATGGAGGTGCAAGCAAACTGGACCAGAGCAACAGTTTCAATATAAAAGTACCACAAAAAGATTCCCTTAGCCTACCCTTCCACTGTTATACAAGATACTGAATACAAGAGTAAAAAGTTTACCCAGTGCCTAGATAAATATAATCTCTGAAGGTTTTGAAAAAAGAGGTGATCAGAATTGCACTTCCGAGAGACTAACTTGAGCAATAATGGAAGTGTTCTGTAGGGGTGAGTGAAAGAATAAAGAATAAGCAGTTTTAATGGTAATAAGAAACTTAAGATGATTTCTGGCAGTCTCTGAGGTTGTTCTTCTCAATTTCCCAATTAAAAAAACCTAGAAATGCACAAAGTCTACTTAGAGACAAAATCTGCCAGCATGGAAGTAGATTTATGCCTCAACCCTCCCCCACAGTCTGCCCCTAGAGTATAGATAAAAGGTTTATATACAAGATTATTAAACAGTCAACTATTTGCCACAAAAAGCACTACCTATGAGTACTATGACCCTCTTGGCCCTCATCAGTATTTCTTTCTATGAATACTCAAAAGCTGTAACTCCAAGAAAATGATAGAACAGAAAATGGAAGTATTGGAACCCAATTACACAACTGTAATCCCAGCATTTTCCACCAGCTGAATTTTTCACCTCTCTTGCCTACAGTGTTCTGATAGAAGTGATATTTCCCTGAATATAAAAAGGCCCAGAACCATGAAGTGAAGGTAGAATAAGACATTTCTATCACTGCTGAACTGAGGTAAAGACACAATTTTGAAACACTAATAATTGGATAGGGAGCTATGAAGGCTGCTACACTTCCAGCTGTAGATTTGACACGGGGATTTCAGTGAGGCCAACACATTTAAATGCATCTTTAGACAAGAAAGTTCTCCTATCAGTTTTCTTCTGTCTAGCCACTGGAAAGCATACACAGAAAAGACATATCATTATAAGCTTAAGAGAAATAAATTTCCTAAAAATTACTTTCTACCAAACTTAGAAAATTATTTTAGATAAAAAAATACTGTCATATTCACTAAAATTCATGAAAACGTGGTCCCCAAGGAATGACAAAATTTATGAGAAACACATCAGGTGAAATGAGAAAAAAAAATGGAGAAAAAAACCTTAAAATGCAGAATAAATTGAAACTACCTTAGGAGGAGAAAAGAGTATCATTCAAACTGAAGGTAATAGAATCAGCGATACAGAAGACACACTTGATAAGTTCTCCCTGAATGCAGCAGTAAAGAGTCAAAGTAAATTATCAAAGTGAGGTGAAAAATTAGATATCCATCTTATATTTACCACTTCTATAAGTACAGATCTTCAGGAATAATAGGACAGTAAGAACAATAGCAAAATAAATAAATAAATAAAATTTTCCTGAAATGAAAAACCTTCACATGGGATTAAAAATTTTCTCTAAGGTCCAAGTAAAATTATAGGACCAATGCTTATATATATTCTAGCAAGGTTTTAAATTGTAAATTCTTAGACAACTATGAGACAAAGGAAAACATAAAATAAATTCTGGTTCTATCTACTTCTTACTGGTATAATTCAACTTAAATTTGAGGATCTTTTGGTGCTGGGTAGTGAAATTGCTTAATACATTTTTTAATTGGGGAATGATTGATAGGCTTCTCTGATTCCCTTTCAAAGTCACACATATATGGGATAAACTCTAGACACAATACAATTGAACAGAGAATTATTCCTGATAAATCCACCCCAAAAAACAGTCCCAGAAGTAATATAGAAAGTACGTGAAAGAGAAGTTAGAACATTAAAGCAGCCCCAACATATGTCTAACAGAATAGGACAGGATATTGTCTCTTCTCATATCCTAGAATGAAGAGCAATGCTCTTCCTTTAAATATTCATAACTAGAGATATGAGAAGAGAAACAATACCCAACTGTAAGGCCAGAAGGAGAACAAAGTTGGAGGTCACAAACTACTGAATATCAAGATTTACTATAAAGCTATGGTAATCAAGACAGGGTGATACTGATGAAAAATTAGAAACATAAGTCAATAAAACAAAATAAAGAGCCCAGAAATAGACTGACATCAATATAGTCAACTGATCTTTAACAAAGGAGCAAAGACAGTACAATGGAGAAAAGATGGCCTTTTCAACAAATGGTGCTGGAACAAATGAACATCCACATGCCAAAAATCTAGACACTATTTTACACTCTTTATTAAAAAGTCAACTCAAAATGGATCGCAGACCTAAATGCAAAATGCAAAACTAAAAAACTTCTACAGGAAAACATAGGAGAAAGTCTAGATGACCTTGGGTTTGGTGACGGCTTTTTAGATATGCCAGCAAAGGCATAATCCTTGAAAGAAACAATGCATCAGATGGATTTCATTAAATTTTTAAATTTTGGCTCTGTAGAAGACAGTCAAGAGAATAAAAAGACAAGCCACAGAGTGGAAGAAAATATTTGCAAAGGACATATCTGCTAAAGTACTAATATCCAAAATATGCAAATAATTCTTAAAACTCAACAGAAAGAAAACAACCTGTTTAAAAAATTATACTATAATCAAAGTAAATAGGCAACCTACAGAGTGGGAGAAAATTTTTACAATCCACCCACCCAACAAAGACCTAATATCCAGAATCTACAAGGAATTCAAACAAATTTACAGAAAACTAACAACCACCTTAAAAAGTGGGTAAAGGACACGAACAGAAACTTCTGAAAATCAGACATTCACATGAAAAAAAAAAACCACATGAAAATATGTGAAACATATGAAAAAATATGAAGTAAAAACTCAACATCACTGATAATTAGAGAAATGCAAATCAAAACCACAATGAGTTACCAATAAGGGTCCCACACCAATTTTACCAGAAGCCCAAGCATAAAGCAAGAGATTCACAGCACAGCTGCAAAGAGGCGATGTCGACGCAAAGCAGATCAGTCAGTGAAATTGCTGGCCACAGACATTGCTGGAATCAGAAGTGAGGCAGAGATTATGTGAGACTTTACCTGAGAGGGGTCTGATATAGGAATTCTTGCAAATTTCTTGGCTCTGTATGAACAATATTTAAGTAGTCATTATATGAAATCTATTGAACCTACACAGAAGACAATGACGTTGTGATCAGTTGGCTCCTACTAAGTCAGGTTCAGTAAAGTCTATCGAACCTATACAAAGAAGTGAAGATGAAGACGTTGTGATGAGTTGGCTCCTATTAAGTAAGACCTAGAGTTGGTCCTTTACAGTTCCCTAGTGCATATTTTAAAATAGTTCCTTTGTGGATAAACCTTCCTTGAATTATTCTATTTTGACTGTGCCATCTGATTCTTGTGAGGACTCTGACTTTATAAAAGGCAGAGTATTGCTCTAATGAAATAATGGAGAATATCCTTGATCATACTGACCCACAACTGTTTCTACAAATAGTGTATGGAGCTGATTCAAATGCAAATTTGTTTGTGCAGCAATGCTTTTCTTTTGTATACTCATAACTAGTGTTCTGACAATACTAATTCCAGTACACCTTCTTTAAACTTAGTTATTATTGAAAAGATTTCTCCTTAATACCACAGCTCACAAAGTGAGTTTTTAGTTACAAACAAGACAAAAAGCAGCACCTGGCATTTCTTCCTCATGTGCCACACACAAGCTGAATCAGTTTTGTCCAACTGTAAAAGCAAATTACCTGCAAGCACAGAAGGGACAGTAGCTTCTTTTCCTCATTGTATGCCATTGATATAAGGCAACACTAAAAATGTCTTTTTAATTTTAAAAAAATGTGCCTATAGCTTGTCCTTTTTCTATGAGCTGTATTTGTCAACTTTATGGGTGGTTTTACAAGCTTCTTAGCTCTAGTGGGTAATCTATTTGTATTTTCTGTCACTATTATAACTTTGAATGATACTTCTGATGTTTTGATCTCTTTTCTGCCTTAGTAGCAATTAATCAATTTTGTACTAAAAGCATTATTTTATGCTTTTCTTTTAAAAAGGAGGGGGCAGGGCATTTGTTTACTAGAGTAGTCGTTTTTTTGCTTAGAAAACCATGTAAAAGCTTTGAGTTTTATGAGAATTTCATAATACTGCACTGTAGCACCATCCATTAAAATCAGTATTTGAATTCTTTCTCATCTTTCCTCCATTTTTATGTAATATCATTGCACTAGCCAAATCACTTTAAGTAGATGCTCATATTTTATATGCAAGGCAGTACTATTTAGTATTAACATGTTCAGCATTATTTTAAGTTGTGGTATTTGTTATTTTATCACTACTTCATTTTGCTTTAATTCCTTTACGAATTTTAAAAATTATTGTGAAATTGCAAACTTTAGTGAATTATATCTATAACAGTCAAAAGAAATTACCATTTGTCACAGATAAGTACTTCATAATTGTGTCCTTAAATGCAGTCCACCTTAGCACATGTGCAATTTATTAGTTACTGTCACCTATGTAAATGATATGCATTTCATATTAAATTTTTGTAATAATCTTTTATGTAAAATTTGTGAAATGTATGAGATAACTAATTAAAAATAAAAAACTTTCTCATGGACCCTTGAGGACACCGGGGAGCTCCAATATTCTCCCACTACACCAAGAAACATGGCACTAGAGAAATACGTTAGAAATACGGTTCTGAAGTTTGACTCCTAGCTTTTCCACTTATTAGCTGGGTGAATTTGGGCAAGTTATGTCTTTAAACCTTACATACTATTACAATCTCCATTTTACAGTTAAGAAGATGACTTCATTGGATGCTATGTTATTGTTATATTTTTATTATTTTGTTTTGTTTTTACCCTTACAATAATGCTTGGTACATATGCATGTCTATTTATATGCCCATACATGTAATACAAAATTGAATAACCCAGCACATCCGGACTTGTAAACCACAGTAAACAACTGAAAAATCTCAATGGTCTGACACAACAAAGTTTGTTTCTTGCTAATGTCCTATGTCCAGTGCAGATCAAAAGGTACAATCTGCTCATCACTGTCACTCTAAAATATAGGTTGATGAAAAAAATATCTCAATACTTTACAATCAACATGGGAAGAGGGTAAAAATATAGAAAATCATGGCTTGGCTCATAAAATTTGTGCCTGATCCTTCTCACTTTTATACACATTTCATTAAGTAAAGCAAATCTTATGGCCATGCCTAATTCCAAATTTTAAGAGAAGTCCAATTCTACCAAGTCCCAGAAAGACAGCCCGAGTATCTATGAACCTTAGGGTAAATTGCTCAAATGATAACTGTGTATGGATACATAAATAAAATGTTAATGATAGAGAAATAGTTATACAAAGATTTGTCTCAATATATTTCATTTTTTCACTTTTCTAAATATCCATTTTCTATAAATATTATACCAATAGCATAGTGATAGTCATAAAAATTAAAGTTACGCTACCCTTACACTAAGCTTTCTTTGCCTTAAGACTTGGCCTGAGTTGCCCTGAAAACAATGTGAGTTTAGGACATTAATTAGGGAGTATAATCCCAGAGAGTGGAATTTTAGGAAAAAAGAATGAAATAAGAAATTAGCCTATTTTCACACTACCATAAATAAATACCTGAGACTGGGTAATTTATAAATTTATAATTTTTAATTGGCTCACAGTTCCACGGGCTGTAAAGAAAGCATGATGCTGGCTTTTGCTTCTGGGGAAGCTTCAGGAATTTTACTCAGAGCAGAAGGTAAAGCAAGAGCAGACATCTTACATGGCAGAAGCATGACCAAGAGAGTGAGAAGGGTGGTGCTGTACACTTTTGAACAACCATATTCATAACTCACTCACTCACCATCAGTAGGAACAGTACTGAGGGGATGGTGCTAACCCATTCTTGAGAACTCTACCCCCATGATCCAATCAACTCCCACCAGGCCCCCCATCTCCAACACTGAAAATTACAATTCAGCATGAGATTTGGGCAGGCACACAGATCCAAAACATATCATATCATTCATAGCCCATCCCAAATCTGATGTCCTTCTCACATTTTAAAATACAATCATGCCTTCCCAACAGTTCACCAGAGTCTTAATTCATTCTAGCATTAACTCAAAAATCCAAGTCCCAAATCTCATCTGAGACAGTCTCTTCCACTTATGCGCCTATAAAATCAAAAAAGAAGTTAGTTACTTCCAAGATACAATGAGGGTATAGGCACTGGGTATATACTCCCATTCCAAAAGGGATAAATCAGCCAAAAGAAACAGTCCAAAACCCAACAGGGCAGTTATTAACTCCTAAAGCTTCAAAATTGTCTCCTTTGATTCCATGTCTCACATCCAGGGCACACTGATGCAAAGGATGAACTCCCAATGCCTCAGGCAGCTCAACCACTGTGTCTTTCCAGGGTCCAGCCTTCCGTGACTGCTCTCATTGGCTGGTGTTGAGTTTTCTGCAGCATTTTCAAGCACAGGGTGCAAGCTGTCAGTATATCTACCATTCTGGGGTCTAGAGGAGAGTGGTCCCTCTTCTCATAACGCCCTAGTGGGGACTCCATGTGGGGGTTCTAACCCCATATTTCCCCTCTGCATTGCCCTAGTAAAGGACCTCCATGACGGCTGCATCTCTACAGCAGGCTTCTGGCTAGATATCCAGGGTTTTCCATACATCTTCTGAAATCTAGGCAGAGGCTTCCAAGCCTCAAATCCTGCATTCTGTACACCTTCGGGCTTAACACCACATGGAAGACACCAAATTTATGGCTTGCACCCTCTGAAGCAGCAGTCCAAGCTATACATAGGCCCCATTTAGCCACAACTGGAGTTGAAGCTGCCAGGATGCAGGGAGCAGTGGCTCAAGACTTAGCCTGGCCCATTAAACCATTCAGTCCTCCTAGGCCTCCAGGCTCATGATGGGAGGGGCTTCCCTGAAAGTCTCTGAAATGCCTTGAAGGCCTTTTCCACCTTGTCTCTGCTATTATCATTTGGTCCCTTTTTACTTATGCAAATTTCTGCAGCCTGCTTGAATTTTTTTCTCCTGAAAATTGGGTTTTCTTTTCTACCACATGTCCAGGCTGCAAACTGTCCAAAGTTTTATGCTCTGCTTCCCTTTAAAATATAAATTCTAAGCCGGGCGCGGTGGCTCAAGCCTGTAATCCCAGCACTTTGGGAGGCCGAGGCGGGTGGATCACGAGGTCGAGAGATCGAGACCAACCTGGTCAACATGGTGAAACCCCGTCTCTACTAAAAATACAAAAAATTAGCTGGGCATGGTGGCGCATGCCTGTAATCCCAGCTACTCAGGAGGCTGAGGCAGGAGAATTGCCTGAACCCAGGAGGCGGAGGTTGCGGTGAGCCGAGATCGCGCCATTGCACTCCAGCCTGGGTAACAAGAGCGAAACTCCGTCTCAAAAAAAAAAAAAAATAAAAAAAAATAAAAAAATAAAATAAAATATAAATTCTAGTTTCAGGTTATTTCTTTGTTCATGCATATGAGTACAGACTGTTAGAAGCAGCCAGTTCATATCTTGAACACTTTGCTGTTTAGAAATATTTCCTGCCAGATACCCTAAATCAGGTGTCCCTAAACTATGGCCCGTGGGCCGCATGCGGCCCCCTGAGGCCATTTATCTGGCCCCCCTCTGCACTTCAGGAAGGAGCACCTCTTTCATTGGTGGTCAGTGAGAGGAGCACAGTATGTGGCGGCCCTCCAACGGTCTGAGGAACAGTGAACTGGCCCCCTGTGTAAAAAGTCTGGGGACGACTGCCCTAAATCATCACTCTCAGGTTCAAAGTTTCACAGATTCTAGAGCAGGCCACAATGCAGACAAGCTTTTCACTAAAGCATACCAAAAGTGACTGCTCCAGTTCCCAGTAAGTTCCTTATTTCCATCTGAGACCTTCTCAGCCTGGCCTTCACTGTCAGTATCACTACCAGCATATCAGTTATAACCATTTAACCAGTCTCTAAAAAGTTCCAAACTTTTTCTCTTATTTCTGTCTTCTACTGAACCATCCATACTCTTCTGACCTCTGCCCATTACCCAATTCCAAGTTGCTTCCACATTTTCAGGTATTTTTATAGCAAGCTCCCACTTCTTGGTACAATTTTCTGTATTAGTCCATTCTCACACTGCTATAAAGACATACTTGAGACTGCATATTTATAATGAAAAAATGTATAATTGGCTCATGGTACCACAGGGTTTACAGGAAGCATGATGTTGGGTTATGCTTCTGAGGAAGCCTCAGGGAAATTTCACTCATGGAGGAAGCCAAATCAGGAACAGACATCTTACATGGCAGGACAGGACCAAGAGAGCAATGGTGGGGAGCTATATACTTTTAAACAACCGTATCTCGTAACTCACTATCACAACAACAGCACTGAGGAGTTGGTGCTAATCCATTCCTGAGAACTCCACCTTCATGGTCCAATGACCTCCCAACAGATCCCACCTCAAACAGTAGGGATGATGATTCAACATGAGATTTAGGAAGCAAAGCAGATCCAAATCATATCCACTGGGAAATACAAGAATATATTATCTAGCACTAAAGGCAACTGGTGATTGCACTCAGGCAACTTTCAGAACTAACCACTCAGTGGACAAAAGAGATGGCATTTATCAGTCAAGTGCTTTCTCTATTGCTCAAGGTAGCACCCCAGATCAACTGTCCTGTACTTCTGTTGAAAAAGAGATCCATTCACGAAGAAGATATTTAAAGTCCTAAATATACATGCAGATAACACTGAAGAAAACATATGAAAGCATATATTATTAGATACAAAGAGACTCCAATTCCACAATAGTGGGGGACTTCAATGTCCCACTCTCAGCATTAGACAGTTTATGTAGATAGAAAATAAAGAAACACTAGATTACAACTGTACTTTATACCAAATGGACCTATCACACATCTACAGAATATTTCAGCCAACAGCTACAGTATACACATTCTTCTCCTTAGCACATGAAACATTCTCAAAAACAGACTTCATGTTAGGCCACAAAACCAGTCTCGGTAAATGTTTTAAAATCTAAATTATACCAAGTATGTTTTCTGTCCATAATGAAAAAAAACTACAAATTAACAGAAGGAAATTGAAATTATATAAATAATAAAAATTAAACAGACTCCTGAATGACAATTGCATCAATGAAGAATTTTTTTAAAAAATTATAAAATTTCTTGTAACAAACGAAAATGAAAACACAGCATACCAAAATCAATGTTAAGAAGAAAGCAAAAGCAATGTTAAGAGGTAAGTTTACAGTGATAAATGCCTACATCAGAAAAATACAGAGATCTCAAACAAACATAATGATGCACCTAAATGAACTAGAAAAGCAAGAACAAACTAAGCTCTAAATTAGAAAAAAATAAATAATAAAGATTAAAGCATAAATAGAGGCTAAAAAATTATAAAGGGTCAACAAAATGAAAAGTTGATTGTGGGAAAGAAATAAAATTGAAAAATCAATAACTAGACTAACTAGAAGGAAAAAAGAGAGAAGACTCAAATGAAATCAGAAATGAAAACTAAGATGTTAAAACAGACACCACAGAAATACTTAAGGCCATTAGAGACTACTGTGAACAACTAAATGCTAACAAACTGGAAAATCTACAGGAAATACTTCAATTCCTACACAAGCAAACCTTACAAAGTTTTAATTAAGAAGATATAGAAAACTTGAACAAACCAATAACAAGTAACAAGATTAAATCAGTAATAAAAAGTTTTCCAACAAAGAAAAGCTCAGTATGGGGCCGAGCATGGTGACTCACACCTTTAATCTCAGCACCTTGGGCAGTCAAGGTGGGTAGATTACTTGAGCCCAGGATTTCAAGACCAATCTGGCCAATATGGTGAAACCCCACCTCTAATAAAAACACAGAAATTAGTCTGGTGCAATGGCATGCACCTGTAGTCCCAGCCACTCAGAAGGCTGAAGTGGAGAATCGCTTGAACCCCGGTGATGGCAGCAGTGAGCCAAGAATGTGCCACTGCATTCCAGCCTGGATGACAAAATGTGACTCTGTCTCAAAAATAAATAAATAAATAAAGGAAGAAGAGAGAAGAAAGGCAGGGAGGAGGAGGAGGGAAGTAGAAGAAAAGAAGAAAGAAGAAGAAAGAGAAGAAAAGGAAGAAAGAAAGAGAGAGAGATAGAAAAAGGCAGGAAGCAGGCCCAGGATGGGATGGCTTCACTGCCAAATTCTATGTGACTAATAAAGAAGAAATAACTAATTTTCTTCAAACTATTCCAAAAAAATTAACAAGGAGGGAATTCTCCTTAACTCATTCTATATGGCCAACACTAGCCTAGTATCAAAATCATACAAAAACATAACAAAAAAGAAAAATACAAACCAATATCCCTCCTGAACACAGATGCAAAATTTCTCAACAAAATACCAGCAAACTGAATACCACAAAACATCAAAATGATAATACACCGTGATCAAGTTGGATCTAACCCAGGATACAAGATTGTTCAAAATACACAAATCAATAAGCAAGACACATTACATCAACAGAATGAAAGAAAAAAATTATATGATCATTTCAATGGATGCAGAAAAGGCATCTGATAAAATTCAACATCACTTCATGATTAAAAACATTCAGCAAACTCAGCATAAAAAAATACCTCTGTATAACAAAGCCATATATGACAACCCCACAGCTAACATAATGCTGAATTGGGAAAGCTGAAAGTCTTTTCTGTAAGAACTGGAAAAACACAAGGATTCCCACTCCTATTCACCACTTTTATTCAACAAGTCCTGAGTAACAAGGCAAGAAAAAAACTAAAATGCATCCAAACTAGAAAAAAGGAAGTCAAATTTTTTTCTTTACAGATAACATAATCTTATATTTAGGAAAATCTAAATACATCATTAAACTCTCCATCTATAAATAAATTCAGTAAAGCTACAGAATATAAAATCAACACATAAAAATCAGAATTTCTATACACCACTAATGAACTAGCTGAAAAAGAAATCCAGAAGGCTTTCCATTTACAATAGCTACAAAATAAATGAAATATTTAAGAATAAATTCAACCAAGAAGGCGAAAAACTTCTACAAGGAAAACTCTAAAGCACTGATGAGAGAAATGGAATAGGACACAATCAAACAGAAAGGTATCCCACACCCCTGGATCAGAAGAATTAATATTGTCAAAATGACTATACTGCTCAAAGTGATCTACAGATTCAATGCAATTCCTATCGAAATATCAGTTATTTTTCAATTACATTTTTAAAAATTCTAGAATGTGTATGGAAACAAAAAAAGAAAAGAAAAGCCCAACTAGCCAAAGCACCTTGAGCAAAAAAAAAAAAAAAAAAAAAAAAAATGCTGGGAGGGAGGATTGAAGATGGTAGATTAGACACAACTCCAGCACACAACACCCAGTGAGAGAGATGCAGAAACCCAGAGATCTCCTAGCTCCAACCAAGGTACCAAGTGCATTTCAACAGGTCTTGTCCAAGGGTGACCAAAGCCCACTCAGGGCAGACCGAGGCAGGGAGAGGTGCTGCTTCACCCAGAAAGTGCATCTGACCGGCGAGTCAGAGGCTCCACCTCTGGTGCTCCAGTCTAGATATAGTGCTTCCCCCAAAGCCTCAGCAGTACACAGAACAGGGGATCTTTGCCAGTCAAGTGCAGAGTTTAATAAGAATCTGCAGACTGAGCTAGCGCTGCCCCCTCCCCCCGCCTAGAGAGAGAGGGAGCTGTAAGTGGGAGCAGCTTGGTGGCCTCTACCCCATGACTAGAGAGAACGCTGAAAGTGGGAGACTGCCGGGTCCCTACCCTCCCTCACAAACTCCAGAGGGCTAAAGCTCTGACTCTAGTGTGTTGCGTAGCCACAGTCTGAGATGAACCCTGAATGATCCAGCCCAGTGGAGGAACGGCACAACCCACCACTACCCACCACCAGAGGGGTGGGACTGGGCTACACGTCTTAATAAAAAAATACAGGAAGCCTATGTAGCAACGGAGGGCATTCTTGACAAGCCAGCAGCACCTACAGGTCAGCAGAAGAGGCGGGCCTAATCTCCCAGCATAAACAAAAAAGACACAGGAAGCTTCCCTAGTAACCTGAAGGAGTCCTAGAAACCCAGTAGCGCCCGCAAAGGCAGACAAGCGACCTCATCAAGAAGCTCCCTGACGCCACAGCCAGGTAAATCCACAAAGATGGGGGAAAAAAAAAAAACAGAGCAAAAAAGGTGAAACCATGAAAGACCAGAACACCTCTTCTTCTTCAAAGGATCAAAACTTGACCAAGAAGGAGTGCAAAGAATTGATGAAAATAGGATTCAGAAGGTGGATAATAACAAACTTTTCAGAGCTAAAGGAACACGTTCTAACTCAATGCAAAGAAACTAAAAACCTTGAAAAAAGGTTAGACGAAATGTTAACTAGAATAACCAGCTTAGAGAAGAACATAAACAACTTCATGAAGTTGAAGAACACAGCACAAGAACTACATGAAGCAAACACAAGTTTTAATAGCTGAATTGTTCAAGCAGAATAAAGGATATCAGAGATTGAATATAAACTCAATGAAATAAAAAGAGAAGGCAAGAATAGAGAAAAAAGAGTGAAAAGAAATGAATGAAGCCTCCAAGAAATATGGGATTATGTGAAAAGACCTAATCTACGCTTGCTTGGTGTACCTGACTACGATGGGGAGAATGAATCCAAGCTGGAAAACACACTCCAGGATATTATCCAGGAGAACTTCTCAAGCCTGGCAAGGCAGTCCAAATTTCAAATTCAAGAAATACAGAGAACTCCACAAAGATATTCCTCAAGAAGAGCAACACCAAGGCACATAATCGTCAGATTCACCAGGTCAAAATGAAGGAAAAAATGCTAAGGGCAGCCAGAGAGAAAGGTCAGGTCACCCACAGAGGGAAGCCAATGAGACTCACAGATATCTCCGCAGAAACTCTACAAGCCAGAAGAGAGTAGGGGCCAATATTCAACAACCTTAAAGAAAAGAACTTTCAACCGAGAATCTCATATCCAGCCAAACTAAGCTTCCTAAGTGAAGGAGAAATAAAATCCTCTACGGACAAGCAATTACTGAGAGATTTTGTCACCACCAGACCTGCCCTACTAGAGCTCCTAAAAGAAACACTAAGCATGGAAAGGAACAAGTACCAGGCACTGCAAAAGCAAACCAGTTAACAAATACCAAAAATGCAATGAAGAAAATGAGTTAACTAATGAGAAAGAAAACCAGCCACTAACAAAATGGCAGGATCAAATTCACACATAACAATATTAACATTGAAAGTAAATGGCCTAAATGCCCCAATCAAAAGACACAGACCAGCAAACTGAATAAAAAGTCAGAACCCATCAGTGTGCTGTATTCAAGAAACCCATCTCACATACAAAGACACACATAGACTCCAAGGGATGGAAGAAGATTTACCAAGCAAATGGAAAACAAAAAAAAAGCAGGGGTTGCAATTCTAGTCTCTGATAAAATGGACTTCAAACCAACAAAGATCAAAAGAGACAAAGAAGGGCATTACATAATGGCAAAAGGATCAATCCAACAGGAAGAGCTAACTATCCTAAATATATATGCCCCCAACACAGGAGTACCCAGATAGATAAAACAAGTTTTTAATGACCTAAACCAAGATTTAGACTCCCACACAATAATAGTGGGAAACTTCAATACTCCACTGTCAATATTAGACAGATCGATGAGACAGAAAATTAACAAGGATATCCAGGACTTGAATGCAGAGCTGAATGAAGCAGATCTAATAGACATATACAGAACATTCCACCCCAAATTCAAAGAATACACACTTTTCTCAGCACCACATTGCACTTACTCTAAATTTGACCACATCATTGGAAGCAAATCACGCCTCAGCAAATGCAAAAAAACAGAAATCATAACAAACAGTCTATCAGACCACCGCAAAATCAGACTAGAACTGAGGATCAAGAAACACACTCAAACCTGCACAACTGCTTGGAAACTGAACAACTTGCTTCTGAATGTTGACTGGATAAAAAATGAAATGAAGGCAGAAATAAAGATCTTCTTTGAAACCAACCAGAATGAAGACACAACTTACCAGAATCTCTGGGACACCTTTAAAGCAGTATCGAGTCAGAAATTTATAGCAATAAATGCCCACCAGAGAAGAGAGGAAAGATCTAAAATCGACACCCTATCATCAAAATTGAAAAAACTAGAGGAGCAAGATCAAAAAAAACTCAAAAGCTAGCAGAAGACAAGAGATAACTAAGATCAGAGCAGAACTGAAGGAGATGGAGACACAAAAAACTCTTCAAAAAAATTAATAAATCCAGGAGCTGGTTTTTTTAAAAGATCAACAAAATAGACTGCTAGCCAGATTAATAAAAAAGAAAAGGGAGAAAAATCAAATAGATGCAATAAAAAACGATAAAGGGGATATCGCCACTAATTGATCCCACAGAAATACAAACTACCATCAGAGATTCCTACAAACAGCTCTACTCACATAAACTAGTATATCAGGAAGAAATGGATATATTCCTAGACACTTGTACTCTACCAAAACTAAACCAGGAGGAAGCCGAAACCCTGAATAGATCAATAACAAGGGCTGAAGTAGAGGCAGCAATCAATAGTCTACTAACCAAAAAAAGTCCAGGTCCAGACGGGTTCACAGCCGAATTCTACCAGGCGTACAAAGAGGAGCTGGTTCCATTCCTTCTGAAACTGTATCAAACAATACAAAAGGAGGGAATCCTCCCTAACACATTTTATGAGACCAACATCATCCTGATACCCAAACTAGGAAGAGAATCAACTAAAAAGAAAACTTCAGGCCAGTATCCACGATGAACATCAATGCAAAAATCTTCAATAAAATACTGGCAAACAGATTGTAACAGCACATCAAGAAGCTTATCCATCACAACCAAGTAAGCTTCATCCCGGGGATGCAAGGCTGGTTCAACATACACAAATCCATAAATGTAGTCCATCACATAAATGGAATCAAAGACAAAAACCACCTGATTATCTCAATAGATGCAGAGAAGGCCTTCAATAAAATTCAACAGCCTTTCATGTTAAACTCTCTCAATAAACTAGGTATCGATGGAATGTATCATAAAATGATAAAAGCTATATATGAGAAACCTACAGCCAATATCACACTGAATGGGCAAAAGCTGGAAGCATTCCCTTTGTAATCAGGCACTAGACAAGGATGCCCTCTCTCACCACTCCTATTCAACATAGTATTAGAAGTTCTAGCCAGAGCAATCAGGCAAGAAAAAGAAATAAAGGGTATTCAATTGGGAAAGGAGGAAGTCAAACTGTCTCTATTTACAGATGACATGATTGTTTATCTAGAAGACCCCATCGTCTTAGCCCGAAATCTTCTCAAACTGATAAGCAACTTCAGCAAAGTCTCAGGATACAAAATCAATATGCAAAAATCACTAGCATTGCTGTATACCAACAACAGACAGAGAGCCAAATCCAGAGTGAACACCCATTCACAATTGCTACAAAGAGAATAAAATACCTAGTAATACAACTAACAAAGGATGCAAAGGACCTCTTCAAGGAGAACCACAAACCACTGCTCAACAAAATAAGACAGGACACAAACAGATGGAGAAACATTCCATACTCATGGTTAGAAAGAATCAACCATGAAAATGGCCATACTGCCCAAAGTAATCTATAGATTCAATGCTCTCCCCGTCAAGCTACCAATGACCTTCTTCACAGAACTGGAAAAAAACACTTTAAACTTCATATAGAATCACAAGAAACCCCGAATAGCCAAGACAATCCTAAGCAAAAAGAACAAAGCTGGAGGCATCACACTGCCAGACTTTAAACTATACTACAAGGCTACAGTAATCAAAACATCATGGTACTGGTAACAAAACAGACACATAGACCAATGGAACAGAACAGAGACCCCAGAAGAAACACCACACAGCTACAACCATCTGATCTTTGATGAACCAAGCAAAAACAAGCAATGGAGAAAGGATTCCGTGTTTGATAAATGGTGCTGGGAAAACTGGCTAGCAATGTGCAGAAAGCAGAAACTGGACCCCTACCTGTCACCTTACACTAAAATTAACTCCAGATGGATCAAAGATTTAAACATAAAACCTAACACCATAAAAACACTAGGAGAAAACGCAGGCAAAACAATCCAGGCCATAGGCATAGGCAAGGACTTCATGACTAAAACACCAAAAGCAATGGCACTAAAAGCCAGGATAGACAAATGGGAGCTAATTAAACTCCAGAGCTTCTGTACAAAAAAAAGGAACCATCATTAGAGTGAATCGGCAACCACCAGAATGGGAAAAAATTTGTGCAATCTGCCCATCTGACAAAGGGCTAATATCCAGAATCTACAAAGAACTAAAACAGATATACAAGAAAAAAGCAAACAACCCCATTCAAAACTGGGCAAAGGATATGAACAGACATTTTTCAAAAGAGGACATACATGAGGCCAACAAACATATGAAAAAATGCTCATCATCACTGGTCAT
Organism: Saimiri boliviensis; assembly: GCF_048565385.1. Lineage (NCBI taxonomy): Eukaryota > Metazoa > Chordata > Mammalia > Primates > Cebidae > Saimiri > Saimiri boliviensis. The sequence goes on from NC_133450.1 coordinate 80,285,701, forward strand.
TAGAGAAATGCAAATCAAAACCACACTGAGATACCATCTCACACCAGTTAGAATGGCGATCATTAAAAAATTGGGAGACAACAGATGCTGGAGAGGATGTGGAGAAATAGAAACACTCTTACACAGTTGGTGGGAGTGTACACTAGTTCAACCGTTGTGGAAGACAGTGTGGTAATTTCTCAAGGATCTAGAAATAGAAATTCCATTTGACCCAGCAATCCCACTATTGAGTATATGCCCAAAGAACTATAAATCATTCTACTATAAAGACACATGCACACATATGTTCATTGCAGCCCTGTGTACAATATCAAAGACCTGGAACCAACCCAAATGCCCATCAATGATAGACTGGACAAAGAAAGTGTGGTACATAAACACCATGGAATACTACGCAGCCATAAAAAAAATGAGTTCATATCCTTTGTAGGGTCTTGGATGAATCTGGAAACCATCATTCTCAGCAAACTGACCCAAGAACAAAAAGCCAAGCACCATATGTTCTCACTCATAGGTGGTTGTTGAACAATGAGAACATGTGGACTCAGGGAGAGGAGCATCACACACAGGGGACAGTTGGTGGAGGTAGGGGAGAGACAATGAGGGGTGGGAAGGGAGGGGAGAGTGGGGAGGGATAACATGGGGAGAAATGCCAGATATAGTATGCACCTAAAGTAAAATAAATAAATTTTTTAAAAAAGCTGAAGGTATCACACTACCTGATGTCCAAATGTATTACAAAACTACAGTAACAAAAACAGCATGGTACTAGCATGAAAACAAACACAGAACAGAATATAGCACTCAGAAATACAGTCATGTATTTAAGGCCAACTGTTTTTCAGAAAAGGTGCTAAGAACACATGTTATGAAACAAACATCTTCTTTAATAAATGGTATTAGGAAAACTAAATACTCACATGAAGAATAAAACCAGACCCTTATTTTACACCTTATATGAAAACCAATTCAAGATGGATTAAAGGCTTAAATGTAAGATCCAAAACTATAAAACTACCGGAACAAAACATAGAAGAAAAACTCTAATACATTAGTCTAGGCAAATATTTCATGGTTAAGACCGTAAAAACACAGATAACAAAATCAAAACTAGACATATGAGACATAGTCAACTAAAAAGCTTCTGCAGAGCAAAGAAAACAACAGAGTAAAGAAGCAACCTACAGAATTAAAGTGAATATTTACTAATTATTCATCTGGAAAGGTATTCATATTCAGAATAAAGAAAAATCCAATCAACTCAACAGCAAAAATAATAATCCCATTAAAAAGTGGAAAAAGGACATGAATAGATGGTTCTCAAAATAAGACATACAAATAACCAACAGATGTATATAAAATTCTCAACAGCACTAATCATCAGGCAAATACAAATTCAAATCACAATGAGATAACATCTTACACCCGTCAGAACAGCTATTAATAAAGAGACAAAAAAAATAACAGGTGTTATCAAGGATGCAGAGAAAAAGGAACTTTTATACACTACTGATGGGAATGTAAACTAGTAGAGACACTATGAAAAACAGTAAGATGAATTTTCAAAAAACTAAAAATAGAACTACCATATAATTCTATTACTGAGTATTTATCCAAAGAAAAGGAAATTGACATATCAAAGGAGTACTTACACTCTATTTATTGCAGTACTATTCCAATAGCAAAGATATGGATCAATTTAACTGTCCATCAACAGATGGATAAAGAAAATGTAGTATATGGTCTAGGAAGAAAATTCTCGGGAAAAAAAGAAAATATGGTATATACACACAATGAAATATTTTTCAGCCAAAAATAAAAATGAAATCTTGTCATATGCAGCAACATGGATAGAACTGAACATCATTATGTTAAGTGAAATAAGTCATACACATAAAGAAAAACATCTCATATTCTCACTAATAGGTGAGAGCTAAAAAGGTTGACCTCATTAAGGTAAGTAGAATGATAGTTACCAGAGGCTGGGAAGAATTTGAGGACAGAGGGTAAAGAGAGGTTACTTAGGTGGTACAAGCATACAGTTAGATAAAAAGAATAAGTTCTAATGTTCAATAACGTATTAAGATGACTACAGTTCACAATGTATTGTCTATTTCAAAATAGTAACAAGAGAAGATTTGAAGTATTCCTAACACATAGAAATGATAAACGCTTGGTGTGATGAATATCCTAACTATCCTGTCTTGACCATTACATATTCTACGCATGTAGCAAAACATCACATGCCCCTAAAATGTGTACAAATATTGTGTCAGTAAAATAAAATAAAAAATAAATTAACTCTAAATAAAGTCCACAGACTTAATGTAAGAGTTAAAATTATAAGACTCCTAGCAGAAAACGGAGAAGCAAATACATATGACCTTGGATTAGGCAATGTTAGATGACATATGATACCAGGAAGTCATAGACAAGCACAAGTAACAAAATTAAAATTATATAAAATGAACTATATCAAAATAAAAAACTTTTTAAGTTATACCATCAAACTAATCAAATAATATCAAAATAATCAAATAATATCAAAATTAAAAACTATACCATCAAAAATGTGAAAAATCAATCTATAAAATGGGAGGAGATATTTAAAAATCATTTATCTAATAAGTGTATCCAGAATACACAAAGACTCTTACAACTCAATATTAATAAAATAAATAACTCGATTTAAAAATGGGAAAGAGTTGATAGATATTTCTTCAAAGATAATATACGATGTCTAATAAGCATATGAAAAGATGCTCAGCATCATTAGTTATTTGAGTAATACAAATCAAAACCACAACAAGAAACCACTTCACATGATCTAAGAGGGCTAATTAAAAAAAAAGGTGGGGGAACAATAACAAGTATTGATGAGAATGTGGAGAAACTGGAACCATTCCTTAATTTCTGGCAGTAATATAAAATGGTGTGACAGTTTAGCCAATAGTTCAGCAGTTCCTTAAATGTTAACCTAGTGCTACTACATAATCCAGTAGTTCTACTCCTAGGCACATACCCTACAGAAATGAAGATATGACCACACAACAACTTAAACACAAATGCTCACAGCAACATGATTCATAATAGCCAAAATGTTAAATATTCATCAACTGAAGAGTAGATTTTTAAAATCTGACATAAGGTTTATTTTTAGGATGAAAATATTTTAAACTTAGATTGTGGTAATGGTTGCACAACTGTTAATATACTAAAACCCATTGAATTGTACACTGTAAATGGGTGAATTTAATGGCAAGTGAATTTTATCTCCATAAAGATTTTTTTTAAAAAAAGATGACCCTATATTAACAAATGATTAGTGATGGACATTGTAATTACCCCTATCTGATTATTATACTATGCATACATCTACAGAAATATCACATTATATCTCATGAACATGTATAATTCTTACCAACTATAAATTTAAAAATTTTTAAGAAGGCCATGCATGAAAGCAATTTTAAATTTTCACAGATTACATAAAGCAAAGGTTTATTCTTAATCCTCTCTGCCCTAGAATGATCTCTCAGGAATTCTCCTGAGAGGGTGATTAGAACACTCTCTGCTTGTAGATACCGTTTCACTAATTATATATTCAATCATTATTATATTTTAAGCCAATAGTATCCCTTAGCAATGCTCCAAGTTCAATAAAACCGGGCATAATTGTTTCTGTTTAGGGGCATTCTGCCAGTGATGTTCTGAAAAATGTATTTGGCATTCAAACTCATTTCCTGGCACAGAACTCTTAAAACCCTTGGAATCCCTGAAGAGATGAGTGTTTTTTACATGCTACTGAGAAGACTGGTAGCTGAAGATAGCTTCAGGATGTGCTCTAGTCACCAGGAGGACCAAGGAATGATTAGAGGTTTGGGACTTTCAGCCTGACCCCACAACCTCTTGAGAGAGGAGAGGGGCTGAAGGTTGAGTCAGTCACCAATGTCCTGTGATGTAATCAATCGTGTCTACATAATAAAGCCTCCATAAAAACCCGAAAGGACAGGATTCAGAGAGCTTCTAGGTTGATAAAAACATCAGCATGCTGGGAGGTGACACACTGCAACCCCAGGGGTACAGAGGCTCCTGCTTTCACAACCCTTCCAGGTCTTGATTTATTTTCATCTGGCTGTTTATCTACATATATACTGGTAACAAAAGCACTGTAAAGTGTTTCCCTGAGTTTTCTGTGACTCATTCTAGCAAATTAATTGAACCTGAAGAAAGGGCCATGGGAACCAACAATATATAGCCAGTTGGTCAGAAATATAGGTGACAGCCTACTACTTGTGACTGACATCTAAAGTAGGGGACAACCTTACAGAACTGAACCCTCAACCTGTGGAATCAAACCCTCAACCTGTGGAACCTGACACTATCTCCAGGTAAATACTGGCAGAATTGAACTGAATAAGAGGACACCCAGCTGATGTCCACTGGAGAACTGGTTGGTATGCAGGGTTTTCTCCCATCTATCTGGGGTCAAAACTGTTGTGTTAGGTGGTGTGTGAGTAGCAAACCCACTTTGGTTTTTCCTAACTTTAAGACTAGTCTTTCAGGCTCCATAAGGCTTCAAAGTTGAGGGTTTGTTTTTTTAATAAAATTATTTTCTCACAAAAAGAAATTGGTTATAATTATACTAAACAAAGACCTACCAGCCTGGACTTCAGGAAATCATACCTGTGGTGGAGGCAATCTGTCCTTGAAAAGCAGCTATGTAAATGTGTAGTTTCATCTACTTTTTCACAGATGCAGTGCTAGTGTTGCAAAAATTACTCTTCTAGCTCTTTGATGGTTTTCTATAGTGGGAAGAACATGGGTTTTGAAGTCACACTTGGTTTCAGATCCTTGTGTTGTCACTTACTAGTTGTGACCTTGGGAAAGTTATGTAACTTCTCAAAACCTCTGTCCATCATGTCTGCTATTTAATACTGGAGATAAGAGGAAGTCAAGTTTGAAGACATATATAAGGCAGGGGACACAGAGGTGCTCAATAACTATTACATGTGCTACAAATCCTCTCTTTCCATTTCAAAAGAACAGTAAATTTCTGAGATAAAGCAACAATGTTTCCTTTCCTGTCCCCTCCAATCCAACACACATATCCCAGAAATACCTAGAACTCAGTAAATACTGTTGATGTGATTTTCATTCACTAATATTCAGTGGAAAGACAGACTCTGAGGGTACATTCAAAGAAATATTGCAGTAATATCACCTTCAACTGTGAGTGTCCCTAGGTTTACTTTCCAGTCCCACGTCTTACTTCCAAGCAGGTTTCTTCTCTGAACTCAGAGATAGAGCTTTGAATAGAATTACTGCTTAAGTGTTTGCCTCTTCCTTGAATTCTAACATGAGTAGGGTAAATCTGTGCATGTCTAAACCTCCAATTTATCTTGCCCCTGCAGCAAAAGAAATTGAGCATGAGACCAACTCAAAATCCCTTTACTGAATTTCTCTATGGCTCATCTTAATTATAGTTGCACAAAGCTGATTTGCCAGGCATAGAAGAACAAATAATAGTACATCATTTCCACCTGTTTAGATTCTGGTTAAAGTAGAATCATGGATGGAATAATGCTTTCTTCCTTAACTATTTCTTCCTGGTTGCAAATGTTAGAGTCTAAAAATACCTTTTACATTCCTAATTCATATTAGCATTCTGACCCAATCACATAAAATCTGAAGTTCTGAGTTAGGTAGCTGTGAGTTATTGATGATCCCATGATCCCTTTTAATGTTCAGAGTGCTGAGACATCATAATGATTTGTTTACAGCTGTAGAATCCTTATAGATAAATAAGAATTCCTGGCAAATACCTGTTATTTTAGCATGAGAATAAGCCCCCTGGCCTGGCAGAGAACCATGTAGTGTTAAGAACTCAGTCAACTGAGAGAAGTTATAAAACCTAAGTGTTCCTTAATAGACCACATTCAGCCAAACACACCTCAACTTGATTATTTATTCAGGAAATAAGCTTAATTAGCATAACAGCTTGAAAGGCATTTTGAATAAATTTTACTTTTGAATGGTATTACTACTGTCTCTCTAGGCATATCAAAATCACGTATGCAAGAAAGAAAAGTAATGGCAAACAGGCATATGAAAAGGTGCTCAGTATCATGGATCATCAGAAAAATACAAATCAAAAACATGAGATATCATCTCACCCCAAAAGAAATGGCTTTTATCCAAAAGACAGGCAATAACAAATGCTGGTGATGATGTGGAGAAAAGGGAACCTTTGAACACTGTTGGTGGGGATGTAAATTAGAACAACCACTATGGAGTGGAGCTTGAAGTTTCCTTAAAAAAATGAAAATTGAGCTACCATAAGATCCAGCAATCTTGCTGCTGGGTATATACCGATTTCCTTTTTTTTTTTTTGGATATATCAAAGAGATATCTGTACCCCTATGTTTGTTGTAGCACTGTTTATAATAGCTAAAAATTAGAAGCAGCCCAAGTGTCCATCAATAGATAAATGGATAAACTATGGTACATATACACAAGGAGTACTATTCATCCATAAGAAAAAATAAAATCTAGTCCTTTGCAACAACGTAAATGAAACTGGAGATTATGTTAAGTGAAATAAACCAGGCACAGAAAGATGAACATCACATGTTCTCATCTAAAACTCAAAGCAATAGAACTGATCTAAAACTCAAAGCAATAGAACTCATAGACAAAGAAAGTAAAAGGATGGTTACCAGAGGCAGGGAAAGGTAAGGAGATAGAGGAGAGGTAGGAATGGTTAATGGGTACAAAGGAAAAACAATTAGAAAGAACGCCCACTGTTTAGCACAATAGGGTGATTAAAGTCAGTAATAACTTAACTGTGTATTTTTAAATAACTTAAAAAGTGTAATTGGAATATTTCTAACTCAAAAGATAAATGCTTCAGGGGAAGGAAAAAAAGCATTTGCTATAAAAAAGGAGACATTGGTTCCCCCATAAAAGAAAGAAAAAGTATTATTATTAAATAATTTTTTACTTGTACCTTTTCATCTTGTTTTCACGGCTAACTTATTTTAAAGATATTATTTCCACTTACTTTTTAAAAGGTTAATGTCTTACTGACTTGTTTCTCCTGTTGCAGTTAGACTGTTCACTATTTGTGGTAATGTTACCATCAAGAACTTGGGTCATGTACTCATCAGACTCTTTTTTTCACCCCCTTGGAAAAGCAGACTCTTATTTGCCAAGGATGAAAATACTTTTCAATTACAAAAGTTGATTTCAACATAACAAACTTTAAACATGTTATGAGTAGGTATTGCTGTGTAACAAACCATCCATAAATGTAGCTTACAAGTATATTTTATATTGCTCATATGTTTATAGGTGCAATCATTTTTTTTCTGGTTTCTGGTGTATTCGTTAATGTGTACATATTCAGCTGTGATTTAAGTAGCAGGGAGTTCTGCTCATCTTGGCTTGAACTTCTCACTGGTGTTGGGGTCCACTGGCTGCCAGCTTATTCAGAATTGCCTCAGCTCCTCTCTGCATGGTCTCTCGGTGGACTCTCTTCCTAGCAATACTGTGAAAACATGCCCAGGCTAATCTGATGGAAAATGAAAGCAGAAGTATACAAAGCCCCTTGAAGCCTGGATTTAGAATTAACATTGTGTCACTTTTGTTTTGACCAGTGCATGTGGCAAGCCACAAGTCAGCCTGTTTCAAGAGGCAGGAAAATTGCCACCCCTCTCACCAATAAGTAGATTAAGTAATGTTGCAAAGGGTATGGATACAAGGAAGAAGAATCTACTTCAAGCACTGACTTCACACTTGCTCCTTAAAAGTACCAAGATAAGTAAGACACTATACTGTGGCATCCTTGAAATCATAGATTTTAAGGAAATTAGGAACATAACTATAATGATGTGGGTCATGGTAAGAGGGAAGGATAGTGAGAGAAGAGGAACCATAGAAAACTTCAAAACCTAGTCCTAATGCCTCTTCTCATGTAAGAATTAGCATTTTATCAGACTGGAGAGCAAAGGTACAAGGCAAGAACTATGTGATGTACTTAGAAAATTCCAGGAGCAGCAAGTATGTGGAGCATGGGAATGTGAGGGGGCATATCATTTCACTGGAAGGCCTTAATTTATGCCGTAGTTTCTTCTCCAGCTTTTTCTCTCACTGAAAAGGATAGGTTTTGGATCTCTATTGACTATCACTCCTGCCCTCCCAAAAAAAAAAAAAAAAAAAACACCTAGAGAAATTGAGTTAATACAACTAATTATTAGGAAAAATTTTAGGATATACTAGAGAGATAAATATAAAGGACAGGTTTTGTTTCTTGCTTTGTTTTTAACATTAGATTATTTAAAATTTCAAATATCCTTCAACTCTTATGAAAACCATCTGTAAAATCAAATGCTCTAATGAAATTTTTCCATTCCAACAAGTAAACACTCCTATAGGAAACACCTTTGGTTGTCTATGCTATGGCTATTCTTTAATAGAAGACAAAACCCACAAAAAGAATTTGGGTGATGAAGTCAAAAGATACGCATTTTACCACTCACCTGTTCACTAATACGTGGGCATGTAGGCTGGGTGCAGTAGCTCACACCTGTTATCCCAGCACTTTGGGAGGCCGAGGCAGGCAGATCACGAGGTCAGGAGATCAAGACCATCCCAGCTAATATGGTGAAACCCCATCTCTACTAAAAATACAAAACATTAGCAATGCGTGGTGGCACATGCCTGTACTCCCAGCTACTCAGGAGGCTGAGGCAGGAGAATCACTTGAACCTAGGAGGTGGATGTTGTAACGAGCCAAGATCCATGCCACTGCACTTCAGGCTGAGAGACTCGTCTCAGAAACAAGGGGAAAAAAAGAAAAAAACATGGGCATGTGATCCATTTTGGTCGAGATTTCCCTGAGGAGGAGAATTTACAGGAGGCTTTTGGGAAAGTTTTTCTTCATAGTTCAAAATTAAAGACTCTATCATGGAAGAAAATGCTTTTTTATTTGACCAAATGTTGTCTATATTCACTACCTGGAATCATTAAAGCCATCTTAGAGACATAAGTGAGAATTAAACCTTAAAGAGATTAAGCCTCAATGCTAACAATCATCACGAGAAAATATTAAATATTTTCATAAGCTAAGCCAGGGATCAATAAATGAAAAGTTGGGTGAAGGGTTTTAGATATGTAGTTCACAGATATCATTTACTTTGTGTGTGAAGTTCATCATTGAAAATCCCATGTCTTGAAATCTTTACATGAGTGAATTCCAAGCTTAGAATCTTCTCTGCCTCCATAGTCCATGAAGCATGAACAAACATTTAAAAAGAAAATTACACAAAAGCCTATAGGTTTTGTCAGTGTACTGTCAATTACATATTGCCAATAGACTTATAATTAAGCACCAATTTTATAAATATGCATTATAGTGTCTTTGTTTCTTAATCTGCTGTAAGTATATTATAGTGAAAATTAGGTTAGAAAGGAAGTCAGACCTAAGATTAATTCCTTATTCTCCCATGTTGAACTATTCATTTATTTAATACCTAAGTATAGAGCCCTGATCATGTGTCAGGCACACTGCTGGATACTAAAGATACAGTGGTAAACAACAATGATATGGACCACATCCTCCTGGAACTTGCAGTCCAGTGAGAAAACTTATAGTCTAGTCAGGCAAGAGAAAAGACTAAAAGGCATCCAAATTGGAAAAAAGAAATGAACAATTAAAAGTTATTTTAATGTTTATGAAGAAAAACTCCAGAATATACTGGAAAAAAAATTATGGGGTTAGAAAGTTGTGCCTAAGGAAAGATTATCAGATACTATTCTGAACAACTATACACTAATAAACTGGAAAACTAGAGAAGATGGATATATTCCTGAAGTCTGAATCATAAAAAACTAGAAAACCTAAATGGTCCAATATTGAGTATTAAGATTGAATCAGTAATAAAATTTCTGAACAAAGAAAAGTCCAGACATAGCTTCTTGGCTGAACTCTGCCAAACTCACAAAGAAGAACTAACATCAACTCTTCTCAAATTATTTTCAAAAAGACAAAAAATCAGAAAAGGGAATTCTCTTTGACTCATTCTACAAGGCCAGCTTTATTCTGATACCAAAACCAGACGATGATGTAACAAAAAAGAAAACTACAGGCCAATATCCCTTATGAACATAGATACAAAAATCCTCAATGAAATACTATCAAACCAAGTCAAACAGCACATCAGAAAGGTAATATACCATAAGCAAGTGAGATTCATCCCAGGGATGCAAGGATGGTTCAGGATATGCAAATAAACATGACACATCACAACAGAATAAAGGACAAAAATCATATCATTACGTCAATAGAAGAAGAAAAAACACTTGATGAAATTTAACATTCTTTCATGATAAAAGCTCTCAGCAAACTATGAATAGAAGGAACATACCTCAACATAATAAAAATCATGTAAGACAAACTCACAGCTAACATCACGCTGAATGGAGAAAAGCTGAAAGCCTTTCCTCTACAAACTGAATCAAGACAAGAATGCCCACTTTTACTACCCTCATTCAACACAGTACTGAAAGCCCTAGACAGAGCAATTGGATCATAGAAAAATCTAAAAGACATTCAAACTGGAAAAAAAAAAAAAAGTCGTGTTCCTCTTGCAGATATAATATTATATCCAAACAAACCCAAAGACTACACCCAAAAAACTCTTAAATTTGAAAATTGCTTCCGTAAAGTGTAACTTTACTGTACTTTCAGTAAAGTGTAACTTTACTGTACTTTCAGTAAAGTGTAACTTTACTGTACTTTCAGTAAAGTGTAACTTTACTGAATATAAAAATCAACAAATAACAGTAGTTTTATATATACCAAAAATAAACTGCCTGGGAAAGGAATTAAGGAAACAATTCCATTTATAATAACTATAAAATAAATGAAATATCTAACCAAAAAGATCAAAAACTTCTACAAGAAAAACTACAATGATGAAGAAATGGACAAGGACACAACAAATGGCAAGACATGCCATACTCATCAAACAAAAGAAGTAATATTGTCCAAATGGTCATACTGCTCAAAGTGATCTACAGATTCAATGGAATCTTTATCAAAATACCAATGTCATTTTCATAGATATATGAAAAACAATCCTAAAATTCATATGGAACCAAAAAAGAGCTAAACTAGCCAAAGCAATTCTGAACAAAAATAACTGAGCTGGACATATTATATTACCTGACTTCAAAATATATTACAAGGCTATAGTAACCAAAATACTGTGGTTGGTATACAAACAGATGGAACAGATAGAGTACCCAATCCACCTATTTACAGCCAACAAATTTTCATCAAAAGGGCCAAGAGTATACATTGCAGAAAGGATACCCCTTTTAATAAATGGTGCTGGAAAAACTGGACATTCATTTGCACAAAATAAGATGAGACTCCTATATCTCATCATATACAAACATTAACTCAGAATGGATTAAAGACTTAAATGTAAGACACAAAACTGTAAGACTCCCAAAAGATAGCATAGGGGAAACACTCTAAGACATTGGTCTCGAAAAATAGGTCATAGAGAAGACCTCAAAAACACTGGCAACAAAATCAAAAATAGATTAATTAGACTACATAAAACTAAAAATTTTCTGCACAGCAAAGAAATCAACAGAGTGAAGAGATAACCTACCTAGTGAAAGAAAATATTTATAAACTATTTATCTGATATTCAGAGTATACAAGAAACTCAATGGTAAAAAACAAATAATCTCATTAAAAAGTGAGTAAAAACAGAAGTCAAAAAACACTCGATGCTGGGGAGGCTGTGGAGAAACAGAAACACTGTGGGTGGGCATGTAAATTAGTTCAACCATTATGAATGACAGTGTAGTAATTCCTCAAGGATCTAGAACCAGAAATACCATTTGACTCAGCAATCCCATTACTGGGTATATACCCAAAGGAACATAAATCATTCTCGTATAATGACATATGCACATGCATGTTTATCGCAGCACCATCTACAATAGCAAAGACATGAAATCAACCCCAATTCATCAATGATAGACTGAATAAAGAAAATGTGGTACATATATACCATGAAATACTATGCAACCATAAAAAGGAATAAGATCATGTTTTTCACAGGGACATGAATGAAGCTGGAAGCCATCATCGTCAGCAAACAAACACAAGAACAGAAAACCAAACACTGCATGTTCTCAGTCATAAGTGAGAGTTGAACAATGAGAACACCTGGACACAGGAAGGGGAACACCAGAGCCCGGGGCCAGTCAGCAGATTGGGGGATGAAGGGAGGGAGAGCATTAGGTCAAATAACTAATGCATGCAGAGCTTAAAACCTAGATGATAGGCTGACAGATGCAGCAAACCACCATGGCACACATATAACTATGTAACAAACTTACACATTCTGTACATGTATCCCAGAACTTAAAGTAAAAAAAAATAATAAAAATTTTAAAATGAAAAGTAGGCAAAGGTAATGAACAGACATTTCTCAAAAGAAGACATGGAAATGGCCAACAGGTATATAAAAAATGCTCACCAGCACTGTTAAGGAAAATACAAATTAAAACCACGAGATATCATCTTAGTCTAGTCAGAATGGCTAATAATATATTTTTTTTAAGATGCTGTCAAGGATGCAGAGAAAAAGGAACTCTTATACACTGTTGATGGGAATGTAAACTAGTAGAAACACTATGGAAAACAGTATGGAAAACTTTCAAAAGTCAAAGTAGAATTACCATTTGATCCAGCAATCCCACTACTGGGTATTTATCCAAAGGAAAAGAAAAATAGAATACCAAACAAATACCTACACTTCCATGTTTATTGCAACACTATTCACAATAACCAAGATGTGGAATCAACCTAAGTGTCCATCAATGGATGAAGGGATCAAGACAATAAGGCATATATATACAATCAACTATTATTTGGCCATAAAAAAGCATGAAATTATGTCATTTGCAGCAGCATGGATGGAACTGGACATCAATATGTTAAATGAAATAAACCAGGCACAGAAAGACAAGTATCTTATGCTCTTGCTCACATATGAGAGCCTAAAAAGTTGATCTCATGGAGATGGAGAGTAGAATGATAGCTACCAGAGGCTGGAAAATTTGCATGTGGAGAGGTATGGGGGATGAAGAGAGGTTGGTTAATGGGTACAATCACACAGTTAGATAGAAGGAATAAGTGCTAATGTTTGGTAAGAGAGTAGGGTGACCGTAGTTAACAACAAAGTATTGTAGATTTCAAAACAGATAGGAGACAGGACTTAAAATGTTCCCACCAGAGAAATGATAAATACTTGAGGTGATACATACCCCAAATACCCAGACTTGATCATTGCACATTCTGTGCAGGTAACAAGGTATCACACATACCCCATAAATATGTATAAATATTATGTATCAATTAAAAATAAAAAAGTCATCCTTGGGAAGTGGTATTTAAGTTTGGGACTGTGGGCTATGTTATTTAAAATTGTTACATGTAAATTGGAGAAACTTTTCAGTATGCACAGGATTAAATAATGGTTCAGCATGGGGTGGGTAGAGATTCATAATTATTGTTTGTTTGCACATACTCATAATCTGTCTTCTATTTCAATTCATCTTACCTGGTCCTAATATCTTTCTTGTATGTCTCTTATTACATTGAATGACAGGTGTTCCATAAATGTTCATTGAACAGAACCATTTTGCCTCGTTTACAAATCTAATAAACGTAGCTTTGGCTTACAAATCTAATAATTTTAGCTCTGGTTTTCATTTCCATTTGGAATGTAGAGGCCATGGCACAAACAAGAAAAAAACTGACTGTTTTTCCATTGTAGTTTTCCTGTAAGCTCTGAAATTTCATCAACCATTATGCAAGAAATTCTCAACTGTGAAAAATTAATGAGATTTTTATGCAACTCTCATCAAAATAGGCTAAGAGTGGGAATGTTTTCACCAAAATGCTATTGAGAAGCTCACTTTTTTATGTATAGAATAAAGGTCCTTTATTAAATTGGCTGAATGAAGAATTATTGAACTATTCTCAGAGCTATAAAATGTACCCTACATTTAGCCTGGACCAGCTTGTCTTGGCCTTATCTTCTATCTGAGTGAGAGATGACTGTGGTTTATTCAAAAGGCCATGACCCTTATCTGCCAAAGCAATGGACCAGCAAAGATCCTACCATAAGTTATAAAGGGCCTTGGGTGTCATGCTGAAGACTTTGGGCCTTACCCTATAGCAGCCTAAATTTTGAAATAAGACAATAAAATGATCGTATGCATGTGTTATTTAGATAACCCTTTTTGCACTGAAATTCTTGTCTCAGGATCAGGTTCTGGGGCAACCTTGCCTAAGGCAATATTGTTTTCACATCAAGTCCCTAGAATTGATACCAGGAAGCACTGATAGGGGAGTTAAGAAGTAAAACTGGAAAGGTTTGTCAGTATAGGATACATTATTGAGAAGGTTAATAATACAAAGTTGTAGGCAACTGAAGTTCAAACCCACAGGTGACTTCTGAGACATTAGGTAGAAAACCCCTCAGAATATTTATTCACCAGCTGAGACAAAGCAGTAACCCTCTTCCAGAGGCTTTCCAAGTACCTCTACCCCACCTTCAATGCATGGAAATAAAGGGAAAATCTTGAATGCCTTCAAGGGAAATTCCAGGCCCCTAGCTAGCCTTGAGATGTAAATGAGCAAGAAATAACTTAAACAGCCTTCCAAGCAAGTCAGAGTTACAAGGTGTTCTGCATTCCTATGGAAACTAAAAGATGTGTTCTGAAGTTGTTTTTAGAAACCTGAGTGGACCTCAGATAATGTGGAGCTGAGGACTGAACACTGATTGCTACTCTGAGTTCTAAATTTCTTCCTAAGTGGCTTAGAGTCATGCTTACACAGACAAAACCTTGACATTCCTTTCTGCTGACCCTGAGATTTTAGACAAAACCTTGTTTTCTTAATCCATTGCAAATCTGAAAATCTCTGAATCTGCCTACAACCCACATAAGACCCTGTGCTTCAAAGTATCCTGCCTTTTGCGGACAAACCAATGTGACTTTGTCTGTAACCTCTGTCTCCCCACCTTAAAAAATCCATACATGTAAGCTATTAGGAGTTCAAGTCTTAAGCATTAACTACCCAATTCTCCTTGCTTGATGCCTTGGCAATAAATGCCTCAATTTCTCTCACTGCAAATGCCATTATCAGTGTTTGGCTTCGCTGCGTTCGGCAAGTGGACCCAAGTTCTATTCATAATACAACTCTTATTTATCGATGGTTGAGGGCTGTTCCTGGGAGTGCTCACCACCACAACCCCTCAGCATTCTGTCTGCCCATGGCATAGACCTAGCAGTCTCCAGAGGCTGGAGAAAGCTCCAGGGAGAGAGTCTCAGGTGCTTGCTATAACAAGCCCTTGGCAAGTAGGGAAACAGTAAGTGTTAAGGGTATATAGCAGGGCATGGACAGTATCTGCTAGACATCTATAAGTAGGTTGTTGTTAGGTAGAAAGAGCCCATTCCCCATATCCGGGACCCACATCCAGCAGGCCGCCTCCGGAGGTTAGTCTGCCCAGCAACAAGACTAGCCCATCCCCCTTGCCACATGGCTCTTCCTTCTTCTTTGCTACCTAGCCCATCCCCCTTGCCACATGGCTCTTCCTTCTTCTTTGCTTAACCTCCACCAATCACTCCATGACACCTCACCTGTACGGGCTACCTCTAGAGTTCAGCCTTCCCAGCAACAAGGCAAGCCAATCATCTCCCACTTTAGCCCGCCAAAGCTTAAACCAATCCCTGCACGCCACAATATTCCCCCTCCGCCCATGTCCAACCGCCACCAATCACTTCACAACACCTCGCCTAAGCAGGCCACCTCCCTATAAAAAACCCTCTCCGGCAGCTGCTGGGTGCAGCTCAGCTCCCCTCCCGCCTGGGTTGCCCGCAAACCCCAATAAACCTGGACTCGGCTTAACAACTCCTTGCTCTCATTTGCTTTGGGAAGGGTCTCTGCGGGTTGCACAGTTGTAAGACCGCTGTTCCTGTCAGGTAAGAAATAGTGAGGACTTGAGCCATACAGTTGCAGTGGGGATGGAGAGAAAATATTTGGAAATGTATTTAAGAAAAGCAACAAAACTGGCAACCAAAACAATAATAGTGATGAGGAAAAGAGTCCAGAGGAACTCCCAGGTCTCTGAATTGAGTATTAGACTGGATGCCATTACCTAGTTTAGGAAACAGAGTAGAAGCCCTCTTCCTGTTTCCCCGAGTTTATGTTAAGTTATAGGCAAATCATATTTGAGAAAGTTATCTGTATAGCAAGTTGAGTTTCCCACGAAGTTGATTCTGGGGTGGAGATTAGCATAAGGAAGGCTTATTAGAGAGTGCACTTGGAATCAACTCACAGTGAAAGAAAGAGAAAGTAGCATAACTGAGCAGAAGAGGAAGGCAGGCATTGATGCAATCTCAATGGAAGCCTCAGCCAGCCCTATAAGAAGTTCCAAAAACGGAATTACCCTCAGAGTTGTATCCACTTTTGTGGGGCACTTACACCCCTACATTGAGCATTTATTGGAAACTGGCTACCCCAAAAAAGGGACATGACATTCAGTGAGACAACTGTCTTCAGCCAAGACATGCCTGAAGAGGGCTGACAGCTGTCAATACCCTAATAGCTAGAGTCATAGGTATTGTATTCCAAAATAGGAATGGGGACAATGCATGGTAGCATCCGCCACAAGTGGTGTTACGATCATATGTTTGTAGTTGGTATTTGATGCATAGATCTAGTGCAAAGAAGAAAAATTAGCTGGCAGCATATTTGGAGAGTTCTCAGTTTAAAAGCATGTCAGTAAGTAACTTGGACAGATGATATACAACAAAGAGTTCTTTCTTTCTGAAAACTCCAAATACGATTACTCTATGGTAAATAATGGTAACTCTACTTGCTTAGAAAAAAGGCAAATAACATCACTATAACACTATATAGTGGGTTATAGATTATCTGTTGACAATAACACATAGGGAAATTTAATTTAATTGCTTCATTTCAAAGGTGGGTAAGTAAAATAGTAGAAAAGTTATGAAGAGCATAAACATATATAGTAGAAATAATGTTTTTCTCTTGGTGTATATGGGAATCATAACAAAACAAACTACCCAATTTTTCTGTCAACTTCCTTTTGATATTAAATAAGGACTATAAAAGTATGATTAAAGAAAATATGGTTTTTAATACTCATGACAAGTATAACAATTTGGAACAAAAATGTGAAATGTTTATCTAATAAATGCTGTGTTCCACATGATGAAAAAATAAAAGTTAAAAAAAAAGACAAAAATACTAACAAGTATAAATGGTATTTCCCAAGGACAACATAGCCTAGTGTATTTAAAAAAAAAAAAAAAGAAAGAAAGAAAGAAATGACTCACGCCTGTAATCCCAACACTTTGGGAGGCCAAAGTGGGTGAATCATGAGGTCAGGAGATGGAGACCATCCTGGCCAACATGGTGAAGGCCCATCTCTACTAAAAATACAGGGGAAAAAAAATTAGCCAGGTGTGGTGGCAGGTGTCTGCAGTCTCAGCTACTCAGGAGGCTGAGGCATAAGAACAGGAGAATCACTTTAACCTAGGAGGAAGAGGTTGCAATTAACTGAGAACACACCACTGCCCTCCAGCCTGGGTGACAGGAACTGCATCTCAAAAAAAGAAAAGAGAACTGAGATCACTCGAACTAGTAAAACATTTTCCCCTGGTACTTATCATCATCTGATCTCTGGAGGGTCATCCACACTTCTTTCTGAAAATCTCTGCAGAGAAAATATAATATTTTGGCCAAATGCTGATTTGGGAGTTGGACTCACTTCTTTTCCACTTGCCAGATCTGATGAAGCTATGAGCAAGTCTCTCTACTTCTCCGTATCTCAGGTAGGTTAATAAAAAGACCTGCTTCCAAGTGACATTGCAAAATGTTTACTGGCACATAGTCATCTTTCAAAATTCTGTCATTATAAGTCACTGCTATTATTTGGCCGGAAAGACCTGTGCAAAGTTATATGGGTACCTCACTTTCCAAAGCCACCTCTGCTGTTAATGTCTGATGCTGGTGAACACTTAGTTTCATTGTTCCAAGAAGAAAACATGAATTCCACATCTTTACTTCACTACTTGGCAATGGCCAAAACAGACACAACCTAATAAAGCACCAGTTTATCCTTTTTGCCCAACTCAGGCATCATAAATTAACTCTGCCTAGGAGGCTCCCCTGCTAGAGTTTCTATCTCGAAGGTTCAATGGGCTTCATCCACATTCAACACCAACTGGCTCACAGCTGCAAAGCAGCATTGTGCACGTGAAACGTATCTTACAGCACAAGTGTTCTAAGTCACAGGTGTTTTATTCTGTGAAAGAAGAAATCACAAATGACCAAAGATCCTGATCCTTCCCTTTCGGGAGGTTCTTCCTGACATTACCATCTACTGGTTTTAAAGTAAACTGTATGTCAACATGTCCATACCTGCATCTGGAGGAGAAAAGACAGAGATGGTGCCCAGGCATTCCTAAACAGCACATCCCTGCCTACTACCTTTGGATCCCCTAGAAAGCCCATTGCTTATAGGGATGGTCTTTTCCAACCTACAAAACACACTTTCCACCCTCTTGTATCTACAGGAAGATTCACTTTCTCTGGGCTTCGTTTCACACTCACAAATCTGAGACACCCTCCACCTACCCTATGACTAAAGAAGAGTTGTTTAATCCTCCCTTCAGTGAGTCCTCCTGAGGGGACTTTCTCATTTCCTCTGGCAAATACAGTCCTTGAAGACCTTCCCTCATGCGGCTCAAGTATTCCAGAAGAGCCTAAATCACAAAGTCCAATGTAGGCACATTCTGTTTTCCTGACTCAAAAGAAAAGAATCAGAAAACTGCTATAAGGGGTTAGGTCTATATAAATGGAAGCAAGAACAAATATGAACTTGGCAAGATTTCCTCAATGGTGGTATAAGAAACTCTGCAGAGCTTTTCTCAGGAAAACAATCATTACTGATGAAAATTATTCTTTAAGAAAATTCAAATTTCTAAAACTTTTCAGCATACAGCAGTTATGTGAATGTTCATTCAAAAAAATTCATTAAATCTTTATACAACACTGACAGTATGTCATATTTCAATCATGACAGGCTCCTTTACCCTCCCTCTGCCCTCTGTCTGTGCTATGAAAGCTCTAATCTGGATGCAAATAGCTAAGAAGAGGAGGATCCCTCTCCCTCCCCAGCGCAGGACTGTGTCTTTTTTTTTTCTGGGAGAGATAGGCCACCAGTATTTCCCTTTCTTATAAGGCTGTATTGCAGAAACTCTTTCCCCGCACATGCAGATGAGATGTCTGAGGCCCTCTTCTTTCACCCAGCCTTTACTTATACGGTAGAAGTCTATGCTTGGTATGGCAGGAAGAGAATGCTGGCTCTGATCAGCCTTGAACCAATGGACCATTCATACAGGAAGAGGTAAACCAGGAAGACCAGAAGCTACTGCTCTTACCATTGACTTGCTTGCAGAGGAGGGCTATCACTCTTAAAGAAGCAGGCTGCACAGTCCCTGCTCCCAGAAGTAATGACACAGATTTTCTACCATGGGAGAAAAGCAGGAAATAACCACAGAGAGATACAAAATTTTCCCTAAGGGAATTGGTTTTAATTTAAACAGAACAGTGAATTTCAAGCAAAGGATGATGTCAAAAAGAAAGAAAAAGGAGATTTGGGGCAGGGCATGATGGCTCACGCCTGTAATCCCAGCCCTTTGAGAGGCCTAGGAAGGTGCATAACCTGAGGTCAGGAGTACAAGACCAGCTTGTCCATGGTGAAACCCCATCTCTACTAAAAATACAAAATTAGCTGGGCATAGTGGTGCATACCTGTAATCTCAGCTACTAGGGAGGCTGAAGCAGGAGAATCGCCTGAACCCAGGAGGCAGAGGTTGCAGTGAGGCAAGATCATGCCATCACACTCCAGCCTGGGCAACAATAGCAAAACCCTATCTCAAAAAAAAAAAAGGAGATTTTGGTGATGAGCAGTTAATCAACTGGTGAATTGGTGGGTAGTTCTGTAATAACAACAAGCAAAATTACAGACCAAGTCATTTAGCAGAGATAAATCAGATAATAATTACATATAATCAGATATAAAAAGATAAGCTAAAAAGAATGCTCCCAAGGGGGAAACAAGCCTCAAAGACTATCTCTGAAAAATGGCCAAGAATTGGCTGACTGTGGAACAATTTATGTTCTACGATATTCTTGAAAACAGAACAATCAGTAATTGCTGGAAGCTAACAGCTGGGTGTGAAACCAATAGAGGTAATCCAGGTAAAAGCTTAACGGGGAGACAGAGAAAGAGACACTTAAAGAGAGACTAGCTAAAACCTATGTCATCCCTGGGATGGGAGGTCAGGGGTCAGAGCAACTGTGCACATTCCCAAGGGTGTACATTTTAAGAAGCAACATTAGATGCTACACAGTTTGGAGGAAACAAACGTCATTAAAATAATCCACACAAAGTCATGAAAGAAATTAACAAGCATAAAACACAAGTAACAATAAGCCACATACAAGTGGAAGTAGGAAAGTAAGCATCCAGCATTGCTATACTATGTAAAATACCAAGTTTTCAACCAGAATTTTGAGAGATACAAAGTACAAAGTAAGTGTGACCCACTCAAGAAAAAATGGACAACAGAAATAGCCTTTGAAAGAGCCCATAAGCCAGATTTAGCGAAGATTTGGAGGCAGCTATCATAAATATATTCAAAGAACTAAAGGCTGGGCACAGTGGCTCATGCCCATAATCCCAGCACTTTGGGAGGCCAAGAGGGGCAGATCACCTAGGAGTTTGAGACCAGCCTGGCCAACATAGGGAAACCTGTCTCTGCTAAAAATACAAAAATTAGCAGCGTATGGTGGTACATGCCTGTAATCCCAGCTACTTGGGAGGCTGAGGCAGGAGAATCACTTGAACATGGGAAGCGGAAGTTGTAGTGAGCCAAGATTGAGATTACACCAATGCACTCCAGACGACAACAGAGCAAGACTGCATCTTAAAACAAAGAAAAAAAAAAGAACTAAAGAATATAATGTCAAAGAAGTGAAGGGATATATATGATGATAATGTCTCACCATAAAGAATATCAAAAAAGAAAAATTATTTTAAAAAAACAAAATGGACATTGTTTTAGTTGCAACATACAGTAACCTAAATTTTAAAAATGCTATAGAAATTAACTATATACTTGAGAGGGCAGAAAATAATTAGTGAACTTTAAGTGATTAACATTATGCAATCTGAAGAACAGGAAAAAAATGAACAAAGCCTCAGGGAAATGTGAGACACAATTAAATACACCCACATGCAAGTATTGGGAACTCCAGGGAGAGAGGAGAAAGAGAAATGTGCAGAAAACTATTTTAAGTAATAACTTAAGATTTCCCATACTTGATTAAACACATTAATCTATACATGCCAGATGCTCAGTGAAATCCAACTTACCTAAATGCAAAGATAAAATAGTGAGATGCACGAGAGTTAAACTGTTAAAATACTAAGATAAAATATTGAGAGTGAAAAAGAACTTTTTACATATGAGGGAAACTCAATAAAATATCCACTGACTTCTCATCAGAAAAAATTTTTAAAAATGGAGACCAGAAACAGTGAGATGATATTTTCAAAGTGCTGAAAGAAAAGAAAATGTCAACCAAAAATTCTCACCACTCCTATTAAATATTTTTCTAAAAGTCCTGGCAAAGACAGTAAGACAAGAAAAGGAAATAAAGACTATATACATTGTGAAAGAAGAAATAAAACTGTCTTTGTTCACAAGCGATTTTGTCTATGTAAAAAATTCCAAGGAATTGACAAAACAGCTCCTAGAACTAACAAGTATATCAAGCTTAAAGAATCCAAGGTTAATACATAAAAGTCAATTGCTTTCCTATATACCAATAGTAATCTATTCAAATTTGAAATGAAAAACAAGTATCATTTAAATTGGAACCAAAAATTCAATATTTAGACATAAATCTAAAAAATACATAAGATCTATATGAGGAAAACTGAAAACTTTAATGACAGAAATCAAACATCTAAAATAAATGAAAAGATATTCTATATTTATGAATACAAAGACTAAATATTCTTAAAATGTCAATTCCTGCCAACTTGATCTATAGATTTAATACAAACCCAATCAAAATCTCAGCAAGTTACCTTGTAGACATGGACAAACTAATGCTAACGTTTATATAAAGAGGCAAAAATTCAAAATAGCCAATATAATAATAAAGACAAAGTCAAATGACTAACATTATCTGACTTCAAGATTTACTATCAAGCTAAAGGAATCAAGATAGTATGGTATTAGTAAAAGAACAGACAAATCAATGGAACATAATACAGAGTGGCTGTTAACTCCTCTGGGTGAATGGCCTGGACACCCCAGCCCGCTTTCACTGAAAATCTGTGTCTAAGTGAATTTATTCATCCATTGTTGGGTCAGGGTCTGCCTGTCGGACCCTGATAGTGGTGCCCTGTGTGACGATACTCATCAGTGGTGTCCTGTGTGAGGAGACTTGCCATTGGTGCCCTCTCTGAGGCTTTGCTGTAACAGATTGGGACAGAACCTCCAAAAATGAAGGAAAATGCAACTGCATAGTCGGCAAGTCTTTGGAACACGCTTGGGATATCCAAGTTCAGAGAGATTGTTCAGGCTAAGATTTCATCATGGGACAACAGTTATCAGCTCAACAGAAACAATATATAAATGTACTCAAACAGCTGCTTAAAGCTAGTGGAACCTTGGTTTCACAGGCTCTATTAATGGATACAATCTGCAAACTGTTGTTTTCCAAAGCCCATGGTTACTGGCAGAAAGTCAGAAAGTAAGCTAGACATAAAGCTCTAGGAACAAGTGGGGAGAAATCATGCACAGCATCATGCACAGGGGCAACGGGTCCCAGTAACGTCATCACTGGGCCAAAATAACAAAGAGGAAATGGAACTCTCTCCTCCAATAGATTGGCAAGCAGCATTAGAAGGGGAGCTCCTTGTCTGCCCAGTCATGCAAAATCAAGAAGGCAATGAGGTGTACGCCTATAAAAACATGACAAAAAAGGAATTAGAGGCTGAAACCGCATGTCTAAGCAGGCAGTGAGTGGAAGAAAAGGCTCAGTGGCAGATAAGCTTATGGTGCCCCAGGCTGATCAGAACTGCCCAGGCCAGCAGCAGCTGCCTGGTG
The DNA here is from genome assembly GCF_048565385.1 of Saimiri boliviensis. Lineage (NCBI taxonomy): Eukaryota > Metazoa > Chordata > Mammalia > Primates > Cebidae > Saimiri > Saimiri boliviensis. Next base: position 80,309,017 of record NC_133450.1, read on the forward strand.
GTGGGAGGAGAGAGCTGCACAGACAAAAGGCAGCACCTAGGCCATTGCAATGTGGTTGCCACCCCGGGACCAGCACTGCTGCTCTGTGGCTCGACCCGCAGTCCATGGCAAATTTTCATGTTCCTTTATCAGCAGTATCCTAGATTATAATTCTCTGCTGAGATTTAAGTAAAATTTAAGAATCTGTAAGACCTTTTTCTAATAATGGCCACTGTTGTTATTCCAATCCTACTCTTGATGAGGTTCTCTCAAAATTCAATTAAAGTAAAACAGTAACCTCTGAAGGGAGAGAAATTACTGTGAGCCCATGAATTATGTGATGAGCAATTAAAAGCTGGACATGTCTAAACCTCAACCTGCCCTTGGAATTCACCTTATTTTCACATCATTCCCAAACAGTCTGGCAAATGGAGACTTTTGCATGACTTACATGCTATTCTTATGGGACCTCTTCAGCAAAGGCTCCCTTCCCCCACAGCGATTTCTCAAGATTGGCATGTAATTGTTATTGACTTAAAAGACTTTTTATACAATTTCACTAGCAGAACAGGACAAAGAAAAATTTGCATTTACATTACCAGCTATTAATCATGAAAGACCAGCCTGCTGATTTCATTGTCAAAGTGCTGTTTCAAGGAATGCTTAACAGTCCTACTATATGTCAGTATTAATGTAGATCAAGCTTTACTTCCCAGCAGAAAGGAATTTCCCAACTGTAAGATTATTCATTTTATGATGATATTTTACTGGCAGCCCCAGTGGAGCCAGTACTTTTAAACTTATATACCGCTTTAATAAAGAATACACAGCTGAGAGGTTTAATCATTGCACCTGAAAAAGTACAAATGTCCTCTCCTTGGAAATATCTTAGGTATGTACTAACTTCACAGTCAGTAACACCTCAAAAGGTTCAATTAAATACTAGCAACTTACACACCTTAAATGATTATTAGAAATTACTGGACAATATAAACTGGCTCCACCTCACTTTAGGTATATCTACAGCTAAGTTACAAAACCTGTTTTCTATCTTAAAAAGCAGTACAGCCCAAGATTCTCCCAGACATCTAAGCCCTGTAGCATGCTCAGAAAACAAAAAAGGGGGAGTATGAGTAAGGATCCTGAAATACTATTGGCACAAGCCTTATTTACTCTTAATTTTTTAAATTTAGATAACAAATTTCAATCAGCTGTAGAAAAGCACTTTGGTGCTTTGGTAAAACCAATCACTTTGGTAAAACCTCTCAAGACAAAAACAGACTGGACAGAGAAATAGAAGGAAAGAATGAATAACAGAGAGATGAGAAAGAGACAGAGATCAGAGACACAAAAGTATGACAAAGGAGAGAAGTAGGAAGAAGTGAAATGTTAAGAAAGGTATAGTTAGAAGAATGCACCTTTAATAAGGAAGGTTATAAAACAGAGTCAGAAAGTTAAGGCATGCTGAAGATTGTGAAAGTTGTGAAAATGTTATAGAAGAAATTCATGCAGTAATATGTAATTTTTGTTTTGAAGGCCTAAGCAAATTTTACAACGTTCATTATAAAAGAAATTATGTGTGTAAACATATTGGCTGAAGTTAAAGAAGTATCATTCCGTAGCACAACAGGTTTTTCTTGAAACACTAACCTGCTGTTTAACAAAGATTATAAGAGGTCTCTTACTGCAGATACCATGCCTAGAATTTCCAGTATACCAGCACCAACTTGGAGACTACATCCTTATCAACAGACAAAAAGAAGAAAAAAACCAAGCCAACCTAGGAAAAACCCTACAGGATCCGTATCACCAGACAATATGGTTTCTGCAGACAAAGCAGGCCCCAGACATCACCAGGGGAATGTTGATACCAACAACACAGGAGGCTGAGCAAATCTTGCTCTGGACACAGACACCATTCACTCCAGTTAATTTTTATACTCTGGCTCTGCATGCAACCTCTACCTGCTACACTCTGTCAAGCCCATCTTCTAATGTGCCTTTTTTCTACCATGTTACTTAAACAAACACCCTCTTTCCCAGCTTTAACAACACAACTACGTGACTAAAGGGGATTAACACACCCCTAAGTGGGATTTCTCAGTAATGGCATACAGCATACAGTGAAATGAGATGCCAAATAACACTACAGGTCACTCCTTGATTGGAAAAGAATGTTGCTGATTATACTCCTGGTTGTCTTACGTTATTTGGCAATTCTAGGATGCAAAGCCAGAATAACAATAATGATCACCTTGACTGATGGACGTGTTGCTGCACACATTGGCACTCTTTGATTATTAAAGCCAGATGCAAAAAACAGAAAAGGGAGACATGTGGTAGTTCAGTCAGGGTGGTGGAAAAAATATTAGAGCATGTTATAGAATATAGTCATAGACCTTCTAGGAAGGCCAGAAGGTTTTGTAAAAACCTCAATATAGAATTATGGTAGAAGACAGTCCAATTCTCCTTGCGCTAATAGCAAGAATAAATAACAAAGGAATGTAAAGGAGTTTTTCTGAGTAACTTGTATACTCATGTGGTCCTAAAAGGTAACCTTGAATCATTCAAGGGCCAGATGGCTTTCTTCAGGGGAGGATGACCAGATTCATCACCTGTAACTGTTGTTTCCTTTAGGCCTCAGAACCTGGCCTTTAATTTTTATCCTACAGGGGTGTTGACTCAAACCCTTTGTCATTTAATGTGTGCTGAATAAAGGCCGGCAAGGCCAGGGAGTCAGGGCCGGTGCCTATTAACTCCTTCAGGTGAATGGCCCAGACATGCCAGCCTGCTTGCACTGAAAATCTGTGTCTGAATTTATTCATCTGTCATTGGGTCAAGGACTGCCTGTCAGACCCTGATGATATGCAATTAAGGAATTTCAAATTAAAACAATGATATACCACTACACACCTATTAGAATGACCAACATCAAAAACACTAATAACACCAAATGCTGGCAACAATGTAGAGCACCAGTAAAGCTTATTCATTGCTGATGGGACTGCAAAATAGTACAGGCAATTTGAAATATGGTTTGTCATTTCTTAGAAAACTAAACATTCTTATCTTTCAGCAAACATGTTCCTAAGTATTTACCCAAATGAATTGAAAACCTCCACACAAAAGCCTGCATACCAATGTTCATAGCAACTTCATTGGTAACTTCCAAAATCTGGAAGTAATGAAGTTATCCTTCAATAGATAAACTGTGATACATTAATGCAATGGAGTATTATATAGCACTAAAAAAAAATAAGCTATTGAGCCACGAAAAGACTTGTAGGAAACAAAACCGTACACTGCTAAGTAAAACAAGGCAATCTGAAAAGGCAACACACTGTGTGATTCCAACAATAAAACGTTCCGGAAAATGCAAATCAGTGACTGCCAGAGTTGGAGGGAGGTTAAGGGAGTAGGGATGAATAGGTGATTTCCACAGATGATTTGTAGGACAGTGAAACTATTTTATGTATCATATGTTACCATGATGGTGGATACATAACAACATGCATTTGGCAAAATTGGTAGAAGTGAACACCACAAAAAGGGATCCCTAATCAAAACTACAGACTTTAATTTTTTTAATTCCAGGGTAAATGTGTATGATGCACAGGTTTGTTACACAGAAAAACATATGCTACAATATTTGCTACATATATCAACTGATCACCTAGTTATTAAGCCCAGCATACATTAGCTATTTTTCTTGACGCTCTCCCTCCCCCTGCTGCCCAGCATGACAGGCTCCAGTGTGTGTTGTTCCTGTGTTCTTACTGGGCAGCACCCACTTGTAAGTGAGAACATGTGGTGTTTGATTTTTTGTTCCTGCATAAGTTTTCTGAGGATAATGGCTTCCAGCTCCATCCACATCCCTGGGAAGGACATGATCTCATTCCTTTTTATGGCTGCATAGTACTCCATGGTATATATGTACCACATTGTCTTTATGCAGGCTATCATTAATGGCATTTGGGTTGACTCCCTATCTGTCCTATTTTGAATAGTGCATATATGCATGCACGTATCTATATAATAGAATGATTTACGCTCCTTTAGGTGTGTATCCTGTAATGGGATTGCTGGGCCAAATGGTATTTCTGGTTCTAGGTCTTTCAGGAATTGCCACACTGTCTTCCACAATGGTTGAAATAATTTATGCTCCCACCAATAGTGCAGAAGTGTTCCTATTTCTGCACAACCTTGTCAGCATCTGTTGTTTCCTAACATTTTAATAACTGCCATTCTGATTGACACAAAATGCTATCTCATTGTGATTGATTTGCACTTTTCTAATGATCAGTGATGTTAAACATTTTTTCATGTTTTTTGGCCATATAAATGTCTTCTTTGAGATGTTTCTGTTCAGGTCCTTTGCCTACTTTTCAATGGAGTTTTTTTTTTCTTTTATATTTAAGTTCCTTATAGATTCTGGATAGCAGACCTTTGTCAGATGAATAGATTGCAAAAAAATTTCTCGAATTGTGTAGACTGTCAGTTCACTCCAATGATAGTTTCTTTGGCTGTACAGAAGTTCTTTAATTAGATCCCAATTTTGGCTTTTCTTGCAATTGCTTTTAACATTTTTGTCATTAAATTTTTGCCCTTGCCCATGCATATGTCCTGAATGGTATTGCTTAGATTTTCTTTCAGAATCTGAATAGTTTTTGGGTTTTAAATTTAAGTCTTTAACCAATCTTGAGTTAATTTTTATATAAAGTATAAAGAAGGAGTCTGGCTTCAATTTTCTGCATATGGCTAGCTTTCTTAGCACCATTTATTAAACAAGGAATCATTTCTGCATTGCTTGCTTTTGTCAGGTTTGTAGTAGATGTATGGTCTTATTTCTAAGATCTCTGTTCTGTTCCATTGGTTTATGTGCCTATTTTTGTACCAGTACTGTATTAATACATTCTCATGCTGCTAATAAAGACACACATGGGACTAGATAATTTATAAAGAAAAGAAGTTTGATTGACTCACAGTTCAGCATGGCTGGAGAGGCCTTAGGAAACTATAATCATGGCAGAATGAGAAGCAAACACATCCTTCCTCACATGGCAGCAGCAAAGAGAAGCAAAAGGTGGAAAAAGCCCTTATAAAACCATCAGATCTTGTGAGAACTCAGTATCTCAAGAACAGGATGAGGGTAACCATCCCCATGATTAAATTATCTCTCACTGGGTTCCTCCCACAACACATGAAATTATGGGAACTACAATTTAAGATGAGACCGGTGGGGACACAGCCAAACCATATCCAGTACCATGCCATTTTGGTTATCGAAAACTTGTAGTATAGTTTGAAGTCAGAACACAATGCCTCCATCTTTGTTCCTTTTGCTTAGGATTGTCTTGGCTATACAGGCTCTTTTGTCATTCCATATAAATTTTAAACTAGTGTTTTTCTAATTCTGTGAAGACTATGACCTCATCTTAATTTGTTTACATCTGTAAAGACACTTTGTCAAAATGAGATCACATTCACAGTTACCAACATATCTTCAACACAGAATTCAACATATCCTATTGGAGGACAAATTTATCCCAAGACAAAGAATATGTATTAGAAAAAAAAACACAGATAACATCATACATAATAGTGAAAGAGTTAATGCATATCCCCTAAGATGAGGAACAGCATTTGAGTGTCTGTTCCTGCCACTTCTATTCAGACCTTTACTATAGTTCCTAGCTAGGGAAATAAGGCAGGAAAAAAACAATAAGACACCCAGACCTAAAAGAAAGATGTCTGTCTATATCTGCAGATGACACAATTTTGTATGTAACAAAATTTTAGAAATCCAATAAAACACTACTAGAATAAACAAATTTAGAGAGATTGCAGGTACAAAGTCAAAATATAAAATCAATTGTATTTCTATGCACTAGCAATAATTCATCTAAAAAATGAAGCAAATAAATCAGTTGCATTTACAATAGCATAAGAATAAAATATCAAACAATAGCACAATAGTTTAATACCTGTACACTAAAAACTATAAAGCTTCATTGAAATAAATCAAATATATAAATAATTGGAAAGAGATTCCACATTCATGGATTGGAAGACTTAATATCGTTAAGATGGCAAAATTTCCCAAATTGATCATCATTTTCAACATATTGTTATGAAAATCCCAACTACTTTTTTTTTTCTTTTTAACAAATTCTATAGGTCATGAGTCTGGGCAGAGCTTACCCAAGTCTTTTACTCAGAGTCTCATGAAATTTCAAACAATCTGTCAGCCAGACTGCATTTCTCTCTGGAACTTGGGCTCCTCTTCAAGCTCATGTGGTTGATGGCCAAATGCAGGTCTTGTGACTACAGGACTGAAGTCCTCAGCTCCTAGAGATGATCTACTTAATTATCACATGGCCCTCTACAACATACCAGCTCACTTTTCCAAGGCCAGCAGGAGAATCTCTCACTATAATCTGCAAAGATATGACTTATATAACCATGGGTATGTGTATCTCATTGCATTTGTTGTATTTATTGGGTAGAAGACAGTCACAGGTTATACCCCCACTCAAATGAAAGATTATCCAAGGCAAAACCTCTTTTAGAGTTGTCCTACTTGCTGAGCAAGGAGGAGGAGTTATCTGTCTACCAACTCCTACTTGTCACTGGTATGGATGTTCGTGGAGTTTTTATCTTGCAAGCATTCCTGACCAGATTCACATTGAGAAAAGTGCATCCAGAGGAAGCCCTCGAGCAGTGAGTCCCATTGCTTAAGAGTAAGAAGTCTTCAGCATGTTTCAGGACTGTGAGGGCCTACAAGAAGGTAGCTGGGTACCAATAACACCTGCTGCACTCCTAGAAGAGGAAAAGCCTCAGACGAATGTAAAATAGTGGGAGTAGTGACAACAAACAGATTCTAATACTTTAAACACCTATTTTCTAAAAGATTTTTCAAATATTGGCTACAAATACAAAAGATTAAGTCTATAGGATATGGACACAATACATGTAACTAATGTACAAAAATACTGTTATAAACACTAATTATGGTGTTCATAATGTTTAAAGCTTTTGATTTTTTAAATTCAAGAAAGCCATAACAAAAATACTAAGCAGATAACTTTATAACACATTCCCAAACTCCAGGCCTCGTCCCAGGTTTTTGGCAAAAACCTTTCCATAGAGGCACTGAGTAAAGGTTATGGTGAAAATGCCAGAGTGCCACAGGAGAAAAAGCAGGAGTCATGGAAGTTTTCAGACTTCCCTGAAACTTGAAGAAACAGAATTTTGGTTTTATGTCCTTCATCTCTCAGTCAGTCTCATATGCAAGGCACTTGGTTTCTCCTTGGTGTTGCTCTTTTACCTGAATACTAATTTGGTCTCCAGAAAGAAAAGTTACGAATTCTAGACTATGCCCTTCGGAGTTGAATTCTCTCATAGTCACACCTTAGCAATACCCCTCCCTGGGATTACTATCAACAGAAGCATTTATGGCCAAGGCTGGGATACTACCACATCCTCACTGCTTACTCCCTGGTGTGCATTAATAGAAGCAAGTATGATATAGCAGTCCAGATAGATAAATACGCATAGTTTCATGTCCTGGCTCTCTCAGTTACAGACTGTGTGATCTTAAGCAAGTCCCTTAACTGCTCTGGCAGACAGTTTTCAACTGGTAATAGAGATTAAATGAGATACCTGATTTCTCTGGCTAAAACTTCCAATATGTTGAATAGGAATGGTGAGAGGGGGCACCCTTGTCTAGTGCCAGTTTTCAGAGGGAATAATTCCAGTTTTGGCCCATTCAGTATGATATTGGCTGTGGGTTTGCTGTGAATAGCTTTTATTATTTGAAGATACATTCCATAGATACCTAGTTTATTTAGACTTTTTAGCATAAAGGGCTGTTGAATTTTGCTGAAGGCCTTTTCTGCATCTATTGAGATAGTCATGTGGTTTTTGTCTTTGGTTCTGTTTATGTGATGAATTATGTTTACACATTTCCTTATGTTGAACCAGCCTTGCATCCCTGCGATGAAGCCTACTTGATCGTAATGGATAAGCTTTTTGATGTGCTGTTGCAATCGTTTTGCCAGTATTTTATTTAAGATTTTTGCATCGATGTTCATCACGGATATTGGCCTGAAATTTTCTTAAGTTGTGTCTCTGCAAGGGTTTGGTATCAAGATGATGTTGGCCTCATAAAATGAGTTAGGGAAGATTCCTCCTTTTTGTTTGTTTGTTTGGGTTTTTTTTTTTTTTTTTTTTTTTTTTTTTTTTTTTTTTTTTTTTGGGAATAGCTTCAGAAGGATTGGTACCAGCTCCTCCTTGTATGTCTGATAAAATTTGGCCGTGAACTCATCTGAACATGGACTTTTTTTTGGTTGGTAGGCTATTAATTGCTGCTCCAACTTCAGCCCTTGTTATTGGCCTATTCAGGGATTCAACTTCTTCCTGGTTTAGTCTTGGGAGTGTGTTAAGTGTCCAGGAATTTATCCATTTCTTCTAAATTTACTGGTTTATGTGTATAGAGTTGTTTGTAGTAATATCTGATGGGAGAGTTTGTATTTCTGTGGAATCGGTGGTAATATCCCCTTTATCATTTTTTATTGTATCTATTCAATTCTTCTCGCTTTTTTATTAGTCTGGCTAGTGGTCTATTTTGTTTATCTTTTCAAAAAACCAGTTCCTGGACTTATTAATTTTTGAAGGGTTTTTGTGTCTCTATCTCTTTCAGTTCTGCTCTCATCTTCATTCTATCTTGTCTTCTGCTAGCTTTTGAATTTTTTTTATCCTGCTCCTATAGTTTTTTCTTTAATTGTGATGATAGGGCATCGATTTTAGGTATTTCTTCATTTTCATGTGGGTATTTAGTGCTATAAATTTCCCTCTAGACACTGCTTTAAATGTGTCCCAGAGATTCTGGTATATTGTGTCTTCATTCTCATTGGTTTCAAAGAACATCTTTATTTCTGCCTTCATTTAATTATTTATCCAGTAGTCATTCAGGAGCAAGTTGTTCAGTTTCCATGTAGTTATACAGTTTTGAGTGAGTTTCTTAATCCTGAGTTCTAATTTGATTGCACTGTTGTCTAACAAAGGATGTGAAGGACCTCTTCAAGGAGAACAACAAACCACTGCTCAAGGAAATAACAGAGGACACAAACAGATGGAAAAACATTCCATGCTCATGGTTAGGCAGAATTAGTATCATGAAAATGGCCACATTGCCTAACATAATTTATAGATTCAATGCTATACCTATCAAGCTACCACAGACCTTCTTCACAGAACTGGAAATAAACCACCTTAAACTTCATATGGAACCAAAAAAGAGCCAGCATAGACAAGACAATCCTAAGCAAAATGACCAAAGATGGAGACATCACAGTACCTGACTACAAATTATACTATGAGGCTACAACAATCAAAACAGCATGGTATTGGTACCTAAACAGAGATATAGACCAAAGGAACAGAACAGAGGCCCCAGAACTAACACCACACATCTACAACCATCTGATCTTCGACATATGTAACAAAAACAAACAATGGGGAAAGGATTCCCTGTTTAATAAATGGTGTTGGAAAAACTGGCCAGCCATGTACAGAAAGCCAAAACTTGACCCCTTTTTGACAACTTACACAAAAATTAATTCCAGATGGATTAAAAATTTAAACCTAAGAGTTAACACCACAAAAACCCTAGAAGAAAGCCTAGGAAAAACCATTCAGGACATGGGCATAGGAAAGGACTTCATGACTAAAACACCAAAAGCAATGGCAACAAAAGCCAAAATAGACAAATGGGATTTAATTAAACTTAAAAGCTTCTGCACAGCAAAAGAAACAATCATTAGAGCAAAACCAGCAACCAACAGAATGGGAAAACATTTTTGCAATCTACCTATCTGACAAAGGGCTAATATCCAGAATCTACAAAGAACTGCAACAAATTTACAAGAACAAAACAACTCCATCAAAAAGTGGGCAAAGGACATGAACAGTCACTTTTCAAAAAAAAGACCTTTATTTGGCCAAAAAAAATATGAAAAAAATGCTCATCATCACTGGTCATTAGAGAAGTACAAATCAAAACCACACTGAGATACCATCTCACATCAGTTAGAACGGCAATCATTAAAAACTCTGGAGACAACAGATGCTGGAGAGGATGTTGAGAAATAAGAACACTTTTACACTGTTGGTGACAGTGTAGATTAGTTTAACCAATGTGGAAGACAGTGTGCCAATTCCTCAAGGATCTGGAAATAGAAATTCCATTTGACCCAGCAATCCCATTACTGGGTACATACCCAAAGGATTACAGATTATTCTATTATAAAGACACATGTACACGTATGTTCATTGTGGTACTGCCTACAATAGCAAAGACCTGGAACCAACCCAAAGGTCCATCAGTTATAGACTGGATAAGGAGATTGTACTATGCAGCCATAAAAAAGTATGAGTTCCAGTCCTTTGCAGGGACGTGGGTGAATCTAGAAACCATCATTCTCAGCACACTGACACAAGAACAGACAACCAAACACTGCATGGTCTCACTCATAGGTAGGTGTTGAACAATGAGAACACATGGACACAGGGAGGGGAACATCACACACTGGGTCTGTTGCGAGGTGGGGAGCTAGCGGAGGGAAAGTGGAGGGTAGGCGGATTGGGGAGGGATAACATTGGGAGAAATACCTCACAAAAGTGATGGGGATGGAGGCAGAAACACCATGGCATGTGTATACCTATGTAACAATCCTGCAAGATCTGCACATGTACCCCAGAACTTAAAGTATAATAAATAAATAAGATGGCCACTTAGTTCCCTTCACACGATAAATATCCCGAGCTCATCAGCTATCTCTAGAATGGCACTCATCTAACACAAATTTCTGTGATGATGAAAATGCTCTCTATCTGTGCTGTCCAATACAATAACCACTAGCCATGAACAGCTGGATGGGGGCAAGGACCAAGGAAGTGGATTTTCATTTTATTTCATTCTAATTGATTTAACTTTAAATAGCCATGTGTCTCATTGCTACTGTACCAGAAAGCACAGCTCTAATGACAAAAGCATAGGTAGAGAGAATAATTATTTTCTAATACACAATCAAACAGTTATTCCATTTTGTTATTTACAGAGAGTTGTTACAAGGATTAAATCAAAATACATGTACAAAACTTCAAACAATTTACAGTAATCACAAAATAAATGTTAGCCTTTGTACTGTCCACTTATTTTATTAGTTGACTGTTAAATTTTAATTACTAACTAGATTATTTTTTGCTTTGATAAGATAAACAGATTTATGAAACTCTGAGCAGTTATCTCCTTTGGTTCAATATTTATCTTGATGGGAAAAGGACAAATGGGGCTTATGAGTATGATAAAAAAGGTTGATCAATTTCTGTGAAATTAACTTATCTGGCAATATATAATCCCAAAAACTTAGACTTGAATTTTTTCTCTTTTTATGGAGTAGTTTCCATTTCTGATGATATTTTTTTCTACAGTTTCAGCTCCATTTCCTCTGAGCCCTTAAAGGGTCTCAACCTCCTTTTCTGTGGCTCAGTAGTTTTACAACCACTGAAAATAGCTCATTTTACCTCTTGTTAGGTGCCCTTCTGAGCAATAAGATGGCTAATTACATATGCCATTAACCAAATGCAATTCCAACTAATTGACAAAAAGTATTATATAGTAGCAATTTTTGAAGAACAAAGTTGTATGAAATACAAGTTTGTACTTCAGAAGTTTGTCCCCAGAAACAAAGAATTCTAAACATTTACTGTCTTGCTGTGAGTTCTGCTAAATAATGTGCCTATTATGTGATATCCCAGAACTATGAAGCTTCATCATTTAACCAAAATTCATCTAGAGTGCCTGCTACATGCCAGAAGCTCTGCTAAGCATCATGAAGGAAACAAATGTATCTAAGATGTAGTCCCCGAATCTCAAGACACTTGCATTCTCTCTTCCACTTATAATTGCTTCAGTGGCACCCGCTTACCCCTAGGATGGTATCCTTAGCACAGGCCATAATCTGCAGTGCTCTAGTCCCAGCTTTCCTACTCAGCCTCGTGTCTCCAGTTCTCTCCTACGTGTCCCATGCAACAGTGGCATGAGAATACTCTGTGTTATCTTTCATCAGTGCCCTCCTGCAGCACAAACAAAAACCCCACATTGCTGAACACTGATTACATTCATCTCATTTTACACACACACACACACACACACACACACACACACACCATTCATTCATCACTTATTTTTAAATCCTAACATGATTTCTCCTATGCTGCCCCAAAGCCTTACTCTTTTCTTTCTGCTGACATTACAGCTTGATCGTAACAATATGGTAATGGCTGTGATGGAAATAATGTTTTGTAAATCATTCAACCTTGAATCATAAGTTCACTTGAAGACAGTGATCAAGTCTTCACATTTTTATAACCTCGGGTTCTAGACAGAGTAGGTTTCCAAAGCTCACTTTATAACTAAGTATTATAAAAACGAGATTAAAATATGTATTGAACTAGATCGCAAAGCAAAATGTCACAAGATACTTCAGATTTTCAAATAAATTTCCACAGGAATGTAAATGGAAAATCGTTCATGTAACAAGATATATCAGGAAAAAATTCATCCTTTTTGCTTAAGGTGACAACTAAAGCAGTCCCTGAAGTTAAAGGCAGAGATGAGAAGGAAATAATATCACATGTGGCAGACAGGATCTAAGAGTTAACCACTGTTACCAATATTGATTTACTCATCCCTTGACCATTTAGTTGCTGAGTGCTTTGAGCAATCCATGGAGAATAATGCACAATTTCTGCCCTCAGAGATTGCTGGATGTAATAGAGCAGGTAAGAATCTTTGTGTATTCTTATATAGAAGGATGTACTTTAATAAGTTATATTAAATGCCTGGCTAATTTTTGTATTTTTAGTAGAGGTAGGGTTTTGCCATGTTGGTCAGTTTGGTCTAGAACTCCTGACCTCAAGTGATCTGCCTGCCTTAGCCTCTCAAAAAGCTGGGATTACAGTCATGAGCTGCTACACCCAGCCAAGAACTATACTTTAGACACATTATATAATCCAGACATAGGTTGTTCTCTATCAGTTTACCTGAACTACAACATGCAGCCTTGAAGCAAGAGTCATTCTTTTTCTCAAGTAGTAGCTAATACGTAACCAGTTCTATGTGCAGTATTCTAAGCACTTAACAGAGATTAACACGACTTAACAGAGATTAACACACTTGAACCTCACAACAATCCATGAGGTAGTGTGACAGTCATTCTTCTTTTGCGAAGTGCACACATATGCCAAGTGATCTGTTCATTAAGCAAAGGTGGCAAATGGCACATTGCATCCCACTGCTTCACAGCTCTCTTCATGTCACTTGCCCTTCCCTTCCTCACGCTCAGCTCTCTAGACTTGGACCTCCAGTAGCAGCACTTTGTCTTACTGGTTACTTTTTTTTTTCTTCTGAGACAGAGTTTTATTGTTGTTGCCCAGGCTGGCGTGCAGTGGCATGATTTTGGCTCAATGCAACCTCTGCCTCCTGGGTTCTAACAATTCTCCTGCCTCAGCCTCCCCAGTCCCATAGCTGGAATTACAGGCACGTGCTACCATGTCTGATTAATTTCTGTATTTTTAGTAGAGACAGTGTTTCACCATGTTGGCCAGGCTGGTCTTGAACTCCTGATATCAGGTGATCTGCCCTCCTTAACCTCGCAAAGTGCTGGGATTAAAGGTATAAGCCATCAGGCCCAGCCGACCTTACTCTGTTTTCTAGATAACCACAGAAGATACATATTAAATTCAATACTCCTTTTTAAAACTATGCTGTCACTTAAGAAAATTAACTGAATCTTACTAGAAGACCGTCCAATCAGCTTGAACTGGGCCTTCTGTGCAAGGGAATTGTCAGTGTGTCTAGCAGAAAAGAGTGATAGGACTTCAAGCTTGCATGTTTTTGCCTAAGGCATAAGTCAGTCTATATTATGGGAAAAAAAAAGCCATACACTAGGGACTTATTTTAAGTGTTACATAACCCCTGGTAGTAAAACTGTGGGGGAGGAGATACTCACAGCCCTCACCTAACTATTGCTTTTACCCCAAAAGAATGAAATAACTGTCACCCATTGAAAAACTTAACTAGGGAGATGACCCAAGATGGCCAACTAGAAACAGCTCTGGGGTGCAGTTACCAGCGAGAACACAGAGAGTGAGTGATCACTGCATTTCCAAAGGAATTTTTATTGCCCACAGATCAGATTTTCGGGTGGAAAAGCACCACCAGTCTCCAGCATGGCTGTTTCAGCTGGCACAGGTCTCCACACAAAAACTCACACAAATCTGGGTACTGTTTCAGCTGGTGCCTGGAATGCCTAGGAGACAGAGTCACCCATTCAACTGAAAAAAAGGGGGCTGAAACAGGGAGCCAGGTGATCTGGGTTGGCAGGTTCCACCCCTACAAAGACCAGCAATCTGAAACACTCTGAATTGAGAGTTTCACAGCAAGCACAGCTGGACCAGGGACAGTCCAGCTCTGTGCGGGGAAGGGCATCCGCCATTAACGAAGCAGTCCACCGCTACTGAGGCAGTCTGTATTACTGAGGCGGTCCACCATTACCACCACCATTACCAAGGCTAACTACATCTCTATAAACAAAACCACAAGGAAGTTCACACAGGAGCTGGGCAGAGCCCATGGCAGCTCAGCAACACCTCTGCTGGCAGACTGTGACTAGGCTACCTCTTTGCTGGTGAGGGCATCTCTGAAAAAAGGCAGCAGCATGTCAGGAACTTATAAATAAAGCCCCGCTTTCCCAGGACAGAGTATCTGGGGGGAAAAAAAGGCAGTTATGAGTTTCACTACAGCAAACTTAAATATAACTGCCCAGAAGCTCTGAACAGAACAATGGAGCTCACAGCTTAGCACTTGAGCTCCTTTAAGGGACAGACTGCCACCTCAAACAGCTCCCTGACCCCCATATATCCAAAGAGACATCTCATAAAGAAGAGCTCAGGCTGATATCTGGTGGGTATCCTTCTGGAACAAAGATAACAGAAGAAGAAACTTGCAGCAACCCTTACTGTTCTGCAGCCACTGCAGGTGATCCCCAGGCAAGCAGGATCTGGAGTGGATCTCCAGCAGTCCTACAGCAGAGTGGCCTATTAGAAGGAAAACTAAAAAACAGAAAGAAATAACTTCATCATTAACAAAAAGGATGTCCACTCAGAAACCCCATCCAAAAGTCACCAACTACAAAGACCACAGGTAGATAAATCGACAAAGATGGGAAGAAACCAGAACAAAAAGGATGGCAACACCCAAAATCAGAATGCTGGTTTCAGAGGAGCTGGTACCACTTCTTCTGAAACTATTCCAAACAATCCAAAATGAGGGATTCCTTCCCAAAGGACTGGTACCAGCTCCTCTTTATATGTCTATTAGAATTCGGCTGTAAACTCATCAGGACCTGGGCATTTTTCAGTTGGTAAACCATTAATTTCTGCCCCAACTTCAGCCCTTGTTATTGGTAAATTCAGGGTTTTGACTTCTTCCTGGTTTAGGCTTGGGAGGATGCAAGTGTCCAGGAATTTATCCATGTCTTCCAGGTTTACTGCTTTGTGTGCAGAGTTGTTTGTAGATTCAACACTATCCCCATCAAGCTACCTATGATCCTCTTCACAAAAATGGAAAAAAACCACCTTAAACTTCATATGGAACCAAAAGAGAGCCCACATAGCCAAGTCAATTCTAAGCAAAAAGAACAAAGCGGGAGGCATCACACTACCTGACTTAAAACTATACTACAAGGCTACAGTAATCAAAATAGCATGGTACTGGTACCAAAACAGAGATATAGACCAATGGAGCACAACAGAGGCCTCGGAGACAACACCACACATCTACAACCATCTGATATTTAATAAATCTGAAAAAAACAAGCAATGGGTAAAGGATTCCCTGTTTAATAAATAGTGTTGGGAAAACTGGCTAGCCATGTGCAGAAAGCAGAAACTGGACTCCTTCCTGACACCTTACACTAAAATTAACTTCAGATGGATTAAAGATCTAAACATAAGGCCTAACACCATACAAACCCTAGAAGAAAACCTAGGCAAAACCATTCAGAACATAGGCATAGGTAAGGACTTCATGACTAAAACGCTAAAAGCAGTGGCAACAAATGGCATCTAATTAAACTCCAGAGCTTCTGTACAGAAAAAGAAACAATCATTAGAGTGAACTGGAAACCAGCAGAATGGGAAAAAAATTTTGCAATCTATTCATCTGACAAATGAGTATCCAGAATCTACAAAGAACTAAAATATCCAGAATCTACAAAGAACTAAAACAGATTTACAAGAAAAAAAAACCGCATTCAAAAGTGGGCAAAGGATATGAACAGACACTTTTCAAAAGAAGACATTTATGAGGCCAACAAACATATTTTAAAAAGCTCATCATCACTGGTCATTAGAGTAATGCAAATCAAAACCACATTGAGATACCATCTCACACCAGTTAGAATGGCAACCATTAAACATCTGGAGACAACAGATGCTGGAGAGGATGTGGAGAAATGGGAACACTTTTACACCATTGGTAGGATGGTAAATTAGTCAGCCATTGTGGAAGACAGTGTGGCGATTCCTCAAGGATCTAGAAATAGAAATTCCATTTGACCCAGCAATCCCATTACTGAGTATATCTCCAAAGGATTAGAAATCATTCTATTATAAAGACAGATGCACACACATGTTCATTGCGGCACTGTTTACAATAGCAAAAACCTGGAAACAACCCAAATGCCCATCGATGATAGACTGGACAGGGAAAGTGTGCCACATATACACCATGGAGTACTAAGCAGCCATAAAAAATGATGAGTTTGTGTCCTTTGTAGGGACATGGATGAATCTGGAAACCATCATTCTCAGCAAACTGACACAGGAACAGAAAATCAAACACCGCATGTTTTCACTCATAGGCAGGTGATGAACAATGAGAACACACGGACACAGGGAGAGGAGCATCACACACTGGGGTCTGTTGGAGGGGACTAAGCGGGGGTAGGAAGGGACAGTGGGGTAGGGAGTTGGGGAGGGATAACATGGGGAGAAAAGCCAGATATAAGCGATGGGGATGGAGGCAGCAAACCACCTTGCCATGTATGTACCTATACAACAATCCTGCATGTTCTTCACATGTACCCCAGAACTTAAAGTGTAATATATAAAAATAAAAATAAAAAACAGAAAAACTTATCTAAACCAATTTGTCTCTTCACAAAGAGCACACTCATTATTTTTCCTTTATTTACTATTCCGATGTAAAAAAATAACATAGCTTGTGAGAAATATGTAGAATACATTATTAAAATAGAAAACATCAGTACCATGAAAACACCTGAATGGATACAATAAGTAAAACATACAAATGAATAATAATTCTATTAAATGTATTTTGGACATGGTGCTGTTCAGAATCTGTCTTTAAGGGAAATAAAGGTTAAAGGTTGTAGTTACTTTCAATCCACATTCACTGTCCTTATACTATGTGCCAGTTAAATGGAGAAATTCAAAGATCACCAAAGCAGTGTATTCCACAGACAACGTTACCATGAAATGGAGATGCTGTAATTTAAGAATACATGCTCAATTTAAATTTCTGAAACATAATTGGGATGGTTGAAATCAGAGTAAAAGCTGCATGAGATTAGCTACCATTTTAACAGAGACCCTATACTTAAATATCAGAGAGCCCCAAGAACTGTAAGATTTGTTTGTTTGATTGCTTTTTGATCATCAACATAGTAAATGTTTTTTGCCATTATATAAATTTTAAAACTGTGGAGCTAAATCAGAAAATTATTAGTATTATATATAAATAAAGCTAGAACTTGGTCTAACAGTTTTCTGATTCCAACCATCCATACCGCATTTGATATCTAAAAATGGCAGCCAAAGTTTTCATGACTTATTTCATGACTTACTCACAAATACTAATTGGTACCCTCTGATTCCAAAACCAGCCACATCTGTTATGGACAGGCTTCCTTCCTTCTCATGCTAGGTAAGGAAATGTCTGGTGCTGTTACTTACTATATGACTTTGGACTTGTCACCAGAAACTAGAAACCCAAAGCAAGGAAAGACCTTGAAAGTGTGGCTTAATTCTTCCATTTTATAAATGAAAAAGCAAATGTTCATATAAGCTTCAAGAAACAGAGAACAAAGAGTAAACTGTTGTTTTCTACTGAGATATAAGGAGAATTCCACTGTGTTCTTAATGCCTCCAGATAAACGTGGTGATAACCTTTGCTAAAATATTCTTGAAATATCTGTAAGAAAATTGATGAATTTAGAACTACTGTTTGTCAGTTTTACTTTAAATGCATCACAGGTAATAAAAAAATCTGCTGTTACCAAAATAATACTTAGTAAGATTCTTCTCTGAAGATTTTTAAATAAATGCCAAAGCCAACAGAAAGAGTATTTTTAATTGGAGTCAGATCACTGCATTATTTATTACCTCATTATTAACTACATATTTTAATGAGTTCATTTCTCCTGAAATCCATTCACCAGAGGGTATGAGAGGGATTATGAGAAGGTCATGGGGAAAACCATGAGAAATAATTTCATGATGGATGGAACATAAAAATCCAATTTGGGCCACTTTTATTTATGTGGCTACTTTTTCACCGTATTGGCAAAACACAGAACTGAGAATATGACATCCACAAGTCCTCGTCACTCCCCATCCCCAGCTTTGTTTCTTTTGTACCATGCATGGAGATTTTACTTATTTGTTTCAGTTATTTAATTCTGTTAAAGCATATTTTGGCATCCTTGTTCAAATTCTGAAAAATCCTGCTTTAAAATGTGAACTTCACATATATTTGAGTAAAATCTCAAACCCTGGTGGATCACATTTTCAGCTGCCTCCATCACATTTTCTCAGCCCTAACACCAGTCTCTCCACCAGGTTTGAACATATTCCAAGTCTAACCTTGTAAGTCATACCAGTCCTTCTCCATGTTCTGCAGCAATGTGAAAAAGCATCCTCCTTCCTATGGTGTGTCGTTTGTCCCTCCAACCCTCATGTTGAAATTTGATCCTCATTGTTGAAGGTGGGGCCTTAATTGGAGGTGTCTGAGTCATGTGAGTGGATTCCTCATGAATAGATTCATGCCTACCCTAGGGTAGGAGCACGAGTTCTCAGAACTGGTTGTGACAAAGAGCCACCTCTTGCCCACTTGCTCTTTCCCACTTCCTTTCTCACCCAATGATGCCTGCTTCCCCTTCCTCTTCCACCTTGAGTAGAAGCAGCCTGAGGCTCTCACCAGAAGTCAAGCAGATCCTGGCACCATGCTTCTTGTACAGCCTACAGAACTCTGAGCCAAATAAACCTCTGTGTTTTATAGATTACCCAGGCTTGGGTATTCCTTAACGGCAACAGTAAATGAACTAAGATACTCCTAATAATGTAGGTTCAAAATCTTGGCATTTTCTATCTACCCTCTCACATTCAGCTGCCTAATCCTACAGATTCCACCTGAATATGTCTCTTTTTTTCAATATTCTGTTTCATTATCACATGTCTGACCACCCTTATAGTTGACCTGCTAACTGGTTTTCTTACCTCACCTCCATTCTTGCAAAGTAGCAGTGGATAGGCCAGATTAATTTTCTTAGAAGGCAAAAACTGTCAAGACTGGGACAGAGGCAAATACCACCAGTGATACACAGTGCAGGTGTAAAGCAGGTTACTGCTGAACACCTAAAGTCAGACAATTTGGATCCCAATTTTTTACCACTCACAGATAGGAATATTTGGGCCAGTATTCCTATTTGAAATACACCAGGGGTCGGTATCTAGAAGAAAGGCATTACCCTCCCTAGCTCTATTTGTTTATAGAGACATGGGGGTTGGGGGGAGAAGCACACAAATAGTCATCTAATTAGGGGAAGTAAAAACTTTTGAATTTAATTATCACATAATAAGTAGAAATACCCTTGCTGGTAAGAGAAACATCCAGGTCCAAATATTAGTCACCTAGGAGACTATATACCTTCTTATCAGTTGGAAACTTTGTCACATTCCTGCTGAGACACTCATTCTCAGTGTATCTGAGGGGAGCCACCTGGGCCATCTAGCAGACTAAGCAGATACATGTCACATGTTGCACTGAAACTCAAATTCATTTTAAAAGCCCTATTCACAGCCGGGCGCGGTGGCTCAAGCCTGTAATCCCAGCACTTTGGGAGGCCGAGGCGGGTGGATCACGAGGTCAAGAGATCGAGACCATCCTGGTCAACATGGTGAAACCCCGTCTCTACTAAAAATACAAAAAATTAGCTGGGCATGGTGGCACATGCCTGTAATCCGAGCTACACAGAAAGCTAAGGCAGGAGAATTGCCTGAACCCGGGAGGCGGAGGTTGCAGTGAGCCGAGATCATGCCATTGCACTCCAGCCTGGATAACAAGAGCAAAACTCCGTCTCAAAAAAAAAAAAAAAAAAAAAAAAAAAGCCCTATTCACAACTCCTTATAGATCCCTTATTGCTTACAAAAAGGAACACATTTCTGTAGTCTGATAAGCAAAATTTATTTCCAGGATGTTACTTCCCCACCTCCACCCCCATCCTCCAGCTAACCCAGCTTTAAATATGGCCCTAGTATGAGTCTACCTATTGTTTTTCTATTCCTGCCAAATTGACTCAGTCTTGATTCCTTGGCACACTTAGTACCATCTTGATTGTGTTCATTTGTTCACACTTTTTTCCTGCTGGAGTATCTTCATCTGCTTACTACCCATGACTCTTACAAATATATTTTCCTTCAAGGCCTAGCTCTAAGAATACTGTTTCTATGAAAACATAGCTGTTTTTCCTCCACATCACACTAACTTCAATGAGTTACCTTCCTCCTTTGAGCCTCCAACGCATTTGTTTTATCTCTGGTTTTCCTCATACTCTTTCTTGAATTATTATCATGTGTTAATCTTCCTCTTTACAACCTACTTTTCTGTACCCCCACAGTTAATTGTAGATTTTTTTAAAAATGGCTAATTCAAATTTAAAACAAACTGCATTACATATCATCGTACATAGTAAGAACACATTTGATTTACTGGGGAGACTTCTTACCCTATTTTGAAATGTTGTTCAGATCTGCCTATGTACTATATAAATAGGTACAATTCAGGAATCATAATTAGAGCTATTTAGTTTTAAGACACATTGAACTAGTTAAAGAAATAGAAATTTATTGTAAGATTACAGGTTTGTTCCCATAGTCAGGAACCAGAAAGGTACTAGGATTAAGGAGCACGGGTCAGTCAGTCATAATCCCAGTGGAAAATAGATGGCACCCTCAAAAGGCTAATTGGGCTATTCACAAAGCCTTAAGAGCAGAGTTAAGGGCAATCAACAAGGCAAGGTGAAGGTCTCCCATCTTACTCCTTTAGGCCCACAGGTGGTAACAGAATAGGCCAGTTGCTACATCTGGGGTGCATTTAATGAAACATAGTGACATTTCTAGCCATAGCCAAAGGAAAAAATCACCCTGCAGAAGCTGTTACCTTGATAGAGAAATGGAGCCACTGCAAATCTGCAGCTTGAGAGGGAGGAAACTAAAAAATAAAGACCCCAGCTCCTCTTCTTGCTGTTTGATCTCCTAATGACACTTCCCATTGGCCAAACCCACCTGGAAGCCAGAAAGCAAGGGAGTCAGGTAAATCAGATGACAGAGATCAGCCTGTCCTGGGAAATCAAGCAAGGAGGAGACAAGTGAAGAGTAGATGCAGAAGTGAAAAATGAATCATCATCCCTGCAACCATTATCGCTGCAGACCGTATTTCTATAAAAACAGACAAGGAGGAAGAATCAGCATACCAAAAAAATTCAAATGAGCTTTTTAGCTTCTCCCTCCACATAGCAGAGGAAAGAAGGCCATCCCATGCTCCCAAGCTTACATATCATCTGATCAAGAGGTCAGCCCACGTCATTGGTGGTCTCCATCTCAAATCCAAATTCCTGAGAGACAATGTTTGGCCAAGCTTCAGTTAGGTATTTACTTCCCAGTCACCTGTGACTGGGGGATTTCTAGAGGTACATATAGGGGTGAGTGCCAAATGACTCAACTCAAATTATCAGTAAAAAAATTTGAAGAATGAAGGCACCAAACATCTTAAAATAATCTGTAATGGAATCCTAAGGACAAATACCTCAAAGCAATGTTCCCATCTCATATTCATGGTCATCAAGTTACTTACCCATAAATTCATAAGGAGAAAAACAAACTGGAAAAAAGTCCTTACCTATTCTCTGGGCTCTATCTTTAATGCAGCAAAGTATGATGTCCACCCTAGTAGGTCCTAATGCACTGAACAGATTAACCAATCTGGAAAGAACATTTTCATTCACCAACAGAATTCGTAGTTTAAGATGCACTTGGGTATTGTTTCTGTTTATTTGCCTCAAACTCTGCCTCAGGCTCATTGAACACTGCTCAACAAAAAGAGCATCTCAGTAAAAGTTCAAGGCAAAATTCCAACTTTAGGGAATGTACTGACAACTCTTAAAAAAACTAAGAAGAAATGATAGGCCTTAAATTCTGCCTCTCCTGTGGAAAGAGCAAGTGACTCTTTTACAATAGTATTGCCCTAAGAGGTATGCTAGCAATAAACATTACAGGAGTCTAGTATCACTTAGAGTAACTTGTTTCCATATTACGTACGTTGAACATACTAAAAGAGTTAGAAATTGTTCCTTCTAACAGTTTGATCAACTGTATTTTTGAATAACAAGATAATCTGAAACCCCTATTCTGTCTTCTTGAATAGTCATCAGAAAAGAAATTTTGTGCTGCTTCTATCATGCACATATTTTTTAGATTTAATTTCTTTAAAATGAAATAAGGTGTAATGAAACTAATGTTTTGGAGTCAGAATTGGACTCAAATTCCAGATCTGCCTCTTGTTATGTGACTGACAGCACAGGTCCTTCAGAAAGCAGAACCTAGAGGGAAGAAAAAAGTGTTAACCTGTTACTTGAGAAATCCAAGACTGTGGAGATAAGAATGAAGAAGAAGTGAACAAAGTGTGATGTGACACATCAGGAAACCGGCTACCCTCCACAGCCAGCTGGGAAAAGACAAAGCAAATTAAGGGGTAGGTGCATTCCTTTGGAATGCAGGGCTTCTTTAAGGCAGGTTACCAAAAAAATAAGAAATAGAACAGTCTACTGAAGGTGGAGGGAAAGATGGAAATTTACGTTCCATTTTTCATTTCCCATTGGTCAATATTTACCCCATAGGGAGTTAACTGCCCTCCATTTCTAAGTTGTCTCATCCAAATCCACAGCAGTTACTTAAGAGGCTGCATCTCACTCCCAGTGGTATATTTCATCTGATAGTCATTTTCTATCGCTGCTTAACAAATCACCACAAATTTATCTCCTTAAAACAACCCAAAGTTATTGTCTCCATATCTGTGGGTCAGGAGACCAGCACGGTCTAGCTGGGTCCTCTGCTCAGGGTCTCATTAGGTGAAAACCAAGGTGTCAGCAGGCAGCATCTCCATCTGGAGGCTTGACTAAGGGAAGATTCACTTCTAAGCTCCCTCGGATTGCTGACAGAGTTCATTTCCATGTGGCCATATGACTGAGGTCTCTGTCTACATGCTAACTGTAGGTGTGGAACCACTTCATTCATGTCCTAGAGGCCTCTCTTGGCTCTTGGCCACACTGCCCTCCTCACAGCATGGCTGTTTACTGCAGGCCAGCATAATAAGCATCTCTCTGATGCTTCCTCACCTTCTCTTAAAGTACTCCCCTTGTTACACACTGAATGTTTTATGTTCCCCCAAAATGTGTATGTTGAAGCCTAATCTCCAATGTAATGGTATTAGGAAGTAGGACATTTAATAACCAATTAGGTCTTGAGAGTGGAGTCATGAATGGGATTAGTTCTCTCATAAAAGGTACCCCATGATGCTCCCTCACTTTTTCTTCCATGTAAGGACACAGTGAAAAGATGACCATATATGAACAAGGAATCAGGTTCTCCTCAGACACCAAATCTGCTCATACCTTGATCCTGGACTTTCAGTCTTCAGAACTGTGAGAAACAAGTTTATCTTGTTTCTAAGACACCCAGCATATGATATTCTGTTATAGCAGCCCAAATGCACTAAGACATTCCTGATTAGTTAAGAAATAACTTCCCTTTTGATTAACTTAATGTAAGCAGATTAGTGACCCGATCATGGAAATGTTATCCCATCATATTCATAGGCTCTGCCCACTCAAGCGGAGGGCATTATACAGTGTGTACGTACCACAGGCGGAATCTACAGGCCATTTTAGAATTTTGTCTGCCACAACTCAAACATAGGAAAAGCAGCTAGGTTGCTGGACATCAAATGAGGGAGGAATAAAGAATAAATTTGTCAACACTGGGAACACATAAAAGGTTTGTGTACTAATACATTGACCTTGATCGATTTTCTTTAGGCAGGTTACCAAAAAAAAGAAATAGAAGAGTCCACTGAAGATGGAAGGAAGGATGGAAATTTATGTTCACCTTTCATTTTTCATTTCCCATTTTCTGTTAAAATGTTTTTTCATGTTAAAGATTAAAAAAAAAAAAAACAAGGCTAAAAAACTCTCATCATTGGTGGGAGGAAGTATTACACTAGGGTTCACATTAGCGATCATTTATTTCTATTTCCTCTGCACCAGAGACTAAGCCGTGCCCTCCACATGCATTCTCATTTGACCACTTTTTATCTCAACAAACCAATGAGTTTGGTCTTCAAAGCCTCATTTTACAGACAAGAATATGCATTTTGGTATTGCTGCCTACGTTTCATGTAACCCAGTTAGTACAGGCTTCACGTTAAAGCGTAGTTTGAATGGTAGCTATTTGTGTAAAAATTTTTGGTGAATCATACTTTTTCTATTTGTATAAAATTTAATTGATATGGACCGTTAAGAATCCCCATCCCTCACCCACAAAAATAATGAAAATAAATCAAGTAGATAAATGTACAGAAAAACTTCTTAAAAGTAGCTTTTGGCTTTTTGTGTTACTGTTTTAACCATTGATTTCAACTTTACCAAAGAAAATAAGAGTTTAATTTCACTAATGTGTGTGTATATGTTTTGATCCAGAAAATGTGCACTATTGTTAAGTATAGAGATAGGTGCAAGAAAATCTTAGGGTTTTTTTTACCCTTGATCCTATCCAAACTCAGAACAGATTACTTACAGTATTATTTTCAAAAGAATAGCATATATCTTTCAAAAATACAAATTTAATATAAACAATGCATCTTTTTATTCCTTTTAACTACAGAGCTGCTGCTGCCTCGCCCGTCTTCCCCACTCAGAGTCAGGGTTTACCGGTTTATATCCTCTGTGACCCTTCCTGCCTTTCTCCTCCCTGCCTCTGCTGTTGTCTTGAAAATGAAGGCCAAAAAAAAAAAAAGCATAAAAATGGCCAGATTACAGGAATGAGATCCAAATGCAAACTATATTTTAGAAAAACTTCTGCCAGAGAAAGAATTACTATAACCCATTGCCCCTTAGTCATTTTCAAGTGAACAAACCAGTCTTCAAAGAAAACATATATGAAATGAAACTTATTAAATGTGACTATCAGTTTGAGCTAGCTTATGCTGTCATAATAAACAAACCCTCAAAATTCCCAGTTTCTTAAAACAGCAGAGGTTTGTTTCTCAGTCGCTTTGCCATTTCATCGTGGGTCAGCTGTGGCTTTGCTCCATGAGTCTTGATTTCCAGGCGTAGACTGATGAAGTAGCCCATAATGGAATATTTCCCATTATGTGTGACAAGCAAAAGGACTCCAAGTAACATACCAAGCAATGAGTCTGGATTGTTCAGAACAGACACCCATCATTTTCACTCATTGGTCATTTCACTTTACTACAATTCAAATAACCAGGCCTAACATCAACTCCTTTCTTAGGGAGCAATAGCAAATATTTTGAACAGTACAATTTAGTATGGCAATTCATATTAATGACATAAATGTAAATTGCTCTACCACATCAAAGTAGAAGTAATAGCACATTACTTTGTATATCACCAATGACAGGATTCCTCAAATCAATGACTTTAGACTTTCTACCAATTTTGATACATGGGACCCTTGAGCTAGGCCTGCTTTTACATTAAATCCTGAATGATAATAGAAGACCATAGCTCAATAGCACAGGGTGTAACATCCAGAGAAAATAGCTGTCTGACAACAGTGGGGTGAGGCCTCTCTCTAGCACTGTTGATCTATCTGGGGTCCTACAAGCCCAACTGGCCGCTGCCTATCCAGTGTGGTTCATTCCAAGTCAGACAACTCTGCTGGCAGTTTCCTTCTTTCTATGGCAAGTTTATACATAGGAGACATTAGGACTCACAAGACAGTACCCAGGTTACAAATAGACAGGTGGCCAAATACTCCTGTGATCCAGCTACCTCTAAGGTGTTTTTAAGCAGGTTCAAGTCCACCAGTTTGCCTATAGAAATTGGTAGTGTGATCTTCCAACTTTGAAAAACTCAGTATCACAGAAAGTGTAGAAACACTCCTCACCGCTTGTAGCACTATACATTTCTGTCTCTGGAATAGCACCTCTTAATTTTCAATGAGACTTGTAGTAGATGCTGTGGTATAGCACTGAAATCCCCCTTCAGGTTTAAGATGCTCATTCCCCCAGCCACAAGGGGTGTTGGCTACTAATGGAAAGCATCTGTGTCCATACACAAGCATTGCCTTTGGCTAAAGAAAGCCACAAATGTTACTTTTCCTCCCCAGAACAATCCACATTCAAAAACTGATTGATGTGCTGGCACAAAATCCCAGCCCTTTACCTAAATTAAGAAATTTCTGAAGGATCAATTTAGGTTTATAGCTCCCCCTGAGAGTAGCTGAAGCTGCTATTGCAACTGAATTCCCACTCAGTTTCTCCCTAGTTCCATTCTGCATTCGTTGTTCCCTCAAAAGTGCAGATCTAGAGAGCACCTCCAATAAACCAACTGTATGAAAATTCCAATGTTTCAGGGTCTATTTCCCATGGAGCCTCATCTGCAATCGTTGATATTGGAATTAATCCTACAAAGCAGACTCTAAAATGGAAGCTTAATCTGGATCATTCCCTGATCAGCTGGCACAGAAGACCTCATCACTGGTAGCAAGAGAAGTACAGATTGCCCCTGCCTTGCTATAGTGCTGCAATCATTAAAAACTTTTATGGGCTATGAACTAATTGGGAAGGGAATGCACTATTAAGTGCAATATACAAGGCATTTCAGAGGTATAGGGGAAGTAGTTATTATAAGGATAATAGAATAGTTGGCTGTTGTTGAGAATACCCAATACATTTTTCATTGAGGAAATCAATGAAAATTTGAGGACCATTAATCACTAATTTAAGACAAAATATGAAGGCAGACGCTCTCCTTGACAACATATAGAGACTCTTATCTCCTGCACGTGGTAAGAAGAAGAAATGAGAATCTGGCCCAGGTCTTAATTATAATAAAAGAGTAAAAAACTCCAAAGGGAGTTGAATTCTCAGCCTCAACAAGTCTTCTACTTCAAGATCAGGGCTTTGTTGAGAAACACTCAATCATGACACATAGAATGAAGACATCTGGATCAAAGCACTCAAAAATCTTGCCCATTCCTTCACGTTAAAGCCACTCATCCCTGAGGAGTATGAGTCCTGGTCATTATTTCCTTCTTAGTCCATAGCTAATGGCTCACTCACCATCAAAACTGGGCAGTATGTTACAACGAGATTTCCCTAGAGAATCACCACTCATTCTTCCCTGCCTCTTGTAAACCAGCCTTACCTCCTCCTAGTGATTATGGTCAACTTTGTAACCTCTATTTTTGACATAAATGCAAGATTTCTGAAAGCCAAAGTCACATACCACAGTTAAGTTTTTAGCAAATTGTACCCACATCCACTCCTTCTGGAGCAGAGGAGTTAGAATCCTAAATTGCTGGTGTTCAAAAGGGCCCCATGGTGGCTCAAGCTAATTCCAAGTAAGACAGCTTGCTAACCCAGCAACAAAAACAAACAAAAAAATTAGCTTAAGGATGTCTGCAAAATTGGCCACTGGCCACAAGAAACAAATCTCATACATCAAGAATATAACCAAGATGGGCCAGAAACATCACAATGGAGCCCTAAATAATCCAATGGAGTCATTATAAATAGGGCCTTGTCAGAAGGGACTGGCTACAATATCAGTGAAAAGCTTAAGTCACTGATGAATACGAATGTGGACTGACTTGTCTAACTGGCTACAGAGAGAAAAACTGGAAATTTCCTTGGAACAAATTCAAATACAAAAATAAACACAGAGTTTCAATCTGTTGGCTGATTTCTGACTTGCCCTTTTTAACCACTAAGAACGTCAGTCTCTTCACACTGCCAAGCAGCGATGCAAGTATCAGACTATAGGAAGTAAACACAGATAGAAAAAACAAACTTTACTTCTTTTGTGATTTGCTTCTGTTTTGTTTCCTTTTCTACATATTAATGATCTTATAGCAATCTTCCTTTTAACATTGCTATTTGACAGAAAAGTATTTTCTGACGGTTATAGTTTCTAAAGCGTATCCTCTGACATTCTTTTACAGGATATATTGAGTGCATAACTCAATGACATTTTAAATTTGCATCCTCTTGTGCAGCTATCACCCAGATAAAAATACAGAGCATTAACATCATGCTAGAGAGTTGTCTCATGCCCCTTTCCAGTCAACAGCATAACACCCACCTTCAATCCACAGAAGGTAAGAATTTTCTGACTTATCTGAAGTCTATCAATCCCACTTTTGAAAGGAAATCAAATCCAAAACCACTGCTCCTAAGATCTGGGTTCTCCTTGCTGTGGTCTGGAGTAGAGAGACAGAAAAGGGGTAGATTGGACTGGAGAACAAAGCTTGGACATCCTTCTATGAAAGGAAAACTAGGAAAAGCTCCCATTTCTTCTTCCTGAGTCAACAGCAGCAAGAAAACCACCCAAGTTAATCCTTACAGAGTGATCCTATTTTATTAAATTTTCATCAAGACAGCAAAGTATCTTGCTGTATTGTATTTCATTTCTGCATGAAACAAACAAAAAATATTGTTTACCAAGTTAAACAATTAATGTGAAAACATTAGTGAAGCACGATGGCTCACATCTGTAATCCCAGCACTTAGGGAGGCTGAGTCAGGTGAATCACTTGAGGCCAAGAGTTCAAGACTAGCCTGTCCTGGCCAACACAGTAAAACTGTGTCTCTAATAAAAATGCAAAAATTAGCCAGGGGTGGTGGGGGCACCTGTAATCCTACCTACTCAGGAGGTGGAGGCAGGAGAATCACTGGAACCTGAGAGGTGGAGGTTGCAATGAGCAGAGACCATGCCACTGCACTCCAGCATGAGCGACAGAGCAAAACTGTGTCTCAAAAAAAAATTTTTTTTTCAAAAGAAATACCTCAGTTTTGTAAAGGAAATAAATATGTTAACGATAGTAAAATCTGTGGATTTGGTGAGGACTCAAATACCACCATATAGGCTAAGAAGTTGCCCTCACTTTCAGCTTATTTTCTGAGTAGTTATCTAGAATTAGTTGTGTAATCACAGGACAAAAGAAAGCTTGACCTTTAAAAGCGCATGCTATAGATTATAAAAGGTGATGGACTAAAATGTGAAGATATCACTTGAATCAGTTCCTGGTGTATTGGAAAAAGAGGGAGAGAAGGGAAAGGAAGTAGGGGTGAAGAAAAGTTGACATACTGCTAAGCAAGTTTGTACCAACTTCCTACCAAAAAAGTGTAATATATACATTTATATACTAACATATATATTGCATAGACAAAAATAAAGTGTGTGTGTGTGTGTGTGTGTGTGTATAAACAATATACAACATACTTCTCTTTTTCTTCCTCAAAGCTATGAAACTTTCCATTTCATCTCCTAAAGGAGATACACCCCGATGTCTCAGTTGGACAGTCCTTTGCTTCTCTTTCTCATTCTGTGACTCTCTCTGTCCAAGCTATTCTCTTTCCCAAAACTTCAGAAGTATCTGACTAAGAAAACTGTCTTCTGCCCTAATGGGGTAAAAGACAATTTCCAAACTATCGAAGTTCTCTGGGGGAACTCCCTTCAGAATCACCTTGATTTTCAGCCTAGACCTTGCCTTTTACATCCTTCTTCAAGAATGTAGAATATTTCCAGGAATAATAGGAAGGTTCTCATACTGTATTTCCCTAATACATTCTACTTTTCTTATGTTGTAAGTTGGGTTCTCCAAAAATCAGACTCTTCTTTGGAGTTTAGTATTCAGTATGTTTTATAGGGAGTGCCCATGGGATCAACACAGGCAGAAGAAAGGGTAAGAAAGCTGGAGTGGGCAGAGGAGGAAGTTGGACCCACCAGGAGCCTCAGCCAACCAGAGTTCTGGAGGGAGCTCAGGAGAGGGAAAGACGTGGCAGGGCCGTCCCATGTTGAGCCAAAATGGCTGGTTCTTCATACTCTCACCTTGATTCATCATTGAATGGAGGCCACCTGCATTAGTTGGGGATCTCTAGAGAAACAAAACAGAATGCATACATACGTGTATGCTATATATACAGAGAAGGACGCAGATTTAATTTAAGGAATCGATTCGCTTGATTGTGGGTGCTGGCAAAACCCAAAATCTCCCAGTTGGTCAGCAGACTGGAGAACAAAGAAAGGGTTACGGTTCGAGTTGAAATACTGTTTGCCAAAAAAATATCCCTCCTTCTTCAAGGGAGGTAAGTCTTTCTCTTAAGGGTTTCAGTTGATTGGATAAGACTCATTGACATTATAATGGGTAATCTGCTTTACACAGTCTAGTTAATCTCATCTAAAAAAAAGTATCTTGACAGAAACAGAATGTTAGACCAAATATCTGGGTACCATGTGCTAGCCACGTTGACATATAAAAATTAACCATCAAATCACCCTACAAAGGCATGACATTGAGCAAGGTAGCTCTTTACAACTGAGACAATCCATGAAGGAGCTAACAGCAACAACAGTCTGCTGATAACACTCCCAGCAGCTAGGGCAATGAGTCCTTCCTCCAACTGAGACCTGGGCAGTACATTTCTGTGTTTATCTCCAATGAAGTTAACTAAATGTATTCAACAATTAAATTTACAATTTTAAACCATTTTCAAAGTATGTTTCAAAGTAAAGTTTTTCTTTGTTTGCTTTGAGACAGTCTTACTGTGTCCCACAGGCTGGAGTGTAATGGTATGATCTCAGCTCACTGTAACCTCCACCTGCCAAGTTCAAGTGATTCCCAAGCCTCAGCCTCTCTAGTTAGCTGAGATTACAGGCACATGCCACCACACCCAATAATTTTTTTATGTTTAGTAGAGACAGGGTTTCTCCATGTAGCCCAGGCTGGTTTTGAACTCCCAGCATCAAGTGATCTGCCACCTTGGCCTCCCAAAGTGCTGGGATTATAGGCATGAGCCACCATGCCCAGCCTTCCACGCAAAGTTTAATAAACATACATAAAGATGTAGAAATGAAGCATGAATATGCCTTTTTGTTCTAGAGAAGTGATTAGGTAGAAATGTTGTAAATATCTGAAATTATTATTTCTATCTGCAGTAAGCCACAGTGTAG
The DNA here is from genome assembly GCF_048565385.1 of Saimiri boliviensis. Taxonomy (NCBI): domain Eukaryota; kingdom Metazoa; phylum Chordata; class Mammalia; order Primates; family Cebidae; genus Saimiri; species Saimiri boliviensis. Next base: position 80,340,678 of record NC_133450.1, read on the forward strand.
TGCCTTGTATCTATGCTACACAGCATAATTACCAGCACTCATCCAGTGAGTCCCTCTTAGAGCTAGCTTACATCTTTTATCTCTTTCAGAGCCAGATATAGGAATCTTTTAAGGTGGCTTGTGTGAAAAGGGGGAAATAGACAATTTAGAGAAAATATCTTATTTGATAATAGTTCCTGAAAGTCAACCAGTAACTATTGTTCAAGAATAACTTGTCAGAGTTCCAAACAGAAGCACGAATCCATAGAGAGCCTATTTTCTATCTCACTCATTTTCTGTTTCTCTCCATATCCTAGTATGTATTACACCAGACATGAAAGACCATCAGGAGTTGGCTGGGTAAGGACTGAATGATGTGGAAGAATAACCACCTGGGATGTGCCTCCTTTTTTTCCTTATCTATTGTAACTAATTCCTTTGGAGGATTTACCCACCCTCCAATGCCAGTTAAGGAATTTCACATGAAAATGATTACTGTCTCCCCTTGGCCACATTGATTGGCCCAGGAATTAACATACTATACAGAGAGAGCCGATTAAATATTTACTGAAGTTTCTCGAGAAAAAGAGAGGAAAAAACAATCAGTATGGGGAAAGGTAAGATTTCCACAGGCACCCTGAGGATAAAGTCATATGACAGAGATAAGCCTTGTTGGCAGCATTTGAATATCTCAATAAAAAACAAAGTTAATCCTCAATTTTTCAGTTCTGTAAGACTATGAATTTTCTCTATTTTGTACTTTTTATGAGACGTATCATACAAAAGAGATGCTAAGATACATAAGAGATTTAAACATAATTAGAAAGCCAACACCAATGTAACCACAGATTAAAGTCAAGAAGTAGAGTATTACCAGCATCTCAGAAGGCACCTAAGTGCATCTCCCACTTGCCTATGGACAGCCACTTACTTGACTTTTAATTATTCCTCCTCTGTTGCATAGATTTGTTTGCTTTCCAGATCTACTGGCCATCCTTCACCTTACTGCATACCCCCGATTTATGAATTATATTCACAGATTCTCTTATCTTCTGGTTTCTAGTTGTGTGGGACCAAAAAGAGGTACTGGAGAAAAGTTAGCATGTGAGAGGGGAGGAAAACCAAGGAAATTTTTTGTCACCCCAGTTTAGTGCAATGCCTCACAGCAGCTACAGCTCTTTTTGGTTTGCTGCTCCTGCCAGGCATAGTCCTTCCCTCTGTGATCCTGTGCTGTCATGATCTGAGGGCCTCAGCATCTGTTCTCTCATAGTATTACCCTCTTCCTAGATTCCTCCAGCCTAAGAAGGTCCAGCCGTTGCTAATCTCTGGCAAAATCCACCATCCCCTCTTCGGCTTCTTAACTATTTTGTCACCTGTGTAATCATTTCCCTGCATTTAATGGCCTCTATCAAAATACCTAGAATGGTTTCCTTTTTCCTGACTATGAAGTTAAGAGAAAAATTAAAATACTGTCTACAATATCAAAGCTTTCAACATCTGATTACCAAGTATGTTAATCAGGATAAATAAGTTTCTCCTACTCATATTTTTTGTTTTCCAATTTAATTGTGGTAAAATTCATGTAACATAAAATTTGCCATTTTAATCATTTGTAAGTATACAGTTCAGTGGTGCTAAATACATTCATAATGTTGGGCTAAATACATTCATAATGTTGTGTAACCACCACTTCCACCCATCTCCAGAATTCTCTTCATCTTGTAAAACTGAAACTCTGTAACTCCATAATAATTAAACAGTAATGCCCCATTTCTCCCTCTCCTGGCAACTACTTTCTGTCTCTCTGATTTTGACTACTCTAAGTGCCTCATGTAACTGGAATCATACACTATTTGTATTTTTGTGACTGCACTATTTATCATAATGTCCTAAAGTTTCATCTATGTTTTCACATGTCAGAATTTCTGAACATTCCTTGATATGTTTATACCACATTTTTGTCCATTAATCTGTTGATGATCACTTACGTAGATCCCACATTTGAGGCTGTGAATAATGCTTCTGTGAACATGGGTGTACAAGTATCTCTCTTTTAGCCTTTGCATTCAATTATTGTAGGTATATATGCTATTTTTAATTTCTTTTTAGGAACTATCATGCTATTTTCCATAGTGGCTATATAATCTTACACTCCCACCAACAGTGTATATGTGTTTCAATTTCTTCACATCTTTGCCCACATTTGTTTTCTGTTTGTCAGTTTGTGATAGTAGCCATCCTAATGGATATGAAGTAGTATCTCATTATAGTTTTAATTTGCATTCCTCTAATAATTAGTGGTACTGAGTACTTTTTCATATGCTTACTGGCTATTTGTATATTCTCTTTAGAGAAATGTCTATTGAAGTCCTTTGCCCATTTTTTAATCATGTTGCTTGTTTTGTTGTGGTTGGGTTTTAGAGGTTCTCTATACTGAATATTAATCCCTTCTCATACATGGTTTGCAAATATTTTCTCCCATTCTCTGGGTTATATTTTTACTCAATTGCTATTATAGATAAATTTTTAAAAGTTTTTATCATGAATAGATGCTTAATTCTATGAAGTATTTTACATCTATTGAAATTTTCATATGAATTTTTTTCCTTTTATCTGTTAATAAAGCAAATTACATTAGTATTCTGTTTTCTGCCAGAGAATACTAGGGCAATTGCAAGAGAAATGAATTGATAAGGAAATGAAACAGAGGAGAATAGCCTGTCCAAGGATGCCCCAGAGGCAATACATACAGAATAAGCTATACAAGGATGCCCTAACAAGTTGGCCACCTCTAAGGGTAACTGATGCTCAATTCCATTGGACATTCTGAGAATCCTGATGAATTTGCATCCATAAATTTCCACTGAGGGGATGAAAGGAACAAGTATTTATTTATCCTCCAACAGGAACTTGTCTCTCATTGGAAAAATAATGTTACCCAAATTATTAACTCCTTCACATTCTCATGTTGTACAAGCATGAGTGCCAGTATGTTCCCACAAGCACCTCACAGAGGTGTCAGAAAAAATCAGGAAGCAAGAAAAAGTATCCAAGGCTGAGGTGAGGTGCTGTCAGGTTGCAGCTACACAAATATGATTAAAGCCTGTGTGGCACCCATCATCATAACAATGGTTGGAGTAAAATGTAGGGCCAGAGGATTTGAAATAGTGCACAAAAGATGTTTGATAATATTAAATCAACATTAAATGCTTAAACCTTACTTTCTCATTACACATTTATCTTTTCTATAAATTTCTGTTTATATTGTGTTCGTAATATTCCATTTCTCTTCATGAAATTTTTTCTCATTCTTAATAAGTGGTATCAAGCTTATTCTGAGAGTATAAAAATAACCGGGGAAGTATCTTTTTTTATTTCTCAAAAGAGTTTTAGGTTGAAAATATTTCTTCTGGAATGGTTGTCAGAACTCATTGATGAATATATATTTGGAATTTTCTTTGGTTTTAATTGTGGCTTCAGTTCCTTTAATCATTAGATAATTATTCATGTTTTCTATTTTTTTTTGTAAGTTGCTTTAACAGAAACATTTTCATTCTTCTAAATTTTCAAAGTTATTGGCATAAACCTTTTAGGAACTAGGGGGTCTGTACTGATGCTCCTTTAATCAGTTCCAAAATTGTTATTTATGCTTTCTCCCTTTGGAAAATAATTCTAGCAAGGTCAGTCATGAATCAAATTATGGAACTGTTAAAACCTATTATGTTCATCTTCTATTTCAGTAGTATTTACTCTTAACCTTATCTTAACCTTCTCAATCTTCAGATTGGTTTTGGTATTTTAATTTTTTAAACTTTCTTGAACTTTAGGTGAACAACATTATATTAATCATAAACCTTGCATCATGACACTCTATTTTATGTATTTGTCCTGCTTTTCCTCTTTTTTCCTCTTTTCTTGTCTTTCTTTGAATTGTATTTTTTCTCCATTTTTCTCTCAACTAGTTTACATTTCTTTCCATTTTTGTTCTTTTTAGTGGTATCCTAAAAATTACATGTGTCTTCTTATAGCATATTAATCTGTACCTTCCCTTTTTTTGTGTGTGATGGAGACGACGAGGTCTTCTAGATATACAATCATGTCATCCGCAAATAGAGACAATTTGACCTCCTCCTTTCCTATTTGAATACCCTTTATTTCTTTTTCTTGCCGGATTGCTCTGGCTAGAACTTCCAGTACTATATTGAATGGGAGTGGTGAGAGAGGGCATCCTTGTCTAGTGTCAGATTTCAAAGGGAATGCTTCCAGTTTTTGCCCATTCAGTATGATATTGGCTGTTGGTTTGTCATAAATAGCTTTTATTATTTTGAAATAAGTTCCATAAATACCTAGTTTAGTGTGAGTTTTTAGCATAAAGAGCTGTTGAATTTTGTCAAAGGCCTACTCTGCATCAATTGAGATAATCATGTGGGTTTTGTCTTTTGTTCTGTTTATGTGGTGCATTACGTTTATAGACTTGCGTATGTTTAACCAGCCTTGTATCCCCAGGATGAAGCCTACTTAATCATGGTGGATAAGCTTTTTGATGTGCTGTTGCAATCCGTTTGCCAGTATTTTATTGAAGATTTTTTCATCTATGTTCCTTTCTATTACTGTATTCAACTGTCTCTATTTCCACAGTCATGTGTGTTATACCTTTATCTTTCACCTGACTGATATGTAGGGCAAACTTGTTATGTATAACATCATTTAGACCAGGGGTCAGCAAACTTTCAGAAGCATTAACCTGAGCACTCAGTAACCCTTCCCTTCCTCTGCAGAACTAGAAATGAGGTTAGGAACACCTACAGGTATTCTTGGCTTCAACCTTAAAATTTTTTTTAATTAATCTGAAGTTCCAGGATACATGTGCAGGATGTGCATGTTTGTTACATAGGTAATTGTATGCCATAGTGGTGTGTGGCACCTATCAACCCATCACCTAGATATTAAACCCAGCATGCATTAGCTATTATTCCTGATGCTCCCCCACCCCCAACAGGTCCCAGTGTCTCTTGTTCCCTTCTTAGTGTCCATGTGTTTTTGTTCAGCACTCACTCATAAGTGAGAACTTCAAGTGTTTGGTTTACTGTTTCTGTGTTAGTTTGCTGAAAGTAATGGCTTCCACCTCCCTCTGTGTGCCTGCTAAGGGCATGACCTCACTCCTTATTATGGCTGCATAGTATTCCATGGTGTATATGTATCACATTTTCTTTATCCAGTCTATCACTGATGGACATTTGAGTTGCTTCCATGTCTTTGCTAATGTGAATAGTGCTGCAATGAACATATACTTGCATGTATCTGTATAACAGAATGATTTATATTCCTTTGAGTATATACCCAGTAATGGGATTTCTGGATAAAATGGTGTTTCTGCCTCTAGGTCTTTGAGGAATTGCCTCCCTGTCTTCCGCAATGGTCAAACTAATTTGCACTCCCACCAACAGTGTAAAAGTGTTGCTATTTCTTTGCAGCTCTGCATCTGTTGTTTCCTGCCTTACTAATCATCAGCATTCTGACTGGTACAAGATGGTATCTCATTGCAGTTTTCATTCGCATTTCTCAAATCATCAGTGATGCTGATCTTTTTCATCTGTTTATTGGCCACACATATTTCTCCTTTTGAGAAGTTTCTGCTCATGTCCTTTACCCACAGCCTTAAAAGTTCTCAGCCTATTAATTCTCCCTATCTTTTCTACACCTGGGCAACCAGGTAGTTATCATAATTTCCACTTAAAGATACAATAACCCCACCCGAGCTTGTTCCTTAAGTCTTTACCAAATAGATCTTAAGTTTTAAGCTTTTCAATTTGTAATATAATTAAAATATAGAGCTCCAGGGGGCCTGTGGGAAAAGTACCTGAAGACTAGGACCCTGAGACAGGAACAAGAGGACTAACCAAGGAAATCTCACAGGACCCAAACCGGGCTTCTCCCACTTGACAATTATGTATGGGTTATGGCACTTAATCATCTCTTTGTGCCAAAATATGCCAGTGTGGACCAGGATTTTTTTTTAACTGAGTATAGTAAAACTGGGTTTGAAAATTGATCTACCATATGACTGCGTGCTTTAGAGAAAGCTAAGAGATGATCATCAGCTTGGTTCCTTTTTGGGAATGAATCGGTAAAAGGTGTGGATGTGTGACTGTCCCATCAAAGACGGACTATTCCATTTCATTTGGAGGGTTTTTATTTTCAAAATAAGCTAGCTACTGAATGAATGAATGGTGAACATAACAGACAAGAACTTTACCAATGGCAGTATGATAGTAGCGCTGCAATAAGCAAACAATAAGTATCAAGTATCAGGCAATTCCCTAGGCACTGGAGACACAAAATAGACAAAAATGTCTTCACTCATGAAGCTTCCATTCTAGTGGGGAATATAAATAGTAAATAAAATACTGTATTACAGAGTGATAAATGCTAATGAAAAATGTACGTAAGAACTCAGATATGAAATCTCAGCAGTGGCGTTGGCATTTTAGATAAGCTGTTCATGGAAAACCTCAGTAACAAGGAGGCTTTTGATTCAAGACCTGCTTAAACTGAGAGACCAAACCGTATTTCTTAGAGAAGAGAATTCCAGGCAGAGGGAACAACAGCAAGTGTGAAATCCCCAAGGCATGAGTGTTTGTGTAGTGCACATGAAGTACCAAGGAGGACTGTGCAGTTGATTGGAATGAACAGTAATAGTAAAACTCAGAGCCTGTGTTATGATTTGTAAAGCCTTATGTGATCAGGCTCCTTACATAAAGTAGAAAGTCCCTGGAGAATTTTCAATAAGGTGTGACATGATCTGATATATTTTAATAGCATCAGTCTGGGAAGCCAGTGTATTGGAAAGAGTATCAATATGGATATTAAATCACTAAGAATTGTAACAAGAGTAGCACTGAAGAGTTGACTGAAAGCTAAAATAACTGAAAAAACATAAGGAATGGGCTGAGATAAAAGGTGTACACAACTGCAATAAAGAGGGGTAGAGGGAAACAGAGTCCAGTCATATGAGGTTCAAAGCTGAGAGTTTTATGAGGGAAAAAGAGAATATGGAAGGGGATATGAAGAAGAAGTATTGCATCTTCCTTAACTCCAGAGTCCTTGGCAGGACGAACGTAAAAGACTACAGAGGAGTTGGCAAGAGAAGAGTAGTTTTCAGTTAGAGCAAGAAAGTGAATAGAAATCTCAGACGAGTATCCACATAAAGGTTATTTTGATCATGACTGACCTTGTGTTCCTAGGAAAAAAATGAAAGACTTTCAAGAGATGATTAGGTGAGGGAGACAGGTCAGAGTAGGTGATGGAATCATATGAGGAATGAGGAATGGCCTGAGAGTCCTAAATATCTCACAATGCACAGGGGTAAGGAATGTGACAGAGTTTTTGCTGCTGGTCCCCAGACAGATAGCAATGGAGAAGCTTTGAGTGTTGAGAGCAAAGAGGGTTGGGGAGGGAGTCTTTTCAGGGATGAAACTAGCCCTGGACTTCTAATTCCTTCCGCTGAAAGTACACCTTAAAGAACAGTGACCTTTTTTAATGTAGGCTTACTCTGGATACCCACTGTCTTAGTCCCTCTGTGCTACTATAACAGAATACCTGAGACCAGGTAAGTTTAAAAGAACAAAAATGTATTTCCCCCCAGTCCTGGAGGCCAGGAAGTCCAAAAGCCAAGGTGCCAACGCCTGGTCCAGTGAGGGCCTTCCTACTGTATCCTCAGGTAGCAGAAAGTACGAGAGGAAGCTGGCCAAATGCTTCTGCAGAGTCTTTTTTAAGGGCTTTAATCCCATTCACAAGGGAGAAGCCCTCATAGACTAATCTTCTCTTAAAGGCCACACCTCTTAATATTATCACATGAACAGTACCTGAATTTTAGAGGGGACACATTCAAACCATAGCAACTGCCAAATGGTTGTCTGTAGGGTTCTCACCCCCTTCTGACTATGCAGAAGGTGGACTGCTCAGAGTGCAGTCTTACTCTGGCTCAAACAAACAGCCCCTGATAAAATGCAGGATGCTGAGCCTGCAGCCAGAACAGACAGTGCCTTGACTCCTGCTCCTGGAAATCTGTGGAAGTCTTCTTATTCTGAAAGTTTGGAGACCTTTGGATACCTAATGAATGAGAGGTTGAGGATAACTTTAGATATAAGTGGATAGGATTTGTTAAAGACAAATCCTATCCACTGAGCACTTGTGTGCTAGGCTCTGTGACAGCACTTGATATACATTCTCATTTAAACCTCTAATACTCCCCTCCTCAGTTTGATATTGTCCCTTTTCACAAATGAGGGCATTGAGGCTCAGAGCTTTGTGTTCCAGTAACCCTAAGTAGGGATTAGAATGCTGGGCTAAATATTTCCAGTTCTTAACCTCATTATCTCTATTCTCTACCACCTCCTGACTGAGAGATCACAAAACTGTTGCTTAATTGAGAGCTGTCAGTTACTGAGTCAACCATATAATCAAAAGTAAACCACAAATAATAATTATAATTAGCTCTGATGGAAGCCTGTTGCCAAGGTGGTTACTTGGGCACCTCAGTGGATAAATACCAAGAAGCATTATTTCAAGTCCAGTGTCTTAACTTTCAAGAAACTGCAATAATCAAAATCCTTCATTTGAAGGCCTGAGGATGCCAGCCAGTCTCTCTGACCCATTATACACCAAGATCTGAGACAGAATCTATAGCCTCTATATCCACCTTAGAGAGAGGTGGCTCCTAGCATTAGAGCGTCTACCTATACCGGCAGGAAAATAGGGGAGACTGACACAAAGTATCTAGGTCCAGAGCAGCTGAGAAAAATGAGCCCCCATAGTAGCACAACCCTCCTAGCTGCCCTCCCTTTCAGTGGTCTAGGGTGCCAGCCTGGGAATTAGTCAATTTTCCACAAATCAAAACTACGGTGAGATACCATCTCACGCCAGTTAGAATGGCAATCATTAAAAAGTGAGGAAACAACAGATGCTGGAGAGGATGTGGAGAAATAGGAATGCTTTTACACTGTTGGTGTGAGTGTCAATTAGCTCAACCATTGTAAAAGAGAGTGTGGCAATTCCTCCAGGATCTAGAAGGAGAAATACCATTTGACCCAGCAATTCCATTACTGGTTATATACCCAAATGACTATAAATCATACTGCTATAAAGAAGCATGCACACGTATGTTTATTGCAGCACTGTTCACCATAGCAAAGTCTTGGAAGCAACCCAAATGCCCATCATTAATAAAGAAGATGGCACATATGCACCATGGAATACTATGCAGCCACAAAAAAGGATGGGTTCATGTCCTTTCCAGGGACATAGATGCGGCTGAAAACCATTATTCTCAGCAAACACAGAAACAAAAATCTAAACACCGCATGTTCTCACTCATAGGTGAGAACTGAACAATGAGAACCCATAGACACAGGGAGGGGAACATCACATACTAGGGCCTGTTGGGAGATGGGGGGCTACAGGAGGGATAGCATTAAGAGAAATATCTAATGTAGATGACGGGTTGATGGGTGCAGCAAACCACCATGGCACGTGTATACCTATGTAAGAAATCTGCACGTTCTGCACATGTATCCCAGAAAAAGTACAATTTTTTAAAAAGGAAATTAATCGATATTCCCTTCATCTTAGGACTAACTATGGTACCCTTGCAAGGTGCTGATCAGAAGGGAGTATGGGACTAAGTTCTCACCAAAAAAGCACAAGAAGCTACTCAGTTCCGGTCTCCTAGTACCTCTCCTGGTGGTAGGGGAAAAATAGTATCTATCTGGTCTCAGTTTGGTCAGTTGTAGATGAAGACATACTAAACCTCAGGGTTAGGTTCATCAGAACCCTGAGCCAATGATGACTGAGGTTGACAATATACTAACAGACACAGCCAACTATCCCACAGTAGACAACACAGGAATAAAGGCAAAAACTGAACATGATCTCATTAAAAGGTATAAACGTTATCCTGCCCTAATAACTACTACCTTTTTTAAATGTCTTTCCACTTCTACCTTTTATTAACTTGCCAGTTCACACAACCTACCTGAGAAATGGAAAGTTTCTAGACACAGAACAGCTCACCAGTTGCCTTCTTTTCAACCTAGTTTTAGGACCCTGAAAACAGTCTAGATAAGAAAACAGTTGCATACTTTAGTTAAGCAGATGTTTTCTAGAAACGTGTCTAGGAGCAGAACTTTTCTACTAATACACCATACATTGAGATCCATTTCTAAGGGAATGATTCTGACCCCAAGATGTCACTGAAAATCACACAAAGAATGTAAAATGCTATTTAACAAAGTAACTCTGGTAAAATATTTATGATGTAAATTGAAAACTATAGTAAAAAGACGGTACTTTGGACTAACGGAAGCCAAAGTGACTGCTATTGAGATGTGGGCATGAGGCCTTATTTCACCAGAGGTATACTCAAGCATTTGTTTTACAAAAAAAAAATTGCTCAGATAACTAACTGCATTGAACAAATGTTCTTCCTGTTGAGTTCCCCAAAGTGCCTGAGAATTCATTATTAACTTTCCTTGAAATGTTCAGGTTACATACACGATTGCGTCCACTTGATGGGATTGCAAATCTACCTTAAACGGCCCGAAAGATTTTTCCTTTACCATTTTTTTTTCACTCTTCAAGCTAATTAGACAAAAGCCCTCCCCATATTTACTGATTTCTGAATTCCCCCAATCCAGGTGTTAGAGCCTTAATGGTACGCAAAATAGTTCCCAGGTACCCCAAAATGTTCCTTCTCTTTCATCTCAGAGTTGTGGAACTAAGCCAAATCTCCAGCAGTTTTTACAAGCCTGAGGATCTGGAGGTGCTTTGGCAGCATACAGATCAAGATTGGAATTCTGACCTAGTCCCTGGTCAGCCTTGCTCAGCCATGCCCCACCTTACATTTCCTACAAAGAGGATAATACATTTTTCATAGGTCTGTTTAAGAAAAACATGTACCATAGAATGCCTGACACTTAGTAGGTGCCCAAATGTTAATTGATTAAATTCATGTATTTATCCTGAAGGTCAGGACCACAGGTGTCAGAGGGCATGGCATAAATGGGTCAAGGAGGGCTGATGGGCAGGCAGCACTCAGGCCCCTAAGGGGGCAGCTGGGTCTCAGTGTTACCCAAGTGCTCTCTGGGGGAAGGTGGCTCCCATGTTGAAGAGACACCTGCTTTTTCTTTCATTTGGTCATCTAAATTTTTATTTTAAAAATTGCAATTTTTTAAAATATTAGCTTGAATCTTTAAAGTACTTTGTAAACACAACAAAACACTCCTGCTAGACCAATTTTAGCTGCGGACCATCAGCTTGCAAAGCCAGTTTTCTATGTTTTCCTCTTTTTTAACTTAATTTAAAAAAAAAAAAAGAAAATAAAGAATAGAAAAGAGGATAGATGATTCCATAACAAAACACAGAAGGGAGTATATTTTATTAACATGACCTACAGAAAGGAAGGCTGTAAACAACGTGGCTAAAGAGAAATAACTTCATTAAGGCAGATTGTGCATAATATACTTCTGAAACCACATATATTCAATCATCAAAACTAAAGAAGTTGTTTTTAACCCTGGCTGCACTCTACTCTGGAAGCTTTTCTAAGATGCCAGTACCTAGTCTCTACATTCAGAACTTCTCATTTAATCATGTGCTGAGACTGACGCAAAGTATTTTTTTAAAGCACCTCTTCACCTACCTACCCCTCACCTCTACCCTGGGATTTTCAGCCAAGATTAAGAATCAAATATAAAGCAGTGGCTCTCAAACTGGCTAGATTTAAAACAAAACAAACAAAAAAGACCCTTGTATCTTAAACTTACAAAGTCAAGAAACTAGTTACTGGAGGAAGGCCCAGAAATTTGCTTTGTTAATTTGTTCCCCAAATGATTCTGATGCAGATACCCCATAGACCACACTCTTAGAAATGCTTGCTAATGTTTGGGTAAAGAAACAATGCCTTCAACCTATTTAGCACATTCAGTACGTGCACACTTTTTGACCCGAGTATCACTTCATAAAATTAGAAATGCACATCAAAACCACAATGAGATACTATCTCATGGCAGTCAGAATGGTGATTATTAAAATGTCAAGAAACAACAGATGTTGCCAAGGCTTGGAGAAACAGGAATGCTTTTACACTATTGGAGTGAATATAAATTAATACAACCCTTGTGGAAGACAGTGTAACAATTCTTCAAAGACCTAGAGGCAGAAATACTATTTGACCCAGAAATCTCATTACTGGGCATACACCCAAAGGAATATAAATCATTCTATTATAAAAATTCATGTATGTTCATGTTCACTGCAGCACTATTCTCAATAGCAAAGACACAGAATCAACCCAAATGCCCATTAATGTTAGCCTGGATAAAGAAAATGTGGTACATATACACCATGGAATACTATATTGTCATAAAAAGAAACAGGATTATGTCCTTTGCAGGGGCACAAATGATTCTGGAAGCCATTATCCTCTGCAAACTAACACAGGAACAGAAAACCAGACACTGCACGTTCTCACTTGTAAGTGGGAGCTGAACAATGGATATAGGGAAGGGAGGAACAACACTCACTGGAGCCTGACAGGGGAAGGCAGGGGCTGAGGTCGGGGAGAGAGAGCATTAGGGAAAAGAACTGATGTGAGCTGGGCTTAATACCTAGGTGATGGTTTGACCGGTGCAGCAAACCACCAAGGCACCTGTTTACCTACGTAACAAACCTGCACATCCTGCACATGAACCCCAGAACTTAAAAAAAAATTTTTTTAAATAGAGGTATTAGGAAAAGGCCAGAAATTTGCTCACCACAAAGCATGGTAGGACTGACATTGAAACTAAGTCTGATTTCAGTGAACTTGAACAAGGGCAGTAGAGTAATACCAAGGACAATACAAGTGAAGTATTATGGAGAATTGGGCAATTGGTTGGTGGCCAGAGGTCCTTACCAATACAGGGAATACCAGGAAACACAAGCATCGGACCATACTTGCCATCTGGCAGGAAGGCAGTGGCTTTTTCTAAGAAAGCCACCCAAATGCAGGACCTGCACAAGTGGGAGGGTATGAAGGATGGAAGTGGTGCCAGGAGTCTGCAGGAAGCAGGTAACAGGCCAAGGCGGGCTGACAGTAAAAGGTAGGTTAAAGGAGCGCAGCCACCCACTGGCATTCATGACGAGGCCTAGGTATTGGTGGGCTTTCAAGCAGAAACCTTAAGTGGGAAACTGAGGCAGAACTTGCTAAAACACATACCTAGTTGTTCCCCTAACTTAAATTTCTGAAGTCTTTCTCCTAGTTTCCCAGCATTGTTAGTTGATTATGAGGTTTCTGGTCACTTAGGTATATTTTGCAACGTAAATAGTCTCTATTTGTTTATAATTCACAGGTATGCCACATTTTTATTAAACATCAAATTCTTAAAAGGTTTGCTTTCAGCAGGTGTCTCAATCAGCATAATTAGCTGAACACTAGCTGTGTAAACTAAGCTATGACCTTGTTTTATTCCCTCTTTAGGAAATAAACATACAACAAATTTGCCCTGTGCCCCACCCAGCCTCACCAATCATAAATACAAGTGAAAATAAACAAGAGGAAAACGCAAACGCCCACTGTATTGTGTTCTTTATGATACTGACGTTCCTGGGCTGCTGCCACGGTCCTTCAGGCAGCACCCGATTCTTGTTGCCAAGAATCAGCAAATACGTGACTGTTTTCTGAAGTTCTGTATGCCTTAAAACAGAAGCTATTTTCCCTACAGAAGAGAGAGGTTGCCTTCTCTCTTCCAACTGAGTTATACTTTTCCTTGCAGACCCCCAAAGCAGTGCTACTTATGTGAAACTCTCATGTTTACCTACAGTCCACCTATCTTCTACAGAACTAGGAGTCAAGAGGCAAACCGGGTGGTCGCCAGGATAGAATGCCCGGGAGGGATGACTCCTTCCCTCCGGTGACTCCAGATTACTTACTGGTCAAAGACAAACATCCTTCCTGGGAGGCTCCTACGACGTCCGGGTAATAAATTCAGGTAAGTGTGTCTATTCGTCCATTCTCACACGGCTATAAAGAACTACCTGAGACTGGGTAATTTACGAAGAGAAGATGCTTAATTGACTCACAGTTCCACAGGCTGTTCAGGACGCATGGCTGTGAGGCCTCAGGAAACTTATCTTCATGGCAGAAGCTGAACAGGAAGCAAGCACGGCTCACCACGGCAGAGCCGGAGAGAAAGAAGAAGGAGGAAGTGACCTACACTTTTAAACCATGAGGTCTCGCGAGAACTCACTCTCTACTATGAGAACAGCAAGTGGGAAATCGGCCTCCACGATCCAATCACCTCCACCCAGGTCCCTCCCCCAACACTGGGAGTTACAGTTCAGCGTAAGATTTGAATGGGGCACGCAGCCGAGCTCTGTAAGTGTGCTTCCTGAGTCACACAAATTATGCCCCCAACTGTACTCACTATCTCCCACTCACACCACCACAAAGAAAGGGTTATCACCTAGTTTTGCTGTCGGGTTCACGGACAAGATACACAGACTTTGTTAACTGCCAATACTCTGCAAAAAGCTTGAGGCAGAGAGTATATGAGCATTGAATCGAGATATTCGAGATATTCATATATGTTTCGTATGTATGTGGGAGCCTAGCAGCTATTTGCTTTCGGGTTGTTTCAGATGTATAGCTTCCTCCATTTCCTTGAATTTTCTCATTCCTCTCAAAACCAGCAGGAGAGCCATTGCTTTGTGTATCTGGTTTTTAAAAGACTCCTCTCTTGCCTTTGACATCGTTACTCTGGTGTCCCAGTCAGGCTTTGAAATGATTTTTCACATGAGCAACGAGATACTGTGTCTCTTTGAAAAGATATGCTCTCTTTCAAATCACTGCGGTAGTCCTCAAACTGGAGTGTACACTAGAATCACCTGAGGGTGCTCGTTAAAACAGACTGCTGGGCTCCCTCCCCATGGTTTCTCATTGAGTAGGGCTGGGGTGGGGCCAGGCAATTTGCATTTCTAACACATTCCCAAGTGACACGGAGGCTGCTGGTCTAGGTGCCACACTTTTAGAACTACTGCTATAAACCAGCATCCAGTTCCTATGACTTTCTGAGCTGAGTGGTATGTCACAATGAATGCGCAAATGGCATCAGGAAGCTACCATAAGGCAGATGCTTTGCTTGTGCATATCTTGCCCCCTCAGAAAGTGTCTCACCTTGTGTTTTCACTTCCTAAGACACCGTTTCCATGTGTCCTACCAGATTTTGTATATACTGGCTTTGGTGATGAGAATTAGAAAAGGATGCTTCAGTAGACTTTTCAACCTGCCCAATTATCATGCCTCTTCATCTGTTGAACCCAGTGGCTTGAAAAATCTTTAAAACGAAGCTTTAGCGCTGTTTCCAACGTTTTACAAAATACAAAATAGCAGACTACAGGAACAGCCTGACTAAAGTGACAATAGCTCCCTTGCATCTGCAGGGTCAAAGTGCTTCATTGTCCGACCAAATTTAATCACTGTTGAATTCTCCTCATACCTAAGGGACTACACAAAACCCCTTATGGGTTATTAGAAAACTACTTGTAAAAATAAAGTTTGGGTTCAAACTTGGTTTTTGTCAGTTCATCCTAGCAGCCACAACTTTTCAAATAAATTTTAAAACTCCATTTAGTCTCTGAGTAGTTATAGCTATACGTGGAGGTGAACAATTGGACAATACAGAAATGTTTACCTTTTCAAGCAGGCTCTGATCCAATTAAACCAAAGGTTTAATGATGTAAACATGGGCTGGGACTAAGACCCTCCCATGGAGGGACAATTACAAACGGCTCTATCTTTGAGAAATCATCTTCTAGCTAACCTGGAGAATAGACACAGTACTTGAACTACAGGAATCTAGACTCTCCTCATTATCCCATCAGGAAGAGGTGATAGTGTAGAGTTGAGAAATTCTGGCATGGTATGATGGCATGTATGTATAAAGCCTTATGTTGAGAAAGAAGAGACTAGGCATATGAACGAACATTGTGCAATCCCTTTGCCTGCAGCAGCCATCTTCACTTGGACAGGTTTCATAGATGCTGAGGATGATTTGCAGATGCTGACTGAGGTTTTCCAAAAGATTCTCCTTCTTTCTGCATCTTGTCTGAAATTATAACTGAATCAAAGACTTAACAATATGTTCAACATTCAACAAATATTTATCTAGAACCTACTATGTGCCACGCCCTTAATTAAAACAATATACATACTAACATTTGTTACCACTTAATTTATGTTTTATTTAAAAGCCTCTCTGTTCTACTAAAAGGCCATTCCCCGCCCCAAGACACAATATATCGATGTAACAAATAAGCATATGTATCCCCTGGATCTAAAATAAAAACATTTGTAAATTAAAATTAAAAATAAATTTTGTCTGTTCACCTTACATTTTAGCCGTAGAAGAGTCATTCTGGGCAACTCTAGAACAAGTGCTAGATTACTTACAAACTATCACCTGAGGGAAATCAACCAGCGTTTCTGCTTCCAAAAACACACCAGGTGTACCCTATCAGCAGTTCTCAAATTTGAGCATGCATCAGACTCTCCCATGGGACTCATTAAATATAGGCTACTGGGCTCCAGACCCAAGTTTCTGATTCAGTAAGTCTGGGGTGGGGCCTGTTAAGTTGCATTGCTAATAAGTTCCCAGGTGATGCTGATACTGTTTGGTCCAGGTACCATACTTTACCTAGAATATAATGATTATTGTCTAAAAGTTCTCGATCCTGCTGGGCTGCCCCTTTCCAGGCCCAAGAGCAAAACATTTTTAGGCTTGGGTTTGTTTTTTGTTTTGTGTGTGGCTGTTTTAAGATTGCAAGTGTCTTCAGCTATAAATTTCTATATGAGTCAAAAAGAAAACTAGGGAACTCATTATTCCCTAAAGAGTCATGCCTGCACCCCCTAGTCAGCCTGCCTTCTTTTTCTACTCTTCAGAGTCTCATGTTTGCTTTCTCTAAAAATGAGCAGGCTTAATGCTAAGTGAAGTAAGCTAGACACAGAAAGACAAATACTGGATTATCTCACTAATTTGCAGAATCTTAAAAAGTCAAGCTTATAGAATAGAGACTAGAACGGTGGTTGTCAGGGCTTGGGGATGGGTAGTGGAGAATGGGGAGATTTTGACCAGAGGGTACTAAGATTCAATTAGACAGGAGAAATAAGTTTTCAAGATCTATTGCACAGCATGGTGACCATAGTTTATAATCATGTATTGTATGTTTCAAATTTCTAAATGAATACATTTTAAATGTTCTCACCACAAAGAAATACACCTTTAAAGTGACGAATACCTTAATTAGCTAGATATACTTATTCCTAAATGTATTTCAAAACATCACATTGGACCCCATAAATATGTACAATTTTTCATTGGTTTAAAATAAAAATTAAATTTAAAAACTTGAAAATGAAAAACATCCAGGGTATTTAGTTGTACTTACCAGGAGAATAGGGAAAAGGACATCTCCATTGTTCTGGAATCAGAAGATTCTGGACTACATTTGAAACCCATTATATTAGATGATCTCCTGCATCCCTTCCAGTTCTACACTTTATCATTATACTTCTTTATTTTCCCATTTCCAGTTGATGCATAATAATCATACATATTTATGGGATACAGAGTGATATTCTGATATATGCATACAATGTTTAATGTTGAAACCAGGGTAATTAGCATAACCATCACTTGAAACATTTATCATTTCTTTGTGCTGTGAACATTCAAAATTCTCTTCTAGCTTTTTGAAAACATTTATCATAGTTAGCCATATTCACCCTACAGTGGTGCATAACGCCAGAACTTATTCCTCCTATCTAGCTGTAATTTTTTTATCCATTAATCAATCTCTCCCTATCCTATCCTCCCAAACCTCTTTCCAGAATCTAATAACCACAGTTTTACTCTCTGCTTCTATAAGCTCAATTTTTTCAGTTCCACATATGAGTGAGAAGATGTGATATTTATCTTTTGCTTAACATAATGTGTTTCAGGCTCATTCATGTTGCCAAAATTCACAAGCTTTGTTTTATGGCTAAATGGTAGTCCACTGTGTATATATACCACAATTTCTTATTACTATACTTTTTTAAGTATCTCTATGAGTTCATGAAACACACAGTAGAGTGAACACTGAGCAACACAGAGAAGAGATAGGGCTGGCTCTCTGGGCCTCTCTGTATCCCTTCTTTTGTTGTGATTGCACCTGATTGATTGGCACTATCAGGTGTGAGGTCTGAGGAGCCTCTGCTAACTCCCAGCTGCCAAACTTCACCTACCACATCTGTGCAGACCATGCCTCCAAAAAAGATTCTGGTTTCCACTATTTGCTAACCTGAGGCTTATTCTCTGGGGCTTCTTCCTTGTTCAGAACTGATCTGCCAAACGCTTCTATGAATAGTAAAGGTGAGTGCAAATATGACTGTCTGCCTCCCAGAAAACAGTTTTACAGAAACTTTATTCCTCCTTAACTCAGAGGAGAGATTAGCAGTGGTTTCGGATACTTTGAATCATCCTAGTCAAAACTGGATGGTTTTCACAATGGCTTCCCAGCTGCTCTCCCCCATGGACTGACAACCCTTCTAATGACCTTTCAGCCCCCCAAAATCTTGGTGATCTTGTCAAAATTAGATTCTCATGGCTGGCTTGGAACACATTCATGATGCAGCTGTTAAAACAAATGGTAAAATACACGGTATGTCTGACATGGCCCTGTAAGGCCCAGGCCCTGCCCACTGGTCAGTCTCTTCTCACACCATTCTGTGTTCCCTGTGCTCAGACACAAAGACCCGGGTCGGCTTCTTCAAGCCTCTTTAGCTCTATACTCCTTTCCACTACTGGGCCTTAGCTCTTGGTGCTCATTTTCCCTGAAAAGCATCCCCTACACAGCCAATTAACTTCTACTCATTCCCCATCAGATATCAAATCAAGGCTTTCCCTAGTCATGTTGGCCTGGCCTTATGCTGCTGTTACTCATTTCTAGCACTGACCCTTTTCTTCATAGCATCTATGATCAAATCATCACAAAATTATTTTTTCCTTTGTTGTACACATTATATCACCAGCACCTAGCACAATAGCTGGTACATATGGCCTATACAATAAAGCTCTTGAATGAAGTATATTTGAGCAGGAGAAAATCCCTCAGAAATATCACATCTTACTCACATGTGCTACAAAAAAAATAAAAATAAATTTTTCACTTCAATTAATAATACACAGCACAAAGCAGTTGCTCAAACATATTGAAAGAGATCAGCGATTTCCATATTTCATTTCATTTGCTGAAGAACTAGCAGAGTGCTCAATACTCAACGTAGTGGATTTTTGCCATTTACAAGAGCTCTGTCTAGAGACCTTGGCTAATCCCTCAACACATGAACAAACCCGTAGCATGTTATTTACTTGACAAAAGTGTGGTTCAGTGATGACAGATAAGCCTTTAACTCCTCATGCTTCAATGAAATGACTGTTCCGCCACCTGACTTTAAGTTGTATTTGCATAAAGACTCAGTCATGAATTTCCTAGGCATATCCTCAACCACTGAGATAACTGCTGGTTCAGCATTCACTAAAGTTTTATCTCTTATTTGATGAGTCATTGTGGAGTAAATCAAAGCAGTCATTGAAAATTTATGAATCACTTGTTTTGGTTCATCAAGAATCACTTCTTTTGTTCCATCAAGCGCATATGGTAAAGCTAGCTCTGGTCAAGGACAGAATACTGGCTAGAAATAATTCAGAATAAATTAGACTGTTAAATTCAAGCAAGAACTAACATGTTTTTACTTTTCCCAAAATCACAGACACCATAACGTGACTAGGTATCTACCTAGGGCCTCACACGTGTAAAACTCTTAATAAACTGCAAGCCTCCAGCTAAATCATAATAATTATATGTGCACAAAATCCCAGTTCATTTAAGTGAATTCGCACAAACTATACAACATCAGTTAGCATATATTTGGAGCTACTTTTAAAGAAAACCTGTTTTGAGACATTGCATTTATAGAATTGAGCTAAAGATTGTTAGATATTCATAGAACAAAAAAATTTTTATGTAATATAAAACATGCAATGTGACTCTACTGCAAGGGTAATTATTCAAAGCCACATGTCAGTAAGCAAAACTGACTTGAACCACAAGCAAACTCAACCAACCAGAATTTTTTAAATGCCTAATCACAAATTGTCACAAAGCCAAAGGAATTTGTATGTGCCAACTATCAGAATGTAGTTACTAAGCTATAGTAGCTGCTGCTATAGTGTTTCATAAACAACATAAGTCAATTGAAAAGTAAAAGCAATCAAAACATAGCTACCTAAAATTGGAAAAGTACATAAAAAGGCCAGAAAGTTTGAGCTGGGTCATGCAAAAAGGAATAAAGGCGACTTGAGAGAAATTAGTTTTAGCAAAGTTAAGGATAGGTAACAGGTATCATTTTAAGTGCCCAATTTGATGTCTTAGTGGAGACTGCCTAGAGAGGCTCAGAAGATTTCTGAGGCAGGGGCTGAATTTAGCAGGAAAGAAAAGGGATCAACTTGCAGTATCTGTCATGGGCTTGAGAGAAAAGGCTGGTGAGACAAATGCTGTGTTTTGCTGACCTTAACCTAGGATCTCTCTGTTCGTAAATCTACTTCCAACTCCTTGTCTGCACCAATAAAAGCAATTGGCTTTATTTGGGGCGATATTTTTCACTCACACACACACAAAAATTAAAATTGTTTTTTCAATTAAACAGAATTTCTAGCTAAGAGAGCTAATGCATCGCAGACAGTCATATCCCACTGAGATGCAGCAAGGTTTACCAGGCAGCTAAGTGGCTTGTGGCTGCCCAGCACCTCACAGCATGATCAGTTCTAGGCCCTGACTCAGCATTTGCCAAATTACTACACAGGCCTAGGGTCACTCAATATTAGTTAAAAGTGTGGTGGTTAAATGTGTAAATGAGGCTCAGTACATGTTTAAGAAAGTGATCATTTGCTTTTAGACATAGTCCTTGATACTAATTGATGATTTTAACTGGGAAAGTAGATAGTAGATGAATACACCTATAAGTAATGCCAACTTTGCAAATGTGAAGAAAAGAGCCCTTTATAACTGAGTCTTGAATGATTAGTAGAATTTTGAAAGCAGGTTAGTGGTTAAAAAAAAAAGTATTTCAGGCTGAGCAGCCCTAAAAAAAAGTCTTTGATTTTAGGTCCTGCTACTTTCTCCAGAGTCTGAATACTTCACCAATAGAGTCATGCACCACACGACAACGTTTCAGTCAACAACTGACTGCATGTACACCACATGTACATTGACGGTCCTATAAAACTACAATGGAGCTGAAAAATTCCTATCCCCTATGCATTGTGTTACATGATATCACAGCCATCACACTGTCATTAACACAGTGCATTATTCACGGGTCTGTGGTGATGCTGCTGTGAGTAAACTTACTGTGCCACCAGTCACATAATAGTACAGCACATTCAACTATGTACAGTATATAATACTTGATAATGATGATAAACTACTATGTTACTGGTTTATGTATTTACTATACCATACTTATTTTAAAGTATTTGAAAATAATACTTCTTTGAAAAAAATAAAGTTACCTATAAAACAGCCTCAGGCTGATCGTGCAGAAGGCATTCCAGAAGAAGGCATTGTTATCATAGGAGATGACAGCTCCATACATGTTACTGTTCCTGAAGATCTTCCAGTACGACAGGTTGTGGAGATGAAAGACAGTGATATAGATGATCCTGACCCTGCCTAGGCCTAGGCTAATGTGTGGGCTTGTGGCTTAGTTTTCAACAAAAAAGTGTAAAAAGTTAAAAAAATTTTTTTTAAATTAAGAAATAGAAAAAAGCTGATAGAATAAGTATATAAAGAAAAAATATATTTTAGTACAACTACGAAGCTACAAAATTAAGTATTACTGCAGAAGACTCAAAGTTTTTAAAAAGTTTATAAAGTTACAGTAACATAAGCTTAACTTATTGTATAAAGGAAAATTATTTTATAAATTTAGTGTAGCAAATATATAGCATTTATATTCTACAGTCGTGTACACTAATGTTCTGGGTCTTCACATTCACTCACTACTCACTCACTGACTCACCCAGAGCAACTTCTAGTCCTGCAAGTTCCATTCACGATAATTGCCCTCTAGAAGTGTACCATTTTTTAACCTTTTATTTTGTATTTTTACCGTACCTTTTCTAAGTTTAGATCCACAAATGTTTATCACTGTGTTACAAGTTGCCTTCAGTGTTGACTACAGTAACATGCTGTACAGGTTTGTGGCCTGGGAGCAATCGGCTATCCCATCCAGCCAACATGTGTAGTTGGCTGTCTCTTGTAGGTTTGTGTTAGTACACGCTGTGGTGTTCACACAATGCCAAAATCACCTAATGACACATTTCTCAGAACATCTCCCCATCATTAAGTGACAAAGGACAGTACTACTAAAGCTTGGTTTATGTGCTCTCTACTCTTCTGCTTCCTGGGTGTGTGGATTAATAAATGTCATCCTAAGAAACGCTACTGAGAGAAAAAGAAACTGCAGAGCCAGAAAACCACTGCTGTGGCCAATGATTCTCTTGCTCGTTTTTCTTTTTATTTATTTATTTATTTTGACTTTTATTTTAGGTTTGGGGGTACATGCTAAGGTTTGTTATGTAGGTAAACTCATGTCACAGGGGTCTGTTGTACAGATTATTTCATCACCTGAGTATTAAACATAGTACTCAACAGTTACTTTTTCTGCTCCTCTCCCTCCTCCCACCCTTCACACTCAAGTAGACCCAGTATCTGTTGTTCCCTTCTTTGTGTTTGTGAGTTTTAATCATTCATTTCCCACTTGTAAGTGAGAACATACAGTGTTTGGTTTTCTGTTCCTGTGTTCATTTGCTAAGGATAATGGCCTCCAGCTTCATTCATGTTCCCACAAAAGACATGATCTTGTTCTTTTTATGGCCACATAGTATTTCATGGCATGTATGTACCACATTTTCTTTACCCAATCCGTCATTAATGGGCATTTAGGTTAATTTCATGTCTTTGCTATTGTGAATAGTGCTGCACTGAATATTCGCATGCATGTGTCTTTATAGTAGAATGATTTATATTCTTCTGGGTATACACCCAGTAACGGAATTTCTGGGTTGAATGGTAGTTCTGCTTTTAGCTCTTTAAGGAATCACCATGCTGCTTTCCACAGTGGTTGAACTAACTTACACTCCCACCAACAATATATAAGCATTCCCTTTTCCCCATAACCTGCCATGGTTTCTTGACTTCCACAGCCAGTGAGGCCATGAATGGGATGTACAGTGTACTGTGCTTCCCTGTATACTCAGGACAATGAAAAGGAATAGCACAAACTTAAAATATTAATGACAGGCCAGAGGCCCCTTTACTGATTCAAGATTTAAGGCATTTTTTCTGTTGTTAGGTCAGGACACAGGGCTTCAAGTGTTCCATGCCACAGAGAAATTTTTGAGTGATCTGCATTAGCCTTGCTAGTTAGAGAGACTCCCTGCCTAATCACAGATAGTTGCCCAGAGCAGCTCCCGCATGGATGACAAAAGTCCTCAAACCTGCTTGTGTGTGTCTGCTGTATGCTGAAGCAAATCCAGTGCTTGTGGTCAAGATAAATGGGATGCAGTAAATTGCTTTTGTATGCTTCTCTGACCACAATCTGTAAGTTAATTTGATTATAGAGACAATTTTAATGATCATATTTTCTATAAAAATATGGATTTTAGGGTAGCCTTTTGTGCTTTCCATTTATTTCTATTAGAATCTTGACTAAGTGCAGAGTTCGACATTAAACAGTACCCTCTTAAGATAGGTTCTACAGAAGCAGGGCCTGAGAAAGGAACTCTTGTGCATTCAACTGATTTTTGAGGGAAGTTTCTTCAGGAGGAAGGGCATCAGGGAAGCAGGGTAGGAAAGGGGAACAAAGCAAAACTGGAGACGAGCTTCAGCCTGACCCCTGGGGAAGTTCCAGGCAAAAAAAAGGTACCACAGAGTTAGTTGCACCTTGAGGGAAGAAGACTGGTCTTTGTACACACTTGCCAAAGTCATTAGCTAAGGTGGCTGAGTGCGATGACTCATGCCTGTGGTCCCAGCACTTTGGAAGGATGAGACAGATGGATCACTTGAGGTCAAGAGTTCAAGACCAGCCTGATCAATATGGTAAAACCCCATCTCTACTAAAAATACAAAAATTAGCCAGGCATGGTGGTGCATGCCTATAATCCTAGCTACTGGGGAGCCTGAGGCAGGAAAATCGCTTGATCCCAGGAAGTGAAGATTGCAGTGAGCTGAGATCACGCCATTGCACTTCAGCCTGGGAAACAGAGAAACTCTGTCTCAAAAAATAAAAATAAAAACAGACAAAGTCATTAGCCAAGGTCAGTTTTCAACAGGGGATATTTGTGATGATTATCAACACACAACAGCAGCTGGGGGATCTGCGTAGGATACCCACAACACCCACTCTAGGAATTTTCATTGGCAACTGGAAACCTGTGACTAATTTATTAACCAACTGATTTCTCCTACTTTACCCTCCATCTTTCTAGTTCAGGAGTTGACAATCTTTTACGTAAAAGTACATATTTTAGGCTTTACAGGCCATACATCATCTGTCACAACTACTCAACTCAGCTGTTGTAACACTAAAGCAGCTACAGATAATACGTAAACAAAAGAGCCTGCCTGGGTTCCATTAAACTATCATATTAACAAAAACACACAGCAGATCAGTTATGGCCTGCAGGCCGCTGACCCCCGCCCTAGTCCATCTCCCCCCTCTCCACTTCCTGACCTACTTTGTTGACTCATCTTTGTTCTCTCTCAAACGTAATCTCACATGTAACCATGTGGAACTGTGCCCTTTAATTCTGTATCTCCTACTCTCCCTCTTCTCTACTGCCTCCTGGTCATCTATCTTCTCTCCTATTCTATCTTCTAATTCACCAGTATATCCACATATTCTAAAATGCAATCTTGTCAGGCTGATCGTCTAGACAACAGCAAAAACATTGTACCTACTATCCAGTATCAAATTCTGTACTCATTCCAAATGCCTGTAAGAATCCCAGGTTTTCTGTTTGCCTTTCTTTAATTTAGACATTTCTTTGGTAAAATGAAGATTGGTTCATGTTTTATCTGATTTATTTTGAACAAGAAAAGATATTGATTTTCAATCAATCTGCTTGCCCAAACTAACCTCGTGCCCCCTTCAAGAAGGATCTAAGAACATTACATAATCAAATTCAAAAAAGCAATCAGACACAGCAGAGTGTTCTAAAAAGAACAGTCTGAAATATCTTTCCACTAGCAGAAGAAATTCTTCCAGATTGGGGATTTTAGAGGTAAGAAGGCATAGAGGCACAGTAGAAATCTCTAGATTAACAGTCTTTATAGTTCTCTCTTAGTTAAGACCAATTTGCTAAAGTAAGAAATCACTTGAGAGTGTAGCTCTTGCTACTAACTAGACAGCTGCTTTCATAGGAGAGGACCCAAGGCACACATTCTTGGGGACAGGGTGGCAGCCGTCACTGTAGCAGCTGGTAGAGATCTTAGATAAATTTTCTCCTAGACTGATACCTGGAGCAGTAAAGCAGCTGGAGGTGAGGATGGGCAGAAGGGTGCTGGATATGGGAGACACACTCAAAAACACTAAACTACAAGAGCAACTTTACTTCTCATGGGGAAAGTCCCAGGGGAGAGAAAAATAGCTGTCATTAGAAGATGTCCTCAATTATTGATTCTAGAAGTCATCTCGGTGAGAATAAGAATTCATCTTAGGGGCTAAGGCAGCTTCACTTCTGAGGTACAAATTATAACAGCAATTATGTATCTGATCCCTCTTGGAATAATAGGTCTTGAACTTAATTGGGAATAGAAATCCATTTCTGGAGTGAGGCAGGCTCAGCTCACATAGGGAAGTTCACTTTGGGCCTAACGGTATGAAGAAATAGTGGGAGGCAGGGCATTCACTATCTGGTATTTGTTTTCCTTCTTTCTTCAGTATTCAGTGAGGGTTGGGGACTATCATTGCTGGGAATGCAGAGCTATAAATTTTACTTGAAGAATTCCTGTCATCTGTGAGGTAACAAGCAAGTAGCTCACTTGCCAGAAAGCAGGGATATCTTATTTTAGATTCTCCAGGAAGAGATCATGAGACAAGGAATAAAGAAGCAGTAGTTTATTTGGAAGGTGATCCAATAAACAGTCGCAGAGAAGTGGGAATGAAACAGAAAAAGGAACGTTATCAAGCCAGCTACTACTGTGGGCAACTGCAGCTTCATCCCACTGGGAAACTCTAGATATTGATGTAGTACAGATACTTGAACTGCTATCTTGCTAAAACACTGATTAAGGGCTGATTATTGGTCATTAATTCTGTGGCACTTCTAGCCTAGTTTGGGCACAAGCAGTGCACTCCAGCTGCTCCAGACAGCACTCCGGTAAAGAAAGGCACGTGCTAAAAGGAGTAGGTGCCTTACCTTTGGGTAAGGTAAGGCCCACGAAGATAGGGATGAAGCAGCAATAGAATCTCTTACAGGGTATGACCCTGGATCTCAAGAGTGTAGGTTCTGGAAAGAAATAGCAAGAATGCAGAGTCCACATGGATTAAAAAACATCTTGGTTTCCCTCTTTTGGAAATTCAAAGCACATGACCTGGACACTAAATGGAAGAAAGGAGTCAAAAAGACCCAGAGGAGGTGGTCTGGGTCTTAGAAATATTATTGAAAGAAGGGAATATTTCAGAGTTGTACATATTTTCCTCTCCCTTTCTCTCTCCCCACCAAACATGATCCTTTTAATGTAAGAGTCTTTTGTCAGAAGACCTATTCCATTTGAGCCTTAAATTCAACAGCAGCACACTAGACACTGGGTACCAATTAGCCTGGCCCTTTGGAGAAACTGAATCTCTCTCTCTCTCTCCCTCTCTCTCTCTCTCTCTCTCTCTGTCTCTCAACCTCTCTCCCCTCCCTCTCTCTCCCTTTGTCCTTCCCTCCCTTATCCGTTTTCTCTATTTATTTGATCTCCCAAATATACTGCATCTCTGTGGTGGTATCTGGTTGACAGCAAATTGGGGTTAGAGCCTAAGATATCTGCTGAGTACTGGAAACACTGCTTTGCTTAGGAAATAAAGGTGCACAAGGCAATATGTGCTTAGATTGTAAATACTTAGTTTAGTAGATTCCAAAGATCTTGACAGCTCTTCAGAACTTTGGAAATATGAGAGACTTGGTATTGAGGTAATTTCTAGATTTACCAAAGAGCACTGCAATTTTCCTTAAGAAATACTTCAAGCTGCAGCTGCTGAAGGAGAGATCCAGGCACCATTCAGATACCAGAAAGACAACACAGAGCCTGGATGGAGCCAAACAAAAACACAATTAAAAGGAGAGCACTTTGTACATTTTTTTGTTAGACCTTTAATTTCCTCCTAAGAATAAGAATTAACCTTAAAAAGGAAGATAATTTGGGGGTTTTTTAGGATTAAATTAAATAAAGACATAAAGACAGAGTAATAGAAACTGATTTATACTCCCAACTAAACACCTGAAAACCTGGATAAAATACATGAAACCACAGTTTTCAGATTCTTTTTTTTTGGTCCATTTTCATGCTGTATTAAAAAATGATTAAAATGATTAAGAACATGAAATTCCTAGAATTGGGAGAGACATTATAAACCATTTGGTCTACCCCTTTGCTTCATGAGGAGTAAACAGATGACAAGTGGTTTGTGGAGATCAAACAGCCAGTTAAGTAAGGGAAGAAACAGAACTGGCATCCAGAGCTTTCCAATCTTCAACTTGCTGCAAGGAAAATAATAATTTTCTTTTTTTTTTCCCTAATGCTATCCCTCCCCTAGCCCCCAACCCCCTGCTATTCCTCCCCTAGGCCCCACCCCCCAGGCCCCAGTGTGTGATGTTCCCCTCCATTGTTCAGCACCCACTTATGAGTGAGAACATGCGGTATTTGGTTTTCTAATTGCTTAAGATTGGAGGGTAAATCCGGTTTCTATTTTTCTTTCTTTTTTTTTTTAATTGCATTTTAGGTTTGGGGGTTTTCAGATATTAAACAACAAAGTAGCAGCATAGTGATCCCCAAGAGAAGAAAAACAAATAAGATGGGGCCTTCAACTTTACCAGTTTACTGTTTGGAAGCAATTTCAGGCCACAGTGCAAGGAGGGAAAACACAAAGCCCAGCAGTCTCTTCGACTTGAAAAGACAGAGACTGAAGCTCAGAAGACAAAGGCAATTAGAATTTGTGGTACAGAAAACAAAAATGAGGGATATGCAAGAGGGAGAGCTCCAGATTTGTACAAGGAGTTCTCTACAGTCTTTGGCTAAGTAAAGAAGCACATGTGAGACAGGAAAAGAACCAGTGGAAAACAGGACAAAGAGCAATTCCAGAAGTCCACACAGAGACTGGAATAATTTATGTTCCTACCACTCAGAGTGTAAAGATATTTATTACAGCACAAGGTACATCATGCAGAAGAATATCACCACAGTAGTGAGGTAATTTTGTGCTCAACAAAAGAATGATCTAGACCCACACTAACTGCTTAAAAGCAAAATTCAAAAAGAACCAACTGATTCCAAGTAAATTAAGTGCACATCAGAATAGAATCCAAATTTAAATAAAAACAACAAAATTCAGCAATTGATAAAATAAAAAACAATGTAAAAAGGCACGCAATGTGGCAGAAAAAATTTACCTATTGCCAGCCAAAACAAGAAAACAAATAAGTATAAATAGATCAATAAATAAGTGAACCAAATACACAAGAGCATCAAAATGGCATTATAAATATATTCTATATGATCAAGAAGATAAAGAAAAAATGAGCATAATGAGGAAGGCAATGAAAGATAATTTTAAAAGATATAAATGTATTAAAAGTAATATAAAAACACACTACTCAAAATAAAAAAAGAAATAGAGAGGTATATTTTATAATGAGAAACATTGCCAACAAAAAAGGGACATTTATAATGATTTTAAAAGAGTAATAGAGTACTGATTTACCAAAAGTATTTATTTTTGTTTTCTAGGGCTACCAAAACAAAGTCCCATAGACAGTATGACTTAACAGAAATTTATTTTCTCACAATTCTAGAAGCTAGAACTCCAGCATCAAGCATTGGCCAGATTTCTTGCTTCTGAAGTAGCTCATCTTGGCTTAGAGATGGCCATCTTTTTTACAGAGTATTCCCTCTGTGTGTGTCTGTGTCCTAATCTCTTCTTATAAGGACACCATTCTTGTTAGATTGCAGCCCACACTAATGACCTCATTTTAATTTAGTTACCTCTTTAAAAACCCTATCTCCAAATACAGTCACATTCTAAAGTACTGGGAGTTTTGACGTTAACATTTGAATTAGGAAGAAGGAATACAATTCAGCTCATAACAATACATAACGATCCTAAATATACAGGTACTCAATAACAAAGCTTCAAAATACATGAAGTTATTTTTGAAAACTGAGATAAGTGAAAGAAGAAACAGACAAAACACAATATAGTTGTCAATTTCAATACTTCTTTCTCAGTAATTAATAGAATAGAAACATCAATAAGATAATAGAATTGTTAAACATTATTATCAACTAGGTCAAATTTACATTTATTAAATAGTCCATCAACAACCATAAAATATATATTCTTTTCAACTACACATGGAGTGTTTATCAAAATAGGTCATATCTTGTACCATGAAACTAATTTCAACCAATTTAAGAGGAGTGAAATGATACAAATCAGGTTTCTGACCAAAATAGGATTAGAAATCATAACAAAGAGATATTTTAAAAAACTCAGTATTTTTAAAACAACTGACACATTTCTCAACAACTGGTTGTGTTAAACAAGAAATTACAAGGGACACCATGTCATAAAAGAG
The DNA here is from genome assembly GCF_048565385.1 of Saimiri boliviensis. Taxonomy (NCBI): domain Eukaryota; kingdom Metazoa; phylum Chordata; class Mammalia; order Primates; family Cebidae; genus Saimiri; species Saimiri boliviensis. The sequence goes on from NC_133450.1 coordinate 80,370,635, forward strand.
ATCATGTCCTTTGCAGCAACATGGGTGGAACTGGAGGCCATTATCCTAAGCAAACTAACACAAGAACAGAAAACTAAATGCCACATGTTCTCACTTATAAGCGGAAGCTAAACATTAAGTACACCACATGGACACAAACAAGAGAACCATAGACACTGGTACCTACTTGAGGGTTGAGGATGGGAAGAGGGTGAGAGGACTGAAAAACTACCTATCAGGTTTACCTCCTGGGTGATGAAATAGTCTGTACACCAAATCCCAAATTGTGAATAGAATTAATAGGTAAATTGCACATCACATGCAATTTACTTATATAATAAATGTGCATGCATACTAATGAACCTAAAAATCTAAATGTATGTGTGTGTATATGTATATATATTGAGCTGAAGGAAAAGGAAAACAGCATCACAAAATTTTGGGGACAGAGATAAAACACTGCTTAGAAGAAAATTTAAAGCAATAAATGTCTGTATTAGGAAGGAAGATCTCAAATAATTTAAATCTTCAACCAAACCATCTAGAAAATAAGAGTAAATTTAACCCAAATAATTAGAATAAAGTAAATACGGATAAGAGCAGAAATCAATAAAATAGAAAAACAATAGAAAAATTGAATAAAACAAAATCAGACCCTTTCTTAAGATCAATTTTAAAAACTGATAAACATCTAGTCAGTCTTATTAAGGAAAACAAAAATTATCAATATCAGGAATGAAAGAGGAGTCATTACTACAGATCATATAGTTATTTCAAGGATAATAAGGGAGTATATAAGCAACTTTATGCCAATACATCTCACAAATAAAATGAATATTTGTCATTTAGGCCAAAAATTATCAAAGCTCACTGAAAAAGAAAGAATAATTACAGTAGTTCTGTATCTGTTAAAGAAACTGAATTCTTACATAAAAATTATCTCACAAGAAAAACTCCAGCTGCACTGATGTATTCTATCAAACATTTAAAGTAGAAATAATACCAATCCTTCCCAAACTTCTTCAGGAAATAGAGGAGACAAACTTCCTAAGTCACTTTTTTTTAATTTATAATTTTCATGAGTACATAGTAGGTGTATATATTTATGGGGTACCTGAGATGTTTTGATACAGGCATGCAATCAATGAAAATAATCACATCATGAAAAATGGTGTGTTCATTCCCTCAAACATTTATCCTTTGTGTTACAAACAATCCAATTACACTCTTTTAATTATTTTTAAATGTACAATTAAATTATTATTGACTATAGTCACCCTGTTGTGCTATCAAATACTAGATCTTATCCATTCTTTGTAACTAATTTTTTTGTACCCAATAACAATCCTCACCTTGCTCCCATCCTCCAATACCCTAGTAACCATCCTTCTCCTCTCTAAGTCTATGAGTTCAACTGCTTTGAAGTTTACCCCCCACAAATAAGTGAGAGCAGGTGAAGTTTGTCTTTCTGTTCCTGGCTTATTTCACTTAACATAATGATCTCCAGTTTCATCCATGTTGTTCCAAATAACAGGTTCTCATTCTTTTTTATGGCTGAGGAGTACTCCATTGTGTATAAGTATCACATTTTCTTTATCCATTCATCTGTTGATGGACACTTAGGTCACCTCTAAAGCCATTTCATGAAGCCAGTATTTACCTAATACAGAGCAGATGAAGACATCATGAAAACTAAAAATACAGAAATGAAAATGAAAAATCATAAATATAGATATAAATATTCTTAACAAAATATTGGCAAATTGAATCTAGTAATACATTTTAAAAATACATCATGACCAAGTAGAATTTATCCTAGTAATGCCAATTTGTATCAAAAGTCAGTCAATTTAATTTGCCATATTAACAAATAAGATCATATGACCATCCTAACAGATGTTGCAAAACCATTTGAAAAACAACATTTATTAGTGATGAAAAGCTCTCAACAAAACAGGAATAGAAATAAATTTTCTGATAAATAGTGCCTATAATAAACATAGAGCTAACACTCTACTTAACAGTGAAAGACTGAATGTTTCCTCCTAAGATTTAGAGGGAGACAGAGATGTCTGCTGTCACCAGTTCTATTCAACATTATAGTAGATGTCCTAACCAGAACATTAAGGTACAAAAAAGAGGAAGTAACAGAAGAGGAAAGGGAAAGAACGGAGAGAAGAAAAAGCATATGGATTGGAAAAAAAAGAGGTAAAACTATGATGAAAATGACATGATCATCTATGTAGACTAGCCTAAGGACTTTACAAAAAAAAAAAAAAGCTACTAGAACTAAGTGACTAAGATTGTGTAATGCAAGGTCCATATGCAAAATGAGCTGTACTTCTTCTATATAATAGGAATCAACAACTGGAAATTAAAATACCATCAAAAGGTGTAAAATAAGGATAAATTTGGCAAAAACAATTAAATTTGTACATCAAAAACTACAAAACATTGATTAGAGAAATTTGTTTAAACTTAAATAAATGGAGTGAAACTTCTGATCCTCATGGATTAGAAGTTTCAATAATGTTAAAATGTTGATTCTCCCACAAATTGGCTTTCAATACAATCCCTATAAAGTCCTACCAGCTGTTTCGTATTTGTTAAAAGAAAAAAAAAAAGATTCTAAAATGTATTTGGCATTACAAAAGACCTAGAATAGCTACAATTTTGATAAAGAAAACATAAAGTTTGAGACTTTCTTGACTTCAAGGTACATTATGAAACTACATTAATCAAGAGACTAGAATATCATTTTAAAGAAATAGACCCACACGTATTTAGACAACTGATTTTTGACAAAGTTGTCAAAGCAATTCAATGTGGAAAGAACAGTCTTGACAACAAATAGTTGGAAACAATTGGATGTTTGTACGTAAAACAAAAAAAGGAAACTTGACACCTTATTACAGCCACAAAAATATCTTGTAATATTACTTTATACATACAAAATTAATATTAATTTAAAAATCAATATGATCTAATAGATCATAGACCTAAATGTAAAACTTAAAAGTATAAAACTCTGAATAAACCATAGGAAAAAACAAAACAAAACCTCTGTGGCCTTGGGTTTGCCAAGATTTTCTAAGATAAAAAAGCATAATCCATAAAAGAAACACTGATAAATTTGACTTCATAAAAAATAAAAATTTTTACTCTTCAAAAGATACTAGTAACAAAACTTTTTAAAGTTTACAGACTAAAAGAAAATATTTGCCAAAAATATATCTAATGAAGAACTTGTATCTAGAACAAAGTTTGGCAAATTACAGACCCTCCCCATTGGCAAATTACAGACCCTCCCCACCTCCACGCCCATCTTTGTCAGAAGTTTATTATCTGTGGCTTTTTTCAAGTTAAAATATTAGAGTTAGGTAGTTGTAATCCAGTCCTTATAATCCATAACCCTACAATATTTACTATCTGGCTCCTAAAGAAAAAGTTGGCCAACACCTGAGAATATTTTAAAAACTCTTACAACAAACTAAAAATAAGATGATTTTAAAATAGGTAAAAGATTTGAATAGATACTTCACCAAAGAACATATATAAATAGCAAATAAGTACATGAAAATAGGCCAAGTATCATTAGTCGTTAGGAAAATGCAAATTAAAATCACAATAATATACCACTACACACAGCTAGAGTGGCTAAAATTAAAATGACTGACAACATCAAGTGCTGGTAGAGATTGGTGCAACCGGAATTATTCTCTACTGAGGGGAGTACAAAATATTACAGCCTCTTTAAAAAACAGCTTACCAATTTCTTAGAACATTAAGAAGATACTGTTTAAGTATCCAGACAGTTATCTATTTGCCTATTAAAATGTCATCCTTTAATAGTCATTGTATACTTTTAACAAGCCATTTCAGATAATTCTACAAATGCAGGAGAAAGATTTTAAAACTTAGAAAAATATAACCAAGAATTGAATCAATAATAAAAGAATGATATTCAACCCCTCTATAAGGCTGTTATTTAATAACCTAAAATCATCCAAGATGGTATTGCTAGCCACATTTTCTCACGTTTTTTAGTCTCTTCTCTCCAGGAATTTGCTGGAGGAGAGGATTAAAGCTGGTGATTTCAGCAGGTAGTGAAAGCAAGCGGTTAATGGCAAGGAGCTATCAAGATTTTCTGTCTTCTGCACTGTCCTTCCCTGAGCTGTTCTTTCAGAGTGCTTAAAATCAACCACAAGCATTTTCCCAGGTGCAAACATCAATCAAAGCACTGTGATCAATCCTGAAGATTCCATATGCTCCTGTCACTGAGGTTTTTACAATGCAATAATTGACGTTTGAAAAAGTGCTCAGTAGTCTACAAGATAGAAAGTTATTATAATCATTATCTAGGTGAGGTAACTGAAGCTCAGAGAGGTAGTGATGCAGCAAAGATGACCCAAACAGTGCTGTGACTTCAAGCAGATTTTATCCATAGCTCTTTCTAGCCCTTGACAACTTGCCAGCTGGGAGTCAGATTATGTTAACACTTAGCAGTTAATAGCTTACAGGTGAGCCAAAATCTTGCCCATAAGGTGGCTGGCTGGGAACTATATGACAAAATGAGCTGGATGGTCCACTCTGAGCAGTGAGCAGCCTCTAGTCTTCATCTCATTGTGCTGTGTGGGCTGTGGTGTGAAAAATTGTCAGGAGGCACTGATAAATCTTATCTGGCATTGATATCATTGATATGTTAATCTTTTTACCTTTCTCTTCTACATTTCAAAGGGGCAATATTCATACCTTGAACTATTAGGATTTAGAGAATTTAAAACCTCTGACCCCCTCTCTCCATAAGAACTTGGAGTCAGACCTCATATGGGGAATTCTAGCCCAAGCCAAAGGGATTTGGTAGACCAGACAAGCCACACGGTAAGGCAGAATTTGCACATTACTAATCTCTATACCTTTTTCCCAGGCACTCCCATAGTACCCCACATTTCAACATGTCACACAGGCAACTGCAATGAATTATAATGCTCTGTTTCTTTGTTATTTCTCCTGCTAAACAACAATCTTTCCATTCAGGACATAGGCATAGGCAAGGACTTCATGACTAAAACACCAAAAGCATTGGCAACAAAAGCCAAAATAGACAAATGGGATCTAATTAAACTCCAGAGCTTCTGTACAGCAAAAGAAACTATCATTAGAGTGAACTGGAAACCAACAGAATGGGAAAAAATTTTTGCAATCTACCCATCTGACAAAGGACTAATATCCAGAATCTACAAAGAACTAAAACAGATTTACAAGAAAAAAACAAACAAGCCCATTCAAAAGTGGGTGAAAGATATGAACAGACACTTTTCAAAAGAAGACATATATGATGCCAACAAACATATGAAAAAATGCTCATCATCACTGGTAATTAGAGAAATGCAAATCAAAACCACATTGAGATACTATCTCATGCCAGTTAGAATGGAGATTATTAAACAATCTGGAGTCAACCGACGCTGGACAGGTGTGGAGAAATAGGAATACTTTTACACTGTTGGTGAGAGGGCAAATTAGTTCAGCCATTGTGGAAGACAGTGTGGCAATTCCTCAAGGATCTAGAAATAGAAATGCCATTTAACCCAGCAATCCCATTAGTGGGTATACACCCAAAGAATTAAAAATTGTTCTATTATAAAGACACATGCACACATATGTTCATTGTGGCACTGTTTATAATAGCAAAGACCTGGAACCAACCCAAATGCCCATTGATGCTAGACTGGACAAGGAAAATGTGGCATATATACACCATGGAATACTATGCAGCCATAAAAAATGATGAGTTTGTGTCCTTTGTAGGGACATGGATGAATCTGGAAATCATTATTCTCAGCCAACTGACACAAAACCAGAAAATCAAACATCACATGTTCTCACTCATAGGCGGGTGTTGAACAATGAGAACACATGAGCACAGGGAGGGGAGCATCACACACTGGGGTCTGTTGGTGGGAGTTAGGGGAGAGACAGGGGGAGATGGCAAGGTTGGGGAGAGAAAACATGGGGAGAAATGCCAGATATAGGTGACAGGAGGATGGAGGCAGCAAACCACCTTATCATGTATGTACCTATGCAACAATCCCGCATGACCTGCAAATGTAAGAACCTAAAGTACAATAAATATATAAATAAAATAAAGAGGAAAAAGCAGAACACCAAAATATCATACCGTGATTGTCCAACATGGTGTCCACATCGCTGCATAGACTCTTAACCAGACTCGGCTGTACTATTGCCTTCCTATGACCTTTCTTCATCTTTGAGTAATGTTTTTAAAATGGAAAACAAGTCAGGTAACCCCCCTGCTTATGACTTTCCAATGGTTGAAAATGTTCTACATCTTGATTGTGGTTGTGATCATATGACCGTAGGCCTTTGTCAAAATTCATAAAACCGGGTATCTAAAAGGGGTAAATTTTATTGTATATAAATTAGATACCTCAGTAAGCCCAACATAAAGTTTTAAAAATTAAAATCTTCTATGGTTATCATTGTTCTTAAAATAAAATCCAGGCTGTCTACCACAGCTGACACAGCTCAATGACTCAGGGTCCCACAGGAAACATTTAACATATTCGAATTAGGAAAAAGTTGTAAATAGTTCATGGAACGCTGCTCAAAACTGGACAGACTGTCATAAAGCTACATGTAGAGTGGGGTGCATTTAGCACCCAGGCCTGAAAGGAAGGTATGGCTACTGTTACCTGGAAACAGAAAGGCTGTGTGGAGCTGATACTTTCAGTTAAACATGTGAGCCCCCATCTCCTGCTAGGAGCCTCAGTGGCTGGATCCAAACAGAAGGCAAGGGGCAAGAGGAAGTCACCCCTGGGGCCACAGAGCAGAGTGGAGAGTGGAACTAGAGAGGTAAATGGAGAGATATCAGTAAATAGTGATAAATGGTCTGGCCTCTCTTTCCCACTACAACTTCAAATCCACCTCCCTCCAGAAGCCACCCCCTCCCACACTGTGATCCAGTCACACTGGCCTTTTCCTGTCCACCTTAGGAACAGGTGCTCAGGTGCAGCTGCCTGTACAGTTACTTGTTTCTGTGCCTGATGTTCCCTGCTCCTAGATCTTTGCAAGCGGGCCTCTTTCCTCTCAATCAAAAGCAAAGCCTCTCCCCCAACTTCTCCTTAGCACTCTTAGCACTCATCTTGGCTCTTCCCAGGCAGAAGTAACGCTTACCACCATTTTTTAAAATAAAAATGTATATACTGAAGTCACACAATATGTTTCGATAGACATATACATAGAGAAATGATGACTGCAGTCAAGCTAATTAACATACTCACCTTTTCACAGTTACTTATTTTTTTGTGTGTGGTGTTTTTGGGGACCCACAGTCAGTAGTGCAGGGGTAAAAGAATTTGCCAAGGTTGTTGTAGGTCAAGTAAGTCAGATTTATTAAAGTGGGAAAATACATTACCAGAGAGAGAATGGGCAACCTGAAAGAGAGAAGCCAATTGCCAAGAGACAAGGGCTTGCTGGATATTTTGTAGGATAGTGTGTATGCTGTGTGGTGAAGAGGGCCTTGTGCAATATTGACAATGACAAGGTTGCAGTGAGTTGACTTGCAGGTGTTTGGTGATAGCTGGATGCAGGAAGGTTGAGAGTCATTTGCACAGGAGGGCTGTGTCCTGAACCATGAAGAAAGATACACTTGCAGCTTATTTGTTTTCTTTTTTTGCTTTCCCCTGCTCCCACCAGCCTGATTCCCTTTCTCTACTTAGCACTCTACATAACATCTAGTTTTTGTAAATTTCCAGTATACAATACAGTACTAACTATAGTCATCAGGCTGTACAGGAGATCTCTAGGCTTATTCACCCTATATAATTTTAACTTTGTAACTCTGTACCCTTTGACCTACATCGCCCCATTTCTCCACTCCCATTCTACTCTCTGCTTCTGTAGATTTGACTTATTTAGATTCTACATATAAGTGAGATCATGAAGTATTTGCTTTTCTACACATTACTTTGTATCTTGCCAGCGCCTAGAACAGTGCCCACATCAAGTGTCCACGTGTTTGAAAGAAGAAAAGAACAATGGTGGTCCTGCTGCCTTGTCCCTGAGTCTCCATTCTCCCTGGCACAGCTGGGCAGAGTTGGGGAGTGTTCAGACTGGGGAGGGAGGACCATGTAGGTAGAGGATGGGAGGCCTAAGTGAGTGAAATACCCCATGCACAGTGAGGAAGTCAGGGCTAGAACAGATATACCCAGGATACCCAGAGATTCATGGGAAAATCATTTTTTTAGCTTATTCAAAAGCAGCGGAAACCATTCTCTACACATAAAAAAGCACACTAATTTATGTTGCATTCCCAGCCCTCAGTCAACCATAGAGTGTACAATCTGATTAAAAGAGCCCGATCAAGGCCATTTTCTCTGAAAAGTGGATCCACACAGGTCAAATCATATGCATTCAATGCATATTTGACTACTAATCTGATTTACTGAAGCCCCACCAGGGAAGAAACAATCTCCCTCTCTAAGGGAAAAGATAAAAGATTCTGAGAAAAATAGTCTGTGGTTTCTTAGTGCAGTAACATTTAGTCACTGAGCCATATAGCAAGTTAAAGGTCTTTTAACCAAGTTGATTTAAAATAACTATCTATGCTTCCCAGAAAGCATTATTTTTAGGTTATTGTCATGCCTTATTTCTGAAAACAGTTAACTGAGGCAATTTCTTTTTAATTACAAAAAATGCAGTTGAAAAAAACTACTCCCAACCAGAGCCTGCTTATTTCTTGCTGCCTTTTAGCTATTATTTTCCTTTATTGTTTCGTAGGCAAAATAACACTGAAAATTTTTTTCCAGCATTTTGTTCAATCTTGTTCAGAGCCACTAAATTTTATATACAATCATTTTCCTTATTTGCTACAGAGAAATCTCATGAATTGCAAAAATGTGAACATTTTGAATTAGAATACAGCTTTCCTCACATCATTTTCTATATATGGAATCATCTCTTCTCAGCATCCTTGGTTTTAAAAGAATTGACTATCCCAACTATTGATTGGAATTTTTCTTCATGTAGTTTAGAAGACAGCAACATTGATTACACTGGGCTTTTCTTATTTACCACCTTTTCATCTATGATGGGCCATATGGGTATTCAGTGTTTAGTTATGTGTGTCTGAACTCTTTGAGAAAGACAGTTTATTTGTCAGGCTGCAACTGTCTAGAGATCCCATAACAATTTTTTTCAACAAGCAATTGTCAGGCTTCTTCTGGCTTGGAACGATATGACCCCAAATCCTCCTGTGTGGTATACATGGTCAGAGACAAAATGGCCTAAGAGACTCTGGACCTGACTTGGATACAAAATTTAGCCCCAGTCACCAAACAAAGAGGTGAATTTGTCAGGCAACATGACTACAGCTCCGCTCACAAACCCTACTTTTCTTTTTTAAATGGTATGTTTCTTTCTCAAGAGGCTATCCAAAGAGGAAGACAGGGATGTATGCCCAGAAAATGGCCTTGATCGGGCTCTTTCAATCAGATTGTATTATATACTCTATGGTTAATCGAGGGCTGGGAATGCAACATAAATTAGTACCACAGCTTAAATGGACAGAAGTAGGTAGTATCTCCATTTTTCAGAAAAGGAAACGGAGGCTTAGAGACGTGAGATAACTTGTTCATACTTCAACAAGTGGTAGAACCCAGATCTGAGTCGCAAGTTGCCCCTTGGAGCCTGTGTTTGCTCCCCTATGTGAGCAGCTGAGCTGACATCCCCAGGCAATGGGGGTCCCTAGTACCACACAAGGGAACTACGTTATGACAACTCTGACTCCAGTTTCCAAGTTCAACCTCATGGCCTCTGAAACTCCCTAGGGACAAATTTCTGCTGCTGTTCACCTATCCTACTGATAAGGACAGCCACTTAGCGAAAGTGAGAAATTATGACCCTACAGCTAGTCTGTCACCTAGGCTTTTCATTTGGGCAGAGCAAAAACGACTACATCCTAGAAAAGACCACTCCTGGTCGGGTGCATTGGCTCATGCCTGTAATCCCAGCACTTTGGGAGGCTGAGGCGGGTGGATCACCAGAGGTCGGAAGTTCGAGACCAGCCTGGCCAACATGGTGAAACCCCATCTCTAATGAAAATACAAAAATTAGCTGGGTGTGGTGGTGGGCATCTGTAATCCCAGCTATTCAAGAGGCTGAGGCAGGAGAATCACTTGAACCCAAAAGGTGGAGGTTGCAGTGAGCCAAGATCACACCTGCACTTCAACCTGGGTAACAGTGAGACTCTGTTTTGACACGCACACAAAAAAGAACACTCCCAAATAAATGATATCCTGCCTCCACACCTCCACCATCACAAAATTCTCAGTGCACGTATTCCCTTGGGATTCATCACTCATTGTTACGAGTACTCCTTTTGAGAATCTACTGTTTCAGGTGCTACCAGTGCTAAGGATGTAACAGTGAGCAACATGTTTCCTCCCTCAAGAACTTGCAGACCAGTGGGGATGACAGAAACAGGTGTCACAATAATTGTGGACAAATGGAGGGCCATCTTCCCCAGCTGGTTTGGAGAAGGACGACGGGGCTGACACAGGAAGTGATGTCTAAAAGGAGACTGGAAAGGTGAACAGAAGCTCAATGAGGAGAGAGCAGCTGGGTTTGCAGCATGGCTCACAAGGAGTTCTAGAAAACAGCAAGAACAAAGTCCTGGAAATAAGAGAGAGCCCAGGGAGGTGAGGCTGGGAGGGGAGAGTTTAGTGATGCTGGAAAGATAAGTTGATGATGGCATCTGCAGCCACAGGAAGAAATGTGGGCAGTGTGGTAGAAGGACAGGATCTGACATCCTGAGCTGGCACCTGAATCAGGGCTATCAAATGGAAACAATTTACCTACCTATAAGCAATATCGTGAGGGGCTACTGAGCTAACCCACAGAGAATGGTGTGTTCAGTGCCTGGCTTATACAAAGTACGGGGTAAAACATACCTATTACCGTCATTGTCATTTTATTCTGAGGGTCAGCGGAGCCATGGAGGAGTTTCACAAAGGCAAAGATGATCAATTTACACTTTAGAAAGGCTGTTCAGGCTGGGTTTGGTGGCTCACACCTATAATACCAGCACTTTGGGAGGCCAAGGCAAACAGATCACCTGAGCTCAGGAGTTTGAGGCCAGCCTGGCCAATATGGCAAAATCCCATCTCTACTAAAAATAAAAAATAAAAAAAAAAATTAGCTGGGCATGGTGGCAGGCACCTGTAATCCCAGCTACTCAGGAAGCTGAGGCAAGAGAATTGCTTGAACCTAGGAGTTGCAGGTTGCAGTGAGCTGAGATCATGCCATTGCACTCCAGCCTGGGCCACAGAGTTGGGCTGTGTTGAAAGGAAGGAAGGAAGGAAAGACCAAAGGAAGAAAGGAAAGGCTGTTCGAGGGACAGTATGGCAAACACATTTACAAAGGACAAAGCTGAAGGCCTTGTCCTTTTCTTGTTAGATGAAACTGACAAGGAAACTCGGGGAGGAAACCAATCCCTTCCACATTTCATAGCACAAAGTTAGTATTTAAGAATGCCAATTGACTGTACCTAGCAAAGGGAAAACGTTTTATGAGTGAAACATTAAGATACCATCCTCTGTTCAGACCTACATGTACTACACATTAGACATACATTGTGATATCCAGGAGACCGAAGCAAGAGGACCTAGAGGGCAGGGAACCACAGGATGGGGGAGTGGCGGCATCCAAAAGAGCAAGACCACCCCAGATGTTTGCGGGAGGGAACACTTGGCAGTGGGGTAGGAACAGGGCAGATGGGGCAGTGGGAAGGGCTCTCAAGCTAAATCCTGCCTGCTTCACAGTTTTGCCTTACAAATCTGCATCTTATTGCCTGCTTTTTCAGAAACAGGCACCAATTGTCACTGGCTGGGTTCCCCAGCAGGCATCTCATTGGTGTTTGTGATGTAAGACACTTATTTGTTAAGAGTCAACACCTGTGAAGCGAAGCATGTGGAAGCAGGGCTGAGGAATCAGGAAGTTGCTGAACTGCAACACAGGCCTAATAAAGTCTTCAGGAAGCTGGCAGGAGGCTGACAAACATGCATCACCAGTGTGAGTTGCCTGATGGGCTGACACCTCCCTCAGTGACAACAAGCCATTCTAGAAAAGGCAGAAACCTGGCAAATGACCCTCTCTAGCTGAGGCAGATCCCAAAGCAGCTGACAGCCGGACGCGATCTTGCTGACCACACTCCCCAGAGCCCCGTGGCTAAGCAGACATCCTTTTCAGAAGGACGGCACCTATCTGTGTCTACCACACTTTTCCTTCCTACCTTCTGAGAATATTTTTTGAAGAAAATTTATTTTACTGCTGTCTTCTCCAGGTCATCTTACCTCTGGGATCTTTTTTTTTTTTTTTTAACCATTCTTCTTAGACTGAGTGGCACTTTGCGCTGCAAAACACTGCACTATATACCAATGGAAATTGCATGTTGTAAAAAGATGTGCATTTTGTTCTATGTAAGTTACCTTTTGTTAATCTGCAAGGAAGGAAGGATCTAAAAGAAGAATCTGCCACTCCCTTGACTCTAGTTGATTCAGTTGGTCTGCTTAGTTAAAAAGATGCTGGTCTGTGCTTCATAGCACCTCAGGCCTCCCCCCTGATCACACAAAGTTGAGCAAAAAGAGGACCATCTGGCCAGGTGTGGTGGCTCATGTCTGTAATCCCAACACTTTAAGAGGCCGAGCCAGGTGTATTACTCGAGGCCAGGAATTCAAGATAGTTTTACATAGTAAAACCCAATCTCTACTAAAAAAAAAAAAAAAAAAAAAAAAAAAAAAAAAAAAAAAATACCTGGGTGTCATAGTGCACACCTGTAATCCCAGCTATTTGAGAGGCTGAAGCACAAGAATCTCTTGACTCCAGAGGTGGAGGTTGCAGTGAGCTGAGATCGCTTCATTAGACTCCCACCTGGGCAACAGAGTGAGACTCTATCTCAAAAAAAAGGAAAGAAAAAAAGACCTTCTTAGAGAGAAAAAAATAGCCCTCAATAAATTTAATCAGTATTAGCTAGAGCAAACCAGCTAACTAACATTAAGAAGCTGGTCTTTGGCCATAGCTGAGATGTAGACGACACCTAGACAGCGGGGTTGGGAGTGGTTAGAGTGTGACCCTCATCTCATCTTCACTTAATTTAGCCTCTGCCATCAGTACCAAGAGCTCTAGCTCCCAGCTAACACCTTTATCTAGTCCACTGCAGTATAGTCCTTAACCATAATCTTTAAATTGCTATGATTTATCACCCTGTGTGTGTTCTCCAACCCTCTACCACCATCCCTATCCACTTTCTCTTTAAAATATTCACTAACTAAAATTATGCAATTAGATAGAAGAGCATTTTGTCCTGTTCTTTATTGTAAAAAACAAAAGTAAGGAAAAAAATTGTTCTTTTAAAAAGAAAAATAAAAGAAGTCCCTTTCCCTTTATATGGCCCTTGTCTAATTTCCTAACCTTGACCCACAACTCCATTTTGTGGTAGTATTTTTTTTTTTCAGTTCCACACAGTGATATAAAATGTCAGTGTTGATGAGTCATTTTTATTCTTCAGCTAGTTAACTTCTAGAGAGTTCTTATCAGGTCAAGGTTCCCTCTACAAAATAAAGGCCAGAATGGATGACTCATACACCTCTTATTAGAAAGAAAACATCAAAAGGATGAATAAATATAAATAAAGCAAATAAGCAAGCATAATCCACTACCTGCCTAGTGTTAAGAGGATTTCTCAAGCGTGAGAACAGCTTTACAGCACTCACTGCTGAATCAGCCTTGGAGTGAGAGGTATGGCTGCCCAGCCCACCTGGTGCATGGGAGGTGGGCTGTGCTGGGCTTTTCAAGAATGGAGAGAAGAGGAGAAACATCCCTGTTTTTTCACTATTAGCATTCTTGGAGATTTCCTTATTTTACTTACATTTGAAAAAATATTAACCATAGCTCTCAAGAGAGAGACAAAAGGGAACACACATGGTGCCTAATCCTGGCACTTCACCATCATCCTGAGCAACACGAGCTGTGGAAGACAAGGGCGTGCTGAACACAGATCCAAAGACTCAGGAGTCAGGCAAAGACAGAGGGAGATTTTCTCCAGTTTCTTGAATTATTTCTGTTTTAAAATATTCAGCAGCAAGACTCACAGCAGAGTATCCCTTACCGGCTACGCCACAACTCTATCAAATGGTCTTTCAGGAATTGATTTTGGTCTGCTCAGTAATGCTCAGACCCACATAAGGGAAATAAAACTAATGTAGGCCCCATGGAAACTTCAGGGAACATGCTCCAAGCATTTGTTACACCAACACTGCAGGTGCACAGTGGCATAGCAAGAAGCTCTGAGACCACAAGCAAAATATCAGAAAGGCTGTTTTTAATTTTAAAATAGACCCCTAGCTTTGTGCACTAAAGGGGTTTATTGAATAGTATTTACACCTGTGGAGAGAGCAGACGGTGTCAGCTGAGAGAATCAGAGATTTTTCTCTAACTTGATTTCCATTATTTTTGCAGTGCCCCCATGCAGGCCAGAGACCCCAGAGTGTTTTATTCAAGCTGTGCAAACAATACCAGGAAACAGGCAACTCTAAAACACGTACTGTACTAAAAACAGGGGAAGTGCCCATTCTGGCTCTCTTGAGCTCCTCCATTTAAGAGGAAACTCCCAAGTGTGGACAATGCACTGGCCTTGGGCCCTGCAGCCCTGGCCTCTGGCTGGGTGGCCTTGGACAAGTCACCTAAACTCTCTGTTTCTCTCCTGTGAGATAAAAATGGTACCACTTCAGACAGAGACTGCCGTAAGGATCAAACGGGAAAGTAAGTAGAAGTATTCTAAACGGTGTGAGATTAGAAAATATTACAGAGATTTTACATGTTTGTTCCCTGTAACTGAAGTAGTTCAAGTGGAGTCGGTAGAATGGGGAGAGTAGTTTTCAGATGTTCCATCAATGTCAACCCTAAAGCTTGAACCTTGAGGACAGATGTAGCTACACCAATACACTTGGTCTTCTTTACTTCTTCCCATCCCTTTTATCCATCCTCTTCTATTCTGGAATTCCAATCCTTTATAGTGCCCCATGTTTCCTTCCTAGCTCTATACATTCTTATTAGTTAATACCACAGTGTATAGGCCAACTTCATGATGTTCTGATCATTATGATGTAGAGGATTCGCCTGAGCTGGCTGTAAGGATCTGTTACCTGTTGAATTCTTCAGGAAGCAGACTTCTTAATGAGAATTCACGAACAGGAAGATTGTTACTGAATATTCTTGGGAAAAGAAAGGGGGAAAGAAGCCAGATTGAGTGGAGGGAGAAGTTTGGCAGCAGTGTAGTTTCAGTGAAGCCTTCTACTAATTTTGAGAGTTTTGAGAGCTGTCTCTTCAGAGCTATGGGAAGTTTTGAGTGCTGTCTCTTCAGAGCTGTCCATGCTTTTAAATCCCCACAGAGATCAATCACTGGAGGCAGACAGCCCTTGGAAGGGGCATGGCCTTCAGCTAAGGCAATAAGAAGCTGACAACTGAAGTCTTTCTTCCATTTCAGTAGTTGGGGTATAGATCCTCCGATTTTAATGTGAGATCTGAGTGTTGCATTTCAGTAGTCTTCCCAGACGCCACCAAGCCACCATGAGTGCAGCCATCCTTCAGTGAGAGGCTAATCTGACCCTTTGCTCTTCCAGATGAAGGAGACTTATGACTATGTCATGGCATAAGACATAGCATTTGAAGCAGAAGGCTCAAGCCAAGGGGTCAGAAAAGACCTGGCAGAGACAAGTCTAGGAGGTTCTCAGTGTCTGAAATGAGTATGTAGAAAGTTTAGAAACCAAAAGAAGAAAGTCGGAAGGATTACCTAGGCTTCAGGAACCAAGACTGTCAAGGACGCAGGTTCAGGTGTAAAGCACAGGAGGAGAGCTCAGAACCAGCATCAGGAAGTGAACCCGGAGGGCAGAGGCAAGTCCCACCCTCACTGCTGGAAACCACCTGAATGCCAGGCACCCAGCTCCTCCTCTCCAAACCTTCCTACTGTCAGAAACATAAAGGGCCTTCAGATACTCATTTAATAAATCCTTCCTATGCATTTTTAGAGCAGAATAATGGTTAATCTCTGTTGGGTAATGTGCTTCTCCTCATCAAGTAATCAAAGCTGAATCGGCCAATGTGATTTTCCTCCTCAGCCCTGTATGAATGAAATTAACTTGAAAATTACTGGAATTTTCAAGTTAATTTCACGGTTGATTTTCAACAACTAACTTGGTTTTTTTTTCTCTTTTCTCTGTCTCTTTGTATCCTTATTTCTCACACTTCCTAATGTAACAGGTATCTTTTTCCCTTTAATTATCTGATATCCCTAAGTGGGCATGACCTATTTTATAACTAGTGGCCTGTAGCCTGATCCTAGTCACAACCTGGACAGGGAAGGTAAACGGTACCTATCAGGGAGACGCATAAACATGAGCTTAGAATTTCTAGTCAAGGATGAGGGCTAAGGGTATGTTCACTCTTCTCACTTCCGTGAAATTATTAGATACAATCCAAAAGAATAAAAAATGAAGAAAATTGCTTCTAACATAAAAAATAGAAAATGGCTACAATCCCCAATCCCAGGCTGTGAAGAATACTGTCAAAAATGGTAAACCTTAGACCCAAACTAGAGATAGTGAAAAACAATTCATACCTTCCTTGAGTCTTAATAAGAATACAGATTTCTCTGAAAATAAGTGGGAGGGACCCAAGGGTCCCAGCTTTATCTAGAAGGATGAGGAGGAGTACCCAGAAGCCATGTGAGGTAGAGACCATCCTAGAGAAGATGGGAAGGGGAGGGAGCTTGTTACACACTGATGAACAGAGGGGGAACAAGGACTGAAGAAATACTGTTTTTGCCTTTGCTTTTTCCGTTTAAGACTCCTGTGCTGGCCGGGCGCGGTGGCTCAAGCCTGTAATCCCAGCACTTTGGGAGGCCGAGGCAGGTGGATCACGAGGTCGAGAGATCGAGACCATCCTGGTCAACATGGTGAAACCCCGTCTCTACTAAAAATACAAAAAACTAGCTGGGCGTGGTGGCGCGTGCCTGTAATCCCAGCTACTTAGGAGGCTGAGGCAGGAGAATTGCCTGAGCCCAGGAGGCGGAGGTTGCGGTGAGCCGAGATCGCGCCATTGCACTCCAGCCTGGGCAACAAGAGTGAAACTCCGTCTCAAAAAAAAAAAAAAAAAAGACTCCTGTGCTGAAAACAGCCTGAGGTGAGGCAAGGAGGAAGAAAGACAAGAAATAGCAACTAGCTTTGAACTTGCTTACTACATCCAACTAAGCAAAATAAATTAGTACAGAATCATCAGACAGAAGTACTATGAGCCATGGAGCTATGCTGTGAATTCACACGGATCCTCTGTCTGGCAATCTGCTTACCTGGAGAGGGAGAGAAGGAAAATATTACCCCCAAAGCAGAAGGAAAATTCTAACATTAATGCTATGAAATATATGAGATATAATAAAACTGCTACTAAAAATTTTAAAAACATTAAAAGCAGAAAAAAAGAAAAAAATACATATATATATATATATATATATATATATATATATATATATCTGAAATGCAATAATATGTACTTCTGTTATGGCTCCAAAGTTTCAGAATATCTAGAAAGTAATAATATTTAAAGCACTCAGTTAATACAAACCCATAGCAAACAGCTAAAACTGTAAACAGCAGAAAATCGAACTTCTATACATTTAAACTACTAAATATTACTAAATAAAAATTCAATTCAATAATTTCAAAGAAATTAAACCTAAAAAAAGCAGAAGGAAAAAATTCTTTATGATAAAAGGAAATGGATATGTTATAAAACAGAAAACAGAAAGTAGAATTAATTAATCAATATAACCAAAAGGCAATTCTTGGTGTGGGAAGTAATATATATAAATTAGCAATTAGCCTAAACAAAAATTAAAAAGGAGAAGGCACAAACACAAGTAGTAACAATGAGACTAAAGGGAGAAAGAAACCTCATCTGCATAAGATATTGAGAATTATGAGTACTTTATAAAAACTAGAAAAAATAATTTTGAATTTCTAGATGAAATAAATATTTTCTAAGAAATTATAACATCTAAATTGAAAGCATTCTTGATTTATTTCCTGACTATAAATTTAGCCTCTTTATCTTCCAAGGTCAAAGAACAACTACTCCCCACACTTTCTGCACCCAAGAAAACTTGGTCATAAAAGATTCAAAAGGTTTTTTTCCAAATCTTTAAAGAACAAATAATGTGGTATTATTTCAATACTTTCAAAGCATAGAAAAGAAATAAACTCTCTAAATTCAGATCAATTTTGCTAATGAATGATAATGTAAAAGTCTCTAATATAATGTAGGTAAACACAGAACATGGAAAAAATGTACCATGACAAATAGTGCTTATTGAGAAATGCAAGGGTTGTTTAACAGGAATTAAAGGCCATGGTCTTCCATCGGACATTGATCACTCCTTCAGTGGACCGATCTTGTCACTAATCCCAAGCCGTCTAGGTTCATCCCTCCTCTGTCTCTCCCCATCATCCCCACCACAGTCTACACTCCATCTTGTTAACAGAGCTTTCTAGCACATATGTCTATATTTTGTTTTCCCCTACTTAAACTCCATTAGAGATTTTCCACAGCCTTCAGGGAAGTTCAACTCCTTGATCACGGCACATGAGGGAGGCTCTACCCACCTCTTTAGCCTTGTTTTCAGCCCACACATGGTGTTCATCCTCTAACAACTGCAAAATACTTGGAGATCCTCAACTCCTTTTACGTTTTCTTGACTGTTTTCCCAAGTGTTTTTTCAGGATTATCATATGAGAAATGATGTGTTCTCGTAAGGTATCTTCTTACACGTGGGAGGATTAGAGGCAGAATTTCATAGTTTGAAGGTGATAAAAGGCTAAATACTAAGTGGCTCATCTAAAAACTCAGTTTGAGACAAACACAGATTTATTTGCCATCACTGCATAGCAGCACACCTGTACACCAAGATCCGGATTTTCCATGCTAAAAGAAGAGCTTTACACTCAGGGTATCACATTGTTGTTTTGTTTTGTTTTGTTTTGTTTTGTTTTGTTTTGTGACAGAGTCTTGCTCTGTCGCCAAGGCTGGAGTGCAGTGGCATGATCTTGGCTCACTGCAACCTCTGCTTCCCAGGCTCAAGTAATCCTCCTACCTCAGCCTCCCAAGTAGCTGGGAATACAGGCACCCACCACCATGCCCAGCTTATTTTTGCATTTTTACTAGAGATGGGGTTTTACCACGTTGGCCAGGCTGGTCTTGAACTCCTGACCTCAGGTGATCTGCCACCCACCTCAACCTTACAAAGTGCTAGGATTACAGGCATACCTATATTATATTAGAGACCAGTTCAAGGCGCTTGAAAATTTTGTTTTTGTTGTATAATTCAACCAGTCCTAACTAAAATGTAAACAATTTGAAATTTAACCCTAAGCTCATTTGAAATTGGAAAAAAAAAAAAAAGGTAGGGAAAGAGTAAAAGAGGTTCTCAAAAAATTGAACTGACATGGAAATTCCTTACCCAAAATTTTGCTTCACAGCCCTCATTAGATTCCCAATCAGGGCAAATAAAGTTTAGCCATGTGAATGGGTCTAAATTTTGACAGAAATATAATTTTGATCTAATTGTCTTTTATAAACTGGTGAGTTTATAATTACCATCTCATTATTAAAACTCTAAAATGAAAGCTATAAAATCTATGTGAATATATATATATGTTTATATGTGTTTATGTATATGTACATATATATTGTGTCTACATGATAAAATCTGGTGTAATCATAGAGAAATCACTTAAGGAATTCTATTTAGATAAATGAGCACTCATATAAAATACAAAATACATAGCAATTAACTCAAATGCTTTTCAGTTCACATGACTTAAGAAAACCTTTAATAAATAAGCTTGTTTTTAAATTTTGGTAAAATACAAATAGAAATTTAATAGAAATAAAAAATACAAATAGAAAGTCTTCAAAATTGTCAGCATACTTTTTTGCCTGGGTTTTTTGATCAGTAAGTTTTATATCTGTTTCTATTAGATTTTTTTAATCTGCCAGACTTCGATTCAACGCTTATAAAACTATAAACCCAGTTTAAAACAGAACTATCTTTTTTAATGTAATTTTTGTAAGTAAAATGAATTTAATATTGTTGGTTTAATTAAAACAGCTGTATCTTCTGAGTTACCAGAAATATACTCATATTTTTAACTTTAAGGTTCTTTTTTTTTTTTTTTTTTGAGACGGAGTTTCGCTCTTGTTACCCAGGCTGGAGTGCAATGGCGCGATCTCGGCTCACCGCAACCTCCGCCCCCTGGGTTCAGGCAATTCTCCTGCCTCAGCCTCCTGAGTAGCTGGGATTACAGGCACGTGCCACCATGCCCAGCTAATTTTTTGTATTTTTAGTAGAGACGGGGTTTCACCATGTTGACTGGGATGGTCTCGATCTCTTGAACTCGTGATCCACCCGCCTCGGCCTCCCAAAGTGCTGGGATTACAGGCGTGAGCCACCGCGCCCGGCCAACTTTAAGGTTCTTACTTAGGTGAACACCTGATATTCACATGCTATACAAATTGTTAACAGGGAAGTAACTTGAAATGGTGACTTAACTGCCTAACCTCTTAGTTCTCATAAACAATCTAGGTAAACTGCTAAGAATAAATAAATTAGGAGAATGTAAATAGTTTAAATGTCTATAAATGAACTCTTCAAGTAATATGAAACTTTAAAGTTACATTATATTAAGTTAAATTAAATAATAGATATTCATTAAACATGTAGGTCATTCTAAATATGTGTTTTAGATGATAAAAAACTATAAGAACAGAATAAAAATAGGTTATTTTCAAAATAAATTATTTTGTCTAATTCAGAAATTATTTAAAGGTTATTTCAAAAGGCACAGAAAAGAAAGAAAGCAGCAAGAGAGAGAGATGTGAAAAAAGTTATGAATATAATGATACATTTTTGGTAAGGAAGGTTTGAAAAAAAGAGAAAATACTTGTGTATGACAAAGGACCTCATGTTATGCGTTGTGTCCTGAAGTAAAATGACTAGGACTTAAGAAAGAGAAAGTAAAGGATAAAACAGAAAGCTCTGAGTAAGTTGTGATAAGCTGTGTGAAAATGAAATTTATGAAAGGAATTGTGTGTGTGATTCAGTTGGCTATAATTCAAAGATAATTATTTACATATTTCTTTCTGAAGATTAAGCTTTGATGTTAAAAAGACATTAAGAAAAACTTTTTAAAAAATGATCCCCTATGCCAAAACAACAAGGTTTTCTTAAAGTATTGGTTTGCTCTTAATAAAACTGCAAGAAGTTTTGATGTTTGTTCTGAAATCTCTTTTTTGATTGCCATCTTCTAAACTACAGTTTTATTACTGCCACATTTCTTCCTGAGATATTTTTAATTTCCCTCATTTCATGTTGAAAATTCAGCTGTCTTCTTCTATCCCCTTAAAAAGATATGTCTTTTTACTTGGCTGGGTGATAACTTTCTCCTTCTGTCTTTTCATCAACTCCTAGGACTCTTTCTCCGGTTTCAAGTCTACTATCACAGCCTCATGCTAAAATGTTTATATTAAAGGACTAGAAGTACAATATTTTCTTCCAGTATAAATTGATCATGTACTCTTGGCTTTTCTTGATAAATTTGAATTGTTTTATCTAATGAGAAAATTTCCCATGCTGTTAACTAAGAGCCATGTAATCTCCTGCTCAGCGTCTACTTGTTTACTTTTCTCTGTGATATAGTGTCTACTCATAACCCTAGACACAGTGTTTCTGTGTCTGATTAAATTCAAGTACCCTTTGCATAGGGTTTGACATCTAAATGGGCTTACCACAAAGAGAAGCAATCATGGTGTACAAAGCTTTTCTTTTCCTTTTTGGTAACTGGCCTAAAATTTAAAAAAAAAAAAAAAGATTTTGTTTTATCAAGATAATTTCCTGTGTTGTCTCTATTTCTTATTACTTAGGAAAACTGGGCTTTAGCAGAATTAAGACTTTTATATCCATGTAACTTTCTGTGTTGCTTTTGAAGTCTTTTTAATATCACTCTGGTTAAATAAATGACTATTATTTACAGTGACCTGTGATTCTGTTTTGATCAAGTGCTTTGAACATTTTGACATTTTTGGCAGGTTTTCCCAGTATCAAAATCCTAAATTAAGTATTTGGGGCCTAAAATTAACTTTGTAATTTTTCAGTTGTGTTTCTGATAGTATCAAAGAATGTATCTCTCATCTTGTAGAGACATTAAATGATTCCACTTATTTGATAAATTATATGGAAAACATTGTCAAACAGTAAGTAATACTAGATTTTCCTTCCATTACATATATGGGCATGTTATTAATATAAATATTCCAAAAATTGTATATGTTTTATTAAAGTCTAATATAATATCAGTCCTATTTTTGGGTTTTTTTTCTAAAATGGTATTTGGATGGATATGTTATTAATTTATTCTAAAGACTATGTGAGAAGGTCTGATAGTCCTGATATGACATTGTCAGTCATATTCTGGTTTTTGTCATGATTCTGGTTTTTGTCTTAAAATGCTATATATGTTAGAAACATCCAAATGTCCTTGTCAATTGGGAACATTCATCAGATTTTTAACCATGACTAAACTTTTTTCATCTACAGTTATTTTTCGAATTCTTCTTTAAAAGCATACTACAGTCCAAAATTGTATTTTATTGAAAAGATTCTAACAAGTACTCTTGAACACAGATTTCTGATTACTTTAGCATCAATAGACCAAATGTAAATTTCCAGAATTCTAATAAATAAACTGATGAGTTTATAAAACTGCTAATCAAGATTAAGCAAAAAATTGATTACATAAAAGTAATTCATAAAATGTTTTTTATGACTTTAAAACATTTTCATTCCTTCAGTGTTTTGTTTTCCAGATTTAAGAAAACTTTTTTCTCATAAGCTATGATTTACAACAATTTGGCAAAGCATACTTTTATAAATAAAGGTGAGAGTACTTACTTTTTCTCCCTACTTGAGTTTTCCAAAATTCAGAAACTATTCTTGAGTATTCTTATTTTTACTACATAAGTTTAATTAAAAATATGCTCTCTCTTTATGGGAAGAATATAATTGGAAACACTGGCCGTATTACCAAGGCTTTGACTAAAATGTCATATTTAAGATGTGCATAAAATGCCTGGCTTCAAGAGTTCCCAGCCTTACAGTGAGTGAGTAAATTTGTCACTTCCTTACAGGCCCAAGAACCGTAAGACTGTGAGCAAAATCTAAAATCTATCTTGGTTTGGCTTACTAGGTCTTTAAATCTGAGATTCTTATATAATCAAAGTGGAAAGAAAAAATTAGATTTCTGAAACAAACAAAGAAAGAAACTATAATACACCTGATATTAGACTGTAGCCCTATTTTCAAGTGCTTCGTATCTACTTGTAGACAGGACTGGTTCCTGAATTCTAATTTTCTCCAATATTTGTCTATAACTCTCCAAGTAGAAACAAAAACTTTGCTGTTCCTACAGCTTTATAAACTAAAAGTAGACAAGTTTTAAGGAACAAGCCTCGTGCCTCATATATGGGACACACAAAAAGTTCACCACACAGCCCAAGCCATGACCAGAGACATTCAAATTACAAATCAGGAGGAGATGATGCTTTCATGCAGTAAATAGATTCTCTCAACATGTTGGGATAAGACTCCATGTCAGAATGAGACTTTTACCCTTCTTCATGTTACCGTTTTCACTTGGCAGGGTAATGGTATAATCAAAGTTTCAAATCAATGTTTTCTGCTGGTAATTTCACAGAACCTAAGACATACTTTAGTATCCATTGGTTAAATAAGAAATGTCTGTACTATTGCTAATACTACATGCTGCACCTAGATAAATGGCTCTGGGAAAGTTGAGGCCCATACACATAAAATAAGACAACAGGCTACGTGGTTACAAGTCTTAACTAATTCCCTACCGTCATTTGATTTATTCAGTTGGTTGTCCTTATACCTAAATTCATGACTCAAAACCACTTTGCAAACTAGAATTGTCATATGACTATTAATTTTACTTTGCATTTTCCCTTTTTAAATTTTGTATTGTTACTTGTTAAATTTTTTGTAGAAGTACAACTGCTAACAAAACAATGCTGGCCGAGCACTTTGACATGATAACAAAAGATGATAAAACAGACAAAATTGAATTTAGTAATGGACTTGAGGTCAACTTAGTCTGAGAGCCAGCCTCTTCAAGCCTCCCTTATTACTTAAATCCAGCTAAAAAGTTTTGACCCTGGCCTTTAGTTGCCAATCACTCCTCTCGATGTAGTATAAGACCCGCAACTAGACAGGTCCATTCTGGCATCAAGAAACATCAAAATCGAACTACAGAATGATTGATCAGTGATGGTTTTGGAGAAAGATCTTGATCAAAAGGGTGAAATGCAAAAGTTGTGAGAAGCAAAACGGAGGCCAGTGTTACAATAATCCTGGCAAATAGAGCTAGGAAAGGCCAAGAAGAGAGTGTTCTCATGCTTGTCTGCCAAATAAATACTGTCACAAAAGACTGCAAAAAACTATAGCTTCCCACAAAGGCCCTTGCAACCTCACACACACAAAAAAATGCTTTTGCAAAAATATGTGCCAGCAACTGCCTGTCCAACCTCAGACCGGCATAGCTCTTGTTATTGGTCTTTGTAGCCAAGGATAATCATTTCAAGACAATTGTGCAACCCATCTCATTGTTCCTTTAAAAACCTTTGTCTTCCCTTATCTTTCGGTATAGCTATAGAGTTTACTATGGCATGTGCATTCCCACTGCAATGCTTTATTCCCAAATAAATATATTTTCTTTTAGAGAGCCTCTATGTGTTTATTATTTTGGTTAACACTTTAAAACCTAAAACTAACAAGACAATACACATAGTCAGATAATGTTACCAGACACGTAGCTCAAGCAACCTGAAAACTGCCTAGCAGATTTCTACTCTAATTAAATCAATTGTCCATAAGTCACAAAACAAATTAAAATACAATGAAGAATGATGGAAGTTAACTTCAGGGTCAATCACTGTGTTTATACCAGCACCATCTGTGCATCTGTTCACTAATTAGACTCTGTACTGGTCAATATTTAAATAACCGGGCAGCCCTACCATAAAGATCATGTGCTTAAAGGTAAATGGGTTGTCAATGCAGGGGCCACCAACTGCTCTACGGAACAATCTATGTTCAGAGAAATTTGCGAAGAGTTTTTATTGTTTCCTAGACTGAAGAAAAGCTGTAGATTTTTGGTTGGTAGATTTCTTGGTGGTTTGGGAGATGTTTGTGGAGGGGAGGAGGAGAACTAAGACAGGAGTGCTAGAAAGGAAGTTCTTCCTAAAGACCTTACAAACAAGAAATACATTGGAGCTAAAGTGAAGTTATCAGATGTAACACAAATCAAGTCACCTTCCCTAGGCATCCCGGTAGGGACTTCAGTTATACTTTCAGACCTTCCAGGGTCATCCTGCAAAGTTTCACATAGCTATGGATGAAGTGGAAGATACCACCAGAGAAAGTATATTACGGTGAATCTCCTATACTATTTCAGTTTTTACAACATACACACCAGATCACCCCTTTTGTGTCCTAGAAAAACATGATAAAAAATGTTCTACTTTGCTTTTTTCAAAATTCATTACAATGTCATCTATTGCCAGGTCTTATCTTACCCAAGTTAAACATTTTAGGAGGTAGTTATTTTTCTCCTTTTGTATGCAAGTTACTTTTTTAATAATTTGTTTTTGTGTTTGTTTCTTGACAAAGATCAATTTCATATATCTCTAGAAAAAACAGGGAAGAAGAATAGGAAAAAGGAAGGGAGGCAAGAAGAAAGGGAGGAAGGGAGAGAAGAAAGAAGTATCTATTGAGTCATGAGGATGAGGTCAATGTGGGAGACACAGAAAAAGATACAGACCAGGTCAGTTGTGAGAGGACTGCTCTTACCTTATGGGCTACAGAACCTCAGTCTTCAGAAAATTGAAGATGACATCAAGACGTATAATAGACCTTCAAATTTTGTTCTGTATATGTGTACATATGGTAAATTATATACCAATTTTATTTCAGAGTCTGAGCTCAAAAGAATCTGTTGAAAGTGACGGGAGAGAGATCCAAGATGGCCGATCACTAGCAGCTCGGGATTGTAGCTCCCAGTAAAAGCACAAAGAATGAGAGAACGCCACACTTTCACATGAATTCTTGTTGCTCACGCACCAGGAGATTCGCAGCGGAGGAGCCCCACAGGTCGCCAGCGCGACTCTTGTGACCGGCGAGGCGGTTTTGCCGGCGCCTCAGAGCGTCGGTTCTTGGTGCAGAGTCAGAAAAGCACCATCAATCAACGCCGCTGATTGAGTCGGTGCAGTGGGTTGCTCAGATTTCGGCGCTGAGAATCAATAAGTTGGACGTCCACTCGGAAACCCAATTACAAAGACGGTAAATACAAAGACCACAGATGGATAAATCTACAAGGAAGGGAAGAAAACAGTCAAAAAAGGCTGAGAATACCCAAGATCAGAACGCCTCTCCCTCAGCGGGGGATCACAGTTCCTCATCAGCAACGGAACAAGGCTTGATGGAGAACGCGTGTGTTCCAATTACAGAAGCAGGCTTCAAAATGTGGATAATCAGAAACTTCTGTGAATTAAAAGAACTTGTTCTAACACAATCTAAAGAAACTAAGAACTTTGAAAAAAGGTTTGACGAAATGTCAACAAGAATACAAAATTTAGAGAGGAAAATAAGCGAATTGATGGAGCTGAAAAACACAATACGAGAACTACGTGAAGTATGCACAAGTTTTAAGAGCCGAATTGATCAAGCAGAAGAAAGGATATCAGAGGTCGAAGACCATCTCAATGAAATAAAACAAGAAGACAAGATTAGAGAAAAAAGGATAAAAAGGAACGAGCAAAGTCTCCAAGAAATATGGGACTATGTGAAAAGACCTAATCTACGCTTGATAGGTGTACCTGAATGTGACGAAGAGAATGAATCCACGCTGGAAAATACGCTTCAGGATATTATTCAGGAAAATTTTCCCAACTTAGTAAGGCAGGATAATATTCAACTCCAGGTAATACAGAGAACACCACAAAGATATTCCTCAAGAAGAGCAACTCCAAGACACATAATCGTCAGATTCACCAGGGTGGAAATGAAGGAGAAAATACTAAGGGCAGCCAGAGAGAAAGGTCAGGTTACCCACAAAGGGAAGCCTATCAGACTTACAGCAGATCCTCAGCAGAAACCCTACAAGCCAGAAGAGAGTGGGGACCAATATTCAACATCCTTAAAGAGAAGAACTTTCAACCAAGAATTTCACATCCAGCCAAACTAAGCTTCATAAGTGAAGGAAAAATAAAGTTTTTTGTGAACAAGCAAGCACTCAGAGAATTCATCACCACCAGGCCTGCTTTACAAGAGCTTCTGAAAGAACCACTACACATAGAAAGGAACAAACAGTATCAGCCTTTCTAAAAAATACCAAAAAGTAAAGAACATCAATATAATGAAGAATTTACATCAACTAACGGGCAAAATAGCCAGCTAATATTAAATGACAGTATTAAACTCACATATATCATTATTAATTCTAAATTTAAATTGACTAAATTCCCCAATTCAAAGACAGACAGGCAATTTGGACAAAAAACTAAAACCCATCGGTATGCTGCATCCAGACCCATCTCACATTCGAGGATTCACAAAGACTCAAAACAAGGGATGGAGAAAGATTTACCAACCAAACAGAGAGCAAAAATAAATAAATAAAAAGCAGAAGTTACAATTTTTGCCTCTGATAAAATAGTATTTAAAGCAACAAAGATCAAAAGAAGCAAAGAAGGACATTATATAATGATAAAAGAATCAACGCAACAACAAGAAGAACTAAAGATCCTAAATATATACGCACCCAATACAGGAATACCCAGACATACAAGACTTACAAAGAGACTTAGACTCCCACACAATAATAGTGGGAGACTTCAACATTAGTATTAGACAGATCAATGCGACAGAAAATTAACAACGATATCCAGGACTTGAACTCAGATCTGGAACAAGTAAATGTAATTAACATTTATAGAACTCTCCACTTTACAAAAAATATACACTCTTATCAGTACCACATCATATCAACTTAGAAGTTTAAACGAGGCTGGGCGCGGTGGCTCAAGCCTGTAATCCCAGCACTTTGGGAGGCCGAGGTGGGTGGATCACGAGGTCGAGAGATCGAGACCATCCTGGTCAACATGGTGAAACCCCGTCTCTACTAAAAATACAAAAAATTAGCTAGGCACGGTGGTGCGTGCCTGTAATCCCAGCTACTCAGGAGGCTGAGGCAGGAGAATTGCCTGAACCCAGGAGGCGGAGGTTGCGGTGAGCCGAGATCGCGCCATTGCACTCCAGCCTGGGTAACAAGAGCGAAACTCCATCTCAAAAAAAAAAAAAAAAAAAAAGAAAGTGACAAAAGTTTTCATAAAGCCCCACATTAGTAGATGTCCTTAAGGATTGTAATTTACCTGGATAGACTTTGCATGACTATTACTTTCACAATTCTAGAGTTGAAAGTGAGCAAAATTCCTAGTACGTCACCTGAGTCTCCACCTCTCCTTCTCCTGTAATCTTTTCTGAGTATATTACTCATTTCATGAAATTGTGTGCAGAGCCAGATGTGAGCATGTGCAATCTGCTCTACCTATTAATCTTGTACTGGCTACTGCCATTTCAAGAGGCAGTATCCAGACAGGCCATTGTGAGAAGAAACCAGATCTAAGACATAAAGATGGAAGTAGAAACCAGTGGTTAGTTTGGCCCCAATCCCCAAAACTGACAACCCCAAATGAAAATGCTGACAAAGATGTGTTGAAGTTTCACTTGAGACTAATTATGTACAAAAGTTTAAAATTTCTGGGTTACAAACAGGAGACATATTAAATGCGTTGGAGAGATATATTAAATGCATTGGAAAATAATGTTTAATCAGAAAGACCTGAGTGAGTAGCAAGTATAACTCAATGAATAGAATTCTTAAACATACACCTGATCAGTTTGTGCTCAAAGAACATTAGAGATCATGTTCAAACCCCTAACTTTACGAAAGAACAAAACAGGCTCTGAGACGTCCCTTGGTCCAAGATCTTCGAGTTAGTGCCAGAATGGGATTTCTAACTCTAGCTTGAATACTCTCTTTTTCCCATCCATCTGAAATAATTTACTATAAATCATTTTTAGAATACAACATGAAAACATCATTATTCAGTATTCGAGAAGCGTAACACGAGCCGTACAAGTCTACTTTATAAGTGGTTTTCTTTTTCCACATATAAACAACTCTATTAGTTAATTGTTTTTTAAAAGCCAATAGGTAATATCCATCATTATTTATACACTATAAAACTGTGTACATATAATTGTTACATTCAGTAATATTTGATCTTCTACATGTAGCCATTTGGACTTTCTAAAGTTTAGTTAAATACTACAACACTTGAGGCTGGGCACAGTGGCTCACACCTGTAATTTAGCACTTTGGGAGGCCGAGGCGGGCAGATCAAGAGGTCAGAAGATTGAGACCATCCTGGCCAACATGGTGAAACCCCGTCTCTACTGAAAATACAAAAAAATTAGCCAGGCTTGGTGGCATGTGCCTGTAGTCCCAGCTACTCAGGAGGCTGAGGCAAGAGAATCACTTGAACCCAGTAGACGGAGGTCGCAGTGAGTCGAGATTGTGCCACTGCACTCCAACCTGGTGACAGAGCAAGACTCTGTCTAAAAAATTTTTAAATAAAAAATAATAAATAAAATACTTGAATCATGATTATCTTACCATCCTCCTCTAATGATTTAAAATGGTTATGCTTCATAAGAGTAAAGAAGTGGAAAGATTTTCTTGATGGTTCTTATTTGCTAACAGCAGATACTGTCCTCTTATTTAACATGAGCAATGGCACAAACATAAAATTCATTTAAGATTCTAAAAATATAAAGATCCTCAACAAACGTTAATTGCAAAAGGACTCCAGAGAAAAAGAGATCCTTAACTCTTACTATGTTCTTTCTTGAAATGATATTCTGTCTCAAAACCCCAATTTCGCTCCTACTGTTTATCTCCTTCTTTCTCTCCTCAACTTCTCACATACACTCCAACCATAGAGGCCTTTTGCTGGTAGATATCATTATTCCCTAGAATTCTATCAGTCAGGATGATTGAATCTGCAAACAATTTAAATCCCTTACTCAAATAAACTTACAGAAGAAGGAACCATGTTATTTAACACGTGCAAACACAGAGTAGTTGCAGGTACCCATGAGCAACTCAGTGACAGTATCAAAGACCCAGGTTCTTCCCATCTCTCCACTTTGCCTTCCTAGGTATAACTTCCTGCTAGGTCTGAATCCCCTCAGGGTTCTAAGATAGCACGGATTGCTACTGACAGCTGTGTGTTTGCTTGTTCATATTGGTTACGGATGTAACACAAGTACCTTCCAATTCGGCAAACTTAGATCTTACGCCCACTCCTAGGCCAACTGCGGTTCCCGGGGGAATGTCATGACTTGATTGGCTTAAAGTTTAACCAATCAAAATCATCATTTAAACCTAAAGATGGGGTGAATAACTGAAGAGATCCAAAGTTCTCTTACCCAATTACAGTTAGGTCATGGATTTAGTTTGACTACTAAGTGCCTGCCTCAGTAGTAGTTTAAATCAGTTTGCAAGCAGCCAGAAATCCAAGCTGTCCTAGGTACACCTAAAATGCTCCCACCTCTACCTCATCATTCCTCAACACTTCTTTCCTCAAACTTCCAAAATAAGATAGCAGTTGAGGTAAGAGGGAAACCGGTATAAATCAGTGAACCCATTTGCATGCAATTCCTGCTTGTGATTGGCAGAATCCCATCTTTAATTTTTTGGATGGCGTACATAGCAAACCCTGCTGAATCCAGCTATTTGGATTGATGTAAATTAGCAACGCACATTAGAATACTGATGCCTGTGAACCACTAGCACACAGATTAAATTAGACTCTCCAGGAGTGGAACCTGGACACAGGCAGCTCTTATTGCTTCCCAGGTGATTCTAATATACAGTCGGGATTGAGAATCACTAATGTTCTAAATATTCTGATTATCTGAATTTCTCAGTTCATGTCCCTAAGTTGTCAGTTATAGCCCCATACTTTGAATTCAGTTCCTTTGAAATTTACCTAGGTGACTTAAAGCATAATCCATTTAAATAAAACATCATCTGTGGTATGATAACAACTGCAATTTGGGGTAAGGACACTGTGTCAGCTTCCTTCTAGAGAATGCTGCTTAATCAATAGAGGAATGTCTGAACCAAAATATTATATAGGCATGAAGCATTTTATATTGCTTTCTGTCTATTCTGAATGCAGTATATAGCATACATTGGCAACATTTCATTTTTATATTGTAATGGAATCTCCATAGGCTTATATTGAAATTGGTTTTCTGATTTAATCTCACATTTTAACAGCCTCTATAGACCTGCTCAGAAACTGGCTCAAAATTGTTGGGAAGATTATTTGGCATCATAATTTTTTTTAAAAAATTATACAAATGCTTCTTCCTCCGTCCTCCAAATCAACCACGGGAAATACTGAAGTGCTGTTGTAACTGCAATGGAAAGTAAATACTTGACATGTTCAACAGTTATTTTACAAAAGCCAAAAACTGTTTTTCCTCCCAAGTGCAGAGTCTTCAGTCATCCTCAGATTTTTAATAGGATTTTGACATTGATTTCAGACGACGAGGGAAAGTGATTTAATCACTTGTTTTCTCTAAAAGTGATACCATAAGCACAGGAGTTATTCAAAGCCCCTAACGCATCGAGTAGGTGACCTTCCCCTTGTCACATTCAGGCTGTCTTCTTGATCAACCAAACCCACTAATTTCCTCATATCCACCCACCAACCACCCCCAGTGCATTATCAGTTGCCTTAGGACCCATAACATTACAAGGGAGACAGCCACATCCTCCTTCTGGTCATCCTCCTCTCTGTGAAGACTCTCTGGGCAGCAGGAGTCTCACTTCTTCTGATCCCACCATTTCTCTAGGGCTCTGCTGAGGTTCAAAGAGAGATCCACTACTTACCATTTATGAGTTTTTGAAACAACCTCACCTCTACAAATCTCCCATCAGTAACATGCAAACTTTACCTCCTAGTGCCCTTGGCGAGATAAAATGGGATAATCTATGGACTGTGCTCACTCAGCACAGGGCATGGCACGTGTACAGTCTCAGATATTAACTGCTGTGAACATACCATGGCTGCTGCTGATTACTGGCACCCCGATGTGCCTATTCTGTGGGATGTCTGGCATATCCCTCTGTTTTTCTTACACGCATTTTCTCCTTTGTATCCCCAGTGCTGCCACCCTACTTCAGGCTTTTGTATCATACATACATTAACCACAGTAGGCCCTCCTTCTCCTCTGGGAATAAGTTCCAACACCCTCAGTGGATGCCTAAAATGGTGGGCAGTACCAACCCTGATTGCTTTCCATCAGAAAGCTTCCGTTCCACTCACAAGGAAGTACCTTTTCCATCTTAGCTAAGCACTGATCGTGTACTGTGGCCATAATTTTCGCCGTTTGAGGTGTGATAGACTGCATGAATTTCTTTTTCCTTCTTCACAATTTCACGGTAGATTTGCTCTTACCATAGGTCTCAGCAACCTCAGCATATGATGTTCTTCTTATTAAGTTGAGAACTTTCACCTTTTCACTTAAAGGAAGCACGTTTCGTGGTTTCTCTTTGTCATGTCTGAATTACCAGCATCACCACTCTTGTGCTTTAGACCCATTATTAACTAAAGTTAGGGTTACTTGAACACCAGCACTGTGACCCTATGACAGCCCAATAAGCCAGACTGCTTCTAAATAACCAGAGGGCACGTGGTGTAGACAGCATAGATACACTGGACAAAGGAAGGATTCAAGACTGAGCAGATTTCATCAAGCTACTCAGAACGGTATGTAATTAAAAACTTATGAACTGTTTATTTCTGAAATTTTCCATTTAATATTTTCAGACCGAGGTTGACCGCAGGTGACTGAAACCACAGAAAGTGAAGCTGCCGATAAGGGGAGACGACTACACTGCCACAGCGTCCGGAACCTCCTTTTGCCCACCTCTAGCTGCTCGCCTCTCTTCTTCAGCAAGGGGGAATAAACTGTCTACCTTATCACGTCACTCAAACCTTTTTTTTGTTTGTTTGTTTGTTTTGAGAAGGAGTTTTGCTCTTGTTACCCAGGCTGGAGTGCAATGGCGTGATCTCGGCTCACCGCAACCTCCGCCTCCTGGGTTCAAGCAATTCTCCTGCCTCAGCCTCCTGAGTAGCTGGGATTACAGACACACGCCACCACGCCCAGCTAATTTTTTGTATTTTTAGTAGAGACGGGGTTTCACCATGTTGACCAGGACGGTCTCGATCTCTTGACCTCGTGATCCACCCACCTCAGCCTCCCAAAGTGCTGGGATTACAGGCGTGAGCCACCGCACCCGGCCTCACGTCACTCAAATCTTAACAACATGCTTCTCCCACCTCTCTAAACCCTACCCATTTTCATTAAAAAGTGTTTTCTTCACTCTTCAATGCAGTCCTTCAAAGTCCTATTCATGCCCTGGCTCTCCTGTGAGACTTCGACTAAGAACCTCAAGTTGAATAAAAGACCACAGATGCAGATTAACACAAAATGACTCTATTACCCAAATGTACCCCCTTTCATTGTTAGTACAGTTTTGAATCCCCCCTTAGAACCGATTCTGTGGAACACACTTTAGGAAATGATCTTTCAGAGAAATAATATAACTAAAAATCACAGGAGCCTAATATACTCCATCTCATGGTTCCCATGCCTAACGAACAAAGGGCCTGTGGCTTAGGAAAGGGAGTTCAGCCAAGCCTAATTTGAGACCTTCTTGATGAACCAAGCTTCCATGAGTCTGCGCTTCTGTCTCTGATCTCTCGAGGAGAAGGCTTCTGAACAGATGACAACATCGTGTGAGATCATCAAGCGATGACATCCGACATCTGATTCTTCAGTAACACAGAAAGGGCATGGGCTTCCCCTAGTCACTCTCCAGACTCCCCTCTCCTATTGCCTTCTCAGCATGAAAACTTGCTTATTGCTTGACTTTGAAATGACTCACCTCATTGCTGCTCCAGGATCTATCAAACATTGTTTCTGTTGCAGTTAGACAAATGAAATAGCCCAGAGCTCTGAGAAGAATGATTTGCTGTTGGGTGCAGAGACTGGTCCAAAAACTGACTCCTCTGCCACTTGTAACACCATCAAAACACGCAACTCTAAACAAGAGAAGGGAGCTTGTGCTTACAAAAGTGGCCCTTACCACTCCTAATTAGCAGTCTGAGTCTTTTACCTGTGGCAACAGAGGCTCCATTAAGGATTCCTGAACAGTTCCAAGTCATCTCAGTTCCAAATCTAGGGCACAGTGGTCAGTGTGACTGCAGTTACTGTTTCATAATGCAATACGAATAGGAGGAATGTGTACTTTATCAACCAGACTTGAAACACTTTTGAAAGTGAAAAGTGGTACCAATTACAATTATGCCAGGACAACAGGCACAAAACAGCATGGACCTGGGAAAACTAGGAATCACATTACTAAATGTACAAGTGCTGTGGTTTCTAGAAAATGCTATGGGGACAGTATTCTCTGTCCTGAGTCCCCAGAGATGAAGATGACATGACTAACTGACAGAACAGGAGCCCCTATTGCTTTTGCTACCACCACTCAGGCCTTTTCTGCTAACTGATGACTAGAATGGAAGCCCTCCGCCACTCCAACCTTCTTCTCCAATATCATTCCTCAGGACAAAGGGGAGCTGACTTCTCTGGTTTGCTTCCGTCTTTGCCCATCTGGTTTACTCAAAGGAAAAAAGTAGTTCCCTTAAAAATTAAATCATAAAACTGATTATTCAAATTAATAATTCTGAAAATATTGTTTGATTTGTGATAGATACACAAAAAGAAAAATCTAACTTCCAGACACTCTAGAAATAAGGAAGATTCTGATATCTAGAACAGGTGAAAAAATTAAAGAAAAAAATTTTAACTAAGACATATAAAAATATGCTAAAATATAGAAATGACTTAAATGGTAAAATTTGACATGAACATGAATGAAACAGTTAACTATTATAAAGATAAGAGGTCTTTCTAAATTAATTTATAAGCTTAATACAATGTCCCCAGCAAAATTGTAACAGAATTAGGAGCTGCAGCAATTGTGCCAAATGGTTCTAAAGTTTATCTGTAAATATGTTCTTCTGTTCAACTTTGTTTTTAGTATTTTCATAAATTGAGGATGTCCAACCTTTGCAAATATTAGGAAGTATTCAAAATTATAATGCCTAAAATATAAAAATTTTTAGAAGTATTTATATACATCTAAAAACCAAACATATGGAAGTGATTTTATTAATCAAATTATGAAGCAATTGTTTCAATAGTTGTTGGGAAATTCATTTTTGAAAACAAAAATTCTAGATACTCAGATCAGACTACAACCAAATAACCAAGATGTATGCAAAATTTAGGTGTAAAACTGAAACCACAAAATAAAATATATATTCATATTTATTTGATTTCTCAGTGAAGAAGAAATTTTTGTACATTAAAACAAAGGAAGAAATCATAAAGGGGAAAAGCAGATTTGGTAGTATAAACCTCTTAAACTTCTGCAAGTCAAAACATCATAAAGAAAATTATAAAGCAAGATCTGAACATATTTGCAACTAATGGACAAAAGAGGATAATAGTTGCATCAGTTATCTATTACCATACCAGTGCTGCCTAACAACCAACCCAAACCTCAGAGGACTACCACAATAACCATTTATTGCTCACAGTCTAGAGTTAGCTAGGGGTCAGCAAGGTGGCTCTACTGTTCTTGACTGAGTTCACTCCCATGTCTGGGAATCAGGTAAGGTCAGTGAATTATAATGGCCTTCATTCCTTTCCATGTCTCTCATTCTCCAGCAAGCCTGGCATACACTCTCAGTGACAGCAGAGGTACAAGAGGGAAAGCGGAAATATAGAAGATTGTTAAGGGGTTACGCTCAAAATTAGCATACAAACACTTCCACCTTATCTTATGATGATCAAAGCAAGCCATGTGAAGTTGGATGATGTTAACTCTCCTTTTATGAGAGGAAATTCAAAGTCACAGGACAAAATGCTTAATGGACATAGGAAGAGGTGAATATTTTGGACCATTAGTGCAATTAATCAATCAAAAAATAATCTTATCCAATTGATAAACAGGCAAAGGGCTCAGATATTCACAAAGAGTAGCTATATGGAAGACAAATAAAAATGTAAAATCTCAATTGGCTAATAAATGGAATTTAATTTTTAAGAAATAAAATGTAAAATAAGTTATTCTAAAATCTAAAATTAGTAAAATTATCTAATTTGATAAGCCCCCAAATTTTAATTTTTAAAATAAGAAAACATATTATTTCTCCATCTATTTCCTAATGTGATGATCTTTGAGGAAGGGAAATTGGAAACTCACATGGAGTTGATACAAGCACAC
Organism: Saimiri boliviensis; assembly: GCF_048565385.1. Lineage (NCBI taxonomy): Eukaryota > Metazoa > Chordata > Mammalia > Primates > Cebidae > Saimiri > Saimiri boliviensis. The sequence goes on from NC_133450.1 coordinate 80,407,315, forward strand.
ATTAGTTTAACATTTCTGGAGAAACACTGGGTACCATGTGTCAAATGTGTTTCCTCCATTATCTGTTACCTAAAGGAGAAAAATATCCCTGAAGAGGTTTGCAAAAGACTGCTATCAAGCCATCCCAGCAACACTAGTCTATACTATAGATATTTATTAATGACTGAGAGAGAGAATGGATGGATGGAGATAGGAAAGCAAGCTACTGGGACAAGAATGTGAATGAATGGTTCCCCTAAAACAGGATTTTAATGAGTAGAGAACAGCCCTTCTCTTTTTTAGTAGAAGACACTTTGGTTTATTACTCAGCATCCATCTCTCCCATTTATCCTTCCTAACAGAAACTTAATGTTGTCTAGACGTACACCGCACTCCCTGAAATCCTGATAAATGTAACCCAATTGGCACACGACAGTTTCCCAACAATAATTGCTGGTTCTGGCAATAGGCATGTGACCTACATAGGCCAATCATACTAAAGTTCTTTTCCTGCTGGTTTTGAATAAGGACACATGTACCCTGATCACCACTGGTGATCATTTTGCAACTGTATGGGAAATAGCCCTAGAAGGAAACAGCAGAGAGATAGAACCAGGGCCCTTAGTGCCATTATTGAGCCTCTGATCACCATGTCTGGAGCCTGCTCTGCCTCTGGACTCCCAGGGATGTGAATTTCTCCTTATTGTTTAAGTCAGCAGGAGCCCAGGTTTTCTATGACTTGCGACCAGGGTCATTCTAACCAACACACCTCACAACACACATATACCTTCTCCTAGAAGCCTCTCCTTGCAAAACATGTGCAGCCTTTGGAACTGAAATTTCCTCTCTTTTTTAGTGCATATTTTTAGTGATTTATTGATGAAGCATTAGAAAAATAGGTAGAGAAGTACATTTTGGACTTGATCTAACTCTAACCAGTACATACGAAGACTGTGATGTCGAGGAACCAGCTCTTCATGGGGAACTGAAATTTCCTTATGGACTTCAGAGCATGATACAGAAAACTTCACTTGGTACTGCTGCCCTCCTGAGGAAAGTATCAGGATGTCAGACACACCTGCTTACTGCCCTCCACTCAGGTGCTGGAACCACATTTCACACACACCTGGGAATACGTAAATATAATGGTGGTGGCTTACCCTCCGTGGATCTATTTGTGTTTACAGATACAAGTCAGAATCTCAGACCAAGTCTGTTTTATGAGACCAACAGGGGTTGGCTTGATGCTGTATCTCCTACCATATTTCTAATTTAAGGCAAGTCTTTTTTGTGCTCAGTATTACTTAGCTATGAGAATACTACTTGCCTCTCTACTAAAGATGGTTATAGTCCCAATATTTCCTTATCTGAGAACCAAAATTCTGAAAGATGTGCTATATAGTAAATGTCTCTTATAAAGATACAAGTTGCAGTTTTGCTCTCCAAATCACAAGTTTTTTAAGCTCCATTACAGTGATTATGACCTTTTATTTGAAATGTTCTTGAGATTTTTTTCAAAGCCATATCTATATGATTAGAGGTAAAAAGAATATTTCAACACACTTGTAATAGGACATGAGGGTCCAATAAAACAAATGTTCTGTAGATATGAGAAAGTTCAAATTATTGGTGCCTTTTTCAACATCTTTATTAAAATTATATTGAGTCTTAGCATTGAGTCATAAGCTATTCCTACGGCACAAATGAAAATCTCATCAATTTTGACCGCACGAGAATGCAAATTCTGTCCTTCCAAGTATCTTAATGAATAATTAATATCATGTTCAATGATCTGGCTGCAAGCACCAATCGGCTGGCCAAAATAAATTGAATTTGTATTGAAGAAATATTTCCCCATGTTCGTCACAAAGATTACCGTTTCTTTTAGGGAAGGGCTATAATGGTATAAAATGAAGCCCTGTTGGAATACCTTGCTGCTATCTGCATAAATGACTATTCCTTTTTGGAACTACTCTATCACAGCACTAGTTGATCTTAAAGACCTATTTGTAAAAGATAATTGCTAATAACAGCAGAAATTAAATTGATTTTTGTGAAACGGCTATACATCTCCTTTTTCTTCTTTTTTAAATCTACATTTCCAGTGCTTTGGATCCAAAGGAAGCTCTTCATAGCATGATAGTTGCCAAAATCCCTGCCCAGTGCACTCTCTAATCATGCTGTAGCTTCCATGGATAGAAAGAAAAACTGTAGAAAAGCTGAAAAAATGATTTCTACCTTTTTCAAAATGATGAGGTCTATTAGAGCTATGAGCTCAGAAGAGCAAGTGGTCATCAGGTTTTACTGCAGAACTCTGAAAAGCAGAAAATGTCTAAATAGAAAGCATGCACAAAGCCCATTTCGTTGAATGATCTATCTGGTTTTTAAGTCCTCATTACCAAAAAAAAAAAAAAAAAAAAAAAAATGCTATCAAAGAGTCATTTTTGTCAGTGGCACTTATGGGAGACACAAAAGACCTCAGAGCCCACCTTCCTCTTCTCTGAGGACAGGGCAGTACTTACTGATGACAATAATGAAACCATTGAGTAAGCAATGGGGTAGAGAGAGAATTGGAGTTTATATACTTAGAGAAAAAATTATGTCAGTATAGGTACGAATAATATATTTGAGCTAAATATACTATTTTAAATTCTAGTTACTGGAAAATTATAGGTGTGAAATATTGTTTAAGCAAATATATCCCATGATATACTATAGTCTGAATGCAACAATCCATGCAATTAACTAGATAATAATGATGCTAAACCAATAATTCTTAATTAAACTGTGTTATAAATGTATCCTAATTATTATCAAGTTATCAGTTTAAAAACAAAGGCAACAATTAATCATGAAACAGTGTGACTAGGACTTTCCTGTGAATTTCCTAATTTCGACTTATAAGTATGCACAATAGGAGTTTTGCCATGCTGTCAATTACTGAGTACCATTTGTTAAATTACTATTCCTCAGTAAGCTAAGTGTCACACTTTAGTTTATGAATACTGAAATGTTAAGAACCCCTAATTCAGACACCTTCTGTTAGTGACAAAGATAAAAGTCAATAGAATTGAGTCCTCTGGATAGATGCCCGGTGAAGAAAGACTTGAATTTTGCATCTGTGTTTGACCCAGCAGGAAGATCTTTGTGGATTAGCAGTGGGCCACAGAATATAGTTTGATTGCTGCTGTAAAGACAACCTCTTCCTTGGTGATAATAAATGTAAAAGTCAGAAGTCCTAGAAGATGAAAGGACTTTCTGTTTTCCATTTACTTCTATTCCCATGCTTTAGCTGTCTCATACTGAGGCTGAACAAAACTACTCTAAACTTCTCCCACATGGCAGCCTATTAATTAAGGAGGGCTCATTTTGTCCCTATGAGTCTTTGGTCCTCCAGGCATTCCCATGTCTTTGGTTGTGGCTCAGAATCCCATCGCATCTTGGTCACTCTGCCCAATAGCAAATCTTGTGCTGAGTTGAATAGCTGGGAAGGAGGAGGTGGGGAGAGAAAATACTTGGCAGAGAAAGTGGCACACAAAAAAAGCACAGAAAAATAGGAAAAGCACCTGGTAATCTCACGACAGATTATCGTGGGAGTGATCATCAAGAGAGCGAGCACATTAGCCAGCCTGCCAGGAATGGAAGGTCCCTGGGAGGAACAGAGGAGGTGGTGCTGGCAAGCTAGGCTGGACCAGATAGCCTACTGCCCAGCTGAGAAATTTGGACTTTACTCTTTTTGGGAAAAAGCCAAGAAGGCTTTTGAGCACAGGAATAACATGTTCAAAGTAGTATTTTAAGAACATTAAATCTGACAGCAAGCTAAGGCTAGCCAAGAGGCAAGACATTCAGTTAGAAGACCACAAGCCAGTAGTGATTATTATGGACTTGGGTTCTGGAACCAAACTGCCTGGCATGGAATTCCTGCTCTGGCATTTACTTACTGTGTGACTTGGATGAATTACTCAGTTACTCCAAGTCCATTGCCACAACTGCAAAGTAGGTATAGTAATGTTACTTACTTTATAGATTGGTCGTGAGGATTAAATGAGTTAATATGTACAAAGCACCGAGTATGTGACATTATCATCAAATTATCATTAGTCTTATCATTATAAAGCCACACTGGGTATAACAAAAGATTCTGAAATAGCACGATGGTAAAGGAAATGTAAAGGAAGGGAAATACTTGAGAACTATTACAAATGATGTTTCTTACCTTCCTCCATTGCCTCCTTTGTCTTGCCTCCTCTTACTGGTCAAAGATACAGGTTTGGGTATAACTACTTGTGACAGTATAAAGTCATGAAAAAGCTTGTTTGGGGCCAGGCATGGTGGTTCATGCCTGTAATCTCAACACTTCAGGAGGCCGAGGCAGGCAGATCACTTGAGGTCAGGAGTTTGAGACCATCCTGGCCAACATGGTGAAACCCTGTCTCTACTAAAAATGCATAAAGTAGCCAGGCATGGTGGCACATTCCTGTAGTCCCAGCTACTCAGGAAGCTGAGGCAGAAGAATCTCTTGAACTTGGGAGGCAGAGGTTGTAGTGGCACTCTAGCCTGGGCGACAAAGTAAAACCTTGTCTCAAAGCAAAACAAAACTTGATTGGTAGCAATTTCTGTCAAAAAATCTAAACATATTCATTAACTTTTAGGTACTGTACAGAATATATTCCTAAACTCTTCGCTCACATAGAAACACCGGGATTATCTCAAAAAGTCCTATTCACCTCCTCCAGCTGTTCCCAGAATCTAAAGTGTTTCCTGAGCCAGAGGCAAAAAGGTTTAACTTATATACTCAGATACTGAAATACCTCCAGTGGTTTTTGTGTTGTTGTTGTTCAAAACGTAGAGTTTCAGATTTTAAGATCACAGGGTCTGAGGTTCTAGAACTTCATCATTTTCCATTGATGAGAAAATTTAATTTTCAACTTAACATGTGGGAATTAGGGTTAAAATTATTTAAACTGATTTATTAACATACTCTCTCTAATTCCTCATCAAACAAAACTACGACATATAAAAATGTCCACAACCTGCTTGTGTCTCTTTGTCATTCACATATCTACTTCTTGTACTGTTGAAATTGTTAAGTTTAGATGGCCTAAAAATTAAAGGTGGGTTTCTGATGAATTAATTATATTCAGCTCCTGAAACGTCAAGCCCTTTCTATCTTTCATACCCAAGAACGAAAACAGCATTAGAAAACATAGAGTTAATCTTTATTAGTGTATAATATTATATAGTTGGAGAAATTCCAGGAAAGAAGAAACCATTGGACTTACCATTTAGAAGTGCTAACTTAAAAAGAACAGTCTCACAATGGCTCTAGAGGAAAGGAGAAGTCATGTGTTGACTTAGGAAAAGCATCTAATAAGAATACCAGACCTCTCAGTGGGTAGGAGGATTAAATATGTTTATTTAAACACATTTGTTCTATTGGAATGTTATGTGTTATCAGTATACTGCAGATGTTTTACTATACTAGTGACTGACATCTGTGTATTTTTTTTTTAATAGACATTCTGAGCTGCTATTCGGACTTGAAAATGCTGAGAAAAAGTTGTTCCCACAAAATTAGACCCATGCAGTTTTCCATTTCTCTACCTTTTAATTCATACTTTAGACTCATACCCTAACTGGCTGTTCATTCACCACCACCTTTACCCTGCACCCTTCTTTGGGCACTTTTTTGTGGCATGCATGTGCCAACCCATGTGTTCACCTTACACCATGGACTTTGTAGCAAGTCAGTACAAGATGGGTATGAAGTAATAGCTAATGGATGCTTGTTATCAGTGAAAAAAAAAAAAGCCTACACAAGACTTGCAACTACTATATCTTTTCTCTCTTGCTGTCCTGCAGGTCCTACCTTGATCACTGACTAACCACAGGACTTCTACTAATGAGGATCTGGAAACTCAAAACAGGACAATGATGTCAAATCTTGCCTTAACCCAGGGGCTACATCAAACAATCTCTATACATAACTTCATTTTCTAAGACCTAGTTTCTCTGACTCCATCAATGATGCATCAGACCATTTAGGGGATTTGAACACTTAGTGATGGCACAGGAAGGGTGTATTATCTAGGTGAAGTCTGGAGGCTCTGCTCCGCACTTGGCCAAGTTCAAGCTGAGCCCAGGTTCATCAGTAAAATAAGGACAATAATAGAATCTAATGGATAAGGATGCTTTCAGTTCTCAATAAGATAATCCACATAAAGAGCTTAGCACAGTGCCTGGCCCATAGGAAGTGCTCAATAAATGAGCAGGGATGGATGGGAGAGTCAAAAATAAATCTCTCCCAAGCTCAGTGAAATGTCAGCATCTGATTTAAGAGTTAAACTGTGAAAACTTGGTCTGGATCACAGAACTCTCAAGAGCGTGTCTTTAACCTGATGTGACTTACTTGAGTTAATGTTTCCAGAAAGAGGCCTAGAACCTGTTTTCATTCTTTATTCATCTAGATGAACACAAGCGTAAGAACAATAGAGTAGCTACTGCATTGTCTACACTGTATCTTGCTCCTCCCCCACTTCTTCAACTACACTGTAAACTAGTTATTTTCTTCAACTGTCAAATAGGAAAACATAAATCTAAGAGCTTCCCAAGGCCAGGTAATTGGTAAGTGGTAGAGCCAAGGTTCACACCCAGGCTGTATCTCCAGAATCTGAACCAATGTCAATTGTCAAAACCATAATTAATAAAAAGTAATCATCAACTCCTTCCTTAGGAAGATGAATCAGAATAATTTGCCTGTTGTTTGTATGCCTCAGGCTACAGAATTCCGGCTAAGATGATAGCTAAGGACAACCTTAAAGAGGGGAGACATTTAAAGAAAAAATGTACAGCCTATATGGAGGGGAAGGTGTTCTTTTTTTTTTTTTTTTTTTTTTTTTTTTTTTTTTTTTTTCAGGCAGAGTCTTGCTCTGTCACCCAAGCTGGAATGCAGTGGCATGATCTCAGCTCACTGCAACCTCCGCCTCCCAGGTTCAAGTGATTCTCCTGCCTCAGCCTCCCTCCTGAGGAGTTAGGACTACAGGCATGCACCACCACACTCAGCTAATTTTTTTTGTATTTTTAGTAGAGACAGGGTTTCATCATGTTGGTCAGGCTGGTCTCGAACTCCTGACCTCAAATGATCTGCCTGCCTCGGCCTCCTAAAGTGCTGGGATTACAAGCGTGAGTCACTGCACCCAGCTGGGGAAGGTATTCTTTTCAGACACTTTAGCACTAATTTTTAGATGATGGTGAGAAGAGGGCAGGGTGGGATGCAAAAAAGCTTACATCCTAATTTGTGGGTAGACGAGTGTGAATTTTAGTCTCACTTCCTGCTCCCCAACTAACTGGCAGACTGGTTACCACATATCCCACAGCGGCAAGGCACATACATAAATTCTGAAGTCTGAGACAATCATTTCTATTTGACATACCCTCAGGATGGCCCTGCTATAGTAACATTGGTTAACTTACAGAAAGACAAGCATAACATGCAAAACAGAACAGGTTCTTGGAATACCAACATTAGAAGGGGCTTTCTAAATCGAGATCTGCCCTTTCCTTTCACAGGTAAAGCACCTAAGACCCAAAGAGGTTGAGCCATACTTACCCAAGTTCACACAGGAAGTTGGCTTTAGTCAGGACAAGAACCTGGTGCTGCTGACCTGATATCCCAGCGCTTCTTTACTACACGTAAGAAACAAGAGGCCAGGTGCAGTGGCTCACGCCTGTAATCCCAGCACTTTGGTAGGCCGAGGCAGACATATCATTTGAGGTCAGAAGTTCAAGACCAGCTGGGCCAACATGGTGAAACCCCATCTCTACTTAAAAATACAAAATTTATCTGGGCATGATGGTGGTTGCCTGTAGTCCCAGCTACTTGAGAAGCTGAGGCAGAAGAATCACTTGAACCCAGGAGGCAGAGGTGACAGTGAGCTGGGATCATGCCACTACACTCCACAGCCTGGGCAACAGAGCAAGACTCTGTCTCAAAAAAAAAAAAAAAAAAGAGAGAGAGAAACAAGACAGTGACTCAAGCATAAATAAATAAATGGTACCAAATTCTTTTGTTTCTTGGCCTACCTTTCCTTCCCTCTTCATCTCTCTATCTCTCTTTCTTGTCCTCTCACTCTTCCCTCACTCTTCCTCTCACACGCACACATGCACATGCACCTACATACACACATATTACACATAAAGATGAATAAACATATTTATGACTGAGACTGGCAGATATTAACAAACTATAGCAAGAGACTTTAAATATCTACCTGTCAGCAACACAGTGCCTCAGCAGGAAAAAAAAAAAAAAAAAAAAAGCAAAGCAAAGCCATAGATTCTAGAGATTCCAGGGGTCTAATAACAGAATGTGATGACCAAAGGCCCAGACATCATCTTTCCTTTTACAGCAAGACCCCTCATTAGAATATGGTGCAGTGTGTTCCCCAATCCTAAAAAAAAATAAAATAAAATAAATAAAAGGTTATCAAGCTGGAGAGAACTCAGAATGAAGCAACAATGATAATTAGCTTGATTGTGTAGAATCTACTTTCCTTCCTGTTAAAATGAATCAAGGATAGAAAAATGGCTTGAGCACCTGATAGGTTTGGGTGCCAAAAGTTAACTGAATGAGATGGAAAAGATTTGAGATGTCAGAGAGAGATTTATGTGTTTATAACAACAACAAGGCTGGGCGCGGTGGCTCACACCTGCAATCCCAGCACTTGGGGAGGCCAAGGCAGGTGGATCACGAGGTCAAGAGATCGAGCGACCATCCTGGTCAACATGGTGAAACCCCGTCTCTACCAAAAATACAAAAAATTAGCTGGGCATGGTGGCGCGTGCCTGTAATCCCAGCTACTCAGGAGGCTGAGGCAGGAGAATTGCCTGAACCCAGGAGGCGGAGGTTGCGGTGAGCCGAGATCGCGCCATTGCACTCCAGCCTGGGTAACAAGAGCGAAACTCCGTCTCAAAAAATAAAAATAAAAATAAAAAAATAACAACAAAAAAAAACAATGCCCTGACCATCCCAACAACAATCCTCTGGAGAGGCACACAGAAGAGACCTGGAATCGTCTTCGACCTGGAAGTACCTGTACCCCACCAAAGGGACACAAGGAGGCTGTGCCGGGACAGGAGTGGAAGAGCGGCGTTCCCGGCTCAGTCTTCTGGGGCACCTATGGAGTCAGGCACCAGAAGAGAGAGACATGGAAGAGTCAGAGGCGCGGCCCTTGCAGGAGGACCGGGACCGATGAGGAAACTCACATCTCAAGAGTTGATACTGATGAAGGCTGATGAACACTGTGAAGAACTGTGCCAGATGGCTTTGTTTCTGAGAGGCGAGGCGAGAGGGGAAGAGCAGATAGAAAATGTGTGACCTGCAGACTGCAAATGTGGGAGCTGGACTACGGTCCAAAACACTACCTCCTTTCAGCCCACATTCCTCCTCCTCAACAGAATGGTCATGTGGCTTACGGACTCTCTGGGTAGCATAAAAAATACACCAGGAAAGCACCTTTTGGGCCCTGCTAAAACATAGAAGAGGAAAACAGACATCTCATTGTTCAAATGACAGACCTTAAACCTAGTGCTCCTATACCTGTTCCCTCATCTAACTCTCCCTACAATTCTAGAAATAGTCTATGTCTTTATCTTTTTACATATGAAGCTCAGAGTTTGTCCCTTGACCAAAGTAAAAAAGCTAGGAAATGATAGAGCCAAAATTTGAAGTCGTTATTTGTCTGGTTCCAGATTCTATATTCACTGAAATAATTAGCCAGGTGGATTTTTAAGGCCCTGAATCATTCGCCTGTGTTTACTACCAGAATACGTGTTTCTATGTGTTCTTTTCATTTGAGGCCCAAAAGAAAATAGGTAGCAAAGAGAAGACTGTTTTAGAAGATGAGATACAAGGCTTTTTAACACAGATGGAACTTCTCAAAAGTGCTTAGATTTTTTAAGTTAGCTCTCTTGGGTGTTCTTTTTAATATGCATGTCACAGTTGATAAGGTGTCAGCAGGAAGGAATCATATAATACGACAGACATCTGAAGAACATAATTGCTCTAGCTGACATGTGTGACTGCTCTTTCATTATCATGTCAAGAGGACAGTTCTGCTTATAAATTGTTTGTGGCGAAAATAAAATAGGAAGCACTTGCTTAAAGTTTATTATAGCCTTTTAGATTAACATAATTATAATTATAAAGTGTTCTTCCTTGGTGTGAACATTTTATTTGTTCTCAGAGGACTTCTTTTAAGATCAGAAAAGACAACGTTTTTTCAGCAGAAGATGTTAAGCATAAAAGTTCCATTCATGGAAACTTTACTTGAGTGTTCAACCAGATTTTCTGAAAGGCATAAGTATACAGGGCTTGCTGTGCACTCTTGCAGAGATAAAGAATATCCTGGTATGTTGCCTTGATAAAATTCCCCTGGGCTATCAAGGCCTCAAACTTATCTTCAGGACTGGCCACAATCTACCATAAAAAATAAAGTAAAAAATATATGTTTATTATAGTCGGGACAAGGACTGCTCCACCTCCTCAAACAGCCAAGCCAGGAAGTGACTTTCATACCTGTTAGCAATCCCCAGAATAGGTAATCCCAAAGATCAGATGCTGGGTCCTCAATGGGAATCAATTTCAGATTATACTCAGTGTTCATATAATCTTAGGAATTAGAAGGGGCTTCAGTGCATCATCTTGTAGAGGAAATGACTAAGCTCTAAGAGATCACGTGTGTTGCCTGCAGTTAAACTGCTTATGAGGGGCAGAACCAAGAAACAGACCCAGGGCTCCTAACTCCAACTCCAAACATCTTTCAACTAAAGAAAATGAAGCACTGGATACTTGGGAGAAGATGAAGGGGGAAACAGGAATCAGAAAAAATATGTCTCTGGGACCGCTCACTTTTCTACTCTGTTCTCTGTGTTCAATAAAATGAGCAGATGAAACTCATGTGGAGGGTTTCTCTGGAAACAGCATTGTAGTGATGCACATCATACTCTTTGCATTACGGAAGGAAAGACCAAGCAGAAGCCTCTAAAACTGCCCCAGTCTTGGCCAAAACAGTAAGTCAGAAACAAACAATATTGTATCCCAAGGAGAATTTCAAAGATTTGTATTACCCTGAAAGACTTAAATGACATAGTGGCATTTCCCATAAAATCTGCTTTCAATGTTTTGGCACCTGAGAAAACCAGATGATATATGGCAGAGCAGAGTAGACCACCATAAGCTTAATCAGGTGTGAGCCCCAAGTGCAGATGACACTCCCAGGTATGGCGTCTTTACTAGAGCAAAACAATATGGCCTGAGGCACTTGCTATGCCACTATTATTCTGGTAAATGTATTCTTCTCTATCTCCATCAATGGAAAGGATAAAAAGTAACTTGACTTCGCATGGCAGGGACAGATTTATACTTTTAGCTGTCCTGCCCAAGGGCCAACCTAACTCCTTTGTTTTCTGTCAAAACATTATCCACAGGAAACTTGATCATCTTGACATTACACAGAACACATTAATGTTTCTCTACATCAAGGAAAACATACTTAACAGACTAACGTGGCAAGTACTTTGAATGCCCTAGAAAGATACATTATGGTGGACAGTGCAAGGAAACCCTATGAAGATCCACAGCTTGCCATATTAGTGAGGTTTTAAGGAGTGCAGTGGCCTGGGGTACACCATGACAAGATGGGGGTAGTATATGTCACATTCGAAAACATTATCAATATATTTCATACCTGCCCCATGCATCAGGTGACTTGGAGACTGACGATTTTGGATGGGATGCAGGCTGTGGTACAAGGTGACTTACCACTCAGGTTGTATGACTAAGATGTCAATGTTACTGAAGATACCCACTGCACGATATCATGGGTGTCTAACGTCTTTGGCAAGCCCAAATTGGAAAGGCTATGTACGGATCCCTAGTATTCCTGAGCCCAGCCACACCTTCTGCAGCAGAAAACTCTTACCATTTCAAAAATAGTTCCTGGTTTGCTACCAGGCCTTGGTAGAGACAGAAAAGTCACGATAAAACAAGTTGATTGGAGTGTCTTCAAAATCCAAAGAGACTATCAACTATTTGGCATAGGAGGCAAGTGTTGAACAGAGTACCTAGGTTTATACCATTTTGCCACAGTTTCTATTCCTTTCAAACTTTATATTCTATAAAAACTGAACTTGTCCATAAATAAGGATACGGTTCCAGGTGCTCCTGCCCACTCTTGCACTGCAGGGTGGTGGGAAGACCCCCTAGAAATGGCAAAAGAAAGTAACTGGGAACCATAATGGGTTGGCCAAAATCTTCAAACTATTATATATCTTGCTAATATCCCTCCCTTCGGAACTCATGCACCTCTAATTGTCTAAATCAAACAAGATTACTTTTTATTTTATGGTATTCTATGATATTTTACTTATTTATACAGACACAAATATACACACCCTTATAAATACGTTTTGTCTTCCTGTCTAGACTGAAGAACCTACTAGAATGCCCCTTGTAGGGTCCCAATTCAGGCTGAGCAGGTACCTGTGTGTTTTAAAAGTTTGTTGCTTGACTGCTGGGCACGTGGACCTTCTCATTGTTCCTCTTGCCACACTCAGCTTTTCATTTCACCTGTCTAGATTCACAGCAAAGCATGAGCTACTTGTCTCCAGTATTTTTTTCCCATAGTTTCATAGATGCTTCTTCTCTAATCAAACAGGACTTTTCTTAGGTAGAAAAAACTACTGTTTTGTGTGGAAAAATGTAAAAGAGCCCCAAGGCCTCCTAAGACATCATGAGAGACTCTGCTTCACCCTACAGCTGTCCGGTCCACTCTGGCTAGCCCTGGCACCCAGCCTTCCCCATGGATCCTTGTGTTATACACCTTGGAAGGAATCTGTGTGATTGTGTGGAGTCAGGGAGGAAAACCATTGAAGTTGAGAAAAATGACAAAAAGCACCCCCTGCACATTCAATCCAGACATTCTGTGGTCCACACCTAGCAACTGGGGTAAGCGTCGACGTTGACAAGTAAATGATATGGGGTGGGAGGAAAGTTTCTTCCACATTACTCCACATTTTCCAGTAATCACTTTCCCTGGTCTATTTCAGCAATGTACATGTCACAGACTTTCTGCCTTCAAGACTGGCTCTTGCTCTTGCTATATTTGCTCTAACCATTTTCAAAATTAAAGGGCTTTATTTTTATTCTAGACCTGCGATCCTCTCCCATCACCAGATTGCTTGGAATATAATTGGTCAAGACAGAACAAAACCTGCTTTCTCCACCCCCAGTATCACTAAGCTTCTCATCATTATCAACCCAAGAGGACAGCAGGCTTGCTTTACATATATTGAACTCTAGGAAGGATGAGGTTTATGGGGCTCAGTATGTGCAGTACAGTTCCTTGCCAACTTTCTGGCTTACTTAGGTAGCCCTTCAGTAAAAGATTCACCACCTAAATAGCCGCATCTTTAAGGATCTACAAAAAACCAGTCACTCTCATGGATTTCTTTTAACATCAGATACGTTTAATCCTTGGAGAAAAAAGAACTTTAGAACTTCAGCTCTGCTACTCTAAAAGCAACGGTAATTGTCAGAAATACTATTTCAATAATTAGATAGTAGATACAATTAGAGCTGTGTTATTAAGTGTTAAAGGCACAATGTATAAAAACGCTCCCTACTCAATTGAATAAAGTTCCGACTTTTGGCTGAAACCCAATACACCTACCTCTTTGTGAGGACAGTCAGCATCCACTGAAAAGGTACCTGCTGTGGATGAATGGCAATAAATCTTGGATTCATTGGAACTCTAAATATGCCAGAACTCTGGGAGCCCAGAAACTTTTTCAGAAGACAAGAAAATCACAGTGAAATGTGTCTCATCTAGACTCTACATAAATCAAACACATTTTTTCTCTAACCACAGACTTCATGTTCCCTTCAATATCCTAAAAACTGTTCTAGGTAGGTTTATCTGGTTGCAGGAAATAGAAATGCAAGTAAATACTGGACTCACGGAAAGAATGCACAAGCACAGGACCCCCAGCCATGATGTGTTCACAAAACAGTAGAGCTCTCCTCTCTGTGTTCAGGATGCCACAAGATGCAGATAGATGATGCTGACTTGCTCTATCTCAGAGCTTCTAAACTGATGAAATCCTGGAGTTAGAAAAAAACAAAAACAAAAACAAAAACGTTTTTTACTACCTTTTAGAACTGAGGCAAGATAGTACTCAGAAGTTAAGTACATGGGTTTAGGAGTTATTCAGAACTGGTCTCAAGTTCAGCTCTACTACTTACTAACTGGTGCTTGTGGGAAGTTAATCATAATGATTTTCTTATTATTTCAATAGGCTTTTGGGAAACAGGTGGTGTTTGGTTACATGAATAAGTTCTTTAGAGATGATTTCTGATATTTTAGTGCACCCATCATCCAAGTAGTATACACTGTACCCAATGTGTCATCTTTTATCCCTTACCACCCTAATTCTTTCCCCTGAGTCCCTAAAGTTCAACTTATCATTTTCATGCCTTTGTGTCCTCATAGCTTAGCTCCCACATATGAGTAAGAACACATGATTGGTTTTCCATTCCTGAATAACTTCACCTACAATAATAGTTTCCAATTCCATCAAGGTTGCTGCATATGGCATTATTTAGTTCCATGACTAAGTGGTTTTCCATGGCATGTATGTACCATGTTGTCTTTATCCACTTAATGATTGACAGGCATTTGGGCTGGTTCTGTATTTTTGCAATTGCTACTCGTGCTGCTATAAACATGCATGTGCAAATATCTTTTTCGTATAATGACATCTTTTCCTCTGGGTCGATGGATTGCTGGATCAAATGGTAGATCCACTTTTTTAGTTCTTTAAGGAATCTCCATACACTTTTCCATAGTGGTTGTACTAGTTTACATTCCCACCAACAGTGTAAAACTGTTTCCTTTTCACCACATCCATGCCAACATCTATCATCTCTTTATATATTATCTTATAAAAAAGATAATAAATGCCAACATTTGTTGTTGCATCTCATCTCACTGCAACCTCTGCCTCCTGGGTTCAAGCAATTCTCCTACCTCAGTCTCCTGAGTAGCTGGGACTACAGGCATGCACCACCATGCCCAGCTAATGTTTGTACTTTTAGTAGAGATGGAGTTTCACCATATTGGCCAGGATGGTCTCGATCTCTTGACCTCATGATCCACCTGCCTCAGCCTCCCAAAGTGCTGTGATTACAGATGTGAGAGACACTACCCCCTGGCCTCTTTTAATTTTTTAATTACGGCCATTCTTGCAGGAGTAAGGTGGTATCACATTATGGTTTTGATTTGCATTTTCCTGAAAATTAGTGATGTTGAGCATTTTTCCATATGCTTATTGGCCATTTATACATTTTCTTTTGAGAATTGTCTATTCCTGTTCTTAGCCTATTTTTTGATGGGATTTTTTTCCTTGCTGATTTGTTTGAGGTTTTTGTAGAATCTGAGTAAGAGTCCTTTGTCAGATGTAGACCGTGAAGATTTTCTCCCACTCTGTGTGTTGTCTGTTAACTCTGTCGCTTTTGCTGTCCAGAAGCTTTTTAGTTTAATTAAGTGTCATCTATTTATCTATGATTTTGTTGCTGGCTTTGGGGTTCTTGGTCATGAAGTCTTTGCCTAAGCCAATGTCTAGAATGGTTTTTCTGATGTTAAGCTTTAGAATCTTTATGGTTTCAGGCCCTAGTTTCAAGTGTTGAATTCTCCTTGAGTTGATTTTTGTATAAGGTGAGAGATAAGTATTCAGCTTCATTCTCCTACATGTAGCGTGCCAATTATCCCAGCACCACTTGTTAAATAGGGTGTCGTTTTCCTACTTTATGTTTTTGTTTGCTTTGTTGATGTTCAGTTGGCCATAAGTATTTGGCTCTATTTCTGTGTTCTCTATTCTGTTCCATCAGTCTATATGCCTATTTTTATAGCAGTACCATGTTGTTTTGGTGATTATGGCCTTATAGTTTGAGGTTGGGTATGTAATGCCTCCAGATTTGTTCTTTTTGCTTAGTCTTGCTTTGGCTATGTGGGCTCTTTCTGCATATGAATTTTAGGGTTGCTTTTTCTAGTTCTGTGAAGAATGATGGTGATATTTTGATGGGAATTTCAATGAATTTATAAATTGCTTTTGGCAGTATGGTCATTTTCACAACATTTATTCTACCCATCCATGAGCATGGGATACATTTCCACCTGTTTGTGTCATCTATCATTTCTCTCAGCAGTGTTTTGTAGTTGCCCTTGTAAAGGTCTTTCATGTCCTTGGTTAGGTATATTCCTAAGTATTTTTTTTTTCTTTTGGCAGCATTTTAAAGGGAATTGAGTTCTTTGATTCTCACCTTGGTCTCTGTCAGTTTATAGTAGGACTACTAATTTGTAAACATCAATTTTGTATGCTGAAACTTTGCTGAATTCGTTTACCAGTTCTAGGACTTTTTTGAATGAGTCTTTAGGGTTTTCAAGGTATACGATCATGTCATCAGCAAACAGTGACCGTTTGACTTCCTCTTTATTGATATGGATGCCCTTTATTTCTTTCTCTTGTCTGATTTCTCTAGCTCGGACTTTCAGACTGCATTGAATAGAAGTGGTGAAAATGGGCATCTTTGTCTAGTTCTAGTTCTCAGGGGGAATGCTTTCAACTATTCCCTGTTCAGTATAATGTTGGCTGTGGGTTTGTCAAAGATGGCTTTTATTACCTAAAGGTATGTCCCTTCTATGCCAATTTAGCCAAGAGTTTTAATCATAAAGGGATGCTGCCTCTATTGAGATGATCATGTGATTTTTGTTTTTAATTCTGTTTATGTGATTTATCACATTTATTGACTTGAGGATATTAAAACATCCCTGCCTACCTGGTATGAAACCCACCTGTTCATGGTGGATTGTCTTCAGTATGCTGCTGGATTTGGTTTGCTAGCATTTTGCTGAGGATTTTTGTTTCTATGTTCATCGGGGATATTGGTCTGAAGTTTTCTTTTCTTGTTATGTCCTTTCCTGGTTTCAGTATTAGGGTGATACAGGATTCATATAATTATTTAGAAAGGATTTCCTCTTTCTCTATCTTTTGAAATAGTGTCAATAGGATTAGTACCAATTCTTCTTTGAATGTCTGATAGTATTCAGCTGTGAATTCATCTGGTCCCGGACTTTTTTGTTAGTAACTTTTTAGTTACCATTTCCATCTTGCTGCTTATGATTGGTCTGTTCAGAGTTTCTGTATCTTCCTATTTTAATCTAGGAGGGTTGTATATTTCCAGGAGTTTATCCGTCTCCTCTAGGTTTTCTAGTTTATGCCCACAAGGATGTTCATAGTAGCCATAAATAATCTTTTGTATTTCTGTGGTATCAGTTGTAGCATCTCCTGTTTTGTTTCTAATTGAGCTTATTTGGATCTTCCGTCTTCTTGGTTAACCTCACTAACAGTCTATCAATTTCATTTATTTTTTCAAAGAACCACCTTTTTGTTTCATTTATTTTGTATTGTTTTTTGTTAGTTTGATTTTTTCCATTTCATTTACTTCTGCTCTGATCTTCGTTATTTCTTTTCATCTGCTGTGTTTGAGTTTGGTTTCTTCTTGTTTCTCTAGCTCCTTAACGTGTGACTTTAGATTATCTATTTGTGCTCTTTTAGACTCTTTGATATAGGCATTTAATGTATAAACTTTCCTCTTAGCACCATTTTTGCTGTATCCCAGATGTTTTGATAGGTTTTTTCACTATTGTTATTCAGTTCAAATAATTTTTTAATTTCCATTTTGATTTCATCGTTGAGCCAATGAACATTCCAAAGGTTAATTTCCACATATTTGCACGGTTTTGACGGTTCCTTTTGGAGTTGATTTCCAATTTTATTCCATTGTGGTCTGACAGAGTAATTGACATAATTTTGATTTTCTAAAATTTGCTGTGACTTGTTTTGTGGCTTATCTTGTGATCTATCTTGGAGAGTCTTTCATGTACTAATGAACAGAATGTATATTCTGCAGTTGGTGGGGAGAATGTTCTGTAAATATCTGTTAAGTCCATTTGTTGTAGGATATTGTTTAAGTCCATTGTTTCTTTCTGTCTAGATGACTTATTACTGTTGTCAGTGGAGTATTAAAGTCCCCCACTATTATTGTGGTGCCATCTATCTCTTGTCTTAGGTCTAATAGTAATCGTTTTATACATTTTGGAGCTGCAGTGTTAGGTGCGTATATATTTAGATTTGTAGTATTTTCCTGTTGAACTAGTTCCTATATCATTATATAATGTCCATCTCTGATCTATTTATTTATTTATGTATTTATTTTGAGATGGAGTTTTGCTATTGTTGGCCCAGGCTGGAGTGCAATGGCATGATCTCAGCTCACTACAACCTCTGCCTCCCAGGTTCCAGCAATTCTCCTGCCTCAGCCTCCCCAGTAGCTGAGATTACAAGTACCCACGACCACATCCAGCTAATTTTTGTATTTTTAGTAGAGATGGCATTTCACCACATTGGCATGTCTGGTCTCGAACTCCTGACCTCAGGTGATCTGCCCACCTCAGCCTCCCAAAGTGCTGGGATTACAGGCATGAGCCACTGCACCCAGCCCCTCTTTCACTTTTCTAATGGCTGTTGCTTTACAGTTTATTTTGTCTGATATAAGAATAGGTACTCCTGTTCATTTTTTGGTGTCCATTTGCCTAGAATATCTTTTTCTACCCCTTTCCTAAGTGTATGTGTGTCCTTATGTTTTAGGTGAGTCTCTTAAGGACAGCAGAAACTTGGTCAGTGAATTTGTATCCATTCTGTATTTTTTAAGTGGAGCATTTAGGCCATTTACATTCAACATTGGTATTGAGATGTGAGGTACTATTCCATTCATCATGCTATTTGTTGCCTGAATACCTTGATTTTCTTTTTCACTGTGTTGCTGTTTTATAAGTCCTGTGAGATTTTTGCTTTAAGGAGGTTAGCTTTGGCATATTTCAAGGATTTGATTCAAGATTTAGAGCTTCTCTTAGCAGTTTCTGTAGTGCTGGCTTGGTAGTGGTAAATTTTCTCAGCATTTATTTGCCTGAAAAAGACTCTTTCTTTCACTTATGAAGCTTAGTTTCACTGGATACAAAATTCTTGGCTGATAATTGTTTTGTTTAAGGAGGCTAAAAATAGAACCCCAATCCCTTCTAGCTTGTAGGGTTTCAGTGGAGAAATTTGCTGGTAAACTGATAGGTTTTCCTTTATAGGTTACCTGATGCTTTTGCCTCACAGATCTTAAGATTTTTTTCTTCATCTTGACTTTAGATAACCTGATGACTACGTGTCTAGGCAATCATCTTTTTGCAATAACTTTCTCATGTGTGACTTGAGCTTTTTGTAGTTGGATGTTGACATAGTTTGCTGTGTTCCAACCCCAATCTCATCTTGAATTGTAGTTCCCATAATCCCCACCTGTCGTGGGAGGACCCGATGGGAGGTAGTTGAAGCATGGAGTGGTTTCCCCCATGTTATTTCTGTGATAGTAAGTTCATGATATGCGGTGGTTGTATAAGGGTCTTCCCCCTTTGTTCAGTTCTCATCCTTCTCCTTCCTGCCACCATGCAAAGAAGGATGTGTTTTCTTCCCCTTCTGTCATGATTACTAAAAGTTTCCCCGAGACCTCCCCAGCCCTGCAGAACTGTGAGTCAATTAAACCTCTTTTCCTTATAAAGTACCCAGTCTCAGAAAGTTCTTTATAGCAGCGTGAGAGGAGACAAATACAGTACATTGATATTGGTAAAGTGGGGTGCTGCTATAAGGATACCTCAAATTGCAAAAGTGACTTTGGAACTGGTTAATAGGCAGAGCTTGGAACAGTTTGGAGGGTTAAGAATAAGATAGTAAAACATGGGAAAGTTTGAAACTTCCTAGAGACTTGAAGGACTCAGAAGACGGAAAGATATGGGAAAGTTTGGAACTTCCTAGACATTTACTGAATGGCTTTGACCAAAATGTTTCCAGCGAGATAGACAATGAAGTCAAGGCTGAGGTCATCTCACATAGAGATGAGGAACTTGTTGTGAACTGGAGTAAAGGTGACTTGCTATGCAAAGAGACTGGCAGCATTTTGCCCTAAAGATCTGTGGGACCTTGAACTTGAGAGAGATGATTTGGGGTATCTGGCCAGGAAATTTCTAAGCAGCAAAGCATTCAAGAGGAAGCAGAGCATGAAAGTCTGGGAAATTTGCAGCCTGATAAGGCAATAGAAAAGAAAAATCCATTTTCTGAGGAGAAATTCAAGCCTGCTGCAGAAATTTGCATAAGTAATAAGGAGCTCAATGTTAATCACCAAGACAATGAGGAAAATGTCTCCAGACAGAGACCTTCACAGTCAGAGACCTTCACAGTCCAAACCTTCTTTCTAAGAGTGTCTCCAAGCCAGTAAACTTGTCCTTACCCAGTCTTATGTTCAAGAACCTTCAAACTATAGTACCTTGGGTGCTGTTGGTATTTGTTGGTACATGCTGACCAGGTCATGTAACTTCTTTGGAGTATAACACCTTTCTTTCCTTATCAGACCTACGACTTCCCAAACTGGTTCACTCTGTGATTTAACACTAAAATAGGCCTGGCAGCCAAGAGAATAGGTGAGGACTTATCTTGATGGCAAAGAGGTATTATTAACTTGTAGAAGATGGGCTCCATATATATTAACTAGCCTATGATGGCTTCTCACATAAAAAAGGAATGTCTCATCTCTCACTAGGGGAAAAGGCAATCTTTGCAAGCTGTAAGAGTTCAGAGAAGTCTGGGAAGCTGACATCTGGGAGGCAGCCAACAAGTTGTCCCTGTCCATTGCATTAGAATCTCAGTTTTCTTACCCAAAGCCCCGCCCCTAGCGTAACATCTCTGCCTTGGCTGTGTAACCAATCATCTTTGAAGCTCAGAACTCTCTTTAATCCTGAGTCTTGTCTTTTTTTTTGTTCTCCAATGCCTAAGATAAAGGCCTCTTTGTGGAGCTGATACCATTCCTTCTGAAAGTATTTCATATATCATCCTGAAACCAAAACCTGACAGAGATGCAACTATAAAAGAAAATTTCAGGCCAATATCCATGATGAATATTGATGCAAAATTCTTCAATAAAATACTGGCAAACTGAATGCAACAGCACATCAAAAAACCTACCCTTCATGATCAAGTTGGCTTCATCCCAGGGATGCAAGTCTGGTTCAACATCCACAAATCTATAAATGTAATCTATCACAGAAACAGAACCAAAGAAAAAAACCACATGATTATCTCAACAGATGCAAAGAAGGCCATCGACAAAAATCCAACAGCCCTTTATGCTAAAAACTCTCAATAAACTATACATTGATGGACCATATCTTAAAATAATAAGAGCTATTTATGACAAACACACAGCCAATAACATGCTGGATGGGCAAAAACTGGAAGTACTCCCTTTGAAATCTGGCACTAGACAAGGATGCCCTCTCTCACCATTCCTTTTCAACCATTTGGAAGTTCTGGCTTCGGCCATCAGGCAAGAGAAAGAAATAAAGTGTATTCAAATAGGAAGAGAGGACATCAAATTGCCCCTGTTTGCAGATTATATGACTGTATATTTAGAAAACCCCATCATCTCAGCCCAAAATCTCCTTAAGCTGATAAGCAACTAAGCAAAGTCTCAAGATTCGAAATCAATGCACAAAAATCACAAACATTCCTATACACCAATAATAGACAAGAGCAAATTCCCATTCACAATTGCTACAAAGAGAACAAAATATCTAGGAATACAACTAACAAGGGATGTGAAGAACCTCTTTAAGGAGAACTACAAACCACTGCTCAAGGAAATAAGAGAGGACACAAACAGATAGAAAAACATTCCATGCTCATGGTCAGGAAGAATCAATATTGTGAAAATGGCCATACTGCCCAAAGTAATTTATAGATTCAATGCTATCCCCATCAAGCTACCAATGACTTTCTTCACAGATTTGGAAAAAATCACTTAAGCTTCACATGGAACCAAAAAAGAGCCTGGAGCCTGCAGAGCCAAGACAATCCTAACCAAAAAAAAAAAAACAAAAAACAAAGCTGGAGGCATCATGCCGCCTGACTTCACACTATATTACAAAACAGCATGGTACTTGTACCAAAACAGAGATATAGACCAGAGGCCTTGGAGGCAACACCACACATCTACAACCATCTGATCTTTGACAAACCTGAAAAAAAGCAAGCAATGGGGAAAGTATTCCCTATTTAATACATGGTGTTGGGAAAACTGGCTAGCCATGTGCAGAAAGCAGACACTGGATCCCTTCCTTAACCTTATAAAAAATTAACTCTAGATGGATTAAAGATTTAAACATGAGGCTTAACACCATAAAAACCCTAGAAGAAAACCTAGACAATACCATTCAGAACACAGGCATGGGCAAGGATTTCATGACTAAAACACCAAAAGCATTGGCAACAAAAGCCAAAATAGACAAATGGGATCTAATTAAACTTAAGAGCTTCTGTACAGCAAATGAAACTATCACTAGAGTGAACCAGCAACCAACAGAATGGGAAAACATTTTTGCAAGCTACCCATCTGGTAAAGGGCTAATATCCAGAATCAACAGAGAACTTAAACTAATTTACAAGAAAAAAGCAAACAACCCTATGAAAAAGTAGGCCAAGGATATGAACAGACACTTTTCAAAAGAAGACATTTATGAAATCAACAAACATATAAAAGAAAATTCATCATCACTGGTCATTAGAGAAATGCAAATCAAAACCACATTAAGATATCATCTCACACCAATTAGAATGGCAATCATTAAAAAATCAGGAGACAACAGATGCTGGAGAGGATGTGGAGAAATCTGAACACTTTTACACTGTTGGTGGGAGTGTAAATTAGTTCAACTATTGTGGAAGACAGTGTGGCGATTCCTTAAGGATCTGGAAACAGAAATACCATTTGACCCAGCAATCCCATTACTGGGTATATACCCAACGGATTATAAATAGGTCTATTATAAAGACACATGCACAGGTATGTTTATTGCAGCACTGTTCACAATAGCAAAGACTTGGAACCAACCCAAATGCTCATCAATGATAGACTGGATAAAGAAAATGTGGGACATATACACCATGGAATACTATACAGCCACAAAAAAAGGATGAGTTCAGGTTCTTTGCAGGGACATAGGTGAAACTGGAAACCATCATTCTCAGCAAACTAACATAAGAACAGAAAACCAGACACCAAATGTTCTCACTCGTAAGTGGGTGTTGAACAATGAGAACACACAGACACAGGGAGGGGAACATCATACTCCAGGAGCTGGGGGGTGGGGTGCTAAGGGAGGAGTAGCAGGCGGTGGAGGCTTGGGGAGAGATAGCATTAGGAGATATACCTAATGTAGATGACAGTGCGATGGATGCAGCAAACCACCACCATGGCACGTGTATACCCATGTACAAACCTGCATGATCTGTACATGTTCCCCAGAACTTAAAGTATAATAAATAAATTTTTAAAAAGGACATGTGGAAGAGAGAAAAAAAAACCTCTTTATTAGCTACCAAACAAGACGTGTGACTTTGTTAGTTTTTTATTTTTAATTGCCTTAAGCTTTTCATTATTCCTCTAAAAGGCATTAATACAACTTAGTAACAATCAACCAATTCTCATTTTTCTTGTATTAATTGCTTCCCCTGTACTTTCCAAATGCCTAAATCATTGCATTGGAACATTCTCTCAATTCACCAGAGAAAGCTTTTGCAATCAGACCAACACCTCATGCCCAGAGACTATCTGTGCCCCCCTCATACCACCTGGGATGGCGATCTCATTGCCAGCCAGGCTGTGAGTGATCCAAGCCCAAAACCTCATCTTACCACCTGTTTTCTTTGAGCATTCTTGGAACCACCATCAGTTAGGTCCTCTGGGAATCAGATGCTGAGACAGAGTTAAAAATGCAAACAATAGCTTGAAGAGTAACACCTGTGAAAAGAGATGGGCGGAAGGGGGACTAGGTAAGGAGAGGTAGCAAAGTATAATGTATGTTAGAGACTAAGTCTCAGCCAGCCCGGTAAGAATCTCTGGAGCAAGAACTGTCCATTAGGGCAGTCCCAGCTCTGAGGCTGTAGCAGACTTGAAGAAGAAAACCACAGAAGGCTGCCAGCAAACCAGACTCCTTGCAACTAAGCATCAAGTCCTTTCTTGAAGGCGGAGCTGAGCAATGCATCTCTTTGTCTGCCATTGTGATATCTAAAATAATAAGGCTTTACCCCATATGTGGACCTGAATATATATTAATCTAATTAAGGCTAGACTGTCCCTAGCGAGCATTTGGACAGCACGGCTTAATGAGGGCCTGAACTCACCTCTAGAAGCTTCTCAGTTCCCCTCAGTTCTTTCCTAGGGTGTGCCCAGATATCTTCTTGGTATCTCAATATCTAAAAAGATTAGGTATAATCTTAGAGAGAGAAGCAAGTAAACACACCCCTACCTTTGAAACTGTGCTTATGTTTTAACTAGACTGCTCCGAAAAATGAGTCAAGTGGCCTACAATTGAGTCAACCAAAGAAACTAAGTCATGGCTACGAGTTCTCCAGTCACTCCAAATGTAGAACAGCTCCCAAGGTGGTATCTTTCAGGGCACACTGCACTGGTCACAGGAGAAACTGCTGAAGATAAAATCGCCTAAATTCTGACTTTATCATGTTTGTAGAACTTCGGAGAGTGGATAGAAAATTCTACAGTGCTGATACCAGAGTAGTGAAGACATTCATACGACAAGTTCCTACCTGAGAGATATTGCTTGATGGAGTAGCTCCTCAGGAGCTAAAAACAACATGATTTTTCAAGAGCTGTCTCATTTGTTGCCATTTTGGGAAAGCATTGAATAAGCATTTCCTCCCCCCTAAAAAAAAATGAATTTCTAGCAAGTAAGACTCAAATATCTTCTTTCAAGGAGAATTGTTGTTGATTTAAGAATGTCTCCAACCTGGATAGAAGAAGTACCTAAGTGTAACTGAACTCAGTGCTACTGTTAGCAAATAATGATCTGGTCCAAGTGCTCCCCAGAATATGAAGAAAGGTGTGGTGATCCCTGGAGGATATGGAGGAGGAAGAACTGGAAAAAAAAAATTGGGGATGCCATGTGGCCCCACAAAGCAGCAGAAGTCAAGGAAGAGATGGGGAGAATCAGGACTTGGCAAGTGCAGTTCCACTTAAGCTCAGAAGAACCACATGGGGCATGAACAATGAACATTCCCTGAGTATCTTCACCTCAGAAGTTGAGGTCACCAACTAAGCTGACAATTGAAGGGACCAGGGGGAATCGGTTTTGTCCTAAGATGGAGTCAAATGAGTAGCCATTTCCCAGATTCCCAAAGACCACAGAAAGTGAGCTCACTAGGGCTTTGGGGATAGAAATAAGTCCAAATATCAAGAAAGACAGTAACCCCAAGTTTGCAGCAGAAGCAGCAGCTCAGGACTGGCCACATACCCTGTGTACAATGAAAGGGGAAAAATGAAAGGGCAAGGCCTCTTGTTCAAACCAGACCCTTGCAAATAATCAAGATGCAATGACAGGGCACTAAGCCAAGTGCAGGGTCTTCTGTGCACCCCTGAAGAAGTTGGTTGTATTAGTTATTCATTGCCAAAGAAAGAGAATTAGGCTCTGTCTTTGAAGAAAGAAACATCAAAGAATTGGTGGACATATTTTTTTAAACTTCCACAGCTACCCTCTGGTTGAAAATTATTTACCCCTCCCACATGCAAAATGAACTCACCTCCCAAGACTCCTCAGAACTCTCATCCCCTTATGTCATCAACTCAAAATGCAGAACCTTGCCAAATCAAGTCCAAGTGTGTGTGACCCAAATCTGTTTAGTTATCTATTGCTGCATAACAAATTGCCCTAGAATTGAGTGGCTTAAAGCAATAAACATTTACCAGATCACAGTTTCTGTAGTCAGGAATCCAGCAGTGGCTTAACTGGGTGGTCTAGCTCAGGAACTCTCATGAAGCTTCAGTCAAGGTGTCAGTGAGGACCGCAGTCTTCTGAAGGTTTGACCGCAGACAGATAATCTACTTCCAATATGACTCACATACAGGACTATTGGCAGGCGGCCTTAGATCCTAGCCACACAGGCCTTTCCATAGAGCTGCTTAAGTGGGGAAACAGGCTTCTCCCAAAGTGGATGATCCAAGAAAGAGAAAGTCATAATGCCTTGTATGTCCTTTTCTCAGGCATCACAGTCACTTCTGCCATATTCTACTTGTTAGAAGCATGTCACTAAGTCTATCCCTCACTCAGAGGGAGGAAACTAAGTAAAGAAAGGCTATCAAAAAGTTTGAAGATTTATTTTTAAAACCACCACGCTGACCAATTCACTACTTAGAGCATTATTTAATTCAAGAATACTTTCCTATAAGAATATTATGAGTTCATGTCCTTTGCAGGGACACGGATGAAGCTAGAAGCCATCATTCTCAGCAAACTAACTCAGGAACAGAAAAACCAAACACCACACATTCTCACTCATAAGTGGGAGCTGAACAGTGAGAACACATGGACACAGAAAGGTGAACATCAAACACCCAGGTCTGTCAGGGGTGGGGGACAAGGGAAGGGAGAGCATTAGGACAAATGTCTAACGTATGCAGGGCTAAAAACCTAGATGACAGATTGATAGGTGCAGCAAATCACCATGGCATATATATCCCTATGTAACAAATCAGCACATGTATCCCAGAACTTAAAGTAAAACTTTAAAAACAAATAAAATATGTAGGTGAGGTTTTTAAAAATGATGAAATATAAAAGTGATACAATTTTGGGGCAATATCAACCTCCATATCTGGGTAATCATGTTCCAATAGAGATTACAAAAGTCACAAACAGGCAGTGTAGTATAATGGAACGAACACTAACCTAAACTTCAAGAATCTTGAGCAGGTGTCCCCAAACTATGGCCCGTGGGCCGCATGTGGCCCCCTGAGGCCATTGATCCGGCCCCCTGCCACATTTCAGGAAGGGGCACCTCTTTCACTGGTGGTCAGTGAGAGGAGCACAATATGTGGCAGCCCTCCAACGGTCTGAGGGACAGTGAACTGGCCCCCTGTGTAAAAAGTTTGGGGATGCCTGATCTTGAGTTATAATTTTGGTTTTGCCATTTTCTACTCATGTAACAATGGACAAAGAATTTGCTATGTTTAATCTCCTTGTCAAAGAAAGAGAATGAGATTGCTATCGGCACAAAATTTCTCACAGGATGTTCGAAGGAGCAAATAATATGTGCCAAGAGCCTAAACTGCATTTCTGCAATGAATCTTAGAGATCCAGCAATGTGTCTCTAAGCATGTAGAAAAGGAATATACTTTAGGAGTTAAAATCTCCCAAGCAATCAGGAAAAAATACCCATCAATTAACCCCTCAAGCCATAATTGGATGGAGGGAGGCAGGATTTCCAATCAACCCCACAGCTTCACTACTGGAAAAGAACTTAATCCCCTTTGTCAATTTTACTTTGAAAAATCCTGGGTGAAAACCAGAATCTTGAGTCTTGGGATTCTTGAATATTAAAGCTACCCCTGGACCCAGTAACTGTGACCAGGTAGGCACAGTTTTGTCATTTAAAATGTAGTCCCTTTAAAACATTTGGAGCCCAGGAGCCTGCAATGTGTAAGGATTTGGTAGGTCCTACATGTATTAGAACCATGGAAGAAGAGGAAAAGAATTCTGGGCAAATAGAACAATAGTTGCACTTTTTTATTTTTATTTTTGAGACCAAGTCTCACTCTGCTGCCCAGGCTGGAGTGTAGTGGCATAATCTCAACTCACCACAACCTCCGCCTCCCAGGTTCAAGTGATTCTCCTGCCTCAGCCTCCTGAGTAGCTGGGAATACGGGGACTACAGCTGCGTTCCACCATGCCCAACTAATTTTTGTATTTTTAGTAGGGATGGACTTCCACTATGTTGGCCAGGCTGGTCTCAAATTCCTGCCCTCGTGATCCACTCCCTTGCCCCCTAAAGTGCTGTGATTTCAGGCATGAGCCACCACGCCCGTCCAATATAGTTGTACTTTTTAGAAATAAGAAATAATGAAAGCTCAGGCAAAGTAAAAACCTGAGGTCCTTGAAAGGAACTTAAAATATAAGGCCACTCCATCCCATGCCCGAGTTTCAAGGTAAGAAAAATGCAAGAAGAATATGTTCTACCCACTGAATTTGATGACAGATAAAGCAAAGCGACTGCAATCCCAGTATGGGTAATGTGGAGTGGGAAGTCTCTTGGGTAAGGAAGAATATTATCAGACCACAGAAAGGGAGCCTCAGGTACCAGGGGTGCCCTGAGCTAGGCAAGTGACGCAAGCATTTGGGGGCTCTCAGGGTGAGTATCTGGATGAGATTGGAGGTATTTGGGAACAAAGATAGTAGAGACACTGCTGGTAACTGCTGTGAGTCATAACAAAATCTATTAACATTGATATATGCCTCAATTACATTGCCTAGGCTGTTGTTGCTTGGGAAACCACTGACTACTGAAATAATAATGCCAAAGAGCTAAACAAATTAAAAGTATCCATTTTAAAAGTGATAGGGAACATCTATTAAAAGGAGGCAGAAGGGAATCAGCATTTATAGTGCAACTACCATGTCCCACCTCTAAACCAGGAGTTTTATGTTATATTCATTTAATCTTCAGAAGCCATCTATGTGGGCACAGAAAGTAAGCTCCCCGAGGGCTGAGCTTTTGTCCATTTGGTCACTGTTGTATCCTCAGAATCTAGAACAATGCCTACAACTTAGAAAGCACTGAATAAATATTTGTTTAAAACTATGAATAATCATCTTTGTTTCTCAGATGGAAAAACTGAGATACAGATAGAGTAATTAAATTGCTAAAAGTGACACAGCTGGCCAACACTTCTTAAACACAATCGATATATATCAAAGCCTACCTCTTGGGAAGTTGTTTTCTACTAAAAGAGAACTTGTAAAAAAATTCTGACTTCGTTTATCATTTAAAATCTGCACACTTCCAAAAAGAATTGGAATGACCTAGCATATGATTTGCCACACTACTGACTTCATCATTCAGAAAGTTAAGAAAATAGATACTCCATATTTTGATCAATAAGAAAGTATTAGCTCATGAAACAGTTGTGATACAAATCTTAAGAACCATATTATATGCCATAATACACGATAAGAAATTTGGTTTAACGGGATGTGTACCCGAGATACTTGCTGAATGTAAGTGAAATCACAGGGTTAGACTATCTAAAGGGGGGGAAAGAAAAAAAACTCCAAGATTAGTGATTCTCAAAATTTAACAAAAAACAAACAAATAAAAACTACCAAGGCAAATTTACCTGGAGAGAGTTAAATGGGCAAAATAATTAAAAAAAAAAAAAAAAAAAAAAAGACCGAACCCTGCCCTAATCACAAGCAATCACAGCCTAGCAAGGAGTAACAAGTAATAGCAGTTTGCCTCTGAGATAGGGCTAGGGTACGGAGAGAGGGCCCAGGTACAGGCATGCAAGATTCAGTGGAAGCTGAGAGGATAGGAATTCTGAGAAAAACCCTGCTGCAGCCTCAAGGCCCACACGGAATACAATGTATCAGCAGTTTAACAATGAAGAAATTTGAAGTCTATGGTGGACTGAACATAACTATAACAACAACCCAGAAAACAGCTGGAATGTTGGCTGGATTAACTCAAGCACCCTGCACTAAAAGCCTAACATAAGAAGAGAACTGCCCATTTTCAGGCACAAATTTTGTTCCCTTCATTCTCACTATTTTACACACGTGTAGAATTCAATTTTTAAAATATGAGAAATGCAGAAAAGAAACACACACACACTCATGCATTGTCCAGAAATAAACCAATCAAGCCAGCTGTTGGAACTATCCAATGTGAATTTTAAGTTAATAATTAATAATATGTTAAAAATATTTAGTGGTGAGTGTGGACACTATGCATGAACAAATGAGGAATTTCAGGAAAAAGATGGCAACTATTTAAAAGAATCAAATGAAAATACAAATAAAAAACACATTAGAGATGAAAACTTCCTTCAACAGTTTTATGAGTAGACTAGACACATTGTAAAGGAACTTGAATATAAAGAAAATGTATCCAAATGGAAAACAAAGAGTAAAGGAGTGTTAAAAAAACAAACAAACAAACAAAAAAAACAGAGCACAGAGCCTTTAAGAGCTATGCAGGAAAAAATCAAATGACCTAATATATGTAAACCTGGAGTTCCCCACAAAAAAGGAGCAAGATAAGAATGAGGGAAAAGAAGTATTTGAAGAGTATTACTTGATAATTCTCCAAAATTAATGAAAGATAAACCACAGATAGGGAAATCTCAGAGAAAGTAAAACAGGATCTATTTTTCTAACAAAATTCAACACACATGATAGTTAACATAGTAAAAACAAAGATAAAGAGAAGATTTTGAGGACAATCAGAAAAAAATTACACATACAGGAAAGATAAGAATTATGACAGAAATTTTATCAAAAATTATGCAAGCCATAAGACAAAGTGAAATCTTTAAATAAAGAAAAATAAAAAGAAAATTTGGTCATTCCAAAATTCTATGTACAGCAAAATGGTCTTTCAAAAATGAAGGAGAGAAAGATTTTTTTCAGACAAACAAAAGATAAAATAATTCAGTTCCAGCAAATCTGTACTACTATAAATGCTAAAGGAAATTCTTCAGGCAGAAAGAGATGAAAATTTAGATATATACGAATAAAGCAAGAGCATTGGATATAGTTCTTTAAAATGCGAGTAAATATAATTTTTCTTATTTTTGTAATTTCTTTCAAACATAATTAGCTGCTTAAAGTAAAAGAAATCAAAATATATTCTGAGTTTTACAGTATACAAAAAAGTAAAACAGTAGCAAAAAGTAAAACAAGAGGGGAGAAATGAAAGTGTACTGATGCAACGTCCTTACACTATATTATTTAAAGATAGGTTGTAATAAACTAAAGATATATATATACATACACACACATACATAATGTATATTTTAAATTCTCAAGAAACAAGTAAAAACTAAAACAAAGTACAATTATATCTATATGCATATATATAGTGTGTATACATGTACGTGTGTGTAGAAATATACACAAAAGATTGATAGGTTAGATAGATAGATAGATAGATAGATAGATACATAGATAGATACATAGATAGAAAACTATATCTCCATAATGGAGATAAAATGGAATCCCATAAAATGCTCAATTAAAACAAAAGCAGAATGGAAAAGAGAGGGAAAAGGAGCAAAGTAAAGATGAAACAAATAGAAAACAACTAGCAAAAGAACGGATTTAAATCCAACCATATAAATAATTTCATTTAATATAAATGCTCTAGGGGCTGGACACAATGACATGCCTATAATCCCAGCACTTTGGAAGGCCAAGGCAGGAGGATCAATTGAGGCTACAAGTTCAAGAACAGCCTGGGCAACACAGTGAGACCCATCTGTAAAAAAATGTTTTTAAACTAGCCATGCATGTTGGCATGCACCTGTAGTCCTAGCTGTTTAGAAGGCTGAGGCCAGAAGATCGCTTGAGCCCAACGGTTTGTGGTTACAGTGAGCTATGATTGTGCCCCACATTCCAGCCTAAATGACAGAGCAAGACTTTGTCTCTTAAAATATACATGTGTGTGTAAGCAAAAACCAACTATATTCTATCTATAATAAACTTGCCTTAAATATATAGATCAGTTAGAAGTAAGCTGATGGACAAAGATATACTATGCACACAATAAGCATAAGAAAGCTTGGTTAAGACAAAAGAGACTTTGGAAAAGGACCATTACTGGAGATGAACAGACACATTCCATAATGATAAAAGGGTCAATTTGAAAATTTCCTTCCCCCCTTTTTTTCCATAACATATATGTAATAATGTTTATTACATATATGTTATAAACCTCACAATTCCTTTTTTTCAATTTATCTAGCCTTTTTATACATATAGTACCATGGAGTACTATACAAAATAGTATATGATAGGATACCTTTTTATCAAAATATTTTAACTAATATGTAAAGAATAAAGAGTAAATAACTACCTTGCTACTCCCAATAAACTAATGGATCTGGATACTGAATATCAACCACTGCTATGATCGCAAAAATATAATTAGACATTACGAGCCTTTTGATCAAAGATTATGCAAACTCCTATAATCTTGCTAGAGAGATCGATCATAAATCTGATAAACGCTTTGCATCAGCTGCCAGCTTGCAGGAAATTCAAAGTACGGGGGAGCATGATGAACTGCACCCTAAGTATCCCATCAACAGAATCCACACTATGGATAATGCTCCAGGTCAAATGCCTCAGATTTTTCAACTGACAAATTATAAGGAAAATAAAGTTATGAAGGGTGCCCTGTAAATCGAAATAGACTTAAGCAAATAAAAATGGGCAAGACTAAACTACAGTATCTAGGAATACAAGAAAAGTCCAGTGGGTGACAATTTTTGAGAGGGAAAGAGGCTGGACATTGTAACAGGCACATGGAAGACTTCTGGGGTCAATGATACAGTTCTGTTTCCTAACTTGGGTGATAGTTTCAAGAGAACGTGCCTTATAAAACCTCATTAAACCACATACTTGCTTTGTGTGGCTCTCATGAGCTGTGCTTTCATTTACAATAGTAACATTAACAAAAATAGCAATGTGACACAGGAATGAAAAATATTTAAATAAATGTTGGAAAATGAGGATTGACAAATAATAGATCCTGAAGAAAGCCTAAAATCCCTCAGGATAGTGTATAATAAATTCAAAGCAAAACTATAAACAAGAAAAAACAGACTCACACTTGGAGCACAAGGATTAATGCTACAGGTTTCTATGATAATAGAAATGAGAGGCATTCTACATTCTGCCTTTACTTAAGGAGTTGGATCGTTGGTCCTGCCTAACCAGAACTGTTCTGTCTGTTTAATTCAAAGTTCAAAACTAGTAGAAAGTGCTCCCTAAGAATGAAAACAAACCTAAGAAAAGAAGTTTATTTGGGTCACAGTTCTGCAGGCTGTACAAGAAGCATGGTGCCAGCATCTGCCTCTGTTCAGGACCTCAGGAAGCTTTCAATCTTGGAAGAAGGCAAAGGGTGAGCAAGTGTGTCACATGGCAAGAAAGAAAGCAAGAGAGATGTTTAAAAGCCTCTTTTAAACAACTAGCTCTCACATGAACTAATAGAGCAAGGACTCACTCTTGGTTCTAGTCTTGGGACCACACCAAGCCATTCATGAAGGATCCACCCCCATGACCCAAACACCTCCCACTTTTCAAAGAATTAGGGAGTATTTTTACTAGTACTGCACTCCCTAAGAATTTGTATTTCCAGATTTAAATAAATTACATCTCAGGGTACAAAAGTAAAGTGACTAAAGGAATGCTGTCAACCAGCTCTGAGGAACCACAGAGAGGGACTCACTCCCCTGTTTAGAGTGGCTTGTTTAGAATCAAGAAAACTAGGTTAAATTGGAAATTAGGAAGGTCTTTGAACAACTACTCAAACTATGCAACCACGTTTCCTGTTACATGTATTTATATATACATAATAGCAACTACATGAAGGTTACTTGTCAAGAACCAAAGCATCACAGGCACCTTCCCTAAAGCAAGAGAGCTGACCATTTCTATCTTTCCATTGCTGTAGCCACAGTATTTGATTCATTACATGCTAAATGGTGATATGAATATATGCATTGTAATTCTTCAAATATTAAGCATTTAGTGCTTTTAGCTTTTATTTTCTCCATTGGACTTAAGAAGCTTGATGAGTCCGAAGGATTGGCTAAACATCAATATTTGCGGCTGCCATTATGATTGTTTTATAATATTATTTTTATTCTCACAATGTAGAGTAAGAGAGCAGAAGTCAGAAAACCTGAACTCTGTCATTAAAGACTGAACTCTGTCATTAACTTTTTCTTTGAACCAGGTTGAAGCACTCAGAATGTCCATTCCTTTACTGCTGTGGCTCAGCTAAACCAGCATACTTTCTTAACAATGAAATTTTTCAGGGCAGTCTTCATTTTAAATCTTCAGTTGTTTCTATAAATCATAAAACTATGCTGGAAATTGCATTATGTACACATCTAAATTTGTCTTTTATATGCCTTCTTAGACCCAAAAACAACAACAACAAAATCTTCTTGCCAAACTGTATGTCCCAATTTTTATTTAAAAATAAACCATTCATTCATCACCAAAATATCTAGGTCTTGTACCACCAAAAATTCACCTGAATGCCATAGTTTCCTCTCTCCAAACCCATGACAGATACTGTTAGTGGAAGACAGAACTCTGCCACCGAAGCCTCTTTCTACTCAGAATCCTCAAAGTAATATAATCTTCAAGGCTAAGAGTCACTGTCCATCAATTATTCATTTGTACTAACTTTTGAAAGTTTATTTATACTAAGATTTTATTGTCTGACAGATTAATGTAGTGCGCCTTATAGGTATCTCTTCCCTAGATATCTGTATGCCAAGATACCTGTATTTTAAATCTCATCCTGCACAGTAAATGTATTTGAAAAAGAAGACACCTGTGTGGATGTGGATAGTCTCTTTATCCAAGTACTGTACCTCTAACTAAAAAATTTTGGAAGTTTAAGTAGACAGGCAAAACAGAACTAAGAGTTCTCCTGGGTCTTCAAATGGAATCAAGTGGGAAACCCCAGGTCCACATGTGCCCAAGACAATCCCAGTGAATAAGTTAAAAAATTCTCCATATTGGGAGAAATAAAGTTGCTAATTCATAAATTCATCTCTTATCTATTATAGAATACAAAGATGTAAGGCATTCAACATTCATCAGGATTACCTAGTTCTCTCGGGTGTCCAGAAGGCTTAGAAAGAATGGAAATGTACTCCTACTCCCTACATCTTATCACACTGTCAAAAATGTGTGCACACATGAATCATGCCCATAAAAGATGATTTGCAGATGTATTTATTATAACTGAGCTATTTCAGAAAATGTTTGGTGTCTGGGGGATTATTTTAAGAATAATAATTAGCATGCATGCACCACCTTCACAAGTACTGTATTAGCAATGCTGTTTAATTGCTGAATTTATAATGTCACATTTTATGACTTCAAAGAAAGATTGAGACAATATTCAAAGTTGGCTGACACTTCTAAAAAGCATCACTGAACTGTCAGAGGGCAGTTTACAGGGATAATAATAGTAACATGAAACTTTTTTATCAATTGCTGTAACTTTCCATTACAGCCCCGATTTCAAACATTGAATTTCAGGCCACAGAGGGTAGTCTGGTTCCTTAGTAAATGTATAGTGTGGATGATTTTCGGAATTTAAATTTAAAATATAGTAGGCTATTTTCCTTTGAACATACACAAAAAAGACATGTTGCCAATTTCGGACTGTATTCAATGACCATAAACCAAGATGGTATTTTCATAAGCTTTTTCATTTTCATCATAATAAGAATACACAAATGTAAAGCAAACTCTTTTTTGTGCTTTGACTCCCAACTTGGAAGTATAAAGGTAATTGCAGAATCTAGGTCCTATTGCTTAGCACACAGAAAGCCAATCACTGAGACAATGAGTATTGTCATGGAAGAAGGATTTAGTCAGGTGCTACAGCTAAGTACTACAGGATATGAGTCTCAAATCCATCTCCTTGACTGACTTAAAACTATGGGTTTATATAGCAGGGAAGAAATGTAATTATGTGCAGATTAACAGGAATTAGGGAGGGGAAGGAAATCATGAAGAATGAGGACTTCAGCTTCTGGTTGTCTGGATGTGGTCATCTGGTGAGTTTCAGTTCCTTGATACTATCTGGGAGGCCTGATGATTTCCTGAGAAAGAAACTCAGATATGACAAATGCAACTTTCTCAACTTTTAAGACTGAAAGGGACAATTTCTATGTTCATTCAAAATAAACCATAAACATCAGTTCTATGGGACAACTGAGCTGGTTTTAATTTTATTTATAAAAAGTGTTTAAGTTAAATGAATGTTTGATGAAAGAATTGGACCTCCAGGGAAAATGAACGGTTTGCTAAAGTACGCCCAGCTAGCGACAGTAGAACTTGGACTTCAATCCAGGCTTGTAAATCTTAAAAAAGATTGCCAAGGGGTTGCAAAAGTTAATATTCTACAAACGCAAGAAAGGCATCCTTTCTATGTTCTAAGCCATCTTTACACATTAAGTCCAAGAACTAATGGCCTCCCTAAGTCAAGAATAAATTCATATGCTAGGTACAGAGATCTTTTTTTTTCTTTTTGATTTTCCTAAAGAGAGGTTGTTGGGTTTGATTTTGGCTCATTGCTTCTTTTTATGCCTTCTGAAGGACTAGATTGAAGAACTCCTCCACAAGAACTAGGAGCCAGGGCATCTTTGTTTTGTTTAAAACATTGCTGTGAAGGAAATAAAACTAGGGATGTTACTGGCTGCTCTAAAGTTATGCCTCTCAAAAATACATGATCTGCTTCCACAGAGCTCAGCTCATCAGTCTGCAGAGCAATTTGGTACTTTTATCAGGAAGAGTGATTACTACATCAGTAGTTGCTGGAAACAGCTTCTATTGTCCTGATTATTCATTGTCAAGAATTTCTTGTAATCAGATCAGTGAAACATTGTTATCCTAGAGCAGTCCCCTCAGAATCACCCTGTTATCTGTAAGCTTGTGCAGAGGAGGGTTTAGCCTATACTGTTTGAACACAGAAATACAAGTCATCCAAATTGCTTCAGCTGTTCCTGCTGAAAATGACATCCTTGAACCAGTTTCCTCCACCCATTGAACCCAACTATCGAAAGAACAATATTGAAGTGTAAAGTCAGGGGGCCATATGCTTGAGTTAATATGTACATGTTGGATTAGATAAGCAACCATTATGTCCAGGAAACCTAAAAGTATCTTTCATTCCCAAAAAGCAGTGATAACAAAGAGGATGGTTAGAGAAGAAAAAAGTTAGTAAGTCATCAGAGGTTGTTGTTCAGAAAGGCTGTGTTTCCTGAGTAGCCTTTGTTTCATGCAACTGAAACAAAGAGAAGCAGCATTTCAGAATATGGAACTCAAGCGAAACACTTCTAAGACCTCCTGAATAGCCAAATAAAGACAAGAGGTCAAGGATAGGCAGGGTCCAGCAATCAGAACTGAGATTTGTGTCCGAAATTGTACACTTCAATACTGTGTTTGCCTAGTGCATACCTAGTGCATACTTGTCATTGTCTGTACGTGGTCATCTGGTGAGTTTCAGTTCCTTGATACTATCTGGGAGCCCTGATGGTTGGTTTCCTGAGATAGGAACTCAGATAAGACAAATGCAACTTTCTCAAATTCATCATACAAGATATTTCATCATACAAGATGCCTACCTTGTTCCATTCTCAATGACCACAGTTGACCACCATTCTAATGACATTCTCAAGACCACAGTTTAGCAGGTTTCATTGTACTCTAAAAGCCTGCATGTGGAATATGTAGTTTTGTTAAGACTTTGGATGGTGGAGGTCAAAGGAAATTGAGTTCAGTTTCCAGGCCAAGCCTGGACAGAAGAGTTTCGCACTTGGAAGTAGCAAAGGAAGAATCTCTGACTCGACCACCAAAGCCTTACCCAGTGAATTAATGTCATAGCCTGAGGAGGCCAAGGCCAGTGAACTAGCCATCTCTCACATGTTGGTGATCCAGATAGTTCCATCCATCACACCATATATTTGCTCCAGAGGACTGTTTGGCAACCCTTTGTTGTATAGTTGGGCATCCATCTGCCAAAAAACAACATGAAGTTGACTCCATAATCCCATTCAAATTGCAGAGGCACTGGCTACACTCATCAGATGTGTGTGAGCAAGTTAGCCACGACTGGTTTGGATCCCTGAAAAATGCCAATAATGACAATAGTAAGAATAATAGTAGCAAATATTTATTTGGCATTTATTAGATGTCAGGCACTGTTCTAAGTACTTTCATGTATTAACCTCTCTGGGCCCCACTCATCTCACATGTATAATAAGACTGATAATAGTACCTGTGCCCTTGAGATATTATAAGAAGTAAATGGGTTCTAAAATGTGCCATGTTTAACACCTTTCTCAGGCACATCACATGGGAGCTGGGGGTGTTACTGCTTTTTTTTTTTTTTTTGGAGATGGCATCTCACTCTGTCACCCATGCTAGAGTGCAGTAGCACAATCTTGGTTCACTGTAACCTCCTCCTCCTGGGTTCAAGCAATTCTCCTGCCTCAGCCTCCTGAGTAGCTAGGACTACAGGTGCATGCCACCACACCCGACTGATTTTTTGTATTTTAGTAGAGATGGGGTTTCACTATGTTGCCCAGGCTGGTCTTGGACTCCTAAGCTCAGGCAATCGGCCCTCCTAAGCCTCCCAAAGTGCTTACAGGCGTGATTACAGGTGTGAGACACCTTGCCCAGCCATTATTACATATTAAGAAATCAAGCAGTTTGATTCTAGAATCTGAGCTTTTAGCCACTTGTATTAACCACTTGTCTAACTTCTATAAACTTGATATTTTCAATCTGTCCTACATGCATATGTCAAACACATTTCATTCTAGACAACCCAATAATATGTCTGAGTCATGCTGCCTTGTTCTCCTGCCTCTCTTGTCAACTGACATCCCCACTTCCTTTATCTGGAGGAGTCCCCCTCCGAGGTAATGCTTTTGAAATAAAAACAACCAACCCAGAGATCACAGCCCCAAACCACATCTCTTACTGGGCTTTCACATTCCAAGCCACTATGTCCCTCCCCTAATTACCCTATGGCCAAATACCAGACAGGTAGGGATAGCCTCTATCCCTCAGAGCCCATTGAAATTATTAAATTAGCCAATCCTAAGTTCCCCAAGCTTTTCCCAATGAAAACACAACAAAGGCTCTTGCCCACAATTCTCGCCTCTTCCTCTGCCTCCTGACTCACCCCAGATGGGACCCTCATGGTGTGGCATGTCCCCTACTCTTGGGAACTGTGTGATAAACCATCTTTTCAATGGCAATTGCCTCCTACTCCATTGGCCTTACTATATCACAAATTTTCTATTGATACACATGTTCAAAAATATCACTGTACCCAGCAAATAAGTGCCTATGAATCAGACTGGGAATGCCTGCTGCGTACTCAGTTCAATTCATCTCTGAAGCTTTTCTTGCTTCCTGTGATTACCAAGTGGAATGCCAAAGAAACTACTTTTGTTTGAGAAGAGCCTGGGGATACTTCCCTAAACTGACGTCTACGATCCTTGGCCTCATCTTGTAATAGTGTTTCCTTCTCAGCCCCCGTTTTTAAGTACAGTACTGCTAAGGTTGCTGTACATCTTCAAAATATATAAAGATATAAATTAAACATGTAAACGTGCCTGTTCTAGGAGAAGAAACTATTAAAATTTGGAGATCTCCCACTGGATATATTTGGGTTCTTCTTGCTTGATATTTACCTGGATAGGTAGATATGAATCTAAAAACTAGAGGGAAAAACCTGTTCCTTGGCATCCTACATAAGGCAAAGGAAAGTTATGATTGAATATATGAAAAGCCTAAAGAGGGTATTAAACAGGGTCAGAATGTTACTCTGCCTTCTGCTAACATAGGGCAGACAGCCGCCACAAGGGCTTGGTCTCTACAATGGGCTGCAGACAAAATCCCCCGAGTAGATGCCAATCTGCAAGCCAGCTCAAAATCCCAGAAGTGCTTGAGTCATGTTCTGAATTCAGAAGAACTAGCTGTATAAGGAATTATCTGACAGAACAGATAATATATGAAGATAGTATGACATGGTATTTGAAAGGAAACAAATCCTGAATAAAATCCTTTGGCTACTCTCTAACTCTAGAAGTCTTAAAATGTACATCTTGTAATCAGAAGAATCAAAGTACAGTCATGCCTAAGGAGGGAGGTCCTCCTTGTGTTGACATTCATTGAGACAGGCTACCCGTGGATACCTGGTACAGAATGACACACAAGCAAATTTTAAAATCATAGTATCACTGCAAGGCAATTTGCTAAAATGAAACATTGGGACCCCACCACATCTAACTTGCTTCTTCATTTAAGTAAATTGTATTCATGAGAAAATGCTTTATTTGCATCAATGGCATATGCATCGAATACCAGATTTATCTCCATTCAAATATGCATTTTAATGTTGTAAACATATGGTTACAATTTCTGTGGAGCTGTTTAGGAACTTTTTATGGATCACATCCTTAGTCCTGACATCCCAGCCAGGTTCAGAGATTTTTTTTTTTTTTTTTTAACTGCTGCAAAGCTCTTTACTTCCTAAAGGCTCATTTATAACAGGAATTGGCTTTGGAAGTGTTTATATGCTCTTTGGTGTTGTCAATAATTACTTTCTCAGCTGAAATGGTAGTAAGGAGGGAGATCTAGATGGAGAAAGGAGATGAGAAAAGGCTGAATAAATAAATAAAAGTGTCTTATGGGGAATCTCTTTCATCTCTCTGGTCTTGCAATTTTCTTTTTTTCCCCCCAACTATAATTGAAAAAAATGAACACCCAAATTCTGCCACAGATATTAAAAGGAATGTAGCTGGGTTTTGTTACGTGGGTGTCCTAGGCTTAAGGTTCATATAACTGCTATGTAAAGGGCAGTGTCCAGAGAGGAGACTGGAAACAGTGATAACTGAGTTTCATCTCCATGGTCATTTAGACCCACAAGAAAACTATTTCACTTTACCCGAGAGAATATGAAAAACAGCTTTTTCAGCCTTCCATTATGTGTATGCTGTATAAACGAGTTCAAGATAGGGTACTCGAAAGTAAAATTGCTATTCTGAGGTTACTGAGATAACACTCAAAACTATAGGATGTGCCTTCATGAGGAAAAGCTTTGTGTAATCCAGAAACTCTGAGCTGTGCACTCTAAGATCTGTGACAGACTTAAAGTGATATTTGGCTAAAAATTCACCAAACTTGAAATCAGTGAAGACTTCTGAGACACTGGTAGTCCTTTCTTTCTCTCCTGCTTGCTTGCTTTCCTTCCTTTATTTCTTTCTCTTCTCAGATTATTCCATTTTGCCTGACAGAGCTCAGATTGCTCACTCCTCTCACTACATTTGCCTACCTACTGACTGCTTCTACCTCCAAGGAGCAGAAACACAGTGAGGAATATAGAACAGCAAGCGGGCAGACAGGAACCACTAGGCAGCAATCTCTGACGACACGCTGCATTAAAATGTGGCTTCCGCTTACAACAGTCATACAGCATCTTTTCTTTCATTCATCTGTGATGCTTAGAAAGGTATGATTAACATTTTAATGAGGCAACTTTTTATATATTGTATATAAACATATATATATTACTACAGAGGATTTTCAGGTATGTTTTTAAATTTTAAAAGCAAACTTCTAAACAATGGATATAATACTCTATGCTTTTTTTTAAGGCTGTATACACACATTTTGTATGTATCGACTATTACTGGAAGAATACTCAAGAAACTGATAATATGGTTGCATCAGGGAAAGAGAACTGGGCAACTCAAGGTCAGAGATGGGAGGGAGGTTTACTTTTTAGGGCATGCCATTTTTCCTGTTTATCACATACGCATATATTCATAAACCAGAAATTAATAAAATATAAATACAAATAAAACAATAATTCATATAGTCTAGTTTCAGAACAGTATCATCTCCAAAAACAAACCACACAGCAGACAGAAAAAGTAATTTTGTAAAAACTCAAGTGTTGGCTGAGTGCGGTGGCTCACACCTATAATCCCAGCACTTTGGGAGTCCGAGGCGGGTGGATCACAAGGTCAAGAGATCGAGACCATCCTGGTCAACATGGTGAAACCCCGTCTCTACTAAAAACACAAAAAAAATAGCTGGGCGTGGTGGCACATGCCTGTAGTCCCAGTTACTTGGGAGGCTGAGGTAGGAGAATTGCTTGTACCCAGGAGGCGGAGGTTGCGGTGAGCCGAGATCGTGCCATTGCACTCCAGCCTGGGTAGCAACAGAGAAACTCCGTCTCAAGAAAAAAAAAAAACTCAAGTGTTTTATTTGTATTTCTTGAATACCTGAAGGAGGCTTGTTTCTCTGTTTCATTTCTCTTCACATCATAGTTGTCTTTATCCCCAGAGCCTTTATCCCCTTTCTCTCAAAATTCTCTACAAAACTCCACTCCCACGCCTAGAGCCCTGCGCCTCTTACCCTT
This sequence comes from Saimiri boliviensis, assembly GCF_048565385.1. Lineage (NCBI taxonomy): Eukaryota > Metazoa > Chordata > Mammalia > Primates > Cebidae > Saimiri > Saimiri boliviensis. The sequence continues at coordinate 80,449,540 of NC_133450.1, forward strand.
TCCCTCCTTCTTTTCTCTCCAGACTTTGCGGGATAAATCCCCATTAAGCTGGACTGTGAACACAGGATCCCACTCACAGGGCAGATGGAAGAAAACTGACAAGCCCGGAAACCTATTTAATGGGGCAGGGAATGGAATGGCAGAGGCACAGCTGACTGCTTAACTTTTAATCCTATTTCACAATGTTTATTGACCAGTCAGGAGAATTTGAGAACTGCAGCACCAGAAAGCTGGAGTCAGGATACCTGGTCACACCCTGCATTGTCTTCCCATGAGGTCTGGACTTGCCAGTAGTGTGTCTGGGTAAAGGACCAGGAAAGCCTTGTATTCATAAATAAGCCCTTAAATGCTACACATCAAAAATGGTAAGACATAAACATACATATTTATGTTTATATATTATGGCATTGTAATGTATAAGAAGAAATGTGTATTTTGGCCTTCATCCCCAGTTCCCAAAATGGAGCTCCTAAACCTTTGTTATCTGCTGAGTGAGAGGAGTACTAGATACATCTTTTGTTCTAATATTTGGTCTTTGACCCGCTCCCAACCCCTTGGAATTTCCTGGGAGACAAGATCATCATTTGTAAATGAGATGATTCTCTTGGTGGAGTCCTGAATGGGGGAGGGGAGAGGGACTGATCACCAGAAGAACCAAGCCATGTTTAGAAGCTTGGAGTTTTCAGCCCCAGCCCCAATCCTTTAGAAAGGGGGAGAAGCTGAAGAATGAATTAATAATCAAGCATGCTTACATCATGAAGCCTCCAAATGAGACAGGGGAGTTCCCTTGACCCCTTTGCGGGACTTGTGACAGGGGTGTGGCTCACTTACTCGGCCGCCACCCTGCCCAAACCCCTTGTGGGAGTGGGAGCAGGCAGGCGAGCAGAGGCTGAGGCTGGGCAAGCACTTTTTGGCGCCGGCCTCACAGCAGTGTCTAGGGGTGTGTTACAATTAATTCCCTTTTAGCACTTGCCATCCACAGATGGCTAAGTGTGAACCAGCACAGTGGAGAGTGAGTGTGACAGCCTTTTACACCCTGACCTCTTGGCACTCAGGCTCTTGTTCAGCATCCAGGAAGAATCAGGTCACAGGAACAATTTGAAAAGTAATGAATGTGGAGGATTTTATGAAGTGGTGGAAGTCGCTCTCAGCGGAAGGGGAGCTGCAAAAGGGACTGTGTGGGAAGAAAGTGGTCTTTCCCTGAAGCCCAGACATCTCCAGCCAGGCTCCTCTCTGAAGTCATACCTTCAGAAGTTACGTAGCGTCTCTCCTTAGTCTCGCACATTCAGTTGCTTCTTCTCCTCTCAATATTCAGCTGCTTGTCTCTTTGCTAGCTGAGGTCTGGGGTTTATAGGGGCACAGGATGGGGGGCAGGGAGGGCCAAAAAGACAACGTTTGGGCAGGAAAACAAGGAAAGCTGTTCTCATCTAGGGCTGCAGTTTCCAGATTGGAGGATGTGGCCTTTGCCAGGAAATCCCCTTTTCTACACAGTATTTCCCTGCCTCCTGTCCATATCACGAAGAAATCCTGAAGTATGGGGTCCAAAGAGCCTCTGGGTTGGTAAATAAGAAAGCATTCATGTGCTGGGAGGGTGGTGCATCCCAGCTCCACAGGGAGGAAAGTTGCTGTGCTCAGGACCCTTCCAAACCTCATCCTGTGGGACTCTTAACTATCCCCTATCATATCCTTGATTGAATAATAAGCCAGAAAATGTAAGTGTTTCCCAGAGTTCTGTGAGTCATTGATGCAAATGATCAATCCCAAGGAGAGGGTTGTAAGATCCCTCTCCCAGTTTATAGCCAATTGGTCAGAATTACCAATGGCCTGGGCTTGTGACTGGCATCTGAAATGGGGGGAAGTCTTGTGGGACTGACTCCTTAACCTGTGGGATCTGACTCTAAACACCAAGTAGACACTGTCAGAATTGAATTGAATTATAGGACATCCAGTTGGTGTCTGCTGGAAAACTGGTCAGGATATCGGAAAAAAACCCACGCATTTAGGTCACCAGAATGCTCTGCATTGTGTTGAATATTTAGAACAGTAGGAGAAAACAGACTTTTGTTTCATTTGTTTTTCTTTTCCCATTATACATGCACAGGTATGATATATATAAGCCTCAAGTATAAAGACACAGTGTTGCAACTGAAAATCACGCTTCTCAGATGTGTGAAGACCTACTTTATGTGGACAACATCGCTGTTAGCCATACATCCTCCCGCTGGGGGCTGTAAGGTCTGGGGAAGCTGGCTTGAAAAACAGAGTGTATGCTCTGATTCTGTGTAGCCTGACCTTCCCTCTAGCTAATTTTTGTATCCTTTATCGAATACATTGGCAATCTGATTTACTTTAGACTGTGTATAGGTATGTGTATGTGTCGATACGAAGCCCACCTGAAACACTGCACATGAAGAAAGAAGGTGACCATCACAAAGTCAATGAAAGTTAAAAATATATATATCAAGCCAAGATGGCGCCATTATAATCCAGGCTAAATGACAGAGTGAGACTGCATCTCAAAAAAAATTAAAAAATAAAAATAAGATTAAAAATATATTTATAAGCAATGGACTCTTGTAGAAAGTTTAGAGGAAACACAAAAGTTAAAGGAAGATAAAAACCAGTCATACAACCAACTTTAGATAACCACTATTTAATACTTGATATATTTCTTCCTACTTTTGATTCTGTGTATCTCTGTAAATACATGTGAAATTTAAATCATACTAGAAATAGCTTTGTAACCTGTTAACTGCACTAAACATAATATTCTGAACCTTTTCCATATCATTAAATATGTTTTGAAAACACCTTTAATCAGTCCCCTTTTGGATATTTAAGTTAATTCCAATATTTTGTTAGAATAAAATATCCATTGATGAATATTTTATCTTCATATATAATTCTTTACTCACAGCTCTGAATATTTATGTAGAACAAATTTCTAGAGGGAATTATTGACTCAAAAGGTATGAACATTTTTGGTGCTTTCATCTCTATTGCCAGATTACTCCCAAAAACTTGCTGAGCTGATTTTTAATAACATCAGCAACTTTCCTTTTGGTACCAGAATGATTTTGCTAGTCTTTCACTAAGAATGAATGAACAATTATAATTTTTTAACTTTTCACCAATGTGAAAGGCAACACTTTATGTTTGCTTTGTAAAAATTTGCCCTTCTTTTAGACCTCATGTGTATAAGTATTTTATTCCAATATTTGTGGCCACTGTAATTCTTGTTTCGTGGCTTTGTTCATTCCTGCCCTGTGCACATTGTCTTCTTGGGATATTCACCATTTTATGCACTGATTTGTAAAATCACTTTTATACTAATCCCATGCTGCTTGTTGAATCTTCTTCCCAGTTTATTTCATTCATATTAGTTATACTTATGGGAATTGCTTCTGGATAGATGGAACTTCTCTATTTTTTCTTTCGTTTAGAGATCTCAGTCAGCACCCACCTGTCCCCACTTTCTTTTGAGTGAATCTGCAGTCCATGGCTCCTGCTGCCAAGCCCCGGTGCTTTCCACTTATGACACTCCTTCCTCACAGGTCACAACTGGTGAATGAGGGGCATGCAACTGGCCTGAGGACAGCGCCTCCATAAGCTGACCTGCAGCCTGTACCTATCGCACAGTCTAATGTAATAGCAGCGATGTTGTTATACATGGAGCTAAATTTCTGTCTCTCACAGCTAGCAGGAGGGCAAGATCAGAAAGGAATAGATTCCATGAAGAAGAGTCAGCAAGCCAAAGGAATGTGCAAGCAGAGGGAGGCATGTCAGAAACAAGCAGAGGAAACAAGCGACCACAGAGAGGATAAAGGATATATCTGAGGGTAGAGGCAGTCCTTAGAGAAACCCCACAAACCCTAACAGGGAGACAGAGAAAACATAGCGGGACCTTTATCTGCTTTGGTTCTTTGGAATTTTATATTTCCAAGATGAGAACTTGCGTAAGCGTATGATTCAAGCCCATGACTTGAATTTAAGATGGCTTTGTATTTCCCCCTTGCATACAAAACAATCATTCTAGAACAGTGGTTCCAAGCCAGTGGTGATATTACCCCTAGGGAAACTTTGACAACATCTGGAATCGTTTTTGGTGTCGTGACTGGGGGGCCTGCTATTAGCAGATGCCAGGAATGATGTTAAACATTCTGCAACACTCAGGCCCCACAACAAAGAATGATTTAGCCCAAAATAGGAATCGTTGAGAAACTGTTTTAGAACAAGTGTTCAGACTGTTTTTATGGTTTTCCCTCCTTGCATTTCTGCTGAGAAAGTCTTTCCCTACTCTGTGATAAGACAAACACAGTGAGTCCTCACTTAACATCCCTTGATAGGTTCTTGGAAACTGTGACTTTAACTGAAACAACATATGGCAAAACCAATTTTACCATAAGCTAATTGATATAAACAAAAGTTCAGTTCCTATGATCTATTTCTGGTCACGAAAACATCACCAAACTTCTAAGACCCAAAACACTTCTAATATTTAAACATTAAAGTGAATGTAAGCTACACATGTATTTAAGAAAGATTAATTTAAAAAAAACAAGTAAGATAATTATTTACCCACTTATGAGGGTTTTGAGTGGCTGAAGCCTATCCCAGGAGCTCAGGATGGAAGGCAGGAACCTACCCTGGACAGGACGCCATTCCATCACAAGGCACACTCACACATAGCCACACTCGCTCAGGCTGGGACAACAGAGACATGCCAGCAAATCTAATATTCACATCTTTGGGATGTGGGAGGAAATGAGAGTATCCAGAGAAAACCCAGGAGACAGGGGGAGAATGGCAAACTCCACACAGATAATGGCTTCAGCCAGGAATCGATTTTTTATTTCATCAGTATTATAACAAAATGACTATTCAAGAGCATGCTGTATTGACCTATATTATCTTCTATTTCAATGATTTAATTTTTAATATTTCTTTTTCTTCAAAATGTTAATGGCCAGGAGGTCAGAAAACTAACTAAACTTACAAAACAGGTCACAATGTCTTCGTGCCTATGATTAGCACATATTACAGAAGACAGTGTGGCAGAGAGTCTCACCACTTTCTTGATTAAATCTAGTCTTCTGTGAAGGTGAACTGGAGAGCGTGAAACTGTATATTCCCCCTAAGTGGAGAGGCAAATGCTATTAAGTTCTTTAGCATTGTACTGAAAATACAGAGCCTACTTGCTACAAAGTTGGTGACATACAGGATGCTATATTCACTCCACCAACCAGATGTTCAAAGCTGAAACACTGGGGTAGGCTTAAGATGGTGGTACTCATGGAACTGGTGTCAGTACACTGGTCATCGGGCTTACTGCGCAGAAGTCTGTTATTCCATGGGATTTTTAGACAGGACAAAAAAGGGTGAAACTAGGATACTCTGAAATAATGCCATGAAGCGGGGAGTGGAATGTACATAAGCCTTGGTAAAAGTTTACTTTTTTGGCCTGGCCCTGTGGCTCAGGCCTGCAATCCCACCACTCTGGGAGGCCGAGATGGGTGGATCACGTGAGCTCAGGAGTTCGAGACCAGCCTGGCCAACATGATGAAACCCCTTCTCTACTAAAAACACATAAATTAGCCTGGCATGGTAGTGTACCTCTGTAATCTCAGCTACTCAGGAGGCTGAGGCAGGAGAATTGCTTGAACCCAGGAGGCAGAAGGTTGCAGTGAGCCGAGATCAAGCCTCTGCACTCCAGTCTAGGCAACAGAGCGAGACTCCGTCTCAAAAAAAAAGGTTTACTCTTCAGATGTCACATCCTCTGCTCCTTACTTGTTGCCAAAATTATAGGGTCCATAAAGTTTCCCAAGATTCTGCAGGGCAGATGGCTTCCATCCTCATATCACCGTAACAATCCATGTATCCCAGTAAGTAACAAGCACGATTGAGAAAACAGATGCAGTGAGCCTGCCAATGCAAAATATGCCCCTCAATTTAGAATTCTTTGTCCTGGGAGGAGTTCTCATCTGGAAATTTAGTTGGTAGCTTATAACAGACTGCACACACGTTAGCCTTGCTCTTCCAGATTCTCTTCTCTGCTTCTACTCTGAATCAAAGATTAAATCATCTTATCTTTCACTGATCTAGAAAGTGGAAAAAAATAAGGCAATTTCTGACCAGTTATTTCGGCCTCCATCCCCATTGCAATATAAACTGCAACCTACGCAGTTCCCTGAAACCTCAAATCGCAGCATTTTTCTGGTCTGCACTTGCCAACAAATTATCAGCATGACTCTATTAGGACTTCTGTCTCCTTTCTCCTGCCCCTTAGAACTCTGCATTCTTGTGTTCTATCCTTCTTGTGTGCGTTCCTCCCTTGAACACCAATACCTTTAAGCCTAAACACACTCACTTCCCTGGTACCTAAGAGCTGCATTAACAGGCATAAACCTGACTATATACAAAATATCTACAAGAAGAAAAGTGAATAACTGGGATATGGAATACAACATTTTTTACACAGATAGTAACTACCAATGCCATAATTGACGAATGTGCCTCTAACCAAAAAATAAGTGGAAGAAAAGAAGATTAAAGCCCACCCTGGACCTATCTATGAGACAAAATATGCTGATTCCAAAATACTTGCCCTGAGAAAATTATTAGAATAAGTGTTCTCTAGCAGGCAGTCATAATCCAGTGAGATTATTTATTAAGAGCAGAGGTTGGTTTTTTGTTTCTTTGTTTTGGGTTTTTTTGTTTGTTTTGTGTTTTGTGTTGTTTTGTTTTGTTTTGAGATGGAGTGTCACTCTGTCGCCCAGGTTGGAGTGCAGTGGCACAATCTCAACCTCCACCTCCCGGGTTCAAGTGATTCTCCTACCTCAGCCTCCCAAGTAGGTGGGATTACAGGTGTGCACCACCAAGCCCAGCTCATTTTTGGACTTTTAGTAGAGATGGGGTTTTGCCATATTGGCCAGACTGGTCTCTTGACCTCAGGTGATCCACCTGCCTCTGCTTCCCAAAAATGCTGGGATTACAGGTGTGAGCCACTGTGTCCAGCCAAGAGCAGAGGTCCTTAACTTTTTTTCGTGCAACACTATTGTATAGACCTATTGTATACTGTATAGACACTATTGTATAACCTGTTCTATAAAGGGCTAGATAGTAAACATTTTAACTTTTACAGGTCACGAAGTTTCTTTTTTAACTAATTAGTTCTACCATTATAACAAAAAACAGCCACAAACAATACAGAACTGAAAGAATGTGACTATGTTCTAATAAAACTTTTTTATGGACACTGAAATTTGGATTTTGCATAGTTTTCTCATCTCATAAAATATTATTCTTTTTTTGATTTTTTTTTCAACAATTTAAAAATCTAAACACCATTCTTAGCCCAGGGGACATACAAACTGGCAGGAAGATAGATTCAGAACATATGCCTTGGTTTGCTGTAGTTTTATGTAGACTAACATCTATTGTTCACAAAGTGATTCTCCAAATGCTTCATTGAGAAATGCAGCCTAATAATGTCCAATTTTCCTTGCTTGGTTTACTGAGCAACCTTCTCCTGATCTGTAATCTAATCAGTTTACATGTGATGCTTCCTTCTGGTAAATTGGTTCAATCAGAAAACAAAAGAATTAATTCTAGGAGCAGAGTTCCCTCTAGTCTTATGAGTTTATCCCTTGTTTCCCTGGGTTCATATAGCAATTCAAAGGTCTGGTATCTCATAGCTGAAGAAACAAAGGGTGCCATGTGGAGGTAATAACAACTATTAAATCCCCAGCAAAGCAGAATCATTCCACATTATTACTGTAAATTCTAGCACATCACTGTCAACTTGAAATCCAAATTAAGACACTGAGCATCGAATCAATTGCTATTCTGATTAGTAATGATTATAAAGACATAAATTATAACCAAAAAACTTGCAGACCCCAAACAGCTAAACAGATGCATGGAGTCAGCATGTGCTGAGAAGGTTCCTCTAGAAGAAAGGGAGAATTCCAGGAGCCGCATTGCTACAGTAGAGACAAAACGGAATATAAACATCTAATAAGCAAACAACTAATGATATAAACATACAAGGATAAGTCTCATAAAGTTAATGGAAGCACAGTTATCCCCAAAAGAAATGTATTCTAAATAAGAACCTACTTTAATCTGTGCCAAGTTGTCCCTACTGCATAGTTGATCATGGAATAATATGAAGACCATGATTCCCCAGACCTTACCTTCTGGATGGTAAAAATGGGTTCCATTACTAGTTTTTTCTCATTTTTTTCCTCCCGTTCAGTCAAGCCGAACTTAGATCTGAGTCTCATTTATTAAGATAAAATCTTTTTCATGAGCCTTCTGGGAGCCTCATTCAAATGAATTTACAGTGTGTCTGTCCCACCAGCTCTTTAGTCATGTCATGCTGGAGTCCTGACATAGTACAGAAAAAATAAATAAAGCAAAATAAATGAGCAAAATTCTGAAATGGATGGCAAAGCTGAGGTCCAAACTTAAGCCACTGAATCTAATTAGCTCTATACATTTGGGACAAATTATTTCACCTTTCTGTGCCAGAAAGCAATTGAGAGACCCAGAGAGCTCATCCAAGTCAGCAATTTTTAAGCTCCTCCATAGCAAAAGAATGTCTGCTGAAAACGTGGTTTACAATGAGATACCATCTTATACCAGTCAGAATGGCTTTTGTTAAAAAGTCAAAAAATAACATGTTGACAAGGCTGTGGAGAAAAGAGAATACATACAGTATCAATATGAATGAAGATTAGTTCAGCCACTGTGGGACAGCAGTTTGGAAATTTCTCAAAGAACTGAGAGGTCAACTACCATTCAACCCAGCACCCCCTCTATTGGGCTGATATGGTTTGGATATTTGTCCCACTCAAATCTCATGTTGAAATGTGATCCCCAATGTTGGAGGTGGGGCCTGGTGGGAGATGATTGGGTCATGGGGGCAGATCCCTCATGGACAATTTAACCCCATCCGTTGGTGACTCACTGTGAGTTCACGTGAGATCTGGGTATTTAAAAGAGTAAGGCACGCCCTCGTCTCTCTTTCACTCCTGCTCTTGCCGTGTGATGTGCCCGCTCCCACTTCATCTTCTGAAGTAAGTAAAAACTCCTGGATGTCTCCCCAAAAGCTGAGCAGATACTGACATCATGCCAGTATTTCTTTATAGCAATGCAAGAATGTCCTTCTCCATGGATATATACTCCAAAGAAAATAAATAATTCTACCCCCCAAAAAATGTGCCCATATGTTCATTGTAGCACTATTTACAATGGCAAAGACATGAAATCAACCTAAATATCTGTCAGTGGTAGTGGATTGAATAAAGAGAATGTGTAGATGTACACCATGGAATACTACACAGCCATAAAAAAAGAATGAAGTCATGAGCTTTGCCCCAACATGGATACAGCTGGAAACCATTATCCTAAGCAAACTAACATAGAAACAGAAAAGCAAATACAACGTGTTCTCACTTGTAAGTGGGAGCTAAACAGTAGGTACACATGGACACAGAAGTGGGAACAACAGACATTGGGGAATACAAGACAGAGGAGGGAAAAAGCAGGGAATGGGATGGGAAAAACCTACCTTGAGTACTATTCTCACTATCTGGGTGGCAGATTCATTTGTATCCCGAACTTCAGAATCATGCAAAATACCCATGTAACAAACCTGCACATGTACCCCCAAATTCTAAGATAAAGGCTAAAAAATTAACAAAATGTAGTTTAACACAGAACCCCAAAATATAAAACTGGAAAAGCATGCCTGCTCTGTTGAGCTGCGACAAGAGGGCCAAGAGCCCTACCCACTCTGCCTCCCCATGGTTATCTAAAACGGCCCCAAAAGCTCGAGACCGTTGGGGAGCAGTTTGAAAACCACTGTTCTCATGCAGTTCTCTCATTTTACAAATGCGGAAGCTACTAAGAAGATTTAAAATGGCCCCACCAGCAGCCAAGCAACAATGTTCCCAACTGAACGTAAACAATGAATCTGAACAACACAAGGCCCGATGCTGCTATGTTTGAAAAAAGACAGAGCCAAGGCCACTCCACCATCTCAACAAGCACAAAATATCCCCTCTACCAACTAACACAAGTGAATTCTCCTAGCTCAGCTTTACCATCAGCCTCTTTGATAAAATGTTTTAAGATACCCAGTCACCAAATTGACCCTGCGTCTTGATACCACACAACCCGAAACTAGCCTCTGCTCTCCTAACCCCTCGTGAAAATCATCCGGCATAAGCCTAAATCCTGTAAGAGGGACCTCCAAGAGTTACTCTCCAGTGTCTCCTTCCTTGCTACAGCAAGCTCCATAATCCTAACTTTTTGTTTTTTTTTCTAGATGTGTTCCTGATGGTCCTTGGCTTTAATACTACACTGTTGGCATTCTAAGCTATGTCCTCAAGAAGAGCAGAAAAGCACCAAGATTTGGTTGAGAGAAAAACAAATAGGTGGGCTCCCAGAGTGGTGAATAAACATGACAGAAACAAATAGAAGCAAATTAACAGACCATTAACAGACAAAATGCTATTGATCTCTGCATGTTTAGCAATGACGGCATGAGGAACATGAGCCACACTTGAAAACTCAGGGGCAACTGCTTGGCAGTGACCTTTAGGTGGAAGGACACCCACCACCAACTCTGAATGCTTTGTGCCTCTCACAACAGCCAGCACAGCACCCAGTGTGGACAGAATCCCTCAGGAGTGCAAAAGCACAGAAATGAGCCAGGTACCTGGAAAAGGCTATCATTATTTAACCCACATTAGCTTCACAGAAATTCAAAGACATGTCAATCACATGCTTCTGCAAACAAGGCATACTGTGATAAGCATCATTCTGGGTTAAATATCAGCACACAGCACATGCAGAATCGTCAAGGCTGCCCCAACACAGACACAAAGTCATAGCAGTTTCCACGCTGGTCCTGAAATTAAGGCTGCATTTTTTTTTTTTTTTTTTGGTGGGCGGCGGGGCTCACACAGTGTAGATTCAATAAACATTTCTTGAATTGGATTTCACTGAGCAGAATCCTCCTTAAAGTAACCACAGGAGAGATGGAGCCAACCTTGGGTTCAATATGTAGTGTCCATGGGCTAAGAGGGCAGGTTTCACCCATTCTACTTTGCCAGTGGTATTGATGGTGGTGGCTGCCATTGTCAAGCCAGCTGCATCAGTAAGGAAGGCATGGCTGGGGCTGCACACTCCATAGAGCTGGTGGGAGCCCCTCCCCTTCTGAGTTGGGATGGGAGCTCTCTGTGCCACTGCAGCTGCTCAAACCTCAGCTACAGATCCAGGCCTCCTGCTCTAGGGAGCAGGCAGGAGCACTCCCAAACCGCAGCTGTAGATCCCAGCCTCCCTGTGCTCTTGGAGGAGCTGGGAACAAGCAGGATCTGCCCTGCCAGGTGCAGCTGCAGCCCCAGCACCTGTGGCTACAGACCAAGGCCTCCAGCTCCAGGAAGCCGGCAGGAGTGGGAGACAAGCAGGAGCCCCACGCCTTCTAAGTTGGCCAAGCAGGAGATCCTGGGTGCCGCTGCACCTGCACTCCCAGGCACAGGACTGGGGCATCTCTGCAGCCTGCACCCTCTGGCACCACAGGAAGGACCCCCCTACTTACTCCCTGCAGGTTCAGGGATATCTGCTTCCACTGCCTGGCCTCTCTCTACTCCCAGCACCTGCTTCAATCTCAGAGCAGGATTGGGCCCAAGCACCCAGGGCCACGAATGGCAGCCAGAGGCAGACAGAGTTCTGGATGGAAGGGGGCAGGGTCCCTAGTAACACCCCACCTTCAGGGTCCCTAGTAACACCCCACCTTCACCCCAGGGAGGGCCTGAAGGCTGGAGGCCAGACTGCCAGTCCTGCCAACCAAAGTGGGGACTCGTGGTGCCTCTTCCAGCCCACCCATGGCCACCCATGGATTAATTAGCATGTACTTCCTCCATTCTGAGGTCAACAAAAGCCCTGGGCTCAGCCAGAGAATGGCCAGAGGAGGAAGAGAACAGAGAGACTCTGGGACAGGATAACCAGCTGCAAAATGTAGTATCCTCCCTGATAACAGCTGGAGACGTTGGGACAGCCAGGAGCAGAGAGGATAGCTCCTGAGACCTGCAAGCTATCTCAGGATAGCTCCTGAGAGCTTCAGAGACCTGCAGAGACTTCCAAATGACTTGCCTGTGGAGAAGGAGCCACCCTCTCCAGGGCCTTCTCTCTGCTAAGAGCTGAACACTCAATGGACAACCTGCCTACAGAAAGTAGTTACCCACTCCTGTGTGCTATTCTAACACTAAATAAACTCTTCTTTGCCCTTCACTTGTCTGCGCACCTCATACCTCATTCTTCTTGGACACAGGACAAGAACTTGGGCAAACGTATCACGGCTGCAGAGTTTTCCAACCAGAAAAATTGACACCTCAGAGATCCCATAACAGTATTAGTAGTCCATGAATATCAGAATTTGTTTAAATTTTTTGCATTCTTCGTGAGTAGCTAATGATAAAAACTAAAGATGTGCCAGAGAGACTGAAGGCAACTATACTAGGGAAAGCACTGAAAGTGAAGAACTGCTTCAAATCCCAAAGCAGACCCAAGACCCTGCAGTGAGTTCGTGACTGCCACTTTTCTGACCCTCAACTAGTTTTCTTACTTGCTCACTGAGAGGCTGAAATGCATGACCCCAAGTGAAATCTCTTCTAGTCCAGTAGTTCAAGTTTATGCCTCCAACTATTGAATGTATTTCTTAGGACTAAATTCCCCAAACAAAGCTGCCTACTTCAGTCCTATTTGGGCATCATCAGTTTTCAGTCTCTGTTACTGTGATTTTTCCCAGTGCTGCCACCTGCCGTGACTCTCTGCTCATCCTTCAAGGCCGGCCACCTCCTCTCTGTGCTCCCTCTGACTGCATCCTCACAAATACAGTCCACAGAAGAAGCAAGTGCTCTCTTAGGTTTCCAAAATACCTTACGTATTCATTGGGGCTGGGTGTGGTAGCTCACACCTCTAATCCTAGCACATTGGGAGGCTGAGGTGGATGGATTGCCTGAACTCAGGAGTTTGAGGGTTTCGCCATGTTACCCAGGCAACATGGCAAAACTCTGTCTCTACTAAAAATACAAAATATTAGCCAGGAGTGGTGGCTTGCAATCCCAGCTACTTGGGAGGTTGAGGCAGGAGAATTCCTTGAACCCAGGAGGCAGAGGTTGCAGCAAGCCGAGATTGCGCCACTGCACTCCAGCCTGGGTGACAGAGTGAGAGACTGTCTCAAAAAAAAAAAAAATCAAAAAATACCTTATGTATTCATTGTACTAGACTTATTTATTTTACATATAATCTCCATGACCCAGCTACATTTTTCTTGAGAGTAGAGTATTATATGCATCGTTGATCTCCAAATATATGGAAATGAATTTTGTAAACATTCTATGTGTTAGATCAAATCACCTTCCAAATTTGTACTCTGGCATACATTGAACCACTTCCCCTTCAAAGAAACAGAGAGTGACTGTGTAAAAAGATATTCATATCCTGCTATTTCAACCCCAATATGTGATGTTTTTGTACATGGCAGAGACGACTATGGGCTTCCTAGCCAGCCATCCCATCCCAGCAAAAAGGGCCCAGGAACAACCTCTAAACTTGCCAAAGTACAGTGTGGCTTCCCAGGCCAGTCACAGGCTGTTCAGTCTGAAATATTTACAGTGACTTTCACATAGTAAGATTCTCCTCCAGACACCCTGAAAGAGAAAAATCACTTTACATCTAAACTTGTTGCAAACAGCCAAAGCTATTCATTGAGATTCTGCACTTCCTCTGCCACTTTACACCAGCACCTGCTTTCTAGAACTTGGAGTCTGCATACTTTGCCTACTAGTCAAGGCCTAAAAAAGCCCATCTCCTCAAGCTTCACTTTGAGTAAAGTGAAGTCTGTTTCCCAAAGAGGCAGTACGCTTCAAAATGAGGCAGTGGAAACTCACCAGCTCCATTCGGACTTGACACTGCACAGCGCCACCTATCCTTGGTAAAGTGTCATTTTCTAAAACTACTCAAAGGATGTTAAAGGAATATATTCCCACACCCTGACAAGACAACAGCCTGAGGAGCCTGTCTATTTCCACATGGTTATGTGCTATGTCTCAGTAGCCTGTACTTACAAGCTGGAGCTGATTCCCCAAAACAGAAGCACAATATGTAAGTCACACTGTTAGTTTATATTGGTATATACAAGAAGTAAGATGAATGTTCTCCCTATGACATTCTCCATATTCTCAAATGACAAGAGAAGTTCTCAAAACTTCTGTTAGAGCACTTAAAATTTAGTAGTACAGTTTAATTATTTGTCTGTCTCACCCAACAGACAGAATACTCCAGAAGATCAGAGAATCGGTTCACACAATAAACATGTATTTGCAACCCAAGTGCCTGCATCTGTGTACCTGTTCCTGGTCAGTCCTGAGGACAGTTTAGAAGATGGAAGAGGACATTCCTGACCTGGAAAAGCTTAATGAGAAGCAGGAAATTTCTTAAGGCCAGAGTTCTATACTTTAGAGCCCCAGTGCCTAGGACAGAGAAGGCATTCAAGAAATATTTACTAAAATAAAAAATATTTACTGAAATAAAAAATTATTTGTTTGAATGCAAATTAAGGATCAAGTAAGAATCTCTCTCTGGAATAGTACTGAAGCTATTCTAACTAAGCTACAATTATCAACTCAATTTGTTTGATGCCAAGTCCAGGAGACATTTTCATTCCATATGCTTCTTGACCCCTGAGCACCATCCTTTGATGCTCTTGTTTCTTTGGCCTCTGTCACACTCTCTTCTCATTTTCCACTTTCCTCCCCAGCTACTTCAGTTTGAAAATGGCACCCCTCTCTTCAACTCATTTTCAAATGATTTATTTCATACACTAAGCTTTCTGCTTTTCTGATTCTTTACCCTCTCTCTGGAAGTATTCCTGTTTAAGTTTTCATCTTTTAAGTTCCTAAACAAATTTACAAGAAAAAAAAAAACATTAAAAAGTGAGCGAAGGATATGAACAGACTTCTCAAAAGAAGACATTTATGTGGCCAACAAACATGAAAAAAAGCTCACCATCACTGGTCATGAGAGAAATGGAAATCAAAACCACATTGAGATACCATCTCACGCCAGTCAGAATGGTGATCACTAAAAAGTCAGGAAACAATAGATGCTGGAGAGGGTGTGGAAAAATAGAAATGCTTTTACACTGTTGGTGGGAGTGTAAATTCATTCAATCACTGTGGAAGACATTGTGGTGATTCCTCAAGGATCTGGAACTAGAAACACCATTTCCCCTTACTGGATATATATCCAAAGAATTATAAATCATTCTACTATAAAGACACATGTACACATATGTTTATTGTGGCACTTTTCACAATAACAAAAACTTAGAGGCAACCCAAATGCCCATCAGTGATAGACTGGATAAAGAAAATGTGGCACATATACACCATGGAATACTACACAGCCATTAAAAAAGGATTTCATGTCCTTTACAGGGACATGGATGAAGCCAGAAACCATCATTCTCAGCAAACTAACACAGGAACAGAAAACCAGACAGACACCACATGTTCTCACTCATTAGTGGAAGTTCAACAATGAGAACACATGGACACAGGGAGTAGAAGATCACATATTGAGGCCTGTAGGGAGGTGGGGGGCTAGGGGAGGGATAGCATTAGGAAAAATACCTAATGTAGATGATAGGTTGATGGATGCAGCAAACCACCACGGCATATGCAACAAACCTGCACTTTCTGCTCTTGTACCCTAGAACTTAAAGGATATATTTTTTTAAATTAAGTTCCTTTTTATACAAGTCTTACTGACTATAGTGACCCTGTTGTGCTGCCAAATAGATTTTATTCATTCTTTCTATTGTTTGTACCTATTAACTATCAATACCTCCCCTACACAGCCCCCACCACCATTCCTAGCCTCTAGTAATCATCCTTCTATTTTCCGAGTCTATGAGTTCAATTGTTTTGATTTTTTACTCACAGATAAGTAAGAACATGTGACGTTGGTCTTTCTGTGTCTGGCTTATTTCCTTCAATTATCTCCAGTTCCATCCAGTTGCTGCAAATGACAGTATCTCATTCTTTTTACAGCTGAATAGTACTCCGTTGTGTATATGTATCACATTTTCTTTAACCATTTATCTGTTGATGAATGCTTAGGTTGCTTCTAAGTGCTGCAACAAACATGGATGTGTAGATATCTCTTTGATATACTGGTTTCCTTTCTTTTGGGTATGTACCTAGCAGTGATATGCTGGATTATATGATAGCTCAGTTTTTAGTTTTTTGATGATCCTCCAAACTTTTTCTGCATAGTGATTGTGCTAATTTACATTCCCACCAACAGTGCACAATGATTCCCTCTTCTCTGCATGCTCGTCAGCATTTGTTATGGCCTGTCTTTTGGATAAAAGCCATTTTAAACTGGAGTGAAATGATATCATTGTCGTTTTAATTTGCATTTGTCTGATGATCAATGATATTGAGCACCTTTTCATATGCCTATTTTCCTTGTCATATCTTCTTTTGAGAAATGTCTATTCAAATCTATTACCCATTTTTTCATCAGATTTCTAGATTTGTGTCCTATACAGTTGTTTGAGCTCCTTATATATTCTGGTTATTAATCCCTTGGCAGATAGGTGGTTAGCAAATATTTTCTCATTCTGTGAGTTGTCTCTTCATTGTGTTGGCTGTTTCCTTTGCTGTGCAGAAGCTTTTTAACTTGATGTGATCCCATTTGTCTATTTTTTCTTTGGTTGCTGGGCTTGTAGGGTATTGCTCAAGAAATTTTTTTACAGAGCAATGTTCTGGAGATTTTCCCTAATGTTTTCTTGCAGTAGTTTCATACTTACAGGTCTTAGATTTAAATGTTTAATCCAGTTTGATTGGATTTGTATATATAGTAAGAGATAGGGGTCTAGTTTCGTTATTTTGCATGTGGATATCCAGTTTTCCCAGCACCATTTGTTGAAGAGTATGTCTTTTCCTCAGCGTATGTTCCTGGCACCTTTGTTAAAAATGAGTTCACTGTAGGTGTGTGGATTGTTCCCAGGTTCTCTATGTTGTTCCTTTGGTCTACGTGTCTATTTTTATGCCAGTATCTTGCTGTTTTGGTTATTATAGCTCTGCAGTATAACTTAACATCAGGTAACGAGATTCCTCTAGCTTTGTTCTTTTTGCTTAGGGATAGTATTGGCTATTCCAAATCTTTTGTGGTTCTATGCAAATTTTAGAATTGTGTTTTCTATTTCTATGAATAATGTCATCGGTATTTTGATAGAGATAGTATTGAATCTGTAGATTGCTTTGAGTAGTATGGACATTTTAACAATATTGATTCTTCCAATCCATGAGTATAAAATATCTTTCCATTTTTTTTGGTGTCCTCTTCCATTTCTTTCATCAGTGTTTTATAGTTTTCATTATAGAGATCTTTCACTTCTTTGGTTAATCCCTGGGTATTTATTTTTATTTGTGGCTATTGTAAATAAAATTACATTTTTACTTCTTTTTCAGATTGTTTACTGCTGGCATATAGAAATGCTACTAATTTTTGTATGTTAATTTTGTATCCTGAAACTTTACTGAATTTAAGTTTTAATTTGTGTGTGTGTGTGTGTGTGTGTGTGTGTGTGTGTGTGTGGTCTTTAGGTTTGTCCAAATATAAGATCATATCATCTGCAAGAAAAAAAAGAATGATTTGACTTCTTCCATTCCAATTTGGATGCCCTTTATTTCTTTCTCTTGTTTGATTGTTCTAGCTACGATGGCCAGTACTATGCTGAATAACAGTGGTGAAAGTGGGCATCCTTGTTGTGTTTCAGATCTTAGAGGAAAGACTTTAGGTTTTTCCCATTCAGTATGAAACTAGCTATGAGTCTGTCACGTACAGTTTATTATGTCAAGGTACATTCTTTCTATAATTTTTTGAGGATTTTGATCATGAAGCATTGTTGAATTTTATCAAATGCTTTTTCAGCATCAGTTGAAATGATCATATGGTTTTTGTCCTTTATTCTGTTGATATAGCACATTAATTGATTTGCATATTTTGAACCATCCTGACATCCCAAGGATAAATCCCACTTGGTCTTGACGGTTTGCTAGTATTCTGTTGAGGATTTTTACATCAATATTCTTCAGAGATATTTGGCCTGTAGTTTTCTTTTTTTTTTTTTTTTTTTTTTTTTTTTGGTGTCTCTTTGCCTGGTTTTGGTATCAGAGTAATATTGGCCTCCTAGAATGAGTTTGGAAGTTTTCCCTCCTCCTCTATTTTATGAAATAGTTCGAGTAGGATTGGTATTAGTTCTTCTTTAAATGTTTGATAGAATTCAGCAGTGAAACCACTGGGTCCCATGCTTTTCTTTACTGAAAGACTTTTTACTATGGTTTCTATTCCATTACTTGTAATTGGTCTGTTCAGGTTTTGAACTTTCTTCCTGGTTGTCTTGATAGGTTGTACATGTCTAGGAATCTGCCCATTTCTTCTAGATGTTCTAATTTATTGGCATATAGTTGCTCATAGTAGCCACTAATAATCCTTTAAATTTCTGCTGTATCGGTTATAATGTTTCCTTCTTTATTTCTTACATTAGAATCCTCTCTCTTTTTTTTCTTAGGTGGGCTAAAAGTCTGTCAATTTTGTTTAACTTTTTAAGAACAACTTTTTAATTGATCTTTTGTATTGTTTTCTTCATTTCAATTTCATTTATTTCTGCTCTGATCTTTATTATTTCTTTACTTCTAATAATTGGGGGTTTGTTTTGCTCTTGCTTTTCTAGCTCTTTAAGATGTATTATTAGATTTTTTGCATGATGTTTCTCTTCTTTTTTGGTGTAGACATATATAGCTATAAAATTCCCTCAGAGTACTGCTTTTGCTGTATCCCATAGGTTTTGGTATGTTGTGTTTCCATTGTCATTTTTTTCAAGAAATTTTTCCATTTCTTTCTTAATTTCTTCATTGACCCACTGGTCATTCAGGAGTATATTGTTTAATCTATGTATATTTGCATAGTTTCCAAAATTCCTCTTATTATTTATTTCTAGTTTTGTTTCATTGTGGTCAGAGAAGATGCTTGATATTACTTCAATTTCCTTAATGTTTTAGGATTTGTTTTGTGGTCACATATGGTCACAAAACAAATGGTCCATAAAAATAATCCATGTGCTGAGGAATGATTCATGTGCTGACGAAAATAATGTATATTCTGCAGCCATCGGATGAAATATTCTATAAAGATCTGTTAGATATATTTGGTCTACAGTGCAGATTAAGTCCAATGTTTTCTTGTTGATTTTCTGTTTGGAAGATCATCATCAGTTGAAATGATCAACACAGAAAGCAGGGTGTTGAAGTCTCCAGCTATTATTGTATTGGGGCCTATCTCTCTCTTTAGCTCTAATAATATTTGCTTTACATATCTGGGTGTTTCAGAGTTGGGTGCATATATATTTAAAATTTCTATATCCTCTGGCTGAACTGATGCTCTTATCATTATATAGGTACATTCTGATATGATTTGGCTGTGCCCCATCCAAATCTGATTTTGAATTACCACATGTTGTAGGAAGGACCTGGTGGGAAGTAATCAAATCATGGAAGTCTTTCCTGTGCTGTTCTCATGATAGTGAATAAGTCCCATGAGATCTGATGGTTTTAAAAAGAGGAGTTCCCCTCCACAAGCCCTCTTTCTTTGCCTGCTGCCATCCATTTAAGACATGATTTGCTCCTCTTTGCCTTCTAACATGATTGTGAGGCTTCCCCAGGTACATGGAACTGTAAGTCTATTAAATCTCTATCTTTTGTAAATTACCCAGTCTTGAGTACGTCTTTATTAGCAGTGTGAAAACAGGTTAATACAGTAAATTGGTACCAGTAGAGTAGGATGTTGCTGGAAAGATATCCAAAATGTGGAAGTGACTTTGGAACTGGGTAACAGGCAGAGGCTGGAACAGTTTGGAGGGCTCAGAAAAAGACAGGAAAATGTGGGAAAGTTTGGAACTTCCTAGAGAGCATGTTGAATGGCATTGACAAAAATGCTGATAGTGATATGAACAATAAGGTCCAGGCTGAAGTGGTATCCAATGGAGGTGAGGAACTTGGGAACTGAAGCAAAGGTGACTCTTGATATGTTTCACAAAGAGACTGGTGGCATTTTGCCTCTGCCCTAAAGATTGTGAAACTTTGACCTTGAGAGAGATGATTTAGGGTATCCGGTGGAAGAAATGTCTAAGCAGCAAAGCATTCAACAAGTGACCTGGGTACTGTTAAAGGCATTCCATTTTAAAAGGGAAGCAGAACATAAAAGTTTGGAACATTTTCAGCCTGACAATGTAATAGAAAAGAAAACCCAATTTTCGGAGGAGAAATTCAAACTGGCTGCATAAATTTGCCTAAGTAACAAGGAGCTGAATGTTAATCATCAAGAAAATGGGAAAAATATCTCCAGGGCATGTCACAGAACTTTGTAGCAGCCCCTCTTATCACAGGCCCAAAGATTTAGGAGGAAAAAATGGTTTCATGGGCCAGGCCCAGGGTCCCTCTGCTGTGTGCAGCCTAAAGACTTGGTGCCCTGCATCCCAGTCACTCTAGTTATGACTAAAAGGGGCCAAGGTACCACTCGGGCTGTTGCTTCAGAGGGTGGAAGCCCCAAGCCTTGGCAGCTTCCATGTGGTGTTGAGTCTGTGAGTACACAGAAGTCAAGAATTGAGGTTTGGGAAACTCTACCTAGATTTCAGAATTTATATGGAAACACCTGGATGCTCAAGCAAAAGTTCGCTGCAGGGGCAAGGCCCTCACGGAGAACCTCTGCTCAGGCAGTGCAGAAAGGAAATGTGGGTAGGAGACCCCACACAGAGTCCCTACTAGGGCACCACCTAGTGAAGCTGTGAGAAGAGGGCCACCATCCTTCAGACCCCAGAATACTAGATCCACTGACAGCTTGCACTCAGCACCTGGAAAAGCCAGACACTCAACACCAGCTTATGAAAGCAGCCAGGAGGGGACTATACATTGAAAAGTCATATGAGTGGAGCAGCCCAAAGTGGTGGGAGCCCACCTCTTGCATAAGCATGACCCGGATGTGAGACATGGAGTCAAAGGAGATCATTTTGGAGCTTTAAAATTTGACTGCCCCACTGGATTTCGAATTTGGCCTATAGCCCCTTTGTTTTGGCCAATTCCTCCCATTTGGAATGGCTGTATTTACCCAATGCCTGTACTCCCACTGTATCTGGGAAGTAACTAACCTCCTTTTGATTTTGGCTTACAGGTGGAAGGGACTTGCCTTGTCTCAGATGAGACTTTGGACTGTGGACTTTTGAGTTAATGCCAAAATGAGTTAAGAGTTTAGGATACTGTTGGGAAGGCATGATTGGTTTTGAAATGTGAGAATGTGTGATTTGGGAGGGACCAGGGGTAGAAAGATATGGTTTAGCTGTGTCCTCACCCAAATCTCATCTTGAATTCCCATGTGCTGTGGAAGAGACCCAGCAGGAGGTAATTAAATTATGGGGATGAGTCTTTCCTGTGCTGTTCTTATAACAGTGAATAAGTCTCACAAGATTTGATGGTTTTAAAAAGAGGAATTCCTCTACACAAGCTTTCTCTCTTTGCCTGCTGCCATCCATGTAAGACGTGACTTGCTCCTCCTTGCCTTCTGTCATGACCATGAGGCTTCCCTAGCCACATGTAACTGTATGTCCACCAAACCTCTTCCTTTTGTAAACTGCCCAGTCTTGGGTATGTCTTTATTAGCAGTGTGAAAATGGACTAATACATCTTGTTTGTCCCTCCTTAGAGTTTTTGTCTTGAAATCCATTTGGTCTGATATAAGTATAGTGACTTCTGCTCCTGTTTGATTTTCCTTGGCATAGAAAATCTTTTCCCATCCCTTTATTTTCAGTCTATGTGTGTCTTTATAGGTGAAGTGTGATTATTGTAGGCAAATAATCACTGGGTCTTTTTTTTTTTAATCCTTTCAGCCGCTCTACGTCTTTTGACTGTAGAGTTTAGTTCATTTAGATTCAATGTAATTATTGATAAGAACTTATTCATGCCATTTTGTTATTTGTTTTCTAGTTGTTTTGTGGTTTTTTTTCTTTTCTTTCCTTCTTTCTCTCTTTTTTTCTTTCTTGTCTTCCTTAGTGAAGTTGATTTTCTCTGCTATATAGTTTCTTGCTTTTAATTTTTTGTGTATCTGTTGTATGATTTTTGGTTTCAGATTACCATGAGGCTTGCAAATATTATCTTATAACCCATTGTTTTAACCTGATAACTACTTAGCACTGTTTGCATGAACAAACAAGCAGATGATTAAGATGGCAGATAGAAGGCAGGAACAACTTGAAGCTCCCACTCAAATGAACAGAGTAGCATGTGGAGACATATCATGAACTTTTGCTCCAAGAACTACCACAGGAACCTAGGAGGAAATCCACAGGATCCTTCAAAGGAGCTAGATCACTAATACAGGCTCCCTGAGATGTCAAACTTGTAAGTCTGCTTGTTTTCTCAGCAGAAAGTCCCATGGTCTCAGGGAATTTTTCAGCCCTGGTCAAAGGCTACCTGGAAATAGACTTGGTACTTTAAGGGGAGGCATGGTGGGAGTGAGACCAGGCTTTAGGACTGCAGGCTGCATGAAAATGAGGTGAGGCCTGTAAATGCTGGCTTTCCCCCACTTCCCTGGCAACCTATATGACTCAGTTGAGGCAGCCATAATCCCTATGGGAATACAACTTCATTGGACTCCCATCCCTCACAGCAGCCATAGCAAGCCCTGCCCAAGGAGAAGCTGAGCTCAGACATGTCTATATCTGCCCCCACCTGGTGGTTTTTCTCTACCAACCCTAGTAGCTGAAGACAAGGGTCATAATCTCTTGAGAGCTCAATAACCCTGCCCATCACTTGAGAAACCTGAACACTTAACCAGGTATCCCTAAGGCAAAATTGCATCCTCCTATAAGACCACAGTTGATGCACTCTTAAAAGCACCACCTCCTGGCTAGAGGCCAACAAACACAAAACCAGCACACTAAACAACACATAACCAAGGACCTTCACAGAAACCACTTGATTCCACCACTACCTCCACCAAAGTCGGTGTTAGTATCCATGACTGCAAGACCTGAAGATGTAACACATCACAGGACTCTTTGCAGACACAGTCCAGTACCATCCCAGAGCCTGGTAGCTCAACTGGGTGGCTATACCCAGAAGAGCAAAAATAATCACTTAGTTCAGCTTTTAGAAAGCCCCATTCCTAGGAGAAGGGGGAGAACACCACTTCAAGGGAGCAACCTGTGGGACAAAAAAATCTAAACAGCAGCCAAGCATTGTGGCTCACGCCTGTAATCTCAGCACTTTGGGAGGCGAAAGTGGGCTAATCACCTGAGGTCAAGAGTACAAGACCAGCCTGGCCAACTTGGTGAAACCCTATCTCCACTAAAAACACGAAAATTAGTTGGGTGTGTCAGGGTGTGCCTGTAATCCCAGCTACCCAGGAGGTGGAGGCAGGAGAATAGCTGGAACCTGGGAGGTGGAAGCTGCAGTGAGCTAAGATCACATGACTGCATTCCAGCCTGGGTGACAGAGTGAGACTTGGTCTCAAATTAAAAAAGCATCTAAACAGCAGCACTTGAATCCCAGATCTTAACTCTGACATAGTCTACCCAAATGAGAAGAAGAAACCAGAAAAACAACTCTGGTGATATGACAAAACAAGTTCTTTAACACCTCCAAAGGATCACACCAGCTCATCAGCAACAAATCCACACAAAGATGAGACCTCTGAATTGCCAGAAAAAATAATTCAGAAAGTCAGGTATTAGGTTAATCAAGAAGGCACCAGAGAAAGATGAAGTCCAACGTAAAGAAATCAAAAACACGATATGGGATACCAAAAAAAACTTACTCAATGAAACAGATAACATAAATAAAAAACAATCACAACTTCTCAAAATCAAGGACACACTTAAAGAAATGTAAAATGCTCTGGAAAGCCTCAGCAATAGAATTGAACAAGCAAAAGAAAGAACTTCAGAGCTCGAAAACAAGGCTTTCAAATCAACTCTATCCATCAAACACAAAGGAACAAGAGTTTTTAAAAAATGAACAAAGCCGCAAAGAAGTTTGGGATTATGTTAAATATCTGAACCTAAGAATAATTGGTTCTCCCAAGAAAGAAGAAAAATCTAAAAGTTTGGAAAATTTATTTGAGGGAATAATCAAGGATAACATCCCCAGCCTTGCTAGAGATCTTGACATCAAACACAAGAAGTTCAAAGGACATCTCGGATTCATCACAAAAGATTCATTGTATAGGTACATAGTCATCAGATTATCAAAAGTCAAGACAAAAAGTCATGAGGCAAAAGCATCAGGTAACCTATTAAAGGAAAACCTATCAGATTAACAGCAGACTTCTCAGAAGAAACTCTACAAGCTAGAAGGGATTGGGGTCCTATTTTTAGCCTCCTTAAAGAAAACAATTATTAGCCAAGAATTTTGTATCCAGGGAAACTAAGTTTCAAAAATGAAGGAAAGAGTCTTTTCAGACAAACAATTGCTGAAAGAATTTGCCACTACCAAGAGGGCACTACAGGAATTACTAAAAGGGCCTCTAAATCTTGAAACAGTTTCTCAAAATACACCAAAATAGAACCTCCTTAAAACATAAATGTCAAAGGACCTATTTAACAGTAACACAATGGAAAAAAAAACACGAAGTATTCAGGCAACAAATAGCATGATGCATACAACAGTACCTCATATCTCAATACTAATATTAAATGTAAATGGCCTAAATGCTCCACTTGAAAGATACAGAATGTCAAAATGCATAAGAATTCACTAACCGAGTTTCTGCTGTCTTCAGGAGACCTATCTAACACATAAGGAATCACATGCACTTAAAAACGGGCAGAAAAAGAAGTTCCATGCACATAGACACCAAAAATAAACAGGAGTAGCTAACTATTCTTATGTCAGTTTGTTATATTTAAACAAACTTTAAACCAACAGCAGTTAAAAAAGATAAAGAGGGATATTACATAATGATAAAAGGACTAATCCCAAAGAAAAAATATCGCAATTCTAAATAAATATGCACCTAACACTGGAGCTCCCAAATGTATAAAACAATTACTACTAAACCTAAAAAGTGAGATAATGGCAACATAATAATAGTCAGGGACTTCAATACTCCACTGACAGCACTAACAGGTCATCAAGACAGAAAGTCAACAAAGAAACAAGGGCCTTAAACTATACCCTACAACAAATGGACTGAACAGATACTTACAGAACATTCTACCCAATGACTGCAGAATATACATTCGACTCATCAGCACATGAAACATTCTCCAATGTAGACCATATGACAGACCACAAAAGAAGTCTCAGTAAATTTTAAAAAATCAAAACTATGTCAAGTACTCTCTCAGACCACAGTGGAATAAAATTGGAAATCAACTCCAAAAGAAACCCTCAAAACCATGCAAATACATGAAAATTAAATAACCTGCTCCTGAACAATTGCTGGGTCAACAATAAAATCAAAACGAAAATTTAAAAATTCTTTGAACTGATTGATAATAGTGACACAGCCTATGAAAACCTCTGGGATCCAGCAAAAGCAGTGCTAAGAGGAAAGTTTAAAGCATTAAATGTATACATCAAAAAGTCTGAAAGGGCACAAATAGACAATCTAAGGTCACAGCTCACAGAACTAGAGAAACAAGAACAATCCAAACCCAAACCCAGCAAAAGAAAAGAAATAACAAAGATCAGAGCAGAACTAAATGAAACAAAAACAAACAAACAAAAAATACGAAAGATAAATGAAACAAAAATCTGGTTCTTTGCAAAGATAAATAAAATTGATAGACCATTAGCAAAGTTAACCAAGAAAAAAGGAGAGAAGATTCAAATAAACTCGATGACAAACAAAATGGGAGATACTACAACTGATCACAGAAATACAAAAGATTATTCAAGGCTACAGTGATTATCTTTATGGGCATAAACTAGAAACCCTAGAGGAGATGGATAAATTCCTGGAAATATACAACCCTCCTATATTAAACCAGGAAGATACAGAATCTATGAACAGACCAATAACAAACAGCTAGATTGAAATGATAATTAAAAAAAAAATTACCAACACACACGAAAAAAAATCCAGGACCGGACAGATTCACTGCTGACATCTCAGACATTCAAAGAAAATTGGGTACCAATTGTATTGACACTATTCCAGAAGATAAAGGAAGAGGGAATCCTCCCTATCTAGGAAGCCAGTAAGACCATAATACCAAAATCAGAAAAAGACATAACAAAAAGAGAAAACTACAGATCAATATCCCTGATGAACAGAGATGCAAAAATCCTTAACAAAATACTAGTGAACTGAATCCAATAGCATATCAAAAAGATAATCTAACATGATCAAGTGGCTTTCATACCAGAGATGCAGGGATGGTTTAACATATATAAGTCAAAAAAATGTAATACACTACATAGGCAGAATTAAAAACAAAAATCACATGATTATCTCAATAGATGCAATAGATGCAAAGCATTTGACAAAATCTGGCATCCCTTTATAATTAAAACTCTCAGAAAAATCAGCAGTGAAAGGACACACCTTTAGGTAATAAAAGTAACATACGACAAACCCATAGCCAATATTATACTGAACAGGGAAAACTTGAAACCATTCCCCCTGAGAACTGGAACAAGACAAGTACGGCTGCTTCTGCCACTTCTGTTAAACATAGTACTGGAAGTCCTAGCCAGAGCAATCAGACAAAAGAAAGAAATCAAGGGCATCCAAATAGGTAAAAACCGTCACTATTTGTTGAGGATATGATCATATACTTAGAAAATCCTAAAGACTCATCCGAAAGCTTCTAATACTGGTAAATGGATTCAGCAAAGTTTCAGATACAAAACTCATGTACAAAAATCAGTAGCTCTGCTATATACCAGCAGCAACCAAGCTGAGGATAAAATCGAGAACTTAACTACTTTTACAATAGCTGCAAAAAAAAATAAAAAAGAACTTAGAAATATACCTAGCCGAGGACATGAAAGTCCTCTACAAGGAAAACTACAAAACACTGTTGAATAAAATCATAGTCAGTGTAACCAAACGGAAACACATCCCGTGCTCATGGATGGGTAGACTCAATATTATGAAAATGACCATACTGCCAAAAGCAATATACAAATTCAATGTAATTCCCATCAAAATACCACCACCATTCTTCAAAGAACTAGAAAAAGATCCTAAAATTCTTATGGAACCAAAGAAGAGCTCACATAGCCAAAGCAACACTAAGCAAAAAGAACAAAGCAAGACTAAGCAAAAAAGAATCACATTACCCAACTTCAAACTATACTATAAGGCCATAGTCACCAAAACAGCATGGTACTAGTATAAAAATAGGCACATAGACCAATGGAACAAAATAGAGAGCCCAAGAATAAACCCAAATACTTATAGTCAACTGATCTTTGACAAAGCACACAAAAACATAAGTGGTGAAAGAACACCCTATTCAACAAGTGGTCCTGGGATAATTGGCTAGCCACAGATAGGAGAATGAAACTGGCTCCTCATCTCTCACCTTACAGAAAAATCAACTCAAGGTGAATCAGACTTAAACCTAAGACGTGAAACCATAAAGATTCTAGAAGGCAACATCAGAAAAACCCTTGTAGACATTGGCTTAGGCAAAGACTTCATGACAAAGAACCCAAAAAACAGATGCAACAAAAACAAAGATAAATAGTTGAGACTAAATTAAACTATAAAGCTTCTGCAAAGCACGAGAAATAATCAGCAGAGTTAACAGACAAATCACAGAGTGGGAGAAAATCATCACAATGTATACATCCAACAAAGGACTGATATCCAGAATTTACAAATAACTCAAATCAACAAGAAAAAAACAATCCCATCAAAAAGTGGGCTAAGGATATGAATAGATAATCCTCAAAAAAAGACACACAAATGGCCAACAAGCATATGGAAAAATGCTCAATATCACTAAGTGTCAGGGAAATACAAATCAAAACCACAATGCAATGCCACCTTACTCCTGCAAGGATGGCCATAATAAGAAAAAATAAGGAAAAAATAGATGTTGGCAGGGATGTGGTGTAAGGGAACACTTTTACACTGTTGGTGGGAATGTAAACTAGTACAATCACCATGGAAAAGAGTGTAGAGATTCCTTAAAGAACTAAAACTAAATCTACCATATGACACAGCAATCCCACTCCTGGGTATCTACCCAGAGGAAAAGAAGTCATTATACAAAAAAGATACTTGCACACACATATTTATAGCAGCAAAATTTGCAATTGCAAAAATATGGAACCAGCCTAAATGTCCATCAATCAAAGAGTAAATAAAGAAAATATCAGGTACATGATACTGTGGAATACTACTTAGCCATAACAAGGGATAAAATAATAGAATTTGCATGTTCTTCACATGTACCCCAAAACCTAAAATGCAATAAAATAAATTTTAAAATAATAATAATAATAATAATAATAATAATAATGGTATTTGCAGCAACCTGGATGGAACTGGAGACTATTATTCTAAGTGAAGTATTAGGAATGGAAAACCAAACATTATATGGTCTCACTCATAAGTGGGACCTAAGCTATGAGAACACGAAGGCATAAAAATGATACAAGGAACTTTAGGGATTCAGGGGAAAGGGTTGGGGGTGGTGAGGGATAAAAGAGTACACATTGGGGACAGTGTACACTGCTCGAGTGATGGGTGCAGCAAAATCTCAGAAATCACCACTAAAGGACTTATTCATGCAACCAAATACCACTTGTTCATCAAAAACCTACTGCAATTTTAAAAAATAATTGTTTTAAAAAACAAGCAAGAAGAAAACTAATAAAAATTGTACACTTCAACTTTGTCCCCTGGCTTTTTAACTTTTTGGTGTGTGTGTGTATATATATGTGTGTGTGTGTGTGTGTGTGTGTGTGTGTGTGTGTGTGTGTGTGTGTATCTTATTGTACTGTGTCTTGAAAAGTTTTTGTTATTATTTTTTATTGTTTTATCATTTAGTATTTCTACTTAGGATAAGAGTATTTTATACATCACAGTTACAATGTTATAATATTCTGTGTTTTTCTGTGTATTTACTATTACCAGTGAGTTTTGTACCATCAGGTGATTATGTATTGCTCATTAGCATCATTTTCTTTCTGACTGAAGTACCCCCTTTAGCATTTCTTGCAGGACATGTCTGATATTGGTGAAACCCCTCAGCTTTTGTTTACCTGAGAAATTTCTCCTTCATGTTTGAAGGATATTTTTTTTCCAGATATACTATTCTAGGGTAAAAGTTTTTTCCTTCAGCACTTTAAACATGTCATGCCACTCTCTCCCGGCCTGTAATGTTTCCAATGAAAAGTCTGCTGCCAGACATTCTGGAGCTTCATTATGTTTTTGATTCTTTTTTCTTACTGCTTTTAGGATCCTTTTTACATCCTTGATCTTTGGGAGTTTCTCTATTAATGCCTTGAGGTAGTCTTCTTTGGTTTAAATTTGCTTGGCCTTCTATAACCTTCTTGTACTTGGATATTGACATTTTTCTC
Source organism: Saimiri boliviensis (assembly GCF_048565385.1). Lineage (NCBI taxonomy): Eukaryota > Metazoa > Chordata > Mammalia > Primates > Cebidae > Saimiri > Saimiri boliviensis. The sequence goes on from NC_133450.1 coordinate 80,479,215, forward strand.
TTGGCCTGGGAAGTTCTTCATTAGTATCCCTTCGAATAAATTTTCTACACCTATCTCTTTCTGTACTTCCTCTTTAAGGCAAATAACTCTCAGATTTTCCCTTTTGAGGCTATTTTCTAGATCCTGCAGGCTTGCTTCATTCTTTTTTACTGCTTTTTTTCTTTTCTCTCATCTGACTGTGTATTTTCAAATAGCCTATCTTCAGGCTCACTAATTCTTTCTTCTGCTTGACCAATTTTGCTACTTAAAGTCTCTGATGCATGCTTCAGTATGCCAATTACATCTTTCAGCTCCAGAATTTCTGCTTGATTTTCAAAAATTATTTCAATCTCTGTTATTATCTGATATAATTCATAATTCCTTCTCTGGGTTATCTTGAATCTCTTTGAACTTCTTCAACAAAGCTATTTTGACTTATTTGTCTGAAAAGGTCACATCTCTGCTTCTCCAGGATTGGTCCCTGGTGGCTTATTTAGTTCATTTGACAGTCACGTTTCCCTGGATGGTGCTGATGAGGCAGGAAAACAGGGTCTGGAGGCAGGGAACTAAGGCCAGTTCACACTTCAGCTGTGATAGGAAACATCCTCTGCATAGGGCATACGCCATAAATGATTTTGCAACTTTATCCTCTCCATTTACGAAGGGCATACCTGAAGTAACCAATGGAATCCTCTAGGGAGTATTTAAACTCCCAACTTTCTGTAATGGGGCCTTTGAGCCCCTATGCTTGAGCCTGCTCCCACACTGTGGAGTATACTTTCATTTTCAATAAATCCCTTCATTCCTTTCTTGCTTTGTTTGTGCATTATTTTGTCCAATTCTTTCTTCAAGACACCAAGAACCTGAACACCTTCTACTGGTAACACTGATACTAGATATTCTTCAGTGTATGGGCCTTGAAGAGATAGGTATTTATCATAATCTTCACTATCTCGGCTTATTTGTGCCCCTTCTTCCTGTGAAGGCTTTCCAGATATTTGAAAGGACTCGGGTGTTGTGATCCAAGTTGCATCTGCTTTAGGGGACATCCCAAGTCCAGTGATGCCATGTTTCTTGCAGACTGAAGGTAACGCCTTGATGGTCTTGGATAACATCCAGGAGAATTCTCTGGATTACCAAGCAGACACTCTTGTTCTCTTCCCTTACTTTCTCCCAAACAAATGGAGGTTCTCTGTCTCTCTCTCTCTCTGTTCTAAGCCACCTAAAGCTGGCAGTGGAGTGACACAAGCACCCCTGTGGCCACCACCACTATGACTGTGCTGGGTCTCACCCAACACCTGCTGTAACCACTCCCTAGCTACTCCATATGTTTGCTCAAGGGCCTGGTGCTCTCTAATCAGCAGGTGGTAAAGCTAACCAGGCCTATGTCCTGCCTTTTGGGGCAGCAAGTTCCCCCAGACCCCAAGTACCAACCAGGAGTCAGGGACTAAGGCCAATACCCCTAGAAGTCTACCTAGTATTCCACTGTACTGCAGCTGAGCAAGCACTCAAAGCGCAGGATGCATCCTTCCCACTCTTCCTCCCCTTTCCAAAGGCAGAGGAGCCTCACCCTATAGCCACCATCACCACTGGCTATGAGTACTGACAGATTACTCCTATTCCCTTAAGGCCCAAGGGCTCTTAAGTCAGCTTGTGGTGAATATTTCCTGGCCTGGGGGACTCACCCTTTTAAGGCAGTGGGCTCCCTTCTGGACCAAGGGCAGGTCCAGAGATGTTGCATAAGAGTTAAGTCCCAGAATCAGGGACCCCCAAGAGCCTGCATGGTCCTCTACCCAACTGTGGCTGTGCTGGTACCTGAGGGGCAAGACAAAGTCCCCTTTACTTTTCTCTTGCTTTCTCAAGCGGGCGTTTCACCTTGCAGCCACCACAACTGGTAATGTGCTGAAGCCAGCATCTGAAGCCAGCAAGTCTCAGAGGCTCATCCAAGGCCTCAATGCAGTACACAGATGTTGCTGCTGGTTATTCAGGGCCCAAGGTCTCTTCAATTAGCAGGTGATGAATGCTACCAGGACTGAGTCCTTCCCATCAAGGCAGTAGATTCCCTTCTTACCCAGGATGTGTCTAGAAATGACATGCAGGAACCAGGGCCTAGAACAGAGGCCTCATGTCTCTTACAGGTGCCCTATCCTGCTGCGACTGAGCTGGTATCCCAGATGCAAGACGACATCCTTCCCACTCTTCCCTCTCATCTCCTCAAGCAAAAGAAAAAGCTTTTTCTTGGAGCCATGAGCTATGCAGCCTGGGATTAGGGGAAGGATAGTGCCAGCACTCCCTTAGCCATCCTGGCTGGTGTCTCAGTAGGTCACATGCCCCCCACTCCACTGTCCCTGGGCCTAGATCAGCTCTAAGACTCGCCTATGAGTTGCAGTCCTTAGGGCCTAGACTGCCTTTCAGGTTTATTTAGAGCATGCAGCACCTTAGCCCACAGTGGTGAGGTTTGCAGGAACTCAATTTCCAACCACTGGGATCCGGAATTCTTTTCTGGCCAAGGCCAGTTTAAATGCTCCCTCTGTGGGAGGGAGTCCACTGAGTTCGGTCTGGTTTTCCTTTCTGCTAACAGGACGGCACTGCGATCACTGCTTCGCAATTGCTGTGCTCTCCCCCGCCCACCCAGAGAAGCTCCTTGAGTGTGCCACAGCTGCCGGAGCTGGAGGAGGGCTGGCATCAGCAATTCAAAACTGTTTTTTCTATCTCTGCAGTGCTTCTGTTAGTAACATACAGTTTAAACCAGGTACTAGGAGAGCTAACCTGATTTTTGGTTCCTATGAGGGTGTTTTTTCTGGGTAGTTATTAACCTGGTGTTCGATCTGGGGAGACTTCTATTCCACCTTCTTGCTCCATTTCAGCCTCAGCATGAGTTTTGGAGGGGACAAACATTCAAAAGATAGCCTGTATCTTGGAGAACTGTACCACCATTCCCCATTCCGCCACACCAGAAATCCTGGAGTCATTCTAAGCTCCTCCCTTGTTATCATGTTTCATAAAACTAGCCACCAACCAAGTATTTCTCAATTTCTCTCTTCCTCCCTATTCTTCCCAACACTCACATTAATTTATTTCTTATTTGAAACAGTCCCTAGAGTGGTCTCTCTGCCTTCAATTCCTTCTACCTTCTGCTACATCTGCTAGAAAAAAAAGCTTCCTAAAATGCAAATCTAAGTACATCATTCCCTGCTCAACACGATCTTTTCAGCCATCACCCACACCCATTCCACTGCCGCTGAGATGGGGTGGAAACTCCCCAGCACGACACAGGTGGCCCCTGCTTTTCCAAAACACCATCTCCTGCAGCACCCCAGTCTCATTCCCCAGCCATGGGTCAGGACACCAGGAGTACCCTTCTTCTCCTCCCTGCCTAACTGACACTTTGTGTTCCCCAAACAGCTCAAGCATTAACTCAAGAAAACGACTTCTGTCCTAATCCTCCTTCAGGCTGAATTAGACACTCATCTTCTGACTCCCATTCTACACAAAGAAGGTCAGTTCTCCTCTGTGTGAGACTATTCAGAGCTTCTCGACTCCAGCCACACATTAAAATTCACCTAAGCACCTGAGAGCCCAGAATCCGACTGCAGTGATTCTGATTTAATCAATTCTCCTGGGCATGGGGCTTAGTGCTTCTCAAACTGTAATGTAAGGGCCAACCACCTGGGGATCTTTTTAAAATGTAAATTCTGATTCAGCAGGTCTCGCTAGCATCTGAGATTCTTCATAATTAGTAAATTCTTAAGTGACATAAATGCTAGTGGTCCACAGACCACACTTGGAGGAGCAAGGGTGATAAACTCTGACAGTGGCTGGCCATACATTGGCAATAAAGCTGTTAGTAGGCAGAGCGACTACAAAAAGACTCCTTCTTTCCAGGAAAGCAGATGTTGGTAAAACGACATCCATTAATAGCCTGGCTCCAGAAAAAATGTATGAGTATCTGTGTTAACTGTAAAACCAGGGTTTGTAGAAGCTGCTGTCACCTAAGGATCTAAAGTTCAGAGAAGGAAAGTTACTTGCCCAGAATAACACAGAGAATCAATAGCAGAACAGAGGTCCAAACTCAGGACATTTGACTCCTCAGTCTGTATACTGTTCAATGGATCAGAGCCTGGGTGAGACATCGAAGATGCTACTGCATTAGGAAAAGAGTAGGAGGGACACAATCAACATTGGAAAGATCCAGCTAAGCACTTCAAAAAAGATTCCAGCCAAAAGTTGCTGGTGGAGACAATGAGGAAACTGACCACTTCAGTCCAAGTTTAATAGATGCGTGTTGGGTCCCTAAATGGACTAAATCTTGTCCAAGGATAGTGAATGACACTGGAAAATGTATGCTGTGGAATTCAGGACTATTCTGATGCCTTTAAGCACCTTGAAGGCAGTAGGAATGATGACATTATTTTATTACTTCCAGCACCCAGCACAGTACCTCACACATAGAATTCAGCCCCTGGATATATGTGAATAAAACCTAACCAGAGAAGGCCCTGGCTTTCTTTGCTTTGCAAATACTTTATCTGTTTGTGTTGTGGCCAGCCTCTTTCGTATAGGATGAGATGGTGCCAGCGAGCTGCTGAACCGTCTCATATAGAGATTGCCTTAAGTTTCTGGGTGGGGGATTGATCAAGTAGAAGCATGATACAACGCATGACCCCAGGCCCTACCCGTGTGTGCATCTAAGATACAAAGGTTATAGGCTTAAACATAGCAGTTTCCATTCGCATTTAGGGAAACAGGCAGAAGCAGAGGATTTTGTGTAAAGCTGTCGGGAAGGGAGGAATTAGAGAGTTGACTCATTTGTTCTCCAGCCAGAAAAATTGTTTTCCAAAGACAAGAGAACCATTGCAGGGTAAGCCACATTGTCTGGAAACAGCATGTGCTTTGGAATCAGACACATCTGAGTTGTGAGTCATCTCTGCCACAGACTCAACACTTTGGGCAAGTTATTTAATCCTACTAAGCCTCAGCTTCCTCATCTATAAAGTGAAGAGAATAAGTAACTTTCTACGAGGATTGCTGTAAGGATCAAATGAGATAATTGTATAAAGCACTTAGCACAGCGTCTAGGGGACTGCAGGTCTTAAATAATAATAGCTCAGCAATAGCACTGCAATAAGCTGAAAGTTCATGCCCTCACCAAATTCATATGTTCAAATCCTAACCTTCAAGGTGATGGCATTAGGAGGTGGGGCCTTTGGGAGATGATTAGGTCATTGTGGGGAGCCCTCAGGAATGGTATCAGTGCCTTGATAAAAGAGACACCAGAAAGACCCTAATCCCGTCCGCCACAAGAGGACAAAGGAAGAAAATGCCATTTATAAACCAGGAAATGGGCCCTCACAAGACACATGAACTAAGACAGGCACCACTGAAGAAAGCACTCCATGCCAGTTGTGGTTGCATGACTAATTCTAGAATGTGGCCACCTTATATCTCAGGCTTCTTTCCTTGCTAGACTCTGCAAAGACTGAAAAAAAATCTTCCCATTTTTGTTTTTCCTTTTCACTTTTTAAAGAAAATAGGGCTCGTTATTTCATTCTAATTATGTTAATCACATTGTGTTTTTCCTCCACTGTGACATGTGGAGTAGACAGGTAATAGTTAGATGTACTGATTATGTAAGAGATGGCAAATTTTTTGCATCTCAAATTAATGCCAGTTTATTGGAGATGGCTGCCTGGACCACTATGTTAAGAAAGATTTTGATACAAAATCCAAGCCTAGTGGTGGGGGGGGGGGGGGGGGCGGTGGGGGGGGAACAGCCATGATCAATTAGCAGTATCTGCAATGGGTATTTTTCCAACCTCATTTTACTCCAAAAATGGCAGAATGATAAATAATAACACCTAGATAGGATCACAGTGTAACCGAAGAGGGAAGGGACAGTAATGGGAAGTTGTAAGTAGAGAGATTGATGAGCACTCTTGCATGGACACTGAGATGTCTTTCCACAGGATCACTGGGTGTCTCTGTCAATTGCCCCTTCACATCCACTCTCCATTCTTCACTCAACTCCTGCCCGGAAGCTGACCTGTCCTCAATATATCAGCATGGCTCATGTGCCTTCTGGCTGTGGTTGGATTTGGCCATTGGAGGTCCCATACAGGAAACAGGAGTACCAGAACAGTGAAAGCAAGGTCAATATTTACCTGAATCTCTCCCTGCAGGATAGCCTCAGGCTGAATGTGCCCCTTGATTTAAATTGTTGAATCCCCTCAATGTGGTTGACTCAACGTGAGTCATCTCTTCCCATCCCTTTGAAACTAGAGGGTGTTAACAGCTTTAACTAGTAGTTCTCCTCACCAATACTTTTAGAAATAGCCCCATTATAAATGAGCTTCATTGGACTATATTTTCAAAGGATCATCCATTTCCTCTTGGAACTCTGTGCTTCTGGGTTGCTTCTATGTTGGAAGTGAAGTGAACGTCCACAGACATGCATATGATGGAACCTGCTAGGATAGGTATCTCTGTACATATAGGAGGAGGAGTGTGTACATGGCAGCAAAGGATGAAATGGATTGGAGACAGCAATATAGATGCCCATCATGCCCACTTCCCCATCTACCCTCAACTGCCCACCCATGATCTAGACCTTTCTTTGCAAAGGAATGTCAACTGGTTGAGCAAGGTTAGTAGGATCAACCATTAACAATCCCTAGTGGACCTGGTGGGACTGTTCTGCTTTCCTTGCTAGTAAATCAAAACTCAAAAATTTATTATCTAGATGCCAGTGAGACAGAGAAGTGCAGATATTCAGAAGGATGAGTCAGGAGTGAGGAGAATAGTGTGTCCCGGCCTTTCCAGTCACCTGTCTTTTGCACCAAGCCTGCCCTTCCTGGGGCCAAGTCATAAAATTCTGTCAAATCTCTACATGTGAGAAAATAAATGCATCTCTGGTCCTTATTCAAAAATAAACAAGAAAATAATACACACCTGTTCACCATGCACTTGGTGAATACATGTTATGATTAGCAGTCCAGGTGGTAGCAGGAGAGGAGGTGAACCTGCAAATGTGACCTCCGCTTTCAACACAAAGATGCTTGTCCTTGAGTGTTGCCCAGTGATCTTGTGAGTGATGCATTAGGCAATCACACCTGAACACTTTCGTCTAAACTGAGGTAATCCCACTTATTAGTAGAAGAGAATCCACTCAGGACCATTAAGTCTCTTCCAGTGTCCAGCATCCAGAGATAAGGCCTCCACAGCCAGCACAGGCAAGATAAAGAACTACAGCTCTGACTCTCCTATACAAAAGATGATAAAACATCCAAAGAGAAAAGGAAAGCAGGGTATCTCTGAAAAGGCAGGTTGTGAGACAGCAATCAAAACACTATGCAGGGGAAGAAAAGGAAGTGGAATTAGGGCTGCAGGCCTCTGCCCCTTAAGCTGGGAGGACAGTAAAGTTCACCCCAATTCCATCTCAGTAAGACTCTTTTTAAGCATCTCCAACTCTTTAATTCTCTATCTTCAATAGCCTTTTTATCTCTCAAGGTCCAGATCATATGCCTTCTTTTCTGTGGAGGCTTCTCACTCCCAGTCAGAATTAACTGTTCCTTTCTCTACATGCTTTAAAGCACACTAACCCTCTCTTCAGTACTGGATACGTTGTAAGATATGTATGCATTTGCCTTTCCCAAGTGGTTTGTGAGCTTGCTAATGACAGGGATCTGTCTCAGCGATTTCTGAGTAAAACAGGCCATGGATCATAGTAGGAGAGTATTAAATGCTCACTGAGCTTAACAAAAACAGACTTTTGCTACCAACAGAAAATTGACCAGCCCTCCTTCCTTCACCCTCCACTTCCCCTTTTTCCAGGTATATATGTCATTGGTGGAAAAATAGGGTGACAGCAATACATGTAGAGCTGACTTTCACCCTGTCTTATCCTGGGTTGAAGCAACCTTCCTTCCAGAAGACAAGGGCTTGTGGGAACAGAAGTGGGTAGGGGTCTGGGTGCTAAAAAGAGTGAAATAAAAAAGAAGAGAAAGACAAAATCAGGTGTGTTATCAAGCTGGTTCCCTCTTGGGCAATGGGGTTCCCTCTCACTGGGGACACTCTGAAGAACCATGTGGAAAACACCTCAGAATTGTCCCCTCAAGAGAAAGAAGAGGGGAGAATGTATCCATATTACCCATTACCCATTGGCCAAGGACTGCCTATTGAATCTTACCTTTCTCACACTTGAAGTGTGTGGCTATAAATGACTGAGCAAATTTCTGTAGGTATCGTAGGTGATGGTGGCAGGGATGCCCCAGGACGGAAAGCAAGTGATAAATGGTGCAGCCGAGGTGAGACAGGGTCAGGTTACACCTGAGCACACATGGCTGCCACAGCAGAAAACTAGAATAAAAAAGAGGTCCAAGAGAATCCGAAGTGGGTGCACAAGAAACATTTGATACACACATGCTATAATAATTTTTATGATTCTTTTGTCATTTTTATCTACCTTAGAGAATGTCTCACTCATCTTGGGATTCGTAACCGTTCAACTGTTGGCCAAAAAAAAAAAACAAAAAACAAAAAAAAATTGGTTAATATAACTAGGATTTTCCCAAGTGTCACCAGGCTGCAAGTACAAAGTCATGATAAACATTCAAATTTCAATGGCTCTGACCCTCTAGCCCTCTAGCTTCCTGCAACCTTCTCCCAGTTATCCCTCCAAGCCTCCAGAGGGCACTGCACACACTTGCTTAGAAATCCGTCCCTCTGTCCACCACGTTTTTCCTCTCCCACTCCAGGCCCACTTCTGCAGGTCCGAGCAGTGGAACCAAGCCCACCAGAGACGGCGCCCTGTTACCTTCCCTGCTCCCAAAGTCGCCAGACCCTCTAGTTGCCAAGATGGCACATTTCTTTCCATTCTCCCTGTGCGGGAGCTATACTGTGGTTCATACAGACATGGAGAGATCCTTCTGTACTTCAGGTCACACTGGCGCGGAGAGTACACGTGACAATGCTTCCGACCAGAGGCTCAGTCACTGAAGACTGCGTCCTCAGCTTCAGCCTTAGTCCGAGGAGCCGGCCTCCTGTCTCCCTCCTATCGTGTCTCCCCAGGTTCTACCACCAGCCGCACAGCTCACCCAAAATGGCCTCCTTCCTCCTCCAGTCAAAAATATACACCCTCACGCAATTAAATTCAACCATGCCGGCTGCTGGGACCCCATCTCAGCAGTGCACGGGACACACCTGGGCAGATCGGAACTCCGGCAGTGCCCACAGCCATGGCACAGGCCGTGTCCTCACTACCACAGCAACTATCCGAGAGCCTCTGTACGCCAGCCGTTGTGTGCATTGTGACTTAGAATTCTGAGGATACAGTTTAGCACTGAAAACTCCTAAGGGGTTTTGTTTTGTTTTTTCTCCTACTGCAAAGTGAAATCCCAACAGATGTCCTGAGTAGCTTTTTATCCTGGCATTCTCTCCTATCACTTCACTTTAAACAGAAATGGGGGCTTTGGTTAGCAAAGGCACCTAACCTCAAAGACCCATGGAGTATGAATAACTCTAGGGCACAACCGGTTTCCTGGGATATGTTCTTAAATGACAAAGTTTCCTAAAAGTAAACTCAATGGACATGCAACATCAGTCCTCAATTGTGACTATAAAAAAAAAAAAAAAAAAAAAGTGCTCACAGTGGCATGCTACAGCGTGGTCCAGCTATTTGAAGAACAATAGCTGATGAAAGTCAAAAGCAAAAGCAAATAGCAATAAAATAAGGTGGCAAGTTGACAGCTGAGATCTAGTATGACATCTGTGGGAGGTGCTGTGGCTCCAGGATTAGATTGTTCTCACTTCAAAAGAGACATCCATGAACTCTGTCAATCAGCAACTCAGGCATACATACATACATAAAACATTCCCCCCACCACACTCTGCTAAAAAACAAAAAATCCTTACAGATGATGCTAAGGAAACATTGTAGAGATCACATATGTTCCAGTAAAAGGCAGCATTTTTCTCCCTAACTTACAAACAGCTTCAATTTTTATCCAACATTTATCGTGCCTCACTTTTACAAAAGGAATTCAATTTCTTATTCTCTGTGGGCTTCAACTAAAAAAGTAACATCAAAGTCTAATAGAAAATGAAAGCTCTCATTCAGACATTATTTTGTTTTCCTCTCCCAAGCAAATATTTGCACTTGCTGGAGGAGCTTATGCCGATGTGTCTCTAAATTGAATACATTTTTTTATGAGAAGGTAAGTAGCCGGGAACAAAGGCACACAAAACAAGGTTCCCCTGTGCTCTCTTCCAGGTGACCTCCAGCCCACTGTACGGATGACATGCTTAAAAGGAAGATGATTTGGTCTCCATGGCAGCTCAGTTTGTGGGCTCTGCTTTGGCAGATTGGCAGCTGTGCTAAATGATGTTGAAATTACACGTAATAGATTTTAGATTATGACTATTGTCCACTAGGGACTGAAGAGCCCCATGCAGTGAGAGGAGGCTGTTTGGTGATCTTAAGCTTCATTTGAGAGTAAAAAGGCATGGGCTTTTCTGATTATAAATTGACCATTTTGTTTGTTGAGGGAGGTGGTAAGTAACAAAGTAGTTAATTAGAAGCTGCAGGTCCAGGATAACCACGGTCACTCTTTTTTCTAGAATAAAATCCAAACATGTTCAATACAATTCTGGCCACAATTCTTCTCCCAATGTAAAGCTAAGAATACATGAAATCCTCAATTTTCCAATGCCATATTAGCAAATTAGCATAGACTTACCCCCAGTTGGCATTTGGAATTGTATTCTTTGGAGGACTAGTGGTCCACTAACTTTCTCCAGATACTGACTGATTGATATGCATGATTTTGTGTTGTATATTTGTGTAGTTCATGTCAAGGAGGAGAATGGGATTTGTGCGAAGTTGTTCAGGAGAAAGGAAAACAATGGAAAGAATCCTGGTGTCAACCCCCAAGGAAATGGAACACATAAAGAAGGACAGAGTTGAACCTGGGCGCAATTGAGACGGGCCCCTGGAGACTCCCAGAAATAACCGGGGGAGGCTCTGGGGAGCTGAGCGCGTGTATGAGAATCAGACATGTCATATCTGAGAAAAGCGCAGTTAAAAAAATTACCATATGTGTACCCAAAAGTTGGGAGGCCAGGAGACACAGGTTATCCCATGCACCCAGGTTTAAACAGCATTCTTTTTATCATAGTACACCTAACCCAGGTCACACCCTGACTTTTCCTTTTATAGCAAAGTAAGTGTGTTTTCTCAATAATTAACACCTCTGCCCAAATGACTTGAATCTCCTTGAAGGAAACAGTTTATGAGAAACTGCATAAAGAAATCGGAAGTGGACAGGAGGAGAAAATGAATTAGATAGTTTACATTTCATCGAAATACAAAATAGCATTTCATGTTTGTCTCCCTCAGTGTCCCATCACCACCACCCACAAAATAAAGCGTGGAACATATGGAGACAGATCAGCATGTGTATTGGTTCCAAAAAGACATTTCAAGAACTGTGGTCTAAAGTTCATCCAGAGTCAAGGGAGGCTGTCCACGAAGCAGTCTAGTCACACCCAGTAGTCTGGAGTCCTGTTCAAACCGTGGCCCAGAGCCAACAGCATCGGCACCACCCGTGAGCTTATCAGAAATGCAGAATCCCAGGCCTCACTTAAGACCTACTGCATCTGCCTCTTTGCAAGATCCCAGGTGATTCATGGGTACATTAAAATTCACATCCAGCTTAGATGACCACCCTTTAAAGGCATTAGGAAAGGCCGAAAAGGAAAACTTAGAAAAGAATTCTGAAAATAATGGTGGTATCACTTCTTTAATTTTTTGCCTCTCTCATTAAGAAAGAAGCTTCCCAGCATGCAAAAGAGCATACTGTTTGTAAGCAATAAAGGGAAATAAGATATATATATATATATATGTTATGTATGTTTCTTTTTACAAAAAAAAAAAAACAAACAGGAGAGATTAATCAGGAAACAATGAATCTAGTTACTTACAAGGTATAACGGAAGACAGTGGGGTAGAAGGGCTATAGGGGAGACTGATGCCTCTCTGAGTATACCTTTTAGTATAGCTTTAACTTATTGAAGCATGTTTTACGTATTCAAAAAGCAAAATGAGCCAGGCAAAGTAGCTCACATCTGTAATCTCAGCACTTTGGGAGGCCAAGGTGGGCAAATCACTTGAGGTCAGGAGTTCGAGACCAGCTGGGCCAACATGGTGAAATCCCATCTCTACTAAAAATGCAAAAAAAATTAGCTAGGTGTGGTGGTGCTCACCTGTAATACCAACTACTAGGGAGGCTGAGGCAGGAGAATCGCTTGAGCCCAGGAGGCAGAGGTTGCAGTGAGCCAAGATAACTTCACTGCCACTGCACTCTAGCCTGGGTGACAGAGACTCTGTCTCAAGAAAAAAAAAGAAAAAGCAAAATGAAATCAACAATGATGGGAAGAGGAAAGTAAAAACCCTAAAACCTAAAGCAAACTAAAACAAATGAACCAATCTTATTTCAAGTGAATACCATCACCACGGTGAAGGAGAAAAAAAAAAAAAAAAACACCAAAGCAAAGAACTAATCCAAGTAACTCATGAACATAGTATTTCTGACTGTATACCCCCAGTTGTAGACAAGATTGAGGTTACAGAGAGCAAGAAACAAGTCCTGAGCTCTTTTTAATAAACTTATTACTTATACAGGTATTGGCAAAACAGTTCTGAAACTATTTTAAATGTTTTATAGAACTGAACAGATGAGTAAGTGTATTGATGTTGTCCAGAGCCAGTGGTTAATGCCTGCTTAAGACGCACACTAACAGCACAGCGTAAGAGTTGCTCCTCGGAGCCTGGCATCGATCATGATTTACTCAGGAACAGAGACAGAAGCAGTTCCATACAGACATGCAGAGGAGAAAGTGAAGTGAAAATGGAGTCTGAGATTACAGGAATGCAGCCAAAGCCAAGCAATGCCTAGAGCCACTACCATCTGGAAGAGGCAAGGAACAGAGACTCCCCTTAAAACCTTCTTAGAAGTGTGGCTCTGCCCACACCTTGATCCCAAGCAAGTGCCAGCACTCTATGTAATGATGATTTATGGAATCTCACCTCAATAAAAGTTCATAGATTTGCTGGATAATTAAAAGAAATAAATACCTCACTGAGCTCAGAAGACAAAAACATTCCCAATAGCCAGAAATAAAGAAGGAACATAAAGCCAAACTGATTAGCTTGCTCACAAGGGTTGGAATTTAATATCCAAACTAAGCTGGATATTAAATTCCTTAGTTAGGGTGCAAGCAACTTAGTTTCAGAATGCACAAGGAAGAGACTAGAAAGTGAAACCCTCAGATAAAGCCAGGCAGAGGCCTGTCCCTTAGTAAAATGGACTAGATATACGCCCTTCTTAGCTCAGAAAAGGAATAAGAAAGTTTGTCTTTATGCGGAAACCATTCTCCATTAGAAATAGCAGGCCCAGGCCTGTTCCACACATGTTCATGGGCTCTGAATTTATATAACCCACATGGTGTAGGAACCTCCAGCCAATAAATTAATGTAAAAATGGGCCCCACATAAGTGAAACCCTGGAGCTTCCAGCAAAAGCAAATATAAAACTGTTTAGAAACAAACCTAATACCTAAAGGATACAGAACATTCTAAGACACACAGACATACACACAAATAAATTCTGACTAAAAATAAGCTCACCATAAAAGATTATAAAACGTAGAAAAACAGTTACCACAAGGAAGGGTCAGCAGTCATTGCAAAAGGGAAGATTTATATGATCAATAACATAACAACCTAAAAGAGATTGTTAAATAATTGCAGTGTCAAATGAAAAGACTTGAAATCATAAGGAAACAGAAAGGCACTATATAAAAAAAAAAAAAAAAAAAAAATTGGATGAGAACTTGTAGGCCAGGCACAGTGACTCATAGACTCATACCTGTAATTCCAGCACTTCTAGAGGCTGAGGCAGGTGAATCACTTGAGGTCAGGAATTCGAGACCAGCCTAGCCAACATGGTGAAATCCGGCCTCTACTGAAAATACAAAAATTAGCCAGATGTGGTGGCACATGCCTATAATCCCAGCTACTGGGAGGCTGAGGCAGGAGAATCTCCTGAACCCAGGAGGCAGAGGTTGCCCTGACCCAAGACCATGTCACTGCACTCCAGACTGGGCGACAGAGCAAGACTCCATCTCAAAAAAAAAAAAAAAAAAAAGAGAGAGAGAACTTCTAGAAGTGAAAATGATGTAAAACTTAATGAACAGGTTAAAGCATAGAAAATAGCTGATGAGAACATAGATGTAAAGAAATCATTCAGAATACAGCAGCAAGAGATAAAGATATAGAAAATATGAGAGATGCTTACGTAAATATAACACAAAAGAAAATGAGAGAGAGAGGTTAAAAGAGTTGAGAAGTTTTAAAAGCTATCTCATTTAAATTCCAGAAGAGAAATTAGAGTATGAGGTGAAGACAATAATCAGAATATAATGTCTGGGAATTTGTGGGACTTGATGAAAGACAGGAGTATCAGTCAGAGTTTAGGCAGAAAGCACACTCATACTAGGTAATTAAGAAAAGTGTTTAATAAAGTCACTTTGTTGTTGTTGTTTCTGAGACAGAGTCTCGCTCTGTTGTTCAGGCTGGAGTGCAGTGGCGCAGTCCTAGCTCACTGCAACCTTGAGCTCCTGGGTTCAAGGAATTCTCTCACCTCGGCCTCCCAAGTAGCTGGAACTACAGGTGCTATTTTCAGTTGTTTGTTTTGAGAGTCTTGCCCTGTCACCCAGGCTAGAGTGCAGTGGCACGATCTCTGCTTACTGCAACCTCCACCTCCTGGGTTCAAACAATTCTCATGCCTCAGCTCCCGAGTATCTGGGATTACAGGTGTGCCACCACGCCCAGATAATTTTTGTATTTTTAGTAAAGACAAGTTTCGCCATTTTGGCCAGGCTGGTCTCAAACTCCTGACCTCAGGTGATCCACTTGCCTCAGCCTCCCGAAGTGCTGGGATTACCAGCATGAGCCACCTGCTCTGCCTTTTTTCACTTTTTGTACAGATAAGGGTCTGCCTTTATTTCCTGAGTTGTTCTTGAACACCTGGCCTCAAGCAATCCTCCCACCTCTACCTCCCAAAGTGCCAGGATTACGTGCATGAGCCACCATACCTGGCCTAACGTGACTATATTTTCTATATTTTCTAATTTACTATATTTTCTAATTCTTGTATGGTGAACATGGAGTATAATGGCACAAAAGATAGATCTTTTAATAATACTGAGTCTGTAGAAATTGTGGATTCCTAACCGATTAATTTACTACTAGCTGACATCATCCCTAACTCAGACTCCCTGTCGGAGCTAAAGACTAATGTCAGTGATGTAGCTGGGGGAAAAAGAGCGGGGATTCAAATAAGCATTAGGCGTGAATTTGTAAATAGTGAATTATCTTATAAGCAGGGTTATATGTATCCTTGCTTAAGCTCAGTAAAATACAGTCTCCAAAAAGTGCATTGCTGAGTTTGTGAAGCTGGCATCCAGGCCTGTGAAAGGCAACACGAAGTCCTACGCAGCCTAAATTGTAGCTTAGGTTTCAGGTATGTAAAAATAAATTTTGTCCTGATGATTCAACCTGAGGAAGCTGATTTAAGGAAATAAAAGTAAAAAAATAAAAAATTTGCATTTAAAAAAATAATAATAAAATTACATCTCTGACTGTCTAGAAACCTTCAAGAAATGAGGAGAAAATTACATTTCTGACTGTCTAGAAACCTTCAAGAAATGGCCAAAATTGAAGCTTGACATCATGTTCATAAATGCTTGCTAGATTTTTTTAATCTATACACACAGCTAATCATTGCCTGAAACTCAGATATCCATAAGATGGGGCTTGAGGTGAAATCTGGCTTTTGATGGATTAGAAGGCAGGTCCTCATTTCATCTCTTGATTTCGTTGCTGCCTGGAATGTGACACATTCTTGATTACAGCATAATAAACGGGCTTGGGTTTGGAGGAAACAGCGCCATCTACTGCAATGCCACGCAAATCTTAGTTCACTGCGCTTTCCCCAAAGGTCTTCCACTTCGTTGTTCCAGCTCAGACTTGCCTATGAGAATTAACAAGATTTCAGTTGGAGGATGGAGGGAGGGGAAGCATGGCCACAGGCCAGCACTTAACTATATTAAAAATCCCAAGTCTTCAGTGAGAACTATTTGTTATTAACATTGTAATGCTATTAAGCAGGGATAATGATTGATGGAAGTCATTTTACTAGGCAGTCAAATGCAAGTGTCAATTTCTTGGCATTTATATAAGAAATGACATCATCAGCCCAATTCTCTGATGAGGAGTGCAGGAGGATATAAAAGCCAGTAGAGTCCGTTATGAAACCTTGGGTCCTTAACAGGAGCTGCTACTTCCTCATACCCCTACCCAAAGCCCTGGAGAGATTATTGTACCCCAGTCCTGTTTTCTTCCTTTATCTGAGAGAGCAACTCACATTCAGGTGGGGGAGACAAGAGGAGGCACTGCAGCTGCACGTATGGTCATCTTAAATTCTGCAAAAAGTAGACTTGTGTACATCTCAACCAGGGCAGAATAATAGGCATAAGCTCAGAGAGCAGGCAATCCAAGGGATTTTGTGGGTCAGGCAGGATCACAGAAGATTCCACCAATAATTGACAGTTAGCTTCACAAGAGACCATCTGTCCGTCCCCTATGAGATGAAATGCAAATGCAGCTGTCTTCGGACTTTGGCTCAAACCCTGACTGGCATGCAGATGCACAAGTACCTCTTCCAGCTCTAACATTCTATGGCAGCTTATTATACTTACATTAAACTGTGTCATGAACACAAAACCTGGCTCAGAGCAGCACCAAAGCCAGAGTCCCCAGACCTTTCTCATTACTTCATGAATTCCTACCCCATCACTCTGAAGGCTTCAGAAGTTTCTTGTTCAACAGGTATGTCCTTGAGTCTACAGCATTTCCTAACTGTGTTATTCCTCTTGCTGGATTCTCTTTATTATAAAACTAGAATCTTGGGGTTTGGGGGAAAAAAGCCTCAGTGCCTCCACAAAGAAAGTTAACATATATATTAAGTAATTATTAATGCCACATTTCACACCTTTCACCACTTTGTCTTTCATTCTTCCTGCCCAGTTGAGAGTCACCTCACACTCACACTTTCACCCATTCATTTGCTGGTTTTTCAAACCATCTGTGCTAAATTCTACCATCTGGCTATTTGAATGCAATGACCTAGTAGCTGGGTTTTGTGGATTTCCAACAAAGAGTGAAACACACTCTATTATGCGAGCAAAGTTTTAGACTGTGAATTGGCACGATGCCTTGCTACTTTTCTTGACTCACCTTTGGGTGTTTTACCTAGGAGCAGACTTTGAAGAGTCTATCACACACCCAGTGAATCTGCAGCGTGGCCTGGTGCACCTGGCCACCTGTCCATTTCCACAGCAGAACAGTTAGACAGAATCCCATACACACTTTGAGGGGTGAGGAAACATAAAATCAAAAGCCTTCAACTTTCTGTGGTGCTTTGCAGTCATTCGGGATGTCCCAATCTCATTCCTCACATAAGCAATTTCTTAAACTTTATCTGCCTTTCTACTTTTCCTGTCTCACACCCTCCCTCCTTCTGCACAGAGGGGAAAATGGGGACTTGAGAACTGAACTCCCTTCATGTCCTGCTCCCTCATCTCCATCTCATTGCCCCCACTCCTAACCATACTTTTGTTCCTGTGACATGTCCCTCCTCTGCCCAGGACTAATCCTTCCACCTGAAGTTCCAGCCTTAGAGACTGGGCTCCATCATCATCCTCTCTCGTGCTTCTCCATCTACGGGATTTTCTCATTCAGGACTCTCACAATTCTCAAATGTGAAAGGGAAAAAAAGCAAAAGAGAGGAATGAAAGAAGGAGGGAGGGGGGAAGGAGGAGAGAGCAGGGGACGGGAAGGAAGGGAAGGGAAAACACCTTCCTCAAGACAACATCCCCTCTGATTTTCACTCAATCTCTTTCCTCCCTGCAGACACAATAGGAATCAGAGTATGGTGTCTACTTGGGTCTCCATTTCCTCAGCAACTGGTCTTTCATCAACTCAATGCCAGCTAGATTCAGCTTCCACCACTGCCGTTAAACCTAACTGAGGTGTATTTGTGCCATTGTGTGTGTGGTATATCACACCTGCCCGGCATATGGTGAAAGTGCCATCAGTGTTGGCATAGAAACAAAACCTCTCTGGCCAATCTCCCCCTACTTAGTAAACCAAGTGGGCACTTTCCAGTTCTTCCTTCGACTGACTTTTCTCCACCAGCAATACTTCCTCAGACCTCTTCTCCCACATTGGCTTCCAAGTCCCTTCTTTCTCCTGAAGTTTCTCCTACCTCTGACTCCTTATCAGCCTCCTTTTCAGGTTCCTATCTTCCCATGCCTTCAGTCTTCATCTCTTGGCTGTGTACTCCTGCTGGGGACTTCATCAGCTCTCATAAGAGCAAATACCATGGATGTGATAATAAATGCAATATGGTGCAGTGATGACTAACAGTCTGTATCTGCATCCCAGAACTCTGTTATTTTCATTCCACAAACACGTAATCATTTCTTACTATGTTCCAGTCCAACAGTCCTCCCATCGGACCTCTCCACTGAAACGATCCACAAGCGTCTAAACTCAGCATGTTCAAAACTTAAATTATCATCCTACACACACACACACACACACACACACACACACACACACTTTGTTGTTGTTGTTGTTGTTGCAGAAAGGTAATTTTATTTAGGTAGAGAAAAAAGGAAAGGAGAAGAGAAAGGCTTCCACGAAGAGTGTGGAAGGGGATTCCAGAGGGGAAATCCCACACCCAGTCTTATTTTTCTGTCTTTCCAAGTAAATGATAACAGCCATTCACCAAGTCAGCCAAATGAGAAATACAGAAACAATCTTAAAATCTCTTTTCAGCCACACCTACATTCAGTCACTAAGTCCTGTGGATTCTACCTCCTAAATTCTTGGACTCACGCCCCTCCTCTCCAGTCCCCTGCTCCCTCTCATTTCACGCCTCCACCCGTTGGTGCCTGCATTTCTGCAAAGTCTCTTGATCCGCCTCTCCTTTCAGTCTTGGTCTCTACCAAACCACTCCCCACACTGGCCTTTCTAAAATACAATTGAATAATAGCACCTTTTGGTCTTAAAAAATTCGGTGGATCTCTGCTGCCCTAGGATAAGATCCAAACCCATAAACATGCCAGTGATCCAGCTCCCACCAACCTACCCAGGATCACATCTCAGCAGCTCGCCCTCCTACCTGTATTCTGTTCCTGCAGTTTCCCACACGCTCTCACTCTTCATAACTCAGTACACCCTGGTACCTCTACCCAGAGCCTCTTGACACTCTTCTTGTCTATCCAGATTTGTTCACATTCCCAGACTCAGATCAACTGTTGTAATCCTAGAATATTTTCTCTGCCCTTCCCTTCACATCACATAAACTCTGAATTACATGCTGCTTTCTTGGGAATTCCAAAGCACTCTTTGGATTGTTGCTACTTCTCTCTCCCCTGGCACTTAACACACTTTCATGTTTCATATCCTCTACATTGTAACCTGCTTGCAGCCAGGGATCATTGCTGCTCAGTGTCTTCAGTGCCTACCCCAGTGCCAGGAACATAATAGGTATCCAGTAAGCACGTGTTGAATAAATGTTTGTAGGATGGAAGATTTACAGTAAAAAGCTTCCCCAGGCCTCATCAGCTATGGATACTGTGAAGTCATATTAACAATATTAACTCAAAGTCCACTCTGGCTCCCAACCCTTTCATGTTAGATCTCAGACTCTGCAAACACACACACACACACACAAAGAGACAAGGCTGTGCTCAGGAAAAATTTTTCCTTCAGACTTCAGGAGCTTCTCCTTCCATTCAACCTCAGCACAGCCTCCCTTGGTCACTGATGGCCCTTCCTGGCACCTGCACTGATGCTGTGAAGCCTTCATGATGGTGGTCTTCAGCAGAAGAGAAGAGTAAGTGAGCAGAGAAGAAAGCTTATCTCCTCTGTTGAAGATGGCCCAAAGCAATACAGCTTGTGCCTTGATTTTGTTACACACCTTTGGATAAAACATCTCCACTGATTTGCACACCCCTGCTCTGCATGGGGCCCTAGATAAGTTCAGTGGAGGTTGATGTCAGATAAACATGAGTGATGGACACTGAGCTGATTCAGCCACTTTTCCTTTCCAACAATGACGGTATTCTTGACAGAGGGTCTGCCTGGCTCCTCTCTCCCTCTGCATCAGTGTTCAGTGCCCCACCTTTCCCGTGCCCAGAGGTTCACTGGATATGATTGATTTTCACCTCTATTAAACAGGAAAACTGTCCCTGCCACATCTCACCTCACACACTGTGCTGGCACAGGGCACATAATAGTAAGCAAGGCAGACATGCCATCATGGAGGCCACAGGGCAAAAAGATGAAAGACCAGGTGCTGCAGCCAGGCCACCTGGGTTTACCCCTGGCTTTGTCACTTTCTAGCTGTGTGACCCTGAGCAAGATACGTTAACCTCTCTATGCCTCAGTTTCCCCATCTGTAAGATGGTGATAATAGAATACCTAATTTATAGTGTTGTTACGATGAACAAGTTAAATCATGTTAAACACCATTGCCTGGCACATAGCAAGTAGTCCATGAAAGTTAGCTGGTGTTAGTATAGACCAGTAGGAGATAAACAACCAAATAGACAAATAGGAAAAATAATTACTGATTATAATATGTGTCGCAAAGAATAACAGGAATGGTGAGAGTGGGTTGTTTCAGGCAGAGCCAGAGAAGACTCTCCAAGGAGGTAATTTGAGACCTTAATGTCAAGAAGGAGCCAGCCACAATAGCTGGGAGAAGAAAATTCCTTGTAGAGGGTCAGAAAAAACAGCCAATGCAGAGTTCCCTAGAAAGAAAACAGCTTGGTGAGCCCTAACAGTGAGAAAGGGTCAGAGAGTGAACAAGGGGCGGATGGCATGGGAAAAAAATAAGGACCAGATTGTGCAGGGCTGATGGCTGCAAGAGGACGTTTTGAGTTCATTCTATGTTTGGTGAAAAGCCACTGGAAAATTTTAAACCTGAGAGTGACATCCAATCTGTGTTTTAAGATTGTGCTAATAGACTGAAGGTAAACAAGAGTAGAAACAAGAAGAAAATTAGGAGACTATTGCAGTCATCCAGGATAGAGATGACGGTGATGGAGATGTAATAAATAAATCATCTAGGTCTAGTGTTATCTGCAGAGAAGATGCAGTGGTCTCTGCAGTAGGACAGAGCTGGCTGGAGCGTTCAAAGTTAAGAGAAGGTGAATTAACCTCTCTTACTATAACCTGAAAGAGAGAGATGTTTTTGTTTGTAACGTGGTGTTTCATGAAAGACAGACCATCACTACTGTCCACAAGACAAAGCAATGATTTACGGAGTGCCTGCAGCATGGTCTAGTTCTGGGTTTGGTTGAAATGACTTTGTTCCAAGATGGAAACACAGATGCCTTCTTTTTTCCTGATACATATCTCAGCTCTTGTTTTTAAGTCATCAAAATTATATTTTCAAATCTTCTAAATAATAAAAGAGCAAATAAAATAGGCATTTGCTTCAATAATCATAATAATCAAAATAATAATCATACAAGAATTGATATACTTAAGATTATTTATAAAGCAATAAATTTATATTTTACAGGTTATATATGTCTTATAGTACTTTATAAGCCTTTTTGTAGTAAACATATATACTATATTGAAATATTTTATAGAAATAGGAAATATTTTTATTTTTAATAATTTATTTTATAATAATTTTCTTTTGTAAATATTAATGATTATATACATGGTTTTTTAATGTTACACTCTTAGTCAAGAATGTAGCCCCAAAGGGAAATAAAATTTTCTTCACAAGAGTTTTTAAAAACTTACTTTG
This sequence comes from Saimiri boliviensis, assembly GCF_048565385.1. Lineage (NCBI taxonomy): Eukaryota > Metazoa > Chordata > Mammalia > Primates > Cebidae > Saimiri > Saimiri boliviensis. Next base: position 80,501,147 of record NC_133450.1, read on the forward strand.
GCAAAATGTGGCCTGCCCACCATAGTCTTGGTTTATTTTTCCCGGCACAGGTCCACACATAGAATAGATTTTAAAGGTATGTTTTCATATCCTCTTTTCTCTGCTCTCAACCAATGAAGTTTTCTCTCATAATCTCTGGTCATGAAAAAGTAGGTTCCATCTAAGAAAAGTATTACCAAAACAATACAAGGACAAAAGAAATCAAATCACATCAACATATTTAAAATAAACTTCTTTCTCTATCCACTCCCAAACTCCATTATTTCATCCCAACTAAAATTAATATACATGTAGAATCATGCCAACCAAGAAAGTAACATGCATCTTACAGAAAGAGGAAGAGAGCTATCACCAGAAGGAAATAAAGGAAAATAAAAGAAAGCCACCCAAATGGAAAGGCCATTTCTCTCAGCATGGCTTTCAAGACAAAAGCTCAAGGGAATTAACATTTGTTGCATATAAAAACTTAGGAAACATTAAACACCAAGCTAATGTGAAATTCCAACCATCCAGAGAATAAGCACATTCAGAAACTGAAAAGAATGATACAGTGAAGAGAATAAAGCCAGGCTTGGGGGGTAGGAGAGATTTTGTGAGAAGTCAAGTTAATTGTTAATTGGTCAAAGAATGGAAGAAACCTAGAAGATGGGAAGCCAGCTAAGGGATTCAAGGTTAAAAGCATTAAAGAAAATACTTTGAGTAAAACGGTGATCAAACGATAATTCAAAAGTAATTGGGCTGCTTAAACACGTCTGAATGAGGAGGACCTCAACTCCACTGCTGAGCTAGGAATTCTATATACTGGGCTTGTAAGCATAAAGTGGGGGTGAAAGCTGCCTGTCTCCAAAATGGTCATCTTTCATGTTTATGTGTAGAGGATGATCTCTTTCTGGGCTGGATGAGTTGATGTTCAGGTTTCTATTTCACCCACATGTTCAATATCCAAGATGGTCAGCCTATCTGATTATCTAAAACACTGATTCCTAGGGCCAGACTGGAAAATGGCCCAAACCTGCAGGGAAATCACAAAATCCAAATGAAAGCAGATTCAAAATGGTTATTTTTAAATGGGGCATATCATTTCCATAGGCCAAGAAAAAAATCAGGTTAGAGAGAACAGTAAGAGTGCAGAGGGAGGTGGTACCATTAGAAATCCCAACAGAGGCTGGGCACAGGGGCTCACAACTGCAATCCCAACAAATCAGGAGGCCAAGGTGGCTACTCCCTTGAGCTCAGGGCAACGTTCCCCAGCCTGGGCAACATGGCAAGACTCTGTCTCTTTTTAAATACACACAAACACACACACACACACACACACACACACACACACACACACACGGTATATTTCTCTTATATATGTACATACATATTTCTTATATATATTGGAAATCCCAACAGAATGTGCCCTTCCCCCAAAAGCTTTGAAGAAAGGCCCAGCTGGCCTCCCTGATTTTGCCCCAGTGTCCCTGCAAATCCCTTCTTAACACAGCATGCAGGTAATTCTATTAAGCATAAGTCGGATTAACCCCCGTCTCCTCTAACCCTTCCAATGACTTCTGACCTCCTTCAGAGTAATTTCCAAACCCTGCAGGGCCACATGTGGCCTAGCTATTGAGGTCCAAAATGAAAGCCTCCACAGAACATTCTCCCTTCTTTCTATCTCCCCAGCATTCATATCTCCTTCCAGGTTGGGGAAAATCCCTCCTCATGGTATGGTTCTTGGTAGGAGGCAGAACCTACAGGGGTGGAAGAGAAATTGTCCCGTCCCTACTCTCTACCTGCTGCAGCAGAGTCACAGGACCCAGGCTAGGCCAGTCCACTTTGGTTTGTGCATCATTCCCTTGAGATTCAGACAGACTCTTTGGAGTAATGAAATCAAGGATGCAGTGGCTGTCACAATGTATATGGTGGCAGCAATGTCACCAGCAGCAAGTGTCTGTCTCCAACGGTGCCCACAGGAATGACCCAGCCAGACAATTCTTGCATTCTTGGCTGCTGACTTTCCTTGGCTCCTGCTTACTTTCTGAGCACAGTTCAACAGCCTCTCTTTTGATTCTGAGAGTTACCATGGGCTTTCAGTACGTTTTTTTTCTGCTTAGATTAGCCAGAATCATTTTCTATTGTTTACAACCAAGAATCATAACCACTAAGATGAGCTTTGTTGCACATTGATGAATCTTTAAATATGGGTGGAAAGGACTAGGGTCTAGTACAGTTCAGAAAGCCAACTTGCTCTGCATGAACAGTGAACAGAATTGAGCTTCTTGTGGGTACGCAAAGGGAAGTGGCCTGAGTTGGAGTCTTAAAGGAAAGAAAGGAGTCTGAGTCTTGTAGTGGAGCCTGTGCAAGAAAGGGACCCCCCACCAAAAGAAAAAATCCAATAAGCAACAAGAGGAGGGGGAAGGAGAGTGAAGTGGTTAAAAAAAAAAGTTTATCGAGCAAGCTCTCCTGCCTGGCTTCTTATCTGTCCGTGATCCGAACTGTTCTGTGTTCTCAAGCAGGATGTAATTTGCCAGACCTACATTTAAAAAGCAAAATCAGGGCCTAAGTCAGTTTAATTTTTTTTAATATAGTAGAATATGAGGCACGTATTCTGCTTGTACAGGACTATTGATGGGCTTTCTCATTTGGCTGAGTAATTAATGTATTTTATTGCTTGCTGGGCATTATTCAGAGATCAATTTTCTGAAACTTAAAACTTGGAATAATCAACAAAGAATGTTATATTTATGAGGCTTATGAAGTTAGTAATGATAGGAATTCCATAAGCCCCACAGGGAAGTCACTATGTCATTCCCATCTCCTCTCCTGGATTCCTCTCTCTATCCCTGTCTCTCTCTCTCTCCTTCTCTGTTGCTAGTCTCTTCTCCATATTTCTGTCTCCCTCCATCTCTGTGTGTGTCTGTCTGTATCTGTCTGTTTCACCTTTGTCAATTTCTCTTTCTCATGTTCAAAAGGGTTTATTGCATCTCAGAAATATTTATACAATCTAGCAAGATAATACAGATTCAAAGTGGACGAGGAAAAAAGAAAAACCCAAAGGAAAAAACAAAGGTCAGTAGTGAGACGAATACAGAAGTGCATAGTGTGAAGTCCTACTCACAAGGTACGGATGCCATCAGTTTTGCTCCACCCTCTCTGGCAGACATTGCAAAGACAGAAATACAATTCAATGTTCATAAGATAAAATTATACCAATTGCTCATGCTTCCTAAGTCTGCATAATAACATAATTTATGAAAATGATGCCTCACAATGACACAATTTGTCAAAAAATTCCTCCACCTCACAAATGGCCCTGCCACACTTAATAAGCGGAAATAACTGGCAGAAAGTTCAGTCACCTTCCCTGGCTAGAAAAGCTGGTTTTCCAGTGCACCTGATGGGAGTATTATTTCTCACAGCAGGTAATAAATTTGTAGAATTCATTACCCACAAGAGAAGGTGCAGGCAGGAAATAGAAATGGATTCAAAAAGGGTTGGTCAAATTTATAAATGGTGAAGCCATAAATGGCTCTTATTTCCTTTGTATTCAATAATGTTTTATGCTGTGATCTGCCCCACCTCTTTACTGCCTATCTTAAAGTGCATCCTTGCAGCTCTTTAGCTCTCTGACAGGATTTCTGATGGTATATATAATATTTGATGTATATTTTTTCCTATTTCAAAATATGTTTTTTATTCTTTGTTGGTAGGATATATTCAAATTTCATTGGCTTTGTTTAAATATAGACAAAATGGGGCCAGCGCAGTAGCTCATGCCTATAATCCTAGCACTTTGGGATGCCAAGCGGGGGCGGATCATCTGAGGTCAGAAGTTCAAGACCAGCCTGGCCAACATGGTGAAACCCTATCTCTACTAAAACTTAAAAAAATTACCTGGGCATGGTAGCAGGCGCCTGTAATCCCAGCTACTTGGGAGGCTGAGGCAGGAGAATTTCTTGAGCCTGGGGGGCAGAGGTTGCTGTGAGCCAAGATCATGCCACTGCACTCCAGCCTGGGCAACAAGAGCAAAACTCCTTCTCAAGAAAAAAAAAAAAAGATAAAATGTTCTAACAGTCTCTACATTTTCAGTATAATTTGTAATGCTATATAACACATAACTAAATTAATAATTCCAGTGCTATAGTCCCAGCTTAGACACTACTCTAGAACAAATTAATTATGCTTTGACAACCCAAATGAAGTAAACCTGGCCCTGAAATGCTCAAGGCCCTGAAAAAGGGAGTGAGGATGGTAACTGGGTTGGATTAAGCATGAGCAGCAGGACTTTGCATGGGCAGGAGTGGATTGGGGTTCTGTTGTTTTCTTTAGCAGCTGGTACCTCTCTTCCTGTGACCCTGCCTACCTCAAAGAGGAGGGATACATGCTCAGTCATCGTCAACATCGAGGCTCAGATAATGTACCCCAAAATGTGCTGCTTTACTATGCTAATTATTCCAAACTAAGGACACTTGAGGAACAGCAAATATAGGGTGAGGCTTTCTCTGAACTTTCCTATCTTCCTTGAGACTGAATTCTTCAGGAGGAATTCTTCAGAAAGAATTCGGTGGTTGGATCCCTTCCCCAAAAATCTCATTATCCAGGGGAGACTGACTCCTAGCACAGGAAAGAAGACTGGAGGTTCACAGCACACGCAGATGGACTTTGTCACAGGCTATCAGCTGTTATTTGTGCCTATGTATTTTCTCCCCAAAATCATTTACTCTCCCCTAAGTTGCCTGCATTCCTGCTTCCCTCTTCCTATAAAAAAGGTACACAGGCTTTTACATTCCACTGGGTTATTGGGGAGTCACTTTTCTTTCCTGTGATGAGCCATGTATGTAATAAATTTGTATGACTTTTCTCCTGTTAATTGGTCTAGCTGTCAGTTTATTTCATAGACTCAATTTTCAAACCTTCAGAGGGTCAAAAGAGTTTTTGTGTCTCCTACACTGAGAATCAGCATGGCTGCTGCCAGCACATCTCCAGGGTCATCCATCGATGTGCAGTGTTGCCGTTCTGGGAACCAGACACTCAATCAGACAGAGATGGACATTGGATACTCTCTTAAAAGTCTTGGGTGATAAAATTGAGAGACAGGACCCTGCTGAGCTTTAGGCAAGTTTCTTCTCTCCAGTTTGAGTCAATTCTGGAGAATTTACCCAGGGTCTGTGTGGCTGGGAGAAAGTAGCCAGAAAACACAAGTTTCACTGGCTCTGCTGAAAAAGAACTTCGGAGGACCTGGGGAAGGAATTGCTACTGGGACGTTTTGTTTATACCAGGAGACACTGAGGCTCAGACTGGTGGGGTTCTTTGGCAGTTCTGAATTCTAAGAGTTGTTTATTGGGATTTTAGAGGTGAGAATGAAGGTAATGAAATTAGTTTTACAGCCTTGATGGTATACTCTGTGTTGTGTTAGAATTTTAATACATGTACTAACACAGCAGAAGCAGGTCACATCCCCTAGGCACAGGCCAAGAAATAAGAGCCCAGATGCCCACCTGGGTCTGTTCCCCTTTGTGATGCTGCAGTTTGCTCAGAGTTCTATTGGATGGGAATATCACCTTAGACACAGCCTTTACCTCCTCTGCATCTTCTTTCTTATCCATAATACTGGGCAATTAGACTATACGATTATGAATTATGAAGATCCCTTCCATCTCCAAGCTCCTGTCTCTCTGGCCAGGGCTCATGAGTCTGCTGGAGTAAACAGCAGGGCTGAGTCCCCTTCCGAGGGCACTCCCGCTGCTCCTGCCTAGCTGCCTGCTAAGATCACATGGTGCTCCTAAGTACCCACTTTTCTCCTTTTAGCAAGAAAACGACACTCATCCCACCAGAATATTTCTGATGAAACATAAAAAATATGACTATACATTAACATTTGTAGTAAGCAAGAATCACTTGAAGGTCTTCAGGAACCTGCCAGGAGACAGTGGGGAGAGCACTGTGAGCTACTCATTTTCCTTCTCTTTAAAGCAAGGGTGAAAATGACACCTATCTCTAGGTGTTGATGTTTAGATCAAATGAAAGGTCATTTAGCCACATGGTGTCCCATGGACACGATGCTATGTTATGAAAACCATGATGAGTGCTGTTGCTACTGTGAGGTGGCCATGACTATCACCGCACAGAACAAAAAAACTAAAATTCAGAGTGGGAAAGAATCTCACCCAAGGTTACATAATTTGGAAGTGGTAGAACTGGTTTTCACACATACACACAAATTTGATTCCAAAACTCATGCTCCTGACCAATATATACTTATGAGTTGTTTGTCTTTGCAGCTGTCAGTGTGTGGGGACTTTACAGTCAGCATGACACGGATTTAAAAGTTGACACTAAATTTAAGAATGGTGACCTTGGACAGCCTAACTAATCTTACTGGAACTTAGTCTCCTCATCCTGAGGATTAAATGAGATTATTTGTGTTAAGCACCTACACATGGTAGACCTTCAAGCTGACAGTGATTTTCTGTCTGAGCTTGTAATGTTCCTAAAGCAAACCCTGAGAAAAGGGTTTGGAGGCAATAGTTTACTTGGGACATGATCCTCAGAAGTACAACTGAGGAAGTGGGAAAACGAGACAGAGAAGGGAGAAAAGCCAATATAAGGTATGCTAGTGGCCCAGTAACCAATATGAGCAACTGAGGCTCAAACCCCCAGAGGCCGTGAGAAAAGGTAGAGTTGGCTCAGAAGCATCCCCCAAGAGCAGCAGCTGGAAAACTTGAGTGTGCAGCAGAATCACTTGGAGGGCTTGTGAAAACACAGATTGCTGAGCCCCATCCTTAGGGTTTCCCTGTCAAGAAGTAGGAGTGGGGGAGGCATGTATTTCTAACAAGTTTCCAGGTAAGGCTAATGCTGTTGTCAAGGGGCCACACTTTTGAGAACCACTTCACTAAAAGATGGGAGGCTGGCCACTCAGACACTGACCCACTCCCTGCTGAGATTATCCACTGTTTGAGAATATTAACTCAAACACATGCATTCCCAGGTTGGCCTGCAGTGGCAAAGCAAGTTTGAGCAGTGCCAAAACACCCTTTAAGGCAGATCGAAAGAGAAACGGGTGCTTACAGGTAGAAAGCTGTCAACTGCCTCTCACAGCTATCGATGAGGCCAGTTAAACTGAGGGGACAGGAACCGGGTAGCAATAGCATCTGCTGCATTTATGGCCATTATTAATCTCTAAACTGAAGGGCTACAGTCTCAAGGTCATTGGTTGAGAAATCTCTGAACCCAATGGTTGTGAATGTGAAAAACTTCTTCAGTCTGAGGATAACAGCTGCAGAAAAGGACTCTCGTCTGTCGGATGTTTCTTCAGAAAATCCAAGAAAGGAAGAAGAAAGGAATGAGGCCAAGTGCAGAGCAGTTAACCGTGGGTGACTCTTCAGTGGCCAGCAGACCCACTGCTTCTCAATGCAGATGCCGGACCCCACCAAGGCACATCCCTGCTGGAGGGAGGATGCATTTCACATGCAGATCCAGCAGAGCACTGGGCTGTCCCACATGCTCTTTGTGCCCTGTGGAGAAAACGCTAGCACTGGTGATAAAATGGGACTGCTCCATTATTCTGTTCCGCATGTACATTTAATTGTCAACATCGCCATCGCTTTAACTGCAAATAAGCACAATCTTATTGCGCATCAATTGTTTGATGGGAGGAAAACCGGCTGTTTGGAGGTGATGCCGAGATGAGAATCATCATTATTATCTTTTTATGTCAGGTTTTGTTTTCATTCTTCACTTCCCTCGCCATTTCCTCGGTGATTATATTTTTCCACAAATTCAACATCAAAATACCACAGCCAACACAAAATATTCCAGCATTCATCTGAGTCCTGAGGCTGTCATTTACTAATTCCAGATATCTGTAGTAGTTAGAAGCTTTTTAATCTTTCTCAAAGAACTTTTATATCTCTTAATCTATTCATCCTCATAACAGGGCCTTAAGCTTAAGGTGTGGCAGAAATACTATCTGCAAATGAGGAAACTGAGGCACAGAAGAGCAAATTGCCTTGTCCGGGAACTGACTGGTAGTGATAACAGCTGATTTCCACTAATCTGCAGAGGGTCATGTTTAGTTTTACTCGTGTGGCTAGAAATACTAACCAATGGGTATAGAGAATTTCCCATATTTACTCTGCCCTTCATTCAAGCAGTAGCAGAGCTCCAGGCTCATTGCCACCGAAAAGGTATGTTATTCAGAAAATAAAATTAGCCTTGGAGAATTCCATGGGTTTCCAGGGGAAGTAGGAAGAAAAATAGAGGAGCAGAGAAGGAGTCTGAAAGAGATGCAGTGGAGACAGAAGATAAAAGAAACATACAAGGAGAAGACCCTCCCCTACCCACAACTAGAAGAGGACTCCTTGAGACACGAGAAGAGTGGAAAGAGAAGGCTGTGTCCCAAATCAACAGGGATTCAGATACCACTTTTTGGCAGTGGAGCCAAGAAGGAAGCAATACACTAAGAGAAATGCTGCAGGGAATGTGACATCCAAATATTAATTAGCCATCAGAGGGAAAGTGACTCTGGATCGTAGGTTATAGAGTAAGTGACATTCCACACACCTGAGTTTAGGGCTGAGACTCAAACATAGGATAATCATCTTGGTGCCAGCAGCATTCTTAAATGGCTGCCAGGGCAGATCTTAGGTAAAATGTTGGAGCAGTGAGTGTTTATCTGGACTCCTCCATCCTGAAATGCTGGTGCCCCATCCAGAACTTCCCTTTGCTGTCTCCTAGTTCCAAGCACATCTTCCAATGTCCTCACTCAGGACATACTTCTACTACCATGGTTAAAACACTACCCTGTAGTGTCAACTAGATTATCTAATAATCATCCTTGATCTTCTCCCCACCCCAACCCTTAGGAAGCAGAACACACAAAACACAAATTCCATCAGAAGCAGTAGAGCACTCAGCAGGAATTCTCTGATGAGGGCACAGGGGTGGGGAATAGAGGAATCTGAATAAAATGTTAGGAAAAGAGGTGAGATATCAGCTTTCTACATCTACCAAAAGAACATTAGTTTGAATGCCTATCACATGGCATGAAAAGAGCATTTTCAAAATCTGGGCATGGCCATTAGAGTGCTGTAGACATGTGAGCTATGCAGGACAAAAGATTTAGAACCACTATATACATGAACGCATAAAAAGCTTTGAGCCGGGTGCGGTGGCTCCCGCCTATAATCCCAGCACTTTGGGAGGCTGAGGTGGTTGGATCACAAGGTCAAGAGATCGAGACCATCCTGGTCAACATGGTGAAACCCTGTCTCTACTAAAAATACAAACATTAGCTGGGCATGGTGGTGCACACCTGTAGTCCCAGCTACTCGGGAGGCTGAGGCAGAAGAATTGCTTGAACCCAGGAGGCGGAGGTTGCAGTGAGCCGAGATCGCGCCATTGCACTCCAGCTTGGGTAACAAGAGTGAAACTCCGTCTCAAAAAAAAAAAAGCTTTGAAATGACGGAAAGCTGGGAGAAGCAGCAGATCCCAGCTCCAGACCACTTTCATCTGTGTGAGTTAGAGCAAGCGTCACAGATGATTGCTACCACAGATGAAAGCAATTGTCATCATCATCACCTTCATTATATCATCATCTCTTCTGCTAATACAGTTAATACTTTGTGAGAACTTATGGAACAGGTATTATTTTAAGTTCCTTTCAGCTGCACACAAACTGTTTATAGTACGTACTGTTAGATCCCTAGTTTGACATAAGGAAACTAAAGCACAGGAAGGGGAAGTGTTTTGCCCAACAACATGATAATGTGCAAAGACAGAGAGCAAATCCTGTAGTATAAGATGCCAGCTCTGAACCACCTGCTTTACGGGGGATAGGTGTGGTTAGAAAGATTACATGAGATAATCCAAGACTGTGTTACATATATTATGTGGCTATGCAGAGGGGATATAACCATGGAAGAACCAAGTTCCTTTTCAGTTTACGGTGTGCTCGTCAGGGTTCTTGGTTGCAAATAAGCAAGATCTCACCAGCAAACATAAGAAGAAAAGGAATTTACCCAAAGGGTATTGAACAACTCAAAGAATCATAGAACACCTGGCAAACAAGATGTGAGTGGACATTAAAGGCAGGGAGACATAATGAAGACCCTACCCTAAGAACAATCTACTCAGGACCTACCACCAGCACTGTTGACTCTAGCCATCAACCATGTCTCTGCAGGGCTTTGCTGCCCCTAAACAGTACCATGCTCCCTGACTCTAACTTGGTCACAGCCACCGGGAATAATGGCTATCTGGCCCCCATCTTTTGCCTCTCCTTCAAGTTCTAAGGATTCCATCAGAATTAGAAATAGTTGATTGGCCACATTTGGGTCATAGGCCCACCCTATATCTTGCCAGATATCTGTAGTAGTCAGCTATTGCCACAATAATGCTGCATAAGAAACCACCCCAAAACTCAAGGGCTTATAACAACAAGCATTTATTCTTGTCTCACTACAGGTCAGCTGTGGTAGCCCTGCTTCAGACTACAAGGTCTAGATCAGGCATGCTCCATGTGTTTCTCATCCTCCTTGGGCCCAATACTATAAGGGGCTTGTTTTTCTTAGTGCAAGAGCACAAGCTGAAACACATGATGATGCCTCTTGAGGTCCCAGCCCCAAACTGGCGTACAACCACTTCCACCTGTATTCCATGGGCAAAGTAAGTCATGAGCCCAATCCCAGCATCAATAGAGTAGAGAAATACATTCTCCTCACTGTAATGGGAGAGACTGCAAAGTCACAAGACAAAAGGCCTGGATGTATTTAATTCTAATGAGGGACGGGTAGAATACTGCAAATTCACTCTACCATGTGATCACGAAAGAAGGAACCCATTTCCATTTCTTCAGAAATAGAAAAGGTCCTTAGCTTCTAGTCAGCCAAGATCAAAAAAGTTCACTATTCATGTTAAGGGGGAGGCCTTCTAGAGACAAGGAGATCCTCAGGAACTTGAGAGATGAGGACTCTTTCCAACTCTTTTTCCTACTTTCCATGGTAAGTTATCATCCCAGCACAAGGTCCAGCCCAGGGTCAAGCTTCTGTTTGAAGTTTTTGAAGATGAATGTTTATGCAGTATGTTTCAGACTATGATACCCATCGACTGTGTTATTTCCCCAGATGATTTTTTTCCATTTTTATTAGAAATGACAGCTCTTTTATTAAAAAGCAGGAAATACTATACTGAAGAAAAATTCAACCAACAGTAATCAGGTGCTAAAGAATATGAAAGTCCTATCTTGTGAAAGAGAAGAACTAGCTGTATCTTTAACGGATTTGCAGTTTGAGTGGTTTATTAAATCTGACACCAGGCCTGCAATTAAGACCAATTATTTGGTCATAGTGTCAGTTCCATTTAAAGTGAGAAAGTTCGTGATGGCAACAGTTTATTTTTAATAACTGATTTCAGAGAAAACCATTTTATGTTCAATTGCTACTTCCTGACCTCCTGATCGCCAAATAAAAGCCTTGTACCTGTGGGGTTACTTGCACGAACCCACCCCAGAAGAGCAGTCACTAGATGCTATTATAGGCTGACAGTGAGCTACATATCCACTCAAGCGTTCATCCTTCCTACTACACACAGATTCACCTGGTGGGTGCCCCTGCAGTAAATGCCTTCTAAACATGCTGCATTCCGTCAAAATGGTGAGCCTGAGAGCCCACCCACGCCACTAAGAGAGCCTTCATCCTGAGCAGGAAGAGTTTCCCAGATGCTTGTGTTCTGGTGATTATGTGTGAGGAAATGCATCCTTCCAGGTGTATAAATCAACCACCTCTTTACTCATTTAATAAAGAACTAGATGGTTTTGTTTGATTGTGTATGTCTTTGGATTCATGGTTATTGGGGTGAACAAATGACTCTCAAGTTTTAGGAATACTTCCAAGACAGCGTCTCACCCTTCACAGGTTAGCCCGTGCCACTGGGCAAGTAACCCCAGACACGAGGTTGCCAAACTTAACTGAGGCCACTTTTTAAAAATTCACATTTTTCCTGTTTCAAGGCACAATTTCCCACAGATTACACCAAGGTAGTTTAGGCATTTTGTATCCTAAACTTTGATATCCTCCCCTTCTACCTGTAGGGGACTTGGGTTTAACAGCATATTCGCCCCGTTCCCTGCTTTGGGGCTTTTTGCTTGACTTGGGTTCTTGTGTTTTCTTGCTCCTTTAACTTACCATTATGATTGTGGAATCTAAACAATAGCCTCCAAAGTTCAGAAAGCATAAATTTAAGACATTTTTACCGTCTAATCCACCACGGTTTCTGAATAAATTAAGGTGTCTACGTTCAGCTTTGGCATAAAGAATGACTACTGGCAAGAAACGAGACTGAGGTCATCATTTTCAAATGCTGTCAGTTTTGATGGAGTGGAAGAGCTGAGAGGGAGGGAGAAAGGAGGACACTGGGGAGAACAGTGTATGTTTTTATTTAAACAGACAAGCAAGCAAAGACTGAGAGGACCTTTAAACCTTTCGGTAAAGGCTTTAACTTGAGGCAACACATGTCATCCTCTGTTTCACGTCCTGAATCTCACTTCGGCAGGAATACAGCCGCTTTAGGAGACAGAGACGGAAATAGAAAACCAGCCGTGGTGATGAAATGTGACAACCTGCTTCAGAAAGGACGTGTTTGATGTGTTTTGCAACTGGATGTTTCTAAAATTTATGGCAGTTTCAGACAAGATTTCCAAAGAAATCCTTTCTCTTCCTCATTTCAAGCTTCTAAATCTATAATGCCCTTATCACTGCTGCAGAGAGGCACCAAAGAAAGTTTCTCCCCAACAGGTTTCACAAATTACCTTTCACTCTTCAGATGTGTCGCTACTCAGCAAACTCACCTGTCACTCATCTTCCGCAGCAGGACCGCCCCTCTTTGCGGATACATTACTGTACTTGCCTCCTCAAGGCCTCAGTTTTCTCATCTGTGTAATGAGGAAGTTCAGCTAAATAATCTTTAATGCCCCCTCAACATGTACCATTCAGGGGCTCAGATTTTCACAGCAAGCCTGAAAGCATTTTGAAGGTCATAGTGCATCCTTAATGAGCAGGGAGGGACATTCCAGAAACATGAAGGAAAAAAAGAGATGTTTTAAAAACAAGGACTAAGCTTCCAGTAATGGCCAAATAAAGATTCTACCAGAATAAATCCCTTCACAGACAGCTACTGTAAATATGGACATAGTACAAGAAGCAGCTACATAGAGGCACAAGAGGGTGATGGAAGGCAGGTAGAGTCTCGGGAGGATTCCACGCACGAGGGAGGACGTTACATGGAGCAGGTACCCCACGCTGCTGCTTCTAGCCTGGGGGCAGGTTCAGTTAGCTTGCATGGAGCAGTAGGTACAGCGAAAAATAAACACAATTTTTCTGGCCTTGGAAATCTGGGTACTGAGTCCAAGGCAACTGCAGTCACTGAAGAAAAGGTAAATTTGGGAAGGAAAAGCGCCAGGAGGGGGAATACCCAAATTCTGCCTGCTCACATCTCTGGCTGGCTCCTGAATCACACACGCATGGAGCAGACTCAAAGCGCCTCAGCTAGAGATAAAGGACATGAAGTGAGTTTGGAACTGATTAAAAACCAAAAAAAGTTTGGAGCTCATATTTAACCAGGTTAATTGTGTGCTAAAATGAAAGAAACATAACTCATCAAAAGAAATAAACAAAATCCAGTCTCTACAATGTGAAATTTATTGTGTACATTACACAATCAAAAATTACTCCAAATATAACAAATCAGGAAAAGTGAGAGCCCTAACATGGCAGTCCTCTGCAGAGGGGCTGGAGCGGAAGGCCATGGTATTTATCCCACTGTCTCCCTTCCCGTGAGGTCTGGCTATGTCAGACCAGCCTGCAGTATTTTAAATGTTCACCCCTTTCATACTCCTCCATCTGGAAAGCTATTCGACTTCTCAAAACTTTGCATTCAATGAGCTCTTCAATCCAGGTGATCACAAGAGATTGTTTTACCACTATGCTACCAGAAGAACATTCCCTAATACAGAGGGATTTACCATCTTTCTCCCCAGTTAGCAAGCCTAGATTCCCCAGTTTTCCCTGATGATCTGTTACTTACCATCTTCTCCCAGTATCAATATTGTACCAATCAGGTTTCTTGACTCCAAACCATGGAAATGAACTCTAGCTACAAAATAGAGAAGTAACTTACAAGGAGGAGCAAAGCAGTTCATGAAAGCGGCAGGAAGGCAACCTCCCGCTTCCAGCCATGGGAGAATAACAAGAAATCCATTTTTCCAGCATTCTTGAGATATAATTGGAAGTAAAAATTGTATATATTAAGGTGCACAACTTAATGTTTTGATATATGTATACATTGTGAAATCATCACAATAAGGCTAATTAACATACATAGCACATAAAACCGTGTGTGTGTGTGTGTGTGTGTGTGTGTGTGTGTGTGTTGAAAACACTTAAGATCCACAAAGTATTAGTTATGCAAGATGAATAAGTTCTGGAGTTTTCATGTACACCAATGTGATTATAGTTCACAATATTGTTTGTAAACTTAAAATTTGTTAATAGGCTAGGTCTTAAGAAATTACTTTAAATACAAAGATACATATAATTTAAAAGAAAATGGAAAAATATGCCATGCAAACATTAAGCATAGACGGCTAGAATGGCTATATTGTCTTACAAAGTCAACTTCAGAACAAAGAGTATTCTGAAAAATAAAGAGGGACATTTCATAATGACCAAAGCATCAATTAATAAAGAAGTAATGAGGAAATGAAGAACCAGTCTTAAGAGCATATATAGGAACCATGTGAGCCTTGGTCACAAAGCAAGGTCATATTCAACCAGGACAACAGCTGGGCCACCTGCACTGGACGCTGAACACTGCGGCAGTTTCTGCTCCACTGGTAACCGCTGCCACTGCACTTGCAACATCCCACCTCTCTGTGTGTAATTTCTAAGTATCCCCCATGTCTTCAGAGCTATTTTCCGCTCAGATTCAAGTCCAAAGCAAGAGCATCTGATATAGTTTGGAAGTGTATCCCTGTCCAAATCTTAGGTTGAATTGTCATCCCCAATGTTGGAGGTGAGGCCTGGTGAGAAGTGACTGGATCATGGGGATGGATTTCTCATGAATGGCTTAGTACCATCCTCTTGATATTGTCCTCAAAATAGTGAGTTCTTGCAAGATCTGGTTGTTTAAAAGTGTGTGGCACCTCCCCCCTCTTTCTCTTGCTCCTGCTTGGGCTCCCCCTTTGCCTTCCATCATGATCAGAAGCATCCTGAGGCCTCCCCAGAAGCAGATGCTCCTATGTACACTTACTGTACAAGCCTGCAGAACTTTCAGCCAATTAAACCTCTTTTCTTATAAATAACCAGTCTCAGATACTTCTTTATAGCAATGCAAAAAAATGGCTCAATATAGCATCCAGTGGCAAAACCTGCTTCATGTACCCTAGATTTTGTTGCCAAGGAGTAGAAGGAGGAAATATCTGCTTCCTTCATTTCTAACATGAGACACGGCCTTACTTATCAGCTATATTTACACTTTAAGGGACACTCACAACAAGAATGAGATTCAGATGCTGGACTTTCTTTATATATATATATATATATTTTTTTTTTAATTGTACTTTAGGTTCTGGGGTACATGTGCAGATCATACAGGACTGTTGCATAGGTACATGCATGGCAATGTGGTTTGCTGCCTCCATCACCCCATCACTTATAGCTGGCATTTCTCCCCATGTTATCCCTCCCCAACCTCCCTACCCACTGCTGTCCCTCCCCTATTACCCCCAACAGACCCCAGTACGTGATGCTCCCCTCCCTGTGTCTATGTGTTCTCATTGTTCAACATCTGCCTATGAGTGAGAACATGCGGTGTTTGATTTTCTGTTCTTGTGTCAGTTTGCTGAGAATGACGATTTCCGGATTCATCCATGTCCCTATAAAGGACGTGAACTCATCGTTTTTTATGGCTGCATAGTATTCCATGGAGTATATCTGCCACATTTTTCCTGTCCAGTTTATCATCGTGGGCATTTGGGTTGGTTCCAAGTCCTTGCTCTTGTAAACAGTGCCACAAGGAACATATCGTGTGCATGCATCTTTATAATAGAACGATTTCTAATCCTTTGGATATATACCCAGTAATGGGATCACTGGGTCAAATGGAATTTCTATTTCTAGGTCCTTGAGGAGTTGCCACACTGTCTTCCACAATGGTTGAACTAATTTACACTCCCACCAACAGTGTAAAAGTGTTCCTATTTCTCCACATCCTCTCCAGCATGTTGCCTCCACATTTTTTAATGGTTGCCATTCTAACTGGCATGAAATGGTATCTCAATGTGGTTTTGATTTGCATTTCTCTAATCCTCATGGTTAGGAAGAATCAATATTGTGAAAATGGCCATACTGTCCTAAGTAATTTACAGATTCAATGCTGTCCCCATCAAGCTACCTATGACCCTCTTCACAGAACTGGAAAAAACCACCTTAAACTTCATATGGAACCAAGAGAGCCCGCATAGCCAAGACAATCCTAAGCAAAAAGAACAAAGCTAGAGACATCATGCTACCTGACTCCAAAGTATACTACAAGGCTACAGTAATCAAAACAGCATGGTACTGGTACCAAAACAGAAATATAGACCAATGGAACAGAACAGAGGCCTCAAAGGCAATGCTACATGTCTACAACCATCTGATCTTTGACAAACCTCACACAAGCAATGGAGAAAGGATTCCCTGTTTAATAAATGGCATTGGGATAACTGGCTAGCCATGTGCAGAAAACAGAAACTGGATCTTTTCCTGACACCTTACACTAAAATTAACTCCAGATGTATTAAACAGTTAAACATAAGACCTAACACCATAAAAACCCTAGAAGAAAACCTAGAGAACACCATTCAGGACATAGGCACAGGCAAGGACTTCATGACCAAAACACCAAAAGCATTGGCAACAAAAGCCAAAATAGACAAATGGGATCTAATTAAACTTGAGAGCTTCTGTACAGCAAAAGAAACAATCATTAGCATGAACCAGCAACCAACAGAATGGGAAAAAGTTTTTGCAATCTACTCATCTGACGAAGAGCTAATATCAAGAATCTACAAAGAACTAAAACAGATTTACAAGGAAAAAAAAAACAAACAAACCCTTTCAAAAGTGGGCAAAGGACATGAACAGATGCTGGACTTTCTAAAACAAACAGCAAGTAACTACCTACAGTAAGTATTTCACATTGAGAGGCAATTTGGATCTGTAATTTTCTTTTAATTTTTGACCAAGTAATTCTATTTGTTGAAGTTATCATTTTAAAAAAATCAGAAATAAGCACCAGGATCTAGGTATAAGTAGGTCCAACTGATATAATATTTATAGTGACGTAATCCCAGAAAATTAGTTAAACTCTGATATATATGAGTCAAGTTCTTAACAGGAAAAGATAACATCCCAAACAGGATATTCAAGAAACTGTTTACAAAGATGTGTACAGAAAAACCACAACAGATAGTGTAGTTACCCTGGCTGAAACCCCTTAACCTAAAAGGATGAGGGGAGGAATAGTTACTGGATCTCCAAAGGAGATAATCCAGTAGAGTACCCGGTGGAAAGACCCAGCCAACCTGAGGTGACTTGCCAGGGAGAGAATCAAAGAAATAAAATACCTGCCCTTTATCTCCTTTCCCCCTCCCTTCCTTCCCATCTCCAGCCAGAGCTTCCCATTTCCCAAATCCAAGAAGAAGCTGAGAGGCACAGGAACTCCTTGATATGGTCCGTGAGTTCAGCCTCCAGAGGCAAAGAGCCAGGTACAGAGGCCAGAGAAAGGTGGACACCAGATCTGGAACGACAAAAGGAAGCAATAATATTCTACATGATGAAATCTGCAGGGAATGATTTAAATTATTCCAGAAGAATATTAAATGGTAAAAAGTGGATGTTCCCAACATGATACCAAGTGAAAAACAGGATTCAAACCATGTAGAAAATATGACACCAAATCAAAAATAGTGTTAATGTGTGAGGTTATGTGTATTCACTCTTATTAAATATTTTGTTGATGATTCGGCCGGGCGCGGTGGCTCAAGCCTGTAATCCCAGCACTTTGGGAGGCCGAGGCGGGTGGATCACAAGGTCAAGAGATCGAGACCATCCTGGTCAACATGGTGAAACCCCGTCTCTACTAAAAATACAAAAATTAGCTGGGCATGGTGGCACGTGCCTATAATTCCAGCTACTCAGGAGGCTGAGGCAGGAGAATTGCCTGAACCCAGGAGGCGGAGGTTGCGGTGAGCCGAGATCGCGCCATTGCACTCCAGCCTGGGTAACAAGAGCGAAACTCCGTTTCAAAAAAAAAAAAAATTTTGTTTTCCAAAATGTCTATAAGTAATGCATGTTATAAGAAAATATATAGCTAACTAAAAAGATAGTCCAGCAAATAAGCCTATGACAATGATAATAACCAAGACCCTTATGAAAAGGAAAAAAGAAGTAAATAGCATGTTTTTGTGAATGTGCCATGTTTGGTTCAACAATCACTGACGCCTTGCCACATACCGGGCACTATTCTGGGTCTTGGAGACACAGTGATAGAATAACTTTGTCTTTGGGGAGCTAGCCTTCTCAAAGATGGTATGAAATTTTGGACTGGGGAGTGGAACTAGATGAGAAAGAACAGTAGCTGGAGGCTAGCTGTCCACAATGGCATTCAATGCAAATTATCAGTGTTTATGATGTCCACAAACCTCATGGAGACACACACAGAGGCGGGTAAGAGATGAAAGCAGCTGGCTAGAGCATGTGCTGAGACTCTGCCTTGTGTTGAAAAAACAGAAGGATTGGAAATGTTTTCAGCATTATTGCTGCTCTGGGATCTACACCAAAAGTGCTACATCTGACCAAGTATGATAAACAGGGAGACCAATCTTCTAAAAGAGATTCTTAGCGAATGAGTACATGATACAAGGGGAAGGCAGAGAGAATACATTTATGTATTTATCACATCATAGGTATTCCATATATTTTATATTGTTAAACACCAAACAAAGAAACTAAACCTGTCACATCTGTTTTTAAAAATGGGTAATAACTATCAGTGCTGTCCTAGGACTGAGATGTCCAATAAATGTGATTACTTACCAGAAACCTTTTATAACACCAAGAATTAGATACATTTTTTACAAAAATTATAGGCTACAGAAACTTTATGGCAAAAGCGTCGGGAAGAAATTAAGCAATGAGTCACAGGACCATGTAAAGACAATCAACCAGAACCAATTTTCAGGCTTCTGTCGGGCTGTATTTATGGTATGTTACAGCTAGGTCAGTCCTGTTAAAATAAGGGCCATGCACTAAGTCCTAATTATCATCCCCAAATGCCTGTTACCGGGACAAGGATCAGCTTGGTGACCAAGTGATATGTATCATTACATGAAAGAGCTGGCGCAGAGGCCAGAAGCACTGAGGGCAGGTTTGGACATTAATAAAAGGAAGGGATGTGGTTCATCATCCCTCCCAGGTGCTGCACATCACTTTCAGTCTTTAAGACATCAATGAGACAAAGGATGTACCTTCGGCTGAAGGATACTTCCATAGGTTTATCACATTGAGACAAGAACTTTTCTACCTTGTATGAGGTTTGGGGTTTTTTCTGTTTTTCATTTTTGTTGTTGTTTTGTTGTTGTTGCTGCTGTTGTTTTGAGACAGGGTCTTGCTGTTGCCCAGGCTGGAGTGCAGTGATGCAACCTTGGCTCACTGCAACCTCTGCCTCCCAGGTTCAAGCGATTCTCCTGCCTCAACCTCCCGAGCAGCTGAGATTACAGGCATGCAACCCTTCCCGGCTAATTTTTTTTTTTTTTTTTTTTTTTTTTTTTTTTTTTTTTCAGTAGAAACAGGGTTTCACCATGTTGAATTCCGGCCTCAAGTGATCCACCCACCTCAGCCTTCCAAAATGCTGAGATTACAGGCATGAGCCACTGTGCCCAGCCAAGGTTTGCTTTCAATCTGGATTTTACAATGTTAACAAAAAAAATTCCACAAACCATACAGACTTTCTGAAAACTATATGAGTTGATAAATTTTTTCACAGGCTCTAGTTTTTTTAAGGAAAACTATTTTTCATATGTCAGATAATTTTGTTTAACATATCGCATATACATGGTACAGCTCTGGAGCAAACCAAGTTCAAAATCGATTTGAGTCACACTGTGAACTTGGGGAAATTATGAATTTGCTGTGCCTCAGTTTCCTCATTAAAAATTAAAATAGTGACAATTATCTCTTTATGGGATTGTTATGAGTGAATAAACTTCCAAAGTGCCTGGCATATACTAGGTACATTTTTAATATTAGCAATTGTTATTATTTAAAAGTCATACTATAGAGAAACCACATGGCATTAACATCTCAACATCGATTTAAGTCTTTATAGTAAAAAGCATTATCTTTTGAGTGTCTTGGAACATTCTAAGGGACTTCAACTTTCATCTAGGTTGAGACTGACTTTCATTATCTTGAAGAGACCAGTAAATGATAATATTGTTGGTCCACATCTAATTTGATTTGAGAACAGTAAAAGTAGAATTCTTTTTATTTATGCTGTTATAGAACTTTTATAATATATGTTAAGCTACTCCCACTTACAGGTAACAGAGATAGTAATCCATGATAAAATTTAAGAGACCTCCAAAAACTACCTGCCCACAAAATATCTCATGCACTTATTTAAAAGACATTTACACAAAACCAAATGTGATGTGACCTTGCCCTTGAAAACTCACAAACCAGGGAAGACCAATCCACAAGAGTAATTATAAAATTAATTTGATGTTTGATAAAAAGAAAATGTACGAATTACCTCCTACCATCCACCAGTGAAATACATCATGAAAGACAAAAGCAACTAAAAGACAAATGAGTTTAAGTGGTTATTACCAAGGTGCACTGATGCTCCTCAGAAATAAACTAGATGCTAAAGGAAATTAAGAACCAATTGGAAACCAAGTATAAAAGCCAAGGGACCTCTTTGGTAACATAAAAACAACCCTGCTTCCTACAGTGCAAGGACAGAGAATCCAAGGATTCAGCCCAGGGTTTAACGATCCTAAACTTGCCCAACAAATACGAATTTGTTACGTCAAGCTCAGGGTCCTACTTGGAAAAACCTAGGACCTGACACGCCGTGGACACATCTGGGAGGATGCCCTGAACATTTTGATTCCACAAACTCCTCTAAATTTTCTGAGCCTGCAAAAATAACCCACCCTCCCTACTAAATGCTAGCACTTCCCTTTCCACCTCATTCTAGAAGACAATGCAAAGACCTCTCCCCAGCAATGCTGTAAGGTTTGCCCCACCACCCCTCCTGGCCTTTGGGTCTATAACTATAGTTACATCACAGTATTACCCAGCTGAGAATATTCTGGGCCTGATAATGAAGGAAAGGGATTATACCCCAAAAGAGCTGCAAATTCAGACAGCTTGTTCTATCACACACCAGCATATACCAGGGTAGTACATTTGGGACTGGATTCTGATGGTGCTTAATCAAGATGACTGAAAAATAAACAAAATAGGGAAGTTTTCATTGACTTGAAGTTGGGGTCTCCCAAGAAACAGAATGTAGCACCTTGGCAAGGATCCCAGGAGATGGTACAAGCTTGCTATTAAAATGGCTCCCGGAAACACGAGGAAAATGGTTGTGCTCCCTGGTCAAAGTTGTAATGCTGGGAATGCCACAGCAAATGGTAAAGGAAGGGATTTAAAGACTCATGGAAGTGGTTAGCTAAAATGGAAATACTATGTATGGCCAGAAGCCATGCTTCTGGTTATGTTCCATTGAAAGACCCAGAGGACACACCATTTACCAAGACTATGTGCTGGTAAATGTGATGGCGAGAGGGGTACCCATACTAACATGCCACTGTGGTGCTCCTCTGTGGGCCAGAGGAGCTGGTAGGAGAGGGTATTATGCAACTTGGCTCCCTACTAAAAATGGAGATGATGGGACCTCAAAACAATAAAGAACAAATAATAATGCTTAACAGCTTAAAAACAAGTAATTAGTCAATGGCAAAGTTGGCCTGGCAGCCAAGAAGCCTGAACTGTAGAGAATTATATGGATGGTTAATAGAACACTGAATCCTTAGAGGCGAAATAGATGAGTACCAATGAGTTTGCACTACTAGAAGAAATAAAAGATGAACAGTAGAAGACTAGGGATATCACCCCAAAAAAAGGCATGATCTCTTATGCAGTTGCCATACCCGAACCAGTCTTCAGATCTAGAACCCACTGACTAAAGGGGCTGCCTGGATAGCACAGCAAGTATACACTATAATGATGGCTCTGATCCATCCTCCAAAGGGACATATTGCCATTTATTAGGGTTAATGCACACTGGGGAAAGAAGAATAGGCAGGACTATGACACACAGGGTTTGAAGACCTGAGGTAATACCTGGAGATCTGGACTGTTAGCATGAACACCTGTTAGAATGGGGACATATGGACGACAGGTATAAATGGAAACATAGCCAAAATCTGGCCTATAGTGGGTCCACTGGGCCCGCAGATTAACCTGATGGTCATTTCCCCAGCGCCAAACGTACAGATGAATAGTTAGCAGTTGCAAACCCCAGAATACAGAAGAGGAGAGGTGTTGTGCAGGGAAGGTGAAAATTAAAGCTACTTTTTTTCTTTTTCTTTTTCTTTTTTTTCTTTTTCTCTTTTATATAGTGTCTCATTCATTCTGTCACCCAGGCTAGAGTACAATAACTGGTCATAGTTCACTGCAACCTTGAACACCTGGGCTCAAACGATCCTCCCACCTCAGCCACCCAAGTAGCTACAACTGCAGTCATGTGCCACCACACCTGGCTAATTTTTTTGTTTTGTTTTTTGTGGAAATGGGGTCTCCCTATATTGCCCAGGCTGGTCTCAAACTCCTGGGCTCAAGTGATCAGCCTCCCAAAGTGCTGGCATTGTAAGTGTGAGCCATTGCACCCAGCCTAGACTACTTTTAAAGATCTAAAGAATCAAAGAGTAGTTGCCCCCATGATATCTCTACTTAATTCACTACTCTGGCTTCTACAGAAACTACATGGATCCTGAACAATGAATGTAAACCAGAAGTTGGCACACTCTTTCTATAAAGAGACAGAAAGTAAATATTTCAGACTTTATGGTACACACAGGCTCTCTCACAACAATTGAACTCTCCCACCATAATGTGAAAGTAGCCACAGACAGTATACAAGCAAAGGAACATGGCTATGGGTTCCGATAAAACTTTATTTACAAAAATAGACATCACGAGCTATAATTTGCTCATCTCTGATGTAAATTACCACAAGCTTAACCAAATAGTAGCCCAACTGGAGCCTCTATGACAGATACGGTATCTGCTAGAGCAAATTAATACACCGTCATATACCTGGTCTATGGCTATTGATTCAGTCATTTAATTAAAAGAAAGAATCATTAACAATGTGCATTTGTGTAAGACAGACATTATTTATTTACAATTTTCCCCTGGGACTATGTTAACTCTTTGTACTTTATCACACTACAAATCAAAAAGATCTGAACCATCTGGACATCTCACATTATACTGAGCCATCACATGGATAATATGCTGATTGTATTACATACACAAGAGGTAGCTATGACTTAGACTTTGTAAGACATATGCCCTCCATAAGTTGGGAGATAAACCCAGAGGCCACTACTTCAATAAAAGTTTAAGAGAATAGAGATCAAGGACATGTTGGGGCATCCCTTCTCTAGAGTTGAAAACAAATTATTGCCTCTTGTAATTTCTACTACAAAGAAGGAAGCACAACACCTGATGAGCTGTTTTGGTTCTGAAGGCAGGATATTCTACATCTACAATGTCCGGTTCATTAGCCGTTGGCCACGTGCAGCTATGCAAGTTTAAATTTAAATTTTAGTTCCTCAGTTGTACTAGCCACATTGCTCAATAGTCACAAGTCACTAATGGCTACCACATTAATATGGGTATAGAATATTTCCACCATTTTTTAAAGTTCTATCAGAAAATTCCATATACCAGGAATAAGGAATATTGTTCCAACCCCTATACCTCATGATCAAAGAGCAACCAGCTCTGAGTGGAGCCCAGAGCAGGACGGAGTTCTACAGCAGGTACAAGCTACAATGAAAACAGCCCTGCCACAAAGGCCATATGATCCCATATGACCCTGTGGTCATGGGGGTATCAACGGTGGGCAAGACATCTTGTGGAGTTAGTGGCAAGCTCCAGTGGGTGAATCACAGTACAAGTCCCTGGGATTCAAGAGCAGTTATGCCATCTGCCCTTGGGGTTAGGGATAAGATTAGAGTTGTGATACAAACTGAGGAAGGACTACTGTTACAGCAGCAGTAAACACCACAAGCTGGACTTCTAGAGCAAGGCCATGTCATCTACCCTGGAAAATTAGATGCCATTTGAAAACCATCTCCTGGCACGCTACAGGGCACTAGAAGGGCTCAAATCCCTACTGGTGTTGCTCATGCTCATTCCAGAATATACCATTTCCATGTTACAATAAGTGGCTAGGCCTACTTGGTCATAGGTTTTGGCAGCTCTGATAGAACCTAACTCATGGTGGACAGATCCAGACACATGGTCACTTGGTGTTTCATGGTGAAGCATTCCTTCTGTACCAGGTATAGAAGTGGGTCTATGGTTACAAATTCCACTTGTCATATCTATTCTACAACTACCCAGAGCTGCAGGACTGACAAAGTGTTGAATAAGCCTACTGAAGGCACAGGGGAAGTGTCATCTCAGAAACGAATCTCTGAAAGAATGAAATGCCATCCTCCAGGATGACATTGACATTGAATCAAAGACCTTCATGTGAAACTGTCTCTCCAATAGAAGGAATACATGGGTCTGGGAACCAGGGTGTTGAAATAGGAATGACTCCCCTTTCCATCACTCCCATGACCCATTTAGGAAATTTTGGTTTCTTGTCCCCTCTCTGGAGACTAGAGCATGTGCTCTCAGGGACAGAAATCTGGTCTCCAGCAGGGGACACTTACCACAGGAGCAGCAAAAGCCCCATTGAACCATAAGCTACTTCCTAGACACTTTGGGCTCTTATATACAACGGCCAGTAGGCAAAAAGAAGAGTCGCCGTCCTAGCAGGATAACTGCACCTGTTCACAATACTAAGGTAAGACCGTTGTTACACAATGGGGGCAAGGAAGAAGATGAATGAATGGCACCCAGTAATTCATTTGGGCATCTTTTAGTCTTCCCTTGACCAATTATGAGTTAAATGAGCAGATACAGCAACGCTTCCTGAGAAGAGCATGGCTACCAAGGTCTCAGACCCTTCAGGGTCTGGTTCAAGCCACTGAGCCTAGATGATCTGGTCATGAGATTGAGGGGAATCTAAAACCAACAGTGGAGGAGGGAGACAGTGAATAATTGCAGCCAAGAACAGCTGCAGTGACGGAGACTGTAGTACATCTACTAAGCTTCCTTTTCTAAGTTTTCCATCAGAGAGAGAGTCAGTCCCACAGGTATCAAGGAGGAGCTGCTCCCCTAAAATACATGGAGAAGTAGAGAAAAGGAGGCTGTGGACTGTGGTGGACCAGAGATGCATCTCCTCGATCTCCCTTCAAGGAAGGACTTGCTGCCCATCTCTGGGAAAAGTGAGAACTCCTTTAGGGTGTGCCTCAGCTTCAGAGAGCTATCTTGCCCAAGATCATATTCTTCCCTGGGAAAGCTCACATCTAGTGACTAAGAGAGACAGGCACATAAAGCTTCAGTCATTTCAGCCCTACGTAGGACAGCTCTGAGAGGTTGATGCTGGCTTTTTCAGGCCAACTTCTCCCTCTGCCAAATCCTGCTTCTTCCCTCTTTCTTTCCCAGGTGTTTGTCCCCAACAAACATCTTATCCCTCGGACTCCATCTTACTATCTTCCTGTAAAGAACCTAACCTGCCACTCTGTGTATATGTGTGTGTGTGTGTGTCCACATCTATGGTACAACCCAGCTGAATGTGATGATATAGCCAAACATCTTCCTCTTTCTGCTCCAACAGCATCCAGAGACATGATTTTTGAGCTGACAGGTGCTTTAGTACAAAAAGCACTTATCTCAGTAAGCAATAACTATGCCAGGTTGCAGGACCACCAGCGTTCATGACAAGTGTGTCCGCATTGCTGCAAGTCTTTTGGACGTGGTCAGACAACACCACCGGGGCAGTGCCATGTGGCAACAGGAGGAACAATGGCCAAGAGAACAGAGCTGTCTGCTTACTGCACAGGTGTTCTGGTCCTTTCCCCATGGCGGGACAGTGACAAAGACTGACTCCGGAAGTTAAATAAATACGCTTGGGATGATAGGCAGGCAGGTAGGTAGGTAGGTAGGTAGGTAGGTAGATAAACGAGAAAAATGAAAGAGAGATATTCTTACATATTGGAGCCACAAATTAATATAACTTCAATTTTAAAAGTACTGTTAATTCATTTTGTACTTCCAAACAAGCGAAACAAAACATACTGACTACAACTATTAAATGAAAAAAGATTACAGAATAGTATGGTTAGTATAAACACACTATTATGAAATATGTCTCAATACGTTCATAGAAAAAAACTGGAAGGCCAAAATGTTGCTAAGAATTATGTCAGGATGGTATAATCACAGACTTTTATTGTATTTTCCTTATCTGTGTTACCTGAATTTTCTGTGACAACTTTGTGATTTGGCAACAAGGAAAAAAATTACTGTTTTAAATTTACCAAAGCAGTGAATTTGTTTTCCCTTGATGTCATTACTTTTTTTTAAGAAGCAATGTGCATTATTTTCCTAAGACATATAAACATTTCTCCTTTCTTTCATTTTAGATAATTAGAAGAGAACTGCCAGGTTAGAGACCATTTCAGATGTCAATCTGCCAAGCAGTATGGAAAGGCAGGAAATAAGCCACGGAACATTGTCATTGCCTTCATAACCTGGATTACAGAAAAGAGGCATCTCCTTCAGGATTTCTGCTTCTGGGAGGAGGGTGTTGTAGCAAAGGGCTTGAATGCTACACGGTCTCCCATCCCCTTGCATGAGCAATACTGAAGAGAAGATACTGCAGAAGAATTGTGGGAATAAACACAGTGTCATTCTTACGCTCTGTGAGCTCTTCCAGTCCAAGGTGCCATCCCTTCTGCAGGATCACTAGCAGCTGTCTATGTTGTACCAGCTCGACCATCTCTAATGGGGAAATCAACCCCTACTGAGCAGTCCAGGATATACTAAAAGTACCGAGTATCAAACACATGGATCCAAAACTAAATTTACCATCCTCACTCCCAGGAACGATGCATTTTCATGTATCCCACCATTCTCCTACCCTGACACTTACCCACTAGAGCAGGTGAGTAACCCTGTCTTATTTCACTGTATTTCCAGCACCTAGAATAGTACAAATAATATAGTAGTTGCTCAATATACACCCAGGGAATTACTGTTGAATGAATAACAGGTGCCCCAATGATTTTCTTTAAAAATCCAGATCACTTGCTAAGTTTTTGTCTTTGATCAACTTGTCTATTCAATTTCTGCTGCCCTTCTTCTGATTGTGACCCTGTGCTATCTTGGAAGCAATTGGTTTCTGTCAATTCTTTTGCTAATTATCTCAAAACCCACATCCAAGGTCATCTATTTCAAGGATCCTGTTTGAGTGTCAACAGTCTTAACCCTCCTAAATAAGATTTGACAGAAAAGGGCATTTTTAAAACTTAAAGGTGAAAGAGTAGCTCCATACAATAAAAGCTCAGTAATTAACTAAGTGAAGGGAAGATCTGTCTGACAGTGAAAAGTACAAATTATGAAATCATTTTTTAATAGAGGGTGACTGTTCTCAAGTAAAGGAAGATTAGAGACCAAACTAAAAAATGTACCTTTAAAAAACATGATGATAAATTACAGTTGGGAAGAGTGAGGGAAAGACAAAGGTGACCGGAAGCAGAAAGAGACAACTGGGCTGGAGTGAGGACAGAGGACATCAATAAAGACTCACACGAAAGAACAAGAAAGAATATGGCTGCTCTGTAGAGGTTGCAGAGCCATCCAGATAGATGAGCAGCAGCTTGGGAAATATGAGGCAGGAAATGACTGCCGTGTTTTGACATGACAGACTTCCTGAAGTCATCACCAAAACAAATGCGGGGTTCAAAGCTAAGCAGGCATCACTCTCTGCAGTACTGAAGACAGAGAACTATCAAAGGTACATGTTTTAGTTTGATCTATAATCCTCCCCTACTTGAGAACAGTAAGCAGTACGCACCTAGCAGATGTCTAATGCAGGCATCTGTGCGATGCCAAGCTCTTGAGGGACGACACTGGCCATTCAAGAGTCTGGTGCAGGACCTAGGCTGTTCATGTAGGCTCAAACTCCATGAGACCAAACACCATGTCTCATGAAAGCCTGAAAGAATCAAACAAAACCAAGTAAGTGGGAGTGAGATGCAGTCAACTCCTAGGCTTTGTGGATGAGCATCACCCTGGAAGCCATCATGGAGGACATGGAACTCAAGTGTAGTCACATGGGCAGGATTTGGTTAGACAGAAAAGAGGATGGAAGCAGGTTCACGGGGAGAACAATGTGAGCCCAGCCTGGAAGAAGGGATGGATGTGGGTTGTGCTGGACATGAGAGCTGAGGAGACAGAGTGGAGGGGCTGACAGGTAAGAAGGCCCACCCCCCGAGTAGGGGAGAGACTGTTAAGTAGTCACTGTGGACTAGGCACCATTCACAGCAGTGCAGATACAGCAGCAAACAGGCAGACAAGGAACTTACCAGGAGCCAGGTCAACCACCATTTACAGTGATCTTACAGGAAAATTGGTAGTGAAATGAAAAGCATACATAATACAATCCAAGGGAGAGAAGTATTAATAAATCACTCCACTCCTCCCAAAAAAACAAATTTTGTCCAGCTGATATTAGCCAGGAGAGGGAAATGGCCACATAAATTGGAGCAAACAACTATCTCTGCCATTGCATTTCTTTACAGTCGTGAGTAACCAGGCAAGGTTGGTGAATCAAAGGGAAAGAAAGGAGGAAGTGAGGGTGGAAAAGAGCCTCCAAAATAATTACACCACCGTTAAAGAGATCCCCAAAGAAGAATAAATATACTACTGATTCTTTTTTTTTTTTTTAGAAATGCAGAATCATACCTTAAATTATATCTCTATTTACTTATGAAATTATTAATATGTCAAACATTTGAAAATCAATCTAGTTTCTAGGAACAATTTCAAACGGAACGTTTTCTCATTTGCATGGAAAAGCTCTTTGTGGGATAATCTAGGTGAGAATAATAATACATCTTCAAACATTTTGATTCCTATTTCCTTCTCTTCTTACCTAAATAGTTAAGGACAGATTCATTTCAATTTTCAGCTGCAAATATTATTTTAGAGAGCTGCCACCAAGTGTAAACATCTTCATTCACTTTCCTTTACATTGCACCATTTTATTGAATAAATTATTCAATGTCAGGGACCTAGACAAGGGACCACATTACTCTGAAAGAAGTAAAATATTGTATTAGACCCGCAAGCTGTCACGACCAATTGGGCATGACCCACCACCCCTGCACCCAACTTCAGCACCTACCATGTTCTTTAAGCTTCTGTGACTGAATCAGAAGTCTGGAAAACTCAATTTGGTAAGTGTGGGAAGACAGATCTTAATTGAAAATTTCAATTCTAATGAAATGCGAGGTGGTAAAAGATTGGGCTGGCAGGGTAGATCATTTGAGTCTTCATTAATAACACCAATTCATTTTCATTCAGTGAAGCACATAATTGGCATCAAGCTTCTCAAGTTCACCACACATTCCTGTGCTTGGAATCCCTAATATTTTTTAAACTTTTCTTATTTGGTAATAGACGTTTCAATAATTTGCATTTAAACACGAGGACACTTGTAACTGGCTTATACTAATTATAAGTGTGTTGAGTTTTATTAAGCCAGTGGTATCCACCGACCAGGGACAAATCTTTTTAAGCCTTAACTTGAATTTCCGGTAATTATTCTGCAGTCAGCTAAGATTCCAGCAAAGAGATGAATGAGGCCCCTTGAGATTACTGCACCTTGAATAATCAGAAGCGGTCCATGAGGTCAATTACTGTTGCAGTTTGTTCCATAGCTGCTGCATGGAAATCCATTTACTAGGAGCTTAGAAAAAGTCTTGATGGCATTTGTTTCATTGGCTTTATCTCTGCAACTGCAGCCATTCTGTGATGCAAGACCCTGACGGCTCAAATGGACCATCTCTATAGGAAGTGAGGGAGCTCCAAAAGGACCGTGTGCTTGAGGAGAGAAAAGAAAACTTGTTCTTATTTACAGGATGGAAGAGAAGCAGAATTGTCAGTGAAAAGGGCTTAGGACTGACAGTCCAGAGATGCAAGTTTTCTAATCCTTCCTGGCCGAGATAACCACCCAGCCAATGGCACTAAGATAAGTTTCTTTTGAGATCCTGTAGCAACATGCAAGTCTATACAGCAATAAATACAACATAGGGTAGCAAACAAGAAGTGCTAAGGGCAAAAAGTAGGAGAAGGAAATCCTACCATGAAAGTAAAAACAAACAGGTGAACACGTAACCCACGAAACTCTAGTCAGTGCAGATACTAACACACCAATGTCTTTATTTGAGCTGACTAAACGTACAAAGTATTGACGGTTTAACTTTATGATAGCTTTTTAATACTTATTAGATGTTATTTAGGTTATAAAGATAAATAAGAATAGCAACAGGCCTCAAGCTTATAGGCTCAAAGAAGAAAAACATATATACATAAAATTTATTAATTTTAAAACATAAAAATTATTAATTATAAAACGATGTGGACAAATATTATTCACTCAGCTAGGTTTCAATAATCTTGCAGAATTCAGGAAGTAAACTTGAGGACTTGAAGATTTCCAAGCCTAGCTGTGCAATGAAATTATAGTGTTTATATGGCATTCTTGAAAATACAGATGCCTAGGTCTCAATACAAACTTCAGAGAGTCGACCCCTGGAATCTATATTTTTAACCAGTCTCTGAGGTCATTTTATTTAGTCACCTATTATCATAGCGTTCCCATTTCTAAAGAAAGAATTAGTCACACCTGCACAGGGAAATGGAAAAACTTCCTTAGTCAATGCAGAACCCAGACTAACTTAATCCCAGTTCACTTTATCCTATTCCTCTGCTTATTGTAATTTTTCTTTAAACTTAAGTACCTTTTCTTTGATATAGCCAGGGAAATAAAGGAAGGGGAGGAGGTGTTGGATTCTCAGTTTTAATGCATGTTTCTGTGAGTGTGAGGAATGGCTCACTGGCAGCACTGTAGAAATGCATTTAGAGTGCATCTAAAGACAGCTGAAACATTTGGAAAGTAAAAGCTACTAATATGGCTTTTAAAGGCTGCCAGAATTATTTTACTACAAATGAGGAGATAAATGAGATAAACACAATTATTGTACTCCTTACTTGGACATAATGACAGAACTAGAATCCTGATCCTTGAATTCCTAGTAAGCTCTTTCCACAAGATCTTCCCCTCTCTTTCTCACTGGCTGCTGGCTGGAAGTAATGGAAATAAGGCACACATAATCTAGGTATAGTTCCTAGTTTATGCCAGGGTACTGACTTGTACAGGAAAGTGATGACTGTGCAAATACAGCATTCTCACCATATAGTTAAGATTTATTGTCTTAAGGCTGTTCACTTACTTATTCAGTATGTAGAAAGGTGCAGAAGAAAAACAGAAAAGTGAAAGTTCACATTTTGTGATGCCATTTCCCCCTGAAAATTGTTTCTATGGACAATTAATAGATACAGAAATAGTGAGTCACCATCCCTGGCCTCTGAATTCATTTAAGGTTGGAGGAGACTAAGCCTAACATTCTGGGATGGTGGTGGCCATGAGGCAGGATTGTTCAGCACCCTACAGTGGGGCCAATATGGAAAGTACAAGCCAAAAAATGCTCGTGGCCCTGGAAAGATAAGTGGGGGCAAACAAGTAGTAATACATACTACACAAGCTAGATCTGCACAGCTGAGAGAGTGAAAGCCAAGATAAAGGGGACCTCTGGTGCTAACAGAGTAAGTCAGTTATGGGGCATCAAGTCGCTCTGCTTTGGAAAATTTGGGGTGGCTGTGAAGCCAGAGTCCTACATAACAGCCCAGTTCTCCCAGCTAAAAAAAGATCTGTTCACATCTCAGGAAAGTCACAGCAAAGAGGGAAAGTTCATCTCACAAGCCCTCCCAGATAAAACTGCATATTGCCTGCTGGGACAATTAAATATTCCCATGAAAATGAAAGAAACTGGGCCCCTACCTCACACCATACACAAAAACTAACTCAAAATTGATCAACAATCTAAATATAAGAGCTAAAACCGTAAATTTCTTATTTTAAAAAAAGGTAAATGTCCATGGCCTTGGATTTGGCAATAAATTATTAGATATAGCACCAAAAGAAAATAAACAGAAGAAAAAATAGACATATGGGACTTAATCAAAATTTTAAAATTTTTGGATCCAAGATTATTTAAAAAGTGAAAAGCCAACCAACAGAGAGAAAATATCTGTAAATCACATATCAAGAATATATAAAGAACTCTTACTTCTCAACAATTAAAATGCAAATAACCCAATTTTAAAATGGGCAAAAGACAATAGATATTTCTCCAAAAAGATAAACAAATGGCCAAGAAGTACATGAAAAGATGTTCAACATCATTAGTTATTATAGAAATGCAAATGAAAACCACAAGCATGGGGAGAAATGCCAAATATAGGCAAAGGGGAGGAAGGCAGCAAATCATACTGCCACGTGTGTACCTATGCAACAATCTTGCATGTTCTTCACATGTACCCCAAAACCTAAAATGCAATTTAAAAAATAAATAAAAGAAAACCACACTGAGATACCACTTTATACCCATTAGAATTGCTGATTTTTTTTAATTTAATAGAAAATAATATGTTACCAAGGATGTGAAAAAAAACAGGACACTCTTACATTGCAGGTGGGAATGGTGCTGCCACTATAAAAGAAAGTTGACAATTCCTCAAAAAGTTACACATAAACTTAACATACAATTCAGCAACTTCGCTCCTAAGTATATACCCAAAAGAATTGAAAAGGTACTCAAACAAATACTTAGCCACAAACGGTGGTGGAAACAGCCCAAATGCCCCTCAACAGATAAATGGATAAACAAAATGTGAGATATACATACAATGGAATACGATTCAATCATAAAAATGAAGTATTCATACAGGCTATGATGTAACATGCTACAGTCTTGTAAACATGACAAGTGAAAGAAGCTAGACATAAAAGTTCACTTTTGTATGATTCCATTTATGTGAAATATTCAAAATAGATATATCCATAGAGAGAGAAAATGCACTGATGATTGCCAGGGGCTCGAAGGAGTGGGGATGGGGAGTGATCGCTTCATCAGAATGGGGTTTTCTATTGAGGTGATGAAAATGTTTCGGAATTGGATAGAGGTTGTGGTTGCTCGACGATAGGAATGTACTAAATGTTATTAAGTCTTACATGTTAAAATGGCTAATTTTATGTTATGTAAATTTCACTTCAGTAAAAACAAAAATCCAAGAAAATAAAATCTTCATGACTTCAGAGGAACCCAAGTCTGCAAGTCTGCCAAGTATTTCAAGTTATTGACTATCAAGTATGCTGAGAAAGTACTGTGACCTGGAAATGAGAATCCAAGGGCCAGAGCCTCTGAATGAGGACTGGGGTTGGGAAGCAGAGGTCAGAGGTAAGGACGTAGGGGGCCTCAATGAGCCATGTCTCTGAAACTGCAGGGAGGAGCTGAGACAGAAGTAAAGGGCCTCGCCTGGGTCTTTGCTCTAATCTGGAAATGGAAGGACAGGGCACTTTGATGAAGCTGCAGAAACAAGATTGAGATGGGATTGGGAAAGAGGAAACCTGGGGTCCCAGAAGATCTCAGAGGATGTTCCAGTGTGGGCCAGAGACAGAGGTGGATCAAGACCGGCTCCTTCTCACCAGCTCTACTCGTTCTCTCAAGGCCCCTCCTTCCTCAGAACAAGGAGGAGCCCTGCATCTTTGATTTCTTCTATTTCTACTCTCTCCAAAAACGAATCCATCAGTGGTTCTTCATCCTGCTTAACATTCTCAATCCCTCCCTCACCTCCTCTGCTCCCTTTCCCTAAATATGTCACTTCCCTCATCTCCACACAAGACTTTCCTTCTATGATGCTACTTACTCAATCTACTCTCCTCACTCTATTTCCTTCACAAATCAATTTTTAAACAGCCTGAACTTGCTCCCTCCGATTCCTCAGCACTACTCACTCTTCAGTTCCTTGTCACCTGCATCCTCCACCATCAATACAAAACATGTTTGCCCAAGGTGTCCTGGGTTGTGCTGTTTGACCTCAGTGCAACATTGAATATTTTGCCCACATCCGACTTTCTTGAAACTCTTTCTGGGCTTCTACACTAACAGCATCTCGGACTGTTCTACTCTGCCTGCCTCTCTCTGCTGCAGGTGGCTCTTCCTCCCTCCCAGTTGCCAAGTATAATTAGGCCTCAAGTTTCTGCCCTCACAGCCTTCTTTCTCCCTGAGTTTCCATGGCCATCCCATGCCATCTAATGAGGTTGTGCCACTTAATCATCACTCAGCTAAGCGGTCAGGCAGACCACCTACTTATTCCACAGATGAGGTACCAGGATCCTTTGCTGGCCTGAAGTCCTCTAGAGCTTTAAGAGGGACCACCCAGCCAAAGCCTGTCTTTCAGTCTTCATCTCTCATTTCTACCTGTGTGTCAAAAGAAGAGATGAATATCCTGCCAGCCCTTCCTATCCAAACCCAAATTCATTCTTTTCTCCAAATTAAATCTTCCTCAAAATGTCCCTGTTTCTGCTCATTGCAGTATATCTATCAGCATCTTCGGTTGGAAATAACAGAAACTGTCTTCAGCTAACTTTAGCAGAAAGAGTTTACTGATAGAATATTGGATAATTCAGAGAATTAACAGGAATCCCGAAGAAGTGGCCTGGAAATAGGCAGAGACAAAGAGCATCCAGGCAAAAGTGAAGTGAAGAGGCATGCCCCCTTAAGAGGCAACTGAGGAGAAGAAGCTCCTCTGGTAGTCAGGTTTCTCACCTGACCACCAGACTCTCACTCCGCCCTGCCCCTTGCAGTCCCTGTGCCCCCATGTCACCCCTCTGGATTCAGTATTCCAGGGGGAAGATGAATTGGTCAAAGCTGGGTCATGTGCCTACACCCGGGAGCAATAAGAGGCCTGGCCCCTTTCAGCCTCCTGATTGGAAGAAATCACTCCCCATCAATTCCACACATTATAGGGAAAGCAAAGAGAAGAAAAACAAAATGGAAGCTGCCTAGTATAGACACCCTCTTTTTCCCAGTTATCAAGACTCAAAATCTCAGAATCATCTTGGAACATAAGAAGGAAGAGTAATCCTGTAGCTAAATCCTTTAGCCCCTTTGTTCACAACGCCCCCCAACCCAGGCCCCTGTTGACATTCACAGGCCCTTGTATAAAGGTTATTTCAGTCCTCATCTCCACTCTCTCCCCTTTCAGTTACCCCTGTGTTCTGCCGTGGCCAGAAAAATGGGCCAAAGACACAGAACTTTCATCATATGAGCTCAATAACCTCCTTTCATAACCTCTGCCCTCGATGATCTTTGCCAATGAAATTAACTGTGTGGTCCCTTTTTGACATAAAGTTCTCCACATATGGTCCACCCACCCACCTTTCCAGCTGCTGCTTCTCCACCCGTCCACTGTAACTGCAGCCTCTGTTCCAGCTGAGCCACTTACTGGTATCCAAAACCAAGAATGTCCTGCTTCTAGAACTTTCCTCACACCAGATCTTTCACCCAGATGCCTTTCCCATAATTTTTGGTTAAAACCCTACCCATCCCATAAAGATGGCCACAGACTGGCCAGGCACTGTGGCTCATGCCTGTAATCCTAGCACTTCGGGAGGCCAAGATGGGCGGATCACCTGAGGTCAGAAGTTGAGACCAGCCTGGCCAACACAGCAAAACACTGTCTCTACTAAAAATACAAGAATTAGCTGGGTGTGGTGGTACATGCCTATAGTCCCAGCTACTCGGAAGGCTGAGGAAGGAAAATCGCTTGAACCTAGAAGGCAGAGGTTGCAGTGAGCCGAGGTTACACCTCTGCACTCCAGCCGGGAAAAAAGAGCAAGACTCTGTTGCAAAAAAAACAAAACAAAACAAAATCACCACAAACGTCTCTTCCCTTGTTGAGCCTTTCACAATGGCCCCACAGAATTTCATCTCCTTTCTGAAAGTCATTCGTTTGTCACATTCACCTTTCTTGAATGACATTTTGCATTCTGCTTTTATGATTATATCTTATGACCTGTTTCCAGGCCCAGGTCCTATGCCCTTTGTGATCAGGAATTATATTTCCCGCATCTTTGGGTCCTTTTCCTCGTCTTTTTTGAGCCCTGTTCCCTAGCATACAACACAATGCCTCCTATCAATTAGTTGCTCAGTAAATGTTCATTAAATGTAATTAAATTTTGTGGATTGGGCAGAGGAAAAATAGCCTACCATTTTTATGGTAACCTGGACCAAAATGAAGCAGCAATCTTGGACTGGTGTTTGTCTTTCCTCCTGGATATGGTTTGTACAAGGGTAGCTTTGATGTCAGCCAAAGCTCTGCTCATAATTGTAATCACTTGTTTAGTGTCCAGCCTCCCCACTAGATGACAAGCACCAGGAGGGTAGGAATCCTGCTTTCTCTGATCCATCTCCGTATTTGCATATAGGAGGTGCTCCGAAGTCTCTTGAAGAGGACTGAATTGCATTGAACTGAATCAGATCTCATCTCATATAACCGAATGGAATCTAGCAGGTGTCCCCAAACTATGGCCCGCGGGCCGCATGCGGCCCCCTGAGGCCATTTATCTGGCCCCCCGCCACACTTCAGAAAGGGGCACCTCTTTCATTGGTGGTCAGTGAGAGGAGCACAGTATGTGGCGGCCCTCCAACGGTCTGAGAGACAGTGAACTGGCCCCCTGTGTAAAAAGTTTGGGGATGCCTGATCTAGAGGGAGGAGGCTGGGAATGGGGTACAAACTTTTCACTATCTTTCACAGTCAGCTGACCTCTGTTGGAGGGGTGTCCAGAATAAAGTAAGGAAATATGATCTTCACAAGAAAGCTTTATTTCTAGAAAGTGACCAAGCGGCTGAAGCACTGGCTTGGGGCCATAATGGAGCAGGGGAGGGGGATGTGGAGAAGATATTAAGAGAGTATTTTATTAAAGGAACCAGATGGGGACAAGTAGTATTTTATTGAAGGAGGGTCTACCTTAAGACCTATCTGTCTTTTCACGTGTGCTACAAAAAGTTTTAAACAAGGGACTATAGTCTAATCTTGAAATTCTATAATAATTAATTTTAAAAAGAGCTAATCTTTAGAGGAAATTTATTTGGTAAAATTTTAACATCAGTAAGAAGACTTCCTTTAAAAAGCTCAAAAATAGATGTTCTTATACTGATTATTGTCCTTGTTTTCTACATATTAACTAGGTGACTTTGAGCAACTCATGCCACTTCTCTGGCCTGAAGAACTAGAAGTCAGCCACGCCTACTTCACCATATTACAGATTAAGAATTCAGCTACCCAGGCCGGGCACAGTGGCTCATGCCTGTGATCCCAACACTTTGGGAGGCTGATGCGGGTGGATCACTTGAGGTCAGGAGTTCGAGAACAGCCTGCCAACATGACGAAACCCCATCTCTACTAAAAATACAAAAAGTTCACAGGGCATGGTGGTATGCATCTGTAATCCCAGCTACTCAGGAGGCTGAGACAAGAGAATCACTTGAACTCATGAGGCAGAGGTTGCAGTGAGCCACGATCATGCCACTGCATTCCAGGCTGGGCAACAGAGCGAGACTCTGTTTCAAATTAAAAAAAAAAAAAAAAGAATTCAGCCACCCAGAACCCCTTTATAATTCTAACATTCTACCATTAGAGAGCCATTCCTTTGGTTTCGGAAGCATTTTGTTCTAAGGAAACCATATCAAAATGCAAATGTCTCTGGGAAGGTCTGTGTTATAGTTATGTTTTTATTCATCTCTGCAGTTTTCTGACATTCAGTTGAGAGAGACGAATGTAGAAATATCGTAGTTGGTAGGTTACCAGAGACAAGAGAGCTGTTTAAAAAGATAAGAAATGGAGAAAGGAACATCAATAAAAAAGAGAATATGAATCGTTAATGAGTGACTTTGTTTCTGTAAATTCACTTACAGCTAAAACAAGAAAACTCCTCGTATTCAGCCTTTCTGTCAAGAAAAAACTTAAAGGAATCTATTGCATTTTTTTAAGTAGCAAATAAATAGCCCCCTCCAGTATGTGACAAAGCCTTTTTTAAAAATTAATATTCTTTAGAGACTAAAGCCTAGGCAAATAGATCAATGGAATTGAATAGAGAGCTCAAAAAAAACAGACTGATTTGTGGACACTGATTTAAAATAAAGGTGGAACTGCAAAGCAATGGGCAAAAAACAAAATTGTTACTAAAGGATGCTGGGACAATGGGACGTACATAGCAGGAAACAATGAGATTTGACTCCTACTTCATTCTGTGCAAAAGTCAATTCTAGGCTGACTGTAAACCCAAACATGAAAGGCAAAACAAAGAACAACAACAGCAAGTTTCCAGAAGATGACGTGAGAGATTGCTGTCCTTTGTTATGGACTAAATGTCTATAGCCCCTCCACCAAAATTCACATGTTGACATCCTAACCCTCAGCGTGCTGGTCAGGAGTTTGAGAACAGCTAACCAGGAGGTGGAGGTAATTTGATGGGATTAGTGCTCTTATAAAGTGCTCTCTAGCCTTATTTCCTCCATGTGAAGATACAAGAAGTACCAGAGCCCAGCCAATCTGGCACGCTGGGCTTTCAGTCTCCAGAACTGTAAGAAGTAAATTCTGCTGTTTCTATGCCACCAAGTCTATGGCACTTCATTATAGCGGCCAAAACTAAGACATCCAAGTCAGAAAAAGTTGTCTTACACAGGATGCAAAAAACACAAATGGTAATGGAGAGAGTGGGAAGAAAAGATACATTTGACTCCTTAGGCATTTAAGAAGTTATGCTTATCTAAAGATGCTATAAAGAGAGTATAAAAGCAAACTAAAGTATAGGAAAATATATTTGTGACACATTTTTCAAAGAAAGACTTTATCCATAATATAAAAGAACTCTTACAAAAAAAAAAAATGCTTAGAAAGTCTGATGCCCAGGAGAAAAATGGGAAAGAGATTTGAGCAATCACATCTCAAGAAAGAATATCCAAGTGGCTTAAATACATGAAATGGTGTTCAACGTCATTGTTACTGGAGAAATACAAGGTAAAACACAATACTGGAACAGCTTCCTGTTTTGTTTTGGTTTTTTTAATGTAAAGTGTTAACGAGAATTTGGAACACACAGGAACTGAAATATACTGCAGGTGGAAGTGTTAATTAGAACAATCACCTTGGAAGAGTTTGGCACTATTTACTAAAGATGAACATATTCAGAATTTATGATCCTGCAGTTGCACTCCTAGGAATACACCCGACAGAAAGGCACACACCTACACACCAAAAAGCTTAGGAAAATAGCTACATTATACCTTAGTCCAAATAGTAATGACACAAATTGTCCAACAACAGTAAAATAAATTATGTATTTATAGAATGAAATAATATACCAAAGCAAAAATGAGTGAACAATTTCCATGTGAAGCAATATGGTTCAATCTCACAAACACACATAGAATGTTGATTGAAAGAACCAGAAACAAAAGATTACATATAACATGGACCTATTCATATGAAATGCAAAAAGACGCAAACCTAAACTAGGGTATTAAAAGTCCAGATTGCCGGGCGCGGTCGCTCAAGCCTGTAATCCCAGCACTTCGGGAGGCCGAGGCGGGTGGATCATGAGGTCGAGAGATCGAGACCATCCTGGTCAACATGTGAAACCCCGTCTCTACTAAAAATACAAAAAAACTAGCTGGGCGTGGTGGCGCGTGCCTGTAATCCCAGCTACTTAGGACGCTGAGGCAGGAGAATTGCCTGAGCCCAGGAGGCGGAGGTTGCGGTGAGCCGAGATCGCGCCATTGCACTCCAGCCTGGGTAACAAGAGCGAAACTCCGTCTCAAAAAAAAAAAAAAAAAAAAAAAAAAGCCCAGATTATGTTATCATTGGGAACTAGGCAAAGTTGGTCATTGACAGGGGACACAGGAGGAGTGTTTCCAGGGCCTGGCACTGTTTTGTTTCTTGAGCTGGATGGTGATTACATGACTGTTTTTACAATAATTGGCTGAGCGGGTGCAGTGGCTCAAGCCTGTAATCCTAGCACTTTGGGAGCTGAGGCAGGCAGATTACCTGAGGTCAGGAGTTTGAGACCAGCCTGACCAACATGGAGAAACCCTGACTCTACTAAAAATATACAGTTAGCCAGGCATGGTGGTGCATGCCTGTGATCCCAGCTACTCGGGAGGCAGGAGAATTGCTTGAACCTGGGAGGCGGAGGTTGCAGTGAGCCAAGATTGTGCCATTGCACTCCAGCCTGGGCAACAAAAGTGAAACTCTGTCTCAAAAAAAATAAAATAATTGTCTGAGCTTTGCACTTACATTCTGTGTGCCTTGTATACTTCTACTTAGTTTTTTAATGGTACAAACAGCTTTTACTGGTTACAGCAGGAAGTAGAAGAGAGGAGAGGATACAACAGCTCTCACTCCCGGGGCAACATCCATAGACTCAGTGACCACTTTTTAAAAGCGATTTTTTGTACTTTTCTAAATGTAAAAGACATACATATTTGACAATAAAAGTTATTTTACAAAACAACTGACCTTTAATCCAGCAATTTTGCTTTCAGAAATTTAACCTAAAGAAACAAGTTGACAAATGCATAAAGACATAAAAGATATTTATTGCAGTACCATTAATATGGTTAAAATTAGAAATAACCTAAAGATTTAAAAATAGGATGTTGGTTTCATAAATTAGAATATATCCACACAATGAATAAGATACATTTATTTAAAAATATTGCTGTAGATCTATATTTGTTCATGTAGAAGAATGTCATTTTTTAAATTTTTTTTCCAGCTTTGTTGAGGTATAATTGACAAACAAAATTGTGTAAATTTACATACTGATTATATATATATGTGTGTATATATATATATACATATACACACAGTGAAATGATTATCATTTCATAATCAAGTTTCTTAACAATTTTGTCACCTCTCTACTCACCATTTTTTTGTTTTCTAGTGAGAGCATTTGAGATCAACTCTCTTAGCAAGTTTCAAGTACACAGTACAGTATTATTACCTATAGGCACCATACTGCTCATTTGATTTCTAGAATTTATTCACCTTATAATTGAAAGTTTGTACCCTTTAACCAACATCTCCCCATTTCCTCACTCTCCAACCCCTGGAAACCATCATTCTACTCTTTTTCTGTGAGTTCAACTTATTTAGATTCAACACACGTGTGCATCATTTGTCTTTCTTTGTCTGACTTATTTCACTTAGCACAATGCCCTGAAGGTTCATCCATGTTGTCACAAATGGCTGAATTTATTTCTTTTTATCGGTGAATAATATTCCATTGTATATGTGTACACCACAGTCTAGTAAATGTAAGGGGAAAGCACCTTGACATCAGTCTCGGCAATAATTTTTTTCGCTATGATACCAAAAGCACAAGTAACAAAAGCAAAGGTAGACGAATGGGACTACATCAAACGTAAAAGCTTCTGCACAACAAAGGAAACAACAAAATGAAAAGGCAATCCACAGAATGGCAGAAAATATTTTTAAACCATACACCAGATAAGGGGTTAATATTCAAAATATATGAGTAACTCACACAACTCAGTAGGGAAAAAAAGTCAATTAAAAAATGAACAAAGAACCCAAATAGACAATTTCTAAAGAAGATATTAAAACAGCCAACAGACAGGTACAGGAGAAGATGCTCAACATCATTAATCACAAAGGACAGGCAAATTAAAACCACAATGAGATAGGATGATGGGATGGCTATTATCAAAAAGACAACATGTTTGGTAAGCATATGAAGAAAAGGATACTTTTGTGTACTGTTGATGGGAACATAAACTGATTCCGCCACTATAGAGGTTCCTCAAAAAGCTAAAATCAGAACTACCACATGATCCGGCAATCCCACTTCTGGCTATATATCAGTGGCTAGAGGAGATGTTTGCCCTCCCATGTTCACCGCGTCATTGTTCACAGCGATGATGACAAGGAAACAACTTCACTGTCCATCAACTGATGAATGGATAAAAAAAAATTGTCATTATATTAAGTGAAGAAAACCATATTTAGAATAGGGTAAGTGATCTAATCCTAATTTTCTAAATATATGCATATAAAATCATAACATAATCAATAGTAATAATTGTCACTGTTTCTATATAATTCTGATAAGTGTTTTTCTCATTTCTACATAGATTACTAAAGTTATAAACACTGTGAAACAATCATTGAGAAAGATGTAAAACATATTTTTATTTAATCTTCACAAAAAAACCTAGCATAATAAAGCAAATTATCAACATTTTGCAGCTAAAGAGACTGAGAAGAAGTCGATAAACAAGGTCAAAGAAAAGAAAGTTTTCAGTCGATACTTAACCAGGGTCTGTCTGGATCCCTAGCAAATACTCCTTTTTACCACATAACATAGTGAGAATATATTAAGAGGAGATTTCATAACCAGGCTTTGAGCTCAAATCTCTTCATTCTATTTTAAAGCAAGAATTTCTATAAGCTTATAAAATAATACGCAAAGAACAGCTGAAAAAAATTAAAACCACGATAGATACCAGTTTTGAGGTAAATAGGGAACAATAATGACAACCACTACCATTTATTAAATGCTTGCCATGTGCCAAGTACTTAAATGACT
This sequence comes from Saimiri boliviensis, assembly GCF_048565385.1. NCBI lineage: Eukaryota > Metazoa > Chordata > Mammalia > Primates > Cebidae > Saimiri > Saimiri boliviensis. The sequence continues at coordinate 80,544,170 of NC_133450.1, forward strand.
ACTATCGTCTCTTTTAAGTCTCATTATCCTACAGTAGATTGATTGCATAATGGCCCCAATTCTTCATCTCTCCCTTTATCCACATTCTTTGCATGTAACTGTGTTGCCTCCCATTCTGACTTAAGGCTCAGCTATGTGATAGCCTTGGTCAACAGGATATTAGCGACCACAAAGCAATCAGAGGCTTAAAAAGTGCCTCTGTGCTTCTGCTTGTTGCTCTTGCCCTCTTCCACCACCAAAAGGCTATGCCCAAGCTAGCCTGCTGGAGGATGAAGGACACATGGAGCACAGCCAGTCACCTGATTCTTCCCAGATAAAGCCACCCCAGATTAACCCGTAGCCAGTCAACACCCAGAAAAGCAATCAAGCTGTGTCAAGATCAGCACAGCTCCCTAGCCAAACCCACGTGACTCCAGACACACGCGTAATAAGCGCTTGCTCTATGCTACCGAGATTTTGTGGTTATTCATTACACAGCTTTATTATAGCAAAAGCCAACTAATACAAACCCTATGAGGTAAATAGTACTATTATTACTCCTATTTTACATAGGAGGCTCAGAAAAGTCACACAGCATGTAAGTGGTAAAGTCATGATTCTAGCCCAGGCTTGTCTTAATCTAGGGGAATTGCTTTTAATTACCATACTATCTATCTACTTACCTACTCACCTATCTATATTGCCTCTACAAACACACTCCAAGCTATAATTTTTAGTGGAGCTTCAGCGATGTGTGCATTCGTGTGTGTGTACATACATGTACGTGCATCTTTCTCCACAGCTACTCACTGACTGAAGACTGAAACTTTGGAAGCAGTATTTTTGACTAACCCAAATATTTGAGCTGTGTTTAGTACTTTTAGAAAGCTGCCTGGTCATAGTCCCTGTAGTTTAAACCAACAAGTCCGTGCATACAGACTTCAGTATTCTTTCTCCCTCTCCCACACCCTCTCTTATGTAATCCACAGGTGTTAAATTTCTCATACATGCCTTCAGTGCTGACATGGTATCCCAATATTAATTCACGTGCTTCGAAGATTTATCCTCAAAATGCTGATGACACCAACAGAAAATGTAAAATTTGACCTTCACTTACACAATGATTGGCGTTGACTATAATTCCTTATGAGGTTTCACATAATCAGAAAGCGAATGTGTGCAGCTAGAGTACATAATGAGTTGTTCTATATCAAAACTCACCTTGCAGTTGGAGCAAGGAAACAAATTCTCATATTTACTGGTCAGGAGAATCAGTTATTAGATCCACAGTAGTCAACTTTCAGTGGTGCATGTTAAAGATGTACAGGGATGGAAGGCCGGAAAACAAGATATCCACTCCAAGTTTTGCTCTCTGTCTCCTTCTTGGAGTCCACTTTTGCTTTGTTGAAAATTAAGGTATGTTAAACTTGCTGACATAAAAGATAAACGTACTTGATGCTGAAAAATCTGGATGCAGAATGAAAACTTCACTCACCCCATGGATGCTCTGCCCCACTTTTCCTCCTGGGAAACTCACCTGACCTCAGTACTAGTCCATTTCCCTAAATTTGTGTTCGACTGGCTTACTTCACAGTGATGTTAACTGACAGGTAAGTTGTTAATTTTTAATAACATTTACTGATTCATTCAGCCTCGTTTCTGAGACACGCGCTATGTGCCTGGAACTCTCCTAAGCAATAGTGAATAGGGACAAGGTTCTTTTCCCTTAGAGCTTATTTTCTAGTGCACAGCTCATGAGATATACAGAATTTTAAAACAAAATCTTATGGGGGGAAGCACTAAGGTTGAATTGCAATACCCTTTATACACGTGGATACACATAAAAGGTTATTTAATATTCAAAAATAAAATTTCAGATCACAAAGCCAAGGCCCCACCCTACCCCCCACACACAGAAATTACAAATGAAGTAACAGATTGTGTGACCTTGAACAAATCTCACAACCTCTCTGTTCCTTAATACACAGCAAAACCAATACTAGAACCCAGGCCTCATGAATCCCACTGTATTTCATTCCTGAAAACCAATTTTTCTAGGTGTTTCCGGCTGTTGTTAACTTTGTGGCAGCTGAAAATCATCTTGGAAAAGCATCTCTCCTCAGGCCCTCACACCTGTTGTTTCCTCTCCAGGACGACTCCCACTCCACAGGGAGCCTCTTTCCAACTTCCAGACCAGGCTGGGAGCCTGTCCTGGGTGCCAGCAGCAACCTACCCTTCCTGCTTCATTGTACATCACTCATAACGACTAGTTCCCAATTTGTCTTTCCCCACTAGACTGTAAGGTGTGCAAGGCCCAGAACCTGTCTCTCCCCTGTGCCCAGCATGTGGCAAGCATTCTGGAAAGATTTGTGAATAAATGAAACTCTTTGTAAATTAAACAAAGGCAACTAGTGAAAAAACTGGGATGTGTTCACACTCTAAGAGTACAACAATCCTGCATCTTCATTTTAAAAGTAATAATGGTAAATACAATTATGTTTTTTAAATAAAAGAAAATAGAAGGCTATCCTCTTTGGTCTAAGTGGGGAAATATGTTCTCCTTCCCACTCTTTTCATTTTCATATGGGGGCCACACCCAATATCACTACCTTCTTTTTTGCTAATGGTAATAGACACAAAACAGACCTTTTCCTTCCTTTCACCAAGAATAATGCAGAGAAAGCATCTCTTTATCTGTTTTTGTGTTACTATAACAGAATACCACAGACCGGGTCATTTATGATGAAAATAAATTTATTTCTTGCCGTTCTGGAGGCTGGGCAGTCCCCGGTGGAGAGGCCCACATCTGACAAGGGCTTTCTCAGAGCTGCGTCCTTCCACGGTGGAAAGCAGAAAGGCAAGAGAGACAGCAAGAGGTGGCCAACTCGCTTTCATAATAAATCTACTCTTGCAACAACTAACCCACTCCCCAGATAATGACATTACTCCGCTCACGAAGGCAAAGCCCTCACCCCCCAACACTGTTACATCAGAAATTAATTTTCTAACACATAAACTTTGGGGGACACATTCAAACCACAGCAAAATGTCTCCCAGCTTAGGAAAAAGCAATTTCCTCTTAGGTTCTAAATGAGAGAATAGATGATAGAAAATGGGGAAGCTTTTTCCCTCCAAACCCGAGGATTGCACAGTCCTTGGGGTGGAAGAAAGACAACAAAGAAACACAGATGGCATGCTGGCAGTTGGATGAATTAATGTGATTGTATCCCAGTAATGTTTCAAGTGAGGTATTCATGTAATTCGTGCAAACTCAGAAATAATTGAGGTTCGTGTTTCTAGGATAAAGTCATGGCATTTTGCTTTTACCTGAACTACCCCAAAAAAGGGTCATTTTTATCATTCCATATTCAATTATTCATAACCACACACTCATGGATTTTAGAACCATAAAAGGTCAAGCCTCTTTGATTCTGCAATTGTTTTCTTCTGAAGTCGGGAGGCAGTCCATGAATATGCACACGCACACAGTACTGACACTTCCCTCACTGTTCATTAACAGTGTGTTCACTGTATATTTCAAAGTCAAACAAATAATACCTGTCATGAACATGAATTTTTAATATCTTCTATATTTCATTTTAAATGAAATGTCAAAATGATGGAAAATATTTCCATGGAAGTTTGGAAAGGGCAGCGTCTCACCAACGGGGCATTGTGAAACCCCACACTGGTACAAAAACATTGTTAAAGCAGTACCTCCGCCGCTGAGATCAGATTGTTTTTTGGTATTTTACTGCCTTTGTCATCCTGTGGTAGCTGGGAAATGTCAATGCAAAATTTGTTTGCCAAGTCAACATGCTTTTTCAGGGCTGATGGGAGCCGCTGTCCTCTTTTCATCTGCAAATGGATGCCGCTTATTTACAGCCTGTTTCAATTCCCTGCTCTTTGGCTCGAACTGCATTTTATTTGCGTGCAATGATCCTCTTAGCATACGTGCCCTTTGTTCCTCTTTATTCTTTAAATGCTACTTCCCAATTTTAAAGGGAGTCAGACAGCTCTGACCTCCCTTTTCTCTCCAACCCACAATCAGAATTCCTTACGTTCAATCTCCCATCTACTCTCCCAGAAATTGCCTATTTTCTTACTTAGAAGCTGATCCCTGGAGACTGGGATAGATTTAGGTCAGAACAATGCAGAGATTGGAAAAGGAGGCACAGAATGAGAGCTTGTGCTGGCCAGAGATGACCAGGAGTGTCCACAGCAGGATTTCTCAACGTCACTGCTGTTGGGGCCAGGTCTTCTTTGTTGTGGGACTATTTTGTACACTGCAGGATGCCTGGCAGCACCCTGTCACTGCCACCCACTAGATGCCCGAGCACCCCCCAACACCTTCAGTCGTATCAACCAAAAATGTTCCTGGGAGTGGGGTTAGGGGTAGGGAGGCAACCTCTCCTCACTCCTTGTAAACCACTGATCAACCAGCACAACTGGAAAGAATTGTTTGCTTGAAGTGTTTTCTCCTCTCAGCACTAAAGAAGTCAAGCGCCCAGGAGTTCCTGCGAACTACACCAGAACTGCAATGTGGAGCCTCCCTAGCACCCTGAGAAGCAGAGGTTTCTCATTCCTCACCACCTGGAGAGTCTATGATTTGGCCAGGTAGACATGGCTGGAGACTCGGGCCATGACCATTCCTACTCTGAGTCAAAAGCAGTTTTATTGTCTCCAAGCTAACAACATCTACCTCACCACATTTAATATCTTTGTGTGTCCCTGTCCTTCCACTGCCCCACCCCTCTAAAGAAGATTTTACCTCGGCCATCATCAGGCTTCTCTGCCTGAGTTCTGGGAAATGACAGGGATAAGAGGGGAGAAGAGCAAGGAAATCGGGGATGATGATGTCTGTCTTCTCCATGGTGCTCAAGACATACTCTGAAAAGGCCTGAGCTATTCTCTTAGATGTGTGGCCACATTTTTTTCACCCTGATGCTGTTCTGGGACTGAACCACATGGATGATGGATTTTGTAATTATTATATTTTATTTGGATGGAATTTAATTTATACAAAAAATTGTAAATGTTATTTCAAGTGGGGTAGAAGAAAGAGATATTGTAATCCTCATTTTACTAATGAGGAAATTGAGGCCCAAAGAAATCAAGGAATACCCTAAAAGCAAGCATTGGCACTTGCTGTATTCCTTTGTTAGGGCTGTCATAACAAAATACCACAGACTGGAGGGCTTAACCAACAGAAATTTATTTTCTCACAGTGCTGGAGGCTGAAAGTCCAAGATCGGAGTGTCGGCAGTGTTGGTTTCTCCTGAGACCTCACTCCTTGACCTCCCTCTTGCTGCCTCTTCATGTGGTCTCTGTGCACAGGCATCCCTGGTGTCTCGTGTGTGTCTAAATTTCCTCTTCTCATAAGGACATCCATCAGATTGGATTAGAACCCAGCTAATGACCTCATTTTAACCTCACTACTCTTTAAAGTTCCTTTTTTTCTTCTTCTTTTTTCTTCAACTTTTATTTTACGTCCAGGGGTACACGTGCAGGTTTGTAACATAGGTAAACATGTTCCATGGTGGTTTGCTGCACAGATCACCCCATCACCTAGGTATTAAGCCCAGAGTCAATTAGCTATTCTTCCTGATGCTCTCCCTCTACACCAGGGCCAACGGGCCACAGTGTGTATTGTTTCCCTGCACATGTGTCTATGTGTTCTCATCATTCAGTTCCCACTTATAAGTAAGAAAATGCAGTATTTTGTTTTCTATTCCTGCATTAGGTTACTGAGGATAATGGCTTCCAACACCATCTATGTCCATGCAAGGGACATGATCTTGTTACTTTTTAGGGCTACATAGTATTCCATGGCACATATGTACCACATTTTCTTTATCCAGTCTATCATTGATGGGCATTTAGGTTAACTCCATGTCTTTGCTCTTGTGAATAGTGCTGCAATGAACATACACGTGCATGTATCTTTATAACAGAACGATTTATGTATCTCTGGGTATATACCCAGTAATGGGATTGCTGGGTCAAATGGTATTTCTCCTTTAGGTATTTCTACCTTTAGGTCTTTGAGGAATCACCACACTGTTTTCTACAGTAGTTGAACTAATTTACACTCCCATCAACAGTGTAAAAGCATTCTAAAGGTCCTTTGTTCAAATACAGTCATACTCTGAGGCACTGGAGGTCAGGATTTCAACATTTGAATTTGGTCACAGGGACACAATTGAGCCCATCGTACCTGCATTTATCATTTCCAAGTCTGCTCTTTCTACTTTAAACACTACTTTGGAGCCTAAAGTTTCTCAGGCACGTAGTTGAGCATGTGGGGTGTGTGGGTGTGGGTGTGGGTGTGGGTGTGGGTGTGTGGGTGTCTGTGTGTTTTTAATGGTTTATTTATATGTTAGATTATTATGCCTAATGTGTTACAAAAGTTTTCATTTTTATAAGAAGGCTCAATCTCAGCAGCCTTAGTTTGCCCATTGATAAATTTCTCCCTGACGGACCATATGTTAGGAAGCCTGCAGCCATTCCAATGGATACTCTGCAGAGCCCAGACTCTTGAGTTGAGGAGGGGGAGTTGAATGGTGTGGTGGTGATGGCGCTAGAACTGTGTGTCAAGCCCAGGTCTTCTGTGCAGTAGCACAGCTCCTGCATAGGAGTAGGTCTGGGGAGTGAGGGGAGGGTGGGAATGAATATAGCCCCTTTGCAATGAGGTGAGAGTCAGGGAAAGAAGTTTCTACAGTTGCTTTTTTGTCAAAGCTTCACTGAGCTCACCCTACGATAACTGAGCGTAATTGTTGGACACAAGATTAAAAGAAATGCAAAACCTCCCTTCCCTCAACACATGTCCCAAAAGGGAAGAGAGATAAGCAAGAATATCGTTTCTAAATTTTCATTTAGAAAGTGCATTGCTTTCTGAGAAGCAGAAATCCAGGCTCGGCAACTTACCTTGAACAGATCACTTATACAGATTCTATGCAAGAAACTTAGAAAAGATAATGCCTGCCCAGTTGTCTCACAGGGAAGGGCTCAAATTAGGTATCAGATGCAAAAGCGCTTGCAGATGGTAAGGTATTTTATAAGACATGATGATACTGCCAAGTGGATGACAGATTGACTTTCAAAGAAAAGAAGAATCATGCTAGATTGACCACTGTAGTGGGTTGAATAGTGTCTCCCAAAAAATCATGTCCACCCAGAGCCACAAAATGTGATCTTACTTGAAAACAGGTCCCTTGCGGATAGAACTAAGGATCAAGATGAGATTATACTGCAGGAGGGCGGGCCCTAATCCAATGAGTGTCCTAAGAAGAAACAAGAAAGGACACACAAAAACACAGAGATGAAGGGGATGCAAAGACAAACGCAGAGGCTGGACTTGTGCATCTATAAGTCAAAGAATGCCAAGGGTTGCTAGCAACCACCAGAAGCTGGGGGCAGTCACGGGACGTTTTCTCTCTCAGAGCCCCCAGGAGGAACCAACGCTGCCAGCAACTCGATTTCTGACTTCCGGCCTCTCCGACTGTGAAAGAACAAACTTATGTTGTTTTAAGCCATCCAATTTATGGTCATTTGTATGGCAGCCACAAGGAATTAATACAACCAATTCATATCTAAGGGACTGTGACTTAACGTTTTCTTTCCGATTTGGGGCAACTGAAGCACTTGAGGCACACTGTACATAGCCGCATAGTGCAGCTTGTGATTGCCACCAGCAAACCACAAGTCCTCTACAAAGAATCAGGCACAAATTGAAGACAGCTTGATCTTTTGTGCAAGGGAGAATCACAATTAAACCACCACCACAGTAGTCTGAGTATACTAAAGGTTTCCGTGTATGCCCAGCTTTGGAGAAAGGTATCTCCCTTTCCACTTTCTAATTTCTGAATTTCCAGGCTAGAATAGGAATCCTTCCCTAAATGCTTCACCAAGGTGTCCAGAGGGAACTTCCAAAGCCCCAATGTGACATTTAGACCCCTAGCCAAATCCCAATTTTCCTTTGTACCCTGCCACTCCCCTGTGGGCGGACACCTTTAGAGACGCTTAGAACAGGGCTGCGAGGGCATATGTGCATAGTCTCCCTCACCCAACTCCCACTACAGTGGAAGACTGTGCACTTAGGAGATTTTCTGTGTCCTAATAACACAATTTCACATGGAAAGGGTAAAATCAGATTTATTCTGCATAATAAGCCAATGTGGAAGGTAGAAAGAGATGAACATTTATTTGGCAACTAGTCTTTGCAACGAACTTTGCACATGAGCCAGCCCAGCGTCTAGCACAGAGTAGAAGCTCCATAGTGATAGACCATTATAAAGGAGAGATACTGATGGACCAAGGATGGAGGAGAAGATTGGGAAGCAGCATGTCAGGAGCAGGAGTCATGAAAATGTGTGTGGAGCTGGAAAAGCAGAGTGCCCACAATTAGACGGCAGAAGGAAGAAGCAGGTAGTAAATGAAAGAGACAGAAAAAAAAAGGTAAGAGACACAGAAAGTTCGGTGTCAACAAAGCCACAGGAGGACGGGTCCAAGTTCATTTAATGAGAAATTGAAGGATTAAATGTTCAACAAGGAAAACTTAAATCTTCCTCTCTTCTGAAATCAAAGGTCTCCTTCTTCTTTTAATGATTTAAAGAACAGCTCCATAGGGAAGCAGGTGGCTGCCACCCATCTGCACAGCCCACAAAAGCAGATATCATTTAGCCAAGAGAGGGCACACAAAAAATGACCAGCTATCTGGTTTCAGGGAATGCGAAAGGCAGAACGGTGTACACAGGGGTTCCCAGCCTTTTCCTGAAAACTTACTTTATAAATCTCCTCTACCCAAATGAGCACCATAATTTGGTAGTATTTTTGACCACCAAACAATCTACATTGTTGGGCCATTACTTGTTCACTCCATTTTTCTATTAATCATTGATATATGTTAAAACCACATACAGCATCTGATTAGTGTTGACAATCACGGTTCTCACACTCAAGTAATAGAATCCCCAGCAAAAAAAAAAACGAATAAATGTGTGTGTTTTCTAGCCCACACAGCCACTGCAGAGATAAATGCATGATTTCCATCTGACTTTTAGAAATTCATAAAATTGCTCACAGAGTTCCAGCACGATACGCATTGACGTCTAGGGTCAAAGAATCCCAGGCTGGAAACCACAGATCGACTGTGATTTTCTCTGGAAGGTAGATGACGGGAGGTAAAGCTGTAGAGTGGGTTTCCCTGCATTGCCAGTCTCTATGGTTTTTCTCTTCCTGTTATCTGCCCCCTTCAACCCTCCTTTATAGCTCTAATATCTCCTCACCATGTCAGAACTTTGATCAATTTTGCTCTTTTCCCTTTTTGATAACATTGTTACATAGGCCAGATAATACTACAGAATAATACAAAAGATACTCAAATTCTTAAGAGTTAGCTTTTATTATTTTCCATATCATAATTCTGTTTCCTTCAGTAGTAGTAATTATAGTAGTGCCTTAGTCTTAAGATACAAAGAAAGTCACATTTATTTTTCTCAAGATTGATCCAACTACAGCATTACCTTGTAAGAGCTCCCAATTTTCCTATGGATGGCTCAACTACTCGAGGAACTCAGTCCAGGAGGAAAGGCCCTTAGGCTTCTCTCTTAGCAGGATGAAGCCTGGTGTCTTTTTCAGCTGCCTTCCCAGCCAGCCCTTGCTTTCCCTGCCTCAGAGGAGCGCTGTCAAGCCTTCTTCAGACCCTGATGGTCTAAGAAGTTTTGATTACACAGATCTCAGCTCCACTTTCTCCATAACAAATTCTCTGGGCTCTAAATGCCACCACAGTTAATTACCACCCAGTTCAGAGCCCCATGTGGTCAGTCTCTAAGATCCTGCTGCCTCAGAGGCGTTATACCAGTGTAAATCCAAGCATCCACCCACCCACCTAGCCATCCATCCACTTACCTATCTGCCCACGCATCCAAATATCCACCCACCCATCCAACTACCCACCAGTGTATCTACCCACCATCCTTGTGGATTGTGCAACTGCACCTCCTCTCCCACGGGTGTCTTTTTATGTCCCTGAAATCAAAATGTTCCACCATGCCCTTAATAAGACTGTAGACACACAGAGTCCTGTTTACTCCTGTGAGGGTCAAGGGATGAAGAGAAAAAGAGGAGGCTGGTGGGTAAGGAGGGAATTCCTCTACCTCTTCCTAAGGAGGCACGCACAGACAGGAGAACTTACGACTACAGCAGGGAAAAGCAAAATCAAAGTTTAAGCTTTCAGCTGGTCACCCACACGCACACCAGATATGGACATCCTACTGTCCTGACTTTATACAACTTCATGTGAAATTATTAATACATTTTCCGGTATATGCTAAAATATATATTCACTGTAGAAAATTTAAAAATAAGGACAATGAAAATTGCCTTATATAATTCTATAGATTTAATAAGATAAGAAGGCATGGATTAGTATAAAGAAGCTCAAAATGGGATTTGCCACTGAAGCCATGCCAGAGAGATCACCACTGGACAGCAGCTGAACTGTGATTCATATGTAGGAATCCTTAATTCTAATATCCAAAAATCTCTGAAAACCAGAATCTTTCCTATAATTTTCCGTAATCCATTTGACACCAAAACCTGGCCTGAACTGACATGTGGCTATTCCACAAATACCTTTAATTAACCTACTTAGTATGACTATTTTATCACCACAGAAACAGTGGTATATTTGATCACGAGGTGCTTCCCCAAGTTCAGAAATATATGTGTTACATTTCCAAAATAAAATTATTTGGAATTCTGAAACCTACCTGCCCCAAGTTTTAGAATAAGGGATTATGAACCTATAACATCCCAGTCTTTATGGGACAACCTCTGCCAAGAGGAAGGAGAGCTAAAAACACTCATTACTTCCAGATCATAGGCAGAATATTTTTTTTTAACCCTGGGACATTTCACACAGCCTAAAACTTAAACCATTAAAATGCAAGGCTTTTTATCACTGAGATTTGTGCTCTTATCTCATCTTGGAACTCTTCTTACCTTGGAACCTTGGGGAGAGGGTGAGATTCAATGATAGGAGGATGATGAGGGTTGAAAGTCAGGGATAGAGTAAGGGTTAAGGACACAACTTGACTTTTTTTTAAGTTCAATATTTATTTTTTATGGTCACCAAATAGATGTCAATATCACTACAGCAGCTAAATGGCTATATCAAAAATGTCACAAGCCCCATGAGAGATGGAAGAAAATCTTCATAGCTACTAAAGGAAAAATTATAACTGCTCCCAGGAGACCTAAGCCCCCTGAAAGACAAATGGCACCAAAGAATTCTGGCCAATGAAATACCGTCAGCCCATAGGTCAGAACTGAACCCACAGGCCTGCTTTGTTTGGATAGCACAGCGCAGATAATCACAGGTTTTGTTGAGTTCTGTTTCATGTGAATGAAGAGCTTGCCACCATTAAAACTTAGAAATTTTCACGTAAGTATCTTGGTATTTGAGCAGGCGCTAGCACTTCGGGAGGCCAAGGTGGGCGAATCACCTAAGATCAGGAGTTCGAGACCATCCTAGCCAACATGACGAAACCCCGTCACTAGTGAAAATACAAAAATTAGCCAGGCATGGTGGTGCACACCTGTAATCCCAGCTACTTAGGCTGAGGCAGGAGAATCCTAACGTGGGAGGCAGAGGTTGCCGTGAGCCAAGATTGTGACCCTGCACTCCGGTCTGGGTGACAGAGATTCCATTCCAAAAAAAAAAGTATCTTGGCATCTGTATTCTCTTGAGAAAGCTAAAGACCTGGTGACACTGGGCCTGTGCATGGCAACAATCCAGAGCTGGGAAGGAGTAGCTGCACTGTCATCAACAGCCATGGCCTCTCCTCTCCACTGCAATCTCCACAAGCCCCTAGATTCTCTTGGGACCTTCACATAATCCCTGCTGGCATTTGACCACCCTGGGACTCCTGGGATATATGCTGCTGGTTCTGAGATGTGCCAGTGACCCAATGGAGTTACACATGACTGTGTAACTCTATGACACATGACAACTTGGCAACGGCGCCTTTCTCAACTGAGGGTACCGACAGCCTTGTGTCAAAGCACATGTGTGAGCAGTCGTGACTAGTGACATGGCTCAGAGAAATCACAAAGGGAAGCACTGAGCAGTACTGGGAAGTCAATGAAGATTCTTACAGGAACCAAATAACAGGGCTGGGGAGCAGAGGAGGCAAGGACTCGGCTGAAAAGAACCTTAGGGAACAATTTATATAATTATTTCCATTAATGAACAATATGTGGCTTTTTTTCCCAGCCAGACACGGGCACCCTTAATATTCATAGTATACCTACTAGTTACGGGTATTTTACCTGTGTTGCCTCATTTACTCTTTATAACATCCTTGAAAGGCAGGAGTGATTATGCCCATTTTAGAAATAAAGAAACTGAGCCTTAGAGATTTTAAGTAACTTACTCAAGGACACTAGTTTATAACTGTCATGACCAGGATTCTAACCTAGGTGTTTATGACCCTTAAAATTAATTCACTTTTCATTACATCACTAGAACAAAAGCAAATGTTTATCTTTGCCCACCAAGAAAGTAATTATTCGACTAATCAAAGCATTTTAACTATATCCTCTCCCCTCTTAAAAATAATTACTCTCAGAATCTGACAATGGCCAATCATACCATAGTATAAACCTAACTCATTTTGGAGCCTTAACAGAGACGTGAAAGAGGTAACTATTCTGGGGAAAAAGGGCATTTTTCTGGTGTCACTAAAATCACAGGGGCGTTTTTAACCATACTTAGCCAAACTCGCCAATATGCTCTGAGAGTCACACTCAGGGACCATGTGTCTACTAAGCCCTGACCGGTGTAGGCACAGCCTCCTGGCGAGGAGATGATTTGGAGGACAAGGCATGGACTTTTCAGGCAATGCAAAAATCTCTGGCATCCAAGTACCTACCTCATGATCTGCAAAAACTCAATTATTAATGTGAGTATATGAACATCATTTTGTTGTGATTAGATTTCACTTTAATTTAAATTTTGTTAAAGCCACAAGGGAGCAAAGAAGCAGTCTCGTGAAATAAACGAGTCAGTCTCAGTTTTATTTTTCATGTTTGCAAGCAGGATTATCGGCAAATCTTATCAGTCAGGCGGCAAATTACCAAGAACTACATTAAAAATGTGTGTAGTCATTTTCATTTTTGAAAGATTCAAGACTATAAATAATTAAATGCATTAGACATCTGTTATTTATGAGCTGAAGTGACAGTTTTAATTTAGTTCTTTATTTAGCTGAGCCTGACGTATTGTGACTCTAAAGGAAAACACAGGAAATAGCTAAAAATGACATCTTTCGGAGCCTGCAGTGACCATAGGTGCAAATCAAAGCCTGGTTATTTTCACTTCCCTTCAAAGCCTGTCAAGACACAATCTTCATTCCAATCTTCATTCGTGACCTTGTGTTGTCTGTCCTCAAGAATTCTCATTGGCTGACAGACCAGCCCTGCATCTGCTAGCTTCACTATGTAAATCAGGCAGCTTAGTAGGAGCTGTGAACATGCTGCCAATTAATTATACATGCAGAACTAAGTCACTAGATCAGATCTATGGACCATTTCAGGGAAATGCCAAAGAATTCAAACTGCCTGCCCTTTCCTTTTCCCATATTAGAGAAGGGCTGTTGCTTGGGTCTCCCAAAGATGTACAAAACCTCATGGATTACGGAAAAGAAGAGGCAAGAAACAGATACAGAAGCTGCGACTGGGAGGCCAAGGGATGATATGTTAATAATTAACATGCACAGCACTAACTAAAGTCATCCTTGGAAATGCAGTCTCCCCAGTCACACAGTCCCACAAACCCACACACATCAGCCCTATGTCTGGTAATGAGATGCTTTTGGGTGCCTGGCTCTGAGGAAGTGCAATTTTCTGCAGGTTGGAGCATTCTGGAACTGCAGTGAATCCTGAAGTGACCCCAGGCTCAAGTGATGGGAAATCACATCACCCTGGCCTCCATCAGAGTGGCTGGAAGTGTGACGGGTCCCACTACCTGTGCTCATCCCGCTGAGAGTCATGCTATTTGATTGGGCAAGGGTTATAATTTGGAAACAACTGCAATATTTAATGTTTGCCAACTGATTTTAGTATGGAGGTTTGTTTATTTATTCACAGTTGATTGATTTTAAATAATTTGTCCTGTGAATTTTTGTTTGCATAAACACTCCTAGGAAAAAGGACCAGTGCAGAATTAGGTGAATGCTGAGCCCCAGAATTGCTTAACAGACTAACACAGATATGTACTTGGGCATCATTTGCAACCACATTCTACTTGGGGAAAGGAAGGCCAATATTTTGTTTTTTCCCATACACAAAACATAAATCAGGGAGCAAATCAATTCATTCCGGCAGAAATGATGTGCATAAAGTAAAAACTTCCTGCTCCTATGTCTTTCCAAATCACCAACTGGGGCCCCTTTGTCCACCCTCAGGTTGTTGGGCTGATCCTGTGGTCAGAGAAAATAAGGACCACTGGTGCTCAGGAGCTCACATCCGTTGAATCAGGGGGCATTCTTGCCCAGTCCTTAGATCCCAGCTCCAGCGCTGGAACTCCTACTTGTCTTAATTCTTACAGCAAACAAAAACTTGCCTGGTCTACCAGCATCCATTTTTGTCCCCAGAGTTCTCAGATTCTTTCATTTATCTCCTTTAGTTCCTCTGGAAGCTAGAATCAGCTTTGCCTGACCTTCTACGCTTAGTTCCCCAGAAACTGACGTCCTATCGTGTAAAACTACTGCCAATAATGAAGTCAGACTCAGATTCTGCCAGCCTGGATGCCTACAAGACTGTCCTGAGGCTCCCCAGCCATCACCCTCAGTCCACCAGCCAGGACAGCTACCAGTTGCCTTTGCTGAAGCCCCCAGGATCTTTCCTCTGCTCTACATCTGTCTGTTTATCCTCTTTCCTCTCAGCCTCTGGGGCTGACCCATTCTCAAAATGGCATCCCAGGTCTGATATCTAAGCATTTGCCTCTTCCCTTAGCTCCATCCAGCCTGATTGGCAGCTCTTTAGAGATTTCTGACTTCCCCAGCTGCTAACCCTGCTCCTCACCCAGCTCTGTATTCCCCTGCTCAAATTAATCTAGGCAGGAGCTGATTTGGCTTGTAATGCGAGGTTAATTACAGAAGTGGTAACATTTCTAAATAAAATAAGCTCCTCAATTTTAAAAATCAAAATTAAAATAAACCCAGAAGGAAATTATTCTTGAATACAAAGCACGACCCTAGCTCTAGACTCTTGTCTTTTCATCAGGACTAGCTTCATGGATGTCACCTAGGGCTCTGCACTTAGCTAAATGCTCTCCTCTTCCTACATGGAAATTCTCAATTTTATCTTTGAATTTGTATTTTGTAAGTGAAGTCCCAGGGGACAATGGAGACTGCACTGGGGCAGAGACAATACGCTCCATATGCACACTCCATATGCACGCTCCCCAAAATTCCTTGCCACCCCATTAGTGCAGAGCTGTCCTGATGCCTGTGAGTACAGAATTGCAGTGGACACACAAAGCATCAACAAGACTTAAAGTCAGAAGCCAATGAGCAAGTTAGGTCTACCACTCAGTATGCAGGGTGCTGACAGCTCCAAGAGGCCACACTTCCCTTCAAACCAGAATTTACTTTGACCACAGAAAAGAGGCAATGATGTTCTAGGAAACATAAATGGCCAAGGAACCCCCTCATATCCCCATGTCACTTACGCGTGTTACTGTTGAAGATCAGCCTGGCCAAATGGTGAAACCCCATCTCTACTAAAAATGCAAAAATGAGCTGGGCATGATGGCGCACACCTGTAATTCCAGCTACTCGGGAGGCTGAGACAGAAGTGCTTGAACCTGAGAGGAGGAGGTTGCAGTGAGCCAAGATCGCGCCACTGCACTCCAGCCTGGGCAACAGAGCGAGCTTCTATCTCAAGAAAACAAAAAAAGAAAATGATGGCATAAAAGAAAAGGAAGAGAGCGAGCAATCCACATTTCCTTTCCTTTCCATCCTTTCTTACTCCTTAGTAAAGCAAAGGTAGAGAATTTCAGGGCAATGTGCACACAGCACAGAGTGAAATAAAGAGTTGAGTTAGTTGTGTGCAGCATGTCTACTGTTCTGCTAAGAACAAAACATATATGTATTCATGGGCTATGAAATACAAATTGTGGCCGGGCACGGTGGCTCAAGCCTGTAATCCCAGCACTTTGGGAGGCCGAGGCGGGTGGATCACGAGGTCGAGAGATCGAGACCATCCTGGTCAACATGGTGAAACCCCGTCTCTACCAAAAATACAAAAAATTAGCTGGGCATGGTGGTGCGTGCCTGTAATCCCAGCTACTCAGGAGGCTGAGGCAGGAGAATTGCCTGAACCCAGGAGGCGGAGGTTGCGGTGAGACGAGATCGGGCCATTGCACTCCAGCCTGGGTAACAAGAGCAAAACTCCGTCTCAAAAAAAAAAAAAGAAAGAAAGAAAAAAGAAATACAAATTGTGTAATTTCAGTGATTCTGCATACAAGTTGAGTGCTTCTTATATTTGCATTTAAAACTAGCATTGCACAATATTAAGTTGTACAGTAAAATTCGTGCTAATAATTTAAAGTCTCACTTTTTCTTTACTTAGAAACACATTAAAGAGCAAATAAAAATTTCCATGACAAGTTGTGGGAGAGACCATGGAAGAAAGAAAACAGCTTTACATTTTAGTACTTTTCATATCACGTTTTTGTTTCTTGAGGAAAAGGCCCAGCATTTTCACCTCATACTAGGCCCCACAAATTACATGCTTGGGAGCCGGCTAGTTGGGCGAGCTGGGAATAACCTCCTCAGGCAGCCCAGAATTCAGGATGGCCATCTGGGCCAGCCCGCTTCTCCAAGCCTGTGTGTTCATCTCCACATCTGCGTCTTCCTTCTGACCCCAGAGCTGTGGCTCCTCTACCCATGGATTCCCAACTCTGGTCTGATAGGCTCACCTCGAGCCCTTACATGACTGACTCTGGTTTGGTACATTTTAACCTGAGTTCTAACCCCCAGGCCACCGATGCCTGAGACCAAGCCCACACCCCTTCTCCAGCACTGCTCACCCACTTGTCGCCCTGTTCTTCTACATCCTCCACCCTGACAACCTCACTCTGTAGCTTTGCCTCTCCAAACAACCTTGCCCTCTCAGAGGGCCCTCATCCAAGCTTCAGAGCCAGTTCCTGGCCACATGACACTCTCCATTGGTTCAATTCCTCCCTCGGGTCTCCTGTTACCAAGGATATGCCACTTGACACCACCTGGCCTTCTGACAAACTGCTGACCTCTACAGATGATCAGAGGGTTGGAGGACAGAGGGCCTCCAACTGTGTGCCAGCTGGGGCCAGCTACCACAGCAAAGGGATGGTGGCTCAGCCCCGTGGGAGCAGCATCATAGCCCTGCAGACTTTACCAGGTTGTCTTTGATAGAAACAAAGTCCACCTGCTCAAGGCAGCTTACATCATGTGATCTCCTCATCAGAGCCACCTGATGAGCTTTTATAATAACAAACACCCAATGCTGGGGTCCCATCCCCAGAGTTCTGGTTGAATTGATCTGGGGTTGGGCTGGACACTAGTATTTTTGTACATCCCCCTCAAAGAATTCCAGTGCACACCCAAGGCTAAGAACCAGCCATAACATAAAGAGCTGAGCTGGGGCTGAAGAGCAGAGCTCAGAATGGAAGATGGGACCAATATGGCTACCACAGGTCACTGCCTGCTTCTACCTCTTATGCAGCAACGAACCTATAAAACAGAAAGAATTCCATTTCATCCTGCCTTCCACAATGTAAAATAGAATTCCAGCGATCCCTCCCTCACATTCGCCTAGTAACCGTAGGATGCCCCAGGTTCCTCACTTTTTTTCTGTCTTGACCAAGGAATACCACGTACCGTGAATGCTCTGTGACCTGGGCAGCTGCATGGTTTTCCCTGCAGGCTTGAACCCAGGCAGGAGCCCTGAACATTCCTAGCTACTCATAAAGGTGTTTAGGTCGTTGTCTAAAACATAAAAGAAATTAGCCCCAACCTGAGCTAAATTCCTTAAATCCTCAAGTAAACTCTGCATCCCCCTCCCTGGCTGAAACATGCCTCAGTAGAACAGCCCTTTCTCACTGTCCATCTCAAGGATTGCTGCAGTGCTCCGTAAGTTCCCCTAATGATGCTTTCGACTGATAACCCTGGCACTGAGTACCTCTTCCTTTGGAATCCTAACCGACTCCATTTAGGGACAGTTCGGGGCACTCCCTTGTGGGAACTCCCCTGATGCCACTTTTGGGGTGACTGCAGCCATGGGTTCGGTGGAATGAAACAGTGACAAATATTTTAATAAATAAGACACAAACCCAAATTTGTCTGCAACATTCAATTATTTCTGTTTCCTATTTTATTTATATATTCACTTATTTGTTCATAGAGAATTCCTCCTACCAAAGCATAATAATCTCTTAACTGAGCAAACTGCCTGATCCTGTTCTTTTTTTTTTTTTTTTTTGAGACGGAGTTTCGCTCTTGTTACCCAGGTTGGAGTGCAATGGCGCGATCTCGGCTCACCGCAACCTCCGCCTCCTGGGCTCAGGCAATTCTCCTGCCTCAGCCTCCTGAGTAGCTGGGATTACAGGCACGTGCCACCATGCCCAGCTAATTTTTTGCAATTTTAGTAGAGACGGGGTTTCACCATGTTGACCAGGATGGTCTCGATCTCTCGACCTCGTGATCCACCCGCCTCGGCCTCCCAAAGTGCTGGGATTACAGGCTTGAGCCACCGCGCCTGGCTCTTGTTCTTTAATTTGAAACATTCTTGTCCAAAACTGTAAGGAGACTGATTGTGAAAGTTGTACGTTTTCTATCTTATCACCAGGTTCTCGCTTTTTCTCTTTTTTTTCCCCCTCTTCCTCTCTCCCCTCCCTTCCCCTTGCTGCGGCTTCCTTTCATTTTCTCGGAGTGACTCACATTACGGGTGGCTTGTCTCAAGGTATCCAGTCCAATTCCTGGGCTGATTCTGCTATTAAGCGATTCTGCTCAAAGTGATGAGTTGGCCATCTCCTGAGGCAATCCTGTCGTTCAGCCTTCTCAGGAGTCCTGGGGAGCCTCAGACTATCCAACACAATGTTTTCCCTGCAGCTCCTATTATTTTGGCTTCTCTTTCTTCCTTGAAAATAATTAGATTCCAGTCTACTTATAATATCCCATTTGATATCTAGAGAGTTTTCTGATTTCCTCTAATCCCATTCTTACTGACTAAACCTTATGTCTTTGCAAGGCAGGCAGTTTTCTTCAAGACCTTCACATGCTGTTCATGTCCGGCTGGCTGTCCTATCCCACAAGGCCAGCCCACACTCCCAGCTAAGGGTCTTGGCCATCCTGGCCCTTACCCAGCAGTCCCTGTCTACAGTGGCCTGATCCCCGGCTACCTCTTGAAGCTGCCGGCAGGTGGAGGCAGGTAGTCAGCTGAGGATTGAAGACAAGGGCAGAGAGCCTCAGGGCAGGTTTGGGCCTCAACAGGCAGCTTATGGGGTCAGAAGAACCCTTTTATCTCAGAGGCAGTGCATCCCCGGTCAGCCCAGCCTGCCCTTAGGGCAAGAAGCACAGAGTGACTCCTTCCCTTTCAAGCCTGCTGTTGAAAATACAGAAGGTTGTTAGCAGAAAAGGCCACAAGAAGGGTATTTGTTTTTCTTGCTGTAGCTTTTTTTCCTAATTCACAAGCAGACAGGCACATGCATATGTTCCAGACTCGCACACTCTATATTTATCGCTTTAAAATTGTACTCTCTCAACCTGCTCTATTGCTTTTCCTCCCATCTCCTACCTTCCTTTAGAAACAGTCACTGATTTTAGCAGAACTGAAGAATATACACCCTTTATTTTGAAAGTGATAGTTAAGACATTTTAAGATAATTAATTTGTCATCACTGAGGAGAACAAAAACACCTCTATCAGGATCTACCCTCTTTTTGTTGCTGTTGTTGTTTGTACAGAGTCTTGCTCTGTCGCATAGCCTAGAGTGCAGTGACACGGTCTCAGCTCACTGCAACCTCCACCTCCCAGCGACTGTCATGCCTCAGCCTCCCGAGTAGCTGGCATTACAAGCACGCACCACCGCACCCGGCTAATTTTTGTATTCTTAGTAGAGATGGGGTTCAAGTGATCTGCCCTCCTTGGCCTCTCAAAGTGCTGGGATTATGGTGTGAGCCACTGCATCCAGCCCCAGTCTCTTTTTTTAAAATAGACTTTATTTGTTAGGAGCAGTTTTAGGTTCACAGCAAAATTGAGCAGCAGGTCCAGAGATTTTCTGGCACCCGCTGCCCCCACACACACACAGGAACATCTCTCCACACACGCACAGGAACATCTCTCCACCAAAGCGGTACATTAGCGTTTATAGCAACAAGTTGGGTATGCGGATGGGGCCCATACCCTTTAACATCTCTCTACCAAAGCAGTTCATTTCTTAAGACTGACAAACCTTCATGCATACATGACAACCATCCAGAGTCCATAGTCGACATTAAGGTTCACTCTTGGTGCTACACACTCTATAGGTGTGGACAAACATACAATGACACATGTCTGCCGCTGCAGTATCACACAGAATAGCCTCACTGCTCCAGATTCTCCATGCTCCATCTATTCATGCCTCCCTCCTCCCATTCCCCCCATGGAGCAAGCAGTGATCCTTTCACTGTCTCCATAGTTTTGCCTTTTCCAGAATATCATATATTTGGAATCATACAATGTGCAGCCTTTCCAGACTGGCTTCTTCCACTTATTAATAGGCATTTGAGGGTCCTCTGTGTCTTTCGTGGACACAGGTTTACCTGTGCTGAGAGGTGTGCACTGCCTGGGCACTGAGAGCTCCAGGCATTTGACTGGTCCTGGGAGACGCTGTATGAGTGAAGAATACAGACTTTGGATCACAGACACTGTGTTGTGTAACCTTCGACAAGCCTCAGTTTTCTCATTTGTAAAACAGGGGAGGAAGAGTAGAGAGTAACACAAAAATTCAACACACGAAAAAGTGTATGGACACGGGGAAAACTGTGGTGTTTGTTGTATGCTTGAAAATAAAATATGTACTTTTTTTTTTTTTTTTTTTTTTTTGGAGATGGGGTTTCACCATGTTAGCCAGACTGGTCTTGAACTCCTGACCTCAAGTGATTCACCTACCTCAGCCTCCCAAAGTGCTGGGATTACAGGCATGAGCCACCACACCTGGCCAATATATACTGTTTTTAATGTCAAAAAACAAAATAAAATAAACTTCTTCATAGTTTGTTAAATGAAATAAGGTATATGAAACATCAAATATCTCCTGGGACTTAATAAATTCTCAGCAAATGGCTGGGAAGTAGTTCACTAAAATAACTCTTTAATTACAAAGGAGAAAATAGTAACTTGTAGAAAAACCTGATAGATGCTGCCTTAAGCAAGTTAATATCACAACCAATAATGAGACAATCTGACATCAAATAGCTCCTCATGTGATGTATTTCTATTATATTCCTGCCAAAAATGCATGAAAATCTAATTACGAAGAAACATCAAATAAACCCATACTGAGGGACACTCTACAAAATAACTGGCTTGTACTCTTCAAAAATGTCATTGTCAGAAAACACAAAGAAAGGCTGAGGGACTGTCCCAAGCTAAAGAATTAAGAAGACATGATAACTAAATGCCATGCATGATCCTGGATTAAATCCTGGACCAGAAAAAACAATAGCTATAAATGACATTATTGGGACAAGTGATGAAATTTGAATATGGAAAGTGTATTAGAAAATAGCATTACCACAATGTCAAGTTTTCTGAATTTGGTGATTGTACTGTGGTCATATAAAGAACATCCTTTTTCTTAGGAAATTCATGCTGAAACATTTATAGGTAAAGGAGCATCCGGTCTGCACCTTACTATCAAAACTAAAAAATAATAGCTTTATATAGATAGGTGGATTGAAAGAGCACAAAAGCCAAGGTGGCAAAATACTAACTGGTGAGTCAGGATGTATTCAGAAGTTCTTTGTGTGATGGTTGCAACTTTTGCTTGAAAATATTTAATTATTTTAATAATTGCATATTATCTTTAAATTCCAATTTATCCATCAGATCTCTAACCTGGAACCTTGCCAAGTCATCCAAACTGGTCTCCTGTCTGCATTCTTTCCCTCCTCCAATTTATCCTTTATGCCATCTCCAGAGTATCGGTAAAATACAAATGTGATCACATCATTGACTTGCTTAAAAACCTTTAATGTCGCCGGGCGCGGTGGCTCAAGCCTGTAATCCCAGCACTTTGGGAGGCTGAGGCAGGTGGATCACCAGGTCAAGACATCGAGACCATCCTGGTCAACATGGTGAAACCCCGTCTCTACTAAAAATACAAAAAATTAGCTGGGCACAGTAGCATGTGCCTGTAATTCCAGCTACTCAGGAGGCTGAGGCAGGAGAATTGCCTGAACCCAGGAGGCGGAGGTTGCAATGAACCGAGATCGCGCCATTGCACTCCAGCCTGAGTAACAAGAGTGAAACTCCGTCTCAAAAAAAAAAAAAAAAAAAAAAAAAACAACCTTTACCTTTAATGTCCCCAAATGCTGAGGAAGTCCTTTTCTTTACTTTCTTCAAACTATCTCCAACACCAGGCAGTTGTGTGTGGAATATTTCTCCTGAACATTATCAAACAAACTATAACAATCCTTCAAATTATATATTATCATCTCCACGTTATAGATGATGAAACTGAGGCTCAGAGAAATAAGTGATACACCCCAGGTATGTGCTAGTAAGTGACAATACTCAGATTCATCTAACTCCCAAGTTTCTGCTACTTCTACTACCCATTCCTGAAACACCTCATGCTTGTCAGCATATAGACTCAAAGAAGGTAAAATCTTTGAGGTTTCTTTTGTTACATAATTCCAAGATCTTGCAAGCAATTAACAAGTTCTGCTTGCAGCTTGTATATTCCTTAGAACTAAAATCAGAAACAATCCTTGGATGCAGACACCATTAGTGCTTGCCCTAACACCAACACCAAGTGTCACAGTGCGTCATTCCTGCCTAAACCTGTTCTTCATGTGACTAGGCAGAGGAAAAAGTCTGAGATCGATTGCTTCTGAATGTTCGAGTGGATAGATCTCAAATAGAAGGGATGATGAGTGTCCTAAAATGTGCACAACCATGTGGAAATTCATGAGATATCATGTAAAACTTACATGTGCTCCAAGTCTGAACTGTGAGTTGCAAAATTAGTAGGCTACCGCTGATTGTGAAGGTAACCTGTTAATGTTGGTAGAAAATTCATTATTCTCAACGTGCTTCAGATGCTTGTCTGTAAACATTTTATCTCCTCTGCATGCAAGGAACACAAGCCCATGACTGATGCTGTGAAGGTTGTTGGCTATCAGAATCTCATGAGCACCAAACGTAAAACAGTAAAGCTATCCAAAGATTAATTCGCACCTGTGGCAAAGAATATCCTTGTACTTGACATTAGGTTATATCACTAACGAGGGGAGGCAGGATAAAACATTCCACCCTACTAAGGCCTTGCAATAACTACTCTTCAATGAAGCTAAACAAGTATATCTGCATTAGTAATCTATCGTTTATTGCTGCAGAACAAACCGCTCCAAAATTTGGCAGCTTAAAAAAGCACATATTTATTATCTCATAGTTGATTTGGATGAGAAATCCTGGAGCAACTTAAATGAAGACCCTAGCACAGGGTCTCTCACAAGGATGTAGTCATCTCAGAGTTCAAATGGAGGTAGATCCACGTCCAAGCTCAGTCACATGGCTGTTATCAGGATTCAGTTCCTTGAACGCTGTTGGACAAAGGGCCTCAGGTCCTCTCTGGCTGCTGGCCGAAAGCCTCCCTTGGTTATATGCTGTGTGGGCCTCTACACAGAGAACTCACAACATGGCAGCTCACTTCCCTCAAAGGAAAAAAGCAAGAGAACAAGAAAAGGCAAGCAAGACAAGAAGCCAGTCTTTTTGTAACCTAGCCTCAGAGTGACATCTCACCAGTTTTGCCACGTTCTATTAATTAGAAGCAAATCACCAGGTCCAGCCACACTCGAAGGGAAGGGTTTGCACAACGACATGCACATAGGCATTAGGGCTGACTAGAAACCAACTTAGAAGCCGCTACCACGGTGTCACTGGACTTCATACAACAGAAGGATTCAGGTCAGCACCTCAAGCCTCAGTGCTGACCACTGCCCACTCTCTCCATCAACAGCAGCTGCTCAGTCCTGGATGACACACTGGTACAGGAGCACTAGACCTGCTCCAGAGGAGGTGGGCTTTTGTTTCTCTGGGGTTGATTCCACTGTGCAATATTCCCTGAGATCTCAGTTCATCCTAATAGAGAAACACTACAGAAAAAACAGACATGTACATTTGGGGTGAGCAGATTAAACAAAATGACATTTTTTCACCCTTTTGAATGCAGTCTAGGTATATAACATCTTAAAGAATGAACTCCACAAAAGTGGTGAAAACAAAAAAGACCCTTTAAATATCAGACAAGAGTCCTGAGTTCAAGTGTTGCCTAAAACAGAAACTAATTGTATAACCTCTGGCCCATAATTTACCTTTTCCTCACATACTAAAAGAAACAGCAGAAAAAGACTTATCTCGTTCAACAATCTCAAAGACCCCCTTTGGGCTCCTTCTCAAGGAGAATAGGTTTTCTGAACCCCTCCTTTGAGGGATCAAGGTCAAAAGAGGTCATTTGCCCTTCCCTCTTCCCACATACTCCCAGGGAATCCTAGAACCCTGGTTAACAAATGCATTTAAATTCCCACCACAGCCAAAGGCTTTTTTGCTGGAGCCAGGTTATTCTGAATCAATACATGTACCAGGGCATTTTTAAGCCATTTAATTGGTATTTAAATTGATGGCCCAGATTCCTTCTCCTTCATGGAAGGGGATGCTGGATGGTGCACAGGATGCAAAGATATTCCTGCGGAGGGTACACTTTGAAAAAGCTCTTGCAATTTCATCACTCCCAGCAGTCTCACATATAAAATGTTTGATAGCTGACAATTTAGCATATCCAACCAGAAACAAATCATCATTGTTATGCATCACTGATAGGCCATCCACTAAGCAGATGTGTGAGAATTTGTGTTGTAATTACCTACAGGAGAGGTGCCAGCGACCAGTGCCCCAGAAAATTTTTTCAGGCACATAGGATTATTTCATATCTATTGTCTAAAATGCTGGGGATCGAAGGTACTTTGGCAGCAGTATTACCAAGCCAACAATCTGTAATAACCTATTTGGTGTCCTGAGGTATATTGTTCTCAAACCAGTACTCTTCCTAATTACTCTTAACTCCTTAATTTTCACTGTTTGTCTTAGTCTGTTTTCTGTTGCTGTAACAGAATACCTGAGACTGGGTAATTCACAAGGAAAAGACATTTCGTTGGCTCATGATTCTGGAGCCTGGAAAGTCCAATATCTGGCAGCCCCATCTGGTGAGGACCTCATGCTGTTTCAACTCATGGTGGAAAACAGAAAGAAAAGTGGTAGTGTGTAAAGAGACCAAAGATGAGAAGCAGCCTCCCTTTATAATGACCCACTCTGGAATTAACTTAATCTAGTCCCACTTAATATCCTCCCAAGAGTAACTTAATCTCCTGCCAAGTAACTTAATCTCCACCCAAGAGCAAAACTCACCCCCATGAGACAGCATTAATCTCCTCATGAGGGTAGATTCCTCATGACCTAAATAGCTCTTAAAGGTCTTACCACCTCTCATCATATCACCCTTACCTTGGGGACTAAGACAACATGACTTTTAGTAGGGACAAACAATATTCAAACCAAAGCACACTGTTTATCTTAGGTTGCAGCTGTATTTGTGTTTTGTATTTTTGTTTGGTTTGGTTTGGTTTGGTTTGGTTTGAGATAGAGTTTTACTCTTGTTGCCCACACTGGAGTGCAAAGGCACAATCTTGGCTCACCACAACCTCCACATCCTGGATTCAAGCAATTCTCCTGCCTCAGCACTCCGAGTAGCTGGGATTGCAGACATGTCCCACCACACCCAGCTAATTTTGTATTTTTAGTAGAGATGGGGTTTCTCCACGTTAGTCAGGCTGGTCTCGAACTTCCAACCTAAAGTGATCCACCCACCTCAGCCTCCCAAAGTGCTGGGATTACAGACGTAAGCCGCTGTGCCCAGCCGCAACTATATTTGTAAGCCATCATAACTTGGAAGCAGTTGTTAAATGGCCCACCTCCTGGCCTCCACCAGTAGCACCCATGCCTTCCTCCACACACAGACACCCACACACACACACAAACAATAAAATCCCTGCCTTTAGATTACTAGTATATGCAGTGTACGATGAGTCCTTGGTGTTCATATCAAAACTTAGAATGTGATAAGTTACATTAAACTGTCCAATGGCAAATAAACTCCTCTCAACACTCCCCACACTTCTATCCCTTCCCACCATACTATCAGGACCTGTCTCTTTGCCCCAGTGATTTGCCCCACAATTGCTGTTGTAGATTCAAATAACTGTACACATTCTCTTTCTAGACTCCTTTTATCTCTCTTCCATTCTACTCTCTCCCTCCCCAGGCTGAATCAGGCCTTCTCTTCTCTTCGGCCATGCTCATTTCAGAAGAAAGATTCTTTTGAGTCCTTCTGCCTCTCAGATCCTACCTCCTCTCCCCTTCCACTTTGTCTCCTAAACGGAAACCTACTTTCCCCCTTCCCGTGCCATCCAAAGAAGACCACTGCTTCTCCTCCTTTCTCCAGTTCAAGAAACCAGAAGGAAAAATCGACACAGTGGATTTAGTCCACTTCACCACCTCCTCTTAGATCCTCTTGAGTCAATTATTCTATCTGACCTCTCCCCTCTGTTCATCGGACTTCCCAACCTTTGTTCCTATCATCGTAGCCAATATACCCTTTCTTCATCCTCAGAGATGTGAATATCATTCATGGTCTTGAAACACCCCAATGGCCTTCTCGCTTGCCTTCAAACACTCTCATGTATTGTGTGAGCATGGGCCTGTTTTATCTCCAAACATTAAAGTGCAAGCTCTTGCTCTGAAATTCCCATCCGACTGCTACCTCTCCCTAGGGCCACAGTTCCCTCTCTTACTGAGACTGTTTTGAAGCAAGTATTCAGCCCCATTCTCCACTCAATCAGTCCCCTCTGGCCTGGCTAGCTGCCAAGATCAACTACTTCTGATCAACCATCACTTAATTCTGCTTTTATTAATAACCCAGGATCCGAATTACTCTTGGCTTTCTACCCACTGAGACCCTACTTTGTAAGAGAACCAGCAGTGAAGTGTGATTTTGCCTAGCAACATTAGACAAAGTCAGGCTGTACAGTCACAGCTGAGTCTTAACTAGGAAGAAGGGTTGGGTTGCAAGGCCCTTCCCCGCCACTCAGATGCACCCAGTCGTGTTCATTTTACTCATGCTCGGTCTCACCCTCTCACTCTCAGAAAATGACCTCAACTCCTATTTCACTGAGAAGAGCTATTCCTAATACCTCCCTCAATCTACTCTGATCTCTCTCCACCTCCACCTTCACCAACCCTCAACCCCAGACTTATCCACCATCTCCCTGCCAACTTTCCCTTCCTTCTCTGAGGAACAAATTACTTTCCTATGTGGTTTTTGCCCAAGATGTTTGCATAGTTTGGGCTGGCCACTGCTTGTGCCAGACCCCAACCACAGCTGGTTGAGTTACAGAGCAACTGCCATTTCACTACTGCAAAAGCAAGTGATGAAAGCAGAGATTCCAAGTTTCTAGGCAAAAAGTAAGGGCATCTCATAACATGCCTGGCATCTTTCATCTTGCCATAAATGCCACTGCTACTGCAACAGGGGATTCTCCAGTGTGGGAACCAAGGCCCAGGCTGGGGATTTGTAATAAATAGATGCTGGTTTTGAAGTTGTTGAGTATTTGTTTACCAGGGAAACATTCTGGGTTTTCTCCTTTCTTTTTAGCTTTTGTGTGTGTGCGTTTGTGTGTGATTATTGCTGAGAATTTTGTTGTCTTGGTTTTTGCTAATTTAAATATTCCTTTCCTTTATCTGGATTGATTTATTACCTATTTTTCTAAATTCAAGCTTCTTTTATTTTCTTTTTAAAATAATTTTTCTCTTAATCCTCTTTGTTAAAGTATTAACACCCAAAAGAGCATTCTTAATTCCTTAATCTTGGACTTAGGCTTCAAAACCATCTACTTTTACTTTTTTATCGTCTTTCCCTGTGGGGTTTAGTCTGTTATCCTCTTAATCTTTTATCTCTTTCACTTTGATGTATTTAACCTTTTATCTTGTTGGTTTATATTATTTTATCTTTTCTCTTAAATCTGACTTATTTATTATCTTGTCATTACTTTTTCAGTCTTTATTTTGCTTTTTTAATTGTATTCATAGCTTCTTAATTTTTTAACTTGGATTTAATTTTAGTTTTTTTCCCCCGCCTCTTATTTTCTTTTAGTAATGTCACTCTTCTGTATTTTTATCTTAAAACTTACTTATCTCTCACTACGGCT
The DNA here is from genome assembly GCF_048565385.1 of Saimiri boliviensis. Lineage (NCBI taxonomy): Eukaryota > Metazoa > Chordata > Mammalia > Primates > Cebidae > Saimiri > Saimiri boliviensis. The sequence goes on from NC_133450.1 coordinate 80,572,722, forward strand.
TTATGTCTTAACCTTTTATCTGCACTGGGCTTTTATTCTCCGATTGTGTTTGTCCTGTTCTTTATCCTTTACCTTTCTCTTGCCAAGTATCAATGCTTTATTTTTAATATTCTCTTAAATTTCTACCCTTCCCTAGTTATTTTGCTTAAGTTTTCTCTCCTTTTTTCCTCTATTTATTTACTTATTTAAGACAGAGTCTAACTCTGTTGCCCAGGCTGGAGTGCAGTGGCACGATCTCTGCTCACCGCAACCTTCATCTCCCAGGTTCAAGTGATTCTCACGCCTCAGCCTCCTGAGTAGCTGGAATTACAGGTGTGTGCCACCATGCCCAGCTTATTTTTGTATTTGTAGTAGAGACAGAGTTTCACCATGTTGGCCAGGCTGATCTCGAACTCCTGACCTCAAGTGATCCACCTGCCTTGGCCTCCCAAAGTGCTGGAATTACAGGCATGAGCCACTGCCACCGGCTTCTTTTTCCTCTCACATTTTTGTTTATTTTATGACTTGGTTTAAACATCACTAGCAGGAGTAAGGTAAGAAAAATTTCATTTCCCTCATGCAGAAACCGGAAAACTTCTCTCTCAGGGTGCTCTCCCTTACAGCTACCCTCATTGCCCCACACCTCAGGCACTGGTAGATTTCTCAGCCCTTTTCAGGAGCCTTGAGAGACTCTCATCTCCAAGGTCAACATTCTCAGCGATTGGGGTGGGGCAGGGGACACAACGTGTTTACTAAAGAGTATTGCTTCCTGATATCTAACACAATCCTGTATATGTTTTAAATTCATGTTTATGGACATGAATTTTGGATTTGGGGCTGCCCAAACCTCAGCCTACACTGAAGCATGTTAAAAGAAATAACCCTAGAAAACCAAACAATGAGGGTTGTTGGAGATGAGGCTTGTTACATTTTTGAGGGCCTATGATAGGTACATTATCCTGAGCTTGGCATCAGGAATAGGAATAGTGACAATTGTTCCTCTCTGTTACATCAACTGCTCACGTTTCTCTCATTGTGTTGGCTACTAAACATCTTAAAGGCTGGGCACAGTGGTTCACGCTGGTAATCCCAGCACTATGGAAGGCCGAGGCAGGCAGGTCACTCGATGTCAGGAGTTTAAGACTAGCCTGGCCAACATGGTGAATCCTATCTCTACTAAAAACAAAAAAGTAGATGAGTGTGGTGGCACACACCTGTAGCTCCAGCTACTCAGAAGGCTGAGGCAGGAGAGATGCTTGAGCCCCAGGAGGTTGCAATGAGCAGAGATTGCACCACTGTATTCCAGCCTGGGCAACAGAGCAAGACTCCATCTCAAAAAATAAAATAAAATAAATAAAATAAAGTGAAATGAAATAAACATTTTAAGCCAAATGTATGCCCAAACCCCAGGCAAGTTCCCTCAGACAAGGCAGGCAGTGTGAACCTAACCTCCCATTCCATTTCATCCTACCTTTCTCTCAGCTGCAATTTTCTTGTTCAAGTGCTTGCTTTTTGAGACAGGGTCTCACTCTATTCCCTAGGCTGAAGTATAGTGGCCCAACGACAGCTCACTGCAACCTCAACCTCCCCAGGTGTAGGTGACTCTCCCACCTCAGCCTCCAGAGTAGCTGGGACTACAGGCATGCACCACTGCACCTGGCTAATTTTTGTATTTGTTGTAGAGATACGGTTTTGTCACGTTGCCCAGTCTGGTCTCAAACTCCTGGGTTCAAGCAATCCTCCCACCTCGGCCTCCCAAAATGCTGGGATTACCGGCATGAGCCACCACACCCAGCTTTCAGCTACAATTTTCTAACCTACTTTTATTTAACTCTACTTCATACTGTTATGTATATTTTTAAGCAACATAAATCCTTTTCAAGACAAGGCTGGTTTGACTTACTACTTGCATAACCTGATGCAAGATCACTGTTCTCTCCCTACTTCATCTTCCTCATCTGTGAGGTGGAAATGCTGATTGTGTTCATGGGCAATTATGAGGATTAAATATGATTACACATATCAAGCACTTAACACAGTGCCTGGCATACACCAAGTGCATAATAAATTGTAGCTGGAGTCCAGGAGTTGGAGACCGGCCTGGGCAACATGGTGAAACCGCATCTCTACAAAAAATTTAAAAATTAGCCAAGCGTGGTGGCATACACCTGTGGTCCCAGCTACTCGGGAGGCTGATGTGGGAGAATCCCTTGAGCCTGGGAGGTGGAGGAAGCAGTGAGCCCAGATCTCACCACCGAACTCCAGCGTAGGCAAGAGAGAGAGACCCTGTCTCAAAACACACAAACAAACATAAATTGTAGCTAAAATCAAGAGAGAGGTCTTGAGAAAGAACTGGAGCCACGTAGAAACTAAATCAAGCCAGGGTCCTGATTGATACATCCTCATTTCAAACACTCAGTTTCACTAGGATCTTCATATAGAACACATCGCTAACTTAAGTTTGAGAAATATGGTCATCGTGTGCATTATGGGCTTTCAGAAGTACTGATCACACTTGGTAACCAACTTAACCACAGCTCTAAAACCCAGCGATCAAAGACATAGATGAGTGAACCCCAAACCATTATTGATTATGCATAAAGATGATAAATGGGGTCTCATTTCATGTGTTAACACTAATTAGTGGGAAGGGGCTGCACAGGACTGGGAAGAACTATAGGGCTCTATGTGGCTTCTGCAGGAATGAATTCTGTGATCAATTAGACATGTCTGCACAGAATGGGGAGTAGCAGCATTTGAAACACATATGTATCTTTTCAGGTTATGGTTTTACTATTACTGCTATATCACTGTATGCCATTGGTGTCTTCCATAAATATCTTTTTAAAACATTAACAGATGAAGACCTACGATGACTCTTGCACTTTGTGCAAATCTATTTCCATGAGTCGGACAGCTTTTCAGATCAACTAGATCAAGGAACTGAGCTGACCTGAGGCTTATGATCTTGAAGCCATCAATAAAGAGCTCTGGCTGAATCAAACTAAATTTCAAGCTCTAAGAACTTCATGTACTCATAAAATCTGTATTTCTTTTATTATGGAACCACCAGAGTGATTTTTAAATTTTCTTTAGCAACAGAACTCTTCATTTAAATTAAATTTCACACAAAACCATACACAGATAAAAGTAAAATTGTTCCGATTAAACTGAGAAAAGCCAAAGGCCCACCCTGCCTTTGACCTCCACCTCAAGCATCTCAGCAGGTCTCTGAGATTTGGAGGGCTGTTTGGACACTAAGAGGTTGAAACCCCTTAGGTTGCTTGAGGCCCTGTGTAATTGCAGCACTATAATATCATGATCAATTAACCAACTCTTTCACCTTGATATTCTCAGTTATGTTATGAGTCAATCCCATTCATACAACCAAACATGAGGCATCCATTGCCTGAAGGAGGATTTATCCCATGGAACTGCAGAGCCAAATGGTCACATGCTTAGCTTCGGTTTTCAAAGGCACGGTCCAGGCTGAGTTGGTCTGTCTGATGAATGCTCAGTTATACTACAGCAAAAATTGAACCAGAATATCAGTGGATCAGCACAAGAAAAATTATTTGGGTTGGGCCTCCCCAGTCTAGGTTTTAGCTACATCATGTGGAATACAGATCCCCTGAAAGTCAGTAAAGAGAGGAAGAGAGAATGGAGAACTCACATGTGCTGTTAAATTCCTCGGCCTGTTTATCAGTCAGCTATATGGTTCAGCATATAAATTGGGGTTAAAAGGATTGGGGGAGACAATTCAGTCCCTAACAGCCTGGAAATATGAAATACTATTTCCATTCAAATTTTATTGGCTAGAACAGGTCACGTGTCTCTGCCCAACTACAAGGCGGGCTGGAAAGCTTCATCTTCATTTGTGCCAAGGAGGAAAGGAGAACCAGGTGTGGGTGAGCACTAGCAATTTCTACATCACAAGAATATGATGAAAAGATTTAAGAATATATGTGACTGGGCATGGTTTTCCCCACTCCTAGAATGAAAGCAGTGAAAGAAAAGTGATGGGGGGAATTGACAGAGGCCCTTCATGTGGAGAGCCCATGTGGACAGAAGCACACAGCAGCACCCAGAGATATGCCCCACAGCCACCTCCTTTAAGCAGCAACCCCCAGCACCAGGGAAACAAACAGAAGCTGAGTCAGTAGTGCAGACGCTCAGATACTCCAGACTCCACTCCCTTATCGTAGGCACTCTATGTGGCCAGCGCTGAGGAGTCACACTAGGCATCCTTCCCTCTGGCATCTGGGAAGGACCTTTGATCAACAGGTGCCAGTACACTGCCCAATAACCATCCAAGGACTGATGCCCACGTGAGTCCCCAGACTTAGTCGTTATCTGATGACTCCACTGAACAATCCCCCTCCATACACATTCACACATAACCTAAGAATCTCAGAGATCCAGAGGAAGAGAATAGGGATGGTGTGGGAGGGTGGTACCCAGTCCATGGTGCTCTGTTATAGTAACAGAAAACAGACTAAGACAAGTCAGTACCCTTTAAATCTTTCTAGGTGGAGGGAAAGAACCTTCATCAGCCATCCTCCTCTCCTGTGGGATTGGAAAAATAGCTCAAGATTTCCCCTCAGACTGGGGCAAAACCGAACTAATCTTCTACTTTTAAGAGGCACCAAACTAACTCCTGTCAACTCAAGGAAAGCCACAGAGCCATCTACTGGTCACAAGTAAAAGGAGAAGGCCATCTAAAAACAACAGAAAAAAAGTAAAAATATTCAAATTCATCTTTAATAACTTCACAAGAGAAATGTGATAGGAAGCATCCTCTCATCCTCTTCAATATAAATAAATGAGTATATTTTCTTAAATGTGAGAAAATATAAAAGCCACCTGAAGTCAAATGCGCCTTTAGTAAATGTGTTTAGATATTCCAGGAGGTCATCTAGTCCATAGTTCTTAGGTGCTCTTCAATTCTCTCAATTCTACACGTTCAAATTCTGTAAAAATAAGACACGAATTCATTTTCTAAAAACCTGAAACCTGCAAGTTTAATTAAGGAATTCGAGATCCTGCAGTGTGGCTGACAAATGATACACTCAGCACCCAATTTTCTCCTGTTGGGTGATCTGCTGTACACAATCACAGAGCCTCTATACCAGCATAAGGCCAATTTTCCTGAATGGTCATAAAGGTTTTTAACAAAGAAAGAGCTCCAAAAACTTGGGAACGGGATGGAGGCAATATAGACTTTATTCAGCCAAGGGCCCACTTTAAAGGGCTATATACTGGTTGAAAAATTGAGCTACATCAGTGAAAGCACCAAACAGCCTTGCTGCTCAAAGACTGCTGGAGACATGCTCATCCTCCCTGTAACCTCCAGAGGCCTAGAATGTGACTCTAATGTAGTTTCTGCTTCCAAGTACAAAACCCAGAAAAGACACCCCGGCAAAGGCTCGAAAGAAACACCTTTGGGTCATTTTCACAGCCTATGCGCACCATTCCAACGCCCGGCCCGGGACATGATGCAGCGTACGGTGAATGCTACATTTGAGCACAGAACGGCTGACCTTCCTTTTAGGGTCAGAAATTGGCTAATCTGTTTCTCAGACTGGCTCCGCAGAAGCTAAACCGATCACATTTAACTAAAACGATGCCAGGCGCCATCCGTTCTCTAAAGCAATCTTCCAGACGTGCTGGCCACGTGCACCGAGTACACAGCGCCACCTACAGCACCATTGGTGCAATTCACCATCGCCCTCTTCCCGGCTGCTCTGGAATCACAGACATAACCTGGGAGAAACGCTCCATCAGGCAGAAAGCATCCGACCTAAACTTTAAACATCACAGGTATTATGTTTATTTGTGGATGAAAAAAAAAAAAAAAAGAAAAGAAAAGAACGTGCAATCGCAGGGAGGAGGCTGCGCTAATTGATTATATGCCTGCTTGCTTTCTTGTTTCAAGCTAGCATCATTGAATTCTCACAGGGCAATTTTTTCCCCCAAGATCTGCTGCAGGGCAAATCACCATGGCACATGTTTATCTATGCAGCAAACCTGTACACCCTGCACATGTACCCCAGGAACATAAAAATAAAACACAAAATAAATTTCCAAAAAGATTTGCTGCAGGAATTCACCAGGGTATAAAGTCAATCAAAATAACCATCAAGAGCAGTTGACATAAAAATATGATGTGAAACTGTCATTCAGTCATCTGCCATCTATGAAATTAGAAAATAAAACCCTAGCTCTAGAATAGTCAAACTTGCAGAAGCTGCAGTTCGGTGTGATCATAGCCAAAGGTTCTGGAAAAAGTTGTTAAAATCACGTTTTGATTATCTTCTGAAAGTCCCCAATTTTCCTGTCTCTCTCATCTTGACGGGTCCTTTTATTTATGTTTTAATTCAACATGATCAAGCATCTACTATGTGATACAGAAAGAAAAAAGAGGGATACATATGTATTATATATAATATTACATAACATATATATGTTATATATTATTATATATATAAATTATAATGCTTAGCAGTATAACTTTGTCACTTTAATATAACATGCTCTAACATGCAGACCCATGTTTTCTACTTGGTTTTCTCTTGTTGCCCTTGTTGTTCAGGGAAGAGAAGGATCACAGAGTCTGGGGCAATCAGAGAAGACATGAGGATTCAAAAATCTTATTCCTTCAAGTTCAAGCTCAAGTGTCAACAAGGAACAGCATGCCGAATAGAAGGAATGATATGAGCAAAGGTGGTGTGGAGGCAGGGAAGTCCTAGTTGGACCCTATGTAAAACGTCACTTGTACATCCACACACACAGGTAGAAAAAGAGACAGATACACCATTCACTCTATCTCCATACTTTCCTTTATTCTTTCTCACAACATTTACTATTCATATGTATTTGTTTGATTACTGTCTCTTTCCATGACAAGCTCCTTGACAGCAAGAACTTCATTTCATTCACTGCTGTGTCCTCAGTGCTTAGTTCAGTGCCTGGCACATTGCAGCTTCTAGGAAAGAAGGAAGGAAGGAGGGAAGGAAGGAAGGAGGGAGGGAGGGAGGGAGGGAAGGAGAGAGAGAGGGAGCGAGGGAGTGAGGGACTGACTCAGAACATCCATGGTGAAACACATCAGGTAATCTTGGGAAATTAGATGGCCAAGGCAGATGGGGACAAAGTGTGAAGTGTCTTGAATGCTGGATGAGAAGCTTGCATTTTTCCTGCTTCTTTATAGCTGCCAGCATGGCCAAAAAATAAAGATAGTAGCTACGCTTTTAGAAGTATAATGTGGCAAAAATATAGGATGAATTTTAGGAGAAAGAGACGAGCGGTAAAATTAGCAGTTACTTTACAATAGATAATGACAGTGATAGGTTACAGCCATTGAATAAAACGGGAATCAATGAGACCTTAGCAATATAAATAACTAAGTATATAAGTACAAAGTATAAGGTAGGTTTGGAATATCTTGTTTCAGAAAGTAAAGGCATGTTCAAAGATTGATACAGACATGTCAAAAGGATTTGGGAGCCACCTGAAGTTCCACTAGCCAAACTTGAAAAATTTGAACTTTGAAATAACTAATAATAGTGATGATCTACAATCCATTGGATAAAATGATAATCCATGAGGCTTTAAAGATACAAATAAACAAGTGGGTGAGAACGGAAAGCCTTCCTCACAGTGAATGCCAAGTAATAAAGGTAGCTGGGATGATAGAAATGGGAGATTATAGATCTTCTTCTACAATGTGGTAACCATGATAGAGGAAGATGTCAGTTAATAGCTAAGGCTGGTGGGAAAAGGTTCAGTAATAGCTAAGGCTGGTGGGGAAAGGTTCAGTAAAAGCTAAGGCTGGTGAGTAAAGTTATTGGCATAATGCCAGAATACCTCCCTACAAAACACTTAATTAGCCACAATGGAAAAAACAGTGGCTTTTTGGTGGAGAAACATGACAGAAATCAACTTGAAAAAGTGGTCAAGGTAACACCAACGGAAGAATTAAGCATCTGGTGCCCCCCAATGTGATGCACCACAAGAGCACAGCATCATTTTCTGGAATTCTTCCAGGAATGAATGGCTTGAATCTGGCCATGAGGACACATCGGACAGACCCAGGTCAGCCTTCAAAATCAAAGGTCATGATGTGGTTTGAGTGTGGCCCCAGAGGTTTAGGTGTTGAAAATATAATCCCCAGTGAGCTTATATCTAGACATAGGTTTTTAGGTGGTAAAGTTAAATGAGATGTAAGGGTGAGGCCCAAATTCAATAGGACTGGTGGCTCTATAAGAGAGACCTGAGATAAGAGAGAGACCTGAGATGGTAGGCACTGGCCCTCTCACTGTGTAAATGCCGTCCACCTCCACCAAATGGGAGCCCTAGACCTTGAACTTCCCAAGACAATGAACCCAAGACTATGATTTGTCAGGAGTGAAGATTAAAGAAAAAAGCAGTGGCCGGACACCATGGCTCATGCCTGTAATCCCAGCAGTTTGGGAGGCCAAAACGGGTAGATCACCTGAGGTTTGGAGTTGGAGACCAGCCTGACCAACATGGAGAAGAAACTCCATCTCTCCTACAAATAAAAAATTAGCCAGGCATTGTGGCACATGCCTGTAATCCCAGCTACTCGGGAGGCTGAGGCAGGAGAATCGTTCGAACCCAGGATGCAGAGGTTGTGGTGAGCCAAGATCGCACCACTGCACTTTAGCCTGGGCAACAAGAGAGAAACTCTGTTTAAAAAAAAAAAAAAAAAAAAAAAAGAGAAGAAAAGAAAAAAGCCCGGGAGTTAGTAACATCTGTGGATAATCAGTGTTCATCAATGGCTTCACTGATTTGTTTACAGCCCACCTCCCTCGAACTAAAACTTGAGGACTTCTTATGCAAAGCGCTGCTCTCATGGAGGCAGCATAGGGCATTTAGACAAAAAACTGGATTCCAGCATTAGCGCGAAAGCTTGTCAGGTGGCATGACTGTAGTTGCCTTCCCTAGCCTCAGTTTCCTCATTTGTAAAATGGACATGACAGTAGCAACTTCAGAGCTAAAATATGCATAAACTAACCCCATCTATTTCATAACCAGTGAGTGCCACTGTTCAGAAAGCAAACATTTTATCACTGAAATGTGCAGCTGGCTGTCATTGTGGAATGACTGCTCTGCCTGGTTTTACTGGCTTGAATTTCTGACAGTGCTTCCAGCTGCCCAGTTCTCCATTCGTGCAGTTGTATTGTTGACATGGAATGACACCCAAGATTTCCTGAAGCTTATGGCTTTATTTGCACTTCTGGTTTTGCCAACTCCCTCTCCGATGCTGTCAGGAAAGCGAGCAAGAGCAGCCGTGGGCTCATCAGCCACCAGCACTCTTGCGTTATGAGGAATGGCGGTCCTTCACAGCAGGACCCATGCGGCCGAGGACACACAACCACAACCAGCTTGCAAGGGAACAACAGACAGATGTTACACGAGGAACATCCTATCAAAACAACAGGGGGAAGGGAGGTGTCCTTCAAAAATGTCAAGGTTACAACAGACTAATAAAGGCTACAGAAATGTTCCAGGTGAAGGAAAGCTGAAGAAACGGGACAACTAAATGCAGCCTGATCCATGTGGGATTCTGTGCTGGATGGGGGGAAATGCTGGAAAAAACATCAGTAGAACAACTAATAAAACTGGGATGTGAACAGATTAAATAACATATTGTATCAGTGTAAATGCATGAGGCTGACAACGGCGTTGTGGTCACAGAAAAGATCATCCCTTTTGCAGCATCCAGTACTCCTGGTATTATAGTTTAGTATTTCATATAATGTAGTATTGAGGATTAAAGGCCATGATGTCATTCACCTTTAAATTATTCCCCCCAAAAATGGGAATGTATATAAAATATGTGACAGTATAAATAATAAATATGTATACACAGATGTACATCTATATCTGTATACATATGTATGTACATATATTCGACACATTTAGAGAAACAGGAAGAAAGATAAAGAACGTGAACGACAAAGCAAACGGGAGTAAAAGGTTCCAGCATGTGAATCCGAATCAAGGGCGTATCAATGCTCCTTGCACTCTTTTATGCTTGCAGTTTTTGTAGGTTTGAAATTATTTCCAAATAAAAACTGGAGGGGAAAAAAGAAAGCAAGAACTGGCCATCCTGCGGCCTGCTGCTGGGTTCTCAACCAGCCAAGGACAGAAAGAATTAGGTGTTTGGGGCCTCATCAGTGACTTCTCTGTGTCCCCACTGCTGTTAACAGTAACAATCATTTGCATAAAAATAGCTAATCCTTTTATACTGCTCTTGTGCAACTGAGGCACTGTTTTACATATCTTATGTATATTAACTCGTTTAATAATGGTTCACACACTGTGATCCTAGCTGATATCTTGATCAGTTCCAATGAGAAAACAGTATGAATGAGTCAGTCAGTAGCTGCCATCCTTATTTCAGTCTGTGAAGAAGGGAGGTCACCTTGGGCAATTGATGGTGCCAGGCCTCACACCCAGCTCTTCCTCCTCCATGTTTCATCCTCTTTCCAGCCCGTGGTGGTTCTCGACCCTAGGAGAGCACCCTGACATGCCCTAAGAGCCTTTAAAAATTCAGATTCCCACTCTCAGACATCTAGTGTCCCACTGTACACACTCTACTAGGCCTGAAGTCCTGCTTCCTCTGGCCTCCTGTTCTCTATGGAAATACCTGCATTCAGAGTCCCTGGGTATCTCTGGTGGCTCTATCTAAGGTACATCTACCACAGGCTGATTCCAGCTGAGGAGTAAAAGGCCCACAGGCCACTGTATCCTTCTATTAGCTCCCAGGCAGTATGGTGTGTGGCGTGTCCAGAGGACCCTTGCTGGGTGCCATAATACACTTTCTCCCCTGTGAAACGGGCCTCTCGTGTGAAAAGCTGTTACATGGAACCCCTTATCATCAGGTACTCTGTGAACCCTTGGATGATACGGCAGAGACACAGGAAGAGCAAACTAATGGTATCTGACAGGATCAGTTCCAAAAAAGAATGAATCAGCGTCCCCTGCAGGGTGAGAAAGGTCTGATGGAATCAACTTGCCAGTAAATGTCTAGCTAGACTCTCCAAGAAGGGGGACCATACCGTGGGCTTATCTTTGGTCTCTGCCATCAACATGTCGGGTATTCAGCAATGGCAGTAACTGGACCAGCTTTGGTCAGAGGGGGCCTTGCTGTTGGCTCTCCGCAGAGCCTCTATCCCCACTACTGTAGCCCCTCCAGCCATGGGCCTGTGGTATGAGTGTCAGAGGCATTTGAACCAGAGCAACTCCATCTTGAATAGGGGCTGGGTAAAATTAGACTGAGACCTACCGGGCTGCATTCGCAGGAGGTTAGGCTTTCTAAGTCATAGGATGAGACGGGGGTCATAAAGACCTTGCTGATACAACAGGTTGTGGTAGAGAAGCTGGCCAAAACCCACCAAAACCAAGATAGCCACAAAAGTGACCTCACTGCTCATTATTTGCTAATTATAATGTGTTAGCATGCTAAAGGACACTCCCACCAGCGCCATGACAGTTTACAGACTGCCATGGCAACATCAAGAATTTACTCTCTATTGTCTAAAAAGGGGAGGAGCCCTCAGTTCTGGGAAGAGCCCACCCCTTTCTTGAAAAACTCATAAATAATTCACCCCTAGTTTAGCACATAATCAAGAAATAACCATACAAATAGCCAACCAGCAGCCATCGGGGCTGCTCTACCTATCGAGCAGCCATTCTTTATTCCCTTACTTTCCTAATAAACTTGCTTTCACTTTGTGGATTAGCCTCAAATTCCTTCTTGTGGGAGATCCCAGCACCCCGTCTTGGGATCTGGATTAGGACCCCTTTCTGGTAACATGAGCACTGGAGTGACCAAGCGCAGAGGCTGGCAGGTGTCTATCAGATGAGTCATCTTGTCCACCTGGTTCTTGAGCAGCTCCTTTGCTGTGCTCACCCTCAGCTGGGTATTGATGGCCAACAGGGAGAGCTGTGCCGCTCTCTGACCCCTCCTGTAGGTTTAGCCACACCTCTCCCCAGACTCCTGCTCTTTCCAGACTTCCAACCAAATCATTCACCACTCCCCGGGAGTCCATGTAAGTGACCTCAGGCCCCTTCTTTCTCCATACAATATGGACAAACAAGGGTACTGCTCACAGCTCTGCCCATTAGGAAGATTCCCTCCCCACTGGCCTTTAAAGCCACTCTGGAGTGGGCAGCAGTGTGGCCGCAGTCCACTTTCCACCCCTACCAACAGACCAGAGATTTTCTGCAAGCATCGCAGAGAACCCCTTCTGGCCCGGTGTAGCCATGATGTGAGCTGGGGAAGGCATCAGTGCAGCAGAGGCAGATGCCACAGGGGTGGGGGCCAACTGTTCATGTAACACAATTGCAAGGCTTCAGCCCAAACACCTCAAGACAGACTCTCCAGGTGAAGGTCTGGAAAGCCCTATTTTGAAAAATGCTGATTGGGATGTGCCACCGGGTTTGGTTATCACAATCATGCAGTTACCCAGCATCAAGGCCCAATAAGGATACACAAAAAGGCTTCAATGCAAAATGTAGACAGAGTCTGTGCCTTTCAGAAGCCTAAACTCTAGCAAGAAGAATCAGTGAATACAAAATGCCTTAATGAAGATTTGAAAACTATCACTTTTAAATCAATTGACAGTTCGAAACTAGATTGTTTACTTACAGATGGCGAAGTCAGAAACAGCCAGTACTCCTCCTCTATGAAGAATAAGTAGAATTTTGGCCAGGCGCAGTGGCTCACACCTGTAATCCCAGCATTTTGGGAAGCCGAGGGGGGCGGATCACCTGAGGCCAGGAATTTAAGACCAGCCTGGTCAACAAGGTGAAACCCCATCTCTACTAAAAATTAAAAAATTAGGCTGGGCATGGTGGCTCACGCCTATAATCCCAGCACTTTGGGAGGCTGAAGGGTGCGGAACACCAGGTCAGGAGCTCCAGACCAGCGTGGCCAATAAGGTGAAACCCTGTCTCTACTTAAAACACAAAAACTTAGCTGGGCGCCGTGGCATGCGCCCGTAGTCCCAGCTACTCCGGAGGCTAAAGCAGAAGCAGCACGTGAACCCAGGAGGCAGAGATTGCAGTGAGTCAATTGCACCGCAGCCCGGGCGAGATTCCGTCTTAAAAAAAAAAAAAAAAAAAAAAAAAAAAAAAAATTAGCCCAGCATGGTGCACACCTGTGAGCCCAGCTACTCAGGAGACTAAAGCAGGAGAATCACTTGAACCTGGGAGACAGAGGTTGCAGTGAGTTGAGATCACATGCCTGCAGTCCAGCCTGGGCAACAGAGCAAGACTCTGTCTCACAAAAAAAAAAAAAAAAAAAGGTGAAATTTAGTTAGACATGCAGAGACAGGAAAAGCATGAGCAAATGCACAGGTGAATAAGGCTTCAATCCTAAGTGTTATCTTAGGATTGAAGATCACACTTCAGTGTGAAGTGAAAGGGAGAACCCAGGGAAAGGGAGAAGCCAGGACTAACCTGGAGGACGCTCCAGGGAAGCCTGCAAGTGAGTGTGCTCATACACACCCCATGCGGCTTCCCAGCCACAACTCACAACGGCCGCTCGTAGCTTTACAGTTTCATCCCATGTGGTACTGATGACCAACACCTAGATTTTACAAGACTCTTACATTCAAAAATATTAATTCCTGTTAGACCAGACGTAGCATAATTTTCAGTTCCAGGAATGTTCTCTTTCTACCTACAGCCCATATTCCCAAGGCTGCTCATCCCTTGAAAGACACATAAACAGAAAACAAGGAGGGAGAGAGAGCAAACAAGTAAGGAAAGAGAGAAAGAAACTGAGATGAGAAAGGCAGACTGAGAGGAGAGAGAGAGAGACTGGGGAGGAGGAGAAAGAGAGAAGGAAGGTGTACATGTGGGGTGTTTACATGCGAAAGGCGCCCCTGAGCCAAAGCGGGAACCAAAGGGGGAGGAGCGCCCTCTTGTGGCTCTGACCTGACCTTGGCGCTTCCTAGCCACGTGACCTGAGCAAGTTACTTCTTAAGCTTCAGTCCCCAGTAAAACGGGTAAAATGCACTCCCTTAAGGTGGTCGTGAGGATTAAATGAGAAACTGGATGTAAAATGCCTAACCGGATGTCCGCCTCAAAGAGCTCGATCAATTGTGGTTATTAATATTATTTTTATTAGGATTGTGATGATGGCAATGGCTGAGCAAACTCACCTCAGCAGGAAATGGTATTGCCCTTCTTCCAGAGCCCGTAGACTTTAACCAAAAAGATCACATTTAACTTCGAGTTACTTTTGTTTCCTACACTTAGCCTTATGTACATTAAATTTCTTCTACCGAAAACATAAGCCCCACGTCTCCTGTATGGCTTGTGTCCCAAGCGTCCCGTCTCACACTAGAAATGAGAAATCGGTGTTCAGCTTTGCTCACAAATGCTTTATAATTAAATAAGGGGCTGAAATAAAATAAAAAAGTCTTCCTTTCTGTACGTTTGTAATACTGGTAAGCACGTCCCCTATGTTATCTCACTTCCGCACTCCTTTGTACTGAGCACCCGAGCCGGAAAAGCCAAGTCCCGGCTCTCGGAGGCTCAGCGTGGAGGGGACCGAGAGCCTTTGGGGGACCGGGTGCTGTAGCGGGGGGCGGGGAGGGACTGAGTGCCGTGGCGGGGCGGGGGGGTGCTGGGTGCCGTTGAGGAGGCTGGGGGGCCGGGTGCGAGGAACTGGATGCCACTGGGGGAGTGGGGGGCGGGGAATCGGGTGCCGAGGAGAGAGGACTGGGTGCCGTGGCGGGGACGGAATACTGGGTGCTGTGGAGGGGAACCAGTGCAGTGGGGGGAGCCAGTGCGAGGGGGGGGAGCCAGTGCGGTGGGGGGGAGCCAGTGCGGTGGGGGGGACAGGGTGCGAGGCTGCAGCTCCGCAGCGCCAGCTGGACTTTAAGGACTGTTGCTCCCTGAAGACGCGGAAGAGGAAATCTCTCAGGTCTGTAGTTAGCCCTGGAAAGGAATGTTGAAGGACGGGGGTTCGAGCCCCTTTCCCCAGCAATGACAGTGCGCAGGTAGCAAACATTCACTGCGTGGCGTTACTTCTGACGGGTCAAGCCAAGCGTTTCTAGGCATGGCCTTTAAAAGTCCAGGAAGGACAAGGACCCCTCAGGTTTCGCAGCACGCAGGGGGCGTCCACAGCCCGGGCCCCAGGAACTAGCCAGGCGCCTCTCCCCGTTCCCGCGCCCTCTCCGCGTGCCATTATTTGCACGATTCTGTCACAGAACCCACTGACAGGACCTGCGACGTTGAAAGGGCTGTCTTAAGTACGTGCTGGCAGGAACCGTGGTGTCCTATGGCCAAAAAAAAAAAAAAAAGCAAAAAAACTTACCTGCCTGGAGAAGCAGAAGTTCCGTTTCCTGGCCAGCAGGATGTCATGCCAGCGTCCTAGGGGGCCCTCTCTGTGAACTCGAACTCCCTTGAACTGGAAGCTTCTCCAAGGCTAGAGTCCATCTTACTCACCTGAGGAACCCCAGCAGCCCGCCAGGCCCCATGCAATGGTAATTATAGAATGAATGAATAGATTAACACGGTTAATGGAGAAGACAGGCCGGGTCTACCTTCCTATCCTTGTAAATGTGAGTTTTTTAACCCCACACCTACACCCATTCTGGAGTCCGTGTGGCTCACACGTGGCTGACCTAATCCTCTCGTTCAAGGATGAGCATGATCGGTTCCGGGAAGCTCACAAACCCAGCTTGAATCCTTAAAGTTCTCACCAGATTTTTACTGTTAACAGAAAAGGGCTCTAGACCGGGAAAGTCTAGCCCTACCAACTCCCACTTGGTCAACATATGAAGTGAGTCTACCTGAGAAAGAAACCAACACAAGGCCAGGCGCAGTGGCTCACGTCTGTAATCCCAGCACTTTGGGAGGCCGAGGCGGGTGGATCACGAGGTCAAGATATTGAGATCATCCTGGTCAACATGGTGAAACCCTGTCTTTACTAAAAATCCAAGAAAAAAAAAAAGCTGGGCATGGTGGCCCACGCCTGTAGTCCCAGCTACTGGGAAGGCTGAGGCAGGAGAATTGCTTGAACCCAGGAGACAGGTTGCAGTGAGCTGAGATCTCAGCATTGCACTCCAGCCTGGGTAATGAGAGCGAAACTCCATCTCAAAAAAAGAGAAACCAACGCAAAGAAAGTCCAAGCCAAAAGGTCAGGAAATTAAGAAATTGAGCTTCTTGATCCACCCAGGGTTGATCTCCTTCCTAGACTTCCTTGCTACTTATACCAGTGATTTTTTTATTTTTATTTATTTATTTCTACTTAGCATGTGAAAGAATTTGGACAAAGATATTTCTCCCCTTTCCTTTACTACCTAAGCAGAAATAGAATAGTGCTGAACAGAAAAAGAACTCCAAAGTAATCCTGACATCAACAATTTCCCCCAAGACACTGTGAGGACAGACTGAGGTTCAAATCTCAGTTCAGTTTCTCTTTTGCCATGTTACCTTGCAAATGTGTCAGGGCTTTTGACAATGAACATGTTTCCACTCATAAATGACAGCCTTTTTCTCAATCTCTAAATTGAATTCTAGAAAAGTTTCATCTTAACCACAACCATTCAAATACTTTTTTAATCAGCTTGAGCTACTACAACAAAATACCACAGACTGGGGTGGCATAAACAACAGAAATTTGGCCAGGCACGGAGGCTCACATCTGTAATCCCAGCACTTTGGGAGGCCAAGGCAAGCAGATCATGAGGTCAGGAGTTCATGATCAGCCTGACCAACATGGTGAAACCCCATCTCTACTAAAAGTACAAAAATTAGCCAGACATGGTGGCACAAGCCTGTAATCTCAGCTACCCAGGAGGCTGAAGCAGGAGAATTGCTTCAATCTGGGAGGCAAAGGTTGCAGTGAGCCAAGATCATGTCACTCCAGCCTGGGTGACAGAGTGAGACTCTGTCTCAAAAAAAAAAAAAAAAATTTCTTGCAGTTCTGGAGGTTGCAAGTCCAAGATCGGGTACCGGCATGATTGAATTCTGGTGAGCCCTCTCTTCTTAGCTTGCAGACAGCAACCTTCTTACTGCATTTTACATGGCAGAGAGAGCGAGAGAGAGAGCTCTCTGGTTCTTCTCATTATAAGGACACTATTCCTATCGGATCAGGGCCCTACTATTGTGTACTCATTTAACCTTAATTCTTCTATAAATGCTCTATCTTCCAATATAGCCACATTGGGGTTGAGGGCCTCCACATATGAGTTTGGGAGAAATACAAACATTCATTCTATAGCAGTTACCTTATTGCTTTTACCATTATCAGTGTTTAAGTGCCTGCAATATTGCATTTGCACATAAAAGTGATTGGAAGGCATTCCTCATTTAGAAGACAATCGCTAACTAGTAGGATATAACATGGATTAGTAGGCTGTAAGGATGGATTCGTGAGCTAGATTACTACTGAATTGGGGGAAGTGAAAAGTCAAACAATTGAGGTCCTTTAGTGTCTACTCGAAGAAATGTCGGGGCGCGGTGGCTCACTCCTGTAATCCCAACACTTTGGGAGGCCGAGGCAGGCAGATCACAAGGTCAAGAGATCAAGATCATCCTGGCCAAAACGGTGAAACCCCACCTCTACTAAAAATACAAAAAAATTAGCGGGCATGGTGGCACGCGCCTGTGGTCCCAGCTACTCAAGAGGCTGAGGCGGTAGACTCGCTTCAACCCAGAAGGCAGAGGTTGCAGTGAGCCAAGATTGCACCACTGCATTCCAGCCTGGCAACAGAGCAAGACTCCATCTCAAAAAAAAGAAAGAAAGAAAGAAAGAAAGATATAGGGTGGGGAAGAGTTTTCTGCCAAATCTTGCTAAATTTCACAGCACAGTCCCCCCATCAACAGTAGGGAGCCTGCTCTGGAGGCAGGTGAAGTCCTGACTGACAATCAGCCAGGTGGAGGCAGAGGCCTGGGCTGGTCAGCACCTGTGGTCCCAGCACCCTTCCCCACATCCTCCACTGCCCCCCTCACCAAACCACCGGCATTATTTGACCTCTCACCTCTGTAGTGAGGCTCCTCCCCGAGGCTCCCTTGCTCTCCTCTCCACCCGTTTGCCTGTCACTTCCTCTCCCTCCAGTCTGCTCTCCTCACTTGGTTACTTTGCTTCAGGCCTCTCTGGCATTCACAAGACCGTGCATGCCAACGGGGCCCTGGGCCAAAGAAACTGCCAATGCTTTCCAATTCCTGGAAGATCTCCTTCAAACCTACAAAAAGGAAGACGTATGACTGTTAGCATGGGAACTAGATATCCATCAGCCATGGCAAGATCTGTTCATCCCAGGCTCAGAACACCAGTGTTCTATGTCAAAAGCACTTTATGGTTTTACTCCATGAATCCATCTAAGTACAGCCCCACTGGAGCAGGTGGCTGTGACTCTACTCCACACAGTTGGCAGGTTTGGGAATCTAACCTCCCAATAGGGCCTCCCCTCCTGTCCAGAATCTTCTGCTTTTCTTCTCTTCCTCTCCGTGAGCGGCACCACAATTCGTCACTGTCACCGAAGCCCAGGAGTCCTCCCAGTCTCCAAATCCCTACCCTCTCTAGTCATCCCAAAGCCCTGGGCTTCCCTATCCCTGTCCCCTCTACACTCACCACTGTATCAAGAGGAAACACTGGAAAAGTGCATCCGTTTTACTTAGTGCCGGCCAACGAGGGGCACTCGTGACAGGAAGGTAGAAGAGCAGAAGCCCTTCCTCCTCTGGCATTGGTGGGCACCTGCGTCTGTAGACATGAGGCCAGCATGGGCTTCTAGGCGGTCTCCTGCAATCACCTACTTTGATATGGCCGATCCGCAGCCAAGATCACCAGGGCCAGTATTCCTGCAGTTTATTCAGCCCCCGATCTGAAAACCAACAGTAGTTTTCCACGATTCTTCTTCCCTTACAGTTCTGTGAGCATTGCCGTCCCAGTATTCCAGGAGTCAGCAAACTCTTTCTGTAAAGGGCCAGATAGTAAATATTTTAGGCTTTGCAGGTCATATATGGTCTCTGTCACAACCACCCAATTCTGCCTTTGCAATGGAAAAGCACCCCAAACATCACATAAACCATTAGGCATGACCATGTCTCAATAAAACTTTATAAGAACAGGCCACTGGCTGCACTTGGCTCAAAGGTCATAGTTTGCTACCCTCTACAGTATTTAATTCCTTTCTCCTTAAGCTACTTATAGCTCAACAGGACTCTAATCTAAACAGCTTTCTGTTTTCCTAACTGACAGGCTATCTTAAATATCTATGGATTTTTTTCCTGCCCTTAGTACGGCTGCCTTAGTTCGAGTCCTCAGCATTTTAAAGTGAGTTGGCCCTGGCACTGGTCACTATGTCTGGAGTCTTCTCCCTAGTCCGTACCTCACTCATGCTGCTGCAATTGCCTGTCATTCCTCCATACACTCCCTCAATAGCCCTGCATCATTTTTAGGTTACCTTGTGTCCGTTGAGATCCCAACAGGAGGCAGATGACACAGTCAAATTAGGATAATTCCAGATGGGCTTGTTTACAAACGAGGGGCCCAGGTTTAGGGGAACCACAGGCACAGAGCAGTCATTCGGGTTGAAAGCAGTGGCGCTCTTTCCCCTCCAGGCCCATCAGGATAAAGAGAGGGAGCAATTTCCAGAACCCAGAAGAGTCATAGAGCGCCGGGTTTCTCTAATGATCTGTGCTGAAGGAGTAGGTTTGGGGTTTATATCCTCGTTGCGTTTAATTTTTTTTAATCCTATTCTCCTCAGACTAGTGCTCTGGTAACTTACAATAAAAAATTAATAGGAAACAATGAGATGAGAGAACCCACATAGCATATAAGCCCAATTTTTAAAATTACAGACTAAGTATCCCTAATCTGAAATGCTTGGGACCAGAAGTGTTTGGGATTTAAGATTTTTTCAGATTTTGGAATATTTGCACCTACTGTACATAATGAGATATCCAGGGGATGGGGCCCAATTCTAACATGAAATTCATTGTATTAGGTATACCATTACCCATAGCCTGAAGATAATTTGGCACAATATTTTTAATAATTTTGCTCATGAAATAAAGTTTTGACTGCAACTATCACATGAGGTCAGGTGTGGAGTTCTCCATTTGTGACATCATGGGAGCCCTCAAAAAGTTTCAGATTTTGGAGTATTTAGGATTTCAGATTTTCACATCAGGGATCCTCAACCCATATTAGATTCAGCAAATAAAATTCTCTATCAAACTGCTATAAGAGCTTATAAATGTATATATATATATATATACATTTTTTTTGAGATAGGGTCTCGCTCTGTCACCCAGGCTGGAGTGCAATAGTGTGATCTTGGCTCACTGCGACCTCTGCCTTCTGGATTCAGGTGATTCTCCTGCCTCAGTCTCCTGAGTATCTGGGATTATAGATGCCCACCAATACACTCAGCTAACTTTTTGTATTTTTAGTACAGAGGGGGTTTTGCTATGTTGGTCAGACTGTTCTTGAACTCCTGACCTCAAGTGATCTACCCACCTCAGCCTCCCAAAGTGCTTGGATTACAGGCATGAGCCGCCCTGCTCAGCCGTAAATGTATATTCTTAATTTCTGTTCTTACCTCATCATGGGGCCAAGGCAGCCCTGCAAGGAGGAAGCCAAAGTAATAAAAAGGTCAGTCTGACTCTCCTCCCTTACTCCTGTCTCCTACCAACACCCTCCACTGGCCAGACTCAACCAGAAGCCAGTTAATCAGGAGAAGACATTGATACCATGCCTGTCAGCCTTCTGGGGCGCAAAGGGCAATGTGCAGAAGGTGGAGGGTGGAGCTGAAGGAACAAGCAAAAAACAAAGGAAAAAAAATGCAGCCCAAGGGCCTCAGACCACTTCCCAGCCTGTCTTCATGTGGTCCAGTATCTACCCTACCAAACTAACTCTAGGTCCTGCGTCCCTCACCGCCACCCTTTACACATACTATTCCCTGCGCCTGGGAAGCTTCTACTCCTGTTTGACCAAGTCTTGCTCATTTCAGCACCACAGAGATGATAATGGTTTGGCCACTGCTCAGAACACTTTTCTCCCAGTGTCCTTCTTTTGGTAGCAAACCACTCCCCTAGATATGAAGCGGGCAATGACCAAAATTTAGCTAGTAAGTTCAGTTATTCAACAAACATTTACTGAGTACTTGCTATGTGCCATACATACTATTCTAGGTCCTACAGCACCAAACAAAAGATGACAAATCCATGTACTCATTCTGACAAGGAAAACACATTTATGTATCAGGTGATAATGAGAATCCGCACCTAAAATTTATCTATGAACACTTAGAAAGCAAAGTTTGTTGGCCAGGTGCAGTGGCTCAAGCCTGTAATCCCAGCACTTTAGGAGGCCGAGGCGGGTGGATCATGAGGTCAAGAGATTGAGACCATCCTGGTCAACATGGTGAAACCCCGTCTCTACTAAAAATACAAAACGTTAGCTGGGCATGGTGGTGCGTACCTGTAATCCCAGCTACTCAGGAGGCTGAGGCAGGAGAATTGCTTGAACCTAGGTGGCAGAAGTTGCAGTGAGCCGAGATTGCGCCATTGCACTCCAGCCTGGGTAACAAGAGCGAAACTCTGTCTCAAAAAAAAAAAAAAAAAGAAAAGAAAGCAAAGTTTGTTGCTTTCCTCCAAAGAGACCAATCTGGGAGGCCATAAACATAGCCCTCTTCACTGGCCACACTGAGAAAATATGTCTATAGTAGAAGAGTGACTCAGAGACGGCCAGGCGTGATGGCTCACACCTGTAATCCCGACACGCTGAGAGGCCAAGATGGGTAGATCACTTGAAGTCAGGAGTTCAAGACCAGCCTGACCAATATGGCAAAACCCCATCTCTATTAACATTAGCTGGGCATAGTGGTGTATGCCTGTAATGCCAGCTACTCCAGAGGCTGAGGCACGAGAATCACTTGAACCTGGGAGGTGGTTGCAATGGGTAACAGAGTGAGACTCTCTCAAACAAACAAACAAAAAAGAGTGACTCAGAGGAAAAAGAATTGGGAGATTAAAAGAGAGAGTGCTGTAACTCTATTATTTGACTCCTGGATCCAGCCATACCTGAAGTCTACACTTAGACTTCCCAGTTACAGGAGCCAATAAATTCCCTCTTTTGCAAAGGCTTATTTGGGTTGTATTTCTGTCACTTACAACCACATGAGCTCTGACTAGTATAAGAATTCAGCTCAAACTTCCTCTTCTTTTCCCTGAATGTCTGATGTAAGCCAGTGTGATATTCTAAAATATGCTATCAGAATATACAGATGGGACATCTGTCTTAGCAATTCACATGATAGATGCCTAAGTAATTAAACAGATCTCATTGAGGACAAAGGCTTTTATCTATTAATCCCCAGAGCCCTAAATATATTAGATGCACAAGAAGTGAAATATTTATGGGAGTGACTAATAAATTTTTTAATTCATTGATCGTCTATAACAAATAGTTTTTCCAAAAGTATATCTTCATGGTATGTATGTTTTGTGGGGAGAGGGTGGGTTGAGACAGTCTTGCTGTGTCGGCCAGGCTGGACTGCAATGGCGCCATCTTGGCTCACTATACCCTCCATTTCCCAGGTTCAAGTGGTTCTCCTGCCTCAGCCTCCCAAGTAGCTGGGAGTACAGGCGCACACCAGGACAGCCAGCAAATTTTTTGTATTTTTTTAGTAGAGACAGGGTTTCGCCATGTTGACCAGGTTGGTCTTGAACTCCTGACTTCAACTGATCCGCCCTCCTCAGTGTCCCAAAGCGCTGGGATTACAGGCATGAAGCCACCGCACCCAGCCTCTATGGTATGTTTTTATATGCTCTGGAGAGAGGAATTGATTTGAGATAAAAGGAGGTTGAATACAAAGGGCCTTCCATAAGCTAAGCCTATCAGAGTCCACATACCTTGGGTCAGGTGATTTCATTCCAGGAAAGGAGCTCGTCTGTTTCTATGGGATATCTCATTACAAGTCACAAGGAAGCAGCCAGTCAATTTTGATTGATTTGAGGCGATGAATAATAGCTTATAACTAGAACGGTACTTGATATTTGATTAGCATTGTGTAAGAAGAATTTGACATATTTAATCTCCAAAATAGCCCAGCAAGATAGATGCTATTTTAATCCCCAATTTATAGATAAGAAAACTATCATGACTGTAATCCCAGCAATTTGGGAGGCCAAGGTGGGAGGATTGCTTGAGCCCAGGAGTTTGAGACCAGCCTCGTCAACACAGACCTTGTCTCTACAAAAATTAAAATTATCCAGACGTGGTGTGCACTTGTGTTCCCAGCTACATGGGAGGCTGAGGCTGGAGGATCACTTGAGTCTCAGGAGGCAGAGGTTGCAGTTAGTTGAAATCACACTACTGCCTTCAGTCTAAGCAACAGTGAGACCCTGTCTTGAAAAAGGAAGAAAGAAGATAAATAAAGAAAGGAAGTTGAAGAGAAAGGAAGGAAGGGAAGAAAGGAAGAAGTGAAAGAAAATGAAGAAAAAGAAAGAAAAGAAAATGAAAGAAGGGAATGAGGGAGGGAAGAAGGGAGAAAGGAAAGGAAGGAAGGAAGGAAGGGAGGGAGGGAGGGAGGAAGGAAGGGAGGGAGGAAGGGAGGGAGGGAGGAAGGAAGGGAGGGAGGAAGGGAGGGAGGGAGGGAGGGAGGAAGGAAGGAAGGAAGGGAGGGAGGGAGGGAGGAAGGGAGGAAGGAAGGAAGGGAGGGAGGGAGGGAGGGAAAGAGAAGAAGAGAAAGAAAGAAGGGAAGGAGAGAAAGGAAAGGAAGGAGAAACAGAAAGAAAGAAAAAGAGTGAGAAAGAAAGTAAGCCCATCACTTGAGGTCAGGAGTTCAAGACCAGCCTGGCCAACATAGTGAAACCCCATCTCTACTAAAAATACAAAAATTAGCTTGGCCTGGTGGTGGGGATCTATAGTCCTAGCTACTCCAGAGGTTGAGGCAGAAGGATCACTTGAACCTGGGAGGCAGAGGTTACAGTGAGCCGAGATGGCACCCCTGCACTCCAGCCTGTGCAACAGAGTAAGACCCCGTCTCCAAAAAAAATAAATAAACAAAGAAGGAAAGAGAGAAAACTAGGCCCCAGAGAGTTGGAATGACTTCCCCTGGACCATACAGCCAGTGAGAAGTGGATCTAGGATTTGAACCCAGAGGCTGGGTCCAAACCTGTACTTTACCGACCACCCGACACTGGTGAATCTGTAACACCGGGCACTTCCCAACGCTGGAAGTCTGCAATGAGGCGAGAGATGTAAGGGTGGCAAGTAACAGAATCTGTACACCCTTTAACTAGCACATGGATGCCAGAAACCCCTGTCATGATCCCATTCCTGCAGGACTGCTACGAATTTCTGATTTGGGGGAGTTATATATTTTGTTAGACTCCTAGGGTGAACAACAGTAGCCACTGTCTAGGTGCCAGACTGCTAAGAGCTTTCCCTTGATTTACTTAATCCTCACATAAACTCTGTGGAAGTTACCCGTCCTACAGGTGAGGAAATGCTGACTAATATGCCTGAGCTGGATATTCTTACACAGGAGCTGGTGGGAGAGCCAGGATCCATATCCAGGTCTGGGGCTCCTAGTCCTCTGTTCTATCAGCTGCTCTTCAAGAAAACTCGACCCAGCTAGTACCTAGTATAGCACCACAAGACCTGCCCTTCTGCGGCCTCTGTTCTGTTGCAGGCCTGGGAATGGCCCCAAATTGGATCTGAGGGATGCAATCACAGGAGTTTTACTTCATGCAAGTATGGAAAATTATGGCCTAATTTAGGATTGTTCATAGCATGCTATACTCCAGGGAAATTACTTTTTAAAACTCAATATTGAGGGAGAAAACTGCCTGGTATTTCACCATCTGTCTTCTCAATTGCTTCTTGTGACATTCCTCCCTGTCTATTGTCAAGAGTTAACCTGGACTTCTTCTGGCATACAGACAAGGAATTTTCTTAGCTACTTGCCAGGTAACCTAACCAGAGAAACACAGTTTTACTTAATCCACTCACAAGGCTTCATCTTATCCAAAGCATTTCTTCCCTCCCTGAGACGATCACAGTGGGCCCATCCTGAATGAAAGCTCTGTGGTCTTAGGATGTGAAGGAGGAACTCTGTTTTAATGTCGGAACAGAGTTAACCAATGCATTTAAAACCAAAAAAAAACCCAGAGGAGCTACTTTTATATATTGTGTTACAAAAGCTACCTTTCTCAAAAGGAATAATATTCCATGTCTTTGATAATTTCTACTGCAAGGTTGTTGTAACAATTACATGAGAAAAAGGCCAGGCACAGTGGCTCACACCTGTAATCCCAGCACTTTTGGAGGCCAAGGAGGGTGGATCATTTGAGGTCAGGAGTTTGAGACCAGCCTGGCCAATATGGTAAAACCTCATCTCTACTAAAAATAAAAAATAAAAAAAATTAAATAAATTTTTAAAAAATGAGCCAGATGGTAGTGGCACATGCCTGTAATACCAGCTACTTGGGAGGCTGAGGCAGGAAAATCACTTAAGCCTGGGAGGCAGAGGTCGCAGTGAGCAGAGATCATGCCACTACACTCCAGTCTAGGCAATAGAGTGAGACCCTGTCTCAAACAAACAAAAAAATTACATGAGTAAAATATCTAATGCTGATTATGTACCAATACCCTACTCAGCACATGACATGCATATGGTTAATGAGCAGTCCTTCTCAGCAGGTACAAAGGCCCTGTGCTCTTCAAGAGATTGCCCACCTCTTCTCCACAACCAACCACTGGGTCTTCAACGTCTACTAAGCATAAGACGCAAGCCACAGAATGCTACTTACAATGTCATCCTGTTCTAATCTTCAGAAACTTGATATTAGGTCAATTGAGAGACACCAATATGTTACCAGTTATTATAACTGGGTGGCAAATGTGCAAGTGATTTTTATTCCTTTTGTTTACACATGTTCTCTAAATTTTCTGCAATGTTTAGACAAGGAAAAAATAGCATTTAAAATATTACTACCAGCCAGGCACAGTGGCTCATGCCTGTAGTCCCAGCACTTTGGGAGGCTAAGGCAGGTCAATCACCTGAGGTCAAGAGTTCCAGACCAGCCTGGCCATCATGGAGAAACCCCGTGTTTGCTAAAAATACAAAAATTAGCCCAGCATGGTCATGTGCACCTGTAGTCCCAGATACTTGGGAGGCTGAGGCAGGAGAATTGCCTGAACCCATGAGGCAGAGGATGCAGTGAGCCAAGATTGGGACACTGCACTCCAGCTTGGGTGACAGAGCACGACTCCCTCTCAAAAAAAAAAAGTTTATGGCAAAAAAAATTATATTAAAATCTCAAACGCTGTGATCCCCAAGTCCATTTAAGCCTAGCCTACCTCCCTGTCCCCAGTGGCCCCTAAACTACCACCTCAGCTCTGTTACTACACCCACAGCTCACCCAGGACTGACACCAAAGCAGGAATTGAGAAGGAAGACGCTCTGGAGGAAAGGGGTGGAGCGTTTCAAGAGATTCCCCAAGTAGCAGTCTCAGCACCATGTCACCTACAGACTCTGAAGGCCTGAGTCTGGAGCCCTCTGCAGGGTGGGACCTGCAACCACCTCCCCACCCCAAGGTAACACCCTTGGAGAAATCACTACTCTTATCCCGACCCTGCTCCTGCCTCCTCTTCCTGTCACCCACTCCTCCTTACGGAGGCAGGCCCAAGGGAAGCCCTCTCCCTTCGCACCCCACATTTGTGGATGAGGTTTCAAAGTCTAAGCTTCTCTGGAATTCAGCACATTTTGTCTCCCAGCTCAGGGGAATGAAAACTGTCCAGTCATGGTCACTGCTGTCTCCAGCCTTGGTAACACTTTCTACCCAGCATGATATGAACCTGAAATCAATTCCCTGATGCTTGAAGGTTTCATTCAGAATGCATCATCATAAACAGACCAGGAAGCTGGAGGTAACTTCTCGAGAGATTTCCAAGTTACTCCACCTGGAGCCTCAGCCATTCCCAGGAATCACAGCCTCATTCTCTGAAAATGCAGAAAAACCTGCCTTGCCAGCACTTTTGTCTACATCCAGGGAGAGAGTCCTAACTGGGTTATTCCCAAGCCTTCCTAGACCTTGCAGAGGAGAACCATTCGAGATGAACAGTCCCCAGCTCTCCCTGACTTCCATGCCTGGGAGAGTAAGCAGACCGCCAGGACCCAGGTGGCAGCAGGCTCGGGCAGGAACTCTATCAAGGGATGGAGTTTCTTTGCCAGGACTCAGAGAACAAGGCAGACTAATCCTACTCCTGCTTGTCTCGTGAGCACCATGTGAAAGCCAGTGAGGTGACGAGTCCTGTATTAGCATCGTTGGTAGCACCACTCTCCCATTCTGAGACTAGGGGGTGCTCATAATCTATTGTCTAAACTGAGATATCTTGGAGAGCTAGAGGGGACACTAGTTATGCCAGGACAATAGGTGTTAAACAGGAACGTCCCAGGCAAACCAGGATTTGCGGACACCAGAGAGAACATCTCCTACCCCTGTGGCCAGCTGCTAGAGTAGTTAGTTCCCTGCCCTCCCCCAGAATGGATACCACTGAAGAAAGTCCAGGACCTCACTCAGCAAGCTCCCTTGGCATCCCAAGAAAGGAAGATGAAACTATCACAGGAACCACAAAAATGTGGACAGAGCCCTTATTTGTCTGGTTCAACAGTGTGCCCTGGGCCAAGAACAGTACTCAGAAGGTAGTATATGCTCAATAAATATTTGTTGAATGAGTGAGTGAATGCCCAAACAAAGTTCCTAACATCAAGAGAACTCTAGGAAAACAGACTTGGCAATCTAGTGACACATAAAAGGGTTTGAGCTCTAAACTTATAAAAATCCAAATCATTGTATAGACTGCTATGCCTTTCCCTTCAGGGGAGTTTATATATATGAAATGTACACAGCTTTAAAATGCCAGATTGAACTGAAACTGTAAACTTCTACAATAAACTAATAGAAAACAAATTATTTCTAAGCCACTGCTAAACATCAAATAAACTTGAACTATTTCCTGCAATATCTCTAGTACAAACTCATTCAAAACTTTGTTGGGCAAAATTGGGTCTGAATCTAGCAAATGCTTGCTATATACATCAGGATTCCTCTAACCCCACTGTGCAGAGGTTCCCTGAGAAACAGGTGCCTGGGGAGAACTAGATTTGCAGGAGATTTAAAGGGGGGACGTGCCTAGGAAGGATAAAGGAGCAGGAACAGGAGAAGGCAAGGCAGGCCTTCAGATCACAGTGCAAGACGGACACCTATGAAAACAGACGGGGAAGGAAGGAGGACTGTTTGGAAGACCCTCAGACACAGCACAGTTCTCAGGAAGTTTCAGCCACGTTGATGGTGGGTCCTGGGGCCCAAGTTGTCCAGTAGAGAAGTCCCACATTCCAAGGAACAGGGCAGCACTAGTGCCCACCACGTTCAGTCACTGGCTGGAAGAAAGTACGGTCTTAGCACGAACAGGGTGGTGGAGCAGAGGGGTGGCAGCTGGGCTCTTACTCCACCGTGCTCCCACAGCAGGAGTTCTAAGCAGCACATGTTCAGGGCTACTGCACACTGTGACTGAAACAATTTTGTCCCTGGAATGACCCTTTTCAATGAATCCAAATAGGCTCTGTGAAATTATGCCAGCTGTCAGCTGAATATTCACAGTGGATAACACGTAAGCTAGCCCACCACCACCATAATTCTCTCCCAAGGGCTGTGGCCTTTCATTCCTACCAGCCTAGATAAAATTTTCTCATATAACACGATCAGTGACAAACTCTTATTCAGAAAATAAAAGTCTATTCTTTCATTTTATTATTCCCAAAGAATCAAACCCATCGTGAGCAGCCCACATAGTGGCTGTTCAAAGGTACTAGAAAGGGAGGCATTTGGTCACCATTATCCATCAAGAAGCTCTTTACAGGGATAGGTTTCAAGTCCTTCATGCTGCTCTTGGTCATTCAGTGACTGCAGTCTTGGCCCAGAAGGCATCCAAGATGAGCAAGTGCTGAGCCATCCTTAACTCATACCCAGATGAAACAACTTGCGCAGAAATGCTGGTCCTCCCCAGTAACCCCTGTAAGAAATAACACAAAAAATGTACTTGCAGCAAGACTTCAGCCAGGAGGATGCTGAAAGGGAAGCCAGGCTGCTCACAGAGGATGTTTATCAGCACGTAAAGCAAGACTGTCTAGTGAGTTGGAAAGATCCCGTGACTAGGAGGGGACGGCCTACTTCCAGTCCTAGCTTTGACATTGACTTGCTGTGTGAGCCTGGATACGCTGACTCAATTTGGTATACCTGTACAAGCCTCTACTACAAGCAAACTGCTACTCTTTCTGCTTTCATTAGCTCATAATTAACTATAGGTCAGGATTTCTTAATCTCAGCCCTATTGACATTTTGGACCAGATAATTCTTTGCTGTGAGAGGCTGACCCGTGCACTATCGGATGTTTAGCAGCACCCTTGGCCTCTGCTCACTAGATGTAAGTAGCACCCCTCCAGTTGTAACAACCAAAAAAATGACTCCAGAAATTATTAAACATCCCTGTAGCAGCAAGGGGTAGGAAGATCACTCTTGGTTCAGGACCGCTGGTGTCGATACCCTAATTTATCTCTCATATGGGTTTGGAAAAGTCAAATGAGATCATCAGCTTTTAGAATGAAGAAGAGCAGCTGGGTGCAGTGGCTTACACCTGTAATCCCAGCACTCTGGGAGGCTGACAGATCACTTGAGGCCAGGAGTTCAAGACCAGTCTAGCCAACACGGCAAAACCCCATATCTACTAAAAATACATAAATTAGCTGGGCATCGTGGCACATTTCTGTAATCCCAGCTACTTGGGAGGCTGAGGCAGGAGAATCACTTGAACCCAGGAGGCAGAGGTTGTGGTGAGCTGAGATGGTACCACTGCACTCCAGCCTGGGCAACAGAGCAAGACCCTGCCTCAAAAAATTTAAAAAAAAAAATGAATAAGAGGAATTACTCATTTTTATTACTCTATTTACTTATTGAATGCGTACTATGTACCTGCCTCTTTATGTGTTATCATATTAATCTCCACCTCGTGAGGTAGGCAAAGTTACTTTCATTTTGCAGATGAGAAACTTAACCACAGAGAGTTTAAGCAACTTTCCCTGGGACACACAGCTCTATATGTCATGCTAATAGCATGACACTGCTAATGGCTGTCATGACACTGCTAATTACATTAACATGGCAGAAGTATGACTCAAATACAGGTCTGACTGCAAAGTCTGTGCTCTTAATCACTGTTTGCTGTTTCCTATAACATAATAAAAACAAAGGTAAGGGGCTGGGTGCTGTGGCTCACCCATGTAATCCCAGCACTTTGGGAGGCCAAGGCAGGCAGATCAACTGAGGTCAGGAGTTCAAGACCAGCCTGGCCAACATGGTAAAACCCCATCTCTAGTAAAAATACAAAAAATAGCCAGCCGTGGTGGCAGGCATCTGTAACTCCAGCTAATAAGGAGGCTGAGGCAGGAAAATTGCATGAACCCATGAGGTGGAGACTGCAGTGAGCCAAGTTCATGCTGCTGCACTCCAACCTGAGCAACAGAGCAAGACTCTGTCTCAGAAAAAAAAAAAGATAAGGTAGCAGATGACAGAGTACTTGATATGTGAAAGTGATTTACCATTATTATCTATCCAGCAGCAAAAGAGGACCCAGAGCATGGAAGACGGATTTAGTCACTGCTAATTATGAAGAGAAGAGGCTACATCCCCTGCGGGTGGAGATGTGCTACAAATCCCTTTCCTCATCCAGAAACCAGGCAGTGCACTTACCTTAGCATCAAATTCCAATACAGGAGAGGCATCAGGTCAGCTTTCATGAGGTACATGGAAAGGCGCTCTTTGCTTTGATCAACAGGGAAGGTTTCTAGCGGCTCCGCTTTGTAGTCAAACTCGGCAAGAATCACACGGTTGTAGCCGGTCACCAGTGGACATGATGTGTAGCCATCATACTAAAATTGCAGATCGGACTGAGTTAGAAAGTAGATTTTTTTCATGGTACTGTATTAGTAATTGAGAATTTATTATTTGCTTTGAGTAATTATAATTTTTTTCTTTTCTGTATATTCTTTTTGTACTGTGAAAAATGTAAATTATATAATTTAAAAAATAGTACTAATGGCAAAAACAGAAGTGCCCGTATTGGAGACACTACTTAAGAACGTGTAAAACTGTGGGAAACACTACTTTCACGATGAACGGAAGATGGTCATTGAGACAGTAATTCTTATGAGGCATACAAACCTTCTTTGTTGGTGTTTGATTCTTCATAATCAGAGAAATTGTTCTATCAAGTATTCCTGACTGGGCAGCTATAAGAGAAATTGAAAAGTCAGAAAAACATAAACATCTAGGTTTTCCATGAAAAGTAATTTGCAAATAACTTTCATGTAGACACTTTAAGAAGATTCCACTTCCCTTCCCTTAAGACTGTGACTAGAACATGACCTTCTTACCAACTGAAGTTCTGACTACCAGAGGGGGTTCTTTAATTCATGAAAGGCCCACACATGTGGCTCCATGGGTTTAAAACTAAAGTGCTGACTCTCCCCAATGCAGCTGTAAGGATGGCCCTACCCTAACCCCAATGCCTCTCCTCCTGGGGTCGAGGCTGTCATCTTAGTCTGTGTGTCAACTGAGTCAGTGTTCTTGGCCATGCGGGTTATCCCTGTGTCCCTGTTCACAGGCAGTCTGGATTGGTAGCCCCAGGCATTTCCGTTAAGACAAAGCACAGTTTCCTCTCTACTGGACTGCCCTGGCTGAGGCAGGGCCAGATGGATAGAGATTTAGATATAGATATAGATATAGATATAGATATAGATATAGATATAGAGATCTACCTGCATTTCCATCTCTCCATCTCTTTCCTAGATAGACAGACAGACAAAGATGGATAGATACATAGGTAGATGGATAGATACATAGATAGGAATTTGTTTTTGTTTTTCTTTGGCAAAAGTGGGGAGACTGCCTTTTTTATTATGCAAATGTTCAAATTCCACATTCTTGTTTCATCTATCTCGTCACACATACTATTTTTTTCCTGCTGTATTGTTAGAGCAGATATCACATCAATTCACTCATAAATCTTTCTATCTGTATCTCTGATGGGGAATTTTCTTAACACAAATGCATAGTATTTTTGTACCCCCAAAATATTAGTAATAATTCCTTTCATATAATCTAAACCCAGTCTGTGTTCAATTTGGATAATTAAAACTGCCCAACCAAGTGCTATGGCTCACGCCTGTAATCCCAACACTTTGGGAGGCTGAGGTGGGTGATCATTTGAGGTCAGGAATTCAAGACCAGCCTGGCTAACATGATGAAACCTCGTCTCTAAAAAAAATACAAAAATTAGTCAGGTATGGTGATACACACCTGTAATCCCAGCTATTCAGGAGGCTAAGGCACGGGAATTGCCTGAACCCAGGAGAGAGATGGAGGTTGCAGCCAGCCAAGATCACACCAGGGAACTCCAGCCTGGGCAATGAAGTGACACACCATCTCAGGAAAAAAAAAAAAAAAAAAAAGACTGCTCTTTTAAAGAGATGGCAGTTTGTGGCTGGGCACGGTGGCTTACACCTATAATCTCAGCACCTTGGGAGGCCAAGGTAGGCAGATCACTTGAGGCCCGGAGGCCTAGAGGTAGGCCTAGAGGTAGAACATGGGATTCACTTTTGAGGAAAGATGGGTTACCTTTGTATTATAAAATGCTTATTCAAGTAGTTATTTTGTAATCCTCCAAATCAGGATCTACTTTTTCTGTAAAGAAACATTGCAGGACCAATGGCAAAATCAAAGATATTTAACAAGAAAAAACAAATTTCCACCAAAACATCTTATGCAGAAAATTCTAAATATAATAATATGTTTATAATATAGGTTTACTAATGAGAATAAAATTATTTTTCTTAGAATGAGAAAAAAAGTTAGCATTCCCTATCTTCAAAATGACTGTAAATGTTCACCTGTAGAAACCATTATTTGCCAGTTATACAAAAATAGGCAATGGGCTGCACTTGACCCATAAGCTATAGTTTCCTGATGCCCAAATCAAAGAAGCAGCAATGATTTTTTTTTTCTAGAATGGGGCGGGTCAGGGGGGGTGTTCAAGAAAATGAAGAATAAACAGCTCTGCGTAAAAATATTAAATGAGGCTGGCATGGTGGCTCATGTCTGTAATCCTAGCACTTTTGGAGGCTGAGGTGGGTGGATCATTTGAGTTCTGGAGTTCAAGAACACCCTGGCCAACAAGGTGAAACCCCGTCTCTAATAAAAATAGAAAAATTAGGCAGGTGCCTGTAATTCCAGCTACTCGGGAGGCTAAGGCAAGAGAATTACTTGAACCCAGGAGGCAGACGTTGCAGTGAGCCAAGATCCTGCCACTGCACTCCAGCCTAGGTGACAGAGCAAAACTCTAAAAATATGTACATATTAAATGAGGCCAAGCGTGGTGGCTAATGTCTGTAGTCCCAATGTTTTGGGAGGCCAAGGCAGGAGGATCGCTTGAGCCCAGGAGTTTGAGACCAGCCTGGGCAACATAGGGAGACCGTGTCTCTAGAGATAATTTAAAATTTGGCTGAGGGGAGCACTACACACTGGAGTCTTTTGAGGGGAAATAGGGGAGGGATGGGGCAGGTGGGGAGTTGGGGAGAGATAGCATGGAGAGAAATGCCAGATATAGGTGAAGGGGAGGAAGGCAGCAAATCACACTGCCAGGTGTGTACCTATGCAACAATCTTGCATGTTCTTCACATGTACCCCCAAAACCTAAAATGCAATTTAAAAAAAAAAATTTGCTGGGTGTGGTGACACATGCCTACAGTTCAAGCTACTTGGGGTGGGGGGGTTGAAGTGGAAGGCTCACTTTGAGCCCAAGAGGTCAAGGCTGCAGCGAGGTGTGATCGCTCCACTGCACTCCACCCTGGGCAACAGAGCAAGACCCTGTCTCTAAAATAAAGAAAAAAATTAAATGGCTATATTCACTATTGGCAAAGCAACATCTCTAAAGATCATATTTCCGTTTTGGAAAACCATGTTCTTCCTTGATGGCCATAAAGTGTGGAATCTGGGCTAACAACATCTGAAGAGGTCACAGCAGCAGGACATCAAGGCCAATGGAAAAGGAGCAGAGATGTCCAGTGGATGCCACTGCAGAGAGGTGAGGCCTGGGAAGCCAGGAAGCCATCACCCAACGTCCAGCCTTGAAGTGTGCATGGTGCAGGCGTGCGGGAGTTTCTACCCTGTATTATAGTCCCCTTCTATCATGCCCATGCCTTCAGTTAACTTTTGTTAAATGCCACATCCTGATCTTAGCTGTGCTGGCAGTAATTACAGGAGCATCCTGGGGCAGAGAGAAGAGGACACGAGCTCAGGGAAGCCAGATGCAACACGCCAAGCTGGGTCTTGCTTGCAGTAGCACAGGGGTCTGAACAGAGGCTCGGTGGCAAGTAAACCAACGACAGATTAGTGAAACAAGTGTCGCATTGCCTTGGGATACTCAGAGGATTTGGGGAAGGAAATCTAAGAAAAAATGCAGATCTGCTTGAGAAAAGCTAGTATTATTGTAATTTGAACATTGAAGAGGAGAGCAAATAGACCTTCACATGTGAAATATCAGGTCGACGCCAAAGTAATTGCAGTTTTTGCCATTAAGAGTAAAGGCAAAACCTGCAATTCCTTTTGCACCAACCTAAATAACAGATAAAGAGCACTCATTATGGTACTGTTTGAAATAAAAACGGGTTGGAAACAAACCAGATATAATTAAGAGTGGACTCAATAAATAAGCTCTAGAGCAACCATAGAATAGGATGTAGATTGTAAGACACAGATGTAAAAACAATGGGGATGCTCTCGCCTTGGTTAGGGGAACGTGGAAGCCATACAGACGCACTGCAGGACTGGGAGCAAGATTTTCCACTTAGAACTTTTTGTTTGATCATATATATTCAGTCTCATCTATTTGGAACATTGAATTAAGCTGGGTCATCTGGGCCTCACATCACAGGTAATTTCACCACATAAATTCAGCAGGCTTACATTACATGAATTCAATCCAAAGTATCACTCCACAGACTACCTATAAATTACAAGACAGTGAGTACTTTTATAATGGAAAAAAAAGAAAAAGAGAGACTATCTCTTAACCCAGTGAGGAAGTCTAGCCTCACCAAAGACAAGACAAACTAATGTGATGGGCTCCTGAGATGCCGCAGAGAGAGGTACACAGCCTCAGGTATGGAGATTCTTGCCAAAGCATATAACCTGAATCTAACCATAAGAAAACAACTAGACAAGGCCAGACACAGTGGCTCACACCTGTAATCCCAGCACTTTGGGAGGCCAAGGCAGGTGGATCATAAGGTCAGGAGTTCGAGACTAGCCTGACCAATATGGTGAAACCCCATCTTTACTAAAAATACAAAAATTAGCCAGGTATGATGGCATACACCTGTAATCCCAGCTACTCGGGAGGCTGAGGCAGGAGAATCACTTGAACCCAGGAGGCAGAGGTTGCAGTGAGTCAAGATCGTGCCACTGCACTCCAGCCTGGGCGACAGAGCAAGATTCTATCAAAAGAAAGAAAGAGAGAGAAAGAGAGACAGAGAAGGAAGGAAGGAAGGAAGGAAGGAGAGAAAGAAAACAACTAGACAATTCTAAATTGTGGGGTATTCTACAAGATAACTAGCCTGGAATCTTCAAAAATGTCAATGTCATGAAAGTAAAGAAACAAATGTCAGAAGGCCTGTTCTATATTAAAGGGGACCAAAGAGACATGATGCCCAATGTCCTGTGTGATCTTTGACTGGCTGATGGATTTAAGGAAAGGAGAGGCTGGGCCAACAAAGGACATTTTTCAGAAAATATACATAAATATGGGCCAGGCACAGTGGCTCACGCCTAGCACTTTGGGAGGCAGAGGCAGGCGGATCACCTGAGGTCGGGAGTTTGAGACCAGCCTGGCCAACATGGTGAAACCCTGTCTCCACTAAAATCACAAAAACTAGCCAGGCATGGTGGCACACCCCTGTAATCCCAGCTACTCAGGAGGCTGAGGCAGGAGAATCACTTGAACCAAGGAGGTGGAGGTTGCAGTGAGCTGAGATTGCGCCACTGCACTCCAGCCTGGGCAACAAGAGCAAAATTCTGACTCAAAAAAAAAAAAAAAAAAAAAAAAAAAAATATATATATATATATATATATACACACACACCCACACACACACACACACATAAATATAATGAAGCAAATATCATGAAATATTAATAATTGATTAATACCTGAAGGGTATATGAGTACTATAATTTCTTTCAAATTTGTATAGGTTTGAGATTTTTTAAAATAGAAAGTTGGAAGGAAATTAGTATTAATAATGAAACAGATATTCAGTGAATTTCCTAGATAGTCTACCTTAACATTGAAACAGTCAGCAAAAGTAACACAATCCATTCCACAGGTGTCTAATTCACACAAAACACTACCATAACCATCAGGAGGAAGATCCTGTGTTTTATAGCATCCAGAGAAAACGGTTTCTGTCGGTACAAGACAGAATCTAAATGGCAATTCTCCCCATCACTGCTGGTGCAGAACATTAGGTGAAGAATTTAGTTTTCCAGGCTGAGGCCTTAATCGTGTACCACTCAGGGCATGCTCCAATGTATTTGTCTTAACAGCACAATTTTCTGGTCTGTAAGCTTTCATTGACTTGCATGTGTTTTCTGGGAAAGCAAATGCTTCCCTGGCTTTATGGTGTTTCAGGCAGAAGAAAAACAGCCAACCTGCCTGGTGTCAGAGGCAAAGAATGCCAGAGATGTCAGTATGGCAGTATAGGAAGTAACCGAATTCTAGAGAGCTGGAGAGCTGATGTATTCTTTCTAATGTCCCTTCTTCTGACAACAACCCCTCTGACATAGAAAAGGCAGATAAGATCATGCTATCCTGGGGCAAAGTACTCAAAAGGTACTTTTTTATTTTTTATTTTTTTGTATGTCTTTTTTTTTGAGACGGAGTTTCGCTCTTGTTACCCAGGCTGGAGTGCAATGGCGCGATCTCGGCTCACCGCAACCTCCGCCTCCTGGGTTCAGGCAATTCTCCTGCCTCAGCCTCCTGAGTAGCTGGGATTACAGGCACGCACCACCATGCCCAGCTACTTTTTTGTATTTTTAGTAGAGATGGGGATTCACCATGTTGATCAGGATGGTCTCGATCTCTCGACCTCGTGATCCACCCGCCTCGGCCTCCCAAAGTGCTGGGATTACAGGCTTGAGCCACCGCGCCCGGCCCAGTACTTTTTTATTTATATGACACTGGGTTCATTGACAACTTGCTTCTATCTTAGGAAGGTCAAAGTCATTTTTAGGACACAAAAGTCTCTTCATTATTAATGGAACACTGTGGTGCCAACCTTTTTTTTTTTTTTTTTTTTTTTTTGAGACAGAGTTTCGCTCTTGTTATCCAGGCTGGAGTGCAATGGCACGATCTTGGCTCACTGCAACCTCCGTGTCCCAGATTCAAGCAATTCTCCTGCCTCAGCCTCCTGAGTAGCTGGGATTGCAGGCACCCACCACACACCTGACTAATTTTTGTATTGTTAGTAGAGATGAGGTTTCACCATGTTGGCCAGGCTGATCTCAAACTCCTGGCCTCAAATGACCTGCCTGCCTCAGCCTCCCAAAGTGCTGAGATTAAGACATGAACCACCATGCCTGGCCGGTACCAAGCTTTTGTTTTTGTTACAATAGTGCCTTGAAGTGACGTATTTTTTAGAAAGAGAGCTGGTTATCTTACCTACTGCAGCGGCAGTCTTTGATGTAGGAAGGTTGGTGCAGTCCCCAATCCCAAACACGTTTGGGTACTTCTTGTGTTGCAGAGTTTCTTTATCCACATCCACCCAGCCAGCAGCATCAGCCACAGGACTGGTCTTGAGGACGTCTGGTGGGCTCATTGGTGGTGTCACATGAAGCATTTCATACTATACACAAGGAGAGAATCCACATTTGCATTTATTCAATATTTCTACAGCTCCACAAGCTCTCGCACAAACTTCCTTACTCCATACAGTGTGCTATGGCTGCATAGAGCATTATACAATCAGCACTAGTACCAGTCCACGCCCTCTCTAAGATCTTACATGTTCTGGAGGGTGGTGATAAGCTAGATAACCATTCTCTCAGTTGACATGATCCCCTCGTACAGAGACCATGAGATCCCTGTGTCCACACACATAGGGGTATATGAGATATTGAAGTAAAGCTTGCTATTATTCTGAAAGAATCCATTGATATTTCTATTAATACTAAAATAAGGGAGTGGTATATTTCAGTTGCAGTCTCCCTGACCCTCAGCTGTCAGCTTGCAAAGTTTAGCACCTTCATGTTATTCTATAAGGTGACGCTCAGCGTCCCTTAAACTCATAAAGGCCGTGTCAGGAGCTGGTAAGAAAGCATCATTCCCAAATACATGTCAACTTCAAAACACATAAAGGAAACTGTCAGAACACCAATTTAAGACAAACAGAGGTGGTAAAAATATTACCTAGCACTTTGGAAAAGGAGCAAGGGGTCTGATTCAGTACTGGATTTACTTTTCAGTGCAGAAGGCAGGGGTGAACTTTTTTTCCAAAACACCATATCAAGGTTACCCTTGGTGAGTAGCACACTGACCCATCCTGATCACTTTCGAGGGTTCACTTAACTTTTTTTGCTTATGTAATATTCTTTCACATTTTGTAGTTGATTCTTTTATTCTTTTTATTTATTTTTAACAAACTCCATTCAGCAACTTCATCAATTTGCTAGTGGGTCCAGTCAAGGATGCATTGATTGAAATGTTCACAACGTGTCATTTGGGTAAAAACTTAAGCACTTCAAGGCAATTCCAACTTTGCGAGATAGTCAATAGCCCTTTGTTTCCATAAGAAGTCCTGTGCCTTCAGAGAGGCTCAGCAGTCACTGATGGCAACGGGAATTAGGAAGATGACTTGCACTTATTACAACACTCACACAAAAATAAGCTTAATTAGCCTCAGGGCAGGAGCACTGCAAATGGCTGCCGCTCCTCTGCAGGATAATCTGGGGTGGGCGTTGGCTCCTGGGGACATGGGTCCCTGAGGCCAGGTCTGTTAATGAGCATTACAACTGAATGCATGTTTGCGAGATAATGGGTGAAATGGTCAACAACTATCATCCACCAAATTATTAATGCCCTGTCTGTATTTCTGCAGTCAACTAGAACTACTTTTGAGACAGTGTCTCACTCTGTCACCAGACTGGAGGGTAGTGGCTTGATCACAGCTCACTATAGCCTCAAACTGCTGGACTCAAGTGATCCTCCTGCTTCAGCCTCCCGAATAGCTGGGACTACAGGCGCGTACCCAGCCACCACCCCCAGCTAATTTTTTTTCTTTTTTAGAGACTCAGTCTTGCTGCATTGCCCAGGCTGATCTCGAACTCCAGGGCTCAAGCAACCCACCTGCCTCAGCCTCCTAAAGTGCTGAGATTACAAGTGCAAGCTACGACACCTGACCTAGAACTACTTTTTTGAACTGAGGTCTAAACCTTACTGGAGTCATCTAGGTGGAGTTAATGTGTCTGAATTTCACAAGTACACATACATTCCACACATCTTTTCTAAAAGGAAAGTTAAATATTTTCACACAATCATCATAAAGGTATGGAGTTTTATATGAGCTAACATCCTACAAAAGAAGAAATACTAGGGTCTACTTCACAGATTCATTAGAAGTTAATGGCCAGGTGCAGTGGCTCACACCTGTAATTCCAACACTTTGAGAGGTCAAGGCGGGAAGATCACTTGAGCTCAGGAGTTCGAGACCAGTCTGGGTAACGTAGTGAGACCACTGTCTCTACCAAAAATACAAAAAAAATTAGCTGGGCATAGTAGCACACGCCTGTAGTCCCAGCTACTCAGGAGGCTGAGGTGAGAGGATGGCTTGCTTGAGGCTGGGAGGTGAGGGTTGCAGTGAGTAGAGATCGTACCACTGCACTCCAGCCTGGGTGACAGAGCAAGACCCTGCCTCTAAAAAAAAAAAAAAAAAAAAGGAAGAAAAAGAAATTAACACTGGGCTGGGTTTGGCTCACACCTGTAATCCCAGCACTTTGGGAGGCCAAGGCGGACAGATCACTTGAACCCAGGAGTTTGAGACCAGCCAGGGCAACATGGTAAAATCCAGTCTATAAAAAATACAAAAATTATCCAGGCATAGTGATGCATGCCTATAGACCCAGCTACTCAGGAGGCTGAGGTAAGAGTATTGCCTGAGCCTTGGAAATAGAGGCTGCAATGAGTCATGAGCCGTGATTGCACCACTGCACTCTAACCTGAGTGACAGAGTGAGACCCTGAAAAAAAAAGAAGGAAGGATGGATGGATGGAAGAAAGGAAGGAAGGAAGGAGAGAGAGAGAGAGGCAGAAAGAGAGACAGAGGAAGGAAGGAAGGAAGGAAGGGAGGGAGGGAGGGAGGGAGGGAGGGAGGGAAAGAAAGAGAGAGAGAGAAAGAAAGAAAAAAGAAAAAAGAAAAGAAAGGAAGGAAGGAAAGAAGGAGGGAGGGAGGGAAAGGGAAAGAAAGAAAGAAGGAAGGAAGGAAAAAAGGAAAGATTGGCACTTAGTTGTAGCTTGCTCATTATCCATCATTCATTTCCGTAACTGTATAGGATAAATAACTTGGTCCTCCTTTATTAACATACATAGTCCATTCCATGTGGTGGTTTTCAAACGTTAATGTTTTATTAGCAGCATTTGGGAGACTTGTGGGAAATACAAGTTCCCGGGCTGCACCATGCCTAGACCCCAATCTAGCAGATCTAGGTAAAGCACAGGAATTTGTACTTAAACAAAATCTGCTAGTGATTCTGACATGTAAAACCTGTGGATCACTTTCTCACAAGCTCTGGCTTGAAGAAACACTCATTTACAAAGAAAAATAGAATGCTATTACTTGGACAAGTCACGTCATCTCTTTGGTCTTTGATTTGCTTATCCATAAAGAAATGCACGAGCCTAGATGACCTCCAAAGTCTCTCCTAGTTCCAGGACTCTGTAGTGTAAAACAAGGTAAGATGTTTTTTCTTAACTTAGGAGACAGGGATCAGTTCGCAAGCTCTCTAATAAAGATTCGAGATTGTAAACTTTGGGTTACAACTAATTCTTTTTTTTTTTTTTTTTTTTTTTTTTTTAGGACAGAGTCTTGCTCTGTCGCCCAGGCTGGAGTGCAGTGGCGTGATCTTGAGTCTCTGCAACCTCCACCTCCTGAGTTCAAGCAGTTCTCTGCCTCAGCCTCCTGAGTTGCTGGGTTTACAGATGCCCACCACCACACCTGGCTAATTTTTGTATTTTCATTAGAGACAGGATTACAACATGTTGGCCAGGCTGGTCTTGAACTCCTGACCTTGTGATCCACCCACCTTGGCTCACTCAGATGGACTCTCTCAAATGGGCTCTTTTGTAAAGTAAAAATGAGCTCTCACTTATAGCCCATTTGAGGAGCAGCAATTTAAAAGAGCTAAAGCTAGAGGGACCTTCCAAAGTCACTTACAACTGTATGACAGCCAGGAAAAAGGAAAACTATAAAAAGGACACACATAAAAACAAAGACGGTAATTCAAGACCCTTTTGTAAAGTGAGAACTAGCTCCAACCATTCCAGTAGATTCTGTGTGCATAACTACACAGCAGCTATTCAAAATGATGACCCTGAGCTGGTTCAGACAGATACTCGATGAGGCTGGGACAACCTGTGACATCAAAACGTTAGGACGTGCTCAAACACATGATGGAGCATGCCACACGGACAGAAAACCCAGCTGGAAAAGGTGCCTACCAACCAAATCCAGAACCATTCGAGCACCAAAATAAGGACAATAATGAATGATACACCATTGTATAAAATAAAGGAACTCATGAGTTCATACCAATAGTTAATAAAATAAGAGAGAAGCAAGGCAAAGACTCTTGCTGACAGAATGCCAAGAGCTTACTGGTAAGTGTACAGAAATGCTAGTCAGAAAATCATCATTTTGCAACCACCATAGTAAAGATCACATTAGGCACGAATCGTCAATGTACGCTAACTTTCGGGGGGAGACTTGAATAAACAGACTATTTGCATGGTTTTAAAGTGTCTTCCCACAGACTTCTTATTAGTAGCAAGGGAGAAAACCAATTGTAATTATTTATTTGGAAAACTGGACCATATCTTGACTGATGATCAAAATTAACATCATTCAGTGAAGGCAGATGAACATTGTTTATTTGCAAACGTGACACTTTAGAAGGGTGCAATGCTTAAGCAATGTTCCAGTCTGAAAAAACTGAGCCTGAGGCTGGGCGCAATGGCTCTCACCTATAATCCCAGCACTTTAGGAAGCCAAGCAGGCGGATGGCTTCGGGTCAGGAGTTCGAGACCATCCTAGCCAACATGGTGAAACCTCATGGCTACTAAAAATTAAAAAAAAATTTTTTTTAATTAGCCAGGCATGGTGGCACGCACCTGTAGTACCAGCTACTCATGAGGCTGAGGCAGGAGAATTACTTGAACCTGAGAAGCAGAGGTTGGAGTGAGCTGAGATTGCGCCACTGCATTCCAGCCTAGACAACATAGTGAGACTTTCTCTCAAAAATAAACAAACAGCAGAGCCTGAAACTAATCACAAGAAAACACAGACAAACTCAAAATGAGGAACATTCTACTGAAAGAAAAGTGGTGGAGAAAGGACTGTATTATTTCTTTTTTATTTGTTTTATTTTTTATTTTTTAATTTTTAATTTTTATTTATTTTAACTTTTTATTTTTAGAGACGGGGTGTCACCACGTTGGCCAGGCAGATCTCGAACTCCTGACCTCAAGTGATCCATCCGCCTCGGCCTCCCAAAGTGCTGGGATTACAGGCGTGAGCCACCGTGCCCGGCCTCAAGGCTGTATTATTTCAAAATATCAACGTCATAGAAGACAAAGAAAAGCTATAGAAATGTCCCAGGTTAAAGGAGGCTAAATAGACATCACAATTAAATGCAATCTCTGACTGCAGACGGAGTCCTGCACTGGAGAGGAAAGAATGCTGTAATGCAGTCAGGTCAATCAACTAAACTGGAATACAAATAGTAGGTTAAAATATTTCCTTCTTACTTTTTCTTTATAAATAAATATAAATAAATATATACATATATATGTATATTTTTATTTATTTATTTATCTAATAACATGACATATCTATGTACAACATGGCTGGGACAGTTGAAGAAATTATATAATGATGCTCGGCATTCTCCCCTTCCCACATGGACTTTAGATTAAGGATGACAGCATGAGGAAATGAAGCAAGAAATACAAAAATTATATATAATTGCAAGTGACAGCCAAGGAGTTTGGGAACCAGGGAGTCCAGGGATCCTGCTCTCTCCATTCCTTTCTCACCAACTTTTTCCTATCCAATCTGAATGACAGCCTGAACACTGAATGGCCAGTCACGAGAAAAGTATATACACACCTCCCCTGCCCCACATGCACATCAGCAAGTCTATC
This sequence comes from Saimiri boliviensis, assembly GCF_048565385.1. Lineage (NCBI taxonomy): Eukaryota > Metazoa > Chordata > Mammalia > Primates > Cebidae > Saimiri > Saimiri boliviensis. The sequence continues at coordinate 80,616,281 of NC_133450.1, forward strand.
AGTCATTCTCATTGGGCCAAATGTTTGGCATATCAGAATCTGTGATGTGAGAGGGCAAGAGGATTACCGAATCTTGCTCTCTTGAACATTAGTTCTCACCCTGGCCTTCTCTTTCTTTCCCTCCCTTCCTCCCTCCCTCCCTCTTTCCTTCCTTCCTTTCGTTCCTTCCCTCCTTTTTCTTCTTTCCTTCCTTCCTTAAAATATTGCATCTGTGCTAATTACTGCGTTGATAACTGTGCTGTGATTATGTAAGAGAACACTCCTAGTTAATTAACACTTAAGTATTTGGGGCTAAAGAGACCTGATGCATCATATACGCAAATTTCCTTTGGGAAAATGAGAGAAAACGATCAAATAACAAAGCTAAAGCAAATGGGATAGAAGTCTGTAAGTGATCTAGGTAAAAGCTATATACAATTTTCTTTGTACTATTTTTATTTTTGCAACTTCTCTAAGTTCGAGATTATTTCTTGTTTTTGTTTTTGTTTTTTTTTTAAGATGGAATCTCGCTCTGTCACCCAAGCTGGAGTGCAGTGTTGCAATTTCAGCTCACTGCAGCCTCCACCTCCCAGGTTCCAGCAATTCTCCTTCCTCAGCTTCCCGGATAGCTGAGATTACAGGCACATACCATCACACCCAGCTGATTTTTGTATTTTTAGTAGAGATGGGACTTCATCACGTTGGCCAGGCTGGTCTCGAACTCCTGACCTCAGGCGATCCACCCACCTCGGCCTCCCAAAGTGCTATGGATTACAAGCAAGAGCCACAGCGCCTGGCCTGAGATTATTTCCAAATAAAAGTTTTTAAAATTATAACCCTGAATAATCAGTAACATTTCAAATAATTTTTAGTATACTATTTTAAAAAGAAAAGATGTATACAATACATTTTAGAACGAGCTGAGCTAAAAAGCTTAAAATTTGAAGTTTTGAAGTTTAGAAGAAGTCTAGTCTTTGGTTCACTTCAAAATTCCTTTTCATGGAACCCTTCATTTCTTGAAAAATTTGAATGAATAAAATGTGACTCTGTGAAACTTTGTCATTGGCAACAGCTTTTGCCAGAATGATGCAAACAAATATTCTTCCATGCATGTTTCTGCAGATGCTTTTACATCTTGGTCCTAATCTCATAACACCTCCAGAAAGTACTGTTCCCACTTCACAGAAGAAGAAACTGAGACACAAAGGCCAACCCCCTACAACAAAGGCCAAATCTTTCCAAGAAACGTGGTAGCTCTGCTAGATCCTTTAAGGGGAAATATTTTTAAAGGCAGCCTCTTCCACAGGTGAAAGACGTCCCTATTGTTCTTTTATTTTTTATTTATTTCTTTGAGACAAAGTCTCGCTCTATTGCCCAGGCTGGAGTACAGTAGTGTAATCTCGGCTCACTGCAACCTCCACCTCCTGGCTTCAAGTGATTCTCCTGCCTCAACCTCCCAGTAGCTGGAATTATAGGCACGTGCCACCATGCCCAACTAATTTTCATATTTTTAGTAGAGACAGGGTTTCAGCATGTTGGCCAGGCTGGTCTCGAACTCCTGACTTCAAGAGATCTGCCCACCTTGGCCTTCCAAAGTGCTGGGATTACAAGCGTGAGCCACCATGCCCAGCCAATCCCTGTTGTTTTTGAACTACCCACAGAGTTACTTTCTGCTCACAAGCAGGGCTGTTTCTCACATGCCACCAGTTGAGACAATCCCCAGATCCTGTACGCAAGGAAGCCCTCCCTTACCTCTACACAATAACCAAAGCTGTGGAATATATTTTGGCTACTTCAAGTGATTCGATGCGAGGAAAAACTGAGTCAAAGAATAAGACAAAAATTCACTTGGCACCAGCTGACAACGCCTTCTCACCTCCCACTGACAAAGCCTCTTACGTCTTTCTCTTCCCTGCCCATTTGGCCTACCTTCTCACCCTATCACTTCCCTAAGATGCTCATTTCACCCAGCCTTCCCCGGCACACAATGATGGCAGACAGGGTGGTGTGAGCCTCGTGTATCTATGGCGCATTTCAGCATTTCAACAGACAATGTTTCAGGCTGACAGCTTAACCTCACCACTCACTGAAATCACTTGGGTCTCTCCAGGTTTGTCCAGGTTTTCAAAAACAGCCTCCTGTTTATCAGCTCGGACTTCAATGAGGTTTTGCTTGTAGTTAACAGTGAGGTTCCGCTCCCGGATGATCTCCTGCAGGGCATCTGCATACTTCTTAACCCCGAAAATGGCTCCAAGAGAAGTGTTGAAAATGATATTGGCCTTGGATCGCTTCCCTGTCTGAGAAAAATAAGAAAACCACCAACACCAAAGCATGACTCCAGCTGCCTTCTTTTTTAAATCTAGACAAGAATTAAAACCCTCAGCAGATATCTTGCTAGCTTTTGCCATCACTATACCCTGGCAGGGCGATGGGTAGACCAATCCACTGCCTCCTCCTTTTGTTCTGCCCATGACCTACAACTAAGTACCCACGTGAGTCGGGGGCTGTGGGCACTGTTCAACTGAAGGCCAGAGGTGACGGTTAAGTCCAGGTCAAGACAGAATAGAGCAGAATGGAATATTTATTCATATATTCATGTATTCGTTCACTTAATAAATATTTCACGAAGTTCTAGAGTTAGCCAGATACTGTCCTAGGTGCTAAGGGAATAGCAGTGAGCAAAACTGAGTTCCAGGGCGCAGTACCTCACGCCTGAAATCCCAGCACTTTGAGAGGCCGAGGCGGGCAGATCACCCGAGGTCAGGAGTTCAAGACCAGCCTGGCCACCATGGTTCAAGACCAGCCTGTCTCTACTAAAAATACGGTCGGGCGCGGTGGCTCAAGCCTGTAATCCCAGCACTTTGGGAGGCCGAGGCGGGTGGATCACGAGGTCAAGAGATCGAGACCATCCTGGTCAACATGGTGAAACCCCGTCTCTACTAAAAATACAAAAAATTAGCTGGGCATGGTGGTGTGTGCCTGTAATCCCAGCTACTCAGGAGGCTGAGGCAGGAGAATTGCCTGAACCCGGGAGGCGGAGGTTGCGGTGAGCCGAGATCGCGCCATTGCACTCCAGCCTGGGCAACAAGAGCAAAAACTCCGTCTCAAAAAAAAAAGAAAAAAAAAAAATTAGCTGGGTGTGGTGGCAGGCACCTATAATCCCAGCTACTCAGGAGGCTGAGGCAGGAGAATCACTTGAACTCAGGAGGCAGAGTTTGCAGTGAGCCGAGATTGCACCATTGCACTCCAGCCTGGGCAACAGAGTGAAACTGTCTCAAAAATAAACTAAAAAGAGCAACAAAACAAACAAAAAGAAAAACCCTGAGTCTCTACCTTCTTGGTATTGTTCATAGAAACCAATAATCTCTCAAATGCAAAGATCTTACTGCACTCGAAAGAGAACCTTCCTCTCAGGCCATCCAAGACTTGAGAGAAAAGAGTTACACAAAGGAAGTTTCCAGGACAGAAGGAACAGCTGGTTTCTCATGCTTCTCTTTGCTTGGCTCCTTTCAGGACTTGCTCACTCGATCTCACCATATGAAGAAGTTAGGTGGGTAAGTGCCACAAAATATTGTGCCAACCCTTTAGGACCCAGTATGAACTTTCTTGGAGTCAGAAATGATTATTGGGACTGTCTTTAATTCCACACCTCACAGGGTTGTTGCTGTTTACAGAACTCGGGGGAAGGTCTTGCCCAGTCCCAGCCTCCGTGCACACATCCAACCACTCCCCAGCCTGTTCTTCCCCACCCATCTTCCCATATGTCCCTGTACAGGACTACGGGCTGCCTGGAATCCTGCCACTGTCTCACGCCACACTTTGGTAAACTAAATGTCACACCCCAGGCAAGAGCAGGGAGGGCAAGAACAGCTTCCCCCACAAGTTCAAACCAGGTGTTCTTGAGCTACAGACACCTGCTCTTACACGGAGGGCATTTGGAGAATGCTGAGAACGACTCCTCCTGCCCAAACATCTCTTTCCATGAAGGGTTAAAGCTCTATGAGAGGGTGGATGTGGTGGCTAATGCCTGTAATCCCAATACTTTGGGAGGCTGAAGTGGGAGGATCACAAGGTCAGGAGTTCAAGACCAGACTGGCCAACATGGTGAAACCCCATCTCTACTAAAAAAAAAATATATATATATATACAAAAATTAGGTGGGCATGGTGGCTCGTGCCTGTAATCCCAGCTACTTGGGAGGCTGAGGTAGGAGAACTACTTGAACAGGGACCCAGGAGGCAGAGGTTGCAGTGAGCCGAGATCGTGCCACTGCACTCCAGCCTGGGCTACAGAGTGAGGTTCCATTTAAAAAAAAACAACAACAAAACCAAAAACAAAAAAAATGCTCTATGTGAACATTTTTTGCTTTTAAAATTGGCATTTTTGCCTATTATATTTTTTTAAATGTACACCAAAGGGAGAGAAAATATTCATGACCTTAAACTTGAGTGGAAGTAGTTGATAGCACTATGGATAAAAATGAGCAACCTGTAACTAACTGTCTAATTATATGGAAATATCTAAACAATCTCCAACATATCTCTCCAGTAGACTTTTATACACACATTTTAAAAGTATGTAACAAATACTATTTAATATTATGTAATACATCTAAATGTTGCATGTACATTATGACTGTAACCATATTTAAGAATACAGAGCTGGGCGCCGTGGCTCAAGCCTGTAATCCCAGCACTTTGGGAGGCCAAGGCGGGTGGATCATGAGGTCACAAGATCGAGACCATCCTGGTCAATATGGTGAAAACCCGTCTCTACTAAAAATACAAAAAAGTAACTGGGCATGGTGGCACATGCCTGTAATCCGAGCTACTCAGGAGGCTGAGGCAGGAGAATTGCCTGAACCCAGGAGGCGGAGGTTGCGGTGAGCCGAGATCGCGCCATTGCACTCCAGCCTGGGTAACAAGAGCGAAACTCCGTCTCAAAAAAAAAAAAAAAAAAAAGAATACAGAAAATAAGCTGGAAAGCCGTGTCAAATTGATAACTGCAGCTTTATTAAGGCAATTAGATTACGAGTGATTTACTCTTCTATTTTGTAAATTTCCAATTATGTAATTTTGTATATATGTAATGAAAATTTAGAAATAAAAAAAGGATTATGAGAGAGAGAAAATGGAATTCTTGCAATCAGTGAATTAGCACTGTCTGCCCTGCTCATCTGCATCCCTGGAAAGGAAGCATACCTTCCTGAAGTAGGCTTCTGATAAATACATGATCTTCTGAGGGGCCCCAGCACACTTCACCGGAGTATTTGGGAAGGTAAAGACGGCATTGCCCTCTTTGAAATCCTGCAGAGCTTTCCACGTCTTCTCTACAGTCTTAACTGAGTAATTCGACCCTATTTTGGGATGAGCAAAACCTTCAGGTAGGCCTTTAATCTGCAACAAAGCACACAAAAATTTTTTTAAACAAAAGCACAAATGTCTTTAGAGTCCTTGTTCTTTGCCATTTCTACAACCTTTCAAATATTTCAGTACCATCATTACCCTCCAATACCCAAGCTCCTGGCTCAGGCAGGTGGGTGAGGGTTCTAAGACCAGAAGTGTGGCACCTGTGGTCACCGGTCAAACTGCAGAATCGGCTCAGTCAGAAGAACCTTCCAACTCTCTGGCCTTGAGAATATAATTTGAATATAAACTTTCCCACCATCAGAGTGAGGACAAGACATCAGCCAGCCTTCCTTTTAGGAGAACCAGCTGCCTTACTCGAAAGAACAATTGGAAGGACCAATAGCCATTTATATCATCAAGAATAGGAAACTTAATTCACCCTTCATCAGGCTGTACCAGACCAAACTCTAGGGAAAGGAGTAAAGCCAGGTACCTAAAAACATGGACTTTAGAATCCCACATACCAGTTTGAGTCCTGGCTCTTCCACTTACTAGCATTGTGACCCTGAATAAATTACCTCAGACTTCTAAGTCAGTAGGTCTCCAAGTGTGGTCTTCAGACCAGCAGCATAAGCACCACCTGGGAATTTGCTAGAAATGCAGATTATCAGGCCCCACTCTAGACCTACTGAATCAGAAACTCTGGGGGTGGCCCCAGCAATCCGTTTAACAGGCCCTCCAGGTGATTCAGATGCACTCTCAGGTTTGAGAATCTTGCATTCACCATCTGTGAAATGGGGATAAGGTACCTGCTTCACAGGGTTGTGGGCAGAAGTTAATGAGGTCATGCATGTAAAGGACACATGTACATGGCAAGTATCCCATAAATGTTAGCTTATTACTGCCAATAAGATCAACTGGAGGGGCCACGTGCGGTAGCTCACGCCTATAATCCCAGCACTTTGGGAGACTGAGGCGGGCAGATCACAACATCAAGAGATCAAGACCATACTGGCCAACACGGTGAAACCCCGTTTCTATTAAAAATATAAAAATTAACTGGGCATGGTGGCACACTCCTTCTGCCTCAGCTTCCCGAGTAGCTGGGACTACTACTACTCTCGTGTAGTAGTCCCAGCTACTCGGGAAGCTGAGGCCGAAGAATTGCTTGAACCGGGAGGTAGAGGTTGTAGGGAGCCGAGATTGCACCACTGCACTCCAGCCTGGGTGACAGAGTAAAAAAAAAAAAAAAAAATCAACTGGATATCTATTATAAATGTTAGAAGGCTCATGGAGCACAATGAAGATGACACAGACTAAGTTAAAGAGATATAACCCTAGTTCTTAGCAAGAGCAGGTTCAACTTCAATAATCAAGAAACAGTCATCAAGATGGGCTGGTCCTTCAGAGCCTCCCCAGGCCATTCTCCGGGCCACCTCCAAAGTCACTCCAGATACCTATCTCTGAAGTCTCAAGAAACAGAATCCTCTCATCTCCTCAGTGGCCTGGGTTCATTACTTAGTCACACTCACTGTTTAAAGCAACTATTCCTCTGTTACTGTTCACCCGATACAGTTAGATAGTAGTAACATTGGCAGTCTCAATAATAATAACCATCATTGTTAATATAAAATAACCTTGCATTTTAATGTTTTCAAAGTTTCACATCAATGCTAACATTGGATATTCACCAGGTACCTCTGAGGGAAGCAAGGGAATATCATTAGCCCATAGAATAGATGGAGCCCTGCCCAGAATCTTAAAGAACCAGATGCCAAGGCCTCCGCCTACCTGCCTGGGGGTCTTCTCACAGGACCGGCATATCTTCTAGTTCCCAAAGCAAACCTCACTGTCCCAGAGATAAACAAGCAGTTGATGTCTTACCACCTTCATTATTTTTCTCTAATTTTAAGAAGCTGTCGTTTATTGAAGAGGTGTCATAAAGTGGTAACCAAGCTTTTTTTCAGGAAAACCTGTGTAAAGAGTGGTTTTGACCCCTCATTCAGTCCAAGTGGCTTCCCTGGGAATGCTGAAGCAGACAGAGGTAGAGAAGAGGGCAGAGAGGGAAAGGCAGAGTCAGGGAAAGTGGTGAGGTGTGACTCTCCCTTCGGCTTCCAGCAACAGGCTGGGAACTAGGGAGCTGTGGACTATCCTATCACACAGAGTAGACCGGCAGGCAGGACGGCCTGCTGCAGAGACCCTGTGAAGCTGGCCTGAGAAAGAGGCTGAGAGAGATGGACAAAAAGAGGTTGCCTCAGTCCAAGAGCTCCAGCCCTGCCAGAGGCCCACCTACATCCCTGCCCTAGTGTCTCAGAAACATCTCAGTATTTTCTTTTTTTTTTTTTTTTTTTTTTTTGAGGCGGAGTTTCGCTCTTGTTACCCAGGCTGGAGTGCAATGGCACGATCTCGGCTCACCGCAACCTCCGCCTCCTGGTCTCAGGCAATTCTCCTGCCTCAGCCTCCTGAGTAGCTGGGATTACAGGCACGCGCCACCACGCCCAGCTAGTTTTTTTGTATTTTTAGTAGAGACGGGGTTTCACCATGTTGACCAGGATGGTCTCGATCTTTCGATCTCGTGATCCACCCGCCTCGGCCTCCCAAAGTGCTGGGATTACAGGCTTGAGCCACCGCGCCCGGCAACATCTCAGTATTTTCAACAGGTTATCTCCACTTTTTATTTACGCCAACCTGAGTAGTTTCCTTGAATTTCAATCAGAGTCCCAAGTAGCACAGTGACCATGGTTAAGTTATTACATCCCCTTAGCCTCAGCTTCCTCATCTATTAAGTGGAGATAAAAATGCCTTTCTCACAAGCAGTTGTAAAGAATCAATTTTTGACTCCTGGCTGGGCGCAGTAGCTCATGCCTGTAATCCCAGCACTTCGGGAGGTTGAGGCAGGTGGATCACTTATGGCCAGGAGTTTGAGACCAAACTGGCCAACACAGTGAAACCCCATCTCTACTAAAAAAAAAAATAATAATATAAAACTTAGCCAGGTGTGGTGCTAGGCACCTGTAATCCCAGCTACTCTGGAGGCTGAGGCAGGAGAATTCCTTGAACCTGGGAAATGGAAGTTACAATGAGCCAAGATCACACCACTGTGACGTGGTTTGCTACAAGAGGCTGCTATGAACTCTGAGCACTGGCCTCTGCAGTCCTTCTTACATGACACTGGGGCTGTGGGAAGACAGTACCACAGAGATGCGTTGCCTTTCCTCGGCCAATACCGTGGGGGCTTTTTTGGAAGGGATGGACCTCTCGAAAGTAGTTGTAATAGGCACCTTTCTCCATATCGTCTCCTTGGTCGCTTGCCTGTCATTCTAACAGACTCATGGCCCATGGCACCATGACTTAAAATCATCTTACGATAGTCACAACAACTTGTTGCTTCTCTGAACTTTCCCACAACACATCCCAAGACATTTTCACTACCTTCCCCCAGATATGTCACAATTCAGGTTTATTTACATAGAAACACACTTCAAAGATGCTTACTGGGCCAACTCTGACCTTCCCGAAGCTCTTGACCCGGTTAGTACAGATGTTTCCTGTATTCCAACTATTTACCTGTAGTCCCCAACAAGCTTCTGGAAATGATAATATTTACCGATTTACTCCACTATGTTTTAGAAAATACACTTGAATCTCACAACTGTCGGATCACATCTGGCTCCCTAGCTTACTGAAAAGGGAGACCCGAGGAACTTCTGGGGGGCATTTCGGCTGCATCGTTACTTCATACTAAAAACCCAGCGTCTACACAACAAAACCCAGATGTCCCTCCAGCAACTGAGGAACTAACTGCTGGGGTTCCACCCCTTAAAGCAAGTGTCCCCAAACTATGACCCGGCCCGCGGGCCGCATGCGGCCCCCTGAGGCCATTTATCCGGCCCCCCACCACACTTCAGGAAGGGGCACCTCTTTCATTGGTGGTCAGTGAGAGGAGCACAGTATGTGGCGGCCCTCCAACGGTCTGAGGGACAGTGAACTGGCCCCCTGTGTAAAAAGTTTGGGGACGCCTGCCTTAAAGTCTGCTTTAAAATTTACAATCTAAATCCTACTCCAAAGGAAAATTTAATCTTCAATATAGCCAACTCAGTGTCACATAGAAAGGCAGCTTTCTTACAAATGTGGAAAGAAAACTGCTGTTTTGCAAGAATTATCATTAAGCATGAGCATGCTGAACTCTGATTAAAGCTTACAGCTAGAATATATCAGTATTATTATTGACAGACTGTTAGAGAAGGCTTCCTTAAAACTGTAAGAGAACTGCCAAGAAATCAAACCGTAAGATATTTTCTTAGAACCCCTTTCTTGTCAAATGAATGTAATAAACCAACTAAATGCAGCATTTGCTCAGCATAGATAAGCCAGCATAACACAGAAAGTTTCACACAGTACCTTCTCATAGTCCAGCTGGATTCCGAGAGCAATAATAAGATATCGGTAGGAGATCTGCAACACAAATAGACATTATTTTAGACCAGGACCTGAGAAACAGCAGCTCAAGGACTGACTCAGGCCCCAGATGTGGTTCCATGTGGTCTGAGGGAAGCAGGGAAATATTATTAGCCCATAGAACGGATGAGAAAGCTGAAGCAGAGCAAGGTTGGGAGTCCCACTCAGGTTCCCATTTTTTAATCTGAATGTCTTGGGGCTAGGGTAGGTGGGCAGACAGGAAGGGAGCGGTCCACTCGCCATCATGCCTTCTCTTGTCTATGCCTCACATCTCACTGCTTCACAAATATTTTATAACCTGCCTAGGCCCAGAAAGCTTGAGACAGCTATATGTTTACACAGTGAGAGGCCACAATTATTTGTACGGTACTTGTATTAACACTTTTTCATATTGAGAGGTAAGAAAATGGCTTCCTAATCTTAAAAGACAATCAACTGTCTAAAATCTATGGGGTAGGCCAGGCACAGTGGCTCACACCTGTAATCCCAGTATCATGGGAGGCCAAGGCAGGTGGATCACTTGAGCTCAGGAGTTGGAGAAAACCTCAAGAAGAAAACCTCAAACTTTCTGAATGACTTCAAGTTTTCAGGTCAGATGACCTAAACCCTCAGAAGCGGCAAAAGCCTATAGACAAGACTTTTGAGCAGTTACAGACAGCAGTGTAGACCCTGCCAGAAGGCTGAACATGTGCGAGTGTTCTCACATTACACAGGGGTCAGAGAGAGAAATTCTGACACCAACCCCTTAGTAAATAGGCTATTAATCCCTTGCAAAAGTCTAGGCTCAACTACTAAATAGACATCTATCTCATAGTAATTTTTTAAAAGATTACCCAGGCATGGTAGTGTGCGCCTATAATCCCAGCCACTCAGGAGGCTGAGACAGATAGTTTGAGCCCAAGAGTTCAAGGCTGCAGTGAGCTGTGATCTCGGGACTGCACTCCAGCCTCGGCAACAGAGCAAGGCTCTCTGAAGAGAGGAGGGGGGGGCAGGGAGGGGAGGGGAGGGGAGGGAAGGGGGGAAGGGAGGAGGATGGGAGGGAGGAAAGGCGGGAAGGGAGGGAAGGTGGAAGGAAGAGAAACAGAAACGGATAAAGGAAGAAAGCAAGAAAGAGAAAGAAAGAGAGAAAGAGAAGAAGGAAGGAAGGAAGGAAGGAAAGAAGGAAGGAAGGAAGGAAGGGAGGGAGGGAAAGGCACCAACATAGCTTCACAGGTGATAAGCCTGCTGCTTTCAATCGGTGATCAACAGTCAAGAACTGCTGGCATATAGTAGATACTCAATAAATACATCATTTTCCTTTTTATGTATTCTTTTAAAAATAACACCAACATTTATTGATTATTTGCTCTGTGCTAGGTGCTGTTTTAAGTGCTTCATATTTCTCTCATTTAACACTCACAACAACTTGATAAGGTAGCTAGGTACTATTATTATTATTCTTATTTTACAAATGAAGAAACAGACACAATTTGCTCAAAGGTATTTACCGAGCACCTTCTATGTGCAGATATTGTGCTAGGTCCTGGGCATAAAACAATGAAGAAGAAGGATACACTATCTGCTCCCCAGGAACTCCATCGAGTAAGTGAGACAGGCATTACAAGATAATCACACAAATTATTACTAAATCACAGAATGCTGTGATGGCATGACAAGGGGTAACCTGACCTAGTCTGGGAAGTCAAGGAAGGCTTGCCTGAAGGAGTCATATCAAAGCTAAAGATGAAGAGGGGTTAGCAAGAGGTAGAGGTGGAAGCAGCATGTGCAAATGTCCTGGGGTTAGAAAAAGACTGAGGCATTTGAGGAAATAACAGGCCAGTATGGCATGAGCAGGAACAAGAGGAGAATAGAACCAGGTGAAGTCTGGAGAAGGAGCCATGGCCAGTCTACACAGAGCCTTGAGATGTGTTTCAAACAAACACACCCCTGGATCAGGGAAGAGTCAGAGACACACTGAGTCTAGGTTTCAGCAATGCCTTCAGCTCAGTCTTTCACCTAGTGAATAAGGTGGGAAAGTATAAACTAAGAATGGAATGGACCAGACACAGTGGCTCATGCCTCCCCAACACTTTGGGAGGCCGACGTAGGTGGATCACCTAAGGTCAGGAGTTCGAGACCAGCCTAACCAACATGGCAAAACCCTATCTCTACTAAAAACACAAAAATTAACTGGGTGTGGTGGTACACACCTATAATCCCAGCTACTGGGGAGGCTTAAGCAGGAGAATCACTTGAACCCGGGAAGCAGAGGTTGCAGTGAGCCAAGATCGCACCACTGTACTCCAGCCTGGGCGACAGAGTGAAAATCCATTTCAAAAAAAAAAAACAGAATGAAACGATTTGGTCAATTGAATAATATTTGCTAAAGAATGCTGACTAATTTTGTGTAATCTAAAAAAGCTCTCTAGACTCATGTTACAGAATTAAAACCTTGAACTTATATGAAACTGTGAATAAGAGATAGGAAAAACTGCTAATGGAGTGACAGTCATAAATCCAAAAGACCCAGATAGGTTGGGAAGATGAACTAAAACCAGCAAGATGATTTCTCACATGAGATGTTACATGCTGATTTCTGATATCTGGCTATGAAGTAGTTTTGCTTCATAAAATCTCGGAAGAAAGTCCTCCTACATTGCACCAACTCCTTCTCTAGCCCTAAGATAAGGCACTACAACTTTCCTAAGTGTCCAGCTTTAAGAGTAATAGGTAGGATGCAGCAGTGAGAACACCTGCTAGCGCCTGTCATTCCCAAGAGATGAGTAAAGTATACGGTCCTTGAGATGAGCGTGAACTCAACCACAGAGGACTCTAAAGCTCTTCCTGTAGCTTGAAGGTATCCGAACAATCAGACAGGTCCTGCTCTACCAAAGAGATGGTGTGTGTGATACAGAAAGGTCTCCCGCCCTGTGTGCAGGAGGCTGGCAATGTAAGAGCGCCACCAAGCTCAACCTTGTGAACTGAGAACAATCTTGAGTGTAATTCAGTCCAGTCTCCTGGAGCCATTGAGTAAATAAGAAAGTTCTGAACTATTAACAGGGCAAAAGCCATATATAATTTTTTTTAATTTTTGAATAAAATAAATACATATGCATATATGTATTTGCTTATATATATTCATTTCTGCCTTTAGGTAAAATCAATTACAACTGCACTTTTTCGGGATGGGGGAAGCCTGACTTGATCATGGGTCATGTGAAAAGGGCCCAGAGATGTGCACTGACCTCAAGCCCAGTGTGAATCAGCACGGTGGTAACTGTCACTAAAAAGGCAAATGCTAACTTAGGCAACATGCGATATGGGAGAGAATGGCTCCACTCTATTCTGGGCTGTTCTATAAAGTTCCTTCTCTTCCAGGCACCTCTTTCATGCAGCACTAACAAGCCAGATGGTGTCCAAAGCAGAATAAAGAGGGTGCTGGAAGGACTGGAAACCATGAAATGTGAAGAAGAATTGAGGGACATGAGGATGGGAGGACACATCTACCTAAAGAGAAAATGTACATAAAACAGAAGAGCCACCTTCAAATAGCTGAAGGGTTTCTCCACAGAAAACGGAGAAGACGTTTTTCTCTCATGCACAGGACAAAACAAAGAATAAAAGTATTAAGAAAGTATTAAGTATATTAAAAAGAACAACATCCTGGGTGTCCAAGACAGAATACAAAAAAGGTTACAGGAAGGTGGATTCTGGCTCAGTAAAGACAGAACTTTCATATAACCCACCTGTCTAAAAATATGAAGACCTAATTTATCAGAGAACTCCTTGGTCATGGACTATGTAAACACCAAGCTATTTTAACTTTAATCCACCACCTCCATGTGCCCCAATACCAATTAGCTCCAAATCAGCTCTATTTTTTTCCATGAATAACCATCCTGTTCTAACATACTACATAATTTACTTATTATGTCTATTGTTGATTGTATGTTCTCCCTGACTAGAATATAATGTCCAGTTCAGTAAGGGATTTTGTCTGTTTCTCTTCATTCATGTATTCTTAACGCCTAAAACTGCACCTAGCTTATAGTAGATGCTTAATAAATATTTGTGGACTGAATGAATGAATGGAGGCCAGAAAGCCAAGGATCATAAATGCTATACAGCAGGTACTCTTTTTTTTATTTTTATTTTTGAGACAGAGTCTTGCTCTGTCACCCAAGATGGAGCACAGTGACACAGTCACAGCTCACTGCAGCCTTGAACTCCTGGACTCAAGTGATCCTCCCACCTCAGCCACCCAAGTAGCTAGAACCACAGGCACACACCATCACACCTAGCTAATTTTTTAAATGTTTTTGTAGAGACAAGTCCTCACTACGTTGCTCAGGTTGGCCTCGACCTCCTATGCACAAGGATTCCGCCTACCTCAGCCTCCCAAGGTGTTGGGATTACAGGTGTGAGCCACCACGCTCAGCCAAAGCAAGTACTCTTGATCAGGGTCCAGGGAAAAGCTACAGAAAATTTCTGAACTCCCTAAAAGCAAATGCAAAATCTGGTACATATGTGCATTTTTCTAGAGAGGGCTTTCATCTGGTACCCAGAAAGATCCATGACCCAAAAAAAGCTTAAGAATGCCTCAGCAGGCCAGGTGTGATGGCTTACTCCTATAATCCCAACATTTTGGGAGACTGAGGCAGGGGGATCACTTGAGGTCAGGAGTTCAAGCCAGCCAGGCCAACATGGTAAAAGCTCATCTCTACCAAAAAATACAAAAATTATCCAGGCATGGCTACATGTTGCCTGTAGTCCCAGCTACAGGAGAGGCTGAGGTTGGAGAATAGCTTGAACTTGGCAGGTGGAGGCTGCAATGAGCCGAGATTGAGCCACTGCACTTCAGCCTGGGAGACAAAGTGAGACTCTGTCTCAAAAAAAAGAATGCCTCAGCAGATGAATCTCTGTTGGAGGGAAGGTTTGGACTTGAAAACGTTTTAGATCCTCACCAACTCTGATTTTACAATTCCGTGAAAATGCCAGAGTCACCAGTTGAAGGAAGAAGACACAGAGGATTAAGACCAATAACACCCTGGGAGCCCCAAAACCACAGGAACCTGGAACAGGTCAGAGCACCGTGGCTGCCCTGCCTGCCCGTGTCCTGGGCTCAGCAACAGGTAAGGGAAAGGAAGCTGCAGATGGCTTCTAAGCAGCTTTTCCACTGTCCTGCTCTTATCCCCTCATTCAAACATGGGGCAGCTGCTGCTGAAAAGCTGTGACCCCTGAGAGGTGAGGGTGGGAGACTTCTAAAAGGTGCTGAGCAGTTGTGAGCCTCCAGCTTTGGCAACAATTCTCCTTAAGGCTGGCAATGAACTTCAGAGTCCCAGGATTTCCCTACAGCTCTGGCAGAGCGCCCCCTAGCGTGGATGGATAGATATTTTTCCAGCATCCTATTGCTCTGGGAGGCTGGGTGTCAAGAGAAAATCCAGGTGCTTCAAAAAATAGAAAGAGGAAAGTGCTTGCTATTGTAACATGTAGCAACATATGAACAAATGGTTCAATAAACATTCAGGTGAAAGATGCTATACTAAGCAATGGGGTGTACAGTGGGTGTTCAACAAATACTCATCTTAGTTGTTTATTAACTCGACATCACTCAGTCCTTCCATCTATCCTCCACTTACCACACACCCTGCCATCTTGTGCAGTATTCAACACACATACGTACATATGCACACATGCATAGATACACTGCTCTTTCAACACAAGGCTGTCCAGTGTAAGATGCTTGCATATTGGGCCAGGTGTGGTGGCTCACACCTGTAATCCCAGCACTTTGGGAGGCCAAGGCGGGCAGATCACAAGGTCAGGAGTTCAAGACCAGCCTGACCAATATAGTGAAACCCTATCTCTACTAAAAATACAAAAATTAACTGGGTGTGGTAGCACGCACCTGTAATCCTAGCTACTTGGGAGGCTGAGACAGGAGAATCACTTGAACCAGGGAGGCAGAGGTTGCAGTGAGCCAAGATCGTGCCACTGCACTCCTGCCTGGGTGACAGAGTGAGACTCCATCTCCAAAAATAAAAATAAAAAAAAAATACACACACACATTAAAAAAAAAAAAGATGGTTGCATATTAATACAAGCCCTCAGATTAACAAAAAGTCCCAAGGCCCCAGTAGTTACCTCCTTGCCGTTGTCTGTGTGAATGCAGTTCTTGTCTGGGTTCAACTCAACCACTCTAGCTTTGATCCACTCTACACCAGATGGAATCACACTCGCTGTGGGGCGGCCAGAGGAGGACAGCTGTTTGGCACCAGCACCCACCAGTGTCCAGATTGGCTGGTAGAAATGTCTCTAAAAAGCAAAGTATTTGAAGATTTATTGCAATTTGATGCTGATCAAAAAGGGCCATAGCTAACAGCATGAGCTAGATTCTCTCAATTACTCCCTCCTGGCCCTTAGAGCATTGTATGGAAAAGTCTCCACAAAGTTAGCTCCCCCTAGTAGACATCTCCTATTATGGGGAGCTCTGAAGGATGGTCATTCAACACAAGAATTCTTCCAAGACTGTCGAAAAAGCTATAAACTATCTTTAGTGACCACTGCATTATTTATTGCTGAAAGTTGGTTTGGTATTTAAAATGTACATCCTATATACACATGCATATCCATACATTTATTATGGGTACTTTATGTGAACAAATACTTTAAAAATTAAGCCCAGCAGCCCAAATATGGTTCCTCAAGAGCATGTAGAGACAGCGGTAAGTTTGGAAAGTTTAAAGCCACTTCCAGGGATCCTCTAAACTTCATTAACTTCCAACTGTTTTTCCTAAGCCCAATGAGGGCTGTGTTTACTGATCAGCCCTTCTTCTACTTTCTCAGAGATGCAGAGATTTCACACCCAAAAACAATACGTACCAGATCCTATTCTACAGTGCAATGAATACTCGAACTTTCATTATTTTCTGGAGTTTTCTTGCTTCAGATGGTCCATTGTTTTCTCTACAGTCTCGCCCTATCACTCAGGCTGGAGTACACTGGCGTGATCTCAGCTCACTGCAACCTCTACCTCCTAGGTTCAGGTGATTCTCTTACCTCAACCTCACAAGTAACCGTACCATCACACCTGGCTCATTTTTGCATTTTTAGTAGAGATGGGGTTTCACCATGTTGCCTAGGCTGGTCTTGACTTCCTGACCTCAGGTAGTCTGCCCGCCTCAGCCTCCCAAAGTGCTGGGATTACAGGCGTGAGCCACCGTGCCCAGCAACAGATAGTCCACTCTTGATCTAAGTTAGTGTGAAAGTTCTGGGAATAGGGGCAAAGGGCAGACTTGTTTAATGGCCTCTAAGAATTCCAATCCACTTGGAGTAGACTGGGTACCAAGAGCTCTCGATGTTGCCAAAATGCCTCAAAGTGGCTGGCCAGCATTGCCAAAACCCACAGAGAGGTGAAGAGGACACAGGAATGACTTTGCAATCTCTCTACAATCAATAATATGATCCAAGAGGAGGGAGAGGTCTCCAGTTATAAGAGCTCATCACTGGCCAGTTTATCTTGAACAGTAAGAGGAGCAAAAACACAAGCACAGATTTTATTTTTAGACTATGAACATCAGCTTCAGCTATCACTAAACCAGACTCAGCAGGGAAAGTACCAAGCCTGGGGCTCTGGTGGCTCCTTCCAGAAATTCCTGTCCTGCACTTCCTCACAGGGCAGGACAAACTTGATTTTGGCCACCGAATTGTGCCCTGCTCCCAGAAGAGCCAGTCTCCTTATAAGGAGAAGCCCGACTGGAGACCTGCCCATGCACTGGCTAAAATACAACATACACCGGAAAGAGGGGCCACCTGATACAGCTCTCAGACCACTTCCGTGTAAGTGATGTTCCTGAATTGAAGAGATGCCGCTTTAAAAAGGAAAATGATAGACACTGCCCCCAAGTTTCCTCTCAAATCATGGCCCTGGGGAACATCATCCCCTACTGGGAATGAGTCTTGGACAGGAGTACGCCTTCTTTGTCGTGTCCTCCCTCTGAAACAGGGACACAGCTCCCAACCGGCACATGCCTAGTTCCATGGGAAACATGAGGCAAAACACCACAACCCTTGAAGACTTTTCTGAAGCTTTTGGACAATCTTAATATGTTTTTTGTGAGACAGTGCCTTACTCAGTGTTCCCTCCTAGTGCCAGCTACCTTTTCTCCCTTGCAATCTGCCCTTGCATTCACATTTCTAAGCCCACTGACAGCTTCTCAGAGGTCTCCCGGCTCCGCAGCTCATCCTCCCTTCTACAGAAGGCAGCAGATAGGAAAGGGCAGCAGCCATTGATTTTCCTCTGGGCAGGAGGGTGGCATCGGGAGAATGTCGTGGGTTGAACCGTGTCTCTCTCAAAGAAGGATGTTAACGTTCTAACCCGAGTGCCCGGGAATGTGACCTCATTTGGAAAAAGCATCATTGCAAATGTAATCGAATTAAGATGAGGTCATTCTTGAATAGAGTGTGCCATAAATCCAATGACTGGTGGCTTTATAGGAGGGTCGTGTGAAGACACAGGGACACAGAGACACACAGAGAATGTCCTGTGAAGATGGAGGCAGAGAAGGGAGTGGCACAGCTGTAAGCCAGGGAGTGGCAAGGATTTCAGGGTAAACACCAGAAGCCGGGGAAGGGGCATGAGACAAATTCCCGTCCATCCCTCTCACCCAGGCTGCAGAGGGAGCGCGGCCTTGCCCATAGCTTGGCTTCATACTCCTAGTGTCCAGAAGTGTGAGGGAATAAATGTCTGTTGTTTTAAGCCACCCAATTTGTAGTGATTTTTTATGGCAGCCCTAAGAAACTAATAGAGAGGAGAACACTAAAAGCCAAGAGATCTGTCGTCCCTCTCTCCTTCCCCCCACTTTCTCCCAGTCCTTTTGGATGAGCTGCTTTCTGTGCCCAGGAGAAGCACTAACGTGGGCACATGAAGACCCACTGCTTGATAGTCATGCTCAACCCCGGAACACACACACAGGTGCACACACACACACACACACACACACACATACACACACACATATACACACACACGTGCACACACACCCAGGCACTCAAAAGGAGAGGCTTACCTCACTGGGCTCAACAACAGCCACATTCTCTGCACCCACTTTCCTCTTCATGCGGGCGGCCATGGTGATCCCACCACTGCCCCCACCCAGCACCAGCACCTCATAATGGTTCCTGGCTGCACAGCTGGCCCCTGTGTGTAGCTGAAGGGGGCCGACCTGCTGAGTGCCCAACCTGAGCAGGCAGGTAAAGAGCTGGGCACGGGGCCCCGACACCAGCGGCACCATCTTCAGGGAGGATCAGGCTGGAAGGGAAGAGACAGAGCTATGAATGCCAAGGTAGAAACTATCATGTTATTGAAGCCTTTTCTTTCCAGGAGGAAAGGAGGCTGGCATCTGGCCCCTCCAGCTGCCTCCAGCTGGTCCCCATTCTCTCTCAAGACCACTTCCCCCACTGGATATGGTCCCAAGGTCTCCCGAGAGCACCCGATTGGTACTCCATTTCTCCCCTTCCTGCTACGTTGAGGCCATCAAGGACTTTGTTTGAATCAGGTTCCCGAACTCTTTAAGTCCTTCCTAATAATCTGCCTATACCCATCCTTGTCCATCCATAAGATCTAGGGCACCATCCGGTTGTATCCAGCTGTCAGCCCATTCTCCACCAAGACACACTCCCCAATTCTTTCTTTGGGTTTTCAGTCCATCAAAACGGATATATAAGTCCACAAACAGAGACCTGCAACATTCCTTGCAGTAAAAGGCACCTGAGACCTTGCTGAAACAGAAACTGTCTAGCAAGAAGCCCACCTTCTGCAACTCAGAGTGCCCAGCAAGGCAATCAAGGCCTCAGCCCCCATCCAGGGGCCTCCGGGCTCTGTTCGCCCAGGGAAATACGAAGTAATCAAATCACTAGCTACAGACATGCAGGTGAAGGCCCTCCACACCTCTAGCAATTTCAACCAGATGATTTTAGAAAGCCATAAAAGGAGCCCTGCCTGGTATCATAAAGTTATATTTGATAGAAGGAATCTGCACATGCTGCTGACCAGTCTTTTATTACATCCAATTCAGTAAACAACTTCTCCTTAATAGTTCCTCCAAGGGACTCACTTTACCTTTAAGAAATCCTGTTTGTACTCTGAGCAGTTAGTGGTTTGGCAGAGAGGAAATTAAGGCTTCCCCGAAACTGACCTTTGCTTTACCCCACGTACAAAGCTGGCCTGACGTCCAGGACCCCATTCACTTATCAAACTTCAAGGGCCCCAACTCATGACATCTGCCTCCCTGGGTATAACAGTGCCCCAGATCCTACCGCCAAGTCCAGTTCTTTGGGTTCAACACTGCTCCAAGAACCCTTTATTAAAATGCAAGTGTCCAGCTGGGGATTAACACGTCTA
Source organism: Saimiri boliviensis (assembly GCF_048565385.1). Classification (NCBI taxonomy): domain Eukaryota; kingdom Metazoa; phylum Chordata; class Mammalia; order Primates; family Cebidae; genus Saimiri; species Saimiri boliviensis. The sequence continues at coordinate 80,636,447 of NC_133450.1, forward strand.
GCTGCTAAGGTTACTAACTTCTTAATGAAATGACTTAATTATATCATTTCACCTCCGACTGGAGGAGAGGAAGGCTGCACAAGGGGATTAGAGAAAGCTAAGAGGGCAAAGGGGCTATAAAAAGAAGGAAAGGCCTTGGCAAGGGGGAAAAATGATAGGGAATGGAAAAGAGGAGCAGAGGAGCCTTTGACCCTTCATTTCCATTTCCAGGAATCTAATCTAAGGACATAACCTCTAATACTGAGGAAGAAAAACCTTTACAAAGATGTTTCTCACAAATGTATTCATAATCCGGTCACCCCTCTGTTAATTGGTTTGTGGATTATGGCTAATTATGTCCTGGGGACAGAAAAAAAAAACTGCAGGCTCCACACAGGCCAGGGAAGGCTTAGGTCACCACTTTAATACCGGGGCAGAGAGCAATCTGAATATCAAAACAGTAGGGAAAAGTTAACTAAAATATGAAACACAAGATGATTTATGCAGTCTTTTACAATTATGTTCATAAAGAATATACAGGCCGGGCATGGTGGCTCATACCTGTAATCCCAGCACTTTGGGAAGCCAATACAGGCAGATCACCTGAGGTCAGCAGTTCAAGAACACCCTGGTCAACATGGTGAAATCCTGTATCTACTAAAAATAGAAAACTTTTTAGCCAGGCATGGTGGTGTGCACCTGTAATCCCAGCTACTAGAGAGGCTGAGGCATGAGAATTGCTGGAACCCAGGAGGCAGAGGTTGTAGTGAGCCTAGATCATGCCACTGTACTCTAGCCTGGGTGACAGAGTGAGGCTCTGTCTCAAAAAAAAAAAAAAAGAATATATAAAATGTTTACATAGTGACCAGGATACAAATTAGAAATGCAATATTCTCTCAACTATGTAAGAAAAAATGTACTGAAAAAAACAAAGCCAAAATCTTAACACTGGTAAATGGTTTTCTCTGGGTTTTAGAATCACAAGTGATTTCTATTTCTTCTGCTTTTCTGTATTTTATAAAAGTCTTTACTATACACATAACATTTTAGTTATGGATGCTGGCTGGGCATGGTAGCTCATATCTGTAATCCCAGCACTTTAGGAGGCAGAGATGGGGGGATCACCTGAGCCCAGGAGTCTGAGACCAGCATGAACAACATGAGGAAACCCATCAAAAAAAAAAAAATTAGCCAGGCATGGTGGTGCACACCACTTCATTGCTACATTCTTACAAGATGAAACACACTTAAAAATCCAGGCTGGGTACAGTGGCTCATGCCTGTAATCCTAACACTTTGAGAGGCCCAGGCAGGAGGAATGCTTAAGGCCAGGAGTTCAAGACTAGCCATGGCCAAGAAGGCGAAACCCCATCTCTACCAAAAATACGAAAAAAAAGGTCCAGGCGCAGTGGCTCACACCTGTAATCCCAACATTTTGGGAGGCTGAGGCAGGTGGATTGCCTGAACTCAGGAACTGGAGACCAGCCTGGGCAACATGGTAAAACTCCGTCTCTAGTAAAATACAAAAAAATTAGCCAGGCACGGTAGCATGTGCCTGTAGTTCCGGCTACTCAGGAGGCTGAGGCAGAAGAATTGCTTGAACCCAGGAGACAGAGGTTGTGGTGAGCCAAGATCAGGTCACTGCACTCCAGTCTAGGTGACAGAGCAAGACTGCATTTCAAAAAAGAAAAAAGAAATTAGACGGGTGTGGTGGCACATGCCTGTAGTTCCAGCTAGCCTGGAGGCTGAGGTAGGAGGTTGGTTTCAGTCCAGGAAGTGGAGGTTGCAATGAGCCAAGATCATGCCATTGCATTCCAGCCTGAGTGACAGAGCCAGACCCCATCACAAAGGAGAAAAAAAAAATAGTCTGGGCAGCCGGGCGCGGTGGCTCACGCCTGTAATCCCAGCACTTTGGGAGGCCAAGGCGGGTGGATCACGAGGTCAAGAGATCCAGACCATCCTGGTCAACATGGTGAAACCCCGTCTCTACTAAAAGTGCAAAAAATTAGCTGGGCATGGTGGCACGTGCCTGTAATCCCAGCTACTCAGGAGGCTGAGGCAGGAGAATTGCCTGAACCCAGGAGGCGGAGGTGCGGTGAGCCAAGATCACGCCATTGCACTCCAGCCTGGGTAACAAGAGCGAAACCCCGTCTAAAAAAAAAAAAAAAAAAAAAAAAAATAGTCTGGGCACAGTAGCTCGTGCCTGTAACCCAGCACTTTGCGGGGCCAAGGCAGGTGGACCACTTTAGGTCAAGAGTTCAAGATCTGCCTGGCCAACACGGTGAAACTCAATCTCTAATAAAAATTTAAAATTTAGCTGGGTGTGGTGGCACATGCCTGTAATCCCAGCTACTTGGGAGACTGAGGCAGGAGAATCTCTTGAATCCGGGAGGCAGAGGCTGCAGTGAGCCAAGGTCATGCCACTGCACTCCAGCCTGGGTGACAGAGTAAAACTCTGTCTCAAAAAAAAAAAAAAAAAAATTGCCCATGTCCCACCTTCTCATCCGCCTTACTCCAGTAACTCTAAAAAGTGAGGCCAGGCATGGTGGCTCATGCCTGTAATCCCAGCACTTTTGGAGGCCAAAGTGGGTGGATCACCTGAGGTCAGGAGTTTGAGACAAGCCTGGCCAACATGGTGAAACCCTGTCTGTACCAAAAGCAGAAAAAATTAGCTGGGTGTCGTGGCAGGTTCCTGTAATCCCAGCTACTTGGGAGGCTGAGGCAGGAGAACCAATCACTTGAACCCGGGAGGTGGAGACTGCAGTAAGCCAAGATTGCGCCACTGCACTCCAGTCTGGCAACAGAACAAGACTGTCTCAAAAAAAAGGAAAAGAAATAGAAAATCAATAAATAAGGTAAATTAGCTTTCATTTACCAAATAACATATGCAATATATTTTATAATTAAATAATATTATGCTTTTAAGTTAGATAAAAATTCCTCTATTAATTCTAAATTAATTGAGTGCCTCCTTCAAAGGATCGGAATGAATGCTTTGATATGACTGCAGTCTAACCGTAGAAGAAAGTCCTGCTGATTGAAAGATAAGGCAGCTGACTGGGCATCCCCTACTTTCATCACTGGCTCCTGGTTCCAGACCCAGTCTGGACAAGTCTTTGGGACTTCATACCTTTCCACTGCAGCCCTTCCTGGACCAGCAAGACAGTCTGCCAGTGTCAAAAGCTTGCTAATCTTATATCACATGACATGGTTTGTGAGCAGCTAGGGCACCTGGCAGAGTTCAAACTGAGCTGCTGGCTAAATAAGAATTATTCAGATCGTTTTTTTTTTTTTTTTTTTTGAGGCGGAGTTTCGCTCTTGTTACCCAGGCTGGAGTGCAATGGTGCGATCTCGGCTCACCGCAACCTCCGCCTCCCGGGTTCAGGCAATTCTCCTGCATCAGCCTCCTGAGTAGCTGGGATTACAGACACGTGCCACCATGCCCAGCTAATTTTTTGTATTTTTAGTAGAGACGGGGTTTCACCATGTTGACCAGGATGGTCTCGATCTCTTGACCTCATGATCCACCCGCCTCGGCCTCCCAAAGTGCTGGGATTACAGGCCTGAGCCACCACGCCCGGCCTTCAGATCGTTCTTAATGAAAGATCCACCAAGCCAAGGGTTGTCATCAACCCTTCAGCTATTTTTTATTTTGAGGACACAGTGTGTCTTTGACTTCCAACTGTTTTCTCTCAAGCCCAGGCCAGGCTGGGCCCACTCTGCTTTGAGTTTCAATAACCACAGGGTCAACCTTTAACCAACCACCTTTGTAGAACACTTCCAAAATCAAAGAGAAAAACAGACAACAAAGAGTCTCCAGCTCTTGTCGCCCATCCTGTTCCTCCTGCCAGACCCAGCCCAAGCTTACTTACTATGAGCTGTCGGTACTGATCTCTATAGCTTCCAGTCTCAGGGCACGAGTGAGCACTCCGTACACAGTGCAGGTCAGGCTTACACCTGGTGCCCAGCTGGAGGGACTGCCGGGACACTCCTCCTCCTCAGCTAGATCCTCCCACTTGGGCTTTCTGGGAGTATTTAATTAAGTCAGTCCTAATGTTATCATCAGTTATTTATGCCTCTTAAGTAAATATTTTCTTGTTTCAAACCCAGAAGATAGAATTTGGTAGGAAAACAATTATCACCGCAATAAAAACTAACATTTATTTAGTGTTTACCAGTTGTACTCGTGCTGTCTCAAAGACTCCTCATAACTTTCTAAGTAGAATCCTCATTTTACAGATGATAAAACTGAGGGTTTGAGTGGAGGTAGAGAACTCACCTAGGGTCACATGACTAAGCAATGGAACTTAATTCAAACTAATAATTCAGGAAAACGCATATAAACAGAAATTAGTGTATTGTATTGTATTACTTTTGAGACAGTCTCGCTCTGTCGATCAGGCTAGAGCTCAGCAGCGTGACCTCCGCTCACTGCACCCTCCACCTCCGGGGCTTAAGTAATTCTCGTGCCTCAGTCTCCCCAGTAGCTGGGATTACAGGTGCCCACAACCACACCCAGTTAATTTTTCAACTTTCAGTAGAAGCAGGGTTTCACCACATTGGCCAGACCTGTCTCAAACTCCTGACCTCAAGTGATCTGCCGGCTTTGGCCTCCCAAAGTGCTGCAATTTACAGGTCTGAGCCACTGAGCCTGGCCCATGCTACTTTAAATTTGAAGGAAAATAAAATTCAAGCTGGGCACAGTGCCTCATGCCTGTAATCCCAGCACTTTGGGAGGCCGAGGCGGATGCACCTCTTGAGGTCAGGGGTGAGAGACCAGCCTGGTCAACAGGGCAAAACCCCATCTCTACTAAAAATACAAAAATTAGCCAGGCGTGGTGGTATGCTCCTGTAATCCCAGCTACTAGGGAGGCTGAGGCAAGAGAATCACTTGAACCCGGGAGGAGGTGGTCACAGTGAGTGATTAGCTCACTGCACTGCAGCCTAGGTGACAGAGCTAGACCTGTCTCAAAAACAAGCAAACAAAAAGTTAAAGTAGCTTGGCTGAATCCCATGGAGTAGGGTGGGAGGTGAGAGGGAACATATGTTTGTTTTGTTTTGTTTTGTTTTTGAGACAGAATTTCACACTGTCACTCAGGCTGGAGGGCAGTGGCATAATCTCGGCTCACTGCAACCTCCACCTCCCAGGTTCAAGAGATTCTCCTGCCTCATTCTCCTGAGTAGCTGGAATTACAGGTGTCTGCCACAACACCCAGCTAATTTTTATATTTTTAATAGAGATTGAGTTTCACCATGTTAGCCAGGCTGGTCTTGAACTCCTAATCTAAGGTAAAATACCCACTTCGGCCTCCATGTTATTAAATTTTAGCTTACTAAACAACCTGAAAAGAAGGAAATTAAGTTTTTTTGGCAGAGAAGGGCAAGGTACAGTCATAGTAACTGATTTAATTTTTTAAAGAGTCTTTATATTTTAGAAATATGCACTGAGACTCTTATAGTTGAAATGATTTGGAATTTCCTTAAAAATATTTCAGGAGGTATAAGTGGGTAGGGATGTAGGTGAAACAAAATGGGCCATGAGTTGGCAATAATTTGCAATCAACGGATGGATATATATGAACATTCCTTGTGGTAGTCTATTTTTGTACATGTTTGATGAAAGTTTACACAATAAAAAGTTAAAATGAGTTAATGAATGAAAAATCAAAAAACAGTATGTCAGAGTGGGCACGAGTTTTGCCCTTTAGTCACTGAAATGTTAAGGTTTGGGCATATTTTAACAACAGAAAGATATCAGCAATACAAGTAACAGCAACACAACTTATAATCGTACAGCCTCCCTTGTGCATAGAGCTTTACAATTCACAGGGCCCAAACCTGAGCCCACACTGCAAGCACTGATGTCACTTTACAAATGGGGAAACTGAGGTTCCAAGAGGCAAGGTCACTTAAGGGTTTCACACAATGCACCAGCAGCAGGGCCAGAGCTAGAATAATTCTTTTTCTGAAGAGCAACTTTTTCTGAATATCCTTTGTGGCAGCAATTTGCAGGCATTAGAAGGAGCTAGCAATTCAGAGAGGGAGCAAGTCCCAGTCTGGACCGTCCAGCTCCAGATCTTAGGACGGCCTCTCTGCTGGAATGGCACAGAATGGAAGAGTCCTGCATCCCTGGGTTGCCCCACATACTTCTCCTAGAGGGGCAGGCCTCTAAGCAGGGGCAGATCTGGGTTCTACGGGCATTGATGCCTATACAATTTGGGGCTTCAAATTTGGGATTTCATAACCCAAAATTACAAATACAAAATTAGATATAATATTTAACATGTATTTTGAATGAGAAAGTAAATCACAACAAATACCTGGATCCCTGGTGAGTCAGGACCCTCTGTTCTGAGATCTCCTTTAGACAATTCATCAGAAATACAAACATAGCCATGCTTGCTAGTTACAACCTGGCTACCTCCTGTAATATGCGAAAACTCCCTGCACCCACAGCCAATAAAGGGTCAAAACAATATTTAACTGGAGGAGGTGAAAGGAACAAGGGAGGCAACTAAAGCAAACATCATCATTTCCCTGTTACATGAAGGACATTCCTGGAAACTGGCTCACAAGATTATGGCAGCTGAGTCCCAAATCTGCGATCAGCAAGCTGAAGACCCAGGAGAGCCTATGGTACAGTTTCACTCTCAAGGACGGCTCAAGACACAGGAAACCCTTGTTCCAGTTGAGTCTCAAGGCAGGAGACCATCCGACGTCCCAGCTCTAAGGCACTCAGGCAGGGAGGGCTGATTGCGTTTCATTCACGGGAGTGTTGGCCTTTTCCTTCTGTTCAGGCTTTCGATTGATTGCGTGATGCCAACCCACATTGGGGAAGACAATCTGATTCACTCAGTCTACCCATTCAAATGTTAATCTCATCCAGAAACACCCTCACAGACACACCCTGAATACCATTTGAACAAATTTCTGGGCATCCCATAGCTCAGTCAAACCAGAACATAAAATTAACCATCACACCCTCTGACTTAAATTGTAAGAAGGCAGGTCTAAATGTGGAAATATCTCGAAAAGGACATTGTTACTGTCACCTGATTAGCACGACTTTGTGTGCCAAGAAAATGTCAAACATTAGCCCATAAATGAGATCCTTAGCAAAATCTCATCTTAATCTGAAATACATGCAAGTAATGTGCTCAGTAATATTTACAGCACACATAAATGGCACTGCATTAGATACTTCACGAAACCAGGAAGGCAACTGTTTCCCCTTCCTGTAAATATTCTGAGTACTTCTGTATTAATGATGTTTTTCATTGCCTGTACTTTTTTGTGGTTTGACATTTTGGGGCCTTGCTAATCCCAGAAAGACTGCCCTTCCCAGGACTAGCTAACTCTTAAGAGATGGTAAATGGCTTGCCTGACTTGCCTGTGAGCACGCCTTTGGTATACAAACCAACTAATCCAGAGCCATACTCTGAACCACCTCCTCTATCTGGCTTTTACACTCCAGGAGGTCATTTTCCTCTGCCCTGAATATTCCAGGGCCAGACATTGAACAATTACGACTCCCGGTAGCCCATGCACCCTGGAGCGCTCCAAAATTATTTAAACTAGCCAACCCCAAACCTGGCCAGCCCTTTCCTCTGCCTCACAATACAGTCTTTTGCCTGTTCTTTCCCCTGACTTTTTCTGCCCCCTGACCTATGCAGGTGCTTTCCCATATGGCCCCATGGGGGCTGTTATGTCTCCTGTTTCTAGGAACTGTCTGTAAAAGCTGCTTCCGTCATGCCAGTCACCTCCTGATCTGTTGGCCTCAGCATACCTGATTAAAACAAATCCCAGGTACATCGTAATACATCTAGATTAAAATGCATGTGCCAAACTATTCAGTCAGATGGAAGCTTTTACATGTTTAACACATTTTTGTTCGCTGATTCTCCTTACATGTCCACTCAACTGACAGGTGGCATTTAAAATGCAATTTAATTACAGATTACCAAAGAATGTTGCCTTTATGTGGGTGATTGGGCTAAATTGTTGCAACAAAGTAACCTAGCTACAGTTTGAGTTTTGAATGCAGTAGCCACTCTAGAAGCTGCACCTGGCCTTCCTTTCCTCTGTCATATACTATCCTCCATTCTATGGAAACTGAAGATACCTTCTGCACCAAGAAACATCTCCACATCTATTTTATCCATTTAACCTTGATAAAGGAGGGCATCAGCCAGAATTGCTCAGAAAGGAACGTAAGAAACGAGTTTTCTGCACAGTCTAATTCTATGTGCAAATTCAGGTTTATGCCTACACTGAATTTGTCTCAATCACACAGTGGCTACATTTGCAGAACTGAAAATCAGGAAAGAAACTAAGCTGAATTTTTATTAGGAGAACTTTTACCTGCACGATTGATATGAAGATTAAATTACATTTAGCTATGCCAAACAGGTAAGTATATCTTTATGAAATAGACTTACCTTAAATCTGCATGGTCACAATTCTGCTGCTGTTTAAGAATATTTCCACAAGCATTCATTGAGCGCCTACTATATATAAAAGACAAGTGCTGAGAGACAGCAATTTCTCCAGGCCTGGCCCCCTCCCGCTCTTTGAGCTAGGGCATTGAGGCTTTACATGGGAAAACAAAGTTCTGGAAAGTAATCACACCAAGAGGCAGCTTTGAGAGGAGAATCTGGTGTTGGAACAAACTGACCCTCCTATTGGAGGAGAAACAAAGCCAGTTTGACGTGGGTTGATTTTGACAAATCAGCGAGGAGACTATTGCAGTGGTCCAGGTGTGAGCGATAAGGGCCTGAATTAGGTGTTAGTATTAGAAACGAAAATAAAGATTCAGATAAGATAGAGGCTGGAAGAATAATTTCAGGAGACGTGGGAAAGTCTTTTGGGAGCAAAAAAGAGTCCAAGTTGACATCTAGGCAGCTGAAGAAAAAGGAATGATGTGAGCAAAAACAGAGAAGTGATGGCAAGGACCTGTTTGGGCTAGTTTTAGACAGCTGGGTTCAAGATTTTAAAAGTAGAATCACTTGCAGTAAGAATCTCCTAACTGTGGACATAAAGGAGGGCAGTCTGGGGCAGGTGTGCACTGGGAAGAGGAGAAACAAGAGTGGATAGGCATGTGTTACTAAAGTTTAGGTCCGAGAGCTTAATCCCAGACAATGGCAATTTGATCTCGAGGTCACAAAGCAGCAACCTGCAGGCCAAGTCCAGGCCAGAGCCATGTTTTGCTTGGCTCACAGTGCTTTTCTTGAATTTTGAATTCATCATTAACATTAAAAAATTTAGAGATCTTGCCAAACATATTCCAGATTCTTGGCCTCTAACGCTCAGCCCACATTATCACGTGGAAGCTCTCCACCCTGCACGAGGTTTCAGTTCACCCCAGCCCCACTCAGCCCATGTCGCTCATTTGTTACCTGCTGAGCCCTGGTGTGCATTCAGCCTGTGGTTACTGCTAATGGCTGTGAGAGCCCTTGGAAGGTCTTAATAAAACTGGATTTGGAAAGACTTAGATTTTCTAAGTCTTGAGCAGGAAGTTGAGAGGATGAACTGGAGTAATTTAGTTAAGGTCAGCATTTCTGAGTGTTTACTAGATGCTAGGCACTGCAGAGTCAGTGATGGGTAAGAAGAGTCTGTCTGTTATAACAGGAAAGACCAGGAATATGAAGATCCATTGAGTGGCTGTTTCAGAAATTCAGGCACCCGTGAGGGCAGGGTCTGGGCAATGGGAACAGAGATGAAGGGTGTGAATGTGAGATACACACTGACATTTTTGCAACAGTCAGCTATAGGGGATACAGCAGAAGGAAGACTGTGAACTATGACAGTATATCCACTTGTTCAGGTGAATATAATGAAGAGAGGATGTAAGCAGCAGTACTAGAATTACTGAAAGTGGAGTACAGGTCTAAGGCACTGTGAGAGAGAAGGAAGGCATGCCCCTTGAAAACGGAATGAGTGTTGTTCCAAGAAAGGATAGTGGCTGTGTTCTTCCTCTTGGCACACCTCCTCTTGAGTAATGGCAGTGCTATTCTTGCCTTTGTGTGCAGGAACTGTATTACTATATTGTTAACAAATAAAGAAAATGGAGCAATCTTCACTTAGCCCTGCAGGGCCATGTTGAATCTCTCCTTCTGGAGCTGTTATAAATCCAAACATTTGTTTAAATATTAAGCTGTGAAGCAAGTGCAGCAGTAGTGGGCCAGGACTGAGTCATCGGGGAAACAGGAACAAGCTACAGCTCTCTGATGATTCAAGGACTGGAGCCGCACTGGGGTTCTTTAGTTCCCTCACTCTTTAGGGGCAAAACTGTAGGAATTTTCTTTACAGAGTTACTGGTTAAGAGTTGCTAATGAGGACTGCAATGAAACAGTGGCTCCTTTGCTACTGAGAAATTTCCTAGAAATTTCCCTAGCCTATGCTTATTTGACAGTCAGAGAAAGCCTTATAACAAGAGAACTGACAATTTCACCAAACCAATACAAACGCTAAGCAGAAAACAAAAATTGTATCTACATAAGGAAAATGCCTGCATTCAGGTTCCAGGAAAGAAAAAAGAAAAAAAAGTCGGTCAATTGGATTATTTCAACTGAAAAGAGTTTTGACTGAATTATGTAGGTGGGAAAAAACAAAACGAAAAAAATTCTTGTTTTTCTGCTTGCTATACTTACTGAGAGCCTGATTCTCACATTCTAGTACATAAATAAGCACGACTTAGCTCCCCTTCAACCCTACCACTCACAGTTGGCCCCTGGTCAGGTAAATTTCAGGTTTCCTTTCCTAGTCTGTACATGCCTATGTGTGCCCATCTGCAGACTGTAGGACACGACTCACTGGAGAAGGAAGCCTGATGTGCAATCAGTGTACTCCCAGTCACACAACAGGGATCAACTTGTTTTTTTTGACTTTGTTAAATTACATTAAAATTGCTCATCAGCCTCAGGAGCATTGGGATTTCCACTCAGAGTCTCACATGCAAGCAGTTCACTGCAAACCAGGACCGGCCATTTCATTCAGGCGTATCATTCCCTGGAATCTAGCGTGTGCATAAACCATAATCAGAAAACACTCTTTAAATACAAGGTACACATCTGCTATTTGAACATAGTTGGAGAAACTCTAAACTCAATCCTTTAATAGTTAAGACAGAATGAGGTGTACACAGCTCACATCTCTCCTGTGTCCAGCTAGGTGACACTGACTCGTTCCTGGTGAAGCTTTGTCTGAGGGCATATCAAGAGTCTAGAAACCCAGGGCCACAGTCCAGGGAATGCTAGACACAGCTCATCCTGACTCATTCTGGGCCATGCTTTCTTCATCAGTGGAATAAAGGATTAGGCTGGGTATCGTCAAAGGTGCCCTGCTTCTCTAACACTCTGCTGGCCTCTAAATGAGAAAAGGAAAAGGGAAGTTCACAAACAGGCATTCAAATGGGGACGCTTGTTCTAATAACTCCTTAGATTGATCAGAGATGTGAATTTTTTTGGCAAAGAATAACAAGACTTTATAAGCAGGGCCTGGAATATAATTAGAATGAAAAACATTCCTCCCAGACTCTACCTGCAAATCCCCAATTATTTATGGAAGTCTTGATATGTTCCAGGCATTGTGCTATGCACTTTACATAATTACTCACAACAATCAGACAGGAGGGAATTACTATTCCCATTTTATAAGTGGGATTGGAGATTGTGAGACCGCGAGCAAGTCATTTGGCAATTTAGAGTCCATTTTCCTGAGTATAAACTAAGTGGAGGTATCAAGTTGTGACTAAAAGAAGCTTGTATTTGATCGCCTAGACCTTGAAAGGCTCATAGTTGTCCTCCAAACTCAGATGGCCCCTAATCCATCTCAAGCATCATTCACGTGCTCACAGAAACACAAGCACCGAGCACTGTCTTGAAGAGCTCTCACAATCTACACTCTAAACAAGGTGGTTGTTAAAACACATCATTTTCCTATGGAGACGTCATGGGCTACCTTAGAACAAATAGACAAGGATATAAGAAAGTTATCATAGAGTGAAATCACCACAATCCCCACTTCCAGAAGCAGCTCTCCCTCCCAGAAGTCAGGAATTGGTCCCAGGATAAATATCTAGCCATTTTGTCTCCATTCATGTAGCTAGGGCCAGAGCTGCTGGTTCCCAGCTGCCCTCTAAATGAGAAAAGGAAAAGGGAAGTTCACACATCCAAAGGGGGATACTTGTTCTAATAACTCCTTAGATTGATCAGAGATGTGAATTTTTGTGGCAAAGAATAACAAAGCTTTATAAGCAGGCCTGGAACATAATTAGAATGGCAATCATTCCATTAAATGAAAAAAACTTTCATTCCCGAATGAAAGTTCTCTGAGGGCTGGGATAGGGTCAAAAAGTGGAGAGTCATTATGATCAGAAGGGAGTCATCCCCTGGTATTTAAGGAAGATCATCAACATCACCACTCATCACCCACCATGCATTTATAAAACACCTACTATGCACATGGCACAACAGCTAACCTGGGTCACTTGCTGAAGATACCAAGTTTTTCTTTTCCTAATAGTCAAAGTCATGAAGGTGAATATGACTTTAACAACCGCAAGCAGGATCCTAGGGACCACACGGGATGTCTGCAGAAGGAGAATACATGAGAGATTCTTCTGCATAAGTGGGGTAAGGGATCCTAAGGGCAAGTGATGGACATGTCGGGATCACGACTTAAAAGAGATGGTGCCTAGTCGTAGGCATTTTTTTTAACCAGTTGTCCACTTGGTAAAACCAGTTCTATCAATTTGCTAGAGCTGCCATAACACAATGCCATAGACTAGATGAAGTCTAGAACAGAAATTTATTTTATCAAAGAACGGACATTTATTTTCTCAACGTTCTGGAGATTAAAAGTCCAAGACCTCGGTGCTGAAAAGATTGGTTTCTCCTGGGACCTCGCTCTCTGGTTTGCAGATGGCCACTTTATCACCGTGCCTTTGCGTGGCCTTTTCTCTGTGCACACATGCTCCTGATGAGGCTTCTTATAAGGATACTATTTATATTATATTAGGATAGGACCCCACCCACCCTAATGACCTAATTTAATTATCTTTTTTTTTTTTTTTTTTTTTGAAACTTAGTCTTGCTCTGTTGCCCAGGCTGGAATGCAGTGGTGTGATGATCTCCAGGCTCAATGCAACTTCCTCCCCTCAGGTTCAAGCGATTCTCATGCCTCAAAGCTCCCAAGGAGTTGGAATTACAGGCGTGCGCCACTTCACCTAGCTAACTTTTTTGAAATTTTAGTAAAGACAAGGTTTCTCTATGTTGGCCAGCCTGGTCTCGAACTCCCCACCTCAAGCAATCTGCTCGCCTCGGCCTCCCAAAGTGCTGGAATTACAGGCATGAGCCAACACGGCTGATTAATTATTCTTTTATTGAGTCAAGGTCTTGCTATGTTGCCCAGGCTAGCCTCGAACTTCTGAGCCCAAGCAGTTCTCCCACCTCAACCTCCCAAGCAGCTTGGGCTACAGGTGCTCACCACCACTCTAACTACCTCTTTAAAGGCACTATCTCCTAATATAGTCACATTCTAAGATATTGGGGGTTAGGGTTTAACATATGAATTTGGTGGAGGCCGAAAGGAAGCCCAACTGAGTTCCTAATGCCGGTACTGGCCCTCCCCAAAGTTATAGGCATAGATAGTCCCAGTGTGTTCTAAATTTCCTGGGGTTTTTTTGTTTGTTTTGGTTTGTTTTTTCACAAAGTTCTCTACCTCCTGCCCCAATTTAGCGCTTTCGCAATGTAAAGCACAGGGATGGTTGGCTAGATCTACTTTTAGATCTACTTTTCTTTATCATTGTTACCATCCTCATCTGAGGGATTACATAGATCTTTAAGGTTAGGATTCAGAAGCAACTAGTTGGCTTCAAGCCAGGTCAAGGCAGCTTTTCATAAACTACCCAAACGGCTCCTATTCACCAGGTCTTCAGAGTCAAAGAGGAGTTATGTAGTGAATAATAGAGCAGGGAAAGGTGAAAAGAGAAGAAAAAAGTACATCTATGCCCAGAAATGCCTTGTCATGAGTCTGTCTCCATTCTTCATAAGACATTTCCTGTGTTACAACACAGTGGATTAACAAACCTAGACACAGGCAACATGGAGGAGAAACTGTTCTGCAAAGGAATCCGGCTTCTTACCAACATTCAGTTTCATTTTCACTGGCAGAACACCAGCCACACAGACATGCACACACAGACCCTGGGCCCTGACTAACATTTCAAGCACTCCTCTTTCAGATGTGTTTATATATATGTTCAGCCAGTTTAAAAAAAAAAAAAAAAAAAGCCCCAAACTTAAACAAAGTCATTTCCCAAATCACCAGCTGTCTCCTTAATGAATTTCGTTTCTTGGATGTAGTCACAAGTAACCATTTCCAACCCACTTATTCATTCAATAAATATTGAGTACCTCCCCAGGCTTGGGGATATAACAGGGAAGGCCATAAACTTGTGAGAAATACCGATAAGTTCTTATAAATGATACCTACTTCAGCCCTCTATACCAAGTGCAGTGCTGGGTGTCCTAAATATTTGGGAAGGTGTAATCATCTCCACTGTACAATGGAGAAGCCAAGGCTAAAAGAAGTTCAAAAGCCAAGGTTAGGCCAGGCACGGTGGCTGCTTTGGGAAGACAAGAAGGGCAGAGATCACTTGAGGTCAGCAGTTCTAGACCAGCCTGGCCAACATGGTAAAACCCTATCTCTACCAAAAGATACAAAAATTACCCAGGCGTGGTAGTGTGTGCCTGGTGTAATCCCAGCTACTAGGGAGGCTGAGGCAGGAGAATCGCTTGAACCCAGGAAGAGGTTGCAACGAGCAGAGATCGTCTCACTGTACCCAGCTTAGGTGACAGAGCAAGACCATGTCTCAACCAAGGTTACAGTGGACCTTGGAAATGTCAATGGAAGGGTCAAGCCCAGAAGCCAAGTCACCTTACTTCCTGGTCGGTGCCCTTTCTACTATCAGAGGATCTTAACGTGAATCCAAGACCTTAGATGGAAACATTTTTTATATCTTTATATTTACTGATATTTATTATTTACATCTTTTTCTCTAGTATCTAATTGAAATTTAACATTTACTTCAGTTATGTATGTAGCCAACAAACCAAAGCAGTTAATATAACCTTGTTATTAAATACTGCATTAGTTTTGAAAAGGCACATATATTACTGTATCATAAATTCTTTTATAGCTGGGTGCAGTGACTCATACCTATAATCCCAGCACTTTGGGAGCCTAAGGCAGGCAGATCACCTGAGGTTGGGAATTCAAGACCAGCCTGAGATCAAGACCAACACGGAGAAACCCTGTCTCTACTAAAATTGCAAAAATATTAGCTGGCTGTGCTGATGCATGCCTGTAATCCCAGCTACTCAGGAGTCTGAGGCAGGAGAATCAAACTCCAGCCTGGGTGACAGAGAAGACTCCATCTCAAAAAAAATAAAATCTTCATTATTATAAATTCTTTTAATGTTTTGACAAGTGTTTTGCAATTCGTTTCCTTTATAATACTCTTCCTTTTATTTTCTACCTTTTAAAAAGTATTGCTCTGGTCGGGCACGGTGACTCACTTGTGTAATCCCAGCACTTTGGAAAACTGAAGCATGTGGATCACTTGCAGCGAGAAGTTCGAGACCTGCCTGGGCAACATAATGAAACCTGTCTCTACTAAAAATACAAAAGTTAGCCAGGTGTGGTGACCTGTGCCTGTAGTCCCAGCTACTCAGGAGGCTGAGGCAGGAGAATCGCTTGAACCCCAGAGGCAGAGGTTGCAGTGAGCCAAGACTGTGCCACTGCACTCCAGCCTGGGTGACAGAGCAAGACTCGGTTTCAAAACAAAACAAAAAAAGTATTGTTCTGAGAAAGAGTCTTTAGCCTTCCCAGAAATGCCAAAGGGGAGCGCAGCACACAAATGGACCAGAGTCCTGCATTATAGCAATGGGCAGCCCAGGCAAAGCCAGGGTTTCTGCTCAGTGTCTGAGCAAAAAGCCAGGTTGGAATTTTGATAAATAAAAGAGAGAGATGAAGAAGAAAGGAAATGAACCCAGATTCCACCATAAGATCCTTTTGCCCTTTCCACCAATTCCTGTTCAGCAGGTACCCTAAATCCTCTCCCCTTCAGGTTTCAGCTGCAGCCGACCCCTCGAGCGCCCCTCTGTCCCACGTGCAGTGTCGGGCAGTGTCGGTGGATGACTGTGTCAATCCCCGGCCCCGGGACTCTGAGCACCCACGCCCTCTCGGGGACCGTGCCGAGTGACAGTCAACAAGTGGAAGGCGCCAGAAACATTCACACAGCAACACTACCTATACTTCGGTTTAAGCGCCCCTTGCGCGGTGGCCTCTCCGCGGCCCTGAGGCTCTGACACTCCAAGAAAGAAGCAAGAGTCCCCTAAGACCCGGGTTCCAGACGAGGGCAGCAAGAGCTGCGGGTGTCCGGAGTTAGGGAAGGCAAGCTTGGGGCGCGGCACACCGGGTCTGCGGAGTTCCAGCTGCGGAAACCGAGTTGGGGCAACAAACAGCCTCAGTGGTGGTCGCTGTCCCTGCCCAGCAGTCTCCCTCCCCTGGCCTAGGGCCCGAGATCGGCCGCCAGACGCCTCTTACCCTGGTGTGAGCGGAGCCTTCGGTCACTGCGTTGGCGCAGCAAAACCAGCCGCTCCCTTCTGGGTCTCAAGGCCTGGACCCGGGCTCCGCCCGCCGTCCCTCCCTCCCGGTCCCTCTTGTGGAGGCTGGAGGCGGGGAAAGCGAGGCTTCCCCTAGGAAAGGTCCTGAAAGGTCCCGCCGTGCCCCGCCCGGCGCCGCAGCAGAGGCACCATGGTCACTGCACACACCAAGGCTTTGAGCGCTCACGGGGCACAGAACCAGGAACAAGGGGCCAGCCGACCTGGGGCGCTGCTCCCGGGCCAGACTCGCCCCTTGCGCGCCCTGAACGGCGGACCGGCAGGCTCGTGCGCACTGGCCGAGGGCACTGAGGCCACCTGACGCTCCCGCCCCTGGGTGCCAACAGTGTTTCGTAATCTGGGCAGGCAAAGGCGGGGTGGGGTGCAGAGAGGTCCTGGCAGTTTCCACTCCTCCAGGGTGCCCTGGGCTTCTCACCATGTTCCCACGGCTGCCCAGAAACACAGGCATTCCCGCGCTCATTTCACAAGAAGGCGACCGAGGTTCAACATTGGTGCGTGCTGGAGCCCATGCCTCAAAACGCGCAGGCAGGGGTAAACTGGCTTCCAGCCACTGGCCTCCACATTGTGTCCCATTCCACATTCACGACAGGACGTTTTCAATTGACGCCTCTTTCTAGGAGGATGTAAAGTGTCAGTGAGTCGTTCTCCAGCGTACCAGATTCAGTAACCCTTTTTACAATAACAGGGTGTCCCAAAAATCGTAAAACGTGAGAAATGCAAGTGCTAGGAGTTTTCAAAAAAACAAAACAAAACAAAAATTTTTTTAAAAAGCCTTGAAAGTTTATTTGCATTTCTTTTACACTTTAGTTTTATGAATTTTGAAAATTATATATATATATTTATATATATATATATATATATATATATATATATAGAGAGAGAGAGAGAGAGAGAGAGAGAGAGAGAGAGAGAGAAATATCTCACTGTGTCGCCGAGGCTGGAGTGCAGTCAGTAGAGCAATCTCGGCTCACTACAACCTCTGCCTCCAGGTTCAACTAATTCTTGTGCCTCAGCCTCCTGAGTAGCTGGGACTACAGGTGTGCCCCTCCATCCCTGGATAATTTTCTATGTTTCAGTAGAGATGGAGTTTCACACCATGTTGGCCAAGCTGGTCTCAAACGCCTGGCTTCAAGTGATCTGCCCTCGTGGGCTTCCCAAAGTGCTGGGATTATAGGCATGAGCCACTGTGCCCAGCCTTGCTTAATTACTTTTTAAATTTTTTTCAATTGACACTTTCTATCTTTAATCAAAGGGACTGACTGTATCTATGGCACAATCATCATGAACAATATAATTACAAATGCAGACTGTAGACTTTTATTGGCAACTCAATTCCATCTGCAGCATTGCTTTTGTGACATAATTTTTTTCTTTTTCTGAGATGGAATCTCGCTCTGTCACCCAGGCTGGAGTGCAGTGGCACAATCTCAGCTCACTGCAACCTCCACCTCCCAGATTCAAGTGATTCTCCTGCCTCAACCTCCCAAGTAGTTGGAACTATAGGAGTACACCACCACCCCTGGCTAATTTTTGTATTTTTAGTAGAGACAGGGTTTCACCATGTTGCTCAGGCTGGTCTTGAACTCCTAGCCTTAAGTGATCTGCCCACCTTGGCCTCCCAAAGTGCTGGGATTATAGGTATGAGCAGCCCATCAACATGATTTTCTGAAATGGCAAATAACTCTGGTAAAGCAGCTCTGAACAAAATAAAGTATAATATTTTCTTTCTTTATTCCAACAGAATCCATTCCTGGAAACTTTTGTATATTAAAACCATGCAAAATGTCTAATGTTTATCTGAACTAGAACCTAAATAACTTTACCAAAAAAATGTTTTTTGCATATTTGAATGTTGGCACAAGGAACAGGACACCAGAGATTGTGCAGAACTCTAGACAGTTAATTGGGTTTTTTATTTGTGGGTTTTTTTGTTTTTATAATTGAGACCAGGTCTCACTCTGCCACCCAATGGCGCAATCACAGCTCTCTGCAGCCTCGAACTCGGGAGCTCAAGCAGTCCTCTCACCTCAGCCTCCCAAGTAATCAAGACCACAGGCATGTACCATCTTGCCCAAATAACTTTTTTCTAAATTTATTTATTTTTTGTAGAGAAGGGATCTCACTAAGTTGCCCAGGCTGGTCTTGAACTTCTGGGCTCAAGCCATCCTCCCACCTCAGCCTCTCAAAGTGCTGGGATTACAGAAGTGGGCCACCATGTGTGGCCAGGACAGTTTATTGTTATATGGCACTGTTCACATACCATCGCAGGTTGGCATCCTTGGTTCCCACTCTCTGAATGTCAATAGATTCCATCCCAAATTCATGAAAAATAAAAAGCCCCTTCCTATAGTTCCAAAATGCTTCACCTCACCTCCCACTCCCATCACCCTTCACATCCAAGTCAAGAAACCCTGGTTTAAATGGGAAGGATGCAGGCAGGGAGGAATCACAGGAGATGTGCTGCTTGCTGGGTGGTTTGAGCTTGGTGGCTGTGGAATCAGATTCAGAGTTAAGAAACATGTCCTGACCATATCCCACATGCTGAGAGCCTCCAGTGTATTTATTCTACTATTTCACCCAAGATCCCTCCTTCCAACACAAAAGAGAACATTTCAAAGGAGAGCAGAAGTTGTAACTTGCTCATCAGACAACAAGGAAGGGGACTGAGAGTTGACTCACTTACTCATGTAGTCATTCTTTCATCTCATGGATATTCTCTTGAGTCCTTGCCTTTTGTGTCCAGCAAGCCCTGTGCCTGCTGTCCAGGCATACACTGTTGAAAACAATCAGACTTGATTCCTACCCATGTGAAGTTTGCAGAGGAATAAAAGTGTACTTGGGGATATGGGAAACTGAAAGAAGGATCATTAAAGGCTGGGAAGAGGAAGTGATAGGAGGAGCTGGCACTAAGCAGAACACACCCCAATTCAAGAACATCTGGGAGAAGGAAAACAAATCCAAACCGGGGCTCTGGGAAGACTTGCAGGCACATAAGCAGGAAGGGTTGGCAATAGGAATAAGTAGAAATAGAGAATGGAACACAGAAAGGGATCCTTATTGCAAGAAAGGGAAGGCTCCGGAGGAAGATCAGGGCAAAGAGGCTGATCCTACTCTACTGTCTTTTCGGCCTGATCACCCTCATCCCTTGCCTGCAGCAAATGCCTCCTGGGTGAGCAGCTAGAGAAACAGCTCAGACCCTAGCCTCCCCAGCAAACCCTCCCTAGCTAGGACAGTAACCTAGCCAAGGCTTCACAGCTGCATGGACACTTACGGGGAGCAGGGCATGAGTTCCTGCTACGCACCAGGGAGCAAGCATCACATGGTGTTTTATCCTGCCAAACCACGAAGCAGTCTCAGTATCAGATAGGCAGATGAACAGGGTGGATTAATCCGTTTTCATGCTGCTGATAAAGATATACCCAAGACTGGGAAAAAAAAGAGGTTTAATTCGACTTACAGTTTCACATGGCTGGGAAGGCCTCAGAAACGTGGCAGGAGGCGAAAGGCACTTCTTACATGGTGGTGGCAAGAGAATGTGGAAGAAGCAAAAGCAAAAACCCTTGACAAACCCACCAGATCTCATGAGACTAACTCACTATCACGAGAATAGCATGGGAAAGACCAGCACCCATAATTCAATTACCTCCCTCTGAGACCCTCCCATAACATGTGGGAATTCTGGGAGATACAATTCAAGTCGATATTTGGATGAGGACCCAGCCAAACCATATCACAGGGTAATACTTGTGTCTTATGCCTGGCTTTTAAAAGATGCCCCAACACACCCCAAATGTGCTGTTTTCCTCACAGCTAATCTGCTTGTCAAATAATTAAAACTGCTATCCATCCACAGGGTAGCTGAAGTTTCCTCATCTTTGTCACTGAAGGTCAAGTTGTTGGTGGTGGTGTTTTTCCAGACAAGAAGCACTAATGTATACGGAGGTTCCATCTCAATCAGCATTCTTGGATGCAAGGAAGAAACCAGCTCTGGAGACCTTAAGTAGAAAAGGGTCTCAGGGATTCATAGAACCATCAAAATGATGGGTAGTGATGGGAAGAGAAGTGCACAGGAATAAGGACAGCTCTGGAAAATCAAAAAGCAGAATGTACACCTTCTAGCAGAAACAGCCTGGCCACCCCCAGGATGCTCCCACGTCATCACAAATTACTCTAGAATGAGTGACACAAACAAAAGAGAGTGAGAGTGAAAGCCCTCAGTGGGAGTTTCCAGTTGACCAACTGTAAGTCAAAGGACAGCACTGTAGCTGTCACAGCAGGGAGAGAATGGACTTGGCCCTTTGACTTCTACCCGAACTATTACGACGGGTATTCCTTCAAAGAATGGAGACGGGGATTGAATAGTGGGAGCAGCGGATGGGGGAAGAAAGATGTCTACTATAGGCTCTATAAATATAAAATCTTATCATATACTATTGTCTACATCTATAAACAAAGTGGTATAATAGTGAAAACTGACTGGGCAGAGTGGCTCACACCTGCAATCACAGCACTTTGGGAGGCCAAGGTAGGCAGATCACTTGAGGTCAGGAGTTTAAGACCACCCTGGCCAACATAGGGAAAGCCCATCTCTACTAAAAATACAAAAAATTACCAGGCGTGGTGGCTCACGTCTGTAGTCCCAGGTACTCAGGAGGCTGAGGCATGAGAATCACTTGAACCTGAGAGGCAGAGGTTGCAGTGAGCCGAGATCATGCCACTGCACTCTATCCTGGGCAACAGACCCAGATTTGTCTCAGTAATGACAACAATAATAAAACTCCTCAGTCCTGGAGCCACAAAAGGTTCTGCTGACTACATGCATATTAGAGTGCTGGAGAGCAGGAAGCGGTGTGGCTCAGGCAGGCTTAGACTCCATCCAGAAAGGTTTCCTAGGACATAAGAAAAGTACTGGATCTGGAATGAAGTCTTTCTCAGAAATCTGGTCTCAAATTGGGTTTGGGGCAATTCTTTATACCTAAATTTTGTCATTGTTAAAATGGAGATAAGGCCAAGCATGGTGGCTCATGCCCGTAATCCCAGTGCTTTGTGAGGCTAGATCTCCCCATAAGAAATTCTCAAAGGAGTTCTTCAGAGTAAGATGAAAGAATACTAGACAGTAACTCAAAGTTGTATGAAGAAATAAAAATCTCAATAAAGGCAAATACATGGGCAATAATAAAAGACAGTATTGTTTTAACAATGTTAGTTCCACTATTTTTTCTACATGATTTAAGAGATTAATACATTTTTTAATTTATTAGCCAAAAAGATAGTGCTATAGTTTGTATGATTTTCCTCTCCAAATCTCATAAGAGTTGATCTCCATCAGGTGCAGTGGCTCACACCTGTAATCCCAGCACTTTGGGAGGCCAAGGCAGGCAGATCAACAGAGGTCAGGAGTTCAAGACTAGCCTGGTCAACATGGAGAAACCCCATCTCCACTAAAACACAAAAATTGGCCAGGTATGGTGGTGTATGCCTGTGGTCTCAGCTACTCAGGAGGCTGAAGCAGAAGAATTGCTCGAACCCGGAGGCAGAGGTTGCAGTGAACCAAGATCACGCCACTGCACTCCATCCTGGGTGACTGTGTAAGACTTTGTCTCTCAAAAAAAAAAAAAAAAAAAAAAAAAATTGATCTCTCCAGTGTTGGAGGCAGAGCCTGGGGCCTAATGGGAGGTGTCTGCGTCATGGGGCAGATCCCTCAATAATAGATTAACATCCCTCTTCAGCTTCTTTGTTTCCTCTCAACTACCTTTTACTTTTCTCCCTCTTTCTTACTCCCATTTTCTTTCCTCTCAATGATTTCTCACATTTTTCTTCCAAATGTCCTTTCCTCTCCCAGGAACCAACAAATTTGCCCCTCTGGCTGGTCCTGTCTAATCTCATGCCCAAAATACAATCAGCCTTGTCAGTCAGGGGAGAAGCTCTGGTAAAAATGAGATACAAAATAAGTTGAATCTATGTGTGACCTGCACTGTACATTTGAAATCAAGTCATTTTATGGGTAAGCAGTATCCAGCTGGGATCCAGGAAATAAGTCTAAATTCCTTTTATTGTTGGGAAAGAGAAACTCAAAACCATGTTGGAGGATTTGTTACATACACGTGTGATAAGATAGCAGGATTAAGGTTCTGTGTTAGTCCATATATGCTGAGAAGTAGGCACCAAGACAGAATTAAACATACAAGAACTTTTAAGGAAATTCTTGAGAGAGAAAATGAGAGACAGGGAGACAGCTGAGATATCCATCCGCCTACAATGCAAGCCTGATTTCAAAAGAAAAAGAAAGGGACTTTTGGTCATGAAGTCCTTGCCTACGCCTATGTCCTGAATGGTTTTGCCTAGATTTTCTTCTAGGGTTTTTATGGTGTTACATCTTATGTTTAAGTCTTTAAACCATCTGGAGTTAATTTTAGTGTAAGGTGTCAGGAAGGGGTCCAGTTTCTGCTTTCTGCACATGGCTAGCCAGTTTTCCCAACACCATTTATTAAACAGGGAGTCTTTTCCCCATTGCTTGTTTTTGTCAAGTTTGTCAAAAATTGGATGGTTGTAGATATGTTGTGTTTCCTCCGAGGCCTCAAAAGCATTGGCAACAAAAGCCAAAATAGACAAACGGGACCTAATCAAACTCCACAGCTTCTGCACGGCAAAAGAAACAGTCAGTAGAGTGAATCGGCAACCAACAGAATGGGAAAAACCTTTTGCAGTCTACCCAACTGACAAGGGGCTGATTTCCAGAATTTACAAAGAACTAAAACAGATCTACAAGAAAAAAACAAACAAGCCCATTCAAAAGTGGGCGAAGGATATGAACAGACACTTTACAAAAGAAGACATATAGGAGGCCAACAAACATATGAAAAAATGCTCATCATCACTGGTCATTAGAGAAATGCAAATCAAAACTACATTGAGATGCCATCCCACGCCAGTTAGAATGGCGATCATTAAAAAATCTGGAGACAACAGATGCTGGAGAGGATGTGGAGAAATAGGAACACTTTTACACTGTTGGTGGTAATGTAAATTAGTTCAACCATTGTGGAAGACAGCATGGCAATTCCTTAAGGACCTAGAAATAGAAATTCCATTTGACCCAGGAATCCCATTACTGGGTATATATCCAAAGGATTATAAATCATTCTACTATAAGGACACGTGCACACGAATGTTCATGGCAGCACTGTTTACAATAGCAAAGACCTGGAACCAACCCAAATGCCCAACGATGATAGACTGGATAGGAAAAATGTGGTACATATACACCATGGAATATTATGCAGCCATCAAAAACGATGAGTTCACGTCCTTTGTAGGGACATGGATGAACCTGGAAACCATCATTCTCAGCAAACTGACACAAGAGCAGAAAATCAAACACCGTATATTCTCGCTCATAGGCGGGTGTTGAACAATGAGAACACATGGACACGGGGAGGGGAGCACTACACACTGGAGTCTGTTGAGGGAAAATGGGGGAGGAACGGGGGTGGGGAGGTGGGGAGAGATAGCATTGGGGAGAAATGTCAGATATAGGTGAAGGGGAGGAAGGCAGCAAATCACACTGCCATGTGTGTACCTATGCAACAATCTTGCATGTTCTTCACATGTATCCCAAAACATAAAATGCAATAAAAACAAAATAAAGAAAAAGAAAGGGACTAAAAGTTGAGTGGAAGCTTTGCATACAGCTGTATACTCTAAGGAAGGATCAACAAAACTCAAAACTGTCAAGAGTGTTAGTCCTAGAGAAATCCCCTATTCTCCATGCAGAACCAGTTTCATGAGAATGTGACCTGTACAGTCACACAGGGCCTATACTTGGCTTAAGGCTCTGCTGCTGCCATCTTAAATTTTTTCATCATATTTGACAAGAGGCCTGCATTTTCATTTTGCACTAGGTCCTGCAAATTATGTAGCCATCTCTGTTCTCAGGGATGGGTCTGACTAGTATCCTTGCTGAGCTGTCATTGGAATAGCAGTAGCCTGTGGGAAGCATCATTGGTACAAATGTAGCAGTACATTTCAAAGCAAAGTAGCTGGAGCCTAGAAAACGAGGTTCCCTGTAGCTGGAGGTATGTGAGGCATGTTCTAATGGCCACAACAGTCCACCCCTTGAGCCACATAGATGTACTTCACACAGGTGCAAAGAACAGCTCCTCCATAGTCCTCATGGGCCTTCCTTCCTAACAGGCAACTTAGCAGAGGAGGTTCGTTGGATAAATTACAGTCCCAAGATCACCACAGTTGATCCCAGGACCACAATTAGTACTTACCTTCTCCCTCTTCCACTGTTCATGCTAAATCCCCTTTACTCTCAACTATTGCCTTGGCTGGTCTCGGTGGCTAACCTGGTGGTGTAACCCCAATTTTTTATTCCTTAGGGGTCAGAACTCATGATAACTATACTCTTCTAAGGCTGGGGTTGCCGCATCTGTCTATCCACAGTTATAATGGGGCTACGGTGTACAGGAGTGCCAAACCTGAGTCCCACACATGTTCCTCCTTGCTCTATCTTGTGAATAAACTTACCTTCCCCTAATGATCAGTTCATTGCTCTTGCTAGTATGCCAATTCCTCTCTGGCCTGCTAGTGCCTGAACACAAAAAGTACAAAGTGCCCTGTCAGCAGTCACAAATTATAGTTCAGTAGGACCTTTATTATATTCCTGGCAAAAGTGTGTTCCCTTTGAGAATGAGGACCTCCAATCATGCAGAGCCTAGAATTGCAGAGAATGAAAGCAGAAAATTCCCCAGTGGATCACTGGGGAATGGTAGTACGTGGGCCACTGGAAATAATGGTAAGTGGGGCCACTTCTCCTTCCATGCCTTAGTTTCCTGACCCTTGTATAATAGCTAATTATATAGCTAACTATTCCTGACCCTTGTATAATAGCTATTATTTCCCATGCACCTCAGGCACATTGTTGATTTGTGGTGAAATAATTCCCCTGGTTTCTAGGGTCAAAAGTTCAATACAGATAGAATGAGTATGCCTGAGGTTGGCAAAAAAATACAGTACGGGCAATGCTATGAGTGGCAAGTGTCAGAAAACACAGACAGGAACAAATGATGGAAATGCTAATGATTTTCTGCTCATATCACAAAAGGTTGGGAATCCACAAGAGTATTTTCCCCTTGTATTGAAGAAAATTGTAATTAAAAGTTTTTTCCCCCAATTTTCAGAATCAAAAGCATTTTAGGAGGTTTTTAAGGCTACCATGGGTCTTCTGGATCTCCAGCACCTCCATCACTTTCTCTATGTGGATTCAGTCTGCTATAAACCACTTCAATAACATTGCGCTTGCCAGTAAGACCTCCCCCAGGAGGCAAATTTGGGATATTTTCTGCAGACAAGATGTGCATGACATGGGCAAGATCAAGCATTCCTTCCTCACCAGGCTTCTCTATAATCTCTTCAACCTGTGATTCCAAGTGCTTATCCAACTCTGAATCTTTTTTCACTGCTTCATCTGAGACTTTGGGAGCATTTGAAAAGCAAACTAGTACAATACTCATGTTATCTCAACTTCCCTTATGTAAACGAATGTCCACTACCCAATTGCACACATTTTCCAGGTCATCAGATACCTCAAGCCTAGATTTAACAAATTCACAGAGCTCCTCATAGCACCACATAGTGGTCACTGATTTAATTAACGTACCATGTCCTGAAAGATGGCACTTCATTCTTTAACATCTTTTCTCAGAGCTGGCATTTCAGTTGTAACTTTAGACCATCTCAACAAGCTATATAAGGCCAGTTACTTCTGGGTGGTGCAGTGCATATTACAACCAGAGAATCCCATGGTCATGACCTACTCCCACACCTCCTTCACTTGAAGTAGATTCCCTGGTTGGATGATCTGCTATATAAGATTCCACGCCTGTGGATCAAGCATTCCTTAAGCTTCCAGATAGAAGTGCTGGCTGAGGCTCTGTGGGCAGAAAAATCTCCAACAATATTAATTTACAATTTGCCTTAGAATTATATTACCTATCCCACCTCCTATTATAAGATAGTCTGAGAGATCTGGACCTCTTAAACATCCAAGAACATATCACATTGATCCATTACACTGAGACGACATCAAACTGATTAGACAGGATCAGCCAGAGAGGCTAGGAGGCTGGAGGCCTTGATAAGATGCGTGCATTTCAGAGGGTAGGAAATAAACCCTGTGAAGAATCCAGAACAGGCCATTTCAGTAGGATTTTTGGAGGTCTGGCGGTTGCAAGTATTCTGGAATAGGCTATTCTAAAGTAAAAAGCAAATTGATGTATCTTCTAGCCCTGTTTAAAAGAAGGAAGACAGTGCCTTGTAGGCCTCTTTGTGTTCTGGAGACAACATATTCCACCCCTGGGGGAGATTTCTGGCCCATAAACTGGGTGACATAAAAAGCTGCTGGCTTGAGTGGGGCTAGAACAGGAGAGGTGTCACAGCAGGTCTAAGCCACAGCGCAGTCAGTTCTGCCAGCTGACTCCCATGGTGTTGAAGGTGTGAGTGGTGGGAAAAGATGCAGTCTGACCACTGAATGGATCTGCAGGCCTCCTGGGCCCACTGTAAACTGGACTTTATCCAGCACCCCATTTTTTAGCTGGTCCTCATAAACCCTGCTCTAACATCAGGGCCATGATGCTTCTTTGGATCTCTCAGTATCATTGCAACTCAGACCCTTTGTCCAGTAACTTTTTGGTGTGTATGGGGGGAGAGTCTCACTCTGTCACCCAGGCTGGAGTACAGTGGCGCAATCTTGGCTTATTGCAACATTCGTCTCCTGGATTCAAGTGATTCTCCTGCCTCAGCCTCCCGAGTAGCTGGGATTACAGGTGCCTGCCACCACGACCAGCTAATTTGTTTTAGTAGAGACGAGATTTTGCCATGTTGGCCAGGCTGGTCTTGAACTCCTGACCTCAAGTGATCCGCCCACCTCAGCCTCCCAAAGTGCTAGGATTACAGGCCTGAGGCATCGCACCCAGCCTGTCCAATCATTTTATAAATGTCTGATTATTCCCCCTTTAGTGTATAGTCACCCAAGAAAATGGCCGTAAGTCCCTTTGAGGAGACCAGGGGAATCATCACAGTACATGTTTGCCATCATGTTGCAGGGTTCTTCCTCCAGCCACCTCTCTAGTCCATGGGTCCAGATCTAAAAATTAACTCAAGTGTGGGAACTGGGCAAGGGAACAGGACTTCTTATTGAAATGACTGCCTTCAACCTCTTGCTCCTCCAATTTGCTTAAAAAAAAAAAAAGGACCGGGCATGGTGTCTCACGCCTGTAATCCCAGCACTTTGGGAGGCCGAGGCGGGTGGATCACAAGGTCAAGAGATCGAGACCATCCTGGTGAACATGGTGAAACCCCGTCTCTACTAAAAATACAAAAAATTAGCTGGGCATGGTGGCATGTGCCTGTAATCCCAGCTACTCAGGAGGCTGAGGCAGGAGAATTGCCTGAACCCGGGAGGCGGAGGTTGCAGTGAGCCGAGATCGCGCCATTGCACTCCAGCCTGGGTAACAAGAGCGAAACTCCGCCTCAAAAAAAAAAAAAAAAAAAGGGTCAGGGATAAGCAAATGATGGCTCAGGAGCCACTGAAGGCCCAATCTAGCCAATCATTTATTTTTTATAAACAAAAGGTTTGTTAAAACACGGGACACTCATTTGCTTACAGATTGTCTATGGCTGCATTTGTGCTACAACAGCTGAGCTGAGCAGTTACCACAAACAGCATATTACTTGCAAAGTCTAAAATATTTAGCCCTTGACCTGAACAGTTTTCTTTGTTGACTGTCTGCCTATTTTGCTCCTAAGTGCAAGATAGACACCATGTTCCATTAACCATTTCCACAACCCCCTGCTGGCAGAGCCCAGTGATTGCCCCTCAAACCCTGCCTTTCGGTGGGTAAGGTAATTAAAACCTCCTGGCTCCTGCCAGGGAAGTGCCACCTCCTGGCCCCCATCATGCCCACAGAGACTGACAAGCTTAGATTGTAACTGCCACTCCTACCATCAACCCGGCCTGCAGAGCTTCTTAGTGATGTTGGTGCCCTTCTCATCAGTGCATTTTGATGGCTGAGAGAATGCTGTCTCCTGCGTTCCTTCTCATAGGACATATTCTCTGGTGGGTCTTTTGGCCTTATGTATTTTTTAATTTTAAAATAAATACAATCTCTTATTACAGAAATAGAGACAGGGTTTCACCATGTTGCCCAGGCTGGTCTAGAACTCCTGAGCTCAAGCCGTCTGCCAGTCACGGACTCTCAAAGTGCTGAAATTACAGGATTAAGCCACTGCTCCTGGCCTGGCCTTATATAATATAGCCCTTCCAACACATCCACTTCCTTCAGCCTCTTTATTCTTATCTGTGTTATCTGCCTGAGTGAAGGAAAAAAGAACGGCTGGGGAGACGCATTAAACTACGAAGCAGAGCTTCACCAAAGCTAACAGGGAGTCCTTGAACTAGTCAGAGAAGTCCCATGTCTTCCAGGAATGGACCTGTCTCAGTATCCATGCCAACCTTAACTATTTGCTAGAAGCAGCCTGTAGGAAGCATGCCTGGGTGCAAATGCAGATAGGTCTCAGAGTACAGAGCTGGAGCCCTTAGGTCATTGTGCTCCCTGTGACTGGAGGTGTGAGGCATATTCTCACGCCACCATAGGAGCCAGAACAAAGACCAGGATGGGTGTAACACAGCCTGACTTAAATTCCAGTCTGCATCTTTCATAACAGGTCTGACTTGTAAGGTAGCACAAGCTGCTGCTCAGGATGACATTGCTTTCAGGAGGAGTGCCTTCTGAGTCCACAGAGTAAGGAGGGCTCCCAGGCAGACTGCATGGGGACAAAGTGACTCCTGTGTGCCTCACCTCCTCTCTCCTTGCTATTATACTTGCAATCCAAACAGGAAAGAAGTACTTGTTCTGACTCAGAAGCAGTCTACTCCCTGCTCCTCCATTCTGAGAGGGTGAATTGACTGACCTCAGGATTCCTAGCTTGAGGCCTAGGCTGTGAGGCGGTTACAAACCAAAAACAACCCGTCTGCAATGACTGCATTTGCCTGGAAGCTGCAACTGCAGCAAGAGCCATTGATGTCACAGAACATTAACGCCTGAAGAGTCTTAGGGATCACCTCCTGTCTTCACATTTATCCCTAAGGGAAATTTTCTCCAGTGAGAAAAAGTTGGCTTCTAGTACTAGCTGTGCTCTTTCTCCAAAGCTATGAAGGTACAAAAGAGCTAGAGCTGAGTGATATGCTACAGACCCAGAAATGCAGGCCCAGGAAGGCAGCATCAAAGATAGCTTTCTCCAGATGGTGGTGGAAATGAAATGTCTCAAAAAAGCCCTGCCTTAGCAGAAATGTCCTAACCATCTTGGAGTTGTTAATTTCTCCTAGCAGCTTTGTCTTCCCTTGATCAGCATCACTGTCGTCTCAAGGAGAGGCTCCTGAGCCAAATCTCACCCAGTTCCAGTCTCACTGTTGGTGTTTCCATTGCCAGAGGTGTGGAGTTTTAGAGTCTGTCTAGAATTAAAGCAACCTTGCAGGAAAATAACAGTTCTGTTCGTCCTCGCCACTAGGCTCTCTCCTAACAGAGAAACTCATGCCTCCAATTCTTTTCTTCCAATATCATCAGACTGGATAAAGAAAATTGGCAGATAACTTAGTGTTGCCCCATAATTTCCCATTATGGGTACAGTTTTATCAAGATATTTAATGTTAAATTCCTCAGGTCAATTCTCTCTCTACTTCTAGGGTCTCCCACGTAAGAAAATTCACCGTCCAGATGGTAGCTTTGAGTTTTTCCAAAAATCAAATCCCAGCCCCACCACTCATACCTGTGTGATCCTGAGCTGTTATCAGACCCAGTATGTCTCAGCTTTCTCATCTGTAAAATGGCAATAACAACAGCTACCTCCTAAGGCTCCTGTTATGAGATAAATGTATAAAGCAACTGAAATATAATAGATGCTCAACAGAGCTGGGGCTCTGAATTCTAGGTTTGAGAAGCAGCTGAAGTAGATCTGGTATTAGAAATCCAGCCAAATATAAGAATAAGAAAAGAAACTGGACAAAATAAGGGAAACACCCAGCAAACAAAGAAAACAGGTATGTGGCTGAGAGCAAGATTACATCTCTATGCTGGTCATTGATATCTTTGTCCTTGAATTCCTGGATTAGCAGACATGGAAATACATAAACTCCTATGTAGGATCCTCATTATTAAATAATGCACATTAAACATTTTGAAAAATATAACTTACTAGAATAACCTAAAAGGCAGTGATAAGCTTATAGTTGTAATAAATAGAGATTTGTAAAGGACAGGACGGTATTATAAAAATGTTTGTGAAAATGTGGAGAACAAGAACATGGAACCCAAGAAAAGTCTAGCACTGAAGTCCCACAGAGCTCATACAGGCAAATTGGCTCAGAATTCAAGGCATTTTGAGGAAGCTGATTACTTTGGCCGCTTTTAGAAGCAGAAGTTCATGGACCTGCCACTCATCTCCACTTAATACTCAGCCACTCTCTCTGAGTATCTGTGTGCCCTTTCACTTACTTAATTACTAAAGGGCTGACTCTATCTAACAATTTTAGTGCATATGCCCAAGACTTGACTAAGCCATTGAGAGTCCCTGTAGTCTCCATCTGGGCAGAGTTTCTCCTGCCAGGCCCATTCATCACTGACCAGCCCATGGGTTGCCTACGCTTGGCCAGGTATCCACCCCATCTCCAACCAACTAAGGCCTGACATCATAGGCTCAGATGAATACAAGTATGGAAAAACATGGGATCTCAGCAAGATCTTTGGACTGGAAATGTTTTTCTTAAATGGGGATTCTAAGCATAGTTGTTAAAAAATGACAGATTAATTGGTCATTAATTGATCAAAACCTCAAGCCTAATATCAAACTAGAGGACTCAAAAAGTTAGAAAATATCTTAAATCCTATAAAATATTTCAGATAGAGTGCTTTCAAGCATCTCCCTGTTTAAACAAAGAAATCCTAACTTGCCTTAAAAGCTATAGTTAAAAAGGCTTAGGCCAGCCGGGCGTGGTGGCTCCCATCTGTAATCCCAGCACTTTGGGAGGCAGAGGCTGGCAGACCACATGGGGCCAGGAGTTTGAGACCAGCCTGGCCAACATAGCAAAACCCCAACCCTACTGAAAATACAAAAAATTAGCTGGGCATGGTGGTGGGTACCTGTAGTCACCAGCTTGGGAGGCGCTTGGGAGGCTGAGGCACAAGAATCGCTTGAACCCAGAAGACAGAGGTTACAGTGAGCCGAGATCACACCACTGTACTGCAGTGTGGGCAACAGAGCAAGACCATCTCAAAAAAGAAAAAAGGCCTAGGCCGGCCGAACGTCATCAAACCAATTGAGACATTACTAGAACATGTAGAACTAAGGGAACAATACCACAAGATGGCAGCATCACCCTTTTTGTGTTTTGTCCAGTTAGAAAGTCTGAGCACGGGATTTTCTGTTGAACCTGCTCTCAATCTGCCTACCTCTTTTCCTGAAGCTATTTTTAAGAGACCTGAGCAGCCCCCAGTTGATGGAGAAGATATAAATCTAAACAGACATGACATCTATTTTTGTATACTCCAGTTCACTCATTGTCTCTGAGCTCATTTAATTTCTAAAATCTCTGGACCTGTTATCATTATTTTTTAGTCTAATTAAATACATAATTAGGCATGGAAGCAGTGGCTTGTATTATCCAAGGATTACAGGTTCCTTAGTCCTCTCTGAATTGCATAAATTCAATTTTTTAATTATAATATTCCTTATTTGGCATTTATAATTAAGAAATGTCTTTACTCTTGTGTTAGGAAAACTCCCTAATGGAACAATAATTGCCTCCATAAGCGGAGGGCAAGCTCAGACCAAAGAAAGAGACAGACCACTCCAGGTTGACAGGTAGCCAAAAACGTATTCAGGGGAAACTTACATGGTAGACAGTGTTGGGCAGTAGCAAGACAAGGTACATCTCAGGGTTTGCAAGATACACCTAACCTTTTATACCATAAAAAGGGAAAGCGGGCGCAAAGTCCCTGATGACATGTTAAGCCATCTGGTTGCTTTCTTAAGCTACTCTAGTTACCTTCTATTTACCTCCTACTTACAGGGGTTGTTTGGGTTACCTACAGTCAACATTCCTAAGCATGCTGGGCAGAGGGTGGGACTGCAGGGAATGGGGCAGGGGGAGATTCCAGGGAGCAGCAGTTCACTGCTTCCTACAACTCCCTTCAGTCACAAACCCAGAACACATTTGAAAAACACATGAACACACAGCTAATACTGTAAGTGCTGAGGCAATGTATTATGAAAGCACTGTGGGAACACAGAAAAATTAATTCTTTGGGTGGCAGTGAAAAAAACCATAAAGTGCCATTTGACTTGCAAAGAATGAACACCTATCCAACAGGTAAACATTAAAGGCAGTGGAAACCAGATGAGCAAAAATAGATGTGCAGAAGGTGGCAAAATAAGTAGTCCCCCAATGTACATATGTGACTTCAAGGTACTAAGATGTAATATTCAACATTTGAGCTCTATTTTGTTAATAAGGGCTTTTATATAGCTATCATGAAACTTTACATTCTTATGAAGCTACAAGCTCTCAGTATCCTAACTTCACGGTTTTAGAAGCTTAGGGATACAGAATTTAAGTAATTCTTCTAAGGCCCCAAATCAAGCAGGAACATGAACTAAAGCAGTCTGACTTTATTGACTTATTTAGAGACAGGATCATGCTCTACCACCCAGGCTGGAGTGCAGTGATGGGATCATGGTGCACTCCCTTGACCTCCTGGATTCAAGCGATCCTCCCACCTCAGCCTCCCAAGTAGCTGGGACTACAGGCATGTGCCACCGCACCTGTCTAATTCCTTTTCTTTTTTTGGTAGAAATGGGGTTTTACTATGTTGCCCAGGCTGGTCTCAAAACTCCTGAGCTCAAGTGCTCCTCCTGCTTCAGCTTCCCAAAGTGATGGTTTTACAGGTGTGAGTCATCACACCTGGCTCCAATCTGACTTGAGTCCATAATCCTAGCCACTATATTACTAAGGCCCTACATGCTTTAAAATTTTAAATTTCATAATCAAAGTGGAGGCTAGGAATCTTCAGGTTTATGAACATGTTATTCTTAGTTATTCCCTTGTACTTTTTAACTGTCTCTTCTAATGGACTAATAGAAGCCAGGCCTAAAAATAAGAGTGGCAATCATTCTGAGTGATTTTCAGCCCATCCTTAACAGGATTTGACCATCACACGCTTCCTAGAGCTCACTAGGAATATATTTATGGTCTAATCCAGAATGAACAGCTACAAACTTGTCCTCCGTTTACAATGAAGTGACAGTAGGGGGCAACTTTTTGTTACTAAAAATAGGTGGATTTTATTTATTGTTCTTTACATGCCTGTAAGCCTCCCTTATTCAGGGTATGTATATGAAGGCCTGAATGGACTAATTCTGTTCCCAGAGCCCACATTTTTTTTTTTTTAAGTAAAAGAGCCTTTTTAAAAAATGTTAAAAATCTGACCTAATATATTCTATTAGTTGGAAATTTTCATTTTTTATAAGTTATACACGCGGGGATCTTTTTGAAGCACTCTCTACCAAACTACTACAGTAGTAGCTATTATTTTTGTTCTCAAAGACTAGTGAAAAACATCTCAAAGATAGTGAAAAACTTTTTTTTTTTTAGATGGAGTCTTGCTCTGTCGTCCAGGCTGGAGTGCAGTGGCACAATCTCAGCTCACTGCAACCTCCACCTCCTGGGTTCAAGTGATTCTCCTGCCTCAGCCTCCCAAGTAGCTATGATTACAAGCACACCACCATGCCCAGCTAATTTTTGTATTTTCAGTAGAGACACGGTTCCACCATGTTGGCCAGGCTGGTCTCTAGCTCCTGACCTCAAGTGATCCACCCGCCTCAGCCGCCCAAAGTGTTGGAATTATAGGTGTGAGCCACTGTGCCCAGCCTCTATCACTTGTTTTTTTTTTTTTTTAAACAGGGTCTCACTCTGTCACCCAGGCTGGAGTGTAGTGGCGCAAACTCTGACTCCTGGTTCAAGCGATTCTCATGCCTCAGCCTTCTGAGTAGTGGCTGGGATACTGTAATCCCAGAATTACAGAATCTGTAATTCTGTGCACCACCACACTCGGCTAATTTTTGTATTTTTTGTAGAGAAAGGGTTTTGCCATGTTGGCCGAACTGGTCTCGAACTCCCGGCCTCAAGTGATCCGCTCACCTTGGCCTCCCAAAGTGCTGGGATTACAGGCATGAGCCACCATGCCTGGACTTTATATTATCTTTCTAAAAGAGATTTCATGAATGGACCCCTAATTTTGTAACACAACAGATGGAGAACATTAAGAGAAATGACAGGTGAGAAAAGCAAAAGAGTAGAATGTTTGAAACAGTGTACATGAAGACGAGTATACAGTGCTATGCACAGAAGGATGCTTGATAAATGACATCAGGTAATTCAGAGACCTTTTTTTATTAAATGTGTAAAAAGTAGTTATTTTACAAGCTCAAAATCAGACAAATGTATGAAGGTATAATTGGCATAATTATAAACTGTATCACCCAAAAACTCAATGAGGACACAATCTATATTACATTCAATATTTGCATATTTACATGATACTGCAAAGTAAATACAAAATGAGCTCTCATCATTTTAGTTCAGAACACAGGTGATATAATTTCAAAACAAAGGCAGTTTTTTCAACAAAAAACAGAAGTCTCCTAAGTACCAATTCACTGTGTTGTGGAAAAATACAGCAAGACTAATTATAAGAGTTCCATTCCAGTTTAGTCAGTAAGATATGTTGTTTGTTTTGTGTTTAGAAACAGGGTCTCATTCTGTCATCTGGGCTGGAGTGCAGTGGTGCAATCAGAGCTCACTGCAGCCTTGAACTCCTGGCCTCAAAGAATCCTCCCACCTCAGCCTCCCAAAGCACTGGGATTACAGGTTTGCGCCATCACAGTCTAGTAAGATACGTTTTTGTTACTGAAATACAGCTAAAGTTTTGGATTTTAATCACCAAAATAACAGTAATTCTGGTTTAGTAATATATATTCATTTTGTCATTTCTTTAACTCTCCAAAACTTAAATAATTCTGAAAGTATTTGTGCCTTGTCATTTGTTCAGTAAGTATGATTTCTTTTTGTACAAGTCACAAAAGTTCAAGTAACTAACCAGAATTCTTTATGAATTGCCTGTCTGCTGGGGTTCAATCTTAAGTCTGACTACCAAAAGCAGCAGCTCAGAATTTATTTCACAAAATTAATCCCCAGAGTTACTGGGTAGCTTTCTAAGTATTTCATTGCTTATACTGTAATACAACTCACTAGAGAGTCTATACTAGTGACTCCTGACATCAAAATTATCTGAGGAGCTTTTTAAAAAATACATGGGGTCCACAATCATAACTACACTAAGAATAAAGAACATCTGTATTTTTTTTTAACGTTCCCAGGTGATAATGCTATGCAGCCTAGTGTGGGATACCCCAACCTACCATGAAGCCTATAGTTCTCAACTTTTCAGGTGCAGTGGAATCACTTTTTGTATTGTCTAAAAACAAAAAGCAAAGCAAAACAAAGAAAACAGATGTGCTTCAGTAGATTGAGAGTAGTGTGCAGGAACCAGCATTTTAAATAACCACTGCAGCTGGTCCAAAACAACCCAGAAATACTGTAACACCTTTGTCAGATATCGTATCGTAACGAGTACATTCAGCAATTTAGGTGACATTGTCTGCAAGCCCTAATGAATCCTGCCCTAGGCAGTTTTAGCAAGTGTTTGAGGGCAACACTCAGCCTTTTCAAATAAAACATATTTATATTCCCAAATATTAAGTCAAAGTCAACTGAATTGTGAGACCATCATTCATTAAAGAAGGCAAACACTCTTTCCAACAATTTATACCTTTAAACAAACCAGATCTTAGCCCTCAACTTAAACCTAATGCTTTCTCTATCATTAGCCTGATATGTGATCAGAGGTAGTGATTCCAGCTTACCAAAACTGTATTGTGGATTATAAAACACGAACATTCATACATCTTTACAGGCTCTCTACAGTCCCTATGTAGTAGAGATTAGAGACCAGGTGGATATTAAATAATACTGTAAAACAGTAAATCATACACTCTTGATTTTAAACAATGAAACCTCCTAAGATTTCCCTCACATAATAGGTTTCTACATATAATATACGGAAAAACTTCTAGAAAACACTAAAGGTATCATGCTGCCTCTTTTGTGAAGCTATTTTCTAAGTTTTCATCATCCCTGTAATATCTATAAAGTGGGTGGTTGGTGTACAACATTCCACTTCAAAAAATTTTTTTTTTGAGACAGAGTCTCACTCTGTTGTCAGGCTGGAGCGCAGTGGCTTGATCTTGGCTCACTGCAACCTCCACCTCCCAGGTTCAAGTGATTCTCTGGCTTCAGCCTCCCAAGTAGCTGGGATTACAGGCGTGCACCACAACGCCCAGCTAATTTTTGTATTTTTAGTAGAGACGGGGTTCCCCGTGTTGGCCAGGATGGTCTCAATCTCCTGACCTCGTGATCTGCCTGCCTCGGCCTCCCAAAGTGCTAGGATTACAGCCATGAGTCATAGCGCCTACCCTCACTTCAAGAATTTTTTACAAGCACAGAAACTATCCAGTGTATGGTAACTGTTACTATAATACTACACTATTATAAATATACAAGCTCTTTTGAGTGCTACAGCTCCACCACCTCCACCAAACTTTAGGAATAGATGCAATCTACTTTGAACCCAAAAGCTACAGAAGCAGTGAAAACAATGCTAAGAAGCAGAGAGAGTACATGGTTAGTAGAATCTATCTGACATCTTGCTCACCTGAACTATACTTAAAGTGCTGTCATTTCCTGTGCATGTACTTTGCCATTATGTTCTTCACAAAGGCTTACTTACCTCTTTCCCATAAGCCACCATGCCCGGTCCACAAACCAAACTATTTTAATGTTCAACAGAAAGAAAGGTAGCAACAAGTTCCTTATTTTTGTTAATTCCTTGTTTTTTATAATAAAGAGTATCACTTCCTCTCACCAAAAAGCTATCGAGCTTCTGATGACATTCCAACTGTTCAAAAGGCTCACCTCTTTTCCAGAGGTAGGTGTGATTAAACAGTTGGCATTTCTTCTTAACTAAGCAATGAAAAGGCAATTACTAAAAATCAGCATTGTATTGCCATAAAGACAAGTCACTTCATAAAGTAAGAACCGGAGAGTTTTAAATCTATATTCATTAAGAAGCTAAAAAACTCATACTAATTTTTAATCACTTAAGAATTTGACTCAAAATAATCAAACTATTTTGCAGTTTATAAGTGATTCTAGATAGAAATAATACATTTTAAATTAAACACAATTTGAAAAACTTAAATAAAAATATCGAAAACCAAAAGGCATGGAGACACAGTAATGCTGGAAGAAGAATTTCAACATATGGCATAATAGCATAAGGCACTACCTCAGCTTCAGTCTACACTTAAGTCATCTTAACCCAAATATGGGATAGGAGAATTACACACACACACACACACAACTTTTCACGTCCTTTTGGCTGGTCTGGCAGTTAACTGCTTTTCTCTTTCAAACTCCTTTTCTCGTTGCTGCTCCCTTTCCAACTCTTCTTTTTGCCTCTTCTGCTGCAGTTTAAGTGCTCTTTTCTGTGTTAAAAAAATTTTTTTAAACCAAGAGAGCAATCAGCGGTTACAGGTATGGCCTAATTTGAAAATAATAGTGCTCTGCTTTGAGGTAATTCATTCACACTAATAAATTTCATCTTGGACACTTAAATTTGGGATAATTTAAGGTCCCTTTGATTGAAAAATATTTTTTGCTCTAAGCTCCTATTAAATGAAAACTGCAGTACACATCCAGAGAATCTAAGCCTATCAGCCCAGCTATTAGCAATGAAGCTGAAAGAGCAGTTCAAAAAAAATGACATATTTTAGGCTGCACGCAGTGGCTCATGTTTATAATCCCAGCACTTAGGGAGGGTGAGGCCAGAGGGCTGCTTGAGCTCGGGAGTTTAAGACCAAGCTCAGCAACATAGTAAGATCCTGTCTCTAACATTTCTTCAAAAACGACATTTTTAAAAAGAAAATAATGTACCATGAATTAATTATGCTATTGCATGTGAGGGTATGAAAGTCAAAAAATGAATACTAGCCGGGCATGGTGGCTCACACCTGAGATCCCAGCACTTTGAGAGGCCGAGGCGGGCGGATCACAAGATCAGGAGTTTGAGACCAACCTGGCCAACATGGTGAAACTCTGTTTCTACTAAAAATACTAAAATTAGCTGGGAGTGATGGCGAGCACCTGTAATCCCAGCTATTTGGGAGGCTGAGGTAGGAGAATCACTTCAACCCAAGAAGCAGAGGTTGCGGTGAGTCGAGATTGCCTAACTACACTCACTCCAGCCGAGGC
Organism: Saimiri boliviensis; assembly: GCF_048565385.1. Taxonomy (NCBI): domain Eukaryota; kingdom Metazoa; phylum Chordata; class Mammalia; order Primates; family Cebidae; genus Saimiri; species Saimiri boliviensis. The sequence continues at coordinate 80,675,597 of NC_133450.1, forward strand.
AGCAAGAGCAAAACTCGGTCTCAAAAAAAAAAAAAAAAAGAATGCTGAAAAAAAAACAATTAAACCTCTACTTTTGTAAAGAATGTGAAAGAATTTTCAACTCACTTTTAACTTTGATGTTTTTTCATGAAGCATCAGCATCTCTTTTCTTATATTCACCAACTTGGCATGATAGTGTTTAGCCTCAGCAAACTGAACATGGAAAAATAAATGAAAAGTCAAGTTAAAATAGACTAAAATATCAAAATGAATAAATAAGACAATATATAAATGACAGTTCATCCTTTCTAAATTGGTCAGAATTTTTAGACCCTTATCTCCACATTTTAATTCCAAAATAAAGATTTTCTTATATCATTAGCAGGATTTTAAAGATATTTGATTTAGTTCAGATTGACAAAGTGTTACTAACCATAAAATAGATATTTATATTAAGATGGGTATAGACAATATTTTGCTTTAAAAACATATAATTCTAAAATTTCAGGTAAGACTATCTAATAATGCTATCAGTTTCATTTAAGAAAAGTAAAACATTCTCTCTGCCTTTACAAGGGAGAGACTGAGCCAGAGTCTCATGAAACATGAAACAGTTTAAGAGTCTGCTCATAAGGAAAATTCAAGCAGTAGCCACAGAGCCCTGGACAGAGAGGACGGTGGCCAAGTTTAATCCTATGCCCTGGGACCTTTAGTCAGTAAGCAGAATAATCTCTGTGAGGACACTTTCCTTCTTGAGGAGTCATAAGTACAGATTTTACAACTCAGCCAACCAGCATAATCTACAATTAAGTCTTATGTCAGAAGATGGGAAGATGATGCAAGCCTAGAGATGTCAGAGAGAAGGAGAAAAGCACACTATTTTCAGACAAGGTTACAGAAGGAGAAGAAAAGAATGAAAAGTCATTAGAGAGATTCACAGCCTTAATGTAGCTGCTAGTCATTGTCTTATTAGCTCAGAAGTTACAGTCCCTTTTTATATACCCTGGGCCTTCCAGTTTTCAGTTCCTGGGACTTCCAGTTTTCAGTTCATAGATGATAATCAAAACTACTCTTGACTCGGAAAAAAAAAAGGAAGACTCCATCTTGCCCCTTCAGACTAAAGCAACAATATTACATCTGCTTGGCTAATTCATTCAACATTCATTCAATCAACAAATATTCCTTCTGTTGCAACAGGATCTCAGTAGGGAACATAAAATAGGTGAGTGTAGCTAGCCTTGTCCACCTCCCTCACAAGAAACCAGAACTACCGGGCAAACAACTCCGTATTTATTTCCATGGGCCTCTGTCTAATGCCAGAGAATATGAACTTTGTTTTTGACTATTATAAATGGAAAACATTAGTAAGCCACCTTTGTCAAAGCAAAGTCCACTTTTTTTAGGTATGCACAAATGGCTACAGTCATGCAAACCCAGTTTTGTTTTTTTTTTTAATACAGATGGGGTCTTGCTGTGTTGGCCAGGTTCATCTTAAACTCCTGGCCTCCCAAAGTGCTGGGATTACAGGCCTAAGTCACCATGCCCAGCCCACAAACCAAACTATTTTTAATGTTCAATAGAAAAGAAAGGTAGCAACAAGTTCCTTATTTTTGTTAATTCCTTGTTTCCTACAATAAAGAATATCACTTCCTCTCATCAAAAAGCTATAGAGCTTCTGATGAAATTCAACTGTTTAGCTATTTATATTGAAAGATATAACTGATCATTCTCAAAGTATCTACCTCAGCCTATGGCATAAATTTATTATAGCATTATGAATATGGCATAATTAAATAAAATGGTAATTTAAGAAACCATGTAATTGGTCAAGAGAAATACACTTTCCTTAAACAAAACAAAACAAAAAAAGGTACCTCAAAGGTTCTTTACTTTCGGTTCCTTTTTTTTGTTTGTTTTTCTTGAGACAGGGTTCTCCCTCTATCACCCAGGCTGGAATACAGTGGCACAATCACAGCTCAATGTGGCCTCAACTTCCTCGGCTCAAGTGATCCTTCCACCTAAGATCCCAGAATAGCTGCGACTACAGGCATGTGCCACCACGCCCAGCTATTTTTTTAAATTATTTTTTGTAGAGATGGGGGTCTCACTATGTTGCCCAGGCTGGTCTTGAACTACTGGGCTCAAGCAATCGTCCTGCCTCAGCTTCCCAAAGCACTGGGATTACAGGCATGAGCCACTGTGCTGGATCTCAGTTCTCTCATTCTAAGTCTTCAATTCTGAGCAGATCTATTCCCAATGCACAAGTAAGTTCAATTTCCTACTACAAATTCAACATTTGAAAGATAACAATTCAACAAAATAGACATTCAATCAAGGTTTCTTGTTAAAAAGACAAATTCTAAACTTAAAATCTAGCTATTGCTAAGACAAAGGTCATCAAATTACATCAACTAAATCATACTTACCAGAGCATTAATATCCAACATAGAATGACATTCTTTAAATTTGGAAATCTCTTGTTCCAGTGTGTCTAACAACACAACTTGGTTCTGTCTGAAATAAAAACACACAGCCAAGATAAACTCTACATATTTAAAACTGGTCCATTAAAAGGAATCACATTCATCTTGGTTAATGTAACACAAATTAAGTAGGAAATCTATTAACTCTCCAAGGTTTATTTAATTTAGAATAATATTTTTCAAAATAATATTCTAAAGCCACATTCTGATAACTAAATGTGTCTTTTATTCTTCCTTCAATTTCTAATAACTCAAAATAATCCAATCATTTAAAAGTATTTTAATAGTTATTAATAACTCTCTATATTATTTCAAAAAAGAATTTTTTAATAGTATTTTGCCCAAGAAATCCAATGTTTTACATATCTTAAAATTGCAACATTCCCCTAAAGGAAATGAGGAACAATGGCTTCTCAGATTACAGTAGAGAAAAATGCAGTAACAAAGGATAGTAAGTCAAAATGGAAAATTAAGAAGCAAGATGAAAAAAGCATAGGACTAGAAATCATAGCTTTCCCTGGCCAGCAGCCAGTTATATGATCTTAGAAATTCAGTTTATTTCTCTGGCCTACATCTCCTCATTTACAAAGTGAGAAGGTTAGACCGGATAATTTCTCATGTTTCTCATTATAATTCTGATTCAAAACCCACTAAGGAATAGAAGTCAACTTCCTTGGATATTTCTTTCCACACCAATCAGTGTTAGGATCATATGTATAAGTGACATTAAAAGGGTCACTGAATATTTTAAAGAATATTACAAAGAAAAATATATTATTCTCTAGATAGCACAGTTTTATAAGCAAATCACATTTGCAGGCAAATGTGATTTGCTTATAAAACTGTGATTTGTTTATAAAATTGTGGTATCTAGAGAATAATGATAAGAAAAGAAATAGCAATGAAGAGATTGAGGGCAATTACAACAAGTCTACCATCTAGCACTGAGTCTGGCATACCCTACAGCTCATAAATTTGTCTCCTGGTCAGGCATGGTGGTTCATGCCTATAATCTCAGCACTTTGGGAGACCAAGGAAGGAAGATTGCTTGAAGCCAGGAATTCCAAGACTAGCATGGACAACAAAGCGAGACCCCATCTCTACGAAAAAAAAAAAAAAAATTAGCTGGGTATGGTGGCACACACCAGTGGTCCAAATTACTTGGGAGCCTGAGGCAGAAGGATTGCTTGAGTTAGAGGTTGCAATGAATTATAATGACACCACCACACTACAGCCTATGTGACAGAGTGAGACCCCATCTCTACAAATAAAAATCAACAAATAAATTTGTCCCTTTAGCTTGGACTAGAAATCACAGAAAGTGAAATACAGAATGGTTGAGAGGAAAACCCACCAAGTCAACCATCCGAGATAAGCAGGACAGCAAAAATAGGCGTTAGAACTAGAAAACAATAGAAAGGGGGGGGGGGGGAAATCAATGAAACAAAAAGGTCTCAGTATATTGCCCAGGCTATTCTTGAACTGCTGGGGTCAAGCAATCCTCCTGCCTCAGCTTCCCAAAGTACTGGGATTACAGGCATGAGCCTCTATGCGAGGTCTCAGTTCCCTTTTCTAAGTCTTCAATTATGAGCAGATCTATTCCAAATGCTCAAATAAGTTCAAATTCCTCCTACAAATTCAACATTTGAAAGATAACAATTCAACACAACTGAAGTTCAATCAAGGCTTCTCGTTAAAAAGACACATTCAAAAGATCAATAAAGTTGATAAACCTCTAGTCAGACCAACCAAGAAAAAAGTACCCCAAGTACCAATATTATTCATGAAAGAGCAATAATCACCACTGATCCCATGAAATTAAAAGGGTAATAAATGAATACTTTCAACAACTCGGTGCTCACAAATTTGATAACATAGATGGAATGGACTAATTCTTTGAAAGATACAAACTACCAAAACTTATACAAGGAGAAACACAAAGTCTATGTGGGCCTATATTAATTAGACAAATTGGATCAGTAAGTAATAACCTTCCAAAAAAGACAGTACCAAGACCAAATGGCCTCAATGGTATTTTTTTTTTTTTTTTTTTTTTTTGAGACAGAGTCTCACTTAGTCACCAGGCACCAGGCTGGAGTACAGTGGCGCGACCTCGGCTCACTGCAACCTCCACCTCCCGGGCTCAAGTAATTCTCCTGCCTCAGCCTCCCGAGCAGCTAGGACTACAGGTGAATGCCACCACGCCCAGCTAATTTTTGTATTTTTAGTAGAGACGGGGCTTCACCCCGTTGGCCAGGATGGTCTCAATCTCTTGACCTTGTGATCTGCCCACCTCGGCCTCCCAAAGTGCTGGGATTACAGGCGTGAGTCACCATGCCCAGCCTTCAATGTTAATTTTTACCAAACATTTAAGGAAAAAACAATACCGACTCCCCAAAGTCTCTTCCAGAAAATACATCAGTCCCACTTTATCTGCAGTTTTGCTTTCTTCAGTTTGAGGTATCTCCAGTCAACTGCAGCTGTACTGTAACATCTCACATCATCACAAGAAGAAGGGTGAGTACAGCACAGTAAGATATTTTGAGAGACCACATTCGCTTAACTTTCATTACAGTACTTTGTAACTGTTCTATTTTATTAGTAGTTATTGTTGTTAATCTCTTACTATGTCTAACTTATAAATTAAACTTTACCATAGTATGCAAGTATAGGAAGAAACAGCATATACAGGTTAACATCCATAATCTGAAAATCCAAAATGTTTCAAAACCCGACACATTTGGACAATGAATTAATCACTTGACCTTATGTGATGAGTCACAGTCAAAACTTTGTTTCATGTATAAAATTATTTAAAATACTGTATTTAAAAATTACCTTCAGGTTGCATGTATAAGATATATACGAAACAAATAAATTTCATGTTTAAATTTGGGTCCCAGACTCAAGATACTTAATTATGTATATGCAAATATTCCAAAATCTGAAAAAATCCAAAATCAGAAACACTCTGGCACCAAGCATTTTGAATAAGGGATATTCAACCGGTATAGGCTTCGGTACTATTTGCTGTCTCAGGTATCTACTAGGGGTCTTGGAACTTATATTCCTTTAGATAAACAGCAACTACTGCAGAAGCAAAAGGTGCACTTCCCAACTCATTCTATGAGGCTGGCATTACCCTAAAACCAAACCAGATAGAGACATTACAATAAAGAAAATCTACAGACCAGTATCTCTCATGAACATCAATAAAAAATTCCTCAACAAAGTATTAACAAATTGAATCCAACAATGCGCAATAAGAGTTACACACTGCAACCAAGTGGGATTTCTTCCAAATATGCAAAGCTGGTTCAATATTCAAAAATTCAATCAATGCAATCTATCATCAACAGGCTAAAGAATAAAAATTATATGGTAGGCCGGGCGCGGCGGCTCACGCCTGTAATCCAAGCACTTTGGAGGCCAAGGCAGACGGATTACCTGAGGTCGGGAGTTCAAGACCAGCCTGACCAACTTAGTGAAACCCCATCTTTAAAAAAAAAAAATTATATGGTCATATAAATTGATGCAGAAAAAGTATCTGACAAAATTCAGCATCTATTCATGACTAAAAACCATCAACAAACTAAGAAAAGAGAGAATCTTCCTCAACTTAATAAGGATTACCTTAAAAAACCTATAGCTAACATTTAGGGTGAGAAATGACATAATTTTCTCCTAAGATTAGGACAAGGCATGTCCCCTCACACAACTCCTATTCAACATCATACTTTAAGTTCCAGCTAATACAGTAAGACAAGAAAAAGCAATAAAAGGTATACAAATTGAGAAGAAAAAAATAATACTGCCTTTGTTCCCAGGTGATTTTCTATGTGGAAATTCCCAAAGATTCAATAAGAAACCTCCTAAAACTAATATGCAAGTACAGTAAGATTTCATAAACAAGGTTAATATACAGATTTCAGTTGCTTTCCTATGCACCAGCAATAAATTTGAAATTTAAAAAACAATGCCATTTATAGTAGCTCACCACGAAATACTATGGTACAAATATAACAAAGTATGTACAGGATCTATATACAAAAATTATAGAACTCTAATGAAAAATATCAAAGAAAATCTAAATAATAGGGAGACATTCCAAGTACACAGATTAAAAGACTCAACTGTTGTTGCTGTTGTTCAGTTAGGGTCTCAGTCTGTCACCCAGGCTGGACTGCAGTGGTGTGATCACAGTTCACTGCAGCCTTGAACTCCTGGTTCAAGGGATCCTCTGCCTCAGCCTCCCAAGTAGCTATGACCAGGTGTACACCATGCCAGGCTGATATTTTTAATTTTTTTGTAGAGACAGGGTCTCATTACATTCCCCAGGCTGGTCTCCAACTCCTGGCCTCAAAGATCCTTCTGCCCCAGGCTCCCAAAGTGCTTGGATTACCAGTGTCAACCACCGTGCCCAGCCCTTGAATATTTTTTAAGATGTAAATTCTTCCCAACTCAATCTAAAGACTGAATGAAATCCCAATCAAAATTCCAGCAAGTTATTGTATAGATAACAACAAACTGTTTTAAAGTTTATACAAAAAGGCAAAGACATAGAAGAGCCAACACAATACTGACGAACAAAATTGGAAGACTCACAGTACCCAATTTCAAGACTTATGATAAAGCTACAGAAATCTGGCCAGGCACAGTGCCTCAATCCTATAATCCCAGCACTTTGGAAGCCTGAGACAGGTGATCACCTGAGGCAGGTGTTCAAGATCAGCCTGGCCAACAGGATGAAACCCCATCTCTACTAAAAACACAAAAATTAGCTGGGCATGGTGGCACGCACCTGTAATCCCAGCTACTTGGGAGGCTGGGGTGCAAGAATCACTTGAACCCAGGAGGTGGAGGCTGCAGTGAGCTGAGGTCATGCCACTGCATTCCAGCCTGGGCAACAGAGTGAGACCTTGTCTCAGAACAACAACCACCAAAATAAGCTACAGAAATCAAGACAGCATGGTACTGGCAAAAGAACAGATATACAGATCAATGGAACAGAACAGAAAACCCTTAAATAAACCTACACAAAAACAATCAACTTCTGTTTGACAAAGGTACAAAGGCAATGCAGTGGAGAAAGGACAGTCTTTTCAACAAATGATGGCTGGGTACAGTGGCTCATACCTATAATCCCAGCACTTTAGGAAGGCAGGAGGATCACTAGAGCCCAGGAATTCAAGACAAGCCAGGGCAACATGGTGAAACTCCATTCCTACGAAAAATATAAAAATTGACCAGTCATGGTTCCAGCTACTTGGGAGGCTGAGGTGGGAGCATCACTTGAGCCCAAGAAATCAAGGCTGCAGTGAGCTCAGACTGCCACTGCACTCCAGCCTAGGCAACAGAGTGAGACCCTGTCTCAAATTAACAGCAACAAATGGCACTGACGCAACTGGATATCCATGTGCAAAGAAATGAATCTATTAATAGACACAGACCTTACAGCCTCCATAAAAATTAATTCAAAATAGGCCGGGCCAGTGGCTCAATTCTATAATCCCAGCACTTTGGGAGGCCAAGGTGGGTGGATCACGAGGTCAAGAGATCGAGACCATCCTGGTCAACATGGTGAAACCCCGCCTCTATTAAAAAATATATATATATTAACTCAAAATAAACCATAGGTCTAAATGTAAAATGCAAAACTAGAACTTCTAGAAGAAAACACAGGAGAAAATCTAAGTGACCTTGGTTTGGTGATGAGTTTTTAGATACAATATCAAAAGCAGAATTCATGAAAGAAAAAACTTATTTATTTATTAAAACCAAAAACTCCTGCTCTGCAAAAGACACTGTAAAGAGAGTAGTAAGACAACCCACAGTCCTGGAGAAAATATTTGCAAAGAATATAAAGGACTCATATCAAAAATATACAAAGAACTCTTAAAACTCAACAACAAGAAAAACAATCCAATTTTAAAATGAGCAAAAGATCTGAACAGACACCTGTTATCTAACAAAGAATTTGTCTGATCTTTGTCCCAGGTTTCTGGCACAAAGCTTCTAAAATCCTTGGAATTTTCCAAGTGACAGAACTGTCTTTGTTATCCGTGAGCTCCTTGGACCACACCTGAGTCTACACTAATAAAGTGACTCATGGTGGGCCCCTAGAGCTTCAAGATGGGAGGCTAGTAGAGACATTCCAAGCACACAGATTAAAAGACTGAATTTTTGTTGTTGAGATAGGGTCTCACTCTGTCACCTAGGCTAGCGCACAGCAGCATGACCACAGTTCACTGCGGCTACGAACGCCACACTGCTGAACACACTGATGTGCTGGCAGCAGGGGTTGGAGGTGGAAGGTGACACATCCTAATCTTACTGGGAGAAGAAACAGAACTTTTGTGTTCAGGAACCTCCCAGGCATTACCCTGTGTGACTCTTCATTTGGCTAGTCCTGATGTGTACTCTTTATAATAAAACCGTAATTTTAATTACAGTTTTTCCTGACCCATAAGTCTGGCCACTCTCAAAGATGGTTCCAGAGAATGTGGCCAGGCGCAGTGGTGCATGCCTGTAATCCCAGCACTTTGGGAGCCCAAGGTGGGTGGATCACCTGAGGTCAGGATGGCCAACGTGGTGAAATCCCGTCTCTATTAAAAATGCAAAAATGAGCTGGGCGTAGTGGTGGGCAACTGTAATCCCAGCTACTTGGGAGGCTGAGGCAAGAGAATTACTTAAACTCAGGAGACGGAGGTTGCAGTGTGCTGAGACCACGCCATTGTACTCCAGCCTGGATGACAAGAGTGAAACTCCATCTCAAAAACAAAAAAGCATAATAACTACTAATTTATCATATTCAGTTGTTAATTCTACTACTACCTGTGTAATCGTTTTCAAACTACTTAACCTCTCTGAGTCTCAGTGTACTCAACTGTAAATGAGGATAATACTAGATACTTCATAAAGCTGGTGTCAGGAGTAACTGAAATATGTTTAAGGGTTGAGCATATAGTACATATAATAACAAACAGTAGCTGATTTTACTATCATCATCAGAATAATCGTTGTTGTCTGAGTGCCTAGGAAGATAATCAGGGGCAACACTAAATTTTAGATGATATCATCAATTAAACTCTGCAATTAAACCTTGGTTCCCAGCCTCCTGAAAGTAAAGGTATTTTTCAGATATGTTTGCTTGCAGTTTCTAACCTTCCATCAATCTATCATACCTCAAACAACAACAAGGATTGATTGGCATCAAAATATAAACTTTATCAAACACTAAGGCTAAAAAAAAAATCTTGGTTGGGATTAGCACAAAACTGAGAAGGCTGCCAATTCCGAAACTATAGTATACATGTAGTCTCAGAATAACGCAGTTATCTTTTTTTTTTTTTTTTTTTTTTTGAGACAGTCTCACTCTGTCACCTAGGCTGGAGTGCAGTGGGGTAGATCTCAGCTCACTGCAAATGGCCTCCTGAGTTCAAGCGATTCTCCTGCCTCAGCCTCCCAAGTAGCTGGGGCTACAGGTACACACCACCACCCCCAGCTAATTCTTCATATTTTTAGTAGAGACAGGGTTTCGCCAGGGTGGTCTCGAACTCCCGACCTCGAATGATCTGCCCCCTCAGCCTCCTAAAGTGCTGGGATTACACCACACCCTGCCTCAGTACCACTTTATATGCATTTAACACCTTAACACCAAGGATTATAACATTACTTATAATTATAAAATAAGCATAGTTGTTATTCTTCTCCTTTTGCTCTAACAAAGGTCTCTTAAGTAAGTTTTGAAAGGGTAGATCTCAGAGCAGTACCAGTTCATTGCCAGTGTAAAGCTGACCACTACAGAAAGAAATGACAGACAGGCCAACCTGGGCTATCCAGAGAGGGCCTGACCCAGGAGGAGGCAGAAGCCCAGTCTGTTGTCTGTGGATGGAAGCTGATAAAGCCAGAGTATATGTTTTGTGTACTGATCCCGTTCTATGAGTTCTGTTCTATCTCATCCTGTTTTCTTAACATATCCTCCAATCTTTACTTAACTAGGAAGGTTATCTACTAGAAATGAAACAGATCATCTCAAAAAAGATACTTACAGATCTCTGGCAACTCATCTGAAGCAGCAACTGAAAACAAGTGTCACTTATGGAGGCAATTTTTCAGTTCTACTCAGAAACAGGTGTATACCCATCTGAACAATCCCCAAAAGGCAATACTTTCATAAAATAATAAAACACCAAACCTAATCAGAAAGTCTAGGTAAAATTTAGGAGTATTGCTTAGAAGAAACCAAACAACTAGAAGTATTCATTTCACTTTTTACACTTAGAATATTATGAACTTCTCTATTCCAACCTGCTGTCAATAAAGATATAGACATACTCAACTATAACTGAATGTTTAAAAATATCATGTCTTAACACAATATACAAATAAATTATGACTATGCCACAGCAGAAATGCGTGTATATCTGGTTTTTTATTAGCTTACGTGAGTTCCTGGAGGGCTTGTTTTGATCTCTGCAGATCTGGCAAATAATGAGAAAGCAATCCTTCTGCCAGTTGCTCCACAGCTTTGTCTTCCACAGTCAAGTCCTCTATTAACCCTTCATCTGGAGAAGTGTCACTTAAACCTGTCCCCAACAAAAATCAAATTTAGGAACCTTTTATTTATTTTTTTTTTAGGCTAGTCAAGATTTATTTTATTTTATTTTATTTTATTTTTAGGCTAGTCAAGTGAAGCAGTGGGAGTAGAGAAAGAACCAAGAAATTTGTAACTGGTTGTGATGAACTGGTTGTAAACACCACTGCACTGCGACCAGCCAGAACCATTTAAATTGACATAGCTAATAAACGAAGGTTTGGGAGTAGGAAGTAGAAAGGAAGCCCACAAAGGGGGTCGAGATCACATACACACTCCACCAACCACAGGTATCCTTCTTTTCTTTTTAAACTTTTACTTCTGAGCTTCCTCTAAAAAATCAGTTATAAATGCTCAAAAACGGTTTTTAAGTTACTATTACAAGGTAAAGTCTATAATAAATTGAACATTAACATACACAAAATTCTGTGTCTTTATATATTTTTCAGGGCAGAGGATTTATAGTTTTCACTGGATTCTCAAAGGAATCTGAGGGGCAGGGGCAGTGGCTTCACACCTGTAATCCTAGTACTTTAGGAGGTCAAGGCAGGAGAATCACTTGAGCCCAGAATGGCTGGGCATGGTGGCACACACCTGTAGCCCCAGCTATTCAGGAGGCTGAGGTGGGAGGATCGCTTGAGCCCGGAAGTTCCTGGCTGCAGCAAACTATGATCACACCACTGCACTCCAGCTTGGGCAGCAGAGCGAGACACTGTCTCAAAATAATACATAAATATAAAAATAAAATAAAGGAGCCTGAGGCCAAAACGTAATCGTCACTGAACTAAGGCATTCTTGCTTTCAAAAGTATGAAGAAATCATATAAAAAAAATGCAATGCCTAGAAAAATGTATGTTTTTGATTTTATAGAAACAAAAATACAGGTCAACATTCATTTTACATATAGTCTGACATGTTACTTACATGTAAAAGTGGGATTATTGGGTTATTTATTAGGAAGGAGAAGAGGGATTTTCTAAGAATCTCTCCTCTCTTAAGATTCAGCACCTTAATTTACCACAGAAAGTAGGGTATCATCACTGTCTTGTGTATAAACCTAGATCTGATGCTGGGATCAAAGTCATCACTTTCCTTTGAATAGTAACAGTGTAAACATTGTGCTAGGTATTCGAAACATCTAAGATGAGTAACTATCAATCACCATTCCTACCAAGAAAAATACAATTTCTAAATAGGGTTTAATGGTTTGTAAGATGGAATCACTGATTTATAGTCAGAGAAAAAAGGCTGGGCTCAGTGGCTCATGCTGGTAAACCCAACACTTTGGTAGGCCAAGGCGGGTGGATCACAAGGTCAAGAGATCAAGACCATCCTGGCCAATGGTGAAAATACAAAATTTAAAAATACTGAAAATACAAAAATTAGCTGGGCATGGTGACACGCACCTGTAGTCCCAGCTACTCGAAAGACTGAGGCAGGAGAACGGCTTGAACCCTGAGCCGAGATCGTACCACTGCACTCCAGCCTGGTGACAAAGCGAGACGCTGTCTCCAAAAAAAAAAAAAAAAAAAAAAGATTGAGGAAAACAACATGCTATTATATTATATTCGAAATAAGCTTTTTTGAGACTCAAATAAAATTACATAATTTTTATTTTAACCCTAAGAAATATATGAACAAACTTTGGACTTTTCAGAGTTGCAAGACAACATTTGAACAGGCAAGAGCTAACTAGAAACTGAAGCACTCGACATATAAAATAAAATACAAAATGAAAAATATATATGTAGAGAGAGAGAGAAAAGTGAAGCACTTAGGGATATTAATGTACCAACTGAACAGGAAGTGAACAAATTACATCCATCAATTACGCCATTGCTTAAGGCTTAATTACAATAACAATGCAATTGGCAACTTTAAGTATTAATAAATATGGAAAACAATTTTCTCTATGTTTTATGACAGGAACACCCCAAAAAAAGGGCATTTCAACTTTAAGACATAACAACTAATTCACTTCACTTACAATACATACATACATTTTAACTCACAAACCCTCCTCCTGCCCCAGTGGTCTGGTTAATTACTGGATAAGTCTCAGTTACTCATGTTTTTGTTTTCGTTTTTTTTTTTTTTTTTCCCTCTCTCTCTCTTTTAGCCTCTGCTTCCAATAGTTAAGAAGTTACTCATGTTTTTATAAATATGTAATTACTAAGTTCAAGGAGCTTTATTGTGGGCGAGTAAAGAAGAAAGGGAGGGTCCTCTATTCATACAAGAAAGGTTTGCTGAACATCTGTATTATGTACCAGGTTCTGAGGTTACAACAAAAAATAAGGCAAGTCCCCTTCCCTGGAAGGACACAACAAGAGGAATCACAGAATATAATATGAATGTTATTTCCACAACATTTTCTGTTTCTGCCATGAGAGAAACAGAAAATGTTATTGAAATTCAGGGGAGAAATACTTTCACTAGGGAAGTCTAGGAAAAATTCCTCAAGAAGTGTGGACATTGAGCTAAAGCTCAAAGAATGGATGGAGTTTTCATTTCTTTTTGTCTATTTGAGTGTTACTCACTGTAAAAGCTTAAAACACTACAGAAGGAGACACAAATTGTAAAGTAAAAATACTCCTTCTCACGCCCTAACTCCAGTAGGAGTTACTCTGGAGTTTTTCACAGAGCCTTCCAGAAATTGTCTTTGCATACCTATGCATATACTGTTTTTATCACAAATGAACTATTACTCATATTATTCTGCAACTTTTAAAATACGTATCTTAGGTATTTTTTCATACCAACATATAGGAATCTACTACATTCTTTTTAACAAAGTAGAATTCTACCATAGTTTGTTTAACCAGTCCCCCACGGATGGGTTATTTAGGTTTTTTTCACTTTTTGCTATTTCAAACAATGCTGCAGTGAGCTTCCTTGCTTATCGGTTTATTTGTGTCACTTTCTGTAGAAAAATTTCTTAGAAGTAGATTGTTGGGACAAACAGTTTACACATTTTTTTAAACAGACACTGCCAAACTGCCCTCCTAAGAAATTGGCACCAATTTGTACTCCCACCAACAATCTGTGAGGACTATTTCCAAATGGGGAAGAAATCTACAGCAGGAGCAGAATGGATGCAATATGGATAACGAAAGCAGCATGAGGAAAGGCTGAAAGACAGTGTAGGACTCTTCTGGAGAGGCATGGGGCATATGCAGCATAGCAACAGTGAGCTGTAAGACCATGTGGAAGGCTAGTAAGGGCCTCTGAATGCCAAGTGAATGGTTTGGACGTTTGCTAATAAGTAGTGAGGAGCTATTTAAGGTTTGTGAGCACAGGAATGACATGACTGAAGCTTTAACTTGGGACAATGATGTGACAGCAGTGAGGCAAATGCCTTGAAAGAGTAAGAGTATGGAGGTGGAGTAGCCTTTCAACGGCTGAATGAAATTACAAGAAGATGGAAATTTTATAGGAGAATCCCATAGAGGTGGAAGGAAAGAGAAAGGAAAAAGTCCAGAGAAATTTCAGTTTTAAGTCAGAGTGACCTACCACCATTAACAGGATGAGACATGTTTTCATTTATGTACATGCCTTATGTGAGATTAGTGCAAAACAATCATGTCAAAGTATCCAGCTAGCAGATGGATAAGCAAACAAGAATTAAGAGAGGGGCCCAAGTTGGAAATACATACAAGAAAGTCATATTTATAGAAGCAACTTATGAAAGTGTGAAGAGATCGTTGAGGAAAAGCAAGAACAGGAAAGTGCTGAGAACACTACTTGGCGGTAACTCCTGTACTTCTGAAACAGGAAGTAAAACAAAAAGCACATCCAAAGCCCTGCAGCCTTTCTCATCTAGTGCCTCATCTGAACCACAGAACACAGAAAATGCTCTAAGTGACCATTTTCTCAGTTCTCTCAAGGATGGTACATCAATAGTACCATTTTGGGTGCAGAACAAGTTAATTCCATTCAGCTGATGCCTTAGGGCATTAGAGCTTAAATCTTTCCAGGAACTCTATTGAAAAAGACTGTTGCAGGAATAGGGATGAGGTAATACCACCAAGCTGATTAGAATTTCATGAGTGAGTGATCAGTATTATAGGATATGTCACCTCTCTGAATTCTAAACTGATCATCTTTCCGGTAAATCCATCCCCCACCACTACCGTATTGGAGTCAACACACAAACTCAGAATGGCTTCACCATCAACTGCCTCCAATCGCACCCCAATACACCGCTTCCCCGAGGGACTTCAGTTCCGCCCATTCCGCTGGGCAGAGGGGCCAGCGCGGTTCCCCACTTCTGCACTAGGAGCAGAGCCCGGGGACCGCAGCTGCCAAAAGGCGCTTACTTCCCCCGGTGTTTCTCCGGAGTCCTACCCACTCAGGTCCCGGCCCCTCACACCCAGCCCAGGCCGCGAGTCCCGCCCTACAGTACGTACCCGGCGTCGGCTCCCCCGCCTCCAGGCTGTCGGGTGGCCGTGTCAGGGCCCCGACCGGGGACGCCGGCCCAGGGACACTCATGTCCCTCCAGCTGGGAACAGAGGGAAAGGGAAGAAGATGTGCGGCCCGTCAGAAGCAAGGAGGAGGCACATAAGGACGCCAGCGTCTCAGCGGACGGAAGCTGCTGTCGCGCCGGAAGTGACGGAGGCTACGGTCACGTGCTCGAGAGTTGCCGCTACTCCAAGGCGTTGTGAGGACCCCACGCTGACATCGTCGTCTGGTCCCGGACGCAGTGTCAGCGGACTCAGCAGTGCGGGGCTCCCTGCGACCCGATTGGTGGGAGCTGGGAGAGGATGGTGGCGGGTTTGGGCTGCTCCCCAGGGTCACGAAGACCGGAAGAGCGTTGTCCTTGTTGGACGCGGCGAGCTGTCAGGCTTTGTTCACTGGGGCTAGGGAGAAAACAGGACTTCCAGCCCTAACGCGGCACAGCTTTTTGGTATTGTCTCCGTGTTTAAGGAAAACCTTAAGAATAGGGTATGCGCGCTTTCCCTGCGATTTGCCGCCAGGCGCAGTGGCTCAGTTCTGTAATCCCAGCACTCTGGGAGCCCGAGGCGGGCGGATTTCGAGTTCAAAAGTTCGAAACCAACCTGACCAACATGGTGAAACCCCTGTCTTTACTAAAAATGCCAAAAATTAGCTGGGCGTGGTGGCACACATCTGTAATCCCAGCTACTTAGGAGGCTGAGACAGGAGAATCGCTCAAATCCGGGAGGTAGAGGTTGTGGTGAGCCAAGCTCTCACCACTGCACTCCAACTTGGGAGACAGAGGGAGACTGTCTCAAAAAAAAAAAAAAAAAAGCACACAAACATTCGGTGCCTAGGTCTCTGCAAGCCTCAGCCTTGTTAACTGGGGTTTTGCCACTATTCTGGTCTTCCCCTGTTACGTTTGGGTGAGTGATTTAAGCCCTTCGTTGCAGCACCTACTAAACAAATTCGGCCAAATTAACAGAAACTGCGCTTGCTGAGATCCTGTGGAATAGTCTCATGAATTTTGTTGGAAAACACTTACAAAAGAGCATAGGCAGCTTTGGACCAAAACTATTTAGGTCTGCCCTCTCTAGCTTAGACCTACTTATCTCAACTCTTAATTGTGGCCTCCTAATGTTGCTCCCCAATTATGCCTGTTCAGTTTTCTCAGCTGTAACCAAAGCTTACTTAAAAAAAAAAAAATAAGAATTTGCAAGCCTCTGAAACCTGCCCTGGCTCCCCATGGCCCTTATCACTGCATTCACAGCCTTTCCTCTTTGAGCCTCTTTTCCTCTTAATATTAGTTCTTCCTTATTATTACCTATTGCAGGCAGAATAATGGCCCCTCAAAGATGTCCACAGCCTAAACACCAGAAGCTGTGAATATGTTAGCTTGCATAGCAAAGGGGAATTAAGGTTGTTAATTACCTGGTGTTGAAATAGATTATCCTGGAATCACTTTAACCAGGAAGGCTTAGGTTGTAGTGAGCTGGGTATCTCCACTGCACTCTACCCTGGGTGACAGGGCAAGACTCCGTCTCAAAAAAAAAAAAAAATTATTATCCTGGATTGTTCCAGTAGGCCGACTGTAATCACAATGGCCTTCAAAACTGCAAAAGAGAGTCAAGAATGACAAGTGAATATGAAGAATGATTAGAGAGATACAACATTGTTGGCTTTGCATATAGAGGAAGGGAGCCTGCAGCATTGTGGGTGACCTCCAGAAGCTGGAACCTAAGGAAACATACCCCCGAAGCCTTTCTAATGGAACTCAGCTCTGATGACACCTTGATTTTATCCTCATGCTATCAGTGTTGGACTTCAACAGAACTGTAAAATAATCTATCTTAAGTTTGTGATAACTTGTTACAACACCAATAATAATGTGCTACCCTTCAAGACATCCTTTACTCCATCTGAGCATTCTCCTAAAACTAAGCCCTTTCATGTCTGCCTGAGCATTCTCCTAAAACTAAGCCCTTTCATATCTGCAGTGCTCTTTCTTATGCTTCAGACTGAAATATTCTGTTCTTTTTGTAAACCAAAAATAAAATTCTAAACCCCACAATTGACTGATGGACACCCCCTCCCCACCTTGGCCAAGGGCATTCCAAAGTAAACCTGAAAATCTAGTTTTCCAATCATCTAGATGGAAGTGGGGGTGGGGGGCTAGTTAGGGGGTGGGACAGACATGCCTCATTATACCCTCCTCCCTTTGGAATTCAGGCTCGGCTGAACAGCTTTCACATGAAAACAAGAGATCTTAAGACTGCCAGAACAGACTTTTTCTAGCTTTTGTAGACTTTTATTTTTGACATCAAATGCCAGCCTGACTCTAGTATAGCGTCACATGACAGATAGCAGGCCCTAAAAGAAATTGAATTATTTAATCCCAAAATACATTTCTTTGACATATTTTTAAATGGCCCTGCAAAGCTGTATCTTGTGTAGGAAAACCTACAGTCTGTAGAAAAGCCCTGTTCCTTTCCAGGTGTTTTCCCTGCCCCACAAGGGAATTAACCAAGTCTGGCACCTTTTTAGGTCTGATAAGAGCTCTGAAGCCTGCTATCTAGAGGCTGCATCTACATGATAAAACCTTGGTTTCTGGATGGGTGTGATAGCTCACACCTGTAATCCCAGCACTTTGGGAGTCCAAGGCGGTTGGATCAGCTGAGGTCAGGAGTTTGAGACCAGCCTGGCCAACATGGTGAAACCCCATCTCTACTGAAAATACAAAAAAAAAAAAAAGTATATAAAACCACACTGCAGCCTTGTCAGAGGCATATGAACCAGAGCAACTCCATTTTGAATAGGGGCTGGGTAAAATGAGGCTGAGACCTACTGGCTGCATCTCCAGGAGGTTAGGCATTCTTAGTCACAGAATGAGAGAGGAGATCGACACAAGACAACAGGTCACAAAGACCTTGCTGATAAAACTGGTAGCAGTAAAAAAGCCAGCCAAATCCCACCAAAACCAAGATGGTGCTGAAGGTGACCTCTGGTCATCCTCACTGCTCATTATTTGCTAATTATTTTGTATTAGCATGCTAAAAGACAAACCCACCAGCACCACTGACAGTTTACAAATGCCATGGCAATATCAGGAAGTGACCCTATATGGTCTAAAAAGGGGAGGAACCCTCAGTTCCAGGAATTGCCCGCTCCTTTCCCAGAAAACTCATAAATAATCCACCCCTTATTTAGCATATAATCAGGAAATAAGTATAAGTATAGTCAGTGAGCAGCCTACGCTCCTGCTCTGCCTATGAGTAGCCATTATTTATTATTTTACTTTCTTAATAAACTTGCTTTCACTTTACTCTGTGGACTCACCCAAATTCTTTCTTGTGGGAGATCCAAGAACCCTCTCCTGGCGTGTGGATCGGGACCCTTTTCTGGTAACAGCCTGACCACCTGAGACATATGTTCTCAGGATCTGGCGCTGTGTCACAGGCCATTGGTCGTTCACATTTGGCTCAAAATAAATCTCTTCAAATATTTTACAGAGTTTGACTTAATCAACATTTTCAAAGTCCTACTTTCAGGGCACAGTGGCTCATGCCTGTTATCCTGCCACTTTGGGAAGCCGAGGTGGGCTGCTCAGCTGAGGTCAGGAGTTTGAGATCAGCTGGGCCAACATGGTGAAACCCCATCTCTACTAAAAGCACAAAAATTAGCTGGGTGTGGTGGCACTTGCTTGTAATCCCAGATATTCGGGAGGCTGAGGCAGAGAATCACTTGAACCTGGGAGTTGGAGGTTGCAGTAAGCCAAGATCACACACACTCCGGCCTGGGTGATAGAGCAAGACTCTGTGGTTTTTTTTTAATTTTTTTTTTTTTCTTTTTGAGACTCTGTCTCAAAAAAAAAAAAGAGTCCTACTTCTCTTTCAAGGTTCAGCCTAAATAATACCTTTACTTTAAAATCATTCACAATCCCACTTCTCCTTTCATTCAGAAGTTACAATAATAACCTTTTATCAACTACAAATCATCCTAGTTTAGCACTTAATCCATTCTTCCCTACCCTCCCTTTGGTAGAGACGGGTTTTGCTATGTTGCCCAGACTGGTCTCAAACTCCTAAGCTCAAGCAATCTGCCAGCCTCAACCTCCCAAAGTGCTGGGATTACTGGCATGAGCCACTGTGCCCATCTGTTTAATCCATTCTTGTATTAATTTCCCTTGTCTCCCTTTATTAGATTGTAAACTCCAAACATACACTCTTATTCACAGAGAATCATAATAGGTTCTCAATAAATATTCGGTGAATGAAGTATTGATTCTCTAGCCCCATTTCCAGATATCTATAACCTGTATAAGTCTGAGTCACACAACACAGTACATGATAAACTGCCTGGTAACCTTAGTTGTTGTTAGCATTATCTCCTAACAAGATAGTAAGGCCATTTAGAATAAAGCCATGTCCTATGGGTTATCTGTACCTCTTTATCTCTTAGCACAATATTAAGCATAATACATGGATTTTAAAATATGGGTTATTTTTTATTATTATTTAAAATAAAAACAAGTTCTCACTATGTTGCCCAGGCTCATCTTGAACTCCTGAGCATGAGTGATCCTCCTGCCTCAGCCTTCCAAAGTGTTGGGATTACAGGTGGAACCACCATACCTGGACAAAATACTGGTTATTTAAATTCAGTGATAAAATTAAACTGTTTATATCCTGCCTGTTTTTAATTATCTTTCATTTTGCTTTAAGGAAAAATTCATGTTGGAAATTTGATGACCTTTTTCAGCATTTTAACTTAATGTGACAAAAACTAATCAGTTAAATAGACAAGGAGGACTTTGTACCAAACCCATCTTGCTTTTTTCTCCTTTTCCCTCTACCCCCACAGATTTCAGCTCAATGCTTCTGTTAAAGGCATTCCAACCAGAGTGACTTCATCATGAACAGGGGCTGCGTAAAATAAGGCTGAGACCTGCTGGGCTGCATTCCCAGGAGGATAGGCATTCTTCCTAACAGGATGAGACACAAGGTTGGCCCAAGATACTGGTCACAAAGACCCCACTGATAAAACAGGATGCAGTAAAGAAGCTGGCCAAAACCAAGAATTTGACAAAAGTGACCTCTAGTCATTCTCACTGCTCATTATACATTAATTACAATGCATTAACACACTAAAAGACCCTCCCACCAGCGCTATCGTGGTTTACAAATGCCATAGCAACATCCTCCAGAAGTTACTCTATATGGTCCAATAAAGGGAGGAACCCTGAGTTCCAGGAACTCCTTTTCCCCGGAGAACTCACTGAATATCCACCCTTTGTTTAGCATAGGATCAGGAAACAACCCTAAGTAATACTCAGCCAATCGGCCCACACCACTCCTCTGCCTACGGAATGGCTATTCTTTTGTTTGTTTACTTCTCTAATAAACTTGTTTTCACTGTACTTTGTGGACTCACTCCAAATTCTTTCTTGCATGAGATCCAGAACCCTCTCTTGGGGTTACCAACACATGAGGTGTTGAATACCCTCTGTGTTCCAGTCTCCCTGAAATGGCTGCTATATGCTTAACATAACACTGCATGTGGCACAGAGCTCAAAAGCAAAATATCAGAATCTGATTGCAAGGAAGTAAATACAGTTTGTTGATTTATATGTCTTTTTAAATGCCTTTTATTTCTCCCATTCCCTTTCATGCACCAAAGCTATAATTCACTCCAAACACCTTAATACCTAGAACTGGACTAGGCATTGTAGAGGGTAAAAGTAAAAATCCTGGTTCCTGTGCACCAGGAATTTATATTCTACCATTTAAACATAGCAGAATTAATGAGCATGACAATAGGTGTTAAATTATGTGGAATAGACCTAGAGGAATGTAAAGGACATGATATCATCTTAGCTTCCTATGGCTAGTGTAATAATTACAAACTTGGTAGCCTAAAACAACACAGTTTTATTTTCTTACAGGTCTGGAGCTTCTAAGTCTGAAATCAGACTCAGTGGGCTAAACTGAAGGTATCAACACAGCTACTTACTTCTGGAGGCTCTATGGAAGAATCTGCTCCCTAGAATTGTGCCTTTTCTAGTTTATAGAGGCTACAACTTTTTTGGCTCATGGCCCCATGTCACATGGCCTTTCCCCCCCTGCTTTCATTGTCACACACTGTCCCCTTGATTCCCTTGTCACATCACCTTCTCTGCCACTCCAATTCTCCTGCCTCTTTTATATAAGGACTGGGGCCATTATTCATCCTATCACAGACTTGCAGTTGTATAGTGCACAAGTGGAAAGTAACTAGGGAAAGTTTTAAAATGTAATAGAGGAAATGGGATTTAAGCCATACCTTGAAGGACAGGTAAAATGTACTGTGCAGAGAAAAATCAATGAAGTCTTTCAGGCAAGAGAAAACATCACGAGTCGCAAAACTATGCTTCAGAGTCAAGGGCCTCAAGGCAGTAACTGTCCTCTGGGGAACACAAGATTGACACAGATTAAATAGTTAGTAGGAGGACCTAATAGAGAAAGGTACTGCACAGTCCATTAGGCCAAAATAATTTAAGAAGACAAGAGAAAACATAAAATGTAGCTCTGAATAAGTTAGTTCAAAGAAACTATATCTAGAAAGTGTTAAACACTGTGTTTGTGTGTGTGTGTGTGTGTGTGTGTGTGTGTGTGTGTGTTTATTCATAGCAAAAATAAGGCCATCGGATTTCAAGGACTATGAAATGCAAAACAGGAAGAAAAATATAATACAATAAATACATCAAAACTTTATTCACCTTTCAGTTTGGCTATTTCAAATTTTTCTATATCCTTTATTTTTTGCTGACCTAAAGGGAGAAGGTAGGTAAGAAGTTCAAGTAAAGAGAGAAACATTAGTCCATGAATATTTTCTATTCCTTTTATGGATCAGATGTCCTATATTTAGCATGTACTAAGATTTGATAAAATCTATTCTGTTTGACCTACTTCTCTCACAGGCATTTATTTCTACCCTCCTCTTTATCTCTCTCTTGATCTTTTTCCAAAAACAGAAGAAAGTTCTGGGGGAAGACAAAGCAGGGGGTGGCGCAAAAGATTTCAGTGAAAAAGATGTCAGGACTGGCCAGGTACAGTGGCTCACGCCTGTAACCCCAGTACTTTGGGAGGTAGAGGTGGACTGATCACTTGAAGCCAGGAGTTTAAGACCACCCTGGCCAACATAGGGAAAGCCCATCTCTACTAAAAATACAAAAAATTACCAGGCATGGTGGCTCACGTCTGTAATCCCAGCTACTTGGGAGGCTGAGGCATGAGAATCGCTTGAACCCAGGAGGTGGAGGTTGCAGTAAGCAGAGATTGAACCACTGCACTCCAGCCTGGGTGACACAGCAAGACTCTGTCTCAAAAAAAAAAAAAAAAAAAGGATCAGGACTGCAGAGAAAAAGGGAGGGGAAAGGGGAAGATACGCAAGAGAAAGATATTACAGCCCATGACCTTATGCTTCTATTGGATAGATGTTTAAAATATGATCACATTCATACAGTCTGATGCTCTTGCAAAATAACTGAAAGGAAGGAGAGGAATTATAAGTAGAAAATCAAAGAAATTAGGTACTAAAGAAAAGCAGTTTACCATTTTGCCTATAGTTAGCCACTTTTTTAAAACTACTTTTCGCTTGTATTTACATAAGAAATATTCTTTCACATTAACGAAGTGCTGAAATACTTCCACCCACTATAACTCTGCTATACTTTCCACATTCATTCCTTGCATTATATAAGAAACATATTTTTACATGGATTATTTCACCAACACCTCTTCCTAACTCTGGCACCAAAAAGTTTTGCAAAATATATGCAGAAGTCAAAAGCAATGGCTTTGAAATTTTTAGAAAATGAACACAATTACTAGAAACATTTTATTTTTGTGATCATGGCTCACTGAACCCTCAACTTTCCGGGCTTAAGCAACCCTCCCACCTCAGCCTCTCAAGTAGCTGGGACCACAGGCGAGCACCACCATGCTCCAGTAATTTTTATTTTTTGTAGAGAGGGGGTCTCCCTGTGTTGCCCAGGCCAGTCTTGAACTCCTGGCTTAAGCAATCTTCCCATTTCAGCCTCCAAAAGTGTTAGAATTATGGAAGTGAGCCACCATGCCCAGCTGCAATACTTTACATAACCAAATACAAGCCAAGCTTTGTTCAGACTTACAATTTCTTTCCTTTTTTTTTTTCTTTTGAGATAGGATCTCACTCTGTTGCCCAGGCTGGAGTGCAAGTGCACAATCACAGCTCACTGTAGCCTCAACCTCCTGGGTTCAAGCGATCCTCCCACCTCAGCTCACCAAGTAGCTGGGACTACAGGAGCACACCACCACACCTGGCTAATTTTTGTATTTTTTGAAGAGACGAGGTCTCCCTATATTACCCAGGCTGGTATTGAACCCCTGGCCTCAAGTGATCCACCTGCCTCAACTTCCCAAAGTGCTAGCATTACAAGTGTGAGCCACTGCACCCAGCCCAAACTTCTATTTTCATATAAACATTATTATTATTATTTTTTTTTTTTTGAGACAGTCTTGCTCTGTCATTCAGGCTGGAGTGCAGTGGCTCAATCTCGGCTCACTGCTGCCTCTGCCTCCCAGGTTCAAGCAATTCTCCTGCTTCGGCCTCCTGAGTAGGTGGGATTACAGGCACATGCCACCACACCCAGCTCTTTTTTTTTTTTTTTAATCTATTTTAGTAGAGACGAGGTTTCACCATGTTGGCCAGACTGGTCTCGAACTCCCAACCTCAGTTGATCCACCAGCCTCAGCCTCCCAAAGTGCTAGGATTACCATCATCGCACCCAGCCTAAAGTAATGTATTAAAATAAGAGATTGAAATTCAACTTCCCTTATCTCTTTTATGTCCTTTGAGTGTCACTAGAGGTACCATCTCAGGTACTGTACAGTCAGGGCAGGCTAGGCTATGCTCCTGTAACAACCTTTACATCTCAGGGCTTAACACACACACATCTGTTTTATGAAGGGCTCTGCTTCACAAAGTCTTCACTCAGAGACCCCGGCTGACAGCCTCCATCATAACAAGGAACACCCCTAGTCATCACCATAGGAAGAAGAAACATGGCAAACTGCATACTAACTCTTGAAGACTTTCACCCTCAAGGTGACAGGGGTTCCATTTCATTGCCCACAGCCAGCCACATGGCTATACCCAACATTAAAGGGGTAGGGAAGCATTTTCCTAGCAGGTGCTTGGGAAAGGAAAAAAACAGAATGTGAATAATATCCGTGATTATCACAGGTGCCAGCAACTAGAGTCTTTCTTCTATTAGAGTCTTTCTTCTTGAGGCAATCTGGGAAAAGGCAGGTTTTTTCAGAAAAGGATTTTTTCTTTTTCTTTTTTTTTTTAAGAGACAGGGTCTCACTATGTTGCCCAGGCTGGAGTGCAGTGGCTATTCACAGGCACGATCCCACTACTGATCACCACGGGAGTTTTGACCTGCTCTGTTTCCGACCTGGGCCGGTTCACCCCCCCTTAGGCAACCTGGTGGTCCCCCACTCCCAGGTGGTCCCCCACTCCCAGGTGGTCCCCCACTCCCAGAACTTAGTGCAGACACCCGATCAGCAGAGCGCACTACAGCCCAGAACTCCTGTGCTCAAGCGATCCTCCCACCTCAGCCTCCCGAGTAGCTGGGACTACAGGCATGCGCCACCGTGCCCAGCCAGAATAGGATTTTTTTAAATAGACTTTATTTTTTGTAACAGTTTTGGGTTTACAACAAAGTTGAGCAAAAAGTACAAAGGTCCCCTATGTCCTCTGCCCAAACACACTCACACTCATCACTACCAACATCTCCCACCAAAATGATTCATGTATTACAATCAATGAACCTACATTAATACATCGTTATCACCCCAAGTCCCTAGTTTGCATTAGGATTCACTCTTGATATTCCCCATTCTGTGGGTTTTGACAAATGTATAATGGCATATATTCACCATTGGAATGTCATACAAAGTGGTTCCAATGCCCCCAAAATCATCTGTTCACCCACTCTCCCTGCAACTCTTGGCAACCACTGATCTTCTGACTGCATAGTTTTGCCCTTCCCAGACTGTCACATAATTGGAATCCTACAGTATGTAGTCTTTTCAGACTGGCTTCTTTCACTTAGTAATATGCATTCAAGTTTCCTCCATATCTTTTCATGGCTTAAGAGCTCATTTCTTTTTAGCACTGAATAATATTCCACTGTATGGATATACCACAGCTTATACATTCACCTACTGAAAGACATCTTGGTTGTTCCCAAGTTTCGGCAATTATGAATAAAACTGCTATAAACCCATGTGCAGATTTTTGTGTAGACATAAGTTTTCAGATCACTTGGGTAAATACCAAGCAGTGAGATTTCTGGATCATAGGGAAAGAGTACGTTTAGTTTTGTAAGAAACTCCCAAACACTCTTCCAAAGTGGCTGTACCATTCTGCATACCAATGAGCAACGAATGAGGGTTCCTGTTGTTCTACATCCACACCAGCATTTGGTGATGTCAGTATTTTGAATTTCACCCATTGTAACGGGTGTGTAGTGGTATTTGATTGTTTTAATTTGCAATTTCCTAAAGGCATATGAAGTTAAGCATATTTTCATATGCTTCTTTGCTATCTATATATTTTCTTCAGTGAAATGTTGAGATATTTTGCCCATTTTTGAAGCAGGTTGTTTGTTTTCTTATCACTGAGTTTTAAGGGTTCTTTGCATATTTTGCATAACAGTCCTTTATCAGACTTTTTTTTTTTTTAGATGGAGTCTCACTCTGCTGCTCAGGTTGGAGAGCAGTTGAACCTCCACCTCCCGGGTTCAAGGGATTCTCATGCCTCAACCTCCCAAGCAGCTGGGATTACAGGCACGTGCCACCACACCTGGCTAATTTTTATATTTTTATCAGAGATGGGGTTTCACCAAGTTGACGAGGATGGTCTCGAACTCATGACCTCACGTGATCTGCCTGCCTCAGCTTCCCATAGTGCTGGGATACAGGTGTGAGCCAACACACCTGGACTGTCAGACATGTCTTTTGAAAATGTTTTTCTCCCAGTTTGTGGCTGGTTTTCCATTCTCTTAATTTTTTTTATTTTATAAAGATGGAGTTTCACCATGTTGCTTAGGCTGGTCTTGAACCCTCGACCTCTGGTGATCCACCCACCTTGGCCTCCAAAGTGTTTGGATTACAGGCGTGAGCCACCTTGCCCGGCCGATTTAATTTTTAAAATTGAAAATTAGAAAGGAACTTAGGACAGTAAGTGTCTATAGAAAGAGGGAAGATTTTCAAATTACCCACAAAAGCATGACCAGTTTTGACATTTATAATCGGGGACATCTTTCTGAAGTATACTTCAGTAGAAATGATGGCAGCAGTGGCTCATCTAAAGTAGCCATTGCCAAGACACTGGCTACAGCAGAGGGTGCTGGGTAGTTCCTTAAAGGAAAAAACACTTCATGGAGCAGGCAGGATCCCTGCCCTTCCCAGGAGCCACTGCAGCTGTCCTGCAGTGCTGCAGACCCAGGTGTCTCTGTGCTCTTGGGAGCCTGGGAGGGTCCCCCTTCTCCCCACCAGAACCTGCTTCCTGCCTGGCTTCTCCCCACTGTCAGTGCCTGCTCCAATTGTGGAGCAAGGTTGGAGCTGAGCCCCAGTACTACCGCAGCCCAGCCAGGTGGGCACATGCTCAGGGCAGGGCCAACACACTAGCCCCTTTCCACATCAGTTCCCTGCAGACTTTGGGTGCTAAGGATTGTGGCAGGGAAGCAGAGCGGGGCTGCAGGCAGCTCAGCACTGGACTGCAGACATCCCTTAGCATGAACAGCCTGGGTGCCCATGAATGACAGTGAGAGGCAGACAGGCTCCTGGGAGGAAGAGGGTGGATCCCCAATGAAGCTCCACCTTCAGGCCAGGGAATGTCCTACCAGTTCTGCCCACCAGAGGGGAAATTCATGGTGCTCTTTCCTAGGCCGACCCATCACTGCCCATGGACCAATCAGCATACACTTACCCCCTCTGAAGACCATAAAAACCCGCAGACTCAGCCAGAGCAGAGCAGACATCCAGATGGCCAGCTGCAGAGAGGAGTACCATCTCCAGGGCCTCCTCTCTGCTGAGAGCTGCAGACGTTAGGAGAGCCAGCTGCATAGAGGAACTACCTTCTCTGCTGAGAGCTGAACACTTGTGGGAGGACCTGCCTGAGAGAAGCCACCCACTTCAGGCTTCCTATCCTCTCTGCTGAGAGCTGCACAGATGATGGAAGGACCAGCCTGCAGAGAGGAGCCACCCACTCCAAGACCTTCTCTCTGCTGAAAGCTGAACACTCGATGGGACAACCTACTTACAGAGAGGAGCTACTCACTGCGAGTCTCCTCTGAGCTGTTCTAACACTCAATAAAGTTCTTCATCTCAAGTCACCCTCCACTTGTCTGCATACATCATTCTTCCTGGACACAAGACAAGAACTCAGGCAAAGGCACCACCAGCCACAGAGGTTTCTGGCCAGAAAAGCAATGCCTCAAAGATACCAAAAAACAAATAGCAAAGGATTAAAGTCAAAAGATATGTTTCGCCGGGCACGGTGGCTCAAGCCTGTAATCCCAGCACTTTGGGAGGCCGAGGCAGGTGGATCACGAGGTCAAGAGATCGAGACCATCCTGGTCAACATGGTGAAACCCCGTCTCTACTAAAAAAATACAAAAAAATTAGCTGGGCATGGTGGCACGTGCCTGTAATCCTAGCTAGTCAGGAGGCTGAGGCAGGAGAATTGCCTGAACCCAGGAGGCGGAGGTTGCGGTGAGCCGAAATCGCGCCATTGCACTCCAGCCTGGGTAACAAGAGCGAAAACTCCGCCTCAAAAAAAAAAAAAAAAAAAAAAAAAGATATGTTTCAAGCCCAGCTAAGATAATCATTAGCTGTGTTAGATTTTTTTCTAACTAACTAGCAAGTAGAGAAGTCCAGACCTTCCTAAGCAAACCAAGGAAGTTTTGATCCACTGAACTCAAAAGTCCAGGGGTTGCTCTGGCTTCAAGGATTTCTATGTCTTCTCCTCAGCTGAAATAGGAATCTCTCCCTCTCTCTCCCTTCTATTCTCCACTCCACTTTCTCCCACATAGCATTCACTCTAGCAGCTCTCTCAATATGATAGGAAAATAGCTCCATAATTTCATGATCCTTACATCTCCCAGGTGAAGCCAGCTCACTTCTAGCATTCACTGATTTCAATCCCTTAAAAAAAAACAAAAACAACAACAAAAACTCAAAGCCAGGCACAGTGGCTCATACCTGTAATCCCAGCACTTTGGGAGGCTGAGGCAGGTGGATCACTTGAGGTCAGGAGTCCAAGACCAGCCTGGCCAACATGGTGAAACCGTGTCTCTATTAAAAATACAAAAATTAGCTGGCTGTGGTGGCACATGCCTGTAATCCTAGCTACTCAGGAGGCTGAGGCAGGAGAGTCACTTGAACTCAGGAGATGGAGGTTGTAGTGAGCCAAGATTGCACCACTGCACTCCAGTGTGGGCAACAGAGCAAGACTCCATCTCAAAAAGAAATAAAAAGCAACACTTAAATGACTTGGATTACATACCCATCCATACACCCCTCTGCATCCACACGAATATAGTGGACCCTGATGGGTCAGTGTGGGTCACACATAACAGAGAAAGGCAGAGCCCCTTGACTGACAGACCTGACAGGGATTATAGAAAGGCAATGGGTAGTACCTTAAAGGAAAATCAGAGTCCTATTACCAAAAAGAGGAAGGAAATTGGCCCAACCAAAACAACAGATGTCAACTATATCAGTTATGATATTTTAGTCAAGTCACTTAATCTCTAAACCTCTGTTTTTTTCATCAGTAAAGGAGGTCTGGTAATGATAATACCAGACCCATTACTTGATATAGTTTTGTAAGAATCAAGCACACATTATATGAACAAGATCTATAAACTGTTGCAAGACACTATTGTAAATAATAGTACTTATTATGTACTATAAGAAATAGTATTATTTCTGTTATTAGTGCCTTGGATACATATATTCACTAACCTTCATGTGATCTTTTTTTTTGAGACAGAGTCTTGTTCTGTCGACGGGTGCCAGGCTGGAGTGCAGTGGCACAGTCTTGGCTCACTGCAACCTCTGTCTCCCGGATTCAGAGGATTCCCCTGCCTCAGCCTCCTGAGTAGCTTGAACTACAGGCGCACACCACCACGCCCGGCTAATTTTTTTTTTTTTTGTATTTGAGTAGAGATGGGGTTCCACCATGGCCAGGATGGTCTCGATCTCCTGACCTCATGATCAGGGAGGCCTGCCTCGGCTTCCCAAAATGCTGGGATTACAGGCGTGAGCCACCGCGCCTGGCCCCATGTGATCTCTTTAATAGACTTTAGGTTTCCTAAATAACCATTCAACCTTAATTTGTCTTCTTATGTAGACTTCTCTGTTGAGACAAGAGGGACTAAATGACTTAAATTAATATCGGAGGGCTTGAGAATTCTATGTTTTATTACAAATTCACTTTTTTTATACAAATCAATTTCCTATAATAAGGAGTTTTTTAGAGGTTAATGTCAACTGGCTAAGCTGGAAACTGAAGTTCCCAACCTGGAAAGTTAGAAGATCAAGTTGTGGGCTGGGTGTGGTGGCTCACACCTGTAATCCCAGCACTTTGGGAGGCCGAGGCAGGTGAATCAACTGAGGTCAGGAGTTGGAGACCAGCCTGATCAACATGGAGAAACCCTGTCTCTAGTAAAAATACAAAAATTAGCCAGGCATGGTGGTGGGCACCTGTAATCCCAGCTACTCAGGAGGCTGAGACAGGAGAATCGCTTGAACCCAGGAGGCATAGGTTGGCGCCACTGCTCTCCAGCCTGGGTGACAAGAGCAAGACTCCATCAAACTGTGAGGGATAGAGAACATCACCAATACCAGTGTTCTGCTTCTATTGGCAGTTGGGGTACGTTTTTAATTTTTTATTTAGTATTATCATATCCAACAGTAAATGAATATTCATAATACTGAATGTTAATCATTTCAAATAGTATCAGTGTTTTTGAACTATTAGTAAAACTAGTTACAAATGGTAATTCATTCAAAGAAATTTAAATATTATTCAAAACACAGTGATCCCTCTTCCACTTTGGGGTTTTCACAAAACTCATTTGTTAATCTGATATGTAGATATCAAAGTAGCCATCAGTCATTATTACTTTATTTTGATTCTATGTTATGCGAAAAGTGTGATTTTAATAACCATAGGCATCATATATTATTCCAGGACTCAGCTTTCCTTTTAGAATAGATTTATTTAAATTAGCTAGGAGATAGATCATGCGTCATTTAAAATTGCTAAAGTAAGTACTTGCATTACCTTCGCAAAATAGTCCCTTTTTTACTTAAAATGTTCTCTTCAAAGTGTTTCAGTTGCTAAATGTGAATTATTTCCAAAGATTCTTTAGACCAAAAGGTGAGATGACATTTTAAAAATTCAATTTCCTTATAATGTGATGAGGTCAATAATACAAAGAATTCAGAGTCTCCAATTCCTTTTTCAATTTAAAAATGTCAGTGGATCAAGTAATTTCTAAATTATTGCCCTAGTCTTTGGCCTTCCTGTAAATTTTTTGTCAACATGTTTTGAATTTATTTGCTGTCTTTAAAATTAATTATTCACTTACCTTCATTTTAAAGTATTTTTCTCTAAACTGCTTATTTGATGTGGTAGATAAAAGAGTATATTTAAAGGCATTAATTTTTGTTAACAGCTGACAATTTCAAGATGTCATTTTTCCAAGTTCTCAGAAAATATGCTATTAGGTGTTCCCAGAGGAGAAAAAATAGACTTTAATTTACTTAATAAAGAGATAAACATAGTCTATCTGTATCTCACCATAAGCGTAACAGGACTAATCCCTGAATGCTAATGACTACTGCAGTATTTTATCACTCCTGGTTTCCCTCAGGCCCATCCTCACCTTTCCTACTCTGCCCCATACCACAGGGGCTGGTCTTTCCTGGTCCCTGTGCCAGCTTGCTTCCAGCTGAGTTTGGCCAAAGGGAGGTTACAGGCTGGGAGTGTAGTGCAGGTGTCTGCACTAACCTCTACTAAGTAGAGGTTACAGGCTGGGAGATTGGAAGCGGGGAAAGAAGAAATCAAGGTATTTCTCCTCCTTCCTTTTTGCCTCAGAAGGCAACTGGAACGATGACTGACTCTCCCATCTGGCCCCAGCTCCTAACTAGAGAGTCCTACTATGAGTCGACCTTTGTCAGATATATTAGTCAGGGTCCAATCAGGAAAAAGAATGCACATAGTAATTTAACAGGGAAATTTTAATGGAGAAATTTAGGCCAGGCACAGTGGCTCACGCCTGTAATCCCAGCACTTTGGGAGACTAAGGAGGGAGGATTGCTTGAACCCAGGAGTTCGAGATGAGCCTGGGCAACATAGCAAGGTCCCAACTCAAAAAATAAAATTTAATTAATTTAAATTAAATTTTAAAATATATAAAATTATTCACTATTAGAGATATATTAGAGTAATGCAGTAAGAAAGAGAATTCTAAAGAATACAAGAATAGCAGATTTAAGAAGCAGTCACAACCCTGAGACTGAGATAAAGCACCTAAGTAAGATCTCTACAACCTCACTAAAATGAAAATCCCGATCTTGTTGGAGAAAGAATAGCCTTGGTTCACTGGATAGTGAAGCTGAGGTACCATGCCAGAAGCACTTGCTGAGGTACTAAGAGAAGCTATTTACAGAAAGATGACAAACCTTGCCACCTTAGGGGCACCAAAGCTACCTTAGGGGATGCTGGGGAAACTCCCCATGGGGAGGTACTGTGTGCTGCCAGCTAGGAAATACTGCAGATGCTGCATGCATTGCAGGAGCTGGGCACTACAGAAGCTGTGTGTGTTACAGGAGCCAAGTATTGCAGATGCTGTACATACTGCAGGATCACTGGTGAGAGGAGCACATGGGAGTCAGGAAGAGAGAAAAAAGCCTTCCTCCTGCAGTGTCTCTCCAACAGCGTCTACCAACAAAGCTTAATATCATGCCAAAAGAGAACTACTTACAGGGCCTATATTAGTTTGCTATTGGTGCATCACATGTTACCACAAACTTAGTGGCTTAAACAACACAGAGTTATTATTGCACAGCTCCTGTGGCTTAGGAGTCTGGCACATTTTGTCTAGGTCCTCTGCTCAAGGTCTCACACGGCTGAAATCAAGGTGTTAGCTGGCTACACTTTCACATGGAGGATCAACTAGGAAGTGATTCACTTCTAAGCTCATTTAGGCCACTGGCAGAATTTAGTTCCTTGCAGTTGTAGAACTGAAGACCTTGTTTTCTTGCTGGCTGTCAACCAGGAACCACTCTCAACAACTGAGGCTACCCTGGCCGTGTTGCCCCCTCCATGGGCCCTCTTAA
Organism: Saimiri boliviensis; assembly: GCF_048565385.1. NCBI lineage: Eukaryota > Metazoa > Chordata > Mammalia > Primates > Cebidae > Saimiri > Saimiri boliviensis. The sequence goes on from NC_133450.1 coordinate 80,708,524, forward strand.
CTTTGAATCTCCTCTCCCAAGGAATGTCCCCTTTCCCTTTCAAGAAAGCTCCTGAGTAGGTCAGACCCACTAAGGAAAATAACCCTTTGATTAACTCAAAGTCAACTGATTTGAGATCTCAATTACATATTCACCTTTGTCGTCTGATGTAACCTAACCATAGGATTAAAATCCATTATGTTCACAGTCCCATCTATACTCAAGGAAAAGGGATTATACAGGACCTGTACACCAGGAAGGTGAGAATCTTGGGGGCCGTCTTAGAATTACGACTATAGGCAATGAAGAATGGATTTGGAGTGAAGAGACAATAAATTGGCCATTGGCATACCAGGTAACCCCAACCCCTGGGTTGCAGGAACACCACCTCTTCTCCAACCAAGGAGACAGTGGCTGCCTATCATTGCTAATCTCTGGATTGCTTCACCATCCCCTGTTGATAACAATTCTCTATCAATAGTAACAATTCTCCATCATAAACTCTATTTCTTTTTTTTTTTTTCTTTTTTTTTTTTGAGATGGAGTTTCACCCTTGTTGTCTAGGCTGGAGTGTAATGGCTTGATCTCAGCTCACCGCAACCTCTGCCTTCCAGGTTCAAGTGATTCTCTTGCCTCAACCTCCCAAGTAGCTGGGATTACAGGCATGCACCACCATGCTCAGCTAATTTTGTATTTTTAGTGGAGATGGGGTTTCTCCATGTTGGTCAGGTGATCTGCCTGCCTCAGTCTGCCAAAGTGCTGGAATTACAGACATAAGTCACCATGCCCGGCCATAAACTCTTGTTTTCAAATACTCAGAATAATTTCTGTCTTCCTAGTTAGAACCTTACTAAGACAAAGTTTTGCGAATATCTTTTCACCCAGATAATGTTAGCTAAAACCACAAATGTGGCAATGTCTGTAAATGTAACTGGGGTTTGTATTATCTATGTGATAGCTGTACCCTCTGTCTTACCCTGCTTGTACACAGTCCAGATGTACCACTTCCCAATTACAATGGGTTGCTCTTAGTTAACGCTATTTCCCAAGGTGTTAAATCCTGTGTTATGAAAGAGTGGTCCCTTATCCATAAATTCTTCTTTATCTCCACTGATCCAGACTCCTTAGAATCCAGTTCCGTATATTCACTCCCAGCTCCTGCCAATACATATTAGCTATCTCCTGCAGCTCTTTCAGCATGTGATTCATGTTTCCCTCAGCCGCTAAGTGAGGTGCTAGGGTACAGTGTTCTCTGATCCTAGCATTAGTCTGGTGGCTGGTGGGTGATAAAAGTTGATTACGCGGATGGATGGATGTGATCTTATGCATTATGGGGATGATGCAAGGCAAAGGCCTCTATGTCATTTTCTAAAACTATTTAAAATGTATTTAAAACTATTTAAAACTTTATTCTTGAATTAGCAATGTTCAAAAAAGATATTCACAACTAGAGTAAGAGCAAGGGACCAATCGGGGCAATTTCAAACTCTTTCAGGACTTGCACTGTCAAGTCATTTCACTCATCTTTAGATGTTTATTGCCTAGTCTAGTCTCTTGCCCTTGGTAGGATTTCTATTAGAGTATACACTCAGCTGCTGTAACAAAGATCAAGGTAAAAGCAGCTCAAACAAGGCAGAAGTCTACCTGTTCACACAGGGACTTGGGGTCCTGGTAGCTTGTAGCTCTGTCACCCTTTGGATGCTGGCCTCATCTGTATGGTCCCAGAGGGCCCCAGCACATCCCCATGTCAGGAAGCAGGATAGAGGAGAAGGGTTAGAAAGAGAAGGCACATTTTCTTCATGCCATGACCTGGAACTGCGTGTATCACCCCCACTCAAATCCCAAAGACCAGAACTTAGTCACAGGCTAGTCTTTGCTGCAAGAAAGGCTAGGAGATGCAGTCTTTCACTGAACAGTCATGAACACAGGTAAAACACTGGAAAGATGGGGAGCATGGATGGCTGGAAAGCAACTAGCAGTCTTGCTACAGAATCAGTGGGTATTTGCTTTTAAAAGTTGTTACATTAAAAAACATGAACATTAATTTCACTGACAGAAGTATGCTGGAAGATTGGGAAAGGAAAAAGGTAGGACAGAAAAAAGACACAGTTGGAACAAGACAGCAAGAAAGCTGCTGAGTGGCAAAGAGAAGAGAGAGATGAGATGAGAGAAGCAAGAAACAGAATCAGCATGCCCTGTCCCATTGGCATTAGCACAAGAGGCCTCTGGCTGGTTGGAGCCCAGTTCTCTCCCAACAAGATGGCTTTATCTGCCTCAGCTAGGACTACTTCAAAGTCACTTGGCCTACAATAGGATTCACATTTCTGATGTGTCAGAAATAAGAAACAACTCAGGACTGTCACCACCAACAGTTATTTCAAATAACTAGGTATCTCAGCTGTTTCGAGTTTTCTTTCTTTCTTTAAAAAAAAAAAAGGTAGAAAAAAAAAAAAAAAAAACAGGGGTCTCACCTTGTTGCCTAGGCTGGTCTTGGACTCCTGGCTTCAAGTGATCCTTCCATCTTAGCCTCCCAAAGTGCTAGGATTACAGGCGTGAGCCCCTGCACCCAACTGAGTTTTCTCTCTTTCAAGTACTATTTGCCCAAAACCTAGAGTTTTGGGAGTTGTGGGTCCATCTTCCATTTCCTTGCTCTTTCCCTTCCTCCCTTCCATTTAAGGGGAGGAAGATGGCAAGGAATGGGAAGATGAACCCACAGGAAAAAATTTAAGGAGAAATTGCTATTCCTCCCTGCTTATACCATATTCTCTATATTAACCAAATTTTAAGTCTAGATTTGTTAGTGGGACTATGAGTTCTCCAATGTCCCTTTCATAATGTAGTCCTTCTCTCTCTATCCCTCCCTCCACCTTTCCTGTGCTATAAATAAATTAATATTCCTAGTCATTATATTGGGTTTTTGTTTTGTTTTGTTTTGTTTGAGATGGAGTTTTACTCTTGATGCCCAGGCTGGAGTGCAACAGCATGATCTAGGCTCAGTGCAATCTCCACCTCCCGGGTTCAAGTGATTCTCCTGCCTCAGCCTCCTGAGTAGCTGGGATTACAGGTGCCCGCCAACCACTCCCAGCTAATTTTTTGTATTTTTTAGTACAGATGGGGTTTCACCATGTTGGCCAGGATGGTCTTGAACTCCTGACCTCAGGTGATCCACCCGCCTCGGCCTCCCAAAGTGCTGGGATTATAGTCATTATATTGTTATAAAAGTTGAACTAATTTCTTTCTTTCCCATCCTTCCTTCTTTCCTTCCTTCCTTCCTTCCTTCCTCTCCCTCTCTCTCTTCCTTTCATTTGTTTTTTCTGTTTTCTGGGTCTCACTCTGTCATCCAGGTTGGAGTGACTCATGGCTCATTGCCCTGCTGACCTCCCAGGCTTAAGTGATCCTCCCACCTTAGCCTCCTGGAGTTGGGAATACAGGTACATGCCACCTGCCTGATGAATTTTTTGTGTGTGTAAAGGCTGGGTCTCACTATGTCACCTAGGCTGGTCTCGAACTCCTGGGCTCACATGATCCTCCCACCTTGGCATCTTAAAGTGCTGGGATTACAGGCATGAGCCACCATACCAAGTCCTTTTGTGACTGTCTTGTTTCACTTGACATAATATCTTCAAGTTTCATCCACGCTGGAATATGTGTTAGAATCTTCTTCCTTTTTAAGGCTGAATGATACTCCACTGTGTGTATACACATTTTGTTTATTCATTCATCCATCTATGGGCACTTGGGTTGTTTCCTTCTTTTGATTATTGTGAATAATGCTGCTATGAATATGGATGTACAAGTATCTGTTAGAGTTTCTGCTTGGATGTACAAGTATCTGTTCAAGTTTCTGCTTTCATTTTTTGGGATCTATAATCAGAAGCAGAAGGGCTGGATCATATGGTAATTTTATGTTTAATATTTGGAGGAAATACCACACCATTTTCCACAGCAGTTGCATGGCTTTTGTTGTTGTTGCTATTGTTTTGGTTTTGGTTTTTTTGAGATGGAGTCTTGACCTGTTGCCCAGGCTGGAGTGTAGTGGTGCAGTCTTGGCTCACTGCAACCTTCACCTCCAGTTTCAAGTGATTCTCCTGCTCCAGCCTCCCAAGTAACTGGGACTACAGGCTTGCGCTACCACACTGAGCTAATTTTTGTATTTTTAGTACAGACAAGGTTTTACCATGTTGGCCAAGCTGGTCATGAACTCCTAACCTCAAATGATCAGCCCACCTCCTAATCCCAAAGTGCTGGGATTATAGGCATGAGCCACCATGCCCAGCCTAGTTGCATGTCTATATATTCCCACCAATACACAAAGGTTCCGATTTTTCCACATCTTGCCATCACCTATGGGTGTGTGTGTATAATAGCCATTCTAATCAATGGAAAGTGGAAAGTGGTAACTCCTTGTATGCAGATTTTTTAAATAGATGGGATCTTGCTATGTTGTCCAGGCTGGAATATAGCGGCTATTCATATGTGCAATTATCACATACTACTGCCTCAAACTCCTGAGCTCAAGGGATCCTCCTGCCTCAGCCTCCCTAGCAGCCCGGACTCTACAGGCACAAGCCACCCGGCCTGGCATCCTTGTGGTTTTGATTTGCATTTCCGTAATAAGTTATGTTAAACATCTGTTCATATGCTTATTGGCCATTTGTATATCTTCTTGGAAGAAATGCCTATTCAAGTCCTTTGCCCAACTTTAAAAATTGGGTTTTTTTTTGTTGTTGTTGAACTATATTTCTTCTTTATATATTCTATATATCAATGACTTATCAGAGCTATGATTAGCTAACACATATTTTTTCCCATTCCCTGGGTTGCCTTTATAATCTGTTAATAATGTCCTTTGATATACAGGTTTTTAATTTTCATAGAACCTAATTTACCTTTTTTCTTTTTTGCCTATCCTTTTGGAGTTATAGCTAATACATCATTGCTAAAATAATGCCACAAATCTTTTCCCCTATGTTTTCATTTGAGTTTTTTAGTTTTAATTCTTACGTGTACGTCTGTAATCCATTTTTATTTGATTTTTGTATATGGTGTAAGGTAAGGGTCCAACTTCTTTTTTTTCTTTTTTGCAGGTGAATATCCAGTTTCCCCAATGCCATTTGTTGAAAAAGACTATCCTTTCATTACTGAAAGGTCTTGACACTCCTGTCAAAAATCATTTGACCATATATGCAAGGGTTTATTTCTGAATCCACTGATCTATATGTTCTTCTTTCTGCCAGAACCACACTATTTTGATTACTATAGCCTTGTAGTAAGTTTTGAAACTGAAAAGTGTAAGAAGTCCAACTTCGTTCTTCTTTTTCAAGATTGTTTTAGCAATTTGGGGTCCCTGAAGATTCCTTACGAATCTTAGGATGTATTTTCTTAGTTCTGCAAGAAATGTTGTTGGATTTTTTTTTTTTTTTTTTTTTTTTTTGGTAAAGCTTGGGGGCGTCTCACTCTGTAGCCCAGGCTGGTCTTGAACTCCTGGCTTCAAGCAATCTTCCCTCCTCGGCCTCCCAAAGTGTTGGGATCATAGGTGTGAGCCACCACATCCAGCTATTGTTAGGATTTTGATAGGAATCACACTGAATCTGTATTTCACTGTGGGTAGTATTAACATCTTAAATAAGAAAACTTTTTGGCCAGGCATGGTGGCTCATGCTTGTAATCCCAGAACTTTGGGAGACTAAGGCAGGTGGATCATTTGAGGTCAGGAGATCCAGACCAGCCTGGCCAACATGGTGAGACTCTGTTTCTAATAAAAAATACCAAAAATTAGCTGGGCATGATAGCATTTGCCTGTAACACCAGCTACTCAAGAGGCTGAAGCAGCAGAATCACTTGAATCCAGGAGGCAGAAGTTGCAGTGAGCCAAGATTGCACCATTGTACTCCAGCCTGGGGGACAGAGTGAGACTCTGTCTCAAAAAAAGAAAACTTTTGATGATGAAAAAGTTCTATATCTTATGATGATAGTTACATAATTGCATGTATTTATCAAAGTTCAAGGCTGGCCATGCTAGCTCACACCTATAATCCCAGAGGGGAGGCCTAGGAAGAAGGATCACTTGCAACCAGGAATTCAAGAGCAGCCTGAGCAATGCAGTGAGACCCTGATACTTACCAAAAAAAAAAAAATAGCTGAGCATAGTGGCACATGCCTGTAGTCCTAAATACTCAGGTGGCTAAAGTGGGAGGATCACTTGAGCTCAGGAGTTCAAGGCTTCAGTGAATTATGATCATGCCCTCTCAATCCAGCCTGAATGACAGAGTGAGACTCTGACTCTTAAAAAAAAATTAATAGGAGTGTACACTTGAAACGAGTACGTTTTATTGCAGGTAAAGGATACCTCAAAAAAACTGATTGAAAACTTTAAAGACCAGGTACAGTGGTTCACACCTGTAATTTGAGCACTTTGGGAGGCAGAAGGCAGGAGGATCTACTTGAGCCCAGGAGTTCAAAACCAGCCTGGGCAACATAGCAAATCTTTGTCTCTTATTTAAGAAAAAAAAAAAAACAAAAGGGAGCTGGGCATGGTGGCACGCACCTGTAGTCCCTGCTACTCAGGAGGCTGAGGTGGGAAGATCACTTGAGCTCAGGAGGCCAAGGCTGCAGTGAGCTGTGGTCCCACCACTGCATTACAACCTGGGTGACAGAGTTACCATGCTCATAACAAGACTCATATCTTTACCAAAAGTTTAAAAATTGGCCAAGCATAGTGGCATACACCTATGCCAGCTGCTTGGGAGGCTGAGGCAGGAGAATAGCTTGAATCCAGGAGTTCATGGCTGCAGTGAGCTATGATTGTAACACTGCATTCTAGCATGGGCAACAGTGCAAAACCCTGTCTCAAAAAATAAGTAAGTCAAAACTAAAATGAAAAATAAAGATTTCGTAGACTATGTGCTAGAGAAGCCGGTGTCACCAGGTACAGGAGGTAAAAAACACCAAGAAAAGCCTACTCTCTTTAGCCAAAGGACTCAAACAGGGGTAGCCCAACAAGATAGAGAGCTGAGCACTGAGTCACAAGACATTAGATCTCCCTCGATGGCACCAACATAATTTACAACATCCTCCCTTGACTTTCATGACTTTGGGATATTGTATTCTCTGACATTCTATCTTTTCAACCACTTCTAAATCTGTCCTAAGCCTTAGTCTCTTCTAATTATCAGCAGGCTTCGGTGTCACTTAAGTGAAGTGAGGCTGGTGATATAACCGGATGCTCCAAGTATGACTCTCCAACTAGCTACCTCCTGCATCCAAACCCAGGAGCAGGCTCTAAATTATGCCTTCATCTTCAGGACTCCTTGCATTTCTTCATGTAGTCCACTTAATCTGAAAGGCTCTTTTCCACCCATCAAAATCCTTGTTAACCTTCAAGTCCCTGCTGACAGACTCTATTCAGCTTTCTGAAATCCCTCCATCAGAACACACTGCTTCTTCCTCTGTGCCCTGGGCTTCTAGCACAGAGGGACAGACTGAAACAACTCCAGGACACAGAGGGAGTGAATCTGTTTATTTTATGTGCACCACCTGCCAATGCCCTAGACATATATTTGATGGATGAATAAATAAATAATTTGATTTTCATAAAGACTTTTACAAGAGACAAATTAAACATGAGAGAAAAGTGTGGTCCCTAAATATATGCACAGGTCTGAGAAGGTGGGAAAGCCCAAATGTAGATGTCAGGTGTAGATCTCAAGGCGTTTTCATGGGAGGAAACCCAGAGGTGCTGGTGAAGAGGTGTTGGGTGGGTACATTGATGGGGGTGGTAGAGGACTATGTCGAGATAAAATATTCAGAATGGCTGATATTTCAGGAGATTGAGGGGACAATGAGAAAGGGTGACCATGCCTGTGAGCATTTCTTGCCTTTTGAATAGGCACTCCACCCCAGACATACCTTCACTATTTTTATTTCATATTGTTTCTTGAAGATTTCTTCATAAAACAAAAATGCTCCTGGGCATTCAGCTTCTATCAGCTAAATTTTAGTTGCCAGTTGAGCCAGTATGTGAAAGCCAATGCCTATAGGAAATAGATTGTGATGGTCAGCTTTATGTGTCAATTCAGTATAGTCCCCTGTTATTCAATCAAACACTAATTTAGGTGTTTCAATGAAGGTAATTTGTAGCTGTGAATTAAATTCATAATCAGTTGACTTTATATAAAAGAGATTATTCTAAATAATCTGAGTGGGCCTAATTCAATCAGTTGAAAAGTTTTAATAGCAAAGCTAAGGCTTCTCTGTAGAAGAAGAAACTTCTCTGTAGTTAACAGCTTCAGCTGGTATCTAAGAGATCAGGCCTGCTCTTCTAGGGTGCCTTGCCAGCTGTCCACCATCACATAAGCCAATTCTGTGCCATAACTCTCTGAATGTATATTTCCTGTTGGTTTTGTTTGTCTGGTTGAACCCTGAGGGTTGGTGGTTCAGCATAAAAAGGCTTGCACACAAGAGTAAAGGAAGAGAATCAGGCAGCAAAGGGAGTGATGGCAGGGGAGTTGATGTGATAATTTTGCCCAAGGTAGGTCTTATTTGGGGGAAAAAAAAAGGGACAAAAAAGACAGGAGCCAGAGGAGACTGACAGTTCAAGAGTGGAGGTGGAAAATGTAGGGAGACTGACTATCCCACAAACTCACTCTCCTTCAGCAACTTCAGTTGTGGGCAGTCCAGGAATGAGGGAGAAGAGAATTGACTTTTAAATTGTATCTATCTATCTGCAGATTGCATGGAAGTTATTCTTCAGAACAGCACAAGCTCATTTTGCCTTCTTTGTGCATTTCTTTTTTTTCCCCAAGCCAAACTGTATCCAGCTTTATTAAAGATACTTTCCATCTCAATTGCAGCAGCAAAAGTGACTTTTGGAAAAAAAAGAAAAAAAAAAAAAATATATATATATATATATATATATACACACACACACACATACTTTCCATAAACAATCAAGGTATTTTGGGCAGGACATGGGCAGACAATCATTAGCAGTATACAACAACCTTCAAACTCCCTTCTTCAATGGGCTATGAAAAATCAGAAAGCCACTGTAAAACCCAGCAAAGTCTTCATGTGATGCTCTGAACAGGGAAGGTTTAGTGTGAGGGTAGACATTTCACATTTAGCATATTGTTTAACAACTTCTCATGAGCCAACCCTGACTTTCAGGAAGTGAAATAAAAATGGCAGAATTTATCTGAAGATCCGCAATCTAGAAATGGGAACCACTGCTCTTTCGAGGGGAATGTCCAGATTGCCTGACACACTGGTAACCAATTATTGAGGGTCAGGTCCCAAAAGATGTTTCTGTTAAGTCTATTCTGAAAGGTGGAAAGGGAGAAGACATAAAAAACGAATTTGTTTTGCCATACCACAAGGCTTTTGTGCCAAGGTGGCCATGTGTGTCAAAGTCAGGAAATCCCTCCTCCTGGGAACCCAGAGGAAGTCTCTCAAAACTAGAAGGGAAAGGTATTTTCTCCACATCAGTCCAGCTTCAGAGAATTTCTACTAGTGACATATGCCTCTTCCCCCAAAAACAACAATGAAGTGTTCTGTGTACTAACAACATAGCTTAAACAAAATAGCAAAACAAAATTCTGCCTTTCAATAAAACTTGATTAAAAATACTATTAAAAATAGTATTTTTTATTTTATTAAAAATAGTATTTTTAATCAAGTTTTATTGAAAGGCAGAACTTTTATAAAATGCAGAAGTTTTATTAAAATGCAGAAGTTCACAGTTATAGAAAATGTACACACTTGACTTGGCATCTCCAGCACTTTCAGTTTTCTGTGCCTAATCCGTTTTGGAATCTCCATTTTCTGCAGGGTTATTCCCCTCTTTGCCAGCATCAGCTTTTCCCTCTTTCTCTTTAGGTCTAGAACAGGTTAAAACTCATCTACAGTGGAACTAATCAAAACAGTGCCTAGCTCTGAGGGAATGGGGCTGAGGAAAGGGATTGACTGCCATGGGTAAGAAGAAACTTTCGTGGTGGTGAGACCCTGTCTTTAAATTAAATATATATATATAAAGGAAAAAAAGAAGAAGAAACTTTCTTTTTTTTTTTTTTTCAAGACAGGGTTTCACTATGTTGGTCAGGCTGGTCTCAAACTCCTGACCTCAAGTGATCCACCCACCTCGGCCTCCCAAAGTGCTGGGATTACAGGCGTGAGCCACCGCCGAAAAAGAAGAAATTTTCTAAGGCAATTATTAGTCATCAGGAAAATACAATTGTTAAAACACGCTCTTTGAATGAGGAGACTCCCCCAAACAGGCTTTGTGTGAGCGACATGGCTGTTTATTCACCAGGGTGCAGGTTGGCTAAGGCCAAAAAGGGCATTAGCAAAGGGCGGTGGGATAGGAGTTGGTTTTACAGGTTAGGGGAAATCTTTTAGGGAGGGAGCAGGGGTGCTAACAGAGTAAGATCAGTTACAGTGGTGGGGTAGGAGTTAAGGAGTATGCATTACCATAAATTCAGTTACAATGGCGGGTAGGGTAAGGCCTAAGAGTAGTTAAAACAGCAGGGTGGGGTGAGGAGTATTTACATTATCATAATAATAGTTAAACCGGTGCAGTGGCTCACCCCTGTAATCCCAGAATTTTGGGACGCCAAGGTGGGCGAATCGCAAGGTCAGAAGTTCAAGACCAAACTGGCCAACATGGTGAAACCCCATCTCTACTAAAAAAAACAAAAATTAGCTGGGCATGGTGGCTCCTGCCTGTAATCCCGGCTACTTGGGCGGGTGAGGTAGGAGAACTGCTTGAACTGGGACCCGGGAGGCACAGTTTGCAGTGAGCCAAGATCACACCACTGCACTCCAGTCTGGGCTACAGAGTGAGACTCCTCTCAAAAACAAAATAAAATAAAATAAAAGTAACAGTTAAGATGGCAGGGTGGGAATGAGGGGAAGCTTATGCTTGGGGGAAAGCTCTACTGGGCGATCAGGGATAATGGCAAACGCAGGCAGGGGATGGAGGGTGGGGGGTGAGGGGGATGGGGGAGTTGGGGAGTGGGGAGGATTGGGAGGGTAGGGGGTTGTTGGGGGTGACCAGCTGAGGCAGCCAGGACTTCGGACTTTTTGGGTCCGGGCTTGCACATGGAGGCCTGACAATAATTAAATGCAAATTAAGACTACAATGAATTGCCACAATTAAGACTACAATGGGCCAGGCGCGGTGGCTCAAGCCTGTAATCCCAGCACTTTGGGAGGCCCAGGCGAGTGGATCACGAGGTCAAGAGATCAGACCATCCCGGTCAACATAGTGAAACCCCGTCTCTACTAAAAAAAAAAAAAATTAGCTGGGCATGGTGGCGCGTGCCCGTAATCCCAGCTACTTAGGAGGCTGAGGCAGGAGAATTGCCTGAACCCAGGAGGCGGAGGTTGCGGTGAGCCGAGATCGCGCCATTGCACTCCAGCCTGGGTAACAAGAGCGAAACTCTGTCTCAAAAAAAAAAAAAAAAGACTACAATGAATTACCACAATTAAAACTATGCATAAGGATAGGTATATACATCAGTAGAATTGAGAGTCCAGAAATAAATTCATACATTTATGATCAATTGATTTTCTACAAAGGGATAAAGGCAACTCAGTGAGGAAAGAACAGTCTTTACAACAAATGGTGCTGGGACGTCTGGATATCCACATGCAAAAGATTCAGTTTGGACCATTTCTTCACACTGTATACAAAAGTTAATTCAAAGGGGATCATGCACCTAAATGTAAGAGCTAAAGCTATAAAATGCTTTGGAGAAAACACAGGTGTAAATCTTTGTGACTGTGGATTAGTCAACAGTTTCTAAGATACAATACCAAAAACAACAGCAACAAAAGAAAAACAGATAAATTCAAATTCATCAAAATTAAATGAAAAAAAAAAAAAAAAAACACCTGACCATACAAACTGTTAGTGAGATGAGGAATGATCACTCATACTTTCCTAATGGAGGTGTAAAATGATATAAACATTTTGAAAAATTAGCAATTTCCTACCAAGTTAAACACATAACCCAGGAATTCCACTCTTAGCCTTTTACCTAAGAGAAACGGTGAGTACCTATGAATATTCTTAAAAAATTCTTTTTTTCTTTTTTTTTTTTTTCCCCAAGAAAGAGTCTTGCTCTGTCACCCAGGCTAGAATGCAATAGCACAATCTCTGCTCACTATAATCTCTGCCTCCCAGGTTAAATCCATTCTCCTGTCTCAGCCTCCTGAATAGCTGGAATGAATCACAGGCATGCATCACCACGACTGGCTAGTTGTTGTATTTTTTATATAGACGGAGTTTCATCATGTTGGCCAGGCTGGTCTCAAACTCCTGACCTCAAGTGATCCACTGGCCTTGGCCTCTCAAAGGAAAATTCTTTTTATGAAGAATGTTGTTGACTCAGTAGCCCCAATGCAAGGAAGTTTCTCAGGCAAGATGACAGCAAAGAAGTTCTGGTTCTCCCTATTTGGGGTAAGAGTTCAAGCTTAGGATTTCATCTAAGTCTTTTCTAACTACCAAGCTACAAAGAATAGTCCGTAACCTCTTTCTCTTCTCTCTCTCTCTCTCTATATATATATGAGGAATTTATGTGATCTCAGAAACCAGGCATGGTTGTGCCTGGTTCGTGTTTGCACGGGAGACCTCTTGCAATATTGAGTGCCGCAGGAAGGCCAGGCGCTGTCTCATGCCTATAATCCCAGCACTTTGGGAGGCCATAATGGGACAATCACTTGAGCCCAGGAGCTTAAGACTAGCCTGGGCAACAGAGTGAGATGCCATCTCTACAAAAAATAAACCAAAAATTAGCCAAGCACAGTGGCACATAACTGTAGTCCCAGCTACTTGGGAGGCTGAGGTGGGAGGACTGCTTGAGCCCAAGAAGTTGAGGCTGCAGTGAGCCAAGAGGACACCATTGCACTCCAGTCTCGTCGACAAAGGTGGGCAAATCTCAAAGTCAGGAGACTGAGACTATCCTGGCCAACATGGTGAAACCCCATTTCTACTAAAAATACAAAAATTAGCTGGGCTTGGTAGCGTATGCCTGTAATCTCAGCTACTTGGAAGGATGAGGCAAGAGAATGGCTTGAAGCTGGGAAGCAGAGGTTACAGTGAGGCAGGAGAATCGCTTGAACCAGGGTGTCGGAGGCTGCAGTGAGCCAAGATTGCGCCACTGCACTCCAGGCTGGCTACAGAGCAAGACTCCATCTCAAAAAAAAAAAAAAAAAAAAAAGTTCACTGCAAAGAAAGATAAATTGACCCCCATAATTACGTTTAATCTGCCCAAAAGTTTAACTGAAATGGGGTTAGGGTTTCTGTTCTGATTACCAACTGTTATGCAACAAGCTACCCCAAAACAATTTTGCAGGTCATGAATTTAAGCAAGGCTCAGCTGAATAATGCTGTTGCATGAGGCACTAGTGGAGGACACTTGGCATTCATCTGGCAGGTAGAGTGGTATGGTGGGTCCCAGTTGGTTTCCCTCACATGTCTGATAGCTTGGCTAGAAGACTAGGCTAAAGAATTTGCGATCATCTTTTAAAAACCATTATAATCCTACTAGAAGATCCTTTAATAAAACACTGTACAGGCCATGGGCCCTGGCTCTCACAGGAGCCAAGTACAAAAGGAAGACGAGGTATTGCTTTGGACAAATCTGGGCTCAGGACAGAAAAAGGAAATATTTTGCTACAAGTTTCTTGTCTTGCCTATGATTCCTAGTACACCACTAAGAAAACACTAAACAATCAAAATTTTACTGCCAAGAAAATCTTTTTTTATGGGGTGGGTTTGGGGTGAACATTTTGAATGGGATGGAAAAAAGAAGTATTTTTATATATATTGCTTATAATTTTCAAAGGCTTTCATATAGGTTTTCCCATTTGATCTTGGCAATAATACTGTGGGATTAATATTATTAACATCTTCATGATACAGATGAAGATCCCAAGGCTCAAAGTCAATAACTTAATTGCCAAGGTCTCAAAAAGATTCTAATAAGTATCACGCTAAATCAAGACCCAAAGTCCAGAATTCCAAAGTGTGGGACAGATACCTTGTTACAGTCATTAAATATTAATACTAGACTTGGAAATTTAAATCCCATGCATTCTGGTGACATGCTCAAAACCAAGCAGAGAAAGGAAATCTAACAATATAAAAAGAAACATGAGTCAGACTTTTGGTCAGCTCTGTGGTGACATTAAGGTACAAGAGGAGAGTCATTCGATTCATAAACTTCCCTTCTGCAACAATACCATGGAGCCAAGAACCAGTGAATTTCCTCACTACAAATCAGCGTAACATCCTGACTATTATACATAACACAATACAACCACACCTGGGCTCTTTCATGGCAAAAAAAGGAAAGGAAAACACTCAGAATCACTTTAGTTTTGAACCTGCAGAATCACCCATATACATTCATATCCAATGCACATGCTCCTTGAAAAAAATTAAACAATATACAGAAGTATAGAAAGTAAATAGTCTTTCTCTCCTCCCTACTCGTTATTCCTACACTTTGGAATGTATCCTTCCAGTTTGGTGTGCAAGTTTACACACATACACACACACACAATTTGAAATAAATAGTATTCTAGTATTATTCTATAAAGTTTTTCTTACTTAAAATTGTATAGAGATACCTCATTTTTTTGTATTGGCTGCATTGTATTACCTATGACTAAGCACTCATTGATAGGATGTTTTTTACTTCATTTTATTTTTCTATTTTAAAAATATTTTTTAGGCCAGGCGCAGTGGCTCATGCCTGTAATCCCAGCACTTTGGGAGGCTGAGAATTTCTTGAACCCAGAAGGTGGAGGTTGCAGTGAGCCAACATTGCGCCACTGTACTCCAGCCTGGGTGACAGAGCAAGACTCTTGTCTCAAAAAATAAATTTTTTTTTTTTTTTTTTGAGACGGAGTTTCGCTCTTGTTACCCAGGCTGGAATGCGATGGCGTGATCTCGGCTCACCGCAACCTCTGCCTCCTGGGTTCAAGCAATTCTCCTGCCTCAGCCTCCTGAGTAGCTGGGATTACAGGCATGTGCCACCATGCCCAGCTAATTTTTTGTATTTTTAGTAGAGACAGGGTTTCACCATGTTGATCAGGATGGTCTCGATCTCTCGACCTCGTGATCCACCCGCCTCGGCCTCCCAAAGTGCTGGGATTACAGGCTTGAGCCATCGCGCCCGGCTAAAAAATAAATTTTTAAAAAAATCTATAGAAGTAAAATTTGCATGTTTGAAAAATTTAGAGTGTACCAAGTTGTCTAAAATGAAAAACAAAAGTCTCTTGCCACCCATCTCCACAATACCCATACTCCACACCCATTACCCAGATTTATTAACAGTTTGTTTTTAAGCTCTATCATTCATTACCACTGAGTCAGTATATGTAATATATTTGTTTTCCTTGATTTATGAACTGTAAATTAGGGATATCTGGTTTAAATTAATGAGTTCAACACAGAATGAAATGGCATTTGGCTATGAACAGTCTCAGCCTGCAGCCAATAATGAGTCATTTTTTTGTGGTAACATAACTTGGTGGCTATAATCCATATTTTTCTTACAAAAATATCACAGGCTGGGCGCAGTGGCTCACGCCTATAATCCCAGCCCTTTGGGAGGCCAAGGCGGGCTGATCCCTTGAGCCCAAGAATTTGAGACCAGCCTGTGCAACATGACAAAATCCCATCTCTACAAAAAGTACAAAAATTAGCGGGGCATCGTGGCATATGCCTATGGTTCCAGCTACTCCGGAGGTTCAGCTGAGCCTAGGGAGGTCAAGGCCACAGTGAACAGAGATCACACCACTGCACTCCAGCCTGGGCAACAGAGTAAGACTGTCTCAAAAAAAAAAAGTAAGAAATATCATAGCTCAAAGCTTAGTAGTAACTTGGATTTAGATACAGATGAACTCCTCCAGGAGATGGAATATCTCAGTTCACATCGTGGCTCTGCTATCAATTAACTTTGCGACTGTGAACAAACTACTTAACTTCTCTGTGCCCTAGTGTCTTTTCTCTTCAAATAGAAGTAATAGCTATCTCACAGATTTGAAGGAGGATGGGATTAAACCATGTATTTGAAAGCAATTTGTAAACCACAGAAGAGGTTTTGCTTTAGCCATTTCTGCTATGCCAGGAGGCTGGTGCTGGGCCAACAGGGCAGAGAGGATGGGCCACAAGGTCAAGAATCCTCATAGGGCCCTGCTGTTTCTTAGGTTTTGAAGTGGCTGTGTTGTCTGGGGTATAAACCCAGGGTTCATTGTCATGTGTCAGGAAAATTTAGGACACAGATACACACCAGAAGTTCAGGAGCCGAGGTTTAAAAGGCAGAAGACAAGAGAAAGAGAAACAACTTCCTCTACAGAGGGAGGGGTCTCCTAGCAAAAAGGACCAGATGTTGGTGAATGCAAGTTTATAGTCCAGTTTGAAAAGGCAGTGTCTGATTTATGTAGGATCCAACAGATTGGTTGGATCAGGTTGACATTTACATAGTGCGATGGGAAGACTGGTTGCCCCACCATAAACTTTTTTATGCAAATAGGTTTCGCAGTTAATCTGACGCCATCTTGTCTGCTCCTTACAATACATGTGGCTGGCAGAGAAGGGAACATAGAGCCACTATTTTGAAAATGCCTAGTCCTTAGTTCAGCATGCACCCATGCAAGCTCCCAGCTTGCAGGCTGCTCTTTGTTTGAAAATGATTTGGGGCTGGGTGCTGTAGCTCATGCCTGTAATCCCAGCACTTTGGGAGGCTGAGGCGGGCGGGTCACTAGGTCAAGAGATCGAGACCATCCTGGCCAACTTGGTGAAACCCCGTCTCTACTAAAAAATACAAAAATTAGCTGGGCGTGGTGGAGCGCACCTGTAGTCCCAGCTACTCAGGAAGCTGAGGCAGGAAAATTACTTGAACCCAGGAGGCGGAGGTTGCAGTAAGCCAAGATCACACCACTGCACTCCAGCCAGGCACCTGGCGACAGAGCAAAAAAAAAAAGAAGAAGAAGAAGAAAAAGAAAATTATTTGGGGCTGCTTTTTTTTCTTTTTTTCTTTTTTTAAATATATATTATTCACCTGGGTGCAGGTGGGCTCATGCCAAAAAGGGCGTTAGTGGGGCTGCTTTTCATTAAAAAGAAAAGCCTGATTGAGGACTCCCATGCCCTTGCTATCTGTCTAAGTAATTCCTTCTTAACTCCTATATCAGTTTCAGCCCCTAAAAGATCTGAAGGAATGGAAATGCCAGGAGGGGTGGAAGAAGAACCAGCAGTTAGGTTAGCAGTATCTGTCTCTCATGTAACCCAAGAATGACAGTTTCTAAAGCAAAAGCAGAAGCTGGAAGCAGCAAAAATAGATGCTTGTTGCCCTTGGTCTTAGCAGCAGAGGCACCACTCCCTTGGCCTGGAGCAGGACTGACGTACCTGATACAGGGACAGGGCTTGTGATGGGAGAAGCCTATGACTGTAGGCATCAGATGTCTAGGTCTTTGAAGATTGGTTCTTTCTGTCCCTAGAACTAGATCCTGGGACAGAAGAGCAGATGGGGAGAGAGGACCTCCTGCCTAAACTTGAGCCTATGTCATTCTCTTTGTAAGTTCTTTTAGGCTGACTGACGGTACCATGGACGCTCTGTTAACCTCTGTGACCTGCACGGGACACTCCAGATGAGTTCCTGGGAAATCTAAAGTAACCGGAAGACCATGAAAAGAGGGAGAAATTATCAACCCCTTTGGGTGCCTACTTAACTTGGAGACATTCTCTATTGGTCCTTATTCCCACCCTAATTCATAAGGCCATTGGACTTCATAACCAACCTTGGTCAACCTGATTCCATACCCTATGACTCCCTCTCAGCTTGCAAAAAACCGCCCTAAACTGTAACTTTCCACTGCCCACCCCAAATCTATAAAACCAACTCCTATCCCACTGCCATTCGCTGATGCCCTTTTCTGCCTCAGCCTGCCTGCACGCAGGTGAATCAACAGCCATGTTGCTCACACAAAGCCTGTTTGGGGGGTCTCTTCATTCAGAGCACACATTTTAACACTCTTGGGTGACTACCACGGTCCTACAGTGTAAGAGTCACATGGAAGACCTCAGACCTCAGAAGTCTCTACCCTCTCTCTGCTCTCTTGAAGTTAGCTTTCATTTTCTAAAAATGATCTTTCACTCATTCATTTATAGACATACAAGGAAAGTTTGTCCTCAGGCTGGGTGCAGTGGCTCACACCTGTAATCCCAACTTTGGGAGGCTGATGTGGGCAGATCATTTGAGGTCAGGAGTTCAAAGATCAGTCTGGCCAGTATGGTGAAACCCTGACTCCATTAAAAATACAAAAAAAAAAAAAAATCAGCAGGGCACAGTGGCTTGAGCCTGTAATCCCAACTATTCAGGAGGCTGAGGCACAAGAATTGCTTGAACCTAGGAGGCAGAGGTTATAGTAAGCCAAGATTGCATCACTGTGCTCTAGCCTGGGCAACTGACTGAGACTCCATCTCAAAAAAAAAAAAAAAAGGAAGAAAGAAAAGAAAAGAAAGTCTGTCCTCTAATTAATCTAAACATTCTAAACATTTCCAGGAGAATGCAGTGCTAGGGCTCCCTTGTTGAGGGCAGCACTTCACAGTTCTGGCGTGCACTCCCTTGTCAGACCACAGGCTTGTTTGTGGTGGACTTCAGCAGATTACAGTTCTGCTTTGTTTTGTTTTTGAGGAGTTTCACTCTGACACCAGGCTAGAGTGCAGTGGCACAATCCCAGCTCACTGCAACCTCTGCCCCCCAGGTTCAGCCGATTCTCCTGCCTCAGCCTTTCAAATATCTGGAATTACAGGTATCTGCCACCACACCCGGCTAATTTTTTGTGTTTTTAATAGAGACGCAGTTTCACCTTGTTGATCAGGCTGGTCTTGAACTCTTGACCTCAGGTGATCCATCTGCCTTTCAGTACTCCCAAAGTACTGAGATCACAGCAGACTATGTTTTAATTGTGCTATGTGCTGGAAATGGGCAGCACTATCTGAGATATGGTTGGTATGAGGAGGGAGCAATTGTGAGGCACTCCTCAAGATTTGCAGATGGCAAAGAGAATTGCTTGAACCTGGGGTAGGCTGCAGTGAGCTGAGATCACACCACTATACTCCAGCCCAGGCAACAGAGCAAGACTGTCTAAAAGAAAAAGATTTGCAGATGAGAGAATAAGCCACTCTCTGAAGGTTATTCTAGCAAGAATTGAATGCAAAGGAGGGAATCAGTAATCTGTTGGAGTAAACTAGGAGGCTGTAATTGAGCAATCAAAGAGATTGGGGCACTCAAAGATGCTCTGTGACTGTATCAAAGTTGTAATTTAGTCAAAAGAGATCAAATCAGTTTTTTCTGGAGAAAGACATGAGAACAAAAACAGGTAGTTACGCCATTTTATGTGGTGAGTAGGTACTATCATTTGAATATGGCTCCTCCAAAATTCAGATGTTTTCTTTTTTTTTTTTTTTTATTGCATTTTAGGTTTTGGGGTACATGTGATGAACATGCAAGATTGTTGCATAGGTACACACATGGCAGTGTGCTTTGCTGCCTTCTGTCCCCTCACCTGTATCTGTCATTTCTCCCCATGCTATCTCTTCCCATCTCCCCACCCCCCGCCCCTCCCCCATTTCCCCCCAACGGACCCCAGTGTGTAGTGCTCCCCTCCCTGTGTCCATGTGTTCTCATTGTTCAACACCCGCCTATGAGCGAGAATATACGGTGTTTGATTTTCTGCTCTTGTGTCAGTTTGCTGAGAAGGATGGTTTCCAGGTTCATCCATGTCCCTACAAAGGACGTGAACTCATCGTTTTTGATGGCTGCATAATATTCCATGGTGTATATGTACCACATTTTTCCTATCCAGTCTATCATCGTTGGGCATTTGGGTTGGTTCCAGGTCTTTGCTATTGTAAACAGTGCTGCAATGAACATTCGTGTGCACGTGTCCTTGTAGTAGAATGATTTATAATCCTTTGGATATATACCCAGTAATGGGATTGCTGGGTCAAATGGGATTTCTATTTTTAGGTCCTTGAGGAATCACCACACTGTCTTCCACAATGGTTGAATTAATTTACATTCCCACCAACAGTGTAAAAGTGTTCCTATTTCTCCACATCCTCTCCAGCATCTGTTGTTTCCCGATTTTTTAATGATCGCCATTCTAACTGGTGTGAGATGGTATCTCAATGCGGTTTTGATTTGCATTTCTCTGATGACCAGTGATGATGAGCATTTTTTCATATGTTTGTTGGCCTCCTGTATGTCTTCTTTTGTAAAGTATCTGTTCATATCCTTCGCCCATTTTTGAATGGGCTTGTTTGTTTTTTTCTTGTAGATCTGCTTTAGTTCTTTGTAAATTCTGGATATCAGCCCCTTGTCAGATGGGTAGACTGCAAAAATTTTTTCCCATTCTGTTGGTTGCCGATTCACTCTACTGACTGTTTCTTTTGCCGTGCAGAAGCTGTGGAGTTTGAGTAGGTACTATCATTTGAATACGGCTCCTCCAAAATTCAGATGTTTTCAAAGTGATCAGATTTTTGTTTTGTTTTGTTTTTCGAGACAGTTTCACTCTCTCACTGAAACTGGAGTGCAATGGCGCAATTTCAGCTCACCACAACCTCCACCTCCAGGTTTAAGTGGAGATTCTCCTGCCTCAGCCTCCTGAGTAGTTGGGATTACAGGTGTGCACCACTACTGTCCGGTTAATTTATATATATATATATATATATATATATATATTTTTTTTTTTTTTTTTTTTGAGACTCACTCCATCACCAGGCACCAGGCTGGAGTGCAGTGGTGCAACCTTCGCTCACTGCAACCTCTACCTCCCCAGTTCAAGCAATTCTTCTGCCTCCCCAGTAGCTGAGACTATAGGCGTGCGCCACCGCACCCAGCTAATTTTTTTTTGTATCTTTAGTAGAGACAGGGTTTCACCATGTTGGCCAGGATGGTCTCGATCTGTTGACCTCATGATCCGCCCACCTTGGCCTCCCAAAGTGCTGGGATTACAGGCGTGAGCCACCGCGCCCAGCCAATTTTTATATTTTTAGTAGAAACAGGATTTTGCCATGTTAACTGCAAAGTGATAGTTTTAAGAGGTGGGGCCTTTAAGTGGCAATCAGGCCACAAGAGCTCCTCCCTCAGGTTTGGGATTAAGTGCCTTAAAAAAAGAAGCTTCAAGCAGTATTTGGTTAATTTACCCTTCCACCTCCCCTCCAGAGGATAAGGCTCTCAGCAGACGGCCAAACCTGCCAGCACCTTGATCATAGACTTCCTAGCCTCCTGAACTGTGAGAAATAAATTTCTGTTCTTTTTAAGATGCCCAGTCTGTGATATTCTGTTTTAGAACACATAGACTAAACCAGTAGGGCATTAATCTTTTGCGCTTGGATTCTACAGCTATCTGTCCTTGCTAGGATTGCAGGTGGACCCAGAAGTCTTAATCAAATTAGTTTTCTATGTTGTATTTCTGTTTGAGGTAACTTGAGTAATTAGGCCACCTGACTTTTATTTATTTCTGTAAATTATTGTCATTTTCTTTATATTTTCAAAATTTGTATTAAGAAAAATTTCAGGCTGGGTGCAGTGGCTCATGCCTGTAATCCCTGCACTTTGGGAGGCCGAAGCAGGAGAATCACCTGAGGTCAGGAGTTCAAGACCAGCCTGGCCAACATAGTGAAACCCTGTCTCTACTAAAAATACAAAAAATTAGTCAGGCATAGTAGTGCATGCCTGTATTTCCAGCTACTGGGGAGGCTGAGGCAGGAGAATCACTTAAATCTGGGAGGTGGAGGTTGCAGTAAGCTGAGATCAATCACTCCATTGCACTCCAGCCTGGGTGGGAAAGAGAAAAACTCTCTCAAAAAAAAAAAAAAAAAAAAAAGAAAGAAAGAAAAAGAAAAGAAACAAAGAAATTTCAAACACTCAAAGGGGAGAAAATAATATAATGAATATATATAATTATTACTGTGAAATACTCTATAACTAGATTTAATCATTATCAAGATTTTCCTACGTTTGCTTCACTTTCTCCCACTTTTACAAACTAAATTAAAGTATTTTAAAGAAACTTAAACAAATTTATAAGAAAAAACAACTCCATTAATAGGAACAGACGCTTTACAAAAGAAGACATACATGCATCCAACAAGCATATGAAAAACAGCTCAACGTCACTGATCATTAGAGAAATGCAAATCAAAACCACAAGGAGATACCATCTGACACCTGTCAGAATGGCTATGGTTAAAGTAAAAACATAACAGGTATTATCAAGGTTCTGAAGAAAAAGGAATGCTTATACACTGTTGGTGGGAATGAAAATTAGTTCAACCATATGGAAAACAGTGTGGCAATTTCTCAAAGACCTAAAAACAAACTACCATTTGACCCACCAATCCCATTACTGGGTATATACCCAAAGGAATATAAATCATTCTATTGTGAAGACACACCCACACAGATGTTTGTTGCAAGACTATTCATAATAGCAAAGACATGGAATCAACCTAAATGTATATCAATAGTAGACTGGATAAAGAAAATGTGGTATATATATACCATGAAATACTATGCAGCCATAAAAAAAGAGTGAGATCATGTCCTTTGCAGGGACACAGGTGGAGCTCAAGCCCATTATCCTTAGAAAACTAACCCAGGGTCAGAAAACCAAATACCACGTGTTCTTACTTATAAGTGGAAGCTAAATGATGAGAACACATGAACACAAAGAGGGAAACAATACACACTAGAGCCTACTGGAAGGTGGAAGGTGGGAGCAGGGAAAGGATCAAGAAAAATAACTACTGGGTACTAGGCTTAATACTTAGGTGACAAAATAATCTGTACAACAAACCCCTACAACAGGAGTTTACCTGTACAACAAACCTGCATGTGTGCCCCTCAACTTAAAACAAAAGTTAAAGAAAAATTTCAAACACACAAAAGTATTCTAGGTTTTTAAATAAATAAAAGGAAAAAAGTGAAGAAAATAGAATAATGAATATATGTATCAGGTATAACGAATAGTATGAAATACCCAATAACCATGTTCAATCATAATCAAGATTTTCCTACACTTGCTTCACTTTCTACCACTTTTAAAAACTAAACTTTTTTTTTTTTTTTTTTTTTTTTTTAAGACAGGGTTTCACCATGTTGGTCAGGCTGGTCTTGAACTCCCAACCTCAGGTGATCCGCCCGCCTTGGCCTCCAAAGTGCTTGGATTACAGGCGTGAGCCACCAAAAACTAAACTATTTTAAAGAAAATCCTAAACCTCGAAGTCATTTCCTCCCCACTGCCATAGTGTAAAATTCATACATTGAAATCCTACCCCACAAAGGTGATATTAGGAGGTGGAACATTTTTGAAGACGATTAGTTCATAGAGACAGAGGCCTTGTGAGATAAGTGCCCTCATAAAAGAGAACCCAAGAGGCCCCTAACCCCTTATACCATATGAGGACAAATGGAGAACACGCCATCTCTTAAGCAGGAAGCAGGCCTTCACCAGACATGGAATCTGCTGGCACCTGGATCTTGGACTTTTCAGCCTCCAGAAATGTGAGCAACAAACTCCTGTTGTTTCTGAGCCACCAAGTATATGGTATTTTCCTGAAGCAGCCCAGGCTGACCAAGATAACCATTTACTTTAGTATAGATCTCTAAAACATATGAACACTTTCTTGCATAACCACAATATTCTCTTTTGTATTTACTAGTTTTTGTAAGCTGTTAGTGAGAGATGAAGGCACTATCAGGCTGTTAATAAAATCAAGTTTCAGACTCTGATCCACAATGAACTTACCAAAATAATGGCCACTTTGTGAGGATTCTTCTAGTTACCAGGATTCCTCTGTCTGAACATGCTTTAATAACTGAACAACAATCCAGGCCCCCTTTACTTTTCACATGTAGAAGTCTATACAGACTGTGTGCACATGTATTTACCATGCACGCTGATATGGTTTGGCTCTGTGTTCCCATCCAAATCTCACCCCATAATCACCACATGTCAAGGACAGGATCAGGTGGAGGTAACTGGATCATGGGGATAGTTTCCCCCATGCTGTTCTCATGATAGTGAATGAATTCTCATAACATCTGATGGCTGCATAAGCATCTGGCATTTCCCCTGGTTGCACTCACTCCATCCGGCTGCCCTGTGAGGAAGGTGCATGCTTTTGCCTTCCACCATGACTGTAAGTTTCCTGAGGCCTCCCCAGTAATGTGAAACTGTGAGTCAATTAAACCTCTTTCTTTCACAAATTACCCAGTCTTGGGTATTTCTTCATAGCAGTGTAAGAACAGACTAATACACACACATGCAAAACAGAGAGAAAAAAATGAAATAAACCCCTTCTTAAGCCCAGTAAATCAGCTGGCTCTTTTAAAACGCTAACTTAAATCTACTGTCACCATTCTGGTAGGCTATTAAGATGAGTGGGGGTGCTACCAACACAGAGAACACAAAATGCAAAGGTTAACAATTTTTTTTTTTTTTTTGAGATAGGGTCTCGCTCTCAGGACCTGATTGGAGTCAGAAACTTGATATTTTTTTTTTTTTTGGCAGCCTGAGAGAGGCTTTGTCTCCCACTAACCTAGCTTGCAATGAGCCATAATCATGCCAGGCTGGAGTGCAGTGCCTCAATCATAGCTCACTGCAGCCTCAAGCTCCCAGGCTCAGGTGATCCTCCTGCCTCAGCCTCCCAAGTAGCTGGGACTACCACATCCATATGCTGCATCACCATATCCATATGCTGGCCAGTTTCTAAAAGTGGCTTGAAAAAGAGTACATGAGAACATCAGACATATAGGAAGGTATCAGCTTCTGGAGAAGTGAACTGAAAATTATAAGGTACCAGAAACAGGCAGTATTTCATGCCAGACAAAAATTCTATTGGTTTTGCCTTATCATTCCTATCTGGGTGTGTAAGAATCTCAATATCTTCCCCTGCCTTCCCTCATCATACTCATGTGCCCAGGGGAATGACTTCATAGGAAGTTCCTTCCTTTCCCTTTTTTCTCTTCTTTGTCCCTACCCTAACACCCCAACCCGCCAATGCCTCTTCCACTAACTCCGCAACGTCTTGATTTTAAAAACTAGGCACACATTTCTTTGGCCTAAGGCATAATCAGCATATAGCATAGCACCTGGTATACAGACTCTTAAGGAATATTGAATGGATGGGTGGATGGAGACATGGATGGATAATGACTGTTTTTAATATAAGAATAATACTTCAAGACCTACCCAGCTTGTCATGGAACTGCAACATGACATTGAGGGGCCATTGGCAAAACTGGGTAAGTTGTCATAACTGGCTGCACATTCAGGAGGTTGGAAAAGTAAAAATGTGACATATATACCCTCCCCACCACAATTATGAACCAGTAAGCATAAGAAGGGAGGAAAAATGTTAGAGTGAAAAGACAATGGGCACTTGGCTCATACATATCTGATGCAAATCTTGATTCCTAATTGTGCAACTTAGAACAAATTATTTGTGCTAGGGTTACCGGCCTGAGCCACCATGCCTGGCCCTTGTATACATGTTTTTGTAAGTGAATTTTTTTTAGCTAGTACTTCAGAATTTTTAAAGTACCATTTGAATGATCTTAATTTTTCTTTCGTAACAACACATTCCAAATTGAATCATGTTTATGTACTAAGAGGGAAAACATATATAAATGAAGGTGAGAGACTAAGTTACAGGTGACGTTAGAGACCTAAGATGAGAGACCTGAAACACAGAAAGCATAACATTAGGGTCTACCTCTACCTCAATTTAGTTAGCAATTTACTACAATTTCAGAGCTTTAACAAAAGATAAAAAGAAATCATCACCAATTGTTATTGCTTCTCATCTTTCATTTTTCAATGAACAAGTAAAGTATTTTCATTCTTATTTTTAGGATTTTAGTTTTTAGTGTATGGTACAATTGAACACAATTTATATTCTAATTCTTACTGCAGCTTATTTTAATTTTTAGGATGCAAGCACAATTTAGTATTCAAAGTGAGTAGCAACATACTCAACTTGATCTCATTGTCTTTAATTACTCTTGCCCATGAAAAATGTTCACAAATGAACAGGGTATTTAACCATATGATATTAGAGAATACAGCACAATACATTATAAGAAACTACCTACTGATACGGCCTTGAAATTTTGGATGAATCATTGAGCATTTCTATGCTGGAAGTAATTTCAAAATTGTTGGTTTTTATAAACAGGAAAAAGGGTGGGTAGTAGGACTTTTAAGCATCTCTGAAATAAAAAAATACTATTGTTTTTATAGACAAGCATTATAGCTTGAGTTACAGACAACAGTGTGTATATATGTGATATATATATCATAAAAGAAAATTTAAATGTGAAACCAAACTTTTAAAAATTAGAAATTACAAATGGTTATGCTTATTAGTGTCTAGCCTAGAGTGGTAACAGAGCTTTACTAATTAAGTTGTCAAATACATTATTTATAGTACTTTAGCTGTTGCTTTTTTGATGTTCAGGATAACTATGTTATCTCATTTCTGCATTTAATTAATAGCTTAGGTATTAAAAGCCCACCCCCTTCAGGAAAAGCTTTGGTTTTCCCCAGTCATGAAAGCTCTTATTTCAAATTCTTTAATCTCTGAACCCAGTATCATAAAAATTTTCCTCTTTTGATACCATCTGTACTTTCATATTCTGCTCACTATCAAATGTATTGTTAACTTTTAGTAAGTTTGAGAATGAAAGGGTTTTATCTGCACTTGACCAAGGGAAAAATTAAAGTGGAAGTTTCTTGGGATGTTGTTTAGAAAAAAAGTATAAATAAAAAATTGATGCTACAAAAAAAAAAGAACAAATTATTTATAAAATTTCATTTATTCCATGTACAAAATGGGAACAATAATTTCTACTGTGCAAGATTGCTATAAGGATTAAATTAAACAGTGGGCCAGGTGTGGTGGCTCACACCTGTAATCCCAACACTCTGGGAGGCTGGGTGGATCACCTGAGGTTAGGAGTTCAAGAACAGCCTGGTCAACGTGGCAAAACCCTGTCTCTACTAAAAATACAAAAAAATTAGGCAGGCATGGTGGCATATGCCTGTAATCCCAGACACTCAGGAGGCTGAAGCCCAAAAATCCCTTGGACCTGGAAGGCTGAGGTTGTAGAGGGCCTAGATTGTGCCACTGCACTCCAGCCTGGGTAACAGAGTGAGACTCTGTCTCAAATACTACTACTACTACTAATTAATTAATTAAATAGTGTATGTAAGGTTCTTAGCACAGTGGGCTCAAAATATCATAATATTTATTACATGATAATATTTATTATCATTTAGAAATTTATAAAGGGAACCTAGGAAATTATGGTTCATTTGTGAAACAGGCAAGCTAAATACTTAAATAAAATTAATTTCAGAGAAGACTGTCAAGATATCTTTTTTTTTTTTTTTTTGAGACGGAGTTTCGCTCTTGTTACCCAGGCTGGAGTGCAATGGCACGATCTCAGCTCACCGCAACCTCCGCCTCCTGGGTTCAAGCAATTCTCCTGCCTCAGCCTCCTGAGTAGCTGGGATTACAGGCATGCACCACCATGCCCAGCTAATGTTTTGTATTTTTAGTAGAGACGGGGTTTCACCATGTTGACCAGGATGGTCTCAATCTCTCGACCTCGTGATCCGCCCGCCTCAGCCTCCCAAAGTGTTGGGATTACAGGCTTGAGCCACCGCGCCCGGCTAAGATGATATCTTTAAAGAGAAAATTTGATAAATTAAATTTCTGTAAGGTTTTTACATTTTTAAGTGGTTGAAAAAAATGGAAAAGAAGATAAAGAAAAGCTTAATATTATTGACCTAGAAACCTTTTTTTTTTAATTTGATTTTTTTTTTAATGAGACGGGATTTCACCATGTTGGCCAGGATGATCTCCGTCTCCTGACCTCGTGATCTGCCCACCTCGGCCTCCCAAAGTGCTGGGATTACAGGCGTGAGCCACCGCACCCGGCCGACCTAGAAACCTTAATAAAACCTTGGACAGGTTTCCAAAGGACAGGCTAATAATAAAAGTTGCATGAAAGTGGAATGTATTATGAGACAATAAGGAACTAGCTCAGAAGCAAAAATAATGGGTGGGGCCTGCTGATTCAAGCTAGGGGAAGGAACTAGAGGCCCAAGTGACAGCTCCTGGGAAGGCAGCTGATATATGAAGGGTCTGGTAGTCACGTCTCTAATTCTGGCAGGTTCCAGGGCCCCAGCTATACCCCACCCTAATGAAGGTATTTGGGTGGTATAAATACCGCGGCCTTCACAGTATATTTGAGTACTGGGCGCAGTAACTCATGCCTATAATCCCAGCACTTTAATGTCTGCATGTGCTTCTGTTCATACAATGAAGATTCAATAGTTCCTGGAATCAGGAAAGTTTTTCAACATTTAGGGATAAGGAAGAACTACTAAAAGGAAGGCTGCCATAAATCCTATTGTAAGTGAACAGAATGTAAATTATTCAAATATAAATAACAAAGACAAGGGTAAAACTTCACTGGTCACTATAAAATAGCTGTAGTAACTACAGTAAGTTATATCTAATTGCCATGTGGCATAGAGATTATGGGACATTGCGTCATGCACATCATACACCAAGCTCCTTGTGATGAGGGCAGCAAATTCTGATGCACTGTGTGTGCTCTTGTAGTCAGCTTAAAATAAC
Source organism: Saimiri boliviensis (assembly GCF_048565385.1). NCBI lineage: Eukaryota > Metazoa > Chordata > Mammalia > Primates > Cebidae > Saimiri > Saimiri boliviensis. The sequence goes on from NC_133450.1 coordinate 80,737,232, forward strand.
TAAGGGTAAAATTTGACTTAATCTTGAGTTTTTGCTTCGGGGAACACAGGCAGTTCAAGAGCAGGTGAATTTGTTACATTTAATTATGAGAGGACCAACATAAAGACACCCAAAAAAAATAATGTCATCCTTATTTATAAGGGAATTCTAGGAAAAGTTCAAAGCACTTTGCAGATTTTAATCGAATTAATCCTCACAATAACCCCTCAAAGGAGTTTATACAATGGCCTTCCTTGTTTAAAGCAACAAGTTATTAAAGGCCACAAAAGAGTCACTTTGTCTGCAGTTGCTTCTTTGTCCTGCCTTAATTCGTAAAGAATGTTTTTTGAAATAGATATAGTATAAATATGAACTATGATTTATACTATGTATTAATAATCACTGATCTTATAAGACACATTAATATAATCAGTTAAAAAATTCTTTAGATTAGAATATAAACATGAAAACAAAAGAAAAAAAATCCTTAGAAATGGCCTTATACTCCAGCTTAAAGAAGCAGAAGTGTTTATGTTACAGGAGAATTTAAGTTTATGGATAAACTCTCTATGATTAAAATATTTGCATATATTAGTCCATGAATATTTCCAGGATTTCTCCTGCAAGTATGAGGTCAGGTGCTATGGATGCAAGAATAGCTTAGGATAGAAATGAAGTAACAATGTGTGGTGGAGTTCTAAATAAGTCCTAAATAAGTCAGAATGTGTCACTAATAAACTAAGAACTGGGTTTAGAAATACTAAGAAGAAACAAACATAAGTGGAGAATTCTTTTCTTCCTTTCCTTTCTTTCTTTCCTTTCTCTCTCTCACTCTCTCTTTTTCTCTTTCTTTCTTTTCGAGACAGAGTCTTGTTCAATCGCCCAGGCTGGAGTACAGTGGCGCAATCTCGGCTCACTACAACCTCCACCTTCCAGGTTTAAGTGATTCTCATGCTTTAGCCTTCCAAGTAGCAAGAATTACAAGTATGTGCCACCAGGCCTGGCTGATTTTTTTTTTAGTAGAGATGGAGTTTTACCATGTTGGGGTTTTACCACATTAGCCAGGCTGGTCTTGAACTCCTGGCCTCAAGTGATCTGTCTGCCTCAGCCTTCCAAAGTACTGGGATTACAGGGGTGAGCCACCATGCCAGACTGAGAATTCTTGATGATTAGCATTTGTCCATACCCTCACTTTATAGTTTAGTTCAAATGGCATGGTCTTCAATGCGTCTTTCTGGTAAAGTGATAAAGGAAGATGCTTTCACATATAAAATCTCATTTGATTATTACAGTGTCCCTATGAAATAGGTAGGACAAACATTATTTTCCACTTTTTACAGACAAGAAAATAAGCTGAACAATTAATGCTTCACTGCTAGGGGTCACAGTGAACGGAGTACAAAATTAGATGCTGAATCAGGTTCTCCAAGTTATCTTGTGGTGCTCCTATCTATGATGACGCACTCTCAATGTACTTCCAAGGTCAGTCTTCCACCCTCAACGTTAAACTCCTCTAGCCTAGCTTTAACCACCTCAGACTCTGGGGCTGGTATGCTAACTCCCAAAACCCCTTCTCATCTTGGACCTTCTATTCCCTCTCATTTCAGCCCCATATGCTTAGAGAAATCCATAAGAACATTTACTTTAAAAGTAAGGGTCTCAGCTTGGCTGGGTGAGGTGGATCATGCCTGTATTCCTAGCGCTTTGGGAGGCGAAGGCGGGCAGACCACCTGGGGTCAGGAGTTCAAGACCAGCCCGGCCAACATGGTGAAATCCCACCTCTACTAAAAATACAGAAATTAGCTGGGCATGATGGCACAGGCCTGTAGTCCCAGCTACTTGGGAGGCTGAGGCAGGAGATTTGCTTGAACCCAGAGGTTGCAGTGAGCTGATATCGTGCCATTGTTGCACTCCAGTTGGGGTGACAAGAGCAAAATTTTGTCAAAAACAAAAACAAAAACCCTAAGGGGAAGCAAAAACAAAGCTATGAAAACAATGAACTGGACTAAATTTAGGTTTTAGCTGGCAGGTTGGTTTGCCTTACAGGGTAGATGGGCTCCTGACCTTCTCCTTTATCTCCTCCCTGTCCAAAAAAGGGCTTTTCCTGTCCTTGGGCAATTCTCTTATCTATCTTGGGTCCTTCTTCTTCTGTTTCTTCTCCCTTAGAGGAGATAGTAAATTGAAACTCCAGCCACTCTATCAGAGGCGTTTAAACTAGAGCAACTCCATCTTGAATAGGGGCTGGGTAAAATAAGGCTAAGACATACTGGGCTTCATTCCCAGACAGTTAAGGCATTCTATGTCACAGAATGAGACAGGAGGTTGGCACAAGATACAGGTCATAAACACCTTGCTGATAAAACAGGCTGTAGTAAAGAAGCTGGTCAAAACCCACCAAAACCAAGATGGCGACGAGAGTGACCTCTGGTCATCCGCACTGGTACCCTCCCACCAGCACCATGACAGTTTACAAATGCCACGGCAACGTCAGAAAATTACCCTATATGGTCTAAAAAGGGGTGGCATTGCCCAACGCAGTGGCTCATGCCTAATCCCAGCTCTACGGGAGGCAAAGGCAGAGGATCGCATGAGTCATGTGTTCGAGACCAACCTGGCCAACATGGTGAAATCCCATCTCTACTACAAATACAAAAATTAGCCAGCCTGGGTGACGGAATGAGACTCTGTCTAAAAAACAATAAATAAATAAATAAATAAATAGGCATGAATAATCCACCCCTTGTTTAGCATATAATCAAGAAATAACCATAAAAATGGGTGCCATCAGCTCTCAGGGCTGCTCTGCCTATAGAGTCGTCATTCTTTATTCCTTTATTAATAAACGTGCTTTCACTTTATGAACTTGCCTCAAATTCTTTCTTGTATGAGATCCAGGAACCCTTTCTTGGGGTCTGGATCGGAACTCATTTCTGGAAGAACTCATTGAAGGAATAAAAATAAACTGTATACTCACTGTAGGTGTGTATCACATTGCTAACTCTTGCTCTACGCATTCAACAGCTTTCATCCCCTCCTGAAGAAGATAAGAAGACACATTCTAAAACATCCCATGGGAATCTCCTACGGCCATATACTGCAATAGAGATGCATTCTCAGGATGGGGAATATACAGAATTTGAACCTCAACTAAGTAGCACCTTCTCCCATATTTCAATTTTAAAAAACTTTTCCACTTTCTTTTTGTTTGTTTTCAGTGGGGATTTCATAGGACGATGCTGAGGTCTCAAGGTCCTGGCAAATCATTGATATATGATACAAGGATCTCTCCTGATATGCTTCAGAGTCTAGCTGCTTTTCTGTAGCTCGTTCCATTTTTGGGCACAAAGAAACTGAGCAGATAGTGTGGGGTAATGGTTAAGAGATTGAGCTCAGAAACAAAGCTGATCGGAATTGAGTTCTTGCTCTGTTTGCTAGCCACATGACCCTGACCAAGACACTTAACCTCCCTGAGACTCTATGCCTTCCTCTACATAAAAAATAATAGCTTTGGACACATGTCCTCAGGACCTCCTGAGGCTGTGTCAAATGTTGAAAAAAAGAAAGAAAGAAAAATAACAATAATAATAGCTGGCATTGATTAAGCACTTACTGTGTGCTAGGAATTAGAAGTTTTACATGCTTTACCTGTATTATCTTATTTAATCCTTTCTACAACCCTTGTGAAGTGGGTACTATTATTATATCCACTGTATACGTAAGAATATTGAAGCATAAAGAGATTAAATAGTTTGCCAGAGACCATACAACTATAAATGGTGAGGCCAGGACTCAAACACAATCAGTCTGACTCTAAGACCCATGCTTTCAATCATTGCCTTCATCACAGTGATGTGGTAATGATTAAATGAGCTAATGTAAGTCAGGTGCCCTCATAGTGCCTGACACACAAGGCTTAAGTATTCTAGCTATCATATTATTTTCATTTTTTTAAAAAATAAGACAGAATCTTGCTCTGTTGCCTAGGCTGGAGTATAATTGTGTAGTCGCAGCTCACTGCAACCTCCACCTCCCGGGTTCAAGAGATTCTCCTGCCTCAGTCTCCTGAGTAACTGGGATTACAGGCACCTGCCACCACACCCGTCTAATTTTTGTATTTTTAGTAGAGATGGGGGTTTCACTATGTTGGCCAGGCTGGTCTCAAACTCCTGACCTCAGGTGATCCACCCACCTCAGCCTCTCAAAGTGCTGGGATTACAGGCATGAGCCACCACTCCTGGACATTTTTTTCAAGAGATATCTGGACCAGAAAACAGATTTTGACATAGGAAAGTTTCTGTCCATCCCTGTCAACTGCTCCAAGGTATGTGTCTTGCAATTCAGTTGACAGGCTTCTGCTATCGCCTCAATCTGCATATTATGAATTACCTGGTTGAGAGACTGACTAAACAGGTGGCAACCTTTTCCATCTGCCATGCAAAAAAGTTATTCACGCTGGGCTTGGTGGCTCACACCTGTAATCCCAGCAATTTGGGAGGCTGAGACAGGAGGATCACTTCAGCCAAGAAGTTTAAGACCAGCCTAGGCAACATAATGAGACCCCCCTCACCCCATCTCTACAAAAATAAAAAATAGATAAGTTCTTCAGACTAGAAAAACTTATGAAGTTTCTTACAAAAGAATGGCACATTGAGCAATAGCTAGCAAAAAGAATTGCAGGCAGTACAGAGATTTTAAGTGGGCACTGTTTCAAAAGTTCATTTGTCTATTGTTACAAACTCTGAGCGTGTAGAAATAAAGCTGCAAATTGTAGTTACATTCCAAGCCTATTTGTAGAAGTCTATGTATTTAGCCTATTCTGAAGCTCAATGATAGAAATCATGCCACTAGTCTGAGGGCAGGCCAAGGAACAAGAACCCATGTGATAAAGAAAGAAGAAAAGTGTCTTTCCTTGTATAGAGGAAAACTGGTATGTAGTATATTAGTTGTCCATTGCTGTGTAATGAAGTATCCCAAAACTCAACATCTCAAAACAAACATTTATTATCTCAGGGAGTCTCTGTGGGTCATCTGAGACTGGCTTAGCTGGGTGGTTACAGCTCCTGATCTCTCCAGGGTTTAGTCAGCATTGCCCAGTCTATAGTTAAATGAAGGCTTAGCTGGAACCAAATGGTTCCCAAAATGGTTCACTCAAATGGCTGCTGGCCTCAGTTCCTCATCACATAGGCCTTTTTCCACAGTGCCACTTGAGCTCCTCATGGCGCAGTAGCTGGTTCCTCCTAGTGCAAGTGATCCTAGTATGAGGATAAGGAGGCAGCTGCAATACCTTTTATGATCTAGTCTTGTAAGTCACACACAGTCACTTCTGCCATATTCATTATAGGCCACATGCAACTCATTTAGTGCAGTCCACACTCCATAGGAAGGAAATTAAGCTCCACCTCTTGATGGGTACAGTATCATAGAATTTGTGGATGTATTTTTAAATCACCATATAGAGGTGTTGTTGTTCTCCTATCACTTTCTCCAGGTACTCAGTGAGAAAAACAATAAAAACGAACTGGGATGCAGAACTGCAGCCCTATTCAACAAAGCTTGCCGTAACCACCCGAAACAATCCATGCTCTTGCCTTAATTTTTCTTAAAAACATCTATCCACTTTCCTTAAATGGAATCTTATTTGAAGGATTTATACTAAAGAGAAAATGATCACACTCCCAAAATATTTTCCTTATTCATTTGCATCTCTCATTAGTAAAATTTCAGACAGTATAACAAAGTGATATTCAAAACGCCTACAAAAAAAAAAAAAAAAAAAAAAACTTACTCCCAAACCCAGTGAATTAAAACGTTTGGGTTTAGGAAAGCATCCCCCAGTAAGATCTCTTCTTTCAGCTGATTATTACCAGAGTGTCCTGGTTATCTGGGAAATATTTTTCCCTTCCTGGTCTAGGGAACATGGAATCTCTGATCTAGGTTTCCTATATCGATTTTCATGGCTGCTGCTCTGTAGAAATATGGTGTGCATTTAAATCCAAGGAGTCATAGTTAAAGATTTCTTGCACCTGAGGCATACAAGATTCTAAAGTGCCATTTCAATCATCAGAGGAAAATGATGTTTTCTCATGTGACTTATTATATTTTTTGTAACTTGAAATTCAGTAATACGTGTGGACTATTATAAAAATATAACATTCATAAACACTGGATAACTAGGAGTTTGCACTACAATTCAACTCCAAGTAGAAGCCAGGGGCTCCTGACAACGTAGTTATTGTAACCTAATTTGACTCAATCTAATTTGAGAATATGATAAAAGCTAAAAGACTTATTCCAGAAAATATACATGCGCATAAAATCATGCACAAAAGTTTAAGGCCTCCCAGATGCTCTAAAACCCACTCAGAAAATCTGGATTAAGAATCTCTAAAACAGCCGGGTGTGGTTATGCCTGTAATCCCAGGATTTTGCAAGGCAGAGGTGGGTGGATCACTTTAGGCCAGGAGTTCCGATATCAGACTGGCCAACAGAGCGAAACCTCATCTCTACTAAAAATAGAAAAATTAGGCCCAGCACAGTGGCTCAAGCTGGTAATCCCAGCACTTTGGGAGGCCAAGGTGGGTGGATTACCCAAGGTCAGGAGTTCAAGACCAACCTGGCCAACATGATGAAACCCCGTTTCTACTAAAAATATAAAAAATTAGCTAGTGGTGGTGGTGGACTCCTCTAATCCCAGCTACCTGGGAGGCTGAGGCAGGAGAACTGCTTGAACCCAGGAGGTGGAGGTTGCAGTGAGCTGAGATTCTGCCACTGCACTCCAGGCTGGGCAATAAGAGCAAAATTCTGTCTCCAAAAAAAAATAAATAAATAAATATTAAAAATAGAAAAACTAGCCAGGCATGGCAGGGCTTGCCTGTAATCCCACTTACTTGGGTGGCTAAGTCATGAGAATCATTTGAACCCGGTAGGCAGGGCTTGCAGTGAGCTGAGATCACACCACGGCACTCCAGCCTGGGTGACAGAGCAAGACCTTGTCTCAAAAACAAACAAATAAACAAAACTAAGACTTTGCTCGGGGTGCATATTGCCATTCCATTGTGACATTATAATTTAGGTTTAAATCAGAAGCTACTACTCAGAATTTAAATATTGTCCAGGCATTGTGGCTCACACCTATAATCTCAGCACTTTGGGAGATTCAAGCAGGAGGATCACTTGGGTCGAGGAGTTCCAGATCAGCCTGGGGAACATGGCAAAACCTCGATTCCACAAGGGAAAAAATACAAAACTTAGCCAGGCATGGTAGCAAGCACTTGTGGTCCCAGCTATTCAGGAGGCTGAGGTAGGAGGACAGATTGAGTCCAGGAGGTCAAGGTTGCAGTGAGCCAAGATCACACCACTGCACTCCACCTTGGCAACAGAACCAGATCCTGTCTCTAAAAAACAAAACAACAACAAAAAAAACTACACACACAATTATTCCTTCTTCTTTTTTGTGGTTTTGTTTTGTTTTGTTTTGAGATGGAGTTTCGCTCTTGTTACCCAGGCTGGAGTTCTTTTGTTTTTAAAGATGGGGTCTCACTCTATTACCCAGGCTGGAGTCCAGTGGCATGAACATAGCTCACTGCAACCTCTAATTTCCTGGAGGCTTTTGAAAATTTTTTTCTGGAGAGACAGGGTCTCACTATGTTACCCATGCTGGTCTTGAACTTCCGACCTCATGAGATCCTCTTTCCTTGGCTTCCCAAAGTGTTGAGATGAGAGGTGTGAGCTACTGCATCTGGCTATTTTTGTGTTTTTTTGTTTGTTTGTTCGTTTGTTTGTTTGTTTTGTTAAACAGACCCAAAAGCCAAATGGACACCTCTATAGGCATACCTTGTTTTACTGTGCTTTGCTTTCTCACACTTCTCAGATACTGCAAGTTTTGTAAATTGAAGATTTATGGCAACAAGCAAGTCTATCACTGTCATTTTTCCAATAACCTGTGAGCTCTTTTCATGTCTCTGTATCCCATTTTGGTAATTCTCTTAATAGTACAAACCTTTTCATTATTATGATATCTGATATGGTGATCTGTGATCAGCGATCTTTGAAATTACTATTATAATTATTTGGGGGCATCATGAACCTTCTCCATATAAGATGACAAACTTAACTGATAAATGTATGTGTTCTGACTGCTCCATTGACCAGCGATTCCCCTTCATTCTCCCTTTCCTTGGGCTTCCCTATTTCCTGAGACACAATATTGAAATTAGGCCAATTAATAACCCTACAATCACCTCTAAGTCTTTCAAATGAAAGGAAGAGATGTATATCTCTCACTTTAAATCAAAAGCTAGGAATTATTAAGAGAAAGACATATGGAAAGCTGAGATAGGGATGGGCGTGGTGGCTCACGCGTATAATCCTAACACTTTTGGAGACTGGGGTGGGAGAATTGCCTGAGCCTGGGGAAGTAGAGCCATGATTGTGCCTCTGCACTCCAAAAAAAAGGAAGAAAGGGAGGGAGGGAAGGGAGGGGAGGGGAGGGGAGGAAGGGAGGAAGGGAGGAAGAGAGGAAAGGAGGAAGGGAGGGAGGAGGGAGGGGAAGGAGAGAGGGGAGGAGAAGAGAGGGAAAGGGAGAGAGGGAGGGAGGGGAAGAGAGGAGAAGGGAGGGAGGGAGGGGAGGAGAAAAGAGAGAAAGAGAGGGAAAGGGAGGGAAAGGAAGGGAAAAGGAAAGAAAGGGAGGGGAAGGGAGGGGAAAGGAAGGAAAAGGAAAGCTGAGATAGGCTGAAAGCTATGCCTTCTCTTTTCTCTTCTTGCCTCAGTGTCCTAGTAGCTGGGATTACAGGCACTTGCCACCTCATCCGGCTAATTTTTGTATTTTTAATAGAGACAGGGTTGCACCATGTTGGCCAGACTGGTCTCAAGCTCCTGACCTCAGGTGATCCACCTGCCTTGGCCTCCCAAAGTGCTGGGATTACAGGCATGAGCCACTGCGCCCAGTGCTATGCCTTTTTTTTAGCCAGGTTGTGAATGCAAACAAAAAGTTCTTTTTGTTTGTTTGGATTTTTTTGTTGGTTTGTTTTAAACCTTTATGGTTTGACTCTGGAAAATAGAAAAGTTCTTGAAGGAAATGAGAAATGCCCAGACCAGCCTGGGCAACAGAGTGAGACCCTGTCTCTATTTAAAAAATAAATAATTTTCTTTTAACAAAAAAAAGAAAAGTTTGAAGCTAACAGAGGTTGGTTCTTGAGGTTTAAGGAAAGAAGCGATCTCCATAACATAAAAATGCAAGGTGAAACAGCAAATGCTGTCAGAGAAACTGCAAGTTGTCCACAGTCTAGCTAAGATAATTAATAGTAACTACACTAAACAGCAGATTTTCAATACAGGGGAAACAGCCTTCTATTGGAAGAAGATGCCACCTAGGGCTTTCATAGAGAGAAGTTGATCCCTGGCTTCAAAGCTTCAAAGGACAATCTTACTCTCTTGTTAGAGGGTAACTGCAGCCAGTAGCTTTATATTAAAGCCAATGCTCATTTACCATTCTGAAATTTCTAGGGCCCTTAAGAATTATGCTAAATCTATTCTGCCTGTGCTCTATAAGTGGAACAAAACCTGGGTGACAGCATATCTGTTTACTACATCATGGTTTACTGAATATTTAAGCCTACTGAGACCTACTATCCAGAAAAAAAGATTCCTTTCAAGGTATTACTGCTCATTGACAATGTCCCTGGTCAACCAAGAGCTCTGCTGAAGATGTACCAGGAAATTAATGTTGTTTTCATGCTTGCTAACATAACATCCATTTTGCTGCCCATGGAACGAGAATCATTTTGACTTTCAAGTCTTTTTATTTAAGAAGTACATTTCGGCCAGGTGCAGTGGCTTACGCCTGTAAACCCAGCACTTTGGGAGGCCAAGGCAGGTGGATCACCTGAAGTCAGGAGCTCGAGACCAGCCTGGCCAACATGGCAAAACCCCATCTCTACTAAAATGCACAAAATTAACCGGGTGTGGTGGTGGGTGCCTGTAATCCCAGCTACTTGGGAGGCCGAGGCAGGAGAATCACTTGAACCCAGTAGGCAGAGGTTGCAGTGAGCCAAGATCACGCCACAGTACTCCAACCTGGCAATGAGGGCAAAACTCCATCTCAAAAAATAAAAATAAAAATAAAAACAAAAGAAGAAATACATGTTATAAGGTGATAGCTGCCATTTATTCCTCTGATGGACCCAGGCAAAGTAAATTGAAAAAGTTCTGGAAAGGATTCATTATTCCAGATGCCATTAAGAACATTCATGATTCATGGGGAGTCAAAATATCAACATGAACAAAACTTTGTTAGAAGTGGATTCTAACCCTAATAGATGACTTTGAGGGATTCAAGACTTCAATGGAGGAAGTAACTGCAGATATGGTGGAAATATCAAGAGAACTAAAGTGGAGCCTGAAGATGTGACTGAATTGCTGCAATCTCATAAAATTTGAACAGATGAGGAGTTGCTTCTCATAGATGACCAAAGAAAGTGGTTTCTTGAGATACAATCTACTCTTTGTGAAGATACTGTGAACACTGTTGAAATGACAACAAAGGATTTATTCCATAAACTTAGTTGATAAAGCAGAGGCAGAGTTTGAGAAATCTGGATTGACTCCAGTTTTGAAAGCTCCACTGTGGGTAAAATATTATCTACCAGCATCACACTCTGTCAATAACTCTTTCATGAAAACAAAAGTCAATCAATGTAGCAAATGCCATTGTTGTCTTATTTTAAGGAATTGCCACAGCCACCCCAACCTTCAGTAGCCACCACCCAGATCAGTCAGCAGCCATCAACATGGAGCAAAGACCCTCCACTAGCAAAGAATATGACTTGCTAAAGGCCTAGATGATTGTTAGCATGTTTTAGCAGTCATGTATTTTATTTACTTGTTTATTTTAGAGACAGGGTCTCACTCTGTCTCCAGGCTGGGGTGCTGAGGCACAATCATAGCTCACTGTCATCTCGACCTTCTGGGCTCAAGCGACCCTCCTGCCTCAGAGCAATAACAAATGTACATACTCTTTTTCCTCCCTCTCTCCCAATACTATCAATTAAGGTATGCACATTGTTTTAGACATAACGCCATTACGCACTTACTAGACTACATTATAAACGACTGTATGTGCACTGGGACATGAAATATTTGTAAGACCTCACTTTATTGCCATATTGCGGTGTTCTGGAACCAAATTCGCAATTATCGCTGACGTACGCCTGTAGCAGATTTTCTGTGCTTGGGTTTAGTCCACATCGTAAATATCTCGGAGGCAAAAGGAACACGGCAGAGATCACAGAGGACAATACATATTTGCTGAAGAACAGTACAACTGCTGACGACCACAGCCTTGCCTTCTCCAGTTGACTGTGCAGCAAATGTTGCCAATTTGCCAGAGGCAAGCAATTCGAGGAGAGAAAAGCTGCCTTTCCAGTTGGCAAGAAAAGTACTGGGTTTGTCTTCTGCGGAGCACCAGCAACCCAGATCCCGACCCGAGATTCCTGAGACCCACTTTTGGTGGACGAACTCCTAGCAGCAAACGCCCAGCCCCCGGTGTGACCCTCCGACCGCACTTGCCTCCCAGCTTGAAGAGGTGGAAGGGGCGGCCCGGACTCCCCTCAGCTCGCCAGTGAGTGCCCGCCGAGCGGAAGCGGCGCAGGAGCCCCTAAGCCAGTCTCGGGGCGAGGGGCGGGGCAGGGCGGGCCGTACGCCCCCTCCCCTCGCTGGCGCCCCAGCCCTGCGCGCCGGGCCTGCGTGTCCTCGCGCCGACCCCTCCCTCGCGCGCCTCGGCGGGCGCACGCGCGTGGCCTCGCGCAGGGCGGGGAGAGGCGGTGGCTCTGGGCGTCCCGCCCCGAACCTGTCAGACCCGGGGAGCCGGCCTCCAGCTGCGGGCGCGGCGGGCGCGACAGGCGCGAGCACGACCCCGCTCTCCCGCGGCCCCGGGTGGAGAAGCGCAAGCCGGCCTCGCCTAGCCGGCCGGGGGCGGGGAGATGAGCTGCGGCCTCGCGGCAGCGCCCCAGGTATTAAATAGATGCGCCGCCCCCTCGCGGAGCCCTGGCGAAGCCTCGGGGCCGACCTTGCGACCCGCAGCCCGCGGCTTCGGAACTTGGAGGACAGGGTTGGGCGCCTTTAATTTATAACGTGTTTCGTTTTCCACAGGATGGGGAGGGACGCGCGGCACTGCCCTCGAGAACTGGCACTCCGGTGAAGTAGGCGCCGCCGGCCGTCCGCCTCCCGCCAGCCGTTCCGCGCCGCGGCCGCTCAGCCTCTGCCATGGCCGGCTCCGGCGCGTGGAAGCGCCTCAAATCTCTGCTGAGGAAGGATGACGCGCCGCTGTTTTTAAATGACACCAGCGCCTTTGACTTCTCGGATGAGGCGGGGGACGAGGGGCTTTCTCGGTTCAACAAACTTCGAGTTGTGGTGGCCGATGATGGTTCCGAAGCCCCGGAAAGGCCTGTTAACGGGGCGCACCGAACCCTCCAGGCCGACGATGATTCCTTGCTGGACCAGGACCTACCTTTGACCAACAGTCAGCTGAGTTTGAAGGTGGACGCCTGTGACAACTGCAGCAGACAGAGAGAGAGACTGAAGCAGAGAAAGGTGAAAACCAGGTTGACCATTGCTGCCGTTCTTTACTTGCTTTTCATGATTGGAGAACTTGTAGGTGAGTTGTGTTGCCAACTCACTTTCCCTTTACCTTTCCTCGAGTCTTTGTCAAGCTGTAGTTACACAGGCTTTGAGGTTTAAACCATCTTTTCAGGAAGTTTGTATTTATGAAGACACTGATCTCATGTGAAAAGTCCACACGATTCCAAAGTGCAGCTCAATCTAAGTACAACATAAACACCCCGAGATAACTTTTTCTTTTTTTTTTTTATTACTACTCCAGAGATAACTTTGACTTTGTCTTCTAGTTCTTCAAACACTGTCATCTACCGTAAAGTTAAGGACGTTATCTTCATTATATCATGTAACTTCCTCTTTTTACAAAATTCTGATAAAATACCAGGTTAATTTTTGCAGCGTTTAAAATAGTAAATGATCGTAAATTACTTAGGATCATAGAATTTTACAGTATGAAAGGACCTTACTGAACACCTGCTCTCCACCTCCTTTTTTTTTTTTTTCTTTTTTTTTTTTTTTTTTCCTTTTACATGTAAGGATTTCCAGGGCACAAACAGGTGAAATAAGTTGTGAGGGCCACTTAGGGAGTTAATGGAAGAGCCACATCTACAGTCCCAGCATTTTTTCCTCTACATTTGACCTAAGTGGTTTCTTTTATACTATTACCTTTTGTGTTTATAGCCCAGAGTTCTGAAAAATTAACTACCAACTAACATGAAATTTTTTCATTATAAGGAGGGCCTGAAATGAACCAGGGGGCTCCACCAAAGTTCTATAAACCTGGTTTTCTTTTTCATTTTTTAATTATATAAACAATCCGTTTTCAATATAAGATACATTCTTAGTTTAGAGGTTATTTTCAGTTACATCAGTGTAACTACTAACTTCTCAATGACAGTTTACAAAGTGACATTAAAAGGAGATGATTCTCCCATGTTATCTCTTAATGATGAACCATGACAAAAACAAATGGCAGCCCAGATTTAAGATGCTTGACTAGACGGTGCTATGTAGGAAAAATTATATACATTTCCTACCCCATTTCATAACATTTCTCGCCAGGTTCACTTCAGCCATGCTCGCCTTTTTCCTCCTCCAACTCACAAAGCTCTTTTTGCCCCTAAGGCATTCAAAGTGGATGGTCTCTCTATCTCAGTGGCTTTCACACATTTTTTGACTTCACTATAGTAAGAAATACACCTCACATTGTGACTCATGTAGGCCTGCATGCATACATATATATGTGAATACACAGAGGTCACGTGTATAAATATACATAAAACTGAAACAAAATTTTTTCTTCATGTGATGTATCCTAATAGTTTTTCAATTGTGGTCCCAGCTTACTAAATGAATTTCATGGTTTACTGCAGTAAGTCAGGGCCTATAGTTTGAAAAACACTGCTTTACATAGCCTGCCTTTCCCAAATCTTTTCTTGGCCGATTTTTTGTCATTCGGTGTCTTATTTAAAAAGACACCCTGGCCGGGCGTGGTGGCTCACACCTGCAATCCCAGCACTTTGGGAGGCTGATGTGGGTGGATCACCTGAGGTCAGTAGTTTGAGACCAGCCTGGCCAACATGGTGAAACCTCGTCTGTACTAAAAAATTTTAAAAAATAAAAAATAAAAAAAAACTAGCTGGGGGTGGTGGCAGGTGCCTGTAATCCCAGCTACCCAGGAGGCTGAGGCAGGAGAATCCCTTGAACTGGGAGGTGGAGGTTGCACTGAGCCGAGATCGAGCCATTGCAGTCCAGCCTGCACAGCAGGAGTGAAGCTCCAACACACAAAAAAAGAAAACAGCCACAACTAAATATTTAGAATGTTACACGGAATTAAATTGTATACAATAGAGCATTTATTTAAGTGTGTTCAAAGTGCTTACAAATAAAGCATCTTCAACCTCACATGAGGTTAAGAGGAAAGCAGCCTGGCCAATGTGGTGAAACCCGGTCTCAACTAAAAATACAAAAATTAGCCAGTGCAGTGGCATGTGCCTGTAGTCCCAGCTTACTGGGGTGACTGAGACTGATAATTGCTTGAACCTGGGAGGTAGAGGTTGCAGTGAATGAAGATCGTTCCACTGCACTTCAGCCTGGGCGACAGAGTGTGACTCTGTCTCATAAAAAAGAAAGAAAGAAAAATAAATAAAGCATCTTATGTAGGAAGTATAGAATAATAAAAAATGAAGCAATTTGGCTGGGCACAGTGACTCACACCTGTAATCCTAGCACATTTGGGAGGCTGAGGTGGGCAGATCACTTGAGGTCAGGAGTTCAAGAGCAGCCTGGCCAACATGGTAAAACCCTATTTCTACTAAAAATACAAAAATTACCCTGAAATTGCTTGAACCCAGAAGACAGGTTGCAGTGAGCCGAGATCGGGCCACTGCACTCCAGCCTGGGCAACAGAGTGAGATTACATCTTAAAAAGAAAAGGAGCAATTTGGCCAGGTGTAGGAAGTATCTTATGTAGGAAGTATAGAGTAATAAAAAATGAAGCAGTGTGGCTGGGTGCAGTGGCTCATGCCTGTTAATACCAGCGCTTTGGGAGACTGAGGATTGCTTGAGCTCAGGAGTTCAAGACCAGCTTGGGGAACATGGTAAAACCCTCTCTTTACCAAAAATAGCAAAACTTAGCCTGGTGTGGTGGTATGTGTCTGTGGTCCTAGCTCCTCTGGAGGCTGAGGTGGCAGGATTGGTTGAGCCCAGGGGGCAGAGGTTGCAGTGAGCAGAGATCCAGCTACTGCACTCCCCCGTGGGTGAGTGTGAGACTCTGTCTCAAAAAGAAGGGGAAAAAAATGAAGTAATTTAACGATCTGAGATACATTGATTGGCTTTGCCACTTAACTTGCTCTGAGACCTTGGTCAAGATCCATTCTTTCCTTCTCTTTGGAAGTATATTTTGAATACTTACACTGTGTGCCACATGTTCTGAATATACAGTGGACAACAAAACTATTATGATCCCTACTATCTGGAGAATTTAATCCAATGGAAGAGACAGACATTAAACATGTAAGTAAACTTAAAATTTAGATGGTCCTAAGTGTTAGAAAAAAAACAAGGTAGTGTAAGACATAGTAACCAGTAGGACATAGTTTATGAACGAACCAGGTATATTTAAGCCAAAAAAAAAGAATAGGAGTTACCCAAACAGAGTGAGAGAGTTTTCTGAGAGAAGAAAACAGCATGTACCAACGTCCTAAAGCCTTCAATTCTTCAAAAGGAATTAGAAGGCCAGTTTGGCTTCAGTGTGTAACCATGAGGGAAGAGGCAGGAGGAAGAGATCAGGCAGGTCCTGGTAGGCCATGTTAAATGAATGTAGTTTCATTTTAAATGCAGTGGAAACCAGTTAAAGGTTTTAAGCAGGAGAGTGACAAAATGGGATTTACCTTTTTGAATGATTGCTCTGGCTGTTATATGAAGAATGGATTGGAGGGCATATTCTTGGAAGCAAGAATATGAGTCTGTGTTTAGAAGAGAGGTCAAGCTGGAGAGAGATATGTATGTAATGCCATAGGAATGGGTAAAATTACCTGGAGAACCCAAGTCCCAAGGAACTCCAATTTTAGAAGTCAGGCAGAGGGAAGAAGGTGTTCCAAAAAAATTTTTAAAGGGTATTTCAAAGTGGAAATAAACAGGTTGAAACTGTTGAGAGGTCTAATTAGAACTAAAACATCCTTTGGATTTGGTAGCAGAGTTATAACTGCATTTTTATTGAAAATGAAAATGCTTGATTGAGAGTGAATATAAACTTCCAGCTAAGGATGGCAAATGGAACTTATGCATTTAATTTTTCTCATTCCTGATGCTTCTCTTATACAATAAAGGTTTTTTTTGTTTTGTTTTTTTGTTTTTTTGTTTTTAATGGAGTTTCACTATGCAACCCAGGCTGGGGTGCAGTGGTGCTTTCTCAGCTCACTGCAGCCTCTGCCTCCTGGGTTCAAGCGATTCTTCTGCCTTAGCCTCCTGAGTAGCTGGGACTACAGATGTGCACCACCATGCCCAGTTAATTTTTTGTAGTTTTAGTAGAGATGGGTTTCACCCTGTTGGCCAGGCTGGTCTTCAACTCCTGACCTCAAGTGATCCGCTCACCTTGGCCTCCCAACATTCTGGGATTACAGGTGTGGGCCACCACAACTGGCCTCTTATACAACAGAATTTTTTTTAGGAACATATAAATTCATACACATGGGGAAATCTGAAGAGGAGAAGATAGCAACAAAAATTTCAGAAACTGGAAAGGAAACAAATACGACTTAGTAGATCCAAGAAAGCAAACATGTAAGCCAGCAGTGGGGAAGGCTGAAAACCATCCCAGTTTACACTACAGCAGTGATTCTCAAGCTTTACTGTCCATCAGAATCACAGAGAACTTCTTAAAACACAAGATCCCAGGGGATGCTGACACTGCTAATTCAGGAACTATATTTGAGAACTACTGTACTAGAAAATCCTAAGTAGGCTCCAGATTGGTTGTACCAGGTACCTCTGGAAGTGTGGGTGAAGAAGGCAGCTAAAACAAGGAAAGCTAGTTAAACCTGTTTAAGAGCCAGTCAGATATAATAGTAAAATTATATAATTAATATACTCAGAGATAAGAGAAGATCATGTATCCATGAAGCAAGAACAGACTGCTTTAAAATAGAAAGTCAGGGTGGCCACAGTAGCTCATCCCTATAGTCCTAGCACTTTGGGAGGCTGAGGCAGGAGGATCACTTTAGCCCAGAAGTTCAAGGCCAGCTGGAGCAACATGGCAAGACCCTGTCTCTACAAAAAAGAAAGAAAAATAGTAGGACAGGCCGGGCGCGGTGGCTCAAGCCTGTAATCCCAGCACTTTGGGAGGCCGAGGCGGGTGGATCACGAGGTCGAGAGATCGAGATCAACCATGGTCAACATGGTGAAACCCCGTCTCTACTAAAAATACAAAAAATTAGCTGGGCATGGTGGTGCGTGCCTATAATCCCAGCTACTCAGGAGGCTGAGGCAGGAGAATTGCCTGAACCCAGGAGGCGGAGGTTGCGGTGAGCCGAGATCGCGCCATTGCACTCCAGCCTGGGTAACAAGAGCGAAACTCCGTCTCAAAAAAAAAAAAAAAGAAAAAAAGAAAAATAGTAGGACATGGTGGTGCCTACCTGTGGTCCCACCTACTTAGGAGGCTAAGGTGGGAGGATCACTTGAGGCCAGGCAGCCGAGGTTGCAGTGAGCCAAGTGTTGGTGCAGTTGCACTCCAGCCTGGGGGACAGAGCAAGACCCTGTATCAGAAAAATAAAATGCAGAATAAAGAAAAGAACTTTTGCACATTAAAAACATACAGTTGAGGGCCAGGCACCATGGCTCATGCTTATAATCCCAGCATTTGGGGAGGCCAAAGTGGACAGATCACGAGGTCAAGAGTTCAAGACCAGCCTGGCCAACATGGTGAAACCCCATCTCTACTAAGAATACAAAAATTAGCCGGGCATGGTGTCCTGTAATCCCAGCTACTTGGAAGTCTGAGGCAGGAGAATCGCTTGAACCCAGAAGGCAGGAGGGTGTAATGAGCTGAGATCGAGCCACTGCACTCCAGTCTGGACAACAGAGCAAGACCCTGAATTAAGGTACTCTGTCACAGAGTTTAGCAAAAAGATGTGTAATTGTAGAGAAAGGGCAAAAACAATTTTGAGGCCAGGTGCGGTGGTTCTCTCCTGTAATCCTGGCACTTTGGGAGGCCAAGGCAGGCAGATCACTTGAGGTCAGGGGTTCAAGATCAGCCTGGCCAACATGGCAAAAACCCATCTCTACTAAAAATACAAAAATTAGCTGGGCATGGTGGCACATGCCTGCAGTCTCAGCTACATTGGAGGCTGAGGCAGGAGAATTGCTTCACCCCAGGAGGCGGAGGTTGCAGTGAGCCAAGATCGTCCCACTCCACTCCAACCTGGATGACAGAAAAAAAAAAAAATATTTAGAATGTCAGTCTAAACTCCAAATAATAGGAAGGAGTTTGAGAAAGAGAGAAAGCAAAGGTGATGAAATAACACTATAGTTTATAGTTTAGGAAGTTTTCCCATAACCGGAGGATACACATTTCTAAATTGAAAGAGCAAATTAGGGGAAAAGAGATCCACACCAAGGTAGTCATTGTGAAACTTCAGAACACAGGGAATACATCATTATCTACCTCAGGTAGTTGCAGTATTAAATATTGTCTCTGATTTTTGAAAAGCATGGGAAGACAGGGGCTGTTCATACAGAGCAAGTTCCAAGTGTCCAGTCAAATAAAAACATCCTTGCACGTCCTTCAGGGAACTACCAGACAGGTCAAATAATGACAGTTCTCTGGGAATGGGGCATTGCAAGAGCACCAAACTCATTTTGCGTCCTCCAGTGGCTGCCAACCTGAGGCTTTCATTATGATTGTGGCCTGTTGGTTTTCAAGGCTACCATAGAGCTGGGGAACAACAGATGGGTACAGTGCAAATTAAAACACCACAGAGATAACTGTTAGCTTACTGAGAATCAGCTATTTTTCTTGAATAAGTGCTATGCTATGTATAAGCTTTTGTCTAATTTCCAAAGTTCTGAAAAAGACAATTTTGACAATTTTCCTCCATGTTGTAATTCTTTTTGTGAAGATGATGTTCAGAGGTCCTTACTTTTTTTGTTGTTGTTGTTGTTGTTGATGTCACTGACATGTAGCTTTTTAAATTTAGGTTAACTAAAATTAAATAATTAAGCCTGGGCAACATAGCAAGACCTTGTCTCTTAAAAACAATGATAAAAAGATTAGCTGAGCATGGTGATTCATGCCTATAGTCCCAGCTACTCAGGAAGCTGAGGTGAGGATTACATGAACACGGGAGGTTGAGGTTACAGTAAGCTATGATCATATCACTGCACTCCTGCCTAGGTGGCAGAGCAAGACCCTGACTCTTTAAAAAAAAAAAAAAAAAAAAAAAACTTTAATTAATTAATTAAATTCCTTAGTTTTACTATCCATTTTTCTTTTTCTTTATCATTTATTATTTTGGAAGGGATGGAGTTTCACCATGTTATCCAGGCTGGTCTCAGAACTCCTGAGCTCAGGTGATCTGCCTGCCCTCAGCCTCCCAAAGTGTTGGGATTACAGGTGTGAGCCACCATATCTGGCCCCATTTTTCTTTTTTTTTTTCTTTTTTTTTTAGTCAAGGTCTCACTCTGTCACCCAGGCTGGAGTGCATTGGTGCCATTATAGCTTACTGCAGCCTCAGTCTCCTGGGCTTAAGCAATCCTCCCACCTCAGCCTCCCAAACAGCTGGGATTATAGGCATAAGCCACAGTGCCGCAGCCTTGCTAGCCATTTTTCAAATGCTGAAAAGCCACATGTGACTAGTGGCTACAGCTTTGGACAGCATAGATACAGAACATTTCTTTTTTTTCTTTTTTTTTGAGACAGAGTCTTGCTGTGTCACCCAGGCTGGAGTGCAGTGGAGCAATCTCCGCTCACTGCAACCTCTGCCTCCCATGCTCAAGGGATTCTCCTGCCTCAGCTTCTGATTACAGGCACATGCCACCATGCCCAGCTAATTTTTGTATTTTTAGTAGAGACAGGGTTTTTCCATGTTGTTTAGGCTGGTCTTGAACTCTTGACCTTGAGACCCACCCACCTCAGCCTCCCAAAGTGCTGGGATTACAGGCATGAGCCACTGCACCCAGCAATACAGAACATTTCTATCATCTGAAAGTTCTATTGGACAGAGGTGCTTTAAGGAATTATCCTATTATAAAATGATGAGTATACTAAAGCTCAAAAAAATTAACTCATTCAGACTTTTTGAGATTGCAAAACTCCATATTGTTTACAACCAGCCTTCTCTCAGTGCTTTGGAGCTTTTTCATGTCAGGGAGTACAAAGAAAATGCTATTTGTGTAGAGCACATTGGGGTAAATGGATGTCACTAACAGATCATCAGCCCCTAGTCTCCTGCTCTCCTGCTGCTGTTGTCTTTACACACTCAGCACATGAATGAGGAGGATCAACAGCTCAGCACACTTACCTGATCATGCAGTTCTGCTGTACGTTATAACAGTGGTTCTTAAAGTGTGATTCCAGGCCGGGCGCAGTGGCTCAAGCCTATAATCCCAGCAGTCTGGGAGGCCGAGGCGGGTGGATCACGAGGTCAAGAGATCGAGACCATCCTGGTCAACATGGTGAAACCCCGTCTCTACTAAAAAAATACAAAAAATTAGCTGGGCATGGTGGCGCGTGCCTGTAATCCCAGCTACTCAGGAGGCTCAGGCAGGAGAATTGCCTGAACCCAGGAGGCGGAGGTTGCGGTGAGCCAGGATCACGCCATTGCACTCCAGCCTGGGTAACAAAAGTGCAACTCCGTCTCAAAAAAAAAAAAAAAAAAAAAGTGTGGTTCCAAGACCTGAAGCATCAAAGTTACCTGGGAGCATGTTAGCAATGTAATTTCTTAGCTCACATCCCCATCCCAGAGCTACCAAATCAGAAATTCTGGGAATGGGGTTAAGCAGTTTGTAGTTTAACAAGCCCTCCAGGTGATTCCAATACAAATAAAAGCTTGAGTCCTACTGTATTATAATATAAAAAGCTTATTCAATGAATACTGCTATGAAAATTGGTTGTCCTTTATGGACAATACAGATGCACAACCAAAAAAATGTGTTATATATATATATATTAAATGCCTGGAAAATCAATAACAAAAGTTGTATCCTAAGTACCACATTTTGTCCCCCTCTTCAGAGATATTGCTGTCTATATCCAAGTTAATCTGTTAATTTTTATATTGAATACATTTATACATTTATATTGAAAACATACATTTTGTAGGTTTCCTCAGTTTAATTTTATGTTCAAAAGCTCCTCAACAAGTGAACATCCTCTTCAGCTTTGTTTTAATATTTAGATATTATGGTTATTAATTCAGTGTCAAATAGTAGAATTAGTAAGTTGAGCAAAAGCTTCAGTGCCAAGACAGAGAATCTGTCTTTATATGTTCGCCTTGTGGTTCTTAAATTTTTAAAAATCATTGACTCCTCACAGAATGTGACTAGAAATGGATATTATGGCTGGGCACAGTGGCTCACACCTATAATCCCAGCACTTTGGAAGGCCAAGGCAGACGGATCATTTGAAGTCAGGGCTTCAAGACCAGGCTGGCCAACATGGTGAAACCCCGTCTCTACAAAAAATACAAAAATTAGCCAGATATGGTGCGCAGCTACTCAGGAGGCTGAGGCAGAAGAATCACTTGAACCCAGAGTGCAGAGGTTGCAGTAAGCCGAGATCACACCACTGCACCCTGCCTGAGCAATGGAGTGAGACTCTGTCTCAAAAAAAAAAAAAAAAAGGAAAAAAGAAATGGATATTCTCATGAGAAAAATATACCTATATCTAATGTTTTGAATAAAATTTCAAAATATGTTGATTTAATTGTAATGGGATAAAGATTTAGTTAGAAGTTCATGTTTTGTAGGATATTGCATATCCTACAATCTAGTTTGTTTATTTTTTTAAAAAATTAACTTGTTCCTTTTTTCCTCCTACTTGTAATTCTAAGGTGGATACATTGCAAATAGCCTAGCAATCATGACAGATGCACTTCATATGTTAACTGACCTAAGCGCCATCATACTCACCCTGCTTGCTTTGTGGCTATCATCAAAATCACCAACTAAAAGATTCACCTTTGGATTTCATCGCTTAGGTAGGTAATTGGGGTTTCTTTTGCTTTATAATATTTTATAGTAAAACCACAATGAACTATAACTTGATTAACTGAACTCGTTCCAGTGATACCTTGTTTGGACAAAGCAGATGAAAATAGATAAACAAGATTTATTTAAAAAACATCTCTTTCAGGGTACATTCAGCCCAGTCAGCCAAACAGTTTATACATATAAAATTATATGATAATCATTAATCTTCAAACATTGCTCCCTGTGTCCTGAAGATACCATCAGAAGAAAGTTTACTTTCAGTTTATTGATCAAAGCAAAACGACATGGGTTTAACCCATTAGTGAGCATTAGCTTTTCCCTTTTACTACAGGCATTTTAGCCAACGCTACCATAGCTTAGATTTTAAGAGCTATCATTTGTATTGTTAAAACGCATGCGCTAAATGAAGAGACCTCCCCCGAAACAGGCTTTGTGTGAGCAACATGGCTGTTTATTCACCTGCGTGCAGGCGGGCTGAGGCTGAAAAGGGAATCAGCGAAGGGTGATGGGATAGGAGTTGGGGTTTTTTTTTTTTGAGAGTCTTGGTTTGTCGCCAGGCGCCAGGCTGGAGTGCAGTGGTGCTATCTTAGCTCACTGCAACCTCTGCCTCCTGCGTTCAAACAATTCTCCAGCCTCAGCCTCTCGAGTAGCTAGGACCGCAGGCACGTGCTACCACACCCACCTAATTTTTGTGTTTTTTAATAGAGACAGGATTTCACCATGGTCTCGATCTGTTAACCTCATGATCCACCCACCTCGGCCTCCCAAAGTGTTGGGATTACAGGCGTGAGCCACTGTGCCCAGCCAGGAGTTAGCTTTATAGGTTTGGAGTGGGCAGTGGAAAGTTACAGTTTAGGGCAGTTTTTTGCAAGCTGGAAGGGGATCATAGGGTGTGGAGTCAGGCGGTTAACCAAGGTCAGTTAAAAACTTCAGTAGCCTCATCAATTAAGATGGGAATAAGGAAGAATAGAGAATGTCTCAAAATTGAGTAGGCACTGAAGGGGTTGATGGTTTCTTCCTCTTTTCATGGTCTTTCAGTTACTTTAGCTTTTCCAGGAACTCATCTGGAGTGTCCCTGCAGCTCACAGAGGTTAACATGGCGTCCATGGCACAGTCAGTCAGCCTAAAAGACCTTACATGTATACTGTATACCAGGGGTCCCCAAACTACCGCCCGCGGGCCACATGCAGCCCCCTGAGGCCATTTATCCGGCCCCCGTCGCACTTCAGGAAGGGACACCTCTTTCATTGGTGGTCAGTGAGCACAGCATCCACATCCTGTGCTCCTCCAGTACTGTATGTGGCCGTGTCGCAAAGCGCGGCGTCGCTCACATAGAGTACTACTTCCGGTGACGTGGGACGCACGCGTCACGGGCTCCAGAAGAAGCGCGTCATATGACGCACATCCGGTCTGCAGCTGCGGCATCCCACATCACCGGAAGCAGTGTGAAATAACAGCAGAAGTAGGAAGAAAGGCAAAGCACTATAACCATTACTACACAGTACAATGGTCCCCATAATCCCCCAAATGTACAACAACATAATGGCCCCTATAACCTCCCTTTGCCCAAAAGTCTCCCCCCATATTACTACACACCATGTTTCCTCTATTATAAGACCCTGTCTTATATTAATTTTACCCCCAAAAGATGGGGCCTGTCTTATTTTTAGGAGGCATCTTATAATAGGGGAAACATGCAGCAGTGGGCTTCCCACAGAAGAGGCCCACCGCTGCTGCAGATGTCCAGGGCGCTGTATACACAGTGTCACAGGCTGATCACCGCCATCCCTGTATACAGCGCTGGAGGCGGTGCTGGGCCTGTGACACGGTATACCGCTGTCTGGGATAGTGGAGGCAGCAGCACGGGCTGTGAAGGGTGTCACACCTTGCATAGTCCGGCCCTCCAATGGTCTGAGGGACAGTGAACTGGCCCCCTGTGTAAAAAGTTTGGGGACCCCTGCTGTATACTATGTGGCTGAACTTGACTGCAGCCATTGCATCAATGTAATACTGCAAATGCACACATTTGTCTTTGCCTGTTTTGAACAAATATTAATGTTTAATTATGAAGAGTTGAAATCATACATTGCTGTATACACAGCTGTTCTTACTGTATTACTGTTTTTAAACTTTTTGCTTATTTTGAAAATATGTATAAAATAATTACCTGAACTATTATATGAAGTGCCATTCACCCAGGTGTCAGACCCAAACGTAGAACCAAAAAGTTGACATTTAAGTAGTTTCAGCAAAACTTGCCTCAAAGAACTAGAGTTAACATCTGATAATTTCATTTTGTAGGGACACTAATGTTCCTGGCTAAAATATCAATCAATTCCTCATCTTCTTTGTTATTTTTTAGCTTAAAAAATTTTTAACTCAGCCTGTCGGACTTCTTTTTGTTTGTTTCTTTACCTATATTTTCTTTGTATTTGTTTTAGTTTCTGTTTTTAAGATAGAGTCTTGCTCTGTTGCCCAAGTGCAGTGGTATGATCTCACCTCACTGCAACCTCTGCTTGCTAAGCTCAAGAGATCTTCCCACCTCAGCCTTCCAAGTAGCTGGGACCATAGGCCTGTACCAGCATGCCCAGCTAATTTTTGTATTTTTTTGTAGAGACAGGGTCTACCTACAAGGGGGTCATCCCTTGTCCAGACTGATGTCAAACTCCTGCGCTCAAGCCATCTTTCTGCCTTGGCCTCCCAAAATGCTGGGATTTCAGGTGTGAGCCACAATGACTGACCCACAGCATCTAGGAGTTCTTATTTGTGACTGGGTCTTCTGGTGCAAAACTTGGCAATATACCTAAATGGTGATATTCCAAGTAGCTATCCAGGTCATCAGGTTGGAAATTATCTAGCATCCCTACCCCTCAGCACTCTACGCTACTGTACGAAAGAACTAAAACCCCAAGTGAAGTTTTTCTTTTGTTAAGCTACTGCACAATGCATGTGAATGTGTTCCTGCTCGGACTCAGTCACTCACACCTGTAATCCCAGCACTTTGGGAGGCCAAGGTGGGTGGATCACCTGAGGTCAGGACTTCAAGACCAGCCTGGCCAACATGGTGAAACCCCATCTCTACTAAAAATACAAAAATTAGCTGGGCATGGTGGCACGCACCTGTAATTCCAGTTACTTGGGAGGCTGAAGCAGGAGAATTGCTTGAACCTGGGAGGTAGAGGTTGCGGTGAGCCATGATTGTACCACTGCATTCCAGCCTGGGCTGCAGAGTGAAACTCTGTCTCCAAAATAAAAAAGCATTCCTAAAAGAAACCCCACTGCTTCTCAATATATTTTATAGTTGTTTGTTTACTGGTTGCCTTGGGATTTTTAAACAGCTTCAAAGTTATTTTTAAACATTAATTATTTTTGTGATTTAAACACCTGGAGTTAAGATCTAAAATGTAAACATCATCATGGAATGGGAATTTTTTTTTTTTTTTTTTTGAGACGGAGTTTCACTCTTATTACCCAGGCTGGAGTGCAATGGCGCGATCTCGGCTCACCACAACCTCCGCCTCCTGGGTTCAGGCAATTCTCCTGCCTCAGCCTCCTGAGTAGCTGGGATTACAGGCACGTGCCACCATGCCCAGCTAATTTTTTGTATTTTTAGTAGAGACGGGGTTTCACCATGTTGACCAGGATGGTCTCGATCTCTCGACCTCGTGATCCACCCGCCTCAGCCTCCCAAAGTGCTGGGATTACAGGCTTGAGCCACCGCGCCCGGCTGGGAATTTTTTTTAACACTGTTTGAGAGACTACATTCATATAGTCCTGTGGTTCTTAACCTCTCTTAGGTTATAAACCCCTTGGAATTCTGATGAAAGCAGTGAAACTCTCCCTCAGAAATATGCAATAACAGAACATAGAAGGTGCTACACATTTAAGTTAAGAACCCATAAAAATGAAAATTCTATTACATATTAAAGAAGTAGTTAGTGTTTGCTCTACATAGTTACTTTTCTTCTTCATAAATAAGTACTATGTAAAAATGAGAGAAAATAGAACTGACTGGTCCTATGTGTCTCTGGAATTTTCTTTCTTTCTTTCTCTCTTTCTTTCTTTTTTTTTTTTTTTTTTTTTTTTTTTGAGATGGAGTCTTACTCTGTCACCCAGGCTGGAGTGCAGTGGCACAATCTTGGCTCACTGCAACCTCCTCCTCTTGGGTTCAAGTGATTCTATTGCCTCAGCCTCCCGAGTAGCTAGGATTACAGGCACATGCCACCACACTATTTTTTCTGTATTTTTAGTAGAGATGGTGTTTAACCATGTTGGCCAGGTTGTTCTCAAACTCCTGACTTCAGGTGATCTGCCCACCTCAACCTCCCAAAATGTTGGAATTACGGATGTGAGCCACTGTGCCCAGCTGTCTCTGGAATTTTCTATAGAAAATTAAATCTTTCCCTTTCCTTAAAAGTACTATGTTCTAAGAAGGTAGACTAGACAGCAGCATTTGATTCCTGTCTCTCTGACAGTTCATTAAAATAAAAACATAGAGGTACCAAAACACCAAAGAGAATTACATGATTGGGTTACCAATATATGAATTTCCAGAATTTTTTAGAAGCTGGAAAGTAGATAGAAGTGTGTTGAAGGAGAGAATAAGCCAAAAGGCAACGTGTAGAACATTCTCTGAACTAGGAACTAGATCAGCCCAATAGATCTTAAGGCTTAGGGACAGAGATGAGCAGAAATTAGAATTGGGGCTGAAAAGAGGGAAGATTAATTGAATGACTATCAGTGGGAAGCCATTCCTAGTGGTCACCATGCCCCTACCTCCCTTCTTACTCCTACCTCTACTCAGGCAGCTTGCATTTTCCCTGAAGTAAAACGCCAGATAGTTCGTCTAGAAAGAAATGGAACAAAATGTTTGGGGCAAACTAAGAATTAGTTTAGATATTGATGTTCCAAAATAAGTCTTATTTTTATTAGAATTCAGAGTTCTGCCACCTTATATCCTGATTCTCCACTTGCTCACCCTAAAGGAATACAGTTGTCCTACTTTACCCTGCCCTACACCTCATATTAATTACCATTTTAGGCTGGGCATGGTGGCTTATGCCTGCAATCCCAGCATTGTGGGAGACTGAGGCAGGAGAATCCCTTGAGTCCAGAAGTTCAGGACCAGCCTGGGCAACATAGGAAGACTATGTCACTACCAAAAAATATTATTTCAATTCATTTCTGGTTTATCATTACAGGATTTCCTTTTCACAAAAGATAGTTTCCTTATCCTTCTACCCTAAGTATGAATAGACAACCAAGAATTCCAGCATATGTGAAAAAACAGCAGCATGAACTAAAATAACCAAAACTAAAGTAACAGAAAAATTAACCCTAAAGAAAAGAGAGATAACTTAAAGAACCAGGAGAGGCTGGGCACAGTGTATAAATAATCCTTGCATTTTTGGGGAGGCCAAGGATCACTTGAAGCCAGGAGTTTGAGACCAGCCTGGCCAACATGGCAGGGCCCAGGAGTTCAAGACTAACTCCTGGGCCCTATTTCTACTAAAAATACAAAACTTAGCTAGACGTGGTGGTGCCTACCTACCTGTAATACCAGCTACTCTGAAGGCTGAAACACGAGAATCACTTGAGCTCAGGAGGCAAAGGTTGCAGTGAGCCAAGATGGAGCCACTGCACTTCAGGCTGGGCAAAAGAGTGAGACAATGACCCCCTACCAAAAAAGAAAAAAGAACCAGGAGAAAAGTTTTTAACTATATTATATGCTCAGCATAATGAAACAATAAAACATTTTGGAAAAATAAATATAAGAGATAGCTCTTTCAAATTAAAATAATTCCTGAAATTGATTATTTATTTATTTATGTAAACCACTTCTTTTTTGTTTGTTTGTTTGTTTTTTTTTTTTTTTTTTTTTTGAGACGGAGTTTCGCTCTTGTTACCCAGGCTGGAATGCAATGGCGCGATCTCGGCTCACCGCAACCTCCGCCTCCTGGGTTCAGGCAATTCTCCTGCCTCAGCCTCCTAAGTAGCTGGGATTACAGGCACGTGCCACCATGCCCAGCTAATTTTTTATATTTTTAGTAGAGACGGGGTTTCACCATGTTGACCAGGATGGTCTCGATCTCTCGACCTCGTGATCCACCCGCCTCGGCCTCCCAAAGTGCTGGGATTACAGGCTTGAGCCACCGCGCCCGGCTGTTTGTTTGTTTTTGAGACAGTCTCTCTCTTTTGCCCAGGCTAGAGTGCACTG
This sequence comes from Saimiri boliviensis, assembly GCF_048565385.1. Classification (NCBI taxonomy): domain Eukaryota; kingdom Metazoa; phylum Chordata; class Mammalia; order Primates; family Cebidae; genus Saimiri; species Saimiri boliviensis. Next base: position 80,765,748 of record NC_133450.1, read on the forward strand.
TCAGGATCTCGACTCACTGCAACCTCTTCCTCCTGGGTTCAAATAATTTTTGTGGCTCAGCCTCTCGAGTACCTGGGACCACAGGCATGTGCCACCACACTGGGCTAATATGTGTGTGTGTGTGTGTGTGTGTGTGTGTGTGTGTGTGTGTATATATATGTATATATATATATATGTATGTATGTAATATATGTATGCATATATATATTACATATATATATGTTTACTTTAGTAGAGATGGGGTTTCACCATGTTGGCCAGGCTGGTCTTGAACTCCTGGCCTCAAGTGATCCACCCGCCTCAGCCTGCCAAAGTGCTGGGATTACAGGCATCAGCCACTGCACCCAACCATTCCTGAAATTTAGAAATGTTTTATTTTTTTGAGACAGGGTCTCACTCTGTTGCCCAGGCTGGAGCTGGAGTGCAGTGGCACTATCATAGCTTACTGCAACCTCAAACTCCTGGGCTCAAGGGATCCTCCCACCTCAACTTCTTAAGTAGTTGGGACTACAGGCACAAGCCACTGGGCCCTGCTAATTTTTTTTTTTTTTTTTTTTTTTTGAGTAGAGATGGAGTCTCACTTTTTTGCCCAGGTTGGTCTCGAACTCCTGGGCCCAGGTGTTTTTTTCTGCCGTAGCCTTCCAGAGTGCTGAGATAAGAGGCATGAGCCACTGTGCCAGGCCAAAATTTTTATTTTTAACAGAAGGCCTAGGCTGGGTGCAGTGGCTCATGCCTGTAATCCTAGCACCTTTGGAAGGCTGAAGTGGGAGGATTGCATGAAGCCAGGAGTCCAAGACCAGGCTGGGCAACCAAGTGAGAGCTCGTCTTCTACAAAAATTTAAAAATTAGCTAGATGTGGTGTTATGTTTCTGTAGTCCCAGCAGCTCAGGAAAGCCGAAGCAAGAGGATTGCTTGAATCCAGTAGTGTAAAGCTGCAGACCTATGATTGCGCCACTGCACTCCAGCCTCAGCAACAAAGCAAGGTCCATCTCTTTAAAAAAAATAAAAATTTTTAAAAACCTCACCCCTGTAATCCTAGCACTTTGGGAAGGCAAAGCAGAAGGATCGCTTGAGGCCAGGAGTTGAAGACCAGCCTGGGCAATATGGCAAAACCCGTCTCTATCAAAAAATACAAAAATTAGCTGAGCGAAGTAGCACATGCTATAGCCCCAGGTACTCAGGAGGCTGAGGCTGATGGTTTGAGCCCGGGTAGTGGAGGTTGCAGTGAGCTGAGATCACATTATTGCAACCCAGCTTCAGTGACAGACCAGGCCCCAATCTAGGAAGTCCAAAGCCTTACTATTAAGAACCTCAGAAAAATAGAACTTAAAAAATAAAAAGAAGTAACTACTTAATATGTGTGGTATTTCTTTTTGAGGTATGGAACATGTTCTGGAATTAGTAGCGATAATGGCTATACAACTTTGTACATGTACACTTTAAAATGGTAAATTTTGTTACATGAATTTTATCTTAATTTTTTAAAGTCATCTAAAAAAAATGAAAGGGAGTGAATTGTTAAAGGTATAGATAGATGGGTGTTTCCAGAGCTAAGGAGATACTCAAGCTTCACACTGAAACTTTTGGGATCTTCTTTCTATTTTGTATTCTAAAATATTATGAGGACATATCTAGATATAGACCTTATTTTAGTTACTCTACTCTTTGAAGTAATGGTGGAGATTTAGAAGAAAAAAACTTAAATTTGCTTGAGGAAGATTCAAAAGACAACAAACATACCTATAATTTGATGGATAAAGCTGTAAGCCAAAGCAGTTGGTGTCCTAAGTTCCACAGTACCATTGCTTCATGAGTAATCTCTTGAAGTTCTATGGGGAGAGATATGTTTGCATTTGAACACATTTAAGCAGGATAGCTCTTGTGACCTCTAATTCCAGACTTGGAGACTCAGGTCCTGAAGAACTTTATAGAGGGAATCCCACAAGAAACTTGGTTTGTTACCATTGTTGTTGAATTTTGTTTTGTTCTGATGGCGTTTGGGGGTGGGACAGGGATGAGTTTTTTCTCTGTTTTGTAAATATGCAAAACGTGGCAAAAGTCAAATTTTATTTTATTTATTTTTTTATTTGAAAATGGGTCTTACTCTGTTGCCCAGGCTGGAGTGTAGTGGCGTGATCTCAGCCTCCTGCAGCCTTGACCTCCCAGGCTCAAACTATCCTCCCACCTCAGCCTCTCTAGTAGCTGGGACCACGGGCATGCACCACCATGCCTGGCCATCTTTTGTATTTTTTGTATAGACTAGATTTTGCCATGTTTCCCAGGCTATTTTTGAACTCCTGGGCTCAAGCAATCCACCCGCCTCAGCCTCCTAAAGTGCTGGTATTACAGGCATAAGCCACCATGCCTGGCCAAAAATTATTTTAAAGAAAAGGTTTACTCAGAAAAGTCTTGTTTCATTCCCTTCCATTCCATCCCCTCCATCCCATTTGGTAAAAGTAGACCCTTTTCATTGGCTTCTGGCCTATTCCTTCTAACACTTCCTTTTGAAAACATAAGCAGATACATATATATGTTCATATCCTGCTTCTCACCACCGTTTTTTATGCAATAGGCATATACTATATACTCAATTCTAGCCTGGAAGCAGTGATTGTATATAGAGTTCCACGTCCAGGAGATCACTTTATAATAGTACATAGAAGCTTCTGGTTTGAAAATGCCAGAGCTCAAAGGAGGAGAACAATCACTTAACTATTCACATAAAAGTAATATTCCCTTGCTACTTTTGAATAAAAATTGAGCACAGGATATTGTCTTGGGATTCTGTATAAGGAAGCATAAAATTATATTTCCTGGAAATTTCTTCTACACTGAGGAAGGAAATTTTACACTCTATCTGACAGTAGTAAATATCAAACCATGGTTTAGCTGTAATTGCTATTTTAGTTGTTACATGGATGTGTTTTCTACTTTAAAAGATCACATTCTCTGTTGGCTTTAAATTGGTTTATATTTATCTATGGACTATTGATTGCAGACTATTCTTTTTTTTTTTAATTTTAAACTTTTTACAATTTTTTAAAAAAGATGAGGTTTCACCTTGTTGGTCAGGCTGGTCTTGAACTCCTGACCTCAGGCAATCCACCCACTTTGGCCTCCAAAGTGCTTAGATTACAGGTGTGAGCATTGATTGTAGACTTTTTTTTTTTGGAAATGGAGTTTTACTCTTGTCGCCCAGGCTGGAATGCAATGGCGCAATCTAGGCTCACCACAACCTCTGCCTCCCAAGTTCAAGTGGTTTCCTGCCTCAGCCTCCCGAGTAGCTGGGATTACAGACATGCACCACCATCCTCAGCTAATTTTGTATTTTTAGTAGACACGGGGTTTCTCCATGTTGGTCAGGCTGGTCTCGAACTGCCAACCTCAGGTAATCCGCCCACCTCAGCCTCCCAAAGTGCTGGGATTACAGAGGATGACAGAGAGGGGCTCCAGTGTTTTTCATGTGAGCCTTGAAAACTCCTAGTTTGGGCAGTTTATTGATGTTTTAAAATATGCAATAAACCTTTTTCATATTTTATAGTACTATCAAAACTTGATAATCATCTATGTTTTCTCCCATTTAATTTTTTCTTTTAGCATTTATTAGCCATTCAAACTGTTTATTCTCTATATATGAAATTCAGGATGTATTTTAGTTTTTATTAGATCATCGACCATAAACATTTATTTGTATTTCAGCTAAATGAAAAGACCTGGCCGGGCGCAGTGGCTCACGCCTATAATCCCAGCACTTTGGGAGGCCGAGGCGGGTGGATCACAAGGTCAGGAGATCGAGACCGTCCTGGTCAACAAGGTGAAACCCCGTCTCTACTAAAAATACAAAAGTTAGCTGGGCATGGTGGTGCGCGCCTGTAGTCCCTGCTACTCGGGAGGCTGAGGCAGGGGAATTGCTTGAACCCAGGAGGCGGAGGTTGCGGTGAGCCGAGATCGCGCCATTGCACTCCAGCCTAGGTAACAAGAGCGAAACTCCGTCTCAAAAAAACAAACAAAAGAAAAGACTTGTGATCTTGTGTCAAATACACATATTCAAAATCATCTTACTCCCTCCTTTCATGCTACAGTTCAGTCAGGTGGAGTGATTTAATTATGTATGTGTGTAGTTAGCTGGCAAAATATATTTTTAAAACTATATTAGGCTTGTTGCAGTGGTTCATGCCTCTAATCCCAGCACTTTGAGAGGCCATGGTGGGCGGATCACCTGAGGTCAGGAGTTTGAAACTACCCTGGCCAACATAGTAAAACACCGTCTCTACTAAAAATACAAAAAAAATTAGCTAGGCCTGGTGGCATGAGCCTGTAATTTCAGCTACTCAGGAGGCTGAGGCAGGAGAATCGCTTGAACCCAGGAGACAGAGATTGCAGTGCGCCAAGTTCTCGCCACTGCACTCCAGCTGGGGCGACAGAGAGAGGCTCTGTCTCAAAACAAACAAACAAACAAACAAAAAAAACTATTAATGAGTTTTGTAGTATTTTCATAAAAAGCTTTTTTTTTTTTTTTTTTTTTTTTTTTTTCTGAGACAGGATCTTGCTCTGTTGCCCAGGCTGAGGTGCAGTGGCATGAATTAAGGCTCACTACAGCCTTGACCTCCTGGGCTCAAGCAGTCCTCCTACTTCAGCCTCCTGAGTAGCTGGAACTATCGGTATGTGCTACCAGGCCTAGTTTGTATTTATTTATTTATTTATTAGAGCTGGGATTTCACCGTGTTTCCCAGGCTGGTCTCAAACTTCTGAGCTCAAGCAATCTGCCCTCCTTAGCCTCCCAAAGTGCTGGGATTACAGGCATGAGCTACCACACCCCACCACTCTTAAAGACTTATTTTTTTATTTTTATTTTTTGATTTTTTTCCAACAATATATTTCTTCATGAAGGCCTATTTTCAAGACTTTTAAATGCTAAATTTCCATTTAGATTGAAATAGAACCATTCAAGTTCCCATAAAGTGGCTGAGGTAGGAGGATTGCTTGAGACAAGGGTTTTAAGACCAACCTAGCCAACATAGTCATACCCTGTCTCTATTATTAAAAAAAAAAAAAAAAATTACCTAAAGCTAATGGAGTGGTAACTTTCACAGAAATCAAGGATTTTAATTGTGAAAGTTTCTGAGTTTCCTTTAAGAAAATGAAATAGTCATCTAATATGTACTTCTTTTGTCTTGGAAAACTTTATTGTAAGTTATGTGATGGAAGACCAACCCAGAACAAGAATGAGAAAATTGGAGCAGGTCATAATTTGGTTGTTGATTGAAAACTTCTCTCTCTCGATCTCCTGACCTTGTGACCTGCCTGTCTCGGCCTCCCAAAGTGCTGGGATTATGATCCACCAAACGCGCCTGACCAGAGCTTCCCTCTCTCTTAAATGGGGTAGAGGGAGGGAGCTGAATCTTGCCTATTTTTATCTGCATTCCATCATGTTCAGAATATTATGAAGGAAAAATTTTTGAACCCTAAGTTAGTCCTATTTATGGTATTTCACTAAAGCATAATGTATTCAAACAAAAGAGCTTTTTATCAGAATAAATTATTATATTTCTACTCTTAGAATTTTTAGTTAGATAGTATTCTTTGTGCTTTATACTTCCACTTATAAATCTCAGCCCTAAAAATCTACTTTGAAGTTTACTTTCTTTTTTTTCTTTTGCATTTGTTACTAATCTATCCTAGAAGACATTTTGGCAGGTGACTAGAATAAAAGACAACAGATCAATATCTTTGCTTTTCACCAAGCGGACCTCATTCTTTATTAATGAGGCACACTCCTTATGAATGACTGGAAAAGGGATATCATTGATAGCAGTATCTGAATATGACATTTCGGGAATTTATAGGAATCAGCTGAATTCCATTACAGTTCACTTCAGGCAGGCATTAGAATCTGTTGTCTGCTCATGTGGGTGAAAACTGTGGCATAGAGAACTGACTTTTCAGTTGTAGGCTGCCAGAGTAGAGTGGGCCTTGTAAGGGTGGGAGTGCTTCTGCCAAGGAGCTCTGTTCATGCCTTTTGTTTGACTTTCATTTCACTTAATCTTGAATGTAAGTTTGCCTTATCTGAGAGTGGACAAAAAGGTGATTTTTAAGTGGTTTAGTAAAATCACGGGAGTGTGGGGTTTATCAGATTTAGCATACTCACGGGATGCCTAATATGTCTGAAATATTGCATAGGACATACTTAAACTATTTGTTGTCTGAAATAAAAATTTAACTGGGCATCCAATATTATATCTGATAGACCTACTAGGGTAATTATAATTTATCATCCAAACCAGAACAGTTTTGGGAGCGAAATGAGGCCCTATTCATAATCATGCCAGGACAGCAAACATAAACTAGTGCTATCCTGGAAAAATTGGAAACTATAGACAACCTAATTGTATAAAGGGTTTTGAAGTAAATTTTAATTATGGGTTTTAAATTTTCGTTACCAAGCACAACTCTATGCCATTAACTTGTGTGGTTATGAATCTTTATAAATGTAAAATGTATTGCTTTGTAAAAATTTTTTTGAGTGACAGGGGGCTTGCTTTATCCCTTTGGCTGGAGTGTAGTAGTGCACTGTCATAGCTCACTGCAGCCCTAAACTCAAAGTGATCCTCCTGCCTCAACCTCCCAAGTAGCTGGGATGACAGGTATAAACTACCACAGTTAGTCAATTTTGGGAGGAGAAACAGGGTCACACTATGTTGCTCAGGCTTGTCTTGAAATGCTGACCTCAAGTGATCCTCCCCCACTTAGCTTCCGTAGTAGCAGGGATTACAGGTGTGAGCCACTACTTGCTTTATAATTTTTATTTTAAAATTTTGGTTAGGACACCTTAAAAATTATGGTGACCTAACTGCTAGCTTCAGTCTTAATACTGGTTAAAGTTCTCCTGGTGGTAGGAGGCTACCACAAATACATAAGATTCTACAGTTTCAAATTTTTTAAATTATTTCTTCTCTACTGTATTTATTTATTTATTACTATTTATTTATTTATTTTGAGACAGTCTCGCTCTGTCACCCAGGCTGAAGTGCAGTGATAAAATTTCAGCTCACAGCAACCTCCACCTCCCAGGTATAGGCAATTCCTGTGCCTCAGCCTCCTGAGTAGCTGGGATTACAGGCAGCTGCCAACACACCCAGCTAATTTTTGTACTTTCAGTCCATATGGAGTTTTGCCATGTTGGGCAGGCTGATCCTGAACTTCTGACCTCAGATGATCTGCCCAACTCGGCCTCCCAAAGTGCTGGGACTACAGGCATGAGCCATCGCACCCAGCCTCTTTACAGTATTTTCGTATGTTTACTTTACCATCAGCAGTTACAACTTTGACAAGAAATTCCATGTGTTTTCTTTTATTTGGCTTATGCCTTCTCTTTTAACCTATTTACTTTCTGTTTTTTTGGGATTAAGTAATAATCTGTTATTCATATTTAGCTTTATTTTCTTGTGTAGCCTTTTATTTTCCCTTGCTTAACCCTTGACTAATTTATTTCTACAAAATCATCCATAAATATTTCAATACCTGCTGTAAGTGAACTACTCTGCTAAGTACCACAGTAAATATGACATGGACTACAACTTGGACCATATCCTAAAGAATGTATAGTCTGTACTTAATCCAGAGGTCACACCATAGCTTTGTATATTTCGTTAGGAGTTTTCTCTTTTTCATCTTATATCTCTTTTTAAAATATATTAATATAACTCTTTCAAAGTATGATTATCTGTATGTTAGGAATAGGTATTTCATGGTTTTTTAATAGAAATGGTATGTTTTTGTTCTCATATCTGTTCTGTTGATGCACAGGTTTTTATAGTTTTGACTACATTAATTAGGTGTCTTCAGGAAAGAGCCTGTAATTGCTAGATAAGTTTTTTTGTTATAATTTATACATTGGAATGAAAATGTGTCAAAGTTCAATATACTTAAACAACTTTTGAGCAGTGAGTTATTCCACATAACAGTTTTCCAGATTATCTTACCTTTTAACACTTACAGAGAATTAATGTCAGGTTTCTCTAAAGGAAAATTTTTCTTTAAATTATTTTCTTGCTTTTATTGTTTGAGGGTCAATGCTTGTTTCATGTAATAACGTTAATTGTTTTTAAATATACTTCACATTGCTCTTTCTGTTATTTTGAAAAGATATAAAATTATTTTGCTTTATATTTACATGGTAGAAAATTCAGATGATAAAAAAGCATATATAGGGCAAGGTCATCCCTGTCTCCCAGCCACCAGTTGTCCTCACCCAAGATAACCAGATTGTTTTTTTGTTGTTGTTGTTGTTGCTGTTGTTTTTGAGGAGTCTCACTCTGTCACCTAGGCTGCAGTGCAGTGGCACAGTCTCGGCTCACTGCAACCTTTGCCTCCCAGGTTCAAGCAATTCTCCTGCCTCAGCCTCCTGAGTAGCCGAGACTACAGTTGCATGCCACCACGCCCAGCTAATTTTGTATTTTCAGTAGAGACAGGGTTTCACCACGTTGGCCAGGATAGTCTCGATCTCCTGACCTCGTGATCTACCCACCTCAGCCTCCCAAAGTGCTGGAATTATAGGCGTGAGCCACTGCGTCCAGCTGATAACCAGTTTTTTATGAGTATTTTGTATAATGCTTCTAGAGATTGCATTTACAGATGATTATTTTTATATTCCTTTTTTTTTTTTTAACACAAATGGTAGCGTCATACACAGTCTCGATCTCCTGACCTCGTGATCTACCCACCTCGGCCTCCCAAAGTGCTGGGATTATAGGCGTGAGCCACTGCGCCCAGCTGATAACCAGTTTTTTATGAGTATTTTGTATAATGCTTCTAGAGATTGTGTTTACAGGTGATTATTTTTATATTCTTTTTTTTTTTAACACAAATGGTAACGTCATACACAGTTGTGTACTTTGCTTTTTCCAGATAATGCTATGTGTGGAGCATTATTCCTTACCAGAATAAGCTTTTTTATTCTTCTTTTTACATGCATGGTATTACATGTTACAAGGTCCCTACTAATCACTTTTTTTTGTCGTTTCCAATAATTTGCTATTATATACAACATTTAATGAATAGCCTTCATGAAGGCATGAATATTTACATGCCTTAAAAAAGTTTTTTTAGTCCAAAAGTAATATGCATTTATGGTAAAAACTTAAAACACTTCAAATATTACCTAAAAGAATACAGGGAAAAGTAAATCCCCTAAACTTCTAGTACCACTTTCCAAACGTAATACTTCCTTGTGATTATCAATTTATTTGATTTTTGTTTTTCTTTTTTTGAAAGTAAATGTCTGTGTGGTATCCCCACTATATGTGTATAAATCATGTCTTATGAAGTTCCTCTTCAGTGGACATTTAGGATGTCTCCAGATATTTTTTTGGATACTATAGGCAATACTACAGTGAAAACATTGTACATATCTTTGCACACATGGAGGTGTTTCTATCAAGTAGAGTCCTAGAGGTAGAACTATTAGATGAAGGAATGTGTATGTTTTAAGTTTTGATTAGTTTTACCAGTTGGCTCTCCAAAAAGGTAATACCATTTGATGCTTCCACCAGTAGATCCTTGCTATCTCTGGCTATTATCAAACTTTTGATTTTCAAAAAAAATTTGCCAATTTAGTAGGAGGAAATAAATCTTATTCCTGTTTGAATTTCATTTATTATGATATATTAAGGATTTGGCCATTTCTGTTTACTATGAATTACTATTGATGTCCTTTAGCCATTTTTTTTATTATTGATTTCTTTCTTTTTTTTGAGACAGGGTCTCACTCTGGAGACCAGGCTGGAGTCTAGTAGCACACAGTTCACTGCAGCCTCGACCTCCTGGGATTAAACAATCCTCCCACCTCAGCACCCCAAGTAGCTGGGACTACACACACTCACCACCATGTCCAGCTAATTTTTGATATTTTTTTAGAGATAAGAGTCTTAATCCTCTTATGGTTCATAAGTGTGATAATTGGGTGTTCACATACATGTGTGAGATGTGCCACCCTGGAAACTTGTTCCAATGTTGGCACATTATCCATTTGACATGAAGGGAAGGAAAAAACAAAGAGAGATGGAGTTTCACCATGTTGCCCAGGCTGATCTCAAACTCATGGGCTCAAGTGATCCTTCCATCTCAGCCTCCCAAAGTGTTGGGGGATTACAGGCATGAGCCACTGAACCTGGCCTATTACTGACATTTGAGTGTACTTTTTAATATCAAGAAATGAGTCTGTGGTCACATATGTTACAAGTCTTTTCTCTCATTTTGTCATTTTTTACCTTGCGTGGTAAAAATATACATAATGATCTGTAAATATACATAATTTGACTCTGGAGAGAGATGAGTAGAGGATGGGGAGAGGTAAGGGTAAATTAGTGGAGGATCCATATCCGTCAAGCTGCTAAACACTTGTTTTTTCTATACATGCTAAACACTTTTTAAATAAGAAAAACGATTAGCCAGGTGTGATGGCATGTGCCTGTAGTACCAGCTACTTGGAGGCTGAGATGGGAGGATCACTTGAGCCTGGGAGATCAAGGCTGCAGTGAACCATGATCATGATCAGGCCACTGCACTCCAGCCTGGGTGAGAGAGTGAGGCCCTGTCTCAAAAAATAAGAAAAATGACGACGTGACAAGGCTGGGCACAGTGACTCACGCCTATAATCCCAGCACTTTGGGAGGCTGAGTTGGGTGGATCACTAGGTCAGGAGTTCAAGACCAGCCTGGCCAAGATGGTGAAACCCCATCTCTACTAAAAATACAAAAAATTAGCAAGGCATGGTGGTGCATGCCTGTAATCCCAGCTACTTGGAAGACTGAAGCGGAGAATTGCTTAAACCTGGAAGGCGGAGGTTGCAATAAGCGGAGATCGTGCCACTACACTCCAGCCTAGGTGACAGAGGGAGACTCTGTCTTAAAAAAAAAAGAAAGAAAAATGGCGTGACAAAAATTATATAAGAATTTTATCTCCTTAGAGGAAAGAATATTAAAAAGACTTATTTCATTGGACGAAGTATAATAACCATACTGAAAATGTATTTGTTACATATATTTTTTCCTCTAGAGGTTTTGTCAGCTATGATTAGTGTGCTGTTGGTGTATATACTTATGGGATTCCTCTTATATGAAGCTGTGCAAAGAACTATCCATATGAACTATGAAATAAATGGAGATATAATGCTCATCACCGCAGCTGTTGGAGTTGCAGTTAATATAATGTAAGCTCTGTTTTTTTCACATTAATGTTTTCAAGTACTGTGAACTCAGAGACAATTGCATATGCATTTAGTAATGTGCAGTGATATTTTGATATTTTAAAAATTATATAGACCATTAATTTTTCTTATAAATGAAACACTTTGGACATTATAAATTCCTAATTAATTTTCTCAGGTATATTGGAGATTGAGTCAAAATTATGAATTTAAGTAGGACAAAGTTGTTTGTTGTTTAACTTTTAGAATACTTTTATGTTAACTAGATTTTTTTTCTTAAACTATCAATTTTTTTCCCTCAAAACTTCCCTAAAGGGAAGAAACTTTTGAAAGTTTAACTTAGGCCAGGTACAGTGGTTTACACCTATAACCCCAGCACTTTGGAAAGCCAGGGTGGGAGGATCACTTAAGCTCAGGAGTTCAAGACAGCATGGCCTAACATAGTGAGGCCTCATGTCTACTAAAAATAAAAATTAACTGGGCATGGTGGCTCATGCCTGTGGTCCCAGCTACTTGGGAGGCAGAAGTGGGAAAGTCACTTAAGCACAGGAGATCAAAACTGCATTGAGCTATAATTGGGCCTGGGAAACAGAGAAAGATCATGTCTCAAAAACAAAAAGAAGAAGTTATAATCATTTAGAATTAGGGTTAGCATTTTTTTTTCTGTAAAAGGCTAGATAGTCAACATTTTAAGCTTTGAGATCTATATATTCTCTTTTTTTGTTTGTTTTTCTTATTTCCTTCCCCCACCCCCTGCCCATATATTCTCTTTCAAAACTACTCAACACTGTTGTTATAAAACAAAAGCAGTCACACTTAGAATGTAAACAAATGAACATGGCTATGTTCCAAATGAACATGACTGGTTTTTTGTGGTTTTTTTTTTTTAATGTAAAAAAAAAATCAGTGAGCCAAATATTACCTGCCAGCCACAGTTTACCAGTCTGCCCTAGTGGCTTCTATTTGTACTTAGATTGAAATCAATTTTTTTGCTGTAGCATTGTTAATAAGACTGCATACCTCTACAGCTCATTTCTTGACACTTTTGCTCAGTTTATTCTGACCACAGTGGCTGTCTTTTCTTTTTCAAGTACAAGGAGCACATTTTCACGTTAGGGCCTTTGCTTTGCTTTGCTTCTGCCTAGAACCCTCTTCCACGACTTGCTTTCTGACCTCCTTCAGGTATCTGCTCAAGAGAAAATCTGAGAATCCTTCCCCTAACACTCTGCCCATCATCTCCATCCCCTTAAAATGCTTTATGTTTCTCCAAAGCATTTCACATTGCCTGGCTATACATTATGTATTTATTTGTTGGCTTCTCTGCTTTCTCTATTAGAACATAAGCTCTGCGGGGGTAGGGATATGTCTATCTTATTACCGTTTTGACCCCAGCACCTAGAACAGTACCTGATAAATAATAGGCACTCCAAATTTATTTAACAGGTGAGTTCCATGTACCTCATTAGTGTCTGACTAGTAACAAATGTTTTTGTCAATATTAGGAAAAATAATATTGTTTTCTTTTTTTTTTTTAACAGAATGGGGTTTCTGTTAAACCAGTCTGGTCACCATCACTCCCATTCCCACTCCCGGCCTTCAAATCCTCCTGCCATAGGTTCTGGGTATGAACGCAACCATGGGCAGGATAGCCTGGCAGTGAGAGCTGCATTTGTACATGCTTTGGGGGATTTGGTACAGAGTGTTGGTGTACTAATAGCTGCATACATCATACGATTCAAGGTAATATGATTGCTAATTTTTCTATTTGAAAATGTATTTAATTTCAACATGACAACTAAGGCTGATTGTCTTTTGTTAGTATACTGGACACCAGTGCCAGTTCTATTCATTTTACATCGATGTAAGTTTACTTGACCATCATTAAAGTTCTTTTGCTAGCAGTAAACAAAATTATATCACCTCACAGTGTAACTTATCTGTATTTGGCTTTTGTAGTGCCTTCACTGAATAACAAATTTTCTTTTTTTTTTTTTCCTTTGAGACAGAGTCTCAGTCTGTCACCCAGGCCAGAGTGCAGTGGCGCAGTCTTGGGTCACTGCAGCCTCTGCCTTTCAGGCTCAAGTGATTTTCATGCCCCAGCCTCCCAAGTAGCTGAGATTAGAAGCCCACGCCACCATGCCCAGCTAATTTTTGTATTTTTAGTAGAGACAAGGTTTCGCCATGTTGGCCAGGCTGGTCTCGAACTCCTGAGCTCAAGAGATCCACCCACCTCAGCCTCCCAGAGTGCTGAGATTACGACATGAGCCACCATACTTGCGCAGATAACTCAATTTTAAGTCTCATGATTGAATTGCTAGGTAGTGAAATGTGCTCTGGACTAAAAATCCAGAGATCTGGGTTGGTTCTAGTTTTGGCTCTGCTGTTAGTGCTTTGACCTTGAGAGCAAGTACCTCAACTCGAAACTTGAGTTTCTTCTTCATTACAAGGGGCTTAGACTAGTGGCTGCTAAAACTCTTTCCAGAGCTGGGTACAGAGCTGTACCTATGATCCCAGCTGAGGCTGGAGGATTACTTGAGCCCAGGAGTTCAAGACCAGCGTAGGCAACATAGCAAGAAATACACACACACACACACACACACACACACACACACACAATTCTTTTCAGCTCTGATATTCTAGTAGGCAACATAACAAGAAATACACACACACACACACACACACACACACACACACAATTCTTTTCAGCTCTGATATTCTAGTAGGCAACATAGCAAGAAATACACACACACACACACACACACACACACACACACACACACAAAATTCTTTCCAGCTCTGATATTCTAGATTTAGAGACAGCACAGGGAACAGTAGAACAAGTGATTACATTTCTGGAAATAGGTCCCACGAGGCAAGTAATGTAAATGTCTAGGACAAAGATGCTTCTCAATTATAATATCCAACTTTTAAAGTTATTCTATAGTCCTGCTAAAGAAAATCAATATTCCTTGCTTTGCTTTGTAGTCTGTTTTATGTCTGTCTATATTTAATCATAAATTTTTATCTGTTACTCTTTAGCCAGAATACAAGATTGCTGATCCCATCTGTACATACGTATTTTCATTACTTGTGGCTTTTACAACATTTCGAATCATATGGGATACAGTAGTTATAATACTGGAAGGTAAGATCTCATGATATCTTTATTATGAGTTTATTACTTCCCTAAAGCAGATTAGGAGTCGGGATATTCTGAATAGGAATTACATCTTTTGCTTTCTGCTAATACCTATTAGGCCATATAACAGTACCTTACATGTATATAACATGTAAGGATCAATGCACTTTCCCATCTCTTACCCATTTGACACTTAAAATAGTTAAGCAAAGTAGGTAAGGCAGATAATGTGGCAAATTATCTCCATTTACAGATAAGAAAATTGAGGTTCAGAGGGATAACATACTTTGGTTAAGGTCATGTTGCTAATAAACCATAGCACTAGGACAAAAATGCAACTCTAGGTAGGATTTCCTTAATTCCCACTTAACTTGTGACTTTGTTGTATTTACTGCATCCTTCCCTTAGTGATATGTGTAAACATGAAAATAAAAGTTCTCAACAATAGGTTTATCATCACTATATGTTTTTCTCTTTCCTTTTTTTTTTTGTCCTAGCTTGTCTGCTAATGAAGTATTCTGGTTTGATTGGCATTTCTTCTTAGTGAGAATGAATATGTTTTTAAAATATGTATTATATATATATTTTACATTTTTAATAAAAATATATGTGTACATGGTTTTCTTGAAGTATTAACATTTTAAAATATTTGTTTAAACTGAATTTAGCAAAGCCATTTGTTTTCTTTGAGAAATATCGGTAATGTAAAAGTTCTCTTTTTCCTAAATAAATTTTACTTATAAATTATATATTCCTAATAGGTGTGCCAAGCCATTTGAATGTAGACTATATCAAAGAAGCCTTGATGAAAATAGAAGATGTATATTCAGTGGAAGATTTAAATATCTGGTCTCTCACTTCAGGAAAATCTACTGCCATAGTTCACATACAGCTAAGTATGTTGCTGATGGTAAATGTGGGCCTGGGGTTTGGTGGAGTTCTGTCTTTGAAACTAAACATCCATGCGTATAATTATGTAGGAAGACTTATCTACTGATAAGATTTGTTTTAAGGGAGGGGTGAGGCTCTTTAAAGGGTAAGTTGCAGGTCAGTCTTGATACCAGAACAGTAATTTTTTTCGAGACTGAGTCTTGCTCTGACGCCCAGGATGGAGTGCAATGGTATGATCTCAGTTCACTGCAACCTATGCCTCCCATGTTCAAGCAATTCTTCTGCCTCAGCCTCCTGAGTAGCTGGGATTACAGGCTCCCCACCACCATGCCCAGCTAATTTTTATATTTTTAGTAGAGACAGGGTTTCACCATGTTGGCCAGGCTGGTCTTGATCTCTTGACCTTGTGATCTGCCCACCTCCCAAAGTGCTGGGATTACAGGTGGGAGCCACCGCACCCGACCCAGAACAATAATTTTCTATCTCTTTAGGATAAGATATTACAAATTGATTTTAACCTTCAGATTAAAGGTATTAAGAGTTTTTCTCAGCCAGGTACAGTGGCTCATGCCTGTAATCCCAGCACTTTCAGAGGCCAAGGTAAGTGGATCATCTGAGGTCAGGAGTTCAAGACCATCCTGGCCAACATGATGAAACTCTGTCTTTCCTAAAAATAAAAAAATTTAGCCAGGTATGATGATATGCGCCTGTAATCCCAGCTACTTGGTAGGCTGAGGCAGGAGAATCACTTGAACCCAGGATGCAGAGGCTGCGGTGAGCTAAGATGGGCCATTGCACTCCAGCCTGGGCAACAAGAGTGAAACTCCATCTCAAGGAAAAAAAAAAAAAAAGAACACTTCCCATGCTCTTTTCTACATAGGAAAAGCCAGATTTTTACCTTGTTATTTCTTATCTCACAGATTGATGCTATTGATGTTTTTTAATCAAAATAATACATGCATGAGGTTTACTTTTAATGTGCATAAGATCTTTTAATGACAGGTTATTGATGTCTGGTATTCTTTCTCTACCTGAGAGTAGACTGGAGAGGTTAGAATAATGAGAAGCAATTAAGGATGTATAAATTGACATACTTCTCTAACAGAATAGCTTAGAGAGGATAGAAATCAGACTGATCAAAATACATTCCCAATATATTTAGGGTTTTTTTTTTTCTGTATCTTATTAGAGGTGTAATTGTACAATGAATAGTAATGATATTTTCTTGACATTGCAGTTCCTGGAAGTTCATCTAAATGGGAAGAAGTACAATCCAAAGCAAACCATTTATTATTGAACACATTTGGCATGTATAGATGTACTATTCAGCTTCAGAGTTACAGGCAAGAAGTGGACAGAACTTGTGCAAATTGTCAGAGTTCTAGTCCCTAATTTTATATATTTTTGGGACTCCTGCCTTATTTATCCTGCAGTCACAGACTTGAGAGCAATAAATGCAAACCTAAATGAGAACACGGAATCCCTGACAGCTCTGTCCATATCAAGCAACAGTCTCTCAATTACAGTCACCCCAGCCTGACAGTGCTAGTCTCTGTTTCATGGTAAAATGAGACTTGGCCATAATTTTCAGATGAAGATGTTTCCCAAACACTATTTACAGAATGAGATGTGACTACACATACCTCATAGAAGACAATCCAAGATTATACTTCATTAATTTGACAGAGTATATGTCTTAAAGGAAGCATCAAGAATTCATTATTTCCATTTAAAAATACTTCTTAAGGGCTGGGTGCTGTGGCTCACGCTTGTAATCCCAGCAGTGTGGGAGGCCAAGGCAGATGGGTCATGAGGTCAGGAGTTCAAGACCAGCCTGGCCAACACAGTGAAACCCTGTCTCTACTAAAAATACAAAAAAATTAGCTGGGTTTGGTGGCAGGTGCCTGTAATCCCAGCTACTTGGGAGGCTGGGGCAGGAGAATCACTTGAACCCAGGAGGTAGAGGTTGCAGTGAGCCAAGATCGAACCACTGCACTCTAGTCTGGGCGACAGAGCCAGACTCCGTCTCAAAAAAAAGAAAAAAAAAAAAAAAAAATTAAGGCTATTTTATATTAAGCCAGTACTGGAAAACTGATTTTTTTTAATTATATATAATAATCTTGACACCCAGCTTCTGGAATTGCTGCTTTCTTTTTACAGAAATTACTACCCAACAGATTTCAGAAATTACTAGTAGTTATCCTGAAAGTGGAATAAGCATGTATTCCTAAGTGTTTCAGAAATTTTTTTATAAGTAAGTTTTAATGATATTGTTATGGTTATACTTTATAAACAGCCTTTTACAGATGCTACAGGGTTTTGAATCTCAAAGTTAACATTTTTGATTATTTGTAATCTTAGAACCAAATCTTTACATATTGTGGTCACTGTCATTAAATGATTTAGGAAATACTTTCAGTATTATTCTGAATGGCTAACATTAGTCTTAAACTCAAATTACTATTTGCTGATTTAAAATGAGATAAAGGAACAAGGATGGGGGTTGGAGTTTCAGGTTTATGTCTTCCCAACATCACTTTCATCATTCATGGAATTGTCTTAAAAAAGCAAGAGATTGCAAAATGTAAACAATGATCTCTGTCCCTTTAAGAACTGCCAACAGTTGGTACAAAAAGCGTCGTACATTGGTTCCTGCCTCCACACCAAGTCGACTGTGTAGAGGGCTCAGTTTATAATTCCCACCTTTCACATATAGTTTAACAACATTACTGCAGAGAGAATTTTATGTTTTATGATATGGGTTATGTTTTTTTTCTCATCCCTAAGAGGGGAAAAGGGTTATGTTTTATGATACATTTGATGTTTTATGATATGGGTTAGGGATTCTCTGTGCACTCCAGAAATCCTAAAATTCAATTTTGAGGGTTTCCAATAATATCATAGCAGAAATGCCCAAGGGGTTGGGGGAGGATATTACTTTGAAACAGAAATGTAAAGGATTTTTGACCTTATGTATGTGTGTGGTTTTGTTTTTGTTTTTGAGACAGTCTCACTCTGTCACCCAAGCTGGAGTGCAGTGGCGTGACCTCTGCTCACTGCAACCTCTGCCTCCTGGGTTCAAGTGATTCTTCTGCCTGAGCCTCCCAAGTAGCTGGGACTACAGGTACACGCCACCACCCCAGCTCATTTTTTTGTATTTTTAGTAGAGATGGGGTTTCACCATGTTGTTCCTGTCTGGTCTCGAACTTCTGTCTTCAGGTGATCTGCCCACGTCCCAAAGTGCTGGGATTACAACATGAGCCACCATGCCTGGCCTGTATGTGTGTGTTTTAAAGCAAAGCACTAGATAGGGATGGACATTAAATCTGTGTTGCAGGGAAACTAAACATAGAGGTTTCCAAACTGAAGGCAACCTAATTTGTAAATGCCTGTGTTAAAGATGCAGCTTGACTGGTCATGTTTCATTTCACAGCCATTGGTTTTCACATTACCTTTTATGCACATTTAGAGTACCTTTTCTACAGTGACAGTTTCTTACACCAAGAATGGATATGGTTCTTAGGCTCCTCTAACAATCAGAGTAGAGTAACAATGTACCAGGCAATTGTGAGTTGAAATTCTAGATAGGCATGCCAATGACTTAATATAAATGAAGAATAGGAAACATTTCATCTTCTTACCAAGTACCTTACTGTAAGTAAACCTAACGTAAGAAAACTCAGATTTACCTGTAAGATTGTTGGGAGTTAATGCTGTCAACAAAAGGATTGATGGTCCCGCTAATGGAACCCAGTAGGCATTTGTTGAATTGAACTGAAAATTTTTGTGGCCAGACACAGTGGCTAATGTCTGTAATCCCAGCATTTGGAGAGGCCAAGCTGGGAGTATCCCTTGAGGCCAAGAGTTCAAGACCAGTCTGGCAACATGGGGAGACCCTGTCTCTACAAAAATATAAAAATTAATCAGGCCTGGTGGTGCACACCTGTAGTATCAGCTACTTGTAAAGGCTGTGGCAGGAGAAGTGCTTAAGCCCAGGAGGTTGAGGCTGCAGTGAGCTGTGTCCACACCATTGTACTCCAGCTTGAGCAACAAAATGAGACCCTGTCTCAAACAAAGAGAAGGAAAAGAAAATTTACACGATGGGATTTCTATTGTGAAGTCATTTAAAATAATGACTTGAATTTCTCAGAAATTTCAGGAACATATGAACTATTTAAATCAAAATGTTGTTACATATAGAAAGCAAGTCGGAATAAATGAGAGCTATTTCAGTGGACATCTGGACATATGTATGGACTTTGAGTATCTGGCAAGTAAAAAGGAAAAAAAAATTCATCATACCCTAATCATTTTTTCATATCTATTGAGCTTGTTTCTTATAAACGTTTCTTTATCTTAGGGAGAGGTATCTGGCTTTTCATACCGACCTGTTCCTTAAAAGTGTATTTGATAAGCCAAGCGTGGTAGTTCACACTTGTAATCCCAGCACTTTGGGAGGCTGAGGCGATTGCCTGAGGTCAGGAGTTCCAGACTAGCCTAACCAACATCGTGAAACGTCTCCACTAAAAATACAAAAAATTAGCTGGGCGTGGTGACAGGCGCCTGTAATCCCAGCTACTGGGGAGGCTGAGGCAGGAGAATCACTTGAACCTGGGAGGCGGAGTTTGCAGTGAGTGGAGATCGAGTCATTGCACCTCAAGCCTGGGCAACAAGAGTGAGACTCAGTCTTAAGAAAGAAAAAAATATATATTTGATAAAACAAGCTAAAATTAATTTGCAGATTGAATTTTTTTTTCTTTTAAGATGGTGTCTCACTGTCACCCAGGCTGGAATGCAGTGGCACAATTTCGGCTCACTGCAGCCTCTGCCTTCCAGGCTCAAGTGTTCCTCCCATCTCAGCCTCCCAAGTAGCTGAGGCCACAGACGCACCAGCACACACCCGGCTAATTTTTTGTATTTTTGGTAGACACAGGGTTTCTCTATGTTGCCCAGGCTGGTCTTGAACTCCTGAGCTCAAGTGATCTGCCTGCCTCAGCCTCCCAAAATTCTGGGATTATAGGCATGAACCACTGCACCCAGCCAAAAAGAATCCTTTTGTAAAATACAGAAACACTGAGAACTTTTGTAAATCTTTTCTTCTTCTTTTTTTTTTTTTTAATGAGATTGGGTTTTCCTATGTTGCCCAGGCTGGTCTTGAACTCCTGGGCTCAAGAAATCCTCCCACCTAGGCCTCCCAAAGTGCTGGGATTATAGGTGTGAGCCACCCCACCTGGCCATGAAAACTTTTGTTAATCGTAACTGTTGTGTTCTGCTTAAAGTGAGGTACACATAAAGTTTCCTGTGCTTTTTTTATTTTGTAGCAAGAACTACATATTTTGTATCTGTACCTTACTGAGTCTATGAGATTTGAGAATTGATAGATTTCAGTTTTTGTAATGTAACAAAACCAAGAGAAAAGGACGTTAACTTAGCAGATAGGAGATAGGACCAAGGGCTAAACGACTTCTGACAGAATGTTTGGTCTATCCTTAACTCGTTGAGCTACAACCATGCATTACACTTCGCAGCTGAGCTATCGAAGAACTCTATGCCCTGTGAAAAGCAGTGGCTGTCTCACAACAAAGTGGAGACAATCTAGTAAAAAAAAAAAAAAAAAAAAAAAAAAAAACTGAAAGAAAGAAAAGCAGTGGCTGAGTTGGATGAACACAGCATTGTTAATTTTGCCCTGGGAAAACCGATTATGACAGGACCACAGACCACAACATAAAAACTTGGCCGGGCGCGGTGGCTCAAGCCTGTAATCCCAGCACTTTGGGAGGCCGAGGCAGGTGGATCACGAGGTCAAGAGATCGAGACCATGGTCAACAGGGTGAAACCCCGTCTCTACTAAAAATACAAAAAATTAGCTGGGCATGGTGGCACGTGCCTGTAATCCCAGCTACTCAGGAGGCTGAGGCAGGAGAATTGCCCGAACCCAGGAGGCAGAGGTTGCGGTGAGCTGAGATCGCGCCATTGCACTCCAGCCTGGGTAACAAGAGCGAAACTCCGTCTCAAAAAAAAAAAACAAAAAACTTGTCAGTATTTTGGTGTGATATATTTTAATTAATATTTGCAAATAACGTACATAAACCTGTGTTTCACAACTGTGGCTGGATGCAGCCTTTTGACCTGTTTCAGGAAAAGACCTATTATTCCATTTACAGTTATGCTGCCTTAGAAACATAATGGGAGTGTAATTGAAGAAAGCTTATTTCAGAAGGTTTTGATATGCAGAACTGGAAGCTATTGTAATTCCTGCATACATTTCCATTGGCTATGCCTTATGTAATGTGAGTGCAGAGTTTTCACAACTTACAGTTCCTATCAGTGTTTTTTGCCACTGACATCACTGGGTTTCTCATTTTACTGTTTTCTTCTCAACTTTGGATGCTTTATTTCCATTCTCTAAAACTGAGTTTCTTGCTCTTATGAGACTCTTGAACCCAGGTGTTCCACCTGACAGTGTTTGTCTTTGGTAGATTTTCAGAATAGACACAGTCAAGATCAGACACGTGAGCTTCTCTCTCATTTTAATGTGAGGAAAACCATCTTTCAGAGACAAGGCACCACTTAGAAATGTATTTCCAGGTAGGAAAGAACCTTTTTAAAATGGCTGGTTGTTCCTGATCCAGATTCCTCTGCACACTGGACTGCATAGAGTAAGTGTGGTAGACAAAGAGATGACACTACACAACCACCGGTAAACATCATTGCTAAGAACACTCTGGGTCGTGTTTCTCAGATAGCCACTCTCACAGCTTTTGTAGACTTAATCATTTGATTCTGAAGCATAATTAGCTAAATTTATTTTCCTTTTATGCATTTATGTTAATTAGTTCAACATAATGTGTTCTTACAAAACATGAGCCCCTTTGAAATAAGTTTTTTAGGAAAATTTTGCTGTTGGCTCTGAATTGTATACAGCAAATTTAAAGTTAGAGTGTTTCCTAGATACAAGATTAGTTCATTTGGTTCAGTTTGTCTTTGAACCAGGCCAAGCTCATGAGCCAGTTGGGTATTAGTCACAAATGAACAGTCACACATCACTATATGCTATGTTGAGGTGGGAGGCAAGTCTGATCTCCAAATAATTGATGAAGCTTAATAGCTCTGTAGCCAAAATACCTTTGCAAACCCTAACTCCAGCTGTGTCATGTGAATCTTGACAGCCAGGGCTTGAGATGTGTTCTACTGATTGCCAATCAGGTATATTATTTGTGATGTTCATGGGAGCATGCAAATTAGAAACAGTGTTGTGGGAGTTCCTCAGTATTGAACTGTATGTTTGCACTCGGGCCAGCCAGTGATTCAGTTCTCACTTATAAAGGGTTTAACCTGCTCTTCCAATCACTGAGGACCAATTTGATTTTTTATAAAATTGGAAAACATTATGGAGACTTCCCCAGTTAAATCTATGACAGTGTCCATTTAAATAGTGCAATTTAGTATATTCTGAAATAACTGCAACACAAAACTGAAACGTGCCAGTATGTCATCTTTCTGCCTGGAAGATACTGTATATTTGGAAAGTTTATGCTTCTCTAAATAAATACATGTTATTAAATACGCCATATCACAGCTTAAGAAATTGTATATACTTTATCATATGCCCTTTCAGAAACCAAGTATTTTGCATATGGTTGATTTTAGAAAGATTTTGAAGCTGGGGTGTGTCCATGTTAATTAAGATCAAAGTATAAATATATATATATGTACTGTATTTGCAACTTTCAAATTGTAATTTCCTATACATTTATTAAAATGTTGTTTTGTCATGTGGTTTATTAAATAAAAATGTACAGTCCCTTAAATGTCTGCTCTTTTTATTAAGTAATGTTAGTAGGCCTAAAAACATTGTTCTTAAAAAACAAAAGAAAATCTATTATAACCTATCTAGTTTTATAATGTCATTTTATAATCTCCTCTTAGATGTTTAAGAAATAAAACTGAAAAAAATCTTCTAGATAGTATGGAAAGATTTGTTAAAAGAATCTTTCTCTTTTGATATGAGTCACATGCAATGTCTCTCCAGTCCCATCAACAGTGGCAGAAAGGAAGGAAAGCAGCCACTGTGAAATAGACTGGTGAGGCCCACAGGGAAGTCTGAGAGTAAGAGCCTGGACCAGTCCACACTATACCTCCCAGGCCAAATCTGGCCTGCAAGCCTGTTTTCTTTGGCCAAGAGCTAAGCATGATTTTTACATTTATTAAAAATAAATCACTGGGTGCAGTGGCTCACGCCTGTAATCCTAACACTTTGGGAGGCCAAGGCAGGTGGATTGCTTAAACCTAGGAGTTCAAGACCAGCCTTGGCAACATGGTGAAACCTCATCTCTACAAAAAATACAAAAATTAACTGGGCATGGTGGCACATGCCTATAGTCCCAGATACTCGGGAGGCTGAGAGATGGGAGGATAGCTTGAGCTCAGGAGGTCTAGGCTGCAGTGGGCCATGATGGTGCCACTGCTCTCTAGCCTGGGTGACAGACCCTGTCCTCCCCTCCCCCCAAAAAAAACCAGAATAATATTTCATGGCATGTGAAAATTATACGGACTTTAAGTGAATTTCTGTATCCATAAAGTATTACTGGAACACAACACACTCATTCAGTTACATATCGTCTATGGCTGCTTCCATGCTATTGTGGAGAGTTGCATAGTACCATAAAATATTTACTGTCTGGTGCTTTATAGGAAACATTTACCAACCCCTGGTGTAGACTGTTTAAGACTGTAACATAAGGATGCAGTGAGGTCTTCTAGAGCCTGCTTGCAAGTTTTCGTGACTGGTATATCTGAAGCCACCTGAGTCACCAAAGGTTCTTTCTTACTTTTACCTTTTTTTTCTTTTTAATCTTCCTTTGGGTTCGGGGCAGAATGTAAGAAAAGAGTAGCAAGTTTCAAATATTCATGTGCCGTATGCTAGCAAAGCACTTTTCTTACTAGAACACCGTGATCACCAGGATCGTTTAAGTATACTTTTCAACATAAAAGCTTGTTCAACTGATTTTCAGGTTTTTCACTTGTTATAACAAAAAGTTAAGAAAATAAAAATATGTGTAGAGCACCTTATGTAATTTTTGCCAACTAGAAGCTCACAAATGATGTTCTTTTTTTTTTTTTTTCAGACGGAGTTTCACTCTTGTTACCCAGGCTGGAGTGCAATGGTGCTATCTCAGCTCACTGCAACCTCCGCCTCCTGGGTTCAGGCAATTCTCCTGCCTCAACCTCCTGAGTAGCTGGGATTACAGGCATGCGCCACCATGCCCAGCTAATGTTTTGTAATTTTTAATAGAGACGGGGTTTCACCATATTGACCAGGATGGTCTCGATCTCTTGACCTTGTGATCCACCCGCCTCGGCCTCCCAAAGTGCTGGGATTACAGGCTTGAGCCACCGCACCCGGCACAAAGGATGTTCTTTAAGGTTTTCAGTTTCCTAGCAAAAGACAGCAATATTTAGAAACAAGTAATAAAATATAGTTGGCCAGGCACGGTGGCTCACACCTGTAATCCCAGCACTTTGGGAGATCGATCATGAGGTCAGGAGACCGAGACCATTCTGGCTAACATGGTGAAACCCCAACTTAAAAAATATATATATATATATATATATATATATATGTATATATATAGTTGTAAATAGGATATACTAGTAAAGAGATTGAGCTTGTAATCCCAGCACTTTGGGAGACTGAGGCAGATGGATCACTTCGAGCTCAGGAGTTGAGCTCAGTCTGGGCAACAGTGGTGAAACTGTTTCTACAAAAAAAAAAACCCATTTCTACAAAAAATACAAAAATTAGCCAGGCATGGTGGCATGTCTGTAGTTCCAGCTACTCAGGAGGCTGAGGCTGGAGAATCACTTGAGCCTGGAAGGCAGAGGTTGCAGTATGCTGAGACTGCACCACTGCACTCCAGCCTCGGTGACAGAGTGAGACCCTGTTTGTTAAAAAAAAAAAAAAAAAAATTATACACATACATATACTAATAAAGATGGATGTTACATATTATTTGATTATCTACCTAGCTATATTTCTGTTTTGATGTGTCATTTTTTTGGTCCATGTCAGATGTTAAAATAAATACTAATTTGGGGTAACAAGAGTCTTACAAGCTATTTTTTATGCTAAACTTTAATATATTCATAGAATAATACTTTTTGGTTACATTTCAACTCCAACTATGGTCCCATAATAATTGCTATAAGCTATTGTGGAGAGTTATAAGCACAAATAGGAAGTAGGAAGTCTTATGACAAAATACAATCTCTATGTGAGTCATGTGTTTAAGATAGGAGGTTTAAAAATCCAGCATCAGTGACATATCACCAAAGATAACATTTTCAAGCAGCATTTTGGTTTAACAGGCTACTGTGTAATTTTTACAGAGCACTACCAAAATTAAAGTTTGGTCCATGGGTCTTACCCTATAAACATGAGGAGGATACTCTGAGTTATCAAATTGCTTGCATGTCTCCTGGACTTAAAAAAGGTTTTTTGTTTTTCTGGTTTGATTTTCAAATTCCTATTGTCTGTGTTTCGCTTGCCAGTTTCTGCACATTGGTTTGTGGTTAGTTGGTATTTAAAAAAAAAAAAACAACACTTTGTCACTTCAACAAAATGCCAATGCAATGGAAAAATGTGTCGGGGGTAGTTTTTCTCCAAAATATATGGAGCTAATTCTTGGTAAGAGAGTAGGATTTTTTATAACTGGAAAATTTTAGAGACCTCATGAAAGCAAGGCTAGCCCTGAGGCAAGACAGATCATCTCTGCTCCCTTGACTCTCCTAGCATTTGAAGATCTGACCCCACTTCCTTTCCAGAGGAAACTGCTAACAGCTTAAATGGTTACAGCTGTTAAATGGTTACACTTTGAACAGTGATCACAGCGACTGTTTCACTTCAGTCAGGGCATGAAGGACTGAGGTGAAGGTAAGAAATGTTTCCAGGACTTCCATTCATTAATCCATCTTACTCACCTTCGAAGACTATGGGGCAATTCCTAGTTCCAACACATTCTTTCTCAGTTTACAACTTGACTGGAGTTTCAGTGTTATCAGAGCCGAAGTCTGTTCCATCCTCTTTTTACTTTATGTATTTTCCAAAGTCCAGGATATTTTTTATACCCTAAAATAAAGTGTTATATAATGTAGTATATTAGTCAATGATATGTATTTGGTTTTAGAAGTGTTTCTCAGCTGGGCATGATGGCTCACACCCATAATCCCAGCACTTTAGGAGGCTCAGGAGGGAGGATCACTTGAACTCAGATGTTCAAGATCAGCCTGGGCAACATGATAAAACCGCATCTCTACAACAAATTAGCTGAGTACAGTGATACGCACCTGTAGTCCCAGGTACTTGGGTGGCTGACGTGGGAAGATCACTTGAGCCCAGCAGGTCGAGGTTGCAGTGGGCTGAAATTGTGTTGCTGCACTCCAGCCTTAGTGACAGAGTGAGACCCTAACTCAAAAAATGAAAAGTGTTTCTCATATTTAAGATATCATGACACTGAAATTTAAACATCTCAAAAAGTTGGTTCAGGCCAGGTGCAGTAGCTCACACCTGCAATCCCAGTACTTTGGGAGGCTGAGGTGGGTGGATCACCTGAGGTCAGGAGTTTGAGACCAGCCTGGCCAATATAGCAAAACCCTGTCTCTACTTAAGAAACCAACATATAAGCTGGGCATGGTGGCAGGTACCTGTAGTCCCAGCTACTCAGGAGGCTGAGGCAGGAGAATCGCTTGAACCCAGGGGATGAAGGTTACAGTGAACCAAGATGGTGCCACTGTACAGCATTCCACCCTGGGCAACAGTGAGACTGTAAAAAAAAAAAAAAAAAAGTTGGCGTGTTTGGAAATGGTTTTTCCTTTTTTTTTTTTTTTCTTTTCATAGGCAAGGTCTCACTCTGTCCCCAGGCCATAGTGGTGTGATCTTGGCTCAATACAGCATCAACCTTCCTGGTTCAAGAGATTCTTGTGCCTTAGCCTCCTGAGTAGCTGGGATTATAGGCATGCACCATCACACCCAACTAATTTTTATATTTTTAGTAGAGATAGGGTTTCACCATGTTGCCCAAGCTGTTCTTGAACCCCTGGGCTCAAGCAATCCAATCATCTTGGCCTCCCAAAGTGCTTAGGATTGCAAGACCGCACCCAGCAGAAATGTTTTTTTCTGATGTGAATTGAGACTTTGTAAATGCCATCCATTTTATAATTATTTAACCAAAGATTGACCTATGAAGACCATCTCCTTGCCACTGAACATGCTATGAAATAGAACACACAATTGCTGTGGAAAAGTTTGTTTTTGTTTTTTTTTTTAAGTTAAACAGGAAATAAAACAATATTTTTGGAGGGCATTTTGGGCCATAGCCTCACTCTTATAGATAGAAGATCACACTTGTCTCCCATTAGGAAGAGCTTCAGAAACTATGACACAGAGGATGAAGTCTATCCTCTCGGTAATGACATACAAAGTCCTGATCTGGTCACTGCTTACCTCGCCACTCTCCACTCCCAGGCTTTCCCACCACCACCAGCCTCCCTCCCATGTGTCGGCCATACCAAACCATAAGCAGCTTTTGGTTAACCAGGGAAATCATTGCTAACACTTACTGAGGCCTGACTGCATCCAGATACTGTGCTGTGCACTTTGTTTTATTTCATGCTCATGATGGTAATGTGAGGAACACTGTCATTCTCACCAGGAGGGTTTAAGTGACTTGCCCAAAGTCGTCTAGGTAGAGTTGTAATGCAGGAATAGAAAGCTACAGACAATGCTTAAGTTATAACTAGTAATATGTAATATAAAAGGGATTCACTGTAGATTAACGTAGGTCAAATCACAGGTTTTAGATAACAGACATATAAACATAGTGGAAGTATAATACTTTAGGTGTAGGAGATTTCACTTCCATTTCATACCTGATCTTTTTTGTGAGAGGGTGGGGCAGTTCCATGTTACAGTCAACAGGTACCCACTGGTCATAGCAGTCCCCCAAATCTTCAGCCAGTGAACACATGGTTTTGGGAAAGGGAAAAGAGGCTAAATCAGGGAGAGGATGCTGTGCCTACAACTGGGCCATCATCAGGACAGGATGGAGACAGAAGAAAATAGCTCAGAAATGCTACATAGAGTGTGTGAAATGAAATGAAACAAACACATAAGCCTCTGGTAATTCACAGAAACACCCAGGAAGGCACTAGTTTTCACAAGTCACAGAATTAGAGGTTAAAATTGATCTCATCTTGTTTGAGGAGTGCGTAAGATCCAGCTGATAATCTGGGTTAGTTACTAGGTAGCTCCAAACCAAACTACCTAGTTGCTAGGTAGATGTTTTCATTGTGAGCTCACACAGAGTCAGGCACTCAGCAGGCTGCCTGGGTTTCCATCCTGGCTCTCCCTGGCAGTGAGATTTGGGAACAGTTACTGAAAGTTACTGTACTTCAATTTCTCTATCTGAAAATGGGGATAAGAATTGTCTCTACCTAATGTGACTTTTACAAGAATTAACTGAGATACCACAAATATACTGAAAACACACAAAACTGAAATGTTAGCTATTATTACAGCAAGTTGATTTTTCTTTCTTTTATTTGTTGTTGTTGTTTTTGAGATAGAATCTCACTCTGTCATCCAGGCTGGAGTGCAGTGGTGCAATCTTGACTCACTGCAGCCTCCGCCTCTGGGTTCAAGCAATTCTTCTGCCTCAGCCTCCCAAATAGCCTCCTGAATAGTGCACACCACCATGCCCGGCCAATTTTTGTATTTTCCGTAGAGACTGGGTTTTGCCATGTTGGCCAAGCTGGTCTCCAACTCCGACCCCAAGTGATCCACACACCTCGCCCTCCCAAAGTGCTGGGATTACAGGTGGGCGCCATCATGCTTAGCCACAAGTTAATTTTCACAAATACACTACCTACTATTATTTTTACTTGACTAAGTGAGCATTGTGCATCTTGCAGCTCGTCTTTGCCCCCTTCTTTACCTGGAAGATTTTATTCTCCAACTTCTGTACCTCAGAAAAACCAATAGTTCCTTAATGACTCCACTCCAGAAGCATCATCTCCAAAAAGGCTTTCCTGCTCCCGGATGCGAATGAGGCCTCCATGGTTTGGTGCCTCCATCATTTGGTCACAATGGAGAGCCATAGTGTCAATTACCCACAGCCCTGGGGTAGGGCCTAAGTCTTTGAATCTCCACTGTGGGAGACACAGTGAACATTCATAGGCTGCATGAATGTCCCACAGTTGGGGATTCATTAAATATCTATCTCTGCACAGAAAATTTTTCAAGAGCCCTAAGAACCCTCACTGCCAACGCTTTAACCTCTTTCCTATAATGTAACTGAAACCCTATCATAAAACTGCTCTTCTATAAAAATATTCTAGATTGGCCATCTCCCAATTACAAAGAATTGGGTTTTTATACTTAGAGTATGTGTAGTTATATACCATAGCTACACAAATCTTTGTGGTTGGTTTATCTCTTTAAGTTTACAACCAAAATTAGATACATTTCTGAAACATTCCAGACAATTATATAATTACAACTAAAAGTGATAATGGCCCGCAGTTATTATCACTTACAGAACTTGATAATCTCTCTCTCAGCCCCATAGTAGCACTGAGCTGCTTCAAAACAACTCTAGCCTTGCTAATGACAGCTTGTTTTTCTAATAACAGTTTTTTTTAAATGAATTAATAAGGTGACAATTTTGAGCTTGAAACTGTGGGAGAACTCACTACTTTTTTTTTTTAAGAGACAGGGTCTCACTGTCACCCAAGCTGGAGCGTAATGGTGGGATCATGGCTCACTGCAGCTGTGACCTTCCAGTCTCAAGCAAGCCTCCCACCTCAGCCTCCCAAGTAGCTGGGACTGTGGACATGCGCCACCATGCCCACCTAATTTTTTTTTTTTTTTTTTTTTTTTTTTTTTTTTTTTTTTTTTTGGTAGGGATGAGGTCTCCGTATGTTTCCCAGGCTGGTCTTGAATTTCTGGGCTCAAGTGATCCTCCTGCCTCAGTTTCCCAAAGTGCTGGGATTACAGGTATGAGCCAATATGAAAGTGGCTGACATTACTTTCAAAGTATGAATGGAGGCCGGCCACGGTGGCTCAAGCCTGTAATCCCAGCACTTTGGGAGGCCCAGGCGGGTGGATCACAAGGTCAAGAGATCGAGACCATCCTGGTCAACATGGTGAAACCCCGTCTCTACTAAAAATACAAAAAAGTTAGCTGGGCATGGTGGCGCGTGCCTGTAATCCCAGCTACTCAGGAGGCTGAGGCAGGAGAATCGCCTGAACCCAGGAGGCAGAGGTTGCGGTGAGCCGAGATCGCACCTTTGCACTCCAGCCTGGGTAACAAGAGTGAAACTCCGTCTCAAAAAAAAAAAAAAAAAAACCAAAATATGAATGGACTTAAAAATCAGTAATCTTTATCTTCACTGTTAAAATATTTAACCAAGTATATGTACATATATTGGATTAAGAGGCAGCCAGGCTTGGGAGGCCGAGGCGGGTGGATCACGAGGTCAATAGATCGAGACCATCCTGGTCAACACGGAGAAACCCCGTCTCTACTAAAAATACAAAAAACTAGCTGGGCGTGGTGGCGCGTGCCTGTAATCCCAGCTACTTAGGAGGCTGAGGCAGGAGAATTGCCTGAGCCCAGGAGGCGGAGGTTGCGGTGAGCCGAGATCGCACCATTGCACTCCAGCCTGGGTAACAATAGCGAAACTCCGTCTCAAAAAAAAAAAAAAAAAAAAAAAAAAAAAAAAAAAAAAAAAAAGAGGCAGCCAGGCACAGTGGTTCACACATGTAATCCCAGCATTTGGGAGGCCCAGGCAGGAGGATCACATGAGCCCAGAAGTTTGAGACTAGCCTGAACAATATAGTGAGACCCTGTATGTAAAAATGAAATGAAATAAGAGAAGAACTCAGCTTTGCGCAGTGGCAGTATTGTAGCCAATGAGGTTTATCGGAGGCATGATTATTGCTAATTGAAAACTCTTTCCAATACCCCGCCATGACGGCTTGAAATATAGTCAGCACTGGCAATTTTTGACAATCTCTATGGAGACTGAATTTTAAAAAAAAGAAGAAGAAAGAAACAGAAGAACTGGTTCTGGTCCCAGCTTTGCTAAATGTGTCTCTCTTGATAAGTTACACTGTTTTGCTAGGCCTCAGTCTCGCTGTCTGTATAATGATAATAATAAATGTTGACTGAATGTTCTACACTGCGCTTGCCAAGCACTGTTCTAAAAGCTTTCTCAGTGTTAACTCAGTAAATCCTACCATACAGTCCTATGAATTATTATTACCCCTGTTGTACAGATGAGGAAACTGAAGCAGAGAAAGGTTAGGTAACTTCCCAAGGTTAGCTAATTGGTAGCAGATCTGGGATTCTAATACAAATTGGTCTGGCTCCAGCAATCCCACTATTTTAGCCTTTATGGTGAGATTCTCCAGCTGGGACCAACACTGTCAATTATCTAGTGCAGAATTGCATGACACTCTCATAAGCCTCCTAAGGATGGCTAGGTGGCTGCCCCAGGCCACAGAGAGAGCCTGCCTGCAGGGGAAGCTGTGTGGGTGGGGCAGATGAGTGAGGAGGGCCGGGTGGGAAGGCACCTGCTCTATCAATAATGGCCCAATTGTACGTACACTCACTTTCACTCTGTCCCCATCTCTCCTAGAATTACCAGAGGCTTTCTGACTTTTTCTGAATAAAGACCTTGAGGTGGCTATACTCTTACTGTCTCTTCTCTTGTCCACTTAGTTAGCCAGCATGGTAGGATGTTGAGAGGGTTTGGGTATAGCCTGCATTGGGTTCAGTTTCAGCTGTATGAACTGTGTGATGTTGCTAAGGGTTGAAACCTCTCTAAGCCTTTTTTCTTCAGCTGTGCAACAGAGCCTCACAAAGTTGCTTTAGGGATCAACTAAAATAAAGCGCATAAAACATCTAGCATAGTTCTTGATATTCAATACATTGTTATCTTTTTCCCCCCACTCCTCACTCTGTGATTGAGAAATTAAGAGCATCCCTACTGGACACACCTAGTTAATTTAGTCTAATTCAGTTATCTTCTCTCCTCAGGGATTAATTAAGAATGGTGTGAACCAAAAATAAAATTCTAAGCCCCACAAACCCAACCATCTGAATGTGCTGTAGGACCTTTCCTTAGTTCAGCTACAGGTGGGGTCCTTGTCATATGGCCATGAAATATTAGGCTCACAGACAATTTGAAAAGTGAGAAAAATGGGATTTATTGGGGAAAAAGAGAAACAGGGACTCTGCAAAGCCAGAGTCCTGCTAGTCTAGTATGCTCCCCACCTCACAGATTGAATCCTGGGTACCATGCCCCAGAAGAGGAGAGAGAGGCCAGGCTCCTTCCCTGCAAAGGGCACTAACTTCCTACAGCTCCACCCCAGTGCGTCTTCCTCCTAGTGTGCACTGTTCTGCCAGGGAGCCCTTCCCACCCAGCTGTCTCAAAGGGACTTCTGTCTTGGCCAAGGGACTCATAAAAAAAAAAATTTTTTTTTGACACGGGGTCTCTGCTGCCCAGGCTGGAGTGCAGTGGCACAATCTTGGCTCACTGCACCCTCCACCTCCCAGGTTCAAGTGACTCTCCTACCTCAGCCTCCCAAGTAGCTGGGATCACAGGCATATATCACCACACTTGACGGATTTTTGTATTTTTAATAGAGACAGGATTTCACCATGTTGGCCAGGGTGGTCTCAAACTCCCGGCCTCAAATGATCTGCCCACCTTGGCCTCCCAAAGTGCTGGGATTACAGGCATGAGCCACTGCGCCCAGCCAGGACCGATAAAATTTAACCTGAGAGGCTGGTTCAGGCCATGACTGGACGTGGGGGTCATATACCCCTCATTATACCTGTCAGCATTTAACATTAACACATACATTAACTCTGATTAGAATCATTTACAACTTGTTCTCTCTATGATAAAACTTTGGTATCCACAACCTCTTACTGCAATTCAGTCATTGTCTTTTCTATTGCTTCCAGGTTTTTTGTTTGTTTGTTTGTTTTTGTTTTCTAAAAGCAGAGTCTTATTCTGTAGCCAGGCTCCATGCTGGAGTGCAGGGGCGCGATCTCGCCTCACAGAAACCTCCCCCTCCCGGGTTCAAGCAATTCTTCTGCCTCAATCTCCTGAGTAGCTGGGACTACAGGTGTGCACCACCATGCCCAGCTAATTTTTGTATTTTTAGTAGAGGTGGGGTTTCACCACGTTGGCCAGGATGGTCTCAATCTCTTGACCTCATGATCAGCCCACCTGGCCTCCCAAAGTGCTGGTATTACAGGTGTAAGCCACTGCGCCCAGCAACTTTTTTTTTTCTTTTCTTTTTTCTTTTTCTTTTTTTGAGATAGAGTCTCACTCTGTAGCCCAGACTGGAGTGTAGTGGCATGATCTTGGCTCACTGCAATCTCTACCTCCCAGGTCCTGATTCAAGCAATTCTCCTGCCTCAGCCTCCCGAGTAGCTGGGATTACAGGCATGTGCCACCATGCCCAGCTAATTTTTTTATTTTTAGTAGAGACAGGGTTTCACCATGTTGGCCAGGCTGGTCTTGAACTCCTGACATTGTGATTCACCTGCCTTGGCCTCCCAGAGTGCTAGGATTACAGGCATGAGCCACTGTGCCCGGCCTGCTCCCAGGTCTTGAGAAAAACTCAACCAATATTCAACCAGACAATTTTTTAATCTACCTATAAACTGGAACCCCTACCCACCACTTCAAGTTCACCTGCCTTTCTGGACTAACCCAGTGTAATTCTTTCTTTCTTTTTTTTTTTTTTTTGAAACGGAGTCTCACACTGTTGCCCAGGCTGGAGTGCAGTGGTGTGATCTCGGCTCACTGCTCTCAAGGAGATCAAGCCCAGGAGATGAAGGTTGCAGTGAACTCTGATTGCAGTATTGCATTCCAGCCTGGACAACGGAGTGAGACTCTATCCCCACCCCCTCACAAAAACCAATTCTGTGATAAACCATTGTTTTGTGTGTTGTATTATTCTGTCTTTTCATGTAACATAAAAACATGATGTGGTAAAATACGGTCATTTCCTTCCATTTTTACTCTTAGAGATTAACGATGTACTTCTAATATCATTGACTGCTTCCTAATAACCAGTGAAGGGTATATGTTTCATGATTTGTTTCATATAATTTATTTATATTTCACCTGTTACACAATAAATTTGAGGCATATACTTATGAAAAAGAAAATCTCTTCGGGCTCAGCTTTTTCCATTGGTAAGGTGGGTGTAAATGAAATGCAGGTTGGTTGTTCAACACATGTGCAGTCCAACAAGAGCAAGTCCTGATATTAAAAAAGTGAATTTACTGCCGGACGCGGTGGCTCACACCCATAATCCCAGCACTTTGGGAGGCCGAGGCGGGTGGATCACGAGGTAAAGAGATCAAGACCATCCTGGTCAACATGGTGAAACCCCGTCTCTACTAAAAATACAAAAAATTAGCTGGGCATGGTGGCGTGTGCCTGTAATCCCAGCTACTCAGGAGGCTGAGGCAGGAGAATTGCTTGAACCCAGGAGGCGGAGGTTGCGGTGAGCCGAGATTTCGCCATTGCACTTCAGCTTGGATAACAAGGGTGAAACTCCATCTCAAAAAGAAAAAAAAAAAGTGAATTTATTGCAAAGGTTCTCTGCCACCCGGGTTCAAGTGATTCTCCTGCCTCAGCCTCTCAAGTAACTAGGATTACAGGTGCCCACCACCATGCCTGGCTAATTTTTATATTTTTAGTAGAGATGGGGTTTCGCCATGTTGGCCAGGCTGGTCTCAAACTCCTGACCTCAGGTCATCCACCCGCCTTGGCCTCCCCAAGTGCTAGGGTTACAGGCATGAGCCACTACACCCAACTTGAACCAATGTATTTCTTAAATGGTTTTGAAGTCTCATGTCTCCCTAAAATGTATAAAACCAAGCTTTCCTGCGACCACCTTGGGCACATGGTCTCAGAATCTCCTGAGGGCTGTGTCACAGGCCATGGTCACTCATATTTGGCTCAGAATAAATCTCTTTAAATATTTTACAGAGTTTGCCTCTTTTTGTCGACAGTGGAAAGAAACTAACTGTTAGGGGTTTTATGCCGGGTCATTTCATACATATAACCTTCTCCTACTGGGAAGAACTGACCCTGAGTTTGAATCTAGATTCGGTCGTCGGTATGACCTTAGATAAATTATTTGATCTCTTTAGGTTTAGTTTTTTCACAGGTGAAGTGGGTGTAAACGAAATGCAGGCTGGTTGCCTGTCACATGTACCGTCCAACAGGAGCAAGGCCTGATATTTAAAAAGTGAATTTACTGCAAAGCTAGTGTGAACCCCAAAAATCTGAGACAGGTCCCAGTTAATTTAGAAAGTTTATTTTGCCAGAGTTGAGGATGTGTACCCATGACACAGCCTCAGGAAGTCCTGGCGACGTGTGCCCAGGGTGATCAGAGCACAGTTCGGTTTTATACATGCTAGGGAGACATAAGACCTCAATCAACATATGCAGATGAACTCCGGTTCGGTCTGGAAACGGGGGAAGACTCAAAGCGGGGAGAGGGCCTACAGGTCATAGGTAGGAAAGAGACAAATGGCATTCTTTGGAGTTTCTGATTATCCTCTCCAAAAGAGGCAATCAGATAGGCATTTATCTCAGGGAGCAAAAGGGCCTAAGCAGTTCCCGGCTTGACTTTTCCCTTTACCCTAATGATCTGGGGGTCGTGTAATTTATTTTCCTTTCACACTAGCTTGGGGAGGGGCATACAGTGTCCTGCCTTCAAATGTGCTGCTTCCCCTCTGGAGCAGAAAGGAGACAGTTTGACAAAGTAAGAAGGGCAAGGGTAGGGGGTCCTACTGCTAGTTTGGTGCCTTATTTACCAGCCAGTCGAGCTGGCACCTTCCTGGGCAGAAGTTGCAAAAGTGGCCAAGTAGGAAAAGGGCGTGCTTTTGCTGTGTCCTCCTGGTGGATGAGTGTCCCAAGGCAACCCTCTGGAGGTGAACGTTCCATGGTGGGCATGCCTTGGTCTGCAAATCTGTCAACCCTCAAGGAGAGATGTGTCATGGAGCACACAGAAGAACTTGTCTGCAGGGAGTGTCTGGTGAGGAGGAGGTGAAGGTTGGATTTGCATTTCTGAAGGGCTAAGCAGAAAATAGACAACAGGGGGAAAAGGGGAGAGAAGATGAGTCATTTGGGGGTCCTCAGTTACATGCAGACTCATAATATCAGCTGACCTCATAGGACTGCTGTGAGAATTAAATGAGATAATGCATGCAAAATGCCTGGCATATGTTAGAATTCAATAAATGGTGCTACAGTTGTCATTATTCCTCTTCAGGGTTCCTGAGCATCCCTAGCCTCGGTAGAAGCTTCCTGGCCTCATCAGCTTTCCAGGCACCCTACTAACAGGTTCAAAATCACAGACTTAAATATACCAGTGGGATGCAGGATCTGCTTCACAAGCAATCACTTATAAGCATCCCAGCTCAGAACATGTCATCACCTCAGGAGTGACATCCTAACACAGCCCCTTCCCTCGTCCTTCCACCAAAAACCTATGTTTGGAGCTGCTTCTGCAGAATTAGGAGCAGAACCTGATCAGTCATGAGCAGAAGGACCTAAAAATTCTTACAAAGCCTCTTGGTTCAGTGCATCCACGCCCACTCAGTCATGACCTAAAAATAGTTTTTCTCTAGGGAGAGACCTAGCGAGAGATGTGTGTATGTCATGTCGCAGTGACAGAATGAGAGCTCGGATTGCTAGGGGGTTCTCAGGATCTGAATTCCTCCCCCACTACTCTCCCACCAGGTCCCGAGGGCAGGCACAGCTGTATTAGCACAGCACGGCCTCCTCCTCCCCCTCCTTCATAAAAAGCACCCCCACACACCTGAAACACCAGGTTCACCAACAACTACACCCCATCCTCCAAATGCACCACCCTCATCCCTGTACCTGATCCTCATTTGACAGGTTATCTCAGTGGAGAGGTACAGCCTCCATCCCTGGCCAAATCCCGCACCTCTTGGGGACATCTCAATGCCTAAACAGACTTAAACCATTCAACTTTACAAACTGCATTGGATTCATCCTTCCATTTCTCAGCAGACTTCAATGTTGAACACACCCATAGCCCAACCCAACTGGGTCCACTAGACTATAAGCACCCTGAGGACAGAGCCCATGTCCATCTTGCCACACCCACTCCTTAGTGACCACCATAATGCAGGGCACAAAGTGAGCCTCAATAAATATTTGCTCAATGAATGATAAGCAAATAAATTCTGATTTTAGAGGAGGGGAAGTCTTTCCCTGTTACAGAATCACCGGATTAATGCATATACTCCAGAACTATGCTGTTCAATATGGTTATCACTAGCCACATTTGGCCATTTAGATGTTAAAAGAAATCAAAATTAAAATCTACTATATGATCTAGCCATTCTATTTTTAGGTATTTGCCCAAGAAAAGTTAAAGCATGTGTCCCAAGATTCGTATAATGATGTTCATAGCAACTTTATTCACAATGGCTACAAACTGGGAAAAGTATTTATCCACAGACGAATGGATAAACAAATCATAGCATATCCATACAATGGAATACTTCTGGGTAATAAGAAGGAATGAATTACTGATAAATACAATAACAGATGAATCTGAAAATAATTACACTGAGCAAAAGGGACAGACAAAAAAGAGTAAATACCGTAGGATTCCACTTACATAAAATTCCTAAAGACACTCAGCATCATAAGACGGGGTAAGAGCAAAATTCTAAAAATTGCAAACTATCATGACTGAAAGCAGGTCAGTAGTTGTCTGGGGATGGGTGGGGGCAGGGAAGGGCAGGAGGGAAGGATTGCAAAGATGCAGGAAGAAATTTCTGTTCACTGTCCTGATTGTGGTGACAGTTTCACAGGTGTGTATTCACATACCAAAACTTACCAAACTGTACCTGTTAAATATGTGCAGAGCATGATACGTCAATTACATCTCAATTTAAAACAAGAGTTAAAAACATTCAGTAAGTTTAGAAATTCAGTTCCTACGTCACGCAGCCACATTTCAAGCACCCAGTAGTCACATGTGATTAGCAGCCACCATATTGCAACCGCACAGGTACAGCACGTTAACATTATTGTAGAAAGTTCTGTTGAACAGCACTGCTCTAGAATCATAGAAAAACAGAGGGGTAAGGGCCTCGGAAGCTATGTGCACAATCCTCCACAAAGCATAAATCTGCAAAAGTACAAGAATCCTGGGCTGTCCCTGGGACCCCACACCCACACAGGCCTCGGGCCACACTATGCTCAGCTCCAGTGGGGCTCACCCGGCTGCTTGGGCTCTCAGTTCCACCTGCTCTGTGCTCCATCGTCCTCCGTTTTCCACCTTCCCTCTTCTGACCTCTCCCATGCTGGAGGAACAACAAACTAGGCCACCCTGACCCTGAGTCTATGGCACTGCCCTGCTCCCGCCCCTCCTCTCACAGGCAAAATCCCTTTCACCCATTGCATTAGTTTGTTCTCACATTGCTATAAAGAAATACCTAACACTGGGTAATTTATAAAGAAAAGAGGTTTTTTGTTTGTTTGTTTTGAGATGGAGTCTCACTCTTGGCGCTCAGGCTGGCATGCAGCGGCGTGATCTCAGCCCACTGCAACCTCCACTTCCTGGGTTCAAGCGATTCTCCTGCCTCAGCCTTCCAAGTAGCTGGGATTACAGGTACCTGCCACCATACTTGGCAAATTTTTTTTTTTTTTTTCAGTAGAGGTGGGGTTTCCCTATGTTGGCCAGGCTAGTCTCGAACTCCTGACTTCAAATGATCTGCCTGCCTCAGCCTCCCAAAGTGCTGGGATTACAGGTGTGAGCCACCTTGCCTGGCCAAGAAAAAAGGGTTAATTAGCTCACAGTCTGCAGGTTGTACAGGAAGCATGGCAGCATCTGCTTCTGGAGAGGCCCCAGGGAGCTTCCAATCCTAGTGGAAGTGGAAGTGGAAGCAGGTGCATCACATGGCCAGAGCGGGAGGAAGAGAGAAGCCAGTAGTGGCTCAGTCCTAGTCCACTAAAAGCTCAAAAGCAGAGAAGTTATCAGTGCAGCCCTCAGTCTGTGGTCAAAGGCCTGGGAGCCCCAGGTAGGCCACTGGTCCCCGAGTCCAAGGCCAAAGAACCTGGAGTCTGATGTCCAAGGGCAGGAGGAGCCACAGGAGAAAGATGGAAGGCAGACGACTCAGCAAGCCAGCCCATCCCGCCTTCCTCTGCCTGCTTTGTTATGGCAGCACTGGCAGCTGATTGGATGGTGCTCAACCCCATTGAGGGTGAGTCTGCCTCTCCCAGTCCAGTGACTCAAATGTCAGTCTCCTCTGGCAACACCCTCACAGACACACCCAGAAATCATACGTTACCAGCCATCTAGGCATCCCTCAATCCAGTCGAGACACCTGATGTTAACCATCACATTCATTGATTTATTACACTTTGGATTTCATTGTCTCCACTTGACCAGCAAATTCCTGCCTGAGGTCATCAGTGCTATTCCCAGTGACATAGCCACTGGACATGTTTCAGCCCTTTAAGTTACTAGATTTATTTATTTTTTTTAATTTTCAATATGTAAACCTTCATACAGTCCAAAAATCAAAGCAATCTAAAAAGGTAATGAATATCTCATCCTCCTGTGCCTCGCTGTCTGTCCCCCAGTAAGTAACCACTTGTAGTAGCTTCTTGGATGACTTCTTCCAGAGTTTGCATTCCCAAGCCTCTTCTCCGCCCATACTCACACAAAGGAAAGTGCAACACACACACCTCCTGCCAGCAGCTTTGCCCTGTTCAGTCCAGAACCTATCTCAGCCTTTCCCAGGGCAGGACTGGCAGAGCTGCCCGCGGCTCCTGTACAGCTGAGTTGTCACCATCCCTGACTGTTCTGAGCCTGTGACCAAGGCATTCTAGAGACCCCTCCTTGCTTCAGTGTGCATGCTCTCCTGGCTCTCCTCTCGCCTCTCTGACCACCTCATCTAGCTCCCCCTCCTCCTCCTGCTCCCTAAATGTTGGAGCCCTCCAGAGCCCCATCTTTTCTTCGCATGCCCATGCTCATCTGGGGAGGCTCAGACCTTCCTGGTGAGGGCCCCTAGGGAAGGCAGTAGCAGAAGGAGTGAGACTGTTTTCATCAAGTCCAAGCTATGTGAGTTGCCAGGGAGCCATCTGACTCCACTGTTGCCACCATGGGCATTTTCACAGCTGCCAGAAGGAGAACCCGAGATGGAAGAACTGCAGAACAAGGCCACAGTTTGTTCTTTTATGGGCATCCTTACAGATTCCTGTATTCCCAGATTTGGAAAAGCAGGACCTTTGCTTTCCTGCTAATCAGAACAGCAAAAGTAACTAAGTAAAAAAAAGAATCACAGAAAGGGGTCAGCATGGTGGCTCAAGCCTGAAATCCCAAAGCTTTGGGGGGCCGAGGTGAGTGGACTACCGGAGGTCAGGAGTTCGGTGGTGGTGGTGATGCCACTGGTGGTAATGGTGGCGGCAGTGGTGGTGGTGGTGATGGTAGCAGTGGTGATGATAGTGATGGTGGCGGTGATGGTGTAGTGGTCATGGGAATGATGGTGGGAAAGGTTTTGGCGATGGTGGTGGTTGTGCTGGTGGTGATGGTGGTGGTGATGATGGTGGTGGCAGTGGTGTTGGTGATGATGGCGGTGGTGGTGGTGGTGATGGTGGTGATAGTTGTAGATGTCAACTGGGAATACAAGGCAAGAGCAGCAGCTGTGACTGGGCTTGATGTGGATCAGCCTCTGGGCTGCCTTAGACAAGCTCCCTCAGTCCTACATTTACACAGTGGGCTGCTGAGTAATACACTAATTCAATGTGACCAGCACATGACAAGTACTCAGTAACTACCTGTTTTGCCTCTGCTCCTAACCCTCCCCATTTCCCAAGTATTCCTCCCCCAGCGAGGGCTAGCCGTGCTGGTGGCCAGGTGGGCCTGTGGAAGCTGAGCGTTGCCAGTGACTTTGTACCCTCTGCTGTCGTGCTTGCATCTCTAGCTGGGGAAGCTGAAGCCCTAGGGTACCACTTAATCTTAGCAACAATTAAGGGTGAGTGTTCTTCACTTTGGATGCAGTTATTCTTCATAAACCAATGAAAAAATAAATATTCCAGAAATTCCCAAATTATAGAAAAAATTCTATACAATAAACAGAAGACAGCAAAACCAAAAAGGATATATCTAATATCTAATCTAATCTATCATATCTAATAAATTCTAAAAATGTGGAAGAATTGATGAGGAAAAATGAAAGTTGATTCATATCTTTCACTTCATGCCACCACAAATTCTAGAGTCCGATATCCTGTGGAACAGTGTAAAAGACTAAGTAAGGGAGGCATCAGAGAGCATTTTGGAGCAGCCAGGTACAGTGGCTCTCAACTCTAATCCAAGCACTTAGGGAGACTGAGGAGGGAGGACTACTTGAGGCCAGGAGTTGGAGTCCTGCCTAGGCAACATAGTGAGATCTACAAAAAAATTTTTTTGAAATTAAGTCTTGCTCTTGTCCCCCAGGCTGTAGAGCAATGGCACAATCTCTGCTCACTGCAACCTCCACCTCCTGGGTTCAAGCCATTCTCCTGCCTCCGCCTTCCGAGGAGCTGGGATTACAGGTGCCTGCCTCCATACCCAGCTAATTTTTGCATTTGTAGTAAAGACGGGTTTTACCATGTTGGCCAGGCTGTTCTCGAACTCTGCCTGCCTTTGCCTCCCAAAGTGCTGGGATTACAGGCATGAGCCACCACGCTCGTCTGAGATCTACAAAATTTTTAAACTTAGCTTGCCATGCCTGTAGTCCTAGCTACTCAGGAGACTGAGGCAGGAGGATCACTTGAGTCCAGGAGGTTGAGGCTGCAGTGAACTATATATGGAGTACTGCTGAACTCCAGCCTGGTTGACAGAGTGAGTCTCTATCTCAAAAAATATATAAATAAAAATTTGAAGCCAGGTGCGGTGGCTCAAGCCTGTAATCCCAGCACTTTGGGAGGCCGAGGCGGGTGGATCACAAGGTCAAGAGATCGAGACCATCCTGGTCAACGTGGTGAAACCCCGTCTCTACTAAAAATACAAAAATTAGCTGGGCATGGTGGCTCGTGCCTGTAATCCCAGCTACTCAGGAGGCTGAGACAGGAGAATTGCCTGAGCCCAGGAGGCGGAGGTTGCGGTGAGCCGAGATCGTGCCATTGCACTCCAGCCTGGGTAACAAGAGTGAAACTCTGTCTCAAAAAAAAAAAAAAAAAAAAAAGGAAAGTTTTGCTCAAATACATAGGAAAAAAAATCTGCATATGATGTCCTTGTTTTGGAAATACACAGCATGCATTTGTCTCTGTTGTTTACAGCTGTATGGGTCCTGAGAGCACCTCACAGTAGGTGTTCAATAAATATTTTCTTCAATGAATAAATTACCATCATTAACGTTTGATAATTACTGTAATAAAGGAAGGGATTTATTTTTGTCTAATTATATTCCAAATTTATTTGACCATGGAACGCCTTCAGAAAAGTTTTAACATCCAAAAAAGTAAGAGAAAATCAGTTTGGAAAAGACTCTTTAGAAGAAAACAAATTTATCAATCACAACTTGGGAAAAAATACGTGTAATACTATGGGTAATAGAAAAAAATTTAGAGTTAAAAATGGAAAACCGTAACAACAAGAACATTCAAGTATATTTCAAAATAAAATAATAAAAATTAAGATTAAAAAATAGGCTGGGCCTGATGGCTCACGCCTGTAATTTCAGCACATTGGGAGGCTGAGGTGGGTCGATTATTTGAGGTCAAAAGTTCGAGACCAACATGGCCAACATGGTGAAACCCCGTTTCTACTAAAAATAGAAAAATTAGCCAGGCATCATGGCTGGGCGCCTGTAGTCCCGACCACTCTTTAGACTGAGGCACGAGAATCACTGGAACCCAGGAGCCGCAGGTTGCTGTGACCCGAGATTAAAAAATATAGAGATCAAATCAACAAGCTCTTTCAAACATCCCGTTTTAAAAGTCTACCACTGAATGATTTAGGAACGCACTTTGACGCGTTCTTGGGTGGCT
Organism: Saimiri boliviensis; assembly: GCF_048565385.1. Lineage (NCBI taxonomy): Eukaryota > Metazoa > Chordata > Mammalia > Primates > Cebidae > Saimiri > Saimiri boliviensis. The sequence goes on from NC_133450.1 coordinate 80,809,103, forward strand.
GTCAATTTGTGCAGTCTTTCTGGAGAACAATCTAGCAACATTCATAAAACAGGGCATTAAAATAGTTGTATCCTTTGGTCAAATTATGCCTCTTATGAAAATTTTCCCCAGGGAAGTATTAAAAGTTAATTGCAAAAACCGCAATTACTTTTGCAGCAACCTAATAATTCAAGGTCGGAAAAAAACAAGTTTGCTTAGGGCAAGAACGCTCGGGGAGAGTAGAGGGAGGGACGCCCTCTAGTGGGGAGAATCTGAATTACCTGAAGGTGTTTGGGGTGTGTTTTGTTTTTGTTTTTTGCAGCCTAAGCCTAGTTTCCTTCTTTCCCAAGATTCCAATTTCTTCCCTTACTCTTGCCTAATTCTACTGGTTAGAAATCCCACTCTACCCTTCCATCTGTAGCTTTTTAAAACTTTATAACTGAAGTGTTAAATGTATTTTTAAAATTTATTTTAAATATATTCCCAATCTCTGGCTTCATTCTCCAAGCCTAAATGTACCATTATCCTAACATCTAGCATTATAAAACGTTTTGCCTGTTTTGGCCTTTATATATTATTATGATTATTTTATACCTGGCTTCGTTTGTCCAACATTATGTTAATAAAATCCATCCATCCATATTGTTGCCGTATGTAGCTGAAGGTTCTGTCGGATTGTTTGTTTTTCCGTGAGATATTTCACTGCATCAATATACTACCATTTATTTTTCTAGCCTATTCTTCGTGGCCATTTGAATTGTTTCCAGTTCTTGCTGTTACCCGCCAATAATGGTGTTATAAGCAATCTTGTATGCTACTTAGCGTCCATGTACTCACATTTTTGTTGGACATACACCAAGGAGTGAAGTTGCTTTGACATAGAATATACCTATGCTTTAACTTTTTTCTAGGTAATGCCAAACAATTTTTCAAAGTTGTACCCATCTGCACTTTCTCCAGCAGTGCATGAAAGTACCCAATGCCCCCTATTTTTGCCAGCTTGGCAGGCTGCAGTGCTGGGCATCTCTTTGTAGTTTTATTTTACATATTTCCCTAAGGCAAATTGAAAAGAACGAAGTTGGGGGTTCGCTCTCTAGTGGGTAAAATCTGAATTACCTGAAAGATTCTTTCAAGCGTATACGGGCTTCCTGGGCTTTCCTCCACCTTCTCCTCCACCAGGAGTCACGAGAATAAAAAGTTGAACATCTTTCATTCATTTATTGTCCATTTGATATTCTCTTTTAGAAACTGCCCCTTTAAGGTCAGGCGCGGTGGCTCACATCTGTAATCCAGCACTTTGGGAGGTCGAGGCAGGTGAATCACGAGGTCCGGAGTTCGACACAAGCCTAGCCAACATGGTGAAACCCCGTCTCTACTAAAAATACAAAAATTAGCCAGGCACGATGGTAGGCGCCGGTAATCCTAGCTACTCGGGAGGCTGAGGCAGGAGAATTGCTTGAAGCCTGGCAGCAGAAGTTGCAAGAGCCAAGATGGCGCTACTGCATTATAAAAAATAAAGAAAAGAAACTGCCCCTTGAAGCCTCTTGCTTATTTTTCTACTGTTTTTCTTTTTTCCTTTTCTTGGGGAAGGGGGGGACAAAGTTTCACTCTTATTGCCCAGGCTGGAGTGCAATGGCGCCTTCTCGGCTCACTACAACTTAATCTCCTGGGTTCAAGCAAATTCTGTCTCAGGATCCGAGTAGCTGGGATAGCAAGCATCTGCCGCCACGCCGGGCTAATTTTTGCATGTTTAGTAGAGACAGGGTTTCACCACATTGGCCAGGCTGGTGTCCAATTCCCGACCTCGTGATCCGCCCTACTCCGCCTCCCAAAGTGCTGGGATTACAGGTGTGAGCCACCGCACCCGGCATTTCTACTGCTTTTTAACAGCTCAATCGCTAAGATTTTTTACATTACATTGTAAGAGTTCTTGATAGATTCTGACAAGAGCGCTTTATCAGTTACACGTGTTTCTGCACCACCTGTGTAACTGATAAGCCTTTCGCCCTGTAACTCTTAAATCACCTTTAATTCAAACTGATTTTCACCTGTGTAAACTCGAGGCTCAATCCAACTTCAATTTAGTCATATTCAAATCCACCAGGAGATGGCGCCCTAGGCTTGTGTGTGAGCCTTTCAGGCTCTGCCTGAATTTAAACCTCCCAAAGTATTTTGCAAGGGATGCTAAAGCGATATTAAACTTTCAACCACTATGGCCGGGCTCCGTGGCTCAAGCCTGTAATCCCAGCACTTTGGGAGGCCGAGGCGGGTGGATCACGAGGTCAAGATATCGAGACAGTCCTGGTCAACATGGTGAAACCCCGTCTCTACTGGTGGCGCGTGCCTGTAATCCCAGCTACTCAGGAGGCTGAGGCAGGAGAATTGCTTGAACCCAGGAGGCGGAGGTTGCGGTGAGCCGAGATCGCGCCATTGCACTCCAGCCTGGGTAACAAGAGCGAAACTCCGTCTAAAAAAAAAAAAAAAAACTTTCAACCACTATAAACAGAGAGTGTACAGCTAGAGCTGGACTGCTTGGCGAGAACATCATATTAACTTTTTTTTTTTTTTAACGGAGTTTTTCTCTGTAGCTAGGCTAGAGTACAGTGGCACAATCTCTGCTCCCTGCAACCTCCACTTCCTGGGTTCAAGCGATTCTCTTGCCTCAGCTCCCGAGTAGCTGGGATTACAGGCGTCTGCCGCCGTGCCTGGCTAATTTTTGCATTTTTAGTAGAGAAGAGGTTTCACCACGTTGGCCAGGCTGGTTTCGAATTCCTGACCTCGTGATCCGCCCTACTCGGCCTCCCAAAGTGCTGGGATTACAGGTGTGAGCCACCCGGCATTTCTACTGATTTTTTTAACAGCTCAATCGCTAAGATTTCTTATATTAAATTGTAAGAGTTCTTTATAGACTCTGACAAAAGCGCTTCACCAGTTTCACGTGTTTCTGCACATACCTTTCCATCTATAACTCTTAAATCACCTTTAACTCTTTTTTTTGAGACGGAGTTTCGCTCTTGTTACCCAGGCTGGAGTGCAATGGCGCGATCTCGGCTCACCGCAACCTCCGCCTCCTGGGTTCAAGCAATTCTCCTGCCTCAGCCTCCTGAGTAGCTGGGATTACAGGCACGTGCCACCATGCCCAGCTAATTTTTTTGTATTTTTAGTAGAGACGGGGTTTCACCATGTTGACCAGGATGGTCTCGATCTCCTGACCTCGTGATCCACCCTCCTCGGCTTCCCAAAGTGCTGGGATTACAGGCTTGAGCCACCGCGCCCGGCCCACCTTTAACTCTTTAAGCTGATTTTCACCTGTGTAAACACGAGGCTCAATCCAACTTCAATTTTGTCATATTCAAAATTGACCAGGAGATGGCGCTCTAGCGTTGCGTGTGTGCCTTACAGGCTGTGCCGGAATCTATACTTCCCAAAGCATTTTGCAAGGGATGCTAAAAAGATATTAAACTTTCAACCGCTATAAACAGATAGTATACAGCTTCAGATGGGCCTCCTGGTGAGAACAACATATTAATTTCTTCTTTTTTTTTTTTTTTTTTTTTTTTTTTGAGATGGCGTTTTGCTCTGTGGCTCAGGCTAGAAAGCAGTGGCACAATCTCTGCTCCCTGCAACCTCCACCTTCTGGGTTCAAGTGATTCTCCTGCCTCAGCTCCCGAGTAGCTGGGATTACAAGCATCTGCCACCACGCCGGGCTAATTTTTGTATGTTTAGTAGAGACAGGGTTTCACTACATTAGCCAGGCTGGTGTCCAATTCCCGACCTCGTGATCTGCCTTATTCTGCCTCCCAAAGTGCTGGGATTACAGGTGTGAGCCACCGCACCCAGCATTTCTACTGCTTTTTAACAGCTCAATCGCTAAGATTTTTTACATTACATTGTAAGAGTTCTTGATAGATTCTGACAAGAGCGCTTTATCAGTTACACGTGTTTCTGCACCACCCGTGTAACTGATAGGCCTTTCGCCCTGTAACTCTTAAATCACCTTTAACTCAAACTGATTTTCACCTGTGTAAACACAGGCTCAATCCAACTTCAATTTTGTCATATTCAAATCCACCAGGAGATGGCGCCCTAGGCTGGTGTGTGAGCCTTTCAGGCTCTGCCTGAATTTAAACCTCCCAAAGTATTTTGCAAGGGATGCTAATGAGGTATTAAACTTTCAACCACTATAAACAGAGAGTGTACAGCTAGAGCTGGACTGCTTGGCGAGAACATCATATTAACTTTTTTTTTTTTTTTGACGGAGTTTTGCTCTGCGGCTAGACTAGCGTACAGTGGCACAATCTCTGCTCCCTGCAACCTCCACTTCCTGGGTTCAAGCGATTCTCTTGCCTCAGCTCCCTAGTAGCTGGGATTATAGGCGTCTGCCACCGCGCCCGGCTAATTTTTGTATGTTTAGTAGAGATGGAGTTTCACCACATTGGCCAGGCTGGTGTCCAACTCCTGACCTCGTGATCCGCCTTACTCAGCCTCCCACAGTGCTGGGATTACAGGTGTGAGCCACCGCACCTGGCATTTCTACTGATTTTTTAACAGCTCGATCACTAAGATTTTTTATATTAAATTGTAAGAGCTTTTTATAGATTCTGACAAAAGCGTTTTATCAGTTACAAGTGTTTCTGCACAAACCTTTCCACCTATAACTCTTAAATCACCTTAAACTCGTAAACTGATTTTCACCTGTGTAAACACGAGGCTCAATCCAACTTCAATTTTGTCATATTCAAAATTGACCAGGAGATGGCGCCCTAGGCTTGTGTGTGAGCCTTACAGGCTGTGCCTGAATTTAGACTAAACCTCGCAAAGTATTTTGCAAGGGATGCCAAAGAGATGTTCAACTTTCAACCACTATAAACAGAGAGTATGCAGCTAGAGCTGGGCCTCTTGGTGAGAACAACATATTAACTTTTTCCTTCTTGAGACGGAATTTTGCTCTGTGGCTCAGGCTAGAATGTAGTGGCACAATCTCTGCTCCCTGCAACCTCCACCTCCTGAGTTCATTTGATTCTCCTGCCTCAGCCTCGCGCGTAGCTGAGATTACAGGCATCTCCCACCATGCCTGGCTAATTTTTCTATTTTTAGTAGAGACGAGGTTTCACCAGCTTGGCCAGGCTGGTCTCGAACTCCTGACCTGGTGATCAGCCCGCCCTGGTCTCCCAACGTGCTGGAGTACAGGTGTGAGCCACTGCGCACAGCCTTTCTACTGGTGTTTTTTAACAGCCTAATTGCTATTTTTTTATATTAAATTATAAGAGTTCTTTATAGATTTTGATAGATTTTGACAAGAGCACTTTATCAGTAACACGTTTTGGCACATGTGTAACTGATCAATGTTTCGACCTATAACTCTTAAATCACCTTTAACTCGTAAATTGATTTTCACCAGTGGGAACAGGACACTCAAGCCAACTTCAGTATTTTCATATTCAAGATTGAGCAGGGATGGCGCTCTAGCCTTGGTTGTGAGCCCTCCACAGGCCGTGGTTGAATTTAAACTAAACCTCCCAAAATATTTTGCAAGGGATGCTAAAGAGACAGTAAACTCTCAACCACTATAAGCAGATAGTATACAGCTAGAGCTGGGCCTCTTGGTGAGAACATCGTATTAATCATTTAGGAGGAAGTGACTGCTCAAAATAAGGAAATAAAAAGATCTTTATCACAAGGCAGGAGGCTGGGGTGAGGTTGCTCAGAAACGGGTGAGGATCGAGTTAGAATCCATGGAAACGTCCTCTGAGAAGTAACCTGGGCACCGATTAATAAAGGGAGGAACCACCGCACAGGCCCTGGGACAGCTGTTCACTGTTTCCAGGGCATCCGCCAGCGCAGGGTCTCAGGAGAGGGTAGAACGGGGCTTTGGTATTTTTCCACCTGCCTTTTCTCAGTACTCTTTTTGGTTTTGTTTTCATTCATTATATTTTGTGACGGCTTAAAATTTCCATTCTCCAAGCGCCTCCCCTCCTCCTGCCTTTGTTGAATGAATGAATGGATAGCAAGGTCTTAGCCTTCTTGAGCTTCAAAAACCAGTGCACATAAACCCACACTCAAAGGAAGACCCCACGGGAGAGCCCTACGTGTAGAGGAGGCTCCTTCAGGAGGGGGCCCGGGAGGGGCCTGGTGGGCTGGGCTGGGCTGTGCTTATGAGAGAAAGGGAAGGTACCTGTGGCCGAGGGACAGGAATGAGGGGCCGAGGCACGCTGGGGGCATGGTGGGAATTCGACCCCTTTTCTCCAGCCTTCGCAAGCACCCAGCAGGAGCCACTACGTGGACATCGTGAGTGGTTCATCAGCAAGAACACAGGAACATCGAGCCACAGATTCCACTCATTTCCTGGGGTAGCCAAGACGTGGGTTTTACTGCTGTGAGTCACCACCTAATGCCTCCAAGGCCTAGTGCAAAGAGGAGCACAAGCGGAATGTAGTGAATGACGTCACTACTGCTGTTCATTCTCATTGTCCAAAAATGGCTCCGGGCTGAGTTGCATCCTCGAAGTTCTCCTCTGTTTTACCTCGGTTCAGACCCAGTGCAGGCCCCCTGCAGCCCAGGGGGATAAAGAGATGCCTAGGCTTTCTGTTCTCTTGTTTTCTTCACTGGGGATGATTGAGCAACGTGGAAATTCCAGCCCTCACAGGGCTTCACACCTTCAAGGGGAAGGACATTGCACCATGAAACTTCTTTGCTCCAGGGTTGCCAGGGTAGGTGTCGGGGTCTAGGTTCGGGGCCGGCCCCAGGTCTCCAGGTCCAGGCCAGGAAAGGGCGGGTCTGCTGAGTGGGAGGGGCTGCCCGGGGCCAGCAGAAACGAAACCCTGCGGCGCTGGGCTGTCAGTAAAATGCTGGCACCTCTCCCGGGCCCCTGGTCACTCTGCTGGGTAACAACACAGGAGAGGAGGCAACAGGACCCCCAGGCCTGAGGTGGCCCTCCCGGTGTGTCCCTGAGCTCCCTGGCCCCTTCTTAACACTTGTTTCTCCAGGCCACCCCCAGCCCTCCTCTCCACATAGCTGTGTCTTCTCGCTTACATCTAAGGCTTCCAGATGTATATACTAGTTTATACATCCAGCTGGATGTCCCATGCGCACTCAGACTTGTCACCCCTCCGCCAAACCTGCCCCTCCCCACGCCGGATCTCATCTCAGGGAGAGTATCAAGCGCCAGCAGCAAAACCGGGACGGCCTCCTTTGTGCAGTGACCCTCATGGCCGGGGAGCCCCCTGCCTGCCTCCTCCACACCCTGGGCTCCCCACATCCCTCCCTGCCTCCACCCAGCCTCCAGGCCTTTGAACACAGCTCACAAACGGAAATGACTTTGTATTTGTGTTTTTTTGTAGAGAAGGTATCTTACTATGTTGTCTGGGATAGTCTCAAACTCTTGGCTTCAAGCGATACTCCTGCCTTGGCCTCCCAAATTGCTGGGATTACAGACGTGAGCCAACCACACCTGGTCCTGAAATGAGTTTTTCTTTTAAGTGCACCATGTCTATGACATTGCATTTACTAAACAGGAGTTTATCTCTCACCCTTCTGAAAACAAAGTTGTACGCACAAATTCCAACCAGAATGTCATCTACTAAACACTAACTGAGCAGTTACTCTCACATGCTAGGTATGAGAGCTGCAAAGGTGGACAGGGCCCGCCCCAGCCTTCCAGCCTGGCCTACTTGTCAGGGAAGAGTCTCACAAAGAGACAATCCATAACAATGGCCTGAGGTACGGGATGACAATGTGGACACGTACACTGTCCTAGGGGACCACGGTGGGAAACCTACCGGGTCTAGGAGCCTGGAGTCCTTCTGGCCACCTCTGTGTCCCTCACTCCTAGCATCTACTCGCCCCCTGCACCCCTGGATCAAGCCTCCTTAAACTCTCAAATCTGTGCTGTCCCCTCAGCTCCACAGACACCGCTGACTTTAGGTCTCAAGTGAACTCTCTGATCCCAGTCATCCTCCACCAAAGCCAAAAAGGGATTCAGAAAGGGCAAAAATGACCGTCTTATTCCCCTATTTAAAACCTTCAGTGGGCCAGGCGTGGTGTCTCACGCCTGTAATCTCAGCACTTTGGGAGGCTCAGGTAGGTGGATTGCTTGAACTCAGGAGTTCAAGAGCAGCCTGGGCAACAGAGTGAGACTCCATTTTGATAAAAACAAAATAATTTATTTTATTTTATTATTTTTTTTGAGACAGAGTTTCACTCTGTTGCCCAGGCTGGAGTGCAGTGGCCCGATCTCAGCTCACTGCAACATCCGCCTCCCAGGTTCAAGTGATTCTCATGTCTCAGCCTCCCAGTAGCTGGGATTACAGGCCATGCCCGGCTAATTTTGTATTTTTAGTAGACGTGTTGGCCAGGCTGGCTGACCTCAAGTGATCCGCCTACCTCAGCCTCCCAAAGAGCTGGGATTATAGGCATGAGACATGGCACCCGGCTGAAATTTTAAATTATTATAAGAAAAAACTCCAAACTTTCAGTGGCTCCCTGTTGGCCCTGGGATAACGCCCAAATTCATCAGCATGGCTTCACAGCCCTTTCTGATCTAACCCACATTAACATGAGAATTATTTATTTTACTTGTTCCTGTGACTCCAATTTAACTGAACACGTGCTATGTGCTGGCCCAGTGGTTCCTAACCTTTTTGGCACCAGGGACCAGTTTCATGGAAGACATTTTTTCCAGTGACGGGGCAGGATGGTTTCAGCATGAAACTGTTCCACCTCAGATCATCAGGCATTAGATTCCCATAAGGAATGTGCAACCTGGATCCCTCACAGCACAGTTCACAAAAGGGTTCAAGCTCCTAGGAGAATCTAATGCCACTGCTGATCTGACAGGAGGCGGAGCTCAGGCGGTAATGCCATCTCACCCTGTGGCTCACCTCCTGCTGTGCGGCCAGTTTCTAACAGGCCGCTAAGGACTGGTTCTGGTCCTCGGCCTGGGGGTTGGGGACCCCTGTGCCAGGCCTCCTGCTGGGTACCAGGATGTAGTAGTGAACACACACACTGTCCCCTCTCCCGGTGCTTGAGGTCTAGCAGGGGACACAGATACTAAACAAATAGTGACACAGATCATTACAATTGTGTCAGTGCAGGAAAAGGAACATTTCCCTGGCAACTCCCTGCTTCAGCCACAATAAACTACTCACAGTCCCTGCTCAGGCTGGCCTCTCTCCTTCAGTTGGCCAAATCTCTCCAGCCCTCCTGGTCTCAGCTCAAGGTTCTCCTTTCTAAGGGAGTCTTCCCTGAACCTCCTAGGCGGTTCCATGAGATTCTGCTCCCACCCTGGGTCCTGGGTCCTCCTGAGCCCAGCACAGAGCTGAGCACAGTAAATGCTCAGTAAATGTTTGCCACACAAATTATGAACAGGTCCTCTTAATCCATGTGTGAGTGTTTGCTTTTAAAGAAAATGATAGAGTTTTTTACTCTGATTTTATATATTCACAAAAGATTGGTGCTGGGTGCTAATAAAGGCAGAGAGAGCTATTGTTTAAAATAAAATGCTTGTGCACCCGAGGACTTCAGGGACTGTGACTAAGATGGGGGGATTGAGGGGTCTCCAGGATGTCTCAAGCCAGCAGGAGGTGGGTGGGGGCGGAGGGGAGGCGAGCCTGCTGCCCAGCCTCACGTAGCCTGTGCTATGACCACCAGCTCTTCTCTGGGCTCTTGGCTCAGAAGCCTGGCTGACTTCCCACTGCCGCCTTCTACCCTTTGGCAGAAGCCTGGGGTCTGCCCCTGGACTTAGCTCCTGTGGACTATCCAGTGCTGGGGAAGAGCAGCTGGGATTGGGGTCAGAGGGGCCTAGGGCAGCTGTACCCTAGCATTTTTCCTGGGGCCATCCCTGGGAGCTGCTCCACCCCTCTCTGCTCCCTGACCTCCTCAGTACCTGCAGGGGCTTGAGGTTGCGCCAGGCCTAGGTGCAGCAAAGGAAGGTGAGCCCTGCCACCCACCCACTCTGAAAAGGCTGCTGCTCCCTCCAGAAGAGACTTTGTCCTGTCTGGGAGCCCCACCCTCGGCCCCTTATCTACTAAATCCACACCGCTCCCTGAACTTCCTACTTCCTTGGAATTGCAGAGTTGAAAGATCACCTGGCCCACTCCATTCAGTTTACAGAAGATGACATTGAGGTCTGGAGTGGGGCATTAAGTACCCAAGATGTCACAGCAGATAATGGCAAGAGTCAGGATTTCAAACAAACAAACAGAAGAGGCAAGTCCCCTGTCTGTCAGCAGCCGGGGCTCCTTCTGCTACGCCTGCTGCCCTGCCTGTTCCTCATGGGCTGTCCCACCTTTCGCCTCTAGTTTGAGCTTGAAAGTTACACCTCCGGCCGGGCGCAGTGGCTCAAGCCTGTAATCCCAGCACTTTGGGAGGCCGAGGCAGGTGGATCACGAGGTCGAGAGATCTAGACCGTCCCGGTCAACATGGTGAAACCCCGTCTCTACTAAAAATACAAAAACTTAGCTGGGCATGGTGGCACGTGCCTGTAATCCCAGCTACTCAGGAGGCTGAGGCAGGAGAATTGCCTGAGCCCAGGAGGCGGAGGTTGCGGTGAGCCGAGATCGCGCCATTGCACTCCAGCCTGGGTAACAAGAGCGAAACTCCGTCTCAAAAAAAAAAAAAAAAAAAAGAAAGTTACACCTCCAATGAATGAAACTCATGGGATCATTGCCATCCCAGCTTCCTCCTCCTCATACCCACTCTCGGCCATCTGCTCTTCTCACCCACAGGTGGAGGCAAAGCTTGGTCAACCTGATAGGCCTCTTCCAGGCAGGGACAGGAGAAGGGACTGCACAGCAGCTCTGAGTCAGGACTCTGAGTCTCGGTAAGGCGTGGCAGCCAGGACGGCCTTAGAGAAGGAATCCAGCCCAGGTGCACTGTGTTTACCTTCTCTGCTCACAAACGTGACCAGACCCTCCCTGGCTGCCTGAATGAAGTCCCAGCCTCTTAGGCCAGCCCTGAAGCCTCTCCCATTCTGGCCAGTCCCGTCCCCCACCCCACTCTCCTGCTATCCCACCCCATCCTCAGATTACAGCTCCTCAGCCTTTGTCGCCTTGCAGTGCTGTTCCCTCAGCTGCAATGCCCTTCCCTGCCTCTCCACCCCGCAAACCCCTTCTCCTTGTATCCTCTGCACTAACACTTCCCTCCTCCCTCCCCCTCTCCTCTTCTTCCTTGGTGCCGAGGTGGCACTTTTGAGACAATGTTACAAGCATAATAAAGAAAATAAGGTCATGAATCTGTGTCCTCCAGCAGACTCTCCTCAATGATAGCAATTGTGTGTTTATCTTTAAATTCTCAGGGCCCAGCATATAGTAAACACTCAGTACAGGAAAACATTGCTAAACAAATCAATATATGGACTCTGCATTTTTTCCAGAGTCAAACTGGGAAGCAAGTTCTAATATCACATAAGAATTCCCTTCCAATTCATTTACTCATCAAATAGTTATTGCAATAATACTGCTACGTGCAGAGCACAGTATAGTCAGAGTACAGGGAGCACGCAGCTGGGGTGGACTCGTGCTCTACATTTTCTTTTTTTTCTTTTTTTTTTTTTGAGGTGGAGTCTCACTCTGTCGCCCAGGCTAGAGTGCAATGGTATGATCTTGGCTCACTGCAACCTCCACCTTCTGGGTTCAAGCAATTCTTCTGCTTCAGCCTTCGGAGTAGCTGGGATTACAGGTGCCTGCCATTACACCTGGCTAATTTTTGTATTTTTAGTAGAGATGGGGTTTCACCATGCTGGTCAGGCTGGTCTTGAACTCCAGACTTCAGGTGACCACCTGCCTCTGCCTCCCAAAGTGCTGGGATTTCAGGTGTGAGCCTCTGCTCCCTGCCTAAGCTCTACTTTTAAGGAGTTTGCATTGTGAAAATACAGACAAGGCAGAAAAGAATTTGTTATAAGAAATGGCTAGCATTTACTGACCACCACTGTTATAAGCAGATTATTGCATTTAACTGAGCATTAACCCTATCATATAGGCACTTTCATTATTAGACTCATTTTACAGATAAGAAAACTGAGGCTTGCAGAAGTGGAGAGATGTGGCGATGGCACAGCTAGGAAGTCGTAGAGGCAGGATTTGAACCCAGGCAAGCCCCGGACCCACCAGAACTAATGAAGATGGGGAAGCAATTAACTTTGCTTTAGGAAACTGGAAAGTCAAGGAAGGTTTCACCAAAGAGGGGGCGGCTGAGATGTGCCCTGTAGGACAAGCAGGATTTTCACAGACGGGAAAGTAGCACACCCCAAACTGAAGAGAGATCTGGGGTAAGAATTTCAGGGTTTAAGTTAGTGGCCTTGAACCTTGTCTGCACACTGTAAATACCTGGAGGCTTTAAAAACCATGGATGGCAGAGGCAGGAGAATTGCCTGAACCCAGGAGGTGGAGGTTGCAGTGAGCCGAGATCACGACATTGCACTCCAGCCTGGGTAACAAGAGCGAAACTCCGTCTCAAAAAAACAAAAAAACCAACAAAAAAAACCATGGATGCCCCCAGGTCCTGCCCTGGAGATTCCAAAGCGATTGGTCCTGGAGGTTCTAACTGGGGAGGTGGGAGGCGCCTGGTGTAAAGTGTATAAGGCGACACCTACCTGCAGCCCAGATGCTCCCTGGGTGCTCCGCGTCCTGTTTATGGCGATTTCCTGTCCCCTTGGGAGGGGCCCCAGACAATATGGGCAGGGCTGGTGCTTCCTCCTCGAATTTGCTCCTTGTCTGACCATTTGTGACCTTCCTGTGGCCTGGAGTTGCAGAAGACTCCTTGCTGGGGAAATTCCACGGTTTCCTTGCAAGGGGTCGTGTGTACTGTAGAAGGAAGGCACCCAGCTTGCAGTATGCAGGAGCCGAGACCTGCAGGTCAGAGTGAAGACAGCTGATTTGAGGACCCTGGGAAGGCAGCTTGTGTGCTATAGACATGGCACCCCCTCCTCCCCGTCCCAGCAGGGAGGCTCCGAGGGACAGGGGCAGCTGTCAGGAGAGGGCACAGGGCTTCACCGTCACACTGCTTGATGCCCTCAGAACAGTGACATCTGCCAGAGCGAGGGATGCCAGGCTGAGTGGCTGCAGTGGGCAGGGGCTGGATTTCCCCTACTCAGGCCCAGGCAGTGACTCAGGGACAACTGTTGAAAGCAGACAGTGACCTCAGCTCCCTCGCCCACTGGGGAGTGTCACCATGCCCCACAGCCCCCTCAGGAGCACAGACAGCTCAGGGCCCAGTGAGATGGAAGTTGACAACATGGTGTCATGTGGGGCACACAGGACTCTTGCCCTCACCAGCTGGATGCCCGGAGCTTCCTGTTCCTCATAGAAGTGACGTGAGCATCCCAGGAGGTAATGTCCGTGATAGGAAGGCGGGTAAACAACCACAACCCATCAGTGCCTGCTGCAATCCATGTATTTATATATTACTGACTTTCACATAATATAGTGTTCCTTTGTATTGGATATTAACTCATTTCCTTTAAATTTTTGTTATTATAAATACCACTGCATTTTGTTTTGAAATACTCTTCAAACTGGCCAGGTGCAGTGGCTCATGCCTGTAATCCCAGCACTTTGGGAGGCCGAGGCGGGAGGATAACTTGAGGTCAGGAGTCCAAGACCAGCCTGGCTAACATAGTTTAACCCCATCTCTACCAAAAGTACAAAAATTAGCCAGGTGTGGTGGCACACACCTGTAAACCCAGCTACTCAGGAGGCTGAGGCATGAGAGTCGCTTGAGCCTGGGAGGTGGAGGTTTCAGTGAGCCGAGATCACACCACTGCACTCCAGCCTGGGTGACAGAGCGAGATTCAGCCTCACAAAAAAGAGACAGGAGAGAGGAGAGAGAGAGAGAGAGAGAGAGAGAGAGAGAGAGAGAGAGAGAGAGAGAAGGAGAGAAAGAGAGAAGAGAGAGGAGAGAAGAAATGGAAGAAAGAGAAAGAAAGAAAAAGAAAAGAGAGAAATTCCTCCCCGAAGTGAAACCCTAGGGTGCAGTATCTAAAGCTCTGGCTGCATATTGCAGTGCTCCTAGCAATATATGATTTTTACCTATTCCCTATAGCTTTGTCAATGGTTTCATATTTTTATTTATTTTTGATAACTGAATTGGTATTAGTGTTGCCTCCAAATAGTTTGAATGGCCATTTATTTAATTTCTGTCATTGCATAGAGGATCCACCTGCCTACTAGAGAAGGCGCTCCTCTGGGCCAGGTGCAGTGGATCACACCTGTAATCCCAGCACTTTGGGAGGCAGAGACGGGCAGATTGCTTGAGGCCAGGTGTTTGAGACCAGCTTGGGCAACATAGTGAGAACTCATCTTTACTATAAACTTTTAAAAATTATCTGGGCATGGTAGCATGCACCTGTAGTCCCAGCTACCGAGGAGGCTGAGGCAGGAGGATTGCCCGAGCCCAGGAGTTCAAAACTTCAGTGAACTAGAATCTCACCATTGCACTTAAGCCTGGGAGACAGAGTGAGATACTATCTCAAAAAAATGAAAGAAAGAAAAGAAGGGAGGGAGGGAGGGAGAGAAGGAAGGAGGAAAGAAGGAAGGAAGTAAAGGGAGGGAGGGAGGGGAAGGAAGGAAAGGAGGCAGCTCTCTTTGGAACGTGGTCCCTACTGGATGGTGGGTGGATCAATGTGCAAGCCTTCACTCAGGGATGCCTCCCTGAAGCCCAGGCAGACCTCTTGCCTATGCCTCCGTATTCCTATGACCCTTTCCTTCACTCAGCTTCTCATAGCTGTCACTTTATGTGCATTTGGGAAACTGATTAGTTTATTTCTTCCTCCACAAGACTGTAACCCCACGAGGAGCTATTGTTTTGCTCACCATTGGACCACTTATCACCTAGTGTGTGCCGGGCAGACAGTAGGTGCTCATTTAAATATTTGTTGAAGTGTTAGGGCCCTTTTAGACTTTGTCTAGCAGCCTTTCTGGTTTGTGTTGGAAAGCCCTCCCTCAAGAAAAGTAATTTTTAAAGTGAAACAAAATAAATAAATATATACATAAATATTTGTTGAATAAATGAATACTTAAAAATCTCATGAGTAAGCGTGCCAGAGCTCAACTGTGGAATGTATCTTTGCAAACGACTTGTCAGTGGGCTTAATCAGAAACATTTAAGGAGGACCTACCGCTGCAGCATGGGGTAGAGGGGCAGTTATACAAAAGTGAGAACACAAGGCATGTACCCTGTAGCACGGGGTAGAGGGGCAGTTATACAAAAGTGGGAACACAAGGTCTCTGCCCTTAAAGAAACACATAAGCAGGTGGTGAGACCCACACCTCTGCTGTGGCTGCTGTGTTGTCTCACCCTGTTCTCCCTGTAAAGGAAGCTTTGGGGCAAGTGAAGCTGTTTTCCCATGGTCACGGTGGGATGCAGCCATCTGCGACATCCTAGCTCCCAAGATGAGAACAAGTGCGGTCAGCCTAAGCCATAGTGTCCCACGGTCACATGGCCAGTGACTTCGAACTAGAGAAGCGGGAAGTTTGGCCACTGGGAGGGATCTCGGAGATGCTCTAACACTTGGCTTCATCCTGAACCCCCAGGCCCACATCCCAGCTCTGCTGATTATAGGGCCATGCAGCCGGGCAAAGCACCCAGCTCTCAGCGTTACTGAAAAAGCCTCATGGGCTGTGGGGAGGATTCAAAGGTGCCTGGCGCACGGTGAGCGCTGACACGTATTAGCTGGTTGATTTGCCCAAGGTCCTGCAGAGCAAGAGAAAAACCTGCAACTCCTGACCACACAGCCATCAAAGCTATGCTCAAAAAGCTTTTCGGTGTAAGTATTCCCATCAAGAGGAAAGAGATGTTTTGTTTTTTTAACGCAAAGCAGCTTCAACCGAAACTGACCTCACCGTGGGCGTCTGAGTTTGTTTCTGGAGAGGAGGGAAGGAATGAGCCAGCTCTCCAGGAACTGCGGGGACACACCCAGGTTGCACAATCCCTCAGGACAGTGGAGCCAGGTGCTTCCCGGGCCCCTTCCTGGGCCAGAGGGCCCTGTGGGGATGCCCTCCTCAGTGCCAGCTCCTCCACGGCCATGGGTCTGCATGGGACAAACCCAGATAGAACCTTCTCCAGGATCAGTGCAGGGCAAGGTTATCACAGGCAGGCCTGGAGTAACCAGCAGAGTCACAGAGGCCACACTGTCTCTCACCACTCAGGACAGGGCGACAACTGTTCCCACCCACGCTTTGCCTCTCAAGCTGCCCTCATGGCTTTTCAGGGCCACTGGCTCATAATAATAATCCTGCCAGCCCTGGACACGTGTGGTCCCACCTCGGCTTCCTTCTATCTTTCTGTTGCAATTCTTTCTCCAGACTGGCTCCCTTTCCATCTCTACTTCCTCCATAAATTGGGGTACCATGTGCCCCTGTGATGGCCTCTCAGCCCTTTCTTTCCTCCTCAAGCTGGAACTCTGTCTCTTACTTCAAGCTCTTTGGGGACAGTCTGACCCACCCAGTAAACCTTTTCAAGCCAGGGCCTGATGGGGTGAGAAGGGGGCTGCACCCTGTAAGTCCTCCAAGATCTAATCTCACCCCATCTGGTCCTGCTCTCCTTCCTGCTATCTAGCTGTTCTCCCTTTAGGGAGAGAGAGGGCATCCACACAAATCCTTCCTGATACCATGACTTGTAAGATGAACTCTATGTTTGGTTTCCTAAGCTTTGGCCTCCGAAGAAAAACCTCTTCTCAACATACTGCATGTGACATATACATGCATGCTGGTTTTCAGACCATGCTGTCAACTATGGCTTCTGAAGCTTCTACATTGAAACTTTTTGGTTCTAGGCCAGAGCTGCTCAGTCCTTACCCGTGTGTAATAACCTGAGGAGGTTATGTGTTAAAACATAGATTTCTCGGCCTCATCCCCAGAGACAGACTGAGCTTTAGGAGATGTGGGCTGTGGTCCCATAATCTGCCTCCCCTGTCTCAGGTAATGCTGATGCTGCCCATCGGCCAACTCCACCTGGAGCCGGACTGTTCTCGAAACTTCAGCCCTCACCCTGAAGTAAGGAATGTTCCCAGCTTAAAGTCAGAGGAGAGAAGAGAAATGAGGGAAAAAATGCAGGCAAGAAATAGCTCACTTAAAACATTTCCAAATACTGACCTACTCCACAGGTTTACCCTTGTAAAGTAATGAGTTCTTTGCAAAGTGAGGTTCTGAGAAGTAAGAAAATTTCTGCAGGTCGCACAGTTTTTGATTGATTGGCAGAGCCTGGATCCAGGTGCTAACCTGTCTGCTTGGTCCTGGCCCACTGAGATGCTGTGAAACTGAATTCATGTGAGATTGATTGTCACTGGCAGAAGCATCACCAGACTCTTCTGACATGGCTGGTCCAAACTGTTACCTCTGCTACCCACACAATGTTCACAAATGCAAATGCAGCTATCTATACACATTAATCCCACGGCTCCTCAGGTTAGGGTACTGGGTGAGCCTGTCTGAACAGTGGCTGGAGCAGCCTAGCTGGGACAGACATTCCCACCCTTGGGTCTTCCATGCCTGGCTTGATCCTGCTCTCCAGGTAGCATGACTATGACTGACAGGTTAGGACTGTCCTAAAATATGACTGACTGTGTGAGAATTCTCAAGTACCAAATGTTACAAGGAGTAGAAAGCTTTAGCACCATAGTTCTCACAGTGCAGTCCCAGGCAAGTGCAGTGGCTCATGCCTGTAATCCCAACACTTTGGGAGGCTGAGGCTGGAGGATAGATTGAGGCCCAGAATTCAAGACCAGCCTGGGCAACATAGTGAGATGCCCATCTTTAAAAAATATTTTAAAACAATTAGCAAGGTATGGTGGTGCATGCCTGTAGTCCCAGCTACTCAGGAGGCTGAGGTGGGAGGATCACTTGAGCCCAGGAGTTTGAGGCTGCAGTGAGCTATGATCAGGCCACTGCACTCCAGCCTGGCTGACAGAGTGAGGCCCTGCCTCTAAAAAAAATTAAAAGTTTTTTTTTTTTAATCGATTGTAAAAAGTGTGGTCCCCAGATCAGGAGTGTCAGCTTCACCTGAGAACTTGTTTGGAACCCAAATTCTTGGATCACAGCCCAGACGAATGAAGCAACAACTTTGGAGTTAGGGCCCAGCAGCCCACATTTTAACATGCCTTCCAGGATTCTGATGCATAGCTGAGGTTTGAGAACTGCCGTTCTTGGGAGAAAGTTAGCCAGATTTCTAGTATGGTTTGTGAGGCTTTGATTTGGTGGCAGGTAGGGTTCCCTGCTCTCTGGGTTAGCTCTGACATTCACCAGTGGAGGAGGAGTTTGTAAAGCAGATGGTGATAACCTTGCTGTGAAGTTAACTGCAAACTCCTGCCTCACTCATTTGCATCTTGCCCTGGAGAGGATTTATTGCCAGGATGGTCTTGTTGCTTTGGTAACTCTTGTATTCAGGCTAGGCCCTTCCTCTGTGGGGGATAAATTTATATCACTTAGACACCAGGTAAACTCAATGTCCTTCTCTGTTCCCCGGAGCCCAGAAAAGCCTATTTATTGTCCCTGCGGTGGTAGACCGAATCGCTGCCCTGGCCTAGCTGGCCTTGGTGCATTTCTTTTCTTTTCTTTCCTTTTTTTTTTTTTTTTTTTTTTTTCCTAGTTGCCCAGGCTGGAGTGCAGTGGTGCAATCTCAGCTCACTGTGACCTCTGCCTCAGAAATTCTTCTGCCTCAGCCTCTGAGTAGCTAAGATTACAGGTGCATGCCACGACACTCAGCTAATTTTTAGTATTTTTAGTAGATATGGGGTTTTATCATGTTGATCAGGCTGATCTTGAACGCCTGACCTCAGGTGATTCACCTACCTCAGCCTCCCAAAGTGCTGGGATTTCAGGAGTGAGCCACCACACCCGGCAGCTGTATTTCTTACAGTGTTCAGGAACTCCCAATTTTCTGTTGTAGAAAAAAGTAAATTGAATGTTATATTTGGGGTTGGTGTGGAGAAAAAGTTAAATATTAAATTTGAATTCAATTGAACATGGACATAAGCAATGGTCACCAAGTCCCAGAACAGGTTGTGTGAGCCCCTTGTGCCGTTTATCCAGTGCTGTTTCGGAAAAATCTCCATTTCAATCTATTCCTATATGTTAGTTAATGAAAAACAATAGGCAATGGCAGAAACAAGTTGACCTTTTTGTGACTGGGCTTCATGCCAAACAACTTGTTACAAGAAGAGCTAGTGTTCCAGTCTGCGCCGAAGCTCCGTGAGACCACTCTGTCTGTACACGGACAGGTGGCCGGCTCTGGAGCCCAGGCTATTGCCTCTCAGTCTGGTGGTGAATCCACCATAGTCTGGTGAGTGTAAATGTATTTTCCTTTCTCCCCTTCCCATTGCAATTTGCTTATTATGTCAGTCTGCTCATTTTTATATCATTTGCTTCTTGCATCCGCAGTCATTTACATGGGATAAAGGCTGTTTAGCCTTAAAGGCATTGTGTGTGTGTCTTTTCTTCTCCCCTCTCGCGTTTCCTGCACGGAACAGTCGGTACTTCATATGATACAAAAAAATTATGCTAGTCTCCATTATTTCTGCAAGTGACACAGCAGGTAAATGTGAGGCAAATTCTTTTGTGTGTGTGTTGCGGGGAGGAGATACCATTCATATAAAATGGTATCTTTATCCTTTTAAAGCGTACACTTCGGTGGCTTTTTAATTTTAAAAGTGCATGGTACCACAACAGAACTTTCTGGAGTGATAGAAATGTTCTACAGCTAGTTTTGCATGACTATTTCATGGGGACATAAAATCATCAAATTTCTTCCTTAAACTGAACAATTGAGGCCGGTTCATATTATTGTATCTAAACTACACCTCAGTTTAAAACAGTAACTTTTAAGTATTAAATTACAATGTTATTTTAATTTATTTAAACATTGTTTAAATTAAATAAACAATTTCTAAAATAATAATTTTAAAAGCAAACAGCACTACTTTTTAAAAAATCTGTCATGATTAAAATGTGGGAAACATACAGTGATTGACTCAATGGTCTGTCTCCAAATTAACAAGCAAACAATAGGTCATATTTGCCTTGTGGTATTCGTTCATTTCTCAAATCCAATTCCCATTTCTGTTAAGGATATTCAGATAACCAAAGATCTTGTAAGTCAGGTTAACTTGCCTGCAGCAATAGAGCCTTAATATACACCAAGAAATAGTATCAACTTTGTGATTACACACTTTAGAAATGTCATGCTGCGGGGTAGGGATGTAAAAAAAAAAAAAAAAAAAAAAAAAGAAGGAAAGAAAGAAAACATCAAATGTATTACTTGATGTAAATACAAAAAAGTTGAGTTTTTTTTTTTTTGCTTTTGCTTTTGAGACCAAATCTCGCTCTGTCACCAAGGCTGGAGTGTAGTGGTGCGATTTTGGCTCACTGCAACCTCCACCTTCTAGGCTCAAGCAATACTCCTGTCTCAGCCTCCAGAGTAGGTGGGATTACAGGCATGTACCACCACGCTCTGCTAAGTTTTTCTTTTCTTTTTTTTTTTTTTTTTTTTGAGGTGGAGTCTTGCTGTGTCATCCAAACTGGAGCACAATCTCAGCTCAATGCAACCTCCACCTCCCGGGTTCAAGCAATTCTCCTGCCTCAGCCTCCCAAGTAGCTGGTACTACAGATGCCCGCCACCAAACTTGGCTATTTTTTTTTTTTTTTTTTTTTTTTTTTAGTAGAGACGGGATTGTCTCTCGAACTCCTGACCTTGTAATCCACCCTCCTCAGCCTCCAAAAGTACTGGGATTACAGACATGAGCCACCATGCCTGGCCTTACTTTTTAAAATAGTATGCCCACTCTCCAACTAGGCAATAGCCTATTATACATGTAATATATTATATATGTAGTATAGTATCTTATTATATATTCACCAGGTGAATGAGCAAGTTGGTTTTAACATGTCTGCGAGAATTATATACTATTTGGGATTTTCCTTGATTTTACTCTAATTTTCATCTTAAATCTAAGTGGTGTGCACACAGACAAATGACGTAGTAAAACATGACTAAGATGAAAACAAAAAAACAGTCTTAGTTTCTAGAGAGAAATGATGAAATTATCTGAGGCAATTTTCTAAGCATGGGAAAAAGACATTATAAGGGACAATCATACCAAGAAAACTAATTTCATTCTGAGAAAGAAAATAAACTTTTATCTGAGTAATGCTTTAGTTATCGGGCCCAGAGAGGCATTGAAACATGACAGTGTATCATGGGAGTCACGTCCTTGAGCTAAGTGACTACCTCTTGAAGCCACTTGCTGTGTGGGCTCTAGACTAACGCCAAGCAGTCATAAAATACCATACACTGGACACCTATAGTTCAATGATGTACAATCATTAATCAGTGTTATTTCTATAAACCAAGGAGCACTCCTAACAAGCACCTTTGTCAGCCCACCTTTTCTTTCCTTTTGCCCTTTAAAACCTGCCTGCAGCAAACACTGGTGGGAGCACTCTGCAAGGCAACTGGGAACCGTGTCCCGGGCTGCAGTGCCCAATCTTGGCTCAGTAAACTCTCTGTTAATTTTGCCTCAGTTTCCTTCTTTAGGTCGAGAATTCCTACTGCTATCTTAGGTACATGCGCTCAACTTCACTTCCTTATTGAAACCATAGACGATTACTTTTTTTTTTTTTTTTTTTTTTTACTTTTGAATGTGAGAATATATATAATGTGCTGTGTTAATACAGTGATTACTAAAATATGCATTTATTTATTTAGTTTTTGAGACAGAGTCTCACTTATCAGCCAGGTTGGAGTGCAGTGGTGCAATCTCGGCTCACTGCAATCTCCATCAACCGGGTTCAAGTAATTTTCAGCAACTGGGATTACAGGTGTGTGCCATCACGCCCAGCTAGTTTTTGGTATTTTTGTTAGAGACAGGGTTGCCCTGTGTTGGCCAGGCTGGTTTCGAACTCCTGGGATCCAGTGATCCACCCACTTCTGCCTCCCAAAGTGCTGGGATTACTGATGTAACCACCATGCTGGGCCTTATTTCTAAGGAGATATGTATGTTTTTGCTATATCTTCTCTGGATGTGAGATCATCTATACGTGTATGTGTGCAGGGGTTCTTATTTTAAGCTAGGTACTTATGTAAGTGAGAGTGAATATGGGATGTATTTACCTACAGCTGTGTGTGCACTCTCTCCAGAAGGTTTGTAATTGGGGCGTTGTAAACCAAAGGTGGGCCAGGAGTCACTGGCTATGCATAGATTTCAAACAGAGCTGGGTATGCATGGGTTTGAAACAGGCAATGCTCCTACTCATGGAATGTAATCCTAAACACATTCCACAGTTTTAGAGTGATAATCTCCTTTTTTCAGACAGGGTCTTGCTTAGTCACCCAAACTGCAGTGCAGTGGTGCAATCTCGGCTCACTGCAACCTCCACTTCCTGGGTTTAAGCAATCCTCTCACCTCCTCAGCCTCCCGAATTGCACCACAGGCATGCATCACCACACCCAGCTTATTCTTGTATTTTTTGTAGAGGCAGGGTTTCACCATGTTGCCCAGGCTGCTCTCAAACTCCTGAACTCAAGCGATCTTCCTGTCTTGGCCTCCCAAGGTGCTGTTATTACAGGGATGATCTTTTTTTTAAAGGAAGAAGAGAATACTTACTGAACAGCTAATCCATGTTAAGTACCACTTTAGATACTTTATAGCTATTATTTCTTACAAGTAATCTTTACAACTAACATAAGCAGGTATGAACTGGCCCAGTTTTATAGATGAGGAACCTGAGGCCTTTCCAAAGCAAAGTAGTAAGTGACAGAGCAGCCTGATTTCTGAGCCTGTAATTTCATTCTCTGCCACAGTCTCAACTAAAACATGAAATAATTTCTTCAATAAATTGAAAAACAATGAGCTCTCACTCATTTCTAGTGATATGAAATGCGATTTTAACTTTTTTGCTCAAAAAGCTTCATATTTGATTTTTTTTTTTTTTTTTTTTTTTTTTTTTTTTTTGAGACAGAGTTTCGCTCCTGTTACCCAGGCTGGAGTGCAATGGCGCGATCTTGGCTCACCTCAACCTCCGCCCCCTGGGTTCAGGCAATTCTCCTGCCTCAGCCTCCTGAGTAGCTGGGATTACAGGCACGTGCCACCATGCCCAGCTAATTTTTTTTTTGTATTTTTAGTAGAGACGGGGTTTCACTATGTTGACCAGGATGGTCTCGATCTCTTGACCTCGTGATCCACCCGCCTCGGCCTCCCAAAGTGCTGGGATTACAGGCTTGAGCCACCGCGCCCAGCTCATATTTGATTTTTATGTAAAAGAGAATTACAGATGTTTGCTTAAGGCTCAACACCATAAAACTGAAAGGACCCTGGGCTTTGGTTTCATTGCAAACAGCAGCACCTTCCTGACAGGGAAGGGCACTCCCTCCCCTCTGGTCTCCTCCACAAATGTCTTTCCAGGTTCGCCTCCTCCTTCCCTGTCCATCTCTCCTCAATCCCTGTCATAGATGGACCTTTCTCTGCCTGCCTCTTAGAATCTTCATTTTAATCTTTGTTTTGCTCTAGAAGCCCTCCCTGGGCAATCTCGTTCATGTCCCTGGTTTTACCACTCTTTAACCTGTTTCCAGGTGTAGCACCTTGATGGCTCTCTGGGCTCTCCAGCGAACAATTCCAAAGCCTAACTCATTTTCTTCTTTATCCCCTCCTCCCCACATTCCACATTTTCTCCTGCATTTCTGTGTTGGCATCATCACCCACTCAGCCTTGCAGGTGAGAAATCTGGGAGGCATTGGGAACAGCCCCAACTGCATCCCGTGAAGTCTTCTTCATTTAATGAGGTTCTGTCATTTATTTCTCCCCAAATTCTTGCAAATGCAACCTTTCTTCTGTCCCCTCCACCATGGCTTTGGTTAGTCATGGCCCTTATCACTGACCTCAGGACCATGGCATCAACTGTTCTCTGGCCTCCAACCAAAGCTCCTTCAGGTGCACATCAGCTGCCTCCAATTGCTATTGCCAGCTCCCCACTGAGTGGACCAAGCTTGTCCAACCTGAGCCCCTCGGCCACATGCAGCCCAAGACAGCTTCAAATGTGGCCCAACACAAATTCTTAAACTTTCTTAAAACATTGAGGGTGTGTGTGTGTGTGTGTGTGTGTGTGTGTGTGTGTATTTTGTTCATGTATTTTATGTGTGGCCCCAGACCATTCTTCTTCCAATGTGGCCCAGGGAAGCCAAAAGATCGGACACTCCTGACAGTAGCCTATTATTACCTCCTCCCTCAACTTAAAACCTTTTTCTGGTTCCTTTATACCTGCAAGATAATAGTACAAGCGTCCTACACATTCCACCTACTTCCTTTTCTCTCTCTCTGTTAATGTTAAAAATTCCCTGCATTGGTCAGGTAGGATGGCTTATGCCTGTAATCCCAGCAATTTCAGAGGCCAAGAGTTTAAGACCAGCCTGGCCAACATGGCAAAACTCAGTCTCCAGTCTGTAGTCCCAGCTACTCAGGAGGCTGAGGTAGGAGGATCACTTGAGCTGGGGAGGTAGAGGCTGCAGTGAGCTGTAATTGCACCACTGCACTCCAGCCTGGGCAACGAGAGTGAGACCATCTCAAAAAAAAAAAAAAATCCCCTGTATTAAACGATTCCAAGTTTCCAAGAGACATAATGCTACTTTAGGTTGCTCTGTCTCCATAAAATCATGCCTCTACTTCAATTGCCTTGATAACTCGTAATTTATTTATTTATTTATTTATTTATTTATTTATTTCAAGAAATCAGCCCAAATAGACTTTCAGGGATTCACCTTCTTTGGGAAGCTTTCCTTCAGACCTTGTGCCTCTCCTGTTCTTGCTTTATTGTCCCGGTGTTGCTGTCATGCTGTTTATACACGTGTCTCCCTTTCCTAAGCTGTCAGTCTCGAGGCCAGCATAGCATCTAGCACACAGCTCATTAATTGTACAAGCTCTTATAGATTAACTACAGGAAAATTCATCATTCTTAGATTGTAAATAAAAAATTGTCAAGTCTTCATGTAAGAGAATATTATCTGGATGATGTTCTTGTTAACTGTAGAGATAGCAGTTCTATAAAAGCTGCTTTGGAGTTGTTTCCACGACCACAAGTCAGTCAAGTACACAGTACAACTTAGACAAATGCAACAGATAAACCCTGGATTGGATGAATCTGGAATTTAAAATACAGATATAAAGGATATTTTGAGACAACTAGAGAAAAAAAGCTGATATTTATGATATCACTATGTTTATGATAGGTGATATTATTGAACGAATGTTAATTTTCTTAGAGATGATAATGGTATTCTAGTCAGCTAGAATATCCTTTATCTTAGTGAGTACATGCTTAAATTTTTAGGGAAAAAAGCCTTATGTCTGTAACTTGTTTTCAACATTTTGTTTTTCGAGACAGGGTCTCACTCGGGTTGCCCAGGCTGGAATGCAGTGTCACAAGATCAAGACTCATGGCAGGCTCGACCTCCTAGGCTCAGGTGATCCTCCCACCTCAGCCTCCCAAGCAGCTGGGACCACAGGCATGCTCCACCATGCCTGGCTAACTTCTGCATTTTTAGTGGAGATGGGGATTCACCATGTTGCCCACGCTGGTCTTGAACTCCTGGATTCAAGCCATCTGCCCGCCTTAGCCTCCCAAAGTGTTGGGATTACAGGCATGAGCCACTGTTCCTGGCCTCAATGAGTTAATTTTTAAAAAGCATACATCTACAGAGACAGCTAATGTGGTAATGTTAATTGATAATAAGCATGAGTATCCATCTTTCAATGTACCTGTATATTTGAAAAATTTCACAATAAAATGCTTGAGGGAAATGCTAAGAACACGACAACAAAACCCAAATCTTTTGAAATTTAAGCATCAACATTGCTTTTGACTTCTCTCCCTCCCAAACCTGCAGAATGGTACTGCCCATTGCCACGTTCACACCATCACATTTCAATCAGGTTTGTGTTTTAAAGTTGAAAGCCACGGTCATCCCTTGAAAAATACTCTATATTTCGCTCTCTTAGTTGGCCAACTATCACTAGGCTGTTCATTTTCACATGTGTAAATATTATATTTGACTTATAAGCTTAAGCAAATAAAAATGTGTTTCCCCGGCCAGGCGCGGTGGCTCAGGCTTGTAATCCCAGCACTTTGGGAGGCCGAGGCGGGTGTATCACGAGGTCGAGAGATCGAGACCATCCTGGTCAACATGGTGAAACCCCGTCTCTACTATAAACTACAAAAAATTAGCTGGGCATGGTGGCGCGTGCCTGTAATCCCAGCTACTCAGGAGGCTGAGGCAGGAGAATTGCCTGAACCCAGGAGGCGGAGGTTGCGGTGAGCCGAGATCGCGCCATTGCACTCCAGCCTGGGTAACAAGACCAAAACTCTGTCTCAAAAAAAAAAAAAAAAAAAAAAATGTGTTTCCCAACTGCTGCATGTAATTCCTTGAGATCAACTATCGGAGATTTTCATCTGAGATGATTTGAGGTGATAAGGAAACAACAGAAGTTGGCAGTAGTCTTGATTTAATCTTCTCAGAGTTGCCAAATTCCTGGCAAAACCTAGTTATTTTTTATTGCTGTGAAGGTAATGCTGGAGCCCAAAAAATGATACCCCAAATGAAGGCCACAGAAACAGTTTCTCTGCCTTCCTATCTCTTGCCCCTGATTCTCCCCTAGGTGAGCCATAGAAACTAGAATCCCTTTTCTCCAAGGTGGGTCATAGAAGCCAGAATCCCTTTTCCTGAAAGCCAGCCATAAAACCTAAATACATTGCTTTTAACTTTTCCCCACCTTTCTATGTAACAGCTGGCCATAAAGAAATTATGATAGTCATTCCTGAGGGATCCTACCCCTACACCCGGCAGGAGGAAATGCTACAGATAGGCCTTGGTGAACTTCCCCACACAGTCTATTCTAATAGCATTAGGACTATACCCTTTTTGTCCAATCATGTTCCTACATCTACATTTCATTGAATATAAGCATAAAAATGAATAGTTTTCCCTGTATCTTTTGGTCTTCATTCTGAAGGCTTTCATGTCAAGTAAAACTAAGTTTGCTATGCTTTTTCTATACCTGTCTTTTGTTATATGGGTGTCAGCCATGATCCAAAGAGGAGGAAAGGGTGTCAGCCATGACCCACTCGCCTGATCACTTTTCCTCAAGTGATCAGGCGAGTGGGTCACTTGAGGTCAAGAGTTGAAGACCAGCCTAGCCAACATGTTGAAACCCTGCCTCTACTAAAAATACAAAAATTAGTCTGGTGTGGTGAAACATGCCTGTAATCCCAGCTACAAGGGAGGCTGAGGCATGAGAACTGCTTCAGCCCAGGAGGCAGAGGTTGCAGTTAGTTGAGATTGTGCCACTGTACTCCAGCCTGTCTAGCCTGAGTGACAGAGCAAGACCCTGTGTCAAAAAAAAAAAAAAATTTAATGAACCTAGGTGCCTACTTAGGAAAACCAAAAACATATGGCTACACAAAAATTTGTACATGGCTGTTCATAGCAGCATTATTCATAGTAGCCAGAAAGTAGAAACAACCCAAATGTCCATCAGCTTGCCAATGGATAAACAAAAATCGCACATCCTTACAACAAAATAGTACTGCCAGAAAAAGTAATGAAATACTGCTAATATAGACATGGTACAAAATGACTCTTAAAAACACTGTACCAGGCCAGGCACGGTGGCTCATGCCTGTAATCCCAGCACTTTGGGAGGCCGAGGTAGGTGGATCACGAGGTCAAGAGATCGAGACCATCCTGGTCAACATGGTGAAACCCCGTCTCTACTAAAAATACAAAAAATTAGCTGGGCATGGTGGCACGTGCCTGTAATCCCAGATACTCAGGAGGCTGAGGCAGGAGAATTGCCTGAACCCAGGAGGTGGAGGTTGCAGTGAGCTGAGATCGCGCCATTGCACTCCAGCCTGGGTAACAAGAGCAAAACTCCGTCTCAAAAAAAAAGAAACAAAAAAACCCCCAAAAAAACACTGTACCAAGTTAGGCTGGGCATAGTGGCTCACATCTGTAATCCTAGCACTTTCAGAGGCTGAGGCAGGTGGATTGCCTGAGCTCAGGAGTTCAAGGCCAGCCTGGGCAACATGGTGAAACCCCGTTTCTACAAAAATACAAAAAAAAAAAAAAAAAAGTAGGCCAGGCGTGGCAGCTCACGCCTGTAATCCAAGCACTTTGGAGCCCCGTCTTTAAAAAAAAAAAAAAAAAAAAAAGTAACTGGGCATGGTGGCATGCCCCTGTAATCCCTGCTACTTGGGAGGCTGAGGCAGGATAATCACTTGAACCCAGGAGGTGGAGGTTGCACATTGCACCTTTGTACTCCACCCTGGATGACAGGGTGGACTCCACTTCAAAAAAGCAAAAAACAAAAACAAAACACTATACCAAGTTAAAGGAGTTAAACCCAAAGGTCACATATTACATGATTCCATTTATATTAGATATCCAGAATAGGTAAATCCATAGAGATGGTTTATTAGCATTTCCCTGGGGCTGGGAGCAGAGGAGTTGGGACTAGGGAAATGACTGCTAATGATACAGAGTTCTTTCTCGGGTGAGGAAAATGTTCTGGGATTAGATGAAGATTGTTGCACAACTTTGTGAATATGCTAAAAACCACTGAATTGTGCAGTTTAAATAGGTGAATACTATGGCATGTGGATTGTATCACCATTTTTAAAAAGTCAAAAAAAAAAGCAACTTTCATATCTCATTTTTAAGGACAGTCTGGGGAGCTGAGGGGCATGTTGGATATAAGTGTATCTTTAGCCTTCAGGTTACCATTGGCCAGAGGGAAGAGTGGCCCCCAAACTCTGAAGCATGCTGGCAAGGCTTCCCATCTTCCCCTCCCCAGTCCCCACAGGAGCATCACAGTGTGGCTTGGCATCTTTAAGGTCGATCTCCGTATGCCTTGCATTCCAGTTCACCTCCAGGATCCCAGCACTTCCTCCAAGTCAATCTTCATCCAAGGCTCCAACCTCATCTCCTTTACCATCTTTTATTCATAGCCCACCAAATTTTGACTTTGTTACCTATGCTGCAAACAGGTCTCGATAAACTACTAGTGAATTAATGAACTTAGAAAAAAAAGCTTACACAGAAATCGGTACTGGATATTAATTAAAAATGAAATCATGGTTCAAATGCATTTTTCTCCCATCAAAATATTTTTTCCTCCATTTAAATATATATCTACTCTGTGAGAAATCTTGCACAAATGGCATTGCTGACCATCTAAGTTACAAAGCTTTATAAATTTTAAGAAAAACATTCATATATCATAAACATAAAATTTCAATATGCAAGATTCAAACTGACAAGAAAATAAGCACTAACTTTTGGATAATGCAGTTATTGCTGCACTCCTTTAATTCCTTATCCGGAGTCCAAAAAATGTAGACAAACCCTAAAAATGTAGCAGAAGCACTTCCGCACACTGGTGTCTAGAATCTAGTTTGTGCAGAAATGTTTCCACTAGATTTATAGAGTGCTCTTCAAAACAAAGAGGTGTGGACTGTTCATTTGGTCGCCTTTCGGACCTTCTCCAACTCTTCAATAGGCTTCCATTCTTGGTTGATTGTTAAAAGCTGAAGGGAAAAAGGGGGGAAAAAGTCTTGTTAAAAATTTGCCTTTCGGCTAG
Source organism: Saimiri boliviensis (assembly GCF_048565385.1). Taxonomy (NCBI): domain Eukaryota; kingdom Metazoa; phylum Chordata; class Mammalia; order Primates; family Cebidae; genus Saimiri; species Saimiri boliviensis. The sequence continues at coordinate 80,838,693 of NC_133450.1, forward strand.
GCACAGTGACTGACGCCTGTAATCCCAGCACTTTGGGAGGCTGAGGTTGGCAGATTATGAGGTCACAAGTTCCAGCCTGGCTAACATGGTAAAACCCCATCTCTACTAAAAATACAAAAAAAATTAACCAGGCATGGTGTTATGAGCCTGTAGTCCCAGCTACTGGAGAGGCTAAGGCAGAAGAATCACTTGAACCTGGGAGGCAGAGGTTGCAATGAGCTGAGATTGTACCATTGCACTCCAGTCTAGGCAAAAGAGCAAGCCTCTATCTCAAAAATAAATAAATAAATAAATACATTTCATATGCATGCCCTACTTTAGAATTCGTCCGCACTCCCCTTTGGAAAAAGCACCACCACTGTGTTTGTGGTCAAAGAACTACCTCTTTCCATCTCTAAAACATTCACAAAATAGTAATGTGAGCTGGTTTCTATCAGTTCATCTCTTTTAAAAGGCCTTGGGTTCCTAAGGGTTATAGAATTAGAGAAAAAGATCAAACATATGTGCCCTACTTTCACTTAGCAGTATCCAGATTTTTTATTATTATTTTTATTATTATTTTTTAAAGATAGGGTTTTACCATGTCGGTCTGGCTGGTCTGAAACTCCCGACCTCAGGTGATGCACTCGCCTTGGCCTCCAAAGTGTTTGGATTACAGGTGTGAGCCACCACGGCCAGCCCAGACTTTTTTTTTTTTTTTTTTTCTTTTAACACAGTCTTGCTGTGTTGCCCAGACTGGAGTGCAGTGGCACAATTGCAGCTCACTGCAGCCTCAGCCACCACCTTTGCCTTCCAGGATCAAGCAATTCTCATGTCTCAGCCTCTCTAGTAGCTGGGATTCAGGTGCATTCCACTATGCCTGGCTAATTTTTATATTTTTAGTCAAGATGGGGTTTCACCATGTTGGCCAACCTGGTCTTGAATTCCTGACTTCAAGTGATCCACCCACCTTGGCCTCCCAAATTGTTGACATTACAAGTGTGAGCTGCACCTGACAGGTATCCAGATTTTTAAGTTTGCCAGGTATTACGTGAGCCATAAGTTCAAAAAGTGTATCTGCTCCTCATGAGTGGCTGGACAATGCTCCTGGCATACAGTAGGTTCTTAAAATTTCCTCATTTTAATTACTCAATGAAGGTACAATTTATCTAAGTTACAGAACAAGGGTAAGGTATTAAATCTATTTTGTTGACAAAGGTGCTAAAGTTTGGGCAACATTGAAATCATTTGTTTTTAATTTAACAATACCTTTTGAGGTACAGTAGGGTCCACATTTTCCCAAGGTTCTGGATTTCTTTTTCGATCAATGCTAAAATTAATACAAAGCCAATTAAATAGTAAAACATGTGAATTTAAACCAATGCGAGTACTCAGTCTATAAACGTCCTAGAGACAAAACAAATTTCATACTTAGGCATTTATCTGCTAATGATCAGGAACCATCAGTATTAACTAAAATTGATGGAAAATTCTCTAAGGGAGTTTCATGGTGTGACTCAAACATTAAGGATCAAATCCTCTACTGGGTAGGTAGGAGGTCTGTATTCTCTTGATTGGGCTACACTGCCGAAGGATCCCACAAGCCGAATAATCATAGGAGTGGAAGTGCCAAGCTAAGGACGTGGAATAATGTTCTTATCTTATCTCAGTCTGTGGGAGGGACAGAGAGGCTAAGATTGAACTTTGCAGGGGGTGAACTCCAGGGCTCTGAGCCCCTCTGCCCTCTCCAGCCCTGCACCAGCCTCCATCAGTTTCAACTTTATCTTTTCCTCATATTCCAGGATACATGCTTTTGGTTTTTACTTTCTTCTATCCAAAGTTGAGATTAGGTTCATCGAAGACAACTGAATCTACCAATTCTACCACACTAGTAAAAATCGAATATGCTAAAATTTAAAATTTTAATTAAAATGATTGTTTTGTGATATATATCCCCCAAAACCACTGCAGAACTTTGCATTTCAAAACTTAAAAAAAAATTTTTTTTAATCAAGCTTTACTTCACTGCCAGAGAGTGGAGAGCCAATGGGTAAAATAATAAACACAAGAAATAAAACTAATTTTATTAATAGCATGGTTTTAAAAATTTTTTGGTTTTGTTTTCTTAAAAATTTTTTTCTCATTTATATTTTCTGACCCACTGGTAGACGATATCATAAGAATTTTCTGATAAAGGATGCTTTTTAACCCTGACTCCCAGTTCACATTTTGGCATTCTTATCAGTAGAAAAAAATTAATTTCATAAACTAAAAGTCAACCAAACACTGCAAAAACGTTTTCATAACTTGAGACCTACTTACATCACATCGGTTTTCCGAAGAGAATACACAGCGAAAGATGAGGCTCCACCAGCCGCCACACTCATGAACACCACCAAGGGAATGAGCTAGCAGGTAACAGGTGGAGGAGACACAGTCGGACATTTCAACAGTAAACACGTGAAGCACAACGAAAAAGCTATATTTATGTTATACTTTCTTCAAAATCTGTGCCACCTTTTCATCTTTAAAGTTAAAACTTTAGTCAGGATTTTCAATTGTTTTAAAAACTTACCTCCTTGTTTTTCTTCAGCAATTGGAAAAAGCTCATGACGACTTCAGCGTAGAAATTGCCAGATGTAGAAATTAAAAACCCAAAATACTGATGGCCCCGGTGGGCGCCAAACGGTCCACGGCGCTCCTCAAGCCAACCGAAGGCCGGCGCTTCTGCGTCTCTGCGGATGGGAGGCTCACCTGGACGCCGAGCGAAGCGCACGGACGATGGTAACGCCCGAAACCGAACGGACCGTCGGCCGCCCCACAGTATATATAGCGACCCCAACCGCCCCGGGAGGGCCGGGCCAGCGCGCTCCGGTCACGCGCGTGGGGCGGGGAGCGCGCGGGACCTGACTCGCTTTCCCCGCTGGGCACGCGGCTTCTGGGCGCCCCCTGCAGGACGCCGTGCTGCTGACGTGAAGCGGCCGAATGCGAGCGCTGGCGCCCCCTGCCGCTCGCCGGGGTCCTTCTTACCCGCCGCCCCCGGTCGCACTTGGCCATCCTGGCGCTTGTGAGGAGTTTGGAGGTTTGGGGAGGAGGTAGAATCCCCTGCGAGCAAGGAGAGGGCTGATGGCCAAAGTCTGCGGGAAAGTCAACTTTTCTAAAAGGGGAGCCGGGCCGGGCGCGGTGGCTTAGGACTGTAATCCCAGCACGTTGGGAGGCTTGAGGCAGAAGGATCACTAGAGTCCAGCCTGGCCAACATGAGGAAACCTCGTCTCTACTTAAAAAATAAATAAATAAAGGGCCGGGCGCGGTGGCTCACGCCTGTAATCCCAGCACTCTGGGAGGCCGAGGCGGGTGGATCACAAGGTCAAAGATCGAGACCATCCTGGTCAACATGGTGAAACCCCGTCTCTACTAAAAATACAAAAAATTAGCTGGGCGTGGTGGCGCGTGCCTGTAATCCCAGCTACTCAGGAGGCTGAGGCAGGAGAATTGCCTGAACCCGGGAGGCGGAGGTTGCGGTGAGCCGAGATCGCGCCATTGCACTCCAGCCTGGGTAACAAGAGCGAAACTCCGTCTCAAAAATAAATAAATAAATAAATAAATAGATAGATAAAATTAGCGGCGTGGTGGTGCATGCCTCTTGTCTCAGCTACTGAAGAGGGTGACGCAGGAGAATCCCTTGAGTCCCGGCCTTTGAGGTTGCAGTGACCCAAGATTGCGCCACTGCATTCCAGCCTGGGCAACAGAGCAAGACGCTGTGTTAAATAAAATACAATAAAACAAAATATTTAAATAAGCAAATAAACAATAAAGGAGGGGTCCGGAAAAATGAGCCACAGAGCCGAGGGTTCCAGGAGAGTCTTCCAGGTGGAGGCAGGTAAATTAGAATTAATCCAATCACATTAAAAGCTCCAATATGTGATGCTGTGCACATATGGAGATCACTAAAATTAAATTGTAAACTTTATTTCGGAATAACTCCCAGGGCGTTCTTTCTCCCGCAATCAATCAATCAATCAATCAGCTGGGGAGGTTGTAAGGAGGAGGTCTTTCTGCAAACCACCCTGCCGGCTGGCTTCCTCCTTGGGTTCCCTCCTAACTCTCCCCTAAGCCAGCAGCCTCACCTTGCAGTTTGCCTGCAGCTGCAATGGTAACAGTTTCATAGAGCCAGGGTCCGTGTGTGCGTGCCAGACACTGAGCCGGATTCCCCTTGGCATTTTTGCAAGGTGGGTACGTTATTAAGACTCAGAGAGGCTCTGGTCACATCACTAAGTGGTGAGGATGCCAACAGAACGCAGGTCTGTCTGGTGCCCAACACCATTGTTCTGTTTGCACCCCTCTCTTAAATACTGCCTTTTAATGCTCCTTCTGCAAGACTTCTAAGGCTACTTTTGTCAGAAAGATCTACAAAAAAGCCTCACATTATTAACAAAGAGAAGTTTTTCTAGGATGGAAGGAAGTAAGGAGGAAGGAAGAAGAGAAAGAGGAACAGATGAAGAGAGAAGGAAGAAATCCTACAGTAGCATTTCATGACTCAGAAACTGGAATGAAAATGTATAGCCATTGCCTATTAATAACCTTAAACTCAGAGCACTGCTTTACTAGTATCATTTCTTTTCAAAATGTAATGCAGTTTTGTGGTAGTCTAGGCATTTTTCTGAGGATAGGGGCATAGCAGAATTAAAAAGATTAATAAGATACAAATCACTTACTTCAAGGTGCTTACAATTCAGTGCTCATAAACTCTAATGCAAGGCATGCTCTGTTGCCAAGACAGGTGATTATTATTATTTTTACTTTTTTTGAGATAGAGTCTGGCTGTGTTGCCCAGGCTGGAGTGTAGTGGTGGAATCTCAGCTCACTGCAACCTTTGCCTCCCAGGATCAAGCAATTCACCTGCCTCAGCCTCCAGAGTAGCTGGGATTACAGGTGCATGCCAACATGCCCAGCTAATTTTTGTGTTGTTAGTAGAGATGGGGTTTTACCATGTTGGCCAGGCTGGTCTCGAACTCCTGACCTGAAGTGATCTGTCTGCCTCAGCCTCCCAAAGTGTTGGGATTATAGATCACCAGCCACAGGTGATTAATTCTAACTAAGGGAGTCTAAGAAAACTTACCAAAGGTGGAGTATTTATTTGAATATACAAAAAGACAAATTAACTGTAAAAAGACACTTTGGGGGCAAGTGACAAACTTAAATAGGATGCAGATATTAGATGATATTAAAGGGATATTATTAAGTTTCTTAGGTGTGATAATGGTATTGCAGTTAAATTTTTTAAATGGCTCCTCCCTTTTTTAGAGCTTGTATGTAGAAATATTTAAGGCAGAAATATTATGATGTCTGGGATTTACTTTAAAATACTTCAACTATGCTGGTCATGGTGGCTCATGCCTATAATCCCATAATCCCAGCACTTTGGGAGGCTGAGGCAGGTGGATCACCTGTCAAGAGTTCAAGACCAGCTTGGCCAATGTGGTGAAACCCTGTCTCTACTAAAAATAAAAAATTAGCCAGGTGTGGTGGCAGGTGCCTGTAATCCCAGCTACTCAGGATGTTGAAGGAGGAAAACCGCTTGAACCCAGGAGGTGGAGGTTGCAGTGAGCTGAGATCGCACCACTGCTCTCCAGCCTGGGTGACAGAGTCTGAGACTAAGTCTAAAAAAAAAAAAAAAATAAGTGGACTCATGCAGTTTAAGCCTGTGTTGTTGAAGGGTCAACTGAATGTGATTCAAGAATCTTCAGATATTTTGCCCTTTTGCCTAGGGTTGTGAAGGCAAGACCCCCAAAAAATTTGTCATTCAGTTCTTTAGCAATAAGAACACTTGCCACTCCAAAATGTAATGGAATTCATAGCTTGATCACCAGCATTGGGAGGACAGAGATGAAATTAGGGTCCTCCCTGCCCCCAAGCCCTGTGTACTGGCCAGGGCATCCAGAAGGCACTGCCAGGCCAGTACTGCCTGTGTGACCAGGATGAGAAACAGGCACACCTCCCAGCCCTTCAGACCCTGGCAGCCCCCAAAGAAGCCCACTCAGAGTACTCACCGGCATCACCCTGTGTGGCTTCTCCAGAGCTCATAATCCCTTGGTGGTGGGGGGTGGGGGGGGTCTCCCCTATCTACCCCCAGTTAGCAGCAACTTCTGGATCCTTTCTCTAACTAGTGCCACCCAGGCTTGCAGAGGCACTGAGACATGGCTGCTTGGTTCCCACTCCAGGAATTTAGATTTTCTTTTTTTTTTTTTGTTTAAAGGTAAAGTCTTGTTCTGTTGCCCAGATTGGAGTGCAGTGGTGTGATCTCGGCTTACTACATTCCCGCCTCCCGGGTTCAAGCAATTTTCTGGCCTCAGCCTCCTGAGTAGCTGAGATTACAGGTGTGTGCCATTATACTTGGGTAATTTTTGTATTTTTAGTAGAAACAGGGTTTCACCATGTTAGCCAGGCTGGTCTCAAACTCCTGACCTCTGGTGACCCACCCACCTTGGCCTCCCAAAGAGCGGGGATGACAGCTGAGAGTCACTGTGCCTGGCCAGGAATTTACATCTTAATCAGCCCAGTTCAGGCTTTTATGAGAAAGATAAAATATTATTAAATATTTTTTGTTGAAATTTTCTCCGTCTGACAGTGGATGTGTTAATTCTGACACATCCTTCAGTGGCTGTCTTATAACCAGCTTGTAACACTGGACTTGGTGAATTTTGTGGGTTTCAGGGCTGCTCTGTATTGTTTAGCATTAGTCAACCTTGAGCAATAATGTGGCCCAGAAAACAATTTGAGTTCAGTTTACAGGGAAAACTGTTTACACTTCCCGGTATACCAGAAGAAACGTGTTCAGAAGCTGGTGTTTTAATTTTTCTCGTAGATCAAGAATACAACTTTTGAAATTGCCCAGAGCCATTCTGAAATCAGATTCAAACAGGATTAAAGAAATTCTTTTTTTTTTTTTTTTTTTTTTTTGAGACAGAGTTTCGCTCTTGTTACCTAGGCTGGAGTGCAATGGCACGATCTCGGCTCACCGCAACCTCTGCCTCCAGGGTTCAGGCAATTCTCCTGCCTCAGCCTCCTAAGTAGCTGGGATTACAGGCATGCGCCACCATGCCCAGCTAATTTTTTGTATTTTTAGTAGAGTCGGGGTTTCACCATGTTGACTTCGTGATCCACCCGCCTCGGCCTCCCAAAGTGCTGGGATTACAGGCTTGAGCCACCGCGCCCGGCCAGTATTTGTTATACTATTGTTTTTTTATTTGGGCTATTTATTTGTATTTATTTTTTTGAGACAGTCTTGCTCTAGTCGCCCAGGCTAGAGTACAGTGGCATGATTTTGACTCACTGCAACCTCCACCTCCTGGGTTCAAGCAATTCTCCCACCTCTGGCTCCCAAGGAGCTGGGATTACAGGTGCACACCACCATGCCCCCGCTAGTACTGTATTTTGTATTTTTAGTGGAAATGGGGTTTCACTATGGTGACCAGGTTGGTCTTGAACGCCTGACCTCAGGTGATCTGCCCACTTCAGCCTCCCAAAGTGCTGTGATTATAGGCATGAGTCACTGCACCTGCCTTTTTTTTTTTTTTTTTTTTTAATTGCTGTATTGCTTTTGCTTTTTCAAGTGTTTTCAACCCACACAGTTGGTTCAGTCTGCCCATGTGGAGCTCACAGATGTGGAAGGCTGACTTTAATTACAATTTAAAAAGACATCTTCAAATCAGCTCAGCCTTGAACAAACGTGGTTGCTAAATTACTAGCCTACTAGAACCTTTCTGGAAAAGAACAGGGGCCCACAGCTAGATGTCTCAGCTAAGGGGTTCAGGCAAGGGTTTGTCAGGTGCAGGATAGTTGCCTTGTTCAATAAGATCAATAAATAAAGAAAATGAATAGTAAGAATTCTAGTAACTTTTCTAGGTATTTCCCTATTACTCAAAAGCAAGGTCAGTCTGTTAGAATAATTTTTTTTGTTGTTTTTGACACAGAGTCTTGCTCTGTTGCCAGGCTGGACTGCAGTGGCACAACCTCAGCTCACTGCAACCTCTGCCTCCCAGGTCTAAGCGATTCTCCTGCCTCAGCCTCTCGAGTAGTTGGGACCACTTAGAATAATTTTAATTGAATGTCTTATAAATCAGGTTTTTTCCTTAATTATTCCCAATAGTCCTGATTGCATTCAGTTATAGGGAACTTTCCAATAACTGCTTAACATTTTATGACTTCGTACATTTCATGCAGTAGTCTCTCATCATAGCCTCTACTTCTTTTGAAGCACTTCTTACCATTGTAATTAATTCACTGACAATGTCTGATGCCTGCCTTGTTCACTACGTTCCAGCACCCAGCTTAGCACCTTGTGAGTGAAGAATGGCCCAGGAAGATGTTTACCAGATACTGTTAGGTGAGAAGAACAAGAGTTACACAGTATCACTCTTTTCTGGTTTTAAAAATCATCTATACATGTATGAAGAACTAGAAGGTTAAACACTAAAGGATTTTTTTCTTTAGTTTCTGTATTTTCTAGTACTCTCCGTTATTTTGTAATAAATGAAAATAAAAATGTACATGTAACCAACCTGTTTAAAAACTTAACTACTTACATCTACAAAAGGAAAAATAGCAGTATATTGGAGAAACCAGACAATACTGCAAACAAATCATCAAAATTAACATCATCAATAATGTACAGATGTCATGTGCCTTCAGCTGTGATCCTCCGAAGACACAGTGCCCCTATGTAGTGCTCCATTGGTGATACATAACCTGAATCTATCATGACAAAACATCAAATACAAGTCCAGAAACGAACTGTTCAATAAAATAATTGGTCTCTACTCTTCAAATATGTCAGGGTCAAGAAAGATTGAGAAACTTTCAAGAGGCTTAAAAAACATGGCAACTAAATGAAATGTGTGACCCTATAGTGGATCCTGTAATGGGGGAAATTACCATATAGGACATCACTGGGACAGTACACAAAATTCACTGGATGACAGACTGGAATACTGTATCAGTATTAAATTTCCTGAATTTGGTCATATAATAACCTTATTTGTAATAAATACACACTAAAGTATTAAGGGGTGAAAGGGACATTATATATATAACCTATTCTCAAACCACTCAAAAAAAAAAAAAAAAAAACCTGTGTGTATATATGTACATGAGGCAAAGGAAGGCAGAGAAAGCAAATGTGGCAAAATGTTAAAAATTAGTAAATCTGGATTTGAGCACATAAAAGTTCCTTGTACCATTTCTGCAACTTTTCTGTAAGTATGAAATTATTTCAGAGTTTAATTAAAAAAGCAATCACTCAAAACCAACCACCATTACAACAAAATCAACACACACACACTTTCTTCCTAAAGTACAGTACTTTTTTTAATATGCCTTTTTGAAAAAAAATGAGGCTTATCTTATCAGGCATAAGTTTTTTTTTTTAAATATGAAATACAAACACAAATTTTAAAAGTGTGAAGCTGCAAACAGGCAAGTTCACATTTCAATTAATGTGAACAACTGAAAAAGGGTGTAGGGCAACTGTTAATCTCTTACAAGTCAGAAAATCCTTTTCTTAAATAAGTTTACATATAGTCAAGTCCTTCCGACTTAACGACAAGCGTGTAAGGTAATTTTTAAATATCTTCCAAGTTAGAAAATCCTTCTTTCTTAAATAAGTTTTCATATAAAGCCAAGTCCTTGTGACTTAACGATGGTTTTACAGTCTTAAGTGATTTTAGAAAGTGCTCTTGTTTCACTGTGGTTGTATCTAGTCCGTTTTCTTGCAGAGCCAGCAAAGCAGCCTATTAAAAGACAAGGAATAGAAAACAATTTCTTTTCTTTTTTCACAATACTTTAAACTCTGAATGCAAAATCTCAGCATCACTTCATTGGATTCTAATATTTATGCCGCTAAAAAGTTAAATAAGGCTGGATGCGGTGGCTCAAGCCTGTAATCCCAGGACTTTGGGAGGCCGAGGCGGGTGGATCATGAGGTCAAGAGATCGAGACCATCCTGGTCAACATGGTGAAACCCCGCCTCTACTAAAAATATGAAACATCAGCTGGGCATGGTGGCGTGTGCCTGTAATCCCAACTACTCAGGAGGCTGAGGCAGGAGAATTGCCTGAACCCAGGAAGCAGAGGTTGCGGTGAGCCAAGATCGTGCCATTGCACTCCAGCCTGGGTAACAAGAGTGAAACTCCGTCTCAAAAAAAAAAAAAAAGTTAAATAAGGTGATTAAAAATACACTTTGTAGACCATAACCTCTTTTACATTAATGGGAAAAAAGACAGCCTTAAACGGGAAGAACAACTTGCTTTTTGTAGATTAATATATATGTTATGAACCCATATGTATTTTTAAAGATGAGAGAATATCTTCTTGATCCTGAAGAGTCTTTAGCCAGCGCTGATTGTAAAGGAACAGATCAAACACATACCCTATGACCCAACAATTCTGCTTGTAGCTGAGTATGTTTACAGATAGGCTTAAGTAGACATGTGAACTAAGAGACATGTACAAGACTGTTCACAGCGGCGTAACTCATAACAGTAAAAAAGTAGAAACCTAGATACTCCAAAATAAAATAATGAATAAACAAATGTAGAATATTAATAGAATATTATAAACTATGCTACACACAAAACTATGAATAAATTTATTTTTGGGTTAAAGAACCAGACAGAAAATAACATATGCCACATGCTTCCATTCATATAAAGTTCAAAAGCAAACAAAACTAATCCCCACTGTTGGAAGTCAGGAGAGAGGTTCCCTTTTGCAGGTTTTTTTTTTTCCCCCTTGACAGTTTTTCTGTCACCCAGGCAGAAAGTACAGTAACACAATCTTGGCTCACTGTAGCCTTGACCTCCAGGCTCAAGTGATCCTCCCACCTCAGCCTCCTGAGTACAATTTAAAAAAAGAAAAAAAATTTTTTTTTTTTTTTGAGACAGAGTCTTACTCCATCGCCAGGCTGGAGTGCAGTGGCGCAATGTCGGCTCACTGCAACCTCTGCCTCCTGGGTTCAAGCAATTCTCCTGCCTCAGCCTCCTGAGTAGCTGGGACTACAGGTGCGTGCCACCAAGCCCAGCTAATTCTTTGTAATTTTAGAAGAGATGGGGTTTCACCATGTTGGCCAGGATGGTCTCAATCTCTTGACCTTGTGACCTGCCCACCTCAGCCTCCCAAACTGTTGGGATGACAGGCGTGAGCCACTGCACCCGGCTTAAAAAATTTTTGTAGAGACAGTGTCTCCCCATGTTGCCCAGGCTGGTCTCAACTCCTGGGCTCAGGCAATCATCTGGCCTTGGTCCCAGCAAAGTGCTGGGATTACAGGCATGAGTCACTAAGCCCAGTCAATAGTTCCCTTTTGGAAGAAGGTAGGTGACAGAGGTTGGGAAAGGGCCCAAAGGAAGATTCTGGGGTGTTAATAATGTTTTTTTTTTTTAATATAAGTAGTATTATAAAAATGTGATCACTATGTTAATTCAATGAACTATAACCTATGATCTGTCATTTTTCTGAATGTAATACTTAGTAAAAGTTTATGAAAAAGGATATCTTTTTTTTTTTTTTTTGAGACGGAGTTTCACTCTTGTTACCCAGGCTGGAGTGCAATGGCGCGATCTCGGCTCACCGCAACCTCCGCCTCCTGGGTTCAAGCAATTCTCCTGCCTCAGCCTCCTGAGTAGCTGGGATTACAGGCACGCGCCACCATGCCCAGCTAATTTTTTGTATTTTTAGTAGAGATGGGGTTTCACCATGGTGACCAGGATGGTCTCGATCTCTTGACCTCGTGATCCACCCGCCTCGGCCTCCCAAAGTGCTAGGATTACAGGCGTGAGCCACCGCACCCGACGAAAAAGGATATCTTAAAGTGGCTTACAGTATGTCCTGGCCATTGTGTACTCCTTCAGCTTTTTTTAAGAGACACAGTCTTATCCTGTCACCCAGGCTGGAGTGCAGTGGCAGGATCTCAGCTTACTGCAACCTCTGCTTCCCAGGTTCAAGTGATCCTACCATATCCACCTCCCAAGTAGCTGGGACTACAGGTGTGTACCACCACACTCAACTAATATTTTAATGTTTTTATTTTCTAGAGATGGTATCTTATTGTATTGCCCAGGCTGATCTTGAACTGCTGGGCTCAAGCAATCCTATTGTCTCGACCTCCCAAAGTACTGGAATTATAGACTCTAGCCACCACGTCTAGCCCACCTCTTCAGCTTTATTTCTTGTGATTCTCCACTCTAAGATTCAGTAATGTCATACCATCTCTTACCTTCAATCCTTTGCACATTTTATTCTCTCCACCTCAATCATTTCCCCTTCCCTATTAGCTGGCTAACTCCTGATTTGTCCTTCCAATTTCAGTTTATATATCTCCTTTCTCAGAAAGCCTTCTCTGATGTGCCAAATCCCTGGGCTGGTGTCCTTCCTAGGTGCTTCCACAGTACCCTAAACTTCCCCAACTCACTACATATTTTCAATTGCCAATTCAGTATTATGATTTGCCTCTCTACACCACTTACAATAAGCCGTGTGAGGGATGGGGCCACATCTGTCTGTTTTACATCACATGGTATCACGCAGGCTTTTAGTAAATACTGCTGAGTGAATGAAGATTTGAAAAGATGAAGAAATGTTTTTAACCACAAATTGCTTCACTAATTAACTTACTTCTGTGCAGAGGTTTCTAAGATCAGCTCCAGAAAAAAAACAGGTTTCTGCTGCTAGGTTTTCTAAGGAGACATCAGGCCCTATTGGCATGGTTTTTGTACAAACTTTTAAAATAGAAAGCCTGCCCTGGAACAAAATAAAAAACAATATATTTTAAATTTTATAACACTTTTGCCTGACACAATGATTTATTAATTTTTTTTTCTTTTTTTTTTTTTTAACTGTCACTCTTAGGTTATGCTTAAGTTACTCACAATGAGTTATTAAAACATTTTGACTTAGAGTTTTCTTTCACATAACAGACAAAGTATATACAGGGGTTAGAAAGACTAAGTTATCAATGGCCCATATGACAGTAGTAAAAATAATGACATCGTGAAAAGCTTATGACTCTTTTCCTTTTTTTTGAAGATAGAGTCTCGCTCTGTCACTCAGGCTGGGGTACAGTGGCATGACCTTGGCTCACTACAACCTTCACTTCCCAGGTTTAAGCGATTCTCCTGCCTCAGACTCCTGAGTAGCTGGGATTACAGGTACCTGCCACCATGCCCAGCTAATTTTTGTAGTTTTAGTAGAGACAGGGTTTCACCATGTTGGCCAGGCTAGTCTCGAACTCCTGACCTCAGGTGACCTGCCCACCTTGGCCTCCCAAAGTGCTAGGCGTACAGATGTGAGCCACCATGCCTGGCTGAATCTCTCTTTTGGGTACAAATAATATTATTAGACATGGCTTAAGAAGCAAATACATGAATTAACAGATATAACTTAAAGATATAATAGACATTAAATTTCATTTTTCTATCCCTTCAAGACTTAGTAAAAGCTCAAAGAACAAAAAATTTCACTCTGTGTCTTTACCTCCCTGTCAGTGGCTCTGGATGTTAAGGAAAACAATTTACTGGTTGACCATGATACATTACATAATCTCTGTAATCTCAGATTTCTGCACCGTACTGTTAAGAATGCTGACTCAGATCATCTTCAAAGCCCTTTTAACACTTTAGGATTCTTCCACTCTAGTTGCAAAATAATGCTGAGTAGACTCAGTATTTACAGTCTGCCACAACATAAAATAACCATCTTACATTTAGGCTTCTGTTTCTCTGTAAACAGGACCAGAACATTCAGCAAAGGCAGATCAAAATTATGATGTTATAAAAGGCCCCCAGGCAAGGAAGAAGGTAGAATTCAGTGTGAGTGGAACATCATGGACAGCTATATCCAGGTTGGAATTCGATTCTGCTGAGCACCCAGAGTAAATGTGCCCAATGATTACCTTGTGATCTGGAGGAGGGATATAGATGATCTTATCTAATCTTCCAGGTCGTAACAAAGCAGCATCTAACGTATCAGGTCTATTTGTTGCTGCAACAATCATGATATTTCGGTTAAAAACTTCTTGAAACTCTGAGGGCAAACACACAACACAAAGTAATGTCAATCAGTTGTTAAGTTTTTTAAAATTATAAATCAGAAGATCTATTTGAATTCAAATTGGGATATGCTTTTCTTGGGACCAGAACGCTTACATCCCCTTTCCAGGGGATTTCCCTTTCCAGCATTCAAGATATCCCAGAAAGAAATCCAAAGAGCTGCTTTGTGTGCATGGCTAAGGAAGTAGCTAAGAGACATTTATCCATATGAGAACCTATGAAAAACCTTATCCCAATGGAGAGAACACCCATCTAGTGATCTGAGAGCAACTGAGCCTCCAATGAATGATTCCAACTTTTTTTTTTTTGAGACTGAGTTTCACTCTTGCTACCCAGGCTGGAGTGCAATGGCACGATCTCGGCTCACCACAACCTCCACCTCTCGGGTTCAGGCAATTCTCCTGCCTCAGCCTCCTGAGTAGCTGGGATTACAGGCACACACCACCATGCCCAGCCAATTTTTTGTATTTTTAGTAGAGACGGGGTTTCACCATGTTCACCAGGATGGTCTTGATCTCTTGACCTCGTGATCCACCCGCCTCGGCCTCCCAAAGTGCTGGGATTACAGGCGTGAGCCACCGCACCCGGCGAATGATTACAACTTTAACAGACTACTTGAAAAGACAAATACATAAAACCAACAGGTGGAGATGTATGGCTATAGAAAGTCTTGACTCTCATATCTCAAAAGAGGGAGATTTACTCTACTTTTTATTTTTCTTTGAAATAATGACAAATCCTGGATATCTAAACAGAGAAAGGCTACCATATACTAAGCATTCAAAATCATTTGTTGAATAATCAGGCAGCTATCCAGTGACATAATCCCTCAAAGTACAAAGTTCCCTATATTTACAAGTATTTTAGCAGATGCTGGGTGAATACCTGTCAGATGTTATAGAAGGAATTCCTGCATTATGAAATGATCTGATTAACCTCGTGGGTATCTCTTAATTCTAGTATGACATGCTCCTAAGGAGTGTATGCAACAATTCCATGCAACGATTTTTTAAACAGGAAATGAATGAGAACAAGACAGAAATAAAAGGTAGCAGGGATAATTTAAAGCTACCAAGCTCTATCCGGAGAAGAGACTCAGAAAGAGAGGGAGGGAACTTTCCAAAGGCCATTTTAATTCATTAAAACCAAGGAAACCCATTCCTCAAGAAAAGTGGAAATTTTCCATTACTAAGATTATTGGAAATAATAATCTTTGTTTCTCATCCATTCATTCACTCATTCAGAGATGGGGTCTTGCTATGTTGGCCAGGCTAGTCTCAAACTCTTGGCCTCAAGCAATCCTCCTATCTTGGCCTCCCAAAGTGCTGGGATTACAGGCATGTGCCACTGTGCACAGCCTACATATAAATTTTTAGAAAGAAATGAATACCAGTATCTTAGAACATGGAAACAAGAATAAATTCCCTTCTCTATTAGCAGTAAGTAAAATTACATTTCTCATTCTGTTTAAGATAATTTATTATAAAATGTACTTCACCTTTCCTAGCCAAATCACAATTTTTATTACTTCTAAAAGTCCAAACAAAGTCAAAATGAAATTATATAAATTTTTCTATCGGATGAATTTAGCAAAGAAAAAGCTATAGCACATATGCATTCTATTTAACGTTGGCCTGGATTTTAGGTGCTTTCTGGCTAATAAATACCTCTTCATTTTTTCAGCTCCTTGTATTTACCCTGTTGACTTGATTTATTTCCTCTTCTCTCTATTGTCTTAAGTCCAACACCATCTAATTCATTCAGGAGAACAGAAAGAACTCGTTCTTGAACATCACATCCTGTCTTGCTAGTTGAGCGAGCTCCCAAAATTGAATCAATTTCATCCAAAAACACAATTGCTGGAGTGCTTGCTCTTGCTTGTCGAAATATCTTTTGTTAGGAAAAAATATTAAAAACCATTATGTTATACATTAGTCATATGAATGTATGCATATTACTCTAGTATCTCTACATTACTATTCGTAATATATATTTTTTAAGACAGAGTCTTGCTCTGACACTCAGTTTGGAGTGCAGTGGTGCAATCTCAGCTTACTGCAACCTCTACCTCCCAGGCTCAAGCAATTCCTGTGCCTCAGCCTCCCGAGTAGCTGAGATTACAGGTGTACGCCACCATATGCACCTAATTTTTTTTGTATTTTTAGTAGAGATGGGGTTTCGCCATGTTGGCCAGGCTGGTCTTGAACTCCTGGCCTCAAGTGATTCACCCACCTTGGCCTCCCAAGTGCTGGGATTACAGCTGGGAGCCGCCAAACCTGCCTGCTATTTATAATTTTTAAAATATATAAAAAAAGATTCTAAATGTCTAGGAATTGGGAAGCAAGTAAATAGAACAAGAAATAACAGTATTATGAGTTAAAAATCATATTTTCAAAGAATAATTAATACTATGTAATTCAAAAGTGGTAATATTAAGTTTAAAAGGCAGGATAAAGCTATAGATACATAAAACCTACGCTTGATTTAAAACACACACACAAAAAAGGAAATTCGCCAAAATGTTAACAGTAGGTAGAAGCATTATGAAGGACTTCATATTTACACTTTCCTATATTTTCTCAATTTTCAATAAACATGTATAACATTTTTTAACTGGAAAAACCCCTAGTAGTATTTTTTAAAAGTAAAGTTTGTCCACAAGACATGAAATAAAAATTCAATCGTAAATTTAAACATATGGGGAAATTAACAAACCTGAGACAAGACTTTTTCTGAATCTCCAACAAACGGTGAAAAGAGATCAGCTCCACTCACTGAAACAAAAGAGCAGTGACAGCTTGTGGCCAGGGCCCTCACCAGAGTGGTTTTAGCACATCCAGGGGGCCCATAGAGAAGAACTCCCTTTGGTTGTGTCAGGCCCATCCTAACAAATTCCTTAGGGAATTTCAGAGGCCACTCAACGCTCTGAAAATACACAAAAAGAGTTGTTTTAGTATAATAATAAAATGGCAAATCATCTAGTAGATTCCTTTGTTCATTCAACAATTCTCAGGCTCCTATTATGAGCTGGAAACAGTCCATACTCCACACTGCAGAGAGCTTATAACTGAGTCAGGTGACATTACTTCCTGCTTACAATCCTTCAACAATTTACCGTTAGAACTAGAATAAAATCCAAATCTAAACTCCTTACTCACCACAGCTGACAAGGCCTTTTATAATCTATCTATCAAACACCTGGTTTGTTCCCCTCTTAGGGCCTTTCCTTGCTTTTCTCTCTGCCCAAATGTTCCCCTGAGATCTTCGTGTGGCTATTCCTCATCGCTCAGGGCTCAGTGCAGGTGTCAATTCCTTGGAGAGGTCTTTCCTAACCACCTGGTTAAAGGAGAACCCCCTCCTCCTACTCACTCTCTATGCTACTGCCCAGCCTTTACTTTTAAAGCACTTATTCACTATTATTATTTTTCCATGTTGAAAAGTTTGTCATTCTGCTCTGCTAGAATATAAGCAAAGCTCACCTCAAAATCCCCAGCACCTAGAATGCCAACTACCCAAAGGAGGCACTCAATAACTGCAAACTGAATAGTGAATGAGTCCTCATCTTTAAGGTAACTATTATAATCATCATTTTACAGATGCAAAAACTAAGGCTTTAAAAAAGTTAAGTAATTTGCCCAGGTCTTACTGCTAATAAGGTGGCAGAACCCCAGGCAATGTAATTCAAGAGCACCAGCAAGTATCAACAGCCTTCAAGTGCAGGTAGCAGTCAGATCACAACAGGCCTTGAAAGCTTTATTCTACTCTGAGAAAGCAGTATGGAGAACTGACTGGAAGGAAATGAAACTAGAGGCAGGGAGACCAGTTAGAAGCTTCTTGCAATGATTCAGCCTACAAAAACAGTAAGGCTGGAGTGTCACAAGCAGTGAAGATGATGTGGAAGGGATAGATATTTGAAACTTAAAACAGAACTGCACTTTACATAGGGACAAAGTTCTAATGCTATGCCTTTAGGAGACAGATTTCTGATTTAGGGGATGGGGTTTTAAATTCTGTCTGTATTCACTGAGGTAGGGAATCTAGGTGTGAGGGCAGAGCTGACTAGCTAACTTTGTACATGCTTAGTTTGGCATCCCTGGGGTTATCCAGTAGACAGGCAGTGAAATAGTTCTGATGATCAGAAGAAATATCTACTTTAGATAATACAGATTTCTGAGTCAACACTTTTCAGGGGTTAGTTGATGCTGTGGACATCAAGATCAACAAAAAATCACCCACAGCTCCAACACTCGGGACCCTCTTGAAGCACTAACATTTAAGGGAGGGGAAAGGGAGGAAAAAGAAAGGCAGGAAAGCTTAATGTTTCAAAGCTAAGGAAACAGAGTGCTTCCACAGGAAGGTGTGGCTAATTTCTCTCATGCATCTTGTGAAGATTAAATGAGACAATGCATAAAAAATATTAGCGCATATTATACATGCTCCTATCCATGGACTCAAATATTCTAGGGTTCACTGGAGACAGAGCTCCTGGATAAGATGAATAAATCATAATTATTACTTATGTATCAGTCTGTTAATACGTGTGGTTAGAGAAACCTAGTTCATTAAGGCAGGATCACATGTAGGTGAATTGGCGAAATCAATTTCTGAAACGAATGCAGGTGAGATGTGAAGAGTTGCGTCCCACAGCTTCCACTGTAAAATCCACTATCAGGTAGCCATGTTGTTCATTTCAATCTTGTGCTTTTACCACTCGCTGTACTGCATCCATTTAATGTCTTTTAGATCAGAGATCTAGGCAAATTAAGGCCTTCGACCTATATTTGGTACAGCCCAAACTAAGATAGTTTCTACATTTTTAAGTGGTTGAAAAAAAAATCAAAAGAATATTTTCTGACATGTGAAAATTGTGTAATTTCAGTATCCATAAATTTTATCAGAATACAATTACTCATGTACATATGGTCTACAGCTGCTCTTATGCTACAATGGCAGAGCTGAGTGGTTGTGACAGAGACTATGGATCACAAAGCTTAAAACATTTATTATGTGGCTTTCTCTACAGAAAATCTGTTGACCCCTGTGTTTTAGATTATAAATTTTTTTTTTTTTTTTTTTGAGACAGAGTCACGCTCTGTCCCAGGCTAGAGTGCAGTGGCGTGCAACCTCCGCCTCCTGGGTTTAAGTGATTCTTCTGCCTCAATCTTCCAAGTAGCTGGGATTACAAGCTTGCGCCACCACACCCAGCTACTTTTTGTATTTTAGTAGAGATGGGGTTTCATGATGTTGGCCGGCTGGTCTTGAACTCCTGATCTCGTGATTGGTCTGCATCGGCCTCCCAAAGTGCTGGGATCACAGGCATGAGCCACTGTGCCTAGCCTATAAATTGGTTTTTTGTTGTTTTTTTAAAGACACAGGATCTCGCTCTGCTGCAAGGCTGCAGTACAGTGGTACAATCACGGCTCACTGTAGCCTTGATTTCCTGGGGTTAAGGCTCAAGTGATCCTCTGAGTAGGTAGGACCACAATCACATGCCACCATACCTGGCTAATTTAAAAAAATATTTTTGTAGGCCAAGCACTGTGGCTCATGCCTGTAATCCTAGCACTCCCTAGGGAGTCTTACTATGTTGCCCAGTCTGGTCTTGAACTCTTGACCTCAAGAGAGTCTCCTACCTCAGCCTTCTGAAGTGCTAAGGCTACAGGTTATAAACCTTTTTTTTTTTTTTTTTTCCCCCCAGACAGGGTCTTGCTCTGTCACCCAGGCTGGAGTGCAGTGGAGGGATCTTGACTCACTGCAACCTCCACCTCCCAGGTTCAAGTGATTCTCCTGCCTCAGTCTCCTGAGTAGCTAAGATTACAGGCACCTGCCAGCATGTCCAGCTAATTTTTGTCTTTTTAGTAGAGACAGGGTTTCGCCATGTTGGGCAGGCTGATCTTGAACTCCCAACCTCAGGTGATCCACCCACCTCGGCCTCCCAAAATGCTGGAATTACAGGTATAAGCCACTGAACCTAGCATTAGGTTATAAACTCTTTTTTTTCTTTTAAATAGAGACAAGGGCTTGTTATGTTGCCCAGGTTGGTTTTGAACTCCCGAACTCAAGCAATCCTCCTCCCTTGGCCTCCCAAAGTGCTGAGATTACAGGCATGAGCCACCACACCCAGCCTTAGGTTATAAACTCTTTAAAGCAAAAACAAAAAGAGGGTTGAGATGGGAAATTTTGAGATGGGAAATTATGAAAAACAGTTTAGACATACATAGAAGTCAAATTAAACAAGGACTGAAAAGCAATCATTGGATTTAGATGTTAGGATCACATTAGTGATAGAAGCAAGAGCAGTTTCAGTGCAGTATGCTGTTACCATAAATCCACAGAATATTAATCTGTAATATCCTACTGACTTAAGAATATTATCTGTCTTACCTGCTGTAACTTCAGTTTTACATCTTCCAGGCCACCAATCTGCTCCCAGTCAACAGGCTTGATATCCATCAATCCAATGACACTTCGAAATGATGAGGGTTCAATATTTTTAAAAGCTTGAAGGAAGTCTGTTTCATCAATCACAGGATTGTTCTGGTTCTGAAGAAATACACGCAAAAAAGCAAAATTAAACCAAAAATTGGGTTGGTCTTTTTTATAGCACAATTCATTTTTTTTCATCTTCTTTTGGATTTGTAAAGTTATTTTATTATTATAAAAACAATTTATATACATAGTACAAAGAATTAAATGTCTCCTTACCAATTCCTGTCAGAATTCATCCCCCAAAGATGTCAACAGTTTCTTGTGCGTTCTTCCAGTATGTTATGATAAAAAGCATACATATATCCTTTTAAACAGACACACAAATGGGACCATACTATACATATCTATCTGTACTTTTCTTCTTTCACCTATCTTAGAGATCTTTTCCTGTCAACTATTACAGTTCTACGTCACTCTTTTTGACAATTCCACAATACACTATCAAATTTACCCCAACTACACCTTTCTGACAAACATTATGTCATCTCCTGTCTTTTGATATTAACAACAAAGCTGCAATGAAAAAGCATTTGTGCTTATGTTCAAGTATTTATTTATTTGTTTATTTTGAGACAGGTCTCACTCTGTTGCCCAGGTTGGAATGCAGTGAGCTCACTGTAGTCTCCCAGGCTCAAGTAATCTTTGCACCTCACCCTCGAGAGTAGCTTAAACTACAGTGTGTGCCACCATACCTGGCTAATTAAAAAAAAATTTTTTTTTTGTAGAGACAAGGTCTCCCTATGTTGCCTAGGCTAGTCTGGAACTCCTGGGCTTGAGCAATCCTCCCATCTCAGTCTCCCAAAGTACTGGGATTACAGGCATGAGCCACCATGCTCAAATTCATGTTCAAGTCTTTTATGTAATAATTTCCTCAAAGTAGAATTACTGGGTTTACAAGTACACACATATACAATTTTGATAGCTATTACCAAATTGTCCTCAAAGGAAGCTGCATCAGTTTATTTTCCTTCGATAATATGAGGCTGTGTTCCCTCCACACCTCTCCAATACTGGACATTACTAAACTCTTTTTTTTTCTTGGCGGAGTCTTGCTCTGTACCCAGGTTGGAGTGCAGTGCAGTGATCTTGGTTCCCGGTAGCCTCCACCTCCTGGGTTCAAGTGATTCTTGTGACTCAGCCTCCCAAGTAGCTGGGATTTACAGGTATGCAAAACCACACCCAGCTAATTTTTGTCTTTTTAGTAATAATGACAGGGTTTCCCAATGTTGGTCAGGCTAGTCTCAAACTCCTGACCTCAAGTGACCCACCCATCTTGGCCTCTCAAAGTGCTGGGATTACAAGCAAAGTGCTGGGATTACAGGCGTGAGCCACTGCGCCTGGCCCATTACCAAACTCTTAAAAATGTCTGCTAATACAACAGGAAGAACTGGTACTCATTCATTACTATGCTAACTAAATTTCTTCAATTCACAATGAGGTAGGGAATACTGGAATTAGAAAAGTCACCTTTTTTGCGATCTGTTTTGAGATTGAATTGGAGACTACATTGTGGAGAGTAACAATTTATTTATTTATGAGACAGGGTCTTGCTCTGCTGCCCAGGCTGGAGTGCAGTGGCATTGAGACAACAGCTCACAGAGCTTCAAATACCTGGGCTCAAGTGATCCTCTTGTCTCAGCCTCCTGAGCAGCTGGGACTAAGGGTGTAAGCTACTGTGCCCAACCTGAAAGTCTGATGAGGAGCAGGGTATCTCAAAGTGTCTCCCCACAGATTTCTTATTACTGGCAAAGGGAAAAATAGTAGTTACACAGTGGAGAAATTACGCACTGCCTGAACTAGTCAATAAAAATTAGCATCACCAATGAGGAGCCAATGAATGCTCTGTACCCTCTACATGTGAGGCTCTAAGGACACAACATTATACATGACCATAGTGTAGTCACATACAGGAACATTGCTGTTCTTAGGAAATAGACATTAACATATTAAGGGATAAAGTGTCATGATATATGCAACCCATTCTCTCAAATGGTCCAAAATAGATAAATACTATGTGCATATAAATACATACATACAGATATGAGAGAGAGAAGAGAAGAGGGGAGCAAGAAAGAGCAAAAGAGAATGATAAGGCTGTTTTGGCAAAATGTAAAAAATTGGTGAATTTGGATAAAGGGTTTAGTGGAAGTTCTTTGTAACTATCTTGCAACTATCCAACTATTAGTTTTAAATTATTTCAAAATAAAGACAATTTTAAAAGAAATCAAGATTGAAGATTTTTCATGTTTATTGGCATTCCTTTTATTGTCAACTATCTGTTCATATCTTATTACCTATTTTCTCTTGGACTGTTGGTCTTTTCTTAATGATTTGTAGAAGTTCCTTCCATTATCAAAGAAGTTGGACTAAAAGTATTTTTCCTAGTCTGACTTAACTTTATAGTATTGTTTTGCCATCCCCAAATGGTCAAATCAGCAAATAATTTACTTTTTGGCTAATAGGG
Organism: Saimiri boliviensis; assembly: GCF_048565385.1. Taxonomy (NCBI): domain Eukaryota; kingdom Metazoa; phylum Chordata; class Mammalia; order Primates; family Cebidae; genus Saimiri; species Saimiri boliviensis. Next base: position 80,861,724 of record NC_133450.1, read on the forward strand.
TTTATAATATGCCTAGAAAAGTCGTCTTCACTCTCAGGTTATATTTTAGAAACTCTTTATACTCTCCTTGATCATTCTAGTGAAGCACATTTTTTCTGTTAAAAAGTCCTGACAGTTTTATTAAAAATATCTGTACTGTATTTATTAAAGTATATGCCCTCATACCAATTCTAAATACTTAGTTGTCCACAAATTCCCATTTTCAAAAATATACTATCTTCTCTTATTTTTGTAAATTGATGTAAATGAATCTTATGTATAGAGCTATTCTGTATAGTATTCTCCCAGAAGTGTTAACAATTGTCATCTCTGGGAAGTGAGATTTCAGGCAGGCAGCTCTTTATAATTTTCTATCTTAATTTCTCATGAATAACACTATTATGCAGTTTTAAAAAACAGCCTTTTTAACTGGCTCACAGTATTAGATGTTAGGTATCTGATGCCCAAACACAAACTAATTTTTAGGTTACACCAACTAATATTTGAAAATCTCATTTATAGCTCAAGATCATGTGTGTGCAATTATTTTACTTGATTCTTTGGGCAAATACATTCTCTCCCCTCTATGTATGTTTTAGTGTTTGAGAAACTACTAATTTTTTTTTTTTTTTTTTTGAGATGGAGTCTCACTGTGTCGCCCGGGCTAGAGGGCAATAATGTGATCTTGGCTCACTGCAATCTCTGCCTCCCAAGTTCAAGCGATTTTCCTGCCTCAGCTTCCTGAGTGGCTGGGATTACAGGCGTGCGTCACCACGCCTGGCTAGTTTTTGTATCTTTAGTAGAGATGGGATTTCACCAGGCTGGTCTTGAACTCCTAATCTCGTGATTCACCCACCTTCGCCTCCCAAAGTGCTGGGATTACAGGCGTGAGCCACTGTAACCAGCCGAGAAACTACATCTCTAATCCTTTCATAGGAATACTTCACAAAAAGTTTAACAAACTGTAAGGTATCCCTTATATGCCCTGGCACAGAGAGATAGCGGCAGCCCCTCAGCTGGTGGGGGAAAGAACAAAAAATGGATCCAGTACCTTCCCAGATGTCTCTGTCCCTTCATCCTTTCTGCCTTTCTTTCTTCCACTTCCCCCGGGTTGTTTCTGAACTCAGCCATCACCTGTGGCAACTACACCTGAGCAGGCCCCTCCTGAAGTAGCAGTGGGCTCCACCCTGGGATGACAGCAGCTGACTTGTCCACCTAAGTCAGAGGAGCTTAGGATCAAACCTGGAACTTCAAAGCAGAGGAAATCCTAAATGTAAATCTCTCTTCCCATATCCTGGTACTCTTATTGTCTCCCTCAAATGCCATGTATTCTCACAACTTTACACACAGAACTTTAAAACTTCAAGTAGTTTTGATCTAAACCTACAAGATGAAGACTTAAGAGATCACTAGAAGATCACATAACTCCTTCCCATCTTCGGTGTAACTGTAGAAATAAAGGAAGCGAGGCAAGGTATAAATTATTTAGGTAAAAAGGTTTATCAAAATTTAGGATAATAAATCATTCTTTTGCATTTTAAGATGAAAAGAAATTTGGATGTTAGGAATGAGACTGAAGGCCAGGCGTGGTGGCTCAAGCCTGTAATCCCAGCACTTTGGGAGGCCGAGGCGGGTGGATCATGAGGTCAAGAGATCAAGACCAACCCCGTCTCTACTAAAAATACAAAAAAAAATTAGCTGGGCATGGTGGCACGTGCCTGTAATCCCAGATACTCAGGAGGCTGAGGCAGGAGAATTGCCTGAACCCAGGAGGCGGAGGTTGCGGTGAGCCGAGATCACGCCATTGCACTCCAGCCTGGGTAACAAGAGTCTCAAAAAAAAAAGGTTAGGGTCATAGAACAAAGACTGAATTGAACTATGATTCTAGATTAAGGCCTATTTAGGCTAAGTGCTGTGTCTGTGTTAATTTCCTTAGCTTGATTATTGTACTAAAGTCCTTGTTTTTCAGAAATATACACTTATGTTTTCAAGGGTAAAGGGGCATCATGGCTGCAGTATATTCTCAAATATTTCATTATATATATGTAAATGTGTGTAAATTCACATGAAGAGAGAATGATAAAGCAAATGTAGCAAATGTTGCATTTGGAGAATCTGGGAGACGGGATAGGGAAATTCTTTGCACGATTTTTGTAACTTCTAAGTCTGAAATTGCCTCAAAATAAAAAAAATTCTGTGATTCTTCTCGGCCACACCATTTCTTGGCTGCCCTGGGCTTAAGCACTAGGAGTTACTGCAAGAGTGGGGAACGAATTTACTCAGTAGACCTAAAGGACTCAGCCCTTTATTCCCACCCTCAATCATATACTATTTATATAGAGTTGAGATGTAAAATATATAAACAACAGCTGTGGAAGCTATCAAATGTTCTAAGGAAATGTACTTACCACTTTTGTTTAACCCCCAAATTAATCTGTTACACTAATAGAAAGATTAACATCAATGTTCATACATTAAAATACTTCTTACCTTCTCACTATGCAGGAGGGCATGCATGGCAGCCTCCCTACAGAGTGCTGTCAGATCAGCGCCAACATAGCCAACTGTCATTTCTGCAAGAAGGCCCAAATCAACATGACTGGAAAGGGGCATCCTTGAGGTAATCACTTGCAGAATTTCCTTTCTTTGTTTAATTGTGGGAGTCCCAATGACCACCTATATGTAAATAAAAAAAGTTTATTGTTTAAAATATATTATTTTTAAAGCTGCTCTCAGGGTGGTAGAGAGCAGAATGACAGCCACCAGAGACTGGGAAGGGTTGGGAGTGACAGGATGAAAAGAGTACATGGGCTCATGGGTACAAACATACGGTTAGATAGAAGGAATAAGTGTAATGTTTGATGGCACAGTAGGATGACTATAGATAACAATTATTTCTTATATATTTCAAAATAGTTACTAGAGAAAATCTGAAATATTCCCAACACTCAGATAAGAAATGATAACTGACGTGATGGATATCCTAAACACCCTGATTGGATAATTACACATTGTATGCATGTACCAAAATATCACATGTACCCCAAAACATGCACAATTATGTATCAATAAAAATAGATTAAAAAAGAATCACTTCCAAAAAACTAATTGTGTGTGTGTGTGTGTGTGTGTGTGTGTGTGTGTATATTTTTTTTTTTTTTTTTTTGAGACACAATTTCACTCTGTTGCCCAGTCTGGAATGCAGCAGGCACCATCTCAGCTCACTGCAACCTCCACCTCCCTGGTTCAAGTGATTCTGGTCTGGTGCCTCAGCCTCCTGAGTAGTTGGAACTACTGGTGCACACCACCATGCCCAGCTTATTTTTGTATTTTTAGTAGAGACGGGTTTTCACCATTTTGGCCAGGCTGGTCTCAAACTCCTGACCTAAAGTGATCCACCCACCTCGGCCTCCCAAAGTGCGTGAGCTACCGCGCCCCACCAAAATAATATATATTTTTTATCCTGACAAACATGTATGTTAATTCAGTGAACCATTTTGTAACTAGTATTATGTACTTTCTGTATACTTTTGCTTCTGAATATATGAAAATCCTAATATTACAAAGGAGTAACACTGGCTAGAAAGTTGCAAAATTAAAATTCTATCTATGTCATTTAACAAGTTTTTTTTTTGTTTTTTTTTTTTTGAGACGGAGTTTCCCTCTTGTTACCCAGGCTGGAGTGCAATGGCGCGATCTCGGCTCACCGCAACCTCCGCCTCCTGGGTTCAGGCAATTCTCCTGCCTCAGCCTCCTGAGTAGCTGGGACTACAGGCACGCACCACCATGCCCAGCTAATTTTTTGTATTTTTAGTAGAGACGGGGTTTCACCATGTTGACCAGGATGGTCTCGATCTCTTGACCTCGTGATCCACCCGCCTCGGCCTCCCAAAGTGCTGGGATTACAGGCTTGAGCCTGTTGTTGTTTTTTAAGACAGAATCTTGCTCTGTCACAAGGCGTCGGTGCTGGTGCAAGTGGCCCCATCTCAGCTCACGGCAAACTCCGCCTCCAAGCTCAAGCAATTCTCCTGCCTCAGCCTCCCGAGTAGCTGGGACTACAGGCCCGCACCACCACACCCAGCTAATTTTTGTATTTTTTAGTAGAAACGGGGTTTCACCATGTTGGCCTGGATGATCTCAATCTCGACCTCGTGATTCGCCCGCTTCAGCCTCCCAAAGTGTTGGGATTACAGGCTTGAGCCACCGCGCCCGGCCTAGTTTTTGTTATTTTCAAGAACATACGAAGTTCTAGAAGCCAGGTTTAGACAGCTAGGTCCCTGCCCTTAAGGACACAGGTACTAGATAGCGCAAGGAAGAAATCAACTCAAGTCCTGAACTGACTAAGCTAAAAGTGTGCAATTACCATTTCTCTTTAGAATCCTATCACAAAATAGAAATATCAGTCACTAAATTTCAAACTATTCTTTAGAATTCAAAAGTCAACTTAGAACCAAAGCTTATAAAATAGGACAGTTCTTAATACTCAAATTCCCCGACAACTCAGGGAGCAGTTGTGGGTACTTCCTCAATTATGGGATAGGATGCTGGTGTTATGACAAGGAATGAATAAATCCAGAAGAGTTAATGCCTGCTTCCATTTAGTTCTTCCCTGCCTTCACCCTTTTTATTTCAACACACTTATTTTTGGAGGTTATCCTTCTACTTCAAATTCTCATTCCAAATCTATGAGTTTCACATGCCTGGAGGTGACCAAAATTCTCTTAAGAATTAACATTACTTCCATGGAGAACAAGTATCCCTCAGAATGAAAAGCAAAGAAAGGAAAGAAAGAAAGAAAAAAAGAGTTAACATTACTGATTATAGGACCCGCACAACAAAATTAATCTGTAACGCCCACCCCCCGCTACTTCCCAGAACAATTTGACTCTGGGTAAATACAGGTCCTGACTCACAGAGAACGTGTTCTCTGCATTGCTAAGAGTCCCATTCCAACCTCACCGATGCCCAAACCTAAGAGGCAAAGGCCTCAGGGGCAGCCAACTGGCGTCAGAAGAGGCCGAGGTCCCACGGACTGTGGGCCAACCAGCCAGACCCAGTTACCTCTCGGTCAAATCTCCCGGGTCTGCGCAGCGCTGGGTCTAGAGCGTCCGGCCGGTTGGTGGCTCCTACAACCACGACCTCGCGGTCCCCACTGGCGCCGTCCAACAGCGTCAACACCTGGGCCACTACGCGGCTCTCGGGTGCTTGACCGCCCCGCCGGGGACACAAGGCGTCCACCTCGTCCAGGAAGAGGAGGCTGGGCCCGCGACTCGCCAGCTCCCGAGCGCGCTGGAAGACCCGCCGCACGTTCTCCTCGGTCTCCCCAGGCCGGGAGCCCTGAAGCTCGGGGGCGCTGACTGCCAGCAGCTCCGCGCCCGCCTCGTGTGCCACGGCCCGCACCAGCTGGGTCTTGCCCACTCCGGGGGGCCCCGCCAGGAGCACTCCGCGGGGCACTGCTAAGCCCAGCGCCGCCAGAGTGCGGGGGTAGCGGAGCGGCAGGCGGAGGAGCTCCCGCAGCGAGTCGGCGGCCTCCGAAAGCCCCCCCAGGGGCACCTCAGACTGCGGCGGGGATTCCGATGGAGGCTCCCCGCTGAGGCCGACGCGTGTACGAGGCGTGACCAGCCCAGCGGGGTCGGGGCTGGGCGTCCCGCCGACTATGTGCAAGGCAGCCACGGGGCCCGGAACGCCCGGTGGAGCGACCACCACGTGGCCCAGGGAAACCGGTCGGTTTCTCAACAGCTCCTGCGCCGCCTCCAGCACCGCAGCTGTACTCCGGGCACAGGGCGCGCCTGCCCGCTCTCGCAACACCGGCCACACCGCGACGCGCCGCAGGGGCGGACAGGGCACTAGGAGGAGGTGGCTCAGGCTGAGACTCCTCCGCGATCTCGGCGCCGCGACCGCCACCCCGGGGCTTGCGCACAGTGGGTCCAGCTGCACAAAGCAGTCGGCTCTGTCCTGCCGAGGCCAGGCAGTGCAGAGGCAGGAGCCGCCGTCAGGCAGGGAGATCTTCACTGCCGAGCCCAAACGCGCGCCCAGGGCGTGGAAGGCGGCCGGACCCAGACGGCAGCGCTGGGTGCCTCGGTCTCTAACGTCTAAGGGTAGCAGCTTTAAGAGCGGCCCTTCGCGGAAGGGATCCGAATCCCAAGCCATTGCACCACAAACGAGCCAGGGAGAGAAAAGCCGGACAGGAAATCCCGGCTAGCAAAGAGCGGAACACCACGCTCGCAGACCGGAAGTGGGTGGTGCGCATGCGCTAGGCCAGATTGCGTAGTTGGCTGCTGAGTGAAGGCCCAACGGGCCAATGGGAACGTTAGACGACGCTCTGGCCTTTGGGTAAAGTTTTGGTGTCCTCTTTTCGCGAAATCGAGTTGCCCACCCCAGAACTTTGCAGAGGTGGCCTTCATTACAGGTGTCTGGGAGGCGGCGTAAGTCAACTTCACTAGGTCACTAAGCATGTACTTTGGTGGTACATATGTCTTGGAAGTCACCAGCGTTGCATTCTGTTTTCTTGGCCTCCGAACTGGAGCATCAGTACTGCCGCTGTTGGAATAGCAACCTAGAGACTTTGCTATTTTGTGAAGAAACTCCAACTATCCCTATGGGCACAGATTTTTGGGTGCTCTGGTGCAGGTGTCACAGGTGACTTGGAGTAGCTGAGAATACAGCCTTGGTACCTTCGATAACCGCGGTTCCAATCTGGCAGGTCCAGGCACAACCCTTCCTTTGGAACAGCACCAGTATAGTGGGAGAGAAGCACAATGTGGCACTTAAAATCCCTTGTAGAGAGGAAAGAAGGAAAACCAAGCTATCTGATGGATTTGTAGCACATTAATCGTACATTTGTTCTGATTTCTGATATTCTTTTGAATATTATTTGGCAACAACTTAATCACTGCTTAAGTTCATGCGATCAATGCTTGCTGTCTAATTGGGGCACAACAGCACTAAGTCCTGTATTAGAGGCGATGCCTATCTACATTATTATTATTTTTTTTTTTTGAGACAGAGTTTCGCTCTTGTTACCCAGGCTGGAGTGCAATGGCGCGATCTCGGCTCACCGCAACCTCCGCCTCCTGGGTTCAAGCAATTCTCTTGCCTCAGCCTCCTGAGTAGCTGGGATTACAGGCACGCGCCACCATGCCCAGCTAGTTTTTTGTATTTTTAGTAGAGACGGGGTTTCACCATGTTGACCAGAATGGTCTCGATCTCTCGACCTCGTGATCCACCCGCCTCGGCCTCCCAAAGTGCTGGGATTACAGGCTTGAGCCACCGCGCCCGGTCGCCTATCTACATTATTAAGACAACTGCCTGCTATTTTTTTTTCCTACCTGCCTTCTGCCTTTCCTCTCCCTTTCGCACAGGGAATTCCTCTTTATCAATTGGAATACATTTCTTATCCCTCTTAATTCCTATTAAAAAAGAACTACAGATATTCAAAGATAAGAAGATATGCCTTGTCTTTGACTTACATCTTCCTACCTCAATTTTCCCACTTTCACTGCAACCCAAATTGGTAAGACGACAAAACTGATATTTTAGAGTGCTTAATTGCTGGGAAGTTTTTTTCTTCTAGCTATGCAAATAATCAATACAGACTCTGTAGTGATATCTTATCAACGGGAAGTACTGTCAGATCTGGTATCTTAAGACCAATGCCAATTCCTGATCTCATTCTATCCAAACTTCATGGCAGACATTACAGACTTCTTGACTCCACAGTAACTTATCTGGTTTCTGCTCTACTTTTCTACTAAAATGGATTCTGGCATAACTTAGGGATCAGAAAATAGCAGAAGGAGGTCTTGAAATGGGTAAGTCACCCATTACTTCCCGTTTTCTTTTTGTCTTTTAATCCTATTGGCTTCGGGTCTTTTTGGTTTTGGGACTTTTAAATAACATCTTTGCATTTTCTGAAAATTTTTTTTAAAAACCATCGTTTTTACTGACTCCTAAAGGTGTGAATACATGCCGATCAAATTATTTTATCACATGCCTGCACCTCATGGATTTTCTTCTACTCAGTTCCAAGAAGTTTTGAGGATCTAGGAGAGGGAAAGAAGACTTACTGAGGACATGATAATTGTCTTAAATATGTAAAGGGATGTCATGTAAAATAGTCAGTAGCTATATTTACTGTGCAGAAATGGCCAAGAATTAAAGGTTTCATAGAGTGGCATAACTGAAGCCAACATAGGGCGCCAATAAAGTTAAATGGACCTTAAAGTTTTCTGCATTGGTTTAAAACAGAGGCAGAGACTATGCTATTAGGAATATCATGAGGAGGAAACTACATGTTCCTTTGGGTTGGTCTAAGAGATTGATTTTATACAAGGTCAAATAAGAACCCTCTGACCTTATAGAATCCATATGCATGGGAAATATTCTTTCACTTCACCTCACTCTTTCCCTAAATGATCTAGTCCTTACCATATGTTGCAAACAAAAGCAAGAAGGAATTCTGTTACTGGGCCTTCAGCTCTTATCCACTCACTCTGAGCAAAACTATAAGTATTTTTTCCAATCAGCCAGTAAAATCCATTCTGTTTCTTTAGGTCTAACCATCTGCAACACTATTTCAGTCATCTAAACATCCACATTTATCATACCATTGAATGACGTAATCTCCTTGTGGTAAACCATTCTTTTTATTTTTAAAATTTTATTTATTTATTTTGAGACAGTCTCGATCTGTCACCTAGTCTGGAGTGCAATGGCAGGATCTCAGCTCACTGCAACCTCTGCCTCCCAGGTTCAAGCACTTCTTCTGCCTCAGCCTCCCGAGTAGCTGGGATTACAGGTGCCTACCACCATGCCTGGCTAATTTTTGGATTTTTAGTGGAGATGGGGTTTGACCATGTTGGCCAGGCTGGTCTTGAACTCCAGGCCTCAAGTGATCCACCCACCTCGGTCTCCTAAAAGTGCTGGGATTATAGGTATGAGCCACCACACCTGGCCTCCTTGTGGTAAACCATTCTAATGGGAGTGGTGTGGCTCTTTTGCTTATTTGTTTTTAATCTGACCTGAAATGTATTAATTCTAAAATTGAAGGCATCAAGTAAAGCACCAGAATTGAACCACTAGAGGGAGTCCAGAACCAACTAAGCCTGAAGGCTACAGGATTATTGGGACATTGAAGTGTGTTCTCAGCTGTGGTTTTCACTACATTTTCCCAGGTTTCATACCCAGGCCTATGAAGCCATCTGTTGTCTCTATAACTAACTGCCTTGGTCTGTTCTGGCTGCTGTAACAAAATATCATGAACCAGGTAGCTTATAAATAACAGCAATTTATTTCTTACAGTTCTGGAGGCTGAGAAGTCAAAGACAAGGCACTGGCAGATTCCATGTCTGGTAAGGGCCCGCTTTCTAGTTTAGAGACAGCTCACTGTATCCTCACATGGTAGAAGGGACTGACTAGCTCTCTCATGTTTCTTTTATAAGAGTATTAATCCCATTCATGAGGGCTCCACTCTCATGACCTAATCATCTTCCAAAAGTCCCTGACTCCTATTACCATCATCTCAAGGGTTAAAATTTCAACAAATGAATTTTGTGGAGGTTACAAACATTGAGACCTTAGCAGTAACTGACTTATTTTTGCATGATTTTCACATACCTCAAGGCATGAAGAACTTAGTTTCTAAGTTAAAATTTAATTTCTGTGTTGAATATAAAAATGAGACCCTTCTTAAATCCAAAATTTAGTGGTAGGTCAAAATCTAAACCAATAGAATTCATCTTGCTATAGCCTAGAAACATTTCTAGCTTTGAATTGTTTCAAATAGCTTTGCCAAACAAAGTCTTTTGTGAGATTTTCCCAGAGAGACACATGTAACAAAGTTTTTCTTTATGTCATTTGTTACATTCAAGGTTACAATCTGTCTAATTTTTAATTAACTATATGCATTATTAATTAGCTGTAAGTCTATAATTCAAAAGAAATAATTGGAACCTGTTACTTTTTTAGGATAATGATCATACATTATTTTTGTTCCTTCAGCATATTATGTATGTATATAAAAATATATTCCTGTACATGAAAAAATAATCTAAAGAAAATAGTTAAACCAGTAGCATGAGTCACCTGCAGATTAAGGACTTATTTCCACAGATACCTAATATGCTAAACCTATGTTCTTATCTTAAAGTATGCAGTGAAAACCCCCCTAAATAGGACATTGTTAAAATTGTTTTTTAGAATCTTCCATCTTTACTCTTTATCTTGTATACAGGTTAGAATTAGAGGAAGTCTAAATATAGAATAAGTTATAGAATCAGAAGGAGGATGAAAATGTTGGCTGGATTACAAATGACCTGCAGACAATAGTTCACAGAACATCATTCTGAAAGTCTGTTCTTGCACATTTTCAGGAAATTGCTTGTTTCATCATTTTTTAAAGTTATTTTTAAGATAGTTTTTCCCTATGATGTTGATTCGTGCTGTTCAACTTACAAATATAATAATTACATGTTTATTAAAACAAATATTTATTGAACATCTACTTCTTGCTGATTACTTTACCAGAGGTTGAGTATTTGGTGGCAAACAACAATAAAAACACTGTAATCCTTGCCTTCATGAAGGTTATAGTCTACTGGGAGGTCAAACATTAAAGAAGTAAACAAGTTAATAAATCTGATAATTAAAGGTGATGCAAATTGCTTTCAAAGAAATAAACAGAAAAGGCTACTTTAAACAGGTATTAAGGATAGGAAAAACAAAACAAAACAAATTATTTTTCCTACTCTCATATACCACTCAGCCACTAAACAGAACACTTCTCACATCAGATGTTGGCGGGGAGAGTTCCTCACATATCAAGCAAATTCTCCCAGAGACACCACCTGGGTATCCTCTAATTCAATTCAATGCTGACACTGTCTACCTAGAGACAGCGTCAGATTCTGCAGGTTCAGGGCCCAGTCCCTCAAGTCTGTCCCTCACTTCAGATGACAATCACAACTCTCAGGTTATGACCTGTGCTTCTGATCAGGGATGGGCTGTAAATTGGGCTTCCCATGACCCCCTTCTTAGGTTGTATTAATTTGCTGGGACAGCTCATGGAACTCAGGAAAACACATTACTTACATTTACTGGCTTACTAATAAAGGATATAATAAAAGATACCGATAAACAGCCAGGGGATACAAAGGGTGAGATCTTGAAGGGTCCTGAGTACAGGAGCTTCTGTCTCCATGGAGTTGGGGTATACCACACTCCAGGCACATGGATGTGTATTTGCCAACCTGGAAGCTCTCTGAAACCCATAGTTAAAGGATATTTATGGGGCCTTCATCAGGTAGGCATGATCAATTATTAACTCAATTTCCAGCCTCTGTCCCCTCTCTGGAGAATAGAGGTAGGGGCTGAAAGCTCCAAGTTTATAATCATGGTTGGTCTTTCCGGTGACCAGCCCTCATCTAGGAGCCAGGCAAGAATTGCCTCAGTAAATAAAGGACTGCTCTTGTCACTCAGGGAAGTTTAAGGGATTTAGGAGCTCCATGTCAGGAATGAGAGCAAAGACCAAACATTAGAACCAAAGATTCTCCTAGCACCCCTGTAACTTAGGAAATTACAAGGGTGTTGGGTGCTCTAGGCCAGGGACTAGAGGAAGAGACAATATATATTTCTTATTTCACAAAGGAAAGGAGAGAAGACCTCTCTGAAGAAGTGACATTCCAGCCGAGACCTGAAGGGTAAGTAGAAACCAGGCAGAAGAATTGGAATGGGAGAGGGAAAAGGGAAAAGCCTGTGCCAATGCCCTAAGATTAGAATATGCTTTTTGTGTTTAAAAAATTAACAGAAGGTCAGTATTAACTTTACACACTTTTGGTCCTTTTTTTTTTTTTTTTTTTTTTTGAGAGTGAGTCTCTTGCCCTGTTGCTCAGGCTGGAGTGCAGCGGTGTGATCTTGGCTCACTGCAACCTCCACCTCCTGGGTTGAAGCACTTCTGCCTCAGCCTCCCGAGTAGCTGGGATTACAAGCATGTGCCACCACACCCAGCTAATTTTTGTATTCTTAGTAGAGACAGCGTTTCACCGTGTTGGCCAGGTTGATCTCGAGGTCCTGACCTAACAATCTGCACACCCGGGCCTCCCAAAGTGCTGGGATTATAGGCATGAGCCTTTGCGACCGGCCCAAATACTGTATTTTAAGACTGACTATAACATACCTTTGGAAACCATGTGCTGCCAGCTTATCTAAACATTAATCTATTCTTCATTTCTACCATCAATAGGAAGTTTTATTACTTTATTGGATCATTGTGAAAATGTCCTGATTAAACTCCATCCATCTAATCTCTCCTTAAATTGCTGCTATATTAATCCAGCCAATAAAAGTCTCCTACACTTTGACTAGTTTGAGAATTATGTCTGAGTTATATTAAATCTGAGAATTTAGTTTATCTAAATTAACTGTAGAGCTTTCAAACTTGTCTAAGTGTTGACCCAATATTGTGTAAGGTCTGATCTTGGGGACTGAGCCAGAAAGAAGAAGATCAGACTCCAGGAACAAGGAATACAGTGTCCAGAAATGGCTTATTTATAGCAACTTTATCAACTCTCCTTGACCTCATTCCCTCCTCCTAGATAAGTATTCCTGCTCTGAGTTTCCTTGATACCCTGTGCATACCTCTTAGAGCAATTATCATATTGTGCTTTAGTTGTGGTATCCTTCTCTTTCTAAACCCTTTAAGGACAGAAAATGAGTCTTGCTCTTCTCCAGGTTCTCTGTACTTATTACAGTACCTAAAGGATTTAAGTGTAAAATAAAAGATATGTTGAATGAGTGAATGAATGAGTAGCACCAAGACTGAATTGCTATAATGGGATTTAGTCATGTAAAGCCTTGAATGCCATTTATTTATTCATTCTGTACAAGGACATGTGCTGGGAAATGGGAGGGAATGACCACCAGAGTATTACAGTAATGGAGGACAGGGCCGAGTTAATGGTATTCTCTCCTAGAAGTAAGCCCTTTACTCCAGGTCATTCATTTCTAAAGCCTTGGCACAAATTTAACTTCCCTCCAGGAAGATTTCTTTCACATCTTTGGTTCAAATTGCTCTTATCTTAATCTGAGGTCCTGTAGCACTGTCCATACATTTATGCATCTAGTTACATTCTGTTTGTATTGCTAGGCAATTGTTTTCCTTTGTTGTTGTTGTTGTTGTTGTTTATTTATTTATTGCTAGGCAGTTGTTTAAAGTGACTTTGTATTATTTCTCCAGTAAGATTTTTAAGTGATTTGGGAGTTTGTACCTCTATTTTCCAAAATTTTATAACTTTTGCTCCCCATCCCAGCATTGAGCAAAATGCTAGGTGTTTAATAGTTAAATCTGTCTGTTTCCTCAAATGCTAGAAATTCACTTAGTTTTTATTTGAATCTAGGATAATGAGCTTGAAAAACCTCAAAAGAGAACTGGTTTGGGTTTTATACTTAAGGTGTATCAAAGCTGAGAATTTTAGTCTGCTCTAATAACTCTTAGATCTTTAGAAGACTCAGACTTGTCTAGTAGTAGACTTAATATTATATATGATCTTAGAGACTGAGCCAAAAACAAGGCCAGCCTATGAGTAGGATAGAGATTGTCTGAAAATGATTTATTCACATTAATTCACAGGTATCTACTTCCTTAAAGTTTCCTCTAGTGCTTTGCTATACCCCATCCAAAAATGCGATGAAGTCTCTGATTTCTTCTTTCTAAGGCACCAAAATCAGACAAAGGAGACATAAATATCTCTTTGCTGCACCATTATGTCTCACTCATTGACAAGATCTTGCCAAAACACTGCAAACCCTGAGAGAGAGGGGAAAGAAAGAGATCTCATGACCTGTTGGCCTTGGAATGGGAGGGCTGACTCCAAAATAATCAATCCACTGAGTTCCAAAATAGCAAAACTGAAGACAAAAGGATGAAGATACGTGTTCTGAATCCTCTCAAACCGAGCAGATAAAAAACTTTCTTTCAAATAATTACATTATTCATACCATCCTTGGTACTGAATGTTTCATTTGTCCATTGAAATGAAGGTCACTGTTTTCCCTCCCATACTCAAAAATGTGTGGGAGTAGCCATGAATGCCTAGGCATTTTTCAGAATTTTCTTTGTCCCACTTCTTTCTGTATTGTTTCTCCTAGACCTGTAAACTTTTCCTGATTTTGAGTGAACTCAGTATGTTTCTGAACCATGAAATAGTGCCTGACCTGCCTGGTGCCTTTGTAATGAAGTCTTGCAAACAGACTACCCCCATACAGAATTCAACCACTCTTCCTCTGGTTTTCCTCAACATGTAACCTTCCTACCTTTTTAGCATTTGGCTTAATTCTGCCTTGAGTTAGTTGTTTTCCTTTCTGTCTTTCCTCTACTTCAGCAGTCCCCAAACTTTTTGGCACCAGGGACTGGTTTTTCATGGAAGACAATTTTTCCACCGATGGGGTGTGTCAGGGGGATGATTTTGGAATGAAACTGTTCCACCTCAGATCATCGGGTAGGCATTAGATTCTCATAAGATGTGCACAACCTAGATCCCTTGCATACCAGTTCACAATATACAATAGGCTTCGCACTCCTATGATTATCTAATGCTGCTGATCTGAGAGGAGGTGGAGCTCAGCTGGTAATGCTTGCTCACCCCTGCTCACCTTCTACTGTGCGGCCTGGTTCCTAACAGGTTGTGGACTGGTACCGGTCTGCGGCCCAGAAGTTGGGGCCACCTGCTGTATTCCCTCCTGATTGTAAAGAGTTGATGCTATGTGTTAGTCATCTTTTATCTTTCATTCTTAGTTCTTCCAGCAGGGGCTAGCATTGCTAGTGGCTTGCTGTATGGTCTTGAGCAATTCATTTAACCTTTCTGAGCCTGATTCTTAAAATCTATGAAATGGATTATTGTGAGATTAAGTGACATACTACAGGTTGAGCATTCCTAATCCAGAAATCCAAAGTTCAAAATACTCAACATCAAACACTTTTTGAGTACTGACATGATGCTCAAAGGCATTTTTGAGTACTGACATGATGCTCATTACAGCATTTCAGCTTTTGGATTTCTGAATTCGGATGTTGAATCCATAAATATGATGCAAATATTCCAAAATTTGAAAAAATCCAAAATCCAAAAACACTTCTGATCCCAAGCATTTCAGATAAGGGATACTCAACATGGATGATGTTCATTGTAATTATTATCACCTGTCTTATCAGGATGTTATGAGATAATTTATGGAAATTTCTTTTGAAGAGTAAAAGCTATATTGGCATGTAATGTAAGCCTCCACTAAACAATAATAGCTACACAGATAGAGTACCAGGTATGGTTCTAAGTGTTCACATGTATGATCTCATTTAATCCTCCCAATAACCTTGGGAGGTTGGAACTATTTTTTTCTGATTTATAGTTGAGAGAACTGAGGTGCAAAATGTTAAGTAACTTTCTCAGGTTCACACAGCTAGTAAGTGGCAGAGCTAGGTTCAAAACTAAGTGGTCTGGCTGGCTCCAAACCTCCACTCTGAACCACTACACTATGCTATGCTATAACCAAATTTGGCTTTGCAAACCATACCCCCTAATTAATAGTCATGTGACCTTAGACAAAGCTTTAAAATTCTTTTTTTTCCTTTTTCTTTTCTTTTCTTTTTCTTTTTTTTTTTTTTGGTGTGAGGGGACAGAGTTTCGCTCTTGTTGCCCAGTCTGGAGTGATCTCATTTCACCGCAACCTCTGCCTCCTAGGTTCAAGAGACTCTCCTGCCTCAGCCTCCAGTGTAGCTGGGATTACAGGCATGTGCCACCATGCCCACCTAATTTTTTGTATTTTTTAGTAAAGACAGGGTTTCTCCATGTTGGTGAGGCTGGTCTCGAACTCTCGACCTCAGGTAATCCGCCTATCTCAGCCTCCCAAAGTGTTGGGATCACAGGTGTAAGCCACCACACCCAGCTAAAGCTTTAAAATGCTACACCTAATTATAATCATTTGTAAAATGGAGATAAAACTAATACCTACGTCATAGCTTCATTTATCCAACAAATATTTCTTGAGCTCCTACCATTTGCTATATGCTGGGTATACCACAATATCAGGATAACTAAATTCATGTAATGCACTTGGCATACCACCAGGCACATATTAAGTGGTCAATGTTAATTACTATTTGAATTAATAAGCCAATGACCTCTCTGAAACATATTTCCCACTACTTGACTAGAGATTATGTTCTATGTCATCACCATATAGCTGTTTTCTACTGATCCCCTACTTGTATTTGAAATATTCTTGTGGCACTGTTCTATAGAATATTGCCTTGCTATCTTTGTAAAAACATACAAAACAATACAAAACAAGAAAACAGCAATATAAGCATCTCCCAGGGCTCAACAGAGGAGCTACGTTGAAGTGGATCTGATACTTAGTAAAGGCCAGGCAAGGCATGCAAAATATGCTTACTGCCAAGGAACATGAAGTACATTTGGTGAATGTGAAGATTCGAAGACGATCAAATATAATGCTTTTGGGAAGTGTATAGTGAGGTCATCTTGGGACACAAAGATGTGGCCCCACGTTACATCTCTGGTGATAACTCAGCATCCTACTTCTCAGAACACATCCAGGAATGAATTGCTTGCAGTAGGTGCTGTTCTATGCTGTGCTTTGGTTTCTCAGGATTCATCCTGTGTTTACCTACCCCACGTTCTGTGAGAGCCAGAAGTAATTTGCTAGGTTACATAAGAAGCTTTACCTCTGAAGACTGCTGGTAATCAAATGAGATGATATGTATGAAATCATTTTGAAGCACTACACACACACACACACACACACACACACACACAGAGAGAGAGAGAGGAGAGAGACAGAGAGAGAGAGAGAGAGAGAGACAGAGAGACAGAGAGAGAGAGAGAGAGAAACTTTTCTTCAAGAGTGTTGTAGTTAAGTACAGAGAATGCTCACTGTAGGAACCAGATGTGGAAAGCACTTTCTTCCCCATTTGTGAGCTTGCTCTTAGCATCTTTTTCTTCCTATTACCAAGTTTGCCTTCCTATCCTGACTAGTTGTTTCCCTTCTGCCCATTTCAATTACTAATAATAACAGTAGCTAACATGTGAGTGGTTATCTTAAGTGCTTTACATGTATTAATTCGTTTAATTATTTTAACAACTCTGAGTTACATACTATTATTATCCTTATTTTATTTGAGAAAACTGGAGTACAGAAGGGTTAAATCACTTACACAAGGTCATACAGTTTAAATTGTAGGGTCAGTTTTTAAAGCTCTAGGTAGTTTGGTTCCAGAGCCCACACTGTTTATTATGACGCTGTACTGTGTTTTACTCTGCCTGCCACTGTCTGAGGACATTTGCCAACCTAAAATCTTTTATATTCTTTTATTTTTTTGTGTTTTTCTTCTTTAGCAGAACTTGAAATTTTTTTTTTTGTTGTTCTTTTGAAAATAAAAAAAAAATTTGTCATGTTGATGCCTAAGAACTTGAAAATTGTTTAGGCAGCAATTGGCAGTTTTTCTCTTTACCTTCTACAATTCAATCAATGAAGCCAGAGTCATTTTTTATTAATACCAACTCTAATATAAATTTGTTACTCAGTTATGAAAAATGTAGAATCTTACCAGGTGTATAATTCATGCTACAAACTCTGATCTTTAGTAATTGTCTGGGGGAAGTAAGAACTTAGCAACAATTCTGCACAGTATTAACTAAATCACTGGCTGGCTTATAAACACAAACATATCTATTAAAGAAATGATGTCAAAATCTCAGCTATTTTTCTTCTGCTGATTACTTGGTTTAAGATAACATGCAAGCTGCTACTTGCTCATGGGTTAGGCACAAAGTTGGCAGAATCAGCTTTCTTCATGGCATTATAAAAAGAGATGAGCATTGTTGTCATTGCTGTTTTTTGTTTGTTGGTTGGTTGGTTTGTTTTTTGAGACAGAGTCTTGCCCCGTCACCCAGGCTGGAGTGCAATGGCATGATCTCAGCTCAGTGCAACTTCTGCCTCCCAGGTTCAAGCAATTCTCCTGCCTCAGCCTCCCGAGTAGCTGGGATTATAGGCTCATGCCACCATGCCTATATATATATGTATATGTATATATACATATATACATACATATATATGTATATATTTTGTATTTTTAGTAGAGATGGGGTTTCACCATGTGGGCTTGTCTGGTCTTGAATTTCTGACCTCAGGTGATCCACCCACCTCAGCCTCCCAAAGTGCTGAGATTACAGGTGTGAGCCACCACACTCAGCCTAGTGTTGTTTTGAAATGTATACAAAATACCTTTCTAAGGTATTAGAATAGAATGGTGAAAAACTAGGACTTGAACAAAACCTTGAGATTAACTAGTTTGTACAAGTAGGCATGGAGAGATTAAGTGACTTGCCCTCCAAGGTTATCCAAGTAGTTAATGATCAAGTAGTGATCTCCAGGTCAATTCTGATCTTCAGATCTTCTGCATGTATGGTACACTTCCCTGAGCATGGCACTTCTTTTTTTTTTTTTTTTTTTTGAGACAGAGTCTTGCTCTGTCACTCAGGCTGGAGTGCAGTGGTGCAATCTCAGCTCACTGCAACCTCTGCCTCCCGAGTTCAAGCGATTCTCCTGCCTTAGTCTCCTGAGTAGCTGGGACTACAGGTGCATGCTGCCATGCCCGGCTAAATTTTTTCGTATTTTAGTAGAGACAGGGTTTCACCATGTTGCCCATACTGGTCTCAAACTCCTGAGCTCAGGCAATCCGCCTGCCTCAGCCTCCTAAAATGCTAGGATTATAGGCATGAGCCACTGAGCCCAGCCAAACACTGAACTTCTGACTGGAACTGTCTCAGACAGGCTGTGTGGTCATTCATGCAGTGATGTGAAAGACTTCTCACAGTTGAAAAACCTTTATTAGTTGCCCTAATAAAGTCATTATATTTCTCTCAGGAATCATATACTTCATTTTATATTTAAATAAATTCTATATATGTTATCAGCTTAATTTGAAAGAGCTAAGGGTTTGGCTGCTGTGGCTTAAATATTAAAGGACAGACAAACCCACCTTCTGCTTGTGAGAAAACAGTAGCAGAAACAATGTTATAAAATGTGCATTGATGCAGTCCTAAAATCCTTAAGTGCAATTTTAGGGCAAGAAGCCTCAAGTTCTAGAAGTGGACCTTCTCTGCACACAACAGACGATAACACTAGCTTGCTGTCATTGATGTGGTCTGGATACCTTCTTTCACCAAATCAAGGAACTATAGAATCAAAGGTAATTCTCTTAAGGAAGAGAATTTTTCCTCCTTTCTTAAGTTTCTATTAGAGGAATGTGTTTTTAATTTTGTCACGTAGCTCCTTCTTTTTGTAATCTTTGACTGTACGTAGCAAATAATCCATGTCTAAAATATTTTTGCAGCATGAGAGAAAAGCTCCATACTGCCTTAGGAACTCACTGGCCCTGTCAACAGCCAGACTACAAAATTTGGTATGTGAGATTCTCTGGGTCCTTGCTCAGCATGTGACCTATGGACTGGCAGCATGGGTGTCACCTGGGAGATTGTTAGAAATGCAGAATCTGAGCCGGACATGGTGGCTCATGCCTGTAATCCCAGCACTTCAGGAGGCCGAGACAGGCAGATGGCTGTAGCTTAAGAGTTCGACCCCAGCCTGGCCAACATGGTGAAACACTGTCTCTACTAAAAATACCAAAATTAGCTGGGCGTGGTGGCATGTGCCTGCAGTCCAAGCTACTGGGGAGGCTGGGATATGAGAATTGCTTGAACCTGGGAGGTGGAGGTTGCAGTGACCTGAGATTGCACCACTGCACTCCATCCTGTGGGACAGTGGAAGACTCTTGCCTCAAAAGAAAAAAAAAAAGTCTGGGTGTGGTGGCTCATGCCTGTAATCCCAGCACTTTGGGAGGCCAACGTGGGCGGATCACAAAGTCAGGAGATCGAGACCATCCTGGCTAACAGTGAAACCCTGTCTCCACTAAAAATGCAAAAAATTAGCCAAGCATGGTGGTGCACACCTGTAGTCCCAGCTATTCTGGAGGCTGAGGCCAGAGAATCGCTCGAACCCAGGAGGCAGAGGTTGCAGTGAGCCAAAATCGCACTATTGCACTCCAGCCTGGGGGACAGAGCGAGACTATGTCTCAAAAAAAAAAAAAAAAAAAAAAAAAAAAGAAAAAGAAAAAGAAATGCAGAATCTTAGGCCTGAATCAGAATTTGCCTTTTAACAAGCCCCTCAAGTGATTCCTATATGCATCCCTGGATGCCTTCATATGAATACCTATTGCTTCTCTCTAGTCTAGAAGTGAGGCTGAGACATTTTGTGCCTCTACCCCAAGATAAAAACCTTAAGTTAAAAACAAGTCACCCTGAGCAACATGGCAAAAATCCATCTCTACAAAAAATACACAAATTACCTGGGCATGGTGGCATGCACCTGTTGTCCCAGCTATTCAGGAGGCTAAGGTGGGAGGATCATGTGAGCCCAGGAGGTGGAGCTTGCAGTGAGCCAAGATTGTGCCACTGCACTCCAGCCTGGGCAACAGAGTGAGACCAAAAACAAAACAAAACAAAACAAAAAAGTCTTTGATTATTTGGGAGCGTAGCTTCATTAATTTTGTTGGATAGTTATCAAACCATAGAAACCTGGATTGGAAGAAGCCTTAGAGGTCATCAGGTTCACTATTATCACTGCTATGAATTTCAGTCTAATGACCATTTTTTGTAAAAAGGTTAAACTGTGTTCAGGATATTCTGTTCAAGAAGATAAAAAGTATTTAATTCATCTTAGGCAATCATACAAATGGGAGAAGTTTACATATTTACAAACTTTTAGTGTTAAAGGAAAAAGCTTTAGTTATCTGGAAAGTTTATTGATATGAAATATCTTGGCCATGATGATATCCCCTAAGGAGGGTTTTATCTTTTAAACTAGTGTTAAAGGAAAAAGCTTTAGTTATCTGGAAAGTTTATTGATATGAAATATCTTGGCCATGATGATATCCCCTAAGGAGGATTTTATCTTTTAAGCTTATATTCCAACTATTTTATATCTGCCAAACGTTACTGTCTTACACAATTATAACTTTAACATCCCCCAACTAAGAAAATTATTGTTTATCAAGATAAATTTTCTATAGAGGAAAAGAGATAAATCTTCCTTGCAGAAGAATTCCAAGCTATATATATATACACACATATATATATATATATACACACATACACACACACACACACACACACACACATATATATATATATATATATATATATATATATATATATATATATATGTGTAAACCCCTCTTCCTTTCCAGAGGAGTTGGTCTTAGTGACTTAATTCCAAAGAATAAAGTATGAAAAGGAAAAAAAAAATTGCCAAGGAAAAGCCCAGCAGACAGACACATACTTTAAGCAAATGACAGGGTTAATATCACCAGTGATATGAGAATATTACATACTACCTGATATGATGTGATGAAAAGGGCACTTTATCTCTGCAGTATTCTTTCCAAAACTTCATAGCATCAGTCCAATCATGAGAAAAACATAAACCCAGTTCAAAGGATAGACTACGAAATACCTGACTAGTATTCCTCAAAACTGTCAAGGTCCTGAAAAACCAAAGAAAGACTAAGATACTATCACAGAGCAGAGTTAATCACAGAAGGCATTACAACTAAATATAGTATGGTGTCATGGATTAGATATTGGAACAGAAAAAGAATGTTAGCGGAAAAACTGGTAAGATTCAAATAAAGTCTGGAGTTTAATTAATAATGATTTATAGTATTGGTAGCTTAGTTTTGGCAAATGTATCATAGCTGTGGAAGACAATAACAGGGTAAGCCGAAACAGGGTGATGGGTATACAGGAACTGTGTACTATCTTTGTAACTTTTCTGTAAATCCAAAAGCAGATAGAAAACAAAATTTCCCACAAACTCATGAAAATTATTTCAACATATTAAAGTACAGGTAGATGTCCACAAGTTTAGAAGGCCAACTGTGCAAAACACCTACTTATAATATCCACACTTAATCAGCCTGGTATAGTGAGTGCCTCATACCTGTAATGTCAGCACTTTGGGGGGCTGACTGAGGCAAAACGAACACTTGAGCCTAGGAGTTCAAGATCAGCCTGAGCAACATAGCAAAATTCTATCTTTAATTTTTAAAATTAATATAATATTCATACTTAAAGCCCTTCTTGAGGCCTATAGCACCATTTTGCTAGACTTGGAAGTTTAAGGTTTTCAGATTTGAATTCCCAGAGTGTAAAATCAGTCTGTTTTCTTAAAGTTCATTTAACTCTTGAAAAAAGAATTGCGCTGAGAATTTATCTCAGCAGAGTTTGGTGAATTTGGATGAATCATTTAGCCTTCTTGGGCCATGGTTATCCCAACTACAAAATAAGGTCCCTCTTAGTTTTAAAATCTGTAAATATGCCTCTCTCAAATATTGTAAATATTGTTTTAAAGTGAGGTACAAATTCCAGGGGAACAAAATAATAAGACTTTGACTAGACAATTGATTCCACAAACATTTATTAAGTGACAATCACTGTGCTAAGTACAGGAGCTATAGCCCTTGCTCTCCAGAGGTCTGATCAAAGAGAGAGAAACAATAAACTGTTACAGTCATGTGATAACTGCTCTAAAAGAGGTAGAGCAAGGTGTGCTGGTTGGTG
The DNA here is from genome assembly GCF_048565385.1 of Saimiri boliviensis. NCBI lineage: Eukaryota > Metazoa > Chordata > Mammalia > Primates > Cebidae > Saimiri > Saimiri boliviensis. The sequence continues at coordinate 80,884,391 of NC_133450.1, forward strand.
CACAGTGAGAAGTTGCTTCACTCTTCCTGGAGAGGTTAGAGGAGCTTTGGACATAAAAAACTAGGAATACCATGAAATAGTATTATTTGATCTAAGCAAAGTCAGTGAAGAATTAGTCCTTTGCTAGTAAATTTATCTTAATTGGCTATATGTAAATATCTGGGAATTACTGGATTTTCCCAGTGATAAATTGGCTGCAGAGTCAGAAATTTGGTTGCTACAGAGCTGTGCCAGAAAAGCACAAGTATCTCAAGTTGCAGATGCATTCTCTTGGGAATGTCTGAAATCTGTCCCCTGAGATGATTTAATTGCTGTCACATGAACAACATAACTTTCCAGAAAAAGTAGTGTGTTGGCTGTCATAGTCTATCATTACTAAATCAAGCCGTCATAAAAAACTCATGCCTCATAGGTCATTCCGTTTCCATCTTACAATTGAATATTTCTAGTTCTGCCTTTGCAATATATAGTCTTAAATAGTCTTGGTATTTAGTTTTGCTTTTAAATTCTGAATAGAATGGTGAACAGTAATTTAGAATTCCTAAGCAAAAGTTCAATGTTGGCTCCTACTTTGATTCTAAGCTTGCAAATTCTGAATAATTCTTTTTGAACAGACCTTTTGTTAGCAGGGAGAATGTGATAATGGAGGACGTTTTGTCACTTAAATGATCATGGGTGGAGGAGATGAGTGCTTTCTCCTGGGATGTTACCTGAGACAAGTAGGAATATTATACAGGGGTGCAGAAAACTGGCAAATGTTATTTCTCCAATTCCCAGGGCCCAGCTAGAGAAATATATTTTGCTGGAAATTATAATTCTGGAAAACTCCCTCCCAGCAACAAACAAAACAGACAGGAGTGAAATAGCAAGCACAGACTGAGAACTGGGCAACGTGCATAACAGGCAGAGTGTTTTCCCACACTAATCTCCCTGTCCTGCCAGATCACAGCGTGTATGGACATGAGAGGAGCCAGGTGGCTGTGGGAGGTTTTCTCCCAGAGCAGTATCTACAGTTTTCTTAGGGCTGTGCTGTAAGGGAAAATATCTGTGACAACAAGGGTTGTTTCTAAGCAGACACAGGGCTCTTTGCTTCTAAAAAAAAATTGGCGATTAGGGTTTTTATCTGATTATAAATGTAATAATGTCTCATAGAGAAAAGTATACAAATTGCAGAAAAAGAATATAAAAGTTACCCATTACATTTCCATGCAAAGATGGTCACTATTTAAATTTTGGTAAATTTCTTTCCAGGATTTTACATGCACGGGTATATTCAACGTGGTTGAAAGAATACTGTATGTACAATTTCCTATTCAGTTATTTTTCAGTTAATATTGTGGGGAAGCCAGAGATCACCTTCAACCCCACTTCTGACTGGATGTAGAAGCCAAGTTGAGACCAAGCAGATTAAAAGGGAAAAGCGTACAAGTTTTATTAGTTTTACATGTACATAAGGATCTTCACAGGAGAGGAAGTGTGGAGAAGTAGTCAAAGAAAGATGCTTTTATACTTTTTAAATAAGCAACAATAAATCTGAGTAGAAATGACAGGACAAAGAAAATCTGGCTAGGGACAATTAATTTTCTAGAGGAGTCACTAGGAGATATATGGGTGGGGGTGTGTAAAACTGGTGAAAGGTAAGAGTTACTTCATTAACTATGTTTGTTTAGGTCCATTGTCAACTGCAATTCCACATCTCTGGTGATAGGGCTATTTTCTCACCCTAGTAGGGAGAGGGTACCCCTTCCAGAGAAATCTTTATTGCTTACTGTATACAGAGAGACAGGTCAGCTTGCCCTTTCTAAGACTAAATTTTCAGCAATGTTTTCAACTAAAAATAATCAATATATCAACCTGACATATTTTAAAATGACACATCCTCCACTCCTTCAATCTCATGACATAAGAATTCTCCTAGGTTATTAAAGGAAAAACTCTCCTTAAACATTTTCTTTTTGGTTGACACTTAAACATGTCCATCTTATGATGAAATTTATTTATTATAAATCCTAAATTTATTAATCACTTAAGAAATATTCATTAAGAAAAATGTATTTATTTATTTAAGAGCCAAGCATTTTGCCAAATGCTGAATGTGTAATAATTTCCTTAACCATTCTATAGTTGTTGGTCGTTCAATCTGTTTCTTATTTTATAGCATTTTTTGGGGCTTTAGACAAAAAGTGTAAATAGAGAATCAGCTTGGAGAAGATGTTTGAAAAAGTACTGGGAGAGGAATTTGGGCTACGAAAATGAGATGAGGGAGAAGGTCCAGTGACAGCTGCCTTGTTACCACTAAGGTGCCCCAAAAACATTTCCTGCAATACCAGGGATTGCTTACGGACAGTGGCACCTTTGTGGCTCTGCTATCATGTAACGTAATGATAGAGATTCGCTAACTTCTGCATCATTTCTGGAATTAGCCAATATGCCTTCCTCAGTTTGGGGCACTGTCCGGATATGCACTGTGTCTGACCAGTACAACCAGTGCTAGAGGCTGTTGGGTTAAGAAAGGGAAAGGTCAGCTCACACCTGTAATCCCAGTACTTCAGGAGGCTGAGGCTGGAGGATCACGTGAACCTAGGAGTTTGAGAACAGCCTAGGCAACATAGTAAGACCCCATCTCTACAAAAAAAGGTAAACATTAGCCAGGCATTGGTGATGCACATCTGTAGTCCCTAGTGGGAGGCTGAGGTGGTAGGATTGCTTGAGCCCAGGAAGTCGAGGCTGCAGTGAGCTATGATTGTAGCACTGTGTTCCAACTGGGGTGACAAAGTGAGACTCTGTCTCAAAAAGAAGGAGGGGTGGGGAAGTGTCAATTTAAGGAGATACGTAAGGCACAACTTTTTTAGCGGGGTGAGCGGAGCTATTTTAGCTACTGCTAAAAGTCTGAGGGTTGCACTTAAGTCAGGATGAACATACAGTGTATTTCCAGAACCATCCCAATGAGACAAACCCTTCTAAGGCACTTTCTCCTTCCTGTTCTCCCTTCTTTGACTACAGTGCAGGGAGCAACAGTTACACCTATGCTAAAATACCTTCTCTTGTTCTGTAGAGTTCTCAATAGAGATCAAAGCCATACCTGAGCTTCTTTAGAGGCCTTATACTACTTCTGGACTTTCTGTCTGAAGTCTTTCACATTCAGCTCTAGCTGACTCACATAAGTTCAATTTGTCAAATACTCATTACCATGCAATCTTTATGGTTATAGCATTATCCAAAGAAGGACAGTTATCTGATAAATAACTCCCAGAAAAAAAACACTCAGAGATATCTTAAAAGATCAAGATGGCAGCATGCAACACAATAGGCACCTTACAGGAGAAGTATGAACAATTGAAGCAGTCAGTCTACATGTATGCACCCTACATTATGCAATAGCTATTCCCCTGAAAATCTGTGAGAAAATCAAGTGCCCTAGAAGTTAAGGGCTCAGGTCCTTGAGTCTTGGAGACCTGGATTTGAACATTGGCTCTATTAGCCACTTGACCACTGTTTTACTTAGGGTAATTTGTGTAACCTCCATTTCTGTTGGCCTCTGTTGGCCTCCCAAAGTGCTGGGATTACAAGCGTGAGCCATCGTGCTTGGCCGAAACTGTTTTTCAGAGTGGCTGCATCATTTTTACATTCCCACCAGCAGTGTATTAGGGTTCCAGTTTCTCTACATCTCAGTGCATACTTGTTAATTTACATGGAATTACCACATGACACAGCCTCCACTTCTAGGTATATATCTAAGAAAAATGAAAACATATGTCCACATAAAATATTGACATGAATGTTCATAACAGCATTATTCATAATAGCCAAAATAGAAGCAATACAAACATTCATAAACCGATGAATAGATAACAAACTGTGGCATAGCTGTGCAATGGAATATTATTTGACCTTAAAAAGGAATGAAGTATTGATACATGATATAATATAGATGGATGAACCTTAAAAACATGTCAGGAAGAAGCCAGACACAAAAGACCACACACTCTTTGGCTCCATTTATATGAAATGCCAGTGTCTTAGTCTGATTATACTGTAATAAAGGAATAGCTGAACCTGGATATTTATTTATTTATTTGTTTTTTTAATTATTATTTTTTTTTCTGAGACGGAGTTTCACTCTTGTTACCCAGGCTGGAGTGCAATGGTGCGATCTCGGCTCACTGCAACCTCCGCCTCCTGGGTTCAGACAATTGTCCTGCCTCAGCCTCCTGAGTAGTTGGGATTACAGGCACTCACCACCATGCCCAGCTAATTTTTTGTACTTTTAGTAGAGACGGGGTTTCACCATGTTGACCAGGATGGTCTCGATCTCTTGACCTCGTGATCCACCCGCCTCGGCCTCCCAAAGTGCTGGGATTATAGGCGTGAGCCACCGCACCCAGCGCCTGAACCTGAACCTGGATATTTATAAAGAAAAAGAGGCTTATTTGGCTCACAGTTCTACAGGCTGTACAAGAAGCATGGCACCACCATCTGCTTCTCATAAAGGCTGCAGGCTGCTTTCAATTGTGTGTAGAGATGGTAGGCTCTTTTTAACAGCCACCTCTCTTGGATCTAATAGAACAAGATCTCACTCATTACCTCAAGGAGAGCACCAAGACTTTCATGAGGGATCTCATGACCCAAACACCTCTGAATTAGGCCCCACCTCCAACATTGGGTATCAAACTTCAACATGAGGCTTGGAGCGTCAAATATTCAAACTATAACAGCCCAGAATAGGCAGTTTAATAGAGAGAAAGTAGGTTAGTGGTTGCCAGGGTCTGGGAAGGGGAGAGGGGATAAAGACAGTGTCTGATAATGGGTACAGAGCTTCTGTAGGGGATGACAAAATGTTCTGGAATTAGATAGCAGTGATAGATGCACAACACTGTGAATATACTAAAAACCAGTGAATTGTACTCTATAAAAGGGCAAACTTTATGCTATGTGAATTTTATCTCAATAAAGCTGTTATTTTAAAAAAAGATCAAAGTGAGATGGGAACAAATGCAGTTGTTTTTTCATTAACAAAAATTGCCTGCCATATACTTTGCTATCAAGACATTATCAAATGGGTTGGCCTTTGCCTTTTAGTTAACGTTTAGTCAGAACCTTAAGAAGGAGAATGGTGTTTACTGTTTTTAAATTCCAGAAGGGTATTTGAAGGCTAAAGTAAAAGAAATAAGATCCCTTGGAGCAGACTTCCGATGTTTCTTCCTTAGTTTTCTTAAAGCTATATCAGTTTCAGTGCTAACCTAAGCTGAGATTATTTTAAATACTTGGAGAAAGCTGGGGTTTAATTTAGCTGGGATTAGTGTTTTGCAGTTGTCTTCTGATAAAAGAATCTACCTCATTGGGAGACGCTGGGCAGTAATAACACAGCTGTTCATAACTAGTAAAAATCCTAAAATGATTTGTAAGGGACAGTGCAGAAGCTGCCTTCACAAGATTTTGTAACTCATTTGACATCAAAGACGGCAAGGTATTAAAGAGGGAGCTCTGGTTATTCTAGCCTGGCCGTCAGAGTGGCGTTGAACAATTGATTAAGGACTCTGGCTGTGTCAGGCACCATGCTAGGGATATACTGGTGGATAAACCAGGCTGTCTTTAAGGAGCCAACAGCCCAGTGAGAGACAGACATATAAGCAGGAAATTCCAGGGCAATGTGATAGGTACTGTGGGCTAGTGGAACACAGGCTATTGTGGGATCAGGTCAGTTCCACAGCATTTCAGATTTAGAAAGTAAATTCCATCAGTTTACCCAGAATTGACTAGGTAGCCAGAAAAAAGAGAACATTAAGAAGGAAAACAGGAAGCAAGAACTGAGCTAGAACTCACCAGACTCTTGAGGGATAAGCTAGAATATTATTATTATTATTATTATTATTATTATTATTATTTGAGATGGAGTTTTTGCTCTTGTTGCCCAGGCTGGAGTGCAGTGGCACGATCTTGGCTCACTACAACCTCTGTCTCCCAGGTTCAAGCGATTCTCCTGCCTCAGCCTCCCAAGTAGCTGGGATTACAGGCATGCACCACCATGCCCGGCTAATTTTGTATTTTAAGTAGAGATGGGGTTTCGCCATGCTGGACAGGCTGGTTTCGAACTCCTGACCTCAAGTGATCCACCCGCCTCAGCCTCCCAAAGTGCTGGGATTACAGGCATGAGCCACCGTGCCCAGCCTATTATTATTATTAAGATAGAGTTTCTCTCCCGTTGCCCAGGCTGGAGTGCAGTGGTATGATCTCACCTCACTGCAACCTCCACCTCCTGGGTTCAAGCAATTCTCCTGCTTCAGCCTCTCAAGTAGCTGGGATTACAGGTGTGCACCAACATGCCTGGCTAATTTTTGTATTTTTAGTAGAGACAGGGTTTCGCCATGTTTGCCAGGCTGGTCTCAAACTTCTGACCTCAGGTGATCCACCCACCTCGACCTCCTAGAGTACTGAGATTATAGGCATGAACCACCATGCCTGGCACAATACTGATATAATACTTTATGGTGAGATCTTCATTTTCCAGCTATCAGGTCACTTGTGCTCAGCCTGCAGGGTAATTCCCCCATGCCACAGTTCCCATGGATGAGCCTGGTGACCTCAGAAATTAGAGGAGGTGAATAGTTTTGAGGGATATTTCATAAAAACCCATAGAATTGTTCTTGTCCTCAGTAGGTTTAACCTTTCCAGAGGCCAGAATATTCTGATTCCATCTTTAGGTACAGCTGGATGAATAGACTCTGATAGATTGGCCATTCAGGCTTCCTTTTTTAAAACTCCATGTTGATAATCATACCTCTGTAAATGCAGTCTTTTAAATATGTTTTTTGTTTATTAGGTAATTCACTCACATGTTCAAAATTCAAAGGTACAATAAGGTTTACAGTGGAAAATCTCTCACTCCTGTCTCCCAGCCACCCAGGTCCCCTCCCCAGGGACAACTTAGGTTATCGGTATCTGTGTGTCCTTCCAAATATATTTTATTGATGCAGCCTAAATAATATTTTCTAAAAAACTGCAGCTTGCTTTGTTTACATTCCAGTCATGAGAATATACTTTAGTCGCCTTGTTTGAACTTGAATAATACATTATTGTTTTGAACTTACTTTGAGACATATCCTTACCCTAAACTATAGGTAACATATGTCTCTTAGAAATGGTGACTTCTGTAGATAGCTAATCTCATCCAGTGTGTCTGTGTGTATGTGTGTGTGTTTACCAATTTCACAGAGTATCTATATCTCTTAAGTTCTAGGAACACCTTCCTCTGTACTTGTTTACACCTTATGTACAGATTCTGAAGTCAACCATGATAGAGAAATAGTGAATTCTTACAACGGGCTCTTTGTTGTTTATTTTGTTAATTCAAGACTGTACGAATTTTTTGTTTTATTTTAATCTCAAGACACATTTCAGAAACCCCGTACTTGGTTAGTTGGAACTAGGAAGAGTTGGGCATATCCCCAAAGCAAACGTGATAAGGGAGAATTGAAAAGCTGAATTTTTGCCATGCTTCTGATGTGTTTTCTGTTCCTTTTAGCCCCCTTTACACACACACTATCCTAAATTATGCCTTTAAGTTAAGCTACAAAAGTGTACTACTATTAGACTTGAATATCCATAACCACTAAGTATGATTCCACCAAGATCCTAAAATTATTGTTTCAGTCAAAGTTATTCATGATATCTACCGCCAATAGGGGAAGGCAAGACAAGACTTCACAGTCTATTCCACTTCTTCTGAATAAGGCAGCAACTAAAAACCACGGAGTTGCCAACCATCACTATATAGATACTTTGCAGACTTGGCCTAGTATTTGACAAACAATCTAGTATGGAAACCTTGTACTTTAAATTGATAAGGTCATTCTGGAAATCGTTACAGAATTTTTTCCAAAACAGAACTTAGAAAAAAATATAATTTTAGTAAATGAAAAAAATTGTGATATACAAGGGGATAAACGGACAAAGAATGAAAACACGTCAGAGGCATGGCAAAAAGGAGGTGTGAGTGCTCTGATTTGCTTTTATAACAGTAGGACTGCTTTGGGTGGTACTATGCACACATTTTCTGCTGGATCCCAGGAGATAAGGGTGTGCTCTTTGGCGATGAGTTTTTCATTGCAGGTGGGGAGTGGTGGCTCATGCCTGTAATCCCAGACTTTGGGAGGCAGATCATGAGGTCAGGAGTTTGAGACCATCCTGGCTAACACAGTGAAACCCTGTCTCTACTACAAATACAAAAGTTAGCTGGGTGTGGTGGCAGGCACCTGTAGTCCCAGCTACTCAGGAGGCTGAGGCAAGAGAATCACTTGAACCCGGAAGGCAGAGGTTGCAGTGAGCCAAGATCACGCCACTGCACTCCAGCCTGGGCGACACAGTGAGACTCCATCTCAAAAAAAAAAAAAAGGTTTTCATTAGATAAAATGTAACAACATCATAACTTCATTATTACCAGGCACTCCCAATTATTACATCTGCAAAATTAAAATAGTGCATTTGATGGGTGGCATGAGGATATCCTCCAGTCTCAAAGAGAAATGGTATAGTGATGTCAAGGCCTTGTTACATGTACTTACAGTACTCTTCAGTTCTTTTGAGAAGAAGCATATCTTGGCCCACCAGTACACTAGGAGAATCAGACCTTAGAGGTGGCTGCATTTTATTGTTGGGAGAAAGTACTTTTTAAATTCTGAGAAATGTTAGAGATTTCCCAAAACCGCACTAGAAGTGTGAAGCCTTGATTAGAAAGATAAAGGGATTTGGTTCCAGGTCATGCAGCAAATTAGTGGCAGGGTTAAGTTATGAACCTAGACTTAACTTCTTTCACCATAGGCATTTAGGGGCCTTCTTACTGCTAGAGTGGTAACACATTACCTCATAGTCACATAGCTTTTTTTTTTTTTTTTGGAGACGGAGTCTCACTCTGTTGCCCAGGCTGGAGTGCAGTTGATCGATCTCAGCTCACTGCAATCTCTGCCTTCTGGGTTCAAGCAATTCTCCTGCCTCAGGCTCTCCAGTAGCTGGGATTACAGGCACCCACCACCATGCCTGGCTAATTTTGTATTTTTAGTAGAGACAGGGTTTCAACATGTTGGCCAGAAAGATCTCAAACTCCTGACCTCAGGTGATCTGCCCGCCTCAGCCTCCCAAATTGCTGGGATTACAGGCATGAGCCACCACACCCAGCCTCATACAGCTCTAATGCCACGCATAAAGTTCTCATGTACAACGTCTCATTTTGGCCCCTCAGCAACCCTCCATGTGCAAGGGACTGTAAATTCTATTGTTCGCACTTTGCAGATAAGAAGACTGCAACTCGGCCGGGTGCGGTGGCTCAAGCCTGTAATCTCAGCACTTTGGGAGGCTGAGGCGGGTGGATCACGAGGTCAAGAGATCGAGACCATCCTGGTCAACATGGTGAAACCCCGTCTCTACTAAAAATACAAAAAATGAGCTGGGCATGGTGGCGAGTGCCTGTAATCCCAGCTACTCAGGAGGTTGAGGCAGGAGAATTGCCTGAACCCAGGAGGCGGAGGTTGTGGTGAGCCGAGATCCCGCCACTGCACTCCAGCCTGGGAAGCCTGGGTAACAAGAGCGAAACTCCATCTCAAAAAAAAAAAAAAGAAGAAGAAGAAGAAGAAGAAGAAGAAGAAGAAGAAAGAAGAAGAAGAAGACTGCAACTCAAGAAGACACACAGTAGTCTATAACGAAGTCAGGGTCAGGACTGGAACTCAGTTATCCTAATTCTCTCTCTGAGGCCCTTTCCACTATGCCATCTTCATGTCTGGTGCTTTCCATCCATGAACTCTGGAAAACAAGCTTGAGATACCAAAATTAAAAAGACAGCTCCTCAAAAATGGATAGTTACACTTCTATAAATACAAAAATGAAATACTCAAATCTCTTGCCCCCTCACCTGCTAGAAATGTAAATGTTAACCTGAGTTCTCTAGTTTTGCACAGATCCGCAGCAATTAATACTGTGACGGAAATACTTTTCTAAAAAAGAATCCTAATCAAGTTGAAACTAAAATTTTAAAACATGAAATGGAAGGAAAGAAACTGTTGTCCTCCCTTATTTTTGACCCACACTTAATCGATTTTCATGACAGTTTCTCGAGCCAGGGACACATGGCCAAAGAACATGTGAAATGCCAGGTGTTCCAAATAACACCACACGGGGTAGTGGAAGGAAAGCACTGCCTCCCCAGGGAGCAAATGGCCCGACTTCCAGACAGTTTTCTGCAGTCTCAAACCCGATGTTGCACTAAGAAACCACCTAATCTTCAGGTGGTTTCGTTTACTGAAAAATGAGGGGACTGGGTCAGGGCGCATATGTGAATTTAAGCGTAAGATTGTACTCACCTCTTGTGTATTTAAATTCTCAAATGTTCACTTAAATATATGCATAGACCATTGTCACTTCGTCGGAAGTCGCGTCCAGCCCAGTTGCGCGAGACTCTACCGGGCCTCCTGCCGCACCCGGGTATGGATCCGGGTCGGGGCGTGGAACCGAAGCCGTCAGTGGCCCCGCTAGCTAAAAAAGGGCAAGCGTCGGTGGCTCGAACCAGCGCCCGCGGAGCTTTCCAACAGTTCCTAATTCGGAGCGCTCCGCCGGCCCCACCACCTGTTCCCGGCAGCCAATAGGGCCGCGAGGGGCGGCCGGGGCGGAGCGCGGCTACAAAAGGCCACGGGCCCCGCGCGCCCGCCCACCCCGCTCCGTGCGCGCTCTAGGGAAGGCTCGGAGGGACACGGCTGAGGGCCAGGAACATTCCGCGCGTGGACCAGCCGGGCCGGGGCGATGCTGCGGGTGCGGTGTCTGCGCGGCGGGAGCCGCGGCGCGGAGGCGGTGCACTACATCGGGTCTCGGGTGCGTGCGCCACGGGCCTCATCTGGCCACCGCGTGACTCACCCTCGTTCGGCCCTGCGGTCGGCGTGGACCACCCGCTGGCTCCCCGGAGCCGCCGCCTTCCCTCGCTTTCCCCAGCCAGAATTGCACGAGAGTGTCCCTTCTGGTCTCCCTGGGAAGCTCAGCTTCTAAAGCCTTTGCAGGCTCCAGGAGCTGGGCGGTGTCACCCGGGCAGGGGGAGCTTGCGTTGCGGCCCCACCCCTTGGGGTCCACTTGCTATATGCGCGTCTGCGGCCTGCTGGCCCAAGGCGCAGGGGACGCCGCCCTCCTCTACCGGACCTCTGTGCGCTTCACCAAGCTCCCCACTGGGAGCGAGGGGCTGGGACAACCGGGACTCCTCTTAGTAAAAGGGTGGCGTTATTAGGTTTCAATACCCTGGGTGGGCGTCAAGCTGGGGAGATTTCTGAAAAAAATGCGTGTGGGATGGATGGATGGGGAGAAGAAGCAAGCAAAGTGGGAATCGGGGACGGGGAGCGAGCGACCAGATTCACTCTAAGTGTAGCATGAGTTCCCGCGTCTGGAGAGGAGTCGGGGCGAGTGCAGCCTGTAAGCAGTTTCTACGCGCCCCGCCCTCGGCTGCCTAGGATGCAGACCCTACCCTGCTCCTAGGACTGGAATCGCCCCGACATTCTGGCTTTCCCTCAGCAACTGGTTCCTGAACAGCTGTGACTCTACGTCTTGCTTCTGCCTCCACCCGAGTTACCCTCCTGCCCACTTCCTAAGGCTTTTAACAGAGCAGGACAGAGATTTGGGGGTTGAGGTTTGCTCAGGGGTTGAGGGATCCTCCCTGCTCTAGATTTTATAGGCCGTGCTTTTTAAAAAAGGCTTTTGAGGTTTCTAGATCTCCTTTTTAGTTGTTTGAATTTGTGCCTGGGTTAATCCTGATCTTGGCTAGGGTACTGTGGACCATCTGTAAAATGAGCAGATGGCAGTGGCTCACTCTCAGAACTGAAGCGCCAAAGAATGCAAAGTGTATGTCAAAGATGAAGAAATTTTGACTTGAAGCTAGTTATTCGGAAAGATAAGGTCCTTTACAAATGCTCCCACCTTTTCATTTATAAATAATAAAATAAAATAAAAAGCCTAATATTGGTAACCTTTGATACTGAAGGGGGAAGGAGGTTCTGTCCCCAGCTGGGACTGGCAGGAAGTTACACAGCAGTTGTTTATGGTTTTCTGAGGAGGACTGACCCATCATCTGCAAAAGAGCTGCTTTAAAGCTTGAGTGCAGGAATGCATTCTGAGATAAACACAGGGTTGTATGGTCGCTGGGGACAAAGTATTCTTAGGAGTTTTAAAGAGTTACAACACTTAATAGATAAGAAGACAATTTGTAGATAAACAAGAGTGTTAAAATATTACCTGTAATCCCACTACCCACCTACTCACTATTAACATCTTGGTTTACGCTATTCTAAAGGCGTTTAAGTGGCAATGCTATGCTGGGTTTTTACCCCATCTCCACTTCCTCCTCCCCTCAAGTACTGTATAGAGCAACGCAATACAATAATCTTTTCTTTGTTCTTGGAAGCTTGGACGAAACTTCACAGGATGGGTGCAGCGAACTTTCCAGAGCACCCAGGCAGCTACGGCTTCCTCCCGGAACTCCTGTGCAGCTGACGACAAGGCTACTGAGCCTCTGCCCAAGGACTGCCCTGTCTCTTCTTACAACGAATGGGACCCCTTGGAGGAAGTGATAGTGGGCAGAGCAGAAAACGCCTGTGTTCCACCATTTACCGTGGAGGTGAAGGTAAGACAAGGCTTATTCACATGTCTGAAAGTTTGTTCCCTCCTCACCTGCTGCTGTTACCCCTCTGACTGCTTTCCCTTCTGCTTACTCCCCAGACCTCTCAGTCCAGTGGTTAATTATCTTACCTGACACCTTTGTGGTATTCGATACCATTTACATCAACCATAATTGCTTCCTTCCTGTAGCTCTTCCCTTGGATTCTGAGAGCTTTTCTGGGAATAATAGTTATTTTACTGTCCTCAGATCTTCTTCCTTCATGGCCTGTAATGCCGAGGTTGAACAGAATTTCATTTTCAACCCCCTTCTCTTAGCCGTTCTCACAGCTACCCCTCCCACCTCCACTCTGGTCCGGATCTCTGTATTGAACTCCGTCCAGATCAACGTGTTAAATTCCTTACGGGATGTTGCCACAGGACTTCAAACTTGGCACATCTGGAGTTCAGTTGCCAGCCACCCTCTTCATTCCTTCCTTTTAATTATTGGCATCCCTTTTTAACAACCTAAAACACAAAAGAATCATCTTTGATTTCTCCTTATGTCACATCTTCCACATCTGTTCTCCAAGGTTTAACAAGGCTTTTGTCAAAATGGATCTTGCCTCATTCCTCTGCCTTGCCTTTCCCTAAGGGTCAGGAGCTCATCTGCTGCCTGGAGTATTGCAGTTAACTCCTAATTGGTCACCGCTACTCACTGTTCTCACCAAACCACCTTCCAGCTGCAATCTAAGTGATTTTTAAAAACTCAAATGTGATGTTACTAGACTTCTTCTTTTCCTCTTCTACTTTGCTGCCCACTGCCCCCTCCCCACTTTGCTTAGGATAAAGTCCTCATAGTATTCAAGATCCTTCACAATCTGGCTCTTGTCTGCATTTCCAGGATTCTCCATTCCAGTTATTGACTTATTTTAGAGATGTGTTAGTACAGCAGATCAGCAGGTGTTCATTTCTGGTCAAATCCCCCTCTCCCCTAATGTCCTATCCTGGTTTTCAGCAGACTTTTAAGACAACCATATAAGGCAGCTAAACTAGACAACTCACTGCTTCCTCACAAGCCCTGCATCTTTGCCCCTACCTAAGTCTTTTCCACCCATCTTCCCGTGCCCTTTAGTTTGTAGTTTATACCTCAACACCTAGCTTCAATGACACCTTCCAGGGATTTCCCTGGCAACAAGTAATATCTCCCTTTTTAAAAACTCCTATTGGTTTTTACGTGTAATATTCTTATGTCCAGGGCCTCTATGGGCTGGTGTTCAGGTTCTATACTGCATAAGGGTCCCATATCTAAGGGAGCACATCCACACTGTAGACACAGACTTCTATTAATAATGTGTTACAAATATATCTTTAATGTCCTTAAATTCTTCCTGAATATTTACACTTTACCTTGTAAAGTGGATTGAGGAAAGTAGTTCTGTAACAGTATTGTCATGGTCCTCAGAAATATTGCCTACCATGTACCAGGACCTGGAGGTATTAACATAAAAGATCTTCCTTTCTATTTGAAGAGATATGATGTTCACATAGAAATGAAGACCAAGTATCTTATTCCAGTTGACTAGCAAGGCAGTTGAAGTGTCTGGAAAGCTAAGGAAAGAGGAATGACCCAAGTGCTGGCCAGTTACGAAGTCTTTTTGAAGGAAAGGACTCCTGAGTTAGACCGAGAAGACAGGGAAATAGAAAAAGTAATAACTTCTAATTGTTCGGAAACTTCCTTTGGTTCTGATATTTGGAATTTGATGAGAAGATTAATTTATATGACATCCACATGTTTTTAAAAGGCATAGTCTTTTTTTTTCTTTTTTTCTTTTCTTTTTTTTTTTTTTTTTTTTGAGACAGAGTTTTGCTCTTGTTACCCAGGCTGGAGTGCAATGGCGCGATCTCGGCTCACCGCAACCTCCATCTCCTGGGTTCAGGCAATTCTCCTGCCTCAGCCTCCTGAGTAGCTGGGATTACAGGCACGTGCCACCATGCCCAGCTACTTTTTTGTATTTTTAGTAGAGACGGGGTTTCACTATGTTGACCAGGATGGTCTCCATCTCTTGACCTCGTGATCCACCCGCCTTGGCCTCCCAAAGTGCTGGGATTACAGACTTGAGCCACCGCGCCCGGCGGCATAGTCTTTTAAATCTCTCCTTGAAAAGTCCCATCCCCTAACCATTATAAGTGGGTGAAATTAAAGTTTAAATCCAGGCAATAATTTATTATTCTCCTTGTCTTTAAAGATAGACTTTCATATTGTGATTTTATGGAATCAGAATTCTCAGACATAATTTTGAGTTGTCATTTGATTTATGACTTTAGACTTTGTCATTTCATGGGCTTGTGGAAAGTGTACCATGCTGAAGTCAGGGGTCTGGTATTAATTAGGTATTTGATAAAAGCTTGATAGCTAGTCTTGGTTAATCAGCTATTTGACCTTGTACAAGATTCCACAAATTTCTGGGCCAGAGTAAAATGAAGATATTAAGAGGTTTACTATCTACCGAACAGGATTAAGGATTAATCTAAAGGTAAAAGGTTACATGTTAAGTATTTTAAAGGTTAAAATTACAACTTATTATAGTTATATGGATCTAGTTTGCCAGTTACATTCCAAAGGTACTTTGGGGTTGTAATAGTTGTAGATATCAGTAACATTAGCAGTGTTGATTTCATTTATTTGTCTGGTTCTTTTTGTTTGTTTGTTTTTTACTCTGTCTCTCTTTTACTCTCAGGAAATAATAGTTAATTCTGTTTCATGCCATGTGCTAAGCCTGGTTTTGAGGGAGAAAAAAGTAAATCTAAGACGTGCATGGCTCCTAGCAGGCAAGGCCATGCCTCATAGTAGAGAAGAATGACACATATATTCATCAGTTTGGGAACAATAAAAGAAAAAATAATGTAGCAAACTGTCTATAGGCAATCAGAGCAGAAGATGTTGGAAGATATAAGTGCTAGAGAAATTTTCAGGAAAGGTATGTGGAACGTAATTGTTAGGAAGCATTTTTTAAAGCTCTGTGACTTTATTCTGCAAAATATAGTAAATATTTGCTATCAAATTCCTTTTTTGTTTTGCTTTTGTCTTTTTTTTTTTTTCCAAAGAGATGGGGTTTCTCCATGTTGGCCAGGCTGGTCTCGAACTCCTGACCTCAGGTGATCTGCCCACCTCGGCCTCCCAAAGTGCTGGGATTACAGGCGTGAGCCACCGCGCCCGGCCTGCTTCTGTCTTTTTAAAAATAAAACCCTTGATAAAGGACCTTTTATAAAATACAAGATTAATCAAGATTAGTGTAATATAAGCTTATACATACATTAAATACATTTCTATTGTTATTTTTTTAGCCTTCCAAAGACAGTATTTAAAAATTCACTTGGCAAACCTCTGTAAAGGATTTTAGGCTTTGAAAGACTATAGAGGTTCAAGGAATACAGACATATATTTGCAACAGATTATTAAAAACATCATATGCTGAGCATCTAATATAGTGTTAGTTATCTTGCAGACAACTTGGTAAATGATTGTTAGCTCATTTAGCAGGGTTATAAAAGAAGTGTAAACCCATTTCTAGATATTTCTTATAAAATGTATTGTGCCCTGATCATTTGGACTTTGTCCAAAATCTTTGTCAGATTATAAACTACAAGAAAAATTCACATTTGTTCAAATAACTTTTTTCTCCCAGGAAAGTTTAATTTATCAAGGCAAGCTTCACTCTGTACAAATAGTCACGGAGGGAGGATACTTTGGAATGAGTCTGGCAAGACAGCATAACTCTGCATCTCCTGTAACCCAGTGTTAAATTTTCAAAGGCTTCTTGTCCCTAGTGGATTGTAGGAGATGTGCCTGGCATGAGAAAGAGGAAGTGGTGAATGGATAAGTAGTACCAGCATGTGTCTGAGAGGAATATAAAGAGTCATTATTATCCTCTTTCTGGTTGCTGTTGCAGAAATTCATAGGAGTAGAAAACAGTGGAGTGCTTTTATTTTGTTTTTTTGAAAGGGCAGCTTGGTCTTTAAAAATGTTTAATGCTGATAACATTTTTCATAGGCCAGAAATTCAGTCTGCTGTTTGCCTACAGATCTTTAAAAGTAAAAGAACTAATTAAGGCAGGGTGCAGTGGTTTATGCCTGTAATCCCAACACTTCAGGAGGCCCAGGTGGGCAGATCACGAGATCAAAAGATCAAAACCAGCCTGGCCAACATGGTGAAACCCTGTCTCTACTAAAACTACAAAAATTAGCTGGGCGTGGTGGCATGCGCCTGTAGTCCCAGCTACTCAGGAGGCTGAGGCCGAATTGCTTGAACCCAGGAGCTGGAACTTGCAGTGAAATCATGCCACTACACTCCAGACTGACAACAGAGCGAGACTCCATCTCAAAAAATATATATATATGGGGGATAGGGAAGGGATAGCAGTGGGTGGGGGGATAGGGGAGGGATAGCATTAGGAGAATTACCTAATGTAGATGATGGGGTGATGGATGCAGCAAACCACCACAGCACATGTATACCTATGTAACAAACCTGCACATTATGCACAGGGACCCCAGAACTTAAAGTATTAAAAAAAAAGAATTTAAAAAAAAAAGAACTAATTAACGATTCAGACCCCAGGGGTCAGCAAACTTTGTCTATCAGATAAGTAATTTAGGCTTTGCGGACTATCGGTCTTTGTTGCAACTACTCAACTCTCAACTGTGCCACTGTAGTGCAAAAGTAGCCAGATAGACAATATGTAAACAGATGAGTGTGCCTGTGTTCCCATAAAACTTTATTTACAAAAATGGGCAGTAGGCCAAATTTGGCCCATGGACCTTTGTTTACCAACTTCTATTTAAGAGTTTCACTGGCATCATTCAGTTTTTCTAAAGACATGTTTCTTGGCTTATTTCCTATTTACCAAGCTGGGTTCCAGTGTAACCGATGTGAACCTGGATATTGAACTAACAAGAGACAAGTCTACTTTCATATATTTCATATTTATCAGACTGAAATAAAAATGGAAGTAGAGACACAAAATCTAGAAAAGATACTGTCTTTGACATTAAAGAGCTAAATATCTAGATATTTGGTCAGTTTTGATGAGGAAAAGCCATTGGGACAATTTGAACCTGTTAAGCAATTCCATTCTTAAAAGTTTTTACATATCTAGTTAGAAGTGTTCAAACCAGCATAACATGGCCAAGTCCCATGGTGTATTAAGGACACTATTTGAGTAAGAATCAGAGCACTTGAGTTCTAGTCCTGCTTGTCCAGATAGTTAGCAAGCATGTGACCTCCTAGAGCCTCTTTCCTTACATGTGAAATAAGCACATGAGAACTTGCCCTGTTTCTTTGATGGGATAGTTGGGAGACCAAATAAGAATACCCAGCTAAAGTAGACACACTCTGACACACTTGAGCCGATAACCAAGTTTTACACCTTCTTTCTGGTACTTACTGCTTTCTGAAATTATGTGATTTTTAGTGGAGACTCTTATATCTGACATGATCAGGACTAATAGTTGGTCAGTTCATCAATTATATAAAGAAACATTTTTAAAATACATGCTTTAAACATTTTTAAACAAAAATTTAAATTTAAAACATTTTTAACTTAAAATATATCAATGTACGTTGCTTTGCTAATCCTTTAATGAAGATTTAAGGCTTTTTCATAGAGTTTGGATTCTGTGATTGGAGTTCTGCTTCATCTAGCTTGAAAAATGGGAAGATACATCACATACATTTTTCAATGTATTTATGCAGATTGAGAACTTAAGACTATGCAAAACAATCTGAATGGATAATCTTTCTAGATTTCTACATTTTTCAAAACCAATATTTTGGCCAGGTGCGGTGGCTCACACTTGTAATCCCAGCACTTTGGGAGGCTAAGGCAGGTGGATCATGAGGTCCAGAGTTTGAGACCAGCCTGGCCAACATGGTGAAATCCCCTCTTTACTAAAAATACAAAAAGTTAGCCAGGCATGGTGGCAGGGACCTGTAATCCTAGCTACTCAGGAGAGTGAGGCAGGAGAATCGCCTGAACTTGGGAGGCGGTGGTTTCAGTGAGCTGAGACCACATCACTGCACTCCAGCCTGGGCAACAGAGTAAGACTCCATGTAAAAAAAAAAAAAAGAGAGAGAGAGAAAAGAAAAGAAAACCAATATTTTACAGCTGTTGCACCTACCCTAATTCAAGAATAATTTTTAGCAAATTGATTATTTTTAAAGCATTCACCTGTTTTCTGTTTGGTTGTCTTTTAAAATATGTTTAGCCGTAGAAACTTTCTAAATTTTTTTTTCAGCTACTAAAAATTTGTGACTTTGCTTATCAGATCATTTTCTTCTATGACAAAAAGACCTGAAGAGATTTGAGAGCTGAGTGGATTAGAAAGAATAGAGGTGTGGTTGGCATGAGGTGTATTGACAGGGAAGTACTAAAGGCAGACTTGCATTATCACACAATTTTGTCAAGTGTTAATTCTGTTGAATGCGAAAATCAATAATGGTTATTGGTTTTTTTTGAGATGAAGTCTCACTCTATTTCCCAGGCTGGAGTGCAGTGGTGTGATCTTGGCTTACTGCAACCTCTGCCTCCTGGATTCAAGCAGTTCTCCTGCCTCACCCTCAGGCATGTGCCACCATGCCCAGCTAATTTTTGAATTTTTAGTAGAGATGGGGTTTTGCCTGTTGGCCAGGCTGGTCTTGAACTCCTGACCTCGAGCAGTCTGCCCACCTCAGCCTCCCAAAGTGCTGGGATTACAAGCTGAGCCACCATCCCTGGCCAATAATGGGGCTTTAAGAGAAATAAAGCATATTTGAAAGTATGGTCCTGATATTAACAGGACAAAATACCTTTTTTTCCCCCTCACAAAATACCTTGAGGTGCTGTTTTCCAGACGATTCCAAGATGCATAGGTAGCCATAGTTTTGGCTTAGTATAAGTGCTTTTATTCTCTTACGCTAGTTTGTGTGTTCTTGTTTAATTTCATTGAGGCTCTCTAACGGAAGTGCTGTGTCCTGTTCTGTCTGCAAAACATGGTAAAAAAAAAACTGACCAAGAGGATTCCAAGCCTGTCTGAAGGTAAATGTGCTGTTAGTGGTTGGGCATGAGATCTCAGGCAGAAGGAGCCAAAAGGCCTCAAAATATCAAGATATTTCAGAGTTCTTCATTCAACAGATACCCAGTGTCTCCCCAAAGAGCTCATGTGCTCAGTGCTAGGGATTAGCACTGAACACGACATGGTTGCAGTCTCAGTTCCCATACCTTATACAAAGAGCTGTTCACTGCCTATGAACCTATCCTGAGCTGTATTTTTCTCCTGTAAGTATTGCATTTATTTGTTTCTACTTCCAGGCCAACACATATGAAAAGTACTGGCCATTTTACCAGAAGCATGGAGGGCATTATTTTCCCAAAGATCATTTGAAAAAGGCTGTTGCTGAAATTGAAGAAATGTGCAATATTTTAAAAATGGAAGGAGTGACAGTGAGGAGGCCTGACCCCATTGATTGGTCATTGAAGTATAAAACTCCTGATTTTGAGTCTACGGGTAAGTGATGTTACCTAACTAAACTGCCAGTGTCTGAGTTTTCAATGTCTTTCTTAATGTGTAAGGGGAAAACTCCAAAAAATTTCTTGGGAGAGTCCTTTGGTTTGCTAGTTCTTGAAAACTTTAAAGATTTATTTAGGAACGGTTTGGTCCATGTTGATATGATTAAGATGTATACAGTCTAAACTCCATTTCGTCTAGTGGAATCTCCTTGAAAGAACAATTTTTCCTAAACTTTATAGTCATTTCCTTACATAAGAACAGTGGATTCATTTAATTTTATGCAAGAACAAAAATTTAAAGGGGAATAGAAACATTTACATTTTATTTTTAACTGACATTGCTGTACTACTGTTCTTGTGCCTTAGGTCACTGTTCTAATTTCTAGCTTTAGATTGATCCTTGGCTCAAATTTTATCTGTGATACTGATAGTCCTTTAAGAGCTCTGTTTCTGTATAGCAAGAAAGGAGCTTACAAATGGTGAAAGCTTGGTGGTTCAAGATCTCTTTGTACAAGGACTTTATTCCTTCACTTTTTTCCTTTTCCTTTTTTTCTTAGCTTCCCCACCACCACACAGAATTCATGTTAGCAATCTAATGTGTATGATTCAAATTTTTTGCCATTTTCATACTTATACACATGTATTTTTAGTAATTTTTTAACAAAAAAAGAGGTCATATTATATAGACTTTTTTTTTTTAAGACAGAGTCTCACTCTGTCACCCAAGCTGGAATGCAGGGGCACGATCTCTGCTCACTGCAGCCTTCACCTCCTGGTTCAAGAGATTCTTCTGCCTCAGTCTCCTGAGTAGCTAGGATTACAGGCACCTGCCACCATGCCCAGCTAATTTTTTTTGTATCCTTTTAGTAGAGATGGGGTTTCACCATGTTGGCCGGGTTGGTCTCGAACTCCTAACCAATCTGGTCAGGATCAAGTCATCTGCCTGCCCTGGCTTCCCAAAGTGCTGGGACTACAGGCATGTGCCACTGTGCCTGTCCCTATAGAGACCTTTTTTGTTTTGGCAATGAACACTACTGAAGTTGTCATGGAATTTTTTGGTCTGACAGGTTTATACAGTGCAATGCCTCGAGACATCCTGATAGTTGTAGGCAATGAGATTATTGAGGCTCCCATGGCATGGCGTGCACGCTTCTTTGAGTACCGAGCATACCGGTCAATTATCAAAGACTACTTCCACCGTGGTGCCAAGTGGACAACAGCTCCTAAGCCCACAATGGCTGATGAGCTTTATGACCAGGTGAGTCCCTAATAATAGGCTAGCTTATTACTAGTTTTTCTAAATGATCCACAAAGAGTAAGATAATCTAATACCTTGTCTATATTATACATTTTAGAAATAGAAAACATCATCTTATTTTTGAAAGCGATTGATTTATGATGAATATGATAAGAGTAAATGATCCTACGATAATAATAATAATAGCTAACATTTTTTGGTGCTTACTTTGTTCTGGGTCCTGGGTTAAACCCTTTATTTACATCCTCAATCCTGTTTGTTTTTCATAACAACCCTAAGGATACTGTAGTATTATCCCATTAGAGGGGGAAAAACTTGCCTACAAGTGTACCACTATTCATTAGTGGAACCAGAAAAGCCACTATACTGAAGTTCACTTTCTTCTTCTAGAAAAAAGAACATGGTCCACAGGCCAAATTCACAGTAAAATGAAATATATGTTCCTTATTAAATCAGTTACCATTTGATCTTTTATAGAAAAAATTTAAAAATCAAAATTGCTTCTAGGGGTTTAAAGACAGAAATAAATAATGAATTAATTTTGCCACTCCCAATTAAATTTGGCAGGGGAAACACGGCATCTCAATTTATGGTATGAGTGAGGCTCAGGACCAAATTCCCTTTCTAAAAGAACAGAATGACTTCATCCAGTTGACTTTCCATGTGGGTCATGGAATATTTTCAGAATCAGATACTGCCTCACCATTTTTTTTCCTGAGTCCCCTCTCATCCTCAGGGGATACATTCCAGCCCCTCAGTTGATGCTGTTACTCAACTCTATATTTTGTTTTTTCCTATATATGCATACCTATGATAAAGTTCAATTTACAAATTAAGCACAGTAAGAGACTAATAACAAGAATTAATAATAAAATGGAACAATTATGTAAATATATTTTACTAAAAGTTAGGTGAGTGTAGTATCTCTGTTTCTCTCAAAATATCTTAATATTTTGGGATGACACTTGACTGTGAGTAACTGAAACCATGGAAAATGAAATCATATGTAAAGGAGGACTGCTACATCAGGAAATTACTGTAAAGCCTAGTTTCTTGTTTTATTGTTGTTTTGGTTTATTTATCATGGACCTGTTTTTTTCCCAGGCCTGTCTGAGTCTAGAACTGAGTAGTAATATTTTGGGAAATAATGTTAAACTAATTTTTTTAGTACTGTATGACTTACAAATAATTTTCTCAAGATCCAATGCATTGAGTGTGTTTATTCTTGTTCCAATTAGGCTTATCCCATCCACTCTGTAGAAGACAGACACAAATTGGCTGCTCAGGGAAAATTTGTGACAACTGAGTTTGAGCCATGCTTTGATGCTGCTGACTTCATTCGAGCTGGAAGAGATATTTTTGCACAGAGAAGCCAGGTTAATGCAGGCTGCCTCTGAAATTTCACACTATATTACTGGATTCTTTATTTCCAAATTAAAATATTGTGATCCTAAATTTTTTTCACTTTGAATGTTTTGAGTTTTCTAGACATAGAACCAAGTATTTATAGATTGTATCTCTTTCTTTTGTTTTCAGGTTACAAACTACCTAGGCATTGAATGGATGCGTAGGCATCTTGCTCCAGACTACAGAGTGCATATCATCTCCTTTAAAGACCCCAATCCCATGCATATTGATGCCACCTTCAACATCATTGGACCTGGTCTTGTGCTTTCCAACCCTGACCGACCATGTCACCAGGTAAGAGATTTCTTGGAACTCTGGAAAAGCAACAGAATCTAGTAACTAAAATAATTGCTACTGGTTTTTTTTGTTGTTGTTGTTTGTTTGTTTGTTGAGACGGAGTCTTGCTCTTTTGCCCAAGCTGGAGTGCAGTGGCGTGATCTCTGCTCACTGCAACCTCTGTCTCCCAGGTTCAACCGATTGCCCAGCCTCAGGTGCCGAGTAGCTGGGACTACAGGCGTGCGCCACTATGTCCAGCTAATTTTTTAAATATTTTTAGTAGAGACGGGGTTTCACCATGTTGGCCAAGCTGGTCTCAAACTCCTGACCTCAGGTGATCTGCCCGCCTCAGCCTCCCAAAGTGCTGGGGGCCACTAATTGCCACTTTTATTTTAAGCACTTCCATGATTCCTAATGGTTCTAAATGACAGATTCAGCAATACTCAACATTATTATGATCGAACATTGGATTTCCTATGGTTTATTACAAGATGTCCAATATGCAGAAATATACATAGTTGACACAATAATTAGTATGGGATCATCAGACTTTGGCTGCTTGCTATTGTCAAAGCTTCCAGTTTGTGCATATGTGTGTATTTTTATCAATCAGGGTGCTATTATCTCATAATTTGCAGTAGTGGTTCCACAGCAGTGAACTGTAGACAAGATGATCCCTGCATGGCCAGGGAAATGCCACTGGGCAATGGCTATCTTCCCTCTACAGTAGGTTAGGCTCCCATTGGCCAACCCTGCTCTGTAGGGAGAAGCAGAGCCACTGCATGGCAGCTGGTCTATCCCCTTCACCTGCAGTCTCCTACTCTCTGTCCACAGCTCCCTAATTCCAGTTAGGTAGTGAGTGATTTTCTGTTATTTACAAGGCTGTAGTACAAGTTTTAAAAACCACTATTATACTGTGTCACTGTTCATTTCTGTTTTTTATTTTTATATCCAATGGCCACCCCTTCTTATTCATTTCATTTTATTATTTATTCATACAGTAAGTGGGTATGTGAACACAGGGATGGCTGAGTTGTAAAGGTCACTAAGAACAATATGGTTCTTTGAGAATGCATAGTTAACATCTGTCTTTATACCATGGTTTTAGATTCAAAGTGATGGGCAAGGAAATAGAAGGACTATGGGTTTGACATACATTTTTGTTTTCTTGTAACTAAATAGGAAATTTTTTCAATTTTTAAAATGAGAATTTCTTAAGGAAATTGTCTTTGGTATCTTAAGTCTCTGAAACCTGAGAAAAGTGTAAGACTATCTTTAAAAGCTTTAACATTTCTGTTACTTTTCAACTTTAATTTGGGGATTTTATGTACATTTTTAATTAGGATTCGGACAAAATCATCAAATGTTTAGAAATTTTAATTTATTTATTTTGGAAGCTGAGAAGACAGCTTATCAAAAATAATTATTAATGATAAGGGCTATTAGAGACTAAGAATAATAATAGTATATGTAGATTTAAGGATTTGGGTTTTTGTTTTGTTTTGTTTTGTTTTTTTGGTCTTACAGATTGATCTTTTCAAGAAAGCAGGATGGACTATCATTACTCCTCCAATACCAGTCATCCCAGACGGTATGTTTATTTTCATACACTGATAAACTAAAATGATTACTTTAGTGACCAAGGATCTTTTGCCTCTAGAAAGCAAATGTTAGCAGCTTAGAAAAAGTGTTTCCTCAGTAAAGTGTAAAGTGGTGCTTTGGATTACGAGCATCAGAACAAGGCTGGGACCTGTGTTTGCAAGTTTTTCTTCCATAGATAATGAAGTGAGGAGAAGACAGACTAAAACAACATCACATAAAGCAAGATATGACTTTTTTTTTTTTTTTTTTTGAGACAGTGTCTTCGCTCTGTTGCACAGGCTTGAGTGCAGTTGTGCAGTTACAGCTCACTGTAGCCTCAGGCTCCTGGGCTCAAGTGATCGTTTCACTTCAACTTCCTAAGTAGCTGGGACTACAAGTGCAAGCCACTATGCCCAGCAAGTTGTTTTTTTATTTGTAGAGCTGGTGTTTTGCTATGTTGCCCAGTGAGACACCATCTCTGGGCAATAGTCTCAAACTCCTGGGCTCAAGGGATCGTCCCACCTCAGCCTCTCTAATGCTAGGATTACACCATGCCCAGCCAAGATAGGACTTTTAAAAGAAAACAGGGTAAAATTCAAATGTATAATGAGTATGGATTGATTCATACCATTTGTAGATAAATTGTTTTAAGATTAAAATAAGTGTTCACATGGAAAGTGAACTACTGAAAGAATTCAGCTGTCACTTTAATATTCTTCACTTGTAAATCCTTGCTTTAAACAAAAATGACAGCAGACATGGTTTAACAGTTGTTGCTGTTTTTAGATCATCCACTCTGGATGTCATCCAAATGGCTTTCCATGAATGTCTTAATGCTAGATGAAAAACGTGTTATGGTGGATGCCAATGAAGTTCCAATTCAAAAGATGTTTGAAAAGCTGGGTATGTACAACAAATGAAACATGTTGTCATACATGAAAATATTAAATGAGAATCACTAAAGAAATGACATGATAGGTTTGATATATGGTTTATCTAATTCAATTTGATTCCTTTTAGAAGCACCAAGTTATTGTTTAACAGAAGGTCAATATTTCTGTTTTCAACCATATGTAGCCCCAAAAAGTTGGAGATGTATCCTGAGCTCCTGAGACACTCCTTTAGCAATAAGTTTATCAATCTTATATGACTTAGCCAATCTCCTGGTGCCCATGTGTGGAAAACCACCCCTTTGAAGATGAGCAGATAGCTTGGTCAGCCCTTCTTCAATAAGAAATCATGTGGGTCCTTTAAAACCAGCCTGTCATCACATACTTTAAAGGACTCATAAGGGTACAGATACAGAAGTGACTTTTATGTGTGATAAGTACAGTTAACAAAGTAGTGAAGTGCAATAAAGGGTGTTATAAATCATTCAGTTTTGAACTGAAGAGCAGGACTGGGTTTTACTTAAGTAGAAGTTTACTTATCCTGATATTCAAAATTTAGACCAATGATTCCAGTACTATTGGGAAAAATGTTGAAGGAAAGGATTTTCATATGAGCTATTATAAAGGGGTGTGTGTGTGTGTGTGTGTGTGTGTGTGTGTGTGTGTGTGTGTGTTTAGAGACAGCTCTGTCACCCAGGCTGGAGTGTGGTGGTCCCACCTTGGCTCACTGCAACCTACACTTGCTGGGTTCAAGCAATTCTCCTGTCTCAGCTTCCTGAGTAGCTAGGATTACAGGCACACACCACCATGCCTGGCCCATTTTTGTATTTTCAGTAGAGATGGGGTTTCTCCAAGTTGGCCGGGCTGGTCTTGAACTCTCGACCTCAAGTGACCTGCCCACCTCTGCCTCCCAAAGTGCTGGGATTACAGGCATGAACCACCATGCCCGGCCAGGAAAGTCTTTCTGAATGACTCATGCCGCTGCCTTTTCCCTGGCTATACCAATGGATCCTTTAGTGACTTTGTAGCTTATCCCCCTTTAAAAATAATTAGTTCCTTGAGGAAGAAGAATAGATTTTCTTTTTAAAACCCTACTATGTCTAACACAACAGATATTTCTGAAATACTGTTGGTTAAATAGGCCAATCACATCACAGCCTTGTCATTGCAGATGGTACCAGATTAAACTGATTGTTGGATTTGCTTTGGTACCTGTGTAACCATACAAACCCAGATATTAAAATACCAGCTCTCTTCCATTGTTTCCTTAAGGTAGCCTGCTGAAGTTAATCTGTATCAGATAAACTCTCCTTATATGTGAATATGTAAAGTCAGTGTTTCAGGTCTGCTAAATTACGCTTTGCCTACTAAATTAACATGGTAAAATTAGAAAACAGTCTGACAAAGTAGTTAATATATAATTCTAAAAGGCCTTGAGATTTTAGTACTTGACCATTTTGAACATTTGGTAGGTATATCTGCTTAGTCTATTGACTTGTGAATAGTCAATAGAACAAAACTTCAGAGACTCTGTTGACTTTTTGGAGAAGATTTTATATTAGCAGATGAAATATATTTGGCAAAAATAAAATTGGAAGAGAAAAGATTAATCTGGGTTGGGTATCCATAAAGATTAGAACCACAGGATTCCTCCAGCTCTGTAGGCTCACTTTCTCTAGGAGAGGCTTCATGTTAGTCCATCTCACTGACCTCATCTCTCTTTCAATGCAGGTATCAGTACCATTAAGGTTAACATTCGTAACGCCAATTCCCTGGGAGGAGGCTTCCACTGCTGGACCTGCGATGTCCGGCGCCGAGGCACCCTACAGTCCTACTTGGACTGAACAGGCCTGATGGAGCTTGTGGCTGGCCTCAGATACACCTAAGAAGCTTGGGTCAAGGTTCATTCTCCTGCTTAAAAAGCGCATGAACTGTAGTGCTTTAAACAATCATCTCCTTAACAGGGGTTGTAAGCCTGGTTTGTTTTTATTACTTTTCTTTGACATAAAGAAAATAACTTCTGCTACGTATTACTCTCTACTTCTAAAGTTATTTACTATTTGGCTTCAAGTATAAAATTTGGTGAATGTGTACCAAGACAAGAATTAGTCACCTGAGTAACTTGGGCACTAATAATTAACCATCTACCTCTGTTTTTAATTTTCTTTCCAAAAGGCAGCTTGAAATGTTGGTTCTAATCTTAATTTTTTCCTTTTCTATAGACTTGAGAATGTTTTTGGTTTGTTTTTGTTTTTGTTTTTTGTTTTCCAAATGAGAGGCTTAGAATGTACACAGATCCTAAATAGAATCAGATAATCTCTTTTTTCTCTAAAGGAGAGAAAGACTTAGAACATACATAGATCCTAAGTAGAACCACATAATTGTCTCTTTTTCTAATAAGGAATTTGGGTAATTTTTAATTTTTTGTTTTTTAAAAAATAACCTAGACTATGCAAAACATCAAAGTGAATTTTCCATGAATGTTTTTAATATTCTCATCTCAACATTGTGATATATGCTACTAAAAACGTTTTCATATGCATCTTACCTCATTTCAAGTGAATTATTTTGATCTTTTCCTCTTTCCAAAAATTTACAGGAAAGTTTAGTGTAATCGGACTTTGCTATTGGTTCCCATCCCTAAGTTTTGCTATTCAATATCTGATAGATACACTGCATCTTTGGTAATCTAAGATTTGTTTACAAATGTGCAGATTATTTAGAGCATAGACTTTAAAAGCATTAAAAAAAAACTAATGGAGATAAAACCTATATGCGATGCAAAATAATTTTAGTGTTGATATTGTATGTGTATTTTTATTCTAATAAACTTTTGTGTTCCAGATTGAATTTGGCTTTGGTCTAGTCATTTTAGTATAAGCAAATTATAGGAATGTGACTCTTGGGACAGAATTCTAATTCTCTAAAATAATCAACATATTCATCACAAAAGTAAACCTAATACTTACATTCAGAAATGCTTAGCAAAGTCAGATTTTAGTTTGTTCATTAGTTCATTCATTCATTCAAAAATATCTGAATATCTTCTGAGTATAAGGGAGAAATCCTAGGCCCTGGAAAGGAAGACTCTCTGTTCTTAAGTTGCGGAATGTTTCTTTTTTGTGAAAAATCTGCATAGAATATGTACTTTGAAATGAGTCACAGGTTTTAACCATACCCTTACTAAAGCCTTTAACTCCTTTGCATCCTGGTGGCCTTTTACATCCATTACAGAAACACCTGTTAGTCCTACACATGGACTGAATCCTGCTTGAGGAATCTATCCGGTTGTGTGGGTTGGTACATATTAGTATATATATTCACAGGCCTAAATACCACCTAGCATTTCTGTTACACAGCCCTCTGCCTCCTCCTCAGTAGCTATTCCAAACCTTCACTACATTTTCTCAGCTGATCATATTGTTGCATTTTTCACAGAGGAAATAGAGACCATCAGGCATTAGTTCCTTCAGTTTATAATCCCCTATAGATTTATACACATTTGTAGATTTTGGTTAGGTTTCTCCTCTCCTTTACAGTAAGTAGTTCTGCCTTATCCTCAGGGGATATGTTCCAAGACCCCAAGTGAGTGCCTGAAACCACAGGTAGTACCAAACCCTATATATACTGTGCCTTTTCTTATACACGCAGACCTATGAAACATTTTAATTAAGATTAAGTTAATCTGGTGCAACACATTGCTATCAGAACATGTTTTCTGTTCATGTCTTACAAATGAAATATAATGCCTTTTCCTTATTCATTTTTTTTTTTTTTTTTTGAGACGGAGTTTCGCTCTTGTTACCCAGGCTGGAGTGCAATGGCGCGATCTCGGCTCACTGCAACCTCTGCCTCCTGGGTTCAGGCAATTCTCCTGCCTCAGCCTCCTGAGTAGCTGGGATTACAGGCATGTGCCACCGTGCCCAGCTACTTTTTTTTTGTATTTTTAGTAGAGACGGGGTTTCACCATGTTGACCAGGATGGTCTCAATCTCTTGACCTCATGATCCACCTGCCTCAGCCTCCCAAAGTGCTGGGATTACAGGCTTGAGCCACCGTGCCCGGCCGCCTTTTTCTTCTTAACTAAGCACTTATCAACACACTGTGGCCATAACTTTTGCCATGTGTAGTGCGACAGCAAACCTAGCATGAATTTCTTTTTCCTTTATCACAACTTCACAGGAGATTCGTTCTTACCATGAATCTCAGCAACCTCAACATACAACTTTTTTCTTTTCTTGTTAAGAATTTTCACCTTTTCACTTAAAGAAAGCCACTTAGGCTTTTCTTTGGTATGTCCAAATTGCTAGCATGAAGACTTGCATTTGGGGTCATTATTAAGTAAAATAAGGTTACTTGAATACAAGGACTGTGATCTGCTAACGAGATGGCTATGAAATGACTGAAGGGCGGGTGATATATACAGTGCCATATGCTAGATGGGGGAGGATTCACATCCTAGGGGAGGGAGTGGAGTGGGCCAGTGCAAGATTTCATCATTCAGCTCAGAACAGCATGCAATTTAAAACTTATGAATTATTTATTTCTGGAATTTTCCATTTAATATTTTTGGACCATGGTTGACCACTGGTAACTGAAACTGCAGAAAGTGAAACTTCGGACGAAGGGACTACTATACTACCTAAGCTGCCAGAGAGAATAATCAGGCCTTCATCTCATTGCATGCATTTGCTTCTCAACCCTGTATAAAGGGTCACTTCTCACCCCACTGTAGAAAAAGAGGTGAACCTTCTGAGCAAGTCTAATCCACACAATCGTCCTTTGATCCTAATCTTTCTCATTTTTCAGAATTTGCTACACCAATTATCATTTTTCTTGTAACTCCAGTACCACCATTGCTCTGTGTGTGAGGGAATTTCCCCCCTCAGAAGAGTCATGCTCAAAACAATCCACAATGCAGTCTACATCCCTGATCCATGTTCAAGGCCTTATCATGACAAAATGATCACTCCTAGCCTGAGAGCTACCACTTGTCTTAAAATATCATAGAATCAAATAGATAATCAAAATGTATATACAGATTTCACACATTTTTCATAACCAGTTCGTTTGGACTTACACAGATAGCTGAACCAACCAAAAATTCTAGCATAAGCTTTCTCGTATATTTGTACTAACTTTACAATTCATTTGCTTACCTGATCTGTAGTAATGTGTACTTTGTAGTATGTATCTGTTTAGTGATTACAAACTATAATTATTGTTGCTGAAGTCAAAATATGCTTCAGGCCAACCCTGCTCCATAGGGATAATATTCTGAAGGGAATGTAGTTCAATCTCCCAATACATTTGATTGTTAATATCAGTATTATAAGTTTTATTAGCTTCTACAATATTATTTTTACCTAATTTCCTAACGGAGACCCACCTTTAATCCCCCTCATGTTAAATTGCAAGACACAGTTCTATAACTTTGTGAATGAGCCCTTTAATGCTTTGTTACTCATTTTTAAAAGCAGATTTTTTTTGGGGGGGGGGACACAGTCTCATTGTGTCACCCAGGCTAGAGTGCAGTGGCACAATCTCTGCTCACTATAACCTCTACCTCCTGGGTTCAAGTGATTCTCCCACCTCAGCCTCCCAAGTAGCTGGGATTACAGGCATGTGCCACCATACTCAGCTAATTTTTTTTTGTATTTTTAGTAGAGATGGAGTTTCACCATGTTGGCCGGGCTGGTGTCAAACTCCGGACCTCATGTGATCCGCCCGCCTGGGCATTCCAAAGTGCTGGGATTTATAGGCATGAGTATGTGGTCCTATTCCCTCCAATTTTCTATTAACCTATTACTTTGAGAGTGAAAAGTAATCTGATAAGCTTATTGGGTGTGATGTTTCAGTCCCTAATCCTGTGGAAGTCTTATAGTTAATTATAAACGGCATCATAAAGGAGAAAATATTTATGGGATTTTATAGGAAGTTAGAGGGACCCACAACTATTCTCTTCAAACTGCCAGGGTGTACAAATCCCAAGGCAGATAGCAAGGCTGAAAGTAGTGTGAGGTCAATGATGTACTCACCATGTTCACAAAATTTAGGGGGATCAAAAAATCCTCAGTAATCCAGAAAAATTTACTCCATATACGTATTAAAGATGGTACCTGATTGCTGGCATTCCCAAGTGCCTGAAAAAGCAAGCAAAAATTTTTTTTGAAAAAATGTAACATCCATCTAGGCTTCAATTTCTTTCTGACAATAAAATCTCAAATACAGAGTCCCCTACATAATCAAATACAGACAGATGCAGAAGGAGAAAACACCCCTCTAGCAAAACAACATTAAAAAGACACATCCACAGGGACTCCACATATCAGATTACCATACACAGACTATAAAGCATCATCCCACAGAGAAACCCCATATCCATTAGTAGTCACTCCATTTCTCCCCCAATCC
Organism: Saimiri boliviensis; assembly: GCF_048565385.1. Lineage (NCBI taxonomy): Eukaryota > Metazoa > Chordata > Mammalia > Primates > Cebidae > Saimiri > Saimiri boliviensis. The sequence continues at coordinate 80,916,378 of NC_133450.1, forward strand.
TTACCCTCAAGTCTTAGGCTACTACTAACCTACTATTTGTCTCTATCATTTTGTCTATTCTGGACATTTCCTGTAAATGGAATCATTCAATAAGTGGTCTTTCGTGATGAGCTTCTATCACTTAGCAAAATATTTTCAAGTTTCATTCATTTTAAAGCTTGTATCAGTACCTCACGTATTCTTATGGCCAAATGAAATTCCACTGTATGGATTTATACATTTTATTTATCTATTAATCAGTTGCCAAATATTTAGGTTATTTCCACTTTGGGGCTGCCAAGAACACTTACATACAAGTTTCTGTATGGGCATATGTTTTCACTTTTCTTGAGGTATATACCTAGTAGTGGAATTTCTGGGTCATGTGGTAACTCTATGACTTACGGAAAAATGTCATAATAAAAAAGTAATAAGAATAAATATAAGCCCATTATTATACCCAATCAGTGTATTATTTGTATGATTCATTTGTATAACTATTTGTATAATTGTTGTATGATTTTTTTTTTCTTTGAGGCAGAGTTTTGCTCTTGTTACCCAGGCTGGAGTGCAATGGCGCGATCTCGGCTCACCGCAACCTCCGCCTCCTGGGTTCAGGCAATTCTCCTGCCTCAGCCTCCTGAGTAGCTGGGATTACAAGCACGAGCCACCATGCCCAGCTAATTTTTTGTATTTTTAGTAGAGACGGGGTTTCACCATGTTGACCAGGATGGTCTCGATCTCTCGACCTCGTGATCCACCCACCTCGGCTTCCCAAAGTGCTGGGATTACAGGCTTGAGCCACCGCGCCCGGCCTATTTGTTGTATGATTTTTAAAAGGCAATGAAAATGATCCAAAGGATGAAGTGGCTCCCATGTGAAGACAGACTAAAAAGATAAGAATTCGGTCTAGGAGGAGGAAAGTTGAGGAAGTTACAAAATCCAAATTATTGAAATAGCAATATAGTATCTTGACCAATCAGTTAACTATTGATTTAACAACTTTCAGTACACCTCAGTAAGGGAATATGACCTTGATTTAAAAAAAAAAAAAAAAAAAAAAAGCCGAGTACGGTGGCTCAAGCCTGTATTCCCAGCACTTTGGGAGGCCGAGGCGGGTGGATCACAAGGTCAAGAGATCGAGACCATCCTGGTCAACATGGTGAAACCCCATCTCTACTAAAAATATAAAAAATTAGCTGGGCATGGTGGCGTGTGCCTGTAATCCCAGCTACTCAGGAGGCTGAGGCAGGAGAATTGCCTGAACCCAGGAGGCGGAGGTTTTGGTGAGCCGAGATCCCGCCATTGCACTCCAGCCTGGGTAGCAAGAGCAAAACTTCGTCTCAAAAAAAAGAAAAAAAAAAAAAGGTCAGGCATGGTGGCTCACACCTGTAATCCCAGCACTTTGGGAAGCCAAGGCTGGTGAATCATGAGGTCAGGAGTTTGAGACCAGCCTGGCCAGCATGGCGAAGCCCCATCTCTACTAAAAATACAAAAAATTAGCCGGCTGTGGCGGCATGCACGTGTAATCCCAGCTACTTGGGAGGCTGAGGCAGGAGAATCACTTGAACCCAGGAGGCGGAGGTTGCAGTGAGCCAAGATGACACCACTGCACTCCAGTGCCCGTGACAGAGTGAGACATCACTTCAAAAAAAAAAAAAAAAAAGGCCGGGCGCGGTGGCTCAAGCCTGTAATCCCAGCACTTTGGGAGGCCGAGGCGGGTGGATCACAAGGTCGAGAGATCGAGACCAACCTGGTCAACATGGTGAAACCCCGTCTCTACTAAAAATACAAAAAATTAGCTGGGCATGGTGGCATGTGCCTGTAATCCCAGCTACTCAGGAGGCTGAGGCAGGAGAATTGCCTGAACCCAGGAGGCGGAGGTTGCGGTGAGCCGCGCCATTGCACTCCAGCCTGGGTAACAAGAGTGAAACTCCGTCTCAAAAAAAAAAATCAAGAACTAATTAACAAAGCTATATGGGAACCTACTATATGCTAGTTATCATGCTGGTGCCTTTAAAATACACTTTATCTCACTTGACTTTTCTTTCTTTTTTTTTTTTTTTTTTTTTGAGACTGAGTTTCGCTCTTGTTACCCAGGCTGGAGTGCAATGGCGTGATCTCGGCTCACCGCAACCTCCGCCTCCTTGGTTCAGGCAATTCTCCTGCCTCACCCTCCTGAGTAGCTGGGATTACAGGCACGTGCCACCATGCCCAGCTAATTTTTTGTATTTTTAGTAGAGACGGGGTTTCACCATGTTGACCAGGATGGTCTTGATCTCTCGACCTCGTGATCCACCCGCCTCGGCCTCCCAAAGTGCTGGGATTACAAGCTTGAGCCACCGCGCCCGGCCTCACTTGACTTTTCTAAGAAACATCAAGATAGGTATTCTTTTCCTTATTAAAAAAGAAAGAAGAAATGGAGATTAAGTGCTCATGTTCAAGTTGCACCTATTTTAACCAAAAATCTAAGTCACATCATTTCTTTCCTTCTTTTTAGAGCCGTATTTTGAAAAAAGGTTGCTTCTACTTTCCATATTTGTTCTCTCACCTTCCATTCACTACTCAATCCACTTATATCTGCAGTTTTTCTCCCATGTCCATCTGCTTCTTCTGAGTTCAACAAAGAAATGAGAGTTGCAATGGCTGGTTTTGTTTTTTTGAGAGGGAGTCTCACTCTTGTAGCTCAGGCTAGAGTACAGTGGCGTAAATCTTGGCTCACTGCCACTTCTGTCGACCCAGGGTTCAAGCGATTCTGCTGCCTCAGCCTCCTGAGTAGCTGGGATTACAGGCACATGCCACCATACCTGGCTAATTTTTTGCATTTTTAATGGAGATGGGTTTTTACCATGTTGGTAAAGCAAACTCCTGACCTCAGGTGATGTGCCTCCCAAAGTGCTGGGATTACAGGCATGAGCCACAGTGCCCAGCCCAGTGACTGTTTTCTAGGCTTTATCTTGAAACAATCTTCCATTTACCAAATTATGGCCTGCAGGCCAAATCTGGACTGCCATCTGTTTTTAACAGGTCCTTCAAGCTAAAAAAATTTTTTTTGCTTTTTTACATATGCTAATAGTTCAAACAAATTAAAAGAAAATAACATTTCATAATGGATGAAAATGACATGAAGTTCAAATTTCAATGTCCATGAATAATGTTTGTTTGGAACACAGCCACATTTATTCATTTGCATATTGTCCATGACTGCTTTTGTGTTCCAATGGCAGATTGAGTAGCTGTGATAGAGACACTATAGGGTGCTATCACTGCTTCGCAATGTGTCTTGGCACGCCACAAATCACAGTGACACAGTTATCACTTGACAGCATTTCAAGTGTCTCATGTGTCACTGTACCTATGGTATTTTATTTTGTTATTACCAGTCTATATGCATCACGTCAAAACAGGGAAAGAAAAGTAAATGTCACTGTCATACTTCTAAGGCACAGTGGAGTTTGGATTATTCTGATTAAATTAGATGGCAAAACACTGTGTTTATTATACAATGACATTATAACTGTGCTGAAAGAATACAATTCATGTTGACATTACCAGAAGTACTCATCACAAGATTTCCAACTCGCAGGAAAGCAATAATCAGAAAAAGACGGAAAGTTGTAAATGAAGTATCTCATTACAGCAGAATGTCTTCAAAAAAATAAAAAATTGAAAAAAAAGTCTTCCATGTTTTTGTAGGTAAGTAACCTAACTGGCTCATTTGTTAGCTAATCAAGGAAAGCCATCTACTAATGGCTAGTTAATTAAATTATGTTTGGCTGCTGAAGAAATGTGTCCAACAAACTGCTTAAAATTAGTATTAGCCTTTGGCATGCAGCGTTGCTCTCTTGAACTGAGGACAATGGGAGCAACAGTAGTCAATGCAAATGATATGGAGTGGTTTTCCTTGGGTCTTGGTGAATCAACACAGGTTACTGATTCTGCTCAGTTGTGGATTGTTCGAGGAATCAGTACTGAGTCTTAAGTGGGAACTGAAGAATTGTGTGAATATCCTGACTTGCCCTCCCACTCAGCAGTCAATGGTTCAGCAATGGTAAGATTTTATTGCAATCTTTTGAGCTTGGGACTGGGATTGAAGGTTTTTCCAAATAGAAGAACCGCCCACAACCACTGTTAATTACTTTGGAATTAGCTTTTGCTACAGACTTGATAATGTTTCTTTATAAATTCAACCTAAAATTATGAGGCAAAACAGTGCTTATATTCCAAACTTACAGTAAAATCATTTAGCTGACTCATGTCTCAATTGCAAGTGATATCAAATTACTTTGTGTACTTCCCATGCTGTCAAAACTGAAAACAAAAAGCAAGATCTCCATTCTCCATTTGCAACAGATACATTTTCTGGGCTCAAATGACCATTCCAGCAGTGTTTTTCTGAAGTCAATGCAAGAACAAAGGAAATTTCAAGGTACATTTAAATGTATGGTTTAGGAAAGTGATTTATTGGTGCTTGCTTTGGCAGCACATGTACTAAAATTGGAAAAATACAGAGAAGATTAGCATGGCTCCTGTGCAAGGATGACATGCAAATTCATGAAGGCTTCCATATTTTTAACTGTAAAAATATTAAATAATTAAAAAATTGTTTTAAAATGTAAAAAAGAAAGTGTAGGCTAGGTGTGATGGCTCACACCTGTAATATCAGCACTTTGGGAGCCTGCAGCGAGCAGATCACAAGGTCAGGAGTTCAAGACCAGCCTATCCAATACGGTGAAACCTGTCCCTACTAAAAAAATACAAAAATTAGCCGAGAGTGGTGGCACGTGCCTACTTAGGAGGCTGAGGCAGGAGAATTGCTGGAACCCGGGAGGCCGAGGTTGCAGCGAGCCAAGATGACACCACTGCACTATACCCAGGGCAACAGAACGAGACTCTGTCTCAAAAAAAAAAAAGAAAGAAAGTGATTTATCAGCAACAACATGCTAAAAACCAACTATCAAAAGAAGAATCTAATAGAATTCTATAAATACCTTTCCAAGCAATGAATATGTTCAGTTTAAATTATATGTCCCTGAATTGATATCAGCATTTGGTAGTACGTGTCTGTGTGAAAAGGCATTTCAAATACAGAAAGGTGTAAAAACCTCATCACATTAATAGATGAACATTTGCAATTTATTTTGGTAATAAGGAACACTAACTATGAACACCAATCAAGCAAAAATATTATTCCCCCAAAAGAATATTTCATTTTTCTCATTGGTAGAACTATATTATTAAAAAAAAAGTTGTTCTCAATTTTAATTATATTTTGAATTTTGTCAATAAAAGCTTAATGGCTTTTTTTTTTTTCCTCTCTTAGTTGAGATGTTGCCCACCACCTACGGAAGTCTGGCCTGCAGACCCTGACTCAAAACAAGAGATGAATGAATGCACTCACACCATTACAGTGATACATGTGGTCTAGGGATGGCCGCTGGCTGCTTTCAGAGAGCAAAATGAACCAATTCACCAAGTGTGTATGAATCAATTCACACTTTTATTCTGTAGATGTTACAACAGAGGTTCTAAGTTAACATGCTTGTGGATAATTAACATAGTTAAGAGAATGGTTTTATAATTGATAAAAGCTTTAGGTTCTGGGACCCAGAGTAAATACTATTAACAGGTAAATCCCCTTTGATCTTCCCCACCCAGCACAAAATTTACATGAGTAAACAGAGTGGAGAGAAAGGGATGTGAGGTAAGCAGACTTGAAGTTGGAAGGCCTTTTCTCTTTCCCATGCTAATGTTAATGAGGCAGCTGCCTTCAGCACGCCTCAATATAACCTTTTGGTCTTCCAAAAGGTTTGAGATTGCAATCTATAACTTTTCCTAATAGTTAATATCTTGCCAGCCACCCCAGGTGAATATCTACAATTTTTTATATCAGTACCCATATAATATTTTGATTTTGATTCCTGGCTGCAAAGCCTAAAATATTTACTATCTGATCCTTAACAGGATAAGTTTACCAAGCCCTGGAGTCTAAAGGACTCTGAAGTCTTAGGCTTCCTTAGGGATCTGTACAAGGCCCCATTTCTTTCCTATTCTTTACTAGATCCTTCCCTCACTTTACCATCTATGATTTTATTATGAGCTATAGGAAATCTGCCAAATGTGTATCTTCAGCTTAGAATGAATTAATCACCAACCTACTTATTTCTTTCATCCTCACTGCCTCCATCCTAGTCCAACCTACCTTTATTTCTCACCTGAACCATTGCCACAGCTTCCTCAATCCTCAGCAGCCAGACTAAACTCTCAGTATGGAAATCTGTTCCCCTCTTCTCCCCATCTCTTCAAGTCTTTCAGTAGAATTCTCATTTTTCTCTAAAACAAAGTCCCAAATCCTTACAATGGACTACATCAGGGGTCCCCAAACTTTTTACACAGGGGGCCAGTTCACTGTCCTTCAGACCATTGGAGGGCCGGACTATGCAAGGTGTGACACCCTTCACAGCCAGCGCTGCTGCCTCCACTATCCCAGACAGCGGTATACAGTGTCACAGGCCCAGCACCGCCTCCAACGCTGTATACAGGGATGGCGGCGATCAGCCTGTGACACTGTATACAGCGTCCTGGACATCTGCAGCAGCGGTGGGCCTCTTCTGTGGGAAGCCCACTGCTGCATGTTTCCCCTATTATAAGACACCTCCTAAAAATAAGACAGCCCCCATCTTTTGGGGGTAAAATTAATATAAGACAGGGTCTTATAATAGGGGAAACACGGTGTGTAGTAATGTGGGGGGAGACTTTTGGGCAAAGGGAGGTTATAGGGGCCATTATGTTGTTGTACATTTGGGGGAGTATGGGGACCACTGTACTGTGTAGTAATGGTTATAGTGCTTTGCCTTTCTTCCTACTTCTGCTGTTATTTCACACTGCTTCCAGTGATGTGGGGCGCCGCAGCCGCAGACTGGACATGCGTCATATGACGTGCTTCCAGAGCTGTGACACGTGTGTCCCGCGTCACCGGAAGTAGTACCGTACATGAGTGAAGCCGCGCTTTGCGACGCCGCCACATACAGTACTCCAGGATGCATCCGCATCCTGTGCTCCTCTCACTGACCACCAATGAAAGAGGTGCCCCTTCCTGAAGTGTGGAGGGGGCCAGATAAATGGCCTCAGAGAGTCACATGCGGCCTGCAGGCCGTAGTTTGGGGACCCCTGGAATACATGGACCCACATGGCCATGCACCTACCCACCTCCAGCCTGTCTCATGCTACTTTCCCCAGCTTCCCTCCACTCTGGCTACCCCAGAGCAATGCACTCTTCTGCCCCAGGGATTTTGCACATGTTTTCCCCTTTGGCAAAATGCCTCTGATCTTCCCTGTCTTCATCTCTCATCTCCCACTTTTTGCTTCATTAGCTCTGATAAATGTGTTTCTCAGACAATCATGCCTCCCTAGAACTCTACTCCTCTGGTTTAAATGGACTCTCCATACAGTTGAAGAACATTTAATAACACTCTGGAATCCATTATTTGTTTTGAAAATATCCAATTGTATTAATGGTGCTTTTTATTTTCTGTATTTCATGATGTTTTGACATCTTGCTAGTCAGAGAAAGACTGCCCCTTCCAGGGCTTGCTAATTCTTAGAGATGGCAAAGGGCTTGCTAATTCTTAGAGATGGCAAAGGGCTTGCTAATTCTTAGAGATTGCAAAGGGCTTCGCTAGGAGCACGTTTTTCATATACAAACCAACCAATCCCAAGTTCATAGCCCCGCCATCTCCTTATCTATCTCTCAGACACCAAACCAACATTTCTCCTGCTCTAAACCATCCCAGGGCAACATACTAGGCAACTGCAGACCACTCCTATAGGCTAGAGCTGGTCAGAATTATTCAAATTAGTCAATCCCAAGCTGCTTACTCTGCTCTGCCCTTGCCTTTCCCAAGGAAACCCCAACAAAGACTCATGACTAAACTTTCCCCCCTCCCGTCTTCCACCACGACCAAAACTTGACAATTCCCTTGTGGATCTGTGTGGTATGTGGTGGCCCCTCTCTGGGGCCTGTGAGTATAATAAACTTTCATTCAAGCCTCGTTCTCATTTCCTCCTGTGGTCACAACCCACTTTGCCATGCCATATTCAAATTTTCATTTTTAATATATCAACCCAGAATAACCCCTGCATAATTTGGGTTCCTTTTGGTTGCATGTAATAGAAACCTTACTTAAAGTAGCTTAACCAAGAACACTTATTGCACACAAGAGAAAGTTTAGTGGTTAAGGAAATTCAACTACCTTATGACCAAGTTTTTTTCCATCTTTCCATTCTGCCTCCCTATTGTTGGCTTATCCTTAGGCTGACAGCAAGATGAAGGCACCAGTTCCTGGGATCATATCCTAGTGTTACTTTTTTCTGTGTAGCTCTTTTGTAGAAGTAGAAACTTTCCCTAGAATCTCCTTAGCAGGACTCCAAGCACGTTTTGTTGGCCACTTGGGTTACCTACCCATTCCTGAGCAGTCTTTGGCATTTAGGATGGGATTTATCAGAACTACCTTTGGAATTGGGAGGGTGGTAGTCATTTGGGGCACATTGATGCATGAAAGAGCAATGAAGAAAATTAGATTCTTTTGGAAGAGAGAAGGGCCAATGGATGCTGGGAAGGAAACTAACCTGCCCACTACAACCCTCAGCAAGAACTTACTCTCTGCCTGAACAGATAATCATTCCTGGAGAAAGTCATAAAATTGCCCTGATTTTCTTCTCTATTGCCTCTTCTGATTATTTGTTCACTGAAACTGATTTCTTTCATGTTATGTTCTTCCAGAAAATATTTAAACATGTAATGTGCACCAGAACCACCTGGAAGTCTTGCTAAAATGCAATTATTGTGCCCTACACCCAGAGGTTCTGATTTAGTAGGTGGTCTCAGACCATCTTAAAAGAAGTGCTGACAAAAAAGATACCACATTCCAACTGGTAGGAATATTCCTGAAACAGTGAGAGGGTAACCATATCAGCGACCCCATCATATGAGGTAGGTTACTTTGCTTTTAAGTAGGATGAGCCAACTATCGAAACTTTCTATTACAGGAACCTGAAAATATTACACCATAACTTTCTCTCAAGCAGTGTTCTAAGAATATTTCCTTAGTTTTACCCTTTTATAGCACATAAAGCAGTGAAAAATTGTTGCAATTTTATCAGTTTGTTTTTGTAGATCTGGGTTTTAGAGTAACTGAGTTCAAAACTTCTCCAAGACAGAGAAGAGAAATTGCCTAAATGATGAATCTGGTGTTAGCTGCCTTCAGTTCAGCCCAGTTTTCTGACATGGACAGAATCAGTGAAAAGCAGCTTCTTCATTGAACTAGTAAGACAAGTAGAATGCTTCTCCCTCCAAATAATTTAAAACATATTTTCATATGTGTCTTTTACACATTGCATTAGTATAAAATGAAAAATTCATATGAATTTTAACATTTAAAAAGGAGACTTCAAAGAAATTTTGTGATTTCCTTGGCCACTTTGGCCACACCTCATAACTCTCCAGAGTATGTATCTGCTGTCCTCTGCTATTAGGGGTAATTTGGTGGAAAATATTGAAAGTACTCGTTGAATTGGTTTTCTTTTTTTAAGGAGTGCTTAGGAAGGTATGAACCATTAAAGTTTCTCCAAACCATACCTAGGGAGAGAATTTTTTCTCATTTAAAAATCAGATTGATAGGATATTCTTACAGAAAAGGCAGTTTGTTTTCTAGTACTACAATATAATAACTCAAAATAGGCTAAGACAGCATTGCCTACTAGAGAACCTCCGTAAAATGGAGGAAAAAAATTTGCTTTGGTATCAGAAAGCACAGGATTACCACAGGTATCTCCTTAAGTTGGAATTTATTATTTGCAGTCACACTAAAGATAATGTCTGAAGCCTTTTACAAATCTAAGTAAAATTTCCCATATAATTTTGTAAACAGCCTTAATTTTCTATGGAAACAATTGTCTCTGAGGTAAAAGGGGAAACTTTGATTTTGTCTCTTCTAATAATCACAAATGATAAAATCTGTTTTAGCAAGGTCTTATTATAAGCTATATTGTACAGAAAGTTTGCTTGGGTGGGATTTATGCAAATGCCCAGAAGAATTTATCTTCGAGTCAAAGCTGAGACACTTGGGTTAGCACTTTGTCCACACATCCTGCCCTCGCACTCCAGGACACAGGGATGTGGCTTTCCAAAGGGCCTCGGGAACTCTCCACTTTTGCCCCCGCAGAAACTATTTGCAGAACCAGAATTGCTGGCATTTCATTGCGCATAGAATGAGAATAAACTTTGGCACAGGTTAGAATGTCTTCGGTTCTGTGAGACAGGCTAAGAAAAGAGTTTCTCCAGCTATTCTCCCCTTCTCTGTTGCTTCATTTTTTATCTCTATTAGACATTTCCATTAGTGTGCAAATGCGGTATTATTTCACCCACTTTAAAAAGAAAAAAAAAAAACAAAACCCTCTCTTGACCTCACTTTCACCTCTAGCTACTGCTCTATTCTTGCCCTTTCTGCAGCAAAAGCCCTCAAAATAGTCATCTATCCTCCTTGTCTGCAGTTCTCTCATCCCATTCTCTCCTGAGCCCATTCATTCAGGCTTCCACCCCCACCTTTCTAAATAAACTGCCCCTGTTACAGTTACTAATGTTCCCTACATTGCAAAATCCCAGGCAAATATCCCTCATTCTTACTTGACTTATCAGCAATGTTCAACAGTGGATTCCTTTTTTACCCTGTAAAACATTTTCTTCCTCAGGTTTTCATAAAACCCCTCTCTCCTGGCTTTCCTCTTTCTGCAACGGCTGCTATTTCCCCATCTCCTTTGCTGGTTCCTACTGACTACACATTGGCATGCTCAGTCTTTGGCTCTTTCTCTTAGACTCTATTTTCTTTCTTGGGAATCTCATTCAGTCTTGTGGCTTTCATTTCCATGTATATGGAAACCCAAACTCGTAACTCCAGTCCTGACTTGTCTACACTCGTGTATTCAACTGCCTATTCAACGTCTCTGCTAGGCACATACCAAATTGAACTTCTGCTCTTTCTCCCAACATCTGACTCTCTGTGAGTCTTCCTCTGTTTAGTTAAGGTAATTCCATCCCTCCAGTAGCTCAGGCTGACCACCCTGGACTCATCCATGACTCCTCTCTTTTTCTCACACTTCATATCTAATCCACCAGCAGATCCGTCTACCTTTGAAATATATTCAGAATCTAACCATTTCTTGCCACCTCAGTGGCTCCCATCCTGGTCCCACCCACTATCATCTCTCCCTTGGATTACTGAAAATACCTCCTCCTGATTTCCTTGCTTCTACCATTGTTCCCTTTTAGTCTGCTCTCATCAGCGGCTAGAATGATCCTGTTAAAACAAAAGTCAGGTCATGACTCCTCTCATTCCCAATTCACTCAGGGGAAGCCAATGTGCTTAAAGAAGTTCTGCACCACCTGGGCCCTGCTGCCATCCAGCTCCAGCTCCTCCACCTCCCTTCTCACTTCACGCCAGACTCACAGGCCTCCTTGCTGGCCCCAGAACACCCCAGACAGACTTTCACCATTGGACCTTCACTCTTGCTTTTCTTCTTCTGGAAGCCTTGTCCCCAGCTATCTCCAAGAGTTGTTTCCCTGCCTCCTTCAGGTCTTAGCTTAAATGTGAGTCCTTCCCTAACCATTTATTTAAAATTGTAATCTTCACCCACCACCTGACCACTGGACCTGACTAGAAGCAAATTAATTTTGAGTTTGCAGTTGTATGACTAAAACGTGCCTGGGATTTGAAAGGTGCTCTTGTAAGATAGAATACCTGCTTGTATGTATGGCCAAAGGTCAGCAAGGCTCTGAAGTTTCTCCTGTACCTGGGTGGCACTCTTTTAGCCCATACATACAATTTCCAGTTACAGGTAAACTAAATTTCCTTTCTCCTAATAAAGACTCCTAGTCTCCATTTAGTTTCTTCTTTTGTTTTGTTTGTTTTTTGAGATAGAGTTTCACTGTGTCACCCCAGGCTGGAGTGCAGTGGCATGATTCTGGCTCACTGCAGCCTCCACCTCCTGGGTTCAAGCGATTCTTGTGCCTCAGTCTCCTGAGCAGTCAGGACTACAGGCACACACCAACAGGCCTGGCTAATTTTTTGTATTTTTACTAGAGATGGGGTTTTGCCATGTTGGCCAGGCTGATCTTGAACTCCTGGCCTCAAGTGATCCACCTACTCTGGCCTCCCAAAGTGCTGGGATTACAGGCCTGAGCCACCATGCCCAGGCTCCGTGTAGTTTCTTCTATTCCCAAGATTGATTTGTCCAAACTATACCAGCAACGGTAATGTCTATCAAGGTCTTTATTTCACTTAAGGATTAATTCAGATGGGCCATCTCTCATGTTTTGGAGTCATTCCTTGCAGGGAAACCCACCTTTAATATATTTCTAAACCAAGTGATCTCTTTTCAGATGTTCATTTTTCACTTAGGAAAGGTAAATGCTCAAAGCCACGTACTTGAGGGTCAAGAGATTGTCATTCTCACAGTTTGTAGCAAAACGGTGCAGTGCAGAGAAGCTTGAGACAAGCAAAGGATGCCCAATCTATGCTTCTAAAGAAAATCTATCAATTCAGGTTTGTAGCTCAGGGACTTGACCTGCTTGTGGTGGGCAGGAACTGTGATTAAAGAGGCCACAGTATTTGGTAGGAGCTTTTGCATAGTAGTCTATGTTTTCCCAGAGACCAGAAAAGGAAAAGGGTTAGTAACGTTGAATAAAATGCTGAAAGGGAAACGTCGAAGGCTGCTTAATATAATGCTTAAAAACAAAGGGCCAAAATTCTCATGGCTGTTTAAAAGTTGCAAAAGGGCTGCTGCCACCTCTTCCTCCCTGGAAATGCCAAGCTTTCAACCACTAGGGGTAATGCTCTTTTGACAAACAAGAAAGCTTCTACTCAGATCCACAACTTCTACTAACTGGGTAACAAAGACTCAAACTGGTTCCAGTAGGAAGAAGGAAAGAAAAACACAAGGCTGAACATGACATTCCCCTTTACACATACCACTTATGTACTTCGAAATACTTTCACATATGTTTCTTTTATTCTCTACTTTCAAGTGTAGAGAATAACTTCCTCCATAAAGTGCTGAGAGGGAACTCTGTGGCCCTGGAGACATCCACCTCTGGAAAAATTCTTTGCAGCACACACAGTTGTCATAGTTGCTGCTGGACATTGTACTGAATAAAAAAACAGAGTTGACTTCAGCTCCTTTGTGGACATAGAATGATGGTAATGAGGAAAGCTGCTGCCACAGGGGGCATTTAGAGTTTAAGTCCTTCTGGGACTTCTTTAAAGTAGCATGTGTCTTTTTTCTTTTCTTTTTATTTTTTAACCACTCAAAGAAGTAACTATGTGCCACACAAACATAGAGAGACACAGCCTTAGTGAGAAAGACGCCCATGACAGTCTTGGAAAAGTCACTCTTCCGGTGGAACACATTTGAGGCTACAGGCAAGAAGAGAGATTTGGAGAAAGGAACTTAAAGTAGTCATGTGTTCTATATATTACCAGCCTGTTATGAAAAAGTTCCAAAGGATTCTTAAGTTACCACTATTAACATCTCTACCTTCTCTCCTGTAAATTGGCATTTGTTCTGTGTTGTCAGTCTTGCTATCAATCTTGCCTTTTGTGCGTTAAATATGAAAATATCCTTCTTCTCCACCCATAATCCACTAAATATAGTTAAGTATATTCTAAAAAAAAGGAAAAATGAATGTTATCCAGTAGATATAATCAAGGACTTAAAATGTTTTTAAGAGTTCCATCTGAAGGTCTTCACGTTTTTCATAACTAAATATTCTTTTTTTAAATTGTACTTTAAGTTCTAGGGTACATGTGCAGAACATGCAGGTTTGTTACATAGGTAACAAAAAAAAATACAAAAAAATACACGTGTCATGGTGGTTTGCTGCATCCATCACCCCATCATTTACATTAGGTATTTCTCCTAATGCTATCCCTCCCCTATCCCCTCATCTCCATAATCCCCCTTAGCTCCCCACCCCCCGACAGGCCCCGGTGTGTGATCATAACTAAATATTTTCACTTCTAAAATTGTCTGTATTCCTATAGAGGTTTAAAAGGAGAAAAGAGAAGTAGGGAGTTTGGTCATGTATTCACCTAGGTCTTCTAACATGATCCCAATGGCATGCAGATTGACAAATCTACCGAGAACCAAGGTTGTGATGATTTCTGTTCTTATCTGAAAAAGAGAAAATATAAATGAAAAGTTTTGTTCTTCTCACCAAAAGCCTCACCATCATCTTAATTGTATACAAAATACTTAAGAAAAACACAAATTAAGGGATGGGAAACGATCAGAGATAAGAATAGCAACTCTGTCCTTTATTGGCAGTCTAGAGAAACTGACCTTTTTTTACACTATAAATTTGAAAATTATCATGTGATGCTTTTGGAGCCAAAAGAATCCCCAATTCTCTGGGATGGAATGGATTGACTAGGAAAGGAATGTATTACCAGTTCTAAAGGGCTGGCAATCAGGGCTGTGGCAACTTCGTTTTTTCTCTCTTTACCCTCTACTTGTGAAAATTTTAGCGATCATTATCACTTTAAGCAGGGCTGAAACAAGGAAAATAATTAAAATTCAAATTAGCCTTTTTGTAGAAGCTTTGCTAAAATATGGAATAAAATTACATGCTATAATTAAAATTTAACTTTCCAGTTGCCATCAATCTCGTCTGTGAAACCGAACAGTTGGTTTGGGATTTGTGAGATTCCATCTTCTGGAATGCCATAAATTCTTTGTTACTAATAATTACTTACAGTTTAAGAAATTAGTCAGGTGCGGTGGCTCATGTCTGTAATCCCAGCACTTTGGGAGGCCAAGGTGGGCAGATCATGAGGTCAGGAGTTTGAGACCAGCCTGGCAAACATGGTGAAACCCTGTCTCTACTAAAGATACAAAAAATTAGCTGGTCTTGGTGGTGCACATCTGTTAATCCCAGCTACTCTGAAGGCTGAGGCAGGAGAATCGCTTGTCCCTGGGAGGTGGAGGTTGCAGTGAGCAGAGATCACACCATTGTACTTCAGCTCCAGGCTGGACGACAGGGTGAGACTCTGTCTGAAAAAAAAAAAAAAAAATTAGAATACACCAGCTAGTTTTCTAGATTTTACTGTAACTTCTATATTTATTTGTGCTAAAGCAGTTTTGAGACAATAACAACAATAGTGAAAAAGAGACTAAGAAAGCCAATTTTAACAACATAGGCTTCAGAAACATCAGGGCAGAAGAAAACCCTAAGATTGGTCTTCATATCTAAACAATCCTGTGTTGGTTTCTATGCCACATAGGAGGGGATTATGTAGTTCTCTTCCATACCTTACCCTTAACACAGGCTGGTACAGATGTAACTTTGTATGCTTCTGTGGGTAGACTACTTTATAGAAGAGTACCATTATTCATTTCCTGCCCATTCTGCTATTCCTGAGAGATGTTTATTCTTATAATGAAACAGATGCTGAGGGGCGACAAGCTTATTGAGAGAAATTCAGTCCCCAGCATCTCAGCTGCTGGAGGTCAGGGTTGATGTTGCGTTGGTGGCAGCTTCCAAGAGGTTCTGTGCCTTGCTGTTGATTGTGTTAGAAATTATTTTTATAGCACATTTTCTGAAAACTGTTAAGAATCAATGAGCTTACAAACAACTCACCTAGAAAACCCTGCAATACTCTATACAGGGAAATTTGGGAAAAAGTAGTAGAATTCAGGACCCCTTATCTGACAAAAATGAACATTATTCTAGGAATACTAGAAAGACAGGACTCTACCCAAAGATAAATATGGCAAAATGTCAGAGGGGATGTGTCAAAAAAGAACCATTTTATTATAACAGATGCAAATGTGAAATGTGGAAACTGCTATATTCCTTTACCAATGGCCAACTTTTTATCCTGAATTTAGACCCTTCCAGTTCTGTGTAGATCCGTTTTAATAATGTAAGGGCTCAAAGTACAGCCAGTTTAAAGGCTGGAGTCAATCTGCAAGGACAGCATGATAGGGATTGGTTTATTATGCTGGGTTCCAAGGTACAGTGGGTTTGGGAGGTGATAAATACATCCATATATATATAGAATTCCTGGTTGGTGGGAATGCTCTGGTACCCACTACTATGTCTGAGATGACTTCTGAAGATAAATTGGGATTGAGCTCAATAAATATTAGAACAGAAAAAAATTGACAAACTTTATTTTATATTATATAATTTAAAAGACATTCTTCCAATATGTTTTCTTGAAGTATCCCCTACCACCGTATCTGAGCCTTGTCATATCCCTCCTAGTGTCAGCATATCAAGCAAGAGTGAAGTTTTATTTTAGGCAATGGGAATATTTACCCCACGAATGGTGCATAGTGGGCTTGTTTATTCTCTTCAACTGGGTAGAGTAAAATTTTTTTTTATTTTTTAGAGATAGAGTTTTGCTCTTGACACCCATGCTGGAGCGTAATGGTGTAACCTCTGCCTCCCAGGTTCAAGCGATTCTCCTGCCTCAGCCTCCCGAGTAGCTGGGATTACAGGCACATGCCACCATACTGGCTAAATTTTTGTATTTTTTTTTTTTTTTGAGACGGAGTTTCACTCTTGCTACCCAGGCTGGAGTGCAATGGCGCGATCTTGGCTCACCACAACCTCCGCCTCCTGGGTTCAGGCAATTCTCCTGCCTCAGCCTCCCGAGTAGCTGGAATTACAGGCATGTGCTACCATTCCCAGCTAATTTTTTGTATTTTTAGTAGAGACGGGGTTTCACCATGTTGACCAGGATGGTCTTGATCTCTTGACCTCGTGATCCACCCGCCTTGGCCTCCCAAAGTGCTGGGATTACAGGCTTGAGCCACCATGCCCGGCAAGTTTTTGTATTTTTAATGAAGGCAGGGTTTTACAATGTTGGACAAGCTGGTCTTGAACTTCTGACATCAGGTGATCTGCCCACCTTGGCCTCCCAAAGTGCTGGGATTACAGGCGTGAGCCACTGTGAGTAAAATTTAACTAGTAGAATTAAAGATAAGCACTGCTACAGCTGGCTCTGCATCTTTCAGCATCCTTGGGAAGTACATAAGTCCTTGGGTAACCCACAACTGAATCTCAGTGAATCTTCAGGAGACTGCAGGATAACAGAGGTGGAGATAGGGTAAAACTATTCCAGCCCACAGCTACCCCAGGTATCGTCTGCTTTTGCTTCAATTAAACTCCAAATATTCTGAGCCAAACTGAATGCTCTGGAATTCTGTAAAGAAAAAAAAATGTTCAGGTAACCTAGAGTAATGCTGTCCCCCTGGAATTTTCTTTAATAGCTAACACAAAACCAAAGAGAACCTTTTAACCAAACACCAATCCTCTGGGTCTACTGTGAAGGTTAAAGAGTTCCCTAACTACCCTTGAGTTTACAGACAGACTAGCACTCCCCAGCCTCCCCCTGAAATTAGGACTGAATGGCAGGCCAAGGATACTGAAGGGGTTCTCTAACATCCTTATGATGGTGGCTCCTGGAATACACTGTATTAGAAAGTTAGGCTTCCTTAAGAATAGCTAGTGATACTCAGGCAACGTTCCCAGGGTTAAATTAGACTAGATGAAAAGAACACCATAATTAGGGTACTTATGTTCTAGAAATTCAATAGGAAATTCTCCTGGGGTTCTCATGCTTTTACCAGAGGGTCAAAGTGCTAATTAAGGCTGGGCACAACTGTTCACACCTGTAATCCCAATACTTTGGGAAGCCAAAGCTGAAGAATTGCTTGAGGCCAGGAGTTAGAGACCAGTCTAGATAACATATCAAGTCTCTATAAATAAATAAATAAATAAATAAATAAAAAGCCAGGTGCAGTAACATGTGCCTGCAGTCCTAGCTACTTGGGAGGCTAAGGTGGGAGGATCATTTAGGTCCAGGAATCTAAGGTTGCAGTGAGCCACTGCTGCACTCTAGTCTGGGTGACAAAGTAAGACCCTACCTCTAAAAAAGAAAAAAAAAAGTGCTTATTAAAACTAAAACTAGTAAGGAAATCCCTACATACATGTTCCAGATTCAATACTCTGGAAAAGGCAGGTAAATAACCATATTACATGCCTGATGGAAGTTTCAAGCTTTCTCAGTGGATTGGTGTCTGAGGCTCTGGCTTCACAAGTAGTTCTTATCACAAAATACACATAGCACCCATCATACTTCCTGCAATGATATAAAAATCACCAGACATCAAGGGTGGATTTCAGAGAGCATCAGTCTGCAATGCATGCAGAGGTCAGTAGAGGCACCTCTGTCTGCTAACAAGAAAGATTATCAGGGTCAGGATGTGGGCAGCCACCAATTGAAGACCACTCGCTGCTCTGCTTATCAAACAACCTCAGAGATAGAAGGAGCAAGTTATTTTGATGTGGAAACCTGAATTTGGAAAATCAGGTAGTAAACCACCAGCCTCAGGTGAACTGAACAGTAGGGATGAATTTCTGTCACTGTGGACATTTCTTACAAGAAAGTTATCAAAAAAACTTTCTATATCCATCCAGAACAGAGTCTGGGGGACTTTGAAAATGTTTATGAAAATATTTGAGGTTAACAATAAAAAAAATATATAAGCTATTTACCATATCTACAAGAAATTTTCCTGTTGTAATCAGTTACTGTGGCTTCTGGGCCCAAGATAATCTACATTAACCAGGTAATCTGCAAGAAAGATAGCAAAATAAACACAATAAAATGTATTGTCTCTTCTATGTAAATGAATTCCTAGAACTATACACTGGTACGATATGGGTCAGTTTACTGAGCTGGGCACTACTTTTGCTTTGGTTTCAATCAATACCATTGGAATTTACTTTATATGAGATTCTTTCCCTGGCACTTCCTAAGGTTCCCCAGTGGGGAGATGGCTCCTTGAGCTGTCTTAAACTGTTTCATTGCTATTAACATACAGAGTTAACTCAGTTTTCACTTGCAGACTATCACTGAGGTCATTTATGGACTCATTAGCTATCTCATCATGTAGACTTTTTATCCAACCACAGAAGCGAAATCAGTTTTTTTCTTTCCATTTTTTTTTTTTTTTTTGAGACAATGTCTCACTCTGTCACTCAGGCTGGAGTACAGTGGCACAATCACAGCTCACTGCAGCCTCAACCTCCAGGGCTCAAGCAATCCTCCCACGTTAGCCTCCCGAGTAGCTGGAGCTATAGGTGTTCACCACCATGCCCAGCTAATTTTTTGTATATTTTGTAAAGATGGCTTCACCATGTTGCCCAGGCTGATTGCCAACTCCTGGGTTTAAGTGATCCTTCCACTTCAGAGTCCCAAAGTACTGGAATTACACGCATGAGTCACCACGCCTGGCTAAATATGTTTCTTTCTAAACTAATATTTTTCTTCCTTTATTGTAATGAAAGCCAAGACTGTTTGCTCAATAACCATGGTAGTAAATTACCAGACTACAGCAAGCATTCCAGAGAGTGAAGGAAAGACATGGTATTAACTACTCCTCTACACTGAATTATATGAAAGGATCAGAGAAACCTATTTTGTTCTTCTATTTTTTAAATTCAGAATTGGCTTTTATTCACAAGTAGTTGCAAAGGCCTTCCCCTCAACATCACTGATGTTTCTAATGCCAGACAAAGAATTGGAAAGGAAACAATAGTCAATATATAATATACATAAGGAAATTTGTATTGACCACTTCTACCTAGGATTCTTTTTGTTTATTATTTATTTTGAGACAATCTTGCTCTGTCACCCAGGCTAGAGTGCAGTGGTGCAATCTCTGCTCACTGCAACCTCCAACTTCTGGATTTAAGTGATTCTTATGCCCCAGCCTCCCAAGTAGCCGGGACTATAGGTTTGTGCTACCATGCTTGGTTCATTTTTGTGTATTTTTAGTAGAGACAGGGTTCTGTCATGTTGGCCAGCCTGGTCTCAAACTCCTGACCTCAGGTGATCTGCCCACCTCGGCCTCCCAAAGTGCGGGGATTATAGGCATGAGCCACCATGCCCAGCCTTTCTCTGACTCTTAAGACTCCATCTTTTCATTCTTTGAACCCAAACACAGAAAGATTCTGTGTGGCTTATTCATCATCTAATTCTCAACTAATGCTCTTTCTACTGATAAAGAAAGTTGAGGGTTAAGAGCATCAAACACCAGTGTATTCTTACATGGAGGCGACAGTTAATACCATATGGTATGGACAATAATGATAATAACTTACATGTCTAAGTCACTATGTAATTTACAAAGCACTTTCACAGCTATCTAATTTGCTCTTCTTAATACCCTGTATGGTAGACTGGGTTTATTAGCCTAGCTTTTAAAGACAAGATTGAGACTCAATGAGATTAAGTGACCCATCCAAGGTCACACAATCAAAAAGTGATAAAGACAAGAACTCAGGTCTTCTAACATGTAGTTCAGTGCATTTTCCCACTATACGATACTAATAGAATGTGTCTCTAATGAAATGAGCTCTCAGCTGCTAAATCTACCTTTCGAATTATGCAGTGCATGAGGCCTGTACTATAGACAATATGTGTCACACAGCCAAAGAAAATAATTGATGAAACCTGTAGAAAGAACCAGTGACAAAGTTCTATACTTTTCTCAATGGGTTAATTCTTTTAAAAAAATAAAAAAGAAGTGCCATTATGTAAAGCATAAACATTTTTAATGACTGTAGCACCCCTTCTTTTTCCTATGACTGTATTCTTTTCCTCAATTAGTACTGAGGCTAACTTGCAGTTCTGAGTTAAATCATTCTGGATGGATATGCTCATGCTTTGCTACTCAAGCTGTAGTACATGGATGGTAGACAGATAGTATAAACATAATTTAGGAGCGTGTTAGAAATGCAGATCCTTTGTAGGTAATGATAAGGGAGAAAAAAGAATGCAGATTCTTAGGCCACATTCTCACCCCATACCTATTGAATAAGAATTTTAATTTTAACAAGATTCCCCAAGTGACCTATGGGTACACTTGTTGGAGAAACACAATGTTAATACATATTTACAGACATCTGCCAACGTTATACTGAAAAGGATGTCATACTAGCATGCTCTTAACAAACAAACAAACAAACAAAATACAAGATCTACTTCAGAGTAAATGCATAGTGTAGAATGACAGAAATAATTAGTAGGTCAAAGGCTAAGTGAAAATAGAAACATTTAACTTAGCTTCTGGCTAACTCAGGTAGTTCAAATGACCATGAGATGTTGAAGTCATGCTGGTTACCATATTAAAACATACAAACAGTCATTCCAAATAATTTTTTTAGTAGTATAAGCAGCAAATACAGGAAAACTTCCCATTTTACATCCCCCTTACAATCACAGAATTTTACCATCTAAAAAGAGCTTACAGTCACCCAGCCACATATTTCTCGGCCCTCATCCTTTGAGGAGGTTTTAAAAAATTTGGTGGCCCCATCTCCAGAGGTCCTATTTGATTATCTAGGATAAGGGTCTTCGCTCCCATGATTTAAATTTGTAGCCAGGGTTAAAAACCAGTGCCTACTCAATTCCTTCACTGTATAGATGAAGAAATTAGGGGGTTAATTAAAATAGTACCAATGTAGCATGTTTAAATAAAAATATTCATCAATAAGGAATGATTTATATAACCTGAAACTTGTTGACCAAGTGAGAGGCTTAACTGTTTCAACAAATGCTTATTACCATTTACCCTTTTTTTTTTTAAGACGGAATCTCGCTCTGCTGCCGAGGCTGGAGGGCAGTGGCACGATCTCAGCTCACTGCAACCTCTGCCTCCCAGGTTCAAGTGATTCTCCTGCCTCAACCTCTTGAGTAGCTGGGGTTTCAGGTGCGCACCACTACACTTGTCTAATTTTTGGTATTTTTAGTAGAGACAGGGTTTCACCATGTTGGTCAGGCTGGTCTCAAACTCCTGACCTCATGATCTGCCTGCCTCAGCCTCCTAAAGTGCTGAGATTACAGGTGTGAGCTATTGCTTTTTTTTTTTTTTAAGGAACTGCTTTTTTTTTTTTTTTTTTTTTTTGAGACAGAGTGTCGCTCTTGTTACCCAGGCTGGAGTGCAATGGCGCGATCTTGGCTCACCGCAACCTCCGCCTCCTGGGTTCAGGCAATTCTCCTGCCTCAGCCTCCTGAGTAGCTGGGATTACAGGCACGCGCCACCATGCCCAGCTAATTTTTTTGTATTTTTAGTAGAGACAGGGTTTCACCATGTTGACCAGGATGGTCTCGATCTCTCGACCTCGTGATCCACCCGCCTCGGCCTCCCAGAGTGCTGGGATTACAGGCTTGAGCCACCGCGCCCAGCCTTTTTGTTTGTTTTTTAACTCTGAACACGAGTTAACCTTCCTAACCTTTCTTTGGAAGAATTATTTCCCAAATATTTACCCAAAGGAGCTGACATCGGCAAGTTTCAAAAGACTATAACTTGAAATAACATTGTTGACTTCCATTTTTTAACTTTTTCTTAACAGAAATTACTTTAGGATACATTCAAATAGAAGAGCTATTTTAAGTAGCTTACAAAATTAAAAACCAAACAAGGATCAAAATCTGAGGCAAATAGGAAGTGTGGTATTTTTTTTTTCATGACTGCACCTTTTTTGACACACCTCAAGGGGGGTGGTCTATTTCTTCCCCTTAGCACTGAGGAGGCTTGAGATTGTTTTAACCAATAGAGCAGGGCTCTGCAAACCATTTCTGTAAAGAGCCAGACAGCAAACATTTTACACTGCAAACCATACGATCTCTATTGCAACCAACTCACTCTGCCACTCTAGTGTGAATTGTAGTATGACAGTACATACATGTTCGGACATGACTATGTTCCCATAAAACTTTATTTTCAAAAAAGACATAGCAGATGGATTTGGCATTGGGCCATAGTTTGCTGATCCCTGCAACAGAATGTGGAAGAAGAGATGCTTTGCGACTTCTGAGACTCAGATATAAAAGGCCATGCAGCTCTGGGAACCTTCACTCTTAGGAAGCTCCCTCTTGGAGCTTGGCCACCGTTCTGTAGAAAGTTCAAACCATAGAGAGAGGCCGTACGTAAGTTCTGTGGTCAACAGCCATGGCTAGCCTAGTCTTTGTGTCATCCCAGCCCAGACACTGGATCTGTGAGTGAAGAAGCCTCCAGATGGTTCCATTTCCAGCCTTTCAAGTCACTCCTCAGCATTTGAGTCATCCCAGCTGAGGCCTGGACAAAAAGATCCATACCATGGAGCAGAGACAAAACATCCATACCATGCCCTATCTGAATTCCATAAAGATAATAAAATTGTTGTTATTTTCTGTTGCTAGGTATAGAGCTATGGTTTCTTTTGTAGAAATAGATAACTAGAACAGGGACTGACTAAAAATCTAAGAGCACACATTGAAGGCTAAAAATCTCACAAAAGGAAGTTGGAGTCAAATAATTCAATTGAAAATATTTATGCCTTTTTCAAAAACAAGTTGTGCTTTTTTATTTTTATTTTTTGGTAGTCTTTATAAACTAATTAAATGGTTTACAGAAATCTTGTCTCTGAAACTGAAAAACAGTAGTTTGTTCCTTTTTTTTCTGTTTGTCTATTTTGTATTTTTTCAATCAAATCTATTAAGAATTTGTACTCAAATTTGGGCAAGAACTGCTTCAGTGTTTTTTGTATTTCTGCTTGGATAAAATACAACATTGGCTAACATTTTTAAGTTAAAACTATAAGCTATCTGGGTCTGGATATACTCTATCTGTGTCTGTGAATGTGTAATATTTTCTTACCTCTACATGATATTGACACAATATTTTGCCAGCCAGTACCTTCAGCCAGCAACGCACCGCTCCCCAGCCTGAACCTTGCTTGGCCATGCTACCTGCCGCTGGAGGCGTCCCACTCGCTTGGCTCACCCCAGCTGAGTCTGGCTTGCATACCAGCTCAGCCCGAGGCTCTGCCAAGCACACCCCAGCAGACAGCCCCCTGTACTATACTCATACCAGTGTTCGGTGGTTCCTTAGCTCTTGTCCTGGATCCAAGAAGAATGAGGATATGCTGACAGTTGAAGGGTAAGGGTGGGCAGAGAAGCCAATTTATGCTTTTTAAATGTCATCTATTTAAAGAAACTTGTAACATCTTGCTCAGATGAACAAACGAATACTCCAGTGTAGTAGCCAATCAAAAAGAATTAAGTGAAGATGAAATCAGGACACTGAAACAAAATTAAAACAAAAAATTCTGAACAGGAACAAAAACATAAAGAAACACAATGGCAAGACTCAGAAGCTCAATGTAGAAAAAGAGCATGAGGAACAAGGTGAAAACATTTGACTTTTAACCCTTGAAAAGAAGAAAAACAAATAATACCAAAAAACTTTATTTAAATGTTTATTCTTTTGAGAAAATAAAACCTACCTCTAGATGGACATAGGCTGATTAAATCTGGGAGGGTTTCTTTACTCTTAATGTCTTTCAAACGCCAGATAAATTCTGGTGATGAGGTCCTGAGAAAGCCCTTAGAGACAACAGCATCTTTCCAATTGTTCTGTTGGAAAACAGCAGAATAGCTGCTAGAGATCTGTGAGAACTGCCTTCAGGAAGAATGCCCCAGGAAGTGAGGGATTCATACTTCTTTTCTGTGATCACCAATGCTACAGTGGACATAGCAGAGGAAGAACACCAGCCCAGGGTGGTGAGGTTTATTGATGAGTCTCTTAACTGACAGAGAACGTGTAAGCTTCCTGCCTCATGAAGCTGATGCAGACAGTTTGGTTGTGTGATCTCACACCACAAAAATTGAGAAATGGGGACTAACAGTAGAGTGCTGTTGTGGCCAGGTAAACATTAAGGCCAATAGATTTTCTTCAAAAATGGAGGTTGCTGCTTTAACAGAAATATTCCCGAAGTATCTACACATTCTGCTCTTCCTGTGTCTTAAATATGTGGTTGGCAGGCCAGGCATGGTTGCTCACACCTGTAATCCCAGCACTTTGGGAGGCTGAGGCAGGAGGATCACCTGCAGTCAGAAGTTTGAGACAAGCCTGGTGAACATGGTGAAACTTTTTTCTACTGAAAATACAAAAATAAGCTGGGCATGGTGGTGACCACCTGCAATTCCAGATACTGAGGAGGCTGCAGGAGAATCTCTTGAACTCAGGAGGTGGAACTTGCAGTGAGTCAAGATCGTGGCACTGCACTCTAGCCTGGGTGACATATTGAGACTCTGCCTCAAAAATTTAAAAATTAAAATTAAAAAATTAAAAACTAAATATGTGGCTGGCAAAATCAGTGCCTATTATGGGAATATTTGTTGTATTATAAAGGATTGAGGAAGCTTGTTCTTCTATTCATCCATCACCACAACTGCTTCTAGAACTTGACTATGTGATTTCTGTCCTTTCTCAGAACAGCAAAGAAAGGAATAATGAACTGAAGGCAATTCGTCATTCTCAATGGACAGACAGGCATGATGCTTTTGAAATTTTACTGGATCTCCTGCCAGCATTTGTTTTATGTTTAGAGGTATAAATGGTGACACAAGTCTCAGATGACATAACTGTATAGCTGGCTGAGTGTTTTTATTGCACAGTGCATTAATGTATTTTAATTTCTTTTTTTATTATTGTTAATAGAGACAGGATCTCACTATGATTGCCCAAGCTTCTCTCAAACTCCTGGGCTCAAGTGATCCTCCCATGTTGGCCTCCCAAAGTGCTGGGATTACAGGTGAGAGCTATCACTTCCGGCCTTGATTTCATTTTTATAATTGCTCTTAAAAATGTCCTATCTTACGAGAGGCTTTGGGGAAAAAAATCTCTATGGGGAAAATCTCTGATCTTTTCTTTGCAGCCAGCAGCTTCATGGTGGTATCATTAACACTAATGAAGTATTAGAAAATATTAAAACTTATCATGAATTTGAGGAAGGCATAAATCTGATAACCAAATTTGATATTCAAATAAAAGTCTCTGGGAAATTCTGCAGAGCTCAGCAAGGTAACTTAGAATCTCAACTAACCTCTGAGAGTTTCTATAAGGAATCTGTGTGTTCCAACAGTGCAGCACGTTACTCTGGAACTCAAAGATTTATTCTCAGAACAGTGCCTCATACCTCGCAAATGCTGATCTCTGGCACCTCTGTCATGGGACAGCTCAAATTTAACACATCGGAAAAACACCAAGCTGACTTTAACTGAAGTGACTGGGCCAATCTTAACATGCTCTCAGCCAATTTCATTGTTGGAGAATCAACTGGGAACAGAGAAAAAGAAACAGAGCTTCCATCCATATTTTTGAGGCTCTCCATCTGCCTAACATCAAAAACCTAATGTTTACACATTGTTGAAAGTCCTGTGTATTCTTCCTATAATGAAGATTAAGAATGAGCACTATGGTAGTAAATGAAAGCATCTCAAATTATAGCTGAAAAAACTTAGTAGATAACTTGGTTTTGCTTAACAAATTTTGATATAAAACATGATCTGGATTTAACTGTAGGTGCACATATCAAACTCTAAACAGCAAATAAGAACTTCCTACAGGTGATTCAGAAATCATCAAAAATACCTCAAAGGATGTTTTTTAAATTTATTTTTTGTTTGTTTGTTTTTGAGATAGAGTCTCTGTTGCCCAGCCTAGAGTGCAGTGGTGTGATCTCGGCTCACTGCAACCTCTACCTCCTGAGTTCAAGCGATTCTCCTACCTCAGCCTCCCCAGTAGTTGGAATTACAGGCGTGTACCACCATGCCCAGCTAATTTTTTTGTATTTTTAGTAGTGATGTGGTTTCACTATGTTGGCCAGGCTGGTCTCAAACTCCCGACCTCAAGTGATCCACCTGCCTCAGCCTCCCAAAGTGCTAGGATTATAGATGTGAGCCACTGCACCCCTCTCCAGCCTGGGCAACACTCTGTCTCAAAAACAAAACAAAACAAAACAGTTTTCTTCTATATTTGCTATTTGGAGAAAAAAATGGAAAATGTACGTAAGTCAGTCACTGAATATCTTTGCCTACAGGCCTCAGATTGAATACACTAGCCATTGATAATCTGCCTGTTCTGTTTAAACAAGCACTGATTGCTCACATCTTGAAGATCTTTGTTTCTGTTCCTCCAGAAGGTAACACTAAAAGTGCTGAATTCTATTTCTGCATACTCTCTGGTGCTGGCACTCTGGAATTGTTTTTTTATTTTATTTATTTATTTTTTTTTTTGAGACAGACTCTCACTCTGTCACCCAGGCTGGAGTGCTGTGGCACAGTCAGAGCTCACTGCAGCCTCAATCTCCCAGGCTCAAACAATCCTCCCATCTTGGCCTCCTGAGTAGCTGTGACTACAGGCACACACCACCATGCCTGGCTAATTTTTGTATATTTTGGTGAGATGGGTTTTTGACATATTGCCCAGGCTGGTAGAATTGTTTTAAAATAATTTCAGTTACAGCATTTAGTATCATTGTGGATCTAGTACTTTGAAATTAAGTTAGTTATCAGTACTTTGAAGGAATAAATTTTGGGTAGGAGTAGGAGGAATGAATACGTTTTATAAAATGTCACAGTGAATCTGACAACTCACCTTTCCCTAGTAGGACTTTTACTGATACTGTTAAAAACCTATAACGCACAGTTGTGGGAACTACCAGAGAGTGACAGAAGCAGCTCACCCAACAAGGGTGTCATTGTAAGACTGATCTTTATCAAGCGACCCTGAAAGAACAAGTTTGAATGGAAGAGCCTGGTATCATTGTTCTCTTTCTGCTTGTTGCTGTTTGTACTGCTTTGTTAAGCCGATGTCTTCCCAAGTCATAAGCTTTTTATCAGGTTTTAGTTTCATGGTCAAGACAGAATCAGAAGCCCTGGATACAGACAGCTGATGTGTCTGGTCTCTTCTTTTTTCATCACTATGTCTACCTCATCTAGACTCAAAATCAAAACCTGAAAAACTGGCTACAACAAATGTTTTGTGGTTTATCTATAAATATGATAGAAAATACGGCTTTTATTGGCCAGGTGCAGTGGCTCACGCCTGTATTCCCAACACTTTGGGAGGCCAAGGCAGGCAGATCACAAGGTCAGGACTTCAAGACCAGCCTTGCCAACATAGTGAAACCCCATCTCTACTAAAAATATGAAAAAAAAAAAAAAAAAAAGGTGGGTGTGGTGGCAGGTATCTATAATCCCAGCTACTTGGGAGGCTGAGGCAGAAGAATCACTTGAACCCGGGAGGCAGAGGTTGCAGTAAGCGAAGATCGCACCACTGCACTCCAGCCTGGGCGACAGTGTGAGACTCTGTCTCCAAAAAAAAAAAAAAAAAAAAAAAAGCCAGGTGCAGTGGCTCATGCCTGTAATCCTAGTACTTTGGGAGGCCAACGTAGGTGGATCACCTGAGGTCAGGAGTTCAAGACCAACCTGGCCATCATGGTGAAACCCCATATTTAAGAAAAAAAAAAAAAAGAAAATATGGTTATTTTTGGTTAGAAATATCAATTTTGTACAGCTTATTTCAACCTACATAAAATGTGAACTTATAAATTTTTGTTTAAAAAAAAATTTCTTTATTGACCTCTACTATCAGAGTTGCTGCTGAGAAGTCAGATACCATTACAATTCTTTATCCTTTCCAGTGATTTTATTTTCCTCTCTGTTAGGTTCTTTCTGTCTCCAATGTTTTGATATTTCATAATGATGTGCTTCGGAGTGGATCTTTACTTTGCCTGTTAATGCTGGTCCCTTGAAATTGGGAATTCATGCCCTTCATTTCTTTGTAATACTGCTGAATTATTTCTTTTTTATTTTCTTTGAGTTTAGTTATTGTCTAAAGACTTAGAATCAATAGAAAGAAATGCCTGGGTTAAGATAAGGAGTTGTGGAGACCCCTTACCATGCAGGTTTTATCATGCAGGTAAAGCCTCCAGGTAGCAGGCTTCAGAGAGAATAGATTGTAAATGTTTCTTATCAGACTTAAAGAGGCTATTCTATCAGTAATTCCAAAAGGGAAGAGGGTAGAATGAGGCATGACCAACATAATTTCCCATTATGGCCAGAATGTTTTTCAGGTCAACTTTGGAATGCCCTTGGCCAAGAAGAGGGATCCATTCAGATGGTTAAGGGGGGCTTCAAATGTTATTTTTAGTTTATGGTAGGTTGCCAGGCACATCCATTTAAACTGCTGTGGTACAAAAGTGATTTCTCTTTTTGTTGCTATCCCTACTTTTACACCTAAATTTTGGCCAGCTAACGTATACTGAAAATATAAATAGAGTATACAGATTCCAATGATGAGTTACTTTGTTGATAAAGAAGTTTGTAAGTAAAAAAAAAAAAAAAAAAAAAAAAAAATCCTACTGAGGAAAAAAGTGAAAAAAAAAAAAAAAAAAAAGAAGCTTGTGGGTGAAGTGCTAGCAAAAACCTTTTCTTTCCTACATGAAAATTTGACTTTTGGACAACTTTCTACCTCTTTTCAACTGGCAACCTGATAAGGACTGTGACACTGTGATATAATAAGAAATATTTTTTGGTCTTCATCTCCAGTTTCTGGTTCAGAGATTCTAAAATTCTTGTAACTTCCTGAGTGACAGGAGTGACAGGAGCATTTTTTGTTAAAATGGTTGGTTTTTATCCCTGATTCCAGGCACAGAGCTTCTAAAACCCTTGGAATTTTCTGAGTAATTGAGGTGACAGGAGTATCTTTTGTTATTTACAACAAGCTCCTTTCGAGGGTACATGAATTATGTTAATTAGATGACTGGTGGCTGGAAGCCCATAGATAGCTTCAGGATGGGCACTGGTTGCCAGAGGAACCAAACATGTGATTAGAGGATTGGAACTTTCAGCCCTACTCACCATTGAGGGAGGGGAGAGAAAAGCTGGATTGAGTAAATCACCAATGGCCAGTGATTTAAGCAATTATGCCTATGCAATAGAACCTCCATAAAAACCCTAAACAAAGGGCTTCAGAGAGCTTCTGAGTTGGCAAACACATTGAGCCACTGATGAAGCCATCCCTACAGGGTTGACAAGGATTGCATGCTGAGTTCTGGGGAGAAATTTCATTATAATGAAGCCTTAATCAGGCTGCCCTTTGGCTCACTTCCTTGTTGCTGAAAGTCAATAGCACTGGATACTGTCCATTTGCATCCCCATTGTTCCTATAGGCAGGATCACCAATGTTAGAATCATATGGCTTTTGTTTAAAGGTTGCTTAAGATGTTTTCAGATCCCAAACTCCAGCGAAACCGCTGACACCAACCAGCACAAACACCCTGTAGGTGCGGAAAAACTAAAATTAACTTTTATGTCCTTCTCTCCCTTTCTACCTTCAGCATTGACTCAACTCCTTTAAACCCAGACACCTGTTGGGACCTAACCTCCGATAGTTGGTTACCAGTGTGTCAGGCAATCTGGATTTTCCAGTGATGCCACTGAGATGGCACCCCTCAAAAGAGTGGCAGTTCCATTTGTAGATTGTGGATCTTCAGATATATTCTGCCATTTTGATTTCATTTCCTGAAAGTCAGGGTCTGTTTGTAAAAATGTGTTAAATAACATGCTAAATGCGGAATGTCAACTGTCAGTTGAAACTTTCCCTATTCAGAGCATCAAGATTTCACTGGTTTTTATAGTGGCTTTCTGATTCTGATGGTCCACTGAAGGAGGAAGTTTGAACATTGTTGTATGCTATTAACAATTGTCTGCCCATGTCCTGCCTGAAATATCATAATTGTTTATGAAGAGTATGTTTATTAATAAAGCTGGATACAGTTTGACTTGGGAAAAATATTAATTATAAGATCAAACACTGGAAACAACTGTAGGAAAACGGCAAAGCTAATTACAATATAATATTTAAATTAAATCTTATTTAATTAAGTTACATTAAAAAGATAATCATTAATTTTAAAAAGCATTAATGTAATGTTTACATGATAATATTAAGTGAAAAAAGTCAAAAAAGTATATACATTTTACATATGTACATATCAACTATATTAAAAATACACAAAGAAAAAAAGTCTGGAAATAACGTAATCCATCAATTCTAAAGATGCATTCTCCACCAACACACACATTCTCTAAAATTGGGTCACATTGTACACCAACGTATTAAATGTAGTGTCTGTTTTTTCTAAAAAGCTACTGGAATATTTGAATTTCCATTAACATATTACTTTATTTTTTTTTTTTATGTCAACAAGCGTATCTGGGTAGTAAAATTATGGGTCATTCTATGGTCTTCTTTGTTCTTTACCATGTTTTCTTAAAACTACATTTCAAATGTTTTAGGAGATTACTATGGGAAACTTTAGGCAAATTCTCTATTATTAACATGTAATGATTTGTTTTCATTTTCTTTTAGTAAGACAATGGAGCTAATGAAATATGATTATTAAGAAATTTTTGATAGGATTTGTGTGATCCTTCCCAGACTCTGCGTGTGTGTGTGTGTGTGTGTGTGTGTATCACAATACGGAAAGAGTATGTGCAATGTTTGTAGAACACTTGTAAGAAGTCAAACTCTTCTTCGTTAATGCTTACTTGCTATTTAATGATTCTGTTAAAAAACTGAGACAGACGCCAGGCACGGTGGCTCACACCTGTAATCCCAGCACTTTGGGAGGCCAAGGTGGGTGGACCACTTGAGGTCAGGAATTTGAGACCAGCCTGGCCAACATGGCAAAACCCCACCTCTAGTAAAAATAAAGAAATTAGCTGGGTGTAGCAGTGCACACCTCTAATCCCAGTTACTCAGGAGGATGAAGAACGAGAACTGCTTGAACCTGGGTAACAGAGGTTGCAGTGAGCAGAGATCATGCTATTGCACTCCAGCCTGAGGGTCAGAGTGAGACTCTGTCTCAAAAAAAAAAAAAAAAGAAAAGAAAACAGATGGATTTAGTGCTTAGCTCCTTACCAGTTTCACTGAGGAAATAAAATTGTGTGTGGATGTCACCACTGAAATTACCTTACATGAAGTTAAAAAAGTTACAATGCAATATGACCAAATGTACACAGTATTTGCCTGGTGGAAGTGTTAAGAGAGATCAAAAACCACCTCCCCCTTTCTTGAAGCAGTCACTAGGTACTGCCAGGGAAATATGACTATGGGTTGTATGCAAACTCTATTCAGCTATGTAAGACCATGTAAGCCATATCAGCCTGGGGAGCGTGGACTACACATACACTTGAGACACTTTCAACTTCGGCAGGTTATATAATATATAAATGGTAATATATAAATATTGTGTAGCATTGTCTTAGATATGGAATAAAGGAACAATAAAAGCCTTTCAAATGGTTTTTGCTTTTTTGATGTTCTAAAATTTCCATTTCATTTCATTTGAAAGCCTAGTACGGAGACAGGAGAGTCTCTATTTTTGGCAAGGTTCTAAATGGCTAAGTGATGTAAGAAGAAGGGAATCCTAGTACACTGTTGGTAGGAATGTAGACTGGTACAGCCATTATAAAAAACAGTATGGAGGTTCCTAAAGAAATTAAAATTAAGGCCAGGCATGGTGGCTCAAGCCTGCAATCCTAGCACCTTGGGAAGTTGGGGCTGGCTGATTGCTTGAGTTTAGGAGTTTGGGACCAGCCTAGGCAACATGGCAAAACCCCATCTCTACTAAAAATACAAAAAATTAGCCAAGCATAGCGGTGTGTGCCTGTTGTCACAGCTACTCAGGAGGCTGAGGTGGGAGAATCACCTGAGCTCTGGAGGTTGAGGCTGCAGTGTGCCAAGTCTGCACCACTGCACTCCAGCCTGGGCAACCAAAGTGAGACCCTGTCCCAAAAAATAAAACTACCATATGACCTAGCAATCCCTCTTCTGGGTTACATACCCGAAGAAGATAAATTCACCATCTCATAAAAATATCCACACTCCCATGTTCATTCACAATAGCCAATATATGGAAACAATCTAAATATCATCAACAGATGAACAGACAAAGAAACTGTATACATATATATATAAAATGCAATACTATTCAGCCACTGAAAAGAAGGAGATCCTGTCATTTGCCACAAGATGCTTCAGAGGATATTATGCTAAGTGAAATAAGCCAGACACAGAAAGAAAAAAATACTGTTTGATCTCATGTATATGTGGAATCTTTAAAAAAAAAAAAAAACTCAAATATATAGAGATAGAGAGTAAAACAGTGGTTACCAGGGGTTGGGTGGGAGGAGAGGAAATGGGGATACATAAGTTAAAGGTTACAAAGTAGCAGGTGAGTAGGATAAACAAGTCTAGCGATCTAAGGTGCTTCATAAGGACTAAAGTTAATAAAATTGTACTGGATTAGGGATTTTTGTTAAATAAGCAGATTTTAGCTGCACTTATCACACACAAAAAAAGTAACTATGTGAGATTATAGATATGTTAATCTGCTTCACAATAGTAAACATTTTCCTATCCATATGTATCCCATAATATTGTTGTAAACCTCAAAATACACAATAAAATTCATTTTAAAAATAAATGGCTAGGGCTGGGCATGGAGGCTCATACCTGTAATCTCAGCACTTTGGGAAGCCAAGGCAGGCAGATCACTTGAAGTCAGGAGTTCACAGCCTGGCCAAGGTGGCAAAACCCCGTCTCTAGAAAGACATACAAAAGTTAGCTGGGTGTGGTAATGGGAACATAATCCCAGCTACTTGGAAGACTGAGGTGGGAGAATCACTTGAACCTGGGAAGCAGAGGCTGCATGAGCCAAGATGCATCATTGCACTCCAGCCTGGGCAACAGAGCGAGACTCCATCTCAGAAAATAAAATAAAAATAAAATAAATGGCTAGGTAATTATCCCAATGTCATTTATTTACTAATCTTTTCCATACTGATTTAAAATGATGCCTGAGTAATATACAAAACTCTCATATGGGCATTCTATTTTTACACTTTCAATGCTATTCTCTTGAAGTATAGATTTCTGCATAATATACCAAACTGTTTTAATCATTATAACTTTGAGATTAAATATCTAATAAGGTCAGTGTATTGGTTATCTATTAGTGCATAACAAATTACCCTCCTAAATTCAGCATCTTAAAGCAACATTTATTATGTCACCTAATTTTTGAGGGCCAGGAATCTAGGAGCAGCTTAGGTGGGTGGCCCCAGCTCAGGAGTTCTTGTGGGGTTGCAGTTAAGGTGTTGCTAGGGGCTGCAGGCATTTCAAGGCTTGACTGGGGCTGAAAGATTCACTACTAACCTCATTCCTGTTGTTGTTGGCAGGCATCAGTTCCTCGTTTGATGTTGGCCAGAGGTTTCAGTTCCTTGCCTTGCAGACTTCTCCATAAGGGCTGCTCAAACACGGCAGCTTGCTTCCTCCAGAGTGAGAGGACAAAGAGAGACACTGAGACTAGGAGAGAGAGAGAGTGCACATGCCCAAGATAAAAACCAGTCTTCCTTAACCTAACCCCAGAAGTGATGTTCCATTACTTCTATCATATGCTATTGGTCACACAGACCAACCCTGGTTTAATAAAGTTGCCAGACTGAACAAATAACAGTGTATTCCCAGTTAAATTTGATTTTCAAATAAGCAATGAATTATTTAGTACAAGTATATTTCATGCATATAAACATATTTGAGACATACCAAAACACTATGTATTGTTTAACTAAAATTTATATTTAACTGGGCATCTTATATTTAATCTGGGAATGCTACCCTGGTACAACATAGGAGGGATACTCCATGGCAGGGGTCCCCAAACTACGGCCCACGGGCCGCATGTGGCCCCCTGAGCCATTTATCTGGCCCCCGCTGCACTTCAGGAAGGGGCACCTCTTTCATTGGTGGTCAGTGAGAGGAGCACAGTATGTGGCGGTGTTGCAAAGCGCAGCGTTGCTCACGTATAGTACTACTTCCGGTGACGCGGGACGCACGCGTCACGGCTCTGGAAGCACGTCATATGACGCACATCTGGTCTGCGGCTGCAGCGCCCCACATCACCGGAAGCAATGTGAAATAACAGCAGAAGTAGGAAGAAAGGCAAAGCACTATAACCATTACTACACAGTACAATGGTCCCCATAATCCCCCAAATGTACAACAACATAATGGCCCCTATAACCTCCCTTTGCCCAAAAGTCTCCCCCGACATTACTACACACCGTGTTTCCCCTATTATAAGACCCTGTCTTATATTAATTTTACCCCCAAAAGACGGGGGCTGCCTTATTTTTAGGAGGTGTCTTATAATAGGGGAAACATGCAGCAGTGGGCTTCCCACAGAAGAGGCCCACCGCTGCTGCAGATGTCCAGGACGCTGTATACAGTGTCACAGGCTGATCGCCGCCATCCCTGTATACAGCGCTGGAGGCGGTGCTGGGCCTGTGACACTGTATACCGCTGTCTGGGATAGTGGAGGCAGCAGCGCTGGCTGTGAAGGATGTCACACCTTGCATAGTCCAGCCCTCCAATGGTCTGAGGGACAGTGAACTGGCCCCCTGTGTAAAAAGTTTGGGGACCCCTGCTCCACGGTGTGAAAACCAAGAGGCAGAGATCATCTGGGGCCATGCTGGAGGCTGGCTGCCACAGCCAAATCATTCCTTACCACTATTTAAATTTTTGTGGAGTCAATTTTACATAACTGCACTTACAGTTGGACTAAAAGTCAAGTCAAGTTACCAAAAAAAAAAAAAAAACTTATAGTTTTTGTTGGGATTTCATTGAATCCATAGATTAATAGAGAAAAAATGGATATAAGCCAGGCATGGTGGCTCACGCCTGTAATCCCAGCACTTTGGGAGGCTGAGGCAGGTGGATTACCTGAGGTTGGGAGTACAAGACCAGCCTGACCAACATAGAAAAACCCTGTCTCTACTAAAAACACAAAATTAGCCAGGTGGGGTGGCACATGCCTGTAATCCCAGCTACTACAGAGGCTGAGGCAGGAGAATTGCTTGAACCCAAGAGGTTATGGTCAGCCAAGATCGTGTTGTGCCAAGATTGCACAGAGCCAAGATCATGCCATTGCATTCCAGCCTGGGCAAGAAGAGCAAAACTTCATTTCAAACAGAAGAAAAAAAGAAAAGAAGGAAGGAAATAAAGGAAGGATATAAAATGGAATTTTCTGATCAATCCTTTTATTTTATTTTATTTATAAATAAAAGAGGTTTAACTAGCTGATGGTTCTGCCGGCTGTACAGGAAGCACAGGTAGGGAAACCTTAGAAAACTTAAAATCATGGTAGAAGGTGAAAGGGAAGCAAAGCATGCCTTACCTGGCTGGAGCATGAGAAGAGAGTGAAGGGGGAGCAGCTACACACTTTTCTTATATTTTTTATTCATTTATGTTTTAAATTTTACTTTAAGTTCTGTAATACATGTACAGAATGTGCAGGTTTGTTGCATAGGTATACATGTGCCACGGTGGTTTGCTGCACTTATCAAACTGCCATCTAGGTTTTAAGCCTCACATGCATTAGGTATGCATCCTAATGCTCTCCTTCCCCTTCCTCCTTACCCCCAACAGGCCCCAGTGTGTGATGTTCTCCTCCCTGTGTCCATGTGTTCTCACTGTTCAATTCCCACTTATGAGTGAGAACATGCGGTGTTTGGTTTTCTGTTCCTGTGTTAGTTTGCTGAGAATGAAGGCTTCCAGCTTCATTCATGTCCCTGCAAAAGACATGAACTCATTCTTTTTTATGGCTACATAGTATTCCATGGTGTATATGTGCCACATTTTCTTCATCCAATCTATCATTGATGAGCATGTGGGCTGGTTCCAAGACTTTACTATTGTAAATAGTGATGGAGTAAATATATATGTGCATGTGTCTTTATAGTAGAATGATCTATAATCCTTTAGCTACATACCCAGTAATAGGATTGCTGGGCCAAATGGTATTTCTGGTTCTGGATCCTTAAGGAATCACCACACTGTCTTCCACAATGGTTGAACTTATTTATACTCCCACCAACTGTATAAAAGCATTCCTATTTTTCCACAGCCTTACCAGCATCTGTTGTTTCTTGACTGTTTAATAATCGCCATTCTAACTGGCATGACATGGTATCTCATTGTGGTTTTGATTTGCATTTCTCTAATGACTAGGGAAGATGAGCTATTTTTCATGTTTGTTGCCCCCATAATGTCTTCTTTTGAGAAGTGTCTGTTCATATCCTTTGCCCAGTTTTTGATGGGTTGTCTGTTTTTTCTTATAAATTGTTTAAGTTCCTTGTACATTGTGGATATTAGACCCTTGTCAGATGGGTAGATGGCAAAAATTTTCTCCCATTCTGTAGATTGCCTATTAACTCTGATGATAGGGGTTTTTTTTTTTTTGCTGTACAGAAGTGCTTTAGTTTAATTAGGCCTCATTTGCCAATTCTGGCTTTTGTTGCAATTTCTGTTGGTGCTACACACTTCTAAACAACCAGATCTCATGAGAAGTCCCTCACTATCACAAGAACAGCAAGCAAGATGTCCATCCCCATAATCTAGTCACTTCCCACCAGGTCCCTCCTCCAACACAGGGGATTACAATTGACATATCAATCCTTTTATGTTCTCTATTAAGTTTTATATTTTTAATCATCTAGGTCCTGCTTACTTCCTGTTAGGGTTTGTTGTTATTGTTGTTTTGATTTGTGATCAAAATAATTTTACCTGTGATATTTTGAACTGGTTGTGGTTGGAATGTAAGAATACTATTAATTTTTATGTATTGTTTGCAATGACTGCCTTAGTGAATACTCCTATTATTTCTAATAACTTTTAAGTTGATTCCCTCAGGCTTCCCAGATATATATGATAACGTCATTTGCAAACAGGACAATTTTACCACTTCCTTTTCTTCTTTTCTTTTCTTTTATTGAGGTGAAGTCTCACTTTGTCACAAGGCTAGAGTGCAGTGGCTCGATCTCAGCTCACTGCAACCTCTGCCTCCTGGGTTCAAGCAATTCTCCTACCTCAACCTCCTGAATAGCTAGGACGACAGGCATGTGCTACCACACCCAGTTAATTTTTGTATTTTTAGTAGAGATGGGTTTCACCATGTTGGCCAGGATGGTCTCTATCTCTTGACCTGGTGATCCGTCCACCTCGGCCTCCCAAAGCGCTGGGATTACAGGCATGAGTCACTGTGCCCATCCCTTTACCTCCCTTTCAATATTTAAACCTTGTATTTTGGTTTTTTGACTGATTATACTATCAAACAATTATAATTTTTATGAAAAAAATCTGAGACTAGGACAAAATCTTTTGAACTAGGGAAAATAATATATAGGAAAACTATTTTACACATTTTATTATTTAGATTGAGGCTTAACTGTGGTATGATGTTTTCAAACTACCCTCTTCAAAAGCTTAGAACCAAAATTTTCCACTTAAAAAACTTTCCAGAATTGTGGTTTGTCTAAATATTCCATATCTGCATTGCTTTGAAAGAACTTAAAACTAAATCCAGATTCCAGGTGCAGCCTGACTTTCTTCTTGCCATTTCAGATAAAAATTCAAGTGGGACTTTTCAGAGGGCTTCAGACATATAATTATCTCAAGTAACTTATTAAATAAAATCTTATCCCAAAGAATTTATTAAATAAAAAGCTTTGGATCAGGAAAATAAGAACCTCAAGTTTTATAAGGGTGAATCTCCTGCAAATCTAGAGAACAGGCTGCCAGCACAAAAACAACATAACCTCAGTTTTCAGAGGAATATTGCAGTCTTCACCAGGCATTGGCTCTTGTTCTTTAACAACAGTTTGTTAACGTTATCTTGAGCAGTGGGAGTGGCAGATTTTTCACAAGGGAAACTAGGGGTGGCAATCTGGCAGGAAGGGGAAGCTAGAGGACTTATCTCAAGGCTACTGCTGCATAGTAAATAATGTGTGTTCTAAACACGCTTTTTTTTTTTTTGAGACAGGGTCTGACTCTGTCACCCAGGCTGGAGTGCAGTGCTGCAATCTTAGCTCACTGCAGCCTCTGCCTCCCAGGTTCAAGCGATTTTTCTGCCTCAGCCTCCAGAGTAGCTGGGCCCAACAGATGCATGCCACCACACCCATGGGTTTGTTTTTTGTTTTCTTTCTTTTTTTTGCTCTGCTGGCCAGGCTGGTTTCGAACTTCTGGCCTCAAGTGATCTGCCCACTTCGGCCTCCCAAAGTGCCGAGATTACAGCCATGAGCCACTATGCCCAGCCAAAAATATGCTTTTATTTATAATTATAAACTTTTGTTTATGTATTAATTATGATTCTGGAGGGGGTTGTGGGGTTTATGAAAATTGGCAGAGGGAGCTAAAGCTCTCCCAGGCCATTCCTTCCCCTTGCTAATGCTATAAAGTACTGTTTTAAATTGTTGGAGAGAAGATTTCAAGTGCTATCATAATACACACATGCAAACATACACAAACACAAAGGTAACTATGTGAGGAGATGGATGTTAATTTGCTTGACTGTAGCAATCCTTTCACTGTGTTTATGTATATCAAAATATCATGTTGTACTACTTAAAATATACACATTTTATTACAAAAATGAGACAAAAATAAATTGTACAGAAATATAAAGTTTAAAAAGTACAATTATTGCCCTCAAAATAGCATATACTCTAAACAAAAGGGTAGGGCACAAGGAGAAGGCAAGGCATGAATCAAATAAAAAGACTGAGGTAACTGTTGATTATGGGCATAGTATATGACTGACTATTCCACCTCAAGGTTATAAATGAAAACATCGATGCTGAGGGCTAAGTTGATTTTAAATTCTGACTTAACACTTCGTTGATGGTGGCAAAAGACCTCTATGGAAGTGGGTGTAGGAAGAAAGAAAGAGAAGTGTCTTTTTCCTAGCACCCCTAAAAATGAGGTCCTAAGCTCTGGTGAGTCCAGAGATGTACCTTGTCTCAGTGCATAGCTAATTATGCAGCTGCTCTTTGGGAAGAGGGGTTTCAAATCCTCCAGAGAGTTCAACTCAGGTCTGGAGACTGAAAAGAACCCAGGTGGAGCAGCTTCAATTCAGCACTTACTGTGTAAATATGTTATTAAGCATTATATTGGGGATAAAATAAGACAAATATATTCTCTATTTTCAGAGCCAATGGAAGAAGTTTTCCTTTCTGCCACCACACTCAGGATCTTACCTGTGCATAATCATTCAGAAGGATCCACCAAAACAACTGGGCTTGCATTTTCCAGAAGCTTCTTATCTTCGAGATTGTGTGCCCCTTATGAATGAAGTACAAACAAATGACAACAACAAAAAATGTAGAAGATGCTCTGGCCCATTCTTTTTCCTTTTTTCTTTTTTTTTCCCTAGAGACAGGGCATCACTGTAGCCCAGGATGGAGTGCAGTGGTACAAACATGGCTCACTAAAGCCTCAACCTCCCAGGTCAAGCAATCCTCCCACCTCCCAGCCTCCTGAGTAGCTGGGATCACAGGTGTGTGCCACCACACCCGGCTAATGTTTTGATTTTTTGTAGAGATGGGGTCTCCCCGTGATGCTCACACTGGTCTCAAACTCCTGGCCTTAAGCAATCCCCCCATCTTGGCCTCCCAAAGTGCTAGGATTATAGGTGTCAACCTGGACAGTTCTCTTTAATTCTCAAATGCCCACATCAGAAAAGACACTACAAATTTAAGCTGATTTTTCTATTGCTCTGTAGGGACACTGTGTTAACAATTTTTAACTTAATTAATGCCAACCGTGAGCCAATTTAAACCAAATAAACCAGGCCAAGTCATTCTATTACACAGTAGATCAGAGCAAACCCCATTCTAGCCTGGACCAGTGGCATCCAAACCAGAACCCAAATGCCTGGGGAGAAAGCCCAATTTAATTAACATTCCACCCTGAACTCTTTTTGAGACAGCATCTCACTCTGTTGCCCTGGCTAGGGTACAGTGGCTGATCCTGGCTCACTGCAACCTCTGCCTCTGGGGTTCAAGTGATTCTCCTACCTAAGCCTCCCAAGTAGCTGGGACTACAGGCGCACACCACCATGCCTGGCTACTTTTTTGTATTTTTAGTAGAGGTGGAGTTTCACCATGTTGGCCAAGCTGGTCTCAAACTCCTGACCTCATGTGATCCTCCCACCCTGGCCTTCCAAAGTGCTGGGATTACAGGTGTGAGCCACCACACAAGGCCCCTGAACTCTTGATTCTATCCACCATCCCCTCCTCCAAAACTTCTTCCTCCCCAAGCCTTCTCTACCTCAGAAAATGGTAATCCCATCAACCCAGCCATCTGCTTCATCCAGACTTGGGAGTCATCTTTAATGGATCTGCTTTCTAACTTCCCAGATCTAATGACCACATCCTGTCAATTCCACCTCCAACTTCTCTTGAATTCATCTACTTCTCTTTCCTCTGGCATCACCCTCTCCCTTAAACTTCCTCTTAGAAAACTGCAAAAGCTTCCTAGCTGATTTGCTTACTTCCACTCTTACAGGAACCCATCAGATTCCTTAGGGACCGAATAGGTCTCTTTTTCTCCACACACCTATCTTTTCATAGCACTTATCACAATTTATTTAAATACATATATGTATATAGTTACATATATTTGTTTATGTGTGTGTGTGTGTGTGTGTGTGTGTGTGTGTGTATTTATGGAATGTTTATCTCCTCAGAATTTAATCTCCATGAAGACAAAGTTCATGTCTGATTTTCTTTTACTAAAGGATTCCTAGTGCCTAACACAATACCCATCATATAGTCAGCACCAATAAAACTTGTTAGAAGAATGAATTAATGAATGAATGCTTTGTGGAATCCCTGCATGACAGAAGTCCTTCTGTCCACAACAGACAACTGTAATCCAGAATCCATTCTCTTAAAAGTCTTTTTTTTTTTTAACCTCAGAGCCACATGAGCCAATTCTTCAAAGAGAATGTACTTATTCCTCCAGGAGATTATACAGTGTCCTTCTAGCAGATACGTTTAGGAAAAAAAGAGTCAGATCTCGGATGGAGCCAGACTAGATGAAGAGAAGCCAAATGAGAAACCTCTTTCTAATGTGTTGGAAAGCTTGGAAGAGCAAATGAAACAAAAATCTTAGAAGTAGAGACTTGGAGGCATTCTTGCCATCTGGTGGCAATAATCTTAATCTGCAGGCAACCAAGCACTTTTCCCTCAGCTTTCTATAATTTGTCTCAACGTTTCTGAAGTTTTACAATGATTTTAACCTTGGTGTGGGTCTCCTTTGATTTGATCATGCCCTGTATTACAGAAATTTATGGGCGACAGTTCTGGAAAACCTTTTCAAATGCTTTTTTATTTTTTTTTGAGTCGGAGTTGCCCAGGCTAGAGGGCAGCTCAATCTCAGCTCACTGCAACCTCTGCATCCCAGGTTCAAGCAATTCTCCTGCCTCAGCCTCCTGAGTAGCTAACATTACAGGCATACACCACCATGTCTAGCTAGTTTTCGTATTTTTAGTAGAGATTGGGTTTCTCCATGTTGGTTAAGCTGGTCTCGAACTCTCTACCTCAAGTGATCCGCCCGCCTCGGCCTCCCAAAGTACTGGGATAACAGGCATGAGCCACTGCGCTCTGCCTTCAAATTATTTTAGTATTTTTCTTCCCAACATTTTCTTTTTCTCTTGTTAAAATTTCTATTCTATTATTCAGATGTTAGATCTCTGATCTTTTAACTTGCTTTTCTTTTTTCTTCTATCTCCCATTACATCTTTTTGTACTAATTTTTGAAAGGTAATAATTTTAGCTCCACCAAAATATCACTTAAACAACCCATTGATTAAACAAATATAACTTTATTCCTATTGAAGTAAGGAGGAACACTATCTTGATAGGGTCTTAGTAGCTTCTCAGAAGGGGCAGGGAAAAGTTGAGATATTTATCAAGTTTTGAGGTCTGGTTTAAGACAGGTCTTTCAATGCTAGAGCTTGATCGGAATTGGTTGGATAAGGACAATAGTTTAGGGTTGGTGGACACAGCAAGGATTTTGAGGTGATGGATTCAAAGAGTGTTGGTGCCAGTCTTGGTGGCTCATGCCTGTAATCCCAGCACTTTGAGAGGCTGCTGAGGGAGGATCACTTGAGCCCAGGAGTTTGAGACCAGCCTGGGCAATGTAGTGAGACCCCTGTCTCTACCAAAAAATAAAAAAATAAGCTGAGCTTGATGGTGTATGCCTGTGATTCCAGCTGCTCAGGAGGCTGAGAAGGGAGGATCACTTGAGTCCAGGAGTTGAAGGCTGTGGCAAGCTATCATCATGCCACTGAACTCCAGCCAGAGCAATAGAACAAGATCCTGTCTCAAAAAAAAAAAAAAAAGAGACAGAGAGAAAAGAAAAAAAAAAGACTCTTGGGGAGTAAACTATCACTTAATGCTATCTATTGGTAAATTGGACGGTTTGATGTTTATTTTAACAGGTTTTGGGGGAGATAAATCCCAGAATAAACAAGGTTATTTGCTTCTTTTATTGCCTCATGAAAGAGGTCCCTTTAATAGTAAAGTTTTATTTGTGAAGAGACTGAAAGAGTAATGCCTTGTAAATTTAAACAGTAAAATATATGGTTTCAGTCCTCGGAAACCACTTTATTTTTCTCGCCTTATTTTCTTTCCCTTCTTTTGAATTTTTTCTCTGCTATAGCATTTTCTACTTCCAAAGGTCTCTTTCTCTTTCCTTCCCAGTGTTCCTTTTTAAAGCCTCCTTTCTTTGGGAAGAGGGGAGATATGACATCTTTTCTTAGCAACAAGAATAGATAGTAGGTGTTTTTTAAACACATTTTCCTGCCATCTCTATTGCCTTGATTTCCTCTGAGTTCCATTTTATTCATTCTGTCCTTCATGCTGGAGAAATTCTTTTATTGTCTGAAGGTGATCCTTTAGGAGCAGTGACTAATCACAAGCATAAATTACCAGTTAAACAAGATAAATAAGCTCTAGAGATCTGCTGAAGGTTAACGTGCCTATAGACAACAAAAACATACTGTACACTTAACAATTTGTTAAGAGGGTAGATCTCATGTTAAGTGTTCTTACCACAATAAATTAAACTAAAAAAAAGAACACTGAGACCAATAGGAGAGATGAGGCACAGTAGGAGGCTGGGCTGATCAGTGTAGGATGATCTTATCAAACCTGAAAGGTTTTCTCCCATCTTGGGCTGGAACATTTTCCCAAAAAAGTAATTTTCCAGTTTCCTGTGGGTTGAAGAGGGTAAGCTTGGTTGAAGAGAGTAAGCTTGGTTGGAGCATTCTTAAGATCTGAGTTGGAGAAGGGAGCTGGGTTGTCATTGTCTAATACTGGCTTTTGTTTAAGTCTCATTTACAGTAAAGTATCCCTGTCCTCAACGATGGCTTTTTTTTTTCCAGTCACCTTCCTCCTTTCAGAGATGTGTGGCACCTCTAATACCTAAACTTTTCTGGAGTCTGGGAATTGGCTTGCTCTGAGCTTCTCTCATTAATAGTTTAATGGATTATCACTCTGCTAGGTCAGTTTCCACTCTTGTCTCTGCTTTACAACTCCTAAAGTGTAGTCACTGTCATCTTCTTATCCAGTTTCTTTATCCTTGTGGGTTTTTTTTTTTTTTTTTGAGATGGAGTTTCGCTCTTATTACCCAGGCTGGAGTGCAATGGCGCGGTCTTGGCTCACCGCAACCTCCGCCTCCTGGGTTCAGGCAATTCTCCTGCCTCAGCCTCCTGAGTAGCTGGGATTACAGGCATGTGCCACCATGCCCAGCTAATTTTTTGTCTTTTTAGTAGAGACGGGGTTTCACCATGTTGACCAGGATGGTCTTGATCTCTCGACCTCGTGATCCACCCGCCT
Source organism: Saimiri boliviensis (assembly GCF_048565385.1). Taxonomy (NCBI): domain Eukaryota; kingdom Metazoa; phylum Chordata; class Mammalia; order Primates; family Cebidae; genus Saimiri; species Saimiri boliviensis. The sequence goes on from NC_133450.1 coordinate 80,961,062, forward strand.
CGGCCTCCCAAAGTGCTGGGATTACAGGCTTGAGCCACCGCGCCAGGCCAATCCTTGTGGGTTTATGCATTTGGAATATATTGGCATTTTAGAAGACTTTGGATAGGCAGCAGTGATAAGTGAATGTGCTCATTCAAACACATTTAACTGGGAGTCTGCATTATATTCTTAAGGTCCCTTCAAATTCTAATTTTGCGATTTTAAATACATTTTAATTAAGGCAAGAGTGAGTACAATAATTAGATATGATACTGGAGCAATTACAATTTCATGCATATGAGATAGAAAAAGAGAGGTAATTAGCTTTAGCTTTCAATAATCAGTCTAGGGGAAGCTTTGTGGAAGAGGTATTTTAGTAACTGAACCTGAACCCTTTCTCTCTCTTTCTCCTTTAAGAGCAGCATAAAAGAGAAGTTGAGGTAGCCAGCAGCAATCTTGATCTTGATCCAGACTATGAAAACAAACTACCACCAAGATTTAGGAAAGAAGAAAAGGCAATATTAAAAAGCCTGAATATCACATAGGGAGAAACTGCATGTGCCTGACTAAGGCAATGCTAACAGGAATAGAAAGAAAGCATGGATAGATATTTGGATGATATGATTTTGCATCTTTTAGAGTAATGAATCAAGGGCTGGACGTGGTGGCACACACCTGTAATCCCAGAACTTTGGGAGACAGAGAATCACTTGAGCCTCGGAGTTCAATGCCGTCCTGGGTGACATAACGAGACCCCATCTCTACAAAAAACTTTAAAATTCACTGGACATGGTGGTGCATGCCTATAGTACTAGCTGCTTGAGAATTTGAGAGGGAAGGTTTGCCTGAGCCCAGAAGCATGAGTCTGCAATGAGCTATGATTGTGCTGCTGCCTTCTGGCCTTGGTGACAGAGCAAGACCCTGACTCTAAAATTTAAAAATAATGAATAAAAATTGGTAAATTAATGAGTTTAATGAATACCTATAAGTAAAGAGGACACTATACTAGATATAATAAGAAAGAGAAACTCAAATTGTGCTCAGGAGTTAAAGATATTCTTTTTTTTTGAGACGGAGTTTCGCTCTTGTTACCCAGGCTGGAGTGCAATGGCGTGATCTCGGCTCACTGCAACCTCCGCCTCCTGGGTTCAAGCAATTCTCCTGCCTCAGCCTCCCGAGTAGCTGGGACTACAGGTGTGCGCCACCATGCCCAGCTAATTTTTGTATTTTTAGTAGAGATGGGGTTTCACCATGTTGACCAGGTTGGTCTCGATCTCCTGACCTCATGATCCACCCGCCTCAGCCTCCCAAAGTGTTGGGATTACAGGCGTGAGCCACCATGCCCGGCCTTAAAGATATTCTTAAATAATAAATATTTTTTATATTATTGGATAATTTATGACTTGAGAATAACTACAAAGTAACATAGTTAACGAAAAGCTTAGAAGATTTCAGTGCAGAAGATGGCAGAATAGGAACAGCTCTGGAGTGCATTTCCCAGTGAGAACGCAGAGGGTAAGTGAACACCACATTTTCAAATGAATTTTTACTGCCCACAGACCAGGAGATTCTGGGTGGAAAAGTGCCACAAGTCTCCAGCACGGCTGTTTCAGCCGGCACAGCAGGTCTCCGCACAAAAACTCACACAAATCTGGGCACCGTTTCAACTAGCACCTGGAAAGCCTGGGAGACACAGTCACCCATTTAACTTAAAAAAAAAGGGGGCTGAAACAAGGATCCATGTAACCTAGCTTAGTGGGTCCCACCCCCATAAAGAAGAGCAATCTGAAACATCTGGATTGAGAGTTTCACAACAAGCACAGCTGGACCCGGGATGGTCCAGCTCTGGGTGGGGGGGAAGGGTGTCCACCATTACTGACACAGTCTGCCATTACAGAGACAGTCTGACATTACTGAGGCAGTTCTGACTATACCTCTATAAACAAAACTACAAGGAAGTTCACACAGCAGCTGGGCGGAGCCCATGGAAGCTCAGCAATGCCTCTGCTGGCAGACTGTGACTAGGCTACCTCCTCGCTGGGCAGCGCATCTCTGAAAAAAGGCAACAGCATGTCAGGAACTTATAAATAAAGCCCCACCTTCCCAGGACAGAGCACCTGGGAAAAAAAGGCGGTTATAAGTTCCACTGCAGCAGACTTAAATGTACCTGCCCCGCAACTCTGAACGGAACAACAGAGCTCACAGCTCAGCACTTGAGCACCTGTAAGGGAGAGACTATCTCCTTAAGCAGCTCCCTGACCCCTGTATATCCGAAGAGACACCTCATAAAGGAGAGCTCAGGCTGACAGGTATCCTTCTGGGACAAAGACAACAGAAGAAGAAACTGGCAGTAACTCTTACCGTTCTGTAGCCACTGCAGGTGATCCCCAGGCAAGCAGGGTCTGGAGTGGACCTCCAGCAGTCCTACAGCAGAGGGGCCTGACTGTTAGAAGGAAAACTTTAAAAAAAAAGAAAGACAAAATTTCATCATCAATAAAAAGGACATCCACTCTGAGACACCATCCAAAAGTCACCAACTACAAAGACCACAGGTAGATAAATCCACAAAGATGGGAAGAAATGAGCGCAAAAATGATGAAAACACCCAAAACCAGAATGCCTCTCCTCCTCCAGGAGATCACAGCTCCTCACCAGCAAGGGAGCAAGGCTGGATGGATAATGAGTCTGATGAATTGACAGTAACGGGCTTCAGAAAGGGGATAATAACAAACTTCTCTGAGCTAAAAGAACATGTTCAAAACCAATGCAAAGAAACTAAGAAACTTAAAAAAAGGTTTGATGAAATGCTAATGAGAATAAACAGCTTAGGGAAGAATATAAATGAATTGATGGAGCTGAAAAACACAACACAAGAACTTCATGAAGCAAACACAAGTTTCAATACCCAAAATGACCAAGCAGAAGAAAGGATATCAGAGGTTAAAGATCAACTCAATGAAATAAAACAAGAAGGCAAGATTAGAGAAAAAAAGAGTAAAAAGAAATGAACAAAGCCTCCAAGAAATATGGAATTATGTGAAAAGACCTTATCTACATTTGATAGGTATACCTGAATGTGATGGAGAAAATGAATCCAAGCTGAAAAACACTCTTCAGGATATTATCCAGGAGATCTTCCCTAACCTAGCAAGGCAAGCCAATATTCAAGTCTAAGAAATACAGAGACCACCACAAAAGTATTCCTCAAGAAGAGCAACCCAAAGGCACATTATCATTAGATTCACCAGGGTTGAAATAAAGGAAAATATGCTAAGGGCAGCCAGAGAGAAAGGTCAGGTTATCCACAAAGGGAAGCCCAACAGACTCACAGTGGATCTCTCAGCAGAAACCCTACAAGCCAGAAGAGAGTGAGGGCCAATATTCAATAGTCTTAAAGAAAAGAACTTTCAATCTAGAATTTCATATCCAGCCAAATTAAGCTTCATAAGTGAAGGAGAAATAAAATCCTTTACGAACAAGCAATTGCTCAGAGATCTCATCACCACCAGGCCTGCCTTACAAGAGCTCCTGAAAGAAGCACTGAACATAGAAAGGAACAATCAGTACCTGCCACTCCAAAAACGTACCAAATGATAAACAACATCAGCACAATAAATAAACTGCATCAACTAATGGGCAAAACAACCAGCTAGCATCAAAATAGCAGGATCAAATTCACACATAGCAATATTAACCTTAAATGTAAATGGGCTAAATGCCCCAATCAAAAGCATAGACTGGCAAACTGGATAAAAAGTCAAAACCTATCAGTGTGCTGTATTCAGAAAACCCATCTCACATGCAAAGACACACATAGGCTCAAAATAAAGGGATGCAGGAAGATTTACCAAGCAAATAGAGAGAGAGAGAAAAAAAAAAGCAGGAGTTGCAATCCTAGTCTCTGATAAAATAGACTTGAAACCAACAAAGATCAAAAGAGACTAAGAAGGGTATTGCATAATGGTCAAAGGATCAATGCAGCAAGAAGAGCTAACGATCCTAAATATATACGCATCCAATACAGGAACACCCAGATACATAAAGCAAGTTCTTAATGACCTACAAAGAGACTTAGACCCTCGCACAATAATAGTGGGAGACTTTAACACTCTACTATCAATATTAGATAGATCAACAAGACAGAAAACTAACAAAGATATCCAGGACTTGAACTCAGATCTGGACCAAACAAGCCTAATAGACATTTACAGAACCCTTCGCCCCAAATCCACAGAATATACATTCTTCTCAGCACCACATCACACCTACTCTAAAATTGACCACGTAATTGGAAGTAAATCACTCCTCAGCAAATGCAAAAGAACGGAAATCATAACGAACAGTCTCTCAGACCACAGTGCAACCGAATTAGAACTCAGGATTCAGAAACTAACTCGGAACCGCACAACTTCATGGAAACTGAACAACTGGCTCTTGAATGTTGACTGGATAAACAATGAAATGAAGGCAGAAATAAAAATGTTCTTTGAAACAAATGAGAATGAGGACACAATATACTAGAATCTCTGGAACACATTCAAAGCAGTATCTAGAGGGAAATTTATAGCAATAAATGCCCACATGACAAGCAAGGAAAGACCTAAAATCAACGGTCTATCGTCAAAATTGAAAGAGCTGGAGGAGCAAGATCAAAAAAACTCAAAAGCCAGCAGAAGACAAGAAATAACTAAGATCAGAGCAGAATGGAAGGAGATAGAGACACAAAAAACCCTTCAAAAAATTAATAAATCCAGGAGATGGTTTTTTGAAAAGATCAACAAAATAGACAGACCACTAGCCAGACAGATAAAAAAGAAAATAGAGAATAATCAAATAGATGCAATAAAAAACAATAAAGGGGATATCACCACCGATTCCACAGAAATACAAACTACCATCACAGATTACTACAAACAACCTGATGCACATAAACCAGTAAACCTGGAAGAAATGGATAAATTCCTGGACACTTGCACCTTCCCAAGCCTAAACCAGTAAGAAGTAGATACCTTGAATAGGTTAACAAGGGCTAAAGTTGAAGCAGCAATTAATAGCCTACCAACCAAAAAAAGTGCAGGTCCAGATGGGTTCACAGCTGAATTCTACCAGACACACAAAGAGGAGCTGGTACCACTCCTTCTGAAACTATTCCAAACAATCCAAAAAGAGGGAATCCTTCCCAAATCATTTTATGAGACCAACATCATCCTGATACCAAAATCTGGCAGAGACTCAACAAGAAAAGAAAATTTCAGGGCAATATCCATGATGAACACTGATGCAAAAATCTTCAATAAAATACTGGCAAATCGATTGTAACAGCATACCAAAAAACTTATCCATCATGATCAAGTAGGCTTCATCCCGGGGATGCAAGGCTGGTTCCACATACACAAGTCTATAAACGTAATGCACCACATAAACAGAACCAAAGACAAAAACCACATGATTATCTCAATAGATACAGAGAAGGCCTTCAACAAAATTCAACAGCCCTTTATGCTAAAAACTCTCAATAAACTAGATATCGATGGAACATATATCAAAGTAATAAAAGCTATTTATGACAAACCCACAGCCAATATCATACTGAATGTGCAAAAACTAGAAGCATTCCCTTTGAAATCTGGCACTAGACAAGGATGCCCTCTCTCACCACTCCTATTCAATATAGTACTGGAAGTTCTAGCCAGAGCAATCAGGCAAGAAAAAGAAATAAAGGGTATTCAATTAGGAAAGGAGGAAGTCAAATTGTCTCTATTTGCAGAAGACATGATTGTATATTTCGAAGACCCCATAGTCCAATCCCAAAATCTCCTGAAACTGATAAGCAACTTCAGCGAAGTCTCAGGATACAAAATCAATGTGCAGAAATCACAAGCATTCCTATACACCAATAACAGACTTAAAGAGAGCCAAATCAAGAACAAACTGCCATTCACAATTGCTACAAAGAGAATAAAATACCTAGGAATACAACTAACAAAGGATGTAAAGGACCTCTTCAAGAACTACAAACCACTGCTCAAGGAAATAAGAGAGGACACAAACAGATGGAAAAACATTCCATGCTCATGTTTAGAAAGAGTCAATATTGTGAAAATGGCCATACTGCCCAAAGTAATTTATAGATTCAATACTATCCCCATAAAGCCACCTATGACCCTCTTCACAGAATGGGAAAAAAAAACACCTTAAACTTCATAGGGAACCAAAAGAGAGCCCACATAGCCAAGTCAATTCTAAGCAAAAAGAACAAAGCTGGAGCATCATGCTACCTGACTTCAAACTATACTACAAGGCTACAGTAATGAAAACAGCATGGTATTTGTACCAAAACAGAGATATAGACCAATGCAACAGAACAGAGGCCTCAAAGGCAATGCCACATGTCTACAACCATCTGATCTTTGACAAACCCAACAAAAACAAGCAATGGGGAGAGGATTCACTGTTTAATAAACAGTGTTGGGAAAACTGGCTAGCCATGTACAGGAAGCAGAACCTGGACCCCTTCCTGATACCTTACACTAAAATTAACTCCAGATGGATTAAAGGCTTAAACATAAGACCTAACAGCATAAAAACCCTAGAAGAAAACCTAGGTAAAACCATTCAGGACATAGGCATAGGTAAGAACTTCATGACTAACACACCAAAAGCATTGGCAACAAAAGCCAAAATAGACAAATGGCATCTAATTAAACTCCAGAGTTTCCATACAGCAAAAGAAACAATTGTTAGAGTTAACCGGCAACCAACAGAATGGGAAAAAATTTTTGCAATCTACCCATCTGACAAAGGGCTAATACTCAGAATCTACAAAGAACTAAAACAGATTGACAAGAAACAAACAAACAAACCCATTCAAAAGTGGGTGAAGGATATGAACAGACACTTTACAAAGGAAGACATATATGAGGCCAACAAACATGAAAAACTGCTCATCATCAGTGGTCATTAGAGAAATGCAAATCAAAACCACACTGAGATACCATCTCATGCCAGTTAGAATGGCAATCATTAAAAAATCTGGAGACAACACATGCTGGAGGGGATGTGGAGAAATAGGAACACTTTTACACTGTTGGTGGGAGTGTAAATTAGTTCAACCATTGTGGAAGACAGTGTGGCAATTCCTCAAGGACCTAGAAATAGAAATTCCGTTTGACCCAACAATCCCATTACTGGGTATATATCCAAAGGATTATAAATCATTCTATTATAAAGACACATGCAACGTATTTTCATTGCAGCACTGTTTACAATAGCAAAGACCTGGAACCAACCCAAATGCCCATCGATGATAGACTGGACAGGGAAAATGTGGCACATATACACCATGGAACACTATGCAGCTATAAAAAACGATGAATTCGTACATGGATGAACCTGAAAATCATCATTCTCAGCAAACCGACAAAAGAACAGAAAATCAAACACCGAATGTTCTCATTAATAGGCGGGTGTTGAACAATGAGAACACATGGACACAAGGAGGGGAGCATCACACACTGGGGTCTGTTGGCAGGGACTAGAGGAGGAACAGCTGGAGGTAGGGAGCTGGGGAGGGATAATATGGGGAGAAACGCCAGATATAGGTGATGGGGATGGAGGCAGCAAACCACTTTGCCATGTATGTACCTATGCAACAATCCTGCATGTCTTTCACATGTACCCCAGAACATAAAGTGCAATCAAATATAATAAATAAAATTTAAAAAAGAAGATTTCAGTGCAAATTAATAGTCAACATGCAAGAATGATTCAAAAAGGAAATTAAGAAAACAGTCTTATTTGTAACAGCATCCAAAAGAATAAAATATCTATGAATAAATTTAACTAAGGAGGTGAAAGCCTTGTACACTGAAAACTACAATATGTTGCTGGAGGAAATTTAAGAAGACCTCAATAAATGAAAAGATATCTCATATTCATCTACTGGAAATTGGAAGATTTAATACTGTTAAGACAGTAATGCTACCTAAAATGATCTACATAGTCAATGCAATTCCTATCAAAAATTCCAATGCTTTTTTTTTTTTTTTTTTTTTTTTTTTCAGAAATGGAAAAGCCGACCCTCTCAAATCCATATGAAATTGCAAGGGGCCCTGATTATTTAAAATAATATTGAAAAAAATAACAAAGTTGTAAGACTCACAGTTTCCAATTTCAAAACTTACTACATAGCTACAGTAATCAAAGCAGTGTGTGGTACTGGCATAAGGACAGAGATGAACTTCAAGATAATAGAATTGAGAGTCCAGAAGTAAACCCATACATCTATGGACAACTGGTTTTCAACAAGGGTGCCAAGACCATTCAATAGAGAGGACGTAATCTCTTTAAAAAATGGTTCAGGATAAACTGGATATCCACATTCAAAAGAATATACATATACAAAAAGTAACTCAAAATAGATTTTAAAAAAACCCACCATATACAAAAAGTAACTCAAAATAGATTAAAAAAAAAAAAGCTTGGGCATGGTGGCTCACACCTATAAATCCGAGCACCTTGGCAGTCCAAGGCGGGTGGATCACCTGAGGTCAGGAGTTCAAGACCAGCCTGGCCAACACAGTGAAACCCTGTCTTTCTAAAAATACAAAAATTAGCTGGGTGTGCTGGTGCATGCCTATAATCCCAGCTACTTGGGAGGCTGAGGCAGGAGAATGGCTTGAACCTGGAAGGTGGAGGTTGTAGTGAGTTGAGATGATCATGCCATTGCATTTCAGCCTAGGTGACAGGGCAGGACTCCATCTCGAAAAAAAGAAAAACAGAAAAGAAAAGAAAAAAAAAAGAACCTAAATATAGAAACAAAAACTACTGAACTCTTAGAAGAAAACATCAAGGTAAATTTTTATCACTTTGGATTTGACAATTAAGTCTTAGATATGACACCAAAAGCACAAGCAATAAGAGAAAAAAAATAGGTAAAATGGACTGTGTCAAAATTTAAAACTTTTATGCCAGGACATTACCAAGAATGTGAAAAGACAACCTAAAGAATTGGACTTTGCAACTCATATATCTACTAAGTGCCTGGTATCAAAAATAGATTTTTTTTTTTGAGACAGAGTCTCACTCTGTTGCTAGGTGCCAGGCTGGAGTGCAGTGGCATGATCTTGGCTCACTGCCACCTCTGTCTCCTGGGTTCAAGCAATTCTCCTGCCTCAGCCCCCCGAGTAGCTGGGACTACAGGCACATACCACCACGCCCAGTTAATTTTTTTGTATTTTTAGTAGAGACGGGGTTTCACTATGTCGGCCAGGATGGTCTCGATCTCCTGACTTTATGATCCGCCCACATCGGCCTCCCAAAGTGCTGGGATTACAGGCATGAGCCACCACGCCCAGCCTCTGTTCTCTGCTTTTAAACTTTTTGTTTCTATGTATCTTTTAAAAAACTCTAACAGCCCAACAAAAAAAGACAAGCAACCCAGTTTAAAAATGGGCAGAGGACTTAAGTAGATATTTCTTCAAAGAAGACATGCTAGTGGGCAACAACCACATAAAAAGATGCTCAACATCATTAGTTATTAGGGAAATGTAAATCAAAACCACAATGAAATATCACTTTAAACCCACTTGGATGGCTATAATTAAAAAACCAAAACCAAACCAAACAAAAACAGAAAACAGTATATATTGCTAAGGAGTTACAGAAATTGAAACTCTTGTTCATTGCTGATGGAATACAATAAAATGGTGCAACCATTATTAAAAGCTATTTGGTGGTTTCTCAAAAAATCAAACATGGAATTACCCTATGACCCAGCAATTGTACTTCAAGGTACATACTGCAAAGAATTGACAACAGATACTTAAAGAAATACATGTACATGGATGTTCATAGCAACACTATTCACAATAGCCAGAAGATGGAAACAACCCACGGGTCCATAAATGGATGAATGAATAAACAAAATGTGGCATATGCATATAATAGAATACTAGTCAGCCATAAAAAAAGGAACGAAGCACTGATGATACATGCTACAACATGGAGGTACCTTGAAAACATTATGCTAAGTAGAATAAATCAGTCATATATGGGTTTCATTTATAAGTAATATCCAGAACAGAAAAATCTGTAAAGATAGAAAGCAGATTGGTTGTTGCCAGGGGCTAAGAGGGGGTAGAACGAGGAATGACTGCTTAATGGGTAAAGAGTTTTCTTTTGGGCTAATGAAAATGTTTTGGAACTAGATAGAGGTGATACACATTATGAATGTTCTAAACGCCACTGAATTGTATGCTTCAAAATGATTAGTATTGACTGGATGTGGTGGCTCACGTCTGCAATCCCAGCATTTTGGGAGGCCAAGGTGGAAGTATCCCTTGAGCTCAGGTGTCCAAGACCAGCCTGGGCAACATATATTTTTTCTCTACAAAAAATACAAATTAACACATGGTGGCACACACCTTGGTCCCAGCTACTCTAGGGCTGAGGTAGGAGGATTCCTTGAGCCTGGGAGGCTGCGGTTACAGTGAACTGTGATAGCCCCACTGGACTCCAGTCTAGGTGACAGAGAGTGACCTTGCCTCAAAAAATAAAATGATTAAGATTATGTTATAAATGTCATCTCAATTTAAAAAAAAAAAAAAAAGAGTGAAGGAGATGCTGAAGGACCTATTTTTTTAAAGCCTTAAAAGTAGAAAAAACAGAGTGAAACAAATTCAAATACAAAGCCAAAACAAAACAAGGGTATATAACGCTGAGAATTTCATCCTCAAAACAACAATGGATAAAGACACTTTTAGCTAAAAGGTAAAAAAAAAATAGAGTATACACAATCACCAAAAAAAGCAAATCAAAAAATTTTCTGTGGACAGTACTGTGGGAATGCTGGCTGAATAGATGAGACACATTTAACTGTTATTTTAAAAGTTCCACTGTGATACTAAAGGGCAGGAAACCTAGACAAAATAGAGATAGGGAAGAATCTTGCTTTCCTCAGAACCTAGAAAGTTAAAAGCAGTATCTTGGTTTGAAATGAATACAGTGTAGACTAGAACTAAAGAAAAATCATCATCCTAAAAATCAGGACCTACAGATGAGACATTATAGTAAGAGATAGGAAGGAAGACAGTGAATACCTAACATAGACTAAAGCTTGGGGGCCTTGAGTAGTAGGGAATACCATACATAAAACCCAGAAGTGCCAGCAATTGATATCCCAGTAATTTCCAGCTTTATGTCCCAAATTCTTCCCACCCCTGCCTAATTGCCTATTCCACAACAATCACGGCAAAATCTACTGCTACAGCCAGGGCTCTGTGGTCAGCATTCCTTAAATCCTAGTTTAGCAAAAAAGCTCAAAATATAAATTTTTCTTGAAACCAAAGTACTCTGTAGGACCAACCAGAGGGGATGCACTTAAGATGGGGAAGTAGATTTACGTGTCATTCATAAGGAGCATAGATATTTGAATCTGCAAAAAATATAAAGAGGCTTAGACTTAAGAAATAGCAACTTTGATGTGTTTAATTAAAAAAAAAAATGTTCCTGCCACTATTGGTTAAACAGGTGGGTTTTAAAGTCAGAGCTCCTGGGATCAAATGCCAGTTCTACCACTTATTAGCAAGTACATCACTCTTCACCTTTTTCCTCATTTGTAAAAAGTAGATAATAGCCGGGCGCGGTGGCTCAAGCCTGTAATCCCAGCACTTTGGGAGGCCGAGGCGGGTGGATCACAAGGTCGAGAGATCGAGACCAACCTGGTCAACATGGTGAAACCCCGTCTCTACTAAAAATACAAAAAATTAGCTGGGCATGGTGCCTGTAATCCCAGCTACTCAGGAAGCTGAGACAGGAGAATTGCCTGAACCCAGGAGGTCGAGGTTGCGGTGAGCCGAGATAGCGCCATTGCACTCCAGCCTGGGTAACAAGAGCGAAACTCCGTCTCAAAAAAAAAAAAAAAGTAGATAATAATAGTATGTAAAGTTTAGGTTTTTAAAGACTGTATGTAAGATATGCATGGCACTTGGTGCTTGCTAAGGTCTCAACATGTTACTTTCACTTTTATGATCATTCTGTTTCCTATTGAGAGCTGCTCCCAGATTTGTTTTAAACAGGAGACTGAGCTGGACATTGTGGTTCACATGTGTAATCCCAGCGTTTTGGAGGCTGAGGTGGGAGGATAACTTGAGTCCAGGAGTTGGAAGCCAGCCTGGGCAGCATAGTAAGTGTCAGTGTCTAAAACATATTTTTAAACAATTAGCTGCGGGTTGTGGTCCATGCCTGTAGTCCATCCCAGCTACTCAGGAGGCTAAGGTGAGAGGATCATTTGAGCCCAGGAGGATCATTTGAGCTCACTGCATAGCTGCAGTGAGCTATGATCATGCCACTGTACTCCAGCCTGGGTGACAGAGCAAGATCTGTCTCCACAAAAATAAAAAATTAACCAGGCATGGTGGTGCAGGCATGGTGGTGCAGGCCTGTAGTCTCAGCTACTCGGGAAGCTGAGACAGGAGGTTGCTTGAGCCCAGAAGGCTGAGGCTGCAGTGAGCTGAGATCATAACACTGTACTATAGCTTTGGCTACAGAGGAAGACCCTGTCTCAAAAAACACTAAAACTAAAAATAAATAAATAGGAGACTGAGGCAGAATTAGAAAGTTGGCCCTTCTCCAAATTTCCTCTTTGTTCATGTGTATGGGCCACACTTTTAAAGAAGCCCAACAAATTGACTGATAGCCAAAGACTGAGCTTCATGGTAATAATAACAGTGGCTAGACTTTTAACTAAATGTGCAACAGCCACTATTATAGACTTATTTTTTATAATGACACTGTGTGGGGTCAGGGGGAGTACATATTATCCATCTTTAATAGATGAGAAAATCCTCAACCTACCTCACCTCCTCTCTGCCAGAGTAATACTGTCCCTGCCTCTCTGAGTTAGATAGTGAAAGTAGGGTCAGCACAGACTTTTGTCACTTATTTTCTAGATAAGTTGTTCTTGCTCAAGAAGCAGGCTGGTACACAGCCCTCACTGGCTCTTTTCAATCCTGGCCCATCATTACTGCTGGAAGAAATGCCCCCAAATTTCTCGTTTATACATGCAGTCAGCATTTTTAACTACAACAATAAAGAATAACTGAATCCAACAACTAGGAGGTGACTACAGAGGGATGAAAGCACCGTTTCAAATAGTTACTGAGGTGTAAACTGAGCTTCACATGTAGAAATGGAAGCAGCAAGGGTGTGATTATTTTCTAAAGACAGGTGGACTTAAACAAACAAGGGGAGTCATGGACTATGGCTTGAGAGGAGTTAGGTAAAGAGGAAAAGTTTTGTAGGGTAGAGGAACCTTGGCCAGTGGAGGCAGGATGGCTCCCAGTGTTGGGAGATCCCCTTGGCTCCTTGTCCCTGGATGCTCCCTGCTGTACATCTTGTTTCACTTCAGCTGCCAGAAAGCTTGACCTGCTAAGGCAAGCACACCCAGGAGAAATCACTTCTATTCCAGCCTTCATGACTTCTAAATTTAACCTAGACCACATTGCTTCTTGGAAAATCACAGTCAACTTTAACACCAAGGATTGAAAAATGCGACACAGATCTGCTTTTCGAAAATCCTAGCAACAATGACAATGAACTCACATGTTAACTCTATACACTAGACCTCAACAATCCTGGGTTTTGAATAGCTCATCTGATCTTCACAACCACTTTCTCTTATGTCAGTACTAGAGTTTACATTTTACATAAGAGAAAACTGAGGTTAGAAGAGTTAAATTACTTGCCCAAGTCATAGGGTTAGTAAGCAAGAGAGCTAAGGTTCAGACTCAGATCTTTCTGATCCCAAAGGCTATGCTTTTTCTCTTTTGGCACCTGCAGCAAAAATACATGTAACCAGGAACATGAGACCCGAGGATAAATCATAAATAGCTGAGATCCATGGAGAATACTGAGTTATAGGACCAGAAAGAAAGGTTAAGGTCAAATGGGTTTGCCAGATGAAATACAGGATGCCCAGTTAAATTTGAATTTCAGATAAACAGTAAATAATGTATTAGTTTAAGTATGTTCCAAATATTGCATGTAACATATGAAAAACAATGTATTGGTTTATCTAATATTCAAAATTAACTGGGTATTCTGTATTTCTATTTGCCAAATGTGGCAACTGTAGGACCAGATTGTGGAGGGTTTTGATATATACTAAGGAATTTAGACTTTATTCCATGGCCAGTAAGGACTCATTGAGGATTTTGGCACAAGGGAGTGACATTAATAAAATGGTGTTTCAGACCAGCCAGAAGACACTGGCAATTGTCCGGTATAAAATTCTGAAATATAAGACCAGAGTGGTGGGTGGGGCATGGTGGCTCACATGTGTAATCCCAGCACTTTGGGAGACCAAAGCAGGCAGATCACCTGAGGTCAGGAGTTCGAGACCAGCCTGGCCAACATGGTGAAACCCCATCTCTACTAAAAGTACAAAAATTAGCTGGGCATGGTGGTGCACTCCTGTAATCCCAGCTACTTGGGAGGCTAAGGCAGAAGAATTGCTTGAATCCAGGAGGCAGAGGTTGCAGTGAGCTGAGATTGCACCATTACACTCCAGCCTGGGCAACAAGAGAAAAACTCCATCCGCCCCACACCTCAAGAAAAAAGACTAGAGTGATGGCAAAAGGAAAGAAAAAGGAAAGGATTTAGCTGGTTAGAAAGGAATCTAATGTGGTGGGTTTTCAGCATGGATGGCTAAAAGAATGACAGAGCTACTGATGGAAAGAGAGATGTCTAGAGGAGGAATTGCTTTGGGAAGAGAGAAAAACTGACTTTGAGATGGTGCTCATAGGTCTAAGTGAATTTCACAACAGGGGAAAAAACGTTACTTTTTCTATAGCACCTTCTACTAGGAGCTTCACCACAGGATGTTACTCATCCTCACAGCCTCCCTGCCAGGCAGGTGTTATTACCACAGTTTTCTAATGGAGGAAAGCAAGGCCACCAGAAGGTGGCAGTCAGGATTTTAAGTCCCATGCCACCAAACTAAAGTCAGGGCTTCTTTCCACTACTCCACACTGCCTCCAAGTAAAAAACTAGAACCGGAACTCCAGAGAAGTTGTGGCTGAAGCTGTTGACTCCTGCGAGCTGAGACGAGGGAGCTGAACTGGAGGAAAGGTTTGCTAAGAGGACATGTGAGAGAATAGGAGAGAGCTTCAGAGCATCTCTGGCAGATGAAACAGCCTAGCATTTTGAACAGAGTAGCATAATACAATGTTTTTAGAAAGCAGGGAAAATATGAGGTTGGTGAAAGGAAGTCCTGGAAAGATCTACAGATGTTATGTTATAAAAAACCTTATCTGCCAAGCCTATGAGATTAGAATTATCCTATAGGCAGTGGGGTGTAATCGAAGAGTTTTAAGCAAAGCATTGAGATAACCAGATTTGTTCTCAGAAGGGTCAAGCTGGTGGCGGTGGTGTGAGAGATGGACTGAAGGCCAATTAGGAGAGAAAATAGATGTTAAGAGATGCGGGGAGGGAGTGGGGGGAAGAGAGGTAGGATGACCAACAGTACTTTTCCAGGGTGACTGGAAATGCTGACATTTACAAAACATAGGGTATGCTGGCACAGTGGCCCATGCCTGTAGTCTCAGACTGGGAGGGCAAGGTGGAAGGATTGCATAAGGCCAATCCTAGGTAGGATGGTAGGACCCTGTCTCATAATAAAGAAAACATTGAGCTAGGTATGGCTTATGCCTGTAATCCCAGCACTTTGGGAGGCTGAGATGGGCAGATCATCTGAGGTTGGGAGTTTGAGGCCAGCCTGACCAACATGGAGAAACCCCATCTCTATTCAAAACACAGAATCAGCCAGGTGTGGTGCTGCATGCCTGTAATCCCAGCTACTTGGGAGGCTGAGGCAGGAGAATCGCTTGAATCCGGGAGGTGGAGATTGCAGGTTGCAGTCAGCTGAGATCGTGCCATTGCACTCCAGACTGGGCAGCAACAGCAAAACTCTGAAGAAAGTCGGGGGGGGGGGAGAGAGAGAGAGAGGGGGAGAGAGAGAGAGAGAGAAAGAGAAGGAAGGAAGGAAGGAAGGAAAGAAAGAAAGAAGGAGGGAAGAAAGGAAGGAAAGAAAGAATTGACTAGCGTGATGGGAGGCAGCATCAGGAGGATTGCTTGAGTTTGAGGCTGCAGTGAGCTATGATCATTCCACTGCATTCCATCCAGCCTGGGCAACAGAGGGAGACCCGTCTCTAAAAACAAACAAAAAACATATGGCATGCAGAAGGAGGAACATGTTTGGGTAGGAAGTATGAAGCTATTTGTCTTTGAATTCCTCCAGCATAACTTAGAACAGACAGGACAGACTAGTGCTCAGTGTATATTGATTTGAATTTGATTTTAGACACTTTTAGTTTGAGTTATCACTGGAACACGCAGGTGGATAGGTTTAGTAAACTATTGGAACTATGGGTCTAGGAGCTTAGGAGAACAATGTGAGCCTTCTTAAGTTGCTTTGTGAATCAATACATTAGTATGGGAATAAGAAAAGTAAACAGACAAAACCCCTGAAAATACTCAGCATATAAGGAGCAAGTAGAGAAAGATGAGCTAATGAAGCAAACAGAAAACAGGCAGCCAGAGAGGTGGGAGGTAAGAAAGTGTGTGTAAAGCAGGCGTCCCCAAACTTTTTACACAGGGGGCCAGTTCACTGTCCCTCAGACTGTTGGAGGGCCGCCACATACTGTGCTCCTCTCACTGACCACCAATGAAAGAGGTGCCCCTTCCTGAAGTGCGGCGGGGGTAGGAGGGGCGGCTAAATGGCCTCAGGGGGCCGCATGCGGTCGGCGGGCTGGGCGGTAGTTTGGGGGCGCCTGGTGGAAAGGAAACAAAGACACTTCAAGAAGGAAGAGGTTGCTGGAAGGGTCACGCTTCAGAGGTACCAGATGAAATGAGGACTGGTAAGTGTGCTTACATGGGATCTAACACTTTGTTTTCCCTGTTTCCCTGCCATATTGTTATTTTCCCTTTGCTACTCTGGCATGGTACTCCTAACAAAGCATTAGCATATAAGCATTTGCTGCAGGCCTTGTTTTCTAAGGAATTTTGGCTAAAACTTAAAGTCAAAGCAGTAATTGGCTATAAAAGTTCTAACTTCTAATTCCTATCCCTGTCAGTTCAAAATTTTAGTTTTTAGCAACTGAAAGCAGAGAAGAGGCTGGGCAAGGTGGCTCACACCTATAATCCCGGCACTTTTGGAGGCTGATGTGGGTGAATCACTTGAGGTCAGGAGTTGAGACCAGTCTGGCCAACATGGTGAAACACTGTCTCTACTAAATACACAAAAAGTAGCCAGGTGTAGTGGCACACACCTGTAATCCCAGCTACCGGGGAGGTTGAGGCAAGAGAATCGTTTGAACCCAGGAGGTGGAGTTTGCAGTGAGCTGAGATGGTGCCACTGCACTTCAGCCTGGGCAACAGAGTGAGACTATGTTTCAAAAAAAAAAAAGGAGAGAAGAAAACACAACCTCAGAAGCAAATGTGTCAAAAGCACATAAGGTGCTTGATGCATCCTGCTTCTCAGATCCAATTAGCATAATGCAATCAAAATGATGAAACTACCATATTGTGCTGTGAGCTACCAAGACGATCAAAATCCCCATCCAGTACACTTCGACAAAGATCAGAAGAGTTAACATAGACCAGAGGCAAGACAGTCAAGTGTACTACTCTTCTTGTCAAGTAATTCTTTTGCTTCTCCCAATTGATGGAGCTCTCTAACAGGGAGGGGCAAACTACAACCTCCAGGTCAAATATGACATTCCAACTGTTTCTATAAATAAAATTTTATTGGAACACACTCATGCTTACTTACATGTTGTATATTGCTGCTTTGACATAAAATCAGCTAAATTGAGTGGGTGCAAGAGAGATCAGATGGCAGGTAAAGCCTACAATATTTACTATCTTGCCTTTTAT
Organism: Saimiri boliviensis; assembly: GCF_048565385.1. NCBI lineage: Eukaryota > Metazoa > Chordata > Mammalia > Primates > Cebidae > Saimiri > Saimiri boliviensis. Next base: position 80,978,975 of record NC_133450.1, read on the forward strand.
AGGAAAAGTTAGCCAACCCATGATTGAGAATAAAGCATTTACCAAATCAACAGCCACATATCAAATACCAGAAGGTGTGTTGATTTTCTCTAATAAAGATATTACAGGAACTGTAACTGAGGCAATGACTCAGTTAACTTTATGGTAGGTAGTCTGTTGCCATCCTCTATTGTTTATCTGTGCTTTTAAAAATAAGTGAATTGAATGGGAATCTGGGCCCAGCACACTTCCGCTGCACAGTCTAGCTAATTAAATTGGAATATAAGTGGGAAGACCAGCCCTGGAAACTTTCTTTTTTTTTTGACAGGGTCTCATTCTGCTGCCCACACTGGGGTTCAGTGATGTAATCACAACTTAACAACAGCCTCAACTTCCTGGACTCAAGTGATTCTTCCACCTCAGCCTCCTGAGTAGCTGGGACCACAGGTGTGTGTTAGCAAACCTGGCTAATTTTTTAATTTTTGTAGAGATGGGGTCTCAAATCCCTGGGCTCAAGCAATCCTCTCACCTTGGCCTCCCAAAGTGCTAGATTTACAGCAGTGAGCCACAGCCCACTTTAAGTCTGACGTTGGTGCTAATCTCTGCAATTCCTCTTGGGATATGGTAATACTTCTGATTTAGTATCTTTTTTTTTTTTTTTTTGAGACTGAGTTTCACTCGTTGCCCAGGCTGGAGGGCAGTGGTGCAATCTTGGCTCACTTTAACCTCCCGGGTTCAAACGATTCTCCTGCCTCAGCCTCCCTAGTAGCTGAGATTACAGGCATGTGGCACCGCACTCAGCTAATTTTGTATTTTAGTAGGGATGGGGTTTCACCATGTTGGCCAGGCTGGTCTTGTCCTGATCTCAGGTAATCCACCCGCCTCGGCCTCTCAAAGTGCTGGGATCATAGGCGTGAGCCATCGTGCCCGGCCTGATTTAGTAACTTAACCAGGGGCAGGAGGTAGCCTGGGGGCTTCTATGTGGCCTTTCCTACCTTAAAGAAGTTTATTTCATAGTTCAGAAAAACCAAGTGACAATTTTCCTAGCTTTTAAGTGTATCTGTCTAAATTATACTTTCAGAAGCCAGCGACATAAACGTAAGGCCAGTTTGCAAAACCTCTGGATACACTGTAATATAATCTTCAGCCAGGGGGTCTACTCATCACCTGGACTCAGGAAACCACCAATCTAACTACAGAGCATAACATTTCAGGTTCCCTGATACTGGCTCTCAGAACATCTAGGTATTCTCCTTTACCCAGTGTAGTTGTCTTTGGAAAATGTCACTGGTCCTTTTAGAGATGGATTCTAAAAATATTAATGTATATCCTTATGGTAGTTTTGCAGTTTCCTTCTCAAGGGGACTCAGCCTCCCCTTCAATCAATGGGCTCTGGGTTTGTAAACTGACTTAGATTTGGAAATTAGCTGAGGGATAACAATGTTCCATTATAACGGCTGGTATCAGCCTTCTGCTTATCATTTCATGCATTTATTTTATAAATCAAATAATACCCTACATGGCTGTCCATCTGTCTCAACTCTAGTAATACTCAAATCTATTGATTGTTGTCAAAAATCTTTATGGGTCAAGGCACCTTGATTGTCATACTGGCATTGCTGCCCATTATGGTAATCGTATTTACCTTTGTTCTGTTAGTTGAGTGTTATTATTTTCTTTTTGCAAGACTTCCAAAGCTCTTACGAGCAGTCAGTCTATTCCCCATTCTGTATCATTATTATTGCTTCCATACTGATCAAATACAGCATCCACATAATATCCTAATTCCTTAACTTCTATCTGCAACTCATCCCAGTTAAGCTTTGGTAACTGTCATGCATGCCCCCACATGGAAGGGTTATTACTATCCTGCTTACCACCCAGAAAACAGTTCTGATTGCCTTTAGATAGGTGGGCTAGTCTCTAAAATCCCATCTTTAAGGGTCTGCTTTTGAAGACTGCTCCTGGCACTAGCATTTTTTGAACCTATCGTCTCAAGAAAACAGAGTTTAAAGCAAAGGTATGAACATTTTTATGACGAATGTTTTATTGACTGGTAAAATGGCAAGGAAGCATGAGGAGAAAAAAGAAGTGAGGTAGGGAAGATGTAAAAACAAAGAAATGTGCTACCAAGATGGCCATAGCTTCATTGCAAACAAAGATGTTTGCCTGGTCTTCCAGGGCATCTCCACAGGGTGCATATGAAGCCACTGCCTCTCCCAGGAGGAAAGGTGAACAATGCTGGCTTCTTTTTATCTCCTGTCTCTCAGTGGTCAAGGTTTGTCCTACCCTAGACATGAACTCTCCCACACTTCAGGGTTGTAGTACCCGTTCCTCTAGGTAGCTTCTTAGGAGGGCAGAGCCTCTGCAGTCCATTTTGCCCAATGTGCTTCAGTCTTTCCTCCTAGTCAGAACTACACGGGGGCCCCTCGGTGTGTGGGGGCAGGTTAGCAGCAGGGGCTGTGGCTGTGACTTTATGACTGTGAGACCTCGTAGCATTTTTGTGAGAATTTGGTCAAGTAATATCCAATGCCTGGCAGTCAGTAGGCACTCAGTAAATGTTAGCTATTATTATGAATAGTAATCAAGTTAATTTTGTGTGTGCGATTCTTACATGATATGGCTGGTAGGAGCATGTTCCCCACCCCTTCTAAGCCTTTGTTAAGCACCACTGTGCTCAGTCACACACTGACATAGCCAAATCTAAGCGACTCAACAGTACCAAGAGCTGTGGTCCACAGCAGCACAGGGCAGTCAGGCAGCAAACAGCTTTGTAGTCAATCCACAAGAATGACAACCACCATCTAGGCAGCAAATAATTATGCAATGGAATGCACTGCTTTTATAGAAATATGACTGGTGATAATGCCTTCCATTCTCTACCCTAAAACATTCTTTTAAATATTTAACTTGTCTCTGAAATCTACCAAGGAAATAAATTGATACTGATTTTTGTTCTATAAATCATAACGACATAGCTCAAAGATAGTTTGCCCATTCACAGAGTCATACATTTGCTTCTGAAACCATCAATACAGGAATCCTCAACTGTCAAGTGTCTGAAGAACATATTTTCTGTGGGAAATTCATGACATTGCCCTCTGAGTTTGGTTAATCATAAATAAATATTCTTCATTTGATGAATAATTCAAATCTGAGTCTTGTTGCCATGGAAAACAAGGCTCTCTCTTCCCATTTTTCTTTATCAGGCACTCAATGCCACAGTCATAATGTTTACTTCCCTTCAGGGAACAACAGCTCTTGACAAGTGGAAATATGACTTCAGCAAAAAAAAACTCCACTCTGTATTTGTTAAACTGCTTCAATATTATGTTTTGATTCCTGCTTTGAATTTATGGAAAGGATTTTTAAGTCAAAGGAAATCTACTGATGAATGTGAGAGGCATGAACCTTGAGACAGCGACAAAGCACATTTTGGGCTTTAAAGAAACACACCATTTACTTGTCTAGAAGCAAGAGCTGAGTTTTAAAAAATAGAAACTGATATCTAATAAAAATATTAGCAGTAACATATATTTAGGTAATTTTGAATCAATTTCCTAAACTGTGCTTTCCTGTTGATGACAGATGTTTATCATGAGTGTCTGGCAATTGCATTGAAACTATTTGATGACCTGTCTGGGTGTGGTGGCCTTGGGAAGCCGAGACAGGTAGATCACTTGAGCTCAGGAGTTCAAGACCAGCCTGGGCAACAAGGTGGAACTCTGCCTCTACGAAAATTACAAAAATTGGCCAGGCATGGTGGCGTGCACTTGTGGTCCCAGCTACTCAGGAGGCTGAGGGAGGAGGATCACTTGAGCCCGGAAGATGGAGGTTGCAGTGAACCAGGATCATGCCACTGCACTCCAGCCTGGGTGACAGAGTGAGATCCCATCTCAAAAAAAAAAAAAAAAAGAAACTATTTAATGACCTAGTTGCTCCCATTCCTGGATTTACATCACTCCCATTACCTGACAACAGATTTGGCTTCATCAGTTCTGATATTTGGTCTTATACCATAAACATGGCATGGAGCTTCCTGTCTGAATCCCTCAGGCCACCCTCATCAACCACCAGCTGGACCCAACCCATTCCCTAACCCCACCCCTGAGCCTACCTCTGGCCTCTAGGAGTCAGACATACACAGGACATGGAGCCAGGTGCCACTGAAAAGAAACATAAGAAATTTATGATAGAGATAAGGAGAAACTATTTGCTTTAGTCTGCACAGGCTACTAGGATAAAAACACCTTTGACTAGGTGTCTTTTAAACAAAAGAAATTCATTTCTCACAGTTCTGGAGATAGGAAGTCCAAGATTAAGGCACTAGAAGATTTGGTGTTTGATGAGGGCCAGTTCCTCTTCATGATCTCACAGCCATCATCTTACTGTAACCTCACATGGCAGAAGGGGCAAGGGACCTTTCTCAGGCTTTTTTTTTTTTTTTTTTTTTTTTTTTTTTTTTTTTTGAGACGGAGTTTCGCTCTTGTTACCCAGGCTGGAGTGCAATGGCGCGATCTCGGCTCACCGCAACCTCCGCCTCCTGGGTTCAGGCAATTCTCCTGCCTCAGCCTCCTGAGTAGCTGGGATTACAGGCACGCGCCACCATGCCCAGCTAATTTTTTGTATTTTTAGTAGAGACGGGGTTTCACCATGTTGACCAGGATGGTCTCGATCTCTTGACCTCGTGATCCACCCGCCTCGGCCTCCCAAAGTGCTGGGATTACAGGCTTGAGCCACCGCGCCCGGCCAGGCCTTTTTAATAAAAGCACTAATTCCATTCATGATGGCTTCATCCTCATGACCTAATCCCTTTCCTAAGAGCTCCACCCTCTTGTTCCGCCTCCTAGTATCTCCCCGGGAAGTAGAATTTCAACATGTGAATTTCAGGACACACCAACGTTCACGGCGAGACCCTATCTCTACAATCATAAAAAAATTAGCACATGCCTGTGGTCCCAGCAACTCAGGAGGCTGAGGCAGGAGGAATGCTTGAGCCTGGGACGTGGAAGCTGCAGTGAGCCCAAATAGTGCCACTGCATTCCAGCCTAGGCAACAGAGCCAGAACCTGCCACAAACAAATAAGTAAATAAAATGAATGAGACAGCTTTAGAAGTACTGGCCTAGAAACATGTCCATACACATTAAGCAACAAGGGCAGGTTGTAAACAACAGGCACCAGAGAGGCTTTACGGTGTACTTTAAACAACAGACCTCCCATTCGGTGACGCAACCTGACTCCCTCCTCTCCTCAACCCCGCGGTCTCCTTTCCTCACTACTCCTCCCCTAATACAGCGCCTTTCCATGATCTTCCGTCTTTTTCTCTCAGGTTCAGCTCTTCCCTCAGCGTCCCGGATCAGAGCCCGGGTAAACTAGTTGTGGACGGAATGCGCTTGCGCTGCGGAACCTCCCAGAACGCGAAGTGGGCGTGTTTCCCCGCCCCCAGGGCGGAGCCCGAGAGTGGTTGGTCCCAGTTAGGGGCCTCCCAGGATTGACTGTGCCTTCCACCCAACCCAAGCGGTCCAACTCGCTTAGATCACTTCCGGCCTCGCCCGGAAGCGCCTCTCGCCCTGTGGTGTGTTTTGAGGACTCTTGTCAGCTGTTGTTTTTCTTGTTCCCTCCTGCTTTTGACAGTGTTCTGCAGACACTGGTGCTAAGGTTGGCATGCTTCCCGCATTTACAGCGAAGCCCTCTAAGAGGGAGGGTTTAGGCCAGATTTGCTTTAAATAAGAACCTGAGAATTAAAAACCGAATTAAAAAGTTGGCCTCCGCCCTGGAGGAAGATAAAGAGCCCTCTCCATCTCTGATGCTTCCTTGTGTGAACCGAATTTCATACATTACTCAACAAATCGATACCCGTGAACTCAGGTACCTTAATAGTAGTAATAACATTATTATTACTATAATTTATAATAGTATTACTATAGTATTATAGTAAGTATAGTAATAGCTATTAGTAGCAGCTAGTAGTAATAACTAACCTTACATTAGACTCGCAGCGAGCAGTCAGTTTTGATCCCTGCTGTGGTTTGATTGCCGCCTCGGAAACTCATGTTGAAACTTAATCCCCAGTGTGGCAATATTGAGAACTGGGGTCTTGAAGAGATGATTGGGTCATGAGGGCTCTGCAGTCCCGAATGGACCAATCCATTCGTGGGTTAATGGGTTATCACGCAGAGAGATTGGTGGGTTTATAAGAGGATACCTGAGCTAGCACACTGAGCCCCCTCACCATGTGATGCCCTACACTGCCCCTCACTCTGCAGAGTCCCTACTGGCAAGATGCTGTCACCGGGTGCGGCCTCTTGACCTTGGACTTCTCAGCCTCCTTAACGGTAAGAAATAAATTCCTTTTCTTTATAATACTATTACTATAATATTATTCTTCATAAATTACCTAATTTTATATATTCTGTTATAAGCAACAGAAAACAGATAAGCCCCTTACAACAATGTCACTATCTTTACCCCTAAGGTGGGTCCCACTATCCTTATTTTATAGATGAGGATGCCAAGGCACAGAGATGTTAAGGAACTTGTCCAAGATCACCTTAGTGATAACTGGCAGAGCTTGAATGAGAATTCAAGCAATCTGGGCTCATGTCCAATAGCACCAACCATTGCATTCTGCTTCCTCTCAGAAATAAACCAGGCATAGAGTAAAATTCATCTGTAGTTCAAGAAACAATTTATTGAAGCTTTCTTTTTCAGTCAAGTTTGGCCAAACACGGGAGAGAGGATAGGAATGGAGACTGAGAAGACGACCAAGTGGTTCTGAGCTCAGAGAATTGGGAAATTGAAGGAGGTAGATTAGCTAAGGGAACATACAAGTACCTGAAACCTAAAAAAAATTTTTTTTGAGGTAAAATTCACATAACATAAACTTAGCCATTTTGAAGTGAACAATTCAGTGACAGAACATTCGCAATGTTGCACAACCACCGCCTCTATCTAGTTCCGAAACATTCCCGTCACCCCAAAGGAAAACCCCAAACTCGTTAAGGAGTTACTCTCTAATCCCTTCTCCCCCGGTCCCTGGCAACCGCCAGTCTCCATTCTGTCTCTATGGATTTATATATTCTAAATATTTCATATAAATGGAATCATACAATAATAAGCCTTTTGTATCTGGCTTCTTTAATTTAGCATGTTTTCAGGGTTCTACATAGCATAAATCAGTACTTCATTTTTTTAATGAGTGAATAAAATTCCATTGTGTGTACATAACACAGTTTATCTATTGATGGACATTTACACTGTTTCCAATTTTTGGCTGTTGTGAATAGTGCTACTGTGAACATGCATGTACATGTACTTGTTTGAGAACTTAGTTTCAATTCTTTTGAATATATATGTAGGAGTGGAGTTATGGGGTTATATGGTAATTCTGTATTTAACTTTTTGAGGAACTATATCCTTTTGAATCCCTTCCTGAAGTCTATAATATTGATATAATAAATAATATTAAATATAATAAATATTTTGAATCAGACTTTCTCAGTCTCAGCACTGTTGACATTTGGGACCAGAGAATTCTTTGTTGTGGGAGGGCTGACCTTTGGTTATAGGAATTTTAGCAGCAATATTGGCCTCTACTCACTAGATGTCAGTAGCATCCTCCCGCTTAAATCACCATTAATGTCCGGAGACATTGTCAGATACCCTCTGAAAAGCAAAATTGGCCCCCTTCCCACTGAAAATTACTGTTTTAAAGGATTCCCCATAAACTTGGAGCAAATGTGGCTAGCACTAAAGCAGAATACTAAAACAAAGTAATGACCTTTAAGAAATGCATATTCCTTAGAAGTCTTCCTGAGTATACAGGAAGTATTTTTTGTTTACTATGTAATGGTGTTTAGAAGTTTTTAGATTTACAAATGTTTGACAACCAGAAAGGTCTTATCATTAAATATTCATATACCTTTCAAATGTAACATCAGTAATAAAAATCCGGCTCATCCACAACGCCAAGAAATAGAGCTTCTCCCCCATCCCAGGCACATTACATACTAAATCACATTTATAGCATACTGCATCACATATTTTTAAGATGGCAACTAGGAGCAAGATTTATAAGATTTTTTTGATATCGTAATATTTATTTTTTTAAATAAAATTTCAGGCAGGGCCCATGAGGAATGTCATTTTTTTTGGTCTAGCCAAATAATGGAAAAACAAAAGCTACTTTTCATTATTGGGATACAGCGAACCAGAATGAATCTTTTACATTTCCTGTTGAAGATCTTGGTGAGATAGTTGTGGGAAACTGGAGTATGTAAACACCTTTGCTGTCACAAAGCTGTTAAGATCAAAACTGTTACGGAAATGGATCGAGCAGCCTTAGGCACAGATGGTATTGTTGTAGAATCCACAGCAGTTAGTAAGGGCCATGGCACTGAACTCCTTGTCTTCCCAGAGACCAGAAAAAGAAGGAGCGTTGGTGCCATTCAGAGAAGTACTGCAAAGAACATCCAGAGAGGTACATATTGGGTCAGATAGGAACAAAGCAACAAAATATAGCAATAAGTTATATTAAGCAGCTGAAAACAAACAAACAAAAAAAACCTGTAAATGGATCTGTCAGCCGTGACCAAATAAACAAAACCCAATTACATTTCTTTTCTCATTCATTCCCAAGATAATACTAGCAAGAAACGCTAAACTATGTGTCTGCTCCTTTTCCCAATTCCTAACCACAGTCCATTTGGAAATTTACAGATACCCCTGAGTCAGAGTGTATGGCTTATAATGATTTAGTATTGAATTTATTCTAAAAAGTAACGTGGTATTCCAAGGCCACCTTCCTCTTGAAAATAGCTTACACTTAATTAGTATAAATTAATTGGACAAAAACATTACGTCTTTCATATTCTAGATGCTAATGATCTTTAGTATGTGACTTTAGAAATCCACCAAAATGCCATAAGAACGTAAGAATCAGGCAACATGATGAATGCCCATCTTTACAAAAAGTAAAATTAGCCAGGCATGGTGATGTGTACCTGCCCTGTAGTCCCAGCTACTTGGGAGGCTGAATTGGGAGGATTGCTTGAGCCTGGGCCAAGATTGTGCCACTGGACTCCAGCCTGGGCAACAGAGCAAGATTGTGTCTCAAACAAACAAAAAGAATCAAACTATGCCAGAGCAATGATGACTCCAGCTCATAACTCATCTTTTTTTTTGTTTTGAGATGGAGTCTCACTCTGTCACCCAGGCTGGAGTGTGATGGCACAATCTCAGCTCGTTGCAGCCTCCACCTCCCAGGTTCAAGCAATTCTCCTGCCTCAGCCTCCCAAGTAGCTGAGATTATAGGTGCCCGCCACTATGCCCAGCTAATTTTTGTATTTTTATTAAAGACGAGGTTTCACCATGTTGGTCAGGTTGGTCTTGAACTGCTGATCTCAGGCGATCCCCCCACCTCGGCCTCCTAAAGTGCTGGGATTACAGGCATGAGCCACCACACCCAGCCATAACTCATCTTTAATAGTGCATCAAAAGAATTTTTTAAAAAATATGTTGGTTGCCTTCTCTGATGATAACCTCCAAACACAGGAGGGGCACCATTCATTAACTTGGCCCAGTAACCTGTTAAGCAACTAGTACCTGAATATCTACCTATATGGTGAACAGATCACTTAATAACTTCCAAATGTTTGTTTGTTTGAGACAGGGTCTCATTCTGTCACCCAGACTGGACTGCAGTGGCGTGGATCATAGCTCATTGCACCCTCTAACTCCTGGGCTCAAGTGATCCTGCCACCTCAGCCTTCCATGTAGCTGGGACTACCGACACACACCACCATGCCAGGCTAGTTTTTTTGTTTTTTGGTTTTTTTTTTTTTAGTAGAGATGTGGTTTCACCATGTTGCCCAGGCTGGTCTTGAACTCTTGAGCTTAAGTAATCCTCCTGCCGTGGCCTCCCAAAGTGCTGGGATTATAGGTGTGAGCCACTGTGTCTGGCCCATAACTTTAAAATGTATCTCCAGCTCTGATTTCTCTCTGGCAGCCCAGACCTGAGGTGGTTTTTCAGTACCTTCATAGGGTGGTCCTGCAAATACCTCCAAGTTAACACATCAAAAACTGAATTAAGCCTGGGCATGGTGGCTCAGGCCTGTAATCCCAGCATTTTGGGAGCACAAGATAGGATGATCATTTGAGGCCAGGAGTTCAAGACCAGCCCAAGCAGCAAGTGAGACCCCATCTCAATAAAAAAATATATACAAAATGAAAACCGAACCAAGCCATAATCCTCTCTCTTTTACTCCCATTCCTGAAACTAGTCCTCCTCTGTGAATGAAGGGCACTCCTTAGACCCACTTGCTCATGCCAGAAAAAAGATAGTCATTTGAGACTCCTTCCTCTTCCCCACCCCACCTCTTCCTCCTATCTAGCCAATGACCAATCCTATTAATTCTACTGGATCTAGTGTATCCAACTTCACAACCACTTAGTATCAATTCTTACTGTCTCTCACTAGGACTATTATAGCAGGCTATTTTTTGGACTCCCTGTCATCCAAATGACTACCAGAATGATATTTTGAAACAGCATAGTTGATCATGCCAGTGTTCAGAATTCAGCAGGTCAAAACCTAAATTCTTTCGTATTTCATAAAAGGCTTCTTATAATCTCTCAGCCTTTTTTCCCACAACTCTCTTCACTAACCCATATATTACCACCAATACATACACACATTTGATTTGAAGGCACCAAACATTCTAGTTCCTCAAATCCTTCCTTTCATGTGTTCCAAAACTAGTTCTTTTAGATGAATGATATATCCTCTTATTTTCATATTCTAGATTTTGGTAAACAAGTTCATTTTTACACTACCTGTATTCATCATGATTTTATCAATTCAACTTTATCCTCTCAGTCTTCATTTTTGTCTGAAGAAATCTATAACATTTTAGCCACTTATAACCATTGCTAAGTCTTTACCTATAACCTTTCTGTATTCCAGTCACAATAAGTAGAGTAATTTCTTTTTTTAAAGTTAATATAAAATAGAGACACAGTCTCGCTATGTTGCCCAGGCTTGTCTTGAACTCCTGGGTTCACGCAATACTCCTGCTTCGGCCTCCCAGAGTGTGGGGTTGGATGTGTAAGCCACCATGCCCAGCCAGTAGAGTAATTTCTTATCAGGGAAATAATTCTTCTTTTCTTTACTTCTTCCCTTGCTTCTCTGCTTCTCAGTAGCCCACCAATAGAGTTAAACCCTGTCACTGGAGCATACTAAGCTAATAATGAAGATGCACCCTATAAGAGAAAAGAACACTGATCTAGGCCATTACCAGTACCCACAGCCCTTCTCATACACTATTCAATCTCAACAGGATTACCCTGGAGACCTGAGAACCATGGGTAAGAAAAGGGAATGGGCTTCTGGTACTCACCTCTGAAAGAGCTCTCTGCAGCACATGTAGGTCTCATAGGTTCTATTGGTGAAACTTGTGTTTAGGAAGGAGACGCAGTCAGGTTCCCTGGGGATATAGAGGATTCCTGGATAAAGCAGACAGAGATACCAGGGGAAAGATTTGACACATGCTTCTCTTCATTCTTTCTGTATGAATTGAGGAAACTTGATTAGGTGCCTTTGCCATGTTTCTGTGGAATGGATGGATAAATCAATATTCCCAAAGACATCCTGTCATGATCTAGGGAAGTGATCTCTGCTGCCCCTGTTCTCAAGGACAATTCCACCTTCCTCATATTATTCCTCCAACCATCACCCGCATGCAGCAGCATCTCCATCAGAGCTGAGGCACCTACCTGCCACACAGGCACTGATAAGGGATACACAGGCCCCTGTGAAGAGGGCTCTGACCACAACCTTGGACAAGTCACTCTTCCGGTGAGGTACTATTGATGCTGTAGACAATAAAATAAAATAATTTCAGCTTTTTCCCACCAGGCAATCAGGTAAATCCCATGAGTCCCGACTTAGAAGAAAGCAGAGGAACAAAACACAGCTGATGAAGAGCATCCTTATTACCATCCACCTGAGACTGGCCAGTGTTGCCCTAAGAAATGTGTGTATACATTAGTTCTGAGGGATCACTAACTTAGACCTTCCTCAGATCAAGGATTGAGTGTCTGACCCTCATTTTAATGGTTCTGTGAACATACCCAAGACATATCTGGATCAAGCAAGGCTCTGGGTTGATCTAGACAGGTACAAATGCCTGGCGTTCGCCGCTTGAGATATGCACTCTTAAGCCTGGACCAGAATTACATGGGCTATTTTGAGACACAGGGCTAAGGAATGCAACACTCACCTAAGACTTAGTCACACAATGCATATCCCACTACTAGATGGCAATCTCATAGTCAGACAGTAATCAGGCATCAAGACTACAACAATGTAGACAGGTGTTTAACAGAAGGGGAAAAGGTAAATTGGAAGGGAATTATTTCCCCCTTAAATTAAATTGGCTACCAAATACATGACTTAAATGACTACCTCAGAATATAATTGCCTTTAAAAAGGGACACACTGAGCTATATTTATTATAATCTATTCCAAAATTCCTTCCTTTCTTCCTTCCTTCCTTCCGTCCTTCCTTCCATCCTTCCTTCCTTTCTTTCCTTACCTTTTTTTCTTTATACAGGACCTCCCCCTGCTGCCACCCATGCCAGAGTGCAATGTTATGATCACTGCTTACTGTAGCCTCTATTTGGGTTCAAGCAGTCCTCCCACCTCAGCCTCCTGGGTAGCTAGTACTACAGGCATATGTGCAAACATGCCCAGCTAATTTTTAAATTATTTGTAGAGACAGAATCTCACTATGTTGGCCCCAGGCTGCTCTCAAACTCCTATAGCAAGCAATTCTCCTGCAATGGCCTTCAAGTGTTGGGATTATAGGTGTGAACCACCACATCCAGCCTAAGATCCATTTCTAACTTGTATCTTCCAAACTTGGGATCTGCTAGTCATCCCTGTGCCCCTGCACTCAAGGACAATTCCACTTTCCTCATATTATTCCTCTGCCCGTCACCCGCATGCAGCAGTATCTCTAACAGTCTAAACAGATCTGTGTCTGCTTCAAAAACCTACTCCTTTAACATTTGTACTTGAAGATTTAAATCCAACACTTTATACTACTCTCCCTTACTCTGTATCTGCCTTATGTGCCTGCTGCTTTTATTTGTTGTAATTTCTTGTGCTTCCATTGAGGACAACTAATGAGCAGCCTAATTTCAAAAAGTGTCTTCACTACTGAATAAAATATGAGGCCAGGTGCAGTGGCTCACACCCGTAATCCCAACATTTTTGGAGACCACAGTGGCAGATCACTTGAGTTCAAGACCAGCTTGGCCAACATGGTGAAACTGTTTCTTCTAAAAATACGAAAAAAAAAAAAAAATTAATGGGCTTGGTGGCACACACTTGTAATTTCAGCTGCTTAGGAGGCTGAGGCGTGAGATTCGCTTGGACCCAGGAGGTGGAGGTTGAAATGAGTCGAGATCACACCACTGCACTCTAGCCTGGGCAACAGAATGAGACTCTGTCAAAAAGGAAAGAAAAAAAGAGAGAGAGAGAGAAAGAGAGGCAGAGGGGAGGGAGGGAGGAAGAGAGATCTTATATATGCTCTATTCCAATGTAATGGCAAAATAGAAATAATATCATTATGTTTTCTTCCTCATAGAGAAAATGAAAATAAAATTAGCCTTTGAGGCCTTCAAATCAAAAGGAAAAAAAGTAACAATTTGAGATTAGGGCTCTGTGCGTAGCCAGGTAGCATGACTGCCAATTAGGTCCAAGTCAATTACAATCTAAGAAATGGGTCCATTTCACATCAGCTTCCTTATCTGATCCCAACTTGTACTGAAGCACTAAGACTACCCGCTACAGAAGCTGGGCTCTGGCTGTCTTACTGGGGAGCTGGGAAAATGGATGAACTCACTCAAGCCTCCTAGTGTGATTCCTATGGAACTAAGATTGGCAAATCCACAGAGTGAAAATGTTGTAATGATTTCAGCTCTCACCTGGGGAAAACAAAAATAAATAACCAAATAAATTCAGTCCCATGTATGCAGTCTTATAATCAAAATAGAACTTCCAGAGTACAGAGAGCCCCCAGTCTTTCCCATGGTTTCCCAAGGAACATAAAAGGATGCTCAGAAAATAACTGGTTCCCTGAGTTACTATAGGGAAAATGACATGGAAACCACCATGGGCCTCATTGCCCAACGCTGTTCTTGTTGAAGGCTATGAATAAGGAGAAGGCCTGGGAATGAGAAGGACTGTGAAGGAAGAGGAGAGAGAAAAAGAAAGAGATATAGGATATTAATTTGGAGCAGTTTAAACTTAAAATGAAGAAGGAGACCATAGACCATCAAAAGACAGTGTCTGCCCTGGACTGCCCCAGCTGTAAAGACCTAGCAATTAATTATAGAGAGAAGTTGGGTCAGAGTTGGGACAGTGGTTGGCGGGTATGGCAGGTAATAGCATGCAACCCTATAATAGCTCAGGCGCTGCAGATGAGCCTGCTAGGTATACTCTTTTGTTTGCTTTGTAATTAGGCCTGCGACCCTGGAAAGGTATCTGTGGGTCTACAACATACCTGTGTGGCACTTTCTGTCTACCCTCAGATAATCATGGCTGAGACCTCACAGTGTTTATGCTTTTTGGATTGTCACTTACAGAAATCCACTGTTTCTCTCCCTCAATCCACTCTTCCACTCCAGAGAGACGTTTGTTCTTATATTGAGACAGTTGCTGATAGGCCACAAACTCATTTGTGAAGAACTTGATTCCCACCAGCTCAGCCACCATTGGACAATCTGTCCACTCTACACCCATCATGAAAACCATGGGCCTTAGAATATAGGAGCAGATGACCTGAGTGAAAGAGAGAGATCCTAGGAAAAAGAAGGACTAATAACAAAGGTCAGGTGCCAAGGACCTTCCCTGGAGCCTTGGCCCAATCTCCTCCACCCTTCTATTCATGCTCTCTCTTAGCTTACTGTGGGTCAGGAGGACATGCATGGTTGAAGGGCTACCTAACCACATCCCAGAGAGAGCCCAACAAATATAATCATTTACCTGGAAAGTGAGCCCCTGTATGTCCACCAATTCCCCCAGCCAGGAGAGGGCAGCATTGATGAAGGCTAGCACAGCCAAAAAGGCAACCAGGTTGGCTGCTACATTAGCAGCAAGACCTATGGCATCTGTGGCTCCATTGCTTGCAGCTTCCAGGACATTCCTCTCCTTCCTGTGATTATTGGGCAGAGGGAAAGAGTAGGGTATCTAGAGTAGTCTCAGCCCCTCAGAGAAAAGAGATCCTACTCTCCTTCTTGTACGGGAGGAGGGTGCAAGGCCAGTGTAGAAGGTGACAGGAGTTCCTCAGTGACACTATTAGTGGAAATTACTCTGAAGCTGTATCAGATATAATTGTCATATAATTGCACTGATGGCAAGGATAGAGAGCTAGTGGCATACAGAAGCTAGTGCCAGGTGGGAGGGTTAAATGAAGAAAACCAGCATAATTAGCAAGCAGCAGAGATAGGCAAGAAGGAATATGGAATCGCATTATTCCCCCTCAGGGAGATGTGAAGTCTCTACCACCACAGTGCCACTCTTAACTGCAGCTCACCATCTCCCAAAGCATTTTTGCCTCCTTGGACTCACCCACGGGGCAGTTTTACCCCTTCCTCACTCTTGAACTTGGACTCCTCCACTTCTGGATACGCCAGTTTTGACAAGGCAAGAGCACAAGGGGCAGCCATCACAGAGGCAGAAATCAGGGATGATGCATCAACCTGTAAGGCCAGACTTAGGCATCAGTGTTTCTATTAAACCCAACTCAAGCTCACCCAGGAGTGATCAAGCAGACTGTACCTACCCCAAAGGATATGAAGGCTCCCAACACAGTGCCAGAAATGGTGGCAAACCCTCCGGTCATCACCGCATGGATTTCAGAGAGTGTCATGTCCGCAAGGTAGGGACGGATGAGCAGAGGTGCCTCTGTCTACCAACAGGGAGAAAATAGATTCCACGAAGGTGCAACTCCCCACACCAGAGTGCCCACCCCAGCCCCAGGGGCTGGACCCACTAGACACACGTCCATCCAGTGTGAGCACTGTTCAGTGAGGTACAGCTTTACTTAGTGAGCACAGAGCCCTGCTATCAGGCCCATCCAACATCTGCCTTACTTCTTCTAGCACCCAATCATGTCCTGGCTGGCACAGTTCTCACCTGTTTCCATATATGTCTGTCTCATCTATCGACATGTTAAAATGTTACAGAAGGCTGGGCATGGTGGCTCACACCTGTAATCCAGCACTTTGGGTGGCTGAGGCGGGCAGATCACACGGTCAAGAGATTGAGACCATCCTGGCCAATATGGAGAAACCCCGCCTCTACTAAAAACAGAAAAATTAGCTGGGTGTGGTGGCGTGCACCTGTAGTTCCAGCTACTCAGGAGGCTGAGGCAGGAGAATCGCTTGAACCTGGGAGGCAGAGGCTGCAGTGAGCTGAGATTGCACTATTGCATTCCAGCCTGGTGACAGATTGAGACGCCGTCTCAAAAACACAAAAGTTATAGAAGAGAAATGGTATATTTTATTTATATATTCTCAGTATCTAAAACCACACACTTACGGAACTTATGGAATGCGATGCACTTAATGAGAATATATTAGATACTTAAACAGTACTCATTAAATGAAATGCATATAGATGATCCACACCCCCTGCTTATGAAATAAGCAAAAGAAATAATGTTTGTGATAATGTTATGAAATTGTGAAGACCCAACTATGTAAGCCATATCTAGCGCTGACTTAAGATAATGGTATCTATTATTTCACAAATGCCAACTATGTGCATAACACTATATTAGATGCTAAGGACATTAATATGAATAGGCAAAGTCCCTACTCTTAGAAGCTTATAGTCTCACAGGAAACAAGGCTGATTATGTATAATTTCAGCAAAATGTGGAATGCTATGGTAAAGTACCTGGAAGTACTCTGAGAACATTTCAGAAGCAGCCTAGAGCCTTGGGAGAGAAAGACCTCAGTACTAACTCCCTGTAAATGTGACAAGTCATTGTCTCCAACACTGAACTGGTCAGTCAGTAACACATATGGAGCACCTACTCCATACAGATGAGTTTACCAAGCAAGTATTATGTGGAAGAGGCCTTGGCCTTAGCCATGAGCAAGACAAGTGATTTTTTTCTTCCTTAGAGACCTTGGAAACCAAGCACCGCAGGGAGTCACAGGGAGAAACCAGAATGAGGACCAAACACCCTTTATAGCCTCTGAAGAGGGATATGAGTTGGACCAGAACATTCCCTACATTCCTGTGTAGGAAGTGGTGGTTAGAAGTGGTGAAGGCGGCCAGGTGTGGTGACTCAGGCCTGTAATCCCAGCACTTTGGGAAGCTGAGGCAGGTGGATCACCTGAGGTCACGAGTTCAAGACCAGCCTGATCAACATGGAGAAACCCCGTCTCTACTAAAAATACAAAAATTAGCCAGGCGTGGTGGCGCATGCCTGTAACCCCAGCTACTTGGAAGGCTGAGGCAGGAGAATCACTTGAACCTGGGAGGCAGAGGTTGCAGTGAGTCAAGATTGGGCCTGCATTCCAGCTTGGGCAATGGGAGCAAAACTTGCCCCGCCCCCCCACCCCCACAAAAAAAAAGAAGTGATGAAGGCTATCTCTCCAGATTAAGTATTCCCAGGAAAGTATGATTAGGCACAAAGGGTGAATGCAATGAGCAGAGTCTTCTTTTAGCTTCTCAATTCTTTCTCATCTGAGATTGGCTGCCCCACAGTCTTCATTTATTTGACTTTTCACAAGGAAAGCATACTCTTGTTTTGTGCCAAATTATCAGTTTCTTAGAAGATCAAAAAGCCTCAAGGTGCTTACCATACCCACAAAGATGTTTCCTGCCACAGCCAGGGTCTCTGTGGCGGTGGTGCCCATAGTGATTTGCAAAAACCAGGCGACCTAGAAGAATACAGACACCTAAACCATTAATGTTAGCAGGAATCTTGGAGACCATCATGCAAAACCTCTCCTCTTCTGTTTTACTGATAAGGAAACTGAGCCTAGAGAAGTAGTGCAGCAAGCCCAGGCCAAAAACCAACTTACGAACAGAGCCTTAACCAGAACTCAGGACTCATGGCCTTTAGAACAAGTACATTAAAACTCAGTATGAAAGGCAGTCCAGCTCATCTTCTCTCTCTGCTCGGCCCTCAGCCTACCTAAGGTCTGGGCTGACCGTTTGCTATCAGGCATTCCTGAGAGGGTCTGCCTTTTCCCATTGTTTCTAACACTGTAAAGCCTGGCTATAGGCATTTTTCCAAAGCTGAGAGATGACAAGAGGAAGGCCCGTCTCCCGACTGGTGTAGGAAAATGACTCACCTTTTGAACTACCCATTGTACAAGGCCCAGGTAGTAGAGAATGGACATCACACATCCAAAGAAAATGATAATTGGTAAGGTCTGTAATGAGAATGGTGAGTAGGTGGTGACGTGTTACATTGCATACTCTGTGTAGACCATAAATGGACTGTGTTTTAGGCTTCTAAGTTAAGCACTTAGCATTCCAAGGGTATCTCATACAGTGTAGGTATTTAGTACCTACACAAGCTAACTAGGAATATATTTAAAATATGTTAAATCCATTGCCCCATCAGTACTAAACCACAAACTGTTTTCTGAGCCTTTTCCCCTAATTTCCATTTCATCCAATGTTAGGGTGGCAGTGACCAAAGGGAAAGAGATGGATGCTGTTTCCTTTACTGATGGAGTTAAACCCTCTTCTTAGGGTCAAATTGGTATACTGGGGGGCTGATACCTTGGATACACACTTTCAGCCTCTGCTTTACTCCTCTACCCCTCCATAGACTGTCATTTCTGCCTATAAAACAGTTATCACCTGAAAAGCAAAGACATCCTTCACCAGCATATCCCCAAAGACAAAACTGGAGCCAGCAACAGTGTAATTCAGGAAAATCTGAAGGGAAAATAAAAGAAAAAGAGAAGACTGAAACCCAAAAGGACACATGGGAAGATGAGACCAGCCCCGTTTGTTCTGAATACTTACTGTTGTTGTACTTACTGGGCTGGCCTCCCTTTGACAGCCCAGGGGCAGGCTATTATATGACCCCATGAGCTCTTTATTCATATTTTTAGTTGTATCCTAGTATACTCTTTCCTTTCCCAACCAGATCTCCCACCACATCATTCACAAGGTACAGCTGAATCTTCTCATGCTCCCCTCAAATCTCCTTTCTCTAGGGTTCTAAAAGAGAAAAGCCCTCACATTTAATTTCTCATACCTGAACCTGCTCTCCCAGCCACTTAAATGCATTATATCCAAGATCAGTTCTGATGACCAAGATCCCAAAGACAAACTGAAGACCTAGGCCCCAAAACACTGCCCTCCAGGATACCTAGGATCAATAAGAAAATTATTCCAATGTGAGTTCTACTTGTCCATTACGTGGTTGGAATTTTAAACATGTATTCTGGGTGGAACCAACCTAGAATGTTAACAGTAAGTCTAAGGTCACATGGTGTAGGAAGCAGGGGCAATGGTAGGGAGAAACAGGGCAGTAATATATAAAAAGCCACATATGCCCATAAGATTTTTAAAAAATGTGTCTGGAGGTTAGATGACATATATGTATGCATACATACATACAAATAAAAGTGTCATAAACCATTATTTTAATAGTACTAAGTGCAATGCAAACTGATTTTCTACTGTATTCTATTTTCTTTCCTTCCTTATTTTTTTTCTTTTGTCCTTTCTTTAACATTGGCCTAGTTCCACAAAATTGATATGAAGATTAATTAATGGATCACAATCTACAGTTTGAAAATAAGTGGTCTAGGGCCTCTGAGAATTTTTTAAACTTAGGAACAAAATTGTCCAAGAGGTAAATTCTAGGGGTGGTTATGAACTTAGTTCTATGCCCTTGTAATTAATACTTGATGCATATGCTTTATGATTAGCACTTGGCCCTTAGCCATGTATTGCTATACCCAACCCAAATACCCAAAACTCACTGCACTGTGGTGTTTGGAGCAGGCAAAGAGGATGAGGATGAACATGCAGATTCCTGCGAAGGAGATGAGCTGCTCTGGCCTTTGGGCTGTGTCTAGAGCCAGCCACAGTATAAGGCCAACCAAGGAGACTCCTGCAAACACCCTAAAGAAGGAATGCCGGGACCACATCATCAACTCAGTGACTCAAAAACAACATATAGAGAGTCTGAAAGTTATTTTCTCATTCCTGGCCTGTAATCAAAGGCCATGTGCATGCCGTTGTTAGAGCTGTGGCTGCTGTCAAATCCAGTTCAGAATATATACAACTCTAAGTCTTCTCTTTAAACTCTAGGGAATTTTAAAAGGCACAAGTGGGTGCAGGAAGTCTGAGAGACTAGAGGGAAAAAAGCATAAAAAGTAGGAACTAAGGGAGACACCGATGTCCACCAAATCAATTTGATCACTTAATGCAGCTCCAAGGCTCTGTGTTCTGATTATTTCACTGAAGAGGACTATAGTTTTTCTCATTTCTGAACACAGGCCTTGTGACAGTCAGACTAAAACTCTCCTCTGAAACTAAAAACTTCTCCTGCACCCTAGCAATGTTAAGATCCAAGGCTACAAGAAACTAAACTGAGGTCCTGTGCTCAGAGGCTTGTTGCTATTTTTCTCTGCGCCTGGTTCTGAAAAGCGTATGTGCAGGTCTGAGAGACTGATCAGCAGCTATCAAAAGAGAAATAAAGAAGTCAATGGAAATAAGCTGTGAGGCCAGCTATTGAGATTCTTATCTTACCATTTCATCCAAAGCCTCAGGCGGGAGTTTTCAGAGGGCTTCAGACATCTTGTTAATTTTTTGCCCAAGAGCTTTTTCAGAAAAGGGAGAACCCAGGCAAAGATTACCAGGCAGGTGATGACAAACAAGGCCAGTGCCCTCTGGAAATTCAAGATGCAAGCTGCCAGGAAATAGGCAGCATAGGCTAAAAAGAGAAGACACAGAATAAGGATCAGCAAGGCAGCACTTCCAATGGGCAAATGAAACTCCAGTCATGATTGTCTGGGATGACAGCAAGAAAAACCCTCTGGAGACCTTGCCATCCAGCCCTACTGTCAGATGGAGCTGTACTTCTTGAGGCCAAGATAGATGTCTTCTAACCGTCCTCTTCTTGAGGATTCCCAAGGACAGTCTGACTTAGTGCAAAGACTGCTTATTTTCACTGGTCCCTAATTAAATCTCACTTCCTTTTATTTATCAAATATCGTCTGTCTCTTGGAGTAAATTTGATTAGTGTCCATCATTAGACTCTTCAGAAGTCAGTCACCCCCCCTTGAGACTTTATTACCTCTGTCACTTTAACATTTCCTCTTGAACAAACCATGTAAACAAGGCTACCGCTAGGAAGCGCAGCCATGTGGACCTCATCCCATGACTGCCTTACTCATCTCAAAATACAATTTTTGTTCCCACCACATGACTGCCTTACTCATCTCAAAATACAATTTTTGTTCCCACCATCCCAGCTACCTCCTATTTTGACAGCAAAGCCCCATATACCACTGATAGAATGTTTTAAACAGAGCTTTGCTGTCTTTTAAACATATTTTATATCATTGATCTTACTAGTAAACCATCAAATAAGTAACATATAATACAGGCTTCTCTCATAAAGGCTACAAAAATCATGCACTCCACCAAATCAAGGCACTCAAAAAAGGATAAGCCCACATTCTCTGAAATATTTTAAATTTATCAAATAGTACAGTTTTGAAAAATAATTTATTCTCAGATTTTACTTGTTCCTGTAAGTGCAATTCAATACATTATAGTTCATCTACAAGTAGTTAAAATCAATACATCAAATAGCCTTTTAGATCAGTTTTGAATAAAAATGCCTTCCACCTGGTAATCACTTTGACACAAGGCAAATTTCTAGAATAACTGTGTTTCTCACTTTCATGCATTCTCAATATCTCACCCAAACACAACAGGCCCAACAGGATCTTCTTGAACAAGCTGGTGTGTGTTTTGCAGAAACTTCTTGCTTTGGTGAAAGGCCACTGACTCCTCCTAATAAGAACCCAAAAGTTAAGATACAAGAATTACTCCATCCCATTTCTATTTGACTTTCAGAATTCCGATTATGAACCACAAGGCAGAATTAGCTCTTAGTCGATGAAGAATATTCTTCAGCCAAGAACATACTTCAGGGATAGGTAGTGTCCCGCAATGCCAAAAAGTGCAAATCAAACCTTGCCAATGGGCAGTAGGTCAGAATACCCTACTCAGCCTGGACTAGCAATATTCTTGGTAGTCACCTATCATAGAAGTGGGCATTGCTCATGTCAGGAGTCTACTTCTTTCCCATTTTGAAAGGACAGGGAATTGCTAAGCTTCCGTATTCATGGGAGGGTCTATTCTTAGAGGCAATTTGGCCATCCCTCCCTAATAACCACACAAATTTATGGCCTTGAACAGTCTGCCAACTGTGCATTGACAGAAAGGAAAATGCCACCAAGTTCAAGAATCTCTCTGGATGGGCAGGCCCAAGAAGAGGACTAGCAAGTTGGGATATTCAAGTTTGATTTCAGAAACATGTATATAGTACTTTCTCTATGCTGAGCTCTTTCTAAGAACTTGGCAAATACTAACTCATTGACTCATCTTAAGACCCCTGGAGCTGTTACTATTAGTATTCCCATTTTACAGGTGTGGAAACTGAAAAACAGAGAAGTTAAATAACTTTCTCAAAGTCACAGAGACTGTAAGAAGCAGACACAGAATCTACACTCCAGCTGTCCGGCTTCAGCATCTGAGCTCTTAACCATCATCTTATGCCGTGTCTTCCCTAAACTCCAGGCTTGCCTGTCTTTGCCACTCCTAAGTATGCTCAGCATGCTGTAGCCATCTGAGCAAAAAGCTCTAATTTCCAAAATCTTGGAAGTTCCCAAGATGGTGATCCCAGCAAGAAGGTCCCAGTCTGACAGTCATGCTGTGGCAGGGCATCTTAGCCAGGGTTAGAGACAGCCACTAACTCCTAATGCTCTAGGGCTTTGGCCTATAGAGTTCCATGGCTGCCTCTCCCATCTAACACTCCCAGTTTCTAGCCTTCCTTTTCATTCCTTCCCCCGTCCCCTCCTGCCCCTTCTGCAGTGAACCCAACCCTGTGTTAGCTGAACAGATTGTGTACTATGCAATACAGGTAAGCTAAGAAAGGAGAAAACAGTGCCTATCACCATCTGACTAGATCAATTCAAGATGATTCTTTAGGATCTCAAGACCTCTGCTTTGCTTTGCTTTGCTTTGCTTTGCTTTCCTTTAAGAGACAAGGTCTCACTGTTGCCTAGGCTGGACTGCAGTGGCATGGCATGATCATGGCTCACTGCAACCTTGAATTCCCAGGCTCAAGTGATCCTCCTGCCTCAGCCTCCCTAGTAGCTGGGACTATAGGTGTGCACTACCACGCCCAGATAATTTTCTTTTTTAATTTTTGTAGAGGTGAGGTCTTGCTATGTTCCTCAGGCTGGTCTCAAACTCCTGGGCTCGTGATCCTCATTTTCCCATGCTTAATAGAGAAGTAGTGAGTAAAAGGGGCATAGTACCTCAGGACATCTTTATCTTTGGGACATTATTTGCAAAGTACATCAAGGAATGAATTTAATTTCAATCCTGTCCTTTCCATGCGTGACAGATACCTTTGGTGTGCTCCTCCAGCGCCACTCTCCACCCGACTCTGTGCCCTGGGAATTGAACTCATGTGAACTACATCAATGCACTCCTATTCCCTCTGGCTTATCAAGTTGGGTTCTGCTACTGGGACCTTCATAGGAGATCAGAGCCTATGAAAAGACTGAGATCAGTGCATTGAAGAGATCTTTTTATCTGACTTTCCTGCCAGGTGCTCTTACATCTTATTCCTTCAGGCCAGGAAATAGTAACTGCTCACTGCTTCAAGACTTAGGTTCTTGCACTATCCTTTCTTATGGTTTCACCACTTGTCATACATATCTTTGTCATGGTCTCTTTGTAAATAAATTCTCCTCTAATTATCCTAATTTAAGTATGCCATCTGTTTCCTATTGGGACCTAAACCGATGTACTACATAAAGCTGGTTTAAAATTATATGCAGTAGAATGCCAGTTGAGCAAGCCTCCTGCAAAATAAGAGGGGGGCGCGGACTAGTCCAAGAGTAGATACAAATCACATACCTAGAAAAGATTTCTGCCATCACCTCCTGACCAAAACTCAGCATTTTCTGGGAACAAAAGTTCAGTGAGTACTACAGAAAATCAGTTAAGAACACTCATTTCTGCAAAACCCATTGACAACCTGGTCCTAGAATGTCAGGTTGGAATTGAGCCTCAGGGTTAAAAAAAAAAAAAAAAAAAAATAGGCTGGATGCAGTGGCTCATACCTGTAATCCCAGCACTTTGGGAGGGCGCGGCGGAGGGATCACCTGAGGTTAGGAGTTCCAGACCAGCCTGGTCAACATGGCAAAACCCTGTCTCTACTAAAAATACAAGAATTAGCCGGGTGTGGTGGTAGGTGCCTGTAGTCCCAGATACTCTGGAGCCTGAGACAGGAGAATTGCTTGAACCTGGGAGGCAGAGGATGCAGTGAGCCGAGATCTTGTCACTGCATGCACTCCAGCCTGAGTGAGAGAACAAGACTCCATCTCAAATAATAATAGTAATAACTCATTAATTAAAAATAAAATCCATAAGGAACTTTCTAAAAGAAAAAGAGAAAACAGGCTTTCTCATCTTTTTAAACCAATTGAGAAACAATTCAAAGAGGCATCTGGGCCCTGGTATCTTGCTTGGCACAGAATCTTGCTAATCCTACCAAGCTCTTTACATAATGGTACAATTTGTGTATTAGTAACTGTGTTATATCAGGAAGCTGAATTGAGAAGAAATCTGATAGGTGGTAAAATTTGATACTTTGCCCATAACCCACTGATACTTTGCCCATAACCCACTAATAAGTTCTCCAGCTATGTGTGAGATAGTTCCAGGAATGGTCTAATGATGACCCTCTCATGTACGTGCTTGCTTCCTGCAGCTCCCAGTGACAAGGAGGGCATGAGTACGTAATGGTGGTGGACAGTACCAACTGAGCATAACTTTTGTGGGCCCTATAAGTCACAGCAAGGGTGTTCATGCATTGCCAAGAGGTTAGGCATTCTTAGTCACAGTATGACATCGGAGGTTGACAGGACTGGTATCACAACATACAGGTCATAAAGACCCTGCTGACAAAGCAGGATGTGGAAAAGTAGTCAGCTAAAACCCACTAGAATCAAAATGGTAATGAAAGTGACCTCTGGTTGTCCTCATTGCTTATTATATGCTAATTATAATACCATTAGCATGCTAAGAGACACTCCCACTAGTGCCATGAAAGGAGGTTTACAAATACCCTGGCAATGTCCAGAAGTTACCTTATATGGTCTAAAAGGAAGACTAGCCCTCACTTCCAGAAGCCCCCCACCTCTTTCCCAGAAAACTCATGAATAATTCACCCCTTGTTTAACAGCATACGATCAAGAAATAACCATAAAAATAGCCAATCAGCAGCCCTCGGAGCTGCTCTGCCTATGGAGTAGCCCTTCTTTTGTTTCTTTACTTTTCTAGTAAACTTGCTTTCACTTTACTCTGTGGACTTCCCCCTAATTCTTTCTTGTGCGAGATCCAAGAACCCTCTCTTGGGGTCTGGATTGGGATCCCTTTCCAGTAACAACCCTGCCCACAAGATGTGGAAACTCTCTCAACTAAGGGAGACAAAGCTGTGGGAACTCCCAGAGTCTAGGGTACTACCAGTTAGCAGTTAGAATGGAAAACTTGGGACAGCCTTCAGAGAATCTAGCTCTGGTGTCTGTTGACATTGTGGCCCTGGAGGAATCTTTGCTGCTCTAGCTTGAAGCAAGGACTCAAAGAAAGGAAATGAATCACCCAGAACCAAAGGGTAGTATGAGTGAAGAGTGAGGACCTCCAGGCAGAAGTGACCAGAATCATTTTAAGTAGTTAAGAGTTTTATTTTAAAGATGGCATAAAAGGAATTGGTCAGTGGGTACTATACTAGGTACCACTTTGCCAGATTCAAAGCTATATATACAACTGGTTTTGAACCAGAGTAGAGCTGGGTGGTGTTGTATAGGGACCAGAGAACAATTACCAAAAGTGTGAAGAGGAGAATGGTGACTGAGTCTGAGAAGCAGAAGGTAGTCCATAGCCAAGGTGGAAAGCCAAATAGGGGTTGGTTGGAAAGCCAGGGAAGACAAGAGAAAGGCCTATCACTTGGAAGCCAGCAAACTTGTATCGCAGGCAGAGGCTTTGCACAGCTGGGGATGGCCAGTTCTGAGAGCCCTCAGCCCAGGTAGAGTGAGAAAGGAGCCTAAAGCAGAACACAGCCAGATGCTTCACTGCTGAGCTGTAGTCGATATGTTGCCTTGGAAAAGAAAGCTCCATTCATACAATACCATCTCTGCTTGCTGTGCCCATCTCCGACAATAGCAAATGTCAGCTCTCCTTTACACTAACTGTGGGGACACAATGCCAAAGATCCACAAAGACAGGAAGGACCTGCATGGTGGAGTTTTCCTTCAAGTCACACTCAGCTTCTTCCTTCCAGAACTCTTATCTCTCTTAAGTTAGAGGTAGCAGTGATTCCAAGAGGCAGTGGAGTCTTTGTAGAGAAGATGCTCTCTCTCATGAGGGGATCATGATTCCACCTCCAGTGACCTTTGGAGACCGGGCCCTTCAGTTCTGCTTACAAGCAGAAGTTTCTCTGGGTTTGTAGTATATGGTGAAAGAAATAAAAATATTTTACCCCAAAAATATATTTCTCTAATACATTTTGAGATGGCTATTCAGAGAGCCAGTAAACAGAAGTAGCCCGCAAAGCTGTCTTTTGTGGGAGAGGTTTGCATCTGCACTGAAGCAGCCAGGTTTTCTCTTATCTGGATCTAGGGAAGACTCACTGAGTCTGACAGCTTTGAAGGTCTGAAAGACACATTTATCATCTATTCTCTCTGAGGGCTTCTACCTGTGAGGTTTCATTTACATGAGAAAAACTCCTTTGCTAGCCAAGCCTCCTCTTCTCTCCTTTCCATAACCTGTCTGGCATTAAAACCTGATTTACCACCATAACTTGTTTGTGGCCATGCTCTGAGCCTGCCTTTTTTCTGTAACATCAAGATAGTATATAATCTTCTGTGCCCCATTGGGGGTTGGGTAGTCACTCTATGATTCTCCCCATATATATGTTAATACATTTTGTATGCCTTTTTTTTCCCAATTAGTCTGACTTTTGTGAGTTGATTTTTCAGCAAACCTTCAGAGGGCAAAAGGGAAGATTTCCCTTGGTCCCTACAATGATTAATGCCCATCATGGACTTACTGTGATGATACCATTTGCTCCTCTTTATACATTCTTTCAATGACCTCAATAGGAATTTGAGGATAGGAGCGCTAGCTTCTTCACCCGCTGATAGCAGGCTCAGGCAATAATGAAAAAAAATGGTCGGGGGAGGGGGCTCTTCCAGCAGGGACAGGCTGTCTAAAATTTTTCACTTGGGACTTGCACTGGTATACAACACAGACCTCCCACCAAGGAATTTGAATGGTTTACACCCTACCCTTCCATGCCAGCCTTACCATCTTTCAAGCAAGAAGTCAGAACACTCACGCTTCTAGGGCAGGCAGAAGAGACAGCAGAGCTGGGAGGAACAGGTGGAGAAGTAAGGGAAGAGCCAAAGAGAGAAATAATCTTTAAGGAGGAGGAAAACTCAGTGATATTCGATGATGGAGAAAATCAGGTGGCATGACAGATGAGAATATACTAGATTTGGTAATGAAGAGGTGATGAGTTCTATACGACAGAACTGTTTATAGGAGAATGATGGAGTGAAAGCTGAATTGCAGGGATTAAGGAGTTAGTGTGAGGACATATGGACGGCTTTTTGCCTAGAAAGGAAAGAAGAAGCAGATACTGCTTATTGGGCATCTTTTACCAGGTACTGCAAAACCTCATCAGTCATCTTCCCCAAATACCATAGGGTTAAGTTACATGTTTATAAGCAAGGAAACAGCCTGCCAGCATATGGCAGAATTAGAATTTAAAACCCAGATAGGTCTGTTATTCCATTCTGCTTTTTACTTTGCTTTGCTTTCTTTTCTTTTCTTTTCCCTCCCTCCCTCTCACTCTCTCTCTCTCTCTATCTCTCTCTCTCTCTTTCTTTCATTTTTTTTTTTTTTTTTTTTTTTTTTTGGACAGAGTGAGTGCAGTGGCACAATCATGGCTCATTGCAGCTTCAACCTCCCCGGGCTCAGGTGATTCTCCCACCTCATCCTCCTGTGTAGCAGAAACTACAGGCACATGCCACCATGCCCAGCTAATTTTTGTGTTTTTTTGTAGAGATGGGGTTTTGCCATGTTGCTGGTCTCAAACTCCTGAGCTCCAGCAATCCTCTTGCCTTGGCCTCCCAAAGTGCTGAGATTGCAGGTGTGAGCAACTGTACCTGGCCTCCATTTTGCTTCTAGTTACAGATGTAAGCCTGGAATTCCCAAGGGACCATTGCAAAGAGAGTAGAGAAAAGAGAGCATACAACTATGCCTGTGAATTCAAAGAAGCTCTCGCAAAGGAGAGGACAGGTGAACTACTCTGAAAGGCAAGAGGGAAGAAGTTTGCTAAGTGGATATGTTTCAGGGAGTTAGAAGGGAGACTTGGAGTATCTCTAGAAGAGGAAAGCCATGCTTGAATGAGCCTACCATGTTGAAAGAACAGTATCATTTTCTGTCATCAGCATGCAGGGAGCCTGTGGATAGATGATGGGAAGAAAGCCTAGAAATAAGGGCAGAAGCCAGGCCATATAGATCATACGCCATTCTTCTGTAGGCAGTGGAGAACCACTGGAGAATCTAGGCCAGGTAATAACATGAGCAGATGTGTGTTTTAGAAAGATTCCCCTAGAGGCAGTGTAGTGGGAGATGAGCTGGAGGCCAATTAGGAAGTAACTGTGGTGGTGCAGGGTAGGACTGATGAGAGGGGTGAATGGCATAGGTGTTTGGGAGACAGGATCAACACCAAGTAGAGGGGAAGAGATGTGGAAGTCTGGGATGACAGTGAGGTGCCTGCCCTGAGGGACTCAGAATGGCTGATAACATTCATCAAAAGAAAGACTCAAGGAGGAACAGCAGACCTGGGAGGAAATGTGAGTTTATTATTCACCTTTGTGTGCCTCAAGCCTAGCCCAGTGCCCAAAACAGTAGGAAAACATCAAACCATGCTGATAGGAGTTTGGCTTGGGATATGTTTAATTTGAAGTATATATGTGACATTTAGCTGTAGATATTTAGCAAATCATTAGCTTTGTGGTCCTGAAGCTTAGAACCAAAGTGCAGGCTTCAGATCCAACTGTAAAACAAGAGTGCATGGCTTCAGACGTGGCCTTCAAGACACTGAGTGTAGGAATAAGAAGAGAACACTAAAAACGGAGCCCTGGAAAATAAGAAACAAGAAAGCGCCAAGAGACATCGAGTGTAAGTGTCATTAAAATCAGTAAATGAGTTTCAAGAAAGAGTTAGAAGGATCATGTTGCAGAGATGCCCAGTGAAAGTCTGCGTACATTGGACTTGATAAGTAGGTTTCATTTGCCACTTAGTGAGAACATTGTATTTGAGCAGTGGTGGAGAAAGCAGGACTGCAGTGGGCTGAGAAGTGAATGGAGGTGAGAAAATGGAAGAAGCAAGTAAATCTCACTTCTCTAAGAAACTTGGCCATGAAGGAAAATGTTATTACAAAGTTGAGGTAAGGTTGATTTTTTATTTGTTTGTTTATTGTAAAAAAGAAAGAAAGGAAGAAAAGAAAAGGAACAAACAAACTTGAGTACACTTATAGACTGGGGAAGGCTCTAAGGAAGAAGGAGTGATTAAAGACAGGAGAAAAAGGGCCTTGTTGAAGGGAATGTAGAAGAATGGAATTAACAAGATGAGTAAAGAGGCCAGGTGTGGTGCCCACACCTATAATCCCAGCACTTTGAGAGGCCAGGAGTTCCAGACCAGCCTGGGCAACATAGCAATAGCCCATCTGTAAAAAAAATTTTTTTTTAATTAGCCAGGTGTGATGGCATGTGCTTGTAGTCTCAGACACTTGGGAGGCTGAGACAGGATTGCTTGAGCCCAAGAGGTTGAGGCTTTAATAAGTTATGATCATGCCACTGCACTCCAGCCTGGGCAACAGAGTGAGATCCTGCCTCAAAAAAATAAAAAGTAAGAAGATGAGTAAAGAAATCAGCTATGGCCGGGCGTGGTGGCTCAAGCCTGTAATCCCAGCACTTTGGGAGGCCGAGGCGGGTGGATCACGAGGTCAAGAGATCGAGACCATCCTGGTCAACATGGTGAAACCCCATCTCTACTAAAAATACAAAACATTAGCTGGGCATGGTGGCACGTGCCTGTAATCCCAGCTACTCAGGAGGCTGAGGCAGGAGAATTGCCTGAACCCAGGAGGCGGAGGTTGCAGTGAGCCGAGATCACGCCATTGCACTCCAGCCTGGGTAACAAGAGCGAAACTCCGTCTCAAAAAAAAAAAAAAAAAAAATCAGCTATGAACTCAGAAAGGTGAGTATTCTGATAAAAGAAGGGAAAAGATAATAATTCAGGCAGATACCAATACATTTAAGTTAGAATATATGGAAAGATAATTTACTGTTTAAACAACACAGCAAGTGTAATATGGTATTTATAAAATATGTAGAAGTAAAATGTAGTGGAAAGGCTGGAAGGGGACATATAGAAGTTACTACTATAAGGGTCTTACACTACATGTGAAGGGGAATAATATCACTTGAAGGCTAAATCTGTTAAGTTAAAAATGTACATTATAAACCCTAAAGTAGCCACTAATAAAGAGATAAAGAGATAGACCTAATAATGGAACAAAGGAGGTAAGAGTAGAAGCATTTAAAAATATTCAATTAATCTGAAAGCAAGCATAAACATAGGAAAGGTAGAACACAGAATAGATGAGACAAAAATGAACACATAACAAAATATTAGGCTTAAACCATTAGATTTAAGTAATCTAAATAGCCCAATTAAAAGGCAGAGACTGGCAGATTGGCTATAAAAGCAAGAGAGAAGGGGCTCTTTCAGAGAGAAGGAAAAAGGCAAAAGAGGACAAAGACAAAGCAAATTAGAAGGTAATATTATAAGAAATATTCCCATGATAAATGAAGGTATTGATGACAAAAAATAATCTTCTTAGGAATCATATTAGATTATATATTAATTAGCAAGGGAGCTGAGGGTAGTAGAAATGGTTAAATGGGTAGATTAAGTGGGATTGGGAATTTGAGAATGTAAGTTTTAAAACACCTGCTACAGGGAAATATGCAGGTGAGTCCACAGTGAGAAAGTGCCAGCCAACGAAGGCTCAGGCAGTCCAGTCTGGGGCCAAAGTTCCACTGCAGTGTTATAAACTGTAATTATTTAACTGGATTTCCTGTGAAGTCTAGGCTTACTTAAAAAGAATTTGGAGCAGGAATTCAACAAGATTATCAATGAAGTTAATCTGGTATATGAATGTTATCCCATTTCTGATAATTAGTTTGAACGGTAAACAATTCATGTAAACAAAAATTTTTAACATGACTCAACTCTTCATTTTTGGAGTCAAAAACCAGACAAAGTGGTATTTAGAAGAAAAGCCACAAAACAGGGTGTGACTTTCCTCCAGGGCTCTCATCTCTGCTGTCCCTTCCCCAGCTGGACCCAAATTAAGGACAAGATGCTTCCCTGCCAAACCCTCCTCAGAACCCTAGGACCAATCAGCCGTATAGCTCAGGGAAGGAGGCACACAGCTGAAGGTCTGTAGAGGCCACAGGGATAGAGAAACTCACAGACAGCCTAATTTCCTTTAGTCTCAGCAGATGCACCCTTGACTTCACAGAAATTCTGGCCTTAGAGCCGTTGCTTTCCTTTTTTTCTACTTCAGTGCATTTCTGGTCCAGCAGCTTCTCAGCCTCCTCTCTAATGTCTTAGGGAAAACCGACCTTCTCACTCACCAAAGCAAATCATCCAACTCCTTTATCTCAACTCCACTTCAAACAATTCCCTGGGCTTGTTCTGACAATTATTTCATTATCTCACTCTTTCCGTCCTCTTCCATTGTTCACCCCCTTCTCTTTATCTGACTTCACTGGCTCCTCTCAATCATCAGAGGTCACTACATCTTAAAAACAAACATCCCTCACCACCACCAAATTTTTCAAAATTCTGACAATAAAAAGAACACTCTCTGCAATAGTTATGCTTGCTTCATTGCTTTAGAGAAATAGGTAAGTTCAAAAAGCATAATGAAGGTCGGGAGTGGTGGCTCACACCTGTAATCCCAACACTTTGGGAGGCCAACATGGGCAGATCACTTGAGGTCAGGAGTTTGAGACTAGCCTGGCCAACACTGTAAACCCTGTCTCTACTAAAAATACAAAAATTAGCTGAGTGTGGTGGTGCCCTGTAATCCCAGCTACTCAGGAGATTGAGGCAGGAGAATTACTTGAACCCAGAGGCAAAGGTTACAGTTAGTCGAGATCCTACTACCGCGCTCCAGCCTGAGAGACAGAGCAACAAAGTAAAAATAAAATAATAAGGAAAAGAAAGCAGGTAAAATCAGTCTGAGTAGAAAGTAAAAAGTTTCTCTTCAAAGTTTCCCTTCTTTTTAAAGAATAATAATAAATGTTAGAAATAAGAGTTTGTTTTAAAGACTAATTTTCTTCAAAGCCTTCTTGCTTTTTGCTAATAACTCTTTGTTAAGCTCTGTCCTATGTAGCTGTTAGATATGCTCACAGGCACATAGTACATTCTGTGTCCTTGTACTTTAAGATATTTATGCTAGACGTGCACACAAGCATGTCCCAGCTTGCAGCCTATTCTCCTTCCTTATTTAAGAATGTTATTACTTTTCTGGCCGGGCGCGGTGGCTCAAGCCTGTAATCCCAGCACTTTGGGAGGCCGAGGCGGGTGGATCACGAGGTCGAGAGATCGAGACCATCCTGGTCAACAAGGTGAAACCCCGTCTCTACTAAAAATACAAAAAATTAGCTGGGCATGGTGGTGTGTGCCTGTAATCCCAGCTACTCAGGAGGCTGAGGCAGGAGAATTGCTTGAACCCAGGAGGCGGAGGTTGCGGTGAGCCGAGATCGCGCCATTGCACTCCAGCCTGGGTAACAAGAGCGAAACTCCGTCTCCAAAAAAAAAAAAAAAAGAATGTTATTACTTTTCTAAGTCCTTTTGTAAGCAGCTTCCTCTTTTCCTTTGTTCTCCATTGCCTTTTAAAAGTTTTAAGTTGTTGGCCAATCAAGTTCAGTTTAAATTGTGAAGTCTAGCTCCAACCAACCAAGATCAGACACAGCAGTAAAGACCCAATGCATAAAAAATAAATATGCCTGTCTCTCCTTTGTTCATTGTACTCTCATAGCAAGATAGCCAACAAGCATACCCTTTCTGCAGAAAGTAAAATTGCCTTGCTAAAAAAACTTTTTGTCTGAATGTTGATTTTTCCTTGCAATACCTAAAAACAAGCATTCTCTCTCTAACAGTCTGCATTGAAGGATCAGATTAAAGATGTCCCAAGGAACCAAGAGTGGAGTGTAAGAGAGGATGAAGACAGGGGTCTGGGTGTTTTTCCTGAGAATGGCTAGCCTATAATCAATCATTCAGTCTCACCTGTTCTTCTCCAAAAGTATCTGGAATTTGACTTCTCTAATCTGTCCCTGTTCACCCTGCCTTAGCCCAGGCCTTCTTCATCTCTTGCATGAACAATGATGAAACCTTTTAACTAGCTTTTGCCACCACTCTCCCTATCGCAATCCCCTCACCACATCGCTGTCAGATTTGTTTTCCAAGAAATAATAGGGTTCCTTTCCCTTTCCTGCTTAAAAATCCCTTTGGCTCTTGAGTATAAAATCAGACCTCTTAGGACTTTATAGCATGTCTCCAACTAACACTTCCTATCTCACAGTCTCACTGCTTGCCTCTTTTCCGCTATGCAGACCAGTGTTCTGCCACTCTGAATATCTCACCCTTCACAGGATTCATGAGAGCTTTTCACACCCCACACCTGGTATGCACTATTACCTTTCTCCATCTGACAAACTCCTATGCATCCTCCAAGATCCAACTAAATGTCATCTCCTAAGTAAAGCCTACCTTGATTCCTTCCAGTCAGAATCAATTGCTTACTTTCTTGTGGTCTTGTGGCATTTTACGTCTCTGTTCTAGCACTTACCATATAGCATGATATTGTCATTTTTCTGTTTGCCTGTCTTTCTTAGGTTGTGAGCATATCAGGAAAGGTGCATTTCTGTTTTTATCTTTGTATTCTTG
Organism: Saimiri boliviensis; assembly: GCF_048565385.1. Taxonomy (NCBI): domain Eukaryota; kingdom Metazoa; phylum Chordata; class Mammalia; order Primates; family Cebidae; genus Saimiri; species Saimiri boliviensis. Next base: position 81,013,348 of record NC_133450.1, read on the forward strand.
GTGCCTAACTTAGTACCTAGCATGTACTATTATTGCTTTAGGGTGCTAACAAGTGCCCAGCCCATAACAGATGTTCAATAAGTGTTTGCTGAATAAAGGAATAGGTAGACGGATAAACTCACAAAAATGATTTGCCTGTATACTTGTGACAGATAGCTAGAAAGTATGAAAGAATATCATTTACAGTGGTAGCAACATCATCGAAAATACAATTTTGTACTTCTTTTTAAATTTGACAAAAAGTTGGCTGGGTACAGTGGCTCACACCTGTAATCTTAGCAGTTTGGGAGGCCAAGGTGGGAGGATCACTTGAGCCTAGTAGTTCAAGAGCAGCATGGGCCATATTGTGAGATCCCATCTCTTAAAAAAAATTAAAATAAAATAAAATTGACAAAAATTGTATATGTTTATGGTATACAGTATGATGCCTTAAAATATGTATACATTGTGGAATGGCTACATCAAGCTAATGAACACATGCATTACCTCACATATCAATTTTTTTAATGGCAAGTACTTAAAATGTACTCTTGTTTATATTTCATCATTTATAAAATGTACTACTATTTTTATATGCTAAGAAAGAAAAACGCTGCCAATTAAAGACTTGAACAGGCACTTCGCAAAAGAGACTATTCAGTGGCCAGAGAAAGCTGAAAAGGTACACAATTTTCCTTGGCCATTAGGGAAATACAAAGCAAAGCTACAATGTGATAATACTACACACATATAATGGACACAATGAAAAAAGACACGCTCTCATAACACTGCCAGGGGAGTAAAATTTCGTACAGATATGTTTAGTATCTGTTAAAGGTACATAAACCTATACATACCCTATGGCATAGCAGTTCCACTCCAAGGTATATACCCAATAGAAAGGTGTGTCTATCTTTACTAAAAGACATGCACAAAAATGTTCATAGCTGTGCTGGCCATAATAGCAAAAGAGTAGAAACTACTAAAATTCTGATGCACAGTAAAATGAGCAGATAAACTGTGGTAGATTCTTACAAGGAAATACTATACAGCAATTAAAAATGTGCAAAGTACAATACATGCAATAATATGGAAGAATCTCCAAAAAACAATGTCAAACAAAAGAGGCCAAACACAAGAGTATATATATACAGTATGTTTTCATTTAAATGATAAATTAGACTTCCCGTATAAAGTCCAAACACAGGCAAAATTAATCTAAGATGCTAGAAGTCAGGATAATGATTACCCTTAGGGAGGCTGAATGAAAGGAAACATAAAATGGTTCATGGGTACTGATAATGTTTTGGTTCTTCATCTAGGTGATGGTCATATGGGTATATTCACTTTGTAAAAATTCATTAAGGCTTACGTTTATTTTTGTATGTGTGCTTTGCTTTATTAAAAATTACAATCAAAAGGCAAAAAAAAAAAACCCTTCAGTTAAACTATGGCATGCAGTCTCAAAATAATAATAATAAAATAAAATTTGACAAAAATATTTATAATATATACACTTTTGAGACGGAGTCTCGCTGTTGCCCAGGCTGGAGTGCAGTGGCATGATCTCAGCCCACTGCAACCTCTGCCTCCCAGGTTCAAGCAGTTCCCCTGCCTCAGCCTCCCGAGAAGCTGGAACAACAGGCACCCGCCACCATGCCCGGCTAATTTTTGTATTTTCAGTAGAGACAGGATTGACCAGGCTGGTCTCAAACTCCTGACCTCAAGTAATCCACCTGCCTCAGCTCCCAAAATGCTGGGATTACAAGCATGAGCCACTGTGCCCAGCCCCAAGGAATATTTTTTTAAACGAAAAACTAATGCAAATACGTGACCTATCAAGTTTTAATTTACATTGTAAACAATTATATGTGTTAAGTACTGAGAACGTTGTCAATGAAACAAAAGACTCAAAAATAGATCCAAATTATCACATTAACTTAAAAAAGTTGAAGCAACATCAGAATAGAGAGAGAACTCACAATTTAATAACTATTGCTGGAAAAGTAGATACCAGTAAGGAAAAGCATCAGCTTAGAGCTACATGTCATATTACTCCCTACAAAGAACCCCACATCAGCAGAGTTAATCAAACAAAAGAACAAGAAGAAAAAGAAATAGCATACTTAAAAATCAATACAGAAACAAAACAGAACTGAAAAATGTATACATGAAAATATTACAGATAAAGCCTATTATCTAGATTATATACATAACTTATTAACATGTATTTATTGAATTTTGAATGTTATGGAATTTTAAGTACATACTATGGGTAAAATATTGTTCCCAGTGTTATAGGAGACAAAAGGGTAAAATAGACATTGATCTTGCCCTCAATGTATTTACAGTCCAGTACAGGGGATATAATATACATGTAAGTCTATAACAAAATGTCGAAAGCTTAAAGTGTTGTAAGAGAGGATCAGATAGAATGTTATGGAAGTTTGGAGGAAGAAGGGACCTCTTAGGACTGGGGCCAGTGAGGTTGAGGTGAGGAGAGGGAGCATCAGGCAAAGTTTTATGGACATGATTGCTCTTGACATGAGCCTTAAAAGATGTGTTGTATTTGGGCACAAAGACATAAAATGAAGACGGTACACTCAGAAGCAATGATGTAATGACATGCATGACATGGAGGCAGGAAACTGAGGATTACATATAAGAAACTGTTGATAGTTGACTTTCACTAGATCATAGTGTGGCATTAGAAAGGGAATTGTAAGAGTTAAGGTTGGAAAGTCATGTTGGATACAGATCCTGGTTGGGAGGCAGAGGTTGTGGGGAGAATTAAATACTAGGCTGTGGAGTTGGGTTTTGTTCAGGAGCAAATGGGGAGCCACAGAGGTTTGTGAATAAGGGAGTTCAGGCATACTTCAGTCAGGTAGAAACTATACAGGGTAGGTCGGCAGGAAGTAGGGAGAACTAGAAACAAGAAATCTATGTGTGTTCTATTTGAGTTGGTCAGAAGAAAGGAAATGAGATTCAAAATCCAGACCTTACTTTAGTTGATAAAGAGAAGTAGGCCGGGCATTGTTGTTCATGCCTGTAATCCCAGCACTTTGGGAGGCCAAGGTGGGCAGATCATCTGAGATCAGGAGTTTAAGACTGGCCTGGCCAACATGGTGAAAACCCATCTCTACTAAAAATAAAAAAAATTAGCTGGGTGTGGTGGCATGTACCTGTAATCCTTGCTACTCAGGAGGCTGGGACAGGAGAATTGCTTGAACCCAAGAGGTGGAGGTTGCAGTGATCACACCACTGCATTCCAGCCTGGGTGACAGAGCAAATTAACTGTTTCAAAATAGAAAAGAACATCATACACAGAAATATGGAAAGTAAGGCAAATGGAGGAAAATGTGTAGCTTTACAAGAATTTAAAGAAATGCAAGTTAAGGTTAGGTACGTGGCTCACACATGTAATTCAGCACTTTGGGAGGCTGAGACAGGAGGATTGTTTGGGCCCAGGAATTCAAGACCAACCTGGGTAACAAAGTAAGACCCCATTTCTCAAAAAATGAAAATAAATGCAGGTTAGAACCTTAAGTCATGATTTTATATCTATGTAACTAGTTAGTATTGTTTATATGAGAAAATACAAAGTCAGTGAGACTTGAAGGGAACTGGACACATTATATATCAGAGTAATTTAAACTGTCAACAACAGTCTGGCAAAAAAAAAAAAAAAAAAAAAAAAAACAAGATCTTTTCATCTAAGTATTAATCTTATCCTTGTTCTACAGGGTGAAAACTGAGGCTCAGAGAGGGTAAATAACTTGCCCAAAATCTGGTAAGTGGTAGAGTCAGTGGTGCAGGGGAAGCTGGCCTGCACTGGATTGAGAGAGCTGATTGTTACATTTTCAGGAATTGTGCAAGCCATTACTAAAAATTAAAACTATACAAACGTGTAATTAAATTATATTAAAGACAAAGATAATAACTACTCAAAACTCATCACTTTCTAATTATTTTTCTACAGTTTACTGTTGTGTAAGCTTATGAGGTTATTCATGTCTGCTGTTATGTGTATGGTGGAAATTTTATATAATGATGTGCTCTTGTACATCTTTTCCCAAATCCTTGTTCAGTGACATCCTTTTGGTAACTTTAAATCAGCCATGTTGAGAATTTTTACATTACAGGCAAATACTACAAATCAGGTCTTAATTTATTATTTAATCTAGACTAAGGATTAGCAAGCTATGGTCTGTGGGCCAAGTCCATCTCACCTTCTTTTTAAAATTTAAGTTTTATCAAAACACGCCCATGCTCATTTGTTTAGTATCACCTGTGACTGCTTTCCTATGAAAATGGTAGAGTTTAGTAATTGCAACAGAGACTACGTAAACCACAAAACCCATAATATGTACCACCTTGTCTTTTACAGGAAAAGTTTGCTAACCCTTTCTCTTACTCCTCATTAAGGTGAGAAAAAAAATATTAACCAACATTCATTGTGAAACTACACTTGGAGAGCCAGTTCTTTCTTCTTCTTCTTTTTTTTTTTTTTTAGAGACAGGGTCTCACTCTGTCCCCCAGGCTGGAGTACAGTGACACTATCATGGCTCACTGCAACCTTAACCTCCTGGGATCAAGTGATCCTCCCACATCGCCCTCCTGGAGTAGCTGGGACTACAGGCATGCACCACCACGCCCTGATAATTTTTTAAAATTTTTGTAGAGGCAGGTCTCACTATGTTGCTCAGGCCGGTCTTGAATTCCTGGGCTCAAGTGATCCTCTCACCTCAGCCTCCCAAAGTGCTGGGATTACAGACATGAGCCATTAGCCCAGTGGAGAGTCAATTCTTAAACATTTACTAGCATACCACTGTTCAAATATAGACCCAAGCAGTGTGACTCACATGATTAACGACCACACTGCTAAGCAAAATATGAAGTATCATGGAAACATGAAAAACCTACAAAGAGTTTACTGCCTATTCAGTATATATATATATGTATATGCATATATATGAAATGATAATATAAAAATTTTTAGAGATAAGCAAATTGTGAAGAAAACAACTAAAAATTTTAAGAAGTTAGGCCAGGTGTGGTTGCTCACACCTGTAATCCCAGCACTATGGGAGGCCAAGGCGGGTGGATCATGAGGTCAGGAGATCAAGACCGTCCTGGCTAACACATTGAAACCTTGTCTGTACTGAAATTACAAAAAATTAGCTGGGCATGGTGGCATGCACCTGTAGTCTCAGCCACTTGGGAGGCTGAGGCAGGAGATTGCAATGAGCTGAGATCGTGCCACTGCACTACAGCCTGGGAGACGGAGTGAGACGCTGTCTCAAAAAAAAAATCTAAGAAGTCACTGAAGGCCAGGTGTGGTGGCTCACGCCTGTAATCCCAGCACTTTGGGAGGCCGAGGTCGGGGGATCACGAGGTCAAGAGATTGAGACCATCCTGGCCAACATGGTGAAACCCTGTCTCTACTAAAAATACAAAAATTAGCCAGGCGTGGTGGCACGTGCCTGTGGTCCTAACTACTCGGGAGGCCAAGGCAGAAGAATTGCTTGAACCCAGAAGGCGGAGGTTGCAGTGAGCCGAGATTGTGCCACTGCACTCCAGCCTGGAGACAGAGCAAGACTCCGTCTCCAAAAAAAAAAAGTCACTGAAATTACTTTGAAAAATAAAGAGAAGAAAACAAACAAAAATAATCTTTTGTTTGGAAACTGCTCTGGATCATCTCCATACATAGTCATGTGTTACTTAACAACAGGGATACATTCTGAGAAATGCATCATTAGCCAGTTCATAATTATTCGAACATCTTAGAGCATACTTATGCAAATCTAGAGGTATAGCCCATGACACATCTAGGGTATACAGTGGGTCCTGTTACTCTTAGGCTACAAACTTGTTCAGCATGTTTCTGTACTTAATACTGTAGGCAATTGTAGCACAATGGTATTTGTGTATCTAAACATATCTAAACATAGAAAAGGTACAGTAAAAGTACAGTATTATAATCTTACAGGACCACCATTGTGTAATGATATACACCATTGATATACACGATTATATACCGTTATATACTGTAGTCCATCATTGATTGAAACATCGTTATGTGGCTCATGACCATATTCCCTTTAGAAGCTATCCAATATCCTCTTCTCAGCTTTTAGCGTATGACTTCTGCTCTGCACTCTTTTATAAATACCCACTCTTTTCCAGACCTTGGAACATTGCCTCCTTCCATCTGATCTATTTTACCCAAACTGTTTTCTTTGACATTACTTCTGGGACCAGATCCATGAACAAATTCAAAGATTGTTCTCATTCCTCTTTCCTTGACCCCTGTTCACATAGCACTGTGGACTGTACCTTCTTGATTCCTGAGACTTTTCTCTTTTGACTTCCAAGACATTGTCCTTTTCTACTTTCTTTATAATCCTTATAAAAGGTCCTTCTGTGTTTTCTCCCAGGTTTCCCTTCCCCTCTACCATTCCCAAATCTGAGTATTCCAGAAGAGTTATTTGTTTTAATGATACAGTAAATTAATTTTTTTTTTTTTTTTGAGACAGAGTATCACTCTCTCACCCAGGCTAGAGTGCAGTGATGTGATCTCAGCTCACTGCAACCTCGACCTCCTGGGTTCAAGTGTTTCTCCTGCCTTAGCCTCCTGAGTAGCTGGGATTACAGACACACATTACCATGCCTGGGTAATTTTTCTGTTTTTAGTAAAGATGGGGTTTCACCATGTTGATCAGGCTGGTCTTGAAGTCCTGACCTCATGATGTGCCCCCCTTGGCCTCCCAAAGTGCTAGGATTACAGGCGTGGCACCCAGCCGATAAATTAATTTCTAAGCCTCAATTTTCTAACTTGAAGAAAGGGATTAAAATGAATACCTACCTATTGTTATGAAAATAAATGTGTTACATAAAGCAATCTGCAAAATAGTAAGTATATACTAGAAAAACTGTTAGCCATTATTATCACTACTATTGTTATTTTTGTTTTCAGTCCAACCAACACTGGTATTACTGAACTCCTGTTGTTTATGGCACAGGTTTAGTAAAAATTAATTACTATATGTATATATAGTTATATATATATATAATTTATTTATATATATATATATATATATGCACACATGGTAAGGTGTAGTGGTTGTAACAAGACCACAAGCTGCCTGAAGGGGCAGCCCACCCTAGGCCCTTTCCTAACTGAACTAGATTTCGAAACACCAATACCTCTGGTGAGTGGGAGGGCCCAGTCCATCCCCTAGGCTGTGTCCTTGTGCATCAGTCCTCTTGCTTCCCTCAGGCTCTACTTCTGTTTCCTATAAGCACAGGCAGAGTTGAGATCAGTCATGGGGCCCTGCCAGGGATGATGGGGATTGAGAGCAGCCAAAGACCCTACAGGGGGCCATGCAGCAGCCCACAGCTCTGCAAAGAGAAACTAAACTGGAATTACCATGAGCTCCAGCCCCGGGTTCTCTGTGCCAGTCTCCACTGTGGACAGAGCAATGGACTCTCTTCCACTTGCTTTCTCCATCTCTTGTTCTCCTCAACTGAAAAACAAATTAAGGGCCAAGCCTGAAAGATTGGTCATTCTGTCCTGTGGGGATGGGGAGAAATTTTAGGACCAGTTACCCCTGGAAAACACAAAACTAAAAGTCTTTGAAAGCTTAGTTGATTTCTTTAAGAACTGAGAATTGAGAAGATTGGATACATAATTTTGATTTAATAAATAATGAAAAATAAAATCCTATTTCCTCACGTGAATAGCTAAAGAAGGGGAAATAAGACAGGAGAAGAAAAATGAAAGGCAGGGGAATTGAAATGAATCAGTTCCCCACCCAGGGCCCCAGGATCTGGGCTATAAAGGTTCCTAGTTGGACCCTCAAAGAGTCATAAGGTAACTCCTTTTAGCCCTGGGGAGGCCCCACTGAGCGTGCTGAGTAAAAAGGAAACAGGGAGAAGGGAGTCGGGAAGAGCCAGACCCTAAAATATTGCTGAACAGACAAAGATTAATAGGCCTTCAAGTTCCTGACTTTAATGGAGCATAAGAATTGTTTTTTATGCCCCAGAGAGAACTCCTTATCAGTTAAATTAAGGAAACTTATATTTAAAATAATTAGTATGAATGTAAATGATCCCAAATAAAGTTTTTAAACAAAATAAGCAAACATTCGGGCCACAGAATAAATAGACATTCACAATTAGAGTATAAGTTCATTCTGAGATACTTCTTTACTTTGCAGAAAATTCCTTTCCCTGTAGAATTGCTTTTAAAAATGTGATCTGTTTAAGCATTTAAAGTATAATTTCATTCAACTTTTATTGCGTAAATTAGGGCCTTCCTGACTAGGTACAGAACTATCTGCATTTAGTTTAAATATGATCTCTTTAAAAATTTGGAAATTAGGCACCTGCCCTCCCCAAACACCTTTGCTTACCCCACCTTGTGGAATTGATTCCCTTTGGCTCCTCAGTGAAGGACTGAAAGAGAAGCTCAGCTGCCAGGGAGGAGGGACAGCTTGGGTGGGGCATGGGGGCTTTCCGGCCATTGGTTAGTTTTATGTGTTGGGCCCTCCTTCGCTGAGCCTGCCCTCACTGTAGAGGAAGACTACACCTCTCAAGTTAAATATTATATGTTTTAAAGACTATTTTGCAGGACTAAGACTTCTGCAGAGGTGGCGCCCGCCTGTAATCCCAACACTTCGGGAGGCTGAGGCGGGTGGATCGCTTGAGCCCAGGAGTCTGAGACCAGCCTGTGTAACACAGCGAAACCCTGTCTCTACAACAAATACAAAAATTAGCTGGGTGTGGTGGTCCCAGCTACTCGGAAGGCAAAAGTGGAAGGATCCCTTAAGCCTGGGGAGGTGGAGGTTGCAGTGAGCTGTGATCGCACCACTGCACTCCAGCCTGGGCAACAGAGTGAGACCCTGTTAAAAAACAAAAGCAAAGAATTCTGCAGGAACTTCTAGCAGGCACATCCCTGGAAGCATTACCTACCACTGGACTAGGCACTGGGTAGCCTGTAACATAAAGTAAGAGATGTGTCTGCACTCAGAAAACTTATTATCATTTTGTGCTGGAAAGACATGTCCTAGAATACAATGGAAAGCATGACTCTACATGATTCAATCCTAAATGACTGCTAGGAATTCTTTTAGTAATCCGTTCAACAAATATTTATTGAGTAATCACTATTAGCCAGGCACTGTTTTCGGTGCTGAGGAGACAAAAATGGGTGAGACAAGGTCTCTCCCATCAAAAAACGAACAGATCAGTGAGGAAGGACAGATGTGTCAAGAAAGGCTTTGCATAGGCCAAGCACAGTGGCTCATACCTGTAATCTTAGCACACTAGGAGGCCAAGGTAGGTGGATCATTTGAGGTGGGGCGTTTGAGACCAGCCTGGCCAACATGGTGAAACCCTGTCTCTACTAAAAATACAAAAATTATCCAGGCATGGTGATGCAGGCCTGTAATCTCAGCTACTCAGGAGGCTGAGGCAGGAGAATCATCTGATCCCAGGAGGCAGAGGTTGCAGTGAGCCGAGATCACACCACTGCACTCCAGCCTGGGTGAGCGAGACTCTGTCTCAAAAAAAGAGAGAGAGGAGAGAAAGGCTTTGCAGAGCTGGTAACACTTGTCCTGGCCTGGAAAGAAAGGAAGAAAGAAGGCAAGCTTTCTATGACTCCCTCTAGATAAAACTTAGGATCCCTCCCTGAACTCTGATTATACAATGTTGCTAAATCCTACATAGCACATACCATCTCCTGCTAGACTGTGATATCCTCAAGAACAAGATCTTTTTTTTTTTTTTCTTAAGCAAGATCTTGCTTTGTCACCCAGACTAGAGTGCAACGTTAGGATCATGGGTCATTTCAGCTTCTAACTTCTGGGCTCAGGTGATCCTGCTACCTCAGCCTTCTGAGTATCTGGAACCACACCCATGTACCACCACACCTGGCTAAGTTGTTGTTTTATTTTGTTTTGTTTTCTTGTGGAGATGGGGGTCTCAATATGTTGCCCAGTCTGGTCTCAAACTCCTGTGCTCAAGCTATTCTCCTGTCTACTGTGAAAGTACTGGAATTACAGGTGTGAGCCACTGCTCCTAGCCAGGTTCTCCATCTTGCTTTTCACTGTATCCCCAGGCTCAACACCCACCACAATATTAGACAATGAATAAATATTTGTAAAATAAGTTAAAACAGCCAGGTGTCATGGCTCAAGCCTGTAATTCCAGTACTTTGAGAGACCAAGGCGGGTGGATCATGAGGTCAGGAGTTCGAGACTAGCCTGACCAACATAGTGAAACCTCATCTCTACTTAAAATTCAAACATTAGTTGGGCATGGTGGTGCACACCTGTAATCCCAGCTACTCTGGAGACCGAGGCAGGGGAATCACTTGAACCCAGGAGGCAGAGGTTGCAGTGAGCTGAGATCACGCTACTGCCCTCCAGCCTGGGCGAAAGGCAAGACTCCGTCTCAAAGTACATAAATAAGTGAACACAACATCAGCACCACAGAATCTGGCTTAGATTATTTGGTATGTAAATAAGGACTCCAATCACCAAAATAAGGACACATATTTCTATTTTCCCAGTTCTGTGTGTGTATGTGTTTGCACATGTATACACGATCCCTCACAGAGCAGATGTGTGTTGTATTCCGGATCTAGAGAAACTCACTTCACCTCTCTGGGCCTCCCACCAGTATTTCCCACCCTAATCCTATCTCATAAGATTATCATGAAAATTAAGTAATTTAATACAGAAGAAAAAACTTAGAAACTAGTACTATATGACCTTGCAGTTGCAGGGCACTGTAAGATCTTATATTAATTCAGGAAAATAAGACACCAGTGTTGAAAGTAAATCTGCTTACAGATATTTTCAAGCTATTGTCCTGTCTCTCAATATGACCGTGAAGTGTCTCTTGCTCGTTCTATCTTATACATATGTATCTTTTTGTATATTTTTACTTATATATATCTGTAAATCTTATATATATAAGATTTATGTATACATAAGATTTATGTATAAGATAGAACATATACAAAAAATATAAGATTACAAAAAGATACGTATCACATCTTTTTTCTTTTTACCTTATTTGTGTATATATGTATGTATTTATTTTAGAGACAGGGTCTCGCTCTGTCATCCAAGCTGGAGTTCAGTGGTGAGATCATACATAGCTCACTGCAGCCTGAAACTCCTGAGTTCAAGTGGTCGTCCTGCCTCAGCCTCCTAAGTAGCTAGGACTATAGGTGTGTACCACCACGTCCAGCTAATTTTTATATTTTTATTTGGTAGAGCCAGGGGTCTCACTGTATTGCCTAGGCTGGTTTCGACCTCGTGGCCTCAAGCAATCTTCCCACTTTGGCTTCCCAGATTGTTGGGATACAGGCTTCAGCCACCACACCCCAACAGTTTTTACCTTAAATAATTGCCACTTCTGGGGTTATGTCCAAGCATAATGATAGGCACAGATCCTAGTATTCTGTTCAGGTGGAATGATGCCAGCGATCACATATCTGTTTTCTCACCCTCTCTCTTCCCTTTTTCTTTTCTTATAGAAAATGTGAAATCCCATGTTTTCGTCTTCTTATTGCAGCCCATAGCACTCCTCTCACTTTCCCAAGGGATCCAGATTTCTTTTAAACCCAAATATTGACATAACCCAACTGCCAAGAGGAAGAGATTTAACCGTACCTCCCCTCAATTAACTGACTTGGGCTCTGTTGTTTGTTTTTTGCCTTATCACATACTTTGCTTGATAAGCTCTCTCGAATTACAGATGAGGAAGAATAAAGTAATTTACCCAAAGTCAAAAGCTACTTAGCGACTAAGCCAGTTCTATATCCTGAGTCCCTCACTCCCAGTTTTAAGCTATTTCTGGGCTGTAGGGTTAAACATAAATAAGAGATCCAAAAAAAAAATAAATAAAATAAATAAATAAATAAATAAATAAGAGATCCCTCTGTTTCTACAGCATTTTATAGTCTTTCAAAGTATTTAACTATACTTTCACTATCCTCACAATATTCCTGTAAGGTAACCAAATCAGCTACTAATCCTATTTTAGATTAAAAAAAAAAAGACTCAAAGAAGATGAGCAATTTGCCTAAAGTCATACAGTTAGTTAGAGGAGAGCCAGGATGAGAGGCTAGCTCTTGTCATATCTGTGGAAGCTGAACCTTATAATGGTCCTGAAGGTGGTAACTCTCCTAAAGCCTAGAGGTTACTCCTGGAAAATGAGGCGGCCTGAAAAAAACCTATCTGGGAAATAAATAGGATATAAGTAATAGATGATTTTATTTTTTTCTGCTTTTATATCTCCTTCAATTACTGGAAGAAGCAGGTAGAACCAAGGAGAATATAGGGACTTAACAAATTTGGTCTTAATAGAGTAGCTGGCATTTAACTAACCCTCCTGCCAAAAACAACTGCTAATCTCTCACAGTGTTCTCTCTTTTGTTATCAGTCTTTTTTCTCTGCATCTTTCATTTTGATAGTTTCTATTGCTATGTCTTCAAGTTCACTAATGTTTTCTTTCGCAGTGTCTAAGCTGCTAGTAATCCTATCCAGTGTACTTTTAATTTCAGATGTTGTATTTTTCATATCCAGAGGTTCTATTTTTTTTTTAAACAAAAGAGTCTCTCTCTGTCGCCCAGGTTGGAATGTAATGGCATGATCTTGGCTCACAGCAACCTCTGCCCCCTGGGTTCAAGTGATTCTCCTGTCTCAGTCTTCCAGGTAGCTGGGATTACAGGTGCATGCTGCCACGCCTGGCTAATTTTTGTATTTTAGTAGAGACAGGGTTTCACCATGTTGCCCAGGCTGGTCTCGAACTCCTGAGCTGAGACCATTCACCCACCTCAGCCTCCCAAAGTGCTAAGATTACAGGCATGAGCTACCACCCCAGCCCAGAGTTCTATTTCAAATCTCTTTTTATGTGTTTTCATTTCTCCATCAAACTCATTACTTACTCTACCTTCTTGAACATAATTTAATATATAAGGGATGTATTAAAATACCTATTTTAATCATTTTGTCTTCTAATTCCATTATCTGTGTAATTTCTCTGTTTGCTCCTATTGATTGATTTTTTCTCCCTTGTTATGGGTCTTATTTTATGTTTTATTGCATGCTAGGTAACTTAAATTAAGGTGACAGTTAATATGAGCTTTATATAGTTGAGTACTGGAATTTTTTGTATTTCTTTACATATTTTTGGACTTCATTCTGATATATAGTTAAATTACTTGGAAACAGTTTGAATACTGAAGCTTTTTTATGCTTTATTAGGCAGGTCTATAATAGGCTTTAATCCAGAACTAATTTAGCTCTACTGTAGAGGCAATCCTATTCTGAGATCTTTTCTCAGTGTCCCAAGGGTTAGAAGGTGTTTCCAATTCAGCTAGTAGGTTCCCTGCCTCTGTGAGCTCTGAGGATTTTCTACCTGCTGTTGTTTCATAGTTCTTTTCCAGAATTCAATGGTTTCCTCACATGCATGTACAGATCAGCTATCTCTCTGTGCCACTAACTCCCCCTTGATACTATGCCCTGTGAATTCTAGCAAACATGGCCTCCCTGAACTCTGAACTCTGTGAGGCCACTGGCCTTTATCCCACCTCCCTGAACTATGGCCTGGAAACTCTCCCAGGAAGTAAGCTGGGATGACTTAGGGCTCATGATGTTTCTCTTATTTCAGGGATTACCATCCTGTACTGCTTGTTGTCCAATATCTGAAAACCATTGCTGCATGTATTTTGTCAGGATTTTTTAGTTGTTGCAGGTGACAGGGTAAAATTGGCCCCTGTTACTCCATCTTGGCCAAAAGTGGAAGTCTATAAATAATTACTTACTGTCTACTACTATGCTGGACACAGTCTTAGATGTTGAGGATGCAGTAGTGACCCAGACAGACAAGAGTCCTGTCCTCTAGGAAGATGCATTTTAGTGAAAACAACTATTGGATCCTATAGTGGGAACGGATACAGTTACAAGGTTTTCACTTCTACCTTGTGAGAAGACTTCCAGCTCTAAAGCTGTAGCTTCAAACAGTAGCAGATTGTGCAGGAAGGCAGGGTGAGGGGTAGGTGGAGAGAGCTGTATAAAAATATTGCCTACCATTTTGTAAGAAAAAGGGTAATTTGGCCATAACAAAACTGCATTAGTTTAACAACTGACTTGGGTAAATATAGTGCCCATTTTGTAGAATCCTTATGAAGCTGAGTTAATTCACGTGAAGTGCTTAGCTCAATGTTCAATGTGGACCACTTTTCACCTCACTTCAGTTCAATTCAACAAATACTGATGGACTTCAACCCATATTTCAGAGTGATGTCTGGTGCCTTTCTACCCATTACTATATAACTTCCATTTTTATTCCTATTGTCTCCTACCCTCAGATTCAGAATTTTCTTCAAAAGAAACTTTCCTGTCCAGAAGCAGCTACATAATTTGCAGGGCCCAGTGCAAGATGAAAATATGGGTCTCCTGTCCAAAAATTATTAAGAGTTTTAAGACAGCAACAGCAGAGCATTCAGCCAAGCACAGGGCCTTTCTGAGAGTGGAGCCCTGTGTGATGCCCAGGTCACGTGCCTGGGCTAGGAATAGAGGAAGATATTCCTGCCCCATCTCACTTCCAGAAAAGCTCCAGTCTCTTCTATGATGCCCTCAGCCATCTGTTAGATGAAAAGCCTCTCAGTTAAAACAAACACACAAGGCCAGGTGTGGTGGCTCATGCCTGTAATCCCAGCATGTTGGGAGGCCAAAGCAGGAGGATCACTTGAGCCCAGGAGTTTGAGGCCGTAGTGAGCTATGATTGCACCATTACACTCCAGCCCAGGCAACAAAATGAGTCTTCAGGCCAGGCATGGTGGCTCACACCTGTAATCCCAGCACTCTGGGAGGCTGAGGGGGGTGGATCACCTGAGGTCAAGAGTTCAAGACCAGACTGACCAATATGGTAGAAACCCCATCTCTACTAAAAATGCAAAAATTAGCCAGGCGTGGTGACTGGTGCCTGTAATTCCAGCTACTCGGCATGCTGAGGCAGGAGGATTGTTTGAACCTGGGAGGCGGAGGTTGCAGTGAGCTGAGATCACACCACTGCACTCCAGCCTGGGCAACAGAGCGAGACTCCGTCTTAAAAAACAAACAAAAAAAGTTAAACTTCGTGTCTAAAAAAATTTAAAAGTTTACAAAAACAACTAACCAACTAAAAAACTCATCATCAGCTGCTCAAATGTACAGTGCTTCCTAGGCTGCTATGAAGCAGGCATAGCAAGTGTTAATAAAGAGTAACAAAACAGAAGAAATGATGCCGTAACCTAAGGAAAGGAGCTGGATAGATAGCTTTGAACATGAGTACCTTCCTAGCACCCCTGAGACTGCCCCACATGGGTGACCCCTTCTTTATTGCTAATTTTAGGTCAGCCCATGTTAATGCAGTCCTGCAGTGTCATTTAGGGACCTTTGGATAAAACCCAGAAAATTTATTTAAAATGGAGGAATTGCCGGGCACGGTGGCTCAAGCCTGTAATCCCAGCACTTTGGGAGGCCAAGGCGGGTGGATCACGAGGTCAAGAGATCGAGACCATCCTGGTCAACCTGGTGAAACCCCGTCTCTACTAAAAATACAAAAAATTAGCTGGACGTGGTGGCGTGTGCCTGTAATCCCAGCTACTCAGGAGGCTGAGGCAGTAGAATTGCCTGAACCCAGGAGGCGGAGATTGCGGTGAGCCGAGACTGCGCCATTGCACTCCAGCCTGGGTAACAGGAGGGAAACTCCGTCTCAAAATAAATAAATAAATAAAATAAAATGGAGGAATTATATTTAGAGGAAAGGAAGAGAACCAACGAATTGAAAATTCCAGCTTTCTTATTGTTGAGCTAATGTTAAGAGGATAAACTATTTTGTTATCAGCTAAGGAAGAGAACACACTTGGGAAATTGTCCTGCTTCCAAGAGGATGGTTAAAGAAATCAAAGAACCAAGGGGTTACTTGGAGGTCCACCTGCCCCTTCAATTCCCTTTGGCCTTGGAGCCAGCCAGGGTAAAAAAAAACAGCTGTTATCTAGTGATGTGAAGCAGGTCTTCAAATCATTTAGATTCTTAGAACACAATGAACCTTAGGATATCCCCACTAACCACAACTGCACTGGGTGTGGTAATGCAGGTTATGAAGTTGCAGAAGCTGCCTGGTAGGCATGTCATAGGGACCCTCTGCTCTGCTTGTCATGCACTCAGGCTTCAGTGAAGCCAACAGTCCATCACACACCTCCCACTTCATGGAGATGACACCCAGTCCCTCTCTCCAATTCTAACCTCTCACCCACACTCCTGTCTTTGCAAAAACCTGAAGGTTATTTCTGCCTAGAGGATCCACTGATATCTCAGAGTCAATTTGTCCTAATCTCAAACTACTGTTATCTTCTCAGAGGTCACCTCAGCCCAAATCCCCTTCCTTCCCCCCAGGCAGAGTAAAGCATTCCTTACACTTCTGTTTCCTACTAACCCTTTCCTCCTCTGGCCTTGTGTTAGAGCTAGGTATTGAGCCTTTGTGCTCTCTCACCGGAGAGGTTCCTTCAGGGAGGAGCTTGTGACGGAAAAAAAGAAGCATGGAGTAGAATGTGACCAGAAGCATTTTCAGACACATTTCTGCCCGCATTGGTGGCTCACACCTGTAATCCTTCTAGCACTTTGGGAGGCCAAGGCTAGAGGATCGCTTGAGTCCAGGAATTCGAGACTCAACTGTGTAGGCTGCACAACATAGTGAGACCCTGTCTCTACAAAAAATAAAAAATTAGCTGGACATAGTGGTGCACACCTGTGGTCCCAGCTACTCCAGAGGCTGAGGGGGAAAATTGTTTGCGCCTGAAAGGTAGAGACTGCAGTGAGCTCTGATCATGCCACTAGGCTCCACCCTGGGCAACAGAGCGAGACTCTGTCTTTAAAAAACAACAACAACAACAACAAAACACACACACACACACACACACGTTGGATAGGAGAGGCCTTGGACACCAGGCCATCTTAATTACTGGGGGCAGTTAAACAGTAGGTTTAAAGGGATGGTGATGACAAGTATTTTCCAAGGGACCCTATTATTTATTTTTGTATTAATGTCTTATATATCTAATTGTAGTTTATTTTTTTGAAATGCTTTTCATTCCTCATGGAATTCTGTGCCTTTTGGCATTTGCCTGTGAAAAGTAAGATATTTTTCTCTTTAGCTTTGTCTCCCATGGCAGTCTCCTTTCTGAGGAATGAGACACTGAATGAAGGGTCTGTAAATAGAGGAGGGAAGTGATAAATAGCCCGCAGCACTGCAGCACTGGTCTTGGCCAATTCTACAATCAGGTGCTGGAGAGCCTGCTTTTTCAGTAAAGCATTTCTAGGCGCCTAACTGAAAGATAAACTAAATATTATCTATCCAACCACAGAAAGTAAAGTGAGAGAGAATATGGCAAATCCCTAGAGCTACAAGTGCTCTGTCCTGGTATTAGGGATTCTGTTTTCTTTTCCTGCCCTCTGTTTACTTTTTTATTTTATTTACTCATTTATTTATTTGAGATAGGATTTTGTTCTCTTGCTCAGACTGGAGTGCAGCAGTGGAACTGTAGCTCACTGCAGCCTCAAACCCTCAGGCTCAAGCCATCCTCCTGATCCTCCCACTTCAGCCTCCTGATTCGCTGGGATTATAGGGGCATACTGCTATATCCGTCCTGTCCTTTGTTTTTGTATCCTGTTTCTAATTTCTCTATCTTTCTGACTCTCCTTTTCTCTACCTCCTTCCTTCCCTCTCTCCTCTCTGTCTGTCCCTCACACTCCTTCATCTCTTTCTTTTTCCTTCTGTTTTTTTGTTTAAGATGGAGTTTTGCTCTTGTTGCCCAGACTGGACTGCAATTGTGCAATCATGGCTCACTGCAACCTTTGCCTCCCAGGTTCAAGTGATTCTCCTGCCTCAGCTTCCCAAGTAGCTGGAATTACAGGTGTGTGACACCACGCCCAGCTGATTTTGTATTTTTAGTAGAGAGGGGGTTTTGCCATGTTGCCCAGGCCAGTCTCGAACCCCTGACCTCAGGTGATCTGCCCACCTCAGCCTCCCAAAGTGCTAGGATTACAGGCATGAGCCACCACACCCTGCCTTCCTTCATCTCTTTCTACTTACCATCTTTCCTTCTTATACCTTGCAGGGCCCTCCCCGACAAGATGTGCCACAGGGATCTCTGGGAGGAAAGACCGTCCCCAGAACACCTGTGAGGCGACCTCGATCCTCACTGAGCTGAACTGGTGACCCAGACAGCACTAAGGGCAGACAGCACTGGTCATGTGCTGAGTTCTAGAGCTTCAGTATCAACAACAACCTCCTACAATTATAGCCTTAGCAGACTGTGGAGCTGAATCTTTATTCTCTATTTGCTAAACTTCCTGGGAGACTTTTGGGTTGGGTTCTGATTAGAAAAGCCTGATGTCTGGTATTCCTTATTGATTTATAGTTGGCTAATTATTTTCCATGGCTAAATGTGAAGTGGACGAAGTCTAAGAAAGTTGGTGTTGGTCTCCCACTCCTAATCCTCCCCCTAGGCACACTAATTCTATCCCACTGGTAAAATCTACCCTTGTTCAGAAAACGAGTTATAAGGAAGTAAATCCTCCACCAAACTATTTGTTATTAAGCATTTCAGGGTTTAATCTCTCTTGGAGTTTTTTGTTTTGTTTTGTTTTGTTTTACAGAAGGAATGGAAAAATTTGGAGTCAGAGGCTCTGTGGGCAAAGGGACGTAGAAACTTTGGGGAAAGTATTTAGCTCTCTTGAGCCTCGATTTTCACTTCTGCAAAAGGCAGTTATCACCTCCCTTTTGCAGAAGTCTCCCAGGAAGTTCAGCAAATAGAGAATAAAGATTCAGCTCCACAGTCTGCTAAGGCTATAATTGTAGGAGGTTGTTGTTGATACTGAAGCTCTGGAGCTCAGCACATCACCAGTGCTCTCTGCCCTTAGTGCTTGTCTGGGTCATGTGTTAAACTCAGCAAGGACTGAGATGGCCTCACAGGTGTTCTGGGCAGCCTTTCTTCCCAGAGCTCTACAAGGTATAAGAAGGAGAGATGTTAAGTAGGAAAGATAAAGAATTCTCAGAGGGGCTGGGCATGGTGTCTCATGCCTGTAATCCCAGAACTTTGGGAGGCTGAGGCAGGTGGATCACCTGAGGTCAGGAGTTCAAGACCAGCCTGGCCAACATTGTGAAACCCCATCTCTATTAAAAATACAAAAATTAGCTGGGTGTGCTGGTGCATGCCTGTATTCCCAGATACTCAGGACACTGAGACAGGAAAATCATTTGAATCCAGGAGGCAGAGGTTGCAGTGAGCTGAGATGGTGTCATTACACCCCAGCCTGGACAACAAGAGTGGAAACTCTGTCTCAAAAATAAAAGACAAAGAAATACTGGGAGTGATAATGATTTTTCTCATACAGAAGACATTGAGTTTAGAATGATTTCATTTATGATCAAATCTGCCTACAAGATTGGTGGAAACATTAAACTAGAACAGAAGTACAGGGAAAAAGTCACTTGTATCAGGTAATCCAAAAGTATCATTTTAATAACTGGCTAATGGCTGGGTGTGGTGGCTCATGCCTGTAATCCCAGCACCTTGGGAGCCGGTGATGAGTGGATTGCTTGAGCTCAGGAGTTCGAGACCAGCCTGGGCAACATGGTGAGACCCTGTCTCTACTAAAAATACAAAAAAAAAAAAAAAAAAAAGTTGGGCATGGTAGCACATGTCTGTAGTCCCAGCTACTCGGGAGGCTGAGATAGGAGGATCACTTAAGCCGAGGGGGCAGAGGTTGAAGTGAGCCAAGATCGTGCCACTGCCCTCCAGCCTGGGTAACAGAGTGAGACCCTGTCTCAAAAAAAATTAGGCTTTAACTAATTATTTATATATATATATATATATATATATATATATATATATATATATAATTAGTTAAAGTGTAAAGATCCTAATATAGATTCTTCACTTCTTATTTTCCCTTAAGCTAGATTGTTCTCTTCTATTTCAGGTACTTTTACATGCGTTTTCTCATTTAATTCTGACCACAGACTTTTAAGGAATGTACCATTACTACCTGTTTTCCAGATAAGGAAACTCAGTCTTAGAGAAATGAAGTAATTTGCTAAAGTCACCAAGTGAGCAAGTGACAGAACAGGGTTTGAGTCTAGAGTCCTTGCTGTTAATCTTTACTACTCTTTACTACTCATCTAACTCTTTACTACTCATCTCCCCAACATCCTGTTCCTTCCCCTTCTCTTCCTGTTTCTGTACAACCCATCCTTTAAAATTCAACTCCGGACTTTCCTTTTCCTGAAAGCCTCTGGACTCCAGTTCAACCCCCATGTGAATTCACTGTCCTCTTCTATTGCCTGAGCTATTGATGTGTCAATGTTGTGGCATCTTCTGTATTCCTCTCTAATATTACTGTTTGTCATACTGTTGTCTTATAATGCATCCTGGAGGAGGAAAAACCAAAAAAGCCTGTATAAAGGTGACAGTAGAGGGCTGGGCAGGAGGATTACTTGAGCCCAGGAGTTTGAGCGGAGCAAGAGGTGGCTCACACCTGTAATCTCAGCACTTCAGGAGGCCGAGGCTGGTGGATCCCTGAGGTCAGGAGTTCGAGACCAGGCTGGCTAACATGGTGAAGCCCTGTCTCTACTAAAAATACAAAAATTAGCTGGGCATGGTGGTGCATACCTGTAATCTCAGCTAGTTGGGAGGCTGAGGCAGAAGAATCACTTGAACCTGGGAGGCGGAGGTTGCAGTGAGCTGAGATTGCACCATTGGCAACAAGAGCAAAACTCCATCTCAAAAAAAAAAAAAAAAGGTAACAGTAGAATTCCTCATCAAGAATTGTGTTTAGCAAATTATCTTGATTGGTTCTTTATGAAGCACCATGACAGCAGAGAACCCAGGATCTAGCACACTGAAAGTGTATAAAGATTATTTATTGAAAAGATAAAAAATTCTCAGAAATACTGGGAGTGATGGCAATTTTCTCATTATACAGAATGAGTTCAAAATGATTTTATTCAAATATTAAAGGATGAGGTATCCCCAAAAGGCCAGAAGACTTTGGTCACATCCAGATGGCTAATACTTCAGTCACATATGTATTCTTGTCACTTGGTTTAAGTTACGCCCCCAAGCTATATGGTAACCTCCTTGGAATGGGAACTATGACCAGGTATTGAAGTGAATCTATGTGGGTTTTTGCCTCTCATGCATTTTGTTGCTTTACATTGACACATCAGATCTTCACACTAGCCTTCTGAAGTAGTGTGGCAAGCATTTATGTATTCCTATTTTCTTTTCTTTTCTTTTCTTTTCTTTTTTTTTTTTTTTTTTTTTTTTTTTTTTGAGAGAAGGTCTCACTCTGTCACCCAGGCTGGAGTGCGGTGGTACGATCTCAGCCCACTGTAGCCTCAACCTCCTTGGCTCAAAGGATCTTCCCATCTCAGCCTTCTGAGTAGCTGGGAATACAGGCCTGTGCCACCACACTTGACTAACTTTTTAATACTTTTGTAGAGGCAGGGTCCCACTATGCTGCCCAGGCTGGTCTCGAACTCCTGGGCTCAAGCTGTCCTCCCACCTCGGCCTCAAAAAGTGCCGGGATTACAGGCATGAGCCACCATGCCCAGCAATTCCCTCATTTTCAGATATAGAAATGCAGCCTCAGAGTGATAAAGTCCTGTTCCCCAGGCTGCAGAGCTGACCTGAGCCAAGGCAGCCTGGGGCAGTGGAAAGAACCTAGATGTACAGGTTCTTCATCATCAAGGTGAAATCTAGCTTTTCGTGTCTACATCCTTGGAAGCCCCACAGAGGTGTTTATTTTAGCCCAAGGAATCTCACATTTACCACCTAGAGCAAAACGTTTGGACAAACTATTCAACAATTAAAAGGACAATACCATCTTCATGAAGCTGTGGAATTAAATGAGGTTAAGTCATTCATTAAATGAAATAAATAAAAGCCTTTGAAACATTGCCTGGTGCATATTCAGTAAATGTTCTTTTGGGCTGGATGCGGTGGCTCACACCTGTAATCCCAGCACTTTGGGAGGCTGAGGTGGGTGGATCACAGGTCAGGAGTTCGAGACCAGCCTGGCCAACATGTGAAACCCCATCTCTACTAAAAATACAGCAATTAGCTGGGTGTGGTGGCATGCGCCTGTAATCCCAGCTACTTAGGAGGCTGAGGCAGGAGAATTGCTTGAACCTGGGAGGTGGAAGTTGCAGTGAGCCAAGATTGCACCACTACACTCCAGCCTGGGCAACAGAGCAAGACTCTGTATCTGAATACATGCATACATACATATATACATACATAATCTTTTTCTTTTGTCTCTCCTCCTTCCTATGACTTTCCCCTCTATTTCTAAATTTAGATTCAGTGTTTATCCTACCATTCCATTTTCCTTGTATCTTTGTGCCTTCTAGGCTCCTGATGCAATTTCATCTTCTGATCCTTCACCTGGAGGCCAGAGGTAAGCTCAGCAGAGTGGGACCAGGGGCTGGTTGGAGTTGCGTTTGGGCTGAGGGAGCCAGACAGGAACCCCTAGGCCAGGCGTCCCCAAACTTTTTACACAGGGGGCCAGTTCACTGTCCCTCAGACCGTTGGAGGGCCGCCACATATTGTGCTCCTCTCACTGACCACCAATGAAAGAGGTGCCCCTTCCTGAAGTGCGGCGGGGGGCCGGATAAATGGCCTCAGGGGGCCGCATGCGGTCCACGGGCCGTAGTTTGGGGATGCCTGCCCTAGGCAAAGCTTATTCAACCCGTGTCCACAGGCCACCTGCAGCCCAGGACAGCTTTGAATCTGACCCAACACAAATTTGTAAATTTTCTTAAAACATTATGAGTTTTCTTTTTTAGCTCATCAGTTGTTAGTGTTAGGCATGGTTTATGCATGGCCTAAGACAATTCTTCTTCCCATGTGGCCCAGGGAAGCCCAAAGATTAGACATCCCTGTCCAAGGCCATATTTAAGGCATGAGAACAGAGGGCCAAACTGGTGAAGTCAAATCTGTTCTCAAGTCCAAGAGGCCAAGAACAAATGGGCAGCTGGATCATAGTCTCAACACAAGTACTAGTCACATGTGAAAACATCCACCAACAGAACAGAAACATAGTTTGGAAAGTTTATTGGCGTATTAGCTACCATAACAAAAGACCATAGACTGAGTAGTTTAAACAACAAAACATTTTTTCTCACAGTTTTGGAGGCTGGAAATCCAAGATCAGGATGCCACCATGTTTAGGTTCTGGTAAGGGCTCTCTTTGGCTTTTGGACAGTGCCTCCTCTCCATGTCCTCACATGATGGGGAGGAAGCGTAAGCTCTCCCGGTCTCTCCTCTTCTTTTACTTTCTAATTTTCTTTTCTTTTTTCTTTTCTTTCTTTCTTTCTTTTTTTTTTTTGAGACGGAGTTTCGCTCTTGCTACCCAGGCTGGAGTGCAATGGCGCGATCTTGGCTCACCGCAACCTCCGCCTCCTGGGTTCAGGCAATTCTCCTGCCTCAGTCTCCTGAGTAGCTGGGATTACAGGCATGTGCCACCATGCCCAGCTAATTTTTTGTATTTTGAGTAGAGACGGGGTTTCACCATGTTGACCAGGATGGTCTCGATCTCTTGACCTCGTGATCCACCCGCCTCGGCCTCCCAAAGTGCTGGGATTACAGGCTTGAGCCACTGCGTCCGGCACTTTGTAATTTTTTTATCGAGATGGAGTCTCACTCTGTTGCCCAGGCTGGAGTGCAGGGGCACAATCTTGGCTAACTGCAACCTCCACCTTCCAGATTTCAACGATTCTCCTGCCCCAGCCTCCCAAGTAGCTGGAATTACAGGCATGTACCACCTCTCCTGGCTAATTTTTGTATTTTTAGTAGAGATGGGGTTTTACCATGTTTGCTAGGCTGGTCTCAAACTCCTGATCTCAGGTGATCCACCCGCCTTAGCCTCCCAAAGTGCTGGGATTACAAATATAAGCCACCATGCCCTACCTATTTTTTAATCTTTTTGTAGAAATGGAGTCTCACTATGTTGGCGAGGCTGGTCTCAAACTCCTGGCCTCAAGCGATTCTCTTGCCTCAGCCTCCAAAAGTGCTGGGATTACAGGTGTGAGCCATGGTGTCCAGTCATGTTGTAAGGGCATAGAATCCCATTATTAACACCTCATCCTGGTGACCTCATCTAACCCTAATTACCACCCAAAGGCTCCATCTCTGAATACCATCACATTGGGGTTAAGGGCTCCAAAATATGTATTTTGGCAGGAGGCGAATATTCAGTACTTAATTCACAACTACCACAATATGGCTTTTATTTTACTTTAATCTGTGTAACTTTGACCATTAAGATAAGATCTTTTTACCATCTTACACCAGTCAGAACAGCTATTATTAAAAATTCAAAAAATAATAGATGCTCGTGAGGTTGTGGAGAAGAAGGAATGTTTATACACTGTTGGTGGGAGTGTAAATTAGTTCAAACATTGTGGAAGACAATGTGGTGATTCCTCAAAGACCTAAAGAGCGAAACACCATTTGACCTGCATTATTACTACTGGGTATGTAACCAAAGGAATGTAAATCATTCTGTTATACAGACACATGCACTAGGGCACGGTGGCTCATGCCTGTAATTCCAGCACTTTGGGAGGCTGAGCAGGAAGATCACTTGAGGTCGGAAGTCTGAGACCAGCCTGGCCAACATAACGAAACTCTGTCTCTGCTAAAAATACAAAAATTAGCCATGCATGGTGGTGCACGCTTGTAATGCCAGCTACTAGGGAGCCTGAGGCAGGAGAATTGCTTGAAACTAGAGGACGGAGGTTTCAGCGAGCCAAGATCTAGCCACTGCACTCCAGCCTGCACAACAGAGGAAAACAGAAAAAACAGAAGAAAGACGCATGCACGTGTATGTTTATTGCAGCACTATTCACAATAGCAAAGACGTGGAATCAACCTAAATCTCCATCAATGACAGATTAGATAAAGATCATGTGGTACACATACACCACGGAATACTATGCAGCCATAAAAAAAGAATGAGATTGTGTCCTTTGCAGGGTCATAGATGGAGCTGGCAGCCATTATCCTTGACAAACTAAGGCAGAAGCAGAAAACTAAATACTACATGTTCTCACTTACAAGTGGGAGCTAACTGATGAAAACACATGGATACACAGAGGGGAACAACATACACTGGAGCCTGTAGAAGGGTGGGAGGTTAGAAGGAGGGAGAGGATCAGGAAAAATAATATAACAAATCTGCACATGTGCTCCTGAACTTAAAAGTTAAAAAAAGGAATGCCAGGCACAGTGACTCACACACCTGTAATCCTGGCACTTTGGGAGGCCTTGGCAGATGGAGCTTTTGAGATCAGAAGTTCAAGACCAGCCTGGCCAACATGGTGAAATCCTCTCTCTACTAAAAGTACCAAAAAAAAAAAAAAAAAAAAAAAAAAAATGAGCCAGGCATAGTGTCACGCACCTGTAATCCTAGTTACTCAAGAGACTGAGGCACCTGTAATCCCAGTTACTCGGGAGACTGAGGCACAAGAATCACTTGAACCCAGGAGGCAGAGGTTGCAGTGAGCCGAGATCACGCCACTGCACTCCAGCCTGGGTGACAGAGTGAAACCCTGTCTGAAAAAAAATAAAAATGGAAAGATCCTTCACACTGAGCACTTGCCTGAAGCAGAGTTTAAAAAAAAAAAAAAGTGCCGGGCGCGGTGGCTCAAGCCTGTAATCCCAGCACTTTGGGAGGCCGAGGCGGGTGGATCACGAGGTCGAGAGATCGAGACCATCCTGGTCAACATGGTGAAACCCCGTCTCTACTAAAAATACAAAAAAGTAGGCCGGGCGTGGTGGCTCAAGCCTGTAATCCCAGCACTTTGGGAGGCCGAGGCAGGTGGATCACGAGGTCAAGAGATCGAGACCATCCTGGTCAACATGGTGAAACCCCGTCTCTACTAAAAATACAAAAAATTAGCTGGGCATGGTGGCGCGTGCCTATAATCCCAGCTACTCAGGAGGCTGAGGCAGGAGAATTGCCTGAACCCAGGAGGCGGAGGTTGCGGTGAGCCGAGATCGCGCCATTGCACTCCAGTCTGGGAAACAAGAGCGAAACTCCGTCTAAAAAAAAAAAAAAGTATATATATATATATGGGGGGGGGCGGGGGGGTGTCTCACTATTTTGAGCAGGCTGATCTCAAACTCCTGGCCTCAAGTGATCCTCCTTGCCTCTATCTCCCAACATGCCAGGATTACAGGTGTGAGCTACCATGCCTGGCCTCAATTTTTATTAATAACAGTTGGCCAGACTAGATGGCTCACACCTGTAATCCCAGCACTTTGGAAGGCTGAGGCAGGCAGATCACATGAGGTCAGGTATTTGAGACCAGCCTAGCCAACATGGGGAAACCCCGTTTCCACTAAAAGTGCAAAAATTAGCCGGGCGTGGTGGTGGACACCTGTAATCCCAGCTACTCAAGAGGCTGAGGCAGGAGAATTGCTTGAACCCAGGAGGCAGAAGTTGCAGTGAGATTGCGCCATTGCACTCCAGCCTGGGCGACAGTGCAAGACTCCATCTCAAATAATAATAATAATAATAACAACAACAACAACAGTTAACCTTTATTGAGAGTTTACTAGGTGCCAATCTCTGAGCCAAGGACCTTCTGTGCATTATCTCGCTGAATCCTCTCAAACCTATATGAAGTAATTACTGCTTTTTAAAAAAGCCCTATTTACAAAAATGGGGCCTTAGCGAGGTAAAGCAACTTGCCCAAATTCTGTTAAGTAGAAATCTTAGATATGAATCCAGACAGTTGGGTATTTTCTCAGTTAGGGTCACAACAAAGTAGGTAGGTTCTAGACTTGCCCCGGACAGTCCTAAAGTCCAGAGTACACTGATAGAAGCATTGCAACTGCGGAACTGAGTCAGTCCCTAATGTCACATCTCAAGAGGCATCTCAAGAGGCTGCTCCAGTTCCTGAGAAAGTTTTGCACTAACAGTGCTGCAGTGAAGATAAGTGTATTATAATTCGAAGTTCTCTTGAAATGCATTAAGATAACTCTAATAGCAAGGGAAGGGCCGCCAGACTGGCGCCAGCTTTGAAGTTACCAAATCCGCCCATGATTCAGTCCACAGGCTGAGTTCTCAAGAACATTTCCAGGTAGTGGGTCTGCTGACTGTGGCATTAAAAACTGGAAGGCAGCCTGCGAGAAGATAGAATGCAATGATTGCTGTCACCTCCTTGCTTCACTCTTCTCCTCTACCTCAGCAAGCAGTTTAAACCCAATCCTTTCCATGAGAAATCACTGTCCAGAGTGAATAAGGGAACCTTGGGTGAAATGGGGACAAGGGGAGGTGGGGCCGTGATAGAGGCAGGCTCCATCCTGAGGGAGAACAGCACAGATGAATAAGAAGCCAGCAGAGAGCGTCTCCAGAGCCAAAGCCCCACCTCTTTTCCCTTGGTTCCCTCCTCAGTTTTCCTCTCCAGATTGATCAAAACCTATCCGTAAGAAAGGATCTAATTCAAGCCTCACCTGTAGCACCAAAAAATAAAAAAATAAGAATTGGATTGGCTGCCTCATTGAAAACTAAAGTCAGAAAGTAGCCCACGTAGGGGCCAGATGTGGTGGCTCACGCCTGTAATCCCAGCACCTTGGGAGGCTGAGGCGGGCAGATCACCTGAAGTCCTGAGTTCGAGACCAGCCTGGCCAAAATGATGAAACCCCATCTCCACTAAAAATATAAAAATTAGCTGGCTGTAGTGGTACTCACCTGTAGTCCCAGTTACTTGAGAGGCTGAGACAGGAGAATTGCTTGAACCCAGGAGGTGGAGGTTGCAGTGAGCAGAGATTGCACCACTGCACTCCAGACTGGGCAACAGAGTGAGACTCCATTTCAAAAAATGAGAAAAACAAAAAAGCTAGAAAGTAGCCCATTGTTTCCTGTACTCTGTTAAAAGCAGCAGTCCCCAGCCTTTTTGGTACCAGAGATTGGTTTTGTGGAAGACATTTTTTTCCACGGTTTTGGGATGATATAAGCACATTATATTTATTGTGCACTTTATTTTTATTATTACACTGTAATATATAATGAAATAATTATACAATTCACCATAATATAGAATCAGTGGGATTCTGAGCTTGTTTTCCTGCAACTTGACAATCCCATTTTGGGGGGTAATGGGAGACAGTGACAGATCATCAGGCATTCGATTCTTGTAAGGAGCGTGCAATCTAGATCCCTGGCATGCATAGTTCACAACAGGATTCACGCTCCTGTGAGAATCTAATGCTGCCGCTGATGTCACTGGAGGTGCATCCCAGGCGGTAAAGCAAGCAAAAAGGAACGGCTGTAGATACAGATGTAGCTTCACTCACTTGCCTGCCGCTCACCACCTGCTGTGTGGCCAGTTCCTAATCAGTACTGGTCCATGGCCCCGGGGATGGGGACCCTGTGTTAAAGGGCTTTTAAGAATCAGTGAGCAAGTGAGGGAAATACAGCATCTTGTTCAGGATTGTTTCCTGACTCCTTAAAATGTGTAAAACAAATTTTAGAGGCCAGCTACTCCTCCTCAGAACTCTTAAATTGCACCCCCTGTTGGCCTAGGCTGTGGGCCAGTGGGCCACAGTGAGTTATACAACTTCTGAGCAAAGGGTGTCATGTGCTGAAAGATGTCAGTCCTGACCTGGCATGGTGGCTCATGCCTATAATCCCAGCACTTTGGGAAGCCGAGGCAGGAGGACTGCTTGAGCCCAGGAGTTCAAGACAAGCTTGGGCAACATAGGGAGACCCTGTCTCTACCAAAAATTTTAAAAAATTTAAAAACCAGGCATGGCAGTGCACAGAAGTTGAAGTGAGAGGATCACTTGAGCTTGGGAGTTTGAGGCTGCAGTGAGCTGTTATTTTGCCACTGCACTCCAGCCTGGGCAATACAGTGAGACCCTGTCTCAAAAAAAAAAAAAAAAAATTTCAAGTCTCTGAGGACTAAGCCCTGATTTTTTATCTTGCTCAAATTCCCACCTAAGGGGTCTAGGGAGTCATGCCCTACAAGTCATAAATTCTCATCAGATGAGTTTTAATGGACCCTATGTATTGTGACTTACTTTTCAGTCTGACTCTGGCATAACATTATGAAACAAGGAAAAAATATTTAACTCCCAAATGTATTTCCTTGTCATACCTTGAAATTGCCCTGCAAAGTCTCCCCTATCCCCTTTGTTTTCCTTCCTTTCTTTCCAGATTCAGGAGATAAGAGCCAGGTACCATTTTAGGTCTAATAAGAAGTATCTTAAAACCTGCTTTCTCTCTAAAGTTCACTATCTGAGAGATTGCTCTGCACAATAGAACTTGGTCTCCACAATCCTTTATCTTAACCTGAACATTCATTTCCATTGACCCCAGGTCTTCAGATAACCCAACTGATTGTCAACCAGAAAATGTTTAAATGTATCTATAGCCTGGAAGCTCTACTACCCTTGACCTTGTCCTGCCTTTCTGTACCAAACCATAGTATTCTGAAATGTATTTGATTGATGTCTCATGTCTCCCTAAAATATATAAAACCAACCTGTACCCCGACCACCTTGGGCATATGTTCTCATCACCTCCTGAGGGCTGTGTCACAGGCCATGGTCACTCATATTTGGCTCAGAATAAATCTCTTCAACTATTTTACAGAGTTTGACTCTTTTCACTGACACCTGTATGGGCCCTTGGCTACACAATGTGTGAAGCGAACACTAAATACTATATCACGTTCCCAGAGGATCCCTCTCTGCTTCTAGCAGACATTTATAAGTCTCACTTATAAGCCTCCAATCCAGGTCCCAGAACGGTAGAATATGGCTCCACCATTGGAAAGCACACCCCTTTCTGGGCCGCAGAGCAAGGGGTCTAGATTAAGCCTTCCCCGCTGCTGTGGACTGAATTGTGTCTCCTTCCCCACAAAAATTTATATGTTGAAGTCCTAACCTCCTGACTTTATTTGGAGTAATAAAGCAATTAATGTTAAATGAGATCATCAGGTTAGAACCCTAATCAGATAGGATTAGTCTCCTTATAAGAAGAAACACCAAGCCCAACCCAGAAATTTTGGGAGGCCAAGGCAGGCAGATAGCCTGAGCTCGGGAGTTTGTGACCAGCCTGGGAAACACAATGAAACCCTGTCTCTACTAAAATATGGAAAAAAAAAAAAAAAAAAAGCCTGGTGTGGTGGCATGTGCCTATAGTCCCACCTACTCAGGAGACTGAGGCAGGAGAATTGCTTGAACCCGGAAGGAGGTTGCAGTGAGCCAAGATCAAGCCACTGCATTCCAGCCTGGGTGATAGACTCATCAAAAAAAGAAGAAAGAGAGAGAGAGAGAAGAAAGAAAAAGAGAAAGAAAGAAAAAAAAAAAAAGGAAGAAAGAAAGAAAAAGCAACACCAGAGAGCTTGCTCACTGTAGCGCCCTCTGCCCTTTGAGGACACAGGGAGAAGGTGACAGTCTCCAAGCCAAGACGAGAGCCCTCACCGGACACTGAATTGGCTGACCCCCTTATCTTTGACTTCCAGCCTCCAGAGCTGTGAGAAAACAAATTTTTGTTATTTAAGTCACCCAGTCTGTGGTATCTTGTTTCAGCAGCCCAAACAGACTAAGTCATCTGCCTATTCTCTAGTACCTCAACATTTATATTTGGAGGGCTCAGCTGAACAGACACACCGTCTAGGACCACTCATACTCAGGCCAGATTTCTTCCTGTTATATATCTTTATTTTACACAAATGGACCCAGCACTGCTTTCCTTTTTTTTTTTTTTTGAGACAGAGTTTCGCTCTTGTTACCCAGGCTGGAGTGCAATGGCGTGATCTCAGCTCACCGCAACCTCCGCCTCCTGGGTTCAGGCAATTCTCCTGCCTCAGCCTCCTGAGTAGCTGGGATTACAGGCACGCGCCACCATGCCCAGCTGATTTTTTGTATTTTTAGTAGAGACGGGGTTTCACCATGTTGACCAGGATGGTCTCGATCTCTTGACCTCGTGATCCACCCGCCTCAGCCTCCCAAAGTGCTGGGATTGCAGGCTTGAGCCACCGCACCTGGCTTCCCAGCACTGCTTTCTCCCATGTGCCATTGCTCCTTTGTCATGATTTGGATATTATATCACCAATGAGACAGTCTGTGTGACAAGAATGCTTGGAAGATCCAGGTACACCACGGGGCCCTGAAAGTAGCAGAGAATCTTCTTTTGTGAACTGTCTCGGTCTCAGGGTCTCATCATAAAAGAGGTTAGCTTAAGAGACCTCCATTAAAATGATCATGTTATTTTGGGGTGGGAGGATAATATTTTTTAACACTATTCTACAAATTAGCAGGTTAGCTGGCTCCTCCTAAGGAGAATTAGATAAAGAGATTTTATTTAATGAGGGGAAAGAAGATTCACAAACCCTGGGTAGGAAAGTTTAGGGACCAGAGTTGGCCTCTACTCATAGACTGTAAAGCTGATATCAACAAACCAGACTGACTGACTTGACAGTTTTTTCTTATTTTCCAGAAGATAGAAAACAACAATGAAGTACTTGGTGCTGATACAGCACAAGCCTTGGCAAAGGTTAATAAACAATTGTAAAGCAGTTAACATAAAACCTTAAATGATTAACTGGTTATCTTGGAATTTAAGGAGCAATGCCCCAGGGATATGAGACCTGATTAGTTAAGTTACATATGTGTGCGCTGGGGCCGGGTGGGGAGGGTGGCAGAAAGAAGTGTTCACGGGAGGGTGCTTTATTAGAATTGGGCAGAAGAGGGTGAGGGTGGTGGGGAGTGAGCAGACAAAAGAGGCTGGAGAACTCTGTTGATTGACAACTGTGCCATGCATTGGGGTAGCCGCGGTGCTGGGCATTAATCACAAAGATTACTGCCCTTTCCAAACTGGTATATAACTAACTGCTTAGGAGAAGGGGCTAGAAAAAGCCCATTGGAAACAAAAGGGTCTTTGCTGGACATTACTACGAAGTGTTATCAGATTTGTGTTCGATGTATTGTCCAATCTTAACCTTCTGACTCATTAAAATGTTGAGCTTTTGGAAATGTTTAAGGTCATTGTCTGTTCTGCAGAATCACGAGATGGCTCTGTTGTCTAGTGGCTCAACCTGTATCACCTTGGTGATTTCCAGGAAGGGAGGCCCCGAAATCACGCAGCATAGTCTCAACAGCTTTTTCTTTAGAGCCCACTGAAAATGGCTGGGGTTTCCTCCGCCAAAAATAGCTATTCATATATGTCTGAATAATTTATGACTGTGGTTTATATTTAAATAAAGCACTTCAATGAATTTCTTTCTTTTCTAAGAGTCATGAATTCTGCCCTGTGGCTTTCTGAGAGCCAAGCAAGCTAAAGGTAATATAAGATGACACTGGCAATATGTACAAGGACAGAGATTACAGAAGCCTTTGGTAAAGAATCAAAAATCCCGACTTCTTTTTGGGCATGTGGTTGTGCACTGTTGAAGCAGAAATGAGATGCTTGGTAAAGTGAGAGCCAATTTCACCTACTTGAGCATGGAGCCAAGGCTGGGGCTAGGTTTACAAACACAACACAAAAGTAGTGGCAGGACCTACCTATGTTGTGGTGTGATGCTGTGCAGAGTTTTGCAGTGGCCAATTGCTGGTTGTCTCATGTAACCATATTGTTTAGGGTGGCATTATTTATATAACCTTGATTACAGCAAGTAAAGATTAAGAGAACTATAAAATGTTTAGGGATTCATCCAATCCAACCCCTTTGTTTTACAGATGGGGAAACTGAGGCCCAGAGAAGGATGTGATTTGATGTGCCTGTGGTGGGTTAAATAATGCCCCTCCCAAAAGAGATGTTCAATTTTTAATACCTGGCACCTTAAACACTATCTTATTTGGAAAAAGGGACTTAGCAGATATAATTAAGCTAAGGGGCTCATTATAAGATCATCCTGGATTAGGGCAAACTCTACATCCAATGGCAGGTGTCCTTGTAAGAGAAAGGCAGAGGGATGTTGAAGAGAAAAAGTGATGTAGTAATGTAGTAATGGAAATAGAGATGGAATTAGGTAACCATGAGGCAAGGAATGCTTGGAGCCCGCGGAAGCTGAAAGAGGCAAAAAGGAGAGAACCTTTGGAGGAAGTATGACTCTACCAGTACCTTGATATCAGATTTCTAGCTTCCAGAATGATGACAGAAAAAATTTCTTTTGTTTTAAGCTCTATGTTGATGGTAATTTGTTATAGCTGCCCTAGGAAACTAACATAATGGACAAAGGATAGAACCAGGCTAGAACCCAAATCTCTGGACTCCCTGTCTTGTGTTTCCCTGCCTCTGTTTCACATGCTCTGGGTTCTGATCTTATCAAAGATGTAAAAAGCATTCACATTCCTTGCTGTTAAGAAAATAACTTCTGAGATGAAGGCAATAAAAAATACTGCAAATACTGCTGTTTCCATGAGTTGATGCTTAGCCCCTCCAGCAACTAAGCTTTCTGGGCTTGGAAGTAATAGATTTGACTGTGGTATTAAGCTTTAGGGAATCATGCTGAGATCTGGAAGAGAGAAAACTGATAAAAGATAGTCAGAAAAGTTAGCCATTTGACTCCAACCAAATACACAGAAAGCAGGTAACAATACGTACCTCACAAGGTGTTTATGCAAATAAACAAGTATTTATTGAGCACACACTATGTGCCAGACATTCATGTAGGCTCCTTGATCTAAGTGTGAATAACGGGATCTCACAGTGGCAGAGGCTAATGGCAGCATATAAATGCCGGACAGTCTAGTCATGGTTATGGAAACGGGACACAAGGCCTGTGTGGTAATCAATGGTTTGAGCTGCAGGTATCCTTGTCATTGGCTAATTGCTCATGATCTCCCCAGATCATGAATTAAAACAATGAGGAGCCTACAAAAGTCTTTTTTTTTTTTTTTTTTTTTTTTTTTTTTTTTTTTTTGAGACGGAGTTTCGCTCTTGTTACCCAGGCTGGAGTGCAATGGCGCGATCTCGGCTCACCGCAACCTCCGCCTCCCGGGTTCAGGCAATTCTCCTGCCTCAGCCTCCCGAGTAGCTGGGATTACAGGCACGCACCACCGTGCCCAGCTAATTTTTTGTATTTTTAGTAGAGACGGGGTTTCACCATGTTGACCAGGATGGTCTCGATCTCTCGACCTCGTGATCCACCCGCCTCGGCCTCCCAAAGTGCTGGGATTACAGGCTTGAGCCACCGCGCCCGGCCCCAAAAGTCTTAATTGAACATAAGTGTAGGTTTGGTGAGCAGAAGTCTTACTTGAGGCACCACAGTAGAGAGTATACTGTAACTTTCGTTTCTTTCTCCAGATCCCTTCTCCCTTGTTCTCCATCTTGCTCTGACCTGTGTGGACTGTGTCACGAGGCTGCCTTGCCCTCTGGCTTCTGCTTGGGTTTAGCCAATGGGAAGCACTGCCAGGAGATTGAATGTCTTTCAGCCTATTTCCCCAGCTACCCTAGGGCTTGCTCAATGGACTAGTAAATAACATGGCCATTGTAGCAGTGGTAGAAGTTATGCATGGGCTCTGCCATAGGGATTTCTCACTAAAGCTAATCTGGCTACTCCCACTGGTAATTGCTGAATCTACCAATTGCAAAGGTCAACGATGAGTTCCTGGCATGGCACCATTTCTCAGCAGCACCAGACAGTCACCTGATGGCAGGATGATTACAAAAGGAAGGAGGCAGCAATTCCTCAGTGGACTTAACACTTCCTGGATATGATTCGTCTTAATACTTTAACGTCCCATATCAAAAAGCAAAGGAAGACTATAACAGCACAGTTCAGTCAGAACCATTAATAGTTCACAAACTTAAGAGTGAAGGTGTAAGTCATGCTAAAAGGTAAAGAACCATGAATAGCTGAAGGGCTGACTGAGGGAATAGGGAATGTGAAATGGATAGGGGAAGAAGGAAATTTTCAACACCAACTACTACCTCATCACCAATTAAGATATGAGATTTTAGTAGCTAGACATATTTTTCCTTTGGTTTGTTTTATATATGTAAAACTAATATGTAGACTTTCTTCTCTGTCCTCTACTCTTTCATTTAGGGTGACTTGATGGTAGCTAACCTTATAATTTGGATTTTTAGGTTACAGGATACCAAAGGAAGATTGTGACTGAAAAAGAAAAAGAAGGACCATCATAAAGAGAAGATAAATGACTGGTAGGACTTTGGGTCTCCCCTTCCGAGGAAGATAGTGAGGGCATCTTCATCTGCATGAGAAATAGTCATAGAAATGAGGTGGAAGCATTATATTGTCATTATCATTGTTTGAAAATAAATGTGGGTAAAAGGGTATATATGAATGCTGAGCACCTGAAACAATGAGCTGCACCAGACTATCCACTAGCAATGCAGATCTCTCTTCTGTGATCCCCCAAGAGTTAGGAAGTCTGGAGCATTTCTTAGAATCATTTGCTAACCAGGCCGGGCGCTGTGGCTCAAGCCTGTAATCCCAGCACTTTGGGAGGCCGAGGCGGGTGGATCACGAGGTCGAGAGATCGAGACCATCCTGGTCAACATGGTGAAACCCCGTCTCTACTAAAGATACAAAACATTAGCTGGGCATGGTGGCACGTGCCTGTAATCCCAGCTACTCAGGAGGCTGAGGCAGGAGAATTGCCTGAACCCAGGAGGCGGAGGTTGCGGTGAGCCGAAATCGCGCCATTGCACTCCAGCCTGGGTAACAAGAGCAAAACTCCGTCTCAAAAAAAAAAAACAAAAAAAAACCACTATTTATAATAGCATAAAAACATTGAACACTTAGCGATAAATTTGGAAAAAGATGTCAAATTAAAGAAGATCCAAGTAAATACAAAGATGTGCCGTTTGCATGGATTGCCACACTTAATATTGTAACATGTCAATTCCTCCACACATTGATTTAGTCATGCAGTACTATTCCAATCAAAATCTCAGTAAATTTTCTTGTAAAAATTGGCAAGCTGATTCTAAATGTATGTGGAGATTTTTTAAAGGCCAAATAATTTTTTAAATGAATAAATTTGGAAAAATAATACCTAATTTCATTACCAATTATAAATCTATAGAAACTAAGACAATGTTGTTTTGACGTAAAAATAAGGATTTAGGGCCAGGCGCGGTGGCTCAAGCCTGTAATCCCAGCACTTTGGGAGGCCGAGGCGGGTGGATCACAAGGTCAAGAGATCAAGATCATCCTGGTCAACATGGTGAAACCCTGTCTCTACTAAAAATACAAAAAATTAGCTGGGCATGGTGGCGCATGCCTGTAATCCCAGCTACTCAGGAGGTTGAGGCAGGAGAATTGCCTGAACCCAGGAGATGGAGGTTGCGGTGAGCCGAGATCGCACTGTTGCACTCCAGCCTGGGTAACAAGAGTGAAACTCCGTCTCAAAAAAAAAAAAAAAAAAGGATTTAGATCAATGGAACAAAAAAAAGTCCAGAAATAGACTAGCACATACATAGTCAATTAGTTGTTTCTTTTTCTTTTCTTTTTTTTTTTTTTGAGATGGGGTCTCACTCTGTCACCCAGGTCAGAGTGCAGTGGTGTGATCTCCAATCACTGCAACCTCCACCTCCCTGGCTCAAGTGATCCTCCCCCATCAGCCTCCCAAGTAGCTGGGATGCAGGTACCCACCACCATGCCCAACTAATTTTTTGAATTTTTGGTACAGACAGGGTTTCATCATGTTGCCCAGCTAATCTCAAACTCCTGAGCTTGAAGATCCTTTTACCTCAGCCTCCCGAAGTGCTGAGATTACAGGCATGAGCCACCACACCCAGCCATAAATTGATATTTGACAAAGGTACAAAGACAATAAATGGGGAATGAATAATCTTTTCAATAAAGGGTTTGAACAATTGAATAGCAGTCAATTGTTTTTTTAAATTAAGAGAAAAAGCCTCTTAAAGCATATACAAAAATTAACTCAAAATGGATTATAGGCTTAAATGAAAGCTATCAAACTCAGATGTTTGTTCCCAAGGAGCCTCAGCTCTCTCCACAGGGCTGCTTGAGTGTCCTCACATCATAGCAGCTGGCTTTTAGTGACCCAATAGAGACAGTGAAAAGAAAGGTGCAATGCCTTGTATGACCTCACTTTGAAAGTGACACACTGTCACATCTGCCATATTCTATTTGTTAGAAAAGCCACTAAATCCAAATTTCTCTCTTATGGGGAGAAATTAAGCTCTACATCTTGACGAAGATACTTGGAAGAGTATAAAGAAATTTGTGGATATATTTTTAAATCACCCTCTGGCCACAAATTATTTGCAATTCTCTTTGAAGACAAAATATATTCCCCACTTTCCTAACGGCCCCAAAAGTCTCTTCTTATTTCAGTATCAGTTCAAAATCCAAAGTCACAGCATATAAATCAGATACAGGTGCAGACAATGCTTTTCAGTTGTATTTTTTTTAAAGACAGCGTCTCTCAATCTGAACACCTGTGAACTGGAGCTAAATTATCTTCCCCAATATATACACACACTCACACACACCACACAATGGTGGGATGGGCATAAGATAAATGCTATAAACATTCCTGTGCAAAAGGGGGAAAAATAGGACTGGTCCATAGTGGTTCTGAGACCCAGCTAAGCAAAGTTTGGAGATTCTTCTACTAGAATTCATTCCTACGCATCTCTATCACTCTTGGCCCCTACCTTGGAGCTCTTGGTTCTGCAAAGTCATCCTTTTTCCGTGAGAGATAACTCATGTTTTTCAGCTATAGAGTTTTCTCAGTATGAACTTTGGGAATTCAAAGGCCTCTACATTCATGTACTGTCTTTGACCCTTTCATTCCAAGCTGTTTCTGTCAATATGATTCTAAAATGCTGTCGGCCTTCTGTGAATCTTACTGTGGTTTATTCCATAAATCAGATCAAAAGAGCAAGATCTAATATCAAGGATATAATGTTTTCTAGAGTCAGGGTAGTCAAAACAGCATGAAAAGAGGCGTACTCATGTTATACTGATATCACTGTTAGTATTGAGAATCTGACGTGATGGTACAATTTGCAAATTTCAAAGGTAATTTTAGGTTAAAAGGGAGAGATACATATAAAAATTGCAACAATCTGACTTGAATTTTTTTTATTTCCAAACTTTCTTCTAAATTCAGTCAGGCCGGGTGTGATGTCTCATGCCTGTAATCCCAGCACTTTGGGAGGCTGAGGTAGGCAGATCACTTGAGGTCAGAAATTCAAGACCAGCCTGGCCAACATGGTGAAACTCTGTCTCTACTAAAAATACAAAAATTAGCCAGGGAAGGAAGTACACACCTGTAATCCCAGCTACTTGAGAAGCTGAGGCAGGAGAATTGCTTGAACCCAGGGGGCAGAGGTTGCAGTGAGCTGAGATTGTGCCATTGTACTCCAGCCTGGGCAACAGAGTGAAACTCCATCTCCGAAAAAAATAAATAAATAAATTGAATAAAATAAAAATAAATAAATTTCAAAACATCAAACTATTTCTGTGTCATGACTATTCTGGTTCATTGGCCTCATCCTGAGTCTAGATAAATTATTTTTAAACATATAATCAAAGCTGTGAAGAACTTCTTTTTCCTTTAATTCTCTTTGGACAAATGCTCTAAGAAAACTCTTATAATTCACAAGTTCATATGTTCACAAATTCTCTGATACTCCTCCCTTCAAGAAGAAAGAGAACCATTGGTCCACATTGGAGACTTTCTCTTCCCAGCTGCACACTGATACCACAAATACATTTCTCCTTTCTACTATCTAGCCTTCCTGGTGATCTTCTAGATGATACTCTCAAGCTTCATAACTTTTTTTTTTGTAATCCAATGTGTTCATCTCCTCTACCTCCACGCTAAAGAGGAAACATCTATGGGTGTGATTTGAGGGAAGAGTCCCTCCTTCATCCCCAAAATGAGTATTAGTCCCCAGCTCCAACATAAACTACTAGTCCAGGGAGCAGAAATCCCTTTTGTCTCTGCTTTGAATGAAGACTTTTATCAGGATATAATTATCCATTTACACCTAACCTTTCTAAAACAGGGATACCTATGTCTCTCTTCTGCTTAAAAATGGGAACTTAAATGCCCCTCTCCCCTCAATGCCTGATACAAAGCCTATGGAAAGCCTTAAGGAAATTTGTGAATTTGTGATATTTTATTATAGGTGCATTATTTTGGAGAACAAGGCTGTGGCTATCAATGGATCCCCAAAGTAATGTTACCACAAAATGGGAAGAAACACCAGTCTCCAGGAAAAAGGCCTGACTCAGTAAGGGTAAGAGATTCATCACAATTTGGCTCCACTGTCTCCTCCATATCTCTGTTGTTTGTTTTAAGGGATTACAGGCATGTGCCACTGCGCTCAGCTAATTTCTATATTTTTTGTAGATATGGGGTTTTGCCATGTTAGCCAGGCTGGTCTCGAACTCTTGGAGTCAAGTGATCTGCCCTCCCTGGCCTCCCTCTCCTCTATATCTAATATTGTAGCTACAACTTGTCTTCTTTTCTTATGCTATCTGTACATTCATACTTCCTTGCTTTTGCTTCTGCCTTTCTCTGCCTAGAATACGCTTCCCTTTTTCTTTTTTTTTGAGAGACAGAGTCTCGTTCTCTTTCACAGAGAGAGAGCAAGAGTGATCTCAGCTCACTGCAACCTCTGCCTCCCAGCCTCAAGTGATTCTCCTGCGTCAGCCTCCTAAGTAGCTGTAGAACATCTTTCCCTTTTATGATTTCCAGGAAAGGTACTATGTATGCTTTGGAACCCAGATCAAATGTTGTATCCTGGTAGAATCAATGATCTAAGCTCCAATACACTTTGTATATATGTCCAGCATAGTTGTAATTAGTTCTTCACTCATCTGGTTAATGTTGAACTAAAATGATCTCAGAGTAAGAATGGGTCTTATTTAATTCGTATCTCCAAGGCCTAGCACAGATCATAGTAGGCACTACTGGTTGTTGGGCTGGTGGATAGGTGTCACTATGGACCATCGCCCAGTAGAACAGAAACACATCTCCCTCTGAGCATGCCTCCTTAGACCCCCTACTCACCCAGGACCATTTCTGCTCAGACTGATGCCTTGCTCGTTGGGCTCTGTAGTGAGTTTTGTATTTGCAGATTTCACTGACCAGTAACTCAAAATGAATTTTGGAGACCAACATTGCCAATTTAAAATGTTTCCAGCCGGGCGCGGTGGCTCAAGCCTGTAATCCCAGCACTTTGGGAGGCCGAGGCGGGTGGATCACAAGGTCGAGAGATCGAGACCAACCTGGTCAACATGGTGAAACCCCGTCTCTACTAAAAATACAAAAAATTAGCTGGGCATGGTGGCGCGTGCCTGTAATCCCAGCTACTCAGGAGGCTGAGGCAGGAGAATTGCCTGAACCCAGGAGGCGGAGGTTGCGGTGAGCCGAGATCGCGCCATTGCACTCCAGCCTGGGTAACAGGAGCGAAACTCCGTCTCAAAAAAAAAAAATAAAAAATAAATAAATAAATAAAATGTTTCCAAGAAAATATTTTTTTAAAACCTATCACGGGCTGAGTACAATGGCTCATGCCTGTAATCCCAACACTTTGGGAAGCTGAGCCAGGCAGATTGCCTGAGGTCAGGAGTTTGAGACCAGCTTGGCCAACATAGCAAAACCCCATCCCTACTTAAAATACAAAAATGAGTTGGGCGTGGTGGCACATGCATGTAATCCCAGCTACTCAGGAAACTAGGGCAGGAGAATTGCTTGAACCCTGGAGGCAGAGGTTGCAGTGGGCCGACAGCAAGACTCCATCTAAAACAAACAAAAATACAAAAAAAAAAAAAAAGCAAAACACACACACACACACACACACACGCGCGCGCACACACACAGAACCTCTTACCTACTTTCTCCATAGTTTCATAAAAGGCACTTTAATACCTCAAAAATAAGAAGGGCATTGTCTCAGCCGAGAGGACAGTCCTTTGGATTAAATGCATTTAGCATTTTAAAAAGTTTACCATATTGACCTTAGTTTTTCATTCAATGGTGAAAAGTTTGTTCTAGTTTTTCAGTTCTAAGATGTTTGGAAAGTACCGATTTAGACCTTTGCTTCTGAGAGGCAGCTCCTGCATTCTTCCTGACTCAGGTTCAGGTCTCATGACAGGAATAAAGTCCTGCACGATCTCTCTTTACAGTTTCGTTTTGTGGATATGGAGAGAAGCACCTAGAAACGAGAACAACTACTGTAATGCATATTGAACAGTCTGTGTCAGTCACTTGACTTTGGATGAGGGGCAAATCTCAGTTGACAAACTCAGCTCAAA
The DNA here is from genome assembly GCF_048565385.1 of Saimiri boliviensis. NCBI lineage: Eukaryota > Metazoa > Chordata > Mammalia > Primates > Cebidae > Saimiri > Saimiri boliviensis. The sequence goes on from NC_133450.1 coordinate 81,054,679, forward strand.
AATAAGTATCGTATACAGCTTTGCAGTTCCCCGTGACATAAGAACTAAAAGACGCTAGTTTATGGAGAGAGTGAGTGAATGAATGAGTGAGGGGATGGATGGATGGATAGATAAGTTCATGGATGAAATTTGAGTCCTGAATATCTAGAGAATCGCTGTGGAACAGGCTCAGTTAAGTCAGAAGTGGTATGTTCCAAATTAAATGAGTCTTTTCCAGCCTCAGCTTTTCATAACCACTTCCTGGGGATGCAGCGCCTTCTGGTGGAAATCCAGATGTGCTGCCTCCTCCCTAGACGGTCCTAACCAACGGGCCCTTTGATGACTCCATCCCAGATGGCCATCTCCTCACTGTGAACACCTCAATGACATTGATGAGGCTCAGTAAATTCCAGCAAGTCCCTTCTAGTAGTAACCCAAGTACCCACAAGATGAACAATGAAGGGTTCCATTAGAACTTTAGGTTAGAGCAGCACTTCTCAAACTTTTCTGGGCAGATGAATTACCTGGAGAGGATCTTGTTAAAATGAAGATTTTCACTGGGCTATTCTGAGTTGTGGATCAAGATTCTGAATTTTCAATTCCGGTCCAGTGGCAGCCAACTGCTACTGCATCTGCTCAACATTGCACCCCTGTGGGGGCTGGCAGCTGCCAGATACATGAAGTATAACTGGGAAGTATAACTGGGAAGCCCCGGGGGTCTGGGGGCGGGGGTGATGGTTTAAGCAGACAGTCTGAAACTTATAAATTACTGTTGTCCCCTTCAGGGTTTGCTCTTTGAAGTCTACACACTTATACAAAAAAAAATTGTTTTTCTTTTGCTGGAATGTTACTTATAAAACATTTTTGGCATTGTCATTAAAATTTTTGTACCTTAAAATACTCAGTGGTGACATTTTTCTTTTTGAAGGTGGCTTTAAAAGCAGTCAAGAGTTATTTCAAAATAGAATGTGATTATAAATATTGAGGCAGATGTATTCATATGGCTTATAAATTAGCCCTGAAGATAATCTCCAAATAAGAATTCCAAAGATATTTTGGGCAGCTGTTTGGAAAAAGTGGAATGCCTACGTTGAAACACAACACTCATTTGGATGTTTATGTTCCAGAGTGTTCATTTTTAAGTTGATTTCATTATCAACTACTTACTATATTATTTAAGTAAAACTTCAGTAGGGCTCTTAGTAAGTGCCAGGCACTGTTGCTTTACAAATATTAATTCATTTCATCTTCATAACAATCCTGCTTTCTCCCTGCTCCATTTCACAAATGAGAAAACTGAGGCATGGAGACACGTTGTTCCCCCAGAGTCACCCAGTTAGTAAGTGGATGAGTTGGGATTTCAACCCTAGGCAGCCTTCTTCTGGGTGCCAGAGGCTTCATTACTAAGCTATGCTAGCTCCCCCAGTTTTGTTTTTTTTTTTTTTTTAAACAGAGATAATATCTCACTATACTGCCTAGGCTGGTCTTAAACTCCTGGGCTCAAGCAGTCCTCCACATTAGCCTTCTAAAGAGCTAGGATTATAGGCATGAGCCACCATCCCCTGCTTATGCTACCCCTTAATTAGAGTTAGGACTAGTCTAGCACTGTCAACTACTGTACTTCAGGGTCTATCAGATGGAAGGGAAAGAAAAGTCAAAGTGACTTAGAGGTTGCAAACCTGCAGAAATCAACAAATCCTACCAAGACGGGAACAACTGGAGCTGGAATGTGTGAACAGGAAGCTTTTATACTGCCTACCTCTTTCGTAGCAATGAGACCTAGAGAAGAGTTCCAACCTCAAGCTGGAAGTGATGACAGGAAAGATTGCAATCCCACAATCAGACATCATAAAACAATTTTAAAAGCAAGAGACCAATGGGAAGAGGGTGCTGACTGATTGCTCAGAGAGGGTGTCCCAGTACAGCAGGATCTTGACGAGGTCATTCCAGGCCAGGGTCTCCAGCTCTTGGCTTTGCCAGCCCAGACACTCCATTTTGTCAGTGCACCTAGAGATAAGCAGGCAGAAGGGAAATGAATTATGCTAACCAGGCTCTTAAGAGTCTAAACCGAAACACCCACAGTTAGGAGAACAGTGCCAATAAGCTTGTTCCAAGCAATGCTTTTTCCTGCAGGGAAGTCTAATGGGCAAATCATTATCAAAGTCTGTTTTGTAAGGAGAATTGACTGAGTGACTTCAGAAGAAGATGTTATGAAATGTTGAGAGCTGGATGCGCCCATCTCCTGGGCTACCGTGTAGCTACCAAAAAGGCTATCAGTCAGAAGTGCAAGAGAGCACCGTCCCCTCTTGTCACTCTTCCTACAACTAGGTCACAATACAACACTTTCGGTTCAGCTTTCTTTAGCATTCCTGGCCTCAGACATGGATGACTAGTGGGTTATCTCAGATCAGGCATCTCCAGACTTTTTATACAGGGGGCCAGTTCACTGTCCCTCAGACCATTGGAGGGCCGCCACATACTGTGCTCCTCTCACTGACCACCAATGAAAAAGGTGCCCCTTCCTGAAGTGCGGCGGGGGGCCAGATAAATGGCCTTAGGGGGCCGCATGCGGCCTGTGGGCCGTAGTTTGGGGACGCCTGTCTCAGATGGTGAATGTCTATGATTTTTGTTTTGTTTGTTGACTTTTGTTTTTTTTTTTTTTGAGACGGAGTTTCGCTCTTGTTACCCAGGCTGGAGTGCAATGGCACAATCTCGGCTCACCGCAGCCTTAGCCTCCTGGGTTCAGGCAATTCTCCTGCCTCAGCCTCCTGAGTAGCTGGGATTACAGGCACGCGCCACCATGCCCAGCTAATTTTTTTTTGTATTTTTAGTAGAGACGGGGTTTCACCATGTTGACCAGGATGGTCTCGATCTCTCGACCTCGTGATCCACCCGCCTCGGCCTCCCAAAGTGCTGGGATTACAGGCGTGAGCCACCGCGCCCAGCCTTTTTTTTTTTTTTTTTTTTTTTTTTTTTACCAGAGTCTTGTTCTTTGCCAAGGTTGGAGTGCAGTGGCATGATCATGGCTCACTGCAATCTCCATCTCCCAGGTTCAAGTCATCCTCCCACCTCAACCTCCTGAGTAGCTTGGACTACAGGTATACACCAACACACCCAGCTAATTTTTGTATTTTTTGTAGAGTATCACCATGTTGCCCAGGCTGTTCTCAAACTCCTGAGCTCAAGCAATCCTCCCACCTTGGCCTCCCAAAGTGTTGGGATTACAGGCATAAACCACAGTGTCTGGCCTCTTGGTTGGCAGTTTTTCCTTGTGATATTCTTAGAGAGTGGCTACTCCAGACTTTCTCTGCAGGGTGTGGGAGCAGCTCATTGCCTACCAAAGCAGCTACAGCAGGGCAGTGGGGGCAGGGCTTCAGGGGAAAAGCCAGAACCTTTTCTGGCATCCCACCCTGACACCTTATTCCAGCCCACAGAATAAAAACCATCAAAGCAGTTATTCGGTCAGGGGTGGGAGAAATATAAGTCACCATATTCCTGTTGGCCAGTTATTTTATTGTTGTTGGTGATGCTGATTTTCTAGACATATAACTCTTGAATCAGTCATTCAAAGCTTGGCAAGTTTGCAGGCTCATCTTTCCTCATTCTGTTTTGTGCAGAACACTCTCATGGTCTGAGCTGTCCTGTTGTGTGGCTTTAAACTCACCAAATGTAGGGAACTGGGAGACTGGAGACTGGGGAGATTACAGCCCTCCAGCAGTGCCTTGGCATTTCTCATTTATTTATTTATTCGAGACAGGGTCTTGCTCTGTCGCCCAGCTCTGTCGCCCAGGCTGGAATGCAGTGGTGTGATCTCAGCTCACTGCAACCTCTACCTCCCAGGTTCAACCAATCCTCCCACCTCAGCCTCCCAGGTAGCTGGGACTACAGGCATGTGCCACCACGCCCTAATTTTTGTATTTTGGATAGAGACAGGTTCCTCCATGTTGCCCAGGCTAGTCTTGAACTCCTGAGCTCAAGGGATCCACCCGTCTCGGCCTCCCAAAGTGCTGAGATTACAGGCATGAGGCCAGTGTCTTGCTTTTAAGGCTGTTCAGTCATCTTTACTGATTGACTGTGAGTAGAGGGGGCACAACCCCATTGCATGTCTGTCTCTCCCAGGAATGTTCTTGGACTTGCCTTGCCACCCTCAGGACACCTGAGAGGAGCTGAAGAGGCTCATTCCTCAGTCCCTTCTCATTCCTTCCTTGACAGTGACATAGCCACCACCAGCTGCCTGAAAACCAAATCCAAAACTCACTTCCATGCCTATTGCCAAATGACAGACCTGAATTTGTTGAGTTTGGGTTTTTTAGGTGCACATAAAACAAGCCAATGAACTGTGCTTAAAGTTGAGATAGATTAGGGAAAAACCCTCCAGGAGAAAACCCCCTCTCACCTAGGAAGACTGTGGAGATGAGGGTCACAAACCTCTCATTAGCACCCCGCATAGTGGCTACAGGAACCAGCACCTCTAGGGCTGTCATATTTTTCACTTGTCATGAGATCTGCGGCAAGAATGGTTTGGCATATGATCTAATCTGCATTCTTCTAACCCTTAATCAATGTTTGCACATTGTTCCTGTCACCCCTATGTCCCCAAAGTATTGATGTTTTCGCTAGTATGAGACTTTTTAGAGGACCCAATATATAATTTGATCATTTACAAGGGTAAAATAAAGAGCACTACACAGAAACTACACAAAAATAATCATATATTGGGGAAGGTGGAAGATGGCTGATTCACTAGCAGATGAAAAATTAGAAACAGAAAGGAAAGGCACAGAGTGGCCACAGAACTTTTCGTGCATACCTACTTGTCCATTATAATTTCAGCCTTGGCCTTGTAACAAGTAGCAGTTTTTAGAGTTAACCTCTCTAACTAGAATGTGGCTTCTTCAGTCTAAAAAGTCGCCCTTGCCGTGCCATTGTTTCCACAATGCCGTGACTCGGATTCGAACCGAGGTTGCTGCGGCCACAACGCAGAGTACTAACCACTATACGATCACGGCGAGCTACCGGGACGCCACAACGGGTAGGTGACCCAGTGCTGCCCTTCTTGTCTAGATGGCGGCCGTTCCAGTTTTCTTAAGCTTCCATTATCTGCCAGGTTCTCCCGTAACCCATGTTCACTCGCAAGAGCAGCCGGGATCACTATGGACTCCCCAGCCAGATGTCTCCGCTTAGCTGTACGCACGGATCGCAAAAGAGGGAGACATGAAAGTGCTTTGCAACCAAAGGATTCCTATGAGGCCGGTCCTGCAATGGTGTGAAGCCCCTGGGGACGCCCGAATGGTGGCCCGAAGTCTCTGTGATGCACACCATGCCCTGGCTATCATCCTATCTGAACGACTTTGGCTGAGACTGGAGCTGTCTCCTAAAGTTTGTATTTTTTCTTAAATTTTACAAGAAGGAAAATCAGTTCTGACCCACCGCCAGACAACTTTCTTGAGGCCCGGGTGAAGGGGAACCCCGAGCGCAGCCTCCACGGTGGAGAAATCGGACCGTCTGGTCCGCAGGCAAGGATGCACTAAAATCGAGAAAGCAGAGACTAGCGCGCTTGCGTGCCCTCAGATGGCTGCGAGGGGGAGAAAGGCGGGAACAAAAATCTGTGACGTTGCAAGGGGGCGGGGCTTTCAACAGAGAAGTGTTTAGGCGACGAGCGGAGGCCTCGTGTCCCTAGTAGCTCGCCGTGATCGTATAGTGGTTAGTACTCTGCGTTGTGGCCGCAGCAACCTCGGTTCGAATCCGAGTCACGGCATTGTAAGGACAATGACACGGCAAGGGGACTGCGTTTTATTGTACCAATCCATTATTTTACCCTGAGTTCACAACATTGTGGAAAATGGACCCCGATCTCCTTGTGACAGTTGAGAACGACGTTTACGCTGACTCTGGCTGGCTAAATTGGAGTTTGAAAATAAATTGGCTTCCGGGCTCTCTGAACCTGGGCGCATTTTTTGAGACAAGCCGCAGAGCACTCGCCAGGCTAAAAAGTGTTGTAATATACATATGTAATATACAAATTTCCACGGAAACACTGAAAGCGGATTCCTAATTATAGGAAAAGAAGGCCTTGCAAAGGAAGTGAGCATGAAGGTAGCTGTTAAAGGCACAGTGAAAATTTGTCAGGCAACCAGAATGATTTCGTGTGCAGAGGCTTGAAGGAAGTCTTGAAGAGGAAAAAAAAAAATCATTTATTTATTTATTCATTTATTTTTGAAACGGAGCCTCGCTCTGTCACACAGTCTGGAGTGCAATGGCGAGATCTCGACTCACTGCAACGTCCGCCTCCAGGGTTCAAGCGATTCTCCTGCCTCAGCCTCCGGAATAGCTGGGATTATAGGCATGCGCCACCACGCCCGGCTACTTTTTTTTTTTTTTTTTTTTTTTTTTGGTATTTTTAGTAGAGATGGGGTTTCACCGAAAAGGAAATATCTTAATTCCTCTTTATAAGTGTTCTGTCTTCTTTGTAAGTCACCACCTCAACAACGCTCAAAGGCTCTGACAGGTAGTAGGCGCTTCTCCAGGAAGTGTTGAGTGAATGAGTGCAATTAAGGAATGGGGAACTACACTGAAGGAGCGCCAAGAGAAGAGCTGGAAAAGGCAGACGAATTTCTGGCGTCTGGGGGTGAGGGTGAGGAGGGCAGAAGTGAAAATATTCAATTTGTGTTTAGCAAGAGCCCTCCGGCGGCTCTGCACAGGAAGGATTGATGGGAGCTGGTGACACTGGAGAGACAAGTGGTCTCTCTGGAATTCATTTGTTAAATACCAATGACACGTTCTGACTTTAGCAAATAGCCACTGCCTGCTGTGTACTCGGCCCGGTTCTAGGCGCTTTGGGGGCGAGAGCGCTGATGGACGAGAATTAAAATCGGACTTAGTCCCCGCTACCGCCCGGGGACACGGCGTAGGTGGGCACCTGGCACGGCGGAAGCATTGCGGAAGGAGGAGTCAGGGCTGTCAGGGGCGTATGAGAAACTGGAAGGAAGTGGGTGTTGGGAAGATGGGGAGATGCGTTTGTTGATTTTTTTCTACGTGGAACCGGGTTCTAGGGCGACCACAATCTCTGCAGTGGCGGCGTTGGGTCACCGCTGGAAGATGCAGCAGGAGGAAGGACCAGTGAGGAGCGCCCCCTGCAGGGCTGGAACCCTTGAGTGTTCGCGGCAAGGGTCTCCCGGGTATAGGAAATGGGAATCCCTCAAGGGCAGTCTGAGTTCCGGCCAGCCTCATTCCTGGATGATCACGCAGTCTCCGCTAAACTCCCGCTGCGCTCACAGGGAGCCGATCTCATCATCACCACCGCCCGTGGCTAATAGGCCAAAACAAGAGACTACAAGCAACTGGCGGAGTACAACGCGCCTGCGCGTTCTCGTACTCAGCTACAGGCTGGAACCCCGCCCCATAGGTAGGCCATTTAATGACGCGCAAGCTGGGAAGGCCTATGACTGTTGAAGAGGTTAATCAGAAGCTCAATACTACGGGTCCCCGGTAGCTCGCCGTGATCGTATAGTGGTTAGTACTCTGCGTTGTGGCCGCAGCAACCTCGGTTCGAATCCGAGTCACGGCATTGTGGGAACAATGGCACGGCAAGGGGCTCGCTTTTTTTTTCTTGTTCATAACATTTTATATAAACCGTAATTCACTTTCTTGAATCGAACCGCTGCTTCTCTCTCCTTTGAAAATTAAGTGACTCTAAAGATGGCCACCTCCAGTAATTCTCATGTAATGCTCCAATACAGCTTCGGACCAAGCAGTTATAATCCCTTACTTAACCAAATACCGTGTCTGAACATTCCACACCAGTAAAACAACGCCTTTATGACCTGATTTTTTTCTCTTTTCATGTACATTTTTTATTAATTTATTTTTATTTTTATATTTGTTTATTTACTTTTGAGACGGCGTCTCGATCTGTCGCCCAGGCTGGAGTGCAGTGGCGCGATCTCAGCTCACTGCAGCCTCCGCCTCCCGGGTTCAAGCTATGATCCTGCCTCAACCTCCCGAATAGCTGGGACTACAGGCGTACACCACCATGCCCAGATAATTTTTGTTTTTTTAATTTAAAAATTTTTGTTTTTGAGCTGGAGTCTCTGAGTCATTTATTTTTAAATAGGGAACACATGCACAAAAGTCTAGTAAAAAGTACAGCTCTTTTTTTTCACCCTATCCACCAATTATATATGCATGTATGTACATGAATATATTCCTTCTTGCTTTCTGCATAAAACACAAATGTGCTCTTGCTGTTCGCTCTCTTTTTTCTTTCCTGAGGTGATGGAATGTGAACAAAACATGAGGTGATAGATTTGTATTGGTGGGCAATCTCCCTTTACTGAGAAGAGTTCACATACCCCTAGGAATGTGAAATCTCTTACTTATTTCTGATCCTGTTCCTCTTTTTCTCAGGCCCTGACTCTAGGCTGGTGAGATGGGGAAACCGTTTGTGTTGGTAAGATAGGGGAAAGGGACTCTTTGCTATACCCATACAAACCTTTGGATAGGAACCTGGGCCCTGTTAGGAAGCAGCTCTATTTCGATTTCAGGTGGGAAGGGCAGGGAAGCATCTTGAATTTGGAGTAAGGTAGAGGGACTTAACTTGGCAGGCCATTTGGAGACCATCCACTCCCATGTCCCCCTTCTCTTACTATCAGGATTCAACTTTAAGTCACGGACCACTACAGTAAGAAAATTCAAGATTCAAGCTCATTGAAGGCAGACTGGATCTTTTTTTTTTTTTTTTTTTTTTTTTGAGACGGAGTTTTGCTCTTGTTACCCAGGCTGGAGTGCAATGGCGCGATCTTGGCTCACCGCAACCTCCGCCTCCTGGGTTCAGGCAATTCTCCTGCCTCAGCCTCCTGAGTAGCTGGGATTACAGGCATGTGCCACCATGCCCAGCTAATTTTTTGTATTTTTAGTAGAGACGGGGTTTCACCATGTTGACCAGAATGGTCTCGATCTCTCGACCTCATGATCCACCCGCCTCGGCCTCCCAAAGTGCTGGGATTATAAGCTTGAGCCACCGCGCCCGGCCCAGACTGGATCTTAACATATGGTTGCGTTCCAAGCACACAGCCTCTCCATAAATATTTGAACAGAGGTTTCTTATGGAGTCCATAAATGAGTGTAATGGCCAGGTTTTTTGTTTTTTGTTTTTTGTTTTTTTGTTTTTTTTGGAGACAAGGTCTTGCTCTGTCACCCAGGCTGGTGTGCAGTGAAGCAATATTGGCTTACTGCAGCCTCCAACTGGCCTTAAGCAATTCTCCTACCTTGACCTCCCAAAGTGCTAGGATTATGGGTTAGAGCTTCTGAATCTTAAACTGTGTCCTTTCAACACAGAATCATGTTATTTTCATATCAAATAGAAAAAATCTGTATTTCTACTACAAAGTGTGTGCTCCTATTTTTCTAGCAATTTATAGCCCTTTCAGGTCTTTTTGTTTCTTCCCATTTTCCTATCCTTAATAGGGACATGACCCGGAGAAATGGTGCATTTTCCCCTTAACTCTATAGTAAGGAGGGAAGAAAAAAAGAAAGTTGGTAGAAGCAACTGACTTGGAACTTCAGTGAAATCCTAGGAAGGACTTAGGATGGTCTTTGGAGATGTGGCCTCATCTGAAACCACTCAGGCTACTTACTTTCCACCAGTTGTACCAGATGGGAATATAAACCTAATGCACCAGATCTTCTGGTATGTCAGAGGAAGACAGCAATCTGGAGTTTTGTGTGAGATGTTATAAATTTTTAAAGACTGGCAACTAATTCAATTATTTTTTAAAACACTGAGTTGACCAAAACTATATAAACCAAACAAAACTTGGCCCAAATGGAGCTCTGTCTTAACATCCAGGATCCCAGTTCATATATAAGAGTACTAGGATGTGGTTGTCCTCTCAAGGTTATGGGCAGAGATGGCTCTAAGACAAGGCTGAAGACAAAAGGCAAGAACCAGACTTAGATGGCAAAACTTAGGAAGGATAGAACTGGACACCCAAAGCCAGGCAAACGGGAGCGAAGATGCTGCACTCAGTGCCCGGTGAGAAAAGTGAGGGCTAAGGACTTAGCCTTGGAACATGCACAACTTTAGGAGGTTAAGAGGGAAAACAAGAAAGTAGCCTGAGGCTACTCTGGGCACACTGCCTATGGGGTAGCCCTGCTCTTAAAAGGGGCAGTATCTCTGCTGCGATATTAAATTTAATTATTTATTTATTTATTTATTTATTTATTTTTGAGACGGAGTTTCACTCTTGTTACCCAGGCTGGAGTGCAATGGCGCAATCTCGGCTCACCGCAACCTCCGCCTCCTGGTTCAGGCAATTCTCCTGCCTCAGCCTCCTGAGTAGCTGGGATTACAGGCACGCGCCACCATGCCCAGCTAATGTTTTCTATTTTTAGTAGAGACGGGGTTTCACCATGTTGACCAGGATGGTCTCGATCTCTTGACCTTGTGATCCACCCACCTCGGCCTCCCAAAGTGCTGGGATTACAGGCTTGAGCCACCGCGCCTGGCTAAATTTATTTATTTATTTATTTTATTTTATTTATTTTTTTTTTTTGAGACGGAGTTTTGCTTTTGTTACCCAGGCTGGAGCGCAATGGCGCAATCTCGGCTCACCGCAAACTCCGCCTCCTGGGTTCAGGCAATTCTCCTGCCTCAACCTCCTGAGTAGCTGGGATTACAGGCATGCGCCACCACGCCCAGCTAGTTTTTTGTATTTTTAGTAGAGACGGGGTTTCACCATGTTGACCAGGATGATTTATTTTTAAAAGAGATTTGGCCAGGCGCGATGGCTCACGCCTACAATCACAGAACTTAGGGAGGCCAAGGCAGGCAGATCACGAGGTCAGGAGTTCAAGACCAGCCTGGCCAATATGATGAAACCCTGTTTCTACTAAAAATACAAAAATTAGCCAGTCATGGTGGCATGTGCCTGTAGTCCCAGCTACTTGGGAGGCTAAGGCAGAAGAATCACTTGAATCTGGGAGGTGGAAGTTGCAGTAAGCCAAGATTGTGCCATTGCACTCCAGCCTGGGTGACAGAGGGAGACTCCATCTCAAATAAATAAATAAAACAATAGATTTTAAATAAAAGAATGTGGCTTGAGAGGAGAAAACCAGGAAAGTGTCATTTTAAGGAAAGTTTGGAAGAAGAAGTTTTCAAGGACAGGACTCAGCAGACTCAGGTGCTGCAAAGAAGTCAAGGAGAAAAAAAATGAGAAAATAATTAGATTTGACACTTAGAAGTCATGGTTGACTTTTAAAACTATCCATGACAGCAACTGGGCAGTGTATAGCAAGTCACAAAAGTTTATACTTTGCCCCAATATTTCTCAGTCATCTCTCTGAGGCTCATCATTGAATATTATATGCACTTGAGACAAACACGTATCTGCTTATTTTCTCTGCCTTATTGTTTCACTAAACCAGACTAAGGCATAAATGACTATTCCTCTCCTCTCCTCTCACATGAATATTGTGTATCAAGTGAAAGGCTAATCAGAGACTTGAAAGAATGTGACCACTTATGTCTCATCTACCTACGAACTGGAAGCCCCCTCCCTGGCCTCTAGTTGTCCCACCTTTCCTGAGAAGACCAAAGTACATTTTACACATACTGATTGGGCCGTGACCACCTTGGACACATGTCCTCAGGACCTCCTGAGGCTGAGTCATGGGTGTAGACTTAACCTTGGCAAAATAAACTTTCTAAATTAGTTGAGACCTGTTTCAGATATTTTGGGTTCATAGAATTATAGAATTAAAGAGTCACTATTTTGCAAACCCCAGTGTAATAGCAAATGTAAGTATAGATCATTAATGGGGAGGGGGGATAAAATCATGGGGTAAAATGTTGCTGGAAGAAAATAGCTAAAAGGTCTCAGAATATCATTCCACAGCCTTCTTTCAATTATAAAGTGGAGAGATCTGGTGGACTCTAGCTTATCCAAGTGATCAAGTCTAACATCACCAATAAAGGGACAAATGTGCATTATGGGCTTTCTGGTGTGACACACTAGAAAGTCCACAACATCTCTGATCTAGTGCTCCTTTCAGAAATGTGTAACCTGAATCTAATCATGAAGAAACTATGGAAAAATTCAGAATGTGGTACATCCTACATGATAATTGGCCTGGACATTTCAAGAGGATAAATGTGATGAAAAACAAACTAGTAACGAATGAGCAGGGGACTGTCCAAAATTAAAATAGACTAAAGGAACTTAACAAACAAATGAAATGGGGAACTTTAATTCAATCTGGAATCAGAAAAAAAAAAAAAAAAAAAAAAAAAAAAAAAAAAAAAACAACTATAGGGAGTTTCTCTGAGTCTACTTGGCTCAGGAGGCTGCCTGGAAGAAAATTTAATTTTTTTTTTTTTTTTTTGAGACGGAGGAGTTTCGCTCTTGTTACCCAGGCTGGAGTGCAATGGCGTGATGTCGGCTCACCGCAACCTCCGCCTCCTGGGCTCAGGCAATTCTCCTGCCTCAGCCTCCTGAGTAGCTGGGATTACAGGCACGCGCCACCATGCCCAGCTAATTTTTTGTATTTTGAGTAGAGACGGGGTTTCACCATGTTGACCAGGATGGTCTCGATGTCTCGACCTCGTGATCCACCCTCCTCGGCCTCCCAAAGTGCTGGGATTACAGGCTTGAGCCACCGCGCCCGGCGTTAACTTTTTTAAAACAAAAGAAAAAAAGAAAAAAAAACTATAAAAGACATTTTCAGGAAAAATCGAAAAATTTAATGAGGACTGTATAATAGACAATATTATTAAATAAATATTAAGTTACCTAAATGTGATAATGATCTTGTAGCCTGCTAGAAGAATTCCTTATTCTTAGGCAACACCTCCTGAAGTATTTAAAACAGAAGTGTCGTGATATTTGCAACTTGTACCAAATGGGCAAGAAAAGGAAAGAAAAAGAGAGGGATAGAGCAAATACAGCAAAATATAAAAAGTGGTAAATCCAACTGAAGGGTAAACAGGTTTCCACTACCCTTACTTTTTTTTTTTTTTTTTTAATATAGAGACAGGGTTTCCACCATGTTGCCCAGTCTGGTCTTGAACTTCTGAGCTCAAGTGATCCGCCCGCCTCAGCCACCCAAAGTGCTGGGATTACGGACTCCAGTCACTGTGCCCAGCCTCCACTATACTTTCTTTGGCTTTTTCTGTAGGTTTGATAGTTTTCCCCAAAAAATTTGGAAGAAAATAAAGCCTACATGACAAAAATGGGGAAATTATAATATAATGTCAAGTTTATAAATATATATAATTATGTGTATAACACAATTATAGCTATATAAAACTAAGAATAAGAAACAGAAATTGTCTTCATCCATTTCAACATTTCTTAAACTGATGTCAAGTGACAGGATCTGCACTTGGTGATGGGAGCACCCATGCTTCCTTACAGAATCCCCATGCTATGGCAAACTGCTTAACATGCAAGAATTTGACTCTAAGCTGGGCGTAGTGGCTCTCACTTGTAATCCCAGCACTTTGGGAGGTCCAAACGGGAGGATCAATTGAAGCCAGGAGTTTGAGACCAGCCAAAGCAGTATAGCAAGAACTTCATGTCCACAAGATAGAATACAATAAATTAGTCAGGTGTGGTGGTGTGCACCTGTAGTTCCAGTGCTTGGAAAGCTAAGGTGAGAGGATTACTTGAGGCCAGGAGTTCAAGACCAGTCTGAGCAACGCACTGAGGCCCCATCTTTAATAAAAAATAAAAAATTAGTTGGGCGAGGTGGCTCACACTTGGGAGGCTGAGATGGGAGAATTGCTTGAGCCAAGAAGTTCAAGATTGCAGTGAGCTATGATTGTGCCACTGCACTCCAGCCTGGGCAAGAGAGTGAGACCCCATCTCCAAAAGAAAGAAAAAGTAAACAGAATTTGGATCTAGAAAATGCCACCCAATTCTCAGAGGAGTCTTGCTGTGAAGGCCTCACCTCTGTATCCTTGGTTCCTACAAAGCTGCCTGGCTCCATGAGATGCTCAAACTGCCTGCTCTTAGGAGCTCACACTCTGGTAAGGGAGGAAAGTACACTAGCAGATCATTTAAAACAAGAGTAAGTTTAGGGTGTGCACAAGTTATTATACTTTTAAAATTAGTATTTAAGCCCTGCCTTTGTGACATCTTCCCTCCTTCCCAACTCATTTTATTCCTACTCTTCCCACCATGAATACTCCCCTTCTTTTTTTTTTTTTTCCTTGAGATGGAGTCTTGCTCTGTCACCAGGCTGGAGTGCAGTGGAGGGATCTCAACTCACTGCAATCTCCACCTCCTGGGTTCAAGCGATTCTCCTGCCCCAGCCTCCCAAGTAGCTGGGATTACAGGTACATATCACCATACTCAGCTAATTTTTGTATTTTTAGTAGAGATGAGGTTTCACCATGTTGGCCAGGATGATCTTGATCTCCTGACCTTGTGATCCACCTACCTTGGCCTCCCAAAGTGTTGGGATTACAGGCGTGAGCTACTGCTCCCGGCCAATACTCCCCTTCTTTATGGTGTGCTGGTTCCCACTTCTATGCCTTTGTCCAGCTAATGCTGACCTCCTGTCTTGAAATGATCTTTCACTCCTTTGCTTCATCTGTCCAAATCCTACCGGGCTTAGTCTACCTCCTGTCTTGCATGAAGCCTGCAGACTTGATTGATTTCATTCCTCTGAGCCATCAAGCAGTTTAACTCATGTGATACCTTCCACTGTAAGCATTTTACAGTTTTCAACCCTTTTTCATATTCATCATGTCCCTTAATCCTCACACAATGATTATCATACCCTTTCCAGAGATAAGGAAAGCAAGGATCAGTAGCATTGAATACTTTCCCCAAATACCTGGCTATAGCCCACAACAATTGGACTTATTAGTTACCTATCCATGCCCTCACACCTGGTAGAGACTCTCTGATATAGATTAACTGGACCATTCTTCTGTATTTATCATCTTTATGTCCAGCTTTGTTTTGCATCATTTGTCGATTTAACTGCACATTTTAAAACTGTGCACATGTTGACCAGGTGCGGTGGCTCACGCCTGTAATCCCAGCATTTTGGGAGGCCAAGGCAGGCAGATCACGAGGTCAGGAGTTTGAGACCAGCTTGATCAACATGATGAATCCCCATCTCTACTAAAAATACAACAATTAGCTGGGCGTGGTGATGAGCACCTGTAATCCCAGCTACTCGGGAGGCTGACGAGTGAGAATCGCTTGAACCTGGGAGGCAGAGGTTGCCAGTGAGCTGAGATGGCGCCACTGCACTCCAACCTGTGTGACAGATCGAGACTCGATCTCAAAAAAAAAAAAAAAAAAAAAAAAAAAAAAAAAATGTGCACATGTTATTTTCTCTATTATACTTCATAAAGTCAAGTACAAGATTAGATTCTCTAGTATCTCCTACAGTCCAGCTACTCAACATGTGGTCTGCAGCCAGCAGTGTCTGTATCACCTGGGATCCCACCCCAGCTAGACCTAGAGAATCAGAATCTGCAACTTAACAAGATCCCCAGGAGATTAGTGTTCACATTAAAGTTTGAGAAGCACTGTCCTATATCCAAACAGCACTGTCTTAACCAGGCTGGAGTGCAGTAGTACAGTCATAGCTAACTGCAGCCTTGAACTTCTGGACTCAAGCAATTCTCCCACCTCAACCTCTCGGGTACCTGGGACTACAAGAGTGAGCTACCTTGCCCAGCTAGAATTTGCACACAAAGCAGGAACTCAACAAATATTTTGAGAGTTGGGGCCCTGGGAATCCCAGGAGATTCACAGTTTTGCTGTTACATCCTTCTTTACTCCCCCTGCTTTAAACTTCTTTCCTTTGGGGCCTCTTGACTTTTTGCTCCCTCAAAATGCAGATATGCCCGGTGCCGTGGCTCACACCTGTAATCCCAGCACTTTGGAAGGCCCAGGCGGGTGAATCACTTGAGGCCGGGAGTTCGAGACCAGCCGGGCCAACATGGTGAAACTCCATCTCTACTAAAAATACAAAAAAATTAACCAGGCATGGTGGCGCACGTTTGTAATCACAGCTACTTGGGAGGTTGAGATGGGAAGATCGCTTGAACGGAGGCGGCAGAAGGGAGGGTTGGGGAGGGGGTGGAGGTGGCTGTGAGCCGAGATCGCCCCACTGTACTCCAGCGACAGAGTGAGAGAGTCCGTCTCAAAGACAGACATAAGCCTAGGAGTGCCGAGACACTGAGGCAGTGGGGGTAAGCGGGTGGCGTAAGGTGAGGTGAGGCAGCTAATTTCCCAACAGAGCCAAAAGCAAACGTTGTTGGCTTCAGGGCTACAGCATTTATGGGGAGGAACTGGCTTTATTTCTAAGACAAAAATGCCTAGCACTTGAGCATCCTAGCCTCGGGAGGATAAGGAGTTTGTGATAGACAACACTGGGACTGTTTCTAGACTTGATTTATTGACTTGTCTGTTTCCATTTTGTCACTCATCTAATTGACAATGAAGCCCGGATGCGGCTGGAAGGGATTTCTGCGTGCGTGCGCATGCTACCGTCAGAGCCGGGTGGGCCCGCTGCGGGCAGGTGCTCCCGTGGTGGTGGGGGGGGGGGTGTTTGAGCGAAAGCTGTTTGCCTGGGAGAAGGGCCTGTGTGGAAACGACACGAGTGAAGTAGGCGTCTCTAGGGAGTTGTTTGTATGTGATGTGAGATATGTTTGCCTGGATTGGGAAGTAATGTAGCTTCGGGTATGTGCAGTGCGTACTGTTGGATGGGAGGAGGTTGTGGGGTTCCCAAGGTTGCACGGGAGAAGGAGGCTTACAAACAGGTCTTACAGAACAGCCCCCTTTCTTGCCCTCCTAGATTTTCCTTCTAGATTATAGTTTCCCAGTTGCGAGATCCTGGGAGAAGGAAGGGGAGAGACGGAAGGCGCCCTAGAGCCAAGATTCTGGGGGCTCCCCTCTCTGCGTCTTGCAGGAGCTGCAAGCTGGGGAAAAGAACAGATGGGGATATGTGCGCGCCCACAGGGGACCGCGTGGCGACACGTGGAGGATTCAATCTCAGTCTAGGAGTCGCATCCTCTGCCCCTGGGCCGCCCACTTTACTTCTTGCCAGTCCACATAAGCTGGAAGCCCTCGCCCGCTCTTCTCCTCAGCTGCGGGAGGAGGCAGACCCCGTTAGGGAGCAGAGCCCCGCCTCTCCCTTGTTACTGACGCGCCCCGCCCCCTCCCCGCCCGGCGGAGCCCCGCCCCCTCCCCACCCCCGCCCCTCACCCGCCGCCGCGCTCCCCTCGCTCAGTCTGGCGGGCCCCATGTTACTGAGCGGGGCTCCTCCGGCGGGCTCCCGCCCGGGGCCACGGACGCAGGGGAGCTCTGGGGGCGGACCGGGGGGCTCCCGCCGGGGCGCCGGGGGTGCGGGAGCCGGACCAGGAGGGGGTGGCAGCGGCGGAGTAGCCAAGTGGCTCCGGGAGCACCTGGGCTTCCGCGGGGGGCTTGGCGGCGGAGGGGGCAGCAAGCCGGCGCCCCCGGAGCCTGACTACCGCCCCCCTGCGCCTTCTCCGGCCGCACCCCCCGCGCCGCCCCCGGACATCCTGGCCGCCTACAGGCTGCAGCGGGAGCGCGACTTCGAAGACCCCTACTCCGGGGGGTCGTCCAGTTCCGCCGCCCTCGCCACCCCCGCCACCCCCGGCCCCACGCCGCCCCCGCGCCACGGCTCTCCCCCACACCGCCTTATTCGGGTCGAGACCCCTGGGCCCCCGGCGCCCCCTGCTGATGAGCGGATCTCTGGACCCCCCTCCAGCGGCGACAGGGTGAGTGCAGCTCCAGGCCGGGGTGTCGAGGAGGGGTGGCGGTCAGGGGTCTGGAGGTTGCAAGAGGGAGAAAGATGGCCTGGCCAGGGCCCCTTGGTGTCTCAACTCCTGGCAGACGCTTGCCCCTGACCCCGGGGCTCCGAGCCTTCACCCACCTTTGTTCAGATTCTCAGCTGACTAATCTGAGACGGAAGCCCCAAACTGTGCCCTTCTGCCCCATCCCCTGTAATGGCCCCAGGACTGGGGATCCTACCCCTCCCGGTCTGGCTCTCCACTTCGCAGCCCCCTCCAGCCTGATCCGTGAGCCTTTTTCTAGCGGGAATTGAGGTGCACCTCCCAACCCCCACTGGTTGATGGCCTTTCTGCCCCTCTGGAAGCAACAGCTCACTGCCCTTTGATCTCTGACCCTTCCCCCAGGGCACAGCCAGCACAAAGCTCTACCCTCCTGCTGCCTCTCTGCCTCCTCCTCTTCTTCCTCCTCCCTCTACTCCAGCCTAAGCATCCTTGCAGGTGCTGAAGCCCCAGAAAAGAGGTGAAGATGGGTTTCTCCTTGTGGACACAGCACGAGCTGGCCTTTGCCGTACGCAGTGGGACTGGAGTTGGATGAGCTGTTGTTCTCAGGAGGCCAAGACAGGCAGCTTACAGCCCTTGCCAAGGGGCTTCCTGGGGTCCAGGCCCCCTCTTCTCTCCTTCCCTTGTCCCCTCAGGTATGAGGATAGTCAGTGCTCAGGACCTGTTGCCCACATGGGGCTAAGCAGCTGAGCCCATTCCTCCTCTCCTCCTGGCCTCCCTCTCCCCCAGTCCATTCTGAGGAAGGCTGGAGCCTTTCCTGGGTCCGCAGGCACCCCGATAGGGAGGAGAACAGGACACCCACCATGGCTCAGGGCCCTGCCCTGGCTCCCGTCGGCCTTATCCCTCCCTGGCAGAGTGGGAGCTGAAAGCCATCCCAGGCCCCTAAATTCTGTGATGATGACTCTGTGGGTTGCCTTGGTTCTCTGGTCCTTCTTCACTCACCCCAGGAGCTCACTTCTGGGGCTTACTCCCCTCTCCTCAGCAGAGAAGAACATTTTTATTTGATTGGAGTGCAAAGTTGCTGTCCGAATCCATTGGCTCCAGGATTGAGGCTTTTAGCTAAGAGCGCTGTTCTGCCAGATTTCCTGGATGAGAGAGATCTGTCAGGGTCGGAGCACAAGCCTCAGGAATGCAAATTATTTTTCCTCTAGTTTTTGCCATGGGGCATGGCTGCCCATCCTGGGCCAGGATACTTATTCGGCAGAGGAAGGTTCAAGGGCACTTCTCTGAGGCTGCCCTCCTCTTGTTCTTGTCCCCTGCTATTGTGTGATGTGATAGAGGTGGTGACAGTGAGGCAGAGGAGAGGGCTAGGCCCTGTTCTTCCCACTAACCAGCCAGGCTCCTCCTCTCTAACCACTGCCTGTTTGGCACAGGCGACCTGGGCCTGAACTGTCTTTGGCCCTTCTCCTCTCTGCAGTGGCTTGGATGAACTAACAGGCTGCCCACCAAGCCATGGGCTCCTCCAGGACACAGACCATGTCTTCTTTATGTCTTTTGACATAAAGAAGTGTGCATAAATATGTCCGGAATGGTGACTGTCCATTATCACGGTGGCCTGAGGGTCAGGGACTCCCCTAGTCATAGCTTCCCTGGTAGATTTTCCCAGACACCGCCATGGAAGGGGCTACACCCACACATTCATGCAGAGACTCATGGCCTCTTCTAGCCAAGGGCCTCTATGCCTCAGCTTGGATCAGCTCTGTGATCTATGTGCTGTTCAGACTTGGGGGCCAAGAGATGTCTGACTCCTTTGTCAGCTACGAGGACAGGAATGAAATCCAGCAGGCTCTCCCAGGAGCCATACAATCTGGTTTCTTTAATGGGTGTGATGAGAAAGACCCAGGACGCCATCAGAGTTGGCCCGGGGCAGGGATGCTGTCTCTATGGGCCCTGACATGGGGCCTCCCATCATTTAGGGAGAGCAGCTCCCCAACGGATTAGGGGAAGAGTTTGGGGTCTTAGTCTTCCCCTAGGAAAAGCTCAGACAAGGTTCCTGAGTCTCTTACCCTAAACCTAATAGAGGCTGCCCCTGGATGTGAGCTGGCGCTTGCCCCTGTGACCAGGTGGAGCTGGTGTTTATGTACTATGTGGTTGCATTCTCCCTGTTTTCTGTTCCTCCTCCTCTCAGGCCTCCTGGCTTGCTTTGAAGTCTCTTCCTGACATAAGATGAGGCCTGGGAACAGTCATGGACTTTGAGCTGGCCTATCCTCTCCTTCTCCTGGAGCCCAGTGGCTGGGGCTGGGGGAGTCAGCCTCTGAGAAGGGGTGGGTCATGAGATTTGATGAAATGGGTGGAGGTGTTTCTATACAAGCCAGAGGGACTGAGCAGAAACCCAGTTAGTATGCAGGCAGGAGAGAACCAGGTCCTGGACAGTACCCTGAGAGGCCCAGGGGGCTCAGGACCATTAGTCTTCTCCCCATGCGGGGCTCTGGCTGCCAACCCACCCTGGGATCCACTGCTGTAGTTGGCAGGGATGCAAGGGTGGCCATCTGGGCAGTCCTGGCAGGGCAGGTGTGGGAGCAGCAGGAGCTGCGCCCTGCACCGGGCAGGCAGGGCTTTGCCATCTGGCCAGAGGAAGAGCTTCGTCATGGTGCTGGGCCCTCGTCTGGCCCCTAGGCCTTGCTCTCGCAGTGGGACTAGAGAGCTGGGCCTTCCCTTGCTTTGCTCCCTTTTCTCAGACCTTTAGCAGGAAAAACCTGGTGTAATTAGGGAAGGGGATGGATATGGGAATGGGGCCCTGATTGGACAAAGCTCCGAGCTGCCTGTGACCATCTGTGCAGTGTGTCTTTTGCCTCCATCATGCCAAGATATGTGTTTGGGGCTGGGTGGGGAGGGAACATGGATAAGACGACAGTCAGGCACCCTGGATTAAAATCAGGACTCTAAGCTCATGGAGAGGCTTCTCGGCTTCATGAATATCCAGAAACTGTGTGCAGATATTTCCTGTTTTTCTGGGGAAGGGTATAGCTCTTAGATTCTCATAGGGGTTCACATGCCCCAAAATATTAAAAACTTTAAAAAATACAGGTACTTCATAGATGATATCCACAGGACTTGGAACCTCCAGGCACAGATTTGGAAAGGAGGAAACAGACAGAGGTAGGAAGAGTAAAGTGAGGGATACAGTCAGGGCATCTGAAGTTGAAGGAGTCATTCCTGCCCTGAGGTTAGGAGGATCAGTAGGGGCTGCCAATAAATATAGGCCCATCCCTTAGCCAGTGTTCATTAAGTGTATGTCATTAGGCACTGAAAGGGACGTAGCACCTCGTACTTGCCTTTTTGGAGTTTGTTCACTTGTTTGCCTTAATGTTCCTTCTTAAGACTTCCACTAGCCGGGCGCAGTGGCTCACGCCTGTAATCCCAGCACTTTGGGAGGCCGAGGCGGGTGGATCACGAGGTCAAGAGATCGAGACCATCCTGGCCAACATGGTGAAACCCCGTCTCTACTAAAAATACAAAAAAATTAGCTGGGCATGGTGGCATGTGCCTGTAATCCCAGCTACTCAGGAGGCTGAGGCAGGAGAATTACCTGAACCCAGGAGGTGGAGGTTGCGGTGAGCCGAGACCGTGCCATTGCACTCCAGCCTGGATAACAAGAGCGAAACTCCGTCTCAAAAAAAAAAAAAAAAAAAAAAAAAAAAAGACTTCCACAGAGTCTGGAGGTCCCATCTGCTTATGTTGCAGATGGAGATGGAGGAAGGAGGAGATTCTCGCGAAAGAAGGGAGGAGTTCAGGTGAAGGAACTTTTGTAGACTGGTTAAACCTCTTAAGCTTCTGTGGCCGAGGCTGGCCATCTGTGCCGCCATGGCTGCTCTGAGGATGGCTGAGGCCTGCAGCTACTGGGGGATTGGACGGCAGGCCTGTCTACTCTACCCAGTGCCATAACCCTATGCTGCGATACCACCTCTGGAAGACATCTGTGCTTCTTACCTTGGCCAGTGAGTGACTCATTGACAGCTCAGCTCTGGCACTTTGCCTGTTGGGAACCAGGAACAGCTGGGACCCTGAGGACCTTGGATGCAAGTTGCTGGCTAGGCTGAGCAAGCCCTGGCTAGGGCCCAGGCCTTGGAGGGTTACCTGCTGCCCACTCCATTAGCCCTCACCACAGAGGCAACGTATTATGTGAAAGCAAAAGTTGGGCCCAAACCCTGCATGCAGTGGGCCTGTGGGTGCCTCCGGAGCCTGGTGCCCAGTCTTAGGGCTTCACAGCTTGGAGCTTATTTTGTGTGTATCACGGTGGGCCTCCAGAAAGAGTCAGAAATTTGGTCTTTTTGTCTTTAATAATATAGCAACTAACATTTACTAAGTACTCACTTTGTGCCTGGTACCATTTTGAAGCAGCTGACATGTATTAGACCAGTTGAGCCTTAAAACAATCCTGTGAAGAAGATTCTCCTACTATCCCCAGGTTATAAATGGGGAAACCAAAGCACAGGAATGTTGACTTATACTTGCAAGGTTTCTCTGCCAACAGGTAGTAGAGTGAGCCCAATGCCTGGACCCTCAGCACCTACCACCAGGTACCTAGCAGAGAGGAGGTATTCACTAAGCAATTGCTAATGAACAAGAGGAAGCAGACTCTTAGAGAAGGAATGAGGGGTGTGTTCTATACTGAATTTATCACTTCCTGAATGCTAGGGACCACCACTTGTTACCCAGTCCCAAAGTGGTACCAGACACATCCAAGGGTTGGTAGGATGGACTGCATGTCTGTAATGGTTGACTGTTCTATAAACATGGCATTGTTCTTGTAATTAGAAAAGGGAAAGACATTTGTTTTATGTCAAGGGATTTCTCAGATAAAATAGTATAAGGACATTCCAATAAGCAAACAATGGGTATAAAAAGTTTGATCTCGAGAAAGGTAAGTAATGTACCATTTCCCAAACTGTGACAGGTTAGTAAGTTTTCAGTGACAAAGGGCTTCTGTGGTTAAATACTTTGGGGGAATTACAGAATTAAACAAAATTAAACTGATTTCTTTGCTGCAGGACTCCTTAGATTTAAAGTGTGTCTTAAATCTACAAGCAGAGGAGAGAAGATGCTGCATTTCCCCAATTTTTGGAAAATCTATGATCAGGCACTATAAGTCAAGAAGCCGGCGTCCCTGTCTTGTCTCTGCTGCTGACAAGCTGCATACCCTGGGCAAGCACCTGAACTCTGAGGCCTTAATACCTGAGTATAAAAGATTATCCTCAGAGCTAACATTTATTCGGCACTGACTCCATGCCAGCCTCTGGACTAAGAACTTTTACAAATTCATTTTCCTCTTCCCAACCCTATGATATGGGTACTATTACTATCCTTTTTCTACAGATAGAAAGACAGAGGTCTGCAGATAAAAAGAGGTTTCCAGACACTCAGTGTAAACTGAAGAAGCAGAGGAAAGGGGCAGTGGTAGACTTTGGGGACTTTGCAGAGCAAGGGCACATATTGTAACGCGTACCCATCTTGCTCCTCCTGGATCTGCATCCCCTGGAGCCCTGTGGTGGGGGTCAGGAATGTGTTATGTGGCCCAATTGCAGAGTGGAAGAGGAACCAGATGGCAGGCCTGCTAGCTACCACAGGAGAGGCTTGAGCAGGAAGGAGATTCAAAGTATGACAGCTGCTCTGGGAGGGGCACTGCCCAATTAGAACAGCAATAGCAGAGTCCTGGAGGCACCCTGCTGGGTGGCAGGAAGGAGCTGGACAGGGGATCCTCTGGTTAGTGGCTACTTTACCTACTAGTTTGGAAATCTTTCAGCATTTCGGCAGCATTCTGGCTGTATCAGAGGATGTGCCTAAATACCAGCTGTGTTTTTAGGTGTCTTCCCCAAAGGTCCTTTGAGGACAATTCCTCCCTTTGGCCCTTGGGCCAGAGTCTTTAATTTCTATTCAGCTGTGGATTCTGTTGAGAGCCTGATCCTGCAGCCATTAGAGGTCAGGGTGAATGGGAATCTGAAAGGTGATGTCACTTCAGAAGATGGAGTCTGGAGAGGAGGCCTGTTGAGTGTCCATTAGTATACATTGAGTACCTACTGTTTGCTGGCTTTGAGATTGATGCAGGATATAGCAGTGAAGCACATCAGAGTGGGGCAAAGGGACCATAAACAAAATTATGGTAGGTCAAAGGGGTCAGAAGCCTATTGGGGCAGCTTCCTCCACTGAGCAGTTTATCCTGGGGACCTAGAAGCCACTGGGAAAGCAGGCCTGGGTTTTGCCCGGGATCTTCTGTGCCCAGGGTGGGTGCCTATCCTGCCATCCTCCCCAACTGGTATCTCTGCTGTTGCTCCCGACTCCCAGACCTGTGGGCGGCTCCTTTGGGCACTCCAGCCCAGGGCGTGGGGCCGGGGCTTCCTGGAGCTGGGTGTGGAGCCAGGAATGGAACAGAGGAGCCATTGAACGGCCTGCAGAGTTGCCACCTGGGTGCCTACGGGCACTGCAGGCTAGAGCTGAGGAGGCCCACGCCAGCCAGGGAGGGGTCGTGGCTCTGGGCATGGGCCCAGGACTTGGGTGGGAAGGGTGCTGCCTGCAGGCTTGGTGAGGGAGAGGCAGGAGGGGTTCTATGGAGTGGAGGAGCAGGGGTTAGGGGGATATAAGGGGGTTGGACCAGGCACCTCTGCTGGCCAAGCAGCATGTGGTGACACAGCTTCACTTGGAAAGACTGTCCCCTTAAAAGGACCCCACCCTATCCAGATTTGTGTTTCCTCTTTCCTGAACAAACAGGGAAAATTACTTCCTTTGCCCATTTTTCTTGTTTTATGTGATTTAACATATTTATGGAGAGCTTTCAGGAATTTAACAGTAAACATGGTTCCTGCCCTCAGGAAGCTCACAGTCTGCAGGAAGACATACAACAAAACAAATATTTACCATGCAGAGTGATAATAGCCCAGCACAGAGACACCTCACAGGCCTAGGGGGAGTATGGAAAGGCTTTCTGAAGAAATAATCTATAAGGGTTAGCTTGAGGAGGAAGGGGAAAGCTATCCAGGCAGAGAGAAAGCCTTTGAAGTAGAAAGAACATGCAGCTTTCTGGTAACAAAGTGATCCAAGGTGAGTAGAGAGAAAGAGAAAATGGAAGCTTTCAAATCTCTTTAACTCCAGGCTTTTTCCTGAAGCACTGGAGAGCCAATGCAAGGTTTAAGGATAAAGTGTTGGTTGATTTAGACACTGTTGAGCAGCTGCCACAAGAGTGTGATGCTGGCTGCTGACCGACAGAATCACTGAAGGTGGGCTGACCACAGAGCCCGCTGGTCAAGAGGGG
This sequence comes from Saimiri boliviensis, assembly GCF_048565385.1. Lineage (NCBI taxonomy): Eukaryota > Metazoa > Chordata > Mammalia > Primates > Cebidae > Saimiri > Saimiri boliviensis. The sequence continues at coordinate 81,079,740 of NC_133450.1, forward strand.
CACTGTGGGTGCCAGCTGGCCTGGGAGGAAGCAGCTTGGGTGGGTAGGGACGAGTGGATTTATTTTCTCTATTTCCTGAAGGAAGGAGGACTAGGAGTGAAGGGCTCCAGGGGGAGATAGGCAGTGATCAAGGAGAAATATTTTTCTAGTGCCTACTGTATGCCAGGTGCTTATTAGAGCTGGAATGACAAAAATGACAAAGAGCCCTCAGGTCTGGATAGCCCGGTGGTGATGATGGGATGATCTGAGGTGGTGGTTATCCCACAAGCAAGCAGAGACAAAAGGGAGGTGGTAAAGGAGCCGAGGCCTTGAATAGAACAAGGTGGGACCTGAAGACCCCAGACGAGATGGTAGGAGCCATTGGAAGGTGCCTCAGAGGGAATAGCAGGGTTGAAGGAACATGCAGAAGGCATCTTCAGATGCTCTGACTGCAAATGGGTTATTATCACTGTGGTAAGTATTTGTTTTGTTGCATGTCTTCCTGCAGACTGTGAGCTTCCTGAGGGCAGAAACCATGTTTACTGTTAAATTCCTGAAAGCGCCAGGCGCGGTGGCTCAAGCCTGTAATACCAGCACTTTGGGAGGCTGAGGCAGGTGGATCACAAGGTCAAGAGATCGAGACCATCCTGGTCAACATGGTGAAACCCCGTCTCTACTAAAAATACAAAAAATTAGCTGGGCATGGTGGCGCGTGCCTGTAATCCCAGCTACTCAGGAGGCTGAGGCAGGAGAATTGCCTGAACCCAGGAGGCGGAGGTTGCGGTGAGCCGAGATTGCGCCATTGCACTCCAGCCTGGGTAACAAGAGCGAAACTCCGTCTCAAAAAAAAAAAAAAAAAATTCCTGAAAGCACTCTATAAATACGTGTTAAGTCCATTCACATAAAACAGGAAGAATGGACAAAGGAAGTAATTTTCTTCATCTGCCTTGCTAGGGGTCCCCATTCCTAGATCCTAACCTAGAGCAGGCCAATCACCCCACCCCACCTGGGCCTCCACCCCAGCTGGCTCGCACAGCCTCGATCTGGCTCAGAACCAAAGCCTAGACTGAGATTTAGTGAAAGGCAAGAATGGCCTCTTCCCATGCCGTAGGCCCTGGAGCCACCTCCTGTCATCATCGCCTGTCAACCCAGTGGTGCAGTGCTCCTGGGGTGCTGGCAGCCTTGGGTGGGCTGGGCTCAGTCTCTGCCTTAGCCAGCGCCCCACCAGGAGAAGCCCAAGCCCGTCTTGGAGAAAGGATCTATTGTCCTCAGCTGCACCCCGCCCTAAACACCTTGAGCACCTCTTTGGTGTGTGGTTTGCAGGCATAGAGGAGTGGCCGTGAGCCACTTGTGTGGGAGAAAGGGGCAGCGTGGGAAGTGAAGGGCCAAAGTGAAGCCTTTCCTGTCCCTGCTCTCCAGGAGCCATGGGGACTTCAGCACTTCAGGGCTGTCCCAATCCCTGCTTCAGCATTCTCTCTCCTGGGACAGCCAAGATGCCGCCTGGTGGCAGGCTGGCAGCCTCTTGCGCAAAGGGCATGGGTTCCAGTCACCTGCTTCCTCCACTTATGCAGAACGGTCCTGGACATGTTCCCTAACTTCCCTGAGCCTCTGACTCCTTAAAATGGGGCCAGTAACACCCACATGACAGGGACATTGTGCGGATCAATCAGCAGAACTAGAAAAGTGAGTACTCAGCCTTTCCTTTGATGGTCAACAGTTGTTTATTCATTCACCATCTGGAAGTGCCCTCATAGGCATGGACCATGCAAATCTCTGAGTTGCCTCACTATTCTTTGCTTGCTCTTTGAGCTCTTCCAACATCTTTGCAACTGTTTCGCTGAATTAATTCCCTCTGTTGAACCACCTGGTGTAGGCTCTGGTCCTGCTTGGACACTGACTTGAGGCAGGCCCTAAGGTCCAGTAGTCTCCTTCTGGCCATTTAACCTAGGAGATGGCCTAGAGGCGCAAAATTAGTGGAAAAGAAAGATGTACCACTTGGTTGGCAGCCTAAGGTGGGAACCCTGCAAAGGAAGAGCCAGAGCTTGTCCCCATCCAAACTCAGAACCTGCCCTTAAGTACCTGGGGGTCTGGGTCTAAGGCAGCCTACTTGGGACTCTTGCTCCCATGGACAGAGCATCTGGGGAGAAGCAGAGTTGCCTCTCCACTGCCTGAAGCCCACTCTCTTCACTCTCTCCCCACAGCTAGCAATCCTGGAAGACTATGCGGACCCGTTTGATGTTCAGGAGACTGGCGAAGGCTCAGCAGGAGCTTCAGGAGCCCCAGAGAAGGTCCCTGAAAATGACGGCTACATGGAGCCCTATGAGGCCCAAAAGATGATGGCCGGTGAGTAAAAGGGGCAGGGAGGTGCTCCTGGAGGCCTGGACTCTGTAGAACAGGCTTTGTGACCCACAAGTCTAAGGATGGATACTTTGGTCCCTAGAAAATATGGAGAAAGTCTTTGCCAGGTCCTTGGGGAGGATGGTCACTGTCTTTCAGAGTCATTTTGGAGAAGCAAAATGAACTGTGAGATCTGAAGTGGTACAGGAGGCCACACAACTGAAGGTCAGATAGAAGCATTCAAGATAGGAAAGAAAAGAAAGCGGTGAGCGCTGGGAGGGTCAGGGATCCCAAAAAGAGGACCACTAGCCTTGGGAGCGAGGATGAGTTTGAAATGAACCATCTTCATGACAATTGGAGAAAGATGGCTAGAAATATGGTTACAGTAAGTGCCATGAGCCTGGGCAAGTAGTCCAAAGAGTGAGGCTAGGGAGAAATGAGTAAGACCTGGCCTTGGTAACAGAGGCTGAGAGATAGTCCAGGGGAAAGAGATGAAATAGAAGTGATCAGAGAGGACAAGGTGGGTCTGTCCAAGTTATGGCCCTGAGGCAGGGTGAGAGGAAGTTTGTTCAGGGGCAAATGATGTTAGTCCTGGGTGTGCATGGGAGCCTAAATGAGAGATTCCAAGTGGGGCAGGGCAGCGCTTCGTAGGCTGGAATGAGGTATCTGGACTTGCTTCAGAATGGGCAGTGGAATCATGATGAATTATTGAGCAAGAGAGGAACAGGACGAATATGGCACTTTAAGAGGATTACTGAGGCTTTGGTGTGCAGAATGGCCCGGAAGAATTAGGCATTGGAAAGTTGGGTTAGTAGGATGTTGAAATTGTTGGGGTTTTAAGGGGCCAATAATTAACATCCCTGTCTTTCTCTCCTGAACTTGGAAATAACTGAGAAATGAGATTAAAGAAATAGATAGGTGGAGAGGAAAATGTCAGCTTTATTACTGATAAAGTTGATTAGAGAACATTACATATGTTCACCACAATGGGCTTCTTATGTGTCATCACAATGAGCTCCTTATTTTTTTTAGACAGAGTTTTGATCTTGTTGTCCAGGCTGGAGTGCAATGGCACGATCTCCGCTCACTGCATCCTCCACCTCCCGAGTTCAAGCGATTCTCTTGCCTCAGCCTCCTGAGTAGCTGGGATTACAGGCATGTGCTACCACTCCCGGCTAATTTTGTATTTTTGTAGAGACAGGGTTTCTCCGTGTTGGTCAGGCTGGTCTCCAACTCCTGACCTCAGGTGATCTGCCCACCTCGGCCTCCCAAAGTGATGGGATTATAGGCGTGACCCACTGCCCCCAGCCTACAGCAGGCTTCTTAATATTTCACTACAGAATTAAATTTGCCCACTCAGGCTTGGACAACTCAGTAGGCCTAGTAGAGGAACTCTGCAAAGGAAGAGCCAGAGCTTGTGCCCATCCAAGCTCAGAGCCTGCCCTTCGGTACCTGGGGCTCTGAGTCAATGGCAGCACAGGAGCAGGCCACTGACTGCATGAACCAGAATGCTCTTTATCTTCAAGAGGAGGAGAGTGTGCCAACCCAATAAACTGCTCTTCCTACTTGGGAGAGGTAGTGAGAGAGGCAGAGAGTGGTCAAGAATATCCCAGGAATATTATTCTGTGGAGGCCTTGGAAACATGAACCTGTAGAATGGAGGTTCACCCTAGCAGTAATTTACATATGGAGAGATGAGGGTGAAGGTCATCAGGTACTGGCAAAGAACAGATGGGATTTGAAGAATGAAGGAGGGCCAGGTTCAAGGAGAACAGTAGTAGACAGAAATGGAGACGGTGAGAAGCTGACTACCCCATTTAGGCCAGAGGGCATGGACCCCCAGGAGGCCCATGAATGCCCTGAAATTATACATGAAAATATAGGAGCACATTTTTCTGGGGAGTAGCTCCATAGCTTTTATCATATTTTCCCAATAAGAGAACCACTAGCTTTGGAGAAGGTGATAACTTTGAAATTATGAAATGTCAAAGTGGAAGGTCCTTATGGCAATGGACACACATGGCTGGAAATACAGATGCAGCGAGTGCCATAAGGCTGGGTCATAGCATTAGGATAGGGAATTAGGATAGGGAGAAAGGCGTAACATCCAGTCTTGGGGAACAGAGGATCTAGGGAGAGGCCAAATGGGGGTGATCAGAAAGAACGTCTTTGCCAGGTCCTTGGGGAGGATGATCACTGCCTTTCCAATAGTCATTTTGGAGAAGCAGCTGTGACTTGTGTGACCTGAAGTGGCACAGGAGGCCACACAACTGAAGCTCAGATGTTAGCATTCAAGATAGGAAGGACACGATAATGGTGAGGGCTGGGTCAGTGATCCCAAAAAGAGAACCAATTAGCTTTGGAGAAGGTGATGAGTTTGAAGCCATGGAATGTCAAAGTGAAAGGTCTTTATGACGATGAATGTGACTTGTCAAAGGGAAAGTTTCAAGGAGGGGGTGGTCCACAGTGTCTGGGCAGCAAAGAATTCTGTGATTGTGAAATACCTTTTGTGGGCTGGGCGCGGTGGCTCATGCCTGTAATCCCAGCATTTTGGAAGGCCAAGACAGGTGGATCACCTGAGGTCAGGAGTTCAAGACCAGCCTGGCCAACATGGTGAAACCCCATCTCTACAAAAATACAAAAATTAGCCAGGTGTGATGGCTGGTGCCTGTAATCCCAGCTACTCGGGAGGCTAAGGTGGGTGAATTGCTTGAACCGGGAGGCGATGGTTGCAGTGAGCTGAGATTGTGCCATTGCACTCCAGCCTGGGCAACAGAGCAAGATTCCTTCTCAAAAAAATAAATAAATAAAACACATCATTTGAGACAGAAGGAAACAAATGGAACTTGGCAGCAGGGAGGAAGTGGACAAGGGGAGGATTGTGCCTCAGTTTCCTAAACGCATAAACTTTAGCTACCCAGGCCTTGCTGGCTGTCGTAGGATCCTTTTCCTGTCTTTCACTTTGGTGCCCACCTGCCTTCTTTGGGTCACTTACTTTTTTTTCTTTCTTTTAAATCCTGAAACATCTGAATCTCAGGGTCCCTTACTTTTAGAGAGCCAGAAGTGTTTTGAGGGTGAGGAACCCAGGATGCGTGGCTGCTGAGCTTCCCACTAGAGCCAGGGCGTCTCTTCTGAGGGAGGCCTGGTTTGTTGCTGAGAAGCACTGCAGGAGGAGGGGAGCCAGAGAGCCCGGGCTGAGGCCTCACCTCTCCCTTCCTGTCCTGCCCCGGCAGAGATCCGGGGCTCCAAGGAGACAGCAGCTCAGCCCTTGCCTCTGTATGACACACCATATGAGCCAGAGGAGGATGGGGCCACCCCGGAGGGTGAAGGGGCCCCCTGGCCCCGAGAGTCTCGCCTGCCAGAGGATGATGAGAGGCCCCCAGAGGAGTATGACCAGCCCTGGGAGTGGAAGAAGGAGCGGATTTCCAAAGCCTTTGCAGGTGAGTCCTGGTGGAGAGGGCAGGTCAGGTCAGCTGGGTCCTCTGAGCAGCTTTCCATGCTCAGGGGAATGAAAGGAGTGGACTCCAGGAGCCCAGGGAGGCCCAGGATCAGGACTCAAGGGAAATGTAGTTGAGTTCTATACCACAGAGGGTGGGCTTGGCAGTGTGGACACAGTGCTGTGTACGGAGTCAAGGAATGGCTGCAGAAGAAGGATGAAGGCATTTCCCTGCATCACCACCTCTTGGATGCCAAAAGGCCTAGACTACTTCTATCTTTTGGGAGCTGGGTATATTTAAAAATAAAGAAATTCCAAAACAGACTTATGAAACTCCTGGCATATGTTAAAATACTTAACATTTAACAAAAGAAGGCACTTACTTCAAACAATGAAAACGGCTATGGGTGTAACCTGAATTCGAGGGCTCTCCCTCCTAGTAGTAGGGCCCTGCCAGACCAGGGGTATCTGGCCCCAAGGAGATTTCTGAGGAGCAGAGTGAGGCTAAGAGAAATTCCTTAATTGTCGAATGAAGGTCACGTTTCTTCTGTTCCTGCCATACTGTTGTCCATCTCAAGTCCAAGTCAACCATGGAAAAGTGCATGTTAGCGATCTGAGGTGGGTGGGGAAGGAGCCTGGAGTAGGGAGAGGGCTTTTGCTCCTGGGTCCTTGATTCAGGGAGAACACAAAGGGCTCAAATGCCATTCAACTTCACTCCTGTCCCATATGCCTCTCTCCCCTGCTTGGGCAAGGGGCTTATCTTGAAGCTGGACCCAGCCCTCTTCTGCCCTCCCCACCGTAGCAGCCAGACTGGGAAACCACAGGATTCTAGTATTTTTCCTGTAAAGTGTATACCATTGAGGATAGGCCGTTTATCTCCAGAAGTCTCTTTGGAGAATCAATATTGTTTGGATTGCTTAATGGGAAAATCTATGCTCGTCATTAGGAAACCTCGTTAGCAGTCCAGCAGCCACCAGTGGCATCACTCTTCTCAAGATGGGGGGATTACATTTCAATAGAACATCTGCCCCCAGGTCTGAGTAATCCTGACAACCTGAGGTGAGGCTGGCTCATTCTCACTGCCTGTGAGTTCCCAGGCTGTGGGGAAAAAGAGAAAGGGAGGCAAGGCTGTGGGTGCCAGGAGGCTGTGGAAACCCAGGTGTGGTGCTGGGAGGTGCTGGTGACTCTTAGTCCTGCATTTCCTCTGTTCCTGGTACCTTTGGGCCCTGGAGGCTTGTGAGAGGTCAAATGAAGGGGACTCATGGGCTGGCAGAGCAAGACTCTGCATCCTGCTGCTTGTCACCCGAGCCTCCCTCCCTCTGACCCCGCCAGCCTGGTGTGGTCAATGTTGGCTCCACCCAGCCCTTGAGTGCCTTCCCAAAAGCCTCTGCCTCTGCCCCTCCTCCTTTCTAGGCTGTCCTGTGTCCTGGCTCTAGGTTTTGGTGTCTCAACCTCTGCCTCTTTCTGTCTCTGTCTCTGTCACTGTCTGTCTCTCTTCTCACTTCTGCTGCTGGCTCCAGTTGACATTAAGGTCATCAAAGACCTACCTTGGCCTCCACCTGTGGGACAGCTGGATAGCAGCCCCTCCCTGCCTGACGGGGACAGGGACATCTCCGATCCAGCCTCGCCCCTCCCAGAGCCGAGCCTGGAGGACAGCAGCGGTGGGTCCTGGGGGACTTCTGCCAGGGTGACATGTCCTCACCCCTCCAAGCTCTTTGGGTTGGGTTGGAGGAGCTGAAAGGTGGGGCAGGGTTTGGAGACCCCAGGAAAAATCTCATTTTGGAAGAAGAAGGAAAAGACAAAACGCACATTCCTCCCTTCCTCACAGCTGTGGGGATGATGTCTCCTACGATGGCCCCTTTCTAATGTGTTCCTCACCATGCTGCAAAAGTCTACCATTTTAAATTCACTTTGGGGAGAGCTTTGCTTGACCAGATCCTTTAGCAATGCGAATACTCCTGAGATGGGGGTGGGACAGGCACAGAAAGTGTGGAACTCATTGGCACAAAGGAGGAGATCTGACCCTTGCATCTGGTGACTGAAAGACAATAAGGTTTGAAAGTGCTGCAAGGAGAGAGAAAAAGCCCAAATGAGGAGAAAGCAGGCACTTAATTCTTCCTCTACGCTCAGTTCTGCCCAGAATGGGCATCCAAGTGTGTGTGCGCACAGGCATGAGCATTTGTATGTACATTGGTACCTGAATGTTGTATTTTTAAATACGAGATGAAGGAGAGTGTTTGTGACATACGTGCATGTGCATGCATTTGTGCCTGTGGCCACGGGACCTGCGGGGGCTCAGCCTTCTCTTATGTAGGCTCAGCTGTCAGGCCTCCCTGGTCTGGGAGGGCAGAGCTACCACCTCTGGGCCTCTGTGGGTTGGAGAGGGGAGCCAGTGGGCAGCAATGTTGGGGGTGGGGGAGGGGCTGGCTGGCTGGTGGCTTTGGGTGTGATTAGCCTGTCAGGATGGCACCAAGGGGAATCAGATAATTGTTCTCAGATCAATAAGTCATTTCTACAGAATGGCTTGGCAGGATGATTTGGAGAACGGTAATGAACTCTGAGGAGGAGAAAGAAACAATATTATCAACGCTGAAGCCACCCTGAAAGGATGGACTGGGGGAAGGCAGTCAGCTGCTGTGGAGGGAGAAGCTTGCATGGTTACTGGGGTTGCTCCTCTGCCCTCCCCTTGCATAATGTGGGGACTTCGAGGCCCCATGTGGCACAGAAGGCTGGGACCACCCCCACCAAGGGATGGACCCAGGATTATGTCCCCAGAGCCATTCAGACCCTTGAGCATGAGCTGCTCTTCCTTTGATCCTTTTTGGGGCGGGAGGAAGTTGGGCACTGGTTATTCAATAGGGACCTCTGAGGAGCTCTAGGGTCCTCAGAGTCCATGACTGATATATTCCCCACAGCCCAGTTTGAAGGATCGGAGAAGAGCTGCCTGTCACCTGGCTGGGAGGAAAAGGGGCGGCTACCTCCCCGACTCTCTGCAGGGAACCCCAAGTCAGCCAAGCCCCTAAGCGTGGAGCCCAGCAGCCCCCTGGGGGAGTGGACAGATCCAGCACTGCCTCTGGAAAACCAGGTGTGAGTGTCTGTGTCCAGCTGGGGACTCCCTCCCTGCTCCTCCCCTCCTGGCACTGGCTTCCCTTCAGGGGACACCCACAATGGGTGGGCCTGGACGGCGAGGGACCCAGCAGAGATGCCCCCCTTCCTCTCTCTTATCCTCAGCTGGTATCATGGGGCCATCAGCCGAACCGACGCCGAGAACCTGCTCCGGCTATGCAAAGAGGCCAGCTACCTGGTGCGCAACAGTGAGACCAGCAAGAATGACTTCTCCCTCTCCCTCAAGTGAGTGGGGACAGTTGTGGGTTTGGGGACAGCCAGCAGGGTGGAAGGGGACTCCAGTATTCCCCTCATGCCCAGCCAAGCTGGGGAGGTCCCCATCCCCCATAAACAATCCCCAGGCACTGGTGATCTGAGACTCAGCCCCTGCTCTCAAGGAGCTCAGAGTTCACTGGGAGAAATAGTTGATCCACAGTGTCTAGCTCAGAAGGGTTCTGTTCTAGCTGTGTGGCCTGGGCCCCCTTAACCTTTCTAGGCCTCATTTCCTTACTAATGAAGTGGATGGGGGAGAATATAGGGAAGGATTAGATGAAATAATGCATGGGAAGTGCTTAGCGTAATGCTGAGGGCTTAATAAAATTATCACTGTCATTATTATTAATGGAAGCCCAAGATGTTCTAGAAGCATTGACAATGAGATAGGAGCTTTGCCTGAGAGAGTCTATAGGGTCAGATGGGGGGCTGAGTCCTGGAAGGAGGGCAGGGCAGTGGACACAGCTATTCCTGTTTACTCTGAGGAAGTGAATGTGTGTGTGGGGGGTGGGGGGATGGGGGTGTCTGAGCTTTTGGGTCCTGGAAGAGGTAGGGAAGACAGGGCCCTCCCTTCCCATCAGCTTTCCTCCCAGGAGCAGCCGATCGGCTTACCAGACTCCCTGGTAGCATGGCCTGCCCTGCCCTGTACAACCAGGAGTTCTGCCTGGTAGACCCTGCTCCCCATGTTAGGAAGCCATTGGGGTGGTAAGTTCATTTGCCTCCTGCCATCACTAGTAGGACACCTGCATCACTTTCTACGGCCATCAAAGTACAGGTATTCAAACAAATCCAATCTATGGAAATTTGGAGCTACTAAACCAGACATATTTGGTGGATAATTACTTAACTTCACTAAAAGATAACAGAAAAAGTGGTGGGCGTGGTGGCTCACATCTGTAATCCCAGCACTTTGGGAGGCCTAGGCAGATGGATCACTTGAGGTCAAGAGTTCAAGACCAGCCTGACCAAAATGGTGAAACATCCGTCTCTACCAAAAATACAAAAATTGGCTTGGTGGTGAGCACCTGTAATCCCAGCTATTCAGGAGGCTGAGACAGGAGAATCACTTGAACCCAGGAAGCGGAGGTTGCAGTGAGTGGAGAGTGTGCCATTACACTCCAGCCTGAGTGACAAAGCAAGACTCTGTCTCAAAAAAAAAAAAAAAAGAAAAAGAAAAATGCCAAAGTGCCAGACTATAGTCAGGTAACCTGAGTTCTATTCTTGGATTTGATAAAATCCTAGGGAAATCACTTAATATCTCCAAGCCTTGGTTTCTACCTTTGCCAAATGAGTTGGTAGATACTGCTTTTTTCCAGCTGTCATACCCTAGGAGTCTCTCAATTATAAAATCAAAGGAGCATTTTTCAGAAAAGTTTTTGTCAAAAATTTGATTTACATAACCTCAGAAATGTGTATTGATTTAAAAATTATAGTTAAAGTTCATGGAGCATACTAAGTAGCCTATATACCATTTCTAAACCACCTATTCCCCTGCAAGATAGATCTCCTTTTTATAGACAGAAAATAAATTCAAAGAGGTTTGTTACTTGCCCAAGGCCACCAGGTAATAAAGTCCCCAAAACAGGATTTGAACCCAGCTCTGTCTGACTCCATAAACCATGGTATTCCAGGGCTCCACCAGTGCCATATTGTTTGGTACTGGCCAAGGTTAAGGGGAGATGCCAGGGGTCTGGCTTCCAGAGTGGAGCCCTTCAGGCCTGGGAGGTAAAATGGCAAGGCAGGCTTGGAGGCCTGGAGACCTGCTCCTGCCCTGGCTGTCCAGGCTCCGAATCTGTCTGCCAGAGCCTCGTTTGCATATAAATAGCTTCTCTGAAATACAATTACGGTTTCTCTTCTCTCTCTAATGGAAGGTCTTTCACTGGTAATTAAACAACTTCCTCCAAAAGCCTTGCCGGCCTGGTCCTGCAGCTCAGCTGGTCCTAACCCCACTCCGCTGAGGGTCTGGCAAGGGCTTTGCTGTGTCCTGATGGACCCTTGGGACTTTTTCCCAGAAGGTGGGAAAGCACAGCCATCCCCTCCCCAGGAGGTTGGTTATCCACATGGAGGCTGAGCTCTCTGGCCACTTGTCCTTCTTAGCCAGATCTGTCTTTCAAGAAGATACAATGTGCAGCTTTTAGGAGAAACGATTCCCCAGGTGGACTAAGGGGAAGGGGTCAGCTCCACTTGAGAAGAGGTGAAGGAAAGCAGGGCCTATGCTGCTGCCCACAGCCTTGGGCCTGACAGGGACACTGCCTCCCTTCTCTACCACCCACAGGGACTGTTTGCCTCAGGCCTTTGGCTCCTTTCCTCAGGACCTGTGCTGTCACCATCAGCCCCAGTTATCTCAGACTTACAGATGCCACCCCCACAACCCTGACACACCCAGCCCTGGGGCCCCAGGCCTTTTCCCAGCAGTCTGCTAGGAGAGGCAGAGGGATGGAATTGGGGGCCTGGTGTTTTCTTCCCATCTCACCTCTCTTCAGCCTCCCCACTCTGATTTCTCACTTGTGGGCCTGGTGAAATGGGTTCAGGCACAGCCTTTGTACCCAGGCCAGGAGAGGCGAGTGCTGAAGATTGCCAGCCTCACCTCTCTGGGGGGTGGGCCTCAGGATGGAGGCGGCCCCCTCACTGGTTCTACTTTTCACACTAACCTCTAAGCCCTATCCTTGTCCCCAAGTAGGCTCTGAGCAGCACTATAGAACACTTAGGCTTCAGGGCTTCCCAAAACATTCCTTGCCTGTGCATGGGCTTCAGACCTGAGGCCTGACTGACCAAGCCTGTGTAGTTTAAGACCTAAATGTTCTTGCTAGAGGTCTCTCCCCCATTCTTTCTCATGGGGCAAGGGTGCCTGGATATTTAGGAGTTAGCCAGAGCTCTGAGTAGTGGGGTCCTTGTCTTGAGGGCAGGGCCAGGCACTAATGCTGATTTATTGGGCCTGGTAGGGAGATGGGAGAAGCAGGAGCATGTCCCCTCTGAGCAAGGGTATGAAGTCATTGTAGGCGAAGGGCCTGATAGATGAGCTGGGGCTTGGTCCAAGACCCAGAGAGCAAGAGAGTGAAGGGATATCCCCAGGAGGCGGCAGCTGAGCACTCCCAGATTTTGGGGGGACTTTCAGACAAGCTTCCCCTTCCTCCTAGTCTTTAGACGGGAGAACCCCAAGCAAGCCTAGCTTGGTTGTCATATCTGTCCACCCACCCTCCTGCCAGGGGCATATTTTGTTCCACAGGAATCATCAGGAGCCCCTCACAGGTGTCCTACCCTACAGCTCACGAAGGGCGAAGTTAAACTGGCCCTGGCCACAGAGGCTGAAGGGCTGGGGTACCTGGACCCCAGGGTTGGCCAGCAGGGGTTGGGGGTGGTGCTGGTCACTCAGTTTCCACCGGCACACACCCTGAATACTCAGTATACACACATTCTTGGCACATCTGATGCTCTTACCACAAAGCCAGTGCCCAGTGCTACCTACCCACACTACCACCACCACCACCCCTGCTTTCTGGATTGACCTCCGCCTTCCCTAATCTCTCAATTCTCAGCTGGCTTCAGAACCACCACATTTGCTGTATGGTTGGGGAGGGTTACTGGATGGCTGGATGGGGGACTGAGAAGAGCCCCTACTCACCAAGGTCTCCCCTCCTCTTTCCCAGGAGCAGCCAGGGCTTCATGCACATGAAGCTGTCCCGGACCAAGGAACACAAATATGTGCTGGGCCAGAACAGCCCACCCTTCAGCAGCGTCCCTGAAATTGTGCACCACTATGCCAGCCGCAAGTTACCCATTAAGGGGGCCGAACACATGTCTCTGCTCTACCCTGTGGCCATCCGGACTCTTTAGATGTGAAGCCAGGGCACTGTGATAGACCTGCACCCAGCCCTGTGCCCATCACCTGGCTGAGGGCCATGGCTCTTCCCAGAGACATGATCTCAGAAATCTTTCTTCTCTCGGGATCTAGTAGAAGCTGAAGATTCCTTAATTTATTCTAAAGGGAAAGGGCTCCTGGGTCCTTGGAGTAAGGGGTTGTCTGGAGCTGGGGATAGATAAACTCTGGAGAGAAAGGATAGCCCCTGGAGGAACGGGGTTCCAGAACTGCTGGGGTCCTAGGAGTTTCATATTGGCAGCTCTGGCTCCTTTCCGACCATAGGGCAGAGGTGGTGACTTCCACCACCACCACCCTTCCCCACTGGGTCTGTGCGAGGTGGAATTCGGCCCCACGGGGCGCCTGACCATCTCTGCCTCCGTCCCCGCCTTCCACCCCACACCACTGGAGGGCTCGGCCCGGAGTCTGGTACGAGGTTTGGGGAAGGTAGGCCCCTGGGAAGCAGCCGGCTTTTGGGGGATGGGGAGAGGAGGGGAAGGGCTCGGGCAGAGGGAACTGTGCAGTCCCCAGGCCGCCCCGGCTCCGGGCCAGAGGCCATAAATAAACCCGATCCTGCCGGGCACGGCCGCGCCCGCGCCTCCGGCGCCGTCCCCGGCATGACCGGGGAGGGAGCGGAGAAGCGAGCTCAGATTCTGCTTATAAATCAGCTCTGGAGCAGACACAGCCCGGCTGTGAAAAGCACTTTCGAAGCATCAAGTTCCTTTCTTTGCCAAGATGTCAAAACATCCCCGCCGCCCCCGCCCTGGCTGGGAGCATCCGAGGCCCGCTAGCCGCGCAACGCCCCCACCCTGCGGCGCGCGGCTTCCCCGGAGCGCGTCCAATTTCCTGCCAGCAGCCATTTGTCTGGGAGGAGGGGAAGCGCGGAAAGACAAAGAGGCAGCGCGCTAGCCGGGGGAGCGGGGCAGCATTGCCACGCGGAAGCCGCGCGCCGGCGGAGGCGGGAAGGCTGGCGGGGCGGGCCCTGGGGGCGGTGCTAGTCTCCTTGGCCTAGGAACTGAGGGGCTGCCGCGCCTCCCTCGCGCCCTGAAGTATGGGTCCGTCTCGGGCAGACCCGCGGGCTGGGCGGCCTGAGAGCCCCTAGCCACCAAACCGCACCCCGGCGGCGCGCACTGCAGGAACCCGCCCGGGCCTGTGGGCCGGCCCCGGGAGGCTCGCTAAGCCGCCAGGCGGAGCTGCTCTCTGACCGCCTCAGGCCCGCCCGGACCCCGCGGGCAGGCGGGCCAGGACCCCTCGACGTGCTGGGCGGGCACCTTCGCGGACGACTACGCCGAAGGGCCGACTGAGGGCCTCTTCCAGAACATAAACGTGCAACCTCCAAAGCGTGCTGCAAATCACGGTACTTAAGAGTTTCTAAACCAGTGGCTATTTTCTCGAAATTGAGGATATGTGGTATGTAAACGTTTTGTGGGCACAATAGGAGGGATCACTTAAAATTGGGCACTCTTAGAAATTCCCTCAGAGGGTTGTCCTGTCTGTAAGTCTACTTGGGGAGCATCCAGCCATTTTGCAGATGAGAAAACAGGCCCAGAAAGGTTAGGTGATGTGTTCATCTGTCTCCTTGCCGTCATCTCACTACCTGGAAGAGCTATGGAAGTACAGGGGTCCGACTTTCCCATTTCTCAGAGAAGGGCTGGGAGTGACTGAGGTCCTGGGACAAGCCAGGCGGCTCTGGCTCCCTATAGGTTTCAGCTGAGTCCGCACCTCCCGTGTTCTTTTCCCCAGCCCACCTCCTCCAGAAGCTTCCACACCCTCTCTCTTTGCCCCTCCAGAGCAGGCTCACCAGGCCTCACGCTAGCTGCTCACAGGCCCTCTGTCAGGGAGGCCACCCCTGTGCCAGGGAAGGGATCTCTAGCTGGGGCACTTTGCCTTGGGCCAGCTCCTTTACTCAGGACACTGGCCAGCTTGAGAGATGTCTGGGCCAGCCTGGTGAGCTGGCTGGGTGAGTGGCTTCCTCTTCTCGTGCCCCAACCAGTCCTAAGGCAGAATAAAGAAACCCTGAAGGCAGAAAAGTGATTTCTTTGTAAGGGAGACTACTGGAGCAGGAAAAGGGCTGAGGAGCATTGCATAGATGAGGATTGGGCCAGGGTCTGATGAAAGTACGTGCTTAAAACCTTGGGTGAAATCAGTTGTAGTCTTAGACTGCGGTGCTGAGTGGGTTTCTGTAAATGGCTTGCCTTGGGTCCAGCCTCTACCTCCTCCAAGGCATTTGCCAGCCCTTCTGATAGTGGGGAGCCCAGAAGAGGAGGTCTGGGAGTAGGGAGGTTCTAAGATGCCAGTATCGGTGCTCCCATTTCATCCTTAAACTCACCACCCCAACACACATACAGGCATGCGCGCACACAGTACTTGCCAGGTCAGCTTGTCTTTTGAGGTTTTTTTGTGTGTGTTGTTTTTGTTTTGTTTTGAAGTCGAAGAAGAAGTTTCAGTTTGCCCCCAACCAGTAGCTCCCCTACTTCTCTCTAATTCCTAGACACTGCCCCCCATTTCTCCAGGTTGAGACACATCCTGGAGTCCCTGAGCCCACACATGGTGACTGACCATGGCCACCTGGAACAAGGTTGAAAGGTCAGAAATGAGAGAAGGCTGAGGTAGCCAGAAATAGGAAGAACAGAAATGAGGTATGGGCCCAAAGCTCTGCCCAACTGGGCGGTAGGCAGAGCCCTTGGGCAGGGGGCCTAGAAGTTCTCATAATGGTGGGAGAAGTGAGTCCGGTCCTGCCTGTTTATGAGCTGACAGGCCTTTTCCACATTCTTGGTCATGCCAGGGGGGCCACAGCTAAACACTCCGATCTTCCGGACCTGTTGGAGGAGGAATAAGTGAAGGCTAGCTCATTGCTCAGAGGCAGAGCTAGCTCAGTTTTCAGAGGCAGGGATAACTCAGAGTTCACAGGAAGGGTAGCTCCATAGTTCAAGACCAACCTGGGCAACATAGCAAGATCCCTGTCTCTACATTTTTTTTTAATTAGCTGGGCATAGTGCACTAGTGGTAGTCCCAGCTACTTGGAAGGCTGAGGCGGGAGGATTGCTTGCGTCCAGGAGTTGGAGGTTATAGTAAACGGATCGCACCACCCCACTCCAGCCTGGGTGACAGAGCAACACCCTTTCTTAAAAGAAAAAGCCAGCAGTGCTCCTGATGGTTTGCTTTGTACCATGCATGGTGAGGGCTGGCTTAGTATTAAGTCTAGTGGAATTTTGCTAAGTGCTAGATCAACATTTCTAATAGGGCTTGGGTTAATCAGTGTTCAAGTTGAGGAAAAGCTCAGCATCTCATGGAGGGCTAGCCCAGTAGTGACTAGTGCAGTGCTCGTGGTAAAGGTTAGTTACCTCAGTGTCTAGGGTGAGGGCTGACTCAGTATTAATGGTGAGGGTAGCCCTGAGTTTATGGCGAGGACTAGCTCAATAACTGAGCTCTTCTTTCTGGACAATACATCATGGCTTCAGAGATGGCAAGTCCCTATTGCCTGCCTCCTCCTTAGCACCTAAGGGTGACCCTCCCACCTATCCTTTCTCTTCCATTACGCCACCAATCTCCCAGGGGATGGGTTCTCATCAGCAGTCGATTTCTTCCTTGATGGTGCAGGGTTCGGAGCTTTGTTCAGACCCCAAATGATAAAGATGAAGAGAACCTGGATATGGGTGAGACTGACCTGGGGGTGGACCTCCTGCAGGGAGTTGAAGAAGGGCTCAAAGGGCGGGCGGCCAAAGTGGGTGATGGAGCGCAGGCCCGTGAATAGACTCCGGTTCAGAACCTTTTGGAAGTGCCGCTCGCAGATGTACTGTGGTAGAGAAGGGTGGAACAAAGTTCAGCCAGGCACAGCTAGGGTCAACTTCTAGCTCAGACAGTGTCCCACATACCCTGCCTGGCGGGCCCTGACATACCAGCATGGTGGTCCTGAGGTCGAACTTCTCAGCCAGCTGGGTGATGTAGATGTGCACAGACACCAGGTCCTGGTGGTCGTTCTCCTCCACCTCTCGGATGATGTCAGCCAGCCACTCAAACTGACGCTGAGTCCTTGTCACCCAGATGAAGTAGATCTGGGGACACATGGCCGGAGCTCAGGACTCAGCTCAGCCTCCCTAGATCCCAGGGGTATCCATACCGATAGAACTCTTCTGACCTCAGTCAGCTTGTGTCCCTCCCTAGACAGGCTGGTGAGATGGAGTGTATGGGCCATAGGGCCAGACTCTGAGGCCAGAGATGGAGTTGCCCCAGGGCACGGAGAGGTGGAAGTGAGAGATAGCCCAGGGTCATGGGAAAGGTCCCTTGGTGATTGCCAGGTGAAGGTCTGTGGGATGGGAAGCAGCTCTCATGCTCAGCCTGTCCTACAGTTCCCTCCAGTGGTCCCTGGGTGAAGGTCTGTGGGATGGGAAGCAGCTCTCATGCTCAGCCTGTCCTACAGTTCCCTCCAGTGGTCCCTGCTTAGGCTGCCAGGTACCTAGTGCCTGAAGGGCATTTCACAGAAAAGCCTCAGGGAGACCCAGCAGCTGCATGGGCAAATAGGGATAGGATCAAAGAGATCAGTGGTTGGAAGCTGCCCTGTGGGGAGCTTCTGAGCAGGAAAAATGGGGCTGTATAGTTAAGCAGCAGAAGGCTGCTGGGTGCAGTGGCTCACACCTGTAATCCCAGCACTTTTGGAGGCGGAGGCAGGTGGATCATGAGGTCAGGAGTTCAAGACCAGCCTGGCCAAGATGGTGAAACTCCATCTCTACTAAAACTAGAAAAATTAGCCAGGTACAGTGGCAGGTGCCTGTAATCCCAGTTACTCGGGACGCTGAGGCAGGAGAATGGCTTGAACCTGGGCAGCAGAGGTTGCAGTGAGCCAAGATCACACCACTGCATTCTAGCCCGGGCAACAGAGTGACACTGTCTCACAAAAAAGAAAAAAAGAAGAAGCACAGAAGAGGAGGGGAGCTGTCACCCTCTGAACGCTGACAGCACATGGGCTGGGCCTCTGCCCACTGCATTCCAGGGCCCCTGACTCACCTGCCAGGCCCAGAGAGACGAGCAGGGGCCTGCCACCAGGTCCAGGCTGGGGTGAAAGGACCCATGCGAGGGCCTCAGGGTTTGAGCTGTGTTCCTGGTGCCAACCTGGCCCAACAGCCCTGCCTTGCCCCCTCTCCTCCTCTTCCTCTTGATCTGAGCCAGTTTCATTTGTGCCCCACCCATGTGCCCTTCCCTTTTCCAGTGCAACAAGGCTCCAAGTGCTGGGCTCCTCTGTAAGAAGGAATGGGTTTCTTCACCCCCTCCAACCTTTCCTAGAGGAACTTTGAGAAGTAAATCCTATGTGGAACACCCCTAACTGAGGGAAGGAGTTTTTGTAAACCAGGCTGGATCCTGGAGGCATCTGTAAACCATTTCTGTCCTTCAGGGTCTAGGGTAATATCCTGATACCACCCCATCCACGACCTAACCCCGGGTTTCAAACCAACTTGCTGCTGCCCAGTTCAGGGAAACCAAGAACAAAGGCAGGGGAGAAAGGCACAGATGGGTACCATGACAAGGAAGAAGGGGCCACGGGTTGGTGGGAAGAAGGGGCACTCACCTTCTTACAGAATACTTGGCAGCTGACTGATGACTTGAAGACCAGGTCTTTGAGGATAGAGGCAAAAGGGGTGACCCCAATGCCCCCTCCCACTAGCACTGACACCTCGAACTTATGCCACTCCTGGTGGCCCTCTCCAAATGGTCCATCAAGATACAGCTGTAGGGAAGCACGTGGGTTTTAGTTAAGCTTGGCCACCACCATAGATCTGAAGTCAGAAATGAGAGAGAGGGGAAGGCAGATACATATATGGAGTGAGGGGAAGAGGAGGGTTTGTGCCATTATCTGTAACAACCCGTCTCTAGGTGCGGGGAGGGAAGGAACAGAGTGGGGAGTCTAGTGCTGCCGGGCCAAGGCCTTCAAAGGAGATATGGGAGCATGTGACACATCTGGCCTGGGTTTGGTACCTTTGGGTATCTGGCACATCTGTCACCCGTCGGGGCTGAGTAGATCTCCCTGAGGCGAGTGGTCCAGGGCCCTGCTGCCCGGATGTGCAGGCTTAGTGTGTCCTCATGGGGCGCGGAGGTCAGTGTGAAGGGGTGGTACTCAGTGGTCCCCAGAGACAGGCAAGCAATCCGCACCCACTGCCCCGACTTGTACTCAAAGCCCTGGGGCCGCTGGAACCGTAAGTAGGTCACTCCTGGGGAGGGATGGTGGGTGGAGGCTGCTGCCCTGAACCCAGCAACAATGTGGCCTCCAGAGAGCTCCCCACGCGCAGCCTCAGTTCTGCTTCTGGAATATGACTAGGGAAGCCTATTCCATCAGAAGCTCACCCTGAGGGAGGCCAGGCAGCACTGGGGCTGAGAGTCAGCTGGGCAAGGGGAAGCCTCACCTGAGCTTCTCTGCTCTGTGATGAGAGAGGCTTAGGTCCTCTGGCAAAGGGCTCTTTCCTACCAGCTTTTTTTTTTTTTTAAGATGGAGTCTCATTTTGTCCCTAGGCTGGTGTATAGAGTACAGTGGCGTGACCTCAGTTCACTGCAACCTCTGCCTCCTGGGTTCAAGCAATTCTGCCTCAGCCTCCTGAGTAGTTGGGACTACAAGCACACACCACCACCCCCAGCTAATTTTTTTTTTTTTTTTTTTGAGACAGAGTTTCGCTCTTGTTACCCAGGCTGGAGTGCAATGGCGCCATCTCGGCTCACCACAACCTCCGCCTCCTGGGTTCAGGCAATTCTCCTGCCTCAGCCTCCTGAGTAGCTGGGATTACAGGCACGCGCCACCATGCTCAGCTAATTTTTAGTATTTTTAGTAGAGACGGGGTTTCACTATGTTGACCGGGATGGTCTCGATCTCTTGACCTCGTGAGCCACCCGCCTCAACCTCCCAAAGTGCTGGGATTACAGGATTGAGCCACCGCGCCCGGCCATAATTTTTTAATGTTTAGTAGAGACAGGGTTTCACCATGTTGGCCAGGACTACCTCTATCTCTTGACCTCACGATCTGCTCACCTCAGCCTCCCAAAGTGTTGGGATTACAGGCGTGAACCACCATACCCAGCCCCCATCAGCTTCTTTGTCCTCGCCACCCAAAGTCCCTGCAAGCTCCACTGGGCCCAACCAGGAGACTATGTGGTATATACTCTGCCTTTGCCTCGTCAGCTCCCTAAGTGCCACCAAGCTGATCTCCTGCCAGACTAGTACCTGAGGGCAGCAGCTCCGCCTTTACCACGCTGATCTCCACCTTCTTCCGGCTCAGGCTCACCAGCTTGTCGCCCCCATAAATGATTGCTGGGACCAGGAAGAAGATGTGGAAACGGGGCAGCTGGATCAGAGCAAAGCTACCGTGGATGATGAGCTGGATGGGGGAAAGAGCTCTACTGAGACCTAGCGACACCCACGGCAGAGTGTGGGGCCAGCTCAGGCCTTAGACCCTGCATCCTTCCCCGCTGGTATATCCAGCCTCCACCTTACCACATACCATGCTCCTTCCAGGGTGCAAAACCTCACCACTCCCAACTCCATCCTCCATAGCATTCCATGAGGAATAAGAGTATTTTCCAGATCCCTGACACCACTCTAGACCAAGCGATGTCGCCTGTCACCTGGACATATGCAGCAGCCTTCCAGTGGAAGGTTGTCTTGTCTTGCCTCACTATAATCCTGTCTCTTCAAGGCAGCCAGTGTGACTTTCTAAAATTCATTGTATCATGTTCATCCCCAGCTTTAAAAGCTTTGGTGGCCTTCCCATTGCACTACAAGGCCTCACAAGTACTCTGACCTCTAGCTGCTAGCCATTCTCCCCTCTTCCTCATACGTGGCAAGTCCTTTCTGCTTTAGGACCTTTGCATCTCCTGTCTGCAATGTCCTTCTCGTTCTTTCCATGGCTAGCTCAATCTCATTTTTCAGGTCTCAGTAGAAACACCACCTCC
Organism: Saimiri boliviensis; assembly: GCF_048565385.1. NCBI lineage: Eukaryota > Metazoa > Chordata > Mammalia > Primates > Cebidae > Saimiri > Saimiri boliviensis. The sequence goes on from NC_133450.1 coordinate 81,100,657, forward strand.
TCAGGCCTCCCTTCAGTCCTGTCTACCACATCTGCCGGTTGACTCTCTTAGAGTATGCATTGTCTTGCTTATACCCATTACTGGAGATAGTAAAAACAAAACAAAAACAAAAAAAACAAAGAGTATGCATTGTCATCCATAGTACTGTCGTTTTTGGGGGATGGGGGGACAGAGTCTTGCTCTATTACCCAGGCTGGAGTGCAGTGGTTCCATCTCGGCTCACTGCAACCTCCGCCTCCCGGGTTCAAGAGATTCTTCCTTACCCTCCGGAGTAGCTGTGATTACTGCACCCGTCACCACAGCTGGATAATTTTTTTTTTTTTTTTTTTTTTTTTGAGACGGAGTTTCGCTCTTGTTACCCAGGCTGGAGTACAATGGCACAATCTCGGCTCACCGCAACCTCCGCCTCCTGGGCTCAGGCAATTCTCCTGCCTCAGCCTCCTAAGTAGCTGGGATTACAGGTACACGCCACCACGCCCAGCTAGTTTTTTGTATTTTTAGTAGAGACGGGGTTTCACCATGTTGACCAGGATGGTCTCGATCTCTCGACCTCGTGATCCACCCGCCTCGGCCTCCCAAAGTGCTGGGATTACAGGCTTGAGCCACCGCGCCCGGCCAATTTTTGTATTTTTAGTAAAGACGGGGGTTACACCACGCTGGCCAGGCTGGTCTTGAACTCCTGACCTCAAATGATGTGCCCACCTCAGCCTCCCAAAGTGCTGGGATTACAGGCATGAGCCACCACACCCGGCCAGCAGTACTTCCGCTTGCTCATTCATTTACATGTTTACTGTTGTTTTTCCCACTGGACTGAAGGGGTAGGGACTGTTTGCTATTATAAGCTCCTAGCAGTTTCTGCCTGGCATACAGAGGCACTCAATAACTGTTGGGGAAAGGCTTTTCCCCAGTTTATCCTCTCCTTTTCCAGGCTAAGAATACCTAACTACTTTCCCTTTTCCATGAAATAACTGACAGGTATCATCCAGCTCTGGTCCTTTCCCTAGTAAGTTCATCTAAAATGGTCAGACACTACTTGGCCACATTCTTCCCATTTGCTTGCTCCAGAGTCTGGCCCAGTCTGACTTCTGCCTCCACCTTTCTTTAGGACCTTCCCACTGAGGGCCCAGCAGCCCCACAAATGGCCAAATCTCAAGGTCTCCTTTCAGGCCACATTGGCTCCTACTCTTGGCAGCCTGAGGCATAGTGACCAACCTCTTTTTTTTTTTGAGACGGAGTTTCGCTCTTGTTACCCAGGCTGGAGTGCAATGGCACGATCTCGGCTCACCGCAACCTCCGCCTCCTGGGTTCAGGCAATTCTCCTGCCTCAGCCTCCAGAGTAGCTGGGATTACAGGCACGCGCCACCATGCCCAGCTAATTTTTTGCATGGTGACCAACCTCTTGCCACTTCTGCAGCAGTGCTCTACTGCTTCTCCCACTTTGGGCCACTGGCTTTCCATCTCCTCCACTGGCTTCATTCCTGCTGCCACTCCCAGTCATGGGTGTTGCCCAAGCCTGGTTTTGTCACGCTCTGCTTTTCTCTTTTTCTTTTCTCTGTCATGCTCTGCCATGTGGCCTGGCCTCTCAGCTGAGCCACAGCCCCTCAGTTTCAGCTGCAGCCTCCACATGATCACCAGCAGCATGTCCTGCCACAACCTAATGCCCTATAACCATCCACAGCAAGGCCTGTCCCCTCTGTCTCCTGAATGTCCTATCGCCGTTCCCATCTCTGCACCTGTACTCATGCCCTTCCTTTTACCCAGGTTGCTCTTCAGTTTTCACTCTGCCCTGTCAAAGCTTAGCTTGTCTCTCTGAGACTCTTGGTCAAGTCCAATCTTCTCCTCAAAGTCTTCCCTAGCCACTTTAGCCCAAGTGAAACTCCTTTCAATGAACTCCTGTAACTTCCTCTTTGGAACACTTCATTCAGTAATTAATCCTATAGCAAGTGTTCATTTTGATCGTTTCATACATGTGCCACTTTGTCACAGCGAATCCTAAGTTCCTAAGGAACAGATAAGAGTCTCCCCTTCTGCTGCTGGGTGCTACAGAAAGCTAGTACACAATAGACCCTTAACAGATTTATTTTTATTTTTTTTTTTGAGACAGAGTCTCACTAAAGTGCAGTGGTGTGATCTCAGCTCGATGCAACCTCCGACTCCCGGGTTCAAATTATTCTGCTGCCTCAGCCTCCTGAGTAATGGGACTACAGGTGCGTGCCACCATGCTTGGCTAATTTTTTAGTAGAGACGGGATTTCATCATGTTAGCCAGGATGGTCTCAATCTCCTGATCTCGTGATCCGCCCACCTCAGCCTCCTACAGTGCTGGGATTACAGGAGTGAGCCATCCCACATGGCCAACAGATAGCTTTTAAACTGACCTCTGGTTCTGCATTTAGGAGTTCCTTCCCCCAGCTGAGTCTTCCTAGATTCTTGAACCTTTCCCTTAGAAGACTAACTGAAACCTCTCTGAGCTCTTCTTTAAACTGGCTATTCCTTCCCCAAGTTCACTGTTTCATTGTGGAGCCTACACCCACCCCTGAGGCTTTCTGAGCCTCCAAACAGGCTGAGTACAATGGCAGGGTGATGTCATGCTGCTCTGTTTATACACCCTATTTTGTGCTGGCTTTCCTTTTAAACCACAAGGCTGCTGCAGATTCCTTGTTGGCTGGTAGGATAGGGTGGTAGGGGTAGCCAGCCAGCTCAGCCTCTGAGGTGCTAGCCCTGCCCTCTTCTGCCTGGATCAGAAGACTGGCCATTCTTCCCCAGGGTCTAGTCTATGCTAGGGTCCTTTACTTGTAATTTCTCTTTCTGCTTGAATTTAAGTGTTCACACCTGGGATAAGTGGGAACGAAGAGGGTACTTTTGCCCTGATGAGGGGAGCCCAGATGAGATTGTCCCAAACTGCAGATGAGTATAGCCTAGCATAGAGGAATGCACCTTTTTTTCTTTGTTTTTTTTTTTTTTGTTTGTTTGTTTGTTTGTTTGTTTGTTTAGAGAGGGTCTCCATCAGTGGCCCAGGCTGGAGTGTAATGGCGCGATCTCACCTCACTGCAACCTTCACCTCCTGGGTTCAAGCAATTCTTATGCCTCAGCTTCCTAAGTTAATTTTTGTATTTTCAGTAGAGAAGGGGTTTCACCATGTTGGCCAGGCTGGTCGTGAGCTCCTGGCCTTAGGTGATCCACCCATCTTGGTGTTCCAACATGCTGCAATTATAGATGTGAGCCGCTGTGCCTGGCTGCAGCTATCGAGTCCCTGACTTTCCTGCCTGCAAGAAGGGTGGCTTAGAATCCTAGTGATGCCCATACCCCAGGACAAATCAGAAAGTGCTCTGGGTCTTAGGGAGCCTGCCTGGCCACCCTTGTGGATTTCTCATCTAGTTCAAAGTAGCTGCTCTATCACCAAGAACAAGAATGTCATCTCCACCCCCACAAGAATCAGTAGCCAAGAATGCTAGGGCTCCGCTCATCATTGGGAAGAGGAAGAGAGGGTAAATTAGTCACAGCTTCCAAAGAAAGAGATTTCTTAGGAAATGCACATCATCATGCCAAGGCTGAGTAGTCATCTTCAGAACTGTGAAATGCTGAGCCACAGGCAAGATGAAACAGACCCTGCTGTCAGTGAGGACAGAACCGCACCTGAGAGAAGGCAGGTCAGACAGCAGGAGCCAACCTGATTGAGGCCATGGTGTACTGTCTCTTTGTTTCAGCACGAAGCAGAGCCCTATGTGCCATTCTGCTGCAGGGAAGAACTGGGGCCTTGGGACTTGGTTTAGCTTCTAAATGAGGCCCTCAGAGTACCTTTTGGGGAAAGGTCTCTCTTCATGAGGAAGGCAGGCAAGCAGAGCCACAACACAGGGACACAGAATCAGCTTGGGAACTAACCATCTAAACAGCCAGTGAGAAACCCAAGGGAGGCAGAAGGTAGAGTCTTAATCCATTTGATCAGCTGGGCACTGTGGCTCACACCTGTAATCCCAGCACTTTGGGAGGCTGAGGTGGGTGGATCACGAGGTCAGGAGATTGAGACCATCCTGGCTAACATGGTGAAACCCTGTCTCTACTAAAAATACAAAAAATTAGCTGGGCGTGGTGGCACGTGCCTATAGTCCCAGCCACCTAGGAGGCTGATGCAGGAGAATGGCTTGAACCCGAGAGGCAGAGGTTGCAGTGAACTGAGATTGCACCATTGCACTCCAGCCTGGGTGACAAGGCAAGACTTCGTCTCAAAAAAAAATCATTTGAATCATTTGATTGGCAGTCCATCTGAAGACGTTTTGAACAAGCTTATATGCTGTACAAGTGGCAGTTAGTTGGGTGGTATGACTAATGCCCCCCAAAATAGGATCAGAACAAAAATGGCAGAACCCATTTAATATAAGTTTCTTCAAAAAGGGTGATGTTCTTTTGGGTGCAAGTAGTCCACCCAGGAACCAAATGCAGCCACCCAAAGTGAGGAAAGACTAGCTGGGCAGAAGTGACATAGAGGTGTCTTTGAGGAATGGAGATTAGTCTGGCAGGGCTGCTACTGCAAAACCCATGCTAGGGAGCTGACCTTCCAAGTGCTGCATATTGGGGTCATCCTACTGGAGAGCCCTGTACTATCATCTCCACCTTCAAAGAGGGATGTGGAGAAGTGAAGAGGATGCTTCAGATAGCTTGAAATAGAACGAATGTCTCAACCCTCCTTCCCTCTCTGGAAATGTCCTACCCATACCCTCCTGGCCTGGCTCATCACCAAAAGCCCTCACCAGGACGTAGAGCAGGATGTAGAGGTGGTGGGTCAGCCAGAAGCCCCGGAAGCTGCGGCGGCGGAAGTGGTGGGAGGCGAAGACATACATGATGGCCAGGACCAGGAGCAGCACAACCCCTGTGAGGCCTGCAACATGAACATAGGGTGGAAGGTGGAGAACAGTGCCTTGAAAGGGGACTATTCTGGGGCTTCCAAGGTCCCCTCTCTACTGCTCAAGTTGGGGTAAGAATGTCCCAGCGTTCTCCTCTGGTCCTCTCTCCCCACACCACTGATCTTAAGTACCTTTTATTTCTGCAGACCTTATTCATTTTTTATCGCCCTTGTCACCATGATTTTTTTTTTTTTTTTTTTGAGACAGTGTCACTCTGTCACTCTGTCACCAGGTTGGAGTGAAGTGGCAAAATCTTGACTCACTGCAACCTCCACCTCCTGGGTTAAAGTGATTCTGTCTCACCTTCCCAAGTAGCTGAGACTATAGACATGCACCACCATGCCCAGCTAATTTTTGTATTTTTAGTCGAGATAGGGTTTTGCCATGTTGGCCAGGCTGGTCTTGAATTCCTGGCCTAAGGTGATCCTCCCACCTTGACCTCCCAAAGTGCTGGGATTATAGGTGTGAGGCACTGTGCCCAGCCGATTTTTCATCCATGTCATTATTTGGTTTTTGTATGTCACTTTCCTTACCCTCAGGTTTTCAAGTACAAGGAATGGGCTAAGTTTGCCACTGAATCCCAGTGCCTAGTGCAGGGGCCTGGCACACCATGGGCCCTATATAAATGTGTGCTGAATGAATGGATGCACAGGGTGTCCACTCTGGGCCAGACAATAGAAATGGCAGGCCTGCCCTCATCGAGTCATTGGTCTTTGTCCCTGCATCACTCTTCACTGGCTGCCATAGCACACAACATGAGCACTGGCACTGTTAGTGGCTGGGCAGGACCACACTACCTGCTCATCACCAGAGTCCCCAAGTACAACCCAGAGTTGGTGGCAGGCCCCTCCTCTCACAGGGGATGCAGGCTATGGGTATATAGGGGGATAATACTGGAGCCAGGGCAGGGTGGGGAGGACAGAGAATGGTCCCTCAAGTGATCAAGGAGGAGAGAGGCAGAAGTTAAGAAGATTAGAGCCCTGAAGTATAAAAAAGCAAAGGTTAAGAAGGGATCTAACCAAAGCCTGTAAAGTCCTAAAAGGAGAGGAGAGCATAAACACAGCCTTAGCCACTAAATCTCAGTGTGCAGGAATTAGCAAGCACCCTCTGAAGTTCAAAGCAGATCATTTTAGGATTAAAAAAAAAAAAGCCATGCTGTGTTTCACAGAGAGGAGCCAGTATAGAAATTGTCTTACCCCAAGGAAGGAACAGACTGAAACTATAAATAGCTTCAAGAGAGTTTGAATAGATTCACAGCTAATAGCTCTAAGATGGGTGATTATAAGGAGTTAGAAATATCCCCCAAACACTCTTCTCAAGGCATACTGGATAGAGGCCTCTGTCTGGATTGACAAAGAGCCTGACCCCTCCCCCATGCAGCTGGAGCACAGAATTTCTCCAAGCTACTGTTATGGTATGTGTGTGTTGGAGGAAGAGGTAGCCACTCCTATTCCACTGGAACTAGTCCAGAGTAGGAGGTATTTCTCCTACTACCCCTACTAGAGGAGGAACTAGCCCAAAGTAGGGGCAGGAACCCAGCTAAGCTGGGAGGAGGACTGCATTGCAGAGTAGCCTAAGTCTCCTGCCACCCAGTAGTGTCCTCCGGCCAGAGGGCAGAGCCTGGGTCACCAGAAGAGCTGAGTGAGTGAACCTGGTCTGCTCCGGGGTGCAGAGAACCCAGAGCCTCGAGCTCACAGTCAGGTCCAGAAATTCATGGATCAGGGAGGGTTCTTACCTGGTACAGTCTGGAAGAACCACCAGTAATACTTCTGGGGAAACTCAGACCTGTGTGAAAGGGACAGCAAGAGAGACCCTGAGAGATCTCTGGGACTTCCAGATGGGACCCTCCAGGGGAGGCATCCCAACTCAGACGCCAGTCTCTCCTGCTGACTTGGCATTGGGGGCTCAGGCTGGTCACTGTCTGTCCTGTAACCTAGAAGGTGACACTCTCCTCCAAGCCAGAGAATTTGTTTCTTTCCACCCAAAAGGAATCCTCCCACTACACAACACATACACACACACTTACACCTACTCACCCGTCATCATGGAAGAGGCCAGGAAAGAGGCAGGAGAGGACGCTGAGGGGGCTGATGGAGAACAAGTACACATTCACCACGTGGCCCACGCTGTGTAAGACTAAGGAAGAGCAGACGGTGGTGAGCCTGGGGCAGCCCAGGGTAGGTGCTCAGCCCAGGGTGGAGGACTCTGGCTAGAGTAGGGGGCCTGAAGAAGCACCCTAGGGGGCTTCTGACCTTTTTTTTTTTAGATGGAGTCTTGCTCTGTTGCCCAGGCTGGAGGGGGGCAGTGGTGCAATCTTGGCTCACTGCAACCTCTGCCTCCCAGGTTCAAGCAATTCTCCTGCCTCAGCCTCTCAAGTAGCTGGGACTACAGGTGCATGCCAGTACACCTGGCTGATTTTTTTATTAGTAGAGACAGGGTTTCACCATATTGGCCAGGCTGGTCTTGAACTCCTGACCTCGAGTGATCTACCTGCCTCGGCCTCCCAAAGTGCTGGGATTACAGGCGTGAGCCACAGCACCTACCCTGGACTTTTAACCTCTAACCAATCTCCTGGCCCTACTGCATACCCCACAGACACACCATCCATGCACATAACCATGTGAATCTGAAATTACAGCATTACAAGTTCACTCCTATGCTTTCTCTCACAGAGTCATACTTTAAAACATAAAAAGTGGGAGAAATGACACATTAATGCACACTCATTCTGGGGTGTTAGTAACTCGTCAGGTGAGGCTAGTGTGGTACCCTGGAAAGTGTGGGGAGAGGCACTTGGCAGTGACTAGTGATGGGCTCACTCCCTGGCTTACTTCACACCCTGGCCCAGGCCAACTCCATCCTGATGGAGAAGGACGTTAAAGGTAAATGCCAGCAGAGAGGGGTCTCTCAGAGGAGGGGAAGCCAGCGGGGTGGGAGGCCCTGGAGAGCCTCCCAAGGACACCCAGGCCCTGCCTGTGAGGACGATCGCGGTGGAGGCAATGAGGCGATGGAAGTCGACAGCGGCGTCGAAGGGCACGTAGCGGTTGAGGAAGGTTTCTCGCAGGAAGGTGATGAGGTTGCGGCACATGGTGAGCAGGATGTAGGAGAACATGAAGGAGATGCTGGCCGCTGTGCCCCGCGACAGGATGATGCCCACGCGGGTGGTGTCCGTGATGCCCGTGTGGTGTGCGGCAAAGGCGTAGTCTGCACAGGGGGCCCAGGCAGGCAAGGGAGGGGCAGTGCAGAGGAGAGAGAGCTGGTTAGGGAGGTCATCAGCTGCAGGCTGGTTGCCACTCACAACAGGCGTCCCCCCGCACAGTCTTCACTCAGACAGGCTCCATTCAGCAAGTTGCAGTCACCCGACCCAGGGCTGGCAGACCCAGGGCTGTCAGTTATCGCAGGCCCAGCCCTGGGGCTGTCTGTCACTCACAGTAGGCCTCACCCCCAGGGCGATCACTCATTGCAAGCCTAGGGACAGGGCTTGTGGTAAGTGAAGTCACTCACAGTAGGCCCTCTCCAGGAAAAGTCCCCCAGCAATGGCATAGAACACGGCCACGCAGCCGATGTGGCGCCGGTAGTTCTCAATGAAACGCTTGAACTGCTGCACGGTCTGGTGGAGACGGCTGCGTTGGAACTTCTCTCGGTGCGCCTCAGTGAACAGCAAGGGCTGGAATGACGTTACCCTGGGAGACAGGAAGCCTTAGCCCTTGGCCCCCCATCAGACCCAACACTAGTGGGGCCCCGCTTCCCTGAGGGGAGCCGCCCAGAAGGAGGGAAGCCCACCACTTCCGAAAAAGGAACTGGGTGACTCTTGTGGAAGTAGGTTCAGACCTCACTACATCAGGCTATATTGCGCTCCATAAGCAAGCTGGCAGTGGAGGGATGGCCTGGAGTGGTCATTTCTTCCCAGGAGATGTACTCCATCCACCCATGTTCATTCACACTCAGTCTGTAGCTCCCAAACCCCACCCAGCACTCACAGCCTTTACTAGAGACTCAAAAGACACCGCCTCCATGAAGGCATTTCTGACCTCCCTGGCAGAGATGAGTGCTTCCTTGAGTTCCAAAGCCCTTCGCTCTTACCACTATTAGAATAGTCATCAGTTGACATTGAAATGATGAGTGTACCAGACCATCTCCTTAGATTGTGATGTTCTTGGACAAGGACTGTTCACCCTGCCTGTACCCACAATGTTTAGCACAGAGCCTAACAACAAGGAAATGATGTGTGTAAACTGAAGGAATGGGTGAACTGCCTGGGCTTATGGGGAAGAGCAGGCATACTTCTTGCCAAACCTCCGCCGAATTTCCTGGGGAGGGTCCGTGTCCATGGGGCACTGCAGTCTCTGAGGTGTCAATTCAGTCTCAACGCCGCTGCGGGAACAGCGGGCACTCACTCTGGGAGAGGGACTAAGACAAGAATGGTAAGAGATAGGATGCTAGCCATCTCAGCCACTTGTTCCTCTGCTGCCCTGGTCTGCCTCCACACCCATTCTGCTGAGGAAGGATCAGAGCTGTCAGAAGGGGACAGCAGGATTCCCAAGGACACCTACAGACAGAGTGAGTCAGATCTTGGGGGTCCTCACTATGGCTGCTGCATAAGCCTTTACCCTTCACAAGGGCATTGGGCCAGTCTGTAAGTGAGAGGGAAAATCCAGCAGGCTTTCTGCTTGGCCTGGCACAGGGCTGTGTCTGCCTAGAGAAAGGGGTGTCTTTTTCTAATTTGTTTGAAGGTGCTACATGGGCTAGCAGTGGCCCTGATCCCAGCCATTCAGGGGAGAGGGATGTTGGAGGGAGGAAATGTTGGAGAGAAATGGCAACATTTCCTCCCTCCAACATCCCAGATGGAGGCTCACCAGATCTTCTCCTGGCTGATGTAGGAGGCTCGCCGGCAGAGGTCCTTGATGACTTCAGGCACATCCACCCCTGCAAAGCAGAGCCAGGCTAGGGAGGAGCGCAGGGTCCAGAGCCCAGGAGGGTCTGGCTCAGATGCACAGCACTCCTGCCATCCCATGTTCAGACACAGTGGACAGTCCCAAACCAATGGAGGCCCTGACTTCGGGTGCCCCAGTCTCAGCCCTTGTCCCCAGTGAGAGCTGGACCCAGCCATAGGTGGGCAGGGAGAAGGCCTGAAGCAAAGTTGGCCAGGCAGGCTTCCCTAAAGTGTATCCATCCTCAGTCCCACTTCTGGGACTATGGGGTAGAGTTCAGGAACTGTATATAACCTGCCTGCTGAGCCCGCCCTGCCATAAAAATTCAGCTTAAGATCCTCCAGCTTAAAACCACCAAGAATTAAATGCAGAATCTAGGTGGTAGGTGTATGGGAGATCATACTACAGTTCTTTCTACTTTTCTGTGTTAGAAAATGTTCATAATAAAATATTCAGTAGAAAAATTCTTCTAGGAGCCACCCCGTTGTTCCTGTCTGGGTTGAGCACTGAAGGCAGGACAGGAGTAAGCTGCAAAGCCAAGTTCTCACAGGAGGCCTGGGAATCTCTGGGTTTCTTCCAAGTGCCTGAATCAAGCCTGAAGATGACCCTGGTCTATAGCTGAGGCCAAAAAAAGGCAAGCTGAACTAAATTAGAGTTAAATCAGAATGTTTTAAAAAAAGCATTAATGCCTGTACTCACAAATATTCCACAAACAGCAAATGTGGCAAAATGGTAACAAATAGCATATCTAGGTGAAAAGTGAAGGAACATCTCTTTTTTGAGACAGAATCTCACTCTGTTGCCCAGGCTAGAGTACAGTGGCACAGTCTTGGCTCACTGCAATCTCCTCCTGGTTCAAGCGATTCTTGTGCCTCAGCTTCTGGAGTAGCTGGGACTACAGGCATGCGCCACCACACCTGGGTAATTTTTGTATTTTTTATAGAGATGGGGTTTCACCATGTTGGCCAGGCTGGTCTCAAACTCCTGACCTCAAGTGATCCTCCTGCTTTGGCCTCTCAAAAGTGCTGGGACTATAGGCATGAGCTGTTGCACTTGGCTCTTTGTTCCTTTTCTTTAATTTTTAAATCTTTCACAAAAAAAAAAAAAAACCAAACAAAAAAACAAAAACTGGAGTCAACAACAAAGTACAACACAGCAACAATGAAAATAAAATAATAGTGCTAATTCTTCTCAATCCCCAACCCTGGTCATACCCTCCACCCCAGGTGCTGGATGTTCCTGGGACTCTGGCGTGGGCTCCCTTCCATTTACCTTCCTTGCACCTGCCCTCACGCCCAGGTGCCTGCTGCTCTGGCTGCCTGGGAAAGGTAAAAACCTGCAGAATCAGGAGTGCTGGGTTCCTTCTCTTCCAGCTCTCCTTACCCCAGGGGGAAGCCCTGACCAGAGGCTCACCTGTGTCTTGTCTAACTTGCCCCTCTTCCCTATGGAGGCTGCTCAGCCTACCCCTTCTCGTAATCCTGGGAGGGCCTGGGTTTGGCCTTAGCATGCCCCAGTGTCAGTGCCACTATGAGAAGATGCCGTAACAACTCAGAGCACACCATAGACAGACACTCCTGCCTGCTTCTTGCCCCTTCCTTACTCTTAACTCTAGCTGCCTCCAATTGAATCAGACACTGGTGGGGCAGGAAGTAGGGGGAAGGACAACAGAACTGGGTCTTCATGTACTCAGCAAACATTTACTGAGCACTCAGCCAGGAGAAATAATGGCAAAAGAACCCCAAGAGATAGCACCTCATCCCCACAAGCAGACATCCCAGCTGAAAGGAGTATGGCCTGGGTAGGGCTGTAACAGGGAGACAGTCTCCCTCTGCCCTGGGCACCAGGCACAGAAGGCTTTGGCAGGGAGCCAGGGGAAGCAGAGTTCCAACCACTATTCCCTACCCTATCCCAACGGTACCAACCCCACCAGCAGAGCTGCATTATGACTTTTGTGGGCCCTAGGCACTTTTAAAACCTTTTTGGGCCCTTTCCTCTATAAAAATAAAAAATAAAAATATTTTTAAATTATGATGATATAAGGAAAACTACAATCCAGGCTGTATACATTATTGTATATTCATGTTACTACATTCATTTTTTTCCTTCTGATTTTAAGAGAAATTAAAACATTTCTGTGGACTCCTAAAAGTATGTGGGCATTGTGCCTACTATGCCTAACCGGTGAGTCCATGCTGCCTACCAGGCTGCCTCACCTTTGACACAGAGCTGTGTGAAGCGGAGCTCGCTGTCATGGTCCCGCAGCATGAAGTGAAAATCCTCCCATGTCAGCTCCTCCTTGTCCTGGAAGCCTGACTCCCGGAACATGGACTCCACCACCTCAGCCAGCTGGGCCTTGGACAGGCAGTTGTTGGAGATCTCGATGAAGGACCTGGGGTTAGGGGAGTGGAACCATCAGGCCCTGACTGGGGCCTGGGGCCCAGACACAGGGCACACTGACTCCATCATACCAAGCCCTTGCTGCCCACGTGGAAGGGCCCCGACTGGTCGAAACCCAAGCCCCCTGCTAGTTGGAACAGCCTCTGGTTACATGGGTAAGGAGGCCTCTGCCTTCCTTGGCCCTTCTGCTCTCTTCTTCAGGTCCCACCTCTTTGCCCTGGCATCCCTGCCCTGGCCCATTCTCTTGGCTGTTGAGAAAACCGACCTCAGCATCCTGATGAACTCATCCTTGGAAATGAGGCCATTCCCATCGAAGTCGTACATACGGAACATAAGGCGAGACTTTTCCTCAGGAGAGCCTGGGAGAGGGAGGACTCCATAAGGAGAGTCCCCTGAACCCCCAGGCTGGCCAGAAGGGGACTCCGCCAGTGTGATGACCCACTGCAGGACACAGCAAGGGTCACTCTGCTTCCTGACCCCTGCCTGGTCACTCCTGGGCATCTGCCATGGCTGGACACCTGGCCCAGGGCTTCCCCACCTCCAACAAATCCAGCCCCTGTCCAGCCTCTCCTATCATTCCCTCCTCTCTTACCTTTCATGAAGACCACCAGGATGTCCAGGAACTCCCGGAAGGACAGGTAGCCATTGCCATCCTTGTCAGCCAGAGAGAACATGGACTCCACAAACATGTCCTGGGGCTTGAGGCCCAGGGACTCGGCAAACTCAGCCCTGCTCAGCTCGCAGGTCAGGGCCTCCCGCACCTTCTGGGAGGAGTCCAGGGGCAGGGTCCCCGCATCGGCCTGGTTGATGTCCAGCACCTGCACTTGGGCAGCAGCAGAGGGAGGGAGAGGAGACAAGGATTCCTTGACTTGAATTTCAGCTGAGCCCTGTAGGAGCCACCTTTTGAGGTGTCTTCCCAGGACACCCTCTGCTGGGTGGCCCTATGCTGGTCCCCGAGGCCATGTTTGTTCTACAGAGCCCTGACACTGTCTTAGCTGACTGTACAGGGAGCTCACTTGGAACTAAAATGTATGAGGTCTGTCATGACCTGAGCACAAGAAAGCTCAGAAAATGTGGACCATTCTCTTCTTCCAAGTGCTCAGCCATAGAGACAGAGTGAGACAGAGACAGCCTAGAAGAGGAGTGGCCTCATTGGCTGACAGCTTTCCTTTTCTAGGTCCTTTCAGGCCAACTTGAAGTCCTTCCTTTGGAATTCCGGAGACATCCCCATATCCTCAGAGTCAAGTGACCCTCTGTCAATGCTAGCTTATTGGGGTTTCTCTTACTTAAATGTAAAAAAGTTTTAACTAAAACAAGGCTTCAGCTGGGCTTAGGAAAGGGGAATTATCACTGTGGCCACCCCCAGCTCACCCAGATGCTGCCCCAGCATGAGAGAATAGGCAATGAGGAAGCAAGCAGGCCACAGGCCATAGTACCTGTCTTTCCTGCCTGTCAACTGGGGTGCCTACTCCAAATCTGGTGATGGTTTCAAGAGGTGAAACCTTATAGCTTCAAACGAGGTACTGTAGTGGAAAGAGCCTAGGGCTGGAGGCAAGAGACCCAGGTTCATGTCCCAACTCTGTCACCTGTTTGCTGCATGACCTCAGGCAAGTCTCTTCAGTTGTCTGGGATTCATTTCCTCATCTGCCCTACTTATCTCACAGGTTTATTGTGAGAGTCAACAAAAGTTGTTATGTTGAAGTCACTGTGCAGATATGAGAGTATGAAAGCTACCCCCAGTATCTATCAGCACCCTCCATGTCTCAGCACAGGGAGTTCCCATAGCCCTGATGGCTCCTGAATGAGTGGAGTTGCCCAGTCCTGCCTGGGCTCTGGCAAGGAGTCATCCAGCTGAGGGTCCCTCTGTTCTAGTACATACTCAAGTTCAAGTTCAACTTATTTGTCCTCAGATGACTTTCATGTCCTCAACATGACTAAGTCATGTTCCTGGCACAGAGTACATGTCCCTTCAATGGTTGCTTCTCTCATGAATCCTCTCCCCAGCCACAACCCTTCTGTTTTTCCTCAAACATCCATTTTTTTGCCCTTCTATGGGGCCCTCTGTTCAGTCCCTCGTGTCCCTTTCCTCTGAGCCAATACTTGTCCAATTTTGAGTCCTTGCCAAATGTCACCTCTATCATGACCTTACAGCAGACCGAAGGCTCACTGTCTTCTCTGAGCTCCTCGATCACTGATTTCCCGAGTCACTTTTACCGCCCTTATTCTTTGCTAGCTATCTTCCTTTCTTTGCATGTCCCATCTTCCCAGTGGAATGATAAGTTACTTCAGTGGGAGAATCATGCTGTATTTATCTTTTTTTTTTTTTTTTTTTAATTGAGACAGAGTCTCTGTTGCCCAGGCTGGAGTACAGTGGCATGATCTCAGCTCACTGCAACCTCTGCCTCCCAGGTTCAAGCGATTCTTCTGCCTCAGCCTCCTGAGTAGATGGGATAACAGGCATGTGCTACCACAACTGGCTGATTTTTGTATTTATTTTTTATTTTTTTGAGATGAAATCTCTCTCTGTCACCAGGCTGGAGTGCAGTGGTGCAATATCGGCTCACTGCAACCTCTGCTTCCCAGATTCAAGCTATTCTCTTGCCTCAGCCTCCCGAGTAGCTGGGATTACAGGCACCTGCCACCACTCCCGGCTAAGTTTTGCATTTTAGTAGAGACAGGGTTTCACCATATTGGCCAGGCTGGTCTTGAACTCCTGATCTCATGATCCACCTGCCTCAGCCTCCCAAAGTGCTGGGATTACAGGCGTGAGCCACCTCACCTGACCTTAATTTTTGTATTTTTAATAGAGACAGGCTTTTGCCATGTTGGCTAGGCTGGTCTCAAACCTTTGACCTCAGGTGATCCACCTGCCTCAGCCTCTCAAAGTGCTAGGATTATAGGCATGAGCCACCATGCCTGGCCATATTTATCTTTATCTATCATGTTTCTCCACTCTTCTATTCTGCTCCCAGACTGCCTTTATTTTTGTGCCAGCTGTGGACTCAAGTCTCTGCATTTTTGTCTTGTTTCCCTATATCCTCCCAGTCGCTCTCAGAAGTCTGCAAGGTGGACATCTATGCCCCTTGGAGGGCTCTAGCAGCTGCACTTCCCCAAGGAGGGGTGAACAATATTTCTCTTGGTGCCCACACTGCCCTGGGTCTCTGCAGCCTTTGGAGCAGGCTGAGATGAGCGAGGATGGGCAGCCCTGAGGAAAGCGATAAGCAATGCATGCAGAGAAGCCCATTCCTGGGCATCCCCTGACTAGAGCCTCGTAGTTGGAGGTGGGGTTCAGATGGGGACAGAGGCAATTCCTTATGATAAAGTCTGGTGATTCATCTGAAATTGCAATAGACTTGATTGTTAGCCGAGAACTCTGGGCTTCTGACTTCCTCTGGAGTCACCCCCATGGCCTCATGCAGGTAACGACACCACCACAGCATAAGGACTGATCTGGTCCCATGTACACACCTGGGAGAAAAGGTGCCTGAAAAAGGTCTCTAGGAGGTGGCTCCGCTGTTCCCGCGTCACAGCTGCCCTCATCAGCTCCTGCTCCCGCAGCTCCCACTCCTGGAAGCTCAACCCGCTCTCCTTCAGAGCTGCCCGGAGGTTTTCCACCAGCGCCTGCCGCTCTTCCTCCAAGTTAAACAGCAGTACCTAAGGCGGCAACCCAAGAAAAGCAACTATTTGCCAAGGCCTCTTGAGGTTAGGCACTTTACATGGATTATGTCATAGGGGCCACTGGAGTGGCCTTGCAAAAAAGATACTGTATCTTTTTTGTAGGGTTAAGTGACTTGCTCATAGGTGTAGAGTTTGTATGTAAAGGCACATGTACAAAGAAATTCTTCCCTCTCTTCCACATTGGAGAAGGAAGAGGAGTTTGGGGAGGCCAGAGGATGGAGAGGATCATGAGCCAGGCCTCTGATTTAGCTCTCCTCCAAAATCTCTAAGAATTCACTACATCCTGAGATAAGAGGACAGGGAAGAGGGCTTTGCTTCTTACAAGGACACCCAGCTAGGATCTGACAGGTAGTCCTTAGGAAAGGAGGAGGCAGACTGTGGTTGCAAGAGTTAGGAGGAGACCGTGGAGATAATGTCATCCAGCAGGCCCAGAGCAGAATAAATGTGTCCAAGTTTATCTGTCTATCAGGTACTATCAGGACAAGAAGCCAGACTCCTGCACAATAACTATCATTTCCTGCCTCCTGGCCCCGTGCTCCTTCCCTTCCACCTGGCTGCTTCCCTGGCCTTGGCTGTGGACAAGAAGCCAGATGCCGGCTGAGCCATACCAGATCATACTCCTTGGGGATCTTCAGTAGCAGTGTGCGGCGTCCACGGTTGCTGGACAGGATGAGGTTGACCTGCTGTGGATGCTGCAGCTGGATGGTACGGAGCACATTGAGTCTCCCATCTACCACACGGATCTGCCCGGGCTGCAGGTGCACCAGCACTGGCCGGCAGGGCTCCTTGCGGCCTTGCCATTCCAAAGCTGGGGACAGAGAGACAGGGCTTCGTCAGCTGGGACCTGCCAGAGGTACACTGGGAGGAAGAGGGCCAGCTCAGGGCTGAATTTAGATCAAGGCCTCCACAGTTCATTGTCCCCTTCTGGAGTACTGAGGGTAATTCCCTCCTTGAAAGCCTAGGTGTGCCTCTAGCCCCATGGAAAGAATAGTAACTATCATTACCTGAATGTTTACTGTGTGTTCAATACTATACCAAGTGCTCTGCATGAACTAATTCATTTAATTAAAAATCTATGAGGTAGGTGCCAGGTGCTATTACTATTCCTATTTTATAGATAAGGAAAAAAAAAGATTTAGAGAGATTTAAATATCTGCCTAAGGCACAATAGCCCATAGTGGTGGTGGAACCAAGATTCCAATTCCAGCCTGACTCTGGACCTTCATTAGTCACTTCTCTGTTGCCTGGAGTTCCAGCGTGATAGGCTACAAATCAGCAGTGCCCAGGGATTCGTGAATCATAGTAACCCTGTAAAATCTAGGCAGGGTCCAATGACTCCTGCACATTAGGAACTCTGGAGGCTGCAGGACTCCAGGTCCAACTTCTGCTTAATGTGGTCCAACTTAATGTGGTCCAAGGTCCACTGCGGCCTTGCCTACAGTCCTAGAAAAGGGAGGCCTTTTCCTTAGGCCGCTGGGGTGGCAATGGGTGGCTGTAGCACTGAGCCATTTCCTTCCTACCTCCAACCTGGCCAGCCCTAGACCTACCTTCCGTGCCTCCCACAAGCTTCTCAGACACGATGCTCTGGCAGTCCTGGCCCTGGAGCCTCTTGAAATTTCTCATCCGGAGCCGGGCAACAATCCAGGCGCTGAGCAGGCTCACTGGGAAGGGGGAGAGGTAGGGGTCTGGGGGATGGAAGCGGCTCCTTTGTCAGCTCCTTTCCTGGCAATATTCTCCCCATCTCCTAGGTCAGCTTGCTCAATTGTTTCAAATTGTGAAGTTTCCTGGGGGAGCTGCTCTGCATCCCATGGGGAGCTTTGGGTAGCATCTAAGATGCCCACCCAGCCTCCTCGGTTTCCAACACTCGCATCCCTTCCTAGCCAGAGACTAAGTCCAGAGTCTTTATGTCAGGGACTAGACTCACCCCACCAGGCTGCTAGATAACCCCCACACAGCGTTGCCAAAGATCAAGCCCCAAGCCCTCACTCCAGCGACTGCATGTGCCCCAGCCCTTGTTCTTAAACAGAGATTTGCCTGTGACAGTCCTCTAAGGCCCAGGCTTGCAAAAAGCTGTGATTTATAGATTCCCCCTGGCTCTTGACCAAAGCTGGGTCCAGCAGGGGAAGGCCCAGGGGAACAGGGAGGCAATTCCCCCAGGAGCTGATTTCTCTCCAGGCCAGACACTTCTCTTGTCCCTTCCTCCTCTAACGTTTTCTTCGCCTACCCAGAAAGAACATGCTCTGTGTGGTTTGCTGTCATTATTGGAACCACCTGAACCACATTCCCTAGCTTGCATCTCTCACCCGGTCCCACTCTGTTCATCATTTTACCTAAAGGAAAGCAGCAGAGGGTACCGATGGTGACCCCAAAGCCAAATCCACTGCCCTCAAAATAGTCTCGGACGATGTAGGGAGCACAGGCTGGCAGGCCTTCAGTGCTGAGCTGTCTTGGCTGTGAACAGGGGTCTCCTGGGGAGGAAGAGGAAGCCAGAGTCCTGGGTGCTGGGCCACAGGTGCTGGCACAGGATAACTGAGGAGGTTAGGGTGGCAGAAAGTGGGTGGGGCGCTCTGGGTAGCTAAGGGGAAGGGGCTTCTTTGGGTAACAAATGGGGTATAAAATGAATTCCAACCTCCATCTCTCCCTCACACACACGTGTACACACACACACGAGCGTGTGCCTCACTGCTGTGGGGTTGGGATATCCTTACTGCACGCAGCTCTCCTAATATTATACCCAGCCTCAGCTTCAATGCAGCAGAATATAAACCTCCTCGCCAGCTCTCTCTGTTTTTTTGCCCTCACTCAGCACCTCCTGGAGTTGTGCAGAGGGGACCCTACAGAGCTGCAAGTGGCAGCCCTGGAACCTGGAGTTCCCAAGGGCAGAACTATAGCTCACGCCCCTCTTGGAGCACAGAGGTAGCTGTTCAGCCACATTGAGCCAAGCCCAGATCTGAAGAGGAACGAGGCTCCAGACCCACCACTCCCCCAGCCACCCCTTGGCCACTCACCTTTATGCCAGACAAAGACACTGGGCTGCAGAGCACCAGGGTCAACGTTGATAACAGCAACCAGCACGTCCCGCAGGGTGGTATTTCGGATTTCTTGAATCTCCTTCTTGGAGAACAGCCTAAGATGGAGGAAGTAGAAGTCACTGGGATGGAAAGGGGATGCAGGCCTCCAGCAACCCCAGGCCCAAGGACCCAGGTGAGAAAAGAGACCCAGAGGGGTTGGGAAGTGGGTGGTGGGCTGGCTTGGAATCAGGGGCTCATGGGAACTAAGGCCAGGCAGAAGATCTGGGGCCCAGGCCGAGGTAGAGAACCAGCAGGCCTTACCCATTTCTGGTGTTCTCAAACCAGTAGCGGTCACCATCCCGCAGCCGCACAAACTGGTCGAGGACAATGGTGCTGAACAGGGGCCCGGGGTCCCCATGGCTCTCCAGGAGTCCCCCTGGGAGCAGCTCTAGCCAGGACAAGTCCTGGTTGTACAGGGAGGCTGTGGCCTCCAGTACCTGGAACCAAGATGGGGCAAGAGTCAGAGAAAGGACCCAGCACCCACCCTCAGGCAAAGAGATGGCTCCCAGGAATTCGCCCCGGGAATGATAATAATAAATGACAGTAACAGTAACTCATTCATATATAGTGCTTATTATGCCCCAGGCACTGCTCTGAGTGCTTTACAAAAGTGAACGCCATTTATGGGAACCCTGTCACACATTCAACTGCCTATTTTAACAAAGTTATAAAACAGCCAGCCAATCCCCTTCATAGCTCGTTCTTGAAAAGGTATGAAAGTTGAAGGGATAAAATCAGAATGTGCAAAAGTAGAATAGTAGAATGAAGTCTTATAAAGTTTCTTCTTTAGAGCTAAACATTTTTTAATCAATGCCTGATTATATATTACCTTTTAGAGAGTTTTCAAAAACATATCACCAGTATTTTCTACCTGACCTTTACTTTAGTTTTTTTCTCTGCTATGTAAATAGCACTTGAACCAGCTTAATTCCACTGAGGCCCATTTGAAGCTAAAGATTTGCTACTTTTGGTGTGCCTGGTGATTCCTAGCTATATATTGAGTTTATAAAGCTTACGAGCCCCCATGCTCATATAACTTCTTTATTGGCCTTTCAAATCTCCACTTTCCAATAATTCTATAAAATAGTAAGGGCAGGCTGGGTGCAGTGGCTCACCGCTGTAATCCCAGCACTTTGGGAGGCCGAGGCAGGCAGATGACGAGATCAAGAGATCGAGACCATCCTGGCCAACATGGTGAAACCCTGTCTCTACTAAACATACAAGAATTAGCTGGGTGTGGTGGCACATGCCTGTAGTCCCAGCAACTCAGGAGGCTGAGGCAGGAGAATCTCTTGAGCCTGTGTGGTGGAGATTGCAGTGAGCTGAGATCGTGCCACTGCATTCCAGCCTGGTGACAGAGTGAGACTCAGTCTCAAAAAAAAAAAAAAAAAAAAAAAAAAAGGCAAAATGCAACAAAATAGGCACACAATTATAGAAACACTGCTGTGTCAAGGTGATAAGGTAGCCCAATCTGGTCTCTTGGCTAGCAGGCATGCCACCAGTCCAGGTGATAGCTCACGGTGTTACAGCTGACTCCTGAAAGGGAGCTTTAACATGCAAGAAAGCACAGCTTGTTCCTAAGTCAAGGACCTTCTATATCCACTCAGGAGGGTGGAGAGAATAGTAAATGAGATAATGCCTATCAAGTGCCTGGCAAACAGTATATGCTCAATACATTCTTGCCGGATCTGAATAATCAGAGTGCAAAGCCAAATCTTGCTGGTCTGGTAATCTTCATCTTGATATGTAATACTGGGAAAAGTGATCTGGGTAAGCCCTCCCCCTCCCATTTGGTGCTTGGCTCTGGTACTCAAGTTTCTCTGCCCATCTTCCATGTCTCAGGCCCATGTGCCTCATTCTTCCCACCCTGCCCTCTGAGTCTTGACCCCTCCTCACAGTGTCATCACTCCGGGAGAGTGCAGTGTTGATGTCCTGCCAGCGGGTAATGGGAGGCAGGCCCAGCGCTGCCCTGGCCTTGTTGTAAGAGGGCAGGCCCAGATCTCTGCCCCGCTGCAGGCAGCTGGCCAGGTGGTCTGTGCGGGAAAACTTCAGTGGCCCAGGCCAGAAATCTGGAGATGAGATACCAGAGAGTGTGAGGGAGCTCAGGGCTACCACAGCAGTCTCCAGTCCAGGCCCCAGGCTCCAACCAGCCCCAGAGAACCTGAACCAGAAGGAGCCATGATCAGCAGGTCAGAAGCTCTGTCGGCAGTGAGTGCAGTACAGGCTCCCAGCCCCAGGCATCCCCTCATGCCTGGCTCTGGAGGTCCAGTTGAGCATCTTCCCAGAGGCCAGGAGTTCACATCCTTCAGGGACAGCCTCAGACTCACCCCGCACATCTTCAACCACCACATGGTCCTCTCGCTCTGCGATCTGGGAGGTCATGCCCAGCAGCAGTGAATCTACATCTTCAGCACTTTGTAGGCTTGGGTGCTTTATAGGTTCGGGGTGAGGAGGAGAGGAGCGTGCTTAATGGGGTCAGAGGTTAGACAGCCAGGCTCCCTCCACATCATCATCCTTATCCCTGAGCCCACCCAGTCCTGCTGTTTGCTCCCAAACTGGTGGGACATTCCTCCTCTACAGGTTGATTCCCCACTCGGGATGAGGGATGTCCCCATCCAAAGTCCATGCTGCCTGACAGAGGTCTGTACAAACACAAGGGATCTTAACATTTTCCTTCTACCTTGGGATGTTTGACAATGTGGTTGGCAAAGGCACTGGAATATCTAGGTCTTGGTCTTCTGTTACTAACCAGCTGTATGAACTTGGGCAGGTCACAGGCCCTCTCTGAACTCAGTTTCTTTCCCTTAATAAAAAGGCACTCTGATGAGGGGGACACTGAGGCCTCTTGATTCAGCTCCAGGGCTCTGATTCTATGGCTTCTTTTCTCTTTCTCCCACTCCCTTCCCCTCAGCAAACACTTTACACAAAGTATCTCATTTTGCTTTAAATTAATGATCAATGTTCTTCACCCATACTGGCCTGATTTGGATGGATGGACAATCCCCAATAATCTCTAAGAAACCCTGCTTCCTCCCCACCTCCCTCACACATACACATTCACACACTGCTGGGGATTTTTGTCTAATGGGAAGTTTCCCTGGGACAAGTGAGACTAGCTGGGGTACTCTAAGGCCTATAGGACACCTAGAGCTCTCAAGAGAGAGGGAAAAGGTGGGAGGGAGCAATGAATGCAGAACCACACCTACACAGCTCTACCAGCTCTCCCACAGCCCTGAGGTGGAGGTGGGGGTGGTGGGTGGCTTTTGGCCATGTCCAGCTACATAGTCACCTCAGACTTTGTAGTGGAGATGCCTGAGGTCTTCCAGGCTGCCTCCACCCCAGCCCATCCCAGCTGCCTGCCTCAGCCTTACTGCCCACTTTCACCATGTGTGTGCACATGCACACACACACATCTACCCACATCTGTGGCCCCCTGCTCACACCTCACGGCTCCAGTAGCTGTTGCAGACCCGGAGAGCTCTGGAGACAGTTGAGTTCCAATTGATGACCCCCTGGAAGTGGCAGCTGGCATTTCTGAAATGCAAGGAGCAGGGAGATAGTGACTGAATAATGGGATTATAATGTCAGGCATCAGTTCTGGTCCCTGAGGCAGTAGCCAGGGGCCCCAGAGGTGGCATGTGGTTCTGACCTTAGTAGGTCCTGGAGGATCTCACTTTTGGAAGGTCCCTTCCACAGCATCAGACCAAATATCTAAAATGTGCTCACAGCTCATTAACACACACTCTCTCTCTGACTCTCTCACAATATATGTATATACACATATATATAAAATATATATACATACAGTTATATATATAATATATGTGTATATATATATATCTTTTTTTTTTTTTTTTTGAGACAGAGCCTCGCTCTGTCACCCAGGCTGGAGTGCAGTGACATGATCTCGGCTCAATGCAACGTCCGCCTCCTGGGTTCAAGCGATTCTCCTGCCTCAGCCTCCCAAGTAGCTGGGACTACAGGTGCATGCCACCACACCTGGTTAATTTTTGTGTTTTTAGTAGCGATGGGATTTCACCATGTTGGCCAGGATGGTCTCCATCTCTTGACCTCATGATCTGGCTGCCTCGGCCTCCCAAAGTGCTGGGATTACAGGTGTGAGCCACCGCGTCCAGCCCATATAAACATTCTTAAAGGATTCAAAAATTGTTATTTTGAAACTACTTGTCTATGAATAACTCAATTGTCTATGATTTCTTAGACATCATCAGGCATACCCTAGAGATTATTTTAGAGTAAATCTAATCTACAAATTGGTTTAAATTATAAAGCAATTATTAAAAAATAGACATTTCTAGAGTAAATCTAATCTGTGAATTGTTTTAAATTATAAAGCAACTGTAAAAAAAATAGACATACTTTGTTTCATATACACTTATTTAAATATGCATTTTTTTTTTTTTTTTTTTTTTTTTGAGATGGAATTTAGCTCTTGCTGTCTAGGCTGGACTGCAGTGGTGCAATCTGGGCCCACAGCAATCTCTGCCTCCCGGGTTCAAGCAGTTCTGCCTCAGCCTCCTGAGTAGCTAGGATTACAGGCATGCACCACCAAACCCACCTAATTTTGTATTTTTTTTTTCTGGTAGAGATGGGGTTTCTCCCTGTTGGTCAGGCTGGTCTCTAACTCCCGACCTCAGGTGATCCGTCTGCCTCGGCCTCCCAAAGTGCTGGGATTACAGGTGTGAGCCACATCGCTAGGCCTGTGTCTTTTTATTTTTTTAATTCCCTTTTCATTATCTTGAAGCCAATATTTTCCTTCAGATAACACACATTTTAGAACTCTCTGCCCCCAAAAGCTTGCAGGCCCTGAGCCCTGTGATTATAGCTAAAAATGTCCCCAGTGTAGTGTCAAGACATGAGGTATAGACCAGTGGCCTTTGTGACACCCTCTGAACCTTTATTACTCTACGTTTAATGGGCGAGCGGGTGGGCATGGGGTTTGGGTGTGTGGGTGGTTAATCGCTATACCAGCTGCAGGAGCACTGCAGTAAAAGTACTTAAAAACCACAGTGATGTATCTTTTAAAACAATTGTTTTCCTTCCCCTCTCTATTCATCGTTCCCTTGGGGAATGGGCACACTTCAGACTGATAGTCCTGTATAGAGGGCTCCTGAGGGCAGATTTTGCACAAGCCGCATCCCTCCCAGCACACAAACCTTTGAGCCCCTTCCTCACCTCATGTAGACGCCAGGGGGCACCATGGTGGAGAGGAACTGCTCAGAGGCCGCCACGAACTCCGAGGAGATGCTGGGGTCCAGGAATGGCCGGTATCCTGGGGAATAGGAGAAGAAAGGAGGGAAGAATTTAGCCCTTAAATCCCCAACATACTCTACACCCCACTCCGCAAAACACTCTCACGCAAGCCCTCCTATCCTCCTTCCTCACTCCCTCACCTGTATACTCCGGGGGCGTTTTCTGCAGAAAGCTGGGCAGCCACTCATACATAGCGATGTTCTGAGGGGCAGAGAGGGGCGAGGGGAGGCGCGAGTTGGACCAGGCGGCGCCTGGGAGGGTCTGAGCCCAAGAACGGTTTCCATATGGAGATATGGACCAGGCAGGGGCAGTCATGGGAGAAACGACTCAAACAGGAGCGGGGTGAGGCCTGTCCCCGCAAGGAACCAGGGCATTTGGGGCAGTGGGGGTGGGGAGGTGATAAATAATCATCACCAGCCAGAATTCACCTATAAACAGCGCGCGCCTCCCTAACATTTACAGGAGCTTCCCTAGACCTCGGCTGTCTGGGAAGGGGTTTCTGGCTGAAGGTTGTCCAGGGATGGGGAGCTCCGTGGGCAGCGGAGTCTCCCGTGGACCTGCACGCGGAAGGGGGGACGTCGCGGGGCGGGGACGGCTGACCTGGTAGGTGGCGATGACCCTCTTGCGCGCGTGCTGGAACAGCTCCTCGTCCCCCCAGTCTGGGTGCTGGCGGGCCAGCCTCTGCGCGCACAGGTTGTGGTAGCGGAACCAGAGCAGGCCCAGCGCCTGCAGGAAGGGCTCCCGGTTCCCTCGCTCGGCCCCGAAGGCTGCATCCGACGTGGGGGCGCAGGGGGGAAGATGAGCGGTAGCGTGACCCCGGGAGCCCACACTCGAAGACCCCCAGCCGGCCCCGTCTCGCCCTCGCGGTCTCACCGTACAGCCCCCGGGGCCCGCTCTGCCCGGTGGCGGGGTCGGGCGCCGCCCACATGAGCAGGGGGTTCTGCGAGTCTCTGGGGAAGGCGGGGTCGGGCCCGGACGCCAGCTGTCCTCCGGAGAAGCTCCGCAGCGCGTCGTTCCAGGAGTGCGAGGAGCCATAGATGGCGCTGCCGTCCAGCCAGCCGGTCACCTGGTTGGTCTGCGGGGCAAGCGGCTGGCGAGCCGGGGTCGTGGGGGCGGCGGCGGGCCGGGGAAGGCCGGGGCCCCAGGGGGTGTCCGGGGCTGGGGAGTGGGCGCCTCTCCCCGCCAGGCCCTTCCAGGCCTGCAGCCCGGGCCCCACCTGGCTGGGGTGCGGCCCCTTCCCGCCGCCTCCCCTGCCTCACCAGGTCCCGGGGGTTGCTGGGGCTGCGTCCCGTCTCTGGGTCCCAGCGGCTCCTCTGGAAGGGCAGCACCACGTCCCCGCGCTGGTCGGGGTCGAACACGGGGTCTCCGGGCGGGATGCGGATGTTCAGGAATTCAGCGGGGCAGCCAGGCGTTTCCACGCTGACCAGGTCCGAGAGCACGTGATAGCCTGCGAGCAAAGCAGGAGGGGGTGCTAGGGCCAGGGAGGGCCACTTTCCTTCCTACCCTGGGTATCCAGTCTCTCTCCCTCCCCTGAAGCTTCAAAAAACTCAGCAGCCATTATAGGCAAGTCCAAGCCTTGACCTCAGACACTCCCTCCCAGTCCTTTGTCTCTTTTGCCCTTCTGTGCCTACACCTGGTCCAAGCTGTTGTCGTTGACAGTTTGGCTTTCTCCCTGGTAACTGGGAGGTGCCCTGTGAGTGTTCCTAGGCAAACGGGGTGGCAGCACCAGCTCCAACATGCAGCAGGAGCCACGCATTCCTGGGCCAGCCACTAATCCTCAGTCACTGGGGTCAGGCCACCATAGCACCCCCTTTTGCCTTCCCCTCAATCCACTCTGCCAGAATCAGAGCCCTGCCCTAAGCCTGTTCTAGAAGCCATAGGGCAAAGCCTAAGAACAGGGCCCCCCAGAGAGTCCCTCCCAGATTATTTTCATGTTTCTGGGTCTGCCACACTTTTACCTCCACTAACAACACAGCATGGAGGGATGCTGTTTTTCCCTAATCCCACCCTCATATTTCTACATGGGAAAGATTTCTGCCTCTCCAACCAGACTTCACTTCAGCATGGATCCTCCCTGCACCTGCTTCTACCCCTACCATACCCCACTGCCTCCTCCACCTCTCGCCTTCATCCCTCAGGCCCTCCATCACTTCTCTCTCATCCTCTCACTTGCAGAGGTGTCCAGCTGACCCCACCGGCTTTCTTCCCCCAGAGGTTGAAGTTCTCACCAAAGAAGACCCCCAACACTGTGCGGTTTCGCAGGGAGGCCAGCCCTGCAGGGCCTTTCGAAACGGTGTTGCTAAGGTCTCGGGGGTTGGGCAGGTGAGGTTCTCCCAAGGGCTGGTACACGCCATCTGCATAGCTGGCTGGGACCAGGCGCTGCAGCCGGGAGCCTGGGGTAGAAGGAGTAAGGATATGGAGGAATCTTCAGGGGGCATTTTTGACCCCCTCTCTCCCAGGCTTCCCACCATGTCATGGAATCTAAAACCTTGGAAATGGATGGCCTTTGCTGGCACCTGCCAGCTCTCGCCCCGCAGCAGTCAGTACCACCCTGGCCCTGGAGCTCTGTCCCCACTTGGCTCTCACTTACCTTTGCTGCCCCATCTGTGCTCCATGAGGTTGTTGTACCACCCATCAAATCGCTGCACCTCCCATGAAATGGGGTTCTGAGCACCTGTGTGAGGATGGCGGGAAGGGGCAGCTGGGCAAGTCAGTGCGTGAGAGGACAGGCAGGCCTGCCAGAAATGGGTGCTGTGAGCCTGGCACTTGGAGCAGTGGAAAGTGGATACCTGGAGTGGATGTGAGAAGTAGGATGCAGAGGGAAAAACCAGGCAAAGCAGTTTCCAAACTCAAGCCAGATCTTTAAGCTGCTCAGTGGGGGAGACATGGCAGGGAGCCAAAACGCAGTGTAGCAGGGACCAGTGTGTGCCGACAGATGGCCTCAGAGAGGGAGGAGGCTGGAGGAGAGCAGTGGCGATGGGGAAGGGGATACAGGGCACTTCTACTCCCCTCAAACTTCAGCTCCCTGGGGGGACACAACGGGACAGAATCCATCCCCAGCCGTAAGACACCACACAGAGCAAGAGCCAGCCACATTCCATACCTGAGAAGGACACATCATTCTGTGACCCATCCCTGGGCAGGGTCAGTGTGGTGAGGGACCTAGTCCTCTCTGGCTGAGCAGATCCCAGGGCAGGGGTGTGGTGTTGCTACTGCTTTTCCCCCCAGTTTCTTAGGTAGGACAGGGGACGGACTGGTGATGTGGATAACCTTTCCCCTTCTCTGGGGCATCTTGTCCCCATACAATTCCTCCTCTTGATCCTTTTGTACTCTCCAAAATGAGGGTCCAGGAGGGAGCACTCAGCCTCTGGGGAAAGAACTAAGGAATGAGGAACAGAGGGAAGATCCAGAATGGAAAATGGAATCAGGGATGGAGCGGGTATCTTTTTGCTCAGTAGATCAGACGGCCAGCCTGATTGTTTCCCCCAGATTAGGAGTCTATAGGTCTGGGGCTTCCTCTCTGCTCACCTCAGAGAACAGACACACACATTTGCACACTCACTCAGCAGGGAGCTAGGGGGGAAAATGACTCAGTGCCTGATGTTTGAGCAAAGAACCCAGCTAAGGGTCCAAGATTTGGGGCAGGGCCATACATGTGATATCTAAAACAATATGAACCTGTGGCACATAAAGGAGTGAGCCTTTGCAGGACGGTACAGGGCAAGTGTCTCTTAGAGATAAGAGGTCAGAGCTGAAGGAGAAAAGGAAAATCCAAAGCCAAGGAAAGAAGAGGGCTAGAAGGAACATGGATGTGAGCAGCTCTGGCAAGGGAGGAGCTGTCGGGAAGGTGTCACCTCCAGCCAGGACGGATCCTTCTACAAGTTTTCTCTGCTTTCTGCTTTTGTATCTCCCATCCCAAGTTATCAAGGACTTGCTCTTTTAAAGAGCACTTTTTAACTTGTGGCACTGCAAGCCCACTTCCCTCCAGAGACCCAGACTACGGAGAACAGCCTCAGATTCCAGTAAGAAACTGTCCACTGCAGGTGGCAACGTGAAACTCTTGTGGAAGGTATTGCTTTTGTTTTTGATTATAATGTTTAAAAATATTGATGACTCCCCTTCAGCTTTGGGTCTAATCTGACCCCAAGATCCTTTATTGTCTTGTGTGTCTAATCAGGCTCTTCCTCTTTTGAGTCATAGGCCTTGACTTTATGGAAAACAAGAGAAGATAGAGGAGAAAGAAAGGGCCCCCAAACTGTAAGGAATAAAATAGGAAGTGCTGACATAGAAATTATAGGCTCCCTAATTCTGTGCATTTGGGGATAATTTTCATTCCATTTTCCATCAATTTCTTCAAGAGCTAGAAATGAGCAACTCTCACATGCAGGGCACTGTGCCAGCTAAAGACTAAGGATACAGATGAACATCACATGGATCCTGTCTTTGGGGAAGCCCAGAGGATGCTGGGTTCCTCTGCTTTTAACCATGCTTCTTCTCTAATCTGTACTCACCCATAGGGGTCCATGGCCCAACCAGAAGTGTCCATGCTAGAGCCAGGAAGAAGCCCATGATGAAAATAATAGGGGCTCAGGGATTAAAATGTTCCAAAATGGAGACCCTAAAAAAAGACAGGACAGAGAATGAGCCCTAGCTGCTTAGAAGAAGAATCAGGTCAAGGCCTCTGCAGGACTCTGTGAATCAAGGCCTGGGGCTAGGCCAAGGTCACAGTAGGTAGCAAAGTTCAAGAGACTCACTCTTTCCCAAGATTCTTTAATTCACTCAGCAAATACTTGATGAGCTCCCTTTATGTACCAGACACTGACCTAGACACTGGAGATTAAGTGATGAACAAAACAAACAGAAATCCCTGGTACATACCTTCAGGGACTTTATCTTCTAAAATTAGTTGGAAAACCTTGCTTTGGCCCAGCTCCTTGCAGTGTGTTCCTTGGACAGAGCCTTTCTTGGGGATTAGGAGACTGGGCTGAGGTCTCAGTGCTGCTGCCAGTCAACAGTGGAATCTTAGATAAATCACTTCTCCAGTCTGGTCCTTGGTTTCCTCTTCCAGCTACGGGAGCAAATATGCCTGAACTGTTTACTTCCCAGCATGGTTGCCAGAATCAGATGTGATAATGAAGTTGAATTCAAAGCAAGAAAAGTGACAGGTGTTATGCAAATGTGCTACAGAGAGGGTAGGTGGGAGACTGACGCCTTTGGTTGGATACAGAAGGGATGTGGTACCAGGTGCTTATGTGTTTAGTGCAGGCTTCCTGCTCTCTCTTTCCACCCAGAGTCAGAAGGGAAACAGGCAGCAGAGGTCTCAGGCTGGGACTCCTGAGTGGTGCAAGGAGTACCTAAAGCCAGTGAAGACTTCCTAAAGGCAACCTGGAGATTGGGGATAGGATAAAGGAAGGAAGGAAGGAGCTCAGGGAAAGCCTTATCCCCAGCCAGATATCAGGGCTCCTGGATGGGTTATCTAGAGGTGAGAACCCAGGGAATGACCTCATCCCCATTCCATCTCCTACTAAACAAATGAAAAAACCTAGGCCCTGCCCTAACTGGAAAGCTCAGTATTCTACCTGCTGTGTTCCAGAGTCTGTCCAGGTGCTGGCCTTTAATAGTGCATGAAGAACTGGGCTCTGGATGATTAAAGCTGTAAATCTGGATATACTGAAGTACCCACAGGGATCCTTCCCTGATCCCAAGATGTCCTGGCCCTCCCCCACCTCCAACCATGTCTTCAGGATCCTTGGCCCAAACGCTAATGTACCACTCAGCCCCTAAGGGCATGAAGTGCCCTTTCAGGCCAGGCTGTGTGGGATGACCTGAAGAGAAAGGTGGACATGCTTAATAACCACTTCTTGTGGGTGGGTTGCCCTTAATAATTTACACAATGGCATGGGGCAGCAACTTCTCAACAACCTTGACAGGAAGGCACAACCCCAGGCAGAGCAATGAAGCCCCAGGCAGAGCCAGCGGCAGAACCAGAGAGAGAACATAGGCCTGCCTGTTCTTGCCCCACATGGTCGCTTTTCCAGCCTGAAGCTCTAGAGTTGGCCCTGAGGTGTGAGGAAGATGGGTCAAGGTCATCGATTCCAACCTGGGAGGGCTGAGGGGGAAAGCTTGGATCCTAAAGCCCAAAGCTTCCTCCCTGGTATGTTGGGCTGGTGCCAGGAGAAGAATCCTTAGGCCCAGGCAAACTGGGCCACCCAACATTCCCAGGTCCCGAAGAATCCAGTCTCTCAAAACCTTGATTGGGCAGAGGACAGCCCTAACAGGGCCCATTTTAGCCTTACGATAAGATCCGAAGAGCAGGGGGCTAGCATTCCCCTTCCTTCAATAACGTGGCCGAGCGGCCGCTCCCCCGGCACCCTGCACTTGGAGCTCCCTACCCCGGAGCGCCCCGGCCCGCGGGCTGGGAAAAGCCCTCCCGGATCTGACCTGCGGCTACGGCGTCACCGGAGCCCGGGACTGCAACTTGGGTCCGGCCTGGCTCCCAGCTGGGCCCGCGGAGCCTGCTCGCGTCCGGTGCCTCTCCAGCTCTGCGCCGGGACGGGCGGGGCTGGGGGTGAGGAGGGGACGGCGCAGCCCTGCTCAGCAGCGGGGCGGGGCGCAGTGGGGCGGGATGGAGGCTGGCGCCGGGGGATCCGCGGAGGTGCTTCAGGGGACCGCAGGGCGCGAGGTGAGACCGCGAGGGCTCGCGGGGCGCAGGTAGAGACGTCCCGTCGGTGCCGAGGGCAGGGCTAGTGCGGTCGTGTGGACGGCGAAAAGGGCAAGTCCGCCTCCACAAGTCCCACGGGGCTCGGGAGAGGCTGGGAGGCGGAGAGCGTGCGGGGAGGGGAGACTCTCCTCGAATCCTCTGGGCACCGTCGGGTCTGGGCTCGGTGTCCAAGACCATTGATCACCTGCCACCCACAGACCAGGCCAGGCGTCAAAGCAAGTCACTCATCCGACCTAAACCCCTCTGAGAGCCTGGGGTCACGTCTCCCTCCGGGGATCCTCGTGAGATCTCGGGGGTCCCACCGCCCTGCGAGCCGCGCCCATGCCCTGCCAGACCCGGAACTGCATAGCTAGGTTTGCTCTGGAGCTGCTGGGGATGCTGGGCATGGGTGAGGGGCGCAGAGGAGGGGGGATTGGGGGGACCGCCGCGGAGCGGGCAGACCCCGGTGCTATGGTCCTGGCGCACCCAGCTCGTCTCTGTCCGAGGCCGGGAGTGGTAGGCCGCGCTGCGCAGTCTCGGGTGCAGTCTGAGAAGTTTGGGAGTGACTTGAGGAATGACTGGAAGCACCCCAGATCCGGTTTGTCCGGTCACAGCCGGGTCTTTACTTGAGTTACGAGACGAGTGGGGGTCGGACGGGAGCCCCACAGAGAGTAAAGGGATCGCGTTTGTTCACAGAACGTCGGGACTTGGCTCCCTCTTTACTCACACCCCCTGGGGCGCTTTGTGTGAGGTTCCACGGGGGAAGGCGAGAGACGCGGGCTGCCACACACGCACTGTTTGGAAGAGGCGAAGGTAGGGAACTATGGTCCAGGTGTGGGTGGTGGAGGATGCGGCTGCTTAGGTCTGTGCGGTCCAGGTGATTTTGAAGGGGGTCTTGAAGTGCTTGCTCCCGCCCAG
The DNA here is from genome assembly GCF_048565385.1 of Saimiri boliviensis. Taxonomy (NCBI): domain Eukaryota; kingdom Metazoa; phylum Chordata; class Mammalia; order Primates; family Cebidae; genus Saimiri; species Saimiri boliviensis. The sequence goes on from NC_133450.1 coordinate 81,132,526, forward strand.
GCACCTAGTGCTGTACCTTCTGCTTTCATCCAGACCAAGTTGAGATCAAATGGGAGTTCTTCAGAGAGAGAGTTTGGTAAGAAATTGGGGAGGCAAGGAAAACCTCTTAAAGCCATAAATGCCACAAGGTTTACAGACGTCGAATCCTCATCCCAGTTTAACTGGAGTCTAGGTAGTTTGCCTTGCATGATTCTACACCCTCGAACTCCTTACACACATCAGCCCTTACTGGGGAATCCTGCCCCCAATCCACTTTCAGATCCTGTTCCATTTCTCCACGGAACAACAACACACATATATATCCATACACAGACACACACATACACACAGACCCCTTCCTTGAAGAGGAGAATCTAGGACAGGAGTTTCTGACAGGGTCCCCTTAGCTAACCACAGCTGTAAACTTTTAATGGGGTCTACCCCAACAAAAGAAAAAAGCATCAGGTTTCAGTAGCTGTGCATTACCAGTCAGAGGTCTTGGCAATTCCAGCCCTGTCACCCACTCCCATCTTGTGGAGAATTAGTGGTTCTTACTCTATGGGTTCCAGCAGATGGGGGAGGTGGGCAGGGAGAAGACTTCAGGAAGAGAGTCCTGTCAAGCTACAAGAGAGGCCACAGGACATAAGCACATAACTTTGAATGATGAAGGCTGGAGTTTGTTCTAGGCTGAGTTTTCTTAAAGATTGTAACTTTATGTTTTACCCACCCCTCATACACACATAGGAACTCCAGCTTGTGGCAGGTAAGGGTTGGGTAACTGGGTCTATAACAAGATTGAACATGAGAAAAGTCTTCAGTACATAAAGGGAGCCCAGAAAGGGAGAATGGTGCCTCTTCCTCCCTAGGCCAGGTGAGAAAGGAGGACCCCAAAGTGTGGGAGTCTCCCCTCACCCCATGAGAAAGCAATCCAATTTTGTCACAAGGGCCTCTGATGAAATAACACAGGTGTGTATATTACTGAGAATAACAGAGTCTGGGTGGTTCTTGTGTCTTTGTCTCTGTTTATCTAAATTTGTAGGTATATGTTTGACTGTATCTTGTATCTGCTTATTTATATCAATGTACACTGTGCATATATCCTAGTCATGGTGGTGAGGTAGGGGAGAAGTGGGTCATGTTAATATTGATATGGGATTTTATCACATTAAAACTAATTCTACTGTGAGATGCTACTTGACAAGCCAGAAGAAAGATATTCCCCAGGGAAAAACAAGCTTTGTAGGAAAGGCAGGACTGCTGAGTGTGGGGCCTTCTCATTTCAGTCCCATCTCTTTATACAGAAGCTCTGTTAGCTTAATAATGAAAACCAAGCTAGGCACCGTGGCTCACACCTGTAATCCCAGCACTTTGGGAGGCCGAGGTGGATGGATCATGAGGTCAAGAGATCAAGACCATCCTGGTCAACATGGTGAAACCCCGTCTCTACCACCGCCGGGTGCGGTGGCTCAAGCCTGTAATCCCAGCACTTTGGGAGGCTGAGGCGGGTGGATCACGAGGTCAAGAGATCAAGACCATCTTGGTCAACATGGTGAAACCCCGTCTCTACTAAAAATACAAAAAATTAGCTGGGCATGGTGGTGCGTGCTTGTAATCCCAGTTACTCAGGAGGCTGAGGCAGGAGAATTGCCTGAACCTAGGAGGTGGAGGTTGCGGTGAGCCGAGATCGCACCATTGCACTCCAGCCTGGGTAACGAGAGCGGAACTCCGTCTCAAAAAAAAAAAAAAAAATACAAAAATTAGCTGGGCATGGTGGCATGAGCCTGTAGTCCTCAGCTACTCGAGAGGCTGAGGCAGGAGAATGCTTGAACCCGGGAGGCAGAGGTTGCAGTGAGCCGAGATCACGCCACTGCACTCCAGCCTGGTGCCTGGCAACAGAGCGAGACTCTGTCTCAAAAAAAAAAAGAGAAAAACAAATTAGGGTCAGAGTCATTAAAAATTAAGTTTAAATTAGGCACTGCAAATTAAGGAAGACTTAAATTATGAAACTGAACAAGAAGAAATTAAGAAAGGCAAATTTAAGGAGAAATTAAGAAAGGCAAATTTCATTTACCAACTGTCTTTTTGCTTATGTCTTCAATAAATATTTATTGTCATCAATAAATATCATCAATAAATATTTATCTTTAATAAATATGACATTTGGAAGAATTAGAAATAAGTTAGCATTGCTCTTGTATACTTAAAATACAAAAAGCCTTTTGTTAGTGTTTCTTTTAAGCACATGTTAATAGAGATGAAACATTCTTGTAAATTTTTTATAACATCCCTTTAAAACAAATGCAAGAATAATATTTAACCCGGACCAAAATACATTATATTATCTCTTATTCACATATATCAAAAATACTTCTTTCTGAATACCAGCATAGAACATGTGTTCTTGCTGTTAGCCTTGCTTTACCTTCCTATCTTATTAGCCAAGATATTTTATGTTTTATAGGCTTTCCTTCTATGGACTTTTACTTTAAAATATAATAGCTTCAGTCTAGATGTCATAAATTAAAAATTCTTAGATCAGTAAACATCTGCCTTAAAATAAATATCACTATCACAAATTTTACAAAATACTTTAATTCTCAAATTCTTAGTTATTCACTTCAGCTAAGTTTGAGATGTATGATTCTGATTCAATCAAACATGAAAATTCATGTTTGGATCTTTGTTAGTCTTGGAGACTCTTAAGTATTAGAAGAGACTTTCTGAAAATTTTGAGAAATTACTAATAGTTACAGGGTTAGTCAAATCCCTTCTTGCCCAGTCCTTTGCTCTGTACTGGTGATACTCAGTTAATATTGAATTATAAGTATAGTACAGGGCAATGAGGGAGCACAGCTCCCCTTGTGTGCAAAATCAGAAGAAGCCACCTGTGGGGAGAGGAACTCATTCATAATTATTCATTTGATCCAGAACCTCATTAGTATATTCTACATGCAGGGGATGCAAAGATGAAAAGAGGAAGTCTCTGCCCTCAAGGAGATTACAGTCTAATTGGGAGACAGTGTTCAGACAATTAGAGTACAATGTAATCACTGTTATCAGGAAGGTATGTTCAAAATGTAATCAGAATGTTCCAAGTGGGAACTTACATTGGCCCAGTGGCATCAGAGGAAACTTCACAGAGGGGGTAACACAAGCTGAGACTTGAAGGGTGAAAAGGCGTTTGCCAAGAGAGTGAGAGCATTCCAGGCAGAGGAAATAGCATATCCAAAGGTACTGAAGGCTTGAAAGAGCATGTCAGATTAAGGGAGAGACCAGTCATTCAGTATGGCTATAGATTAGGCTGGGCAAAAGGTGGAGTGAGTATAGGCGGGACCAGGTTATAAAGCACTTTATATGTGATAGTAAGAAGATGAGATTTTAGCCAGAGCAGAGAAGTAAAATGATTATATTTATTCATTAGAAAAAAATTATTCTGGTTAGGCGTGATGGCTCAAGCCTGTAATCCCAGCACTTTTGGAGGCTGAGGCACGAGGATCACCTGAGGTTGGGAGTTCGAGACAAGCTGACCAACATGGAGAAATCCCCATATCTACCAAAAATACAAAATTAGCCAGGCATGGTGGTGCATGCCTGTAATCCCAGCTACTCAGGAGGCTGAGGCAGGAGAATCCCTTGAACCCAGGAGTTGGAAGTTGCCATAAGCCGATATCGCACCACTGTACTCCAGCCTAGGCAATAAGAGTGAAACTCTGTTTCAAAAAAAAAAAAATCTATTTTTTGTGTGTTTGTTTAGAAAAAAAATTATTCTGGAACTAAAAGATAGGATGAGCCTGGGTTAGAGCAGAGGCAGGAGGAAAGGAAATACATGGATAGTTTCAAGAAGTATTTAGGAGGTAAGATGGTCCAGGTGTCTGACTTATTTGATTGACCAGTGGTGACCTTGCCAAACATGCAAAGACAATAGAATAAAAAGCAGGATAGAGACAATGAGTTCCACTCGAGGGCTGTTAGATTTGAGGCATCAAGGGAACGTCCAAATGAAAATGTCCACAGGGTGGTTGGCCCTTTTGAGTTTGGAGCTCAGATAGGAGTACTACCTGAAGACATTTGAGAACCATCAGCTGTGAGAATGGATGAGATTGCTCAGGGAATCTTGAATACTGCTAAAAGAATAGAGCCACGGCAGATTTGTGGGGAGCATCAACATTTAACATGGAGGAAAAAGAGCTAGTAAAGGAGCCAGAAAGAGATGGCCAAAAGCAGGAGCCCCTGGAGAACATGTGTGATGGAAGTGCAAGGAGGTAAAGTTTGGAGAAAGGGGGCATGGTCTCCAGTGTCAAATACCACAGAGAAGTCAAGAAGGATGAAAAGTGAAAACTGCCCTTTGGATTTAACACTTAGTGGCCTACGGGAGAAGTCAGGGATGAGGAAAAGTCAGATTGCGATAGGTTGAAGAGATAAGGCAGTGGAAATACCAATAGACACTGTTTTTTCAAAAGTCTGACTGAAAGGAATAGAGTAAAATAGAATGGTAGCTGGAGGGGACCAAGAAGATTGAGAGAGAAGGTTCTTTTTCTGTGTGTTGTTAAGGTGGGAAAAATTTAAGTGTACCCTTGAGAGAAAGAGCCAGCAGAGAAAACGAAGCTGGAACACTGTGAAGGGAAGAGGGACAACTGATGATAAAGGTGGTGGTGAAGGCAGGCACGAATGGGCTAGAGCCCAGGAGGATGGATTCGCAGAACAGGAGAGAAGAGAGTTGCCTATTCCTCAGGGATGGGAGAGTTGAGTAGTTAAGAAAAAGCAAAAAACCAGGCCGGGCACAGTGGCTCATGCCTGTAATCCCAGCACTTTGGGAGACCAAGGCGGGCAGATCACTTGAGGTCAGGAGTTTGAGACCAGTCTAGTTAATATGCGTGAAACCCCATCTCTACTGAAAATACAAAAATTAGCTGGGCATGGGGACACACGCCTCTAATCCCAGCTACTCGGAAGACTGAGGCAGGAGAATCGCTTGAACTCAGTAGGTGGACGTTGTAGTGAGCCGGCATCATGCCACTGCACTTCTGCCTGGGTGACAGAATAAGACTCCATCAAAAAACAAACAAACAAACAAAAAACCTTCGTGTTAAAACTGACACTTAGGGGTTAAGTGACTTGCACAAAAGACAGCATTAAAAGTTAAAACTCTCTGTCCTTCTGTCTCTTTGCCTGATACATGCTACTCCCAGAGATAGAACAAGAAGGTGCCCAGCTTAGAAGGAGAGAGAAAGGCTGGGAGCTAGGGCATATTAGGAGAATCCCAGCATTAGAACTAGAAGGGACCTGGAGATTAAGAAATCAATTTACAGATGAGGAAACCAAGGACCCAGGAGGTTGTCACTTACCTGTCCGATATTAGTAAAGAACTGAAACTAGACACAGAATGGATTCCAGCTCAGGGTTCACTTGCAGAAAGATTGGAGAGGCTGGACATGGTGGTTCATGCATGTAATTCTAGCACTTTGGGAGGCTGAGGAGAGTGGATTGCTTGAGGTCAGGCGTTCGAGACCAGCCTGGCCAACATGACAAATCCCTGTCTCTGCTAAAAAATTTAAAAACCAGCGGGTGTGATGGCACACACCTGTAATCCCAGCTATTCAGGTGGCTGAGGCATGATATTTGCTTGATCCTGAAAGGTGGAGGTTGCAGTGAACCAAGATGGTGCAAGTGCCTTCCAGCCTGGGTGGCAGTGTGAGACTCTGTCTAAAAAAAACCCAAAAAGACAAAAAAAACTTAAGAACTTAATAAAAAATTTAAATGTACTCCTTTTTTATTTACTTAAGAAAAATTGGAGAAAGAGATAAATAGAGTAATAAGCAATGAAATGCCCCCTCTTTCCCAACCTGGTAGCTTGTTTCCAGTACTATTACAAAATCTCATTTCATCCTCACAATGACACTTACAAGATAGACATTATTATCTCAACGTTTTAATAAAACTGAGTGTCTATAGATGTCAAGTAACTTGCAAGAGGCAGAGGCAGAATTCAGACCCTTTGGAGCTGCTTGACTCCCACGCTCATTCTTTCATTATAACTCTTTATAAGACAATGTGTGGTCAAACTAAATTATGGAGCCTTCTGGGCAAACTGAAACCCCAGTACAGATCACACTTCAGGAAATGAGGAAAACTGGGATCATCAACTCTAAGAAGCATTTTTTTTTTTTTTCACATTTTGACATCTCTGAAATTAGGTATATCTCACCAGGAATGGTGGCCATGGTTTAATTGGCAAGACTTTCTTTTCCCTTTTCTTTGTGCTAACTAAAATAGTAGTGTGTCTTGCAATCGTTTCTGATATTTGACTAAACACAGTAAGTTCAGCTACCATTTTCCTAATATCCTGTCTGCAAAGGAACAAATAAGAGTCAAACAAGTTCCGAAATCAAGGGACAGGCAGAGAAGACCACAGCTAGGGTTTGACCTAAAACTTGGCCTGGGAATTTGAATCAGAGAGAAGGACCAATGTTGACAATGTATGGAAGAGAAGGACATCTGGCCCCAGCACTGCCTGATAGAGGGCAGGTCCCCTTCAGTGCTTATTTAAGTGAACTCAGTGAAGCTCAACTGTTCTGCAGGTGCCAGAACAAGAGCCAGGGTGCTTGAGAAAGCTGGACAGACCTGTGTAAGCAGTGCCAGGTCTGCAACATCCTCTGATGATGTGGCTGGATTATATACTCAGCAGAGAGCTGCCTGGCCTTTGTTTCTTCGGGGACTGAGGAAGAAAGTCAAGCTTTTTGTAATTTGTACCATCTTTCACCTATGCCTTCACCTGATAGTAAATATAGCCCCTTTTATGTTCTGTGATCTCTCTATGCTAGGGCCCTGAAGGAGAGAGAATGAATTATATTTCTTGAGACAGTCCCAGAAGTAACAGAGAAGCCTCAAGGGTGGTGGTAGCACCGATTTATGGAACTTGGGGGTTAGGAGAGGAGCATGGGCAACAGAGACTGATGGCAAAGACCCTCATTCTGTCACCTAAAAGATGGGGAGATGGATAGCCGAGGGGCAGTGGAACGGCGGTAACAGCTGAGTCTGATGCTACTCAAAATGTGAGCTCCAGAGAAGAGGGACTTGGCCTGGCTCATTCTGTGCTATACCTCCAGTACCAAAAACAATGCCAGGTACATTGAGGGCATGCAATATATATCTGTTGTTGTTGTACAGCATTGCTTCCCCTGAACAACCCCACCAAAATGGCTGCTTTGGGACATACATTCCCCTTCTATGCTGGCCCCAAGCCAACCTTCCCAATGGACACCACTTCGGCCACCATCATCATGATCTTTCTGACTGCACTGGCCACTTTCATCGTCATCCTGCCTGGGATTCGGGGCAAGACGGTGAGAAACCCAGTCCTGGAGACCCCAGCCCAGAGAGACCTTAGCTTCAGACTGAAGGGTCCAGAGTCTCTGACTACAACTAGACTCTGGAAGGAGACCCCAGTGCTGAGAAAGCATCGGCACCACCCCAGGCACAGAGCTCCTCATTCATTGATTCAACAGTTCATTATTGAACGCTGGTGGGGCATGGTGGCTCATGCCTGTTAATCCCAGCACTTTGGGAGGCCAAAGTGGAAGGATTGTTTGAGCCCAGGAGTTCAAGACCAGCCTGGGTTTATAGACCTCATCTCTTAAAAAAAAAATTAGCGGGGCCTTGTGATGTGCATCTGTAGTCCCAGCTACTTGGAAGGCTGGGGCGGGAGGATCACTTAAGTGGCTACAGTGATTTGAGATCACATCACTGCACTCCAGCCTGGGCAACAGAGATCCTGTCTCAAATAAATAAATAAGCACTTATTATATGCCAGACACTCTGATTTCAACTGACCAAGTTATCTCAGCTTTAGAATTCCCACCCCTCCTCCAAGTCTGGAAACAGGAAGGGTAGACATGGAAGGAGGGCGTTCCTTACTTAACCCACCCACCTTGCCACTCAGAGGCTGTTTTGGCTGCTGCGGGTAGTGACCAGCTTATTCATCGGGGCTGCGATCCTGGGTGAGTGCGAAGTGCAGCTGACTTGGGCAGCTGTCTCCATCCCATCAACTCCCTCAGCAGCCTTCCTCTCCTCTCCTTGTTTCCCCACAGTGGGGGGCCCCTGCTTCAGGGTGGCTTCCAGACCCTGCCCATACGCCTCTCTCACCGTGGCCTCATCCCCTTACTCTCTTACCTTGGCCTGTAGAGGTATCACCCTGGGAAACAACCTGGATGCATCTCCCCAACCTTCCTAACATTTTTATTGCTGGGGGGGCGGGGAAAGGACGTCAAAATGAATGTCTGTGGGAAGAGGGCTCCAGGGAGGAGGGGAGGAAATGGGGAAGGGCTGTTTGCTTTGACTTGGTGATTAGGCAATTAGGAGAGATGAAAGTCCCTATGAGACACTCCTATCATCTCAGCACTTTGGGAGGCTGAGGCAGATGGATCGCCTGAGGTCAGGAGTTCAAGATCAGCCTGACCAACATAGGGAAATCTTTCTCTACTGAAAATACAAAAATTAGCTGAGCATGGGGGCAGGCACCTGTAATCCCAGATACTTGGGAGGCTGAGGCAGGAGAATTGCTTGAATCCGGGAGACAGAGATTGCAGTGAGCCAATATTGCGCCATTGCACTCCAGCCTGGGTGACAGAGCAAGACTCCATTAAAAAAAAAAGAAAGAAAGAAAGTCTCTCTCTGTGTTCAAGCTATCTGTGTTTGCCTTGCCCAGCATGGTTTAGGTTCATGCTTCCTTCCCAGCTCCCTGAGTAACTCTCCCTAAAGCAGGTAGAAAGGGAGGGAAGAGGAAGAGGAAGATGTAAGAGTGTGACCAAGGGAAATCCCACGCACATGGTTGGCAGACTTACCCTGAGCCAGACCCTGGCTAGTTAATAGGTATCCAATTATGACCAAAACAGACATAGACGCCTTGTAGTTCTTCTGACTCTAACCTAGTAATGCCTCGACCTTTCTGAGTTCCCATATGTCCAACTCCCCAACCCCAGCTGTGAATTTCAGTTCTGAGTGGTCTGTGGGCCAGGTCAGCACCAACACATCATACAAGGCCTTCAGTTCTGAGTGGATCAGCGCTGATGTTGGGCTGCAGGTCGGGCTGAGTGGAGTCAACATCACGCTCACAGGTAAGGGGTGGCTCTTACCTGTGAGGGAGGGGAAGGCTCCGTTGTCTTTGGGATCTATGTTTGGTGTGGTCCAAAGAGCTATAGGATGCCTGGCACTGGGGCTGGGAGGATGTGTGGGTGTTGGAGGCATGGTAGGAAGGGAAGTTCGGGGCCTTGGAAGCTGCCTTCTCTCAGTTGTTACCACTTCCTGTTCCTCTGCCTAGTATGGGTGAGTCCCTACCTAGGCCCCACTCTGGCCCTTGGGTTCCTGCAGAGCACAGCTGTCTTGTTCTCCAGGGACCCCTGTGCAGCAGCTGAATGAGACCATCAATTACAATGAGGAGTTCACCTGGCGCCTGGGCGAGAACTATGCTGAGGAATATGCAAAGGCGCTGGAGAAGGGGCTGCCAGACCCTGTGCTGTACCTAGCCGAGAAGTTCACTCCAAGAAGCCCATGTGGCCTGTACCGCCAGTATCGCCTGGCAGGACACTATGCCTCAGCCACGCTGTGGTGAGGATGGGAAGGGGATGGGGTGGAGGCCCTGATAGCCTAGATTCAGGAACAGGGTTTCTACCCGTCTCTTCTCCACTCATGTGGGTATCTGAGGCGGGGCGGGCTGGCACTAGTCCCCACGGTGCTGGCTTGGGAAGTCCATGGGAAGGAATCCTTACCTCCTATCTTTGGGTCACTCTTGGGTCCCTGAACCTACACCTGGGCCTGTCCAGCTTCAAAGCAGGTAGAGGTACGAAGGCCAGTCCTCATTGGGTCCTGGCTCTCCAGGGTGGCCTTCCTTTGCTGGCTGCTGGCCAACGTGATGCTCTCCATGCCTGTGCTGGTATACGGTGGCCACATGCTGTTGGCCACGGGCATCTTCCAGCTGTTGGCTCTGCTCTTCTTCTGCATGGCCACATCACTCACCCCACCCTGTCCCCTGCGCCTGGGCGCTTCTGTGCTGCATACTCACCGTGGGCCTGCCTTCTGGATCACACTGACCACAGGTGAGACCCAGCCCTAAAGACAAGCACTGGAAGGCTCAGGGCCAGGGAGGGAGGACCTGGGAGCATCATGTTGGAAGAGTTGAAGGTCTGTTCCTGGGGGCCAGGATGGCTTTACCCTCTTCAAAGCCTCACCCTCTTGTATCTCTTATCTCCTGATTTTCTCTCCTCAGTGCCACTTCTGCTCCCTCCCAGAGATGCCCACTCCTTGTGTCTTCTCTGTCTCTCATCCCCTAACTGTCTTCACCCAGCTGCTTCTAAAATCTTCCAACCCCCGTCCCCTCTTGCTTCTTCCAAATACCCTTCTCTGTGTCCCCATTCTTAAAACCTTTCTCTGTCCTGCCTTACGCAGCCCTAAATTCTCCTGCAGTTTTATCCTCTCCGATTCTACTGTCTGCCCTCTCATGTGCCTCTTCACGCCTCCTCCTCTGTGCCCTGCCCTTCCCCAGGGTTTTTCTTTCCTCTCCCTATTTTCAGAGTTCTCTCTCGCGCCCTTTCTCTCTCTCTCTCCTGGGAAATAACAGAAGGAGGACTGGACTTGGAGTCTGGAAATTCAGGACAACAGGGTTGTTGGAGCCACAGGCCCCTCAGCCAGTCACCTCTCTGAGCTCAAGTTGCCCTGAAGCAGGACCTCCAGGCCTCCCTTAGAGCTGTTCTGACGCTCCCAGGGAACAATGTCCTCGAGAGGTGTTACTAGCACTAAGGTGAGACAACTGTTGCCTTCCTCTGCAGGACTGCTGTGTGTGCTGCTGGGCCTGGCTATGATGGTGGCCCACAGGATGCAGCCTCACAGGCTGAAGGCTTTCTTCAACCAGAGTGTAGATGAAGACCCCATGCTGGAGGGGAGTCCTGAAGAAGGTGGACTCCTGAGCCCCCGATACAGACCCATGGCTGACAGTCCAGAGCCCCAGGCCATCCCCCTGTCGGAGGCTTCCTCCATCAAGGCATACTGTGAGGAAGTGCACCCCAGAGAGCCTGAATGCGCCCTATAACACCCCTGCCCCTGGAGGCCGCCTGGACTTCCAGTCTGGCTTCGAACCTCATTGGAGTCCCATAAAACCAGCAGAACTGCTCTCAGGGTGGCTGGTACCAGAACCCCAGCACCAGTCTACAGACAGAGTAGAAAAAGCAGGCTCTACATACTGATGTTAAAAAACAACAGCAAAAAGCGCTCAGGGGCTGAAGAGAAGATGGGCTTGTCCATAAAGCCTGTTGCCATGATAAGACCAAGCCGGGGCTATCTCCTATCTGCACAGCAACCCTGCCTTTGCGCGATGGCTGGCCTCTTCAAGATGCTATTCACTGAAACCTAACTTCACCCCCATAACACCAGCAGGGGAGTGGGCGGACATATGATTCTCCTATGGTTCCCGCTCCTCCCTCCACACCTGTTTTCCTTTTTCCTGTTGTTCTTCCTTTACTTCCCCAGCTGTGTGACCTCTTAGTGCAATGAAAGACAACACCAGAAAGGAGAGGAAACTAAACTTCTCAGCCCAGGTCTAACATTAACCAACTATGCCACATTCTCTGAGCTTCAGTCCCCAAGTTTGCTTAATAAGATTGCAGGACTTGCCAACAATCTCAGGATTTATATTTCTATACCTTGCTGACACCTACCTACCTTGGCCCTCAGACACCACCTCACAAGAAGCCAGGTGGGAAGTTAGTGAATCAATTCCAAAACGCTACTCCTTCCCAGCTCACTCAGCTGGCCTAGCTGAGTGGGATCCAGGAATCGAGTGGGTGACCTGCCTCATGATTACCACCTGGCGTCCACCTGGGGTGGCTCAGGAAGATACTGGCTCCGGTAGGGCCCCCTCCGGCCTCACTAGAGGGCGCCCGCAGTACTCTGGAGTCTAGACAGAGAGAATCCGGTTTCACAGCACAGCGGAGAGTGTACTAGGCTGTCTCCAGTCCAGCGAAGCTCCCGAGGGCGTGCTTCCCCACGACCCCCGAGCGCGGAAGCCATGAAAATTAATAGAGGGAAAAGATTTTTAGAAAAACAAAAGAAAAAAAGTTTATTTACAGCTCGCCCCAGGAGACTTTCCCTGCTACCTGCGGATGTCTGAGACCTCGCCCCTGGCTGTCGGCACCAGCAGCACGTAGTGCCCCTTCCGAAGCTCTCCTGTCCCAGGCCTGGGGGCACTGCTTCCCGGCCTGCGAGGTCCCAAGGCGGGGAAGGTGTCCAGATTGGGTCCTTCTCACAGGTTAGTGGTGATATATTTTAAGTCCGTGAGCCCGGCCTGCTTCTGCAGTGGGTCGCCGAGGATAAGAGGTGAGCCCCTTCTCGCCTGGCTGCAGTCCTCGGCGCTTTGGTCCAGAAGGGTGCGAAGAGCGCTGGGCCGAACATAGTGGAGACTCACCACGGCCCCTCCAAGGAAGAGGCACAGGATGCCTGTGGCGGTGGGGACCGAAAGAAAGGAGGGCAGGTGGAGTCAAGCTATATTGCCCAGGCTGGTCCCCAACTCCTGGCCTCAAACGACCTTCCTGCCTCCACCTCACAAACTGCTGGGATTATAGTCGTGAGCTACCGCGCCTGGCCCCTCTTTCATCTTTTGGAGCCTACCCCTTGCGTTACTTCCCCCGGCCCCCTGCACACCTCTAATCTGGATTACATGAAACACGGCAAGACACCAAACCCTTCTGAGCCCCCTTTTCATCTGTAAAATGGTCATAACAGTGCCTGTTTCTGCGAACTATTGAGAGGGACATATCAGATAATAGATGTGGATTCATTCTATAAACAGGAAATTGCACACCCGGTGTGAATCCTCCCCCGGAGAATTCCGCCGCGCCGCAGCTATCACAGCCGCAGCTATCACAGTCCCGGGCTTTGGCGCTGGGGTAGGGACAAAGGGAAGCGAGGCTTTGGGAACCCCGGTGGGCTGGAGAAGCCCGCTCACAGCTGGTGCCCCCAGTCCCCTGCAGGGTGGCGTTCTGCCGTTCCCTCGGTCCTCACCGGTTGCCAGCGTGACCCAGAAGGCGGTACCATACTGAGTGGTGAGCTCGGAGGAGCCTAGGCGGAGCGGACAGAGCAGCACGGTAGAGATGGAGGCCCAGGAGAAGATCGCCAAGAGCACGAAGACTCCGGTGGTCAGCAGTGCTAGGCCTCCGTAGAGCGGGGCCGGCGTGGAGAGCAGCACGTTGGAGAGGAGCCAGAAGCAGAACGCCACCCTGCAGGGGAGTGGGGGGACCGGCTGTGAGTGGGCTTCTCCCAGCCCGCCGGGGTTCCCAAAGCCTCGCTCCCCGCTGTCCCTACCCCAGCGCCAAAGCCCGGTGCTGGGATGGCTGCGGCGCAGGGGAATTCTCCGGGGGAGAAGTGGGCTCCCGAGCTCCAGGCGGTGGCTGGAGTCTCTCTGGATTCCGACGGTCTCTGCAGACCTCGGGATCTTCTGACCCGCGAGGCTGTCATGCCCACCCGGAGCGCGTCTGGTCTGGCTGCAGCTGCTCAGCGCCTTCTAGGCCTGCATCCTCCCGCTCACACGGCCCGGCTCCTGGCGCACACACATGCACACGGCCTTCCCTCCAGCGCTTACCACAGCAAGGCCGAGGCGTAGTGTCCCGCCAGGTGGTACTTGTGGTACAGCCCGCAAGGGCTGCTTGGCGTGAACTTCTCCGCCAGGTAGAGCACTGGGTCCGGCAGCCCTTTCTCCAGTGCGTTAGCGTACTCCCCTGCGAAATTCTCTTCCAGACGCCAGGTGAACTGCTCATTGTAGTCAATGGTCTCATTTAGCTGCAGCACTGGGGTCCCTGCGGAGTGCAGCGGGCTTACCCGGCTGTGCGCGGTCAGAGAACTCGCAACTAAGCGGATTCAGATAGGAGAGCGGGGATGCGGCGCTCACGGAGGGAGAAATGAGTTCGATGGTGGTTGGAGAAAACGCAGATCCAGGAGGACCACAAGCTATTTGAGCTTGTGGGATGTGATAGGCCCTTCAGCTATCCATGACACACTCTCCAAACCAGGGCATCTCCCAACCCCAGGAGTTCGCTTTGCCCCAGCCCCCTCACCTGTGAGTGTAATATTAATGCCCTCCAGGCCCACGAGCAGACCGACGCGGGCTCTAACGCGCTCTGCGCTGAAGGCCTTGTAGGATGTGTCGGTGTTCACTCTACCCACGAACCACTCTGCACTGAAGTGCACAGCTGTAGGGAAAGGTGGGATGAAGGTGGGAAAATGGAATTAGAGAGTGGTGATGGGAGGTGGAACACCGCAGCGAGATGGGGCCTTAGAGATCCAATGTGGTTGCATGGTAAGGGCCAAAAAGCGGGCCCTAGAAAGAGCTGGAGAGAGGGAAGAGGGAGCAGAAAACCAACCCCAGTTCCCTATTGTCCCAGGTGCCCTCTGCCCACCTCAGTTCTCACCCGCTCCTCTCCCCACGGGCTGGACCACACACTCACCCACGATTTCAGCGCCTATGAACAGACTGAGAAGAACTCTCACCAACCAGAACCAGCGCTGCAGGAATAGGCACCCAGGTCAGGCCTGAGCCCTGCCCAACCAGAGTCCCCAAGACCACCTTTGACCCCACTCCATCTGGATCTTTGGTTACAACCAGACCTATGAGACTAATGCTAGGCATGCTTTTCCTTCAAGTCCCTCTGGACTACTGGCATTTCTGATGTTTTGTTACCATGTGCTTTCATCTCCTTAGCCCCATTTTCTGTCTACCCTAAGAGCACCTTCCCCTCACCCCCCACTTCTGGCACTCTTCCACCACCTTCACTCCCCCAGCTGCCTCCTGGTCCAGTCACTGCTTGGTAAGGCTCAGTTAGTCCAGAAGTGCTAGGCACGCAGGGGTCACCTCCCTCAGAAGAGGGAGGCCCCAGGGCCTAGTCTCCAAGTGGAGGAGGTGGGAATGCAGATACTCCTAGCTGTACCAGTTCCAGGGAAGCCAAAACAGATTAATATGCAGAAAAGCTGGGTCCTCCAGAATTGAAAAATGCACAACTTAGTTGCTGGGGGAGGGAGAACTCTAAGAAAATGCACCCAGTTGGCTCCAACTTCTAATCCAATGTTGGAGTCTCGGTCCTTAGGATGAGGTACTCATACACGTGTGCCTTGACTCAGTGCAAAGGGGAACACCGCAATCTGAGCTACTGGCATCTGTCCTCTTGGCTCTAAGGTCATCACCCTCAGGATGGGATGAGAGTGCAGCTGCATCCTGGGAGAGGTGGGAGGCCCTGGAGGCACATGAAGTCTAGACTCTGCCTCAGGATTACTGGACTGGGTGCCCATTCTCTGCAGCAGCCTTCCCAAGGACCCAGCTCGGGTCCTTCTTCAGGATGTGCTGAATGGGGAGTTCTCCCTGTCCTTGGGAAGGGGTGCTTGCTGCACCAGACTCCTGACTTCGCTCCACTTGAGCCTCAGTTTGACTATTCATGGAGGCCCTTGCACAGTCTTACCTGTTCTGGGTCCCTCGGGAGACAATTTGCCCATGAGGACTACCCCGACTCTACCCGAACTACTAAGACGCCCTTACCGAGTGGCCACGGATCCCAGGCAAGATGAGCAGGAAGCTTGCTGCTAACGCCAAAAACACTAGAATAACGATGAGCAGTGGGACGCTGAAGCCTGCCGCATGCCGGGACTGGGGGTAAAAAGGCAGTACGCCGTTCCACAGGGTCATGTTGCAGGCCGGCCGAGAGCTGCACGCGGGAGGGCAGGCAGGCCGGCAAGCTGGGGCTGCCTGGATGCTGAAGAGCGCGTCCTTGGCGCCTCTTCGCGTACCGAGTGGACTGGTGAAGTCTGAGTTCTGCGCCTCTCCGCTAAGGAAACGTAGCGGCGGGCGGCTCCTAACGCTCTGGGGTTGATACCGACATGGCGAGCGAAACTATTTCTCACTGTCTGTAGCCAGTTACTTTCCTGGTTCTGTGGGTTCGCGCTGAGTTTGGAAGTCGCGCGGGACCCCTTTTATATAGCAGCGTGGGCGGTGTGCCACTCCGGTGTCCCAGCCCAGCGGCCGAGTCCCAGCGGAAAGAGGTTATGCAAATAAGGGCCCCGCCTGCACGGCAGGAGGGTGAGCCCTGGGTCCAGATACTCAGATTCGGCGCAGGTCTGTCCTGAGCCAACACCCGCGAGGCGGTGAGACCGAAGACCCAGAGAGGAAGGTGAGAGCGCAGCCAGGGAGGCTGAGGATCAGCGGAGCTGGAGGAGCCGGGGTGAAGGCAAGAGGTAGAGCACAGAAGTGAAGATTTTTAAGAGGCAAGAAGACATCTGAACCCACACCACCATAAACCACAGGTTAGACCAGAGTGTGGGACCTTACCTTAGCCCTCGCTCATCATGGACAGGCGTTCATTGCAGAAGGGGAGTTCATTGTGGAAGGGGGATTCATTGCAGAAGGGTGCTGCCGGTCCCTAGCTCCCAACTCAGTGGCCTCTTTCCCTTCCCTACCTCCTGGAGGAGAAGCGGAGCCTGTCGGATTAGTGCTAGTGATGGAGGTGATACATTCGAGACATTGGGCGCACCCAATGCCCCAGGAGACTCCTGCCCAGTGGGTTCCTATGGTCGGGGGTTAACTCTCTGAGGGGGTGGCGGATGGGGAACAGTGTCCATGCCTCCACAGCTGCCAATTGTCCTGAAAAGCGTGGTGTTTGGATGCAGGCCCTCAGTGATGCTTCTAACAGCTACGTTCCAGAAGTGGAAACAGCTGACGCTCCTCCTTCCCTCTGTAGGAACGAGAGGGGAGGGATAGAGGACACCCTAACAGTGGCCTTCACATACCACCTACCACCCCCACCCCCGCCCCGCAGGCTGCAGGGTTGGCATGCTCCGTGCAAGACCAGAGGCATTGATGCTCCTGGGAGCTCTGCTGATTGGATCCCTGTATCCAGCGGGCAAGTATCCAGCTCCTCTAGCTGCGGGGTGTCCCCCGATCCCCTGGGAGGTAGGGAGGGGAAAAGTGCAGCAAGCGGCTCCCTGAGACTGGAAGGTCAGTTCGCTGCGCAGCTCAGCGGGATGGGAAACTACCTAGTGTGGCCTGACACTTGCGTCGGGTTAGGGGCGCTCCTCGAGCTGGGTAGGCACGGTCCGAGGCCGTTGGGTCCTGGAGGGGTAGCTGGGAGCCTAGTGCTGAGGAGGCCCTTCTCTGTGTCCACAGGAGGTCAGGAGGCACTCTCACTACCCTGGGAAGTGCAGCGCTACGACGGCTGGTTTAACAACCTGAGGCACCACGAGCGTGGCGCTGTTGGTGCGTCCTGGGGCCGTGGGTGCTGGGAGCCTCTGAGCAGAGAATCTGCGGGGAACACTCGCCCAGCAGCTCCTCTGTCTACACAGCGCTCCTGGGGCCAAGAGACCCTTTAGAGACCGTTCCATCTGAGAAGAGGGATAGGGATTGAGGGAGGCTAGGGCGAGGTTTAGGGGATTCTTGGGGATGGAGTGCTTAGCGCCCCGCTCCGTGCCTCCGCAGGCTCCCGGCTGCAGCGCCGCGTACCAGCCAATTATGCCGACGGTGTGTATCAGGTTCTGGAGGAGCCGCAGCTGCCCAACCCGCGCCGGCTCAGCGACGCCGCCACGCTGGGCAAAGCCGGGCTGCCGTCGCTCCGCAACCGCACAGTACTGGGGGTCTTCTTTGGTGAGGGATAAGGAGAGCAGTGGGGTTGATCTGGCGCACTGCTCAGCCTGGGGGAGGGGCCAGATCCCCTCTGCGAGTCCACAGGAGACAGATCCGAGACTCTCAACCACTTCCTCACTAAGCAGCACTTTGAGACTGCCTTCATCTCGAAGACATTTGGCGTGTTGACACAGTGATATTCGCTCACTAATCTTTCTCTTACGCCTTGCTCAGAAATAGAGGTGTCACTGGACCCCCATTATAGCTCTTGGGAACTGAGTTCCCCCAGCCACCGCTATCCTCATCATTTGTTAGTAACCATCTTACCTCTCCCCGCCCCCACCCAGAGAGAGGAGGACTGACTTGAGGGGCCCCTACATAAATTATATCATTTTAATTCTCAAAGAACTTTATGAATTGGGCAGAAAGGGAACTCGTTATAGTCTCACTTTGCAGATTAGAAAATTGACGCTCCCTGGGGCTAACCAGCAGAGCTGGTAGCGGAGCTGGCACTGGGACCTCTGTCTTTTGGCTCCTGAGGACACTTGGAGGCCGACCTGGTCGTTGGGGAGGGCGCGATACGGACGATTTGCTCACCTATTTGCGCCCCATGCCCGCAGGCTACCATGTGCTTTCCGATGTGGTGGACGTGGAAACGCCTGGCTGCCCCGCCGAGTTCCTCAACATCTACATCCCGCCCGGAGATCCCGTGTTCGACCCCGACCAGCGCGGGGACGTGGTGCTGCCCTTCCAGAGGAGCCGCTGGGACCCAGAGACGGGACGAAGCCCCAGCAACCCCCGGGACCTGGTGAGGCAGGGGAGGCGGCGGGAAGGGGCCGCACCCCAGCCAGGTGGGGCCCGGGCTGCAGGCCTGGAAGGGCCTGGCGGGGAGAGGCGCCCACTCCCCAGCCCCGGACACCCCCTGGGGTCCCGGCCTTCCCCGGCCCGCCGCCGCCCCCACGACCCCGGCTCACCCTCCGCTTGCCCCGCAGACCAACCAGGTGACCGGCTGGCTGGACGGCAGCGCCATCTATGGCTCCTCGCACTCCTGGAACGACGCGCTGCGGAGCTTCTCCGGGGGACAGCTGGCGTCCGGGCCCGACCCCGCCTTCCCCAGAGACTCGCAGAACCCCCTGCTCATGTGGGCGGCGCCCGACCCCGCCACTGGGCAGAGCGGGCCCCGGGGGCTGTACGGTGAGACCGCGAGGGCGAGACGGGGCCGGCTGGGGGTCTTCGAGTGTGGGCTCCCGGGGTCACGCTACCGCTCATCTTCCCCCCTGCGCCCCCACGTCGGATGCAGCCTTCGGGGCCGAGCGAGGGAACCGGGAGCCCTTCCTGCAGGCGCTGGGCCTGCTCTGGTTCCGCTACCACAACCTGTGCGCGCAGAGGCTGGCCCGCCAGCACCCAGACTGGGGGGACGAGGAGCTGTTCCAGCACGCGCGCAAGAGGGTCATCGCCACCTACCAGGTCAGCCGTCCCCGCCCCGCGACGTCCCCCCTTCCGCGTGCAGGTCCACGGGAGACTCCGCTGCCCACGGAGCTCCCCATCCCTGGACAACCTTCAGCCAGAAACCCCTTCCCAGACAGCCGAGGTCTAGGGAAGCTCCTGTAAATGTTAGGGAGGCGCGCGCTGTTTATAGGTGAATTCTGGCTGGTGATGATTATTTATCACCTCCCCACCCCCACTGCCCCAAATGCCCTGGTTCCTTGCGGGGACAGGCCTCACCCCGCTCCTGTTTGAGTCGCTTCTCCCATGACTGCCTCTGCCTGGTCCTTATCTCCACATGGAAGCCGTCCTTGGGCTCAGACCCTCCCAGGCGCCGCCTGGTCCAACTCGCGCCTCCTCTCGCCCCTCTCTGCCCCTCAGAACATCGCTGTGTATGAGTGGCTGCCCAGCTTCCTGCAGAAGACACTCCCGGAGTATACAGGTGAGGGAGCGAGGAGTGGGAGGTCATCTGTGCTGAGAATCCTGAGAGGAAAGAAGACAGGTGTGTGTGATGGGAGGATGGGGAGGCAAGGAACCTATCTCCCTACCATCGCGGTGTTCTTCCTGCAGGATACCGTCCTTTCCTAGACCCCAGCATCTCCCCGGAATTTGTGGTGGCCTCTGAGCAGTTCTTCTCCACCATGGTGCCCCCCGGCGTCTACATGAGGTGAGGGAGGGGCTAGCAGAGAGTGGGCACCACACTGAGAAAGGTGCAGAATGAGCTGCCTTGGAGGCTGGTGCCTTTCACACTCTTTCACAGTTTCACTAGAGAAGGGAAGCAAAATCTGGTGCCCTGGAACAGGGATAAGATGTTTGGGCTTAGTCGGGAAATCTCTCCTAATGGCTGAACTTTGGTTGCTGGGTGTAGGATTTGTCCAGCAGCTGGGTCATCCCCTTACCTCCTCTCCCCACCCTGCCTGGACTAGGAGCACATGCTAACTTCAGTAAACATGCAGTGCCAAATCTCTGTCATGTTCAAGGAAGTTCCTGGGCCCCTGCTTAATCCTAGTGAACCCCAACTGAGTCCCTCAGCACACTCACCCCCATCTTTTATTCTTCCCAGAATTCCCTCACTGCATCCTTTGTTCTCCGTTTCAGAAATGCCAGCTGTCATTTCCGGAAGGTCCTGAACAAGGGTTTTCAAAACTCCCAGGCTCTTAGGGTCTGCAACAACTACTGGATTCGGGAGGTCAGACTGGGGTCAGGGTCAGGGGAAGATGGGTCAAGGTCAGTCTCTTCAAACAGGCTGGGAAAAGCAACAATCCCACTTCTTGGGTGTTGTTGCCCCAGGTTCCTGGGAGATGAAGGGTAGAGGAAATTATCCAGGGACAACAGCTCAAGAGAGTCTGGGACTGGCCAAGAGCCCTTTATCCTGGGGTGCTAAAGTGGTCCAGGCTGAGAGAGACTAAGCTTTGGGTAGGGGCCGGAGAGCCTATCCTGAGTGTGTTGTTTGCTTCTAGAACCCCAATCTGAACAGTACCCAGGAGGTGAACGAGCTGCTGCTGGGAATGGCCTCCCAGATTTCGGAGCTGGAGGACAGGATAGTGGTGGAAGATCTGAGGGGTGAGCTCAGAGCTAGAAGGGGTGGATGGTAAGGGGCCAGGAAGCCTGAGGATCCCTCTGGGTTCATCAGCAGGTTGACCTAGGGCACCCACGATGCAGGAACACAGACACAAACACAGACTTCAAGTAGCCATAAGAAAAAAATGAACTTTCAACTTTTTTTTTTTTTTTTGCTTAATTTTACAGTTTTGTATTGCTTTTATTTTAAATTAGCTATGTCTGAGTATTGGGAAGGGGTGATATCACAGTCTCTTTGGTGCTTACTTAGGTCTCTAAAGGTTTTTGTTCAGGTCTGTCTTGAAGTTAGGGAGGTACAGGACAGGGAATTTACTGCTTGGTGACTAGAATAGCCTTGAGTCTTAGAGGAAGGGTCTTATTGGAAAAACTGGCCCTGATCACACATGGTGACATTGGCCTTGCAGCAAGGCAAGGTCAGCATGGGCACAGATCTCATGTGGATCGCTGGGGGTAGTGGAGAGGGAAGAACCCTAGTGCCAACAGTTGGATACAAGGCTGCAGGGCAAGAAATCGTGGAGAGGACAAAGCTCATAGTCTGGTCTTCTCTCCCCTTCAGATTACTGGCCTGGCCCTGGCAAATTCTCCCGTACAGACTATGTGGCCAGCAGCATCCAACGTGGCCGAGATATGGGACTGCCCAGCTACAGCCAGGCCCTGCTGGCCTGGGGGCTGGACATCCCAAAGAACTGGAGTGATCTCAACCCTAATGTGGACCCCCAGGTCAGGAATAGTAATGATAATACTGGTAGCTAAAGCTTTCCTACAGTAATACTCTTCCAAACCCTTAACATATGTTGACTCGTTTAATCTATATAATAATGTCATAAGGTATATGTAATCATCGTCCTCATTTTACTGATGACATAGTTGGTAAATTGTAGAGGCAGGACTTAAATTCAGCCATCTGATTCCAGAGTATATTCCCAACCACTGCATTGTACCATTCCTGCAGGGTGGCTCCTGGGTTGGGTACCATTGTCCTATTGTTTCAGGGTCCCACACCAAGGGCTGGGTGCCCCTGAAGCTGCTAATCATTGAGATCAGGCAGGCTGAGTAGTGATGGTCACATGATATGGTCCTCGGGCACCTGACCATGGTCTCACTGTGGGTAGAGACACACTGAACCTTCCACCAGACTTGCCCTGCCTGAGGGAGCTTACCTAAAAGGAAATCAGGCCTGGGCAGCAAGCCAGGCAGCTACTGGGGTCCTGTGTCTGAGGGAGGGGGCAGCAGTGGCTGCCCTCCCCAACAAAAGACACTGCATCACTCACCCCTATCTCCTGTGATGCTCCAGGTGCTGGAGGCCACAGCTGCCCTGTACAACCAGGACCTATCCAAGCTAGAGCTGCTCCCTGGGGGGCTCCTGGAGAGCCATGGGGACCCCGGACCCCTGTTCAGCACCATTGTCCTCGACCAGTTTGCACGGCTGCGGGATGGTGACCGCTACTGGTTTGAGAACACCAGGAATGGGTAAGGCTTGCCTGGGCCTCCACCTCAGACTCCTCCCTGGCCTGGGCCCCAAACCCTCTGCTTGGCCTTAGACAGCCTCTATGAGCCCTTGATTCCCAGTAACCACCCACTTCCCAACTTCCCAAACCTCTAGGCCTTTTTTTTTTTTTTTTTTTTTTTTCTTTTTTGAGACTAAGTCTAGCTCTGTCACCCAGGCTGGAGTGCAGTGGTGCAATCTTGGCTCAATGCAACCTCCATCTCCCAGGTTCAAGCAATTCTCCTGCCTCAGTCTCCTGAGTAGGTGGGATTACTCTGCTTTACTGTACTGCACCACCATGCCCAGCTAATTTTTTTTTTGTATGTGTGTATTTTTAGTAGAGACAGGGTTTCACCATGTTGAGCAGGCTGGTCTCTAACTCCTGACCTTAAGTGATCCACCCGCCTTGGCCTCCCAAAGTGTTGGGATTACAAGTGTGAGCCACCTCACCTGGCTCCTCCTTTTCTCACTGGGTCCTTGGGCCTGGGGTTGCTGGAGGCCTGCATCCCCTTTCCATCCCAGTGACTTCTACTTCCTTCATCTTAGGCTGTTCTCCAAGAAGGAGATTGAAGAAATCCGAAATACCACCCTGCGGGATGTGCTGGTTGCTGTTATCAACGTTGACCCCAGTGCTCTGCAGCCCAGTGTCTTTGTCTGGCATAAAGGTGAGTGTCCTGGGAGAACACAAGTGAGTGACAGTGGCCAGAGAAGGATCAAGAATGAAGGTGTGGGGGAATCACTTAGTGCTGACCAGGGAGCCAGGCACCTTCTGTGTTGGGCTGGGAGGCCTGCATTAGGCTGGGACCTCAACTGGCACACAAGCTGCACCCTACAGTTGAGAAGGGGTGGATGGGGTAGATGCCAAGAGATGGGATGTGGATGGCAACTTTTCGAGGGAGACAGTTTCAGGGAGGTAGGCCTGGGGAGGACAGATGATATCTTGGTCCTTGGTAAGATAGAGGGGAAAGAGGTCTGGCCAAGTTGCGGGATCCTCAGACTTTGAGGTCTTCTGTGCCCTCTCCCTCAGGTGCACCCTGCCCTCAGCCTAAACAGCTCACAACTGACAGCTTGCCCCAGTGTGCACCGCTGACCGTGCTTGACTTCTTTGAGGGCAGCATTCCTGGTTTTGCCATCACCATCGTGGCTCTCTGCTGCCTTCCCTTAGGTGAGCTCTTATGCAGTCTCCCCGCAGACTGGCCATGCCCCTCATTTCCTGCTGGCCTGAGGGGGTGGCTATTTGATACAGTTTGAGACCAGGCTCAAGGAACCTTTGGAAGGGAGGGGCGGTGGTGGAAGCCTCAGGGAAGTTCTAGGTGAGGCTCCCTCCTCACTGGCTCCTTCCGATCCCCTTCAGTGAGTCTGATTCTCTCTGGAGTGGTGGCCTATTTCCGGGGCCGAGAACGCAAGAAGCTACAAAAGAAAGGCAAAGAGAGCATGAAGAAGGAAGCAGCCAAAGATGGAGTGCCAGGTGAGAAGGGACCAGGCAGAGGAGAGGGGAGGGAAGAGGGAAAGGGAGGGGGGAGAGGGAGGAGTCTGGGAGAGAGAAGCAAGTTCCAGAGTGGGAGGAAAGCCAGGCTTTAGGGTGCCTGCTCAGACTCCAGTGGATGAAGGCGGGGACCTGGGGACATCTGCTGAACTACCTGGCCCAATCATCCTGTCCCCAGCGATGGAGTGGCTAGGCCCCAAGGAAAGGAGCTGTCCCATCATCATCCAGCTGCTGCCAGACAGGTGTCTGCAGGTCCTAAACAGGCGTCTCACTGTGCTCCGCCTGGTCCAGCTGCAGCCTCTGCAGCAGGTCAACCTCATCGTGTCCAGCAACCGAGGGTGCCGCAGCCTGCTGCTCAAGATCCCCAAGGAGTATGACCTGGTATGGCTAGTCCTCCCTGTGTGGGCTGCCCTCACACGACTCCACTCGCATAAGTGAGGCCTCTTAGGCCCCCCATCCTCAGTTACAGAGCTCACCTATGACAGCTGCTGCTGGGGAGAGGGGCTCCTTTCAGAGGCCTCCAGAGTCAATCTGACCCCCTTTGGCCACACACCTGGCCCCGGCCTGGATGCATGGCAGGAGCTTTTCTCCCCTCCTCTCAACCCAAGATCCTTTATGGGGAGGCGGAAGTAGAAGCTCCAGGAAGCTCCCTGCGTCAGTGCCGCCTTCCTCCTACCCAGGTGCTGCTGTTTAGTTCTGAAGAGGAACGGGGAGCCTTTGTGCAGCAACTACAGGACTTCTGTGTGCGCTGGGCTCTGGGCCTCCATGTGGCTGAAATGAGTGAGAAGGAACTATTTAGGAAGGCTGTGACCAAGCAGCAGCGGGAACGCATCCTGGAGATCTTCTTCAGACACCTTTTTGCTCAGGTGCCATGACCTTTGCCTTTTGGAGATGGGCCCAGTCCCAGGAATGGAGGAAACCTGGGCTGGATAGAACCCCCTGTGGGTGAACTAAGCTTCTGCTCTATGGCCTGGAGACAGATAGGCTTGTTTGAGTCCTGGCATTGCCACTTTACTTACCTGTGTGACCTTAGGCAAGTCACATTATCACTGTTCTGTATCTGTTTCCTCATCTATAAAACAGTGATGAAAACTGTGTCCATCTCATTGCACTGTTGTGAGGATTCAGTGAGATTGTCTACATGAGTGGTCCTCAGAGGTTGGCCCCTGGAGCCAATCATCAGCCTCACCTGGGAACGTGTTCAGTCTTACCTACCCAGTCAGATTGAATCAGGAACTCTGTGGGTGGGGCCTGGCAATCTGTGTTTTAACAAGCTCTCCAAATGATTCAGATATACTCTAATGTTTGAAAAACACTGTTTTATGTACAGTGCTTATTAGCCCAAGTGGTAGGTACATTGTAGGCATTTAAAATGGTTGTGGCCGGGCACGGTGGCTCATGTCTGTAATCTCAGCACTTTGGGAGGCCAAGGTGGGTGGCTCACCTAAGGTCAGGAGTTCGGGACTAGCCTGGCCAACATGGTAAAACCCCGTCTCTATTAAAAATACAAAAATTAGCTGGGCGTGGTGGTGGACACCTGTAATCCCAGCTACTTGGGAGGCTGAGGCAGGAGAATCGCTTGAACCCGGGCGGCAAAGGTTGCAGTGAGCCAAGATCACACCACTGCACTCCAGCCTGGGTGACATCGAGACTCCATCTCAGAAAAAAAAATGGTTGTTACATGTGACTTTTAAACATTTTGCATAATGGGCAGAGACCAAATCATAGGCATGTGGCAGCCTTATCTGAATTGGCACCACCCCAGCCCCTTCCCACCTATCTACCATGTCTCATCTTCTGTCCCCAGCATAGGCTCTCACTTTTCGTTGCCCTCAGCTTTGCCTTTCCCCTTCCCTACCCCAGCACCATCCCCCACTGTATGAAGCTCCTGGTTCTTGGGCCCAGGGAGAAATGGGCAGGCTGCTAGAGATTTGATTCCCCCATCTCTAGGAGAACAGAGGCCCCACTCAGTATATCTAAGGATCAGGAGAACCACTAGGGTTCAGCCTTTCTGATTTGGACTTTCGGGAGATGTGAAGGGTCACTGAGCTGCTTCCAGCACAGGCTTCACCTCCTTCTCTCCCTCCCTCTGCTGCTGCCCAAGTGCAGGTGCTGGACATCAACCAGGCCGATGCGGGGACCCTGCCCCTGGACTCCTCCCAGAAGGTGCGGGAGGCCCTGACCTGCGAGCTGAGCAGGGCTGAGTTTGCCGAGTCCCTGGGCCTCAAGCCCCAGGACATGTTTGTGGAGTCCATGTTCTCTCTGGCTGACAAGGATGGCAATGGCTACCTGTCCTTCCGGGAGTTCCTGGACATCCTGGTGGTCTTCATGAAAGGTAGGGGGCTGGGAGGTGGTAGGCTATCCAAGGACCCAGGGTCTTTCAGCAAGGAGATGACCTGCATCCCCTTTTCTCATCCCAGGCTCCCCGGAGGATAAGTCCCGTCTGATGTTTACCATGTATGACCTGGATGAGAATGGCTTCCTCTCCAAGGACGAATTCTTCACCATGATGCGGTATGGGGTGTGCCTTTCTAATCCTGAGACTTCCTGGGTGTTTCAAACAGGAAAACAGGTCGAGTCAGAGGAGGGCTAGCAAAGAGGTTATGTGGTCATCTGTGCTGAGGAGTGGCCTAGACACTACATCCTAAACTCTCAGAGTATCCACCTTCAAAAGTTTACCTGACTGGCTCCAGCCTCTGGGAGAGTCTCTGTTTGCACTGTCGACACCAGCCAGAAAAGTCTCCCTGGTTAAAAAAACAAAAACCCAACACCAATATGGCCAACAACAAAAATCCACAAATCCCTTTTGGATGCCCTTGGATCTTTGTAAACTGCTTTACAGCGTGCCTAACACTCTGCTTTCCCCAGTGAAATGGTGAATGGATGATGTTGGTCGCTGTTCCAATATTCATCACCATGATAGGAAGAGAAACGTGGACGGCCTCTATATTTCAACCATTCTTCCTGCATCTTAAGCCATTTCTGGTTTTGGTGTGCTGACAAAAAAAAGCAGCTTTGTGTTTCTCATTCCTGAAGACAATGAATGCGTCAGTAACACAGTTCCCCTCCGTGCCGTAAGGGCAGGGTTTGTTCCCTGTTGAATCCAGCTTCTCCACATTGTGATTGGCACAGGGCAGGCATTTCATGCATAACTAACTAAGACAAAATGACATAAGTGAGCAAATGAATACAAAGAATAGATATAACAGCCCCCGTTATTTTAATTTGTCTATCCCTTTAAGCTTCTCCATTGTGTTAAGCATTCCCCTTAACCACTATATCCCTCATATAGTTCAGATACCCCAACCTGACAAGGGCTTCTGAAAGGGGAAAGCTATTGTAGTCTGTATGGTACTGGGTTGTCATTGCAGGCCCAGCCCCAAGTGGGGCTCTAGGGAATCTAGGAGAGGGTCCTGGCCTCCAAGAGCTGAGTTCCCACCTTCTTTGTTTGTTTGGGACAGAGTCACTCTGTCACCCAGGCTGGAGTCGTGGCATAATCTTCAGCTCCCTGCAACCTCCACCTCCTGGGTTCAAGCAATTCTCCCGCTTCAGCCTCCCAAGTAGGTGGGATTACAGGTGTGAGCTACCATGTCTAGCTAGTTTTTGTATTTTTAGTAGAGATGGGGTTTCACCGTGTTGGCCAGGCTGGTCTCAAACTCCTGACCTCAGGTGATCTGTCCACCTCAGCCTCCCAAAGTACTGGGATTATAGGCATGAGCCACTGCACCCAGTGAGTTCCCACCTTCTTGTCCTGTAACTCAGTGTGTATCTTGCTTACTCCCAGTGGGACGATGTTTTTAAGGCCGTGGCTCTGCTTGCTGTGCCACACAGGCTCAGCATGCTGCTGGACTTACACAAACGTGCATAGTCTGTCTGTTTCTGTCCCAAAGCACAACCTATGAACAGACCTTGGCTATTGCAGGTGCCACTGTGGGTGCTGTCAGGTTGGGCATGGAGATGCTCCCTCCTGTGCCCTGGGGTGTTGACACAAGGAAGCAGCAGCATTGCAGTTAGGTCTCCTCCCCAGCACCCTGCTACCCCCACTGTACTATGAAAGGGGGAGCCCAGGGGTTGTGTGGGAGGTGTCACCAGAAGGGAGTGGGCAGAGAGCCTGCCATGGGAGAGGGCAATGCACATATCCTGCACAGAGGGCCTGACATAACCCTGCACTCTAGTGGAGTCTCATCCCAGTTGTAGATGCCCCGTTTGAGGTTTGAGAGCTGCTTTCTCCAATTGATCAAGGTCACTTTCAATTCTGTTCTGCCTTTTGAGTCCATGGCCACTCCACCCAGCTTAGTGTCAGCTGTAGGCTGGATGATCGCCTTCTCAGTGCCATTTCCCGGGTCATGGTAACCACATTAGATAATCCAGGGCCTGCCCCACCCTGCACCTACCGGAGCCTGAGCTTGATAGGTGACAGGCCGCCGTGTCTCTGGTCCTCCCGCAGGTCCTTCATCGAGATCTCCAACAACTGCCTGTCCAAGGCCCAGCTGGCTGAGGTGGTGGAGTCCATGTTCCGGGAGTCAGGCTTCCAGGACAAGGAGGAGCTGACATGGGAGGATTTTCACTTCATGCTGCGGGACCATGACAGCGAGCTCCGCTTCACACAGCTCTGTGTTAAAGGTGGAGGTGGAGGTGGTAAGTGTGTGAGGAATGGTTGCAGTCAGGGACGGGGGGTGTGTCTTCAAAATGAGAGTGCCCGGCGGGCAGGACCTGAGTCCTTGGAACCTAGTACAGAACTAAGCACATGTAATTGGGATGACACATACTGGTGTGCAAGTTGTCTACTGCACAAGGTTGCTCACTGAGGTCAAGGAGCTGGTTGAAATCTACCCTACACACTGTTCAAAGCCATGGGCACTGGTCTAGGATATATCTGGCCAGAGGAAGAGGCACTGTTTCTTTTACACAAAGGACCTACAGGGTTGCATCCATCTAAGAGGACCTTCCTTGCACAAAGTTGCCACATTGTTTGCCCTGTGTACAGTGAGCGCTTAGTGTGGGGAAGGAGGGAAACAGGGCTGAAGTCAGAGATCTGGACATGACTTTCCCAGGAGGGAGGAGGGCACAGTCTCTCATCCTACCCCATTGCCCTTGTGGGGAAGCCAGGCCTGCCTCTTGTTCTCTTCTCTAGGTATTAGAGACATCTTTAAACAAAACATCAGCTATCGAGTCTCATTCATCACTCGGACACCTGGGAAATGGTGAGCAGGAATGGGGCTCTGGCAGGTTGTCCTGGCTGATCCCCTGCAGAGAAATGAAGGGAGTGGGATTGGCTGATCAACCCCAGGCAAATCAGGCATATGCCCTCTGACAGTAGCTCTTGGTGCATGTTCAGCCATAGCACAAAAATTCCAGCTGCCTCTGTCACCTTATGCTGCTCAGATGCCTGGCTCTCTCCCTGCCACTCTAGGCCAGAATTAGTGTACAAAACAAATCAGATCCTATTAGTTCATTTTGCACCTCGCCCCCTGCTTGGTCCCAGGAGCCACTCCCTACCTCTACGTCATGCTCTGATCTGGCAGTTCTTCTCCTGGCTGCAAAGACAAGGGGAGAACAGCCCCATTTCTTTTTCTCAGCTCCCACCCCCAGGGACTGGGACCCCCTGCCTCAGAAGCCCCAGAGCTGGGAGGCCCTGTGTTGAAGAAGAGGTTTGGCAAAAAGTGAGTGTTTCCCAAAACCCTGGGCTCAAAGGGACATGGAGAGAAGTCTCAGAGTCCCTAGGCCCTGGCCATACATCCTTGACATATAAGGGACCGTCTTGAGTCTCATTTTGTTCCTGACCTGACTGAGGGGCTATAGTGTTGAATGACTTTTCATCCTCTTCCAACCTCTGCACCCTATTCTTCAGGCAAGGGTCTCTCCTGGCTCCTGTCTGCTTTGGGCACAGCCTTGAGGCCTGTGCTGGGATCAGGAAGAGGCAAGGATGGAACAGACAGGGGGAGGGGGAATGGCAGGGAGACAGGGAGTGGGTTGATGGAGCACAGATGAAAGTAAAGTGTGGGAGGACTGAGAAGCCCCTAGATTGCTTTTTTCCTTTCATCTGTGGTGGCCCATCCTGATGCCTGCCGGATTCCCCAGGTCACCTTTCATGGGGTGGCATTAAAGGAAGGCCAGAGGGCCCTTACCACACTGCTGTCTTCCTCCCCTTGATATAGGGCAGTGGTGCCCTCTCCCCAGCTGTACACAGAGGCGCTGCAAGAGAAGACGCAGCGAGGCCTCCTAGCCCAAAAGCTGCAGCAGTACAAGCGCTTCGTGGAGAACTACCGGAGGCACATCGTGTGTGTCACAATCTTCTCGGCCATCTGTGTTGGCCTGTTTGCAGAGCGTGCTTACTGTAAGAGTTCCAGGCTGTGGGCAGTGGGCAGGGAGCAGGCTCCGACCCTTGGAGAGGAGTGGCGAGCCCTCTGATCCTCAGTGTCTGCATGGGAGAGCCCAGGGCTCAGGACTCTGGCCTCTTGTGCCAAGCTGATCTAACCCCACTCTGCCTCCAGACTATGCCTTTGCCTCGCCACCCTCGGACATTGCACAGACCACCTTTGTGGGCATCATCCTGTCACGGGGCACAGCGGCCAGCGTCTCCTTCATGTTCTCTTATATCCTGCTCACCATGTGCCGCAACCTCATCACCTTCTTGCGAGAAACCTTCCTCAACCGCTACGTGCCCTTCGACGCCGCTGTGGACTTCCACCGCTGGATCGCCATGGCTGCTGTTGTCCTGGCCAGTACGTGGCTCCCAGGCTTCCTCCTCTTTGCTGTAGCACCCTGGGTCCAGCTGGGGGAAACTGAGGAGATAGAACTCTATGCCTCCATCCCTCCTCCCATGTCTCCTCCCTCCCTCGGGCTTGGAGGTAGAGTCTGTCCTTGTTGTCATCTCTAACAGGGTCTGTTTCTTTCAGTTTTGCACAGTGCTGGCCACGTGGTCAATGTCTATATCTTCTCAGTCAGTCCCCTGAGCCTGCTGGCCTGCGTATTCCCCAACGTCTTTGTGAATGATGGGTCAGTTCTGGGGAAGGTTTCTCCTGGGACTCCTAGGGTGGGCCTAAGGGTATAATAGAAAAATAAATAGGCAGGGCGCAGTGGCTCACACCTGTGAGCCCAACACTCTGGGAGGGCTGAGGCAGGAAGATCACTTGAGGCCAGGAGTTCCAGACCAGCTTGGGCAACAAAGTGAGACTCCATCTCTACAAAAAGTAAAAAGATTAGTGGCACATGGTGGTGCATATCTGTAGTCCCAGCTACTCAAGAGGATTGCTTGAACCCAGGAGTTTGAGGTTGCGATGAGCCATGATCAGCACCACTGCATTCCAGCCTGGGCAACAGAGCAAGACACTCAGAAAAAAGAAAGGAAAAGAAAGAAAAAAGAAATAGACAGCCTTAGACACTCAGCAAGAAGCTCAGTGCTAAGCTAGTCACCCCGAGGGAAGCTGAACAGTAAACTTCTTGCCCTCAGGAAGGAATTTGGCTGTGATTGGCCAGGAAAGGTGTCGGGGAGATAAACTCAGAGACTCTTTCCCATGTGTACCTGACACAGAGTTTGCCATCTCTGCCTTCCATTCATTCACTGGGCAGACATTTATGGAGCATGTCCCATGTGTTCACCCAGATGCCAGAGTAGGGATATCAAGATACATGCAGTCATTCAGCAGCTGCTTACTGAGATTTGCTGTGTGTCTTGTATGTTCTAAGCCTAGGGATAGAGCAGGGAATGAAACAAAAATCCCTGCCCTCATAGAGCTTACAGAATAATGAACCAGGGACTCAAGGAAGCAGGAGTCAACCATAGTAAGAGAGTTCAGGATAACACAGGAGGAAAAATTGCTGAGTACAGAGGGTGGAACCATGGAAGGCTGGGTGCCAAGTTCCTTGGAGGGATCCCTGACCATCTGGGTGGAGGCCCCACACCCTCAGCAGTCAGGGCCAGCAGGAAAGGAGTCATGATGTGGTGTGACGGCGCTGGAGCCCCTCCTGCCCCCGCCAGAGGCTCAAGGTGCCTTTGTCCTCCAGGTCCAAGCTTCCCCAGAAGTTCTACTGGTGGTTCTTCCAGACTGTCCCAGGTAGGAAATATGGGATCCGGAGGTTCTGTCTGAGAACTTCTGCTTTTGTCTCCAACTCTCTGTGAATATTCACTTGTCTGTAGTGGCCATAGGGTCTCTTTCTAGCCTTCAAGACAAGCCACAGCTCCAATCCCTCTGGACAGGCTTTTCCGGGGGCCCCGGAAGGATGGGAGAGGAGGGAGGGTGGGATAGGGGAATGTGCTGTTGTTTCTTCAGCCCAAGTTGAAGTCCTGAGACTACTCACTGGCCCTGTCCTCCTGCCGCCAGGTATGACCGGGGTGCTCCTGCTGGTGGTCCTGGCCATCATGTACGTCTTTGCCTCTCACCACTTCCGCCGCCGCAGCTTCCGGGGCTTCTGGCTGACCCACCACCTCTACGTCCTGCTCTATGCCCTGGTGAGTGACTTCTCTGGGCCAGGCCATGGAGCAGGGCCCTCAGGATGGGGCGGGAAGGTGAAGGAGGAAGAAGGGAGAATTAGATCCAATATCTCAGAATGAGACCTTGAGATTTAAGACCCAAGATCTCAGCCTAGTGCCTGGGCAAGAGGGGGTGCCAGGCAGGGGCCTGGCTGGGCCTGAGCTGTACTAACTGGCCATGTCTCCAGCTCATCATCCACGGCAGCTATGCGCTGATCCAGCTGCCCCGTTTCCACATCTACTTCCTGGTCCCGGCAATCATCTATGGGGGCGACAAACTGGTGAGCCTGAGCCGGAAAAAGGTGGAGATCAGTGTGGTGAAGGCGGAGCTGCTGCCCTCAGGTACTAGGACCGACCTGACCTGGGTTGGGAGCGACAGAGGCCAAATCTTCAGACATGGAGAGACAGCTCACCATGCCTCCTGACCCCAGCACTGCCTCTGACCCTGTCTCCCAAAAAAATCCCCTCTCGGGGGTTCCTGAAGATTTCCTGATAGAAGCAGGCCCAGGGAGGGTTGTGCTTAACTCCCAGGAGACATGCAGACAGTGGGAAGTGACCCTGAGAAGAGGTGGCTGCAAGTGCATACAGAGGGGTTTGAGGATGGGAAAGGCCCCCACGTGTGGCCTGGGTGCCGAGGAAGTGCAGGGCAAGAAGCCATCTATGCCTGTCCCATTCCTTCTCTCAGAGACAGGCAAATGCCCAGATTGCCAGTCTGTTGCTGAGAGTCCATGTTGGCCAAAGTCGGAATTGGTATCATCACAGAGAGTGGCAAAAATGATTTTATGTATTACAGGACTGTCTTACCTTCAGGACCCACATTGTAAAAAAATTAATCTCATTGCAATGTTATTTCGATTGAGATTACTCAAGGACAAAATCTCAGAGTGGCATCAGTATGCCTTTCTACTCTCTAGCGCTTGCAAATCTCCTTTCACAACAGAAAGATCAGGCCTGAGGCTCAGCTGTGGTCAGATAACAAACAGTATCCAGCTAAAATTTGGTAACAAAATATGTAATTTTCTACTTAGAACACATGATACTGGTTTTCCACTTACCTTAATGATAAAGTTCCCTTCCAAGACTAATTGAATTGGAAAAGTTAGTCAGTTCAAAGAAAAACATCAGATAAATGATAGTGCAGGAGGCGTGTAGAAAGGTAACCCACAAATGGAAGTCTGGTGGCCACTGAGATGGTCCCTGGTGAGCCTGAGTTCTTTCTAGCCTGCAGGTTGGTATTCAAGGCAGTGGTATGAGGCCTGGGCCATTCATAGGAAGAGGAATAGAGAGGGGGAGAGGGGCTGGAACAGGGGAACAGAGAAACCCAGATTTTGCGTTACCTGGGAAACAGAGAAGGGGACCCTCCTACTCCTAGCCCCGGGAGCCCCACTTGCTCAGACCATGTGACTACTCCGCAGGCCTCAGGAGTGTGGAGAGGACAGGTGCCTGTCAGTCCTCTGGTACCAGGAGCAGGCCTTCTGATCTATGTTTTTCCCTTCCTGTGACCTCCAGGAGTGACCTACCTGCAGTTCCAGCGGCCCCAGGGCTTTGAGTACAAGTCAGGGCAGTGGGTGCGGATTGCCTGCCTGGCTCTGGGGACCACCGAGTACCACCCCTTCACACTGACCTCTGCGCCCCATGAGGACACGCTCAGCCTGCACATCCGGGCAGTGGGGCCCTGGACCACTCGCCTCAGGGAGATCTACTCCCCACCAAGGGGCAGTGGCTTTCCTGGATTCCCGAAGGTGCCCGTCACTGGAAACCCTGCTTTGGGGCCTCTAGCATTGGCAGAGGGTCTCTACCCTCCCCTATCCTGAGACTAGAATCTCCAGCCATCCCAGGGCCAGCCTGGGAGAGGAAGAGGACTGGGGTGCCACATAAAATACTATGATTTTCTGTATCCTCCCTCTGCCTGTGTCACCATTTCTGGCATCAGAGCTGGGGCAGGGCTCATCTCATCTCATCTCCCCTTTCTCTTGGCAGCTGTACCTTGATGGACCATTTGGAGAGGGACACCAGGAGTGGCATAAATTTGAGGTGTCAGTGTTGGTGGGAGGGGGCATTGGGGTCACCCCCTTTGCCTCCATCCTCAAAGACCTGGTCTTCAAGTCATCCTTGGGCAGCCAAATGCTTTGTAAAAAGGTGAGCAGCCCTCCCTCATTTGCCAAATGGGGAACAGGTGGCCAAATTGTGTCCCCACATCACAGTGATTGACCATGACAGAAAGCTCCTGACTCCAGGCAGTGAGTTGAAAGGGGTCATTCTTACCCCAGTGGTTGAGATGCCAAACTTAGAGGGAGGTTGGAGGTGTAGCCAGAAGGGCCTCTGCTGGGACCTGTCAGTTGGAAGCCTGGGATCAGGCTGGTGGGTCCTGCCACAGCTTTGGTGTCTGCAGGTGGTCAGTCTGGGGCTTCTCAGCCTCCCAGGTGAAGGGACCTGGGATCTATGGAGGCTGAGCTGAGCTGGGTCCTGAGCTCCAGCCATGTGTCCCCAGATCTACTTCATCTGGGTGACAAGGACCCAGCGTCAGTTTGAGTGGCTGGCTGACATCATCAGAGAGGTGGAGGAGAACGACCACCAGGACCTGGTGTCTGTGCACATCTACATCACCCAGCTGGCTGAGAAGTTCGACCTCAGGACCACCATGCTGGTATGTCAGGGCCCGCCAGGCAGGGCAGCTTGGCAGGCAGATGGATTGGCAGCGTGAGGCCGGTGGCCAGGCAGGTGGTGGACAACCAGGCTGAGCTGCAGGAGGCACAGAGCTGGTGGCCCCAACCCTCAGCCTCCAGCTCCCTCCCCTCCCCAGCCTCTGTCTCCTGGGCTATGTGGGCTGGCTCAGGCTGAGTGCTGGCCCTGATTGGTCTGACTTGCCCCTGTGCCCCCAGTACATCTGTGAGCGGCACTTCCAGAAGGTGCTGAACCGGAGTCTCTTCACGGGCCTGCGCTCTGTCACCCACTTTGGCCGCCCCCCCTTCGAGCCTTTCTTCAACTCCCTGCAGGAGGTCCACCCCCAGGTCAGTCCCGCTCCTTCCCAGCATGCTACTCTGACCTTCCCTGCTGGGACATTCTGGCCCGGAAGCACCCTGCTGCTCTGTTCTGAGCAGAGAACTTTTCCCCCCAGGCTGGCCCTAAGATGGGGTCAAGTGTGGAAGAAGGACTTCAACCCCCTCCACCTCAAGCCTCCTTCTCAGGGCCTGGGCTTGAAGCTCTGGTCATTCCAGCCAGGCTCAGGAATGACCAGGGCTTCAAGTAAGGAGAGTGAGCACCTCCAGGCTGCAAGCCCCCCTCTCTCTCCAATCCCCTGACAGGTGCGCAAGGTTGGGGTGTTCAGCTGTGGCCCTCCAGGAATGACTAAGAATGTAGAGAAGGCCTGTCAGCTCGTCAACAGGCAGGACCGAGCCCACTTCATGCACCACTACGAGAACTTCTGAGCCCACACTCCCCAGCTGCTGCTTTCAGTCTCTTGCCTTCTCTTCTGTGCACCTAAGTTGCCTAGCCCTGCTGGCAACCTCTCCATCAGAATCCACCTTGAGCCTCAGCTGGAGGGCTGCAGAGCCCCTCCCTTATCACCCCGTCTGTCCCATGCATGAGAAGATGGAGAAGACCACTCCCTACCCCAGCTCAAGCCATGGCACCATGACAGGTTCTGAGCAAAGTGGGGAGGGGACAGTCCCTGCTTGTGACAAGTGTGCAGGTGAAGAGGTACAATAGTGCTTGTCTCCAGTAGCTCCCCGCATCTGATTGACTTCCACAAAATCGATGCATGCATTGGTATTTTGTTGACTCGACATTTGAAGGAGGAGGAGGCTGGGATACTCTGGCTGAGATTCCCCTCAGAGCCCAGTGCAGAAGCCATGGTGCCCAGAACCTGGACAGCCTGACTGCCTCAACTCTGTCTCCAGATCTTTTCCCTCCAGCTCCAAAAGGAGCAGCCCTACTTCTCCCCCTTCCCACTCTCAAAGGGTCAGCAACCTTGAGGAGGGTACCAGGAAACAAAGATGCCACCCCAGCCCTGATATCCCTGACGTCACCAGTGATACCCACTGCCCTAGTCCCTGGGCAGGCCCCTCTCTGTGTCTACCGGAGTGGTCCCTGGGCTCTGGGGCTGAGGGAGTCCAGCCTCTCTGTTAGATGTTCAGAACTCACTCTCAGTTCCCCTCTTCCACAGCAGATGGGTGACCAGCTGTCCTAGTTTGCCCAGGACTCTGCCCAGTTTTAGCACTGAAAGTCTTTTGCCCCAGGAAACCCCATCAGTCCCAGGCAGATAGGGACCTTATACAAGAGCCACTCTGAAACATCCCCTCTGTACTTAGCTCTTTAAGGCCTTTTCTTTTCCTTCTTCATCTGACTGTTTCCTAAAAAGCTGAGCTGTAAAATATTTTACATTGAGGTATAATAAGTGACCATGTACATGTTTTACCACCACCCAGGCCAAGAATAGAACATTTCAACATTTCAACGTTTCCATCACCCCAGAAACTTCACTGTACCCCCATCCACTTAGTCACCCCTAACTCCTAGAAGCAACCACTGATGTGATTTCTACCAAATTCAGTTTTGGTCATATTGAATGTACTGTTTTGAGACTGGCCTCTTTCATTCACCGTAACGCCTTTGTAATTCATCCACGCTGTTGTGTGTATCAGCAGTTTGCTCCTTTTCATTGCTGAGTAGTATTCCATTGTAAAGATATACCACAGTTTGTTTCTTCCTCTGTTGATGGACACTTGGTTGTTTTGGATTTTGAATGATTATGAATAAAAATGCTGTGAGTGTTCTTTTTGTGTACCCATCTGTTGGTGGCCATAGTGCACTCATTTTTCTTGAGTAGAATGACCCAGCATCTATGAGTAGAATTGCTGGGCCATACAGTTCTCCAGCCAGTTGGACCTGTGGAGGGACAGCTTCAGACCAGATTCATCTTCTCATTGGCCCCACCCTACCTCTTCAGCCAGGCCAAATGCCTCTAGTTCCCAACCCCCTATGTTGAAGGTATCTCTGTGACAAGGCTGGAAGAGCACCAATCAGGAGTCAAGAGACCTGGATTCTAGGGTCCACTTTACCTGTAAAGAGCTACAGAGGGAAATCCCTTAACTCTTCTGGGCCTCTTCCTCATGTATTCAAATGTCTGTGACAGTACTGGGAAGTCAGATAGCAATATTGGCCCAGACAAGTATACAGATGAGAAAAGGCAGGAGCCTGTGTTCTACAACTGCCTGATGATTATGAGTTCACCTATTCATCAACAGCACAATTCCTGCAGCCCTCCAGCCTTCCTTCCCTTACCAAATGTACAACCAGTCAGTAATCCTGAATTCCAGCCCTCCAGTCTCAGCCTTAGCTTTATCCCCAAATCTGACCCTGCAGTTCCTCCCTATGCCTTTGTAAAAACTGCACAAAATATTTATTCATCCCATCCTAATTCGCCCATCCTTGCTAGACTGGAGAATGGCATTAATATGGCTGTCATGATTATCCATGACACTCTCTCCTTAGTCCTGACTTCCCTAAGTCAGGGAAGGGCCTGAGTGGGGTCTCCCAAAGACTTGTGATCACTGAAGAGGTATCCCCAAGCAACTCTTGCCCAAATCCCAGGCAATGCCAAGTGTATGTCCAGCTGGACAGAGGGACATGCTGTCATTATCTTGAGTCACTTCAGATGGCACTCAGCCTGCCTGGCCTTGGTCCTGACTCCACACCCCAGTCGGGCTCTAGATGTCACCCCTAAGCATGTATTCATGTGACCTGGCTACTCTGTCTAACCCTGCATAGATTCCCAAAAAGCCACTGAATGAGAGGGATCAAAGTCACGAACTTGCAGAGAGGGTAAAAGTGTCTTCAGCCTTAGCACTTCCGTGGATTCTAACCTGGTCCTACCCTTGCTGGGGCTTTGTGACCAACTCTTTGAGAAGTAGGCTGGAAGGCTGGGATCAGGCAGCTATTGGGCAATACACCCCTGGGTTGAGAAAGTGAGGTCACCCACTGCACGAGTGTACATAGGGGAGAGATTAGACTCTGACAAATGTGTAAACAAGGGAGGCTACAAAAATGTGCCAGAGAAAGATGAAAGGTGACTCACGAAGGAATTCATGGAAATGATCATATAAACAGTGTCAAAGAAAGCAAATCTTCCTTACTCTGGGTTACGGAGATGTTGGTCTCAGGCTTTGGGACAAAGCCCAACCCAAACCCTGTCTCCCAGGAATAGGGATGAGGATGAGAATGAAACAGGGAAAAAGAAGGAATCGGGTGGGATTGGATGGTAACGGGGTTGTGGATGCAGAAGATGAGGACAAGCATGAGATTGGGTAGAAGGGCCTTGGGGCCGGGGGAAAGGAGTTGATGAGGACAGGAGGGGCCGAAGCTGAGTTCTGTAGGCGAGGAATGAAGGCTGGATCTTTGCCTCTTTTTCCCACTTTCCATCCCCAACTTCTGCCTCAACTGAGGTTGCTAAGATGTGGCTTAATTCCCATCTACTTACTAAGACTTTTTGTTTTGTTTTGTTTATGCATGCATACACACATACTGCATATAAGTACACATCATGACTGAATCATAGTTCATATACCGTCCTGACGTGGACTTTTTTGCTTAGAAATAGGTCTGAATATATTTTCCTTTTTTGAGGGGGAGGGTATCTATCACCTCAACCATTCATTCTTTGTATTACAAACAATGCAATTATACTTTTTATTTTTAAATGTACAATTAAATTATTTTTTATTTTAGTCACTCTGCTGTGCTAGCAAATACTGTCTTACTCATTCTTTCTATGTTTGTACCCATTAACCACCCTCACTTCCCCCCACACCCCGACTCTGGTAACCATTGTTCTACTCTCTATCTCCATGAGTCCAGTTGTTTTGATTTTTAGATCCGACAAATAAGTGAGCACATGCAATATTTGGCTTTCTGTGCCTGGCTTATTTCACTTGACACAACACTCTCCAGGTCCACCCACACTGTTGCAAATGACAGGCTCTCATTCTTTTTTGTGGCTGAATAGCTCTCCACTGCGATATGTGCCATTTTTTCTTTATCCATTCATCTGTTTATGCACACTTAGGCTGCTTCCAAATCTTGGCTCTTGTGAACAGTGCTGCAGCAAACACAGGGGTGCAGATATCTCTTTATTTACTAAGAATTTTTGAATAAAAGGAGCCAATCCAGCATAGTACTTAATAGTGCGGGCTCTTAAGTCAAATTGGGTTTGAGTCCTAGCTGCATGATCTTGAACAAAGAAAGAAAACTCGCGGGGCCTCAGTTTACTTCTTCATAAAGTGGTGATAATGTGAGTACCTGTTTCATAGGGTTTCAGAAGATCCAATGGTATAATTCAAACCAATTCAACAAATATGTGCTGAACATAATAGATGTTCAACTGCTCTATAGATATACTGCCACTCAAAAGCAGGCTGCAAGCCTTCAGGTGAAGTTAATGTACGGAGAGCCCTTAATTGTGCCTCGAGCCTAGTAATATTGTTATGAGTATCACATGTTAGTAAGAGAAGCTGAAACGCTGAAGGCAGAGCTCCGTAGTCGGAGGAGTTGGCAGTTTGT
Source organism: Saimiri boliviensis (assembly GCF_048565385.1). Classification (NCBI taxonomy): domain Eukaryota; kingdom Metazoa; phylum Chordata; class Mammalia; order Primates; family Cebidae; genus Saimiri; species Saimiri boliviensis. The sequence continues at coordinate 81,172,214 of NC_133450.1, forward strand.
GGGACTTGAGCAATGGTAAGTGACCTGATTCTAGTCCAGATTTATCCCCTATCTGATCATCCCTCTTTCTCATCTCCCCAGCTCTCCACTCACTCTCTTGTGTCCCATCGGGGTCTGGCTCTGTGAAGCCAGAAGGAGGCCTGCTCTAACCCCCAGGAACACACTCCCCAGCCACCCCGATCATGTGGAAGTCCGTCCATCCATCCTGGCCTTGCCTGGAATAGAAAATGACCAAGTGACCACCTCCCTATCTTATCTCCAGGGAGCCGTAAAGTTCCTGGGAAGTCTCTGCCTGATTTCACAGGAATCCTTACCCTCCCTGGGTTGAACATCTGTTATGTGCCAGGCATAGGCACAGCTTCTAGGGAACTTAAATGTTAGTTAAAGGCAACAGACGATAAACAAGATAGAAGGAAGAGAAGAGGAGGGGAAGAAGATCACAGATAACAATGCTTTGAAGATGATAAAATTATGAAATGATAGTGACTAAGGGGAATTCCTTAGATGATTAAAGAAAGCCCTCTAAGATGACGACAACAAAGTTATGACAATGCATGCAGAGCTTGCTGTGTGCCCAGTGCTATGACAAGTACTTGAAATGCATTAACTCACTGAATCCTTAGAACAGATGTTCCCAAACTACAGCCCCGGGGGCCGCATGCGGCCCCCTGAGGCCATTTATCCACCCCCCCCCCCCCCCCGCGCCGCACTTCAGGAAGGGGCACCTCTTTCATTGGTGGTCAGTGAGAGGAGCACAGTATGTGGCGGCCCTCCAACGGTCTGAGGGACAGTGAACTGGCCCCTTGTGTAAAAAGTTTGGGGACGCCTGCCTTAGAACAACCACGATCCCCACGTTACAGATAAGGGATACTAAAGCATGAAGAGGCTTAAACAAATTGCTCAAAGTTAACTGGAATGTAAGTGAAAACTATGTTTCTCTTTCTTTAGAGACAGAGTCTCAGTCTGTCACCTAGGCTGGAGGGCAGTAGTGTGATTATAGCTCACTGTAAACTTGAACTCCTGGGCTCAAGCAATCCTCCTGCCTCAGTCTCCCCAGTAGCTGGGACTGCAGGCATGTGCTACCATACCTAGCTAATTTTTTTTTTTTTTTTTTTTTTTTTTGAGACGGAGTTTCGCTCTTGTTACCCAGGCTGGAGTGCAATGGCACGATCTCGGCTTACCGCAACCTCCGCCTCCTGGGTTCAGGCAATTCTCCTGCCTCAGCCTCCTGAGTAGCTGGGATTACAGGCACGTGCCACCATGCCCAGCTAATTTTTTGTATTTTTAGTAGAGACGGGGTTTCACCATGTTGACCAGGATGGTCTCGATCTCTTGACCTCGTGATCCACCCGCCTCGGCCTCCCAAAGTGCTGGGATTACAGGCTTGAGCCACCGCGCCCGGCAAATACCTAGCTAATTTTAAAGGTTTTTTTTTTTTGTAGAGACAGGGTCTCACTATGTTGCCCAGACTAGCCTCGAACTCCAAGCAGATCTTCCCACTTTGGGAGAAGATTAGATTTTAACCCAGAAAGTTTAATCAAAGATCATGCCTTTAACTACCACTTATCCTGCCACTCAAAAGCAGGCTTCAAGCATTCAGGTGAAGTTAATGTACAGAGAGCCCTTAATTGTGCCTCGAGCCTAATAATATTGTTATGAATATCACATGTTAGTAAGAGAAGCTGAAACGCTGAAGGCAGAGCTCCGTAGTCGGAGGAGTTGGCGGTTTGTGGGACTTGAGCAATGGTAAGTGACCTGATTCTAGTCCAGATTTATCCCTTATCTGATCATCCCTCCTTCTCATCTCCCCAGCTCCCCACTCACTCTCTTGTGTCCCACCGGGGTCTGGTTCTGTGAAGCCAGAAGGAGGCCTGCTCTAACCCTCAGGAACACACTCCCCAGCCACCCCGATCATGTGGAAGTCCGTCCATTCATCCTGGCCTTGCCTGGAATGGAAAATGACCAAGTGACCACCTCCCTATCTTATCTCCAGGGAGCCGTAAAGTTCCTGGGAAGTCTCTGCCTGATTTCACAGGAATCCTTACCCTCCCTGGATGATGACATCAGATTTACTGTAACATGAAGGCACTCCCTTTTTTGAGACTGAGAGGCTAGCAGTGAGAATCCAGGAAATGCTTAAAATCCACTGGATGCTGGAATCAGGGGACCTGAGTTTGTTTCTATCATTACTGCTCAAATCACCGGGTAACCTGAGGGAAGTCACCTGAGTCTTCTGGGCCTTTATCTGTCTCACCAAGAAAATAAAAGAATTAGGCTCGGGCATGGTGGCTCACACCTATAATCCCAGCACTTTGGGAGGCCGAGGTGGGTGGATTACTTGAGGCCAGGACTTCGAGACTAGCCTGGTCAACATGGCGAAAGCTTGTCTCTACTAAAAACACAAAAATCAGCTGGGCGTGGTGGCACACATCTGTAATTCCAGCTAGTCAGGTGGTGGAGGCACGAGAATCTCTTGAATCTGGGAGGTGGAGGCTTCAGTGAGCCAAGGTTGCACTACTGCACTCCAGCCTGGGTGACATAGTGAGACCCCGTCTCAAAAAAAAGGATTAGGCCAAGACCCCTTCTAGACCTAAAACTCCCCTCTTCCCTTCTGCACTCGGTGTCTCAAATGGAGAGAAGGAAAGTTTCCTTGACCTCTCAACCAAGGTTAAATAGTCTGGGGAAAGGGCACTAACATTTACAGGTTTACTTTGTGTTGGATCCTGTAACATATTTACATAAATTGCCTCACTTAATCCTCACAGTAACTCTCTGGAGAAGCTATTACTGCCTCCATTGTATAGATGAGGCATGTGAGACTTAGAGTACATCACCCATGGGCATCCAGCTAGTAACAGGCAAAATCAGGTTTTGAACCCAGGTCCTATGATATCTCAGAGTCTCTGCTCTTTGCATTCTGATGCCTCTAAGGGTATAAGCAATCAAGCATTTTGATAATATATTTTCCATTGTTAATTGTTCTGAGGAAATATATTGAACAATTGCTGTGAACACAGGTCATACTAGATTCCATAGTGTCCAAATGAAAAGACACACATCCTGTCCTCCAGGAGCCAAAACCAACCCAGCTCTGGGGATAAAGTGCAGTAGCTCGTCACACTGGCAAGCACAGTGCTTGCTCCATGTTCGTCTTTTCTGCTATGCTGTAAGCCCCATAGAGGGTAGGACTATGCCTATAGTTCACTGTCCTTTCCCCTGCCTCGTACAGTGCCAGACAGGGAGCACATTCCATGGGATATTTCATGAATATATTAAACTATGTGATAGCAACTGATTAAATGCTAAGATGAGTAGGAGAGCTGTGAGGAATTCAGAAAAGGAGTTCAGAAAACATCCTTGGAAGAGGGGGATTTTGAGCTTAATCTTGAAGGGTAAAGAAGGTCCACTTACACATTCATCTCTGGGAGGGAGTTCTCATCCTGCTGATCCAGACTTTGACTACGTTCCTCTTCCACAGCCAGACTTCCCTAAAGATGGCATCTTTAGAAGGAAAGAGCATCTCTGGATTCCTCTCTCCTTTGGATTTGCCAACACCCAGTGTGATGTGTCTTCCTCCTCAGGGTGAGTTACCCCACTGTTGTTCTGGAAAACAAGAGCCTCACCTCATCAGGGTTCAGAAGAGGCTGATGTCTTTGGAAGGCATAAGCTTTGGGGAATGCGCTGGAGTGGCCCCAGATGGGGAAGGGAGGCATTTAGGGCTGAGTTCTCTGTAGGACAGGAAGTCTGTTACCTGGAGTGGTTGATCCACAGGGTTGGCAAAGGAATAGTAATGAATATTTCCTCTGCATCAGACCCAAGGTCTGGTTTCCTAATAGCTCTCTCAAGTAATTCTCTTGGCAACCTGATGAAGGTATAATTGTCTGGATGTCCAACAATCAGAGAATGATTAAGTAAACCACACCACCAAATGGAATATTATATAACCATATGCAATGAAAATTATTAGATGAGCAATCTTATATTCAGAAAGTTTGGCAAAATATCTCTAGAGCCTTAAAACATTTGTTCCACTAATTCCTCTTAAGGAACCTGTCCTAGGAAAATAACCAGAAATCCAGACAAATATTTACTTTTATAGCTGAAAACTCACCAAAATGGTAACAGTGGGCATTTTTAGATGATGATATGGTTGATTTTATTTTCCTTTTGATACTTTTTACATTTTTCAAAAATATAAAATTTTTATAAGAAATAAAAAATATATATGAAAAATGAATTTCAAGAGCTGGGCATAGTGACTCACACCTGTAATCCGGCACTTTGAGAGGCCCAGGTGGGAGGACTACTTAGGAAGAAGAGTCCAAGACCAGCCTTGGCAACATAGTGAGACTCTGTCTCTACAAAAAGTAAAATAGTTAGGTGTGGTGGCGCATACCTGTGGTCCCAGCTACTCAGGAGGCTGAGGTAGGAGGATCAGTTGAAACTAGGAGTTTGAGGCTACAGTGACCTATGGTTGTGCCAATGCACTGTAGTGTAGGTGACAGAGTGACTGTGTCTTTTTTTTTTTTTTGAGATAGAGTTTCGCTCTTGTTACCCAGGCTGGAGTGCAATGGCGTGATCTCGGCTCACCACAGCCTCCGCCTCCTGGGTTCAGGCAATTCTCCTGCCTCAGCCTCCTGAGTAGCTGGGATTACAGGCACGTGCCACCATGCCCAGCTAATTTTTTGTATTTTTAGTAGAGACAGGGTTTCACCATGTTGACCAGGATGGTCTCGATCTCTTGACCTCATGATCCACCCGCCTCGGCCTCCCAAAGTGCTGGGATTACAGGCTTGAGCCACCACGCCCGGCCATGACTGTGTCTTAAAAAAAAAAAGGTTCCAATCCAAACAAAAGTCTTTTTGGAAAAACTGCCAAGAAAGGAAAGGCCTGGCTGTATCACTTGAGATCAGGATCAGCCTGGGCAACATATTGAAACCCCATCTCTACTAAAACTACTAAAATTATCTGGATGTGGTGGCGTGCACCTGTAGTCCCAGCTACTTGGGTGGCTGAGGTGGATAGCTTGAGCCCAGGAGACAGAGGTTGTAGTGACCCAGGATCATGCCACTGCACTCCACCCTGGGCAACAGAGCCATACCATATTTAAAAAAAAAAAAAAAAAGTTTTATTGTTAAGTAAAAATAAATTGTGTCTGTAATTTGATTGTGCCTATGAAAATATTTACTTATTGTTAACAGTATTTATCTCTGGGGGTGGAGTAGAGCTAAGAGTGACTTATTTTCTTGTTACACATTTCTGAGATTTTAAAATAGCACATATATGCTGCTTTCGTAATCATAGATTCGAAGTAGAGATTTTTAAGATTTTGATTACAAAGACTGGAAGCCAGCAGAGAAAAATCCAGAGTTGATGTCTTAAAGTGATGACTGTTGTCAAAATCAAACTTTTATGCTTTTTAATTATGATGATCGTGTCAAAATTTAAAAGATCAGTGTTCCACCATCAAAAAGAAAAAGGAAGCCAATGAAGGAAAAAGCAATGGGAGAAATACTGAAAAACAAGTGTCCAACTCATTCAGTAGCATTTATTCTGAAAGAAAAAGAGGAAAATATTTTTGCCCACCCCCAAGGAAGCATAGAAGTGATGCTTGATAATTATGTTCATATCCTTCAGGATAGTGGTCCTACTTCTAAGAATCCTATAGGAAAATTTGCACTTATATGGAAAGATTTATGTACAAGGAAATTCATTGATTTATAATAGCAAAATATTGGAAGAAACCTAAATACCCAATAACAGGAGAATAATAAATGATGTATGATGATAGATGGTGCGTCCATACAACAGGTGCTGTGTTATGGTCAGTGGCTGTATGTTGTATACATTCAGTCAATATGTTGCCATGAAAAGGCATATATATGGTTTACATTTACTGACATGGAAATACATACAGTAATTCCTTGGTATCCATGGGGTATTAGTTCCAGGACCTCCTAAGGATACCAAAATCTGCAGATGCTCAAGTCCCTTATACAAAATGGTGTAATATTTGCATATAACCTACATACATCTTCCCATGTATTTTAAATCATCTCAAGATTACTTATTATGCCTCATATGACACCAACACATCACTTCATTTGTGTGGATTCAACATAGCACTCAGTGCACAGAAAATTCAAGTTTTTCTTTTTGGAACTTTGTGGAATTTTTTATTATTATACTTTAAGTTCTGGGGTACATGTGTGGAAGTGCAGGTTTGTTACATAGGTATACATGTGCCATGGTGGTTTGCTGCATCCATCACCCCATAATCTACATTAGATATTTCTCCTAATGCTATCCCTTCTCAATCCCCTCACCCCCTGCTATCCCTCCCCTAGCCTCCCAACCCCCGACAGGCCACCCTGGTGTGTGATGTTCCCCTCCCTGTGTCCATGTGTTCTCATTGTTCAACACCCACTTATGAGTAAGAACATGTGGTGTTTGGTTTTCTGTTCTTGTGTCTGTTTGCTGAGAATGATGGTTTCCAGCTTTATCCATGTCCCTGCAAAGACATGAACTCATCCTTTTTTATGGCTGCATAGTATTCCATGGGGTATATGTACCACATTTTCTTTATCCAGTCTATCATTGATGGGCATTTGGGTTGGTTCCAAGTCTTTGCTATGGTGAACAGTGCTACAATAAACATACGTCTGCATGTGTCTTTATAATACAATGATCTATAATCCTTTGGGTATGTATCTTGCAATGGGATTGCTGGGTCAAATGGTTATAGATCCTTGAGGAATTGCCACATTGCCTTCCACAATGGTTGAACTATTTTACATTCCCACCAACTGTGTAAAAGAGTTGCTATTTCTCCACATCCTCTCCAGCATCTGTTTTCTCCTGATTTTTTAATGATTGCCATTCTAACTGGCATGAGATGGTATCTCAATGTGGTTTTGATTTGCACTTCTCTAATGACCAGTGATAATGAACTTTTTTTCATATGTTTGTTGGGTGCATAAATGTCTTCCTTTGAGAAGTATCTGTTCATATCCTTTGCACACTTTTTGATGGGTTTTTGTTTCTTGTAAATCTGTTTTACTTCTTTGTAGATTCTGGATATTAGCCTTTTGTCATATGGGTAGGTTGCAAAAAAATTTTTCCAATTCTGTTTGTTGCTGGTTCACTGTAATAATGGCTTCTTTTGCTGGGCAGAAGCTCTTTAGTTTAATTAGATCCTGTTTGTCTATTTTGGCTTTTGTTGCCATTGTTTTTGGTGTTTTAGTCGTGAAGTCCTTGCCTATGCCTATGTCCTGAATGGTATTGCCTAGGTTTTCTTCTAGGGTTTTTATGGAGTTAGGTCTTATGTTTAAATATTTAATCCATCTTGAGTTAATTTTTGTATAAAGTGTAAGGAAGCGGTCCAGTTTCAGCTTTCTGCATATGGCTAGCCAGTTTTCCCACCACCATTTATTAAATAGGGAATCCTTTCCCCATTGCTTGTTTTTGTCAGGTTTGTCAAAGATCAGATGGTTGTAGATGTGTGGCGTTATTTCTGAGGCCTCTGTTCTGTTGCTTTGGTCTACATCTCTGTTTTGGTACTAGTACCAAACATCTGAATATTTTCAATGCTCAGTAGGTTAAATCTGTGGTTGCAGAACCCATAGATATGGAGTGTCAACTGAATAACCAGGGTATAATCCCATTTTTTGTAAAATTAAATTAATGTGTAGGTATGTGTAGTGTGTGTGTGTATACATATATATAGTATATATGTGTGTATAGTGTTTGAGGTACGTCTGCAAGGATATACTCTAAGTTGTCAACAATGGAGTCCTCTAGAATAATGCAGTTTGAGGCAAGGTAGGGGCTTTTCATTTTTGCCTGAGTTAAAACCTCATTATAGAAGAGAGTGAATAATGAACAATGCCAAGAATACCAGCATAGAAAGTCTAAATAGAGCCAGATTAAACCGAGTTGATCATAATACAAAAGGAAAAATCCCTGATGGGTATAGCAGCTAAACAAAGAGAATAACAAGGTACAAGGGCAACAGGGTGACCAAGAATATCATGAAGAAAATACAGAGTCATTGTGGTTGAGGGAATGGCCTTTTGAGCAACCAGCCTGGCGCTCAAATTCTGACATGCCAATTATATTTATTTAGGTTCCATTACTACTATCAGCCCCAATTTCCTGCCGAATGTGCGAGTAAAATAACATAATGTTTGTAAAGCTCAGAGGGTAATATGATCCCCATGACATTTCTCTACATATCTACTTGCCAACGCTGAATGCAGAAATGAGATCAAATAAGATAATATAAATGTGCATGTAGTATTTGTGAGTGGTTATGAGGGGCTAAGAAAGAGATATTTTAAGAGGCTAGAATAAAATGTCCTTGGACATTATTTGTCAAGCCTTAGAAAAGAGAAGTTTGAAAGCAAAGCCACAGAACCTACAGGAAAAGAAATTAGCAACATAAGGTAAGGACATGAGTTTATTTTTCCCCTTTGGAAGTATATTTGAAGAAATGGAAGGCTTGAAAGAATTAATTGACAGAAGTCCTCAGGTGCAGAACTAATCATTAGGAACCATGCGGACATGCACAAGGAGAAGCGATCGATTGGAAGGACTAGCTAGGGAAATGTGGAATGGCACGAGGTATGATGAAACAGTGTTACCAGATAAGATATTGTGAGAACTACTCGGGAGGTAAACAGGGAGGTTCAGCAGTTTTCAGACAGGGATGTAATATCACAGGCTGGGTAAGGCTGGAGGAGGAAACACATCCACATTTCCTTAAAACAAGGTCAAAAGATAACCTACTTATAAATAGATAATAGATATCAATAGTAGAAATGATTTTAAAAAAAATAGGCTATTAAGCCTTTTTTTTTTTTTTTTTTTTTTTTTTTTTGAGATGATGTCTAGCTCTGTTGCCCAGCCTGGAGTGCAGTGGTGTGATCTCAGTTGCTGCTCACCGCAACTTTTGACTCCCTGATTCAAGCAATTCTCCTGCCTCAGCCTTCTAAGTTACTTGGATTACAGGTGTGTGCCACCACATCCAGCTAATTTTTTTTTTTTTTTTTTTTTTTTTTTTTTTTTTTTTTTGAGACGGAGTCTTGCTCTGTCCCCAGGCTGGAGTGCAGTGGTGCAATCTTGGCTCACTGCAACCTCCACCTCCTGGGTTCAAGCAATTCTCCTGCCTCAGTCTCCCAAGTAGCTGGGACTACAGGCATGTGTCACCACACCCAGCTAATTTTTGTATTTTTAGTAGAGATGGGGTTTTGCCACATTGGCCAGACTAGTCATGAACTCCTGACCTCAGGTGATCTGCCCACCTCAGCCTCCCTAAGTGCTGGAATTACAGGCACGAGTCACTGTACCCAGCCTAATTTTTATATTTTTGATAAAAACAGGGTTTCACCATGTTGGCCAGGCTGGTCTTGAACTTCTGACCTCAAGTGATCCTCCCACCTCTGCCTCCCAAAGTGTTGGGATTACAGGCATGAGCCACCACACCCACCCATAAAATGGTTTGTTAAAGCTTCTTAAGGTAAAACTAGTTTAAAAACTAGAAAGAAGGAGACTGAGGCAGAATTGCCTGAACCCAGGAGACGGAGGTTGCGTGAGCCGAGATCGCACCATTGCACTCCAGCCTGGGTAACAAGAGCGAAACTCCGTCTCAAAAAATAAAAAACAAAACAAACAAAAAAAAAAACTAGAAAGATAAAATAATGTATAATGTTTCCTTCTGACCTAATTTATAAGGACCCAGGAAACAAAGTCCTCTGCAGAAATCACAGAGGGAAATACAGAGGGAAAGAAAGCAAATAAAGGAAGTAACAAAGGTACATCCGAGTCATGCTGCACCTGCAGGCATCATAATCACAGCCGTAAGCCACTACTAGCTGAATTCTTCAGAAAAGTGGAAGGCTTGTCATCTTAATTCAAAAACAAAACTCAGGCTGGGCACTGTGGCTCACGCCTGTAATCCAAGTGCAAGCCACACAGAGGCCAACGCGGGCGGATCACCTGAGGTCGGGAGTTCAAGACCAGCCTGACCAACACGTGAAACCCCATCTTTAAAAAAACAAAACAAACAAACAAAAAAACCCTCAATGACTCAGAGTCCACAAAACATGCTAATACAGGCACACAATGTAAAACGAGGTGCCAATGCCCGCCCTACTGTGGGCAGTTACTCTGCTGACCATCAGATAAAGTAGGTAGGTAGTTTAAAAGATGGAGCGCTAGTGAAAGGAAGCAGCTGGCTTTTCCGAATCAGCATTTTCAGGGTCTGTTTTACTGTCCTCCCACGGTCCTTGAGGCCTCATAACAAACCTACATGGTCCATAGTATCACAGATCACCCTGCCCAGGCTGCCCAGGGGTCTGCTCGGATTGTAGTGGTGAGTGGGCGCTTCCCTCCCTTTCACTGCTCCTGGGAAATAGTTGCAGTCAAGGGCTTTCTGGAAATGAAAAGGTTGCAACTGAGCCTGAAAGCCACAGCAAGGTGACACATGCTTATTAATTTTTCTTAACTCACAAAAATAATACATGAACATGCTTTTTAAAACTTTTTTTTCAAATGATAGAGGTATTTATACAGTAAAAAAATGAAAGTCCTCCTGTCCCCAACCACCCCACTGGGCAAACAACACAAAACCTCAAAGTCCTTTCCTCCAGAGCTAACTGCTATTAACAGTTTGATGTCCGTCTGCCTGGACATTATTTCCCGCACATATTCAAACATGTGAATATAGGAAGTAGGTGGGATCTGGGGCAAATTATTTAATCCCTCTGTACCTCAGTTTTCTCAGCCTTAAAATGGGGGCAGTGATGTCACTCCCAGGGTTATTGTGAGAGTTACATGAGTTAAGACATTTTGTGTTCTCAGAATAGTGTCTCGCCTATAGTGAGCACCCAGGGGCCAGCCAGCTGTTGTGATTCATCCCTTATTCTTGTTCACAGAACGAGAATTCTATTGTAGAGGTGATGACAATTCTGAGAGGTTTCATCTTCTACCCGGATACTCAAGAACATATACAAGGCTGGGTTTGGTGGCACACACCTGCAATGCCAGCTACTTGGGAGGCTGAGGCAGGAAGATTGCTTGAACTTGGGAGGAGGAGGTTGCAGTGAGCCAAGATTGCACTACTGTACTCCAATCTGGGCAACAGAGCAAGAATTTGTTGAAAAAAAAAAAAAAACTCATACACAAATCAAATGGCTCTCCTAAAATTAATGGGATGGGGAGCCTGGCCTGAAATTCAGAGCTCTGCCTCTGGTCCAGTTTTGTTTTCACCACACCACAGGGTACCCCACAATTCCCCCTTAAAAGCTGAAACTGTCTGGATAGAGCAACTGGTCCTACTCCTGGTCCCTCAGTGAGGTTCAGCTCAGTCATCCCATCTTATTTGGACCCTAGGCTGTCTCTGGTGGGTTTTGGGGGCAGGGGGCTAAAGGCCAGGTGAGCCCTCCTCTCGTTGTAGTCTCTGGACGTGCCCCTCCTGGTCCTGAAGGCTTAGCTTCCCCTTCCGCAAGTGAGTCACTATGTGTTGAGACTGCCGGCCTGAGGACTCCCATCCGCTCTGGGGTTAGCTTAGGCTGATGGGCAGAATGGAAATGGCTTGGAGCTGGGAGTGAGGTCTGGTTGCTTATCAGGCTGTAGACATTTCCAGAGCTCCTTCTACATGCCAGGCACTGTGCCAGCCAGTTAGGAACACCTCCATAATGTAGGTGTGAGACTTGGTCATGGCTTCTGGGAGTCCCTGTCCATGTGGACCAATCGCTCAGGACTCCTGGGTCCAGTGGCCCTTCAGGGGGGCCACAGGGGAGCAGAGCAGAGCAGAGCAGGCTGGTAAGAGGTAGCTCCTGAGTGTGGACACCCCTTTCCTCTCCTCCCTGCCTGGCCTCCGGCTCTGCTGCCATCTCCCCATCCCTGGCAGGTTTGTGGAATTGCTGAGGATGTTGGGTCAAGGCCAGGCTCAGGCCTTTTCCGCCACCCTGGGAATTTCTCACATACCTTCAAGTGCCTTTGCAGACTCAGGGCTCAGAGCTCAGAGCTGGAAAAGTCTTAGGGGTATTCATCCTACTCATTTGACAGGTCAAGAGAGAAAATTTGGTGAGAGAAGGGCAGGGACACAAGCACTTAATAAGCGTGATCAGAGTGCTATTCACCAGGGGCAGGACGTCAAGCTTCTTTTATTCTGTCCCTGTGACAAGCCTCGGGCTTGTTTTATTTTTCCCACTTAAGGGATAAGGAACCTGAAGCTTGAAGGAGTCAAGGGAGTTGCTCAAGTTCGCGGGAGGTAGAGTAGCTTAACCTGTACTCACCTCTTTCTTACTATAGCGGGCCCAAGGCATATTCACAACCCACTGGCCTCCTCCAAAGACAGAAGAGCTGTCCCTCCAGTCAGCCACAGTGTGGTACAGGGGAAGGCAAGCTAGGGCTGGCCCAAGAGAACTCTGGCTAGAGCCTGTCTGTCCCTGTGCTATGCTGAATGCCCAGCTGCTCCCCAGAACCAGCAGCCCCAGTCCCCAAAGGCCACATCTGAGTCACTTTCTTCCGTCTGCCCCAGATTACTCGTTCCTTTCCTCTCAGCTTTTTCTGCATTCACTTTCTCACAGATCACGCGTTGAACTGCTTCTGCTTACTGCTAACAGTTTTTCCAGAATCACCAACCCTTAATACTGTCAGTGCTGGCAGCCCTACCCCATCTCACATGATGGTTGGCAAAAGATAGGATTCTCTTTGGTATTACTGAAAGCAGATAGTGCAAATATGCAACAGCACTCGAAAATGTACACAGTATTATTAAGCTGAATAAGCACAGCGTTAAATATACATATGTACTGACAGAACGGAACAGCAATGTGACGAATGCTTTTCCAATCACTCAGAAGGCAAAGTTCCTTAAGGGTTCTACAAACTGCCAAATCTCTTGGGGTCTGAGCAACCAAGATTTGCATATTAACACCTGCTGTAGTTTGAGTTTGTCCTCACCAAAATTCATGTTGAAATTTGATCCCCAATGTGGCAGTGTTGGGGGCCGGGGCCTAATGGGAGGTGTTAGGGTCACAAAGGACAGATTCCTCCCAAATGCCGTGGTGCCATTCTCACAGTAGTGAGTTCTCACTCTGGCAAAAGTGGATTAGTTCTCTGAGGAATGGATTAAATCCACAAGAGTGGGTTGTTACAAAGCCAGGATGTCCCTTGAGTTTTGCCTCTTCACACCTGTCCGCTTCCCCTCTGACTTTCTCTGCAGTGTTACAGTGTAGCACAAAAGCCCTTACCGGAAGGCAGGGCCATGCCCTTCAACTTCCCAGCCTGCAAAAGTGTGAGCTGAATAAACCCCTTTACTTGTGAATCACTCAGACCCATTTTGTGTTACAGTAATACAAAATGGACTAAGTCAGTACCCAATCCAAGTCATTTTATGTCACATGGATTTGTGTCTATCTGAAGCCATCACGGAGGCTCTCCACCTTCTGAGTTGCCCATCCATTGCTGTGGCAGTGGGAATGGATTACTGAAGGAGAGGGTGTTTGGCTCTCTGTAGGTGGGCAAGTTTCCTGGGCTGTTCTGCTTCCCTCTGGCTTCTTCCTTCTGTTCCCTCTCCTTGAGTGCCATGGGGATCAGGGATCCTCACCCTCCTGAGGCCCAGTGGGGAAAAATGAACACAGCAGGCTCAAGGTTAGCTCAAGTTGCCATTCGCTCAGCCTCTTCCATCCCAACCATGTCAGGGAGCCCAGATCTGGTGTAACTGTTGCAGGATGCCTGTAGTCGGGAACTCGAAGTGTATTGGGCTGAGGTGGGATTTTCCCTCCCCACAGTGCCCTGAGCAATGGAGATGGTGAGGGATGAGGGAGCCATGCTGCTGAATTCTGATTGGCATTCCCCCACTTGTGTAAAATGGGGTGTTGGAGTGGGGCAGCCTCTGCTTGGGTTTGATTGTAAGATAAACCTGGAGGAGAAAAAAAAGGTTTGGTGAATGGTACCCAGTGTCCCCTGGAATTGAGGTGAAGGGGCAGGGGTAGGGGAAGGCTTCCAGTACCAGTTCATTGATGGGGGCTCACTGCTCCACAGTAGCTGGGCCATGGTTCCCTATGATTTCTGGGCCAGTCCTTTACAGGAGCTGTTTGTTGTCATGTCCTGACAGTAGTCCCAGAGCCAAAAGGGACCACCAGTTTTACTAATAAGGAAACTGAGGCCTGCAGAAGTGGCAATCTGTCCAAGTTTATGACTCTAAGCCCCTACTTTCCCAAGGTTGGCTTGAAGCCAGACAGCCAGTAGCTTCATGGCCTCATCCTCAGCAGTCCCTGTGAGCTACCCAAGACCCCAGAGTCCTCCCACATCATACATGGCCTGGGGTACCCCTAGAGATTTTCTTAGACAGTCTTAATGTCAATACTGTGTTTTCTTGTCTAACCAGGTCACCTTAAAATGTGTACCCTTCACCCCAACTATTTTCATTCTAAAATACAACTTCAAGAAATAACACATTAATAACATCAGGAAATAAGAAGTCAGAAGCACAAAGACAAGGGTAGTCATTGCAACTTTTTTATAAGAGCAAAACTCTGTAAACTATCCAAACACTCAAAATACTATGATTTGCTTTATAGATGATAGTATATCCGTATAATGGGATGTGGTGATTTAAAATAACATAGAAAGAAATTTAGCCATTTATTAAATGAAAACAAGTACATTTGAAAAACAGCATCTAGAAAACAAAGAACCCTCCAGGAATTCTGGACAGAAAAAAAAAAAATTTTAAAAAGAAAACAAAGGACCTGGTTTCTTCAACATAACAATGGCATGTAAACCAAAATGTAGGGAGAGCTATAATAAAGAGGCTTACAAAAGAAGAAAAAAGATAAAAGAGGCTTCATGTGTCAACCATATGTAATATGTTTACATCCTGATTCCAGGAAAGCAAGCGTAAAAAAGTCAAAGTTTTGGCTGGGCATGGTGCCTCACGCCTGTGATCTCAGTGCTTTAGGAAGCTGAGGCAAGAAGATTGCTTGAGGCCAGGAATTCAAGAACACACTGGGCCACATAGTGAGACCTTTTAAATATTTTTACTCTAAAAAAACTTTTTAAAAAGTAGCCAGGCATGGTGGTGCATGCCTATCATTCCAGCTACTCCAGCGGCTGAGACAGGAGGATCACTCGAGCCCAGGAGTTCGATATTGCAGTGAGCTCTGATCAACACCCTGTCTTTGAAAAAAAAAAAAAAGAAAAAGAAAAAGAGTATTTTTTTTAAAATTTCTTCTTAGATTAGGGAAAATATGGCATGGATTGATTGAGTATTAGCTATTATGAAATTATCATTAGTTTTGTCAGGTATAGTAATGGGAATTATTTAATAATTGTGATTTTTAAAATTTTATTTATTTTTATTTTTTGGTGTCCTGGGTGGGCGTGAAAATTAAGATTTCTTTTAAAGTCCTTATCTGTTACAAGTAAAATGAAAAAAGTAAAGTACACTCACATTAATGTTTACAAATGCATGTACATATTTTATATGCGTAGAGATTCACAGAAGTGGCTGCAGGAAGCCCAGGAATTCATTCCTATCACCACCACCACCACCACCGCTAACACCTAAGTGCTCAATCAATATTGATTGACTCAGTGACATCATTCCCGGAACCAAGAATGTGAATTCCCCACAAGCTCCCTGACCTTGGGAGGCAGCCTCTGTGTGCTCTTGTCAGCAGTGCCTGGCAATTGGCTTATGCTTTCAGTCAACACTTGAGGACCCCACCCAGTCAGCACCACCAGTGCTAGGGAGTGAAGGAGTGTCAGGGTGGAGAGCTGGGAAGAACCCTACAGGAAACCGGGAGGGTAGCAAGCAGTGGGCTGCTCCACAGACCCTAGAGGAGAAAGGGGACATGTTGGCTCCAGTAGTTCCCTCTTGCATCCCACCTCTGGCTGCAGATGCTGGTGTGAGGTCACCTCTGGACTCAGTCACTGGTTCTGTGACATCTTCCCCACCCAGTCTCCCTTGTGTAGCACAGTCCTGCTGTCCTCACTCCTGGCTCCTATTGTGTGTACAGATGTCCTATTGGGAAGTTGGTGGAGCCAGAGGTTAGGAGAAGGGGCAAATAGGATTTATGGGATATTTGCCTTTTCTAAGAACTGTCCCCTGCTCATGTCAACCTAGGCTCAAAGTACAGAGGCCAAATAACAGGGAAGCAATGCTCACTACTAGAAGCTAGCTGGGACTGAGGCTGAGTCTGGCTATAGGCAGTGGGGCCTGGTCAGGGTCATCTTTGGGGGCCATCCTCCCAACAGACTTCTTCCTAGGGCTCAGGCAGGAGGAAGATGAAGGGGCAGCAGTGAAATGGCTTGGCTAGGACTGCACAGTCTGCAGGAACTGTCTCCAAGTCACCAGCAGACATTCTCTGGTGAAGCCTCTGCCCCTCACCCCTAGCTTCCTTCTCCTCTTAAAGCCCTGACTGAAGCAGACACTGAGCTCCTTCCCTAGGCACCTGAAAGTGGGCGCAGGGTGTGAGGATGATGTTCCCACCAAGACTGCTTAGTGCATCTTCTCATCAGTAGGAGCTGCTTGGTGGGGGTGGTGGCATGGGGAGCATCACTTGTCTTCTAGGACTGGACCCCTCAGGCCTCTGAGAGGCAGCATGTTGTAAAGAATTTGATGCCAGGATTCCTGGATTCTGTCTGATCCTGGGCCATTGACTAACCCACTGTGTGATTTGCCAAGTCACTTCCCCAATCTGAGCCTCAGTTTCCTCCCTTGTTAACTGAAGGGTTGCGTTAAACGATCTGAAGGTCTCTTCTGGCACTTAATATTTTCCTTACTTACAAAGTGATTGTGTATGTGGCTTGTTGTGAGGATTAGAGATGATTCATGTCGATGAAATTATACTTGGTGCAGAAAATATGTCACCTTCAAAAATCCTAGGATCCTTCCCTCTGGGAAATGGATAACCTAAGTCCATTCCTCCCTAAACAGGGGCATAAAGAGTAGCATGAGTCAGATACCACCAACAATATTTATTACCCAAAGCACTTTGAAAGATTCAGGCACAAGGACATGGCTTTCCCAAGTTACAAGAAAATCAGAACCTCTTCAAACTCACCCTCCACCTGCAGCCAAAGTAAGGGATTAAAGGTTATAGTTCAAGCTATGTCATGGCTACTATTTCCTCATTCTTGATGCATAATCTCGAAGTCACAAATGGGCATGATGTGATTTGGATCTAAATCTTACCAGGAAAAAACCCACCATGAAAATAAGACAAGTTAATAGAAATCATTCCAACAGAAAGATACCAAGAGCCTTTATGGGCAATGAGAAGAGGAAATATTTTCTGTTTATAATAACCAGAAAGAAATGGAACTGTCTAATAATCATCAGTGAGTATGAGCCTAGGAGGGGATGATAATCTTGCAGGGTAGGGAAGTCTTGTGAGCCAACCAAACCCTCCTGGTCTCTGGTGATGTCCATAGGTAGCAGTTTCCTGGCTGCCTGGTGACAAGGGACCATGCCTAGAGGTGGGACAGGGTATGTTGAGGAGGGGGTCCTTCACTTCGCAAGTGAAATAACACAATCCTCAGGAGTTGAAGAAGAGGCAGTCTTCACACAATGCTGAGAAGTCCTCTTACTTTTTCCATATTAGAGGAATGCAAGCTGGTTTAACCTATAGCCTTTAATATATTAATATAATGAATTATATTAATGTGGTTGTTTTTAAAATTATCCTGGATCCAGGAAAGTGATGCCTTTTCTTATTCTCCTTTTGTCATCAAATCAAATAGCCAATGTGTCTCTAGAAACATTGCATTCTAAACTGAAAGTGCTGACAAGCCTTCATCCCAGACCCTGAGTGGCAGATTTCCAGAAAAATCCACTTCTGGGCCAGTTAAGTCTTCATGAAGTTGTTTCTTTATAACTCAGCCCTCATTCCCCTCCGGGTCATTAGCAGTGGAACCAGGAAACCCAAGGGCCAGCTTTCCTTACTCAACGAAGGCACTCCAGGAAGAAGGGAATTTCCTGGCACCTGCCTGCCAAACTTTGCTCTACTTGCTGAACTTTGTTCAGCATGTACGGGTCAATCTGGCTACAAGTTCCCCCAAACTATCCCAAATTGTATTTTTAAGGCACACCAATTCCTCTGTGTAAGGCCTTCTGTTCGTGATGAATTGTATTAATTGTTCTTAACATTCAGGACAGAAAGTTCTGCATCAAAGCCCACCCCTGTCCAGCCATTCTGTCCTGAGATTCCTAAGACAGTGAGGATGAGGGCAGAGCCAATTCACATCAGGGATTCTGGTCATTGGGGTCACACTTGAGCATGACTTTCAACCCCAATCCCTTTTTGGATGTTTCAAAGGCCTCCAGAGCTTTCTCCAGAGGAAACCTATGGGTGACGAGTGGCATTACGTTCACAGACTTGGACTCAAGCATCGAAATCGCCATTGGCCACCTGTAAAAGAGCATGACCATTATATTCAACCTTCAAGGGTTCTGAGGAGGATGAGCAGCAGACACCCAGCAAGAGCGTGCTTCAAAATCCCCTCCCTCCCTCCATCCATCCTTCTGTCCCTCCTGTTCTTTAACTGGGAGTGAGTGTTCTCCCTTTGGATCCCTGTTATATCTCACAGCTGTCAGTGTGGCCAGAGAGTACCCGCCATGAACAAGCAGGCAGAGACTCATAGGCCCAGAGGCTGAGGGGGCCTTTATGGGCAATGAGAAGAGGAAAGATTTTCTGTTTATAATAACCAGAAAGAAATGGAATTGTGAGCAAAACTCACGTGTTGCTGTATCGAAACACGCCCTTGATATCCACCTCCCGGGTGGCTGCATGCACTAGGGGCACGGTGGTCATCTCAGAGCCCAGCCCCACAAGCACCAGGGTCCCACCAGAGCGAGTGGCCTGAAAAGGAGGTAAAAACAAGAAAGCTCAGAAGATAAGCAGACGCTGACTTCCCACTTAAAATAACATACTGTCATCACACAAGTAGCTGCTGGTTGCATCAGCTGAGCATCCAAAAATTCCAGAGAATATGATTTTTGTATACTGCTGAACTGCTCAACCTGCCAACCAAACTTAACCGAGTGGCAGAGTAAACACTGCTTTCTTTAAAGCTTCTGAAAAAATATACTTAACCCACGGAGAATCAGGCACAGTGGGAATGTCTTCCAAAGATTCGAGACCCGATATTGGCTTCGGCCACTTCCAGAGTCTCAGGACCTGTGGAAGCACCCCCAGAGCGCCCCTCCACAGGCAGCACTTTCATCGGAGCTAGAAGGAACCACCGCCCTCTAAGCTCACCGGTGGTGAGGAAACTATAAACATGATACAGATGGGCCGCTTGTATTCTGTGGTTTAAAAACGGCTGTGTACGTGCGTGCAGGCTGGCAGTGAGAAACCTTTATGTTCCAGAGATGTTTACCTCAACAGCATGAGCCATAATGGGTTTTGTCTTCCTTGAATGCTTGTCTGGCTTATCAGTTCTCCCCTTGGAATGGGTCAGAGGTGGCAGTGAAAATTTCTCCTGACAATTTCCGCAGAACTCCCTGGGAGGGCTGTGCCTGTTCCAGGGCTTTCTGGGGATTACTGTGCTAAGTGTGGTGAGAGACAGGACAATGGACAATTCATTCACGCTGGGTGTTGATTATGGTCAGCAGCAAGCATTTATTGGGACCACTGTAGGTGCTAAACAGTGGAACTAGAGAAAGGCACACATCACAGCCTCCACCTCTGGGAGGAAGGATACACAAAGAGCGAGGCCTGCGGTGCCATGAGCAAGAGGTGAACTCGGGGTTTGAGTGGTGTGGGTGTGACTCCCGGCGCCGCTGCTTCAGAGCTGTGGCAGCCTGGACGTGCCCTCTCAGCCCATTTTCCAGGGAAACTACTCCCTTATCAGTACTTCCTCTCTACCTGGTGATAAGGAGGAATACCAACTGGCCATCCCAACCTGCCAAGATGCCAGCAGTGTGCTGGCCACAGGTCAAGGAATGCTGGAACCACCTGGACACCGTCCTGTAGCTACGGCCTCTGCACCAAGGAGAGGACATCAATTCTACCCCAAAGCATTTGCAACGTCTCATCACAAACACTATCCAGTCACAACCTGGCGGGACGGTGATGCCCAGATATGTCCCTATTTGGTGCAACCATTTAACCTGCTTATTGGCAGGGTGGCCTGTAGCATTCTACGGCACCTGTCATGCATGACAGTTCCACTCCCTACGTCAAGAGAGACACTGCTTCAGGCCTGGCGAGGCCCATGGTTACATTCACCTCCATGCCTGCCTCAGGCAGCCTGGCAACCAGGGCCCCACTGTCAATATCTGGAAATGCCAACTGCTCCAAATGCTCTAAGGACAGGGCATAAGAGGAAGGAGGGCCACATCCTTTAAGTCCCCCAGCTTATACTGTCTCTCTGTGGTGTGGAGGTCACTGACCTGCTGACGAGTTGAAGACAGTAGACATGACTTACTCATGTCTTAGCCCTCAAAGTGCCCAGCACAGAGCCTGGCATGGAGCAGGTACCTAAGACATACCGTGGGTAGACCAGTCACACACAGACCCGTTGTTCCTCTCTGAGCTTTAGCTTTTTTTTTTTTTTTTTTTCCCCTTTCCCACACGGTGACCACTGTCCCTGACAGTGAAGCAGAGGGCTGGCCGACTCCAGCTGAAACTCAGGACAGTGCCAAGATGGCACCCACTCCTCCCTCTCTGTCACTGCTTCCTCAGCTCCCAAGGCCACTGGGCAACTTTGTAGGAGGAGGTCAAGGCAGCTCTGCTACTCAGCTTGGCGGGTCAGCCTTCCCTAGAATGTCTCTTGTGATGTGAAGTGCCCTCATGCATGAATCAGCTGTGACTCAGAAGGAAGGAGGAAGTCCACACTACCGTGGGGAAGCTGTCTGGGAGGCAAGGGCGGGAGTTCCCTGTGGTGGCAGCTGCCTGCTACCCTCCCCAGGGACAGTCTCTGTCCCCCCCACCCTCGCACGGTTGTTCGTCCCTGCCTTCCTTTCCTCTCCTAAGTAGCAAGGCAGCTCAGGCACTGGGGCCTGGCAGGGCTGGGCCTGAGCCTGGGCCAGATGTGGCTTGCCTCAAATAAACCACAAATCCCTCAGCATATAATGGCAACTGATTTTCAGGAGTATTATGCAAAGGTAAGCATCACGTTCATAAAGTAGAGCAGAGAACCTGGCATACAGTAGGGCTTGGAACCTGGAAGTTATTCTTTTTCCCCTCTTTTCCTCATCCTTCGATCTGTCAACGCCACTCCTTCCCACCACCTCTACTTCCTGGCAACGTCCCATAAGTGGCTGAGGGGTGAGTCGGGCATTGGCAGCTTATATGCACCTAGTTGTGGGACATAATACAAGCAGTAGCCAGCTGTGACCCTGGAAAATCACTTCACCTTCATAACTAACTGAATTAATGACTGTCACTTTAGATCAATGACTAAAAGACTGCAGTTTTCCTCCATAAAATAAGATGGGGATTTCCCACATTAAATTAAGGCATGGTTTCCTGTCACGAAGCCAAGCCCATCCCAAAGGTGTGTGTCCTTAACCTTTTTCAAGGCTCACGTATAGCTGTTGTCGTCTGTGACCCTTAGATGGCCCAATGCGGATGTAAGGCAAGTTTGAGATAAGAAAACAGAGATACAGCACTTTGGGAGGCCGAGGCGGGTGGATCACGAGGTCAAGAGATCGAGACCATCCTGGTCAACATGGTGAAACCCCGTCTCTACTAAAAATACAAAAAAATTAGCTGGGCATGGTGGCGTGTGCCTGTAATCCCAGCTACTCAGGAGGCTGAGGCAGGAGAATTGCCTGAACCCAGGAGGCGGAGGTTGCGGTGAGCCGAGATCGCGTCATTGCACTCCAGCCTGGGTAACAAGAGTGAAACTCCGCCTCAAAAAAAAAAAAAAAGAAAACAGAGATAGCAAAAAATTAACCATTTTGGCTTGGGGTCCACACAGCAAGTTGGTAAAGAAACTTCACTCCCTACTTCTGCCTCCTTTACTCCCCTACACTGATTCCCGAAAGCTGCCCTCAGCCCACTCACGTAGATGCCCGCCTGGATGGAGGCCTCTGCCCCGGTGCACTCAATGGTGACTTCCGGCTTGCATCCCAGCAGACCTTCTACTTTACTGGCGATTTCCTGAGGGCTCTCCTTGGAGATCTGGAGGACTAAATCAGCCCCGATCTCCTTGGCTTTGGATAACCGGGGAGCAGACAGATCTGAAGGTAAAAAAAAATTCTTTCAAACAGAGAAATCTGATGACTCATTAGGAAGAAAAGAAGATGGAGGTGCAAGATCAGATGGCAGCAGAGCTCTGGTGCAGTGGGTGGTGGTGCTGAGCCTGACACACACACGCTTCACATCAAGCTTGTGCACCCCACAGCCTGCACCCCACAGTCCATGCAGCTCAGGACTTTGAGATTTTTTTTTTTAGCTCATCAGCTATTGTTAGTGTTATCGTATTTTTTAATGTGTGGCAAGGCAATTCTTCCAATGAGGCCCAAGGAAGCTAAAAGATTGGACACCCCTGCTCTACACCCTCATACACTCACATATCCACCACACAGCTATACACGTATACACTCTCTCACACAGCTTCTCCTCACACGAAACACACACTCACTGCTTCTTCATCTCCACACACCCCCATATCCACCACACAGCTACACACACACACACACACACACACACATGCACACACACACACACACACACACACACACACTCTCTTTCTCTCTCTCTCTCTCTCTCTCTCCCTCCCACAGATAGCCTCTCCCAACACAAAACACACTCATACTCTTCTATATCTCCACAACCCACAAGATGTACACATTTACCCCCTCCACAGTCACAGATAGCCTCTCCTCACACATACACATACAGTAGGCCCAGCTGTTTCCCAGTCAAGGACAGTGAGAAAGAACAAAGTCTTACCAGTCACCACTACTTGAGATGCTCCCATTGCCTTGGCCACGAGCAACGTGACCAGCCCGATTGGCCCTAAACAAAGTAGAATATGGAAGATGTGTGTGAAATACTCAACATCTGCTCTCCCACTTGTCCAGGCCATGGACAGGAACCACAGCTTTTGCGTGTCTCTAGCATCTATCCCAGTGCCTGGCATAAGACCTTAGCAGCTGTTTGTTGAATGCAGAAGTGAATGAATACATGAAAAATTATTCTTTGCATAAAATATGCTCCTAGTGCTGGGTTCCATTTAATCCTCTCAAACCTCAGAGCTAAAAATTTTCCACTCACTCTTGGGCGCTGGTGGAGATAATCTCAAAGAACCATGGGATTAAATAA
This sequence comes from Saimiri boliviensis, assembly GCF_048565385.1. Lineage (NCBI taxonomy): Eukaryota > Metazoa > Chordata > Mammalia > Primates > Cebidae > Saimiri > Saimiri boliviensis. The sequence goes on from NC_133450.1 coordinate 81,195,505, forward strand.
AACATACACTTATTCAGAGAATAAGAAATGTCAGAAGGTTTGGATTTGTTTTCCCGTTCTCTCTTTGCCCCTGCCTTCATGAGAACCTATCACACCTCCCCCAAAGAGGGGCATATTCCTCTTATGTGCCCTCTGAGGACCACCTGGAGAGGGTCCTTAAGTGAACTGGTTCCTTGGGTTGGCCCAGCTGCCCAGATAGCCCCAGGATACTCAGGTGTCCAAGAATTTGCCTGAGATACCTCCTTCCCTGTAGTATCTGCATGCTATGTGACACTACGGTTTTAATATAAAAACCAGACCCACAGAATGAAAGCAATGCAGAATATCTTTGGGGATTTACTTTTTGTACATACCTCCTGAGAACAATTTTGTGAGCTCCCTCAGAAAATAAAACACTGGAAAATAATACTTGAAATGCCCAACAAAGCATAATTTAAAAACTACACAGCTATTAAATATTATGCCATAACTCTATTGACATGGACAAATGTTCACAGTATATTGATTGATTTTTTTTTTTTTTTTTTTTTTGAAACGCAGTCTCCCTTTGTTGCCAGGCTGGAGTGCAGTGGGGTGGTTTCGGCTCGCTGCAACCTCCACCTCCAGGGTTCAAGCGATTCTCCTGCCTCAGACTCCCAAGTAGCTAAGATTACAGGCGCCTGCCACCATGGCTGGCTAATTTTTAGTAGAGATGGGGTTTCACCATATTGGCCAGGTTGGTGTTGAACTCCTGACTTCAGGTGATCTGCCTGCCTCACCTCCCAAAGTTCTAGGATTACACGTGTGAGCCACTGTGCCTGGCCTGATTTTTTAAAAGGAGTAGATAAAAGGAAGGGTATTTAGCATGGTCTCAGAAAAAAACAAAAAAGCTAAAAGATTCTACACCAAAATATCAATAGTGATTCTCCTGGGCTAATCGGTGACGGGATTACAGGTTAATTTCTGTGTGTGTGTGTACTGGGGGCAGGGCATGCATGTGTGTGGTATGTATGACTTATTTTCCTTTTCTATGGTAAAAAGGTACTGGATCCATGCAGACTTTTCTAAGAATCTGTCACCCGAGTCCTGCAGTCTGCTAGCCCATTGTAGCAAGTATATTCTACGTCCATCACCCCTCTTGGGAAGCCCTGTGATCACTTATTTGGCCTGCCAAAGAAAGCCACAAACACGTATGAGGTATACCAGATCACATTCACAAGGTGTGAGCATACTGTCTGGGTCACCAGTAGTTAGAAGCCTAGAATGACTTGGTCTGAGCATGCTAGGGCTTGTTCCAGGTGGCTGAAACAGGTGATGAGAGAAGGTAGCCAGCTACAACCCCACTGCAGGCAGAGTGCTGGCTCACATTGGTATGGGAACAGACCACTGCTCACTCCTCCCACCGGCCAGGAGCAGGGTCTGCCATATTCACGGATGGGACTAGGCCATTACTTCACTGGTATGATTTGAAAGTTCTAAGAGTTAGCCAGGCGCGGTGGCTCACGTCTGTAATCCCAGCACTTTAGGAGGCCGAGGCAGGTGGATCACGAGGTAAGGAGATTGAGACTATTCTGGCTAACACAGTGAAACCCCTTCTCTACTAAAAATACAAAAAATTAGCCAGGCATGGTGGCACACATCTATTGTCCTAGCTACTCAGGAGGCAGTAGAATCACTTGAACCTGAGAGGAGGAGGTTGCAGTGAGCTCAAATTGTGCCACTGCACTCCAGCCTGGGTGATAGAGCAAGATTCTGTCTGAAACAAACAAACCAAAAAAAAAAAAAAAAAGTTCTCAGAGTTTCCCTTCTCTTTACTGTCAGAAATATTTATTTAAGGTGAAGGTTGCAGTGAGCCAAGTTCGCACCATTGCACTCCAGCCTGGGCAACAGAGCGAGACTCTATCTCAAAAAAAAAAAAAAAAACTTCCCTAGTTTCCCATCAAGGGCTCAAAAATAATCACCAGATTGATTCCCTTTTTTTTTTTTTTTTTTTTGAGACAAGAGTTTCGCTTTGTCACCCAGTCTAGAGTGCAGTGGAATGATCTTGGCTCACTGCAACCTCTGCTTCCCAGATTCAAGTAATTCTCCTGCCTCAGCCTCCCAAGTAGATGGGACTAGAGGGGCACACAACCACACCTGGCTAATTTTTGTAGTTTTAGTAGAGACAAAGTTTCATCATGTTGGCCAGGCTGGTCTTGAACTTCTGACCTCAAGTGATCTGCCCGCCTCAGCCTTCCCAAGTGCTACAGGCATGTGCCACCACACCCAGCCCAGATTAATTCCTTTTACTTGCTTGTTTATTTTGAGATGGGGTCTTGTTTTTTTGAGACAGGGTCTTGTTCTGTCACCCAAAGTGGAGCTCAGTGTCACAATTATGGCTCACTACAGCCAAGCTCAAGTGACCCTACCACCTCAGCCTTCTGAGTAGCTGGGACTACTGATACACACTACGACACCAGCTAATTTTATTTTTTTGTAGAGACGGGGTTTCACCATGTTGCCTAGACTGTTCTCGAACTCCTGGGCTCAAGTGATCCACCTGCTCTGGTCTCCCAAAGTGCTGGGATGATAGGCATAAGCCACTGTGCCCAGCCAATTCATTCTTTAAATGAACAAAGGGGCTGTGTTGCCTAGGTATTACAACCTTAGTTAATATCATATCTACAGATACTCATTTGTTTAGCAAAGTGCTAGTCACTGAGGGAATGGGACACTGCGATCCTTCCTTACTCAGAAAGATTCTAGAACAAATCCAAGCCTTGGAGGGGAAAAGAGATGGGCACAAGTGTCCCCACATTCCCAGTCAATGAACCCGCAACAGGGTGGCTTCTGTTTCTTACCAGCTCCACACACAAGGACCTTGTTCCCCAGGGCAACTCCGCCTCTCCTGCAGGCATGGATCCCCACAGAAAGTGGCTCAATCAGGGCACCTTCCTCAAAGGTGACGTTGTCAGGAAGCCTGAGGAGTCATTCAACACACAGAGATCTTCTGAGTTAACTACAATCAATGCTAACAATAGTGTTATATATGCCTGTTACTGTAATAACAACCATAGCTAACATTTATCCAGCATTTATTTATGTACAGCGCAATGTGCTAAGTAATTTATATACATTAAGTCATGTAAATATCCGGAATAGTTCTGTGATAGGTACTATCATTCCAATTTTACAGATGAGGAGACAGGTGTGGTGGGTTAAATGACTTGCCCCAAAGGTCCAAAGCTAGTGAGGGGCCCAAAGGGTTCGAATTAGAAGCCAGATACGTTCTGATCCCAGAACCTGTGTCACACACAACCTGTCCCCATGTGAAGACGGCAACACGGTTTTCTTTGGAGAAATCACTTCGGAGAAATGAACACATTATGTTTTCTTTAATGTGCTATCCAAGCTAAGGTATGGTGGTTGTCATTAATAAATGAAAAGTTTACTTAACAAGGAGTTAACACGGCCACGTTCCAGCATCTCATCTGTTTCTCAAACTTAGAGCCTTTTTAGTTTCACTTTAGCAAACAATCCTATCACCAGCTTTGCAGAACAGTGATGTAGCAATGGGCATCACTCTGATAGTCGCCGCCCCGACCCCCACCAAAATTATACATTCCAGAAGAACCACATCTGAGGACAGCAGCTGCCCAGCTGACCCAGGACCAGTTAAGATGAAAAAGGCCCTGTTTCACATAGCTGGCTAAATGCTGTGTCACCTTCACTCTGGGCTCTAGGTTTTCACTTCCACTGGCTTCTTGACCCTATCAATAAGATCATGACAGCAGACATTTGCATCAGGCTTTACAGATAAGGAAGCATGCTTGTCCATTATCTCATTTAATCCTCATGATAATCTGGTTAGGCAGGAAGGGCAGTCTTTTTTTTTAAAAGCTTTATTTTATGGAAAAGAAAACTGAAACTTAATGACATTAAGAGAACTGCCAAGGTTACCAGGCAAGGGAACGGAATGCCAGACTTAACCAAGGTGTCCTGATTGCACATCCTCTCCCTGTCCTGTATCAGCTGGCTCCTGATACGAGCAGCTGTGTTGCTAATATTAATATCCCATTTCTGCTAGTTCCTCAGTGCCCAGGATTTTGCCCAGTGCCCCAAATCTCCACACACAGAAACAAGAAAACCCTCAAGTTCCAGAAAGAAATAAATGTGGCAGCCTAACCACATGCTCATCCCCATGATCCTCTCAACACTGTCCCCGATTTTCAACAGATTAACTCAGAGTCGTTCTGTCACCATCCCTGTTCCTTGACAGAACCACTCACCAGGCCTGTGGAGGCCCAGCTGCCACCCACCACCCCCTTATCACCTCTCTTTGGCTTCTTTCCCATCACTTCCCCTACTCCAATCCACTTTCCTGCTCTGACTGCTGTCACACTCCTACTTGCTCTAGAAGTATCCCTTCTATATAATGGGAAAAAGTTTAAAATGAAATAGTGAAGATTCCTAAACTCTTTCAGGGACCCCCCTCCACAGGCTCCCAGACATGCCTGCCCCTCCACCTATGGGCCTCCTGCAGAACTCATCTGGGCTCTATGCAGAGGGCGGCCTGCATGAGAACTGCACCGAGGAGAGCTGGGACTGGGGAAGGTGATGAGGGAAGATTTTTCAGGGAGAGCACTCTATGGATTAAGCAGACGCTGCCTCGTCCCCTTGCACCCAACACAGCTAACCATGTTGGAAAGCCACCTGGGGTATAACCAGAAGGGTGCACAAGGAGTCCTGGAGCCCAGCTCTGCTGCCACTGCCCTTGAGAGAGCCACTGAGTCCACCCTCCCCATTCTTGTCAAGTGGGGTTCATAGGGAAGGAGGATGAGTAGACTCCAACTTTCTCCCCAGCCCTAACCTTTCATGGCTTTATAAACACCAGGGAGTGATGAGGCAACTTGGTAGTTTTTACAATGGGGTTCAGGGAACAGGCCAAAGGGGGTAATGGATGATCAAGAAGCCAAGAAGGAAGCAGGTAACTAGAAAATAGGTGGGTATGAAAATAAAGAGGCCGTGGTAATGTGGGGATCCTAAAAAGACATCAGAGAGGAGGGTTTGGGTCCAGGGTAGAACTGGGGATATGGGCAGAAAGCACCCTGGGAGGAGAAGAGAGGCAGAGGCTGTATGACGCCCCAGAGACCTTCCTCAGCACCCCCACTGCCACTTCCAACCATGGCCCCATTATTCCCTACGAACTGCCAGCACAAGATTCTCTTTCCTAATCCTGAACCTCCATCCCCAGACCACTAGGACATGGCTGTGGCAAAGCTTGCTACCATTTACTGAGCACCTACACTGTGCCAGACCTCAGGCTGGAGACTTGATACATGTTTCTCACTGGATCTCATCAGTAATTCTGTGAGGGAGGTACCATTACTATCTCTATTTTACAGGCGAGGATATCAAAATTACAGAATTTAAGTAACCTGCTCCAGGTCACACAGTTATAATCAGCAGAGACCGGTGGGCTTCACCACTATGCCCTTCTGCCTTCCGTGAAACTTTTGTTTGGTCCCTTGACTTGGAAAGGGCCCAAAAGAGATGGGCTCATTCAGAAACCACTTGCTGAAAGATGGACTCTGCACATGTAACCTGCTTACTTCTAGAGCAGGTTCAAGTGTTGACTTAAACCCATCACAAGGGCTCTGCTCTGTGACTCCTCACAAGGCTCCCAGCGGGCCCTAGAAAAACTCAAATCTCTGGGACTGCTCCTGTGACTGGCACCTGGCCTGGATCAGACAGGTTGCATCCTGGCTGACAACCACCACAGGGACCAGGCTGGGGTGGGAGGAGAACACATCTGAGCTGGGTCAGAGAGAGAGCTGCATTTCAGCACCCCAGTGCTCAATGGCTGGGGCCGTGGCGGGGCCATGCAGAAAGGACAGCACTTTGCTTCTTCCAGACTCAACTTCACAATTTCAGGGGTGAGAATTGGAGTAGGATAGGGGAGTGGGAAAAGGGCAGGAGCTTGAGTATCACAGAGACCCCAGTTTGATTCTGTGCCCAAGCCAACGAGCTTCCTTCTGCCTGGGTTAACCCAATAACAGTGCTCACCTCACCATTATTCTTGTGGAGGTTAAATCAGTTAAGGCATGCAAACCACTTATTAGTACAAGGGCAGGCATATAGTAATAATAATTATGACTCTCCATGTATCACTTTATTTAATACTTTGGTGATTAAATGAAGCTGAAGCAGAGAAAAGTTAAATCATTTCTTCCAAATCACTTGCTAGGAGGGAGTAGATCCAGGACCCCAGAGTTTAAGCCCTGGCAGCACACCACAGCTCCTCAGGAAATGTCAGCCATTCCTGTCACGGTGTGTTGTTGTTATTGTTGAGGTCATTGTTGTTGTAGGTTTCTTTTCTGATAGCTACAGTAGAAACTAATAATGGGGACTGGGCGCGGTGGCTCAAGCCTGTAATCCCAGCACTTTGGGAGGCCGAGGCGGGTGGATCATGAGGTCAAGAGATCGAGACCATCCTGGTCAACATGGTGAAACCCCGTCTCTACCAAAAATACAAAACATTAGCTGGGCATGGTGGTGCGTGCCTGTAATCCCAGCTACTCAGGAGGCTGAGGCAGGAGAATTGCCTGAACCCAGGAGGCGGAGGTTGCGGTGAGCAGAGATCGGGCCATTGCACTCCAGCCTGGGTAACAAGAGCGAAACTCCATCTCAAAAAAAAAAAAAAAAAAAAAAGAAACTAATAATGGAGGATGAACCACAGTTCTCTCCAGGATGTCTGCAGAGGGTGAGTGATTTCAGCAATAGTTTTCTAATGTTACTCTAACTAAGGGTAACTGAAACTGAAAGACTAAAACCAGCCACTGTGAGTCAGTCTTATTACTAGGGAGGCTACCCTCCCTCAATGCCACCAACAAGAGCAGCCTGCCCAGGGGATGCCTCGTGTTTGGAATTATGACCTAAAAGAATAAAGAAAAACCACAGGAAACTAGAAGAGAGTACCAAACTAATGAAGGGAAAGAGGTCCCAGGTGATGCGGTGGGACCGTGGACACTAACTTGTAGCAGAAGGCCGCATTGTGCTTGTAGAACCGGCAGAGGTTCCCGTCGTCGGGGGGTGTGGCACAGAAGAAGATGGTAGGCGACAGATTGTATCGGCCAATCTTGCAGAATTCATCAGTTTCTCGGGGAGCACCAGGCTCGATGGCAACACGATCACCTGGAGTGGAAAACAAAGATGGCGCCATGTCCGGGGGTGGGAGCAGAGTCTGCCCCCTCTTTGGTCTGGTTCTTTGTTTTCCAACCTTTGAAAACAGCAGAAGCAGAGATGTTGTGAAGGCTTGCATGCTCATGGGCAGATGCCAGATGAGAGAATCTACCTTAATGAGCCACCCTCCTCCCTGAGGACTCAGGGTGCCCCAGGCACGTAAGGAAACTCGGGATGAAGCACAGACTCACTCTGGGGGAAAAGGACCAGCTCCCTCCTCCACAGTCCAGTGTGGCCTGCCCTTTTTCCAACCCCTGTAACAAGCCAAGCCATTCCCCTATCTCCACAACCACTTCCCAGCTGAGGCAAGGCAAGTATAGTTCCCATCTCACAAGTGCTGCAAAAGGGGTAGCTAAAACGTGGTGTTTGCAGGCACTTTTTCTTCATCTGTTTGGAAAATACAGAACAAAGCCTTTACAAAATCAAGAGCCATAATTACAGCATGTTTTATGTTCCGTCTGGTCGTTTTTAGACAATAACTAGTAGTCAACTGAGTCCTGGTAGTAGAACTGCAAAGGCCAATGACATGCAGAGGCCTCTGGCACAATGGAGAGTAATATTTGAGGCTTGTGAACAGCCAGGTCTATTATACTTCTACTCTATGCCTCACTATACCTGCTTGGAAACCCAGCCTGAAAACTGCTCTCTAATTGTTGTTGTTGTTGTTGTTTTCCTATCTTTTTAGTATTATGAAGAATTTCAAACACACAGCAAAATTCAAAGACTTGTGTAGTAAACACCTGGATACCCTCCTCCTACATCCTTCAAGGAACATCTAGCTATGTTCACTTTATCACGTATCTACCCATCTACCCCTCCGTCTCAACTGTCTCTCCTTACATCAATCTATCTTCTCTGATGCATTTCATAGCAAGCTATAGACATCAGTATACTTCACCCTCAAATGCTCCAGCCTGCATATCATTAACTAGAGTTCAGTATTTGTTTATGGTTCTTTTCAAAGGTATCACCTCATAATGCAAACCCCTTTTAAGATACAGAACACTACCACTACCTCAGAAATCTTATTCCTCTCTATTCCTTCCCAGTTAATCCCCATCCCCAGAGAACACCAATGATTTTTTTGTACCACAGATTAGTATTGCCTGTTATAGCATAACAAAAATGGGATACTCTTGAATCTTGCTCCTTTCAGTTAGTATGATACTTTTCAGATTGATCTATGTTATAGTATTAATAGTTTGTTTGTCTGGCCAGGTGTGGTGGCTCATGCCTATAATCCCCTAATTCCAGCCCTTTGGGAGCTCAAGGCAGGAGGATTGCTTGAGCCCAGGAGTTTGATACCAACCTGGGCATCTTTACAAAATAAATAAAATTTTTAGCCGGGCGCAGTGGCTCAAGCCTGTAATCCCAGCACTTTGGGAGGCTGAGGCGGGTGGATCACGAGGTCGAGAGATCGAGACCATCCTGGTCAACGTGGTGAAACCCCGTCTCTACTAAAAATACAAAAAATCAGCTGGGCATGGTGGCGCGTGCCTGTGATCCCAGCTACTCAGGAGGCTGAGGCAGGAGAATTGCCTGAACCCAGGAGGCGGAGGCTGCGGTGAGCCGAGATCACGCCATTGCACTCCAGCCTGGGTAACAAGAGCAAAATTCCATCTCAAAAAAAAAAAATTTTTTAATTAGCTGGGAATGGTGGTGGTGTGCGCCTATAGTCCCAGCTACTTGTGAGGCTGAGGTGGGAGATTCATTTGGGCCCAGGAGGTTGTGGCTGCAGAGAGCCATGATCATATCATTGCATTCCAACCTGGGTGAGCAACTCTGTCTTGAAAACAAATGACAGTTTGTTCCTTTTCACGGCTGAATAGTGTTTCCTTGTAAGAGTATACCATATTCAGTATCACTATTCTCTTATTGATAGAAACCTGGTTGTTTCCAGTTTTCTCGTTGTTGGATTTTTGGGGGTTGCGTGTTTCTTTCTTTCCTTTTTTTTTTGGTTTTTTGTTTGTTTGTTGTTTGAGGCAGGATCTTAGTCTGTCACCCAGGCTGGAGTACAGTGGAACAGTCACAGCTCACTGCAGCCTCAACCTCCCCAAGTTCAGGTGATCCTCCTGCCTCAGCCTCCCAAGTCGGGGAGGAGAAAGAAAAAAAGCAGGCAGACAGTTAGGGCAGGTCCTTAGTTAAATTCTTTCAAACAAAAGAGCAGCCTGGAAAAAAATCAAGCTGCAGGCACAAAAAGAGCAGCTTGGAAAAATCAAGCTACAGTTACAGATAAGGGAGTGAGGCCCAACACAGAAATACCTTGGTATTCTGTGTAACTAGTGGGCTCCCAGGAAAAAGTTTCCTCCCCTTTTCAGGCATGTACACAGTGCCCTCCATGGGAACTTGCACGGGGGTGGTGCAGGGGCTTACCTAAAACATGTCCACAATTGATCAGACAAGAGAAGCTGCACCCTGTGCTTGCCTAAGACATGTTTACAACTACACAGATAAGGGAAACTACACAGGCACCTACACAAATAAGGAAAGTTTCTTATAAAAACCTTTGTATTTAACTGTAAAACAACAACCTTCTTTCAGGTCCCCCTGTTCTGTTGCTGAGAGCTTTCCTCTTTCGCTTATTAAACTTTCACTCCAACCTCACCCTTGGTGTCCATGCTGCTTAATTTTCTTGGTCATGAGACAAAGAACTCTGGATAACCACCTCAGACAAAGAGACTGCTACACTGACCCTAGACTGCTTCATTTGTAGGGGCTCGTCTGGGATATGTCTGAAGGGAGAGTAGGAGCAGACCTTCAATACTTTACTTTCTACAGTTTCTTATCCACAGTTTTTTTTTCCTCTCAAAATCAAACAAACACCAGGCCTCTGTTGGCCAGTTATGAGTGGTTAGTGAAGCCACCAGATCTGTAAGACTCAAGAGGACAGGCTTGCTGGAGAAGACTCTGTCAATCCCCCATCACCCTTGGGTGTTGGGAATACTGGCTCTGTTCCAATCCAGTTTCCATTCATGGAAGACCTAGCCATCACATGGAGTTTGTTGGAAGGAGGGCCTGGGGCAACTGAAGGTTTCTGGCTGAGGCTACACCTTGGTGTTATCGGAAGGCCCCTGAACTAACTCCAGTCCCCGCCAGCCTGTCGCAGTGTCAGCACCAGGACTTTCAGTCTTTCCTATCGTATTTTCTTCCATTCTCTCCTTCATGGCTATCATGTCTCCTTTCCTTTCTTCGTGTGCTCTGCTGAAGGTGTTTTTACAACCTAGGAATATAATATTGTTGGATAGTCAGCCAGTACCTTAGTAACCAGGAATGTAACTCAAAGAATTGTTGTTTTTGTGATTTCCTAGGAACAGGGGGAATTCAATATTTCAGTCTAAATTTTCACCTAGTAAAGACCTTTTTGTACCCTAATGATAGGCATTCATGGCACTGTCTGGGAGGATATTTCACCCTCAGTGAATACCCTCCTCTCCATTTTTTTTTTTCTCTCCATGTAAGAACCCAGCACTGCCCAATGAATTTGAACAGTTTCTCTATGAGACAGTTAATTTTCTTCTGCTAGAGGCATACTGTGGGGACAGCCTATCAAACTCCAAACCTCTCTTTCTATCCTCTGCCTCGAAAACATCTGGAATCAGAGTTTTTAACCTAACATTTCAATTCCTACCATGCTACCTAGTGAAATGAGATTTTTCTCTGCCCCATTAGCCATTTGTCCAAGGCCTCTAGTTCCCCAATTTCACAGCAACATTCAAGCAACAGTCAAGACGAAGCCACCCTTGAGAGACAACTTTTAGCCTCAATGCTGCCCCCATCACAGGGAGGACAGCCATTCAGTCCTTACGTTTGAGACACCTGTTCTGCATTCAGCTATACTGGAGTCTCTGGCTAACAGACAATCACCTCCTCAACTATCAGGCTTTGCTGCTGGAAGGATCCACAATCCATTTAAAAATCTGTCCCATGCCGGGCACAGTGGCTCACACCTGTAATCCCAGCACTTTGGGAGGCCGAGACGAGTGGATCACGAGGTCAAGAGATCGAGACCATCCTGGTCAACATGGTGAAACCCCGTCTCTACTAAAAATACAAAAATTAGCTGAGCATGGTGGCACGTGCCTGTAATCCCAGCTACTAAGGAGGCTGAGGCAGGAGAATCGCGCCATCGCACTCCAGCCTGGGTAACAAGAGCAAAACTCCTGTCTCAAAAACAAACAAACAAACAAACAAACAAACAAACAAAACTCTGTCCCTGTGTAAACCCAGCCACTTTCCTCCCAGAGGAAACTGGAGAATCTGAACATGACTGGGAGCAGGCTGCAAACCTATGCAGCCAGGAAAGATCACAAAGAAACTCCCTTTAAAACCTCAGACTGGGCTCTCTTTATGACAGTTTGTTCCTTTTCACAGCTGGGATTATTTTGCTTAATTTACTTTTTTGCGGTAGGATTATGCACTGTGGCACTTTCTGAATGTCAGACAGACAGTCTCAGTTACTATAATCTTTTGCTTAGTGTTATTAGCCTTGTAGTGGGGTTACTGGCCATAGGTAAAAGACAAACATGAAAACTCTGTTACTATTACTTTTACTGGCATTTGCTATTAAATGTAGCAATATTTCACATCCTTTAGTCCCTATGGTATCAGCCATTGCCTGTTTAAACAGTAAGACTGATTGCTGGATTTGTCGTGTTTTGCTCAGTTTGATAACACCAAGGACCTCTTTTCGCCACCCTGTCATCAGTTAACACAGCCCTGCCCTCAAGCTGTTTTTTTCTTTTCTCTACCATGTCAGGAGTTGAAGGTGTCTTATTAGGCTAAGACCTCAGTTCACAAGACACCATTACTTGTTTGAGGAAGACCCAGCTTCACAGCTTTACCTTAACATTTGGCTTTTCATAAGGAGGCAGCAAAGGAGTAACCCCACTGGCTGCTGGCTGCTGGCTGGTGAGGAGCACCTGGGATTTAATAAGTCCATGCAACCCCTTGAGGCAATTCTTTTGTCCCAAACTCAGTTCCAAGCTTCAGGTCGAAGCGCTGGAATGAAACACTAGACCTGAGGCAGACAACAGCAGAAGTCAAGGGGCCCCGTGCAGGTGAGCATGACTAACTCCCACAGATTAGGCCCTCCCACTTTGTGGATGGATGTCATGCTTGCAAACATGGCATAGATAAGGTCTAGGGAACCCAAAGGTTACCTACAGTGAGAGGATAGGGTGGCATGTAGATAAGTGTGAATGTTCCTACCCACTGGGCCTCCCTACTACATGGATGAAGGTTGCACTTGCACCCATGGGACAGTATGTATGTCAGTCACTGGGACCCAGAGGACACAGCAGGGAAGAGAAGAAGGAAGATGCCCTTTCTAACTTTTTCTTTTTTTTGAGACAGAGTCTGGCTTTGTCACCCAGGCTGTAGTACAGTGATGTGATCTCAACTCACAGCAATTTCCTCCTCCCAGGTTCAAGTGATTCTCCTGCCTCAGCCTCCTGAGTATCTGGGATTACACGTGCCTGCCACCATGCCTGGCTAATTTTTGTAATTTTAGTAGGACAGGGTTTCCCCATGTTGGCCAGGCTGGTGTCGAACTCCTGGCCTCAGATGATCCACCTGCCTCAGCCTCCCCAAATGCTGAACCTTTCTATCTTTCTCACATCCCAGGGTCACTCCAAAAGGAGGAAAGAGGTTAAGGGACACCTTTTCTCCCTTCTATTTCCAGATAGGTAACCAACCCATCATTTTCAGGCTGCATCCCTCTCAAGTGCCTCCTAAATCACTGGAACTCCTTTGACCCTCAGACTCTGGAGAAGGAGAAAAAAAAGCTTTTTCCTTTTTTCCTCCTCTGTCCTCTCCTCACAGACGGGTAATTGCATCTCTCAGACGCATCCCTCAAACTGGGAAGTTTAATTTCCCCATATCTCAAACTGCTTGGCAATCTCTTGAGGAGGGACAACTTTTCTTTATCTGTTACCCTTCACAGGACTCCAGGGTTGATGGGCTCCATGGCTTGGGAAAGGGGAACCCAGAATATCAACCACCTTCTTATTAATGTCATTACTGTTAGATGTCTAGCTCAAAGACCTATCTCCTCCATGAACTCTTTAACCACCTCTGCCCACAACAAGTGCCCTTCGAACTCCTAAAGCCTATTCTTTCCCACACCTAATTGTACCCTATGGGCTTTCTCTCTAATTGCTGGTATTTACGTAGGGCCTGACATCTAGTGTTTCCACATAGATCCAAGCATCCAGGGATCATATCTGCTCATTTTTCTATATCCCTCAAGGCTCATGGCACAAGACTGAACTCATTGTAGACAACTGACTACACCCTTGTTATAATTTACATTTAGAGAATCCCACTCTTTGTTATAATTTATAGTCAGAGACCTTGTACCACATGTGAGAACCAATCATCAGTAGCTGTTGGAAGCTTATAAACATTCTACTATGGAATAGCTTCATAACACCACAGGAGCTTTCTTGACTTCCACTAATGATGAATGACTTAACATCCCTAAACAAGGCATATGCCTACTTCTTTGCAGCTGGTCAATCCCTTTCCATGTGGTTGGCCTCGGAGAACTTTATAACTAACACAAGATGGTGCTTCATGTCACCAGGTGAAAAGAACCTCCACCTACCTCTAAATAATCTGACATTATTTCCAGGCTGCACAGCAGCCTCACCAGTAAAGGAAGGTTAAAGCCAACAGCTAACTATGCTAAGACAACTTGGATTTAATTCACAGTATCAAGGAACGACACAGGCTGCCACAGCCGATAATTCCTCCCTCTGGGAAAATGAATTAAGTAAATCTAGGTAAAATATTGGTCGTTTCCCAGCCATCTAATAAAAAAAATCAAACATGATATCCAAAGCCCTGGTTCTCAGCATGTAAAGGCAGTTTGGGTTCCTATGCCTCAAACGTTTTCTCCAGCCCTTTACCTAGCTTATTTATTACTTGGCTGCAGATGTTACATTAATTGTCCCTTCCTCAAATGAACCAAGGGTCTGGATAAAATACACTAATCACACCCTGCATTCTCTTCTACTGCCCTTAACACATGGTGACCAAGTAACTGTCTGTCTGCCTCAGGTCCCTCTTCCCTTGTGTAAGTTAAGACCCATGTGAGTATGGTCCCAGACTGTCTTGTTCCCTGCTGTACTCCAGAGCTTAACAGAGGGCCTGGCCCAAAGAAGGCATGCATAGATATTTATGTTGAATAAACACGTAAGTTGAAGGACCTTGCTGACCTGGTTTTAGGTGCTTTACCAACGATCCCACTTTTACGACTCTTCCGGAAGCTTCATGTCCCAGCACCATGGGCTTTTTCACAATAAAATCCCCAATTCGACCATGCTGCCAGTAGTGGACATCTGAGCCACAGATTCCAACAGAATGCATCCTCAGCAACACCTCTGATAAAAGAAAGGAGGAAAAACCCAGTGAGAGAGGGAACAACTCCTATCACTCTGAGGTGCCTTAATGATTCCCCTCTGCCCAATGGAGAAGGCTGGGTTACGAGGCCAAGTACACAATTTAGACCACAGAGGAAAACAAGCTATATAGCAACCCTGATTAAGTCTCGCAAGGCAAAAAAGCTTCCACATGTGATGGCAGATTGTATGTGTCAACTTGGCAAGGTCTAGTGCCTGGTTGTTTGAAGATACGTGTTAGGCATGGCTATCTTTTAAACCAATAGACTTTGAGTAAAGTAGATTACCCTCCGTAATGTGGGTGAGCCTCATCCAATCAGTTTGAAGGTCTTAAAAGCAAAGACTGAGTTGAGGTTTCCTGAAGGAAAAGGAATTCTCAAGACTGGAACATCAACTCTTACCTGAATTTCCAGCCTGCCCTCTGTACACACACACATACATACATACACATATATCTTAGTGGTTTCGTTTCTCTGGATAACACTGACCAATACATTGGGTAAACAACATATCATTAGTAGGATGAAATGTACCAAGTACTTAGGAGAACAAACTGTTTTCCAAAAGATAACTTTCCAAACAATTAATATGCTATGCCTGATTCTTATCTATTTATGAGAACAGGTCTGGCAGAATCTCAGCTTGGCAACATGTTCTGAACTATCAAGTTGAGTTCTTCATGCCTATTGTTTTCTTTCCTTTTTTTTTTTTTTTTTTTTTTTGAGACAGTTTCCCTCTGTTGCCCAGGCTGGAGTGCGTAATCTTGGCTCACCGCAACCTCCACCTCCTGGGTTCAAGCGATTCTCCTGACTCTACCTTCCAAGTAGCTGGGATTACAGGTGCCTGTTACCATGCCCGGCTAATTTTTATATTTTTAGCAAAGACAGGGTTTCATCATGTTGGCTAGGCTTGTCTTGAAGTCCTGACCTCAGGCGATCTGCCTGCCTCAGCCTCCCAAAGTGCTGGTATTACAGGCATGAGTCACTGCCCCTGGCCAGTTTTCTAAGTTTAAAATAATGGTACTGAGGCCCTTTGCTGAAATTAAGTACCATCATCTCTGACTGAGATGATGGTTACAAACACCTCCCTGAAAAAAAAAAAAAAACACTCTGCCTTAGGAAGACAAAGAGATCCAAATCTCTGCCATGCACTGTACTTGCCAAAGACTACTATGAGTGGCTCTTCAGAACTTTCTTCCTCCTTAGTTTTAGTGAACAGAATAAGAAATGGCAGGCTGAATTCTCAAATTAAAGGCAGGAAGAAGTTTGAGTTACAAAAATCATCTCAGAATTTCTTCTCTCTGAAGTAGCAGTTGGTAGCAAGAGATTGGATTTGACTAGAACACTCGCTGCACTCTTCCCTTCCAATGCAAGGGCAGCAAGAGGCAAGAGAGTGGACGCAGAACGCTGCTTCAGGGAGGAAAGCTGTACCAGAACCCCAGCTTGTACTCTGGGTCCAAGATAGCCCTAGCCTGGCCACTTCTGGAATCAGTGGTCAACTTTTCAGGACACAGCGAGGTAACTCTTTCACTTCTCTGTCCTGGTATCTTGGTGAAAATCCTTGAACCCTAAATAAACAATTCTTGCTCAGCACCCATAGAATGGTTATATTCTATCTAGTCTGTATTCTTACCACTTTTAAGTCAATAACCCAACTAAGCTTTGAGTAGCAAAGCTCTGGATCTACCAGGAAAACTGCCTTCGATCTGATGTTCATCCAGAAGCTGTGGTTCTGGTGTGAGGTAGGATAAAGTGGGAAGGACACCCCCAACTCGTCAAGGGCAGGCAGGGGACCTGACTGGCTAGGTGTGAGAAGGGGAGGGAGAGCACCTAGAAACACTCCGCATGTTGCCCCCAACCTCACTTCAGGGTCCTGCACGATTATGACACAGCAGGACTCCAGGGATGGGAGGGACTGGAAAACTGTCAGCAGGGATCTGCCCAGGCCAACAGAAAAAGGGATGGAAATGTTTATAGCCCCTGCCGTGTGCCAGACAGTGGGCTGGACTTTATCGTCACCATAGCATTCAGTTTGTAAATGAAAAACTCGAAACTGGGAAGTTAAAGATGCCACCTCGGGCATCAGCATGTCAGCTAAGCCCTACAGGCTCACCAAACGAGAGGCCTGGAAGGAGTGGAGTAAGCCCCTCCCCAGTGTGCTCACTCATTTTCTGTGCTTGGTTGATTAGGGCAGGGGGACAGGGCTCCATGCAGCCCCTCCCACCCCCACTGGACAGAAGGTCTTGGGCCGCCACACACTTCAGTAACTGGCCTTCCTGGGGAGTGGGGAAAGCTGGCATGATGCTCTCTTTGCTAAAGATTAAAAGATTAAGAAGCTCTGTAGACTCACTCCTTTTCAAAGTTTGGGTTAGGGTTAGGACATGATTTGGCAACTCCAGCGGCAGTTTCTGGTAGATAGGGTACCCTGTCATTAGGTCAAAAGAGGAACAATTCTATCACTGGTCCATATACTTCACATCAAAAACTCTTTGGGACAAGTCAGCAGTTTGGTACAGTAATTTTTCTGATTTGATCCCTATTCTTTTTATTTCAGCGAAGATAAACTTCCCACTAGGTCATGCCGTGGGCAGTGGACTCTGTTCTCACCCTAACAAAAGCATAGTTTTTTAATGGAGGCAAAAGTAATAAACAGTAGGAAGAGAGAGGTAAGGGAACAACATACATGTGACTCCGAGGGAAATAATAGGAAATAATAAAATATAAGTTGTGTTTCCCAGGAACCTACCATTTGGGCCTGGTTCAGGTATAGGATAATTCTCCTAAAAGAAACAAAATTGAAAAAGTCATGTGGCATGCATAATAGCTTTACTTTATAAACATTTTCCATCAAAAACAATTAGTTTCATCGTTAGTTTATTTCTTCGTAGACTTAACACAAGCTCAGCCCACACTGCTGCTGGGTGCATGCCTGAGAGGATGTGCTAAATGTCACACTGCAAACACCCGCCCAGCCCTTCAACACTTTTCTGCATAACACAGCAACTGACTCAACTACAGCAGGCACAGCATACTCACAAAGCATACAGAGGACCACACTTGCTGTCACTAGTGACATGCAACAGGGTGAAATAAAGTTCTGACACTGGGTTCCCTCCCTGGGAAATAGCCTGCAAACCAAAGGCCCAGTCGTAGCCAGGAAGAGCTGACTGTAATTGCTGACCTTACAGAGCTACGTTACAGATTTTTTCGACGGGAAGTATCACAGTAACAGGGCCCAATGTAAAGGCTGTTGCTACTGCTGTGGAACAGATTTACCCATTTGTGTTTGAAAGCAGGAAAGAAATTTTATAAGTCACCACTTAATTGGTTAGAATCTCTAACTGAGCACCTTTTAAAACCTGCTGCACATTGGACTCAAAAGGAAAACTGGACCAACAGTAATTGAGGAAATAGACTCTTTTATTCATTCACGGCTACAGTGTAAGCTCCAGTCCCTCTGGATTTTATTCCAAACCTTGCTGTAATATAAAAGGAAGTTTACAAGACATGACATTGCTGCTTTTACAAAAGGACATTCTATTTATTTTCGCAGTAATTCTCATGTCCCCGTAAGCAGAGCTGTCACAGTGTGCACTACCTTAGATTGTTTTATTGTTGTCATTGTTATTTTTTTCCATTTTGAGCTAATGTGTTTTATTTGTGAATAGTCTTTTACATTTTTGTATGCTGAATATGGGCACCAAAGAACCTGTAAAAGTTATCTTTTTCAATTGAATGTGCACAAATAAAAGTTTGGAAAAATCTCTCTTCAAAAAAAAAAAAAAAATACCGCCTCACGCCTCAAATCCCTCTACCCCGTTTGAACTCCAGGGCATCGGACCTCAAGGGGTTAACTGGACCGCGAGAAGCAGGGAGGGGAGAGCGCCCCCCTCCGAATGTACAGTCTTGAATCCGATTGTGAATACGTTGTAGTAACTTCGCTGGCGCCGGCCCCGCACTCCCTGTCCCGTCTACTTCTGAAACTCCTGTTCCCAATGACAAAGTGGCTATGTGCAATGGCTATAAGTGTACTGTGAGTCTCTCGGTTCAGTATTAGGTTCACTTTATTAATGCTGTAAGTTATTTTTCTTCCTTCTCCTGGACCCACTTCCAGTCCCGTTTTGCATTCCCCTTTGGATTTTGCTTTGTCTTTTTGTTGTAACCTCTTGATGTAACAGCACTTTAAAAAGGTGACAACTGACTCACGAGATGGCAACCACCTGGAGCCTGTTCGGGGAGACCACCCTGTACCTACGACTTTTGTTTTTAATAATAATTAAAAAAAAAAAAAAAAACTGGTGCAACTTCCCCAAGACTAAGGAAAAAGCACCGTACATGTAACTCCAGGCAGAAGGGATGTTTGGGTCTCTAGATCTGCCATCCAAGATCCTGTCTTCCTGGAAAAACATGTTCTTAGGTACAGATTTGTTTGGTCTGACAAATTCCTCCAGGGAAAGGATGCAGGCGTTTCTGACAGTTGGACCTGAGGATGTTTCCCTCCAGACAGGTGGGATGAAGTGTCTGTGCTGCCAACCTCTTTCCTTTACATCAGCACAAAGACTGATACCTGGTCCTCTTTTCCTAAACTTCCCATGTGGTGTTTTAGGAGCCCCTTGGGAACACATAGGACCTGCATTTTGGCCTCTCTCACAGGTTTAAAAGCAATCTGAGCTATTCTGGTATCCACAGCTAGCAGCAGTAGCAGTAGTAGTAGTGTTGGTTTACTAAGCCTTCTTTCCTCATTGTCAACTAGCTAGAAAAGTCCTAGTGACAGGGATGGCCACTGAGTGGCCAATCCCAGTGTTCATTTTATTATTTGAAGATAATCAAGAAGAGAGATGTAGCCAGCTCATGCCTGTAATCCCAGCACTTTTGGGAGGCTGAGGTGGGCGGATCACTTGGGGTCAGGAGTTCGAGACCAGCCGGACCAACATGGTGAGACCCCAGCTCTACTAAAAATACAAAAATTAGCCAGACGTGGTGGCATGTGCCTGTAGTCCCAGCTACTCAGGAGGCTGAGGCAGGAGAATGGTTGAACCCAGGAGGGGGAGGTGGCAGCAAGCCAAGATTGTGCCACTGCTCTCCAGCCTGGGTGACAGAGTGAGATTCCGTATCAAAAAAAAAAAAAAAAAAAAAAGGAAGAAAAGAAAAAAGAGAGATGGAAATGTTCACAGCACCTGCCATGTGCCAAACAGTGGGCTGGGCTTTATCCTCACCTCATCAAACTATAGCATATAGTTTGTAAATGAGACACCTGAAGCTGGGAAGTTAAATAACTTGGTCAAGTTCATGCCACCAGAGAGTGGATGAAACCTGCTTCCACTGTATCCTACCATAGCCCCAAGGTGGAATGTCTTTTCTCCTTCATGGGTGGTGCAAAAGCTGCCAAACAAGTGATGAGAATGTCAGAGCTGGGCCCCATGAAGGAAGTTCTGGGAGGAGGAACTGCTCCAACATGTGCCTCCTTCCAAAAGAACTTACCTAGTTGCTTTTATAGGCAACCCCACTGCATTAAACAACACCAAAGGGCACTAGACAAATGCTGCTCAGTACTATCACTGTGCTAAGTGATAAGTGGATTTTACTTTTCCTTACAAGATAATAAACCCCTTGAAGCCAAAGACCATGCCTCCTATCTCTTCAGCACTAAGTACACTGCTTGGCCCCAAACCCAAGTGTTTGTATTTGTTAAATAACTACTATCCAAGATAGTGTTTCCAAGGAAGGTCTGAGGCTTTCACTCATCTCAAGTTAGTTACCAGCCCTTTTTGTTGAAGAGGCTCAGTGCTAATTTGAACCTCTTCTCCAGTGAAACAAAGCTCAAAGCAATGCTTTTGCTGCCTAGCTGGTACTGCTCAATGGCTTGTGTCAGGTACCGTGTGCTTTTCAGGCATTACCTCATTTAATACTTGCAAAAACCCTATATGGTATATCCTACTATTGTCCCTTTTTCATATGATGAGACTGAGGAACCTGCCCATGGTAACACTAAAGTGGTAAATGATGGAGTGGCATCCAAAGCAGCCTGATGGGGGCAAAAAGGCTTAAGGCAGTTTTTTACCTCTTAATAATTTAGACTAGCTATAAAGAAGGAAGGAAGGAAGGAAGGAAGGAAGGAAGGAAGGAGGGTAGGAGGGAGGGAGGGAGGCAATCAATCCAGAAACAGCCACCTCATCTCATTCTTTCTTATGACTGCATCATACTGTGTGAAATTTTAAACTGCAGATTAAATTGAAATAAAGACTAAGGTCTTTATTTCAAACATGGGAGAGCACCTCCCCGCCCCCCCACCGCTTCTTGCTAAGAGCACTAGTAGGCAAATTCCCAAGCACTAAAAGACAGTTCCACAGCATACAATTCATAGCCTTGCCTCCAGCCAGGCCAGGCCTGAACTCCCCATTTGGAGGTGGAGAGGGGGTAAGACTAAAGCTTAGAACAACACCCAGGTACACCAAGTAGGCCCTGGTCACTAGAGAGAACACTACTGTAAATATTTGTTCAAGTTAACAGAGCTGAGCAATGTGCTTGCACCATGCAGGAAAGCTGCAGTGACTCTCCCAAACACTAGAGGGTGCTGTGCCAACAGCTTGTGCTGTGCCTATAGCAGAACACATTTGATGGAGAAGTTAAATTCCTCTCCCTGCCCACCAACTTCTTTTTCCATTCTTTTTCTTGCTGATTTTAATTATCCGTACAACTCAGACTTTTATCCTGCCTTCTGTCTCTGTAGCAGACATGCTACCTGGGCACAAAACCATTTTAACATCAGTCCATAGGTTTGTAAATATTGCACATTGTAGGCGCACTGTGGAGCCTACAATGTTTTATAAAGTTATTATAGCATGGTTACTCAAAACTTTGCTTTTCATGTTTCCTTGTCATGATTGTGGCCACAATCCTCTGTTTGCTTAATCTCTTTTTCTGTCTCAGATATTCTTCCATTTATCCTATTTCTCATCTACCAAAATTTCTTAGCTTCTCTGAGATCCTGAACTTCCACTATTATCTCCATAGTTCCTTTTTTTTCTCATTCCCAAAAGTTTTGTCCTCTCAATCTTATTCAAGATTTACTAAACAGAATTTCTTTCTTTTTTTTTTTTTTTTGTAACTCATCATCAGTCCCTGATGTCAGATGTCACTGCACTCAGGCTATAGCGCAGAGTCAGGATCTCAGCTCACTGCAGCCTCGACCTCCTGAACTCAAGTGATCCTCCCCCCTCAGCCTCCAAGGAGCTGGGATTACAGGCATGTGCCACCTTGCTGGGCTATATTTTTAAAAATTTTTGGTAGAGATGGGTTTCGCCATGTTGGCCAGGCTGGTCTCAGACTACTGGCCTCAAGTGATCTGTCTGCCTCTGCCTCCAAAGTATGGGGATTACCGGTGTGAGCCACCATACCCGGCCAAATTTCTTATCTTTTAATGAGTGACTGTACACGGGGGTAAAGAGAAGTAAGTTACTCTTCTTTACCGTAGTTGTGTCAGTTTTCCAGCATATTTCACTTCAAGTCAGAAATACATATGTGAATCAAATATATACTTTCCCTTCTATCCCCTTCAGCTCCTCCTGCCACCCCACCAGCCCACTCCTAAAGTAACTCATGGAAATACTTCAGGGGACATGGAATCACCTCAGGTACCTCTCACATACTAAATGTTATCTTGCTTTTCCTAAATATATTTTTTACATTAGCCTAAATATATTTCCTAGCTACGTCCTCATTGGTTGCTTTTCCTCTACTTCCACCTGTATGTATAACTGAGTTGATTCCCTCAACCTGTCTGCTTTGGTTGCAGCAACGGCCTCAACACAAGGAGAAATGGGAGGAGGATGCTTTTTACCTCCTCCAGCCAACCTGAGTGACACAGTGAACTCAGACTCTGGAATTGCCTGAGTACATGCAACCCAGGCTTCCCCCACCAGCTGTGTGACCTCAGGGTAGTTATGTAACCCCTGTGTGCCCCAGTTTCCTCCTTCATATAATGACAATCATGAAAGGGAATGCCGACTCAGTAAATATGTTGCTCTTATTACAAAAGAAGTAAAAATCAAAGTTCTTTTTTCATAATTAGGTCACACGTTGAAACAGCCTTTGACAATCTTGTCCTTTTGATAAGAGTAAAACATGTTAAATAGAAATTATAGGAGGCTACTGTTTTGCTCCTCTACTGGGCCCCAAGAGAACAGAACAAAAACCCCACATGGAGCCACTCATATTAAAGTTATACATCATCAAAGCAAAACTAAGTTGTTATATGACCAGCTTCAGTCAGCATGATAATAAAGTTCCTTACAAAAAAAACCCAAAAAACAAAAAACAAAAAACTAAAGTAACCTGATCTTAACCAATCAGTTATTTTTCTATTGTTCTATTTCCCTGTTACTATTTTAAAAGGAAAGTAACTGAAATGACCAATCTGATTTTTCTTGTATTTCTGCTTTCTTTAGCAATTTTCTGTTTGTAAAACCAACCCCTTCTGTTCAGCTTACTGGAACATATGCTAAAGTATGGCATGAAGTGTTGCCCAATTCTAGAATTGCAAAAAAAACAAAAACAAAAACAAAAAACAAAAAACAAAAAAACAACCAAATATGATCTTTTAAACTAATTGTAGTAATTTTGTCTTTTGGCAAGTATTTTAAATTGCTTTGTGGAAAAGTTGTGTTCTGCATCCTGGATTCAACCAAACCTCAGATCAAAAATACTCAAAAAATAAAAAATAGCAATACAACAATAAAAAATAATGCAAAAGAAAAAATATTGTATAACAATTATTTACAGAGCATTTACATTGTGTTAGGTATTACAGGTAATCTAGAGATGATTTAAAGTAGATAGGAGGATGCCTGTAGGTTATAAGCAAATACTACACCATTTATTATATACAAGAGACTTGAGAAGCCTTGGACTTTGGTATCCACAATGGGTTCCTGAAGCCAGTCCTTCCCCAACTCCAGGATACCAAGGACAACTGCATTCTCATGGTTTTCATAGCAACATTAAGAAAATATGACCACTCTTTACAAGGCTGGAATTTGGAAGAAAGTGAAGAGATTCTGGCAGTTTTTAGGCTTGACTCTGTCAGTTGTGGAGAGTGCAATGTGCTCCCACTGCCTTACGGTGGGGGACAGCTGGCAGTGTGTAGGGAAGGTGCTGGGCCCATCCCGGGTGCACAGCAGCCACCTGCTCCCCACTGCCAAGCTTTCTGTGGGCCTGTGGAGCCTGCCTTGCACACCCGCAGAGCACAACAGACCCTTTTTTGCTTCCTTTCCCCCTCCATTTTCCCTTTCCCTTGAGGACTGGAAGGGTGCTTTGAGGGTGGGAGGAAAATCCAAAAGTTTCCCAATTGGCTATTTTGTCATGAGAGGCTTTGTTCTAGCCGTGTTGGTCCTGGCAAAGTCGGGGTCAAAGCAGGAGGTAGAATGTTCTCCCAAGGTCCACTGAGTTGGGCTCCAGCCCAGGCTTTCTTGGCTCCATCCAACTTTGTTCTGTTGATAACAATCTTGTTGAAATGCAAATCTGTATCAAGTCCCCAGTGACCCTGGAGACTGCTAAACCCCTCACACAGTGGGTGGCTATCACACCCCCATCTTACCTCCAACCACACCACACTCACCCTTTCCCATTGCCTAATCCCTCTCCCTCTTTCAGATCCCGTAGGAGGTGGGGAAGTGAGGCATCTGGGATGATTTCTAAATTCCTACAAGAATTAAGAGACATTTGGGCTTGGACATGTTGGGACTGAGGTGTCTTGGGACATCCAGGTGGGGCTACTTATATATAATAATGTTTGTGATTGTAAATGTCTCAAAATGGAGTCATTTCTTTCTTTTAGTTTTTTTTTTTTTTTTTAATTTTATTCATTAGGACACATCACCTGTATATCTTTTTAAATTTATTGTGGTAAAATACATAACACAGAATTTACCATCTTAAAATCTTAAATCTTTTTAAGTGTATAATTCAATATTGTTGTCTCTATTCACATTGCTATGAAACAGACCTCTAGAATTTTACATCTTGTAAATGTGAAACTGAATACCTGCTAATAATAACTGCCCATTTTACCTACTCAGCAGCTCTTAACAAACACCTTTCTACTTTCTGTGAGTCTGGCTACGTATTTCATATAAGTGGAATCATACACTGTCACTTTGTCACTGGCTTGTTTTTATTAACATAATATTCTCAAGGTTTATTTTTAACACAATGTGACAAAACTTTTTTTCAGGATGAATAACATTCCTATAGAAATAAAATGTGGGAGATAGATACATATACATGGAAAGAAAATGGGGGAGATACATACATACACATGTATATGTATGTATCTCCCCCATTTTCTTTCCATGTTCATTAGCTGAGTAACATCTGGGTTGTTTCCACCAACAAAAATGGAGTCACTCATAAGTGACTCAGCTCACAGTGAAACTGCTGCCTGCTCAAAGCGATATGCGTATGTATATGGGATTGAGATGATAACACCTGCTGTGGCCAGGCAACCCCAAGACTTGACAAGAAAGTCAAGCCAAGGCCAGGCAAGATGGCTCACACCTGTAATCCCAGCACTTTGGGAGGCGGAAGCAGGTGGATCGCTTAAGCTCAGAAGTTCTAGATCAGCCTGGGCAACATGGTGAAACCCTGTCTCCAAAATCCATTTTAAAAAATAAAATAAGAAAGTGAAGCCAAAAGGTAGCTAAGATATGACAATGGGCATTCCTGTACAGGGTCATAAAAACAGCCAAGAAAGTGAGCATGGCTGAGAGCCTGTAGAAGCTCTGCCTGTGAGAACCCGGAGGCCTCCTCTTCAGGAGCAGAGGCTGCGGGAAGTTCTGCTGGGGGAAGAACAGCACGACACTCCTCCCGCTTTGGTGTTTTGAGGGAAATCTAGATCAGTTCATCAGTCAGCATGCTGGTCTCTGGAGCTACTTGCCATGGTTCGTTCCCTCTCTTCTTTTGTTTAAAAGAGATGGGTTCTCATTCTGTAGCCCAGGCTGGCATGCAGTGGCACATTAATAGCTCACAGCAACCTCGAACTCCTGGGCTCAAGCAAAACTCCCACTTCAGCCTGCTGAGTAGCTGGGACTACAGGAGTGTGCTATCACACCTGGCTAGTTTTTAAACTTTTTGTAGAGACAAAGTCTTCCTATGTTGCCCAGGCTGATCTCAAACTCCTGGCATCAAGGAATCCTCAGACCTCAGCTTCCCAAAGTGCTGTGATTACAGGTGTGAACCACCATGCCCGCCCCTGCCTCCCCTATCACTACCTGTGTGTGTTGAATACATTTGCATGATTGTTGGCATGTGAAAGCTTTGCATTTAATTGGCCATTGAGTCATTGTGAAACATCTGGGCTCCTGGTCAGAGTCAGTACAAGTGGGCTGGAACCTGACATGACAGGTGTTCAATAGGCAGTTGGTTGCTGGGACTGATGCTCAGGCATCACCTCCTGCAAGAAGCCTCCCCTGTCCTCACCAGACTGGGAAGGCGATTCCTTCCTCTCCTTTGCACTTCTCCAGCACCTAGCATTGAATCCACACAGGATAGTTAAGGACTATTTAATTTTCATCAGGGAAAAATATATTAAAATTTCCTCCTAATTCAAAGTGTATGAACATAACCATACATGATCTTAGTAAATGGTTCTATACATGGAGCAAAAATTCTAAGTCTCTGAGCTTTGTCGGATGCTCTAGTCTGTGATCTTGATAAGTGCTCACTGTGTTCAGATCTAGGTAATTGAATATTTCCATGTTTTTAAAATTGTTGAGTTGAATATCACTTTGCAAAATTTGAATATGTTTTCCCTGGTAATTAATGTTCTTGGTGTAAACCCAATTTGGAGAAAACTACAAACTTTAAGAGTCACCCTGAAAGACTTCTAAATTAGATGCCAATATTGTATCTGTGTGTACATATTTCTTCTCCTTCTTAATTTCTGCAATGCAGTTTTAAAAGAGAAATTTCCCCTACATCCATATGATTCTACTATCTCCCTTTAGAATAGGGCTACTTTTATAGAATGTTAAAATCCTATTTGTGATATTGCTTGCTTCTTCTGCTGCTTTCGATAGCAAAAGGAGGCAGCCAAATGCCTAGGCAGATAGGGGTGGGTACTCAGTGAAATTCCACCTCCAAGCTGAAGACAGTTTAAAGCATGAAAGCCAAGCTACAAGTTAAATCCTGGGACTGGATCAAGAACTTGTCTTCCTATTTGGCCACTTTCCTCTGATTTATCCCCACTCTTCACCTGTTTTACATAAACCTACCCTTTCCTAATTGGTTTTCTACACTGTTTTCCCCACCTTCGAGTGGTGTCTTCACTTTAACCTTTTTTGCATACTCACAAAGCAGTCAACGCACACTCCCCATCTTGTGCCTACAAAGATTCCAGACCCAGTTGGCAGAGGGGGAGATGGCCTAACTTCAGGGAAGAGACAACCTGACTTTGGGGAAGACAACCTGCCCTTCCCATCCCCTCTCCAGTTCCCCTCTCTGCTGAAAGCCATTTTCATCGCTCAAAAAAATTATCTTCCTTCACCATCCTTCAATCATCTGTGTGACCTCATTTTTTTTTCTGGGTACCTGCCCTTGGTGGGCCCTGAGCTGAAAAAAAGCTCAGGGCAGGTACCCAGAAAAAGCTGTCACAGTGGCCCTTTGCCCCTCAACAGTGGCATGCCCCATGTGACAAGGCAAGGGGCCAACTGAGTTAATAAGCCACCATCTGTGGACCATGGAACTAAAGGAGCACCGTAACACCTCCTCTGGGGCCTCGGGGTCATGGGCACCCTTACCTGGCGCTGCCGCATTTCCCTCGAGGAGCTTGCTCCTGTATTGGTGCCCAGCGTGGCTGCCCAGCCAGATCCCACACTTGCTCATTCATGTGCACCCTCCCACAAGGGGTTGAGCATGGGAGGCTGACTAGACAAGGCACCCCTTCCGTGAGTCCAGTGAAGGGGCCGAGAAAAAGCCTGCAACACTTTGAGAGGAAAATGCTGCCTCTGCATCATGGTCTTTCACAGACACAGGCACTGCCTCTCCAGAGGTGTTGGTGGAGGTGGGAGTGTTGCTGGATTTAATTTCCTGTTTTGAATTTGAAGTGGTTTGTCTGGTTTGGATTTTGTTTTGTTGTTAAAACATAATTAAGATAAAGATAAGAAGGATGCTTCTTTGGGCTATTTGTTGCTACTCAATTTCCCTTTTTCTGAAGGAGTTTTAGATTCTCTTTTCACTCCTAAGTGTCTCTGACTAGTAAGGGTTAAGTGGCCTGCATTTCCTCACTATCATGGTAATCCGGTTTAATCCAGCTGCTCCTTCATGACTATCAGCGCCTTTAATCTGATCACATAGAAGCAGCTGGCTCAGGGAAACAGACGTGATGCCCAGGACCATCTGAGCTGCCTATGTTCATGCCCTCTCATTGTACAACCCCCTTCTCGCCCAAAAATCTTTAAAGTATGGACAACAAAGAGGGGACATTTTGAATGTGCTATATTACAGATATAGATTTATCTTCTTTTTAAAAATAAATAAAAGTATTAATGCTTAGGTCAAAGCAATTCTTTGTTGCCTCAAAGGACAGAAACTCAAGAAATCTCTTCATGGACCTGTGAGTGATGTGTAAACTTGATGCCAATGTATTATTTTTTTCTGCCCTTTATAATTAAACAACATTAACCCATCATTCTAAAATTATTACTTTTCCTTTAATTTATCATCTCCTCGTATAGCTGATCATAACAAAAGTCTGGCTACATCCCCTCCACTGTGTTCAGTTTCCTGGAAGTGGAGTCTGTTTTGTTTCTGCACTGCTCTCTGTTCAGATGCTCCTTCCTAAAGTCTGGAAGAGCCGGCTCTCAGGAAGAAGGGAGATAAAGTGTACTCAGAGGGTGACTGATGAACTGATTTGTAATGCAACATACAGAAATTGAGAGGAACATTTAGAAATGTTTACAGTTTTTGTTTGTTTTGTTTTTTGTTTTAAGACAGTCTTGCTCTGTCACCCAGGCTGCAGTGCAGTGGTGTGATCTCGGCTCACTGCAACATCTGCTTCCCGGGTTCAAGTGATTCTCATGTCTCAGCCTCCTGAGTAGCTGGGATTACAGGCACACACCACCATGCCCAGCTAATTTTTGTATTTTCAGTAGAAACAGGGTTTTCCCATGTTGGCCAGGCTGGTCTCAAACTCCTGGCCTCAAGTGATCTGCCTCCCAAAGTATTGGGATTACAGACGTGAGCCACCTTGCCTGGCTGTTCACAACATTTTGACATGACACAACATTCAAATATACTGGTGCAAATATATCAGTCCATGGCTGATTGGAAAAAATAAAACTGGTCCTTCACTGTGGACAGTTTATAAAGCCCTGTATTAAAGTCTCCAGCACATGCCTGGAATGCAGTAGGCAGTCAACATATTAACTCCCCTCATTTCCTTACCATTCAAGTGAAACCTATATTTAAAAAACAGCTACCTATCATCCCCACCACCAAACATAGCTTCTGTGGGGGAAAAACTAATTAGACTGCTTTATATCCTAATTTCATGAAGCAGTAATTCATTTCCTAATTGAAAGCTTCTGGGTTTCTATATACTGATCAAAGGGGCATAAAGTAATTAAACTGGTAAATACAGTAGAATACAAGATTATTGCCTGGGCCCACATTATAATAATTTGGTTAGGAAAACTGTCCATGTGTTCGAAGGCCCTAGTCTACCCACCTCTTTTTAAGTTTGAAATCGCCTCCTGCTCATCTCCACAGTTAGCACATGCCATTAACAGTGTGCTGGATGCTGTGCTAGGCCTTTAACACGCACGACTGGGCCCACTGAATCCTCACACAACCAAAAGATGAATACTACTATTATTCCCATTTCACTGGGAAGTTGAAGTGGAAAATAATTTGTTGAGTCATACAACTAGCAGCATTAGAACGGGGACTAAACCCCACTCTGGCTCCCCAGCCTGGTTTGGGAACTTCGTACTATTTCCATTTAAAGAGAACACCAGCAAGCTGACAGTGTTTGCTTCTTTACGCATCAACCTGGTCATCAGTCCCTCTTGCTCCCTCCAACTCCCAAACATTCTCTATTTAAAATGAGGGGAAAAGCGAAAGTCCTTAAGTCTCAGATTATTGTTTCGTTTTTCTTTTCCCCATTATGAAAGAAAACCACCCAATTTATAAATGCTCCTCTTTGCTGTGGTCAAGGTGATCATTAACTAATTAGTAGGAGAGGAGTTTAGTTTTTTGTTCCCTGCAGCCACACATCAAGAAAGAAGAGAATGGTGTTTTCTCCTTAGGTAGTAGGCAGGCTGTGTGATAGATTTCCTTCCTGCCAGTTTGGGGACAAGTAAAGTGGACCCGGTCACATTTCCCCACAGAACCACTGCCCTGGATGCTGGCTGGTTGCTGGCCTTAGCTCAAGCAGGAAGGCAGCTCTGGGAAGGGTTCAGCCGTTGCTTCCTGCTTCAGAACCCTTTGAAATCCCGCTTCAGATTTTAGGAATGATTTATACACTTTTCGGAGAGCAATAATGATGTAATTTAAATGATACACTTTTCCCTTGAAAATTTATACATTTTCTGAAAAGATTTTAGGAATGAGAGTTTCCCTAAATAACTCGCTTCATAGGTGTTCCTGAGGCACTGAACCATTTTATCTGCAGACCCTACTCTCAGTATACCTAAACGGGCCACAGCCTGCCAGAAATTGAAGGGTTTTTAATCTGTGGCTGGGTGTCTTACATCAAAAGAAGAAAACAGTCAAATTCTCCCCACTTCCCCTTATCTGTTTTGTAATTCATATCCAACTAAGGTTTTGTTTTGTTTTGTTTTCCCCCAAAATGCAACCGTTGACAATGTATTAAACCCAGGAAATCCTGGGTTTCATTTTAGTCCTCTTGCAGAGAGGAAAACGGGTAGTTTCCCCCAAAGCTTCCTGGGATTGTTCCTCCTAGTTGCTATCTCTGGTTCACTACTGGTACCACTGACCCCAACCCCAAGCCACAGAGCCTATTTGACTTAAGGAAAAGGTGAAGGAGCAGTGATGTCACTCTGGGGGTTGGGGGTGAGCCCTGTGGAGGTGCTGGTGGAAGACCTTGCCTGGGAAGGAGTGGTGAGGGCCCAGAAGGTCTGTGTTGAGCCACAGGTGCCCTGAGGCAGCACAGGCCTCCCTGGTCAGTCTCCTCTGATAACAGCTGTCTGCCGTTTCCCTTCCAGTGTCGGGGCTCTCTCCAGGTTAAGGTGCTCCTCTTCTTTCCTTCTCACTCTCCATGGTTCACTCAGCCTAGGCAAGCTCAGCCATTCACAATTCCCCATAGGGCACTATTTGGGGCAGGACAACTCTTTGTTGTCAGGATAGTGCTGTAAACTGAATAAAGTCTGCAGTAGAGCTCCTCAGTCATTGTGACAGTCAAACCTCCCTGACACATTTCCAATTGCCCCCTGGTTTGGGGATCGGTACAGTACCACTCAGCAGAGGAGCAAAGGACTCCGGAGTTTACATCTCCACCACAGACAGCATCCCTGCACTCCAGACCCTACACCCAAGGAAATTTCTCAAAGGCAACTTGTGTCCTGTCCCAGAGACATCTTTTTTTTTTTTTTTTTTTTTTTTTTCCTTTGGCAGAGTTTTGCTCAGTTTGTCCAGGCTGGAGTAGAGTGGCATGATCTCGGTTCACTGCAGTCTCTGACTCCAGGGCTCAAGTGATTCTCAGCTTCCCAAGTAGCTGGGATTACAGGCATGCCGCACCACACCCAGCTAATTTTTTTTTTTTTTTTTTTTTTTTTTTTTTTTTTTTGAGATGGAGTCTCTCTGTAGCCAGGCTGGAGTGCAGTGGCTTAATTTTGGCTCACTGCAACTTTCACCTTCCAGGTTCAAGCGATTCTCCTGCTTCAGCCTCCTGAGTAGCTGGGACTATGGGGGCATGCCACCACGCCCAGCTAACTTTTGTATTTTTAGTAGAGACAGGGTTTCACCATGTTGGCCAGGATGGTCTCCAACTCCTGTCTTCAAGTGATCTACCCACCTTGGCCTCCCAAAGTACTGGGAGTAAAAGTGTGAGCCACCACACCCGGCCTCCAGAGACATCTTAAACTCAAATTTTCAAACCTGATCTCATAATTTTAATCTACTCTGACTAGTAAATGACCCTACTACCACTTCCCATTCCCAAGCTGAGCCTAGGTGTTTTCCTGAATCCTCCTCTTAATTCTTCTCCCCAGTTAGTATACCAGTCCACAAGCACAGGTGAAATTTTCTAGCCCATCATATTTTCTAGATCCTTTAGGTTACAGCCACACCAACCCAGCCCCTAATCCAGTCAGAGAGTGGGTTCTAATGCAAAGCGGATGAGATCAAGGTTAGTTCCCTGCTCTAGTCTTCAAGGCTTTGTCTACAAAATCACAATAGAGGTAGTCTGCCTGAGCAGTGGAAGACAATGAATTTGAGTTAAGGTGGAGCAGAACTTAACTGTGGTTCTGCACCTTAGATGCATGACCTTTAAGCAGGCTCTGAGCAGACAGAGGGCCCAGGGCCCCTCCCTGTGAGGTCTTTTCTCTCTGAGGCTTCCATCAAAGCCCTCACACTATGTCATAATGGTTGACTTTGTCTGCCTCCCTCAGTAAACTTGGGAGCAGGGGTTGTGTCCTCCTCTCTGGGCCCCCAGCCCAGTGCTTGGCACATGGCAGGCACCCCTTCATCAGAGAATGTTTGTGGAATGAAATACTGAATTGGTAATCACTCTGCAAGCTGTATAGAGATGTACCAGTTTCCCTTACCATCTGGCATTTGCCAACAATAAACACAAACATCCTTACTTTAATTCAGGACCTTGGGTGGAGGCTCCAAAGAGTGGAATGAGCACCAGAATGGGGAGAATGAACATCTGAGTCCTTTTCTTGGCTCTGTTAACTAACAAAACCTATCACCTTGGGCATGACACGTTCTTCAACTGAGGAAATGGGGAGTCAGCTGGGGCAAGGGTTCTTAGTCTGGGATCCCCAGACCACTAGAGGGTCTACAGAAGTGCTTAAAGGGAGTCCTTGAACAATCCGAAATTGTTACCAAACTCAGTCTGTTTGTATTCTATGGAGGAGAGAGGGCACACCACAGATTCTTACATAGTCAAGAACTGCTAATCTGGATAAACTTCTGAATTCCTGCAGTTTAGATCTTGACACATGTACTTTGAGGGAAAGGAGGTATAGGGGAGCCTCAGAGATAGCTGGCATTCATCCCACATACCCACTGCCATCCCAGGCCCATCTGAGAGAGACTTTGTCAAGGGACACTTGGCATGACCAAGGTGCTGACTCAGCCACTCCCTAAACTCTGGTGCCAGAAGCCAGGGAGCAAAAGGCAGGGCCCAGGGCAGAGGGTACACATACAGAATGCTCCTGAAGGGCCAGAGGCATGGGATTAGAAAGAAAAACCACTGGAAAGTGAACCAGATAGGGAGTTAGGGAGAGAAGGAGCCTAACAGACAATGGGGACTATCAAGATCCAGAAGTATGGCACAGGCAAGGGGAACACCAGGGGTTCTGGAGATGGAGGCTTAGACTGGAAGGAAAGGAGGAGCTGGCACTTCCTGAGCATGTACTAGGTGCTGGGTACTCTTGTGAGCATAATAATCCTGTAAGGGAGGTTTATCAGTCCCAAGCAAGGGGAGTTAAATAGAAGTTTCGGTGTTTTTAAGTGTCCTCTCGCCCCCCTTTCTGCTCTGCACTGTCTGCCCAAAGAATTCAGACAGCCTTAGCATTTTCTCTGAAAAGGTCAATGACAAGAGGCTGGACTACGAATCTGCAGCTGGCAAAGGAGAGAGAAAGGTTCATTCAATCAGTTTGCAACTGTCCTGGGCACCGGCCACGTGCCAGCCACGGGGCTAGGTTCCGGGAGGCACACGACTAGATCCCTGCCCTTCCCAACGGCCGCTACCCGCCGCCCCCCTACCCCGAGGCGAACCAGCAGGGATCAGGGCAGCCAGGGCGCTTAAGGTGCGGGGCCGGCGCCAGGCTGGAATCGGGAAGCCAGGACTGTGGCTGGGCTCAGAGGAGAGTGAGGCAGGGTCGGTAAGCTTCCCACCCTCCTTCCTGGCTTACCAGGCGCAAGTCCCCCGGTCCATGCACCACCAGGGAGAGGTTCTCGGGCTTGCCTGCCGCTGCCATGGAGCTCTTCTGGCTCTCGAGTGCACCCTGGAGCCGGGACGTGTGGTCGTTCTGGTGGCTCTGCCCCCGCAGAGGGTCCAGGGCACGGGGTGGGAGGCGGGGCCTGGGAGAGGCGGCGCACGCAGGGGCGGGGCGAGGCTTCCTCCTCTGTGACATCTCGGGCGGCGCCAGCGTGGAGGGGCGGGGCTACCCAACGGCCTCCCGACCCGGGGGCGGAGCGGGGCCTGGGTAAGGGGGACTAGGGGCGCGAAGCCCCGGCGCTGGCTCCAGCCGCAGCGCTCTGATTTTGCCGCCTCACAGCCAAGCATGCATAACTGCCCTGAAAACCGCCTGCGGTGGCAGTAGGCACCAGACCGGTGCTCTCAAACGTTAGCTGCAGAAGAATAAGGGTGGGGAATGTGAGGAACTGTTGCGAATCCAGACTCCGAGATTCTGATACAGTAAGTCTAGGTCTGAGGTGCGGCCGGAGAGTGTGTATTCCCAGCAATGAGAGCGCTGAGGCTGTGGATGGGGCACGGTGTGCACTTGGCGAGACAGGTGCTACCATGACGCAGCGTCCATATCTGCCCCGTTTCTCCAGTCCCCAGCAAAGGGGGCACCAGTAGGAGTGAATGAGTTCATGCATCATTCCAAGGACCTGGTGCATCAGTATAAAAAAGCCATGAGACCGGGAACGGTGGTTCATGCCTGTATTCCCAGCACTTTGGGAGGCCAAGGTGGGAGGATCACGTGAGGTCAGGAATTCGAGACCAGCCTGACGTTTGAAAATTGTTCGTGACCAATATGATGTAACCCTGTCAGGAATTCGAGACCAATATGATGTAATCCTGTCTCTATTAAAAATACAAAAATTAGCTGGGCGTGGTGGCATGCTCCTGTGATCCCAGCTACTCAGGAGGCTGATACAGGAGAAACACTTGAATCCGGGAGGCAGAGGTCGCAGTGAGCCGAGATCGCGTCATTGCACTCCAGCGTGGGCAACAAGAACAAAACTCCATCTCAAAAAAAAAAAAAAAAAAAAAAAAAAAAAAAAAAAACCATCAAATGTAATTTGTGAACCTCTTTCTCTCAACTGGTTCTGCTGCTTCTATACAAAGCAGGGTTTCTGTCCAAACTCTTCCTTCCAGCCTCTCAGCCCTCTGAGAAACAGTGAAGTTTTACTCTCCGAGGAGGGAGCAGCCTCTAGACAGGCCTAAATCTATAAGACCCCTCCCTCCTTTGAGGACAGTGCTCCCTGTTTCATTCCCTACCGTTTCCCCTCCCCCATATGTAACTACCCAATGGATTCACCTTGCCTGCTGCCTAGACAGAACCAATTTATCAAGACAGGGTAATTGCAATAGAGAAAGAGTAATTATGCAGAACCAGCTGTGCAGGAGACTGGAGTTTTATTATTGCTCAAATCAGGCTCCCCAAGCAGTCAAGCGTGTGGATCAGAGTTTTTAAGGATAGTTTGATGCGTGGGGAAATACTTTTTTAAAGCCACTCAGGAGTGCGGATTGGTTGAGTCAGATACGAAATCATAGCGGATCTAAGCTGTCTTTTTGGGCTGAGTTAGTTCCTGGGTGGGAGCCACAAGATCATATGAGCCAGTTTATCAATCTGATTGTGCCAGCTGATCCATCAAGTATAGTCTGCAAAATCTTTCAAGCACTGATCTTAGGCTTTACAATAGTGATGTTATTCCCAGGAGCAAGTTGGGGAGGGTCAGATTCTTGCAGTCTCCAGCTGCGTGACTCCTAAACCATCATTTCTATTCTTGCGGCTAATTTGTTAGTTCTACAAAGGCAGTCTAGTCCCCCAGGCAAGAAGGAGCTTTGTTTTGGGAAAGGGCTGTTATTTTTGTTTTAAACTATAAACTAAAACTGCTGGGTGCGGTAGCCCACGCCTGTAGTTCCCCGGCACTTTGGGAGGCCAAGGCAGGCATATCACTTGAGGTCAGGAGTTTGATACCAGGTGGCCAACATATCAAAATCCTGTCTCTACTAAAAATACAAAATTTAGCCAGGTATAGTGGCGGGCACCTGTAATCCCAGCTACTTGGAGGGTTGAGGCAGGAGAATTGCTTGAACCCAGGAGGCAGAGGTTGCAGTGAGCCAAGATCATGCCACTGCACTCCAGCCTGGGTGAGAGAGGAAAACTCTGTCTCAAAAAAAAAAAACAAAAAAAAAACCAACTAGGTTCCCGCTAAAGTTAGGTCAGACTTTGCCCAGGAATGAACAAGGACAACTAGGAGTTTAGAAGCAAGATGGAGTTGGTTAGGTTGGATCTCTTTTACTGTCTCAGTTATAATTTTGCAATGGTTTCAATACTTCCATTTGGGTTTTATAATACCTTAATCTTAAGGTGTTGACTAATGAAGAAGGAAAAAGGGCAAAGACCACTCTTCCTGCTGACCAGGGCATGGTCAGGATAGGTGTTGACCGCAAGG
Organism: Saimiri boliviensis; assembly: GCF_048565385.1. NCBI lineage: Eukaryota > Metazoa > Chordata > Mammalia > Primates > Cebidae > Saimiri > Saimiri boliviensis. The sequence continues at coordinate 81,231,701 of NC_133450.1, forward strand.
TGAGAGCAGTGGAACCACTTTGCAGTTGTCTGAGCATACTCATGCAAGCTGGCTGACAAATGCGTTAATATTGTTATCTGTAATTTTAGTATCTTATTTAAGAGAACAGAATACTACAAGGTAAATAATGAGTTCTAGCATAAGGAGTGCAATTCCCAGTTTTAAAAGTAAATATTTGAAAGCATTAATTTGGGGACTTGTAGTCCACAGATAGTTTAGGAATTAGTTCAAACTGCAGAAAAAACTCAAGGACAACTAACAAGGGTTGTTTTTTTGTTTTTGAAGCATAGTTTTTCTGTTTCTAGTCCCCATTTTTTAATTAAAAATAAATCCTAGTAGATCAACTTTACTTGCAAAATAAGTTTTAGTCTTACTGTGCTCTGCCTGATTATTTGCATAAAGTGTAGCAAGAACAATTATTTTTCACATAGGCTTTTTAAACTGGCTTCGATGGAACTCTGTTCCATAAGGAATCTCTGATAAGACTTTTTTAAAGCCACGCCCAGCCATGGGTTTGTACGTTCAAATACCCAGGAGGTGGGTAAATTTCTCTCCCCTTGAGGTCCCAAGATAACTTAGGGCTCCTGGGCCTGTTAGAAAGTGACATTCTTTACTTACCACAGATCAGGAACCCTGTGCATGGGCCTGTTAGAAAGTGACATTCTTTACTTACCACAGATCAGGAACCCTGTGCAGGGACTGTGTAGACAAGGTATGAGGCCAGTTTTCCCAAGGGGCTTTGTTTTTTCTCTTTTGTTTTTGAGACAGGATCTTGCTCTGTCACCCACGCTGGAGTGCAGTGGCACAATCTCTGCTCACTACAACCTGCATCCCCAGGGCTCAAGCAATCCTCCCACCTCAGCCTCCCAAGTAGCTGGAACTACAGGCATGTGCTACCACACCCAGCTAATTTTTGTATTTTTAGTAGAGATGGGGTTTCACCATGTTGCCCAGGTTGGTCTTGAACACCTGAGCTCAAGCTATCTACCCACTTCGGTCTCCCAAAGTGCTGGGATTGCAGGCATGAGCCACCACACCTGACCCCGAGGAAGCATTTATTCCTTAAAGGCAACACGCTATTCCAGTCAAAGCCTTGGTAAAAATAACCGGTTTCTTCAACTGTGTCCTGTTGCAAAAGAAAAACATTCTTACTGCACTTACGGAAATAACTATATTGCCACAAGTTAAGAATTCTCGTGAATCGTTGCCAAATTCTGGAGAAATCAGGAACAGAGAAACAAATATGCTCCAAATTTTGTTTATAGACACGTACTTTACTCAATCATTAAAAGTTGTAAGTAGCTCAAAAGAAAGGTTTTCTTGGCTCTGAAAAAAAACGATGAGCAATGTTTTAAGCAAAAAGTAAAAAAAGGTTGCTTCAGTCTTCTATTAGTTCAGTCCATGCAGCTAACTTCTGTTCTGCTTAATATTCATGAACATTTTAGCTACCGGTGAGAGTCCTGAAAGTTTTTTCTCTGTTCTAATATCACAGTCTCCAGAGTTTTCAGAAACCTGCATTTAAGAGCACCTGTTAGAATTTTATAGCTGATTATAAAACCACCATGTCAAGAGGATCAAAACAAGACAACAATTGCCTGTAGAAGACAAAATGTTTTAGGGCAGCCACAGTTAAAGACACGATTGACAAGGAAATTTGTTACTTCTGTGGCATACAAGAATTTAACATAACAATTGTAATTATTACTGATAATATATACTAAGTCATATCATAATTTTGGGATATAATAACACAAAAATATTTTCCAAAACAGAAAATCAAATTTCATGTTTGCATTAGTGCCTCTTTAATGCTAAAACTAGTTTTTAAATAAAATGTTATAAATCATCCAGTTTTAATTAGTTTGACCCTAAGGTGAAGTTTTTATAAACTTTTTAAGACCTCTGTAAACTTTTTAAGACCCCTCTTGTTAATTTTTCATTAAACAACATATTAATTTTCTAAAAAAACCTGTTATTCAGACACATGGGCCAAGATTCTGGTCTTGCATTAGTGTGCTTTTATGTTCAACCTACAGAAAAAAGTCCCCTTCAAATCTTAGCCAACTTGCTCATACCCACAGAACTTTCTGTACAAGACCAACCCTCCACAAACACTTTTCAACTTGCTTAAACCTTCAGTTTTGTCCTGTTACTCTTTTAAGTTAAGACAATCTTTAAAACCCTTTGCACTACATTAATTACATTCCCTTTGAGAAAAACCATATTCCCATACTTTATTTAATCTTTTACCAAAAGCACATTCTACTTTCCTTACACACCTTGTATGTGAAACTATTTCTCCAGTAGTCTTAATTACATGTTACAGTGTTAACTCTTAGTAACTTTCATTTTTGATGAAAAATCTGATAAGCAAATAGTTTTAACTATGTACTAAGTGTAGTGCCTAAGACATCAGACAGAAGTGCAGACAAGGTCTGACTCCAGCATAGCTAGAGGGGATGGCTAATTCTGCACGTCCCCAGACTTTAGTTAGAATTTCTAATGGCTCCAAAGTAGGTAAATCTAACAATTTTCAAAAGTCAAAGACCTTAAAGCATTTAGCAAACCTGATATCTGACCTAATTTAGACCAAATGTCTGAATTTTGAAGACATTTTCTATTTTACCAATAATCTTTAAAACTGTCTTTATTTCCAAAAGATCACTAACATCATGTGAACAAAAAAGCATTAAAAATTTCTATTTTTCTGACAAAATACTTGATGTGTTTATTTTTCTAAGCCAATTAGTCAGAGCTCTTTTATATAAACATCATGCACACAACACATATACATAGATAGACAGAAGGTCTCGTAGTACGATTTTTCATTTGCCAGTTTCTTAATTGGATTACTGGATTCAAGGTGGCACCCTTGGAGGAACAGCACCAGGAAAGTATGCTGTTTCTAGGGCCTAATAAGAAGGCACAGCTGGAAGGCAAAAACATATCCCCAAAATTAAGGGTGCCATTTGTATACGGCATCCCAGATCCCCAAAAAGAGGGATATACTATGGGAGATGATAGTGCAATGCTACCATGCATGTCACTGCAACGCAAGCCAAAGCCAATCAACCCATTTTGCAATCAGCCCATCCCCCATGGGAGTCTCCTCTCAGTTGGGGGTGGGGCTGTTTCTGTACCTTCCAGGTGGCCAAGAGCATGCTTCTCTAATCCAAAAATCCAAGAGTGAAGTATCCCTTCTAACTGCCATTACCCACCCCTTAAAGTATAATTCCTACCTGGTTATTACACACCAAGACTAAAAGCTCTCCCATAAGGCAAAGTAATTTTTGATACCTTCCAAAGTAAAAAATGTCAGGTAATGTAATGCAAAACAGAACACAGCCTTGGATTTTGAGAGGGATCTATTCTCTTTCAGTTCCTGGGGTTCCATGAGGAAAACGGAGGTTTTTCCCAGAATGGGTCTGTGGCACCTCCTGTGTTTTTCCCTAAGAGTCCCAGGCTGTTAGAACTTATTTTAGGTTCTCTAATGTGGGCATCAAGAGTGTTGAGAAGACAAAAGTGGAGAAAAACAATTCAGTCAACTGAGAAGAAGAAAAAAACCCTTTATTTTTATTTTATTTTATTTTATTTCCTAGCAATTTTCATTTTTTTAAACCCTTTTTAAAATAATAATAATAAGATCCAAGAGGAGAAAAAAACAACATAAAGGTCTTTTAAATATATGTACAGTTTGGATATCTGCTTTTAATGAAGTTGATTTTAACCTTACAGCTCTTTAAAAAATTATTTTTGAAATATCTAATTACTAGACCTAGCCAGGTCAGACAGTCAATATTCCTTGCTTTTGAACTTTACCACAGGTAACCTCCCATGTGAAATTAATGTTTTAAATAAGGTTATAATGGATGCATAGGGTGTCTCAAAGAGATAGTAAGCAGTTTCTTTTTTTTTTTTTTTTCTTAAACAAGATTTAGAGTCTTCCCAAAGGTACTTCAAAGGAAAATTCAAGACAGGAAATCAAAAGTGGTCCACAGGGGAAAAAGAATAAGTGGCAAAAAGTTATGCAAATAAACCAGAAAGGACTCATTCCCTAAGCCAAGAACTGAACCCAGGCTGCCATTGTCAAAAGACAAGCCCTTAGCTACTGAGTTACAGCATTGAGCAGTTTCTATTGCTCTTCCTGGAAGAAGCCGAGGGCAGGCAACTTTGAACTTGCAAAGGCTTTTAACTGCTCAATATAATTTTTAGGGTTAACTATGACATGAACCCCCAAATTCCTGTCCTCTGGATGGCAGAGACCAAGAGAAAGTATCCCCACATGGTCACAAGGTGAGGCCCTTACGGACACAAAACAAGACAAAGAAATTTCATCTGGTGTTGGTTTCAGGGACACGCAGCAAAGTTTGTAACTGAGCAGCCTTCCAGGCTGTCTTGAAAAGTGGGAAATCCTAAACCCAAATTCTATCCTGTGATGCCCTTCTCTCCATTACAGAACAACACAGAAAGACAAATTCTTAGCACAAAGTGCACCAGATTTGCTACAGCCTAAGACTAGTCTCACAAATCCTTTCTTCTATTAATCAAGTCTTTACAGAGGAGACAAACAGTGATATTTACCATTTACACTTGGGGGAGGGGAGAGAGAAAGAGAAAGAGAAAGAGAGAGAGAGAGAGGAGAGAGGAGAGATAGAGAGACAGACAGACAGAGAAGAAAAGAGAGACCAGAAACTTGACTGATAAGAAATTCTTACTCTTTTTGCTAGCATATCAGGTTTCCATGTTCCCTTTCTCTGCAGCTTCCAGAAGAATAGAGCAGCTTTTGATGAACCTGCTCAGTGTGCCATACCTGTGGGTGCCAAGTCTTGTTACAAAAGAAAATCATCCTTTTCTGTTTTATGGAACTAGGCAAAAGTTTCTCACTTTTGCAGGATGCTGCCTGACAGTTTGCATGGGGAACTGAATTAACGTTTTCCATCCCACCAGAAGCAAAATACACATAACTAGACAGATACTAGTCACCTCATTCAGCAACCAATATTGATCCGGCAAGGCTCAAACTATCTCATGTTGGTTCCTGTAGTCTTTGATCCACTCCAGATGGAGAGGGATGACCTCCAACTGGTAATTCAATGGGTGGTCTCTGGGCAAGATGAAGAGTGGACAGTCACCCCATGTCAGGTCTGTTGAGCTTTCTCCAGGACTCACTAGATATAACCCGATTTATGGAGGGTTCTCCAAGTTAGGCCTGCTGGACATCCATTAGCAATTCCCTCAGAGATCCCCTCCACACACACAACAAAGACAGACAGAAGGCCTTTGAGACACAGATTCCAGACCCAGTCACAAATCAAGAGTATGCCTCCAAACGAGTTCCCTATTCTCCATCCAATTAGACACCCTGTAGTGGAACTATAGACAGACACCCTGCAATAAAACTATTGACAGACCCCTTGTGATGGGGCTAAAGACAGACACCCCGTGAGGCAATCAAGAGACGGCAGCACCTCCAGAGAGGCTGGCAAATAGGAGAAGGAAGAGGCCATTGGCAGCACCTAGAATACTCACCAAATCAGACAACCCATAATGGGGCTACAGCTACAGACACTCCATGACAGGGCTACAGACAGACACCCAGTGATCAGGCTACAGTCACAGACACCCAGTGGTGGAGCTGCAGACAGACACCCCACCGTGGTGCTAACAACAAATATTCCACCATGGAGCTACAGACAGACATCTTACCATGGAACTACAGTTACGAGACATTTCCCAGGACTAATTTTCTTTTACACTTAAATCCATGCACATTGGATCAGCAGCACCCAACCAGTAGAGACAGTACCAGAGTCAGCCTGCAGTCCAAAAGAACTAGGTGGCCACTTGGGCTGGCCTCTGGATCTGTTGCTGGAGGGGGTCTACCAAACCATAGGCAGGTAGGCACAAAGGCAATCCTGGGCAAGCCCCAAATTTGTAACTGCCCAATGGGTTCACCTTGCCTGCTGCCAAAGCTGTCTTCTTGGGTTGAGTCAGTTCCTGGGTAGGGAGCCACAAAATCAGATGAGCCAGTTTATCAATCCGGGCAGTGCCAGCTGATCCATCAAGTGCATGGTCTGCAGATATCTAAAGTATGAACATTACATTTCACAGTAGTGACGTTATTCATAGGAACAATTTGGGGAGGGCCAGAATCCTCCAGCTGTGTGACTCCTAAATCAAGATTTCTACTCTTGTGGCTAATTTGTTAGTTCTACAAAGGCAGTCTAGTCCCCAGGCAAAAAGAAAATTTGTTTTAGGGAAGGGCTGTTATCTTTGTTTTAAAATATAAATTAAAAACTAAGATCCCCCAAAATTAGTTGAGACTATGCCCAGGAATGAACAAGGACAGCTTGGAGGCTGGAAGCAAGATATTAGGTCAGATCTCTTTCACTGTCTCAGTTATAATTTTGCAATGCTGGTTTCACAGATACCTGCTAATCCTCTTACCTAATCCAATAGACTTCCCCCCAGCCCTTGAAGTTGTCTCCCTGTGGCCCGCCCAACATATAGGGCACAGCCTGTACTTTCACCAGTAATCTGATAAAATTACTCCAGTGCATTTTGGGGAGTAATTAAAGTAAAATTACATTTTGGGGAGTAATTAAAGTATCCTCATTCGTATAGTGGTGAGTATCCCTGCCTGACTCAGAAGACTGGGGTTTGATTCCCTGACAGGGAGTAATTAAAAAAAAAAAAGTAAAGTAAAATTACTCCCCAAAATGCACTGAGTAAATTCCCCAAAATGCACTGGATGCCCACTTATGACAAGGCCTCATTTCTTAACCAGAATGTGGTAAAGTGTTGTATACAGCATAAAAGCCCCCCCAAAAAAATTTGATGATGAGGGATCAAGCTCTGGAGCCCTAGTAATGACAAAAAGGAAAGTGTGTGTATGTGAGAGTGTGTGTGTGTGTTTGTGTGTGTATGCACACGTGCACACATATAGGAGCAGGGTGGGGAGCATTACATGATGTACAAGGCAGTGGAATGGATTTTTGCAGGGACTACTTATAAAATCAGTCAGCTCCTTTGCTTTTGGACACCCCCCATAGCTCTTAGCTGTGCATGACTGGTTCCTCCAGTAGCTCCTGCACTTAGCAGCTAAGAAGGCCATGTTTGGAGAGACAAGGTACCTGCCTTTACTTACACACTGAATTTAAAACCCAGTTTAAGCCTCCTTGCTTTGTGGGGTTTCCTCACAGTCTTCCAAGCATATCCTTCCAATGGGTGAAGCTGAATAAGACACCAGGAATGGCTTAAGAACTGAGTGCCCTTCCAAGTTCGAGCAATTACAAATAAAGCTTCTGTAAACACCTAAAAAAGAAAAAAAAAAAAAAAAAAAAAAAACTGAGTGCCACTTTAAGTAGATACTTCTTGGACTTTAAGTTATGAAAGCAAAACACCCAGAACCAAGTAAAAGCTGCTGGAATAATGACATAACAGCCACACTGGAGTTGTATTTGTTTTCTCCTGAGCAGTAACACTTTAAAGTTGTCCCGAAGGTTGTTGCCTGGTAGCAGAGATTTGGAGAGGTGGAAGGTAAATTTATAAATATATTCCATGACTAGAGCTCTTTATAGAAAAGCAAAAGGGTGCATTGATAAGGATTCTTTTTTTTTTCAGGGCAAAACTTGATAAGGTGTCTTAAGAAACAGACATTTTAAAAACAAAAAAATCAAGTTGTTATTATGGTATTGTGACACTTCTGCATAATTTCCTAACAAAGACCAGCATTCATAGTGCTGAGGAACAGACTTTTCCAGGCATCTTACTGAATAAGCTGTAAAATTGCTGGCTTTGCCTTTGCTGGTGGCCTGCTTGGCACAACTTCTCTGGGCCTCTGCTTAACTTTCCGAAACAGCACAGCACTTTGAAACACTCTCTTCACTGAATACAATGAACAAGTTGTTGATAAAGCTCTGCTATCAAAACTTACTTGGATACTTACCCGACAGGGGAGATGCCACGATCATCAAGGTGGTTTTCCAAGGGTGAGGCTCATTCATTGCACTCCATAGCTGTGCTTACTCCTGTGATTTTCCCAGATGCAGGAAACTCAACTGCATAATTTGTGGTAGTGAGGAACTACATTCATGTTATCCCCTGAAAAAAAAGAAAAAGACAAAGAAAAAAACTTACTTGGAGTTTAAAATTTAATTAACTAAAAATATATCCTCTGGGGCCACATATCTAGGGGAGACTTTAACCCAACACAGATACTGGGTCTGGATAACCTGCAATAACCTGGTGTCTGTGATGGGTTAAAGTCTCCCCTTAACTCATCAGAGATACTGGGTTATTGCAGGTCTGGATTACATTGTGTACTAGCAAGAAAAATTAGTGTGCCATTGGTTCTTGGTATTCCCAAAGTCACAACAGTTATAAAACTCTGACTATGGCTTTCTTCATTGCTTAATCAGCTGTTTAGTTACTTAAACCTAGCTATACACAACAAAAGAAAGAAGAAGAAGAAGAAAATCCAAACAGTTTCTTGAAGAACTTGGAAAAAAGGTTGACAATGAAAGTTAAATTAGTAAAATCCATATGCAATAAAAGATTAATAGAGACCACCCTGAGGAACACTTAACATACTTTCCATTAACAAACTTGAAGAAAGCACTTAGAAGATTAGGAAAAGAGAGTCGGAGAGCAGGAATTTTAGTCTAGAACTATCCAGGGAGAGAGGCACTTTGGTGGTGGTGGCAGTGCTGCTGGCACAGAAGAGTGGAATCAAGGAGACCAGTTGAGGTTCCTGCTGTATGCCAGCTGAGAATGGTGATTTGGACTTGGATAAATGGTAGAAGTGGAGACGGAGTGAAGTAGACAGATCCAAGATTTATTTTGGAGGTAGGATCCATGGAACTTGGTAAGGGATTAGCTTATGGGAGTTGAGGAGAAGATAGCAAGAAGGCTGAGTCCCAGATTTCTGGCATGACTAACTGGATGGATGAAGATATTCTTAGCTGAGATTTGGGGAGGAGCAGATTTGGGGAAAATATCAAATGTGTAACCTTGGATAGACCAAGTTTCAGATGGTGTCTTTGTCTATTTTGTGTTGCTATTAAGGAATATCTGAGGCTGGGTAGTTTATAAAGGAAAGAGGTTTATATGGCTCATGGTTGTGCAGGCTGTACAATAAGCATGTGCCACCATGTGTTCAGCTTCTGGGAGGGCTGCAGGTTGTCTCCACTCTTGGCAGAAGGGAAAGGAGGAGAGCAAGCATGTGCTGAGATCACCTGGTGAGAGAGGAAGCAAGAGAGAGCAGCGAGGTGCTAGGTTCTTTTTACCAAACAGCTTTCATGGGAACTAATAACCAGCATAATAGACTGAGAACTCGCTCACTCCACCTGCCCCCACAACCCACCCAGGGAGGACATTAATCTATTCACGAGAGGTCATCTTCCCTGACCCAACATCTCCCATTAGGTCCCACTTCCAGCATTGATATCAAATTTCAACATGAGGCTTGGGGAGACAAACATCCAAAGCATTCTGCTCCTTTCCTCCAAAACTCATGTCCTTCTCACATGCAAAATTCATAGTCCTAAAAGCATTAACTTGTTCCAACACCAGCTTAAAAGTCCAAAGTCCAAAATCTCATCTGAGACTCAGGGCAAATTCCTTCCAGCTATGCACCTGTAAAATCAAAAACGAGTTATTTAATTCCCAGATGCAATGGTTGTACAGGCATTAGGTAAACATTTTCATTCCCAAAGGGAAAAACTGGCCAAAAGAAAGGTAACAGGCCCTCACAAGTCTGAAACCCAGTAGGGCAGGTATTAAATCTGAAAGCTCCAAAATAAACTTTGACTCCATATCCTGCATTCTGGGCGCATTGCTTTGAGGGATGGGCTCACAATGCCTCAGGCTTCCCTTATGGCTTTGCTGATCGCTACCTACGTGACTGCTCTTAGGAGTTGGAGTGGAGTGCCTGAGGCTTTTACAGACTGAGGTGCATGTTGCTGGTGACTCCATAATTCTAGGGTGGAGGCCAGCAGCCCTGCTTCCACAGCTCCTAGGCACTGCCCTAATAAGAGTTTCTCTGCAGTAACTTGCCCCTGTGGCAGGTTTCTGCCTGGGTGCTCAGGCTTTCCAATACATCCTCTGAAATCTGGGTGGAAGCTGCCAAGCCTCCATCACTCTTGCATTCTGGGAGCCTACAGACAACACCATGTGGAAGCTGCCAGAACTTAAGGCTTACACTCTCAGGAGCAGCAGCCTGAGTGATACCTGGAGCTGTGTGGGCTCAGGGTAGAGCTAGAGCAATTAGGATGCTCCCCACACCCTGAGGTGGCACAGGGCAAAAGCACCCCAGGCCTGTCCCTTGAAACCATTCTGTTCTCATAGGCCTCTGAGTCTCTGATGGGAAGGATGACCTCAAAGGTTTCTGAAATGTCTTTGAGACCATTTCCCCTTTGTTCTGTTAGCACCTGGTTCCCTTTTATCCATGTTAATCTCTCTAGCAAGTGGTTGCTCCACATCACTCTTGGATTTGTTCTGAAAACATTCTTTCCTTCTCTACCACATGACCAAGTTATAAATGTTCCAAATTGTTATGCTCTGTTTCTCTTTTAGTTAGAAATTCCACATTTAGATCATTCTTTTGCTGCCGTATCCGATCATAAGCTGTTAAAAGCAGCCATGCCAGTTCTTGAATGCTTTACTGCTTAGAAATTTCTTGCACCAGATACCCTAGGTCATCACTCTTCAGTCTGGTCTTCCACAAAGCCCTGGGCCATGAACACAATGCAGCCAAGTTCTTTGCTAAGGCATAAGATGGGTGACATTTGCTTCAGTTCCCATTAAGTTCCTCATTTCCATCTGGGACTTTGTCAGCATGGCCTTTACTGTCTATTTTTCTATCTGCATTTTGGTCACAACCGTTTAACCAATATCTAAGAAGTTCCTAATTTTTCCTAGTTTTTTTAGGTTCTTCTGAGCCCTCCAAACTCTTCCATCCTCTGCTCATTAACCAGTCCAAAGCCATTTCCACATTTTCAAATATCTTTATAGCAACATCCCGCTCCTCGGTGCTAATTTTTTGTCTTCACCTGTTTTTGTGTTGCTATAAAGGAATACCTGAGGCTGAAGTAATTTATAAAGAAGAGGTTTATGTGGCTCACAGTTCTGCAAGCTGTACCATGAGCATGGCACCAGCATCCATTATTGCTTAAGCCTTTCACTGTTCAAAACTTTTCGTTACATGATATACTTTATGCTCATAACTGATGTTGTTGGAGCAAAACAGAAAGTGCAATGTATTTTATGTGTGTCAATAAAGGAACGATCTGTTCTTGTTCTATAGAGAATGGAAATTGGAAGTAAACACCTGTTGTCTTCCAAAGTAGGGTCTTCAAGCATTTTGTATTTTTCATTTAACTTGTTACGAGGCTTGGAGCTATTAGTTAATTCATCTTCCAATACACTGTTTAATATAGCACTAAATAAATGATGCAAGTAGTCAATTAATTAATGAGTAATCAACTAATAGTTCTACTAGTAATTGATTTATTTTACTTTAATAAAGTTGTATAAAACAGTGAGTTAGCTGGCTGGACCAATCAGCATAGAAAGTAACTTTTTATAATGCAAAAGATTTTGGACAAGTTACCAAACCTGTTAGTGTTAGGTTGCTTTCAACCATAAAATAACACTAACTCTCTGTAATGTTCATTTGTGGAATTAAGGAGACAATATTTATACAAGCAGTATGTTGAGATGATACTCCAAAGTATCCCCAAAACTTAGAATAAAATCAATGGGATCCAAACAAAAAGAATGAGGTTAGACACCAGTAGAAATGACACAGCCAAAGAGATTACTGGATTACTTGTGGGTGTGCAATTGTCTCAGGAACACCCAGATCAAATTTAAATAGCCTAGGTATATTGTCATCTCTGGAAAATAGGAGCTGGACTGCACTGGATTAGGTTAAGTCTAAACCTAATCATTTGCATAATAACATAGGAAGAAAACAGTGTGTCAATCCCTACAGTAGGGATGCCCTATTAACAGACATGGAGGCATCAGGCCACTGAAGCAGGGTGGCATCAGACATTAGAACCATGGAGCCTCCCCTATCCCAACCCTGAGGTTTCATGCTCACTGGGCCACCTTCTGGTGACACTTTTACACATTTGCTTACAGAAAGGGGAGGATATGAACCAACAAGTGCATCCATCCAATCCCCTAGAGTTGTATCAGTGGAAATCTAAAAGCCCTAGGACTGGGGCCTTGGCCACCCCACTGCCATTAGTGCCTGGGTGATGCTGGACAGGATGTTTGTAAGCCTCCATCTTTTTCTCCCATCCCAATCTAGTCAGTTTATATGGCAATGAGGTGAGTAAAGGAAGCTTTAGTGATTCAGGTTTCTGAGGCAGCCACTATATAATTCATCAATGACAAGACTGTGATGATGATTTCTCAGACTTAGCAAATACCAGCATTTATCCATTCTGAAGAAAAGCAGGTCCATTATGAGATGGTTTTTCATATGGCCTTTTCTGGTTTCCTTCATGTTTCAGAAAAAATCTTATATAAATAAAACTCCTTCTCCTTCTCCTTGCTTAGTGCTGCACTCTTCTTTTCTTCTTTCATCTCCCAGAATGCAGTCTGAACATCAGTCATTTCCGCTGCCTCCCTTTTCCTCCACACTATCCTTTTTCCCACGACCATTCAGAATACTTGTCACTTTGATCCTGTGGAGATCTCTTTCTTCATAGTTCATTTCCCAGTTTTACTTTCTCCTATTGAACGATATCCATCTCCTACCTGTTCCCAGGACATGCTGAGTTTAACCACAGTCCATCATTCCAGAAAGACTAGTACGCACTGCATGAGCAAAACACTGTTTATTCTTCATGGAACAAAATGAGATGTTTTCCTGAAGGGTTGTTGTAATCTCTACCTGTATCAGACCAATAGACAGGCTGACCTTTAGAAGGTAAAACTAAACTTTGCGCTTTTCAACTCACCCCTCTCACCATGTCAGCCTCTAGGGATAGGCAAATAAGGAGGTAGAACTCATTCTGTTTTGTTAGTATTCTTTGCATTTGATGATCCTTGTGCACTCCCGCTTTGGCATTAAATCAGCAATACTGACTTTGTTTTCAGTATGTGCAGAACACCAAACCACAGGAGAAAGTGCATGACAGACAGACTCCCTGTCCTGAAAGAGTTGACACTCTATGGGGAGGGACCACCCCTACTCCAAGAATACATACAACAACTCAAATCATTCAAATAGAAAAGTAGGGTAAGTGTCATCGTTACCACAGTGCAGTCATAGCTGTGCTCCCCACAGTCAACCTGTATGGAGGCCAAGAGCATGGGCTCTGGAGTTAGTCTCCTGGGTTGGAATTCTACTTACCATCTGATTTTAGGCAGCTGTGTAAGCCCTCTAGGCCTCTTTCTTTTCTGTAAAATTAGGATACCCATGGTTTCCGCTTCATAGTGTTGTAGTGAGGATTAATGAGCACATAAGAAGTGCTTAGTACAGTAATAATAATGGCTAATTTCTTAAGCATTTACTTTATACCAGTGTGGCAGCTAAATAATGGCCCCCAAAGATATCTAAGTGTTAATCTCTGGAATCTGTTAATGTTATCTTATATGGAAAAGGGGTCTTTGCCAATGTGATTAAGGATCTTGAGATGGGGAAATTATCCTGGATTACCTGGGTAGACCCTAAATGTAATCACAAGTGTCTTCATAAGAGGGAGACAGAGGGAGTAAAATCTAGGAAGGGTTTTACTGAGGAAGGGAGCAGTGTGATGACAGAAACCAGATGCTATGCTCCTGGCCTTCCAGATGGAGGAAGGTGCCACCTTCATCCTAACCTAATAAAAAAATCCAGATTTACAAAAAAGTCAGTGAAAAGATAATTATTTTTTCCTTGTTGCAACTTCTTTCACTCTGGGCCCTGGGTTATGGGGTTATGGGATTGGTGAGGAGTAGTTTGGGAGAAAGCTGTGGCTTGAGGCTCTTCGGGTCTCTCCCTGGCCCAGAATAAAGTGGATCAGGAAGGTTCTGCACATGTGAGTACAGGGTAGGGTGTGTGGTGAAGCCAAGTGAGGATGGTAGATCAGTAAGTATGATCCCTGGATACACCTCCCCACCATCACTGAGGAGATGGGAAGACGTAAGAGTTGAATGGTGCCTGGCTGTATTCATTTCCTATGGCTGCTGTTATAAATTACCCCAAACTTCTTGGCTAAAAACAATACACATTCATTCTCTTACTGTTCTGGAGGTCAAAAATCTGAAATCAATGTCACTGAGCCAAAATCCAAGTGTCTGCAAAGTCAAGCTCCTTCCAGAGGCTCTAGGGGAGAATCTGTTTATTTCTCTTTTCCAGCATCTAGAGCTGCATTCTTGGGCACCTTCCTCCATCTTGAAAGCTGGCAGCCTAGCATCTTGTTTCAGTCGTCACCTTGCCATATTTTTCTATATATAATTAGTCACCTAGGCAAGCAGTGTGCTAACTGATTAATGATCAAAAGCTTAGTTGCTATTATGGAAGACGCTGCCAGACTGGCTTCTTATCATTGCCATTCACAAGCTATTTCTGTCTTCAAGGAAGCTGCTTGAAAGAAACACAAAAAACAAACCAACACCCTGTCACATTTGTCCTTGTGGCCTGAGTCACAGGGAAACACAGAATGGAGAGAACCAAGTTTCCTATCTGTGACCTGACTCCGCCATATCCTAGATCCAAGTGATGCCTGCCGTACTTCCAAAGTCCCTGGGAGTTCGGATCCAGGTCAGGATTGGTAAATACCATTTGACCTGGGTCCTGGCTCAGTATCAAGATCTGTCTGTTTCCCCCAAGTGTTTTCGAAATTTCCTAGGGTGCTGGAACTTGGGGAACAGCCTTTAGAACAGCACTGTCCAGTAGAAGTATGGTGGTCTCTTGGGATATGCAGAGGATTGGTTTCAGGACACCTCCAACACAGCTACCAAAATCCATGATGCTCAAGTCCCTTATATAAAATGGTGTAGTATGTGCTTATAACCTACATACATCCTACTGTATCCTTTAAATCATCTCTAGATTACTTATAATACCTATGACAGTGTAACTGCTATGTAAATAGTTGTTAGGCTGCATTTTAAAAATTTATTATTTTTATTGTTGTATTGTTATTTTTCCCAGATACTTTTGATCCACAGCTGTTTGAATCCACAGATGTAGGACCAATAGATATGAAGGGCCAACTGTATAATATGGGCCATGTACAGTTTTGTTTAGATTTTTAGAGACAGAGTCTTGCTCTGTCACCCAGGTTGGGATGCAGTGGAACAATATTGCTCACTGCAACTTTGAACCCATGGGCTCAAGAGATCCTCCTCCCTCATCCTTCCATGCAGCTAGGACTACAGGGATGTGTCACCATGCTCAACCAATTTTTTTTTTTATAGAGATGAGGATCTACACCATATATTGCCCAGGGCGTATCTAACTTTAAACGGTCAAGTAGCCACATTAAAAAAGTTAAAAAAAAAAAAAAAACAGGTGAAATAATTTCAATGCTATATTTTATTTAAACCAGTATATCCTAAATATTATTTTAACATGCAATCAACATGAAAATTATTCTGTTTTTGGCTGGGCATGGTGGTTTACACCTATAATCCCAGCACTTTGGGAGGCCGAGGAGGGCAGATCACTTGAGGTCAGGAGTTTGAGAGCAGCCTGGCCAGCACAGTGAAACACCACCTCTACTAAAAATACAAAAATTAAAACAACAACAACAACAAAATACAAATACACATACAAAAGTTAGCCGAGCATGGTGGCACACACCTGTAATCCCAGCTGCTCGGGAAGCTGAGGCACAAGAATCGCTTGAACCCGAGAGGCACAAGGTTACACTGAGCCGAGATGGTCCCACTGCACTCCAGCCTGGGTGACGAGTGGAGACTTTGTCTCAAAAAACAAAAATTATTCTTTTTGTTGTGCTAAGTCTTCACAATCCAGGTTGTATTTCACACTTAATATATCTCAATTTAGACCAGCCACTTTTCAAGTGCTCACTAGCTACATCTTGCTATATTACACAGCACAGGTCTACGGTAACTTCGCTTGCCTGCTCCTTCCCACTTTACCTTGCATTCTCATCAAGTGCAGAGATGGTGCCAGGGATTTGAGGAGAGGTGAGCCAGAAAAGTTCAGGGGGGCTTTTTTTAAAAAAAAAAAAAAAAAAAAACAATAAAATATGTTGCCCAGGCTGGCCTCAAGCAATCCTCCTGCCTGGGCCACCCAAAGTGCTGGGAACCTGTAAAGGTGTAAGCCAACATGCCCAGTCACTTCTTTTTTTTTTCTTTTTTTTTTTTTTAACAAATCATTGTTGTATGTATTTATGGGGTACAATGTGATGTTTTGATATATGTATACAGTGTAGCATGATTAAATCAAGCTGATTATCCATCACTTCACTTACCTATTATTTTTTATCATGAGACATTTTAAATTTACTCTTTGCTATTTTAAAATATATATTACCATTGGCTGTAGTCACCCTGGTGTACAATAGATCTCAAAACCTGTTCTTCCTGTCTATCTGAAATTTTGTACCCTTTAATCAACAATTCCCCATTCGTTCCCTCCCCACCTTCCCCAAAGCCTCTGGTAACCGTTCTTCTACTTTCTACTTCTATGAGTTGAACTTTATTAGATTCCACATATAAGTAAGATCATGTGGTATTTATGTTTCTGTGCCAGGCTTAGTTCACTTGGCATAACGGCCTCCAGATTTATCCATGTTGTTGTTGGCCATGACAGGATCTCCCCCTTTCAGGGGCCTTGTTGTTGTTGTTATGGTGATGCTATGAGTCCACCAGGAAAAACCAAGTTCCCCTTCTTCTGAACCATCTTGATCTTTTCCAATATCCCTCTTTTCTCCCCGGCAGAAACCAAGGACTAGTGCTCTCAGAGAAACTTGGCCTACATGTCATTCTAGCACCTACTTCACTTTGCCTTACAGTCAGTTGTTTATATTTCCAACTCTCCAACCAGATTTATAAATGCCTTAATAGAAGGGTCATAGTCCCTGTTATCTCACTTTACAGGAAAAGGGGGGAAAAAAGCTGTGGGTTTAGCACTCAGTTATCAACAAATGTTTGTTGAATGAATGCACAAATTAATGAATGAGACAACATTAATAGGGTTGATGAATGTATATTATGGAAGCCTTTGTTTTATCTGGCACCTCCAGATCCATACAACCTACTTCCTAATAAACAGTGAAGCCTGTCAGGGCACTGTTGGGTCCCAGCCTGGAAACTGAAGGAAATACTTTCCTTTATCTTCTGGCTTTGATGAATTCATCAGATAGTTCCTGAGTAACTCCCATATTCCAGGCACTGTGCTGGGTGCTGTGGGAGCTGTAAAGATTAGTAAGAAATAATCCTTGCCCTCAAGTACCTAACGATGTAGTAGGGGCATTTGGTTGAGTAACCTAAGTACTCTAAGTGGAATAGAGTCCAGTAGGGAGAGGGGGTTGCCAAAGAAGTTTCATTTGGAGATATCCTTTGAGATGATGCCTGAAGGAAGGACAGAATTTGGACTGGTGGGAATGAAGAGAGGGAAAAAAACAACTTTTAAAAATCTGACAAATGAGGAAGAAACACAATACAGAGTAGGTGTGGTGAGGAGCATAACCAGTACAAGGAAATGAACCTGATTTTAAAGATAAGAGCAAAGTGAACAGGGTGACAGGGAAACAAACCTCTTTAAGAGGGTTGAGGCCGGGCGCGGTGGCTCAAGCCTGTAATCCCAGCACTTTGGGAGGCCGAGGCAGGCGGATCACGAGGTCAAGAGATCGAGACCATCCTGGTCAACATGGTGAAACCCCGTCTCTACTAAAAATACAAAAAATCAGCTGGGCATGGTGGCGCGTGCCTATAATCTCAGCTACTCAGGAGGCTGAGGCAGGAGAATTGCCTGAACCCAGGAGGCGGAGGTTGCGGTGAGCCGAGATCGTGCCATTGCACTCCAGCCTGGGTAACAAGAGCGAAACTCCGTCTCAAAAAAAAAAAAAAAAAAAAAAAAAGAGGGTTGACGGCCCCATAGTTATCAGGCACCCTCATTTAAGTCAGTAACACCGTGAAGAAAAGCTCTTGAGATCGGGAATTCCAGGAAGAAACAAGGTCTGTGTCACACCGTCATGACTGCAGAGGCAAGGAATGGAGGAATGAAGGGCTCTCTGATCAAGAAAAGGGGAGTGTCCTAAAGATTGTGACAATCAGATTGAGCAAAGCCCCTGAGTGACAGAGAAAGGATGAGAAGAGATCAGATACGCTGGAAATAACTTTATGTAACACAGAAGACATGGGCAATATTCTGGCTAGTGAGTACTGCATGCTCTGGAGATCAGGGAAGCCATAAAAACGAGAAATCAAACACCAGGCTGGGAAATCACTCCAGGGTGGAGAGATGGAAGAAGAATGGAGACAGTGAAAGTGGAGGCTGGAGTATAAATTCTAAGCAATAGCCTTTTCCAAGCCACTAATGTCATGATCCAAGGCCTGGAGTATGTATATATCACAAAAATTGCACTCACAACAGCAGGAAAAAATTCCAAGGTTGATATTGAGGCGGGTGTGCAAAACAAAAGCAGAGACAATCTGATTTAAGGAAAAGATTGATTTGCTTTCAATTTTGTTTTTCTTTCTTTTCTTTTTTTTTTTTTTTATGAGAGGGAGTTTCGCTCTTGTTACCCAGGCTGGAGTGCAATGGCGCGATCTCGGCTCACCGCAACCTCCGCCTCCCGGGTTCAGGCAATTCTCATGCCTCAGCCTCCTGCGTAGCTGGGATTACAGGCACGCGCCACCATGCCCAGCTAATTTTTTGTATTTTTGGTAGAGACGGGGTTTCACCTTGTTGACCAGGATGGTCTCTATCTCTTGACCTCGTGATCCACCCGCTTCAGCCTCCCAAAGTGCTGGGATTACAGGCTTGAGCCACCGCGCCCGGCCTCAATTTTGTTTTTAAATTTCAGATGCACCTAATGCCCTGAGCAGTATTACTTCAGAACAAAGAGCAGGCCCCTTTCCCTTTCAGAGAAAGCACACAAGGGAGCCTGAAGAACACACACATTCTGCACTCAGTGACACACCATAGCTGTAAAGGAGACTAATAAAGGCAAGCAAGCATTGATCATGTGGCAAATGCTAGTCCCTGTGCAATGTGCTTTTACAAGCATTTTCTCGTTTAATCCTCCAATACTATGGCATTATGTTACTGTCTTCACTTCTCAGCTGCAGAAACAGGCTACATAGCTCACCATGATGACAAAGCTTGTAATTAGTGGGGCTGCAGAAGATTTTTAGTATCATAAAATTATTATTTTTCACAGTTATAGGAGTATTCAGATTTCCTCTTTTTTGTGGCAGTTTTAGTAAGATCTATTTCCTAGAAATTTAAATAGTTTATGTAAATGTTAATTTTTTTTTTTTTTTTTTGAGACGGAGTTTCGCTCTTGTTACCCAGGCTGGAGTGCAATGGCGCGATTTTGGCTCACCGCAACCTCCGCCTCCTGGGTTCAAGCAATTCTCCTGCCTCAGCTTCCTGAGTAGCTGGGATTACAGGCACGCGCCACCATGCCCAGCTAATTTTTTGTATTTTTGGTAGAGACGGGGTTTCACCATGTTGACCAGGATGGTCTCGATCTCTTGACCTCATGATCCACCCGCCTCAGCTTCCCAAAGTGCTGGGATTATAGGCTTGAGCCACCATGCCCAGCCGTAAATGTTTAAATTTATTGGCATTAATTTGGTCATAATTTCCTCTAATTTTTAAAACGTCTGTAGAATCTGAGATGTATTCCTCTTTTCATTTTTGATATTATCTGTGCCTTCTTTCTTTTTCTTGGTCAGTCCTGTCAGAAATGTATAAATTTCATTTAGTCCTCAAAAATCAACTCGTCATTTGTTGATGATTTCTTTCTTTTTTTTTTTTTTTTTTTAATAGAGACAGGGTTTCACCATGTTGGCCAGGATGGTCTCGATCTCCTGACCTCGTGATCCACCCGCCTTGGACTCCCAAAGTGCTGGGATTACAGGCGTGAGCCACCTCGCCGGGCCATTTGTTGATCATTTCTATTGTAGCTGTTTGTGTAACTTCCCTTATCTATGAAGCTGTCTGTGTAACTCTCCTCTGTACAGCTGCAGGTATGTCTTGGGTAAGCACAAAGTGCAGCTTCTCTTGTTTATGTAACTGTGGGTCTGTTTAGGTAAGCCCCCCATCTCTCTGTGCAAGTTCCCATGGAGCCCACCATGTAAATGCCTGAAAAGGGGAAGAAATTTTTTCCTGAGAGAGTGCTAATCACATAAAGAACAAAGTCTCTATGCTGGGCCTTGCTTTCTTATCAGTGCAGCTGCAATTTGGTTTTTCCCCAGGCTGCTCTATTTATGCCTATAGCTGCAATTTTTCAGGCTATTTCTCCGAGGACTAGCTTTGGTGGTCTGCCTAAGTGATTTTTCCTTTTCTTTCCTTCTTTTTTTTTTTTTTTTTTTTAAAGGCTAGTCAAGTGAAGCAGTGGGAGTGGAGAAGGAACAAAGAAATCTGTAACTGGTTGTGGTTGTGATCAATTAGTTGTAAACACCACTGCACTTGGACCAGCCGATTTTTCCTTTTCTTCTTCCTCACTATTTCAACTTATTTAAAAGACAAGTGTGTTGTCTTGTTTCTGGGTCAGCTCTGCAGACCTGCAGTTCTGTTATACCTGACATGGAAGATATAGCATATGCTATGTGGGAGAGTGGGGAAGCACTTGCCTAGAAAATCAAGAGGGTTGTGTCCAGTTCTGTTTTGGCCATGAGTTAGTCACTCTAAGGCAGACATCTTCTCAAGGTCCTTATTTTCTAATTAAAAACAATAAGCCAAATGGAACTCTTTCTTTAAGGTCCTTTCCAGCACTGTGATTCTAAGGTGACTTGCAGGTTCATCTAACAAGATGTAACACTCATACTCTGTTTATGTTCAGTCATTTCTGAAATATTTATTACCAGAAACCATCCAACATGAAATATGAATTATTACAATGTTTTTCTCCATGTTCCAAGTCAGAAACAGTAATTCAGAACTCAATTAGCATCCTAATTTTTAAAATCAAAATAAGAAGACAAGAATCATAAAACTTAGCATTCACAGTATTCAATCTAGAAAAAATAAAATAGGATATTAAAGCCAAAAGAGCATTTGACAGAAAGAGAGAGGGGAGAGAGAAGAGGAGGAGGAGGAAGATTGAAAAATGGAGAGTGTGAGATTGAGACTTCTTATAAAATATATTAATGACAATTACTCCTTAACAACCGTGCATTGAGAATATTTGAACATATTTTTATAAGCTGGGGAAAAAGTCCAGCCCAAATGTCAAAACACAGAGCCAAAACGATTCTGAATTTCCTAAAGACACATTTTGAGAAACAGAAAAATTATTTCCCATTTCTGTATTCCCCAGTACCAAAAGGGAACATTTTACATTATGCACATCTCAGTAATATTTTATAGAAAATAAATGCCAAGATATTTATAATTTAATTTAATATTTCCTCTTCAATTTGTTTTTTATAGCAGACATATTAATTTCATTTTGAACATGATATGCCAAATATCCTGAGCTTCCAGGAATGAAGTCATGTAGCTCCCCAAGGAATTTCTTCATGGCATCAATTGATATATAACCTGCAAAACAAAAAATACACATATACATACTTGCAACCCTCAAATACTAACTGCTTTTTAGTGTCTTTGATTTATTACAGTTTAGAATTCTAAAGAATGTTTTTAGAAAAGAAGTAAAAAGAAGAAATAGTACCAGTGAGAAGATTCTGCATGAAACCATATAATTACCAGGGAACACTTCCTCTTCCCCTCCCCATGACTTTCTGTCACCTTTTGAAATATACTGGATTAAAACCACTATTGAGATTGTGATGTCTAGGTTGGGGCTAGAACATAAAAGTACTTAGACCAAAATAACTGGGAAGTGTATCTAACTTTAGAGGGTAGTCACTTAAGAGGGTAATCCATCCAACTAATTACTAACAGTGCAAACAGTTCATCTTCCCTGTTTCAGCAGGCAATGTTTCCTGCACTGCTAACACTGGAATAGGATTCTTTTAACAAAAAAAATTAAGGAAAATGTGATGTTACTGCCCAGTCAACAAAGATAATGGGTAAGAGTAACTTTGATGTCAATTAGTAATCCAAAATAGAGTCATATAAAAATGTCAAAGTAACTTTGACATCAAAGTAACTTTGATGTCAATTAGTAATCCAAATGAGTCATATAAAAATGCTGCCTAGAATGGAGATAGCTAAGGACTCTATGACTAAGCAATATTAACTTGATATTAATTGCTTACTAGTTAAATGATTATATATATATATATTTTTTTTTTTGAGACGGAGTTTCGCTCTTGTTACCCAGGCTGGAGTGCAATGGCGCGATCTCGGCTCACTGCAATCTCCACCTCCTGGGTTCAGGCAATTCTCCTGCCTCAGCCTCCTGAGTAGCTGGGATTACAGGCACATGCCACCATGCCCAGCTGATTTTTTTGTATTTTTTAGTAGAGACGGGGTTTCACCATGTTGACCAGGATGGTCTTGATCTCTTGACCTCGTGATCCACCCGCCTCGGCTTCCCAAAGTGCTGGGATTACAGGCTTGAGCCACCGCGCCCGGCTAAATGATTATATTTTATGTGTAACCCTAGTGTTTGGGCTTTTACTAAAATTGAAATCTAATTTAAAAGTAAATTTGTGTGAAAAAAAATTCTGATAGTGATCAAGGATGACTAAATTTAAAACACCATACCATCAAGATCAATAGGATATCTATACATATTGTTTAACTGTTTCTAATAAAAAATAATAAATTCACAGTTAATAAATTAACTATGAATCCAAGCATATAAAATTGACTAGCATCTTCAAAGATATTTTAATCATGGTCATTTACTTTAGGAGCTCGTGAAACACTATTACTATACTCCATATGAGTTCATAATCTTTGCCTAATGGCTACATATCTGTGTAAAATAAACTAGTGCAGAAAAATGTCACTACTAATGTTTAGTTAATTGCACATATACACTGTGTGAAATCACTAAAGATGTGTGAGGATAGGAATTTAAAAATTACATTAGTAAAAAATATTCCTGTAAGTATTAGAAGGATAGGACATTTATAGCATCAGAAATGGATTATTGTAGCATTTTTGAATAGTTAAGGACTTTAGGGTGAAATGGACAAAAACCTAATTTAAACTAATTTAAACAAAAGGGGAGTTTTCTGGAAGGACATTGCTATATCATCCAAGCTGTGAGGAAGGCGGGCATATTGCTGGGACTCAGAGTTAACTAAAACCAGCTATGATAGCTCTCACCAGTCTTAAATTTTTAGTTTTATTTTTTGAGACAGGGTCTTATTTTGTTGCCCATGCTGGAGTGCAGTGGCATGATCACACCTCACTGCAGACTTGGCCTCAAGTTTTTCCTGTACATGTTAGCCTCATTTTTCTTTTTGGAGGCAAGTTGGCTTGCTTTTTTTATGGTAGAAAATATGGCCAATGACAGCTCCTAAGTTTTACATCTTAGAGTTTTGATCACCTAAGTGAGAATGACTTGATTTGCTTTGTTGCACATCTGAAAATCCAGAAGATCTGCAATTAGTCCAGTTCACATCAGGCATTCATTCTGAAAGCAAATGTTGAAGGTGGGGAGCAAGCTCATGTGAAAAAAAAAAAAAAAATGCTGTTCCTGTGTTACTCGGATAAATTGGGAGGAAGAAAAGAGTTTCTAAGAAAGGCTTTATTGGTAGACAATCCCACATGCATCTGTGATGGCCAGCCACCCAGTGGCCCCAACTGATTCCCACCTCCTTATATTCACAGTTTGCTATCATTTTGTACTTGGTTTGATCTGTATAACCAATGGCATATGACAGAAGTGATACTATGCCATTTCCGAGAGGAGGATGTAAAAAAGACTATGGCTTTTGTCTTGGGCATGCTCCTTCTTGTTCTTGGATTTTTTTACTCTGAGGGAAGCAAGCTACCTATCATGTTGTGGATTGTCCTTATGGAGAGGCCCATTTGGTGAAGAGTTGAAGCCTTTGGCCAAAATCCAGCAAGAACTCAACACCTGCCAATAAACACTTGAGTGAGTTTTGAAGTGGATTTTCCAGTCCCAGTTGTGCCTTGGAATGACTGCACTCCAGATGACAAGTTGACAGCAACCTCACAATAGACTGAGCCAGAAGTACCCAGCTAAGACACTCCTGTATTTCTGACCTTAGAAACTGAAATAATAAATGTTCATTGGGCCAGGTGCAATGGCTCATGCCTGGAATCCCAGCACTTTGGGAGGTGAAGGCAAGAGGATTGCTTGAGCCCAGGAGTTCGGGACCAGCCTGGGCAACACAGTGAGACCTCGTCTCTATAAAAAAAAATAAATAAATGTTCACTGTTTTATGCTGCAAAGTTTCAGAACACTTTGATTTACATCAATAAATAACTAATACAGCATCTATTATAGATTTCCAAACTTTTAAATTATCAGAACCTTTTTATTTGGAAATTGTTACCAGCAAAGTATTTATAATTATTAGTAATTGCTTTCTTACTCTTATTAATCATATATTTAACTGTCAATCAGAACTTCTTATCATGGGTGATAACAAGTGATATTAGTCTGAGAGAATTTAATTCTAGTCAAAAGCTGAAAATAAAACAAAAAATCTTTTGATATTTTAGGGGATATTTGGCAATGTCTAGGAACATTTTTGGTTGTCACAACTCAGAGAGAGAGGGGTGATGCTATGGGTATCTAGTGGGCAGAGACCAGAGTAAATATTTTATAATGCACAGGACTGAAACTTACCTACCCTCACCCAAACAAAGAATTATCTGGCCTAAAATGCCAATAGTGCCAAAACTGAGAAACCCAGTTCTAGGCTATTGCCCCAACTTGTATTTTCTATAACTAAAGACCACACAATTAATTCTATTTTCAGAGATTTAACAGTCACTGAGTTGAACCCAACCCATTCCAAGGAAGAGATAGTCAAGTTTTAGTCACAAAAATTGATATCGCAGCCTAAGTTAGAACTCTTAGTCAATAAATGTTTAATTAACACAAGCTAATTTTTTCCAACAAGAAGTTATTCCTTCCTGTGCAAGCAGATGGCCATGATAAAAAAAGAGAAGTACTTGTCATTTCACATCAAAATTAAAAACAAATAAATTATCTCTAAAAATGAAGATTTATTCCAAGAAATTGCTATTAAATATTTAATGCAGAAATACAAAAAAGGAAATATTACTCAATTGAGGAAATAAAAAGATTAAAAATTTTTAGTTTAGGCTGGGCGCGGTGGCTCATGCCTGTAATCCCAGCACTTTGGGAGGCCAAGTGGGATGGATCACCTGAGGTCAAGAGTTCAAGACCAGTCTGACCAATATGGTGAAACACCATCTCTTTAAAAAAAAAAAAATTTAGATCTACCAGTAAAATTAACCACAGAGTATTACCACAGGTTAAAATGATACTTTTAAAATTCTGACTAATTTTTATATAGTTTTTATGTTAGACTGTTATGTCTTTTTGAAAAATCAGACTGTTTCTTTATCCAGCAGTAACACATAAAGCAGCACTATTACATGTCCAAATGTAGGTATATGTCCTTATCTATGGCTGATTTTAATATTTATCATTGGTCTTTTAAATATATTAATAAATGTTTGCTAAGTCCAAATGAATAGGGGTAGTAATATGACAAGACATCTAGGAAACTATGGACTAGCTGCAAGAGGTAGTTTTAACATTGCTAAATAAAGAGAAAATGATAAATATACAGATTATTTTTTAAATAAGCTTTCAACAACCCATATTTTAAAAATTTCTCTTTTAAAAACAATTTAAAAAAATTTCTGTATTTAAAATTATTGTTATCAATGACTCCACTGAATACTACTCAGATCAAAGTATCTAAATAGCCATCTTAGTCAACACAATTCAAATCCCAATGACCACTTCTCAATTGGTTCCCTTAGTTTTACCCTCTCAGTGTCAGCCTTGGTTAGCTGTCTTCTTTTTATGCAGGGCACAATAGAAAACCCAAATATGGAGCATGGACACCTGGATAAACCATGTATAGGCTTCTGGGCATCTGCAAGCCTTTTACAATTATATGTAAAGTTTGTGTGTTATGTTTTTGTTTGTTTGTTTTTTAAAATATGTATATATCTGATATTGAATGGCATGGCAGTGTGTGTTATGTTTGTATGTGTGGTTGTTAAGAAAAGGGGCCTATGTTTCAACAGATTCTTAAAAGAAACTATGATTGGGGCTGTTCATATAATTTGTCTTCCAAACTGGGACACTTGAGAGTTAAAAACTAATGCCCAAACAACAGCATAAACTGGGACTGTCTCAAGTAAATAGGCACATGTGGTCACCCTACCTAGAGACCATTGTTTTAGCACAGAAAATATAAAAGCATATTCCCGGGTCGATTCTGCAGGTAATTTATTCAATATATAAATAATGTCTCCTGCATTACCATGCTTAATAGAGAAGGTGTAATTCCCTAGGTATTTGAAATACAATAGCTTTATTCAACATAATATTCGTTTGTTTCTTTCTTTCTCTTTTTAACTATATAAATGCTTTAGAATGCAACAGGAATAGTCCCTTGTTTCTTCCCTACCTAAGTTTTCTCTAAATTTTATTTTAAACTACCTGTTACCATGTTGTTCACTGGGTAATTCTGTAGAGGGAAATACATCTGCTTTTCTACAACTGGAGTTCTTATAAAATGCTTTTCTGTGCTGTAAAATAAAGCATACAGAAAGTGACATTTTCATATATGTAGTATATATGTCTATATGTATTCCATTTATATTAAAGTATAATTATAAATATTTATAATAAATATTTACATTTATTATAGTATATCACATACACACATATATATCTGGACTTGTTTTACAAGTGAGAACTTATTCCAGGCAGTATATATAGTGATTGTTAAAAAATATATAGAATGCCTCATGAATTTGCATGTCATCCTTGAGCAGGGGCTGTGCTAACCTCTGAATAGTTCCAATTCTGGTATATGTGCTGTCAAAGTAAGCACATATATAGTAATTTATTGCTCTTTGATCAGACTTCAGTCTTAATGGGTGAAAATGTTTATCATGAACTTCTTTTGTGCTTTTAAGTAATATAAAGACCTATATAGATATTCTAGTGTTCTTGGGCACTTCACAAAACAAGTATTTGAGTCTATAGAGGCCTGAATCTTTTTCTCAATATCCCTAAAAGTACAGTAATGCAATACTATATTTTTAGACAAAATGCACATATACATATGTGATATTAAATCTGCCAAAAGAAAAGCATAGTAATCTCTATTTTAAATGATCACAACATTTCTATTACTTAGTGTTCAAATAACTGGACCTCTATTAACTACTACTTCCATAGTTTACCATAACAAATAAAAATTGATGTCTGGGTCAGGCGCGGTGGCTCATGCCTGTAATCTCAGCACTTTTCGAGGCTGAGGCATGTGGATCACCTAAGGTCAGGAGTTCAAGACCAGCCTGGCCAACATGATGAAACCTCGTCTCTACTAAAATACAAATCAGCTGGGTGTGGTGCCACGCACTTGTAATCCCAGCTACTCAGGAGGTTAAGGCAGGAGAATTGCTTGAACCCAGGAGACAAAGGTTTCAGCGAGCTGAGATCATGCCACTGCACTATAGCTTGGGCAAAAGAGTGAGACTCCATCTCAAAAACAAAAAAAATTGATGTCTAGGAAAACCATCACATAAATAGGATTTTGAAGTGACTTCTGAGGTTTGTTTTTTTTCTTAAGTTGTGTAGTATAGTCAATTATATTCTAATTTTTAAAAGTAAAAGGTGGCCAGGAGCAGTGGCTCACGCCTGTAATCCCAGCACTTTGGGAGGATGAGGCGGCTGGATCACTTGAGGTCAGGAGTTTGAGTTCAGCCTGTCCAACATGGTGAAACCCTATATCTACTAAAAATAAGAAAATTAGCCAGGTGTAGTGGCAGGCAGATGTAATCCCAGCTACTCAGGAGGCTGAGGCAGGAGAATTGCTTGAACCTGGGAGGTGGAGATTGCAATGAGCCAAGATCACGCCACTGCACTCCAGCGTAGGTGACAGAGCGAGACTCTGTCTCAAAAAAAAAAAAAAAAGCTAAAAGGTTTTCAGCTAAAAGATCCTATTTCATTCATGTCCTTTTGAACAGTCACTATTCAAAAGTAACAATGTTTACTATACTTAGACCACATATAATTAATAATATTGTATAAAAATAAAAACAAAAACCTCGATAATTAAAAATCAGTCATCCTTAAATTTATTATTTTCCTAAAACTCTAAAAGTACACTAATAGCAAAGGCTTTATTTTCAATCTTTAAAAAGCTTCTATTTCATTTAAACTCTTACAAGACAAACTATACTCATTAGGATGAGATGTTATAAACAAAGCAAAATCATGTTCCCGGAAAAGTCAGAGACCACCCATTATTTATCATGGCTCTAAAAATTCTGGTCAAACAGTAAGATCTAAAGGGAAAAGAGGTGGGAGTAGGATGAAACAGAAGAGATATTGTGAAAGAAGGAATACTTTCATTGTTAACAATTGATATGACTATGTACCTTAAGAGCCAAGATAATCGAGTAGAATATCCTTCAAATCAAGAATTCCAAATGGGTAGATATAAGACAAATATCCTCAATTCAGTAACCCAGAGTGGCTGCCTTCACTGGTAAAGTGGAGGTAGCTTCAAGGAAACTGGAACCCATAGTGATCCCTGGCAATCCAATGTTTTTGGCTGTTTCTAAACATTAGGGAATGGAAACTCAGTGGTGGCCCTAAGTAGCCTGGTTTTAGGCTCTCATGGATGCACTGATAGAAAATGTTACCTGTATGCTAAATAATTAAAAAAAAAAAAAACCCAGCAACTCCAGTTTCAACATATTGAGGAGATGCTTCTGTTGCTTCCAATTTTGCCCATATGAAGACATCAAAAAAGGACTTAAGAATTCAGAGAAAGAGAAATCTTATGTTAAAGAAAAGAAGATTTTTGTAAGAAACAAGTTTTGTTGAACAGCAACAAGTAAATAAAGCCTACTATGTATGTTGAAAGATTTGCATTAGTAGAGATGATTTAAACAGCAAATTGGATAAAATGAGTAAACACAACTCTGAATCTTTAAAAGTTTTGAATGAACAGATGCAATCTAAAGAAGTAGACCTCTAGCTAAGGACAGGTGAAAGCTCAGCTGGTGATGAGAAATTTTAATCTACCTTTATCAAACTGGGAGGTGGAAAAGTTAAGCTGTGACCTGAAGGTCCATGGTTTGGAACAAAAATTGATGAGGAAAGAATGTAATAATCTCAAAAGAGATCTACTCAAAAGCCAAACAAACCTATCTGTATCAGGAAGACAATCTGAAGAGCAGAGATCTCTGAAGAGTAAGAACTTCAAGTGATAATACGCAGAATGCATGCTGGCCACTGAAGAGATAAATGTCTAATTTACATCTGGTGACTCAAGTACAAGCTGAACTACTAAGTAAACTAAAAACCCCAACTGCAGTCAAGAAAGGCTATACCTCAGAAGGATACATTGAAGATCCTCAGTAAGACAGCATAAAACTGCACATGATAAATTTTACTGCAGCATACACAAGACATTCCCTTCTCTCACCAAATGGCAAAGTTCTTTGTTATACTACATCTTCCCCTTTACCAGGAGATAAAAACTTTTATAAGAGAAAGCAGTCCTCCAGTCATGGACGGATAATGAGAGAGCCATTCCTAATGAGGGCACAAACTCTTATTCTCTAGAAGATCATTTTAGGTATTCCCAAGCCCTCCTGACTCACGTGAGACAGCATTTAGGGAAATTAAAATTTTGCCTTTACCAATGTGCCACCACTGCATTACTTGGATCAACATAATCCAAATTTCCTTTATAACATTTAACTCTTAAGAGATTCATCATTTGATCACAAGGATACTATCTCTCAGTGGTTCTCTCAAGAAATTACATAGCAAACTAAACATAGATTTTTATTACAATTTTGTTGAGTTCTTCAGTACATGTATTTGAACACATTGTAGGATATTATGTAGTTTATTTCCAGTATGAAAGAATACCCTCCAGCTCCATATTCTAAGAAACAGATACATGCTACTAATTTTTTTTTTTTTTTTTTTTTTTTTTTTTTTTTTTTTTGATACATGGCCTCATTCTTTCACCTTGGTTGAAGCACAGTGGCATGACCATAGCTAGCTCACTTCAACCCTCAACTCCTGGGCTTAAGTAATCCTCCTGCTACAGCCTCCCAAGTAGCTAAGACTATAGGAACACACCACTACACCCAGTTAATTTTTTTAATCTTTTGTAGAGACTGGGTCTCTCTATGTTGCTCAGGCGCTGGTCTTGAACTCTTGGCCTCAAGCTATCCTCCTGCCTCAGCCTTCCAAAGTGCTGAGATTACAGGTGTGAGCCACCATGTGTGGCCTGCTACTATACTAATTAATAAATACCTTGAGCCCAGAAATTCAAGACCAGCCTCAGCAACATGGTGAGACCCCATCTTCACCAAAAAAAAAAAAAAAAAAAAGTTTAATTAGGCTGGGTGAGTTGGCACACACCTGTAATCCCAGCACTTTGGGAGGCCTAGGAGGGTGGATTGCTTGAGGCCAGGAGTTTGAGACCAGCCTGGCCAAATGGCAAAAACCCATCTCTATTAAAAATACCAAAAAAAAAAAAAAAAAAAATATATATATATATATATATATATATATATATATATATATATATGCCAGGTGTGGTGGTACACACCTGTAGTCCCAGCTACTCGGGAGGCTGAGGCATGAGAATTGCTTGAATCCAGGAAGTGGAGGTTGCAGAGGTTGCAGTGAACCAAGATCGTGCCACTGCACACCACAGAGTGAGACTCCATCTCAAAAAACAAAAAAAATTTTTTTAAAATTAGCCAGGTATAGTGGCACACATCTGTGGTCCTAGCTACTCAGGAGGCTGAGGTGGGAGGACTGCTTGAGCCCGGGAGTTCCAGGTTGCAGTGAGCTATGATCATGCTACCACACTGCAACTTGGGTGACACAGCAAGCTCTTGTCTTACACACACACAAAATTAAGCAAATAAAATAAATAAATAAACATAAGGTGTCTAAGAAAGAAAAAATTCCCATCTCTTTACACCATAAATTCCACATCTAAGAATTTACATGAAGAAAACTATCTCAAAAAAGTAGAGCAAGATTTATTATTAAAAAGATGTTCATGGAGGTGTCATAAAAGTAACAAATTTTAGGCTAGGTGTGGTGGCTCATGCCAGTAATCTTAGTAGCATTTTGGGAGGCTTAGGAGGGAGGGTCATTCACTTGAGCCTGGGAGGCTGAGGCTGCAGTGAACGGAGATTGTGCCACTGGACTCCAGCCCTGAGGGTTAGGCTAAGCCTTTGTCTCAAAAAAAAGGAACAACTAACAAAAAAGGTGGCTCAACAAATAAGATGAAATGCCATATGCAGCCATTACACATAATATTTGTAATCCCAGCACTCTGGGAAGCTGAAGCAGAAATAGGAATTTGAGAGACCAGGCTGGGCAACATGGCGAAACCCCATCTCTACTAAAAACACAAAAAATTAGCTGGTGTGGTGGCATGCGCCTGTAGTCCCAGCTGCTCAGGAGGCCAAAGCATGAGAATTGCTTGAACCCCGGGGGCAGAGGTTGCAGTGAGCCGAGCTCATGCCACTGCACTCCAGCCTGGGCAGCAGAGTGAGATTCTGTCTCAAAAACAAAAACCAAAAAATAATGGTTATTACTGGGAGAGGACTGGGGAAAAATTAGGATCTTATATTCTGTACTGCCTGATTTTTTTTTTTTTTTAACATCAAGTTTGTATGGTGTGAAAAAAAAAAAAAAAAAAAAAAATCAGTGTCCCTAGTAGTATGCTAACAAATGCTTCAGTGGGTAAATTGAGGACATTATTTTATCTATATTCACACTGCACCCTCTGGTGGTTCCACAAAGAAAAGGCTCTAAGTAGACACCTACCTAGGGTTTATTGATATCCCTTGTCCATTTTTGTTGCTGTTTTTGAATTGGACACATTTTTCCCAGATTTGTAATACTTCTTTGTATATTAAGGAAATTAATCCTTATGGAAGAAAAACTTGAAAAAATTATATAAATTAAATGATTACTTTTTATTTTGAAGAAAGATAACTATTTGATCTTTTTTAGCATTTAATAGCAGCAGCTAAATACCAGACTGCCGGGTACCCCAGTCCCATCCTCCCCTCCCCCCATTCTACACCTGGCTTGCTTTCTGTGTCCTGACCAAAAATCACAGAGTGCTTTGACTGTTCTGTGAGCCAGCCCAGTGCAGGGCTTTTCCACTGGGCTTGAACTCAAACCAGGCACTGATAAGGGCATCTAGGTTGCTACTCAAAACAATGAAAGAAGCTGGCCTCAACCCTGAGCCAGATTCCTTAAACCCTCATATAAACTCCATACCCAGACTCCCTACTGTGGATATACCTAGGTAGAACACCCCTTTCCTCTTGCTGGCCATTGCAAGGACTGGTGCAATACTCTACAAGTTCCCTTATTAAATGCTTTAGACTGGTTGTTCTATTTGGTGGTTTTTTTCTTTAGAATCCCAAGTGACCTCAATTTGGGACAGTTTGGGATGCTCCCTTGTGGAGACTCACCTGCCTCCACTTTTAGGTTGACTCTAGCCACAGGTTTGGAGGGATAAAACGTAGACTTCTGAATAAACAATGTTCCCTATGAATATTTGAAAACCAACTGAATTGGAAAATATGGAACTAGGACTAGATCACGCATAAGCCTTCAATGAGAAGGCCTCTCATAAACTGATCCTAACATAATGGCAAGTCCATTTTTGTCTTTTTAAATTTAATTTCTCATTTTTCTTTGAGACAGTATTGTTCAGGCTAGAATGCAGTGGCATGATCACAGCTCACGGCAGTCTCAACCTCTTGAACTCAAGCAATCCTCCCATCTCAGCCTCCAAATAGCTGGGACTACAGGCATGTGCTACTATCCCCAGCTAATATTTTAAATTTTTTATAGAGATGGGTGTCCCTGTGTTGCTTAGGCTGGTCTCAAATTCCTGGGCTCAAGCAATCATCCAGTTTCAGCCTCCCTAAGTGCTGGGATTACAAGTATGAGCCACAATGCCCAGTCTAAATTTAATTTCTTAAAGTAATACATTACAAGCAATTTGGAAAGAAGAGGGGAAATCACTCATCACTTTTCATCCAATAAAATTACTGCTAATATGTAGTCTATTTCCTTCTAATTAAAAAAATATATTTTAAGATTCCTTTGTAGTTCGTAAGTATAAATTTGGTTTTCACACAGGATACATATAATTTTTAAATAATTGTTATAATAACATAAAATCCTTGCTTCCTTTCTGCAGAGATAGTATAGCACACTATACTATCTCATGGTATAGTATTTAAATGAATGGGCTCTGACTTAGTTCAAATCCTGCTTCTCCCCTACTTAATAAAAGTTCATATGACTGGGAAAATTACTTATCTTTCTAATCATAGAGGTTTTTTTGTATAATGGGAATGATTATAATGCTATCAATCTCATAAGAAAACTGAAAATTAAATGAGATAAGCACACAATCAGTGCTCATAGATGTCTACATTTAATTGAATATCAATGAAGTTTATGAATTCATTACCTTTTGGATAATTCTTTTTTGTGTTCTGCTGCTAGTTCACTGTTTTCCCTAAGGGTCTTTATTTCATTTGCTGTTACTTTGTCATGCTGTGGATAGAAAAATAAGTCACATTTTAAAAAATTATCATACCAATGATCCAATCAGTAATTTTTTTAAAAAGGAAAAATAAACTGTCAATATATATATCAAAAGCCATAAAAATATTTATATATTTAGGTCCACTCAATCTAGCTTTGGGGAAAAAAATTATAAAATTTTATCCACACACATATATAATTATGCTATATATATTTTAGAGATACATAAAGAAGACCAGAATTTAAAATATACCAGCTGTGGTTGTGTCAGATAAGTAAAACTTGGATTGATTTTATTCTCCTTTCAATTATTGAAATTTTCTCTAATGTGGTTATATTATTTTTTATTCATAAAAATAAGGAAACAAAAAAACTTGCCACTAATTTAAACTTTCTTAAAATCCTTGACTTAAGGATTCCTGGGCTTCTTGTGAGCTACATATCAAAAAGATAAAGTAAGCTAAACAAATTATATTTCTCCTTCAAAAGGATAGTGAAGTATTTAGCTGTAAAGACATACAAGAACTAAATGTATGTTAAGCTTTTTCTAAATATTTTGCGAAAGCAACTTAGATACTGGTCCATGTCACATCATCTATTTATTTTATATACCATTAAAAAGTTTCTATATTTAAATAAAAACTTAAAGTCACTCCAAACAATAATAATGCTCCCCAGGTTTACCCTTATTATTGCCATTCAATAATATATATAATAAAATCTTCCACTTATATATGCTATGGTTACATTATCATAATTGGCTAATATTCATATCATCCAATATTTTGAAAGAATTGAGAAACTTTTATCATGTAATAATATAACTTCTAGAGTCAACACCAATACAAGCATGTTCTAGTAATTTTTTAGTAGAAAAATCATTGGATTGGGTTACAGCTGAGAAAATTTGGCTCTACTTTGCTAACATCTGGCTATATGAACTAAAACAGGTCTTTATATTCTCTTTACCTTAGTTTTCTCATGTACAAAGCTAAATGATGAAATTAGTGACCTTTAAACTCTGAAGTTCTGGTATAGTCAATAGTTACCATCATATAATAACCATTGCATTACTGCTCACATTCCTGGAAACACTGTGAAAAGTCAAGGATTAGATATTTCAGTCCTTAGTACAGCATACTATTAACTCCTAGACAAAAAAACTGAAAAAACTAGTATTTTCAGATGATGATGCTTCAGGAAAAAAAAACAAATTAATGAAAGAAATACAAAATATATAAGTTAATAGCCTGACTTTGGACAGGCTATCTGTAAAGATTTTCTATATGATATTGGCTGTGGGTTTAAAGTTAAAAAAAAATTGTTTTAATAGAATAAAAGACTTTCTCCCTAACTCTTTATTGTGAAAAATTTCAAACTTACCAAAAAGTTAAAGAATAATACAATAAATACCATATACCTTTCACCCAGATTCACAAAGTGTTAACATTTCCAACACCTTGAGTGCCTCTTCTCTCTTTTTATTTTTGTGGAACCACTTGAAAACATTTGTAGATGTGATATTTCCACTCTTTTTTATTTGTTTGTTTGAAGAGATGGGGTTTCACCATGTTGGCCAGGCTGGTATTAAACCCCTGACTTCAAGTGATCCGCCCACCTTGGCCTCCCAAAGTGCTGGGATTACAGGCATGAGCCAGCGCACCTGGCTGACATTTCCACTCTTTAACACCTGGCATGTGTTTTCTAAAAATATACATTATTTTATCTTTACAACACTACTATCACAGTTAAGAAAATAAAATGTAATACAGTATCACCTATTATACAGTTCATTGTTAAATTTTCCCAATTGCTTTCAAACTGCCTTTTATATCTCTTTTTGTTAAAAAAAAAATACAGAATCCAATCATAGTTTATACATCACATTTGGTTGTCTCTTAATCTAGAACGGTCCTATTGCCTTTTTTGTGTTTTATGACATTGATGTTAATGTCCAGGTCAGTTAATTGTCTTGTGGTATGGTCCACATTCTGGATTTGCCTGATTCTTAACTCATAATTAAATTCAGGTTAAATGTATTGAACAAGAATACTACAGAGATAATGTTGTGTATTTATTATATCATATCAGACTGAACACAATGAAAGATTGCTCCAATATTGGTGACGCTGAGTTTGCTAAGTTAAAGTAGTACCTGCCAGATCTCTCCATTGTAAAGATACATTGTTTAACTTTGTAACTAATAATCAGTCTGTGGGTGATAATTTGAGATCACGTGTTTAGAATTCATTAATGACCCTCATCTAAATCAATTATTATACTGAGGGTTTTAAAAATGAAGATTTCCTATTTTATCTTTCTTTTTATATTTACTAGCTGCTATTTTGTAAAGGAAAATTTTCTTTATCCCATCCTTTTCTTCCTTATTTTCTTCCTTCTTTCCCTTCTTTCTGTCCTTCCTTTTTTCCTTATGTCTGCTTTTAGAGTATTATACACACACACACACACACACACACACACACACAGAGAATGCTTCACAAATTTGCATGTCATCCTTGCACAGGGGCCATGCTAATCTCTGTATTGTTCCAATTTTAGTATACGTGCTGCCGAAGCAAGAACATGGATTATTTTTACCTAACATATTACAATTCATTATTGTCATTATTTGTTTTAATGCTCAAATGTTCCCAAATTTGGCTATTACATAAAGATTTTGAAGTTTAAGTCAAAAGTATAAGTAAATCTAAGGCAGGGTGGCAAAAGCTACAAAACAACGATTTTTCCAGTATTGTACACTTGGTTTTTGTGGGGTAGTAGGGGAGGGAATCAGGCAACTCCCTGAACCAGAATAGGTTCAGACAGACTCTTGTACACATTTATTGAGAGATGTTATTCAAAACATTGAACTAATGGCACATCACAGGAAGTAACCAATCAGAATCTACACTGGCAGTAAAGAACTGGTAAATACTATGCACCTATTACTCTCTTAATATTACTAACAGAAACAAATTTTCAGGTTTCTTATAGGAATAATTATATTTATGCAAAAATATCTCAATTTTACTAATGTCCTACTATAAAACAATGTCAAACCAAACAATATTCAGTAACAGCATGCCCTTTATATTTCTTAATTTGGGCAGTGGTTCATGCCTGTAATCCCAGCACTTTGGGAGGTAGATCACTTGATGCCAGGAGTTTGAGACCAGCCTGGCCAACATGGTAAAACCCGGTCTTTACTAAAAATACAAAAATTAGCTGGGCACACAGCTGTAATCCCAGCTAGTCTGGAGGCTGCGGCAGGAGAATCGCTTGAATCTGGAAGACACAGGTTGCAGTTAGCCGAGATGGCGCCTCTCCACTCCAGCCTGGGTGACAGAGTGAGACTCTGTCTCAAAACAAATGGATAAATTTCTTAATCTAACTCATTGGTGCTAACATGTCACAAGCAAACATTTTAAAGATAACTTTGCTTTCAGAAAATTTTGAAAGTGTAGATTCTAATCAATTACCTTAATTTACTCTTACCTTTTCTATCGGAAAATGTTGGTCTTGTTCCCAAATAAAACTACCGATTTTTCTTCTTATTTCTGTGGTGAGAAAAATGAATTCAATACTGTTTTTTTAATTACAGAATCTTCTGAATTTTGCTTAAACTCTGAAATTTCTAGGTCAGTGTTACTCTATTTGCAACAAAATCACCTAACACACTTATTAAAATGCAAATTCTAATTGAATCAGATAATTGAGGAGGAGCTCTGGAATTTGCTTTTCTAACAAACTCACCAGATGATTCTAATACACTTTGCTAATCATTGTAGACTTTTTCTGCTAGAATATATCTATATCTATATTTGTATCTATATATAGAGGTGTGTATATATATATGTATTTATATCACTGAGATATGTTCATCCACCCTTCTTTTATATATATATCTATATTTATATCTATATATACATTAGATATACATCTATATCTATATCTGTATCATTACATATACATCTGCACATATTTGTCTCTATATAATAATGCATATATATCTATTTAATGCATTAGCTATATATTAGACATATATCTAATTCACATCTAATGTCTATATAGATATAGATACAGATATATAGATATAGCTATAGATATAGGTATTAAAGAAAGGTAGATGAACAATATCTCTAGTAAACATGGTAGCACAGGAATTCTCCAATGGTCAGCATGTCAAAGGAATATGTCATCATCCTAACTCAGTGATCGCAAAAGTTTTCACAGTAGCCAAAAATGGTAATATTACTCTAGACTTTTTGCTGTCCAACATGGCAGCCACTAGCTACATGTAGGTACTGAGCGCCGGAAGTGTGTGGTTAATCCAAATTGAGATATGCTGTAAGTATAAAATAAATGCAGGATTTTGAAGACTTCGTAACAAAAAAAAGAATGTAGAGTATCTCAATTTTTATAGATTATATATTGAAATGATAATATTTTAGATAGATTCGGTTAAATAAAATATGTTTCTAAAATTAATTCTACTCACTCAATTATTTTTTTTTTTTTTTGAGATGGAGTCTCGCTTTGTCACCAGGCTGCAGTGCAGTAGCACAACCTAGGCTCACTGCAATCTCTGCCTCCCGAGTTCAAGCAATTCTCCTGCCTCAGCCATCAGAGTAGCTGGGATTATAGGCGTGAGCCACTGCACCTGGCCAATTAATTAATTTTTTTAGAGAAGCGGGTTTCACTATGTTGCCCAGACTAGAATGCAGTGGCTATTCACAAAGGTGACCATGGTGCACTGCAGCCTCAAACTCCCAGGCTCTAGGGATCCTCCCGCCTCAGCCTCTAGAGTATATGGGATTACAGGTATATGGGATTATGGCATGCCACTTTACCCAGCTATTTTTTATTCTTATTAATGTGGCTACTAGAAAATTTAAAATTCATATATAGCAAATATTTGCATCTCACACTTCTAGACAATACTGCTCTAGGCACATTTTTTAAAATGTATACTTTGAAATTTTTAAAGAAGCATGTTTTCATTTAAAACAGATTTTTGAAATTTTAAATACGTCTTAATATAAGATGCTAAACTCAAAGACAGAATAGGACTGATAATTTAAGATTATATAATAGGAGTAATAAATTAAATCACAGCCGTTCTACAATATAAGCTCCTTGAAACTGGGTCACTGATTGGCACATGCAGTTTTTTTAAATCAATTCCCCATCCAGTCATTAATTGA
This sequence comes from Saimiri boliviensis, assembly GCF_048565385.1. Classification (NCBI taxonomy): domain Eukaryota; kingdom Metazoa; phylum Chordata; class Mammalia; order Primates; family Cebidae; genus Saimiri; species Saimiri boliviensis. The sequence goes on from NC_133450.1 coordinate 81,270,789, forward strand.
TTTGTGTAACCACTTAGAACAATTTAATGTTATTAGTTATCAGTAGGTTCCACCAGGACATTGCCTATGGAAGGAACGAAATCTCTGGGATCTCTAATGGCTCCTTTTTAGAAATAATTTTTAAATTGTTTGTTTTCTTTTCTTTTTAATACTCTCTTCATTGGGAATCTGTACTCAGGTGCAGTCTGGCTTTCTGGAGATAAACACCTATCTACTGGGTAGACAAGCTATATATCAAGAATTGGGTAATAATACAAAACCTACCAATGGGGTATTTAAAGTTAGCCCAGGCCAAGTGTGGTGGCTCACACCTATATTCCCAGCACTTTGGGAGGCCAAGGTGGGTGGATTGCCTGAGGTCAGGAATTCAAGACCAGCTTGGCCAACATGGTGAAACCCCATCTCTACTAAAAGTGTAAAAATTAACTGGGTGTGGTGGTGGGCGCCTGCAGTCCCAGCTACTCAGGAGGCTGAGGCAGGAGAATCACCTGAACCCAGGAGGCAGATGTTGCAGTGGGCTGAGATCACACCACTGCATTCCAGCTTGGATAACAAAGCAAGATTCCACCTTAAATAAATAATAAAGTTAGCCCAGAAAAAATAGCAGGATTTGGATAGATGAACAGGATAAGAAACGGTGTTCCAAGCAGGGAAAACTAAAAGAACCAATCTCAGAAGCAGTTTATTTACTTCCCCATCCTATTTCCCAGGGCTGCTGAAAAAATTAATGTGAAAATATTTTCAAATGTATTTTTAAAAAATACAAATATATGGGCTTATTATCATAACCAATCTTTAAAGATCAGAAAAAAAATTAGAAAAATAATGAAGAGATTCAAAACTAGCAAAGAACACATTTATTAAATGCTCACCACATCAGACACCTTAATACATTATATTTTTTTAAAAAATAATTTGAAATTATTAAAATAGAGACAGGGTCTCACCATGTTGCCCTGTTGCCGAGGCTAGTCTTGAACTCCTGGGCTCAAGTGATCTGCCCCTCTCAGCTTCCCAAAGTGCTGGGATTACAGGCATGCCCCACTGCGCCCAGCCCATTATCTCATTTTATCCTCAAAACAACTTCAGAGAAGTAACTTGCTAAAAGATGGCAAAACTAGTAAGCATTGGATCCTAGCTTGTGAAAGCAAGATTTGTATCTGTCTTATTCTCCACTGAATCCACAGCACCTACCCAGGTTGAAACCTGACACACAGGAAGAGCTCAATGAGTGTATGCATAAACAATACATAACATCAGAATATACATCCAAAGGCAATTTGATCCAAAGTCCATACTTTTTCCACTTAGGTTAAATAGATACAAAACTCAAAAATATGCGATTAAACAAAATAAAGTTGAATTTGGCTGTGTAACAGAGATTAGCTGGATTTGGCTGTCTAACAGGGATTGGCTGAATGACCTTTGCTAACCTTTTTGTAGGCATGCAGGAGGAAGAATGAAATGACCCAAAGCCACCGAGTTTTTTATTTCAGCATTAGCTACTGCAGAAAGATAGTAGGCATGAAAAACTGTTGCATTATCTTCTATGTAATCAAGGCTCTGATATATTCTAGGAGAAAGAAAGGAAATATTTTAGGTTATGAAACAAACAAGACTGTATTCAACCTTTCAAAAGAATGAATAAGTAACTGGAAGTAGGGATATGATTACATTAAAGGATACATGTAGCCTGTCCTTTTTTAGTAAGGAAGGAAAAACATATGGCATAAGATAATACTTTCTGAGTAATATCTGGCACAAATATTACTTTGTATCTGGCACATCTTGGCTTTAGAGGGTTGGTTAATGACCATATGAACTGGAAACTTGATCTAAAATGGTAATGTTTACTGGGCATCAACAGTGCATTGAGCCAGCAGCTTTATCCATGGTCATTGCTATAAAAAGGGATCAATTAGTCCTGAGGTGAGGAGAGGGCATGCAGTCAGAGGAACCTTTACATATAGAAAGCAACATCTTTCCTATAGGTGGAGATAAGAAGGGCATTACAAGGAAAAAGAAAGGCATGCATGAAGGCACAATAATGGCAGTTTAGGTTGACTGGGCTATGGAAAGCATGAGAAAAACTGAGAAATAAACAAGGTAGGTACAGCCAAGATCTAAATCTGTTGTAAGTCGGCGGAAAGTGGGGGAAGGAGGGTGGTAGGACCCTGATCTGATGTCTGGTTTGTAAATGAAATCTGAGAGCCATATAAAGGGGGATCACAGGGAACAGATTCGAGGCACCGTAACGGCTTTGGAATTTACTGTGATAGTCCCTGCCAAAAGGAATTAAGGTGCTACTCAGTTAGTGGCAGTGAGGATGAAGAAGAATTGGTATTTGGCCGCTGACTGATTCCTGGCAGAGGGTTTGTTATTCAGTGTTTTGGAGAACACAGGCCATGGCGCAGGTTTAAAGGGAAATGAGAAGATTTCGTTTAGACACTGAGTATGAGGGGCCTTCGAGGTGCCACATGCAGGTGTGGAAGAGGCAACTGGAAACACACACCCGGAATTCAGGAAGAGGTCCGAGGACCAGGGAGAAGCTCGTGACAGTGCTGCAGAAAGGGAAAGAGGCTGTCTACTTCTTTCCCTCCCATCTAGGACTGAAAACTGGCCCGTTTCCAGTGTCACCCTATCGTCAATACGATTCATTTAATTCTATTTTCATTTTATTATTTTATTTCTATTCACTTATTTATTTTTTGCGACAGAGTCTTGCTCTGTCACCCAGGCTGGAGTGCAGTGGTACAGTCCAGGCTCACTGCAACCTCCACCTCCCAGGTTCAAACAGTTCTCCTGCCTCAGCCTTCCGAGTAGCTGGGATTACAGCCACGCGCCACCGCGCCCAGCCTCATCCTTATTTACCGGCGGACTGTAACTTCCATCCCCAATTCCAGGTTCATCCTAACGGAAGAGGCAAAGCCAAGTAGCCCTCAGTACCTCAGCGTGTCCGGGTGCGAGGCATCACAGCTGAACAGGAAGTCGGCGGCTCGCGGGTCGCTGATCGTCCCCCCTTCAGCCACTGTGGAGGTGAAAGCACAGGGGGAACCTATCAAGCACGCTGGACGCAAAGCATCAGAGAAAGGAGGATGCATCCCCTCACCACCTAACGCGCGGCTTCCATTCAGTTGCCTACCCCAGAATCGCCTCAGATCCTGGCTGACGCTACCACAGAACCAACCGCGCTGCCCTTGAAACATGGCGTCCCCGCGCCTGCGGGAAGGTGAGAGGAGGCCCCGGAGCTGAGATCCCTGATTGGTTGCAGGTCCAAGCCAAGCTCCATGATTGGTTCCCAAGAGCAATGGGTGGGAAAGGCCTGAGGCTCTCAGGTGCGGGACGGTCACTACCAGGCTGAGCTGACTGGTTCTCTGAATCCCTTAGGGGCCTCTCAGCCTACCCCGATAAGAGGAGGGGGGTGACTCGAAGTTGGTGAGGTTTTGTTTTAAATTTTGAGGTGGTGAGTTTTAAACCCTAAATATTAACAAAGTTACTGTGCTGTGTTGTGTAGGCATAGGGCAGATTCTGCAGCACCAAGTATTATTTTTGAAGCAAAATTCATTTTATCATTTCATCTATACATGTTTCACTTTGAATCCCTTAAAAGTGAGGACTTAAAAAAAAAAACCACATACACACACAACTGTGATGCCATTATGACACTTAAAAGATAGTTCTTTAATATAATCAAATATCACCAGTGTTCAAATTTCTGTTCTACCGTTTCCTGCCTTTTACCATTTCCTGCCTCTTATATCAGTGTGATAAATAGTTACATTTTTCTGGTATTGTGTTCCTTTAAACTAAACATTAAAAAATTGTTTATATAAAGTTGTCCATAAAATCTTTTAATATCTTTTAAAATATTTGTGGGATCTCTAGTCGTGCTAATCATAGTGCTATTTTTCTTTCTTTTTTTTTTTTCTTGTTTTTAATTATTTTCTCCTACTTTAATCACCTCTCTGAAAATCTTTTTTCTTTTCTGATATTGGTCATTTGTGCCTTCTCTTTTTTTATTTCCTAGTCTTATTAGAACTTTGTCAATTTTATTAGCCTTTTCAAAGAACATACTTCTGGTTTTATTGATATTCTCTTTATATATTTCTTTTCTACATCATTAATTTTAGCTCTTTATAATTTCCTTCCAATTTTCTTTGTTTAAAGTTGCTGTTCTTAGGCTAAGCACAGTGGCTCATACCTGTAATCCCAACACTTTGGCAGGCTAAGGTGGGCAGATCACTTGAAGTCAGGAATTCAAGATCAGCTTCTCCATCATGGTGAAACCCTGTCTCTACTAAAAATATAAAAATTAGCCAGGTATGGTGGCACATGCCTGTAATCCCAGTTACTAGGGAGACTGAGACAGGAGAATCACTTGAGCCTGGGAGGCAGAGGTTACAGTGAGCCGAGATTGTGTCACTGTACTCCAGCTTGGGTGATGGAATGACACTCCTTAAAAAAAAAAAAAAAAAAGCTATTCTTTTTCTAATTTTTTGAACTGGATGATTGGTTTTCATCCTTTATTTTTCTAATATGTGCATATAAAGCTATAAATTTCCTTTGAAGTATGTGCCACATGTTTTTGAGATGTGATTTTTTATTATTGTTCAAAGTATTTTCAGATTTCCCATATGAGTGTTGTTACTTGTGGAATATGTAAAATGTTTTTAAATCTCTGAGTACCTATAATCTTCTAGTTATCTAGTTGCTATTGATTTCTGGTTTAAATGCATTAAAGTCAAAGAATATAATTTTGTGATTATAATCCTTTGAAATTCGTTGACATTTTCCTTAGGCTGAAGTATATGGTCAATATCTTGTGTAAGTTTTTTTAAAAAGTTCTGAAACTGTTGGATGTTTTGGTATGTTGAGTAAAGTATCCTATATATATGTTTATTAGGTCAAGTTTGTTAATCATTTTGTCTGATTCTTCTGTTACTGAGAATGCTATGTAAAAACCTCATACTTATTTGTGAATTTATTAATTTCTTCTTACACATTTGTTAATTTTTGCTTTATATATCTTGAAGTTATGTTGTTACGTGCGTGCAAATGTATACTCATTATTACTTTCTAGTTGTTCAACCATTAAGCATTGAACTGCAGCCACGTCCTACTGCCAGCAGGAAGAGAAGAATCAAATCATATTTGTGGCCAAAGAACACCACAAAACTCCATGCAGACCTGGCGGCTGATGGACCCCAGTGATCCCTACAAGGAGCACAGATTGGTACTGCCAAATGGAGTAATTAGGTGGGACCTGTCCATAATGGCCAGCAGTCCCTGTGGGGAACAGTTCAAATCAGCCTTTTCCTGTTTCTACTACAGCACAGATGATGTCAAGGGGTCAGACTGTGTAGACCAGTCTATATTCCCATGCAGGAATGCATGCAGAAATACCCAGACTTCTATCCTCAATAAGATTAGGAAGAGGAAAAGAAGCTAGCAGAACAGGTAGAAGAAACAGTGGCCACTGATGCCACTGTAACCAAAAAAGAGGAGGGGTCAAGTTAATGAAGCCCACGAGGCACTGGGCTTTAGTCCTTCCACTTCAGAGTGATATGTATGTTTTGCAAAATGCCTTTTAGTCATCCTCCAAGAAAGTGTCTTTCCCTCTGTTGTCCTGTGCATGTAATGTGTAAAATAACTTATTTTGATAATCAGAGGTCTTGGCTTCTTGACATATACACTGAAAATAACAGAGGTTGTATGTATATTTGTCCTACATAAATCTGACAGCAAACATGGCCACTACTTTTTAATTCTCTTTTCCCACAGATTTCTCTGAATTTTGCCACTTTGAAATAATGTGATGAATAATCTTAGCAAACAAAAATCATTATCCAGTAATGCTTCTTGTGAGTGAGCTGATTTATTCTGATTAACTATATCCCTTTTAGTAGATTTTATATCCCTTTGGGAAATCTAATAGAAACAAAAACATTTAAAATGCTGGGATGGGACCATTTCTATTACAATAGGCCAGATGGTCAGATACATTACTCCAAGCCCTTCTTGACCTTGAGTATATTAGAGGGTACTGTACTTCATTCCTGATACATTTTGGTTTTCATGTTGGCATTGAGATCCAGGTTTTCTTTTCTTTTCTTTTCTTTTTTGAGACACAGTCTCACTCATTCCAGCTGAAGCTGGAATGCAGTGGCATGATCTTGGCTCTGCACTCCAGCTTGCACTCGGCTCTGCTTTGCAGCCCCTGCCTCCTGAGTTCAAGTGATTCTCCTGCCTCAGCCTCCCGAGTAGCTGGGATTACAAGCATGCACCACCACACCCAGCTAATTTTTGTATTTTTAGTACAGATAGGGTTTTATCACATTGGCCAAGCTGGTCTTAAGCACCTGACCTCAAGTGATCTGCCTGCCTGGCCCTTCCAAAGTGCTGGGATTATAGATGTGAGCCACTGTGCCCGGCTGAGTTCCAGGTTTTCTGAGTTTGGATGGTGGATATTTGGACCTTCTCATTTCCAGTCCCATTCTAAGTAAAGGGAAATGCTGGGCTGCTGCTTTTTATTCTGAAAGCCCTGGTTTGGGGCCCACATTCACATTGGTTCTCAGTCTGGTCAGATGCAATGTTCTTGAAAGGTGGAGACCTAATTATTACCAGAATAGTAGTCAATAGCAGAAACAGTTGAATTAAATACATAATTAAAAGAATACATGACCAGGCATAGTGGTGTGTACCTATATTCCCAGCCACTCAGGAGGGTGACAAAGGAGGATAGTTTGAGCCAAGGAAATTGAGGCTACAGTGAGCTATGATCATAACACTGTACTCCACCCTGGGTGACACAGCAAGACCCTGTCTCAAAAAACAAAAAAAGGCAACATAATTTCTAATAATAATAATAAAAGTCAAGAAAGAGGTAGAATTCAACTGTATTTAGGGACATATATACAGAATAGGAAAAACTGAATAGTAAATTTGCTGGAAAACATACCTATGAATTATTTTTAAAAAGAAAAAAACTAGAAACAAAATGTAGAAAAATGATTATTTCAGGGCTAGGAGAGGCACACAGGGGCCTTCAAAGATTTTGCTACTATTCTATTTCCAAAGCTAGGTGGTCAGCTGAGTGTTTTTTGTATTAGTCTCTTAAAAATTGTATGTATATACTACTTACACTTTTCTGTGTGTATTTTATCACTTAATTTTTTAAAATAAGAGAATATATCAATTTAGAAGAATTTCATCTAAAGTAGTTAAGCAAATATTTGGTTTATTCAGAGAATCTCTTTCCCTGAAAATGAAACTAATGTTTATTGTTTTTTGGATAAACATACAAATTTACCCTCTTGATCTTAAAGCTTGAAACCTATATTCGTCTTATCTGAGTTCCTTCCTCAGGAACCCCACTTTCAGTCCTCCAGAATAGTATCCAGAAACTAAAACTTAGCCTCCAGACAATGAGATACCAGACTTCTCATTCATCATGATTCCTGTTTACCAACTCCTCTTCCTTACCCTTCCCTAATTCCTATTTTCCCATACACAGTTACATTTCTTTCCTGCTATATACACCCCTAATGTTGGTCAGAAAGATGGATTTGAGACTGATCTCCCACTCTCTTTGGTTGAAGAACATGAATAAAGCTTTCTTCCCTGGCAATGCTTGCTGTCTCAGTGACTGACATTTGTGTGGCAAGCAGCAAGACCTAGACTGAACCCCTGGCATTTCAGTAACAGATTTTGGTTCCCTGACTAGGAACATGTTGTTTGTGACTCAGCTGCTGCAGGCTGGGAGAGTTTCAGAAGTCCTCCTGAGCACCTGCCTGACCCTTTTGTGGCCAAAGGTGAGTCACAGTCTCTCTCTCTTTCTCTCTCTCTCTCTCTCTCTCTCTCTCTCTCTCTCTCTCTCTTTCTGGCCCTGCTGTTGCCAGCCTCAACTGCATTCCTGATTGCCCAGGAAGAAAAGCCTTTGAAATTTCACATCTGTGCCCAGAAAAGAATGTCTTTTGTGGGTACGAGACTGCAGGATCTGCTCCTCTCAATATGGGGAATTCCAAAGGAATTTCCGTTTGCAGATTGAAAAAACTCAGCCAGTTGAGAGGAAAGCACCTGGAACCATTTTAGTCTGGACACTCTTGGGGCTTATTTGTTGCTGCAGGAGTTGGATTCTGTTTTTGGTAGTTGTTTGTTTGTGTGTGTGCGTCGATATGGGAAATCAGAATTTGATAAACTGATATTCTTGTGTAATATTGTTTGGCCCCAGTATTCTTTGGAATCTGGAGAATTTTGGCCTCTCCGTAGGTCTCGTTTTGCTATTGAATAGGAAAGCAGGATGGAGTTTCGTGCATCCTGGCTTTTATGCTGCTGTTCTAAGCAAGGTCGGGCTTGATCAGTGTATGATTTTCTTCTGTGGTGCTGTTTGACTTCAGCATTCTTTGGAGTTTTAAAGATCTCCCAGTTTGGCGTTTAAAATTCAAACTGCCATGAAAACTGCTTTATTACACATTTTGGTTCACAGCCTTCATTGGATTACCTATCAGGACAAACAAAGTTTACCTAAGTGAACATATTCATAAACCAGTGAGTCTGTATTGCTATCTTATGGCTAAAGATCCAAGGTAGAAGCCATTGGATCTTTGTTTATATGTGTGCATACGTGTTTAGATCTGTTTATGTGCATGTAGGTTTATTATGTTGTATCTTGTGCCTACTAAATTGGCTTATAAATAAGAGTATTCATAAATTATGTACGTAAGTCTAAGCAATTTTTAAGTTCATGTAACTTAAGTAAATCATTTATAAACAAGCTGGCTTTTAAATTATTGACAAGATTGGGAGGCGCAGTGGCTCACACCTGTAATCCTAATACTTTGGGAGGCCAAGGCAGGCAGATTGCCAGAACTCAGGAGTTTGAGACAACCCTGGACAACATGGTGAAACGCTGTCTCTACTAAAAATACAAAACTTAGTCAGGTGTGGTGGCAGGCACCTGTAGTCTCAGCTACTCAGGAAACTGAGGCAGGAGAATTGCTTGAAGGCAGGAGGCAGAGGTTGCAGTGAGCCGAGATTGTGCCACTGCACTCTAGCCTGGGCAACAGAGTGAGACTCCATCTTCAAAATAAAGTAAAATAAAATAATTGGAAAGATAAAAATAGAAACGTCTTCAGAATTATCAGCATACATTTTTGTCTGGGTTTTATATTTGTCTCTGCTAGATATTTTGAGGTGTCAGAGCTTGGAACAGAAGGTTATAAAACTGTAAACCCTAAGCCAAGATGGATTAATAATAAATAAATAAATAAACCATAAACCCAGCCAAAACCAAAATGGTCTGTTTGTTTGATTTTTTAAAAATAAATAAGACCAATTTAATATTGTTGGTTTAATGAAAACAGCTGAGTCTTCTGAGTTATTGATGAAAATACCTATGTATTTAACTTTTAAGTTCTTAAGTGAACACCTAATAGGTACACGTTATAAAAATGGTTAACAAGGAAATAATGACTAGTCTTGCCTTATATCTCAGCTCTCTTAAATAATCTAGAGAAACTGCCAAAAGTGAACGACATGTAATTGGAATAAATACTGCGAGTATTTGTGTAACTTAAAATATTGATATTACTTTGGGTGCTCATTGGATGTCTGGGTCATTTCCAATTAAGAAAGGGTTATGATATGGGAAAGTATGTTTCTAAAAACTATGGAATGGTTCTCATCTGTAAAGTACTGATATCTGATAGGTAGTTTGAGGTTTTTGGCTTCCTATGTTCTCACTAAAGTACAAGAACAAGCCGGGTGCAGTGGCTCACACCTGTAATCCCAGAACTTTGGGAGGCCAAGGTGGGCAGACCACTTGAGGTCAGGAGTTTGAGACCAGTCTGGTCAACGTGGTGAAACCCCATTGCTACTAAAAATATAAAAATTAACTGGGTGTGGTGGCACATTCCTGTAATCCCAGTTACTCAGGAGGCTGAGGCAGAGGAATCACTTGAACTCTGGAGATGAAGGTTGCAGTGAGCCAAGGTCGCGACACTGAACTCCAGCCTGGGCAACAGAGTGAGACTCTGTCTCAAATAAAAGAAAATACAGCCAGGTGCGGTGGCTCACACCTGTAATCCCAGCACTTTGGGAGGCCGAGACAGGTGGACCACGAGGTCAAGAGATGGAGACCATCCTGGTCAACATGGCGAAACCCTGTCTCTACTAAAAATACAAAAATTAGCTGGGCATGGTGGCGCGTGCCTGTAATCCCAGCTACTCAGGAGGCTGAGGCAGGAGAATTGCCTGAACCCAGGAGGCAGAGGTTGCGGTGAGCCGAGATCGCACCATTGCACTCCAGCCTGGGTAACAAGAGTGAAACTGTCTCAAAAAAAAGAAAAGAAAAGAAAAGAAAATACAAGAGTAAGAATACTAGTTAATATATAATTCTGTATATAAAATGTGCCAAAGAATATGTGTCATTATTGCAAAAAAGAATAATTTTATCTAATTCAAAAGCTACCTGTAGGTTGATTAAGATGATGGAGAACTTGAAAAGGTTATTTATGAAACAAGATAGAAAGGAACAAGTAAGTAGAAGAGAGATATGTGAACAAGGTTACCTATATGAAGATGTATTTTTGGTAAGGTTGGTTGTAAGGAAAAGAGAATGATTTTGCATTAAAAAAAAAATCTTATTTGGTAAACATTTCTCTTAAAGTAAAATGCCTTTTTTTTTTTTTTTAGGGCAAAACAGAAAGTCCAACGGTGTCACAGATGGTCCACGTAAGTTATATGTAGTTTTTTCCTATTTCTCTTTGTGCCTATCTTCATGCGTATCCTTAGAAAATAGAAAGTTGAAAACAATTTGATGATATCCTTTAAAATATGATATTGGCCAGGTGTGGTGGCTCATGCCTGTAATCCTAGTACTTTGGGAGGCCAAGGCAGGAGAATTGCTTGAGCCCAGGAGTTCAAGACCAGTCTGGGCAACATAGCAAGACCCTGTCTTTAGAAAAATAAATAAATAAACCTGATGGGAAATTGGAGAAATTTAGCTAATTAACACTGCTCATAGTTAAAGCTCTTAATCTTAATGAAGGTAAAATAAGAAACACTGTAAAGAAATGCATTGACAGTTTGGTGATTCATGTATATATACTTTAAGTTCTGGAGTACATGTGCAGATCTTGCAGGATTGTTACATAGGTATATACATGCCATGATGGTTTGCTGCCTCCTTCCACCTCGTCATTAGATATTGCTCCTAATGTTATCCCTCCCCAATCTCCCCATCCCTGCTATTCCTCCTCTGGCCCCCCACTCTCCAACAGACTCCAGTGTGTGATGTTCCCCTCCCTGTGTCCATGTGTTCTCATTGTTCAACACCCATTTATGAGTGAGAACATGCGGTGTTTGATTTTCTGTTCTTGTGTCAGTTTGCTGAGAATGATAGTTTCCAGGTTCATCCACGTCCCTGCAAAGGATATGAACTCATCCTTTTTTATGGCTGCATAGTATTCCATGGTGTATATTGCCACATTTTCTTTATCCAGTCTATCATTGATGGGCATTTGGGTTGGTTCTAAGTCTTTGCTATTGTAAACAATGCTGCAGTGAACATACATGTGCATGTGTCTTTATAATAGAACAATTTATAATCCTTTGGATTTATACCCAGTAATGGAATTGCTGGGTTAAATGGTATTACTGTTTCTAGATCCTTGAGGGATTGGCGATTCTTTTTTAAAATGATTAAGCATGAATTCAGATTTAGCATGGAGCCACATTTCGTATAAGTGCTTACATTGTCTTGTTTTACACTGCATTTACTAATCTGTATAGATCTTACTGGCACTAAAATATATATTAGCCATGTCCTTATAGTAAATTTCTTTTTTGCTGTTGCTTTTTGAGCTGGAGTTTTGCTCTTATTACCCAGGCTGGAATGCAATGGCACAGTCTCGGCTCACCTGCAACCTCTACCTCCTGGGTTCAAGCGATTCTCCTGCCTCAGTCTCCTGAGTAGCTGGGATTACAGGCACCTGCTACCATGCCCAGCTAATTTTTGTATTTTTATAGAGATGGGGTTTTACCATGTTGGCCAGGCTGGTCTTAAACTCCTGACCTTATGATCTGCCTGCCTCCATCTCCCAAAGTTCTGGGATGACAGGCATGAGCCACTGCACCTGAACAGTAAATTTCTTTTCTTTTTTTTTCTTTTTTTTTTTTTTTTTTTGAGATGGAGTTTCGCTCTTGTTACCCAGGCTGGAGTGCAATGGCGCAATCTCAGCTCACCGCAACCTCCACCTCCTGGTTCAGGCAATTCTCCTGCCTCAGCCTCCTGAGTAGCTGGGATTACAGGCACGCGCCACCATGCCCAGCTAATTTTTTGTATTTTTAGTAGAGACGGGGTTTCACCATGTTGACCAGGATGGTCTGGATCTCTTGACCTCGTGATCCACCCGCCTCGGCCTCCCAAAGTGCTGGGATTACAGGCGTGAGCCACTGTGCCCGGCCAGTAAATTTCTTAATTGCACAAATTGCACAAAATGTGTAGCAGTGTTGGTAGACTTGAAAACATTAATTTTTATATCAGGAACAAAATATCCATCATATGCTTTGTTTTTCATTTTGTTTTGGTTTTGGTTCTGCATTGCACTATAGCCTCCAAAGTAAATTGAGTAGGAGGAAAATTTGGGATTCTTTGCCTATTTGTTTTTGCTTTTAATTTTTATTTATTTGCTTTTTGTTCTTCTTTGGATTTTACATATATTCATATATGAAACAACTGATTTTTTTAGTTTCTAATGGAAAGCTTTTATCTAGTTCTATAGTCATTTTGTTTCCTGTACATTTCCAACAATTAGTCATTTACTCTATTTATCTAAAATTCCTAAGCTACCTTTGCCGGACTTCCAGAAAATGATAGATCACACTAGCCATTTAAAATTGAAATGGTTTTGCTTATTCATGATGAATTAGAATATAATAAGAGCTCTAAAGTTCCTGGACCTAAAAAAAAAAATCAAAAGATTTATTTTTATATGTTCTGAACAGAAACAGCACTGTATGTATTTTGTTATTTGAAAAAGTAGGAGAGAGCAAAAATGTTTAAATGGTGTTTATTTATAAGATAATCAATTCAGTCAATAATTTGATTTGGTTTCAGATCTTTTTCTTCAGGTAATGAGGAAAAACTGTGATATGGGTACAAAGTATAATGTTCAGAAAAGATTGACCTTTTTAAAAAATACATATATTGACTGGGGCTTCTTTCAAACTACTTGAGTTGTGTCTCATTAAAATTACATGACATTCACTCGAATTAAGTAGCAATTTAAAAAATGTGAGACTTTCAGTGATTTTTTGATCCCAGCCTTTTGTCACTGTTTGGCCTTTCTGTGTGTACTTGAAAACAAAATATGTACAAGTGTTGCACTGGTTTTAAGATTCCAGTGGTGAAAGTTACCTAATCATTTGTCAGTACTGTATCTAGGAACCAATCTTGGAATTGTGTGATATTCTTTTAAAATAGCTGAAAAGGCCAAACATGGTGGCTCACACCTGAAATCCCAACACTTGGGAAAGCAGAAGCAGGCATATCAATTGCAGTCAGTTTGAGATGAGCTTGACCAACATGGTGAAACCCTATCTCTACTAAAAATAGAAAAAAAATTAGTCTCTCCCAAACATACACCCACCACTGGAAAAAACTGAAGGTCTGTTTGCACAAGAAGTTTACAACCTTACCTGGATCTGAGTCAATTTAGAGAGCCAAGTGAAATACAGGGGTAGAGGAAGTAGCAGGTAAGGCCCTGGAAGTTCACTAGGTCCCCAAGCAAGCCATTCCTGCTTAGCAACACTGGGATTCATTGGGATGATGGCCAGAGGAGTTGGGGGGAAACACCACAGGGAGAAGGAAATCTCCAGCTGTACTTTGTATCAATTTGAATGGGGTGAGAAGCCTCCTGGCCAGAACTCAGGAGAGGGCATGAATCTGGCATTGGGACCCCACGGGTAAGGGAAGAACCAAGCCCTTTTCTTTTGTAGCTAGGAGACCGGTAGCCTGGGGCAAGTTCTCAAGCTCCACTTACCTACTGACTGGAAACAGGCTTGGGGCTATTAGGAGGGGCACAGTGGGAGTGAGACTAGCCCTTCAGTTTGCATTAGAGTTGGGTGAGGCTTGTGGCTGCTGGCTTTCTGCCGCTTTCCTGACAACCTGCATAATTTAGCAGAGGCAGCCATAATCTTCCTAGGTATACACTTCGATTGACCTGGGAAACCCACCCCGCCACCCACCCCATCCCCTACAGCAGCCACAGTAAGACCAGCCCAAGGAGAGTCGGAGCTCAGACACACCTAGCCCCACCCTGACCTGATGGTCCTTCCCTACCCACCCTGTTAACTGAAGACAAAGGGCATATACTCTTGGGAGTTCTAGGGCCCTGCACACTGCTGATTCTTCTCCACACTACTACATCTGATGCTCTCTGGAAAGCACCACCTCCTGGCAGGAGGCCAACCAGCACAAAATTAGTGCATTAAACTACCAAAGCTAAGAAGCCTCACAGAGTCCATTTTGCCCCCTGCCACTTCCACCAGAACAGGTGCTGGTATCCATGGCTGAGAGATCCATAGACAGTTCATATCACAGGACTCTATGCAGACAATCCCCAGTACCAGCCCAGAACTGGGTAGACTTGCTGGGCGGCTAGACCCAGAAGAGAGACAACAATCACTGCAGTTTGGCTCACAGGAAGCCACGTCCATAGGGAAAGGGGGAAAGTACTACATCAGGGGAACACCCCATGGGACAAAAGAATCTGAACAACAGCCATCAGCCCTAGACCTTCCCTCTGACAGAGCCTACCCGAATGAGAAGGAACCAGAAAACCAACTCTGGTCATATGACAAAACAACGCTCTTTAATATCCTCCCAAAATCACACTAGTTCACTAGCAATGGATCCAAACAAAGAAGAAATCCCTGATTCACCTGAAAAAGAATTCAGGAGGTTATTAAGCTAATCAGGGAGGCACCAGAGAAAGGTGAAGCCCAATGCAAGGAAATCCAAAAAATGATACAAGAAATGAAGGGAGAAATATTCAAGGAAATAGATAGCTTAAAGAAAAAAAAAACAATAAAAAATTCAGGAAACATTGGACATACTCATAGAAATGCAAAATGCTCTGGAAAGTCTCAGCAATAGAATTGAACAAGTAGACCAAATTCATAGCTCAGAGACAACGTCTTTGAATTAACCCAATCCAACAACAATAAAGAAAAAAGAATAAGAAAATATGAACAAAGTCTCTAAGAAGTGTGGAATAATGTTAAACAACCAAACCTAAGAATAATCAGTGTTCCTGAGGAAGAACAGAAATCTAAAAGTTTAGAAAACATATTTGGGTGAATAATCAAGGAAAACTTCCCTGGCATTGCTAGAGACCCAGACATCCAAATACAAGAAGCACAAAGAACACCTGGAAAATTTATCATAAAAAGATCATCACCTAGGCACATTGTCATCAGATTATCTAAAGTTAAGATGAAGGAAAGAATCGTAAGAGCTGTGAGACAGGAGCACCAAATAACCTATAAAGGAAAACTTATCAGATTAACAGCAGATTTCTCAGCAGAAACCCTGCAAGCTAGAACAGATTGGGGCCCTATCTTTAACCTCCTCAAACAAAACAATTATCAGCCAAGAATTTTGTATCCAGCAAAAATAAGCATCATACATGAAGAAAAGATACAGTCTTTTTCAGACAAACAAATGCTGAGAGAATTTGCCACTACCAAGCCACCACTACAAGAACTGCAAAAAGGAACTCTAAATCTTGAAACAAATCCTGGAAACACATCAAAACAGAACCACTTTAAAGCATAAATCACACAGGTCTTATAAAACAAAAAGACAAGTTAAAAAGCAAAAGCAAAAAAAATCAAGGAACATAGGCAATGAATGCAACAGTACCTTACATCTCAATACTAAAATTGAATGTAAGTGGCCCAAATTCTCCACTTAAAAGTACGAAACTCCAGAATGGATAAGAACTCACAAAGCAACTATTTGTTGCCTCCAGGAGACTCACTTAACACATAACTTAAAGTAAGGGGGTGGAAAAATGCATTTCATGCAAATGGACACCAAAAGCAAGCAGGGGTAGCTATTCTTATATCAGACAAAACACAATTTAAAGCAACAGCAGTTAAAAGAGACAAAGAAGGACTTTATATAATGGTAAAAGGCCTTTTCTAACAGGAGAATATAACAATCCTAAACATACATGCACCTAACACTGGAGATTCCAAATTTATATAACAATTACTAATAGACCTAAGAAATGAGGCAGACAGCAAAACAATAATAGTGGGGGACCTTGATACTTCACTGACAGTGCTAGACAGGTCATCAAGACAGAAAGCCAACAAAGAAACAATGGATTTAAACTCTATCTTGGAACAAATGGACTTAACAGATATATACAGGACTTTTCATTCTACAACCACAGAATACACATTCTATTCAACAGCACATAGAACTTTCTCTAAGAACAGACCATATGATAGGCCATAAAGCAAGCCTCAATAAATTTAAGAAAATTGAAATAACATCAAGCATTTCATTCTCTCAGATCATAGTGGAATAAAACTGGAGGTCAACTCTAAAAGGAACCTTCCAAACCATGCAAATACATGGAAATTAAATAACCTGCCTCTGAATGAGCATTGGGTCAAAAATGTAATCAAGATGAAAATTTTAAAATTATTGGAACTGAATGTCAGTAATGATACAACCTATCAAAATCTCTGGGATAATAGCAAAGGCGGCACTAAAAGGGAAGTTCATAGCCCTAAACACCTACATCTAAAAGACAGCTAGGCATGGTGGTTCATGCCTGTAATCACACTTTGGGAGGCTGAGGCAGGCAGATCACCTGAAGTGAGGAGTTCAAGACCAGCCTGTTCAACATGGTGAAACCTCATCTCTACTAAACATACAAAAATTAGCCGGGCATGGTGGTGGATGCCTGTAATCCCAGCTACTTGGGAGGATGAGGCAGGAGGATCTCTTGAACCAAGGAGGCAGAAGTTACAGTGAGCCGAGACCATGCCATTGCACTCTAGCCTGGGCAGCAGGAATGGAACTCCAGCTCAAAAAGAAAGACTGAAAGAGCACAAACTGACATTCTAAGGTCACACCTCAGGAACTAGAGAACAAGAACAAACCAAACTCAAACCCAGCAGAAGAAAGGAAATAACCAAGATCAGAGTAGAACTACATGAAACGGAAACAAACAAAAAACAAAACAAACGATAAGTAAAACAAAAATCTGGTTCTTTGTAAAGACAAAGAAAATTGACAGACCCTTAGCAAGAGTAACCAATAAAGAAGAGAGAAAATCCAAATAACCTTATTAAGAAACGAAACAGGAGATATTGCAACTGACACCACTTAAATACAAAAGATCTTTCAAGGCTACTATGAACACCTTTATGCATATAAAGTAGAAAACCTAGAAGAGATGGATAAATTCCTAGAAAAAAACAACACTTCTAGCTTAAATCAGGAAGAATTAGATACCCTGGGCAGACCAATAAAAAGCAGCAAGATTGAAATGGTAATTTGAAAATTGCTAATAAAAAAAAGTCCAGAAGGCTGGGTGTGGTGGCTCACACCTGTAATCCCAGCACTTTGAGTGGCCGAAGCGGGCAGATAATTTGAAGTCAGGAGTTCAAGACCAGCCTGGCCAACATGGCAAAACCCTGTCTCTACTAAAAATACAAAAGTTACTCAGGTGTGGTAGTACATGCCTGTAGTCCCAACTACTTGGGAGGCTGAGGCAGGAGAATCTCATGACCCAGAAGGTGGAGGTTGCAATGAGCTGAGATTGTGCCACTGCACTCCAGCCTGAGCAACAGAGACTTCATCTAAAAAAAAAAACAAACAAACCAAAACAAAACAAAACAAACGAAGAAAGTTCAGGACCAGATTGATTCACAGCAGAATTCTGCCAGACATTCAAAGAAGAATTGGAAGAATTGGTACCAATCCTCTTGACACTATTCCACAAGATAGAGACAGAAGGAACTCTCCCTAATTTATTCTATGAAGCTGACATTACCCTAAAATGCAAAAACCAGGTAAGGACAACCAAAAAAGAAAACTACAGACTGATATCCCTGATGAACATAGATGCTAAAATTCTTAACAAAATACTAGCTAACTGAATCCAACAACATATCAAAAAGATAATCCACCATGATCAAGTGGATTTCATACCAGGGATTCAGGGATGGTTTAACATATGCAAGTCAATAAATGTGATACACCACATAAACAGAATTAAAAACAAAGATCACATGTTCACCTAAATAGATGCAGAAAAAGCATTTGATAAAATCCAGCATCCCTTTATGATTAAAACTCTCAGCAAAACTGGCATACAAGGGACATACCTCAATGTAATAAAAGCTATCTATGCCAAACCAACAACCAACATAATACTGAATAAGGAAAAGTTGAAAGCATTCCCTCTGAGAACTGGAACAAGACAAGGATGCTCATTCTTACCACTCCTTTTCAACATAGTACTGGAAGTCCTAGTTAGAGAAATCAGACAAAATAAAGAAATAAAGGGCATCCAAATCAGTAAAGAGGATGTCAAACTGTTACTATTTGCTGGCTATTTGATCGTTTGCCTTGAAAACCCTAAGGACTCCTCCAGAAAGTACCTAGAACTGATAAAAGAATTCAGCAAAGTTTCCAGATACAAGATTAATGTACACAAATCAGTAACTCTTCTATACGCCAACAGCGACCAAGCATAGAATCAAATCAAGAACTCAACCCCTTTTACAATAGCTGCAAAATAAATAAATAAATAAATAAATAAATAGAAATTTAAAAAAAACCTTAGGAATGTACCTAACCAAGGAGGTGAAAGACCTCGGCAAGGAAACTACAAAACACTGCTGAAAGAAATCATAGATGACACAAGCAAATAGAAACACATCCCATGCTCATAGATAGCTAGAATCAATATTGTGAAAATGACCACACTGCCAAAATCAATCTACAAATTCAATGCAATTCCTATCAAAATACCACCACCATTCTTCACAGAATTAGAAAAAACAATTCCAAAATACATATTGAACCAAAAAACAGCCCACATAGCCAAAGCAAGACTAAGCAAAAAGAACAAATCTGGAGGCATTACACTCCTGATTTCAAACTATACTATAAGGCCATAGTCACCAAAACATCATGGTACTGGTATAAAAATGGGCACTTACACCAATGGAATGGAATAGAGAACCCAGGAATAAACCCACATACTTAAGCCAACTGATCTTTGGCAAAGCAAACAAAAACATAAAGTGGGGAAAGGACATCCTTTTCAACAAATGATGCTGGGATAATTGGCTAGCAACATGTAGGAGAATGAATCTGGATCTTTATCTCTCAGCTTATACAAAAATCAACTCAAAATTGATTAAGAACTTAAATCTAAGACCTGAAACTCTAAAAATTCTAGAAGATAACGTTGGAAAAACCCTTCTTGACATTGTCTTAGGCAAGGATTTCATGACTGATAACCCAAAAGCAAATGCAATAAAAAAAAAGATAAATAATTGGGACTTAATTAAACTAAAGAGCTTTTACACAACAAAAGGAGCAGTCAGCAGAGTAAACAGACAACCCACAGAGTGGGAGATAATCTCCACAATCTATACATCTGACAAAAGACTAATATCTGGAATCTACAATGAACTCAAACAAGTCAGTAAGAAAAAAAAACCAAACAATCCCATCAAAAAGTGGGCCAAAGACATGAATAGACAATTCTCAAAGGAAGATATACAAATGGCCAGCATATGAAAAAATGCTCAAGATTACTAATGATCAGGGAAATGCAAATTAAAACTACAATGCGATACCACCTTACTCCTGCAAGAATGGCCATAATCAAAAAACTGTAGATGTTGGCATGCATGCGGTGAACAGAGAACACTTCTACACTACTGGTGAGAATGTAAACTAGTAGAAAACACTATGGAAAATAGTGTGGAGATTTCTTAAAGAACTAAAAGTAGACCTACTATTTAATTGTGCAATCCTGCTACAGGGTATCTACCCAGAGGAAAAGCAGTCATTATACGAAAAAAGATACTTTCACACGCATGTTTATAACAGTATAATTCGCAATTGCAAAATCATGGAACCAATCCAAATGCCCATCAGTCAATGAGTGGATAAAGAAACTATGGTATATTTATACACTGAAATACTATTCAGCCATAAAAAGAAATGAATTAATGGCATTTGCAATGAGCTGGATGAAATTGGAGACTGTTCTTCTAAGTGAAGTAACTCATGGAAAACCAAACCTTGTATGTCTTCACTGATAATGTGGGAGCTAAGCTATGAGGATGCAAAGGCATAAGAATGATACAATGTATGTGCACTTGGCTCTTGTTTGGGGCCACAAAAAAAAAAAAAAAATGATACAATGGACTTTGGGGAATTGGAGGGAAGAGTCGGAGGGGGGTGAGGGATAAAAGACTACAAATATGGTTCAGTGTATGCTTCTCAGGTGATGGGTGCACCAAAATCTCACAAATCATCACGTAATCAAAACCACCTTGTAACCAAATACCACATATACCCCAATAACTTATGGAAAAAAATTTTTTAAGTAAAAATAAATAAATAAAACATGTTCCTTTAGTTCAGTGGCTGTTTGTCTCAGCCACACATTAGAATCACCTGAGAACTTTTAGAAACTCGTGGCCTGTAACCACTGTACACTGGGACTCTAGCAGGGTTCCACCTGCTAGACGTCTTTACTTAATTGGTCTTGGCTGGAGTCCAGGCATCTAAATTATTTTAAAGCTTCCTACTTGAGGCTGGGGCTGTGGCTCATGCCTGTAATCCTAGCACTTTGGGAGGCTGAGGCAGGCAGATCACCTGAGGTCGGAAGTTCAAGACCAGCCTGACCAACATGGAGAAATCCCATCTTTAATAAAAACAAAAAATTAGCTGGGCATGGTGGTAAATGCCTGTAATCAAAGCTACTCAGGAGGCTGAGGCAAGACAATCGCTTGAACTCGGGAGGTGGAGGTTGTAGTGAGTCAAGATTGCGCCATTGCACTCAAGCCTGGGCAGCAAGAGCAAACATCCGCTAAAAACAAAAACAAAACTTCCTACATGAACCTAATGTGTATCCAGGGTTAAGAAACATTTCAAGCCTGGGCAACATAGTGAGACCTCATCTCTACTAAAAAAAAAATTTAAGTTGGGTGTAGTTGCCCACACCTATAATCCCATCTACTGAGGAGGCTGAGGTGGGAAGACCAGAGAGTCCCAGGCTGCAATGAGTGGTGTTTGTGCCACTGTATTCCAGCTTGGGTGACAGAGTGAGATCTTGTCTTAAAAATATAATAATATATCTCAGCTGTAACTTTTTATACCTTAGAAGTGAATAAATTTTTAGTCAGATTTCTTTCCTTTCTATTGGCATGCCTTTCTTTTTCTTTTTATGTCGCTTTTATATCCTCTAAGACATTAAGCAAGATTCCAAGCACAAAATATGTTCTTACTACATTCTGATTGAAGCAAATTCAATAAAAAACAAGGTAATTTTTTTTTAACCTTATGTGTAGTTTTTTGTTTTTTTTTTTTTTTTTTTGAAATGAAGTTTCACTCTTGTTGCCAAGCTGGAGTGCAATGGCAGGATCTTGGCTCACTGCAGTCTCCGCCTCCCAGGTTCAAGTGACTCTCCTGCCTCAGCCTCCCGAGAAGCTGAGATTACAGGCATGCACCACCACACCCAGCTAATTCTGTATTTTTAGTAGAGACAGGGTTTCTCCATGTTTTTCTGGCTGGTATCGAACTTCCAACCTCAGGTGATCCGCCTGCCTCGACCTCCCAAAGTGCTGGGATTACAGGCATTAGCCACCGCCCCTGGCCTAAAAAACAAGGTAATTTCTTAAATTTAGTCTTAATTCTGTTATGGCTGTCTATCTAAACCAGCCAGTTGTAAATGTATGAATATTATATATACCAAACTACATGAATGTTGTCTGTAGTATTTGTATTACTTTTCACATACATACATTTAAGCTGTTGCCTGCCCCCTCCAAAAAAAAAAAAAACTGTGCTAATTATAATTTAGAAAGCCACTGCTGAAGGTCCCAAAAAGTTCCCCCAAAATTGTCAGCTATAGAGAATAAAGCCCATTTAGTTGAGGATTTCTAAAGAAAGGAAATAGGGATAGTCAATCAAGAGTACTGCTGAAATTAATGAGGTTAAGAATTTTAGACCTGGAATAAGCTCGAGGATGAGTATATTGGAGAGTAGAAGATGCAAAATACTACTTAAATTATAGGCAGGAATGATGAAAAAGGATGTAGTCAAAAGTAGATGGAGGTCGGGTATGGTGGCTCACATCTGTAATCCTAGACCTTTGGGAGGTCAAGATGGGAGGATTCTTGGTGCCGGAAATTCAAGACTAGCCTAGGCAACATAGTGAGATCCTATTTCTCCAACTGCACATATATACATATACATGTCTCCTGCAGATAGATAAAGAAGGGAAATGGAACTGAGAAAGGAAGGGATTTGCTGGACTAAAATGTATCTTAAGAGAATTCAAGACAAGATTATAAACTAACCCAGATCATTTTCTACTTTTTTTATTTAAGCCTGTGGAGTATGGTTTAAAATTACAGGACAGGCATGGTAGCTCATGCCTATAATTCCAACACTTTGGAAGGCTGAGGCATGAGGATCTCTTGAGCCCAAGAGTTCCAGAAAAGCCTGGGCAACATGGTGAAACCTTATGTCTACAAAAATACAAAAATTAGCTGGATATGGTTGCGTGCATCTATAGTTCCAGTTACTCAGAGTCTTGGGAGGATTGCTTGAGTCCAGGGGATTGAGGCTTCAGTGAGCCGTGATCATGCCACTGTACTTCAGCCTAGGCAACACAGCAAGACTCTGTCTCAAAAATAAATAAATAAAATAAAGTAAAATAAAATAGCAGCCATAAGTTCTAAAAAATAAGTTAAAAATTTGTATCAAAAGATAAATAGTAAGGAGAGTGCATGCCTGAGAATTCATCTACTAATGGTTATTATGCTGGAAAATAATGATAATTTTATCATTATTATATCACAGCATGATAATTTCAGGGCATATTTGAAAAGATTTCCCAAACATCACAAATTCAAGTTGCAGTTTGCTCCAGTAACAGCAGCATGATGATCACTTTCATGAGTGTTTCTTGTGTCACAAAAGACCCCAGAGAAGAATAATATCTTGAAAGCCTCCAGTGAAATCCATTTAGGATACTGAAAGAATGGAATTTGATTTGTGCATCCTCTTTTCATTATTCTATAGTTCCCAATAATTTGGGAAGAGAATCCAGTGAGACTAGTAAAATATTTCAATACCTCTTTTTTTTATTTTACTTTTTTTTCAGTATTCGAAACAATCAATACCTCTTTAATAACACTCTGAATTTGTATAATAGTATGACTAATTACTGTGGATGTAAGATGTGCAATGGTTCTTTATTCTCTCCACCATCATTACGGCAGGGGCAGAAGTAGGGATAAAGTTTTTCCTTGAAAGTGTTACTAAAGGTATAAATGTGGGTCATGGTTTTAGCATTGTAGAAGGACACCTGCCCTCCTTCATAATCCAGGTATATGCCCACCTTATCGAGGTTGTTAGTCAGTGTCAGACTGCAAGAAGGCAAATCCAGAGCCTTTAGATCAGTTTGGTTCCTTAGTCTTAAAAGCCAGAATCCTTGCTCAGGAGTTAGAGGACAGCAGCCCTTCCGAACGATAGATTCTCTGACAACTCCAATTGTCCATTTTGTCTTTTTTGCTACTTCTACTTCCCAGTACCACTTTCCAGATGTGAAGCCTCTTGAGCCCAGCACAGCCACACTTGAGTCAAACCTCTCTGGATCATCAGGCATTTCCTTCTTAATGTCACCATGCCACACACTGGTCTGGCTTTTGGAGAGCACCAGATTTGGGTGAGCTGTTTTAGGGTCCAGGGTTAGTGGAGATAGGCCTAGAAAGAGAAAAAAAGGAAGCAGAGCATGGGAGAAAAGGGAGTCAACACAAATTCGCATAGTAAAAGATAGTATTTCATATTCAACAGTCCTTTATCTCCCCATACACAGAGGCTTTTAGACAGCCAAGCAATTACATATATACATATATGTATATTTTTGAGACAAACATTCTGTTGCCCAGGCTGGAGTGCAGTGGTGTGAGCTCAGCTCACTGCAACCTCTGCTTCCTAGGTTCAAGCAATTCTCATGCCTCAGCCTCCCAAGTAGCCAGGATTACAAGTATGCGCCACCACATCTGGCAAATCTTTGTAATTTTTTATCAGAGATAGGGTTTTGCCATGTTGGCCAGGCTGGTCTTGAACTCCTGGCCTCAAGCAACCCACACTCCTAGGCCTCCCAAAGTGCTGAGATTACAGGCATGGGTCACCACATCTGGCTGCTTACATGCTTTTATTGTTTGGGTATCCATGTTACTATATTCTAGACATTTTTATATTTAGGGTAAAAATCAGTGTTTACTCTGAAGTAATTTATACTCTATTAAAAGGAACAATACAAATAATATAAATCTGTACTAATAAATATAAGAAAATACAAATGCCAAAAGGGTAAAAATTAGGTAAATTATCTAGTTTCCTTTTCTAGGAAAGGGTAAAAATTCTAAGAATTAGGTAGTTTTTACCCTTCTTCCATTTCTAGGAAAGCTTTCTGAGGAAGATAAGTATTCAGTTATGATATATATGAGATGTATTTAGGATGTTTTGAATAAATAGGGGGAAAGAAATACATGGATGAAAAACAGTCCCTGTGTGGAAGAGAACACAATAGGTTGCCTGTTAGACACAGGCAAGACTGAGCTAAGTGGTTCAGAGTTTAGAGGACAATAGTGAGAAGTTTATTTTGGTTTAACAGATAATTAGATTTTTGAGAGCTAGAGTGGTTTATAGCATTGCTACTTATAATGTGGCCCACAGACTGTGGTTAACAGTCTGGGACAAAGACAGTGTAAAAATTAAAAGGAAACTTTTAGAAACTTTCATAGTAATTTGACAGTAATATTATGTCAGTTGCACCTAATAATTACAAAATTGGACTTGTACTTTGTAATCTTTGTTTTTTCCTAATTTCACTTTTTTTTTCTTTTTTTTTTTTCTTTTTTCTTTTTTTTTTTTTTTTTTGAGACGAAGTTTTGCTCTTGTTGCCCAGGCTGGAGTTCAACGGTTCGATATTGGCTCACTGCAGCATCCACCTCCTGGATTCAAACAATTCTCTTGCCTCAGCCTCTCAAGTAGCTGGGATTACAGGCATGTGCTACCATGACTGGCTAATTTTCTATTTTTAGTAGAGACAGGGTTTCTCCGTGTTGGTCAGGATGGTTTTGAACTCCCAACCTCAGGTGATCTGCCCACTTGGGCCTTCCAAAGTGCTGGGATCACAGGCGTGAGCCACTACGGCTGGCCTAATTTCACTTTTTCTTTTCTTTTTTTTTTTTTTTGAGACGGCGTTTCGCTCTTGTTACCCAGGCTGGAGTGCAGTGGCGCGATCTCGGCTCACCGCAACCTCCGCCTCCTGGGTTCAAGCAATTCTCCTGCCTCAGCCTCTTGAGTAGCTGGGATTACAGGCATGTGCCACCATGCCCAGCTAATTTTTTATATTTTTAGTAGAGATGGGGTTTCACCATGTTGACCAGGATGGTCTCGATCTCTCGACCTCGTGATCCACCTGCCTCAGCCTCCCAAAGTGCTGGGATTACAGGCTTGAGCCACCGTGCCCGGCCCTCACTTTTTCAAGTAATTTATATTATATTCTACAAAAGTATCAGTCCATGACAGATTGAGATTTTTAAAGTTGGCCCTTCATCACAGATAATTTTACAAGCATTAGTTTACACAATTCAAAGGGCAGCAGTATAAAAAAAGAATATCTAAACTAAATGAGGAAAGATTGAAAGCAGACCAGTAAGAGGATGACACAAATTCCAGATGTGAGATCACTGGACCTTGGCATGAAATTTGATAAAGGAGACATAATAGCTATGTGTGTTCACAACATGGACACAGATACATATATGCATGCATTTGTCGTTATTAGATTTACTTATCCTTGAAAGCGAGATCAATCTAGTGTCTCTCTCTCTCTCTCTCTCTCCTTTTTTTGTTGTTGTTGTTGTTGTTGAGATGAAGGCTTGCTCTGTCACTCAGGCTGGAGTGCAGTGGCACAATCTCCGCTCACTGCAACCTCCGCCTCCTGGGTTCAGGCAACTCTCCTGCTTCAGCCTCCCGAGTAGCTAGAATTACAGGCGTGTGCCACCACACTCATCTGATTTTTTTGTAATTTTAGTAGAGACAGGGTTTACCATGTTGGCCAGGCTAGTCACTAACTCTAGTTTAACTCTATCTTCTCAAAAAAGCCTGAGTCTTTTCCATCATCCCAAGGACTTTTCTTTCCAAAAACAGGCTTTGAAGAATTAAGAATCTTAAATTTTTCCATACAGGCCAAATCCCTATTGCCTTACATATCCCCATTCACTTTGGGTTGCTAATCTTTCTGATGTGAGGGCTAGGTTTTCTTTGGAGGTACCATAAATGCTTTTTAGTAACTTTTTGGAATCCCAGTCTGCTGTCTTTGCTAAGCCTCGGACACCTCTGGCTAGTTCAGCCCACATTGGCTCTGGAGATTCCTGAGTCAGCTTTTTGTCCTCTCTTTCCCTCTCATGCCATATTCACACAACAAAAAGTTGTGTCAGCTCCACCTTCAAAATATATCTTGTGCCAAAACACTTCTGACTACTTCCATAATTATCACTGGCCTGGAACTACTGCAATAGCTTTTTACTATTTTGTTTCCACTCCTGCCCATCTGCATCCTGTTCTACACATATCATGCATGAGATCATGCCATTTTCCTGCTCATCATACGCTTATGTTTACCATCACATCTGAGATAAAATCCAGAGTCCTTACAGAGGAAAAAAGAGCCATGTAATTTACCCACCTGTCTACTTCATCTCCTACCACACTCTCCCTCATTTACGTTGATTCATCCACCCTTGTCTGTTGGAAGTTCCTTGAGCATAATGAAGTTCATTCCTACTTCAGGGTCCTTACAGTTTCTTTCCTTGTCCTAGAATGCTTTTTCCCCATATGGTTCACTCCCCATTATTCAGGTCTTTGTTCATGCAAATATTTTAAATTGCATAATTTCCAAGCTAGAATAGGCAAACTACAACCAACAGGTCAAATCTGGCCCACTGCCTACTTTGTAAGTAAAGTTTTATCGGATTACATTTATGACCATTCATTTATATGTTGTCTGTAGCTTCTTTTTCACTATAAGGGCAGAGTTAAGTAGCTGCAGCAAAGACCATACACGTGCAAAGCCTAAAATATTTACTCTTCAAACTTTTACAGAAAAAGTGCCAGCTCCTGCTGTAAAGCAACAGCCTAATTTATAAGCCTTGCAGAAAAGGAGTATGTATGGATCTACAAAATAAGCAGACTTCGAAATAAAAAGTGTGGAATATATTTTACAAAGGTCTGACTGCAGTTACCATAGAAAAACAATTTCTTTGTACAGAGGGAGAGTATATGGATAAATAATACATTATTAATAAATAGTCATATACTAAATAAATCTCATTTGGTTTTCTTAATGTAAAATTACACCAAAAATTTAAAAATCAGTTTGCACTTTAAAAGACTGCAAGAAGTGAAGTTTGGCTTTACAGAGTAAAGTAAACAGGAAGAACCTGTGTCATACCAAGGCAGCTACAATTTGCTGAGCAGAGTAACACAGAGGAGGGAACTTCACAGAAACTTTTTTTTTTTTTTGAGACAGAGTCTTGCTCCATCGCCAGGAGCTAGGCTGGAGTGCAGTGGTGCAATCTTGGCTCACTGCAACCTCCGCCTCCTGGGTTCAAGCAATTCTCCTGCCTCAGCCTCCCAAGTAGCTGGGACTACAGGCGCACGCCACCATGCCCAGCTAACTTTTATATTTTTAGTAGAGACAAGGTTTCACCATTTGGCCAGGATGGTCTCGATCTCTTGACCTCATGATCCACCCGCCTCAGCCTCCCAAAGTGCTGGGATTACAGGCGTGAGCCACTGTGCCTGGCCTACAGAAACTTTTGAACATCTACAAAGGGATTCTCTCAAGGCTGTGACTGAGTACTGATCTGCACATATATGCAGTGAAATTCGTCAAGGCCAGAGAAAGAACCCCCAGAAATAAGTAGACTGAACAATTTCTGGAGCTCACACAAAGCTGGAAATGGTTTTCTTTTTCTTTTTTCTTTTTTTTTTTTTTTGAGACGGAGTTTCGCTCTTGTTACCCAGGCTGGAGTGCAATGGCACGATCTCGGCTCACCGCAACCTCCGCCTCCTGGGCTCAGGCAATTCTCCTGCCTCAGCCTCCTGAGTAGCTGGGATTACAGGCACGCGCCACCACGCCCAGCTAGTTTTTTGTATTTTTAGTAGAGTCGGGGTTTCACCATGTTGACCAGGATGGTCTCGATCTCTCGACCTCGTGATCCACCCGCCTCGGCCTCCCAAAGTGCTGGGATTACAGGCTTGAGTCACCGCGCCCGGCGGAAATGGTTTTCAATCTTGCCAACCAGAATGGAAAAATGTCATAAAATTACTAACTATTACTCATAGAGTAATCAAAAGGGTTATTACCTTAGAAAACAGTCTAAGTTAGCCCTAGATTAAAGGCTGTTCTTGAGCCACTCTAACAAGGCTTTATTTAGCCTCAAAAGGAACAAAATTATTTAATACAATGTTAAGTGCACGCCAGAGTTAAATTCAATAGAACTGAAAGAACTACAACAAAATCTAGCAAATATAAAATTCACCAATACAAGTGAATTCATCAGTATGAACAATATGAAATTCATCATATCTTACATCCAGTAAAACATTACTAACCGGAAAAGACAAATCTCAAGGGCAGCAAAATTTCAAATAATTTACACGAATACTCTACCCTCAGGGAAGGGGAACATAACCACTCACTCCTTAAGTGTGGGCTGTGCACAGTGACTGCCTTCCAAAGTATGTAAGTATAGAAAGAGAAAAAAAAAGAGTAACTTTACAGTGTAGAAACCTGGCAGACACTTCCTCAGCCAGGTGATTAAAGTCACCATCAACAGTCATAAATCATGTTGACAGTGTGTACACTTAATGTGATGTGATGACAATGGTACTTTAATGCTACTGTCTTCCTCACCCAACTCATAACCAAAATTTTATGAGGAAAACATCAAAAAATTGAAGTAGTGCAGCATCCTTACAAAATATATGACTAGTACTCCTTAAAACTGTCCAAGTCATAAAAAATAAGGCAAGTCTGAGAAACTGTCACAGCCAAGAAAATGACAACTAAGTGTAAAGTGGCATCTTAGATGGCAACCTGAAACAGAAAAACGACATTAGAGAAAAACTAAGAAAATCTAAAGGAACTAAGGATTTTAGTTAATAATATATCAATTTGGTTCATTAGTTGTAAAAAATGTTAAATGTGGCCGGGCGCGGTGGCTTAAGCCTGTAATCCCAGCACTTTGGGAGGCTGAGGCGGGTGGATCACGAGGTCGAGAGATCGAGACCATCCTGGTCAACATGGTGAAACCCCGTCTCTACTAAAAATACAAAAAATTAGCTGGGCATGGTGGCACGTGCCTGTAATCTCAGCTACTCAGGAGGCTGAGGCAGGAGAATTGCCTGAACCCAGGAGGCGGAGGTTGCGGTGAGCCGAGATCGCGCCATTGCACTCCAGCCTGGGTAACAAGAGCGAAACTCCGTCTCAAAAAAAAAAAAAAAAAAAAAAAAAAAAAAAAAAAAAAAAATGTTAAATGTAAGATGTTAATAATAGGAAAAACTGATGAGGTATATAAAAACTCTGTACTATCTTTTCAGTTTTTCTGTAAAATTTAAAAATCTAAAAGTGTCCTAAAAAATAAAGTCCACTAGGCCGGGCGTGGTGGCTTAAGCCTGTAATCCCAGCACTTTGGGAGGCCAAGGCGGATGGATCACGAGGTCAAGAGATTGAGATCATCCTGGTCAACATGGTGAAACCCCGTCTCTACTAAAAATACAAAAAATTAGCTGGGCATGGTGGCGCGTGCCTGTAATCCCAGCTACTCAGGAGGCTGAGGCAGGAGAATTGCCTGAACCCAGGAGGTGGAGGTTGCAGTGGGCCGAGATTGCACCATTGCACTCCAGCCTGGGTAACAAGAGCGAAACTCCATCTCAAAAAAATAAATAAATAAAGCCCACTAAAAAGAAAAAAATTACTGGCCAGGCAAAGCAGCAGGAAAATATGAACCTCAGTCAGGAGAACAATCAAACAATAAAATCAGGCCCAGAAATGACAATGATGATAGAGTTCCCAGACAAGGACATTAAAATAGATAAGTGTCTTCTACTTTTTCAAGAATATAGAGGAAAGCATGAATATGGTGAGAAGAGATATGCAAGATATAAAAAGAATCAAATGAAACTTCTAGAAATGAAATGTATATAAAATGAAAATATCTTGAATAATATTAACAGAAGATTAGACCGTGCAGAAGAAAAGATGAGACAATTTGAATAACAATAGAAACCTTTTTTTTTTTTTTTTTTTGAGACGGAGTTTCTCTCTTGTTACCCAGGCTGGAGTGCAATGACACGATCTCGGCTCACCGCAGCCTCCGCCTCCTGGGTTCAGGCAATTCTCCTGCCTCAGCCTCCTGAGTAGCTGGGATTACAGGCATGCACCACCATGCCCAGCTAATTTTTTTTTTTATTTTTAGTAGAGACGGGGTTTCACCATGTTGACCAGGATGGTCTCGATCTCTTAACCTCGTGATCCACCCGCCTCGGCCTCCCAAAGTGCTAGGATTACAGGATTGAGCCACCACGCCCGGCTAGAAACCATTTTAAATGAAGTGTGAGGGGAAAAAAGGCTAAAAAATATACTATCAATGACCTGAGACAACTTAACAATATCAAGTTGTCTAAAATATGTAAAATTAGACTCCGAGAAGGAGAGGAGAAAAGGGATTGGTAAAAAAAAGTATTTGGAGAAATACCAGCTGACATTATTCCAAATTTGATGAAAACTATAAACCCTCATATCCAAGAAGCTCAGTGAAGCACAAGCAGAATAAATACAAAGAAATTCACACCAAGACCCCGTATAATCAAATTGATGGAATCAAGTGACAAAAAGCTAGGCTTAAAATTAGCCAAAGAGTCCAGGCACAGTGGCTCATGCCTCTTATCCCAGCACTTCAGGAGGCCAAGGTGGGTGAATAGCTTTAGGTCAGGAGTTTGAGACCAGCCTGGCCAACATAGTGAAACTCTATCTCTACTAAAAATACAAAAAAAAAAAAAATTAGCCAGGTGTGGTGGTGCATGCCTGTAATCCTAGCTACTAAGGAGACTGAGTGGGGAGGACTGCTTGAACACGGTAGGCAGAGGTTGCAGTGAGCCAAGATCACACCACTTCACACTCCAGCCTGAGCAACAGAATGAGACTCTGTTTCAAAACAAAACAAAACAAACAAAAAGAAGATGAAAAAGGAAAACTAAAAGGCGTTCAATCAAAAGAAGGAAGGTATAGAGAAAAAAGGAACAAAAGCCAGATAGTATGGTTAAAAAATAACCAAACTGGTCAATTTAAGCCCAGATATATTAATAACACTAAATGTAAATAGTCAAAACACTTCAATTAAAAGACATAGATTGTCAGATTAAATAAAAAAAGCAAGACTAAACTATATTCCAGCCATACAAAACATACCTAAAATATAAAAACATAAATAAGTTAAAAGTAAGATGATGAGAAAAAATGTACTATGCAAACAGATAATTTTGTTTGATTAAAAAAACTAAGATTTTTTTAAAAAACAAATCTAAAGAAAAACACAGTGACAATATTGATATT
Source organism: Saimiri boliviensis (assembly GCF_048565385.1). Classification (NCBI taxonomy): domain Eukaryota; kingdom Metazoa; phylum Chordata; class Mammalia; order Primates; family Cebidae; genus Saimiri; species Saimiri boliviensis. The sequence continues at coordinate 81,302,762 of NC_133450.1, forward strand.
AGACAAAATAGACTTCAGGAAAGAGAATAGTAACGGGGATAAAGATGAACATTTTATAATTTTAGTGAGATTGAGTCATCAAAAGATCATAACAATCTTAAGAGTGTATTCACCTAAATAACAGAGCTGAAAAATACATGAAGCACCTTGAGGGCTTTTATGACCCATCAGTGACTCAATTAGTATATTGGACTATATTAAAATTTAAAGTGTATTTCTTTGAAAGACCGTGTTAAAAAATGAAAAGCCAAGACATCTAGTGAGAAAAAATATTTAAGAAACATATATCTGATAAAAGATTTGTATCCTTTACAACTTAACAATAAAAATACAAACAAAAGATTGAACATATCCAAAAAGATATATGAATGACAAGGAAGCACATGAAAGGATGCTCAACAGAATTGCTCATTAGAGATATACAGCTGGGCACTGCAGCTCATGCCTGTAATTCCAATACTTTGGAAGGCTGAGGTGAGTGAATCACATGAGGCCAGGAGTTCAAGAGCAGCCTGGCCAACATGGCAAAATCTCGCCTTTACTAAAAATACAAAAATTAGCTAGGCATGGCAGTGCATGCCTATAATTTCAGCTACTTCAGCGACTGAGGCATAAGAACCACTTGAGCCTTGGAGGCAAAGGTTCCAGTGAGCTGAGATTGCACCACTGCACTCTAGCTTGGGAAACAGAGTGAGACTCTGTCCTACCCTCCAACCAAAAAAAAAAAAGAAATATGCAAATTAAAACCACAGTGAGATATTACTGTGCATTCAATAAAATGCTTAAAATTAAAAAGATTGGCAATATCAAGTTTTGGGAAGGATATAGAGAAACTAAGATTTTCGTTAGTTGCAGGATGGATAAAACTACCATGGACTACCCCATGTCCATCAATTGGCAAATGAATATTCATGGTTATTGATACATGGAACAACCTAAGTGCTCAAAAGAAGCATTATGCTAAGTTAAAAAAGCCAGACATGAAACACTGCATAATGTATGTTATCGCTTAGATAAAAATTTAGAAAAGACACATCTAAAGTGAAATGAACCATATCAGTGACTGTTAGAGGGGGAGAGTAGAAGGAAGAGACTGCTTGCAAAGGGGCATGTAGGAACTTCTCGGAGTGATAGAATTTTCTATATTTTGATTATGGAGATGTTTACCTAAGTATATATATTTATCAGAACTCATCAAATTGTGCCCTTAAAATTGGTGAATTTTACTCTATGTTAACTTTATCTCAGTAAAGTTGATTTTTTTCAATGTAAATTACCTGGAAAAATTTGTGATTTTTCATTAAATCAGGGATATGTTTGTGATTTGTCATTAAATCAATAACCACAAACAATAATAATAATGATAAGTCCATGAATTCTATAAAAACCCTATTTAGAATTTTATTTTTATAAAGATTTTTATTTAGAACTTTATTTGATGTTCTTGAAATGCCATGTGTGTTATTTTGTCTTGCTCAGTCCTTTGGTATTTGCAGGAACACAAAAACTTAGTGTCCTTTTTAGGTACATTTATTTAAATTATTGGTTTTCTTCTGAAGCACTGAAAATCTAAACAGTCTCCTAAAATATTCTATGCTGTGAACATCAAGCACAAGAGAAACTATAAAGACCCAATGTACATACAAAGAGCATGTACAGAAACCTCCTTCTTCAGAGAAGAGAAGCCCCCGGGATCCATATAGCTGATTTAGCAAAGCAACATAAAATTTTGTCTGTTGCCATATTTCATAAAACAGTCAAACAAAATTATAGGCTAAGAAGTAATCCTGATATCAAACTCTTATCTGTTTATCAGCACAAAATCATAAATTCTTAGGTCATGACACGAGAAGAAATTGAGTCATACCAACTAGCCTCCTTTTGGCCAAACTCTACCCCTCCACTATCCCAGACTGCAAAATCCTAATTAGGGCCACAGAAGAGATCCCACAGATTAAACATAGATTAGGAGCCCCAAGAACCAATAGTTACTATCCACTGATACCTGGAGAGAGAATGTCCTGCATTTCCCTCCATGCCATATACTGGATAGGACCTTTGTACTGGCCCAGGTTCAGATTTCCGGAAATAAGCTCTCTTGTTGCCAGCAATGTCATTCCTTGCTTCAAGCTGCAGGGTACATAAATAATTTATCCTTAGACATCCTCCAGAGACTCAAGGAAGGAAATTAAGAGTACCATAGAGAAACACTTACCTATCTAAGAGAGGTACGATGTCCTAGAAGAAAGGAAAAAGAGAGACATCAGATGCCTGTTCATCAGCTCCTGAAATTTCTTTGGTAATACTAGCCACCACCAGAATTTGTGCAGATGGTCCCCAACTTATCTCTCCCAACTTCTTATTCTTCATACACTTTTTCTAATCTTCATCCCTGATCCTAACCCAGGTTAAACTGGTCTTTTGCTCTTTCTAGAGTTCCCTTCTACAGGGAGCAAGACAGAAGCCAAAAATATAACACTTAAGGTTAAGCTATCTTTACCTATACTTTCAAATAGTCTCAGAGGAAAAACACAGTAAGTATTCCAGTCCCAAGGCCACTTTTCCTTACGCTAGCGAATTAAACTTCTGAATGCTGAGATGGTAACCAACATCTCTTTAGAGGTGAAGCTTAAGAAAGCAAAGGTTAGAAAACAGCTTTTCAGACAAGTCAGCTTATGATTACTGAGAGCCAGAGATACAATTCATGCTGCAACATTTCTATTTTTGAGAAATAAAGTGGCAGGCTCTTTATGGAAAAATATTAAACTATTAATATATACTATTATTAATGGGATTTTAAAATCTTATTTCCTAGAGGATAAAAGTAAAGCTTTTGCTGTGCATGTAGCTTAAGTACCCTCCTGCTTTTCTTCCAGAGAATCTTAGAAGCACTATAGCAATTTTGTTTTGTTGTGTTTTCCCTGACTGTGAAAAGCTACTTCTGCATTCTTTCCAAGCCTCTTCCCCGCTCTAGGTAGGAAGGTACCCATAATCATATTGGTATGAATTCTCACTTTGAGAAAGTCGAAGGAGTTCTGTTGTTCCATCTTTGCCTGAACGTTCATCAACATATCCTTGGCTAGGACACATCGCTCCTGAAGGTGGCTCAGATTCAGCTCCATCTCCTCATTCAAGGCTTTCCCCTCTTCCTGGAGTTCACTTAAAATATCCTCTTCTTTGCTGTCCAGGAACTTATGCAGCTTTAGAAACTCCGTGGACACATGTTGCTGCAGATATAGCTTGTTTTCCTGGAAACCTCCATGATTATTACCATGGTTATTACAGAGACTAGTGCTTGGGGATGGGGAACCCACACCACCAACACTCACACACTTGGGAAATACCATTACAGAAAAAATGCATACAACTGTCTACTGATAATCAAATTCAACCATATTAAAATGAGTCCTTTGGGAGACTTACTCCTTCTTTTCCAACTAATTTAATAATTCAGGGTGAAATAGTCAAAAGTGTCCTCTAGGTTCCTATTGCAGTACTGAGATGGTAACCAGGGCCATATTAAATAAGACCGTGGAGTTAATCAAACATTCTAGAATGGATGATAATAGCCTCCTAGATTGGTAAACCAATAGCTACCAGTGGTACTATTAGACTGGGGTCACTTGGAGTCTGGAAGAACTGTCCTTACTTAGAAATCAGAACTGGGGGAATGCCACTCTGCTACAATGACAATATAAAAGAAGCAGGAGATAACATCTGAAGTGCTGAAATTGATAACCGTAACACTTGTAGCTTTTTTCTTGGGTGACCTCAACATCCTCACAGGTAAATCATTTAGTATCCTGGCTTCTCAGTTCCTTATTCTCCTCATTTCTAGTGATTTTCGCCTTTATTCATTCCCATAGTCTCACCAAGGATTTTATCACCCCCGGCAATTGCATCATCTCTAAAATAACTTTTTATGCACCAAGCTTACTCAGATACCCTTATTTCAACAATTATTGGATCTCATTGAAACCTCCTATTCACCACCCCCTCCATTTCTATTCAGGAACTTCTACCTTCATGTCCTGTCTTATCTAGCTTGGATTCCATGGTCCATAATTATTATTGCACCCTTAAGATAGTCTTGGCTGGGCTCATACCTGTAATTCCAACACTTTGGGAAGCCAAGCTGGGAGGATCGCTTGAACAGGAGTTCAAGACTGGGCACCATACTGAGACCCAATCTCTCCAAAAACAAAATAATTAGGCAGGTATGGCACACTAGTCCCAGATACTCAGAAGGCTGAGGTGGGAAGATCTCTCGAGCCCAAGAGTTTGAGGTTACAGTGAGCCCATATCCACCTCTTCACTATCATCTTGCTTACCATGTTCCAGCTTTATTGGCCTTTTCTCTATTTAACATAGCAGCTAACTTTCTGTCTCAGGACTTTTCCATATGCTCTTTTCTATTCCTAGAACATCCTTCTCCAGGTCACCTTCTTCATATTCTCACTCACCCAGTTCACTTCTCTAAGTTACTTATCATTCACTTCTCAATTTTTAGTAAGTGACCTCTTCCAATTTAGACTATGTTCTCCATTTATATGCTATCATTGTACCGTCTACTTTAATGATAGTACTTATCACAGTTGTTATTTTCTTTATACTGGTGAGTTTAATTAACACCTGTCTCCCAACCCCAGTATCTAGTTTTATGCTTGACCCACTCAATAAATAGTTGTTGAATGAATGAATGAATGTTGACACTAATAGGAACTTTTACAACAGGAACAAGATTCTCTAAAGACATTATTACTGGCCGGGTGCGGTGGCTCAAGCTTGTAATCCCAGCACTTTGGGAGGCCGAGGTGGATGCATCACGAGGTCGAGAGATCAAGACCATCCTGGTCAACACAGTGAAACCCCGTCTCTACTAAAAAAAAATACAAAAAATTAGCTGGGCATGGTGGCACGTGCCTGTAATCCCAGCTACTCAGGAGGCTGAGGCAGGAGAATTGCCTGAACCCAGGAGGCGGAGGTTGCGGTGAGCCGAGATCACGCCATTGCACTCCAGCCTGGGTAACAAGAGCGAAACTCCGTCTCAAAAAAAAAAAAAAAAGACATTATTACTTCCACATATCCTTCTTCTTTCCCTCAGTCTACGTATTTCTTCTTCCAGATGGTAAATACCTGAAAAGGCTCTTCTCCATAGAATAATTAATAAAGAAACAGAACTTCCAATTTAGCAACACCAACTTAGGAGCTGATTTGCCAAATCTGTAGCCATTAGTGTTGTCCTAGAGTGCCTATGTAGTTGAAAGTGCAGACAATAGTTTTATTTAGTTTGGAGGAAGCTTAGAAGGATCAAATCAGATGGAAAAGCTTACAACAATAAAGACACAGGTCTAGAGGTTTCTGGTTATAAATTCAAAGAAAAGAAGGGTATTTCTTTGGACATAGCAATCTTTAGTGATATTTTTCTAATAAATTCCTTCTTTTGCCATAGATAAAGCCAAAAACCAGGCAGATTTCAACCCCACAACAGTCACCTGGTAAATGAACCATCAAAAAGATAGGCATATTAGGGGAAAGGTTAATCTGCTCTCTTGAGCAGCTATTAGGAACCTACTCCACCACCATATTCCTTTCCACCCTGCAGTCTCAGTTTTCCAATTCTATAGTCCAGGTGCCATTTAGTACAGGCGTCCCCAAACTACGGCCCATGGGCTGCATGCGGCCCCCTGAGGCCATTTATCCAGCCCCCCGCCGCACTTCAGGAAGGGGCACCTCTTTCTTTGGTGGTCAGTGAGAGGAGCACAGTATGTGGTGGCCCTCCAATGGTCTGAGGGACAGTGAACTGGCCCCCTGTGTAAAAAGTTTGGGGACGCCTGATTTAGTATGTTGATAACATATGTTAGGCACCTTTGTGCCCATAGCTAAAGTTACAAGAAGGATGTGTTCCAGTTGTATCTCATAGCCCCTCTGTCTTTCTCCTCACCTTGTAAACAGCAATAGCTTCCTTCTGCCTCTTCTTCAGGGACTGAAGCTCCTTCAGAGTTGCCTCCAGTTGACCCTGCTGGGTGGCAAGCTCCTCCTGAGAATACCAAATAGAATTAGCCCAGACTGACTCAGGAAATAAAGGATGATAAAGGACATCTTCCCCAAAGCCCCAGTGTGCAAGAAAAAAGCAAGCTCTTGATGCAAAAATCTTCCTTTTTCTCTGTACCATAGTTCTTGTCTCCTTCAAGAATTGTGAAGAAGAAAAGAAAAACAAGATCAGGTGCAGTAGCCCACATCTGTAATCTCAGCACTATGGGAGACTGAGATGGGAGGATCACTTGGGCCCAGGAGTTTGAAACCAACCTGGGCAACATATTGAGACCCCATCTCAAAAAAAAAAAAAAAAGAATCATGGGGAAAATTACATCTTAAAACTTGGTTTTGCTCTCTTAGTAGCTAGCTACAGGCGTTTGAAGAAGGAAATAGAACTCTAAACATTTTCCACTCCAGTTATACACTGTTCTCAGCATCTATAATTTTACTTGTGTTGTTCTCACTTGGAATACTTGATTCTTCCCTCTGTCCTTCCAAATCCAAATGATATCCCAGCTCTAGTCCTTTCCCTTTCTTTCACTATATTTCCCCCAACTATTTCATCTTTCACTAATCTCAGAAATTCTAAACCCTTAAGAATTACAAATGTGACAAAATTTAACTTTTAATAATAATCTTATATTGCTTCTGTTGTTTTCTTCATTTTAAACTTAATCCAATTTTGAAATTTTCATAACAAGAGCAGTGTCTTATATATCCGCATTCTGCACAGTGTTTAGCAGAGTGCTACCATGGCAGAGTTTTGGTACAGATTTGATTGAGGGAGTAAGCCAGAGCTCCTCCATTGTTCCTTTCCTAAAAGCAGCAACTCTGGAAAAAGAACTTTGCAAGATACATTGTACTTTCTGAGCAATCTGGGCTTTCTAATCATCATTTGAATAAAGGGATGGGGTTGGAAGAAAGAAGAAGCCCTATAAAATATTTTTCCTAGTTTTTCTAAGGGATTGTTCAAGGCCCAGAGCTCACCCACCGTGAAGAAACGGACAGCATCAGAGATTTGCAGGAACTCCGTAGACTGCCCCACAGACAAACGAGCATCCTTGCATTGAAAGCAGATCAGTCTCCCATCTGGTTTGCTGAACAATTTCAGGTTCTCTCCATGCTCTGGGCACTGTGGGTGGCCCCTGAGTAGGGGTAAGTTCTTAATCTTCTCTGCCAACCTGTCCAGTACAAGGTTGAATGTACAGTTGCTATACTGACATACCATCTTACACTCAGGACAGAATGTTTCCTTTGCTTTCAGCCTCCAAAAATGTTGGATACAGGCTTGACAGAAGTTGTGGCCACAGCTTAGCATCAGTGGGTCACAAAACCAATCATTGCACAGTGGGCAGTGTAGCTCCATAGTAATATCTTCTATCACTACTTTAGAGGGTAGTTGGATGATTGAATCATTTGTTTCAATATAGTTGACTGGGTCGATGTTGGAGGAGGAGCTGGAGGATACCTTTAGAAAAGAACGGCTAAAATGAGTTTATCTTTCTTGTTGCCCATTTTCACACTCAGGGATCATGGGCTCCATTCCTAAAGGAGTTGACAATTGGTGCAACTAGAATAAAGCACATAATCTCTCCTTTGGAAGTGAACCAGTAAATTGAGTGTTTTCTGACATTATATCGTATGATGCTATTTAAACTTTAATATAGAATCAAGGCAGAGGAAGAGTACTAAACCAAAGAAATGTACTTTGTGGTACATCTCTCTCTTTACTCACTTTCCCCATGTATCAGTTGAAAGTTTTATTTTAAAATTCTGCTCTACGAGTTATTACCTTTATTTTATTTTTGTTTTCTAGAAATTATGTACAAAGTATTGGAAAATAAATCAGATTCCTCAGTCAGTAGTATGATATCATCAACCACCCAGGCTCCGCTTCATTTCTTTTTTATAAACACATTTCAGAAATATAAATACAGAAGTTGGGCACAGTGGGTCACACCTGTAGTCCCAGCTACTCAGGAGGCTGAGACAAGAGAATCGCTTGAACCCGGGAGGCGGAGGTTGCAGTGAGCCGATATGGTGCCACCGCACTCCCGCCTGGGTGACACAGCAAGACTCGGTCTCAAAAGTTAAAAAACAAAAAATTCCCATGTATACCTTGTGGTCAAGAAGCCCATAATCATGACCAGGTATATAGATACATACTCAAACAGGTCTGAGAAGACCCAGAGCTTTTACCTCTGGCTAACCTTTAGGCTCCATGTGAGCAGGACTTAATAGCTAAGACAGAGCTATAAACAGCCTAGCTAAGTATTAAAGGAGCATCACAACACAGAGACAGATGGCAAAGACTGAAATAGTACTTTTTTCTTTTTCTTTTTCTTTTTTTCTTTTTGGCTCCAGGCATTTGAGGAAACTGTCAAAACACAAGCTGACCACTGAGCTAACGAAACATGGGTTTCAGTGACTGCACATAAAAAGGATAACAGACTTTACAAAAATAGTTTAGGAAAGTCACTAAGCAAGCGGCCAGGCACAGTGGCTCATGCCTGTAATCCCAGCATTTTGGGAGGCCGAGCTGGGTAGATCTCATGATCATCCTGGCTAACACATGAAACCCCATCTCTACTGAAAATACAAAAAATTAGCCAGGTGTGGTGGCACGCACCTTTAGTCCCAGTTACTCGGGAGACTAAGGCAGGAGAATCACTGCAACCCAGGAAGCAGAGGTTGCAGTGCACCACTGCACTCCAGCCTGGGCAGCAGAGTGAGACTCTGTCTCAACAAAAAGAAAAAAGCAAAGTCACTAAGCAAGCTAGCAATCCACAACCAGAAGCAACAACTAAACTAACCCCAGGGGTGGGGACAATCTGATTTCCACAGTTGCCACATTATAATATTCAAAATGTTCAGTTTTCAACAAATGAGGCATGCAAAGAAGCAAGAAAGTATGGCCCATTCATAGTGGGGAAAAAAATGAATAGAAATTTTCCCTAAGGAAGTCTAGACAATGGCCCTATTAGAAAAGGACTTTAAATCAACTAACTTAAATATGCTCGGAGAGCTAAAGGAATGTCTTACCAAATAGAGACTACCAATAAAGGGATAGAAATTATGAAAAGGAATCAAATAGAAAATATAGAGCTGAGTCAGGTGTGGTGGCTCACACCTATAATCCCAGCACTGTGGGAGGCTGAGGCAGGAGGATCACTTGAGCCGAGGAGTTTGAGACCAGCCAGAGCTATTTCCATCTGTTATACATCCCCTTGAGAAATGGAGTTTCCAGAACTGCTCTTTTCTTCATTCCTAACCCTGCCCATTCTAAGTTAGAATTTACCTCTCCTTATGGGCTTAGTTTCTCTTATATTCAGTTTTATTCTAGCCAGGAGAATGTGGCTGAACATTCTTTGCCTCATCATCAAATTCCATTCTCATTAATAACTATTTATATTGCCCTCATTCCATATATAAATTCTCACTTTTGTTGTCAAAATGCTTTTGTTTGAGTCCCTAGCCTTTTGCTCCATAATTTCCCACATAGCCTGTGTTCCCTATTGCTGATGCCTGACCTCCCCAAACCCTGGTCTTGCCTGTCTGGACCTTATATGGCCATCTTTTCTTTGAATGCTGCCTTTCAACCATTCTCTGTAGTCTCTTTTTTTGAAACTCCTATCAGACAGATGTTGAAGCTTCTCACTCCAGTCTTTATTTCTAGTAATTTCTTTTGCATATCTTCTAACTCCATAGCTCTCTATGCTTTGTTCTGGACATTTTCTCCCATTGTTGTTTTATAGATGCTATTTATTTTTTATTTCTCTAAACATCTTTGAATGAGATGAGTTCTTCCTGAATGAGCTATTTGCAAGAGATTTATATGAGGATGGAGGCAGCATCATAATTTGAGGCTGTTTTCTTTTTTCTTTTTTCTTTTTTTTTTTTTTTTTTGAGACGGAGTTTCACTCTTGCTACCCAGGCTGGAGTGCAATGGCGCGATCTTGGCTCACTGCAACCTCTGCCTCCTGGGTTCAGGCAATTCTCCTGCCTCAGCCTCCTGAGCAGCTGGGATAACAGGCAAGCGCCACCGTGCCTGGCTAATTTTTTGTATTTTTAGTAGAGACGGGGTTTCACGATGTTGACCAGGATGGTCTCGATCTCTTTACCTCGCGATCCACCTGCCTCGGCCTCCCAAAGTGCTGGGATTACACGCGTGAGCCACCGCGCCCGGCGAGGCTGTTTTCTTTAGAAAACAATGTCTGCATCGGTTCTTTTTTTCCCCATGATCAACACTGCAGGGTTGCTTGCAATGCAGAGTCTCTCTCCTTCATTCTACCTCCACAACAGACTGCTTTCTACAAATGTGGTATATTTGTCCTTTTTCAACTTCATCTTTCCTATATCCCAAATCTGTGTAACAAATGGGTACAGGAAAGCTCCAGGTTAAGCTTGCTTGCCTGTTCTCATTGTTCTGTACCAGGGCTTGTGGGTCATGGCCAACAGGATGGGGTACTTTCTTTGGAAAAGTACCATCGCCCTTATGTAAGGTCTGCATCCCTAAGCATCCTCCCTCACATTCCTGCTTGACTTTCACTATATTTGGCAGTCCTTCCTCATAGATTGTAGTTCAAGCTATTTGATGTCTCTGGTTTCATTGCAAATTGTCTATTTTTCATTCCCCTTCTGGTTTTGACTTAAGGAAGGATGAGTTTCTAAGAGAAGGGAGAAAATCAATTTTTAATCCATCATTTAAAAACTAACACTTAAATTCTTTTTGACACTTTATTTAATGTTTCCAAATATTTAAAGAAAGGTGTGTGGGTGTGTGGGGGTGTGTTTTGGGGGTGGGCAGAATATTTCAAAATGTTGTGAATATATCAACTTGACCAGATTGGGTAATGGACTTTCAGCATTATTCAGTGTGGATGGCTTTCCTGAAAAATAACAAATTAAATTTACCTCCAGCCCGCAGGAATGGGAATGCAAAGTCAATATTTAGGACTATTTTAGAAAATACTATGATGTGCTAGTCTTTGCACACTTGAATTTTAAACTAAGATTGATTCCTAATACCTGATAAATGTCTTAATCACAGTAGCTGTCATTTCCACAGTCCATTGTAAAGCTCGGGCCTCCACACACCATATGGCCTCCACTCCCTCTCCTAGGCCACAGATGGGGTTCAGACTCATTTCATAGGCTATCCAGCAATCCAACACATGACCTAATACAAAAAGGTGATCTGGCAAACCAGAACCCCTCATGAATTTGAATCTTTAAACAAAGGGAGAATCCAGAAGTTGAAAGTTAAAAGCAAAAGCTTAAAGACTGCCATGAGGTAGAGCCTGGAACTTGAAAGAGAAAACAGAATAAAGGAGATGAATTTTAAACAGAAGTCAGAAGAAATGCAGAGATGCAGAGAGAGTCAGTTAGTTGGTAGAGACAAGAATTATAGAGAGAAACAAATATGGAGAATGGCTGTATTATGTTAACCACAGCACTGTCCTTTGGTTCTTCCTGGATTTCTGTGCCTAGCAGATGCCTTGCTCAACAAATGTATATCCTCAAAGCAAGTGAAGTTACCTCTTCACTTAAGGTAACTTGTCTGAATTTCTGCGTTTGTAATGGATCTTCTACCCTAGTACTCTGTTTAAATTTTTTTCTTAGGATGCTGAGGTAGTTTGCCAAACACTCTTTAATGACACTATTGATCTCTGTCTTTCTTGACTTATTTGATGTTTCCTTTGGTCCTTGTGATATGATACTGTTCTAGTTCTTCTGCCTCTGACCACTTTCTTCTAACCAAGTGAGCCATTAATTCCCATACCTTTATATACAATCTGTAAATAAAGATAACTCCCAAATCTCTGAGCCCACAACTGGGCCCTTGAAAATCAACCTGACTGAAACAGAATTCATATTTCTCCCTAAATCAGTTCCATCTCTTGACTTCCCTATTTGTATTTATTGTACCATCAATCTCCAAGTTTTGACATTTGAGTTATCTTTAGATATTTTATTCAATTATTTCTTCCATATCTAATCTGTTGCAAAGTCTAATTATTAATAATAATTGCCAGCCCTCCTCTGCCTCCAAAATCTCTGGTGTTTTCCATAGCCTACCAAAATAAGTTTTTTAGGTTTTTTTTTAAAGGGCCTCAGAATTTAGAACTCTCTACAGTATGTTGAAAAGTCATATTTTTAGTCTTATTTCCCATGGTTTTATTGTATGAGGAAAATTTTTAATTCACCATTCTTTATATATTAATAATTTATTAAAGATTACATTAACCAAAAGACAACAAAAGCTTTAAAAAAAGATGACTGCCGGGCGCGGTGGCTCAAGCCTGTAATCCCAGCACTTTGGGAGGCCGAGGCGGGTGGATCACGAGGTCAAGAGATTGAGACCATCCTGGTCAACATGGTGAAACCCCGTCTCTACTAAAAATACAAAAAATTAGCTGGGCATAGTGGTGCGTGCCTGTAATCCTAGCTACTCAGGAGGCTGAGACAGGAGAATTGCCTGAACCCAGGAGGCGGAGGTTGCGGTGAGCCGAGATCGCGCCATTGCACTCCAACCTGGGTAACAAGAGCGAAACTCCGTCTCAAAAAAAAAAAAAAAAAAAAAAAGATGACTTTGTTCTTTGTACTAGGCTGAGTAGGCAATTCTGTGGAAGGGAAGAGAAAGCTATCTGTTTATTCTCCACCCCCTCAATATGTGCTTAGAAGACCAAATCTAGGACAGGGCATGGTGGCTCATACCTATAATCCTACTACTTTGAAAGGCTGAGTCAGGAGGATTGCTTGAGGCCAGGAGTTTGAGACAAACCTGGGCAACAGACCGAGATCCTGTCTCTATTTTTATAAATTAAAAAGAAGACCAAACCCAGAAAAATATGCCTATCAGAGAATAGACAAGTTCCAAAAAAAAGACTGCATGTTAAGCCAGTCAGGTCTGTCTTGAAAATATTAAAAAGAGATACATTCTGAATAATATAAAACTTGTAGAAGAACCTGGCCACTTGAAGGTAATCTAGGAGAAGGAGTACCTACCAGAGTCAGTTTGTAATCCTAGTGAATGTACTGTCTTTTGAAGGTGAATATCTCTTAGGAATTTTATTCGATGTGTTTTTACAGTGTGTGTGTGTGTGTGTGTATATATATATGTGTGTGTGTGTATGTGTGTGTGTGTGTGTATGTGTATATATATATGTGTGTGTATATATATATATATATATATATATATATGCTTTAAATTTTATATTTTAGAACTTCAGATATGCTTTGTTATGCCACGAATTCCCAGGAGATTTAAGAAATAGTATGTCTGAATAGGAATAATAATTTCACAAATGCTATCACTTTATTGACAATAGACAAGTCTGCTAGGGTAGTGCACATGTACTTAAAAACTACCTTCTAACAATCTCAATACTTTGGTCACCAAGGCAGGGCAAAGAGGAATGGGAAGTGACTGATAATGGGTATGGAATTTCTTTTGGGGGTAATGAAAATGTTCTGGAATTAGATAGTGGTGATAATTGTACAACTTTGTGAATATGCTACAAACCACTGAATTGTATACTTTGTAAGGGTGAATTTTATATGAAAATAAGTTTAATGTTATTAATTGTTTATATTATATGCTTGATTTTTTTATGGTTAATTCACCTTGCTACCTGAGGGTTTGCCAATTGCCCTGACTTTCAATAATATATCCTTTTCTGTAAAACAAGGGATTAATTGTATTATCTAATATTTACTGAGAATTCACTGTGGAAGATGCTTTACATACATTATCTCATTTAATCTCATAACAACGCAATGAGATAGTTACTATTACCGAATTTTTTAAGGAAACTGAAGTTTAGATTGTTTAAAGTATTTTGCCAGAGTCATAATTAAGTTGTGGGTCCCAGATTTGAATTCTTTATTTGACCCCAAAGCCTATTAACCATTGAGTCAGCAGAGAGCCCATCAATATGTTTTGTGGAATTTAATTTATTAAATGGATCAAATTTGAGATCAAAATATCTGCAGTAACTTCCTACTGCTCTAGAGGGAGTTATAGAATTGGAAACCAAAGGAGATTCTAAAATTTCTGGACCTGGAAACTTAGGAAACACATCTAGTGCCAGGCCCTTTTAGGGAAGTCTAATCTTAAGTCAGAGAGAGAAAAACTCAAGTCAGGAATTGATATTCATCCTTATAAAGCCCTGGCTGGCAGGAATCACTTTATAAGAAAGTACATGGGCCACCAGGCACAATGGCTCAGGCCTGTAATCTCAGCACTTTGGGAGGTCGAGGCAGGGGGATCACCTGAGGTCAGGAGTTCAAGACAAACCTGGCCAACATGGTGAGACCCCATCTCTACTAAAAAAAATACAAAAAAAAAAAATTGTTTTTCTCTGCAAAGGAAAAAAAAAAAGAAGAAGAAGAAGAAAGAAAAAAATACAAAAATTAGCCAGGCATGGTGGCGTGGGCCTGTAGTCCTAGCTACTCGACAAGCTGAGACATGAGAATCACTTGAACCTGGGAGGTGGAGGTTACAGTGAGCTGAGATGGTGTCACTGCATTCCTGCCTGGGCCACAGAGCCAAACTCAGTCTCAAAAAAAAAAAAAGAAAGAAAGAAAGAAAAGAAAAGAAAGAAAGTACATTTTCTTCCTGTTCACTGTGCACATTCTCAAAGAGCAGAGAAAAGACAGAGATTTGAGCTATGAAGTCCTTGGTCACTTGCATAAGAAATCTTTAATTCTTAGCAGAGATTTTTTTTTCCTGAGAAGTTTTGTGTTGTAAAGTTTTAAAACCATGGTTAAGATATCTAAGGAGAGTTCGTTTGTTGCTTTTCAACCTTTATTCCTTCAAAGTACTTTTTTTTTTTTTTTGAGACGGAGTTTCGCTCTTGTTAACCAGGCTGGAGTGCAATGGCGCGATCTCGGCTCACCGCAACCTACGCCTCCTGGGTTCAGGCAATTCTCCTGCCTCAGCCTCCTGAGTAGATGGGATTACAGGCACGCACCACCATGCCCAGCTAATTTTTTTGTATTTTTAGTAGAGACGGGGTTTCACCATGTTAACCAGGTTGGTCTTGATCTCTCGACCTCGTGATCCACCCGCCTCGGCCTCCCAAAGTGCTGGGATTACAGGCTTGAGCCACGGCGCCTGGCTTAAAGTACTTTTTAAACTTTGATGGACATAAGAAATCTTTAATTCTTAGCAGAAATTTTTTTTTCCTGAGAAGTTTTGTGTTGTAAAGTTTTAAAATCATGGTTAAGATATCTAAGGAGAGTTCATTTGTTGCTTTTCAACCTTTATTCCTTCAAAGTACTTTTTAAACTTTGATGGACAGATTTTATGAAGAATTAACCTTGAGAGCAGAAAAATATAATTCATCCACAGAGACAAACTATACGGCACAACCAGCTCAAACCTAAGAGCAAGACATGAGCCTCCTTTACGAGTCATGACATTTTCACTTAAGAAGGGACAATTCTAAACTTTCTGAGTTCTTGGAGCTTCTCAGAGTTGAAAGAAATTTTAAGCCATTTAATTCACTCCTTTCCAGCCTCTGCCCAAACATCTAAAGTAATTGGAAGCTCACTATCACACAAACAATTGTTTTACTATTATAGAAAAGTGTCTATTTTTATTGACTTGGCCTTAAAGTGATAAGAATATAGTAGATATAGGCAGTAGTGTTTATTTTTCCTGCAGAAATTATAAACAAAATGTTTATAGCCCTGTTTGCTTTAATAGCTAAGGACAGCGATGAATAAAAGCAAACCTAAAGGTCTTATGATAGAGGAACTTAGAAACTGATCTTAATGATTAATATACATATAATGAAATTAAACCTGATAAGAAGTGGAAACTGGTGGAAATGGATGATAACTCAGAATTCAAAGGCCCCTGTGTCAACATTTCTTGTCAATGAATTTTAGTGAGTTTTTCAAGCTTTCATGTAGTAAATAAGCATTTTCTTATCTGCCTGACAATCAGGAGAACACTAAGTTCATAAGAATATAACTTCCTTAATTTTAGCTCTGAAGAGGCCTTAAAGGGAGGAATTCAATTAAAAATATTTAACATCTGAATATCAACTCTGCCTTAAATATAAAATATCAAATGTGAAGGCATAGTAAGCAAAACAAGTTATACATAATAATTTTTAAATCTAAAATAAATAAAATGATTACATTGGTAACAAAGGTAAATTTTGGGTAGTGTGTAGTTTAGTTTTTCTCAAAATGTTTTGGTGGATTTCATTACAGCTTCTCTAGTCTAAATTGTCAGTTATTCGAAGGCCTGGAGAGAGTATAGTAGCTACCAGCTGTCACAAGTTAAATACTTCCTTTCATGAATTTCCTTTTGTGCTCCCAAGTCCATACCCTCTTCTGTGATCCTGTTTTCCACATTTCGTGGAAGTCTGGCTGAATTTAAAAAAAAAAAAAAAAAAAAAAAAAGTCACTCACCTCCATGAAGCTTCAGAGTTTCAGGCCACCAGGGGCAAAGGCAGGCACTTGGATCAAAGCTCAGCCGGCCCAGGATGACTGCAGACCAGGAGTCAGGGACCGGTTAGTTTTCAAGGAATGGGCTCAGAGCATGACAAAAGGAAGAAAAGTTCAGGAGCTAGAGAGAAGTGTCAAGGCCAGAGTGAGGTCTGGCAGATTCCGTGACAGTTTGTCAGTTGCTTTGATCATCATTTGCTTAAGAGAAAGAGAAGCCCCATTAGAATAACCTACCTGCACAACTTTTCTTTTGGAGGGAAAGGGGGCAGCTCATTTAGATTCAAGTTGGTAATCTAATCTTACAGCTCATAGCTCCCCATTTCTGGACTGGGGATGCTCTGTGAAAAATGAAATAAACATCAGCAGCAGCCTATATTAAGCCTAACTCATGAAAAATAACCACCTCACCTGCGCTCATGATCCCATCAGAGCATCAAGACACCAGCTGAGTGGCTTTAATAGAGAGCTAGTTCACCCCTCATATTCCAATGAAGCAGCCCTGACTTTATCTCTGAGACAATAACACAGGCTGGAAAACACCAGGCCCTGAGAAAGCAGGATGAGACAAGTTTCACTTCATACAGCTTTCTTCAGCTGTTTTAGCTCACAGAGAGACATACCAACACTGTGCTCCTGGGTGACTTATGAAGAGTCACCACTGTTTATAAGTTTTTCTTACAGTAATTCCTCTAACTTAATATGATTTATTTGAACATCTAGCTCCTGCCTAGCTGTCTGGCCTTAATGACCACAGTTCTTTCTCCGGTGTTTGGGATTGCCCAAATATGTCACGCTTCTGCGGCTTTGCACATGTTATCCCTTCGGCTGGGGTTTCCCTTCCCCACACCTGCGTCATTATCTCTTTACTAAACTCTTCCCTACCCACCCCCTCATCCCCAGACCAAGCTTTACCCACTTCCCTGTCTCTTGTAGAAAATATTTTGCTGGCTCTATACCACAGGTTTCCAACCTCAGATCTATTGATATTTTGGGCCTGCTAAGTCTTTAAGTCACAGGAGCCGTCCTGTGAATTTTAGGAGATTTAGCAGTATCCCTGGCATTTACATACTAGATGCCAGTAGCCACCCACTCCCTCTCCAGTCATAACAAAATGTCTCCAGACGTTGCCAAATGTCTCCTGGGGGCAGGAGTTGGAATCACTCCCCAGTTGAGAAACACAGCTTCTTTCTTTCCTTCTTTCCTTCCTTCTGTCCTTCCTTCCTTCCTTCCTTTCCTGCTCTTTGTCTTTTTCTCTCGCTTGCTCTCTCTCACTCTTTCTCTCTTCCTTTCTCTTTCTTTCTCTCTCTTTCCTTCCTTCCTTCTTCCTTCCTTTCTTTCTTCTCTTCTTTCTTTCTTTCTGACAGGGTCTCACTACGTTGCCCAGACTGATCACAAATGCCTGACACCTTGACCTCCCAAAGCGCTACGATTACAGGTGTAAGCAACACCATGCCTGGTCCAGCTTTACACATTTCTATAGCACCCTAGATCTTTGTACATGTGGCCTTAACAGAGTGTATTCTAATTGTTTGATTGCATGTCTGCCCCTCCACCAAGTTGTGAACAACCACAGGGTAGTACTGTATCTTGCTCACCTTTACAGTACATGGCATTTGTTGGATCAAAACCTTTGTCAAATAAATGTCTGTGAAACGCTGGTGATCATTTAGTCAAAAAAAAAAAAAGTAATTTTGTTTCATCTTGCTTATTTTTATTGTTGGCTAAAACATTTGATAATGCTTAGTATAGATGACTTTACTAAAGCCTGACACCTGCATGTTGTTGGACCTTTACCCTAGGGGTAAGAGTACTGGTACTGGCCTAGAAGATGAAAGAATTGTCTCTCACCAGACCACTGAGTAGCCTCAGCTAAGACATTTAACTCCTATGGGTATCAGTTCCTCCTTCTTTAAAATGTGAATTCCTAAGACCCCTTCCATCTCTAGAAGCCTGTGATTCCAAATCCTATGTAGCAAGAGGTTTCGATCTTCATAAAGAGTGCTTCAAGTCTTTTTTTCACCATTTAAAGACAGTGTTCAGGCATGGTGGCTCACGTCTGTAATGTCAGCACTTTGGGAGGCCAAGGCAGAAGGATCACTTGAGCCTAGGAGTTCAAGACCAGCCTGGGCAAGATGGCAAGACCCTGTCCCTACAAAAAATTTAAAAATTAGCCAGGCATGTTAGCTAATTTTTCACTCAGGAGGCTGAGGTGGGAGGATCATTTGCACCCAGGAGGTCAAGGCTGCAGTAAGCCACGATCACAACCCTGTACTCCAGCCTGGTTGATAGAGTAAGACCTTGTCTCAAAGAAAATAAATAAATAAATTCCATTGCTATAAATGAGACCCAGAGTAATGGTTACTTGTATGTCGACCTGACTACTATACCCAGTATAAGGGTTGCTTAAGCAAGAATGAGATTTCTCTCTTAAGTAAAAGTCCAAAGTTCTACAGTGGCTCTAGTTTGCAAAGTTGTCAGTTTCCAAAATTCCTTCTTTCTACTTTGTTAACTTAGAACTCACAAGATCCATAAATTTGAGAGGAAACTTTATTTCCTGTAAAGGGTTAAAGGCCTGCAAGGTGGCTGTCCCACAGGCCAGGAAGTACAATCTCTGTCAAATACCAGAGACAGGCACTTCAAAAGAGGAGGGGTTGGTATAGGAACCTGATGCTTAACATATTGACTAAACATACATATTCAACAGGTTACAGGAGAAGTTACGAATAATCAGGAAGGTCATCCTGACTCAAGCTTATTGAACAAACATGCATGTAACATACAACCCATGTTCACTTTGAGGTGGAGACTTAACTCCATTTTGGTTTTTTGTTGTTGTTGTTGTTGTTGTTTTCTGAAACCAAGGCAGGAGTGCAGTGGTGCCACCTCAGCTCACTGCAACCTCTGCATCATGGGTTCAAATGATTTTCCTTCCTCAGCCTCCCGAGTAGCTGGGATTACAGGAATGCACACCACGCTCAGCTAATTTTTGTATTTTTAGTAGAGATGTGGTTTTGTCATGTTGATCAAGCTGATCTCAAACTTCTGACCTCAAGTGATTCACCCACCTCAGCCTCCCAAAGTGCTGGGATTAAAGGCGAGAGCCACCGTGCCCAGCCTAAAGTGGAGACTTAACTTTTAAATGCATTGCAGTTAGGCCCTATAAGTCAAAACGCCTTTTCAGGACAGGAAGGCACGAGAGTGCTTAGCCCGTGTAAACTGGCCAGAACCAGCCCATAGTCAATGATTTTTTTAATCAAGAGAAAGTTACTGAAATCAGCCTCTTTTATGGCTGGTGGAATGGGAATGGAGGGCCATTAGTCAGCAACTGGTGGAGCTGCAAGTTGTTTTAATATTGCTTGTCTCAAGGCTGGTGCTTGTTTAGCTGCTAATGAAAAACAAAAAGCAGCTGGGCAAAACTCCATCTCAATAAATAAATAAACAGAAAAATTTGTGGCAGTGAGAACAGAGTTTATTCTTTAAGTTAGGCGTGCATGACATAGCACTGCCTGGCATGGTGTTAGGTCTTACAGATAATTTGTTATTGCTGCAGAGTCTGTTCTGTCAGCCTTATAACCTTTATTTTGACATTAATGCTGGTCAGTTGTTGTGTCTAAACCATAAAAGAGAGGGGGGTATAATGAAGCATGTCGACCCCCCACACACACACACCCTATCATGGCCAGGAACTCAGTTTTAAGGTTTTTCTGGGGTCACTTTGGTCAGGAGGTGTTCCATTTGGTCGATTAAGGAGCTTAGGATTTTATTTTTAGTTTACAACTGGGTTTACCATTTCTATAGTATTGTCTTTATTTATGTGGCCCAAAATGCCCACATGTGGCTAACTAAAAATTGATGACTCTTAAAAAAGAAAGGGAAAATTGCTTTAAGGACAACTCCATTATCTGGCACTCTGGCAACCAAAGTCCCTCCCTGAAGCATAAAACCAAAGGAAACAAAAAGCAGTCTCAGGGTATATGAGAAATGAAAGTTTTTTATGTACTGCAGATAGCAATTTTTAAAATCAATCTTTTTAAGCTCAGAGCATTGGATGCCAACAACCCATAGTGCCTGCACAAAGACATGAAAAAAAAATCCAGCCACAGGATCCATCTGTCTTGAGCAATAAGGCACACCTCATATATAAATGCAGTGATACTGATGGAGGCTGATTTTTTTCAAACTAGCTGGGCACATTTTAGTATATTTAAAGGAAGTGCAAAGGCACCAACTACAGATGTGGCTACATTCTGTAGAGTATATGTATTGTCTACTAACTTCAATCTCTAAGTATCCATCCATGCAAACTTGACACTGAATATAACCAGGTTGTGTATTACCAAAAAAAATTTTTTTTGCAGGGAATTACGGTGGGCACTGTTGGTTACACATACATCTCTGTCCTTCATCAATCCCTTCTCATCAGTGTTTACTCCACAACTGCCTTGGAGTGACCTTGTGTTTGCTCTTGGTCTTCTCCTTTGTCCAATAATCACAACAGAGTCATGGTGAGTTAGGTCAATCACTACAGGTTCTAGAGATTCACAGGTGAGTTCAACTACTTCATCACTTTCCCCAGGTTCTGTCAGTTCTGCATCCAAGGCTATGTCAGGAGTTGGGCCTCATTCTCTGACTATAGGGAATGCTCAGCATTTACCATACTGTCACAGCTTATTACAGTATTCCATTTTGCTTTTTGGATTCAGTCTTAGAGAAGGAAGTGATCTGTGCCAAGGTTTAAAGCAAATTTTAAAAGTCCTCAATGTCTCACTGCTGTTGTTGAGTCACTCTCTGACTTATATAAGAATTTAGATTTCCCGTCATATTTGAACTCTATTCTGGTTCCGGTCCTGTCTTCACTTCCACAACTGCTGTGCTCCCACAGGGAGTGGATCTTCTGGGAGCCACTTCTAAGATAGTTCAATATGAATTTTTGGTTTTTTGTGTTTTTTGTTTTGTTTTGTTTTTTGAGACGGAGTTTCACTCTTGTTACCCAGGCTGGAGTGCAATGGCGCAATCTCGGCTCACTGCAACCTCTGCCTCCTGGGTTCAGGCAATTCTCCTGCCTCCAGGCAATTCTCCTGCCTCAGCCTCCTGAGTAGCTGGGGTTATAGGCATGTGACACCATGCCCAGCTAATTTTTTGTATTTTTAGTAGAGACGGGGTTTCACCTTGTTGACCAGGATGGTCTCAATCTCTTGACCTCGTGATCCACCCGCCTCGGCCTCCCAAAGTGCTGGGATTACAGGCTTGAGCCACCGCACCTGGCCTTCAATATGAATTTTTAACTGAAAAAAAAAAGAGAAAAATTAAGCTTTAGTAATGTCTAAATCAAGACTGATAGTAGCATATGTATAAAATGTATAGCTATATATAGAAAATGTATACCAAAAATTTTTTATACTTATGCATGTGAACAATATTTGGAGACCACTGCTCTTGAAACTGAGGGCCCCTCCCCTGTCACTTTTGGGCATGTGACCTGATGGTAGTCGGGAGGAGGAATCCAAGGGGCACTTACATGAGGAGAAGCATGGTATCACTACTTCATCTAAGAGTTTTTTGTTTTTTGTTTTTTGTTGTTGTTGTTGTTGTTTTCAGAAAGAGCCTCCTTCTGTCACCCAGGCTGGAGTGTAATGGCATAATCTTGGCTCACTGCAACCTCTGCCTCCTGGGGTTTAAGCAATTCTTATGCCTCAGCCTCCTACATAGCTGGAATTACAGGCACATGCCACCACACTTGGCTAATTTTTGTATTTTTAGTAGAGACGGGGTTTTGCCATGTTGGCCAGGCTGGTATCAAACTCCTAACCTCAAGTGATCCACCCATCTAGGCCTCCCAAAGTGTTGGGATTACAAGCATGAGCCACCATACTTGGCCCACTCACTCAATTTTTATAAAGTAAAAATGGGAGACCAAAAAGCTCCTTACACACTCTTAACAGCAAATAAGAAATAAACCATTTAATCTCCTTGCAGGTTCATCTTGGCCAGGGTTTTCTTTCTAACAGAGGCAACAAATAGACTTTTGAAAAATTGATCCCATATTGTCTTCTAGGAAAAAGAGTTTGAGCATTAGCCATAGAGAGAATTGGTTTAACTCTGTGACTTTTGGGCATGTGACCTAGAAGTTGTCAAAATCACAGCAAGTAAGTCTTTTAAAAAATTAATTAGTTTACAATCTAAAAACAATGTATCATTAGTCATTAGGGAAATACAAATCAAAACCATAAAGAGATACCATTTCATATTCACTAGAATGGTTATTAAAATAAAATTTTAAAAAAGAGGCCAGGCACGGTGGCTCACGCCTGTAAGCCCAGCACTCTGGGAGACTGAGGCGGGCAGATCACCTGAGGTTGGGAGTTTGAGACCAGCTTAACCAACATGGAGAAACCCCATCTCTACTAAAAATACAAACTTAGCCAAGCATGGTGGTGCATGCCTGTAATCCCAGCTACTTGGGAGGCTGAGGCAGGAGAATTGCTTGAACCTGGGAGGTGGAGGTTTCAGTGAGCCAAGATCACGCTATTGTGCTACAGCCTGGGCAATAAGAGCAAAACTCTGTCTCGAAAAATAATAATTGTTGGGGAGGATGTGGAAAAGTGGAACTCTCATATGCAGTGGTACATTCAGCTTTGGAAAACAGTCTAGTAGTTCCTCAGAAGATTAAACATAGGGTTACCATATCATCCAGCAATGCCATTCCTATATATACACTCAAGAGAATTGAAAACCTATGTCCACACCAAAAACTTATACGTGAATATTGGTGATAACATTTTATTCTCAATAGCCAAAAAGTGGAAACAACCCAAACACCCATTAATTAATAATGGATAAACAAAACTTTGTATGTCTATATGGTAGAGTAGTATTCATCAATAAAAAGAAATGAAGAGCTGATCCTTGCTACAATATGATGACCTCTGAAAACAGAAGCCAGTTCCAAAAAACCACATATTTTATGTTTCTGTTTCTATAAAATACTAAGAATAGGCAAAGCCATAGAGACAGAAAGATTGGTAGCTTCCTAGGACTGGGGATTTGGGAGAAATGGGAGTGACACCTAACCAGTACATGATTTATTTTGGGGGTGATGAAAATGTCCTAAAATTGAGGTGGTTACACAACCCTGTGAATATACTAAAACCCACTCAAATGTACACTTTAAATGTGTTAATTGTATGGTTTGTGAGCTATATCTCAATAAACAAAGATGTAAGCTGCCAGAAATGTTACACAATACAATAGGACGCAAACTGGATTTAGATCCTTAGATCGGCAAACCCTAGAACCTAATGAGGAAATGAGAAGCCCAGCAGGAAAATGGGCGGAGCCCAGAGAAGGGCTTCGTGCTCTGCGCTACCCTGCAGGCACCGGCCTACTTACCCAGGTGGTACTTCTGTTGGGCCCCTCACACACCTGCCTCTCCCCGGATCGCTGTTCTCAACTATTTGCATTTTGCTACCAGCCTGACCCTACTTTTTCCAGCTCTGCCCAGGAAAGAGAGCCCTCGGAATGAAGCTGGGCAGCCCCAGAAGGCAGTGCCCATCACCTTCCAGCTCCACTCTTGCACCCAGCGGCACTTCAATTACCTAGATATGCCGTCTCTTCCACCCAGCCCTACCCGGTAGTTATTCAAGGACGAGGGAGCAGGAAGCGTGCACTCCAGGAGTGCGCCACTTTCCCGGCCCTCCGTGGCTTCCCAGCCCCGGACGAGCCGAAAGCGGGTGCCCGGCTACACTGATCTGGGAAGGAGGACCGGACGGTCACAGGCCAGGGAGGACAGCTGGAGAGAGACAGAAGCGGGGTGGGGGTACAGGCGCCCACAGAGCAGAGCCTAAGGTCACCAAGCAGGGCGTCACGATCCAAACTTCCACAACTGGGTGGGCTAAAGCACTAGCTTGTCACCCTTTTAATTCGTTTTTGCAGTTTCCGAACTGTCCAATCAAAACCCGAGCCCAGGCTCGCTCGTCACCGGTCTCTGGGCAAAAAGCGCTGTTTTAGATTAGGAATCGGGACTTTCCGGTCCTGGTTTCTCTTTCTTCAAAGCCAGCTGCTTTCCGAGAAAGAGGAAGGGCTGGGTTGCTTCCCCCGCCCCACCCCTGCAGTACTTAGATCAGCAACTTCCCATTCTCTAGACAAGTGATTCGCAGTGGTTTTTGCAAGGAAGTCACTTGGAGTATTTATTAAGAGGCTGAGGGCCAGAGGTCCCAGTCTACAAACAAGTCCATTTAATGTATGAAAAAGCAGCTGGACGCGGCGGCTCTCGCCCGTAATCCCAGCACTTTCGGAGGCTGAAGCTCGGGGAATCACTTGAGATCAGGTGATCGAGATCAGCCTAGCCAACATGGTGAGACCCCGTCTCTACTAAAATTACAAAAATTAGCCGGGCGTCGGGGGCGCCTGCCTGTAATCCCAGCTGCTCCAGAGGCTGAGGCAGGAGAATCGTTTGTACCCAGGAGGTGGAGGTTGCAGTGAGCCAAGGTCACCCCACTTCACTCCAGTCTGGGCAACAGAGACTCCCTCAGGAAAAAAAACAAACAAAAAACAACCCTGCATATAATCTGGGTTTACAAGCACATGTAAAAAAACACGTTTTATATTTTTCAATTATTTTATTTCTTGAGTATTATCTACTACCTCAGGCTCATATACACTAAATTTTCCAGGAATATAACTACCAGGCAATTCAAAGGAAGATGTATGTTGGTTTTTTTGTTTTTGGAATTTAGAGATATTCAGCATTTCAAAAAATTACGCCAGAACCAGCAATACCATTTCTGAATCTGAGCCGTCAAAACAGTGTGCCTCTCAGTCTTCCATGCTGCTGGTTCGCAGAGATCCTGGGCAGTTGCAAGCATCTGGCACTTCTTTATACCATCAGTGCAACCAGCCTAGAGCATTCACAAGCTAAATTACTTAATTTTCATAATCATATTAATAAAAGAATCACCACAAAACAATTGTTATAAAAAGGGGTTATTGGGGAAAAGGAGGCTGTTGTATACGATCGGAGTTGAAACCTCTAATCTACACTGAAATCCTGAGGACTATATCCACCTCAGTCTGCCAAGCCTGAGCTTGGATACCGCGTTCCTAGAAATCTGTCAAATAAGGCTCCATTACACAAATGACTTGCTTACAGCACCATCACTAGGACTCTTCATTCTCTTAACCTTTCCTGGCCTCAGTTAAAAAAAAAAAAAAAAAAAAAAAAAAAAAAAACGCTTTCATTCTCAAAAACCCTGATGCTGCCAAAAAAGAGCTCTACCTGTAGGCCTAACTTTGGAGGAACTGTCCAGATGAGTCAGGACCATCTTGATATCTAAAGCCCTTTGGGAAAAGGGATTCTTCCGTAGTTTCTTCTTTCACTAGATCAGTGCCAAGAAGTTTTCTGCTGTACAAAATAAGTATCCCTAATCTAATAACCTGAAATCCTAAATGCTCCAACAGCTCAAACTTTTTGAATGCCAACATGATGCTCAAAGGAAAGGGTCATTGGAGCATTTTGGATTTCACATTTTCACATTAAAGATGCTCAAACTGGTAATTATAATGCAAAAATTTCAAAATCCAAAAAAATCCAAAATTTAAAACACTTCTGGTACCAAGCTTTTCAGATAAGGGATACTCAATCTGTATCTCCCTGCTGTGGTAATTTGCTCTAATGAGCTGTGAAAATAAGGAACGACTGGAAGTAAAAGCAGTTGCCTAGAGTCTTGAATCTTACTGAGCCCTTCTCATTGCCATCCCCTTCTCAGAACAACCCTAAGAGTGCCTGGCACGAAGTAGACACTCCATATTTATTTAACAAATCATTAAGTGAATAAATAAGTTCATTTTATGATACAGGAATAATTATCCCACTTTATGCATATGGCGACAAAGAGTCAAGTCAGCAATGTGACTCTTTTTCAATTCCTTCTGTGGAATTAGGATTCAAACTCAGGTCTGAGTCCAATGTCATACACACTTTAATACTATCCCCTTAGAAACTCTGAACTTGTAATGGGAGTTTGGGGATGAATGTGTTAGGGGGTCAGCAGAGGATGTTAACAGGAAACATGACTCACCCAGATCTGGCTTTTTGAGCCAGTCCTCAGCTTCTGCATAGTTTGCTGCTAACAGCTAGCATCTGCGGATTACCCTCAGTCCTGCAGATTACTCACAGACACTGGAGGGAACTGGAAGTATCTGGGGGTTTTATGTCTCACCTCATTCCACAATCCTGGATAGCCAAAGACAGGCAGATGTAGAGCACCAAAGCCCAGCTCCTTTGTGTTTGAGGCAGGAAAAACTCTGAGGTGTGTTCTTTGTTCTCGACAGAGCTTCCCGTGTGATCAGGCTGACTGTAGGACTTCTGAAATCACAGTCTTGCTCGGCTTCTTCCCATTCCCTGTCCTTCATCCCCCACTCCTTTACTGTTTTTTTCCTAGGAGCCCCTCACACCTCAACCCTTTTTTTTTTTTTTTTTTTTTTTTTTTGAGTTGGAGTTTCACTCTTCTTGCCCAGGCAGGAGTGCAATGGAGCAATCTCAAGGAGCCCTTTCTTAATAAGTCATTTGCATCCAAATCTTTGGCTCAAGGACTGCTTTTGCAAGACTCCACCTAAGACTTTCACTCACTCTTCAGATTATTAAAATGGCATGCACACTTGTAGACAGCTAAGGATTCTGTCTACAATAGAAAGACTAAGGTCTTTCTATTGCTATAACAGAATACCTGAGACCAGATAATATACAAGAAAAGAAGCCATATGCAGTGGCTCATGCTTGTAATCTCATCTTTTGGGGAGGCCAAGGTTAGAGGACCACTTGAGGCCGGAAGTTTGAGACCAGCCTTGGCAACATAGTGAGAACCTGTCTCTACAAAAAGTTTTTTTAAATTAGCTATACATGATGATGCACATCTGTAATCCCAGCTACGCAGGATGCTGAGGCAGGAGGATCACTTGACCCCAAGAGTTTTAGGCTGCAGTGGCACAATGACAGAGCAAGATCCTATCTCAAAAAAAAAAAGAAAGAAAGAAAAATGTATTTCTTTTTTTTTTTTTTTTTTTTTTGAGACGGAGTTTCGCTCTTGTTACCCAGGCTGGAGTGCAATGGCACGATCTCGGCTCACCGCAACCTCCGCCTCCTGGGTTCAGGCAATTCTCCTGCCTCAGCCTCCTGAGTAGCTGGGATTACAGGCACGTGCCACCATGCCCAGCTAATTTTTTGTATTTTTAGTAGAGACGGGGTTTCACCATGTTGACCAGGATGGTCTCGATCTCTCGACCTTGTGATCCACCCGCCTTGGCCTCCCAAAGTGCTGGGATTACAAGCTTGAGCCACCGCGCCCGGCCAGAAAAATGTATTTCTTACAGTTCTGGAGGAAGCTGAGAAGTTCAATGTTCAGGGGTTGTATCTAGTTTGCTTTGGGTGAGGGCCTTGTGCTCAAAACATGGCTAAAGATATCAGATAAAGGCTAGAGGCACCATAACATGGCTAAAGATAAAGGTCTCTAGCGGGGCACAAGAGGTAGAATGAAACTGCCTTTTATAACAGACTTATTCTCAGGATAACCCATTAATCCATTAATGAAGAAGTCCTCATGACCCAGTCACCTCCTAAAGGCCCTCCTTCTTAATACTGTTATATTGATGATTAACTTTCTTTTCTATTTTTAAATTTATTTTGGATGGATGGAGAGAGAGAGAGAGAGAGAGAGAGAGAGAGAGAGAGAGAGAGAGACTCCTACATTGCCCAGACTGCTCTTAACTCCTCCTGGGTTCAAGCAATCCTCCTGCCTCCGCTTTCCAAGTAGCTGTGACTACAGGTGTGTGCCACCACACCCAGCTAATTTTTGTTTGTTTTCATAGAGAGAAGGGCTCACTATGTTGCCCAGGCTGGTCTCAAACTCCTGGGCTCAGGTGATCCTCCAGTCTCAGCCTCCCAAAATGATGGGATTAGAGGTGTGAGCCACTGTGCCCAGCCAGAATTATGAATTTCAGAGGGGACAAACATTCGAACCATAATAAATAACTAGAAAACCACTCAAACTATGCTGTGTCATTTAGTGGCAGCAAAAGTCCTCTCTGTTTTTCTGAGTGAAAACACTAAAAAGAGGAAGTGGTTCATGGGGGAGGGGAAGCCTGCACATCATTGCAGGCTTCATTTGGGCCAGTGTGTCTTACTAAAGACATAGATACCACCTCAGTTTCTTAGACTTTTTAATCATCTATGTTGTGGAGGACCAAAGATGTCTAATCATTGCATCCAACTAATGACAGGAGATCTATAGAGTTTAATGCATAGTAAGTGCTTAATATAAGCTAGACTGTTATTTTCAATTGTATTTACCCGTTTTTTTTGCTATTAGCCCTTCTTGTAACTCTGCAAAGTACCAGAATAATTTCTATGCACAAACTTTTTGATAAAGGTACTCACAAATACTTTGTTATTTATTTTAAGATATCTAGAACCCAGTCTTCAGTTTTTTCCTACAGGTCTAGACTCCAGGCAAAGACAATATCAATTTTTGCCCCTAAAACTTTGATGGCTGTATTCATAGACAAAATATTTATTTTATTAAAGGAAGAGGCTGGATGTGGTGGTCCTGTCATCCCAGCACTTTGAGAGGTCAAGGCTGGAGGATCACTGGAACCCAGGAGTTCAAGATCAGCCAGGGCAACATAGTGAGACCCCCATCTCTACAAAAAAAATCCAAAAAAATTAGCCAGACATGGGTGGTACGCACCTGTGGTCTCAGCTACTCGGGAGGCTGAGATGAGAGGATTGCTTGAGTCCAAGAGGTTAAGGCTGCAGTGAGCCAAGATTGTGCCACTGCACACAAGTCTGGGTAACAGGGTGAAACCCTGTCTCAAAAAAGAAAAGAAAGAGCTTGAGTTTTATTTCAAGGGTTTATAACACAAGATGACAAGTAAAAAGCAACAGCCTGAAAATACTGTGAAAGTGGTTGTTAACAAAACTAGAAAAGACATGTCCATTTATGACATATTTTCCTTAGGTATCATGAAAGAAGTAATATATAAAAATTATTAACAATAACCACTTTTTAAAAATAACAACCACTTTTTTAAAGGAGGATACAGTTAACCTTTGAACAACACAGGTTTGGGGTGCAAGTGAAGTGTCATGATCTCTGCTCACTGCAGCCTCAACCTCCTGGGCTCAAGTGATGCAAAATTCCCCCTCCCCCTTTTTTGGAGACAACGTCTTGCTTTGTCGCCCAGGCTGGAGTGCAGTGACACGAACTCCCCTCACTGCAACCTCTGCCTCCTGGGTTCAAGGGATTCTCCTGCCTTGGCTTCCCGAGTAGCTTATTTTTGTATTTTTATTAGAGTTGGGGTTTCACCTTGTGAGCCACGCTGGTCTCTAACACCTTACCGCAGATGATCTGCCTGCCTCGGTCACCCAAAGTTCTAGGATTACGGGCATGAGCCACCACGCCTGGCCAAGGGTCCACTTTCATGTGGATTTTCTTCCACCTCTGCCACCCCGAGACAATAAGACCAAGCACTTCTCTTCCTCCTCCTCCTGGCCTATTCAATGTGAAGATGATGAGAATGAAGATCTTTATGATGATCCACTGCCACTTAATAAATAGTAAATATATTTTCTTTATGATTTTTTTAATAACATTTGTTTCTCTCTAGCTTACTTTATTGTCAGAATACAGTATATATAGTATGTATAACAAAATATGTGTTAACTGACTGTTTGTTACTGATATGGGGCTTTCAGTCAGCAATAGGCTATTAGTAGTTAAGTTTTTTTTTCTTTTTTTTATTTTCACTATCTCCAGTAATGGCTATAAGCAAAGTAGTTAAGTTTTTGAGGTGTCAAAGGTTGTACTTGGATTTTGACTGCAAGGGGAGCTGGCACTCCAAACCCCGTATTGTTCAAGTGTTGAGTATCTAAGGAAATGTAAGGACACCTATTTGATAAAAAATAATTATTAAATTTTAAAATTATTTAAATTAAACATTTTAAATAACTATAACATAAAATAAGGAGTGATGTGTATACACTGAGAGCCGCCTCTAAATGGTAGAATATAGTAGGGTCCAAAAGATGGTAATTTCCATGTTATAAGTGATTACAGGGGTTTACACAATTTTTACTTTTCTTTTTTTTTTTTTTTTTTAGACACAGTCTCACTATGTCACCCAGGCTTGAGTGCAGTGGCACCATCTCTGCTCACTGCAACCTCTCCATCTCCCAGGTTCAGGCAATTCTCCTGTGCCTCAGCCTCCCAAGTAGCTAGAATTACAGGCATGCACCACCATGCCTGGCTAACTTTTGTATCATTAGTAAAGACAGGGTTTTTCCATGTTGGCCAGGCTGGTCTGAAATTCCTGTCCTCAAGTGACCCACCTACCTCAGCCTCCCAAAGTGCTGGGATTACAGGCATAAGCCTCTGTGCCAGCCATCATTTTTGATGCTGATGATGATAATGATAACTTTTGAACAATTCTAAAATTAATTTTACAAAACACTATTTTTTAAATATATCAATTAGCCAGATAGTTCTTCCAGTGATCAGTTTACCTCAAGCTGACAGCCAGGCTCCATCATCCCTTTCACCAACACGGTCTGGGGTGAGACCAGCCTTCTGGTCTGGGGGAGTCAGAGGAGTATTATAGGCTCCATTCTTCCTTTCTTTGGCCAGGCCACATAGGTGACAATTGGCTCAGGCACCACATTTTTCAGTCCTTAGAAGGACACAACACCATTCCCACTATTGGCCATGGTTAGCAGTGGTAGGGAAACATCCCTGCTTAGGATCTGAACCTGTCCCACCTCCCCTCCTACCCTTCCACTCCCAATCTACCCCAAAATTCCTCTCCTCTCTCCATATATAGGGCTTCGGAAAAATGCCAACTGAAATGGTTTTTAACAAATTGATTTTCCACAGACTGGTCACCTTTCTCTTCTTTATTTACTCCCCTCCCATGCCTTGGGACAACCATTCAGTTATAGCCTTCCATATTTGCTTCTTGTGTAATGCAAATATATAATGCATGTGTTTATATATGGGGGTTCTTTTTTTGTTTTTATTTCTTTTTGAGACAGTGTTTCAGTCTGTCCCCAGGCTGAGTGTAGTGGTGGCAATCACAGCTCACTGCAGCCTTGACATCCTGAGCTGAAGCAATCCTTCCACCTCCTCCTCCCAAGTAGCACCGCTGTGCCAGGCTAATTTTTTATTTTTTTATTTTGAGACTGGGTCTCACTATGTTGCCCAGGCTTGTCTCAAGCTTCTTAACTCAAGCAATCCTCCCACCTCAACCTCCAAAAATGCTGGGATTACAGGCGTGAGCCACCACCCCCGCCTAGTTTGTTTTTTTAAAGTAGCTTCTTATACATATTTTCTAGAAACTAATTTTTATTTCAGCAATATAGTATGGGTATTCTTCCATGTTAGTATGTAAGATCTAGTCCTTCATTACTGACGTTGGAACTTTTCAGTTTAATTTGCATTGCACAATTATATTTAATAAGCTTGATTTAGCTTCCAGTATTCCTCCTCTTTGCTTGCTCTCTTCTTCTGAAAAGAGGAACTAAGGCATGCTCCAAAGGAACTGTGAAAATTGATCAGACAAACTGGGTCATTTTTGTCTTACTCAACTAAAACAGAGTCAAGAAGCCATGGAGAAGCACTCAGGGCACAAAACATTGCTCCAAAAATGCAATTTTCTGCAAGCCTGGCAGCTGAAACCGCCTGCTATCACCTGAAACCAGTTTTAACTAATGGCTACCGAAACAACCTGCTACAGCTCTAAGACTAGTTCTGTTCATTGCCATCATTTACCAGTTAGAACTTGTCAGCTCCTCTAAATCTTACTAGCACCAGTGAAATTTCTCAGAGCAATATGTAACATTTCCCCATTTTATAAAACCTTTTTGCACTTCAGACACACCAAAGACCAGCCAATCTGTCTGTATGCCCTGAATTCCAGTTCTTTCCTCTCAAATAAAACATTTTAATTTCAGAGATTCACCTTTATATTTCATTTGACTTTGACATACTGTTACCTTGTACTATAAGCCAGCAGAGCAGCCCCTCATAAAATAGCTCTGTTGAATGAAATGGAATGGAGACAGAGTTCTTTATGATTTAACTCAATGGGTCTCTCAATGTTGGATATACATTAAAACTAGAGATTTTTTAAAAAATAACACTATACCTGGGCTCCATACCTAGAGATTATGATTTAGTTGGCCTGGATGGGGGTCTGGGAAGCTAATGAGGTTTTTGTTGTTGTTGTTGTTGTTGTTGTTGTTGTTGTTGTTGAGACGGAGTCTCACTCTGTTACCCAGGCTGGAGTGCAATGGCGCGATCTCAGCTCACTGCAACCTCTGCCTTCCAGGTTCGAGCAATTCACCTGCCTCAGCCTCTTGAGTAGCTGGGATTACAGGCACACACCACTACACCTGGGTAATTTTTGAATTATTAGTAGAGACAGGGTTTCACCATGTTGGCCTGGCTAGTCTCGAACTCCTGACCTTGTGATCCGCCCACCTTGGCCTCCCAAACACCATGCCCAGCTTGGGTTTTGTGCGTGTGTGTGTGTGTGTGTGTGTGTGTGTGTGTGTGTGTGTAATACACTCTACATGTAATTTTAGTTTGCAGTCAGGTGAAGAGTTAATGAATGGCTTACGTAAGTGTGCTATAATATGAAACACATTTGATCTTTGTCACCAGTTCCTGTCATAAATTCCTAAAACCTTCTGAATGCCCTTTCTGTGGAAAAAAAAAATAAGTTTCTAAAACCCTTTGAATTTCCAGAGTGGTAGGAGTGTATTTTGTTATTAATAATAAACCTCTGGCTGGGCACGGTGGCTCACACCTGTAATCCCAGCACTTTGGGAGGCCAAGGTAGGTGGATCACGAGGTCAAGAGATCGAGACCATCCCGGTCAACATGGTGAAACCCCGTCTCTACTAAAAATACAAAAAATTATCTGGGCATGGTGGCGCGTGCCTGTAATCCCAGCTACTCAGAAGGCTGAGGCAGGAGAATTGCCTGAACCCGGGAGGCGGAGGTTGTGGTGAGCTGAGATAGCGCCATTGCACTCCAGCCTGGGTAACAAGAGCGAAACTCCGTCTCAAAAATAATAATAATAAATAAAATAATAATAATAATAATAAACCTCTTTGATAGTCCTTGAGTGAATGCTAATGAGGTTAAGCTAATTATAGGATGGGGCCCCTAGATAGCCTCAGGATAGGGCCAGTCACCAGAAAGACCAAGCAATGAGATTAGAGTGTTGGAACTTTCAACTCCAACCATTCACCTCTGGGTAAAGTGAAGGGGAGCTGGAGATCAAGCCCTATAAAAACTCTTGAACATCAAAATTTGATGAGCTTCCTGTCTGCTGAATGTGTGGAGGTGCTGGGAGAGCGGCATACACCTGGAGAGGGCATGGACACTCACCTTCGCAACCGCCTACATATAGCCCTATTTATCTCTTCATCTAGCTATTCATCTGTAGCCTTTAATATCTTTTATAATAGATTGGTAAATGTGTTTCCCTGAGTCCTGTGAACTGTCCTAGCGAATTAATAATAGTCAAAGAGGGAGTCATGGGAGTCCTAGTTTCCAGATGGTCAGGCAGATGTATAGGTGACAACCTACTATGTGCAATTAGCATCTGAAGTGGAGGGCAGTCTTGTGAGACTGAACCCTAAACCAGTGGGATCTGACGCTATCTCCAGGTAAATTCCATCAGAATCGAATTGAATTATAGGATACCCAGTAGGTGTCCACTGGAGATTGGTGTTGTTAAATTAAGTTTAGCCTAGGCTGGGCGCAGTGACTCATGCCTGTAATCCCAACACTCTGGGAGGCTGGGGCCGGAGGATCACTTGAGACAAGGAGTTTGAGACCAGCCTGGCCAACATGGTGAAACCCCATCTCTACTAAAGATACAAAATTAGCCGGGCATGGTGGCACATTCCACCAGCTACTTGGGAGGCTGAGGCATGAGAATCACTTGAACCCTGGAGGTGTAGGTTGCAATCAGCCAAGATGGTGCCACTGCACTCCAGCCTGGTCAACAAAAGAGAAACTCTGTCTCAAAAAAAGGTTTAGCCTAAAGTTGTCTTTGCTGGGTGCAGTGGCTCACACCTGTAATCCCAGCACTTCGGGAGCTGAGGAGAAAGGATTGCTCAAGGCCAGGAGTTTATCTCTACTAAAAATTAAAAAAAACAAAATTAGCCAGGCATGGTGACATGTACCTGTAGTCCCAGCTACTTGGGAGCCTGAGGCGGGAGGATTGCTTGAGGCCAGGAAGTCGACCTAACTGAATGTGTAAGCAGACTGTAACTTTTTTTTTTTTTTTTTTTTTTTTTTTTTGAGACGGAGTTTCGCCCTTGTTACCCAGGCTGGAGTGCAATGGCGCGATCTCGGCTCACCGCAACCTCCGCCTCCTGGGCTCAGGCAATTCTCCTACCTCAGCCTCCTGAGTAGCTGGGATTACAGGCACGCGCCACCATGCCCAGCTAATTTTTTGCACTTTTAGTAGAGACGGGGTTTCACCATGTTGACCAGGATGGTCTCGATCTCTCGACCTCGTGATCCACCCGCCTCGGCCTCCCAAAGTGCTGGGATTACAGGCTTGAGCCACCGCGCCCGGCCAGACTGTAACTTTTATGCTACAGATTCTCAGTCAATCACGGGTGGCCAACTCTTCAAACCTTGTTTAAATGAGGCAAATGCTGAGCTGCAACCAATACGGCTGTTTCTGCCTCTGACCTCCATTTTCTATACGTCACTTTCCTTTTTCTGTTTCTAAATGTTATCCAACCATGTGGCACTCCCAGAGTCACTTTGAATCTATTCTGGTTCCTGCAGCTGCCTGGTCCTAGAATCATTTTTGCTCAGTTAAACTCTGTTAAACTTAATGTCTAAAGTTTTTCTTCTAATAGAGTGTGGAGGAAAACCCCTAAATATCTGGTTACAGAAGCGTTCTATGTAAGAGTAGAAATTTAAAAACTTTTCTTTCAGAGATCACCCTCCAATTTGTTCAGCTGAGTTCCTACAAGTCTTCCCCTAGATACCCTTGCTCCACTGTTTGGAATTACGTAAACCTGCCACAAGGCTGTCCTTCCTGGCTCCCAAGCCTGGAAACCCGCCAAACAAGAGAACCACTACCCACCTACTCTCAGCTCAGGCAAATGCCTTCCCTAACACCTCCCTAGTTTTTTGTTGTTCCTTGAACAACATTTCTTTTTTGAAAAATTTATTTTTTTTTTTAATTGAATTTTTTAAATTGAGACAGGGTCTCACTATGTTGCCCAGGCTGGTCGCAGACTCCTGGGCTCAAGTGATCATCCCACCACAGCCTCTCAAAGTGCTGTGATTATAGACATGAGACACCTCGCCCAGCATGAACAAAATTTCCTATTGCCAAGTTCTTTGCGCACTTACCTATGCTATGTTATCAGGACATATTTTAATTATTTGAGTGCCTATCTGTCCCTTTGCTAAACTGAGGAGATTGGGAGCAGTGTTGTTTCACTTATCCTGTCAGTACTTAGAACTAGCTAACTCAGATTTTTGGTCGAATAAACAAATGTACAAAACTGGCCATCATGTATAAAACTATGCCTTGAAAATTTTAAATATGTTATTTGTCATTCAAAGTATAGTGGTCCCTTTGTATCCAGGGGCTCCACATCTGCAGATTCAGCAAACCATGGATCAAAAATATTGGGGGAAAAAAGGGGATGGTTGTGTCTTCATTGAACATGTACAGACTTTTTTTTTCCTGTCATTATTCCTTGAATAATATAGTATAACAACTATTTACATAGCATTTACATTATATTAGGTATTATAAGTAATCTAGAAATTATTTAAAGCATACAGGAGGATGTGCATTAGGTTATATGCAAATATCATACCATTTTATAGAAGGGACTTAACTATCCATGGATTTTGGTGTCCCAGAGGGGGTCCAGGAACCAATCCCCCGTGAATACCAAGGGATGACTATGTATCTATTCCTTGCTAAAATATTAAATCCTTCAGATGCTTTTGCTCCCTCTTAGAGTCTGCATACTCCTCATGACTTGGCCCACAGGAAAAGAGCTCCAGCTAAAATATAGAAGGCTGGCCTCCCACTAGACAGCTGTGTCACCCCAACTATGTCATTTAACTTCATTGAACATCAGATTCCTCATCCGGAAAATGCAGATCATCAAGGCCCCTTACACTATAAGACAAACTCTATATACAAGGGGTTCACACTTTTTA
Organism: Saimiri boliviensis; assembly: GCF_048565385.1. Lineage (NCBI taxonomy): Eukaryota > Metazoa > Chordata > Mammalia > Primates > Cebidae > Saimiri > Saimiri boliviensis. The sequence goes on from NC_133450.1 coordinate 81,339,529, forward strand.
CCAAGTGGCACTTGAAGACTGTTGCCCTGTTTAAAAATAAAGGTGTAATAGTGGGAATAAGATATAAGAGAAAACACATCAAGTTTTATGATTTATTTAATTTCTGGAACAAACATAAACCAGATTAACCATAACTATACTTTATTAAATGTATAGGAAGTAAATATTCCTTATATGACAAAATGTTTCATCTGTTATAATTTCCAATAATCCTATCAATTATATTTCTAAACATTTCCCCCAAATTCTAAGCAAGGTATGTAAATTAGAAGTTAGCTTAAACCTGCATAACTATCTTATCAAGCTTTGAGTGAAAGAGATTGAAGAGTTCAGATGTGACCAAGATGTTGATGTTGTTTATGAGAATTCTCTGCTCCCTCTTAGAGCTACCTGCCCACATACCCCAAACATGGAGCAGCACTCCAAGTAGAATTATAAAGAAGATGATGTCTGTGTTAACATTATTATCACCCTAAATTTTGTGCATAAAGTGAATAAGCACAGCAGTATTAAAAAGTAAGCAAACAGAATCTGGAATTCATCCAATCCAAATGTGGCATCTTTGAACCTGAAAAGAAAATAAAAAAGTTAGGAAATTAATTTATTTTATTCAGATTGCAGATCTCAGCACCAAACTTGTCTAACCTCTACTGTGTAGATTACCTTTTTAAAAGAAGTAACTGCAGACAGTTCTCCAAACCCATTACAAAGAGTATATCTAGTTAATGTATCCCACTGGTGCTCCCAAAATCTTAGAAGATAAAATGCTGATATGGTGTTTCGGTCAATGATGGACTGTATGTCTGACAGTGGTCTCATACGATTACAATAGCATATTTTTAAGATACCTTTTCTATGTTTAGATAGACAAATACTTAACCATTGTATTACAACTGCCCATAGTATTCAGTACAGTAACAGGCTGTACAGGTTTGTAGCCTAGGAGCAAGAGGTTATACCATATAGCCTATGTGTGTTGTAGGCTACAACACCTAGGTTTGTGTAACCATTTCTCAGAACATGTTCCCATCATTAAGTAACACATGACTATATTAGAGTTCTGGTCCTGGCTCTACAATTTAGTAACAGTGTGACTGGGCAGATCATCCACCTTCCTGATGCTCTCCCAAATCAATACCCCGTTCTGGAATATAACAGGATATTTGAATGGGTTTTCAGCATCAAGATACCCTGGGCAGTAGAATTTCATGAAAAGCTGGATCTTATACCTCTGGACTCCAACTAAAGATGCAGAGAAGGAGTTCCTCCCTCTCTCTTGCTTCTAGATCTCCTTGTAGTCACATCTATCATAGTATCATTATATCAAGTTATAACAATCTGTTTCCTTTTATCTCCTCTAGTGGCCTGGGAGCCTCTAACAGGCAAACACAGTCCCCACACAGGAATGGGACATCTGCAGAACTGTGTAACTTCTCTCGTCTGTCTGAAGAATAAAACAGCTATTATACAAAGGAAGAGAGTGGTTCATTTTTGAAAGCCCTCTTCTCAGCAGAGATGTCCAATGTGGAAATGACAGAAGAAAGATGAAAGCCTTGCAGGTAATGTGGGTAACCACCTGCCTCTATCTTGCGATACCACACTGGCAGTTCCTTTGCCCTCCCTGTAGAGTCAGTAATGTGGCCACCACTGGGGCCATAAACCTTTTTCATGCCACTCCATAGGAGAAGGGAATGTGACCCTATAGGATTCCTCTTTGCCTGCTAAAATGCTACTCTGTCAATGTTCTCCACATAGTGAGGGTTATCATGTTTGGGCTGTCTATAAGTAGTTCCCAGTGAAACAAAAAACATTTAATTAAGGTCAAGAACTTACCTCCATGATGCTGGCTACATGTTTCGATCTATGAAAAAGACAGTGAAGAAAGAAAAAGGAAGATATTAAGTTTTACTTTTAAAATACCATGTACTATTTGTTTACATTGTGTTAAAACAAAACAAAAAACACCATGTACTAACAAATGTCTAAAACTATTAGAAATAAGGCTGGCAAAACAGGCTGCTGTTCCTATCCATGAATACAGTACCTTGTTTGGAGCTACCCAGCAGGAACAAGCCCTGCCTACTAGCCTCAGATACCAATCCAGCCAGAGAATACTGGAGGAGTCCAGGATTATAGGATCCTAGGATAGCAGGACTTACAAACAAAGGCCTACACCTTCCTGAGATGTTCGTTAGTGCTAAATATACCTAAAGCTGCCACGAAAGCTGAGGAAGTCAGTAGGTAAGAAGTGTTAGGAGTGCCTATGTATTCATGCGACTGCTGCTGCTCCCTGCTCAACTGCAGGGAAACTGCTGGTTCAGAGACCATGCTGTGCAGCAGTCTCTCAGCAGGTGTCACTAATCTGATCTTTAAGCACATTCCCTGACAATCCCAATATGCAGATTTTTTTTTTTATCAGATGGCATGGGACTCATTCAGGGCAGTATGGCCATAGATGAATTTTTTTATATCAAAGCAGCTTTATGACATGACTATTCATACACAACTTTCAACAGCCTACAAAAGAACGTAAGACTTACCCCACTTTACTGTCTTGGGTGTTGGGAAAGTCACATGGCTCACACGGCAGGCATACTCATCTTTTTCATTGGGGGTAAACTCGGTGTAGTACAAGAGATAGAAAGACCAGTCCTTGCTGAAAGACAAGTCTGAATGCTCCACGTTTTCAATTTTCTGTCCATTCTTCAGTAAGTCAACTTCAATGTCAGATGGATGAAACCCAGACACATAGCAATTCAGGTAATTTGGCTTTCCATTCTCTGCCGGATGACGTGAGTAAACCTGAATCTTTGGAGCATCTGAAAACATCAGGAAAAGACAAATGAATATTAATTACCAGGGTATTTCAATTGGGGATAACTTGGTCTCAAGCTAGATTAGGCACCACGTGTTTACATTTGATCATCGATTTATCTCCCAATTCCATTTCCACTCTGGCCAAATGAGCTTCCACCTTCCCAACAAGCCACCTCCATTTTGAGGAATAAATATGACTTGGTATCTTTCCCATGTAATTCCTCTATACATGCCTTTTTGTTTTTTTCTAGCAGATTTCTAGCAGTATCTTCTGTCATCAGAGATTGTGCTGCATTTTTAAAAGCCTTTTTCTGGAGGCTCTCAAGGACTTCTGATGGCTTCTCAGCACCCATAGCATTCCTTAACACATCCCTCAAGAGACTACATGATTTGGCCCCAAGCTACTTTTCAAAATTCATTTCTCAGTTCATAATAGCCCCATCAAATTACTCATGTTATTGTACTGATTCCATCCCTTCCGTTTGTTTCTTATGCTTACTCCTTTCTTTTTGGTTTCTGCTCCTGCCTTGATCTACACCCATCTGATTTTCTAAAATGTATTAAGTATCTAGTAAAGTGCCTGGCACATAGCAATTGCTCTGTAAGTGGCAGCTGTTATTATTGTTACCTCAGGTTCCTAAGTGGATCAACCCAAGGTATGTTCCTATTTACTTATTTTTATTTTTTGGGATGGAGTCTCATTTGCCTAGGCTGGAGTGCAGTGGTGAGAGCTCAGCCCACTGCAAATTCTGCCTCCCAGGTTCAAATGATTCTCCTGCCTCAGCCTCCCCGGTAGCTGGGACTACAGGCACATGCCACCACACTTCGCTAATTTTGTATTTTTAGTAGGGACAGGGATCATATTGGCCAGGCTGGTTTCGAACTCCTGAACTCAAATGATCCACCCTCCTTGGCCTCCCAAATTCCTGGGATTACGGGTGTGAGCTACCACACTCACCTAACCCAAGGTATGTTCTTAACAAACAACAAAAGTTCTTTATTTCCACTTAAGGTTTATATGCCAAACCCCTCTCTGATTTTGTACCTGATTTCATGAGCTAGAAAACAAAGAAACAAAGCCTAAATGCATACAAGAGTTGGCAGATACCTTAAATGGTTGATTTGGACCCAATAAAACACAATAGGGATAGGTGAGGACTATGGCAAATGGGACAGAGCATACTCTCCATTATGATCAAATGGAATAATGCATGTGACAGTGGGATTTGCATTTTAATTAGCATCCACAGGTGATTTCTGTAACTAGCCAGGTTGGGAATACATTGCCTAATGTTATAAAACCAGTGCTTCCAAAGTGAGAGGCATCACTAGACCAACCATGGAGAAGTGGGAAGAAAATATTACAAACTCTGTATTATTCATCGAAAATGAAGAGAAGTGTTAGTGCTACTAAATATACAGATTGGCACTAAATATGTGTATAAAATTCCTTTAAATATACATATATTCAGGGTACATGATCACTAAAAGGCAGCTACTCCTCCATGTCTGGGAGGTGGTAGAGAGGAGGAGGAGTACCAGGCCATCTAGACCAGATACTTCTAGAAACACCCTATCATCAAGGAAAGGCTACTAGCCCCATCAAGAAGTGGACTGGGGATCCTAATGAAGAGCTGATTTTTTTTCATAGCATTAAAAGCTAAGAGAGCTCTTTGCATTTGAGCTTCTAATAATAAGAACATAATAAATGCCACAGGAGTCAGAGCACAGATTCATCCTTCCTGGAATTCTCTGTGAGGGAAGGAGGCAAGATTTTGTGAGAGCATCACTGTAATCTTTTCTAAGACGAGGACAGTTATCAGACAGGCTGAGTTTCAATTTCGGCTCAACCAGTTACTGGCTTTGTGACTTTTGGAGAGTTAGTTAAGTTTCCAAAGCTTAACTGAAAAATTAGTTTATGCCCACAGTAAAACAAAACAAAACCCACACACAGGACAGAGGGGAAAATAAACCTTCAGGGGCAATCACCATTACATATTTCTCGTGGTATCTTCCAGAAATGGTCTATGTATGGCACGGATTACTTTGGAAAATTTCAAAATAAGATTTTCTTAAAAAACATCAGTGTTATTTCTTAAAACAACATCTAACATAACTAGCAAATCCAATAATGGTGATGACATCTACATTATTCTTTATTTTGTAAATAAATTGTATTCAAATTAAATGTAATTTTCTCATGATCAAAACATTTCTTTGATCATTTTTTTGCCAGGCAAAAGGTGAGAGAGCTTAGTGTATTGCCAGGTATTTAGAAAGTGCTCAAGATCTTTGGTGTCTTCAACAGTCTTGGTAACCATCTTGGATTATCTTTATTAATGGTTTTATAACTCCCCTGACTTTGACAAACCTTCACTTTTTCCTTTTTTTTTTTCGTTGTTGTTATTCTTGTTTTTGAGATGGAGTCCCAGGCTGGAGTGCAATGGCGCGATCTTGGCTCACTGCAACCTCCACCTTCTGGGTTCAAGCCATTCTCCTGCCTCAGCCTCCCGAGTGGCTGGGATTAGGCACCCGCCACCACGCCCGGCTAATTTTTGTATTTTTAGTAGAGACAAGGTTTCACTATGTTGGCCAGGCTGGTCTAGTACTCCTGACCTCAGGTGATTCTCCTGCCTCGGCCTCCCAAAGCGCTGGGATTACAGGCGTAAGCCACTGTGCCTGGGCTTCTTTTTCTTTTTTAAGAGACAGGGTCTAGCTCTGTTTCCCAGGCTGGAGTGCAGTGGCGCCAGGATAGCTGAAACCCCTGGGCTCCAGAGATCCTCCTGCCTCAGCCTCCTGAGCAGCTGGGACCCCCCCAGGCACGAGCCACCACACCCAGCTAATTTTTATTTTTATTTTTTGTAGAGACGAGGTTTCGACATGTTGACCAGGCTGGTCTCAAAACTATTGACTTCAAGCGATCCTCCCACCTCGGCCTCTTAAAGTGCTGGGATTACAGGCGTGAGCCGCTAAACCCAACCCCTTCACATTTTCAAAACTGAAAGTAAGAGACACAGTACAACTTGGAAAGAACCCGGCAAAGCGCCAAAGAGGAAGCCCTCTCTTAAGAAAAGACCACAGGGCCCACGGCCGCCCAGTTTCCTCTGGAAAATCTTACGCAGAAGGTAGGCGTGTTTCCGAAAAAAAACATACTGATTACAGCCAAAAGGCACTCGCACCCGCAAAAGGCCCTTGTCAGGCTTGATTTCAATCTTGATTGCTGCCATTTATCTCCTGTGTAATTTTCTTAAAACCTCAGTGCCTCAGTTTCCTCATCTGTAAGAGGCAGAAAATAACCATAGTAGTTATCTATGGCGGAAACTGCTTTGTAACACAGCCACCCATTCTACAAAGGTCGCGTGCTGTCTCCTCCCCACGGTGTGGCCCCACATGGACCCGGAGGTGCCAGGGCGGGCTAACTTAGCGGGCGCCCAGACGACGTCCACAGCTCTCCGGTCCGAGGAAAGCAGAGCCGCAGCGGACTGGCTGACCCGGGCGACGCCTCCCCCAGAACCCAGGCGCCTCTCCGCGCGTTCACAGCCCTCAGCTCCGCGCCTTTGGCACAAGCCTACCCGTCCCCACTCCAGCTACGCTCGCGTAGCCCGAGGCGAAAGAGCGGAAGAGAAACTTTCCCCCCACCTCGGCGCTCTGACGCCTATCAACGCACTAAACTTCGTCCCGGCCCTCCCGACCCCGCAGGCCAAAGGTCTCTCCTGCTCCCCGCCTAAAGGAGCAAGAAGCGCGCGTCCCGGGGGCGCACCGCCCCCCCGCCCCGCGACCCCCAGGCCACCCCACCGCTTCTCCGGAGACCGAGCCCTGAATTAGCCCCCCGGGGGGCCACGAAGGAAAACTTGGAGGTAACGAAACAAGAGAGCACAGAGAGGGTGGGGGCGGGAGCGGAAGGACCAGCGCCGGACGGGAGGAGAGACTTACGCTGGATAGCCTCCAGGCCAGACAGAGAGAGTAGCACGAGCAGTGCTGCCACCACGGAGCGAGCCATCTCGACCCAAGTGTAGTCCGCCTCAGTAATGCCCGCGCGACTCGACGCCGCTATTTATAGCATACGGAGTCGGGCACAGCCTATCAGGACAAGGCCCGCAGGGACAGCCAATCAGGACAAGGCCCGCGGGGACCGTCACCGGTCTCCAAGCCAGCGACGCCGTGCCAGGTTAGAGAAAGGGACTTCCCCGTTTTCAGTTTCCTTTTCTTAAAATCTCGTGATGTTTAGGAAGGCATGCGCCGGATTGGATGAGTTTGCCGTCTGTACATTGGCGATCTTTGATCTGGGGTGCGCACACCAGCTTGGGACACGAGGCACTCATTCTAGGACTTCAGGCTGGAGGCACCGTAAGCTGGCTTTGCAAACGGGCCTTAGAGATGCTAAGTGACTCGCTAACCGTGCCCCAGCCAGTTAAGGGCTGGGACCTTCACTTTTAATTCGCGGAAACTGAAACCCAGCAGATTTTCTTTGAATGCTACCTGGCAGAATGAGAATTTCGATTTATAACTACAGCCCGGGAATTCACTGAAGGGTTTCTTAATTCTCTGGGCAAGAAAAAATAGTCCCAGAAACATCCTGAGGGGAGCTCAGAGAAGGTTCTAGCGAACGAGGACCTTTCTTGCTTCTTGAATCCCTTCAGGAAAAAGTGTTTGGAAAGTTATTTGCCAAGAAGTTCCTCCCTGTGTCCTCGCAGTTTAGGTAATTTTCTTTGTTCTGTTGATTTGCAGGGAAAAAAACACCTGACCACTGATAGTAAAAGCAGCAACTGCTTAGGGCTTTGGAGCTTCCAGAAACCTTCAGGTACATCATTCTCTCAGTTTCCACCCTAGAACAGGGCCTGACACACAGTAGCTACTCAGTAAACTGGATGGATGGATGGATGGATGGATGGATTAGTGAATACATAAATAAACTGCAGGAGGAAATAATTACCCCAGTCATTTTATGGACAGGGGAAACAAAGGCTAAGAGACTAGAAATCAAACTCTAGCCTGATTCCATTGGCGTTCATGTTTTAGACACTGAAAGACAAAGGGCTCGGCGATTTTAGTGGGAATTTGCATTGCATCTGCTTTGGTCCCTGCCAAGGACGTTAAACATGACAGGCAGACCCATTAGGAAAACCTACGGGCTCTAAGGAGACCATAAATAAAGTGCTGCCTTTTCGTGGTGGCTGAGTCCAAAGGTCTTTTCTGAGAGGAACAGTGAGAAGAGGAAGTGGACCATGGGGATGGGGAGCCGCAGAGACCTTGGAAATTACCATGGTTTTCAGTTGAAAGGATTTGCCTAGCTTCCCCAAGGAGCACAATAAATACCTTCTGGGTTTCTTTTACATATTTTTAGGCTTTTGATAATCCTTATTGTGGAGGCCATGCCTAAACTAAGAAAGTAGAATGCTATCCATGAACCTAATTAAATGAGATAATGCACAGAGAGAGTCTCCCGAAATGCCTGGCACATAGTAAGTATTCTATAGTGTTTAATAAGTTCCATAATTACTAATATTATTTACCTAGTTTTTCTACCAGCCCTTTCAATAACTAAAATATAAGAATAATTGTTGGACTGGGTTCGGTGGCTCACGCCTATAATCCCAGCACTTTGGGAGGCCAAGGCGGGTGGATTACAAGGTCATGAGTTCAAGACCAGCTTGGCCAAGATGGTGAAACCCTGTCTCTAAAAAAAAATTTTTTTTTAAAGAATAATTGTTATGCATAAATGTATGAGTTAAGACACACTCTTGCTCCCTCTCTTCTCCCCCTTTTATTTATTTTTTATTTATTTAATAATTTATTTGTTTTTTTTTTTTTTTGAGATGGAGTTTCGCTCTTGTTACCCAGGCTGGAGTGCAATGGCGCGATCTCGGCTCACCGCAACCTCTGCCTCCTGGGTTCAGGCAATTCTCCTGCCTCAGCCTCCTGAGTAGCTGGGATGACAGGCACTTGCCACCATGCCCAGCTAATTTTTTTTGCATTTTTAGTAGAGACGGGGTTTCACCATGTTGACCAGGATGGTCTCGATCTCTTGACCTCGTGATCCACCCGCCTCGGCCTCCCAAAGTGCTGGGATTACAGGCTTGAGCCACCATGCCCGGCTCTCCCCCTTTTAAAAACTCATTTAGGGCACTAAGGGCCTGAAATGTTAGTGTTGAGTTGTACTAGAAAGGAGCCTTAGAAGTTTAGCAAGAGACAGGGCTATTTTTGCCTCTAATTTCTTGTTTACTACATCACAGAAAATACTGTAATTTTTTTTTTTTAACAGAGCCTCACTTTATCACCCAGGCTGGAGTCCAGTAGCATGATCTTGGCTCACTGCAACCTCTGCCTCCCAGGTTCAAGAGATTCTCCTGCCTCAGTCTCCCAAGTAGCTGGGACTACAGGTGCGCACCACCACACCCGCCTAATTTTTTTTTTTTTTTTTTTTTTTTTTTTAGTAGAGATGGGGTTTCACCATGTTAGCCAGGATGGTCTTGATCTCCTGACCAATGTGCTGGAATTACAGGTGTGAGCCACCACACCTGGCCAAAAAATACTATGTTTAAAATCCATTACAGATAGATTCTGACTTACTCACTTGGAAAACCAATTTTAAAAGCAATTAAAAACAGTAAAGGAGAAAAGTCTATTTTTCAGTTTTCTGTATTGGGGAACACCTGTATTTTTCTTGGATTTACCATTTATGTCAGATTTTGAAAAGTGAGGGTGAAAATGATATATACAACCATTTGTTTAAAAACAAGAGCACTGTTTACCTAGGAGGATAAATTTTGGAAGTCTACAAACGTGAAAATTTCCTTTTTTTTATTTTTTAATTTTTTGTGGAGACAGAGTCTTGCTGTGTTGCCTAGGCTGGTCTCAAACTCCTGGCCTCAAGTGATCCTCCTTACTCAGCCTCCCAAAGTGTTGGAATCACAGGCATGTGTTACCATGCCCAGCCACAAATATGACAGTTTAATAGCTTTATCTCCCAATAGTGCAATTAACAGATTAACAGGGGCCTTTTTTCCCCTATATAACCTTAAAATTTTTTTGCCATGGACACTTATTCAAAATAGTAAATGTTGGCAAGAATTTAGAAGAACTGCACTTTGGGAGGCCGAGGCGGGCGGATCACTTGAGATCAGGAGTTTGAGACCAGCCTGGCCAACATGGTGAAACCCTGTCTCTATTAAAAATACAAAAATTAGCTGGGCATGGTGGTGGGCATCTGTAATCCCAGCTACTCAGATGGCTGAGGCAGGAGAATCACTTGTACCTGGGAGGCAGAGGTTACAGTGAGCTGAAATTGCGCCATTGCACCCCAACCTGGGTGACAGAGCAAGACTCTGTCTCAAAAAAAAATAAAAAAATAAAAAATTTTAAAAAAAGGAAAACACTTCAACAGCTTTTTATAGAGTTAAACATATACTGACCATAAGATCCAGCCACTCCACTAAGAGAAAATGAAAGCATGTGTCTATACAAAGACTTGGACACTAATGTTTATCGCAGCTTTATTTGTGATAGCTGAAAACTAGAAACAATCCAAACATCCAAACATACATCAACAGGTAAATGAATAAACCTATTGGAGTATATATCCATACAATGAAATACCATCATCAACAAACAAGGAATAAACTGTTGATACATGTAACATGGTAAATAAAAGAAGCTGGACAGAAAAGAGCATATACTATATGATTCCATTTATATAAAACTCCAGAAAGGGCAAACAAATCTGTATGATAGAAGTAGATGAGTGGTTTCTAGAGGGCAAGGGGATCATCTAAACATGAGGAAACTTTAGGGTTGATGGATAGGTTCATTATCTAGAGTTTGATGATTTCTCAGGTATATTTTAGAACTCATTGTATACTTTAAGTGTAATGTATGTCGCTTATAAATATTTAAAAGGCCATAGCCAGGGGAAGGTGGAACAAGATGACCGAATAGAAGCCTCCACTAATCTTGCTCCCTGCAGGAACACCAAATTGAATAACTATCCACACCCACAAAAGCACCTTCATAAGAACCAATCAGGTGAGCGATCACAGTACCGGTTTTAACTTTGTATCACTGCAAGAGGCATTGAAAGGGTAAGACAGTCTTGAATTGCCAAATGCTATCTCTCCCCCATCTCCTGCAGCAGCCGCGGCAAAGAGAGAATTTGTGCTTCTGGGACAGGAAGAGTGATTGTCAGACTTTGCATTGGAACTCAGTGCTGCCCAGTCACAGCACAAAGCTGCACTGACAAGAACTCATCCATGGAGGGGTCATTTAGACCAGGTAGAGGCAAATCATCCACCCCAGCAGTGGGAACCTGAGTTCCAGTAAGCCTCACCACCATGGGCTGAAGTGCTTTGAGGTTCTACATGAACTTGAAAGTCAGTGTAGACCACACGGATGGCAATTACTGGGCAAGTTTTTGTGCTATGCTGGGCCCAGAGCCAGTGGATGTGGGGAGAACACAACCTAGTGAGACACTAGCTGGGATGGCCAAGGGATTGCTTGCACCACCCCTCTCCCAGCCCGAGGCAGAGCAGCTCAAAGCTCAAGGAGAGACTCCTTTCCCGTGTTTGAGAAGAGGAGAGGGAAGAATAAAGATGACTTTGTCTTCCATCTTGGATACCAGCTCAGCTGCAGTAGGATAGGGTACTGGGCAGAATCCTGAGGCCCACATTCCAGGCCATAGCTCCAAGCTGACATTTCTAGCCACACCCTGGGCCAGAAGGGAACTTGCTGCCTTGAAGGGAAGGACCAGTCTTGGCAGGATTCCTCACCAGCTGACTGAAGAGACCTTTGGCCCTGAATAATAAGAAGTAACCAGGGAGTACTCATCATGGGCTTTGGGTGAGACTAAAAAACATGCTGGCTTCAGGTATGACCCAGCACATTCCAGCTGTGGTGGCTATGGGGAGAAATTTCTTCTGCTTGAGAAAAAGAGAGGGAAGAGTTAAGGGGACTTGGCTTCTGTGGGGTTAGAATACTAAGTGGGCTCTTAGGGTCTCTGATTCCAGGGCTTTGGCTCTTGGATAGCATTCCTGGACTTGCTCTGGGCCAGAGAGGAGCCCACTTCCCTGAAGAGTAAGTCCCAGGCTGGGCAGCATTCACCACGAGCTTACTGAAGAGCCCATGGGCCTTGAGTATACGTCAGCAGTAGGCAGACGGTACTCACCACAGGCCTGGGGTAGAAGTGGCCATGGGAAGAAACTCCTCAAGTTGTGGAAAGGGGAGGGAAAAGTGGGAAGGACTTTGTCTTGTGGTTTGGGTGGAAGTTCAGCTGAAGTGCAATAGGGTACCAGGTAGATTCCTAAGGTTTCTCACTCCAGGCCCTGGCTCCTGGAAGGCATCTCTGGACTCACCCCAGGCTGAGAGGAACTTGTCACCCTGAAAAGAAGGACATAAGCTTGGCTGGCTTTGTGACCTGCTGATTTTAGAGATAGAGCTTTGAGTGAACATAGGTGGTAGCCAGGCAGTGGTTGCCACAGGCTTTGGGCAAGACCCAGTACTATGCTGGCTTCACATCTAACCCAGCACTAGTCCCAGTGGTGGTAGTCACAGGGGTGTTTGTGTCACTTCTCCCCCAACTCCAGGCAGCTGATCACAAAGAGACAGACTCTGGGAGAAAATAAGGGAAGACAATAAGAATCTCTGCCTGGTAATCCGGAGAGTTCTTCTAGATCTTATCCAAGATCACCAAGGCAGTGCCTCTATGAGTAATCAGTGTTGTCAGCAGTTTAAAATAATACGTTGTAAGATATTATTTAAAAACTTCATGTTAACCTTAAATCAAAAAACATACAACAGATTGTGAAAGAGTAGAGCATTTCTGGGCTTGGTGTGCCCTCTAATGCAGATACAGCTGGAGTGACCAAAACTTGTTTCACAATACCCAAGTTCCTTTGAATTCCTGGAAAGCCTTCCCAAGAAGGACAGATACAAACAGTCCAGACTGCAAAGACTGTATTATTTAACTCAGGGCCAGGCATGGTGGCTCGTGCCTGTAATCTCAACACTTTGGGAGGCCAAGGCAACTGGATTGCCTTAGTGCAGGAGACCAGCCTAGGCAACACCGTGAAACCCCATCTCTACTAAAATATGGAAAATTAGCTGGGCATGACGGCATGCGACTATAGTCCCAGCTACTGAGGAGGCTCCGACAGGAGAATTGCCTGAACCCAGGAGGCAGAGGTTGCAGTGAGCCAAGATCACACCACTGCACTCTAGCCTGGGAGACAGAGGGAGAGTCTGCCTTAAAAAAAAAAAAAAAAAAAAATTTAAGTCAGACACTGATAAACATCCACAAGTATTAGGGCCAGCCAGGAAAACATGGCCTCATGAAACAAACTAAATAAGGCACCAGAGGCCAATCCCAGAGAAACAGAGATAATGTGACCTTTAAGACAGAGAATTCAAAATAGCTGTTTTGGCCAGGCACAGTGGCTCATGCCTGTAATCCCAACACTTTGGGAGGCCAAGACAGTGAATCACTTGAACTCAGGAGTTCAAGACCAGCCTGGCCAACATGGCGAAACCCTATGTCTACTAAAAATACAAAAATTATCTGGGCGTGGTGGCACGCATCTGTAATCCCAGCTACTTGGGAGGCTGAGGCAAGACATTTGCTTAAACTTGAGAGTTGGAGGTTGCAATGAGCCAAGATCATGCCACTGCACTCTAGCCTGGGCAACAGAGTGAGACTGTGTCTCAAAAAAAAAAAAAAAGCTGTTTTGAGAAAATGCAAAGAAATTAAAGCAACACAGAGAAAGAATTCAGAATCCTATCAGATAAATTTAACAAAGAGATTGAAATAACTAAAAAGAATCAAGCAAAAATTATGGAGTTGAAAAATGCAATTGACATACTCAAGGATACTTCAGAGTCTCTTACCAGTAGAACTGATCAAGTGAAAGAAACAATTAGTGAGCTCGAAGACAGGCTATTTCAAAATACAATCAGAAGAGAAAAGAAGAAAGAATGAAGCATGTCTACAAGATCTAGAAAATAGCCTCAAAAGGGCAAAGCTGAGAGTTATTGGCCACAGCCAGGTGCGGTAGGTTATGCACATCTGTAATCTTAGCACTTTGGGAGGCTGAAGAGGGCAGAGCACAAGGTCAGGAGTTTGAGACCAGCCTGGCCAACATGGTGAAGCCCGATCTCTACTAAAGTACAAAAATTAGCCAGGTGTGGTGGTGAGTGCCTGTAATCCCAGCTACTCAGCTGTCTTGAGGCAGGAGAATTGCTTGAACCTGGGAGATGGAGGTTTCAGTGAGCTGAAATCATGCCACTGCACTACAACCTGGGCAACAGAGTGAGAAAAAAAAAAGTTATTGGCCTTAAAGAGGAGGTAGAGAAAGAGAGGAGTAGAAAATTCATTAAAAGGGATTGTAACAAACAGCTTTCCAAACCTAGAGAAACATATCAATATTCAAGTACATGAAGGTTATAGAACACCAAACAAATTCAACCCAAAGAAGACTGTCTCAAGACATTTAATAATCAAACTCCCAAGGTCAAGGATACAGAAAAGATCCTAAATACAGCAACAGAAAATAAATAACATACCATGGAGCTCCAATATGTCTGACAGCAGACTTTTCAGTGGAAGCCTTACAGGCCATGGGAGACTGGCATGGCATATTTAAAGTGCTGAAGGAAAAAAACATTTTATCCTAGAATAGTGTATCTGGTGAAAATATCCTTGAAATGTAAAGGAGAAATAAAGGCTTTTCTTTTTCCTTTTTTTTGAGACGGAGTTTCGCTCTTGTTACCCAGGCTGGAGTGCAATGGCGCGATCTCGGCTCACCGCAACCTCCGCCCCCTGGGTTCAGACAATTCTCCTGCCTCAGCCTTCTGAGTAGCTGAGATTAACACACACAAGGAGTTTAGGGGCAGAGCTTTAACAGGCAAAAAAAAAAAAAAAAAAAAAGAGAGAGAGAGAGAAAGGAAAACAGCTCTCTCTTCAGTGAGAGAGAGGGGACTTCCGAGAGGAAAAAGCTGTGACTGTCTTTATTTCATTATTTCTTAGCATCATTGCTATTACTGTTTTTGTTTTGTTTTGTTTTGTTTTTTTGAGATGGAGTTTCGCTCTTGTTACCCAGGCTGGAGTGCAATGGTGCAATCTCGGCTCACCACAACCTCCACCTCCTGGGTTCAGGCAATTCTCCTGTCTCAGCCTCCTGAGTAGCTGGGATTACAGGCACGCACCACCATGCCCAGCTAACTTTTTGTATTTTTAGTAGAGACGGGGTTTCACCATATTGACCAGGATGGTCTCGATCTGTTGACCTCGTGATCCACCCACCTCGGCCTCCCAAAGTGCTGGGATTACAGGCTTGAGCCACCGCGCCCGGCCCGCTATTACTGTTTTAACTGTGGATCAACTTGCCACAAATGAGTTTGCTAAAAGACAATTTATTATATGTCAAATTAGCCAAAAATCTATTTATCTAATGACCAATGACAGCAAAACCTGAGGTGGGACTGCCCCTCTGCTCATCCAACACCCTGCAATTGTGAGTGGGTGAGGTGGTTCCACTATCTAACCCCAGGAGTCAGGCCATGACAGGCAGGAGGTGGCTCAGTGAGCACATAACTCAGAGTTTAGTAGGGGAAGGGAAGGTTCCACAAAATTAGGATTATTTTATATACAGAGAGAGAGAGAATTTGCTTATTTTAATTTAATAAAATATTTATATTTTCCATGTCATTTGATACAGAACTGGCTTCTAATTATTGTTTTTAGGTCGGGTACAGTGGATCATGCCTGTAATCCCAGCACCTTGGGAGGCCAAGGCTGGCAGATTACCTGAAGTCAGGTGTTCAAGACCAGCCTGGCCAACATGGTAAAAGCCCATCTCTACTAAAAGTACAAAATAAATTAGCCAGGCGTGGTGGCATATCCTTGTAATCCCAGCTATTTGGGAAGCTGAGGCAGGAGAATCACTTGAACCCTGGAGCCAGAGGTTGAAGTGAGCTGAGATTGCATCATTGCACTCCAGCCTGGGTGACAGAGCAAGACTCTGTCTAAAAAAAAAAAACAAACAAACAATTTTTGGACTTTTCTCTGTATTATGTCTTGTGTTAGGCAGAATAATGCCCCAGAACCTGCAGAAACATTACATGGTATAGGGGATTTGGCAGAGTAGTTAAGGTTAAAGACCTTTTAACAAGGAGATTATCAAGGATTATTTGGGTAGGCCCAGTATAATTACATAGGCCCTTTAAAGCAGAGAACGTTTCCTGACTGTGGTCAGAGGCAGACGTGACTGCAGAAGAATGGTCAGAGATGCAACAAGCTGGCTTTGACAATGAAGGAACTGGCCATGAATCAAGGGATGCAGGCGGCCTCTAGAAGGTAGAAAAGCCAAGGACATGGGCTCTCCCATAGAGTCTCCAGAAGGGAATGCTGCTCTGCTGCTGCCTTGGTTTTTAGCCCTATGAGATTTGTGTTGGACTTGTGGGCTACAGAAATACAAAATGATAAACTGTTTTCTTAAGCCACCAAGTTTTTTTTTTTTTTTTTTTTTTTTTTTTTTTTTTTTTTTTTTTTTTTTTACAGCAGCAATAGAAAATTAGTTCATTCCCTTTTCCCAGAATCCTAGACATCTTGGCCTTGGCTTCCAGGAGCTTAGTTCAGTATAAATACTTGCCTATTCAAAGTCAAGTCAAGTCAACCTCTTGGTTAACTAGTCTCTGACCACACAGAGCGTTCTGAGCACACTTACGTTGGAGGCAGGTTACCATCAGCTCCACAGCTGGGGAAGATAGAAGTTTTGCTGAAGCCTGGCTTGGTCAGGAGCCCTGGTCTTCCCCACCTATCACTGCCACCAACTGAGCTGAGTTAGCCCCAGTGATGTGGGCCCAGCACATGACATGAGAATCACAGGCCTAACCCTGCCAGTGCTGCCGTTTCTGCACCATTTCTCAGATGCCACACTCCAAATGAGTCAGACCACTCCTGCTCTACCTGCTGTTGCCAGTCTTGAAGAGGGATAAGAGTAACAGGAGGGGTCTCCAGCCCCCAAAACAAAGATGTTGTAAAGTTTTGGTTTTCTTCTTCTTAGCTGGGCCTAAATGCCTTACAACCTGACCCCAACCTGCCCATCTGATCTCTGTGCTCACCACAGTCATTCAATAATTCTTTTTTTTTTTTTTTTGAGACGGAGTTTCGCTCTTGTTACCCAGGCTGGAGTGCAATGGCACAATCTTGGCTCACTGCAACCTCCGCCTCCTGGGTTCAGGCAATTCTCCTGTCTCAGCCTCCTGAGTAGCTGGGATTACAGGCACATGCCACCATGCCCAGCTAATGTTTTGTATTTTTAGTAGAGACGGGGTTTCACCATGTTGACCAGGATGGTCTCGATCTCTCGACCTTGTGATCCACCCGCCTCGGCCTCCCAAAGTGCTGGGATTACAGGCTTGAGCCACCGCGCCCGGCCTCAAGAATTCTTTACTGGGTGCCTGCAAGCTCCTCGGCACTGGGGAAAGTTTCTTTTCTGGTGAGCTCATAGGCTCTGGCTATAGGCTATAAATAGATTATGATACCAGGTAATTAGCCCTATCTGCAGGAAGAACCTGCAGAAGACCTTAGTATCAAGGAAAAGAATGTGAACTTTATCCTTTAGACTGTGATGCAGGTGCCAACAGAGCTGGCTTTTTTGTATTTTGGGTTTTTTTCCCTTGTTGTTTGTCTTTGGGGTATTTTTTGTTTGCTATTTTACAAACCTTATCCACATAACTTTATTTTTTCTAATTATAAAATTAATGGCCATTACGAAAACTCCAGACAATATAGGTAAGGATAAAGATAAACATTTAAATTGCCTGTTATTCTATCAACCAAAAATAACCACTGCTAAACATTGTTTATTCTTTGTCTATTCATATACAGATATAAATGTGAATATATATGGTTACAAAGATGCAATCATTGTGCATAGATTTCTCTGCAAACTGCTTTTTATTTAACCGTTTATCATGGACAGCATATCTATTTCTAGAATAATAGAGATCTATATTGTTTTTTCATGTGTTTACATTTCATTATGTAAACATGCCATACATTTTTTAAATAATTTTACTGGTAATTTTTGTTTTTCAAATTTTAAGGAAACAGATCAATGTTCTGTGTTATGTAAACTAGTTGACAACATTAAAAGTGTGAATTTTTTTTATTATACCTTAAGTTCCAGGGTACATGTGCTGATCTTGCAGGATTTTTACATAGGTATACACACGCTATGGTGGTTTGCTGCCTCCATCCCCCCGTCGCCTACATTAGGTATTTCTCCTGTTATGCCTCCCCTAGCCCCCCACCCCTAACAGACCCCAATGTGTGATGTTCTCCTCCCTTTGTCCATGTGTTCTCATTTTTCAACACCCACTTGTGAGTGAGAACATGTGGTGTTTGATTTTCTGTTCTTGTGTCAGCTTGCTGAGAGTGATGGTTTCCAGATTCATCCACGTCCCTGCAAAGGACACAAACTTATCCTTTTTTATGGCTGCATAGTATTCCATGGTGTATATGTGCCACGTTTTCTTTATCCAATCTATCCTTGATGGACATTTGGGTTGGTTCCAAGTCTTTGCTATTGTAAACAGTGCTGCAATGAACATACGTGTACATGTGTCTTTATGATAGAACAATTTATAAAAACCTAATCCTGTATTGAGGATGTTTGCAGTTTTGTCCTATTATAATTCAGCCTATAAACTGTAAAACTGCCTCCAGAGTGTCTGTACCAGGTTACCCTCCCACTATAAAATAAGGAGGTACTCATCTCCCCGCACTCTTCCCCTAGCTGGTTCTTATCATCAATTGTATCTCCTTGTTTTATTTTGTATCTTATTTATTTATCTATTTACTTGAGACAGGGTCTCACTATGTTGTCTAGGCTGGCCTTGCCTTAGCCTCCTGAGTAGATGAGACTACGGGCACATACCACTGTGCCCAGCTTTATTTTATATTATTATTATTATTATTATTATTATTATTATTATTATTTTGAGAGAGTCTCACTCTGTGGCTCTGGCTGGACTGCAGTAGTGCCATAATCTCAGCTCACTGCAACCTCCACCTCCCAGCTTCAAGCAATTCTCATGCCTCAGCCTCCCAAGTAGCTGGGATTATAGGAACATGCCACTACACCCAGTTAATTTTTGTACTTTTAGTAGAGACGGGGCTTTGCTATTTTGGCCAGTCTGGTCTCAAACTCCTAACTTCAAGTGATCTGCCCACCTTGGCCTCCCAAAGTACTGGGATTACAGTCGAGAGCCGCCATGCCTGGCCACAATCTGTTTTAAAAGTTTCTTCTACCCAGAAGTTTCTCCTTATGTGTGGCAGTTATAGATTAACCAAAGAAAGTCTTTATATGTGAAGTTCTAAATAATTGGAGAATTACCTGATTATAGATTCAACGTAGTTTTGGTAGACAAAGTCTCAACTTTTCTCTGTCTGTATATGCACCTTTCCTATAATGTAAATAGAGGCATAGTTTTGAGAAACAACAACATTTTTGAGTTTTTTTATAACCAAATATATTTTAACATAAAATATCAGTTTAAAAAAATAGTAGTTTTTTTAACTGATACACTTAGCCTGTATTCTCCAAAGCTCATATTTTTATAATTAATTAAAAATACAAGGCCGGGCGCGGTGGCTCAAGCCTGTAATCCCAGCACTTTGGGAGGCCGAGGCGGGTGGATCACGAGGTCAAGAGATCGAGACCATCCTGGTCAACATGGTGAAACCCCGTCTCTACTAAAAATACAAAAAGTTAGCTGGGCATGGTGGTGCGTGCCTGTAATCCCAGCTACTCAGGAGGCTGAGGCAGAAGAATTGCCTGAACCCAGGAGGCGGAGGTTGCGGTGAGCTGAGATCGCGCCATTGCACTCCAGCCTGGGTAACAAGAGCGAAACTCCGTCTCAAAAAAAAAAAAAAAAAAAAAAAAAAATACAAACTTAAATTATAATTGAAATTGAGACAGTTTTTCTATTTGAAAAAGTAAAAAGCATGGTCAAAGATTTCTCAGTCTCTATAAGGACACAGACATTCTGTGTTAACAGACATTTGCACTTAACTAAAGTATAGGATTTTTAAAGTAAATGTCAGAGAAAATAGCAAATGTATTTTTATGTTATCTGTCAACAACATTATGCTAATTTTGACATGGCGACCGATTGTATAATATGTGATAACAAGTAATTGTGAAGGTTCTGTTGCTAAAAAGATCTGAGCTTAACATAAATATCTCTTTTCTGAGCTCTTAACATCTTCAAAAAGAACAAAAAGAATTTTTACCTTAAAGATTGTTTAAATGACTTTCAGAGGTAAATTTAAGATTACTAGAGAAAAATAAAGGTGTGGTGGCTCAGGACTGTATTCCTGGCACTTTGGGAGGTCAAGATGGGAGGATCACTTGAGCTCAGGAGTTCAAGAGCAGCCTGGACAACATAATGAGACTCTGTCTCTACAAAAAAAAAAAAAAAAGAAGAAGAAAAAACCAGCCAGGCATGGTGGTGTATGCCTGTAGTCCCAGCTACTTGGGAAGCTAAGGTGGGAGAATCACTGGAGCCCAGGAGGTGGAGGCTGCCACTGCTATGACTGTGCTATTGCCCTCCAGCCTTGGCAACACAGAGAGACCCAGTCTCAAAAAAAAAAAAAGAAGTTATTTTGACTTTGCTTATGGTTTTATATTTGCCATCAGAAATATTAAATTTTTTTGTAGACAAATTTGTCAGCCACCCCTCATGGCCTATGGTTTTGGAGTGATAGTTAGAAGGTGCCTCCTTACATTTAAAAAACATTTACAGTTGGCCACGCCTGAGTCCTGTCCTCTCGCTCTCCTCCCCAGACAGTATGAACTTCACCACTTGCTCCACCTTCTCCACCAACTACTGATCCCTGGGCTCCATCCAGGTGCCCAGCTATGGTGTCTGGCCAGTCAGCAGTGCGGCCAGTGTCTATGCAGGCACCGGGGGCTCTGCTTCCTGGATCTCTGTGTCCTGCTCCATCAGCTTCTGGGGCAGCATGGGACCCGGGGGCCTGGCTGCAGAGATGGCCGGGGGTCTGGCAGGAATGGAAGGCATCCAGAATGAAAAAGAGGAGTCTGGCAGGAATGGGAGGCATCCAGAATGAGAAGGAGACCATGCAAAGTGTGACTGCCCACCTGGCTTCCTACCTGGACAGAGTGAGGAGCATGGAGACCAAGAACTGGAAGCTGGGGAGCAAAATCCGGGAGCACCTGGAGAAGAAGGGACCCCAGGTCAGAGACTGGAGCCATTACTTTAAGACCATCAAGGACCTGAGGGCTTAGATCTTCACAAATACTGTGGACAATGCCCACATCTTTCTGCAGAATAACAATGCTGGTCTTGCTGCTGATGACTTTAAAGTCAAGTATGAGACAGAGCTGGCCATGCGCCAGTCTGTGGAAAGTGACAACCATGGGCTCCACAAGGTCATTGATGACACCAATGTCACTTGGCTGCAGCTGGAGACAGAGATCAAGGCTCTCAAGGAGGAGGTGCTCTTCATGAAGAACCACAAAGAGGAAGTAAAAGGCCTACAAGCCAGATTGCCAGCTCTGGGTTGACCATGGAGGTAGATGCCCCCAAATCTCAGGACCTCACCAAGATCATGGCAGACATCCAGGCCCAATATGATGAGCTGGCTCGGAAGAACCGAGATGAGCTGGACAAGTACTGGTCTCAGCAGATTGAGGAGAGCACCACAGTGGTCACCATGCAGTTTGCTGAAGTTGGAGCTGCTGAGATGACACTCACGGAGCTGTGACATACAGTCCAGTCCTTGGAGATCGACCTGGACTCCATGACAAATCTGAAGGCCAGCTTGGAGAACAGCCCGAGGGAGGTAGAGGCCCGCTATGTCCTGCAGATGGAGCAGCTCACTGGAATCCTGCCGCATGTGGAGTCAGAGCTGGCACAGACCCGGGCAGAGGGACAGCATGAGGCCCAGGAGTATGAGGCCCTACTGAACATCAAGGTCAAGCTGGAGGCTGCGATCGCCATCTAATGCTGCCTGCTGGGAGATAGCGAGGACTTCAATCTTGGTGTTGCCCTGGACAGCAGCAAATCCATGCAAACCATCCAAAAGACCAGCACCAAACAGACAGTAGACGGCAAACAGGTGTCTGAAACCAACGACATCAAAGTTCTGAGACATTAAACCGGCAGAAGCAGGGTACTCTTTGAGGAGCAGGAGGCCAATAAAAAGTTCAGAGGTCAAAATAAAATTCACATATTTTCTTTTAGTATTTTTGAAACTTTTTTTTTTATTATACTTTAAGTTCTGGGATACATGTGCAGAACATGCAGGTTGGTTACATAGGTACACACAGGCCATAGTAGTTTGCTACACCCATCAACTCATCATCTACATTAGGTATTTCTTCTAATGCTACCCCTCCCTGAGTCCCCAACCCCCACAACAGGTCCTGGTATGTGATGTTCCCCTCCCTGTGTCCATGCATTCTCATTGTTGAACACCCACTTATGAGTGAGAACATGCAGTGTTTGGTTTTCTGATCCTGTGTCAGTTTACTGAGAATGATGGTTTCCAGCTTCATCCATGTCCCTGCAAAGGACAGGAACTCATCCTTTTTATGGCTGCATAGTACTCCATGGTGTATATGTGCCACATTTTCTTTATCCAGTCTATCATTGATGGGAATTTGGGTTGGTCCCAAGTCTTTGCTGTTGTGAACACTGCTGGAATAAACATACATGTGCATGTTTCTTTGTAGTAGAATGATTTATAATCTTTTGGGTGTATACCTAGCAATGGAATTACTGGGTCAAATGGTATTTCTCGTTTTAGATCCTTGAGGAATTGCCACACTATCTTCCACAATGATGGAATGATCTAATTTACACTCCCACCAACAGTGTAAAAATGTACTTATTTCTCCACATCCTCTCCAGCATCTATTGTTTCCTGACTTTTTAATGATCACCATTCTAACAGGTATGAGATGGTATCTCATTGTGATTTTGATTTGCATTTCTCTAATGACCAGTGATGATGAGCTTTTTTAAAATATGTTTATGGGCTGCATAAATGTCTTCTTCTGAGAAGTCTCTGTTTATATCCTTTGCCCACTTTTTGATGGAGTTGTTTGTTTTTTTCTTGCATATTTGTTTAAGTTCCTTGTAGATTCTGGATATTAGCCCCTTGTCAAATGGATAGATTACAAAATTTTTCTCCCATTCTGTAAGTTGCCTGTTCACTCTGATGATAATTTCTTTTGCTGTACAGAAGCTCTTTGGTTTAATTAGATTTCATTTATTAATTTTGGCTTTTATTGCCTTTGCTTTTGGTGTTTTAGTCATGAAGTCTTTGCCCATGCCTATGTCCTGAATGATATTGCCTAGGTTTTCTTCTAGGGTTTTTAATGGAGTTAGGTCTTATGTTTAAGTTTTTAATCCATTTTGAGTTAATTTTTGTATAAGGTGTAAGGAAGGAGTCCAGCTTCAGTTTTCTGCATATGGCTAGCCAGTTTTCCCAACACCATTTATTAAATAGGGAATCCTTTCCCCATTGCTTGTTTTTGTCAGGTTTGTCAAAGATCAGATGGTTGTAGATGTGTGGCATTATTTCTAAGGCCTTTTTTCTGTTCAATTGGTCTATATATCTGCTTAGGTAACAGTACAATGCTATTTTGGTTACTGTAGCCTTGTAGTATAGTTTGAAGTGAGGTAACATGATGCCTCCAGCTTTGTTCTTTTTGCTTAGGATTGTCTTGGCTATACAGGCTCTTTTTTGGTTCCATATGAAATTTAAAGTCTTTTTTTAAATTCTGTGAAGAAAGTCAATGATAGGTTGATGGGGATAGCATTGAATCTATAAATTACTTTGGGCAGTATGGCCATTTTCACCATATTGATTCTTTGTATCCATGAGCATGGAATGTTTCTTCATTTGTTTGTGTCCTCTCTTATTTTCTTGAGCAGTGGTTTATAGTTCTCCTTGAAGAGGTCCTTCACATCCCTTGTAAGTTGTATTCCTAGGTATTTTATTCTCTTTGTAGCAATTGTGAATGGGATTTCACTCCTGATTTGGCTCTCTGTCTGTTATTTGTGTATAGGAATGCTTGTGATTTTTGCACATTGATTTTGTATCCTGAGACTTAGCTGAAGTTGCTTATAAGCTTAAGGAGATTTTGGGCTGAGATGATGGGGTTTTCTAAATATACAACCGTGTCATCTGCAAACAGAGACAATTTGACTTCCTGTCTTCCTATTTGAATACCCTTTATTTCTTTCTCTTGCCTGATTGCCCTGGCCAGAACTTCCAATACTATGTTGAATAGGAGTGTTGAGAGAGGGCATGCTTGGTCTTGTGCTGGTTTTTGAAGTGAATGCTTCCAGCTTTTGCTTATTTAGTATGATATTGGCTGTGGGTTTGTCATAAGTAGTTCATATTATTTTGAGATGTGTTCCATCAATACCTAGTTTATTGAGAGTTTTTAGCATGAGGGGTGTTGAATTTTTTTTTTTTTTTTTTTTTGAGATGGAGTTTCGCTCTTGTTACCCAGGCTGGAGTGCAATGGCGCGATCTCGGCTCACTGCAACCTCCGCCTCCTGGGTTCAGGCAATTCTCCTGCCTCAGCCTCCTGAGTAGCTGGGATTACAGGCATGCGCCACCACGCCCAGCTAGTTTTTTGTATTTTTAGTAGAGACAGGGTTTCACCATGTTGACCAGGATGGTCTCGATCTCTTGACTTCGTGATCCACCCGCCTCAGCCTCCCAAAGTGCTGGGATTACAGGCTTGAGCCACCGCGCCCGGCTGGGTGTTGAATTTTATTGAAGGCCTTTTCTGCATCTATTGAGACAATAGGTGGGTTTTGTTATTGGTTCTGTTTATGTGATGGATTATGTTTATTGATTTGCATATGTTGGGCCAGCTGTGCATCCCAGGGATGAAGCTAATTTGATCATGGTGGATGAGCTTTTTGATGTGCTGCTGGCCTCATAAAATGAGTTAGGGAGGAGTCCCTCTTTTCTATTGTTTGGAATTGTATGAGGTGTCTGTTGACCCCTGCTGGGAGGTGTTTCCCAGTCAGGAGGCACAGGAGTCAGGGATCCACATGAGGAGGCAGTCTATCCCTCAGCAGAGCTCAGGTGCTGTGCTGGGAGATCCACTGCTCTCTTCAGAGCTGGCAGGCAGGAACATTTAAGTCTGCTGAAGCTGCACCCACAGCCACCTGTTCCCCCAGGAAGATGGGAGTCTATCCCAGGGAGATGGGAGTTTTATCTATAAGCCCCTGACTGGGGCTGCTGCCTTTCTTTCAGATATGCCTTGCCCAGAGAGGAGGAATCTAAAGAGGCAGTGTGGCTACAGTAGCTTTGTCAAGTGGTGGTGGGCTCTGCGCAGTTTTAACTTCCTGGTGGCTTTGTTTACACTGTGAAGGGAAAACCGCCTACTTAAGCCTCAGTAATGGCAGACACCTCCCCCCTCCCCACTAAGCTTGAGCATCCAAGATTGACTTCAGACTGCTGTGCTGGCAGTGAGAATTTCAAGCCAGTGGATCTTAGCTTGCTAGGCTCTGTGGGAGTGGATCTACTGAGCTAGACCACTTGTCTCCCTGGTTTCACCCCTTTTTCAAGGGGAGTGAACAGTTTCGTCTCACTGGCATTCTAGAAACCGCTGGAGTATGAAAGAAAACTCCTGCAACTAATGGCCGCCCAGTTTTGTGCTTGAAACCCAGGGCCCTGGTGGTGTAGGCACCCAGGAGAATCTCCTGGTCTGCGGGTTACGAAGACCATGGGAAAAGTGTACTATCTGAGCTGGATAGCACTGTCCCTCGCACCACAGTCCCTCGTAGCTTCCCTTGGCTAGGGAGGGAGGTCCCTGACCCCTTGCACTTCCCAGGTGAGGCAATACCCCACCTTGTTTCCACTCGCCCTCTGTGGGCTGCACCCACTATCTAACCAGTCCCAGTGAGATGAGCCAGGTACCTCAATTGGAAATGCAAAAATCACCCACTTTCTGCATAGATCTTGCTTGGATCTGCAGACCAGAGCCGTTTCTATTTGGCCATCTTTTCAGCCACCTTTCTGAGATTTTTTTTTTTTTTTTAATGTTTAAATCTTTGCTCCATCTAGCATTACTTTGGCATAAATATGTCTTTAATATAGAAGTTTTACTTTTTTTTTTTCTTTGAGATGGAGTCTTGCTCTGTCCCCAGGCTGGAATGCAGTGGCACAATCTCTGCTCCCTGCAACCTCCACCTCCCAGGTTCAAGCCACTCTCCTGCCTCAGCCTCCCAAGTAGCTGGGACTACAGGCACCCCCCACCACGCCAATCTCATTTTTGTATTTTTAGTAGAGACAGGGTTTCACCATGTTGGCCAGGATGATCTCAATTTCTTGACCTCGTGATCCACCCACCTTAGCCTCCCGAAGTGCTGGAATTACAGACATGGGCCACCATACCTGGCCGGTTTTAATTTCTTTAGCAAAATCTATGTATCTTTTCTTTTATGATTTCTGGCTTAGATACTCTGGTTTGTTTCTAAGAATGAAATTTCTTGGGAACAACATAAGGAGTGAGCTGGAGTAGGACACACCCAGGTGGCTGGCAAGAAACCCCCATGAAAAAGTCTCTCTCTCAGGGAAAGGTCCGTAATCTTTTTACACCAGTTCAGCTCAGTCAACATCTACTAAGAACCTACTCTGTTCCAGAGACTGTGTCAAGTGCTAGGGGCCCAAAAGTGAAGACTGTCTCTGCTCACAGGTGGGAGTGTCAAATGTAGAAACAGAATGGCAGCACAGTGTGGAAGGTACAATGAGCCAAAGGCGTAAGGATCAATGAGCACACATAAGGGTGCCTGCCCCAGGCTGGAAGGGACAAGGGTATCTGAGAAGGCCACCTGGAGCAGGTGAAGCCTGAGCTGAGTTTGTTTTTCCCATTTGAATAACCAGAATATTAGAATAAGACAGTTCAATCAAGATAATTCTGAAATCACCTTCCAATTAAACTCTTACTCTGTAACTTCATTTTGCTTATATGACACAATGCACAGCATATTACCTGCTAAGATACACACTTTCTATATCATTGAAAAGACAGAGCTGGGCAGGAAGCTGCCTTAATCAACAACTGAATGTAGCTCCCAGACCAAGGGCAAGAGGTCTCCAGGGTAGGGACAACCTGGTGAGCAGCAATTATGAGAGAAGAATCAAGTGGAACCCCAATTTCCCCTTGCAGCTAAAAGCGGTTTACTATTTCTGAATCTCAATCTAAAAGGCAGAGAACTTTAAGATAGGAGACTGGTTGCCCTCTATGAGAGTCAGGGTCAGATTGTAAAGGGCCTTATGCATTGTATGAAGAATGGGACATGAGAAACACTGAGGTGGTGTAATCTGGGAGGCATCCGATCTGACAAAAGAACTTGGAAATCATCAGCATGAGATGAGATTGCCCAGGGATACCAGGTGGCAGAGGATTTAACCTTTGGGGATCCTTGATCCCTTTGAGAATGTGAAAAAGCTATGGATGCTCTTTCCAGAAAAATGAACATATTGAAAACCACACCAACATACACACAATTTCAAGGGATCCTTAGATTCAGGATCTTTGATATATAGAGGACAGAGAAGTAGCCTGAGGAAGCAGATATTCAAGGGATGGGACAAGATGAAGGGAGCAGGAAAGGAGCCAAAGAAAGATGGCCCAAGAGGCACTCAAAGAACAAGAAGACAAGTGTTGGAAAGCTGTGAAGCACAGAGATCCAAAGAGGACATGATCAGCGGTGTTAGTGTCCCTGTTGCCACCACTGTGATGGAGTCAAAAGCCAGAAAGCAACAGTCAAAGGAATTATATGAGAAAATGGAGATGTTTGGTTTGTTGAGTAGAAGAGACATGAAGGGCAGTAAAAATAAGAAATGAAAACAAGACAGAGATTTGTCTCCAAGAAGGAGACACATGCATTTCTATGTTATACACCAAGAAAAAGAAAGAGGGGAAAACAGAGAGGCTCAAGACACAGAGAGAAGTGGCTGAAGGGCCAGGCATCCAGGAAGAGAGCCTGGACTTGAAGAAGAAAGGGCCCCCAACCTGGGAAAGCAAGGCAAGGAGGCCTGTGGCAGATATAACTTCCTCCAAGTATGAATTGAAGTGGATCAGCCCCAGTGGCCCCTACTTTCTCCGTAACATTAGAGGTGAGGTTGACTGCTGAGAGTAGAGATGAATTCTGTGGAGGACTGGAGGATAATGCCTGTCTTTTAGAATCACTGATGAGGGATGTTTGGGAGATGAAGCTGAACAAGGACAAAGAAAAGAATGGCTCAGCAGGCTAGAGACAGAGCTCAGTCATGGTCCCGACGGGAAGCAGATGGCACATTCAAGTGATATAACTGAGAAGCATGTCCAGAAGGGAATATCCACCACGGTGTGAACAGGGTTAAGGGAAACTCGTAAAGGATGTTGAAGCACCCTGGAACTAGCTAGAGTGGGGAGCCATTCCCATCCCCAGACCTAAGGGGAAAGGGGAGGGAGCAGATCCCAGCTCCAAAGGGAAAGGGGGTAATTTAGGAGAGGGCTGCCACACTGGCACTCATATGGCACAGATGCTGACATTATCTGAAGCCAGGCAGCCTTCTTTGTCTCCAGGTTCTGGTGACTGCTCCATCCTCTTGTCCCAGTCCCAGGGGATTCTGCGATTACTTGTGGTTTCACTATACTCTTTCTATACTTTTATAAATATCTCTTTATTAGATTATCCAATTTGAGTACACCATCTATTTCCTGAAGAAAACCTGACATATATGGTTCTTTAAAAAGACTGATAAAATAGACAAACTCTGTATAGAAGAACAAAAGAGGAGATGAATAATGATAGGAATAAAAACGGAGACAAAAGGCCAGGCGCAGTCGCTCACGCCTCTAATCACAGCACTCTGGGAGGCGGAGGCAGGTGGATCACTTGAAGCCAGGAGTTTAAGACCAGCCTGGTCAACATGGTGAAAGCCCATCTCTATGAAAAAAATACAAAAATTGGCCAAACATAGTGGTGCACACTTGTAATCTTAGCTACTCCAGAGGCTGAGGCAGGAGAATCACACGAACCTGGGAGGTGGAGGTTGCAGTGAGCTGAGATCGTGCCACTGTACTCCAGCCTGGGTGACAGGCAAGGCTCTGTCTCAAACTAAATAAATTTTTAAAAGGGGGTGAGACAAAGTACAGTTATAGCATGGATTTTTAAATATTCATACTATGAACAATTTTATGCCAACAAATTTGAAAATTTACAAGAAATGTACATATGGACAAATTCATAGAAAATGTATAACTTAAAACTCAAGAAGAAATTAAAAGCCAGACTAGCCGGGCGCGGTGGCTCAAGCCTGTAATCCCAGCACTTTGGGAGGCTGAGGCGGGTGGATCACGAGATCAAGAGATCGAGACCATCCTGGCCAACATGGTGAAACCCCGACTCTACTAAAAATACAAAAAATTAGCTGGGCATGGTGGCACGTGCCTGTAATCCCAGCTACTCAGGAGGCTGAGGCAGGAGAATTGCCTGAACCCGGGAGGCGGAGGTTGCGGTGAGCCGAGATCGCGCCATTGCACTCTAGCCTGGGTAACAAGAGCGAAACTCCGTCTCAAAAAAAAAAAAAAAAGCCAGACTAGATCTACTGCTGTTAAAGAACCTGAAACAATGGATTAAAAATCTCCCCATAAAAGAATGTTTTATGTAGCATCTGTAAATATTTCTAATGTCTTTTTTTTTTTTAGAAAAAAAAATTTTTTTCCCCACTGGATAAATTTTTATTGAGCCACTCAGTTTACAGCATGAGGTAAAAGGAGTTTCCCTTGACCACTATTTTACATAGCTGTAGGAAGGTATTTTAGACTTCAGGGATTCATAAGGGATTACATCTCTCAAAAGTTGGGATCAAGTAAACAAATTTTATTAACTCCTTGAATTTTCCAGTTGACTCTTCCCTTAACAATAGTAACAAGTTCTAACTAGTTATGTAAGTTTCTTCAAGGCCAAGTTTTGTCATTGTTGCTGATAGCCTTAGAGCTGAAGCACTGCTATTTCAATCAATATCCACCAGTTCCACTTCAAAAATGAGTGTTGCATTTGGTGGAGTTTTGGCATCAGGCTGTCCTTTCTTTCCATACGCCCATTCTGGTTCAATCTCCAGTCGAGCCTTTTCTCCTTTACTCATAGTCAAGAGAGCTTCATCCCATCCTCTGATAACTTTGCCTACTCCGACCTTAAAACTTAAAGGCTTGGCATTTTTCTTCTTCTTTGCACTTGTTTGAATATTAGTATCAAAAACAGTCCCATCTTGTAGTGTTCCTGTATACCAGCAGTGAACAACATCTCCCTTTTTGGGAAAATTGGTTTTATCTCCCTTTTTCAGAACAGATTTTGTATATTTTGGTGGACCCTCACCCAGAGTCTCTTCAGACTTGGCTTCTTTGGGTTTATCTTCATTAAGCTTCACGTTTTTTACTTCCTCAGACACTTTACTTATATTATACTTTCAGTGCCCTTAAAATGCTTAGTTTCAAAAAGATGGTTATAGGCTGTAACCAAGTGGTCCTTGTTAGCGGTCTTGGCCACATTTTTAATGTTTCCTAATAAATTATGTTCTGCAAAAAAACGAATCTGAACCGTGATCCTGCAGAAACTTGATAATGTCCTTCTTGGGCAGCTGCTCACTGTGCAGCTGCTCCACGGTCCACGCCTGCTGTGGAACAGCCGCCGCCATCTTCCCCCCTGCCTCTGCTTTCAAGAAAAAAATTTTAATGGAGATGAGGTCTCGCTGTATTCCCCAGGTTTGTCTTGAACTCCTGGGCTCGAGTGATTCTCCTGCCTCAGCTTCCCAAAGTGCTGGGTTACAGGTATGAACCACTCTAATGTCTTTTTAAAAATCTGATCCAACAATCCTGGGTACCTGTATGTACTTCTTATCCTAGGGGTAGCTCTAACAGGCTGTGGGAAGCATCTGTTTTCTTCATTGTCATACCCCAAGCCTAGCACCGTCTTGGCTTAAACTTAACATAATTAAATGATGGCAGGAAAGTTAGAACATCTAGGAGATCAGTAGACATATGAATCACTTCTGGAACACTGAAATTCATTATTTGATCCTTTTGTTAATAGTGCCAAAGTACATTATTAGGAAGTTCCTGAGAGAAACAGCTGATTAACGTTACCAAAAAGGGCCAGAACCCACACAGGTGTGGTGACTCACGCCTGTAATCCCAGCACTTTGTGAAGCCAAGGCGGGCGGGTTACTTGAGGTCAGGAGTTTAAGACAAACCTGGCCAACCTGGCAAAATCTTGTTTCTATTGAAAATACATATATACAAAAATTAGCCAGGCATGGTGGCAGCCACCTGTAATCCCAGCTACTTGGGAGGCTGAGGCAGGAGAATCTCTAGAACCTGGGAGGTAGAAGCTTCAGTGAGCCCCGATCATGCCACTGCACTCCAGCCTGGGCGACAGAATGAGACTACCTAAAAAAGGCCAGAACCCAATTCAGATATACGAG
The DNA here is from genome assembly GCF_048565385.1 of Saimiri boliviensis. NCBI lineage: Eukaryota > Metazoa > Chordata > Mammalia > Primates > Cebidae > Saimiri > Saimiri boliviensis. The sequence goes on from NC_133450.1 coordinate 81,370,865, forward strand.
AAGTTTTTCAGTAACGTTCAAGCTACTTATATTTGTTCCCTCAGCCATATAGTTATGACCTGCAGTAAAACTTCTGAAATAAATATTTTCCTTAAAGGCACTAAGAATCATGGTCTTATCACCATGACAAGAGGGTCCTAACTTTCGTTTTTGATGTAGGGAAATTAACTTAGTTTTTATTTTTATTCAGAAGTTTTACAAAGTCATGTGGGTTTCAGCTGAACACAGGATGTGGGCATAGAACACAGGGCTGCTTGAGGGTTAGATGAGGCTTGGGAGGGTGTTGGGTAGCTATGTTTTTGGTTTTTGTTATTGTTTTTACTCCTGAGCTTCTGGTCCAGTTTGCCATTAGAGCAGCCAAGAGAATGTAAGATTGTGTATCTCATGCAAAAGTGTTTTTACCATGAATATCTGACTTTCGAATTCATAAGGGTCCCTCATGAGTCAGAGCTGAGTAGCTGACTTAAGCTTACATGACCCAGTGAAGGGCAAGCATCATCAGGTGGACTTGAGGGCTTCAAGTACACTGCCGTGAAGCACCAAGAACTTGGTTGCTAGGCATCCTCCCCAGGATCTACCCAGGACTTTCCTATCCAATTTTGTTAAAGCAAAACCTAGGGATTAAATAAAATGCAACCTCACAAAGTACCAATGAAGAGTGTGGAAAACAGGAATCCTCTTTTTAAATATCTGCCCCCAAATATCAATCCCAATAAACTATACTGAAAAGTATGGATGGCTAAAAATGTAGTTTATGCCTTTGCTCTGTTCAAGGATTTTTTAAATCTTAAACTATGTTCTCACACCAGGCCCCAATGGTTGGAGGATGCTGGCCCTTTAATGAGTGAGCAGGGGAGGAGCTGGGACTTTTAAAGCCAGGAGCAGCAAACAGGTCCTGGCCCAGGCTGCTATGGATAACTTAAGCAGAATGGACAGCAACAGTAAGGTGGTGAGTGTCAGCAAAGAGGCATCACCACACATGGACGGTGATTGGTGGTGTCCATTGGCAAGTACTTCTCTTCCAGCTCCTAGCCCTGTTCCTCATTTCTGTCCCTTTATGGGACAGCTCCTTAGAGCTGAGCTGAGCTGGAAAGGTGGGGGTTTATGGCAGTCTGACAGCCCAGGGTCTCTTTCCTTGAGACCATGGCCCAGAATTCTCTAATCATCTTGCTGGGAGGATTCCATGGCTAGGGTGCAATGTCATCCTTACTGACTGAGGATGGTGCCTCTTGGTCTCTTTCTTGTCTCAGGTTTACCTTCTAGAGGCTGGCAGTGCTCTTTCACTGGAGGACACAGGCAAGAAGGAAGTCCAGCAGCCTGCCAAGATAAAATGCCTTGAAGGTATCCACACTCATATATAAATTGCCCCAGCGTGGTGTTATATAAATTGCACCAGCGTGCGGAGCTTACTGGTCTGTTTCACATGTGGGCTTGGATGCCCAGAGTCACTGGAAGTTATTCCAAATTCTTTCACTTGCTAATTAAATAACAGTAGGTGACTGAGAGGTCACTCTTCTGGGCTTTATTTTTCTCACCAACCTAGTAAAATTACCAGTAACAACCCAGACAGCCTCATATGACTGCTAAATGAACATATGCACAAAAAGTATCTGGCACACAGTAGGGTTAAATTGCAGTGAGTTGGGCCAGCTGGAGCTTGTTCAAAGAGGCAACAGGGCATTGGGTGGGGCAGAGCAGGTGGAAAAGGCTGTGCTAAAACCCAGTGAGGCAATGGAAGAGGGGATGTGGGAAGTGAAGGTGTTTGGCATCTGCCAGATTCCTTTTGTTTGCTTTTTAAATTCTGATTTATTTATTTAGAAACAGTCTCACTGTGTTGCCCGGGCTGATCTCAAACTCCTGGGCCCAAGTGGTCTTCCCACCTTGGCCTCCCAAGTAGGTGGGACTACGTGCACAAGCTACCACACCTGGCTCAGGTTCCATTTGACTTAGTGGGGAGTGGTTCAGGCACTTTGGGAGTAGGAAGGCTGAGCTAAACCTACAGAACAGGAGGTGTTAGGTTCGAAGGTGGTGCTGGAGATGGCTTATGAACAGAAGTGCTACTGAGTAGCAGCCTCTCTAGACAAGACTCACACCTGAGCCCCCATCTTACCTTCTCCTCTGGCCCACACTTAAACCAAGAGCCAGCTAAGACCTGTGGCCCTTTGGCTCCTGAGGAGGAGCTGGTGTCTGCCGGCCAATTGGAAGAAGAAGAAAATGAAGGGGAGGAGGAGGAAAAAGAGGAGGATCTGGACCCAGATCTGGACCCAGACCTGGAGGAGGAAGAAGAGGAAGAGAATGATCTTGGGGATCCAGCCATACTTGGCACTGTTCATAACTCCCAGGTACCATGGCAGGAGGGAAAGGGAGAGGGTTGTCCTGAACTGTCGATGGCTCACAGGCTGTCACTAAACATTCCTCTTCTGTTTTCCACCCTTTTCTTTGTTTTTTTTTTTTTTTTTTTTTCTCCCAAAGATGGGGTTTCACCATGATGGCCAGGCTGATCTTGAACTCCTGACCTCAGGTGATCCACCTACCTCAGCCTCCCAAAGTGCGAGGATTACAGGCATGAACCACCATGCCCAGCTCCACCCTTTTCTAAGACAGGTTCTGGATTAACACTTTCTTTTTAAGCCTTGAGCCTGAGTTAGGGACTCTCTCCTTTCCTCTTACCTCCTGTCTCCCACTTATTTTCTGATGCTGTTCTCACCTTAAAACCAGGTCCTAGCAGAGCTGTGCATCGCCCACAGGCGGTGGCCCTGCTACTGGCACTAAAGGTGAGTCAATTTTGCCTGATACTGGGCCCCTCTGCCTTAGCAGTCCTTTCCTGGTATTTGTTCCCTTGGATCCCATAACTAGTGGAGAGAGACAAGGTCTCCCATCTAGGTATGAAGTGACTCAGACCTTCCTTCAACCTACTCCTAAGATACAGTAGCGCATGATTTCACTTTCTGCCATTTCAGTTACCCTTGGTCAACTATAGTCTGAAAATAGGCAAGTACAGTACAATAAGGTATTTTAAGAGAGACTATATTCACATAACTTTTATTGCAGTATATTAATAATTGTTCTATTTTTATTGTTCATTTCTTATTGTACCAAATTTATCAATAAAACTGGCTAGGTGCACTGGCTCATATCTGTAATCACAGCACTTGAGGATTGCTTGAGGCCAGGAGTTCCAGACCAGACTGGACAACAGAGCAAGATCCTATCTCTAAAAAAAAAAAAAAAAAAAAAAAATCAAAAATTAGCCAGATATGGTAGCACATGCCTGTAGTCTCAGCTACTTAGGAGTCTGAGGCAGGAAGATGGCTTGAGCCCAGGAGTTTGAGATAAACTCAAGGTCTCAGTGAGCTGAGATAGCACCACTGCGCTCCAGCCAGCCTGGGTAACAGAGCAATCCCAGCACTTGTAATCCCTCAAGTGCTGGGATTACAGATATGAGCCACTGTACATAGCCAATTTAATTTATAAATTAGGTACAATAAGAAATTAACATCAATAATAAAAACAGAACAAATATGACAACACACTGTAATAAAAGTTATGTGAATCAGCTGCAGTGAGCTATGATTGTGCCACTGTATTCCAGCCTGGGTGACAGAGCAAGACCCTGACTCTAAAAAAAATTTTTTTAAATATATAAACTATCATAGGTATGTACATATAAGAAAAAGCACTATACACAGGTTTAGTATTACCCAGTTTCAGGCATCCCTTGGGGGTCCTGAGACATATCACTGATAAGTAAGGGAAGATCACTGTACTAGTCTTATTACTCCCAGGAGAGGAAGAGGGATCCTGGTCCAGTTGACTTTGAATCTGAGGGACAGCCAAGCTGCCACTACCCTGGGTGTTAGAATAGCTGGTCTTGCTGCCTCCTCCCACCTCCTCAAAAACACAGGTAAATGTAGGAGACACTAGGGGAGCCCATTCGAGCCTGGTTTTTCCTCCCTCCTGTTCCAGAGAATTCTGCTCAGCTCCCCTGGAGTCAAGGTCCCTGGAGTGCTGGGAATGTCACCTGCCTCCTTGCACATTCCGTGGCAGGTGAGTCTGCTGCAGTCTCCATACTGTGGGTCGTAAGGATTCCATCCATTGTGTTCAGTCTACCCTCAACCCTGGTCTGGAGTTAATGTGCCCAAAGTGAGGTATGGGTGTGGTGTGCCCAACCAGGGGCATGGATAGACACCTTAATACATGGTACTGGCACAACTGGCCATTTGTATGAACAAGGACAGACTAGATCCCTACTCCTGCCTTAGGCAATCTTTGAGCAGATGCCCAGCCCTTAGCTGGAAAGAGCATCTGCCCTTCAGTTAACTGTGTAATGGAAACATGGCCCGGGATATAGGAACTCAAGGACCAGGAAATCCTGCAGGGAGAACTACAAGAAATTACAGCTCTGAGGAGGGCTTCAAGTGAGTCAGAAAAAGGCAAATGAGTACTGCCCCAGCAGCTGAAGACAAACAGCCCAAGAGAAGAGAGGGGAGTTAGAGGTGTTGACTTTCCAAATAGGAAGGAAAAGCACATTACCCCACATAGTCAGGGAACAAAGAGCTGCTTCCTAGTCAAACCCTGTTGAAACAAGGGCAGGAACCGTAGTCTGGTGCCCTCAAAGGTGTCTTGAGGGGCTCAAAAGATGCTCACACGATGCTGGGTGAATTTCTTGATGGGGAAAGGCAGGAAAGGAACCGAGCCCTTGCAACAAGAGCAGCATTCTTTTGGTGAAGGTGGCATACTCCCAGACCTCTTAATTCCTCTCTCAGACCCTGGACTACCTGTCACCCATCCCTTTCTGGCCAACATTTCCCAGAGCCAGCTCTCCAGCACGGCAATTTGGACCTCGGCTGGCTCCACCAGACCCATCTCTCTTCTGCAGCCTGCTGACCTCGTGGCCCACTAGGTTCAGGTACTAGTTTGAGGTTCTCCCTAGAGGTCTAAGGAGGTGCTGGCTGAGGAGGGGTGGGGGCCATGCCTACCAATTGCCACAGGAAAACATAGAAATCTAGTAACAGAAGTCTGAGGTATAGTCTAATTCTTTCTCCTTCACAAATGGAGCCCCATGGAGATTAAAAATTTATTTACCAACCTGGCCAACATGGTGAAACCCCATCTATACTAAAAATACAAAAAAAAATTAGCTGGGCATGATGGTGGGCTCCTATAGTCCCAGCTACTCAGGAGGCTAAGGCAGGAGAATCTCTTGAACCGGGAGGTGGAGGTTGCAGTGAGCTGAGATCGTGCCACTGCACTCCAGCCTGGGTAACAGAGCAATACTGTCTCAATAAAAAATTAAAAATAAAAATTTATTTGTGATCAGCTAGCATGATGGAACTGAGACTAGGATTCAGAACTCCTGATGACCAGGCCAAAAGGTTTTCTACTGTGCCAAGATTTCCTGCAGCCAAATTGCAGGAAAATAGATGTTGGAGGGGCTTGGGAGCCCTGCAGCTCTAAGACCATGATGTGCCATATGGCTAACTTTGGGAAAGTACCTAAACAGTTAAGATTACTTAGATGTCTGCCTGAGCTGACCTGGGCTGAATGAATGGAGGGGTCAGAGAACTGAGAGCTCCTTTCCATCCAGCTCAAGTTACTTCTTACCTTCTCAGTCATCTGACCCAGCTCCATCCTCAGCACCAAAGGATCTTACAGCAGCAGCAGCAGCAGCAGCATAGTCAAACACCAAGGTAAAGCCCAGACGAGGAGCAGGGTTAATGGGAGACCATCTGCATGCCCAGTCTCCCCTTGTGACCAGTCATCGCCCTCAAAGCTCCAGTATGGTTAAAACTCTCGCACTGTTGCCCACCTCTGTGCTTGCTCCATCCTTCCCAGAGAGCCCCACTTGCTGCTCACCACACACTTTGGGAAGTGGCAGTGGTGGGTAAGTCTAAGGGGTTGTTCCTCCTGGCTTAAAGTCCCCCAGCCAAGAAGCCTTGGTCTCAGCAGCCTGATCCCTATGCTAACCTCATGACCAGAAAAGAGAAGGACTGGGTGATAAAAGTGCAGATGGTGCAGCTGCAGAGTGCAAAGCCCCACCTGGATGACTACTACTACCAGGTGAGCCCCACGGTGCTCTGCCCAGCATCTGACCTTGAGTCAAATGCATATGGACTCCGAGGCCCTCTCTGATCCTCTCTTTGGCTTATAGAGGTCATGTCTGTTCAGGTGGAAGAGAGAATCACTACAGGATAGGGGCCATATTTCTAAAGTAGACATTCCAAACTCATTTCTCTCTATCCTCCTACATTTCAGCCAACTAAGATTATTTCCGGTTCCCCAAACACACTTAGGTTTTGTCTCCATTCTTGGCTAAGAATTTTTCGTGTTCACTCAGGAAATAATGGACTTTCCTACCTCTGTACACTTCGAAATGTCAGGGATGTTATAAATAGTGGGATTCAGTTTGTTTAACTTAACAAACAACAGCAGACATGTTCACTCGTTTTCCCTTGTTTCCTTCCTGCCTTTCTTTATGGGACAAATCTTTGTCCACAAGTTTTTGAGTTATGTAGGCTGTTTCACTACCTCTTTTTTTTTTTTTTTTTTTTTTGAGAGTCTCCCTCTGTCATCCAGGCTAGAGTGCAGTGGCATGGTCTCAGCTCACTGCCACCTCTGCCTCCCAGGTTCAGGTGATTCTCCTGCCTCAAACTCCCAAGTAGCTGGGATTATAGGCATGCACTACCATAAGCAGCTAATTTTTGTATTTTTAGTAAAGATGGGATTTTACCATGTTGGCCAGGCTGGTCTTGAACTCCTGACCTCAAGTGATCCACCTGCCTCAGCCTCCTAAAGTGCTGAGATTACAGGCCTGAGCAACCACATCCACCTGGCTGTTTCACTTTTACCATGGTATCTGAGCCTCCCATCCAGGGCCCCACCCTTGTCCTTTCTCATTTACATTAGATATTTTTCCTTTCTTTGCACCAAGCTTCAAAAGCCCTCCTTTTCTGCCAGCGTCACTGAAAGTGAAATAGTTTTGTACTCTTGCCTTTTGGTATTGCTTCTAAACAAAGGAGCCTTTTTAAATTCCTTGTTGGCTTGTCAGTGATTTCAGTTTAGGATTTCTCAGAGTTTAGGATTTTCTCAGAGCTGCTGAGCGAATCCACAGAAGCATAAAACTGGCCTAGAGGGCAACCAACAAACATATCCCTATGGCTAGTTCTGTGCTTCAAGCTCTGGATGGCCTTCATACTATCAGGTAACTGATTTTTAAAAAGCACAGATGAAGCCACAAGATTAAATGGGAAAGTTGAGAAGACAGTTGGTGTGCAGTGTGTGTGTACTAGGACATGAGGAATGTAGGAAGGTTGCAGATGATGGAACAGGCTTGCTTACTGGCTCTCCACTTTGCTCTCTGCCCTTTCATCAGACTTGGTGGTGGTACCTAGTCTTTAGGTATCTGGTATGTGAATTCCAACATGGGTGATGTGGGGCCCAGGGTGCTTAAGACACTTTAGAATAACTGCAAGGAGGGCCTAAGATACCGGCATGATTTCTGGAATGATACTGTAGGAAAGAATGTTAAGAGGCTGTACTTAGCTGGGCACAGTGGCTCACACCTATAATCTCAGCACTTTGGGAGGCCAAGGCAGACCAAGCGCTTGAGTGCGGGAATTTAAGACCAGCCTGGGCAACATGGTGGTTCCAGCTACTGAGGAGGCTGAAGTGGGAGGATCGCTTGAGTCAAGGAGGTTGCAGTGAGCCAGAGATTGTGCCACTGCACTCCAGCTGAGTGATAGAGGGAGATCGTGTCTCAAACAAACAAAACTTACACAGAAAAGCAAACAAAAAAACTTAAGAGGCGGCATGTGAGAAACTTAATTCTAAGTTCAAAAGATGAATACAGGGTGTTTGTTTTTTCCTATTCCATGCGTTCTCAGGAATATTACCGCAAGCTAGAGAAGAAGCAGGCAGATGAAGAGCTACTTGGACGAAGAAACCGGATTAAGTCCCTCAGGCTGGTAACACCTTACATTCAGAAGGCAGAGGCTTATGAGTCAGGTGAGGTCAGGGCTGACCTGCTGACTTGGGCTGGGCATCTGGGTGGACAGAGCACAGGAGGGGGAGAGAAATGTGCCTCTCCTGACTCCTCTCATGCAGTGGTCCGAATCGAGGGTTCCCTGGGCCAGGTAGCTGTGTCAACATGTTTCAGCCCTCGCCGAGCTATTGATGCTGTACCTCATGGAACTCAAGAGCAGGTGGGAGCACTATCTCCCTAGACCTTTTTTCTCTCTCCTTTGGAAGAACGGTCTAGAACACTCTTTTGTTTGAGTTAAGACTATGACCTAAGAGAGAAGTGTGATCAAACTTTGTTTCTAGCCTTTACAGTTCAGTCTCCAGCTAGTCAGAGGCCTGGGCTGGGCTGTGGCTGTGTGGCTGATAGCTGGTGACTCTCTTCTCCTAGGATATAGGAGTTGCAAGCAGTCAGAGGCTTGGGGTATTATACCGGATTGAGAAGGTGAGATATCAGTTCCTTAGGGATAAGTTCTGAAGTTACCTTTGAGAATGAGACATTACCCAAATTTACTTCTTTTTCCACCCTCAAATTCCCAGATGTTCCTTCAGTTACTAGAAATAGAGGAAGGCTGCAAGGATAGGCCTCCACAGCCCTGCTTTTCTGAGAAGCAAAGCAACCAGGTTGAGAAGCTGTTCCAGACCTTAAAAACGCAGGAGCAGAACAACGTGGAGTGAGTGTGGGAGGGTTCCACCTCAGCCCAGGAAGGGAAGGAGCAGCAAAGACATTTGTCTTGTTTCTGCCTCTCCTTTCTGGCATGTAGCCCTCTCCTCTATGCAGAGCTCTGGAAATGCTCTCCCCTCTCCCTTGCAGGGAGGCAGCAGATGGCTTCCTGCAGGTGCTCTCTGTGAGGAAGGGCAAGGCCCTGGTGGCTCGGCTGCTCCCCTTCCTGCCCCAGGATCAGGCTGTTATCATTCTATTGGCTGTCACCCACCATCTGCCCCTCCTGATCCGGAGGGATGTGGCTGATCAGGTACTGTGGCATTAAGTGGAGAAGAGGATGGTCTCCTGAATAGGTTAGGGGCGTTCCTCTCCTTCAGTCCCCACATGCCCCAGAGATGCCAGAGAAAGTGCTGGGCACAGTGAGGGATGCTGGCCTGGCCACTCTCAGGCAAGGAAGTTACAGAACAAACAGCGAATCATCTTCAGGTACGACCAACAAAAATAAACAGGTGTATGGTTGCACAGGTGTGAGTGTGCTGTGGTTTGAGTAAAAGATTAGGAAGCCCGCCGGGCGCGGTGGCTCAAGCCTGTGATCCCAGCACTTTGGGAGGCCGAGGCGGGTGGATCACGAGGTCGAGAGATCGAGACCATCCTGGTCAACATGGTGAAACCCTGTCTCTACTAAAGGTGCAAAAAATTAGCTGGGCATGGTGGCGTGTGCCTGTAATCCCAGCTACTTAGGAGGCTGAGGCAGGAGAATTGCCTGAGCCCAGGAGGCGGAGGTTGCGGTGAGCCGAGATCGCGCCATTGCACTCCAGCCTGGGTAACAAGGGCGAAACTCCGTCTCAAAAAAAAAAAAAAAAAAAAAAAAAGATTAGGAAGCCCTGATAAATGTTGAACCCCTATCTACTTCGCTGAGAGAAGGCATCCTAGGACAAATGGGTACTGAAGGTGTCAATGTTGGGGATGAAGAGTCATAGTGGTGATGAGCCTGGTAAGTAACCTGACCAGGAGGTACCAAAGGCAGGACAGTAAGGGAAGGGGCTGGAAGCAAGGTAAGGGGAGGTGAAGTTGTAGTGGAATTTGGGAGGTGCTTACTGATCTTCTTGCAGGCCCTACAAATGTTGTTGAAACCTCTGGGCAAGTGTATCAGTCACCTGACCCTCCACGAACTCCTCCAAGGACTTCAGGGACTAATGCTGTCACCACCTGGCTCCTCAGAGCGGCCACTCACTGTGGTGCTTCAGAATCAGGTAACATGTCTAGGAGGATTTTGTCTTTCCATAGATGGCTTTCAAGTTGGTAACACTGATAAGAGATAAGTTGGGGGACAGTTTCATTTCTCCACAAATCTTATCCTCTGCAATTTCTAGTAAGCATGGGATCACCTGGCAAGCTTACTAACCCCCGCTCCTTGGTCCCACTCACAGTCCTTCATTGGGTCTGGTGTGGGGCCCAGGTACCTTCTCTGCTTTTCTAGCAAGCTCCCTGATTGCTGCTGATGTGAGCCTCTAGAGCATGTCTCCAAACTCGTGTGTACCTCTTTGAGTGGAAAAAAAAAAAATCTAAACCCACGTGTTTATAAATCAAATACATGCAACACTAGTAATATTAGGCACATAATATTTTATTTTTATTTATTTTTTAGATAGGCTTACTCTGTCACCCAGGCTGGAGTGCACTGGCATGATCTTGGCTCACTGTAACCTCCACCTCCCAGGTTCAAATGATTCTCATGCCTCAGCCTCCCAAGTAGCTGGGATTACAGGTGTACATCACCACACCTAGCTAATTTTTGTATTTTTAGTAGAGACATAGTTTCACCATGTTGGCCAGGCTGGTCTTGAACTCCTAACTTTAAGTGATCCGCCCACCTTGGCCTCCAAAAGTGTTGGGATTACAGGCATGAGCCACCATGCCTGGCCAATAGGTACATAATAAAAGATAGAAATTTTTAAAGAATGAGACTCTAGATGTCAAAGTTATGATGCTGTCTTCCAATATCACGGTGGATTATCTTGTGTATGCCACACTGAAGGTCTTTGCTTAAAGTAGTGCCTCTTAAAGTGTGGTCCACAGAATACCTGCCCGAGATTCCTGGATGCATTCCCAATCTCCTACGAGTCCAGCTGAGAATTATGCATTTAATCAGCTCTCCAAGAGTGTCTTTTGAACTGTTCAGAGCAGTGATTCCTATGGAAAGGTTACAGAGTTCTTTGGCTTACCAGTGTAAAACCTGACAGCCCTTGTGGGTATTTTGTGCTCCATCTCTAAATGTGAACCTGCCCTTTAGCTGGGAAGATAAGAGTCAGGAAAGCACCGAATACTGAGAGTGAACTCATTTTGCCCTGGAATATATGTATGTCACTTGCAGTTTGGAATATCTTTGCTCTATGGCCTGCTGAGTCATGGGGAGCAGCTGGTATCACTGGATTCTTCCCTAGAGGAACCCAACACTGACCGTACAGCTTGGTAAGATCATAAAGGCCTTGTAAATACTATCTTGGTACCCCTGGGATGTGTAGACTGAGCCAGATGAAGTATTTTCTGAGGCATTTTCAAGTACTGAGGAGAAGGTTGGATACAGAAAGAAATAGCATCTTGTAGCTGTTCTGCTTTTTTTCTATAGTGCCCTAAAGTTTTGGTTTCTATTGGGAGGCAATATAACACAGTACCTAAGGGGACAACCTTTAGAGTTTGGACTGGGTGCGGTGGCTCACAACTGTAATCCCAGCACTTTGGGAGGCCAAGGCAGGCAGATCACCTGAGATCAGAAGTTCGAGACCATCCTGGCAAACATGGTGAACCCCGTCTCTACTAAACATACAAAAGTTAGCTGGGTATGGTCACAGGCACCTGTAATCCTAGCTACCTGGGAGGCTGAGGCAGGAGAATTGCTTGAACCCAGGAGGCAGAAGTTGCAGTGAGCAGAGATCGCACCATTACACTCTAGCCTGGGAAACAAGAACGAAACTTAACCTCAAAAAAAAAAAAAAAAAAAACACACACACACACAAAAAACCTAGGTTTGAATTCTGGCAGTATCACATTATTAGCAATCTATCTTTAGGGCAAATTCTTTCACTTCTCCTAGTATGTTTCTTTATAAGCTAGAGATTAACCTCTCGGAGTTCTTAAATAAGAAGGGAAATGTGTAAAGCACTAAGCATTGCTTGGTGTGTACCAAACATGCAAATGTTATCTCTGAATTGCTACCTGGGGCGGGGGACAATGGTAGTAGCAATGGAAAGATACTAAGAAACCTTGGCCCTGAGTCTGTTTCCTAAGCAAATTTATTTGCTAATGTTTGTATTTATGCTCTCTAGGACAGACATGGTGGTTCTGATTGCCTGGGAGATAGCCCAGATGCCTGCAGCCTCTCTGGCAGAACCCCCGGCTTTCCCCAGCAACCTACTTCCCCTGTTCTGTCACCATGTGGACAAACAATTGGTTCAGCAGCTGGAGGCCAGGATGAAGTAAGTAATAGCAGAAACAAAGTCAAAGACCCTTGTTCAAGCCCAATCTATGTTCTGTTACTTGCTTCACTACTTCCTTCTTTTAAATTATGAGAATAAAGGATCATGTAGAAGTAGTTCTACACACTGACATTTACTGAGTAACCAGTCTTGACCAAGTCTTCAGCCAAACCTTTTAATTTATTCCAGGAGCTTTGGCCATTTATAGTGCTAAGCTATTTGAGGGCGAGAATTAATTTGAGAACCTGAATTCATTCATTCAACAAATACTTGAGGAACGACTATTTCAGGATGTAAGCATGAATAGCATGGTCATCTCTGTCCTCAGAATTATTGCTAGAAAGAGCCAGATACAAATCAAATTATATAAGTACTTGTAAAGTAGAATTGTGCTTGTAGTTAACACTTGTTCTCTCTATAGGTTTGCCTGGATCTAGTGATCTGTTTGTTCTGGAATACATATATCTTGGAAGTTGAATCATCAGACACTAGCTGCATAGACTATGTTTACAGGGATCCAGAGAGTCTGAAGACATTTCTTACATCTTCACATATTGGAGAACCCTTCCCCAAACATTTTCATATCCTTTCTTCAAGAACCTAAATGATGTGCCTAAAAATAAGACATGGCATAGTAAGATATAATTAAAGAGCTAAGAGAATGATGTGTTGGAACTTGCTTGTAAGTTAGGGCCTATAATGAAGGCTATCTTCTGTGTGAGTGCTCCAGGAATATCTTTTTTTTAGACAGGCGGGAGTGCAGTGGCACCATCATGACTCACTGCAGCATTGACCTCCAGGATCAAGTGATCCTCCTACCAGTCTTCTGAATAGCTGGGATTACAGACATGCGATGCCACACCCAGCTAATACTAAAATTTTTTTTTTTTTTTTGAGACTGAGTTTCGCTCTTGTTACCCAGGCTGGAGTGCAATGGCGCGATCTTGGCTCACCGCAACCTCCACCTCCTGGGTTCAGGCAATTCTCCTGCCTCAGCCTGCTGAGTAGCTGGGATTACAGGCACGCACCACCATGCCCAGCTAATTTTTTGTATTTTTAGTAGAGATGGGTTTCACCATGTTGACCAGGATGGTCTTGATCTCTTGACCTCGTGATCCACCCGCCTTGGCCTCCCAAAGTGCTGGGATTACAGGCTTGAGCCACCGCACCCAGCCGGTAAATTTTTAAATTTTTTTAGAGAGACAGGGTCTCCCTCTGTTGCCCAGGGTGGATTCCAGTGATTCTCCCTACTTGGCCTCCCAAAGTGCTGGGATTACAGGCATGAAAAGAATGTCCTGATTATGAGGGACAAGGCCTTGTTGTAGCTAATACAAGTGTAACCTTAGAAATTGCTTTAATGTTGCCATTTTTTTTTTTTCTTTTTTTTGAGACGGAGTTTTGCTCTTGTTACCCAGGCTGGAGTGCAATGGTGCGATCTTGGCTCACCGCAACCTCCGCCTCCTGGGTTCAGGCAATTCTGCCTCAGCCTCCTGAGTAGCTCGGATTACAGGCATGTGCCACCATGCCCAGCTAATTTTTTGTATTTTTAGTAGAGACGGGGTTTCACCATGTTGACCAGGATGGTCTCGATTTTTTGACCTTGTGATCCACCCGCCTCACCCTCCCAAAGTGCTGGGATTACAGGCTTGAGCCACCGCGCCCGGCCAATGTTGTCATTTTTTATGCAGAGAAAATAGCTTCAGCTGAGCTTAGAAGGTTGACTGTATCTCCCTTGTAATAGAAAATGTTTGGTTTCAGCCAGGTGCAGTGGCTCATGCCTGTAATCTTAGCACTTTGGGAGGCTGAGGCAAGTAAATTACCTGAGGTTAGGAATTTAAAACCAGCCTGGCCAACATGGTGAAACTGTCTCTACTAAAACACAAAAATTAGCCAGTTGTGGCCTACAATCCCAGCTACTCTAGAGACTGAGGCAGGAAAATTGCTTGAGCAGAGAAGGCGTAGGTTGCAGGGAGCCGAGATCACGCCACTGCACTCGGGCCTGGGTGACAGCCAGATTCCACCTTAAAAAAAAAAAAATAAGATCACGCATTCATGAACAAATGCTGGAGTACCTTTCATGAAACAGGCACTGTTTTAGGTACTAGCCGGGACAGTAGTGAGCGACAAAGTCCCTGCTCGTTTGAAGGAACTGGCAGAAGATAACAAGTAGTGATAAATACTATGATTAAAAACAAAACTAGGTAAGAGAGACTGCAGTAGAAGGGATTTTAGATTGAATGGTCCAGAGAGGCCTGTCAATAGAGGTTTCATTTATGCTGAAATGCTCTGAATGTGGAAAATGATGTGTTGATAAGAAGGTACGGCTATCTTTTAGGAGGCTTTTCCAAAATGCCTACACGACCCCTCTTCTCATCTCAAAGCCTTTGCTCCTTTGCTGCTCTCCTTCTCTGCTGATGATCTTGGATCATACTCCTGAGACAACAGACAGGAACTCTACCATCTCCACCCTTTACTGACCCCGTGTCTTTGCCTGCTACAAGGGACGTTGTTTGACTTCAACACCTTCATTATGGATCCACGCTGTGAGACTTGTTCCATGCTACCAAGGAAATGGCACCACCCCACAGTCTGTAAGCAAACACAAAAAGAAAAGCGAAGAAAAGAGGCAGGAACTGGGTTCCAGGGGAGCAGGAGGCAATTGGACCAAGAAGGCAAAGGGTAATGCCACAGAGCGAGAACAGCGGCAAGGGCCTGCTCCGCTAAGCTAGGCCTTCAAGCATGCCAGGCTAGTAAAGCAGACTGGGACTGGGGCCAGGGCAGATGTGGCTTTGCCGGAGAGGCTGGTACCGCCCCCCACAGGAAAGGAATGGAACCGACCGGAGACAGCCGAGAGGTCCGTGCGGGAGTCACGAGACCGAGCGTGAGCCGCTCCGTATACCGCGCATGCCCATCGCAGTCATGTTCCGTTTAAACGACCGGAAGTAACGACCGGGCCAAGATGGCTGCAGAGGAGGAGGTCCGGAGTGCTGCTTCCGCCCGCACTGCAGCCATGGAGCGGGTTCTATCCATGCTGTTGGTGCGGGTCCCCGCCGAAGCTATGGGGCAGCTGGGCTCCCACGCGCAGCTGCACACACAGCAAGAGGTTCTGGGGAGCCTGACGGCTGCGGGCAGCCTCCAGGTGCTTTCTTTGGCGCCTGGCAGCCAGGGCGGGGGTCGCTGCTGCCTGGAGGGCCCCTTTCGGCAGTAAGTGCTGGGGAGAGCTGGGCAGTTGGGGGGGGAGTACGGAGCTGGCCGAGCGCCAAGGGATCACGCCGAGGTTTTCCTGCAGGTGTAGAGGTGGTGGGAGAGGGATGACAGCCGCAAGAAACGCCCCAGAGGTGAGCCTGGTTTCCTCTAAGAACCTTTTCCTCAACCTCAAGCGCTCTCCTTGTTGTATTCTGGCAGCCCGGCTCCCTTGTTCTGTGTGGGCAGAGACGGCATCCAGCTCCTCTGCCACCTGCGGCGAACCCGGAGAGGGTTCCAGCTGAGGCGCTGATTACTTATTTATTCAACACAGGTTGATTAACAGTGAGAGGGTCGAGTCCCATGCCCTTTTCTTCTTTCAGTTAAAGAAGACAGCTGAGGATCATCTCTAGTTTGAATCATCCTGATACCTTTTTCATGTCCTTGAAATGAATAGCGTTTTCCTTCAAATATAGTGCTCTTCAAGGACAGAGTCCAGTTGTCCCTTCACTTACTTACTCAACAAATATGTGTGCCTGCTGTTACACAGGAGCAGTGCCTAAAAAGTTGAGTAAGACAGTTTCTTGTGAAGCGCGCATGTTTTGGGAAGACGGACATAATTACAATAATGGCGTTACGTTCTACTTCTGGAACTCTCGGTTCAGTACTTGAGACTTGACATCATAAAGTTTGGGAGTGCCTTCTTGGTGTTTTGAGTGGGCTTGTTTTTTAAAAAAGATAACTTCGCTGTTGCCCAGGCTGGAGTGCAGTAGCTCAGTCACGGGTCACGGCAGCCAGCCTCAACCTCCTGGGCTCAGCCTCCCGAGTAGCATAGCTAGAGCTACAGGTGTGCGCCACCAGGCCTGGCTAATTTTTCTGTTTTTTGTAGAGATGAGGTCTCGCTATGTTGCCTAGGCTAGTCTCAAACTGCTGAGCTCAAATGATCCTCCCGCCTCTGCCTGCCAAAGTGTTGGGATTACAGGCGTGAGCCACTGAGCCTGACCGGTTTTTCGTTTGTTTTGTTTTTTTTTTTAATAATAAGTATTTTCAAAACTGTTTAAGACGAGTAGCCAAAAGATGTCTTATTCATCTTGGAATCTTCAGCTCCTCTAACAGTTCCTCACACTTAAAGATTAATTTGATAAATCAGTGAATGCTTAACCTCTTCTGGATTTGTCTTCCCTACCCTTGGTGTCTAGTTGCTAAGAAGAGGAAAATTGCGTTTGGTTTATAAACTATTATTTATAAACTAAGTTATTTATAAACTAGCTTAGGGGAAGTTAGTTTATTTAGCAATATCAAGTACCTATAATTGTGGCTCTGTAAAGAGAGGAATGGGGCAGAAAGAAGAGAAGTAGAAATCATTAGGTGTTTAAGAACCCAGCAGAGAAGGTAAGACCCATATGAAATAAAGTGGGCGTTCATATGCTAGTTCATGAAATTTGATTGGAGGAGGACCAAGAAAGGTCTTTTTAATTTTTTAATTTAAATTGAATTTTAATTAAGTTAAAACGTTTCACAGGGTAGCATGGTTAAAGTATTTAGAGTTACCTACTTTTTCAAAGTACATAGGTCTTTATATATCTTATTGCATTGAGAATTTCCTGTCTTTCCATGTGGCAATATTGTCCCTATGCTAATGATGTCATAGTCCTCTTTCTTTTAAATATATCTTGGTTTAAGTTTTGTATATTTGACATTAGGTTTTCTACATTTATAAATGTGAACAGAAACGTCAATCTTTTTATCTAATAAGGATTTAATAGCACTTTAATAATAGAGAATTACTATAGTAGTATAAAATATGTAATAGTGCATAATATGTACTTTTATTAGTTTTATTACTAATTGTATTAAATCGTGTGTACCACAGTAGTTTTATACACTACTCCAGAAGTATAAAACGTACTGCTTCTGTAGAAAAAACAACCCTTTTATTTTATTTTATTTTTTAAGACGGAATTTCACCATGTTGGTCAGGCTGGTCTTGAACTCCAGACCTCAGGTAATCCACCTGCCTTGGCTTCCAAAGTGCTTGGATTACAGGTGTGAGCCACCACGCCCGGCCTAAAGCAACCTTCTTAAAGGATGAAATTTTACCAGCATGGTATAGCCTTACCTCTTCAATGCATTGTTTTCAGATTTGGGTCTTTTATTTGTAATATGTAATTTAATTTTAACATTTAACTTGAAGCTGAAGCACTATCAGTCTTACCAGTGTTGTTTTGACATTACAGTTTAAGAATTCCATAACTGTGCTGTTTAGTGACGGTAGTCATTAGCTACATGTGACTGTTAAAAAATTTGATTTCTCAGTTACTCCATGTTTCAAGTGTTCAGTAACTGCATGTGGCTGCTGACTACTGTGTTGGGCAGTGCTAATATAAAACATCATAGAAGGTTCTACTGGGCAGAATTGTTCAAGATTTTGGAATCATCAGATTATAAGTACAAATAATCTCTTTTTAAAAGTCAAAACATTTAGGTTATCAAGAGCCTATTTTGTTGGTTATGCCACCTCATAAATAATACACATATTGTATTGTTGATACCTACCCTTGATCATGACAGTTTGTTTAAACATAATAGTTGGGATTAAAGATGAAAGAATAAAAGGAGCCATCATTTCTTGCTCTGAGCCTCACATTTTTGTTTTTCTGCCACCCACTCCTGTATTTTTGTGTTGGTGTAAAAGGGAAAGTGGGAAGAGGAGGGAGGTCCTAGAGCAGTTGACCTTCTCTTAAATTGAAGTGTAGAATGAATGTTACCAGGTCAACTAAACGGTTCTTTACTTATTCAGCCCTTTTTCTCCCACTATTGTGGGTAAATATCACTGTGGATATAGAATATAATCTAAACTTTCTTCTAGCTTTATATGGGAGGATTCTCATAACAGCAGCACACCAGCTGACAAGCCCAAACTGCTCGCTCTTGGTGAAAATTATGAACTGCTTATCTATGAATTTAATTTGAAAGATGGAAGATGTGATGCAACCATTTTGTATAGCTATAGTGGGGAGGCGTTGCAAAAGCTCATTGAAGATCAATATATCAGTAAGTATCTACAGATAGTCTTTCAGCATATTTGAATTTGTGACATTACTATGTAATGTGATATACTTCAGGAAAATTTCTCATAGAGGTGAAATCAGGTCTACACTGTTTGATATAGTAGCTGCGAGTCAGATGGGGCTATTGAGCACTTGAAATGTGGTTAACGTGAATTAAGATAGACTTTGTGTTGTATACATATTAGATTTTGAAGAGTTAGTACTAAAGTAAAATATCTTGATGTTTTGTATTTTAATTTTCAAAATATTGAAATATTTTGGATATAAGCCAAATAATGTATATTAAAATTAATTTCACTTGTTTCTTTTCAATGTGGCTACCAGAAAAGTTTATTTAATTTTCTTGTGACAGTCTCACTGTGTCACCCAGACTGGAGTGTAGTGATGCCATCTCGGCTCACTGCAGCTTCTGCCCTCCACAGTTCAAGCAATTCTCTTGCCTCAGCCTCCCAAGTAGCTGGGATTACAGGTGCTTGTCACCATGCCCAGCTAATTTTTAGGTATTTAGTAGAGACAGGATTTCGCCACTTTGGCCAGGCTGCTCTCAAACTTCTGGTGACCTCAAGTGATCCGCCCACCTGGGCCTCCCAAATTGCGGCGATTACAGGCATGAGCCACCCCTGCCAGAAATTTTTTTTTTTTTTTAAACTGTAACTCTGAGGCGTTTTGTTATAAAAAGTTAATACTCATATACATAGAGTAATATGTACTTAAAATTTATGATACATTTACTTCATTTTTTAGTTTGACCTTCTAGTAGATCTTTAGCTTCATTGATTTTGGCTGCTATATAAGGAGATCCTCCTTTGTCAGGATGATTAAAAAGCATAATTCATCGATGAGCATCTCTTATTTTCCCTTTATTGGTAGTAGGGCTTACACCTAGTATTAATGCAGCTTCCTGTTTTGTCATTTTGGGTTCAAACCCACCTCTGTAATAGCCACCACTGAAGGCAGATTTTGGTAGACTTTGAAAAACTTGTTTTACTTGAGGCTCCATATGCTTCATGGCTTGCAAAACATAACGGCCTGCAAATCCTGCAGCTGCAATGGTCAGTCCAACCGCTACCATTGTACTGGCCATGGCCTCCGCTGCGAGCCCGGCTCATCCTCTCGCAGAGGCCGCGGCCGCCGCCCGCATGCCGCGAGCAGGGCGACGCCCCCGCGACCGCACGCACGACCCGCCGAGCACCAGAAAATTTTAAATCATGTATGTGGCTCACATTATATTTCTATTATACAAGTGCTCATCTAGACTGCTTATAGAGTTGTTGATTGCACAGAGGGGAAATCAAGCACTCAGGCCTCTAAAAAAGGAAGTAATACATTCTTCATCCTTGAGTATAAGGTTTTTTCTTTGTTTTAAAAAGAAAAAAAAGTGATTGTTTTTAGAGGGTCCCATGGGTAAGTTGGCTTTTTTGAATCTTCCTTCTGGTGTGCTATCAGACTAGCATAAACAGAACCAGGGATGTTGTAGCCCATCTTTATTCATCCTCTTAGCCACCTCCCAATTACCACTTGCTTAGCTGGGTATGAATGATAACTGCTTAAACTAAGTCCAGTTCCTTTTTTGTTTTACTTTTTGTGTTAGGTTTATAAAATCAAATATACCAGTTGTAAAATTGTGACCAATGAGTTTGAAATAATAAACTTTTTTTTTTTGTAGGTATTTCCTTATTGTCTTTAAGAATCCTGTCATTTTGCAATAACACATCATTATTGTTCATCAACAAATGTATTGTCCTGCATATTATATTTCCTGAAAGAGATGCTGCAATTAGAGTACTCAACTGTTTCACAGTACCCTTGCCTGTGCAGGCAGTGGACACAGTTATTGACACACAGCTCTGCAAAGGAGTTCTTTTTGTTTTGAGTAGTCTGGGCTGGATCTGTATCCTTGGTGGTAGAAGTGTTGATTGATATGTATGGGAGACGAATACCTAGAAAGATGAGCCTTTTTAGGCTTTAGTTTTGGGGGATTTGATATAGGGAGCATGTTTAGTTTTTCAGTAAAACTTTTTGTGGAAAAAGATCCTCATAAACTTAAAATACAGAATTACATATTGCTTTATATTCTATTTGAATCTTTTCCAGTATATACGATTTTTAATAGTCTTAATCATCTGTACGTTTTTCTTTTAAAATTGTATATTCTCTGTATTATCTATTCAAAATGTATTTCTTGATTACTATGTGCTTATTCCAGGAAGGAATTAAATGACTGTTTATGGGGCCAGGTGCGGTGGCTCACGCCTGTAATCCCAGCACTTAGGGAGGCTGTGGCAGGTGGATCACAAGGTCAGGAGTTCGAGACCACCCTGGCCAGTATGGTGAAACCCCATCTGTACTAAAAATAAAAAAAAATTAGCTGGGTGTGGTGGCACATGCCTATAATCCCAGCTACTCAGGAGACTGAGGCAGGAGAATTGCTTCAACCCAGGAGGCGGAGGTTACAGTGAGCTGAGATTGTGCTGCTGCCCTCTAGCCTGGGTGACAGATTAAGACTGTCAAAAAAAAAAAAAAAAGGTCTCCTTATGTTGTGATACATAGATACATATCTTTTCATGTATAAATATAACCTATCTCTTGTCTCTAATGAGGATTCCATCATATTAATGAATGTTTGCCTGGCCATCGTTAATTTGATCTTGAAAAATATTGCAGGTTCTTCATCTCCTGCAGATCTGTTGGTCATCTGCAAAATTATTCTGGAGATTTGACAAATTACCCCTTATATGATTTTGGAACTTTAATTTTTGAATTAAAACAATTCTTCTTTAATAAAGAAAGTGATTGTTCTTATGGGGTTCCACGGGTAAGTTGGCTTTTTTGAATCTCTTTTTCTGGTGTGCTATCAGACTAGCATAAACAGAACCAGGGATGTCATAGGCCATCTTTATTCATCCTCTTACCCACCTCCCAGTGACCACTTCCTTAGGTGGATATGAGTGATAACTGCTTAAACTAAGTCCAGTTCCTTTTTAGTTTTACTTTTTGTGTTAGGTTTATAAAATCAAATGTAACAGTTATAAAATTATGACAGTGAGTTTGAAATAATAAACTTTTGTTTCATAGGTATTTCCTTATTGTCTTTGAGAATCCTGTCATTTCATAATAACAAATCATTATTGTTCATTGACAAATGTATTGTCCTGCATATTTCTTGAAAGAGATGTTACAATTAGAGTACTCAACTGTTTTCACACTACCCTTGTATATAATTTTTACAAAAAATGTTAGAAATACTAGATTAACAATTTTTGTTGCCAAATTATAGAACTGCACTGTCAGAAACAATAGGTACTAAGCGTATGTGGCTGTTGAGCCTATGAAATTGGCTAGCATAACTTGGGAATTTAATTCTTAGTTTTGTTTAACTAGATTTTTTTTTCTTCTCCTGAGACAGGGTCTCACTCTGTCACCCAGGCTGGAGTGCAGTGGCATGATCTCGGCTCACTGCAACCTCTGCCTCCTGGGCTCAAGCAATTCTCATGCCTCAGCCTCCCGAGTAGCTGGGATTACAGGCACTGTAGTCCCAGCTACTCGGGAGGCTGAGGCAAGAGAAGGACTGAACTGAGCATCAACTTTTAAATCTAAAGTAATAAAAATTTACTAATCTAAAATAAAAATGTACTTTAGATTTTTTTTTTTTTTTTGAGACGGAGTTTCGCTCTCGTTACCCAGGCTGGAGTGCAATGGCACGATCTCGGCTCACCGCAACCTCCGCCTCCTGGGTTCAGGCAATTCTCCTGCCTCAGGCTCCTGAGTAGCTGGGATTACAGGCACGTGCCACCATGCCCAGCTAATTTTTTGTATTTTTAGTAGAGACGGGGTTTCATTATGTTGACCGGGATGGTCTCGATCTCTTGACCTCGTGATCCACCCGTCTCGGCCTCCCAAAGTGCTGGGATTACAGGCTTGAGCCACCACGCCCGGCCCTGTACTTGAGATTTAAAAGCTGATGCTCAGTTCAGTCATTGGAGAACTTTTAGGGATGTTACACCTTTAGTTGTTCCAACTGTCAACTATAAATTATATGAAGTCTCAATACAGATCAGGTATTAGTATCCAACTTAAGATGTGCTATAAGTGTAAAATACCAGACTTTGAACATTTATACAAGAAAAAACATAAAACGTCTCCATTTTTATATTGGCTGCATGTTGATAATACTTTGGATAGACAGTATTGGGTTCCATTAAATATATTAGGTTTACCTCATCTCTTGGCCAGCGCTGTTAGAAAATAGCAGTGTCTCTGGGCCTGGCCTAGAGTAGATGGTTAGCAGATATTGTTGAATAACTTGGTATCAGGTTCTTTATTGTGCCACCAACTTCATAGTCACCTTGTTGTGATGATGGAGGCTTGCCTCAACTTTGAGTCTTCCTTCTGTTACACCTACAAAATTAGAATGATAAAGTCTGTATCTCTATCCCAACCTGTGCTTTAACAGGTTAGGCATACTTATAAAACTGGCATTTTCTTTAAATCTAACTCAAAGACATTTTTCACGTTGTGGATGGTACATATGTAGCGCATGTGGATTTAGCACTTCATGAAGAAGATACATGTAATGAGCACCAACAGGAGCCAGCCAAGATTTTTACTTCACTGAAAGTGTCTCAAGACCTTGATGTTGTAGTGATTGTGAGCTCCTCCAACTCTGCAATTGCTGTTAACTTAAATTTATATTTCAGGTATGTAGATGACTGCAGTTTTTAATTTGAGGTAAATAATTAGAGCCATAAGAGGTTAAAAATATACTTGCTAATTTTTTTTTTTTAACTAGTGTTTCTTTTTCTATTCAGATCATGTTCTAGCCACTACGTTTTAAAGTAATTACTGAATAATGTATAAATGAGCACTGGCACCTTTATATTTCTGCATGTACATCAGAGTTTTGATTTTGACTTATATGTTATCATGCATGGGTTATGTCATATAAATAATCAAAATTACACAATTTTAAGCCACAGTTTAGCACTAAATTGTATAGACATATTATTTCCCTAATATTCTCATGTTTCCCATAGAGTTTATAAGCTCCTTGAGAACCTGAATTTGTGATTTATTCTTTAAATTCATTGTCAATGACTTTTTCTTCCAGTTTACCTTAGCTTTCCTCTTCCACAGCCATACTCTAGGCTTTGTTGGTACAGTATTTGAAGTTGCCCCTCCCCCAAGTCACTACTTTTTACATCTGGGTCTCTGACCACAACTTCCAGACTTTCCAGCTTGCTTAGTCAAGTACTCCCACTTCACTTGACCTCTGACCTCACTGTGACCTCACTGGAATTTCCAGTTAATTCATTGACCTTCCATTCTTTATCCTCCTCCTGTCTTCAGTTCCCTCTCTTTCCAGCATAGATTCTGTGATTTATCATACCACTTGCTTTCTTGCATGTATTGTAAACTCTTGCTCCTACCCTATGATAGCACTTGGTCTGGCAAAATTTCAACCCTTGTTGAAATCTCTTTCCCTGCCTTCATGGTATCTGCAGTCAAGCAGCTAATCACTTGTAAAAAAACAACGAAAGAAAATTGATACCACTCTCTAAGTTGACATTTAGTACCTTTAACTGGTCTTAATGTTGCCTGGAAGTCTTACAGGGATTTTTCATGAGCCCATTCTTTACAACAGTGTTTTTAAACTTTCTCTAGTTTCCTCCTACCTCTGTTAATCTCTTTATTCACAATTTTTCATGGGTGACCTTGACACCTATAAAGGCCCATCCCTCTGTGTGTGCTCTAGATCCCATTCCTTAAGGACCTTCCTCCATTTTTCTTCTTTTCTATACAGTAGTCACCTTTATCCACAGTTAAACTTTCTCATGATCAATTGTGGTCCAGAAATATTGTATACACTAAGATATTTTAAGAAAGACAAAAGAAAAAAAGACTATATTCACATAACTTGTATTACAGTATATTGTAATTGTCCTATAGTTATTATTACTCCTTTACTTTGCCAAATTTTTAAGTTAAACTTCATTGTAGGTATGTATGCATAACAATACAGTTGACCCTTGAACAACTCGGGAATGCCAACCTCCTGCTCAGTCAAAATGCCACATGTAACTTTTGACTCCCTCAAAACTTAGCTACTAATAGCCTACTGTTTGTTGACCAGAAACCTTACTGATAACATGAACAGTTGATTAACACATATTTTGTATGTTGTATGTATTATATATATACTGTTCTTATATGTATATGTATATTATATATACATATATAATTTTTTATATTATATATAGCATACTTTGTTATATGTATTATATATATACTGTATTTTTAGAATAAAGTAAGCTAGAGAAAAAAGAAAATTTTGAGGAAAATACATTTGTAATAGTATACCATATTTATTGATACTCTAAATTTACATAATCTGTTTACAAGATGAGTTGTCTGTCTGAAAAGACAAGCAACCCCAGCAGCATACCTCAACCCATGGTATATGTCAGGCAATTCATGTTTTTCTTAAAATGTCATGACTTCTTGGGAGCAGTTCCAGCATTTCTTCTGGGTCCCATGGTGTTATTCAAGGTTGTAGTATGGCATGAAACATGAAAAATAGATGAGAACCACAAGAAACCACTTTTTAAAAATTGTTATTTTATTATTATTTTAGAGACAGGATCTAGCTATGTTGCCCAGGCTGGACTCAAAACTCCTGGGCCCAAGCAGTCCTCCAGCTCAGCCTCCCAAGTAGCTGGGACTATACATTCACACCTCTGTGCCTGCTAGAAAGATCACTTTTTACAGTGATAAACAATTTACTGGAGAGAAGAGCTGCTCACACAGATGATTAGTATCACATGGCATTTTAAGCAGATACTTACAACATTAGGGCTCACTGCAATAGCAGGAAGTGGCTATGAGATTATTACAGTGGTATGTTATATACTACAGCTAATTATATGCAGTTTTGATTTAATACTACATCTTTACATTTGTTTACATTTTCTATGGCTTCAAATGGTATCATGTATACAGTAGTCTGTATGTGTGTACATAGGTTTTGATAAATGTTTATAATAAATTTGTGCTTTTTTTTTTTTTTTTTTTTTTTTTTTTGAGATGGAGTCTTGCTCTACTATCCAGGCTGGAGTGCAGTGGTATAGTCTTGGCTCACTGCAAACTCTGCTTCCTGTGTTAAAGTGATTCTCCAGTGTCAGCCTCCTAAGAATCTGCGATCAGAGGTGTGTTACCATGCCCAACTAATTTTTGTATTTTTAGTAGAAACAGGGTTTTGTCATTTGGCCACCCTGGTCTTGAACTCCTGACCTCAAGTGATCCTCCTGCCTCTCAGCCTATCACAGTGCTGGAATTAAAGATGTGAGCCACCATGCCTGGCTGATTTGTATATAATTTATGGTAGTAGATGATAAAATAGAGTAGTATCTACATAACTTTAATGCATTTATGACATACCTGACTTAATCTTGATTTTTAAAATATTTCTGGGCTAAGATGGGCATGGTAGAACATGTCTATGGTCTCAGCTACCCTGGAGGCAGGGGCAGGAGGATTACTTGAGCCCAAGAGATCAAGGCTACAGTGAGCTGTCACTGCAGCACTGCACTCTAGCCTGGGCAACAGAGCAAGACCCTGTCTGAAAAAAATATATTTCTAGGCTACATGGTTCATTTGTGAGTTTTAATGAATTGTCACAAATGTCCAAAATTTTTATAAATATATTTTTTGGAAAGAAAACATCATATAAGTGGACCCATGGAGTTCAGATCTGTGGTGTTCAGGGGTATATATAGGCTTTCATACTATCTGCAGTTTTAGGTACCCACTGTGTGCCTTGAATGTATCTGCTGTGGATAAGGGGGAACTACTCTTTCTCCAACTTACTTTTTGTATTCAGTCCACATCCGGTTAATCATCAGGTCCTAACCATTCTGTCTTCCAAATGGTTCTTTAGTTTGTCCACTTTTCTCAGCTCTTCTGTCATCACTTTATGCCACCATCGTCTTTTAATTGAACTACTTTAATAGTCTCCTAATTCATCTCCCCATGCCTATTCTTTCCCCCTCAAATCCATCCTCCATAGAGTAGCTAGAGGGATGTTGTTAAAATGCATATTTTATCAGAGGTGTAGCCAGGCATTAACATCTGGGGCAGGTGTATCTGTTGTTTTGTTGGTGGGGGAACTGTTTCCTCTTGCATATTTTCATTTTCACCCTACCTTCTCTAACTTCTTTTTATCATCATCCTCACAATGTCATATGGTTGTGCCAACATAGTACCTTCAAGTTTTTTAAGGGATTAATATTTAATAATATAAGTGCTCAAGGAGATAAAATCCTTCCCCTTCCCTGGCTACTCTTCTGCATCTGATCATACTGCTTTTCTGCTTAAAAGCCTTCTTCAGGTTGCTTTTCCCCCTTTGATAAAAGTTAAATTCTTTGTGTGTGTTTTTTTTTTTTTTTTTTTTTTTTTTTTTTTTTTTGAGACGGAGTTTCACCCTTGTTACCCAGGCTGGAGTGCAATGGCGCGATCTCGGCTCACCGCAACCTCCGCCTCCTGGGGTCAGGCAATTCTCCTGCCTCAGCCTCCTGAGTAGCTGGGATTACAGGCACGTGCCACAATGCCCAGCTAATTTTTTGCACTTTTAGTAGAGACGGGGTTTCACCATGTTGACCAGGATGGTCTCGATCTCTCGACCTCGTGATCCACCCGCCTCGGCCTCCCAAAGTGCTGGGATTACAGGCTTGAGCCACCGCGCCCGGCATGATAAAAGTTAAATTCTTAATAGTCTATGGGGTCCTGAACCATCTTTATAACCTCATCCCATTTCATCTTCTCATTTTCTATACTTTAACCACCCTAGCCTTGTTTCTCAAATGTAACGGCCCCCTTTTCCACATATACTCTCCTACCTATACCCACACACATACTTTGCCTTCTAGTTCTTCTACATTCTTCTGGTCTTAGCTTAAATCTTACTTTATGGTGGCCGTATAATGAGTTGCTCATGCCTGTAATTCCAGCACTTTGGGAGGCCAAGGCAGGCAGATCACTTGAGGTCAGGAGTTTGAGACCAGCTTGGCCAATATATGGTGAAACCTCATCTCTACTAAAATACAAAAATTAGCCAAGTATTGTGCTGTGTACCTGTAGTCCCAGCTACTCAGGAGGCTAAGACAGGAGAATTGCTTGAACCCTGGAGACGAAGATTGCAGTGGGCCAAGATTGCACCACTGCACTCCTGTACTTAATGGTTACATTAGTCTGTTTCAAAGTTTTTCTGAACCTTAGTTTCCATATCTATAAGATAAAGTTATATTTACCTCACAGGGTTGTTGAGAAGCTTAAATAAGAGTTTGTGTGAAGTGTTGACTATAACATCTCAAATATAGTAGATAGTAAGTGTTGTTACTGCTTTATTAAGCTAACTGCCCTTAATAGAATAAAACTCTTATAGTTGGCTTTATTACTGTGGCATAGGCAAAGGAGATAAAAAGTTCCTTTCTGGGGAATTTGTTGTCCATACTGTTCCTTCTCTGTGATCTCTTAATTTTATTAGGAGCAACAGTAACACAAATTTGGGTTTGATCATCATTTTTTCATATGGCTATCATTATTTTTAAATGTAGGCAACACCCAGGACACCTACTGTGTGAAAGAACACTAGAAGACCTTCCTATTCAAGGACCTAAGGGGATAGATGAAGATGATCCACTTAGCTCTGCCTACAACATGAGACAGACCAAGTTTTCCTTCCAAATTGATAGGTACAGCAACTTTCTTTTCATTTAGTTTATTGTTCCCATTTTTTATCAGGCTGACACTGTACCCTTTCATTAAAGGTCTTTATTTGGCAGATACTTTTTTTCTTAAGAACATCTGTGCCCTGGTTTAGTGTTTTACATAGTGACTTTTATTGTAATAAGTGTTAAGTTATATTTTACCCTGTCTTCCAGGTCTTGGAAAGCCCAGCTATCATCATTGAATGAAACAATAAAGAACTCCAAACTGAAGGTTTCCTGTTGTGTTCCGTGGTTCAGGGATATTTTGCATTTGGAGTCACCTGAATCTGGTAACCACAGTACCAGTGTGCCAAGCTGGGCTTTCATTCCACAGGACATAATGCACGGGCATTATAATTTTCCACAGAAAGATCATGCCAAGACCAGTGATCCAGGAAGACCATGGAAGATAATGCACATCAGTGAACAAGAGGAACCCTTAGAACTTAAATGTGTATCTGTGACAGGATTCACTGCTTTGTTTACTTGGAAAGTGGAAAGGATGGGCTGTACTATTGCCCTCTGGGATTTGGAGACCCAGGGCATGCAGTGTTTTTCCCTTGGCAGAAAATGTATTCCTATAGACAGTAGTGGAGACCAGCAACTGTGCTTTGTATTGACAGGTGAGACTGTCTTGTATCAGATTGAAATCCGTTGCTGAGATCTATGCTTTCATTGCATTTTACTTCTGCCCCAGTGTCTGCTCTCGTGTTTAAGTGGTATTATAATTGTTTATAGAGGTCGTTATTCTTGGTAATAGTGTATCATATGTTTGACTTTTAATTAAGGTCATTTTTGCTCAGCTGAATACTAAGATACTAAGAGAAAGTTTGAGAGAAATGAAGTTTTCTTACTATTTTTAACCCAAAGAGTCTTCATTTGACTTCACAAGCCAAGGCTTCCATGGGCCACGTATGAACTGCGTATTTATTTTGCATGGCTTTCACTGTCCAGGCTTTTAAAAAAGGTTATAAACATTCAGAGTTAGAAGGTTTCATACAAATTATAATTTTCAGCTGTTGCTGAAAAATTCTAAGCTCTGGCAACACTGGGCCTGCATTCCTGCATAGTGACTTATGGGTTGGAGCTGAGTTTCAATCATTCTCTTAGATGGGCCATTTTATTTCTCTTTTTTTAATTTACTTTTTTTTTTTTTTTGACAGAATCTTCTGTCACCCATGCTGGAGTGGTGGTGCAATCTTGGCTCACTGCAACCTCTGCCTCCCTCTGGAGTAGCTAGAACTACAGGCATGCACAACCATGTCCAGCTAATTTTTATATTTTTAGTAGAGACAAGGTCTTGTTATGTTGGCCAGGCTGGTCTCAAACTCCTGACCTCAAAGAATCCATCTACCTCAGCCTCCCAAAATGCTGGGATTACAGGCGTGATCGACGCGCCTGGCTGTACTTTATTTTTTCATAGAGATGAGGTCTCACTACCTTGCCTTGGCTGGTCTCAAACTCTTGAGCTCCAGTGATCCTCCTGCCTTGGCCTCCCAAAGTGTTAGAACTACAGGTGTGAGCCACTATGTGTGGCCTGGGCCATTTTATTTCTGATTAAGTTTTTCTTGCACCTGTCTCACTACCTACCTGGCCCCCGTAGGCGTGGGACATTTCGATATTTCAGATATGCATTCATTCAGCACATAATTATCTTCTACAAGGGTATTGAATGTTGTGATTGGAATTGACCATGCGTTTATTCTATACCCAAGTTTTGGTAATCACATTTTTCTATGTGTCAGGAATATGCTATCAATTATTTTATTTTATTATAGCAAACCAGTAATCTGATATCCCTAAATAATTAAAGGTTCCAGGATTGATTATGCAAGATAATATATAATAGAAATTTGGGATTTAGTGCTTTTTTTTTTTTTTAAATACTTAGTCTTTGTCACCCAGGCTGGAGTGCAATGGCGTGATGTCGGCTGACTGCAGCCTTTGCCTCCCGGGTTTAAGCAATTCTCCTGCCTCAGCCTCCCAAGTAGCTGGGATTACAGGCACCCACCACAACACCCAATGATTTTTTTTTTTTTTTTTTTGTATTTTTGGTTAAGACGGGGTTTCACAAGGTTGGCAAGGCTGATCTTGAACTCCTGACTTCAGGTGATCTGCCCACCTCAGCCTACCAAAGTGCTGAGATTACAGGCATCAGCCACCACGCCCGGCCAATTTAGTGGTGTTTCGTAAGATGCATTGTTCTTAAAAGAATTTGCCTTGTGGTCACTGTTTTAAAGACAAATTTTCAGCCAGGCGCAGTGGCTCTCACCTACAATCCCAACACTTTGGGAGGCTGAAGTGGGCAGATCATGAGATCAGGATATTGAGACCATTCTGGCCAACATGGTGAAACCCCATCTCTACTAAAAATAAAAAATTAGCTGGGCATGGTGGTGCACGCTTGTAATCCCAGCTACTTGGGGGGCTGAGGTACACAGTGAGCCAAGATTGTGCCACTGCACTCCAGCCTGGTAACAGAGCAAGACTCCATCTCAAAAAAAAAAAAGAAAAAAATTTTCTTTGTGGGTGCAGTGGCTCACATGTATAATCAAAGTGTTCTGGGAGGTGAAGGTGGGAGGATCACTTGAAGCCAGGAGTTTGAGACCAGCCTGGGAAACATCATGAAACTCTGTCGCTACAAAACAATTTTTTAAAATGACCTGGGTGTGATGGCACAAAGCTGTAGTTCCAGCTACTCAGGAGGCTGAGATGGAAGGATCACTTGACCCTAGGAGTTTGAGGCTACAGTGAGCTATGATCGCACCACTGCCCTCCAACCTGGGTGACAAAGGAAGACTCTGTATCTAAAAAGGAAAACTCTTCTTTAAAAATGTTGAAAAATCATGATGAGTTAATTAAGGTCCTAATAATACATGATATCCAGTAAATATATCTGTAATTGTAGTACTAAAGAATTGGGTGATTAAAAATTAATTGCTAAATCATAATCCTAAACTCTGATTTATTAAAGCTAACTTTTATTTTTCCTGTAGAAAATGGACTCTCTCTGATTTTGTTTGGTATAACTCAAGAAGAATTTATTAACAGACTCATGATCCATGGAAGTGCCAGCACTGTGGATACTCTTTGTCATCTCAATGGCTGGGGGAGATGCTCAATTCCCATACATGCTCTAGAGGTAACAGAAGTAAATGTCCGTAGAACATAATTATTTTGTGTCGCATACTTTTTTTTTTTTTGAGATGGAGTCTCGCTCCATCGCCCAGTGGCACATTCTCAGCTCGCTACTACCTCTGCCTCCCAGGTTCAAGCGATTCTCCCACTTTAGCCTCCCCAGTAGCTGGAACTATAGGCATGCACCACCACAACTGGCTAATTTTTGTATTTTTTGGTAAAGGCAGGGCTTCACCAAGTTGGCCATGGCTGGTCTCCTAATT
Organism: Saimiri boliviensis; assembly: GCF_048565385.1. NCBI lineage: Eukaryota > Metazoa > Chordata > Mammalia > Primates > Cebidae > Saimiri > Saimiri boliviensis. Next base: position 81,402,437 of record NC_133450.1, read on the forward strand.
TCAAGTGATCCACCTGCTGTGTCCCAGAGTGCTGGGATTACAGGAATGAGCCACTGTGCCTGGCCTGCTTCCTACTATTCTAATCCAACTTCAGAAGAGACATAACCTGAACTTATGTAGCATTTTATAATTCACAAATACTCTTTTACATGCAGTATCTAATTTTGTCCGAAAATAATCACATGAGACAGATTGGATAATGTTTTTATTTTACAGATGAAGAAACAGGCCCACAGTGATTGAATGACCCAAAGCCATATTAATAAAAACAGGAGCTAGAATCAAGGGCAGGGCATCTTCTGCTATGCCACACAGTTTCTGAAGTTTCTTTAAATGACAGCTTTATTGAGATAAAATTCACATACCTATAAAATTCACCTTCAACGTCCACAACTCAATGGCTTTTAGTATATCCAGGGTTGTGCAGCCATTACTACTGATTGTAGAACATTTTCATCACCTCAAAAAGAAACTCCATAACTGTTGGTGGCTACTCTCTATTCCCTGTTGTCTCCAAGTCTTAAACACCAATCTACTTTTTGACTGGATTTTTCTATTCTGGATACTTCATGTAAATGGGATTATAAAATATGTGACTTTTGTGACTGGCATCTTTGACCTAGCATGTTTTCACAGTTCATCCATGTTGTAGCATGTGTCACTACAACGTCTTTCCTTTTTATGGCTGAATATTCCATTATATCAATATAAACTGCGTTTTGTTTATCTGTTTGTCAGCTGATGGACATTTGGATTGTCTCTACTTTTTGGCCATTATGAGTAATCCTGCTATGGACATTTGCAAAAAAATTTTCGTGTTGACATGTTTTAATTTCTCTTGGGAATATAGTAACTGTGGAATTACTGGGTCATTTATTATTTTTGTGGAATCCCCAAACTCTTCCACAGTGACTGCACAATTTTACATTCCCATCAGCAATGTTTGAGGGTTCTGCTAGCTGCACATCTTAGCAGACTTGTTATTGTCTGTTTTTTATTACAGCCATCCTAGTCAGTGTGAAGTCAAAATGAAATGGCATCCCATTTTGGTTTTGATTTGTATTTTCCTAATGACTAAACATGTTGAAAATGTTTGCATATGCTTATTGACTATTTGTGTATCTTCTTTGGAGAAATGTCTGTTTAATTACTTTGCCCCTTTTAAAATTAGGTTTTTTATTGAGTTCTAAGAGTTCTTGATACATTCTGGATGCTAGACCTTTATGACATACATGATTTATAAATATTTTCTCTCATTCTTTGGGTTGTTCACCTTCTTTTTAAAATTTTTTTTAACTTTTAGGATTGGGATACATTTGCTGGTTTGTTTTATAGGTAAATTACATATCATGGGGGTTTGGTGTACAGATTATTTCATCACTCAGGTAATAAGCATAGTACCTGATAAGTAGTTTTCAATTCTCACCTTCCTCCTACCCTCCACCCTCAAGTAAGCCCCAGTGTCTGTTGTTGTTTAGTTTTTGTTCACGCGTACTGTGTTTAGCTCCCACTTACAACATGCAGTATCTGGTTTTCTATTCCTACATTAGTTCACTAAGAATAATGGCCTCTAACTCCATCCATGTTGCTGCAAAGGACATGACCTCACTCTTTTTTATGGCTGCATAGTATTCTATGGTGTATATGTATCACAAGTTCTTTATCCAGTTGATATGGTTTGGCTCTGTGTCCCCACCCAAATCTCATCTTGAATTGTAATCTGATGGTTTAAAGTGGCAGTTTTCCTCTGTGCTTTGTCTCCTGCCACCATGTGAGACATGCCTTGCTTCCCCTTCACCTTCTGCCATGATTGTTAGTTTCCTGAGGCCTCCCAGCCATGTAGAACTGTGCATCAATTAAACCTCCTTTCTTTTTCAATTACCCAGTCTCAGGTAGTATCTTTAAGCAGTGTGAGAACAGACTAATACACCAGTCTGCCAGCCTAAATGCCAGTCATGTGCATTTAGGTTGATTCCATGTCTTTGCCATTGTGAGTAGTGCTGTGAGGAACATGTGTATGCATGTATCTTTATGGTAGAATGATTTATATTCCTTTGGTTATATACCCAGCAATGGGATTGCTGGGTTGAATGGTAGTTCTGCTTTAAGTTCTTTGAGAAATCACTAAACTGCTTTTCACAATGGCTGAGCTAATTTACGTTCCCACCAGCAGTGTATAAGCATTCCTTTTCTCTGCAACCTCGCTAGTACCTGTTATTTATTGACTTTTTAATAATAGCCATTCTGACTGGTGTGAGATGGTATCTCATTGTGCTTTTGATTTGCGTTTCTCTAATGATTAGTGATATTGACCATTTTTTCATATGCTTGTTGGCCAGGTGTATGTCTTCTTTTGAAAAGTATCTGTTCATGACCTTTGCCCACTTTTGAATGAGGTTGTTTTTTGCTGGTTAAATTGTTTAAGTTCGTTATAGATTCTGGGTATTAGACCTTTGCCAGATGCATGGTTTACAAATATGTTCTCTTACTCTCTAGGTTGTCTATTTATTTTATTGATAGTTTATTTTGCTGTGCATTTGTCAATTTTTGGTTTTTGTTGCAGTCTTTTTTGGCGTCTTTGTCATGAAATCTTTGCCAGGGCCTATGTCCATAATGGTATTTTCTAGGTTATCTTCCAGGTTTTTATAGTTTCAGGTTTTACATTTAAGTCTTTTTTTACTTCCTCTCTTCCTATTTGGATGCCTTTTCTTTCTTTCCCTTTCCTGATTGTTCTGGCTAGGACATCCAGTACTATGTTGAGTAGGAGTGGTGAGAGTGGACATATTTGTCTTATTATGGTTCTCTGGGAAATGCTTCCAGTTTAGCCCATTCAGTGTGATGTTGGCTATGGGTTTTTCATAAATGGCTCTTGATATTTTGAGGTATGTTTCTTCAATGCCTAGTTTGTTGAGAGTTTTCAACATAAAGGGATGTTGAAGGGAGGATTACCTGAGCAAGCAATGGTTTTTGTTTTTACTTCTGTTTATGTGACAAACCACATTTATTGATTGCATATGTTGAACCAGTCTTGGATCCCAGGGATAAAGCTTACTTAATTCTGGTGTATTATCGTTTTTTTTGTTTGTTTGTTTTTGTTTTTTTTTTTTTTTTGAGATGGAGTCTTGCTCTGTCACCAGGCTGGAGTGCAGCAGTGCGATCTTGGCTCACTGGAACCTCTGCCTTCCAGATTCAAATGATTCTCCTGCCTCAGCCTCCCAGTTAGCTGGGACTACAGGCATGTGCCATCACATGCAGCTAGTTTTTGTATTTTTAGTAGAGACAGGGTTTCACCATGTTGACCAGGCTGGTCTCGATCTCTTGACCTCATGATCTGCCTGCCTCAACCTCCCAAAGTGCTGGGATTACAGACGTGAGCCACCGTGCCTGGCCAGATTAGCTTTTTGATGTGCTGCTGGATTTAGTTTGCTTGTATTTTACGCAGAATTTTTCTATCTGTATTCATTAAGGATATTGGCCTGCTTTTCTCTTTGTTTTGTGTCTCCCAGGTTTCAGTATCAGAATGATACTGAATGAGTTAGGAAGGAGTCCCTTTGTTTTTGGGGCTTTTCACCTTCTTAATGGAGTCCTTTAAAACACAAAAGTTTGCCGGACGCGATGGCTCATGCCTGTAATTCCAGCACTTTGGGAGGCTGAGGTGGGTGGATCATGAGGGAACTCAGTGAAACCCCTTCTCTACTAAAAATATTTTAAAAAGTAGCCGACTGTATTGGCACACACCTGTAGTCCCAGCCACTTGGGAGGCTGAGACAGGAGGATTGCTTCAACTCCGGGAGGCAGAGGTTGCAGTGAGCTGAGATCATGCCACTGCACTCCAGCCTGGGCAACAGAGTGAAACTCCATCTCAAGGAAAAAAAAAAAAAGTGTTTAATTCTTAAGTCAGTGTATCTTTCTTTCGAAAGAGGGGATTATTTTTGCTTTTGGTGTCGAATCTAAGAAACCATTGCCTAATCTGAGATTGTGAAGATTCACTCTTAGAAGAGTTTTATAGTTTTAAGTCTTAGAGTTAGGGTTGTTTTGCACTTCAAGTTAAGTTTCTTGTAGGAAGGAGGAGTCTAACTTCATTCTTTGGCATTCTTTTGTGGATATTCAGTTGTCTCCACACCATTTGTTGAAAAACTTACTTTATATACTCTAAAATAACGTTGTAAGAAAAAAATTAAGATTCCTGTAGATACACTATCCAGAAGTAATCATGTTTACTCTTTGGAGGTTATTTCCTTACAGTTTTTTCTATGTATTAATAATAAGGAAGTGTTACCTCATTAATTTTCTTATTAACACTGTAGGGTTAATACTGTTAGCTCCATTTTATAGATGAGGGAGCTGAAGCACAAAGAGGTGAGGACATCTAGTTCAGCCATACATATGCATAGGTGGTAGTGCGAGGGTTTTAATTCAGACAGTGCCTCTCTCCTTACACAGTGCACGTGTATCTGTGTGAGTTTAATTAATATTTCATTGTATATACAACACTGTTTTGGCTCTGGTTACCTCCCACATAAAAATGAATGAGTAATGTATATTTTGAGTGATAACAATCATAAATATTCTTGTACCTACCGTCAAGGCAAGAAATAGAATATCATGGATATCTTTGCATGTGTGTACACTGCCCTGATCCTATTCCCTTACCTTGCTTAGCCTCAGAATTAAATACTCTTCTGAAATTTTATTTATTTTTCACTGAGTCAGGGTCTTGCTTTGTCATGTACCCTGGAGGGCAGTAGTGTGATCATAGTTCACTGTAACCTTGAACTCCCAGGCTCAGGTGAATTCCTCCCGCCTCAGCCTCCCAAGTAGCTGGCACTACAGGTGCGTATAACTGCACCCAGCTAATATTTGTTATTTTCTGTAGAGGTGTAATCTTGCTTTGTTTCCCAAGTCAGTGTCAAACTCTTGGCCTCAACCAGGCTTCCTGTTATGCTCTCTTAAGGCACTGAGATTATAGGTGAAAACCACCATGCCCAGCCATTCTGAAATTTTAACCATTCTCATGATTTTCTTTATTATTCTCCATATAAATTGTGTCTCCACATAATGCTATTTAGTTGAAGCTGTTGTTGAATTTTGCATAAAATTGAACCATTATGTTTATATATATTTAAATATATATTTAATATATGTGTGTACATATGTATATATATTTAATATGTGTGTGTGTGTGTATGTATATATATATATATTTTTTTTTGAGACGGAGTCTTACTCTGTCACCCAAGCTGGAGTGTAGTGGCACTATCTCAGCTCACTGTAACCTCTGTCTTCTGGGTTCAAGTGATTCTCCTGCCTCACCCTGAGTAGCTGGGATTACAGACACATGACACCACACTTGACTACTTTTTGTATTTTTAATAGAGATGGGGTTTTACCGTGTTGGCCAGGCTGGTCTCAAACTGCTGACCTCAGATGATCCTCCTGCCTCAGCCTCAAAAAGTGCTGGGATTACAGGTGTGAACCACCATGCCCAGCACTGTGTGTGTGTGTGTGTGTGTGTGTATTTTTTTGAGACTCAAGATTTTTTTGATTCATCCATGTTTAATGTATATAACCATAGTTCATTCAGTTTCACCCCTCTATAGTATGCCACTGCATAATGTCTTTATCCAGCTTTACGTTTTTTCCATTTTTTTTTGCTGTTAGAAGCAGTGTTGCTGTAAAGTTGCTCATATATCTGCTGCAGCGCATGTGCAAGAGTGTCTCTAGGGGGAAAGAATTGCTGGGTCATACGGCATGCACATCTTTAATTTTATTGACAATACTCTAGTTTTCCCAAATTGTTTTATCAGTTTATGCTCTCACCAGCAGTGTATACAAGTTCTCACTATTGCATGTTTTTTATGATATTGCCAGCACTTGATTTATAACATTTTTTCCAGTATAATGGTAAGATGGGTTTTCATTTGCATTTCCCCGATTAAGATTTAGCATCTCTCTGTGTGTTTGTGTGTGTGTGTGTGTGTGTGTGTGTGTGTGTGTGTAAGATACTTGGATTTGGGCTGGGCACACTGGCTCACACCTGTAATACCAGCACTTTGGGAGACCAAGGTGGGCAGATCATGAGGTCAAGAGATCGAGACTATCCTGGCCAACATGGTGAAATCCTTTCTCTGCTAAAAATACAAAAATTAACTGGGTGTGGTGGCGGACGCCTGTAGTCCCAGCTACTCAGGAGGCTGAGGCAGAAGAATCGCTTGAAGCCAGGAGGTGGAGGTTACAGTGAGCTGAGATTGCACCACTGCACTTGAGCCTGGCGACAGAGCAAGACTCTGTCTCAAAAAAAAAAAAAAAAAAGATATTTGGATTTTTCTTTTGGGGTATTTGTCTTTTTTTTTTTTTTTTAAAGGGTTTTCACTGTTGAATATACTCTAGATACAAGTTCTTTGTTGTATGTGTGATGGATGTATTCTAGTCTGTGGCTTGTCTTTTTACTTAATTTGTGGATTGTTTAATTTTAATGTAGCTCTTAATTTTAATGGAATTTAGTCTTTTCCTTTTTGAGTAATGCTATTTGTGACATGTATCCTTAAATTTTTTATTATTTTCCCTAAAGTTTTTAAATTACGAACTTTTTTTTAGTGCAGTGGAGCGATCTCAGCTCACAGCATTCTCTACCTCCCAGGTTAAAGTGATTCTTCTGCCTCAGACTTCTGAGTAGCTGGGATTACAGGCACGCACCACTATGCCCTGCTGTAAATTACGATTTTTATATTTAAGTTCTTTATCCATTTAAAACTTATACATGATATGGGCTATTTTAATTTTTTCCCATACTGATAACCATTGGTCTCAGCACTTTTTTGAAAAGTTCTGTCATTTACCATTGATCTGAAATGTCTTGAGTGTCATATATTAAGTTTTCACATATGCATGAATTTGTTTTTGACCTCTTTATTCTGTTTATAGGTCTTTCCTTAAGCCAATTCCATCTTGACTTTATTATCTAGGAATTTAATTAGAGCAAATTCTCTTATTCTTCAGAGGTGCCTTTATTGTTGTCTGTTCTTAAGCTTGATTTTTTTTAGGATTAGCTTGTCACGTTTCATGAAAAATTGTTAGGATTTTTATTAGAATTACATTAAATCTGTGTAGCAAGTTGGGAAGAAATGACATATTTAGAATATTTAATCTTTCTATCCTTAGTCTCTCTTCCCATTTTTGGGGGGCCTGGGGGATCTTCATTTATGACTTTCAGTAAACATTAAAATTTTACAATTTTTCCATTAAAAGGTTGGCATCTTTTCCTTTATTTTTTTGTATGTGTGTTGTGTGTATATTTAAGTACTATATTTGTTGTTTATGCTAAGTGGTATTTTTAAAATTACATTTTATTTATTGCCAGTATAAGGAAATACAATTAAATTTCATGTATTGATTTTTATATCCAACAAATTTGTTAAAGTAATCCTAATAATTTATCTGTTAGATTTTATTGAATTTTCTATATAAAGGACATGTAACATTAGAATAGTGTAGTTTTCTTTCTTCTTTTCAAATCCTTTGTAAGGGTTATTGCTGAGTTTAAAATGAGGAAACTGAGGCCAGTATAAGAAAATTAAATGCCAATTTATTCAGCTACCGGGCGAGGTTCTATGGTCCCGGGGAAAGGGGCCGGAGAAGTCTTCCTGACTTCATGGAGTGTGGGGTTTTTTTTTTTTTGAGACGGAGTTTCGCTCTTGTTACCCAGGCTGGAGTGCAATGGCGTGATCTCGGCTCACCGCAACCTCCGCCTCCTGGGTTCAGGCAATTCTCCTGCCTCAGCCTCCTGAGAAGCTGGGATTATAGGCACACGCCACCATGCCCAGCTGATTTTTTGTATTTTTAGTAGAGATGGGGTTTCACCATGTTGACCAGGATGGTCTCGATCTCTTGACCTTGTGATCCACCCACCTCGGCCTCCCAAAGTGCTGGGATTACAGGCATGAGCCACCGCACCCGGCACTCGCCATGGTGTTTTGTCCACTGTCCTGTTTGCCTGACTGCTTAGGCACAGTGGACAGTGGTCTTAGCCAAGGGTTAGTGTGTTCAGGGGTAGATCCCTGGCTTCTCCTAAATGCACTAGCCATGACAAGGGGCAGTCAGCTTCAGAGGGAGCTGAGGAGCTAGGAGGAACGAGCAACAGCTGGGTGCTCTGATTAGGTCCAGGGGAGCGGTTGGGCCGCTGTTGGTTGGCAGGTTGTTGGCGGGTTTTCCAGTGCAAGAGCCAGCCAGAGTTGCATTAACCGGAGCCTTTGAGAGAAGCCATGCGGCAGAGCTAGGTGCCAAGTGCGGAACCTGGTGCCGGGTGCAGAGGTGGGTGTGTCCGGCCTCCCTGCGAGGCAACCGGCCTTACATCCTCGTATGTACTTTTTAGCACTTTTTTTCCTTTTTCTTTTTCTTTCTTTTTTTTTTTTTTTTGAGACGGAGTTTCGCTCTTGTTACCCAGGCTGGAGTGCAATGGCGCGATCTCGGCTCACTGCAACCTCCGCCTCCTGGGTTCAGGCAATTCTCCTGCCTCAGCCTCCTGAGTAGCTGGGATTACAGGCACGCACCACCATGCCCAGCTAATTTTTTTTTGTAGTTTTAGTAGAAACGGGGTTTCACCATGTTGACCAGGATGGTCTCGATCTCTCGACCTCATGATCCACCCGCCTCGGCCTCCCAAAGTGCTGGGATTACAGGCTTGAGCCACCGCGCCCGGCCTTCTTTTTCTTTTCTTTTCTTTTTTTTTTTTTTTTTTAGACCAGGTCTCACTCTGTCACCTAGGATGGAGTGCAGTGGCACAGTCTTCGCTCACTGCCAGCCTCCATCTCCCAGGTGCAGGGGATACTTCCACCTCAGCCTCCGAGTAGCTGGGACAACAGGTGCATGCCATCACACCCAGCTAATTTTTAAAATTTTTTTAGGGATAGGGTTTTGCCATGTGCCCCAGGCTGATCTTGAATTCCTGGCTCAAGCAGTCTTCCCTCCTCTGCCTTCCAAAGTGCTGGGATTAGAGGCATGAACCACCACACTTGGCCACCACCTTTTTTCTTATTTGTGGTACTAGGATCTCTAGTATAACATTATCTAGAAGTACTGTTTGCCTTATTCCTGAGTAGAGCACACACAACTCTGTCTCTCTGTCTCTCTGTCTCTCTGTCTCTCTGTCTCTCTGTCTCTCTGTCTCTCTGTCTCTCTGTCTGTCTGTCTGTCTGTCTGTCTGTGTGTGTGTGTGTGTGTTAACATACCCTTTATAAGGTTAAGTTCCCTTATATTCCCTACTATGAGGTTTTATCATGAAGGGGTATTGGATTTTATTGAATGCTTATTCTATATCTACTGAGATAACATATACATAATTTCCTTTAATTTGTTACTGTAATGAACCACATTTTTAATTTTTTGTTGTGGAATATAATGTGTAAAAATGTATGCAGAATACAGTCTAACAAAATAATTACTATTATTATTTTGTAGATAGTCTTGCTCTGTCGCCTAGGCTGGAGTGCAGTGGTGTGATCTCAGCTGACTGAAACCTATGCAGTCCAGGTTCAAGTGATTCTTGTACCTCAGCCTTCCAAGTAGCTAGGATTACAGGTGTGTGCCACCACACCCAGCTAATTTTTTGTGTTTTTAGTAGAGACAGGGTTTCACCATGTTGAGCAGGCTGCTCTTGAACTCCTGACCTCAAGTGAGCCACCTGCCTCGGGCTCCCAAAGTGCTGGGATTACAGGCGTGAGCCACTTACAGGCGTGCCCGGCTTAGATCTATAGTTAGTAACTAGTTGTTTTGGAATACAGATCCATTGAATGCTTTAACTTCATTCACTCTTAGCCTGTCTGTTATTATTGTATTTTTTTAACCATCTTGGACATTATGTTGTATTTAGGTTCATTTTTCACCTTTTATTTTGCTATTTAAACTTTTTTACTGAAAACAAAGACACATAAATGTCCTAGGCCTACACAGGGTCAGGATCATCAGTATCACTCACTGTCTTCCACCTCTACATCTTTTCCCAAAAGACAATCTTCAGAAGCCGTAATATGCTTGGAGCTGTGGTCTCTTATGCCTTTTTCTGGAATACCGCCTGAAGAACTTAGCTGGTTTTATAGTCTGCTTAAAAAAAAAAAGTAAAAGGAATACATTCTAAAATAACAATTAAAAGTATAGTATAGTAAATAATAGGCTGTAAGAATTTTTCAGCTCTGTGATAATCTTATGTGAACCTCCATTGTAAATGTAGCCAGTTGTTGAGTGAAATACTGTTATGTGGCACATGACTACTCAGTTATTGTTTTTGTTTTTGTTTTTGTTTTTGACACAAACTTTTGCTCTTGTTACACAGGCTGGAGTGCAGTGGAGTGATCTCCGCTCACTGCAACCTTCGCCTCCTGGGTTCAAGCAATTCTCCTACCTCATCCGCCTGAGCAGCTGGGCTTACAGGCATGTGCCACCATGCCTGGCTAATTTTTTTTTTTTTTTTTTTTTTTTTTTGTATTTTTAGTAGAGACGGGGTTTTCCATGTTGATCAGGCTGGTCTCGAACACCTAACCTTAGGTGATCTGCCCTGCCCTGACTACTCAGTTTTAATGAAAGTTCCATGTGCTTGAAAATTGAAAATGTATTTTCCAGCCTAGGCACAGTGGCTCACCTGTAATCCTAGCAGTTGGGAGGCTGAGGCAAGCAGAGGCCAGGAGTTTGAGACCAGCCTAGCCAACATGCCAAAACCCCATCTCTCCTAGATATATTTTAAAAATTAGCTGGGCATGGTGGGTCACATCTGTAAGCCCAGCTACTTGAGAGGCTGAGATAAGAGATTCATTTGAACCCAGGAGGTAGAGGTGCACTGAGTGAGATTTTGGCACTGCCCTCCAGCCTGAGCAGCAGAGCGAGACTCTGTTTACCAAAAAGAAAGAAAGAAAAGAAAGAAGATGTATTTTCCATTTGTCACATTGGTCTTTTTTTTTTTTTTTTTTTTTTTTTGAGACGGAGTTTCTCTCTTGTTACCCAGGCTGGAGTGCAATGGCGTGATCTCGGCTCACCGCAACCTCCGCCTCCTGGGTTCAAGCAATTCTCCTGCCTCAGCCTCCTGAGTAGCTGGGATTACAGGCACACACCACCATGCCCAGCTAATTTTTTGTATTTTTAGTAGAGACGGGGTTTCACTTTGTTGACCAGGATGGTCTCGATCTCTCGACCTCGTGATCCATCCGCCTCGGCCTCCCAAAGTGCTGGGATTACAGGCTTGAGCCACCGCGCCCGGCCACATTGGTCTTTTAATCAGAGGTAGTTAGACTGTTGACACTTTACCCAATTCGTCTTAACCACTGTGAGATATTGTTACTTTGTGGATAATTTCTCCATCTCTTCCAGTGCACTAGTTCTTTCTTCAGCTGCTTCTAATCTGTTTTCAAACACATCTGTTGTGTTTCTAATTTAAATTTTCATATGTTTTTATTTTTAGAATTACTATTTGGTCATTACTTTTATATGTGTGATTTTGTTAATCTACAGAAAAACTTTTAAAAAATAGTACAATGAACATTAAGTTACCTTTCACCTAGATTCACCAACTATTAACATTTTAGCACATTTGTGTCTTTTTTTTTTTTCAACTGAAGTCTCATTCTGTCCACAGGCCAAAGTGCAATGACGCTATCTTGGCTCACTGCAACCTTTGCTTCTGGGTTCAAGCAATTCTCCTCCTTCAGCCTCCCGAGTAGCTGGGATTACAAGCAGGCACCACCAAGCCTGGCTAATTTTTGTATTTTTAGTAGAGATGGGGTTTCACCATGTTGGCTAGACTGGTCTCAAACTCCTAACCTCAAGTGATCCACCTGCCTCAGCCTTCCAAACCACATTTGTTTTAATTGTATTTTTTTTTCAATCCTTCATAGCATGTATTTTTTTTTTTTTTACTTAACCATTTTAAAGTTGCAAACTTTATAACCTTTCACTTTAAGTACTTTAGTATATATGTCATAAGAACAAGAATATTCTATTTATTTAATTTATTTATTTATTTTTTTGAGACGGAGTTTCGCTCTTGTTACCCAGGCTGGAGTGCCATGGCGCGATCTCAGCTCACCGCAACCTCCGCCTCCTGGGTTCAAGCAATTCTCCTGCCTCAGCCTCCTGAGTAGCTGGGATTACAGGCACGTGCCACCATGCCCAGCTAATTTTTTGTATTTTTAGTAGAGACGGGGTTTCACTTTGTTGACCAGGATGGTCTCGATCTCTCGACCTCGTGATCCACCCGCCTCGACCTCCCAAAGTGCTGGGATTACAGGCGTGAGCCACCGCGCCCGGCCGAGAATATTCTATTCATTAATTGGTACTTTAGTTTTTACTTCCACCACTCAGAACAAAGGCATAGTTTGTTTATAGTCTCCCTCTGGGGTCAGTAATTTTTCTCGTTTATCTTTTTGGTGGAAGTCACCTCACATGGACCCTAGGTTTGTCCTATTTTTTTCTTCCTCCAACATAATTCCCACCAATGTCTTTCACCTCCCTTGGTATATTAACACCCACAACTTAGGCCCATTGGCTCTCAAAATCTGGTTTCTGGACCAGCAGCTCACCATGACCTGTGGATCAGAAATGCGAATTGAAGGTCTCTCCCAATACCTACTGAATTAGAAAGACTAGGGGCAGGGTTTTGCAGTCCACAGCTTGACAGATTCTGCACGTGATTCTTATGCACAATGCTTTGTGCTAAGGGTGGCAATTATTTTTTCTTTTTGTTTTTGAGATGGAGTCTCACTCTGTTCCTCAGGCTGGAGTGCAGTGGCACAATCTCAGCTCATTGCAACCTCTGCCTTCCAGGTTCAAGCAGTTTTCCTATCCCAGCCTCCTGAGTAGCTGGGACTACAGGCATGAGCCACCACGCCCGACTAATTTTTGTATTTTTAGTAGAGATTGGATTTCACCATATTGGTCAAGCAGGTCTCGAACTCCTGACCTTAGGTAATCCACTTGCTTCAGCCTCCCAAGGTGCTGGGATTACAGGCGTGAGCCACCACCCCCGGCCTTTTTTTTTTTTTTTTCTTTATTTCTTTTATTTCTTCTTCTTTTTTTTTTTTTTTTGAGACAAGGTTTCACTTTGTTGCTCAGATTGGCATACAGTGGCTCAATCAAAGCCCGCTGCAGCCTCAACTTCCTGGGCTCAAGAGAGCCTTCTTCCTCAACCTCCCCAGTAGTTAGGACTACAGGTGTGCACCACCATACCCAGCTACTTTTTTAATTTTTTTTTGTAGAAACATGGTCTCACTATGTACCCAGGCTCCTCTTGAACTCCTGGGCTCAAGCAATCCTTTCACCTCAGCCTCCCAAAGTGCTGGGATTACAGGGATGAGCCACTGCGCTCCACCAACTTTGTAAATGATCATGTAGTAAATATTTTAGGCTTCTCAGGCCACATACTCCTTGTTTGGTTTTGGTTTCGGTTTTTTTTGCGGGGGCGGGGCGGGGCGCGGACAGTATCTTGCTGTGCTGCCCATGTGGAGTGCAGTGGTGGGATCTTGGCTTGCCACAACCTCCACCTCCCAGGTTCAAGTGATTCTCCTGCCTCAGCCTCCTGAGTAGATGAGATTACAGGTGCCTGCCACCACACCTGGCTAATTTTTGTGTTTTTAGTAGAGACAGTTTCACCATGTTGGCCAGGCTGGTCTCGAACACTTGACCTCAGGTGATCCACCCTCCTTGGCCTCCCAAAGTGCTGGGATTACAGGTGTAAGTCACCACGCCTGGCCATCATGCTATTTTTTTTTTTTTAACTTTTAAAAGTTTATTTTATTTTTGTTTATTAAAAATATGGAATGTGGCCGGCGCAGTGGCTCACGCCTGTAATCCCAACACTTTGGGAGACCTAGGCGGGCAGGTCACCTGAAGTTAGGAGTTCAAAACCAGCCTGGCCGACATGGTGAAACCCTGTTTCTACTTAAAATACAAAAATTAGCCGAGTGTGGTGGCTCAGGCTTGTAATCCCAGCTACCTGGGACTGTGAGGCAGGAGGATTGCTTGAACCCAGGAAGCAGAGGTTGCAGTGAGCTGAGATCACACCACTGCACTCCAGTATGGGCGACAGAGCCTGACTCTGTCTCAAAAAAAAAAAAAAAGACAACTAAGAATCTGGCTGGGCACCTCTACTAAAAAAAAAAAAAAAAATTAGCTGGGTGTGGTGCTGTGTGCCTGTAGTTCCAGCTGCTTGGGAGGCTGAGGCACGAGAATCATTGGAGTTAGGGAGGTAGAGGTTGCAGTGAGTTGGGATCATGCCACTGTACCTCAGCCTAGGTGACAGAGTATGACTTTATATTATACTGCCATAACGTTTTAATTCAAATAGAATATAACTTAATTGTAAGGGTAATCCCTAAGAGCTTTGAATCATTTTAGAATTCTAAAATGGTAGAGCTGAAAGGTTTTGCGTTCTAATAACCACCTGTTTCTTCTGGAACAGAAATCGGGCCAGACACAGTGGCTCGAATCTATAATCCCAGCACTTTGGGAAGCGGAGGCAGGAGAGGAGAGGAGGAATGGGGAGGGTCCCAGTCAAAATGGCTGGAGTCCAGGTATTCATGTAGTCTTTTGCCTCCTGTCTCACCACATTAAATTATAAAGTTTTTTTTTTTTTTTAATCTGAATCCTGATTTTGTTTCCTATTATTAATTTCTTATTTTTATTTTTCTCATTTCAGGCTGGGATAGAAAATCGTCAGCTGGACACAGTAGATTTCTTTCTGAAGAGCAAGGAAAATCTTTTTAACCCATCATCACAATCTTCTGTATCTGATCAATTTGATCATTTTTCATCCCCTTTATATTTAAGAAGTAAGTGGAATAAAGATTGCTACATTTGTACTTATTTAATCTTACTAATAACTTGCAAATTACTGTCTTGGGTTTTCTGATGACTCATTTATTTGTCAAAACTTAGCCTTGGGATTTTATATACTTTTTAGAAAGTTTCTTCTTCTTTTTTTTTTTTGAGATGGAGTTTCGCTCTTGTTACCCAGGCTGGAGGGCAATGGCGCAATGTCGGCTCACCGCAACTTCCGCCTCCTGGGTTCAGGCAATTCTCCTGCCTCAGCCTCCTGAGTAGCTGGGATTACAGGCACGCACCACCATGCCCAGCTGATTTTTTGTATCTTTAGTAGAGACGGGGTTTCACCATGTTGACCAGGATGGTCTCGATCTCTTGACCTCGTGATCCAGCCGCCTCGGCCTCCCAAAGTGCTGGGATTACAGGCGTGAGCCACCACACCCAGCCCTTTTTTTTTTTTTTTTCTCCTTTGAGACGGAGTCTCACTCTGTTGCCCAGGCTCGAATGCTGTGCTATGATGAACAGCTTATTGCAGCCTTTCATCCGGGACTCAGGCAGTCCTCCCACCTTAGCCTCCCAAGTAGCTGGGACTACAGGTGCACACTACCACCCTCAGCTATTTTTGTAGAGAATGGGGTCTCTCTGTGTTGCCCAAGCTGGTCTCAAACTCCTGGGCTCAAACAATCCTCTGCCTCCCAAAGTACTGGAATTACAGATGTGCACCACCATGCCTAGGCAACTTTGTGGAAATGTGACAGTGTTATATTCTATAAATGGTCTCATACTATATGGGCTATTAAATTGCTCATACCTTATTTAGTACTCTGTATTTTTAGTGTGCAAGGAAGAGATGATCTTTCAAATTCAAGAGTTTTATACAGGACAGAAAAACATTTCAATAAAGTTTCCTTCTGTTTAAAATCAGTCAGCCAGGTGTGATGGCTCACACCTATAATTTTAGCCCTTTGGAAAGGCAAGGCAGGTGAATAACGTGAGGTCGGGAGTTCAATACCAGCCTGGCCAGCATGGCGAAACCCCATCTCTACTAAAAATACAGAAATTAACTGGGTGTGGTGGTGGTTCATGCCTGTAATCCCAGCTGCTTGGGAGGCTGAGGCAGGAGAATTGCTTGAACCCAGGAGGCGGAGGCGGAGGTTTCCCTGAGCTGAGATCATGCCATTGCACTCCAGCTTGGGCAACAAGGGTGAAATTCCACCTCCAAAAAAAAACAAAAAACCCACACCCTCTCTCTTGCTTTGAGTGCAGAGTCTGGTCTCCTCTTTCTTGAATTGCCAGCTTTTCTAATGCTCTGATGTTTTAAAAATTGCTTGAGTTTCTAGAAAATGGCTTGGTTGCTGGTATTGAGCTGGGCTCCATTAGCAATTGTAGAGTCACTATTCATTTCTGTTGTTGTAGTGGTTAATGATTTCTCCTCATTTTACTCTCACCTGCCCTGCTCAGCTCTTAAGGGTGGAGATGGGTCTGGAATGAGAAGCAGTGGGAATAGCCTTACCCTCCCCTAGGGGGAAAACCCATTTCCCTTCATTCTGGTCTCACAGATGTAATCCTAAAGATGGGGGCCAGTGCTGAGAGAAACAGGAATCACTTAATTATAACCTTCAGCTGCAGATAAAACATTCAGGGTCCCACACTTCTTGCTTTCACTTGAATGTTTAACACGGAATAGCTCTGCAATCAGACAGGCTTAAATTCAGATTTTGGCCCTGCCACTTATTTTCTTTTTCATTTTCGTTTTCACTCTTGTCCAGGATGCTGGAGTGCAGTGGTGGGATCCTGGCTCACTGCAACCTCTGCCTCCCAGGTTCAAGCAATTCTCCTGCCTCAGCCTCCTGAATACCTGGAATAACAGGCACCCACCAGCACACCTGGCTCATTTTTGTATTTTTAGAAGAGGCACGTTTTTGCCTTGTCGGCCAGGTGGATCTCAAACTCCTGACCTCAAGTGATCCTCCTGCTTTGGGCTCCCTAAGGGCTGGGATTACAGGCATGAGGCACTGCGCCTGGCTCTGCCACTTACTTTATAAATTAGCTCGGGCAAGTTACTTATCCTCTGAACCTCAGTTTTTTTAATCTATGGAAAGAGAATATAATATCCACCTACCTCTTAAGTTGTTGAATAAATGAGATAGCATTTATAAAACACCAAGTACAGTACTTAAGATGTAGGTGGTCAGCAGAAGGGTAGTTAGCAGTGATACCAGTAAATGATGACTATTAATAATTAGAATCATTTAAGATTTCAGGTAATAAGCCTTCATAAAAGTTTTGTGAGCTTCTTAAAAATAAGACAAGGGTCCTTGTTTCATGTTTTAGAAGATTGTAACATGACGTTTTTTGATATGTTAATTTTATTGTGAAGATCCTGGTGTTCATGTTAATTTCTTTTGTTCTTTCTCAGATGTGGAAGAGTTGATACCAGCATTGGATTTACTTTGCTCAGCAATTAGAGGAAGTTATTCTGAACCCCAAAGCAAACACTTTTCAGAACAATTGCTTAATCTTACACTGTCTTTCCTTAACAAGCAAATAAAGGAGCTTTTTATTCACACTGAAGGTAAGAATAGCAGCTAGGAAGGGGGCAATTCTGCTGTTCCTGCATAAGAACAGATACAAGTGCTGCTATTGCGTGAGACAGCATAAACTAGTGGCGCATCATTTATTATGTTTGGGTAAGGTCAGTTTGTAATTCAGGAAGTGAAATGGGTTTTGATACTGAGAAAGTTGGTAGAAAGACCCGGGACTAATTGTGAAGAACAAGAAAAGGAAAAGGTTGTATTAAAATACAGAGCTACTTGCTTGTAAATAGAAAAAACCTCAGACATATTGTTTGAAAATTTAAAATACCAAGTTTGAATTTAGACTTTCTCTAGAATTCTTTTATATAACAGCTCATGGTTTATGTTTATACACACGTACACACAAATTGGCACATTGATATCTTCCACAGAGCTAGATGAACATCTGCAAAGAGGAGAGAACATTTTGACTAGCTACATTAATGAACTTCGAACCTTCATGATAAAGTTTCCTTGGAAGCTAACAGATGCTATAGATGAATATGATGTACATGAAAATGTCCCCAAAGTAAAGGAAAGCAGTATATGGGAGAAACTCAGCTTTGAGGTAAGCATGAGTAGTTATCACTTCTTTTATTTGCCAGATTCAGAAGATCTGAGAAAAAAATAGAAAAAAACAGAATTTGGATTCTACACACTTACGATTCAGAATGTTTGACAAAGGTTTGAGGTTTTAACAGTTTTGGGATCTCTGATTATGACTTCAAATTTATGTCTGCAAGCTGCATTTATTTAATTCACAACATGGGTAGGCTCCCACTTAATGCCAGATCTGCCCACTTGGGTTCAGTAACACACACCCAACTCTAAACCCATTAGTTTAGTGAAGTGGCAATACTCCCTCATTGGCTCAAGCCTGGTACTTTGAATACTCTTAGCAATACTCCCTCATTGGCTCAAGCCTGGTACTTTGAACTCATGCATTCTGCCTGACACCTAGATAAATTGAATTGCTGCTGCTGATTAGATCTTTTGAAATTTTTATTTTATGACATTATTACTTAGAAGGATATTTGATTTTGATCCTGTCTGAAATTCTAATTTAAGACATTTTGCCCAGTTAAATTTTCATCCATCTGTTTGCCTTTTTTCCCTCACAGTAGAAGTTACAATCATAGAGCTAAAATTTACTACTATTGGTGTGACTTAGGGACTAGAACAGGTGTCCCCAAACTTTTTACACAGGGGGCCAGTTCACTGTCCCTCAGACCATTGGAGGGCCGCCACATACTGTGCTCCTCTCACTGACCACCAATGAAAGAGGTGCCCCTTCCTGAAGTGTGGCGAGGGGGCTGGATAAATGGCCTCAGGGGGCCGCATGCGGCCGTCGGGCCGTAGTTTGGGGATGCCTGGACTAGAAGAATTCCTTCACCCACTGCAGGGTATTGGTATTGGAGAAACAAAAGCTAAACCAGCTTAACACAGATCATCATAATCAATAGGGAATGAAAGTGTTAGGATTGAGATGCTGCCAGGTTAAGATTGCTGTTCTTGGGGTGGAGAGATTTGGAAGTACCTGCTGTAACTGCATTTTCTGTATCTCTTATTCATTGCCTAACTTTAAAAAGTAAGAAATTCCATAGTTTTCCTTCTACTTTTTTGTCTCCTCCTTCCTGTCTTCTTTACAGGTTTCTTCTTTACAGGTTTCTCTCCTCTAATGTTCTGTAAGGCTCTGTGGTCCTCTTTGTACTCAAAATCGCTGATTTTCAACTTTTGTCAGGGCAATGGGTTATAGTTTACTTTGATAAAAATTGTAGACCCTGTCTGCAAAAGCAGGCATGTGAATGTGTCCACATAGACAAAATTTTGTATATGGCTTAATGGGGTTTACAGATGCCTTTAAAGTGTCAGGTTGAGAATGCCTCCTTTCTGTTCTCTCTAGGGATTAGATCTTCACTTTAAGTATTTCTTTTCACATAGATTATTGGTAGTAGCCTTCTAATGCCTCAGTATCTTGAGCTTGAATCACTTTCAGTCCACTCTCTATATTGCTGCCTCGATATTTTTCCATAAATATGTATCTGATCATATCACATCTTGCTTTTAAGGTCTTTCAGTGGCTCCACAGTTTCGGGATAAAATCTACCTCATACGCAAAGTTCTTCATGATGGAACCTCTGCTTTGCTTTCAAGTCTCATCTGCTACTGTCTCCAGTTTTTTCTCCAGTTATATTGAGTAATTTGTAGTTCCCTGAAGGCTTGATACAGCTTCTTTTCTTTGTTCCTCTGCATATGATATTCCCTCTTTTTGGAACACCTGCCCTCTTATCTCATTATATCAATGGAACAGTTACTGGTCTTTAAATTTTTTTGTCTCATCAGTTACTAGTTACTTCTCCTAGGAAGCCTGGTCCAGGTGGTGGGGGTGGCGCAGGGTGGTGGTCATCCTTCTTATTTAGGTGTTCCTTTTCCGGACCTTCCTCTCTAGCACCCTGGGACACTTTTATCACAGCCATTATACAGTACTATAATCAATGTGTCTTCTGATAGCTCCTGGAGTGTAGGATCTTTGTTTTACTCAATTTTATATCCCTTGAACCTAACCCCAAGTCTAATAATAGATTTTAAATATAAGTTCCTTAGTTACATGCTCAATAAATGTATAAATCCCATGTTGATAATTGTAATAAGGAAATGAAAAGGAACTTAAAAGGCAAACGTTTTTCTTTTCCTAGGAAGTTATTGCCAGTGCCATTTTAAACAACAAAATACCAGAGGCACAAACTTTCTTCAGGATGAATAGTCATTCTGCTCAAAAACTTGAGGAGCTGATTGGAATAGGCCTAAATTTGGCCTTTGAAAATTTAAAAAAAAACAATATAAAGGAAGCCTCTGAACTTTTGAAGAATATGGTGAGTAGTATAATCCATAAAGCTTTAAAATGCATTTAATTTCTAGTTACTGTAAAATTGATTTATATTTATAATTATTTCAAAAACTAAGAAATTTATGTAGTCTTTACTAGGAAATAATGATACTAATAACAGTAAGAAGAGCTGGGAATAGTGGCTTATGTCTGTAATCTCAGTGCTTGAGAGGTTGAGGCAGGAAGATCACTTGAGGCCAGGAGTTCAAGACCAGCATGGGTAACATAGCCAGACCCTGTCTCTACAAAAAATAAAAAGGACATGGTAACTTGCGCTTTATATTAGTCTATGCTCATATTGCCGTGAAGAAATACCTGAGCCAGGTGTGGTGGCTCATGCCTGTCATCCCAGAACTTTGGGAGACTGAGGTGGCTGGATCACCTGAGGTCAAGAGTCCAAGACCAGCCTGACCAACATGGCAAAACCCGTCTGTACTGAATTTACAAAAATTAGCTGGCATGGTAGTTGGCACCTATAATGTCAGTTACTTGGGAGTCTGAGGCAGAGAGAATTGCTTGAACCTGGGAAGCAGAGGTTGCAGTGAGCCAAGATGGTGCCACTGCACTCCAGCCTGGGCAACCAAGCTCAAAAAATAAATAATAATGAACTATCTGAGACTGGATAATTTAGAAAGAAAAGAGGTTTAATTGGCTCATAGTTCTGCAGGCTATACAGGAAGCAGGGCTAGGGAGGCCTCAAGAAACTTACAGTCATGGCAGAAGGAGAAGAGGAAGCAGGCATATTTTACATGGCAAGAGAAGGAGGGAGAGAGAGCAGTGGGGAGGTGCTATATACTTTTAAACAACCAGATATCATGAGAACTTGCTCGCTATCACAAAAACAGCAAGGGAGAAATCTGCCCCTTTGATCCAGTCACCTCCCATCAGGCCCCTCCTCCAAAATTGGGGGTTACAGTTCAATGAGATTTGGGTAGGGACACAAATCCAAGCCATATCACCCCTGTAGTCCTAGTTACTCAGAAGGCTGAGGCAGGAGAATCTCTTGAGCCCAGGAGTTCTAGGCTGCAGTGAACTACGATTGCACCTGAAAACAGCTGGTAACAGAGCAAGACCTTGTCTCTAAATCTTAAAAAAGAAATAACACTGAGAAATGTTTTGGTACTGAGAACTTTCTTTTTCTTTCTTTCTTTTTTTTTTTTTTTTTTTTTTTTTTTTTGAGATGCAATTTCACTCTTGTTGCCCAGGCTGGAGTGCCATGGCACAGTCTCGGCTCACCACAACCTCCCCCTCCCAAGTTTAAGCCATTCTCCTACCTCAGCCTCCCAAGTAGCTGGGATTATAGGCATGCACCACCATGCCCAGCTAATTTTGTGTATTTTAAGTAGAGATACGGTTTCTCCATGTTGGTCAGGCTGGCCTTAAACTCCTGACCTCAGGTGATCTGCCAGCCTCGGCCTCCCAAAGTGCTGAGATTACAGGCATGAGCTACCATGCCCAAGCTGAGACCTTTCTTGAAGATATTTTCCCCCTAACTTTAGTTGTGAGTGATGAAACTTACATAGATTTATGGTGTACAATATATTGTTTTGATATGTACTTACATGGTGAAGAATTACCACAAGTAAGCTAAGATGTCTATCACTTCACATAGTTATGTGTGTATATATGGTGAGAACACTTGAGATCTATTCTCTACAAATTCCAAATATACAATGTATTATTATTAACGTTAGTCACTATGCTGTACGTAGGTCTCCAGAAGTTATTTATATCTGAAAGTTTGTACCTATTAACCAATATCTCCTTTTTTCCCCCTATCCCACAGTCCCTGGTAATATCATTCTACTCTCTATTACTGTGAGTTTAGCTTTTTCTTAGATTCCACATATAAGTGAGAGCATGAAGAATTTGTCTTTCTGTGTCTGGCTTATTTCATTTGGTATAATATCCTCCATGTCGTTTAAAATGGCAGGTTTTGTTCTTTGTCTTTTGTTGTTGTTGTTGTTGTTGTTGTTGTTGAGACATGGTCTCACTATGATGCCCAGGCTGGTCTCCAACTGTTGGGTTCAAGCAATCCCCTTGCCTTGGCCTCCCAAAGTCCGGAAATTATAGGCATGAGCCAATACACTCACCCTTTCCTTGTATTTTTTAAGGCCAAATATTCCTTTGTGCATATACACCACATTTACTTTATCCATTCATCTGTTGATAGGTTGTTTCCATATCTCTTGAAGAGATTTTTAAATGGTGTTTAAAAGTACTATCTGGGCTGGCTGCAGTGGCTCACACCTGTAATCCCATCACTGTGGGAGGCTGGGACAGGCAGATCACTTGAAGCAGAAGTTTGAGACCAGCATGGCCAACATGGTAAACCCTGTCTCTACTAAAAATGACAAAAATTAGCCAGGTGGGCCATATGTGCCTGTAATCCCAGCTATTTGGGAGACTGAGGCACAAGAATCATTTGAACCCGGGAGGCCAAAGTTGCAGTGAGCTGAGATCACGCCACTGCATTCCATTCAGCCTGGTGACAGAATGAGACCCTGTCTCAAAAAAAAAAAAAAAAAGAAAAACTGAAAAGAAAAAGTACTCTATTAGAACTGGCACTTTGATTAGGAGGAGATAGTGTTTCTCATAGAAGACTTCACACATGTCCAAGCATGCACAAGAGCTCATGATTTGTTGGAGGACATTCTGTATTGTTCATATGACCCCTTATATCGCCACTCGAACTTTCTAGTAAATTAGGCCTTTGCTGGGGCTTTATTCTCTTGTGGTGTTACTTCATATGAGAAGGGTAAGTCCTAGAAGTAGGGCTCCTAGACTAAGCTGAAATCTAGCTCTAATCTGCATGGTTGAGGTCTTGCCCATGGTAAGTTTCAGGAGGTGGAGAGTAGTGGAAATATGTGGATGTTTACATTGACCTTTTTTACCACTTGAATCGGCATACCAGATTGCTATCGTTTTGGTCCTGTGGTAGCCTAGTATTGCCTTCAGTTGTTCTGTGTGCTGCTTTTGCTCTGACAAAACACGTAAGGACTTTAGGGATAGGCAGTAAATACATCCAATAAATGTAGGAGAGCCAGGCGGGGTGGCTCATGCTTGTAATCCTAGTACTTTGGGAGGCTGAGGCAGGAAGATCACTTGAGCCCAGAAGCTTGATCAAGACCAGCCTGGGCAATATGAAGAAATCCCATCTCTACAGAAAAATTAAAAAATTAGCCAGGCATGGTGGTGCACACCCGTAGCCCCAGCCACTTGGGAGGTTGACGTGATAGGCTCACTTGAGCCTGAGGATCAAGGCTGCGGTGAACTGTGACCACACCACTGTACTCCTTCCTGGGCAACAGAGCAAGACTGTCTCAAAAAAATAAATAAATAAAAATTGAAAAAAAATAAAAATAAAAAAACTGGGAAAATGAGTATTTGAAAGAGGAGCTAGCTATGGAATTCTAACAAGATAGATGTCTCTAATAGTGTTTCTGTATCATATATTTATGTTCAAAATAGTTCCCTTACAAAATGTACCTTTTTTTGGTTTTCTATGCTTATTTTAGGGGTTCGATGTAAAAGACCAATTGCTCAAGATATGCTTCTATACAACTGATAAAAATATACGGAACTTTTTGGTAGGTAAAGATGAGACTATGTAGTATACGTTTTCTAGAAAGCCTCGGTGAAAAACTTGGAAGACAACCTTGAACAACTTTAAGTAATTTTAATGTTCAACTAATATCTAATAAGTAAAAGTGTGAAAACCCCTTTATGTTTTTTAAGTGACTGTTTTACATTTGTGGTAAAAGAGAATTTGTGTCAACATACATTAACTCAAACGTTCAAAATATAATTCTTGAATGGCATTTTATGTCATAACTTTTTTAAATCTTTAATTCCCAGTACTACCTTCTTTAATAATCGTAAGACATTATTTACAGTTGTGTTTGATTTTTGTAAAGTCACTGCTTGAATTTAATTACTTTTTATTGAAGGTTGAAATTTTAAAAGAAAAAAATTATTTTTCTGAAAAAGAAAAAAGAACTATAGACTTCGTGCATCAAGTTGAAAAACTTTATTTGGGACATTTCCAAGAACGTATGCCAATCCAGTCATTTCCCAGGTAGTTTCATTAGTTCTCTTTTGATAATATTAAAATACTGTAGATAGTATTTAATTTGTAATTGTTAGCACAAGGTTCTTATGTGGAACTAAGCCTGCATTCTCCATGAAGATAAAATTTGTATCAGACAGAAGGGACTCAAGAGTTTTCTGTCTTTGTAATATTTGCATAATCAGTATTATGTGTTCCCCAAAAGAGTTAGATGCTCTTGAGCAGATAAAAAGGAATGATGCCTTTTTCTCCAGAATTAAAAAAAAAACATTTATGTCACTGTTTTTAGGTATTGGATAAACGAACAAGATTTTTTAACGCACAAGTCTGTTTTGGACTCATTCCTGAAGTACGATTGTAAAGATGAATTTAACAAACAGGAACACATAATTGTGTTAAATTGGGCTCTGTGGTGGGATCAACTGACCCAAGAATCCATTCTTCTCCCCAAGATAAGTCCAGAAGGCAAGTGTGGAGAGAGCGTGAAATAAAAACATAATGAATGAGGATTAAATTGGGTATTGATATTTAAATATTCCAGTGTTTCTGAATTTTAGAATTCCTTTTGGGAAATAATATTCAGGTTCTTTAAAATGCAAGTCAATGCACTAAGACTTCTTCCTTAGAGTTTCTGGAAGGGATTTATAAAGTGCTGGTAAAATTTTAAAAAATAGTTAAATGAATTGAGATTTCAAGATTGAGTTTTCATTCCAGCTTCAAAGTGACAATCTTTATTTTTCCGAATAGTCTGAGTTTCTTGTGTAAATTGGGAATCTTTTCCACCTGATATAGGGGATCTGGGGCATAACTAACAGTAATCAACAGTAGCAATTCAGAGAGTAAAATTCAGGCTTACTATTTATGGCTGAAGTTTTTATTTATTTTAAATTTTTTTCTTTTCATCCTTACCCTTTTTTTTTTTTTTTTTTTTTGGGACAGAGTCTTGCTCTTGTTGCCCAGGCTGGAGTGCAATGACGCAATCTTGGTTCACCACAACCTCTGCCTTCCAGGTTCAAGCGATTCTCCTACCTCAGCTTCCCAAGTAGCTGGGACTACCGGCATGCACCACCGTGCCCGGCTAACTTTTGTATTTTTTAGTAGAGACGGGTTTCTCCATGTTGCTCAGGCTGGTCTCGAACTCCCAACCTCAGGTGATCCACCTGCCTCAGCCTCCCAAAGTCCTGGTATTACAGGCATGAGCCACTGTGCCCAGCCTCATCCTTACCCTTTTGAAACAAAGTTTTTATTAAGGGAAAGATAAGGGAAGAAAAGAGTTGAACAGGTAAGTGAAATGTACAATGAATACCTAAGTTTAATTTTAATGAC
The DNA here is from genome assembly GCF_048565385.1 of Saimiri boliviensis. Taxonomy (NCBI): domain Eukaryota; kingdom Metazoa; phylum Chordata; class Mammalia; order Primates; family Cebidae; genus Saimiri; species Saimiri boliviensis. Next base: position 81,428,097 of record NC_133450.1, read on the forward strand.
CATACTAATTGAAGCAACATATACGTCCTTGGCTAGAGTATTGATTATAAAATGAACAATGCGACCAGGCTTGGTGGCTCACACCTGTAATCCCAGCACTTTGGGAAGCCGAGATGAAAGGACTGCTTGAGACCAGGATTTCAAGACCAGCCTGGCAACATAGTGAGACCCCTGTCTCTACAGATTTTTTTTTAATTACCTGGGGGCCAGGTATGGTGGCTCATGCCTATAATCCCAGCACTTTGGGAGACTGAGTCAAGTGGATCACCAGAGGTCAGGAGTTCAGGACCAACCTGACCAACATTGTGAAACCCCATCTCTACTAAAATAATTAGCCAGGGTGTGGTGGTGCATGCCTGTAATCTCAGCTACTTGGGAGGTTGAAGCAGGATTATTGCTTGAACCTGGGAGGCAGAGGTTGCAGTGAGCCAAGATTATACCACTGCACTCCAACCTGGGCGACAGAGCAAGACTCCATATTAAAAAAAAAAAAAAATTTTTACCTGGGCATGGTGGCACATGCCTACATATGCCCAACATTTTACTTGGGCATCTGAAGTAGGAGGATCACTTGAGCCCAGGAGGTCGAGGGCACCATGAGTACACCACTGTACTCCAGCCTGGGCAACAGAGCGAGACCCTGTCTCAAAAAAAGGAAAATAGTAAAAGAGGACCTGATTAATTAATATATTGTATAAATATCTGTGTCCAGATTGTTATATTTACTTCTAATTTAGTGTTATGTATCAGTAAACATAATTATATTTAAAAATGTGTTTTGTTCTTCATGTAGAATACAAATCATACTCCCCTGAAGCCTTGTGGAGATACCTCACAGCTCGCCATGATTGGTTAAACATTATCCTGTGGATTGGAGAATTTCAAATCCAGCATAGTTATGCTTCACTTCCACAGAGCAAATGGCCCCTTCTGACTGTTGATGTTATTAACCAGAATACTTTCTGTAACAACTACATGAGGAATGAAATTTTAGATAAGCTGGCCAGGTACTGTAACTGTTGAACTAATCCTCAATGGGAAGAATACAAGGGAAGAGCAAGAAAAAATAATGGTATAGTTTTTCCTTTGAAATACCATAAATCCAACACAGTATTATTTCATATTATTATAAAATTTAAAACATATCATCTTATAGTGAAGTTTTAAAATCATATGTATTTGGCTGGGTGCATTGGCTCATGCCTTTAATCCCAGCAGTTGGGAGGGCTGAGGTGGGCAGATCACCTGAGGTCAGGAGTTCAAGACAAGCCTGGTCAACATGGTGAAACCCTGTGTCTACAAAAACACAAAAATTAGTCAGACATAATGCCAGATAATCCCAACTACTTGGGAGCCTGAGGCAGAAGAATCACTTGAACCCAGGAGACAGAGGCTGCAGTGAGCCAAGATGGCACTGTTGCACTCCAGCCTGGGTGACAGCAAGACTCTGTCTCAAGAAGAAACAAAAAATCATATGCATTTAACATCATGTGGTAGCGAATAAGCTCTCAAGTTTTAGATGCAGGTGTCTCCCAAAACATTTTATGCACTTTGGTATAGAAATGTTAAGTTTCGGCCGGGCGCGGTGGCTCAAGCCTGTAATCCCAGCACTTTGGGAGGCCGAGGCGGGTGGATCACGAGGTCAAGAGATCGAGACCATCCTGGTCAACATGGTGAAACCCCGTCTCTACTAATGGTGCAAAAAATTAGCTGAGCATGGTGGCGCGTGCCTGTAATCCCAGCTACTGAGGAGGCTGAGGCAGGAGAATTGCCTGAACCCAGGAGGCGGAGGTTGCAGTGAGCCGAGATCGCGCCATTGCACTCCAGCCTGGGTAACAAGAGCGAAACTCCGTCTCAAAAAAAAAAAAAAAAAAAAAAAAAAGAAATGTTAAGTTTCTCGGCTCACTGCAACCTCTGCCTCCTGGGTTCAAACAATTCTCTTGACTCAGCCTCCCGACTAATTGGGTCTACAGGCGCCCGCCATCATGCCTGGCTAATTTTTGTTTTTTTTAAAAAAACTAAAGTATATATGGTTTTAGAATTGGGAAATTAGTAAATTAATAAATGCTATACCACCAGATTAAAGGGGAAAAAAATCATACTTCCCTGTTAGATACAGAAAAGCATGTGATAAAATTCAGCCTATTTGTGATAAAAACTATTGGCAAACAAAACATAAGGAGTTGTCACCTAACTTAAAAGGGGTATCTAGAAAAATCCTCCTAGCCAGCATCGTACTTATTAGTGAAACATTGTGAGCATTCTCTTTAGATTGGGAGCAAGACAAGCTTACTGTCAACTCTTATAAAGTTGATCTTTAAATACAATGCAGTCTTGGAAAAAATCCCAGCCAGTTTGTGTGTGTGTGTGTGGTGGAGGGGTTGGATTATGACATGCTGATCATAAATGTTTATATAGAAATTAGAGGCTCTGCTGGGCGCAATGGCTTATGCCTGTAATTCCAGCACTTTGGGAGGCTGAGGTGGGCAAATCACTTGAGGTCAGGAGTTCAAGACCAGCCTGGGCCAACATGGTGAAACCTCATCTCTACTAAAAATACAAAAATTGGCCGAGCATGGTGGCACATGCTTGTAATCCCAGCTACTCGGAAGGCTGAAGCAGGAGAATCACTTGAACTCAGGAGGCGGAGGTTGCAGTGAGCCAAGATCAAGCCACTGAACTCCAGCCTGGGAGACAGAGTGAAACTCCCTCTCAAAAAAAAGAGAAAAAAAGAAATTAGAGGGTCCAGAAGAGCCCTGAGGCCGGGTCTAGTGGCTCACGCCTGTAATCCAAGCACTTTGGAGGCCAAGGCGGGTGGATCACCTGAGGTCGGAAGTTGAAGACTAGCCTGACCAACATGGTGAAACCCCATCTTTAAAATCTAAGATTCCTGAAAGAGAATTTACCCTACCAGATATCAAAAGTTATTCTAATCTATAGTAGTTAGGACAGTGAGAGTACTGGTGCCAGGGTAGAGAACAGAAGAGTGTACCTAGAAACAGACCTATGATCATTTTACATATGACAAAGATGGTCCTGCACAATAGTGGGGAGGAAAAAACATTTTTTTGAAAATGAGGCTGGAGTAACTGAATAGCTATATGGGGAAAAAATCTAATTGGTTTCCCCTCTCTACCTTATATTCTACATTAAATCAATTCTAGGTAGATGTTAACACCTAAATGTCAAATGTAAAAGTATAACATTTGGAAAATGCTGTCAGTGAATATCTTCACAACCTTGGGAGTAGTCGGATATGCTTTCTAAAAGGCCTAAAGGGGCGAAGATCTGTCACTGAAACCAACAGAGCTGCTTGGTGGGAGTTGTGGCCCTTAGTAGAGGGTGTCGCCAAGCTGTAGTCACCCAGCGCAGAGAGAACCAGAGTATTCCCTCTTATCTCCAAATGGGGCCCTCCCACAATCTAGAATGGAAGTCTGAGGACACTGAAGTCTTGTAGTAGAACCCACAGAGGTTAGCTTCCAGGAACAGAGTAGGGTGAAGCAGAGTAGAGCTTCGATCTGAGGAGAAAGATGCCCAGCACATAGGCTTCTCACAAAAAGAGGAAACACAAATGGCTAATAAACATATGAAAAAGATTCTTTTTCTCATTTGTAGTTAAGGAAATGCAAATTTATCTTCTCCAAAGTTTAGGAACAACTGAAATGGACCTCAGTGATTCACTTATAATATGATGTTGACTAGAAGGATTTTTCTAGATACCCCTTTTAAGTTAAGGAAATTTGCATCTATGCTTAGTTTGATAATAGTTTTTATCATAAATATGGCTAAATTTTCTCAAAGGTAGAGTGGATAAATATGGTATGTGTATACAATGGAATACTTTATGATAATGAAAAATAACAAACTATACCTGGAGGTATGAACATGGATAAATTACACAATGTTGAGTACATCCATAATGTTCTACGTAATACAGAGTTCAAAATAGGTAAAACCTTAAATTATTTGGGATTACATATATGTGTAATAAAACTATGAATAAAAGTAAAAAGGCTAGACAAAGTGGTTCACACCTGTAATCCCAGCATTTTGGGAGGCCTAGACAGGAGGATTGCTTGAGTCCAGGAGTTCAAGACCAACCTGGACAACATAGACCTTGTCCCTACAAAAAATTTAAAAACTAGCTCAGTGTTGTGGCACATGCCTGTTGTCCCAGCTGCTCAGAAGACTGAGGTAGGAGGATCACTTGAGCCTGGGAGGCCGAGGTTGCAGCGAGCCGAGATGGCACCGCTGGACTGCAGCTTGGGGGACAGAGCAAGACCCTGCCCAAAAAAAAAAAAAGTATGGGAATGATTATCGTAAAAGTCAAGATAGTGGCTACCTCTGGAGGTAACAAGGGCATGCAATGGGGGAGGAATATACCAAGGGTTTATAATGTTCTATAATTAGGTTAGTGTTTCCATGGTGTTTCTTTAAATTCGATATACAGGTATATATTGTATTTACTCCTTTGCTATATATTATATAACAGTCACTTTGTAAAAGGTAGTATTTACATGCAGATTTCTATTCATGTTCAGTGCTTGGTCTGTTTAAATTACTGTGATGTCACATGATTTTATTTAGATATTTTGGTGAATTTCTCCATGTTTAGAGCATCCAGCTTCAAGGGTTAAACCATTGTTGCCATACTGGGTAATGGTTTCCATCACAAACCAAAAAATGGAAATAGCTTGATTTAGGTTTTTAAAATAATAAAGATAGCTTGAGACCGTTATTACTACCTTTAAATACTACAGTAGTGTAGACAATTTTATTAGAAATCAGCAAAATATGTGTCTGAGAACATAGAGTAAGAAATGGCAGCACTAATTTGTAAATGATTAAGTAATTGAGACTTAAACTATGGGTGTGATTTGGTGTACTCTGAACATAGCAACTTTTTAACTTACCATCCTGTAAATCTGTCCAATAGAAATGGGGTTTTTCTGGCATCTGAACTGGAAGATTTTGAATGCTTCCTCCTAAGACTAAGCCGTATTGGAGGTGTAATACAGGATACCCTCCCTGTTCAAAACTACAAGACCAAAGAAGGTTGGGATTTCCATTCTCAGTTCATTCTGTATTGTTTGGAGCACAGTCTGCAGCATCTTCTTCATGTCTACCTTGACTGTTACAAGTGAGTACTGAGAATGCATTTGTCCTTGAGCAGGTCTTCACATTATCTCTTTGCATATGACTTACCAATGTGACTTTTAGGAAAATAGTAAGCATTCCCATGAGGGATACTCATGTTTTTGAAGCAATTTTCTCGATTTCAACATTTGGTACATCTTTGAATTCAGTGCTACATTCAACAAAATGCTTATGTATTTTTTGGTGATCTTCTGTAGTATCTCTGTTAACCTTTTAAAGACTTGACTTTAGAATACAATGAAAGAAATGCTTTAAAAGGTTTGAGAGGAAGATTCTGAAGTTTCACTTGGAGTTTTCTTTGATACTTTGATTACCAAGAGAATGCTAAACAAGTTTGATTTCATAGCAAGGAGTATTTCACTTCAAGGTATATTAGATATGCTCTAAAATTTTTATTTACGTAGACACGCACACAGAGTAAGCAATACATCAGTATGTGTCTACCTATGATCAACCTGCAGAATCATCTGTGGCCGGTGTTAATTGCTATTGGATCAGTAATAACGATAGAAGTAGTCTTTAATAAGTGAGTGTTTACAGTGTTGTCACTAAGCTAAGTACTTTATATGTACTATCTCATTTAATCTTTACAAAAACTCCTTGGGGTGGTTACTCCTGTCTCCACTTTACAGAAGAAAAAACAGGATTTGAGAGACTAAAGTATCTTATTTAAGGCACACAACTAATAAATGGAAGAGCTGATTTAATTCTACTTAATTTGTATTCCAGAGCCCACATTTGTGCACTCATAGACAACATTTTTATTTTACTTATTTTGTGTATTAAAGACTAGGAATTGGATGGGCACAGTGGCTCACATCTGTAATTCCAGCACGTTGGGAGGCCAAGGCAAGAGAATCACTTTAGCCCAAAAGTTCAAGACCAGCCTGGGGAATGTACTGTGTTTTCTGAAGTCTCATTCTGTCACCAGGCTGGCATGCAGTGGCACGATCTTGGCTCACTGCAACCTCTGCCTCCTGGGTTCAAACAATTCTCTTGACTCAGCCTCCCAAGTAGCTGGGACTACAGGCATGCACCACCACGCCCAGCTAATTTTTATATTTTTAATAGAGATGGAGTTTCACCATGTTGGCCAGGACTTCATAATCCACCTGCTTCAGCCTCCCAAAGTGCTGGGATTACAGGAGTGAGCCACCGCGCCTGGCCTACTGGGTCTTCCTCTTTACAAAGAAGTAAAAAACCAGCTATCCATAGTGGGACACACCTGTAGTCTCAGCTACCTGGGAAGCTGAGGAGGGAGGATTGCTTGAGCCTGGGAGATCCAGGCTGCAGTGAGCCATGTTTGTGCCACTACACTCCAGCCTGGGCAACACAGTGAGACCTGGTCTCAAAAAAATAAACAGGCCAGGCCCAATGACCAACACCTGTAATCCCAGCACTCTGGGAGGCTGAGGCAGGTGGATCTTTTGAGGTCAGCAGTTCCAGACCAGCCTGGCCAACATGGTGAAACCCCATCTCTACTGAAAATACAAAAATTAGCCCCGTGTAGCATTGTGTGCCTGGAGTCCCAGCTACTCTGGAGGCTGAGGCAGAAGAATCATTTGAACCTGGGAGACGGAGGTTGCAGTGAGCTGAGATCACGCCACTGCTCTCCAACATGGGCGACAGAGTGGCTCTGGATCTCAAAAAAAAAAAACAAAAAACTAGGAGTTCCAATAGAAGATGTATTTTTGACATGTAATATTGTCAGTCTTACTTAGAAATGTTTTCTCCAAAGCTACAGGCAAGAGAACAGATTTAAGACCTGTATTTTCAAAGTATGTATTTTGAGCCATAATTCCTCAGTTGTACCCTCTCTGTAGTTGTGTAAGCTTTTTGTTTGTTTTTTACTTGTTTGCCTTGAGACAGTCTCACTCTGTCACCCAGGCTGGAGTGCAGTGGCACAATCATGGCTCACTGCAGCCTCGAATTCCTAGGCTCAAGTGGTTTCCCCACCTCAGCTCCCAAGTAGCTAGAACTACAGGTACATGCTACCACACTTGGCTTGTAAAAATTTCTTAAAAACCTCTTACTAAGTTTGAATATGCTAAAAAGTTTTTGTTGTAAAAACCAGTGAAATATTAAGTATCTTAAAGTACAAGTTATCTATTTATCTGATAAAGAGTTGATTGACATATGATGTCTCTAAAGTCTGTCTCTAAAATTGTCTGTTTCCAGATAATAAAGAATATGTAAAATAGAAGAGTGGGAGTATTTTGTGTTATATTTACTTTTTAATTCCAAGATTCTTTTTTTTAAATTCTAGTCATCACCTGAGCAAACATGGTTGTAACTGTCTTGTTCTGTATGTTAATCAAAGAAGTTTTTTGTTTGTTTTATATACAGACTTAGTCCTGAAAATTGTCCCTTTTTGGAAAAAAAAGAATTACATGAAGCACATCCTTGGTTTGAATTTTTAGTTCAGTGTCGACAAGTTGCCAGTAATTTAACAGGTATGGGTATATTGTATTAAACACAGAAACTTTCTTTGGATAAATCACTGGTCTGTTGAATGCTATTAAACTTGTGGACTCTTTAAACAAATTATTTGGCTGTGATTAAATATCTGAATGTAATCTAGGCTTGCCCTTTAGATAAGAAGCAGAAGGCCAAAAAGGTTAGCTGCCAGTCAGCCAAGAAAAGCTAGATCTGGAGCAAAGAGCTTGTGTTATTTTGTCTACTTCCCCTTAGCATCATGCTCTAGGATTTCTCTTATCCTACCACTTTGTCACAGGCTGAATTCCTGCTCTCTGGTAGACTGACACCCTTTTTCCATGAAGAAGTGGTCTGTCTTCCTGTTTTGAATATTTTAGTAAAGAACTCCAAATGGACTTGAAAGAAATCCATAGTATGTGTGAGATAGTGGAGCTGCAGTGGAGCTGCTGATGTAGAGGCTTACTCTGGTTGTAATCAGACAGAAAAGCCTTGTTACCACTGTGGAGTTAGGTGGTGTTATCCCAGAAATACGGGAAAAGGGACAGGCTGAATGACCACAGACAAGAAATGTCAGCAGTCAGTCTTTCAGTTGCATGTAATGTCTAGTTTCTCCAAATGTAGGTTTTTTTTTTTTTTTAATAATGTAGGTTTTGTTTTCTGGTTTTGCATGCTATGAAGTAATGTATGTTCATTGTTTAAAAAAAATTAGAAGACACAACTATCAAAAAGGTAATACTGGCCAGGTGGGTAGCTCGCACCTGTAATCCCAGGGAGATTTGGGATAGCATAGTAGAAGGATCACTTAAGGATAGGAGTTGAAGACCAGCCTGAACAACATAGCAAGACTCTATTTCTACAAAAGATTTTTAAAAATTAGTCAGGTGTGGCGACATGCTCCTGTATTCCCAGCAACTTGGGAGGCTGGGATAGGAGGATCACTGGAGCCCAGGGGTTAGAGGATGCAGTGAGCTATGATTGTGTCACTGCACTCCAGCCTGGGTGACGGGGCAAGGCTCTGTCCCTTTTTTAAAAAATAATTACAAACAAATTGAAAACAAATACCTACATAGGTAGATAGCCTAGGTACATAGGAAAATAACTACCCATAGGTAACCACTGATAATTTTTTTTTTTTTTTGAGATGGAGTTTCGCTCTAACTACCCAGGCTGGAGTGCAATGGCGTGATCTCGGCTCACCGCAGCCTCCGCCTCCTGGGTTCAGGCAATTCTCCTGCCTCAGCCTCCCGAGTAGCTGGGATTACAGGCACGCGCCACCATGCCCAGCTAATGTTTTGTATTTTTAGTAGAGATGGAGTTTCACCATGTTGACCAGGATGGTCTCGATCTCTCGTGATCCACCCGCCTTGGCCTCCCAAAGTGTTGGGATTACAGGCGTGAGCCACCGCGCCCAGCTACTGATAATATTTTAATGTATTTTGTTACAGTTACCTTCACTACATTTTTTAAAAACCTAGTCTCTATTGTATTTCATTTATACAACAAACATTTATTGAGCTCCTACCTTGTGGCAGACTATTGTAAGTGCTAATAGCAAAACAAGAAACATCTGTTAGTATATACTGCTTTTTTGTGTAATAGCATGAGAATTTTCGCACATTTAAAAGAAAATGGCCATTTTAAATGTTTACATAATATTTTATTATATGGATATGCCTGTATTTTACTATTCTCTTTTTCTGACAATGAAGCCATTTTCCATATTTTTCTATTATAAGTAATAGTCTTGAATATAAAATTTTGTCCTTATTTCAGATTATTTTCTTAGTACAGATGGGTTTTGGGATATTAAATTATTGGGTCGAAAGTTACAAGTGGTTTTTCTTTGGGGTTTTTTTTTTTTTTTTTTTTTTTTTTTTTTTTTTTTTTTTTTTTGAGATGGAATCTTGCTCTGTCACCCAGGCTGGAGTGCAGTGGCACGATCTCAGCTTGCTCTGTAATCTTTGCTTCCCAGGTTCAAGTGATTTTTCTGCCTCAGCCTCTCAAGTAGCTGGGACTACAGGCATGTGCTGCTGTGCCCAGCCAATTTTTATATTTTTAGTAGAGATAGGCTATCACCATATTGGCCAGGCTGGTCTTGAGCTCCTGACCTTGTGATATTCCTGCCTTGGCCTCCCAAAGTGATGGGATTACTGGCATGAGCCACCATGCCCAGTGGTTATACGTGTTTTTAAGGTTCCTACTGTAAGACCGGATTGCTTTCCAAGGGAGTTGTACAATTTTATTATAAGTCCCAGTCTCTACTCACTCTGAGTAGCTCTAATGCTTGAATGATTTTTTTTAATTATTACTAATTTGATAGGTGATATATGGCATCTAATTGCTTAATTTGCGTTTCTTTGTTGCTACTGAATTACGTAGTTTTATGTGTCAGGCTTTTACATTTTCTCCTTCATAAATTTGTTATTTCTTTTGTCCATTTATCTGTTACAGTCAGTATTTTTGGCATTGATTTGTATGAGCTCTTTGTTGAGGACAAACTGAGCAACTCTTTAGGTTGTTGTTTGTTAAAATTTTTCCCTCAGTTCGTTGTTACCTTTCAATTTTGTTTAAACAGAAGTTTTTACTTTTATTTAGAGATAACCTTCATTTTTTCCTTTTGATGTTTTCCCGTCGCTTTTAAACTTTAGAAGGTCCTTTTTTTTTTAAATTGTGGATAGAGTTAAAAATTTGTTATTGGCCGGGCACGGTGGCTCACTCATGCCGTTGCATTCCAGCCTGGGCTACAGAGCGAGACTCCGTCTCAAAACAACTGGTATTTTTCTCAAATAATTCTTAATTTAATATTTATCCCTCTTAAGGAGAAAAACACTCTTTTATTTTCCAGATCCCAAACTGATCTTCCAGGCCAGCCTTGCAAACGCTCACATTTTGATTCCCACTAATCAGGCCAGTGTAAGCAGTATGTTACTGGAAGGACATACCCTCCTAGCCCTTGCTACTACAATGTATGCTCCTGGGGGTGTCAGCCAGGTATGGACAGCGCTTTATAACAAAATAGGACTGATTTTTAAATTTAGCAGAATTATCTATGGATTGTCTGGATCTCAGTTGATATTAAAATATAACTATATTCAAGTATTTCATTAGATTAAAGAGCAGAGGACAAGGCTGAATTTTAAAATTGAATATCTCAGCCGGGTGCAGTGGCTTCCTCCTGTAATCCCAGCACTTTGGGAGGCCGAAGAGGATGAATTGCTTGAGCCCTGGAGTTTGCAACCAGCCTGGCCAACATTGTGAAACACCTTCTCTACTAAAAATACAAAAAAACATAGCTGGGCATCGTGGTGCATGCCTATAATCTCAGCTACTTGGGAGGCTGAGGCATGCGAATCACTTGAACCTGAGAGGTGGAGGTTATAGTGAGCCGAGATGGCACCATTGCACTCCAGCCCGGGCTACAGAGTGAGACTCCGTCTCAAAAAAAAAAAAAAAAAAAAAAAAAAAAAAAAAAAGAAATGTATATGTCATCTTCAGTTCAAAGGGAATGAAGCCAGGCATGTTGGCTCATGTTTGTAATCCCAGCCCTTTGGGAGGCCAGGGTGGTTGATCACTTGAGTCCAGCAGTTTGAGACCAGCCTGGGCAACATGGTAAAACCTCTGTCTCTACAAAAAAAAAAATCAAAAAATTAGCTGGCCATGACGGCATGCTCTTGTAGTCCCAGCTACTTGGGTGGCTGAGGCAGGAGGATCACTTGAGCCAGGGAAGTCAAGGCTGCAGTAAACCAAGATTACACCACTGCATTCCAGCCTGGGTGACAAAGTGAGACCCTGTCCCATAAAAAAGGGAGGAGGGAATGAATATTTATATAGAGATTCTTTTTTTTTTTTTTCCAGTTTGTTTTCCAATATTCCAGATTTGTTTTCAGAATAAAATTAGGATCTGATTGCTTCTGGGAGTAAGAATACTTTAGATCTATGACTTAAGAATTATTCTCTACTATTTGCCTTCTTAGATCAAAGGAAATCATAATCTTCAGCTACCCATAAACTCTGTTGTAGATTCCTGGTGGAAATGTGCCCATCTTTGCTTTTTAAAAGTAGAGTTGCTTGTTTAGAGGGCAATTAAGAGTGTTTAATATCTAATCTTCAAAAGTTTCTTACTGGTGCTAGCTTAACTTAATATCACCTTTTTTAGATTTTTTAGATTGCTGCAGTATACCTTAACTTACGCAAATATTTATTCCTCTATTCTGTATCACCTCTCTGAAATTAGAGTCACAGGATCACTTTAGAGTTGAGTGAAAAGTCATCTAGTTGAGTAGTTTGTAAATACTTTAAAATATTTATTAGTGAATTAAATATTGGCAGAGCCATTTTTCAGTTTCTTCACATACAACTTGAAAACCACTGATGTAGCTGAACTTCCTAATTTTGCAGATGTGGAAACAAAGACCTGATGTTAAATATCTAGCCAAGGTCACATAGTTTGTCTTAGAACCAGAACTAGAACTGTTAACTTAGAACTACTTGTCTAGTGTTATATTCGCTACCACATACTCTCTCAAACTAATCTTGTTCCACAAGGTTCTTGGGAAAAAAGACTTAAACTTTGAGAAGGGGAAAATGCTACTCTCCAACCTGTTATCTGTCTTTTTACTTAGGTTGTTCAGAATGAAGAAAATGAAAACTGTTTGAAGAAAGTGGATCCCCAGCTACTGAAGATGGCATTAACTCCTTATCCCAAGCTAAAAACTGCTCTTTTCCCACAGTGCACTCCTCCTAGTGTCCTGCCATCTGATATTACACTCTACCACCTTATTCAGGTACAGTATTTAGGTGGCTAATATTTAGGTCTATCAGAGTTCAGCCAGGAAAACAGAAATCACTCTAGGTCTTTAAACTGAGGAACATTTAATGTAGGGAATTACTTATACAGCATAATAACAGAATAGAGAAACCAAACATGTGATAGTGAGACAAACCAAAAATAGCAAAATAGGAAGCCATCATCTCCCCTAAGCCTGCAAGAACAATGCAAAAAACTGGTGTTACCAGAACCCAGAAGCTGGAGCCATCTGTGGAAGCTAAATTAACAACCAGGCTGCCTAATGGGAACTGGGAGCATAGAGTATGGGGGTAGAAACTTGGTGGAGATGCCCCAGGAAAACAAAGAACGGGGAGAGTATCTTGGCTGCTTCCTTTTTCCCATCTTTAGTCTCCCACAGTGTCTTTTGTGGCTATATTTATCTGGTAGCCAAACGGCAAAGGAGCTTGGGAAATACAGGTTCCTGCAATGCTGAGCAGAGTGGGAAAGGTGGAGGTGGGTCAGAGCAAACAGTTGACTAACATACCTGTCTGCAGCTTTCATCAAAATTCTCTCCATTATGCCACTTTTAACTTCTAACTATCTCTTCTCAGTGAATCAGGGATGTTTGTTTAAATCAATGCTTTTTAATCTTTTTTGAACCTCTAAGAATGTGAGAAAGCTATAAACCTTCTACCCAGAAAAAGTACACATAGGCGTTTAATTTTACCTACATTTCAAAGTGATTCACAGACTCCCTGAAGCCTATTCAGGGATCCTGGGTTAAGAATACCTTCCTTTGCCCATTTCTTATTTTGAAAGACTTTTCCTTTTTTCCCTGAATACACATATTCTCATAGTATCTTGAACTCAACCTAAGGTTTATAATTCTATAAGAGGGCCAGGTGCAGTGGCTCATGCCTGTAACCCAACACATGGGGAGGCCAAGGTGGGTGGATCACTTGAGGTCAGGAGTTAGAGACCAGCCTAGCCAACATAGTGAAACCCCATCTCTATAAAAATGTGAAAATTAGCCAGGCATGGTGGCACGTGCCTATAGTCCCAGCTCCTCGGGAGGCTGAGGCAGGAGAATGGCTTGAACCTGGGAGGCAGAGTTGCAGTGAGCCAAGATAACACCATTGCACTCCAGTCTGGGCGGCAGAGCAAGATTCTATTTCAAAATAATAATAATTGTATAAAAACACAAAAGTCTCTCTTACTGTAGTGTGAAGAATTCTCAGTGCATCAACTGGTGCTGCTCAAAATTGTGGCCAGCACTTGTAAACTGCTTGTTGCTGGAATGTGGTAAGATTAGTATCTTGCACCAAAATGTCTATCTGCTGTGTCACTAATGACACTGTTTAGTTCAGTAGGGGTTTTGTTGTAGCAAGACTTTCTTGAAGAAGGAAGTAGTATTCTGGATTTATACTGACGGAAGTTTCTCATCTTGTTTTAGACCACCACTTCAAGTAGCACTGGTACAAATGATAAGTGTGTTATATAAAAACATAGTTTCACTGGGAAAGCACAGGTCACAGATGACCCTGTGTCTTGTGTTTTTTCCCAGGCAAAACAAAACAAAAAAACTTAGTTTCACTATGTAAAGTAGTTTGAATCAGCTTGAAACACAAGTGGTTTCACGTTCTTTTTTCTGTTTTTAGGTGGACTTATTTATTTTTTTAGTGATTACTTTAGGAAAAGTATTCCTTTTTTAATAGATCACAACTTCTTCCTTAGTTTTAAATCAAAACTCTTCTGGGCCATCCAAATCCTGACTTAATAGTTCTGTTTTTTTCCTGTGTTCTTCCCACCAACTGTTTATGAACTTTGCTAAACATTTGGCCTGGAAAAATTCCAAACAACCAGTACTTGCTGCTTGCAAACCTTTTCTGATTGACTTGACCTTGGTCTGCTATTTTTTTCTTTGTTGTTGATGTTGTTGCTCATCACATTTCTTCAACCATTTACCTTGTTTTTTTCTCTTTTCCTTTTCTTCCCTACCGTGCTTCTAGCTCATCTTGTCATGTTTACATGGTAACATTTTCTAGTGTTTAGCCCTCTTGGTTTTTTATTCCAAAAGCATTTCTGAAGCCCATTTTACTTTATAATTGATGCTTTCTCCACCAAAAGAGAATAGACTTTGCAGATGTAGTTTGACATAAGGAGAGTCTTTAAAAGGAACATAACCAGTTCTATTTTAATTAAAAATATAAAGCTGTCTTTTAATTCTATTTGTAGCTGTGTTTATAGAATTTATGTCCAGAATGACAAGCCTTAAATTGCCTTGGAAAAGGGAGAGCAGACTACCTCTAAAGTCCTTTCATATAATTTTGCTTACCTGTTTTAGAATTAGTGAAGTTCTAATTTTGTTTAACTTTTCCCCTTTTTTCAGTCATTATCACCCTTTGATCCTAGCAGATTGTTTGGCTGGCAGTCTGCTAACACACTAGCTATAGGAGGTAAGTCATCATGAGTACTTCTTGAGGCGTGTTTTAGCAATGTTAACTATAGAAGTTAATATATGTAAAGCCAGTGTAGTTTTTTCATTGCTTTTTATTTTAAAAGTAAAGATGTATTCCAATGGAAAAATAGTTTGCAGAAGACAGAATTGAAAACATATGGTGCGTTAAAAGTCAGTGTATTAGGTTATAGTGCTGTACTTGCTGAGAAATGTAATGTGTAACTATTTGCTTGTATTTCTTTCTTTGAAAAAATTATTCTTAATTTCCATCATAGTATCATAAAGATTAAGGGCATAGGTGTCAGCATTAAACAAATCCTGGCCCTACCATGTAATTAAATACCTGTATGACCTTGATCATGTGATATAACTTCTTTAATTCTCTATAAAATAAGATTAATCACAGTGACCACCTAACACATTACTATGAGAATAAAAGGAGGCAAGGCATTTAAGTACCAGATTCACACACATTGCTGTCCTATAAAGACCATAAGACTTTCTCTGATTTATTTTTTTCTGTTCTTAAACTGTTTTTTCTGTTTCTCTTTTATCTTTAATATCATGTTACCTATGGTGCCTCTGCCTATATTACACTAAATTAGGCTTTGCATTAGTACTTTGTACATAGTATGTGCCCCACAAATACTTATTGACATACATAAAAATGAATTTCTTAATGTATGTTCTACAAGTTCATTCTGATATATAGAATTTACCTAATGCCCAGAATCCAGTATATGCCAAGCCTCTAATAGATGTTC
Organism: Saimiri boliviensis; assembly: GCF_048565385.1. Taxonomy (NCBI): domain Eukaryota; kingdom Metazoa; phylum Chordata; class Mammalia; order Primates; family Cebidae; genus Saimiri; species Saimiri boliviensis. The sequence continues at coordinate 81,443,680 of NC_133450.1, forward strand.
AGTAAATATTTGTTGAATGCTGAAAAAAGTAGTGCTTATTGCATTATCAAATAGAAATACCCTTTATCAGTGAAGTTACTAGAGAGTAGACAAAATCTCCTCTTCTGTTGTGATGGCTCCAGCTCTTGTCACTTAGGTGGCAACTTGACCTCTTCTTGGAGATTGAGCACTCTGCCAGGTAGAGTAGGGGCACAGAGAAGTTTTGTTTTTTTTGTTTGTTTGTTTGTTTTGTTTTTTTTGAGACGGAGTTTCGCTCTCATTACCCAGGCTGGAGTGCAATGGCGCAATCTCAGCTCACCGCAACCTCCGCCTCCTGGGTTCAGGCAATTCTCCTGCCTCAGCCTCCCTAGTAGCTGGGACTACAGGCACGTGCCACCGTGCCCAGCTAATTTTTGTATTTTTAGTAGAGACGGGGTTTCACCATGTTGACCAGGATGGTCTCGATCTCTTGACCTCGTGATCCACCCGCCTTGGCCTCCCAAAGTGCTGGGATTACAGGCGTGAGCCACCGCGCCCGGCCGGGGCACAGAGAAGTTGAAAGCACGTTCCCTGCCATTTCTGGAAGTTTAAAACATATTTGAAGAAATAAAGCACAAAGTAAATGAAACTGTTATGAAAATAAAATACATATTTATAAAATTGGAAAAACTGTGTTTAATTAGAATGTTCACTTCTTTTTTCATATGGTTTTACTGTTGAGCAGGGATGTAAGAAGACTGTGTGGTGACTTGGTTTCTGCACCAGGCCAGAGTAAAATTTCCTTTTAGATTGAATTTTCTCTTTTTCACAGTCTCCACACTAAGCCCCAAACTGCTAAAAACGTATGGTTCTATTTGAATAAAAAATTCAAGTGTACTCATTTCAGTACTGTATTCCTTACACACACTCAGCAAATATTTAATGAATGGCTTTATATGTAATACAAGTTGCCATAGTCACTCCGTTCTCACAAAAATACAAATAGGGCATGTGACAGTTTGTTTAATCTCAAAGAGGGAAATGAATTTTGAAGTAAGACCTTTGTAAGATGACAGATACCTCCAGGGTCTTCAAGCATTTTTTTTAGGAATCGGGTCACAATATGAAAAGTCCTTGGAATTTCATGAGAAAATACAACTTTATTTGAGAAATAAGCTTTGACTTTGAAAACAAGAGCAGATATACTGTTTTCCAGAACTGGTTTCTGGAACCAGATCCCAGTGTTGTCTTTTTTGAAAAATAGGTAGTAAGTGCTTAAGAGACAATTGAATAGTACTTGACAGGAATGGCTATTCCTTGGATGGTTCCGCATCCAAAGATTTAACCAACCTGAGATGGGAAATATTTGGGAGAACAAACAAACAATTAAAAAAAAATAGAACAATAAAAAAATACCAATTTAAAAATACAGTATAACAACTATTTACATAGCATTTATATTGATTAGATATCATAAGTGATCTAGAGTAATTTAAAGTGTATGGGAAAATGTGCATAGGCTATATATAAATGGTATGCTATTTTACAGGGACATGAGCAGCCATCTGTGGATTTGGTATCCAAGGGGTTCAGGAACCAATCCCACATCAATACTAAGAGATGACTAGACTCACATCAGAACATCTTCTGACTTCAAATTTTCCTGAAGAGAGAGACTTTTGTTCTGATATTTTCTTGGGTTTAGAGGGACTTTAAACTGAGCTATTCTGCTTGTCTTATTAATAGAAAAATGGTACCATCTTTCTAAGATATTCATGCTCTGTGACTATAACATCAGAAAGTAAGTGATAACAAATGGAGATTATAGGAGGGTAATCAGTGTAGAGAAAAAAATGTTCTCAAATTATTACCTGTTGGAGGCCAGGTGCAGTGGCTTATGCCTGTAATCCTAGGAAGCTGAAGTGGAAGGATTGCTTGAGGCCAGAAATTCAAGACCGGCTTGGACAACATAGCAAGACACTGTCTCTACAAGAAATTAGCCAGGCATAGAAGATAAGGGTCAAGAAGGTGAAAGAAAAATTTGAAAATTAGCCAGGCGTGGTCATGTGTGCCTACAGTCGTACAGGAGGCCGAGGCAAGAGGATTGCTTGAGTTAAGGAAGTCAAAGCTGCAGTGTGTGTGGTCATGCCACAGCTCTCCAGCCTGGGCAACAGAGCAAGACCCTGTGTCAAAAAAAAAAAAAACACCTATTGGAGAAGGAAAAGTAAGTTGGCTTTGGTGAATAGAGGACTCGTGTATGTTAAAAGGGATTTTGTTGCATAATGACCTTTGTGAATGAATTTAAAAGCTCTTTTTGTAGATATTTAACAGATTTTTTTTTTTTTTTTTTTTTTTTTTTTTGAGATGGAATCTCACTCTTGTTGCCCAGACTGGAGTGCAATGGTGTGATCTCTGTTCACCACAACCTCTGTCCTCTGGGTTCAAGCAGCTCTCCTGCTTCAGCCTCCCAAGTAGCTGGGACTATAGGTGCCTACCACCATGCCTGGCTAATTTTTGTATTTTTATTAGAAAAGGGGTTTGACCATGTTGGCCAGGATGATCTTGATCTACTGACCTTGTGAACCGCCTGCCTCAGCCTCCCAAAGTGCTGGGATTACAGGCATTAGCCACCATGCCCGGCCTCTGCTCCATTTTTCTGTGTCTGTTTTTATGCCCATACCATAATGTATTACTTACTATATCTTTGCAATAGATTTTGAGAATAGGTAGTGATGCCTCTAGCTTTGTTTTGTTCTTTTTGCTCAGGATTGCTTTGCCTGTTCAGGGTCTTTTGTGGTTCCATATGAATTTTAGGATTGTGTTTTCTATTTACGTGGAAAATATCATTGGAATTTTGATAGAGATTACAATAAACCTATAGATAGCTTTGGATAGTATGGACATTTTAACAATATTAATGTTCCAATTCATTAACTTGGGCTGTTTGTATCTTCAATTTCTTCAGTAATTTTTTTTTTTTTTTTTTTTTTTTTTTTAATTTTTTTGAGATGGAGTTTCGCTCTTGTTACCCAGGCTGGAGTGCAATGGCGCGATCTCGGCTCACCGCAACCTCCGCCTCCTGGGTTCAGGCAATTCTCCTGCCTCAGCCTCCTGAGTAGCTGGCATTACAGGCACGCGCCACCATGCCCAGCTAATTTTTTGTATTTTTAGTAGAGACGGGGTTTCACCATGTTGACCAGGTTGGTCTCGATCTCTCGACCTTGTGATCCACCCGCCTCGGCCTCCCAAAGTGCTGGGATTATAGGCTTGAGCCACCGTGCCCGGCCTTTTTTTTTTTTTTTTTTTTTTTTTTTTTTTTTTTTTTTTTTTTTTGAGACAGGGTCTTACTGTGTTGCCCAGGCTGAAATGCAGTGGTGTGATCATAGATCACTGCAGCCTCAACCTCCTGGGCTCAAGAGATTCTCCCACTTCAGCCTCCCAAGGCCTCCTTAGTAGCTGGGATTACAGGCATGTGCCAGCATGCCCAGATAATTTTGTATTTTTAGTAGAGACAGGGCTTCTTAATGTTGGTCAGGCTGCTATTGAACTCCCATCCTCAGGTGATTTACCTGCCTTCCCAAAGTGCTGGGATTACAGGCGTGAGCCACCGCCCCTGGCCTCAAATACACACTTTTATAACTCTAAAGCCCTATTACCTCCAAGATAATAGACTTGCCAGACTAAAGACTTCCACCCCTGGAAACAGTGTCCACAAATGAAATCAGTTGGGACATCTTCTAAAGTTATTACTTTTTTAACCAGTTTTACACATTCAACCAGAATGGCTCTAGCTCTCCCACGGTTGTCCCAAAATAAGCAGGTAGATTGCCTCTAAGGAGACACTTCTGGGTCTGCCTTCTTATTTCCCCAGCAAGTGCTCCTCCATTGGTTTAGGGATGTTACAGATACTGGAATATAGATAAAGGGATGTCATACATACTGGCAGTTCTCCACGCAGTCATACATTAGCATCTGTAATAACAGATGTAATGAGCTGTGGCCAGAAAGACCCAAACGGAGAGAAGACATCTCTCTGCACCCAGTAGTCACTGAGCCTTATTCCACTGGCAGCCAGACCCTCCCAGACCTCTGCCAAAGCTGTAGTTCAAAGATGGCAGCGCTCATAGGAGGAAGATTCCCTTAACAAAATATGGAGCACTCCAGCTGGCACAGCCCTCCAAGATCATGTAGCCCAATTTGCTTATTTTACTTAAGAGGACACAGAAGCCCAGAGAGGAGAGGAGATTTCAAAGTACTCAGGAGGTTAGAGACAGGCAGCTCTAGAGTACTAATTGTGGATCCTAAGAGAGTCAACAGAAAAAAAGCCACTAAAATTACAGGTAAGTTAAGTAGGAAGGTAGGAGGAGCATCATTTCTTACCAGAGTTTTTATGCAACTTCTCAAGTACACATCTTTATATAAAATGAAGGCTACCTCTATACGTTGAAGTAAAATAAAATTATTAGACTTTGGTAGGTTCAAAGTAATACATAGTGATGAAAAATGATTATAGCAACCAGTTTTATCATTAGAGAGTTAAGTTTTCCATGTGAAAATCTGAAATTACTCACGGTGATGTACAGGGAATTAATAATGTTTCACTTTCCCCCCAGATGCATGGAGTCATCTCCCACATTTCTCTAGCCCTGACCTGGTTAATAAATATGCTATAGTGGAACGTCTGAATTTTGCTTATTATTTACATCATGGACGACCATCATTTGCGTTTGGTACTTTTCTGGTTCAGGAATTAATCAAGAGCAAGACTCCCAAGCAGCTGTGAGTATTTAAAATATAATTTTGGCTGGGTATAGTGGTTCACACCTGTAATCCCAGCGCTTTGGGAAGCAGGAGGATCACTTGAGCCCAGGAGTTCAAGGAGGCAGTGAGCTATCGTCTCGCCACTGCACTCTATCCTGGGCAACAGTGACACTCTTCTACTAAAAAAATATATATAATTTTTATTATAAAAGGCCTATTTGTGTAACATTTTACACATACATTGAAAAACATACTGGAAACATACCACAGTTAACAGTGATTACATTTGAATGGTGATTGTTGTTATGATTTTAATTTGTGCTTCCTTGTGTGTCCCAAGTTTTTGGCATTTAGTGTATGTGATTTCTGTTAATTGGAAAAAAGATAAATGTATTTTGAAAATGAATAAAATTTAAAATTATACAGAGCTTGTCAAGTATTAGCAGTTAAAGAGGGAATTCCAGGGGAGGGATAACATTAGGACAAATACCTAATGCATGCAGGGCTTAAAACCTAGATGATAGGTATAGCAAATGGGTTGACAGGTACAGCGAACTACAATGGCGCATGTATACCTATGTAACCTGCACGTTCTGCACATCTATCCCAGGACTTAAAGTTTTTTAAAAGGGGAATTATACAATGAGCTTTGGATTCTATATTTAATATCTTTAATAATTCATTTAATTATTTTTATAAAGCACGGAATTAACATTTACTGTAACAGCTAAATATAGATTTATTAGTTTGTTTTATAACTAACAAAGTAATACCTCTTTTATGGTAAAATATTCAAGTAGTTCAGAAAGGTGAAAATGAAAGATAAAAGTCTCTCAGCTTCCCTTTGCACATGGTAAAAACATGGTTAATAATTTCATGTGTGTCTTTCCAGAAATTTTCTATTCCTATAAAAGGCCTATATGAGTTCTTTAAAATGTGCTTTATTATGTCAAACTTAAATTTAAGTGGCTTTAATATTCTTGGTAGTTTGTATACATACTCATAATTGATAAGATCACAAGTTGGCCGTCTTTCAGAAGTTGTACTTCATGTCTTTTGAATGAAGTTGGAAGCAAGAATAATTCAGACTATGACTAATTGTTTTAGAAAATCAACTTAAGAGAACGGGGGGTGGGGGTTGGGGGGGGCTCTTGTGCCAAACAACTGAAAAGCTACCAGGAACCTAAATGGGTGCGTGCAAGGGGCAAAAGGGCAGGGGGAAGAAGCCAAAAATCACGTGGCTGGCACTCCATGTGTCACTGATGTAATTCCATTTGCTTTTCCTGGTGAGAAATAATCTTCACGTGCTGATGCGATATTCCTTTCTTTTTCAGGATCCAGCAAGTAGGCAATGAAGCCTATGTTTTAGGGCTCTCCTCCTTCCACGTACCTTCAACAGGAGCTGCATGTGTCTGTTTCTTAGAATTGCTTGGACTTGACAGCCTCAAGCTCAGAGTTGATATGAAAGTGGCCAATATAATTTTGAGCTACAAGTGTAGAAATGAAGATGCTCAGTACAGTTTTATCAGAGAGTCTGTAGGTACAGCACCTTTTCTTCATCTGGCCAGCTCTGTTTAGAGAAGGCGTGAATAGGTCTAAGGCATTGAATTGTGAGTGCTTGGGGAGAAAATGGTTATCTTCCTCATTTTATCCTTTTCCTTCAGAGTGTATGTTCTTTATGTCACTTTCTTGGGCGTGTTAATTGGGTTCTGAAATGGCCCTGAGCCACACTATTTAAACAGAAATGCTCAGGTTCTGACTTTCTCTCTTGACCATATTTTGTTCCTTCTATTTCTTACAGCTGAAAAACTATCTAAACTAGCTGATGGTGAAAAGGCAACCACAGAAGAATTGCTTGTTCTCTTAGAAGAAGGTACATGGAACAACATTCAGCAACAGGAAATAATGAGGTTTGTGAGTTCCAGTCCCAGCCTCTTTTCTAACAAGCTTATTATGCCAGCCTGTGTTTGCCCAGTTTTTCTTTGAACACCTCTGGTGTATTCACCAAAATCTCCCTAGACATTAGCTTTTTTACCGAGCATATAGCAGATACTCAGTAAATGGACAATGATTTTGATTGCTTCTTGCTATCAGTGAAAAGAAGGTGAAGATACCAATTCCCTCTTTAGAGATGAACTTAACAAGAGACAGAGAGCAGCCTTGTCTCCTCCACTGCCCTGCTAGTCGAAGAAGTCTTTTAAATTATACATGTTGAAATGCCAGAAGACATGGGTTCGGATACCTTGGAGGATTGGAAAAAATGAAGGAGAAGAAGAGGATGATGTGGGATGGGTCTCCCAAAATTTGACTTTAAATAATGTTCTTAATTTTTTCTTTTTAGTATGTCAGTTGATAATGGAAGCTGAAACGACTGTACATAAAAGCGTATCTTACACTTGAAGCCTTCTTTTCTCTATGCTGCCCCACTGGGGCTGACCTAACCACTCCAGACCCTGAGAGTGCACCCTTTTTGTGTACATCCTGTCACTGATTCTGTACTTGACAATATCCTGCTTGCAGCAGGAACATGTACCCTCCCCCTGGTGAGGAGACCCAGGCACCAGCCAGGGCTCTGAGTACTCTAATAGTGCAAGAGAATTAGCACTCACAAAATTTCTTGACAGACATCTTCTTCAGTTCTTCTGAGATGCTACACAGCCAGTGTGATTGATGATTTGGGGAAGGAATCAATTGTGCTGTGCCAGTATGCTAAGCTAGCTATTCTGCCTTATGGGTGAAACAATCTACTTTTTTCAGAGTAGCCTAATAAATATCTAGTATTTGTTAGAGGATGTACTCTACTTAAATTTATATAATTTGTACTCATTTTCCAGTTCAAACTAAAGCTATATTTTTATGAGTTTGTTTTTTTTTCTTGACCACCCCCACCTCTAATTCTAATTATAGGTTATCCAGTGAATCCAGCAGCCAGTGGGCCTTAGTGGTACAGTTCTGCAGGCTACACAATATGAAACTGAGCATATCTTACCTTAAAGAATGTGCCAAAGCAAATGATTGGCTGCAGTTCATTATTCACAGCCAACTCCACAACTACCACCCAGCAGAGGTAAGCCACTAATTGTTAGTAGTCACTCAAGAGGAAATAGGAAAACTTCTCAGAAGATAGTGTTCTTTCTGTTGTGTAGACGTAGGCCTTTTTTTTTTTTTTTTTTTTTTTTTTTTTTGACATCTAGGATATGTACTAGATATGTGGGGTTTTGTTTCATATAATACTATTATTTTTCCTAAGATTTCAGTGAGTTGTCATCAGATAAGGCACTAGTCATTAGTACTGAAAAGCTGAAAGGCTTTTGTGACTTCAGATTGAATATGGAAATGTACTCAAAAGCATCACACAACTTTGTAAAATTATATAGTAGTCACTTCTGACTTAGTTCAGGGTGAGAAAGAATAATTTTGCCTAAGCTTTTCTTTAACATTTTCACCTCCAGCCGAGTTGGGTTTCTATTTAATCATCTGATATGCTTTCTAGGTGAAATCCCTTATCCAGTACTTCAGCCCAGTTGTTCAAGACCACTTAAGGCTGGCTTTTGAGAATTTGCCCTCAGTGCCTACCACCAAAATGGACAGCAATCAAGTCTGCAATAAGTCCCCCCAGGAACTCCAGGAAAGCAAAGAAGAAATGACCGATTTATTTGGAATTCTGCTACAGTGTTCAGAGGAGCCAGACTCCTGGCACTGGCTTCTTGTTGAAGCAGTGAAACAACAGGCCCCTATCCTCAGTGTTCTGGCCTCATGTCTTCAGGTGAGGATCATGAGGACCCTAAATTAAGTACCCAGAGAACAACAGAATTAAGTGTTGAGGGACAGGAAAGGCTGATCATCAGAAGTGGGATGAGGTTCCAGTGTGTGTTTCCAAGTTGACTGCAACTTTTTGTGCTTCTCTAGCTTAGGCTTTGGGCCATTTCATGTACTTTTCTTGTGCTTTGAGGTTCAGTGCACTCAAGTGATCAAAGCCTTGGTTCCTGGTTGGCAGTCACAGAGGAGGATGATTTGGTGGACTAACCACTACTGTTTCTTTAGTGCCTTCTTTAGCAGGGTAGAGGAACATTCCAGACAGTCCTTTAATCGGCAGATGAGTGGAGGGCAATTCTATTGTCTTATGATTAGTACTACCCTGACTTGGACATATATCCCCTTCCGTCTGGTTCTTGGTCTTTTGATCTGCAATACTCTGCAGGACAGTTTAGAACGTTCCCTTGATTGCTCACGAGTTTGTTTTATGTTTGAAGGCTTTTCAAGCCATTTTAACTAATTTAAGTTGGGTAAGTTATTCTAAACAGGAAATACCCATCTAGCATTTGTACATTTGTCAGGTAATCCAGGCCTAGTTGTTACTTTATTTATCCGTGGCAGGATGCCAGTGCCGTTTCTTGTCTCTGTGTTTGGATCATCACTTCTGTGGAGGACAGTGTTGCAGCTGAAGCAATGGGACACATTCAGGACTCAATAGAGGACCATGCCTGGAACCTTGAAGACCTTTCAGTCATCTGGAGAACATTATTAACAAGACAGAAGAGCAAAACTCTCATCAGAGGTTTTCAACTTTTCTTTAAGGTAGTGATAGTTGCTTCACTTTCCAAAGCTTAAGGGGTTACTTCAGCATATCCCCTCTTGGCTTTTTCTTATTTCCCTCCCTTGACTTTTTTTTTTTTTGAGACAGAGTTTCGCTCTTGTTACCCAGGCTGGAGTGCAATGGCGCGATCTCGGCTCACTGCAACCTCCGCCTCCTGGGTTCAGGCAATTCTCCTGCCTCAGCCTCTGGAGTAGCTGGGATTACAGGCACGCGCCACCATGCTCAGCTAATTTTTTGCACCATTAGTAGAGACGGGGTTTCACCATGTTGACCAGGATGGTCTCGATCTCTCGACCTCGTGATCCACCCGCCTCTGCCTCTCAAAGTGCTGGTATTATAGGCGTGAGCCACCGCGCCGGGCCCCTTGACTTTTTTTTAGCCAACAATAGATGATGACAATAATATTAAAAGTACCATTTACTTGCCTGGGCACAGTGGCTCACACCTGTAATCTCAGCACTTTGGGAGGCAGAGGCGGGCAGATTACTTGAGTCAGGAGTTTGAGACGAGCCTGTCCAATGTAGTGAAACCCTGTCTCTACTAAAAATACAAAAGTTAGCTGACTATGGTAGCGCAGGCCTGTAATCCCAGCTACTTGAGAGGCTGAGGTAGGAGAATTGCTTGAACTTGGCAGGTGGAGGTTGCAGTAAGCCTAGATTATGCCACTGAACTCCACCCTAGGTGACAGAACAAGACTTCATGTCAGGAAAAAAAAAGGACCATTTACTTAGCAAAGTCTTATTTAATTTTTTGAGACGGAATCCTACTCCTGTCACCTAGACTACAGTTGAGTGTCACGATAAGGCTCACTGCAGCCTCAGTTGTCAAAGCTCAGGTGATCCTCCCAACTCAGCCTCCCAGATGGTTGGGACAACGGACACATGTCAGCATGCTTGGCTGTCGTTTTGTCGTTGTTGTTGTTGTTTGGTTTTGTATTTTTAGTAAAGACAGGGTTTCATCACGTTGACCAGGTTGGTCTTAAACTCCTGGGCTCAAGCAGTCCTCTTGCCTCATCCTCACAAAGTGCTGGGATTACAGGCATCAGCCACCGCACCTGGTCCAGGGTGCTTTTTACACATTATTTTAGTGAGTTTTCACAATAATCTTATGTGAAAATAATATTAGAAATTATGGGCCAGGCACAGTGGCTCACACTTGTAATCCCAGCACTTTGGGAGGCTGAGGTGGTTGGATCATTTGAGGCCAGGAGTTTGAGATCAGCTTGGCCAACATGGCAAAACCCTGTCTCTACTAAAAACACCAAAAAATATTCGAGTGTGGTGGTGCATCTGTAATCCCAGCTACTTGGGAGGCTGAGGCATGAGAATCACTTCAGCCTGGGAAGTGGAAATGGCAGTGAGCCGAAATTGCACCACTGTACTCCAGCCTGGGTGACAGCAAGACTGTGTATCTAAAAAATACACCACTTACTATTTTTTTCTTTTTTAAGTGGTGTATTTACAGTTGAGATCCATACTTTCTAATTCAGAACTCCTATTCTCTGACTGAGCAGCTTCCACTGAAAACAGTGAAATGTATGTTTAAAATGTCATGCCTGGGCGTGCTGGCTCACTCCTGTAAATCCCAGCATTTGGGGAGGCCTAGGCATATGGATCACTTGAATCCAAGAGTTCACAACCAGCCTGGGCAACACAGCAAAGCCATGTCTCTACAAAAAATACAAAAATTAGCCGGATATGGTGGCACACACCCCCAGTCTTAGCTACTGTGGAACCTGAGGTGGGAGGATCACCGAGGTCAAGGCTGCAGTGAGTGAGCTGTGATCATGCCACTGCAATCCAGCCTGGGTAACAAAATGGAGCTGTGTCGCAAAACAAATTAAAAATAATGAAAGTGTCGCCAGGCGCAGTGGCTCACACCTGTAATCCCAGCACTTTGGGAGGCCGAGGCAGGTGGATCACGAGGTCAAGAGATTGAGACCATCCTGGCCAACACGGTGAAACCCCGTCTCTACTAAAAATACAAAAAAATTAGCTGGGCATGGTGGCGCGTGCCTATAATCCCAGCTACTCAGGAGGCTGAGGCAGGAGAATTGCCTGAACCCGGGAGGCGGAGGTTGCAGTGAGCCGAGATCGCGCCATTGCTCTCCAGCCTGGGTAACGAGCGAAACTCCATCTCAAAAAAACATAATAATAATAATAATAATGAAAGTGTCGTAGCACCATCTAGTGGAATGCTTTCTGCCTGTGTGCAGTGGGCCAAGTATAGAAGAGACAGAAAATAGATTGTAGAGTAGGGGTAACTGGCCTGAGTACCATATTTCCCAAAGGAAAAGAAAATATATTTAACTTTCTTTTAATTTTTTTTTTTTTTTTTTTTTTTTTTTTGAGACGGAGTTTCACTCTTGTTACCCAGGCTGCAGTGCAATGGCGCGATCTCGGCTCACCGCGACCTCCGCCTCCTGGGTTCAGGCAATTCTCCTGCCTCAGCCTCCTGGGTAGCTGGGATTACAGGCACACGCCACCATGCCCATCTAATGTTTTGTATTTTTAGTAGAGACGGCGTTTCACCATGTTGACCACGATGGTCTCGATCTCTTGACCTTGTGATCCACCTGCCTCGGCCTCCCAAAGTGCTGGGATTACAGGCTTGAGCCACCGCACCCGGCCTAACTTTCTTTTTTTTTTTTTTTTTTTTTTTTTTTTTTTTTTTTTTTTGAGACGGAGTTTCGCTCTTGTTACCCAGGCTGGAGTGCAGTGGCGCGATCTCGGCTCACCGCAACCTCCGCCTCCTGGGTTCAGGCAATTCTCCTGCCTCAGCCTCCTGAGTAGCTGGGATTACAGGCACACACCACCATGCCCAGCTATTTTTTTTGTATTTTTAGTAGAGACGGGGTTTCACCATGTTGACCAGGATGGTCTCGATCTCTTGACCTTGTGATCCACCCGCCTCGGCCTCCCAAAGTGCTGGGATTACAGGTTTGAGCCACCGCGCCCGGCCCTAACTTTCTTTTTAATGTACATGATTTAATCTGTGAAGCTATTGATAATAGCATATTTTTTTTTTTGAGGTAGAGTTTTGCTCTGTTGCCCAGGCTGGAATGCTGTGACATGATCATAGCTACACCTTCGACCTCCAGATTCAAGTGATCCTCCCTCAGCTTCTCAAGTAGCTGGGACTAATAGGCACATGCCACCACACTCAGCTAATTATTTTTATTTTTTATTTATTTATTTACTTATTGAGACAGAATCGCATTCTGTCACCCAGGATGGAGTGCAGTGCAGTCTTGGCAATCACTGCAACCTCCACCTCCCAGGTTCAAGTGATTCTCATGCCTCATCCTCTGGAATAGCTGGGATTGCAGGCATGTACTACCATGCCTGGCTAATTTTTATATTTTAAGTAGAGATGGGGTTTTGTTGTATTGGCCAGGGTGGTCTTGAACTCCTGGCCTCAAGTGATGCCATTGCCTTGGCCTCCCAAAGTGCTGGGCATTAAATGCGTGAGCCACTGTGCCCTACCTTATTAAGAATACTTTTAACATTCTTTTATTTGACATTATTTGAAAAATTTTTAAGTTCAAAATTTTGTAATTTTTTTTCAAACTCTTTGTCAAAGGATTCCCCATTACTGTTGGTGATAGAGATGTATGAACTGTGTATGTTCTTCAAGAATTATAAAGAAGCCGAAGCTAAACTTCTGGAGTTTCAGAAGAGCCTTGAAATGGTAAGTTGCAGTTACGGTGTTCTTTCTCACTGATCTGAACTTGGCTGGCATGGACGGCCTGTTGTCTGCTAGTAGTTAGGATAGGGTAGCAGGAGAATAGTGGTTCTGTGGTATATAATTCAAACGATATCATTTATGCCATTCCAGAGATGGAAAAACTGGGGTAGGAGTTGCATTGGCCTCACAGCAGCTTATCAGTTTCAGAACATGAACTGAGAAGTTTCATGTAATGTGATAACTGTGTTCAGTATCCTGGTGCTTCAGCCAAGCTCACTGAAAAAGAATGTAATAGTATCTGCTTTAGGCACTAGAGACGAGAATGGTGGTACATGGGCCACATTTTGCCAATCCAGGATAACTGCAACAGTGTTGAGAGTGAGGGATGTTTAATACTGTCTTATTCACTGTGACAGAAAATAATGGGCTGGGTATGGTGGCTCACACCTGTATTCTCAGCACTTTGAGCGGCCAAGGTAGATGGATCACTTGACTCTAGTTCAGGATCAGCCTGGGTGACATGGCAAAACTCCCTTTCTACAGAAAACACAAACTTACCTCCTTGAAGTCTGGGTATTTGGTTAAAAAAAAACTTTAAAAAAATACAAAAATTGGGAGGCCAAGGCAGGTGGATCATGAAGTCAGGAGTTCAAGACCAGCCTGGCCAACATGGTGAAACCCTGTCTCTACTAAAAATATAAAAATTAGCCAGGCATGGTGGTATACACCTCTAATCCCAGCAACTGGGGAGGCTGAGGCAGGAGAACACCTTGAACTCGGGAGGCAAAGATTATAGGGAACTGAGATCATGCCATTGCACTCCAGTCCGGGCAATAAAGTAAGACTCTGTCTTAAAAAAAAAAAAAAAGGCCGGGCGCGGTGGCTCAAGCCTGTAATCCCAGCACTTTGGGAGGCCGAGACGGGTGGATCACAAGGTCAAGAGATCGAGACCATCCTGGTCAACATGGTGAAACCCCGTCTCTACTAAAAATACAAAAAATTAGCTGGGCATGGTGGCGCGTGCCTGTAATCCCAGCTACTCAGGAGGCTGAGGCAGGAGAATTGCCTGAACCCAGGAGGCGGAGGTTGCGGTGAGCCGAGATCGCGCCATTGCACTCCAGCCTGGGTAACAAGAGCGAAACTCCGTCTCAAAAAAAAAAAAAAAGAAAAAGAGAATGAAACTTATAAAAAAAAAGAATAGAAGTATTATAAACTTTTGTTCTTGTAAACATCAAAATCCAGTCACAGTGGTTACAGGAAACTCAGGAACAGTGTCTAAGAAGGAATAGTAACTAATTTAATGAGCTGACTACCAATGTAATTCCCTTAAACACTTTGCATTCAGGGAGAGGCTGCAAAAGCATACTTACCAGTAGGTAAGACCTGTTAGAATTTGAGAGGAGGATTAGAAATGGACAGGGAGGACCACATAGGGTATACGAAGGTAGCTGGAACTACAGGCACGTGCCACCACACCCGGCTAATTTTTGCATTTTTAGTGGAGACGGGCTTTTGCCACGTTGGCCAAGTTAGTCTTGAATTCCTGACCTCAGAATCTGAAAGAGGATAGAGAAGGAAATTTGTTCCAAGTAGGGATAAGAAGATAACTGTAATGTGACATAAGATTTTATAAACTATGCCTTAATTTAAGATCTTGGCAGTCTCGAGAGTTCCACTGAAGGGAATATTGTCTTCTAAAACCTACGTCACAGCCACAAAGCCTGTGCATATTAAACTTACCTTCAGAGTAACTTTTACAGTGTGTTCAGAAGTATACAGGAAGTATCCAGCCAAGACTAGGGCCTAACACAGTACTAGACACAGAGGTACTGAATTTGGTGCCTATTAACATATTTTTTGAAACCAGGCAGTTAAGTTTCTGTTTCACCAAAAGGCCCAGTAATTTTTTTGATTATGTTGCATGAAGTCTAGAGTGAACTACGAGACTATAGTGACTGAGAACCAAATGTTAGTCTTCCAAAAATAATATGAAGCAAGAGCCAAAGAAAAATCAAGAATGGAGTCACAAAAGAAGCATCTGTGGGGTGTAGTTGTCATACCTGTAATCCCAGCACTTAGGGATGCAGAGGTGGGAGGATGGCTTGAGGCCAGGAATTTGACTAGCCTGGGCAACAGAACATAGTGAGACCCTGTTCTCCACCAACACAAAGGAAAGAAAAAAAAAAAAGCAGCAGCAGCAGTTAAGAAAGCACCACTCCTCTGCAATCATCCTGTTCCTGCAGCATCCTAGAAGATATTTTTGCCATACCTACTTGTAGAAATGGCAACCTGCCACTTGAATTCATCTTCCTATTAATATTTTTAGAATTTAGTTGAAATAATATAAACCCAGGCTTCTTAAGTGACACCCCTCTCTAACAAGAATAAACTAAAAGCAAAGTGATAGAATTAGCTAAGTAATGTTAGGTAAGTCTTTTTTTTTTTTTTTAAATTATACTTTCAGTTCTGGGGAACATGTGCAGAACGTGCAGGTTTGTTACAAAGGTATACACGTGATGTTAGGCAAGTCTTTCTAAGCAGTTTTTATAATGTAAATTTAAAATCTTCTGGATTCAGGGGCAGGCCTACATCCCCCACTTAAGAAGCTGCTGGCCAGGCATGGTGGCTCATGCCTGTAATAATCCCAGCACTTTGGGAAGTTGAGGCAGGCAGATCACGAGGTCATGAGTTGAAGACCCACCCGCCTGGCCAATATGGTGAAACCCCATCTCTACTAAAAATACAAAAATTAGCTGGGCGTGCTGGTGGGTGCCTATAATCCCAGCTACTCAGGAGACTTATGCAGGAGAATCTCTTGAACCTGGGAGGCAGAGGTTGCAGAGACCATGCCACTGCACTCCAGCCTGGGTGACAGAGTGAGACTCTGTCCCGCCCCTCCCCCCCCCCCAAAAAAGCTGCTAAGTGAAACATCTGGTTAATTTCACAGCAACTCAAAGCAGCCTTAATTTAACAGTCACTAAGTGGGATTATTTTACATTAATTAATTCGATAGTATTCAGTCTTGAGGACTCTTGCCCATCTTTTTCACACATGCAGCTCTATCCCAGAACTTTCCACAAAGAGACAATGTGCAGAGCTGCTGAGAAGGGCTTGTTTTTGCCAGTCCTCTGAGCCCCATTACCAGTTCCTGCCATTTGGAAAGGACCTGAGTAAGGGCCTCCCTTTGTGACAGGAGACAGCTTTTGAGGGAATTGTAGCTTTCTTAGAGGTTCCCAGATTTGGAGGTTTTGATTTGCTATTCTTATGAAACTGCTTTCCCTAAGCCTCTCTTTTTCTCTCATAGCTTAACACAGCAGCCACAAAGGTCCACCTTGTCATCCCTGCCATGTGGCTAGAGGATCAGGTGTGTTTCCTTTTGAAGCTTATGCTACAGCAGTGTAAGACCCAGTATGAGCTGAGGAAGCTTCTACAGCTGTTTGTTGAAAGAGAGCATCTCTTCTCTGATGGTAAGACAATACTTAAGTTGCTATTAAGAGGCGGGGCGCGGTATTAAAATTAAAATGCATGTAATATTAACTTACAGTCTACAACTGGGTATGAAGAAGTTAGAGAACTTAAAATTCTGGTTAAAATATTCAATAAATAATACAACAGCATAATACGTAATATAACCAGTCATCGCATTCTAAGCAGTTACCAAATAGCCACATTTCCTCCTAGTTGGCTTCTGCCTGTGAGTATCTTCTTCTCTCTGGCAAGTAATCTTAGCATTGCCCAGGATCACAAACCCTGTTTCAGAAATCTACAATTCATTTTTTAAATTTCAGAGACAAATTTTTTGTTTTGTTTTGTTTTTTGGCAGATTCCTTAAGACATTGGCAGTCTCTAAACTTGTTGCTGATTGAATCAAACCTATATTGCCTTATTATCTTTTCTACTTGTTTGATAATTTCAAGTTTTTATTGAATGATAATTTTGTTCTTTTATATTATATTCTGACACTTTGACTACTAGGGTTATTTTCGCACATTTACACTCACAGATGTTTAACTGGAGAGCTCAGATTTGCACAGAACACTGACAGAATCCTGAACTCAGAGCCAGTTGTTGCAGGCTGTGGGTCTGATAACTAAAAAGAAAAAGGGGTGTTTCCAAACTGTAGTGGATATAAGATGGTACTTATCAGTTACTGTGCAGACCAGATAGACATCCTTTTTTTTTTTTTTTTTTTTTTTTTTGAGACGGAATTTCGCTCTTGTTACCCAGGCTGGAGTGCAATGGCACGATCTCGGCTCACCTCAACCTCCGCCTCCTGGGTTCAGGCAATTCTCCTGCCTCAGCCCCCTGAGTAGCTGGGATTACAGGCACGCGCCACCATGCCCAGCTAATTTTTTGTATTTTTAGTAGAGACGGGGTTTCACCATGTTGATCAGGATGGTCTTGATCTCTTGACCTCGTGATCCACCCGCCTCGGCCTCCCAAAGTGGACATCCTTTTAACATATCGGTGTTTTCATTGATCTGTAGTAATTTTAATCTTTCTCAAAAATGAATTTCCAGGCCAGGCGCCGTGGCTCACGCCTGTAATCCCAGCACTTTGGGATGCCAAGGCGGGTGGATCACAAGGTCAAGAAATCGAGACCATCTTGGTCAACATGGTGAAACCCCATCTCTACTAAAAATACAAAAAATTAGCTGGGCATGGTGGCTCGTGCCTGTAATCCCAGCTACTCAGGAGGCTGAGGCAGGAGAATTGCCTGAACCCGGGAGGCGGAGGTTGCGGTGAGCCGAGATTGTGCCATTGCACTCCAGCCTGGGTAACAAGAGCGAAATTCCGTCTCAAAAAAAAAAAAAAAGAAATTGTGTTACTATATATGCATATTTAACATTTATGTGCTTTAAGAACAGGATTTTTTTTTTTTTGGGAGACAGTCTGGCTCTGTTGCCCAAGCTGGAGTGTAGTGGCATGTTCTCAGCTCACTGCAACCTCTGGCCTCCCAGGCTCAAGCAATCCTCCCACCTTAGCCTCCTGAGTAGCTGGGATTACAGGTACACACCGCCACACCTGGCTAATTTTTGTATTTCTTTGTTAGTGATGGGGTTTTGCCATGTTGCCCAAGCTGGTCTCAAGCTCAATCAGTCCTCCTGCCTTGGCCTCTCAAAGTGCTGGGATTACAGGCGTGAACCACTGTGCCCAGCCAGGAGTATGTTCTTTAAAAACCTATGTTTCATACGATGCCAGCAAAACCCAGCATGTCCATGTTGGTGGTTATTGTGCAGGGTGTCTCACTGTCCCCAGAACTACCTAAATCAGACTGCTGCCCAGCAAGTGGCATTGGAAATAGCTGCCTGTGGAATGTTTCTCATGCACCTCTCTTATGGACATACATAGACTGTACTTAGACTGGGAAAGGGAGCAAACCCAGCCACATAAGTTGTTGGCAGAGAATTCTTTGTTCTGTTTTGTTTTGTTTTGTTTATAGAGACAAAGGTCTTACCATGTTGCACAGGCTGGTCTTGAACTCCTAGCCTCAAGCGATCCCTCCTACCTTGGCCTCCCAAAGTGCTGGGGCTATAGGCGTCAGCCACTGTGCCTGGCCAAGAATTCTTAGTGTTACTAATAATATCCCAGAGACATCAGCAAGAGCTCTGTTAGGTCTCCCTGGGTTAAGTAGATAAATTTCAGAGGTGCAAGTGATGCTTCGTTCTGAATATAGTATGCCACATTAGAGCCTAGGCTATTGACCAGCTGGAGATTTAACTATCCTATAGGTGCTCTGTCTTGATCCAGGTGATGCCTCCATTGAATGAACAAATGACCACTAAATCAAATAAATTTGATCAAGTTAGGAGATAAATCTGGAGAGAGACAGAGACTAGCCTGAATGACTAAAATCTTCCCAAGGTTACTGTGTTTCTACTACATTGAAAGCCAACAACCTCTGCCCTGTATTTAAAGCCAGATGTGTAGATTGAGTTCATGTGCTAATCTCTACCAGGTTGTTTTTTTTTTTTTTTTTTTTTTTTTAAGACAGAGTCTTATTCTATTGCCCAGGCTGGAGTACAATGGCACTATCTTAGTTCACTGATTCTCCTGCCTCAGCCTCCATGTAACTGGGATTACAGGCGTGTGCCACCATGCCAGGCTAATTTTTGTATTTTTAGTAGAGATGGGGCTTTACCATGTTGGCCAGGCTGGTCTCAAACTCCTGACCTCAAGTGATCCACCCGACTTGGTCTCTCAAAGTGCTGGGATTGCAAGCATGAGCCACCACGCCCAGCCATTGATCTCTAACCATTCTTACTATACGACAAGTAAATTCAGCCAGAGTTTACCACTAACAATTTTGCTGGGCCATTTTTTTGGTGTCTTTGGTATGGTGGAGCTACCTTAGGATTTCCTCTGCTAGTCAACCAGAGTAGAAAAATAGCTGTTTTTTTGATCGGGCATGATGGCTCACGCCTGTAATCCCGGTACTTTGGGAGGCTGAAGCAGGTGGATCAGCTGAGGTCAGGAGTTTGAGACCAGCGTGGACAACATAGTGAAACCCCATCTATACTAAAAGTACAAAAATTAGCCAGGTGTGGTGGTACAAGCCTGTAGTCTTAGTTATTCTGGAGGCTGAGGCAGGAGGATCCCTTGAACCCAGAAGGTGGAGGTTGCAGTGAGCCCAGATCACACCACTGCATTCCAGCCTGGGCGACAGAGTGATACTCCATCTCAAAAAAAAAAAAAAGAAAAGTAGCTTTTTGGTTTTCCTTTAACTGCATTACTATGTTAAACTTGTATATTTTCCCCCTGATATGTATTACTCTTGAAATGCTGTAGTGGCATTTATTCACTAAATGTTTATATTTTCTCCTCTTTGGCACAGGTCCAGATGTGAAAAAGCTGTGTGTTCTTTGCGAAATTTTGAAGGATACATCCATAGCCATTAATCTTATCATTATTACCAGCTACAGCATTGAGAATTTTCAGCATGAATGTAGATCTATTTTGGAAATACTGCAGACAGATGGACAATTTGCTTTGGCCAGGAGGGTAGCAGAATTAGCTGAGTTACCTGTGGACAACTTGGTTATTGAAGAGGTATCATTGGTCTTTTAAGTTATTTAAAATCTTAGCTTTTAAAATCAGCATTAAACAGTCAATCAGATGAGATATATAATTTATAGAAGATTAGGCTTTTTTTTTTTTTTTTTTTGAGACGGAGTTTCGCTCTTGTTACCCAGGCTGGAGTGCAATGGTGCAATCTTGGCTCGGCACAACCTCCGCCTCCTGGGTTCAGACAATTCTCCTGCCTCAGTCTTCTGAGTAGCTGGGATTACAGGCAGGCGCCAACATGTCCAGCTAATTTTTTGTATTTTTAGTAGAGACAGGGTTTCACCATGTTGACCAGGATGGTCTCGATCTCTCGACCTCGTGATCTACCCACCTCAGCCTCCCAAAGTGCTGGGATTACAGGCTTGAGCCACCACGCCCGGCCAATTAGGCTTTTTTTACTTTTGACACACACATTACTTTCAGAAATGGATGAGCCTGCAATTCCCATTGAGAAATGTATGCTGCAAATGTAATGTTAGTTTGCAAAATATGCTCTAATTATTTTCCTTTGAATAGAATTAAATATAAGGGGGCTTCCACTTAAACCCCATTCAGTGGGATGAATCAAGAATTGTTTTTCATACCATAACTTTCCAGATAAAAAATCCAGGATAATCTGTAGCCAAACATCTATTCTCTGATTTGATTTGATTTTAACAAGTATGATAAAGCCAGGTGCAGTGGCTCATGCCTGTAATTCCAGCACTTTGGGAGGTGGAGGCAGGAGGACTGCTTGAGCCCAGGAGTTCAAGACCAGCCTGGGCAACATAGGGAGACCCTGTCTCTACAAAAAATTAAAAATTAGCCAGGTGTGATGACACACACCTGTGGTCCCAGCTCCCTGGGAGGCTGAGGTGGGAGGATCTCTTGGGCCCAGGAGGTTGAGGTTGCAGTGTGCTATGATTATACCACTGCTGTCCAGCCTGGGTGACAGACTGAGACCCTGTCTCAAAAAAAAAAAAATAAGACAAGTATGATATACTTAGCATTTATAATACTTCTTCATCCAAGAAAGGCTAAAATCTGCTTTGTTAAATTTCACAGATAACACAGGAAATGCAGACCCTAAAACACATTGAACAGTGGTCACTAAAACAAGCAAGAATTGACTTCTGGAAAAAATGCCATGAGAATTTTCAGAAAAACTCAATTTCAAGCAAAGCAGCTTCTTCCTTTTTCTCAGCTCAGGCCCATGTGACATCTGAGCACCCAACTGGACAGAGCAGCATTGAGGAGCGCCATCTGCTGCTCACTCTGGCAGGGTACTGGCTTGCCCAGGAGGACCCGGTGCCTCTGGACAAGCTGGAGGAGCTGGAGAAGCAGATCTGGCTCTGCCGCATCACCCAGCACACACTTGGAAGAAATCAGGAAGAAACAGAGCCCAGATTTTCTCGACAGATCTCAACTAGTGGTGAACTTTCCTTTGATAGTTTAGCCAATGAGTTTTCCTTCTCCAAGTTGGCTGCTCTGAACACATCAAAATACTTAGAACTTAACCGCCTTCCATCCAAAGAGACATGCGAGAGTAGGCTGGATTGGAAAGAGCAGGAGTCACTAAACTTTTTGATTGGGCGCCTACTGGATGATGGCTGTGTGCATGAAGCAAGTAGAGTATGCCAGTATTTTCATTTTTATAATCGAGATGTCACCTTGGTGTTGCACTGCAGAGCACTGGCCTCAGGAGAAGCTAGTGTGGAGGATCTGCACCCAGAGATGCATTCTCTCCTACAAAGTGCTGAGCTGCTTGAGGAAGAAAAGCCTGACGTTGCCCTAAGGAGAGTCCACAGCAGTAAGTGAAATAGAGTAGACGGCCCAGAGTCTTAAATGGCACTGTTGGCACTATCTCTAAGAAGGAAGGGTCCCTTGTGGCAGAATAGTTATACAAAGTTAAGGGACAACAACTTTTTTCCAGGTAATCTGTAAACTAGGTAATTAACTAGTCAATGAAGTAGAAAGATGTATGTCTTTTAAACTAGCTATGTTTCAAAGTTGGAATCTGATTTGTAGCTAGTTCACTGAAATTTATTCTATACATCTGTAAATTTAATCATTTCCAGTCTTATATTAATAATATATAGAAATTTTTTTTGTTTTGTTTTTTTGTTTTGAGATGGAGTTTTCACTCTTGTCGCCCAGGCTGAAGTGCAGTCTTGTGGTCTCCGCTCACTGCATCTTCCATCTCCCAGGTTCTCATACCTCAGCCTCCCAAGTAGCTAAGATTACAGGTGCCACCACCACACCCAGCTAATTTTTGTATTTTTAGTAGAGACAGGGTTTCACCATCTTAGCCAGGCTGGTCTCGAACTTCTGACCTCAGGTGATTTGGTCTCCCAAAGTGCTAAATTTTTTTCCTTTCTTTCTTTCTTTTTTTATTTTTATTTTTTTGTATTTTAGTAGAAACGGTTTCAACATGTTGTCCACGTTGGTCCCAATCTCCTGACCTCGTGATCCCCCTGCTTTGGCCTCCCAAAGTGCTGGGATAATAGGCGTGAGCCACTGTGCCAACCCCAGAAATACGTTTTTTTTATGTTAACTTTATATTCTGTGACTTTGTTAAAATTGCTTATTCTAGATTTCTTGTAGATTCCCTGAGATTTTCTACATGGACAGTCATGTCATCAGCAAATAGAGACAGTTGTATTTCTTCCTTTCCAATCTGTATGCCTTTTATTTCTTGTTCCTGCTTTATTGCACTGATTAGGCCTTTCAGTACTATGTTGGATAGGAGTGGTGAGAGTGGACATCCATATCTTTTTACTGACCTTAAAGGGAAAACATTTGGTCTTTCATCATTAAGTATGGTATTAGCTGTACGTTTTTTAAGATACGCTTTATCATGTTGAGGAAGTTCCCTTCTATTCCTGGTTTGCTGAGAATTTTTGCCATGGTTTGAATTTAGTCAT
This sequence comes from Saimiri boliviensis, assembly GCF_048565385.1. NCBI lineage: Eukaryota > Metazoa > Chordata > Mammalia > Primates > Cebidae > Saimiri > Saimiri boliviensis. The sequence continues at coordinate 81,466,651 of NC_133450.1, forward strand.
GTTATTTCTACGTATGTTGATCTGATCATGTGGGTTTTTTCTTTATTAATATGGTAGATTACATTAATTGATTTTTTTAAAATACTGAACCAATCTTGAATTCCCCATTTAAACAATCCAATTTGGGCCTGGTGCATTATTCTTTTGATTTTTTGCTGGAATCAGTTTGCTGTTTTGTTGAAGATTTTTACATTTATGTTCATGAGGAATGTTGATCTGTCATTTTCTTTTTGTACCATTTGGTTTTTTGGAGTTTTGTTTTGTTTTGTTTTTAAAGACAAAATCTTGCTCTGTTGCTCAGGCCAGAGTGTAGTGGCGCAGTATCAACTCACTACAACCTTCACCTTCAGGGTTCAAGTAATTCACCTGCCTTAGCCTCCCAAGCAGCTGGGATTACAGGTGTATACCACCACATCTGGCTAATTTTTGTATTTTTAGTAGAGATGGGGTTTCACCATATTGGCCAGGCTGATCTTGAACTCCTGACCCCAAGTGATCTGCCCACCTCAGCCTCCCAAAGTGCTGGGATTAAAGGCCTGAGCCACCGAACTAGGCCTTTTTTTGTACTGTTCGTTTCTGGCTTTTGTATCAAGATAATGCTGGTTTCATGAGATGGAAAGTAGTCCCTGCTCTTTTATTTTCTGGAAAACATTGTGTAGAACTGGTGTTATTTCTTCTTTAAATGCTTAGTAGAATTTAGCAGTAAAACTACCTGAGACTAGAGATTTCCATTTTGGAAGATTTTAAACCACGAATTCAATTTCCTAAATAATTATGGGACTATTCGTGTTAACTTTCTCATCTTGGGTGAGTTTTTACATTTTGTGATTTTCTTTTTACTTTTTTTGTTTTGTTTTTGAGATGGAGTTGTGCTCTTGTTAACCAGGCTGGAGTGCGGTGGGGCAATCTCGGCTTACTGCAACCTCCACCTCCCAGGTTCCAGCTATTCTGCTGCCTCAGCCTCCCAAGTAGCTGGGATTACAGGCCTGCCCCACCAGGCCCAGCTAATTTTGTATTTTTTGTAGAGATGGGGTTTGTCCATGTTCGTCAGGCTGGTCTCAAACAGACCACCTCAGGTGATCTGCCTGCCTCAGCCTCCCAAAGTGCTGGGATTATAGGTGTGAGCCACTATACCCAGCCTGCATTTTGTGATTTTCTTTTTTTTTTTTTCTCGTGCCTGTGAGTGCTCTACCAGGGATCTCTAGAATTCCTTTGGGAAAGCCAACATAACGTGCTTCAATTTTCTGCTTTGTTTATTCTGACATGCTGGCTTGTTGGTGACTGATTTCTCAAAACTAGAATTTTCAGGATGTAAGAGGTTACTTGATGTCAGCAAGTAATAAATGAATGCTGACCCAAATATGTGCTTTGGAAGCAGGACCTCTGACATGGTTTTAAAGACACTTTCCACCATGTCTGTCCTGTGGAGGTCTTTAGGGCCCCATCGCATTCCCGTTGCCAGAGTTTGCAAAAACAAGTCAGTTACCATTTCCACTGCCCCAGACTAAGGAGATAGGAACAGACTTCTCTTTTCTTTTCTTTTTTTTAAAGAAAGAAAAAAAAAAAAGAAAAACTTAGAAAAAGAATAAAGGAGAGGAAGAAAGAGGAAGAGGGAGAGAGAATGGGCGTGTTGCTTTATTGCCCAGGTTAGAATGCAGTCTAAAAATGGGTATGCCTATAATTGTGCTTAATAATGGAGACATGAAAAAAAACGAGGGAAGAAAGTAACAAGCAGCCAACCAATACTTCATTAAAAACTGTAAGTAGGTATGATGTGGTACTGATAAGAGTGTATATTTTGTGTATTTAAAGTGGAGAGTTCTGTAAATGTTCATTACGTTTACTTGTTCCAGATCTGAGTTCAAGTCCTGGATATCGTTGTTAATTTTCTGTCTCATTGATCTGTCTAATACTGATGTTGAAGTCTCCCACTATTATTGTGTGGGAGTCTAAGTCTCTTTATAAGACTTATATATCTGGGTATTCGTGTATTGGGTGCATATATACTTAGGATCTTTAGCTCTTCTTGTTGCATGGGTCCTTTTATCATTATGTAATGTCCTTCTTTGCTTCTTTTGATCTTTGTTGCTTTAAAGACTATTTTATCAGAGGCAAAAATTGCAACTCCTGCTTTTTATTTTATTTTATTTTTATTTTATTTTATTTCTTGAGACGGAGTTTCACTCTTGTTACCCAGGCTGGAGTGCAATGGCGCAATCTCGGCTCACCGCAACCTCCGCCTCCTGGATTCAGGCAGTTCTCCTGCCTCAGCCTCCTGAGTAGCTGGGATTACAGGCACGCGCCACCATGCCCAGCTAATTTTTTGTATTTTTAGTAGAGACGGGGTTTCACCATGTTGACCAGGATGGTCTCGATCTCTCGACCTCGTGATCCACCCGCCTCGGCCTCCCAAAGTGCTGGGATTACAGGCTTGAGGCATCGCGCCCGGCCCCCAAAAATATATTTCAATAAACCCCAAAGAATAGTCTATCATATTTACAACTTTTATTGTTCTTCTATCATTCCTTATGTCCCAGATTTCCTTCTGGTTTCTTTTGCCTTGTGGCTGAAGGACTTCTTTTAGGGCTGTCTGCTAGCAGCAGATTCTCTTAGGGTTTTGTCTGTTTTAAATACTCAGTTTTTCATCATCTGAGAATGTCTCTATTTTACCTTCATTCCTAGAATGTCTCCATTTTACCTTCATTCCTAAAGGATGTTTTGCCGGATATAGAAAATTATTTTCAGGCCAGGCGCAGTGGCTCACACCTGTAATTCCAGCACTTGGGAGGCCAAGGCAGGCGGATGACCTGAGCTCTGAAGTTTAAGACCAGCCTGAGCAACATGGCAAAACCCTGTCTCTACAAAAAAATACAAAAATTAGCTAGGTGTGATGGCACATGCCCGTAGTCCCAGGTACCTGGGGGCTAAGGCAAGAGGATCGCCTCAGCCCAGGAGGACAAGGCTGCAGTGAGCAGTGTTCATGCCACTGCACTCCAGCCGGGGCAGCAAATCAAGAACCTATCTCAATAAATAAATAAGAAAATTAGTTATTTTCTTTCAGCTCTTGAAAATGTTGTTCCACTTGCTTTTGGCCTCCCAGGATGTCTGATGAAACATCTGCAGTTAATTGAATCACTGTTCATCTGTATAAATAGAGCATATTTCTCTGGTTGCTGTCAATATGTTTTTCTGTCATTGGTCTTCAGCAGTTTGATTGTAATGTAACTGGATGTGTATTTCTTTGGCTTTATTCTCTTTGGGGATCACTGAGCTTCTTGAATATGTAGGTTTATGTATTTCACCAAACTTGGGTAGTGTTCAGCCATAATTTTTTCAAATATTTTCTCAGCACCACACCTGTTCTCCTCTCCTTCTGGAACTTCAAGGACATGAATCTATAATTTTTGTTGTTATCTCATGAGTCCTTGAAGTTTTGTTGTTTTTGTGACAGAGTCTCACTCTACTGCCAGGCTGGAGTGCAGTGGCGCCATCTCGGCTCACTGCAACTTCCACCTCGCAGGTTCAAGCGATTCTCCTGCCTCAGCCTCCTGAGTAGCTGCGATTACAGGCGCACGCCACCACGCCCCGCTAATTTTTGTATTTTTAGTAGAGATGGGGTTTCACCATATTGCCAGGATGGTCTCGATCTCTTGACTTTGTGACCTGCCTGCCTCAGCCTCCCAAAGGGCTGGGATTACAGGTGTGAGCCACTGCACCTGGCTAATTTTTTTTTTTTTTAACTTTTTTTCTCTCTGTTGTTCAGGTTGGATAACTTCTGTTAGTCTCTCTTCAGTTTCACTGACTTTTTCCTCTGTCATTTCCATTTTGCTATTGAATTTTATTTCTGTGATTTAAAAATTTTAGTTACAGTCATGCATTGTTAACAATCAGGATACCATCTGAGAAATGCATTGTTGGGTGATTTCATCACTGTGCAAACATCATAGAGTGTACTTATACAAAATTAGGCAATATAGGAACCTAGGTGGTATACCACCAATGCTACATGGTATATAGCCTGTCATTCCTGGGCTACAAGCCAGTACAGCATGCTACTGTACTATAGGTGACTGTAACACAGTGGTAAGTATTTGTTTATCTAGACATATCTGAACATAGAAAAGTGCAGTAAAAATATGGTATAAAGATTTTTTAGCTTCAGGAAATAATTGGAGATTTTCATTTAAAAATAAGATTTTTGAAAATGGTACAATTTGTAAAGGACACTTAACGTTAATGGAGCTTGCAGGACTAGAAGTTGCTCTGGGTGTCACTAAGTGGTAAGGCAATGTGAAAGCCTAGGACATTACCATACATTACTGTACACTTTATAAATGGTGTACATTTAGGCTACACTAAATTTATCTAAAAACCTGTACTATGTCACAATGACTGTGATGTCACTAGATATAGGAATTTTTCAGTTCCATTATAATCTTACAGGATCCCCCCGCTGTATTTGCAGTCCATTGATGGAAACATTGTTATCCAGCACGTAACTGTATTTTTCAGCTCTAAAATTTTCATTTTGTTCTTCATACCTTCTATTTATTTGCTGAGACTTTGCATTTTTCTGTTTGTCTCAAGAGCATTCAGAATCGCTTACTGGAACATTTGTATTATAGCTGCTTTAAAGTCTTTGTCAGATAATTTTAACATTTGCATCATTTTAATGTCTTTTCTCATGCGAGTTGAAGTCTTCCTGCTTTTGTTTTATGCTGAGTAATTTGGGGTTGCATCTGGACATTCTGGGTTTGTTTTCTTGTTTCTGTTTTTTGAGATGGAATCTAACTCTTGTCATCCAGGCTGGAGTGCAGTGGCGCAATCTCAGCTCACTGCAGCTTCCGCCTCCCAGGTTCAAGCGATTCTCGTGTCTCAGACCCCCCGAGTAGCTGACATTACAGGTGTACACCACCATACCTGGCTAATTTTTTTTTTTTATTTTTAGTAGAGGTGGGGTTTTGCCATGTTGGCCAGGCCTCAGGTGGACCATGTGAGCCACCACAACTGGCTGCATCTGGACATTTTGAATAGTGTATTACACAAATATACTATTTGAGACTATGGATCTTATTTAAATCCTGTGAAGGATGTTGACATTTTTTAGCAGACAGTTGACCTGGGTAGGTTCAGGCTGAAGTTCTAAACCACTGCCTGTGTGCTGTGATTTCAACATCAGTTCAGTTTCCTTTGCTGTACTATTCGGAGATGTCCTGTGTGAGCACACCATCCACTGGTCAATCTGTGACCTTGGTAGTGATCTATCCATTAATTCCATTCTCAGAGGCTTCCATATGCTAGTTAGGATCAAAGCCATACACGTGTAGTCCAGGAATGAGCCCTGTAGTTCATAAAAATTTATTGGGTTGCTTTCGCGGGGTGCTCCCAGGTAATTTCTGGTTCCCTGAGGCTTCTCTTTTCAGTTCTTTGGCCAAAAGCTAAAGGTTTAGTTACCCCCACTCTGTCTTGCATTTCCCTGACTATTCCTGTATCCAGGGCCAAGTAACAGGAGGGTAATGCAAAAGCAACAGGGGTCTACTCCGCCCTCCTGAGACCAGAGTGCCTCTGCTCAGAAAAGAAGACTCCCCTTTCTGAGAGCTTTAGCTCTTGCCACTTGGCATTGCAGCCTCTGCCAACACTGGCAGTGGCTTGCTTGGGAACCAGGACAAGGAAGAACTGGAATTAGGCGTTTCCCTTTCCACTCTTCAAACTGGTACTAGAGAGCTTCTAGAATTCGCTTTCTCTTGCACTCACACTTCGTCTCAGCCCTTAGTTCTTAGGTTTTAGACAACACTGTGTTCAGGCTAGAGCTTGCTAGAGTGGGGGAAATGATAATTCTGGTCATCTTCAATTTGCCTGCTACTTTTTACTTTTCAGAGTCCTTATGTAGCTGCAACTTGTTTTGTGTCCAGGTTTTGTATTGAATTCAGTGGGAGAGACTCAATCAATAAATAGATTGAGCTTATTCCAACTTACCTAGAACTGAGACTCACAGTGAAAGATTTAACCAGGGGAATAACATGGTTTGAACTGCATTTTATTTATTTCATCTTTAAGGTTTGTTGTTGTTGTTGTTTTTTGTTGTCGTCATCGTCGTTTTTGAAACAGGGCCTCACTCTATTGCCCAGGCTGGAGTGCGGTAGTGCAAACATGGCTCACTGCAGACTCAACCTCCAGACTCGAGCAATCCTGCCTCAGCCTGCTGAGTAGCTGGAACCACAGGTGCACACCACCATGCTCAGCTGATTTTTTAAAGCTTTTTTTGTAGAGGTGGGGTCTCACTGTGTTATGCAGGCTGGCCTCAAACTTTTGAGCTCCAGGGATCCTCCCACTTCACCCTCCCAAAATGATGGGATTTCAGGCATGAGCCACCACCTCTGGCCTACAGCACTTTTTAATAGTATTTTAAAATAAAAATTAGTAAGTGTGTAGTATAGCAAATCACATAACGGAGAAATGCATAAAGTAAAAAGTCAGTTCAGGCTGGGTACAGTAATCCCAGCACTTGAGAAAACTGAGGTGGGTGGATCACCTGAGGTCAGGAGTTCAAGACCAGCCTGGCCAATATGGTAAAACCTCATCTCTACTGAAAATACAAAAAATTAGCCGGGCATGGTGGCACACGCCTGTAATCCCAACTACATAGAAGGCTGAGGCAGGAGAGTCACTTGAACTCAGGAGGCAGAGGTTGCAGTGAACCAAGATGGTGCCACTGCACTCCAGCCTGGGCGACAGAGTGAGACTCCATCCAAAAAAAAAAAAGCCAATTCAACATTACCCTGAGTAAATTCCCCAGAATAACTACCTTTTACTTGCTTGGTATGCATTTGGTACTTATAGGCACACACATAATGTTTGATGTTTGTTTTTTACAAAAATGAGATTACTTCATATTGACCTTCCTTTTTTCCCGTCAGTACATACAGATTGACCCGCTTCTTTCTAATGGCTGCAGAGTATTCCACCATACAGATGTACCAAGCTTTGACAATGCTTTATTGATATTTAAATTTTTCTATTTTGTTTTTGCCATTACAAAGTGTAATACAGATATTCTTTACTATTTTTTTCTAATAGAAACTCTATCAAATTACTATCTTCTGTTTTAAGCTAAGAGCTTTCTTTTTAAAAAAACAAATCAGGGGCCGGGTGCGGTGGCTCAAGCCTGTAATCCCAGCACTTTGGGAAGCCAAGGCGGGTGGATCACGAGGTCAAGAGATCGAGACCATCCCGGTCAACATGGTGAAACCCCGTCTCTACTAAAAATACAGAAAATTAGCTGGGCATGGTGGCGCGTGCCTATAATCCCAGCTACTCAGGAGGCTGAGGCAGGAGAATTGCCTGAACCCAGGAGGCGGAGGTTGCGGTGAGCCGAGATCGCGCCATTGCACTCCAGCCTGGGTAACGAGCGAAACTCCGTCTCAAAAAAAAATAAAACAAACAAAAAGAAAAACAGGAATGGATTTTAATTTTACTCTAAATAAAAGCATATTTGCAGGTAGGTGCAGTGGCCCATGCCTGTATTCCTGGCACTTTGGAAAGCTGAGGCAGATGGATCAGTTTGAGGCTAGGAGTTGGAGACCAGCCTGACCAACATGGCATAACCTCATCTCAACTGACAATGTAAAAATTAGCTGGGTGTGGTGGTACACATCTGTAATCCCAGCTACTCGGGAGGCTGAGGCACAAGAATTGGTTGAGCCCAGGAGGCAGAAGTTGAAGTGAGCTGAGATCGAGACACTCTACTCCAGCCTGGCCAACAGAGTGAGACTCTAAAGGAAAAAAAATTAAAGCATATTTGCATTTTAGAAATATGTCAGAGACTGACTAGGCCTGAGGGGCTGGCAGCAGGAGACAGATAACAGCTTCTCAGAATACAGAGTGATGAAGGCTGGAACTAAGGCCACAACTGGAGAGATGTCATAGAGTTAGTCAGCTGTACTTGGTGACTTATTTGATGTAGGAGAGAGAACATATAGAGGAGACTGGCAAACATCTTTGGTGCTGATCTCTAGAGCACTCATTAGATGGCCTTGAGTCTTTATAGCATTTGAGGTCTTTGAAGTATCCCAGGCTGGGATTTTCTGGAAGGCCATGAAAGAAGTTGAAGTGGGGCCTGTCAGCAGTGTCCTGTCCCCAGTTGGAGTCATGGGAGTGCAGTGCAGGGAGCTTTGAGCAGAGAGGTAGAGCCATAGAGAGCTGGGGAGAGGCCCGAACCTGCCAGCTTAGAGCCCCTCAGACTTGTATTTGCTTCCAGCCTCAAGTCTGGATAGTCAAAAGTTTGTGACATTGCCCTCCAATGATGAAGTGGTGACTAACTTGGAAGTTCTGACAAGCAAATGCCTCCATGGGAAGAACTACTGTCGACAGGTCCTCTGTCTGTATGATCTTGCCAAGGTATGTGCTAAGGGATTGGGCTTCTTCTGAGAGGAAAGAAAATGAGAAATTTTAGGTTGATTTTGTACATTGCCAAGTCAGCCTTTTAGATGATAATCATGACCTGGAAGGACAGTCTTGTCAGGATGTTGGCCCCCATAAGTTCATCTTTGGGGAATGGTAGGGAGGACACCAGGCCAGGTGCCAGGGCGATCTGACTCCTGGCTGCAGCTCAGCAAACCAGAAAGCTAGGGCAAGACATTTCACTTCTGTGAGCCTGTTTGATCATCTATAAATGATGATGTGACCCTTCATGAAGGGTCCCTTCTAGACTTAATATCTTAGGCTTTGCATTATGATTGTTTGGAGCATTCCATATGGAATGTGATGACTATAAAGACAAGAGCCAGAGCAACCAGAAATTGTCTGTAGCTTTCTGCTGGTTGGGGGAGAAAAACAGTAGACTGGAAGTAGAAGAGCGCAAGAGAAATAAAGCCAAACCCTAAAGTCCTTGTCTGGGAGAAGACTCACAGACTTCTTTGGAAATTGAGAGTTTTGCTGCTGCTCTGGGAATAATAAGGGCTCTTGCATTTTAGTCGGTGTTCCTACATTCCATAATATTTTTAAAAATCGAACTAGGTGCGGTGGCTCACACCTGTAATCCCAGCACTTTGGGAGGCTGAAGCAGGTAGGTCACTTGAGGTCAAGAGTTTGAGACCATCCTGGCCAACACAGTGAAACCCCATCTCTACTAAAAATACAAAAACTAGCCAAGTGTGGTGGCAGGCGCCTGTAATCCCAGCTGAGGCAGAAGAGTTGCTTGAACCTAGGGGGCAGAGGTTACAGTGAGCTGAGATCATGCCATTGTACTCCAGCCTGAGTGACCAAAAAAAAAAAAATGAATTTTCATAAGAGTCACCTGATGCTTTCTGAAGACAAGCCTTTCTTTTACCTGGATTTGGCTTTGGTGAAATGATGGAAAGGGTTAGAAAACAGTATTTGTTTTTTTCTAAGGTTCCTGCTGAGGGCGAGGGGTCTCTGAGCTCGGAAAACAGGAGTCTGGCCACATCAGATTTCAGAAGGGGCTGTCTTTTGCTTTTTCCTGGCTTCTAAAAATGGCTTGTCTTCCTCTTAGGAGCTGGGCTGTTCCTACACAGATGTTGCTTCTCAGGATGGTGAAGTCATGCTCCGGGAAATCTTGGCCTCACAGCAGCCTGACCGATGCAGACGAGCCCAAGCCTTCATCAGCACCCAGGGCCTTAAGCTAGATACTGTGGCTGAACTCGTGGCAGAAGAGGTGACACGGGAGCTGCTGACTCCACCACAGGGAACAGGTGCTGTACCCCCTAGGGATCCCCAACCTCTCTTGACAGCATTCTCCAGTTCTCAGTGTGACAGATTTGGATGTGGTGCTTATATACATCCTGTATGTAGTTCTCTCAGATTTCTGGATTCCAGCGATGTATTTTGTTTAAATACAACAAAATTCAGCATGTTTTTTGTTGTATTGTTGTTGTTGCTTTCTATTGTTTTATGATTACATTGAGAGTAGCTGTGGCTTTCTGAGCTAAAGAACTCCTGGCCTGTAAAATGACCAACAGGCCAAGGGTTTTGAGCTCAGCAAGCGGAAAGCTGCAGAGCTCCATTAGCATTACCTTCTGGTGCCCACGCCCGGGTAGAGTGGGCCTCTTACGGAAAAACCAGCACCTGTCTCCACACTTCCCTGCACAGGACATAAGCAGACGTTCAGCCCAGCAGAGGAAAGCCAGACATTTCTTCAGCTGATCACTCTGTGTCAAGACCGCACATTGGTAGGAATGAAGTTGTTGGATAAGATTTCTTCCGTTCCCCGTGGGGAATTGTCTTGCAGTAAGTTCTTGGCCTTTTTCTTACATATTTTCGGTCTAAACAGGTCTCAAAAGGTCTCCCAGTCAGTCTCTCTGAAATTCATTTTGGATCCTTGTTCCTGCTCTGAATACCTAGCCCTCCAGCAGGGGTTATAAATTCTTGTTAGAAAGCCTTAACTTCACTGAAGAAAATTTGCAAAGTATGGATGAGTACCCCCCAATTTAAAATCATACAAAAAGGTAACCTTTACTCAACATACTTACTTCACTCTTACATTGCTCTGCAAAGTGAATATTATTGTCCCTATTTCAGAAAGGAGGAAAACTTTACTTTAGGAAAGCTGATTGCATCTATTAAGTGGTATTTGAACCCAGTCCATGGATTTCAAAGCTTATTTATTTGCCATAATATCTAAGTCATTATAGGCATTCATTAGAATGTGTGATAAGTTCTTTTTTAAAAAATATTATACTCAGTATAGTTTTTTTAGCTTTATGAATATGCTGTCATTAATATTTTTCATTACATTGAATATTCTTCTATATAATGGCTAGACAGGATTTCTCATCTATATAATGAAAAATTGTATATTAGGGCAGGGAACAGTGGCCCACACCTGTAATGCCAGTGCTTTTGAGAGGCTGATGCCAGAGGATAATTACAGGCTTGGAGTCTGAGACCAGTCTGGGCAACATGGTAAGACCCTGTCTCTAAAAATAGTTTTAAAAACTTAGCGGGGCATGGCTGCACACACTTGCAGTCCCAGCTGCTTAAGAGACTGAAATAGGAGGATCCCTTGAGCCCAGGAGTTGGAGACTACAGTGAGCTCTGATTGCAATACTGAACTCGTGCCTGGGCAACACAGTGAGATCCATCTCTAAAATAAACTCAGAAGTAAACAAAAGTACCCTTTATCTCTCTCAGTCCAATTCAACAATATTCACTGAGTGCCAACTGTGTGCCAGACACTGTAAGCATCTAGGGTATGGTACATAAGCAATCCCTTGAGCTCAGACTAGGATCTTAATATATAGAGCCAGAATGATGGCGTCAAGATAGATCTGGAGGAAATGTCTAAACGAAGGCCTGAATAACACTGTCAGGGTCCTAGTAGTCAGTAGGACCACAGAGGGCCCTGCAGATGCAAAAGCCCAGAGGCTGCAGCGTGTATTAAGGATGGAGAACCTTTTTCAGTCCTGACATTGCAGATATTTTTTTCCATTTGCCATTTAATTGTGCTGACAGTGATTATAATATTTTTTCATCTGTGCATGTCAGATCTTTCACTATTCTAGAAAGCCAGAACATCAAATGGTGATTAGGCCCTGAGACCTTCCACTGGATACAAGCAAAGAATGCCCTCAGATTCATGTTAGCAGGAACTCCATCACTTTTCTCTGCAGAAAGTTTCTCTATGTTTAGAAGGCAAGGGTGCTGTGTTCTCATTTTGGGGGCCTTTTGGGGATACAGTCCCTAAATGGGACTGTACAGACATGACTATCTTTGAGGATTTTGCTATGACTGAGAATGATTTGGATGTCATCAAGGGTCTGTCTCAGAGCTACAGCTGCTGAGTTTAGGGACCTCGAAGGGCTGGTGGGAGGGCCCTCTCCAGACAGGCCCCTTCTCCACCAGGCAGAGAGGTTGACAGTGGGTGGCCAGGGTTCATAATCCTATCTTACCAGTGTCCCACCCACCCAGCCACAGAGCTCCTGATCCTGGCACATCATTGCTTCACCCTGACATGCCACATGGAGGGCATCATCCGAGTCCTACAGGCTGCCCGGATGCTCACAGATAACCACCTGGCCCCCAGTGAGGAGTATGGGCTGGTGGTAAGTAGCCCCCTCAACTCTAGTCTCCATTCGGTGGAAACCTCTGAGAGGAGTAGAAAGGGTGGGGGCCAGTCCAGAAATGATATAGTCTTAGGGAGTTCTGCCCATCTGGATACCATTACCTCCTTGAGAGTTGGCTGGGCAGCCCAACCAACCCTCTGCTCCAAGTTACGATTTATGTCGGAACCAAAAGTTGCTCCAAAGGAGCAAAAGGGGTAAGATCCCTGCCAGGTTCCAGGTTCATCCCACCCCCTTGTCAGAGTAGTTAACTTTTCTAGAGGGGTAAGACAGCGGCATTTTCCCCCAAAACAAGGTTTGGACCTTCCCCCTTTCTGAATTGAAAAGAGTTGGCAGCTCAGTTCCCATGTGCCTCCCCAAATTCTCTGGGCTTGAAACTGACCTGAATGGCTGAGCAAGGCACTGACCACTGTCATGAGTAGTGGTAAGAAGAGGAATAGCACTTGCCCAGGAAAGTGGCATTTTAGCACTTGTCACATTTAAGGATAGCAAGGCCAGGTACGGTGGTTCATGCCTGTAATCCCAGCACTTTGGGAGGCCAAGGTAGGACGACCACCTGAGGTCAGGAGTTCAAGACCCAGCCTGGCTAACATGGTGAAACTCTGTCTCTACTAAAAATACAAAAATTAGCTAGGCATGGTGGTGCATTTCTGTAATCCCAGCTATTCAGGAGGCTGAGGCAGGAGAATTGCTTGAACCTGGAGGCGGAGGTTGCAGTGAGCCAAGATAGCATCACTGCTCTGGGTGACAGAGCAAGACTCTTAAAAAATAAATAAATACAGCAGAGAAAGGGGATAGCCAGTGGTGGCCCAGTGACTGGCATTTCTGAATCCTCCAGAGGGTCCCTGTTGCGTACATGAGATGGAGCTAAGCATGGTAACCTGGAAATTAGCCCTTCTCCTCCTGGAGCTTGGCATCTGAAAGCAACCACTGATGGTAGTGATATGGCTCAAAGAACTCCAGACTCCAGGTAGTGCTGATGTGAGCTGCCTTCCCCTTCACAGGTACGGCTCCTCACTGGCATTGGAAGGTACAACGAGATGACATACATATTTGATTTGCTGCATAAAAAGCACTACTTTGAAGTACTGATGAGGAAGAAGCTGGATCCGGTAGGTAGAGTAATGAGCTCCAGGATGAGGTGTACTGCTGACAATTCAGGAGCCTCAACTTTTCTTGGGAATAATCTCAATCAGGAAGGAATTAGGGACCTTCCCAAGATACACACTATATAACCAGTGGCTTCAGATTCTGGTTCAGATCAGGCAGTGAATATGCTGATGGTAAATACTGAAGAAAATAAGTTTGTCTTTCTCCACCTCATCCTCTGTCACCTGCCTCTACTGTCTTAAATGCCTTCTCTGACGGAAAAGAACCCTTTCTGAGCCAGGCTGAAAGTGGATTATCTAGCTCTGAAGTTGTTTGAGGGCTTTTAGAGTGGAGAGTTTTCAGGAGACCATGAAAAATTGTGCTGCTAAGAGCCAGGATAGCAATCGAATGCAAAAGTTTGGACTTAAAAGCTGTGGAGCCATTTATGATCAACAGAAAGGTGACTTGGATGCAAAGGCCTGACTTGGTTAGGCTCTGGGAAGCCAGTCTGTCCTCAGTGTGCTCTGTGACACCAGGCATATCCCTCAAGTACCTGTTTCCAGATCATTTGGCTGATTGATTGCTTCTGCTCATTTCACCTTTGGATTCTGAGAGCAGCCAGGCAGGATTAAGAGACAAAGTTTTTCTTTAATACTGGGACAATTTCAGGACAGACCAAACTAGTCATCAAGCGAGGAGCAAGTCTTGGACATTAGGTGCATCTTCAAGATCCCCAAGAGGGTTTTTGAAATTGTTTTTGAGGCAGTTTTGCTTCTGCATTTAAATACTCTTTTAATAACTTTTTTTTTCTAGTTACAAAAGTAATGCATATTCCATGTAAGACACTCGGAAAACAGAACACAGAAAAAGCCCTCAGTGTCTATCCATCATCTGGAAACAGTTGCTAACAATTTGGTATAGGCCTTCTGCACATATACCCAAAAACATCTACATATAATTAATTTTTAAAAAACTTATACAGTGAAGATATGAAATATCCTGCTTTTCTCAATTAAGTGTATCATGAATATTGCCCAAGATCAACAAATCATCTCCTATGTATGTTTTAATGGCTACATGGTATTCTCTTGCCCTTATTTTAGATATCTGGATTGTTTGCTATTAAACATCCCTGTTACATTCATCTTACCACTTTTCTCTGCTTATCTCTTTAGGGATAGATTGCTAGAAATGGCATTGTTAGATCAACGTATGCAGGCATATTTTAAGTCTCCTCCCTTTTGAAAAGTTTTGCCTTTCACACTCCCAGCAGCAAAGAGGACCTCCCTGTTTCTCATGCGCAAGATAGCATAAAACTTGTATCCATTCTCACTTTTGCTCCTCTTTTCCTTTTTCTTGGCAGTTTTTAAGGAACTTAGAACCAGGTGACTCAGCCACTCCTGTCTGCTTTGCAGTCCCCAACTGACACCTCGCTGTTCTTTTCTGTTCTGGGCAGAGTGGTACCCTGAAGACAGCCCTGCTGGACTATATCAAACGCTGTCGTCCTGGAGACAGTGAGAAGCACAATATGATTGCCCTGTGCTTCAGTATGTGCCGGGAGATTGGAGAAAACCACGAGGCCGCTGCCCGCATCCAACTGAAATTGATTGAGTCTCAGCCCTGGGGTGAGTGAGGTCACAGCAGCACTAACAGAACAGTGCTGCTAGCTGGGTAAAATTATTATTATTATTATTATTTTAGAGACTGTTGCCAGGCTGGAATGCAGTGGCACAATATCGGCTTACCGCAACCTCCACTCCCCAGGTTCAAGTGATTCTCCTGCCTCAGCCTCCCACGTAGCTGGGATTACAGGCACATGCCGCTACACCCAGCTAGTTTTTGTATTTTTAGTAGAGATAGGTTTTCACCATGCTGGCCAAGATGGGTTTCAATCTCCTGACCTTGTGATCAGCCCGCCTCAGACTCTCAAAATGCTGGGATTACAGGCGTGAGCCACTGCATTTGGCCCTAAGTAAAATTTTCTTTTTTTGCATTTTAGGTTTCGGGGTACATGTGAAGAACATGCAAGATTCTTGCATAGGTACACACATGGCAGTGTGATTTGCTGCCTTCCTCCTCATCTTAGAGCAAAGGACAAGAGCCCACGAGATTAGCTATTAGAATCTTGAGGTGGATGGCTGGGCGTGATGCCTGTAATCCTAGCATTTTGTGAGGCCAACGTGAGTGAATTGCCTGAGCTCAGGAGTACAAGACCAGTCTGGGTACAATGGTGAAACCCACTTCTACTTAAAAAAATAATAATTAGCCAGGTATGGTGGCACATGCCTATAATCCTGAGGCAAGAGAATCGCTTGAACCCAGGAGGCGGAGGTTGCAATGAGCTAAGATGGCGCCATTGCACTCCAGCCTGGGTACCAGAGCAGAGCAAGATTCTTTCTCAAAAAAAAAAAAAAAAAAAAACCAAGCCTTGAGGCGCCTATGTCACTCATCAGGAACCCCACTTCGGCAGACAGATGGAATGGAGACTCAGAAGACATTTGCAACTTAGAATTGTACTCTTGGATCCACAGCCTGTGTATCCAGGGTATCATCCACCAGGAACCAACATGCATGTTGATACCATGTAAACCTTCCCTGATGTTTCAGAGAAATGAGGGGCAGTCCTACTCAAGTGAAGTTACAATAAGTCTATGCATTTCTGGCCCATTAACCTTTATCTAAGTGAGGTGTTCCTGCCTCCCTGTGAACATGGCTGGGATGTTCTTATTCCAGCTCCCATCACTGGGTGGGATGAGAAAGTCTGCCTTGGAAGTCAGACTCGGCAAATCATCTTTACTTCCCCTGCAGAGGACAGCCTCAAGGATGGATACCAGCTGAAGCAACTGCTCTTGAAGGCCCTGACTCTAATGCTGGATGCAGCAGAGAGTTATGCCAAGGTAACCAAAGGCTTTTTCCAGACTGGCCTTGGGACTTGCTGTCTACAGTAGGAATTATTTTCTTTTCTCCTTGGGCTCTTCCAAATGAAGGGGGAGGTCATCATAGGCCAACCAGAAACAGAAGGGATGAATACTGTTGTGAGAGGGTTCACACAGGAGGTGAAAGTCTTTCTCTACCTGTGCCTCTCTTCACTCTTGTCCCTCAGGACTCCTGTGTGCGACAGGCCCAGCACTGTCAGCGGCTCACCAAGTTGATAACTCTGCAGATTCACTTTCTGAACACTGGCCAGAACACAATGCTCATCAACTTGGGCCGCCACAAGCTAATGGACTGTATCCTGTCCCTACCTCGGTTCTATCAGGTGAGCTAGAAAACAAACCTCTAGCCAGCACTGCCAGCATCCTCTTTCCTATTATCCCACTCATGGAACCCAAATGTAAGGTCTCAGGGCTAATGACAGAACCAGGACAGTCCAGTTCTGACTTAACTTTCTG
Organism: Saimiri boliviensis; assembly: GCF_048565385.1. Lineage (NCBI taxonomy): Eukaryota > Metazoa > Chordata > Mammalia > Primates > Cebidae > Saimiri > Saimiri boliviensis. The sequence continues at coordinate 81,483,209 of NC_133450.1, forward strand.
ATGCTAACATAAAAAGGCAGTTTGATTTATTTCTCACCTAGTGTATTATTTGGACAGGGGTTAGAAAATGGTGAGACAGTGCTGTTTGCTTTCCCTGTGCTGTTAGGCTAGCAGAGAGGCAGATACCTTTGGCCCTTGACACCATCTGTCCTCAATCCCCAGGCTGCAGGCTGGTACTGGTCCATGGCCTGCTAGGAACAAGGCCGCACAGCAGGTGAGCAGCAGGCAAGCAAGCATCACCACCTGAGCACCCCACCTACCCCCACCCCCACCATCAGATCAGCAACCCTGTTGTGAACTGCACATGCAAGGGCTCCTTATGAAAACCTAATGGCTAATGATCTGAGGTGGAATAGTTTCATTCCGAAACCATCCCCTCCCAGTCTGTGGAAAAATAGTCTTCCAGGAAACCTGTCACTGGTGCCAAAAAGGTTGGGGACCACTGCCTTAAGACAGTTGAGGTTCAGAGTAATACTCTTGCTAGTGGTCCTGAAAGAACCTCCTAGCCCCATCAATTACAGAATGGCACACCCAGGTTAGTACAGGAAGTCAGAGAGATTGATTCTAGCCCTTTAAATAAGTGGAGTATCAGGGAATCAGCCCTTTCACTGTTCCTTATACTGCTGTGTTGATGGGAATAACATATTCTTTCTGAGCAGTTTCAATTCATTGTGAGGAAGGATAAAAACACTGAAAGAACCTGGGCATGGTAGCACACACCTACAGTCCCAGATAAGCAGGAGGCTGAAGCAAGAGGGTCTTGAGCCCAGGAATTTCTAGTCCAGCCTGAGCCAACATAGTGAGAGACCTTGTCTCTTCTGTTAAAAAGGGTTTAAGGTAATTTGAGGCTTTATGGGAGGGAAAATAGCAAACACACACCAGACTTTTGACCACCTCTGATACATCGAGCCTTCTAACATAATTGTTAACAATCATACTCTCTACATGAGTATACAAGATGGTTTTCTAGAACAATTTGTTTTTGATTTTACATCAGATGGGCTCTGATGGTGTCCTCCTCTACTTCTCTCCTTTTAAGGCTTCTATTGTGGCTGAGGCCTATGATTTTGTTCCAGATTGGGCTGAAATTTTATACCAGCAGGTGATTCTTAAAGGAGATTTTAATTACTTGGAAGAATTTAAGCAGCAAAGGCTATTAAAGTCCAGTATATTTGAAGAGATTTCAAAAAAGTAAGTATTAAAACCTGACTGTAAACATTTCTCCTTGCCTCTACTTTGAGGTGAAACAAGTGTTAAGAATGTTATAGCTGCCGGGCGCGGTGGCTCACGCCTGTAATCCCAGCTCTTTGGGAGGCTGAGGAGGGTGGATCACGAGGTCAAGAGATCGAGACCATCCTGGTCAACATGGTGAAACCCCGTCTCTACTAAAGATACAAAAAAATTAGCTAGGCATGGTGGCACGTGCCTGTAATCCCAGCTACTCAGGAGGCTGAGGCAGGAGAATTGTCTGAGCCCAGGAGGCGGAGGTTGCGGTGAGCCAAGATCGTGCCATTGCACTCCAGCCTGGGTAACAAGAGCGAAACTCGGTCTCAAAAAAAAAAAAAGAATGTTATGGCTAAGTACACCAAGCCTTTAGATTACATCTACTTAAAATGGCAATGTCAAGAATCCTTAGAGGGAAGAGTCTTTTAACAGATTTATGCAAAGAACAGTTTGCTCATAGTGCTTTGTACTTTAAAACGGGAGGAGAGCTACTCAGTGCCAAAAACCTGCTATGATGGCCAGGCACAGCGGCTCATACCTATAATCCCAGCATGTTGGGAGGGTGAGGCAGGAAGATCAGCCTTGGCAACATGGTAAAACCCCATCTATACTAAAAATAAAAAAATTAGCTGGGTGTGATGGCATGTCCCTGTAGTTCCAGCTACTCAGGAGGCTGAAGGCTGCAGTGAGCCGAGATATGCCACTACACTCCAGCCTGGCAACAGAGTGAGACTCTTGTCTCAAAAACAGAAATCAACAAAACCGCTAAAATATCAGAGGTGCCTTTTGGAGTACTAAACTTACTCTAATTGAGGTGAGCATTAACATACTCATTTTTAATGAAATAGTTTATCAAGCACTCCCAATACTAGTCTGAGGTAACCCAGAATCTAGCACCCTCTCCGCTATAGGCAGTAGTAAGTGGTAGTTGAGACCTGCCAGCCCTCACTGAAAAATACAGTATCCTAAGGTGGGTACAGTGGCACATACTTGTAGTCCCAGCTACTTGGGAGGCTGCAAGGGAAGCACTTGAGCCCAGGAGTTCACACCTCTGAAAAGCCACTGTACTCCAGCCTGGGCAACATAGTGAGACCTCCATCTTCATTTTTAAAAGTAAGGGGTCGGGCAGGCATGGCGGGGGATAGGGACAATGGCTCATGCCTGTAATCTCAGCACTTTGGAAGGCTGAGGCAGGCAGGTAACTTGAGACCAGTTCAACACCAGCCTAGCCAATATGGCAGAACCCTGTCGCTACTAAAGTTACAAAAATTAGCTGGCATGGTGGCACATGCCTTGTAATCCCAGCTACTCTGGAGGTTGAGGCATAAGAATCATTTGAACCCAGCAGGCAGAGGTCACAGTGAGCCAGACTGCTCTACTGCACTCCAGCCTAGGCAACAGAGTAAGACACTCTGTCTCAAACAAAACACAGTATCTTAACCTGTACATTATGTTTCTTTATCTAGATATAAACAACATCAGCCTACTGACATGGTCATGGAAAACCTGAAGAAATTACTCACACATTGTGAAGATATTTACTTGTATTACAAGTTGGCATACGAACACAAGTTTTATGAAGTTGTAAATGTGCTTCTAAAGGACCCTCAGACGGGTTGTTGTCTGAGGGACATGCTAGCAGGTTAGATGATTTCATACGTGCCCGTTTCCTTGTACTGTTAGCAGGTTCTGACAGATGTGGTGAGTAGAAAAGTGTATTGGAGATCTTTACTAAAGTTGAACAATCCTGGTACTGTACCATGTCAGTCATTTGAAGGTAGTAGGCAGAGACTGAGAAACTTTTCAGAAAAATTCCTATTTAAATTAGATTGACTTTAGATGATTGTTCATCTATACCATTTTATATAGATGCTAGTAATAAGATCAAAATCTTCCTCTAACTCAGATAGCTTGTACTTTAGATGATCCAATAATGATTAAAAGAATACCTGTACCTTCAGATTCCAGTTTCAAAGAAATTTAATGTTATTTACACAGTTAAGTAACAGGTGATACATTTTCATTTGTTAGAAACTGATCTTTCTGTAATAAAATAGATTTTTAATTCAGTGTATGTCATTATTAACTGCTAAGGAAGTCTTAGCCCTTTATCTGCCTTACAAGAATCTTTCCTGTAATTATTGCTGTATAGTCACTGCTTTTTCTTAATTCCTCAAATCACTTAGATGGTCCTGTTTTCCACTTAATAGTCTACAGAGTTTTGACGTTCCTATTTCCTATATAAGAGAAATTTAAAACATTTTTTGTTCTATCTTAGGGGAATAAAAAAAGACTAACCACACATTTGGTTAAACTGCTTAGAAGACATAATAAAGATTCCCCCATCTATATTTAGCCATAAACCTGAGTTTACAGGCTAAATTACTCCAAATAAATAGTTCTTCTAGGTACTTAATTAGGCCTTAGTATCTAAATAACAAAATAATTTCCCCAAATAAATAAGAGGAAGGCAGCCCTATACCTTCGTTGCTCTATGGTGACATTATTAAGGACCTGGCAAATCACTCACGTTATAAAGCTGTAACTATGTCAAGCATTTATTAAGCTTTAATAGAAAAAGAGAACTACTCCCAAGAGCTGTATTCTATACTCTCAAAAAAATACCTCTTAGGAGGTAAGACAAAATTTAACTCCTCACAATAGAGATTTTATTAAATTAGTTGCTTTATAAAACATTGCAGATGTCATAATTGTTAACATAACAATTTACCAGACTGTAGTTAACTGGTGCAGTTTGCTGAGCATGTTTTATAAAGAAAAGGAAATGCCAAAACCCTGGTAAAATTGTTCCATTGCAGCCTAAGAGAACAAATATAGGTTTCTCAGACACTTAAATCAGGCAAATAAAAACAAGTAAAGATTTCCCCTCCCCAATCTGAAGCATTTTGTCAGTAGAAATAGCCTGATAGTCTTTGCATTAAAGAGATTCCACAACATGTAATGCAGTAATGGAAAGGTTTACCTTCTTTAGCTTCCAAGCTGGAGGGTTTTGGTCGTTTTAATTTTATATCAAACTAGTGCTTTTCAGCCGCAGTATCTTCACTCTGAGATAAGCAGTGTTCTTCAAAATGTATTTTTAATATCCTCATGTTCAGTTTTAAGACAAAGCAATTTAAAGAGTAGGTGCACATCACATGCCCTTGCTGCAAACTGCTTTTCTTGACAAGCTATGAAGTAGTTCAAGGAGGTATGGTTAAGGCTGTATTACTGAATGGTGCTGGTAAATACTACACAATTTTTTGTCATGTTGCAACCATTTGTTTCCAATTTAGTGACAGCTGCTATGAAATCAGATAGCAACAATGACAACATTATTAGGTTTGTTTTGAACTATGATTTAGTAGCAACTGAAGTTCCCAATTTTAACCCCTTGGCAGCAAGATCCAAGTTCCCTCATTTGCACATTAGCACCTAAGTTCGAGGGGTTAAATAACCAGCACAAAAGATACTGCACTTCTGATTGTAGCATTTGGCAGAACTGAAAGGAAAGTAAGTTGTGCTACATGTTCAAGGGATTGTGGGCAACATAAAGATGACACCAGGAAAAGATAAAATGTCACATGAAGTCTTCATAGTCTTGTACATATCCTCCATCATAACCACCATAATCTGCCAGATCATCTTTCATGGTGGCTTTTAATCCCCCTCCAGGAACCACACCTTTCTTCTTCTTTTTGGCTTTGCTTTGCTGAAGATGAAAGAGAGTTAATTCATGAAACTTTATGTGCTATGGGTATCTTATCTGGTACAGCAACCCTCATAGACAAAAACCTTTGGTCCCAGAAACACTAGTTCTGTAAGGGACATCTGAGCCTACATGTTTTGGACTTGAACAGGCCTCAAAAAGGTCTTCCAGAGTCACTCTCCAAAACTTGATATGGATCCTTGTTCCTGCTCTGGATACCTAGCACTCCAGCAGGGGTTATAAGTTCTTGGTAGAAAGCCTTAACTTCACTGAAGAAAATTTAGAAAGTGTGGATAAGTACTCCCAAATTTAAAATCAGGAAAAAAAAAAGCTAATCTTTGCTTGACATACTTCTCTTACTTTATTACTCTGCAAAGTGAATGAAGGGAGAAAACTGAAGCGTAAAAAAGCTGATTTGCCTATAGCTATTAAGTGGCAGAGCTGGTATCTGAACCCAGTCTGTGACTTCAGCAATTTCTATCAACTCAGAAAAGGGGAACATGTCTGTAAACAGAAGGACATTAATGGCACCCATACGCCTGTTCTAGTCTAACTTAAACGTGAGTTTAAGTAATTAGGACAGGTTCCTATTAAAATTGTTGAATGTCAGATCTATAACCCCGCTCTGATTTAATACACATTTCCCTACACAGCTTGCTCTTACCTTTTCTTGCTTCTGTTTTTCACTGCAAAGCACAGTCAGTGAATTGGTAATCTTTTTCAAGTCATCAATTTCCACTTTAAAAAAAAAAAGGGGACATACCATTAAACTTTAATTTTTAAGCATTTTGCAAAGTTAAACCAAAATACATACATTCCATATATATCTATATATCCCAAAATGTACATTCCAAAAGTGTTAGGAGAAATCCAATTTGTTCATTGTTAAACTTAAGTGACTTTTAAAGGACCATGAATTTCTCCTTTTTAAACACAAGGTGGCCAGGTATAGTGGCACATGCCTATTACCCTGGTACTTGGGGAGGCCTAGGTGTATAGATCACTTGAACCCAGGCGTTCAAGCCCAAGAATTTGAGACCAGCCTGGGCAACATAGCAAGACCCCCTCTACTGAAAATAAAATTATTTTTATTTCTAATAATGACCTGTAATCACCAACAACCACTGCTCAAAGAGAAATGGTGGAGGATAACATGCCCTCTCCCATTAACACATCTCCAATAATAAGTGAGAACAGAAAAGTGAATATAGAATGACAATTTGTTTTTTTGAGACAATGTCTCACTCTTTCACTCAGGCTGGAGTACAGTGGTGCAATCTGGGCTTACTGCAACCTCTGCCTCCCGGATTCAAGCAATTCTCCTGCCTCAGCCTCCAGAGTAGCTCTGGAGGTGCTCCAGGTGAGCACCAGCCTGGCCAACATGGTGAAACCCAGTCTACTAAAATTACAAGAAATTAGCCAGGCGTGGTGGCACACACCTGTAATGCCAGCTATTCAGGAGGAGGCTAAGGCAGGAGAGCTGCTTGAACCTGGGAGAAGTTGCAGGGAGCTGAGATTGTGCCACTGGCACTCCAGCCTAGGGTACAAAGACTGTGTCTCCAAAAAAAAAAAAAAAAACACTAGCAAAACCAGTCCCTTCCATACATTCATGCTGCACCACCCATGACTGTCACTCCCACTCACGCTGCCCTGAAATGTATGACTCCTGTCAAGGTGTGGCACCACAACCACAGACCCAGAGAATAGGTGCCAGCCCTGTCACGCAACTTGCGCCTTGTCTAATTTTTAAAAGACAGTGGCTAAAGTCTCACCCAAATCCTACAGGCCCAGAGACCTTTTCCCTCAAAAGACCCTTCCCAGACCCTCTCAAGTGAAAATCAGATAAAAAGAATAGGGCAGTGTTGTATTATCTGCTTTGCTGAAAAGCACAGGGATCTCTTTAGGAAACAATTGTAAAAATCAAGAAGTCCCCCTACCCCCAAAAAAAAGATGCAGCACTCAAATTCACTGTGTATCTGCAGAACATTAACAAGGTTAATTGCTAAAAACAGCAAATGATGAGTCTGTATTACAGTATTCTTCAAGATAAAAAAAACAACCTTCAACCTCCTAAAGATAATATCCTACTAAAAATCTACCCATGACTAGAGATTAGAATTACTTACACGAAATACACACATCTCGAACTAAGACTTCCAAAAAGCTGGCATAATATAGTGACTTTTCATATTGTGTAATTTTATCTTTTAGTAACTTTCCAAACTCTGTAAAGTCATCTCTTGAAGATGGGTTCATAGCATCTATTCCAAAAACTGTATTATTAACACCTGTAGGAGAAAAGAAGCACTGAAAAATATCAGAAGGTTAGGATTTTTTAAAATGAAACCTTATAAGCCAGCTAGCTATCTGAATATCCCTGTTACTTCATTTTAAAGCAGGGGCTCTGAACCTGGAGTCACCGGCTAGAACTGGGTGGGGCAGGGAAGGCTATAAACTTAAATTTTAAAAAAAAAGTTACATCTTTATTAACCTCTTATTCAGCATGTCCTTCAGTTTTAATTGTCTGGCAACAAATCACAGTGGTATTAGCAAAACCTGACTTAGCAAGAGAGATCACAAACACTTTCCTGACATTACAGATATCTTGCAATATTAATATTGTTCAGTCATCATTACCCTCAAACGACACTCCTTATTAGACCTGCCACTAGATCTTATTTAATGCATCAATAAGCAAGCACATAATTCTGTATCACAAATTTGTCATTTTAAGTATTTTGATATCTATTTCTATATACGAGGTTGTCTTTACAAGTATTTTATGGCCAGGTATGGTGGCTCACGCCTGTAATCCCAGCACTTTGGGAGGCCAAGGCAGATGGATCACCTGAGATCGGGAATTTGAATACAGCCTGGCCAACCTGGTGAAACCTCCTCTCTTATTAAAAATCCAAAAATTTGCTGGGCATCATGGCGGGCGTCTGTAATCCCAGCCACTCAGGAGGCTGAGGCAGGAGAATCACTTGAAGCTGGGAGGAGGAGGATGCAGTGACCCAAGATTGTGCCACTGCATGAACTCCAGCCTGGATGATAAGAGCAAAACTCCATCTCAAAATATACATACATACATACATACATACATACATATTTATATATATATATATATATATATATATATATGTATATACACACACATTTTTAAAATTCCTTTAAAAACAATATATCAAGGCCAGACACAATAGCTCACTCCTGTAATCCCAGTGCTTTGTTCAGGAAGCGTTAAGAGGGAGGATCACTTGAGGCCAGGAGTTTGAGACTAGCCTGGGCAACACAGCAAGACCTCATCTCTACAAAAAAATTTTAATTAGCCAGGTGTGGCCGGATGCGGTGGCTCACGCCTGTAATCCCACCACTCTGAGAGGCCAAGGCAGGCGGATCATGTGAGGTCAGGAGTTCCAGACTGGCCTGTCCAACATTCTTGTCTAAGAACATAGCATAGTAAAGCGGGGAGAGAGCGAACAAAAAGAGTAAGAAACAAAGATGTATCCTGTGAAAGTCTAACTCTAGAAGCTAAGCAATGGTAAACGTGTTAAATCCCAATAAAAGAAATCTAGCCTAGGCCAGGCATGGTGACTCACGCCTGTAACCAGCACTTTAGGAAGCCAAGGTGGGGAGATCACTTGAGCTCAGGAGTTCAACACCAGCCTGGGCAGCATGGTGAAACCCTGTATCTACCAAAACAAAAAAACAAAAATTACCGAAGTGTGGCAGCATGTGCCTGTAGTCCCAGCTACTTGGGAGGCTTAGGTGGGAGGATGGCTTGAGCCCAGAGGCTGAGGTTGCAGTGAGCCAAGATGGCCCCACTGCACTCTAACCTGTGTGACAGAGCCAGACCCTGTTAAAATATATATATATATATATATCTGGCCTAGATGAGTTCTACACTAAGAGTTAAGTATGCTTCTTCTGTATCTTCCTCCATGTGAAGTACATCAGTTGTTAACAAGATCACATTTGGTATTTTAGTATGAGAAACACCAACAGTAAAATCCTGTTAACAATGACTATGAATCCATAATGTTTTTACCTTTTAGTCTACAACAGGTGTCCCATGCTAGGCTTTATGCACAGTTCACAAACCTGCCTCTTTAATAAACACATGAGCAGCTTTTACCATCCTAGGAAGACACATAATAACAGCTGAGAGCACTCTATAATTAGATGAGTGCAGTTAAGACCTGCCAAGCACACAATGGTGCACAGGAGCATCCACAGTAACTCTTGATGTTTGTAAAGATCCACTGACAGATAAGGTCATACTTCCTCATGAAAAGGAAAACAGTCACTACAGTCAGCCTGCTTGATCTGTTTTAGAGGAGAGAAAGTATGAAGGTGGGGGAGGGGTATCAGACTATCTAGATCTTTCCTTCTTGGCTACAAATTTCAGTTATTTAACTGAAACAGGTAACAACAACAGGTAACAACAAACTTGGTTAAATTAAGTGAGAGCTCTGACTATTCCTCTAGCCATGTCTCTCTCTTACACTGGAATACTCTGTATATATTTATAGGATCCTGCACTCTTATCTCATGTACTAACCACAGCTGCAGGCACCACACGCAGAAATGGAAGCCCTCTAAAGATAGGGTGTGGTAAGGGCCAAGGAGGATTGCAGAAGGAAATGACAATGAGCCCAAGAAGGCACAGCAAAAGCTGAATGCCTCACCTGGAGCAACATTCTACTAAGTCTTAAGACAACAGGACAGCCCTACAGTCAATTTCAAAACTACAGACCTCACATTTCATGCAAATTTCATCCAGATGGTAAAAATATTCTATACAGCAGTGTAATTCATTTGAGTCTACTCCTTTTTGCCCTTCTTGCATTGCGACAAATAACTTTTTATCTTCATCTTTTAGATACTCAAAACAATTATTCAAAAATCTGAACATGTATAATGAAATCTCAAATATACACAGAGATTAAAAACTGCTTTCTAATATCTAAATTAGGCAGTATCATGTTTCTTTTAAGAAAAGGAAAGGCCGGGCACAGTGGCTCAAGCTTGTAATCCCAGCACTTTGGGAGGCCGAGGCAGGTGGATCACGAGGTCAAGAGATCGAGACCGGGCCGGGTGCGGTGGCTCAAGCCTGTAATCCCAGCACTTTGGGAGGCCGAGGCGGGTGGATCACGAGGTCAAGACATCGAGACCATCCTGGTCAACATGGTGAAATCCCGTCTCTACTAAAAATGCAAAACATTAGCTGGGCATGGTGGCGCGTGCCTGTAATCCCAGCTACTCAGGAGGCTGAGGCAGGAGAATTGCCTGAGCCCAGAAGGCGGAGGTTGCGGTGAGCCGAGATTGCGCCATTGCACTCCAGCCTGGGTAACAAGAGCGAAACTCCGTCTCAAAAAAAAAAAAAAAAAAAAGAGATTGAGACCATCCTGGTCAACATGGTGAAACCCCGTCTCTACTAAAAATACAAAAAATTAGCTGGGCATGGTGGCACGTGCCTGTAATCCCAGCTACTCCGGAGGCTGAGGCAGGAGAATTGCCTCAACCCAGGAGGCAGAGGCTGCAGTGAGCTGACATCGTGCCATTACACTCCAGCCTGGGTAACAAGAGCAAAACTCCGTCTCAAAAAAAAAAAAAAAAAAAGAAAAGGAAATGTGGGCTTGGCACGGTGGCTCATGCCTGTAATCCCAGCACTATGGGAGACCAAGGTGGGCAGATCACCTGAGGTCAGTAGTTAGAGACCAGCCTGACCAACATGGTGAAACCCTGTCTCTACTACAAAATACAAAAAAAAAATTAGTTGGGTGTGGTGGTGGGTGTCTCTAATCCCAGCTACTCAGGAGGTTGAAGCAGGAGAATCACCTGAACCAGGGAAGCGGAGGTTGTAGTGAGCTGAGATGGTGCCACTGCACTTCATCCTGGGAGACAGAGCGAGACTCCCCTTCAAAAAAAAAATGGTTAAGAAAAGGAAATGTCTTTTTCCAGCTTGGACCTGGCAGAAAAGCTCCCGCAAAGAAGGGTGGCGAGAAGACAAAGGGCTGTTCTGCCACCAACAAGGTGGTGACCCGAGAAAACACCCTCGACATTCACAATCGTATCCAAGGAGTGGGCTTCAAGAAGCATGCCCCTCAGGCACTCAAAGAGATTTGGAAATTTGCCATGAAGGAGATGGGAACTCCAGATGTGCACACTGATACCAGGCTCAACAAAGCTGTCTGGTCCAAAGGAATAAGAAATGTCCCATAACAAATCCGTATGCAGTTGTCCAGAAAACATAATGAGGGTGACACCAAATAAGCTCTATACTTTGGTAACCTATGTACCTGTTACCACTTTCAAAAATCTACAGACCGTCAATGTGGATGAAAACTAATTGCTAAAAAATCGTCACATCAAATAAAGTTATAAAATTGCAACCAAAAAAAAAAAAAGAAAAGATGTTTTCTGAACTTTCTGGAGTCTTCACCTGTAACAGTTTAATACTGTATTACAATCATACTCCCATCTTACCAAAAGTTTCCTTTGCTAATTCAAGGTCTGATTCTTCCTGTAATTTCTTTAGCCGCAGTTTATCTGCTAATTGTTCTTCTGGTGTTAGCACTTTAGGCTCTTCAGGTTCTTCTAACTAAAATGAGACAAAAGTTTTTGAAAAGCACTGGGATTATGATGGACCCAGTACATTTCTATATTGTATGAATTCTTATATAAGCATATATAATTACAAATAAAAGCAAACACTGGTAATTACTGTTTCAGGCATTCTTCAAACATTCAGATTTTTTTTTTTTTTTTTCAAGACAGAGTCTCACTCTGCCACCCAGGCTGGAGTGCAGTGGCCCAATCTTGGCTCACTGCAAACTCTGCCTCATGGATTCAACTGCTTCTCATGCCTCAGCCTCCCAAGTAGCTGGATTACAGGAGTGCACAACCACATCCAGCTAATTTTTGTATTTTTAGTTGAGAGGGAGTTTCTCCATGTTGGCCAGGCTGGTCTTAAGCTCCTGACCTCAAGTGATCCACCTACCTTGGCCTCCCAAAGTATCAGGATTACAGGCACGAGCCACTGTGCCCAGTCCACTTCAGATATTCTTAACCCAATTTTAAAGATAAACTACGGAGGCTCAGAGAAACAACCTGCCCACAGTAACAAAAGGTTAACACAGCTAGTGATGTGACAGAACTGAGATCTGTAACCAGGAAGACTGGGATTCCTTCTATAGCCTTTTTAAAAAATAAGGAATTGAGACTGTAGATAAGGTAAAAACATTACTTTCAAACACTGCTAAGAAAACTACATCTGAACAACCTTTCTAGGGCAACTTGGTAATGTATCAAGTCTTAACAAATACTTTTACATGCTTTAATCAAGTACTCTACTTCTAGGTATTTATCTAAAGAAATAAGATGCACACAAATACATAAGCACAACAATGTACATTAGAGTATTATTTATAATTTCAAATAAATTTACAGACGACCTAAATGTCCAACAGAATGGTTCAAAACATTTCCCCTTTTCATCACATTACATAATTATAAAATTATCATTATAACAAATTTTACAGATATAACAGTAAATGTCTTTTGTTTCCCAATCTCACTTCTCTGAGATGACAGTTGACATCTTCGTGTATACATATCTATCTTTTCTTTCTAGTGGGATAAAATTTTCTTTTTTTCTTTTTTGAGGCAGGGTCTTGCTCTGTCACCCAGGCTAGAGTGCAGTGGCGTAATCATGGCTCACTGCAGCTCATCGCAGCCTCAACTTCCTGAGCTCAAGTGATTCTCCTACCTCAGCCTCCCAAGCAGCTGAGACTACTGGCGTGCCCCACCATGCCCATCTCATTTTTCTATTTTTTGAAGAGATGATGGTCTCCCTATGTTGCCCAGGCTGGTCTCGAACCCCTGGACTGAAGCAATCCTCCCACCTCAGCCTCCCAAAGCACTGTGATTACAGGTGTGAGCCACCAAACCTGGCTGTTTTAATTTCTGAACCATGTAAATGTGTTCTGAAATAGAAAGGCCAGTACAGTGGCTCATGCTTGCAATCTCAGCAGTTTAGGAGGCTGAGGCAAGTGTATCACTTGAGGTCAGGAGTTCCAGACCAGTCTAGCCAACATGGTGAAATGCCATCTCTAATGATCATACAAAAATCAACTAGGAGTGGTGGCACACACCTGTAGTGTCTCAGCTGCTTGGGAGGCTGAATCACTTGAACCCAAGAGGCAGAGGTTACAGTGAGCCAAGATCATACCATTGTACTGCAGCCTGGGCAACAACAGTGCAGCTGCATCTCAAAACGAAAGGAAAGAAAAAGGCAAAGAAAAGGGCAAAGGAAAGGGAAGAGAAAAGAAAGGAAAAGGAAAAAAAAAAAAAAAAAGAAAAAGAAAAGTAAAAGAGTGGGTTCAAACCCCACTCCTGGTAGCTTCAGGTTTTTCTCTTAGGCCGGGCGCGGTGGCTCAAGCCTGTAATCCCAGCACTTTGGGAGGCCAAGGCGGGTGGATCACGAGGTCAAGAGATCGAGACCATCCTGGTCAACATGGTGAAACCCCGTCTCTACTAAAAATACAAAAAATTAGCTGGGCATGGCGGCGCGTGCCTGTAATCCCAGCTACTCAGGAGGCTGAGACAGGAGAATTGCCTGAACCCAGGAGGCGGAGGTTGCGGTGAGCCGAGATCGCGCCATTGCACTCCAGCCTGGGTAACAAGAGCGAAACTCTGTCTCAAAAAAAAAAAAAAAAAAAAAAAAAAAAGAAAAGTAAAAGAGAAAATACGCTGGGCATGGTGACTCATGACTGTAATCCCAGCATTTTGGGAAGCTGAGGCGGGCAGATCACTTGAGGTCAGGAGTTCGAGACCAGCCTGGCCAATGTGGCGAAACCCCATCTCTACTAAAAATACAAAAATTAAGGCTGGGCACAGTGGCTCAAGCCTGAAATCCCAGCACCTTGGGAGGCCGAGGCGGGTGGATCACGAGGTCGAGAGATCGAGACCATCCTAGTCAACACGGTGAAACCCAGTCTCTACTAAAAAAAAAAAAAAAAATACAAAAAACTAGCTGGGCGTGGTGGCGCGTGCCTGTAATCCCAGCTACTTAGGAGGCTGAGGCAGGAGAATTGCCTGAACCCAGGAAGCGGAGGTTGCGGTGAGCTGAGATCGTGCCATTGCACTCCAGCCTGGGTAACAAGAGCGAAACTCCGTCTCAAAAAAAAAAAAAAAAAAAAAAAAAAAAATACAAAAATTAGGCAGGTGTGGTTTCATGTGTCTGTAACTCCAACTTAGGAGGCTGAGGCATGAGAATTGCTTGAACTCTAGAGGTGGGGGTTGCAGTGAGCCAAAATCCCTCCACTGCAAGCCAGCCTGGGTGAAAAAGTGAGACTCTATCTAAAAACAAAAAAGAGAAAATCAAACAAATATATTAATATTCTGATTTTGTGCCAAATAATAAAAAACAAGTACATTTATATAGTATATGGCAAAGAAATGAACAATTTTTACATTTTATTCAACATATACACTGCAAATAAAAATTAATTGTTGCCAGGTACAGTGACTCATGCCTGTAATCCCAGCACTTTGGGAGACCGAGGCAGACAGATCACAAGGTTAGGAGATCGAGACCATCCTGGCCAACATGGTGAAACCCTATCTCTACTAAGATACAAAACATTGGCTGGCCATAGTGGCACACACCTGTAGTCACAGCTACTCAGAGGAGGCTGAGGCAGGGGAATCACTTGAACCTGGGAGGCAGAGGTTGCAGTGAGCCGAGATTGCACCATTGCACTCCAGCCTGGCAGAAGAGCAAGACTCCATCTTAAAAAAAAAAAAAAAAAAAAAAAAAAAAAAAAAAAAAAACCTGACTGGAATGAACAACCGGCATTGGCAAAAAATCACTGACTAGAGTCACTGAACAATCATGACCGTTCCTGAATGTTTGTGAAAAGAGGCACTTAAATAAAACTGGGTTCTGTTTTTGCAAAAACCACAAACCAATTTGTTTTGGATTTTACCTATCTTATGGTATCCATTTACAGAGCCCTTCAAATTGCTAGGTAATATTTGTGGTCTGTTAGAAACTATACCACTACTGATGGGATAATTCTGTATTTCAGAAAATGAACAGTACTTACCCTCTTTTTAATTTCTTCTTGCCTTTTCTTCTGTTGCCGTTCTTTCTCTTTTATCTTCTCTGCTGTTTTTTTCTTTTCTGAAATTTTTACCTCTAAAAGTAAAAAAAGGTTTATTCATAGTTGTATTGAGTATTTTCCAGTTTATGAAAAGACAGACATGATACTTGTATACCGCTAAGAGATCAAACCTTTCATAGCTTCAAACAGTAGTTTTTCTCACAAATAATGGGAAACTTCTAGGACTCTTCCTTTTCCTCCCTAATCTGACCCCTAAGATCCAAATATCTCTCTTCATATTTCCCCACCGTCCTTTAGACAGGGCTTATATCATTCAACTATAATTAATGCCAGGACCCCTCTACTTTTTCTTCCTAACAATATCCAGCACTCACACAGAAATAAATCTCATCTGATCATGTTTTGAAGGGATAGAAAAAAGGTGCAGGAAAAACAGAAGAAAGTGGGAATGAAAGGACATTTAGTTTCTAAATACCAAAATCTTCCATTTTTGTGTGCATTCTGTCATTTGTCTTGAAACAAGTCCCAAATGCTCAACAAGACATAAAACCAAAAATGGAGGTACCCCAGTGGCTCACCTGGTTTTACTTCTGCTTCCTCTTTTTTTTCATCATCATCATCATCCCAGTTATCCTAAAGAAAAGGACTTCCATTAATAATTCTTACATGTTTGCTTTTCCACATGAACCTTATCAACTTGACTAACTCCACAGAAATAAGTTTGTTGGTACCTTTTTGGTACTGCATTAAATTTATAAATTAATGTAGGGAGAAGTGACATTTTATAACTTGGAGCTGACCAAACCAAGAATAAAAGCTGTCTTTTCATTTGTGCAAGTACATGTTCGTATCTTTCAGAAGTATTTTAAGGTGGTTTCCCTATTAAGAGGCTCTGTTCATGTCTCTTTTTTTTTTGAGACGGAGTTTCGCTCTTGTTACCCAGGCTGGAGTGCAATGGCGCGATCTCGGCTCACTGCAACCTCCGCCTCCTGGGTTCAGGCAATTCTCCTGCCTCAGCCTCCCGAGTAGCTGGGATTACAGGCATGCGCCACCATGCCCAGCTAATTTTTTGTATTTTTAGTAGAGACGGGGTTTCACCATGTTGACCAGGATGGTCTCGATCTCTTGACCTTGTGATCCACCCGCCTCGGCCTCCCAAAGTGCTGGGATTACAGGCTTGAGCCACCGCGCCCAGCCTCTTCATGTCTCTTCTGAACCCAGGAGGCGGAGGTTGCGGTGAGCCGAGATCGCGCCATTGCACTCCAGTCTGGGTAAACAAGAGCGAAACTCTGTCTCAAAAAAAAAAAAAAAAAAACCTATTGGGGCAAGACCCCACCTCTACAAAAAAAAATTTTTTTTTAATTAGCTGAGTGTGGTAGCATGTGCCTGTGGTCTCAGCTACTTGAGAGGCTGAGGTGGGAAGATCACTTGAGCCCAGGAGGTTAAGGCTACAGTGAGCTATGATAGTGCCACTTCACTCTAGCCTGGGCAACTCACTATCATAAAGACCCTGTCTCAAAACAAATAAAAGTGACTACTGGATTTTTTATAGGTTAATATCCTGCTTCCTTACTGAATTCATTTATCACTTCAATTAAATTTATCATTGCTTCTCTAGGGTTTTCCAGGTATGCTACTGTATCTGCAACCAATCCTTAGGCCCCCACAACTGATGTATCTAATTGGACCAGCTAAACCTCTAGTACAATGTTGAATAGCAGCAGAGGTAATGGACATCCTTGCTTTCTTGATGGAAATGCCTCTAGTGTTTCCCCATGAAGTGCTATGCACCCTGCCAAAATTTATGCAGTAAAATTTACCACTTCTCTCTCTCTCTCTCTCTCTAGACACATACACACACACACACACATACACACACACACACACACACACACACACACACACACACACACACAGAGTTTTTCTTTTTGTTTTTTTTTTGAGACAGAGTTTAACTCTTGTTGCCCAGGTTGGAGTGCAATGGCATCATTTCAGCTCACTGCAACCTCCACCTCCTGGGTTCAAACCATGCTCCTGCCTCAGCCTCCCGAGTAGCTGGGATTACAGGCATGTGCCACCACACCCGGCTAATTTTTGTATTTTTAGTAGAAAGGAGGTTTCACCATGTTGGTCAGGCTGGTCTCGAGCTCCTGACCTCTGGTGATCCACCCGCCATGGCCTTGCAAAGTGCTGGGATTACAAGCGTGAGCCACCTCGCCCAGCCCCCAGACTTTTCTTTCATTGCCTCTGGATTTCAAGTCAATTAGAAAATCTTTTCTCTTTCTTTACAAATTTTTTTTTTTTTTTGAGACAGAGTTTCACTCTTTTACCCAGGCTGGAATGCAATGGCGCAGTCTCGGCTCACGGCAACCTCCGCCTCCCGGGTTCAAGCGATTCCCCTGCCTCAGCCTCCCAAGTAGCTAGAATTACAAGCATGTGCTACCATGCCCAGCTAATTTTGTACTTTTAGTAGACATAGGGTTTCTCTATGTTTGTCAGGCTGGTCTTGAACTCCGAACCTCAGGTGATCTACCCACCTCGGCCTCCAAAAGTGCTGGGATCACAGGCGTGAGTCACTACGTCCAGACAGAAAGTATTTTCTTATGCCAAAGAATTCACCCACTATTTTTTCTAGAATGTGTAGGGTTTCTTTTTTCATTTAGATCTCTATTTGGAGTTTTCTTGTGTATGATGTGTGACATGGATCTAATTATTTTTTCCCCCAAATGGCTACCCAGTTGTCACATCATCATTTATTAAAAACCCTTTATTAGGGCCAGGTGCGGTGGCCCATGCCTGTATTACCAGCACTTTGGGAGGCCAAGGTATGGGAATCACTTAAGGTCAAGAGTTCAAGACTAGCCTGATGAACATGGAGGAACCCCCCCACCCCACCCCCCGCATCTCTACTAAAAATACAAAATTAGCCAGGCATGGTGGCACACGCTTGTAATACCAGCTACTTGGGAGGCTGAAGCAGGAGATCGCTTTAACTCAGGAGGCGGAGGTCATGTTGAGTTGAAATCATGCCATTGCACTCCAGCCTGGGAAACAAAAGTGAAACTCTGTCTCAAAAAAAAAAACAGAAACAAACCCCTTTAATAAATGATGAGTTTTCTCTGGGCTATGGTTTGAATGTGCCCTCCAAAGTTCATGTGATGAAAACTGAATCTCCAA
Organism: Saimiri boliviensis; assembly: GCF_048565385.1. Classification (NCBI taxonomy): domain Eukaryota; kingdom Metazoa; phylum Chordata; class Mammalia; order Primates; family Cebidae; genus Saimiri; species Saimiri boliviensis. The sequence goes on from NC_133450.1 coordinate 81,501,446, forward strand.
TCCAACTGTGTTGAGAGGTAGGGCCTTTCAATAATGATTACAGGCAAAGCCCTCATGAATAGGTTATTAATACCTTTATCTTAGGAGTAGATACCAGATAAAATGATGAGTTCTGACACCTCCCACAATCCTTTGTGCTCTTTTGCCCTACTGCCACAGGATAATCCTGCAGGAAGTCCCTCAAAAGATGCCAGCATCTTGATATTGGACTTTCCGGCCTCCAGAACCATGAGAAATAAATCTGTTGTTTATAAAATACCCAATCTTGTATTTTGCTATAGCAGCAAAAAACATTTTAAGATACCTGTCATTTACCATATACTAAATTTTCATATGTATTTGGTCTAATTCTGGGCTTTTGATCCTATCCCACTAGTCTAGTGTCTGTCCATACACCAGTACCATCCTGTGTTTTTGTACACCAGTACCATCCTGTGTTTTTGTTTTATTTTTTTGAGACAGAGTTTCACTCATGTCACCCAGACTAGAGTGCAATGGCGTGATCTTTGCTCACTGCTACCTCTGCCCCCTGGGTTCAAGCGATTCTCCAGCCTCAGCCTCCCGAGTTGCTGGGATTACAGACGTCCACCACTATGCCCAGCTAATTTTTGTATTTTTAGTAGAAAAAGGGTTTTGCCACGTTGGCCAGGCTGGTCTCAAACTCCTGACCTGAGGTGATCCACCTGCCTTGGCTTCCCAAAGTAGCAAGAGGCCCTGACTCTAATAAAGAAGCAAAGGCTGACTAATATGACATAAGCCATCATCCCTGGCCGATACTGTTTTAATTATAGAAGCTTTACAGTATGTTTTAATGTTGGATAGGGCTAGTACCCCCTTGTAGGTTTTCAGATTTTTTAAATGTTTTCTTGGCCTTTCTCCCATGTTTGTTTTTTCATATGAACCTTCATTATCAACTTTTCTAACTTCTTAAGAAAGCTTCTCCATTAGCAATTAAGACAACCAAGCTGAAGTTAATAGCCTCTTTTAAAGTGATTCAGTTATTTTATTAATAAATAAAAAATTGGGAGAACTTTACATTCTTACTTTCCCCTAGAATGTAAAAAAATACATACTCTGGCCGGGCGCGGTGGCTCACACCTGTAATCCCAGCACTTTGGGAGGCCGAGGCAGGCAGATCACTAGGTCAAGAGATCGAGACCATCCTGGTCAACATGGTGAAACCCTGTCTCTACTAAAAATACAAAAAAATTAGCTGGGCATGGTGGCGCGTGCCTGTAATCCCAGCTACTCAGGAGGTTGAGGCAGGAGAATTGCCTGAACCCAGGAGGCGGAGGTTGTGGTGAGCCGAGATCGCACCATTGCACTCCAGCCTGGGTTACAAGAGTGAAACTCCGTCCCCCCAAAAAAAAAAAAAAAAAAAAAGGCCGGGTGCGGTGGCTCACGCCTGTAATCCCAGCACTTTGGGAGGCCGAGGCGGGTGGATCACGAGGTCAAGAGATCGAGACCATCCTAGTCAACATGGTGAAACCCCATCTCTACTAAAAATACAAAAAATAGCTGGGCATGGTGGCGCGTGCCTGTAATCCCAGCTACTCAGGAGGCTGAGGCAGGAGAATTGCCTGAACCCCGGAGGCGGAGGTTGCGGTGAGCCGAGATCGCGCCATTGCACTCCAGCCTGGGTAACAAGAGCGAAACTCCATCTCAAAAAAAAAAAAAAAAAAAAAAAAAAAAATATATATATATATATATATATATATATATATATATACACACACACACACACACACACACACACACTGGCCAATAGCTCATTTATTTCAAGGAATATTCCATCCAACACAAGCCTGGTTAATAAGGTCCATATAATTTTTTAATTTTTTTTTTGAGACAAAGCCTCACTCTTGTTGCCCAGGCTGGAGTGCAATGGCACGATCTCAGCTCACTGCAACCTCCTGGATTCAAACGATTTTCCTCCCTCAGCCCTCCCAGGCAGCTGGGATTACAGGCATGCACCACCATGCCCAGCTAATTTTTTTTGCATTTTTAGTAGAGACAGGGTTCCACCATGTTGGCAATGCTGGTCTTGAACTTCCAACCTCAGGTGATTCGCCTGACTTGGCCTCCCAAAGTGCTGGGATTACAGGCGTGCGCTACCATGCCCGGCCAGGTCTATATAATTTTTAAGCCCACTAATAAAAAAGAGTAAAGGCCAGGAGCAGTGGCTCACACCTTTAATCCCAGCACTTTGGGAGGCTGAGGCAGGCAGATCACCTGAGGTCAGCTGTTCAAGACCAGCCTGACCAACAGAGAGAAGCCCCATCTCTACTAAAAATGCAAAATTAGCTGGGCAAGGTAGAATGCGCCTGTAATCCCAGCTACACGGGAGGCTGAGGCAGGAGAATCACTTGAACCCAAGAGGCGGGAAGTTGTGGTGAGCCAAGATAGCACCATTCCACTCCAGCCTGGGCAACAAGAGTGAAACTCCATCTTTAAAAAAAAAAAAGAAAGAAAAGAAAAGAAAAGGAGGCTGGGCACACTGGCTCATGACTGTAATCCCAGCACTTTGGGAGGCTGAGGCAGGTGGATCATGAGGTCAGGAGTTCAAGACCAGCCTGGCCAACATGGTGAAACCCCGTCTCTACTAAAAACACAAAAATTAACTGGGCATGGTAGCACATGCCTGTAATCCTAGCTACTCGGGAGGCTGAGGCAGAATTGCTTGAACCGGAATCCAGAAGGCGGAGGATGCAGTGAGACCAGATGGTGCCACTGCACTCAAGCCTGGGCTACAGAATGAGACTCCGTCTCCAAAAAAAAGGAATCAGCTGATTCAAGCCTTCATGGATCCTACTCTCTAACTTAGGGCACGTTAAGATAGATCTAGCTGGGACCGGGCGCAGTGGCTCACGCATGTAATCCCAGAACATTGGGAGGCCAAGGTGAGCGAATCATAAGGTCAGGAGTTCAAGACCAGACTGGCCAACATGGTGAAACCTCATCTCTACTAAAAAAAATACATAAATTAGCTGGGCATGATGACTCTTGCCTGCAATCCCAGCTACTTGGGAGACTGAGGTAGGAGAACTGCTTGAACTGGGACCTGGGAGGCGGAGGTTACACTGAGCCGAGATGGCACCACTGCACTCCAGCCTGAGCTACAGAGCAAGACTCCATCTCAAAAAAAAAGAGAAAGGATAAAAAGATACATCTAGCCAGGCGCAGCAGTTCAGACCTGTAATCCCAGCACTTTGGGATACCCAGGCAAGCAGATCACTTGAGGCCAGGAGTTCCGAGACCAGCCTGGCCAACATGATGGAACCTCATCTATACTAAAAAATACAAAAATTTGCTGTGCGTAGTGGTGCATGCCTGTAATCCTAGCCACTCAGGATGCTGAGGAATGAGAATCGCTTGAACTCGGGGGGCAGAAGTTGCAGTGAGCCAAGATCAAGCCACTGCAGCCTGGGCGACAGAGACTCTCGGAAAAAAAAAAAAAAAAAGACAGATCTACACTGTCTTTTCTATGTTTAACTCAATCACTGAGCTAAATATAAACCATTTATCAAACACAATTTTCTAAAAGCTCCAAAGAACTCAAGTTTAATAGGGACAGACACAGCCCTGTGTTTAAAGAGGGCTTTAATCACAGGTAGCCTGGCCATTGTCTCAGCAACCACCAGGCACACTATGACACACCACTTAAAGCTGAGTGGCAAGATGGCAAATGCAAAGCAAGAGGCCCTGACGCTACTAAAGAAGCAAAGGCTAACATGACTAATATGCCACAACTATGACACCAAACTTCTGGTTTTATAACAAGACAGATCACAAATCTGTATCACTCTAGGTATATAAACTAACCGAGACTTGATTCTTAATAGAAATCTCTAAGTCCACTAAAGAAATTAAAAGCTCAACAACCTGATTAAGGTTGTCATGCAGTCTGCAAGCATAATGAAAAGAACTTTGTATTAAAAAGTAAATGTATTTTTATACTTCAGCAATTTAACCCACAGCTCACAGTTTTAACAGAATGAAAGCAAACCAACTAGTCATTATTTGAATAACTACCAGAGTAGAGTTAGAAATTAAGAATCAGGCTGGGCGCGGTGGCTCAAGCTTGTAATCCCAGCACTTTGGGAGGCTGAGGCGGGTGGATCACAAGGTCAAGAGATCGAGACCATCCCAGTTAACATGGTGAAACCCCGTCTCTACTAAAAATACAAAACATTAGCTGGGCATGGTGGTGCATGCCTGTAATCCCAGCTACTCAGGAGGCTGAGGCAGGAGAATTGCCTGAACCCAGGAGGCGGAGGTTGCGGTGAGCTGAGATCGCGCCATTGCCCTCCAGCCTGAGTAACAAGAGCGAAACTCCGTCTCAAAAAAAAAAAAAGAACTTAAGAATCAAAAGTTTGAGCCAGGCGCGGTGGCTCAAGCCTGTAATCCCAGCACTTTGGGAAGCCGAGGCGGGTGGATCACGAGGTCGAGAGATCGAGACCATCCTGGTCAACATGGTGAAACCCCGTCTCTACTAAAAATACAAAAAATTAGCTGGGCATGGTGGCACATGCCTGTAATCCCAGCTACTCAGGAGGCTGAGGCGGGAGAATTGCCTGAACCCAGGAGACGGAGGTTGCAGTGATCCGAGATCACGCCATTGCACTCCAGCCTGGGTAACAAGAGCGAAACTCCGTCTCAAAAAAAAAAAAAAAAAAAAAAAAAAAAAAGAATCAAAAGTTTGTATTTCGCTGTTGGTTTGCTAAGTGCTTATATTAATACATTACAGTACAAAAGGAACCAGAGTTAAAAACAGAAGTGAATTACTAGGTATTTTTTGTTGTTTAAATCTTCACAGAACACAGGAAGGCTGGATCTGTGAGTGATAAGCTGTTTACGCAATGCTTCAGATAGGAGGACCATTTGCTTACTTCTAGAAGGTGCATATTTACAACCCTTCTAAGCAAAAGGTACTGCAAAAAGCTTTAAATGCAGTTAGGTTAATTCTCACAACAGTCCTGTAAGGAAGGTAGTGTTATTCTCCCATTTTACAGAAAAGGAAGCAGAGGACCAGACACAGACATCCTACAAACTCAGTGAAAAACTAAGGGACCTGCTCTGAATGGACCAAAGTTCTTTAAAGTGTCACAGGTACAAAGCTGTAGTTAGAAGAATAAGTTCTGGTGTTCATATTACACAGTAGGGCGACTATAGCTAGTAACAGTATTGTGTATTTCAAGGTTGTTCAATGAGAAAATTTTAAATTATCATCACAAAAAAATGATAAATGTGTAGTGATGAATATGGTAATTACAATGTATATATGCACTGAAACATCACAGTATACCCCATAAATATGTATATTATGTGTCAGTTACAAAAAAAAAAAAAAAATTGCCGGGCGCGGTGGCTCAAGCCTGTAATCCCAGCACTTTGGGAGGCCGAGGCGGGTGGATCACGAGGTCAAGAGATCGAGACCAGCCTGGTCAACATGGTGAAACCCCGTCTCTACTAAAAATACAAAAAAATTAGCTGGGCATGGTGGCGTGTGCCTGTAATCCCAGCTACTCAGGAGGCTGAGGCAGGAGAATTGCCTGAACCCAGGAGGCAGAGGTTGCGGTGAGCTGAGATCGTGCCATTGCACTCCAGCCTGGGTTAACAAGAGCGAAACTCCGTCTCAAAAAAAAAAAAAAAAAAAAAAAAAAAAAAAAAAATTATTTTTAAAAAGTTTTAAATAAACCTTTGAGCCGGGCGCGGTGGCTCAAGCCTATAATCCCAGCACTTTGGGAGGCTGAGGCAGGTGGATCACGAGGTCGAGAGATCGAGACCATCCTGGTCAACATGGTGAAACCCCATCTCTACTAAAAATACAAAAAATTAGCTGGGCATGGTGGCGCGTGCCTGTAATCCCAGCTACTCAGGAGGCTGAGGCAGGAGAATTGCCTGAACCCAGGAGGCGGAGGTTGCTGTGAGCTGAGATCACGCCATTGCACTCCAGTCTGGGTAACAAGAGCAAAACTCCGTCTCAAAAAAATAAATAAATAAAAGAAAAGCATGTTTTAAACACTTGCTTACAAAATTCACTGTACGGTAAACAATTCAATTCAATGGAATAAAGCAGCTCACAATGTAAATAGTAATAATAACATAAAAATAGTATTATAGTAAATATGTCTTCTTCCCTGAATCCTGAAGTTTAAAATAACTATCTGGGAACTAAGTCGCTCGCCTGGGTACTCTGGGAATCTCATCAAAGAGAACGATTAGGACACATATTAAGATATGCCCAGGTAGAGATATACTGGTTACCCACCGTCCTACCTCAAATTGCCTACGGTGGTTTTAAACTAATTTTAAGAAACTGGGCTGGGTGTGGTTGCTCACACCTGTAATCTCAGCACTTCAAGAAGCCAAGGTGAGCAGACCATCTGAGGTCAGGAGTTCAAGACCAGCCTGGCCAACATGGCAAAACCCCATCTCTACTAAAAATGCAAAAAAATAGCAGGGTATGATGGTGTCCACCAGTGGTCCCAGCTGTTTCGAAGATGGAGGTTGCAGTGAGCCAAGATCATGCCACTGAACTCCAGCCTGGACAAGAGAGCAAGACTTCGTCTCAAAAAAAAAAAAAAAGAAAAGAAAAAGAGAAACTGGTCTGCAAGCCTCTGGTACTAACAGGTCAAGAAGGAAGAAGTATGGCTAATAGGAAGCTCCATTTCAACATCCCCAAGGTAAAGAAACAAACTCAACATAGGAGCATTTCTGTTTAATGTTGATACTCCTCAGTTACCCTTCCCAGCAAAACATCACCCCCACCCCACCCATATCACTCCTCCCTTAGTACATTTACACTAACTCTATGTCCACCTCTATCCCTGTCCTTAGTTTCTCCTATCAAAGCATAAACCTTATCCCAGACACCCATCAATGCAGACATAATGAAGCTATCTAAATATTCTCTACTCCATCACAGAATGGATTTTAATAGCACAAGAAGTGGTTCCTATCAACACGCCCTGGGAAGAACCATGACATCTGTTCCTCAATTCATAGAAGGACCATGCAAACCCTGTCACCCACTCCCCAAACTGTTTAAAAGTCTGTCCTGAAGTTACTACCAAACTAGCACTAAGCCCCTAAAGAAAGGAGCATAGTTGTGTCAGCAAAAAGAGACTGGTCACACTTTCAAATAGATGTAATTATAAAAGCTAAAGGCCAGGTAGCTTTCCCCAGGAAATTAGAGAGTTTTTGTTTCCTTAGTTATAAAATTAAGTGTCTAAAAAGTAGATTTAAGGTAGAAAGTTCACCACGCTGCTTCAGAAAAATATGCCCAATTTTCTGTAGACACTAGGAATTTGTAAACTCCAGCAAGTTCAGATAAAATGCAAAAAAGGCTTCCTAGAGAAACACCTAAAATAGGGAACAAGTCTACTACTCACTTCAAAGAACCCTAAATGGTTATTTGGTTCAAGAGACTACCTATGAACATCCAATTAAATCCCTTACCCAATTATTTTTGGCAGCCAAAAAGTCTTTCAACTATAATATCCAATTTATCTTCAAAAGAATCACCCAAGCTGCTCTCCTAAAATGGCTAGCTTCTTAGAACAGCACCTGTTTATAAACTACTTGCTTATCTATACTCTTGCCCTGCAGATACACACCCATCATTTGAGCCATTTCTATGAAATAGATGGCTGCTTTTTAACTTTAAAACCTGCTTCCTAATTGAACACAACTATGTATTAAAAGCAAACCAGAAAACTTTAAATCTTGTTCTTTTTATTTCTAACAGTATGGCCAGCAGTTGGCTGGTTCTGTCGTCATAATATAAAACTACATTATGTCACATGCAATGAGAACATATTTCGGGCTGAAAATGCTTTCCAAGTTAAGCAAGATGTATTTATAGATTGTCAAATAGAAGTAGCTTCAAAAGAGCAAAGAAACTCTTCTGCCCTAGAGCAATAGCCCAGGAACTAACATATACTCCTCCTTTTTTCTTTAAATAATTTGATTTAGGTAAAGCATAATATCTTGCTGGGGAAAAAAAAACAAACAAACATGTTCTGTAAGCTATGCAGTTCTACTCTGAGAGAACTCAGAATTTTGCAATGAGATCTTGGTGTCTACAAGCCAAGGTGCCTGCCTTTGTAAATTCTACTTCATTTAACTCAATTCATTGAGCTTTTAACAAACTACAATGGCTCGGCACTCAGCTGAGGCCCATCTCAATGCCTACCTGTCTCATAATAAGGACAGTTACCAATCTGCTTTAAATTCCTGGCTAAGCAATATCAAGACACTGAACAAGTGGTTTATGTATTTACAATGATCCAGTGTGACAACTACACTAAAATATTTATCAATAACAAACATGCTTCCTAATTCAAAACTTGCGAGTTTATAAAAGAAACTGGCAGGGTATGAAATGATACGATTGAGATTTTCTTGAAAATAATCTGGTTGGAGGTAAATGGGGTTACAGAGGAAACAAGATTGGCCACTGGCTTATTAAATGTTTCTCTCTACTGCATGTTTGAAATTTTCTGTAAGTTACACATACATGTACATACACTCACTCTCTCTTCAAAATACCCATTTTCTGGCAAAATGCCCACCTTCTGAGTAATTTCACATTTCTGTAAAACATAGGTCCTGTTGTCCGAGAGTGGTGGCTCACACCTGTATCCCAGTACTTTGGGAGGTGGAGGCGGGCAGATCATGAGGTCAGGAGATCAAGACCATCCTGGCCAACATGGTGAAACCCCGTTTCTACTAAAAATACAAAAATTAGCTGGGCATGGTGGCACACACCTGTAGTCCCAGCTGCTCAAGGGCTGAGGCTGGAGAATCGCTTGAACCAGGGAGGCAAAGGTTGCAGTAAGTCGAGATCACGCCACTGCACTCCAGCCTGGTGAGTCAGACTCCATTCCAAAAAAAAAAAAAAAATTACAGAACCCATTCTTCAGAAGTTGTTTCCAACGCTTGAAAAATGTCCTTATATGGGCCGGGCGCGGTGGCTCAAGCCTGTAATCCCAGCACTTTGGGAGGCCGAGGCGGGTGGATCACGAGGTCGAGAGATCGAGACCATCCTGGTCAACATGGTGAAACCCCGTCTCTACTAAAAATACAAAAAAATAGCTGGGCATGGTGGCACGTGCCTGTAATCCCAGCTACTCAGGAGGCTAAGGCAGGAGAATTGCCTGAACCCAGGAGGCGGAGGTTGCGGTGAGCCGAGATCGCGCCATTGCACTCCAGCCTGGGTAACGAGCAAAACTCCGTCTTCAAAAAAAAAAAAAAAAAAAAAAAAAAGAAAAATGTCCTTATCTGGTAGATTTAAACTGTTTATTAAAATAGGATCCTAACAGAGGGTTAACAAGTAGGATGAGACAGACTCAACTAAGTCTGTTCCTTAGGATCGCTCTCTCTTTAAATGTGTTGGGCTCTTGCCACATTGCCCAGGCTGGCTTCAAACTCCTAGGTTCAAGCAATCCTCTTGCCTCAGCCTCTTCATGCTCTTTCAAAAGAAATGCTTGAAGCCGGGCGCGGTGGCTCAAGCCTGTAATCCCAGCACTTTGGGAGGCCGAGGCAGGTGGATCACGAGGTCAAGAGATCGAGACCATCCTGGTCAACATGGTGAAACCCCGTCTCTACTAAAAATACAAAACATTAGCTGGGCATGGTGGCGCGTGCCTGTAATCCCAGCTACTCAGGAGGTTGAGGCAGGAGAATTGCCTGAACCAAGGAGACAGAGGTTGCGATGAGCTGAGATTGCGCCATTGCACCCCAGCCTGGGTAACAAGAGCGAAACTCCGCCTCAAAAAAAAAAAAAAAAAAGAAATGCTTTAGCTGGGCATGGTGGCACAGGCCTGTAATCCCAACTACTCAGGAGGCTGAGGCAGGAGAACTGCCTGAACCCAGGAGGCAGAGGTTGCAGTGAGCCGAGATCACGCCATTGCACTCCAGTGTGGGTAACAAGAGTAAAACTCTGTCTCAAAAAAAAAAAAAAAAAGAAATGCTGTATGGTTACAGAAGCAAATGCCTGAGATGGTTGAATACAGCTTTAAGTTTCTCCAAATGCTGTACTCTTTGAATAAGTGTAGCTTCTAACATGCTGCGAGACTAGTAAACTATAGTTAAAGTTATGCTGTCTTTGCTTCCAGTAGGTACTCACTGCCTTCTCAGTCAACACATCCTACATATCATATAAGCAATGGGGAAAGAGTCATATATGCCAAGTGAACAATTCTTTCCATTGCCTCTTCACAACTATCAGGATAGTAAAAAAGGTAAATAAAGCCAGGGTAATGGAAAAGTCTGCTCCCAACTGGGAAAGAGCATAGCCTTTTCTCTCTATATATATTAACAGTTGCACAGTTTCACGTAAGTCTACTTCTGCCACTGCCAGATAGCTATTTGAAAAGTCAAGAAGAGCAAAATACTAGGTCTACTAAATGATAATAAAGTGCTGGAGCAAATTATAATAACAAAGACATCAGTTTTCCTTTCATTTCCCAGGACATTACAAATGACAGTAAACCTGGTTTTTTTTGTATTTTTTTCTGAGACGGAGTTTCGCTCTTGTTACTCAGGCTGGAGTGCAATGGCGTGATCTCGGCTCACAGCAACCTCCGCCTCCTGGGTTCAAGCAATTCTCCTGCCTGAGCCTCCTGTGTAGCTGGGATTACAGGCATGTGCCACCATGCCCAGCTAATTTTTGTATTTTTTTTAGTAGAGACGGGGTTTCACCATGTTGACCAGGATGGTCTCGATCTCTTGACCTCGTGATCCATCCGCCTCGGCCTCCCAAAGTGCTGGGATTACAGGCTTGAGCCACCGCGCCCGGCCAAACCTGTATTTTTAAAGGTTAAGTACTTCTGACATAAACAGAAGACCTCATGGAAACTAAGCCTTGTCTACAACTCCTCACAAAAAGTACAAAAACCTAAGAATTCAGAAATTTGGTGATATGGCCAGGCGTGGCAGCTCATGCCTATAACCCCAGCTCTTTGGGAGGCCTAGGAGGATAGGTCACTTGAGCCGAAGAGTTCGAAACCAGCTTGGGCAACATGGGGAAACCCTATCTCTACTAAAAACATAAAAATTAGCCAGTCTCATAACCCCTCAAAATAAATAGGCCAGGCACAGTGGCTTACACCTGTAATCCCAGCACTTTGGAGGTGAAGGCGAGCAGATCACTTGGAGCTCAGGAATTTGAGACGAGCCTAGGCAACATGGCGAAACCTTGTCTCTCCAAGAGAGGGAAAAAAAAAAAAGCAAAAATTAGCTCGGCACCATGGCATACACACCTGCAATCCCAGCTACTAGGAAGGCTGAGGTTGGAAAATCACTTCAACCTGGGAGGCGGAGGTTGCAGTGAGCGTAGTTATCAAGCCCCTGCACTCCAGGCTGGGCGACAGAGTAAGACCTTGTCTCAAAGGATTAGATAGATAGACAGAGGTAGATACAATTAGCTTAAATTTAAAAAAAAAAATAGAAATGTAGGACTAAAAGAACAACTGGACAAGATGATCTTTGTGGTCCCTTAAAACTTCTAAATTGGCCGGGCGCGGTGGCTCACGCCTGTAATCCCAGCACTTTGGGAGGCCGAGGCGGGTGGATCACGAGGTCAAGACATCGAGACCATCCTGGTCAACATGGTGAAACCCCATCTCTACTAAAAATACAAAAATTAGCTGGGCATGGTGGCGCACGCCTGTAGTCCCAGCTACTAGGGAGGCTGAGGCAGGAGAATTGCCTGAACCCAGGAGGCGGAGGTTGCGGTGAGCCGAGATCACGCCATTGCACTCCAGCCTGGGTAACAAGAGTGAAACTCCGTCTCAAAAAAAAAAAAAAAAAAAAAAAAACTTCTAAATCTCCCACTTTGGGAGGCCGAGGCGGGTGGATCACGAGGTCAAGAGATCGAGACCATCCTGGACAACATGGTGAAACCCCGTCTCTACTAAAAATACAAAACATTAGCTGGGCATGGTGGCGCATGCCTGTAATCCCAGCTACTCAGGAGGCTGAGGCAGGAGAATTGCCTGAACCCAGGAGGTGGAGGTTGCAGTGAGCCGAGACCGCGCCATTGCACTCCAGCCTGGGTAACAAGAGTGAAACTCCGCGCCAAAAAAAAAAAAAAAAAAAAAAAAAACTTCTAAATCTCCAAAACTTGTTGCAAGTCATGAGAATTATATTCATCAGGATCAACATCAAGATTCCTTAATCCCAGGGAGGTTATTCCACGACATTAGTCTAGACCATTCCATTAAAACTTCATTTTCTGCAACTTCTTTCCTAGTATCTCTAATCTTTTCTCTCCATTTGTTAATTTATTCCCAAACTTCATAACAGACGTCCTAACTGCTACTTCCTATATGCATGGAAAAAAATTAAAGGACCAATATGAACCCAAGGCTCAAAAGTGAAAATTGCTACAATGTAAGGGGGTAACTAATATCTTGTAATGAGGTTGGTAACACATGGACAATCTAGTCCCATGTTTCTACAACATGTAAATAAAGCATCTAAGTCTCTTCAAACAATAATCAGTCGATTTATTAACTTCAATGTGTGCAAAGCTTACGACATTCTTGAACCTCAGGCTGTCAATAAGTTGGACATCCACACATCCAACCTCATCTGACTGGGGAGAAACGGGAAAAACTCAAAGCAATGGCCCTATTAAGTTCATAATGATTATCTAGCTTAAATTTTTCAGCCAAGGCAAAAGGATTTATAGGATTCTCCATTAGTGCTTATAAATTAGGAGAAAAAACTTCACTAAATTAAACAAAACTACAAAAGAAAATTTTCCACTTCACACAAAACTTTGTCTGCACAAAGATTTTGAGAACCTGGTAAGAATCTTAACATTCTGGACTTTAGACATGTTAACTACTGTTAAAAAAAAAAAAAAAAAAAAAAAAAAAAACCACGCAGAAGTAAATGTCACAATGCTGTATAATGAGCCCTTAGGAGTTTTCAAAATCAAACGACTGAGGTAAAAATTATTATCTACAAGGCATAGACAAAACAACAACAAAAACCAGAGGACCGTCATCTACTACAACCACCAAACCTTCAATATTTCCTTAGGTGTCATACGTGTGTAGATGACTGTCACTTCTCCATTTTTCGGGTCACAGTGTGGACTACCCAGGTTTCTGTCCACTAACTGTGGGCTCAGTGTTCAGTTCATCCTTTTTATCATGGACAGAGTGAGGGAAGGGAGAGCCAAAAGTTATTTCACTTTACTGTTTCTAGCTGTCCAGTGTGGAGGAATAAAAGGTTGAAATTCAACTACAGTATTTCACTCATTTAATCCCTCGAACAAACTGTCTAAGTAGACGTCAGGGTCACAAATGAGTTACTGGCCCTGGGATGACCTGAGCTCAAAAAGGCAGGCGAGTTTCAAAACTTTCCATATGGATAAAATACGGGGCTCAATTCCCAACTTCCTGGTCTCATTCAGGCGAGGGGCTCAGGCCCGTGAAGCTTGCACGTGGGCCGACCTGGCCGATGCTGTCACTTTTCGTCGCCAGTCGGCGGATGGGATAAAGGCCGGAGCGCAGACCCTCAACCGGCGAGAGAGTCCGGAAGGCCAAGCTGCCAGTCTTCGGCCCACATGGCCGGCAAGCGGAGGTAAAGGGAGCACCGCCGGGCCCTAGGCTCGCGCCCGGATCCACAGCCCGCAGGCCAGGGCGGCGCCCCAGGGCCCATAATCGGCCCGCGACAGCGCCAAGCCGCTCCCGCGCTGCCCGCTGCCCTAGCCCGCACCCACCTTGACGTCCTCGTCTTCGTCCTCGCCTTCCCAGCGGTCCCCGCCGGCAGTGCTGCCGCCCCCAACCTTCCGCACTGGGTCTTCCACCGAGAATGCGTCCGCGTCTACGGAAGAGAGCAAGCCGCGTTAGTGCCTGCCACGGCGTGGGGCCGGCACCAGCCCGGGCCCTGCCCCCGGAACTTCTCCTCACCCCAGGAGTCGGAGTCCCCCGCCGCCGCCGCCGCCATCTCGAGCCGGGTGTGAGCGTGTGTGAGGGGGAAGAGCTACCCAGCAGTTAGCGCCGCGGAGGTGAGTCACTGGGTTTGCTCTCGTTGGCCAGCGCGGAGCAGGCTGGGACCGTGGCTGACCGTGCGCTGAGCTGAGGCCACGCCCCCTCAGGCGGCGGCGGCGACGCGCGCAGGCAAGAAGGGGGCGTGGTCCGCGGCCGGCGGCGCAGAGGGGCGGAGGGAGGGGCGCAGGGAGGGGCGGAGGGAAGGCCGCAAGGAGGGGCGGAGGAAAGGGCGCAGGGAGGAGCGCAAGGAGGGGCGGAGAGAGGGGCGCAGGGGGCGTAGGAGGCATAGGAGTTCTGGGTCCGGCGTGCAGGTCCCTACAACGCAGAGTAGTACTGGAGTTCGTGGAGCTGAGAGACAGCCGCCGACTCTGGGCCCGAGCAGGAAACCTAAGGGCCGGGAAGCTAATAGAGCGGTCCTTTGCCTGGCGCCTGAACCTCGCCAGTCTTCGTCGCCCCTCCCCTGCCAATGCCTACCCCGCTCATACCCAAGGGTGCGCTGTCCCTCTGGTCACTGTGATCACTGTCCATGGCCGCCAGCGAATACCCACGCCGCGCTCAGAAGAGGGCCCTGAGGCCATGCCCGCCGGTGAGGGTTGTGGCCGGGCTTCCGGGGTCGCGCGCTAGGTGGAGGGGACCTCTCTGGAATCTGGAGGGCGCGGGACGCAGATGCAGGAACGAGAGGGGAGAGCCGCACGTCCCTGGCATGTTTGCCTTGCGTTAGTAATGAAGAGATCGAAGAGAACCTCAGTCTTCGAGGCTTTTCCCTTCCTGTGAGCCCCTTTGAAGCCAGCACCTTTTTTTCTTTCGCAGAACAATTTCGGACCTCCTGGGTCTATGCTAGGTATAAGGTGTATCTTTGTCCTCAGTCAAGTAGCAAAGATAGACATGTGAATAAATTTCGGCACTGTGATGACTGCAACAGAAAGCAGCATTATGAGGTTGAATGTAAAAGGATAACATTAGCGGCGGCAGGGGCCGGGAGATGAAGGAAAGCTTCCTGAGGTAGGCGCTAGCGAAACTGAAGTTGGAGAGAGCAAGTGACATTTGCTCAACTGCGTGTCCGATAGAAAAAACTCCAGTGGTCCCTCACCTGACTGAGTGGCCCAGTCGGAGATAAACGGAACAAGTACACTAACCAGAAAGGGCAAGATGGGCTAAACTCCACCCTTGGGCCACACTGGGTTCCCCCGCAGAATTTTAAAGCGCTAGTCAGTTCATGGATTTTGTTTTTGTTGTATTCGCAATTTACGTTCAAATATGTAATACACGAACTTGGTACAACATTCATGTGATGACGGGGTGGGTACGGAGGCAGGACGTGGTGTGTCAACGCCTGTAATCCCAGCACTTCCAGAGGCAGAGGCGAGCACTTGAGGTCGGAGTTCCAGACGAACCTGGCCAGTATGGTGAAACCCCATCTCTACTAAAAATACCAAAATTGATCGGGTGTGGTGGTTCACACGGTAATCCCAGCACTTTGGGAGGCCGAAGTGGGCGGATTACCTGAGGTCAGGAGTTCGAGACCAGCCTGGCCAACATGGTAAAACCCTGTGTCTACTAAAAACAAAAATAAGCTGGGTGTGGTGGTGGGCATCTGTAATCCCAACTACTAGGGAGGCTGAGGCAGGAGAAACCTGGGAGCCAGCGGTTGCAGTGAGCCGAGATCACACCACTGCACTCCAGCCTGGGCGACAGAGCAAGACTCCGTCTCAATATATATATACACAAAAATTGACCCGGGTGGTGGTGGGCACCTGTAACCCCAGCCACTCGGAAGACTGACTCAGGAGAATCACTTAAACCCGAGAGGCAGAGGTTGAAGTGAGCCAAGATCACCTCACTGCTCTCCAGCCTGGGCAACAGAGTGAGGCTCTATAAAAAAAAATAAAAATAAAAAAAATAAAAATAAAATAAAAAAAACAACAAGGTACAGTTATCAGCCTCTTCACTCTATTCTTTCTAGCTGTAACCACTGTTCCTCCTTTCTGGTGTATCTTTTCAGAGTCTACAAATAAATGTTTTATAAAGATGGTCCTTCGGCCAGGCCCAGTGCCTTATGCCTGTAATCTGAGCACTTTAGGAGGCTGAAGCGGGTGGATCACCTGAGGTCAGGAGTTCGAGACCAGCCTGGCCAATGGGGTGAAAACCCATCTCTACTAAAAATACAAAAGTTACCCCTGTAGGGCTGTTGGGCCCCACAGGGTCGTGGGGTGTCCCTTATGCTGTGCTGAGGTGTAGGATCCAAGAAGCAAAGAGACAGGACACTGGTGAAGAGCATCTGGACTTTGGGGGCCATGCCACCTGTGAGCAGAGATCAGCGGGGGTCCCAAATGCCCAGAAGCATCTGTATTTATTAGATACAAGCATAGGGCAGGGTCATGAGTGAGGTCATCATCTATAGGCTTAGTAATAGGGCATAATCACATGAGTCACAAGTGAGGGTGCCACCCCATTATGTCACCTGGGCAGAGAGGTGGGCCGTGCGCAGTAGGGGGCCAAGCTGTGTGCAGTAGTAGAGGGTCGTGTACAGAAAAGGGGTCCACCCCCATTAGGTCACCGAGGCAAGGAGGTGGGCTGTGTGCAACAGGTGTTGTGCACAACACTTCTTATCTGGGGGCTGAAGACCTCAAAGGATTTCTAATAGAAGGATACTGTAAGCCAATGCAGTGGGAGCTGACAAACTTGCGCTCTTCTCTTAAGATATTTATGGGAGGATGATTTGAGCTAGCACAGAGTGAGAAAAGACTGACAGGGTGTACAGCTGCCATGACTGGTCACACCAGAGGGGTTCTTCTCCCTGTTATTTTCTCAGGCCTGAGGCCTACTTACCACAGGAACTGGATGCAAGATACTACAACTCCTTTATCGGAGGAGAGGCTCTTACTCCAAGCCTGCTGTACAGTGTATGCCCTTTCAGGCAGGGATACCACCACCTGGGTCTTTGGTTCTTGTCCTGGTCTGGCTGTTTTCCCATGTACTGCTTCTGTTATGTGACTGTTCTAGGCATTCCTCCTACTACAAACTACAAACTGGTTATATAGAAGGATTCTATAAATCAGTACTAAATGTGTCAGTACAGCTCTGACTACAATACCTATATGAATATAGAAAGATTATATAGGCTGGGCGTGGTGGCTCACGCCTGTAATCCTAGCACTTTGGGAGGCTGAGGTGGGTGGATCACCTGAGGTCAGGAGTTCAAGACCAGCCTGGCCATCATGGTGAAACCCCATTTTTTTGTTGTTGTTGTTAAAAAATTAAATTTAGGCTGGGCGTGGTGGCTCAAGCCTGTAATCCCAGCACTTTGGGAGGCCGAGACAGGTGGATCACGAGGTCAAGAGATCGAGACCAACCTGGTCAACATGGTGAAACCCCGTCTCTACTAAAAATACAAAAAAATTAGCTGGGCATGGTGGCGCGTGCCTGTAATCCCAGCTACTGGGGAGGCTGAGGCAGGAGAATTGCCTGAACCCAGGAGGCGGAGATTGCAGTGAGCCGAGATCGTGCCATTGCACTCCAGCCTGGGTAACAAGCGAACCTCTGTCTCAAAAAATAAAATAAAATAAAAAATAAAAATTGCCGGTGGCCGGCTTCGTTGGGAACTATGGCTAAACATCATCCTGATTTGATTTTTTGCCAGAAACAGGCTGGTGTTAGTGATGGCAAGTGTGTGATTTGTGACTCCTATGTGCGTCCCTGCACTCTGGTTCGCGTATGTGATGAGTGTAACTATGGATCTTACCAGGGGCGCTGTGTGATCTGTGGAGGCCCTGGGGTCTCTGATGCCTATTATTGTAAGGAGTGTACCATCCAGGAGAAGGATAGAGATGGCTGCCCAAAGATTGTTAATTTGGGGAGCTCTAAGACAGATCTCTTCTATGAACGCAAAAAATATGGCTTCAAGAAGAGGTGATTCGTTGGTGGCCCCTTCCTTCCCCCCACATCAAGGTGCTGCAGCTACCAGAAAAGAGACCTACTACTACCAGCGGAAAGGGAGCAGAGCACAGAGCATCACCAGGAATGTCTGCTAGTGTACTGGCAGCTTTCCACTCTCCTCTCACCCAAACATGGGGTATGGATGGAAAAGGATTCTTCACAGAGCACTCTGGCACACTATCAGAGAAAAATTGATACATTAGTTAGTAGTGTTTCTTGAATTTGAGAAGCAAAGATCTTGTCTCCATATTGATATGTTCTTCAACAACCAAGATCTTCTAAAAAGAAATAATATTTTAGTCTTCTGCTTGAGGAGTTGACTGTGAAGCTATGCCCAGTGAAAAACATGTTCCTGCAGCAGCTCCGGTGGCAACTGTCTTGAGGAACCTTCGGTGTGTGGTGGGAAGCGATCAGAACAAGAAATGTAGGCATTTACTCTTTTGTGCTGGTGTTATGTTATTTCCTTCTTAGAAATTGGAAACCTTTTCTGTTGCTATTATATTAATAAAGTTGGTGTTTATTTTCTGGTAAAAACAAAAAAACAAAATAAATAAATAAATAAATAAATAAAAATAAAAATTAAATTTAAAAAAAAGATTATATAGAACTAAGTATGCTAGATATAATTATTAAGTATTATTATATAAGCTAGGTATATGTAAGCAGTAAGTTATATTTCAGGCACTAATTCTAGAAACTAATATATGATTATATATAAAGGATTATATAAAGGAAATAGCTGAGTAATAACACTATAAACTAAGATATTCTTCAGGCACTAATTGTGCCTGGGGTCTGGACAGTTCTCCTTCCTCGGTGCGCATAGGGGGTGTTACCCACAACCCCGGCATGGTGGCATGTGCCTGTAGACTAAAAAAAAAAAAAAAAAAAAAAATGTGTGAGGCCATGATCTACAGGCAGCCATTTATAAAGGTGGGTTGCAGTCAGGCACAGTGGCTTATGTGTGTAGCTCTGGCACTCTGGGAGACGGAAGCGGGAGGATCGCTTGAGCCCAGGAGTTCAAGACCAGCCTGGCCAACATGGTGAGACCCCTATCTCTACAAAAAAAAAAAAATAATAATAATAGCCAGACGTAGTGGTGTGCACCTGTGGTCCTGTGGTCCCAGCTACTCAGGAGGCTGAGGCAGTGGAGGTCGCCCATGTTCTGGCCACTGCACTCCAGCCTGGGCATCAAGGTGACACGACCAAAAAGAAAAAAAGCAGTGAACTGGAAGGAGGCAAGAAAGAAGGCAGGAAAAGTAAGTCCCTAGGGGCACAATCTATCTTACTCACAATTGTAACTCCAACATTTGGCATAGTGCCTAATACTTAAGTATTTTATGAATTAATTAAATGAGAAGAACAAAAGCCTGAATTAAGGCAATGGCAATGGATAAGAAGAAACCAATTTGAGAAATATCTAAAGGTCAGAGTCAGTGGAACTTAGTGACTGTAATAGTTAATTTTATTTATCAGCATGGCTAGGCTATGGTACCCATGTTACTCAGTTTTTGGTCAAACACTAGTTGTTGCTATGAATGTATTTGTTAGATGTGATTAACATTTAAATCAGTAGACGTTCATTAAAATAGATTACCCTCTGTAATGAGGGTGAGCCATTTCCAGTCAGTCCAAATTAAGAAGAGACCCTTAGGAAGAAGCAATTCAGCCTTTAGACTGCAGCATCAAATCTCCCTGGGTCTCCAGCATGTTTGCTTGCCCTGTAGATTTCAGACTTGCCAGGTCTCAGAATAATGTGAGCCAATTCCTTAAAATAAATCTCTTTCTAAATATACACACATCCCATTGGTTTTGTTTCTCTGGAGAACCCAGACTAATAGTTTCTGACTGGATTTGGAGGAGGATGGGAAGGGAGAAATAGAAGATAGATGATGCCTTTGGAGATTGAGTGACACTTATCTAGTTGCTTAAGTCAAAAACCTGAAAACTGGTCAGGCCTGCCTGTTACAGGCTCATGCCTGTAATCCTAGCACTTTGGGAGGCTGAGACAGGCAGATCATTTGAGGTCAGTAATTCAAGACCAGTCTGGCCAACATGATGAAACCCTGAGACCACTAAATACACAGAAATTAGCCGGGCGTGGTGGCACATGCCTGTAATCCTAGCTCCTCAGGAGGCTAAAGCAGGAGAATTCCTTGAAACAGGGAGACAGAGGTTGCAGTGAGTCAAGATTGTGCCACTGCTTTCCAGCCTGAGAGACACTCCATCTCAAAAAAAAAAAAAAAAAAAAAAAAAAAAAAAAAAAAAAGCCAGGTGCAGTGGCTTATCCCATCACTTTGGGAGGCCAAGGCAGGCAGATCACCTGAGGTCAGGTGTTTGAGACCGGCTTGGCCAACATGGCAAAACCCTGTCTCTACTAAAAATAAAAAAATTACCTGGGTGTGTTGGCAGGCACCTATAATACTAGCTACTCAGGAGACTGAGGCAGGAGAATCTCTTGAACCTGGGAAGCAAAGGTTGCAATGAGCCGAGATCGCACCATTGCACTCTAGCCTGGGTGACAAGAGCGAAACTCTGTCTCAAAAAAATAAAATAAAATAAAAGAGGAGCAGCAACCCACATCCAGGAACAGATCCCTTTGCTCCTCTCTCAGAATGAATGGAGACCAGAAATCAGTTGTTTATATGCAAGAAAAGTAGGATTTTGGTCCTGGCCCAGAGGCTCACACCTGTAATCCCAGCACTTTGGGAAGGCGGGCAGGTCATGAGGTCAAGAGACCGAGACCATCCTGGCCAACATGATGAAACCCCATCTCTACTAAAAATACAAAATAATTAGCTGGGCATGGTGGCACACACCTGTAGTCCCAGCTACTCAGGAGGCTGAGGCAGGAGAATCACTTGAATCCAGGAGGTGGATGCCGCAGTGAGCCAAGATTGTGCCACTGCACTCCAGCCTGGTGACAGTGCAAGACTCCATCTCAAAAAAAAAAAAAAAAAAAAAAGGAGCAGGATATTTCAATATTTCATTCAGTACTTCTCCCAGGTCATTATGGTGCTGACTGAAGATAAGATGGGGCACCCAGAGACAGGAGATGCTATTGCCTGACTCAGGGAGTTTCGTGGAGTACAGTGCCATTGGAGGCAAGTATCGCAGCGGTTTGACGGTGCTGGTAGCATTCTGGGAGCTGGTGGAGCTGAGGAAACAGAATGCTGATAGTCTCCAGTGGGCCCTGGTGTGTGGAACTGCTATAAGCTTTCTTCCTGATGGCAGGTTACATCATGGATTCATCCCTCACCTGCCAGGGACAGATCTGCTGGTATCGGAAGCTGGCCGCAGGTTTGGATGCCATCTATGATGCTATGCTTCTGGAAGCATATATCTACCGCCTGCTGAAGCTCTATTGCCAGGAGCAGCCCTATTACCTCAATCTGATTGAGCTCTTTCTGCAGAGTTCCTATCAGAATGAGATTGGGCAGACCCTGGACCTCATCACAGCCCCCCCAGGGCAATGCAGATCTTGGCAGATTCACTGAAAAGAGGTACACATCTATTGTCAGGCACAAAACAGGTTTCTACTCCTACTTTCCTGTAGCTGCAGCCATGTCCATGGCAGGAATTGATGGTGAGAAGGAGCACCCCAATGCCAAGAAGATCCTGCTGGAGATGAGAGTTCTTTCAGATTCAGGATGATTATCTTGACCTCTTTGGGGATCCCAGTGTGACTGGCAGAGTTGGCACTGACATCCAGGACAACATGCAGCTGGTTGGTGGTTCAGTGTCTGCCACAGGCCACTCCCAGAACAGTACCAGATCCTGAAGGAGAATTACAGGTAGAAGATGCCCCAGGTGAAGGCAGTTTATGAGGAGGTAGATTTGCCAGCCGTGTTCTTGCGGAGAGGAAGATAGTTACGGCCACTCATTATGGGTCTCATTGAACAATATGCAGTGCCCCTGCCCCCAGCTATCTTTCTTGGGCTTTCGTGCAAAATCTACAAGCAGAAAAAGTGACCTAGAGACTACAAAGGCAGGGAGAGGAGGCTCTCAATAAATAAGTAAAAACCAAAGATGACGAAGAAGGCCGGGTGCTGTGGCTCATTCCTGTAATTCCAGCATTTGGGAGGCTGAGGGGGGCAGATCACTTGAGGTCAGGAATTCGAGACCAGCCTGGACAACATGGTGAAACCTGTCTCTACTAAAAATACAAAAATTAGCCAGGTGTGGTGGCTCATGCCTGTCATTCCAGCTATTCCAGCTACTTGGGAGGTTGAGGCAGGACAATGGCTTGAACCTGGGAGGTGAAGGTTGTAGTGAGATGAGATTGAACCACTGCACTCCAGCCTGGGTGACACTCTGTCAAAAGAAAAAAATTGGGGGATGTGGGTTGAAGGTACTATGGAAAGATACATGGGCTTGGTGAATGCAGCATTGCTTTCGAAGCAGAAATTGAGAATTTGTTTACAGTGGTGTGCATACTGCTTTTTCAAATGAAGAAGCAGGCCAGGCGCAGAGGCTCACGCCTGTAATCCCAGCACTTTGGGAGGCCGAGGCAGGTGGATCACGAGGTCAAGAGATCGAGACCATCCTGGTCAACATGGTGAAACCCCGTGTCTACTAAAAATACAAAAATTAGCTGGGCATGGTGGCGCACGCCTGTAGTCCCAGCTACTAGGGAGGCTGAGGCAGGAGAATTGCTTGAACCCAGGAGGCAGAGGTTGGGGTGAGCCAAGATCGCGCCATTGCACTCCAGCCTGGGTTAACAAGAGCGAAACTCCGTCTCAAAAAAAAAAAAAAAAAAAAAAAAAAAATCAAATGAGGAAGCAGGAAAACAAGGATCTAGAACTATGTGTTAGGGACCTCATTTAGTCCATAAAACTTGTGCCAGATGCTGTGGCTCATGCCTGTGATCCCAGCACTTTGGGAGGCTGAGGCGGAAGGATTATCTGAAGTCAGGAGTTCAAGACCAGGCTGGCCAACCTGGTGAGACCCTGTCTCTACTAAAAATACAAGAAATTAGCCAGGCATGGTGGTGCAGTCCTGTAATCCCAGCTACTCCGGAGGCTGAAGCAAGGGAATCACTTGAACCTGGGAGGCGGAGGTTGCAGTGAGCCGAGATCGTGCCACTGCCTTCAGCCTGGGCAACAGAGTGAGACTTCGTTTCAAAACAAAAAACACAACAAAGAGCCAGGCGCGGTGGCTCAAGCCTGTAATCCCAGCACTTTGGGAGGCCTAGGCGGGTGGATCACGAGGTCAAGAGATCGAGACCATCCTGGTCAACATGGTGAAACCTGTCTCTATTAAAAATACAAAAAAACATTAGCTGGGCATGGTGGCGCATGCCTGTAATCCCAGCTACTCAGGAGGCTGAGGCAGGAGAATTGCCTGAACCCAGGAGGCGGAGATTGCGGTGAGCCTAGATTGGGCCATTGCACTCTAGTCTGGGTAACAAGAGTGAAACTCCGTTTCAAAACAACAACAACAACAACAACAACAACAAAAAACACAACAAACTTGTGATTCACATGTTAGTTTCTAGGGAAGCCCTATAATCACAAATGCAGTGACAGTATTCCCATTTTACAGATGAGCAGACTAGGTAATCAATGTTCCTTAACAAATTAACATTAAAACTTCTGTCAATAAATTCCAGGCCAGGCACAGTGGCTCATGTCTAAAATGCCAGCACTTAGGGAGGTGGAGGCAGTGGGATCACTTGAGCCCAGTTCAAGACCAGCCTACATGGCGAGACCCCATCTCTACAAAAAATAAAAGATTAGCCGGGCATAGTGGCACACACTTGTAGTCCCAGCTACTCAGGAGGCTGAAGTGGGAGGATCACTTGAGCCTGAGAGGTTGAGGTTGCAGTGAGCCATGATCATGCCACCACACTCCAGCCTGGGCAATAGAGCCAGTCCATCTCAAAAAAAGTTTCATCATGGTCAGGCACAGTGGCTTATGCCTGTCATTCTAACACTTTGGGAGGCAGAGGCGGGTAGATCACCTGAGGTCAGCAGTTCTACCATCTACTCAGGAGGCTGAGGCAGGAAAATCTCTTGAACTCCGGAGGTGGAGGTTGCAGTGAGCCGAAATCCTGCCACTGCACTCCAGCCTGGGTGACAGCAAGGCTTTGTCTCAAAAAAAAAAAAAAAAAAAAAGAAAAAAAAATCATTAAAGCCATAGAAGAGTAAATAAAAAGCACAAATGAAGCAGAGCTGCTTATAGCTCTTTTTTTTTTTTTTTTTTTTTTTTTTTGAGACGGAGTTTTGCTCTTGTGGCCTAGGCTGGAGTGCAGTGGTGTGATCTTGGCTCACTGCAACCTCTGCCTCTCAGGTCCAATCGATTCTCCTGCCTCAGACTCCTGAGTACCTTGGATTATAGGCATGTGACACCATGCCCAGCTAATTTTTTGCATTTTTAGTAGAGACAGGGTTTCATCATGTTAGCCAGCCTGGTCACAAACTTCTAACCTCAGGTGATCTACCCACCTCAGCTTGCCAAAGTGCAGGGATTACAGGGGTAAGCCACTGCACCTGGCCTTGTAGCTTCTTTTTAAGAGAAAGTACCTTAAGCATCAAACTCAAAATCTTATAAGGATGGACTAGGTTAAGGCTGAAGAGCAGATTGTTTTAACTGCAGAGAGGGTCAAAACCCCTATTTATATAACTGCAAAATGATGGAGTCATTACAATTTTTAAAATGACTTCTTGGGAAAAAGAGTACATGTGAAAAATTTTTTTTTCAGTGGGGCACAGTGGCTCATGCCTGTAATCTAAGACTTCTGGGAGGCTGAGGCAGACGGGTGGACCACTTGAGATCAAGAGTTCGAGACCAGTCTGGCCAACATGGTGAAACCCTGTCTCTACTAAAAATACAAAAATTGGCTAGGTGTCATGGTGCACGCCTGTAGTCCCAGCTACTAGGGAGGCTGAGGTGGTAGAATAGCTGGAACCTGTGAGGCAGAGGTTGCAGTGAGCTGAGATCACATGACTGCACTCCAGCCTGGGTGACAGGGAGATTCCATCTCAATAAATAAATAATTTTTTTATTTATATGATTTAATAAAGTTAAATGCAATTTTTCATTTTAAACCAAAACGAAAAACCAAAACTCTACCCCCATGAGTCTTTAGACATGAGACTTCATTCAACTTTCATATACTTTTCCATACTTACTTTTACAAGGTGCCATAAAATCCTAGAGTACCTTCCCATTCCTGCCTGGCCAGCAGAAAAAACATGCCTTCCTCAGGGAGTGCCTAAAATCCGCATGGTTAGTAAGCTCTCAGTAAACCACACAAGCCATACTCTCCCCAAAACCGTAACAATCTCCTGACCTGACTGGCCACTATAACGCTATCACCCAATGCATTAACCATCTTAGAGAAAGTGAATACTTTGCATGGAGAGTTGTGTAACTCCTAACTGGCCTCCCACCCACCCACTCTATTTCCAAAGTGATCTTTTAAAATACACACCTGATCATTTACTCCCCTAACTGAGCCTCTCTTCCCCACAGCCAAAGCTAGTTTTAGCCCTTTAACAAACATTTTAAGGATCGTGACTTTACTGGCAGATTTTAAGCTTAAGATTTTAAGGCATTGTCTGTTTTGCCACCTTCTACCATTCACAGAGCCCGGCATGGTGCTTAGTACATAGTAAAGTAGTGGTTTTGGTTTTTGTTTGTTGTTTTTGAGACTGAGTCTCACCTTGGCACCCAGGCTGGAGTGCAATGGCATGATTTTGGCTTACTGCAACCTCCGCCTCCCTGCTTCAAGCGATTCTTCTGCCTGCCTCAGCCTCCTGAATAGCTGGGACTACAGGCGCCCGCCACCACACCCGGCTAGTTTTTGTATTTTTAGTAGAGATGGATTTTCACAATGTTGGTGGGGCCTCTTGATTTACCTGCCGCGGCCTCCCAGTGTACGGGGATTACAAGTGTGACCACGCCTGGCGGTAGTAGGTTTTTTTTTTTTTTTTTCTTTTGAGACGGAGTCTTGCTGTGTCACCCAGGCTGGAGTGCAGCGGTGCCATCTTGGCTCACTGCAACCTCCACCTTCCGGGTTCAAGGGATTTTCCTGCCTCAGCCTCCTGAGTAGCTGGGACTACAGGTGCCCACCACCACGCCCAGCTATTTTTTTTTTTTTTTCCTTTTCTGGAGACAGAGTTTTACTCTTGACACCCAGGCTGGAGTGCAATGGCACAATCTCCACTCACTGCAACCTCAGCCTCCCAAGTAGCTGGAATTACAGGCGCGTGCCACCGCACCTAGCTATTTTTGGTAAGAGATGGGGTTTCACCACGTTTGCCAGGCTGGTCTCAAACTCCTGACCTGAGGTGATCCACCTGCTTTGGCCTCCCAAAGTGTTGGGATTACAGGCGTGAGCCACCTTGCCCCAACCGCCCAGCTAATTTTGGTATTTTTAGTAGAGACGGTTTTCACCATGTTGTCCAGGAAGGTCTTGAACTGATCTCAAGTGATCCATCTACCTTGGCCTCCCAAAGCACTGGGATTACAGGCATGAGCCACCACTCCCTGCCAGTAATGTCATTTTAAAAATGATTCTTTACTGCCATTAGGAAGGCCATTTAACACTGCCTTGAACAAATATTGTCACACATGAAGTATAACACTACTTGATTATGATGATGATGGCCACTAAAAGCTTTTGAGAGTCTCCTCTGTTGCTCAAGCTGGAGTGCAGTGGTGTGATCTCAGCTTACTGCAACCTCTGGCTCCCGGACTCAAGTGATTCTCCTGCCTCAGCCTCCCAAGTAGCTGGGATTACAGGCACCCACCACTATACCCAGCTAATTTTTTGTATTTTTAGTAGAGACAGGGCTTCACCATTTGGCCAGGCTGGTCTTGAACTCCTGACCTCGTAATTTGCCTGCCTTGGCCTCCCGAACTGCTGGGATTACAGGTGTGAACCACCGTGCCTGGCCTAAGAGCTCTCTTTAAAAATGCAACCTACTGCTGTTTCTTAAAAACCCTCTTTGACCACCTGTGGTTTTGTGGTATTACAATACCCTGATTCTACTGCTCATTCCTGCCTTCTTGACATCTCTCAAACTGTGTGTATGGTTCTCATCCCTTCTTCAAATAATTAGCTGCTTTAGCATCTCCATTCTGTTATTTGTATATTGCCTTATGGTTTATAACATGCTTTGATATTTCATTTGATCCTTACTATTCTGAAAGATAGGAACCCTCCTGCTTAGTAAGTGGCTAGGTTTTCAGGGACTTGAATTTAATTTTGACTCTGAACTTCATGCTTTCATTGACCATGCTCTCAAGTCAACTATCTGCCTGAATAGAAAGTTAATACTGCAATCATTTATTTCTTAAGGATTACAGCAGTGGCTTTCAAAACTGTGTGCGCATAACATTCCTTTGGAGCATAGGGAAAACAGCTATCAGTCTCATCACAAACACTGGGATGGGATCAGTACTATTATGCTATAGTGATAGCAATCATTACTTTAGCCCATACATTTTCGTATGTATTTTATCCCATACATGAAGTATAAATTCCTCAGTTTAGCTCACTATAATCTTCACTCTTGCCATTTTATCTCTCCTTTTAAAAACCAACTCCTTTTATTCTGGTTGGTATCCTTAAATTTCACCTCCGCTCACAGTAGTTCCAGCAATAATGCCCTTCCTTTTAAATCATTACTGTGAATAATGGTAATTAACACATCTACAATCTAGTCCTAGCTCTGTGATCTTGGAAGAAGTGTGTAAAATAGAGGTACACCTATAAAATGAAATTTCCTTCTAGTTTAAAATGGATTATTACCTGTAGGTCTAGTTTGTACCACTGCATATTCCTTCCATTTTATACGATTTTTTTTTTTAACTGAACTGACTTACAAACTTGAGAAAGCTTCGTATTCACACACATAGTCATACACAATGCCCAGGCATTAGGAAAAAGAATATTATAGTGATTAAATTCAAGTTTCCCAGAGGAGCTGCAGTCTTGAGTCACAGCTTTCTTAAGTCTCAATTTCCTTTATATTTTTCAGTATCAAAAGGGAAAGTAGTGTGGAAAAAAAAAAGATAGGCTTGTAAAAACAGCACTATACAAATATAAGCTGTTAGAAATTATAGTTTCTGATGGCTGATAAAAGTATCAAAAAAAAAAAGTGCTTCCATAAAAGTTTTATTTATCCCCACAACAACCCTGTGAGGTAGGGTGATCAGGGCATTTGAAGATGAGAAAACTAAATCTACATTACTTGTTCACGTCTATACTGCATAGTAAATAAGTAGAAATTAAATTGAGATTTTTAAATGTCCATGACTTTATATTGATTCATGTCGAAACAGGCAGAGAGAATATTAACTTCCCCCTACCTTAATGCCAAAAGGACACTACCTTGAAAAATCCCATTTCAAAAGATGAAAGTAGTATTTCATTGCTTATTTCTACAAATATTTATAAAATAAAAAAATAGTGAAATATTTTACAGATAATACATATAATGGTCTCATTCAGGGACATGTCCTTTAGCTATGTGTATGGTCAACTATTCCAAGTCTTAGAAATGCAAACTCTTAAAAAAAGTATGAAAGACAAAAATGATAATGAGCAGTAGCCTCAATCTTCTTTATTATTCCTCCATGTATCTTGAATAAGCTCTGTGAAAGCTGGTCCCAGTTTAAAAAACAACAACAGCAACAACTCTATACCATAAAGATGTCTGGTAAACTTTAATTTTGTCGCCTACTATCAGACCAGTGCACATTTACCTAAAACATCGATTTCCCAATACTGGCTATTAGAATCACCAGGAGAGATTTAAAGAAACAAACAAACAAAAAAAACCCAAACAACAACAACAACAAAAACAACCCAGAACTCTCAAGCCCCACTGGAGATCCAGTGCGACAATTTTCCAGGGGTAGGCCCCAGGAATCCATTTTAGGAGCTCCTCACAGTAATTCTAATGGTCAGGTCTGGGAACCAACTAATGTATCTTAAAATGCTAATATGAAAACCATAACCTAACTAGTATAAACTTATCACTCTACCCCTCCCCTCCCTGCCCTGCCCTTTTTTTAAAAAAAGATCTCAAATTGTGTTATATCCCCAGAACTCTTGCCTCTGGGCAAGTAATTTCAATTCAAGATACAGAGAAACATTTTATAAAAATGTATCCTAGTGAGACTTGGATTCCAATAACTTAAGAAGCATTTAAATATAAGATACTGAGTTTGTGGTTCTTATTCTGAAGATTCTTAAATGTATTTTATACAGGTTCGTTGTAGGCTTTCAACTCAGGGGAAGACATGAGAAGCAATGACATAAGCACATCACCACTAAAAAAATACCATACTCAAATATAGCTCATGAGAGGAATAAGAAAGTGAATGAATGACAAACTAAGGCCTTTTGGCCCATACATTTTTGTTCCCAGTCGACTCTTCCCCTATAAGGGGAAATAAAATAAACATTCTTTACTAGTTGCTTGGCATAGTTATTCGGTGGGTAACTATTAACTAAGTTAATTTAGATACATAAGATTAAAAGAGATAACAAATAAATACCTAGGAAGACAAAGAGAAGTCAGGTCAGAAAACCTTAAGTAGCTAATGATGTAGCATATAACGCCATCATATTAGTACAATTAAATAAAGGCTTCAATGTCCTTTACATTTTAGCTTTATATGATTGACACAGACATGGAAGAGATCTGGTCCTTACGAAGAATTCTGTGCTTGCAGGAAAGATTTGTAGGAATAATGAAATGCTTTCTTCATTGATGAGATGAAGTCTCTGTTTTTCAGGCAAGTTGACCAAACAAAACAATGAGAAACGAACTTCTTTAGAAGGCTGAATGAAAGTAAGATCTAGCTGGAAAAGTCATTGGCCAAAGATAATTTTTTTAAAAAAACCATTCTATGTTAACCCTTGTGGGGCCGTGGGGGGGGGGGGAACCCCCCCCCAAAAAAAACCAAACAAAAAAAACAGAAAACAAAAAACAAAGAAATACAAAAAAACAATGTACACATTCATTTCACTGACAGTTACAAGAAAACAGCCGTTTATAGAAGTTACACAATGCTTTCAACAAATCCCAAATAAATTTTGGGAAACAGATAAAGCCATTGGGTAAAAATAAATATACATACTAGCAATATAAAACAATTTATGGTTACGAATTATCATGAATTCTCTTAGGACACAAGGAGAAATATGGTGATATAAATTTGATAAGGGCTACATATATTACATAGAATTAAAAAACAACTGATTAAAACATCCTAACAATGATACAAATTTAAAAGAATGTCTTAAAAGTCAGACATTAACCACTGGAAATAGCACAACTTTAAAATGGACTCCAGAGTTGTAACGTGTATACAGGTCACTTTCGCTGTGTCTCATCAGATATCCACCTCTCCTGCATTTACTAGTCATTTTTTTTAAGAGTTCATGTTTCCTATGTGAGCTGAAGGGGCTGGGCACATTTCAATTTTAAAAATATACACCTCCAATGAACTAAATGGAAGTACTCTACGTCTACTAACAGATAAAGAAAAGAAAGGATAATGGGAAGACAAAACATTATATTAAGGTGGAAGGAAGATGGCTAAATTGTCTCTGTAAATCATCTTAAATTTTGTATTAACAAATTTAAAATGACTCAAAGTAATGAAGAAAAAATATATTAATTTGGTCTCAAGAAATTTTCTCAAGCCATATACAATTTTCCTTAGTTTATTTCTTTAAAGAAGCTTCTTATACTTGATCAGCTAACTTAAAGGAACTCTCCTAGCATGGGACTGAAAACAACTTTATCATTGATAAAAGATGATTAGTTTAAAAGTTGGTGTTTATTACTGAAGTGCCCACAGGCACAATAGTATAGGTGCTTACATTTCCCTTTAGATTATGGGAAAGCCCTTTGTGAATGCACTAAATCAGGAAAACTTTCAGCAATCAGAATGCATGCTGAAAGTTCAGATCTTACCTAAGTTTTGGGTTTCGCTGTTTGAGCATAAAAAGGAAGGGAGCAGGGAGAAATGTAACTAGGTTCACAATTTTGAGCAAGAGCATATGTAAAGGTAACGTATGTACATTTTATTTCAAGAAAGACAGAAGACAAACAGCATAAAGATGCCCAGATGCCCTAAAGATAAATACATTTCAAAGATTCTCATTAAAATGAATCTGTAGTATTTTTTCCTGCAAGCAAAATACCTTTCTTTAAATAAAACTAAAAAAATCAGTATTCTGAATTGCAAATGCTTTTTTTTTTTTTTTTGCAGAAAATCTGCCATGATTACTTTTTTAATGAATAAGGATTTTCCACAAAACAGGCTTGCTCTACATGCTAGATTTTTAAACAGTTCAGTGACACAATATGCTAACTACATACACAACAGATAATATAGTAAGAAAACACTCAACCTGATGAAAAGTTAAAATCTTCATTAATACACTGAAAATTGACATAACTCATGCCTTTAAAATCAAAGATATAAAAATTAAATGTTTTCCTAAAAAGGTTTCCTTATTTTAAGGATTCATTTGAAAATGAAGCTGCATGTAATTTGTACAGTAAGTTGTACAAGTAAACAGGTAATATACATAAAAAATTAATTGACATACTCCTCAATTATCAGTTGTCCACCTTTAATTTCCAATACTGTACTTTCTTAACAAGCATACAAAATATCAAACTTCTCTTTAGAAAAAGTGCCGTTCTTTGACATCCTTTACACAAAAACAGTCTGAGCCTGTGGCATGTTAATGCAGTTGAGAGGCAAAGCATACGAACTTTTACAAATTCTACCTTCCATAAAAAGCCTCCCGAAAAGGAGATTACACGCCACTATAAAAATATCAACCTCTTGTGGTAGCTGCATTTGAGAACCAAGGCTTGAAGACTATTTTCATATAGCATAGAAAAACCACTATGAGAGCATTATTAACTGCATTGGTGGCTTGGGAGTGTACTGTGCCACAGGATTATGCATAGCTACTGTTAGGTACCAAGACTGTTACACAGTTTTAAATTGATTGTAACTGAGAGCATAACAGAGGTACTACCAGCCCATGCAAAATAACTAAAAATACTGAGTCACTGTGCTGAATACTTCATTCCTGGAGAAAACCAAAGGCAGCAGTAACTAAATCAAGCCAAATAGGTGACCAAACTTTCTCCTCAAAGATTTGTGAGCACAGTGAAGTTTGAGGTATACCTTTATCCATTAAATCTGTGTGCCATTGCAAGATATTACCATTTGAGAATACATGCCATCACAATGGTTTAAAATCTTTTGTATATTAGTCATTCATATATTCTTATCTACCCAGTCTCTTGATTTTTGAAAAGATTTCACCTACAGTAGAATATTACAGAAACAAAATATAAATGCATGTCTTTCTAAATGAAACTTACATGGACTAAAAGTAGAGAATATTTTTAAACAAATATACAATATGCAAGCAGACAAAGCAGGAAAACGGCCATTCAAATGTATAATAAAAAACTAAAAATGGACTATCTCCAGAAAACTATGAAGCGCCTCAACTAAAAGGAATGCATAATGAAATTCTAATCTAATACAGGTCAAAAATGTAAAAAGGTTATAAACCTTAACAGGAAAAATAAAACAACATTTACTGGCCATTCCTGTTGAAATGAGAATCATAAAGTAACAGAAAAGTGGCTACAAACCCACTTAGAGCACCAAACAGAGAGAAAATAAAAGTCCATTTTCATCTCTGTTATTATCATAAAATCCTGTGTGTCTACAGGTCAAACTGCTGGTGGCAGAAACAGAATTCTTTATAAACTGCAGATGTCCTGTACATAAAAAAATTTCACTGGAGTTGCACTAGTTCTAAAGACTCTTCTGTTTTAGCCTACCTACTGTATGTATTCAATCTGAGATAGATAAAGTCTCTTTCTTTAACCCTTGATTATTATTGGGCACCAAAGATAAGAAAAGCAAGACGGGGTACAAAAATGCGAAATTTCAACAGTAATGGCAATGTTTTTGTCTTAGTCCAAAAGGGTCCTGCATTCTCTCCCCCTTCAGTGATTTGACAAGTCTTTGTACTTAATCTGGGGGCAGCAAATCATGCAAGCGAAATCTGTCTCTGATGTGTGGTCGAACATCTTCATTCTGTGTGAAAAAAAAAAGACAAATTTTAAAAAGGCATATAGTTTGAAACATATGATCATCATAACACTGACATTCTTACCTTGCAGAGAAAACATATCAGTTTCTATTTTACAACATACTTTGTTTACCAAGTAAAGATACTACAAAGATGCAGTTAAATTGAGATTTAAAAAAAATTATTAAAGATTATTTTAATCTTAATTTCTGAAACGGAGTCTTGCTCTGTTGAGCAGCTGGAGTACAATGGCATGATCTGGCTCACTGCAACCTCTGCCTTCCAGGTTGGAGTGATTCTCCTGCCTCAGCGTGAGTAGCTAGGATTACTGGTGCCTGCCACCATGCCCAGCTAATTTTTGTGTTGTTTCGTAGAGAACGGGGTTTCACCATGTTGGTCATGTTGGTCTCGAACTCCTGACCTCAGGTGATCCACCTGCCTCAGCCTTCCAAAGTGGTAGGATTACAGTCATGAGCCACCACCCCCGGCTATTTTTCTGTTGTTTTTTTGAGATGGAGTCTCGGCTCTGCAGCCCAGGATGGAGTGCAATGGCACAATCTCGGTTCACTGCAATCGTTGCCTCCCGGGTTCAAGCAATTCTTGTGCCTCAGCCTCCCAAATAGCTGGGATTATAGGTGCCTGTCACCACACCCGGCTTATTTTTTTGTAGAGACCAGGTTTCACTATGTTGGTCAGGCTGGCCTTGAACTCCTGACCTCAGGTGATCCACCCGCCTTGGCCTCTCAAGAAGATTTACTTATTTATTTAGTTATTTGAATGAATGAATGAATGCACGATAGGGTCTTGCTCTTTCTGCCCGCTGGAATGCAGTGACATGATCCTGGCTCACTGGAGCCTCAAACAATCCTCCTACCTCAGTCTCTTGAGTAGCTGGAATTATACTCACATGCCACAATGCTTAGCTAATTCCCCTGGCTGGTCTCAAACTCCTGGCCTCAAGCAATCCTCCCACCTAGGCTTCCAAAATGGTGGGGTCCCAAATAGTGGGATCATGCCTGTACTCCTAGCACTTTGGGAAGCCAAGGCAGGTGGATTATCTGAGGTCAGGAGTTCTAGACCAGCCTCGGCAACATGGCAAAACCCTATCTTTTAAAAATACAAAAAATCGCCAGGCGCGGTGGCTCACGCCTGTAATCCCAGTACTTTGGGAGGCCGAGGTGGGTGGATCACAAGGTCAAGAGATCAAGACCATCCTGGTCAACAAGGTGAAACCCCGTCTCTACTAAAAATACAAAAAATTAGCTGGGCATGGTGGCGCGTGCCTGTAATCCCAGCTACTCAGGAGGCTGAGGTGGGAGAACTGCCTGAACCCAGGAGGCGGAGGTTGCAGTGAGCCAAGATCGCGCCATTGCACTCCAGCCTAGGTAACAAGAATGAAACTCCGTCTCAAAAAAAAAAAAAAAAGAAAAAAGAAAAATCAGCCAGGAATGATGGTGGGTGCCTGTAATTCCAGCTAGTTGGAAGGCTGAGACACAAGAATCGCTTGAACATGGGAGGCAGAGGCTGCAGTGAGTCAAGATTGTGCCACTGCACTCTAGCCTGGGCAAAAGACAGAGTAAGACCATGTCTCAAAACAAAAAAAAAAAAAAGAAAGAAAGAAAGAAAAGGAAGGAAGGAAGAGGTGGGATTATATAGGCATATACCACTATACCTAGTCAAAGTCTGAATAATTAAGCGAGAGACCAAACCAAGACAGGTAAAAAGGAATTCTACTTTCTACAGTCTTTAAAGCTAAGTGTTCCATGTGATATAGAAATATAATTCCCAGAATAAAGTTTCACTGGCATAAGCATTAATTCTAGATGTGAATTATAAGACCAAAATGAAAAATTCAATTTTTTTTTTTTTTTTTTTTTTTGAGACAGAGTCTTACTCTGCTGCCCTGGCTGGAGTGCAGTGGTGAAATCTTGGCTCACAGCAATCTTCACCTCCCAGGTTCAAGTGATTCTCCTGCCACAGCCTCCAGAGTAGCTGGGATTATAGGTGCTCACCACCATGCCCAGCTAATTTTTGTATTCTTTTATTTATTGATTGATTTATTTTTTTTTTTTGAGACAGAGTTTCGCTCTTGTTACCCAGGCTGGAGTGCAATGGCGCGATCTTGGCTCACCACAACCTCCGCCTCCTGGGCTCAGGCAATTCTCCCGCCTCAGCCTCCTGAGTAGCTGGGATTACAGGCACGTGCCACCATGCCCAGCTAATTTTTTGTATTTTTAGTAGAGACGGGGTTTCACCATGTTGACCAGGACGGTCTCGATCTCTTGACCTTGTGATCCACCCTCCTCGGCCTCCCAAAGTGCTGGGATTACAGGCTTGAGCCACCGCGCCTGGCCTAATTTTTGTATTCTTAGTAGAAATGGGGGTTTCACCATGTGGGCCACACTGATATTGACCTCCTGACCTCAAGTGATCTGTCCACCTTGGCCTCCCAAAGTGTTGGGATTACAGGTGTGAGCGACCATGCCCGGCCAGCTTAATGTTATTTCTAATACAACTGCTTAGCAACTTGTAAAAGAAAGACCACTGAAATAGTAAAGACACTCAATCTATAAATTCTTAAATAACGATAAGCATAATTTTAATATAATATATAAAGTCTGAAAATGTGGTTGGGCATGGTGGCTCACATCTATAATCCTAGCATTATGGGAGGCTGAGATGGGCAGATCATTTGAGCCCATGAGTTTGAGACCAGCCTGGGCAACATGGTGAAATTCCATCTCTACAAAAATTACAAAAACTAGCCAGGCATGGTGACACATACCTATATTCCCAGCTACCCAGGACACTGAGGCAGGAGAATTGATTGAGACCAGGAAGTCAAGGCTGCTTGCTGTGTGCAGTGATTGTGCTACTACACTCCAGTCTGAGTGACAGACGAGACTCTTCCTCAAAAAAACAAAAAAATTTGAAAATGCAAATAAATCTTTTTCAACCTTTGCCCTTATCTCCCATGACAGATTACTTTATTATCATCATCAATATTATTTTTTAAAGAGACGGAGTCTCACCATGTTGCCTAGTATGACCTCAAACTCCTAAGCTCAAGCAATTCTCCTGCCTCAGCCTCTAAAGTAACTGGCACTACAGAGGCGTCTGTGATGGCACCTGTGACCTGGCTCACAGTTGACTTTGTAATTCAGTACACACAAAGCAAAGACATTTAAAAAGACTTATTTCAATATAGGTAAGCTAACAAAAACACAACAGAAAAATATAAGCTATACTTACCAGTTCTACAAGCTTCTCCAGGAATGGAATCAATTTTAGGAGTTCATTGTCATTTTTATCCATAAACCAACTTTCTATAGGGATTCCATTAGAAAGCTAAAACAATAAATAAGTAGTTAAATCCTCTTTTACTTATATTTTGCCTAGTTTGGAAAAAGTTAAAAAATGAACAAAAGATGTTTTAAGTAAATAGTGATTTAAAATATGCTTTGAACAGCAATGCCACCAGACCTTTGACAACTTAACAGCTCAAGAGACAGATGAAAATAAATTAAACTGAAGCCTATGGTTTTTTAGTGTCATTTCTTCTCAGACTATATAAAGCTAAACAAGAAATTTCCAATAAAATACATTTTACAAGAATCATCAATATAACTAAAATATTCCTTTATTCCTTCCAGAAATAGTCACAATTATACAATGCTAGGTAGGCACTATGAAAGATGGGATACCACCAATGTAGAGAATATTGGAAAGCCTATACTTTTTTTTCCCTTAAATACAGTGACCATATATCTCTCCCATTAATTATTCTATTCCCAACAAGTAGGATGATAACCTGAAATACAGAACAAATTAACTCAATGGCATTTCATTGAAAAGGAGCCTAAAAACAAGATGCAAGCCATATTTATTTTATGATGAATAATCTCTGGGATAAAATATTTCAAAATTTAGGCTAAATGTTGTGTATGAGATGGAGAATAATTGATGTCATTTTATCTAAGAACCAAGATGAAATTCTTTTTTTTTTTTTTTTTTTATTTGAGACGGGGTTTCGCTCTTGTTACCCAGGCTGGAGTGCAATGGCGCGATCTCGGCTGACCGCAACCTCCGACTCCTGGGTTCAGGCAATTCTCCTGCCTCAGCCTCCCGAGTAGCTGGGATTACAGGCATGCACCACCATGCCCAGCTAATTTTTTTTATTTTTAGTAGAGACGAGGTTTCACCACTTTGACCAGGATGGTCTCGATCTCTTGACCTCATGATCCACCCACCTCGGCCTCCTAAAGTGCTGGGATTACAGGCGTGAGCCACCGCGCCCAGCCCAAGATGAAATTCTTAAAGACATTTTTAAGTGTAAACAAATAAAAGGACCTAAATATAACTTAATATCATATACAATTTTTCCTTTGTTTTCTTTTTATTATAGACATTTTGAAACATTTTGAAACATTTTGAAATCTAAGAAATCATATCACATGGGGCTGGGTGTGGTGGCTCACACCTGTAATCCCAGCACATTGGGAGGCTGAGGCAGGTGGATCACCAGAGGTCAGGAATTCAAGACCAGCCTGGCCAACATAGCAAAACCCCATCTCTACTAAAAATACAAAAAAATTCGCCAGGTGTAGTAGCACACACCTGTAGTACCAGCTGCTCAGGAGGCAAAGCCAGGAAAATCACTTGAACCCAGGAGGCGGACGTTGCAGTGAGCTGAGATTATGCTACTGCACTCTCCAGCCTAGGCAACAAGAGTGAAACTCCATCTCTCTCTCTCACACACACACACACACAAAACCAAACAAAAAATATTACATGGACATATTCATAATCTAAAATATATCTTGAAAGAATGATTCATCTATAGTTGTAGTTATACCATCAAAGAAATATTAACAAAGGGTACAAATATATTGACAAAATAGTCTAAGAAAATATTTCAGAACATTAAACCAAATAAGCAGACCAGAACAGTTAAGCTAACTATAGTACTCAAATCTGTTTGATTAAATTACTCATTAATTACTGATTTAATAACTGATTAGAATGCTACTGAATGATGCTTATGGTTTTCTTATTCAGATTTACTACTCAGATTTTTCTTCATTTATGCTGCATGTCATTTAAGTAAAAATTTTCCAGAAATATAGCACTGTCACTTCTAATTCTAAAAAATTGATACATTAAAGGGAAGTTCCACCAGTGAAAATTCTCTTCTTCTTCTCCCATCGTATTGTTTGGCAGCATGTGTCTTCATTGCATTTTTTCGAATCTGAGTTTATCAGCTTTCTTCCTACCTGATATGCAAAGGCTTGTGGTGAGTTGTCAATTATTATAGTTTTTGAAAGATCTCTTCCAAGAATATTTAAGTCCTTTATATAGTTTCCTTGTACACAAACACAATGTTCACGAAAAAGCCGGTGCCTAAACATAAAAATAAAAACAAATTAACAAAAAAACACAAAACTTTCTAAAAAGTACGACACACACACACACACACACACACACACACACACACACACATATATATACCATAGCCTTTATAGGTTAAGCCATATTATTTTCTCTCATGAAGGAAAATCAAACACAAATATGGGCCTAAGCTCTGTGGGCTGCCATTTTATTATAAAAATTCTTAGCAATTATTAAAAGCTTACAACCAAATATTACTATGCTTTAACTCCAGTTTATCCCAAAATGTTATTATTAAATTATAAAGGGGGATTAAAAACTCTAAATTGTTTTTATAATTTATTTACCCAGGAAAGCTCAGCTCAGATGCAGCATCTGGTTGTCAGCGAGGTCCTGCTTTTTAACCAATTTTCCAGATGGTTGACTGAGGCACAAGGAGGTCAAGTGACTTGCCCAAGGTCACACAGTAAGTCAGTGGTTAGCCCCGCATTGGAACCCAGGATCCTCCTGGCTCCCAGATCTTGGCTCTAACCAGTGGACCACACAGCCTCCCTATCCCTGTACATGCCAGAATAGAAAATATAAGAAGGAATGTTTTTGTGTTGGCATTTTAAAAAGTGCTTTTTAGATTTCCTTATAATTCCTGAGAAAAGGTCCTAAGACCAAAACATTCCATCATTTCAACTTTTCCTCAACACCCTTAATTTCTTTTAGTGTATGTGTATGATCATTTAAAAAAAGAGACGAAATAAAATGAGGAATTCAGATTTAAGTATTATAAATGTAAACTAACAGTTTCACCCAAATTGAAAAATGCTACATCATTTTAGAAAGCTATTAAAGGTTTTACAATACTAGAGTAATTATTATAATCTCAACTTATACTCAAAATATTAGTCTCTGAACATTATTAATAACTGATACATAAAATAATTTTTTTCTACCTTGATACTCTATTCTGTATAAAGTGTCATTAATAATTGGTAAATCGTCTTCCTTGTGTCTTAATCACACTAACAATTTTGCAAAACCTAGGACCTATTTGCACCTGTATTTTAATTTATGTAGTTTCAAGAAACGGATATTTTCTACCCACAAAATCTGTCACAGTGCTACCAAGAATAAGTAAAATCTACATATACACACACACAAATAAAAACTCAATCTTAAAATTATCATTGCCAGTCGCTATAGCAAAAAGGAAGAATTTAAAAAACGGATAAAATGTATAAACAGTTATTTCCCCCTTATTACAAGGAATAACTTTAATAATCACAGTCAAATGATCACCTGGCCCTTGGAAGGTTTAAAGTCAATTCTACTTTGGGTGGGTGGCGGGGGAGAACACTAAGTAAATTAATTCAAGCCTTGATTGGGCCTAAATAGGATTCCATGTTTTGTTTCTATAAACACGTGGATATGAGGAAATTGGAAAGGCATGTAAATTCAAGTCACTGTTGATGCCTCTTCACCAATAGTGGCAAATTCACTGAGACAGGAGACAACTGAATCTGTGCATGGATAGTACAGTTATTTAAATTATATTGGACTAAAAACCTTTCAATTATTCAGGAACAAGAGAGTGTATAGCATGTATCTGCATTTTTTCTAAAATCTGGGACTATCCTGACGAATGCATTTTTAGGAAAAAAACTATTGGTACCAGTCATCACAGAGCAGATCATCCATGTGAGTAAATTTGCATTAAAAACTCATGGGACCGGCCGGGCTCAGTGGCTCACGCCTGTAATCCCAGCACTGTGGGAGGCTGAGGCAGGTGGATCACCTGAGGTCGGGAGCTCGAGACCAGCCTGACCAACATGGAAAAACCCAGTCTCTACTAAAAATACAAAACTAGCCAGGTGGCGCATGGCTGTTATCCCAGCTATTCGGGAGTCTGAGGCTGGAGAATTGCTTGAACCTGGGAGTCAGAGGCTGCGGTGAGCAGAAAAATTGTACCATTGCACCCCAGCCTAGGCAACAAGATCCAAAACTCCGTCTCAAAAAAAAAAAAAAAAAGAGATTTAGAGATCACAGGAATTTCTTAGAGTTTACCTTGTCACCGACATAGACAATCCCCCACAGCACTCACAATCTACTGTTTGAAAAGCTTTTGTTGGCTGGGCTTGGTGGCTCACGCCTGTAATCCAAGCACTTTGGGAGGCTGAGGTGGGCAGATCATGAAGTCACAAGTTAGAAACCAGCCTGACCAACATGGTGAAACTCCATCTCTACTAGAAATACAAAAATTAGGGTGTGGTGGCGTGTGTCTGTAGTCCTAGTCACTCAAGAGGCTGAGGCAGGAGAGTCACTTGAACCTGACAGCAGGAGGTTGCAGTGAGCGGAGATC
This sequence comes from Saimiri boliviensis, assembly GCF_048565385.1. Lineage (NCBI taxonomy): Eukaryota > Metazoa > Chordata > Mammalia > Primates > Cebidae > Saimiri > Saimiri boliviensis. The sequence goes on from NC_133450.1 coordinate 81,542,232, forward strand.
ACGCCACTGCACTCCAGCCTGGGTGAAAAAGCGACACTCCAGCTCAAAAACAAACAAACAAACAAACAAAAAGCTTCTGTTTCAGATTTTTCAAAATACAACTAGATAAAACAAACAGAAACCCTCAAGTGTGTAGATTTTACAAATCTAGTTTAAAAGAGGATTATTAATTTATAACATATTGTAATAGCATGACTATCACTTGTTCCTCATTAGTAAACAAAAGCTCCAAGAGAGAAGAACTTGTGTTGTTCACCACTATAATCACAGCACTTTGGAAGGCTCAGGTGGGTGGATCACTTGAGGTCAGGACTTCAAGACCAGGCTGGCCAGCATGGTGAAACCCCATCTCTACCAAAAACAAAAACTAGCCAGGCATGCTGGCACGCTTCTGTAGTCTCAGCTACTTGACAGGCTGAGGCAGAAGAATCTCTATGAACTCAGGAGGTGGAGATCCCAAACTGCACTCCAGTCTGGGAAACAGGGTGAGAATCAGTATCAAGAAAGAAAGAAAATTAGTGCCCAGCTATTAAAGCTTTTTTTCTTTTTCGAGACAAAGTTTTGTTCTTGTTGCCCAGGCTGGAGTGCAATGGCTCGATCTCAGCTCACTGCAACCTCTGCCTCCCACGTTCAAGCAATTCTCCTGCGCCAGCCTCCTGAGTAGCTGGTATTACAGGCATGTGCCACCACACCCAGCTAATTTTGTATTTTTAGTAGAGATGGAGGTTTCTCCATGTTGGTCAAGCTGGTCTCAAACTCCCGACCTCAGGTGATCTGCCCACCTTGGGCCCTACTGAAGCTTTTATGAGTCTTTTGTGTCATTTCTCTCAGCTTTTGGTCAAAAACTCAAAGATTTAACCCCTCATCTTAAAGGATGCAGCAAGTTTGTTGCATTCTTATTATCTCACTTCAGCTGACAAAATAATGGAACTAATTATAATAATGTTTTAAAATCACCCAGGGCACTGCCACTAACCAGGAATACATTGTATCTCCTGGCTCAGGGCACACACAAGGAACTGAGTCCAGTTAGGATAACCTGAGTGACTAAACCCACTGTAATTTTTCATTAAATTCATATAACATTTTCTTTCCATGGAAGATAAATTTGCTTTCAAAATACGAAGAGCTTAATATGATCCTTTCTGCTAAATATTAGCTTTTATTTATGCCATTAAAAAGTAAATTAACATGCATTATCTCAGAGACATATGGAGATGAAACATCATGCACATTGTGGAAAAATTCCACATATACCCCCAACCCCTGTCTCCCCCAATCCCAAAAGAAATGAGGATATAGATGTCACAGTGAATAAAGGCACTGGATCTTTGTATCCTTTAAAGAACGTCTGTCTGGAGTTCCATCATTAGGAACTGTTTTAAAGAGTTTAGGGACTTAAAAAATTCATTTATATTCACCATCCAACACATATGCAGCCAAATGAAAATGGCCATTAAAATGAAATAGAATCAGTAATTTCATAGATCAGTGTGACAGACATTTCCACTATTTCTTAATTAAATTTACCTGACCAGTTGCTTTTTAGGGTCTAGTATGTTCAGTAACTTGTCTGCATACACCTTCTTAGAAGCAGTAAAAAGAATGATCTATAAATTCAGGGGAAAAGAAGTAATCATTATACATGGTCTAAATATGGGTACTATATTGAATAAAATAAAAATACGTTATGTAATTGGCTTAAGCATGTTTACCTCATACATCTGAGACATTCGTTCCAGGAATTCCCTGAAAAATGGTCTTAATCTCACATAAACCTGAGGAGATACAAAGATAGGTTTCAGCAAATAAACATACAATGGGAAACCATTTCTTTCTAAGGTATGCTGTATTCTAACTTTGGATATATTATAATAAAAGAAGTTCATGTTTTAAAGTATAGAAATATTACCTAAGTACCACTCAAACCAAATATATTTCACATACAAGCGATCACTTAGAACAGTGTTTGGTGTAATAATAATCACTGATGATCCGTTCATTTTTAACAATAAAATAGCAGCATACAGTACTTCACTGGAATGTAATTTTAATAAACATTTAAGCTAAAAATGTAAAGTTTCCCTCTGAGATTTTGATCCACCAATAAGCTCCATCTTCCAGCCAGGTAGCATCCATCCAATTATCAGGCAGGCTGTGTATCCACCTCTAGCTGACCTGTCTCAATGACCTTTCTCAATAATTACTCAAAATTTCATCTCAATAACCACTTGCTAAAAAATCTTTTATTTTAAATTTGTATCAAGGTAAATTATATCCAAGAAGGAGATATTTGGACTGGTGGGTTTAAATAACCTCCATTTTTCAGAAATCAATCTTGCTATTCTACATGTAAGATTCAGATGTGGCATCTAAATTAGCACTATTGGCTACTTGAGGTTAAAATTTTAACAGTCAGACACAACAGTTCTCAAAACCTACTGGTCATTATCAGGAAAGAGTACAGTACCCACAGAGCTGCCTTATATACATTATTTTCTTATTTCTGTGTCTGTCTCCTTGCCTACATTTAATGTAGTCTTATATAATCTAATATTCAAAAAGCCATGAGCAACCATTAAAACAATTTACATTCTGACTCTTCTAAATTGCATTCATTTTGACAAAATTTTACAGAAAAAAAAATACTGTACTTCACTTAAAGGTGACTACTATTATAATTTCAGACACCATGAATAACACATCTTTATTTAACTAGATTCATGGATTCAGATTAAAAAGAAATAAAACATTTTGTGGTAGTAACAAATTCAAATCTAGGCTTAGTGGAGTTTCAATTCTGGCATCCATATACATGCACACAAAAATGCCCCCAAGACAAAAATCTGGTTCTGGTAATGTTTTAGGAAAAAATGGAGAATTTCCTTAAGAACTGCCTACTTTAGAAGACAAATTTTGTTTGTTTGTTTGTTTGAGATGGAGTTTTGCTCTTGTCGCCCAGACTGGAGTACAGTGGTGAGATCTAGGGTCACTGAAACCTCTGCCTCTTGGTTTCAAGTAATGCACAGCCTCCCAAGTAGCTGGGACTAGAGGCACTCGCCACCACACCCGGCTAATTTTTGTATTTTTAGTAGAGATGGGGTTTCACCATGTTGGGCAGGCTGGTCTCAAATTCCTGACATCAGGTGATATGCCCTCTTTGGCCTCCCAAAGTGCTGGGATTACAGGTGTGAGTCACTGTGCCCAGCCAGCAGACAAATTTTGAATGATCATTACTTTGCTAATAATATCACTCTGTTCCCATCTCTAGGCTAGATACAGTTTCACTTGTTTAATCCTATTAGTCTTTTTTTTTTTTTTGGTGAGAAGCTCAATGCAACCTCTACCTCGCAGGTTCAAGTGATTCTCCTGCCTCAGCCTCCGGAGCAGTTAGAATTACAGGCTTGTGCTGGGCACAGTGGCTCAGGCCTGTAATCCCAGCACTTTGGGAGGCCGAGGCAGGTGGATCACGAGGTCGAGATACAGACCATCATGGTCAACATAGTGAAACCCCGTCTCTACTAAAAATACAAAACATTAGCTGGGCATGGTGGTGCGTGCCTGTAATCCCAGCTACTCAGGAGGCTGAGGCAGGAGAATTGCCTGAACCCAGGAGGCAGAGGTTGCGGTGAGCTGAGATTGTGCCATTGCACTCCAGCCTGGGTAATAAGAGCGAAACTCCGTCTCAAAAAAAAAAAAAAAAAAGAATTACAGGCTTGTGCCACCATGCCTGGCTAATTTTTGTCTTTTTAGAAGAAATGGGGTTTCACCTTATTGGGTAGCCTGGACTTAAAACTCCTGACCTCAAGTGATCTGCCTGCTTCCCAAAGTGTTGGGATCAGAGGTGTGAGCCACCTGATCTGGCCTAATCCTATCAGTCTAGACTGATAAAATACAAAGTAAACCACATACACCTCCACAAAGCAGAAAAAAAGGACCAAATCCTCAGTATCCAATTACCATCATTTAGGATGAGGTCTAAAAAATATAACTATAGTTGCTCTTCTAATCAGTTGTAATATTCTCATCCTGAAACATTTAGTGTAGTTTGTAGCCTTGATTGAAAACCACATACATCTTATTTCTTTGGTAAGCCAAATAACGACAGATTATTTTGCTGGTGTTCATCATTCACATGCAGTTAGTAACCCCAAAAATTTCATTTTTCTGTACATATAAATATTTTATCTTCAATATTCCTATAAATCACTTGCTCCATATATAGGTCGAGTGTCCCTTATCTGAATATAGAAAATGATCCAATGAGCATTTCCTTTGAGCGTCATGTCAGTGCTCAAAAAGTTTCAGACTTTTTTTTTTGGGGGGCGGGGAGACAAGGTTTCACTCTGTTGTCCAGGTTGGAGTGCAGTGGTGTAAACACGGCCACTGCAGCCTTGACCTCCTGGGCTGAAGTGATCTTCCTGCCTCAGGCTTCCACGTAGCTGAGATGACAGGAGCATAACACCATGCCTGGCTTAAAAAATTTTTTTTTTTGTAGAGATGGGCTCTCGCTGTCTCACTATGTTGCCCAGGCTGGTCTCAAACTCTTAGGTTCAAGCAATATTGCCTTAGCCTCCCAAAGTGCTGGGATTACAGGCATGAACCATCACACCCAGCTAAGTTTCAGATTTTTTTTTTGAGAGTCTCACTCTGCTGCCCAGGCTAGAGGCAGTGACACGATCCTGGCTAACTGCAACCTTGGCCTCCCAAGTAGCTGGGGTTATAGGCGTGCGCCACCACATCTGGCCCATTTTTGTATTTTTTGTGGAGACAGGTTTCACTGTGTTGGCCAGGCTAGTCTCGAACTCCCAAAACAAGTTGTCTGTCTGCCTCAGCCTCCCAGAGTGTTGGGATTACCACACCTGGCCATAAATTTCAGATTTTGAGGCGTTTCAGATTTCGCATTTTTTGAATTGGGGATATTCAACCTGCAGTAAACGCAGATAAGCAGGGCCTCTTTAAGATTCATTCCCTTTGAACACAACACAATTCCACTGCACAAGAATACATCTACTTAACAGTATTTTCCAAGCATAATAAGTGGAACATTGTTCAAAGGTGACATATTCCAACTTCTCAAACAGTGACTTTCAGATTAGGTCAAAGCTATAACTTCATTATGCATACTACTACTTCACATATACTTAAATATAACATGCATCTTAAAATTTGACATTGCTTTCCAGATGTGTTTACTGGGGATAAAAGGTGGCACTGAAGATAAAGGAATATATTGCTGGAGTGTTTCTTTACTATGAGAATAGAAAGAATAACTGTTGATTATAAAATTTCCTCAGAACAGACACACCATGTGAAGAAGAAGGTTTTTCAGGATTAAAAGACACTGGAAGAGAATGAGGTGGTTAGTAGAGAGAAAAGTGGGAAGAAATGTAGAAAGTTACCAGGCTGGGGTTAGGGCCACATGGGTTGTGCCATGTGATGCAAAGGTAAAATCTCAGAAACAGAAGAGATGAGATGTAAGGCCAGCAGTGTCTAACTCATTTGGATATAGGTAAGTGTGAACAGATATATACAAGTCAAGAAGCATTAAGAACTGTCTGGTAAGAACAAACAAGAACATCTGCCAGGTACATATAATACAATGAGTTTAACTTGAGACTACCATTACTTTATTGTGTTAGGTCAGAGATATAAAAACAGACAGATGCAGATATAGGCATAACTCCAAATGCTTCAAAAATCTATTCCACAAATGCCATCAGCTCCATTTTTCTTCTAATTTTACTCTCAACGATTCCTTTCCTGGACTGCCTACTTCCCCCCTTTTTTTCCTTCTTTTTTTTTTTTTTTTTTTTTTGAGATAGAGTTTTGCTCTTGTTGAGTGTAATGGGCATGATCTCTGCTCACCACAACCTCTGCCTCTCGGGTTCAAGCAATTCTCCTGCCTCGGCCTTCTGAGTAGCTGGGATTACAGGCGTGCGCCACCACACCCAGCTAATTTGTATTTTTAGTAGAGATAGGGTTTCTCCACGTTGGTCAAGCTGGTCATGAACTCCTGACCTCAGGTGATATGCCTGCCTTGGCCTCCCAAAGTACTGAGATTACAGGCATGAGCCACCACGCCTGGCCTACTTCCCATTTTCTACATCTACTTAATCCACACCTTTCTCAACTTAGTATTTTACTTTCTTCAAATGTGCAACTCTTCAAAACATGTAATCTCTCAAACGCCAATAGCTTCATTTCAGTCTAGTATATGTATGTTCCTTCAAATTTATAATAATTATTTTACGTACAGTACAAATAATTTTAATCTTTTCTGAGTAAACCAAATATATTGTGAAAACTGTCAAAAGTATAAAAATAATGCCTAAGGCCGGGCTTGGTGGCTCAAGCCTGTAATCCCAGCACTTTGGGAGGCCGAGGCGGGTGGATCACGAGGTCAAGAGATCGAGACCATCCTGGTCAACATGGTGAAACCCAGTCTCTACTAAAAAATACAAAACATTAGCTGGGCATGGTGGCGTGTGCCTGTAATCCCAGCTACTAAGGAGGCTGAGGCAGGAGAATTGCCTGAACCCAGGAGGCGGAGGTTGCGGTGAGCCGAGATCGCGCCATTGCACTCCAGCCTGGGTAACAAGAGCGAAACTGAATCTCAAAAAAAAAAAAAAAAAAAAAAAAAGGCCTAAATAAGAAATAATTATATAAAAATACTATTCAAGATTGACAACTACTTGAAGATAGGGATTTATGAACAAGTTTATTATGCAAAACTTTTAAAATGAAAATCTATCAGAATAATATCTGTTAAAGAATGTTGGTCGGGCGCGGTGGCTCAAGCCTGTAATCCCAGCACTTTGGGAGGCTGAGGCGGGTGGATCGCGAGGCCAGAGATCGAGACCATCCTGGTCAACCTGGTGAAACCCTGTCTCTACTAAAAATACAAAAAATTAGCTGGGCATGGGGGCACGTGCCTGTAATCCCAGCTACTCAGGAGGCTGAGGCAGGAGAATTGCCTGAACCCAGGAGGCGGAGGTTGCAGTGAGCCGAGATTGCGCCATTGCACTCCAGTATGGGTAACAAGAGAGAAACTCCATCTCAAAAAAAAAAAAAGAAAAAAGAATGTTGTGGGGTCAGGCATGGTGGCTCACACCTGTAATCCCAGTACTTTGGGAGGCCAAGGCAGGTGGATTATCTGAAGACAGGAATTTGAGACCAGCCTGCCGAACATGGTGAAACCTTGCCTCTATAAAAATTAGCTGGATGTGGTGGCGTGTGACTGTAGTCCCAGCTACTCATGAGGCTGAGACAGCAATATTGCTTGAACCCAAGAGGCGGAGGTTGCAGTGACCTGAGATCATGCTGCTGCACTCCAGCCTGCGCAACAGAGTGAGATTCTATCTCACCAAAAAAACAAAAAAAGAGTGTTGTGAACTGATTTTACCAAAATTTAAATTTTAGATAGAAAATAAATACATATATATACAGTATATTTTTAAAACCAAGTCTTGCTCTGTTGCCCAGGATGGAGTGCAATGGTGTGGTCTAGGCTCGCTGCAACCTCTGCCTCCCAGGTTCAGGTGATTCTCCTGTCCCAGCCTCTTGTGTAGCTGGGCCTACAGGCATGTGCCACTACACCCAGCTAATTTTTGTATTTTTAGTAGAGACAGGGTTTCCCCATGTTGGCCAGGCTGGTCTTAAACTCCTGACCTTGTGATCCACTCACCTGAGCCTCCTAAAGTGCTGGGATTACAGGTGTAAGCCACTGTGCCTGGCCACATACATAATTTTAAAAAACCCACTACACTAATATTTCTTGATATGAATAATACCTGATGGTCTATATTTTTTAGTATTAAGATTAAAATAATTATATATGGATAGTACTGATAGGCCATTAATAGTTAACAGAGTTGGATTTTAAAAAGGTAGTCATTGACTAGGCATAGTAGGTCACCCCTGCAATCCCAGCACTTTCGGAGGCTGTGGCAGGTAGATCACCTGAGGTCAGGAGTTCAAGACCAGCCTGGCCAACATGGTGAAAACCCTGTCTGTACTAAAAATTAAAAAAATCAGCTGAGCATGGTGTTGCACACCTGTAGTGCCAGCTACTTGGGAGGCTGAAGCAGAAGAACTGCTGGCACAGGGGAGACGGATGTTGCAGTGAGCTGAGATCACACCACTACACTCCAGCCTGGGTGACTGAGACTCCATCTCAAAAAAAAAAAAAAAAACATTAAAATAAAAAAGATAGTCATTAAAATGGCAATCCACTTATAAACTGATTCTAGATACTGTGTGGTAAAATCTGTCTAAATTAAAACTCATGTCTAATTATATATTTTCAAGTTACACACTTAGTAATTTCTTTTGGTTTATCAAACCTTAATCTAATATCATAGATAATTTTAACATATAACCCCCCAAAAATTACCTTACATGTGAGTCTTTTTAGGAAAAATATTTCTAAATTATTTTTAGACCCAGATAATGTGACTATAACTTTAAAAAAAGAAACATCTTTGATACTTTTTCCATGATATCAATACTTCCAACCTATTGCTATATTGTAGCAACATGTTTTTAAAAAATGATGAATCCAAGGAATCACCCAATTAAGAGTATGATATCTATTTTCCTTTAATCAAAAAGATGAGTGGTAGGTACCATTTCTTATTAAATTAAGCAGGAAAAATTAGAACAGTAGAAAACCAACAAAGTTGGGGAATATAAAGAATGAGATGCAGCCAGCTGTGGTGGCTCAATGCCTATAATCCCAAAATGTTGGAGCATTTTGGGAAGCTGAGGTGAGCAGATCACTTGAGTCCAGGAGTTTGAGACCAGCCTGGGCAACATGGTGAAACCCTGCCTCTACAAAAAAACTATAAAAATTAGCCAGGCGAGGTGCCTATAGTCCCAGCTACTCAGGGGGCTGAGGCAGGAGGGATGCCTGGAGGCAGGAGGATTGCCTGAACCCAGGAGGTTGAGGATGCAATGAGCAGTGATCATGTCACTGCACTAGAGCCTAAGTGACAGAATGAGACCCTTTCTTAAAAAAAAAAAAAAAGAGAGAGAGAGAGAGAGAGACGCTACAATTAAATGAAAAAAATCTTACCATCAGTAGATAACACAAGTATACAAGCAGCGGTACCAATTTTTTAACTCTTCTGTACACCTCAGTTTCCCTATCTATAAAATGGATATATTCAACAGTATCTACCACAAAAGGTTGTGGTGCCGATTAAATAAGTTAATACATGTAAAGCACCTAGAACAGTGTCTGCCATATTTAAAGTGCCAACAGCTATTAGCTATTATTATCTACACCATTATTTAAATTAAGTAATCAGTCACAAGAGCTGGAATGAGTATAATTCCATTGGGCAGATCAATTACAAAGAGAAAGCCCTTCAGCCATGATCTGTACTTTTTTTTTTTTTTTTTTTGAGACGGAGTTTCGCTCTTGTTACCCAGGCTGGAGTGCAATGGCGCGATCTCGGCTCACCGCAACCTCCGCCTCCTGGGTTCAAGCAATTCTCCTGCCCCAGCCTCCTGAGTAGCTGGGATTACAGGCACGCACCACCATGCCCAGCTAATTTTTTGTATTTTTAGTAGAGACGGGGTTTCACCATGTTGACCAGGATGGTCTCGATCTCTCGACCTTGTGATCCACCCGCCTCGGCCTCCCAAAGTGCTGGGATTACAGGCTTGAGCCACCGCGCCCGGCCGATACTTTTTGAAGAGGAAAGTAACAAACTGTTTCAGTAAACAGTTTAACTAAGTTAGTTTTTTCTTAGCATCAATACCATCATATAAAGATAAAACCCAAACCTTCTCCCAGGAAAGAGAGCTGCTCAGGTAGGCCCTATGGTGGTCTCAATTTCATAACCCACTGAGCGAATTTACAGTAGTCATCTTTTGCTTCACAAAGTTCCAGTAAGAGGTAGATGGATGCTGGGGGTAGTATTTGTAGGTGGATAAATCTGGGATGAATAGGTAAACACTAAAACATTAAACCAATAAAAATAAAAACAAAACAACAACAAAAATCCCTAAACTAAAAGCTCCTGCAGCTGGACTTGATTGCTCATGCCTGTAATACCACCACCAAGGTGGATCACGTGAGGTCAGGAGTTCGTGACCAGCTTGGCCAACATGATAAAACTCCATCTCAACTTAAAATACAAACATTAGCCAGGCGTAGTGCCATGTGCCTGTAATCCCAGCTACTTAGGAGGCTGAGGCAGGAGAATCGCTTGAACTCGGGAGGTGGAGGTTGCAGTGAGCTGAGATCAGGTCTCTGCACTCCAGCCTAAGCAACAGAGCAAGACTGTTCAAAAAAGAAAAAAAAAGGCTCCTGCAAATCTTTAATAAAAATCAACCTGAAAAGAAATGTTTTAAAGAGTACAGGCTGGACACAGTGGCTCACACCTACAATCTCAGCACTTTGGGAGGCCGAGATGGGTGGATAGCTTGAGCTCAACAGTTTGAGACCAGCCTGGGCAACACAGCGAAACCTGGTCTCTATAAATAAAATACAAAAATTAGCAGGGCCTGGTGGCCCATTCCTGCAGTCCCAGCTACTACTTGGAAGGCTAAGCTGAGAGGATGGTTTTGAGCCTGGGAGACAGAGACTATAGTGAGCCAAGATTGTGCCACTGCACTCCAGCCTGGGCAACACAGTGAGACCATGTCTCCAGACCAAAAAAAAAAAAAAAAAAAAAAAAAAAAAAAAGTTGAAGTAGGATAAAATGAAACTTAATGTATTCATATTAGGTGATTTGTATTAAAAGTTACCAATGAGGCTGGGCACAGTGGCTCATGCCTGTAATTCCCAGCACTTTGGGAGGCTGAGGCAGGTGGGTCACTTGAGGTCAGGAGTTCGAGACCAGCCTAGCCAACATGGGAAAACCCTGTCTCTACTAAAAATACAAAAGTTAGCCAGGCGCAGTGGCACACGCCTGTAATCCCAGCTACTCAGGAGGCTGAGGCAGGAGAACCCACTGAACACTAGGTGGAGGCTGCAGTGAGCTGAGATCTTGCCACTGCACTCCAGCCTGGACAACACAGCAAGACTCCATATTAAAAAAAAATTTACCAATGAAGTGTAATTTTCATCAGGGAAAAACGGGCTATTATAATGTATGTACATACATTTGCATGTATTTTAAAATTTGATGTATTTACATCAATAAAAGTTTAGTAAAAACAATGGCCATTTTAGTAAAACAAAAATATTACCTTTAAACTCTAAGCTTCAAAAGGAATGAAGCCTCCAACTTAATGTAATCAACTGCCACATCTTCTAAATTTACAGAAAATTTTCAGCCATTAAATATGAACTTTCCATGTAGTATGTTTTCTTTTCTTTCTTTCTTTCTTTTAAGACAGTATTGCTCTGTTGCCCAGGCTGGAGTGCAATGGCGCCATCTTGGCTCATTGCAACCTCCACCTCGTGGGTTCAAGCAGTTCTCCTACCTCAACCTCCAGAGTAGCTGGGAGTACAGGCGCTTGCCACCATGCTCAGCTAGATTTTGTATTTTTAATAGAGACGGGGTTTCACCATGTTGGCCAGGACAGTCTCGAACTCCTCAAATTCTTGACCTCAGGTGATCCACCTACCTCGGCCTCTCAAAAGTGCTAGGATTACAGGCGTGAGCCACCCTGCCCGGCCCTTATGTTTTCTTTTCTTCTTTTTTCTTGAGATAGCCTCTCTCACTCTCAAAAAGGCTGGAGTGCAATGGTACAATCATAGCTCACTGTGGCCTGAAGTTCCTGGGGTTCAGGTGATCTTCCCATCTCAGCTTCCCAAGTAGTTGGGACTAGAGGTGCATGCCACCATGCTAGCTAATTTTTGCATTTTGTGTAGAGACAAGGTCTTACTACATTTCTCAAGCTGGTCTTGAACTCCTGAGCTCAAGCCATCTACCTACCTAGTGCTCCCAAAGTGCTATGATTACAGACATGAGCCACCATACCTAGTCTGTATTTTTTTTTTTTTTGAGATGGAGTTTCACTCTTGTTACCCAGGCTGGAGTGCAATGGCGTGATCTCGGCTCACCGCAACCTCCGCCTCCTGGGCTCAGGCAATTCTCCTGCCTCAGCCTCCTAAGTAGCTGGGATTACAGGCACACGCCACCACGCCCAGCTAGTTTTTTGTATTTTTAGTAGAGACGGGGTTTCACCATGTTGACCAGGACGGTCTCGCTCTCTCGACCTCGTGATCCACCCGCCTCGGCCTCCCAAAGTGCTGGGATTACAGGCTTAAGCCACCGCGCCCGGCCCCTAGTCTGTATTTTAATGAATTGCTCCTAATTTTTTTTTTTTTTTTTTTGAGACAGAGTTTCTCGCTCTTATTACCCAGGCTGGAGTGCAATGGCGCGATCTCGGCTTACCACAACCTCCACCTCCCGGGTTCAGGAATTCTCCTGCCTCAGCCTCCTGAGTAGCTGGGATCACAGGCATGCGCCACCATGCCCAGCTAATTTTTTTTATGTTTAGTAGAGACGGGGTTTCACCATGTTGACCAGGATGGTCTCGATCTCTTGACCTCGTGATCCACTGCGCCCAGCCGAATTGCTCCTAATTTTTTTTTTTTTTTTTTTTTTTTTTTGAGACGGAGTTTCGCTCTTGTTACCCAGGCTGGAGTGCAATGGCGCGATCTCGGCTCACCGCCACCTCCGCCTCCTGGGTTCAGGCAATTCTCCTGCCTCAGCCTCCTGAGTAGCTGGGATTACAGGCATGCACCACCATGCCCAGCTAATTTTTTGTGTTTTTAGTAGAGACAGGGTTTCACCATGTTGACCAGGATGGTCTCAATCTCTTGACCTTGTGATCCACCCGCCTCGGCCTCCCAAAGTGCTGGGATTACAGGCTTGAGCCACCGCGCCCGGCCTGCTCCTAATTTTAAAAGATACATTTTAGAGAAAGATTCCCCATGGAATATATTTTTTCATATTTTTGAGAAGTAGAGAACTATTGTTTTCAGTTGTATCTTTTCCTTTTAAAGACAATAATGAATAATTATGATGAAAAATTAGTACCAATAACTACACTTATTAATAAGGATGGGAAAGTGACTTTAAAATTATTATAAGGTATTTTTAATATTCATCTACAATTATTATTATTCCCTACTGGCTAACCTAATAGTTTTATCCTCCATACTATGTAACCATGCCCCTGGAAATGTCTTAGCCTCCTGGCTCAAGCAATCCTACTGCCTCAGCCTGTCGAGTATCTGGCACTACAGGCGTGAATTACCATGGCTGGCTAAGTTTTCTGTATTTTTTGTAGAGACAGGGTCTCATACTATCTTGTGCAGGCTGGTCTTGAACTCCAAGGCTCAAGCAATCCTCTCACCTCAGCCTCCCAGCAGAGATTACAAGTGAGCCACTGCCCCTGGCCTCAAATATTATTTTTGAGGCACAAATATACATGCTACTTTTGTAGAACAAAAATATGGATTATGAATCTCAACAACAAAGTGCATGTTCATGAGTATCAGTTTAAATCAGAACTTGAGAAAAAAATTGGGTATTTACAACAAAATTTTAAATTTAAATGACTGGTTTCTTTCCTTCATGAAGCAATAAAGGTGACTTTTTAAAAAAAGACAGTAGAAAGGAGAAACAAACTGACCCTCTACTTCTCTTGCTGCCATGACGCCCAGCTAATTTTTCTATTTTTTATGGGGACGGGGTTTTGTCGTGTTGGCCACAGTGGTCTCGAACTCCTGACCTCAGGTGATCCGCCTGCCTTGGGCCTCCCAAAGTGTTGGGATTACATGCGTGATTACCTGGACCTACTTCCCTTGTTCTGTGATATGAAAATTATCCTAAGCTTTAAGATTCCCAAGAAAACAACTGAAAGAATGGGGATGCGGGTAAGCTTTGCTAACCGTGGCCTTCCCCATCCGCCTCTTCCCCCAACTTTTCCCATAAAAGCAACCTCTACTAATATAACAAAGCATCTTTTACAAGTAGCTTCCTACAGGGATCCTATCTGTCCTTGAGTGCTTACCACAATCTGATTTCTGGACAGCTGACCCAAAGCTTGTTGATTTTACTGATCTTCAGAAAGCCACTGACTGGCTAAAGTCTTATTGGTGAACAGAGTCAAAAATCAGATGCCCCTGCCATGCTTTACAGAGTGAGGAGTTGGACAACACAGTTACGTTTGGCTGCACTGTGGTGAAACATAGGAGGTTATCTTCTTTTTGTCTTCAATCAGCCACATTTGGGCTGAGTAGTTCTATTACATCTTCAAAAAACTGAGCTCCAGTTCTTGATGGAGACAGAGGAAGGTCATTGAGGAGGTGGTTCAGCTCAAGAGCTAAGTGAAAAATGTCTTTTGATTCAGTCCTGCTTGTGGATAGAAGTCATCTTCGGGATGGAAGAGGGAGTGAGATGACCTAGAGTCTTGAATTGGTGGATCTGCAGGAACAGAAACTAAATACAGTGGAGACCTCTTAACTGAGTAACACCACGAGATGGATTTCCTGATAATGTGCCAATATAGGCCAAATATAAAGATTAAACATGTGCAATAAAAGTGATCATGCACGTGTTTTTCCAGATATCAAATGCATTTGTACCACTTTATGTATACATGTTTTCTTAATAACTGATTATAAAACAATGTAAAAAAATACCAATTTAAGAAAAGTAGACCCATTCAAACAAAGAGCCTATAATTTTGCTTACATGAATGGCATATCCTCACATTTAAAAAGTCAGTTCTTTCAAATGACTTTTTCTCCATATACAACTACAATCTGTCTACTCCACACAGTGTCAGTAGTAACATACATCGTATTTTAATTTGAGATGGATCTTTCAGGCTTTTTTCAAAACCTCCTAAAGAAATGGAATTCAAATTATACCTCAAGGTACTAATTTAGAATAGGCTTTTTTCAAAATCTCCTGGAGAAATGGAATTCAAATTATACCTCAAGGTACTAATTTAGAATAATCTACCCGCTTACAAATTCTAAGACTTGCATTAACCAAGTTTATTCCTACATATCAACCAAAAGAAGAGTATGTGTCATTAAGTCAGGCAATCTTTAAATGTGAGTAGTGGCCACCTCAAACTCTGATTTTAAAAAAACTTTAAAGGCCCACAACCAGATTACTGTGGATGTAATTTAAATTTTCTCCATATATTTATAAGAGTTTTGATGAACATTTTGATTATTTCTACTTAGAATTCAAATATGTAAATTTACTGTACACACACTCTCTCTCTCTCTTTTTTTTGAAATGGAGTCTCACTGTTTCACCCAGGCTGGAGTGCAATGGCATGATCTTGGCTCACTGCAACCTCTGACTCCCGGATTCAAGCAATTCTCCTGCCTCTGCCTCCCCAGTAGCTGACATTACAGGTGCCGGCTACCATGCCCAGCTAATTTTTGTATTTTAGTAGAGACAGGGTTTCACCATGTTGGTCAGGCTGGTCTTGAACTCCTGACCTCATGATCTTCCTGCCTCAGCCTCCCAAAGTGCTGGGATTACAGGCGAGAGCCACCACGCCTGGCCCGTATATACTGTCATAGTTATTAGACCAGGAATCAGCAAACTATGGCTGTTGGTCAAATGGAGCCTGCCACTGATTTTTGTAAATAAAGTTTTACTGGGACACAGCCATGTTTCTCCATTTATATATTGTCCATGGCTATTTTCATGCTGCAACAGCAGAAAAAGTAGTTATGACAAAGACCACAAAATCTAAAATATTTACAGCTGAGCTGGCCGTTTATAGAAAAAGGTTGCAAACCCCTGATATAGGCAATTATTAAAACATATGTAATACAATTACTTTAAATTGTTTTTAAATGAAACACAAATAACAGGTAGAATTAAAATTAGTTATAAGTAAATCATAACAAATTTACCACAAAAAGAAAAAAAAAATGTAAAGCAAGTCCCAAGAAGACACTTCATCTGGCTTTGATTCAGATGAATAATTTGATCTTTACATATAGAATATATATACATATATATATAAATGCTATAAAACTAACATTCAAGAATATACAGATACATGCTATGGAAATGTTCATTTAAAAATGGTTAATTTTTCATGTGAATTTCACCTCAATAATTTTTCTTTTTTGAGACAGAGTCTCACTCTGTCGCCCAGGCTGGAGTGCAATGGTGCACTCTTGGCTCACCGCAACCTCCGCCTCCTGGGTTCAAGCGATTCTCCTGCCTCAGCCTCCCGCGCAACTGGGATTACAAGCGCATGGCACCATGCCCAGCTAATATTTTTTTGTATTTGTAGTAGAGATGGGGTTTCACCATGTTGGTCAGGCTGGTCTTGAACTCCTGACCTCGTGATCCACCCGCCTCAGCCTCCCAAAGTGCTGGGATTACAGACATGAGCCACCGCGCCCGGCCAATAAATTTGTTTTAAATAAGAATATATGTAGTACTTTACAGGTTCTACCTTTAAGTGGGCCACATCATAGTATAGCGGTTAAATATTTAAGTTACGTCTTACCTAATAATGTGGTTTCTCCAAAATCTCTTAGATCATCTCAGACCCTTGTGTATATTTCTTCTTTGCCAGTAGATGGAGACAACACCACTGAAAGTTTAAAAGACATCATTCCCTGTTTAAAGGGAGCTTGCTGGTCTGAAAACTGGGGGAACCCTAACCCAAAGATCTCTTCATTTATTTTTTTAAAAGACAGAATGGCTATGCCAAAACCAGAAATAGAAGGTAATGTACCCAATATTAACTATAGATAGGCTCAAAAATTTACTGAAGAGTAACTAAACTCTGTCTGTGATGTGGTAACTATATCATATTAAAATACAATCTCTATAGCTTGTAAAGTTCAAACTACCTGCTCTGTGCTCCCATTAATGCTAGGTCATTTATTTTTCAGTTTCAGAAAGTGTAACTCAGAATATGTAAGAAAAAGAGTTCTCTGAATTCCACAGATGCAGTACATATATGTACTTTTTGAATTAGACATATATGCTGCCAGAAGCTTTTATTCAAAATAAGACTATTCAGATCCACATGAAATAATAAGAACTTTAAAAAGAGAGTTAAAACAGAAATGGTAGAAGTAGTAGAAAAAAAATTCAATTTTATGATCATACTGAAGAGAAATACTCATGAAAGAGATGAATCAAATTTACTTAAGTTTCTTATTTTACTACTAAAAATTACATAACCAGATGAAAAACCATCTGTAACAAATTTCAACTTCACACCTAGAAGTTTAAGAAGACACCTCAAAATCATTTACCTATGTCTTTCAATTAATAGCTTTCCTTTCCAAATTCAAAGACATTTTTTTTTCAAATGCAATAATGAAAAAAAAAAACCCAAGAAGCAAAAAAAAAAGAAAAACCCCAATGTTATCAAGCTAAAAAGAGAAAACGAAGATAGGACTATACTATTTAGATCTGCTACAAAGACTTCTGTCCTTAAAGTCCACTAAACAAGAACCACCAATTGGATAGAAAATGTCTCAAGAAAAATATTTGTCTTAAACCAAATAACAAGCTTTGAAAGGGAACAGAAAAGTCTTTAATTTTCAATTTTATGTATATTTTGCTTATCTCCTGAGTATCAGGACCAAAATCTGCTTACATAAAAGGTCAATTCAGTATTCAAGTATTTATTGCCATAGCTGCAATACCTACCCGACATTAAAACTAGACAACTTATTTTAGAAATCCTTTTACAACTCATTACTAGATAAAGTAGGTTAAACTAGCCATGAGCCACAAACTTCTTTTTAACTCTTAAATTTCATGATTTCTGTGAGACAACAACTATTATCTGCCAAGAAAACTATAACCACATTCTAACTGCCTATTAAAAGCACATAAACAACCAAACACCTTTTCATCATCCACATGGCAAATGCTGTGACTTCAAAGTTAAGCTTTAGGCTGGCTCCCTCTTGACAGAAAACAAACTTTTTGATCCCCAATCTTTGAACAACTATTATATAATGAAAATAATGCTAACTAAATAACAACCTCCAAAACAGAAAGATACTTTGCAATTTTCAAAGTGAACTCACTTATATTATTAATCTTATAATAATGGGAAAATCTTAAACATAAAGTAAAAACAATGGCCAGCACATACAATCCACAGTGAAGTGTTAATAATATTTGTATTTTGCACTATTACCTGTCCATCAGCACAGATGAGAGAGAAATGCTTAAACTCCAACACCTTAAGTAAAGCAGTAACTAGGAAAGTGTCCTGGAATTCTGAGATTACTAATAAAAGAGATGTACTAAAGTGTAATTTTCACAGACCACATTATTATTCTACAGGAAATAAAATGACCAACAAGGAATGAGTTTTCTTTGTATTAACTTGATTTTTGGAAAACAAAAACACCAGGAGTTAACCTGGCAAGTTCCTCTTGGGGATCTATGGTATCAGTGCTCCTGCCTCCACCTGCTGGCAAACAGATTACGAAACTAGCAGAGATCATAAGGGTAGGAAAGTTAGCATTTTTGGAGTAACAAATTAATGTTGTTTTATGCAATACCTAGCATGATGCTAATTTTGTTAATAAATTATTAAAATGTTGATGAAATCCATTATACTTCTACAGAAAAACACATTTAATGTCACATACACACAAAGAGATTTCTTTCTTCAGAATGTTACCTATCAGGCCAAAAATCATTTAAAAAAAATGTTAATTACCTGATAAATGACATCTTGGAAAAGGACTGGAAAAGTAAGTGCTGCATCTTCTAGCTCATTTAGACTACAGTGCACTAGTGTTTCATCCTTAAAATAAAAAACACATATTGACTCAAACAAGATAGTAAAAGAAACTTCAAAGGATAATTTCATGTATTCGTAATCACCAAAAACACTAAAGCACCCACTCATATGTGGAATTTTACATTTATAATATATTACTCTATGTGGCACAGCAATGTGAAACAGGAGTTTTTAAAGTCACCGGTTCTCAAGTGTAGCTCCTGGACTAGCAAGCAGCATCAACATCATTTGAGAACTAGTTAGAAATCCAAATATTAACTTCACTTCTGACAATCAGTAACTCAGGAGAGGGGATGGGGCTCAGCAATCCCTGTGTGGCTTTTTGTTTTTGGTTTTTTTTGAGACGGAGTTTCCCTCTGTTGCAGTGGCACGATCTCAGCTTACTGCAACCTCCGCCTCCCAGGTTCAAGCAATTCTCCTGCCTCAGCCTCCCAAGTAGCTGGGATTACAGGTGCCTACAACCATGCCTCGGTAATTTTTTTTTTTTTTGAGACGGAGTTTCGCTCTTGTTACCCAGGCTGGCGTGCAATGGCGCAATCTCAGCTCACCGCAACCTCCACCTCCTGGGTTCAGGCAATTCTCCTGCCTCAGCCTCCTGAGTAGCTGGGATTACAGGCACGCGCCACCATGCTCAGCTAATTTTTTGTATTTTTAGTAGAGATGGGGTTTCACCATGTTGACCAGGATGGTCTCGATCTCTTGACCTTGTGATCCACCCGCCTCGGCCTCCCAAAGTGCTGGGATTACAGGCTTGAGCCACCACGCCCGGCCCTCGGTAATTTTTATATTTTTTGTTAAAGACAGGGTTTCACCATATTGGTCAGGCTGGTCTCGAACTCCTGACATCAAGTGCTCCACACACCTTGGCTTCCCAAAGTGCTAGGATTACAGGAGTGAGCCACCATGCCTGGCAGCAATCTGTTTTGTTTTGTTTTGTTTTTTGAGACAGAGTCTCGCACTGTTGCCCAGGCTAGACTGCAGTGTCGAGATCTCAGCTCACTGCAATCTCTGCCTCCTGGATTCAAGGGATCCTCCTGCCTCAGGATCCTCAGTAGCTGGGACTACTAGAGGTGTGCCACCACGCCTCGCTAATTTTTTTGTATTTTTAGTAGAGACAGGGTTTTCATCGTGTTAGCCAGAATAGACTCAATCTCCTGACCTCATGATTTGCTGGCCTCATGATCCATTACTGGCGTGAGCCATCATGCCCGGCCTAGCAATCTCTGTTTTTAGAAGCACTTCAGATGACTCTGACACATAATCGAGTTTGAGAAACATGGCTCTGAGTTCTGTAGTTGCCAACTTTTAGTTAAACCAACAGGCATGCTACTTTTTTATAATTAGTAAGTTTAAGTGTAGAACCTAATTATCTAAAAAATATATTCTGTTCATATAACTCCTCATCCTCCAACTTTTTATAAAGCATCTTACTTTAAGTAGGTACTTTAGTATCTCACAAATTATGTTTCATACAGTTTTACTAAATAGCAAACAATGAAAACTTCTCATCTTTAATTACCACATCTTGTTTTCTAATTAAAAGAATAAGAAAGTAAGGTGAGGTCGGGTGTGGTGGTTCACACCTGTAATCCAAGCACTTTGGAGGCCAAGGCAGGTGGATCACCTGAGGTTGGGAGTTCAAGACTAGCCTGACCAACATGGTGAAAATCTGTCTTAAAAAAAAAAAAAAAAAAAGAAAGAAAGTAAGGTGAGTTCAAATAGGGCAGGCACAAATATTTATGTCCATTTCTCAAACCCTGAATGTTTAAAAAAAGAAAAGGCTTTCATTAGTATCAAGTGACAGAATTAAAAATAGTAATAAAAGTGGCTAATAACAATCCCTGAAATTTTCAGTAAGTTTAAAATCAGTTAAAATAAAATACAAATGTTCATCCTTTGTAATTCCACAACTTATTAGCTGGAGTGTTTCTTTTAACCTAAAGTTAAACTCTGGGAAGGCAAAGAGCAAAAAATACTCTAGATATGCCTCATTTTAATAGCATATTAGACTAAGCATTTCATGGTATTCTCTTAGCATCTTAAGTATTTTCTTTACTATAACTGAATCATAATCCTAGTACTTCTTCATCTATGGCCTATTAAATTTTGATTATTCTTCATCTACTTCTGTAAAATTATTTATGCTTAGCCAATTCTTATCTTTCCTTCTCTGTTACCCGAATACTAGATTCAAAATAATAAGGTCAAACTTCACCACATCAACTCCTAAATTCAAAATCACCTTTTTCTCCCCTCCCCTCCCTCCTCCCTCCCTCCCTCCCTCCCTCCCTCTCTCTCTCTCTTTCTTTCCTTTTTTTTGAGACAGAGTCTCACTCTGTTGCCCAGGCTGGAATGCAGTGGCACAATCGCAGCTCACTGCAACCTCTGCCTCCGGGGTTAAAGCAGTTCTCCTGCCTCAGCCTCCTAAGTAGCTGGGTCTACAGGCATACGCCACCACACTCAGCTAATTTTTGTATTTTTAGTAGAGATGGAGTTTTACCATGTTGCCAGGATGGTATCGATCTCCTGAAAGACCTTGTGATCCACCTGCCTCAGTCTCCCAAAGTGTTGGGATTACAGGCGTGAGCTACCATGCCTGGTCAAAATTATCTTTTTCATTGTCTCCACTGACCTGCACATCAAATCTGTGCTATTTATAACTGTTTCAAAATTTTATTTTTATTTATACTCAAATAAGTACCTTAGGACTTGTGGATACTTCTCTTACATCTCTTTGGCTAGGCAAAAACTAAGTTGTTGAACTCTCAAAACACAATTATACATGCAAATTTAAAATTTAAAATAATAGACTTCTTCCTCAAGGTATCTTTTTTTTTTTTTTTTGAGGCAGAGTCTCACTCTGTGAACAACCTGAACAAGGCCGAAGTACTGTGGCACAATCTAGGCTCACTGCAATTTGCACCTCCTGGTTTCAAGCGATTCTCCTCATTCAGCTTCCCAAGTAGCTAAGATTACAGGCATGCACCACCACGCCTGGCTAATATTTATATTTTCAGTAAAGATAGGGTTTCACTCTACTGATCAGGCTGGTCTCCAACTCCTGTACTCAAGTATTTGCCCGCCTTGGCCTCCCAAAGTGCTGGGATTACAGGTGTGAGCCACTATGCCCACATAGGTTAAGAATATTAATCTAGGTAAAGAAAATTTACCTACATAAATTTTCTTTCCTTCTTTTTTTTTTTGAGACAGAGTCTCACTCTTTCACCCAGGCTGGAGTGCAATGGCGCGATCTCGGCTCACTGCAACCTCGGTCTCCCAGGTTCAAGTGATTCTCCTGCCTCAGCCTCCTGAGTGGTTGGGATTACAGGCACGTGTCACCACGCCCAGCTAATTTTTGTATTTTTAGTAGAATTGGGATTTCACCATCTTGGCCAGGCTGGTCTCGAACTCCTGACCTTGTGATCCATCTACCTCGGCCTCCCAAAGTGCTGGGATTACAGATGTGAGCCACCGTGCCCAGCTCTTTCCTTCTTTTAAAACTGAAATGATATCTGGCTTTGCTGCTCAGGCTGCAGTACGGTGACAAAATCGTAGCTTACTGCCACTTCAAATTCCTGGCCTCAAGGGATCCTCCTGTCTCAGTCTCCCAAGTAGCTGGGACCACAGGGTTGCACCACCAGGCCCATTCATTTTTTGTAGAGCCGTGGGTCTCACTATGTTGTCTGGGATGGTCTTGAATTCCTGGGCCGAATGGAGGCTCAAAGTGCTGAAATTACAGGCATGAGACACTGTGCCTGGCTAAGATAAATTTTCTATGAGAACTAAATCACATCTCCAATTATAGGGTACCAGAAACAAATGCTTAATAATATTTTCCAATATGACATGAGATTCATTTTTTTACCAATATCAAAAATTAGTTCCTTCCCCAATCCCACTGCTTTACTAGCCTTAAAAAAAAGTAAACAAATTTTAAAAATGCAAAATCAGTAATTAATTAGAGGCAGAGGCCGGGCGCGGTGGCTCAAGCCTGTAATCCCAGCACTTTGGGAGGCCGAGGCGGGCGGATCACTAGGCCAAGAGATCGAGACCATCCTGGTCAACATGGTAAAACCCCGTCTCTACTAAAAATACAAAAAATTAGCTGGGTGTGGTGGCGCGTGCCTGTAATCCCAGCTACTCAGGAGGTTGAGGTGGAAGAATTGCCTGAACCCAGGAGGTGGAGGTTGCGGTGAGCCGAGATCATGCCATTGCAATCCAGCCTGGGTAACAAGAACGAAACTCCGTCTCAAAAAAAAGAAAGAAATTAGAGGCAGATGGGAAATGTGACTATATATTAAATTTGGTTAGCAAATAGGAGATAATTGTTTTAAAAACTCTTCTGGTACTCTAAAATATCATTTTTTTTCAAGAAAGAATCTTGCTCTGTCACCATGGCTGGGGTGCAGTGGCATGATCTCAGCTTACTGCAACATCTGCCTTCTGGGTTCTAGGATTCTCATGCCTCAGCTTCCCGAGTAACTACAATTACAGGTGCATATCACCAAGCCCAGCTAGTTTTTGAATTTTTAGTAGAAAATAAGTTTCGCCATGTTGGTAAGGCTAGTCTTAAACTCCAGGCCTCAAATGATCCACCTACCTTGATCTCCCCAAATTCTCAGATTACAGGCATGAGCTACCACCCTGAGCCCCTAAAATACAAATTTTTAAATTATATCAGAGATCAGATTAAAAATTTTGTTAGTATTAAGAAACTGTGCTTTTAAGACTAAAGTTTATTGGTATAATATATATATATAAATAAGGGTTATGGTCTTGCATATGGTTAATTCGGTTGACCCAAACTATATTTGGTCCTTCAGGAAAACATGATCCTAACAAAAAAGGAGAAAGCTAATATATACATGATTTTAAAAAAGAATTTCACCCGTTTATTCTCTCTACCTTTAGAGACTTACCAAGTCTAAAACTAGGGAGAATTCCGGTGTGCTTCTTGTTTTCAACGGAAGAGCAGGTTTCCTATTTAGTTGTTCTTCTGTCAGTGGCGGGACATGTTTGATGAAATAATAGCTATAAATCAGATTTTTAAAAAATTTCAACATTTTACTTTTTATAAATACAAAACATTACTAAGCTCAGCTCATTTAAAAGTCTATAAAGCAGTTAACCCAGAAAACCAAACATATAAAATATGTTAATAAAAGTAAAAATATATAAATTAGTATCTCTATAAATCAGTCTCACTCTATCACAGCTTTCTGTAACCTCTGCCTCTTGGGTCCAAGTGATCCTCCCCAATAGCCGGGACTAAAGGTGTATGTCCCAGCCAATTTTTGTATTTTTTATAGAGACAGGTTTTGCCATGTTGCCCAGGCTGGTCTTGAACTCCAGGGCTCAAACAATCTGCCTGCCTGGGTCTCTCAAAGTGCTGGGATGAGCCACTGTACCCAGCCCCAGTAAAAGCTGTAGTACCTACACAGGTTATATACCCAGTAAAAGTTCTAATACCTACAGGTTATATATCTTGGCAATATACTATTTAGCCACCAATCCACATATATAACGAACTTTCATCATGCTCCAAAACGAAAGAGGGGAGAGGGGGGTGGGGAGGGAGGGAGGGGGAGGGAAACAAACAAACAAACAAACAACTAACTCACGGGTCAAATACTTCCCAGTCTTCTTCATAGGTGGCCTCTGCATGGGCTGATGAATAACCACTATCTGGAGTTACTGGCGCTGTTTAATACAGTGAAAGACAAAATGTTGCTTTTACTTAATGCTTCATGAAATACACATTTTTACTGCTCCTATGTAAGATCTTCCTGAAGCCCTGTAATACACATTTTTACTGCTTCTATATTAAGATCTTCTGAAACCCTATGTATTTTAGATTAAAGACAAACAATTTGTAAACAACACATAAAAGCAAATTTGTTAACATATAGATCTAACTTTAGATCTAAAGGGAAAAATGACCACTACAGACAAAATGGCAAATCAGATCATAGCTAGAATTAAGATGTTTATCAGCTAAGAGAAAATGTACTACTTGGCCAGGCGCAGTGGCTAACGCCTGTAATCCAAGCATTTTGGAGGCCAAGGCGGGCGGATCACCTAAGGTCAGGAGTTGAAGTCCAGCCTGACCAACATGGTGAAACCCCATCTTTATAAAAAAAGAAAAAAATAAAAATAAATACATAAAAGAGAATATGTACTAGTTATTAATAGAAAAACATACTCTAAAAATGGAATCTCTTAATTGTATGACGTTTACATGTAATCACCAAAAAAATTTTCATGGTTCTCTTATAGGCATAACAGTTCAAAAAGTGCCTTGTATACATAGGCAGTGTATCCTGACATTAGACCCAAAATTTTTTTTTTTTTTTTTTGAGATGGGAGTCTCGTTCTGTTGCCCAGGCTGGAGTGCAACTGCACAACTCAACTCATTGCAACCTCTGCTTCCCAGGTTCAAATGATTCTCCTGCCTCAGCCTTCTGAGTAGCTGGGATCACAGGTGCGCACCATCACGCCTGGCTAAGTTTCGTATTTTTAGTAGAAATGAGGTTTCACCATGTTGGTCAGGCTGGTCTTGAACTCCTGACCTTGTGATCTGCCTGCCTCAGCCTCTCAAAGTGCTGGGATTAAATGTGTGAGCCACCGCGACTGGCCCAAATGTAGTTTTTAAACCTGAAACCCACAAACAGTCTTTAAAAGGTTCATGAACCGTTTGAAAACTTATTTTTAAAAAATTGTATGTACATGTTTCTAGGAATCTCAAGACTACGATCTCAAAAAGTTAAGACACGGGGCGAGGCACATTGGCTCACGCTTGCAATCCCAGGACTTTTGGAGACCGAAGTGGGCGGATTACCTTATGTCAGGAGTTCGAGAGCAGCCTGACCAACATGGAGAAACTCCGTCTCTACTAAAAATACAAAATTTGCCGGGCGTGGTGGCGCATGCCTGTAATCCCAGCTACTCAGGAGGTTAACGCAGAAGAATTGCTTGAACCTGGAAAGCAGAGGTTGCAATGAACCAAGATCACACCATTGCACTCCAGCCTGGGCAACAAGAGCAAAACTCCATCTCAAAAAATGTATATAAAAATAAAATAAATTAAGAAATGCTACTCTATGCAGAAACTGTTCTTTATTTTAGTTTTTTTGAGATGGAGTCTTCCTCTGTCGCGTAGGCTGGAGTGCAGCGGCACGATCTCAGCTCACTGCAACCTCCACCTCTGGGGTTCAAGTGATTCTCCTGACTCAGCCTCCCAAGTAGCTGGGATTACGGGTGCCTGCCACCACCCCCGGCTAATTTTTTTGTATTTTTAGTAGAGAAGGGGTTTCAGCATGTTGTCCAGGCTGGTCCTGAACTCCTGACCTCAGGTGATCCACTCACCTCGGCCTCCCACAGTGCAGGGTAACAGGCTTAAGCTACCTCGCCCAACCAGAAATTGTTCTTTTAGTCAGTCTGTCTTTTGTTTTTGAGACAAGGTCCTGTTCTGTTACCCAGGCTGGAGTGCCGTGGAGCAAACACTGTGGTCTTGACCTAGGTTCAGGCAATCCTCCTGCCTCAGCTTCCCAAGTAGGTGGGACTACAGGTGTACCACCACACCTGGATAATTTAAAAAACTTTTTTTGTAGAGACAAAAAAGGGTCTCATTATGCTGCCCAGGCTGGTCTCAAACTCCTGAGCTCAAGATATCCTCCCTTCTCAGCCTCCTTAAGTGCTGGTGAGCCATCGTGCCTGATCAAAATCACTGCTTTATAAGACATACTATTTTACTTCTAATTTATCAACAACTTAAAAATGATCCAGAAGTAATTCTATATTGCATGCCATAGTTCATTCCCAGTTTGAGCTAAGATCATATCATTTAATAGAGCTTTAGAAATTATACTGGAAATTTTCCAAGACAATAATTACAACTTAAATGTAAAGAGAAGACAAAGGTAACTTATAAGCCAAGCAGGTAATGTCTCAGATACAAAAATTTAAAGTGGAACCCAATAAAAATTTCTGTGATGTTTCTATAGAAATGAAATGGATAGTCTTTCAAGACAAAATAGTCTTTTGTCCAAAATAGACTTTTGAGATAGAGTCAACCTGGTATGTATGTTCAATGGATGACATCAGATATAAAACAGAATTTTTGTGCATCTCTGGCAATATTATGCTTCTAATAATTAGCACAAGAAAATGTATCTTCCAACAACTTACTGTTTCAGGTTCCTATTAACCTCAGATGAATTAACAAAATTTATTTTTATTTATTTACTTTATTATTTTTCAAGACAAGTCTCACTTTGTCACCCAGGTTGGAGTGCAGTGGCATGAACATAGCTCACTGCAGCCTTGACCTCCCAGGTCAAGCAATCCTCCTACCTCAGTCTTTCAGGTAGCTGGGACTATAGGTTTTTGAGCCATGATGGGCAGCTAATTTTTTATGTATTTTTTTTTTGTAGAGACAGGGTTTCACCATATTGCCCAGGCTAGTCTCAAACTCCTGAGTTCAAGTGATCTGCCCACCTCGACCTCCCAAAGTGCTGGGATTATAGGCATGAGCCATGGTGCCCAGCCAATAATATTTGTTAAATGCTTATATGTTAAGTATTTTGCATATTTTATGTCATTTAGCCTGCAAAACCTTGTATTATAAAAGCCATGTTAAAGCTGAGAAAACTAAATCTGAAACTGTCTCAAGGGCTTAAATAAGTCATCCAAAGTAACAAAGCCACCAGCTTCCTACCTTCTTTTTCTCTTTGGCTATGTTCTCAAGGAAAAGAATACTTTTGTCACTCATACTCGTCTTTTAAGATCAGTATAAATGTTACCCCATCTAGGTTCTCATGATCATCCTAATGGAGTAACTGTAGTATGTCACACCATGTCATTTAGCTCACTTCTTTGTAGCAGCACTCACCATACTGTATGGTGATGTTTCTGTATACTTGGCTCTTCAGTTAGATAACAAACTTCTCAGGGGTCAAAGAAAAATAGGTGCTCATAAACACTGGGGGAATAAATGAACGACTGTGACAACTACAGTAAATTTTAATTTTCCCTTCTAGAAACCCCTAAGGTTATAGAAATCCTTTCTCCAACCTCACAGTTGTCAGAAAAAATAAATACAAAGGCTTAAATACCAGCATGAAAATATAGAACAAACATCAAACAGGAAGCCAAAACCCTGAACTTTAGTCTATACTTTACTTCATTAGTCTTATACCCAATGGGCAAAGTAATAAGCATAAAATGATGGGTCAAAGGTGGGTTAATTGAAAGTATCACCCACAAAATGAACGTAATTGATTTGCTTGTTAGATTCCGTATTAATATAAATTTAACATTACAGATACGAATCTTTTACTTGATGGCTTTAAAATAAACCTTTCCTATTTTGCTGCTTGTCCCTTCATATTGATATTACTGGACTGCATTATATAGAAGCTTCATAATTGTACCATATTTTCTTTAAATGTTTTCTGCTGTGTCACTGACTTTTTTAAAAGCTTTCTTTTTATAGCTCAGAGAAGTACAGATGCACCTAGACTTATGATGGGGCTATATCCCAATAAACTGATCATAAGTCACAAATATCTTAAGTCAAAATGCATTTAACACCCTAATAAACCCACTGTAAGGTAAAAAATTCTGAAGATGAACCACTGTAACTCAGGAACAATCTGTATATTATTCTACTTCCTTAAACCAAACTATGTTTCTTTTTTTCTTTCTCAATACTAGATCTTGCTCTGCTGCCTAGGCTGGACTGCAGTGACCCAATCATAGCTCATGGTAGTCTGGAACTCCTGGGCTCAAGCAAACCTCCTCCTTTAGCCTCTTGAGTAACTAAGACAACAGGCACACACCACCATCCCTGTTAATTTTTTAAAAAACCATTTTTTTGGCCAGGAGAGGTGGTTCACGCCTACAATCCCAGCACTATGGGAGGCTGAGGTGGATGGATCATTTGAGGTCAGGAGTTCGAGACTAGCCTGATCAACATGATGAAACCCCGTATCTACCAAAAGTTAAAAAAAAAAAATTAGCTGGACGTGGTAGTATACGCCCATAATTCCATCTACTCAGGAGGATGAGGCAGGAGAATTACGTGAACCCAGGAGGCAGAGGATGCAGTGAGTCAAGATCATGCCATTGCACGATCCAGTCTTTCATATTTTTCTTTTTCTTTTTTTTTTTGAGACGGAGTTTTGCTCTTGTTACCCAGGCTGGAGTGCAATGGCGCGATCTCGGCTCACCGCAACCTCTGCCTCCTGGGTTCAAGCAATTCTCCTGCCTCAGCCTCCTGAGTAGCTGGGACTACAGGCATGCGCCACCATGCCCAGCTAATTTTTGTATTTTTAGTAGAGACGGGGTTTCACCATGTTGACCAGGATGGTCTCGATCTCTCGACCTCGTGATCCACCCGCCTCGGCCTCCCAAAGTGCTGGGATTACAGGCTTGAGCCACCGCGCCCGGCTTCATATTTTTCTTAAATAAACATGCATGTCCAGCCTGAGGGACAGAGCTAGACTCTACCCCACATAGGGTCTGGCTCTTTTGCCCAGGATGGTCTCAAACTCTTGACCTCAAGCAATCCTCCTGTCTTGGTCTCCTAAAGTGCTGGGATTACAGGCCTGAGCCACCATGCCTAGCCTCAAACTAGGTTTCTTAACTAACATATATTTATTGGGCTCTCTCAAATACCTGGTACCAAAATAAACAAACAAAAAATTTAAGATGAAATCTCCATGCCCTAATAAGATGGCCTTCTTCAGTTTTATTTCTGCTTTTAAGGATGGAACACAATTTCATCTTTTACCTTATCTATCTACCACAATATTCAGAGGTAATAAATTCCTGATCCATGTGTTTCCACATTTCAACAACTGGCTCAGAAACCCAGTAATTACGCTTGGCAGATCCAAGTCAGGCTGCAAAGTTAGATATATGAGGAGATCTAGGAACAGAAGCACCTATGGGAGGAATCTCATAGGTGTAATGAAACAAATCTGAATGTATGAGACTGCTTCTAGGTAGAGACCTCAGACATAAGGGTCCAAGACCTGTGCAATAATAAGAAGGATGTTCATGAACATGAGCATGTATTTTGCTGTGTCAAATTTCTCAAAGCAATAAGGTTGGTGGAAATAATTAAACTGTGAAATGACTAATACTTGGTCAAAACCTTTAAAAAACATTCAATTTCAAAATGACTTTGGATTTTTGGGACTAAGTTTTGTTCCCAATTTTAATTTTTTTTTTAACTTCCAGGAAGAAAAACCTATGCATATAATCTATTTAAGAAAAATATGAAATACTGTATTTTTATCAACTACTCATGAAGATGTACAAGAAATTTTCTTCACCTGTAAGGGGTGGGATATCACGATTAACTGTTTCTTCTGCTTCTTCTAAACCATTGTTTATTGATGCTCTCACTTGAACTGCTTGATTTGAGTAAGCTGCTCCATTAGTTGATGTAGTAGTACTGGTAGTGATCTCATCCACCTGTTCCATATCAAGCTGTTTTACTATTTCTTCAGCTTCCACAGCCTGTCCTGGAGAATCTGATCCTGATGTTCCTAAAATCATAATTCAGTGTACTATTATCATTTAAAAATACAACTATTTAGAAAAACTAAATACAACATTGCCGTACAATAGATTTATTTAGACTGGTAATTCCTACAGGAGCAAAGCCGAGAATATTTTTTTTTAGAGAATCTTTGCTAGCCATTTCAAACAATGAGGAATGAAGGCTTACGGGATAGAGTAACATTTGTGAGCAAAGTTTCTGCATCCTAGACATGTGTGCAATTGTAATTTTTCAACCAGAGGTATCAAAAAATTAGCTAACTGTTCTAATCACGAGAAACTTTTAATTAAAAGACAGAAGAATAATTTCTCAGCAAAATTCTCTCAGTAATAAAGACTGGGTCAGGTGTGGTGACTCATGCCTGGAATCCCAGCACTTTGGGAGGCTCAGGCAAGCTGATTGCTTGAGCTCAGGAGATTGAGACCAGCCTAGGCAACATGAGGGAGAGAGGGAGGGGGGAGAGGGGGGGAGAAGGGGAGGGGGAGAGGGGGAAGGGGAGGGGGAGAGGGGGAGGGGGAGAGAGAAAGGGAGGGGAAGAGAAGGGGAGGGGGGAGGGGGAAGGGGAGGGGGGAGGGGGAGGGGGAGGGGGAGGGGGGAGGGGGAGAGGAGGAGGGAGGGGGATGGAGGGAGAGGAGGAGGGAGGGGGAGGGGGGAGAGAAGGGGAGGGGGAGAGGGAGGGGGGAGGGGGAGGGAGAGAGGGAGAGGAAGAGGGGAGGGGGAGGGGGGAAGAGAGAGAGAGAGAGAGATCATCTCTTACAATTATCAAACTTCAACTCCTTCTTCTCCAAACATCTATTTCTGTACATATCTTCAGACTCTTCAGCATGAAAATATTACTACTAAATACTGTAATTTTTTGAGATGGAGTTTCACACTGTCTCCTGGACTAGAATGCAATGGTGTGATCTCAGCTCACTGCAACCCCTGACTCTCTGGTTCAAGCGATTCTCCTGTCTCAGCCTCCTGACTAGCTGGGATTACAGGCATGCGCCACCACACCAAGCTAATTTTTGTATTTTTATTTTTATTTTTATTTATTTATTTTTTTTTTGCGACGGAGTTTCGCTCTTGTTACCCAGGCTGGAGTGCAATGGCGCGATCTCGGCTCACCGCAACCTCCGCCTCCCGGGTTCAGGCAATTCTCCTGCCTCAGCCTCTTGAGTAGCTGGGATTATAGGCACGCGCCACCATGCCCAGCTAATTTTTTTTATTTTTAGTAGAGACGGGGTTTCACCATGTTGACCGGGATGGTCTCGATCTCTCGACCTCGTGATCCACCCACCTCAGCCTCCCAAAGTGCTGGGATTACAGGCTTGAGCCACCGCACCCGGCTTAATTTTTGTATTTTTAGTAGAGACAAGGTTTTCACCATGTTGGCTGGGATGGTCTCATTTTCTGACCTCATGATCCACCCACCTCGGCCTCTCGGCTAGTATTACAAGTGTGAGCCACCATGCCTGGCCCTGAATATTTTTATTTGAATATTTCATAGCATCTCAAACTCATCATGGCCCAAATTACACTCAGCTACCTATCTCCCAGGGACTTTATTTTCCTTGAATCTTCCACTCTTCTCTCATCTTCTCTATTCTCTTTCACCTCCAATCTACACCAAAAATGTGTCTATTTTCTGTCCTCTGATCCTTCCTGTCTTCTCTAATACAATTAAGGTCTCATCAAGTCTCACATGAACTACTACAAGTCTACTAATTGTTCCACCTGCCTACAGCCTCTTCAGAATCTACCCTATACACTATTGCCCAAGTGATCTTTATAAAACATAAATCAGATCATATTATTCACCAACTTAAAACCTTTCAGGCTGCTCTCCCTATGGAGTAGCCATTCTTTATTGCTTTACTTTCTTAAGAAACTTGCTTTCACTTTGGAAAAAAAAAACAAAACACCTTTCAATTATCACCTACTTGAATAAAGTTTATCATCTTACTAGGTTAGCTCTATAGTATGACTTCTTCATAGCTCTCCTACCTTATCGCTTCTCAAATCCACAGTTCCATCAATACATTCTCAAATACACTAGACTGTTTTCTGCTGCAAGGCCTCTACTCATGCTGCTCCTACCTGGAATGCCTTTTACCACCTTTCCAGATTCAGCTTTTCTTTGAAGCCTTTTGTGAGCCTCCCACCGCCCCCACTAGAGGACAGGGCCATTCCATTCTTCTTCTTTTATTTTTTTAAGAGACAGAGTCCCACTTGGCTGTCCAAGCTTGAGTGCAATGGTGCAATCATAGCTCACTGCAGCTTCAAACTCCTGGGTTCAAACTGCCAGGTTCAAGCATTCCTCCCACTTCAGCCTTTGAAGTAGCTAGGACTACAGTGCACTTGAGTAATTTTTACTTTTTTTGTAGACACAGGGCCTTACTATGTTGCCCAGGCTAGTCTTAAACTCCCGCCCTTGAGCAATTCTCCTGTCTCAGCATCCTGAAGCGTTTTTAATCCGGCATCAGCCACCACACCCAGCTCACAAGGAGCTGTATATTTTTAATGAGGTGGAAAACAAACGAGATGCTGACAAAATCAGCTAATAAAGTAAAAAAGTATGTATTTTAGGCCGGGCGCGGTGGCTCAAGCCTGTAATCCCAGCACTTTGGGAGGCCGAGGCGGGTGGATCACAAGGTCAAGGGATCGAGACCAGCCTGGTCAACATGGTGAAACCCCGTCTCTACTAAAAATACAAAAAAAATTAGCTGGGCATGGTGGTGCGTGCCTGTAATCCCAGCTACTCAGGAAGCTGAGACAGGAGAATTGCCTGAACCCAGGAGGTGGAGGTTGCGGTGAGCCGAGATCGCGCCATTGCACTCCAGCCTGCGTAACAAGAGCGAAACTCCGTCTCAAAAAAAAAAAAAAAAAAAAAAAAAGTATGTATTTTTAAAAACTATGTATTTTTTTGCTGGGCGCAGTGGCTCACACCTGTAATCCCAGCACTTTGGGAGGCTGAGGTGGGCAGATCACTTGAAGGTCAAGATTTTGAGATCAGCCTGGTTAACATGGTGAAACCCTGTCTCTACCAAAAATACAGAAAAAAATTGGCTGGGGGTGGTGGTGGGCACCTATAGTCCCACCCACTCGGAAGGTTGAGGGAGGAATATTGCTTGCACCAAGGAGGTGGAGGATGCAGTGAGCGTAGGTCATGCCACTGCACTCCAGCCAGAGCAACAAAGCGATACTTCATCTTAAAAAAAAAAAAAAAAAAAAAAAAAAAACTATGCATTTTTTAAAACCCAAATCACAGCTAATGGTTTATACTTACCATTTTTATTTGCTGGTGAAAAAAAGTTGAAGACAGGTGAAAATATGGTCCCCAACAAAGTAGTCCTTGGAGGACTGCCAGAGGAAGGATTATCTTCTAATTTTCCATTTTGTTTTACATGTTGATTTGTCATTTCATAACTACCAGCTTCTAAAAAAGAAAAAAGAAAAAAGTCATGATCTAGAAAATACTGATTTTCAGAAATGTTATAAATCATTTATAGAAGTAACTCTTTTTCCCACAAAATACTTCATGAAAGCTAATTAATGCTAATGTTCAGAAGAGCTTGTTAAAGAAAACCTGAGGTCAATTACTTCTAAGTCAAATGTTCTGTATGTGTTTCTAATGCTAATATTTAGTGAATTTTTTCAAAGCAGATTTACACCTGTAGACTGAAAGTCTTCAAATCAACACAGTATAACACAAAATGAATTATTTGTAAGCAAGCAAACTAGTTCCTACTATCTAAAACACAAGTTATTTTTTTTTTTTTTTAATTTTATATTCTGGGATGGTTCTACTTCCTAAAACCTTCCCTTGTTGGGCATGGTGGCTCTAATCCCAGCACTTTGGGAGGCTGAGGCAGGTGGATGAGGAGGTCAGGAGTTTGAGACCAGCCTGGCCAATATGGTGAAACCCCATCTCTAATAAAAATACAAAAATTAGCTGTGCATGGTGGCAGGCACCTGTAATCTCTACTACTTGGGAGGCCGAGGCAGAGAATTGCTTGAACCTGGGAGGTGGAGACTGCAGTGGGCCAAGATCGCACCACTAAACTCTGGCCTGGGTAACAGAGAGAGACTCCATCTCAAAACAAACAGACAAAAACAAACAAAAAACCCAAAAACACTTCCCTCACATCTGTTTCTATATAATGAATGACAGCTAAATGAGTAGAAGCAACATAAATCTACTGAAGCAAAGACTATATATACAGCAGTGTCAAAAATTACTTGTGGACACTGAGGCACCATCTTGGAGTGGCTAAGAAGAATAATGGTAAGTTTCCTATAAATAAACATGTTCCACAGATTTTTTTTTTTAATGCAAAAGTAAAATCAACTGTTCTAATTAATCATTCTTTAACTCTCCACAACTTGATGTCTACCATTTTATTTATTTCCTTCTTTGCTATGTTCTTTTAACTTGATTATTATTCTTTTTTTTTTTTGAGACGGAGTCTTGCTCTTGTTACCCAAGCGGAAGGGTAGTGCCGTGATGTCGGCTCACTGCAAACTCCATCTCCTGGGTTCAAGTGATTCTCCTGCCTCAGCCTCCCAAGTAGCTGGGACTACAGACGCGTGCCACCACGCCAGGCTAATTTTTTCGTATTTTAGTCAAGATGGGGTTTCACCATATTAGCCAGGATAGTCTTATCTCCTGACCTCATGCTCCACCCACCTTGGCCTCCCAAAGTACTGGGATTACAGGTGTAAGCCACCATGACCAGCCCCCACTTTTTTTTTTTTTTGGAGACGGAGTCTTGCTCTGTTGCCCAGGCTGGAATGCAGTGGCAAGATCTCAGCTCACTGCAACCTCTGCCTCCTGGGTTCAAGCAATTCTGCTATTTCAGTCACCTGAGTAGCTGGGATTATAGGTGCACACCAACTTGCCCAGCTAATTTTTGTATTTTTAGTAAAGACGGGGTTTCAACATGTTGGTCAGGCTAGTCTCCAACTCTCAAGGTGCTGGGATTGCAGGCATGAGCCACTGTGCCCAGCCTAACTTGTTTCTCTATTTTGTCCCCCCTTGTCTTGTCTCAGTCTTCTTTATCTCCTTTCTGTTTTGTTTTTTCTAACAATCAAGATATATTATTGCACTGGGCAGAGATAAGGGGAGAAATTACTGCTGTGTTTAAGACAGCACTGGTCAAAATAGTACTCCATAATCTAAAGCAGGGATTCCTAATCCTCTACCCTCTGGTACTAGTCCACAGCCTATTAGGAACTGGGCCATGCAGCATGAGGTGAGCAAGCATTAATGGCTGAGCTCGGCCTCTACTACCTTACCTGCAGATAAGCTGCTGCATTATATTCTTTTAGGAACATGAACCCTATTGTGAACTGCACATGCAAGGGATCTAGGTTGTGCGATACTTATGAGAATCTAACTAATGTCTGATGATCTGAGATGCAACAATGTCATCCAGAAACCATCCCCATCACTGACAGTGGAAAAACTGTGTCTTCCACAAAACTGGTCCCTGGTGCCAAAAGGTTGGGGACAGTTGCTCTGAAGTTATAGCTGTCTCTGCTTTTCCTTAATGTTTTTCCTCCTTCTTTTTGACTTCGAGGAGTTTCTCTGCTATACAATAAGGTATTGACAGATTTATCAACAGCTACACTATTGACATTTCAGTCTGATAATTCTTTGTTTTGAAGAGCTGCCCTGTGTATTGTAGGATGTTTAATAACATCTCTGACATGTACCTGCTAGACACTGGTAGTCACCCCTCCACATGTTGTGACAACCAAAAAGTCTTTAGATATTGACAAATGTCCCTGAGAGGAAAAGAACCACCCCTAATTAAGAATTACTGGACTAAGTGATGCAAGTCCCCTCTGAGCTCTTAAGTAGCATAATCTAGGAAAAAATTTGGTACTCAATTAAATTAAGTCACAATCATTATTGCTTTAAGAAATGAGTTTATCAGATGTCCAAAATGTTGATCCATACACATTTTTATGCTAACAAGCATAAAAGTATATAGTTACTCTATCTTTACTTATTTTAATTCAAGGTAAAATTTTTAAAGTAGCACATTTTTATTTCACTATGTCACTAATACCTAATACAAAGGTTACAAAATTGAGGCAAAAATTACTCAAAGTAGTTTTGTTTTGTTTTTGAGACAGAGTATTACTGTCACCCAGGCTGGAGTGCAGTGGCACAATCTCAGCTCACTGCAACCTCCGCCTCCTGGGTTCAAGCAGTTCTCAAGCTTCGGCCACCTGAGTATCTGAAATTACAGGCAAGTGCCACCACGCCTGGCTAATTATTTGTGTGTGATTTTAGTAGAGACGGGGTTTTGTCATGTTGGCCAGGCTGCTCTCAAAGTCCTGGCCTCAAATGATCCGCCGACTTTGGCCTCTCAAAATGTGAGGATTACAGGCATGAGCCAATGCACCCAGCCTCAAAGTAGATTTTTAAAAATACCTAAGAAATGTGTCAGATGAGATCTCTGCTTACACCTAAATAAAACAGTATCTAAATATTAACAAACCTCCATTTACTTGACTTTTCCGTCTTACTCGAGATATCTGTTTGTTAGGTTTTTCTCCTGCTCTTGGTGTTGATGTGATCAAATTGTTATCTATATCACGTTCAATCCTACTCCGTTTTGAAGGATTTTCTCTCTCTTCCTTAAGAGAAAAAAAAAACACACTAAGCACAGTCATTCTGCCTTATAGGTTACAATATTAAAATGAGAAAATATGGTATAATATACTTTCCTCTGTTTTTCATATACAGGAAAAACAAAATGCAATTACAGGTAATATCAAATAGTAGTAGAAAACACAGAAAAAAATTGACAGGGCTGTAAGAATATGAATGTAGTTACAATATACAAATATAATTACAGCATGCCCACAATTCAGATCCCTTCCCCAGGATCCACTATGTTTTCCATGCCATCAAAATACTGAATTACAAAATGTGCTCTAAAACTTCAGCAGCTTTCCCTCATTTTTATAACTGTCCCAAAGAATAGAGATCATTTCCTTAAGTGACTCAGGGTAGGAGAGAGAGTCCCACTGAATGTGCTGGCAAGTCACACATTGCCCAAAAACAGGGGGTGGGGGTGAAGGTGGGGCCTGGCACTGCCACACCCCCTCAGTGCAAAATCTGTATTTTTCAAAGTTGTCTCTAAGGTAGGCAATTAAGGGGGAAAATCTTGGTAAGGTGGTATTCTTAAATCTATGAATCCCCACATAAATACAGAGAACTTAAGAAGCAACAAAAACCCATGGGCAACATTTACAACAAAACCAGAAGACAAGGTATTCCCCACAAACTTGAAAGTGCAAGCAGATGAGGACACACTAACAGGCACAATACCTAAATGTCCATATACACCAGTGCAAAGGAAAACGGAAGCAACAAGTGGCATGGCACACCGGAGAACAGAAGCCCCAAGCACCGGACAGGTAGGTAGTCACTGGGAACCACCGCAGGCCAATTTGAGAACAGCAAATGAAACAAGGGGAAGGGAAGTTAGGGAGTTGCTGTCCAGTCCAATAGCATAGGAGGTCGATGGTTAGAATTGAAATGACAGGAACAGTCTGCTCCTATGAACTTTTGAAACTGACCAACTCTGGGCCCCTTCTAGAAGAGCTTCCATACTGAGGGGGAAGTACTGGAAGTGAAATCAAATGTTGGTAGGGCAGGCACAAAAGAGAGGAAAGAGAAATTCCAAATAAACACACAGTAGAAATAAAAGACAAAACTCAAAAAGCATCACTAATATTTTGAAAACACTACATAAAAACAAAATTTTTTCAAAGAGACACCCTGAACTATACAAGTTTCTGAAAATTCAGAAAAACTACTTTCACATAAAAATGATCAAGAAAGTGTAGATATAAAAATCCCACACAAAACTATTATAATGAAACACACATGGAGCCAAATAATACCTCTATAAAGAACACATGTAAGAAAAACATGCATGGGGAAAGATTAAAATTATAATCTTTTATTTCAAAACCAGACAAAATACATTAAAAAAAAATATGAGGCCAGGTGTGGAGGCTCATGCCTGTAATTCTAGCACTTTGGGAGGTTGAGGCAGGAGGATTGCTTGAGGCCAGGAGTTGGAGATCAGGCTGCGATACACAGCAAGATTCTATTTCTACAGAAAAAACTTAAAAATTAACCAATCATGGTGGCAGGTGCCTACAGTCCCAGCAACTCAAGAGGCTGAGGCAAGAGGATCACTTGAGTATAGGGGTTTAAGGCTGCAGTGAGTCATGACTGTGCCACTGTACTCCAGCCTAGGCAATATAGCAAGATCCTATCCCCAAAAAAACAAACAAACTAAAAAGAAACCAAAAACAAAAGGGAAAGGGAGAGGAAAGGAGAGACATAAGAAGAGGAAAAAAAACTCAGAAACAGAAGAAAATATTTCAAAAATTTTTACAAATCATTTCAGAAATAAAGACTACACTAGAAGGGGCCCAAGACAGAGTAAACATTATTAGATTCTACCTGTAAAAGAAACAGAGGGTAAAATGAACAATTTTGTTTTTTTGAGGGCCTCACTAAGTTGCCCAAACTGGTCTCAAATTCCCAGGTTCAAGCAATCCTCCTGCCTTGGCCTCCTTACTAGCCAGGACAATAGGTGTTGGCCACCACACCTGACAAGGGAAAAAAATGATTTTTTTTTTTTTTTAAAAGAAATGAAGAAAATGTAAAAGCCAGGAGTAACATGTCAATTCAAGACATGTTTTATTTTTTATTTAGACAGTCTCACTCTCACCCAGGCTGCAGTGCACTGAGTAGTGCCATCTCGGCTCACTGAAACCTCTACCTCCTGGTTCAAGCAATTCTCCTGCTTCAGCCTCCCAAGCAGGTGGGATGACAGGCGACCACCACCACACCCAACTAATTTTTGTATTATTATTAGAGACAGGATTTCGCCATGTTGGTCAGGCTGTACTTGAACTCCTGACCTGAAGTGATGTGCCTGCCTTGGCCTCCCAAAGTGCTGGGATTAGAGGCCTGAGCCACCATGCCTGGCTCAATCCAAGATATATTTTAAATATAATAACTTTAAAAAAAAAATTATAAAACATTTGACAAAAATGCTTTTCATGCTGGAAGAAAATAGATTTAAAATGATCAAGATAAAATGTGAGCTAAGGATTTTATACCCAGCAAAACTGATTTTCGAGCATTAAGGGCACTGTTATCAACATGTAAAAACTCAGAATATGGTCCCCATAGGTCTTTTTTTTGAGACAGAGTCTGGCTCTTGTCGCCCAGGAAGGAGGGCAGTGGCACAATCTCAGTTCAACGCAACCTCCACCTCCAGGTTCAAGCAATTTTCCTGCCTCAGCCTCCTGAGTAGCTGGGATCACAGTTACCTACCAACACACCTGGCTAATTTTTGTTTTTTGTTTTGTTTTGGTTTGTTTTGTTTGTTTGTTTGTTTTTAGTAGAGATGGGTTTCACCATATTTGCCAGGCTGATCCTGAACTCCTGATCTCAGGTGATCTGCCTGCCTCGGCCTCCCAAAGTATTGGGATTACAGGCCTGAGCCACCGCGCTCAGACCCCATGAATCTTTTCTGAGGAATACACTAGAAAAATGAGCTTCAGACAATGATGTGAGGAGTAAGCATACACATTAAGTATATCAAACAGCCAGGCTCGGTGGCTCAAGCTTGTAATCCCAGCACCTTGGAAGGCTGAGGCGGGTGGATCACGAGGTCAAGAGATCGAGACCATCCTGGTCAACATGGTGAGACCCCGTCTCTACTAAAAATACAAAAAAATTAGCTGGGCATGGTGGCGTGTGCCTGTAATCCCAGCTACCCAGGAGGCTGAGGCAGGAGAATTGCCTGAACCCAGGAGGTGGAGGTTGCAGTGAGCCGAGATCGTGCCATTGCACTCCAGCCTGGGTAACAAGAGCAAAACTCCGTCTCAAAAAAAAAAAAAAGTATATCAAACAGATGGAGAATCTGTAGAATTAAGACAAATTTGAATAAAGGATAGCATGTAACGAGTATGTGCTCCAAAAACATAAACATAAAACTAAGAAAACTGGTGAGAGACACATACTAAATGAATTTCTGCAAGCATCAGATAAACAGTACCAGATAAAATCCTAAATGTATTAAGGTATGAATACTATAATGAAAAATATGCAAATAAATATAAAAGACTTTTGTGTTAAGTGCTTTTTTTGAGGAGGGGAGAGAGTTTCACTCTTGTTGCCCAGGCTGAAGTGCAATGGCTCAATCTCAGCTCACTGCAACCTCTCGCTCCTGGGTTCAAGCAATTCTCCTGCCTCAGCCTCCCAAGTAGCTGGGATTACAGGCATGT
The DNA here is from genome assembly GCF_048565385.1 of Saimiri boliviensis. Lineage (NCBI taxonomy): Eukaryota > Metazoa > Chordata > Mammalia > Primates > Cebidae > Saimiri > Saimiri boliviensis. The sequence goes on from NC_133450.1 coordinate 81,582,856, forward strand.
ACCACCAAGCCTGGCTAAGTTTTTGTATTTTTAGTAAAGACAGGGTTTCTCCAAGTTGGTCAGGCTGGTCTCAACTCCCAACCTCAGGTGATTTGCCCACCTTGGCCTCCCAAAATGCTGGGATTACAGGTGTGAGCCACCATACCCTGCAAGAATTTTTTTTTATTTTTAAATAAAACAAAGTCAGGGTCTTGCCCTGTCACCAAGGCTGGAGTGCAATGCCATGATCTTAGTTCGCTGCAGCCTCGACCTCCCAGGCTCAAGCCATCCTTCCACCTCAGCCTCCCAGCAAGCACACACCATCAAGTCCAGCTAATTAAAAAAAATTTTTTTTTGTAGAGATGGAGTTCTGGTGTGTTGCCCAGACTGGTCTGAACTCCTGAGCTAAAGTGATCCACCCACCTTGCCTTCCCAAAGTGCTGGGATCACAGGTATGAGCTACTATGCTTGGCCCCCTTTCCCTGCCTTTTATTCTTTTTTTTTTTTGAGACGGGGTTTTGCTCTTGTTACCCAGGCTGGAGTGCAATGGCGCGATCTTGGCTCACCGCAACTTCCGCCTCCCGGGTTCAGGCAATTCTCCTGCCTCAGCCTCCTGAGTAGCTGGGATTATAGGCACGTGCCACCATGCCCAGCTGATTTTTTGTATTTTTAGTAGAGACGGGGTTTCACCATGTTGACCAGGATGGTCTCGATCTCTTGACCTCGTGATCCACCCGCCTCTGCCTCCCAAAGTGCTGGGATTACAGGCGTGAGCCACCGCGCCCGGCCCCTGCCTGTTATCTTTAAAGACAGGGTCTTGCTCTGTCAACAAGGCTAGAGTGGAGTGGCACAATCTTACCTCACTGAAATCTTTGTCTCCTGGGATCAAATGATCCTCCCACCTCACCCTCTGAAGTAGCTGGGACTCTAGTGTGCAGCATCATGCAATCTCTGTAACTTCATTATGATTTAGTAAATCATTATTTTGCAATTTCTAAATTTTTCTATATAAAGTAATGCATCACGTAGCTGGAATGTTTCGAAAAAAACATCTTTAGCAATTCCATTACTGTACAATCATACAGTGTACTTACACAAATCAAGATGATATTGCCTACTGTACACCTAGGCTACATGGTATAAGCCTACTGCTCCTAGGCAACCCACCTGTTCAGCATGCTACTGTACCGAATACCAAACACTGTAGGCAATAATAACAAAAGGTTAAGCATTCATGTACCTAAACATAAAAAAAGTACAGTGAAAATATGGTACTATAACCTTATGGGACCATAAGGTGGTCCATGCTGCCCTAAACATCATTATATCATTATGTGGCATATAACACGTGTGTGTGTGTGTGTGTGTGTGTGTGTGTGTGTGTGTGTATTTCATATATATATCATATATAATGTGAAAACACAACAAGAGTATTCTTCTGGTTTTGCTTTGCAATAACATATTTATTTAAAATACATGTTTCTAAATTTTACATAAAAGTTATTTCAGAATTTAGCAATATTTTAATATAAAATTTGTAATTTTTAAATAATAACGAATCATTAAACAGGGAGGTTAGAAGAGTTGTGATTTCAATCCATTGCTGCACTGCTAAAAAAATAAGAAACTCTGGCCAGGTGCAGTGACTCGTGCCTATAATCCCAGCACTTTGGGAGCTGAGGTGGGCAGATCACCTGAGGTGGGGAGATCGAGACCAGCCTGACCAACATGGAGAAACCCCATCTCTACTAAAAAATACAAAATTAGCCAGACATGGTGGCACATGCCTGTAATCCCAGCTACTCGAGAGGCTGAGGCAGGAGAATCACTTGAATCCAGGAGGCAGAGGTTGTGGTGAGCTGAAATCGAGCCATTGCACTCTAGCCTGAGCAACAAGAGCGAAACTCTGACTCGAAAAGAAAAGAGAAAGAAAAAAAAAAGAAAAAAGAAAAGAAAGAAAAGAAAAGAAAAGAAACTGACATATCAGGATTCTCTGACTTACAAAGCAGTAAATCTATTCCAGAGACTCTAATGCAACTGTAAATAAGGAATGAAAACATGGCCAAGCGCAGTGGCTCACGCCTGTAATCCCAGCACTTTGGGAGGCCGAGATGGGCAGATCAGGAGGTGAGGAGATTCAAGACCATCCTGGTTAACACAGTGAAACCCCATCTCTACTAAAAAAAAAAAAAAATTAGCCAGGTGCGGTGGCATGTGCCTACAGCCCCAGCTACAAGGGAGGCTGAGACAGGAGAACCACTTTAATTCAGGAGGCGGAGGTTGCAGTGAGCCAAGATCACGTCATTGCACTCCAGCCTGGGTGATAAGAGTGAGATTCCATCTCAAAAAAAGAAAACAAAAACAAAAACAAAAACAAAAACATGAAAACACAATAAAGATTATCTTTCCTTTGGCTGCATAAAGTTGTCTTATTACATCTTACATAACTGAACATAAATAGATGCAAGATATTTAAATGGTGACAATTTAGTATACTGTCATTTGAGAATAATCAGTTTTTTTTAAAAAGAAATTTAATATTTTAAATATACACAAAATGAGTTCTTTAAAAGCAAAAAATGGTTACAGGTTTTCAAACTAAAAATGGAAAAGTCTCTAAAGAATCTTAAAGAGTAAGTTATCAAACTGCGTTGGTTGAAAGGGTACACAATATCAGAGATAAATCTTTGCATAGTAGATAGTGCTGAAAGTCTGCTGGATAAAGAGTCAATAAAATCAACACGCCTTCCCACTTTCCAATGATAAGGTGAATCACTAATTGAAAGCTTTATCTGCAAACATAAAAAAAGAAGTAATATCTAGTATGTAGACTTGTACTTCTGCCTTATTAATGTGGCCGGACTTCGTATTTTGCCTCCATGTATTTATTTGCCATCAGCACCAACTAATCATCAGAGATTTTTGTTATTGTTAATGCATGGTAACAAACACAGTGGTGAATCCTTTTATTTTTTTTGTCTCTCAGTTCATTCTGGAAAAACTTGTGTTAACATTTGTGCTAGCTATGCAAAAGCAACACTGGTGGATATAGTAACTGGCACTTTAAGATCAATCAAGGCACTGAAACCCAATAGTCATTGTATTCTTTTTTCTTTTGCGATGCAGTCTCACTCTGTCGCTCAGGTCAAAGTGTAGTGGCACGATCTCGGTTCACTGCAACCTCCACCTCCGGGGTTCAAGAAATTCTCCTGCCTCAGCTTCCTTAGTAGCTGGAACGACAGGTGTGTGCCACCACGTCTGACTAATTTTTGTATTTTTTTGTAGAGACGGAATATCACTATGTTCATCAGGCTAGTCTCAAACTCTTGACCTCAGGTGATCCACCCTCCTCAACCTCCCAAAGTGCTGGGATCACAGGCACGAGACACCGGGCCTGGCCCACTGTATTCTTCATTGCCATACTTAGCAAGTAGGGGAGCCAGTCCCTCTCAAAAAAGATCTTTCTTTTTTAAGCCGACTTTCACTTGTTCGCCCAGGCTGGAGTGCAGTGGCACCATCTCCGTTCACTGCAACCTCCACCTCCTGGGTTCAAGCAGTTCTCCCACCTCAGCCTCCAGAGTAGCGGGACTACAGGCGTGTACCACCATGTCGGCTAATTTTTGTATTTTAGTAGAGATGGGGTTTCACCACATTGCCCAAAATGGTCTTGAATTCCTGAGCTCAGGCAATCCGCCCTCTGCCCTTCTCAGCCTCCCAAAATGCTAAGATTACAGGCATGAGCCACTGAACCCAGCCTCAAGAAAGTTCTTGATGAAGCCGTAAAATTGTAAAATCTCGGCCGTTATATATGAATCTTAACATTCTGTGGGCGGTGGCTCACTCCTATAATCCCAGCACTTTGGGAGGCCAAGACAGGTAGACTGCCTGAGCCCAGGAGTTGGAGACCAGCCTGGGCAACATGGTGAAACCCCATCTCCTCCAAAAATATAAAAATTAGCCAGGTGTGGTGATACAAACCTGTAGTCCCAGCTAGCTGAGGTGAGAGGATCACCTGAACCTGGTAAATGGAAGTTAAAACAATGCAAGTTAAAAACAGTAAGATACTTCACCCCTGTAAAAAGGCTAAAGATTGACAATATTGAATTCTGGTAAGAATGTGAGCAAAGGGAATGTATGACGGTACAAACATTTTATGAAACAGCTGGGCAGTTTCTCAAAAGTTAAACAGTTTCTTCAACAAATGGTGTTTGGTACAATCAGAAGGGCAAAATAAGACGGGGGGGGAAAAAACAGAAAAAAAGAGACAAATGGTGTATGGACTTAATGAAAATAAACATCCACGAGAACGAAGGCTCTTCATACCATCTATAAAAATTAATTCAATGTATCAAAGAGCTAAAAGTATAAGAAAATCTAGGGATAAATCTTTGTCACCTTAATTTTGCTAACAGTTTCTGAGATATGACACCAAAAGCACAAGCAACAAAATAAAAAAAAAATAAATTGGACTTCACCAAAATTTTAAAATTCTGTGTTTCAGAAGCACTTCACAAAAAAGGAGAAAGTATTTGCCTATATCTGAAAACGGACCTGTATTTAGATTATATCAAGAACTCTAGGCTAGGTGTGATGGTTCACACCTATAATCTCAGCACTTTGGGAGGTCAAGGTGGGACAATCTCTTGGGCAACATGTTGAAACCCTTTCTTACCAAACAATACAAAAATTAGGCCTGGCATGGTGGCTCAAGCTTGTAATTCCAGCACTTTGGAAGGTCAAGGCAGGCAGATCACCTGAGGTCAGGAGATTGAGACTAACCTGGGCAACGCGGTGAAACCCTGTCACCACGAAAAATATAAAAATTAGTCAGGCATGGTAGCACATGCCTTTAACCCCAGGTACTCGGGGGGCTGAAGCAGGAGAATCGTTTGAACACAGGAAGTAGAAGTTGCAGTGAGCCGAGATTGTACCACTGTACTCCGGCCTGGCAACAAATTGAGACTTCATCACCAAAACGGGGGGGCGGAATTAGCTGGGCGTAGTGGCACATGCCTACTCAGAAGGATGAGGTGGGAGGATCACTTGAGCCCAGGAAGCAGAGGTTGCAATGAGTGAAGATCACGCCAAAAACAAAACAAAACAAAACACCTCTTACAATTCAATAACAAAAGTAATCCAATCACAAAAGGAGACATTTTCCTAAAGAAGACACGTAATGGCCAACAAGCACATAAAAAAGATGCTCAATACCATCAGTCATTAAGAAAATGCAAATCAAAACCACAACATACCACTTCGCACTAACCAGAATGGCTACATAAAAAAGGCAATTACAAGTGTTGATTGTCCTCAAGACAACTGGAATCCTCATATTCTGCTAGTGGGACTATAAAATGGTGCAACCACTTTGGAAAAGTCTGGCGGTTTCTTAAAAAGCTAAACACAAAGTTGTCATATAACCCAGCAATTCAAGCTCCTACCCAAGACAATAAAAAAAAAAGAGGTCCATATAAAAATGTACATATGAATGTTCACAGCATTTTTCACATAGCCAAAATATCAAAACAACCCAAATATTCATTAATTGGTGGTATATCCACACAACAGCATATTACTTGGCAATAAAAAGGAAATAAATACTGATATAATTCATGCCACAACATGGATGTACTTTGTTTTTTCTTTTATTTTTTATTTTTATTCGATGGCCCAGGACACAGCCCCAGGAGATCCCAAGAACATGCACCATGGATGCACTTTGAAAACATGCTAAGTCAAAGAAGCCAGACTTAACAGACTACATAACAGACTTGATTTCATTTACATTCAATGTCCAAATACAGTGAAATCCATATAGTGAGGAAGCAGACAAGTGACTGCTTAGGGCCAGAGAGGAAAGGGTAATTTAGGAGCTAGAGATCTCTTTTGAGGGCGATGAAAATATTTTAAAATTGAGGCAATGTTTGCACAATTTTGTGCATGTCCTAAAAGCTACTGAATTTATACTTTAAATGGATGAATTTTAATATACAACATAGCACCTGTGCCTAGACTTAACTATATTGTATTATATAGTTAAAGTTTGCCTGTAATCCAAGCACTTTGGAGGCCAAGGAGGGCGGATCACCTGAGGTCGGGAGTTCAAGACCAGCCTGACCAACATGGTGAAACCACGTCTTAAAAAAAAAAAAAAAAAAAAAAAAAAAAAGTTAAAGTTTTCTAAGACAGTAGATCATCACAATAAAGGGGCAGGGGAAACTATGCGAGGTGACAGATAACGTTTATGGCCTTAATGATGGTGATGGTTTCACAGGAATATACTTATCCCCAAACTGATTTAGCTGTATACATTAAGCAAGTACAGCTTTTTGGTCCGGGTGTGGTGGCTCACACCTGTAATCTCAGCACTCTGGGAGGCCGAGGCAGGTGGATCAAGAAGTCAGCAGTTCGAGACCAGCCTGGCCAACATGGTGAAACCCTGTCTCTACTAAAAATACAAAAAGTAGCTGGGCATGGTAGTGGCAGGAGCCTGTAATCCCAGCTACTCAGGAGGCTGAGGCAGAAGAATCACTTGAATTTGGGAGGCAGAGGTTGCAGTGCCACTGCACTCGAGCCTGAGAGAAAAGACCATGACTCCATCTCAAAAAAAAAAAAAAAGTAGAGATTTTTATATCAAATAATAATTTAAAAAGCTTCTACACTACAATTTTGTGGTATATAAATTATACCTCAATAAAGCTGCTACAAAGAAGTTAAGCATACATTTTATGATCCAATAATATAAATCTTATTTATCCAAATATTCCTAACAACCTTATTTGTAATAGCCAAAAAAACAGAAAAAACTTCAACAGTCAAACTAATTGTGGTAGACTCACACATAATACTACTGGGGGAAGGGAGGAGAAGGAATAAATTACAGATACATATGGTAACAAAGAATCCAAAAACTTTATGCTGTGTGGTGGGGGGTGGGGGGGGAAGCAAGATACACTGATCGTAATCCTATGAAACTCCATAATGACAGAAAGATCAGTGCTTATCTCAGATGATGTTGGGCATAAAATAAGAGTAGTTTTTGGTCATATGCATCGATCTGCCAGGATTCAAGAAAACATACACTTTGAACAGGTATATTTTATTGTGTGTCAGGTTGATTTTTTTGAAAAGTAAATATAGGAGATAAATATAATTCTAAAAAATAGCTAGTTCACCAAAACGAGAGGAAAAGAACAGAGAAACAAGTAACAGATAGGACAAATCCAGAATACATAGTAAGACAAAAGACTTTAAACTCAAACATATTAATAATTACATTAAATATAAATAGACAATATATACTAATGTAGGCCAAGCGCAGTGGCTCATGCCTGTAATCCGAGCACTTTGGGAGGCCAAGGCAGGCGGATCACCTGAGGCCAGGAGTTCAAGACCTGTCTGGCAAACATGGTGAATGATGCCTCCACTAAAAATATAAAAATTAGCTGGGTGTGGTGGTAGGCGCCTATAATACCAGCTACTTGGGAGGCTGAGGTAGGAGAACTGCTTGAATCCAGGAGGCAGAGGTTGCAGTGAGCTGAAAGTGCACCACTGCACTCCAACCAGGGCGACAGAGCGAAACTGTTTCCAAAAAAAAAAAATAATAATAATAATAATAATAGTCAATGTAAATACATATACACAGGTTTTATAAAAGCTGGAAAAACATGTATCATGCAAATACTAAGTAAGACAACTATGTGGCTATGTCAATATTAAAATAAACTTCAAGACAATATTACTAGAGATAATGAGAGATATATCATAATATTAACAAGAACAACTCATACAATTAGAAATACATGAAGCTTCAACATACATAAAACAAATATTGACAGAAAAGTGAAGCAGACAAATGCACAAAAATAGGTGGAGATTTTAACATCCCTCTCTTAATAACTGATAAAATAATTGCATTTTAAAAAAAGATAGCTCTGACTATACAGTCACCATTCTTTTGTTTCTTTACTTCTTTAATAAATTTGCTTTCAAAGATACAGAAAATCAGATTATCAACCAACTGGATCAAACTGATAATTTATAGAATACTGCACTGAACAACTCCAAAATACACATTTCCAAATATACATAGAACATTCAACAAGACAGACTACATGCTAGTAAGTATCAAAATATACCAAATAAATCAAATCATACAGAATATATTCTTGAAACAAAATGAATAATCCATGGGTCAAAGAATAAATCACAAGAAAAATAAAGTAATAAAAAATAATGAATCAAAATGTATGGCATATTGGGAAAGGAGTACTTTAAAATTCATACCCTCAAATATCTATATTAGAAAAAAAGAAAAGTGTAAAATTAATGAACTAGCCAAGGAACTGGCAAATTATAGCCACAGGCAAAATTCAGCACACTGACTGTTTCGTATGGGCAGGAAAGTAAAAATGGTTTTTGTATTTTTAAATAATTGGAGGAAAATACATCAAAAGAACAATAATATGTCATGCCACATGGAAATGATATGAAATCCAAATACAGTAGTTCCCACTTACGCTCACATGATAACTTTCAAAACCCTCCAGTGGTTGCCTGAAACCACGGATAGTATCGAACCCTATACATACTGTTTTTTCCTCCATATATACACACCTATGATAAAACCTGAATTATAAATTAAGACACAGTAAGAGATTACTAGTATAATAGAACAATTATCAGCATCATTAGTCTTGCAATCTGGGGCCATTATTAAGTAAAATAAGGACTATTTGAATACAAACAGAGTGAAACCTAGACAGCTGATCTCATAAACAAGAAAGCTACTAAGTGACTAATAGGAGTACAGCATATACATATGGATACCTGGGCAAAGGGATGATTCATGTCCCAGTTGGGATGAAGCAGGATGATGAAAGATTTTACCATACTACTCAAAAAGGTGTCTAATTTAAAACTTATCAACTGTTTATTTCTGAAATTTTCCATTTAATATTTTCAGACCCTGGCAACCACAGGTAGGGGGAGCTACTGTACCAGTGTCCAAAGCTATGCTCATTAATTTATGTAGCTTGTCTCAACTGGCAGTTGAATAGTAGCTTCAACAGAGACAATGTCGCCCACCAAGTCTAAAGTATTTCTTACCTAAAGTATTTACAGAAAATTTTATTCATACCTGATTTAAGCTCTTACTTCTAAAAGCTACAAAAGTAAATCAAACTGAACAGAAAATATTGAAAATAGAGAAAATCAATTAAACAGCATAAACAGATGAAAAGTTACTATCAAAAATCCCTTTGAACGAACAATGAAATTGATAAACTCAAGCAAGACTCATCAAAATAAAGATTAATAATAAATTATCTACATCAAGAATGAAAAGAGGGACATCATTACAAAACATATAGACAGTATTAAATTAATATAGAGCTGGGTGTGGTGGCTCATGCTTATAATCCCAGCACTTTGGGAGGCTGAGGTAGGCTGATATCTGAGGTCGAGTTCAAGATCAGCCTTACCAACATGGAGAAACCTTGTCTCTACTAAAAATACCAAATTAGCCGGGCATGGTGGTACACACCTGCAATCTCAGCTACTTGGGAGACTGAGGCAGGAGAATTGCTTGGAGGAAGAGGTTGTGGTGAGCTGAGATCGTGCCACTGTACTCCAGTCTGGGCAACAAGAGCAAAACTCCATTTAAAAAAAAAAAAAAAAAAAACATATATATACATGTATTTTTTGAAATATGTATGTACTGGCAAAATATGACATCAAATACATCTTAACAACTTAAATTCCTTGAAAACATGTATGACTGAAACGGAAACAAGAAAGAGAAAAGCTAAAAATCTCATCTATATTAGAGAAATAAAATTACAGTTAAAAAAAAACAAAACTCACAAAGAAAATTCCAGTCACATTTTAGAAACCCCACTCCAGAACTCACCAATGAATTCTGCTAAATACTGAAGAATGAAATAATACCAATCAAACACAAGCTCTTTCAGAAGAGGAACAGTCCTCAACTTGTTTTATGGCACCAGCTTAATCTTAACCCCCAAATTTAAAAACATTATAAAATCAAGACAAAACAATGGAATGAAGTTCCCCATGAATACAGACATAAAAATTCTTAAAAACACAAAAATCAACTCCACGTTATTATTTTCCATTCAAAAAAAATTTACGTACTATTCTACATTAAAAGAATAAGAGAAGCCTGGCACAGTGGCTCATGCTTGTAAGCTTAGCACTTGGGGAGGCAGAGATGCGTGGAACACTTGAGGTCAGGAGTTCAAGACCAACATAGTGAAACCCCATCTCTACTAAAAATACAAAAAATAAGCTGGGCACAAGGTCATGTGCCTATAATCTCAGTTACTTGAGAGGCTAAGGCAGGAGAATCATTTGAACCCAGGAGACACAGGTTGTGGTGAGACTGCAACACTGCACTCCAGCCTGGGCAACAGAGCAAGACTTCATCTCAATCAATCAGAAAAGAGTAAGAGAAATTTGAAGAAGCAGAAAAGCCTTTGACAAAACTCAACAACATAATAAAACTTTTTACAAACAGCAATAGAAGAGAACTTCCTCAAACTAATAAAAGATAATTAAGAAAAACATCTAGTTAACATCATACCTAATGGTAAAACAATTCTCTTCCCCTAAGGACAAGGCAAGGGTGTTGGCTCTCACCGCTGCTACTGGACATGGTACTACAGATCCTAACCAATGTAATAAGTAAAGAAAAAAATAAGTCCCAGTGATGAGAAAGAGTAAGCAAAACTCTCATTATTTGGCATATGACATGATTATATATGTATAAAACAAACAAGATAGAACCCTAGTTCCTTTAGTGGAGAACAGTAGTTAGAAACCAAGATATGGATGCTATATGCACACACTTCAGCAGATGCAGCAAGGAAACATCATGTGCCACACAATGTTTTGGTCAACAGCAGACCACATACAGGCCAGTGGTCTCATGAGATTATAACACTGTATTTTTACTGTACCTTTTCTATGTTTAGCTAAGCTGAGATACATAAATACTTACCATTGTGTTACAAGTGCCTATGATACACAGTACAGTCACATGCTATAAAGGTTTGTAGCCTAGGAGCAAAACGCTATACCACATAGCCTAGATATGTACTCGGATATACCATCTAGATTCACAAAAGTACACTATGATGTTCACATGATGACAAAATTGCCAACTAATGCATTTCCAATTGACAAGTGACACATGACTGAATATAAGCGCGCGCGTGTGTGTGTGTGTGTGTGTGTGTGTGTGTGTGTGTTGGGAAGGAAGAGAGAATGAATGAATACAAATGAATTTTAAATTGTCATTTCTCAATAAATTCAACCAGTGAGTCTGACCTGAATTTTTTTATTCTATATGAAGTGGAAATTACTTCAATTAATCCACTTGTTAAAGAATACATCTAAAGAGACTTAATTAGGGAGGGCACAGAGGCTCAAACCTGTAATCCTACTTAGGGGATGCTGAGGTGGGTCAATCACTTGAGGTCAAGAGTTCAAGACCAGCCTGGCCAACATAGTGAAATCCCGTCTTTACTAAAAATAGAAAAAATTAGCTGGACATGATAGCACACACCTGTAATTCCAGTTACTCAGGAGGCTGGGGCAGGCAAATTGCTTAAAATCAGCAGGTAGAGGTTGCAATGAGCCAAGATTGCACCACTGCACTCCAGCCTGGGTGACAGAGTGAGTCTCCAACAGGAAAAAAAAAAAAAAAAAAAAAAAAAGAGAGAGAGAGAGAGAAAAAGAGAAAGAGAGAGAGAGAAAGAGAGAGAGGGAGAGAGAGAGGGAAAGTAGAGTTTAACTTTAGTAAGAGGAAAATTCCCAAATGAAAGTTTGGCAAATCAGAGTTAAGGAGAACAAAGTTCTTTATTTAATCATGTTTTTCAAACTAAGAAATGCAATCCATTGGCTGGGCGCAGTGGCTCATGCCTGTAATCCCACGCAGCACTTTGGGAGGCCGAGGTGGGCAGATCACCTGAGGTCAGGAGTTCGAGACTAGCCAGGCCAACAAGGTGAAACCTCAACTCTATTAAAAATGCAAAAATTAGCTAGGCATGGTGGCAAGTGCCTGTAATCTTGGGAGGCTACTTGGGAGGCTGAGGTAGGAGAATCGCTTGAACCCAGGAGGTGCAGGCTGCAGTAAGCTGAGATCGCAACATTGCACTCCAGCCTGGAGGACAAGAGCAAGACTTTGTCTAAAAAAACAAAAACAAAAACAAAAAAAAAAAGAAAAGCAACCCATCAATGGGTTATCAGATCAATTTAAATTAATACAATCATACAACCACCGTTAGAAGAAGAAACAACAAAACAGAAAAGAAAAATCAGAGCATATCACATATATAAGGGTGATTTTTATTTCACATGCAAGTATTAACCTGTGTTTCTTTTTGTAGACCAGTTAAAAGGTCAAAAAACAATGATTTAAGAGATAATATTTCAGTATTTGATTAAAGTTACATTCATATGGAAATTTATCATCCTTAACTATCACAACATTCAGTTAAGAATAGGAGAAAATGTCATTTCGTTATGAGGAAAACTTCAGAAATGCCCTACTTGGAAAAATATAGAGAGATTCGTGGTACAAAACGAAGTATGTTAGTGTGAGGCCTTCAATTACATATTAGAAATCTCACTGTGCTAAAAAGCTGAAAAACTGCACATGAACAGTTCCTGAATAATCTTCCTGATAATTTCATAGATCTGAAGTCTCTGAATCACAAAATCTGTATTTGAAAGTGACCAAAGATTTCATTCACAATGAACTGTGTCACCCCAAAGTTTATGTTGAAGCCCTAACCTGAATACTTCAGAATGTGGCCATATTTGAAGATAGGGCCTTTTAAAAAGTAATTAAGTTAAAAGGGTTTTTTTGGGCAGGTTCGGTGGCTCATGTCTGTAATCCCAGCACTTTCGGAAGCTGAGGCGAGCAGATCACTTAAGGTCAGGAGTTCAAGACCAGCCTGGGAAACATGGTGAAACGCCACCTCTACTAAAAATAGAAAAAGTAGCCGGGTATAGTGACATACGCCTGAATTTTAGCTCTCCAGGAGGCTGAGGCACAAGAATCACTTGAACCAGGAGATTGGAGGCTGCAATGGGTTGAGATGGTACCACTTCATCCAACCTGGGTGACAGAGGGAGACTCTGACACACATACACACACACACACACACACACACACACGGGAGGGAGATTTCGTTCTTTTTTTTTTTTTTGAGACGAAGGTTCGCTCTTGTTACCCAGGCTGGAGTGCAATGGCGCGATCTCGGCTCACCGCAACCTCCGCCTCCTGGGTTCAGGCAATTCTCCTGCCTCAGTCTCCTGAGCTCAGATTACAGGCATCTGCCACCATACCCAGCTACTTTTTTGTATTTTTAGTAGAGACGGGGTTTCACCATGTTGACCAGGATGGTCTCGATCTCTTGACCTCGTGATCCACCCGCCTTGGCCTCCCAAAGTGCTGGGATTACAGGCTTGAGCTACCGCGCCCGGCCGAGATTTCTTTCTTTAGGTGGCTCTCTAAAGAAGTATCAACAGTGTCCGTAAAGATGTAGACACAGACCATACACAGATAGAAGACTGACCATGTGAGGGGTTTGAGGGCACAGTGAGGGGCAACCATCTATATGTCAAGAAGAGAGATCTAAGAAGGAACCATATTGGCCAACATCTTGATCTTGGGCTTCTAGATAGCACCCAGCCACTTTGACAGAGAATAATAAAGGAGAAAGAATGCAGGTATCAGTGAAATATATCTGGGTCTAAATCCTAGCAGTGTCACTTACTGGAGATGCAGTAGTATACAGTGGTTAGAAGTACAGGCTCTGGAGCCACGTAAACTGGGCTCTAGTGTTGACACTTAAAGCTAAGCAACCTGCCGGGCGCGGTGGCTCAAGCCTGTAATCCCAGCACTTTGGGAGGCCGAGGCGGGTGGATCACGAGGTCAAGAGATCGAGACCATCCTGGTCAACATGGTGAAACCCCGTCTCTACTAAAAAAGTGCAAAAAATTAGCTGGGCATGGTGGCACGTGCCTGTAATCCCAGCTACTCAGGAGGCTGAGGCAGAAGAATTGCCTGAACCCAGGAGGCGGAGGTTGCGGTGAGCCGAGATCGCGCCATTGCACTCCAGCCTGGGTAACAAGAGCGAAACTCCGTCTCAAAAAAAAAAAAAAAAAAAAAAAAAAAGCTAAGCAACCTTACACAAGTTATTTACCCTACCTGTGCCTCTGTTTCCTCATTGGTAATATATAAGTAACACCTATCTCATACAGTTTGTAAGGCTTAAATTATTACACTTTAAACACTGAGGACAGTGCCTGGCAAATAGTAACTGCTCAATGACTATAAGAAGGGGCTGTCACAGGCATGGTGGTGCTACTTAGAAAGCTACTTAGAAAGCTGAGACACAAAAATCACTTAAACCAGGGGGCGGAGGTTGCAGTGAGCCAAGATCCTGCCACTGCACTCCAGCATGGGCAACGAGAGTGAAACTCCGTCTCAAAACCAAAAACCAAAAACAACAAAAAGACAAAGTAAGGGCTGAGGTATTGATATTCACTATTTTTTAACCTGGGTAGGTTATTACTACTATTATTGTTTCTTTGTTACTGCTACTACTGATACTGCAAGTTACCTAAATTCACTAAGTCTCAGTTGTTTTCATCTATAAAGTATCAAAAGATGGTTAATATTCAATGTTTTAGCTGTGAATTCCTACCCAAATTTTGAAAAAGACAATGACACTGTATTTAAGATGAATACATAAGCAAGCATTGCCTAGATACTCAACACAATTTTAGAATATGTGATTAAGAAGATGGTTTATGACATCGTAGATAAGAAAGCAACAATAATTAGAAGCCAGTATATGCTCATTAAGACTAATACATGATATACTAACCTTATTATTTACTCCTAACATAGGGTCAGTTGTTTCAGAAAAGACAGCTGTGATTTCACTCTGATCTTAGTAAAGTATTCAAATATCAATTTCAATAACCATCTTATAGAATGTGATTGTTAGTCTGAGTTAAATTTCAGCAAAATTAAGTGAATTTGTAGCTGTATGAAAAACCTAACCCAAAAATCTTAATTAATGAATAAGACAACCAGGTACAGTGACTCATGTCTGTAATCCCAGCACTTTGGGAGGCCAAGGTGGGCAGATCCATCACTTGAGGTAGGAGTTTGAGACACCCTGGTCAACATGCCGAAACCTCATCTCTACTAAAGATACAAAAAACAGCCAGGCATGGTGGAAGGCGCCAGTAGTCCCAGCTCCGGACTCAGGAGGCTGAGGCAGGAAAATAACCAGCCTGGGCAAGATGGTGAAGTCCCACCTCTACTAAAAGTTACAAGTAGGCAGGGCGTGGTGGCTCACGCCTGTAATCCCAGCACTTTGGGAGGCTGAGGAGGGTGGATCACCAGGTCAACAGATTGAGACCATCCTGGTCAACGTGGTAAAACCCCGTCTCTACTAAAAATACAAAAAATTAGCTGGGCATGGTGGCACGTGCCTGTAATCCCAGCTACTGAGGAGGCTGAGGCAGGAGAATTGCTTGAACCCAGGAGGCGGAGGTTGCAGTGAGCCGAGATAGTGCCATTGCACTCCAGCCTGGGTAACAACAGCGAAATTCCGTCTCAAAAAAAAAAAAAAAAGTTACAGGTAATTAGCCAGACATAGTGGCACAAGCCTGTGGTCCCAGATACTTGGGAGACTGAAGTGGGAGCATCACCTGACCCAGGAAGTCAAGGCTGCAGTGAACTGTGACTGCACAACTGCACAATAGCCTGGATGGGAGTGAAAAAAACAATTCACTGTCAAAAGAAGTATGCTGATCCTTGAACAACCTGAGTTTGAATTGTATTGGCACATTAATACACAAATTTTCTGCCACCTCTGCGACACAAAGACTCCCTCTTCTTCCTCAGCTCGGAAGATAATGAGGATGAAGACATTTTCTCTTCCTTACAATTTTCTTAATAACATTTTCTTTTTTTCTAGCTTATTTTATTGTAAGACTACAGCATAAAGCCAGGTGAAATGGCTCACGCCTTTAAGACCAACACTTTGGCAGGCCAAGGTGGGATGACTGCTTTCACGTCAGGACCAGCCTTGGCAACATAAATGAGACCTCATCTCTTAACAAAAAGGAGAAAAATAGCTGGGCATGGTGGTACATGCCTGTAGTCCTAGCTACTCAGTGGGTTGAGATGGGAGGATCACCTGAGCTCAGGAGTTCAAGGCTTCACTGAGCTATCATAGTATTACTGCACTCCAGCCTGGGCAGTAGAGTAAGATCCTGCCCAAAAAAACACAATACAGAATACATATTAACATATAAAATATGTATTGACTGTTTACATTATTGGTAAGGCTCTGGTCAACAGTAGGTTATTAGTGTTAAGTTTTTGGAGAGTCAAAAGTTGTATGTGGACTTTCAACTACACTGGGGAGTCACTATCCCTAAACCGCACATTGTTCAAGGGTCAACTACATGAATAGAATTCTGAAGAAATAACAAAAACCTATCTTCACTTCTGGTTTTTATCCTTTTTTTTTTTTTTTTTTTTTTTGAGGCAGAGTCTCACTCTGTCGCCCAGGCTGGAGTGCAATGGCGCAGTCTCAGCTCAATGCAACCTCTGCCTCCTGGATTCAAGTGATTCTCCTCCTCAGCCTCCCGAGTTGCTAAGATTACAGGCACCTGCCACCATGCCTGGCTAATTTTTTGTATTTTTAATAGAGACAGGGTTTCACCATGCTGGCCTGGCTGGTCTCGAACTCCTGACCTTGTGCTCTAACCACCTCGGCCTCTCAAAGTGGTGGGATTACAGGCGTGAGCCACTGTGCCGAGCTTCTATTTCATGAAGAACAGATAAAGGTGATCAAGCTGATGATAAATATCATATAACATCATATAAGATAAACTAGAAATAGCTGCCCTAGATAATGACTGAGCGTTTGTACTTGCACATATAAGGGAACACAGTATCTATTTCCAACTGAAAAAATACAAAAAATAACATGAGAAAGCAAAAAGATGAGGAGGCACTTTATGACAACGAGAGCTCCTCAGAAGAATGAAGTAAAGATACATAGCAAGGTTCCTATCAACAGAGGCTGATGACAACCCATTAGGAATTCATAGATAGAAATTCAGGTTCATGAAAGATTTCATCTTTGTTTTATGATAATACTAGAATATTTTTTCAGTTTATATAAATCCAGAAACTTTTTAAAATTTCTAATTACTTAAAATTAACATAAAAGCATAGTATTAGAAACAAACAAAAACACAAAACAAAACCACCAAAACAAAAATTAAAACCCTGTGCAAACAATGAATACTTCCAAATCTTGCCCAGTGACTCACAGTAATTAGGCTTTGTTAATTCTATTACAACAAAACCTATTCCTACGAACAAATCAATCAGTAATTTACTTTTCTGCTTAACAAAGTAATAAACTTCCATTATAATGAAAAATTTACCATATAAATAATTATTCTAAGAAAACACAAAAATAGTAGTCATTAAAAAATCCACACACAATGAATAATACACTGATAGAGGGCATTAAGGTTGATCAAATTGCTTCTCTATCTGTTGTACCATCTAATCTGAAAACAACTCTTGAGACACATGAAGCAGTTGGTATCAGTGCCATTTTACTATCTTCCTGAGGCTCAGAGGGATAAATGATTCTCTCTTTGGGTCACCTCAAGTTGGTCTAAAATATGAATCTAGAGTATATGACACCTGGTCAATGTCCATTCTTTCTTTTAGTAATGTTGTTTTAACGAAGCAGTAATTTTCATCATACAAATGTTAGAACCGATCATAAAAATGTTAGAATAGATGAGAAACATCACCTCCCTACACAGTGAATAATATTAACAAAAAACCTTAACTTTTCTTTGAAACAAAATGAAAGTAAAAGATACAACTCAAGTAAAAGAACAAGGAAAAATTTATTTTGCTTCCCTTAATGCTACGTTGAAAAAGCAGAAGGCTAAGTGGATTAGTTCAGTGGAATAAATAATTTTCTTCTTAAATTGCCATTGAATATTCCGAATGTGAAACTCTTAGAAGTAAAATTAACACCAAAATTTTTTGGTGCATTATCAGATTGCTCATCTACACATGCTTAGAGAAAATTTCATAATTTTTACTTTTTTTTGTTTTGGAGACAGAGTCTCCCACTGAAGCCAGGCTGAAGCGCAGTGGTACAATCTTGGCTCACTGAAATCTGGGTTCAAGTGATTCTCCTGCCTCAGCCTCCTGAGTAGCGGGGATTACCAGCACATGCCACCACCTCCACCTAATTTTCGTATTTTTAGTAGAGGCGGGGTTTCACCATGTTGGCAAGATGGTCTCAGTCTCTTGAACCTCGTGATCCACCTGTCTCAGCGTCCCAAAGTGCTGGGATTACAGGCGTGAGCCACCGTGTCCAGCTAATTTTCACTTTCAATGATATGACAGGATGTGATAAAATCATTACCTTAGGTGTGCTTCCTTTAATAAATTTTTTAATTGAAGATAACAAGCCGGTTTCATTCTTCGGTGGTTTTTCTCCTCCTGAAGGCAGGCTATCATCAACCTCTGAATATTTCCTCTTTGCTCTGGCAGTGCGTTGTGTTTGGATTTGATTTGACTGCTGAGAAGCTTTCCGTGTTCTCAGCCTCATCTTTTATGGGTGCCACATGTAAAACTGTAAGAGAAAAATAGTAAATGTAATAAAACATTAAAGGTTATTAAATTCAACCTATTGTACCCAAAAATGCTCAGCTTATATAATAAAGATATCTTGGCTAAAAAAACAAAAGTCGGCCGGGCGCGGTGGCTCAAGCCTGTAATCCCAACCCTTTGGGAGGCTGAGGCGGGTGGATCACGAGGTCAAGAGATCGAGACCATCCTGGTCAACATAGTGAAACTCCGTCTCTACTAAAAACACAAAAAATTAGCTGGGCTTGGTGGCGCATGCCTGTAATCTCAGCTACTCAGGAGGCTAAGGCAGGAGAATTGCCTGAACCCAGGAGGCGGAGGTTGCAGTGAGCCGAGATCGCGCCATTGCACTCCAGCCTGGGTAACAAGAGCGAAACTCCGTCCGTCTCAAAAAAAAAAAAAAAAAAAAGTCCTAGAATCTACCAGACTGTAGTAAGAAAATAACATTTTAAGTAAAAGGCATTATATATATTTTATTTATATTATTCCAAGTAACCCTCCCAACAACCTCTGAAATACTGTAATATACATATCATATGATTTAAAGTAAGGATAACACCAAAGAGTGTGCATGTTCTTTCCATAATACTATACTGCCTGCCAACATTACTATTTGTTTAATCATTCATTCAACAAATATTTATTCCATACTTTGTCACATTCAAGGCACTGGACCAGGTAAGCACTGAGTAAATAATAGACAAGATAGGAAAGGTTTTGCTTTTCTGGAACTCAGCAAGTGGTAGAAAAGTAATGTCAGTCAACAAATTCATTAATTCCACAAGCACAATTCTAATAATCAACAGTAATATACGTGTAACAACAGAACTTGGATCATTTTGAGAGAGTCCCATCTTACCACATTTAATGACACTTTTTTTTTTTTTGAGACGGAGTTTCGCTCTTGTTACCCAGGCTGGAGTGCAATGGCGCGATCTTGGCTCACTGCAACCTCCGCCTCCTGGGTTCAGGCAATTCTCCTGCCTCAGCCTCCTGAGTAGCTGGGATTACAGGCACACACCACCATGCCCAGCTAATTTTTTGTATTTTTAGTAGAGACGGGGTTTCACCATGTTGACCAGGATGGTCTCGATCTCTTGACCTCGTGATCCACCCGTCTCGGCCTCCCAAAGTGTTGGGATTACAGGTTTGAGCCACTGCGCCCGGCAATGATACTTTTTAAAACAATTCACATCAGAAAGAATACATGAGGCTATTTACTCGAGCTCCCTCGTTTTGTAGTTAAGATAATTAATTGCTGGCAAAATCATCCCAACACTTAGAATTAGTTAGAGACATACCTGAATTATAATCTGTAAAACAGAATACAAACAATACTAAACTAAGAATTAAGACATGGGAATTTTAATCCTACTCTAGTCATGGCTAATTTGTACAAACTTAGGTATGTTTTAATCACATGTATTAAAAATATATTTACCTTACTATCCTGAAGCTCAAAATGAAAAAAGGATTAGGAAAGGCTATAATGTGCAAAGGACAATAAAGCTATTCACTACAGCGGACACATTCACAGAACAGTCCAACTCCAATTAAGGACCCTAAACTCTAAAGGTACAGAAATTCCTGGCAAAGGTTAGAGTCTTAGAAATTGTTTTTACTGGATGGGCGTGGTGGCTCACGCCTGTAATCCCAGCACTTTGGGAGGCCAAGGCGGGTGGATCACGAGGTCAATAGATCGAGACCATCCTGGTCAACATGGTGGAACCCCGTCTCTACTAAAAATACAAAAAATTAGCTGGGCATGGTGGCGCGTGCCTGTAATCCCAGCTGCTCAGGAGGCTGAGGCAGGAGAATTGCCTGAATCCAGGAGGCGGAGGTTGCGGTGAGCCGAGATCGTGCCATTGCACTCCAGCCTGGGTAACAAGAGCGAAACTCCGTCTCAAAAAAAAAAAAAAAAAAAAGAAAAGAAATTGTTTTTACTAACTCAACAGAACAATTCCTGGGGGGAAAAAAACAAACCTTTTTTTAAAAGTAGAAACTACAGGCTGGGCATGGTGGCTCACACCTGTAATCCCAGTATTTTGGGAGGCTGAGGTGGTTGGATGACCTGAGGTCAGGAGTTCGAGACTAGCCTGGCCAACATGGTGAAACCCCTTCTCTAATAAAACTACAAAAATTAGCTGGGTGTGGTGGCAGGCACCTGTAATCCCAGCTACTGGAAAGGCTGAGGCAGGAGAATCACTTGAACCTGGGAGGCAGAGGTTGCAGTGAGCAGAGATCTCGCCATGGCACTCCAGCCTGCCTGGGTGACAAGAGCAAAACTGTGTCTCAAAAAAAAAAAAAAGAAACTACATATATCTGTGTGTGTCTACCTCAAATTTTTGTGTCCCCTCCCCCTCCCCCACCAAAATTCAGGCACAAACCTAATCCCTAATGCAATGGTATTTAGAGGTCAGGCCTCTGTGACGTTAGGTCATGAAGACAGAACCTTAATGCGTTGGGTTAGTGCACCTATAAAAGAGGTCCCAGAGAGATGCCTAGCCCCTTCCACTATGACATTACAGTAAGAAAACAGTGATCTATGAGGAAGCAGACCAGACATCAAATCTGCCTGCACCTTGATCTTTGACATCTCAGTGTCCATAACTGAGAAACAAATTTGTTGTTTATAACTCACCCACCAAGTTTCGGGTATTTTTGTTACATCAGCCTAAACTGACCTAAGACACTCCCAAACTCAAAGGATTCACCGGAGAAGTCCCAAAATACCTTTCCCAATAACTATTTTTTCTAAAACCAAACAGTGCTGGATTTAAACTGCAATCCCACCCCCCGACCCCCCAAAAAAACTGCAATCCCCAAATGAAACAAATACTGCGTTTTTTCCCCTCTGAATTCCTTTGTTATTCAGCAAAGAACTCCCTAGAAAAGGAAAATTACTGTAGCAAATACATGGGAAAATTTTTAAAGCTTTTTAAATCAATTTCTGTGAATTTTTTTTTATAAGTGCCAGAGCCTGGCAAAAGAGCAAGACTCCGTCTACAAAAACATAAAACAAACAAACAAAAAGAAAACACTTTTCAATTGTACATGGAATGCTAAAAGAGATCTATATGTTGAACGATAAAACAAGATGCCATGAATTTCAAGAATGCATACAAAGTACGTTCTCTAACCACAACTATAAATCAATAAAAAATCTTTAAAAGTACTAAATACTTGGGAATTTGAAAATATATAAATAAATCATGAGTCAAAAAAAGAAATGGCAAGGGATACACAAAATATTTTGAATAAAAAAATAAACAAAATATAGTAACACATGAAAATTTCTGATGCAACAAGCAGAACTTAGAAATTAAATATAGGCTGGGCGCTGCGGCTCACACCTGTAATCCGAGCTCTTTGGAAGGCCAAGGCAAATGGATCATCAGGACAGGAGATTGAGACCATCCTAGCCAACATGGTGAAACCCTGTCTCTACTAAAAATAAAAATAAAAATAAATAAAAAATAGCTAGGTATGGTGGCATGTGTCTGTAGTCCCAGCTACTCAGGAGGCTGAGAGGAAAACTGCTTTAACTCGGTAGGCAGAGGTTTCAGTGAGCCAAAATTGCGTCCACAGCACTCTAGCCTGGGCAACAGAGAGGGAAAAAAATTCTAAATACATGTACACATAATAGAACCTCAAAATATGAGGAAATACTGTCAGAAATGAAGGGAAAAAGAGTAAGCTGCAGACTTCAATATCTCACTTTCAGTAGCAGAAAAAACCAGCCAAAAGATCAACAAGAAAAAAGAATATCTGAAATACTCTCTAGATGTAACATTATCTATTCAACACTCTAACAGCAGAATACTCTCAACCTACACATGGAACATTCTTCAGAATAGTACATATGTTAGGCCACAAAACAAGCCTTAATACATTTAAAACGGCTGAAATCATATGACAGTACAGGCATGCTTTGTTTAAATGCACCTCACAGATACCGTGTTTTTTATGAACTGAAGGGTTTGTGGCCACCCTGCATACAAGTCTTTTGGAGCTATTTTTCCAAAAGTATGCGCTCACCTCATGTCTCAGTGTCACATTTTGGTAATTTTCACAACATTTCAAACTCTTGCATTCATCCTTGATATTACTTTTTTTTTTTTTTTGTATTTTTAGTAGAGACTGGGTTTCACCATGTTGACCAGGATGGTCTCGATCTCTTGACCTCGTGATCCACCCACCTCGGCCTCCCAAAGTGCGGGGATTACAGGCTTGAGCCACTGCGTCCGGCCTGATATTACTTTTTTAATTGTTTTGGGGTGCCACAAACTGCACCCCATATAAGATGATGAACTGAATCAATTGTATTCTGACTGCTACTGATCATCTCTTCCCCATCTCTCTCCCTTTCCTTAAGCCTCCATATTCTGAGACAAGACAATTTAAAAATTAGGCCAATTATATCCTACAATGTCTCTAAGTATTCAAATGAAAGGAAGAGTCAAACATCTATCACTTTAAATCAAAAGCTAGAAATGATTCGGCTTAGTGAGGAGGGCATGTTGAAAGTTGAGACAGGTGGCCAAGTTATAATGCAACAGAAAAGTCACTGAAGGAAATTAAAAAGGTCACCAGGCATGGTGGCTTGGGCTTGTAATCCTAGCACTTTGGGAGGCCAAGGCGGGTGGATGACCTCAGGTCAGGAGTTTGAGACCAGCCTGGCCAACATGGAGAAACCCCGTCTCTACTAAAAATACAAAAAAATTAGCTAAGTGTGGTGAAGGGTGCCTGTAATCCCAGCTACTCAGGAAGCTGAGGTGGGAGAGTAGCCTGAACCCGGGAGGCGGAGGTTGCAGTGAGCTGAGATCACACCACAACACTCCAAATCGGGCAACAAGAAAAGCAAAGCAACCTTCTTGCTGATACAGAGAAAGTTTTAGCAGTCTGGATATAAAATCAAACCATTCACAACATTCCCTTAAACCAAAGCTAATCCACAGGTGAAGAAGCTGCACAAGAAAAGTCTGAAGCTAGCACAGATTTGTTCATGAAGTTTAAGGAAAGAAGTTGTCTCCATAATCTAGATATGCAAGGTGAGGTGTAGCAGCAGGTACCAATATAAAAATGGAGGCAAGTTATAACTAAGTCCATTGATGAAGGTGGCTAAACAACAGATTTTCTAAGTAGACAAAAGACCTTTCTGTTGGAAACAGATGCCATCTAGGACATTCACAGCTATGAGAAGTCAATGCTTCACAGCAGGCTGGGCACAGTGGCTAATGTCTGTAATCCCAACACTTGGGGAGGCTAAGGCAGGTGAGAATGACTTGAGCCCAGGAGTTCAAGACCAGCCTGGGCAACACAGGGAAACCCCATTTCTACAAAAAATACAAAAACTGGCTGGGCATGGTGGCACATGCCTGTAGCCCCAGCTACCTGGGAGGCTGAGGTGGAAGGATCACTGGAGTCCAGGAGGCTGAGGCTGCAGTAAGCCAATATAGTGCCACTGCACTCCAGCCTGGGTGTGACACAGCCTGGGTGAGAGCCCATCCATCTCTCTCTCTCTCTCACACACACACACACACACACACACACACACACACACACACACTCTCCACATCATCATCTCAACTAATGCAGAAAAAGCATTTGATCAAATCCAACACCCTTTCACATTAAAAACAATCAGCCAGATGCAATGGCTCACGCCCGTAATATCAACGCTTTGGGAGGCCAAGATGAGCGGATCATCAGGTCAAGAGATCGAGACCATCCCAGCCAACATGGTGAAACCCCGTCTCTACAAAAAAATACAAAAATAAGCCAAGCATGGTGGTGTAAGCCTGTAGTCCCAGCTACTCAGGAGGCTGTGGCAGGAGAATCGCTTGAACCCAAGAGCCAATATCGAAGCACTGCATTCCAGCATGGTGACAGAACAAGACTTCATCTCAAAAAAAAAAAAAAAAAAAAAAAAATCAACAAATGAAAAATAAACAGGAATAAAATAATATTCCCATTTGACATAATAAAAAAGTAATTATGAAAACCCACAGGACCTATCATGCATGGTAAAAGGCTGAATGCTGCCCCTCTAGTATCAGAAACAAGATAACGATAGCCCCTCTCACCACTTCTAGTCAACATTTTACTGGAAGTTGTAAGCAAGCAATTAGGCAAGAAAATAAATCCGTATGAAAAAGAAAAAAGGGGCCGGGCGCGGTGGCTCAAGCCTGTAATCCCAGCACTTTGGGAGGCCGAGGCGGGTGGATCACGAGGTCAAGAGATCGAGACCATCCTGGTCAACATGGTGAAACCCCGTCTCTACTAAAAATACAAAAAATTAGCTGGGCATGGTGGCGCGTGCCTGTAATCCCAGCTACTCAGGAGGCTGAGGCAGGAGAATTGCCTGAACCCAGGAGGCGGAGGTTGCGGTGAGCCGAGATCGCGCCATTGCACTCCAGCCTGGGTAACAAGAGCGAAACTCCGTCTCAAAAAAAAAAAAAAAAAAAAAAAAAAAAGAAAGCAAAAATATTCAAAAACAAAAAAATTAAGCAGAGACATCAGTGGTTGCATACTGCAAGGAGATAAATTTCACAAATTTTTTTTTTCTGCCTATGGAAGTTACTACTAAAGAACTAACAGAAGGGAAAAAATAATGAATCCAGAGTGGCTACAATATTATCTAAAATGGCCAGTTTTCAACTAAAAAACTCTAAGACATGGTAGAAACAGTAAATGACAAACTCAGGGGGAAAAACTTCAGTGAAAACATATTAATCATGTGCTGGGCTTACAACAATCCAGTGAGAGATATACGTAATTATTTATATAAAACAAAAATCACTCTTTATCCCTTAAGAGTTGGAAAATTCTTGTTTTTGGTGGACACATTGACCCTTTTCTCTAATTAAAAAACACATCATTTTAAAACTTTAGGGCGTGGTGGCTCACACCCATAATCCCAAAGCTTTGGGAGGCTGAGGTGAGAGGATAATCTGAGCCCAAAAGTTCTAGACCAGCTTGGGCAACAAAGCAAAACTTTTGTCTGTACAAAAAATAAAAACAAAAAAATTATATGGGCATGATGGTGCATGCCTGTAGTCTCAGCTACTTGGGAGGCTGAGATGAGAGGATCACTTGAACCTGGGAGGTTGAGGCTGGAGGGAGCCACAGTCACACCACTGCACTCCAGCCTGGGAAACAGACTGAGACCCTGTCTCCAAAACAAACAACAACAAAAAACAAGACACAAAAAGACTCACTGGGGAGTACATTGATTTTTCTGACAAAAAAAAAAAACAAACCAAACTAATCCAACCAACCAAAAAAAAACCCAGAAAGACAGAAAAACGTAAAGAAAAAAAAACCTCCCATAATTCCTTAACCTAGAGATGACTGAAAATATGGGTATATTACTCTGCTTGTTTTATTATGTATAAATATTGTAATCAATATTTATACTTACACTACCTGTATTACGTTTTTCTCCTTCTATTTATTTATATATACATACATACATACGACGTACGTACGTGTGTGTGTGTGTGTGTGTGTGTGTGTGTATTTTTTTTTGGTGAGATGGAGTCTTGCTTTGTCGCCCAAGCTGGAGTGCAGTGGCGTAACCTCGGCTCACTGCACCCTCAACCTCCCAGGTTCAAGCAATTCTCCTGCTGCAGCCTCCCAAGTAGTTGGGACCACAGGTGCCCACCATCATGCCTGCCTAATTTTTTTTTGTATTTTTAGTAGAGACGAGGTTTCACCATATTGGCCAGGCTCCTGAGCTTGTGATCCTTCTGCCTTGGCCTCTCAAAGTGCTGGGATTACAGCCGTGAGCCACCGTGCCCAGCTCTTACTATATTTTACCAATGTTGTTTTAAAACTCTGAGAATAATGGCCACATGCGGTAGCTCATGCCTGTAATCCCAGCACTCTGGGAGGGCGAAGCGGGCAGATCATCTGAGGTCAGGAGTTCAAGATCAGCCTGGCCAACATGGTGAAACCCCATCTCTACTAAAAATACAAACATCAGCTGGGCATGGTGGCAGGCGCCAGTAATCCCAGCTAGTCTGGAGGCTAAGGCAGGAGAATCGCTTGAACTCAGGAGGTGGAAATTGTAGTGAGCCAAGTTTGCACTACTGCAATGCAGCTTGGATGATAGAGCAAGACTCTGTCTCAAAAAATAATAATTTTTAATGGTAATGTAGTATTTCAATATACAGATAAATTAAAACCGATTCGATCACTGACTTGCTGGGAAATAAACTTTCATAATTACTCACATCACCTCAAATGAAATAATCACATAAATTTCAGTCTACATTTCTGATTCTTTCCATAAGACAGTTTCTTAGAAGTGAATTTACTGCTGGGCGCGGTGGCTCATGCCTATAATCCTAGTACTTGGGAGGCTGAGGAGGATGGACTGCCTGAGCTCAGGAGTTTGAGACCAGCCTGGGCAACATGGTGAAATTCCCACCTCTATTAAAATACAAAATATTAGGCGGGCATAGCAGCATGCACCTATAGTCTCAGTTACTTGGGAGGCTGAGGCAGGGGAATCACTTGAACCCGGGAGGTGGAGGCTGCAGTGAGCCAAGATCACACCACTGCACTCCAGACTGGGCAACAGAGAGAGACACTGTCTCCAAAAAAAAAGTGAATTTACAAGTTCAAAGATTGTTAACATTTGGTGGTATCTCTAGAAATACTAACAAACTGCCGGGCGCGGTGGCTCACGCCTGTAATCCCAGTACTTTGGGAGGACGAGGTGGGTGGATCACAAGGTCAAGAGATCAAGACCATCCTGGTCAACATGGTGAAACCCCATCTGTAATAAAAATACAAAAAATTAGCTGGGCATGGTGCTGCGTGCCTGTAATCCCAGCTATTCAGGAGGCTGAGGCAGGAGAATTGACCGAACCAGGAGGCAGAGGTTGCGGTGAGCCGAGATCGTGCCTGGGTAACAAGAGCGAAACTCTGTCTCAAGAAAAAAAAAAAAAAAAAAATACTAACAAACTGCTCTCAGGAAAAGTGGCTTGAACTATCAGTGTACAAAGAGTGCCTATATGACTAAGTCTTCCAAATCAGAATTTAATATTTAAAATGTTTGCTACTTTTAAGTAAAAACAACAACCAAAAAACCAAAATAAAACAAAAAACCAATAAAACTAAGTAACTTAATTATATTTATAGGCTACCTCCAGTTCTCATTTTTTTCTAAAAATCTAAAACACTAAAATTGGAAAATGCTTTTAATTCGACCTCTCCAACCAAAGCAAAAACACCTCAGGTAGCATTCTCAAGGAAAGGTAATGTAGAATCTAATGAATGTTTAAGAAAACGTAAGGATAGCCAGGTGCAGTGGCTCATGCCTGTAATTCCAGCACTCTGGGAAGATGAGGCAGGTGGATCACCTGAGGTTGGGAGTTCAAGACCAGCTTGACCAACATGGTGAAACCCCGTATATATAAAAAAAAAAAGACATAAGGATCATTACTTTATAATGCAAACAGAAAAAAATTAAACGAGTTCTGTTTTTTTTTATTGTTGTTGTTTTCAGAGACAGACAGTCTCCCTCTGTCATCCAGGCAATCTCAGCTCACTGCAACCTCCACCTCCTGGGTTAAGCAATTCTCCTGCCTTAGCCTCCCAAGTAACTGGGATTACAGGCATGTGCCACCACGCCCTGCTAATTTCAGCATTTTTAGTAGAGATGGAGTTTCACCATGTTGGTCAGGCTGATCTAAAACTCCTGACCTCAAAGTGATTCATCCATCTTAGCCTTCCAAAGTGCTGGGATTACAGGCAAGCACCACAACGCCTGGCTACTTTTGTATTTTTAGTTGACACAGGGTATCACCTTAAAAAACTTTTAGGGCCGGGCGCGGTGGCTCAAGCCTGTAATCCCAGCACTTTGGGAGCCCGAGGCGGGTGGATCACGAGGTCGAGAGATCGAGACCATCTTGGTCAACATGGTGAAACCCCGTCTCTACTAAAAATACAAAAAACTAGCTGGGCGTGGTGGCGCGTGCCTGTAATCCCAGCTACTTAGGAGGCTGAGGCAGGAGAATTGCCTGAGCCCAGGAGGCGGAGGTTGCGGTGAGCCGAGATCGCGCCATTGCACTCCAGCCTGGGTAACAAGAGCGAAACTCCGTCTCAAGAAAAAAAAAAAAAAAAAAAAAAAACTTTTATACTGAACTGAGGTCAGGCGCGGTGGCTCACCCCCGTAATCTCAACATTTTGGGAGGCCAAGGCGGGCAAACTGCCTGAGCTCAGGAGTTCAAGACCAGCCTGGCCAACATGTTGAAACTCCATCTCTACCAACAATACAAAAGAATTAGCCAGTCGTGGTGGTGCCCACCTGTAATCCCAGGTAACTGAGAGGCTGAGGCACAAGAATCACTTGAACCTGGGAGGCAGAGGTTACAGGGAGCTGAGATCATTCCACTGCACTACAGCCTGGGCAACGGAAACTGAAGAAAAGTCAAGAGGATGTGCTGTTGTTGAATTCAAGATGGAAGAAAACATAAAAAAGGCTATGCAAGCCCTACACAAGCACTGAGTAAAAGACCACTGTAAGTCAAGGAAGATCCTGACAGTGAACATGCCAGGAGAGCAATGCAAAAGGTGATGGCTACCACTGGAGGAGTACAGGTATAACACCAGGTGGCCCAGAAATGATTAATATCCCACCCGGTATCTTAAATAATCCTAACATCCAAACGAGATTGTCCATGTAGTACAGAAGAAAGACTTGCACCGTATATGCAGCAAATCAGGATTATAAAGTTGGCTGGAAGAAACTGAAGGAAATATTTTAGTATAGCTGATGGGCTGATGTGGTGGTCTGAGCACATTCTTTAGGATAAAGATGAAAAAAAATCATGAAATGGGCACTGTTACTTCTGAACAGTCCACTAAAGCCATGCAAGCTATATCTATGTTCAATGGCCTACTGCTATTTGAAAGACCAAAGCAGATAAAGATGGAGGTGACCCCCTTATGAAAGGATTTTTTTTTCCCTCCTGAGCATCCGCAACTTCCCTATGGCCTTGGTGGTGATGGAACAGGGTTAGGACCAGCAGGGCAGACTATCGATGCCAATCACCTGAATAAAGGCACTGGAATGGGAAACATAGAGCCTGAAGAAATGAGAATGGAGGGCATGGATTTGGAACAAAATGGGAAGAATCAAGGAGGGACCCTATGGTGGTGGTATGGAAAACATGGGTCAATTTGGATCCGGGATGAACATGGGCAGAATAAACAAAGTCCTAAGTAATACACTGAGAAGAGGCAAGATCACTACAAAGCACAGAGGAAGTGGAGGTGGAGGCACCATCCCCAAAATCTAGAGGATAGGCCCCAGGCACTGACCACATCAGGGGTGCTGGCATGGAATGCACAGGTCCAGGCCTGAGCCATGCTGTGGATCGTGTGAGCTCCAAGATGCAGCACACAGGCCTGGTCAAAGACTGCATGGGCTTCATGGAGCATAATGGCCCCCACACAAAGTGCATGAACCTGCTGGACTTTGACCGCATGGCCTCTAGGATCGAGCGCATGGGCGAGATCATGAAGTGTAATGGCTCTGGCGTGGAGCACATGGGTGCCAGCATGGGCTTCAGTCTCAAACACATAGCTGCTCCACTGACCATGTGGACCAAACCACTAGGCACATGGGCTCTGGTGTGGACTGCATGGTTCCTGCAGGCATGGAGGCTGGCCTGGAGCACAAAGGTACCAACAACGTAGAACGAATGGGTCTGGAGTGGACAGTTCCCAACAGCCTGCAGATGATATGCATCAACAGCCTTGAGTGCATGGGTCCCACCATGGACTGGACACTGGGTGCTGAGATTGGGTGTACGGGCCTAGCCATGGGTGGCAGTGGCCATGTGAGCTTTGAGTGCACCCACTTAAACCCTGGAGGAGGCATGGCAGGGTTCTTTGGTGCGACTGGAGGTCATCCTCCCGGGAGTGGCCACAAAGGCCTACCAGATATTTGTGAGAAATCTCTCATTTGATTTTACATGGAAAACGCTAAAGGACAAATAGGCTAATATGGCCTTGTGCTATAAGCCAAAACCAAGATGAAGAATGTGATGTCCAAGGGGTGTGCTTTGGTTAAATATGAATTGCCAGAGGTGGCTGAGAGCCTGCCAGATGATGAATGGTATGAAGCTGAGTGGCTAAGAGATTGATGTTCAAATAAATTGATAGGAACATGCCTTTTTGCCAAGCATGGTGCTTCACGTCTGTAATCCTAGCATTTTGGGAGGCCAAAGTGGGCAGATTAAGTAGGTCAGAAGTTTGAGACCAGTCTGGCCAACATAGTAGAAACCCCACTTCTACTAAAAATACAAAAAAAAAGTAGCCGGGTGTGGTGGTGTGCACTTGTAATCCCAGCTACTTGGGAGTCTGAGGCAGGAGAATTGCGTGAACCCAAGAGGCGGAGGTTGCAGTGAGCCAAGATGGTGCCATTGAACTCCATCCCAGGCAACAGTCTGAGACTCCCGTCTCAAAAAAAAAAAAAAACAAACAAAAAAAAAAAACAACAGAGAGAGAGAGAGAGAAAGAAACACGCCTTTTTAAAACATCGGTATTTTCTATTTCTTTCTTGTTAACTATTTTAATTTGTTGGCTGGATAAAATTCAGTTGCTTTTCAATGAAATTTGAATTACTTTTTTAAGGGCTGGGGTTCCATTCTAATGTTTGCATTAAGACTGCAATATGCAAAATTGTTTTTGTAGTTGTGGCACCTTGCTGACATCAAACGTAACTTTGATAATAAATACTAGTTCCTGAAAAAAAGAAAAGAAAAGAAAACCAATTCTCAACCTATTCTTTTCCAAAAAAGTTACAGAACAGTTATAAAGTGATATTAACAAATATCTACCATTAATTAAGTGCTATGTGCAAGGCACTGTCATAAGGGCTTTCTAATATGTTATTTCACTTAATCTTCTCAACCACACAAAGCAGTGTCTGTCATTTCTATTTTATGAAAGAGAAAACGGAAGTGGAGAAGATGGGAGAAGTGTTCTGAGTAACAATTTCTACACGATTTCATTAAAAATAACTTGAAATGTGAAAACAGTACATTTATAAGCAACAAAACATTTTAACTTATTAAAAAGTCACCAGGCTGGGTGCAGTGTCTCACACCTATAATCCCAGCACTTTGGGAGGCTGAGGCGGGCAGATCATGTGGTCAGAAGTTTGAGACCAGCCTGGCCAACATGGTGAAGCTGTGTCTCTACTAAAAATACAAAAATTAGCTGGGTGTGGTAGCAGGCATCTACAATCCCAGCTACTTGGGAGGCTGAGGCAGGAGAAACACTTTAACCAAGGAACGGAGGTTACAGTGAGCTAGATCATACCACCGCACTCCAGCCTAGGCGAAAGAGTATGACTCTGTCTCAAAAAAAAAGTTACCAAACATTCCAATTTCCGATTTCTCTCTCTCTCTCTCTCTCCCCCCCCACTTTTTTTTTTTTTTTTTTTAAGTCCATTCCCCCTTCTGAGCCAGCAATTTCTCATTTTCCTCTAAGGTTTTTTTTGTTTGTTTGTTTTGAGACCGAGTCTTGCTGTCACCCAGGCTGGAGTGTAGTGGCATGATCTCAGCTCACTCCAACCTCTACCTCCTAGGTTCAAGCAGTTCTCCTGCTTCAGCCTCCCAAGTAGCTGGTATGACAAGCGTGTGTCACCACACCTGGATAATTGTTTTATATTTTTTAGTGGAGACGGGGTTTCACCATGTTGGCCAGGTTGGTTTTGAACTCCTGACCTCAAGTGATCCACCGCACCCGGCCAAGTTTGTTTTTTACTTCTGCCTTTTACCTGAATGATCCATTGAAATGAGTAATTTTCAGCTGAAACCCTGGTGCACAAAACCTTAAGATAAAGTTAACCTGTAAAAGCTGTGTTTATGGCAGGGTGCAGTGGCTCATGCCTGTAATCCCAGCATTTTGGGAGGACAAGGCAGGTAGATCATGAGGTCAGGAGTTCAAGACCAGCCTGGCCAATATGGTAAAACCCTACAACTACTAAAAACACAAAAATTAGCCAGGTGTGGTTGCAGGCACATGTAGTCCCAGCTACTTGGGAGAAAGAGGCAGAAGAATTGCTTGAACCCAAGAGGAGGAGGCTGCAGTAGCCAAGATTGTGCCACTGCACTCCAGCCTGGGTAACAGAGCAAGAAAAAAAGCAAAAAGCTGTGTTTACAAATTGGCGGTTAGGAGCTTACAATCAGAATTCAAAAATCTGGAACCTAGGCCAAATACAGTGGCTCATACTTGTAATGCCAGTACTTTGGGAGGCCAAGGCAGGTAGATCACTTAAGCCCAAGAGTTTGAGATGAGCCTGGGCAACACGATGAAACCCAGTCTCTACTAAAAATATAAAAAAATTAGCCAAGGGCAGGACACTGTGGCTCACACCTGTAATCCGAACATTTAGGGAGGTCAAAGAGGATGGATCACCTGAGGTTGGGAGTTCGAGACCCAGCCTGACCACATGGAGAAACACTGTCTCTAATAAAAATACAAAATTAGCCAGGTGTGGTAGTGCATCCCTGGAATGCATCCCTGGAATTCCAGCTACTCAGGAGGTTGAAGCAGGAGAATCGCTTGAACCTGGGAGGTGGAGGTTGCAGTAAGCTGAGATCGCGCCACTGCACTCCAGCCTGGGCAACAAGATCAAAACTCCACCTCAAGGAAAAAAAAAAAAAAAAAAACCAGCCAGGTGTAGCAGTGCACACCTATAGTCCCAACTACTTGGGTGGCTGAGGTAGGAGGACCACTTGAGCCAAGGAAGTGGAGGCTACACTGAGCTGTGATTGTGTCACTGTACTCTAGCCAGGGCAACAAGTGAGACCCTGTCTCGAAAAGGAAAAAAACAAAATCTAGAACCTATCCTATTAGATAAATAATGTTAAAAACTATGTTCTGCCAGGCACGGTGGCTGAAGCCTGTAATCCCAGCACTTTGGGAGGCCGAGGCGGGTGGATCACGAGGTCAAGAGATCGAGACCATCCTGGTCAACATGCTGAAACCCCGTCTCTACTAAAAATAAAAAACATTAGCTGAGCATGGTGGTGCGTGCCTGTAATCCCATTTACTCAGGAGGCTGAGGCAGGAGAATTGCCTGAACCCAGGAGGAGGAGGTTGCGGTGAGCCAAGATCGCGCCATTGCGCTCCGGCCTGGGTAACAAGAGCGAAATTCTGTCTAAAAAAAAAAAAAACTATGTTCCATATCTTAACACCGGGGCTATCTGTACCCCTACTAAAACTACAGATATCTGGTGCTGGGAAAACTATATATCTAAATGGGAAAAAAAAACCCCACAGAAGTTAGACACTTATATAGAAAATCAACTCAAAATTGATCAAATACCTAAACATAAGGGCTAAGACAGAAGAAAATATAGGCTGGGAATGGTGGCTCACATCTGTAATCCCAGCACTTTGGGAGTCCAAGAAAGGTAGATCACCTGAGCTCAGGTGTTCAAGGCGAGCCTGAACAACATGGTGAAACTTCATCTCTACCAAAAATACAAAAAATTAGTCAGGTGTGGTGGTGTGTGCCTGTGGTCTCAGCTACTTGGGAGGCTGAGGTGGGAGGATCACTTGAGCCTGGGAGGCAGAGAGGTTGCAGTGAGCTGAGATTGCACCACTGCACTCCAATGTGGGCGACAAAGTGAGATCCTTTGTCAAAAAAAAAAAATGAAGGGCTGGGAGCGGTTGCTCAAGCCTGTAACCCCAGCACTTTGGGAGGCCGAGGCGGGTGGATCACGAGGTCAAGAGATCGAGACCATCCTGGTCAACATGGTGAAACCCCGTCTCTACTAAAAACACAAAAAAGTAGCTGGGCATGGTGGCACTTGCCTGTAATCCCAGCTACTCAGGAGGCTGAGGCAGGAGAATTGCTTGAACCCAGGAGGCGGAGGTTGCGGTGAGCCGAGATCGCACCATTGCACTCCAGCCTGGGTAACAAGAGCGAAACTCCGTCTCAAAAAAAAAAAAAAAAAAAAAAAAAAAAAAAAGTGTATGTGTGTATGGGAAAAGCACATGACACTGAATTTGGCAATGGTTTCTTGGTCATGACAACAAAAGCACACATAATAAAAGGAAAAACAGATAAACTGGGTGTCAAAATGAAAAATTTTTGAGCCAGGTGCCAGGGCTCACACCTATAATCCCACCTACTTGCAAGGCTAAGGTGTAAGGGCATTTTGAGACCAATCTGAACAACAATGTGAGACTCCACCCCTAAAAACTAAAAAAATTAGGCATGGTGGTGTACACTTGCAGTCCTAGCTACCTACTACTTACTCGGGAAGCTGAGGTGGGAGGATCCCTTGAACTCAGGTGTTCAAAAGAGCAGTGAGCTATGATTGCAGCACTGCACTCCAACCTGGGTGACAGAGTGAGACTCCACCTCTTAAATATTTTTGTTTTTAACTTGTGTCACAAAGTACACCATCAACAGAGTGAAAAGGCAAACCATAGAACTGCGAAAAATACTTGCAAATCATGTATCTCATAAGGAGTTCATATCTAGAATACATAAAGCATTACAATCAGAAAGAAAAAAAGCAACCAGATTCAAAACTGGGCAAAGGACCTGAATAGGCATTTCTCCAAAGAGGATATACAAATAGACAATAAGCACATGAAAACACGCTTGACATCACTAATTATCATGGAAATGCTAATTAAAACCACAGTAAGATAAACTTCACACTCATGTAGATGACTATTATAAAAAAATAAATAAATAAAATAAAATAAGCTGGCAAGTATGTGAAGAAATTGGAATCTTTCGTGCCTTGCTGGAGAGAATGTAAAATAGTAAAGCTGCTGTGGAAAGCGGTATGGCAGTTCCTCAAAAAACTTAAATATAGAATTGTGGTATGATGCAACAATTCTACTTCTAGGTATACATACAAAAGAACTGACAGTAGGGACTCACACAGTACACCCACATTCATAGCAGCATTTTTCACAATAGCTAAAAGGTGGGTGCAACCCAAGCGTCCATCAATGGGTAAACAAAATGTGGTACATACATGCAATTAAGCAGTATTCAGCCTTAAAAAGGAAGGAAATTCTGACATATATTATGAAACTTGAAGGCTGTTTAATGAAGATGGTCAGTTTGAGAAGATGAAAAAGTCCTAAAGACAGATGGTAGACAACCAGGTGAATGTACTTAATACCACACTGAGCTATATACTTTAAAATGGTTAAAATGGTAAGTTTTATGTTAGGAAATTTTAACACAGTTTTTAACGAAACTACAGATCATCTAATCCAAAGATTTCCAAAACAGTAAGAGACAAGGACTCTGGAATTGGAAAACAGTATCTTTTTTTTTTTTTTGGAGACAGAGTCTCACCCTATCACACAGGCTGGAGTACAGTGGCAAGTTCACAGCTCCCTTGCATCCCAGGCTCAAGCAATCTTCCCACCTCAGCCTCCATCCAGAGTAGCTGAGACTATAGGCATGCACTATTACACCCAGCTAATTTTTCAATCTTTTATTTAGCCAGGGTCCCACTATATTGCCCAGGGTGGTCTCAAACTCCTGGGCTCAAGTGATCTGCCCACCTTGGCCTCTTTAAGTGCTGTGATTATAGGCATGAGCTAACCATGCCTGGCCCTATTTGTTCTTCCTAACTACTGTGAACAAGCGGTAGAATATAACAGGGACGGAAGAAAAGGACAGGAGAAGGGACCAAGTAAAATTACCCCACCATTTTAACATTTATTTTAAAAAATGACAATATAACCTGTAGACAAAAGATAGCAAATTGTCAGGTACACAAAGTGCTGAAATATTTCATCTTAATTGCAGACTTTAAAATTCACTATGTTTATATATATATACACACACACACACACACACATATTTTTGAGATGAAGTCTTGCCCTGTGGCCCAGGCTGAAGTACAGCAGCGCAATCTCCACCCACTGTAATCTCCACCTCCCAGGTTCAAGTGATTCTCCTGCTTGTACCTGGGAGTACCTGAATTACTGGTGTGCGCCACCATGCCTAATTTTTTTTATTTTGGAATCTTTAGTAGAGATGGGGTTTCACCATGTTAGCCAGGCTGGTCTTGTACTCCTAACCTTATGATCTGCCCGCCTTGGCTTCCCAAAGTGCTGGGAGGTCTTATACCAAGCTGGTATAAGACCCTGGGTCCAACATTGTTCCCTGCCCCTACAGTGGTAGAGTGTTTTTTTTTTTTTTTTTCACTGCCCTCCATTCACTTGTGCATTCTGGGTGACTGGACTTGCTTTTCCTTCCACAGTCCCTTCCAGTTATTGTTCCTTAGAGGAGAAGGATCTGGCTGGGGCTTTGTATTTATCCCATTATAGAAGCTGCTCCCTTCCTTCAGCCCTACACCACAGAGGAAGGCTCTCTTCAGTCCCATGTTCCCATAATGTGATGTGAGGCTTTGGTGGAGGTCTGGGAAGATCATCCAAGTGGTCTGAAATTCCCTTGCATGTGTGTCTCCCCGGAATAATACGTGCTCATGCTAATCCACATTCTGCCTTCAGTAGTTTGTTAACAATTTTAGATAATTTTTTCTTTTTTAATTTAAGACAGAGTCTTGCTCTGTCACTTGGCTAGAGTACAGTGGCATGATCTCAGCTCACTGCAAACTCTGCCTCCCAGGTCAACCGATTCTCCTGCCTCAGTCTCCTGCATAGGAATCTGCCACCACATCCAACTAATTTTTTGTATTTTTAGTAGAGATAGGGTTTCACCGTGTTAGCCAGGCTGGTCTTGAACTCCCAACCTCAGGTGATCCACTCACCTCGTCCTCCCAAAGTGTTGGGTTTACACGCGTGAGCCATCATGCCCAGCCTACACTATTTACTCAGTCTTTACTATCCTATTCACAATATCTGATTTTCAGTAAAATACAGCAAGACACACAAAAAAGGAAGAAACTACAACCTATGTCAAGAGAGAAAGCATTCAACAGACCAGAAATCAATGAAGTCAAAAAATAAAATAAAAAGAAACCAGAAATTAAATTTTTTGCAAAGATCTGATAAATCTCTAGCAGGTTTGAGAAAAAAAAAAGACACAAATAATCATTAGGAAGAAAAGGGAACATTACTACAGATCCTATATACTTCAAAGGAGAATTTATAGAATATTACAAACAGGACCAGGTGCAGTGGCTCATGCTGTAATCCTAGAACTTTAGGAGGCTGAGGCAGGCAGATCACCTGAGGTCAAAAGTTCGGGACCAGCATGGGCAACATGGTGAAAGCCCATCTCTACTAAAAATACAAAAATTAGTCAGGCGTAATGGCACACACTTGTAATCCCAGTTACTCGGGAGGCCGAGGCAGGAGAATGGCTTCAACCTGGGAGGCAGAGATTGCAGTGAGCTGAGATCACGCCACTGCACTCCAGCCTGGGCAACAGAGCAAGACTCCATCTCAACAAACAAACAAACAACTTTATGCCTGTATACTCAACAATTTAGATGAAAGTCAAAGTCCTCAAAACATATGCACCTCCAAAGCTCACACATTAGATAACCTAATTAGCCCATACCAATTACTTCTTTTTTCTTCTTTTTTGAATTAATCATAGTGAATTATTATTATTATTATTATTATTATTATTATTATTATTTTGAGACAGAGTCTCACTCTGTCCCCTAGGCTTAAGTGCAGTGGTGGGATCTGGGCTTACTGCAACTTCTGCCTCCTGGGTTCAGGCAATTCTCTTGCCTCAGCCTCCTGAGTAGCTGGGATTACAGGCATGTGCCACCATGCCCAGCTAATTTTTCTATTTTTAGTAGAGACAGAGTTTCACCACGTTGACCAGATGGTCTCGATCTCTTGACCTCGCAATCCACCCGCCTCGGCCTCCCAAAGTGCTGGGACTATAGGCATGAGCCATGGCGCCCGGCCTCATACCAATTATTTCTAAAATTGAAACCGTAGTAAAAACCTCAAACTAACTCCAGGCCCAAAAGGCTTCGTTCGAGAATCCTAACAATCATCTAAAAAGAAAAATACCAAATCTACATAAACTCTTTCAGAAAACAGAAAGGAACACCTCCCAACTCATTTTATGAAATCCTGGTAACAAAACCAAATAAATATAATATAAAAGTAATTGGGCGCAGTACAGGTTAGGGATTGCTTACTAAATCAGCAACAACTGATTTTATTACTTAAATTTAAAATATAAGGAAACAGTTTTAAGCATACATATATAGCCTCATGTTGGTAATGCTACTATTTGTGCCAGAATGTACCATGCCCTCTCAGTTCTTTAGAGTTCCATTACCAGATAAATTCTTTTCTTTTTTCTTTTTCTTTTTTTTTTTTTTTTGACAGAGTCTTGCTCTGTCGCCAGGTGCCAGGCTAGAGCGCAGTGGTTCGATCTTGGCTCATTGTAACCTCCGCCTCCCGGGTTCAAGCAATTCTCCTGCCTCAGCCTCCCAAGTAGCTGAGACTACAAGCGTGCAACACCACGCTCAGCTAATTTTTGTATTCTTTAGTAGAGAAGGGGTTTCACCAAGTTGACTAGGATGGTTTCGATCTCTTGACCTCGTAATCTGCCCGCCTCGGCCTCCCAAAGTGCTGGGATTACAGGTGTGAGCCACCACACCTGGCCAATAAATTCTTTTCTATTACAGGTTAAGTATCCCTAATTTGAAAATCCAAAATCTGAAATACTCCATAATCCAGAAACTTGAGTGCTGACATGACACTCAAAGAAAATGCTCAACCAGTAAATGCAAGTCCCTCCCAAAAATAAAAATAAAAATAGAAAGATTTTTGGTCTCAAGTTATTTCAGATAAGGGATACTCAACCTTTATCAGTCAAAAAAAAAAAAAAAAAAAAGAACCAAAAAGGCCAGGCGCAGTGGCTCACGCCTGAAATGCCAGCTCTATGGGAGGCAGAGGCAGATGGATCACAAGGTCAGGAGTTCAAGACCAGCCTGACCAACATGGTGAAGCTCACCACTACTAAAAATACAAAAATTAGCTGGGTATGATGGCATGAGCCTGTAGTCTCGGCTACTTGGGAAGCTGAGGCAGGAGAGTCACTTGAACCTAGAAGAGGCTGCAGTGAGCCGAGATTGCACCACTGCACTCCAGCCTGGGCAACAGCGCAAGACTCTGTCTAAAAAAACAAAAGGAACAAATAAAGACTGGGCAAATGAATATGCTCAGGAAAGAAGTCTGTGAATGAAAATGATACAATTTAAGTATCATCACAAAACAAAGATAACAATAAGGACAATAATATTTTAAGCCTAAGACTTCATGACACTGGAGGAAAAAAGTATATAATGCAAAACAGTCCCAACTTCTTCACAACACTTGAACCAGATCTCATTTCAGGAATACAAAAGTTAACTGCCCAGCAATTCAAAACTGGGCAATAAAATTTCCTTTCTACTTGACTGCAGTCCAGGTAAAAGAATTAAAGAGGTAGGGGGTTGAGGTTGGAGAAGGAGCCTCTTTCAAATGTTCATTGTAAACTACATCATTAATTCTTCTAGAATCTCCAGCACCACTAAATTTCAGACTCACATCCAACCACATTCTCAATACTTTTACTTGGCACCTCAAATTCAACTAACCCATAACTGAATTCACTTTTCCCATACCACCCCCATACCAAAACCGGCTCTTTTGTATTTTTTTGAGACAAAGTCTCACTGTTGCCCAGGCTGGAGTGCAGTGGCATGATCTCAGCTCACTGCAACCTCCCCCTCCAAGTTCAAGCAATCCTTCTGCCTCAGCACCCCCAGCAGCTGGGATTACAGGCATGAATCACCACACGTGGTTAATTTTTGTATTTTCAGTAGAGATGGGTTTTCACCATGTTGGTCAGGCTGGTCTCCAACTCCTGACCTCAGGTGATCCACCCGCCTCAGCCTCCCAAAGTGATGGAATTACAGGCAAGAGCCACCTCAACTAGCCTGTATTTTTCCTAATATATTCTTCATCTCAAATAATGCTACTACCATCTTAATTAGCCAAGCCAGAAACTTAGAAACATCCCACTTATTCCTCTCCCTTATCTTCTATAATCAATCACCAAATCCTGATGATTTTACATCTAAAATATTTGTATGTCCCCTTTAAATTGATCCTTGGCACTGCACAA
The DNA here is from genome assembly GCF_048565385.1 of Saimiri boliviensis. NCBI lineage: Eukaryota > Metazoa > Chordata > Mammalia > Primates > Cebidae > Saimiri > Saimiri boliviensis. The sequence continues at coordinate 81,623,700 of NC_133450.1, forward strand.
ACCTGCCTCTTCCTCTCACCCAGGTTTCTCATCAACTGCCTTCAAAATAAAGACTAAACTCTCTGGCATTGCATATGAAACTTACAAAAACTACTTCCCAATCTTTTTTCATTGCTATTTGCTGCCACATTCTTACCACTGCAATAATAATAGTTTCCTGCCCACACAGTGCTCTGTACATGCTTCTGCTCTTTTTACCTCATTCTTTCAATTCTCTTCATTGTGTAAAACTCAGCCCAGCCGGGCGTGGTGGCTCAAGCCTGTAATCCCAGCACTTTGGGAGGCCGAGGCAGGTGGATCATGAGGTCAAGAGATCGAGACCATCCTGGTCAACATGGTGAAACCCCGTCTCTACTAAAGATACAAAAAAATTAGCTGGGCATGGTGGCACGTGCCTGTAATCCCAGCTACTCAGGAGGCTGAGGCAGGAGAATTGCTGGAATCCAGGAGGCGGAGGTGAGCTGAGATCGCGCCATTGCACTCCAGCCTGGGTAACAAGAGCGAAACTCTGTCTCAAAAAAAACAACAACAAAAAACCCAGCCCAGTATCATGTATAAGTAACTAACTCCATAGTCTCAAACCTGTGTAAACCCTGTGATTATCTCTAGCTGTTAAATCATATTAAATAATCTGATTCTTTCTCTTTATATGCACTAAATTTTAAGAGTCTTGAAGATAGATGCCTGATTCTTAACTCTAGCAACATGGCACACAAGTTAACTCAATCTTTGTTGAACTAAGCCACAATTTTTGTTTTTCTTTTCTTTATATTTTTTTGAGATGGAGTCTTACTCTGTCACCAAGCTGGAGTGCAGTGGTGTGGTCTGGGCTCACTGCAACCTCCAACTCCCTGGTTCAAGTGATTCTTCTGCCTCAGCCTCCCAAGTAGCTGGGATTACAGGCACATGCTACCATACCCAGCTAATTTTTATATTTTTAGTAGACACGGGGTTCACCATGTTAGCCAGAATGGTCTCAATCTCCTGACCTTGTCATCTGCCTGCCTTGGCCTCCCAAAGTGCTGGAATTACAGGCATGAGCCACCTCGCCCAGCCTACTTTTCTAATTTCTCTCTAAAATGCCAGATAATTGGGGCGGGGCAGACTGTATTACTTAGACATAAGCAATCTTCACACCAATAATCGATTCTTGCCTATAAAAATGGGCTTATGAATAAAACTAAGTTTCCTCCTCATAAGATTTCCTTCCCCTTCACAAAATCCATAATACCAGGCAATTTCTGAGGCAGACAATTATGGTTTCAAATTGCCTTGTATTAACAGTAAGATTACAATAATGATAAAAGCATTGGCCGGGCGCGGTGGCTCAAGCCTGTAATCCCAGCACTTTGGGAGGCCGAGGCGGGTGGATCACGAGGTCGAGAGATCGAGACCATCCTGGTCAACACGGTGAAACCCCGTCTCTACTAAAAATACAAAAAATTAGCTGGGCATGGTGGCGCGTGCCTATAATCCCAGCTACTCAGGAGGCTGAGGCAGGAGAATTGCCTGAACTCAGGAGGCGGAGGTTGCGGTGAGCCAAGATCGCGCCATTGCACTCCAGCCTGGGTAACAAGAGCGAAACTCCGTCTCAAAAAAAAAAAAAAAAAAAAAAAAAAAAGCATAAACTCAGTTGATAATCTGCTCCTAAGGTCTTGAATGCACACATTTCTACATAAACAACATTAAGAGAAAATAGCACATTATACATGAAGAATTCTCAACAAGTTACAGTATCTAGAACTAACTTATGTGCCCTCTTTACAAATGTATTTGCTGAATGAATGAGAAGTTGTATATAGCTTGAGCATCCCTACTACGAAAATCTGAAATCTGAAAATCCGAAAGTCCCCAAAGTCCAAAAGTTTTTGAGCACCAACATAATGCCACAAGTGGAAAATTCCACCCGACTTTATGTGACAAATCAGTCAAAATGCAGTCAAAACTTTGTTTCATGCACAAAACTATTAAAAATACTGTTTAAGGCCTGGCACAGTGGCTCACGCCTGTAATCCCAGCACTCTGGGAGGCCGAGGAGGGCGGATCACAAGGTCAGGAGATTGAGACCACCCGTGGCTAACAGGGTGAACCCTGTCTATAAAAATACAAAAACTTTAGCTGGGCATGGTGGCACACGCCTGTGGTCCCAGCTACTCAGGAGGCTGAGGCAGCAGAATCGCTTGAACTCAGGAGGCAGAGATTGCAGTGAGCCAAGATCGAGCCACTGCACTACAGCTTGGGCCACAGTTCAAGACTCTTGTCTCAAAAAAATAAAAGAAAAATGTTTAAAATTACCTTCAGAGTATGTGTGTAAGGTACTTATGAAACAAAGGAATTTCATGTTTAAACTTGGGTCCTTTTCAATATGCAAATATTCCAAAATCCAAAAAAATCTGAAATCCAAAATACTCCTGATACTGAACATTCCAGATGAGTGTTATTCAACCAGTTCTGATGTATCATGCGTTGAGAGAAATAATACATATAAATAAAGAAAATTGCCACAAGATCACAAATCAAACATTAGAGGCAACAAAGTCAAGATTTGCCATAAAACTTTGTGTATTCATAGTTGGCTATATAAAAAGTAGTTCATGCCAGTAAGATTCTACAGCAGACTCCTGAAGGAGTTATTAAAGGAATGAACTCCAAATTAGGGGTAGACACTCAGATTCCAGTCCTTAATCTATCATTAGTTAGCTGTGAGACAATGATTAAGTCATGCAATCATTCTAGCATTTGTTTCCTCAACAGCAAAAGAAGTTACTGGACATCAAATCTGCTATTTCACACGCAAATTTTACCTAAAAAAATAAACAAATAAATAAAGAGCTGTCAAAATGGGAGATGCATCATTAATTAATCAGAGCTGTCTTCATCCATCCATCATACACAACTCATCCTGCAGCACGCTAATTAAGACAAACATTTTTATTACATGTTAAGCAGTCTTCAGAATGATTCATCATGATGAAACACAAATGCTACTGGACTAGCTGACCTCCTTGGTCTCCTCCAACTCTAAAATTCTCTGGGTCTGTTAATTTATACTCTACCTTACAAATGGTATGATTACTAAATTTATATTAACTAATATTAATAAAAGAAAAAGCTAAAGTCATTGCCCTATTTGACACCAAATAACATTTTCGAAAGTAGTAGCAAGTTTCCACTTAGTCCACATTTCCAGCCTGACTAATATGCAATCAAGTTTCAGGTTTTACTACTGTCCACCTTTACTCTCCACTACTTCCATAACCCTTCGTTATGAAAGAAGGAAGAAGCAGGGGAGGAGGACTTAGTAAAGAAACAGATTTCTCTGTCACCTAAGAAAAAAATCAAGTCAACTAGGGAAGAAGGACTAAGCATAGGAGCACTATATAAAGTATCAACTCTAACACAAAAAGTTGTTTTGTTTTCTTTTGAGACAGAGTTTCTTCTCCTGTTGCCCAAGCTATCTCAGCTCACTGTAACTTCCACCTCCTAGGTTCAAGTGATTCTCTTGCCTCAGCCTCCCTAGGAGGCATGCATCTTACGTCCGGCTAATTTTTATATTTTTGGTGGAGACAGGATTTTGCCATGTTGGCCAGGCTGATCTCAAACTCCTGACCTCGTGATCCACCCGTGCTGGCCTTCCAAAGTGCTGGGATTACAGGTGTAAGCCACGACGCCTGGCCAGAAAGATTATTTTAATCCCATTCACAACAAAGTGTGTGATAAAGACAGGCGGTCTTTTTTGGATCATTAATATTTCTGATAAATGGTCTTCCCTTCTTTTTTATTTAGCTAATATTATAGATTTAAAAACTGCTGTATATAATAAACTTCTCAAAAACATTTGGCAAAATATAGGACTATACCAAAATAAAAGAACTAACTTAGGCTGATAAAATTATGGGTCCTTCTCTCCCTTAAAGTCTTCTCCAACAAATAACAACAAAAAGCATGTGTTTTCTGATTGGCACAGTGACTCACACCTGTAATCCCAGCACTTTGGAAGGCCCAGGGAGGAAGAGATTACCTGAGACTAGGAGCTCAAGACCAGCCAAGACAACAGTGAGATCCTGTCTTTATTTTAAAAAATTTAAGGCCGTTTGTGATTACAGGCTCATGCCTGTAATCCCAGCCCTTTGGAAGTCCAATGAGGGTGGATCACGAGATCAGGAGTTTAAGATCAGCCTGTCCAATCCGGTGAAACATCACCTCTTCTAAAAAATACAAAACTTAGCTATGGCAGCATGCGCCTATAGTCCCAGCTACAGAGAGGCTGAGGCAGGAGGATCGATTGAACCCAGGAGACAGAGGTTGCAGTGAGCTGACGTCATGCCACTGCACTCCAGCCTTGGTGACAGAGTGAAACTCTGTATCAAACAAAAAACAACAACAAAAAAATTGGCCATGCACGGAGGCTGACAACTGTAATCCTAGCGCTTTGGGAGGCCGAAGTGGGCGGATCACGAGGTCAGGAGTTCAAGACCAGCAGGGCCAATATAATGAAACCGTCTCTACTAAAAATACAAAAAAAATTAGCTGGACATAGTGGCAGGCGCCTGTAGTCCCAGCTACTTGGGAGGCTGAGGCAGGAGAATCATTTGAACCTGGAAGGCAGAGGTTGCAGTGAGCTGACTTTACACCACTGCACTCCAGCCTGGGTGACAGAATGAGACTCTGTCTCAATCAATCAATCAATCAATCAATCAAATGGCCAGCCATGGTAGTGCACAACTGTAGCTCTAGCTACTTGGGAGGCTGAGGCAGAAGGATTGCTTGAGGCCAGGAAGTGATAAGCCATGACTGCAATAAGCCATGACTGTGCCACTGTACTCCAGATTAGGTAACCGAGTAACACACTGTCTCTCAAGGAGGGGAAAAAAAGGAAAGATTTTTCTAATACCATTATCAATCTATTTTCTCTAAAGAAACAATATATGAGTTGTTAGATTATTGATGACTGAAACACACTCTTAAAATAGAAACTGATTTTTTTTTTTTTTGAGACAGAGTCTTGCTCTGTCGCCAAAGCTGGAGTGCAGCACTTTCAGAGGAGGCTGAAGCAGGAGGATTACAAGGTCAGGAGATCAAGACCAGCCTGGCTGGCCAGGCGCGGTAGCTCAAGCCTGTAATCCCAGCACTTTGGGAGGCCAAGGCGGGTGGATCACGAGGTCCTGAGATTGAGACCATCCTGGTCAACATGGTCAAACCCTGTCTCTACTAAAAATACAAAAAATTAGCTGGGCATGGTGGCACGTGCCTGTAATCCCAGCTACTCAGGAGGCTGAGGGAGGAGAACTGCCCGAACCCAGGAGGCGGAGGTTGCTGTGCACCGAGATCGCGCCATTGCACTCCAGCCTGGGTAACAAGAGTGATAGTCTGTCTCAAAAAAAAAAAAAAAAAAAAAAAAAAAGACCAGCCTGGCCAACATGGTGAAACCCCATTTCTACTAAAAATAGAAAAATTAGCCGGGTGTGGTGGCAGGCGCCTGTAGTCCCAGTCACTAAGGAAGCTGAGGCAGGAGAATCACTTGAACCCAGGACGTGGAGGTTACAGTGAGCCGAGAGACAGCACCACTGTACTCTAGCCTGGGTGACAGAGCAAGACTCCACCTCAAAAAAAAAAAAAAAAGGAATTTAAAGATAGCAATATTCGGTTTGCTGACCACCAAAAATACTTATTAAGGCACAGACATTCAGATGTTTTAAATACTACTACTACTGGCACCCCAATTTAAAATCTTCTAAGTCATTAGCAGAAATCAGGACAAAGGAGCCAGGTGCGGTGCCTCATGCCTGTAATCCCAGCACTTTGGAAGGCAAAGGAGGGCAGATCGCCTGAGGTCAGGAGTTCAAGAACAGCCTGGCCAACATGGTGAAACCCCATCTATACCGAAAATACAAAAATTAGCAGGGTGTGGTGGTGCACACCTGTAGTCTCAGCTACGTGGGAGGCTGAGGCAGGAGAATCACCTGAACACAGGTGGCAGAGGTTGCAGTGAGCCTAGATTACGCCACTGCACTCCAGCCTGGGCAACAGAGCGAGTGCATTTTATATATTTATATGAAATATATATATTAATAAATGACAAAATCCGTAATGAGATATTATTTCTTTACCCTAAGCTTAACACAATGCTATTTTAGCAAAAATATGGGTTATGAATTTATAAGAACTGAGTAATATACTTCATTTTCTCAACAAGCTCATAGGAAACTCAACATTCCTAGGCTATCATTTCTTACATATTACATCCTATCATGGCCTGTGCCAACATATTTTGTTTTAATTTACTGAGCTCACCTATATACTAACATACAAGTTTCAATGTATATATTATATACAACAAAGACACTCTAAAAAGTAAGAAAAGTTAACTCAATTTTGGCAGAATTTTCCTAAGAGTGCCTTTTATGGTTTTGCTTTGAGACAGACTTTCACTCTTGTTGCCCAGACTAGAGTGCATTCATACCATCTCAGCTCACCGCAACCTCCGCCTTCCATGTTCAAGCAATTCTCCTGCCTCAGCCTCCCAAGTAGCTGTGATGACAGACATAAGCCACTATCCCCGGCTAATTTTGTATTTTTAGTAGAGACAGGTTTTCTTCATGTTGGTCACGCTGGTCTTTAACTTCCAGCCTCAGGTGATGCACTAACCTCAGCCTCCCAACGTGCTGGCATTACAGGCGTTAAGTCACCATGCCCACCCAGAGCGCTTTTTTTTTTTTTTTTAAGAGACAGGGTCTTGTTATGTTGCCCAGGCTAGAGTACAGTGGCTATTCACAGATGCCATTCCACTACTGAGCAGCAGAGGAGTTTTGACTTGCTCCATTTCCAACCTGGACTGGTTCACTCCTCCTTAGGCAACCTGGCGGTCCCCTGTTCCTGAGAAGTCACCGTACTGATGCTGAACTTAGTGTGGACACCCAGTTGGCATAGGGCACTACAACCCAGAACTCCTGGGCTCTAGCAATCCTCTTGCCTCAGCCTCCTGGGTAGCTGGGACGACAGGCACGTGCCACCGTGCCCAGCAACAGTGCTTTGTATTTAAATAGTTCTCACCAAAATAGGCAAGAGAAGAGAAGTGACTACTTATGTATGCCCTTTTGATTAAACTTACTCTCAGGCCACGAGAAATCTGAAATCCTAACAACACAGCAATTTCATGGTAAGAAAAGAATGAGGCTGGGTCCGGTGGCTCACACCTGTAAACCCAGCACTTTAGGAGGCCAAGGCAGGATGACTGCTTGAGCCTAGGAATGCATAACAACCGGGCAACATGGCAAGACTCTGTCTCTACAAAAATTTGAAGAAATAAATTAGCCAGGCAGGGTAGTGTGTGCCTGTACTCCCACCTACTAGGGAGGCTGAAGAGGATCAAGTGAGCCTGGAAGGTCAAGGCTGTAGTGAGCCATGCTCACACAAATGCACTCCAGCCTCAGTGAGACAGCAAGATTCAGTCTCATGTAAAACATCCTTTGTCCAAAATACATCTGTATTGAGTTATGTGAAATACTTTTTCCACCAGGCGTGGTGGCTCATGCCTATAATCCCAGCACTTTGGGAGGCTGAGGCAGGTGGATCACTTGAGCCCGAGAACAGCCTGGGCAACATAGTGAAACCCTGACTCTACCAAAAATACAAAAATTAGCTGGGCATGGTGGTGCCAGTCTGTGGTTCCAGCTACTGGGGAGGCTGCGGTGGGAGGATCACTGGAGCCCAGGAAGTCAAGATTGCAGTGAGCCAGGAGTGCACCACTGCACTCCAGCCTAGGTGACAGAGCAAGACCTGATCTCCAAAATAAATAAATAAAAATTTAAAAATAAACTGAGGCCAAGTGCGGTGGCTCACACCTGTAACCCCAGCAGTTTGGGAGGTAAAGGTGGGCAGATCATTTGAGGTCAGGAGTTTGAGACTGGCCTGGCCAACATAGTGAAACCATGTCTCTACTAAAAATACAAAAATTAGCTGGTGTACACCTGTAATTTCAGCTACTCAGGAAGCTGAGGCAAGAGAATTGCTTGAACCCAGGAGACAGAGGTAGCAGTAAGCAAAGACTGTGCCACTATACTCCAGCCTGGGCAACAAAGTGAGACTCTGTCTGGGGGGGGGGGGGGGGGTGGGGAAGAATTTCCCACTATTCTTATTACTACCTATAAAGGAAAAATGAATCATTGTGATTGAGATAAACTATTAAGAGACGGGAAAGAGAAGACAAGAAAGTTTATGAAAACTGAATTTTCACCTAAAATCACTGGTCAAATATTAGGTATAATCGTAATTCTCTAATAACATTGTCCTCTTAAAGGTCGGACACAGTAGCTCATGCCTGTAATGCCAGCACTTTGGGAGGCCAAGACAGGCAAATCACGAGGTCAGGAGTTTGAGACCAGCCTGGCCAACATGGTGAAATCCCATCTCTATTAAAACACAAAAAATTATCTGGGCATAGTGGTGGATGCCTGTAATCCCAGCTACTCGGGAGGCTGAGGCAGGAGAATTGCTTGAACTTGGGAGGCTAAGGCTGCAGTGAGCCAAGATCAAGCCACTGCACTCCAGCCTAGGTGACAGAGTGAGATTCCATCTCAATGTATCCTCTTGTTTGCTACTACTAAAAAAAAAAGAAAAATAAATTAAATAAGGGTATATTATTCCCAACACAGGGGGAAATGTGTGATAGTTTGAAATGACTGAGTATTTTTCAAATAATTTTTATCTTAAAGAAGTATATAATAATCTTAATTTAACAAAATATGCCAAAGCATATTTGTAAGGTCAACGAGAGGTTATCATTTTCAACTCAGTAAGAATATCACACATATTTGGGGATATCAGGATGAAGGCATTATTACTAAAGCAAATAATCAGTTTTCTCTCAACTATAAAGATATTTGTGTGTACTTGATGTTTTTCTTAAAGAAGTAATATACTTTATCTTTTTTCTGAGACATAGTTTCGCTCTCGTTGCTCAGGTTGGAGTGCAGTAACACGGTTGAGAGATCTCGGCTCACTGCAGCCTCTGCCTCCCAGGTTGAAGTGGTTCTCCTGCCTCAGCCTCTCCAGTAGCTGGGATTACAGGTGCCCACCACAACGCTCAGCTAATTTTTTGTATTTTTTGTAGAGACAGAGTTTCGCCATGTTGGCCAGGTTGGTCTCAAACTTCTGACCTCAGGTGATCCACCTGCCTCAGCCTCCCAAAGTGCTGGAATTACAGGCATGAGCCACTGCACTCTTTTTTTTTTTTTGACACAGGGTCCTACTCTGTCACCCAGGCTGGAGTGCCAGTGGCCCAATCAGGGTTCACTCCAGCCTAGAACTCCCAAAGCTCACGAGATCCTCCTGCCTCAGCCCAGTAGTAGCTAGGTCTACTGGCGTGTGCCACCACACCCAGCTAATTTTTGTATTTTTAGTAGAGATAGGTTTTACTGTGTTGCCCAGGCTAGTCTTAAACTCCTGGGCTCAGACAATCCATGCTCCTCAGCCTCCCAAAGTGCAGGAATTACAAATGAGAGCCACCACACCCAGCCTTACTTTTCTTTTAATAAATAAAGGATTTTTTTTTTTTTGAGACACAGTCTCACTCTGTCGCCAGGCTGGAGTGCAGTGGTGCAATCTCGGCTCACTGCAACCTCTGCCTCCTGGGTTCAAGCAATTCTCCTTCCTTAGCCTCCCTAGTAGCTGGGACTACAGGTATGCGCCACCACACCCAGCTAATTTTTTTATTTTTTAGTAGAGACAGGGTTTTACCATGTTGGTCAGGATGGTCTCAATCTCTTGACCTCGTGATCCACCCACCTAGGCCTCCCAAAGTGCTGGGATTATAGGCATGAGCCACTGTGCCCGGCCGATTTTTTTTTTTTTTGGAGACAGAGTCTTACTCTGTCATCCAGGCTGGAGTACAGTGGTGCCATCTCGGCTCACTGCAACCTCTGCCTTCCCGGCTCAAACAAATCTCGTGCCTCAGCCACCTGAGTAGCTGGGATTACAGGCATGCATGTGCACCACCAGACCTGGCTAATATTTTATTTTTTATTTTTGTAGAGATGGAGTTTTGCCATGTTGGCCAGGCTGGTCTCAAACTCCTGACCTCAGGTGATCTGCCTGCCCCAACCTGCTAAAGTGCTGGGATTACAGGCTTGAGCCACCATACCCCACGTTTTTTTTTTTTTTAACAAAGGGTCCTACTTTGTCATCCAGCGCCAGTGCCAGTGGCTCAATCAAGGCTTGCTGCAGCCTCTACTTCCCAAGGTTCAGGTGATCCTCCTGCCTCAGGGCCCCAAGTGGCTGAGTCTAAAGGCATGTGCCACCACACCCAGCTAATTTTAGTATTTTTAGTAGAGATGGGTTTTTGCTGTTTTTACGCAGGCCAATTTCGAAATTATGGGCTTGAACCGCCCACCCTCCTCGGCCCCCCAAGAAATTACAGGTGTGAGCCACCTCGCCTGGTGGCTTTTAATAAACATATGGGGTTTTTTGGTTTTTATTTATTTTTATTTTTTTTTTTATTTTTTTTTTTTTATTTTTTTTTTTTTGAGACGGAGTTTCGCTCTTGTTGCCCAGGCTGGAGTGCAATGGCGCGATCTCGGCTCACCGCTACCTCCGCCTCCCGGGTTCAGGCAATTCTCCTACCTCAGCCTCCTGAGTAGCTGGGATTATAGGCACGCGCCACCATGCCCAGCTAATTTTTTGTATTTTTAGTAGAGACGGGGTTTCACCATGTTGACCAGGATGGTCTCGATCTCTTGACCTCGTGATCCACCCGCCTCGGCCTCCCAAAGTGCTGGGATTACAGGTTTGAGCCACCGCGCCCGGCCTTATTTTTTATTTTTTATTTTTTTTAAGACAGAGTTTCACCATGTTGGTCAGGCTGGTCTTGAACTCCCGACCTCAGGTGTTCCGCCCACCTTGGCCTCCAAAGTGCTTGGATTACAGGCGTGAACCACCATGCCTGGCCTTTTTTGTTTTTAAGATGGAATCTCGCTATGTCCCCCAGGCTGAAGTGTGGTGGCACCATTCACCTCGGCTCACAGCAACCTCTGCCTTTCTAGCTCAAGCAAGTCTCATGCTTCAGCCACCTGAGCAGCTGGGCTTATAGGCGTGTATCCGCACCACCACATCTAGCTAATTTTGGTTGTTTTTTTTGAGAGAGTGGGTTTCGCCATGTTGACCAGGCTGGTCTTGAACTACTGAACTCAGTTTCCGAAAGTGCTGGGATTAAAAAATATACTTTTGGCCGGGCGCGGTGGCTCAAGCCTGTAATCCCAGCACTTTGGGAGGCCGAGGCGGGTGGATCACAAGGTCGAGAGATCGAGACCAACCTGGTCAACATGGTGAAACCCCGTCTCTACTAAAAATACAAAAAATTAGCTGGGCATGGTGGCGCGTGCCTATAATCCCAGCTACTCAGGAGGCTGAGGCAGGAGAATTGCCTGAACCCAGGAGGCGGAGGTTGCGGTGAGCCGAGATCGTGCCATTGCACTCCAGCCTGGGTAACAAGAGCGAAACTCCGTCTCAAAAAAAAAAAAAAAAAAAAAAAATATACTTTTAGGCCAGGGGCAGTGGCTCACGCCTGTAATCCCAGCACTTTGGGAGGCTGAGGTGGGCGGATCATAAGGTCAAGAGATTGACACCATCCTGGCCAACACGGTGAAACCCTGTTTCTACTAAAAATACAAAAATTAGCCAGGGATGGTAGCCTGTAATCCCAGCTACTCGGGAGGCTGAGGCAGGAGAATTGCTTGAACTCAGGAGGTAGAGGGTGCAGTGAGCCAAGATCTTACTTAGGCTGGAAGGCTGGAGTGCAATGGCATGTTCATGGTTCACTGCAGCCTCAACCTCCTGGGCTCAAGCAATCCCCTTATTTCAGCCTCCCTAGTGGCTGGGACTAGAGATGTGAATCAACATGCCCAGCTAACCTCTGTATTTTAGGTACAGACAAGGTTCTGCCATGTTGTCTAGGCTGGTCTCAAACTCCTAAACTCAAGAGATCTGCCTGCTTCAGCATTCCAAAGTGCTGGGATTAGATCATGAGCCACCGAGCCTGGTCCATTGTGTTGTTTTAATCAAATCAGCAAACACATTTTCATGCTAGAACCCCACGTTGATCATTCATGTTTAATCTAGACTTTCTCATTTTTCTTCAGTCTAATACAGCAATCAGCCAGGCGTGGTGGTTCACGCCTGTAATCCCTGTACTTTGGAAGACCGAGCGGGTAGAGGGGTCAGAACTTCGATACCAGTCTGGCCAACATGGTGAAACCCTGTCACTACTAAAAATACAAAAAATTAGCCAGGCATGGTAGCAGGCACCTGTAATCCTAGCTACTCAGGGGGCTGAGGCAGGAGAATCACTTGAACCTGGGAGGCAGAAGCTGCAGTGAGCCGAGATGGTACCACTGCACTCCTGCCTGGGCAACAGAGCAAGACTCTGCCTCAAAAAAATAATAAAATAGCCAGGCAAGGTGGCTCATGCTTGTAATTCCAGCACTTTGGGAGGCTGAGGCAGGCAGATTACGAAGTCAGGCGTTCAAGACCAGGCTGGCCAACATGGTGAAACCCCATCTCTGCTAAAAATACAAAAGTAGCCAGGAGTGATGGTGGGCACCTGTAATCCCAGCTACTTGGGGAGGCTGAGGCAGGAGAATTGCATGAAACTGGAAGGCGGAGGTTGCAGTGAGCCGAGATCATGCCACTGCACTCCAGACTGGGCAAAAGAGCAAAACTTCGTCTCAAAAAAATAATAATAAAATAATAATCTAGGAACCTATAAATATCACAATATGCATAGTCCCTAGTGTAGTAAACTGGCCTACTGTGACCTTCCATTAAAGTATTTGTCTTTAAGGTCTTACACTTCTTCTTGGGGCCATACTTGGTCTTACCATTCCATACTGCCAGTTTCCCAAACGACTCCAAGCAGCGAAAACTTCTCACTATAATTCTATTCCCACCATGCCTGTCGTCCTTCCAAGACAGTGCTCCTATACTCTACACCTCTTCTAATCACAGCCAGTAAATAAAAACTTAACTCTCCTGGCCAGGCCTGTAATCCCAGCACTTTGGGAGGCGCCAAGGCAGACGGATCATTTGAGGTCAAGAGTTCGAGACCAATCTGATCAACATGGTGAAACCCCTTCTCCAAAATTAGAAAGTTAACCAGGCATGTGGCAGGCTCCTGTAATCCCAGCTATTTGGAAGGCCGGGGCAGGAGAATGGCTTGAACCCAGGAGGCAGAGGTTGCAGTTAGCCGAGATCACGCCACTGCACTCCAGGCTAGGCAACAAGAGTGAAACTCCTCAGTCTCAAAAAAAAACCTTTACTATGTCTCGTTATCTCTGAACCCTCATCCTGTGTGTGGTATCAGTAAGCTTATGTCATCGTCAATCTGTGCTAATACTGTCAATAAAAGACAATTTTAAAAGTTTCTCTTCCAGAGAATTTGTGATTTTTAAACAGGACATTTACAAAAACACTGGAGAGATATAAATAAAGTTAGGTATTGGCAATTCTCAAATTTTACCACACAATCAACTACCTAATCTACCTATTTCTAATGTAGGTCCAATTACAATTTAATATAGTTTAAACTAAAAAATTAATGTAGTCATAGAAGCACTAATGAATATGCTTCCTGGCAAATGCCAATTAAGTGAAATCTAAAGCTGCAATTAAACAGTTTTAACCTAGGTTCCATATGTGTTAAGTCTCCCTATCTTCAAAGTAGCAAATGCGCTGGGTGCAAGGGCTCTTGCCTGTAAGTCCAGCACTTTGGGAGGTTAGGGAGGGAGAACCATTTGAGACTAGGAATTTGAGACCAGTCTGGGCAACACAGAGAGACCTCCATCTCTATTTAATTAAAAAAAAAAAAAAAAAAAAAAAAAAAAAAAAAAAAGTGGGAGGGCACTGTGGCTCACGCCTGTAATCCCAGCACTTTGGGAGGCCAAGGCAGACAGATAGATCACTAGATCAGGAGTTCAAGACCAGCCTGGTCAACATGGTGAAACCTCGTCTCTACTAAAAATACAAAAATTAGCCAGGCCTGGTAGCATGCACCTGTAATCCCAGCTACTTGGGAGGCTGAGGCAGGAGAATCAATTGTACCCAGGAGGCAGAGAGGGTGCAGCGAGCTGGACCGTGCCACTGCACTCCAGCCTGGGCGACAGTGAGACTCCATCTCTCTCTCTCTCTCTCTCTCTCTCTCACACACACACACACACACACACACACACACAAAAGTGGGCTGGGCACTGTGCCTCATGCCTGTAGTCCCAGCACTTTGGGAGGCCAAGGTGGGCGGATCACCTGAGGTCAGGAGTTTGAAACCAGCGTGACCAACATGGTGAATCCCGTGTCTACTAAAAATACAAAATTAGCTGGGAGTGGTGGCACATGCCTGTAATCCCAGCTACTCAGGAGGCTGAGGCAGGAGAATTGCTTGAACCCAGGAGGCGGAGGTTGCAGTGAGTCAAGATTGGGCCATTGCACTCCAGCCTGGGCAACAAGAGTGAAACTCCATCTCAAAAAATAAAATAAAATAAAAAATTAGCTGGGTGTGATGGCACACACCTGTAGTCCCAGCTACTCGGGAAGCTGAGGCAGGAAAGTCATTTGAACCTGGGAGGTAGAGGTACCAGTGAGCCAAGATCACGCCATTGCATGCCAGCCTGGGCAACAAGAAGGAAACTCCCTCCAAAAAAAAAAAAAAAAGCAGCAAATGACAGACCCCCTGTGGCCAATTTACTTAAAACGGTCAGGTATTTTTAACCTACCTTTAACCAAAAAAACTACTTAGAGCACACCACAAATAAACTCTCAGCACACTTGATATTTGTGACTTAAAAGTGTCTTTTCTATGTTATGCTTTCACAACTTGGTAAACTACAATTAGATATTGCTTTTTAAAAATTCTGGCAAACCATTTTATTCATTACCTCATTAATCCAAAGCATAGACCCCATGACTAGGATAAATTAATACCATTTTGGAGTCAGCTTGGTGGCTCACATCCATCTTCCCAGCACTTTGGGAGGCCAAGGCAGGACTGCTTGCAGCTAGGAGTTGCAAGCCAGCCTGAGCCACATAGCAAGACCTCATCTCTACAAAAAAATTAAAAAATTAGCCAGGTGTAGTGGCATGTGCCTGATGTCCCAGCTACTTGGGAGGCTGAGGCATGAGGAATGCATAGGCCCAAGAGTTCAAGGTTGCAGTGAGCTATGATCACACCACTGCACTCCAACCTGGGCCACAGAGAGACCTTATCTCTAAAAAATAAAAATAAATTAATGCCATTTTACTCAATTGACATTAAAACCTATAGTTGTAAATCTAGAATGTATTACATCCTTTGTGAACAACAGGTTCAAGTTTGTTTAACCAGAATTAGACAGATTCTGTTATATAATCTCATAAAACACCAATTAACCAGAAATCACAAACTTGAGATCAGCTAGATGAATCTGGGAAAGATAAGACTTCCCCAATTCTTAATTTCTTAACAGTGGGAAAACAGTACATTACTAGCTCAAGTTAAATGCACAAGAGATACTATGTAGAATGGAATATTGTGAAACATACAAATCTTGATAATCTTATGCAATCCTATTTAGACTTTCTATATAGCTACAAGTCCACAAAAGTTAAGGACTATGCCATTTACAGCTTTTACATTCTTTCAACTCTGAGAAAAGCATTAAAAGAGTGCAAGTACTGAATGCATATAGTACTAAACAATTTGGGAAAACTCTTGAAAACAAAGTCGACAATGCTCACTCAGCTAGCTGTACACTAAATTTTCTAAAAACATTAACGCTAATAACTACCCAAAAAGGTCATTAAAATACACAGAAAGCCTATACTAGACCAATGATTTTAGATTCCTTTAAGTTACACATCTGGCTCCATTTTTAAAATAAATTGGTTCAGCAAGCAGTTAACATGCCTGCACCTCCACTGTTCTATTGGCTCTAGGAAAGTATGAAGTTCAACTCAATCCTAAAAAAACTCCTTCACATAAGAGCTACGTTTTGCCTTGACTTTCTTTATGACCTTGGGCAAAGTCTACCAAATGAAGACTATAATAATGCTTGTGTGTTCCAGTTTATTATTGAAAATTAACCATAATATCTTTCGAGCAATAGTGAAATTCTCTAAATTCGACCTATCCAGAGCTGAAAACTTGAGTTACAAATATCAACTGATATGCAATGTGAACAGTTTTAAAAATTTTAATTTGATTAGTAAAAACAAAACAAAAAAAAAACTACAAAGATCCCAAATTCAACATGATTAAAGAATTCTGAAAACACCAACAACCTCCTTATTACTTCTCTTTATGAACAACTGGTCTGCAATGTAACTAAAAAAAAAAAAAAAAAGGCAAAAGAAAAACAGTAAAACCATCTTTAATATGCCATTTTCCTTTTCTAAGAATAACAAATGGACCACAAAACTTAGCAAATAACGGGGAGACAAAATAAAGCAATCTACAATCTAAAAATTACAGATAAATCCATCATTTCAAGTTACTAATTTGTAAACCTACATAAGAAATTAATCTCGG
Organism: Saimiri boliviensis; assembly: GCF_048565385.1. Taxonomy (NCBI): domain Eukaryota; kingdom Metazoa; phylum Chordata; class Mammalia; order Primates; family Cebidae; genus Saimiri; species Saimiri boliviensis. The sequence goes on from NC_133450.1 coordinate 81,640,249, forward strand.
TACTGCGTTACCAGCATTAAAAAGATAAATCCCTGCCTCAGAGGAACATCTACTGAGTACGTTTCATTTCCGGATCTCAGATAAGTATACGAGTTGTATCTCTAGGTTTCCCTAAGGTACTCGGCTGTTTAACATCATTCACACATCCAGCCACCACTAGGGTGAAAAGTAAATAAACAAGATTTACTTATGCAATTATTTACCACAGAATTCTGGTCAAGAATGCAAAAGTTAACACTCATACAGGCATTTAAAACCCAAAGAAAGCAGGGAATATTAAGGATAATAAGATTTACCCTTTAATTGACCACCGTAGAAACCAGAGGCCTTCCACATGGGCTGTTCCTTACTAGCACTCTCGATTTGAAAAAGTAACAATGTCAACTCGACATTTTAACAGTACAAAAGATAAACAAAATTTAGGCAAATCGCTTCTTCCAGATTTTGAAAAGGTGTTTACAAGAACTGAGATAGAGCAACGCCCCCCTAAAAGCACCCTTCTCCAAAGAATGAAATGCCGAAAACATCAGGTGGGCCAAAAAGCTTAGAAAAGCTAAAGTTCTAACTTAATTACCCAGAGGTTGGGGACTAGGAACGGGAGCTCGGAGTGGGGGTGGGTAGCAGAGTGAAATCTAACCCCAGAAATCACAACGCAGGCCGCAGCCTAGGAGGTGAAGCTGGCGGGAAGCGAGCTCCCTTTCCGTTCCCAGGGGAAAGTCCAGAGAGGAGCGGCTCCCCACAGTGGACGTACGAGGCGCCAAGAGTGCATGCCTACCAAGGCGCCAGAGCCGCTGGAGGACCGGGTTTGGAAGGGGAGGAGATCCCGGCAGACGGCGCTGGAAGAAGAGGAGGACTAAGATTGGGAGCAGCGGCAGCGTCTAGACGAAGGGGATTACCTAACTGTGACGACAGAGAAGTGTCCTCAGGCTCCGGCGATGGTCTCGACTGCGCAACGTGTGGTGTCTTTCCCGCTTACCCCCGCAGCAGCAACAGAACCAGCTCCTTCAGCCAGTCGCCATTTCCCGCCTACCGACCTGCTGCACCGCACGGACAGAGACCCGGATGGAAAGCGGCCTCTATGCGCAGGCGCCCTGACTTCCTCCTCCCCCTCCCGCCACAATTCCGCGAGGTGGGAGGGAAGGAATGCGGGTGGCCACAACGGCAACAACAACCAAAAAAACACTTTTACTTCCGTGAAGAGCGTTGAAGTTCCTTACGCCGGAGGGAACTCTCTAGTCTGAATCCCGGAGAAATATTGAACACAAGGCCATGAGACTGCGTAGAGTAAGAAAGGACAAAACCTATTAGGACACGCAAGGGCCTGGGGGATATTTGTACGTTAGGGGCCTCCGTAGCCGGCTGTTTAGTGGTCGCAGGGGGAGTAGGGAGTAAAGCGTTAGGAGTGGAGAGGCGGGGACCCGAAGGACGGTTTTTCCTCCCGCTATTAACGGAACTGCTGGGGCCGACTTAGGAGGGGGAGCGCGCCCTTGCTCCGGAGGCGGGGCTTACGAATGCGTCGCGCACCCTGGCGGCTAGGGTTTAGTGACTGTGGGCGCGCCGGGTGGGTGGAGCCGAGGATATAAGGCGGGACTAACGGCTCGGCGCGCTGGAGGAGGTAGTTTGTAGGGAGCATTACCCGAGGCCGGGAGAAAGCGAATCTGGCGCCTTTACTGGGATCTCGGTGGCCCCCGAAGGTTACCTTTCCATTTCATTGTCTGGAGGGCGTAGCAGTCGCTTTTGGATCAGTCATAAATACTCACTTCCTTCAACTCAATCCTATGTTGGCGGTAATTCTACACGTTGAATACTCAGCTCTTAGCCGGGCACGGTGGCTCACGCCTGTAATCCCAGCCCTTTGGGAGGCCGAGGCGGGTGGATTACGAGGTCAGGAGTTCGAGACCAGCCTGGTCAATTTGTTAAAACTCCGTTTCTACTAAAATACAAAATTAGCCGGGCGTGGTGGCGCATGCTTGTAATCCCAAATACTCGCTTGAACCTGGGAGGCGTAGGTTGCAGTGAGCCGAGATCACGTCACTGCACTCCAGCCTGGGTGACAAAGCGAGACTGTCTCAAAAAAAAAAAAAGGATGAAGAATTTTTAGATGTAAAGCAGTGGCCACAGGAAAAAAAAAAAAATGTAATAAATGCAAAAACCTATTAAGAGGTATCTTTGCATGCTTTTTAAGAGGTGGAGTCAAGCTCTATTGGCCAGGCGGCCCAGGCTGGACTCAAACTCCTGGACTCAAGTGATCATCTCACCTCAGCCTCTTCAGTAGCTGGAACTACAGGAACATGCCATCACAACCAGCTCGAATGCTTTTTAAACTATTCAAAACTACTGCTATATGAAGACACTAATGAAATAGAGTGTTCATTAAGTAATGTAATAGGTCAGGTATGGTGGCTCATGCCTGTAATCCCAGCACTTTGGGAGGCTGAGGAGGGCAGATCACCAGAGGTCAAGAGCTGAGACCAGACTGGCCAACATGGTGAAACCTCATCTCTATTAAAAATACAAAATATGGCCGGGCGCGGTGGCTCACGCCTGTAATCCCAGCACTTTGGGAGGCCGAGGCGGGTGGATCACGAGGTCAAGAGATCGAGACCATCCTGGTCAACATGGTGAAACCCCGTCTCTACTAAAAATACAAAAATTAGCTGGGCATGGTGGCACGTGCCTGTAGTCCCAGCTACTAGGGAGGCTGAGGCAGGAGAATTGCCTGAACCCAGGAGGCAGAGGTTGCAGTGAGCTGAGATCGCGCCATTGCACTCCAGCCTGGGTAACAAGAGCGAAACTCCGTCTCAAAAAAAAAAAAAAAAAAATACAAAATTAGCCGGGTGTGGTGGTATGCACCTGTAATCTCAGCTACTCAGGAGTCTGAGGCAGGAGACTCACTTGAACGTGGGATGCGGAGGTTGCAGTGGATGGAGATCATGCCACTGCACTCCAGCCTGGGCAACAGAGAGAAACTCCATCTCAAAAAAAAAAAAAAAGGAATATAGCTGGGCGAGGTGGCTCACACCTGTAATCCCAGCACTTTGGGAGGCCAAGGCGGGTAGATAGATCATGAGGTCAGGAGTTTGAGACGAGCCTGACCAACATGGTGAAAACCCATTTCTACTGAAGAAATAAAAAATAGACAGGCGTGGTGACACGTGCCTATAGTCCCAGATACTCGAGAGGCTGAGGCAGAAGAATCACTTGAACCCAGGACTTGAAGGTTGCAGTGAGCGGAGATCGCACCACTGCAGCCTGGGCGGCAGAGAGAGACTATCTCAAAAAAAAAATTAATAATAAAAAAATAAATATCAGAACAGTTACTTTGCCCTACTGTTGCAATTACTTGATGGCAGTGGTCATCTGAAACTTAGTATGTTCAAAACTAAACTTTTAATTTTCTCTCAAATCCGCACCTCTTTAAGTATTCCTACTGAATGCAGTTTTTATTTGTCACACCCAATGGCCAATTTTAAAGTACAATAAACTTTCAAAATACATTCTGAATCTAAACATTTCTCACCACCTCAACTGCTTTCCTAGTTGAAGAACCATCGTCTTTAACTTGGAATGTTGTAGCAGCCTTTAAAGCCTTCCGGTTTCACTCTGGAACCCCTTCAATCTTTTCAACAGAGCACCCAGTTTTTTTTTGTTTTTTTTTTTTTTTTTTTTTTTTGAGACGGAGTTTCGCTCTTGTTACCCAGGCTGGAGTGCAGTGGCGCGATCTCGGCTCACCACAACCTCCGCCTCCTGGGTTCAGGCAATTCTCCTGCCTCAGCCTCCTGAGTAGCTGGGATTACAGGCACGCGCCACCATGCCCAGCCAATTTTTTGTATTTTTAGTAGAGACGGGGTTTCACCATGTTGACCAGGATGGTCTCGATCTCTTGACCTCGTGATCCACCCGCCTCGGCCTCCCAAAGTGCTGGGATTACAGGCTTGAGCCACCACGCCCGGCCTCCAGTTTTGTTTTTGTTCTGAAACAGAATCTTGCTCTGTATCCCAGGCTGGAGTGCAGTAGCACAATCTAGGCTCATTGCAACCTTCACCTCCTAGGTTCAAGCGACTCACCTGCCTCAGCCTCTCAAGTAGGTGGGATTACAGCTGTGCACCACCACAACTGACTAATTTTTGTTTTTTTAAGGTGGAGTCTTGCTCTTGTTGCCTAGGCTGGAGTGCAATGGCGAGATTTTAGATCACTGCAACCTCTGCCTCCTCGGTTCAAGATTCTCTTGCCTCAGTCTCCTGAGTAGATGGGTTTACAGGTGCCTGCCACCACACCCAGCTAATTTTTGTTTTTGTTTTTGTTTTTTCTTGAGATGGAGTTTCACACTGTCACCTAGGCTGTAGTGCAGTGGCGCAATAGCTCACTGCAGTCTCTGCCTCCTGGGTTCAAGCAATTCTCTTGCCTCAGCCTCCCAAGTAGCTAGGACTACAGGCCACCACGCCCAGCTAATTTTTTTATATTTTTAGTAGAGATGGGGTTTCACCATGTTGGCCAGGCTGGTCTTGTATTCCTTACCTCAGGTGACACCTGCCTCAGCCTCCCAAAGTGCTGAGATTATAGATGTGAGCCCCAACTCCCGGCTTAATTTTTGTATTTTTTAGTAGAGTTGGGTTTCGTTATGTTGGCCAGCCTAGTCTCAAACTCCTGGCCTCAAGTGAGCTGCCCACCTCAGCCTCCCAAAGTGCTATGATTACAGGCATGAGCCACCATGCCTAGCCAGCCAGTTATCATTTTAAAAAAAATTTGGCTGGGCATGGCCTCCACCTCTAGTAAAACTACAAAAATTATTCAGGCAAAGTGGCAGGCTCCTGTAATCCCTGCTACTCAGGAGGCTGAGGCAGGAGAGTCATCAGAACCCAGGAGGCAGGTGTTGCAGTGAGCCGAGATCATGCCATTGCACTCCAGCCTGGGCTACAGAGCAAGACTTCGTCTCAAACAAAAAAAAAATTTTTTGGCAAATTTTCCATCACTCTTAAACCTAAACTCTTCACTATGACATGGAGGTCCCTTTATTAGCTCTCTCTTTTTCAGTGACCACTTTCCCAACTTCTTGCTCTGTATTCTCCAGTCATACTGGCCTACTAACTGTTCTTTGAAAAAAATGCATTCCTCCATCAAAGGCTCTAGATTTGTTGTTTTCTCTGCCTCCATTTGCCAAGTGTGACTTAAGGAATTTCATTTTCAATTCCATTTTAATTAAATTTAAAAATACGTTGCTGCTTAATGGGTACAGGGTTCCCAGTAAGGGGAAAGTTGAAACGTTTGGGTACCTGAAAAGTTCTGGAACTAGATAGCTGTGATGGTTGCACAACATTGTGAGTGTATTTAATGCCACTGAATGATATGCTTTAAATATAAATGTATATCAGTAAATTTTATGTATATAAAAAATTGCTACTTGGTATTTACCCAAATGAGTTGAAAACAGATCCACACAAAAACCTGCACTCAAATGTTTATAGCAGCTTTTTTCATAGTTACCAAAACTTGGAGGAACCAAAATGTCCTTCAATAAGTTAATAGATAAATAAACTGGTGCATTCATACAATGAAATATTATTTAGCTAAAAAGATACAAGTTATCAACCCATGAAAAGACATGGGGGAATATTAAGTGTATATTACTAACTGAAAAAACCCAATCTGAAAACGCTATGTATTATGTGATTCCTACTATATGACATTCTGGAAAAGACAAAACTATAGAGATAGTTAAAAAAAAAAAAAAAAAAAAAGTCAGTGGTGGTCAGGGATTTACGGATCACAAAGGAGGAATAGGGGATTTTTAGGGCAATGAAAATATTCTACATGATACTAGAATGGTGGATAAATATCATTACACATTTATCCAAACCTAGAGAATGTAATTCAAAGAATGAATCCTCATGGGAACCATGGACTTTGGTTAATCATGATGTATCAATGTTGGCTCATCGGCTGTAATGTTCTACACTAGTTCAGAATGTTGATGGTACTTAAAGGGTGTGTGTGTGTGTGTGTGTGTGTGTGTGTGTGTGTGTGTGAAGGGATGGTATGTGGAAACTCTATTTTCTACGCTATTTTTTTTTGAGATGGAGTTTTGCTCTTGTTGCCCAGGCTGGAGTGCAATGGCACGATCTCGGCTCACTGCAACCTCCGCCTCTCAGGTTCAAGCAGTTCTCCTGCCTCGGCCTCCCGAGTTGCTGGGACTACAGGCATGCAGCACCACACCTGACTAATTCTGTATTTTTAGTAGAGACAGGGTTTCTCCATGTTGGTCAGGCTGGTCTCGAACTCCCAATCTCAGATGATCTGTCCGCCTTGGCCTCCCAAAGTGCTAGGATTACAGGCATGAGCCACCATGCCTGGCCATCTGCTCAATTTTACTTTGAACCTAGAACTGCCCTAAAAACTAGTCTTTTGAAAAAAAATTAGTACTTGATTCAGTTATTGGAAAACCTTTAAGTATGCTTGGATCATGAATATGTGGATCTTCTTATTCAACTATAAATTTCATGGTTTCTAAATACCAATACATATTTCCAATGGCAGTTTGGTGTCCAAATTGAAATATGCTGTAAATGTAAAATACACACTAGATTTCAGATTCAGCCCAAAATAATATAAAATAACTCATTAATAGTATTTTATATTGAACACATGTTGGGTATATTGGTTAAGTATCAGAATTTAACCCTTTTTTAAAAAATGTGGCTACTAGAAAATATGAAACTATATAGGTGGTTTGTGTTACACAATATTTCAATTGGATAGTGGTATACAGGGTATTCACATTGCATATTTTAACACCACCTCTTCAGAAAGGCCTTCCCTGATCCATCCTATCTAAAATAGCACCCGTCCATCACTATTCATTTTATTTTTTGTTTTTGTTTTTTGAGGCTGAGTCTCACTCTGTTGCCCAGGCGGGAGTGCACTGGCATGATCTCGGCTCACTGCAACCTCCGCCTCCAGGGTTCAAGTGATTCTCCTGCTTCAGCTTCCTGAGTAACTGGCACTATAGGCACGTGCCACCACGTCCTGCTATTTTTGTATTTTTAGTAGAGATGGGTTTTCACCATGTTGGCCAGGCTGGTCTCCAACTTCTGCCCTCAAGTGATGTACCTGCCTTGGCCTCCCAATGCTGGCATTACAGGCATGAGCCACCATGCCCTGCCCACTATTCACTTTATTCTGGCTTCTTTTTCTCAGCATTCATCACTACCAGGCATATAATAAGTATAGAAAATGATTTGTCTCTTCCTCTAATATATAAGTTCCATGAAGGCAGGGATTTTTGTCATGGCTATATCCCCAGTACTCCAAATGGTTCTGTACACATATTAGATATTCAATATGTAGTTGAAAGAATGATCATTGTTCTGCCATGATGGTATCCTGTGTTAGAGTGGGATGGATATCATCTTAAGGCCTGTACATTAATTTTGACAAATAAATCCCAAATTAACATTTCTGAGTCTTTCAACATTTCAACCCTGTGTTTCCAAATACTAGGACAAGTTAATTTGTATGTCTTCAAGTACATTTTTCTGCCATCTCCAATCTACTATTAAACCCATCTGATGAATTTTTCATTTCAGTTATTCATTCATATTCAGTTATTCTTTTCAGTTCTAGAATTTCATTGGAATTTTTATAATTTCCATGTCTGTGCTGAGATTCCCTATCTGTTCTTTCATTAACATATTTTCATTTAATTCTTTAAACATAGTTATGATAGCCACATTACAATAAATGCTATATGCAGTGGCTCACACCTGTAGTCCTATCACTTTAGGAGGCTGAGACTGGTGGATTGCCTAAGCTCAGGAGTTCAAGATCAGCCAGGGCAACATGACGAAATGCTGTCTCTACTAAAATACAAAAAAGTTAGCTGGTTGTGGTGGTGTGTGCCTGTAGTCCCAGCTACTCAGGAGGCTGAAGCACGTGAATTGTTTGACCCAGGAGGTGGAGGTTGCAGTGAGCCGAGACGGTGGCACTGCACTCCAGCCTGGGTGACAGAGCAAGACTTTCTCTCCAAAACAAAACAAAAATAAGAATAACAAAGTCCATCTCAATTTTTTAAAACTATGGGTCACATTTTCTCATATCTTTGTAGGTGATTTTTTAGGGAACACTGGACATCATGAATAATATGTTTTAGAGACTCTAGATTCTGTTATCTTCCCTGAAAAGTTATGATTCTTGTTTTAGCAGGCACTTCAGTTATGGAGTGGTCACCTAAACTTGTAGATGCTTGTATTTATCTATTTATTTATTTATTTGAGATGGAGTTTTGCTCTTATTGCCCAGGCTGGAGTGCAATGGTGCAATCTTGGCTCACTGCAACCTCTGCCTCCTGGGTTCAAGCAATTCTCCTGCTTCAGCCTCCTGAGTAGCTGGGATTATAGGCACCCGACACCATTCTTGGCTAATTTTTGTATTTTTAGTAGAGACAGGGTTTCGCCATGTTGGCCTGGCTGGTCTCAAACACCTGACCACGGTGATCCACCCACCTTGGCCTCCCAAAGTGCTGAGATTATAGGCATGAGCCACCGTGCCTGGTGCTTGGTTTTATTTACACTTTGTTAGCTCACATCTATGGAAAGCATAAGAAGATTTGCAAGCCCTACGTTGGCAGTACTCAAGCTCCATACTCTGTTTCCCCTGCTAAACTTGCCAAGGCTTGACTTTAGGCTTTGCTAAGGCAGATCTAGAGAAGGTCTTACTGTAGGGGATGGGGTTTACTCATAACATGAAGCCTTTCTAATGTTTCAGCTGTTGCTGCAATTTTTTTTTTTTTTTTTTTTTTTTTGAGACAGAGTTTCACTCTGTCACCTAGGCCAGAGTGCAGTAGTGCTATCTTGGCTCACTGCAACCTCTGCCTCCCTGGTTCAAGTGATTCTCTTGCCTCATCCCCCCAAGCAGCTGGAATTACAGGCATGTGCCACCATACCCAGCTAATTTTTGTGGGTTTTTTTTTTTTAGTATAGATGGGGTTTTGCCATGTTGGCCAGTCTGGTCTCAAAACTCTTGACCTCAGGTGATCTGGGAGCCTCAGACTCCCAGTGTTGGGATTACAGGCATGAGCCACCCACCCAGCCTGTTGCTGCAGTTGTTAAAGAGACATTCACAGGCTGGGTGCAGTGGCTCACATCTGTAATCCCAGTACTTTGGGAGGTCAAGGCAGGCAAATCATGAGGACCGGATTTCACAACCAGCCTCACCAACATGGGGAAATCCCGTCTCTACTACAAATACAAAAATTAGTCAGGTGTGGTGCTGCAAGCCTGTAATCCCAGCTACTCAGGAGGCTGAGGCAGGAGAATCGCTTGAACCTGGGAGGCAGAGGTTGCAGTGAGCCGAGATCGCACCATTGCACTCCAGCCTGGGTGACAGAACAAGACTCTGTCTCAAAAAAAAAAAAAAAAAAAAAAAAAGAGACACGTTCACCTTGGCAGGCCCAGAAATCCAATGTCCCTTAGCACTGCTTTTATGCCAAACTTTGTGGCCTCTGGTATCTCCATTCTGTTCTCAACCTGTAGCAACTTCTACAGGGCTATCTGCAAGCGTTAGATGGCCTTTTTCTGAGCATGTACAGTCTAGCCGTCAGCCATGGATTTGTGAGGACCTCTATGTAGATTTCTGGGACTGCCTCTGTGAACAGCTCCCTCTTCTCTGCTGTCCCACCTGGCAGATTCCAAATGTTTCAGCTGCTCCCTATGATCTCTGCCTTCTTACTCAGTTCAGCAGATCCACTGTGTTCTGCTCTTACTCTAGCCTCTTTACACCACAAAAAGTGGGATAGTGGGATGATTGTGGGGCTCACTCCCTGTTTCCCTTCTCTCAGAGATGGCAGTCTTGTGCTGGCTGAAAATAGTTGCCTAATACATCTTGTCCAGTTTTATAGGTGCTACTAATCCAAGAGGGCTAGTCAAGTCACTCCATCATAGCCAGAAACAGAAGTCTCCCTTTCCTTACCTCAGATTTTTTTTTTTTGAGACAGGCTCTCACTTGACCTCCTGGGCTCAAGCATCCTCCCACCTCAGCATCCTGAGTAGCTGAAACTATGGGTATACACCACTACAGACACATACCTGGTTAATTTTTTTTTCTTTTTTTGAGACGGAGTTTCGCTCTTGTTACCCAGGCTGGAGTGCAATGGCACGATCTTGGCTCACCGCAACGTCCGCCTCCTGGGTTCAAGCAATTCTCCTGCCTCAGCCTCCCGAGTAGCTGGGACTACAGGCGCGGGCCACCGTGCTCGGCTAATTTTTTGTATGTTTAGTAGAGATGGGGTTTCACCATGTTGACCAGGATGGTCTTGATCTCTTGACCACGTGATCCACTCGCCTCGGTCTCCCAAAGTGCTGGGATTATAGGCTTGAGCCACCGCGCCCGGCCTACCTGGTTAATTTTTGTATTTTTTAATTTTTTTGTAGAGACAGAGTTTTCACCATGTTGCCCAGGCTGCTGTTGCCTGAGCTCAAGGAATCCATCCACCTTGGCTTCCCAAAGTGCTGGGATTACAAGCATGACACACTGTGCCTGGCCTCCATCGATTTTTTGAAGTTAAACTAAGGGAAGAGGAGCAGCTCCTCTCAGATAGCAAAAGAAAATATGATCTGTAGAAGCCACAGAACTTTGAGGAGGGAGCTAATCTGAAACAAGGTAATAAGTAGAGGGAAGTAGAAATGGGAGTTGGTGAAATGAAGTCCTGGCAGCATCAAGTCCTTATTTCAATTGTCTTTTAAGTCCAGAGAATTCCTGTTCTTTATGCACTTTTCTTACATGAACCATTAAATTTTCCCCTTTTCTGGGTTAGTTGGTTGAATTTTCATTTGGAACTCTTAGTAATGAGAGTTTTAAAAGAAACTTGGCTGGGTATGGTGGCTCACACCTGTGATCCCAGCACCTGCGAAGGCTGAGGTAGGTGGATCATGAGGTCGAAAGATCGAGACCATCCTGCCCAACATTGGGAAACCTCATCTCTACTAAAAATACAAAAATTACCTGAGCGTGGTAGCACATGCCTGTACTCCCAGCTACTTGGGAGGCTGAGGCAGAAGAACTGATTGAACCCGGGAGGCAGAGGTTTCAGTGAGCCCAGATTGCGCTACTGTCTCACACACACAAAAAAAAGAAGAAGAAGAAGCTGGACTGGGCTTTGTATAGTCCAATTAGAACTAAATGTCGATGGCCCACATGTGATGTGAAAACTAAAACCTAGAATGAAAATGTATTAATGACACACTGTTTGTCCTATTGAAACCATATGCCACACATGAGGGAATAGATGTTTCTAAGGTCAGCCCCATTATGGAAAGTGACTACCTTCCTGATATAGTTTGGCTCTGTGTCCCCACCCAAATCTCATCTCAAATTATAATCCTTATGTGTGGAGGCAGAGACCTGGTTCCGGGAGGTGCTTGGTTAATGGTGAGGGTTTCTCTGATGCTGTTCTCCTGACAGTGAGTTCTCACAAGATCTGATGGTTTAAAAAATAGCAGTTTCCGGCCGGGCGTGGTGGCTCAAGCTTGTAATCCCAGCACTTTGGGAGGCCGAGGCGGGTGGATCACGAGGTCGAGAGATCGAGACCATCCTGGTCAACATGGTGAAACCCCGTCTCTACTAAAAATACAAAAAATTAGCTGGGCATGGTGGCACGTGCCTGTAATCCCAGCTACTCAGGAGGCTGAGGCAGGAGAATTGCCTGAGCCCAGGAGGCGGAGGTTGTGGTGAGCCGAGATCGCGCCATTGCACTCCAGCCTGGGTAACAAGAGCGAAACTCCGTCCCCCCACCAAAAAAAAAATAGCAGTTTCCTGTGTGCACACTTTCTCTCTCCTGTCTCTATGTAAGATGTGCCTTGCTTCCCTTTTATCTTCCACCATGATTGTAAGTTTCCTGAGGCCTCCCAGCCATGTGGAACTGTGAGTCAATTAAACCTCTTTCCTTAATAAAGTACCTAGTCTCATGTAGTATCTTTATAGCAGTGTGAAAACGGACTAATACACTTCCTCGTAAATATGTTGTTGCTTTTTTAAAAACAAATTCTCTGTCCTCATATTCAAGCAAATTTTGCTGTTATGTGATTACAGGAATGAGAGGTCCAAAAGATACAATCTTAAGATTTTTTTCAAACAGTGTGACATATTTTAGAAATGATTTTTGAAGTCAAAAATGATTTTGAAATGACTTCAAAATCATTTCAATCACATTTCTCCTAAAATAATCCTTCCATGTATATTTGCTTCATTTTTGTTAATGGGTCAATAGCAATACCTAAACTTACAATGCTCTCCCTTATCTTGCCCCTTCCATACTTCTTCAATCTCATTTCTCTCTCCCTTTCGCATTACACTCCAGCCACATAACTGAAATGTTTTAGTTCAGTGAAAACCTAATTATTTGGAACCTTGGAACTTTTATTTTTATTTAATTTTTTTTTGAGACAGAGTCTTACTTTGTCACCCAGGCTTGAGTGAAATGGCACGATCTTGGCTGACTGCAACCTCCACCTCCCAGGTTCAAGCAATTCTCCTGCCTCAGCCTCCTGAGGAGCTGGGATTACAGGCACATGCCACGACAGTAGGCTAATTTTTTGTATTTTTAGTAGCGGCAGGGTTTCACCATGTTAGCCAGGATGGTCTTGATCTCCTGACCTCCTGATCCACCTGCCTCAGCCTCCCAAAGTGCTAAGATTACAGGCGTGAGACACTGTACCGAGCCGGAACTTTTATTTATTTATTTATTTATTTTTTGAGATGGAGTTTTGCTTGTTACCCAGGCTGGAGTGCAATGGCGCGATCTCGGCTCACTGCAACCTCTGCCTCCTGGGTTCAGGCAATTCTCCTGCCTCAACCTCCTGAGTAGCTGGGATTACAGGCACGCGCCACCATGCCCAGCTGATTTTTTTGTATTTTTAGTAGAGACGGGGTTTCACCATGTTGACCAGGATGGTCTCAATCTCTTGACCTCGTGATCCACCCACCTCGGCCTCCCAAAGTGCTGGGATTACAGGCGTGAGCCACCGTGCCTGGCCCCGGAACTTTTATTTTTAATAGCTCTTTAACACTATTTCAAGTTATCTTGTTCATTTGTTTACTTGTATATTGTCTGCCCCCACTTGAATGTATACTCCATGAGAACAGAGACCTTGTCTATCTTATCCATTTATCTTAATAACTAGGACAATGCTGGGCACCCAATAGGCATTCAATATTTGTTGAATAAACTAGACCTACAGTAAAGTGCCCTGGTATAAAAATTCTTGGTTTTCAGGTAGGGCACCAGCCTGGCCAACATGGTGAAACCCTGTCTCTACCAAAAATACAAGAATTAGCTGGGTGTGGTGGCACGCGCCTGTAATCCCAGCTACTTGGGAGGCTGAAGCAGGAGAATTCCTTGAACCTGGGAGTCAGAGGTTGCAGTGAGCCGAGATTGTGCCACTACGTTCCAGCATTCCAGCCTGAGCGACAGAGTCAGACTCCGTCTCAAAAAAAAAAAAAACAAAACTGGTTTTCTAGTTGAGATGAACTTAAAACAAGTGCTTAACTTACTCAGATTTTTTTTTTTTAGATGAAGCCTAGCTCTGTCGTCACCCAGGCTGGAGTTCAATGGTACAATCTTGGCTCACTGCAACCTCCACCTCCTGAGTTCAAGCGATTCTGCTGCCTCAGCCTCCTGAGTAGCTGGGATTACAGGTGCCCACCAATACAACTGGCTAATTTTTGTATTTTTAGTAGAGATGGGGTTTCACCATGTTAGTCAGGCTGGTCTTGAACTCCTGACCTCAGGTTATCCACCTGCCTCGGCCTCCCAAAGTGCTGGGATTACATGCATGAGCCACCGCGCCCAGACAACTTACTCAGGTTTTAGTGTTAAAATGTATTTGCAGCATGAATGTGATGTTTGTATATGTATTAGACTCAGCAAATCAGTGAAACAAGTTTAATTTTTAATTTATTAGAACCCAGTAAACGATGATTTTAAAAGCAGAGTTTCCATCAAATTAACACTTAATTCAGGGCAAAAATACATTTTAAAAACCTAAATCTTAAGGCAGAAGTAAAACGTTATAAAAACAGTATGTCTACTACAGACTGTAAAATGTCAGAATTTTAAGAGATTCACATAGTATTTTATAGCACTAAAATATTAATACAGTCAGAAATATTATCAGTTGGTCCAAGATTTCTGTTTATAAAATGTCTAGGCTGCTAATTGAAGAAATGTTGCCATATAAGTAACAGCTACAGTACAACCAACCAAGTGATTGTTTTTATGACAAAAGAACAAAGGCAGGTAATTGCATGGTTTCCATTTGTAAAGCTTTTGCAGTGTTAAATATAAAGTATTAATAGGGATATTTTTAGATTCATCTCCCTACCCTAATGCCCCCAAAAGGTATATCACTTACTTCCCTTTAACTCTATTTTTAAAATTCTGTGAACCACCGTACCTATTCATTGTAGGCCTGACCCTATAAAGGCATGAATTGTTTACTTTGATATGGTGGAGAAACAATTTTAGTAAACTACTGCATCTTTTCCTAGTGATTAAGCAATTTTAAACAGGAGTCTTATGAATTTTTGCACCTCAACAAATGAACAACCTGTTTTTCTACTACTGTAAGTTTGAATTTTGACTAGAATCTGTTAGTAGACAGGGGAAAACACATTTCATGTTTATGTGCAATTAACAGTAGCCCTTCTGAAAAACGGGGTTAACAATCTTAAATTTCCCCTTATGATCAAAACCTTTTGTTTTTTGAGAGCAGGAAAAGATTTAAAAGTGCTTTAAAACAGAAAACAAGAATTAAGTTGCTTACACATTCCATTGAATAGTGTCAAAAAAGATAAAGGCATTTAAAATAATTTGTAAGTCCAGCAAATATAAGCTTGATGGGTTCTTAACTTACATATTAAGTAATTACCAAGATTCATTATTTTACAAACTTTTAAGCTACTTTAATAAAATGGCTATTGACCTCACTGTACTTCTATTTATCTGTGCATTAATAAAAACCTGTTAAAATTTCTTATTTAGTACTTCTGAAAAAGTCTAGTCAAATAAGATCACTAAAATTACCAGAAAAGCTTTGAAATACTGATTACAGATTCATTTCAAAGTAGATTTAACCGCTTTCAGGATCTGGTGTTTAAATCATTAATGTCGTCAGGAACTTCAAATCTGAAAATATAAAAATTTTAGCCATTGCTGGCTGTAGTTAAACAGTACTGGTATTACTTGAAAAAATAAAAATTAAAAATATATTATCAATCATGCATTCCATAATTTCAAGAACTAAGTAAGATATAACTCATAAATACTGTTATGTTTTTACAGGTTATCTCAATTTCCATCAGGCCTCAGCTGAAATTTTATCTGCCAAAACACATCTGCACTCATGTAAAATTAAAGGAGTAGGGAGGTGACTTTGTATACATACTGTCCAGTGCTTGGCTTCTGGTTTCCCCTCTTGTGTGTAACTATTCTAGGTATGACTCCTTGAGCATGAAATGAGGGGTAGATAGAACAGAACAGCTGTTGGGCTAACAAGAATTAATGTATAGGCATGGTGGCTCATGCCTGTAATCCCAGCACTTTGAGAGGCCAAGGTGGGAGAATCATCTGAGGTCAGGAGTTCAAGACCAGCCTGGCCAACACGGTGAAACCTTGTCTCTATTAAAAATACAAAAATTAGCCAGGCATGGTGGCGGGCATCTGTAATCCCAGCAGGATTACAGAGGCTGATGCAGGAGAATTGCTTGAACCCAGGAGGTAGAGGTTGCAGTGAGTCTAGATTGTGCCATTGCACTCCAGCCTGGGCAACAAGGTAAAACTCCATCTCAAAAAAAAAAAAAAAAAAAAAAAAAAAAAAAAAAAAAAATTAGTGTATATCAAGTTTTCTGCTGAATATCTGTTCTTACTATGGTTATGCTATATGCAACATATAACCTGTACAGCCATTTTTTCCTGTTTATCTATGTGGAAGTAAGTCGGCTCAATAAAATGTGAAATATACATTAGTTTGCTTTAAATGCAAAAATTAACTATTTTTGGCTTAAGTGTATTATAACCAAAAAGTCTCTGCCATGATAATACAATATTAAAAAGTTCACATATGTACATGGGTACATTCCTTCACTAAAGTTTTTCCTTAATTCTATCTCAATGTATCTTTACAACTGATACAACTGATCTTTACAACAAAAGTCAGAAAGGACAAAGTAGAATGATTTCATTTTACAGCACTTTAGGTTTTCTGAAGTATTCCTTTAGGACTTAAAGAACATCATTGAAATGTTGTTTTCCATAGTCTGCAGGATCCATTTGAAGTTCTCTTTCTTCATCATCTGTAAGTAAAATAGTTTTGTATCAAAATATTATTTTTTTATCACTGCAGAAATCCAATTAATGTCTCAGTTTTTCTCAGCCTTAAGATAGTTTCTGCTTGTTATTTTACACCTAGTACAAATAGTGTTCTATTTCTTAGATGCTTAGCTAAAGAGTGCAAAGTACAAATATTGTTCTATTTCTTTATTTTTTTGAGATAGAGTCTCACTCTGTCACCCAGGATGGAGTGCAATGGCACGATCTCGGCTCACCGCAACCTCCACCTCCCAGGATCAAGCCATTCTCCTGCCTCAGCCTCCCAAGTAGCTGGGACTACAGGCACCTGCCACCACGCCTAGCTAATTTTTGTATTTTTAGTAGAGATGGGGTTTCACCACATTGGCCAGGCTGGTCTCGAACTCTTGACCTCAGGTGATCTGCCACCTCAGCCTCCTAAAGTGCTGAGATTACAGGCATGAGCCACTGTGCCCAGCCTAAATATATTATTTCTATACAGATGAAGTTTAGTCCTTTACATTAAAGCTTTGGTAGAAACCTTTCTATACACATTTTCAGGCTTTTAAAAATCAATTTTTTTTTCTTAGTAAAAAAGTATCCCATATTGGTAATGTAAAAATTATAAAAGATAGAAAAGTAAAAGTCACTATGATCCCAACATTTCACATTTTAGTGAATTTCTTTGCTTCTCTGCAAATAGCTTACTCTTGGCTTCCTAAATGGAGTTTAACAACCAAAATTTAAACTGTTCTTAACTAAACAGAAAAAAAAAAGATTACTCTTAATAAAATCTTCAAAGCCTCTTTGAGTAGCTATATTAAATTCTCCAAATAGTGCTATGAAGTTTGATTTATTTGGCTACTACATATTTTTCTGGCTCTTTCTTGGCTATGAGTTGTCACTTTGCTTTGTTGTCAATTTACGTGCCAGTAGCAATCCTTTTTTTCTAATTTTGCTGCAAATTACAGATTTTAAAATGAGACTGCTCAAGAGGTTGTTATTGTTGTTGGTTTTTGAGACAGAATCTTGGCTCTGTTGGCCAGGCTCAAATGCAGTGGTGATAACATGGGCAACTTGCAGCCTCAGCCTCCTGGGCTCAAGTGATCCTCCCATCTGAACCTCCCAGGTAGCTGGGGCCACAGGTGCATGCCACCACACCCAGCTACATTTTGTATTTTTTGTAAAGATGGGGTTTTGCCATGTTGCCCAGGCTGGTCTGGAACTCCCAGGCTAAAGTGATCCGCTGGCCTCAACCAATAGTATTAAAATTATATTAGAACAAGAATGAAAAGTACTTTGACCAGAGCCTTGGAGAATCCCTTTGGAGTACATGAAATTTTTTTTTTTTTTTTTTGAGACGGAGTTTCGCTCTTGTTGCCCGGGCTGGAGTACAATGGCGCGATCTTGGCTCACCGCAACCTCCACCTCCTGAGTTCAGGCAATTCTCCTGCCTCAGCCTCCTGAGTAGCTGGGATTACAGGAACACGCCACCATGCCCAGCTAATTTTTAGTATTTTTAGTAGAGACGGGGTTTCTATATGGGATGGTCTCGATCTCTCGTGATCCACCCGCCTCGGCCTCCCAAAGTGCTGGGATTACAGGCTTGAGCCACCGCGCCTGGCCTGGAGTACATGAATTTTTATAGTGTCTTTTGGCTCCTCTGCAGACTTAAAAAATCACTTTTCCTACATTCTGGTTCACAGATACTATTACCCAAAAGCTTAATTTTTGTTAATATAAAGAAAGTTATACATTGGAATCTAAATTCATATGTATACTATAATTTTCTGAAATCTATTACTTTAGGCATGAGAGGTTTTACACTCTAAAACTTCCTTCTTTCAAAAATGTCAAATAGGTCGGGCATGGTTGTGCAAGCTCGCAATCCCAGCACTTTGGGAGGCTGAGGCAGGCAGATCGCTTGATCTAAGGAGTTCAACACCAGCCTGGGCAACACACTGAAACCCAGTCTCTTTTAAATAAAAATAACAAAATTTAGTAAAGTGTGTTTGTGTGTAGCTGTAGTCCCAGCTACTCAGGAGGCTGAGGTTACAGTAAGCACAGATCACACCACTGCACTCCAGCCTGGGTAACAGAGCTAAACCCATCTCAAAAGAAAAAAATCTCAAAAAAAAAAAAAAAGAGAGAGAGAAACAAAGAAGAAAAGAAAATAAAACGGTTAAACAAACCAACTTTCTTTCTCAACATCTTTCCTGTGGAACTTACAGAAATTTTCATTTCTAGAATTTCAGGCAACCATTTTGCACCTTTTTTTTTTTTTTTTTTAGACAGGGTCTGATTCCCATCACCCAGGTGAGAGTACAGTGGAACAATCTCGGCTCACTGCAGCCTCAACTTTCCAGGGCTCAAGGGATCCTCTCACCTTAGCTTTCTGAGTAGCTGAGACTATAGACACACACCACCATGCCCGGCTAATTTTTGCTTTTTTTTTTTTTGTAGAGACAAGGTTTTACCACCTTGCTCAGGCTGCTCTTGATACTTCTGGGTTCAAGCAATCTGCCCATCTTGGCCTCCCAAAGTACTGGGATTATAGCTGTGACCACTGCGCCCAGCCTCTCCATATTCTTAACAAATGATCTATTTTTAAATAGTATAATCCACTAGGTTTGATAATCCCGAATCTTTTTTTATTCTTTTCCTCTTCTTTTTTGGTTAACCAAATCTGTCTTAATATGTATTAAACCTGAAATTATATCCATTTTCACACTTTTACTTTATATACATGTTAATCAATTTATCAAAGAACTCTATACTTAAAAGAAATTATCTTTGGTTTTAAAAGGGAAAATAATCACAGGCATCTCTCCAGAAAGTTCTCCTTAGGATCCACGTTATAGAACCTCACCTTATGGCTATAAATACATCTTTTAGGACCTTAATATAATTAAATTAAGCCTTAATCATCATGGAGCAGTGGATAATTTTCTAGAAAAAAAATTTTTTTTTTTTTGAGATGGAGTTTCACTCTTGTTACCCAGGCTGCAGTGCAATGGCACAATCTCGGCTCACCACAACCTCCGCCTCCTGGGTTCAGGCAATTCTCCTGCCTCCGCCTCCTGAGTGGCTGGGATTACAGGCACGCGCCACCATGCCCAGCTAATTTTTGATATTTTTAGTAGAGATGAGGTTTCACCATTTTGACCAGGATGGTCTTGATCTCTTGACCTCGTGATCCACCCGCCTCAGCCTCCCAAAGTGCTGGGATTACAGGCGTGAGCCACCACGCCCGGCAATTTTCTAGAAATTTAACAGGAAAGTTATTGAAAAGAAAAGGTGTCGTTACTTTTTTTTTTTTTGAGGTGGAGTCTCATTGTTGGTGGCCCAGGCTGGAGTGCAGTGGTGCGATCTCAACTCACTGCAACCTCTGCCTCCCAGGTTCCAGCAATTCTCCTGCCTGAGCCTCCTGAGTTGCTGAGATTATAGGCGGCCACCACCATGACTGGGTTGGCTAATTTTTTTTTGTATTTTTAGTAGAGATGGGGTTTCACCATGTTGGCCAGGCTGGTCTCAAACTCCTGATCTCAGGTGATCCACCCGCCTTGGCTATCCAAAGTGCTGGGACTACAGGAATGATCCCACCACATCTGGCCACTTTTTGGGATTTTTAAGTGAACAAATGTAAAGTGAAATTAGGATAAGAGCAAATGTCTAGGAACAGAAAAACAAATCTACTCCCATCTCAGGTACTTAACAAACATGATCTACTTCCTAAAATTATTTGGACCTCTAATTATCTTCTCAGGAAAATAGAAATAACTGTGTTCCCTACCGCAAAATAATATATGTGAAGACAGTCATTACTTGCAATGTTCTTGATAAATATAAAGTTTTTTTTTTGTTTTATGAATTTATATCTGTTAGCAAAGTTTTAATATGGTATCTTCACATTGTTTTCAGAATTTCATAGGACTTTTAAATTCAGTGTAGCTATTCTATCCAGAATTCATGTTTCTACCAACAACCTCTTTGCCTTTATATGTAAAGTAGTAGTATGTGATTATGAAATCATCTAACCAAATCTAATGTAGAATGGATAACCACTAAATATAGTTATAGAAACTTATATAGTTCATTTTAGGAAGCAGCAAAATATTAAATAGTTCATCAAGGTAAAAATGAGCATTACAGGAAATATAATTTTAAAGATAGCAATAATTTATTAAATAATTCCTAAATTCCCTCTGAAGTCAAGAAAGGCTACCTCCATTAAAGAAACCTTTACCAGCCGAGTGCAGTGGCTCACGCCTGTGATCCCAGCACTTTGGGAGGCTGAGGCAAGTGGACAGCTTGAGTTCAGGAGTTTGAGACCAGCCTGGGCAACACAGCAAGACTCCATCTTAGAAAATTAAAAAATTAACAACAACAACAAAAAAACCCACAAACAGCAAAAAAGAAAGCTCTACCAAGCAATAACTTCTTGAGGCAAAAAGCCAGTGAGGAGCCAGGTGCAGTGGCTCATGCCTATAATCCCAGCACTTTGGGAGACCTAGGCAGCCTGATTATTTGAGTCCCAGAGTTTAAGAACAGCCTGGGAAACATGGCCAAACCCCGCCACTACAAAAAAAAAAAAAAAAAAAAAAACTAGCCAGGTGTGGTGGTGCATGCCTGTAGTCCTACATACTCAGGAGGCTGAGGTAGGAGGATCTCGAGCCCAGGAGGTTGAGGCTGCAGTGAGCCACGATTACGCTACTGCACTGCAGCCTGGGTGACAGAGGGAGACCCTGTCCAAAATATATATATATATACACACACACACACATATAGATATAATATACATATATTAAAAATATAACCATTTATATATCAATAGAAATAGATATAAATGTATTATAAATATGTAAACATTTTTATATAAATGTTTATATATAATTTTTTCTGTAAAAAATTATCTAGCTCTAACTATAATAAATTAGAAAACAGATTAAAATATGTTATATTTTAATTAAGTTGTAGTTTATTAATTAAAATTAAAATATAAGTTAAAATTAAAATATTAATTAAAACGTTATATTTTAATCTATATATATAAATAATTGTAAACAAAGGAAAAACAGGCCTCAATTCTACAAAACACTTTACAAGTAGTGCTGACCCCAGTGATTACTATGTAATAAACAGGTATCACAGGTAAGGCTGGAATCCTTCAGTTCCCTATTGGCAGATACGCTGCCAAAGCCTGAATTCATAATACACAGTTTTGGAGACCAAAGCCAAAGTGTACTTAGGTGAAGCCAGAATCTTATTCTGCAGGTGGAATCTCTAATCCTAGGGACCTCACAACTTGAGACTACTCCTACTACTAGAGAGAGGAGAGAAGAGCTCCTATCTATAGAACATTAAATGTGTGCTTCATTTTTTGTTATCTTTGGCTGTAGAGTCACAATGGTGGCAATAAAGTTTCTACTTTCTTTCATGGATTTGGGAATAGATGTGTTTCGGACAACCTGAAATCTGAAACATATTTTCCCATTATACTTGTGTTATATATAGTGATTCCACCTTGAATGTGGCCACAGAATTTTAAAACTGAGAAAGATCATTTATTCCAGTTCAACAGTCTTCATACACATGAAGAAATTGTGGCCCAGACAGTTTGTGACTTGGAAAGCAATACACAGTGTATCTCTTGATTCTAGACTAGCATTTTTTTCTTTCTTACTTTTTTTTCAGACAGTCTTATTCTGTTACCCAGGCTGGAGTGCCATGGCGCGATCTCAGCTCACTACAACCTCTGCCTCATAGGTTCAAGCAATTCTGCCTCAGCCTCCCAAGTAGCTGGGATTACAGGCACCTGCCACCATGCCCAGCTAATTTTTGTATTTTTTAGTAGAGATGAGGTTTCGCTATGTTGGCCAGGCTGGTCTCAAACTCTTGATCTCAGGTGATCTGCCCACCTTGGCATCCCAAAGTGCTGAGATTACAGGCGTGAGCCACCACACCTGACCGACTAACTTTTTTTCTATTTTATTACTTGTTTTGGCTACAAGTGCAAACCGTACTGGGCACCCAACCATTATTTCCACATTGGCACAATGAAGTATTCTGTTACCTGTTTTGACTCAGTAACAAACATTTGGAATCCAAGTTGTTGATAAGTTAGGGAACAGCCATAATTTCCTCCTGCCACTTTTTAGACAGTTAATAATATACCTAAAGAATCCTTGGATGGACAGGTATGGTGGCTCATGCCTGTAATCCCAGTATTTTAGGAGGCTGAGGCAGGTGAATCACTTGAGGTCAGGAGTTCGAGACTAGCCTTGGCAACATGATGAAATCTCGTTTCTACTAAAAATACAAAACTTAGTTGGACGTGGTGGTGCATGCCTGTAGTCCCAGCTACTTGGGAGGCTGAGGCCCGAAAATCGATTGAACCTGGGAGTTGAAGACTGCAGTGAGCCAAGACTGTGGCACTGCACTCCAGCCTGGACAACAGAGCAAGACTCTGTCTCAACAACAAAAAAAAGAATTCCTCGAACATGTCAACAATTATTTAGGTCTCCTCAGTATTCCTTTTCAGTCAGTTCACCCAAACTTAATCCCTCTTTATTTGTTGGAGCTGATGTTCCTGCATCTTTTTGTTCTTCGTCCCCTTTGTAGGTGCCCTATCCTCCTGCCGCTATCATCTAGAGAACTCCAGAATAAGATAAGAAATGTTAAATGGCAACACTCAGATCAAGTAAGATTTACTTGCAAATAGGGAAATAAAAAAATGTAACAACTCCTTCCCTACTTCACTGAGGATATCATCTTTTGTCATTTCCTTACATTCCTTAGAATCAGTGAATTTATTTTCTTGTGAAAGGAATGCGAGGGCAACATGAGGGTCTTGGGGACTTGAAGTAGAAGGCGGCAACGAGAATCAGGGGAGGAAGAAGGAGAAGGGTACAATAAAGGGAGAGAGAAGGTACTGAAAATAAATTTACTTACAATAGATTAAAACCCATACAAATATTAAAATACTGTGACAGTTATCAACTTTCAGATAGACAAAAATATAAGAAATGATTGATAACAAAGATTGAGATAAACTGCTATAATAAAAACTTCAAAATTATCCAATGAGATGAAAAAGTCCTTAAAAAAATTAGAGAATATTTAAAGTGCAAACCAAGCAAGCTTATGAGACCAGAAGTTAAAGGCTTATCACCCTAGTCACAGTTATAAGAACAAGAGCTCAATGAGAAAAGCATACAATTATCAGTTATTATATTTATTGAGGGCCCTGTGTACAAAGTACTGTGGGGTGTGTGTGTGAAGGTGAAAAAGGATACAAACAAAATAGAAGGCAAAATAAATAAAAATTCCTGCCCTCCAAGAGCTTACAATCTAATTGGTGATACGATATGCACACATGAAAAAGCCTTAAAACATTATAAATAATTGCAAATAGATATAATCCAAACAAATAAAAAAAGACAATGAGAAAAAAATGTTAAAATTTATGAAAAAAGGATGAGATTATAAAAAAAGTACATAATATTGTAAGGTTATATTTATATCAATATTATCAAAAAGTGTTTGAGAAATTCTTTTTTTTTTTTTTTTTTTGAGACGGAGTTTCGCTCTTGTTACCCAGGCTGGAGTGCAATGGCACGATCTCGGCTCACCGCAACCTCCGCCTCCTGGGTTCAGGCAATTCTCCCGCCTCAGCCTCCTAAGTAGCTGGGATTACAGGCACGCGCCACCACGCCCAGCTACTTTTTTGTATTTTTAGTAGAGACGGGGTTTCACCATGTTGACCAGGATGGTCTCGATCTCTCGACCTCGTGATCCACCCGCCTTGGCCTCCCAAAGTGCTAGGATTACAGGCTTGAGCCACCGCGCCTCACGAGAAATTCTTATAAATATAACCTTATATAAGTCCTAGCACATATTAATCTCCTTTCTATCCCCAATAATCATATTTTTCCACAATTAAAATGAACTATTAAAACAGTGCCTAGGTAGAAGTCAGAGTTGTGCACTAGTTTCCCTTTATTCTACAAACCATATAATTTTCTAGAACAACTATATTTTCTTCTGGGTTTTATAAAAACAATGCTTGTCATGAACCTAAATAAAAATTTAATTATTTAAAAACAGCTAAAGAAGAAATCAAAACAGGATACAATGAAAAATTTCCATGCATCACATAAAAATTTAATGTATCACACACTAAGATACAATCAACTTTTATGGAAAAGAGAAATAGCTCCACAAATACTACTAAACAATAAACAATATAAGCAGGCAGAAAACTGGCCTAAAAACTTGCAATAAAACAAAACACTCTGATATGCATGCATGGGCAGGGCTGCATGCACACAGGTAGATTGTGAACTTTCACTAAGTTAAATGCTCAGCAGTAGTAACACCGTGAATAAGAAAAATATGTTGAATCTGTGTATTAAATATAAAATAAATCTTCACATACTGATTGTTAAATATAAATTTTAAGCCTCTCAGAAAAAATTCAAAAATAGCCTTCCTTTGCTATGTGAGTGGTGAAATAATCTTATCTTCAGTGTGGAGAAGACCATTCCCTTTGTGGCTTTCCTTATAATGAAAAAGCTACCTGGGCAATATTTGTACCTGAAATAATGAAATGTTTTCAAGTTAGAAATTGGAAAAGTATATTTTCTAGAAGCATTTGCCTTAGGTAAAGTCTAGGGTCATTCTAAACAATTTAATTCTAAAATTTGTGAAAATTCTGAGTTTTAAATTGTAACTGTATGAATAATATACGTAAGATAACCAAAATTTTAAAAATCAAAATAATTTGCACATTTACAACTACCACTATCATAAAATAGTTTTCAAAATAAAACGGAAAAAGCACACAGAACCTCTTTGTATTAACAGTGAGGTTGGCCAGGCTCAGTGGCTCATGCCTGTAATTCCAGCACTTTGGGAGGCCAAGGCAGGTGGATCACCTGAGGTTACCCTGCCTCTACTAAAAATGCAAAATTAGCTGGGCTTGGTGGCACATGCCTGTAATCCCAGTTACTCAGGAGGCTGAGGCAGGAGGCTTGAACTCAGGAGGCAGAGGTTGCAGTGAGCTGAGATCACGCCATTGCACTCCAGCCTGGGCAACAAGAGTGAAACTCTGTCTCCAGGAAAAAAAAAAAATTGAGGTTATACTGCTACTAATAAATGGGGGAAATTCTACACAAATTCAACCAAAAAACTTAAAAGATTTGGGTTTGACGGTTACAGCATGGAGGCCAGGCCCACGCTCACCTTGGACGTCTTCCTCTCCACCATCACCATCTTCTTCCTCATTGTAAGCCAGCTCAGCCTGCTTGTCTGCCTCATACTCACCTACGTTACCATCATCCCCATTATAATCCGCGAGTTTAGAGCCATGCTGCGGATCAACAGGGGATTCATTCTCATCAAAGAACCGGCCTGTGAAGTAGGTAGAGGATTAATTCAAGAGTAAGGAGAGAAAAAAAGAAGGAATCTATACTGAAGGCAGACTAGAAAGTAGACAAGTGAAACCTGACAACTTTTAGGGTACTGGATATAAAAGGATACATTTTGTGAATGTTATCCAAGACAAAAGTATCTAAGAGCGAAGACTGAAAATATATAACTTTTACTAAGAATTTCTCTTTTGTGTTAACTTTAGTGCTTGCCACTTAAGATTTGAATGATTTCTTAAAGAAATTGGCACCACTTTTAGGACTGTTTTCCTAATAACCAAAAACTTCTCTAATATAAGTAAGTCTAATTTAACACTTTAGGAGAATATATTATTTTATTACTAGAGATGATACATATTTAAAATTTGAAAATCTAGGCCTGGTGCAGTGGCCCACGCTTATAATCATAGAGCTTTGGGAGGTTTAGGTGGGTGGATGGCTTGAGCTCAAGAGTTTGAGACCAGCATGGGCAACGTGGTGAAACCCTGTCTCTATAAAAAATACAAAAATAGGTGGGTATACGCCGGGCACGGTGGCTCAAGCCTGTAATCCCAGCACTTTGGGAGCCCGAGGTGGGTGGATCATGAGGTCAAGAGATCGAGACCATCCTGGTCAACAAGGTGAAACCCTGTCTCTACTAAAAATACAAAAAATCAGCTGGGCATGGTTGTGCGTGCCTGTAATCCCAGCTACTCAGGAGGCTGAGACAGGAGAATTGCCTGAACCCAGGAGGTGGAGGTTGCGGTGAGCCGAGATTGCGCCATTGCACTCCAGCCTGGGTAACAAGAGCGAAACTCCGTCTCAAAAAAAAAAAAAAATTAGTGGGTATGGTGGCATGCATTTTGGATTTCCAAAAAAGGATGGCAAAGAAAGTAAGCCATCAGAATCCCTAGTGGTTTTTTAAAAAATCCCAAGTAATTCTGGTTTATTTCTTCTCATTTCCTACTCCAGATTTTTTAAAAAGTCAGTGGAAGCTTAAGAAATTTGACCTACATCAGGCCATTATATTGTACACATTTACAATCATTAGAAATCAAGACAGGCTGGGTGCTGTAGATCACACTTGTAATCACAGGACTTTGGGAGGCTGAGATGGGCAGATCACCTGAGGTAAGTAGTTCAAGACCACCCTGGCAAACATGGTGAAACCCCATCTCTACAGAAAATACAAAAATTAGCCAGGTGTGGTGGCAGGCACCTGTAATCCCAGTTACACAAAAGGCTGAGGCAGGAGAACTGCTTGAACCCAGGAGGCAGAGGGTGCACTAAGCAGAGATCATGCCACTGCACTCCAGCCTGGGTAACAAAAGCAAGAGTCCATTTCAAAAAAAAAAAAAAAAGAAATCAAGAAGATAAACATAATACCTACTGTAGAAAAAAAAGAGAAAGAAATCAAGATAAATAAACATGATATCTACTGTAGAAAATTATTAAACAGTTAGACATTGAAGATCAAAATGTCAGGCCGGGAGAGGTGGCAAACGCCTATAATCCCAGCATTTTGGGAGGCCGAGGTGGGTGGATCACAAGGTCAAGAGATAGAGACTATTCTAGCCAACATGGTGAAACCCTGTCTCTACTAAAAATACAAAAATTAGCTGGGCATGCTGGTGCCTGCCTGTAGTCCCAGCTACTTGAAAGGCTAAGACAGGAGAATCACATGAACCCGGCAGGCGGGGATTGCAGGAGCCTAAGGTTGCAGTGAGCTGAGATTGGCTGCTGTACTCCAGCCTGGTGACAGAGTGAGATTCTGTCTCAAAAAAAAAAAAAAAAAAAGAAAAAAAAGAGAAAATCAAAATGTTTGTTAGGCACACTAGGATCTGAATCAGAAATGCAAGTAAAACTAAAACTATACTTAGACATTAAGTTTAACTTAGCATAAACGTAGATTTGTTTTAATCCATAAAATTAACTTACTAATGATGCAAGAATGTAAGACTTAGAAATTTAAGAACTTTCTGTGATAGGTCCAAAATTTGAAAAATATATTTCAAAACTTTACAATGCAGGCTGGGTGCAGTGGCATATGTCTGTAATAGCAGCACTTTGGAAGGCCAAGGTGGGAAGATTGCTTGGGCCCAGGAGGTGGAGACCAGCCTGGGCAACATACTGAGAACCATCTCTACTAAAGTACAAAAATCAGCTGGGTATGGTGGTGCGCACCTATACTCCCAGCTACTCAGGAGGCTGAGATAGGAGGATTGCTTTAACCCCAAGGGTCCAAGGGTACAGTGGGTAGGATAGTGCCACTGCAATTTAGCCTGGGTGACAGAGTGAGACCTCATCTCTTAAAAAAATAAATTAACCAGGCATGGTAGCGTGTGTCTGTAGTCTCATCTACTTGTGAGGCTGATACAGGAGGATCACTTGAGGCCAGGAGTTTGAGGTTATAGTGAGCTATGATTTTGCCACTGCACCCCAGCCTAGGCAACAGAAAGATCCTATCTCTAAAAATTAAAAAATAAATAAATAAATAAATAAATAAAATTTACATTGCAATGAAACACTAAGGAAAAAAATTAACAGTTTCCTTTGCTTGGAAAGGAAGGTTAAGTACAAATAGAATTATGGGGGTACTGGTTAATTCTATAGATGGTTCATCACATCATCAAGCCAATGTAATTCTAATAGCTGGGTATAGAGTCCATCAGGAAAATTGTTAAAGAACAAATTGCACTTACAGAGTCTTTTAAAGAAGAAAGGGTGTGGGGACAACAGGAGACTGAAGTAATTGGAGTAACTGAGGCCAATAAAAAGAACATGAATTAATCTTAAAACTATTTTAGTATAAGCTTGAGTATGTACAATAAATAAATACAAAAGTAGATGAAATAGAGTTAGAGAAAAGAAACATACAAGAGAATACTTAGGCTATTTGTAAGAAAACACTCTGTCTCCTAATTATAAAACAGACATTTTTTTTTTAAATCTTTTTTCCGAATAATAAATGATGTCAATGTATGCAGTAAAAAGAGATTTACAGAAATCCATATTTTCTTTTCCTCAATATGCAGTATTTGCTTATTGACAAAACAGCTGTTGGTGTTAAGTCATCTTTATGCAATGTGAAACTGCTGTTTAAAACATACAAATATGGTAGTTACTAGTGAGTTTTTCAAAGTACACTATTTCCTCCAATAAAATGTTTTATTTTATTTATTTATTTACTTATTTATTTTGCAGTGGAGTCTCACTGTCGCCCAGACTAGAGTGCAGTGGCACAATCTTGGCTCACTGCAACCTTTGCCTCCCAGGTTCAAGCAATTCTCTTGCCTCAGACCCCCACCCCCAACCAAGTAGCTGGGATTACAGGCGCCCACCACCATGCCTGGCTAATTTTTGTATTTTTAGTAGAGATTAGGTTTCACCGTTGGCCAGGCTGGTCTCGAGCTCCTGACCTCAGGTGATACACCCACCTTGGCCTCCTAAAGTGCTGGGCTTATAGGCATGATCCACTGCAGCAGGCCTTCATTTATAAATCACAGTAATGAAATACAGAAGATTCAAAAAATTAGGCCAAGACAAGGTACTGCAAAATATACATCATTTACTAATATTGTCAAACATGGAATAAAGAAATGTCCCACTTGTACCTATTATAATATTCCAACAGAACAATTTAAAATTTCCTTTTAGGTGTTTAACTGATGATCTGACTAGCCTAAATTTACTCAAAATTTTAATACCCTAATTACAGTGACACTCAGAGATAATAAAAATATCAATAACAAGAATAATGACACAATTGTCCATTGTTAAATAGTGATCTGTGCTATTATATGTACAGAATTATCATGTTTGGAGAAATATTTATAGCTAACCTTTAATACCGGGTTTCCAACATTCTCATTGACAACAAAAGTTGATAAACACAGAACCAACTATACAGAGTTGCCCATCAAGGAAATCAGACAAACTTTGCATTAAACATTGAATGAATATAACGGTACAGACAAAAATGCATAATACTGATCAGTATAACAGACTGATAAATTATTCAACATTTAAGAGCAATATGTCAATGTGAGAGAAGGAAAAGTCTCAAAAAGAAGGCATTACATTAGACTATGACAGAGAGAAAGAAAGCAGCACTGAAAGAACAGGTAAGAACAAAGATAGGGTATTCAGAAGGTAGTAAAGAGATTAATTTGGCTGGATTTATATGAGAAAGTTAGAATAAGTTTGAACAAGCAAATTCTTTTTTTTTTCTTTTTTTTTTGAAAGACAGGGTTTCACCATATTGGTCAGGCTGGTCTTGAACTCCCGATCTCAGGTGATCTGCCCGCCTTGGCCTCCAAAGTGCTTGGACTACAGGCGTGAGCCACCACACCCGGCCCGAACAAGCAAATTAAGATAATTACAGAGCCAGGCGTGGTGGCTCACGCTTATAACCCCAACACCTTGGGAGACTGAGGAAGGTGGATTACCTGAGGCGGGTGGACCAGCCTGGCCAACATGGCGAAACCCCATCTCTCTTAAAAATACAAAAAATCAGCTGGCTGTGGTGGGAGGCAGCTGTAATCTCAGCTACTTGGGAGGCTGAGGCAGGAGAATTGCTTGAACCCAGGAGGCAGAGGTTGCAGTGAGCTAAGATTGCCCCATTGCACTCCAGTCTGGGCAACAAAAGCGAAACTCCTCAAAAAAAAAAAAAAAAAAAGTCTCCTATATTCACTTTACCAAGTCATTGTTTAAATCCAATGACAAAATATATGAAATTACAATGCTATTTCATCCGTCTATGGTTTACTGATATATGTGATAGGTATTGCACTATGCACTGTGATACGAAAATAAATCTACGGTTGGGCATGGTGGTGCACACCTGTAGTCTTAGCTACTCAGGAGGCTTCAACCTAGGAGCTTCAGGCTGCAATAAGCTCTGATCATACCAGCGCATTCCAGCCTGGGTGACAGAATGAGACCCTGTCTCAAAAATAAAAATATAAAGCAAAAATAACATCCTATCTTCATCTCCTATAACTGAGTATAGTAAGGAAAACAGATAAGTAATTAGGAAGTGATGCTATGTGTGCTATTGCACAGTGCTCTAGAAAGTAACATCCAAACATAGAGACAGTGGCTTCAATTGGCTTCCTCTTGATAGAGTGAGTTTCAACATTATGCAGGAGGCAATAGTAGTAGTCGAGATTTCTTTTAAGATCCCTGCAAACAGAAATCTAATCTGCCTTATGCCCTACAGTAGCTCCAGTATCTATTTAGATAAGAAGGAATGAGGACTTATAGTAGGAAGATGGAGGAAACGTTAGAAACGGATGAATCAGATACATTTGAAAGTGACAAAAAGAATATATGGCATAATGGAGCAGAAAGAGTCAAAAGATGATTCCAAATCCTAGCCTGGAAACTAAAATTAATGCTACCTATACCCCAAATTGGGAAGGTATGAGAATGCAAATGATGCTTTAGATAAACTGACTTTGGGGCTATAGTATGACATCCAAATGAAAATGTTTTATAGACACATGGCTATACGGATCTAGACTCTAGGTGCAAAGTGAGGGCTAAGCATGTAGATTTAAAACTGTTAGATTTTGGCCAGGTGCAGTGGCTCAGGCCTTTGGGAGGCCAAGGTGGGTGGATCACAAAGTCAGGAGATGGAGACCATCCTGGCCAACATGGTCTCTATTAAAAATACAAAATTTAAGGGCAGGCGCTATGGCTTATGCTTGTAATCCTAGCAGTTTGTGAGGCCGAGGCAGGCAGATCATGAGGTCAGGAGTTCAGGACCAGCCTGGCCAACATAGTGAAACCCCATCTCTACTAAAAATACAAAAATTAGCCAGGTGTGGTGGCATGCACCCACAGTCCCAGCTACTTGGGAGGCTGAGGCAGGAGAATCGCTTGAACCCGGGAGGGAGAGGTTGTAGTAAGCCAAGAAAATGCCATTGCACTCCAGCCTGGGTGACAGAGTGAGACTCTATAAAAAAAAAAAAATTAGATGGATGTGGTGGTGCATGCCTGTCATCAAAGCTCAGGAGGCTGAGGCAGGAGAATCGCATGAACCAGGGAGTCAGAGGTTGCAGTGAGCTGAGATCTCTGTCTCAAAACAAAAATCATAAATTTCAAGGTGATAAACTATCAGAAGACAATTTCTTTTCTTTCTTTTTTTTTGAGACCTAGTTTTGCTCTTGTTGCCTAGGCTAGAGTGCAATGGCGCTATCTCACTGCAACCTCCGCCTCCCAAGTTCAAGCAGTTCTTCTGCCTCAGCCTTCCAAGTAGCTAGGATTACAGGTATGTGCCACCACGCCTGGCTAATTTTGTATTTTTAGTAGAGATGGGGTTTCTCCATGTTGGTCAGGCTGATCTCAAACTCCTGACCTCAGGTGATCCACCCAAACTTGGCCTCCCAAAGTGCTGGGACCACGTCCAGCCAATAATTATTTTAATAAATAAATATTTACATAAAACAGTTATAAGTCAAAGAAGTGATTTTGGGGGATGACTATATTTAGGAAGGGAAAAAAGTAATGAGGGTCAAGTTATCATTTGATGGTATAAATCTATGATGTGTTTTAACAGGAATTAAGTACTAGACTTCATCTCTGAAACATTTCAACTTCTTACAACCTTTAATACAGTTCTGCTCCTCAATAACTAAACTGTTAAATCTGTGCCCAGCTAGAGAGTAACATGGTAATTATATTTAGTTTGGATCCCCAGAATTCCGTATGTTGTTGCAAAATTCAATTGTGCACTTGAGTATTATTTTCACTCTGGTGGCCAGCTGAAAATTATTTTATTACCAGCAACACACCCATTAGCTATTGAAAGTCTGAGTTGTACCAAGTTTGAAAACAGATAATTTTTCTTTTTCTGTTTTTTGAGACAGAGTCTTGCTCTGTTGACAGGCTGAAGTGCAGTGGTATGATCTTGGCTCACTGCAACCTCCATCTCCCAGGTTCAAGTGATTCCCCGGCCTCAGCCTTCTGAGTAGCTACGACTACAGGCATGTGCCACCACACCCAGCTAATTTTTTGTATTTTAGTAGAGACGAGGTTTCACCATGGTTAGGATGGTCTTGATCTCCTGAACTCATGATCTGCCCACCTTGGCCTCCCAAAGTCCTGGGATTATAGGCGTAAGCCACTGCACCCAGCAAAGATTATTTTTAATATTTAAATTCTTTTTATGGGCTAAGTGAACTAAAGTTCTAGTAAATAGATAATAAGCATGTATGGCATGTATGAAGTAATTTTTCATACATTTTACTTTAATTCATACACCATGTGATCTAACTTCATATGTTCCATGTCACCTAAAATGTTAGGCACTTAATGCACTTTTCAGTCACTTTAAACACCACAATAAAACTTCACACAGAATGCTACACATTCTGTAAAACATCTCAAATATCAGACTACAAACTTTAGAAACTAGTAGAGAAAAAATTCAGTAAGGGCTTCGGTCATGTGGAACAGATAAACTTTTTCCATTTACAAAGGCATAGTTTAAATACAACTATCCTTTTAAACTAGTGAGTTTTATAGGGAAGGTATGAGAAAGCAAATGTTAAGTGAAAAAGCAAATGTAGCCATTTCTCGTGGCTAATATTTTATTTTTTATCTTTGTAACTTTTTTTTGAGATGGAGTCTCACTCTGCTGCCCAGGCTGGAGTGCAGTGGTGCAGTGTCAGCTCACTACAACCTCCATTTCACTACAACCTCCATGTCCTGGGTTCAAGCGCTTCTTCTGCCTCAGCGTCTCCAGTAGCTGGGATTACAGGCATGCACCACAATGCACATCTAATTTTTTTTTTTTTGTATTTTTAGCAGAGATGGGGTTTCGCCCAAGTCATCTTCCCACCTCACCTTCCCAAAGTGCTAGGATTACAGGCATGAGCCACCACGCCTGGCTTCATGGCTAAAACTTTAAAATCAAAGTT
Source organism: Saimiri boliviensis (assembly GCF_048565385.1). Lineage (NCBI taxonomy): Eukaryota > Metazoa > Chordata > Mammalia > Primates > Cebidae > Saimiri > Saimiri boliviensis. The sequence continues at coordinate 81,673,917 of NC_133450.1, forward strand.
GTAAAGTGTTTACTTTTGTCTGTCTGTATTATGTGTACATGTATACAGGTACGTTTGTATATTGTCTACATGGTATCATTGACCTATAAATAAATAAACATTCATAAAATTTAAATAACTAGCCCTCATGCTTTTCAAGTTCATATGACTTTGACAATCTTTGGTAAATAAAGACAGTTTTAAATTGTTGGTAAAATAAAATAGAAACATCTTCAAAAATAAAAACCAGTAGAAAATAAGAGGATAATAACAATAACATTTCTTAATTACAAAAGGGTATTTCAATCAAGAAAAACTAGGCTGCATATTTTAATTCTTTACTATAAGTCAAATGAAACACCAAGATGAGTCCCTTTTGCTTCATTAGTCCAATGTTCATTTGCGGGTTTCAATTTGGGCTGAGACAAAGGGGTTTCCTAAATATACAATCATGTCATGTGCAAACATGGACAATTTGACATCCTCTCTCCCTATTCAAATACCCTTTATTTCTTTCTCTTGCCTGATGGCTCTAGCCAGAACTTCCAACACTATGTTGAATAGGAGTGGTGAGAGAGGGCATCCTTGTCTTGTGCCAGTTTTCAAAGTGAATGCTTCCAGTTTTTGCCCATTCAGTATGATACTGGCTGCTGGATTTGTCATAAATAGCTCTTATTATTTTGAGATACAATCCATAGATACCTGGTTTATTGAGAGTTTTTAGCATAAAGCACTGTTGGATTTTGTCAAAGGCCTTCTCTGTATTTATTGAGATAATCATGTGGTTTTTGTCTTTGGTTCTGTTTATGTGATGGATTACGTTTATAGATTTGTGGATGTTGAACCAGCATCCCTGGGATGAAGTTGACTTGATCGTGATGGATAAGCTTTTGGATGTGTTGTTGGATTCGGTTTGTCAGTATTTTATACAAGATTTTTGCATCAATGTTCATGAACATTGGCCTCAAATTTTCTTTTTTAGTTGCATCTCTGCCAGGTTTTGGTATCAGGATGATGTTGGTCTTATAAAATGATTTAGGGAGGATTCTCTTTTTGTATTGTTTGGAATAGTTTCAGAAGGAATGGTATCAACTCCTCTTTGTACCTCTGGTAGAATTCAGCTGTGAACCTGTCTGGTTCTGGACTTTTTTTTGGTTGGTAGGCTATTAATTGCTGCCTCATCTTCAGACCTTCTTATTGGTCTATTCAGGAATTCCACTTCTTCCTGGTTTAGTCTTGGGAGGGTGTAAGTGTCCAGTATTTATCCTTTTCTTCTAGATTTACTGGATTATTTGCATAGAGGTGTTTGTAGTATTCTCTGATGGTAGTTTGTGTTTCTGTGGGATCAGTGATACTATCCCCTTTATCATCTATTTCAATATTCTCTTTTTTTTTTATTAGTCTGACCACTGGTATAACTATTTTATTGATCTTTTTAAAAAACCAGCTCCTAGATTTATTGATTTTTTGAAGGTTTTTTTTGTGTCTCTATCTTCTTCAGTTCTGCTTTGATCTTATTGATTAGAATCTACAGTGAAAAGCTGAATAGAAGTGATGATGGTGGGTATCTTTTCTGGATCTCAAGGGGAAGGTTTTTGATAATCATTAAATTTGATATTTGTTATAGAATTTTTATAATACTCTACCGAGTTAAGGAAATTACTTTCTAATCCTACTTTGCCTAAAATTGGTTGTTTTATCATAAATGCATGAATTTCCTCAAATGCTCTATTTACATCTTTTGAGATGATTTTCCTCATATATTTTGTTAATATGGTGGTATATTACACATATCCTTTTTCAAATATTAAACAACCTTAAATTTTCAGATTAAATCCAGCATGATTATCATGTATATAATTTTTATCTATCTCTGGATTTGACTTGCTAATATTCTGTTCAGGATTTTTTTTTTTTTGTAGACAGAGTCTTGCTCAATTGCTCAGGCTGGAGTGCAGTGGTGCAATCTCGACTCACTGCAACCTACGCCTCCTAGGTTCAAGTGATTCTCCAGCCTCACCCTCCTGAGTAGCTGGGACTACATGCATGTGCGTCACTGTGCCTGGCTAATTTTTGTATTTTTTAGTAGAGATGGGGTTTCACCATGTTGGCCAGGCTGATCTCGAACTCCTGACATCAGGTGATCCACCTGCCTCGGTGTCCCAAAGTGCTGGGATTACAGGCGTGAACCACCATGCTTGGCCTTATTCAGGATTTTTATATCTATATTAATAAGAGAAACTGTCCTACAATTTTTCTTTCTCGTAATATCCTTAGTTTTGGTATCCAGCTTGTGCTGGTCTCATGAAATGGGTTGGGGAGTGTTTCCTCTTTTTTTTTTTTTCAGAGACAGAGTCTTGGTCTGTCACCCCTGCTAGAGCGCAGTGGCGTGATCTTGGCTCACTGAAACCTCTGCCTCCTGGGTTCAAGCAATTCTCATGCCTCAGCCTCCTGAGTAGCTGGGACTACAGGAGCTGACCACCACTCTTGGCTGATATTTTGTTGTTGTTGTTGTTGTATTTTTAATAGAGGTGGGGTTTCACTATGCTGGACAGGCTGGTCTTGAACTCCTGACCTCAAGTGATCCGCCCGCCTGGACCTCCCAAAGTGTTGGGATTACAGGCGTAAGCCACTGTGCCTAGCCTTTTTTCATTTTTGTTATTGAAAATTTGTGCCATCTCTTTCTGTCTTAATGTGTGCTGATGGTCTTTTCAGTTTCACTAGCCTTTTCAAAGAACCAGTTTTTGGTTTCCTTGATTTCATATAGTGACCCTGAATTTAGTAAACAAGCTAAATTCTCACTAACTTTTATCAGTCTCTTTTGAGGGAAGGGGTGGAACTTCTGAGAAGTGAGTTCACTCTCTTCTGCTCTTCTGCTATGTGAGGACAGAGTTCCTCTCCTCTAGAGGATGCAACAACATGGTGTCATCTTGGAAATAGACAGCGACTCTCAGAAAACATCAGTCCTATGGGTGCACTGATCTGGGACTTTCCAGCCTCCAGAACTATGAGAAATAAAATTCTATTGTTTATAAATTACCTAGTCTGCAGTGTTTTCTTACAGCAGCAACAATAAACTGAGATAATACTTTTCCAGAAAATTTCTCATTTGATCTAAGCTTTCAAATTTATTGTTAAAGCTTTTCATAATAATTTCTTACAGTTTTTAAATCTCCACTGCATTAGTAGTTAAACCTTCTTTGTTGCTGTAAATATTTTTTCTTCATTAATATTGCTAGAGGTTTATCTTTTTTTGCTCCTATATAGTGATTATTTATTTTCCATTTCATTTATGACTGCTCTGTCTTTACTCTTTTCTCCCTTCTACATTCTTTAGGGGTCCTTTGTTATTCCTTCTCTCTCTCTTCTCTGAAGCCAGACTGCCTGGATTCAAACCCTTGGAAGTCTTATACAACATCTTTGTATCTGTTTCCAGTCTATGAAATGGGAATAATATCTAAACATGGGTTTGTTATGCATTTACACATTGAAATGGTTTAGAACAGCAACTGACACACAGAAACCATTCAACGGTTAGCTATTACTACTGATACTATTACCACCACTATACTACAGCAGTATTACCACTACCATTACTGTTTTTTTTGAGATGGGGGTCTGACTATGTTACCTAGGCTTGAACTCCTGGGCTCAAGTGATCCTCTGACCTCAGGATCCGAAGTAGCTGGGACCACAGGCATGTACCACCATGCCCACCACTAATATTATTGCTATTTTGAGTTTAATTCAACTCATTTACGTTTTTTCCTTAATGCTTCTGAGGCCATAAGTTTAGCTGTAAATGGTAATTCAGACATATCCTTCATCTTTTGATACGTACAGTATTTATGCTATCGTTCAGTTCTGTAAATTTTGAAATGCCCATTATAAGTCCCTCCCATAAGTTATTTAGGGTTTTTTTTTTAAGTTTATCTAAATATAGGGGTTTAAAAACACTATTCATAATATAAGTTCCTTGAAATTTACTAAGATTGTCTGTGAGGCCAGGCATAGTGGTACAGGCCTCTAATCCCAGCAATTTGGTAAGCCAGTATGGGAGGACTGCTTGAGGTCAGAAGTTTGCTCTGGAGCAACACAGTGAGACCCTTATCTCTACCAAATAAAAAAAAAATCAAAAATTAAAAATTTGTCAGGTGTGGTGCCACATACCTATAGACCCAGCTACTTGGGAGGCTGAGGTGGGAGAACGGCTTGAGCTGAGGAGTTCCAGGTTGCAGTGAGCTACTATGATTGTATAACTGTGGTCCAGTCTGTGTTACACAGTGAGACCCTGTCTTAAAAAAAAAAAACTCCCTGTGATATAGTATCTAGCCAATTTCTGTAATTGTTCCATGAGTACTCGAAAAATATTTTCTCTTTATCAAGTATAGGGACCTATATACATGTATATATACATATACATATATAAACTTGATAATTTTTGCTTCAAAATTTCTGTAGTCTTGTGACCTATGTTTTCATAGAAATATATTTTAAAATTACATTAGATAGTTGTCAATTAGTCCTTGAAATTCTATGAGCTTATCTTCCTAGTTACTATTTTTTAGTGATGATTCTTTTTTAGTAGATTATTCTAATTTTTCCTTTTTCCTTGAAATCTATTTTTTACTTTTTTTTTTTTTTTTTTTTTTGAGGCAAAGTCTCGCTGTCGCCAGACTGGCAAACAGTGGCGTGATCGTGGCTCACTGCAACTTCTGACTACCTGGTTCAAGTGATTCTCCTGCCTCAACCTCCCGAGTAGCTGAGATTACAGGCACGTGCCACCACGCCCAGCTAATTTTAGTATTTTTAGTAGAGATGGGGTTTCACCATGTTGACCAGGATGGTCTTTTTTCTCCTGACCTCATGATCCACCCACCTCAGCCTCCCAAAGTGCTGGAATTACAAGTGTAAGCCAACATAGCCAGCTGAAATCTATTTTTTCATTTGTTAATCCTTCACATCAGTTTTCTTTTAATTAGTTTTTACCAAGAAATACTTTTAATTCGTGCTAAAAGTACATTACATAAAACTTATTCTCTTAACTGTTTTAGGTGTACAGTTCAATGACATTAAATATATGCCATTATTGATTGTAACCACCACCACCATCCATACACCTTTTTCATCTTCCCAAACTGAAATTCTGTATCCACTGAACAGTAACTTCCTCTCCACACATCTGGATTATGGCAAACAACAATCCGCTTTCTGTTTCTATGAATGACTACTCTAGGTACTTCATGTAAACAGGATTCTACAGTATTTGTCCTCTGTGACTGACTTATTTACTTTTTTTTTGAGACAGAGTCTCCCTCTGTCGCCTAGGCTGGAGTGCAGTGGTGAGATCTTGGCTCACTGCAGCCCCCATCTCTTGGGTTAAGCAATTTTCCTACTTCAGCCTCCCATGTAGCTGGGATTACAGGCATGTACCACCACACCCAGCTAATTCTTACATATTTTTTAGTAGAGATGGGGTTTTGCCATGTTTGCCAGATTGGTTTGGAACTCCTGACCTAAAGTGATCTGCCTGCCTTGGCCTCCCCAAATTGCTAGGATTATAGGCATAAGCCACTGCGCCTGGCCTTTTTTTTTTTTTTTTCCTGTTTTTGGTACTTGTTTTGACTTTCTCCACATGTTCTAAAAAGTACCAGTTTTTGTTTGTTTATGATAGAGAGAGGGTTTTTGCCATGTTGCCCAAGTTGGTCTCAAACTTCTGGACTCAAACTTTGGGGCTCAAGTGATTCGCCCGCCTTGGCCTCCCAAAGTGCTGCAATTACAGGCATGAGCCACAGTACCTGACTGAGTTATTTCACTTGGTATGATGTCTTCAAAGTTCATCTACGTTGGCTGGGTGCGGTGGGTCATGCCTGTAATCCCAGTATTTTGGAAGGCTGAGGCGGGTAGATCATGAGGTCAGGAGATCAAGACTATCCTGGCTTACACAGTGAAACCCCTTCTCTACTAAAAATACAAAAAAATGAGCTGAGCGTGGTGGCACACACCTGTAGTCCCAGCTATTCGGGAGGCTGAGGCAGGAGAATCACTTGAACCTGGGAGGCGGAGAATGCAGTGAGCCAAGATCATGCCACCACACTCCAACCTGGGTGAGTGAGACTCTGTCCCAAAAAAAAAAAAAAAAAAAAAAAGTAGTTCATCTATGTTGTAGCATTTGTCATAATTTCCCTCTTTTTTAAAGGTTGAGTAATATTCCTTTGTGTACATATTTTATTTAACTATTCATCTGTTGATCAACACTTGAGTTGTTTCTACCACTTGGTTACTGTGAATAATACTGCTATGAGCATGGGTGTACAAATACCTGTTCAAGTTCCTGCTTTCATTTCTGTTGGGTACATACCCAAAAGTGAGGAGTATCTTGAGGAGTATCTTTTATAGTCCTTTTATTTTCACATTTTCTGTGTGTGTTAAATCTTTCATAGTGCTTTTATTTTTGCATTTTCTTTGTGTGTTTAAGAATTAGTTATAGGCTGGGCAAGGTGGTTCATGCCTGTAATCCCAACACTTTGGGAGGCCAAGGTGGGCAGATCATTTGGGGTCAGGAGTTTGAGATCAGCCTGGCCAACATGTGAAACCCTGTCATCTCTATTAAAAATAACAAATTAGCTGGTCGTGGTGGAACACGCCTGTAATCCCAGCTACTCGGGAAGGTGAGGAAGGAGAATCGCCTGAACCTGGGAGGTGGAGCTTACAATGAGCTGAGATCACTCCAGTTCACTCCAGCCTGGATTCCATCTCAAAAAAAAAAAAAAAAATTTTTTTTTTATTTATAAACCATATATAGCTGGATTTTTTTTCACCCCAAACCCCTAGCTTTTATTTTTATATTCTTTTATCCTTGGCCTTCTGACACATAACATTAATCTGGTTATGTTTGGTGTGGCTACTGTAGTATTTGAACTTATTTATTTGCTTTTAAAGTTTATGCTGTCCTCTTTGAGCATTTTTCTTTTTTTCCAATATTAATTCCTTCTTGTCCTCTACCTACTGTTAGATGGAAGTTATACATGATATTTCTATTCTTTTAATGATGACCCTTAATTTCCAAACATACCTACTTCATAAATTTTTCTAACAAAAGTTGAAAGTATTCAGCATTATTTTTCTCTTTGTTTTTTTGAGACAGGGTCTCACTTTGTTGCCCAGGCTGAGTGCACTGGTATGATCACAACCTATTGCAGCCTCGACCTCCTGGGTTCAAGTGATCCTCCCACCTCAGCCTCCCAAGTAGGTGGGACTACAGGTACATGCCATCATGCTCAGCTAATATTATTACTTTTTGTAGAGACAAAGTCTCAGTATGTTGCCTAGGCTGGCCTCAAACTCCTGGGCTCAAGCCATCCTCCCACCTCAGCCTCCCAAAGTGCCGGAATTACAGAAGCCACCGCTCTCTGTCCTGTCTCTTTCTGAACAGGACATGAACTTTAGCTGATTTTACCCTTGAACATCTTTTCTCTGTCTTTTACTACTATCTCTTAGTGTTTTTCCTATCTTAACATACAACTAGCTTTCTTAGGCTGGGTGCGGTGGCTCACACCTGTAATCCCAGCACTTTGGGAAGCCAAGGCAGGTGGATAATCAGGTCAGGAGCTTCAGACCATCCTGGCCAACATGGTGAAAGCCCGTCTCTATTAAAAATACAAAAATTAGCCAGGTGTGGGGGTGTGCGCCTGTAGTCCCAGCTACTCGAGAGGCTAAGGCAGAAGAATTGCTTGAACCCAGGAGGCGGAGGTTGCAGTGAGCCGAGATTGCACCACTGCACTCCATTCTGGACGAGAGTGGGAGACTCCGTGAATCAATCAATCAATCAATCAATAGCTTTCTTAAACCAATTTGCACTCCCATTTGTGAAACTTTTCTTTCTTTCTTTCTTTTTTTTTGAAACAGAGTTTTGCCTTTGTTGCCCACGCTGGAGTGCAATGGCATGATTTCAGCTCATGGCAACTTCCACCTTCTGGGTTCAAACAATTCTCCTGTCTCAACCTCCTGAGTAGCTGGGATTACAGGCATGCACCACTATGCCTGGTTAGTTTTTTGTATTTTTAGTAGAGACGGGGTTTCTCCATGTTGGTCTGGAGGGTTTCGAACATCTGACCTCAGGTGATCTGCCTTGGCCTCCCAAAGTGTTGTGATTACAGGCGTGAGCCACTGTGCCTGGCCTCTTTTTTTTTGAGAGGGAGTCTGTAGCCCAGGCTGGAGTCCAGTGGTGTAATATCGGCTCACTGCAACCTCTGCCTCTTGGGCTCAAGCAATTCTCCTTCCTTGGCCTCCCAAGTAGCTGGGATTACTGGCACCTGCCATCATGCCTGGATAATTTTTGTACTTTCAGTAGAGATGAGGTTTTACCACTATTATCTTTCCTGAATTTTTTTTTTGAATTTTATTTTTACTAAAAAGTAAACTGTACTCTTCTTTCATTGCCATCCGTAAGAGGTAAACTTAGTGCTGTGTAACTAATACACCTTCATTTTATATTCCTAGTTCTCACTCAGATAATATTCTATATTGGCAGTTATATTCCAATCATCATGTTGAAGATATTATTCCACTATCTTTTTGGATTTGATATGTAATGAAAAGGTGCCTATCCATATAACTGTCATTCCTTAGAAATAATCTATGTTTTCTGGTATCATTTAAGATTTTTTTCCTTTATTTTTTGATATTCTAAAGTTTTCCTATAATGCCTAAAAGCAAGAATTTTCTTCATTATCCTAATAATTAGCAGATATATTCAACTTAAAACCTAAAGTCATCCTTCAAAATTCCTTTCAAGTACTGATTACCCACCATTTCCTCCAATCTCTTTTTAAAACTTCTATAAAACATACATACATCTTCTATGCCTCATAACATCTCTGTCATATATACATATGTCACATAATAAATTTGTATCTGTATCTGTCTGTCTCTGCCACTGTGTGCTACATTCTTGCCAACTATCTCAATATAACCTTCCAAGTAATTTCTTTTGGTTAGCTATGTCCGTGGTCTATCTCATACACTGAGTTTTTATTTCAATGATTATAGTTTTCATTTCTAAAGGGTATAACTGTATTTTATATCTATTTGTTTTTATATCTGCCTTGTTCGTTTATTTATTTGAGGCAGAGTCTCGTTCTGTCACCCAGGCTGGAGTGCAGTGACATGATCACCACTCATTGCAGCCTTGACCTCCTGGGCTCAACTGATCCTCCTGCCTCAGCCTGCTGAGTAGATAGGATGACAGATAAATGCCACCATGCCTAGCTAGTTTTTTGTATTTTCTTGTAGAGGCAGGGTTTAGCCATGTTACCCAGGCTGGTCTTGAACTCCACGGCTCAAGCGACCAACACACCTTGGCCTCCCAAAGTGCTAGGATTACAAACATGAGCCACCATGCCTGGCCATCTGCCTTTTTTTTTTTTTTTTTTTTTTTTTTTGAGATGGAGTTTCGCTCTTGTTACCCAGGCTGGAGTGCAATGGCGCGATCTTGGCTCACCGCAACCTCTGCCTCCTGAGTTCAGGCAATTCTCCTGCCTCAGCCTCCTGAGTAGCTGGGATTATAGGCACGCGCCACCATGCCCAGCTAATTTTTTGTATTTTTAGTAGAGACGGGGTTTCACCGTGTTGACCAGGATGGTCTCGATCTCTTGACCTCGTGATCCACCCGTCTCGGCCTCCCAAAGTGCTGGGATTACAGGCTTGAGCCACCGCGCCCGGCTTTTTTTTTTTTTTTTTTAAGACAGTCTCACTCTGTTGCCCAGGCTGGAGTGCAGTGGTGCAATCTCAGCTCACTGCAGCCTCTGCCTCCTGGGTTCAAGTGATTCTCCTGCCTCAGCCTCCTGGTAGCTGGGATTACAGGCACCCACCACCACACCCAGCTGATTTTCATGGTTTTAGTTGAGACAGGGTTTTACTATGTTGGCCAGGCTAGTCTCAAACTCCTGACCTCAAGTGATCTGCCGCTTTGGCCTCCCAAAGTGCTAAGATTACATGTGTGAGCCACAGAGCCAGGCCTATCTGCCTATTTCTTAATCTCTTTTTCTCCCCATTGTTCCCTCATTTATTTCTTTGACTACTCTTAAATATACTGATCTTTAGTAGACTGTTACATAAAATTATTTTCATGTTTCAAATGTTGATTTGTCAGCAGCACTAACGTTTTTTAACATAGCTGTCTCAGCATTAACATTTTTCATGTTTTTGGAAGGTTTTATTTTTTATCTTTTGTGACAGGGTCTCACTCTGTCACCCAGGCTGAAGTGAAGTGGCCTGATCAGAGCTCACTGCAGCCTCCAACTCCTAGGCTCAAATGATCCTCCTATCTCAGCCTCCCAAGTAAAGACCTGCAGGTGTGTACCACTATGCCTGGCTAAGTTTCAAGTTTTTTGTAGAGACAGGCTCTCACAAAGTTGCCCACACTAGTCTCAAACTCCTGACATCAATGGAGTTTTGTTTTACTAATTTTCAGTGTGTGGAGATACTTACTTTTCTCTTTTCTCCTCTTTGTATTTGCCCATATTATCTAGTCATTTTCTCTTTTTTTTTTTGAGACGGAGTCTCACTCTTATAACCCAGGCTGGAGTGCAGTGGTGCGATCTCGGCTCACTGCAACCTCCACCTCCTAGGTTCTTGCAATTCTCTTGCTTCCGTCTCCCGAGCAGCTGGGACTATAGGCGCATGCTGCCACACCCAGCTAATTTTTTGTATTTTAATAGAGACGGGGTTTCACTGTGTTGCCCAGGCTGGTCTCCAACTCCTGAGCTCAGGCAATCTGCCCGTCTCAGCCTCCCAAAGTGCTGGGATTATAGGCATGAGCGACTGTGCCTGGCCTATCTAGTCATTTTCAAGTTGCTTTCACCCAGTTTCCCAGTCTATGGTGAGATTTTAAAATCACATTTCAGAGTTTCTATTCTACGGTGCTACTAGGAATAGCATCAGTATAAAACCAATGGTGGTATGTTCAGTGCATGGTCACAATACTTTGTCTCCATAAGGATTCAGGCTGCTAAACGCTGTGGTCCTTGATGACAGTCAGCAATAGTTTCATTTTCTGCTTCTCTCACCAAAGGGGATGAAACAATAATTAGGTCCTGGCTGTAAGGAGTAAGCCTGACTTCCATTTTAAATGGCACTGTTTTGGCCTTGTTGCTCTCAAGAGCCAAATTCCTGGAAACTTGCCTTTCCAGACCTGAAGCTCAAACGTTCTAATTATTATTATTATTTTTTTGAGCACTGAAATGGTTACCATGTTTTTAAGCTTATGAATATATTTTTAGTTCTTTCTTTTCTTTTTTTAATCTTATCTTTTCTTTCTTTCTTTTATCTGTTTTTGTTATATGTGTGAACTGGGTGGATATGTCAATGGTGAACTCAGTAAGCCATCTGGACCAGAGACTGTAAAATACTTTTACAAATTCCTTCTTTTTTTGAGACAGAGTCTCACTCTGTCACCCAGGCTGGAGTGCAGTGGTGCAATCTCAGCTCACTGCAACCTCTGCCTCCTGGGTTCAAGTGATTCTCCTGCCTCAGCCTCTCAAGTATCTGGGATTACAGGCACACACCACCATGCCCAGCTAATTTTTGCAGTTTTAGTAGAGACAGGGTTTCACCATGTTGGCTAGGATGGTCTCAGTCTCCTGACCTTGTGATCCACCCACCTTGGCCTCCCAAAGTGCTGGGATTACAGGCGTGAGCCACCGCACCCAGCCAAAAAATTATATATGTAAAGGAAGGTCAGGTATTCTGTGATACACCAGCTTGCCTCTCCAATGCTGATCAGGAGAATGATTAATAACCACTGTTAAATAAATGAAACCCTGCTGCTATACAGAAAAGCCAATACAAGAAGGAGTTTGATCAACAATCACTCCCTACTATTTGGAGTAACTACCCTTGTGGCTTTCCATATGGGAGCTAACATTTAAGTAAATGTAATAAGTAAATTCTTATCTCTATTCAAAGCATCTAAGTACAAATAATATGTCCCTCCTGGCTGGCAAACAGATAGGCCTTGCATGGATTTTCAGTTTCAACTATTTGGAAGATGTCTATTTCTTTGAAGTATCCCTAAACTACATTTTGTGTTACCAATAACCTATATTCTAAAGTTTAACCCAAATACATCTTCCAAACACGGTGAAACATGCCACAAAATGTCCCAGCCATTTTTACATGATGTGGTAATATAAAATTAAATTTACAAAAATATGCAACTCTGTGTAAATATAAATATGATACATGAAGCTATAAAACAGAAAGACTAAATTTAAAGCAGCCAAAAAATCTGTAGTGAGGCCAGGCATGGTGGCTCATGCCTTTAATTCCAGCACTTTGGGAGGTCAAGGTGGGAAGACTGCTTGAGCTCAGGAGTTTGAGACCAGCCTGAGCAACATAGTGAAATTCCGTCTCTACAAAAATACAAAAATTAGCCAGGCATGATGGTGTGCATCTGTAGTCCCAACTATTCAGGAGGCTGAGGTGGGAGAATCCCTTGAGACCAAAGAGGTCAAGGTTATGAGCCATGATCATGCCATTGCAGTACAGCCTGGGTGATAGAGTGAGACCCTGTCTCAAAAAAAAAAAAAAAAAAAAAAGGTGGTAATTGTATAAAGTCTAAGGACTTCCTCTATTTTTCTAATAGTGTTTTCAATAAAATTTTCAACTTTTTTCTAACAGCATGTCATTTTGTACCTATAAGTGCTTTTATTATTTATTTATTTACTTATTTTTTGAGACAGAGTCTCACTCTGTTGTCCAGGCTGGAGTACAGTGGCGTGATCATGGCTCACTGCAACTCTCCGCTTCCCGGATTCAAGCAATCCTTCCCCCTCAGCCTCCCGAGTAGCTGGGACTACAGGCATGCACCACCACTACACATGGCTAATTTTGTATTTTTAGTAGAGATGGGGTTTCAACATATTGGCCAGGCTAGTTTCGAACTTCTGGCCTCCAGTGATCTACCTGCCTTGGCCTCCAAAATTGCTGGGATAACAAGCATGAGTCACTGCGCCCGGCTGCATTGAAATTTTTGAGAACAATGATTTGGACACATAAATTTGGCAAGTGTAAAACAAAAGAAAAACACTGTAAGTCAAAAAAGAAGAAAATTATAAATCAAAGCTGTACTTAAAAAATGAATTTTCACTGGGGTCAGTGATGCATGCCTATAATCTCAGCTACTCAGAAGGCTAAGGCAGGAAGATGAATTGAGCCCAGGAGTTTGAATCCAGCCAGTCAGCATAGCAAGACCCTCTCTCTCTCTGTTTTTTCTTTTGAGACAAGGTCTTGCTCTATTGCCCAGGCTGTAGTGCAGTGGCACAATCATGGCTCACTGCAGCCTTGAACTTCTGTTCTTAAGCAATCCTGCCGACTCAGCGACCCAAGGAGGTGTGGCTGCAGGAACATGCCTCCATGCCCAGCTAACTTTTGTATCTTTTGTAGAGATAGGGATTCACCATGTTGCCCAGGCTGGTCTTGAACTCCTGGGCTCAAGCAATCCACCTGCTTCAGCCTCCCAAAGTGTTAGGATTATAGGTGTGGGCCACTGTGCCAGGCCACCTGTCTCTTAAATAACTAAAATAAAATACATTTTCCTTATGACTAAATAGTTTTTACTCTATGGAAAGCAAAGATGAATAAACACAAGAATTCCCTTTTTTTTTTTTTTTTTTTTGAGACAGGGTCTCGCTCTGTTGCCTAGGCTGGAGTGCAGTGGCACAATCTTCGCTTACTGCAACCTCCGCCTCCTGGGTTCAAGTGATTCTTGCGTCTCAATCTTCCAAATAGCTGGAATTACAGGGATACACCAACAAGCTTGGCTAATTTTTGCATTTTTAATAGAGACAGGGTTTTACCATATTGGTCAGGTGAGAGACTCACTTGAACCCAGGAGGCAGAAGTTACAGTGAGCTGAGATCTCACCCCTGCACTCCAGCCTGGGTAACAAAGCACGACTCTGTCTTAAAAAAAAAAAAAAAAAGAAAGAAAAGAAAAAGAAAGAAAAAAAAATTGAATAGTATATTTATGCCCAGATAGAATTAAAAAATATTTTTATAAAAGAAATGAAGGCCAGGCGCGGTGGCTCAAGCCTGTAATCCCAGCACTTTGGGAGGCCGAGGCGGGTGGATCACGAGGTCGAGAGATCGAGACCATCCTGGTCAACATGGTGAAACCGCGTCTCTACTAAAAATACAAAAAATTAGCTGGGCATGGTGGCACGTGCCTGTAATCCCAGCTACTCAGGAGGCTGAGGCAGGAGAATTGCCTGAGCCCAGGAGGCGGAGGTTGCGGTGAGCCGAGATCGTGCCATTGCACTCCAGCCTGGGTAACAAGAGCGAAACTCCGTCTCAAAAAAAAAAAAAAAAAAAATGAAAATCATCATAAGAATCTAGGTAATATGCTTGAATATATACAAATAAAGACCTTTTGTGTCAAGTTGTATAAAGCTGCACAACGCAAGATCAACACACAAAAATCAGTCATATTTCTATGCACTACCAAGAAGTCTAAAAGGAAAATTAATAAAACAGTTTGATTTACAATGACACCGAAATAGTAAAATGCTGAGGAATAAATTTAACCAAGGTAGCACAAGACCTGTGCAGTGAAAACCACAAAACATTGCTGAAAGGAATTAAAGATGACCTAAATAAATGGAAAGACATCTCACATTCATGGATTGAAAGACTTGATATTAAGATGGCAGTGCTCTCTAACGTGATCTACAGTCTTTTTTTTTTTTTTTTTTTCAGACAAAGTCTTGGTCTGCCACCCAGGCTGGAATGCAATGGCAGAGTCTCAGAATCTCAGCTCTCTGCAGCCTCTGCCTCCTGGGCTCAAGTGATCCTCCCACCTCAGCTTCCCAAGTAATGGGAACTACAGGTGCACGGCACCACATGTTGCTAGTTTTTGTATTTTTTGTAGAGATGGGGTTTTGTCATGTTGCCCGGCTGTTATCAAAATCCTGGGCTCCAGTGATCCACCTACCTTTGCCTCCCAAAATGCTGGGATTACAGGCACAAGCCATGTACCTGGTCAGTTTTTTAACTTTGTTTTTTCAGAGATAGGGCTCACTTTGTCACCCAAGCTAGAGTGCAGTGGAACGATCATAGCTCACCATAACCTTGAACTCTTAGGCTCAAGCAATCCTCCCACCTCAGCATCCAGAGTAGCAGAGGCTACAGGCTTGTGCCAACATGCCTAGCTAATTTTTAAATTTTTTGTAGAGACAGGGTCTTGCTACGTTGCCCAGGCTGGTCTTGAACTCCTGGCCTCATGTGATCCTTTTGCCTTGGCCCCACAAAATGCTGGAATTATAGGTGTAAGCTACTGTGCCTAGCCACGAGTCCTTTTAAAATATCACTGCCTTTTTAGTAGAAATGGAAAAGCAGATCCTACAATAAAATTGTAAGGGATCATGAATAGCTAAAATAATCTTAAAGATGAAAGAAGTTGAAAGACTCAACTCACAACTTCAAAACTTATTACAAAGTTACAGCAATCAATACAGTATGATACTGGCATAATATAGACATATGATAGACATATAAATAAATGTAACAGAACTGATAATCCAGAAATAAATCCACATATCTGTGGTCAATAGATTTTTGACAAGAATACCAAGACTGTTCAATGGGAAATGAAGAGTCTTCAATAAATGGTACTCGACAACTGGTATCCACATACAAAAGAATGAAGTTAGATCTTACCTCAAACCATATACAAAAACTAACTTTAAATGGATGAAACACCTAAATGTAACAACTAAACCTATGAACGTCTTAGAAGAAAACACAGGGGCAAATCTTCATGATCATGATTTTGGCACTTAGATATGATACCCAAATTATGAACAAAAACAAAAATCAGATAAAATGGATCTCATCAAAATTAAAAACTTTTGTGCATGAAAGGACACTATCAAAAGTGAAAAGACAACCCATAGACTGTGCAAAAATATTTGCAAATCATAAATCTGATTACTCTACTAAACATACAAAAATTAGCCTGGCGTGCTGGCTCATGCCTGTAATCCCAGCTACTTGGCATCTCTGGCTGAGGCAGAATTGCTTGAACCAGGGAGTCGGAGGATGCAGTGAGCCAAGATCGTGCCATGGCACTCCAGCCTGGTGACAGAGAGAGACTCCATCTCAAAAAATAAAATAAAATAAAAACTCAATAACCAAGACAAATAACTCAATATAAAAACTGGCAAAGAGCTGGGCCTGGTGGTTCATACCTATAATCCCAATGCTTTTGGGTGGCCAAGACGGGAGGATTGTTTGAGGCCAGGAGTTGGAGACCAGCAAGGGCAAGACAGCAAGACCCTATCTCCACAGAAGCTACCAAATAAATACATACATTAGCCAGGCATGGTAGGATATGTCTGTAGCCATAGCTACTTGTGAAGCTGAGGCAGGAAGATTGCTTGAGCCCAGGAGTTTCAGGCCGCTGCGAGACAGATTATGGCTATTTGAAACAGATTATGACTGTCCCACTGTACTCTGGCCTGGGTGACAAAGGTAGACTCTGTCTCTAAAAATAAATTTTAAAAGAGGACAAAGGACTTGAAAGAATAATTCTCTAAAGAGATATACAAAGGGCTAAAAAGTACACAAAAAAGGTGTTCAATGTCATTAGTGAAATGCAAATCAAAACCACAAGGACAGGCTACTTCATATGCACTACATGGTGGAATGAATGAATGAAGGGAGAGAGGGAGGGAGGGAGGGAAAGAGCGAAGGAAGGAAGGAAGGAAGGAAGGAAGGACTGATGAGCATGTGATGAAACTGGAACTCTTATACATTGCTGATGGGAATGTAAAATGGTACAGCTGTTGTGGAAAATGGTTTGGCAGTTCCTCAAAAAACTAAACATAGAACTATCATATGACTCAGCAATTTTACATCTAGGTACATACCCAAAGAATTAAAAACAAGTGTTCAATAAAACTTGTACATAAATGTTTCTAGAAGTACTATTCAATAGCAAAAAGAAAAAAAAACCCATATGTACCATCAACAGATTAATAAAGTAAAATATATCTATACAACTGAATATTATCTAGCCATAAAAAGAAATAAAATACTGATACATGCTACATGTTATACCACGGTCGAACTTGGAAAAAATTATGCTAAGTAAAAGAAGCCAGACACAAAAGGCCACATATTGTATGATTCCCCTTTTTTTTTTTGAGATAGAGTCTTGCTCTGTCACTCAGGGTGGAGTGCAGTGGTGCGATCTCCCCTCACTGCAACCTACAGCTCCCTGGTTCAAGCGATTCTCCTGCCTCAGTCTCCCAAGTAGCTGGGATTACAGGCGCATGCCACCACCACACCTGGCTAATTTTTGTATTTTTAGTAGAGACAGGGTTTCATCATGTTTGTCAGGATGGTCTTAATCTCCTGACCTCATGATCCACCCACCTCATCCTCCCAAGGTGCTGGGATTACAGGCATAAGCCACTGAGGCCAGCCATCTGACTCCATAGAGTCACCTATTTTGGATATTTAATATAAAAGGAATAGAGAGAAAAAAACAAATTAGTGGTTGCCAGGTGCTGTGGATAGGAGAGAATAGAGTTTTCTTTCAGGGTGATGAAAATGTTCTGGAACTAGAGTGGTGATAGTTTGTACAACTTTGCGAATGTACTAAATACCACTGAATTATACATTTTGGTGAATTTTATGTGTAACTTATCACAACAAAAATTATTTTTAATTAAAAAAACTTTTTACATGAAAAGCATAATAAGGTTTTCTATCAGGGAAGACAATAGAAGAGGAAAACTGTGATAAATCTGAATTATATATAAAGATTTGATATGGGGCTGGGCATGGTAGCTCACACTTGTAATCCCAGCATTTGGGGAGGCTGAAGCAGGAGGATCGTGTAAGCCCAGGAGTTCAATACCAGTCTCAACAACAGAGCAAGACTTCATCTTTACAAAAAAAAAAAATTAAAAATTACCCAGGTGTGATGACACACACCTGTGGTCTTAGCTACTTAGGAAGCTGAGGAGGGAGGATCACTTGAACCCAGGAAGTCAAGGCTGCAATGAGCCATGACTGCATCATTGTACTCCAAGCCTGGGTGACAGAGTGAGACCTTGTCTCAAAAAAAAAAAAAAAAAAAAGAAACAAAGAAAAGAGTTGATACAAATAAATTACAAATAAATAGGACCAATCTACAAAGAGCTCAGGCTAAGTGATCAAAACTGATGAACAGATTATATACCAAGAAATAATTACAATAAAATTCCTCACATAAAAATAGGCCATCAAAAAGTAAATGCTTATGTAAAGACTTTTAAGGAAACTTTATATTCTAAATATGTTATAAAAGCGATAAAAATCAACGTGGCCAGGCCACAGAGAAACCGCTAAACTTAAATAACTCCAGTGACACTGTAAAACTGTTCTAGAGAAGAATCTGATAATATATAACAAGAGTTAAAAAGCTAGTCAAGTGCTTTGACCCAGTAATTTCATTCTGAAGACTATACTTTGAAAGGAACACCCAAAGTAGGAGGAAGAGGAAATAACTGGGTGGAGGGGGTGGGGAGGGGCGTAATCATGACAGCTACAACAAGAAAATATGAAATGATCTAAACAATAAGAGATGTGTGTAAAGGTTTGCAGTGTCATGTGAAAGAAAAAAAGGACAGAAAAAGAAACAATGAGAGGAGTCTTAAGTAAACTATATTGCCTAAGCACAACAGAATATATGTATGTATATGCATACATGTAAGTGTGTGTATGTATGCATATAATTAATAAAAATTTAAATTACGTAAAATTTGTAAACCCAGCACTTTGGGAGGCCGAGGTGGGTGGATCATAAGGTCAGGAGTTCAAGACCAGCTGGGCCAAGATGGTGAAACCCTGTCTTTATTAAGAAAAAATACAAGTGGATCACGAGGTCAAGAGATCGAGACCATCCTGGTCAACATGGTGAAACCCCGTCTCTACTAAAAATACAAAAAATTAGCTGGGCATGGTGGCGCATGCCTGTAATCCCAGCTACTTAGGAGGCTGAGGCGGGAGAATTGCCTGAACCCAGGAGGTGGAGGTTGTGGTGGTGAGCCGAGATTGCGCTACTGCACTCCAGCCTGGGTAACAAGAGCGAAACTCTGTCTCCAAAAAAAAAAAAAAAAGAAAAAATACAAAAAAATTTAGCCGGATGTGGTGGCACGCACATGTAATCCCAGCTACTTGAAAGGCTGAGGCAGGAGAATCACCTGAACCTGAGTTGCAGAGGTTGCAGTGAGCCAAGATTGTGCCACTGCACTCTAGCCTGGGCAACAGAGCAAGACTCCAGCAAAAAAACAACAACAAAAAATAATGTCAAAGTAAATCACAAAACTGTGCATGCACTGATTTCAACTCTCTATATACATTAGTGATATGTGGAAAAGAATTTGGAGTGAGGGTTTAAAATTCAATAGGCTGTTTTCTTTTCTTTTTTCTTTTTTTGAACCCTTCATGGGTTCAAGCCATTCTCCTGCCTTAACCTCCTGAGTAGCTGGGACTACAGGCACTCGCCACCATGCCTAGATTATTTTCAAAATCATTGTGGAGTGATAATTTCCTAGCAATTATTTCCAAATACCTTCTTTACCCAAATATCAGCTAAAAATATATATATAAGTAAGACAACAATTTAAAAAATGTATAGAATAAGTTTAGAAAAAAATCTTGGCCAGGCATGGTAGCTTACACCTGTAATCCTAGCACTTTGGGAGGTTGAGGTGGGCAAATCACCTGAAATCAGGAGTTTGAGACCAGAATGGCCAACATGGTGAAACTCCATCTCTACTAAAAAAATCCAAAAATTAGCAGGGCATGGTGGTACACACCTGTAATCCCAGTTACTCAGGAGGATGAGACAGAAGAATTGCTTGAACCCAGAAGAATTGCTTGAACCCAGGAGATAGAGGCTGCAGTGAGCTGATATTGTGCCACTGCACTCCTGCCTGGGCAATAGAGCAAGACTCCATCTCAAAAAAATGTTTTAAAAAAGAAGAAAATCTTAAATGATCAAATTAAGATATTTTATTTGTTATGCTCTTATTGTACACCTCTTCTTGTTGAGATGTAAGTTTTCAAGCCAATCTCCCAACCCAATTTTGAGGAAATATTTTTTCATTATATTTAAAATGTTGGCTAAATCCTTATAATAAAAATATTTTTCACACAATATTTTGGTCAAGATACACAGATATGCTTTAAAATATCAAGGAATTTCTATTTGAAGAAAATAGAAAAAAAAATTCAAGAAAGGAAAGCCAATTAAACTCATGCAAACTATACATTCATATATATGAATAAATTTGAATAATTGCTACAAGACCAACAAAAATACCTTGAATAGGCCGGGTGTGGTGGGTCACGCCTGTAATCCCAGCACTTTGTGAGGCTAAGGTGGGAGGATCACTTTAACCCAGAAGTTCAAGACCAGCCTGGGCAACAAAGTGAGACCCCCCTCTAAAAATAAATAAATAAATAAAATATCCTCAATCACAAATATAACATTATTCAATTATTAGCTTATAAGCAACCTTTCTACAAATAATTGCCTAACTAGTGCACTGCACAGTTGTACCATAGACAGAAGCCATCATAAAAACCAAAGACGTGATCCTACTCCTGGTGATTGACAAAAATTAAAAATAAATAAACCAAAGACAAATTGAAGCTTTGAAAGATTCTGTATGTATATTCAGATTTTTTTTTTTTCTTTTCCCTGTCACACTTTGGAAGTCTATTCAGAATTGATGGTAGGAAGATGTCATGAAAAGCAGAACCAGTGAAAAGTACAGTTTAACAAAGCTGATCGAAGGGACACTCTCCTTCCTCAAATTCTACTACCAGAATTTTTTCTTATACTTCTAACATCTAAATGAGGAAAACTCTAATTGAAGGGACTGGAGGAGGAAGCAGTATTGAGCAATCTACTAGGACAGTCTCCCTACAGTATATGCTGCTACCAGAATGTTCCATTTTTCAAAACTATTTTTCTTCTCTCCTTCCTCATCAAAGTAACCAAAGATTTCATTTGTTAGCCTATCAAAATAGATCTTTTCTCATATCTCCAAAGAAGTTTATATTCATAAGAACTGCGTTTTTTAAAAAAAGTCAACTCACCTGAAATTTATTGTTTAATGGAGAACATGAGAACCTTTTTAACGTTTTCTTTAAAATAGTATCTATCCATTTAAAACCTACGTTTCCTTTAATGTTGACACTTTCATACCTTCTCTTTAAATACATATAACTTCACTATACATTTATTAAGGATAAGAATAATGAAGACCTTAATTCATATTACATTTAAAGAAATATTTTTAGCATAATATTCATCAATTGTTTCTTACTTTGCTTCAATTTATGGAAATCACTGAGTCTATCCTTGGTAGCCTGCTTTAGTATATCTGTTTGAATTCTGGGTTCACTGTCCAAGTTTGAGCCTGGAATTAAATGCTGAAGAGGAATGGAAGGGTTCTGTTTTGAAGTACCAGGGTTTCCATTGCGGTTTACGTGTGAATCTGTGGAATAAAAACATCAAATTAAAAGAACATAATTTAATCTTTAAAGATGAATTTCACAAGATCTGCTTTAGAAAGCTAAGATACTCTGTTGTTTAACATTGGGTAGCCACAGAGCTCTCTCTCTCTCTCTCTCTCTTTTTTTTTTTTAAAGCTTTACTCTCATTTCTTTAATCAAATCTTATAATCTATGTGATTTTAGCTGTGGGAGGTTTACTGATCATTTCCAGGTAACTGTCTCCACTAATGGTTATAAACTTACTCACCAAAAAGATATACAGTAGAAATCCATAGATCAGTATAGCAATGATACTCGTATCTTTTCCTTCCTCCAAATTCCGTATCTCTTCCTTCCTCCAAATTCCATATCTCTAACAGAAACCTCCAAAATCCAGTATGGCTTCTGACATTTCTATTCTCTAAGTCATCTTCATCTACACAGTGATTTACAAGTGTTGACTCTTGATTCTTTCTTAGCATTATCTACTGGATACCACCTCACTTTCCCCCATCTCCCTTTTTATCCTCATCAAAGCCTTTAATTTTGGATTCAAAACATCCTATACCACTCTGACATTTTTCCTTTCCATCATCTCCCTTAAGCGAGTCTCTTCAATCATATCTATTCTCATTTTAGGGAAATGTTTCTATAAAATCGAATGAGTGTCCAGGGAATAAATACATTCATAAATACAAAGTAAAGAGTT
Organism: Saimiri boliviensis; assembly: GCF_048565385.1. Classification (NCBI taxonomy): domain Eukaryota; kingdom Metazoa; phylum Chordata; class Mammalia; order Primates; family Cebidae; genus Saimiri; species Saimiri boliviensis. Next base: position 81,696,159 of record NC_133450.1, read on the forward strand.
TAATCTAGGGGGGTACAATAATCTATAGAAGGCCTCTATGAGATAAATTTGAACACATTTTGAAGAAGCTAAACCTGTATAGCAGGCAGAAAGGAAAGGGAATATAGCCCAAAGTGGCACAATAAATAATACTTCTGTTCTTAAGAAAAAAACTGTAAAAACCCGCAAGATAATGTGAAATTTCAGATGATTATTTCTCTCTGAGCTTTTACTAGTCTTAAAACATATAGAACATTACTTCAAAGAAAAAATTCTATTTCACTACACTGCTTGGTAATATATTTTATACATTATATAACTGCACAGGAATAGTAAATTGGTTTTCAAATGGAATTATAAGAATAAGACTTCAGGGCCGGGCGCAGTGGCTCACGCCTGTAATCCCAGCACTTTGGGAGGCCGAGGCGGGTGGATCACAAGGTCAGGAGATCGAGACGATACTGGTCAACATGGTGAAACCCCGTCTCTACTAAAAATACAAAAAATTAGCTGGGCATGGTGGCGCGTGCCTGTAATCCCAGCTACTTGGGAGGCTGAGGCGGGAGAATTGCCTGAGCCCCGGAGGTGGAGGCTGCGGTGAGCCGAGATCGCCCCATTGCACTCCAGCCTGGGTAACAAGAGTGAAACTCCGCCTCAAAAAAAAAAAAAAAAAAAAAAAAAAGAATAAGACTTCATACCTGGAGGCATATTTGGGGAGAGAGGTTGTCCAGTTGGAAGATGGGAGATTGCTTGATGACTTTCTTGTTGAGAAACTGAAATAGGAGGCTTCCTTAAAGCTATAAGAAAAAAGTAAATCCATATTACTCCCACTGATACTACGATTTCTAAAAAAAACCACCATGAGGGCCGGGCGCAGTGGCTCATGCCTCCACTTTGAGAGGCTAATGTGGATGGATCACGAGGTCAGGAGTTTTAAGACCAGCCTGGCCAAGATGGTAAAACCCCATCTCTACCAAAAATACAAAAATTAGCCGGGCGTGGTGGCAGATGCCTGTAATCCCAGCTACTCGGGAGACTGAGGCAGGAGAATAGCTTAAACTCGGGCGGCAGAGGTTGCAGTGAGCTAAGATCATGCCACTGCACTCCAGCCTGGGGACAAAGTGAGACTCCGTCTCAAAAACAAACAGAACTCCACCATGAATCAATTTACATTGCACTAATTCTATGATGTGTAGTCTAATTTTGTAATCCTTATAGTTGGAATGCTAATTTATTTACAGTTACTAATTGATACATTGTACCATCCATCACAGTTTTTTGTTTTTTTTTTTTGAGATGGAGTCTCATTCTGTCACCCAGGCTGGAGTGCAATGGCATGATCTTGGCTCAGTGCAACCTCTGCCTCGCGGGTTCAAGTGATTCGCCTTGCCTCAGCCTCCTGAGTAGTAGGAATTACAGGCGCCTGCCACCGTGCCTGGCTAATTTTTGTATTTTTAGTAGAGATGGCGTTTCTCCGTGTTGGTCATGCTGGTCTTGAACTCCTGACCTCAGGTGATCCGCCTGCCTCAGCCTCCCAAAGTGCCTGGCCCCATCACAGATTTTTTTGACCAATAACTCTGACGAGAATATAAGCTCCATGACAGTACAAACTTTGTCTTTGTCACCACTATATTCCCAACACATAGAACAGTGCCTAGCATATAAGATAAGTTCAACAAAGATTTGATAAATAAATATAATGGGCCAGGCTCGGTGGCTCATGCCTATAATCTCAGCACTTTGAGAGGCTGAGGTGGGTGGATTACAAGGTCAGGAGTTCGAGAGCAGCTTGGCTAACAAGGTAAAACTCCATCTCTACTAAAAATACATAGTCATTATTAGTCATATTTAGGTTTTATTTAAAATCTGAGTAACTAAGAATAATTAAATATGACTTATCCAATGAAATGAGTTTTTATTCTGAAGACAGAACATTTAAATTTTGTGCAAAGCGGCCGGGCGCGGTGGCTCAAGCCTGTAATCCCAGCACTTTGGGAGGCCGAGGCGGGTGGATCACGAGGTTGAGAGCTCGAGACCATCCTGGTCGACATGGTGAAACCCCGTCTCTACTAAAAATACAAAAAATTAACTGGGCATGGTGGCTCGTGCCTGTAATCCCAGCTACTCAGGAGGCTGAGGCAGGAGAATTGCCTGAACCCAGGAGGCTGAGGTTGCGGTGAGCCGAGATCGCGCCATTGCACTCCAGCCTGGGTAACAAGAGCAAAACTCCGTCTCAAAAAAAAAAAAAACAAAAACAAACAAATTTGTGCAAAGATGTATATACTTATAGTTGGGACTTTCTTATCTCTTCAGAAATGAAATCAACAGAAAAAAAAATGGTTTTTTCACTCACTACCACTCACTCCATTTTATCTCTGGGCAGCTTAACATGACAGAGACATGAGTGAAGAAGGAAACCAGAAAGAAAGAAAGAAAGCAAATAAACAGAAAAAAACAGAAAGCCCCATCTATAAGATATGGTTAGTAACACATTGTATTCCTCTAAAACTTAGGTGTCACAGAGACAATGCTATATGTTTTCATTTAATATAATGGAAGGGGTCACTGCATGGAGGAGAGCTGCAAAAAAAGCTATACAAACGGCTTGAGACTACAGGATGAACAAATAAATAAACTTTTACTGTTTTAAGCCACTTGCAATTTGGGGGTTGTCTGTTAATACATCACAGTCTAGTTAATCCTAAATAGTATATATACTTGGGCAATTATTATTACCATTTTTGAGAGGGAGTCTCTCTCTGTCACCCAGGCTGGAGTTCAATGGTGTGATTTGGCTCATTGCAACCTCCACCTCCTGGGTTCACCGATTCTCCTGCCTCAGCCTCCCAAGTAGCTGGGACTACAGGTGTGGACCACTATGCCCAGCTAATTTTTGTACTTTTAGTAGAGACGAGGTTTCATCATGTCGGCCAGGCTGGTCTCAAACTCCTGACCTCAAGTGATCCACCAACCTCAGCCTCTCAAAGTGCTGGGATTGCAGGCATTGAGCCACCACACCCAGCCTGGGTTATTTTTATAATCATTAAAAGTTTATTTCAATGATTATATTTCAATTATTATTACATCATTTTCTAAACTTAAGGACCCCCAACATTTTAAATTCACTCTAAGAACACACACCACTCATATTTACATAAAGTTGAGGTTTTCTGAATCTCACTGTGCTCCTATATTCTTATGCCTACTGCCATCTGCAATACCATCACCCACTTCTGCACACAGAATAGCTAAATAACTGCAATCAACAAATGTCTTAAAAGAGCAGCACTTTGCCAACTTTAACAATACAATTTTGATTTGCTAACAGACTCTGAGGACGGTAAGCATCTGGTAGATACATTTGGAAACAGAAAGCAATGATAATCAACAAATTTGTTGATCATTTTTTGACCCTAGCTGGGCCCAGCTCTAAACAAACCAGAAGACAGAGGGAGGTTCCTCCATTATTAAAAAAGAAGTAATCATTCATATCCTTAGCTTTATATAATAATGCTTCCTGCTCAAGAACAAAGTTACTGTTTGAGGCAAAACTGATTTTGGATACACAGAACAAAACAAGATTAAAAAGGGCCCTTATAAAACACTCAGAAGAGTTTAGAACTGAGATAACAGCAATAGAGTAGCACTATGGAACCCATATAAGTATATGTATATATATGTATATACGTTTTTTCTTCTTCCTCTTTTTTTTCTTTCTTTCTTTTTTTTTTTTTTTTGAGACAGAGTTTTGCTCTTGTTACCCAGGCTGGAGTGCAATGGTGCAATCTCGGCTCACCGCAACCTCTGCCTCCTGGGTTCAAGCAATTCTCCTGCCTCAGCCTCCTGAGTAGATGCGACTACAGGCACGCACCACCATGCCCAGCTAATTTTTTGTATTTTTAGTAGAGACGGGGTTTCACCATGTTGACCAGGCTGGTCTCGATCTCTTGACCTCGTGATCCACCCGCCTCGGCCTCCCAAAGTGCTGGGATTACAGGCTTGAGCCACCGTGCCCGGGCTTTTTTTTTTTTTTTTTAAAGATAGGGTCTCACTCTGTCACCCAGGCTGAAGTGCAGTGATGTGATCTTGGCTCACTGCAGCCTTTGCCTCCCAGGCTCAAGCAATCCTTCTACCTCAGCCTCTGAAGAAGCTGTAACTTTTTGTAGGGATGAGCTCTCACTTTATTGCCCAGTCTGGTATTGAATTCCTGAGTTCAAGCAGTCTGCCTCATCTTCCCAAAGTGCTAGGATTACAGGCATGAGTCATTGTGCTTGGCCTAAAAATATACTTTTTAATAATGTGTTCCTATAGAACTTAGAAATACCAAAAATGCAAATAAATTAAAATTTAACTCTAGTACTACCACTTAAAGATAACCACTGGCATCATCTGGAGAGTATCTCTCTGGTATGTTTGATTTATTACACTGTATACCTTAAAATTAGGATTATATCATATACACTATCTTATAATCTTATTTTTGTTTCATACATATTTTCTATGTCATTCCATTTTTTTCTACAATATTACCAAATGATAATGTTGAATCAAAACTCTCAATTTTATAGCTTTGGCTAAAGAGATGTGGCTAAAGAATTGCTACAACGGGCCCGGTGCAGTGGCTCATGCCTGGAATCCTAGCACTTTGAAAGACAGAGGCATGTGAGTCACTTGTGGCCAGGAGTGTGACCAGCCTGACAAACATTGCAAAACCCCATCTCTACTAAAAATACAAAAAATTTAGCCAGGTGTGGTGGCACATGCCTGTAATCTGAGCTACTAGGGAGGCTGAAGCATGAGAGTTACTGGAACCTGGGAGGTGGAGGTTGCAATGAGCTGAGATCATGCCACTGCACTCCGGCCTGGGTGGCAGAGTCACAAGGACTTTTATTTTAATTTTTTACTTTCTGAGACAGGGTTTTGCTCTGTTGCCCAAGTTGGAGAGCAATGGCAGAATCATGGCTCACTGCAACTTCAACTTCCTGAGCTCAAGTGATTCTCCCACCTGAGCTTCCCAAGTAGCTGGGACCACAGACTTATGCTACCACAGTTGGCTAATTTTTTTTTTTTTTTTTTTGAGACGGAGTTTCACTCTTGTTAACCCAGGCTGGAGTGCAATGGCACGATCTCGGCTCACCGCAACCTCCGCCTCCTGGGTTCAGGCAATTCTCCTGCCTCAGCCTCCTGAGTAGCTGGGATTACAGGCACACGCCACCATGCCCAGCTAATTTTTTGTATTTTTAGTAGAGACGGGGTTTCACCATGTTGACCAGGCTGGTCTCGATCTCTTGACCTCGTGATCCACCCGCCTCGGCCTCCCAAAGTGCTGGGATTACAGGCTTGAGCCACTGCGCCCGGCCCGAGTTGGCTAATTTTTTATTTTTTGTGGCCCAGGCTAATTTCAAACTCCTGGCCTCAAGCAATTACCCCATCTTGGCTTCCCAAAGTGCTGGGGTTATAGGCATGAGCCCTGACATCCAGCTCCCAAAAACTTTAGAGCCCCATAAACTATAACAACTTAACTGGTTGGTAGACAGGCGTTTACTAACATAGGAAAAAACAGTGTGTATCCTGTAAACACTTTGATTTCTATGCTTTTTACTTTGCCTTTTGTTTACTCTCCTGTTTTTGTTTCCTTGAAAAATTCCTCTTAGAAAACTCCAGCATTGTTTTTGTTGTAAGGGGAAAGGTATTTATTTATAACTAGGATATAATACTTACGAGGACTTCCCAGAGGCCAGAGTAATAGTTATAAGCCCATAAATATAAACACCTACTATATACCTACAAAAATTAAAAATTAAAAACAGAAGTAATTAGGCCTGGCACAGTGGCTCACGCCTGTAATTCCAGCACTTTGGGAGGCCAAGGCAGGTGGATCATGAGGTCAAGAGATAGGGACCATCCTGGTCAATATGGTGAAAGCCCATGTCTACTAAACATTCAAAAATTAGCAGGGTGTGGTGGCAGGCACCTGTAGTCCCAGCCACTCTAGAGGCTGAGACAGGATAATTGCTTGAACCTGGTAGGTGGAGGTTGCAATAAGTCCAATAAGTCAAGCTCATGCCACGGCACTCCAGCCTGGCAACAGAGCAAGACTCTGTCTCAAAAAAAAAAAAAAAAAAAAAAGAAGTAATTATTATTATTATTATTTTTTTTTTTTTTTGAGACGGAGTTTTGCTCTTGTTACCCAGGCTGGAGTGCAATGGCGCGATCTCGGCTCACCACAACCTCCGCCTCCTGGGTTCAGGCAATTCTCCTGCCTCAGCCTCCTGAGTAGCTGGGATTACAGGCACGTGCCACCATGCCCAGCTAATTTTTTGTATTTTTAGTAGAGACGGGGTTTCACCATGTTGACCAGGATGGTCTCGATCTCTTGACCTCGTGATCCACCCACCTCGGCCTCCCAAAGTGCTGGGATTACAGGCTTGAGCCACCGCGCCCGGCCAGAAGTAATTATTAAACTTACCCTCCAATTTTGTATAGGAGATACCTGTGTATACACATACAAATATGACTTTTTTTCTCCACAAAAATGAGATTATGTTATACTTGCTTTCTTGTAATCTGTTTTCTATTTAGTTAAAAAAAAAAATCACAGATACAGATTGGGTACAGTGGCTCATGTCTATAATCCTAATATTTTGGGAAGCCAAGGCAGGAAGAACATTTGACCCCAGGAGTTTGAGACCAGCCTGTGAAACCTGGCAAGACTATGCCTCTACTAAAGTAAAAACAATTAGCCAGGTGTGGTGGCACACATCTGTAATCCAGCTACTCAGGAAGCTGAGATGGGAGATCATTTGAGGCCAGGAAGCTAGGGGTACAGTGAGCCATGATCACACAACTGCACTCCAGCCTGGGTGACAGAGGGAAACACTGTCTTAAAAAACAAAAACAAAAAACAACATAGATATCTTTGTATGCCAATAAATATAGCTCAACATCATCCTTTTTAATGGCTACATATTACATTTTTATGAATATAACAAATTTAATGAACTCTCCCTGTAAGATTTCCATGGTTTTCAATTTATCATTATAAACAGTTTATGATGAGCATTCTTTTTTTCTTTTTTTTTTTTTTCTTTGAGAGTTTTGCTCTGTTACTCAGGCTAGAGTACATCAGTGTGATCATGGCTGACTGGAGCACCAACCTCCCTGGCTCAAGCAGTCCTCCAACCTCAACCTCCTGAGTAGCTGGCACCACAGGCATGTGACACTACACTTGCTAAAAAAAATTTTTTTTGTAGAAACAAGGTCTCACTATGTTGTCCAGGCTATTTTTGAGCACCTGTGCTCAAGCCACCTTCCTGACCTGGCCTCCCAAAGTGCTGGGATTACAGGCATGAGTCACTGTGCCCAGCCTAGAAATCTTCAGAAAAGAAAGTGCTAAGTCAAATTAAGAATACTCCTCAAACAAATTAAGAAAAAAACAGTAACAAATGTAAGCCTGAAAACAATGAAACTGTGGGGAAAATTAGATGCAGAGTAGGCTGCAAACAATATAATGACAATGATTTTACGATATTAAAGCAGCTCTTGGCCAGGTATGGTAGCTCACACCTGTAATCTCAGCATGTTGGGAGGCCAAGGTGGGTGGATCACTAGGTAAGGAGTTCGAGACCAGCATGGTCAACATGGCGAAACCCTGTCTCTACTAAAAATACAAAAATTAGCTGGGTGTGATCATGTGTGTTTGTAATCAAAGCTATTTAGGAGTCTGAGGCAGGAGACTTGCTTGAACTCAGGAGGTGGAGGTTACAGTGAACTGAGATCATGCCACTGCACTCTACCTTAGGCAACAGAGCAAGACTCTGTCTCAATAAAATAAAATAAAAAGAGCAACTCTCTTTATATTTTAACCTGGTCCTCTTCACTGAAGACCATGCTTGTAATTCCAGCAGTTTGGGAGGCCGAGGTGGGCAGATCAAGGTCAGAAGTTCTAGACCAGCCTGGCCAACATGGTGAAACGCTGTCTCTATTAAAAATATGAAAATTGGCCAGGCATGGTGGTGGGCGCCTGTAATCCCAGCTACTTGGGAGGCTGAGGCAGGAGAATCGCCTGAACCTGGGAAAATCACTTGAACCTGGGAGGTGGACGTTGCAGTAAGCTGAGACTGCACCGTTGCATTCCAGCCTGGGTGATAAGAACAGGACTCCGTCTCAAAAACAAAACAGAACAAGAGTAATCATCTCCACTTCTCTATTAAGCTTCAGTTGTAGCCTCTACTCTTAGAGCCAAAAAAGAACTGATCCTGCCTTTTCCTCTCATTTTCTTTCTTTTTTTTTGAGACGGAGTCTCACTCAGCTGCCCAGGCTGGAGGTCAGTGGCACAATCTTGGCTCACTGCAACCACCATCTCCTGGGTTCAAGTGATTCTCCTATCTCAGCTTCCGGAGTAGCTGGGATTATAGGCACCTGCTATCATGTCCGGCTATTTTTTGTATTTTAGTAGTGAAGGGGTTTCACCAAGTTGGCCAGGTTGGTCTTGAACTCCTGACCTCAGGTGATCCGCCCACCTCAGCCTCCCAAAGTGCTGGGATTACAGACATAAGCCGCAGCGCCCGGCCTCACTTTCTTACTCTAACAACAGGGCTATAATCTGAAAACTGTTGAGACTTCCTATTTCCTGACTAGCAAGTCTTCATGATCCAGTGCCTATGACTATAGAGAAGGAGTATGACACTGAACAGCAGTGGTCCTCAACTCTGGCTGTATTCTAATATTAATGATACTACCCCTGACATACTGAATATGGGAATGGCACATGGGTTTCTGTACTTATTGAAAGCTCCAAAGGTGGTTCTATTGCACAGCCAAGAGAATAAAAGAATAAAAAACATAAGCTTTGGAGTTAGACCAGATTTTCTCTTTTAGAGAGTCAAATCATGGCTCTGTAATTTATTAACTGTATAACTTTGGGTTAGTTTCTAATTTTTCTAAGCCTCAACTCTCATCTATAAAATAGAGATGATGCCATTGACCCTGAATGATCAATGTGGGGACTAAGTGAGAATACATTCCTCTGGATTATGAGGCAAGCCTAGCAAATAGTTGGTGATCACTACATATTGCAGTATTTAGAGCTGTCAAAGTAAAGTATCCTTAGAATGAAAAAGAATCTAAGATTTAGCTTGAGAAAACAATCTGATTAGTTTTACAATTTACATGTAAAACTAGTCCATTTATTGACCGGCTATGATCAATTTACTGAGCCTCCTGATTATATGGTTGACTCACACTTCAGAGTCCTGATGAATATTTACTTATAGTAACATTCTGGAAAGTTACTGAAACTCAGATCAGCAATTGACCATAAAAACTCCTAGAAAGAGATGAAGTAATATCATTCTGAAGCATGAACATTAAATACAAAACAATGATAAAACATTCTTTGCTCTGTGTATATGAACAGATACAACGCACTTGAAATTTGCTCAAATACTGGTTAATGGGACCATCTCAGCCCTCCAGTGAAATATAGCTAACATCTACATACAGTATTTAAAATGATGTCCTAATATGGCTCCTGAGACATAGTCTGTGAATTGTTGAGTTTCTTTTAAACTTTGAGATCAATTTATTTAATTTAAAAAGGACAATATGAACTTCCACTGCTAGAAATGACATACTAACTAGTACTGGATTTACTCTACCCTAAACAATTATAAAGGCAGACAAAATACATGAGGCAGCTGTTTGTAAGTACTGTACAACCATCAGCACAAGACCGTGATCTTAAAAGAAGGGATATATATATATGAATAGGTAGTCTTTGTGAGCAGAGGAGACAGAGATCACCAGAGTTTGGCCTGCGTGGCTAGAATTTGCAGGAAAGAATATTACAGAAGAGGACGCAGTGTGGGATGAAACAAACAGCAGAAATCTGTATGGGGATTTCCCCTTGAGTCTTTGGCCAAGCCCCAGGTTGTGTATGCCCCAGGTTGTGTATGCACAAGGTGAGACTCATAAATGTAATACTCATAAAGTATAAAATAAAATTACTAGATATACAAAAAAGCAGAGAATGACCCATAATCAAGAAAAAAAAGGAATTCAAGAATCAACAGAAACAAACGGAGAGGTGATCCACTTGTGAAAATTAGCAGACAAGAACTTATGAACAACTGTTTACATATATATGTATGTATATATGTATGTGTACACTAATGTGTGTGTATATATGTATATGTATGTGTGTGGGTGTGTATATATATGTTCAAGGATTTAAAGAAAAATGTGGGAACATCTGGTAGAGAAATGGGAAGTAAAAAAGAACCAAATGGAACTCCTGGAATTTAAAGTATGACATCTAAAATGAAATATATACTGAATGGGCTTAAAAGCAGACTAAACACAGCCAAAAATGGAGTCAATTAATTTAAAGACAAATCAAAGACATTAAACAAACTGAAGGAGAAAAGGTATTATAAAAAACTAAACAGAACTTCAGTGGTGTGTGGGATAATATCAAGCAGTCTAAAATGTATGCAACCCAGCCGAGCATGGTGGCTCATGCCTGTAATCCCAGCACTTTGGGAGGTTGAGGCAGGCAGATTACATGAGGTTAGGAGTTTGAAACCAGCCTGGCCAACATGGTGAAACCCCGTCTCTACTAAAAATACAAGAAAAAAAAAAAATTGCTGGGCATGGTGGTACATGCCTGTTATCCCAGCTACTTGGGAGTCTTAGGTGGGAGGATCACCTGAACCCAGGAGGCAGAGGTTGCAATAAGCTGATATCACACCACTATACTTCAGCCTGGGTAACAAAGCGAGACTCTATCATAAATAAATAAATAAATAAATAAATAAATAAAGTATATAACTTGAGTCCTAGAAGGATTAAAAAAAAGAATTTTAAAATTTGAATAATAGTTGATCTGAATAAATGCTGAAATTTCCTCAAATTTGGTGAAAAGCATTAATGCACAAATCTAAGAACCTCAGAGAACCCTAAGCAGGATAAATACAAAACAAACAAACAAACAAACAAAAAACCAAACAAAGGCACATCTTAGGCAAATTGATAAAAATTAAAGGGAAAATCTTAAAAGCATCTAGAGAAAAAATACATACTAATAAATGAGAACAAAAGAAAGATGGCTGACTTAGAAACAATGGAGGCCAGAAGATAGTTGAAACTGCATCTTGAACATGCTAAATGAATGCCCTCAACCCATCAGCCCACATTTCTATATCTGGCAAAAATAGCCTTCAAAAATGAAGATCAAATAAAGATACTTTCAGATAAACAAGTTGAAAAATTCACACTAGAAGACTTGCACTTCAAGAAATGCTAAAGGAAGTTCTTCAGGCTGAAGGGAAATGATAATCAAAGTAGGAATTTTAATCTATAGGAAGGATTCAAGTCTCCTTTATAACAGGGATATGAAAACTTTTTCTTTTTCTTGAGACAAGAGTCTTACTCTGACATCCACACTGGAGTGCAGTGGCACGATCGTGGCTCATTGCAACCTTTGCTTCCCGGGTTCAAGTGATTCTCCTGCCTCAGCTTGCTGAGTAGCTGGGATTACAGGTGTCCGCCACTGAGCCCAGCTAATTTTTTTTTTATTTTTTATTTTTAGTAGACACGGGGTTTCACCATGTTGGTCAGGCTGGTCTCAAACTCTTGATCTCAGATGATCTGCCCACCTCAGCCTCCCAAAGTGCTGTACTCCCAGCTACTTGGGAGGCTGAGGTGAGAAAATCACTTGAGCACAGGGGATTTACAGGTGTGAGCCACCACACTCAGCTGAAAACTTTTTCTTTTTTTTTTTTTTGAGGCGGAGTTTCGCTCTTGTTACCCAGGCTGGAGTGCAATGGCGCGATCTCGGCTCACTGCAACCTCCGCCTCCTGGGTTCAGGCAATTCTCCTGCCTCAGTCTCCTGAGTAGCTGGGATTTCACCATGTTGACCAGGATGGTTTCGATCTCTTGACCTTGTGATCCACCCGCCTCGGCCTCCCAAAGTGCTGGGATTACAGGCTTGAGCCACCGCGCCCGGCCTGAAAACTTTTTCTTAAAGGGCCAGATAGTAAGTGTTTCAGGCCTGTGGGCCTTACTAAAGTCAGCTATTCTAGCAAAAAAGCAGCCATAGGCAATATATAAACAAATGAGTATGTCTATGTTTCAGTAAAATTTTATTTATTAAAACAAGTGGCCACTTGGTAGTTTGCTGATGTCTGTTTTATAAGATAGCTAAGAAAAAAATTTAAGTACAATTTTAATATCAAGACTGATAATTTGTTATGATTTTTAAATTTTGATAACTTAGATTTTTGCCTGAGTGCTTTTAGAAAAATAATCTCTACCAAAAATATAAATGATTAACTACAATGCTTCTTTTTTTTTTTTTTGACAGGGTCTTGTTCTGTTGCCTAGACTGAAGTACAGTGGTACAGTGACATGACTATAGCGCACTGTATCCTTGGATTCCTGGCCTCAACAATCTTCTCACTTCGGCCTCCCAAACTGTAGGGATTACAGGTGTGAGCCACTGTACCTGGCCTTAAGACATAATCTTTCTTTTTTCCTCCTCTCACATATCACTATAATTACTTCCCTTTAATTTTACTTTTTTTCTTTGAGACAAGGTCACATTCTGTTGACCAGGCTGGAATGCAATGGCGCCATCACGGCTTACTGAAGTGTAAATTCCCTGTGCTCAAGTGATTCTCTCACCTCAGCCTCTCAAGTAGTTGGGACTACAGGCATGTGCCACCATGCATGGCTAATTTTGATATTTTTTTCTGTCTCATATTATGTTGTCTAGACTGATCTCAAACTCCTGGAATCAAGTGATCCTCCTGCCTCAGCCTCCCAAAGTGCTGGGATTACAGGCATGACCCTGGCCTCTCTTTAATTGTTTTTTAAGTTTTAAGTTCACAACAAAACTGACAGGAAGGTAGAAAAACATCCCATATATCTATTGCTCCCATATATGGACAGCCTCCTCGATTATTAACACCCCCTACCAGAGTGGTACATTTGTTAAAACTGATGAACTTATACTGGCACAATCTAATTACCCAAGGTCCCTAGTTTACATTAGAGCTCATTGTTGGTGTTGCACATTTTATGCGTTTGGACAAATATATAATGACATGTCTCCCCATTATAGTATCAGAGCATTTCACCTCCCCAAAAATCTTCTGTGTGCTGCCTATTCATCTCTCTCTCTCTCCCATCCCCTTGCAACTACTAATTTTTTAATTGCATTTTGGTGTCTCCACAATTTTTTCTATTCCAGAATGTCTATAGTTGCTATTATAGTATGCGGCCTTTTCAGATTGGCTTCTTTTATTTAGTAATATGCATTTAATTTTTTCCAAGTCTTCTTTGTTTTTTGACACAGAGTCTTACTCCATCACCCAGGCTGGAGTGCAGTGGCACAATCACAGCTCACTGTAGCCTCAACTTCCCAGGATTAGGTAATTCTCTCACTTCAGCCCCTCCTGGGTAGCTAAGATTACAGTCACACACCACCACACTCAGCTAATTTTTGTATTCTCTGTAGAGATGGGGTTTCACTGTATTGCAAAGGCTGATCTTCAACCGCTGGGCTCAAGCAATCTGTCCACTTTGGCCTCCCAATGTTCTAGGATTGCAGGCATGAATCACCACATCTGGCTTTCTCCAAGCCTTTTCATGTCTTAGTATCTCATTTACTTTCAGTGCTAAATAATATTATATTGTCCAGAGGTACCACAGTTTATCCACTGACCTACTAAAGATCATCTTGGTTGTTGTCAAGTTTTGGCAATTACGAATAAAGCTTCTATAAACATTTATGTGAAGGCTACTGTATGGATGTAATTTTTTAACTCTTTTCAATAGATACCAGAGTAGAATTTCAGGATCATATGGTCAAGCTATGTTTAGTTTTGAAGAAGCTGTCAAACTGTCTTCCCAAGTGACTGACCATTTTGCATTGTCACAAAACTTGGTCATTCTAATAGGCCAAAATCTACTGTAGTGGTATCTCATTGTTGTTTTAATTTGCATTTCCCTGATGACCCATGATGTGGAGCATCTTTTCATATATTTATTTGCCATTTTTATGCCTTCTTTGGTGAGATGTCTGTTTAGGTCTTTGGTCCATTTTTTACCAAGTTGTTTTCTTTTTTTTCTTTTTTTAGAGACAGGATCTCGTTCTGTTGCCCAGGCTGTAGTGCAGTGGTGTAATCATGGCTCACTGCAACCTCTGCCTTCTGGGTTCAAGCGACTCTTGTGCCTTAGCCTTCTCAGTAGCTGGGATTACAGGTGTGCACTACCACACCAGCTAATTTTTGTATTTTCAGTAGAGACAGGGCCTCACCATGACGGCCAGGCTGGTCTCAAACTCCTGGCCTCAAATGATCTGCCCGCCTCGGCCTCCCAAAGTACTGGGATTACAGACATGAGCCGCTATGCCTGGTCTGCCTCTCTATATAAACTTTGGAATTAGTTTGTCAATATCTACAAAATAACTTGCTGGGCTTTTGACTTGGATCACATCATTCTATAAATCACACTCTGAGGAACTGACATTTTGACAATACTGAGTCTTCCTTCCTATCCATGAATCTGAACTCTCTCCATTTATTTTTCTTTGAGTTCATTCCTTAGAGTTCTATAGTTTTTCTTATATAGAACTTTACATATTTTATTAAATTTATACCTAAATAACTGAATTTTGAAAGTATTAATATAAATGGTATTGTGTCTTTAATTCCAAATTCTACTTGTTGACAGCTGTTATATAGGAAAGTGATTAACTTATATATATATATATTTTTTTTTTTTTTTTGAGATGGAGTTTTGCTCTTGTTACCCAGGCTGGTGTGCAATGGCGCGATCTCGGCTCACCGCAACCTCCGCCTCCTGGGTTCAGGCAATTCTCCTGCCTCAGCCTCCTGAGCAGCTGGGATTACAGGCACGTGCCACCATGCCCAGCTAATTTTTTGTATTTTTAGTAGAGACGGGGTTTCACCATGTTGACCTGGATGGTCTCGATCTCTTGACCTTGTGATCCACCTGCCTCGGCCTCCCAAAGTGCTGGGATTACAGGCTTGAGCCACCATGCCCGGCCTTCACTTTTATATATTAACTTATGTCCTACAACCCTTCTGTAATCACTTACTAGTTCCAGGAGTGTTTTTGCCAGTTCTTTTGGGTTTTCTACATAGAAGATAATAAAGACATCTGTGAACAAAGACAGTTTTACTTCTTGCTTCTTCTTTCCAATGTGTTCAACTTTTATTTCCCTTTCTTGCCTTATTATACTAGCTAAGACTGCTAGTATAATATCAAAAAGGAGTGGTAAGAAGGCACATCCTTGCCTTGTTCATGATCTTAGTAGGAAAACTTCTAGTTTAACATCACTAAGTACAGTACTAGTTGTACATTTTTGTGTAGATATTCTGTATCAACTTGAGAAAGACTCCCTGTATTCCTAGTTAACTGTGTTTTTTACATGAATGAGTTTTGGATTTTGCCAAATGCTTTTACTGCATTATAAAAATAACTGATATAATCATATGATTTTTCTTTTTTAGTCTGCTGATATGATGAATCACATTACTTGATTTATTATTATTACACCAGATTTGCATATCTGGGATAAATCCCACTTGGCTGTGATACACTTTTTTCTTTTTTAGGAGGGTGGGTGGACACGGTCTTGCTGTCTCCTAGGCAATGGTGTGATCTCACTGCAGCTTCAACCTCCTGGGCTCAACCAATCCTCCTAACTAAACCTCCTGAGTAGCTGGGACCACAGGCATGTGCCACCAAACCTGGCTAGTTTTTGTATTTTTTTGTAGAGATGTGTTTTCACCATGTTGCTCAGGCTAGTCTTGAACTCCTGAGCTCAAGCAATCTGCCCACTTTAGCTTCCCAAAGTCCTGGGATTACAGGCATGAGCCACTATGCCCAGACTATAATTCTTTTTTTTCTTTTTTTGAGACAGTCTCCCTCTATTTCCAGGCTGGAGTACAGTTGCATGATCTAGGCTCACTGCAACCTCTGACTCCTTGGTTCAAGCTATTCTCCTGCCTCAGCCTCCCAAGTAGGGATTACAGGCACGTGCCACCAGACCAGTTAATTTTTGTGTGTATATATATATATATATTTTTTATATATATATATAGGGTTTCACTACGTTCACCAGGATGGGTGAACGATCTCCTTACCCTGCGATCTGCCTGCCTTGGTGTCCTAAAGTGCTGGAATTACAGGCATGAGCCACAGCGCCTGGCCAAATTCTTTCATACATTGTTGGATTCAATTTGCTAATATTTCATTGAGAATTTTTATATCTAAGATGCAAAAAATTTTCTATCATCTAAGATCATAAGGCATTGGTCTGTAGTAGTGACTTTCTCTGGTTTTGGTACTGACATAGCGATGGCATCATAGAATGAATTAGGAAGTATTCCCTCTGCTTCTATATTCTGAAAGAGACTGTAGATAATTGGTATAATTTCTTTTTTAATGTTTGGTAGAATTTGCCAGCAAACCCATCTGTGCCTGGTGCTTCCTCCTTTGGAAGGTTATTATAGATTCAATTTATTTAATAGATATAAATCTACTCAGATTATCTTTTTGTAGAGTTGGCAGATTGTGTCTTTCAAGGAATTGATCTAGTTCATCTAGGTTATCAAATTGGTAGGTATAGAGCTGTGCATAGTATTCCTTTATTTTCCTTTTAATGTCCCTGGAATCTGTAGTGATAATCCGCTTTCATTTCTGACAGAAGCAATCTGTGTCCTCTCTCTTTTTCTCTTAGCGTTGCAAGAGGCTTATGCATTTTTATTAAAATTGTCAAAGAACCAGCTATCGGTTTCATTGATTTTCTCTACTGATTTCCTGGTTTTAATTTTATTAACTTCCATTCTAATTTTATTATGTCTTTCCTGCTGCTTACTTTGGATTTAATTTGCAGTTTTTTTGAGATGGAGTTTCACAATTTGTTGCCCAGGCTGGATTGCAGTGGTGTGACCTCGGCTCACTGCAAACTCTGTCTCCCAGGTTCAAGCAGTTCTCCTGTCTTAGCCTCTCCAGTAGCTGGGATTACAGGCACCCACCACCACACTTGGCTAATTTTTGTATTTTTAGTAGAGACAGGGTTTCACCATGTTGGCTAGGCTGGTCTCAAACTCCTGACCTCAGGTGATCCACCCAGCTCAGTCTCCCAAAGTGCTGGGATTACAATGTGAGCTACCAGGCCTAATTTGCTGTGTTTTTTTTTTTTTTTTTTTCGGTTTTCTAAGGTGGAAACTTAAATTATTGATTTTAGACCTTTCTTCTTTTCTTTTCTTTCTTCTTTTTTTTTTGAGACAGAGTCTCCCTCTGTTGCCAGGTGCCAGGCTGGAGTACAGTGGTACAATCTTGGCTCATTGCAACCTTCACCTCCTGGGTTCAAGCAATTCTCCTGCCTCAGCCTCCCAAGTAGCTGGGACTACAGGCGCGTGCCACCATATCCGGCTAATTTTTGTATTCTTTAGTAAAGACAGGGTTTCACCGTGTTGGCCAGGATGGTCTTGATCTCCTGACCTCATGATCCTCCCGCCTTGGCCTACCAACGTGCTGGGATTACAGGTGTGAGCCACCGTGCCTGGCCGACCTTTCTTCTTTTCTAATATTTGCATTCACTGCTATACATATCCCTCTAAGCACGACTTTCACTGGATCCTATAAATTTTGATAAATAATGTTTTCATTTTCATTTAGTTCCAAATATTTTTAAATTTCTCCTGAGATTTCTTTTTTTTTTTTTTTTTTTTTTTTTTTGAGAGGGAGTTTCACTCTTGTTACCCAGGCTGGAGGGCAATGGCACGATCTCGGCTCACTGCAACCTCTGCCTCCTGGGTTCAAGCAATTCTCCTGCCTCAGCCTCCCAAGTAGCAGGGACTACAGGCGTGTGCAATCATGACCAGCTAATTTTTGTATTTTTAGTAGAGACGGGGTTTCACCTGTTGACCAGGATGGTCTCGATCTCTTGACCTCGTGATCCACCCGCCTCGGCCTCCCAAAGTGCTGGGATTATAGGCGTGAGCCACCGTGCCCAGCCAAATTTCTCCTGAGATTTCTTCTCTGACCCATGCATTATTCAGAAGTAATTGTTTAATCTCCACATATTTTGGAATTTTCCAGTTATCTTTCTATTATTTTATTTTATTTTTGGCTGAGTACAGAAGACTTTACTGATGGTACATGACAAGGTGGGGCTCTCTAGGGCCCTCCCATTCTTCAGAGGATATGGCATGAAAACTGTGGTAGAGTGGAGATTCTTGGTGTGGTGGTGGATAGAGTATGGTAGGAACTCCTCAGCAGCTGAGAGCCTCTCTTTTTCTCTCATGCTGTCATTCGGGCTGGTGGTCCAGAGGGCTGTTACTAATTGGAGGCCATGTGGACCATGAGGTACACTACCCCATTGCTATAGCCAAAGTCATTGTCATACTAAGAAATTACCATGAAAAAGTGGTTGGTGAGGGCAATGCTAGCTCCAGAATTGAAGGTGGAAGAGTGTCACCACTAAAGTCACAGGGGACAACTTGGTGTTCAGTGTAGCCCAGTGTGCCCTTGAAAGGACCTTCCAATGCCTGCTTCACTGTCTTCTTGATGTCATCATATTTGGCAGGTTATCCAGACAGCAGGTCAGGTCCACAATCAATACATAGGTGGTAGGGATGAGGAAGGCCATGCCAGTGATCTCCCCATTCAGCTTGGGGATGTCCTTGCTCATAGCCCTGGAAGTGCCAGTAGGTGCAGGAGTAATGTTCTAGAGAGCCCCACAACCATCACATCACACTTTCCTAGAAGAGCCATCCATAGGTCTCCTGGGTGGCAGTGATGGCATGGACTATGGTCATGAATCCCTCCATGATGCTAGAGTTGTCATGGATGATCTTGGTCATAGATGCTAAGCAGTTGGTGGCGCAGAAGGGAATGCTGATAACTGTGAGGTTGCTTTCATACTTCTCATGGTTCATGTCCATCACAGACAGGGAATCAGAAGGAACAGAGATAATGACTCTTTGGCTCCTACTTCTAAGTGAGTCCTAGCCATAACCAAGGTAGTGAAGATACCAGGTGACTCCACAACACAATCAGTACCAGTATCACCCTATTTGATTTTGGTGAGATCTTGCTCCTGGAAGATGGTGATAGGATTTCCACTGACGACAAACATCTGATTCTCAGCCTTGATAGTGCCATGGAACTTGGCATTACTGGAATCATACTGGAACATGTAGATCATGTAGTTGAAGTCAGTGAAGTGGTCACTGATGACAATACCTACTTTGACAGACTTAAAAGCAGCCCAGATGACCAGATGCCTATAACAGTCAAATCTGTTTACTACAACCTTCAATTTCGCCATGTCTCAGGGACATGGCTGGTGCTGCACGAGATGTAGTCCTTTATCTCATAGAAGGAGCAGAGAGCCTATCTTTCTGTTATTGATTTTCAGTTTAGTTACACTGAGTTCTGAGTGTAGACATTATGTGACTAATATTTTTTAAAATGTGTTTATGTCAGGCCTTCAAGTGAAAATGGATAAGAAGCAGACACATTAAGGAGGAAAGAGGCATACAATGAACAGAAATGGCCAGAAAAGAAGAAGAAGAAAAAAAAAGGCAAATAGCCTCTTTTTTTTAATGTTTTTAAAGAATTATTTTTTTGAGGCTGGCACGGTGGCTCACACCTGCAATCCTAGCACTTGGAAGGCCGAGGTGGGCAGATTGGTGGATCACCAGATCAGGAGAACGAGCCATCCCAGCCAACATGGTAAAACCCTGTCTCTACTAAAAATACAAAAATTAGCTGGGTGTGGTGGGCATGCCTGCAGTCCCAGCTACTCAGAAGGCTGAGGCAGGAGAATTGCTTGAACCTGGGAGGCGGAGGTTGCAGTGAGCCAAGATCATGCCACAGCACTCCAGCCTGGGCAACAGAGCAAGACTGAATCTCAAAATAAACAAATAAATTTTTAAAAATCACTTGACTACTTCACTGCCTTACAAACAAAGCTTGGTAATTCTGATTCTTCACTTTCAAATTCATGTTACTGCATTTGTTCTTACCATTATTTTAGGGGAATATGCTATGAATTGGAAACCCTTAAGAATTTCAGAAGACAACAAAACTCTATAAAGGAAAGGACCAACACTTCATTTATTTGGTCTAAACATTTAGCAATTTCAGTCACGTACAACTAGCTATAATTACAGAAATAATTACCAAGATTGAGAAGAAATAAAACCAGCCAAAAGCAACAGAAGCATGCTGTTAATTTCTGATTTTTCTAGCATAATAAATTGGAGTCAGCAGGGAGAAGCACCATTAATAGCCAAGAAACATAGATATGGCAAGAAAAACAAAGAAGAGACATGAAGGGGAAAAAATGAAGGAGGTTAAGATAGCAGCAAGTGGGATCAGGACTTCAAGTGAAAATGGGTAAGAAGCAGACACATTAAGGAGGAAGTAGATATACAATGAACAGAAGTAGCCAGAAAAGAAGAATAAAAAAAAATGTAAACTATCCTAAACTGTGGGATAATTCAATAAAAGGAAAAGTCAACCCCTCAAAACTAAGTAACTCTTATTAGGGTATTACTATGCCTTATTAAAGCATACCAACAACACAGGAATCTGGGCACATTTGGTAGAAAAGAGCCATGCAAACTTTTAGTAAATATAAATGACTCTACATAGTACAACTGTCATAAGCAAAAACTCTGAGTCATGAAGAAAAGATTCAAATATAACTGATTCTTATCAAAGCAAAAACAAGTATTTCATATATCTTAGCAAAAAATTTTATAAGTGTATCCAAAAAAGTCCTGGCAATTAATGGGTACTTAATTAACTAGAAATATCAATCATCTAGATATCTGTGACTTTTCCAAGTGTTACCCAAAAAGTTAATGGGGTAACATGAAAAGTATTATCATCACTTTAGTTGAGTTCTCTCAGAATTTTTACTTACCAGGGGGAAGATCATCAACTTTTGCTAGGTCATTCTCTTCTATTCCAGGCATCCCTGCATCACCACCTCTTTTGATTTGTTCTGCCCAAGTAACAAAAAGAGAGAATTGTATAATTTTTCTTACATAATTTGAAAATGTTTTGAAGGAATGTAACAATCAGTTTCTAAAAGCAATAGGCTACATCAACTGAATATCTTTATATCTTGCTTTGGACACAGCTGTAACTCCAAAATAACTTATTCTTTCTTCTCTTCTACCAAAGGATCCAAATTTGAAACAATGCAGACACCTAATCATGTGTGAATTAAAATCAAACAATTTTATGATTGAAAATATTTACTTCAAAATGGAAAGAAAAAGTCAATATCCTATTAATACAAAACAAAATAATAATAATACCTTTCCCATGTGGAATATGATTGCTTGAGGGTTCTTCATTCTTATCTGCAACATTCTCAGCTACTTTTGGAATATTTTTAGATACTACTTGATCGTTTATACCCAATTCTTTTCCATCATTTGATTGAACCTTGTGGGTCTCTTGCTGTTAGATAAAGATTTGATAACAATAAATATTTTTCAATGCAAATTGTTAAACCACTGACACAACTATTAATTAATGTTCTCAAACAGTTTATTTTGTAAAACATACACCATGGGTTCAAATAATGAACAACTGGAGATGTGGGATACATTATTTTCTGCGCAGCTTTTATACCTGATAAAAGGTCAAAGAATAACACTATTGAAAGTCTTTAGTTACAGTAAATGAACGGTTTAGTAGGCAGAGGTAACTATTTGGCTATGCTGAGGTGTGTGATTCTGCAAGACAGCTTGCTGAGCACTGTAGGTTGCCTTGATGGCCTACAATTGGGCATTATCCTGGGTGCTATGGGCAGAGTGGTTCTCTGTAAGTATATGTAGAAATTAAGCAGGATGGCAGAAAGGAGGAAACTGGCAGACAGGTGCTTCTTCAGGAGCAAGGGTAAAAAACAGGCAATTTTATTCCTAAGTGTGCTGGCCACCAAAGCACAGAGAGTAATGGTAGGACAATAAACAGGTCAGTGCTTCCTCCAACCTGTTCCTAACCTAGCATCTTCTTGGAAATGTGAATCTTCAAGTATACGGTTAGGCCTAACTAAATTCTCTTGGTGGACCAGTATTGAATTTGCCTCCATGGAAAATTGGGAACAGCAAGAAGTCAAGTACACATGCTTGGGATGCCATATATAGATCCCTCTAGTCAAGATTTAATGCATCTATAAATGCTTTGTAAACTAAAGCAGTATGAAATGTAATTATTAGTAATGTTACAAAAATAGTATAAAAAATCTATATGGAATCTGGAAAAACAAAAGCCAAATCTTCAGAGTGTGTCACAATAAAGGAGAAAGGTACTCTGACAATCAGGTATAGGTATTCCAGTGCCCTGGCAGATAAAATCAACAACAAATATTTGCATCGTGCTTCACAGTTTCCAAATTGCTTTCATATCTGTGCTTTAGTAGCCATAAAGTGGACAGTTCTGAGAAAAACAAAATAAAATTGAGGCTTTAAAGAGTTAAGCAGTTTGTCCGAAGTTACAAAGCTAGAGAACTGTGAAGAAGGAATTCTAACAACAGTCTTTTTGACTCCAAATCCCACATTTTCTGGCAAGTTGGTAAGCTGTAATCAATTCTGATAGCTTAATCATAGACTAATGAAATGATAAAATGAAATTTTTGAACATATCAATATGAATGCCAAGGGTGAAAAAACCCATGAGGCACAAGCTGAGCAGCCAGCTTGAATCTCTGTGTATCTTCACTATAACAGTATCTCATAAGGTTATTGCTATAGTTAATCTTTACTCTTTTGCAGATGTGTATGAAACAAATATTGAATAAAATTAAAAGTCAACAAGCTACCATTCAAAACACTTTTCCACTGGAAATAGTTAATAAAAATGTTGTCCCTTTAATGCATTACTGATAGTACCTTTCTACGAATGGACAATATTAATATTAATAGAATAAGATGCCTTTTTAGATGCAATATTTGTGATTTGGTGAGGGGGTTTCCTGATTGTTTTTTAAATAAACTTCTTATTCTGAAACAATTTTAGATTTACAGAAAATCTAAAATCCTGTTAACGTACCATCCATAATTACCATGGTACATTTACAAAACTAAACAAACAACATCAGTACGTTATTGGTACCTAAACTCCAGATTTATTTAGATTTCACCATTTTTTCCACCAAGTCCTTTTCTGTTCCAGGATCCAATTCAGAAAACTACACTGCATTTATTTATTTATTATTTTTTTATTTTTGAGACAGAGTCTCATTCTGTTGCCCTGGTTGGAGTGCGGTGGCATGGTCTCAGCTCACTGCAACCTCCGCCTCCCAGGTTTAAGCGATTCTCTTGCCTCAGTCTCCCAGATAGCTGGGATTACAGGTGGCTGCCACCATGCTGGCTGATTTTTTGTATTTTTAGTAGAGACAGGGTTTCCATGTCTTGGTTGGGTTCCTGACGTCGTGATCCAGCCCCCTTGGCCTCCCAAAGGCTGGGTTTACAGGTGTGAGCCACTGTGCCTGGCTATTATACTGCATTCAAGTCCTCAAGTCTCCTTAGTCTTCTCTGGGCTGAGAATTTCTCTGCCCTTATAGCATAAAAGCAGTAAATAAGCATGGCTGTTTCTCAATAAAATTTTATTTATGAACACCAAAGTATAAATTTCTTATAATTTTCCCATGTACTAAGATAATTTTCTTTTGTTTTTTGGTTTTTGGTTTTTTTTTTTCAACCATTAAAAAATGTGAAAACCATTTTTGGCTTTTTTTTTTTTTTTTTTTTTTTTTTCCCAGACAGTCTCACTCTGTCACCCAGGCTGGAGTGCAGCGGTGCGATCTCAGCTCACTGCAACCTCTGCTCACTGCAACCAGGTTCAAGCCATTCTCCTGCCTTAGCCTCCTAATAGCTGGGATTACAGGCGTGTGCCACCACGCCCAGCTAAGTTTTGTATTTCTAGTAGAGATGGGGTTTACCATGTTGGTTAGGCTGGTCTTGAACTCCTGACTTCGTGATCTGCCTTGGCCTCCCAAAGTGCTGGGATTACAGACATAATCCACTACATCCAGCCTTTCAGTTCTAAACAGTACAAAAACAGGGAGTGAGCTGAATTCAGCCTGTGGGCTACAGTTTGCTAACTCCTTTTCCAGAGTCATTTCTATGATAGATATGTGCTTGATTAATTAATTTAAAAATTCATAAACAAAAAGATAAATAAAGCCCTGAATACAAATTATGCTTATTTCATATAGCTAACGTTGGATGTGTCTCTATGAAAACTCAAATTGCACAGAACCAACTTGCTACAGTAGTTAAAGAAGAGAAAATGAAGGACGGGGAGGAGAATTAGGTAGCTGGTCTAGAGAGTAAGGGCTAATGTGCTACCCAAAAAGGAGAAGTTCTCTGGGTACCTCAATTCCTGCCATGCTTTGTTCCATTTAGGGAAGGATATTGGCAAGGAAGAATTGGAGAGGCATTAGCTAATTAATAATATAAAAATAGCCTTGTATAGAAGAACAGAAAGAATTAGAATGGCTTGGAAAAAAAGGGAAAGTTCTCCACTGCCTTCCTTAAGAGAATAGAAGTGAGCAAACTTATCCCATTATTTATATACTATGCTTATAATGACACAATTGCAATAGCAAACCTCTCTTCCCCTTCCTTTTGTATTCTAGCATCTTCTTTTAACCCTCCAGTGTCTCAATAATATCTTTTGGTTGCCCTCAATGCCTCTACTATGGTAGCTCACTCAGGTTTGATTTCTTCCACCAATCCATTCCTCACAACTCTTCAAAGTAGGCTGCAGATAGGCAGCTGCTATTTCACTTTGTGGATTTTAAAAATGCAATAGAGAAAAAAAATGACATCCTCTATATCTTACTACAAAATTGTGAAAATGCTAAGAATGAATACCTGATATCCTTAACTTCTAGTCCTTTAGTTGAGATGCTTCCAAAAAGCAAAACAAATACTTTTCACTTTTAAGTCTTTCTTTCCTTTAAATCACAAGAGTCCATCATACAAATCATGCCTAGTCAGGTAAGACTACAGGGTATAAAAAAATGAATCATGTCCTAATAACTAGTAATCTTCAAACGATTTCTTCTGTTGCTAAAAGAACCTTCATAATACCTATTAATTCAAAATGAATAATAAAAGAATTTACCCCCCCCCCCACCAAAAGTATGAATCAAGTTGGTAATAGTGGCTAGTGTCTCAATTCTGTGTTTTAGGACAGGGTGTCAGAATAACAGAAACTGATAATAAAGGAAAAAGTATCTCATTTTTTTTCTATTTCTCAAATGCATAAAAAAGGAAGTAGTTGATTTTCAGTAAAATGTTGCCCACTTTACAATCTGAGAAATATATTAACATTTTTTTTTAAAGATATTTGGGCTCAAAATTAATTAAAAAAAATTTTTTTTTTTGAGATGGAGTCTCACTCTGCTGCCCAGGCTGAAGTGCAGTGGTGCAATCTTGGCTCACTGCAACCTCCGCTTCCTGGGCTCAAACAGTTCTCCTGCCTCAGCCTCCTGAGTAGCTGAGATTACAGATACCACAGGCCCAACTATTTTTTGTATTTTTAGTAGAGATGGGTTTTCCCCATGTTGACCAGGCTGGTCTTGAACTCCTGACCTCTGCCCGCCTTGGCTTCCCAAAGTGCTGAGAATTCAGGCGTGAGTCACTGTACCTGGCCAGTTTTAAGAATTAAGATTACATTTTTTGCAACTGCTTAATATACTCAGAAATAAAGCCATTGTAAATCACTTTTGAAATTAGGCTGGCTGGAAAAATTATAATATTTTGTGACAAATCACAATTTTGATTTCTAAATTACCATGACTTATGAAAGAGATGTCTAGATTTAAGAACCCTTAAAAAATTTACCTTTTGTTCCTGTAAAAACTGGTCTGCTAACTTTTTAATATTTTCTTCATGCTGTGCTCTCAATTCCTTGATCTGCTGTCCACACTGAAAACTAAATTACAAAGTCGTTCTTTTAGATTACATTATCTTGAATTGGATTCTCAAAGTTGTCCAGAAGTTGACACATAAGTTAAAAAAGATAAAACATTCAGTCAGCAGGGGAGAGTGGGTTGGAAAAAACAAAGAGCATACAAATAGCTCACAATCAAAACTTTAAAAACACTTGAACTTATAGGAGACAGATAATACTGATAAAGCTAATTGCAAAAACAAATTACAAAGATAAAATTTATTTTCCTATTATTTCCATAAACTGCATCTATAAAAAAAACTATCAAAACTAACTTCAATTATGGAAGAGAAAAATACTATAGAAGAGAAAACTGAGACCAATTTATAGTAAGAGATGAGGAAAGCTAGAATTATGAGAGTTAATAAGGAGTGGTAGCAGATGATTCATCCAGTAGTACTTTAAACACTGTAATAAAAGACTAAACCACAGAATACTAGAAATGAAAGAAACTAATAAAGAAGATAGACTGGTGCCATCAAGAGAAAGTGAATAGAAGTAAAACAGATAAAGATGATGACTTTGTGCTGACCAAGCAGTCAAAGGATACATATAGACCAATCACGCAAAAGAAACAGTTAACAAATATATAGAAAAATGTTAAATCTCACCATTATAAAATGCAAAATAAACTTCCTTTATGTGGCTGGGCACAGTGGCTCATGCCCATAATCCCAGCACTTTGGGAGGCCAAGACAGGCAGATCACTGGAGGCCAGGAGTTCGAGATCAGCCTAGCAAACACAACAAAACCCTGTCTCTACTAAAGATACAAAAAAATTGGGCAGGCATGGTGACACATGCCTGTGGTCCCAGCTACTCAGGATGCTGAGGCATGAGAATTGCTTAAACCCAGGAGACAGAGGTTGGAGTGAGCTGAGATCATGCCACTGGCACTCCAGCCTAGGTGACAGACTCAGTCTCAAAAAAAAAGAAAGAACAAAACAACCCACCAACTTCCTGTATGTGTATATATAGTAGTGTCTTATTCCTATACTAGCAAAATTAAATTAGAATTAAAATCAAATTCTAGGGTCATGGGAAAATATCTGCATTATAAATGAGTATAATAATTTTAGAAAGCAATCTTTCATCTATGCTGTAAAAGCAACAAAATTGGTAAAGCATTCTTTCTGAGGAATTCTATGTTTGAGAAAATATGCTACTGAAATAATATAAGGGGAGGGGAAATCTTTTTTTTTTTTTTTTTTTTGAGACAGAGTTTCGCTCTTGTTACCCAGGCTGGAGTGCAATGGCGCGATCTTGGCTCACCGCAACCTCCACCTCCTGGGTTCAGGCAATTCTCCTGCCTCAGCCTCTTGAGTAGCTGGGATTACAGGCATGCGCCACCATGCCCAGCTAATTTTTTTGTATTTTTAGTAGAGACGGGGTTTCACCATGTTGACCAGGATGGTCTCGATCTCTTGACCTCGTGATCCACCCGCCTTGGCCTCCCAAAGTGCTGGGATTACAGGCTTGAGCCACCGCGCCCAGCCTGGAAATCTTTATTTATTTATTTAGAGACAAGGTTTCATTCTGTTGCCCAGATTGGAGTGCAGGCACATGATTATGGCTCACTGCAGCCTCAACCTCCCAGGCTCAAGTGATCCTTCCACCTCAGCCTCCCAAGTAGCTGAAACCACAGGTATGTGCCAGCACACCCAGCTAGTTTTGGGAAATATTTTTTTGCAAGGAAATTTTTATAGCTGTGATAGTCTTTTTTTTTTTTTTTTTTTTAAAGACACAAGGTCTCACCCTGTCACCCAGGCTAGAGTGCTGTGGCATCATTGTGGCTCACTACAGCCTCAATCTCCTGGGCTCAAGCAATCCTCCCACCTCAGCCTCCTAAGCAGCTAGAATGCAGGCATGTGCCACCATGCTCAGCTAATTTTTAAAAATTTTTTGTAGAGACAAAGGTCTCACTATGTTGCTTAGGCTGGTCTTTAACTCCTGGGCTCAACTGATTCTCCGATCTCAGCCTTCCAAAGTGCTGGGATTATAGGTATGAAACACCATACCTAAAATCTTAAAGTGAGAAAAGGAAAACTCCTATTGTGGTCCCACAATTGAAGAGACTAAAGAAGTTCTGGTACATTAATATGCTAGAATAATATATTACCTATGCATATGTAAGAAGTCAGAAATGAACAAAAATGCTTTAACATATGGCAAATCTTTCTAATTTTTAGTGTATAGATCTAAAGAATATCTTTTTCCATAAAATTGATTGAAAATATAATAAAATTTTTAAGGAGTGATAGCTAGAAAGGCCCCTAAGAAGTTTCCCAACTTCATCACCAAGTGTAAAGATATCAGCAAGAGGGCTGACATACAGAGTAGGAAGAGCAGCCAGCATTCAGGCCCTCAGCTCTGGGAACATCTCCCAGTGCTAGCTTCATCTTCTGGATGCCCGTCAAAAAGAATAACAAATCTTCTTTCTATCTTTGCCACATCAAATTTGATAAAACTCAAGAACTTGTATTTTCTGTCTCACATAAATTCTACAACATATACAAACTCAACATGCCCTGTAAGAGATATTTTCATGCTGTTTAATTTATCAAAATAAAAGAGTCTGGATTTCAAAGAGCTATAGAAGGATAACAGAAAAGAAATTAAAAAGACCTAAGAAAATGAAAGAAGAGAAGAAAAGGAAAACAAAAGTCAGAAAGGAAGAAATGAACTGAATCCAAAAGCTGGACAAATATTTTAGATTCATAAACATATGTTGCATGTAACATCTTACCTTTCATATTCTAACCTCTTCACAAGGTAAGTATTGTTCTTCCTATAGTCCTGAAGCTGGTCTTCTTGTCGAAGAAACTCCTGACGAAGCTCAGCAAGTTGTTCTATTCACATGAGGTAAGAACCAAAGGAATCAAGTTCACTCATTATACTGCTTCCTATTGAGAAGCTCTGGGATGTCTTTTCAACTACACATAATTCTCAATTTCTTTACTAACACTCACAGGAAATTAAATTATGTAACTAATACCACATTTAATAGCCTTTTGTAACACATTCATGGTCAATAAAATTTATTCATTTATTTATTTATTTGAGACAGCGTCTTGCTCTGTTGTTCAGGTTGGAGTGCAGTGTTGCAATCTTGGCTCACTGCAATCTCTAACTCCTGAACTCAAGTGATCCTCTCACCTCAGTCTTCCAGGTAGCTGGGACTACAGGTGCACAATACCTGTAGCTGGAGCTAATTTTTGTATTTTTAGTAGAGACAGGGTTTAGCCAGGTTGCCCAGCCTGGTCTTGAACTTGTGGGCTCAAGCAATCCAGCCACCTTGGCCTCCCAAAGTGCTGGGATTACAGGGATGAGCCACCATGCCCAACCAGTAACATTTATTTTTAAAACAATATAGCTTCAGTGGCTTTCACACCAACCTGAAATAGTCTTCAAATTATACATTGTTTCACTTTATGTAGACACATGCTAAGTTGTGGAGACAATAAAAAAAGCTACCTATCTCTTCAAACCTATCTGCTTTATTAAAGTAGGAAAAAAAGTCAAACTTTTAAAATATGCTTACCATGGGTATAAATTTTAAGTTCTTCCTCTCGTTTTAAATCACATTTTACTAACAACTTAGGTGCCAATTGCTTTAGATATATTTCTAGTTCGGCTGAGGATGGTAGCTCTACATATCCCCAAATTTTATTTTCAAAGTTCAAAATTTCTGGACCAGGACTGAAATTTTTTAGTGGAAATGATTAACATGAAATTTTAAACTGGATAGTAAATTATAACCTGGCCAAACACTTGTTTGTAAATGTTTAATCCATCACCAGCGACACATTTTCTACATTTCACTTCCTCATGATCTAAGCCTATAGACAAAAGAAGTGCAGGAGGCAAAGAGTAAATGCTAATTTATTGGATGGAGTTGAACTTCCATTTGAAGAAATAAAATGATAATAATAATAATAAATAAATAAATAAGAAGAATCTCTTGGCTAGGTGATTTTAAAAACAGCTAACAGCCTAAGCAATTAAGCAAAAGTAGTATTTTTTTTTTTTTTGAGACGGAGTTTCGCTCTTGTTACCCAGGCTGGAGTGCAATGGCGCGATCTCGGCTCACCGCAACCTCCGCCTCCTGGGTTCAGGCAATTCTCCTGCCTTAGCCTCCTGAGTAGCTGGGATTACAGGCACACGCCACCA
This sequence comes from Saimiri boliviensis, assembly GCF_048565385.1. Taxonomy (NCBI): domain Eukaryota; kingdom Metazoa; phylum Chordata; class Mammalia; order Primates; family Cebidae; genus Saimiri; species Saimiri boliviensis. The sequence continues at coordinate 81,726,333 of NC_133450.1, forward strand.
TGCCCAGCTAATTTTTTGTATTTTAGTAGAGACGGGGTTTCACCATGTTGACCTGGATGGTCTCGATCTCTTGACCTCGTGATCCACCCGCCTTGGCCTCCCAAAGTGCTGGGATTACAGGCTTGAGCCACCGCGCCCGGCGCAAAAGTAGTATTAAAATAATTTTTATAAATAAAAACAGGGGTCTATACTGTATAAGCAACAGTATTAAGATTAAAACATAACATCTAGCCATAATGTACCAATACTATAACATCCACTTTTCAGAGAAGGCTTATAGAATTCATATTACTCTAAAAATACTTGGGAGATATATTACATATATGGCCACTTTCCTGAGTGGGAAGAGAGATATAGATATATACATGTATTTATATAGATGAAGTCTTACTATTTTGCCCAGGCTGGTCTCAAACTCCTGAGCTCAAGCAATCCTTCTGCTTCAATTTCCCAAAGTGCTGGGTTTACAGGCCATGAGCCACCACGCCCAGCTGTTTTTAAAAAGCAGATGTTGGGGCTGGGTGTGGTGGCTCATGCCTGTAATCTCACCACTCTGGCGGGCAGAGGCAGGCGGATCACCTGAGGTCAAGAATTGGAGACCATCTTGGCCAACATGGTGTAACTGTGTCTCTACGAAAAATACAAAAATTAACTGGGCATGGTGGCCTGTGCCTATAATCCCAGCTACTTGGGAGGCTGAGGCAGGATAATCACTTGAACCCAAGAGGAGGAGTTTACAGTGAGCCGAGATTGCACCACTGCACTCCAAAACCAAAAACAAAACAAAACAAAACAAAACAAAAAACCAGATGTTGGCCAGGCATGGTGGCTCACGCCTGTAATCCCAGCACTTTGAAAGGCCAAGGACGGTGGATCACATGAGGCCAGGAGTTTGATACCAGCCTGGCCAACAAAACAAAACTCCATCTCTACTAAAAATACAAAAATTAGCCAGGTGTGGTGGCACATGCCTGTAATCCCAGCTACTTGGGAGACTGAGGCAGAAGAATCACTTGAATCCGGGAGGCAGAGGTCACGGTGAGCCTAGATCATGCCACTACACTCCAGCTTGGGCGATAAAGTGAGATTTTTCTCAAAAAGAAAAAAAAAAAAAAAAAAAAAAACATATATATATATATAAATTAATAAAAAGCAGATGTTTTTAAACAGCAGAAGTAAACATATAATTGCATCCATGCAAAAAAAAAAAAAAAAAAAAAAGACTAGAATAAAAATATATTGGGTCAGGCGCGGTGGCTCAGGTCTGTAATACCGGCACTTTGGGAGGCTGAGACGGGTGAATCACCTGAGGTCAGGAGTTCAAGACCAGCCTGAGCAACACGGTGAAATCCCGTCTCTACTAAAAATATAAAAATAGCTGGGTACTGTGGTGCATGCCTGTAACCCCAGCTACTTAGAAGGCTGAGGCAGGAGAATCACCTGCGCCCAGGAGGGCGAGGTTGCAGTGAGCAGACATTGCACCATTGCACTCCAGCCTGGGCAACAGAGGGAGACTCTATCTCAAAAAAAGCAAAAATAAACATACATATATATATATATATATCAAAGTGCTATCAGTGATTGTGTTTGATGGTAAGATTTTGAACATATTTTTTTTTTTTCCATACTTTCTAAAATTTTTTAAATTACACTTTTAGGGCCAGGCGCGGTGGCTCAAGCCTGTAATCCCAGCACTTTGGGAGGCCGAGGCGGGTGGATCACGAGGTCGAGGGATTGAGACCATCCTGGTCAACATGGTGAAACCTGTCTCTACTAAAAATACAAAAAAAAATTAGCTGGGCATGGTGGCGCGTGCCTGTAATCCCAGCTACTCAAGAGGCTGAGGCAGGAGAATTGCTTGAACCCAGGAGGCGGAGGTTGCGGTGAGCCGAGATCACGCCATTGCACTCCAGCCTGGGTGACAAAAGCGAAATTCTGTCTCAAAAAAAAAAAAAAAATTACACTTTTAAGTTCTGGGGTACATGTGCAAAACGTGCAGGTTTGTTACATAGGTATACAGTGTTGTGGTGGTTTGCTGCATCCATCATCCCGTCATCTACATTGGATATTTCTCCTAATGCTATTCCCTCCCCTAGCCCCCAAGCCCCCTGCTATCCCTCTCCTAGCCCCCAAACCCCTGACAGACTCCAGTGTGTGATGTTCCCCTCCCTGTGCCCATGTGAGGACATGAGGTGTTTTGTTTTCTGTTCTTGTTACTCTCTAAATGTTATTGTGGAATTACAACTGTGGCAATAATGAAGAACAAAAATTTAAGTCACATAAACATCTGACGAGACACATAATGTTTAACAATATGCATAACTATTGTATAATATAGTAAGTATGAAAAAAATGATTCACAAAAAATATTTGCAGTCAATCATTACCTTGGCATATTCAAGCTACATTTTAAATTTCTCTCTCTGTTTTTTTCTGAGATGGGGTCTCACTCTGTAGCCAGGCTGGAGTGCAGTGGCTCAATCTCAGCTCACTGCAACCTCCACCTCCCAGGTTCAAACAATTCTCCTGCCTCAGCCTCCCAAGTAGCTAGGACTACAGGTGCACACCACGACACTCGGCTAATTTTTTTTTCTTTTTGAGACAAAGTCTTACTCTATTGCCCAGGCTGGAGTGCAGTGGTGTGATCTTGACTCACTGCAATCTCTGCTTCCTGGGTTCAAGCAATTCTCCTGCCTCAGCCTCCTGAGTAGCTGGGACTACAGGCATGTGCTACCACGCCCAGCTAATTTGTGCATCTTTAGTAGAGACAGGGTTTCACCATATTGGCCAGGCTGGTCTCAAACTCTTGATCTTGTGATCCACCTGCCCCGGCCTCCCAAAGTGCTGGGATTACAGGCGTGAGTCACTGTGCCTGGCCTAATTTTTGCATTTTTAGTAGAGACAGGGTTTCACCATGTTGGCCAGGATGGTCTCAATCTCTTGACTTCGTGATCCACCTGCCTCAGCCTCCCAAAGTGTTGGGATTATAGGCATGAGCCACACCCTGACTTTTTTTTTTTTTTTTTTTTGAGACAGAGTCTAGCTCTGTCAACCAGGCTGGAGTACAATGGTGTGATCTCAGCTCACTGCAACCTCCACCTCCCAGGTTCAAGTGATTCTCCTGCCTCAGCCTCCCAAGTATGTGGGATTACAGGCACCTGCCACCACTCCCAGCTAATTTTTGTAGTTTTAGTAGAGATAAAGGTTTCACTGTGTTCGCCAGGCTGGTCTTGAACTCCTGACCTCAGGTGATCTGCCTGCCTGGGCCTCCCAAATGCTGGAATTTCAAGTGTGAGCCACGGTACCCGGCCAAATTTCTCTTTTTAAATTAATTCTTCATTATGTAAACATGGTTGATTTACCCTACCCCATCTCAAATAAAAGGGATGAATATGTGGTGGCCAGGTAGCCATAAACAACTCTTTCAGCTTATTGCCTGATCCCTGTCCCCATCTCCTAAGATAAAGCAGGCCAGAGGTACAAGAAACCCTGGCCCCAGCTATGAATGCTGATTCTACAGCGACAATGAGATCACAGTAGGAAGCGGTGGCAAAAAGCCTTGTAGCTCAGGGATTGAACTTGCCAGTTCAGTAAACCTGTGCTCAGGCTGGACAGGTTCTAGAACTGAAAACTAAATCTAAAAACTACAATTAAAAAACAAACAAAACATTAGAGATTTTAATTGGGGAAGAGATTTTAATTGGGGATCTTTAGGACTCATTCTCCTCAGGAAAAAGGGAACAGAAAAATTACAGTCCCTTCTGATTCAGGCTATGCTGTAAAACACCTGAAATAGCTTCAGAATGAACCTGATGCTTAGTATAACTTAAGATTTCAGATGGCTTCTCTGCCTCCCCACAAAACTTCCCACTGATAATATTTGAAGTTCATTTATCAGGAAACAGAATTTTCCTTTGTAATTAAAGACAGACTTAAAATACAATTGACAAAGAAAAATAAAACATTAATATAAATGAGTTTTAGTCCATGTAAAATAAGATTTTTTTTTCTTGTCTGAATACAGAGAAAGATCATAAAGCAGAGAGGTAACTGGTGATTTCTAGTGGGTCAAAACACAGATCTGCAAGGGGAAAATTAAGCAGATCAGAAAGAAAAACAAAGGAGAAAGAGAATCAGGAAAACTAACTAATGGCTTAATACCTGGGTGATGAAATAATCTGTATAACGAACCCCTATGTTACACGTTTACCTATGTAACAAACCTGCATATCCTGCACATATATCCCTGAACTTAAAAGTTAAAAAAAAAATTTTTTTACTTTTGATTGATTGGCATGTGTTTTCTTTATATGAACCCAGAAATATTCTGTCTAGTGTGACTGATCCAGGTTACCATAGCAGAACTCTTAGAGTAAGTTAATACAAGTCAGGTTAATTATACAGGATGCTCCATTTCTGAAAGCAACACTAGTTATGTTATACAACGACATGGCTTAATTTAACTTCAAAAGATTAGGGATAGGTAAGAAATGGGTTGCCTGGGACCAGCTTTTAAAAAAAAAAATTACTTCTAGAAAACTTTGAATTTTCTTTTAGTAACAGGCATAAAAACAAGGTAAAATAATCAAAATAAATCTGATACGTCAATTTATTATCTCGAGGGTTAAAAAAAACCAACTTTCATTTATTTCCAAGAAAATATAAACCATCTCGGCTGGGCGCAGTGGCTCAAGCCTGTAATCCTAGCACTTTGGGAGGCCAAGGCGGGTGGATCACGAGGTCGAGAGATCAAGACCATCCTGGTCAACATGGTGAAACCCCGTCTCTACTAAAAATACAAAAAATTAGCTGGGCATGGTGGCGCGTGCCTGTAATCCCAGCTATTCAGGAGGCTGAAGCAGGAGAACTGCTTGAACCCAGGAGGCGGAAGTTGCGGTGAGCCGAGATCGCGCCATTGCACTCCAGCCTGGGTAACAAGAGCAAAACTCCGTCTCAAAAAAAAAAAAAAAAAAAAAGAAAGAAAATATAAACCATCTCAAGGGTCTTAGTGTCTATTAATTCTACTATAGCAGATATTAATTTCAAAGAAAACTTGCCTATGAAAGGCAAATTGTCAAGAAGTTTGTTTCAGTAGAAATCATTCCAAAGTTGCAAAAGTCACATTATAGAAATTCAATTTTAAGAGTCCAGGCTTCAAAACCAAAAGTTGTTCAGCTATACATACGAATCAAGATCTTTTTCTCTGCTGAAGAGTATCATCATATACAATTCCGAAATATCTCATGATCTACTTCAACACATATGGTACAATAAAGATTTTTAATCAGTAACACAGGTTGTCATTTTTGTTGTTGATATATACTAACAGAAGCCATGCCACAGGTCCTTTTTTTTTTTTTTTAAGACGGAGTGTCTCTCTTGTTGCCCAGGCGTGCAATGGCACAGTCCTAGCTCACTGCAACCTCCACCTCCCAGATTCAAGTGATTCTCCTGCCTCAGCCTCCTGAGTAGTGATTCTCCTGCCTCAGCCTCCTGAGTAGCTGGGATTACACGCATGCGCCACCACACCTGGTTAATTTTGTATTTTTAGCAGAAACTGGGTTTCTCCATGTTGGTCAGGCTGATCTCAAACTCCCGATTTCAGGTGATCTACCTGTCTCGGCCTCCCAAAGGGCTGAGATTATAGGCATGAGCCACCACTCCTGGCCAGGACTTCTTATTTAACTGATCTATTTAATAAGCAGTTGATAAGCATTAAGTTATTCCTTTAATAAGCCCTAATAGTATTTCTTAATATTTAATAAGAAGTATACTTTGATGACAACTGGAAGCATTTGTAAAAATTGCAAGTTGGAAGCAGCACTGACACTGTGGCATCTTCTGTGTCATCCCAATATATTTTGGTGAGTCAAGAAGAGTAGAACATGGACACAGATGCAACAAAAACCAGCGTGACCACCCAGAAAGCATTTCTAACAGAAAATCAAAGCTGTTACAAATCACGAATAATAGGAAATCAACAACTTATTTTAGGGTTACAACACACAAATAACACTTCCTAATGATCGTACATTAGGAAGTGTTAAGGGGGAAATTTTTACTACATTATAAAGCCAGCTAAGGTTGGCTACTTCAAGAGGACAATAAAAATAGATTATCTAAGTATATCTAAAGAGGCTCAAAAGGATAATAAAGGATATTTATGAAGCTAGAGAGCATGTATTACCCATATACATAAACCTAGAGATGATGCATGCAGAGTTTTAAAATACAGTATTATAACCAAAGGGTGTGAAGAAGAGGATTAGATCCTTAGATCCCAAATTCCACAGGCCAGCAGCGATGGTGTGAAGTAACATAAGCAGACTGTAGGGCTTTTTAATTTTTCCATAAAAGCTATAGTATCTCTTTATCACTTTGTCCAAGCAAAAATATGTGTGTATATTTTTATATTATTTATTTATTAATTATATATTTAATCTATCTTCCACATTTCTTTCTGTTCCCAGGGCATCTAAAACATTAAGCTTGGAGGCCCTAGCCAAACCATCCCTAAACCTGAAAAAATTAATTTAGCAGTTTGGACACAGTACAGACAGAACACTTCTCACCTTTTCCCTAGAAATTTCATGGCATCTGAAGCTACAAGTCAATTTTCTTTGGGTATTATCTTAAGAGCATTTCATTACATAACCTTGTCTATAGCACAAGGTTGATACAGATTTCAAATTTTAACTTGGATTTATCGTATATAAAGGAACATTCAATAATTCATATCTTTTTTTTTTGCCGAGAAGTGATAATAATGCGTATCTTAAGGCAAAAGGATAAATGTTTTACCATCAGAGGAGTTTTGTTCAGAAAACTTTATTTCATTATGCTATTTACTATTTCTTTTTTTTTTTTTTTGACACGGAGTTTCGCTCTTGTTACCCAGGCTGGAGTGCAGTGGCACGATCTCAGCTCACCGCAACCTCTGCCTCCTGGGTTCAGGCAATTCTCCTGCCTCAGCCTCTTGAGTAGCTGGGATTACAGGCACGCGCCACCATACCCAGCTAATTTTTTGTATTTTTAGTAGAGACAGGGTTTCACCATGTTGACCATGATGGTCTCAATCTCTTGACCTCGTGATCCACCCGCTTGGCCTCCCAAAATGCTGGGATTACAGGCGTGAGCCACCGCGCCCAGCCTACTATTTCTTAATTCTTCAGACTTTTAGGCACTTAGTGATCTTTGTTTATCTTTAATCTGTAATTAAGTTTCTTACCCTTTAAATGATGTATGTCTGCCATCTGATATGATATGTTGTTCTGTAGTTTAACCTGAAAAAAAAAGTTAAGTTTTCATTTTACTAAAACATATGTACTTTACCCATTTTTTTGCTCATATTCACTTTGTGCTTGATCATAAATGCAAATGAAAAACTCTTTATTTATACTCTACCTCTTCCAAAATAGAATCAGCAGTAAATTCTGATCTTGTAATGCTTACTTTAAATTTGCACAAGAATATTCGTTTCAATTGATAAACAATTTAACAACTTTAAAAGTTTTAACATTTGAATTAAACATCACATAATTTTTTTTTCTTCTGAAATTCAGAGCTATGGTCACTATCATCTAGGAGCCAGTACATAAGAATACTAACAACTTAAAAGCATACCAAAACATGACTCAAATTAAAGGCTTACCAGTCAACTTAAATATTAAAATAAGACCTTGGATAAGCCAGGACCTTGTACACAGGGAACCACTCTGTCTCAGTTATTGCTTTAGGCAAGTTTGTTCTAATTGTAAAATGCCACTAAAATATCACTATAGATAGGTTCTTGTCTACCCCAAGGTATCTTTACTTTGAAAGGCATAGGCAGATTAATATTAATCAGAAGTAGCACCAAGGAAAAACGAAATTTTTTTTTAATGGAATCTTGCTCTGTCAACCAGACTGGAGTGCAGTGGTGAAATCTCGGTGCACTGCAACCTCTGCCTCCCGGGTTCAAGTGATTCTCCTGCTTCAGCCTCCCGAGTAGCTAGGATTACAGGTGCCCATCACCAAACCCAGTTAATTTTTTTATTTTTAGTAGAGATGGGGTTTCACCATTGGCCAGGCCGGTCTTGAACTCTTGACCTCAGGTGATCTGCCCGCTTCTGCCTCCCAACGTGCTGGGATTACAGCTGTGAACCATCGCACCCAGTGGGAAAAATGATTTTTTTTGATACGGAGTCTCGTTCTGTTGCCCAGGCTGCAGTGCAGTGGCATGATCTCAGCTCACTGCAACCTCCGCCTCCTGGGTTCAAGGGATTCTCCTGCCTCAGCCACCCAAGTAGCTGGGACTACAGGTATGTACCAGCATACCCAGCTAATTTTTGTATTTTTAGTAGAGATGGGGTCTTACCATATTGGCCAGGCTGGTCTCGAACTCCTGATCTCAAGTGATCTGCCTGCCTCGGCCTCCCAAAGTCCTGGGATTACATGTATAAGCCACCACACCAGGCCTAAAGAATGTGTTTTTAAACTTTTTTTTTTTTTTTCAGAGTCTTGCTTTGTCACCCAGGCTGAAGTGCAGTGTTGCAATCACGGCTCACTGCAGCCTTGACCTCAAGGGTCCAAGTCTATCCTCCTATCTCAGGCTCTCGAGTAGCTGGGACTACAAGTATGTACCACAGCACCCAGCTAATTTTTTAAAATATATTTTTTTGTAGAGACAGGCTCTTGCTATATTGCCCAGGCTGGTCTTGAACTCTTGTGCTCAAGTGATTCTCCTGCTAGCCTCACAAAGTGCTGGGATTACCACCATGGCCAACCTAAACTTTTTATTCTAAAATTAATTATAGATTCACAGGAAATTACAAAGACAGCACAGAGAAGTCCCAGGTAACCTTCACACAATTCACACGATTTCCCACAATGGGTACATCTTATGTAACTACAGTACAACATCAAAACCAGGAAATTGACATTGGTACAATACGTATGTATAGCTCTATCTCATTTTATCATATGTGTAGATTTGTATAAATCTAGGTTGATGGTGGCATCAATCAAGATGCAGAACAATTTTATCATCACAAAGATCTCCCTCATGCTATCTTTTGTTTTTTTTAAAAATTTTTATTTATTTATTTTTTATATATAAAGACGGGGTTTCACCATATTGGTCAGGCTGGTCTTGAACTCCTGACCTCAGGTGATCTGCCCGTCTTGGCCTCCAAAGTGCTTGGATTACAGGCGTGAGCTACCATGCCCGGCCTATCCTTTTTTTTTTTTTTTTTTATTCCTTTTTCTTTTTTTGAGACATGGTCTCATTCTGTAGCCCAGGCTGGAGTGCAGTGGTACAACAGCTTGCTGCAGCCTCCACCTGCCCAGCTCAAGTGATCCTCCGACCTCAGCCTCTTGAATAGCTAGGAATACAGGCGTTTGTCACCATGCCAGTAAAAAAAAATTTTAATATCTTTTTTTTAAAAAAAGTTTAATATATATATATTTTTTAGTAGAGATGAGGTCTTGCTACGTTGCCCAGGCTGGTCTTGAACTCCTGGGCTCAACCAATCCTCACGCCTTGGTCTCCTAAAGTGCTGGGATTACAGGAATGAGCCACCACGCCTGGCCCATACAATCCATTATAGTCACACCCAACCTACATTCTCCCACCATCCTATGTCAAGCCACTGAATGGGAAAGTATAAAACTGCTAAGAAAACATGAGCACAGTCTCAAGGAAATTAGACATGGTACCATCTAAAGCAGTATAATTTCTATAAGAATCCAGAGATCAGGTAAAACTTCATGGAATGAATCATATCTGAATTAGGCATTAAAAGCTAGGTAAAAATTTAAACAGAAGGGAAACGGGCATTTCAGATAGAGGACATGATATAAGAAAAGGTACAGTGGCAAGAAAGCATGAGGTATACCTGAAAACCCCAGCAACATACTGTTTGACTGAAGCATATGAAAAGAACAGTTGGAAAGAAAGTTAGAGTAAAAAGACCATGGAGTATCTTTCAGTCCTAGGTAGAATGTATTTTTCAAGCTGAGAGCCTATGACTTTCAAATTTAAAATGAAAGTTTGTCCATAAACAATAGATGAAAATAGAACCGCTCTAGCTGAAGAAGGAGTAAAAGGGGTCCCTTTTTATTTTCCCCTAGAGTCCTGGGGGCTTTGAAGAATGAAGTTTAAAATATAAAGCTAGGTCGGACACAGTGGTTTATGCCTAGAATCCCACTTCTTTGGAAGGCCAAAGCAAGAGGATCACTTGAGGCCAGGAGTTCAAGACCAGCCTGGCCAACATAGTGAGACCTACGATAACTAAAGAAAATAAAAAATGAAATTAGTCAGGCATGGTGGAATATGCTTGTAATCAGCTACTCAGATAACTAAGGTAGGAGGATCACTTGAGCACAGGAGTTTGAGGCTGCAGTGAGCTAGGACTGTACCACTGTACTCCAGTCTGGAAGACAGAGCAAGACCCTATCTCAAAAAATAAAAATAATAATAATAAATAAATATATGTATGTATACATACATATTTTACATATATAAATTCATTTATAAAAATTTATATAAATTTAATATTTTAATATATAAATATAAATATATATAATGAAATATAATGTTGATATTCAGTAATAAAAATGAATTAAGTACTAGTACATGATACAATATGAATGAACTTAGAAAACATTATATATGCCAAATGAAAAGAGACAGTCATGAAAGTTCAAATATTATCTGATTCCATTTATATGAAATGTACAGAAAGGAGATTAGTGGCTGGAAGGGGCTGGGGACAGGAAGGAATGAGGAGTGAAGGTAAATGGTTTCTTTTAGGGGTGATGAAAACATTCTGGAATTAAACTATGGTGATAGTTGTGAAACATTTTAGATATACTAAAACCTACTAAATTGTACACTTTAACAGGATAAATTTTATGGTACATGAATTATACGTCAATTTTTAAAATGCAAAAAAAAAAAAAAAAAAAATGGCCAGGTGCAGCAGCTCATGCCTATAATCCCAATACTTTGGGAGGCTAAGGATGGAGGATCACTTGAGTCCAGGAGTTTGAGAGTAGCCTGGGCAACATGGCAAAACCCCTGCTCTACGAAAAATACAAAAACTTAACTGGGCATGCCTATGGTCCAAGCTACTTGAGAGACTGAGGTGGGAGGACTGATTGAGCCCAAAAAGGTTGAGGCTGCAGTGAGCTGTGACTGCACCACTGCACTCCTACCCTAGGTGACAGAGAGAGACCCTGTCTCAAAAAAAAAAAAAAAAAAAAAAAAAAAAAAAAAAAAAATCCATACACACATCAGAATGCTGACAGTACTACGGGGTATCATAGAGGAAACTGGGGGGCCAGGCATGATGGCGCATGCCTATCATCCCAGCATTTTTGAGGCTGAGGCAGGAGGATCACGATCATTTAAACTCAGGAATTAAGACCAGCCTAGCAACACAATGAGATCTTATCTCTACTAAAAATAAAAAATAATAAATTAGCCAAATGTGGTGGCATGTGCCTATAGTCCCAGCTACTTGGGAGGATGAGGTTGGAGGATCACTTGAGCCCAGAGATCAGGACTGCAAGGAGCCATCATCAAGCCACTGCACTTCAGTATGGACAACAGAGCAAGACCCCATCTCAAAAAAAGAAAAACAGAGTGAGGATAAAACAATGGACAAATACTATGTACTCAAGGAGCTCATTATTTAGGAGGGGAGTCAAGTAAATAGACAATCATAATATAGTAAAATAAATGCTATCATTTGGTTCTATGGACATGATGGGAGAACTTAGTAGAAGTATTTAATACAGCTCATAGAATGAGAGAAGGCTTCTGGAGATGATGATGATGACTGAAGCGAGTCCTGCAGGAAGAGTAGTGTTTAGCCAGGTATAAATAGGGAGAAGATGAGGAAGAAAGACATTCAAGGCACATGTCAAAACTTACCTATGAAAAACACCTAACATTCTAGGAACTATAAATAATTCCTAGTAGCTATAACAGAGAGAACTGGTAAGAAATATGGCTAGAATGGTAAGCAAGGTTCACAATTAAGAAGGATCTTCCAAGAAATATGGATTCACCCTGTAAACTATACTCAATTTTTAAAGTTCTTTTAAGCAAGGTAGTGAAACCCAATTTGCAATTTTAAAAAGTCAGTCTGGCTGCAACGTGAAGAATAGCCTAGAGGGGGCAAGATGAGAGAAAGAGAGACCAAGTACTATTATCAATTATAGGTAAGAATGTTGGTCTAAGCGAGGGGTGGGCCTGTGAGCCTGTTTTTGTAGGGAAGGAAGCTAAGGATGACTGTTACATTTAAAAAAAAATAGCTGGGGGAAAAGGAAAAAATCAAAAGAATATTTTGTGATACATTAATTATATGAAATTCAATTTTCAGTGTCTACAAATAAAGTTTTATAGGAAAAGAGCCACACTAACTTGTTTACATATGGTGTATGGCTGCTTTTGAGCTACAGTAGTTGTGGCAGAGACTATCCTGCAAAGCCTAAAGTATTTACAATCTAGACTTTTACAGAAAAAGTCTATCAACTTCTGGTCTAAACTAGTAGAATCAGAAAAGAGAGGTAAATACATGTGAGATAAGACACATAGTCTTATGGATTGATTAGATACAGGAGTAAATGAAGAAGTATCAAATATGATGTTTAGATTTCTAATCAGGGTGACTAGCTGAGTAAGAACCTAATTTTCTGTAATAGGGAAACACAGGAAGAGAAAGAGACTTGGGGTAGGGGAGAGAAGTGGAAAAATGATTATTTTCAGATTTGGATCTATTGATTTTAAGGCATCTGTGACATATCCAAGAAGAGATCTTCAGGCAGCAGTTGGACATAAGGGTCTGGAACTTGGGTGATGACTTGAGAGCCATTCACATTCAAACAGCAATCCAGGTCCCGAGAATGATCACTGAGGGAAAGCTACAGGGGCAGCAAAAAAATCTGACACCAACAACTACAATATTTGATTAGTTTGCTCACTTAAAACTGCTCCTTAATAACTTCCAATTAGCCTGTGTTTTACTTTCTTTCCTACTTCCTTCATTTGCAGAACCCAATCTCTTTTTGTTTTTGTATTTGTTGTCCTTCCAAAGAATATCATCATCCTTCATATTCATTTTCAACACGGTTTTTTAATTAAAAAAAATTTTTTTTGAGACAGGGTCTTGCCCTATTGCCCAGGCTAGAGTGCAGTGGCATGAGCACAGCTCACTGCAACCTTGATCTCTCGGGCCCAGAGAGCCTCCCACCTCAGCCTCCGAAGTAACTGGGACCACAGGCATGTGCTACCACACTCAGCTAATTTTTTTTGTCATTTGTAGAGATGAGGGTCTTACTTTTTAAAATCATTTTCTATGATGCTATATCAGTTTCTCTGCACTCCATTTTAAATGTGCTTCTGAAATTGCTAGAGGTATGCTTTTCTTTTCTTTTCTTTTTTTGAGACAGAGTCTTACTCTGTCATGCAGGCTAGAGTACAGTGACACAATCTTGGCTCACTGCAACCTCCCGCCTCCCGGGTTCAAGCGATTATCCTGCCTCAGCCTCCAGAGTAACTAGGATTACAAGTGCCCACCACCATGCCCAGCTAAGTTTTGTATTTTTAGTAGAGACAGGGTTTCACCATCTTAGCCAGGCTGGTCTCGAACTCCTGACCTTGTGATCCACTCACCTCAGCTTCCCAAAATGCTAGGACTACAGAGGTGAGCACAGCCTCACTCTTAAACACTAGGCTGTGAGTGGCTTCAGCTTCCCTGAACTGTCTCTTTTATATTCTTATACTTTTAAATTTTTAATGGAGGTGGAAAATTCAATCTATAGTTGAATATATGTATATTCAACCAATAGATGTATTCAACCTGGGTCACTCTGTCACCCAGGGTGGGGTGCAGTAGCACAATCTCACTTCATTGTAACCTCTGCCTCCCAAGCTCAAGCACTCCTCCCACCTTAGACTCCCGAATAGCTGGGAACACAGGCGCATACCACCACTCCTGGCTACTGTTTTGTATTCTTGGTAAAGACAGGGTTTGGCATGTTGCCCAATCTGGTCTTTTAGCTTTTTTTTTTTTTTTTTTTTTTTTTTTTTTTGAGACAGAGTCTTATTCTGTTGCTCTGGGCTGTGGAGCTGTAGTGCAGTGGCTCACTGCAACCTCCGCCTCCTGGGTTCAAATGATTCTCCTGCCTCAGCCTCCCAAATGAACAGCTTGGATTACAGGCACCTGCCACTACACCCAGCTAATTTTTTGTATTTTTAGTAGAGACGGGGTTTCACCTGTTGGTCAGGCTGGTCTTGAACTCCTTGTAATTTGCCCACCTTGGCCTACCAAAGTGCTGAGATTACAGGTGTGAGCTACCACACCTGGCCAGCTCTTTAATTCGTTTGGCTTTAACCCTTCCTCTGACAGCCTTCATTTAATATTTCCACCACCATCCCTTCACCTTCAAAAGAAAACTTAACTTCCCTTCTAGGTATTCTTTCCTCTTCATAGTTCATTGTTTTTTCGTGTTTTTTTTTTAGAGAGGGAGTCTTACTCTGTTGTTCAAGGCTGGAATTGAACTCAATAACTGTGATAACAGACTCAGGCCACCAAACCCAGCTCTCTCCTCACAGTTTTAATTTCGTTGTGGTCATTAGGAATTTGGTTATCTTCCAAATGACTGCCAAAACGTTCTGGCTGTTGAGAAATTAATTAGAATTCTTACAAACACATGATTAGAAAAAAAGATTACCTTCATTTTGCCACATCTACTCTCTGTTGAACTGGTAATGCTTCCAGAATACTTTGACTTTTTTTCTAAGTATATTCCAGAAAGGTAACAGCACATAACTTCCTGACACCCATAAACACTGAATAAATGTTTGCTTAAAGACCCCCTAGACTTTTATGTCCCATAGTCTTTGTACTACACACTCTCCTAAGTTATACTTTATCCATATTTGCATAATTTTGATTATTCCTCAAGGTTTTTTGTTTTTGTTTTGAGTGCCTTCATTTATTTCCCCTTATTATCACCATCATTGCCTTTAGGCTTTACTTTATCCCTCTCTTTCTGTAATTCTTGTATCTCTGGGATTTTGAGTTCATCTATAATAGGCCAATTATCCTTGCTCTGGCCTTTTCCCTGTTAATCTCTTAAAACGTGTTTACTGTCCTTCCTGAGACCTCTTCTCTGTCCTAAGTTTTAGGTTCTTTATTTGTTTTTCTCAGTAAGAATTATTTTTTCCTGATATTTCCCTATAGCACTTCTTGTTCATCCCCAAGTACTTCATTTATTTTCCCTTAATCTTTCTTCCTACAACATCTAAAACTTCATCTTTATTTTTCTGTCAGCTCTCTTCTGAAGTTCTTTTCATGTTTCCCCAACCTATGTGGCTTCTCTAAATTAATTCTAGTAGCTCTTACCAGCTCAGTTATTCAGCTTCACTTTCCATTTTGGGACCTTGAAAATGGCTCAGGTGCGTCTGCTTCCCTTTCATTACAGTCTGTTCTTGGGCAATCAGCACAACTATAAGCATTTATTCCAAAGGTTCTATACAATTGGCTTTTTACAGATGTCATTCTTGACTCCTGTTTCTCCACACAAGAAATATTTTTCTTGATTACATCTCATACTCAGATGATTTCTAGAGACAATTCTATCTTCTGTAACATAACTGCCAAAGCCTAATCCAGAGCAAGGCTCTAACTCTCTTCAACTCTATGAAGGGTGAAAGGTAAGGAATCTGCACAAGAAAAGTCTAAAACCAGCAGAGCTTGGTTCATGAAGTTTGAAAAAAGCCATCTCCATAAAGGTGCAAGGCGAAGTGGTAAGTACTGATGAAAAAGCTGCAGCAAGTTATCCAGAAAATCTACTAAGATCGCTGAAGGTGGCTACACTAAACAACAGATTTTCCATGTAGGTGAAACAGCCTTCCATTGGAAGATGCCACGTAGGACTTTCATAGCTGCAGAGAAGTCAATGTCTGGTTTCAAAGCTTCAGAGTACAGGCTAATTCTCTTATTAGGGACAGCTGGTGACTTTAGGTTGAAGCCAATGCTCATTTACCATTTCTAAAATCCTAGCCTTTAAGAATTGTGCAAAATCTATTTTACCTGTGCTCTATAAATGGAACAACAAAGCGTAGGTGACAGCAAATCTGTTTGCAGCATGGTTTACTGAATATTTTCAGTTCATTGTTGAGATATACTACTTTAAAAAAAAGAATCCTTTCAAAATACTACTACTCACTGACAATGTCCCTGGTCACCCAAGATCTCTGATGAAGATTTACAAGGAGATTAATGTTTTCATGTCTGCTAACAGCAGCCCATGGAGCAAGGAGTAATTTCTACTTTCAAGTCTTATTATTTAAGAAAGGCCTTTCATAAGGCTATACCTGCCATGATGTAATTCCTCTGATGGATCTGGGCAAAATAAATTGAAAGTCTTCTGGAAAGGAGTCACCATTCTAGATGCCATCTGTAGAGGCTGGGTGCAGTGGTTCACGCCTGTAATCCCAGAACTTTCGGAGACGGAGGTGGGCAGACGCTTGAGCTCAAGAGTTCGAGACCAGTCTGGACAACATGATGAGACCCTGTCTCTACTAAAAACAGAAAAATTGGCCAGGCGTAATGGTCGTGCCTGTGGTCCCAGCTACTCAGAGGCTGGGGTGGGAGGATCACTTGAGCTCAGGGAGCAGAGATTGCAGTAAGCTGACATTGCACCACTGCACTCCAGCCTAGATA
Organism: Saimiri boliviensis; assembly: GCF_048565385.1. Classification (NCBI taxonomy): domain Eukaryota; kingdom Metazoa; phylum Chordata; class Mammalia; order Primates; family Cebidae; genus Saimiri; species Saimiri boliviensis. The sequence continues at coordinate 81,743,051 of NC_133450.1, forward strand.
ACAGATCAAGACTCTATCTCAAAAAAAAAAAAAAATTGTGGCTGGGCAGAGTGGCCATTACTTCCAGCACTTTGGGAGGCCAAGGCAGGCGAATTGCTTGGGCCTAGGATTTTGAGAGCAGCCTGGATAACATGGTAAAACCCCATCTTTACAAAAAATACAAAATTAGCCGCATATGGTAGCATGTGCCTGTAGTCCCAGCTACTCGGGAAGCTGATGAGGTAGGAAGATCATTTGAGTCCAGGGAGGGAGGCTGCAGTGAGCCATGATTGTGCCACCATACTCCAGCCTGGGTGACAGAGACTGTGTCTCAAAAAAAAAAAAAAGAATATTTGTGATTCACAGGAGGCTAAAACATCAACAGGAAAATGAATTTGAAATACGTTGATTTCAACTCTCATGAATAATTTTGAGGGGTTCAAGACTTCAGTGAAGTAACTGAAGACATGGTACAAATAGCAAGAGATCTAAAATTAGGCTAGGCATGGTGGATACATCCCAGTAATCCTAGTACTTTCAGAGGCCAAGGCAGGAGGGTCACTTGAGTCTGGGCATTTAAAACTAGCCTGGGCAACACAGCAAGCCCCTGTGTCCACAAAACATTTTTTGAAAATTAGCCAGGAATGATGGCTTAGGACTGTGGCCCAGCTACTCAGGAGGCTGAGATGGGAGAATTGCTTGAGTCCAGGAGGTCGGGGCTACAGTGAGCTGTAATTGTGCCAATGCATTCAGCCTAAGTGACAGAGTAAGACGGGGAGAAAGAGAACTAGCATTAGAAGTAGAGCCTGGAGGGCCGGGAGTGGTGGCTCACGCCTGTAATCCCAGCACTTTGGAAGGCTGAGGCGGGCAGATCACTTGAGGTCAGGAGTTGGCGACCAGCCTAGCCAACATGGTGAAACCCTGTCTTTACTAAAAATACAAAAATTGCTGGTCATGGTGGCAGGCATCTCTAATCCCAGCTACTCAGGCTAAGGCAGAAGAATCACTTGAACCTGGGAGGCAGAGGTTGCAGTAAGCTGAGATCATACCATTGCACTTCAGCCTGGGCAACAAGACTTAAACTGGCTCAAAAAAAAAAAAAGAGGGCCGAGTGTGGTGACTCACACCTGTAATCCCAGCAGTGGGAGGCCAAGGCAGGCAGATCATGAGGTCAAGTGATTGAGATCATCCTCACCAACATGGTGAAACCCCATCTCTAATAAAAATAGAAAAATTAGCTAGGCGTGGTGGTGAATGCCTGTAGTACCAGCTACCTGGGAGGCTGAGGCAGAAGAATCACTTGAACACAGAAGGGAGAGGTTGCAGTGGGCCGAGATTGCGTCACTGCACTCCAGTCTGGCAAGAGTGATACACTGTCTTAAAAAAGAAAAAAAAAAGTGGAGCCTGAAGATGTGACTAAATTGCTGTAATCTCATGATAAAATTTGAATAGGCCAGGCATGGTGGTTTATGCCTGTACTCTCAGGACTTTGGGAGGTTGAGGCATGAGGATTACTTGAGGCCAGGAGTTCAAGACCAGCCTAGGGAACACAGCAAGACCACACCTCTAAAAATTTTTTTTAAATAGGCCAGGAGTGGCCAGGTGCAGTGGCTCACACCTGTAATCCCAGCAGTTTGGGAGGCTGAGGGAGGCAGATCACTTAAGGTCAGGAATTCAAGATCAACCTGGCCAAATTGGTGAAACACCATCTCTACTAAAATACAAAAATTAGCCAGGTGTGGTGGAGCATGCCTGTAATCTCAGCTACTCAGGAGGCTAAGGCATGAGAATTGCCTGAACCTGGGAAGTGCAAGTTGCATTGAGCTGAGATCATACCACTGAACTCCAGCATGGGTGACAGAGCAAGACTTGAACTCCAGCATGGGTGACAGAGCAAGACTCTACGTTAAAAAAAAAAAAAAAAAATTTGGCTGGGTTTGGTGGCTCACGTCTGTAATCCCAGCACTTTGGGAGGCCAAGGTGGGCGGACCACCTGAGATTGGGAGTTTAAGACCAGCCAGACCAGACCAACATGGAGAAACCCTGTCTCCTTTTTTTTTTTTTTTAGATGGAGTTTCGCTCTGTCACCAGGCTGCAGGGCAGTAATGCAATCTCAGCTCACTGCAACCTCCACCTCCAGAGTTCAAGTAATTCTCCTGCCTCAGCCTCCCCAGAAGCTGGGACTACAGGCACATACCACCATGCCCAGATAATTTTGTATATATTTAGTAGATATGGGGTTCACCATGCTGGCCAGGATCACCTTGATCTCTTGACCTTGTGATCTGCCCGCCTCAGCTTCCCAAGGTGCTGGGATTATAGGTGTGAGAGAAACCCAGTCCCTACTAAAAATACAAAATTAGCCAGGCGTGGTGGCACATGCCTATGATCGCAGCTTCTCGGGAGGTTGTGGCAAAGAATCGCTTGAACCTGGAAGGTAGAGGTTAGAGTGAGCTAAGATTAAGCCACTGCACTCCAGCCTGGGCAACAAAGCTAAATTTCATCTCAAAAAAAAAAAAAAAAAAAAAATTAGCCAGGTGTGATGGCACAAGCTTGTAGTCCTAGCTACTCCAGGTGCTGAGGCAGGAGGACTGCTTGAGCCCAGAAGGTCAAGGCTGCAGTGAGCCTTGATCATGCCACTGCACTTTAGCTTGAGTGACAGAATGAGACCCTATCACCAAAAAAAAAAATAAATAAAATAAAAATTCAAGTTATGCTTATAACTCAAACTTTTTCATTACACCCCCATGAAGCTAATCCCAAAGTTTTGTTCTCGTCACTTAAACACTAAATTGAATCAGACAAATATTTTTTATTCAATACATAAATTGAATTAAAATAAAATCTCAAAAAAACTCTTTTTTCTTACACATTGCTATGAAGACATACCCAAATATTTTTGAGTTTCTAAATGAATAAAATACTATTCTAGATCTAGTACAGCACGTTTCAAATAAAAGATATATTCTACGTATAATAGAAAGATGAGTTGACAAGCAGTAGTTTTACATCTGAATATTTTAGTCATGTCTTCCAGAAAAGGTAGTGCAATCAGGTATGTGGATAACATCTGTGGTAGCCCTAGCACATATTTATGCACCCATTGGTTGAAGAACCAGTACAAACTGCTGAACCAATAATCAAATATTTACTGAGTCCAGATATAGGGAATAGCCTGAAATATTAAGTGTTAGATTTACACTCGATTTAGACTATATTTTTATAGTTAAGAAATTCACAGGCTGGGTATGGTGTCTCACACTTGTAATTCCAACACTTTGGGAGGCCGAGGCAGGCAGATCACTTAAGTCCAGGAGTTCAAGACCACTCTGGGTGACATAATGAAACCCTATCTCTAAAAACAAATACACGGCCGGGCGCGGTGGCTCAAGCCTGTAATCCCAGCACTTTGGGAGGCCGAGGCGGGTGGATCACGAGGTCAAGAGATCGAGACCATCCTGGTCAACATGGTGAAACCCCGTCTCTACCAAAAATACAAAAAATTAGCTGGGCATGGTAGCGCGTGCCTGTAATCCCAGCTACTCAGGAGGCTGAGGCAGAAGAATTGCCTGAACCCAGGAGGCAGAGGTTGCGGTGAGCCGAGATCGCGCCATTGCACTCCAGCCTGGGTAACAAGAGCGAAACTCCCTCTCATAAAAAAAAAAAAAAAAAAAAAAAAAACAAATACAAAAATTTACTGAGCATGGTAGTGTGCACCTGTAGTCCCAGATACTTGGGAGGCTAAGGCAGGAAGCTCAATTTAGCCTGGGAGGTGAAGGCTGCAGTGAGCTGAGATGGTGCCACTGCACTCCAGCCTGGGCAACAGAGTGAGACCCCATCTCAAAAAAAAAAAAGGAAAGAAATAAATCAATTCATAATATATCATTGGAAGACAAGAAAAAATTAGAATCACCAGGCATGGTAGCTCACGCCTGTAATCCCAGCACTTTGAGAGGCCAAGGCGGGAGGATCACTTGAAGCCAGGAGTTTGAGACCAGCCTTGTGAACATGGCAAAACCCTGACTTCACTAAAAATACAAAAATTAGTTGGACATGGTGGCACACACATGCAGTCCCAGCTACTTGGGAGGCTAAGGCAGGAGAATTGCTTGAACCCATGAGGTGGAGATTGCAGTGAGCCAAGATTGTGCCACCACACTCCAGCTTGGGCAACAGAGTCAAGACTCCATCTTGGTGAAAAAAAAATTTTTTTTAATGTGAAAAAGAGAGACAATCAATGGCTTCCTATTGCCCTTAACATGATTCACAAATCTTTTCATAATCTGAATCCAGTCTTGCAGCACAACAGCAAATATTATCATACTCATTCCAGCTCCCTTATTCCACATAATGAATTTTTTTTTTTTTTTTTTTTTTGAGATTGGGTATCACTCTGTTGCCCAGGCTGGAGTGCAATGGCATGACAATCTTGGCTTACTGCAACTTCTACCTCCCGGATTTAAGGGATTCTCGTGCTTCAGCCTCCCAAGTAGCTGGGATTACAGGCACACACCACCACACCTGGCTAATTCTTGTATTTTTAGTAAAGATAGGGTTTCACCGTGTTGGCCAGGCTGGTCTCGAACTCCTGACCTCAAGTGATCTGCTGCATCAGCCTCCCAAAGTGCTGGGATTACAGGCATGAACCACTGTGTCCGGCTACACATAATGAACTGAACTTTTAGATACTCAAACTCACCAGGCTTTCCTCTATCCCGCTATCCTGTGTTGTTGTTGTTGTTTTTTAAGACAGGGTCTCTTTCTGTAGTCTAGGATGGAGTACACTGGCATGATCTCGGCTCACTGCAACCTCTGCCTCCTAGATTTAACTAATTCTCCTGCCTCAACCACCCAAGTAACTAGGATTATAGGCATGCGGCACCACACCTGTCTGATACCCTGTGCTTTAAAATATGCAACAAAATAAAATAAAATATGCAACAGCCTACATTTGGAACTCTCTTTGCATCTCACCTGAGTCTCTTATCCCAAACTTCTCACTCAGTATTTGCCTCATTAAAGCCTGATCTTTTTTTAGGACTCAACTAAAATTCTTTCAAGAATGTCATCCCTAAACCTTCAAAATAGGTTAGGTCTTCCCCTCATAGCCCCTGCTCAAGTGTAAGTCCATAGTCAATGTATACCATGTCTGTCTTGTTCACTCATTCACTATGTGATATGCAGGTAGCATAGCAACTGATCCAAAATAGAAATTTGAACATATCTGTTCAATAAAGAAATGAAAATGGGGTTAAAGATGGAAGCATACATATATAAACATTGAGTGAGAAAAAGATAGGATAACCAGGATAAATGGCTGTTATTAAAGCTAAAGGGAAGAAGTTTCAAAAAGGGGAGAAAGGAGAGATCATCAGTATAAAATGCCATGGAGAGTCAGGTTTAAGAGTGAAAATGTGGTTGGGCCATGGTGGCTCACGCCTGTAATCCCAGCACTTTGACGGGCTAAGGCAGGAGAATCACTTGAGGTCAGGAGTCTAAGGCTGCAGTGAGCTATGAGAGGCCTTTGTTAATCATCAAATGAGAAAAAAATTTTGCCCTAAGTTGAATTTAAATTGGATATAAAGAATTGAAACTGCAGAAGGAAAGCAAATCATGTTATATTAAATAGAAAAAGCTTCCCGGATATAAGTTTTGAAGTCATTCTCAGGGGAAAAATGCAGTTTGGAAAAGAGAATCAGACATTGAAATCACCTGAGCAAAACCTCTACGGCAACACCGTTCAAAAGAGAAACTACCTGGCCAGAAAGAATTTAAGAAGCTTAGATAAATTTAATTAGGAGTAAGAGAGCCTTGAAGCACTGTGAGAAACTACAATTACTACATGTCCAGCCTGTTCCTAGAGAAAAGCCTGGACTTTGAATTCAAGGAAACTTTAACTCTCTTTTGAAGAAGAGGCCAACATGGTGAATTTTCAGGTCTTCAAAGAAAAAAGATTAGGACTAGTTCTTCTTGCTTAATGAAGTCATAAGTCAAAAGGTACTCCCTATCACTTCAGAAGACAGATGCTACATACCACACTGTAAGAACTGGTTATTTTTCCTCTACAGAGTAAGTGAAAGGGAGCTCCTTGAATGTCCTTTTACCTTTTTTTTTGCACAACTAAATCCTAGTCATCATTTTTCAAAAAGCAGCTTGTTTTATGATCTCCATGGAACCCCCTGAGATTACTCAGTGCTTTATCAGGAGAGCAAGAAAAAACAGAAATACAAAAATAAGAAAGAGAGATAAAGAAAAGTGAGAACATGTTTTAAAGATCATTTTAGTGTACAGTACAGTAAGTGCTCAATATATTTAAAATTTTTTTGTCAACTGAATTAATATACTTGGGTTTCAATAGAATAATACAAGACTAAATTTATTCCTTCCTCCCTCCCTTCCTTCTCTTTTATTTTCTTTCTTCCCTTTTCCTCTTTCTCTTTTATTTTCTTTCTTCCCTTTTCCTCTTTCTCTTTCACCCTCTCCTTCCTTCCTTTCCTTTCCATTTCTTTCTTTCTCTCTCACCCTCTCTCCTTTCTTCCTTCTCTTCTCCTTTTCTTTCTTTTTTGAGACACGGCCTTCCTCTGTTCCCCAGGCTAGGGTGCAGTGGCAAAATCATAGCTCACTGCAGCCTCAAACTCCTGGGTTCAAGTGATCCTCCTGCTTAAACCTCCCGAGTACCTAAGACTATGGGCATGTGGCACCACGACCAGCTTTTTTTTTTTCCCCCTTTAGAGACAGGGTCTTGCTATGTTGCCCAGGCTAGCCTCAACCTCCTGGCCTCAAGTGATCCTCCTGCCTTAGCTACCTAAAGTGCTGGGATTATAGGCATGAGCCACCACACCTGGCCCCAGATTTCTTCAAGATTAACTATACCAGTGCACACATGAAAGAAAGGAACTAATTATTAAATGTCAAGCTCTGTATGGGGCAGGCCTCTAAATACTTTATTTCATGAATCCTCCTTATTTTATGGGTGAAGAAACAGGCTTAAGGAGAGGAAATACAATGGCAGAATTACAAACTCAAGTCTGTTTGACTCCAAAAGCCCTTTTTCTTTCCAGCAAACCATATTGCCACATAGTATATATTATATCAGAGAAGTTATCTAGTCAATTTGGGAGGCCGAGGCAGGCGAATCACCTGAGGTCAGGAGTTCGAGACCAGCATGGCCAATATGGTGAAACCCTGTCTCTACCAAAAATACAAAATTTGGCCGGGTGTGGTGCATACCTGTAATCCCAGCTACTTGGAAGGCAGAAGCAGGAGAATCGCTTAAATTTGGGAGGTGAAGGTTGCAGTGAGCTGAGATCGCACTACTGCACTCTAACCTGGGTGACAGAGTAAAACTCTATCTCAAAAAAAAAAAAAAAAAAAAAAAAGCCGGGCACAGTGGCTCACGCCTGTAATCCCAACACTTTGGGAGGCCGAGGCGGGTGGATCACGAGGTCAAGAGATCGAGACCATCCTGGTCAACATGGTGAAACCCTGTCTCTACTAAAAATACCAAAAATTAGCTGGGCATGGTGGCGTGTGCCTGTAATCCCAGCTACTCAGGAGGCTGAGGCGGGAGAATTGCCTGAACCCAGAAGGCGGAGGTGGCGGTGAGCCGAGACTGTGCCATTGCACTCCAGCTTGGATAACAAGAGCGAAACTCCATCTCAAAAAAAAAAAAAAAATATTCATGCACTTGGTGTTCTCCTCTCTGTCTTCTTTTCTTATAAGGACACAAGTTATACTGCAATAAGGCCCACTCTAATCCAGTATGACCTCATTTTAACTTGATTATATCTGCAAAGATCCTATTCCCAAAATAAGATAACACTCAGACTTCAACATATTTGGTGATTTAGATTTCAACATATCCTTTTAGGGGATATAAATCAACCCCTACATTTTGTATCATCACTAAGAACTATTTTTCCCACAGCAAAAAATTTAAAACATAATCCTTCCTCAAGGAACTTAAAATTTTGTTAAGAAAACAAAGTTCACACACAATAAACTATTAGTGAAAAATGAACAAAGTAAGTTACTGAAGCTCAAACAATAAGTGTAAATTGCGTATAAAGAAGGAAAAGCATGGCCGGGCACAGTGGCTCACACCTGTAATCCCAGCACTTTGGGCAGCATAGGTGGGTGGATCACTTGAGGTCAGGTGTTCAAGACCAGACTGGCCAATGTAGGGAAACCCCGCCTCTACTAAAAACACACACACACAAAAAAAAAAAAAAAAAAAAAAAAATTGGCTAGGCATCGTGGTAGGTGCCCATAATTCCAGCTACTTGGGAGGCTGGGGCTGGAGAATCACTTAAACCCAGGAGGTGTAGGTAGCAGTGAGGCGAGATTGCGCCATTGCACTCCAGCCTGGGCAGCAAGAATGAAACTCCATCTCAAAAAAAAAAAAAAGAAGGAAACGCGGGTTCTAGGTCAGAAGTCACAGAGGGCTTCATAGTAGACATGGATCAGAAGCTGGATAACAGACTGGTAGTACAGATCGGGTGTTGGTGGCTCATGCCTATAATCCCAGTACTTTGGGAGGTCAAGGTGGGTGGATGACAAGGTCAGGTGGCTGAGGCAGGAGAATCTCTTGAACCTGGGAGGCAGAGGTTGCAGTGAGCCAAGATCACGTCACTACACTCCAGCCTGGGCCACGGAGCAAGATCTCAAAAAAAAAGACTGGTAGAATAAATATTCAGAAAAGAGGCAAGAAGCTAAGAGTGAAACAGCAGGAACAAAGGCATAGAAACAGGAATTAACATGATACAGAAAGGCAGGTGGGCAGGCAAAAGTAGGCAAAACAACCAACCTGAAATGAAATACAATTTGGGTCAGGAGATAGTTGGAGACAAAGGTAGCTGGAGCCGTTCTATGGAAGACCTTCAAGATGAGACAGCAGAATTCTAACCTGGTAATACAGCCACTCTGAAAATAAGGTTTGAGGAAATTCAGGCTGGCTTCACAGGAGAACTGACTAAAAGAAATGGAGACCAAGGAAAGGGGACTGGTTAGGGATCTACTAAGTTCTCTATTCCACAGTCAGAACGACATTTAATTTGATCAAGTAACTCCTCAGTATGTTGAAGCACTTGATATACTGAAGGAATGAAAAACAATACCCAAGGCCGGGCGCGGTGGCTCAAGCCTGTAATCCCAGCACTTTGGGAGGCCGAGGCGGGTGGATCACGAGGTCAAGAGATCGAGACCATCCTGGTCAACATGGTGAAACCCCGTCTCTACTAAAAATACAAAAAATTAGCTGGGCATGGTGGCGCGTGCCTGTAATCCCAGTTACTCAGGAGGCTGAGGCAGAAGAATTGCCTGAACCCAGGAGGCGGAGGTTGCGGTGAGCCGAGATCGCGCCATTGCACTCCAGCCTGGGTAACAAGAGCGAAACTCCGTCTCAAAAAAACAAACAAAAAAAAAAACAAACAAAAAAAAAGAAATTTGGGTGTTTTGTTTTTGTTTTTGTTTTTTTTTTTTTTGAGATGGAGTTTCGCTCTTGTTACCCAGGCTGGAGTGCAATGGCACGATCTCGGCTCACCGCAACCTCCGCCTCCTGGGTTCAGGCAATTCTTCTGCCTCAGCCTCCTGAGTAGCTGGGATTATAGGCACGCGCCACCATGCCCAGCTAATTTTTTGTATTTTTAGTAGAGACGGGGTTTCACCATGTTGACCAGGATGGTCTCGATCTCTTGACCTCGTGATCCAGCCGCCTCGGCCTCCCAAAGTGCTGGGATTACAGGCTTGAGCCACCATGCCCGGCCCAAAAATACCCAAATTTCTAACCTCAGTCTTAAATAAATGCATGGGCATCATTTATAGGGACCAAGAAGATACAAAAGGGGTATCATTTGAAGGAGTTTTCAGTTTTGATTGATTTATGAATAATTTGAGGCAGCAATTACAGTTAAAGGCCAGATTATGGCTGGTGGGGCAGAGGCAAAGGCAGGAATTAACATGTTCGGCATATTAAAACTGTAGAAGGATGATAACTCAAATTACAGAGGAACAGGCAAGTAAGAAGTCAGCTGAGACACCTATGGGAGGAGCCAAATAAGTCTAACTGGAAATGAACCAGGAAATTGAAAACAACAAAAAAAGTCAGATGTTCAAGAGCAAAAGGTGAGGCAGGTAGACTAGGGCTGGGACCAGATCTTGGGCAGGAACACAGACAGAGCCCCATCCTGGAAAAAAAACAGGACAGAAATAAGGAAATGGCTGTAGAATAACAATAGCTAACGCAATACTTAGGTAGTAGGCACTACTATTTTAAGAGTTTTAATCAATTTACTCAAACCTCTCAAGAATAAGGGGGGTTACTACTATATTCCAAAATATTCCTCCCAAAAAACATTTTTGTATAATACACTTCTCACCCTCCTTTCTAACACATGACCTTTTCCCCATTCAACCAAAGGCATATGCCTTAAGTTAAACAAATCAGTCAAAACTGATAACTCCTCCAAAAGACATCCCTTTCCTATCTTCTTGGTTCCTATAAATGATGCCATGCAACCATTATTTAAGACTGAGGTTAGACATCTGGGTTTTGTATTTGATTCCTTCAGTATATCATAATGAGTGCTTCAACATGCAGAGGAGTTACTTGATCAAATTAAAAAAAAAAAAAAAAACACATCATTCTGACTGAAGAATAAAGAACTTAGTAGATTCCTAACTAGTCCCCTTTCCTTGGTCTCCACTTCTTTTAGTCAGTTCTTTTGTGAAGCCAGCCTGAATTTCTTCAAACCTTATTTTCAGAGTGGCTGTATTACTCACTCACTACATCAGGGAGAATTACTGTTGTTAAAGGGAAAAAAAGTCATTTACTAATCAGCTTCAAACCTCAAAACTGGCTTATGTGTGTGTGTGTTTATAACAAAAATGACAATTTTGAGAGTTTTTCTACATTCTAACAGCTCCTTTAATTTATCAAGAGCTTGACTTGGCCCATCTGGACTACATAGCTTTAGTATAAGCTATAGGTTGCAAGAAACCAAGTTTAGGAGCCAAGTACAGTGGTGCACACCTGTAGTTTCAGCTACTCCAAAGGCTTAAACAGGAGGACCTTTGCTTGAGCCCAGGAATTCCTGGCCATGGTGTGCTATGATTGCACCTATGAATAGCTACTGCATTCCAGCCTGGGCAATGTAGTAAGATCCCATGTCTTCAAAAGAAAAAGAGAGAGAGACTAATAATTCAAGTTAAGAGAAATGCCCTGGCTGGACACGGTGGCTCACATCCGTAATCCCAGCACTTTGGGAGGCCGAGGCAGGCAGATCACAAGGTCAAGAAATCGAGACCATCCTGGCCAACATGGTGAAACCCCATCTCTACTAAAAATACAAAAAAATTAGCTGGGTGTGGTGGCGTGCGCCTGTAGTTCCAGCTACTGGGGAGGCTGAGGCAGGAGAATTGCTTGAACTCGGGAGGCAGGGGTTGCAGTGAGCCAAGGTCGCACCATTGCACTCCAGCCTGGCGCCTGGTGATGGAGTGCAACTCTGTCTCAAAAATAAAGAAGAAATAAAAGAGTGTGAGTGTGTGTGTGTGTGTGTGTGTGTGTGTGTCTGTGTCTGTGTCTGATCTCCCTTGTTCTAGGATGAACTGTGTTTCCCCCAGATTCACATATTGAAGTCCCAACCCCCAGGACCTCAGAATGTAACCATATTTGGAGACAACGTTTTTAGACTGCTTAAGTTACAGTGAGTCTAATCCAATATAACTTGTATCCTTATAAGAAGAGGAGGCCGGGCACGGTGGCTCACGCCTGTAATCCCAGCTACTCAGGAGGCTGAGGCAGGAGAATTGCTTGAACCCAGGAGGTGGAAGTTGCGGTGAGCCAAGATCGCGCCACTGCACTCCAGCCTGGGTAACAAGAGCGAAACTTCGTCTCAAAAAAAAAAAAAAAAAAAGAAGAGGAAAAGACCCCAGGGATATGTATATAAGAGGGACTATCATGTCACAATAAAGCAGCAAGAAGGTTGCCATCTGCAAGCCAAGAAGAGAAACCTCAGAGTAAAACAACTCTGCTAGCACCTTGGTCTTAGACTTCCAACCTTCAGAAATGTGAGAAAATAAATTTCTGCTGCTTAAACCACCTAGTCTGTGGTATTTTGTTATGGCAGCCCTAGCAAACAAATATATTCCTCCAGGCTGAAACCCTTTAGAGGGAAGATAAAAATAAGAAAACTTTGAGGGAATCTCAGAAAAGCAGGGCTTGTTTCTTACTTTTTTTTTTTTTTTTTTTTAAGATGGAGTTTCACTCTTGTTGCCCAGGCTGGAGTGCAATGGTGTGATCTCAGCTTACCACAACCTCTGCCTCCCGGATTCAAGCAATTCTCCTGCCTCAGTCTCCCAAGTAGCTGGGATTACAGGCATGTGCCACCACACACAGCTAATTTTATATTTTTAGTAGAGATAGTATTTCTCCATGTTGGTCAGGCTGATTGAACTCCTGATCTCAGGTGATCCGCCTGCCTCGGCCTCCCAAAGTGCTAGAATTACAGGTGTCAGCCACCATGCGTGGCTGTTTCTTACTTCTTTGGACAAGACAGGAGCAGCTTCAAGCTCCTTTAAAGAAATTCTATGTTCAAAGCCAGATGTGGTGGGTCAATCCTGTAATCCCAGCACTTTGGGAGGCCGAGGTGGGCAGATCACTTGAGGTCAGAGGTTCAAGACCAGCCTGGTCAACATAGTGAAACACCGTCTCTACCAAAAAATCAAAAATTAGCCGGCCGTGGTGGCTGAGCCTGTAGTCCCAGCTACTCAGGAGGATGAGGCAGAAGAATTGCTCGAGCCGAGGAGGTATATGGTGCAGTGAGCTGAGACCATGCCACTGCACTCCAGCCTGGGTGACAGAGTGGGGCTCCATCTCAAAAGAAAAAAAAAATATTTCTATGTTTATAGATTTCTATGTTTCTATTTTTATGTTTATATCTGCCATGAAGATCTGGTTTATTTTTTATTTTTATTTTTTTTAAGAAAGAGTTTTACTCTGTTTCCCAGGCTGGACTGCAGTGGCACGATCTTGGCTCACTGCAACCTCTACCTCCCAGGTTCAAGTGATTCTCTTGCTTCAGCCTCCCAAGTAGCTAGGATTACAGGCACCCATCATGACACCCAGCTAATTTTTTTTTTTTTTTGAGACAAAGTCTCACTGTCATCCAGACTGGAGGATAGTGGCACAATTTCGGCTCACTGTAACCTCTGCCTGCGGGGTTCAAGCGATTCTCCTGCCTCAGCCTCCTGAATAGCTCGGACTACAGGCATGTGCCACCACATCCAGCTAATGTTTGTATTTTTAGTAGAGACAGGGTATCACTATGCTAGCCAGGCTGGTCTCAAACTCCTAACCTCGTAATCTGCCCACCTTGATGTCCCAAAGTGCTGGGATTACAGGCATAAGTCATGGTGCCCAGTCTAATTTTCTTATTTTTAAGTAGAGATGGGGTTTCACCGTGTTAGTCAGGCTGGTCTTGAACTCCTGACCTCAAATGATTCACCTGCCTCAGCCTCCCAAAGTGTTGGGATTACAGGTGTGAGCCACTGTGCCCAGCCACAGACCTTGGTTTCTAATGCCATTCTCCAATAAAAGGAACCAGGGCTCCTTGGAGAAATGGCTGACTCTAGGACTGGAGTAGGAAATACGTAAGATGAGCCTAGAGCACCTTAAAGTACCAAAAAGTAAGAAAGGAGTATGTCACACTAAAACTGGGCATAGGGTATGTGGAAATTCTCTGTATTTTCTGGCACTATAAAAGTCAAGAAGGGGCCGGGCATGGTGGCTCATGCCTGTAATCCCAGCACTTTGGGAGGATCATGAAGTCAAGAGATCGAGACCATCCTGGCCAACATGGTGAAACCCCACCACTACTAAAAATACAAAAATTAGCTGGGCATGTTGGTGCGCACCTGTAGTCCCAGCTACACAGGCTGAGACAGAAGAATCGCCTCAACTGCAGAGGCAGAAGTTGCAGTGAGTCAAGATCACACCACTGTACTCCACTCTGGGTTGACAGAGTGAGACTCCATCTCAAAAAAATAAATAAATAAAGTAAAGAGGGGATAAAGGAGTTAACTGAAGGAGCTCTCCAATGGCCAGAGCTGAATAATTTGAGCAACAAAAAAATAAACATTGGATTATAAGCCAAAGTATAAAATAAATATCCACGAGTCCATAATAAATAAATGATTAATAAATAAGGGAGAAGAGACAAAATCTCCTGTGCAGAAGAATTCCATACAGTTTATGTTGATACACTGCCCTTAAGGAGGAAGAGCATAACTACGCATTCATTAAATGAGGGTGAACATAATTATTTTCTTCCAACGTGTACAGTATGGAAAGAGATTTTTTTTGTTTTTAAGAGTACTTTTTAGTGGCGAAGGCTGACAAGCACTATCTCACGCCAGGTGATTGAGGTTAAGATCAATAGTGATAAACCATTTTGTAAAATGCACCCATGATATGATGTGTTGAAACTGGTAGTTTACTTCTGTGGTCTTTCTCCCAAAACCCATAATCCCAGTTTAATCCTGAGAAAAGACTCAGACAATTCCCAATTGAAGGACGTTCTACAAAACACCTAATCAGTAATCCTTAAAACTGTCAGGATCATCAAAAACGAGAAAAGGTCTGAAAAACAAGGAAAGTCTGAAAAGAAGCTTAAGGAGACATAAATGTCTAAATGTAACATATTACCCTGGATGAGACCTTGGAATTAAAAAAGGACAGCCGGAGAAAACTAAAGAAATCTGAATAAAGCATGGATTTTCATAATAAGATATGAAAACTGGTTCATTAATTGTGACTAATGCATCATACTTATGTAAGATGTTAATAATAGGGAAGACTGGGTATGGGGTACATAGAAACTCCCTGTACTATCTTTGCAATAATTTTCCAGATCTAAAACTGTTATGTGACCAGGTATGGTGGCTCACACCTGTAATCCCAGCACTTTAGAAGGCCAAGGCAGGAAGATCGCTTGAGGCCAGAAATTGGAGACCAGCCTGGGCAGCATAATGAGACCCTCATCTCTACCAAAAAATGAAAAATTAGACCAGCATGGTGGCCTGCACCTATAGTCCCAGCTACTTGGGAGGCTGAGGTGGGAGGACTGCTTGAGCCCAGGAGTTCAAGGCTGTAGTAAGCTAGGATCGCACCACTGCTATCCAGCCTGAGTGACAGAGCAAGCCTCTGTCTCAAAACAAACAAACAAAAAATCCAAAAAACTCTTTCGTTTAAAAGACAGAGACCAAGACAACCCTTTCTACTAAGCAGCATGGAGAGTCCTCTTTAACCCCAAGAGCAGATATTCACAAGCAGCCCAACAAAGTTGTTATAGCCAGCTCTCAAAATATGGAAGTGGCACCACCACCAGGTGTTGTGGCACACACCTGGAATCCCAGTATTCTGTAAGTCCAAGGCAGGAGGATCACTTGGAGCCAAGAATGAGACTGGACAACATAGCAATACCCTATCTCTACAAAACTAAAAAAAGAAAAATTTTTTTTAAATGTACAGAACTGACATTCAAGTAAGAGATGCAAACTCGTGAGCCAGCTGCATAAAATATTAACCAAACACTTAGTAGTAGTTAAGATACCCAGGGCAGGTCCGGCGTGGTAACTTGCACCTGTAATCCCAGCACTCTGGGAGGCCAAGGCAGGCGAATCACCTGAGGTCGGGAGTTCAAGACCAGCCTGACCAACATGGAGAACTCTTATCTCCACTAAAAATACAAAATTAGCTGGGCATGGTGGCGCATGCACTAATCCCAGCTACTCAGGAAAGCCCATCTCTACTAAAAATACAAAATTAGCCGGGTGTGGTGGCACATGCCCTAATCCCAGCTATTCAAGAGGTTGAGGCAGAAGAATTGCTTGAACCTGAGAGGCAGAGGTTGTGGTGAGTCGAGATCACACCATTGCACTCTAGGCTGTGCAATAAGAGTGAAACTCAGTCTCAAAAAAAAAAAAAAGAAGAAGAAGAAGATACCTATGGCAATATTTCCCAAACTAGTGTGCTTTGCTATATTATTCTGTACCATAACAGGTAGGCCATGAAAACAGTAATCTGTGATCAAATAAACTAAATGAGACTGAGTTAAACAAAATTGAATAGGCTTCTTTACTAATGGTTTTCTCAGAGCTTTTATATTCTAGCAGGCATCATAAATTTCAAGAGGAGGATACACTAACATTTCCCTCCAAAACAGATTTTCTTTTTTTTCTCCTTACCACTGTGAAATATTATAAAAAGGGAATTCTGTTTAACACCACTTTGGGGAATACTGCTCTCAAGGGAGAGCAAAGGCTCAAGAACAAAGTCCCTTAGTAGGTGGCTGGAAAGAAAAAATAAATCCAGCAACAAATACAGTGAAGAAGATAGGACTGAAGAGTCCAATATTACAGAGGCAAGAAAGGAAATACTTTCTAAATAGCTAGAGACAATCAACAGGCCTAAACTACTGAAAGATCAAAGACAGTAAGAATAGAAACGTTCTTTGATTTTGACTAGGAAGACTGCTATTTCTGACCTTTAAGAGAATAGTTTCACCGGGCGTGGTGGCTCAAGCCTGTAATCCCAGCACTTTGGGAGGCTGAGGCGGGTGGATCAAGAGGTTGAGAGATCGAGACCATCCTGGTCAACATGGTGAAACCCCGTCTCTACTAAAAATACAAAAAATTAGCTGGGCATGGTGGCACGTGCCTGTAATCCCAGCTACTCAGGAGGCTGAGACAGGACAATTGCTTCAACCCAGGAGGCGGAGGTTGCAGTGAGCCGAGATCGCACCATTGCACTCCAGCCTGGGTAACAAGAGCGAAACTCCGTCTTGGAAAAAAAAAAAAAAAAGAGAGAATAGTTTCAGAAAAGGGGAAGAAAGAAAGATGGCAGACATTTTAAGATTAGGATGGGTATGAAAAAACAAGTAGATGGAACATTTGTAGACTATCGATAATTTGACTTTAGCAATGAAAGTGAAAAAACAAATGGGTTAGTTGGGAGACAGCAATATATAAAGTCTTTTGTTCTTTACTTAGAACAGGGGACATCCACATCCTGTTGAAGGTAAAAAGTGAAACAAACTGAAAGAGACTGACAGTTCAGTAGAGCTGGGCAAGGTGGTGCACACCTGCATTTCAGCTACTCAGAGTCTGAAGCAGGAAGATCACTTGAGCTCAGAAGTTCAATGCTGTAGTGCATCATGTCTGTGAACAGCTACTGCACTCCAGCCTGGGCAACACAGTGAGACCCTGTCTCAAAAAAAAGAAAAGTCCAGTGGATGAAAGAATGTAATCAACAGTTATTAATTACTAAAAGAGACCTTCCTTTGAGACCAGACAGAAGAATGTGAATTGTAATGCTTAACCATTCCAAGTAGGAAGACCTTACTTTAATACTCCAAATTTTCAGGGATTTCTACCTACTCTACCCAAGTTTTTCAGTCTTTAGAGCTCGGTATGCAGCACATACATAAATTTACTGATTCCCTGCCCCTGTCAGAGCATGTCTATGTTATGGTGAAAAGAAGAGGGTTATAGGGAAGCACTTAGCTGACAGCCTTAATCTTCATGAAGTAAGAAAGCAAGGTAGAGGCTGTCAACAGGAAAGTTAGAAGCTCGTGCAGGGTTTAATTTGTAATGACTCAGGCCGGGTGCGGTGGCTTAAGCCTATAATCCCAGCACTATGGGAGGCCCAGGTGGGTGGATCACGAGGTCAAGAGATCCAGACCATCCTGGTCAACATGGTGAAACCCCGTCTCTACTAAAAATACAAAAAATTAGCTGCGCATGGTGGCGCATGCCTGTAATCCCAGCTACTCAGGAGGCTGAGGCAGGAGAATTGCTTGAACTCAGGAGGTGGAGGTTGTGGTGAGCCGAGATCGCGCCATTGCACTCCAGCCTGGGTAACAGGAGTGAAACTCCGTCTCAAAAAACAAACAAACAACAAAAAATTTGTAACGACTCACCCTTAAGTGATTTAATGCGCAAAGTAAAACTTGTAATTATAACCGGCATTTACACACAAAAATGTGAAGATTACCAAAGAAGTGTACAGAAAGAAAGGCATCTACTATCCTGCTCTGAATAGAGTTACTATTATAACTTATGAATAGAGTTACTATTCATAACTCTATTATACCCTACAGAAGTTGCATAAGTCATAAACTATTACTATAGTTACCAATGAGATAATTAAAATAAAGACTATTTAGTAGCAAGTATGGTTACAGTTCAACTTGAAACTTTTTACTATTTAAAACTTTGTATAGTTTTTTCCATCTGTATAAAACACCAACCCTAATAGCTACTTAGCCATACAAAATTTCATTCCATTTTCTTTCAATGAAGACACTGACAGGGTATTCTATTGCTTAAAACTTATTTTTGACGGGGTGCAGTGGCTCACGCCTGTAGTTCCAGCACTTTGGGAGGCCGAGGCGGGCGGATCATGAGGTCAGGAGATGGACACCATCCTGGTAACACCGTGAAACCCCGCCTCTACTAAAAATACAAAAAATTAGCCGGGCGTGGTGGCAGGCGCCTGTGGTCCCAGCTACTCGGGAGGCTGAGGCAGGTGAATCGTTTGGACCCGGGAGGCAGAGCTCGTGGTGAGCTGAGATTGCGCCACTGTACTCCAGCCTGGGCGACACAGTGAGACTTCCTCTCAAACAAACAAACAAAAAACTTATTTTTAGATTCTAATCTTTTGGCTAATTTCATTAACAATTCAAATTGAGTAGATAATTATGGATCAACTATGTCCAAGACACAAGCGGGGCTCACATATAGCTCGAGGGTCCATTTATCATAACATTTTGATCACGAAAAAGCAGTAATAGCTGATTATTTAGTTATTCAATACATCACCCTATAGAGATTTAAAAAGTCACACAGCTTAAAAAATATACTATGGTGACTACCATAGGTAGAGGAGTCAGAGGCGGCTTCGTTCTTTAAATAACGAAATTAATATTGATCAATGTGCACGGAATAAGAATGAAATAACAATACCCACACCAAACCTGGCAGTCTCCAGATTTGTGTGTCTTTGAGGTAAGGCGGCCACATAGGCCAGACGATTACTACTGTCAGCTCAGCAGCTGAGCTTAGAGAATAGGCAGCATCCGCACACAGGCCACTCTAGAGAACCAGAATTTAAAGTCAGTTTTGTCTGGCAGGGACCGGAGAACGTGGCACTGATAAACCAGGAAAAGTCTGACAGAAACAGAGTTGTTGGGGGTGAAAGGAGCCTTCAGGGCTGCAGTACTGTAAGGGATAGGGCAACCGCTACCGGATTACCAGACCCCGTAGAGAAAAGAAACTATGGGGGTTGAAACAGAACAGGGTCGTCCTTACCTTGTCATCCTCGCATCTCTTCCCCAGGCCCTCTCTGGCCTGCAGCCGGCTGCTGAGGCGGCCGTAGTCGGCCTCCTTCTGGTCGATCTGTTTCTTGTGCGTGTCCACCAACAGCAAGAGGTCAGAATTGCGCTTCTCCAGCCGCCCGCGGGCCACTTCGGTGCGCTGGACCTGGCCCTGCAGCTCGGCCACCTCCTCCTGAAGCAGGACGTGGCGGGAGGAGATGCTCCAGTAGTTGAAGGCGAGGACGACAATTACCACCAGCAGCACCACCAGCACCAGAGAGGGGAGGCGGCCAGCCCGCCGGTTGGCCCCGAAGCCCACCATGGGGCCAAATCGGGGTGTACCCTAGGGGGCTCGCCACAGACACCTGCAGGCAGAAGCTGAGGCCTCTGCTGGAGATGCCCGGGGGACACGGCCCCAGGGCCGGCCGACGGTGGAGGCGGGCTTATCTGTCCGCGGCAAGCCAGAGAAGGGGGCGGGGCCGCAAGCCGCAGGTCCCTCCCCGCCCCCCTCCTCAAATCAGACCAAAACGCGTTCCGGAGGCTTTGAACCTGACCCTGCGCCTGCCCAAGGAAACCGGGAGAACCCAGCTGCCCGCGCCCCCAACGCAGCACCTCAGGGTTGGGAGGCGGGGAAAAAAGCCGGAAGTGGGTGGATTTACTCTGGCCCCACCCACTGGCTGGGGTCGCGTCGCCTGGGGGCCATTTCCAAGTTTCCGCCGAGGCACCCCCCTCTTCTCGCGAGAACGTTACTTCGTCTCGTCTCCTTGCAGCCCGTTATCGCGAGAGTTTTTGCCGTCGCAAAGGATGTTAAATTTGACAGTCTCTGATATCTCTGGTTTCTGGATCCGAATCCTTTCTGTTATTACCTACTAGATTCCCTTGATTCAAGATCTAGGGAGTGCCTGTCCTACACTGGCCCTTGCGAAAATATTTGTCTTTGAGGACGTTCGGGGCTCCGACCGCGGAATAGAAAAAATAGTAGGTGAGCTGCAGCCACAAAGGGGCGACTGAAAAAGTTTTGTACTTGCTTCTGTAGAAGGGGAATTTCTCTTTTGTGCTAATAATGTGGAAAGAAAAGACAAAACAAAAAGACTGTAAAATAGCGATGCCCTAAACATTATGCAGAAAAGCAGGAGAAACAAAAGCTTTAGGACTGAAAGGGGTGGTACCAGTCTCGTTTCCGAGGTTACTGCTTTCACGAACCGAAAGAATTTCACTCCAATTTTTAAACGCACTGCTGCCTTTGCCTCGTCTGGGCTTCCAAACAGAAAGTCCAGAAGCTGCCCTCGATGAATCGTAACTAATGCACTGTTACTGACAGTCAACACCTTCTGGGTTAGAAATAATAGTCCTAACATTGTTTTGCGCACTCTGTCTCAAATTATCTTCTCAATAACGCAGTTTTACAGATGAAGAATCCAAGACACAAAGATGTTTGGAAACTTTCTCATATCTAGTTTAAAATAGGCTTGAATTAACATCATGGGACTCTCAACACCATTGCTCTCTGCATATAGCAAGCTAACTATATGTTTAATGTGAATTTCAATAATGCGGAAAAAGCCCCCACCTCTTTTGTTTTTTTTCTGCATAATTCTTTTGTCTGTGCATAGAAAAATAAAAAGTTACTGGCTCTAACCTGTTTAAGGAGAGGATGAGGTTACCTTATTGTTCAGACCTCGGGTTCAAGAACTTAAAGAGTATAAAACCTCAAGAATGGAAAAACCTTCGTATTTTTATTCAAATCCAAGTGATAACGATTTTGAGGCAGGAAGACTTGTCATCTTTGAATAATTATTCTTTGCTTCCTATCCTCAAACATTATTTCCCAAAGTCCTGCAGTAGCGTAGAAGTATTACTGCCCCTTCAAAAAACAATGATTACTCTCTCATAGATGCAGTACAGAAAAGCAACACCAAAATTATTTATACTTGGTTCACACCTATTTCTTAGATGGCAAACAGACTTCGGCAAAGGAAGCAAGGCAAAAATGGGAAATGATTAACTATAACGAACCTTTCCATATCTGTTTTTCTCAACTCATATTGGCCTTGCTCTACTCAACCAGCAATCGTAAAGTATTCTAGGCTGGGTGTGCTGGCTCATGCCTGTAGTTCCCAGCTACTCTGGAGGCTGTGGCAGGAGAACCATGCCCAGAAAACAGACTGTGAGATGGAGATTGGTAATAGCAAGTATTTTTTACGGAGTGTTCTTGGGATCATCACCTGCAGAAGGGAAGGGAAAGAAAAGAGAGGTAAACAGGATGGGCAGAGGGACAAGTTGGGCTGCTGGGAAGTTGCAGTGAAAGCTTCAGCCAACTCCATGTAGAGTATGAGCTATGATGATCCTTCAGAGTTGTCCTGGGTTGGAAGTGGGGTATAATCCATGCCAACCAGGTTTTGGATAATGAAGGGGAAATGCCAAACTGCAATCAATTAGTAACAATGCCGTGTAAACCTGGTAGGCAGAGGTTGCAGTGAGCCGAGATCATGCCACTGCATTCCAGCCTGGTGGCAAAGTGAGTCTGTGTCTCAAAAAAAAAAAAAAAAAAAAAAAACAGAGTTTGATGGTGTATCCTTGTACTCCCACTACTTGGGAGGCTGAGTTGGGAGGATCCCTTGAGCCCAGAAGTTCAAGGCTGCAGTGAGCGGTGATCATGCCACTGCACTTTAAGAGACAGAGCAAGACTCTGTCTCTAAAAAAAATTAAAATAAATAAGTAAAATTACTAGTGAATCTGCTTTAACGTTTTTCTTTTCTTTCCTTTTTTTTTGAGGCGGAGTTTCACTCTTGTTACCCAGGCTGGAGTGCAATGGCGCGATCTCGGCTCACTGCAACCTCCGCCTCCTGGGTTCAGGCAATTCTCCTGCCTCAGCCTCCTGAGTAGCTGGGATTACAGGCACACGCCACCATGCCCAGCTAATTTTTTGTATTTTTAGTAGAGACGGGATTTCACCATGTTGACCAGGATGGTCTCGATCTCTTGACCTTGTGATCCACCTGCCTCGGCCTCCCAAAGTGCTGGGATTACAGGCTTGAGCCACCACGCCCAGCCAACGTTTTTCTTTATTTTTAAAATCAATAGATAATTTTTGGGCATGGTGGTTCATGCCTGTAATCCCAGCACTTTGGGAGGCTGAAGCAGGTGGATCACCTGAGAAGTTCAAGACCAGCCTGGTCAACATGGTGAAACCTCGTGTCTACTAAAAATACAAAAATTGGGCCGGGCGCGGTGGCTGAAGCCTGTAATCCCAGCACTTTTGGAGGCAGAGGCGGGTGGATAACAAGGTCAAGAGATCAAGACCATCCTGGTCAACATGGTGAAACCCTGTCTCTAGTAAAGATACAAAAAATTAGCTGGGCATGGTGGTGCATGCCTGTAATCCCAGCTACTCAGGAGGCTGAGGCAGGAGAATTGCCTGAACCCAGGAGGTGGAGGTTGCGATGTGCCGAGATCGCGCCATTGCACTCCAGCCTGGGTAACAAGAGCGAAACTCCGTCTCAAGAAAAAAAAATACAAAAATTAGCTGGGCAGGCAGGCAGTTCACAAAGTCAGGAGTTCAAGACCAGCCAGGCCAGCATGGTACAACCCATCTACTAAAAAAAAAAAAAAAAAAAAATCAGCAGGCATGGTGGCACATGCCTATAATCCCAGCTACTCAAGGAGGCTGAGGCAGGAGAATTGCTTGAACCCGGGAGGTGGAGGTTGCAGTGAGCTGAGATCATGTCACTGTGCTCCAGCCTGGGCAACGAGAACGAAACTTTGTCTCAAAAAAAAAAAAAAAATCAATAGATGCTAAACTCACAATTTCTATCACATGGTAATCTGTACTGTTTTTGACATTAAAAAAGAAGTTTGAAGAGTCAAAAAATTAAGCTCAGAGCATTGTCACTGCCTGTCGTCCCAGCTACTTGGGAGCCCAAGACAAAAGGATGACCTGAGCCTAGGAGCTGAACACTGCAGTGCTCTTTGATCGTGACTGTGATTAGTCACTGCACTCCAGCCTGGGCAACATAATGAGATTCATCTCTAAATAATTTTTTTAAAAAAGGTGGGTAATCTCTGACCTGTAGGACTACATTCTTTATAAGACTATAACCCAGCCGGACGCGGTGGCTCACGCCTGTAATCCCAGCACTTTGGGAGGCCGAGGTAGGTGGATCACAAGGTCAAGAGATCGAGACCATCCTGGTCAACCTAGTGAAACCCCGTCTCTACTAAAAATACAAAAAAAATTAGCTGGGCGTGGTGGCGCGTGCCTGTAATCCCAGCTACTCAGGAGGCTGAGGCAGGAGAATTGCCTGAACCCAGGAGGTGGAGGTTGCAGTGAACCAAGATGGCGCCATTGCACTCCAGCCTGGGTAACAAGAGCGAAACTCCGTCTCAAAAAAAAAAAAAGACTATAACCCTGCCTCTACCAACCTCCATAGCCTTATTTTTTCTTCCTATCACTTATGCCCTAACCCTAGGATAATTGTGTTTTCTAGGCTATATTATGTCTCGGGCTTTTTGGAATGTTTCTCTTACTTTCTTTCATCTTTCACTATCATTTATTCATGAATTTATTTATTCTTAATAAAAATGATACAAATTTCTCACATACCTACATGACTGCAACTATACTATTTTTTTTTTTTTTTTTGAGATGGAGTTTCACTCTTGTTACCCAGGCTGGAGTGCAATGGCGCGATCTTGGCTCATCACAGCCTCCGCCTCCTGGGTTCAGGCAATTCTCCTGCCTCAGCCTCCTGAGTAGCTGGGATTACAGGCACGCACCACCATGCCCAGATATTTTTTTTGTATTTTTAGTAGAGACGGGGTTTCACCATGTTGACCAGGATGGTCTCGATCTCTTGACCTCATGATCCACCCACCTCTGCCTCCCAAAGTGCTGGGATTACAGGCGTGAGCCACCGTGCCCGGCCTTGCAACTGTACTATTAACATAATATGTAGTTGAGAAAATAATTGAAGAAGTTATAACATTGGTAATTTTTTTTTTTTGCTTTTTTTTGAAACAGGGTCTCACTCTGTCACTGAGGCTGGACTGCAGTGGCTCAGTCATAGCTCACTGCATCGTTGAACTCTTAGACTCAAGCAATCCTCCTGCCTCAGCCTCCCAAACTAATTTTTAAAAAAAATTTTTTTTTTTTTTTAGAGACAGGATCTCACTATATTGGCCAAGCTGGTCTTGAACTTCTGGCCTTAGGCAATCTTTCTGTCTTAGTCTGCCAAAGTGCTGGGATTACAGATGTCAGCCACTGTGTCCAGCTGAGTAATGAATACTTTTCAGTGAAATTTTTAAAAAATATATCATCATGTCATTGTTATTGGAAACCTGCTTTGTTGAAGTCTTCATATGGTACATGCATTAAGTAATTAGCAAATTAATTAATTATTCAGATATTTACTGTGTGCCTGCTGCTTGACAATATACAGTGTTGTAGGTGAAAGGAGGGGCGGAGGATACAGCAGAAATAGAAAGCTTCTCCTGAAACTTCCAGTCTCTTCTTCCTTTACCAGTGCCAACCAGGGGAACAGTGTATTTAGTTTCCTCCTTGAAAACATTTTCAACACCTCCCAGGCCCTGCTGCTCCCAAGTGGTGGAAGTGACCGTTATCTTATTGTACCTCCATGATGTCCTGTAGTATTCTATTGCAGCAGTTTATGTTGCTGCCTCTATAGTAGACTTTTGGTAGATGTTTTTCTGCAGGATCGCATTGTAAGACAGCATGAGGTAGGCTGTGATTTTGTTTTGGCACCATACCATTAGACTTTTTTTTTCCCCTTCTCCAGTGTCTGCTCACTTCTTTCTCTTCTATTTATCTGAAATGGTTTTTTTTTTTTCTTTTGTGACAGTGTCTCACTCTGTCATCCAGGCTGGAGAGTGGTGACACAATCACAGCTCACTACAGCCTCGACCTCCCTGGCTCAAGCGATCCTTCTGCTTCAGCCACCCAAGTAGCTAGGGACTACAGATGCACACCACCACGCCTGGCTATTTTTTTTTTGAGACGGAGTTTCACTCTTGTTACCCAGGCAGGCTGGAGTACAATGGCGCGATCTCGGCTCACCATGCCTGGCTAACTTTAAAAATCTTGTAGAGATGATGTCTTTCTATGTTGTCCAGCCTGGTCTCAAATTCCTGGGCTCCAACGGTCCTCCTGCCTTGGCCTCCCAAAGCATTGGGATTTACAGGCATGAGCCATCATGCCCAGCCTAAAACATTTTTTAAATATTCTTTTTTTTTTTTTTTTTTTTGAGACAAGAGTCTTGCTCCTTTGCCAGGCGCCAGGCTGCAGTGCAGTGGGTCGATCTCGGCTCACTGCAACCTCCACCTCCCGGGTTCAAGCAATTCTCCTTCATTTCATTCTTTTTTCCTTAGATCCTCGGATTATGAAATTTTAGAACAAAAGGGAATTTAGAGATTAGTCTAAAACTCCCATTTTATTTTATTTTATTTATTTATTTTGAGACGGAGTCTCACTGTTGCCAGGTGCCAAGCTGCAGTGCAGTGAGTCAATGTTGGCTCACTGCATCCTCTCCCTCCTGGGTTCAAGCAATTCTCCTGCCTCAGCCTCCTGAGTAGTTGGGACTACAGTCTCATGCCACCACGCCCAGCTAATTTTTGTATTTTTTAGTAGTCTCAATCTCTTGATCTCATCTGCCTCGGCCTCCCAATCCCATGTCTGGGATTACAGGCATGAGCCACTGCGCCTGGCCAAAACTCCCATTTTATAGATGAAGATAAAATCCAGAGAAATAATGTGATTTAAAACTATTCTAGCCGGGCGCGGTGGCTCAAGCCTGTAATCCCAGCACTTTGGGAGGCCGAGGCGGGTGGATCACAAGGTCAAGAGATCGAGACCATCCTGGTCAACATGGTGAAATCCCGTCTCTACTAAACATGCAAAAAATTAGCTGGGCATGGTGGCTCGTGCCTGTAATCCCAGCTACTCAGGAGGCTGAGGCAGGAGAATTGCCTGAACCCAGGAGGCGGAGGTTGCGGTGAGCCGAGATCACGCCATTGCACTGCAGCCTGGGTAACAAGAGTGAAACTCCGTCTCAAAAAAAAAAAAAAAAAAAACAGAAACAAAAACAAACAAACAAAAAAAACTCTTCTATTTGGCTGGGTGCAGTGACTCACACCTATAGTCCCAGCACTTTGGGAGGCCGAGGCAGGCAGACCTATAAACTCTAGAAAGCACAGATTTGTTGCTTTTATTTTGTCTGTTATCAGTTAGTGATATTAAGCAGATATGTATTGAATGAATTAATGGGCACATACTAGGGATTCAGATAGTTTTTGCCTGATTAGTCATCACTTCTCACCTATCTTTTCAAAACATAGTGGTTCTTGTTCCTTAACATTTGCTTCTATTTCCATTGTAATTTTTAAAAGCCATACTTAGATTCTTGGCAAGCAATGAAAAGATGGTCATGCCTCTGCACAGTCTGCTGCAATGTATTTTTTCTATACTTGGCAGAAAATCCAAGGTTTCTGCCCTATTTTTTGTTCTCTGCACTGCAGTTCATCTAGTCTTCTAGCTCATGGTAGCTTTCTCTGCTAGATATTGTTCTAAAGAGTGACCCAATTAAATATGGCCCATTTGATGCAGTGGGACTTTATGTGGGGCTAGTTTCAGATGATCAACCTTGCAATTTTCCAAACCTTTATTTATGTATTTTTTCCCCATTCCTCTGTACCTGCTGCAGTTGCTAGTGTGGCATCACAATAAATCCTCCTGTGCTGACTTTCAGGCAGAAGACACAGCTGTGAGTGGAGCTAGTCATGTGTCATCTACTGCCCTTTAAGCAGATACTAGTGTGGATCCGTTGTCTGAGCTTTAAGTAGAAGTTAAAAGCTTTTTTTAACCTACGTAGTTTTTCACTGAATCTGTTAGTTTCAGCATGTTGTTTGTGTTGTTTTCAGCAGTGCAATTCCTGATACCTATCAAGTAAACACCATGATGGATTGAACTCACTTCATGCTCCTGTTCAGGTGTTATGTTTTTATTTGTCAGTATCCCAGAGAAACAGCACATTTCATCCAAAAACAGAACAGAAGCCAGGGATTGCAAAAGACCATATTTTGTAGCAGGGTGATGTAGTAACTTTGAAATATTGATCCTTGTTAACATTATATTGGTGTGCACAATGCTTTCTTTTGGCATCTGAGCATTGATGGGATTATTTTTAATCCACATTAAAAATTACTCCAAAGCAGGTGAATTGCTTGAACCCAGTAGACCAGCCTGAGCAACATGGCAAAACCCATCTCTACAAAATATACAAAAATTAGCTGGGCATGGTGACATGTATCTATGGTCCCAGCTACTTGGGAGGCTGAGGTGGGAGGATCACTTGAGCCCAAGAGGATGAGGCTGCAATGATCAAACCAATATATAACCACTAGCGTAGATCTTTCTAGACTTTTTTTTTTTTTTTTTTTTTTGAGACAGAATCTTGCTTTGTCGCCTAGGCTGGATTTCAGTGGCACAATTGTAGTCACTATAACTTTGGACTCCTGGGCTCAAGCCATCTTCAGTCTCCCAAGTAGCTGAGAGTACAGGTGCATGCCACCATACCTAGCTAATTTTAGAGATGGGAGTCTCACTATATTACCAAGGGTGATCTCAAACTCCTGGCATCAGGTGATCCTCCCTCCTTGGCCTCCCAAAGCACTAGGATTAGAGGCATGAGCCACCACTCCCAGGTCCATAAATGCATTTTTAATGTATATGAAAAGTACTATGCATATTGTTTTGTGACCTGCTTTTTCACTTAACAATATCTTCTAGGCAGCTTTCCATGTAATAAATTTATTACTACATATCCATTTTTTGGTCAATGCATAGAACAATGTATTATATACTTTATTTAATGAATCTCCTATAGATGATCACTAAGTATTTTAGGTATCTTCTTACGGTCACCCAGAACAAAGTCACTTCTCAAGACACTTTTATTTTTATTTATTATTATTTTTAGACAGATTCTTGCTCTGTAGCCCAGGCTGGAGTGCAGTGGCGCAATCTTGGCTCACTGCAACCTCTACCTCCCGGATTCAAATGATTCTTATGCTTCAGCCTCTGAGTAGCTGAGATGCGTGACACCACACCCAGCTAATATTTGTATTTTTAGTAGAGACAGGGTTTTACCATATTGGTCAGGCTGGTTTCGAACTCCTGACCTTAGGTGGTCCGCCCACCTTTGCCTCCTAAAGTGCTGGGATTATAGGTGTGAGCCAACATGCTCAGCTGGCAAGATACTTTAAACATTTAAGGAAGACTCATTCATATTGCCTCAAGGAGAAGGAGGGCATATTGAAGGATGTTCAGTCCATAGATCAAAACTGGAGCCGGAAGTCCATCTATCAGAACAAAGCTCTATAAACCAACTACTCTTTCTGACACCTTGTTTTTGAGACTGAGTCTTGCTCTGTTACCCAGGCTGGAATGCAGTTGTGTGATCTCAGCTCACTTGCCACCACACTCAGCTAATTTTTGCATGGTTAGTAGAGACAGGGTTTAACCATGTTGATCAGACTAGTCATGGACTCCTGACTTCACGTGATCTGCCCACCTCAGCCTCCCAAAGTGCTGTGATTACAGGCATGAGCCACTGTGCCTGGCCTCTTTCTGACACTTTGGTTTCTCCTCTTATCTCGATGTCTCCCTAATTTTCTCTTCTTCAGAGTTGTTGCTACCTTTCAACTTCCACTTGTACAGAACTTTGACTTGGCTTGCTCCAGTCTCTTATGTGTGATGTTCTTTTGGTTTCTGTCCCTTATTCTCAGTCAGTAGAAGTTGAGATATTTTCATCCCACACCCAGAGGATGATCTTGTACACTCCACTTGAGATCCCCTGGTGTAGAAATGAGAAAAGTAGCAAGAAACATAGGTGAAGAGAAAAGTGGGGGTCAGATCACAGAGAAGCTCATAGTAAAAAGTCTGGATTTTTACCCAAGAGTAAGTAAGAGAAAACCACTAAAAGGCTTTAAGAATATTTATGATTAGAAAGACTTTTCTAGCTAAGTGTGATTATGCCTACAAGTCTGTAGATGGCAGGAAGGCTAGTTGAGAGGCTGTTGCAACAATTCAGGTGACAAACATTAGAGTCCAGGAAACATCCGGGAAACAGGTTTTAACTTGGACACTTGTATCAGTGCCGGGGGCATTCCCTGAAACAGGAATTCTGGAGAACGAATGAGCTTACAGTCATTTCTAGAAGGCAGAAGATTTTCTAGTTGTAGAGAAAATTTACACATTACTTCACTAAGTCCTCGAAGATCTTCATCTGACAACCTCAGATCTTTCTACTCTCTCAAATTCTATCCAAGAGCTGTTAAGATTGTCTTGAGTCTTAAACCATGAAGCTAATTTTTATTCCTTGAGCTTTATCCCCTGTCATAATAAGATAAATGTTGTTGACTGAATAACAAGTCATATCTTTTACCTCCTCCTGCCAATATGTGATTGATAGGTATGAAAAAAAACCTAAAATTTTCTTTTGATAATCACTTCACAAAGTGTGATCTTACTCTGTGTTCCCCACCCCCACCTCGTGTTTTGTTCTTTCTCCTCCTCCTCCTCTTCCTTCTGGGAAGTGGTTTTGAAGAATAATCATCTGTCTAGACTGTTTTTTATTTCTAGAAAGTATTAGGTAGATGACTAATGCTTCAGAAAGATGGATGCCACAGAAAAAGGAGACAAGATCACTGGTGTTTAGTTAACTAGTTTTGCAACGAGACACAAACAATTCTCTTGGTCTAGCAGTAGAATAGTAGGTAGGACCTGGAAAGGTTTATCATGCCTGATGTTCCTCACATCTGGGCCTGCCTTTTATTCCTCAAGAAGAACTTATCCTAGCAAGACTGATGGCCAACTCTCTTGAGAATTCTTGAAGCTGAAGCAAGATACCTTACTCTGCTCTTTCCTCCTTTTCCTCTCACACTTGAAGATAATTTTTGGGTGAGAGCAAATTAGGTTTAGGAATTCACTAACTTGAAACATTACTTTTTAAAATATGTCTTGGCCGGGTGTGGTGGCTTACGCTTATAATCCTAGTACCTTGGGAGGCCAAGGCGGGTAGATAATCTGAGGTCAGGAGTTCAAGACCAGCCTGGCCATCAAGGTGAAACCCCATCTTTATAAATAAATAAATAAATATTTTAAAAAATAAATAAATATGTCTTATCTATAACTTTGGTTAAAGTGGTAAGACCTGATCCATCTCACCTAAATCCACTGAAATGCGTTCCCCCAAATCCCTATCAAAGGATTTACAACTTCTCTGTCTTACTTAGGACTTCTTTAAGTATTGTTTACATATCTTAGAGTTTTTCTAAATGGATACATAGAAACACCATTTTCCTGGAATAGATGCTCATAAAAATGGTGGCATAGGCCAGGCGCAGTGGCCTATGCCTGTAATCTCAACAGTTTGGGAGGCCAAGGCTAGTGGATCACTTGAGACCAGGAGTTCAAGACCATTCTGGACAATATAGTGAGACCCTCTCTCTACAAAAAAGTTTATTTTTAGTTAGCTGGGCATGGTGGCACATGCCTATAGTCCTGGCTATTGGGGAGGCAGAAGCAGGAGGATCCCTTGAGCCCAGGAGTTTGAGCTGCAGTGAGCCATGATGGTGCCACTGCACTCCAGCCTGGGCAACAGAGTGAGGACCTGACTCTAAAACGGAAAATAAATAAATTAATTTTACAAAATTTATGGTATAGGGGAGGTTGGGTCCATGAACAAATCATTTTGAGAAAGACTTCATTTTCTGTTTTCCTCTTGAAGATTCACAGATTACATTAAGATATTAAAGGCTCTGACAACTTATAATAAAGAAACCTATTAACTTTTTAAACAGCTTTATTGAGGTATAATTTACATGCCATAATGTTCATCCATTTAAAGTGTATAATTCAATGGTTTTTAGTATAGTCACAGAGCTGTGCAACCATTACTACTATCTAATTCCAGATTATTTCCATTATACCAAAAAGAAATCCATAAGCAGTCACTTTGCATTCTTCCTCTCACTAGGTCTAGGCCTACTTTTTGTCTCTATGAAATTACCAATTCTGGACATTTCATATAAACGATATCATCCTATATGTGGTCTCTGTGACTGGATTATTTTGCTTAGCATATGTGTTTGAGCTTCATCCATGTTTTTAGCATGTATCAATACTTCATTACTCTTTATTGCCAAATAATATTCCAATATAGATATGCCACATTTTGTTAGGTCATCAGTTAGAAAGCATTTGTTTCCATCTTTTGGCTATAATGAATAATGCTACTATGAATATTCATGTATAAGGAAACCTATTCACTTTGTAGGTATTGAATAGCAGAGTGAGACTGTAGCCATGTGCCTGTAAATATGTGAACATCATGAACTATCTCTTGGAGAGCTAAGCAGTCACTGGGAAAATAATGTATTAGATAAAACTTAAGTTTTTCTTTTTCCACAAAATAAAGCCTATAAATTATATCAGAGGAAAGGAAAGAACATATCAAATATACTACAATATTACAAAAATGCTTATCACTTTATAATATTTCTAGTGGAGATAAGAAGATGCTTACCTTTTAGTGTTCCAAATGAGAAGGAAAAAGTTATAATTGGATGTCTTCATAATCAATCTTTTTTTTAATTTTTTTTTTTTTTTTTTTTTTTTTGAGACAGGGTCTGGCTCTGTTGCCCAGGCTGCAGTGCAGCGGTGTGATCTCAGCTCACTGCAGCCTCTGCCTGCTAGGTTCAAGTGATCCTCCTGAATAGATGGGACTACAGGCACATGCCACCACGCCCGGCTATATTTTGTATTTTTTTAAATTAAATTAAATTTATTTTATTTTATTTTATTTTTTTCTTTTTCTTGAGTCGGAGTTTTGCTCTTGTTACCCAGGCTGGAGTGCAATGGCGTGATCTCGGCTCACCGCAACCTCTGCCTCCTGGGTTCAGGCAATTCTCCTGCCTCAGCCTTCTGAGTAGCTGGGAATACAGGCACGCGCCACCATGCCCAGCTAATTTTTTGTATTTTTAGTAGAGACAGGGTTTCACCATGTTGACCAGGATGGTCTCGATCTCTTGACCTCGTAATCCACCCACCTTGGCCTCCCAAAGTGCCGGGATTACAGGTGCGAGCCACCACTCTAGGCCCTATATTTTGTATTTTTAATAGAGATGTTGCCCAGTCTGGTCTCAATTGTGAAGTCAAGTGATCCATTCTCCTCGGCCTCCCAAAGTGCTAGGATTACAGGTGTGAGTCACCAGGTCTGGCCTATCAATCTTCTTGATTAAATGAGAGGAAGGCAGATAACCTGGGGGGTAGGGAGCAGTAATTAGGTCAGCTCTTACTGAGAAGGTCAGGGTGAATTTCTAATTCTGGTTTGAACTTTGACAAAATTCTAGGAGCAAGATTACCAGGAGCAGAAGGCTTGGTAAGCCAGGGCAGGAAATATCCAGCAATTACCGATTGTTACCTTGAGTGAAAAATAAGGAAACTATGTTGAAAAAGCATTCTAATTGATGTCTGCATCTTGGAGCACCGACATTTTCACTTAGGGAACCTAATAACTAATTTGCATCCTGATTTTAACCCTCCCAACCCTTTTTTGTCTTAACACTTGCTGACTTTCTAAGCATTATTGTCCCATGGAGCACACTTTGGAAAGGGCTGCCATAGTTAACCTCTGTTCTTTTGTTGGGAGGGGAGGGAGGAAAGGCGGGGCTGCATCCTGGGAACTGCCCTACCCTATTACTCTCTTCTTCATTCCATGAGCAAATTATTTCTCACTGGATCAAAAGTTAGGATCCTCTCTTAGCAGCAATGATTTAAGACTTCATAAAACATTAAGTACGGAACTAACAACCTGGCCATGGCCCCATATTTAGGTCTTAGGATAATTCAGCTCATTTCCAATGTAGGTCTGGGTCAAAATGATTTATAGTTTTAAAATAAGTAGTCAAACTCGTGAAATTTAAAAACCAGTCTAACTGGCCGGGTGTGGTGGCTCATGCCTGGCGGGGGGTGGGGGGGTGAGGAGGGGGAACCAAAATAAACAAAAAACTCCAGACTGGAGGGTGATCTTGGCTCACTGAAACCTCTGCCCTGCCCCAGGATCAAGAGATTCTTCAGCCTCCTGCTCCTGAGTAGCTGGGACCACAGGCATACCTTGCCACGCCTGGCTAATTTTTGTATTTTTAGTAGAGACAGGATTTTGCCATGTTGCCCAGGCTGGTCTCCTGAGATCAAGCCATCTGGCCACCTTGGCCTCCCAAAGTGCTGGGATTATAGGCGTGAACCACCACACCAAACCAAGAGTGAAGTTAGAAGGGGAATTACTGGCCAGGCACGGTGGTTCACGCCTGTAATCCCAGCACTTTGGGAGGCTGAGGGGTAAAGATCGCCGTTAAAATGCACTCTGAATGGAAAGACCCCCCACCCCCACCCAAAACAGGCTTTGTGTGAGCAACAAGGCTGTTTATTCACCCAGGTGCAGGTGGGCTGAGTCCAAAAAGAGAGTCAGTGGAGGGTCGTGGGATAGGAGTTGGTTTTATAGGTTTGGGGTAAGCACTGGAAAGTTACAGAAATTACAGTTTAGGGCACTTTTTTGCACGCTGGGAAGGGGTCATAGGTTTGCAAGCTGGGAGGGGATCATAGGGTCTGGAGTCACATGGTTGACCAAGGTCGATTACAAAGTCCAGTGGC
This sequence comes from Saimiri boliviensis, assembly GCF_048565385.1. Lineage (NCBI taxonomy): Eukaryota > Metazoa > Chordata > Mammalia > Primates > Cebidae > Saimiri > Saimiri boliviensis. Next base: position 81,777,125 of record NC_133450.1, read on the forward strand.
CTTGTCAATGGAGGCTGGAATAAAAATAGAAAAATGTCTCAAGTTAGGCACCACAGGGGTTGATGGTTCTGCCATTTTTTTTTTTTTTTTTCTGAGATGGAGTCCCACTCTGTCGCCCAGGCTGGAGTGCAATGGTGTTCTCTCAGTTCACCACAACCTCTGCCTCCCGGGTTCAAGTGATTCTCCTGCCTTGGCCTCCCAAGTAACTAGGATTACAGGTGTGCACCACCACACCTGGCTAATTTTGTATTTTTAAGTAGAGAAGGGGTTTCACCATGTTGGTCAGGCTGGTCTCGAAGCCCTGACCTCATAATCCACCAGCCTCAGCCTCCCAAAGTGCTGGGATTACAGGCATGAGCCACTGCACCCCGTAGTTCTTCAATTTTTCATGGTCTTCAGGTTTTCTAATTCTGGAAGGCCTTCCAGAGGTGTACGTACAGGCATGGCACCGTCAGCCAGCCTAAAAGACCTTACATTCCTGTCTTTTTATGTTAGTAATTTAAAGGAAAAAGAAATGAAGAGTGGAGGGCAGTGCAATATTAGAAAGGCTGGCACAGAGGGGTAATGGGGTGATGTTTCTCAGGGCGTCTCCAATCGGTATTGGGGGCGGCACAGAAACCTAAAAATGGGAAAGAATTTAGACTGTTGGGAGATCTCGGGGCAAAGGGTGATATCGTAGGATTGCTGGTTGTTAGAAGGAGGATTTGTCGGCCGGGCGCGGTGGCTCAAGCCTGTAATCCCAGCACTTTGGGAGGCCGAGGCGGGTGGATCACGAGGTCGAGAGATCGAGACCATCCTGGTCAACATGGTGAAACCCCGTCTCTACTAAAAGTGCAAAAAATTAGCTGGGCATGGTGGCACGTGCCTGTAATCCCAGCTACTCAGGAGGCTGAGGCAAGAGAATTGCCTGAGCCCAGGAGGCGGAGGTTGCGGTGAGCCGAGATCGCGCCATTGCACTCCAGCCTGGGTAACAAGGGCGAAACTCTGTCTCAAAAAAAAAAAAAAAAAAAAAAAAAAAAAGAAGGAGGATTTGTCATATTGACTGATTGGTTATCGCTTGCATACGATTTTGTAGGAATTGAGAGATTAGTCAGAAAACACAGAGTCCAAACAAGAGAAAGAGAAAGATAGGTATCAGAGGACTAAGGATTAGGAGAAGCCATGACTCCCAGTTAGAGAGTGTCCAGCCAGTCCAGCCGGGTCCAGAATAACCATTTGCCTGATTAGTCAGCTTTAGGGCTCTGTCTTTTAATTTATCAATGGCATCATATACGAGGCTGGATTGGTTTACACAAAATCAACATTCTTCATTTAGTAATAGCCAAAGACCTCCTTTTTTGGCAGTCAATAAATCAAGACTTCTGAGGTTTTGGAGGACAACACAGCTAGGGAATTTACTTGAGCTTGAAGAAGGGATAGTGATTGAATTAATTCTGTAATGCTAGCAGAGAAATCATTAGAGAGGCTACAGAAGGTGACAATTGAAGTGATAAGGCCTGCTATGCCTGTGAGGAGTGTAGTAGTAATTCCTAATCCTACAAGTAAGGGAATCAATGGAATGACCTGTTTGTGTCATGTCAGGATCTCAAGGGGAATAGGGAGGCTTTGTTTCTGTTTGCAAACTGAATTTTGGAATTAAAGAAAACTAGAGTACAAGTGCCTGTCCAGTTGGTAGGAAGGCAGATGTAAGAAGAACCACAGAGGGAAAAAAGTTCTTGGCTTAGACAGAACTGGAAGAGTAAACTGAAAATATGACAAAGTGTTCTGGTGGGGCTGAGGTGTTGAATACAGTCATGGGGTTCAGGGTTTGTGTTAGGTATTAAGTGAGAGCCTGGGTTGAAGTCATGACCCAGAGCAATGGTTACTGTGGGGATTTCAATGAACAGTGAATAGAGTTGGAGGAGGCGAGGGGTGGAAATTATCTATGTAAGGTGTGAAGAGGAAACAACTTTGGAGGTTGTGAGAGCTATAGAGGGTAAGTGGGGCATAGCCTCTGATTTTGAGGGATTCTAAGAGCATCAGAGCAGCAGCTGCTGCTAGCATAGGCATGAGGACCAGCCCAGGACTGCGAGGTTAAATTGTTTGGATAAAAAGGCTACAGGCTGTGGGCCTGGCTCCTGTGTAAGAATTCTGATGGCACAGCCTTTTATTTCTGCTGTGTAGACAGAAGAGTTGAGAGGAATTGGGGAGCACGAAAGTAGGAACAGTCTCTGAGGCCTTTTTTAGAGAATGGCAGGAAGAATGGGGGAAGGATTTTTGGTCTATGGAGGCAGATAGGTTTCCTTTTGTAGGTCTTGGACTACCCTGTAGGATTTGTCTGGTTTTTGGACAGGTAGCATAGGGGAAGATATTTGGGCTTTGGAAGGAGATATGCAATACCCCTTTGATTATAGATGCTGAAGAAGCAAGAGGGTGAATTAAAACACCGTGTTGTAATAGACAGGTGATAACAGGCTTTAGGCCTTTTAAAGTCTGTTGTGGGATGGGGTACTGGCACTGGGCAGGGTAAGGGTGGTTAGGTTTTAAGGGGATGAAGACTTGTAGAAGGGATGGGGAGGTGGTGTCCAGCACCCTAAGGTTAAGGTAGGGGGACATAAGGGGAGCTATTGAGGGAGGTACGGGTTCGGGGCGGAGGGGAGGGAGGTAATGAGGTGTGGCTATAGCCCAGGAATAGTTAAGGAGGCAGACAATTTTGCTAGGATATCTTGGCCCAACAGGGGAATTGGATAAGTGGGAATGATTAGGAAAGAATGTAGAAAGGAGTGCTGGCCTAAATGACACCAGATTTGGGGAGTTTTGAGAGGCCTGGAGGCCTTGCCATCAATTCCCACAAGAGTTATGAAGTCCAAGGAGACAGGTCCTTGAAAAGAAGGTGGACTGGGGTGAATGGCCCCTGGTTGATTAAGACTTACCCTCCACCTTAAGAGTTACTCCAGCCTCGGTATCCGTGATGGTTCAGGAGGCCTCCGAGATGTTTGGGCAGTGTCAGTCTTCAGCCACGAAGCCAAGGAGCAGTCATGTGAGTCAGACAGTCTAATTTCCAGTGGGGCTAGCACAGACGGGTTAGGGGTTAGGAGGAATCCCAGGCTGTGGGAATTCCTTGGCCCAGTGGCCAGGTTTCTGACACTTGAAGCAAGGTCTAGGAGGGGTGTCTGAACGCTGCAGTCTGAGTGCTTTGAAGGTTTTGTGAGCCAGGGGTGTGGCTGGGGTTTGCCTTACGGCAAAGGCAAGTATTTGTGGTTCTGAGATGTGCTGCAGCTGAGCCGCTTTTTTCCCTATTATTGAATACCTTGAAGGCGAGGTTGATTAATTCCTGTTGTGGGGTTTGAGGGCCAGATTTTAATTTCTGTAGCTTTTTTAATGTCAGGGGCTGATTGGGTGATAAAATGCATATTAAGCATTCTTCGGGGGTGAGAGTAGAAGTAAGGATGACATTTAAGTCCTCACTCCAAGTGAGATTATAGGACTGGGTTAAGTATTGGAGGATCTGATAAAAAAGAAGCCTAACCATTGGCTGATTTAGGAAAGGTCAGATAAAGAGGAACCTCCATCCTAACTATACCTTTGGCTCTAGCTACCTCTTGAAGGGAGAATTTTTGGGAAGGGGCGGAGGAGTTGGCTGCAGGAAACCGGACTGGGTATAAGGTGCGGAGGTAACAGGATGGGTATAAGGAGGTGGGTTGTGGGCAGAGGAAGAGGAGGGAGGTGCTGGGTGGGGGTGGAGGGTTAGGGCCTGATTTGGCAGTGAAAAGTTACAGAAGTTACAGTTTAGGGTGGGGACAGGCAGGGAGGAGAAAGGTCAGAAGGCTTGATGGACAAGTAGGATTCTGGGTTGCCGGCAGAGGCAGGAGGGGCAGACCAAGGGAGAGAAGGAAAATTTGGAACCAGTAACACTGAGAGCAGATATTAGGGAGGGATTGGAGTGTAAAAACAAATGCCTGGTCATAGAGAATTTCAGACCATTTGCCCATTTTACAGGAAAAGTTGTCTAGATCCTCTAGGATAAAAAAAAAAAAATCAAAAGTATCATTTTCTGGCCATTTGGAGCCATTGTCCAATTTATATTGTGGCCAAGTGGTATTGCAAGGAAATAAGACGGTTAGGTTTTAGGTCAGGTGATAGCTGGAGGGGTTTGAGATTTTTCAGAACGCAGGCTAAGGAAGAGGAGGAAGGAATAGAGGGTGAGAGATTGCCCATAGTTTAAGAAGAGCAGTGGAGACCAGGAAAGTGAATGCATGACAAAGCAGCTTAGCAGGCATCCCAGACTAAACCTTGGTCTGAACCTGGGGTGAATAGGTCAAAGAGGGCATCCCCTGCATTGATCCATCACTTATGAGTGTGAGTGAGTGACCAGAGCAGATGTCTCCACAATAATCAGTCATTGAGGGAAGACTGTCTTCCCAGTTTCGTTACCTATGTAGAATTTCTTCCGTTCATGAACCACACAGAAAGTCCTATCTTTCTTGTCTCCCCTGAAAGGGAGAGGAAGACGAAACTGAAAGAAGGAGGTTGACAGGTAGCAAGAAGGGCTGAAGAAGAGAGTTGAGGCAAACTAGTTACCTGATCTGAGGATGGTGAGTGGATGCATGGGCTGGTCTGATAAGCCTAGGTCATAGGTAGGTCTCTTTACAGAGGGAGCCCAAGGAGAACAAGGTCAGGGGTTTGGTCTCCCTTAGGAGTTCCGCCTTTCTGGGTTTCAGCACAAATGTTAAAATGTAAACTCTGAATGAAGAGACCCCCTCAAACAGGCTTTGTGTGAGCAACAAGGCTATTTATTCCCCTGAGTGCGGGCAGGCTGAGTCCAAAAAGAGAGTCAGCAGAGGGCAGTGGGATAGGAGCTGGTTTTAAAGGTTTGGGGTAAGCAGTGAAAAGTTATGGAAGTTACAGTTTAGGGTGGTTTTTTGCAAGCTGGGAGGTGGTCATAGGTTTTCAAGCTGTGAGAAGGTTGTAGGGTCTGGAGTCACAACTTTGACCAAGGTCGGTTACAAAGTCCAATGGCCTGGTCATTTGAGGCTGGAATAAGAAACAATAGAAGAATGTCTCAAGTTAATTAGGTGCTGCAGGGCTTAATCATTCTTCTGCTTTTCATGATCTTCAGGTTTTCTAATTCTGGAAGGCTCTCCAGAGGTTTACCTGCCGGCCATGGCACCATCAGTCAGCCTGAAAGACCTTACAATCACCAGATCAAGAGGTCAAGCCATCCTGACCAACATGGTGAAACCCTGTCTTTACTTTAAAAAAAGAGGAATTACTGCTTATTTTTTCCTGGTAGGGAGTTCCACTGAGACTACTAACCAAACTAATATTCCTCTTGGACAAGTCACAATCAGGACCAGACATATGACTAGCATATTCAGTAAATTGACAGTCAGATGCTGATGATCAAGGTGCAACAGAAGTCAAATTTAAAGAGGAGACTGCTTCTTAGAACTCATCCCGGGCCAGGCTCAGTGACTCATGCCTGTAATCCCAGCACTTTGGGAGGCTGAGGTGGGCAAATCATAAAGTCAAGAGATCGAGACCATCCTGGCCAACATGATGATCCTCATCTCTATTAAAAATACAAAAATTGCCCAGCTTGGTGGCACATGCCTGTAGTCCCAGCTACTTGGGAGGTTGAGGCAGGAGAATTGCATGAACTGGGGAGGCAGGGATTGCAATGAGCTGAGATTGCGCCACTGTACTCTAGCCTGGCAACAGTGCAGGACTCTGTCTCAAAAAAAAAAAAAAAAAAAAAAAAAAAGAACTCATCCGAAAGAGAAAGGTAATTAAACACTGCCTTTCACTGTTTGGGCTTCTTGCATCTTGGTCCTGTCCTTTTACCATTGTAGTTGTGCTATTGATAAATATTGTACTAGGAACAGTTATAAAATGACCACTAACATAGAATTAGAGAGTAACACAATGAGGGGTTCACTAGGAGAAAAGGAGTTAATGTTCACAGTTCATCCTTATTTAGTTTCTTTATCTGCCTAAGTCTTGCTGTATTTCCTTGGGTTTCAGAACTTATCCAGTCTTTCTACTACCATGCCTCTCCATTGCTGAAAGTGAGAGGCATGGAGTCCCAGATTGATTCTGAAAGAGCAAGGATTCAAAAGCAACACTAATAACATTTGGGGCTAGATAATTATTTGTTGGGTGGGGGTGAGGGTAGCTGTGTTGTAACCAAGCGAGCTCAAAATTACCATTGAGACAAAGACTAGACCAAATTTCAGGGTCTTTATTGCCGGCAGCAATGGAGGACTCGCGTCTCTCTAATCTGTGGCCCTGAAAGGAGGGTGTCAAGACCTTTTATGCCCGTAAATCACCTCCTGGGTGAGGACAAGGGGCTTTGGACATTCCAAGGGCCAGTGGACTTTGGACATTCTGTAAACGACCTCTTGGGTAGGGGTGAGGGTGAGGGGCCTTTGACATTCCCATTGTTACTTAAGTGGTTCACGGAAGTCAAGATAAGCCTTAGTTTACACATTGTCTGAGTAGGGAGGAAATTACACACCTTACTACAAGTCTTAGTTTTTCTTTCTTTTTTTTTTTTTTTTTTTGAGACGGAGTTTTGCTCTTGTTACCCAGGCTGGCGTGCAATGGCGCGATCTCGGCTCACCGCAACCTCCGCCTCCTGGGTTCAGGCAATTCTCCTGCCTCAGCCTCCTGAGTAGCTGGGATTACAGGCACACGCCACCATGCTCAGCTGATTTTTTGTATTTTTAGTAGAGACGGGGTTTCACCATGTCGACCAGGATGGTCTCGAACTCTCGACCTCTTGATCCACCCGCCTCGGCCTCCCAAAGTGCTGGGATTACAGGCTTGAGCCACCGCGCCCGGCTTAGTTTTTCTTAAAATGGTGCAGAGGCCAAAATGGTGTTGGTTTGGACTGCTTGCATGTCACATTAGGGTTACAGAGAGCAGTTTCAATGGAAAGCTGAGGTATGGTGGAGGTATACAGTTTATGGGGCAATTACCATATCACAACTGTTTTGTGAATTGTAGGATGTTTAGCAACATTGCTAGCCTATACCCACTAGATGTCAATAGTATCCAGACATTGTCAAATGTCCCCTAAAGGGGAAAAGGATCTCCAAGTTAAGAACCACTGTAGCCCAATGCAGTGGCAAATGCCATAGTCCCAGTTACTCTGGAGGCTGAGGTTGGAGGATTGCTTAAGTCCAGGACTTTGAGTCCGGCATGGGCAACATAGTGAGACCTCTGTCTCTTAAAAAAAGAAAAAGAAGCTGGGCGCGGTGGCCCAAGCCTGTAATCCCAGCACTTTGGGAGGCCGAGGCGGGTGGATCACGAGGTCAAGAGATCGAGACCATCCTGGTCAACATGGTGAAACCCCGTCTCTACTAAAAAAAAAATACAAAAAAATTAGCTGGGCATGGTGGCACGTGCCTGTAATCCCAGCTACTCAGGAGGCTGAGGCAGGAGAATTGCCTGAACCCAGGAGGCAGAGGTTGCGGTGAGCCGAGATCACGCCATTGCACTCCAGCCTGGGTAACAAGAGCGAAACTCCGTCTCAAAAAAAAAAAAAAGAAAAAGAACCACTGTAATGATGATATGAAAAAGTTTCTTTTCATTCAGCTGAGGGAGAAGATTTATTTAAAATAGTATTCTCTAAGGAAACTAAGGGAGGAAAAACAAAACACTAAAGCATAGCACTTACCGTTAGTGATGATGATTACACAATATTGTGAATGTACATAATACAACTGAATTATATACCTAAAATGTTAAAATGATAAACTTCAGCCGGGCGCGGTGGCTCAAGCCTGTAATCCCAGCACTTTGGGAGGCCGAGGCGGGTGGATCACGAGGTCAAGAGATCGAGACCATCCTGGTCAACATGGTGAAACCCCGTCTCTACTAAAGGTGCAAAAAATTAGCTGGGCATGGTGGCGCGTGCCTGTAATCCCAGCTACTCCGGAGGCTGAGGCAGGAGAATTGCCTGAACCCAGGAGGCGGAGGTTGCGGTGAGCCGAGATCGCGCCATTGCACTCCAGCCTGGGTAACAAGAGCGAAACTCCGTCTCAAAAAAAAAAAAAAAAAAAAAAAAATGATAAACTTCATGTTATTTTACTACAATTTTTCAAAAAGCATAGTGGCCAATCATGGTGGCTCACACCTGTAATCCCAACACTTTGGGAGGCCAAAGCAGAAGGATCCCTTGAGGCCAAGAGTTCAAAACTAGCCTGGGCAACATATTCAGACCCTATCTCTAAAAATAAAAAAAATTAAAAAAAAAAAAAACCACACACATTAACTGGGCATGGTGGTGCACACCTATAGTTCTAGATACTTCAGAGGTTGAGATGGGAGGATCGCTTGAGCCCAGAAGGTTGTGGCTGCAGTGAGATGTGATGGCACCCATTGCACTCTAGCCTGGGTGACAGAGCAAGACCTTGCCTCAAAACACACAAGTGAACAACAACAAAAACCATAGCATTGCTCTTGTCCACACATTTTTGATTCTAATTTAACCAAACTTTAATGACAGATTAGCATGGCTAGCAGTTTTTCATGTACTTAAGTGTGAGGTTCTTTGCCTTGCCTCATCATTGTCTAGGGGTCTCTACCTGAGATACCCTTTCTTAAGACATAATTTTTTTTTTTTTTTGAGACAGACTTTCACTCTTATTGCCTAGGTTGGAGTGCAATGGCACGATCTCAGCTCACTGCGTCTTCTGCCTCCTAAGTTCAAGTGATTCTCCTGCCTCAGACTCCTGACTAGTTGGGATTACAGGCATGTGCCACCATGCCCGGCTAATTTTGTATTTTTAGTAGAGACAGGGTTTCACCATGTTGGTCAGGCTGATCTCGAACTCCTAACCTCAGGTGATCTGCCCGCCTCAGCTTCCCAAAGTGCTGGGACTACAGGCATGAGCCACTGCGTCCAACCCAATATTTTAACTTCCATCTTGTTGTAGGCATGTGAGGCAAATCTCCTAGCCAGATAGGACATTAGGCTGCTTAGTTCATAATTCACCATCTGAAAGGACCATTATAGTAGAAGGGGTCTTAGAGATCATCTTGTTTTACACATAAAAAACATTGTGGTCAAAACAAGTTGAGCAACATGCCCAGGTCTATGGAGTTCCTTGAAGGACATGCCAGCACCAACATCTAGATATCCTGCTTAGAGTTCAGTGTTCAGCTCCCAAACCACATGAATAACTGTACACTGATATATATTTTTATCAGAGACTGCCAGTACCTTTTGTAAATTACAGCAATTCTTTTTTTTTTTTTTTTTTTTTTGAGACGGAGTTTCGCCCTTGTTACCCAGGCTGGAGTGCAATGGCGCGATCTCGGCTAACCGCAACCTCCGCCTCCTGGGCTCAGGCAATTCTCCTGTCTCGGCCTCCTGAGTAGCTGGGATTACAGGCACGCGCCACCATGCCCAGCTAATTTTTTGTATTTTTAGTAGAGACGGGGTTTCACTATGTTGACCAGGATGGTCTCGATCTCTTGACCTCGTGATCCACCCGCCTCGGCCTCCCAAAGTGCTGGGATTACAGGCTTGAGCCACCGCGCCCGGCAGCAATTCTTATAAAAGAGAAAAATGGCTAACGGGAAGAAAAGGAATGCAGATTAATGTGAGTAAAATTATCTAAACCAGTAATTGAGAAGTGATTGAGGAACAGCAACACCTGTTCTTAGGGTATAAGATACACTAGTTCTACACAATAGAATAGACATACATTTACATTATTTTAAAACTTATTTGAAAACTGGCTCTCAAATAACTGTTTCAGCCATGGCAATTTAAGTTCTATTCTCCAAACTTCCACAGCAATGTTTTCTGTCTCTTCATAAGGTATTCTCACCTGGATGTGCCTTTTCCTGCTTCTATATCTGCAGACATTCTCTCCTTATTCAAAACTCAGATCGAAAGGGCAACCTTCCCTGAACTTCAATCCCCCTGGTACCTTCAAGAAGGAATTAAGTATTTCTTTTTCTGTGTTTCCATAGCAACTTACACTTATAGACATTTCCTCTACCATGGATTTTCACATTGCAAATTAAAAACAATCAGCTATGTAGGGAACATGAATCACAGGACCTAGACTGGCTACAGGTTCTATAGCATCCACTGTAATAGAAAACTGCTGCTGATTGTTGGAGTAGGAACATAAGGTTCAATGAGAGGCTGGCAGCTCATTTGGCCTCCTGCTCGTGCTTGGTGTTTGCAAACTGAGCTGGGATTTGTTTTGCATTGTATTTCACTTTTGTGTGATCTCTATTATTAATATGGATAATAATAGTGATGATCATGTAAGTGCTGGGTTAACACAGTACTTTGCAGAGCTAGAAAATAAAGGCACAAGTCATGACTTGGGCACAAGTCAAGGGTGATAAATTCTTTGAAAAAGCATGCATTAGCTGGGCGCGGTGGCTCATGTCTCTAATCCCAGCACTTTGGGGGGCCAAGTCAGGCAGATCATGGGGTCAGGAGATTGAGGCCATCCTGGCTAACACGGTGAAACACCATCTCTAGTAAATACACATACACAAAATTAGCTGGACATAGTGGCATGCGCCTGTAGTCCAAGCTACTTGAAAGGCTGAGGCAGAATTGCTTGAACCCGGGAGGCAGAGATTGCAGTGAGCCAAGATGGCACCCTGCACTCCAGCCTGGGTGACAGAGTGAGACTCCGTCTCACAAACAAGCAAAGAAAGACATGCATTATCATTAGAGCTGTTGTGTGTGTGTGTGTGTGTGTGTGTGTGTGTGTGTAACGGAGTCTCACTCTGTCACCCAGGCTAGAGTGCAGTGGCACAATCTCGTCTCACTGCAACATGCAACATCCGCCTCCTGGGTTCAAGTAATTCTCCTGCCTCACCCTCCTGAGTAGCTGGGATTACAGGTGTGTGCCACCACGCCCAACTAATTTTTGTATTTTTAGTAGAGATAGGGTTTTGCCATGTTAGCCAGACTGGTCTTGAACTCCTGGCCTCAAGTGATCCACCACCTCAGCATCCCAAAATACTGGGATTGCAGGCGTGAGCCATCATGCCCGGCCTGGATTTCATATTATTAAAGTCAGTGTTAATAAAGTTTTTAAAATTATCTTTTTGGAATGTAAGCTCTTGGAAAACTTAAAGGCCAGATATGATAACAGTGGTGGAAAAGCTTCAGAGTGTGAAGTTAAAGGGCCATGAGAAGGGTTCAGGCTTGTTTTTGTGCATTTTGATCAACTAATCTGTTATTATTATTATTATTATTATTATTTGAAACAAAGTCTTGCTCTGTTGCCCAGGCTGGAGTGCAATGGCATGATCTCAGCTCACTTCAACCTCCACCTTCTGGTGATTCTCCTGCCTCAGCCTCCTGAGTAGCTGGGTTTACAGGCACACACCACCATGGCTGACTACTTTTTGTATTTTTAGTAGAGATGGGGTTTCACCATGCTGGCCAGGCTGGTCTCAAACTCCTGACCTCAGGTGATTCACCCTCCTCAACCTCACAGAGTGCTGGGATTATAGGCATGAGCCACCGTGCCCGGCTCCAATCTGTTGTTTTTAAGCCACAATAACAAACATCTTTATTGCTCCTGTTACTGAAAAAAAGAACTTTATTATTATTTTTTCTTATATCTCAATTCTTCCCATTGAGGCCATCAACTTTTAAATACAATTTTTAGATTATATATATATATATATATATATATATATATATATATATTTTTTTTTTTTTTTTTGAGACGGAGTTTCGCTCTTATTGCCCAGGCTGGAGTGCAATGGCGCGTTCTCGGCTCACCACAACCTCCGCCTCCTGGGTTCAAGCAATTCTCCCGTCTCAGCCTCCCAAGTAGCCGGTATTACAGGCATGTGCGACCATGTCCTGCTTATTTTTTGCATTTTTAGTAGAGACGGGGTTTCACTATGTTGGTCAAGATGGTCTCGATCTCTTGACCTCGTGATCCACCCTCCTCAGCCTCCCAAAGTGCTGGGATTACAGGCATGAACCACTGCGTCCGGCCATATGTATATATATATATATATATATATATTTTTTTTTTTTTTCCGAGACCAAGTCTCACTCTGTCGCCAAGGCTACAGTGCAGTGGCGCCATCTCGGTTCACTGCAACCTCTGCCACCCAGGTTCAAGCGATTCTTCTGCCTCAGCCTCCCAGATAGCTAGGATTACAGGTGTGTGCCACCGCACCTGGCTAATTTTTGTAGTTTTAGTAGAGGCAGGATTTCACCATCTTGGCCAGCCTGGTGTTGAACTCCTAACCTCGTGATCCACCTGCCTCAGCCTCCCAAAGCGTTGGGATTACAGGAGTGAGCAATCTCACCTGGTCGATAAGGTGATGTTTTAAACCTAAGTAGTGCAAATAACATAACAATGCCATTATTTGCTGCTTATTGAATTCTACCTTGTAATACTTTATTGTAAGCTTATTGGAGACAGGAACCATGCCATTCATCTTTGTATTTCATTTCTCCCTTGGCTTCAGGAAAAGAGTACCACCCCTAACACATAGGCACTGAATACTTTTTTTCCCTCAGTGAAATTGAATGGGAATTTTAAAATTATGATCTTTTAAACCTTTTTTTGTTGTGAAATATAATTCTCAATTAGAAAGGCAGGAAAGAGCACAATACAAAAATGTTTAGCTCAACGAATTATCCACAAACATCCATGTAGCTACTACTCAGCTCAATAAAAAGAACATTACCATCAACCCTCTCTCAATTACTATCCCCTCTGTTCTCCCAAATGTAACTGTTATCTTGACTTTTGTAAACACATACTTTTAAACACTGTAGGTTAGTCTTGCCTGGTTTTTAGAACTTTTTACAAAAGGCGTAACACTGAACAAGAGGAGAAAGCCTTGAAATAGAGCTGAAAATGTCTAAGGTGGATATTTTTTAGATGTCCATCTCCCCATCTTCTCTCCCTCCTGGCCTTTCCCAGAAAAAGGAAACCCTAATCCTTAGTTCTGGAAACCTGCTCATCTCTAAACCTCTAATGAAGCAGTTACCTTAGAGCAGCTGCCTGCTGGAGCATCCTGCCAGCACGCTTTGGTCCTAGGGGCTACCCTGCTGCCACTAACTCCAGATGACAGGGATCCGTCAGGAAACTCTGTCCGAGGACACTAACTGTACATGTATTCTTTTGTATCTAAGATTCAGCCATAATGAATCCATAATGTTGTAAAAAGATTTGTACCTAAAAGTCATCCATAATCATCCATAATGTTGCATATAGATTTAGCCTGCTCATTTCCATTGCTGAATAACATTCCATTGTATGAATAAATCACACTCCATATTTACTCATTCTTCTGTCAATGCCATATTTGGGTTATTTTCAGTTTGGAACTATTACAAATAACACCTCCATGAACATTTGTATATATGTCTCTTGATATATATGTGTACACTTTTGTACTGGGTCCATGAGGGTGGAATTGCTGGATCACTGAGTATGCACCTTCAACCTCAGTAGAGAAAGTCAAACTGTGGTTGCATCACTCCTGCCAGCAGTGTATGAGAGTTCCCAATGCCTCACACCCTTGCCAACAGTTATTATTGTCAGTTTGTTTAATTTTAGCTTTTCTGGGGGATATATGCTATTATCCAGTTGTGTGTTTCGTTTGTGTGTTTTATTTTATTTCATTTTGTTTTTTGGAGACAGAGTCTTGCTCTGTCACCCAGGCTGGTGTGCAGTAGCTCACTTCAGATTCAAACTCCTGAGTACAATTGAGGCTAATTCCCACATTAGCCTCCCAAGTAACTGGCATTACAGGAACATGCCACCATATCTTGATTTTTTTTTTTTTTTTTTTTTTTGTAGAGACAGAGTCTATGTTGCCCAAGCTGGCCTTTTCTTCTTTTAATTTTTATTTATTTATTTATTTATTTTTAGACGTAGGTTTTCGACATGTTGTCCAATTTGGTCTTGCACTCCTGGGCTCAAACGACCCTTCAGCTTCGGACTCCCACGGTGCTGGGATTAAAGGTATGAGCCACCATTCTTAGGCCCAATTGTGGTTTTAATTTTCGATTTCCTGATTACTAATGAGACTAATTTTCATATGTTTATTGGCTATTTGATATTCTCTTTTGTGAAATGCCTGTTCAGGTCTCTGGCCTATTTTCCAACTGAGTTGTTTATCTTTTGTTATTGATTTCCAGTAGTTCTTTATACAGTATACTCTGGATATAAGCCCTTTCTCAGTTGTATATGCTATAAATTTCCTCTCCTTTTTGTTGCTTATCTTTTCATTATATAGTCTTTTGAAGAAGAAAAATTCTTGATTATAACAGAGTCAAATTCATCAACTTTTAAAATATGTTTCCTGTTTTAGAACACTTTCTCTACACCAAGTTTATAAAGGTATTTTGTATTATCCTCTAGAAGGCTCCTAGGAGGAGATTTATTAGTGGAAAGAAATTTGGGGTGCAGTTGAGGATGAATATTTGTTGGAAGTCTCATGAGTTGGAGAATAAAAAGAATCATGCTATTGCTAGGATAAAACCAATTATCACCGATACGGTTATATAAGATTGCTTGGAGGGCCACTGTATTAGCATCTGCTCGGCTGTACCATTAGCTGATTAATAGGAAAGCTATAATGCCTATTCCTTCTCAACCAATAAAAAGTTGAAAGAGGCCGCTGGCGGTGATTAGGATTAATATTGTGATGAGAAAAATGAGTAAACATTTGAGGAATTGATTGATATTAGGATCTAGATTTATATATTGTATTGAGAATTCTATGATAGACCAAGTAACAAATAATGCTATGGGGGTAAATATCGTGGAGAAGAGGTCTAGTTTGAAACTTAATGATAGTTTAAGGGTTTGGATTGTTATTCAATGTCAATTTGAAATAATAGTTTCTTGATTTGTGAGAACAAATACTGTTATAGAGATAAGACTGGTGATGAAGGCATATATAACAGTCATTTTTACATAGTATGGATATAGGATCTTTTTAGGGGGATTAATTAGGGTAATGAAAATAGGTAAGAATAGGGAAATTAGGGTTATTAAAGTGATGGAAGAATGCTTTTTTACTTTTATTTGGAGTTGCACCAATATTTTTGCTTCCTAAGACCAATAGATTACTTGTATCCTTTAAAAGTAAAAAAGCCAGGGCCAGGCGTGGTGGCTCACACCTGTAATTCCAGCACTTTGGGAGACTGAGGTAGGCAGATCACAAAGTCAAGAGATCAAGACCATCCTGGCCAACATAGTGAAACCCCATCTCTACTAAAAAACACAAAAGTTATCTGGATATGGTGGCAGGCACATGTAGTTCTAGCTACTCGGGAGGCTGAGGCAGGAGAATTGCTCGAACCCGGGAGGTGAAGGTTGCAGTGAGCCAAGATTGTGCCATTGCACTCCAGCCTGGTGCCTGGTGACAGAGTGAGACTGTCTCAAAAAAAGAAAGAAAGAAAAAAGAAAGTAAGAAAACCATGTTATTAGACTTGAGGGCATGAGTTAGCAGTTCTTGCATACTTTCTTGGTAGATAAGAAGTTGTAGGCTTCTATTGTTAGATTCACAATCTAATGTTTTAGTTAAACTATAGCTACAGGACGTTAATCTTGTGATTGTTTTGGGGTTTAGAGTAAGGAGTAGGATTGGTGCAAGATGTATAAATACTAAAATATTTTCTCATGTGAAGGAAGGTTTAATACTGCTAATGCTGTACATTAATGCTCTCTGTTGTGTTGCAGTAAATATGTATAGTGAATAAAGGGCTGTAATTAGTCTGTTAAGTACTATAATAGTGAAGTTTGACCTGGAGAAGGAGGGTATGATTGTAAAGAGTTCTCCAATTAAATTAGTGGTTGGGGGTAGGACAAGATTAGTAAGATTTGCTAAAAGTCATCAGAGGGCTATTTTTTTTTTTTTTTGAGACGGAGTCTCGCTCTTGTTACCCAGGCTGGAGTACAATGGCGCAATCTCAGCTCACTGCAACCTCTGCCTCCTGGGTTCAGGCAATTCTCCTGCCTCAGCCTCCTGAGTAGCTGGGATTACAGGCACATGCCACCGCGCCCAGGTAATTTTTTGTATTTTCAGTAGAGGCGGGGTTTCACCATGTTGACCAGGATGGTCTGGATCTCTTGACCTCGTGATCCACCCGCCTCGGCCTCCCAAAGTGCTGGGGTTACAGGCTTGAGCCACTGCATCCAGCCACAGAGGGCTATTAATGGAAATGTTTGGAGGCCTCGGGTCAATAGTATGTTTCAGCTATGGATTTGTTCATTATTTGAGTTTGTTAGGCAGAACATTAAAGATGAGGTGCGTCTGTGGGTGATTATGAGAGTAGTAGTGCCTGTAAAACTTCAAGGGGTTTGAATGAGGATTGCTAGAATAACAAGTGCTATATGGCTTACGGAAGAATAGGCGATGAGTAATTTTAGGTCAGTTTGTCGTAAACAGATAGAGCTTGTCATAATTATACCTCATAAGGATAAGATGAGGAAAGGATAGCTTATGGTTTCTGTTAGGGAGCTAAGGACATAGGTAATTCTTATTATGCCATAGCTGCCTCATTTTAGCAGTACTGCAGCAAGTACTATTGAGCTGGCGATAGGGGCTTATACATGGGCTTTAGGGAGTCATAGGTGGAGTCCTTATAGAGGCATTTTGACTCTAAAGGCCATTATATATGCTAGTCATGTAACATTATTGGTTCAGGAGAATGATATTTCTTGAGCAATAACTGTTGCTGTTACTATATTTAGTGACCATAAGGTGTTTTGGGTGTAAAGAAGTATGACGAGTAGGGGAAGGGATCCTACTAGTGTATAAAATAAGAAATATGAGACTGCATTGAGGCCTTCTGATTGATATCCTCAGCGGGTAATAATAATTAGAGTGAGAATTAATGTGGCTTCGAATAGGATATAAAATATGATTCGCTCTGTGGTCGTGAATGCTGTAATGAAGTTTGTAGGATAATTGGTATGGAAATGTAAAGGTTTTTTTTGTGGGAGAGGAATGTTGAATAGGTAGTGTTGAGTAGTTAAAATTATGGGATGTAGAAGTTAGGCTGTTAAGATTAGAAGCAGAGATGTTAATGGATCTGAAAAGAAAGTGAGAAGGTACATAGGTTGTTGTTGGGGTAGTGAAAGAATAATAGGATAAAGAGACTGATAAATAAGCTATGAGTGACTACGTTAATTCATATTATATAATTTTTTGAAAGTCATTGTTGGAAGCAGTATAATTGTTGGGAAAATAACTTTTAACATTGGGGTAGACTTAAGTTTTTTAAGTAATCTAGGCCGTGTATGTTAGAAGTTGAAATTAGTAGGGCTAGGCCTACTGCAGCTTCACAGGCAGCGAATACTGGAAAGACAAGAGATATTATAGATATTAAGATAAAATGTATATTTAAGGTTATGAGTATAATTATAATGAACAACGATAATATTTTGCCTTCCAAACATAAGTAGAGATTATATTAGGTGGGATCAATAAATTAATGTTCCTGGTAGAGATATAGAATTTGCTAGTATATTATTAATATAAATAAAAGGCGTTTGGTAGATATAATTCATCATAATCTAATGAGTCGACATCATTTGTTTTGATTTAAACTATATACTAATTTGGCCCAGTCTAATCCTTTTTGAGTTCATTCATAAACTAGGCCTAGAATTAAACTAATTACTAGCATAAGAGTTATGCTAATTGTTAACATTAGATTGCTTGTTTGGGTTGTTCATGGTAGGGGTAGTAGTAGGGCAATTTCTAGGTTGAATAGAAGGAATGTAGTAGCAATTAAAAAGAATTTTATAGAGAAAGGTAGGCGAGCAGAGGCTATGGGATCAAACCCACATTCATAGGGGTTATGATTTTCTCTGTAAACGTTTAATTGTGGGAGTCAGAATGTGATCATAATCAGTAATAGGGCTAAGAGAGTGTCAGTTGCTAGTTATTGTTAGGTCAATTACTCTCTTTCGGGTTTGAATCGAAGCTTATTGATTGGAAGTCAATTGTACTTTTTATCTAGGACAGTAGGATCCTCATCAGTAAATGGAAATATACAGGAACAATCACACTATGTCTATGAAGTGTCAGTATCATGAAGTAGCTTCGAAGCCAAAGTGGTGATTGGTTGTAAGGTGAAATATTAGTTTGCGAAGAAGACATGTAGTGAGAAATGTAGATCCAATAATAGCATGGAAGCCGTGAAATCCTGTAGTGACAAAGAATGTGGAGCCATAAATTCCATCAGAAATAGTAAAGGAACTTTCAATATATTCTGAGATTTGTAGGAGAATGAAATAAGCACCTAGAATAATGGTCATAGTTAATGCTTGTATTATTTCTTTTCGGTTAGCTTCCATTAGGCTGTGATGTGCTCAGGTAATTAAGCTCAGGTATTTTTTCCTTTCAAATTTAGATCTACAATCTACATTGGATTGTCCTTTGTGTATGATGTGAGTTAAAGGTTGTTTCTTTTTTTCTTGCCAAGATTCTTTTTCAAATATCCTAGCATCATTTATTGAAAAGACTGTTCTTTCTCTGCTGCTCTGCAGTATCACCTTTGTTAAGAATCAAATGTTAAACAACACATGAGCAATATAAGCAATACTTTCCATTCCATTCTATTTGTCTTTCCTTGTACCAGCATCACACTGTCTTAATAGCTACAGCTTTATGCCATGTCTTTATATCCAAGAGAACAAGCTCTCCTTTCCAGTTCTTCTTCAGTTGGGTCTTGGCTATTTGTTATTTTCCATTTCTGTATAATTTTTAGAATGAACATGTCAAGTGGGATTTTCATTTTTCTCTCCTAGTGCTGACTTTCAACAGCTCAATTTCTATAATTATTTAGAACTTTAATGACAATAGGACTTTGAAAGGACATGATATGGTGGGAAAAAAGTGGGCCATGCTATCAGACTTGAGTTTGAATTTATTCTTACCATTCTCTATTAGTGTAGGACATGAGACTGGTACAGGTTTGTTTTATCTATTTTGATCAACTATTTATAATTATCCACAATAACAGAAACATCTTTATTGCTGAAATTACTGAAGAAAAATAACTTTCTTATTGCAAATATGAGACTATCTTCTTCCCATTGAGACAATCACTTTTATAAGCACAAGTTAATTAGCTTTCCTAAATTCAGGCTTATCACTTGTAAAATGGGGATAAAAATAACTACTTTCTGAGGAATGAACCTTTGTAAATGTGCTTAGCACAAAAAAGGAACTTGATAATGGTGGTCCTTACATCTGTTCTTTCTTGGCTTGTCTAGCATGTTTTCTTACACCCTTCTTGGTTGATTAGGAGCATGGCAGGTCTGAGATGCTAGAAGTTTTTGCGTAATAAAAGCCTAACTTTCAGAAATTCTTTTTTTTTTTTTTTAATTTTTTTTTTTCTTTTTTTTGAGATGGGGTTTCATGATGTTGGTCAGACTGGTCTTGAACTCCTGACCTCAGGTAATCTACCCGCCTCGGCTTCCCAAAGTGCTGGGATTATAGGCGTGAGCCACCTTGCCGAGCCACTTTCAGAAATTCATATTCTCTAAACTGGAAGAGATTAGGGGTACATGTAAAAATTTTATATGTGAATATATTTTTTATAAATGTTTTATAAATTATGATGCATATTTTAAATTTCAACATTATTCTTCTCTTTCTCCTCTAATATTAGTTATAAATCATACAGAGTATAGGTCTTGTTTCCATAATGCTCAATGCAATAAAAAGTCAGGCTTGTGACTGGATTGTTAAAATTCAGCACTGCATGGGTTTGTTAGCATCACAATAAATATTTCTTAGCCCAGTTCAGAAATGTGTCAAAGCTATCAGCAGATAATGCAGCAGACAATGTATTGTCAGCTCTGAGCATCATTGCCCACTTATCATAACTGTAACTTGTGCCTCATCTTTTTTATTTTTTGTTTTTTGTTTTTTTTTGAGACGGAGTTTCGCTCTTGTTACCCAGGCTGGAGTGCAATGGCGCGATCTCGGCTCACCGCAACCTCCGCCTCCTGGGTTCAGGCAATTCTCCTGCCTCAGCCTCCTGAGTAGCTGGGATTACAGGCATGTGCCACCATGCGCAGCTAATTTTTTGTATTTTTAGTAGAGACGGGGTTTCACCATGTTGACCTGGATGGTCTCGATCTCTTGACCTCGTGATCCACCCGCCTCGGCCTCCCAAAGTGCTGGGATTACAGGCTTGAGCCACCGCGCCCGGCATCATCTTTTTTATTTTTTATTTTTTACAAGGCATTCATCCATTGGTACACATTTTTCTTTCTATTTTACAAGGCATTCATCTTTTTAACTTTAAACATTTGTACTCACCTAGAAACCAATTTGAAAAGTTTTTCTTATTATCTTCTTACCATCCCCCCAGTATATATATTTTTTAACTCATAAAATGCATATCATTTAAGGTAAATCATAAAGTTATAATGAATACTTATGAATCTAACATCTGTCATCCAAACCATGTGCTCATTCTATTCATGCTAACTGGCTTCTTATTTAAGCCTCTTTGAGAATTTGGCCTCTTTAATTTATATTATTGGTTTATATTCACTTAAAATATCCTCAAACAGTATAGACAGCTGCATGCAGCTTCAATATGTAATTATTTTGCAGCTCATTAATGCTATGAAATCTGTGAATATGTTTATTTAGTAAAATTGGCAAGCAGGGAGTTTTGTCTCCAATTCTATCTACACCTCTAAGTGTCTGTGTGTAACTATGACTGCATATGGCCTCTTACATTCAGAAATGAATTATTCTCTATCTGTCTCTGTATTTCTTTCTCATTCTGTCTCTCACATACACATACATATTCAAATACACACAAAGAAAAGGATATAGAAAAAGAAAACATGAAAACAGCTCCTAATCTGATCCATCTACCATCTGTACTTTCCTATCCATCACTCTGCAAATTTGGGCAAAATGCTCTCTCTTGTATTCACTTTGCTCCCTATTCCCTTATTCATGCTGGTTTGGAGACAAAGTGGTTGTGCAAAAAGGCAGTCCGCTATTTTCTGCGCCACGATTTCCCTTTTCAGTGACTCCATAGCTGCCGTCAGCTCACAGAAGATGCTCTTTTATGGATATCGGGGGAACTCTGAACACTGGTGGAAGGTGCCCCACAGGGGTAGAGTGAATAGTCTGTCAGCATATTCACTGTTCCTTCAATCCTGTCACCAGGTGGCAAAGGCAAAATGCTGTCAAATGGCTGAAAAGCTTGTCAGGGAGGAAAAGACTCAAGGGTTTATAGCATCTGAGCTTATAGAACATGCTCATTTAATTCATGAGATGTTTCATTTTTGTATTTTGCTGTTCAATTTTAGTAACACGTATGTCTTTATGATTGTAATCTTTTGCTTCCTCCATTCTTTCTGTAGATGCGTATGTATGTATATGTGTGTGAATATGTATATGTATATAATATACATCTACACAGCATAGTTCAATTTCATAGGCATTTATTAAGTAATTATTTGCCATGTATCAAGGACACAGAGATGAGTAAGATATGGATTCTGCTGGGCACAGTGGCTCCCGCCTATAATCCCAGCTACTCGGGAGACAGGTGGGAGAATCACTTGAGGCCAGGAGTTCAAGATCAGCCTGAGCAACAGAGCTTGATCCCATATCTATTTTTTAAAATGTGAATTCTGCTCTCGAACAGCTTGCAGTCTACTGGTATTTATTTTTCCACGGATGATTTTATACATAGGGATCATACTTCAGTTTTACTACCAGTATTAAAAAGTATTAAAACCTAACAGGACTTTCCAGAAGGCATAGGCCAGCCATAGGAAACACAGGAGTGCAGTGGTGTGATCTTGGCTCACTGCAATCTCTGCCTCCCAGGTTCAAGCGATTCTCCTGCCTCAGCCTCCCAAGTAGCTGGGACTACAGGCATGCGCCACCACGCTCAGCTAATTTTTGTATTTTTAGTAGAGACAGGGTTTCACCATGTTGGCCAGGATGGTCTTGATCTCTTGACCTCGTGATCCACCCGCCTCAGCATTCGAAAGTGCTGGAATACAGGTGTGTACCTCCGTGCCCAGCCCCCCAATTTTTTTTTTTTTAATTTGAGACGGGGTTTTCTCTTGTTGCTTAGGCTGGAGTGCAATCGTGCGATAATGGTGCGATCTCGGCTCACTGCAACCTCTGCCTCCCAGGTTCAAGTAATTCTCCTAATTTGTGTATCATTTACATATAATTTAAATTTGTTCTTTTTTTTTTTTTTTTTGACAGAGTCTTGCTCTGTCGCCCAGGCCGGAGTGCAATGGGGCAATCTTGGCACACTGCAACCTCTGCCTCTCGGGTTCAAGCAATTCTCCTGCCTCAGCCTCCAAGTAGTTGGGATTTCAGACGCCCACCACCAGGCCCAACTAATGTTTTGTATTTTTAGTAGAGAAGGGGTTTCATCATGTTGGCCAGGTGATCCACCCGCCTCCGCCTCCCAAAGTGCTGGGATTGCAGGTGTAAGCCACTGCTCCTGGCCTAGTTTTTTATTTTTTTAGATTTCTTTTTCCTTTTATTTTGTAAAGGTCACCTTTACAAAGTAGCATTTAAAAATAAATCCATCTCACAACTCAAAAGAAATTTCTGACAGTACTGCCCTCATGCTGGTCAGCCATTATTCACTGTGTGTCTGCTACCTGTCTGCACACATATACAGCTCTTCCTCTTTCCTGGGAACAAACCCTTAGCGCTTCTTCTAGGTAAACTTTCTGCCGGCTCCCTCTTGGCCTGGCTTCTTCCGTTCTCTCACACGTGGATCAGTAGTAAGCAGTCCAACCTGTCTCATCTACTCGACCTCGTCCTCAGTGAGAAAGCTGCACGAGGCTTTTGCCATTGCCAATCGTACTGCTCCAACCTGTGCCGACCTCCTACCCTGAGACTGTGCAGGTCACATGGTGTTTCCCAAGCCGGTCAACAAAGTGGAAAGGGAACATCAGCTGTTCTCTGTCCTGCATGATTGGGAAGTAATTAAGGTAATCAATTCCATTTACTTTTATTCTTCCACTTCCATGTTCATAAACAATTGCTTCTGCTTTTGCAGTCTTTCTTTTACCTTTGCTTTTGCTAAAGGCCATTCCTTGCTCGTCATACTGCACAGGTTCAATCAGCTGTTTTTTTGATTGAATGATTACACTTCTTTGAAACCTCTGCACAAATTCTTCCTCAGCAGCACCATACTGCAACGTCAATAACTTTTCTAGCAGGTGAATGAACTGCATATAATCTTGATCTGACAGTGTTTCCACTAACATTTCTTCTAGTTCCTCCTTAATCAGCCATCTGCTGCCAATCAGGTCTCTGGTTTTAGTTTCTTCTGGAAGCAGACCTTTGGCTTGCAACTGACTTTGACGTTTTTCTAAATTGAGTAACATTCCATATATATCATGCATTAATGAATAGTATGACTGTTGCCAGTATAGAAGAGATAGGGAGGCTGGGCGCGGTGGCTCAAGACTGTAATCCCAGCACTTTGGGAGGCCAAGGCGGGTGGATCACGAGGTCAAGAGATCGAGACCATCCTGGCCAACATGGTGAAACCCCGTCTCTATTAAAAATACACAAATTAGCTGGGCGTGGTGGCGTGTGCCTGTAGTCCCAGCTACTTGGGAGGCTGAGGTGGAAGAATTGCTTGAACCCGGGACGCAGAGGTTGCAGTGAGCTGAGATTGTGCCACTGCACTCCAGCCTGGCGCCTGGTGACAGAGTGAGACTCTGTCTCAAAAAAAAAAAAAAAAAAAGATAGTGAAATGGACAGCCATCTTCTTCCCACTGGATTGCTCTTTGTTTTGGATGTTCATTATTGGCCTGGCTTTTTGTTGTTGTTATTCAGGATGCTTCATTATTGGCCTGGCTTCTGTCTCAAACAAACCACTTGGGAAAAGGTAAGCAATAGCTTTATCAATATCCTCTTGAGTGAAAGTTTCTGGATCTTCTCCCATCATGTTGGCTAAATGTCTCTTTCCTATGTTGAACTCTTCAGTCTGCTTTTTAGTAAAATCCACTGTGTACGTTTCACGTTTTAAGGCGGGAACGTTTTTCTTTCTTGTTACAACTGCAGTATGACTTAGCCCTAATATCTGGGATCTGACATTTGTTTGCAACTCACCTGCTGCGGTTTTCCAGAGGATTTGCTTCCGAAGGAGGCTACCCCTCCCCCAGAGAAGCAGCCTGTAGGAAACTGCTCCATGGTAGGACATACAGGCCGCCATGTTTGCTGTGGGAGGTCCAGTTTTTTATTTATTTTTTATTTTTATTTTATTTTATTTTTTTTGAGACAGAGTTTCGCTCTTGTTACCCAGGCTGGAGTGCAATGGCGCGATCTCGGCTCACCGCAACCTCCGCCTCCTGGGTTCAGGCAATTCTCCTGCCTCAGCCTCCTGAGTAGCTGGGATTACAGGCACACGACACCATGCCCAGCTAATTTTTTGTATTTTTAGTAGAGACGGGGTTTCACCATGTTGACCAGGGTGGTCTCGATCTCTTGACCTCGTGATCCAGCCGCCTCGGCCTCCCAAAGTGCTGGGATTACAGGCGTGAGCCACCGCGCCCGGCCAGCAGTTTTTTATTTTTTAAATGAACTTTTCTCTTAGGGACAGGCTCTTGCTATGCTACCCAATCTAGTCTTGAACTCCTGGGCTCAAGTGATCCTCCTGCCTCCATCTCCCACAGTGCTCACATTACAGGTATGAGCCACCATGCCCACCCTAATTAAACTTTCTGTTTTAGAATAGTTTTAGATTTATAGAAAAGTTGGCATGGCCTAAATAAACTTTTTATTTTAGAATAGTTTTGGATGGGCCTGGTGCAGTGGCTCACGCCTGTAATCCCAGCACTTTGGGAGGCCGAGGCGGGCAGATAACTTGAGGTCAAGACATAGAGACCATCCTGGCCAACATGGTGAAACCCCATCTCTACTAAAAATACACGAAGTAGCTGGGTGTGGTCACGTGTGCCTATAGCCCCAGCTACTCAGGAGACTGAGGCAGGAGAATCGCTTGAACACTGGAGGTGGAGATTGCAGTGAGCCGAGATCACACCACTGCACTCCAGCCTGGCCTTCTTGTCTAAAAAAAAATAGTTTTAGATTTACAGAAAGGTTGCAAAAATAGTACATAGTAGCCATTTTCCCCTATTGTTAATATCTTTCGTGTACATTTGTCACAACTATTAAATTTCTTTTCTTTTTCTTTTTTTTTTTTTTTGAGACAAGTTTCGCTCTTGTTACCCAGGCTGGAGTGCAATGGCACGATCTCGGCTCACCGCAACCTCCGCCTCCTGGGTTCAAGCAATTCTCCTGCCTCAGCCTCCTGAGTAGCCGGGATTACAGGCACGTGCCACCACGCCCAGCTAATTTTTGTATTTTTAGTAGAGATGGGGTTTCACTATGTTGACGAGGATGGTCTCGATCTCTCGACCTCGTGATCCACCTGCCTCAGCCTCCCAAAGTGCTGGGATTACAGGCTTGAGCCACCACACCCGGCCTTCTTTTCTTTCTTTCTTTTTTTTTTTTTTTAAAAGACGGAGGTCGCTCTGCCACCAGGCTGGGAGTGCAGTGGCGAGATCTTGGCTCACTGCAACCTACGCCTCCCAGGTTCTTTTCTTTCTTTCTTTCTTTTTTTTTTCTTTTACTTTTTTTTTTTTCCTCCTTCTTTAGAGGAGAAAGACTGACATGGAACAAAGGAAGGAAGAGAGAGAGAATGAGAGAGAGAGAGAGTCAGAGAGAGAGAGAGAGAGAGAGACTGAGTGAGAGAGAGAGTCAAAGAGACAGAGTCAGAGAGAGTCAGAGAGAGAGTCAGAGAGAGAGAGTCAGAGAGAGTGAGAGAGTGAGAAAGAGTCAGAGAGTGAGAAAGAGAAAGAGTCAGAGAGACAGAAAGAGTCACAGAGAGAGAGAGAGAGAGTCAGAGACAGAGAGAGAGAGAAAGAGAGACAGAAGTAGTCACCTCCCAGGTTCAAGTCCCAGGTTGTAGCTGGGACTACAGGGTGCACCGGCGCGCCCAGCTAATTTTTTTTTTTTTTTTGAGACGGAATTTCACTCTTGTTATGCAGGCTGGAGTGCAATGGCGGGATCTTGGCTCACCGCAACCTCCGCCTCCTGGGTTCAGGCAATTCTCCTGCCTCAGCCTCCTGAGTAGCTGGGATTACAGGCACGCGCCACCATGCCCAGCTAATTTTTTTTATTTTTAGTAGAGATGGGGTTTCACCATGTTGGCCAGGCTGGTCTCTGACTCCTGACCTGGGGTGATCCGCCCGCCTTAGCCTCCCAAAGTGCTGGGATTTCAGGCAGGTGCCACTGCTCCCACTCCACGCCCCCTTTCCCTGCACCAGCCCCCACCCCACCCCGAGATGGAGTTTTGCTCTTGTTGCTCAGGTTGGAGTGCAATGGTGTGACAATCATGCGATTTTGGCTCACTGCAACCTCTGCCTCCCGGGTTAATGCAATTCTGCCTCAGCCTCCCAAGTAGCTGGGATTACAGGCGCCCACCATCATGCCTGGCTAATTTTTTGTAAATTTAGTAGAGATGGGGTTTCACCATATTGGCCAGGCTGGTCTCTAACTCCTGACCTCAGGTGATCCACCTGCCTTGGCCTCACAAAGTGCTGGGATTACAGGCGTGAGCCACTGCACCTGGCCACTATTGTGGTTTTCTAACTGTAATTTTCTGTTTCCCTTATTTTTTCTGCACTGTTAATTGGAATTCTTCTACAAGGAACAATTGTTCTTTTTCTCCTGTTTACTTATTTATTTATTTAGTCCTTTATTTATATCTGTGTGGACTCATGGATATTTATTATATTCTTTGGGTTATAAATATAATACTGTTATTAATACATATTGTTATGTGTATATATATATTTATTTTATTTTATTTTATTTTATTTATTTGTTTCAGACGGAGTTTCACTCTTGTTACCCAGGCTGGAGTGCAATGGTGCGATCTCGGCTCACCACAACCTCCACTTCCTGGGTTCAGGCAATTCTCCTGCCTCAACCTCCTGAGTAGCTGGGATTACAGGCACGTGCCACCATGCCCAGCTAATGTTTTTGTATTTTTAGTAGAGACGGGGTTTCACCATGTTGACCAGGATGGTCTGGATCTCTTGACCTCGTGATCCACCTGCCTCGGCCTCCCAAAGTGCTGGGATTACAGGCTTGAGCCACCACACCCAGCCCTGTTGTATATATATTTTTAAAGAAGAATCTAGCTGTGTTGCCCAGGCTGGAGTACAGTGGTGCAATCTTGGCTTACCACAACCTCTGCTTCCTGGGTTCAAGTGATTCTCATGCCTCGGCCTTCCAAGTAGCTGGAATTACAGGTGTGTGCCACCATGCCTGGCTAATTTTTTTTTTTTTTTTCCTAGTAGAGATGGGGTTTCTCCATGTTGGCCAGGCTGGTCTCAAACTCCTGGCCTCAAGTGATTTGCCCACCTTGTCTTTCCACCGTGCTGGGATTATAGGCATGAGTCGCCACAATGCCCAGTCCATTATATGGCTTTGTTAATTATATGGCTTTTGCTATTAGGAGCTAATTCAGGTTAGCTTCTATGTCATTTAGACACACTTACATCTCTTTTCCTTTCATATCATTTTTATAAGTCTATATAGACACTGTCATCTAGGAAGCTTTTCATTAATTAAATTCTTATTTTCTTCCTCAGTTGACATTTTAACTTTTTTTTTTCTTATTCTTATCATCCAAGCATAATTTCCCAAATTACACTGAAAGATCAAGGCATGACAAATATACCAACCAGGGGGAAAGGATAAGACTTAGGTGGACAGGGATTATTATTATTTTTTTTTTAGCAAGTTACCTAATCTAAGTCTCAGTTTACTCATCGGTAAAATGATGATAATAGTAATAATATTTATATCGTAGAGTCACAAGGATTAGATGATTAAAGTGTCATAAGATGGAAAAGTACCTTGTTAACTATAAAGTTTTATATAAATGTAATAGTGTTATCTTTGTGTCATAGCACAAGGGCACTGTATTCCATCCCTTCAATTATTTGGTAATCGTTAAGAAAATGTTTTTGTTCTGAACATGGTATAACTAAAAAAAAAAAAAAAGAAAGGAAGAAAATGTTTTTGTTATTGCACAGAGAGGCCTATTTAGGGAACAATGAACAATTGAAAACGTACTAGCCAAAACACTAAACCTGGAACTGGATTAATGTATTTACTCAGATGCAGTCTCATTTCTATAACTCCATCCATTCAGAAAACCCAAAGATTATACTGGTAATAAGCATGCCCCTTCTGTCTTTCAGACATAGAATGAAAGTTTTGTCTCTATTAAAAATGTTTCATGATCAATTTTTTTCCTCCAAAGCCGTAATATGTTTCCTAAATCAACGTAAACTATTAAGTAGAAGCAATTCAAGTTAAAGAGTCTGCTCAGCCGGGCACGGTGGCTCAAGCCTGTAATCCCAGCACTTTGGGAGGCCGAGGCGGGTGGATCACAAGGTCAAGAGATCGAGACCATCCTGGTCAACATGGTGAAACCCCGTCTCTACTAAAAATACAAAAAAGTAGCTGGGCATGGTGGCATATGCCTGTAATCCAAGCTACTCAGGAGGCTGAGGCAGGAGGATTGCCTGAACCAAGGAGGCGGAGGTTGCGGTGAGCCGAGATCGTGCCATTGCACTCCAGCCTGGGTAACAAGAGCGAAACTCCGTCTCAAAAAAAAAAAAAAAAAAAAGAGTCTGCTCATTTGCTCAGTGTCATCCTCCTGTTCATCAGTCAGGAGGTTAATGGAGTACCCATTACATACCAAGAATACAGCTGGGGACAGTGGCTTATGCCTGTAATCCCAACACTTTAGGAGGCAGAAGCTAGCAGATCACTTGAGTCCGAGGAGTTTGAGACCAGTCTGGGCAATATGGCAAACGCTGTGTCTACAAAAAATACAAAAATTAGCTGGGCATGGTGCCATGAGCCTGTAGTCCCAATTACTTGGGAGGCTGAGGTGAGAGTTCGCTTTAGGCTAGGAGGTGGAGATTACAGTGAGCTGAGACCACACTTTTTTTTTTTTTTTTTTTTGAGACGGAGTTTCGCTCTTGTTACCCAGGCTGGAGTGCAATGGCGCGATCTCGGCTCACCGCAACCTCCGCCTCCTGGGTTCAGGCAATTCTCCTGCCTCAGCCTCCTGAGTAGCTGGGATTACAGGCACGCACCACCATGCCCAGCTAATTTTTTTGGTATTTTTAGTAGAGACGGGGTTTCACCATGTTGACCAGGATGGTCTCGATCTCTTGACCTCGTGATCCACCTCTAAGACAGATGTGTTGCAATTATAGAAGATCTTCAACTTCTATAATTGCAACACATCTGTCTTAGAAAAGTGACCTGTAGCCTGGGTGCCATGGCTCATGCCTATAATCCCAGCACTTTGGGAGGCTGAGGTGAGAGGATCTTTTGAGGCAGGAAGATTGCTCAAGGCCAAAAGTTCAAGACCAGGCTGGACAACACAGTGAGAGCCCATTTCTACAAAAACAAAAACAAAAACAAAAACAAACTTATTTGGGTGTGGTGCCACATGTATAGTCCTAGCTACTCAGAAGGCTGAGAAAGGAGGATCAGGATCAGTTGAGCCCAGAAGTTCAAAGCTGCAGTGAGCTGCAATTACAACACTGCACCACTCCAGCTTCTGTTCATCCACTTAAAAGGACAGACTTCTCTTGGACCCTGGGGTTCAAATTATGGAGGGAAGATGTGGAATATCTTTCTATGTCCAAGTCCCTGAGAGCAAAAAGGAGAACTGAGAGACTGGCCTTATTGGAACTTGCTGATACTGTTAGTTAGCTCATGTCCTTTTTCTCTCTCCTTTCACTGTCAATCTCCTAAAATGTGTGGTCCACACTCACTGTACCCACTTTCTCTTCTTCCATTCTCTTCTTAACATCTTGAGCTTTGACTTCCATCCCTAAGACTGCTGTCTCCAAGGTAACCAATATTCTTTCAGTTTTATTGAATTCAATTTTCTTCTCAGCAATATTTTTCTGCTGATGGAAGAATCTCTCTGTAGTGCCTTTTAGTGGCCCACAATTACATTTCCTTTGCCAATATTTCTCCTCTTTTTTGGGGATACATGTTATGATTTGTGATACAAGTAGGGAGATACAGGTGACGGGGGGATGGAGGCAGCAAACCACTTTGCCATATAAGTACCTATGCAATAACCCTGCATGATCTGCACATGTACCCCAGAACCTAAAGTACAATTAAAAAAAAAAAAAAAAAAAAAGGAAACAAGCTGAGTCCATAGGAGAAGCTCGGAAATGATTGATTGATACAGTAGAAATTAATATGATGAAGGTAAGGTTTTGGAAAACAGAGTTTCTCAAATTTCAAATCCAAGATAAGATCTATCATGTTTCCAGAAGATTTGATTGAATATCCTATTATGCTGTCTGGTCTTACAGTGAATAGAAGGTAAATGTTACTGTACCATTTATTTTAATAAAAACAAAATGTTTGCTATTGATGAGAGCTAACTCCAAGATTTATTTTTTACTGAATTTGATCCATAAAAACCATTTCATAAAAAGGAGTCGAAATTATGAAAACCAAGCCCCATCTAAAGTTTCTGTTTGGGCCAGGGCACAGTGGCTTACACCTATAATCCCAGTGCTTTGGGAGGCCAAGGCAGGTGGATTACCTGAGGTCAGGAGTTCAAGACCTGCCTGAGCAACATAGTGAAACTCCATCTCTACTAAAAATTAAAAAAAAAAAATTAGCTGGGTGTGGTGGCAGGCGCCTGTAATCCCAGCTACTTGGGAGGCTAAGACAGGAGAATTGCTTGAACTCAGGAGGCAGAGATTTCAGTAAGCCAAGATCATGCCATTGCACTTCAGCCTAGGCAACAAGAACCACACTCCATCTCAAAAAAAAAAAAAAAAAATTAGCTAGCCAAGCAGATCTTATCTATCTTTAGTTTTCAGACTCTGGGGATCAAATAAAAGGAAAGCAGAATAGTTTAGAACAAGAAATGATTCATATTGGAATACAACCAGAATAAGAAAAAAACAAAAAGCTATAATCTCTGTTTGTCTTCCATGGAGCAGAGTTCCGCAAAAGAAATCTTTTTATATAGATGTGGGCTTACTTCCTCCTTTCCCTGAATCCTTGTTAAAGCTTTTGGTAAACAGCTTTGGTTAATATAATCCTGTTTCTTTTCTTTTCTTTTTTTTTTCAAACAGAGTCTTTATCACCAGCCTGGAGTGCAATGGCATGATCTCCACTCACTGAAACCTCTGCCCCTGGGTTCAAGTGATCCTTCTGTCTCAGCCTTCCGAATAGCTGGGACTACAGGTGCATGTCAGCATGCCCAGCTAATTTTTGTAATTTTAGGGGAGACAGGGTTTCACCATTTTGGCCAAAATGGTCTCAATCTCTTGACCTCATGATCCACCCACCTCAGCCTCCCAAAGTGCTAGGATTACAGATGTGAGCCACTGCGCCTGGCCAATCCTGTTTCTTTTAATGACATTGTTTCACCATTTAGCTATTACACACTTTGTGACTTTACCCTCATGGATAAGTTGCCATGGTCATTAAATTCTTGGGGATATAAAAAATTTAGCCCAAGAATCTAACTGGACCAGATTTTTCCAGCAAAATCTTTGTTTTCTTTCTATCGGTTCAGGGTCCTCTGAATAAAAAAGAACAGGAAACTATAGGTAATTTTAAAATTCTTTTGGAAAGAAAGACAACCAATGTTGGAACCAATACTGTCAGGCTGGGCATGGTGGCTCCACACCTGTAATCTCAGCACTTGGAAAGGCCAAGGCAGGTGGATCTCCTGAGCCCAGGAGTTTGAGACCACCGTGGGTAACATGGTGAAACCCTGTCTCTACTAAAACACAAAAATTTAGTTGGACATGGCATTGTGCACCTGTAGTCCCAGGTACTAGGGAGGCCGAGGCATGAGAATTGTTTGAGCCCCAGAGGCAGAGGTTGCAGTGAGCCGAGATCATGCCACTGCACTCTAACTTGGGCTACAGAGTGAGACTCTGTCTCAAAACAAAAACAATACTGCCTACTATTAAAATAATAGGCCAGATACAGTGGTTCATGCCTGTAATCCAAATACTTTGGAAGGCTGAGGCAGGTGCATTGCTTGAGCCCAGGAGTTCAAGACAAGCCTGGACAATGATGAAACCCTGTTTCTTTTATTTATTTATTTATTTTTGAGACGGAGTTTCGCTCTTGTTACTCAGGCTGGAGTGCAATGGCGCGATCTCGGCTCACCACAACCTCCACCTCCTGGGTTCAGGCAATTCTCCTGCCTCAGCCTCCTGAGTAGCTGAGATTACAGGCACGCACCACCATGCCCAGCTAATTTTTTGTATTTTTAGTAGAGACGGGGTTTCACCATGTTGACCAGGACGGTCTCGATCTCTTGACCTCATGATCCACCCGCCTCGGCCTCCCAAAGTGCTGGGATTACAGGCTTGAGCCACCGCGCCTGGCCTGAAACCCTGTTTCTACAAAATAGAAAAATAAAAAAATTATCTGGACATGGTGGCATTCACCTTTAGTCCCAGTTACTTAGGAGGCTGAGGCAGGAGGATCCCCTGAGCTCATGAGGTCAAGGCAGCAGTGAGCTATGATTGGGCCACTGCACTCTAGCCTGGATGACAGAGTAAGACTCTGTCTCAAAAAAAAAAAAAAAAAAAAAAAAAGCAGACATTTATTGAGCATCGGTTAAGTGTAGGAAATTAGAGAATAGATAAGGCCATAGCCGTTGGCCTTAAAAAAAAGACCATTTAGTATGTCAAGTCCTAGGTATTAGCAGGAATGCAAAAGAAGTATTCAAGAGGGTTAATGGTGACTCACACCTGTAATCCCAGCACCTTGGGAGTCCAAGGTGGGCAGATCACTTGAAGTCGGGAGTTCAAGACCAGCCTGGCCAACATGGTGAAACATGGTCTCTACTAAAACTACAAAAATTAGCCAGGCATTGTGGCAGGTGCCTGTAGTCTCAGCTACTCAGGAGGCTGAGGCAGGAGAATTGCTTAAACCCGGAGGTGGAGGTTGCAGTGAGCCAAGACAGAGCCATTACACTCCAGCCTGGGCAACAGAGTGGGACTCCATCTAAAAAAAAAAAAGAGAGAGAGAAAAAAAAGAGAGTTCTGGAGTATTGCCCTACTATCTCTTACTTACAGAACTCTAATTTTGACCAGGAGTTTACCCTTCTATTGAATAGACCATATATGCCTCAGGAGAAACGAATTCAATTTTATAGTTTTGGAGACTTGGTTAATCTAAACAAATCACAAAAACTCCTTTCCAGGCTGGGCGCAGTGACTCAGGCCTGTAATCCTAGTACTTTGGAAGGCCAAGGTGGGTGGATCACCTGAGATCAGGAGTTCAAAATCAGCCTGGCCAACGTAGTAAAACCCTGTCACTACTAAAACATACAAAAATTAGCCAGGCACGGTGGCGGGCACCTGTAATCCCAGCTACTCAGGAGGCTGAGGCATAAGAATTGCTTGAACCCAGGAGGCAGAGGTTACAGTGAACTGAGATTGTGCCACTGCACTGCAGCCTGGGCAACAGAGCAAGACTCAGTCTCAAAGCGGCAACAACAACAACAACAAACAAACAAACCTCCTTTCCATTGTCATGTAATTGGCTTAAGATATGTGAACCAGTTCTGACCAACAAGTCGTAGGAGGTTTGTTGGAAGGCTCTAGGAAAGGAACTTCACTGATCTTGCTGAGTGTTAAGGGGTAGAATGTAGCCTATATAGCATGATAGTTACTGACAGTCATCTTGAGATTATGGCAGAGGAGGCTTAAAATTAAGCCTATATTACAGAAGGCAGAGCAGGGAGATGGAAAAAACTGAGGTGTTTTTTTTTCTTTTTTTCTTTTTTTTTTTGAGAAAAGGAGTCTCATTCTGTCACCAGGCCAGAGTGCAAGTGGTACAGTCATGGCTCAATGCAGCCTTGACTTCTCAGGCTCAAGCAATCCTCCTGTTTCAGCCTCCCGAGTAGCTGGGGCTACAGGTGTGTATCACCACACTGGGCTCTGAGTTCTTGATAATGTAATTTTTCCTCTGAGTTAACCAACCCTGAACTTTTGTGAGCCAATATACTGTTTATTTAGGACAGTTTGAATCATCTCTCTCTTTCTCTCTCTCCTTCCTCCCTTTCCCTTCCTCCCTCCTTCCCTCCGTCTCTCCCCCAACTTCTCTTACCCTCTTTCTCTCTTTCTCTCTTGCTCTCTTTCTTTCTTTCCTTCTTTCTTTCTTCTTTCTCTTCACTCTGTTACCCAGGCCAGTGTGCAATGGCACAATCTCAGTTCATTGCAACCTCTACCTCCCGGGTTCAAGTGATTCTCCTGCCTCAGCCTCCCAAATAGCTATGATTACAGGTACCCGCCACCGTGCTCGGTTAATTTTTGTATTTTTAGTAGAGATAAGGTTTCACCATGTTGGCCAGGCTGGTCTAGAACTCCTGACCTCAGGTGATCTGCCCTCCTTGGCCTCTCAAAGTGCTGGGATTACAAGCGTGATCCACGACACCCCAAGCAGCAGATTTTTCAGTTGTCAATGCCTATGCATGTGTTCATGACCTTGGTCATACTGTTCATGTTGATATTGCTTTGTTTAAGTTATAGGCACTGAATTACAGGTATTAAGGTGAATTTCTTTTTTTTTTTTTGAGACGGAGTATCGCTCTTGTTACCCAGGCTGGAGTGCAATGGCGCGATCTCGGCTCACCGCAACCTCCGCCTCCTGGGCTCAGGCAATTCTCCTGCCTCCGCCTCCTAAGTAGCTGGGATTACAGGCAGGCGCCACCATGCCCAGCTAGTTTTTTGTATTTTTAGTAGAGATGGGGTTTCACCATGTTGACCAGGATGGTCTCGATCTCTCGACCTCGTGATCCACCCACCTCGGCCTCCTAAAGTGCTGGGATTACAGGCTTGAACCACTGCGCCCGGCCTAAGGTAAATTTCTATTTAAAATTAATCATGATTGCATTATGATTCAGAATGGAAAGTTTATTCTCGCCAGGCATGGTGGCTCAAGCCTGTAATCCCAGCACTTTGGGAGGCCGAGGCAGGTGGATCACGAGGTCAAGAGATCGAGACCATCCTGGTCAACATGGTGAAACCCCATCTCTACTAAAAATACAAAAAACTAGCTGGGCATGGTAGTGCGTGCCTATAATCCCAGCTACTCAGGAGGCTGAGGCAGGAGAATTGCCTGAACCCAGGAGGCGGAGGTTGCGGTGAGCCGAGATCGTGCCATTGCACTCCAGCCTGGGTAACAAGAGCGAAACTCCGTCTCAAAAAATTTTTTTCAAAAAGAAAGTTTATGTAAGCCGGGCGCGGTGGCTCAAGCCTGTAATCCCAGCACTTTGGGAGGCCGAGGCGGGTGGATCAGGAGGTCAACAGATCGAGACCATCCTGGTCAACATGGTGAAACCCCGTCTCTACTAAAAATACAAAAAACTAGCTGGGCGTGGTGGCGCGTGCCTGTAATCCCAGCTACGTAGGAGGCTGAGGCAGGAGAATTGCCTGAGCCCAGGAGGCGGAGGTTGCAGTGAGCCGAGATCGCGCCATTGTACTCCAGCCTGGGTAACAAGAGCGAAACTCCATCTCAAAAAAAAAAAAAAAAAAAAAAAAAAGAAAGTTTATTCTGTCTTTCGAAAAGCACAGAAACAACAGTGAAACATAACATTGATATAAGTGTAGCAAATATTTGTCCTTGGAGTATTTACCACAATTTTATAGTTCCTTGCAAATACTTTATGCAGGAAGTAGGAAAAGAAGACACCCATAAGTATATGAGACTGTGTTACATTCTGTACTGAGATACATGCATAAGGAATGCCTATCACACATCAAACACTGCACCTGAAAGCAAGAAAAAAAAAAGCCAAATACCCCAGAATATATATAAGAAATGTCAAGTTCATGATAGGTTTGTGTTATTGCATCACACAGGACTGTCATTAAAGCATTGTGCCATAGAAAATGGAAACATTATCAGCTGCCTTATGCTTATAGGAAACTAATTGCCAAATTGGTCTTTTAGGTAGACGTGGTCACACCAGTTGTGTATGAGAATTTATTTTCCTGAACTAGGAGCAGAGTTCTAAATAATTTGATCTTACTATTTTTATTTTTGAAGGCCAGATCAGCTTATTTTCCTTAAATAACTGAGGCACTTTACTATTTAAGTGAAACTACCACACTGTTATTGGAGGCACTATTTAGCCCTGGTAAAATCCTATTTAAAAAGATAACCACCCTAGCCAGATGTAATCTTGCATACTGTAATCCCAGCTACTTGGGAGGATGACACAGGAGGGGTGCTTGAGCCCAGAAGTTTGAGGCTATAGTACACAATAACAGTGCTTGTGAATAGTCACTGCACTCCAGCTTGGGCAACATAGTGAGATCTCATCTCTCAGAGGAAGAAAAAAGAAAGAAGAAAACGACTCTAACTTTGGAACTTGCACGTTTTGGAATAAACTTAGTTGAATGGATATATTCCTCTGCGGTTAGCATCTATAATATCCATAGCATGATCCACATTTTTCTGGAAATGCTCGTGTGCAGCAGCATAGAAATTTCTTAGTCTCTTGTGTGTTTTAAATGTTTATAGACATATTTAGAGTGTAGAGAGACTGCTGTCTGTAAATAGAACTGCTTCTCTGAACAGTCCCTAAATGATCTCTCTGCCTCTTTCCTTGTCTTTCACTTAATTCTATATGATGCAAAATGTTCTGATTTGGTTCTGCTGCCTGGAGAATAGCATACAGACTCCTTAGTATGATCTTCAGTTTGATAATATCAGCCTACGTTTCCAATTCTATTTTGTACCCCACTGTTTTACATATTCTATACCTCAATCACTTGGCGGGCTTGCCTTTGCCCAAACCTACTTATAGTCTCTTATCTCCATGTCTTTCCTTATGCTAGTTTCTCCTTGTTAAATCCTTCCCCATCATCTCTTCCTTTTGGAATCCTTCCCATCCTTCTTGGCCCAGCTTAAGTAGTGCTATTTTACATCTCCTTATGGAGGGTTAATGCCTCTCTCTTATTTTCCTTGCATGTTGTGTCACTACTACACTTGGTTTATCCTGTATTCAAATTAAGAGTGATCTGTAAATATGTTTGCTCTACTGGACTTGAGATCCTAAGAACAAAGACCAAATTTTTCACTAATTTTAGTTATTCAATAATGAATGGGGTTAGTTGCTGTGTTAAATACTCTCCTGAAGCTTCTAGTCAATAAGGAAAGCCAGACGTTAGCAAAGAATTGCAAGTGTATTGAATATGATGAGAGGTAAGTTTTAATAGACATATATTAGAAGAGAACATAATTTAGTCTGAGTAATTGGGGAAGGCTTCCTGGAAGAAGTAACATTTAAACTGAGTTTTAAAGGATAGTACCGGCCTGGTGCTCTGGCTCATGTCTATAATTGCAGCATTTCGGGAAGCTAGGGTAGGAGAACTCCTTGAGCTCAGGAGTTCAAGAAGAGCCTGAACAACATAGCAAAACCTTGTTTGTACTAAAAAAAAAAATTTTTTTTTTTGAGACGGAGTTTCGCTCTTGTTACCCAGGCTGCAGTGCAATGGCGTGATCTCGGCTCACCGCAACCTCTGCCTCCTGGGTTCAGGCAATTCTCCTGCCTCAGCCTCCTCAGTAGCTCGGATTACAGGCACGCACCACCATGCCCAACTAATTTTCTGTATTTTTAGTAGAGACGGGGTTTCACCAAGTTGACCAGAATGGTCTCGATCTCTTGACCTCGTGATCCACCCGCCTCGGCCTCCCAAAGTGCTGGGATTACAGGCTTGAGCCACCGTGCCCGGCTAAAAAAATTTTTTAAAATCAGTTGAGCATGGTGGTGTGTGCCTATAGTCCCAGGTACTAGGAAGGCTGAGGTGGAAGGATTGCTTGCGCCCTGGTGATGGAGGCTGTAGCAAGCCGTCGTTGCACCGTAAAAATCACTTGGGCATGGTGGTGTGTGCCTATAGTCCCAGGTACTAGGAAGGCTGAGGTGGAAGGATTGCTTGCGCCCTGGTGATGGAGGCTATAGCAAGCCGTCGTTGCACCGCTGCACTCCCATCTGGACTGCAGAGCAAAACCCTGTTTCAAAAAAAAAAAAAAAGAGAGAAAAAAAAAGTAAGAACTAGCAAGATGAAAATGAGAAGGGAATTTAAAGAGGACAGGAACAGTATCTAAGAAACTAAGACTTTAGAAATAATGACATGCTCTGGCTGGGCGTGGTGACTCACACCTCTAATCCCAGCACTTTGGGAGGCCAAGGCGGGCGGCTCATGAGGTCAGAAGTTCAAGACCAGCCTGACCAACGTGGTGAAACCCCATCTCTACTGAAACCCCGTCTCTACAGGCACCATGTCAGCCTGTAGAAGCAGACAGGTGCTCAATCATGCAGTCATAAGAATTTATGATTTTATCTCATGGGCAGTAGGAAGTAATTGGAGGTTTTAATAAGAGAAATGAAGAGATCAGAATTGTTTTTAAAAGCACATTGACTGCAATATGAATAGATCAGAGACACAAGAGTTTGTTATTTGTTTTGGTGGGAGGTGGTTTTATTTGTCATTTGAAATCATTCAGGCAAGAGACAGTGGTAACTTTCTTTTTTTAAATTTAATTTTATTTGTTTTATTTTATTTTATTTTATTTTTTTGACAGTGGTAACTTTGACCCTTAGATCTTTGCATCCCCTGCAAGGTTGAGTACAAGTGTTTGTTTCCAGTGTCATTAATAAATGTTTTTTGACCTGAAGTAAATTAGTTGGCGCATTATGTGTAAACTCCAAGACATTACAGTCATCAGGAACACTTTTTTTTTTTTTTTTTTTTGAGATGGAGTCTCGCTCTGTTGCCCAGGCTGGAGTGCAATGGTACAATCTCAGCTCACTGTAACCTCCACCTCCCGGATCCAAGCAATTCTCCTTCCTCAGCCTCCCAAGTAGCTGGGATTATGGGCACACAGCACTACACCCCGCTATTTTTTGTATTTTTAGTAGAGACGGGGTTTCGCCATCTTGGTCAGGCTTGTCTCAAACTCCTGACCACAGGTGATCCACCCACCTCAGCCTCCCAAAGTGCTGAGATTACAGGCATGAGTCACCGTGCTCGGCCATGAAATAAACACTTTTAAACACGGGGGCATTCTTTTCCAGGTGTCCTCAGGTCTGTGAGTCCAGGTTTCACTAAGTCTAGAGGAAATAATTTCTTCTCTGGTGGTCCCTGAAGATCTTGCATCAGGAAGAAAACACTGTAACTAAAGCTACTGGCAGCCTCATTTTATAGGAAACTTCTCTATAAAGGTCACTTGTTAAGTATTGGTGAAAATGACATTTCTTTCAGTTCAAGAAAGGAAGCTCATTCTTTCTCATTAGTTGCCTCCTGCTTTGGTTGCTAATGTTTCAAAGTATGCAAATAAAATCTCTTCCTTAGCTTACTTCATAAAAACAACAGGTTATGCGTTTAATTTTTTGTGAAGTTAGAAAATCAGTCTAGGTGTAATATTTGGTAATCTTGTGTCAGATTATTTTTTATGCTTAGTAATTAAAAAAAAATCTCAAGATAGCCATTTATAATCAAAATGGGAAGTGTGTGTGGTTATGAAAAAGCATGATTAAAGAAAACAGGCCACAGCCAGGTGAGGTGGCTCAAGCCTATAATCCTAGCACTTTGGAGGCCAAGTCTGGTAGATCACTTAAGACCAAGAGTTTGAGATCAGCCTGGCCAACATAGTGAAACCCCATCTCTACTAAAAAAAAATAAAAATTGGCCGGGCGCGGTGGCTCAAGCCTTTAATCCCAGCACTTTGGGAGGCCGAGGCGGGTGGATCACAAGGTCGAGAGATCGAGACCATCCTGGTCAACATGGTGAAACCCCGTCTCTACTAAAAATACAAAAATTAGCTGGGCATGGTGGTGCGTGCCTGTAATCCCAGCTACTCAGGAGGCTGAGGCAGGAGAATTGCCTGAGCCCAGGAGGTGGAGGTTGCGGTGAGCCGAGATCGCGCCATTGCACTCCAGCCTGGGTAACAAGAGCGAAACTCCGTCTCAAAAAAAATAAAAATAAAAATAAAAATAAAAAAATAAAAACTTAGCTGGGTGTGGTGGCATGTGCCTGTAGTCCCAGCTACTCAGGAGGCTAAGGCAGAGAATCACTCGAACCCAGGAGACAGAGATTGCAGTGAGCCAGGATCGCACCATTGCACTCCAGCCTGGGCAACAAGAGTGAAACTCTATCTTAAAAAAAAAAAGGAAAGAAGAAATAACAGATGAGCAGATATTATTTAGGGACAATAGCTAGTTATTTGAGGCATAATTATTCAGGACAGCTCTGAGATACACACACGCACACACATACACCTCTTCTGAAGAGAGGTGTGTATGTGTGCGTGTGTGTATCTCACAGCAAACCCTGTCTCTATACATGAACAGAAAAGGGCATGTGTGTATCTCAAGCAAACCCTGTCTCTACTAAAAATACAAAAATTAGCTGGGTGTAGTGGTGTGTGCCAAATAGAGACATGATTAAGTTTCTTTTCATTGTGACAAAGCAAAGTTAATCCCATTTCCTTCAAACCTACTCAGTTTTCTTATCTATAAAATGGAGATAATAATGCTTACTTCATGAAGTTGTAAGGATTAAATATGTTATATAAAAAATAAGTACAGTAACTGTTTAATCAATGAAATAATACATAGAAAAAAATACTAAGATACTCTACATATCTAAATGCCTTCTCTACACAGCCTTAAAGTCTTGATATTATTAGGAATGGTTACATTATGAATTGGATTAATGGACATTTTTAAACAAACTTGAAGTAGCTGTAATTAGTCTTTGGTTCACCTTCCTGCCCTTTTCTGTTCAGGTTCATCCTCTTCTGTATTCACATTCCTGGTGGCCACATGATGGTTTCTTTTTCTTTCTTTCTTTCTTTCTTTTTTTTTTTTTTTTTTTAAGAGTCTTGTTCCATCGCCAGGCGGCAGGCTGGAGTGTAGTGGCACAATCTCAGCTCACTGCAACCTCCACTTCCTGGGTTCAAGCAATTCTCCTGCCTCAGCCTCCCAAGTAGCTGGGACTACAGGTGAGCGCCACCATGCCCAGCTAATTTCTGTATTTTTAGTAGAGACGGGGTTTTAACATGTTGGCCAGGATGGTCTCGATTGCTTTACCTCATGATCCACCCGCCTTTGCCTCCCAAAGTGCTGGGATTACAGACATGAGCCACCGCGCCTGGCCCACATGATGATTTCTAATTGCTTGCTGCTTTCCTTTTTGCATTATCTTCAGACCTTATTTCTCTGAAAGTATTTCATAATATAGTGTATTTCAAAATGAGGTATCTTTTTTTCTAACTCTGTTCTTTTTCTTTTCTTTTCTTTTTTTGGAGGCAGAGCTTTGCTCTTCTTGCCCAGGCTGGAGTGCAATGGCATGACCTCGGCTCACTGCAACCTCCACCTCCCAGGTTCAAGCGATTATCCTTCCTCAGTCTCCTGAGTAGCTTGGACTACAGGTGCATCCCACCACGTCCAACTAACTTTGTATTTTTGGTAGAGACAGGGTTTCACCATGTTGGCCAGGCTGTTCTTGAACTCCTGACCTCAAGTGATTTGCCCACGTTGTCCTCCCAAAGTGCTGGAATTACAGGCGTGAACCAGCGCGCCTGGTCCTTTCTAACTCTGTTTAGACTTTTAATCTCTTCAAGAGGCTCACCTTAGCTAGGCGTTAGGAAGAAAGTGCTCTTACTAAGCTAATTTGAATCAAAGCATTTGGTTAATTTAATCTTTTTTTTTTTTTTTTTTTTTTTTTTGAGACGGAGTTTCGCTCTTGTTACCCAGGCTGGAGTGCAATGGCGCGATCTCGGCTCACTGCAACCTCCGCCTCCTAGGTTCAGGCAATTCTCCTGCCTCAGCCTCCTGAGTAGCTGGGATTACAGGCACGTGCCACTGTGCCCAGCTAATTTTTTGTATTTTTAGTAGAGACGGGGTTTCACCATGTTGACCAGGATGGTCTCGATCTCTCGACCTCGTGATCCACCCGCCTCGGCCTCCCAAAGTGCTGGGATTACAGGCTTGAGCCACCGCGCCCGGCCGGTTAATTTAATCTTTA
The DNA here is from genome assembly GCF_048565385.1 of Saimiri boliviensis. NCBI lineage: Eukaryota > Metazoa > Chordata > Mammalia > Primates > Cebidae > Saimiri > Saimiri boliviensis. The sequence continues at coordinate 81,819,250 of NC_133450.1, forward strand.
TGCATATTTACAGTTGAGAAAAGGACAGTCATTAACCCAAGGGACAATGATTTTGTAGTGGAATTTTAATCTCTTCAAAGGAGATATTTTTAGGTCAGGCAACAATTTAACTGGCAGTAATTCTCAATCTTAGTTGCACTTTGGAATCATTTGAGAAGCTTTTAAAAGATGCCTAATGCTGAGACCTACCACCCAGAGAGTCTAATAAATTGGTCTGGGGTGAGAATCATAAAATGGAATTTTTAAAGCTCCCCAGATGGATTCTAATGTGCAGCTATGTTTAAGAACCATCAGGTTACAATGACCCTGTTTTGATTTAATCTAATCGCTAAAAGGTTTTCACTTTTTTGTTAAGTGAGTTACAAACACATTGATTACTATATCTGATAAAAGAAAGCTGGGAAAAGTTTAGTGGACAATATAGAACAATAATTGTAATTTAGGCCGGGCGCGGTGGCTCAAGCCTGTAATCCCAGCACTTTGGGAGGCCGAGGCGGGTGGATCACAAGGTCAAGAGATCGAGACCATCTTGGTCAACATGGTGAAACCCCGTCTCTACTAAAAAATACAAAAAAAACTAGCTGGGCATGGTGGTACGTGCCTGTAATCCCAGCTACTCAGGAGGCTGAGGCAGGAGAATTGCCTGAACCCAGGAGGCGGAGGTTGCAGTGAGCCGAGATCGCGCCATTGCACTCCAGCCTGGGTAACAAGAGCGAAACTCCGTCAAAAAAAAAAAAAAAAAAGAAAAAAAAGAAAAAAATAATTGTAATTTAAATGTCATCAAATTCACCTCCCACATTTTACTAATGAAGAAAAAATTCAAATGATTAAACTGACAGAGCTAATTAGAGGTGGAGCCAGGTCAAACTTTAAATGACTTAAACAATAAATTTTTTTTTTTTTTTTTGAGACGGAGTTTCGATCTTGTTACCCAGACTGGAGTGCAATGGCGCGATCTCGGCTCACCGCAACCTCCGCCTCCTGGGTTCAAGCAATTCTCCTGCCTCAGCCTCCTCAGTAGCTGGGATTACAGGCACGCACCACCATGCCCAGCTAATTTTTTTGTATTTTTAGTAGAGACGGGGTTTCACCATGTTGACCAGGATGGTCTCGATCTCTCGACCTCGTGGTCCACCCGCCTCAGCCTCCCAAAGTGCTGGGATTACAGGCTTGAGCCACCGCGCCCGGCCAATAAAATATTTTTTAAGATATGTTAAAATATCTTAATTTTTTTTCACTGTTTGAAATTTAATTAAATTAATTTATTAGTGGGCAAAATTTATTTTAAAATAAGATTCATTCATGCAGATGGCAAAATTCAAACAATTCAAAAAAGTACAAAAAGAAAAGCAGAGGTTACTTTTGTTGCCATTTCTGCCAAAAAGAATGTAACTATTGTCTTCCACAAGGCGGCAGTATTGCTTACTTTTCAACAATCTCCCCATGGCTAGACAGTGATTGCCCAGTCGACTATGAATATTCAAGTCATCCTCCCAGTTACTTAATCGGTCCTTGGTACTGAAATGCCGGGTCAAAGCCAGATTCCCGATTCATGAGAAAAACCAAAAGTGAACAAAGAATTGCACCAGATAGAGCTATAACTGTGTAGATAAACAGTAGGAAATAGGGAAGGAGAGAACCAAACGAAGCACAGGGGAGTGGGTTGCCCCGAAACATTCTATCAGTTTCCTCCATGGAGGAAATGGAGGAGCTAGGGTCCAGTTATGAGAAAGCGTGCATCCAATTGTGTCATGCACAAAATCTTCTCTTCACAATAAACCGGACCCGGCAAAGTCAAGTTTCCACAGTGTCCCTCATGGTTCCAGAAGTCTCGAGGCTACTAGAAAAGACCTGGATCTTTCAAAAGTGCCCTTCCCCAAAAAGAGCTGGGGAGATCATGTTTCAGTTTCCCAGCCTTGTAGATTTCCAGCAGGAACAGGTGATAAAAAGCACAGATGCTCCTGTTTTGGTCATTAAATTCTAGCAACATATGGTGTGAGGAGAATGCTTTTTAGACTTTCTGTGTAAGATCACATATCTACTAGAATAAAAAGGTTGTTACTGGTGACATCTTTAGGATCCTGAGAGAATGACCCTTCTCTGTGACATTCAGGAATATGCTTTTCCGTGACTTAGGAGAAGACAAAACTCAAGAAAGTAGTAAATGATGGAATTGCACTCAGTCTCCTCAAATCCTTGAGATCATTGCAGCAGGAATAGGGGCGGGGGCAGAGGCAAGGCATGGACTATGACAGAAAGGGCTGTGCAAGGGACAGTTATTAAGAGTGAAGCTTCGTTCCCAAGGTAAACCCAGACAAATCACAGAAAAAGAAGTATGTGGGAGACATATTATGGAATTTGCGAGATACATCTCTAGTTGTTATGGATCTATTGTAATGTGATCTACTATTTGGGGTCCTTCAAATTAATGGGTATAGAGTCTAGAACACAGGACCAAAAACACAGCTTTTTTTTTTTTTTTTTTTTTTTTTTTTTTCCTAATCAAAATCTTTTTAAAAGCTGCCAAACCCTTAGACCAACTTTGTAGTTCAGTCTTTTGGTAACTGATGGGAATTGCTGTGCCTAATTGCAACAACAATTTAGAGAAATATCATATTAAATACTTTGAGTTATAATGTCAGTCAGTTTACGTTAAATCTTTACTTTCCACAAGTATTATTTCTTTTAGTGACCCCTGGCCCCTTCTAAATGATGTGCCTGATTTCAGCTATGAAGTTCTACTTTTTTTTTTTTTTTTCCATGCTGCAGCCAAACTTTATTCCAGATTACAGAACTTGGCAATATGTCCAATCATCGTGGTTTGTAATGGGAAAAATCCTGACTGTTTCCTTCCTAAGGCTTAGACGTCTTATATAGTCCTGGCAGAACTTTTATTGATAAACAAAAACAACAATAAAAACCCAGGATGTTGACCTGCATTTTCTTTTCTTTTCTTTTTTTTTTTTTTTTTTGAGGCGGAGTTTCACTCTTGTTACCCAGGCTGGAGTGCAATGGCGCGATCTCGGCTCACCGCAACCTCCGCGTCCTGGGTTCAGGCAATTCTCCTGCCTCAGCCTCTTGAGTAGCTGGGATTACAGGCACACACCACCAGCTAATTTTTTTTTTTTTTTTTTGTATTTTTAGTAGAGACGGGGTTTCACCATGTTGACCAGGATGGTCTCGATCTCTCGACCTCGTGATCCACCCGCCTTGGCCTCCCAAAGTGCTGGGATTACAGGCTTGAGCCACCGCGCCCGGCCTGGCCTGCATTTTCTAGGTTTGAAGCTAAAACAAATTTTGTACAGGCTATATAATGTAGTCAATGGGCACTCCCAAACCTCAGACTGGAAATATGAAACTCAGTCAAAAGCCAATATAGAAAACCTGATGTGATCCCAGAGATTATCAGGAGAGTCTACTAAAAGGAGTCTTGTTTATAATGCAAGTGCTGGGCTCGTTGCCACAGTGTTAGAAGAACCATAACAAAGAAATGCCCACTGTTCTCTTAATTCCACCTCAATTTCAAGTAAAAGATAGGCATAAAAATCAGACAGAAATAGCATTGCCAGTGCCATGTTATGCCCTACGTTAGGTCTGGAGCCAGGTGCCCAATAACCAGAAGATTAGATCTTACTGGCCAATAGTAGTGTGTAGGTCTCTTAATCACAGTGGATATGTCTGAAACATTGTCTGCTCTAGTAGTCTGCTCACTGATACCTGGTTCGTCTCTATGTGGGAAGATCACAATTACTTGTCATGTGGAGCTCAGGTTTCACCATGTGAGTTTCTTTGGCCACCGAAAGTTGAGTGGAAGCTCTGGGGGTTCCTCTAGCAGAAATTTTAAGGGCAGAACATGCTTTTTCATGACTCGCTTTTCTTCTGCCGTGTTACCAATAATATTCCAGATAGAAGTTGCCCTGGCAGTCTGGGTGCCAAAGTGAAGATAATGATGGAGGTGAGCAGAGTAAGTTTGCTGACCTCCAATGCACACATGTTGTGCTAGTGAGATGTAAACTTCTGTTGTTTTAAGTCACCAAGATTTTGGGTTGTCACTGCAGCACAGCCCTACATCATACGTTCTTAGTGGGAGAAGTATCACCCCATGGAGAGCAAACATTTTTTTTGAGGTGGAGTTTCATTCTTGTTGCCCAGGCTGGTACAATGGCACTGTCTTGGCTCACTGCAACCTCCACCTCCTGCGTTCAAGCAATTCTCCTGCCTCAACCTCCCAAGTACCTGGGATTACAGGTGCTTGCCACCACACCGGCTAATTTTTTTTTTTTTTTTTTTGGTATTTTTAGTACAGGTGGGGGTTTCATCATGTTGGCCAGGCTGGGCTTGAACTCCTGACTTCAGGTAATCTGCCTGCCTCGGCCTCCCAAAGTGCCGGGATTACAGGGATGAGCCACCATGCCCAGCCAAAAATTGGTTCTTGAAGGGCAACAAAGTGATGCTCTTTTTTTGAGACAGAGCTTGCTCTGTCACCCAGTCTGGAGTGCAGTGGCATGAACACTGTTCACTGCAGCCTTGACCTCTTAGGCTCAAGCAATCCTCCTGTCTCAGCCTCCCTTATAGCTGGGACTGCAGGTGTGTACCACCATGCCTAGCTTTTTTTTTTTTTTTTTTAACTTTTTGCAGAGATGGGGGGTCTCATTTTGTTGCCCAGGCTTCATACTTTTTTTTAATAAATTAATTTTTTTTTTCAGAGGCAGGGTTTTACTGTGTTAGCCAGGATGGTTTCAATCTCCTGACCTCGTCATCCGTCCGCCTTGGCCTCCCAAAGTGCTGGGATTACAGGCATGAACCACCGAGCCCAGCCCATACTCTTTTTTTTTTTTTTTTTAATGTTGTAGAACTCAGATGTGATGTGTGTGGTGGCTCACGCCTGTAATCTCAGCTTCTTAGGAGTCTGAGGCGAGAGACCTGCTGTAGGCCAGGAGTTGGAGACCAGCCTGGGCAACATAGTGAGCCCTTATCTCTTAACAAAAAAAATAAGACAATTAGATAGGTGTGGCCTGCACCAGTGATCCCAGCTACTTGAGAGACTGAGACAGGAGGATTTTTCAGCCCCCAGAATGAAACATACACACACACACATATGTTATTGCATATACAGTACACAAATAGATATATTATAATATGTGATATTAACTATTTATGGGGGGATGATTAGAAAAAAAGTCTAAAGAGGTTCCTTGAGAGGTGATAATGAAATAAAGGTTGAGAAACATTGGTCTGTAATAGTCAGGTTATCTTCATCAAATCTAATTTAGGGATTCTCAACTCCAGTGGCACATTTAAATCTCTTGGAGAGCTTTTTAAAAACAGTGATATCCAAGTTTAGTTTCCAGAAATTCTAATTTAACTGGTGAAATCAACACATTATTTTGTTTTGTTTTTTGTGTGTGTGTGTGTTTTTTTAACTGTCCTCAGGTAATTCTAATTTGCAGAGTTAAGAACCACTGGACCAGACATTCTCAAAGACATTTCTTCCCCCAGGGAGAAGTCACACAAATAGCAGAGAAATAGCACAGAGCACAGGAAGTGGCTGGCATGGAGTACAACTCACTCCTGTTTTAGATAAGCTATTCTGGCCTCATACCAGGTAACAAAAGCTGCATTCATCAAGAAGAGACAGCAATGTCCACTTTCTGTATTTTATCATTCCCATTTCATGAAACACTGTTTGAATGCAAAAGGTCTTTTATGAGTCATTTGGAAAACACAAGAAAGCAAAAATATGACTGTGGTTATTCCTGGACTAGTACCCATAATCAGCATTTTCTGCATAGATGCATTAGGAAGTCATCTCTAGCTCAGCTCCTAAAATTCTAAGTTCTTACCCAGTGAGTTTAAAAAGTCATTCAGCATGAGATCTTTATCTCCTATATCTAGGAAACTCTAGATACCAGAAGGGAACTTTCATATAGCTTGTAAAATTTAAAAATTAAAGCAAATTAAAAACAAGAAAGCACTTTCTCCTTCTTCACATGGAAAGAGGCTTGGGCTAAATTACAGTGACATGGAATTATTATCATGGCTGAACTCAGTCATTAGATGGATCACCATTTATTTTTCCCTGAAATGTCACTTGGAATTGACAATGGTATGGAGATGTGTGTGTGTGTGTGTGTGTGTATGTGTATGTATGTATATATATATTTGTGATGGAGTTTCCCTCTTGTTGCCCAGGCTGGAGTGCAATGGCGCAATCTTGGCTTACTGCAACCTCTGGTTAAGGCTATATTTTAATAAAGTGGCTTATTTACAGCTTGGAAGTCAAAATTAAAATGTGTAAATTAATAAGGATATCACTCTGATTTTTCCTTTTACACATCTTCACACTCAGATGTATTTACATTGGTCTCATTTATTTGGAGGTTAAAACTAAAAGATGTGGATTGCCTTTCCTGATGTTATTTTTGGTCACTGAGCACCTAGCATAAGGGCAAGGTGGAGGTATTTGCAGGCATTACTTGTGAAATTTCTTGAAGCATAAACATAAAATTTCCAGGAAATTCTCCACGAGGAGAGTCACCATCAGTTGTACAAGTTGACAAATGCTCACAGCTATCTTGTCAACACTTGGCTGATGCTTTTGGCAGATGCAGAAATGAAAAAAATCAAGTGTTGCAGGTTATTAGTAGGGATCAGAATGGATTTGAGATGTGAAGATGGACAAAACGTGTATCCTAGAGGGCTTATCTGCAATTCATTATCTCTAATTTAAAAAAAATTTCTTTTTAATTTTTTAAACTGACAAAAATGTTATGTGTCAGCCAGATGTAGAGATGCATGCCTGTAGTCCCAGCTACTTGGGAGACTGAGATGGGAGAATCCTTTGAGCCTAGTTCAAGGCCAGCCTGGGCAACAGAGAGACCCCCATCTCAAAAACAAAACAAAATTTTATTTATCATATACAACACGGTGTTTTGAAATATTATGGAATGGCCCAATTGAGCAAATTAACATATGCATTACCTCCTTATCTCTCATTTCAAAGAATGGCAACAATGTGCTGTGAAATCCTTTCCAAAAAGCCGGCTAACCCCAGTTCCTAATGTGCAGAAAGCAACCCAGTGACTGTATGACGTTGCTCATACAGTCTACCCACAGCTGACTGAATAAGAGGTAGACACCTGACTTAAGTTAATTACATTCTCTCTCCTGGGAATTTGGAATTGGGATGCAGAGTTTTTGGTTTGTTTATATTGGGCACTAGAAATGTTAGATAATGAAGAAAGGCCAGGCACAATGGCTCACGCCTGTAATCCCAGCATTTTGGGAGGCCAAGGCAGGTGGATATCACCTGAGGTTGGGAGTTTGAGACCAGTCTGACCAACATGGAGAAACCCTGTCTCTACTAAAAATGCAAAATTAGCCTTGCGTGGTGGCTTATGCCTGTAATCCCAGCTACTCAGGAGGCTGAGGCAGGAGAATTGCTTGAACCTGGGAGGCAGAGGTTGTGGTGAGCCGTGATCGCACCATTGCACCGCTCCAGCCTGAGCACTGAGTGAAACTCCATCTCAAAAAAAATAAATAAATAATAAATAATGAAGAGCTGGGTCTGGACTGCCATTTTCTACCAAGGGGATACTGAAAGCCAATCTTCAAAGAAAGGAGAATGGAGCACAGAGGAGATGAAAATAATATCTTCAGTTTGTGACTTTCGGGTTTCATGTCAAATCCCTTGTGAAACCTGGCTGTCCTAACAGTTTTGGTTTTATAAGTTACTTGTCGATCTTTTCAATAAACATGATCCCCTTGTACTTGAACTAATTTGAGTGGGATTTAGTGCCCTACAATTATGGCTAAGAAAAATGTCTATGTCTCTATACATAGAATGGCTAAAATCTATCAAGAACATATGCTATATTTACTGCAGGTGTTTGGCTTCTTAAAATTTTGCTTAAATTATTAAGATTAGCTTTCGAAGCCGGGCACAGTGGCTCACGCCTGTAATCCCAACACTTTGGGAGGCGGAGGCGGATGGATCACGAGGTCAAAAGCTCGAGACCATCCTGGTCAACGTGGTGAAACCTCGTGTCTACTAAAAATACAAAACATTAGCTGGGTGTGGTGGCGCGTGCCTGTAATCCTAGCTACTCAGGAGGTTGAAGCAGGAGAATTGCCTGAACCCAGGAGGCGGAGGTTGCGGTGAGCCGAGATCACGCCATTGCACTCCAGCCTGGGTAACAAGATCGAAACTCCGTCTCGAAAAAAAAAACAAAAACAAAAACAAAAAAAACATTAGCTTTCCAAGTAGATGTACTGGCTGTTCAGTATGACAGATGTGGCAGGCTCTGTGAGCAAATGGGTCACAAAAAAGTGCTGACTGGCATGAAATCTTTGCAGAAATGGTCACATGCTTTATCATACATGTTCTAAACCAAAAAGCATAGATCTAAACATACAAAACCTATGGTTAAATTAGCTTTCTTTAACTTAAACCCCATTAATTTAGAGAGACAAAAGACATATGCACAGCAATTTAATGTCTCCATTATAAAAGATTTGAAAAGATGCTAAGATGGATGGAATAATCAGCTCTATCAACTCCATCAATTTCTAGCCCCCTTTTGCTTCTGCTTTAGACCCCTGACACCAATTATGTAAATTTGCTCACACAGCGCCTGGTTGCTTTTGCATTGTTATTTAAATGTAGGTGTCTTATGAAGACAAAAGGAAATGCATTCTTTTCAGAATTAAGGATTTGAACTGATTCACTGATTTTGTTCCTGTTGAATTACCAGGCAGCTGGAAGAAACAGCTGGGTCAGTTTCTGAAGATCAAAAAAAGAAACCTCAAGTCTGAATTACAATAGGGATTTCATCAGAATTTTATAGTATTGTTTAATAAATACAAAACAGCTGGGTGTGGTATCTCATGCCTGTAATCCCAGCACTTTGGGAGGCCAAGGAAGGTGGATCACTTGGGACCAGGAGTTCGAGACCAGCCTGGCCAACATGGTGAAACCCTGTCTCTACTAAAAATAAAAAAATTAGCTGGGTGTGGTGGTGGGCACCTGTAATTCCAGCTACTAGGGAGGCTGAGGCAGAAGAATAACTTGATTCCAGGAAGTGGAGATTGCAGTGAGCTGAGGTCGTGCCATTGTACTCCAGCCTGGGCAACAAGAGCAAAACTCCATCTCAAATAATAATAATATAATATAATATAATAAAAACATAAAACACACTTTACTGGTAATTGACTGCTTTCCTGTTTACATTAGCAAATGTATTATGAAGACAGTGCCAAACGCACTAAAATTTCCTTGATTTACTGAAACTTATGAACTTTATTTTACTGATTTATTATTTTTTAAATTGTACTTTAGGTTCTGGGGTACATGTGCAGATCATGCAGGATTGTTGCATAGGTACATACATGGCGAGGTGGTTTGCTGCCCCCATCCTCCCGTCACCTATATCTGGCATTTGTCCCCATGCTATCCCTCCCCAACCTCCCCACCCCCAGTGTCCCTCTTCTAGCCCCTCCCGACAGACCCCAATGTGTGATGCTTCCCTCCCTGTGTCCATGTGTTCTCATTGTTTGACACCCGCCGAAGAGTGAGAACATGCGGTGTTTGGTTTTCTGTTCTTGTGTCAGTTTGTTGAGAATGATGGTTTCCAGACTGGCATAAGATGGTATCTCAATGTGGTTTTGATTTGTATTTCTCTAATGACCAGTGATAATGAGCATTTTTTAATATGTTTGTTGGCCTCATATGTGTCTTCTTTTGAAAGGTGTTTGTTCATATCCTTTGCACCCTTTTGAATGGGTTTGTTTGTTTTTTTCTTATAAATTTGTTTTAGTTCTTTGTAGATTCTGGATATTAGCCCTTTGTCAGACGGGTAGATTGCAAAAAAAAATTTCCCATTTTGCTGGTTGCCAGTTCACTCTAATGATTGTTTCTTTTGCTTTACAGAAGCTCTGGAGTTTAATTAGATCCCATTTGTCTATTTTGGCTTATGTTGCCAATGCTTTTGGTGTTTTAGTTATGAAGTCTTTGCCTATGCCCATGTACTGAATGGTTTTGCCTAGGTTTTCTTCCAGGGTTTTTATGGTGTTAGGTCTAATGTTTAAGTCTTTAATCCATCTGGAGTTAATTTTAGTGTGAGGTGTCAGGAAGGGCTCCAGAAGCTGGCACTCACCCACTGTCACGATGTCACTGATCTGGACATCCCTGAAGCACGGGGACAGGTGTATGGACATGTTCTTGTGGTGCTTCTCAAAGCAGCTGTACTTGTGGATGTAGTGGAGGTAGTCTTGGCGGATGATGATTATCCTCTGCATCTTCATCTTTGTCACCACGCCAGAGAGGATCCGCCCTCCACTGGAGACATTAACTGTGAAGGGGCATTTCTTATCAATGTAGGGGCCCTCAGTAACCTCTCTGGATGTCTTGAAGCCCAGACTGATGTTCTTTTTTTTTAATTATTTATTTATTTATTTATTTTTTGAGACGGAGTTTCGCTCTTGTTACCCAGGCTGGAGTGCAATGGCGCGATCTCGGCTCACCGCAACCTCCGCCTCCTGAGTTCAGGCAATTCTCCTGCCTCAGCCTCCTGAGTAGCTGGGATTATAGGCACGCGCCACCATGCCCAGCTAATTTTTTGAATTTTTTTTTTTTTGAGACTGAGTTTCGCCCTTGTTACCCAGGCTGGAGTGCAATGGCGCGATCTCGGCTCACCGCAACCTCCGCCTCCTGGGCTCAGGCAATTCTCCTGCCTCAGCCTCCTGAGTAGCTGGGATTACAGGCACGTGCCACCATGCCCAGCTAATTTTTTGCACTTTTTAGTAGAGACGGGGTTTCACCATGTTGACCAGGATGGTCTCGATCTCTCGACCTCGTGATCCACCCGCCTCGGCCTCCCAAAGTGCTGGGATTACAGGCTTGAGCCACCGCGCCCGGCAATTTTTTGTGTTTTTAGTAGAGACGGGGTTTCACCATGTTGACCAGGTTGGTCTCGATCTCTCGACCTTGTGATCCACCCGCCTCGGCCTCCCAAAGTGCTGGGATTACAGGCTTGAGCCACCGCGCCTGGCCCAGACTGATGTTCTTGTAGTACCGTAGGCGCTTCTCCTTGCCAGTTTCTCCCAGCAGGACCCTCTTCTTGTTTTGAAAAATAGTCGGCTGTTTTAAGTACACACGCTCCATCTGAATGTCCACCATCTTCCTGACCGCCTGAAAAAAGGCTGAACTTTATTTTAAGAACTACAAAATCCAGTTTGAAGGAGGATATAAAGATCAGAAGAAATATAGCACAGTAGTCCTCTAGGATTGCTTGGGTTCAATACCCAGTTCTTCTAACTATATGACCTCTGGTAAATTACTCAAGCTCTCTGTGCTTTGATTTAAGCATTAAAAAAAATTATTGTTATTATTTTTCTGACCAGGCCCAGTGGCTCACGCCTGTAATCCCAGCACTTTGGGAGGCCAAGGCAGGTGGGTCACCTGAAGTCAGGAGTTTGAGACCAGCCTGACCAACATTGTGAAACCCTGTTTTACTAAAAATACAAAAATTAGCCAGGTGTGGTGGCAGGCTCCTGTAATCCCAGCTAACTGGGAGACTGAGGCAGGAGAATTGCTTGAACTCAGGAGGCAGAGGTTGCAGTTAGCCGAGATTGTGCCATTGTATTCCAGGCTGGGCGACAGGGCGAGACTCTGTCTCAAAAAAAAAAAAAAAAAAAAAAAAAAAACAACTAATTTTTTTAAAGATGAGGTCTTGCTATATTTCCCAGGCTGGTCTTGAACTCTTGGCATCAAGTGATCATCCTGCCTCAGCCTCCCAAAGTGCTGGAACTACAGGTGTGAGCCACCATATCCAGCCTCTGTGCTTTAATTTTCTTATTTGTAAAATGGGGATAATAACAGAAACTACTTCACTGGATAGTTACGAGGATTAAATGAGTTAGTTTATATAAAGCACTTAAAACAGAGCCTAGCTTATAGTAAGTTGCATTAGTCATTATTATACCCCCATATGCAAAACCTTGTATTTTCTTGAAATCTCTGCCAATGGAACTAATTATTTTATTAGTGTAATATCCTTTCAAATCCAGTCACTGACTCAAAATTAGGAAATAGACATATGTCTGCCTTTTCACAAGCAGATAGCAATGTGGGTAAGGAAAGGCATGGTGTGACATGGGTTATGTGTATATATGTGTATAAAAGCTATGTATGTACAAGTAGCCTTGATCTCAAAATTTACACCTCCTACTTCCTTATGAGAATTGTATTCTGTAGGTTGGTCAAATGACCGTCTTGTCTTAGGACAGGACCAACATGTTCTGATTAACTGTAGGTGGACAAGGTACATTGGATCAAGACAGGTATAAGATAAATCCAGCTGCATGTTCTAGAACGAAGTCCAGCCTCAATGGTACACATCAGAAGGGAGGATAGACTGGGAAGTTGTTAACAAGAAGGAGGAATAACTTGGAGCTAGAGAATTTTTCTAAACTGGATAGCACAGTGCTGGATAACCCAGAAAAAGTAATATCCAGAGATCCAGATAAATAGCCTGCTGTTTGAGTCAGAGATGTTGCAAATAGCAGCATCTGCAATGGGGGAGTAGTAGGAGCATATTGGACTCTGAGGGATTGTGATTTCATGGTGTATTAAGACAAGGGAGCCAATTAAAGGAATCAAAAAGGAGCTCAGATTCCAGAAGTAGGGCCCAGATCTCAGAAATTTGAACTCTGTTAAAATTGCAGTATAAAACCAGAATCAGAGCAGCAATGGCAAGCTGACACTGGGTCAGGTTGGTCATAGGTATGTGTTGGGTGGAACATTCAGGTCCAAAGGGCTCAGCTACATGGATAAGAAAGATAAAAGAGGCTGGGAGAGGGAGGGAGAAAACAACAACTGGATGTCTATAAAGGACAGTGAGGCAGTTCTTCAAGCATTCTTTTGACTTTATGACATTGCTTTTCAACAAGCAAATGTTAAGTGTGTTAAGACTTGCATTAGTGTTGTAACTTTCCAAATAAAAGTGTCCCTAAAGGCCACTTCCTATCTGATTTTTCCCACTAAATGAGGCAAGCATTCTAAGATCTTCCACAAAACATCTAGCCATCTAAAATGGAGAGATGAATCGTTCTGCTTATACAAACAAGGTAGCTATTAGAGGGTGGTTGGGGTATGCTTTAAGATTTTAGGGTATCTTCCATCTGAAATCTCAATGTTCTCAGTATGAAAAACCTGAAATCAGATGCCTATGTAAAGAAATATCCACCCAGTAAACCCAAAAAAGCAAATGGATAATGCTGGCCATTTTGCCTTTCTGACATTTCCTTGGGAATCTGCAAGAACCTCCCCTTTTCCCTCCCCCAATAAGACTATTTAAGTGTGTGTTAACTACAGAATACTAAATAAAAAGTTGGCCAAAACCAACCATGAAGCTGCAAAAACCAAACCAAAACAAAAAACCTTTGAGTCACAGAAAGTACCATTTAACTCTGGGCACTCTCTCAGTGAAGGAATGGTGGTGGAATGGTGGTCCTAAAGAATGCCTCATGGTCCTTAACAATGCCTCAGCCCTGGCAACATTTCTGAGTGATAGTTAGGAAAAACAAAAAACAAAAAACAAAAAAAACCCAGCAACAACAAAAATAACTATATTCTGGCTGGGTGTGGTGGCTCACACCTGTGATCCCAGCACTTTGGGAGGCTGAGGCGGATGGATCGAACTCCTTGAGCCCAGGAGTTTGAGACCAGACTGGGCAACATGACAAAACCCTGTCTCTACTAAAAATACAAAAATTAGCTGGGCTTGATGGCATATGCTTGCAATCCCAGCTACTCAGGAGGCTGAGGCAGGGAAATCACTTGAATCCAGGAGGAGGAGGTTGCAGTGAGCTGAGATGGCACCACTGCACTCCAGCCTGGGTGACAGAGCAAGACTCAGTCTCAAAACAAACAAACAAAAACAAAACAAAACAAAAGAATTCTCCCTAGAATTCAAGGAAGAATCAGGCGTATTTAGAATGACATAAGGCTGGGCACGGTGGCTCAAGCCTGTAATCCCAGCACTTTGGGAGGCCGAGGTGGGTGGATCACGAGGTCAAGAGATCGAAACCATCCTGGTCAACATGGTGAAACCCCGTCTCTACTAAAAATACTAAAAATTAGCTGGGCATGGTGGCGTGTGCCTGTAATCCCAGCTACTCAGGAGGCTGAGGCAGGAGAATTGCCTGAACCCAGGAGGCGGAGGTTGCGGTGAGCCGAGATCGCACCATTGCACTCCAGCCTGGGTAACAAGAGCGAAACTCCTTCTCAAAAAAAAAAAAAAAAAAAGAATGACATAAAAACTTAATTTGAAAAATCACAGCTGGGCATGGTGGCTCATGCCTGTAATCCCAGCACTTTGGGAGGATGAGGTGGGCGGATCACAAGGTCAAGGGATTGAGACCATCCTAGCCAACATGATGAAATCCCATCTCTGCTAAAAATACAAAAATTAGCTGGGCACAGTGGTGCGCCTGTAGTCTCAGCTACTGAGGAGGCTGAGGCAGGAGAATCGCTTGAACGCGGGATGCGGAGGTTGCAGTGAGCCGAGGTCACACCACTGCACTCTAGCCTGGTGACAGAGCGAGACTCTGTCTCAAAAAACAAAAAAATTACATTTTGTGATGAACAGATTAGGGAAAAGGAATGGTGTTTGGGAGGAGAATTGTACTAGGTGTAGAGGAAAATTACCTTCTGTGAGAGTTGGATGCCCTGTGGTTGCTCTTGGATTAATTTGCCTCCTTACCTGTCATTGATCATGACTACTTTTTGTTGCAGAAAAAAAGTTCCTTTTCATAGCTATAGTCTGAACCTGTTGTCTAAATAATGTAACTAGATCAACTGAGCACATGGGAATCAGAGACTAAAAGAAGCACATTAGGCATTCAATAAATATTTGCTGAATGAATGAAATGCTCAGTAACCATTAAAAGATGATGATATCCTGGCCAACATGGTGAAACCCCGTCTCTACTAAAAACACAAAAAAAATTAGCTGGGCATGGTGGTGTGCGCCTGTAGTCCCACCTACTTGGGAGGCTGAGGCAGGAGAATTGCTTGAACCCCGGAGGACAAGTTTGCAGTGAGCCAAGGTTGGGCCACAGCACTCCAGCCTGGTGCCTGGTGATGGAGGGAGACTCTGTCTCAAAAAATAAAATTAAATTAAAAAAAGATGATAATGACAATGGTTAGGATAAAGAAAAGGGAAGGAAAGGGGACAGAGGAAGGCATGGACAGCTGTAGCTCTAAGGCAATTGGCTTGCCAATTACACTACTGAAACCACAACAATCACAGTTTTCAATTACTTAGATGCTGGTTCTCTAGTCTGTGTATCATCTCAGATTTTTCGTTTAGATTTTCTTTTATACTGAGTCCCTTTTAGTCCTCCATTTAATGTCCATTAATCCACAGAGAAGATGAAGGAACAAAAGAGATTAATAGTAGCTAAAACTTTCCAATGTGTTCTCTGTGCAAAGGCTTATCTCATTTTACTCTCACAGTCTCTCACAGAGAGGGACTATTATTATAACTGTTTTACAAATAAGGAAACTGAGCCTTAGCAACATTCTCAAGGTCACACAGCTGGTACATAGCAGAGCTAGAGTGTAAACTGGGATTGTTGGAACCTAGAGCCCCTACTCTTAACCATATTCTCTTGCTTCCATTCTACTGAGTCTTCTAACTTGTTCCTAGTGCTTGAGAGTTTACAAAGTCCTTTCAAACGCTCTCTTCTTTTCTTTTTTCCTGGTGTGTAAATGTGTGTTGTATTGATTTGTCAAATTGTTTCTTTTTGTATCTTTCGAATTCTTAGGCCTGAAGGTGCCTCTGTGCTGCAATGTTTGTTTTAATCAAAACTAAGCATGTACATAGTTTAGGAGTCAAATAGTTCTACTAGGCCTATTACAAAAAAAACAAAACAAAACAAAAAAACCATCAGGGCTGGGCATTGGTGGCTCATGCTGATGATTCCTGTTATTTGGGAGGCTGAGATGAGGGAGCATCACTTAAGCCTCGGAAGTAGAGGCTCCAGTGAGCTGGGATTGGGTCACTGCACTTCAGCCTGGGCAACAGAGTGAAACCCTGCCTCAAAACTAAACAAAACAAAACAGAAAAAATCAATTCCCTATGCCTCAAATTCTGCCCCCCCTACCCCTACTCTCACCCCACAATAACTTTTAGCTATTTTAGCTATTTCTTTTGTATTTGTCTCAATACTTCTAAATAATATGCTTATACTGCTATTTCTCTTTTTTGTTTTTTTCTTTTTTTTTGAGACAGGGTCTCACTCTGTAGCTCAGGCTGGAGTGTAGTGGCATGATCATGGCTTACTGCTGCCTCAACCTCCCAGGCTTAAGTGATTCTCCTACCTCAACCTCCCAGGTAGCTGGGATGACAGGTATGCACTACCATACCTGGCTATTTTTTTTATTTTTAGTAGAGATGAAATCTTGCTTTGTTGCCCAGGCTGGTCTTGAACTCCTGAGCTCAAGCAATCCTCCTGCCTTGGCCTCCCAAAGTGCCGGGATTACATACGTGAGCCATTGTGCCTGGCATGTACTGCTATTTATTGATTTTTTTAAAATTTAGGTGTTATCTATGAAAGATATATTATCTCTTTCAACTATTCCAACCCTCAGCCTACCCCAATCACATATACTTTTCTATCCATTATCTCAATATAGTTATGTCAGTTAAATTAGTAATAAGTATATTATTATGATTATGTAAATTCTTATACATGTGCTATGATTATTTTTCTTTCTTATACAACTTTTTGTTTTTCCTAAAGTTAATACATACTTTGTTTTTATTTTTCTCTTCCATTGTTTTAATATAATGATTACTAACTTATAACCAAATTCTCCCCTAAAAGTGTTTTTCTTCTCATTACTGCATAGTCGAGCATATTAGGTAGTCTATCAATTTCGTTTTCTTGAAAACACTTAGGAGCCATCTCATTGTTTCCATTCTGACCTGTATTATTTTCTAGACTAGCTTCACAGCTGTCTTTCTGAGATCAAACCTCACCATTATTCTGAGACTTTACATTACCCCTTTCTGTGTTAGATCCTATTTCTAGGATCCTATGTGTATTAGTCAGCTTTTAATACTTTTTTTTCAAGAATGATTCCAAAATATGAGTGGTTTACAACAAAAAAGTTTATTTCTCACTTTCATTAGACATCCTCTGTGGGTTGGCTGCATCCTCTACTCCATGTTGGCTTTTTCCCAGGACCCAGGAGCAAGCTTTATCTGGGCCATGCTAGTCTTTTGGGAAATAAAAGATCAATAATATACACAATTTTCACTTATGTTCTATTGTTCAAACCAAATCAGTGGTCAAGTTTAGTGTCAGTAGGGTAGGTGGAAATAGAGAAGGGAGTGAATATTTGAAGACATAACACAATCTTTTTGTGTGTGTATATGTGTGAGAGTCTGGCTCTGTCACCTAGGGTAGAGTACAGTGGTGTGATCTCGGCTCAGTGCAGCCTTGACCTCCCCAGCTCAAGTGATTCTCCCATTTCAGCCTCCCGAGTAGCTGAGACTACAGGCATGTGCCACACCACACCTGGCTAATTTTTGTATTTTTTGTAGAGATGGGTTTTTGCCATGTTGCCCTGTCTGGTCTCGAACCCCTGAGCTCAAGTGATCCTCCCACTTTGTCCTTCCAAACTGCTGGGATTACAGGCGACATAACACAATTTACCATGTATTCTTATTTCTTTGTTTGCTCTGACATTTTTGGGAAGCCCATCCCTCAAAAGCTTCCTGAAGAAGGATACATAAGACTATAAGATACTGTGTTCTTAACATGTCTAAAAATGTATTTTTACTCAAGTGTAGTGTATTTAGATATAGAATTCTAGATTTGAAATAATTTTCTTCAGAATCTGTAAATGCTGTTCTACTATTTTCTTGATTCTAATGCTGCTGTTGAGAAGTTCAATGTAATTCAAATGCTTGTTTGTAACTTTTTTTTCCTTTTCTGGAAGCTTTTTTTTTGTTCCTACTGTTCTAAAATTTCACAGTACTATGTTATGGTGCGGATTTGTTTCTATCAATAGTAATATGTTCTGGTGTGGACACTTGGTAGCCACTCTAAATTTGGAAATTTTCTTGAATTATGCCTTTGATAATTTTTTGTCCTCCATTTTTCTCTCTCTCTTTTTTTAAATACAGGATCTTGCTCTATCGACCACATGCTTGAGTGCAATGGCATGATCCCAGCTTACTGCAACCTTGACCTCTTGTGCTCAAGTGATCCTCCCACCTCAGCCTCCTGAGGGACTATAGGCACCCGTCCCTATACCTGGCTAATTTTTAAAATTTTTATTTTGTAGAGACAGGGTCTCACTGTGTTGCTCAGGGTGGTTTCAAATTCCTGAGTTCAAGCCATCTTCCCATCTTAGCCTCTGAAACTGCTGGCTGGGATTATAGACATGAGCTGCCATGTCTGGCCCTTGCCCCCTATTTCTATTTCAATTCAGTTTTATTTTTCACTTATCCTATTTTATTTTACATTTGCAAATGACAATGCTTTTCCCCCCTATTTTTCTAAATGGCATCCCAGACTTATTTACTGGATACAAGATCTTCTATCTCTATTAGGATATTTGCTAATAATTTTCATTTTGAAGTTTTTCTTTTTCCTAGTTAGTTTTTCTGTCCTTCAAGTTGCCTGTTTTCCTTTTGTTTTAGTCTCTATATTTTATGTTAGAGATATTTCTTAAATTTCTGGTGACCCCATTCTGGTTCAGAAATTCTATTTTAGTCTCTCCAGAGAATTCAGTCTTCTGGTGGGATGAAGAAAAAAAGCTTGGTTGCACAGTGTCAGAGAAGGGAATTGCTTCTTTTTGTTTGTTTATTTGAGATGAGGTCTCGCTCTGTTGCCTAAGCTAGAGTGCAGTGGCTTGATCTCTGCTCACTGCAGCCTCCGCCTCCCAGGTTCAAGCAATTCTCCCACTTTGGCTTCACGAGTAGCTGGGATTATAGGTGCATCACCACACCTGGCTACTTTTTGTATTTTAATAGAGACGGGGTTTCACCATATAGTCAGAGAACGGAATTGCTTTTTTTTTGGTTTGAGATGGGTTTTCACCATGTTGGCCAGGCTGGTCCCAAACTCCTAACCTCAGGTGATCCACCCTCCTCAGCCCCCCAAAGTACTGGGATTACAGGCATGAGCCACCTTGCCTGGCTAGGAATTGCTTCTTAAATTGACTTTCTAACAATTGGCGTTTTCAATTCTACCTTCATTTCCAAATGAACAGGTAAATCAATTTCTAAATATTTTGTACATTCCACAGTGCAAATCAGGTTGCTTCTCAGCTTTCCCCTGCTAGGTCTGGATTCAGCTTGCTTGGTTTTGCTCAATTATTACTCATCCATATACATTATGGATTCCAAAATGTTGTTGTTATGGCTCCTTTCCATTAAATCGGTCTTTTAGGTTTATGCCTTTTCTTTCTTTTTCTTGAGACAGGGTCTCACTTTGTCACCCAGGCTGGAGTGCAGTGGCACGATCTTAGCTCTCTGCAACCTCCACCTCCCAGGCTCAAGCGATCCTGCCGCCTCAGCCTACCGAGTAGTTGGGACTACAGGCGTGTACCACCAGGTGCTAATTTTTGTATTTTTTGTAGAAATGGAGTTTTACCATATTGCCCAACCTGGTCTCAAACTCCTGAGCTCAAGGGATCCACCTGCCTCAGCCTTTTATAGAACTAGGATTATAGGCATGAGCCACCTCACCTGGCCTGGTTAAAGCCTTTTAAAAATCACTTTATTGTTGCTTTAGTGGTTCAGTGTGACAGCAGAGGTAAATGCATGTGTTCAATTTGCCATTTTTAAGCAAAAGTCTTATGATTCAGAACAACCAGAGAAGGCATTATAATCCCTATTTACAAATGAGAAACAGAATTTAAATGCTTTGCCAAGATGACGTAGCATAGAATGTTAGAGCTGGGTCTTCTGACTCCACGTTCAATGCTCTTTCCACTAAATTCCTAAAAACGAAGGCTGTATAATGTAGTTGTTAAAAATACAGTGTTTGGCACCAGACACTTGGGTATGAGTCCAGGTCTTGCCTCTTGATTACTATGTTCTTTCAACAAGTTGTTTAGTCTCATTGCGCTGAAAGTTCCTCGTCTATAAAATGAAGATGATAACAATAGCACAATCTAACCACACTATTTTGAGAATTCAATTAGGTAATATATGTAAAGTACTCACGATAGTCTCTGGCATATAGTGAATGCTCCCTTATTACTATAATGGAAAAAGTGAAATGATAAGGTGTAATAATGATTTGCAATTTTAATTAGTTGAACTATGTCCAGGAAAACTGAAATTAATTCTGCAGGCATTTACTGAATAATTAGAATGTCCATTGTGGAATGTTTATGCTTCCTTTTTCTTCTGTTTGAACCTCTTTATGAAAGTATCTTTGATTCGCAACTACTTCAAGCCCAGTTGAGCTCAGCCGAGTTCTGAGTAAGATAGAAGAATTAGGTAAAGTCACAGATTTTTCTGTACACCAATAGCTAATGAAATGAAAAACAAAAATACATTGACAAAGATCAAATAGCAGCTGCAACAAGGTAAGGGGGAAAACCTTACACACAAGTGAAATGTTATTTAAAAAAAAAAAAGTGCAGGGGGCAGCCGTGGTGGCTCACGCCTGTAATCCCAGCACTTTGGGAGGCCTAAGCAGGTGGATCACATGAGGCTATGAGTTTGAGACCAGCCTGGCCAACATGGTGAAACCCCATCTGTACTAAAAATACAAAATTTAGCTGAGTGTGGTGACACATGCCTGTTATCTCAGCTACTAGGAAGGCTGAGGCACGAGAATCACTTAAGCCCAGGAGGCAGAGGTTGCAGTGAGCCGAGATTACGCCATTACACTCCAGCCTGGGTAATGGAGTGAGATTCTGTCTCAAAAAAAGTAGGGCAGTAGGACAATAAAAGAAACAGAATATTCTGGTTCAGTAAGGTGTGGCTCCTCGCCTTGCCTCTATTCTTTAGAAGCCTGTAGTCATTGCTACTTAGGAGGTGGAGGTGGGAGGATTGCTTGAGGCTCAGAGTGCAAGACCAGCCTGGTCAACCAAAGTGAAAACCGCCCCCACCCCTGTCTCTACAAAAAAAATTTAAAAAATTAGCTGAGCATGGTGACATGCACATGTAGTCCCAGCTACTTGGGAGGCTGAGGTGGGAGGATCACTTGAGCCCAGGAGGTTGAGGCTGCAGTGAGCCATGCTTGCATCACCCCACTCCAGCCTGGGCAGCAGAACAAGACCCTGTCTCAAAAAAACAACAAACAACAGCAACAACAACAAAAACCTCAAAAAACTATGCATTGATTTCAAACATTTCTTGCACGAAAATAAACTAATTCTAACTTTTTATAACATGTAGAACAGGACTTACTTTGAAGCACTAGAAAGGATAAGACATCAGTTTGAAAAGAGCCCCTATCAGAGCAACATGAATTCTGCTAAAATTGAACTAAGAACAAACATCAAACTTATGGTGGAAGCTTGGGTGGAGGAATGGTAAACTCACTGATGCTTTATGAAAAGTTTATGGGGACAGTGTCCCAAATAAATCAGCAATTTGCAAATGGATAACTCGTTTTAAGAAGGGACAAGATGATGTTGACAATGGAGCCTACAGAGGCAGGCCATCCACATTTATTTGTGAGGAAAAAAATCTTGTTTATTCCCTAATTGAAGAGAACCAATAATTAATAGCAGAAATAATAGCCAACACCACGGAACTCTCAATTTGTTCAGTTTATACAATTCTGACTAAAAAATTAAACTTGAGCAAACTCTCCACTTGATGGGTGCCAAAACCGTTGCATCCAGATCAACTGCAGGCAAGAGCAGAGCTTTCCAAGGAAAATTTAAGTGGGATCAAGATCCTAAAGCATTTCTTCAAAGAATTGTATCAGAAGAGGAGACATGGCTCTACTAGTTTACGATGGCTTTACCAGATTGTGCTGAAGACAAAAACACGATCAAAGCAATGGCTTCCAAGATGTGGCAATGGTTCAGTCCAAGCAAAAGTGGACCACTCAGGAACAAAGGTTATGGCAACAGTTTTTTGGATTCTCAAGGCATTTTGCTTGTTGATTTTCTGGAGGGCCAAAGAACCATAACATCTGCTTATTATGAGAGTGTTTTGAGAAAGTTAGCCAAAGCTTTAGCAAAAAAAAAAAAAAAAAAAAAAAAAAAAAAGCCTGGGAAATCTTCACCAGAGATTTCTCCTGTACCATGACAATGTTCCTGCTCATTCCTTTCCTCTCATCAGACAGGAGCAATTTTCTGAGAGTTTTGATGGGAAATCACTACGCATCCACCTTACCATTCTAATTTGGCTCCTTCTAACTTCTTTTTGTTTCCTAATATTAAAAAAAAAACCTTTTTTTTTTGAGACGGAGTTTCGCTCTTGTTACCCAGGCTGGAGTGCAATGGCGCGATCTCGGCTCACTGCAATCTCCGCCTCCTGGGTTCAGGCAATTCTCCTGCCTCAGCCTCCTGAGTAGCTTGGATTACAGGCATATGCCACCATGCCCAGCTACTTTTTTTGTATTTTTAGTAGAGACGGGGTTTCACCATGTTGACCAGGATGGTCTCGATCTCTTGACCTTGTGATCCACCCGCCTCGGCCTCCCAAAGCGCTGGGATTACAGGCTTGAGCCACCGCGCCCAGCTAAAAAAAAATCTTTAAAGGTCACACATTTTAATGTAAAAGACTGCATTGATATGGTTAAATTTCCAAGATGCTCAGTTCTTCAGGGATGGACTAAATATCATCATTTTAAAAAGTGTCTTACACACTGGGGTCTGTTGGGGGGAAATGGGGGAGGGACGGGGAGGTGGGGAGGTGGGAAGAAATAGCATGGGGAGAAATGACAGATACAGGTGAGGGG
The DNA here is from genome assembly GCF_048565385.1 of Saimiri boliviensis. Lineage (NCBI taxonomy): Eukaryota > Metazoa > Chordata > Mammalia > Primates > Cebidae > Saimiri > Saimiri boliviensis. The sequence continues at coordinate 81,842,200 of NC_133450.1, forward strand.
ACGGAAGGCAGCAAACCGCACTGCCATGTGTGTACCTATGCAACAATCTTGCATGTTCTTCACATGTACCCCAAAACCTAAAATGCAATAAAATAAATAAATAAATAAATAAAAATAAATAAGTGTCTTGAACTTGATGGAGGTTATATTGAGAAATAAAGTTTTTTTAATGTTTATCTTTTAATTCTCTTTTTGTCATAAACTTTTTGAAGCCTCCTTGTATGGTTGCCAAAACCTATAAATATTAGAAACCCTGACAAAATAGAAATAATAGAAACTACAAAATTAGAAGTTGGAATATGGAGGCAGAAGAAAGCATACAAATACTAAATATCTCATTTCACAGAGCAAGTCATCAACTGACACTATTTTCTGTTTTTTTTTTTTTTTTGAGATAGAGTCTCATTCTCTTACCTATGCTGGAGTGCAGTGGCGTGATCTCGGTTCACTGCAACCTCTGCCTTCCGGGTTGAAGTGATTCTCCTGCCTTGGCCTCCTGCGTAGCTGGGACTACAGGCGCACGCCACCAAGCCCAGCTAATTTTTGTATTTTTAGTAGAGATGGGGATTTAGTTGGCGAGGCTGGTCTTGAACTGCTGGCCTCAAGCAGTCCACCTGCCTCAACCTCCCAAAGTACTGAGATTACAAGTGTGAGCCATGGTGCTTGGCCAAGAAATATGAACTATTCTGATTTCTTCTTTGTATATTTTCTTTGCTCATATTTTTTGGGCTATTTCTCATATATTTGCTGCCTTTCCCCTTTATATCTTTTTTAAACCAATGTATATTGAATATCAATCTACATAAATATATGACTTTAAAATGTTGAAGGAATTTTTCTGGTTGCATGGGACTGTAAGTTCTCTGAGGATTGGAGAAGATATATTTTATTCACCTTTGAATTCTGTCAGCACATGACATGGGGACTGGCACATAGTAGATCACCAATACTTTTTTTTGAATGAATGAATTAATTTGCTTTGTTTCATTCACATTTGTTGCTAGAATAATGGCTGAAAACTAGCTGGAAATATAAGAAAAATGAGCTATAACTGATTGGAGAATATAATAAAGCCTGTCACCCAAATCTGGGAGACCTATTATAAATGCTTCTGATGCTTCATTAGAGATATTCTATTTTTTTCAGACTCCATTTTCCCCCAGCAAATAAGTTCTTCATACTCTATTAATCCTTCACACTGCTATCAAAATTATCATTTTAAAACACAGAGCTGATCCTGTCACTTCTCTATTTAAAAACCTCCGATAACTGCCTACTGACTGTGTAACAGAGTCCAAACTCCTAAGCATGTCAGTGAAAGTCCTACAGGACCTGGCTTCAATCCATCTCTTTCTGGCCAAGGTACCTCACTTGCTATCCATTCAGGGAAACTTGCAGTTTCTGGAACATGCTATACTCAACCTTATTTGGGCTTCTGTGTCTTTGCTCATACAATTTCCTCTAATTAAACATCACTCCCCATCCCATATCCATCTTTTCTGCCTTCCTCACAATCAAGAGACTACTCCAGTCCTCAAGGTCCAACTCAAATGTGCTTTCTCTATAAGGCTTCACTGTCTCTCCTAACTAAGCCTACATAATTGTACCATTTATTGTGCTCTTGTAGTACTTTGCCCATGCTCCATGTATTGTATTATAGCTAGTTTACATACATCTAACACTGTCTTCTACACTGGGAAGAATTTTTTTTTTTTTTTTTTGAGACGGAGTCTTGCTTAATCACCAGTCTGGAGTATGCAGTGGCATGATCTCACTGCAAACTCTGCCTTCTGGGCTTAAGCGATTCCCCTGCCTCAGCCTCCTGAGTAGCTGGGATTACAGGTGCGCACCACCATTCCCAGCTAATTTTTTGTATTTTAGTAGAGACAGGGTTTCACTATGTTGGCCAGGATTGTCTCAATCTCCTGACCGTGATGCATCTGCCTTGGCCTCCCAAAGTGCTGGCATTACAGGTGTGAGCCACCGCACGTGGCCAGATTTTTTTTTTTTTAATAAACTTCTTGATTTATTTCCTTTTCCCATATCTGGGCTATGTCTTAGATATTCTAGAATGTTGTTACAATGCCTAACACATAGTAAATGCTCAGTAAATGTTTGTAGTTTGGCATTTTAAAAAGCACTTGTACTGCTTATATTTCCAAACATAAAATACCTCTTCTACATGTAATAGGAGTTAGCCGAAGGTCCTAAGGTTAGGTAGAAAATTGTCTCTCAAACTATATGTGCTTTTATGTCCTGATAGAAGGGAAAACTAGAGCATTTCTTCAAGGGCAGAGTACTCTGGGAAAACTATGAATTGCTTAATTACTCATATTCAATCAAGTAGACATGTATTACTCTTAGAAAATTATAAAGCAACCATTAACCTGAATATAAATGCTTTACACTGAGAAGCAGAGTGCTCCATTTGAATATGCAAATCTTTGTGTGTGGAGCAGAAGTACTGCTTCTGCAGACATTGTTGTAGAAGAGAAGAACAGAAAATCCGTTTCTTTCCTCTTTGTGGATTTAGAGCATGTATGTGTCAATACATTGTTATTTCTGTGGAGATGTGAACGTCCTTTTGAGCCCCTGCTCTTTGGAGAGCAGAAGCTGAGACCTAATAAATATTGGAAAGCAAGGACAGGCATGATTTCCACTGCTTGCTGGAGAAATAATTATGTATAAAGGGACTGGACTGGCTTTAACAAGGCTTTACCTTAACCCACAGGTAAAGAATGAATAATCTTTGTGAGAAATGTGCTGATGTGTACTATTTTGTTCTGATATGATGGCCCTGTTGGCTCAGAGGTCAAGGTCATACCCTTGTGCATGCAGGTTGGGGTTTCCTCCAGAAAAGTCGATATTTCCATGGTCAGTCATCTTACGAAGAGGTAGCACCTGGGACAGAAAATGGGACTTGAAAAGTGTACCCTAACCAGGGTGAGGAGAGTTGTTTTCTTCACAGTGATTGGAGGTAAATGCCTAAGACATAGTTAGGGAAACTCTTGCTGGAGACGGGAAGTTGTCTTCTGCCACATGAATCAGAATGGAAGCCTGACAGTAAGGCCAGGCCTGTATCTAATTCATAGAACATGAGGCTTTGAGAGTAGCCGTATCATACTTGCAGGTTATACTTTGGATTATTCTTTTTTTCTAAATATTGTTAGGAGTTACAGGCTGGTCTTAGCTGTGTTGTGGGAAACTTTGATGGGAAAGGCCTATGTTTGTCATGTCCTAGTGAGGCCTCCTTTATACTCAAAGACACATGAAAGCTATGGCACCCTGGTTCTCAAGGGCAAATGAGGCCTTTTATTAAACAAACCCTTTCCATCCGTGGCATCCTGCTTAATAGATTTGACAAAAACAAAGACAAACAAAATATTCCTCGGTTTGGTTTTACTTTTTATTTTATTTTATTTAGAGACAAAGTCTTGCTCTGTCATCCAGGCTGGTGTGCAGTGGTGCAATCATAGCTCCTGGCTCAATTGATTCTTCCGCCCAGTCTCCCAAAGTTCAGTTTGGTTTTATATAAGCCCTTCCTTTCTAGTTCCTCTTGGGCTTCTTCTCATGAGCTTTGTTGTGGAGGCATACATCTAGATTCTTTCTTTTCTTCCATTATTTTTTCATTCTCTGTTTTCCTCACAAAGTATTTTGTATCAGAGAAAGAAGGGAGAGTTTGAAGTTCTCTCTGAATATTATACCTAAGCATGAATGAATATCTAACTAGTCTTTCAGTTAGGTGAGCATCTAAGCAGATATGCCATTTTTTTTATTACAATTTTCTTTTTTTTTTTTTCGAGGCAGGATCTGGCTCTGTCGTCCAGGCTATAGTGCAGTGGTATAATCTTGGCTCACAGCAAATTTCTCCCCTGACTAGGCTCAAGCAATTCTCCCACCTCAGCCTTTCCAGTAGCTGGCACTACAAGTGTGTGCCACCACACCCAGCTAATCTCTTGTGCCCCAGGCTGGAGTGCAATGGCCACTACCTTGGCTCATTGCAACCTTCTCTTCCTGGGTTTAAGCGATTCTCCTGTCTCAGCCTCACAAGTAGCTGGGATTACAGGCATCTGTCACCACACCTGGCTAATTTTTTGTATTTTTAGTAGAGACGGCGGTTTCACCTTGTTGGCCAGGCTGGTCTTGAACTCCTGACCTTAGGTGATCCGCCTGCCCTGGCCTTCCAAAATGTTGGGATTACAGGTGTGAGCCACTGCACCAGGCTGACACGATTATTTTTTATTTATTTATTTATTTATTTTTTTTGAGACGGAGTTTCGCTCTTGTTACCCAGGCTGGAGTGCAATGGCGCAATCTCGGCTCACCGCAACCTCCGCCTCCTGGGTTCAGGCAATTCTCCTGCCTCAGCCTCCTGAGTAGCTGGGATTACAGGCACGAGCCACCATGCCCAGCTAATTTTTTGTATTTTTAGTAGAGACGGGGTTTCACCATGTTGACCAGGATGGTCTCGATCTCCCGACCTCGTGATCCACCCGCCTCGGCCTCCCAAAGTGCTGGGATTACAGGCTTGAGCCACCGCGCCCGGCGACACGATTATTTTTTAACGTTTCCTCCCTTCAAGAACCTTTCAGAGAGAATATTATGTTTCTTAGTGAAGTTTTGGGTAAAAAAACTTGAAGTCTGTAGAGTTGGGGTGACAAAGAGAAGGAGACAATTCTTTTTGATGTATACCTCCTGACATACTTTGGTGTTTTATTGGGAAAGTCTGAAGACATAATTCCAGTTCTAAAAGTGAAAGGAGAAGATTCATTGCTTCCTCTGCTCCCTACCAGCTGAAGGAGCAGTCTCCTTTTGTCTTCTAAAATAAAAAGAAGGAGGCAAAGGATGTTAGAGTGGAGAGTTTTTTGGGGGATTAAACCCGGGTACTTAACCTCGAGGTCCCTTTAGCTTTTATTTAAGTAGCTCCTCTTCCCCAAAATAAGAGGGCTGGAGCACAGAGGCCAGACGGTGCGACTTAGGATACAGCACAGGTGGGGGCAGTCGCCTGATCTGGAGCGAGAGGTACCCGCATTCTGCAGGTGCAGGGACTGTGATCCAGCACCCGCCGCCTCCTCGCTCCCGCTCCCAAGAGGGCGGGAACCACGGTGTTGCAGGGTGCGGGGCTTAGCTCGGGAAACACAGCTCAAATGTATCTCAGGTGGCAGACATCAATCCAGTTGGGTGCTCACACCTGGCCCGGGGGAGGGGAAACAGCATCCACAGGAACCACGGGGAGGACGGGAGCCCCTCGTTTGGGACGCTAGAGGGCTGGTCCGGCTTGACTAGGTCCGACTGCTTTTCTGTGATTGCTTCTTTACTCCGCCCATCATCCCAGTGCCCTATCTCTATTGGCTCTTCTGTTTGCCACTCGGTTCCGCCGCGCTGACTCCCATTGGCCCCGTCAGGTTGAGGCCCCGCCCCACGAGCTGGGCACTGGCAGTGGGGCGCCGAGGAAAGAGAGCCCGGCGTTTGATCTGGGCTGGGGGGAGGCGGTGGCGGCTGAGGCGAAGGAGGAGGCTAAGAAGGAGGAACGAGGCTAGCAGGAGGCAGCGACAGCGACGGGGCCGGGGTGATGGTGCAAGTGCCCGGGGTCGGCGCGGAGCTGCCGGGCTGAGGGACGCCTGGTTCAGGGTCCGCAGCGCCGCCGCGTCGCTCCGGGGCGGGCGGGCGGGAAGATGCTGAGCAGGTTGATGAGCGGCAGCAGCAGGAGCTTGGAGCGCGAGTACAGCTGCACTGTGAGGCTGCTGGACGACAGCGAGTACACCTGCACCATCCAGGTCAGCACTGCGCCGCCCCGCCCCGCCCGCGGAACCCCCTCATGCCCCGAGTCCGGTCAACTTGGCAGGCGGCGGCCGCCGCCCGGGGGTCGCCCCAGCGCCGTGCTTTGTCCGTTCCTGGTTACGGCGGACCGCCCCAGTGCAGGGTACCATCACTGGAGCCCCTGCCGGAGCCCTGTCACTCGGTGTGTTACCGCTGCCACGGGGCGAGTCTCCGCGTCCCACACCCCCAAGTCCTCCCCTGCCCTCCCGGGGTGAGGGCGCCCCGTCCTGGCTCCTCGAGCCCGCCCGGGTAGCGTGCACCTTTCCCGGACGCCCGGAGGGAGGCGGGCAGGGCGGTAGGCTTGTAGCCCGGCCGCCCCGTCGGGGGCGCAGGCTTTGGCTCTCTGGCCAGGCAAGGACGTATGGCTGGCTTTTCTTATCTTTCTTTGGTTGGAAGGATAATGGTTTATGTCATAATTCCGCTCCCCCCTCCCCCCCAGCATTTGTGAGTCAGAGCTTTCGGAAGGTAGAACTGAATGCAGCCCATGCAGAGTGGCCTATTGAAGAGAGCCCAGCCCTCTGGGCTTTAGAGATTTAGGCCCCCTCCCGCCTTTCGATCCCCAAGTCTTATTGTGTTAGGCGGTTTTGGGGGGTGTGAGGTAAAGATTTAGCAACAAGTCCCAGCGATCTGGGGCTTAGCGATGGCCAGGAAGAATCGGCGACTTTAAAAACGCCAACAATACGGTAATGCTGCACAGCATTTCTTTCAGAACCTGGTATTTTTGAAGGGATTTTTACAACCTCTTGCTCCTGTTCCTTCACTACTGCTGTGTGCACGTCAGGAGTAGTAGTCTTTCCCGGGAATGCAGTCACAGCCCTCTCTCCTCCTTTATGAGAAAGTCAGAGATTGAAAACATTGATTATGCTCCCGTGTTTAGTTCATCAGCCAGGAGGATCCTGCGCTCATCGCCGGAAACTGCTCTTTGTGGAGAAGCAAATTGAGTTAGACCCGGAGGGTTCTCACCTGATCCTTTGCCTTTACAGCAGGAAACCAGAGGAGGCTTCTGGCTCAGATGTGACAGACATAAACTGTCGGCCTGGGTCCTACCCTCAGTGTCTCCTTGCCCCCCGCCTCCTTATTTATTTATTTTTGCTGACCGTGCTCAATAGCGGAAAATAGCTGTGTGTGAGAAAGATGCTGGGTAGTGTATGAGAGCAGCTGCTCTCTGCTGACTCGGTGCTCAGTTCAGCCTTCTCCTCACTTTCCCTTTTCTCCCTCCCCTCGAAACCAGCTCTGGGCATAAGCGCTGACTGCTGCCAAAGATACATGAGGGCAGAGAAAGAACACAAAATCTCTTTTTAAGGCCACTTAAATACGGACTAAGCAGTCATAAAGATGCTAGCCATCAAGTAAAACGGTTTTTGTAGTTGAATATGATAGAGAGATGCTGTGTATTATTTCCTTGCTGAATGCGTGGAATACTACTTTTTGTTCCTATTTTATCGTTGTGCCATACCAGTTTTTTTGTTTTTTTGTTTTCCTGGGGTAGGAGAATACATTGACTTGACATCTTCACCATTTGAGTATATTGTCTAGAGCTTTTAAAAAGTCTTTTGTTTTAAAATTTAAGGCATTTATCAATAGCATATCAAGGGCAGTGTGAGCTTTAGACTGCTTGAGTCCTGAGAATACTTTTGGAGTATGTGAAATAATTTCCAGGACAGGTCATTAACTTGCCAACGTCTGGAATACAAATGAAACACAATTCACATCACCATTTCACTAGAAATGATTGTTAACCTTGTGGTTTTAAAGTATTGCAAGGAGGCATATAGTTATTTTTTTCCCCTATTAGTGAAACCTTTGAGGTTGCTTATTGGCATTATAATTGTGGGTAGTTTTTATTGCTATTGAGGAAAATATTATTTTTGAGTTAAAGACGACTTACTGGATTTGTGCCATATCCTACTGTGGTTGTACTTATTTTCCGACTGCTCTCATTTTACATTATTACAATTTAATTTTATAAAATATCTAGGCCACTTAAAAATTAAGCTTAGCGTAATATGGCCACACTGTAGTAAGTGTCCACTGTCTAGACACGTTAATATTGTGCATTGTGATTCTTGCATAGAATCTGAAAAACACAGGGATTGTAAAGTATGTGTAATGTTGTCATTCTTTGGCACCACTATTGTGAATTGCTTTTGTTTTTACCCATTTGAAGAAATGGAGAAAAAAGACAGTATCTTATAGGAAATTAACATTTTCTGCATGTAGCTTTTTTGAACATTTAGATATTGAGCTTTTCTTATCAACTTTCCCCTCATGCATTTCTGTAGTGTGTGTGTGTGTGTGTGTGTGCGCGCGTGCATGTGCTTATTTGTTAAACATTGGGCACAGGGTCTTTTAAATCAGTATGGAAAGGATCTGTGAGCTTCTGATTAGGTTAAGCAATATTTCCAACATTTTAGGCACTGTAATACTGTGTATTTTAATTTTTTTTGGTGATAATTTGAACTGGTTTTCCTTAAAGTACTGTATGCCATATTTTTGTTTCAATAAGGTATCTATTTTAGAATGATTTTAGTGCCTTAGCATAAGCAGAGACTACTTAGGGTATTAAAGAATCAAAAATGTATCACTGGGATGGATTCATGATAGTTACATTTGGTAAATTTCAGTTGTAGGAAATTTCATCAAAGTATTTGTCTATCCTTTCATAATGCAGCATTTATTCTGATCTGGCATTTAGGATGTAATTATTAAGGTAATGAAAATGCCTTGTATCTTCTCAGTGAAGGTTGCCACAGTTACCAGACTATTCTTTCACTCTTTCTGATACGTAAATGTATTTGTAGACCATGAGAAATGAAAGTATACATAGGAGGGTTGTAGTATAACTGCTCCTCTGCGAAGAACATTGTTAACAGCTCCCTGCCAGTTTTGAAGGTCATTGCCTCGTAAATGCAGATCTGGTCTACTCATCTGTTTTTCACTCATCCGTTTCATTTATGCATATATATATTTATTTAACACATTTATTACCTTCGTTATTTAGGAGAAAATGGGGAAAATAAAAAATGAAAAGATACCTAGTATCTTTGAACTCAATGTACTCCTTTGAACTCAAAGGAGTCATTTACATGCTTAGGTATGTAATATCCTAAGGAATATATATATATTTTAAGAAATGGGATCTTGATATATTGCCCAGGCTGGACTTGAACTCCTGGGTTGAAGTGATTATTTTGCTTCAGCCTCCCAAGTAGCTGGGACTACAGAAGTGTACCACCATGCCCTGCTTATAAGGATTAAATTTTTAACTATTTTCCTTTTTTTTTGGTGACCACCCCCACCCCACAGCCCAAGGCAGACAAGGAGAAGCTTAACTATCTTTCAGCTTATAGTAGTTTATAAATTATAAGAATATATATCACAAAATTTCTAGTAGAAATATGTGTTGAAAAAATATCTATTTTCAAGTCAGAAATGTTAATTTTTTTTGTGACTACTGAAAGGTGAGCTACTCTAGAAATGAATTTGGTTTTACTGACATACACATTAAAATAATAGATTAAGCAGCCAGGTTAAATTGTGCAGTTAAATAAGATACTACTATAAAATAGAATGTGTGTGCAGAGGCAGTTCCACAGTATAACCAATATTTGGATTTGATTGTGGATCAACCACTTAGTAGCTGTGGTAGCTAGGGTAAGAGGAAGGGAGAGAACAAATGTATTGACCCCTGTGCTTGCCAGGCACTCTGCATGCATGTTATATCATTTACCTCCAACAGCATTGTAGATTGATTCTATATCCATTGTTTCATGTGAAGAAAATGGGATTGTGGGTTGGTGGGAGAGCTGTTGTTAGTTGAATGGCTGACAATGAACTAAGCATTTTGTTACATAGTTTGCCTTACATCAATCATTTGAGAGGTGGGTGGTATTATCCCTGTTTTCCAGATGAAAGAACAGGTCCAGGAAGCCAGAAGAACTTGTTCATAGTTAGTTGCTGGCCATACTGTATTTAAACCCTGGTCTTTTTGTCTTTTAATCCCATCTTTGTTTCCTCCATTCTGACTCCTCAAATCACTTCAAATTTCCTCATCTATAAAATGTGAATATTGAGACTTACAATAAAAAGAAAGTGATTTGGAAATATTATAAATAATAAGGAACATTTAAACAGGATTATATACTGTACATTGTATCTTATTCTATTCAGATAAAAAACAGAATTGGGAAATGTTTTACTTTTTTGAAAACAAATCAACTTTACCCTTAGGTCCTCTTGAAATGATTTCTGATTAGTTTCAATGAAATTGTAAAATTTCAGGCTGGCATAACTCAATTCTTTTTTAAAACTCTTCTATAAAATACAAGAGTTCATGTTTACTTCCCTTTTATCCTACCAAGTCTTATGTTTGATAGGGGCATTTATTTTCTTGACTGTGATTTGTATTCCCTAGAACTGCTTCATATTTGGTAAGTGGCATTCTTGGTTTTATTAATGCAAAAGAGATATTGAGATGTTATTAGGGAGCTAGGATAATTTTATTCACATAGAAGAAAAGGCAGGGCACTGTGGCTCATGCCTGTAATCCCAGCACTTAGAGAAGCCAAGGTGGACGGATTGCTTGAGGCCAGGAGTTTGAGACAAGCCAGGACAACATGGTGAGACCCAGTCTGTACTAAAAAAAAAAAAAAAAAAATGGAACAAAATTAGCCGGGCATGGTGGTGCACATTTGTAGTCCCAGCTACTCAAGAGGCTGAAGTGGGAGAATCACCTGAGCCCAGGAGGTAGAGGCTGCAATGAGCCACGACTGCACCACTGCACTCCAGCCTGGCAACAGAGTGAGACCCTGTCTCAAAAAAAAAAAAAAAAAAAAAAAGAAAAAGAAAAAAAGACACTAAGCTATTGTATTTTCATGAATTTTGATTAAAAAAAAAAAACACTTGAACAGGTAATTATACTGCTTCAGGATCTCTGTTACAATAGCAAGTTAGTTAAACTCTGGAAACCAAGATAGTTCCAGAATTAACCTTCTAGAATCCTAAAAGCATTTCTATTCAGTTTCTACTTCTATATTAAATATTTATTGTATAAAACTAATGCATATCAACCTGTTTAGTATACAAGGTACATTCTAGATACGCAACTGTTCACTCATTGTTTTTCTTTTTGAAACAGTCTTGTCTAAGGAACTGTCAGTGATATCCAAGAGAAATCTAGAAGCATTCATTCACCACAGAAGATTTTCCTCAAAAAGAGTATTTGTATGAATTTGCATTCTACTAAATGCTTGGAATGAGTATGCTAGATGAGGCAATTCAACAGAGTGTCTAATAAAAGAGCGTGTGGTTTCTGAGTCCTCTGTATGTTACATTGCCCAGAGACTCATTTATCATGTCTGTGCTATCATTAATATACTTTAAAAACAAAAGATGTTTGCCAACATAAAATTAGACAACCACAACCTGAATACCGAAAAATAGTCATTTTTGTTATACATATGTGGTGGTTTATGAATAGCTGTAAAAATGTATAACCCAAAATAAGATGCAAGGCATTAGCTTTAGAAGAGATTCACCAATGATACATTAACTATTATATTAAAATATTTTCAATTATTTTAAGAACTTGATTTTATGGTAGATTATGCTTTAGACTTTATAATAGATTAAGAGAAAGCTATAAATCATCAACCCTAAGAATTATCACATCTAGTTCAGTACCTTTCATAGTTATAGTTCAGTAAATATTTGTTCTAATTTGTTTGTGCTACATGATTGCTATGTTAACTTCAACAATTCAAAATTTCTTATTCCTGAAAGCAATAAACAGTTCCAACAACTGTGTAACTATAGTTTCAGTCCATTCCATTACAAACCATTTTGCTGTGTGACCCCTCGCCCTGGTGAGAAGCACAGTATGTTAATGTGGTATTTATGAGGTCTTTGAGGTCTCTCATAATTTTCTGCAATTTTCCTTTGGTGAATTAGTGGAGTGCCAGTTGGTATAGTTCCAATGACTTTTTGGTTTGTCTTTTAGGATTTCAGAACTTTCAGGTCCCATCACCCCCTGCCTCTATCTCTGCAAGTTTAGAGGTCTTAGATCAAATGAATATTGTGTGATGCAGTGCCTCATGGAGTGTTAGAGTGCTTCCAGAATTAGGATATTGAGTGTGGGGATCACCATAGCTACAGAAGTTTCCTGCATACCTTTCCCCTTAGTACCCCATAAAACAGGAGGCAGACCTCATCACAGCCTCATTTTCTCACCTCTTGCTCCTAGAGGAAGTGAACCATGCTTCCCATCCTGTTTCTAGTTACATCTAAGTTGAGTTCACCTTTCATAGCCTCATCTATAACATTCTGACTCTGCAGACCCTGTTTCATGGAGTAGCTTACAGTGAGCTGCTCTTCCCTCAAATGTGCCTAGTTAGGGCTTGTACTAAACAAGTGAGTACCATGGAATTATTGGCAGCAACCTTATAGTTTCTGTTTCTCACTTCTGTAGTGTCCAGGAAGGGCAGTGCTGCTTTCCTGGAGGCCAGGTGATGGTTGTTGCTTCTCTGTTTTCTCGCTTTGACCCTTTGGGGCTTAGGCCAGCCACCTCAGTGGTTTTCTTATGCAGCTAGGAAATCTGAAGAATACTAAAGTATCTCCATTCCTATGTTTCAGGGAGAAGGGTGTTTCCCCTAAAAGAGCAAAATGCCAATTAATATGTCTATCCTAGCAATTGAAGCAGATCTTCCATTCCTTTTAAGACCCTAGACCCTGGTGTCCAATAAAATTCTTTGGGCTTTTGGCTAGGTGTGGCGGCTCACTCTTGTAACCCTGGCAATTTGTAACTCACTCTTGTAACCCTGGAGGCTGAGGTGGGTGGATCACTTGAGGTCAGAAGTTTGAGACCAGCCTGGCCAACATGGTGAAACCCTCATCTCTACTAAAAATACGAAAATTAGCCAGGTGTGTGATGTTGCATGCCTGTAATCTCAGCTACTCAGGAGGCTGAGGCAGGAAAATTGCTTGAACCTGGGAGTTAGAGGTTGCAGTGAGCTGAGATCTTGCCATTGCATACCATCCCTGGGGGCACAGTGGGTCTCTGTCTCAAAAAGAAAAAAAAAAAGGTTTGGACTTTTAAAAACACTGTAAATATAGGTAGAGCCAAAGATAAATCAGGGAGAGCAGAGGGTCTGAGTTCACATACTCCAACCTCCAGTTTCTCCATGATGCTAAAACCTTCTCAGAGAAATTTAAATTACGGACATTTTGTCTCCCATGGTCAGCATGTGATCCTCATTGTTGTCAACATTTTGACCGAGATAGGCTCCTATATTGGTTTTTCATCAGTTGTAATTGTTACCTTATTTCTAAGGATTCTGTTTTACTTTTACGGTCTTACCAACTTTCCAGTATTATATCCTAGATTTGGGAGGCAAGAACTTGTAAAGACTCTTACTTAGGTTAAAATTCCCCAGGCTTTTGCCTGCTACTGTTAGACTAAACACAAAATTGTGTGAATCAGGTTCTCTAAAGAGATCCTTCCGTGCCATGCTCATGAAGGCAAAATAATTGGGCCACATGCTTGGCAACCACTGAGTTTGTGTACAATAGCTCCATTCACTTGTCTACAGAAAACACCCTTTTGACAGTGATTATAGCTTTCAACCCCCCACCCCTCCACTTCTGACTCCCTGAATTACCATGACCTCATCTGCTGCTTCATATTTAGAGGTGCTCTGGACCGCTCCAGAAATGCCTAGAACTCGTTCCTGTATGTTAAAGATCATTTCAAAGCCTCAGACAGCCACTGGCCACCAAGAGAAACCATTCAAAATCAGGACCAAATCTAGTTATTCTTATGCCTTATTTGAGTCATTTTACTGTGTCACAACTCAGGGGTTCTTTTGCTTCAGTAGAAATTTTGAGGTCTGTCAAAAGCATGGAAAATGAAATAAGGGATTGGATAAAGCAGTGGTTCTCAAAGTATGGCCCCTAGATAGGCTTTATACATATTATCTGGGTACTTGTTAGAAATGCAAGTTCTTGACCCCATCCCAGACCTAGTGAATCAAAAACTTCAGGGATGGAGTCAGCAATCTGTTTAACAAGTCTTCCAGGTGATTCTTAGGCTTCCTGAGGTTTGAGAATACTACAGGGTTACAGAGACGTTTTGTAGGTAAAATGGACAAGTGTTGATTGACTGGATATAAATTGTGAGGGAGAGGGAGAGGCGAAGAATGAATCTCACATTTCTAACTTTTGATTTATTTCTGAATTGTCTTAGCAGATTCTCTACCCTTGCAAGGTAAATGCTAGGTTGTCTACAGATATTCATGCCTATTTTCAAGGTAGGCATCTAAATTAGATTCTGCAGTATGTCATTATACAGTTTGATGCTGTTGTATTTATTGGTTAGTATTTTTTGTCTCTCCTGACTTAAAAACAGTATGATTATTGTATGTTTGTATATTGTTTTTTTCAAACAAATTTTGTTCACAATTTGATGTACTGGGGGAAAGGAAGAATCAAGGCCCCTGTTGTCAAAGGACTTACAACTTAGGGTTTACAAACACATAAATAACCAATTATAAACATCACAGAATTTGGAGCTAAGACAAGGATATGTTGTGGCAGTGCAAATTTGGGTTGTAGTTTGGGAGATGGGGAGGGACTAATAATTGTTTTTAATAATTGTTTTTCAAAGGAGATGAAATTTGAACGAGGTTATGAAAAATTGCCGAAAGCAGAGCCAAGGGCTGTGGTTTATACCTGTAACCTCAGTGCTTTGGGAGGCCAAAGCAGGAGGATCCCTTGAGGCCAGGAGTTTGAGTCTATCCTGGGCAACATAGCAAGATCTTGTCTCTACAAAAAAATTTAAAAATTAGGCTGGCATGGTGTATGTCTATAGTCCTAGCTGCATGAGGGGCTGAGGTGGGAGGATTCCATAAGGCCAGGAGTTGGAGGTTACAGTGAGCTATGATTGTGGCATTGTATTCCAGCCTGGGCTACTGGACCCTATCTTAAAAAAAAAAAAAAGCAAAAATCATAAAATGGCTGTGAGTTAACAGCAGATGACTTCTTCTTCTTCTTCTTCTTCTTCTTTTTTTGAGATGGGAGTCTCGCTCTGTTGCCCAGGTGGAGTGCAGTGGCCCAATCTCGGCTCACTGCAACCTCTGCCTCGCAGGTTCAGGGGATTCTCCTGCCTAGCCTACCAAGTAGCTGAGACTAAAGGCGCGCACCACCACACCTGGCTAATTTTTGTATTTTTTTTTTTTTTGAAACGGAGTCTTGCTCTTGTAACCAGGCTGGAGTGCGGTGGCACAATCTCAGCTCACTGAATCCTCCGTCCCCTGAGTTCAAGCGATTCTTCCGCCTCAGCCTCCCTAGTAGCTGGGACCACAGGCGTGTGCCACCATGGCCGACTCATTTTTGTATTTTTAGTAGAGACGGGGTTTCACCCTGTTAGCCAAGGTGGTCTCAATCTCCTGACCTTGTGATCCGCTGGCTTCGGCCTCCCAAAGTGCTGGGATTACAGTCATGAGCCACCACGCCTGGCCAATAGCAGACTACTTCTAAGAGGAAAAGTTAAAAATGTAAAGTCTTTAGTTTTTTTCTTTAGTATGTTTATCTGACTTACTCTGGTACAGTTGAGTCAAACAACAGAAATTTGCTTAGGGAAAATTACTGTCATGCAGTAATTATACTTGACATGCAGAGAGGAATCAATCTAAATTAAAAATAAATGTATAAAGGCAGTGTTGAATTAAGTCTAATTTTAAAAACGTATAACACAAATTAAGATTTTTTCAAAAAGCAACGGCATTATGTTAAGAAAAAAGGTGGATTCAGATTTCAGTCTTCATTCTGTGACTGTAGTAACTACATATGAATTTTATTTCCAAGATGACTCTTTTCTTTGGCATCAGTTTAATCATCTGACAAAAAAGAAGGTATCAAATTGCAACTTTTAGCTGATGTTTGAAAATCCTTTAATGAATACAGTGCAGCCCCAATTGTGCATTAACAGTTAAGAAATGTGACCCATGAAGTCCTAAAAGGCACATTTCAATATCTCTGTTCCTAAACCTGAGTGGCCACCAAAAATAACTTCTCTTGAGGACTGAGGATTGCGTCTCTTGAGGACTGAGGATTGCGTCTCTCAGTTCCCCAGTGAACCCCTGCCTGACAGCTTCGAAGTTCCCAGCCCTATACAGCGTGTACTTTTAGTACTCAACACAATGCCAGGCTAGAGCTTTGGGGATGGGAACCTCCAAGAAAGCACTGTTCGGCATTTGGGCAATCAGTGTTCGGCGGAATGCCAATGCTAATAGGTTATTTTGCTCTGGAAAAGGAGAAAAAGAAAGGATAAAGACTGATGATGAATAGGGGATGACTGACAATACAGACCCTCCACTTTATTGGAGAGATTAAGGGGGCTTGCTGTGAAGTGGTATTGTGGGAGCCAGAACAATTAGCAAAGGCCCACAGGCTCAAGACCTGAAATAAATAGTAGTCCATCAAACTCGCATGCCTCAGGGCACACTGAAATGTCTGGCCACTTTCAGTGAACTTGTAGTAGGAAAAAGCCAAATCATTAGGAACCCTTGTAGTCTGGCACTCCATCCAGGCACTCCTTAGTCAGGCAAATTATCCTTCACCTCCGACAGGTGCAGAGCGTTTTTTCTCTACACCTCGATTTAACCCAAGGTCTTCTACTCTGGGCCTCTGTCTAATTTTGAGAATATTGAGTGGAAAAGTTGGCTTCAGGATTTCCAAAGGATTCCAAAGCCTTTGGAAGTGGCACTAAGGCAGGAAGTGCCACTAAGATTCTTGTTTTGTTAGACTTGAACCAGGCAGGTAAGAACATTGATCAGAACACTAAAAAGTGGAATTAATCAATTCACATAAGGATCTCATGTACTTCTAGAGGTAACTGAAGATGAAGAAAGCATCCAGACTGCCCTCATTTAGATTCTTGGCCTCTAAAAGCATCTTTGGTTTTTTTTTTGAGATGGAGTCTCACTCTATCACCCAGGCTGGAGTGCAGTGGCACAATCTCAGCTCACTGCAACCTCTGCTTCCCAGTTTCAAGTGATTCTCCTGCCTCAGTCTCCCAGGTGCCTGCTGTCACACCTGGCTAATTTTTATATTTTTAATAGAGATGTAGTTTCACCATGTTGGCCAGGTTGGTCTTAAACTCCTGACCTCAGGTGATCCGCTCATCTTCCCCTCCCAAAGTGCTGAGATTACAGGTGTGAGCCACTGCTCCCGGCCATTTTTTTTTTTTTTTTTTTTTTTTTTTTAAAGATGGAGTCTTACTCTGTTGCCCTGGTTCAAGCAGTTCTTGTGTCTCTGCCTCCTGAGTAGCTGGGATTACAGGCATG
Source organism: Saimiri boliviensis (assembly GCF_048565385.1). Classification (NCBI taxonomy): domain Eukaryota; kingdom Metazoa; phylum Chordata; class Mammalia; order Primates; family Cebidae; genus Saimiri; species Saimiri boliviensis. The sequence continues at coordinate 81,859,359 of NC_133450.1, forward strand.
CACTAACATGCTTGGCTACTTTTCATATTTTTTTTTTTTTTTTTTTTTTTGAGATGGAGTTTCGCTCTTGTTACCCAGGCTGGAGTGCAATGGCGCGATCTCGGCTCACCGCAACCTCCGCCTCCTGGGTTCAGGCAATTCTCCTGCCTCAGCCTCCTGAGTAGCTGGGATTACAGGCACGCACCACCATGCCCAGCTAATGTTTTGTATTTTTAGTAGAGACAGGGTTTCACCATGTTGACCAGGATGGTCTCGATCTCTTGACCTCGTGATCCACCCGCCTCGGCCTCCCAAAGTGCTGGGATTACAGGCTTGAGCCACCGCGCCCGGCCTACTTTTCATATTTTTAGCACAGAAGGGGTTTCACCATATTGGACAGGCTAGTTTTGAACTTTTGACCTCAAGCAATCCACTTGCCTCACCCTCCCAAAGTACTGGGATTACAGGTGTGAGCCACCATGCCTAGCCTTGCTTCTAGAAGACTCTAAAAGCCCCAAAGTTATTATGGATTTGGGGGTTTGTAGGTCAGAAGGATTTCATGGATTGGCAATGAGGTCTGGAATGTTACAAGGCATATTAAGCCTGCATTTTCTAAGTATACTTACCTAACAGAATAGGCCATCAGCTGTTTGGGACGCCATTTGGAAGTTACACTATTAAAATAAATTTGGCTGTTGAGTAGTGAAACTCTGATAAAAACATAAGGCAGTCTCAGTACTGGAATGCAACTTCTTCAAACTATGCCAGCTTCAGATTCTAGTACATGTGAAATAGGTTTTAAAAAAATTCGGAGAGAAGTTTGCTTGGTGTAGCTGTAGGACATAAGATACTGAACCAACTAAGCAGCACAGCTAATGTGAAAAATTACTACTTTCTTTGCTTACTTTTTAATCTAAAGTAATTTAGAAAAGCTTGTTTAAATGAATAGCCACATTACAGAATGCTCATCTATGAATTGTGTTTTAATTTTATGGAAAAGGAGATATTACCCATATTCTAATTCATAATGTTGGGTATACCAGTCAGTCTAATTATTTTTAAAGAGACAGCTATAATGATATACTGTCTTGCTGCAAATGAGATCTTTCAGTGTGTCATTATAAAATATTATGGACTATTTTTACTAATGATTTATCTCACATAAGCTACTTTCTGACTGAAAGAAAATGACAAAAGCAGTGTCAGAATTTTACTTTCTCTTCACTCTCTGAATTCCAAAATTTTATTTCTTGCCATCTTTCCTCACAAGATAGCCGTTCTGAGCGTCTCTTATTATCTCCTTATTTATACTTTTAGCCTCTCATTTAATAGAGTCTTTTATGACCATTTCTTTCTTTTTTTTTTTTTTTTTTTTTTTTTTGAGATGGCGTCTCTCTCTGTCACCCAGGCTGGAGTGCAGTGGCGCGATCTCGGCTTACTGCAACCTCTGCCTCCCGGGTTCAAGCAGTACTCCTGCCTCAGCCTCCTGAGTAGCTGGGATTACAGGCACGTGTCACCATGCCCAGCTAATTTTTTGTATTTTTAGTAGAGATGGGGTTTCACCATGTTGACCAGGATGGTCTCAATCTCTTGACCTCGTGATCCACCCACCTTGGCCTCCCAAAGTGCTGGGATTACTGGCGTGAGCCACCGCGCCTGGCCCTATCACCATTTCTAATTGCCATCACTGCTTAGTTATACCTTTGGTCAGATTCTTTGGGTGATGGTTACACCTTCTGTTGGTGGTAAGAGGTATTAAATAGGTACAATCATAGTATAAGTAAATGTACATTAAGGCATAATGTGATACATGTACTGTAAGTTCATTTTTAAATATAAGAGTGTTGCATATTTAGTTAATTGAGATAGTACAAACAAATGGAAATCTGTATTGTATAAAATGACATATTGGAGCGCCAACCTAAAGATTCCTGAAAGCCTTGGGCTTTAGCTGGGTTGGTATTGTATGTTTAGAGTTTCCATTAACTCTTTTTGGTAATAATTTCTTTTTCTTTTTTTTTTTTTTTTTTTGAGACAGAGTTTCGCTCTTGTTACCCAGGCTGGAGTGCAATGGCGTGGTCTCGGCTCACCGCAACCTCCGCCTCCTGGGTTCAGGCAATTCTCCTGCCTCAGCCTCCCGAGTAGCTGGGATTACAGGCATGCACCACCATGCCCAGCTAATTTTTTGTACTTTTTTTTAGTAGAGGCGGGGTTTCACCATGTTGACCAGGATGGTCTCGATCTCTTGACCTCGTGATCCACTCGCCTCGGCCTCCCAAAGTGCTGGGATTACAGGCTTGAGCCACCGCGCCCGGCCCGGTAATAATTTCTTAATGGATTAGTGGACCCAGTGTGACTCTATGTGTAGTATATCTTCAGGTCTGGTACTTCAGGATTGGGTAGACATGGTGTCAGGAGGTGGACTTTCCATGGCCAGTAATGTCTTTTCTTTGGATAGCCTAAGTTAGTGAAAGTGCAGGGATAATTAAAATAATTGACTAAATGGAGAAACAAAAGATCAAAACCAGAGAATCGGAGGGGTTGGAGTGAGATAAGCCTTACGTAGAAATACGTGGTCAGAATCTGGAGTAGCAGATTGAGGATAATGAGAGAATATTGGAGATTTTTTTTTTTTTTGGAGACCGAGCCTTGCTCTGTCGCCCAGGCTAAAGTGCAGTGGTGTGATCTTGGCTTACTGCAACTTCCACCTTCCCAGTTCAAGCAATTCTCCTTTCTCAGCCTCCCCAGTAGCTGGGACTACAGACTCAAGCCACCACAGCCGGCTCATTTTTGTATTTTTAGTACGGATGAGGTTTCACCATGTTGGCCAGGCTGATCTCAAACTCCTGACCTCAGGTGATCCAGCTGTCTCAGCTTTCCAAAGTGCTAGAATTACAGGTGTGAGCCACCATGTTGGCTGATTTCTATTTTTTGTTGTTGCACCTGTGTGTGATGGTAGAGACTTAATGGTTTAAAGGAGCCCTCTGGGCCTGGCCTTTGTGTGGGGGTGACATTTCAAATATTCAACGGTCAATGAATCATAGCGAACACCTCACTGAATAATACTCTGCTGTAGTGCGCTGGTATTGGGTATAAACCCTCTCGTGGACCAGCCACTATGTAATGCTGATGACGTTGCATTTTCTGGCTCCCTATTTGCCTTTGCCAGATGTGGGAACCAAATTGTGTAGGTTTTACCTTCCTGTGGAGTGGTGGACTGATTCACATCTTTCACATGCTTCCCAAATGCAACTCTATTTTTTCTTATAAAAATCCTTTATGGTTTTCCCATTGCCTACAGGGTAACAGTAGCCTTTTAGCATGGCATAAAAGGACTTCCATAATCTCTCTGCTACCTCCCTTTCCAGCATTGTCTTGTCTTATCTTCCATATGCATCTTTTCTCACTGCATGGATCACCAGCCTCCTTGTTCCAAGGTAGACTCCCTCTACATTGTTGCTGGGCAGTGCCTTGGGGAACTTGTACCACTTACCATATTGAAATGTGAATATTTACTCACATGTCTGCCTCTCACTGTACTGTGAACTGAAGAGCAGAGATATCTTTGTACAGCTAGTAACTAAGGTGTCACCTAGGGGCTTAATATATGTTGATTGTAGATGTGTATGAATAAAAGTATTAGCTCTGAAAAAATGATTATTAAATAATGTAAATATAGGGCCAGGCACTGTGGCTCACACCTGCAGTTCCAGCACTTTGGGAGGCTGAGGCAGGCGAATCACATGAAGTCAGCCATTCACCAACATGGTGAAACCTCATCTTTACTAAAAATATAAAAATTAGCAGCGTGTGATGACACACGCCTGTAATTCCAGCTACTAGGGAGGTTGAGGCAGGAGAATTGCTTGAACCTGGGAACCTCAGAGATGGAGGTTGCAGTGAGGTGAGATGGTGGCACTGCAGTTTAGCCTGGGCGACAGAGCAATACTCTGTCTCAAAAAAAAAACAAACAAAAACCAAATGTAATATTACTATTAGCTTGAGCTAAATAGGTGAAAAAAATGAACCCATCGCGTTTTCTATTCTTGAGAATTATGCTACGATGGTATTATTTGTTTTGTTTTGTTTTGAGACAGTCTCTCGCCCTGTTGCTGAGGCTGGAGTGCAGAAGCATGATCTTGGCTCACTGTACACTTGAACTCCTGGGCTCAAGCAGTCCTCCTGCCTCAGCCTCCCTAGTAGCTGGGACTACAGGTGCATGCCACCAAGCCCAGCTAATTTAAAAAATTTTCTTTTGTAGAGACAGGGTTCTGCTATGTTGAGCAGGCTGGTTTCAAACTCCTGGGCTTAAGTAATCCTCCCACATTAGCCTCCCAAAGTGCTAGGATTATGGGTATGAGCCCCTGTGCCTAGCCCATGGTGACTTTAAAAGGTGGTTAGTGGTGAGGGTTGCACAATTCTGGAAACATACTAAAAACCACTTAATTGTACACTATAAAGTGGTGAATTTTATGGTATGTGAATTGTATCTCAGTGCCAATGTAAATTTCCTGGTTTTGATAATATACTATAGTTATGTAAGATGTTATCCTTGGGGGAAGGTGGTTGAAGGGCATGTGGGACATCTCCATATATTTTTTGCAACTTTTTGTGTGTCTGTAACTATTAATAAAAAAAAAATAGAAAGATTAGGCTGGGCACAGTAGCTCATGCCTCCAACACTTTGGGGGACTAAGGTGGGAAGATTGCTTGAGTCCAGGAGTTTGAGACCAGCCTGGGCAACATATTGACACCCCTGTCTCTACAAAAATAAAAAAAAAATTAACCAGGCATGATGGCCTGCTCGTGTAGTTCCAGGGAGGCCAGGAAAAATTGCTTGAGCCCAAGAGTTGGAGGCTGGAATGACTTGTCATCAAGCCACTGTACTATACCCTGGCAACAGACTGAGACCTGGTTTAAAAAAAAAAGTAGGCCGGGCGTGGTGGCTCACACCTGTAATCCAAGCACTTTGGAGGCCAAGGCGGGCAGATCACCTGAGGTTGGGAGTTCAAGACCAGCCTAACCAACATGGTGCAACCCCATCTTTATATTAAAGAAAAATATATTAAAAAAAAAAAGAAAGTGATTCATTAGTTTTTCTGACCAAATGTGTTTATTATCAGGTTTGTGTTTATGGTTTAGAATTGCTGTAGAATGTTTTCTCACTTGATTAGGATCCAGTTACTTTTCAAAATTACATATCAGTATTTTATTCTTAAGTATCACATGTCAAAACATATCTACGTATAAGTAAACATGTAATTGACTATCAATTATATTCTAATAAAAGATAACAATTAAGGATTTATAAATGATATCTTGGCAGTATTTTTTTTTTTTTTGAGATGAATCTTACTCCGTCATCTAGGCTAGAATGCAGGGTCACGACCTCAGCCTACTGCAGCTTCTACCTCCCAGGTTCAAGCGTTCAAGGTTCTCCTGCCTCAGCCTCCTGAGTAGCTGGGATTACAGGCATCTGCCACCATGCCTGGCTAATTTTTGTATTTTTAGTGGAGACAGGGTTTCAGTATGTTAGCCAGACTGGTCTTGAACTCCTGACCTCAAGTGATCTGCCAGCCTTGGCCTCCCAAAGTGCTGGGACAGGCGTGAGCCACCGCCTGACTAGTATTCTTCTTTTACATCCTTTCTCTGTGATTCTTTGTTCCTTTTTCTTTTTTTGAGTCGGAGTCTCACTCTGTCACCCAAGCTGGAGTGCAGTGGCGTGATCTCAGCTCACTGCAACCTTGCCTCCTGGGTTCAAGCAGTTCTCCTGCCTTACCCTCCCAAGTAGCTGGGACTATAGGCGCATGCCACCATGCCCGGCTAATTTTTTTTGGTATTTTTTAGTAGAAACAGGGTTTCACCACGTCGGCCAGGATGGTCTCTATCTCCTGACCTCATGATCTGCCCACCTTGGCCTCCCAAAGTGCTGGGATTATAGGCCTGAGCCACTGTGCCTGGCCTCTTTGTTCCTTTTAAAATAATATTTCTGACACACTTAGAATTAAAATGAAAGTACTGATAAATTATGCATATTATAACGTGCCATTTTGGTGTCTTAGGGAGTTACTTGCTGTAATGTCCATATTACATATCTTTAATTTGTAATATATGTTAATTCAAAAAATTATTAAGTTCTTTGTTCCAGGTTCTATGCTAAATACGTTATATGCATTCTTTGATTTAATCTTATCTGTAAGATATAAAATGATATTTTCTCTAATTACAGATGAGTACGATGAGGCTTAGAGAGGTGAAATAACTTAATGTCCCAGGAGTAGTCAGTGGGGAAGCCAGGATTTGAACTTAGGTCTGTGTGACTACAGAGTTGTCTTTTTTTGCCTTTTTAATTTTTTAATAGATGGAGTCTCATTATGTTGCCCAGGCTGGAGTGCAGTGGCTGTTCACAGGTGTGGAGAACAGTGCACTGCAGCCTTGAACTCCTGGTCTTAAGTGATCCTCCCACTTCAGCTTCCCAAGTACCTGGAGTTATAGGCACACACCATTGTGCCTGGCTACAGTTGTTTTACTTCTCTGTGATGATGACTTGGAGTGATTTAGGAGAACTCTGTTAAATGCCTGACACTGATTAACTTTGAAACCTTGGTCAGGTAACTTAAATCTCTAAAATTGCAATGTAACCCTTTAGTCTGTCAAACGAGGAGGCACAAATAGATGATCCCTCCAGTCCCTTTTAGCACAGATGTTCTGTAGTTCAAGAAATTTATCCTTGGCTCTCTAAGTTGTTTGTTTAATGTGTGTGTGCTCCCTCTCTGAAGGATATTCTTTATAAATAAAGCTGTTCCTTTTAAAGAAAGAGTTGTCAAAGGAAGAACTTGGTGACTGCTTCTGTCTATGATTTGGTCTTTGGTTTTACAGAACACAAAATACAGCTTTATATGCTTGTTCAACAGATTTCAAGTTCTGGGGGATTGAGTCATGCTAACTAAAATCATAAGAACTTTTGTTTTTTATATATAATCCAGAATATTAGTTTGTCAATTATAATGGTATAGTGAATACTAGTTTCTGCCATTGTAGGCACTACTTTTAGGATTAGAGACTTTGGAAAACGAGATTAGAAAGCTATCTGGAAGGCAAAGGGAATTAAGTGGATTTGAGGGGATAGTCTTTCAGGTTCAAAGTCTTATAAATGATCTCTGTTCTGTAGTAGAGTTCTAGTAATTATATATCTACTAGAACCAGTTTTCTTTCTCCTTTAGGAAGTACTTACTAATTGCTGGTAGTCTTCTCTTATTCTCCTACTTCATGCAGATTATTGTACCTGTGCAAATAGGACTTTTTTTTCAGACAGGTTAATTTTTCCTTTTCTTATTTATTTTTTGAGACACAGATTTGCTGTTGTCGCCCAGGCTGTAGTGCAATAGCGCAATCTCTGCTCACTGCAACCTCCCACTTTCGAGTTGAAGCGATTCTCATTCCTCAGACCCCCAAGTAGCTGAAACTATAGACGTGTGCCACCATGCTCCACTAATTTTTTTTTTTTTTTTGAGACGGAGTCTCGCTCTGTTGCCCAGGCTGGAGTGCAGTAGCACGATCTTGGCTAACTGCAATCTCCACCTCCCGGGTTCAAGTGACTCTCAGGCCTCAGGCTCCCAAGTAGCTGGGATTACAGGTGTGTGCCCCCACGCCCGGCTAATTTTTTGTATTCTTAATGGAGACGAGGTTTCACAGTGTTAGCCAAGATGGTCTCGATCTCCTGACCTCGTGATCTGCCTGCCTTGGCCTCTCAAAATACTGGGATTACAAGAGCCACTGCACCTGGCCTAGACATGGGTATTTGTTAAGACTCAACTCTGAATGTAATTTCCCCTCTAAGTTAGAGGACTTGGCCAGACAACTTTATGTTGACTTTCACTGGTTGGCCTTTCAAAGGGAGGAGTTTTTCTAACATTGATCCCAAATTCCAAGGAGAATTCTGCCATGGTCCACAATATTTGACTATATTGTCTTTCTGTCATAGGCAATATTATATAATCTTGATATCCATAATCTTGATGGCATGCTCTTTATATGTTATAGAACTCAGTAAGGGTGAGTTCTGGTATATTTCAAAGGTTTCCACTTTCCTTTTCATCTCAAGTTTCCAAAAATAGGTTTCTGTATCTCCACAATGTAAACTTGCCTTTTTATTATTTTTAATTTTTAAGACAGAGTCTCTGTTGCCTGGGCAGGAGTGCAGGGGAGTGATCTCAGCTCACTACAACCTCTGCCTCCCAGATTCAAGCAATTCTCCATGCTTCAGCCTCCCAAGTAGCTGGGATTACAGGCGCCTGCCACCATGCCTGACTAATTTTTTTGTATATTTAATAGAGACAGGGTTTTACTATGTTGTCCAGGCCGGTCTTGGACTCCTGACCTCGTGATCCCCCGTTTCAGCCTCACAAAGTACTGGGATTACAGGCATGAGACACCGCGCCTGGCCAAACTTGCCTTTTTAAAAGTCAGATTAATTGGGAAACAGTTTACACAGATTAAAATTGACTTTTTTAGCTGTACAGTTCTATGAATTTTGACAAATATATACAAGTTATGTAACTACCTTACATGGAATATTTTCACCACCCTGTAAATTTCTCTTATACCCCTTTATGATCAGTCTTTTCCTCTTTCTGTAGCTCTGGCAGCCACAAATCTGATTTCTGTCCTTATAGTTTTGCCTTTTCCACAGTGTTATAAATGGAATCATACAATATGTAATCTTTGGAGTCTGGCTTCCTGCACTTAGCATAATGCTTTTTTGAGATACAATTTACATACCAGAAAGTTCATCTGTTTAAGGTGTACATTTCAGTGGTTCTTAGTATCTTTTCAGAATTGTGCAACCATCAAGGTAATCTAATTTTAAGACATTTTTATCACCCCAAGAGAAATGTTGTACTCATTAGCAGTTATTCCCTAATTCTGACCACCCCTCCCCCCCACCACCGTAACTCCCCATCCTAGGCATACACCTACTTTTTGTCTCTCCAGATTTGTCTTTTCTAGATATATTAAATAATGACATATAGTATGTGGTCTTTTGTAACTTCTTTCACATAGCATAATTTTTTCGGGTTCATTCATGTGATAACATGAATGAATACTTTATTTTTCTAATTGTCAAGTAATTTTCCATTGTATAGGTCACATTTTGTTTCTCTATCAGTTGATGGACATTTGGGTCATTTCCGCTTTTTGGTATTATGGATAATGCTATGAACATTTATGTACAAGTTTTTGTGTGGATGTTTTCATTTCTCTTGAATATGTTATGAACATTTGTGTACAGTTTTTATGTGGAAGTATGTTTTTATTTCTCTTGGATAGATACCTGGGAGTAGAATTGCTGGGTTGTGTGATAACTCTGTTACCACATGAGCCAACAAACTGCCAAACCCTTTTTCAAACCCTTTTCCACAATGCTCAAACCCTTTGGAACTGTCAAACCCTTTTCCACAATGGCTCAAGGGTTTCAGTTTCTCCTGGCCAATCCTCACTATTATCTGTCTTTTTTTTTTTTTTTTTTGAGATGGAGTTTCGCGCTTGTTACCCAGGCTGGAGTGCAATGGTGCGACCTCAGCTCACCGCAACCTCCACCTCCTGGGTTCAGGCAATTCTCCTGCCTCAGCCTCAGCTGGGATTATAGGCACCCACCACCATGCCCAGCTAATTTTTTGTATTTTTAGTAGAGACAGGGTTTCACCATGTTGAGCAGGATGGTCTCGATCTCTTGACCTGGTGATCCACCCGCCTTGGCCTCCCAAAGTGCTGGGATTGCAGGCTTGAGCCACCGCGCCCGGCTTGTCTTTTTTTTTCATTATAGCCATTGTAATGGGTGTGAAGGAATATCTTACTGTGGTTTTGATTTGCGTTTACCTAATGACTAAATATGTTGAGCATCTTTTTGTGTGTTTATTGGCTATTTGTATATCTTTTGGGGAGAAATGTATATTCAAGTATTTGGCCATTTAAAAACTGGGTCATCTTTTTGTTGAGTTATAAGAGTTCATTATATATTTTGCATACAAGTCCTTTTTAAGATAGATGATTTACAAATATTTTTTCCTAGTCTGTGAGTTGTCTTTTCATTTTCTTTCTTTCAGAGAGGCTTTTCCGCAAAAACTGGAATGACTGCTAGACAAATTCTAAAAGAGCTTTAACACTGTCTTTTCATTTTCTTGATGGCATCTTTTGAAGCACAAAAGATTTAATTTTGATGAAGTCCAATTTATTAATGTTATTTTTTTTACTGCTTATGCTTTTGGTGGCACATCTAAGAAATCATTGCCTAACCCAATATCAAGATGATTTATACATATTTTCTTCTAGGAGGGGTGTATATATATATGTGTGTGTGTGTGTGTGTGTGTGTGTGTGTGTTAGCTCATACATTTAGTTCTGTGAATTACTTTGAGTTAATTTTTGTGTATGGTGTGAGATAGGGGTCCACAGTTTTACTGTTACATGTGGATATCCAGCTGTCCAGCACAATCAGTTGAAAAAGCTATTCTTTTCCTCATTAAATTGTCTTAGCACTTTTGTTGAAGATGAATAGATCATAAATACATGGGTTTATTTCTAGACTCTAAATTGTGTTCCATTGATCTGTTTACCTTTATTCCACTACCACAGTACCTTGATTAATAGCTTTGTAGTAAGTTTTGAAGTTGGGAAGTATGAGTCCACCAACTTTTTTCTTTTTGAAGATTCTTTCGGCTATTCTGGTTTATTGCATTTCTGTACGAATTTTAGAATCAGCTTCTCAATTTCTGTAAAAATTCCAGGTGGAATTTTGATAGGAAGTGTACTGAATCTGTTGATAATTCAGCAGTTCAGAGGGTGTTGCCATCTTAACAGTGTTACATCTTCTGATTCATGAATGTAGGATGTATTTCCATTTATTTAGATCTTTAATTTTTAATTTTAATTTTTATTTTTTGAGACAGAGTGTTGCTTTGTTGCCAGGCTTCAATGCAGTGGTGTGATCTCGGCTCACTGCAACCTCTACCCACTGAGTTGAAGCAGTTCTCCTCCTCAACCTCCTGAGTAGCTGGGACTACAGGCATGCACTGCCACACCCAGCTAATTTTTTTGTATTTTTAGTAGAGATGAAGTTTCCCCATGGTTGGCTATGATGGTCTTGTCTTGATCTTCTGACCTTGTGATTTGCTTGCCTCGGCCTCCGAAAGTGCTATGATTATAGGTGTGACCCACACTGGCTAGATCTTTTTTTTTTTTTTTTTTTTTTTTTTTTTTTTTTTTTTTTGAGACGGCGTTTCGCTCTTGTTACCCAGGCTGGAGTGCAATGGCACGATCTCGGCTCACCGCAACCTCCGCCTCCTGAGTTCAAGCAATTCTCTTGCCTCAGCCTCCTGAGTAGCTGGGATTACAGGCACGTGCCACCATGCCCAGCTAATTTTTTTTTTTTTTTTGTATTTTTAGTAGAGACGGGGTTTCACCATGTTGACCAGGATGGTCTCGAACTCTTGACCTCGTGATCCACCCGCCTCGGCCTCCCAAAGTGCTGGGATTACAGGCTTGAGCCACCGCGCCCGGCTGGCTAGATCTTTAAAATTTTTTTTTTTTTTTTTTTTTTTTTTTTTTTTTTTGAGACAGAGTTTCGCTCTGTTACCCAGGCTGGAGTGCAATGGCACAATCTCCGCTCACTGCAACCTCCGCCTCCTGGGTTCAGGCAATTCTCCTGCCTCAGCCTCCTGAGTAGCTGGGATTACAGGCACGTGCCACCATGCCCAGCTAATTTTTTGTATTTTTAGTAGAGACGGGGTTTCACCATGCTGACCAGAATGGTCTCGATCTCTTGACCTCGTGATCCACCCGCCTCGGCCTCCCAAAGTGCTGGGATTACAGGCTTGAGCCACTGCGCCCGGCTGATCTTTAAATTTTTACAACACGTTTTGTGGTTTTCAATGTAAGCATAATGCTTTCGAGATTCATTCATGTTTGTGCATGTATTAGCAGGTTTTTTTGTTTGTTTTTTTGAGACAGAGCCTCACTCTGTCACCCAGGCTGGATTGTAGTGGCACGATCTTGCCTCACTGCAACCCCCTCTCCTGGGGTTCAAGTGATTCTCTTGCCTCAGCCTCCTGAGTAACTCCAATTACAGATGTGTGCCACCATGCTTGGCTAATTTTTGTATTTTTTTTAGTAGAGATGGGGTTTCACCATGTTAGTTAGGCTGGTGCCTAACTAACAAGGTATGATTTTGCACCTTGTGATCTGCCTGCTTCGGCCTCCCAAAGTGCTGGGATTACAGGCGTGAGCCACCACAACCTGCCAGTTTTTTCATTTTCATTGCTGAGTGCTATTGTATTTTTTGGATGTATCACAATTTGTTCATCTATTCCATTGATGGACATTCGAGTTTTTATTTTTTGGTAGTTGTGAATAAGGCTGCCAAAAAGATATTCACATACAGGTTTTTTTTTTTTTTTTTTTTTTTTTTTTTTTGATACAGAGTTTCGCTTTTGTTACCCAGGCTGGAGTGCAATGGCGCGACCTCTGCTCACCGCAACGTCCGCCTCCTGGGTTCAGGCAATTCTCCTGCCTCAGCCTCCTCAGTAGCTCAGATTACAGGAACACGCCACCATGCCCAGCTATTTTTTTTGCATTTTTAGTAGAGACAGGGTTTCACCATGTTGATCAGGATGGTCTCGATCTCTTGACCTCGTGATCCACCCGCCTCGGCCTCCCAAAGTGCTGGGATTACAGGCTTGGCCACCGCGCCGGGCACATACAGGTTTTTATATAAACAAAAGTTTTAGTTTTACTTAGGTATGTACCTAGTAGTAGAGTTACTGATTGTTTATGTTTGTCTGTTTACCTTTATATGAAACTGCCAAACTGTTTTCCAAATGGCTCTATCATTTTGCATTCCCACCAGCAATATATGAGAATTCTAGTTGTTTTGTGTGCTTACCAGTACTTGGTGTTATTAGCATTTTTTTAAAAAGTGATTTTGATAGGTATATAGTGATATTTCATTGAGGTTTTCATTTACATTTCTCTAATGGCTAATGATATGGAGCATAAAATTCATGAAATCCTAGACTTTTGAAGTTGGAAGAGACATGTAAGAGTTCATTCCTGCTTTTTATATTCTGTTCCTCAGACATGTTTCACGGGATGTCTGAGGTTGGGATTTGGGGACCGAGGGGCTTGCTGAATGCTGAGTGGGTGGGATCTGAGCAACCTGCCCAGAAGGACTCTACCTTTTATCCGTTTTTAAAATACTGAATTTCCAGGTGATAAATCATTAGAAAAAAGGTGTCTCTTAAAAAAAAATGAAAGCTACTGAACTGAATTCTTTTTTGAATTTTAATTTACTTTAAGTTCTGGGATACATGTGCAGAACGTGCAGGTTTGTTACATAGGTATACATGTGCCATGGTGGTTTGCTGCACCTATCAACCTGTCATCTAGGTTTTAAGCCCCACATGCATTAGATACTTGTCCTAATACTCTGCCTCTCCTTTCCCCCTACCCCCCAGACAGGCCCTGGTGTGTGATGTTCCCCTCCTTGTGTCCATGTGTTCTCATTTGAACTGAATTTTTTTAAAGGGCAAAACAAAGACCCAGAGAGGTAAATTGACTTACCCAAGATCCTATAGTTAGTCCAAAATGGATTCATACAATAGAGTTCTTTATTCTGCAGTGTACTATCTTGTCATAACTTTCAGATTCTATTGTTTGTTGGCTCAAGGAAGAATTATGATGAAAAGTCTACTGATCAAGAGTTGTCTAAGTCATAAATATTTTTAAAATTTTCTTTTATATTGAAAAGTAGTGTATGGAAACAAAGTCATCTTTCATGAGTTAGCTGTACTGACCAAAAAATGGAGGTTATCTTTTCTGTAGGAATCCAGTTTCTAGTACCAAACCATCCAAAATTACTGTACTTTGTTTCTACGTAATGTGGGAAATGTGGCACAACTGTCAGAGGTTCTAAATGACAGTACATTATAGAAATAGGTGAGGGAATAAGCAGGGATTTGCCATGGGGAAACCCATTATATTTTGTTACAAGTTTTGATGAACACTGACAGTGGTTCATCAAGTTGAAAGAGTAAAATTGAATTCATTAGATGCAATCATAATGGTTAGAGTAAGTTTTTTTTTATAAGAAAGATTCACTTCTGAAATCTTTCCTTTATTGAGGTTTTTCTAGAAATTACCAGAGTCTGAAAACAGTTCTATACAGTGTTGGCAATTCTGAGATTGGCTTTAGGACTGATGGGTGAGCCATGCATGGTTATATTGAACAGAATTTTATTACAATGCCTTTGGTGGATTTGACTAGTTTTATTTAATAATGATGTAGCGAAAGGAGTATATTTTGACTCAGGAAACTTGAGGTCAGTCTTGGCTCTGCTTCATACTACTTATATGACGTTGAATGAGTCAACTAACTTCTGTGACCAGCCTATTTCCCAGAGTTGTGTGAGGATGAGAAAAAACGAAATGTATGTGAAACTACTTTAAAAACTTTGGTGTTATTTAGCTATAGTTTTGTTACTAATAATAATCTTTGAACTGGCAACATACAGGATTTTTTTTTTTTTTTGAGACAGAGTCTCACTCTGTCGCCAGGCTGGAGTGCAGTGGCACAATCTTGGCTCACCGCAACCTCCGCCTCCCGGGTTCAAGCAATTCTCCTGTCTCAGCCTCCCGAGTAGCTGGGACAACAGGCACACGCCACTACACCCAGCTAATTTTTGTATTTTCAGTAGAGATGGGGTTTCACCATGTTGGCCAGCATGGTCTCGATCTCTTGACCTTGTGATCCACCCACCTCGGCCTCCCAAAGTGCTGGGATTACAGGCTTCAGCCGCCGTGCCCGGCCAGAATTTTTTAAAAAATAATTTTTCAGGGCCTGGCGCAGTGGCTCAAGCCTGTAATCCCAGCACTTTGGGAGGCCGAGGCGGGTGGATCACGAGGTCAAGAGATCGAGACCATCCTGGTCAACATGGTGAAATCCCGTCTCTACTAAAAATACAAAAAATTAGCTGGGCGTGGTGGCGCGTGCCTGTAATCCCAGCTACTCGGGAGGCTGAGGCGGGAGAATTGCCTGAACCCGGGAGGCGGAGGTTGCGGTGAGCCAAGATCGTGCCATTGCACTCTAGCCTGGGTAACAAGAGTGAAACTCCGTCTCAAAAACAAAAACAAACAAAAAAAAAATCAAAAAAATAATAATTTTTCAGCCAGGTGTTTGAGCTCAGGCCTGTAATCTCAACACTTTGGGAGGCCGAAGTGGGCAGATCACTTGAGCTCAGGAGTTTGAGACCAGCCTGGGCAATATGGTGAAACCCTATCTTTACTAAAAATACAAAAAAATTAGCCAGGCGTGGTGGCACATGCCTGTAGTCCCAGGTACTCAGGAGGCTGAGGTGGGAGAATCACTTGAACCCGGAGGTTGCAGTGAGCTGAGATCATGCCACTACACTGCAGCCTAAGTGACAGAGGGAGACTCTGTCTCCCCCTGCCAGAAAAAAAAAAAAAAAAAAAGATTTTTCTTTCTTATATTTGGCAATAATTTACTTGCATTCTTTCTTTTTGCCTCTGTCCTGTATCTCTCATTTTTGAAGCTTTTGGAAACTTTGCTGTGTGCTTAGTCCCCTTCTCCTCTTTCATATAGATGCCATTTTCTCACTTTTATCCATTAGGAAAAATAGCTGTATTAGTTTTTTCCTATGGAAAAAAAGAAATAGTTTTTATTGTCTACATATATTTAGCCTAACAACCCTGGTTAAAGTATCAGACCTATAAGCTGCATGTAGGTTTTCTTATTTGGCATTGAATTGCCCTTACTTGTAGTTACTAAATTTCTTGTACTTTTGCCTGCCTTTTCTCTGGGATTTCTGTTGCCTTTAGATGTGTTTGAAACCTAATATGCCTTTACCTTGGTCAAGCCCATTTGTTGGTCTGTAATAGAGTTAAAGATACTTTATCATGATATACTTTGTAGATATGAATGGTGGGGTCATATATTTCAACTTCTCCAATAATGATGAAAAACTATTTCATTTGTTTTTGTTCTGTTTGTTTGTGTTTTTGAAACAGAGTCTTGCCCTGTTGCCCAGGCTGGAGTGCAATGGCATGATCTTGGCCCACTGCATCCTCTGCCTTCCGGGTTCAAACAATTCTCCTGCCTCAGCCTCCCCAGTATCTGGGATTACAGGCACCTGCCAGCATGCCCAGCTAATTTTTGTATTTTTAGTAGAGATGGGATTTCACCATGTTGGCCAGGCTGGTCTCAAACTTCTGACCTTGTTATCTGCCTACCTCAGCCTCCCAAAGTGTTGGGATTACAGACGTGAGCCACCTTGCCTGACCTAGATGTCATTTGTTGATTTGACTCCTCTGTCTTAGATGGAGTTAAAAGTTATTTGCCAGTCCTCAGTAACTGTAAACACAGGAGACAATGTTGGAAACAATGTTGGTGAAATGGAAGTATCTTTCCCCTTTTGATAGCTAAAGCTGGTAAGGTGGTCATTTTCAGTGTTACTTCCTCTTCTTCCTGGTTAAGAGAGGAAAAACTTTTTCCTGAGGGTTTTTATTTTTTAGCGGTTACCATCTAATCAACTTATTTTTATTTAATTAAAAAATAAAATGATATATTTTAAGTAGTTCTGAGATTATTTCTGAGAACAATCATATCTACCATCAAGTACTGTTTCATTTTTAGGTTCATATGCTTGCTAGATCTACTTTCATCATTTGGAGTAATATTTAAAAAATAATAGCATGTCCCATTTTTGAAACTAGAGGCTAGTGTTCAAAAAATTACTGAATTCTAAATTAAAGCAAAGAAAATAGAAATATTGATTGATGTGTTTATAATTTGTCTAGAATTGCCTCTGGGTTATTTATATTTTGTATTTCAGAAACCAGACTCTTTTTTTTTTTTTGAAATGGAGTCTTGCTCAGTTGCCCAGGCTGGAGTGGAATGGTGCGATGTCAGCCGAGAAACTACACTCTTAATGTATGTTTTCTGAAATAAAAATGGGCTGGGCATGGTGGCTCACACCTGAAACCCCAGCACCTTGGGAGTCTGAGGCTGGAAGGTGGCTTGAGCCCAGGAGTTTGAGAGTAGCCTGGGCAACATAGCAAGACCCTTTCCCTACAAAAAATTAAACAAAACAAACAAAAAAGCCAAATATGATGGCACACACCTTTGGTCCCTGGTATTTGGGAGGCTGAAGTGGGAGCATAACTTGAGCCCAGGGAGTTCAGGGCTGCAGTGACCTGTGATCGTGCCATTACACTCCAATCTGGGCAACAGAGCAAGACCTTGCCTCAAAAAACAATGTGTAATGATAATTGTGTTAAAAGCCAGCAGAGGCTGGGTATGGTGGCTCATGCCTGTAATCCCAGTACTTTGAGAGGCCAGGTGGATCACTTGAGGTCAGGAGTTTGAGACCAGCATGGCCAACATGGTAAAACCATGTCTCTACTAAAATTACAGTTAGCTAATAGGCATGTGAAAAATGTTTATTTAAAAAAAAAAAAAGAAAAATGTTTATTTCAACCTCACTAGTAAGCAAAAGCTGTAAGTTAAAACAAGTTCCAAATTTATTATGTAAATTAGCAGGAACTATGAAATAAGAATATAATGAGTACAAGTTTAAGTTAGTACAGTTTTTATGAAAGATCGACATGTTAACTCCTAGGAATCTCCCCTAAGGAAATGGTTTAAAATACAAGAAAATAATTTTTATATCAAGATGTTTATTAGAATATTATAATAGTGAAAAAATTTATTCTACGTATTAAAACATGTATGTTAATTATACCTCTTTAAATACTCAGAGGCTGAATGGGAAACATTATTGATGTATTTTTATTTTTTTGAGACAGGGTATCCCTCTGTCACCCAGGCTGGAGTACAGTGGTATAATCGTGGCTCACTGAACCCTTAGCCTCCCCAGCTCAAGCAGTCTTTTCACTTTAGCCTCCCAAGTCCTGGGACTTGAGGTACATGCCACCACACTTGGCTAATTTTTGTATCTTTTGTAGAGATTGGGTTTCTCTACAAAAAAACAGCCTGTTGGCCAGGCTGGTTTCAAACTCATGAGCTGAAAAGATCCATCCACCATGGCCTCCCAAAGTGCTGGGACTGAGTGCTTAGTTGCAAGCAATAGCAAATACAACTTTGGTTGTATGTATGTATATATGTATTATGTATATATGTATTTATTTAGTTGGAATCTCAATCTGTCGCCCAAGCTGGAGTGCAGTGGCATGATCTTCGCTCACTGCACCTCTACCTCCCAGGTTCAAGCAGTCCTTCTGCCTCAGACTCCCAAGTAGCCGGGATTACAGGTGTGCACCACCACCACACGCAGCTAATTTTTGTATATTTAGTAGAGGTGGGATTTTGCCATGTTGGCTTGGCTGGTCTTGAACTCCTGACTTCAACTGATACATCTGCCTTGGCCTCCCAAAGTGTTGGAATTACAGGTGTGAGCCACCAGGCCTGGCTGACTTTGATTGATTTTTAACATAGGGGAACTTTATTGAAAGGACATTGAGTAGCTCAGATATTTTATAGAAATGGTGCAGGCAGAAACGGTCTTAGAAAATGAACAACAAACCGGCTTAGAAAATGGACAACGACAAGGGAGGCTAGGGAGCACCCAGGACCCAGAATACTACTACAGAGGCAGTCTGAGAGGATACTGCTGCTTCCACCTCCAAACATCTATCTGGATGCTCCAGCTTGCCCTGTTGTCATCTTAGACACGAAACACTAGGCACCAATGCCACAGTGCTACCACATCTGCCCCTGTACACTTTGTACTGGTGTTACAACTGTCTTAGCTACATCTGCTGACTACCAGAATGTATTCTACATGGTTCCTGCTTCTTTACTGTCACAGTTTCATTGTCAAAGGCCAAGGTAGGAGTGTCTGATTGGCCAAGCCCAAGTCATGTACTCTATACTAGCTGTAGAGGAAGCTGGGAAAGTGAGTATCTGGTATTTTCAGTTTCTAAAGTGTCTCCCACTAAGACGTATAGAAAGTAGTTCAAATGTTGGATAGGAAAAAATCCATAATATTTGTTAATTTCATCAAAATATGAGCAAAATTGTAAAATTTACTGTTGGTTGGCTCTTATCTTGTTAGTGAATAGGCTAACATAATTTCTATTATTGTATGGTGTTATTTATCAGTATGTCACAATCCATCTTCTATGTGGTCCCTGATCTTTAGGCTGATTTTAATTTGCAGAATAGTTTTACATTTGCCAAAAAAAAAAAAAAAAAAAAAAAAAAGGCCGGGCGCGGTGGCTCACGCCTGTAATCCCAGCACTTTGGGAGGCCGAGGCGGGTGGATCACGAGGTCAAGGGATCGAGACCATCCTGGTCAACATAGTGAAATCCCGTCTCTACTAAAAATACAAAAAAATAGCTGGGCATGGTGGCGCGTGCCTGTAATCCCAGCTACTCAGGAGGCTGAGGCAGGAGAATTGCCTGAACCCAGGAGGCGGAGGTTGCGGTGAGCCGAGATCGCGCCATTGCACTCCAACCTGGGTAACAAGAGCGAAACTCTCCCTTAAAAAAAAAACAAAAAACAAAAAACAATAATATAGGCTGTGAACATGGTAAGTAGTCAGTGTTGTTAAGTGAATCCATAAAAGTTAGAAATATTATAGGTATGTTTTTCTTTTATAATGCAAAAAAAAGTGCTTAAAATACAAAAATAGTACACTACTAGAATGTACCATGATCAAGTAGGGGGAATTTCAGGTGAAGTTATCATTAAGTAAATAAGGGCTTTCAGGGAAACCAAAGAAAACATGAAGGCTAGACATTGTTTGGAAGGGAGTGGGCTGAAGAAATTAAAGGAAAGGTAGGGAAGACAGTGAGAAGCAGGTGAGAACAGAGGAGGATTGGAGGAAAGAGGCATTTTGTTTGCATTCTTAGGAACTGGTGCAGAGGTTAAGGAGCAGCATAAAATGGATCTCAGGTTTGAAAGACTTCCTCTTGCTAGAAGCAAGGCAGAGACACAGAATGCAAAGTTAAAGATAGATGATGATGTCTGTCAATATTTAATTTGCCTTATACGGAATGAAGTGAAGGCACTTGACTAGGCAACATTCAGGGCCACTGATCAGCTGCACACTCTCCCCATGTAGCAAGACAAATGGCCTTATTAAAAATCTTAGAACAGAGAGGGGAGAGGGAGATAGCAGTTTTTACCCTTGCCTGAGACTCTGCAGAAGTTATTATTCTTTAGATACTTACTTTATTCCCTTTTAAAACTTGGATGTTTTGTTTCATGAAGATTTAGTTAGCAATTCAGTTATCAAAGGGTAAAATATCTGTATGCACTGAAGCCAAATTCTCAGTAGCTCAGCTTTTGCTAGTCATATGAGGGTGATGAATAATAGGATTCCAGAGCAGTTAACAAATTGATACAAGTGGTAGGGAAATTCAATATGAAGTGATCAAAACAATGTAATGAATCTGTTAAAGCTAAAGAAGTATACTATGACCACATTATTTATCAACTCAATCATTCAGAAAGTATTTGAATGCCCAACCCTTGTATTCCAGGCAGTAGTTATGTACATGGAGGTACAGCAGATAAGGCAGACAGACCTATTCTCTGCCCTTGAAGAGTTCACAATCCACTGAGGAAGTAGACACATTGAGTATAATCAAGAAATGATAGGAGCACTGGAAGTGATAGAGCTCAGGAAGATGCGGATTTGGGGGAGACAAAGGAGTTTTAAGACAAAGAGAACATTAAATTTTTAGCCTGGAGACAGGAAAAAACATTAGAGGCAATAGAAATACGAAATTGACAAATTATAATTAAAGAAAGCTAGCAAGGGAGGAAATGCAGTGTTAGGCAAAAGTAATGTAAATATTAACATAAAGGCAAATTATTAAGCCAGGGGTGGTGGCGTGGACCTGTAGTCCCATCCTCTGGGAAACTGATGTGGGAGAATTGCTTGAGCTTAGGAGTTTGAGACCATCCTGGACAAAGTAGTGAGACCTTATCTCTCTTAAAAAAAAAAAAAAAAAAAAAGAAAAGGATGGCAAAATAGGGGCAGCTCTGGAGTGCAGTCGCCAGCGAGAACAATTCAGAGGGTGAGTGATCACTGCGTTTCCAAACGAGTTATTACTGCCCACAGACCAGGAGATTCCTGGGCTGAAAGTACCACGAGTTTCCAGCACGGCGCAGTGGGTCTCCACACAAAAACTCACACAAATCTGGGCGACCGTTTTAGCACTATCCCCATCAAGCTACCTATGACCCTCTTCAGAGAACTGGAAAGAGCCACCTTAAACTTCATATGGAACCAAAAGAGAGCCTGCATAGCCAAGACAATTTTAAGCAAAAAGAACAAAGCTGGAGGCATTGTGCTATGTGACTTCAAACTATACTACAAGGCTACAGTAATGAAAACAGCATGACACCAAAACAGAGATATAAACCAGGAGAACAGAACAGAGACCTAGGAGGAAACACCACACATCTACAACCATCTGATCTTTGACAAACCTGACAAAAACGAGCAATGGGGAAAGGATTCCCTGTTTAATAAATGGTGTTGGGAAAACTGGCTAGCCATGTGCAGAAAGCAGAAACTGAACCCCTTCCTGACACCTTACACTAAAATTAACTCCAGATGGATTAAAAACTTAAGACCTAACACTATAAAAACCCTAGAAGAAAATCTAGACAGAACCATTCAGGACATAGGCATAGGCAAGGACTTTATGACAAAAACACCAAAAGCATTGGCAACAAAAGCCAAAATAGACAAATGGGATCTAATTAAACTCCAGAGCTTCTGTACAGCAAAAGAAACAATCATTAGAGTGAACTGGCAACCAACAGAATGGGAAAAAATTTTTGCAATCTACCCATCTGACAAAAGGCTAATATCCAGAATCTACAAAGAACTAAAACAGATTTACCAGAAAAAAACAAACCCATTCAGAAGTGGGCAAAAGATATGAACAGACACTTTTCAAAAGAAGACATTTATGAGGCCAACAGACATGAAAAAATGTGCATCATCACTGGTCATTAGAGAAATTGAAATCAAAACCACGTTGAGATACCATCTCACTCCAGTAGAATGGTGATCATTAAAAAATCTGGAGACAACAGATGCTGGAGAGGACGTGAAAAAATGGGAACACTTTTCTACTGTTGGTGGGAGAGTAAATTAGTTCAACCACTGTGGAAGACAGTGTGGCGATTCCCCCAGGACCTGGAAATAGAAATTCCATTTGACCCAGCAATCCCATTACTGGGTATATATCCAAAGGATTATAAATTCTTCTATTATAAAGACACAGGCACATGTATGTTCATCATGGTACTGTTTACAATAGTAAAGACCTGTAACCAACCCAAATGCCCATCGATGATAGACTGGACGAGGAAAATGTGGCACATATACACCATGGAATACTATTCAGCCATAAAAAATGATGAGTTTATGTCCTTTGCAGGGACATGGATGAATCTGGAAACCATCATTCACAGCAAACTGACACAAGAACAGAAAAATCAAATACCGCATGTTCTTACTCAAAGGCAGGTGTTGAACAATGAGAACACATGGACACAGGGAAGGGAGCATCACACCCTGGGGTCCGTTGGCGGGGAATAAAAGAGGGACAGCAGGAGGTAAGGAGGTTGGGGAGGGATAACATGGGGAGAAATGCCAGATATAGGTGACAGGAGGATTGTGGCAGCAAACCATATTGCCATGTATGTACCTATGCAACAATCTTGCATGTTCTGCACATGTATCCCAGAACCTAAAGTGCAATAAAATATATATTAAAAAAAAAGAAAAAAAAAAGAAAAAAAGACCAGGCGTGGTTGCTCACGCCTGTAATTGCAGCACTTTGGGAGGTAGTAGTGGGTGTATCATGAGGTCAAGAGAATGAGACCATCCTGGCCAACATGGTGAAACCCCATCTCTACCAAAAATAAAAAAATTAGCTGGGTGTGGTGGTGCGCACCTGTTGTCCCAGCTACTCAGGAGGCTGAGGCAGGAGAATCATTTGAACCCAGGAGGCAAAGGTTGAAGTGAGCCAAGATGCACTCCAGCCTGGCGATAGTGTGAGACTCTATCTCAAAAAATAAAACAGTACATATAAAACAGTTACAATATAAAAAAGGATTTTGTTGTGAAGAAATTTCTAATCATAAAAGCCAGGGAAAAAGTTAAAAGCAAAATAATAATTTAGCTTCATGAATGAAAAAAACCAACCTTACATGTTTTGGATGAAGAAATTAAATCTGAATTAAAGTTAAGTCACTTTTTCAGAATCACAGAGCTAGTGATAATGGAGCTAGGGATTAGACCCTAGGTCAGCTTTTGAGTCTCAGCTTTTAACCAATACACATTACCACCCCTTTTAGACCTAACAGAAGTCTAATTCTGCACAGTAAAAAAAAATTTTTTTTGGCAACATTTTCTTTTCCAAGCAATGTTAATTTCATGATGGTAGTCAGATTTGTGCTTTGTATCTTATTGATGTTTTTCCTATGTTAATAAGTTAATTGTGTAGTTTCTGAGGCCTTACCTTTATTCAGATATTATACATGTTTCTTGTTTGTTTGTTTTTCTTTTATACATGTTTCTTAAATGTCCCAGCAATATCAGTGATACTGTGTTTAGCAGAATTTGCTTTTTTAAAAATAACAACTTCATTGAGATATAATTTACTTATGAAATCACTACCCTATAAAGAAACCCCCTCTACCCATTAGCAGTCACTCCCCATTCTCTCGTAACTCCAGCTCTTGGCAACCACTAATCTACTTTCTGTTTCTGTGAATTTGACTGTTTTGGACATTTCATATAAAATTATATGGTAAGTGACATTTTATCATGGCTTCTTTAATTAGCATAATATTTTTGAAAGTTCACTCTTATTGTAGCATATGTCAGCACCTCATTCTTTTTTTTAAAAAAAATGTAGCAAACTGGCCGGGCAGGTGGCTCATGCCTGTAATCCCAGCACTTTGGGAAGCTTAGGTGGGTGGATCACAAGGTCAGGAGTTGAAGATCAGCCTGGCTAAGATGGTGAAACCCTGTCTCTACTACTAAAAATACAAAAATTAGCTGGGTATGGTGGTGGGCGCCTATACTCCCAGCTGCTCAGGAGTGAGAATTTCTTGAACCTGGGAGTCAGAGAGAGGTTGCAGTGAGCCAAGATCGCACCACTGCACACCAGGCTGGGCAACAGAATGAGACTCTGTCTCAAAAAAAAAAAAGTGGCAAACTATAACATAAAATTTTTTAATTTTAGCAGTTTAAAAAAAATTGTTACTGTTTTTTGAGACAGAGCTTCACTCCGTTGCCCAGGCTGGAATGCAATGGCATCATCTCGACTCACTGCAACATCTGCCTCCTGGGTTCATGCAATTCTTCTGCCTCAGCCTCCTGAGTAGCTTGAATTACAGGTGCATGCCACCATGCCTGGCTAATTTTTTGTATTTTAATAGAGTTTGGATTTCACTGGGTTGCCCAGGCTGGTGTCAAACTCCTGAGCTCAGGCAGTCCGCCCATCTCAGCCTCCCAAAGTGCAGCGATTTATACAGGCGTGAGCCACTGTGCCTGGCCTTTTATAGCAGTATTTAAGTGTACAGTTCTTTGGCATTAAGTACGTTCACGTTGTGCTCCATTTTTTTTTAGATGGAGTCTCACTCTTGTTGCTGCCCAGGCTGGAGTGCAGTGGTGCAATCTTGGCTCATTGTAGCCTCTGCCTCCTGGTTCAAGTGATTCTCCTGCTTCAGCCTCCTGAGTAGCTGGGATTACAGGCACGCTCCACGAGGCCCAGCTAATTTTGTATTTTTAGTAGAGATGGGGTTTCTCCATGTTGATCGGGCTCGTCTTGAACTCCTGATCTCAGGTGATCTGCCTGCCTCAGTCTCCCAAAGTGCTGGGGCCTCAGGTGTGAGCCATGGCGCCCAGCTGCTCCATTCTTTTTTATTGCCAAATGATAATTCTGTTGTATGGATATACCATGTTTTGTTTACCTATTCATTGTTTGGTGGACATTGGATTGTTTCCACTTTTTGGCTATTGTGAATAATTCTGCTATGAATATTTATGTACCGGCATTTTCTTTTAATCTGAAATACTTCAGTGATGATGTGTGGAGGAAGAACTTTTAAACTTGTATTTTAAGTGCACCTCTTGTTAATCTAATGAAGTAATGTCACTGTGTTCCTGAATAATCATCTGCTGCTTCTGGTCTATGAGCAGGTATCTCCATTTTCGAGATGCGAAGACTCCATATATTTCGAAGTATTGTGTAAAGTAAATGAGTATGTAACAGTTAAGAGCAAAAATAGTTAAACCAGTCCCTTCTCATGGTGGGAATTGCAGATAGAAGTCAGCTTTCAAAGGGAAAGGAAAAAATGTGGATATTTGGGGAGCTTTAGGTTGAAATTTGAAGTCAATCTTAGGGCTTTACCTAGTTTCCTTCTCTTTTCTTTTGCATCTCCATGTTCTTTCATAACTAGAGCTTTCTTGATTCCCCATTAAAGCAGTTCCACTAAGTAACTCACTGAAACTTCTACCTTTACTCCTTTCCTTCCCCACTTTCTCTCAAAACTATTCTCTTAGTATGATTAATTATCAGCTTGCTTTGCACCACCAGTAAACCTATGATGCTGAGTTAGTTTTTTTGTTAGCAGGAGGAGAGGAAGGTGTTTATTTGTTAACCCAAATGAATCTGTAAATGATAAAATGGCTAGTAATATGGGAGAGGAATTTTGAGTCAGGAAAGCCTTTTTTTAAAATTTTTTTTTATTTTTTATTTTTAAGAGAGAGAGGGTTTCACCATGTTGGTCAGGCTGGTGTTGAACTCCCAACCTCAGGTGATGCGCCTGTCTCGGCCTCCCAAAATGTTGGGATTACAGGCGTGAGCCACGATGCCTGGTCAGGGAAAGGCTTTTTTAAAATTCATACCACACAGGCCGGGCGCAGTGGCTAACGCCTGTAATCCTAGCACTTCGGAGGCGGGCGGATCATGATGTCAAGAGATTGAGACCATTCTGGCCAACATGGTGAAACCCCATCTCTACTAAGAAAAAAAAAAAATTAGCTGGGCATGGCGGCATGCGCCTGTAGTCCCAGCTACTTGGGAGGCTGAGGCAGGAGCGTTGCTTGACCCAGGAGGCTGAGGTTGCAGTGAGCCGAGCTTGCACCACTGAACTCCAGACTGGCGCCTGGCGACAGAGTGAGACTCTCTCTCTCTCAAAAAAAAAAAAAAATTCAAATCACCCAAAGTATACTGTATCTATTCATTTTTAAAAGCACTAGGAGAGGCCAGGTGCGATGGGTCATGCCTCTAATCCCAGCACTTTGTGAGGCTGAGGCGAGTGGTTCACGAGGTCAGGAGTTCGAGACCAGCCTGAGCAACATGGTGAAAGACCTGTCTCTACTAAACACACAGAAATTAGCTGGACATGGTGGCGCGTGCCCGTAATCTCAGTTACTCAGGATGCTGAGGCAGGAAAATAGCTTGAACCTGGGAAGCGGAGGTTATGGTGAATTGAGATCACGCCATTGCACTCCAGCCTGGGCAACAAAGCGAGACTGCCTCTCAAAAGAAAAAAAAAAGTACAAGGAGAGACATGAAAAGAGGGAAGTCTGAGGTTCTTACAACCTTTCAAGGAACTGTCTCTACCTAAAAATCTTAAGAAGGGATAGTAGAATGTAAGGCTTATCATAAAGGTGACAGTTTAGTAGAAAAGCAGGGAAAGAAGTTTCAGCTTAATTCAATTTCCTATGAGAAAACAGTCATTTTAGTGGAGAATTTGTGGAAGGTATAGTATGGTGCTGTTTTGGAACTTGGAACGTTTAGAAAGATGTAGAACAGAAGTAGATGAGGTCAGCCATATCTGTTGGAGGGAGAAGTTGGTCACCACATGCCATTCCACTCCATTCCTGAAAATTACCAATGGTAGCAATTTATACCTATTGTGTTTAAATACCATGCATCACAACAATGATTATACATTGAGTATGTGTCAAATTATTGTTGTATTTTATTGGAAAACTATACATAGCCTTAACAGTTAAGGAATTTGCCCAGTTGCTTGCAATAGACAATATTAATATTACCGGTAGAGAAGAATATTCATAGGCAGATAAAACTTTCTGGTACTCTTTGAATCACAGCATTCCTTTTGCAATTATTTAATGAAGCTATGTGGTATTACAGTGAAAGGCAAGGTCCTTACCTAAAGAGGCTTATGATTTTGTGGGTGACTATAAAATTGCCATTTTAATAAACTGTACTTTATCATCAGAGATTCAGGCAGGATGCTTTGAGACCACTTGGCTCAAGATGAGCTGGTTGGAGAAGACTTTCTGGAGGAAATAACAGTTGAACTTTTTGAATGATAAGTAGGAGTTGGTTGGGCATAGAAATTGAGGGAGCTGTGGGACATGGGTAGAAGTAACCACATGAGCACAGATGGAGGCATCTCTGTCTGCTTTTATTGCTAACTCAAGGAGGGACCAGTAAGCATCCATGGGATGGGAAAGGAGATAAAAAATAATATGCTGATCCTGCTGACAAAGAGCACATGGTTCACTTACTGAAGATGCATTTACTCTTTGGTGCCACGAGGGTGCTATTTAGTGAATTACCTGCCTCCTCTCTTGTACAATATGGTACACTAGTGGCCTGATAAAATTAATGCACCCCCAACAAGTGAGCAATTTAATTAAAGGGCTAGTAAGTTGCTGTGCATTCTTTTAGCTGGTTATATAGGGTTTTAAAAATGTTTTAAACAAAAATTGAAAGAGAATTTTATAGACAAGGAATCTTCAGATAAAATGCTGAGATATTGCTAGATGTCACCATAAAAATGGGATTAGGATTACTTGGAATGATAGGCTTAATGTTTAAAATTAGCTTGAAAAGCTTCCTTCAAATTTAAGCATCCAGCAATATGTGGTTGAATAAATTACGATATATAATCAGATACTATTTAGCTTTAAGCATGAAGTTATAGAAGGATGTTATGATATAGAAATATGTTCACTTTATTGTTAATTACAAAAAGAAGTATACAAACAGTATGAAGGTCTTGCTTTACTAAAATGTTTATAAACTGGTAAGCTGTAGGCTTTGGTAGTCTGGAATAATACAGTAGGTCCTGTTTGCATTTTAAAATAACAACTTATCCTTCCCTCTCCTCCCCACCTTTCAGGTTCTGTTCTATCCTGTGAAACTTCCCTAGTTATTTTTTAATAATTTTTTGAGATGGAGTCTCCCACTGTTGCCCAGGCTGGATGCAGTGGCGCCATCTTGGCTCACTGTAACCTCTGCCTCTTGGGTTCAAGTGATTCTCCTGCCTCAGCCTCCTGACTACAGGCGTGCACCACCATGCTCAGCTAATTTTTGTATTTTTAGTAGAGACAAGGTTTCACCATGTTGGCCAGGCTGGTCTCAATCTCCTGACGTCAAGTGATCTCCTTGCCTGAGCCTCCCAAAGTGCTGGGATTACGGGCGTGAGCCACTGCTTCTGGTACTTCCCATTATTTCTTTTCTTCTTCTTTTTTTTTTGGGGGGGGGCGGGGATAGAGTCTCACTCTGTTGCCCAGGCTGGAGTGCAGTGGTGCAATCTCAGCCCACTGCAACTTCTGTCTCCTGGGTTCAAGCAATTCTCCTGCCTCAGCCTCCTGAGTAGCTGGGATTACAGGCACATGCCACCATGCCCGGCTAATTTTTGTATTTTTAGTAGATATCGGGTTTTGCCATGTTGGTCAGGCTGATCTCAAACTCCTGACCTTGTGATCCTGCCTTAACCTCCCACAGCGCTGGGATTACAGGCATGGGCCCCCGTGCCCAGCCTTCCCCAGTTATTTCTGTGAGAACTAAATGTCAGCAATGGCTACCATGAAGGATCAGCCATGTTATTTATTCACCTTTGGCTCACCCTTGATGATAGATGCTGCCCCATGAAGAGCCTCACTGAAGGTACTACTGAGAACCTCAGGACCTTGCCAGAGAAGCTACCTCCTGAACCTGTTAAAACCCCTGATTTTCTGGGTGATAGTGCTGGATTCTAGTCAAAGGATGGAACAATGGCTTCCTCTTGAAATCTCAGCTACTGTTTGTTGCCGCAGAGTACACAGACCCACTTAAGAAACCAAGCAACTCCTCCAACTGCTGGTTTTTATCCTTTGTCCACAAGCATTCAAACTTGGCAGATCAAAGCAAAAATTACCAATGATTCCTGATCCAACCTAATGCTTCTCTAGGTGACTTGGCATTGTCATCTGCTTGATTGCTTAAGCACAAAACCTGAGAGTAGTCTTAGACTTTTCTTGTTCCTTAACTTAAGGCTCCAAGACCCCTTCATTCTTCTTTCTTGCTGTGTTGGAAGTCAGTTCATTCTTTTTGTCACACTGCCTCTCAGAATTTAGACTTTAATTTTCCTCTGGAGATATCGGTAGCCTCCTAATCATCCCTGTGCTTTCCAGTATTTCTTCCACCCTGGTTTAGCCTCCATACTTACTCCTTTACTGTGAAATGCAAAAAACCTTTTAGCCCTGTTGCATCTCAGTCTTTTTTCTTGCCACTCAGTCTCCTCCACAGATACCTTATGTGGTGTTTGTACTCTCCCAAACATAGGTATGTATAGTAAAATGCACATAAAATTTATCATTTTTAAGTGTACAATTCAGTGACATTAGGTACATAAATAGAGACTGGTGTAACCAACACCACCCCCTGTTTCCAGAATGTTTGCATAATCCCAAATAGAATATGTATGTCTTTTTACATACTACTTCCTCAGTATAGAATTTTCTTTTTCTTTTTCCTTTTTTTTTTTTTTTTTTTAACATACTGCTTCCTCTGTATAGAATGCCCTACTCCTCTACTCCCATCCCTGTTCCTCCTAAGGATCTCTCTTGACTTGATTCTAATGCTATGTTGTCTGAAAAGCTTTTCCCAGTCTTTTCAGAGTTAGGTGCTCATTTTTTTGTCCTCTTATGCCACTCTGGGCATACTCCTGCCATGACACTTACCCATGATGTTTTGATTGTCGTTTATGTGGCTCTTTCTTCCACTATGCTTTGAGGTCTTTGAATGAAGAGTCTGAGTCTTTTATCTCTGCATCCTTAGCTTCTGGCACTATGCCTGCTGTGAATAAATGATTGGACTCAGCTTCTTTTCAGCTATGCAGATTAGCTCTTGATCACATGCTAGCTTTGAATGAAAATCAGGTAGCAGGTCTAACAGAAATTTCATAAATGAACGCTCCTTCTTCTTTCCATTAGGTATTCGTGGAAATTTGTTTTTGAGGGCTGCTTTGAGTATGTAATTTTTCAGCAGTTGTACATTACCTTCTATGTTTATAATTTTAGTGAATAATGGGTTGGGTCAGGAGTATACAATAACTAGGATAAGGTGACAAATATTAGGAAGAGTAAAAATTTTACAAAATGCTGAAGTATATGTGGTCTTAAATATCCAGAACACTTTCCAAGACTGTTTTGTCAGGTTATGAGGTACAAAAGAAAGAAGGAAATGGAAGTTTTATTATTTTGGTGATGTTGGATAGAAAATCAGTGAAAAGACATTGGAATGAGTCAAGGTACTAGGCAGGGCTTAAGGGTACAACATTTTTTTTCTCCTTTCTGTTCTATTTTTTCCACTTTCTTTAGAACAGAAAATAGATGGGAACAATTCTTAAAAGAATTGCTACTAAGTTCTCACAGTAGTAGTTTAACATTTCACTTCTGGTTATACCTCATCCTGGTGGGAGATACTGAATTTGTCAAAGAGGGTGAGACAGAGGCTCTGAAATTCCTAGCATTAAAATTAGATATATGGATCTATTATCCATGAACTTTTATTTCACTTCTTTTGCCTTAAATCAAGTGAAGTAAAATCCTAAGCATACTATTTAAAATCCATTTCTGCCAGATGCTCAAGTAGAAAGGTCAGTCTTCATCACTCCATTTATACTGAGCAAACATATTTGTGGCAGCAAGAGAAGAGATTGAATCAAGGGGAAAAATGTAGTCCAGTAAGGTGATTCAATTGTCTAATCAGTCATATGACTTGAAAGGTCATATAATTTGAAAGGTCCTTGAAGTTTCCTTTTTTTGAAGTTTGAAATAAAAAATTTGTGATTGACACAACATGAGTCATGTAGATCTGATTGAATTTCCTGGATTTTCCTTTTCTTTCAACTCCTGAATTGTACTCTTTCATTTTCTTATTTGGAGTCTAGTGAAGAAAGGAAGTGAGACTAACTTAAAAGTGAAATCAGATTGTACCCATTTGCGTATCATAGAGCTAGTGGTATTTTTTTATTTACAGTTATGATATAAATGACTTAGCAATAGTTGTTTTTCACACAACACACTTAGAAATTTGTTTTAGTACATTGAATAATTAATTGCTTGGTAGTGTGATTTACCTGCTTAGGACTTTTTAAGTTGTCATTGTGAATTACGTGAAGTATTATGTGAATACTACTATCTGCAGGATATTACAGTGGTACTAATAATTTAGACATCTATTAGGCTTTTCATATATTCACATGACCCACAGTTATTTAAAGAGGAATCTGAATGCCCAGCTCCTAATGTGAGAGGACCTCAGGTAGATTATAATCATAGAATATTGCCTGCATTGATACTGATTGATTACTCTTGAACATTTGGCCAGTGGAGAAAACTTTTGAAGGTATGTGTTTGTTGACATAAACTATGCTTTTCAAGGGGTTGAGAATGGGGGTATATGAAGAAGAAAGCGGGCTTTATCTATAGATGTAGGAATTAAACATATCTGAAGGTATCTGGATTTTAGCTGTCATAAAATAATACAGGTAAAAATTATTGTATGTATTTAATATGTTATGTAGCTTGTAATCATAATGACTTTTTAATTTGAGGTTGACTTATTTTTAATAACAGAGAGAAAGGATATAGAATGAAAAATTGACCTTTGTTTCATCCCTGACCTCCAATTCCCAGCCTGCCTGTTCAGAAAGACTACTGTTAACTAGTTTCTTATGTACCTAGAAGGGGCAATTTATTTTTGTATTTTTATATTTTTACTTTTTTGAGACAAAGTGTATCTATGTTGCTCAGGCTGATCATGAACTCTTGAGCTGGAGTGATCCTCCTGCCTCAGCTTCCCAAGTATTTGGGACTAGAGTGGAAGAGGCAATTAAAAAGATATATTCCCGACGTTTATTACAGTTCCAAACATATAGTGGGTATAAGTCAAGATGTGTATCAAATCCTATTTGCATACTTCCAAATGACAGAGTAGAGATGAGATTTAGGTTCATAAGCAGCAGTAGCCTACTGGGTCTAATAGGTATTCCTCAACTTTCTTAGATGATACTTATGTTTCTGGAAACGCATAAAAAAATCAAATGCATGAACCTCAAACATTGGACTCAAATGTTTTAAGGGAAGTTTAGAGTACTAAAAGCTACTACCAAAATCTCAACTTTGCTTTACTTTTTAAAGCACAATCTTTGACCTCTATTTACAGTTAAAATTATTTACATGGATTGTGCGTGGTGGCTCACACCTATAATCCCAGCACTTTGGGAGGTTGAGGTGGGCGGATCACTTGAGATCAGGAGTTTCAGGCCAGCCTGGTCAACATGGTGAAACCCCATCCCTACTAAAACTACAACAATTAGTTGGGGATGGTGGCGCTTGCCTGTAGTCCCAGCTACTAGGGAGCCTGGGGCAGGAAAATTGCTTGAACCTGGGGAGGCAGAGGTTGCAATGAGCTGATACCATGCCACTGCACTCCTTTCTGGGTGACAGAGCAAGACTCTGTCTCAAAAAAAAAAAAAAAAAAATTATGGCTGGGCGCGGTGACTCATGCCTGTAATCCCAGTAATTTGGGAGGCTGAGGCAGGCGGATCACAAGGTCAGGAGTTCGAGACCACCCTGGTCAACATAGTGAAATGCCATCTCTACTAAACTACAAAAATTAGTTGAGCTGTGGTGGCATGCGCCTGTAATCCCAGCTACTTGGGAGGCTGAGGCAGGTGAATGACGAACCTGGGAAGCGGAGGTTACAGTGAGCCAAGATTGCACCCCTGTACTCCAGCCTGGGTGACAGAGCAAGATTGCATCTCAAAAAAATTGTGTGTGTGTGTATATATATATATATATATATATACACACACACACACATATATATAT
Organism: Saimiri boliviensis; assembly: GCF_048565385.1. Classification (NCBI taxonomy): domain Eukaryota; kingdom Metazoa; phylum Chordata; class Mammalia; order Primates; family Cebidae; genus Saimiri; species Saimiri boliviensis. The sequence continues at coordinate 81,892,551 of NC_133450.1, forward strand.
CTCATTTTTAAAAATTTTTTACAATTAGGCAAGTGGTTGACTGGCTTTAGTTCACTGAGACTAAATATTAGTCTTTTTCAGTGTATTTAAGGCTTTGAACCTTGCCTCAAGTGGTTCTAGTTTTGTGATACTGTGCTGTTTTTCATGAGTATCAGGTCTTTTTTTTCCCACCTTCCTGTGGAGAACTTGCTTATTTCATTATACTCCTTATTGCACCTAGTCAATGGTCACTCAAAAAATATGTTTGTGGAGGGGCTAGGCATGGTCACTCACACCTGTAATCCCAGCACTTTGGGAGGGTGAAGTAGGCAGATCACTTGAGGTCAAGAGTTCAAGACCAGCCTGGCCAATATGGTGAAATTCTGTCTCTACTAAAAATACAAACATTAGCCAGGCATTGTGCTGGGTGCCTGTATTCCCAGCTACTCAGGAGGCTGAGGCAGGAGAATCACTTGAACCTGGGAGGTGGAGGTTGCAGTGAGCTGAGATGGTGCTGTAGCATTCCAGACTGGGTAAGAGAGTGAGACTTTGCCTCAATAAATATATATATATATATATACACACACACACACACACACACACACACACACACACATATATATATATTTGGGGAGGGATTAAATTTGTGAATAAAATAATTCAACCTTTTCTTGATAAAGGAATGGAGTTTCTGCATCATATAGTATGCTTATATTCACCTTTAATAGATACTACCAAATTACTTTCCAGAGTGATTATACAACTTTTCTTCTTATCATCAGTGTATATATACTGTACTGTCTCCTCACCAATATGTTATTATCTGACTTTTATATTTTAGCTCTCTGGTAGATGTATGATGGTATCTCACTTTGGTGCTAACCTGATGCCTAGTAATATTAAGTATCGTTTCATATTTTTATTAGTTTTTTAAGTGAAGTATATATTTTTCTTTTAAAAATAACTTCCTTGAGATATAATTCACATATCATACATAACTCAGTTAAAGTATACAATTAAATGGCTTTTAAGGTATTCAGAGTTGAGCATCTATCACCACAGTCAATTTTTGGAGTATTCTTACTATACCAAAATGAAATCCTGTGCCCCTTAGCTATCACCATGTAACCTTTCCCTTTCTGCCCCTCCCTACCACTAATCTACTTTTTGTTGTCTATAAACTTGCCTATTCTGGATATTTTATATAAATTGAATCATACAACATGAGATGCTTTGTGACTCTCCAGATATAAAAGACATTGTATAATGGTTGCAATAAAGGCTTGGTACAAAAAACGTTGCTTGGTTTGCAGTGAAAACAGTTCACTAAGGCTTGATGAGCACTATCTACCAAGCAGTTTTCACTCTAAGCATCTTACATGTATGCACTGATTATAAATCATAAATAACTGTTTTATACTGTTACATAGGATTAAAAACCAAATTAATCCCAAAGAAAAGCTTTGGTGTCCTCAATAACCAAGTATGTAAGCAGATAAACTGAACATGGTGATTAGGGAAAACTAAAAACTTGTGTACTATATTGGTCTATTCTTTTTCTAAAGTTTTTTTTTTTTTCCCTCAAGGTGTTTTGTTTTTGTTTTTGTTTTTTGAGATTCACTTTCATTCAGGCTGGAGTGAAGTGGTGCAGTCATGGCTCACTGCAGCCTCAACACCCCAGGCTCAATTGATAGTCCCACCTCAGCCTCCTAAATAGCTGAGATGACAAGCAGGCACCACCACACCCAGCTAATTTTTGTATTTTTTATACAGATGGGATAATTGCCACGTTGCCCAGGCTGGTCTCCAACTCCTGGGCTCAAGTGATTTGTCGACCTTGGCCTCCCCAAGTGCTAGGACTACAGGTATAATGAGCCACTACAACCGCCAACACTTTTTCCCAAGTTTTAATTTTACTTAAAATTTACCATCTTAACCTTTTTTTTTCTTTTTTTAAGATGGAGTCTTGCTCTGTCACCCAGGCTGGAGTGCACTTGTGCCATCTAGGCTCACTGCAATCTCCACCTCCTGGATTCAAGCAGTTCTCCTGCCTCAGCCTCCCAAGTAGCTGGGATTATAGGCACCTGCCATCATGCCTAATTTTTGTATTTTTGTGGAGACAGGGTTTCACCATGTTGGCCAGATTGGTCTTGGATTCCTGAACTCAGGTGATCTGCCCACCTTGGCCTCCTAGAGTTCTGGGATTACAGGCGTGAGCCACCATGCCCAGCCTTAACCATTTTTTAAATGTACAGTCCAGTGAAATGAAATGCATTCATAATGTTCTGCAACCATTACCACCATCCACCTCCACAGCCTTTTTAATCTTGTAAAACTAAAACTCTATACCCTTTTAACAATAACTTCCCATTTCCCCATCCCCCCAATCTCTGGCAACCACCATTCTGGTACTTGTCTATACTTAATATAAGTGGAATCATACAGTATTTGTCTTTTTCTGACTGGCTTATTTCACTTAGCATAATTTTTTCAAGATTTATTTATGTTAAGCTTATTTTAGAATTTCCTTTTAAAGCTGGAATAATCTTCCATTATATCTATATACCACATTTTGCTTATTCATCTCTCGATGGACATTTAGGTTGCCTCCACCTTTTAGCTATTGGGAATAATGCTGCTATGAAAGTAGATATACAAGTATCTCTTTGAGACCTTTTGTTCTACTGTTTTGAGTATATACCCACCCAGAGGTAGAATTGCTAGATCACTTGGTAATTGTATTTTGAATTTTTTGACAAAGTACCATACTATTTTCTACAGTGGCTGTACCATTTTATAGTCCCACCAGTAGTGCATAAGAGTTCCAGTTTCTCCACATCCTCTTCAGCATTTGTTTTCTCTTTTCTTGGTGGTAGCCATCTTAATGGTGTGAGAAGGTATCTCACTGTAATTTTGATTTGCATTTCCTTAGTGATTAGTAGTGTTGAGCATCTTTTCATGTGCATATTGCCCATTTGTATATCTTCTTTGGAGAAATGTCTATTCAATGCCTTTGCCCATTTACTTTTTTTTTTTTAAGAAAATATTTGCAGCATAGTTTAATAAAGAAGTCAGATCCACAATATATAAAGAACACCTGCAAATCAATAAGAACAAGATAAATGGTCAATTTTAACAGGGAAAATATGTTAATAAGCACTTCACAAAAAATATCTCCAGATGGTCAGTAAATATGTGTTCCATTGTTGTTCATCAGGGAAATGCAAGTAAAAATTGATGTGCAATATTAATAGATGTCTACCAGTGTGGTTAAAGTTGAAAAAAAAAACAAAACAAAAAACCCCAAGGCCAAGTGTTAGCAGAGATTAGAGCAACTTAGCTCTCATCTCTCTCTGGTGGAGCTTTTTTCATTTACTGAGTAACTTAAGAAAGCTGTTTGGTATTTTCTGATAAAATTAAACATACATCTATTCTGCAAGGCTTGTACGAGAATGTTTGTAGCAACTTTACAATTGTCCCAAACTGGAACAATCCAAATGTTCAGTAGGAGTACGAATAAACAAATTACAGCTTACTTATATATTTGCACATTGGAATACTACACATCAAGGTTAAAGAATGAAGTATTGATATATACAATGACATTGATTTATCTTTGAAAATTGACCAAAAGAAGGGAAGCACAAAAGATGTACAATAGTGGTTACTGCTGCAGGTTTTTGACTGGGAAAGGGGAAAATAGAGCTGCTTTTTTTTTTTTTTTTGGGAGACAGAGTCTTCCTCTATTGCTCAGGCTGGAGTGTGGTGGTGCAATCTCAGCTCACTGCAACCTGGGCCTCCTGGGTTCAACTGATTCTTGTGCCTCAGCCTCCTGAGTAGCTGGGACTACAGACATGTGTCAGGATGCCTGGCTAATTTTTGTATTTTTATTAGAGAGGGGATTTTACCATGTTGGCCAGGCTGGTCTCAAACTCCTGACCTCAAGTGATCTACCCACCTCAGCCTCCTAAAGTACTGGGATTACAGGCGTGATCAACTGCACCTAGCCTGGCCTTTGCCCATTTACTAATTGGGTGGTTTTTTTGTTTTAGGAGTTTACTATGTGTTCCAGACATTAATCCCTTATCAGATACATGATTTACAAAGATTGTCTCCCTTTTGTGAGTTGCCTTTTTACTCTTTTGATTTTGATGCACAAATTTTTATAATTTCCATGAAGTCCAAATTGCCTGTTTCTTTTCTTGCTTGTGCCTTTGGTCCCATATCCAAGAAATCATTGCCAAATCCAGTGTTGTTCGAAGAGTTTTATGGTTTTATGTCTTAAATCTAAGTCTTTTAGCACTGTTTTGTAGTTTACATCCAATGAATCTTTTACCTCCTTGGTTAATTCCTAAGTATTTTATTCTTTTTGATGCTATTATATATTGAATTGTTTTTGCACTTTTCAGATTATTATTTGTTTGTATATAGTACCCAACTGATTTTTGTGTGTCGATTCATTTTTTTTTTTTTTTTTTTTGAGACGGAGTCTTGTTCTTTTGCCCAGGCTTCAGTGCAGTGGTGCTATCTTGGCTCACTACAGCCTCCACCTAGAAAGTTCAAGTGATTCTCCTGCCTCAGCCTCCCAAGTAGCTGGGACTACAGGCACATACCATCATGCCCAGCTAATTTTGATATTTTTAGTAGAGATGTGGTTTTGCCTTGTTGGCTAGACTGGTCTCGAACTCCTGATCTCAAGTTATCCACCCACCTTGGCCTCCCAAAATGCTGGAATTACAGGTGTGAGCCACTGCACCGGGCTTGTTTGTTTGCTTGTTTATTGAGGCAGGGTCTGCTCTGTTGCCCACACTGAAGCACAGTGGTGTGATCATGGCTCACTGCAGCCTTTAGTTGCTGGGTTCTAACAGTGCTCCTGCTTCAGCTTCCTGAGTAGCTGGGACTACAGGCATATACCACCACTTCTGTTTAATTAAAAAAATTTTGCAGAGACAGGGTCACTTGCTGTGTTGCCCAGTGTGGTCTCAAACTCTTGGGCTTAAACGATCTTCCTGCTTCGGCCTCTCAAAGCACTGAGATTGTGGGAGTGAGTCATCACACCCAGCCTGTATGTTGACTATATCCTGTCACTTTGCTGAATTAATTTATTAGTTGTAACAGGGTTTTTTTTGTTTTGTTTTTTTTGGAGGGGTGGGGTGGAATCGTTGGGACTTTTCTACACATAATATCATATCAACAGACGAACAATTTTACTTCTTCCTTTCTGACTTCTGTGACTTTTATTTATTATTCTTGCATAATCTCTTTGGGTAAAAACTTTCAGTTCTATATTGAATAGCAGTGGTGAGAGTAGGCATCCTTGCCTTGTTCCTGATCTTAAAGCAAAAGCTTTCAGTCTTTCACTACTGAGTATGAAGTTAGCTGTGGATTTTTCATGTATGACTTTTCTTATATTGGTAACTTCTTTTATTCCTAGTTTGTTCAATGTTTATCATGAAAAGCTTTTGATTTTTGTCAAACATTTTTATTCGTCAGTTGAAATGATTATTTTTTTCTTTTCTTCATTCTGTTAGTGTCATGTATTGTACTGATTAATTTTCATATGTTGAACCATCTTGCAGGGAAAAGATCTAACTTGGTTATGTTGTATAATCCTTTTGCTATGCTGCTGAATTTGGTTTGTTAGTATTTTGTTGAGGATTTTTACATCAGTGTTCATATGGGGTATTGTTCTGTAGTTTTTTTGCACTGCCTTTGCTTTGGCATTAGGGTAATTCTGGCCTCCTAGAATGAGAATGAGAAGTGTCTCTATCTCCTTTCATTTCATTCAGTTTTTGCTTTATATATTTTGGTGGTCTCTTATTAGGTACATACATGTAATTATTACACCTTCTTGCTGTATTGAATCTTTAATTAATATATGTTGTCCTTTGTCTCTTGTAAACTGTTTTGATTTAAAATCATTTTGTCTGATACTACTATTGCCATTCCTGCTCTCTTACGGTGACTATATATTTTTTACATCCTTATATTTTCAACTTACTTTTGTCTTTGAATCTAAAGGGAGTCTTCTGTAGATAGCATATAGTTGGATCATGTGTTTTTATTGATTCTGCTAATCTGTCTTTTGATTGGAGCATTTAACCCATTTATATTTGAAGTAATTATTGATAAGGAAGCACTTTTGTCATTTTGCTGTTTGTTTTCTATATATATTACAGTTTTAAAAATCTCTAATTTCTGCATTACTGTCTTCTTTTATGTTCAGTTGACTTTTTGTAATGGATTATTTACGTTCCTTTTTTATTTCCTTTTGTGTGTTTTCTATAGATGTTTTCCCTATGGTTACCATAGGAATTACATTTAACATTCTAAGGTTAACACTTTAATTTGAATTTTTACAGATTCAACTTTAATCCCATAAAAACTGCTTCTTTATAGCTTTGTCCCCATTCCTTCTGGTTGTTGATGTTACAAAATTACATCCTTATACATTGTGTGTGCCAAAACATAAACTAATAATTCTTTTGAATACACAAGACTCTTATGTAGAAAACAAAATGTGGAGTTGCGAATCAAAGTTATATTAATATTAGCTTTTAGGCTAGTAATTTTTAAAAATGTGTAAGTCTCTTAAGTCACGGAGAAAACAAAAACTGTAATTACAAATCATTGTTACAATAATTCTAGCATTTATAATTGCCCAGTTATTTATAGGTATACCTTCAAGATATTGTGGATTTGGTCCTAGACCACTGAAATAAACCAAATATGGGAATAAAGTGAGTCACAATTTTTTTGGTATCCCAGTGCATAAAAAAGAGTTATGTTTATGCTGTACTATATAGTCTACTAAGTGTGTAATGGCATTATGTCTTTTAAAATGTACCTACTGTAATTAAAAATATTTTATTGCTAAAAAGGCTTACACAGAGACACAAAGTACATGCTGATGGAAAAATAGCAGTGATGGACTTGCTTGCCACAGGGTTGCCACAGACCTTCAATTTGTTAAAAAAAAGAAAACAGACACACACAATAAAGCAAAGCATAGTAAAACAAGGTGTGCCTGTACCTTCATTTATTTCCTTATTTTCTCATTTTTTTGAGACAGACTCTCACGCTGTCATGTAGGCTAGAGTGCAGTGGTGCAATCTCAGCCCACTGCAACTTCTGCCTCCTGGATTCAAGTGATACTTGTGCCTCAGACCAAATGATTACAAGTGTGTACCACCATGTCCAGTTAATTTTTGTATTTTTAGTAGAGACAGAGTTTTGCCAAGTTGGTCTCGAACTCTTGACCTCAAGTGATCTGCCTGCCTTGGCCTCCTGACATGCTGGCATTACAGGTACGAGCAACTCCACCTAGCCCTTTACCTTTATTTAGAATTTTATTAAAACTTTATTACTGTCTGTTTTTTTGAGTTACTGTCTCGTGTCCTTTCTTCATAGGACTCCCTTGAGCATTTCTTTCAGGACAAGTCTTTTTTTTTTTAGACAGAGTCTTCTTTGTCACCCAGGCTGTAGTGGAGTGGCACAATCTTGGTTCACAGCATCATCTGGTTCACAGCATCATCATCTGGAACCACCTGGGTTCAAGTGATTCCCCTGCCTCGGCCTCCTGAGTAGCTGGGATTACAGGCATGCACCACCACGCCAAGCATTTTAGTAGAGACAGGATTTCACCATGTTGGCCAGGATGGTCTCGATCTGACCTCGTGATCAGCCTGCCTCAGCCTCCCAAAGTGCTGGGATTACACGTGTGAGCCATTGTGCCCGGCCCAGGGCAAGTCTTAATGTTAACATCCTCACCTTTTGTTTGTCTTAATTTCCAGATTAAGATACAATTATTGTAATAGTACAATGCTATACTATTACTTTTCTCACTTTTGAATGACAGTTTTGCCAGAATATAGAATTCTTGATTGACAGTTGTTTTTTTTCTTATAGCACTTTGAATATATCAGCCCAGTGCCTTTTGGCTTGCAGAGTTTCTTTTTTTTTTTTTTTTTTTTTTTTTTTTTTTTTTTTTTTTTTTGAGATGGAGTTTTGCTCTTGCTGCCCAGGCTCCAGTGCAGTGGCATGATCTGGCCTCATTGCAATCTCCACCTCCCAGGTTCAATCCATTCTCCTGCTGCAGCCTCCTGAGTAGCTGAGGTTACAGGCATGCACCACCACACCCGGCTAATTTTTTGTATTTAATAGAGACAGGATTTCATCATCTTGATCGGGCTGGTCCACTCACCTCAGCCTCCTAAATTGCTGGGATTTCAGGTGTGAGCTACCACACCTGGCCTCTGGCTTGCAAAGTTTCTAATGAGAAGCTTGCTGGTAATCTTATTGAGGATTCCTTGTTTGTGACAAGTGGCTCCTCTTGCTGCTTTTAAGATTTTCTCTGTTTTTAGCTTTTGAAAGTTTCTGTGTCTCTGAGTTCATCTTACTTGGAGGTCATTGAGCTTCTTGCTTGTTTATATTCATGTCTTACATCAAATGTGGAAAATTTGCAGTTACTATTTCTTCAAATAGTTTCTCTGCTCCTTTCTCTCCCTCGTCTTCTGTAGGACTCCCATAATGCCTAAGTTAGTCAGCTTGACCCTGAAAGCTGTGTGCATGGTGTCCCACGTCTACATGTCCCTGTCCATTTTTCTTCAACCTTTTTTCTTTCTCTTCCTTAGGCTCCATGATTTCCATTCTCTTATCTTCAAATTTTGACTGCTTAGCATTTTTTTCTGCTGGTTCAAATCTGCCTTTGAATCTCTCTAGTGAATGTGAAAAATTCAGTTGTCCTTTTTTTTTTTTTTTTTGAGTTGGAGTTTCACTCTTGTTGCCCAGGCTGGAGTGCAATGGTGTGATCTCGGCTCACCGCAACCTCCACCTCCTGGGTTCAGGCAGTTCTCCTGCCTCAGCCTCCTGAGTAGCTGGGATTACAAGCACGTGCCACCATGTCCAGCTAATTTTTTGTATTTTTAGTAGAGACGGGGTTTCACCATGTTGACCAGGATGGTCTCGATTTCCTGACCTCATGATCCACCCGCCTTGGCCCTCCAAAGTGCTGGGATTACAGGTGTGAGCCACCGCACCTGGCCCAGTTGTACTTTTTATACACTACAGCTCCAGAACTTTAAAAAAAAAGTCTCTTCAGATTTTCTGTTTCTTTATTGATAATTCCATTTTGGTTATACATAATTTTCTTGACTCTCTCCACATCTTCCTTTAGTTCTTTGAGCATCTATGAGTCAGTTGTTTTAAAGTTTTTGTCTAGTAGATCTACCTTCAGGTCTTTTTCAGGGACACTTCTTCCCCCCTCCCCCTCCCCCTTCTCCCCTTCCCGCTTCCCCCTTTCCATTTCTTGGCTCACTCTGGTTGCCCACGCTGGAGTGCAGTGGCGTTACCTTGGCTGACTGCAGTCTCACCCTCCCAGGCTCAGGTGATTCTCCCACCTCAGCCTCCCAAGTAGTTGGGACTACAGGTGCATACTTTGCTAATTTTTAATATTTTTTGTAGAGATGGGGTTTTGCCATGTTGCCCAGTTTGATCTCAAACTCCTGGACTCAGGCAGTCTGCCTGCCCTGACAGCCCAAAGTGCTGGGATTATAGGTGTGAGCCACCACTCCTGGCCAATTTGTTGGTTTTTTCCTTTAAATGTACCATACTTTCCTGATTTTTTTGGTATGCCTTATGATTTTTTGTTGAAAACTGAACACTTGGATTCATAATGTAATAACTTGGGAAATCAGCCCCTTCCTCATGATTTGGTATTTTTTTGGTTATTGTTTTGTTTTGATTGTTGTAGGCTGTCTCTGTGCCAAGAATCAGTCTGTGATATATACTTGCAGTATTCTTGTCTCTTTTCTGGGCCTGTATTTTTCCATTGACGTGTACGGCCATTTTCTAAGTTTGTCTGCATGTGCAGTAACTTTTGAATGTCCTAGTCTTTAGTATCAACTTCCAAAAGGGGAAAAAAAGAGAAAAATGAATGGAGGGAAACAAAAAAGATGTGGGCCCATTAAGTACCCTGGAAGTCACTTCAGCTGGTGAAGAAATGCTGGATTAAAGAAATGCTAGATTTTAAGTGTTGAAGTGTTAGTGGGCACACTAAATCTATAACGTCATAACAGATATTGTGGTCAGAAGCACCAATCAGCAGTCAAAGCACAGATCACTGATATTTGGAGAACAAAGTCGTTTTTGCTCACCTTGGCTCCTGCAAGCTGTATGCAAGCTGCTCCAGGAGTAGGTGCACAGCTGTCTGCCACAGGGCTGTGGGTGGGGAATGGGCAGCTGCTACTGTGCTAACAGCTGAAATTGATAAAAATTAACCACACTTGACTATGCAAGCCTTCCTCTGGAAGCTGTAAGCCTTCAGTACACTCCAGAGTTCCAAAATAGTTACATCAGACAGATTGTTGTCTAGGTGCAGCAACAGATTCCTGGTACTTCTTACTCTATTATCTTACCAGAATCCTTTCCTGTACTGGTCTGTTTCTAACACTGGTTTTCTAAGTCATGTTAAAAGACGAAGTGCTTACAATTTAATGGCCATACTGCCCAAAGTCATTTACAGTTTCAGTGCTATTTCCATTAAACTACCATTGACATTCTTCATAGAATTAGAAAAAAATTACTTTAAAATTTATATGAAACAAACAAAAAAACCCTTATAGCCAAGAAATGTTAAGAAAGAACAAAGCTGGAGGCATCATGCTATCCAACTTCAAACTATACTGCAAGGTTACAGTAACCAAAACAGCATGGCACTATTATGTAAACAGAATACTAACGGAATAGAATAGAGATCCCAGATATAAGACCGCATATCGCCGGGCGCGGTGGCTCAAGCCTGTAATCCCAGCACTTTGGGAGGCCAAGGCGGGTGGATCACGAGGTCGAGAGATCGAGACCATCCTGGTCATCATGGTGAAACCCCGTCTCTACTAAAAATACAAAAGCTGAGGCAGGAGAATTGCTTGAACCCAGGAGGCGGAGGTTGCGGTGAGCCGAGATCGCGCCATTGCACTCCAGCCTGGGTAACAAGAGTGAAACTCCGTCTCAAAAAAAAAAAAAAAAAAAAAAATAAGACCGCATATCATCCACAACCATCTGATCTTTGACAAACATGAGAAAAACAAGCAATGGAGAAAGGATTCCTTATTTAATAAATGGTGCTGGGAAAACTGGCTAGCCATATGCAGAAAATTGAAACTGCACCCCATCCTCATACTTTATAGAAAAATTAACTCAAGATGAATTAAAGACAATGTAAAACCCAAAACTATAAAAACTCTAGAAGAAAATCTAGGCAATACCATTCAGTACATAGGCACAGGCAAAGATTTCATGACAAAATCAAAAGCAATTACGACAAAAGCAAAAACGAACAAACAAGATCTAATTAAACTAAAGAGCTTCGGCACAGCAAAAGAAACTATCCATCAAAGTGAACAGACAACCTAAAGAATGGGAGACAGTTTTTGTAATTTGTCCATCTGACAGAGGTCTAATATCCAGAATATACAAGGAACTTAAACAAATTTACAAGAAAAATCAAACAACCCCATTAAAGAGTGGGTAAAGGGCATGAACAGATACTTCTTAAAAGACAATTTATGCTGCCAACAAACATATAAAAAAAGCTCAATGTCACTGATCATTAGAGAAATGCAAATCAAAGCCACAATGAGATACCATCTCATACAGGTCAGAATAGCGATTACTAAAAAGTCAAACAAAAGATGCTGGCAAGGCTGTGGAGAAATAGGAATGCTTTTACACTCTTGGTGGGAATGTAAATTAGTTTAACCATGTGGAATACAGAGTGGTGATTCCTCAAAGACCTAGAGCCAGAAATAGCGTTTGACCCAGCAATCTCATTACTGGATATATACTCAAAGGAATACAAATCCTTTTATTATAAAGATAAATGCACACATATGTTCATTGCAGCAGTGTTCACAATAGCGAAGACATGGAATCAACCTAAATGTCCATCATTTGATAGAGTAGATAAAGGAAATGTGGTACATATACACCATGGAATACTATGCAGCTGTAAAAAGGATCGAGATCCTGCCCTTTGCAGGGACATGGATAGAGCTGGAAGCCATTATCTTCTGCAAAGTTACACAGGAACAGAAAACCAAACTTCACATGTTCTCACTTATAAGTGGGAGCTGAACAATGAGAACACGTGGACAAAGGGAGGGGAACAACACACACTGGGGCCTGTTGGGGGGTGGCAAGGAGAGGGAGAGCATCAGGATAAATAGCTAGTGCATGCAGGGCTTAATACCTAGGTGATGGGTTGATAGGAGCAGCAAACCACCATGGCACACATTTACCTATGTAACTTGCCTGCCTGGCACATAGATCCTGGATTTAAAATTAAATTAAAAAAAAAGTTTAAATAATAGTTCAAATCCATTCTTACTATGCAAAAATATAACGTATTAATTTTCTGCATGCTAATAGAGCATAAAGTTTAATTTATCATTTCAGTATGGTAAGCTCCTTTACTATGAGGTGTTTTTCTTCTAATAACGGTGATTAAAATGAAAAGGTCAGTTACATTTTATTAGTGACCAAATAATGCTCACTAAATTACTTGTGTTAAATCTTGAACTTTCATTAAAGATTTCATTCAGTTCAGTAGAATTATCCTTGGTAGCCGTGTGTCCCTACTGCTTATCAAACATTGGACCGCAGATGTACAATCAGAATTGTAACTGTGAGTAATATGCTAACAAATTCCCAACTCTGAATAGCAACTTCTAAGGTTAGGTTTCTTAGAGTTGGAGTCCTGTTCAAAATGAGTTTTACACCAAAATGAATTTTACTCCCAAATTTTGTGCTTTGAAATGTATGTTTAATCTAAGTTTCCATTTAATTTTTCTTGCTAAACCTTGTTTTAAGAACCTCAAATCCTGTTCCCCTAAACTTTGTTAATGATACCAGCAATTAATCCCTGTCAGTTTCACTGGTATGACAAAACTGCATTTATGAAACAACTGTTCAAGAAAATACAATAGTAAAAAGTAATACTTTACTTGAAATAGTGAGTTTTTAAAGAAATGCAGGATTTTAAGTGGTTGTGTTAACAGGCACATTAAGTTGATGGTGGCATAAAAGACATTTCCCATTCCCATTTTGGACTGAAATGAGTAGCTGGTGCATTCAGTTCTGTGCAGTTTTATCTTGCCAGTTCCCTGATGGCCTGGAGCATTGGGACCTCAGGACAAATGTTTGCAGGAGGCCTTTATAGATAGGTCTGTCAAGCAGCATCAGGAGCAAAAACAGAGAAATAGACTGCTGTAGTTTATTTAACCCCCTGGGATTCTACTTCAGTTTAAAATTTTAATTTAAAATTTTAGTAAACTGAAAAGGATAAGAGCATTTTGCTTCCAGAACATTTTATCAGGACAAATTCATTAGTAATTCTTATGATACTGGACTCTGGCCAGGTTTCAGTCAGGACTCTTTACTCTCCTATCTCACATACCAACTCTGCACTTGGGACCAGCTTTCTTTACAGCCTCCTAGAGAAAGGGAACAAGCGTTGGCTTCCTCAGTCTTCTCACATTTTAAAATGCTTGTATGTTGTATGGACTTGACTCACTTTGTTGCAGTTTCTCCCTTCTAGAAGGATTTGTTTTTGAGAAAATGAATGGAAGATCTTAAATATAACAATGGCATATTCATGAATTAAGCAAGTGTTCAAATGTCAGTTGATTATGGGAAGATGTGTTTTAAATAGATGTAATACTCTAAATGATGATGAGGTTTTCAAACTAGTCCACAGAAACCATTTGCCTCAGGATGCCCCTGGAAAGAGAAGTTGTGTAGTCTAGGATCCTTTGGGGCCCTTGAAATACAAAGTCCTCTGGGCCCAGGACCCTCTATAGCTTAAACTCTTGTATCACATGGAGTCCTGTGAATGAAGTAAGTAGAAACTCCTGAGCACACTCCCTTTTCTACTCACTAATTCACTGTGTACTTGGCTCTACCCATTATCCATGCCTAGCTGTTACCTAGCGGAAAAGAGATAAGAGGGAACAGTCAAACCACAAGCTCATACAGTATTGGAGCCTGAGTCGGCCTTACTTACTTGCAAGTTCCTTTTCCAGATGGGTCTTTAACTAAAAAGATGAAGAAATACTTATAAAAATAATACCTACTCTAGCTGGGCACAGTGCCTTATGCTTCTAATCTCAGCATTTTGGAAGGCCAAGGAGGGCAGATCACAAGGTCAGGAGTTTGAGACCAGCCTGGCCAACATGGTGAAACCCCGTCTCTACCAAAAATACCAAAATTAGCTGGACGTGATAGCAGGCACCTGTAATCCCAGCTACTCAGGAGGCCTGAGGCAGGAGAATTGCTTGAACCTGGGGGGCGGAGGTTGCAGTGAAGCAAGACCATGCCATTGCACTCCAGCCTAGGCAACAGAGTGAGACTCAGTCTCGAAATAATAATACCTACTCTATAAATATGCTCAACTCACTTTTGTTTTTAAGCAGAAGCTATGCTAGAAAAAAAGCAGATGAGAAGGAAATCCTATAATGAAGTGTGAAGAACACCGGCAGAGCAGATAAAGTTTAAAAATTATTGAATGCCACTTTTTTGGACACTGAAAGGTTCTCAGGGAGTTTCATAGTTATGCAGAGTATCTGGCATGTTTTTAGCTTTTTTTTTTTTTTTTTTGAGACAGAGTTTCACTCTTGTTGCCCAGGCTGGAGTACAAGGGCACGATCCAGGCTCACTGTCTCCAACTCCCGGGTTCAAGTTCAATCCCAGCCTATAGCTGGGATTGCAGGCGTGTACCACCATGCCTAGGTAATTTTGTATTTTTTTTTTTTACTAGCAATGGGGTTTCACCATGTTGGTCAGGCTGGTCTTGAATTCCTGACCTCAAGTGATCCACCCGCCTCAGCCTCCCAAACTGCTCGAATTACAGGTGTGGGCCATTGTGCCCGGCCTGTTTTTAGCTTTTAAGTGTTGTTTATTTCCATTTCTCTTTTACAATCAAGAAATAGAGCTTCAGGGAAAGATAATATTTTCTACTATCTAGTAATGCATTCTGATACCACTGTTATAGTTTGTTGGGAAATGCTATGTTTCTTTGTTTCCAGAATGGGTTTTCATGGTTAAATGCTCATAATACCTTGCTTATAACTGGAACCCTTGGAAAGATGCCTTAAGTAGCAAAAGGTTTATCCCATCTCATAGTTCTTTATCGTCAGTGAAAAATTTTGGCTAGATGTCCATCTCTTTAGAAACAATATCTTTGTAGATAGCTGGTTTCTTAGTCCCCAAGTGAACAATTTGTGTTTGAGGAACACTGAGAGAACCAGATAGAAGTCTCTTAGGTGCTCATGTGTGAATTCACCAGGAAGATCAAATGAGGAACAGTTTCAAAGCAGGTTGCATGAAGGTAGCAGAATATTTTCTACTGTTTTCAGTGTTTGGGGTGTACTGTGTCTGATACATTCTTTGTGATTAAGTGGGATAGGTACCCCATGTTTTCTTGGGAGCTGAGTTTTATAACTTGTCTGGATTTTGAACACATTTACTCTTCTTTTGTGAGGAAGTACAGCATTTGCCTAGTTGTATACCTATCTGCCTTCTCTTAAACTATCAAAGTTCTGTTTTTGAGCTCTGTTATCCTTTTACATTTATCACCATCCCCATATTCTTCTCCACCCAAAGGGCTCCACTTCTTAGGGTTACTAGTTCTTTTTCTGTGAATGACAGATTTTAAAGAAGTTTTCTGGCCTGTTTAGTGTGAACATATTTTTAAAATAATTATATGTTCCTCATGGAAACTATAATAATTATGTTAACAATGTGTGGAATCTCTATAATTTGGTCTCTTCTGTAATTTGTGCTGATTTTTCAGAATTTACTTAAAAATTATTGAGTGGTTTGTGAGCATCTAAGAGAAGATGTACAAGTGGTTTGATGCTACTATGTGTTTACTAAAATTACGTGATGCCAGACTTATCTCACTTTTATTTCACTTCTTTGAAAGGTTTAGTAGATTGGCAGATCATGGAAATGGAACAAGCAAAGCTAAACCAAAACTGAGCAGGGCATTTGACCTTGTCTTAGGAGGGTTTTGATGGTCAGATGGAAAAATATGGACTGATTGCTAATATAATTAAGTGGTTAGTATTAAGAGGAAATTTTTTGTTGTGTCTCTCAGGGTTCTCTGTGTAAAACTTCTTAATCAACATTTTAAATCAGTTATTTGGGTGAAGCCTTCTGTAGAAGGTAGGATTATTGATTTTGTGAATGACATAGTGCAGGATGGGATATTGAATACATTTGATGACATAAGGAGATTATGGAAAAGGCCACAGACAAGGACAACAGGCCTAATTTAATGGTAGCAATAAGTAGATGTAAGAATAAGACCTTACACATGGAGGAGACAAAAAACCCTGTACAAATAAGCCTAGGATGTGAGAGGTTAGGTAGCTGTTAGCTGTTAAATAGATGGGAAGTACAGTGTTCATCATTCCATTTTGTAATGAATAAGTAAAGCTAGTGTGATCTGAGGTAGGTTCTGTCACCAGAAATCTGATAACAGCACTTGGAAAGTGATGCTTACACTCTACTCTGAAGCTTCCAAATTATAAGGAGAATTCAGTTCTGGGTACAGAGTGCCCTTCAGGAGAACAAATAGGATTGTTTAGAGCCTAGAAATTGTATCAAGTACAAGTCAAAGGAACCACAATGTTATAATTCCTTTGGAATGTTCTATAGTTTTGCTTTTCACATTTAGAGTTCTCTCTTTTTCTTCCATCAATTTTATTTTGTTACATGGTTGTGATTTAATTTGCCTTGTGTGTAGCTAATCCTATCTCCTTTTATTGAATAGTCTAATTCCGCCTTGATTTGTAATGCCACCATTGTTTATTACCAAATTTCTGTGTATGTACTTGAGTGTTTCTGAGTTCTCAGTCCTGTCCGTTGATCTGTTTGTCTACCCCTAGACTTGTATCATGCTCTTTTAACTATTTTTTTTTCATTTTCTTTCAAATTGTCTTGGCTATTTATTCTTCTATGTCAACTTTAGAATGAACTTGTCAAGTTTTGTAAAAATTCCCTATAGAATGTTGATTTTTTTTATGGCATAATTTGAGGAGAATTGATGTGGTTATTCCATCAGGTATCCATATTTGTGAACATAATACATTTCTCTATTTATTTTTGGGGGGTTTTAATATAATTTTATACTTTCATCTAGCAGAGTTTTACACATATTTTATGGATTTTTTTCCCACAGTTTATTGCTATTGTAATTTTTCTAAATTACATTTTCTAAGTTGATTATTACTGGTATATAAGAGAATACTGTCAGTTTCTACAAGTTAATCTTATATCCAGCAACCTTACTGAATCCTCTTTATTAATTTTAGTTGTAAATTCTCTTGGATTTTTTTTTTTTTGAGACAGGGTCTCACTCTGTCACCCGGGCTAAAGTGCAGTGATGTGATCTTGGCTCATTGCAGCCTTGACCTCCTAGGCCCAAGCGACCTTCCCATCTCAGCCTCCTGAGTAGCTGGGACCACAGGCACATGGCACATGACACCATACCCAGCTAATTATTATTTTTTTCTTTTTTTTTGTAGAGTTGTGGTTTTGCTGTGTTGTCCAGGCTGGTCTCCAACTCTTGAGCTCAAGTGATCCACCCGCCTCAGCCTCCTAAATTGCTGGGATTGTAGGAATGAGTCACCGTGCTTGGCCTCTCTTAGATTTTTTTTTTAATGAGAGTAATGATAGCATGCAAATAATTACATTTTTCATATTTCTTTTTAAATTCTTATGCTTTGTATTTTTCTTCTTGCTTTACTGTGTTGTCTGGGCCCTTCAAAACAATGTTGTTTAGAAGTGGTGATAACGGACATCTTTATTCTATTCTTGACTATCCCTCTTTATGCTTTTAGTTGTATTTTTACAAAGTTTTTAATATGGTAATTTTGTTGTTGTTTAGTTTTAGTATTTCATATCAATTTAGACTCCTCCCTATGAGTTTTTTTAGTACATTATTTTTTATATATGATTATTTGCTTTTTATTATTGATTTCTAATTATTTGTGTATGTGATTAGCTTATTATTTATTCTTTTTTTTTTTCTTTTTTTTTTTTTTTTGAGACGGAGTTTTTGCTCTTGTTACCCAGGCTGGAGTGCAATGGCGCGATCTCGGCTCACCGCAACCTCCGCCTCCTGGGTTCAGGCAATTCTCCTGCCTCAGCCTCCTGAGTAGCTGGGATTACAGGCACGCGCCACCATGCCCAGCTGATTTTTTGTATTTTTTAGTAGAGACGGGGTTTCACCATGTTGACCAGGCTGGTCTCGATCTCTTGACCTCGTGATCCACCCACCTCGGCCTCCCAAAGTGCTGGGATTACAGGCTTGAGCCACTGCGCCCGGCGCGTATTATTTATTCTAAGAAATTAATTGATAATACCTTTGAGACAATAGTAAATTTTTATAAATGTCTTATGTGCTTAAAAACCACCACCATATATTCTTTTTCTGTTGAGCACAGTTTTATATCTGTGTGTGTATATATCCACATATATGTATATATCCACATATATGTATGTATGTGGATATATACACACAGACATGTACTGCATATGTATATATATTTAGATGCATATATGTGTATATATATAAGATCAGAATTACTATTGTATTCAAATTTCCTATATCATTGGGGAATTTTTGTCCATTTAGTCTGAGTTTCTGGTAACAGAGTATTAAAGTCTCCCATTATGACTGTAGTTTTATCAGTCTCTCCTTATTAATTGTATCTGCCATTGCTTCATATGCATTTGAGAGCTTATATTATTAATTGTATACATTCATTATACTTTTCTTTGAAGAGTACTCTTTTTTATCATTATGTAATGTCTTTTTTTTTTTTTTTAAATAGAGGCAGGGTCTCGCTTTGTTGCCCAGGCTGGTCTCCAGCTCCTGGGCTTAAGTGATCTTCCCACTTCTGCCTCCCAAAGTTCTGGAATTACGGCATAAGCCATCACGCCTGGCCTGTATTGTCTTTTTTTATTCCAGTTTTGTTTTTTATCTTAAATTCTATTTTGTCTGTTTATGTTGTACCAGCTTTCTTTTGCACCTTCCTGATATATTTTTCACTGTCTATTTTCAAACTTTCTACATAATTTTATCTTAGATATGTCTCATAAGCAGTGTTTAGTTGGATCAAAAAAATTATTTTTATGATTTCTTTTCTTTTTCTGTTCTGGCTTCTAAATAAGATTTTTTTTTACCTAGTCTCATAGACTGTCTTTTAGTAGATGAGAGGAAGTGTGTGTGGGGGGGGTATGTAGAGCAATGGGGAGCTATAGATGGTGTTTCTGTTCTTGTAATGGTTATTTCTAAGTTTTGAACATTCATAAACAATTACAAAAATTTCTATCAAAATTTGAAAGGATCTTAGTATATTTGAACATCCCCTTTTCCTCTCTAGTTCCACTTTTTAAAATGACTTTATTGAGATATAATACACATACTATACAATTCACCCATTTAAAGTGTGCAAGTCAATTTTTTAAGTATATTCAGAGTTGTGCAACCATTGCCACAATCTAATTTTATAACACTTTTGTCCCCCTTTAAAGAAATCCTGTACTCACCAACAGTGCTGGCCTACTTCCCACTCTCTTCTCTGTCGCCCCAGTCCTAGGCAACCGCTAATCTACTTTCTGTCTCTAGATTTGTCTATTCTAAACATTTGATGTAAATGGAATGATAGAATGTGTGGTTTTGTTTCTGGCTTCTTTTACTTAGCATAATGTTTTCAAGGTTCATCCATGTTGCTGTTTTTCTTTTCATCATAATCACTTTTAATTATTGTTTATAATCAGTAATTGGCTGCATTTGATAAGATATTAATATATGTATCTTATATATATGATATGTTAGATATTTTATGATATATATATCTTATATATATGATAATATAGCTTATCAAATGCAGCCAATTACTGATTATAAATAAATAAATTATGGTCATTTTCTGTGACCTCCAGTCTGTCTTGCTTCCTTCTTTGGGCTCTTCTTTATGAAGTACATTCTGTGATATATCAGTTCTTTACTAAGAGTCTATTAGTGGAACATAGTAATTGTAGTTTTTAATATGTTTTTATTTTGCCTTCATTCTTTATGATTGCTTAGCTGGGCAGGGAATCCTGGCTTTTTCGTTTCTTTTCTCCTAACATTTTGAACTTACAACTCCATTATCTTCCAGGCATCCATTATTGCTGATGAAGTGTTTGCTGTCTAATTGTTGTTTTTTGGTAGGTAATATTTCTTTATGGCACTTTGATATTCTGCATTTTCACTATTTATGTGATTTATTTATGTTTATCCTGATTGGTACTGAGATTGGACTTTGAAACTCTATGTTTTATGGCTATTTTCCTTTTTATCTTTGAGGATTCTAAACATTTAAGGTCATTTTCAGATTGTTTTATTGTTTTCATTTTGTCTTGAGTGAATTTATCTACCAAATAGTTGATTTGATTGGTAATTGTGGTGTTAATTTTTCGAAATGTATTTGGAATTTTGATTTGAAAGCTTAATAGAATGACAGTTGTTAATCAATATCATCATATCCTACCCAGCCTATCAGTTTTGTGGTTGCCCCTATCTGGTTCCTGTAGGCAACTCAGATTTCTAATCATCGTGATAATAGTAAACGGTACATATGTAGCCACTGAGCTAGCAAATGGCTTGCTTAGATTTTGGTACCTCCTGCCTCTTATTGTATAGTTTGACATAACTGCTTTTTACAGTCTCACTTCTGGAGTGCTGCCCATTTCCTGGTTTTAAGCAATGTGCCTGACCTCAGTCTCCTGCCTTAAGTGAGACACTTTGAATTCTCATTAACTGGCTGGATGTGTCTCATGCCTGTACTCCCAGCACTTTGGGAGGCTGAGGTGGGCGGATCACTGGGTCAGGAGTTCAAGACCAGTGAGACCAACATAGTGAAACCCCCATCTCTAATAAAAATATAAAAACTAGCCGGGTGTGGTGGTGCATGCCTGTAATCCCAGCTACTCAGAAGGCTGAGGCAGGAGAATCATTTGGACCTGAGAGGCAGAGGTTGCAGTGAACTGAGATCGAGCTACTGCACTCCAGCCAGGGCAACAAGAGCGAGACTCTGTCTCAAAAAAAAAATTGTCATTAACCTACAGAAGCTGAACTCCTGACCATCTTTGCTTGCTTCCAGAAATGGAACCCATTCGCCTTCACTCACTGCTTTCTGTTTCTGTTTCATTTATAGTCCTTGTAAATATTTATTATAAATAATTTCTTTCTTTTTTTTTTTTTTTTTTTTTTTTTTGAGACGGAGTTTCACCTTTGTTACCCAGATTGGAGTGCAATGGTGCAATCTTGGCTCACAGCAACCTCCGCCTCCTGGGTTCAGGCAATTCTCTTGCCACAGCCTCCTGAGTAGCTGGGATTACAGGCACGTGCCACCATGCCCAGCTAATGTTTTGTATTTTTAGTAGAGACGGAGTTTCACCATGTTGACCAGGATGGTCTCGATCTCTTGACCTCGTGATCCACCCGCCTCGGCCTCCCAAAGTGCTGGGATTACAGGCTTGAGCCACCACGCCCGGCCCTATTATAAATAATTTCTATTATCTAATTCATATTGTTGGCTATGGCATATATGCTAGATGGGCTAATTTAGCATCTGTTTCAACCTCCATCTGGTATGCCTTCCTTACTACAGGGACTGGAAAGTGAAAACTACCAGTTAGGCTTCCTTATATCTAGAGTGTGTGATGTAATTCAGATTCTATTGATCATATTCACTTGCATGAGATTTGAATTCAGAATTGAGTCAATAGGGAGAGGATGGTAGGGCACATAGCATTCATTTTGCTCATGCAGATCCAGTGGTTTGAAGTTTACAGTGTTTCTAATCCCCACATTGCAGCCGTGGGCTGTTCCTTAGAGCCAGCAATTCTGGTGGGAGCTTATTGACCTAACTGAAGCTAAGGCAGTATGTTCTGGGAGACAGTAGTCACACTGGTGGCTACCTAATTCCTGGACTGTGGCTAAGGAGGTGTGATCCTGTAGCCAGCACTTGGCACAGTAGTGCCTTGCTTCCTCAGCTTTCTGATGGTGGCAGAGGTGGCAGTTCCTTTGGCAGGCCAGTTCTGTGTGGATTCTGAGTTACATTCTTTAAGATCTAGTTTATAACCTCCTCCTCCAACCCTTCCATTTAATTTGTTAGCATCT
This sequence comes from Saimiri boliviensis, assembly GCF_048565385.1. NCBI lineage: Eukaryota > Metazoa > Chordata > Mammalia > Primates > Cebidae > Saimiri > Saimiri boliviensis. Next base: position 81,914,764 of record NC_133450.1, read on the forward strand.
AAGTGTTAGCACCTAAATATTAAATCTGATCCTATTTAAAATATTAGAGGTTTTTTTATACCTGCAACTGAACCCAATCTAATACGGCAGCTATGATTTTCCTTTTTTAAGAAAAATTTAAAAATTTTTTTATCTATTATCATGTGAATGGTGCAGGAGTGCATATGTGTTGGGGTGTGTGGCCTCAAAGTGTGAACCTACACAGCCATTTTAACAAGAATTATCTGTCACTTACATTGTTTTTCAATTTCAAATGATTTATTTTAGTTCCTTGGTATGTAAAACCATTATTAATTGCAAGGTTGTCTCAACCATAACATTACAAAGCTGAAATTTAATGGCATTGGTTATCCTAGAAGAGGAGAAAGAAGACAGTGTTTATTTAGGGTTTTAATGCAAACTGATTGGCCTAAGGAAATTTGGAAGATGTAACACATTTTTCTACCACTGCAGGGTAATAAAGGTTTGTGTTCTTGACTATGATGAATTAGTATCATCAAAAGTAGAAATATCAGCTAGCCTCAAATAACTGTTACCCTCCCTATTTTCTTTCTAGTTTTTTATTTTATCATCGCCAGTCTGTGAAATATGTGCCTAAGAAATAAAGTCCGTCTTTAGAATTTATAGAATAAAAATAAATATTAACTCTAGCGATCTTTGTGAAAGGGTTCTGGGATTTCTGACATTCCTTTTTTGTTAAAATGTTATTTGCACCTGATAAGAAAAGTTCTATTTCAGGCCGGGCACCATGGCTTATGTCTGTAATCTCAGCACTTTGGGAGGCTAAGGTGGGTGGATTGCTTGAGCCCAGGAGTTTGAGACCAGCCTGGGCAACCTGGTGAAACCTCATCCCTACCAAAAAAAAAAAAAAAAAAAAAAAAGACTGAACAAAAAATGGGCTGGTCTAGTCCCAGCTACTCAAGAGGTAGAGGTAGGAGGATCTGGGAGGTGGAGATTGCAGTGAGCCAAGATGGCACCACTGTACACCCCCTGGGTGACAGAGCTAGCTAGACCTTGTCTCAAAAAAAAAAAAAAAAAAGAAAAAGAAAAAGAAATGTTCTATTTTATAATTTTTCTGGCATTACTTATTGCAACCTAAAAGTAACTGATGTCAGATTTGTATTTTAAGTAATATTATTAATATAGTTCAGTAAATAAGCAAAAGTATCCTGAAAATTTTATGCGTTTACCAGCTTGCTTCCTTGTTGCCTTTCATTTGTAGTTTTTTTGTTTTTTGTTTTGAGACGGAGTCTCTCTCTCTGTTGCCCAGGCTGGAGTGCAGTGGTACGATCTTGGCTCACTGCAACCTCTGCCTCTCAGGTTCAAACGATTCTCCTGCCTCAGGCTCCTGAGTAGCTGGGATTACAGGCAAGCACCACTACATCCAGCTAATTTTTATATTTTTAATGGAGACGGGGTCTCACCATGTTGGTCAGGCTGGTCTCAAACTCCTGACCTGGTGATCTGCCCACCTCAGCCTTCCAAAATGCTGGGATTACAGATGTGAGTCACCGCACCTGTCCTTTTTTTTTTTTTTTTCTTAGCCGGAGTCTTGGTCTTTCACCCAGGCTCTTTCTGGTGCTATCTCAGCTCACTGCAACCTCTGCCTTCTGGGTTCAAGCAATTCTCCTGCCTCAGCCTCCTGAGTAGTTGGGACTACAGGTGTGCACCACCACACCCCGCTAATTTTTGTATTTTTAGTAGAGATAGGAGTTCACCTTATTGGCAAGGTTGGTCTTGAACTCCTGACCTCGTGATCCGCCTGCCTGGGTCTCCCAAAGTGCTGGGATTACAGGAGTCAGCCACCCCACCCAGACCAATTTATAGTTATTTAAAAAATAACGCCAGAGTCACAACACAGAGAATGTCTATAATATCGTAAAATCTAAAATAATTAAGCAATAAAAACATGTCTATGTTATACTTGTAACTGAAAAATCAGGTATGAATAGGAATGTGGACTATAAGAAAATATGAAAAAATTGGAAATAGTTAAAGCTTTCTTAGAGGAAATAAAGCCAGTGGGGCTTGTCTTGACTCTTAATATATGAAATCTGACTTTCCTTTTCTCCATTTGTGAAAACTTAGGAAAAACTTTTTTTTTTTTTTTTTTGAGCCAGAGTGTTGCTCTGTCACCAGGCTGGAGTGCAGTGGCACAATCTTGGCTCACTGCAATCTCCTTCTTCCGGGTTCAAGTGATTATCCTGCCTCGGCCTCCCTGCCTGTAGCTGGGACTACAGGCGTGCACCACCACACCCAGCAAATTTTTGTATTTTTAGTAGAGACGGGGTTTCTCCCTGTTGCCCAGGCTGGTCTCGAACTCCTGACCTCATGATCCTCCCACCTGACCTCCCAAAGTGCTGGGCTTACAGGCATGAGCCACCGTGCTGACCAGAAAAACATTTAACTCCAGGCTTCTGGCACCACTCTTGTTTTTCATAAGTTGTTAAAAATGATTAAGGATGGTTGTATGAATCATACATCTGCACATTTTTTCAGTACTTTGAGGTGTAGTTTATATAGACTTGGGGATTCAGACTGATTTAGAAATGAAGGTTTATTCTTGTCCTGAACTTGTAGCCTCCTAGCAGGTCTGTCTCCTTTCATGCTTGTCCCTCAATAGTCTCTATTCTGCAGTAGCCAGAGTCACACTTTCAAAGTATGAATCAGATCTTTCCACCTATTTCTTTTTTTTTTTTTTCTTTCCACCTATTTCTTGTTTCTCTTTCCCTTGTTCCCTCCATTCTAGCCCTAATAGTCTTCTTGATGTTTCTCACGTAGGTATCCTGCCAACTCAGGGCTTTTGCATTTGCTATTGCCTCAACTTGCAGGGTCTTTGTCCCATAGCTTGCACCCTCATTTAATTCAGGTCTGTGTTCAGATGCCACCTTCTCAGAAAGGCTATTACTGACTAGCTAAAGTATACCTCTCAGGGCTGGGCACATTGGCTCAAGCCTGCAATCCCAGCACTTTGGGAGGCCAAGGCAGTTGGATCGTTTGAGGTCAGGAGTCGAAGACCAACCTGGCCAACATGGTAAAACTCTATCTCTACTAAAAAGACAAAAATTAGGCAGGCAATAGTGGCACATGCTTGTAATCCCAGCTACTTGGGAGGTTGAGGCAGGAGAATTGCTTGAGCCTGGGAGGCAGAGGTTAGGGTGAGCCTATTCTGGGCGACAGAGACAGACCCTGTCTCAAAAAAATAAAAATAAAGTATACCTCTCTATCCTCTTACCTAGCTTTATTTTTAAAAGTATTACCACACCCTTATTTGCCCTACTTTCTATGGTTCTAGAAGAGCTCTTAACTAGTGCCCTCCATATTTTTCATGAACCTTAGCTCATTTTGGGCCTTTACCTTCCAAGTATTCTTTTGTAAGTATTTGTGAAGCTGAACGTGGTGGTGCATACCTGTAGTTCTAGCTTTTCAGGAGGCTGAGACAGGAGAATAGTTTGAGCCCAGGAGGTCAAGCTATGATTGTGCCACTGCACCCTACAGCCTGTGCTACAGAGTGAGACCCTGTCTCAAAACAAAACAAAACAAAAAAAAGTATTTGCCAGTCTTTTGCATATTTTGCTTTGGCCATGTGATTATTTTCCATCTGTCTTTTGAACATATCTTTTAAAGTTTGGGTGCTTCAGAGAGTCCTTTGACCAACCATATTGGCTTATTTAGAGGTCTCTCCCTCTTATTCTTTTAGTGATTGTGTCTGTAAAGCTTTGATTTTTTTCAGCCTTCTGGGGCTTAAATTATTATTTTTTACGATCTCTGGACATTGGCTTATATCCGAATCTTCTCTGAACTTTTTGTGATCTATTATAAAAAACTTGAATATGAATGCCTGATATGACAAGGGTTAATTTTTCATGTGTAATTAAATACTTGAATTTTACATAGGCTGCTTCTTCCTAGATTTTTGTTATTTTCACAACGCCAACCTATTCTTTCTCGTTTGTCAGAATTAAGGTCTTTTTTTTTGAGACGGAGTTTCGCTCCTATTACCCAGGCTGGAGTGCAATGCTGCGACCTCGGCTCACCACAACCTCCGCCTCCTGGGTTCAGGCAATTCTCCTGCCTCAACCTCCTGAGTAGCTGGGATTACAGGCACGCGCCACCATGCCCAGCTAATGTTTTGTATTTTTAGTAGAGACGGGGGTTTCACCATGTTGACCGGGATGGTCTCGATCTCTTGACCTCGTGATCCACTCGCCTCAGCCTCCCAAAGTGCTGGGATTACAGGCTTGAGCCACCGTGCCCGGCCCTAGAATTAAGTTCTATTTAGTGTCTCCTCTTCCTTTTTTTTTTTTTTTTCCCAATAAGCAGTTTTAAAGATTTCTCACAGATAGTTAAGAATTACTAGACGGGCGCGGTGGCTCAAGCCTGTAATCCCAGCACTTTGGGAGGCTGAGGCGGGTGGATCACGAGGTCGAGAGATCGAGACCATCCCGGTCAACATGGTGAAATCCCGTCTCTACTAAAAATACAAAAAACTAGCTGGGTATGGTGGCGCGTGCCTGTAATCCCAGCTACTCAGGAGGCTAAGGCAGGAGAATGGCCTGAGCCCAGGAGGCGGAGGTTGCGGTAAGCCGAAATCGCGCCATTGCCCTCCAGCCTGGGTAACGAGCAAAACTCCGTCTCAAAAAACAAAAACAAAAACAAAAAACAAACAAACAAAAAAAAGAATTACCTCTTTTTTTCCAACTTTTTGTAGTGATAAAATACATATAAAAATTGCTATTGTAATCACTTTTAAGTGTCATCATTTTTAAGTTCAGTGGTATTAAATACATTTATAATGGCCAGGCATGGTGGCTCATGCCTGTAATCCCAGAACTTTGAGAAGGTGAGGCGGGAGGATTACTTGAGTCCAGCAGTTTGAGACCAGCCTGGGCAATGTGGCAAAACCTTGTCTCTATGAAAAATAGAAAAACTAGCTGGATGTGATAGCACATGCCTGTAGTCCCAACTATTTGGGAGGCTGTGGTGGGAGGATCATTTGAGCCCAGGAAGCTGAGGCTGCAGTGAGCAGAGATCATGTTACTATACCCCAGCCTTGGTGACAGAGTTTCTTTGTCATTTCTATGTATGTATACATACATACATACATTCATAATGTACTACCATTACGACTATCTGTCTCCAATGACTCTTTTCATCTTGTAAAACTGAGTCTCTATACCCATTATATCAGGAGTCTGCCAACCCCTGGGCCATGGACTGGTACTGGTCTGTGACCTGTTAGGAACCAGGCTGCACAGCAGGAAGTGAGCAGCGGATGAGCAAGTGAAGCTTCATCTGTGTTTACAGTCACTCCCCATCATTCACATTACCACCTGAGTGCTATCCCACTGTCAGATCAGTGGTGGCATTTGATTCTCATAGGAGTGTGAACCCTATTGTGAACTGCCAATGTGAGGTATCTAGACTGCACATTTCTTAGGAGAATCTAATGCCTGATGATCTATCACTATCTCCCATCACCCCCCAGATGGGACCATCTAGTTGTATGAAAACATGCTCAGGGCTCCCACTGATTCTACATATGGTGATGTATGATTATTTCACTATATATTATAATGTAATAATAGAAATAAAGTGCACAATAAATGTAATATGGTTGAATAATCCCCAGACCATCTCCCACTCCCCTGCCCCCGTGGAAAAATTATCTTCCGTGAAACCAGTCCCTGGAGCCAAAAATGTTGGGGACCAGTGCATTACATAATACTTCTCCATCTTATTCTCCCACCACACTCTGACAACCGCCATACTACTGTCTGTCTGTATGATTTTTGACTACTCTAAGTGTCTTATGTAGGTGGATTTATTCAGTATTTCTCTTTTTGTGACTGGCTTATTTAACTCAGCAAAATGTTTTCAAGGTTCAGAATTTCCTTCTTTTTAAAGTCTGGATAATAATCAATTGTATGTATATCCCACATTTTGCATATTCATTCATCTATTGATAGACATGTGTTGCTTTCATGTGTCAGCTATTGTGTATAATGCTGCTTATGAACATGGGTATACAGATATCCCTCTGAGACCCTGTGTTCAGTTGTTTTGAGTAAACAACCAGAGTAGAATCTTTGGATCATATAGGAATTATATTTTGATTTTTTTTTGAATTGCCATATTGTTTTCCACAGTGGCTATATCATTTTATATTCCTACCAACAGTTTGTAGGGGTTTCATTTTCTCCATATTCTCATCAACACTTTTTTTTTTGATAATAGGCATCTTAATGGGTGTGAGGTAATATTTCACTGTATTTTTTATTTTCATTTTGTTAATGATTAGTAATGTGGAGCATATTTTCATGTGCTTATTGGCCATTTGTATATCTTCTTTGGAGAAATGTCTAAAGAATTATTTTTTGATACTCATTTGAATGAAAGTGTATAGTACTAACCTTGGCAACACAGTAAGATTTGGAGATTTCATGAATGCAATTGAAGGATTAAAAATGATTAGACTGAATAGCTTTTTGGTTAGGCCTCTGAGATAAAGTTTGGATAACTATAAGGCTAAATCCTGGCTTGGATTCATCTTTTGGTCAGTAGAGGTCATCTGTGTCAAATAAAACTATTTATTTATTTATTTATTTATTTATTGCTACTGCTATTACTGTGAAATTACTAGTATAGAAATAAGAATTTCTTTTAATATAAACATCAACTGGTTTATGCGAAAATGGTTTCTGCTTGCTAGATTCAGTGTTGTAAGTAAATCTATAAATCTGTGCATTTTGTGCTTTGAAGTTCTAATGAATGGAAGTTCCACAAGAGTTGCTATGTTTTTTCCATCTTAGTTATTTCCAGCTGGTTCATACAACTGTAAACCAGGTACTGCCTTATAATTTGTATCTATTCAAGTTTGGAAAAAAATATGTACCTTGTGAAGTGCTAAGTATACAAATTCTTAAACAGTTTTTACAGTTCTAATAGATAATAACATATTATGGAAAGACTTGCTCCAAAGTCATTTTTTAGAACTTTTAACAAGGTTCATTTTGCCTGGATTACAATAGATTTGTCCGTTTTCGTGTGAGTTATCCAGGGTCACCTAAAACTAAACTTTACCAGTGAGCCAGGGCCCTCACATGGAAGTACCCTGGAATAGTGGGACTGAAGTATAATCTTTGGAAAAAGAGGTAAAAGGAATGTCATTAGCGTCTTGGGGAATACGCATTTCCAATGTAGGGGAAAAGGCCATGAAGGTGAGGTAGAGCTGTCCCAGACTAGTGGGCAAATCCTCTTGCCTCCAGGGATTGGCAGGGATGTCAGTCTCTCATGGTTCTTACCTTGCACAGGGTAATAAATGTGGTAATGGTGACGAGTGGTAGCAACCTGCTGAAGCATGATGGGTTTAGGGCAGAGGGTGATTATAGTATTAGTGCAGCCAACCAGAAGGGAGCGCCGTTGACTGCAGGAATTACCAGGCAAGATGCAAGCCAGCCCAGCATCTTTTAAGAGAAGGAAGGAGGCACTGAGTTAGGGAGAGTTGACAATGTAAATGTGGACATTGAGGTCTTTGGTTGGTCTTACCCAAGCTGATGTTCTCTGGGGAACAGTGGTTATAAAAGATTGCTGACTCATGGGCTTTGCCTGTGGCTCGTTTGTTTCTGATCAGAAGTCAATTATAGAAAGGGTCCTAGTTACTAATCTGGGGAAGTGCTGCAAGTCAAAGCATCTAGAATGACCTTTCTGTTGGAAGAAACAAAATCACTGTGAAAATTGGAGAGGAAAAGGCTCTTCCTTCTGTTTTGGGCTCTAGTTAAGTCATTTTTGTGATGCAGACTGCTGTTAGAAGCTTCACTCTTAAAGCTTATCCTACAGTATCTCTTGATGTCCTTGGAAATGACTTTACACTGTCTTTCCCAGTTTGGAGTTAATGGGATATTGAAGCAGAAACTGAGTTCTAATATTATCTGAGGACTGCAGGGAATCTCTAAGGATTACTTTAACTTTTGTTTATTTTGAATAAAAAAATGCCTCTGAGATATGGATGACAGGGTAAAGACATAATCAGAGGAATTGCTGTCACTCCTCAATGGATTCTTTAGAAACAGAACAAAGTTGATGTTATAGTTCCATAGCCCTGGGTATAAAGTCTGTGATTCCTTTGCTTATTACATTTTTGGGACAGTGCTTCTTGCAATTGTAGAATCTGAATTATAAGCAAAATGGTCAGGTTTCAGGTTTATGAAATGTTTACTAAGTATATCAAAGTTGGGTTTTGGCTTTAGATACAAAATTATTTTTTACTGGATGGAGTTTCTTGAACTGACTTTTAAAAATAGCATGTAAGCAAGGGATTCTTTTTTCATTTTAGATTGGGGAATCATAAGACCTTTCTGTACATTTTTCAAATATAATTGATGTTGATCCTTAAGGGCTATTTGTATTAAAGTTAGCCTGTGGTCTTGGTTTTTGTATTAGTATCTCTTTCAAAGTAGGACTTGGCTGAGATTTTATAATGTGGAAATGTTTTATGACCAATGTTGTTGACTTTGTCCATCCACTAATGTTGTACTTCTAGCTGCTGTTTGGTTAATACTGTCTACCTTCTCCAAAAGCAACTCGTTATATATGCCTTCTCTCCCAATTTATGCTTTGAGACTTCTTACCACGTCATTCTGTGTTGTCCTTTTTCTTTCTTTTTCAGCTCCTTTAATCTCCCTATTTCTATCCTTGTTCAAATCTTAAAAATTCAGTCTTAATTCCTGTCATCGTCAGTTTAAAGGAAGAATGATGTTGAGGGGATGGTAGAAGATGTCCTGAAAGTAGTCATATTCTTTATCATTATGACTATTTTATTTTTGAATAATGATAACAGTTTGCTTAGGTAAGCACATATCTAGGAATATCCTAACATACTCAGTGAATGCCAGTATTGAAATTCTAGTGACTTATGTCTAGCATATACCTTAATCAACTTCGTAATTCATTTTTTTAATGATTCTATTTTGTGAAACCTAATTTCTTTTTATTTATTTATTTATTTATTTAAGATGGGGTTTTGCTCTTGTTGCCCAGGTTGGAGTGCAATGGCATGATCTCAGCTCACTGCAACCTCTGCCTTCCCAGTTCAAATGATTCTCCTGCCTCAGACTTCTCAGCAGCTGGGATTACAGGTGTGCACCACCACGCCAAACTAATTTTTGTATTTTCGGTAGAGGCTGGGTTTTGCCATGTTGGCCAGGCTGGTCTCAAACTCCTGATCTCAGGTGATCTACCTGCTTTGGCCTCCCAAAGTGTTCAGATTACAGACATGAGCCACTGCGCTTGGCAAAATTTACTTTGTTAACTTATGAGTGCTGAACAGTATGGATATAAAAATAGTTGCTCTTTTGGACATTTTTTAAAGACTGCTTTTTTTCTCGGAAGCATCATTGAAATGTAACTGCCATGATTCTATCTGTACAGTGAGGGTGAAATTTTACTTTCCTCTCTCAGCATAGCTGCTAAATAGGCTAAATAATTAAAAATGGAAGCATAAGCAAAAAAATGAGGAAATGTGGAAAAACCAGATTGCTACAGCTGCCTCCTTCATATTACTAAAAGTTTGTTTTCTTAGAATGTTACTGACATCTGCTGACTTATTTCTTTATTTTTTTGGACACAGGGTCTCACTTTATTATCCAGGCTGGAGTGCAGCAGTGAGATCACAACTCACTGCAGCCTCTACCTCCCAGGCTCAAGCAGTCCTCCCACCTCAGCCTCCCAAGTAGCTGGGACTACAGGTATATCCCATGCCCAGCTAATTTTTGTATTTTTTTTTTTTTTTTTGTAGAGATGGGGTTTCGCCATGTTACCCAGGTTGATTTCAAACTCGTGAGCTCAAGTGATCCTCCTGCCTCAGCCTCCCAAAGTGCTGGCATTACAGGTTGTGAGCCATTGCACCTGCCCTGGTTATTTTTATTAATAAACATCATTAAGGGAAAGGAGAGCCAAGAGCAGTGAAGTTGAGATTGTTCAGTAGCTTGGCTAACGTGGTGAAATGTGGTCTCCACTAAAAATACAGAATACAAAAATTAGTTGGCATGTTGGTGAACCTCTGTAATCTCAGCTACTTGGAAGTCTGAAGCATGAGAATTGCTTGATCCTGCTTGAGCCTGGGAGGTGGAGGCTGCAGTGAGCTGATACTGCACTCTAGCCTGGGCAATAGAGCAAGATTCTGTTAAAAAAAAATTATTAAATGACTATGTGAAACATGTTCTATTCTATATTATGCAGAGAGATTGTTCCTCTCTAGGTGTTTTTTATTTAAAGTGAACAGTTGCAGAATGAACTCTCATTAGGATCAAAGTACTTAAAAAAGTATTTGTAGTGCATGAATGTGTAGTGTCCAGTGATTGGTATGAGGGAAGAACATTAGTTTAATTAGCTTAATGTTCCTTTGACTGGACTATTCCCCTTACTTCTAGTTACTTGGGAAAGTTGTTGTGAGGAAGACTAATTTCCAAAGTGATTTAGGCAATAACAGGTTGGAATACTGGTCAGCTGAGAGTGGAAGGGACATAATGTAGGAGAGCCAAAAGGAAGGGAGGAACAACGGGCTGCTAAAGAGAATGAGGACTAGATATATTGTAATGAGGAAAGAGTCTAGGGTTTGTATGGAGAGCATGAAGAGTAGATGGTCCTTGGAGTGTTGCAATAAGAATGTGAAACTCAAATTGGAATTGGCTCCTGGTCGATAGGATGGTGTGATGTTTCTGCAAAGGTTTATGGCAGGATCATGTCATTGTGGATGGAAGAGAAACTCAGTGGTTTTTAGATGCTCTCGTTTTATTAGGAACTACATGATACAGTCTCTAAAACTGGAATTAACACACATCACATACAAACTTAGATTATTTTAAAGATTTACTACTTCATGCATTTTAGTGTTTTCTAGAAATGAAGTTTGATCTAAAGTAATTACTATGGCAAAGAAGAAGGTTCAATCTGTGGAAAGTAGCACCTGTTACAGGGAAATGCCATTATCTCAAACACTTTGAAGTGCCTGAATTTTAAAGCTGTCAGTTGGAGCCATATTTCTTGAATTTATTTTTACTCACCAAGCTGGATTGTCATTTTAATGTGGTAACATATATAAGAGTAAAGGAGAAAATGATCCTGGTACTGATTATCTCTTGGGAGGTGGTTCAGAGAGGTGAATTTTTAAGGAAACTTTGGTGTACTTATGATACATTTGTCCAGCAGAATCATTGCAATAGCTGATCTCACTTATATTGGTTTTTTTTTTTTTTTGAAACCATCTGATCATAACTGTGGGAATTTCTTCATGTGAAAGGTAATTTATAAAATTTACAGATAAGCCTACCTACATTTTAAAAAGCATTTTATTGCTTTTAGATATACTCAGAAAGGTTAAGATGTCCTGGGCTTCCATTAACGTGCTTTCCTGAAGTCAATGGTGGCAGAGTAGCAGAGTCAATTCTACATGACAGTTAAAAGAGGACTACTGTGGCAAGATTGGTGATGAGTGCTATATTCAGTGATCATTGAATTAAAATGCCACAAGAGGTCATAAAAATTATGTTGGAATTTTGAAGACTGATGAGAAAAACTGTCATTTTTATTATCTTTATAGTCCTCTTTTTTTTTCTCCAGAAATAAGAATTTTTATTTTGTTTGAAAGTAAAATCACAGGTAGTTAGTATACATCAGGCCACCCTTCTCAGGTCTAAGTATTTCATGATCTCAGAAATTGTAGCTAAGGCTTTAGCCTCAATTGCATAGGCCCTGAGGCAAAGTAAAGGAATTTTAAAATCAGCTTAACCTCAGCATTTAGAAAGAAACTGGAATAAATCATCTAACGTTTATCTTGGTATTACTTACAAGAGCACAAGGTACTATGGTAATAATCCGAATGACTCTGAAAATCAGTCATGTCAGATCTATTTCCTGTTCTCTGATAGAATGAAAGACCAATAGACAAGGGTGAAGTAGTAAATTATTATTTTTTAAGAGATGGGGTCTCATCCTGTTGCTCAGGCTAGAGTGCAGTGGCATGATCCTAACTCACTGCAGCCTCAAACACCAGGCTCTTCCCACCTCAGCATCCTGCATAGCTAGGATTTTAAGTGTGAACCAAATGCCCAGCTAGTTATTCTTTTCTAATTTTAGTAAGTTTGTGATTTTGACTTGCACAGCATTCTTTTTTTTTTTTTTTTTTTTTTTGAGACGAAGTTTCGCTCTTGTTACCCAGGCTGGAGTGCAATGGTGCCATCTCGGCTCACCGCAACCTCCGCCTCCTGGGTTCAGGCAATTCTTCTGCCTCAGCCTCCTGAGTAGCTGGGATTACAGGCCTGCGCCACCATGCCCAGCTAATTTTTTGTATTTTTAGTAGAGACAGGGTTTCACCAGGTTGACCAGGATGGTCTCGATCTCTTGACCTCGTGATCCACCTGCCTTGGCCTCCCAAAGCGCTGGGATTACAGGCTTGAGCCACCGCGCCCGGCCGACTTGCACAGCATTCTTACTGACAATGTAAGAAAACACTCTTTTCATGAACTTACGTTACTTTCCAGAAAAAAAGGACTACAGTACAATAAAAACAAAACTTTATTCACATTTTTCCAAATTAATTGTTTTTATTTGTCACTGGATTTTTGTTGTTGTTTGAGATGAGATCTCACTATGTTGACCAGCCTGGTCTGGAACTCCTGGGCTCAAGTTATCTTCCCTGCCTCTCCTGTTGAATCCACCGTGGCTGGCTTCTGGGTATGTTCTTAATTGTTGTTTTGAAGTCTGTCTTATTCATACATCCTAATTTGTATAACGATTCTCTTTCTGAGAGATATTTAGATGATTTCTAGTTTTTCACTGTACATGAATAATAGCGTGTCTAAGAACATCTTTATTTTTTCTCTTTCTTCCTTTCCTATCTCTTTTTTTCTTCTTTTCTTTTGAGGGTAGTGAATATTTTCTTACATTCCTTGTCATACCAGGTGGAATTATTGGATCAAAAGATATGAATAGCCAGGCACAGTGGCTCACACCTGTAATCCAAGCACTTTATGAGACCAAGGCAGGTGGATCACAAAGTCAGGAGATTGAGATCATTCTGGCCAAAAGGTGAAACCCTGTCTCTACTAGAAATACAAAAATTAGCCAGGTGTGGTGGTGGGTGCCTGTAATCCCATACTTGGGAGGCTGAGGCAGGAGAATTGCTTGAACCCAGGAGACAGAGGTTGCAGTGAGCCGAGATCCTGCCACCGCACTCCAGCCTGGGCAACAAGAGTGAAACTCTTGTCTCAGAAAACAGAAAACAAAACAAAAGTTCTAAACAATTTTGTAGTTCTTATTACATAATCTTGATGATTTTTCAGGAAGATTGTATTGAATAATAATGTCACTAAATGGAAATGTAGCCCAGTCAACCTCAGATTTTGTAATTTACATCTTGCTAGTTAAGTGGTAGTACTTTAAAGCTATTTTAATCATCATTTCTTTAATTTCTAATGTTGTATTTTCTCAGTTGATTCCCGTTTGTATTTTCTTTTTTGAAATTTATCTTTTTCTCTCTTTGACCACTTTAAATTTTAGGTGTTGCCCTTATATAATTGCATATTTGTTTTCTTTTATATTTTGGACAAGAAACGTTTGTCAGTTTTCTCAGTGTGTTTTGTTGCTTTTTATAAAAGATGATTTCCTGGTTTATTTTTTAAACAATATTTAGTCCTACAAATACATAGGTATATGAAGCAAGATAGATATCCAAATAAATTTTCTCTACTAATATTCAGTTATCCCAACAATTCCCAAGTGGTGATTCCTTTCCCCAACATTGAGTTGCTGTTGATTTTAAGCTTGTTTATATACTAAAATAATGCCAAATAAACTTGTCTGTCATATTTCTTGAGGGTCACTTTTCTTTAACCCTGTGCCGTATTATTATTATTATTATTATTTTGAGATGGAGTTTCACTCTTGTCACCCAGGCTGGAGTGCAATGGCACGATCTCAGCTCACCGCAACCTCTGCTTCCCGGGTTCAAGTGATTCTTCTGTCTCAGCCTCCCAAGTAGCTGGGATTACTGCCACCATGCCTGGCTAATTTTTTATATTTTCAGTAGATACTGGATTTCACCATGTTGGCCAGGCTGTTCTCGAACTCCTGACCTCAGATAATCCACCCACCTCAGCCTCCCAATGTGCTGAGATTATATAGGCATGAGCCACTGTGCCTGGCCTGCGGTATAATTTTGATTAATGTTCACATTGTGATAGCCATAAAATGATTCTTGCCATCTTATTTTCTGTATTTATTAGGTTTGTAATTGAAAATATGAAAGGATTTTAATTGATATTGAATTAAACTTATTTTTGACTTAGAGGTTTTATCTTTTGTTTTTGTTTTGTTTCGTTTGAGGCAGGGTCTCACTCTGTTGCTCAGGCTGGCGTGGTCTCTGCTCACTGCAATCTCTACCTCCCAGGCTTAAGCGATCCTCCTGTCTCAGCCCCCACAGTTCAGCCCCCCAAGTGCTCCTGGGACTATAGGTGTGCACCACCATCCCTGGCTAATTTTTTTGTGTTTTTCATAGAGACAAGGTTTGCCACGTTACCCAGGCTGGTCTCGAACTCCTAACCTCAAGTCATCTATCTGCTTTGGCCTCTCAAAGATCTGGGATTACATATGTGAGCCACCATGCCCAGCCTATTATCTTTTCAATACTTAGTCTTATCTATTTGAAGTATAGATTTTTATTTATGCCTTCTTTTACCATTAACAGTTTAACTCTTAAGTAAATACCTTACGTTTGGTTAAAATAATGTCTGAGTATTTCAAGGATTTTTACATTTTGTTAATGGAATTTTTATTTTTTACTTAAGTTTCTACTTACTGTCACTATAATTTAGGAATGTGATTTGAATAAATATATTTTCTTCTGTGTTACAGCGAAAAGTATGGTATTGAATAGACTTTTTTTTTTTTTGAGTCTCCCTTTGTCGCCCACACTAGAGTGCAGTGGCGTGTCTTGGCTCATTGCATCCTCCACCTCCTGGGTTCGAGAGATTCTCCTGCTTCAGCCTCCCAAGTAGCTGGGACTACAGGCGTGTGTTACCATGGCTGGCTAACTTTTGTATTTTTAGTAGAGATGGAGTTTCACCATGTTGGCCAGGCTGGTCTCGAACTCTTGACCTGAGGTGATGCATCTGCCTCAGCCTCCCAAAGAGCTGGGATTAAAGGCGTGAGCTACCGCCCCCGGTCTCAATAGATTATTTCAACTGTCATATAAGGAGATTTTGTTGTTGTTGTTGTTGTTGTTTTAAGTTTTCCCTTTAAAGCCTGGAGATACCTATGAAAGATCTAGAAAATTGGGGAGAAATCTTGAGAGATTTGGTGATTAGGTCTCTCAAGGTTGAGAGATTTGGTGATTAGAATCTGTCTACTCATTGGGGACTACTGATCTTAAATCTTGCTACATTTAGACCAGCGATCATTGGATTGAAGACTGAAAGCAGATCAGTATTTCAGGATTAATATGGCAATACCTTTTTAATGGCCTTTTCCACTTTATAAAAATCCTTTAATTCTGTTCTCCCCTTTTTCTTCCATAGCCAATCTCCTTGAAAGACATCTTGCTGTTTTCACCTCCTTGGCGTTTATTCACTTCACATCCACTGAAAACTGACTCTCCCTCCAACCCCCTGCCCCAAATGTCCTAGTTAATATCCTTAGTGATACTTCATCAGCCCTTATACTAATTGAGCTTTTATATTTGACACTGTGAAGTACTTCTTTTTGATAGTTTCCTCTAAATCAACGTAATGACTACTCTTTTCCTTTTCATTGTTTTCCTGCACCTTTCAATTCTTTGCATGTTCTTTTTTCCTTCCTTCAGAGGGTTGTATACTTGAACTTCTCATTTCTCACTCTGTGTTTTCTTTCTAGTTAATTTTACCTGTGGCCTCAATTTCCACTACCACTTAAACACTGATGAGTACTAAATTTATAAGTTGATTGAGTTCAGGCTGTGTTCCTAAGCACAAGATGTGTATACCCAGTTTCCTGCTACATATCTCTACTTGGGTTCAACCCAGCACCTCTAACTCAGCATGTTCAAATTGAATTCATCATCTCATCTTCAAAATCCACCATTTTCAATAATCCCTATTTTTGGGAAATTCTTCACTATTTTTCTAGTTACCCAAGCTAAATCTAGTACTTATTCTGTAATTCTTCTTCTGTACATCAATCTCTTATCATGTTTTTTCAGTTCTGTCTTTGAAATCTCTCTTAAATCCGGCTCTTCTCCATTTCCTCTGCCACTGTCTTATTTTAGGCCCTCATTATTTTTGCTTGATCTCCAGTGGCCTCTTA
This sequence comes from Saimiri boliviensis, assembly GCF_048565385.1. Classification (NCBI taxonomy): domain Eukaryota; kingdom Metazoa; phylum Chordata; class Mammalia; order Primates; family Cebidae; genus Saimiri; species Saimiri boliviensis. The sequence goes on from NC_133450.1 coordinate 81,931,099, forward strand.
CCTAATCTCCCAGCCTCTAGACAGTTCTTTCCTATTCATTCTTATTTCAGGCAAAGTGATTCCAGAGAGATCTTTATAAAATTCAGTATACCCCTGCCATTCTTCTTGGGATTCTCTAATGTTCCATTATTGTTAGGATAAAGCCCAAACTCCTTAGTATGGTCTGTAGGTCCCCTTATGAACTGTCTCCTCTGTGTCTGTTCAGAATTGTGTATCTTGGCATTCCCTGACAGGTGTTCTATGCTCCAGTCATATTGAACTATCTACATATCTCTGGGACCATGCTGTTGATTGCTTATTATGCCTTTGCACATTCTGTTCCCTTGAAATATATTCTGTCTTCTTTAGTTGGTTACTTCCTCTGAGATGCTCAGCCAGTTATTCAGTAAGTATTTTTTTTTTTACCACTTACTGTATGCTAGGTACTATTCTAAGTGCTGGAGGTAATAATGAATAAAACAGGCAAAGATCCCTATGTTCATGGAGCTTGTGTTCTGGCAGATCCCAGGAATGGGTTAGATGTTTTTGTCCTTACACAGTGCCTTAAAGTTAAAAAACACACACACATACACACACACATGTGTATATATGTGTGTGTGTATATATATGTATGTGTATATATACACTACTTATGTGTATATATACATTACTTCATGAGTATATATTTACACACATATACATACATGTACATGCACATATATATACACACATGTGTATAGACACATGACTGTCTACTTCATGTATATATATATGTATGTGTGTGATTGCACCACTGTACTCCAGCCTTGGTGATATAGCAAGATTCTGTGTTTAAAAAAAAAAAAACAAAACTAGAGGACAGATTCAATACAAAGCTCTGTATTATACCTTTTGAATCCCATTGGGGGATCTGTTTGAATCTGAGATTTTGACTGCCTAGTTCATGAAAATTTCCTGCTTTAGGTTTGAGTGTGAATTGGAATTTTAAAAAGAGAAGTAAATGCTGTGATAAACATGTAGTACAGTGAAATGGTAGGATAGGAAATTAAAAAAAGATTGGTTCGTAGAAGTGTATAGGAGGCAAGAAAGTGATTGAATGTAGAGACAAAATGATGTAGAAATGGTAAATGGGAAATCTACACTAAAATAATACAGAGTATTAACTAAAGTTGGCTTTGTATAGTGGTCAGAGGAGGAGACCACAAGCATGCTCTGGATTTTTAGAGCACCAGAAAGGCCCTTAAAATCTTCCTTAAAATGTGTTTTCCATTTGCTAGTGAAGGCTGACCATTCTTTTAAAGATGTCTTTGGCCTTGTATAATACAATATACCCAGAAGGGAAAACACTTTATAGCCCTTACGACTAACTTGGTCTGCTTTGAAATTTGGCTCAGGTAGGCCTTGGCATGGAGTTACCTGGGGGCTATTAAATATATTTAAGTACAGAAGTTTTCATAATTAGTTCCTTAATTTCTTTCTTAAAATTTGATTATAAATTAAGAGAAAATTACTGGAATATATGTATCCTCCTCAGTCACTACCCCTAGCAAGCTTCATTAGTCTTTGAAATGTTTCTCCCTGTAGAAAACAGTGACAAAAAGACAAAGAAAGAAGGAAGGAAGGCAAGAAATGGAATTCAGATTAACTGACAAGTTTTTATCCCTTGCTCTAATTCCTCAGACCAAACCTTTAAAGGCTGTGTGTATTTGAGAGTGAGGGAAGAAGATTTATTAGTCATGGAAAGTTGCTGTTTTATTTAGAAATTCCATTAATTTTAATTTAAGTCGTAAGTATCTTGGACAAAGGAATTACAGCTGCTAGGTCCTTGATTATATTTATATCACTTTCCCTCAACCTCCTCTGGCCCCTCTAAGGCCTTAACCTTCCTAAATGCTAAGGCCCAGGAAGATCATCTCTGCAGAGTTGCATACAAAGAACCACAGTCCAGCATCCAGAAGAAATATAAAAGGAATCTCAGTCTTGATGTGCTTTTCTCAAAGATTGTTAAATAACATTTAAATTGTCACCCAGAGCAATGCTTCTCACAATCTCTTTATCCTCTCTCCAAATCTTTCACTCTAGTACTGCTCAGAAACCCCAAAAATGCTCAACCTGAGGTCTTTCTGCTACCCCAATTTGATTTTTTTCCCTTTCGTCTTGTTCTCCCCGACTCTTTATTAGATGGGCAGACTTAGTCTTTTTTGGCTTATTCCGTCATTTTTCTCGATTCCTTAACCATTACCCAGATACTCGGTAAAGGTGACTTCAGAAACTGAGCAAGCAGAATCCTTCCTTTCTTCTCAGATCTTCAGTCCTGCCTTTCTCTACTACTTGTTCTCTTGATTCTGAATCATAGTAAGTCCTGGGAAACTAGATAGTTCAAAGAGAACTTTCATTAGAGGGCAGTGAAGGTAAATTGACTGGGTGAAGACAAAATGCATTTTAGCTATCTCTTCCTTCAGGATGGGTGCATGCACTTTTTTTTTTTTTTTTTTTTTTGAGATGGAGTCTCATTCTGTCACTCAGGCTGGAGAGCAGCAGCGTGATCTAGGCTTAGGGCAACCTCTGCTTCCCGGGTTCAAGCTAATTATTGAATTTTTAGTAGAGACGGGGTTTCACCATGTTGGCCAGGCTGGTCTTGAACTCCTAACCTCAGGTAGTCTGCCTGTCTCAGCCTCCCTAAGTGCTGGGATTAAAGGCGTGAGCCACCGCACCTGGCCCATGCATTCACACTTTAATAAATTTTGCATGGTTACATAAAGTTGCTTTGAGGATTCAAGAATTCTGTTTTCTGGGCCTAAGGGAGGAATGATGCAGACAGAAAAGATTGGTAATCAGCACTGGGAAGGGAGAGGCATAAAGGAGATAGTGCTGACCCTTCTCCCTCTCTCTCAACCCTAACCTGTTGCAGGCACCCGGTTCCTTCTTTAACCCTTTAGCCAGTTAATGAAAGATATTACATTAGCAACAACATGTCTACCTGACATCTTCAGATGCTTTTGTGGCAGTTTTCAAAATGTACCCTTTCTCTGGCTGTTGTAGCCATGTAGTCCGGGCTCAGGCTCTGCCAATTATTAAAGCCAAAGAAATATATTTGAAGCTGGGTGTGGTGGTGTCCTTAGTCCTAGCTGCTCTAGAGGCTGAAGTAGGAGGATCACTTGAACCCAGGATTTCAAAGTTACAGTGAGCTATGATTGTATTACTACACTCCAGGCTGGGCAACAACAGAGTGAGGCAGCAAGACCCTGTCTATTTAAAAAAAAAAAAAAAAAAAAAAACCTATATATAAAAAAAATATATATAATATATAGTGTGCGTATATATAGTTGTGTAAGTATATAGTTGTGTGTATTTATATAATATATGGTTGTATACATATGTATTCTGAAACATTATTCCATCTCCCTCAATAATCATCTTTCCTACTCTTCCTTATCACACTACTTCCTCTGGTTAGCATACATCCTGAGCAACTATCATTTTGAGGAAGGTTGGCAATCAAATAGAGGTGATGGGACAGGGTCTGAATTATTAACAAGCAGTAGGTTGGACTCCAGTGCTCACATTAGCTGCTTTGATCAGTCAGCTGTCTATTAGCATAATCCAGAGAAAGAAAGGACCTGCCTTGTTGTACTTGGGATGCTTTCTTCTTCTTTATTTTTTTTCTTTTTCTAACCAGCGTCTTGTGATACTAGGGATGCTTTCTTGTCCTAATGATTGCCTCAGAATCTGCATCTGCTCCTTATTCAATTGAGTCTTAAGTTTGCAGCTTCCTGAAACTGCACCTACCTTTGTAGCAGGTTTTTCATACAAATGTTTAGAACTCAGATTTCCTCTGATCTTGTTTCTCTTACCTGATTCCACATGCTTTCTTTCCTTTGAGAAATCCTCAAAATCTGTGATCTGCTTAGCACTCGTCCTTGCTTTCGCTGAAATTTTGAATTTATTCTTTTAAGTATTTTGTTTTACTGGATTTAGGATGGAAAGGGGTTCAGATATGTGCATAAAGTCTATCATCTCAACCCAGTCTTAGTTTTTTATTATTTCACATTATATGTATCTATAGTTTCATATAATATTACCCTTCTATGTATGATTGACTCAAAATGTTATTAAAAATCTAAACATTATTTATAGTTTTCTTTAGTAGAAACACATTTCCAGCTCAAATATATTTAAAGGTATAGAATATGTTAAGTTTATTTTGCAAGTTAATACAAGATTTAAAGAATAAAATGCAATATGACATATATGTCTGAGTAGTTCAGATAACTACTTTTTTATGGAGATGAAAGTTGATGTTGATAACAAAATCTATTACTGGCTTATTACATGTAACACATATAGATAGTTTTTATGTATCTGTTTATGAGAAGAGTTTATATAATTTGACTTATGGTTCAATGTTTTATGTTTTTTTTAATGTAACACAAGCATTTTTCAGAGTTGCAGAACAGAGTTCAAACTTGTAGACTCTAGGTCAGATCAGGCTATAGGCATGTTTGCTCCTCATAATATTAGCTCGCTTCTTTTTTTAAAAAAAAAAATGAATTAATTGCCAGTGTTGTAAAGTAAAGATATTTCAGGAAGAGTTCCTGACTTGTAGCTTCTCTTAAAAAAAAAAAAAAAAAAAAAAAAAAAAAAACAGAAGATTTAACAACTTTGGGTCTACATTCCTCTGTGACAATAAATGACTAGAGCTGAGTGGTGGCTGCCCTTGTTAGCTAGTAGTTTACTACAGTCTTCGTCATTCTCTATTATCTCTTAAGGCAGTCTGTTTTGCTCTTTATTGCTGCTTTCCTGATCCTGTAGGTGTTTGAGTTTGTGACACCTACTATATAGTCTTTAAAATCATTATCTGAAAGTATTATGAAATACTCATGGAGTAAGGGTACTACAGTTATCAGTTTCTTTTTAAAAGTATATATAATTATTTGATTTTCAACTTTGTAAACATATTCTTTCACATTGGCATTATAACCTGGAAGCAGAAATATAGAGTCAAAAAATGAGAACAGTTATATGGCTCTTGATAAATATGCAAAGTGCCTTCATAATAAAAATAGCTAATGTTGAATCTAGAAAGAGGAGTCAATAGAGAAGTCAGAAGAAATGCTGGCTTTCTACCCACAGGGCCTCATAGTGTCCTTGTGGAGATCACGTCAGTTTAGGTCTGGTTTTTATTCTTGCCGATCCAATTAGTAATCAAAAACTGGCTTGGTGAACACAGACTCAGAATAAAGGAAGCAGTAGTTTTGAAGGAGATTTCAATATATCTTAGTGAGAACTGATGTATTAAGTTTGCTTTATAGTACAGAACATTTGTCTCTCAAAATTGTAATGCCTGCTAAGTCAGTATCCATTTTCCTTGGACACTGCTGGGTGAATACTGCTGAATTCTTCTTGTAACCCCTTCCTTCTTTCTAGAAAATTATTTACACTACCATCTTCTGTTAATACATTCTTTAATATGAATTTTAGTATCATTAGGTTACCTCTTTATATATGTCATTTTTTTTTTCTGAAATACCTAATTACCTTATTGGAGTTGGGATAGAGGAATTCAAATGGCCTTTTTATGATGGATGACTTATAGATAAAGATGCCATCCATTGTATGTTTACCCTTTCTGGATTCATGTTTAGTTTTGTCGTCTAAATTCTGAGTACACTTTGTTCTTATATGCTGATTAATATAGCATTTGTTTAATATTTTATAGTTACCCAAATAAAGTTCACATTTATAATGTTGTTTTATCCAGTTCATACCCTTTGTTAGTTATCTGAGAGGGTTTCATGATTTCCATTTTTAAAAACAAAGAAACTGGGCTGGGCATGGTGGCTCACGCCTGTAATCCCAGCACTTTGGGAGGCTGAGGCAGGTGGATCACCAGCCTGGCCAACAGGGTGAAACCCCATTTCTATTAAAAATTAGCTTTGTGTGGTGGTGAGCACCTGTAATCTCAGCTACTGGGGAAGCTGAGGCAGGAGAATCACTTGAACCTGGGGTCGGAGGTTGCAGTGAACTGAGATTGGGCCATTGCACTCCAGCCTGGGTGACAGAGTGAAACTCTGGCTGGCTGGGGGCAGCGGAGACGGGGAAGAGGGGTGGTGGTGGGTAAGAAACTGATGATCAGAGAATGTAAGTGACTTATTCAAGGTCAAAAAGCAAGCAAGATGATTACCAGAGGCTGGGAAAGGTAGAAGTGGGGAGGAAAGGAAGTGGGAATGGTTAATAGGTACGAAAAGTTGTTAGAATAAATAAAACCTAGTACTTGATAGCACAACAGAGGGGCTGTAGTCAATAATAATTTAGTTGTACATTTAAAAATAACTAAAGGAGTATAATTGGATTGTTTGTAACACAAAAGATACATCCCAGAGGGGATGAATACCCCGTTTACTATAACATGATTATTACGCATTGCAAGCCTGTATCAAAGTATCTCATAAATATATGTACTTACTATGTATCCACAAAAATTAAAAATTAAAAAACAAAACTAGTAAGTAACAGGATTGGGCATTAAAGTGAGATTTTTCTGACTTTAAAGTCCATGTTTCCAAGATAAGCAGTAGAACCAGATGGCGGACTTAGTGATGAGAAATGAGAAGGGACCATAACCCTAAGATACAGATTGTTTCTTTTCAAAGTTCTTTTTTTGCTCCTACTGGGAAAACAGGGTCACCTGCTCACCCTACTGGGTATAAGTGACATAGAACCTGTCAAGAGGGGTCCTTGGGGATATAGTCATACCCTGTTTGTGAGTGAGAATCCTGCAAATTTGGTGCCCTTTGATCTTCTCTGGGATAGCTGTAGATAGAAGGGCAAAAGTTAAAGAGAGGTTTTATACAGAAGCATTCCTATAAGGCCCCCTTCTCATTTGGCTAAACATGAAGGTATTCACTAGTGAAGCTTATCCCTGAAACATTTTCATTTTAATAAGAGACTTAGAAATATAAAAGGGAAAAATCAGTGAAGGTGGCCAGGCGCCGACTTTGGGAGGCTGAGGCAGGAAAATCACAAGGGCAGGAGTTTGAGACCAGCCTGGCCAATATGATGAAACCCCGTCTCTACTAAAAATACGAAAATTAGGTGGGCGTGGTGGCAGGCAACTGTAGTCCCAGCTGCTGGGGAGGCTGAGATGGGAGAATTGCTTGAACCCAGGAGACAGAGGTTGCAGTGAGCCGAGATCACGCCACTGCATTCCAGCCTGCGTGACAGAGCCAGACTCTGTCTCAAAAAACAAAAAGAACTCAGTGAAGGTGCAGTGGCAGTTAAGGGATTCCCTTTTTATTACATTTTTACTTCAGTATTTTTAAAAAATTAGCTTGAAATATAATTTTAAAAATAGTACACAAATAAGGCCGGACGCGGTGGCTCAAACCTGTAATCCGAGCACTTTGGGAGGCCGAGGCGGGTGGATCACGAGGTCAAGAGATCGAGACCATCCTGGTCAACATGGTGAAACCTCGTCTCTACTAAAAATACAAAAAATTAGCTGGGCATGGTGGCACGTGCCTGTAATCCCAGCTACTCAGGAGGCTGAGGCAGGAGAATCGCCTGAACCCAGGAGGTGGAGGTTGTGGTGAGCCGAGATCGCGCCATTGCACTCCAGCCTGGGTAACAAGAGCAAAACTCCGTCTCAAAAAAAAAAAAAAAAATAGTACACAAATAATAAAAGGAGTTCTTAATAGTCTCTCAGGCTTTTTTTCTCTTAAAATGATTTCTAAAACCATGTAACAGGAATTTTAAAATAAAACTTCTAGTATAAATTCATTATCATTCGTGTACACTTAACATAAGCATTATAGCACAATTTTGAAATATAAAAATAAGATATACTTCTGTCTCCAGGGACTTCTGATAGTTTTATTTGAAAAGAGAGAAGTATTCAAGTCAGGTTTGGCATATGGGTTTCCTCATGTTGACTTTTGAAATACTGGGTGGTGACTGTCACCAACCAATATTCCCTAGCTCCTTAATGCACCTCAAATGACTACGAATGGAGACAGTACTAGAAGTAGCATCTATTTCTTTTGTAGGGATTAGAAACAAGATGATTCTTGCTCTACTTCTTCAAAGGTCTCTGAATGGGTGATTAAGAACAATTTTAAATGTTTTGGAGTTGAAAGAAAGTTATGAGTCCTTTTTCAGCCTGAGACTTAATGTTATGAAGGAAAGCATACCCAGTCAGCATTCCAAGGATACTGCTAGCAGCTGCATCAGAATATTCTTAGGGACATTGCTTTATAGACAAGAAATCCCTTGGACCTTATGATCAAGAGAAATAAATTGATCAGGCCTTTGCAGGAGCAATTTATCACCCTGGATACCTTTGACAGTTGCTGAAAATGCATGCTGGCAGGAAATTTTTTAATTACCAAAACCATCAGATCATTTGCTTGGTTCTGTGAGAATCAGTGAAATATGTGAGTGAGTTATGGAATCTGTTGAAGAAAAATTAGCTAAGCATTGTATCTGGCACTGTCCCTGTTGTAGATGGAAGGCCAGATGTGTAGGGGCAGTCACGAGTTATCAGGTTCATATATATAGAAGCACACACATATATGTATGTTACATATATATGTATACATGAGAGTTAAAATAAGAAAATATTTTGTAGTTCATAGGGGAACCTCATATTTACAGCAGGTTGAATTTCTGGAAAAGGTATTTTAATTAATTGGAAATGGTTTCCTTAAGTTGAATTTGGTTTTCCTTTAGAAGTAGCATTATAATAGAGTTATATACTTAGCTAGGGAAGAGATACCTAAGTCTTTATAAAATTGGTTATAAATGTAATATTTAATTAGCTATTAGTGATAGAAAAGGGCAATAATAGGCTAGCACTTTTCAAAGATAATACATTTTCTCATTTAATTTCTTACCCTATTATCTTCATTTTGCAAATCAGGAAACAAGTTTAGAGAGATTCAGTGATCTCAGGAAGATCATACGGCAAGGAAGTGCTAGAGCATGACTTCATTAAAGGGATTAGAAAATACTAACCCTTGAGAGTTTCAGGGTTAGCAATAGGTGGAACAATGAAAAAATATTGAAGCTAGAGATGGATTATAATGAAAAAGTAGAGACAGTCCGCTCCCTCTGTGTTAAGAGAGGTAATAGAAATAGTTGCCAGAGAATTGTATCAGTGATTTACTGTGTTGAATGGTAGTAAATTGAGGACTGATGGTATTGCACTTGTGAAATATATGAAGTCCTACAAAAAGGTAGAAAGCATTAAAGAATTTGTCTTGCCTCGGTAATAATGGTAACAACTTAAAATTAGCTTGGGACATTATAACTGATAAATATCTGCTTATTATTGCAGTAGGATGTGTACTATGTAGTCCAAACTTGTTCTTCGTGCATGATGACATTGGGCATAATGTCTATAAAATAGATTAGAAGAGCAAAGGAAATTATAAAATATTCAAGAGCTATTTATACCCAGAGTATTCAAAAATAAGATTGGACGGGTTTATGTCTTGGATGTAGAAACCTGGAAGTAGTGTCTTTCTCACACAACAAACCAAAAAAAGTCAGAAAATACACACAAAATCATAGCTTTTCTTGAGTGTATCAGAGAGCTGAGGTTTCAGGGCAATCAACTAGGCTGAAATCTAGAAAAAGTATAGATGATTCCAAGGGGAGACAGAATGTAAGCGCTGGCTTACCTGTTGGCAAAGGATGGGAGAAAGATGGGGTCAATATAAAAGTGATTAAGAGTTTAGCCGAAAAGTTTAACAGATTGTTAAAGTTGAGTGTGGGCTAATTTGAGAGTATATAATAGCTAAGAGCTGCAGACACAAAGGGAGTTTGCACACACCTACAGTTTCATATCCAAGGACCTCTCCTGGGTGCTCACAGGAAAGATTGGGGACAAGGTGAGAAAAGAGAACAATCATCCCTCAGTTCTGCAGGCTTAGAAAGGGAGATTGCTGCTGCTCTTGCTGCTGCAGGAAGAATACAAAGCTTTACCTATACCCTTCTCTAAGGGAAAAAGACTTTATGCCATTTGGGGAAGAGAAGCAAACCCTGTTGAATCTTAGGGTATAGTTAGAAACCCATTAGGAAAAGAGACTAGGAAAAGAGGAAGTAAAATACCCTCTACTGATAGGGGAGGGAGCAGAAAACATCTAGGGCCTAGACAATTGGAGGTTTTCTATTCAATGACCAGGAGTCAGTTAAACAAATATGAGACACATAGAATAAGAAAAACCAGCTGAATGTCAAGACAGAAAGTGATCAATAGAATACGATTTAGAAATGACCAATGTATTAGAACAATCAGACATGGAATTTAAAATAACTATGATTAGTATGTTAAAGGCTCTAGTGGAAAAGATGGACAACATGCATGAACAGATAAAGAGTTTCAGCAAAGAAATGGAAACTGAGGAAGAATCAAATGGGAGTACTTAAAATGTAAAACACAGTGATGAAGAATACCTTTGATGGCTCATCAGTAGATTTGTCACAGCTGAGGAAAGAATCAGTGTACTTGAATATAGTCAGTAGAAGTTACCCAAACTAAAACATAAAGAAAAATGAATTGGGGGTAAATCCCCAAACAACTGAGCATCAAAGAGTTCTGGGACAGTATCAAATGGTCTAATGCAATAATGCACATGTAATTGGAATCCCAAAAGAAAAAGAAAGAATGGGGCTGAAGAAACGTTAAAAGAGATAAAGGTTTAGAATTTTCCAAAAGTAACGAAATGAAAGCTAAGTCACAGGTGCAAGGAGCTCAGAGAATCCCAAGAAGGATAAATGACAAACACATATCCTCCCTACCCCCGACACCCATACCTTGACATAACGTATTCACGTTTCTGAGAACCAAATATGTGGTAAAAATTTTGAAGGTAGAGAAAAAAGAAACGTTATATAGAGAGGAACAAAGATGAATTACAGTAGATTTCTCTTCAGAAACCTTGTAAGCAGTTTCTTACAAAACTGAACATACTCTTACCATGCAATCTAGTAGTGGCAGTCCTTGACATTTACCCAAATGAACTGAAAACTTACATCCAGACAAAATACTGCACGTAGCTGAGCATGGTGTTGTGGGCCTGAAGTCCAAGCTACTCAGGAGGCTGAGGCAGAAGGATTGCTTGAGTCTAGGAGTTCGAAGCTACAGTATGCTGTGAATGCCTGTGAATAGCTACTGTGCTCCAGCCTGGACAACACAGCAAGACCCTGTCTCTAAAAAAACAAAAACTGCATGTGGGTGTTCATAATAGTTTTATCCATAATTGTCAAAACTTGGAAGCAACCAAAATGTTCTTCAGAAGGTGAATAAACAAACAAACCATGGTACACTTAGCACTAAAAATAACTGAGTTACCAAGCCATGAAAAGACATGGAGGAAACTTAAAAGCATTTTACAAAGTGAAAGAAAACAATCAAGTTACATACGATATGATTTCAACTATATGACATTCTGGGAAAGGCAAAACTATTGAGACAGTAAACTAGTTTCCAGCGGTTAGGAAAGAAGGAGGGAACTTAGAGCAAAGACGATTTTTAGGGCAGTAAAACTATGCTGTATAATATGACAGTGGTGGATATATGTCATTGTACACTTTGAAAACCCAGAGAAAGTATACTACCAAGAGTGAACCCTAATGTGAACTGTGGATTTTGGATGATAATGATAGGTCAATGTAGGTTCATTGATTATAACAAATGTACCACTGTAGGATGGGATGTCAGTAGTGCGGGGGATGGGTTTCATGTGGCGGGTAGGGTAGTATATTGGAACTCTGTACTTTCTACTCATTTCTGCTGTGAACCAAAACTACTCTAAAAAAAAAAAAACAAAGTTTGTTAACTAAAAAGAAATTTAAAAATAGGTGCAAAGAAAGAAAGAGGGAGGGAGAGGGAGGGAGCGAGGGAGGGAGGGAGGAAGGAAGGAAGGAAGCCAGCCAGCCTTGCAAGCTAGAAGATAATGGGTGACATATTTAAATGGGAAAAAATTCTGTCAACCCAGAATTCTATAACCAGTAAAAATGTCTTTCAAAAAATGTAGGAGAAAAATGGTAAATTTAATGTTACGTGTATTTTACCATAGTAAAAGAAAGGAGAGGCCAAGATATTTAAGAATAGCTGGATGAAAAGAATGCAAAGAGCAAACAATGGCACTGATACTTCATAGTTAATGTGAAGAGACCAAGTTTCGAGAGTAAAAAATTATTCAAGGAACGCAACCATTAAGGATAATAAAAGAGGGAATGCTGGGAAGATGGCCGCCTAAGAACAGCTCAGGACTTCAGCTCCCAGTGAAAGTGCAGAGGGTGAGTGGACGCCGCATTTCCAGACGAACTTTTATTGCTCACAGACCAGGAGATACCCAGGCAGAGGGGTCACCAGCGTCGCAGTCCCAGCCGGTGTGGCTGTTTTGGCCCCCATGGGGCTGATTCCGCCCGCGTGGCTGCTGTGACCACGCCCTGTTGCTGCGGTTCTCCGTACAAAAGCCACTGGTCTGGGAGCCCTCTTAGCTGGCGAGCAGAGCCCTGAGACGGCAGAGTTGCCCATTCATCTGAAATAGCGAGTCAGGCCAGGAGATTCCTAGGCAAAAAATCCGCCAGGAGCCGGTGCCGCAGTTCGAGCCGACTCCGTGAGTCGCAGCACGGGAGATCCCGGCGCCTTTTCAACAAGCGCCAGAACGCGGGGTCGTTCAACTTAAAAGAAAAGACTCTGAGTCAGGGAGCCAGGTTATCAGGCTCGGCTGGTCCCACCCCTCCACCCCCAACAACAACGGAAACAAAAACAGTAATTGGAAACCCTCTGGGTTGAGCCCTCCATACCAAGCACAGCTGAACCTGGACGGTCGGGCTCCGTGGGGGAGGGGCTTCCGCCATTACTGAGACTCTCCACCGCTACGGAGGCAGGCTGCTGTTGCCGAGGCAACCTGCCACAACAGAGAGAGTCCGCCATAACAGAGGCGGGGCAACCATTGCTGAGACAGTTCTAAATACGCCCATATAAAAAGGACTACAGGGAAGAGCCCAGGGCAGCTGGGTGGAGCCCACAGCAGCTCAGCAAAGCCCCTGTGGGCAGGCAGGGGCTAGGTGTGCTGCTAGCTGGGCGGGTCAGACCTGAAAGAAAAATCAAAAAAGGCAGTAGTGCAACGGAAACTCATAAAGCTCCAACTCCCTGGGACAGAGACAGACAACAGGTGGATAAACCCACAAAAATGGGAAGAAACCAGCGCAAAAAGGATGAAAACTCCCGAAACCAGAACACCTCTCCTCCTAAAAGGGATCACAACTCCTCACCAGCAAGGGAACCAGACCGGATGGAGAAGGAGGGTGATGAAATGACAGAATCAGACTTCAGAAGGTGGGTAGTAAGAAACTACAGTGAGCTAAAAGAACATGTTCTAACCGAACGCAAAGAAAATAGGAACCTTGAAAAAAGATTGGACGAACTGCTGACGAGAATGGACAGCATAGACAGGATTATAAGTGAATTGATGGAGCTGAAAAACGCAACACGAGAACTTCGTGAAGCATGCACAAGCTTCAACAGCCGAATTGACCAAGCAGAAGAAAGGATATCAGAGGTCGAAGATCAACTCAATGAAATAAAAAGAGAAGGCAAGAACAGAGAAAAAAGCACAAAAAGGAATGAACAAAATCTTCAAGAAATGTGGGACTATGTGAAAAGACCTAATCTACGTCTGATAGGTGTACCTGAATGTGATGAAGAGAATGAATCCAAGCTGGAAAATACTCTTCAGGATATTATCCAGGAAAACTTCCCCAACCTAGCAAGGCAGACCAATATTCAAATCCAGGAAATACAGAGAACACCACAAAGATATTCCTCAAGAAGAGCAACCCCAAGGCACATAATCGTCAGATTCACCAGGGTTGAAATGAAAGAGAAAATGCTAAGGGCAGCCAGAGAGAAAGGTCGGGTTACCCACAAAGGGAAGCCCATTAGACTCACAGCAGATCTCTCAGCAGAAACCCTACAAGCCAGAAGAGATTGGGGGCCAATATTCAACATCCTTAAAGAAAAGAACTTTCAACCCAGAATCTCCTATCCAGCCAAACTAAGCTCCATAAGTGATGGAAAAATAAAATCCTTTGTGAACAAGCAAGCACTCAGAGATTTCATCACCACCAAACCTGCTCTACAAGAACTCCTGAAAGAGGCCCTACACATATAAAGGAACAACCAGTACCAGTCACTCCAAAAACACACCAAATGGTGAAAGAGCATCAACACAATCAAGAATCTGCATCAACTAACCAATAAAACAGCCAGGTAGCATCAAAATGACAGTATCAAATTCACACATAACAATACTATCCCTAAATGTCAATGGACTAAATGCCCCAATGAAAAGACACAGACTGGCAAATTGGATAAAAAGCCAAAACCCATCAGTGTGCTGTATCCAGGAAACCCATCTTACATGCAAGGATACACAAAGGCTCAAAATAAAGGGATGGAGGAAGATCTACCAAGCAAATGGAGAGCAAAAAAAGGCAGGAGTTGCAATTCTCATCTCTGATAAAATAGACTTTAAAGCAACAAAGATCAAAAGAGACAAAGAAGGACATTACATAATGGTAAAAGGATCACTGCAACAAGAAGAGCTAACGATCCTAAATATATACGCACCCAATACAGGAGCACCCAGATACATAAGGCAAGTTCTTAATGACTTACAAAGAGACTTAGACTCCCACACAATAATAGTGGGAGACTTTAACACCCCATTGTCAATATTAGACAGATCATCCAGACAGAAAATCAACAAGGATATCCAGGACCTGAATACAGACCTGGAACAAGCAAACCTAATAGACATTTACAGAACTCTCCACCCCAAATCCACAGAATATACATTCTTCTCAGCACCACATCACACCTACTCTAAAATTAACCACATAATTGGCAATAAATCACTCCTCAGCAAATGCAAAAGAACAGAAATCATAACAAACAGTCTCTCAGACCACAGTGCAATCGAGTTAGAACTCAGAATGCAGAAACTAACTCAGAACCGCACAGCTTCATGGAAACTGAACAACTTGCTCTTGAATGTTGACTGGATAAACAATGAAATGAAGGCAGAAATAAAGATGTTCTTCGAAACCAATGAGAACGAAGACGCAACATACCAGAATCTCTGGGACACATTTAAAGCAGTCTCTAGAGGAAAATATATAGCAATGAGTGCCCACATGAGAAGAAAGGAGAGATCGAAAATTGACACCCTATCATCAAAATTGAAAGAGCTAGAGGAGCAAGATCAAAAAAACTCAAATCCTAGCAGAAGACAGGAAATAACTAAGATCAGAGCAGAACTGAAGGAAATAGAGACACAAAAAACTCTTCAAAAAATCAATAAATCCAGGAGCTGGTTTTTTGAAAAGATCAACAAAATAGACAGACCACTAGCCAGATTAATAAAAAAGAAAAGAGAGAATAACCAAACTGATGCAATAAAAAACGATAAAGGGGATATCACCACAGATTCCACAGAAATCCAAACCATCATCAGAGATTATTACAAACAACTCTATGCACATAAACTAGTAAACCTGGAAGAAATGGATAAATTCCTGGACACCTGCATCCTCCCAAGCCTAAACCTGGAAGAAGCTGAAACCCTGAATAGACCAATAACATGGTCTGAAGTCGAGGCAGCAATAAAGAGCCTACCACCCAAAAAAAGCCCAGGTCCAGATGGGTTCACAGCCGAATTCTACCAGACATACAAAGAGGAGCTGATACCGTTCCTTCTGAAACTATTCCAGACAATCCAAAAAGAGGGAATCCTTCCCAAATCATTTTACGAGACAAACATCATCCTGATACCAAAACCCGGCAGAGACTCAACAAGAAAAGAAAATTTCAGGCCAATATCCATGATGAACATAGATGCAAAAATATTCAATAAAATACTGGCAAACCGATTGCAACAGCATATCAAAAAGCTCATCCACCATGATCAAGTAGGATTCATCCCGGGGACGCAAGGCTGGTTCAACATACGCAAGTCCATAAACGTAATTCACCACATAAACAGAACCAAGGACAAAAACCACATGATTATCTCAATTGATGCAGAGAAGGCTTTTGACAAAATTCAACAACCCTTTATGCTAAAAACCCTCAATAAACTAGGTATTGACGGAACGTATCTCAAAACAATAAAAGCTATTTACGACAAACCAACAGCCAATATCATACTGAATGGGCAAAAACTGGAAGCATTCCCTTTGAAATCTGGCACTAGACAAGGGTGCCCTCTCTCACCACTTCTATTCAATATAATACTGGAAGTTCTAGCCAGAGCAATCAGGCAAGAAAAAGAAATAAAGGGTATCCAAATTGGAAAGGAGGAAATCAAATTGTCTCTATTTGCAGATGACATGATTGTGTATCTGGAGGACCCCATCATCTCAGCCCAAAATCTCCGGAAACTGATAAACAACTTCAGCAAAGTCTCAGGATACAAAATCAACGTGCAAAAATCACAAGCATTCCTATACACCAGTAATAGACTTCAAGAGAGCCAAATCAAGAACGAACTGCCATTCACAATTGCTACAAAGAGAATAAAGTACCTAGGAATACAACTAACAAGGAACGTAAAGGACCTCTTCAAGGAGAACTACAAGCCATTGCTCAACGAAATAAGAGAGGATACAAACAGATGGAGAAACATTCCATGTTCATGGTTAGGAAGAATCAACATCGTGAAAATGGCCATACTGCCCAAAGTAATTTACAGATTCAACGCTATTCCCATCAAGCTACCAATGACCTTCTTCACAGAACTGGAAAAGAACACCTTAAACTTCATATGGAACCAAAAGAGAGCCCGCATAGCCAAGTCAATTCTAAGCAAAAAGAACAAAGCTGGAGGCATCACGCTACCGGACTTCAAACTATACTACAAGGCTACAGTAATCAAAACAGCCTGGTACTGGTACCAAAACAGAGATATAGACCAATGGAACAGAACAGAGGCCTCACAGGAAATACAACATACCCACAACCATCTGATCTTCGACAAACCTGACAAAAACAAGCAATGGGGAAAGGACTCTCTGTTTAATAAATGGTGTTGGGAAAACTGGCTAGCCATGTGCAGAAAGCAGAAACAGGACCCCTTCCTGACACCTTACACCAAAATTAACTCCAGATGGATTAAAGACTTAAACATCAGACCTAATACCATAAAAACCTTAGAAGAAAATCTAGGCAAAACCATTCAGGACATAGGTGTAGGCAAGGACTTCATGACCAAAACGCCAAAAGCAATGGCAACAAAAGCCAAAATAGACAAATGGGACCTAATCAAACTCCACAGCTTCTGCACAGCAAAAGAAAGTCAGTAGAGTGAGTCGGCAACCAACAGAATGGGAAAAAATTTTTGCAGCCTATCCATCTGACAAGGGGCTGATATCCAGAATTTACAAAGAACTAAAGCAGATCTACAAGAAAAAATAAGAAGCCTATTCAAAAATGGGCGAAGGATATGAACAGATACTTTACAAAAGAAGACATACGGGAGGCCAACAAACATATGAAAAAATGCTCATCATCACTGGTCATCAGAGAAATGCAAATCAAAACCACATTGAGATGCCATCTCACACCAATTAGAATGGCGATCATTAAAAAATCGGGAAACAACAGATGCTGGAGAGGATGTGGAGAAATAGGAACACTTTTACACTGTTGGTGGAAATGTAAATTAATTCAACCATTGTGGAAGACAGTGTGGCGATTCCTCAAGGACCTAAAAATAGAAATCCCATTTGACCCAGCAATCCCATTACTGGGTATATATCCAAAGGATTATAAATCATTCTACTACAAGGACACGTGCACACGAATGTTCATTGCAGCACTGTTTACAATAGCAAAGACCTGGAACCAACCCAAATGCCCAACGATGATAGACTGGATAGGGAAAATGTGGTACATATACACCATGGAATATTATGCAGCCATCAAAAATGATGAGTTCACGTCCTTTGTAGGGACATGGATGAACCTGGAAACCATCATTCTCAGCAAACTGACACAAGAGCATAAAATCAAACACCGTATATTCTCACTCATAGGTGGGTGTTGAACAATGAGAACACATGGACACAGGGAGGGGAGCACTACACACTGGGGTCCGTTGGGGGGAAATGGGGGAGGGGCGGGGGAGTGGGGAGGTGGGAAGGGATAGCATGAGGAGAAATGACAGATACAGGTGAGGGGACGGAAGGCAGCAAACCACACTGCCAAGTGTGTACCTGTGCAACAATCTTGCATGTTCATCACATGTACCCCAAAACCTAAAATGCAATTAAAAAAAAAAAGGATAATAAAAGAGCAATAATATTATCACAGTAGTATCTAACATTTTATTGAGTACATATTATGGACCAGGCACAAAGCTGAAATGCTTTGTATCTGGCACTGGAAAACTATTTTATTTTATTTTTATTTATTTATTTTTTAGTTTTAGATGGAGTCTCACTCTGTAGCCCAGGCGGGAGTGCAGTGGCGCGATCTCGGTTCACTGCAACCTCTGCCTCCTGGGTCCCGTTTCGAGCAATTCTCCTGCTTCAGCCTCCAGAGTAGCTGGGATTATAGGCACGTGCCACCATGCCCAGCTACTTTGTTGTATTTTTAGTAGAGACAGGGTTTCACCATGTTGACCAGGCTGATCTTGAACTCCTGACCTCATGAGCCGCCCACCTCAGCCTCCCAAAGTGCTGGGATTATAGGCATGAGCCACTGTGCCCAGCCTTTGTTTTTATTTAGAAAGAAGGTCTCACTCTGTTGCCCAGGCTGGAGTACAGTGGCACCATGATAGTTCACTGCAGCCTCGAATTCCTAGGCTCAAGGGATCCACCCACCTTAGCCTCCCAAGTAGCTTGGGACTACAGGCTTGTGCAACCATGCCTGCCTAATTTTTAAACTATTGTTAGAGGTGTCTGACTGTGTTGGTCAGGCTGGTCTCCAACTCCTGGCTTCAAGAGATCTGCCTTGGCCACCACCCAAAGTGTTGGGATTACAGACGTGAGCCACTGTGCCCATCGGTCGGTCGATCTGTCTTCCTTTCCTTTCCTTTTTCCTTTTTCCTTTTTCCTTTTTTTTTTTCCTTTTTCCTTTTTCCTTTCCTGAGACAAAGTTTCACTCTTGTTGCCCAGATTGGAGTGCAATGGTGCAATCTTGGCTCACCGCATTGTCCACCTTCCGGGTTCAAGCAATTCTCCTGCCTCAGCCTCCTGAGTAGCTGGGATTGCAGGCATGTGCCACCACACATAATTTTGTATTTTTAGTGGAGACAAGGTTTCACCATGTTGCCCAGGCTGGTCTCAAATTCCTGACCTCAGGTGATCCACCTGCCTTGGCCTCCCAAAGTGCTGGGATTACAGGCGTCAGTTATGATCCTCTAATCCTTCCGCCTCAGCCTCTCCAGTAGTAGTAACTACAGGTGTGCACCTCTGTACCTGGCACGGGAGACTTTTAAAAATAAAAGTCCAGAAGGCAAATATTTTTGATTTAGCTGACTATTTACAATTTGTTTTGTCTGTTATTATTTTTTCATTTGTTTATTTTGTTTCTATACCTTTTAAAAATCTAAGAAACCATTCTTAGCTTGAGGGCAATACAAAAACTGTATATGGGCTTGATTTGGTTTAGTCTATAATTCGTTTATCCCTAGTCTAGACTTTTAAGTTTTTGACCTCAGTCCACATGACGGCTTAACAAAATTCAAATCAGTTTCACATCCCTGAAAAGTCTGTAGAAAGGACCAAAGGCATATGGAAATTGAGAATTAATTGTCATATTTCCATGGCTTTTGTTGCTGTAGGAACAATGATATAACAAAATTAAGGAAATAACTGAAATCTTCTCTAATTCTACCAACCTAGCACAATAGCCAAATCTTTCCAGTTTTGGCCTTGGTGCAGTATATTTTAAGAACAGTAATTTTTAATGTTATTTTCAGCATGTAAAAATAACTTCAGCATTCCTAATTTTAAAATCTCATTAACATTTTAAATATTTTAATAGAATGTTAAAAGATTTATCAGTTGAATTCCAGTCATGCAGCTTCATGAGAGCTGTTGCTTTCTCCCCTCTAATCATATATTAGAGTAGCATATTTCAGCCAGTAACTACAAATCAAGAGAGAATAGAGATTAAAAAGAGGGAGAAGAGGTGTGTAATAAAGAGCATATGAAGATTGGGAAAGAGAAAAAGATGGGAGTAGCATGGGATAGCATTGTTAAAGTGGTACATTTCATACCCAAAAGATCAGTTTTTACTTAAGGTTTTTTTCAAACTTTTGGCCTGCTGTGTCATTTCCTATTTTTGGTATTGTTGGTACAGAATTATTTTTAGTTTCTTTATTATTTTTCCTAAGATTGATGATGTTTGTACTTTTTTTTTTTTTTTTTGAGACTGAGTCTCGTTCTTGTTACCAGGCTGGAGTGCAATGGCGTGATCTCGGCTCACCGCAACCTCCGCCTCCTGGGTTCAGGCAATTCTCCTGCCTCAGCCTCCTGAGTAGCTGGGATTACAGGCACGCGCCACCATGCCCAGCTAATTTTTTGTATTTTTAGTAGAGACGGGGTTTCACCATGTTGACCAGGATGGTCTCGATCTCTCGACCTCGTGATCCACCCGCCTCGGCCTCCCAAAGTGCTGGGATTTCAGGCTTGAGCCACCGCGCCCGGCTGATGTTTATGCTTTTTACTACTCTTACTTAGCTTTGCCTTCCTGTCCTCAGCTATTTTGTCTAGCTGTGGTTAAGTTTGTATATCTCTTCCCTTGCCTTATATCTTTTCATTTGCCTATCAACCTTCTCAAATACTTTGTGAATGAAAACACATTTTGTAATTTCTGAAACAACTCACAATACCATTATGTTGTGGACCACCATTGGTGGTCCCTGACACCCTTTCAGAGAGTCCCTGGAGTCACAGCTATTTTCAAAAAATGCTAGGGCTTATTAACTTTTCTTTCTTGAATTGATGCCTATTTTAAAAAATTTTCAGTTTAAACTTCTAAAATGGTAAAAATATACCACATATATCATCCACATAAACAAAAGCTCATTGGTGTCCTGAATCATTTTTAGCAGTGTAAAGAGGTCCTGAGACAAAACAGTTTGAGAATGACTAATATATTTCATCAGCAAACTAAAAACATTTATTAAGCAGCTTTGTATTTTCAGTCCCAGTACTAGTTGTGTAGAATCAGTGGCAGAACCTTCCCTCACAGTTTAGAGATAAAGACAATACATCTCAAAGGATCAGTACAGTTGGAGTCAGTAAGTGCAGAAATATTACACATCGTGGGAGTCCAGAGGGAGGTATACTTAACTTGTTGTGATTATGTTACTGGTGATAGGGGTGGGATCAATGAGAGGCTGGAACCACATTTCTTAAGCTTTCCTAGAGGAGATGACCACTGAACCAATTCTTTTAAAAATTAGAATGAGGCAGGTGAAGGATTGTTGTAGGAGGCCTTCTGGACGTGGTGGTGTGCGCCTGTAGTCCCAGCTACTTGGGAGGCTGAGAGAGGAGAATTGCTTGAACCAGGGAGGCAGAGGTTGCCATGAGTGGAGATTGCACTACTGCACACCAGGCTGTCAACAGAGCAAGACAACATCCCGCCTCCCGCACCCACCCCCCCCCCAAAAAAAAAAAGAGTAGTGGAGATTTGACAGGAAACAGTTCTTAGAGAGCCAATTTTGGCCTTTTAGGACTTTAGACTCTATCCTTAAAGGGAAACCCCATCTTTATTTATTTATTTATTTTGAGCACATATGTGGTATTATTTCATCTTTCTATACATGAAGAATTTGGCTTATTAAAATAATTATTGGGTGTCAGATCCATTTGTAAACAGAATGTAACTGTAGTTTTTAAAACATAGTACAGTCATGGATTCAACCAACTGTGGATGGAAAATGTTTGGGAAAAATAAAAAATAAAAATACCAATACAGTAAAACAACAATTTATATACATTTACATTGTATTAGGCATTCTAAGTAACCTAGAAAGATAAAGTATGTAGGAGGATGTGCTAGGTTATATACAAATACTACTCTATTTTATATAAGGGACTTGAGAATTTGGATTGTGGTATCTTGGGGGGTTCCTGGAACCAGTCCCCAAGGGCAACTGTAGGCTTAATAGGAAGAAATTGTGTGGTAAATATTCACCATCAATTTAGTTCTAATGGGCAGTAGTAATTATGAGTTTTCTCATTAAAGCTAATGAAGGTAAAAAAGTATTTCCTTTTTTTTTTTTTGAAACAGAAAGTCTCCCATTGCCCAGGATGAAGTGCAGTGGCACAATCTTGGCTCACTGCAACCTCTTTCTCCTGGGTTCAAGCAGTATTCCTGCTTCAGCCTCCTGAGTAGCTGGGACTACAGGCACACACTACCATGCCCGGCTAGTATTTTTGTATTTTTAGTAGATATGGGGTTTCAACATTATTTGGCCTGGCTGATCTGGAACTCCTGATCTCATGATCCACCCGCCTCAACTTCCCAAAGTGCTGAGATTACAGGCATGAGCCACCGTACCCAGCCCATTTTTTTAAAGACTAAATTGAGAACTGCTAGAGTTAAAAGCAGTACAGGCATGAAAGGGAAAATGACAAGCTACAAATAAATAGTAGTAAAATGAACCCTAAACCTTTAAATCATCTACTCAGTAATAAATAACAAAACATGTTACCAAATCTGCATCATTTTTATTGCCACCATTTAAATCTGATGGTTTCTTATAACTAGCATACTAAAAACACAAAACAAATTTATTTCTCACAGTCTGGGACGTTCAAAATCAAGAAGTTAGCGCCTTGGTCACTCTGCTTCTAAGATGGCATCTTGAATAGCACATGTGTTTTTAATAAGGTTTGCCTTTCATACCTTTGAAATAATTTTATTTGGGCACAGTGACTTACACTTGTAATCTCAACGCTTTGGGAGGCTGAGGCAGGTGTATTAATTGAACTCATGGGTTTGACACCAGCCTGGGCAACATGGCAAAACCCTGTTTCTACAAAAATTAGCTGGGTGTGGTGGTGTACTCCTGTGGTCCCAGGTACTTAAGAGGCTGAGGTAAGAGGATCAGTTGAGCCTGGATCATTGAGGCTGCAGTGAGATGTAATTGTGTCACTGCACTCCAGCCTGGGTGAGACCCTGTCTCAGAAAAAAAAAAAAAAAAAAAAAAAACCAAATAATATGAGTGATACAGGCTCTTTGCTAACACAATAGCCAAAAGTGGAAATAACCCAAATATCTATCAGGTGAGAAATGAATAAATAAAATGTGGTATATCCATACGATGGAACATTTGCCAATAAAAAGAGATACATGTTTTCTGCATGGATGAGCCTTAAAAATGTTATGTTAAATGAAACAAACCAATCACAAAAGACTACACATTGTATGATTCCAGTTACAGTCATGTGTCAACACTTAACAACAGGCTACGTTCTGAGAATAGGGTGATTTTGTTGGGTGAACGTCGTAGAGCGTACATAACCCTACATGGTATAGCCTGCTCTGCTACTTAGGTTATGTGGTCTAGCCTATTGCTCTTAGGCTACAAACCTGCATAGCAGGCATCCCCAAACTACGGCCCTCGGGCCGCATGCGGCCCCCTGAGGCCATTTATCCAGACCCTGCCGCACTTCAGGAAGGGGCACCTCTTTCATTGGTGGTCAGTGAGAGCAGCACAGTATGTGGCGGCCCTCCAACGGTGTGAGGGACAGTGAACTGGCCCCCTGTGTAAAAAGTTTGGGGACGCCTGCTGTATAGCATATTACTGTACTGAATACTGTAGGCAGTTGTGACACAATGCTAAGTGTTTGGCTATCTAAACAGAAAAAGTATGGTAAAACATCAAACATCTTCAATGTATGAAACATTAAAAATGGTATACCTATACGGGGCGCTTATCATGAATGGAGCTTGTAGAAGATGCTCTGGATGGCCGGGCGTGGTGGCTCACATCTGTAATCCCAGCACTTTGGGAGGCTGAGGCGGGCGGATCACGAGATCAAGGGATCGAGATCATCCTGGCCAACATGGTGAAACCCCATCTGTACTAAAAAAAATACAAAAATTAGCTGGATGTGGTGGCATGCACCTGTACATGGTCCCAGCTACTCAGGAGGCTGAGGCAGGAGAATCGCTTGAATCTGAGAGATGGAGATTTCAGTGAGCCAAGATCACTCCACTGTACTCCAGCCTGGCGATAGAGCGACACTGCATCTCCAAAAAAAAAAAAAAAAAGAAAAAAAATTTCTCTGGATGAGTCAGTGAGTGAGTGAAAATGAAGGTCTAGGACATTGATGTTCACTACTATGGATTTACTAATAACGTACACTTAAGCTACACTAAATTTACTAAAATTTTTTTCTTCCATAGCAAATTAAGCTCAGCTTACTGTAACTTCATGAACTTTTAGAATTTTTAAACGTATTGATTCTTTTGTAATAATACCTAGCTTAAAATATAAACATATTGTATAGATGTACAAAAACATTTAAAATATTTTGTAAGCTTTTTGTTATTTAAAATTTGTTTTTACTTTTTAAACTCTGTGGTTAAAAATTAAGGTAAACACACATTGGCCTAGGCGTACACAAGGTCAGGATCATCATTATCACTGTCTTCAACCTTTGTATCTTGTCTCACTGGAAGGTCTTCAGGGGCAGTAACACACATGGATAATGATAAAAATTTATAGTGTAATACATAAAGCAGTAACATAGTCATTACTATTATCAAATGTTATTTACTGTACATAATTGTATGTGCTATGCTTTTATATGACTGGCATTGCAGTGGTTTGTTTATACAAGCATCATCACAATTATATGAGTAATGCATTACATTATGATGGCTATGACACCACTAGGCAAGAGCAATTTTTCATCTTCATTATAGTCTTACGGGACCACTATCATATATGAGATCGATTGTTGACCAAAACATTGGATCATCTGCATGACCGCACAGGCAAATCCATGGAGACAGTAAGTAGATTAATGGTTGTCCACGAATGGGGGAGAAGGAGGTTGAGAAATGGGGAGTGACTGCTTGCTAATGGGTATGGCAGGATTTCTTTTTGGGGTGATGAAAATGTTCTAAAGTTGATTGTGGCAAAGTTGCACAATCTTCTATATTTACAAAAAACCAAATTGTACACTTTAAATAGGTGAATTGTTTAGCATATGAGTTATCCCTCTATAAAACTGTTTATCTGTATTTCGGCAGTTAGTGTGATAACTTGAATACTGAAAGTTTGAAAATACATGTTGTGAGGGAAGGTAAAATGCCAAAGACTACATTGTACCAGTATATGTCTAATCAAAACTTTTCCATAAAACTGCTTCCTAACTTGAATAGAATGATTTTTTTTTCCTTTGAAGATAAAAATCCCCTATATCTTTTACCATTTTATTAGTATTTAATTCCTGCTTCTCCCTCTCTGGAGAAACTTTGAATTCTGACAGAGCTCATTCTGTATTGACCTGACAAGGTCTCAGAGACTAGTACTATTGCAGCTAATGAGTAAAGTGGACACTCATGCTGGCTGTGTTCCCAAGACTATTCTTATGTTAGGGCAAATGGCATGAGGACAATGCATCCAATGTATCAGACACAAAGAAGTTTTTCTTCCTGATTGACCATGTGTGTCCTCTTTTCTTTGAATAATAGGAGGAAAATCTTCCAACCATGACTTCTGGAATTCCTTCCTTTCCCTCTCCTAGTACCCAAGGTTATGGGTGTAGGCAAGGCTTTTGTTTCATAGCTACCATCTCCTTTTTTCAATTTCCCCTTTTCATTCCTTTTAGGTCTCCATGCCTCAGAGCAGAAGGTTGTGACTAGTGAGCCTTTCTGATTTGTTTACTCATTCAGGCACACAGAGTGAACAGCTGGGAGTCTAGCCAGTTTTGTCATACTGTTGCTTGTCTAAGTGATTCTCAAGTGAGTCCGCAAGACTGTAGGTCCAACTCTGACCATCCATTTCGTTAGTGGTTTGGGTAGGCTGTTGACTGGGAGGCTTTTTGAACTCTTACATAGTATCTTTTGAACCCTTACTCTTTTGTTCTGTAGGGAAGAATGAAAATCTGCTTGGGAACTCCCAAAAAGACTCCCATCTTCAAATAAACACTATATTTAATTCCAAGCTAGGACAGTTTCTTTATTTTCTTTTCCTATTAAAGAGTAGTCTGTTTGTGAGATCTTCATTTCCATACCCTGATTTCTCCACAGCCCTTTCAATTAGCTTTTATTTCCATTGATTTGTCAGATCTGTTTACCAGAAGTACATTCTTAGACTGAGGACCTCCTTCATGCCAAAAACCTTCTGTCCTCATTTGACTTAACTTTATGAGATAATATTCCTGACAACTCCTTCCTTCTTAGAACTCAGTCTTTCTTTGAGTGAAACTCAACTTACTGGGTTTGACAATATTTTTCACAGTGTAGCATCCTAGCTTACTTCTTATCTTTCAGCTGATTCATCTTTGTTTCTTGCATTGAACTACATATTCCTCATGTTCTCTAATCAGAATATTCTCTGAAGGCTCTTCATCCCAGTGCATGATCAACTGCATCTTGTTTGTATTTAGACCTTGTGGTCCAGGGGAGTGGATATGTCCAAGAGGTTAAAGGTATACAAAGAATGGATAATGGTACCAAGTAGACTGCTTCTGCATTGAGTGTGATAAGGCTGTCACCATAAGAATCAATTACATGGCTTTCAACTAGTCAGTAGTCCAAAGCTTTTTAACCCTGCAGAACCTTAAGCCAAAGTCTCTAGACTTTAGAGAGCTCAGAATCACTAAGGGTAATGATTTAAAATAGATTTCTGGAACCCCTCCAAATCTGTGATTTAAACTGTCTTGAAGTGGGGCCCAGGAATCTGCATTTTTGAAAAGCACCCAAGTGTATCTGATACAGTTGGTTCAGGCATCATTCTCAGAGGAAACAATGTCATAACCACTTTTTCTTTAGTAATAGGCTCCATCCCTAGAGATTTAGAAAGAACTAAGAGTAATTTGCAAAATATAGTATAAATTGCCTAGGACCTGGAATATATCTACTTGTGAAGTAACAACAGTACTCATCATCTTATGTTTGTTCATCCTCACCTTGGGAAAAAGTAGTACCTTCATTGTCATTCTTTATAGAAAAGATCTAAAAGAAGCAGGTACACTAGCTTTCATAATCAGTCTATTTTCACCTTCATAGGAGTTTCAGAATCATCTGTAAGAGGCCTGAAATTGAGAGGCACCAAGGGAATTAGCAACAAGAAATACACAGTAAGTAGGTTAGTTAATGAGGTTATGGTGTTAGTATTGTTTTACAGTGTTTAAGATACTCTACTATGCCTACATTTTGGGGGAAATGTGTATCTTGTAATGTTTGTACTTAATTTGGTTTGATTTCTTACCCTGCCTGCTATCACAAGCTTTCTTTTCTTTCTTTTTTTTTTGAGACGGAGTTTCACTCTTGTTACCCAGGCTGGAGTGCAATGGCACAATCTCGGCTCACTGCAGCCTCTGCCTGCTGGGTTCAGGCAATTCTCCTGCCTCAGCCTCCTGAGTAGCTGGGACTACAGGCACGTGCCACCATGCCCAGCTAATGTTTTGCATTTTTAGTAGAGATGGGGTTTCACCATTTTGACCAGGATGGTCTCGATCTCTTGACCTTGTGATCCACCCGCCTCGGCCTCCCAAAGTGCTGGGATTACAGGCTTGAGCCACCCCGCCCGGCCTTCCACAAGCTTGCTTTTTTTTTTTTTTTTTTGAGACGGAGTTTCGCTCTTGTTACCCAGGCTGGAGTGCAATGGCGCGATCTCGGCTCACCGCAACCTCCGCCTCCTGGGTTCAGGCAATTCTCCTGCCTCAGCCTCCTGAGTAGCTGGGATTACAGGCACGAGCCACCATGCCCAGCTAATTTTTTGTATTTTTAGTAGAGACGGGGTTTCACCAGGTTGACCAGGATGGTCTCGATCTCCCGACCTCGTGATCCACCCGCCTCGGCCTCCCAAAGTGCTGGGATTACAGGCTTGAGCCACCGCGCCCGGCCCACAAGCTTTCTTTATGTTCTTTTTTCTGGGGGAAATCTCCTCAGAATCATGTGAAGAGCTGCTGGATCACAAAGCTGGCTTCTCCACCTTGGCATCATAGGGTGAGAAAGACTAGTTTATTTCCCTTTTTTTTTTTGAGATGGAGTCTTGTCTCACACAGGCTGGAGTGCAGTGGCATGATCTCAGCTCAAAAAAAAGCTATTAGATACAGTCAGGATAACTGGATTTCAGCTTTTG
Organism: Saimiri boliviensis; assembly: GCF_048565385.1. Classification (NCBI taxonomy): domain Eukaryota; kingdom Metazoa; phylum Chordata; class Mammalia; order Primates; family Cebidae; genus Saimiri; species Saimiri boliviensis. The sequence continues at coordinate 81,959,433 of NC_133450.1, forward strand.
TGTGGCTAGACTCAGGGTAGGGAGGCTTTCAGAGTGCTTGTTAAAACTTCTAGGTTAAATCAGGATGAGGGAAAGCTAGCAAAAATTGCATAATCAGAATAGTTTGGTTGAACTCATACAAGCTTATCTTTTTAGATGCTGTGGAATTCTTTGCAACTCTATAATTAATTCTGCTTTGTAGATGTGTTTCTAATGCCAGAGATAGTGTTATGGTTGCCTCCATAGCAAGCCTGAAAGTACCCTAGGGCTGGCCTCTTTATGGTACTTGCAAGTAGAGGATAAAAGATAATGTCTTTGTATCTTGAATACTGGTGACCCTTGGCAGCAAACTCTCTTGAGGAGTCATGATGCCAAGCAAATTTGGAGGAACGGATAATAGAATGATGATATGAATCAAAATAGGGGCCAGGAATCCCAAATTCACTTCTTCCTTCCATTCTCCAGAACCAAGAATTGCAGTTGCCACATTTTTTTTTTTTTTCTGTTTTAACAGTGTCTCCTTTTTCATAATCAGATCATGGGAATTCATGTGTTTCAAAGAGATTACTTGGACATTACACCTCCAAGAGAGGTCATGGTGGATGGCCTTACTATTGAAAATGTAATCCATGGATCAGCAGCAGCAGCAGCAGCATTACCTGGGAGCTTGTTAGGATTTTATAATTTCAGGCCCTACTCCAGACCTACTGGATCAGAATCTGCATTTTACCAAGATCCTTAGGTGATTTGCATGCATGTTAAAGTTTGAGGAGCACTGGTAGAAGGAACTGTGGTTATTTATTTTATTGATCATGTATACATTAATTTCCCGACCTCTCTTGATTGTTAAAATGACTGTGAACTTACTAGAACTACAATATATTGGTGTGAGGGAGGCGTTTACATGTGAAGGTGATTGGTTTCCCTGCAGAAACCGTGCAACACCCAGCCTAAACAATTTCTGATAAGGTTGCCCTTAACCTAGGGAATTAATAGTTAATATTGTCATATTTTTAATATTTGACTACTGTCATGCTCACTTTTATAAACATATCCAGGAGGTGGGGAGCAGTTTACTACTCTTCATTTGCAAAACAAGCATTTTTACTATAAGTAGCAAATTGTCTATTTTAAAAACTCAAAAGATAATTTTTAAATGAGGATTTGTTTTGTATGAAGTTTGTAGATGTTTGGAAAAGGTGACTGTCTGCTTCTAATATATGAAGTTTATAGGAATTAAGAGAATATAAAAAATGGAGACAGTAAAGCATAGAGTATTCTTTACATCACAACTGTGACAAGGTCTCTTAAAGAGGCATCAGAAGTGTCAAATGACCATTGGTGAGGAAACGGTACATTTGTAGTTTGGTTTCATACTTTTCTAACTCTGTGGATAAAGGAAGACTCAAGGCTCTGACAGAAGCCAACTCACAGATTGCTTTTTTGTTTGTGTCTCTTTGTAGAGAACATGCTTTCTGTTCAGTGAAGAGTCAGGTGACAGAGAGTCATGTAATCATTGAAGCTTGGCCTTTTTATTTAATTTCAGTTTTGTTTTTTTTGTTTTTGTTTTGTTTTGTTTTTTTTTGGTCACTCTGCACTTTAGGGAGCATGGCATTAGTTTCTGGCTGCTTTAGGCATTTGGCTCCTGCTGATGCACATACTACAGGGTCAGGCCACGTTGATGCTGTTGCAGGTCCTTTCTCCTAGACTTTAAGGAGATGACATTTTACATCAGGATGCAGTACACAAGTCATTCAGAGGCCATTCTGCTGTTCCTGGAGCACAAAGACTTGCTGAGTTTGCCATGATTGCATGCACATATTTGAAAAGTCAAATGCATGTATAAAACAGTTTGTCAGGCTGCTATTGGAAGAAAACAAGAACAAGTTGAAATCAGTTGTTTGGGAGGAATATTTTGGCATGATTTCTTTGAAGTTGAGTAAACATAATTTGTCCCATGTACCCATCTGGGCACACAGTAGCAGTCCTACTGCCCATAGAAGGAATTTGCACACATTAGACAAGTTACTAGTCTTGAATCTTCAAGACACAGATAGGCAGTGTTCTCTCTCTCTCTCTCTCTCTCTCTCTCTCTCTCTCTCTCTCTCTCTCTCTCTCTCTGTGTGTGTGTGTGTGTGTGTGTGTGTGTGTGTATTTGTGTTTATACTGTAACATACTGTACTCTGTATACAGTATAAAGGCAGAGGCCTCCCCTGAGCTACATTGCTTTCTTCAGAGAGCTTCTAGTCTGCTCTGGTAGCACCTTCTACTTCTTTTAAGGTTAGTACAGGAGACCCTCTTCTTGTCTGTTTGACCTGGATGCTTTCATAGCCATGTCATTCTAAGGGTTCAAGTCTGACCCAGATAAACCTTAAGACCCAGACTGCTTGTCTGAAGTGGTTTTGCAGAGGCAAAGTGAGACTTTGTTGAAGGCACTCAGAACTTTCCTATGAATCTTGCTGTTCCTACCAGGTGAGGGTAGCTGTTCTTTTTCTCCCCTTAGGTTTACTTTACTCTCACTCATCAACTCTGGCAAAGTGGATTTAACCATCAGAAGTATTACTTATTCCAGAGAACAAAGTGGTCTTATTGGACTTCTTATTCTCTCAGTAGCTTTTGCGAAGAAAAAAAATCCTGCATGTTTCATACTATTTGATTAACTGTTATCAGTAAATCTATGAATAAACTCTTCTAGACATCCATTCTCTATTTTGTTGATTCATTATCATGCTTTTAGTACTTTACAAAGCAGACCCCACATTTTTTGTATGAAGCATTTGTGAGATATGACAAAAGTCACTCACTATCATCTCTGCTTCTCACTGCTCTCTTGCTCCTGACATTTTTCAGTGAGTAGTACCCCTGTGTGACAGCTGTTAAACAGAGTGGTGACTGTCTGCACATGGACCTTAAGAACACATTTGTGGTGTATGAAATGGGCTGGCCAAGGACTGCCCTCCTGCAGATTCCCTTCTACAAAATTTGTTTTAAAGATACACACTACTAGGCCAGATGTGGTGGCCTCACTTACAAAGCGCTATAATCCCAGCACTTTGGGAGGCCAAGGTGGGTGGATTACTTTCGGTCAGGAGTGAAAACCAGCTGGTCAACACCCTGAAACCCCATCTCTACTAAAAATACAAAAATTAGCTGGGTGCGGTGGCTCATGCCTATAGTCTAAGCTACCTTGGAGGCTGATATAGGAGAATAGCTTGAACCCAGGAGGTGGAGGTTGTAGTAAACTGATATCGCACCATTGCACTCCAAGGTGGGCAACAGAGCAAGACTCTGTCTCAAAAAAAAAAAACAAAAAGAAAAAGAACAAAGAAAAAAAAGATACACACTACTAGATTGATCATTCAGTAATACATTGGAGCATGTGTTTCAGGTTGTTACATGAGTAGGCTTATGCTACTACAATTGTTTTAGTGTTTATACAGCAAGAGTGTGGCATTTGTGATTAAATGGATCACCCTGAGTTGGAATCATGAACATAATTTAATTTACTTTTATACTTCTGGGTGACATGTAGGTCAGCCTTCCTGGAGTCTGCTTAGGATGGAGGTGGGCTTTCAAGGCCAGGCCATATCCAGTCAGGCATGCCGTTGAGTGCAGCATACACTTGGAAGGACTAGGTCAAGAATGGGGAGAAGGTATAGGAGCAGTTCCTTTATCTTAGTGGGTTTCTAGTTGGCCATGCCAGGAGAAAATAAAGTAACTGAACTCTGGGAAAGCTACAGAATCTTGCTGCAAGGGCTACATTTGAGAAGAAGCCAGAAAATTTAATGAAGGTAAGAAAATGCAAGAAAGAGAGGAGAAGAGGCACAGGTGAATCAGAGCTCCTTCAGCAACATCTGACAGGGGCTTCCTTTTGGGCATGAAGTTCGGGGTTCATTTTTGAAGTCATATAAACAGAAACTTTGAATTCAAGCCAGGCGAGTTGGCTCACACTAATCCCAGTACTTTGGGAGGCCAAGGTGGGAGGATCGCTCTAACCCAGGAGTTTGAGACCAGCCTGGGGAACATAGTGAGACTCTATCTCTACAAAAAATTTTTCTAAATTAGCCAAGTGTGGTAGTGCATGCCTTTGGTCCCAGCTACTTGGGAGACTGAGGCAGGAGGATCTCTTGAGCCCAGGAGGTTCAGGCTGCAGTGAGCCATGATTGCAGCACTGCACTCCATCCTGGGCAACAGAGCAAGACCCTGACTCAAAGAAGAAATAAAAAAAAAAAGAAAGTGAATCCTCTGGAGGTGCTTGTTAGAGGAATAGAGTCTAAGCCCTGTCTTTTAGAGATTCTGACCAGATCTCAGGTCTCAGGTGGAATCCTGGAATCTGTATGTTTTCATATGCTCTGGATGAGTCTTAGGCTTGGGTAATTTTGAGAAATACCCTGCTGCTAGATTATATTAATCTTGTTGGCTGGCTCCTTAGCAGCCCATTGAGTAAATGCACAGTGAATCACTGGATCATGGTAATGTTATATCTGTGGATATAGTAATCCTGTCATTGCTTTCTAGAGAGGCCATTTCATTGTTCCCCTCAATGAATTTTCCTAAAACTTTTTATAAGCACAATCGAAATCTGTTGGATGAACTTGGTCTGATTAAAAAGATGAAAGGTGGCTTCTGTACTCATTGTCTCTTTATCTCTCAAAGTGTCTTTCAGAATATTGATATGCATATATCAGTAACTCACAGAGTGAATATTAGCTGCACAATAAAACAGGAATCATAGGCTTTGGGTTTACATGACACAAAACTTTTAAGTATGTGTGACCTAAAATAATTTGTGCTACGATCAAAAGAAAATGTTAAATAAAATGGAAAATAAAACTCTTAGGTTTCTGTACACTGGTGATGAATAACTTGAGCATGAGGAGGTTGTTAAATGCTAGATGAATTCCAACACACAGTTAAGTGGGAGTTTGGTGGCTCAATAAAATGTTTATGTCCTAGTTAGGACTAATGGGTTATAGGTGTCTGAGAGAAACTGGAGCTAGCCTTAGCAGAATGAGGGGTTTGTTATAAGGATGTAGAGGTTGCCAGACCTAAGAATGGGAGCAGCTGAGCCTCAGAGAGAGACTGGAATTAGGGAACAAATGGAAAGCCGGCCCGGACCTAGGAGGTGCCCATGCTCCCTCTCCCTCTGCTTTTATTTGCACATCTGCTTCTTACCTATATACAGACAAGATTTCTTGTTCCAGTCTGCTTGGTAGACAAATGTCCAAGCTGCAGTACCTGAGTAACTCATGAAGAGACTGCCTTGATTTGTTCTCATGGTTCTAATTCCAAACTCCCAGGAGAGGAAATCTGACTGGACTGGCTTGAGTCAGCGTGTATCCTGGGTTCATGGTAAGCTCATATGCCAGAGTCCACATGTTTCGGAGATATGGAATGAAATGTGGAGGTATGGTCTTTAAGAAAGAGGATTCTTGCAAGCTGATTCACCCCAAAATGCAACTACTATTGTATGTAATGGTGAAGACTTTCATGATTTTTTTTTTCCAGCAGAAGCTGGGTTGTATCGCTTCATTAAGATATTAGCATGATTGCAGTGTTTTGTCAACAAAGTATTGTCTTTCATCTACGCTTTTGCATAAGCTAATAAGTGTAGTCATTTCTACCCGTCTTTTCCTGGCTAGCCTCATTCATGTTTAAGTTTCCTATTAACTATATCAGTCAGTCTTCCTTGTTGATTCATGCCCTTCCCTTCCCCTACCCCGATAAGATCAAGTGGGGGGTTTTTTGGGTTTGTTTTTGGCCTGAAGGAAGGAAAGAAAGAGCGTTTAGAAAATATATACATTCATACAAATACTCCGTATCTAATTTATACAAGTTTCTGTGCTAATTTTTTAAGTAATAAAAAGGGAGTAAGACAGAGGATAGAACAAACACAATTATTATAATGCAAAGTAAAAGAAAAGTTTCAGAGGACATTAAAGGGAGAGAAACATTAGGATGTGGGGTGAGCAAAAGACTTTATGAAGGCAGGACTTGAATTAAATAGGGCTTTTTAAAAAATTAGGGCTTCAAATATAAATTGAGTTTCTAGAGGCAGATGTGGAGAGAGGAAGGAGAGGATTCTAGGTGCAGAAGTCAGAAAAAAAATAGCATGGGTGTAGCAAAATTTCACGAGCAAAACTCATTTCAATAGAACAGAGGGCAAGGGTGCAGTAGAAGATGAATCTAGAAAGGATCACTTAGCTCATATCCTATGAAAAACAGAGTGAGGAAATTACACTTAATTCCATTGGCAGTGGGTTGCCATTGATGAATTTTGCAGAGTACATCATTAGAATGTAAGCTTCATGAGATAAAATGACAACTGTATGTCTTTTTTTCTGAATCTTTAGAGTCTAGCACAGTGTCTGGTATAGAGAGTATGTGCTAAGAAATATTTGTGGGCCGGGCGCGGTGTCTCACGCCTGTAATCCCAGCACTTTGGGAAGCCGAGGCGGGTGGATCACGAGGTCAACAGATCGAGACCATCCTGGTCAACATGGTGAAACCCCGTCTCTACTAAAAATAGAAAAAATTAGCTGGGCATGGCGGCACGTGCCTGTAATCCCAGCTACTCAGGAGGCTGAGGCAGGAGAATTGCCTGAACCCAGGAGGCAGAGGTTGCGGTGAACCAAGATCACGCCATTGCACTCCAGCCTGGGTAACAAGAGCGAAACTCCGTCTCAAAAAAAAAAAAAAAAAAGAAATATTTGTGACTTCATGAATCACAGCTGTATCTTAGCAACATTAATTTAGCAGCACCAAATAGAATGAGTTATAGGGGAAGACTGGCAGCTGTGAGACCAATTTGGAGGTGAATATGGTAGCTTGGCTGAGAATTAATGAAGACCTTTGAGTTAGAACAGAAAGGATGGAGGCTGACTTGAGAACATTGTAGAAGTGGAATCTGAAGGACCAGACAGAATCAAGGGACTAGATTCCCAAAAGACATAAACAAAGGAAAGAAACCTACACATTACTGTTTTATGAGAGAAAAATATGAAGCAGTTTATTCCCCTTGCTTTTCAAATTAAAAATTGGGAATTTTAAACTGAAATACTTCCAAGTCTGCTTCTCTTCCATCCCATGTCATTGTACAGTGAGGTGCTCTGTTGATATTTCATGTAGTATGTCAGGCCTCAGCTCTATCCTAAAATTCATACATATGCACCTTGTATTTTTCCTTTCTCTCTTAACTGAGGGAAAGGAGGGAGAGATAAGAGTAGAGACTCAGGCAGCATACCATTCTAGAGAAAAACAAAGCAAAACCTATCAGTTTAAAAAAAAATTCCCGTGGGTAGAAGAAAATTAACATAAGAGTTAGCACTGGCCTAGAGTTTCCTTTCTTAAAAAAAAAGTTTGTGGAGAAAAATGAGTGTTTAATGAACCAGACACCATATATATAAAGGTATTTCTTACACACCTCCTTCTGGAACTTAGCACTCTAAGATTTCATTCAGTTACGGATTCCTTTTTTTTCCTATCATAAAATCGTGTTCACATTAATGTGCTGCGATTTATCTTCTTCCAAAGTCTTTTGTGCTTAGAAAAGAGGAACAAAAATTAGTCAGGAAAGCATTCATTAAGGACTGGATCGTGGGCATTCCACTAAGTACTGATGATAAAGAGACTTGTAAGTTATGTTTTCTGCTCTTAAGGAATTTATTAACCTGGTTGAAGAAACAGGAGCTATATCTGTATCTATATATGTGTGTGCATGTGTGTGTGTGTGTGTGTGTGTATGTGTATATGTGTGTGTGTGTGTGTGTGTGTGTGTATCAGGCTATATATGTAAAATGTAAATAATATAAACATATGCCAAGTACTAAGTAAGTTTGATTTCATAATGTTTGTTTCACAACAGATTAAAAACCACCAGTCAAGTATACTGTACCACCAGTCAGATATACTGTACTACTTAGGCAGGTTTAACATTTTCTTCTCCTGAAGAAAAATACTTAAGTATTTCTTAAAGATTTCATTGAGAGAGAAAATTGTATTTGACAAATACAATAGAATACAATTATTAATAGCTTACAGTTACTATAAATTGGTCTCAACTACTTGGTACTTGAATAATAGAGCAGGTTCTTTGATGTATAGTGTAACTTCTTTGCCAGATGTTTCCTTAGTTACAGTGCTCTTTGTGCAGGGTCCCCAAGCTGGTTGTGTTAGGTTGTCTCAAATTGCACATTTTCTCAGATTGTGTATTTGCTGTCTTTAGTAATGGAAAGAATTTAGTTGTCATGGTGATGATTCATAGTAGTCTTTAAAAAAATTTCAATACATAGAATGTAGATTGATTAAAATATAGCCACTTTCTTTGGAAATAAGTACTGTAAGGCTTAATTTAAACAGGCACATCATCAGAAGAAAATTGAAGTTATTCACCCGGACACAGTGGCTCACATGTGTAATCCCAGCACTTTGGGAGGCTGAGGCGGGTAGATCACCTTAAGTCAGGAGTTCGAGACCAGCCTGGCCAATGTGGTGAAACTCCATCCCTACTAAAAATACAAAAATTGACTGGGAATGTTGGGGGGCACCTGTTCTCCCAGTTACTTGGGAGGCTGAGGTGGGAGAATCACTTGAACCTGGGAGGTAGAGATTGTAGTGAGCCAAGATGGTGCCATTGCTCTTCTCCAGCCTGTAAGACCAGAGTGAAACGCTATCTCAAAAAAAAAAAAAAAAAGACACACAAAAAAAAACAAACAAAGAAAAAAACACCTCAGTTATTCATCTCTTTGGCAATTTAGACAGGACTTCTATAACATTTTATTTTTAATTTTTAAAAAAGTATTGAGCTAGCTATTGTGGCTAAATACTATATATGCTGAAATATAGTCACAAATCAAATAGGACACCTAAAGAGAGCAGTACTCACTAGGAATTTTATTTACTTCATCTCAATAATTTTATAATCAAGAATTCCAAGGATGTAGGAGATTAAATAACTTATGATCTTGGAGCTTATATATGGGATCTAAAATTGTACCCTGGTGTGCCTAACATTCACCTATACCACAAATTTTTAGATTCTTGGCCTCAACCTCAGAATAAACAAGTTTAAAATGGGAATTCAAGTGGGAGCTCCCAAAACACAGATTTAGTTTAAGTGAAGTGAGAGACACAGGTGAGCATGCATGCATGTAAGTGTGTGTGCAAGCACCTGTGTACACTGCTGAGGGATAGTGTGGTGGAGGTCTTTGTTGTGCTCTTTCTTTATGATAGAGTGAGAGAGGTGGAAGACAAAGTTTCATTAGGCCCTTAGGCCTAATCAGCCACTTTCTCTTTGCTACTGCTTTGTAATAGACACTTTTAATGTCTTGACTTACCTGGCTACATGCACTACAGACATCTTCCATTGAAATTCTTTCTATTCTTTATGTTCCAGTTCCTTTGCTTCTGCTTGCTGTGACTGCAGAAAACCACCCAAATAAAATGCCTCCTGTTAGGAAGTGGTCAACTTTTTTTTTTTTGACACAGGATCTGAAATGTAGTGGCACAATTTTGACTCATTGCAAGCCCTGCCTCCTGGGCTCAAGCTGTCCTCCCACCTCAGCCTCCCAAGTAGCTGGGACTACAGGCACATGCCACCATGCCCAGTCAATTTTTGTATTTTTTGTAGAGACTAGGTGTCGCCATGCTAGCCAGGCTGGTCTTGAACTCTTGAGCTCAAATGTTTCTCCCATGTAGACTCCTAAAGTGCTGAGATTATAGGCAGGAACCTATAATTACCTATAATAACCTATTCCAGGAGATAAAGCAGACATGCCTCTTTATCTCCTGGAATCTCTGATACTGACAAGGAGTGGTCAGTTCCACATTATGCATATACTTAAAAGCATTGTTAATAGTTTTATGTGGTATTTCTTTTCTTGTTTTATATATAAAAATGGACTCAAAGAAAGATTTAAAAGCATGTCTGAGGTTGTAAAGTTCTTTCATGTGGTAGAATGGGAAAAGGGAGGGGAAACAAATGTGAGAAATTCGGATAGATCTGGAGACCTAGAGTCATCATCTTTCTGTCCCCTCCTGTGCTGACAAATTATTTCTGTTATATCAGTCAGCTAGCCAACTTTTATTTTCTCTTGAAACCTGAGTTTTTAATGTAAATCCGTAAAACATAGAATAAATATGGGCCAGGCGTGGTGGTTCGCGCCTATAATCTCAGCACTTTGGGAGGCCAAGGTGGGCAGATCACGAGGTCAGGAGATGGAGACCATCCTGGCCAACAGGGTGAAACCCCATCTCTACTAAAAATACAATAAAATTAGCTGGGCATAGTGGCGCACGCCTGTAGTTCCAGCTACTTGGGAGGCTGAGGCAGGAGAATTGCTTGAACCCAGGAGACAGAGATTGCAGTGAGCCAAGATTGCGCCACTGCACTTCATCTCAAAAAACAAAAATAAGTATGAAAGTTTATTGGCAATTTTCAGAACCGATTTATTTTATACATTAAGGAGGTTTTTTTTTTTTTTTTTTTTTGAAGAATAAGCCACTTTGGGTCAGGAGAAAACCACTACTGAGTGAAAGAGCTTAGCAGTTTAGAGGGTTAGGGACTTACGGCCTTATAGTCAGACTAAACAGGGTTCAGATTCCACCTCTGACATTACTGGTTGTGCGACTTTGGGCAAGCTATTTAACCTTTCTAAACCTCAGTTTCCTTCTTTGTAAAATGAAGATACTAGTAGTTTTTGTCTCCCAGAATTATTGTGACAATTAAAGGAGAACATATATATAAAGTATATTATAGTGCCTAGCATATGGTATGAAAGCAATAAATGATAGCCTCTGGTATTGTTTTCTTTCCTCTTACCTTCAGTCCTGAGTACCTCTCTGGACACACAAGGTTTTGGGGGAAGGAAGAAGAGAAAACGTGAGGAGGGATAACCTGAAACAGTTGATATCTGTCAGAGCTGCATACATGGAATCAAAGCATGTGGAACAAGAATCAGGGTGTCATTTCTCTTTACTAAGTTCTGATATTACTTAAGAAATATTATAATTATCCTGGAGTGATCTTAAAGTCGGTGGATTTTTACCATATATTTATGATTCTTTTTATATTAAATGTTCAGAATAGGCAACTATATAGAGACATAAAGTAGATTAGGGGTTGCTTAGGGCTGATGCAGAGAGGGTTGAAGGAAGGTGAGGAATGACTGCTAATGGGCACAGTGTTTCTTTGAGAATGGTGAAAATCCTCTAAAATGATTGTGAGGATGGTTACATAACTCTGCCTACACTAAAAACGATTGAATGTTAAATGGGTGAATTGTGAATTATGTCTCAATAAAGATGTTTAAAATTTTGGGAGTTTTTGCCTGTCTCATCAACTAGAATGTAACTTTCTTGGAGAACAGGATCTTATCTTTCCTCTCCAAACATTCATTGTAGCATAAAAACTAGCATATAGTAGATGTTCACGAAATAGTGAATAATGAATGACTTCCTGAGTAAGTCAAGGACAGGATTCTTAGACAGTGTGACTCACCATATGGGAATTACTTCAGCTAGAGTAGTTTTTTTTTTCAACTGAGTATAACTATTGGACTTTCCATTTTGATTTTATTTGCATTCCCAAATAAGTTTGAACATTGTTGGACTGGAACACCAAGTTTTATTCCTAAATGCAATTTACTCCTTATTCAATACTTGGGATGATGATGATGACGTTAGGAGCTGATATTTAGTGAGTACTTTCTATGCTTCAGGCACTATTCTAAGCATTTTAAATAAATGAATGAATAAATATGTGTATATTCACACATAAATAAATAAATTTCTCATTTAATCCTCACTACAATTTAGGGATGGGTTCTATTATTATTCTCATTTTTCATATAAGGCAACTGAGGGAAAGTAACTTGCACACGTTCAGGCAGGTAGCAAGTGATAGAGCCGAAGTTCAGTATGGCACTGAAACCCATACTTTTAATTACTGCACTAGAATGTACCATAATGTTTTGGTTCATGTATTTCAAAGGAGCCTACCTTGACTACTTTCTCCTCTGAATTCATTGCATATGTTGGCTGCATTACTCAAGTTTTCATATAATTACTCTTATATTGTAGGGCTTTTTGTGAGTCCTACTTACTCTATTTTAAAACTTGGGCCAGGCACGTTTGCTCACATCTGTAATTATAACACTTAGGGAGGCTGAGGTGGATGGATTACCTGAAATCAGGAGTTTCAGACCAGCCTGGCCAACGTGATAAAGCCCAATCTCTACTAAAAAATACAAAAATTAGCCAGATGTGGTAGCACACACCTGTAATTCCAGCTGCTTGGGAGGCTGAGGCACAAGAATCGCTTGAACCTGGGAGACCGAGGTTGCACTGAGCCAAGATTGCACCACTGTTCTCTAGCCTGGGTGATAGAGTGAAATTCTGTCTCAAACAAAAACCACTTTTAAGGGCAGAGACTAGCTCTTTATCTGTTTCTAACCATGGCCACTGTTGTTCTGTGTGGCCCTTTATATTATCAAGACCATGAATCATGAATTGTGATGGGTTTTGTAGCAAATGGAAAGCCTCTTCATAGTACTGGTTCATTTTAAGGTTGGTATCCCTTTCATAATACAAATGTTTCATAAAATACATGATTATTGCTTTTTTTTTTTTTTTTTTTTTTTTTTGAGACGGAGTTTCACTCTTGTTACCCAGGCTGGAGTGCAATGGCGCGATCTCGGCTCACCACAACCTCCGCCTCCTGGGTTCAGGCAATTCTCCTGCCTCAGCCTCCTGAGTAGCTGGGATTACAGGCACGCGCCACCATGCCCAGCTAATTTTTTGTATTTTTAGTAGAGACGGGGTTTCACCATGTTGACCAGGTTGGTCTTGATCTCTTGACCTCGTGATCCACCCGCCTCAGCCTCCCAAAGTGCTGGGATTACAGGCTTGAGCCACCGCGCCCGGCTGATTATTGCTTTTTAATGAAAGACTAATCTTTCTCCCTCACCCCTATCAGTCCTACCCTGTAAATATCTCCATGGAAGTACTCTCTCTATAGGCCAGTATTCACCTTTTAAAAATTGTGGTAAGTACACATAAAATTTACCACTGTAACCACTTTTAGTGTATCATGGTGGCATTAAGTATATTTACAATGTTATGTAACCTAATCACTAACTAGTTACAGAACATTTTCATCACCCCAAAAAGAAACCCACTAAGTGGTCACTCCTAGTTCTCTCCTACCTGCAGCCCCTCCTAGTTCCCTCCTACCTGTAGCCTCTGGCAACCACTAATGTATTTTCTGTCTTTCTAGATTTACCTATTCTGGATATTTTATATAAATAGAATTATTTAATATGTGGCCTTTGTCTGGCATCTTAAACTTAGCATACTGCATTTTCAAGATTCATTCATATTGTGTCAAGCATTAATATTTTATTCCTTTTTACAACTAAATAATATTTCATTGCATGAATATACATTCATTCATTCATATTGTTTATCCATTCATCTGTTGATGGATGTTTGGGTTGTTTTCGTCTTTTGGCTGTTATGAATAGAGCTGCTATAAACATTCATATGTAAGTATTTGAACACTTGCTTTTCTTTTGAGTATATACCTAGAAGTGGGATTGCTATGTCTCATGGTAGTTCTGTGTTTAGCTTATTGAGGAAACTCTCATATCCCTTGTGTATTTTATAGATACTATATAACACATGAATATTATTTATTGTATTATTATTAAACACCTCTCTTCCTCTCATTCCTGGGGTCATCTGACCCTCTTGGTTCTACCTTTTTTTTTTTTTTGAGACGGAGTTTTGCTCTTGTTACCCAGGCTGGAGTGCCAATGGCACGATCTCGGCTCACCGCAACCTCCGCCTCCTGGGTTCAGGCGATTCTCCTGCCTCAGCCTCCTGAGTAGCTGGGATTACAGGCACATGCCACCATGCCCAGCTTGTTTTTGTATTTTTAGTAGAGACAGGGTTTCACCATGTTGACCAGGATGGTCTCGATCTCTTGACCTCGTGATCCACTCGCCTCGGCCTCCCAAAGTGCTGGGATTACAGTCTTGAGCCACCGCGCCCAGCGGTTCTACCTTTTAATTATCTCCTGAATGACACTCAAACCATCAGACTGTTAGTGTATTTGACCTAACCAGTTGCTAACTGATTTGGGCAAATTATTTAACACCTTTGAGTCTCTACTGCATTATTGATAAGATAGAGGATAATGTATATATAGGGTTGTCATAATTAAGTGAGATGATATGTATAAAGTTCTTAACCTTCTGATGGAAAGATAGGGGTCAATAAATGTTATCGATTATTAAGAGTCTTCTATCTCTCTTCCTCAGGTTTCATTACCTCAAATTCATTAGCCATACTGTTGGTAGAGTAATTTTTCTAAAATGCAAAATTAACCATTTGTTCCCTATTTTGTACTTTCTTATAACGCTCTATGCCTATAAGATAATGTTTAAACTTTTCAGCTTGATTTGAGATCCCTTCTTTGGTTTCTCTTGCTCTATGTGGCTCCTTATCGAGACCAGTATCTGCATCCCAACCATCCACAGGTTTGTCATAATATCAGATCATTTGCTTTCTCTTCTGTTTTCTTACTTATTTTTTCTACTTTGACCTTTGAGTAGTTACCTTATCTTCTTTAAAACTAAGCTGTATACTTTTAAAAAACATTTGCTATATTTTATTCTGAAGTTTCTTTGAGTTTTGTTGGGGGAGGCTCTTTACGTTATCTGGTCTACTGTATTGACAGAAATAAAAAATCTTTTTTATATTTCTTGTCTTATCTCATGTCTTTTCACTTTGCTTCTCGTATAGGACTCTCCTAGGGCTAGAAGTGGGTTCAATGTATCTTTATATTCCTAGACTCTAGAACATAATGTTTATATAATATCTTTTTAATGAATATTCTCCAAACCACAGTGTTTATTTGAAATACTTGTTCACCTTTTAAAATTCACAAAAATCTGATTGATGCAGTTGCCAAATAAGAATCTACTGTATATAAATGACAGCTGCTGAGTGAAGTTGGTACATAGGGGAACATTTCCTGGTAGCCATATTAGATTTCCATAGGTAAATCTCTTGGTGCTCAGATAACAGTCATTTATTTTTTTTATTTTTTTTTTTGAGACGGAGTTTCGCTCTTGTTACCCAGGCTGGAGTGCAATGGCGCGATCTCGGCTCACCGCAACCTCTGCCTCCTGGGTTCAGGCAATTCTCCTGCCTCAGCCTCCTGAGTAGCTGGGATTACAGGCACGCACCACCATGCCCAGCTAATTTTTTGTATTTTTAGTAGAGACGGGGTTTCACCATGTTGGCCAGGATGGTCTCGATCTCTTGACCTCGTGATCCACCCGCCTTGGCCTCCCAAAGTGCTGGGATTACAGACTTGAGCCACCGCGCCCGGCAGATAACAGTCATTTATGTGTAATGATATCTGGATGTGGTTTATACCACATCCCCAGATTGCTTCCCCAGATTGTGCATTATAGTCATGATCTTTTGGCAGAATTATAATTGCCCATGGGGAATGATGGCCTCTGAGTTTCATAACTAGGGATGTATTCTTTGAGCTGCTGTCGGTTTTTCACTAGAGATAAAACAATTGAAGTGTCTTACATTTCTTTAGCTCTTTTTAAAAAACTAATTTGAGATACAACACATACCATACAATTTACCCGTTTAAGGTGTATATAGTTGAATGGCATAAAAACCAAAGGATGATTAGCCTGGAGAAGAGAGATAACTTGTACGAATGTGACAGCTTCCTTGAGTATTAGATCTGTCATGTGGATCATACAGAAAAAAAGGTTTAAGTCTGTGCTGTGTTGCCCTGGAGGAAAGAACCAGGAAGTAGCAAGGAGATAGGTTTATATCAACATTTATATCTGAATTCATATCAGAAGAATTTCTGACAGTCGATGTTAGTTGAAAATAAAGTGGGCTGCCTCAGGAGTTCATAAAACCCTCCATCACTAATAGTATCCAAACAGGAGCAAGATGACTGGTAGTGGGGAATTCTGTAATGTTGATTCAGGCATCTGTGAGTTATATTAGATGATTTCTGCCATCTCTTTCTACCATGAGAGACTGATTTTTTTGAAGGCTAGAGAAAACAAAGGGAGAAGAAGCTAACTACAACTTGCAAAACAGAGGGTATGTATGATGTTAAGACAGGTGTGTTATCATCTTCTTGAAATTTGGTAGTCAAAACATTAGATTTGAGAGAGTAACCTCCTCATTATGTAGATGGGACATTCAGATACAGAGGTTATTAAACATTGCCCAAGGTCAAATAGCCAGTCAGTGGCAGAGTTGGAACTAGACTCCATATTATTTTAAGACAAAGGAATTATTTAATACTTAATATAAAAATAATTTACTGGATGGAAATACTGACAGGCCAAAGACTAGGTTACAACCACATCCTTAATGTATTATTAATGAAAGGTAGGTATGTTCAGGATACCTTTCAAACCTTTTGAGGATAAGATCAAAGAGTATGAATGACAAGCTTTACTACAAAACTTACCCTGGTGCTGGTGACAGAGGGAAGATACTGAACTGAATGAACCATTGATTTAACACAGAATGGCCTTTTAAACTGTGTATGTCTTTGTTTTTTCTCTGTTTGCTTTTATTGTTGTTTTTTAATGTTATTTCCGTAGTTTGATCCCATGTATCCCATTTTATTCCAGGTCCACTTTTATCTCAGTGTCTTGAATGTTTAACATGAATAACAAATGCATTAAATAGCAAAGCATTCCAATTTCAAAAACAGTAAAAGCAGTAAGACACTCAAGAACAATGAAATAAAAGCAGTGGGGAAAAAAAATCCTGAGCTCAGTTGAAGCTCGACTAGGAGTATATCAGCCAGTAGTGAAGGCTGAGCAGGACCAATGAGGTTAGAAACAATTGTGCAATAATGTGGATGGACAGCAATTTTGTCCTCCAAATTTAAACACATAGCATTAAAATACTACAATTAGTAACCATTTAAGACTGGCGTGAGAAAATGAAATCTAATCTAATCCTTGTTTTAAATATTTTAAGAGGAGTTTATCAAATAAATTTTCTTGCTTAAATAGATGGATATAGATTTGCCCTGTGAGATTACATGTCTTAGTCTTCCTTCTAGCATCCCGAAGAGAGTAGGATATTTTGCATATTTCTACTTCTCTTTTTAGGTTTTAAAAATCACGTGAAATATCGTGTGATTATTTATATATAACCACTGAGGTCCAAAGGTAAAAGAGGAGCATTTTAATTTGTCTCTTAAGGCATATAATCAGAAAGTGTTTGAGAAGCTTGTCATGAGTTATGAGCGCTTTCAGTGAATCACATAGTATTTTCAGCAAAAAATCCTGTGAAATTTAGGTTCAGAATTGCATCACACTCCTTTGGTTCTCCATTGTTGGAGTCAGAATTGACTTGGGAAAACACTGACTTAATTGGCAAACTTTATCTTTTTTTCCTTCAGTACACCTGCAAAGTGCTTATTATAATGGGAATTATGCTTGTTCCAAGGAGAAGCTATCCTTGTGAATTAGCCAATTAGCCAGTGTTTCATATCTTGTCTTTCATTCCCAAGACTATGATTTTTTTTTTCCTCTAAGTACCAACACTTATTTGTGAGCTTGCAAATTGAAATGTATGTATTCCTTTGCTTGACATCTCATCACTGTGTAATATGACCTTCAGTTATGCTTTTAGGAAGTGATTATGTATGTCTGAATTTTAAAAAATCTTCAGACTGTTTGTGGAAACTGATTTTTTTTAAAACAAATTTTAAAGAAACTTCCATAGAATTTCTTGGCATATAAAACAAGGAAGTCTTCAATAGAAGTAAAAGAAAACTGAATGAGATTTGTACAAAACAGCACATTTGGCTGTCAATTATGGACAAAATTACTACAAATAAAACACTTGGTACCTCCAGGGAGGAGGACTGATTGTCATATAGCAAGAATACTGGCCTGTGTCTCGTTCTCCCTAACAGACCTAGCATAGTTCAGTATGTGGGGTGGAGAGTATATCTCATCACCAGAAAAGTCATTTGAGAATACATTAAAAAATATATTAGTTTGGTTTTGCCAGTGCAGACTTATTCTGATTAGCAGATAGAGTGTATTTAAAGGAGATTTGCTGTAACCTTTAAACCCTTCTGTGTTCCGATATGAGCTAGTGGAGTATGGGGGCCCTTACCCTTGTTTTATGGAGTTTTGTGAGCAAGAAAAAATTTTTGTGAAATTTTGAACAGTATTGAGAATTTTGAAATTTATAAAACTAAAAAATTTGAACGTATTTTTGAAAATAAGTTGTTCTGCTGTCCCTAAAGTACCAAGAAAATGAAAGAATTTTTGGGAAAAGCAGGTTTCAGAATAATTTCAAAGCCAATTGCCATTTCTTGGATCATGAAAGGCCTTAGGATATTGGTGTTGACGTTTTGGGTTCACTCTTCTTACTCATTGTCCTCTGAGGCTGTCTATATGTAGCAGATGGACCAGACTGTGGCACAGCTGACCTGTTAATTTTCACTATTTCCGTTATTAGAAACTTTCACTGGTTATGTTGCAATTTACATCAGCCACAAAAATGGCCAAAATGAATGGATTTTTAAATTACCTTGTAAGCTATTCATTTGTGGCCCCAAAACACAGGCAGAATTCCAGTTCAGAATTTTATTTGAGGAGGGTATAAATCAACTTGAACAGTAATTTTAAATACATGTTGATAATTCTTTTTATTAATCCTCTGAGTTCCAAAACACAGAGAAAGAATCCCATAGGATCTCAGTAAATGTGAAATTTAAGGATTGGACCATAGTTCATTTTTGTGTGTGAAAGAATATAACTAGTGTCTTCCTGGTGTTTATTATTACTGGTTTGTTACTAGATTTGACCTGAAAGTTTCTGTTTCCTGCAATAGTTGATCCCAGATCTCTTTATGAATCACAATGCTGATATGCTTTTCTTTCTACATGTACAACAATGAACTTTGTGGTAACACATAGGCTTTCCCAAGTTCATAGTTGAGGATTTTAAGCAGTCAGTAAAGACAAAATTAAAGGAGAGAAAATCCAGAGCAAGCTGTTTAAAACTAATCAGTAGGAAATTATGTAAACTTAATTAACTAGGGCATCAAGGGAAGGGCTGTGGAGTGTAATGACATTTTTTTTAGAAATGAGGCAAAGCAGCCAAACTAAAACAGGGTTAGTTGAAGTGTTCCCAAAAGGAAAGGAGGGAATATCCTTCCTGCATAAAGAGCATTGCTTGACCTCCTGCCTTATTTTTGGCTGTGAATCTCTATACTGTGATCCTCAATGGGGTAGGTATACAATGAGAGTATGGTGCCAAATGAACCAAAAAAAAAATAGATCTCACTTGTACTATTTATTGAATGATGTTCATATAGTAAAATGGAGACTGAAATGTAGGCATTATGGCCTAGCTGCAAACCTTGACCTTCCATTTGCAAATGGACCAAAATGATTAGCTTAGATTTAGAGAAAATTTACACGTTTCACATCTAGATAGACCAGCTGTAGAAAGACTTGGAAAGAATAGGGAGCTGCTATTTAATGGATACAGAGTTTCAGTTTGGGAAGATGTAAAAGGGCTGGGGATGAATGGTAGTGATGTTAGCACAACCATGTGGATGTTCATAGTGCCACCGTATGGTATACCTAAAAATGGTTAAACGCTAATTTTAATTTTATATACATATATATGTATATAAAATTAAAACTTTATATATATATATATATACACACACACACACACACACACACACACACAACTAAAAAAAATCAAAGCATGTGACTGAGGCTATAAAGGAATAACAAAATAATACTTTTTATCCCCTTTAGTTAGATAATTTTGCCTAAATTTTCAAACCCAATTTTAAATGAAGAATTTATATATGCATTCTTTGTCTTCCAAAATTTGACAGTACTATGTTAGAATATGTCCTCTTCATAAAGGGTTTGTAGGTGTATGAGACAATTAGCATTTCTCCTGTGTGCCTAAAACATCTGAATTCTACATTTGCAACCCAAATAATTGATAGCTTTGAGAAAACACTCAAGTTTTTCATGTGTATCTGCATTTCTAAATTTACCTTTTGAGTAATTAGAAATGGAAAGTTTACATTTCTGTACTCAAAACTTGTTGGGCGAGGTCGAACAGGCAGTTAACTACTCAGATCTGGGGCTTAAAAGAGAAGATGAGACTACCACTTCCTGATAATGCTTATTATTTGTGTACTTGTCTCATTCTCCATAACAGATTACACACTCTTAAAAGGCAATGAAATGCCTCACTCAGCTATTTGATACATGTAGCATTAGCACATCATTTTTAACAGGACAGGTGGTGGATAAATTTTTTAAAAAATAGAACTGAATTGAGTTCTAGACAAGGTCTTTCAATATTGCCCAGGCTGGCCTTAAGCTCCTTGGCTCAAATGGATCCTCTTGCTTCAGCCTTCCAATTAGTTGGGACTACAGGCATCCACCAGCACCCAGTTCAGTTGCTGGATCATATGATAATTTTATGTTTACTTTTTTGAGGAACCACTATACTATTTTCCACAGTGGCTGCACCATTTCACATTCCCATGAGCAATATGCAAGCATTCTAATTTCTCCATATCCTTGACAATGTTTGTTACATTGTTTTGGGGTTTATTATTACTTTCTGGATAATACTCATCCAGATAAGTGTGAAGTGGTATCTCATTGTAATTTTGATTTGCATTTTCCTAATATATTAGTGATTTTGAATATCTTTTTATGTGTTTCTCAGCCATCTGTTTAGGTTTGATGGAGAAATATCTATTCAAGTTCTTTGCCTATTTTTTATTTGGGATTTTTTTTTTTGTTCTTGGATTATAGGAGTTCTGTATATATCTTAATATCAGTTGCTTATCAGGTATATGATTTGCAAATATTTTATCCCGTTCTGTTAATTGCCTTTTACTCTGGTGCGCTTTGATAGTGCCTTTTGTTAATTTTGAGGAAGTCCAGTGTATGTTTTTGCCTTGGTGGTCTCTGCTTTTGGTTTCATGTCTAAGAAATCATTTCTAAATCTAGTGGCATGAAACTTTTTTCCCTGTTTTCTTCTATGAGTTTTATAATTTTGGTTTTTATATGTAGATCTTTGATGCACTTTGAATTAATTTTTGTTTATTGTATAACATAAGGATTCAAGTTCATTCTTTTGCATATGCATATCCCAAAGACATTTGTTGAAAAGACCTCCTTTACTCATTAAATGGTCCTGGCATTCTTGTTGAAAAATTATTTGGCCATTAGTGTATTTCACATAGCATGATGTTTTATTTTTGGACTCTATTTTATTCCTTTGGTCTATATGTCTGTTCTTAGTACAGTACCACACTGTTTTGATTATGGTAGCTTTGTAATAAGTTTTGATATCAGGAAATGTGAGACACCAATTTGCTCTTCTTTTATAAAATTGTTTTGACTCTAGGATTCTTGAAATTCTATGTGAATTATAGGACAGTGACATACTTTTACTTGTGGTCTTTGAAGTATTTTATAGGAAGTCCTCTATGATATTTTTAAATAAAATCTCCTTTTGAGGTAATCCTCTGTAGCTCATCTAAGTTTAGGATAAATGGCAGGGTATGATAATTTAAGCCAGTCAAGGGCTACATGGTACTACTTAAACCTTTAGGGGGAAGAAAAGATTACAGAATAAAGGATTTAAAAAGATACTTTCTTTCTAGAGAAAACGGAGGAAGCCACGTTTAAAAAAACAGTTATGCCTTTTGGCTTTTTTAAAAGTTTGATTAGAAAATACTCAGCTATTCAGCATTTGCCTTTAGCAAAAGTTTTAGATTGACTCCTCTCTTACCCATTCTCAATAATCTTTTTTGCTTTATAAATAAATAAGCTTGGGGGATTTTATAGTGCAATCTGTAACATATGTATGTAATATAGACATATAAAATATACCTAGTTACCCACTTTAACAAGCTATAAAAATTGAAATCTTCAGGGGCTACCTTTTATTTTTTAGAATGTATAAATCATAATA
Organism: Saimiri boliviensis; assembly: GCF_048565385.1. NCBI lineage: Eukaryota > Metazoa > Chordata > Mammalia > Primates > Cebidae > Saimiri > Saimiri boliviensis. The sequence continues at coordinate 81,981,461 of NC_133450.1, forward strand.
GCTTTTAGATAAGTCCTTCTCAACTTCTGAGCTTCTTGAAGTCTAACACAGTTACTTTCCGTAGCAGATGTTTGATAATCACTTTTCAGTGAAATTTTAATAAGAATTTTATGTCTATATTTTCCTGTTCAATAAATAATAGGCAGTATTTGAAGGAACTTTTCTGGCTTAGTTACTTCATACATCTAGTCACTTAGTTTTCTCCCCTATCTATTTGAAGGAAAGAGGTTTGCTAAATTTGTTAGTCATCACATTTTTTTGTATTTTCTAGCCTGAGTCATTTTGATTAAAAGGTAAGAAGTTAGTATTTTCCCATCAACATTTATGTTTATTTGAACTATCAAATTTCTGCTTTGAACTTAAGCATGCTGCAGTTGTTGTTGGCTTCTTTTTAATGATGGAGTTTATAGTTTCTTTTTGTAATCTCTTATAGTTTTGATTTAATTTTTTGGCATTGCAATTGAATATATTTCCCATGTATTTAAGAACATTTTAAATAAGTGCCCATTTCTTTGTAATGATTTTTCTCAGAAACAAACAAATCCTCAAGCTACTCTAGTAATATTCCTACTCCAGAGTAGTACACCATAGCTCTTCAGAAGAAAACAAAAAAATAATTGTTTCTGTGTGTTTTAAGTGGAGAGTAGTTTATTTGATTTACATGAACATTAAGCCATGATAGGTAATGACAGTTTTTTTCCTAAAGTGTGTTCCGTTACCCGTTGACATGGATATGTCATAACCTGTTACCCTTGGTTTATAGATCTCCCCAGGGAAAATGTTCCAGGAGAGTGAGCAAAAGAAATGTATTCTGGGGAAAGTATCAAGGCAAGAGTGTTGTTATTTCAAACATCACAACATTTCCCTATAGCAGTCTATATCCAAGAATAAATCTGTGCTAGCCAAGCAAATCAATCTGGCCAAGCAAATTTCTGAGAATACATGTGATGGCTGAATTGAGATTTTTTATAACAACGGTGAGTCACTCTATGATACCCATTTCTGGACATCTCAGACTGAGAGATTACTATAAGAGGTATCATGTTAAGTCCAGAGACCAGAAAACCTCTGTACTTGTTCCTAGAGCTTTTCATTTATCTGAGTGTTTTCCTCTGCTTGTCAGGACTTGTGCTGTCCTGAGCTCCCGCTCTCATATCACGGGAGTGAATAATTGAATTTGGATAGTTTTTTGGTTTTTGAGTTGGGAGACTCCTTTTCTTGTGGACTATCTATAGAAAAAATGAGTCAAATAGAGAACCTGAAGGGAGGCAACTCTGAATGCTTCCATGGCTACCTACACATATGTTTTCTTTGATTTGCTAAACCCTAAGTTAAAAGTAAAGTACTGTCTAAATTGAGGAAATATTCCCTATATTTATACCATCATCTAAGTATTTATAGTGGAGTGTTTTGTATGGTAAATGTCAAAAAGATTGAGACATGACTTAATTAAATTAAGAGAGGAAACTTTTAAATGATGGAAATAGGGGTTTAATAAACTTACATCTTCTTGAACTCCTTTAATATCTGTAATAAACCATGACTGTTCAAGAGTTGAGCAGCCTCTTTTTTGAAGCAATTTATTTATTTTCCTTCAAAATTTGCACCACTTTAGAATTTCTAGTTGAGATCTACTTGGCTAAGACTTCATTTTCCAACCAATTTATTAAAATTGTTGATGTTCAAGCCAGGGAGATGTTTTCTGGGTCTACTTATGATGGCTCTGTATCAAACCAGCAAATGTTTAGAAACTCTCCAAGGCCTATGTGATTTTTAAAAAAGATACTTATTATGTGGAATGAAGAAGCAAACATGTTCTATTTTATACTATTCCAAACCAAGTCCATTTCCCTTAGGAGTCACTTGTACTAAGAGCTGACCTGGACCGTGAAAGGCACTGTGATGGCTGCTCATCACCCAGAGCTGCTAAAGTACTGGCTTTACTCTGTAGCTCAGAGGGACCCCAATGCTCTATTTCCTTAGTCCTTAGGGTATAAGTACTGGACCTCGGAAATGCAGACCTAAGAAATGCCTGGTGACAGCACTAAAGCTGACATCGTTACGAAAAGCGAGCAGGAGGTATTGTACCCCTTGTGAAGAAGTTTTAAAAGTTTCTTATATAAACTAAATTCTTCATTAACAAGTAAATAGACCTTCCATAGCAGCTAGAAGGAGCCTCATCCCCTTTATTGGACTGTGGCCATGGACTTCTCAATGGTATCCCTATAACCCTAAGACCTAGTGAAAAACCTGGCACAGGAAAAAGTATACAGTAAATATTAGATGAAAGAATAAGCAGGAGAACCACTTGAACCTGGAGGGCAGAGGTTACAGTGAGCTGAGATCATGCCACTGCACTCCAGCCTGGGCCACAGAGCGAGACTTCATCTCAAAAAAAAAAAAAAAAAAAAGAATAATTCAGTTCTGTATTTTCATTTTTTCCCCTGCAAAAGATCATTTTAATTATTTCTGTTTCTCATGGCCTCCAGATTTTGAAATATTTATTATTATGTATTGATTAAATAATAATTCATTTGTTTTATAACTTTACTGACCAAAGCCAGCCAGGACTTCTGGTCAATATGAGAAAATCATGGTTGGTTAGTACCATAATTTCAGCTTAGAAAAAAAAAAATGGATATTTTATTTGGGTTCTGTAACAAATAAGCTTTTTGAAATAAAAATAACTTCCAGGCCCAACTATTACTTTTGGGGGCTTCTATGATTCTGAGCATGCAGACTAAAAATAAAGTACTCATTTTATAGATAAACATGGTAATGCTTAAGGAGTTAGGGAGAAATGGCTTGCCTGCTAAGTCAAACTAATTAATTCCCATTTCCCAGTTTAGGGTCTATTTTGGATGGATGTGTAGGATAGGGCTTGGGGAGGGTATTCTAGAATGAAGCTTTAAGTTCCTGCCTCCTTTTTAACAATCGATGGTGTTAGATTGTTGTTAACATAAATTTGGATAGAATTTATAGATAGAATCTCATTTAACAAATACTGTATTGACTCATATCTAGTTACATATAGTGTCATTATATATCCACATGATGTAGCTCACAGTCTATGCCAGTGTTTTATTGTTGTAAACTGCAAAATTATATCAGATTTTTAAAATGGCATATGAATAGATGTCATAGAGGACTTATTTTTGTCTGGGACGGATGTGGGAACACCCTCATTATGGCCCCAGGAGAGGGAATGTCTTGAGAGTGCATGTTATTAACTTGAGATCAGGACTAGGCATCCATTAGAGAGTGACCCTTGTGGACAATGGGATCAGCCTTTCTAAGTACTGTAAAGAAAACCAAGGATGAAACTATGCAGTCAGGGCAATGTCAATGATTTGAAGTGGATCAAGATTCCTATATCCATGATACTTTGCATTTCTGCTGTTATTAACATGTCAGAATATAATAGGTAGTTAATGCAATTTGGTTGTTCCAAAAAAAATTAATCACAAGTCCCTACTCGTTTTGCAGGCAATCTTCAAATTAATATATTAATCTGTTTGCTACAGCATTTAAGGACTTTTTATTAAATGCTACGGCATTTAATAATTATATTAATTATATGTAAACACATTATGAATATTAGTAATAAACTTTAAGGTGTTTGGGCTGAATATTAAGTTTGCTCTTATACACATGTTTTTGTGTGCAGAGTTGCTGAAAGGGTCAAGAAAAGGAATTTGAAACTCTGGAACAGGCAAATATGCAGGAAATCATGCAATAGGGAGAGGAATGCTTAAGATTTACTTGAAAGATTAACTTTTACTATTTTTTTATCTTAAAATTTTTTGTTTTTTTTTTTAGAGACAGTCTTGCTTTGTTACCCCAGCTGGAGGGCAGTGGCATGATCATAGCTCACTCTGACCTTTAACTTCTGGGCTCAGGCAATCATCTTGCCTCAGCCTCCCAAGTAGCAGGAACTACCACTGTGTGCCACCATGCCTGACTAATTTAAAAAAAAAATTTTTTTTAATGAACACATGTCAAAAACTGTATTTAACTAATTAATGGGGGATAGCAGGGTAACAAAGCCAGTTCAAAAAAGAATATGAAAAATGTGATTTTACATTTTAGAGCACAAAAGGAACACTAAATTAATTAAAATAAAATAATCCAGTTAATGTCTCATGACATGGGTTTACCTATATAGCAAACTTGCGTTTGTACCCCTGAACTTAAAAGTTAAAAAAATCATCAACATGACAAAAAGATAAATATTCTTTCCTATAGCTCTTAAAAGAGGCAGGATGACCTTAATCTTTGGGATTATCTTTTCTACTACACTAAAAAGATACAATTTAGCAGTTTTCTGTAACAGCTAGCTATGTATAATTATACAGTGTCTGAGATTCCATAAATCATACATAGTAAGGTGTACAAAATCACATTTGCTAGAGAGTCAGATAACCCTTAGCTGGGCTTGCTATACAATGTTTGTCATTTTGTTTTGTTTTGGTATTTTTTATTTCTGTGGGTACATAGTAGTTGTATATATTTATGGAGTATGACATATTTGGTTACAGGCATACAATACATAATAATCACATCGTGGTAAATGGGCTATTCATCTCCTCAAGCATTTATCATTTGTGTTACTAACAATCCAATTGTATTTTTTGGTTATTTTTAAAATGTACAATTAAATCAGTATTGACTGTATTCACCCTGTTGTGCTATCAAATACTAGATACTACTTTTTTTTAGTATACTTTTAATTTCTGGGTTACCTGTGCAGATCGTGCGGGATTTTTACATAGGTAAACACATGCCACGGTAGTTTGCTGCATCCATCCCCCCATCATCTACATTAGGTATTTCTCCTAATATTATCTCTCCCAATTCCCTATGCCCTGTTATTCCTCCCCTAGCTTCCCCACCCCAGCAGGCCCCACTGTGTGATGTTTCCCTCCCTGTTTCTGTGTGTTCTCATTGTTCAATACCCACTTATGAGTGAGAACATGTGGTGTTTGGTTTTCTGTGTTCTTGTGTCAATTTGCTGAGAATGATAGTTTCCACCTTCATCCATTTTCCTGCAAAGGACATGAACTCATCCTTTTTTATGGCTGCATAGTATTCCATGGTATATATGTACCACATTTCCTTTATCCAGTCTATCATTGATGGGCATTTGGGTTGGTTCCAAGTTTTTGCTATTGTAAACAGTGCTGCTATGAACATACATGTGCATGTGTCTTTGTAATAGAATGATTTTTTTTTTTTGGCTGCAAATGTCTTTTTTTAATATACTTTAAATTTTGGGGTACATGTACAGATTGTGCAGGTTTGTTATGTAGGTATATACGTGCCATGGTGGTGGTTTGCTGCATCCATCGCCCCATCATCTACTTTAGGTATTTCTCCTAATGTTATCCCTTCCCAATCCCCCCTCCACTATTCCTCCCCTAGCCACCCACCCACCAGGCCCTGGTGTCCATGTTTTCTAATTGTTCAATACCCACTTATGAGTGAGAACATGTGGCATTTGGTTTTCTGTGTTCCTGTGTCAGTTTGCTGAGAATGTTGGTTTCCAGTTTCATCCATGTCTCTGCAAAGGACATGAACTCATCCTTTTTTATGGCTGTGTAGTATTCCATGTTGTATATATACCACATATTCTTTATCCAGGCTATCATTGATGGGCATTTGGTTGGTTCCAAGTCTTTGCTATTGTGAACAGTGCCGCAGTAAGCATACTTGTGCATGTGTCTTTATAATAGAATGATTTATAATCCTTTAGGTATGCACCCAGTAATGGGACTGCAGGTGAGAAGGCAAGATTAGAGACAAAAGAGTGAAAAGAAATGAACAAAGCCTCCAAGAAATATGGGATTATGTGAAAAAAACAAATCTATAATTGATTCGTGTACCCGAAAGTGATGGGGAGAACGAAACCAAGGTGGAAAACACTCTTCAGGTTATTATTCAGGATAACTTCCCCAAACTAGCAAGGCAGGCCAACATTCAAATACAGGAAATAGAACACCACAAAGATATTCCTCAAGAAGAGCAACCCCAAGGCACATAATCGTCAGATTCACCAAGGTTGAAATGAAGGAAAAAATGCTAAGGGCATCCAGAGAGAAAGGTTGGGCTACCCACAAAGGGAAGCCCATCAGACTCACAGCGAATCTCTTGGCAGAAAGCCTACAAGCCAGAAAAGAGTGGGGGCCAATATTCAATATCCTAAAAGAAAAGAATTTTCAACCCAGTATTTCATATTCAGCCAAACTAAGCTTCATATGCGAAGGAGAAATAAAATCCTTTATGCAACTAAGCAACTGCTGAGAGATTTTGTCACCACCAGGCCTGCCCTACAAGAGCTCCTAAAGGAAGCACTAAACATGGAAAGGAACAACCAGTACCAGCCACCGCAAAAACATACCAAACTGTAAAGACCATCGACACCGTGAAGAAACTGCATCACCTAATGGACGAAACAACCAGCTAGCATCAAAATGACAGGATCAATTCACACATAACAATATTAACCTTAAATGCAAATGGGCTAAATGCCCCAATCAAAAGACACAGACTGGCAAATTGGATAAAAAGTCAAGACCCATCGGCGTGCTATATTCAAGAAACCCATCTCACATGCAAAAACACACACAGGGTCAAAATAAAGGGATGGAGGAAGATTTACCGAGCAAATGGAGAGCAAAAAAAGCAGGGATTGCAATCCTAGTCTCTGAAAAAACAGATTTTAAACCAACAAAGATCAAAACAGACAAAGAAGGGCATTACAGAATGGTAAAGGGATCAATGCAACAAGAAGAGCTAACTATCCTAAATATATATACACCTAATACAGGAGCACCCAGAAACATGAAGCAAGTTCTTAATACCTGCAAAGAGACATAGACTCCCACCCAAAAATAGTGGGTGACTTTAACACCCCATTGTCAATACTAGACAGATCAACGAGGCAGAAAATTAACAAGGATATCCAGGACTTGAACTCAGATCTGGACCAAGCAAACCTAATAGACATGTACAGAACTCTCCACCCCAAAACCACAGAATATACATTCTTCTCAGCACCACATCACACCTACTCTAAAACTGACCACATAATTGGAAGTAAATCACTCTTCAGCAAATGCAAAAGAACAGAAATCATAACAAACAGTCTCTCAGACCATAGTGCAATCAAATTAGAACTCAGGATTAAGAAACTCACTCAAGGCCGGGTGCGGTGGCACAGCCTGTAATCCTAGCACTTTGGGAGGCCGAGGCGGGTGGATCACGAGGTCAAGAGATCGAGACCATCCCGGTCAACATGGTGAAACCCCGTCTCTACTAAAAATACAAAAAATTAGCTGGTCATGGTGGCGTGTGCCTGTAATCCCAGCTACTCAGGAGGCTGAGGCAGGAGAATTGCCTGAACCCAGGAGGCAGAGGTTGTGGTGAGCCGAGATCGCGCCATTGCACTCCAGCCTGGGTAACAAGAGCGAAACTCCATCTCAAAAAAAAAAAAAAAAAAAAAAAAAAACAACTCACTCAAAATTGCACAACTACATGGAAACTAAACTAACTACTGGATAAATAATGAAGACCAAAATAAAGATGTTCCTCACAACCAATGAGAATGAAGACACATCGCATCAGAATCTCTGGGACACATTTAAAGCAGTGTCTACAGGGATTTTATAGCACTAAATGCCCGCTTGAGAAGTGAGGGACGATCTAAAATCTAACATTACAATTAAAAGAACTAGAGGAGCAAGATCAAAGAAATTCCAAAGCTACCAGAAGACAAGAAATAACTAAGATCAGAGCAAAACTGAAGGAGATAGAGATATAAAGACCCTTCAAAAAATCAATAAATCCAGAAGCTGTTTTTTTTTTGAAAAGATCAACAAAATAGACTGCTAGCCAGACTAATAAAGAAAAGAGAGATGATTCAAATAGATAGAATAACAAATGATGAAGGGGCTATCACCACCAATTCCACAGAAATACAAACTATCACAGAGATTACTACAAACACCTCTATGCAGATAAACCAATAAATCTAGAAGAAATTGATAAATTCCTGGACACTTACACCCTCCCAATAGTAAACCAGGAAGAAGTTGAATTCCTGAACAGACCAATAATGAGGTCTGAAGTTGAGGCAGCAATTAATAGCCTACCAACCAAAAAAAGTCCAGGACCAGATGGGTTCACAGCCGAATTCTACCAGACGTACAAAGAGGAGCTGGTATCATTCCTTCTGAAACTATTCCAAACAATACAAAAAGAGAGAATCCTCCCTAACTCATTTTATGAGACCAACATCATCCTGATAACAAAACCTGGTGGAGACACAACTAAGAAAGAAAATTTCAGACCAAAAAATTTTTTTTTGCTTGAGATGTGGTCTTACTGTGTTGCCTAGGTTGGTCTTGAACTCCTGGCTGGTCTTGAACTCCTGGCCTCAAGGAATTCTCCCACCTTGGCTTCCCAAAGTGCTGGCATTATAGGTATGAGCCACTGTGTCTAGCCTTAATCTTTTATTTTATTCAGGTATAATATATAGATAATGAAAAGCACAGATTTTTTTTTTCTTTTGCTAGCACAAACATGGGACAATTTTATCTTTGAAGGGAACAATATCTGCCATCTCGAATCATAATCATGAGAAAATCATGATTCCATTCTGAATAGATCTAGAACAAAATACAGATTATCTAAAGTTGTTAGCAATCTTTTAAACATAAGATTCACATGTCATAAAATTCACCTGTTTAAAGTATACAAATCAGTGGGTTTTGGTATATTCACAAAGTTGTACAAACATCAGCAATATGTAATTTCAGAACATTTTTATCACTGCAAAAAAGCAATCTCATTCCCATTAGCAGTCACTCTGCACCTTCCCATTTTGCCACTCCCTCAGCCACTGAAAACCACTTTCTTTATCAAATTGCCTCTTCTGGATATTTCATATAAACAGAATTCTGTAATATGTGACCTTTTGTGTCTGGCTTCTTTCACTTAGCATAATATTTTAAAGATTCATTCATACTGTAACATGTATAACACTAGTACTTTGTTTTTATGGCTAAATAATATTATATGGATGTCCCACATTTTGTTTACTCATTTGTCAATTGCAGACACTTAAGTTGCTTCCACTTTTTGGCTATGATATATAATGCTGCTATGAACATTTGTGCACAAATTTTTGCATGGCTATATGTTTTCATTTTTCTTGGGTGTATATCTAGTGATGAAATTAATTGCTGGGTTATATTGTAACTCTATATTTAACTGTTTGAGAAACTGCCAAACTGTTTCCCATGGCTGAACCATTTTATATTACCACCAGCAATGTGTGAGAGTTCCAGTTTCTTTGCACCCTTAGCAACACTTGTTATTTTTATTATGTCCATTTGTGTTTTTTATTATGACCATCCTGGTAGGTAAGGAATAATTCACTGTGGTTTTGATTTGCGTTTCTTTAATGATAAATGATGTTGAGCATCTTTACATGTGCTTATTGGTTATTTGTATTTACTTGAAGAAATATCTATTTTAATCTTTGCCTATTTTTAAATTATTTGGTTTTTCATTGCTGAGTTTTAAGATTTCCTTGTATATTCTGGGTGCTAGATTATTATCAGATATCAAATTTGTAAATACTTTCTCTCATTTTGTGGGTTGTGTTCTCACTTTTTTGGTGGTGTTTGCTATGGTCTGAATGTTTGTATTTCCCTCAAATTTATGTATTGGAAATAATCCCCAATGCTATAGTATTAAGAGTTGGGGCCTTTAGGTGGTGATTAGGTCATGAGGGCTCCACCATCATGAATGGGATTAGTATGCTTATAAAAGAGGCTCAAGGAACTTGTCTCTGCCCTACATCATCTGGGGATGTAGCAACAAGGCATAATCCATGAGGAATAGTCCCTCACCAATCACCATATCTGCTGGTCCCTTGATCTTGGACTTCCCAGCCTCCAGAACTAAAAGCAATAAATTACATGTTTATAAGCTATCCAGTGTATAGCATTTTGTTATAGCAGCCTAACACTGATTAAGCCAGTGTCCTTTGAAGCACAAAGGTCTTTATGTTTTGAAAATGACTATTTTAACTATTTTTTATTTGGTTGCATTTACATTGGTATTTTAGCAATATTTTAATCAGTACTTTTTTGCACATGATTATATCCCTCTGAATGTCTTTTCTGAGTACCCCTCTTTCATGGCACATACCCACTCTCTCCTCAGTTCTCCCTGCAAATGAGCTTGCCTCCTATTCTCTGAGAAAACTGAGATTGCTGTAAATTCTTGAGCTTCCTCTGTCCCAACTTAATAAGTTTCCACGTATTTTCACTCTTTGCTCTTTTGTACTCTCTCTCTCTTTTGAAGAATAGGCATTTTTCTTTTCAAAATGAATACTTCCACCTAGTCCGCTCCATCCCTCCTCTTCTTGGACTTTAATTCAGTGATTGGTCTTTTTCTCCACCCTAGCATCAATAATATTTTGTTCTCTGTTAATCTTTCTTTGCTGCCTTTATATAATCTCAGGTCTTTGTTGCTCCTTTAAGGAAAAGAATGGAGGGGGCGCTTTGCCCAATTTTATTTTTCCTTTTAGCTACCAACCTCTTTGACTCCTTCCCTTTACTTTTAATCTTGAAAGAGCAGTTTGACTTCATCTAAAATATTACAGTAACCCTCTCAGTGGCCTCAAAGTTCACAGTCTCCCACTTGGACTCCTCTTACACACTTTTCATCAGATGAATCTTCCCAAAGTGAAGTACCACCTAACTCTCCTGCCTAAAGACGTTGATGACTCATTTAATATGGAGTTTTCTATAGGACTTCCCAATCTAATATTCAAAGCCCTTCATAACATGTTCTCTCAACTCTGATAGATCTGAACAACTCCTTCTTCCCTGAACACCCCTTGCCACTAGTTTCCTGTGTAATGCCTGTTCCCTGGAATGCCTGTCTTCCTTCATTTCTTCCTATGGAAATTCTGTGTAAAATTTAAACACCTTCAAGTCTCTGTTGATCATCTCTTCCCCTTCCAGCAGAGGGCACTCTCCAATCTTGGAATCCCTATCACATTTTAAACTTCTATGTGGCCCTTATTATTTGATCTCGTATTAGAGCTTTTGAAAGTAGCTTGTGAACTTTCTGAAGGCAGAGACTAACCTGTCTGTGGACCCTCTCCAGCAACCATCCAGGGCTGGTAGAGCTAGTAGGTATTTCTTGAATTGATTTATTAAATTGAGTATTTCTTGAATTATTTTTGTTTAAATTGAAAACAAGAACCTGGATACCTACATCTGTGGAGAAAAATCTTGAAAAGATAAAGCAGAAAACATGGGGTAGACAGTGGGAGGTGAAGCTGAGAAGGCAATTTATGCTTTAGCTTTACAGCAAATCAGAGCACCTAGAGTTCAAAACCTCATTTTTCTGAATGTTGTTTGTATTTTTGAAAACCACTCAGTACATAGCATATTTACTCTTTATTCTCAAAACACTGAGAGTTAAAAAAAAAAAAAGTGGAACTGGTTGAGTAAAATGATACAAAGTCACCTTATCTGACAAACTGTATCATCTGTTTTGAATGAAGGCCCTAGAATTGTTGTGAAGGATGTCATGTTCATCTCTCAATTATGGAGATAAAAAGTAATGAGTTGCCGGAACTTTGTAAACTCTAAAGTGCTGCGTATAAGTTGACCTTTAAAGTTTAAAAAGACTTCTTACAAAATATAGGTCAGTTTATATGCTTGTAGACTACTGTTAGCTGGTCAGTAGGTGGTGGCAGTCTCCCAGATGGTTCTTTAACAATGGGTGGATCATGAAGTCAATATTATGACCAAAATCAATATATTCTCAAGGATAAACCCAGCCCCAAACTTTTACATTAAAAAGTTTTAAGTTAACCTGTGTACTAGATTGTACTCAACCTCCATTATATACTCAACCTCCATTATTAACTCTATTGGGTATTCAAATCAGATTAAACAATTAAATATTTACAATCTGTTTTGGTTGAGTGACTGAAAGTGATTTTGTTTTATTTTTAGGTCTTAATAGGAAAATTATCTTTCATTATTTTATCCTTCCTTTTGGGCTCTTTGATTTCTAAATTGTAAGTTCTTGAAAGCTGATACACGGTGCCATATATTTTTGTAAACCCTAGTCCTAACAGGACCCCTTTAGTATTATAATTATTCAGTAGTACCACTTATGATAATCCTTAATATTTATTGAGTGCTTACTAAGGGATAGGCATGATACTATATACTGTATATTCATTATTTCTTTTAATTCTCATAGGACCTTTGTGAGTTATTTCAAAGGAGAAAATGAGACTGAAATAATTTGTTCAAGGTCATACATTGAATGGATGACTGAGCCAAGATTGGAACCGAGGTGGTTGGACTCCAGAGCCTGGGCTCTTAACCACTACATTGTCGTCTTTAACAAACGTCTCTTCTCAGTGACACTAATTAGAACCAAGCTGTGTGCATGGCATATGTGCGGTGACATCCTGTCTATGTTTTTATTGTGTAATATACCCAGGATACTGTGAGCCTACAGCTGGTGTCCATTAATGATAATGGTGTGGGAATTCAAAAATAATTTCCAGAACATCCTGAGTACATGACATTACATAATTTTCATTTTTCAGTGATCTTTAAACTCTGGGGCTTAAAAGGGACTCGTTATTTGGTTACCCAAAATAGGTTTCTTCTTTGTCTAAAAGTTGGATTTGAAATGGAGGTAATATAAGACTATGTGCTTTCTGATACTATTTCAGTAGGATTTTTTTCAATTTTATTTTTTCTAAGCTTCTCTGAAGAGAAAGATAGAGACAACATGTGGTTTTTAGTTATTTTTTTATTTTTTTAGTTTTTTCTTATAATCTCATCCAATTTCCTGGATAAGAAAAATAAATATAAGTTTAAAGACTTTCTAAGTCTTTGCTTCATCTTCAAGTAAGCACTGTCCAATTTTCTAGTGTGTTAAATATATTCAGAGGTATCTATACAATGGAACATATTATTAAAAAGGATGAGTAGGCCAGGCACAGTGGCTCACGCCTGTAATTCCAGTACTTGGGAGGCCAAGACAAGTAGATCACCTGAGGTTAGGAGTTCGAAACCAGCCTGGCCAATACAGTGAAATCTCATCTCTACTTTAAAATATGTGTGTGTGTGTGTGTGTGTGTGTGTGTGTGTGTGTGTGTGTGTGTATATATATATATATATATATATATATATATATATATATATGTTTGTATATGTATTAGCTGGGCATGGTGGTGGGTGCCTGTAATCCCAGCTACTCCGCCAAGGCAGGAGAATCACTCGAACCCAGGAGGCAGAGGTTGCAGTGAGCTGAGATCTCGCCACTGCATTCCAGGCTGGGAGACAAGAATGAAACTCCATCTCTAAAAAAAAAAAGGATGAGTAAAACAAATATTTTCTGACAAGAAAATATGTCTGCAATATATTGTCAGGTAAAAAGAACAAGTCCCAGAAATATCTTCATTATTCTTTTAATAGCCCATTAATATGTAGGTGTTACTGCATATATTGGTAAATATATAGGAAAATTTTGGGGATTACATATACTAATTGTCATCTATGATTAACTCTGGGGAAAAGAATGAGATTAAGGAAAGGAGTAAGGTGAGACTTTTTTTTTTTTTTTTTGAGATGGAGTCTCACTCTGTTAACCAGGTTGGAGTGCAGTGGCATGATCTCGGCTCACTGTAACCCCTGCCTCCTGGGTTCAAGCAGTTCTCCTGCTTCAGCCTCCTGAGTAGCTGGGATTACAGGCGCCCACCAACATGCCTGGCTAATTTTTGTATTTTTAGTAGAGATGGGTTTCACCATGTTGGTCAGGCTGGTCTTGAACTCCTGACCACGTGATCTGCCTGCCTTGGCCTCCCAAAGTGCTGGGATTACAGGCATCAGACACTGCTCCTGGCCAAGTGGGACTTTTTATTCCATGTATTTCTGTTTTATTTGAAATTTTATGTTAACTTCTGTATTTGTGAGATTGTGTTTATTTTTCTTGAAAAATAACTCCCCAAATACAAAATGACAAAGATAATGAAATACATTTCCATACATCAGTTACTCAAAATAAAGAAAAGTAAACATTTTTTCATATTTGCTTTAGAAAATTTCTAAAATTATAAAGTTGAAGTTTACTGGTTTCTCTTCCCAATTCTGTTTTCATTTTTTTCTCTCTGAAGGCAATGACTGCCATCAATTTGGTTGTCAGTCATTCCATGTTTTATGCATATATTACAAAGATACAAATCCATAAACAATGTATAGTATTTTGCATATTTTAAATTTTACATACATTATAATATCCTGTATTAATATTAAGCAACTTTTAAAACATTGTTTTCATATCTAATCATGCTGATATCTTCAGATCTAGTTCAAACACTGTATTCCATAGTATGAATATATCACAATTAATTCCATCTCTTATTGCTGGATGTTTTGATGGTTTCTATATTTTTTCTTTTATAGATGATAATTCAGTGGGCATCCCTGTTCATATCTTATTGTGTTCCTGTGTAAGAGGTTCTCTAGGTCAGGACTTCCTAAACGTTTTGTCCATCAAGAGAAAGAAAAGGATTTTTGTATGACATGCTATAGTAAACAGAGGAGAGATAAATGGCAGGATCTCTGGCTAACAGCCCACAGCCATCTCGAGAGCTGAAGGGATTGTTACTTGTAACACCTTGCCATATCATACATGCTAGGAACCTCTGCTGCAAGGTTTTGTGTTGTAAACTTTAATGTTTATATGAATCACCTGGTGATCTTGTTAAAATGCAGATTTTAACTCTATAGATGGGGGGTTGTGCCTCGGGGGTTGTGCCTGAGATGCAGTGTTTCTAATATAAGTTCCCAGGTGATGCTGATCCTTTGAGTAGCAAGGCTCTAGCTCTGTGCTGCTCAGCGTGATAGCCACTAGCCACACTGGGCTATTGAGCACTTAAAATGAGACTGGTCTCAATTGAGATGTCTGTAGGTATAAAATAGACATCAGATTTCTCAATTTTTCTTTTGTTTGTTTTCGAGACAGTGTCTTCCTTTGTTGTCCAAGCTAGAGTGCAGTGATGTGATCACAGCTAACTGCACACTCAACCTCCTGGGCTCAAGTGGTCTTTGTGCCTCAGCCTCCAGCAGAGCTGGGACCACAGATGTGTGCTGATATGCCTGGCTAATTTTTTGATTTTTTTTTTTAGTAGAGACAGGTCTCACCATGTTGCTCAGGCTGGTCTTGAACTCCTGAGTTAAAACAATCCTCCTGTCTCGGCCTCCCACAATGCTTGGATTATAACTATGAACACTATGCCCAACTAAAACAACTTTCAAAGTCATTAAAATCATAGGAAAATCTTAGAAAGTTATACTGATATTGATCATGGCAATGTAATTTTTTTCATCCTTTCACTTTTGAGAGTAAAGGAGGATTTAAAAAAATTATTACATAATTTTTTGAGTATAAAAAATTTATTGATGGTTTGTAACAAAGTGGGGCTCCCTAGACCCCTCCCTCTTCAGGGGATCTGCAGGGTAATTGTGAGGAGGGGAGATTCTCACTGTGGTGGGGGACTGAGTGTGGCAGGGACTCCTCAGCAGCTGAAGGTCTATCTCTTCCTCTTGTATTCTCACTGGGGCTGGTGGTCTGGGAGTCTTACTTTTTGGAGGCCATGTGGGCCTTGAGGTTCACCACCCTGTTGCTGTAGCCAAATTCATTGTCATATCAGGAAATGAGCTTGAGAAAGTGGTCATTTAGGGCCATGCCAGCCCAGCATTGAAGATAGAAGAGTGAGACAACTTGGTGCTCACTGTAGCCCAGGATGCCCTTTAAGGGGCCCTCTGATGCCTACTTCACTACCTCTTCCTCCTCTTCCTCCTCCTCTTCTTCCTCCTCTTCCTTCTCTCTTTTTTTTTTTTTTTTTTTAGAGAGAGAGTCTCGTTTTGTTGCCCAGGCTGGAGTGCAGTGGTGCAATCTAAGCTCACTGTAGCCTCACTGCCTCCCAGATTCAAGTGATTCTTGTCCCTCAGCCTTTCGAGTAGCTGGGATCACAGCTGTGTGCCACCATGCCTGGCTAATTTTTGTATTTTTAGTAGAGACAGAATTTCACCACATTGACCAGGCTGGTCTTGAACTCCAGAACTCAAGTGATCCACCCGACTTGTCCTCCCCAAGTGCTGGAATTACAGGCATGAGCTACCGCACCTAGCCTGCTTCACTACCTTCTTGATGTCATCGTATTTAGCAGATTTCTCCAGACAGCAGATCAGATCCATTACCAAACAGTGGTGGGGACATGGAAGGTCATGCCAGTGAGCTTCCTGTTCAGCTTGGGGATGACCTTACCCACAGCCTTGTTAATGCCAGTAGATGCAGGGATGATGCTCTGGAGAGCCCCACAGCCATTGTGCCACAGTTTCCCAGAGAGGCCATCCATGGTCTTATAGGTGTCAGTGATGGCATGGACTGTGGTCATGAATTGTTCCACGATCCCATAGTTGTCATGGATGACCTTGGCCAGGGGACCTAAGCAGTTGGTGGTACAGGCATTACTGACAATCTTGAGGCTGTTTTTGTACTTCTCATGGTTCATATCCATCACAAACATGGGGACGTCAGAGGGGGCAGAGATGATGACCTTTTTGGCTCCTCCATCTAAATGAGTCCCAGCCTTCTTTATGGTAGTGAAGACACCAGTGGACTCTACAATGTAATTAGTGCCAGTGCCAGCATCACCCCATTTGATTTAGGTGGGATCTCACTCTTGGAATATGGTGATAGGATTTCCACTGGTGACAAATTTTCCATTCTCAGCCTTGATGCTGTGGAACGCAATGCTATGGGTGGAATCATACTGGAACATGTAGACCATGTAGTTGAGGTTAACAAGGAGGTCATTCATGGCAACAATACTCACTTTGCCAGAGTTAAAAGCAGCCCTGCGTGACCTGATGCCCAGTATAGACAAATTCATTTACCCTGGCCTTCACCTTCACCATGGTGTCCCAGGGGTACAGGTAGCCCTGCACAAGAAGTTGCTGCTGTCAAACAGGAGGAGCAGAGATCCTAATTTTCAAAATATTTGTTTCTTCACTGAAAAAATTGTTTTATACATTGGTGGACTTTAGATTGTTTCTATATTAAAATACCTAAATACGTGAAGAAATTTATACCAATTAATTTGACAATTGAAATGACATTTCTTGAGGGACATAACCAAAACTCACCCAGGAAGAAAAAGATAACTGGAATAGCCCTATGTCCTTTAAAGAAATTTAATTAATGGCTTAAAATCTCAAAGCCAAAAATAAAACTGTGTTCCTAGATTTACTTACACATTTTACTAGTTCTATACAAACTCTTCCTAGCTGGCTTTAAAAAAGAAAAGAAGCTGGCAAACTGAAATCATGTGGAAATGGAAAGAACCTAGAATAGCCAAAACAATTTTGAAAAAGAAAAGGCTGGAGATTTCACTCTCCTTGATTTTAAGACTTAATATAAAGCACCAGTAATCAAAATCATATGGTTTAGGCTTAAGAATATATATGCTCATCAGTGAAACAGGATAGAGAGTCCAGAAATGGACCCACATATATACAGTCAATTTTTTTAAGAAAATTACCAAGGAAGAATTAGATATCCATGTACAATAACCTCAACATTTATCATACCCCTTATACAAAAATTACAGTTGTCCCTCTGTAACTGGGGGGATTGGTTTCAGGACTCCTTGAGGATACCAAAATCCCTTATGTAAATTGTATAGTATTTGCATGTAACCTGTGTACATTCTCTTATATACTTTAAATCATCTCTAGACTTCAGTAGTTGCACTTGTTATTTTTTTTAAGTTCACTTGGGTTTTTTGGTCTTTTTGCAGTAGTTAACTTGAATACACATTTTATTCTGGAATAATTTTAGATTTGTAGAAAACCTGGAGAGATAGTACAGAGTTCCCATATATCCTTCACCCAGTTTTCCTTATTAATGTCTTAATATTTTCATGGTACATTTGTCAAGGTTAAGAAACCAACATTGGCCAGGTATGGTGACTCATATCTGTAATCCCAGCACTTTAGAAGGCCAAGACTGGAGGATTGCATGAGCCCAGGAGTTCAAGACCAGCCTATAACCTCCATTTCCTGGGTTCAAATTGATTATCCTGCCTCAGCTTCCCAAGTAGCTGAGATTATAGGCACATGCCACCACGCATGGCTAATTTTTGTATTTTTAGTAGAGATGGGGTTTCATCATGTTGGCCAGGCTGATCTTGAGCTCCTGACCTCAAGTGATCCGTCCGCCTCGGCCTCCCAAAGTTCTGGGATTACAGGCATGACCCACCACACATGGACTACATTTTCTTTCTTTATCCACTGAAAGACACTTAGGTTGATTCCATATCTTGTTTACTATGAATAGTGCTGCTGTGAACATAGGAGTGTAGATATCTGTTCAAAATACTGTCGTTTTTTTCTTTTGGATATATATGTAGTAGTGGAGTTGCTAAATCATGTGGTACCTCTATTTTTAATTTTGTAAGGAACCTCCATACTATTTTCCATGATGAGTGTACTGATTTATTACATTCTACCAAAAGTGTACAAGGGTTTCCTTTTCTCCACACCATTGCCAACACCTGTAATCTTTTCTTTTGTATAACAGCCATTCTAACAGGTATGAGGTGATATCTCATTATGGTTTTAATTTTCATTTCTCTGATGAATAGCAATATTGAGAGTTTTTTCATATACCTGTTGGTTATTTGTGTTTCTTCCCTTGAGAAATGTCTATTCAGGTCCTTTGCCCAGTTTTAACCAGGTTATTCTCTTGAATTAATATTCCTTTTTTTTTTTTTTTGAGACCGTGTCTTGCTCTGTCACCCAGGCTGGAATACAGTGGTGCAATCTAGCTCACCACATCCTCCACCTCCCGGGTTCAAGCAATTCTCCTGCCTCAGTCTCCTGAGTAGCTGGGATTACAGGCCCATGCCACCACACCCAGTTTATTGAGGGCTTTTAGCATAAAGGGTTGTTGAATTTTGTCAAAAGCCTTCTCTGCGTCAATTGAGATAATCATGTGGTTTTTGTCTTTGGTTCTGTTTATGTGGCGAATTACGTTTATGGACTTGCGTATGTTGAACCAGCCTTGCATCCCCGGGATGAATCCTACTTGATCATGGTGGATGAGCTTTTTGATATACTATTGCAATTGGTTTGCCAGTATTTTATTGAATATTTTTGCATCTATGTTCATCATGGATATTGGCCTGAAATTTTCTTTTCTTGTTGAGTCTCTGCCGGGTTTTGGTATCAGGATGATGTTTGTCTCGTAAAATGATTTGGGAAGGATTCCCTCTTTTTGGATTGTCTGGAATAGTTTCAGAAGGAATGGTATCAGCTCCTCTTTGTATGTCTGGTAGAATTCGGCTATGAACCCATCTGGACCTGGGCTTTTTTTGGGTGGTAGGCTCTTTATTGCTGCCTCGACTTCAGACCATGTTATTGGTCTATTCAGGGTTTCAGCTTCTTCCAGGTTTAGGCTTGGGAGGATGCAGGTGTCCAGGAATTTATCCATTTCTTCCAGGTTTACTAGTTTATGTGCATAGAGTTGTTTGTAATAATCTCTGATGATGGTTTGGATTTCTGTGGAATCTGTGGTGATATCCCCTTTATCGTTTTTTATTGCATCAATTTGGTTATTCTCTCTTTTCTTTTTTATTAATCTGGCTAGTGGTCTGTCTATTTTGTTGATCTTTTCAAAAAACCAGCTCCTGGATTTATTGATTTTTTGCAGAATTTTTTGTGTCTCTATTTCCTTCAGTTCTGCTCTGATCTTAGTTATTTCCTGTCTTCTGCTAGGTTTTGAGTTTTTTTGATCTTGCTCCTCTAGCTCTTTCAATTTTGATGATAGGGTGTCAATTTTCGATCTCTCCTTTCTTCTCATGTGGGCACTCATTGCTATGTATTTTCCTCTAGAGACTGCTTTAAATGTGTCCCAGAGATTCTGGTATGTTGCGTCTTCATTCTCATTGGTTTCGAAGAACATCTTTATTTCTGCCTTCATTTCATTGTTTATCCAGTCAACATTCAAGAGCAAGTTGTTCAGTTTCCATGAAGCTGTGTGGTTCTGAGTTAGTTTCTGCATTTTGAGTTCTAACTCGATTGCACTGTGGTCTGAGAGACTGTTTGTTATGATTTCTGTTCTTTTGCATTTGTTGAGGAGTGATTTATTGCCAATTATGTGGTTAATTTTAGAGTAGGTGTGATGTGGTGCTGAGAAGAATGTATATTCTGTGGATTTGGGGTGGAGAGTTCTGTAAATGTCTATTAGGTTTGCTTGTTCCAGGTCTGTATTCAGGTCCTGGATATCCTTGTTGATTTTCTGTCTGGTTGATCTGTCTAATATTGATAATGGGGTGTTAAAGTCTCCCACTATTATTGTGTGGGAGCCTAAGTCTCTTTGTAAGTCATCAAGAACTTGCCTTATGTATCTGGGTGCTCCTGTATTGGGTGCGTATATATTTAGGATCGTTAGCTCTTCTTGTTGCAGTGATCCTTTTACCATTATGTAATGTCCTTCTTTGTCTCTTTTGATCTTTGTTGCTTTAAAGTCTATTTTATCAGAGATGAGAATTGCAACTCCTGCCTTTTTTTGCTCTCCATTTGCTTGGTAGATCTTCCTCCATCCCTTTATTTTGAGCCTTTGTGTATCCTTGCATGTAAGATGGGTTTCCTGGATACAGCACACTGATGAGTTTTGGCTTTTTATCCAATTTGCCAGTGTCTTTTCATTGGGGCATTTAGTCCATTGACGTTTAGGGATAGTATTGTTATGTGTGAATTTGATACTGTCATTTTGATGCTACCTGGCTGTTTTATTGGTTAGTTGATGCAGCTTCTTGATTGTGTTGATGCTCTTTTACCATTTGGTGTGTTTTTGGAGTGGCTGGTACTGGTTGTTCCTTTATATGTGTAGGGCCTCTTTCAGGAGTTCTTGTAGAGCAGGTTTGGTGGTGATGAAATCTCTGAGTGCTTGCTTGTTCACAAAGGATTTTATTTTTCCATCACTTATGAAGCTTAGTTTGGCTGGATAGGAGATTCTGGGTTGAAAGTTCTTTTCTTTAAGGATGTTGAATATTGGCCCCCAATCTCTTCTGGCTTGTAGGGTTTCTGCTGAGAGATCTGCTGTGAGTCTAATGGGCTTCCCTTTGTGGGTAACCCGACCTTTCTCTCTGGCTGCCCTTAGCATTTTCTCTTTCATTTCAACCCTGGTGAATCTGACGATTATGTGCCTTGGGGTTGCTCTTCTTGAGGAATATCTTTGTGGTGTTCTCTGTATTTCCTGGATTTGAATATTGGTCTGCCTTGCTAGGTTGGGGAAGTTTTCCTGGATAATATCCTGAAGAGTATTTTCCAGCTTGGATTCATTCTCTTCATCACATTCAGGTACACCTATCAGACGTAGATTAGGTCTTTTCACATAGTCCCACATTTCTTGAAGATTTTGTTCATTCCTTTTTGCGCTTTTTTCTCTGTTCTTGCCTTCTCTTTTTATTTCATTGAGTTGATCTTCGACCTCTGATATCCTTTCTTCTGCTTGGTCAATTCGGCTGTTGAAGCTTGTGCATGCTTCACGAAGTTCTTGTGTTGTGTTTTTCAGCTCCATCAATTCACTTATAATCCTGTCTATGCTGTCCATTCTCGTCAGCAGTTCGTCCAATCTTTTTTCAACGTTCCTATTTTCTTTACGTTGGGTTAGAACATGTTCTTTTAGCTCACTGTAGTTTCTTACTACCCACCTTCTGAAGTCTGATTCTGTCATTTCATCACCCTCCTTCTCCATCCAGTCTGGTTCCCTTGCTGGTGAGGAGTTGTGATCCCTTTTAGGAGGAGAGGTGTTCTGGTTTCGGGAGTTTTCATCCTTTTTGCGCTGGTTTCTTCCCATTTTTGTGGGTTTATCCACCTGTTGTCTTTGTAATTACTGTCTTTCAGATTGGGTCTCTGAGTGAGCTTCTAGTTCGTGGATGCTGAAGTTACTTCTCTTTTTTTTTTTTTTTAAGCTTTCCTTCTAACAGTCTGGCCCCTCTGCTGTAGGACTGCTGAGGTCCTCTCCAGGCCTTGCTTGCCTGGGGGTCACCTGCAGGAGCTGCAGAACAGTAAGGGTTGCTGCCAGTTTCTTCTTCTGCTATCTTTGTCCCAGAAGGATGCTCGCCTACTGTCAGTCCGTTCTCTCCTTTATGAGGTGCGTCTTTGGATCTATGGGGGTCAGGGAGCTACTTGAGGAGACAGTCTATCTTTTATTGGGGCTTAAGTCCTGAGTTGTGAGCTCCGTTGTTCGTTCAGAGCTGCTGGGCAGGTATGTTTAGGTCTGCTGCAGCTGAACTCATAAAGCACTTTTTGTTCCCAGGTGCTCTGTCCTAGGGAGTTGGAGCTTCATGAGTTTCCATTGCACTACTGCCTTTTTTGATTTTTCTTTCAGGTCTGACCCGCCCAGCTAGCAGCACGCCTAGCCTCTGCCTGCCCGCAGGGGCTTTGCTGAGCTACTGTGGGCTCCGCCCAGCTGCCCTGAGCTCTTTCCTGCAGTCCTGTTTATATGGGCGTAGTTAGAACTGTCTCTGCAACGGTGGCCCCACCTCTGTTATGGCGGACTCTCTCTGTTGTAGCAGGTTGCCTTGGCAACAGTGGGTTGCCTCGGCAATGGGGGCCTGCGTCCCTAGCCGTGGAGAGTCTCAGTAATGGCGGAAGCCCCTCCCCCGCGGAGCCTGACTGTCCTGGTTCAGCTGTGCTTGGTTTGTAGGGCTCAACCCAGAGAGTTTCCAATTACTGTTTTTGTTTTCGTTCTTGTTGGGGGTGGAGGGGTGGGACCAACCGAGCCTGATCACCTGGCTCCCTGACTCAGAGTCTTTTCTTTTAAGTTGAACGACCCCACGTTCCAGTCGCTTGTTGAAAAGGCGCCGGGATCTCCCGTGCTGCGACTCACTGAATCAGCTCGAACTGCGGTGCCGGCTCCTGGTGGATTTTTTGCCTAGGAATCTCCTAGCCTGGCTCGCTATTTCAGATGAATGGGCAACTCTGCCATCTCAGGGCTCTGCTCGCCAGCTAAGAGGGCTCCCAGAGCAGTGGCTTTTGTACGGAGAACCGCAGCAACAGGGCGTGGTCACAGCAGCCGCGCCGGCAGAATCAGCCCCACGGGGGCCAAAACAGCCGCACCGGCTGGGACTGCGATGCTGGCAACCCCTCTGCCTGGGTATCTCCTGGTCTGTGGGCAATAAGAGTTCGTCTGGAAATGCGGCATCCACTCACCCTCTGCACTTTCACTGGGAGCTGAAGTCCTGAGCTGTTCTTAGGCGGCCATCTTCCCAGCATTCCGTAACTGGCTTTCTTGTGTACCAGTGTCTGCTACTTGGAACCTTGCTGCCTACTCTGTCATCTTTTTCAGCCTCTGCTTCTGCTTCTAGTCTCTGTTCTGTCTAACAGTTCTCTCCACTTACCTTCTTGTCTTCTCCTTCTCCTTTATGTAGTAGACATTGTCAGCAAATTGGAGGAAGGCTTTTCCTACAATGGCCAGTGCAGCTCTTTAGCACTTTTGGCCATTTTTGTTGCCGGGTGTTCAGGAACTTGATCTGAAACTTAAATACTGTTTTTTTAAAGGTGTTTTCTGAATTTGAAGCCAGAGATTTGTCCAGAAACCTGTCTATATATAAATGTAGTTTTACTTTACCTCTTATGAAATATAGTGACCCATACTAAGAGTATCTCTTGTTTTTAATAAGAGCAGAATAATTTAGTTTTTTGTATTTATTTTCCAACATATTGCTTTGATAGTCTCATATGTTTAAGTCCAGAGGAAAATTCCAGTTCTTCTATGAGGACTTTCTTTACTCTTCTAGAACCTATGCAGACTCTATCATAGCAGTTATTCACATAGCCTTGAAATGTGCATGTTCTCGCCCTTAAAGGCCGCCCTTTGAAATCAAGGAGGGGTTGGGAATCTATTTGTGTCATCTTTGTATTCCCCTCTTTACTACAGCTCTTAAGACAATACCTTGTATATAGTCGCCTTCTCCAGAATGTTCTATTGAGTTGAACAATCTGCCCACTCTCAGGTCCCTTTTGTGGTTTGTGGATGATGCTAGTTGAGGGTCCCTCCCACCAAATGTGCCATCTTGCATTTGCTCACATTAAAACTTCTCTGCCAGTTGCACAGGTTTCTAAGTTTTTTCTATTATCTGTCCCCAAAGATCCTAGCTCTTTGCTGCTTGGGGAAATTTAGTGTAAAACAGAAACAAATGAAGTTACTGTATGCTTCCCCTTCCAGAGCCATTTAAAAAATAAAATATTTAAAAATACTCTGTTCTTACAGAAAAATGCTTGTTTGTTCCTCACACGTTTTCATCTCTGAGCCAGTTCACTCCCCACAATAAAACAGCCCCATTGCTTTTAAAAAGAGCTTTATTGAAATATAATTTATGTATCATACAATTCATCTATTTAAAGTACATAATTCAGTGGCTTTAAGTTTATTCACAGAGTTGTACAACCATTACCACAATATAATTTTAGAATATTTTCATGACCACTAAAAGAAACCACATGCCCCTTAGCAGTCACTCCACAGTTACCCAGCTTCTGGTCTGAGGCAAAGCACAAATCTACTTTCTGTCTCTATAGATTTGCCAGTGCTGGACATTTCATATAAATGAAATTATATCTACCATGTGTGGTCTTTTGTGACTGGCTTCCTTGACTTGATACTGCTTGATACTTGGTTTTTAAAAATACTCTTGTATTTGTAATTTCTCCTCAGAACAGATGTCTTATAACTCTCATAAGTCCTTCTGTGGCCTGGTTTTATTGGATTTGTGAGATTTGATTAAGTTGCAGGATATACTGTTACACATCAAATAACATTGGCTGCTGATGATAATGAAAATGGCCCTGTTTCAGAGCCAAGATTTGGTTATACTTGTATTTCATAAGACTGATCCAAACTACGAATGTAGTCAAATGAATTGGGGTATATGGAACTCCATAATTTTCAGACTGACCCATTTGCTAATGGATTATTTAAGGTTTTGAGGTTTTTAATTCCTAGGGATCTTAAAGCATTGGAACTGGAAGGGACCCAGCAGTCATGAAGCTTAGTCCCTCTTCTCTAACTCCTATCCCATATTACAGAATTCAGAATGTTCGTTGCTTAAGATCAAATAGATAATTAATAACAGAACCAATTATAGCAAGGTTAGACCTGATGTGTGTCGATTCCTAATCCAAGGTTCTTTACTTCTTTTTGGATTTTGTTGCTATTGTACCCTGGGTTTTCTAGAAACAAGAGCCTGACTGGAAATTAAGTGATGCTTTATTGGGTGGTACAATTTCAGGAGTAAGAGTGAAGGAAAAGAGATGAGAAGTGAGAAGCTTTGAGGAACAAAGCAAGGTGATTTGATTACTGTTAGCGACTGTGTCATGATGATCCTCAAAGAGACATGGCTGATTCTGCAAGCACGTAGGCTTGACTAACAGTTGATGAGAACAAAGAGGGAGAGGGAATTTATCTGCCCATTTTCTCTCTGGCTGCTGTTTTCCATTATCAAAGGTCAGTCCATGGAGAGTTAACTCACAGTTCTGAGTGGTGTCATCCTGTCCTTTTACTTGGAAAGCCAGATTCTGTGCCCTGGTAAAGGATTTCATCCAAGTTGGTAAGTGGTACGGAGAATCCAGAAGCTCTGGGTATATCATTAATTTGTAGTTAATAGGGAGGATCTCCTCCTCCCCTACAATGTCCCTGATTGTCCTCAGGGATGATGAGACAGTGGTGTGGAAGGAAACTGAGGAGGTGTTTAAGGGTCAATGAGATAATGGTGTGGAGGAGAACCGAGGAGGTGTCTGATACACTTGCCAAGAGAGTGTCCTTCCTAGCCTAGGTTTCTGAAGTCATCCTTTATGACCATGATAACACGTTTAGCACTTAGTCTATTTGAAGGAATAACTTAAATTATATTGATGGTTTTTTTTCTAATGAGACATTTTTCTCATTGCTATGGCTGACACTCTTTAGAGTATTGAAACATGTAAATAAAACTGTCATTAGGAAACTTGTTCTCTTGGCCATCTCTCTTTTCTAGAAAAGAGAAAACACCTGGAAAGGCTTTTCAGAATTATAATTGCTTGGTACCTGGGTTTCTGTGTAGATTGCCCCACATGCAGAGATTTCCTCAATTCTATTCTCATTCTTCTTTCCAGATGAATTAACTAGCCTATATTGAGATTTCTCCTGCTCTGTTTAGTTTATTTTCACTGTATTTGCCCTACCCTCTTTCATTTATATGGTACTTTAGATTTTTTCTATCCTGGTTTGATTACATGCTAATTTTCCTCCTGGATGTCTTTAATTTTTGGGAATCCCCCCTGACTGCCTTGAATTTTGAATACTTGTTGACTACCTAAATATAAGTTGGAGTATTTGTTCTAGGCCAAGTTGTCAGAAAGAATTTGGACAGTGGGCAAAGAGATGAATAAAGCTTTAAGCTCTTAAGTGAATAACTGCAAATGAAAATTTTAAAGTTAATTCTTTGGAAAGGTTTGAAGATGAGAGGGAATTGTAT
This sequence comes from Saimiri boliviensis, assembly GCF_048565385.1. Classification (NCBI taxonomy): domain Eukaryota; kingdom Metazoa; phylum Chordata; class Mammalia; order Primates; family Cebidae; genus Saimiri; species Saimiri boliviensis. Next base: position 82,008,099 of record NC_133450.1, read on the forward strand.
GTTGATTAATGAATAAGGGAGGAGGTTATTTCAATGTGAGGACAAATGGGAAGAAATACCAGAATAAGGAGGCAAAATGGTGGTTAGAAAATACCTGCTATAGAAAATGAAGAAGATCACACAAAGAATCGGAGACTTATAATCATGACATTTGTAGAATTAGAAAATCTTCAGAGCAGGAGGAGGCCTTAAAAATAGTTGAGTTGAATCCAGTTAATGTATAGGTGAAGAAACTGAGACTGAAAGAGGCTAAGTGACTTAGATCACATAACGGTTAAGATCAGCACCCAAGATTTGAATTGAGGTCTTTTGATTGCAGATGGTTTTGCCACATCTGCCTTGTAACACAGAGAACCACAGGTATTTTAAGAATGTTTCATATCTCCTTTCCTGAAGAATTGTTTTTACTATCTGGTGGCTTTTTTATAGCAATATTTGGTAAAATTAAAAGGAATTGATTTTTAATTTGTTTTATTTTATTACTTTATTAAGAGACAGAGTCTCACTCTGTCACCTGATCTGGAATGCAATGGCATGATCTCGGCTCACTGCAACCTCTGCCCCCCAGGTTCAAGTGATTCTCTTGCCTCAGCCTCCCAAGTAACTGGGATTACTGGCACCCACCACTACACCCAGCTAATTTTTTTTTGTATTTTTAATAGAGACACGGTTTTACCATGGCAGGCTGGTCTCAAATTCCTGTCCTCGTGATCCACCTGCCGTAGCCTCCCAAATTCCTGGGATTACGGGCATGAGCCACCATGTGTGGCTATTTTTAATGTTTTAAAATGCATTGCATAGTAAAGCTGGTAATATATATAGTGACTTTATGTTGACAGTATAGTGTCAGTTACGGGACCTCAACAAGCAAATGAGATCTCCTTAGTAGCTGAGGATAGTGCTAATTGTTTAATAAAAGCACTTTAATGGTTGCTTTTGTCATAAAAACATAGACCACTATCTAAATCCATATCAAGTTATAAGACTTCAGTGTTTTTCTGGAGTCCAAATAATTGTTCTTGTGTTTGATCCTTCTACAGTGCTACTACTGATCTATAACGTGCCAGAGTCTTTAATCCTGGGGCCAAGTAAAAAATAAAATAAGACACAAACAATTCCCACCCCAGCTGCCCACCCTCATTCCTGGCCACAAAGCTTTGTGAGAGAGGAGGGGCTGCATTTCAGATCCCATAGCCAGGTGCCTTTGAGCAGTGCACAAACTGTGCAATCTTAGGAAGCAGCTCCACTCTTTTGGAAGCAGATCCTTGTGTACTTTTCATCCTTGTGATTCTGGTCTTACCTTTTTGAAAAGTAACATATCACTTACAGTTTTATCCTAAAGAGTTTGCATATGATTAAAATATGGGTGAAATCTGATTAGAGGATTATTAATATATTCTCCAAATAATAGAATTAGCTGTAATTCTGTAGAATTATTCTAGCTAGAAAAATTCTGTTCTTTGGAGGACAATCCCTATGAAAATAACATTCAGTTGATAGTTAAAATCTCTTAAACAACTCTTTACATTATATGTTTTTACATTCACTCAAGAGTCAGTTTCTTGACACAAGAGCAGAAAATCAAACACCGCGTGTTCTCACTCATAGGCGGGTGTTGAACAATGAGAACACATGGATATGGGGAGGGGAGTACTACACACTGGGGTCCGTTGAGGGGAAATGGGGGAGGGATGGGGCATGGGGAGGTGGGGAGAGATAGCATGGGGAGAAATGACAGATATAGGTGAAGGGGAGGAAGGCAGCAAATCACACTGCCATGTGTGTACCTATGCAACAGTCTTGCATGTTCTTCACATGTACCCCAAAACCTAAAATGCAATAAAAAATTTTAAAAAAAGAGTCAGTTTCTATAATGAAGATGTTATTTATCACAAAATTAGTTAATGTGTATTTTAAGAGGCTCTTGGTAAAATCTGGCAGGTTTGGGATTTTTATGGTTGTAAAGAGTTGTTCCAATGGCTCTGGAGAGCAGATGGTTGCAGGGAAGATAATATATGATGGAGGTTGGGATAAAAGCTGCTACCACAGCCTGATGCTTTCTTCCTTCAATGCCTCATTTTCACCTGTGAGCCAATAATTAGGAAAATGAAATAACATTAATACAACACTGTGTTTTATGTTATTAGTAACTGTTAATCCTTTAAGTGCCAGAGATTTTGTGTTTTATAAGACATAAGTAATCATATATACATTATGTCAAGTAGTTGAACATGAGAAGGCAAACAACCATAGATATATTCCATAGGAGTGTTTTTTATAAAATTCACAATTTTGATGCTTTAAAGATTGAGTGCTTACAGTGTGCTATTTGCTTTCACATGTGTGATGATATTTAATTCTATGAAATGGAAATTACCTCATTTTGTAAATGACTTGCTCAGTGCCCCTTCTTTTCACATTCTGAATTCTTTCATAAACTATGTTATCTGTGCCTGTGACTTCAGTTATCATCTATAAAATTAATAATTATATCAGATGTATATTTCTCACCCTAAGCATCAGATTTTTATATCTGATGATCTTTTTAGCCTCTGTGTTTGAATATCTCAGAACAAACTTAGCTCATGGATTTCTCTATCAAACCTGTGTTTGATAGAGAAGTGTTCTCTTTATTAATGAGTGACATCACCATTCATCATCCATCTAATTGTGCAAAATTAGAAACTTAGGTCTTGCCATAAGCCATCCTTACTCTTGTCTCACATCCGGTATGTCACAGAGTCGTCACAATTTTACTTCCTACGTAACTGAAATCTGTCTGCTTTTCTCCATCTCCACTGCCACTGCTCCCGTCCAGGCTCTCTAGCGTCATATTTTCTGCTATTCCAGTATAAATACTAGTATTTGGGCTTTTCACCCACTTATCATTCTCCACAAAGCAACCAGAATGATCTTTGCAAAACACTAATTTCAAGATGTCACTACCCATTCTACCATCCTTAAAACTCTAATGAACTTTACTTCCAGAACTTCCTGTTGCTTTTTTTTTTAAATTGCATTTTAGGTTTGGGGGTACATGTGAAGAACATGCAAGATTGTTGCATAGGTACACACATGGCAGTGTCACACATGTTTGCTGCCTTCCTTCCCCTCACCTGTATCTGTCATTTCTCCCCATGCTATCTCTTCCCACCTCCCCACCTCCCCATCCCTCCCCCATTTCCCCACAATGGACCCCAGCGTGTAGGGCTCCCCTCCCTGTGTCCATGTGTTCTCACTGTTCAACACCCGCCTGTGAGTGAGAACATGCAGTGTTTGATTTTCTGCTCTTGTGTCAGTTTGCTGAGAATGATGGTTTCCAGGTTCATCCATGTCCCTACAAAGGACGCAAACTCATCGTTTTTGATGGCTACATAATATTCCATGGTGTATATGTACCACATTTTCCTTATCCAGTCTATCATCGATGGGCATTTGGATTGGTTCCAGGTCTTTGCTATTGTAAACAGTGCTGCAATGAACATTCGTGTGCACGTGTCCTTATAGTAGAATGATTTATAATCCTTTGGATATATACCCAGTAATGGGATTGCTGAGTCAAATGGGATTTCTATTTTTAGGTCCTTGAGGAATCGCCACACTGTCTTCCACAATGGTTGAATTAATTTACACTCCCACCAACAGTGTAAAAGTGTTCCTATTTCTCCACATCCTCTCCAGCATCTGTTGTCTCTAGATTTTTTAATGATCACCATTCTAACTGGTGTGAGATGGTGTATCTCAATGTGGTTTTGATTTGCATTTCTCTAATGACCAGTGATGAGCATTTTTTCATGTTTGTTGGCCTCCTGTATGTCTTCTTTTGTAAAGTGTCTGTTCATATCCTTCACCCATTTTTGAATGGGCTTGTTTGTTTTTTTTTCTTGTAGATCTATTTTAGTTCTTTGTAAATTCTGGATAGCAGACTCTTGTCAGATGGGTAGACTGCAAAAATTTTTTCCCATTCTGTTGGTTGCCGATTCACTCTACTGACTGTTTCTTTTGCCGTGCAGAAGCTGTGGAGTTTGATTAGGTCCCATATGTCTATTTTGGCTTTTGTTGCCATTGCTTTTGGCGTTTTGGTCATGAAGTCCTTGCCTACACCTATGTCCTGAATGGTTTTGCCTAGATTTTCTTTTAGGGTTTTTATGGTGTTAGGTCTGATGTTTAAGTCTTTAATCCATCTGGAGTTAATTTTGGTGTAAGGTGTCAGGAAGGGGTCCTGTTTCTGCTTTCTGCACATGGCTAGCCAGTTTTCCTGTTGCTTTTAAAATGAAGACCAAATCTTTGCTATGACTGGCAAGGACTTCTGTGGTTGCTTTCCTTCTGTGTTCGTCTTTTGCAAGTATCTCCCTAACTCTCTGAGTTTTTTAATGTACCACATAACCTCCTGCTACAAACTTTTGCCTTCCCTTTGTCTGAAGTTGGTTTCCTGCTCTAAGTTACCTCCTATTCCATCTGATTTTAGCTTCTTCTGGGAAGCCTTACCTGACTCCTGATACACAACAGATCTAGTCTTCCTGTAGTATTGTCTCATAATATCATTTACCTCTTCATTGTAACACTTAGCACAGTTACACTGTTGTAATTATTTGTGTGATATTTTTAAAATAGCATGCATCTCTCTTATCAGACCATAAACTCCCCCATGAAAGGGAGTGTGTCTTGTTTTATGTCCTGTTATATCCCCATCACCTAAGATACTGCCCAGCACATACTAGACCCTAAATATACATTTGCGAATGAATGAACAAATTAATTCAATATTCTTTAGGGCCCTTTCTGGTTTTTAATTCTATAATTCTATAAGGGACAGTGAAGTATACCACTAGATAAGTACTAAATGGAGAGTAATTGTTCACTGTGTTTAAGAAATGGTCACGGTATCTTTTTGGGGGGGCTAAAACTGGTACATTAGAGTGGGGCTTCCCAAAATCAGAGTGAAAGGACTTATGGTGTCTAATATTGTTCCTAGGCACTATCTCAGGGTGTCCTGACAAATATTTTGATTCTGAAAATGGAAACAAATGTTATGTAAAAAGAAGTGGCTGTGGAACCAATAGTACCGAACTAGTAACAAGTATACCTTGCACTCAGCTCTTAGATTCAAATACCATACTCTGGTAAAGGAATGAGGGATCCTTAGAGAAATGGCTGATTCTAGGATGGGGACAGGAAATATACAATATAAGCCTGAAGCATCCTACAGTGCCAGAGTGTAAGTGCTCAAAAGAAACACCATGGTTGCATATGTTAAAGGGACACAGCATTCCAACTTAAAGAGCTCCCAAAGGTCAGTGCTATTTGAGCAACAAAAGTAGTATTGCATTGTAACCCCAAGTATAAAATTGATATACATAAGTCCATATTGATATAAATAAAAGTCTGAGTAAATGGGAGAGAATAGAAAAAGCTATCATGATTGGGAGAAGAGTCCAATCTCCCATGAAGAAAAATTCACAATAATATATTTAACTACTTTATTCTCAAGGAGGTGGAGCACAACTCCTTACTCCTTTTTTTTTTTTTTTTTTTTTGAGACAGAGTTTCACTCTTGTTACCCAGGCTGGAGTGCAATGGCGCGATCTCGGCTCACCGCAACCTCCGCCTCCTGGGTTCAGGCAATTCTCCTGCCTCAGCCTCCTGAGTAGCTGGGATTACAGGCACGTGCCACCATGCCCAGCTAATTTTTTGTATTTTGAGTAGAGACGGGGTTTCACTATGTTGACCGGGATGGTCTCGATCTCTTGACCTCGTGATCCACCCGCCTCGGCCTCCCAAAGTGCTGGGATTACAGGCTTGAGCCACCGCGCCCGGCCTCCTTACTCCTTAAGTGTAGGCTGTGAATAGTGACTTTCTTCCAAAGAATACAGTATAATAAAGAGGAAAAAAAAAAAAAGAATAACTTTACAGTGGAAAATTTTGACAGACACTGCCTTACCCAAGCAATGAAGTTTAGCATTCACAGTGATAAATGTTCATAGTATTACTCTTAATATGATGAGATAAAAATGGCACTTTATCTCTGTAGTTCTTCCTCCCTATAAGTTCGTCCTCCTTATAAAAATCTATAAGCTCAGTTAATCATGAGAAGAACATCAGACAAATCCCCACTGAGAGACATTTTACAAAATACTTGACTAATACTCCTCAAAGCTGTCAAGATCACACACACACACACACACACACACACACACACACACGAAAAAAAAAAAAAAAAAAACAAGGAAAATCTGAAAAACAGTAACAGCCAAAAGAAGCCTAAGGAGATACAACTGCAAAATGTAATGTGAGATACTAGAATAGAAAAAAGAGCATTAGGTTAGAACTAAGGAAATGTGAATAAAGTATGGATTTTATTTTAAAATAATAATATTGGTTATTGTGACAAATGTGCTGTACTAATGTAAGATGTTAATAGGAAAGGAAACTGAGTGTGAGATGTATTGGAACTCTGTAGTATGTCTACAAATGTCAGTCTTTAAAACTGTAATATCTTTAAAACTATTCGTTAGTAAAAATTATTTAAATGTCTTTTTCACTGGGTGCGGTGGCTCATGCCTGTAATTCCAGCACTTTAGGAGGCTGAGGTGGGTGGATCACAAGGTCACGAGTTCGAGACCAGCCTGACCAACATGGTAAAACCCTGACTCTACAAAAAAAAAAAAAAAAAAAAACAAAAATTGGCCGCCCGTGGTGGCACACGCCTATAATCCCAGCTACTCAGGAGGCTGAGGCAGGAGAACCGCTTGAAACTGGGAGGCAGATGTTGCAGTGAGCTGAGATTGGGCCATTGTACTCTATCTAGCCTGGGCTACAAGAGCAAGACTCCATCTCAAAAAATAAATAAAGAAAGAAAGAAAGAAAGTTTTTCTTTTTTTTAAAAGTGACTGGGCCAGGCGTAGTGGCTCATGCCTGTAATCCCAGCACTTTGGGGGGCCGAGGCAGGCGGATTGACTGAGGTCAGGAGTTTGAGACCAGCTGGCCAACATGGTGAAACTTGTCTCTACTAAAAAATACAAAAATTAGCCAAGTGTGGTGGTACATACTTGTAATCTCAGCTACCAGGGTGGCTGAGGCAGGAGAATAACTTCAATCTGTGAGGCAGAGGTTGCAGTGAGCTGAGATCATGTCATTGCACCCCAGCCTGGGCAGCAGAGCAAGACTCTGTCTCATAAAAAAAAAAAAAAAAAAGAAAAAAAAAATGACCAGTGTGCCTCACACCTGTAATTTGGGATACTGAGGCATGAGGATCACTTGAGCCTAGGAGTTCAAGACCAGGCTGGGCAACATAGCAAGACCACATTTTTTACCACCTACACCAAGAAAAGGAGCTAGGCATGGTGGCATGTGCCTGTAGTCCCCAGCTACTCAGGAGGCTGAGGTAGGAGGATAGCTTGAGCCCAGGATGTTAAGTCTACAGTGAGCCATGGTCACACCACTGTACTTCAGCCTGGGTGGCAGAGTGAGATCCTGTCTCAAAAAAGAAAAGAAAAGAAAAATTCTCTTTAGTTATCAGGTACTCCTCAAGTGTAACGTCTCTATCATTTTTTTGTTTCTAGTGTTTTGAATTTTATTACTTGAGCTAAAATAGTCTAAAGATGTAACCACTCTCTTTTTTGCGCACTGCTTAAGATGAGAAGAAATCATTTATATGGAAACTAGAATAGCTGATATTCCAGACTAAGGTAATAAGCTTCTGCATTAATAATTCATAGATGTAATTTTTGTGAAAGATAGGGTTTATATTAATCTTCTGGTGTTCCTAAATTCGATTTTTTAAAGTTAATTCACTAAACTAGAATTTATTATATTCATATACAGGGTGATATAGGGGTCAGAAAGGTTACTTGTACACATATCCTGCCCACAAGGAGATTATTGTTTAGTGCTGGAGACAAGACATGTTTATAATCAACTAAATCATAAAGTAGAGGGTTATAGCTTTCCAATAAAGATGTTGATAAAGTACTATCCAAAATGAGTAAAGGAAGAGATTACTCCCAATTGGAAAACTCTGAGGTTTCATAGAGGAATTAGTAGGTTGACCTGATCTTAAATAATTTCAGATTCCTCTATGTCAAGAGTTATATATTATTGATACATGTACTTCCAGCACATAGGTAATAAATAACATTTGTTGAATGACTGAAGGATTTGGTTCTTCAAATCCTTTAAGTGGAGATGAGAGAAAGGACAAGGAAAGAAATTCTAGTCCTACCTATTGGTTCTAACAATGTTGTATAAAACAAATATCTATTCTGCCTTTTTTTCTGATTGATTCCTCATTTGATAAATGAATTAATTTGATTATGTCACTTTCCATTTTTACATTTCCACAAATATATTGTTTGTAAATATATTGTTTGCAGAGGCTTTTTATAGTGGCTTTTTAGTGGCTGGAATATGGAATGGAGGAGCAAAGCCAGCCCTTTATTCACTAGGGTTACCCTGTGTTTTAAGGAGCCCACTGTCCAGCTTAAGGTTTGTTCGGGTTACTTATACTTTTTTATGCCTTATTTCTTTAGGCTACTTTGAAGCTTGTGGATATATCTGTCAGGTGGTGGTACAGATTCCAGGAGAAGTAAAACTCAATCAGATGAGTGGTCTACTTCCTAACAACTCTGGTTAGAGGTCTGGTTTGGGAGCTTAAAACTATGTTTGAAATAAAGATTGCATATCATCTGTGGATTTTCAGTTGTATGAGTTATCACCCTTATTTCTATGGGTAATTAAGAGATGGCTGGTAGCACATGCCAGTCATGTTTAGGAGGGTTTCTCTTTTGGTTGCAGTATTGTAATTTGCTTTTAAATTGACCCAACTTTTAAATCTATAGGCAATAGCAATAATGCATGCTGCCTTTCCCTGAAGAACTATAAAATGGCTTAGCAGTGGATTTCTAGGTATATGACTATATTTTAAATTAGTATAGATACGAGATCAAAATTGTAATGAGGCTGGGTACGGTGGCTCACACCTGTAATCCCAGCACTTTGGGAGGCCAAGACGGCCCAGGAATTAAATTACTTGAGCCCAGGAATTTAAGACCAGCCTGGCCAACATGGCGAAACCCCGTCTCCACTAAAAATACAATAATTAACCAGGCATGGTGGTGTGCAGCTGTAATTCCAGCTGCTTGGGAGGTTGAGGCACAAGAATTGCTTGAACCTGGGAGACTGAGGTTGCCAAGAGCCGAGATCCCACCACTGCACTCCAGCCTGGGCAACAGAATGAGACCCTGTCTCAAAACCCAAAATAGGTAAATTGAACTTCATTAAAATAAAAAACTTTGTGCTGCAAATATCACCAATAAAGTAAAATGACAACCCACAAAATGGGAGACAGTATTTGCAAATCATGTAACTGATAAGGGACTCATATCCAGAATATATGAAGAACTCTTAGAACTCTATATAGCTGAGTAACAAAAGGGCAAAGGATTTAAATAGATGTTTCTCCAAACAAGATACAAAAATGGCCAATAAGCACATGAAAAGACGCTCCACATCATTAGTCACAGGGGAAAGTAAAATGACAATGAGCTAGCACTTCATACCCATTAGGATGGCTATAACTAAATGGACAAGCCTTGCTTGTGAGGATGTGGAGAAATTAGAACCCTGCTATGCTTCTGGTAGAAATAGAAAATGGTATAGCCACCTTGGAAAACAGTTTGGCAGTTCCTCAATAAGTTAAACTCTACATGTATAGTGTTACCATGTGACCCAGCAATACCACTCCTAAGTTAACAACCGAGAGAATTGAAAATATATGTCCACACAAAAATTTCTTAATGAATGTTCATAGCAGAATTTTTCATAATAGCTTATAAGTGGAAACAACCCAAATGTCTATCAACTGAGAAAAAGATAAACAAAACATGGCATATCCATGAAATAGAATATGATTTTCCAGTAAAATGAAAGTACTGGTACAGACTACAACATAGATCAAACTTGAAAAAGATATGGTAAAAACTAAAGGGCCGCAAGTCAGGTGATTCCCTTTTTATAAAATGTCCAGAATAGGCAAACCATTAGAGACAAAAAATAGATTAGTGGTTGCCAGCAGCTGGTAAGGATTAGGAAAGGTGTTGGGAGGAATGGGAATTAGCTCCTAATGGATAGGGGGTTTCTTTTAGGAGGAAATATTCTAAATATTCTAAAATTAGATAGTTGTGACCATATCAGAAATCACTGAATTGTGGACTTTAAATGGTGCATTTTATGATATGTAAAGTATATCGCAAATCCACTTTTTATTTTTTTTGAGACAGAGTCTTGCTCTGTCACCAGGCTGGAGTGCAGTGGCACAATCTCGGCTCACTGCAACCTCCGCCTCCTGGGTTCAAGTGATTCTTCTGCCTCAGCCTCCCAAGTAGCTGGGACCACAGGCATGTGCCACCACACCTGGCTAATTTTGTTGTATTTTTAGTAGAGACAGGGTTTCACCGTGTTGGCCAGGATGGTCTCAATCTCTTGACCTTGTGATCCGCTCACCTTGGCCTCCCAATCTCAAATCCATTTTTAAAAAAGAATTGCTTGTCCTAGAGGTTTGTATTATAAAATGTATTGATCTTTATGGTAGGGAAAGGGTCACCCCACCAACACATACATTTAAAACTTTGCATAGGCCTAGGAATATTAAGCCAAAGGACAAATCAGACAGGCACCCATGTCTGGTCTAGTAATTGGTAAGCAGAAGCTTAAACAGTTTTTTCTTTTGTTTTTGTTTTTTTGAGACAGTCTTGCTCTATTTGTTGCACGGGCTGGAGTGCAGTGACGCGATCTGGGCTCACTGCAACCTCCACCTCTCGGTTTTGAGCTGTTCTCTCCTGCCTCAGCCTCCCCAGTAGCTGGGATTACAGGCGCCCATCGCCATGACTGGCTAATTTTTTTGTATTTTTAGTAGAGATGGTGTTTCACCATGTTGGCCAGGCTGGTTTTGAACTCCTGACCACAAGTGATCTGCCCACCTCGGCCTCCCAAAGTGCTAGGATTACAGGTATGAGCCACCACGCTCGACTTTAAACAGTTTTTTCATTAACTAACAGTTGGATCGTTTCCCAAGAGATGTCTTCACAGTAAAGATGATACTGGCATGCTAGACACCTATAGCAAAATCTGAATTAATATCTTCCAAGAATACTGGCATGCTAGACACCTATAGCAAAATCTGAATTAATATCTTCCAAGAATGTTTCCAGTTGGTATTCAGTGAAAAAATGAATAGGATAGTCTTTTCTTAGGCTACATGGATGTCTAGTTTTTGATATTTTCAAATTAAGGGAAATTGAACTTGGCTAACCTTATAAAACTTCCACATGTATTGCACTATGTATTGTGGTGGTTCCAAGTATTTGCAAACATTAAAATGTAAAAAGGTTAGGAACTGCTTAGAAAAATTGTAGTGACCATTGCTATTCTTGGAAAAGTAATTATACCAACATTGTATTTCAGTTCCAGAGCCAAAACAATGTATGTCAGAGTCAGCTAGCAAACACTAGGGAAGCTGCTATGAAGGAAGATTGGAAATTTAAATTCCTATTAACCTCTTGAGCCAGTATTTTTGTGCATGGCCCATTGTACTTCTCTGCTTTGAGTTGGCGTTGGTAATTAGACATTGAATAAACCTTAAAGACTTAAATGAAAATGTGTATGGGTATGGAAATATGTAAGGATATGGAAATATCGTTGGTGCAATAAGGCTCATAATGCATTTTCTGTCATTCGTCATCAAAATTATTTTTTCACTAAGTGTGGCTTGTCTACCTCCATTCTTACTGTGAGATATTAGCACATTTGTAGCTATTTATTAATTCTTCCTTTTTATTTTGTCTTGACTTCTTTCCTACTTGTTTTTTATTCAGAGTTAAATTTAAAATGTTCAAATCTTTTTCTTTGGGGAATATTTAAGAAAGGAAGAATATGACATCACTCCGTTCCGTCTTCTTCAATGAAAGGAGAACCTCATTCATTTATTCAGGAATTATTTATTGAGTATGTACTCTGCAAGGTATTATGCTAGGTGTTGGGCGTTTCTAAATTAGTCAAGGAGTTGACTGCAGAGCTGAGTTCTGAGGTGCTGTTTAAAGTAACAATTCAGTGCTATGCATAATAATAGCAGCAAAAAGACTATACAGTTGTAGGTAGGAAGAAACAGAATAACTCCACTGAATTTGCCAGAGTGACAAATGACAACAGACCTTGTTCAAGCCCTGATTATGAGCTGAAGGAATAACTGCATTTCCTATTAGTCAGATAGTGCTTTGGCCTGATATTAAAGTCAACTGTTCTCATATTTAGGGTACAATACCATTGTATTCGCTTAGGGAATGGGTGACAAATACATTTCTCCTTTCTACTCTTCTTCTGCCCTTTCCTTATACTCTGAATGCCTTTTCTAACCACTTCAATCTTCATTTTGTTTCTCCTCCTCCTATATTACTGTGCTGTCTGTTGAAGAATAGTCTTAATTACTAGTTTTATTATCACTGATATTTCTTAATAATCTGATCTTCTATGTTGAATTTAAAATATATATGTACGGGCATATACAAATATGTACATAGGCGTAGTAAACTTTATTCTACTTTCCCCTGTTTTTGCATTTTTTAAATTGATTAACTATTGTTGGTGTGGGTTGATCAGCCTTTTGGTGTGAATCATTTAAGTGTAGTCAGGAATACAAAATACACCAGAGAAGGGAAGTGAATGTCATAACTTACTAGCCATTTCTCTTTTGTTAGAAAAGACAGCATGACAGGAAAATGAGTCCTTGCCATAAATGCCATTTTCAAAAATCTAATGTTAAATGGGAAAATATCTAGGACACATTACAGAATTTGCTAATCATTTACTTCCTGGGCACATCTGACTGAGTAATGCAAGACAGACTAAACTCAGTCTAATTGAATTTTGTAAATATTGAATAAGACTACACTTTACATTGGATCGAATATTTTGTTGTTTTTTTTCCCCACTAACTCATGAGCGTAGGCTTGAGAAGCGAGTCAGATTAGTTTAAATGAAATGAAGAAATTTTATTTTTCTTTCCACATCAGAGTTATAGTGTGAGTTATGTGACACAGTTTTATTTATGGGGAACTCAGAGGATGTATAGGCTTGCAGTCTGAGACAGAAAGTTTAGAGAGGAAATGAACATCGAACATGTTGTATTAGGGAAGCAAAGGGAATGAGAATTGTTTGTTTTTAAAAAGCTGTCGTCATCATGTTGAATGCTGCCTTAACAGTCAGGCAGAATGATTGAAAAGTGCTTGCTGGATTTAACACGAATTTCATTAGTGGCCTTTGCCAGAACCTTTTAGTGACTGAGTGGGAAAGAAGACTCCAAGGAAATGGCACCTATACTATCTAAACAACTTCTCTCCTCTATCTTCAAAGGCAGAAACAGAAATAGTAATTAGAAGGGACCTTGGAAGGTTTTTTTTTTTTTTTTTTTTAATTTGAAGATAAGAGAATATTGAGCAGGTGCATGAGTGAGAGTGAAGACAGGGACTAATTGAAAGAACTTAGTTCTGTAAGAGATAGAAAAAAAAGAGAATAGGAGAACTTGAGAGAAGTTCAACCTTGGTCAGGAGAAATGTGCCCTCATCCTCTGACACTAGCTTAAGGGTTGTTACGGTTGAAACAAACCACAGAGTTTGGAGTAGACATTTCTGGTCTTGTTTTGATTTTGTTGACAAGTGTCCTCTCAGTATATATTATGGGCAATGCTGCATTAGGAGTTGTTCCTTTAATTTTTGTGACATATGACGCAGTTTCTTTGGCCACAGGCTTCTCTTAGGTCAGCATACATTTCTCACTTAGTTCATCCAAGTGGTGCCTTTAGAGAGAATTTACTACGGGGAAGATCTGTCAGGAGCACATGTATAACATTTTTCAGTCACTCTATTTAGTTGGCTTTAGGATAGAATAAAAGCGTCCCAGCTGATGAATAAAAAGTACCCAATGTCACCTTTTTAAATGCCTAAAATAGCATAGGTTTATTCAACTTTTATGATATATAAACAGAAAATATAAAACACTATAGATTTTAAAATATGGGATCAACACTGCTCAGTTGGCAGTTAGCCCAGAGAAAAAATAGGTACCAGCCTCTAATAAGAGAAATATTTGCATAATGGCACATCCCTGACAGGTCCAAAAGGGTCTCCAAATTTTATGACTTCTGTTACACCCTAACAACACTAGTAAGCATATCATAACAGGCATTTTTTTGGACAAGAAAATTAAATATTCTTTGAGAGATAAAACATTTTGATGACTTCAAATGAATGCCAAAGAAATTTGGCAAAAGGCATTCTAGCAAATGCCAAAATAGGAGTCATCCAGGATACTGTGTGTTTGACTTGCAGCCAGTCAGGCACAGGCAAAGTCTGAGGGGTCGCTTCTTTACACCACCAGAGTAACACTTAGGAGAATGCTCCAGATGTGTAAATGTTCAAAACTTGAGGTCAGACCAGACCTAAGTGGTATACAACCTGTTCAAGGTTGATTTCATTGCTAGCAATTGTATATTCCTTAAGGTCTTTATGGCCTTTTGTCAGCATGGCATGTCAAGACAACAAAAATTTTAAAACCACTGGTTATGTACAGTGTTTTTTGAGTATGGTTACCATATCTTGTGACTTAGCCAGCCCCAGAAAAATCACCTGTGACCTCATGATAACAGGCTCTTTGGGGCTTGAACTGAAGTCTTGGAAACTGCTGCATATGCTACATCAGAAATTTTAAATATAGTACCAGGTCTCAAGCAAATATGGAAATTGAAAACAGAATTCTAACAAGAATTAACAGTATTCTGATCGGCCACTGGAAATGGGGAGCAAGCAACATTCACTGTTTCAGGGAGCCAGCTTTAGGGACTGAGGTAACAAAAAGAAGGGGTTAGATATACAAGTGGACAGGTGGAGAGATAGATCCCTAACCTGGGTAGAAGGAAAATAGTTGTAAGCACCTAGTTTGTTAGGATAGGGCTAGACTGATCCTGATACAAAACTCATCAGTATTTGACTAGGCCTTCTTAAATCTTCTCTTCCCCCTCAGTTCCCAAGTTTCAGACTGCCCAAAGCCTGGAAAAAGAGCTAAATCTAAAATTAGATAAAGTTGCTGAGGATGCAATTTGGAGGTTGGGGCAGGGAACTAGGCAAGCCCTACAGCTCCCTGCTCCAGACAGTGCTAAGTAAGGGAGAAATATTTTCCTAAGATAGATGAGCACATAACCCCCTTAACTCCCAAAGGAATATGAAAGGGAACATGTGCTTATTTCACAATAATCTTTTACTGCAAAATTTACCGATGCAGAAACAGACACTAATGTAGGTGGCAAATGAGAGGAATGTAACTCAGTTTCCCAGTGTTTAGAAGTCTGTGAACCCAACTGTAGACCAAGTGAACCTTTAAAGACAACACACAGGTATTACTCGGTTAGGGTAACAGACCATATAAGTAGGTAGTCAAATAATTCTAACTAGGAACCTGAAAAAATAGCTGAAAAAGGAGGGTTGAATAAACAGTAACATCCCTGTGTGATTAGTAAAGTTTTAAGAACCCCTTATGGTGAATTATGTCACTGTACATTTCAAGTAGACAACACTTAATTAGATACCTGCCTGAGGAGCATGTTTTTAATTGACTTTGGATTATCAAAAATTGAGATGCCCAGACTATTGACAAGGAAACAAGAGTAACAGTTTCTACTGGTATCAGCCTGGCTAAATTCCAGAACCCCATGTGACCAGGCAAACTTCTGGAGTCTTTCTAATGACCAATATCAGAGATGCCTTGTCTGTGGCCTATTGTGTTATCCTGTATAAATGCTTCATGGGAACATTTATACTCTAGATCAGGTAAAAATGAATCATAATCACCTTTTATCAAACAGTAACTATCAGACAATGTGCTAAGCCTCAAAAATAAATGATCTTATTTAATTCTTATGAATCTTCAAGGACAAACTCTTTTCACCCATTTTATAGAGGAAGCTAGCCTAAGAGAGTTCAAACAACTTACCCCAATTCACCCAGTTAGTGTCAGAAGCAGAATTTGAACTCAAGGAGTTTGACTTTTATGTCCATGATTTTAATCATTATATTCTACATTTTCTCTTCCTGTTTTGAAATTAGCTCAGAACTAAAACCATTTTTGAAATATTATAATTATTTATTGGTGTAGGGTGTAGTTCTCTGATGGAAAAATCTTAGAAACAATGGAGTAAATGAAAGCTTCAACTGAATATACACAATGAAAATTATATATGAAAATATTAAGTTCATTTATGCTATATCAAGAAAGAGGCTTAAACAAAAACTGTCATTTGGGATATTTATTGAAATTCCTCTTAAAAGAAAATTTGCTTCTTACCAGTTTGAAAAACTTTTTTTTTTTTAACTTTTAGATTTGAAGGTATATGTGAAGGTTTTTTTTTTTTTTAACATATGTAAATGTGTCACAGGAGTTTATTGTACATATTAATTATCACCCAGGTATTAAGCCCAGTACCCAAAGTTATCTTTTCTGCTCCTCTCCCTCTTCCCATCCTCCTTCACGTAGACCCCAGTGTTTATTATTTCCTCCTTTGTGTTTATAAGTTCTTACAATTTAGCTATAATTAGCTAAATTATGTTTTATCATTTAGTTCCCACTTATAAGTGAGAACATGCAGTATTTGGTTTCCTGTACCTGCATTAGTATGCTAAGGATAATAGCCTCCAGCTTCATCTATGTTCCTGCAAAAGATGATCTCATTCTTTTTTATGGCTGCGTAGTATTCCATGGCATATATGTACCATATTTTCTTTATGCAGTCTGTCATTGATGGGCATTTAGGTTGATTCCTTGTCTTTGCTATTGTGAATAGTGCTGCAATAAACATTCGCATGCATGTGTCTTTATGTCAAAATGATGTATCTTCTGCTGAGTATATACCCAGTAATGGGATTGCTAAGTCTTAACGGTAGTTCTGCTTTTAGCTCTTTGTAGCGAGGAATTACCATACTGTTTTCCACAATGGTTGAACTAATTTACACTCCTGCCAACAATATATAAGTGTTCTTTCTCCACAACCTCACCAGCATCTGTTACTTTTTGACTTTTTAATAATAGCCATTCTGACTGGCATGAAATGGTATCCCCTTGTGGTTCTGATTTGCATTTCTGTAATGATCAGTGATGTTGAGCTTTTATTCATATGCTTGTTGGCTGCATATATGTCTTCTTTTGAGGAGTGTCTGTTCATTTCCTTTGCTCTATTTTTAATGGGGTTGTTTGTTTTTTCTTGTAAATTTAAGTTCCTTATAGACACTGGACATGACATCTTTGTCAGATGCATTTGTAAATTTAAGTTTCGATAGACACTGGACATTACATCTTTGTCAGTTTCTCCCATCTGTAGGTTGGTTGTTTACTCTTTTGACAATTTTTTTTTGCTATGCGGAAGCTCTTAAGTTTAAATAAATCCCACTTGTCAATTTTTGCTTTCATAGCGATTGCTTTTGGCATCTTTGTCATGAAAGCTTTGCTTGTGCCTATATCCAAGATGGTATTGCCTAGATTGTCTTCTAGGGTTTTCATAGGTTTGGGTTTTACAGTTAAGTCTTCAATCCATCTTGAGTTGATTTTTGTGTATGATGTAAGGAGGGGGTCCAGTTTCAATCTTCTGCATATGGCTAGCCAGTTTTCCCAGCACTATTTATTGAATAAGGAATCTTTTCCCCATTATTTTGGTCAGCTTTGTTGAAGATCAGATGGTTGTAGATGTATGGCCTTATTTCTGGGCTTTTTTTCCCACTGGCTTATGTGCCTGTTTTAATAACAGTACTATGCTGTTTTGGGCATTATAGACTTGTAGTAATTATTTTCTAGCCTGTTTGAATTTTCAAATAGCTCTCAAGGGACCTGATCAATAAACATCTGCATCTGTAATCTATAGAGTTGGAACAGAATAATCATTTGATAAAAATGAAGGGTATTCCCATCTTCAGTTTCTGTAACATTCAGGTAATCTTAAGGCAGATGCAACAATAAGATGATTAGAGAATACCCTGGAAATAGCCACCAAATACTGGAGTATATGAAATAGGACCAAAAGGGACTAACATTGCCATGGACTGAATATTTATATCCCCTGCAAAATTCATATTTTGAAACCTAATTCTCATTGTGGTGGTATTAGAAGATGGGGGCTTTGCAAGGTGGTTAGGTCATAGGATAGAGGTCGTGGGAAGATAGAGCCCCCATGATTGAGATTAGTGACCTTATAAGGGGTTGAGGATACCAGATTTCTTCCCTTCTACCATATGAGGACATATCAAGAAGGCACCATCTATGAACCAAGAAGAGGGCCCTTACCAGACACCGTGAATGGCTGGCACCTTAATCTTAGATTCTCAGCCTCCAGAACTGTGAGAAATAAATTTATGTTGTTTATAAGCCAACCAGGTTATGGTATTTTGTTTTAGAAGTCCAAATGGACTAAGACAAACATGATTTTGTTTTTATATTTTCATAGATATGATGAGATAACTGTCATATCCAGTTTCGTGTGGCTTTTTTCTCCTCTGTGGAAGAGATACCATGGGCAGAACATTATATTCTTGCACTTTTCAAGGACTTCAACCTTCATCTACACCACCTGTTCTAATTAATTTTATCAGCCAAGCAGATAGTTGAGTGTGCAGCATCCATCCATGCAGGCAGGTGGGAGCCCAGAGCACTAGGCTCACTAGGGTTGTAGAGCATGTGAGTGTCTAGTCACTCTGCCAGAACTTTTGACTAGGAGACTCTAACACTCCTGCATCACTTTAGAGCTGCTTCTTTATTTATTTATTTATTTTCCTGGTCTCATTTGGAAAACTTGCTTTGGCGACTTCTTGCTGATGTAATAGAGAATAGATTTCTTTTCCCTATTTAGTTCAGGCCATTATTCTCTCTCTTGTCTTTTTCAGACTTTGCACTCTTAAGTATCTCTCATCCAGCACTTTGTCTTCCTCCTTTCCATGTAACTTCAAGTGTGAGGGTGACAGAAAGATGGCACATTTCATGGAGACAGAGTCAAATCATGCAAAACTTTCATTTTCCTCCTCCTTCACCTTCTCTTTTTTGGGTATCATAATGGTATCCACAGTATCACTGAGCTTTGCTACAAGGTGGAGTTGCCTTTGATTATAGTGTTTAACTAGGGAGAGGCAGAGAGTGAAACATAATTGCTTTTTCCTAGCATAGGGTTTGTTTCCATAAAGCTTGGGAATGAATGAAGCTTACAGGAAAGGAGAAGTTTCACTGAGTCAATCCCTGTTTTCTTCCTTCATCCGGGGCTTTGAAGTGAGTAACACATTATGCATTCCCACAAAGTAGTGCAGAATTACAAATCTTGTCAGTAACACTAGATACTTTCAGTTGTGCATTATATTGTTGCTCAAGGAAAAGTAAATATAAAAATAAACAAACAGTAGAGGGCAGAATCAGGATTTATAAATGGAGTGGCTTTGTGATTCTGCTTTTCATATTCTCACTCTGGGTATGGGATTTTGTTACGTAAATCTTATTAGAGCACCAATTTCTCCTCCTTCCCCCACCCCTCACCCCAGTTCAACAAAAATTAGTTTTGTAAAAAATCAGAGTTGTAATGATCACATATGTTCATTCTCATTTAGTCAGTCTAAAGTTATGCCAGAAATTCTATTAAGGAAGTACAGATTTACAACATCAGCTGTCAACTTTTTTGTTTATTTCCCATGTTCCAGTCTCTTTGAGAGCATCAGGCTACCAAGGCAGAGAATTCATGATTTGTTTGTTCACTTATTCATTAATTACAAGAAACATTGAGCTAGAGTACAAAAATGAATAAAACATAGTCCATACTCTTAAATAATTTATAATCCAAGGAGACTTTTCACTCATTAGTTCTTTGAGTGTTTACTGATGATGTTCTTCAGGTGTTCTCACTTGCAGACTGCTGCGGCTATGCATCAGAGTCACCTGTGCAGTTATTAAAAATTAGCATGGCATATGCCCCACCCCAGACCTAACTGAATCAGAATCTCCAACCATCTGTTCTGTTGTAAAGCCTGACAGGTGATTCTAAGGTTACTACTAGAGTGTTAAGAAGCAAATTTACTGTGGAAGATACAGTGTTTTCATATGTCTGCACCTCAATCCTGTATAACCTTATATTTTAGTTACCATATCAGCCTATGTCAGCCTTTGCCTCCACCTCAACCCTGTACAACCTTATATTTTCGTTACCATGTTTTCTCTGTCCTGTTCTCTGTTATGTTCTGTTTATTAATCCTAGCCACTAGAATACCTATAGGTTTAGCAGCTTTAAAACTGAAATTATCCTGGGGCAGGTAAAATCAAGTTGCTTCTAAATGCCAGACTTAGTTTATTGATTCAGACATCACCCATTCTCATTCCTATTGTTGCTTTCCTATTGTGAGGTCGAAATCCTGCAAAGCCAAGCATGGTTCTGGTTTCTTTTTTCCTTGAAGCAAAAGGATGCAGCAGTGTTATCTAAAGGGTTTTAAAACAGTGAACCAAATGTAAGTTAAATACAGTGGCAGGAGCCATTCCATAAAGGTTACAAGCTTGTTTTAGGAGTAAAGTGGGGACCTTTTTGGCTTGGTGGCAAAATAAAACTGGCATTGTTTTTTCAATTCAACCTGCCTGGTATTTCTATCATAGCTTTGCCAATTGATCAATTTCCTTTCTCTATGTCCTCTTATTCATTCCTTCATTGGGAATCGTAATGGGATCCATGGTATCACTGAGCATATTTTTTGAATACCTACTTAAGTCAGGCACTGTTAAAGCAGTGCATGTAGTGGCAAATAAAATAGAAGTGGTTCACTCTATTTCTTTGAGCCTTCCCCCGAGAAAATGTCACTTCTTTGTCAGCGTCTTAACAGCCTTCATCCTGTGCTCCTACCCTCTGAGCCCCAGGAAAGAAAAATTACTTGAATACCCACTCTGGTTTAAAGCTTAAACTGATCCAGTAATTCAGATAGTCCCTTGGGGGTAAGGTCATAAATGATGGCCGTAGGTGTCTCCTGGTCTCAGTGGCAATGTCCCTCATCCACTTCTGCTGTCATTTGTGGCTGAAATATGTGGCTACAGGCTGCTTCCTCAGAACCCAGTAGCACTCGGCTACGTGGGCCTCCCCCTGACTTCTTGTTGCACCCCCCTGAGCCTCTGGTGTGTCTACTGTCCAGTTCACCCCTTTATAGTCTCTAAGAATCCGTGCCTTATGGGAACTATGGGAGCCTCAGGAAACATGAGCCTCAGACTCTTCTCTACCAGGCCTGCTAAAACCCTCAGTCAGTTTCTGTGCTCCATGTTGTGGTAGAGATTGCCTGAGAGTTGATCTTCTCTAGACTCCCAAACGTGAAGAAAGAGTGAGCACTTCACCTTTAGTTTTATCCTCACTCGTTTAATAAATCAGCCTGATTTATCTCCAGGCTGAGGAAGTCAGGGCTCCTTTGCTGCACTTCCATCTCCCATAGTCTGGAAGGGCTGGACTTTTTCCTACATTATATCCTTCTCTTGCCATAGACCTAGCAGTCATAGTTGGATGGAATATCTTCTGTACACTCCCTTTTGTATGGGCTTGTTGATTGATATAGAAAAGGGAGGAAAAGTATTTTGGAAAAGTCTTTAAGATGGCTTTTTGCTTATAAACTACTGTCTTCCTGCATGTCATAGATTATATTTTTCTCTGTTTGTTCTTTCTCCCTTCCTTTTCCATGCGGTATGCAGCACCTCTTATGAGAAGAGTACACATCCTTGTACCATTGATGTTAGGTTTAAATGTGTGACTTTCTTTGGCCAGTGACATGTGAACGGATATGATATTACATCTGAGCAGAAGTTTTGAAAGTCAACACAGGTTTCCACCAGCCCTCTTGCTCAATTCCTTCTGCCACTTCTGCCATGAAAGTGGCATGACCAAAATAAGGGCTGCTGCGTCTGCAAGGGTCACAGAATGAGAGTCATGTAACAGAAACCAAGCTGCCCCTGACCTGCATCCAAACCACTGTGGTGAGAAAATTTTGTTCTTATAAACCATGAAGATTTTGGTTTATTTGTTAATATAGCAAAGCTGACTTAATTATTTCAAAATATTCCATGTTACATAACAAGAGTAACTAAATACGGAAAATGTTCTAACCTCTAGTTTTTTGTTCTGGTTTCTTGTGTGTGTTTGCTTTTGCTCTGAAGAAAGAAATGACCATTGTTATAGAAATAAATGCTATGCATACAGCATATCCAGGTGAAAATTAGAAGTTATTAAAGGATAGAAAGTATTATTTTAAGATTATGACATTGTTATAAAAATATAATATAGAGAAGAAGGTACTAAGTCTATTCAGTGACAGGTTAATTCTGGGTTGTGATCCCAGGATCATGGTCCACAGTTTGTGAACAACCATAGGATCCTTTCTGTCTGTATTTGTGTGGATGCAAGCAGTATAGCTCAGATTCCAATAAACACCACAGATTATTCTTGTTATTTTTTATTCCATTGTATTTTAGGAATTTGTAAGTATGTAATATTTATTGAGTGGTGACTACACCTGCTGTTTATTTACTTATGCCAGAGGCAAACAAAAAAACTGGTAGACAGTGAAGAAAGAACTGTTGATCCCACAGTGTTCATTTTAGCTGCATCTGTGCAGACATGGTAATTGCCATGAGCAGAATAAATTTTGGAAAAAGGAAAATATAGTGGCTTTTTCCTTTAGAAATGCTTAGGATTCTTGTGGATCTGAGTGGTTGGAGTTTCCCTGCTGAAACAGTTTATTTGTTGTTTGTATACAGAAATGCCCACCATTTTCTGTTTGAGAAAATCATTTCATCACGCTCAAACCATGGATTTGCTAAGAAAAAATAACAGTTCTAACTTCAGATACTTTATTGTGATAGACAGGATTTGCAACTGAATCTGATAACAGATTCATAGTTCAGTTCTGTCAAGTAAATAAATAATAAGCTGTTATGCAACAATGTAAGGCATAATCACTTTTAAAGTAATTGTTCATGTGTTATAAAAATGGAAAGGAAAAGAAACTAGAAAGAACATGAGAAATACAGTAATAGATAATCTCCTGTATTTTAATACAGTCAAATGCTATTTTAATTTGTAGAATAGGTATGACAAAAGTGGATAATAACTGGAACTTTCTGCTTAAGACAAAACATACTGAATGAAATTTGTTTCTTTCAAGAAAGAAAGAGAGAGGCCAGGCGTGGTGGCTCACACCTGTAACACCAGCACTTTGGGAGGCCAAGGCAGGTGGATCACTTGAAGTCAATAGTTTGAGATCAATCTGGCCAACATGAGGAAACCCTGTCTCTACTAAAAATAAAAAAAATTTAAAAAAAGCCAGGCTTGGTGGTGGGCACCTGTATTCACAACTACTCAGGAGGCTGAGACGTGAAAATCACTTGAACCCAGGAGGCAGAGGTTGCAGTGAGCCAAGGTGATGCCACTAAACTCTAGCCTGGGTGGACAGAGGGAGACTCTACACCTCCCTATCCCCCAACCCCGCCCCCCTCCGCCCCACACACAAAAAAAAGAAATTAAGGATGGAGGAAGGAAAGAAGGAAATTAGGCTGACCATAATTTCCAGAGCCAGTATAAGAAAAATGATTGAGAAAAGGTGTGATTTTTCTGGATCAGGTTTCAGAACTTATCCTGTTTAGCAAAGAAAATCATGTGTTGCCGATTCCCAGAAAGGAAGTAAGTGAGCAGCCACCAAGCCCAGCTCTGAAGAGTGGTAGGCTGCTCACCTGTCATTCATTGGGCATCTATATCTGTTTGCTTTCTCTATACCAGTCATATTTAATACCCCCATTTTCTTAACACTCTCAGTTCTGAGTAAGTCTTCCACAGATCTTACTATACCAAATTTTATTCCAAAGCCAACCGTATTTCATATTTACACTTAGAATACTAATTAAATCCTGAGTTAGCATTTAATACATAGAGTACCCTAATGAATGCTTGCTTCTGATTTTGACTTAGATGTTCCTATTCTTTGGCAGACAGCATAGATAGCTAGCTATAATACATATAGTTACCTATATGTGTGTTTATGTTACCCTATGCATCACTTTTGTTTGCTAGAATGTCCTTCTTCTCAATTTCTAACTTCCTTTAATGTCCATTTAAATGGAATTTCCTCTAGGAAGCCTCCATTCAGTCTCTCTTGGCCCCAAGGTAGAAGTTACCACTTCCCATCTCTGCATTCCAATGGCATTTAATTATTTTTATAGGGCGTTTTAACAATATTTTGTTCTATATTATAGTTATTTGTATATATTCGTATCTCCCCCTAATAATGATGATAGTGATAGCAGCTACCGTATGTTGAGAACTTTCTGTTGGGTAGCCACTGGACTAAACTCTTCATTCCTTACAATATCACTGTGAGTTAAGTAGTATTACTCCACTTGTACAAACGAGGAAGTTGAAGCTGAAAGAGCTTGAGCTAGGTGGGCCAAGTTCATACAGCTAGTTGTGGTAAAGTTGAGATTTAAAACCAAATCTGTTATTCTCCAGATATCATACCTATAACCATTCTTCTGTTACTCATTTATGAATTTACTAAGGATGTAGGTTGAGGGCAAATGAAGGAAACTCATTTTTACTGAATGTATAATCTGTGTCTGACACTTGACGAAGAACTTTCAGGTATTTTATCACATGAAGTAGATGTTTTTATTTTTACAGATGAGAAAACCTATGTTCACTATAAACAAAGATAAAAAGAAAAATAATAGACATTGAGACTATTTTATATAACTGGAAAAGAATGTGTTTCTAAAATTTCACAACTCAATTTTAAAAACTGAACTGATTTTCCAATTTTAGAAATAATCAAAATAAATGATCAGAAAGTTTACTTAAGGGTAACCTGTAATAGGCAAAAACATATGAAATGATAACTCAACCTCATTAGTAATTAGGGAAACAAGTTAAAAGAGGAGATACCATTTCATACCTGTAATGTTGGCAACAAGTAAAATGCCTGACATCTAGTTTTGGTAAATGAGAATGCACCTACAATGCACAATGCTAGGTACAAAAGAAAATGGTATGCCACTCTGGAGAACACTCTGGTAATGCAAAGGTTATCATACCCTGTGACCCAGCAATTCCACTTCTTAATGTGTATCTTAAAGAAATTCTCCCAGGAGTCATGTTTAGTGCCAATATTATGAGGGGGATGGACAAACTGTGATTTTTGAAACGTCAAACATCATAGGGAGTTAAAACAAATTATCTGCCACATATCTGCTGTTTATTTGCTATACTTTTCTCTTATTAAAAGGTTAATAATGTAAAACAAAAGATGAAACAAAGTAAACCTAGATTCCAACTGTCCAACTGTGTCTTGCACATTGTAACACTTAACAAATGTTTATTGAAATTTCATTTGTGTTCACAATTGTAATTGCAGTCACAATTTACTGAGTGCTTCTTATTGCTAGGTGCTACATATACTTCGATATCCTTCACATCCAACAACCTTATAAGGCAGGTCTTGTTAGATCAGCTACTAGATGAGAACCAGGAAGGTAAATAAAGTGTATCTTCTTTCTTTCTTTCTTTCTTTTTTTTTTTTTTTTGAGATGGCGTTTCTCTCTTGTTATCCAGGCTGGAGTGCAATGGCGCGATCTCGGCTCACCGCAACCTCTGCCTCCTGGGTTCAAGCAATTCTCCTGCCTCAGCCCCCCGAGTAGCTGGGATTACAGGCACGCGTCACCATGCCCAGCTAATTTTTGTATTTTAAGTAGAGACGGGGTTTCACCATGTTGATCAGAATGGTCTCGATCACTTGACCTCATGATCCACCCGCCTTGGCCTCCCAAAGTGCTGGGATTACAGGCGTGAGCCACCGTGCCCAGCTGTATCTTCTTTCTTGATATCATACTGATTCTCAGAAATTCACAAAGTATTGCCTTTGTGTCCTGAAAGCATTAATGTTCCACAATTTACAATCAGTTAATAACCTGAGCTCTGAAAATGATCCATTTTAATATAGTAAAAAGTGATTTTCAAATATTGTGAATTTTATGTTATTAAAGACTTTCATATTTGCCAATTCTCCTTGTAATTTTATTTTTAGACTACTGGAGAGATCACCAGTGGGCATGTGTACGGACTGCAGACAAGTCCGATTTACTTTAAAAGAGGCTTTAAAAATACACTTTACAGTTTTAAAGTCTAGACATTGAAGTTGAGAGGAGCTTATTTCTTTAAAAGAAATGAATGAAAAGGTTTTGTACTAAAACAGCCTCTTTCCCACAAAGAAAGTTCTGTATTGCAAAGCTCAAGGTGCTCTGTAATGGTCTGCCTGTTGCCACCTCCCTATTTTCTGTCCACAACGCTTGGCTTTCTTGTCTGGCCTCTGAGCCTTTGTACATGAAATTTCCTCTGAGTAAAATGTTTTTTCAACATTATAGCTTAGGACTCCTTTGTCAGGCTATAACTGTTACTGCCTCACTTGCAAACAATTCCTGTGACAACCTCCAGATGGGAGATACTGGGGGACCTGGGGAAATTTAGGGGAGATAGGGGTGTCTTTGGGTATCATCTAGATGGTAGCTACATTTAGGAGGCAGGAATGTCTCTTGTAAACCCCTGACCTCACCCTAGGAGTGTACATAATTTGTGAGACCCAAAGATTAGGGCTTTTTGTGTCCCTCCACCCCTATATTTGCATTAATACATATGTAACAGATAAGCTACTGGACCTCTGAGCTCTTCTCACCCATCTTTCCAACATTTCTTCTCCTTAAAATTTGCCCCATTACTTTTTTCAAAACTATGTTCATGAAGCTTAACCTCCAGGGTCGTTTTTCTGATCTCCCTGAGGCCATTCTGTAACAAACGTATATAACTCAGAACTTTGTAACATTAATCTGACTATATGAAAAATGCTATGCAGCTGTGGAAATACTGTTAAAATGCTATGCAGCTGTGGAAATACTGTTAGACCACTTAGATGATCTAGAGTCAGGGCTGGCTCTTGCATTTCACATGTATCCCTGAGCAAGTCTTCCTTCCTCTCTCCCTTAGAAGAAAAGTAAGCTCATTGGAATCCTGGAGCAAGCCTACCCTGGCCCACAAAATATGATTGTTAAATTTCTGGTAATCTTGTGAGCTTTTTTTTCTTTCTTTTAAAATTATTTAAGTATAAGAATATTCATGATTACCTGCCCTCCCCACCCCCCACCTTTTTTTTTTTTTGGGGGGAAACAGAGTCTTGCTTTGTTGCCCAGGCCCAGGCTGGAGTACAGTGGTATAATCTCGGCTCACTGCAACCTCTGCCTCCCAGGTTCAAGCTATTCTCCTGCCTCGGCCTCCCGAGTAGCTGAGGTTATAGGTACATACCACCAAGCCCAACTAATTTTTGTTGTTTGTTTGTTTTTTTAGTAGAGATGGGGTTTCATCATGTTGGCCAGGCTGGTCTCAAACTCCTGATCTCAGGTGATCCCCGTACCTCAGCCTGCCAACGTGCTGGATTACAGGGATGAGCCATTGCACCCAGCCGCCTGCTCTCTCTCTCTCTTTTTTTTTTATCATGTTAAAATATACATAACAAACTTTATAATTTTAGCTGTGTTTAAGTACATACACATGATCATGAAGCCATCACTGTTATCCATCTTCAGAGCTTTTTAATTATCCCAAATGGAAACTATTACTCCCTCCTCACAGATGCCAAGTAACCACTCTTCTACTTTCTGTCCCTATGAATTTAACTACTGTGTGCACCTCATATAAGTGTATATTATTCAATATTTTTCCTTTTGTGTCTGGCTTATTTAACTTAGCATAATGTTTCCAAGGTTCATCTATCTTGTAGCATGTACTAGAATTTTATTCCTTTTAAGGCTAAATACTATTCCGTTGTATGTATAGGCTACATTTTATTTATTCATTGATGGATATTTTGGCTGTTTCTACCGTTTGGCTATTATAAATAATGTTTCTGTAAACATTGGTGTACAAATACCTGTTTGAATCTCAGTTTTCAATTCTTTTGAATGTATACCTAGAAGTAGAATTGCTGGATCATATGGTAATTACATGTTTAATTTTTGAGGAGTGGCCATACCATTTTACATAGCAGCTGTACCATTTTTCATTCCTACCAACAATGTATAGGACTTCGTTTCTCTACATCTTCAGCAACATTTATTATTCTTTTTCTTTTTTTAATAATAGCCATCCTAGTAGATGCAAAGTAGTAATTCATTGTGGTTTTGGTTTGCATTTCCCTAATGATTGGTAATGTTAATCATCATTTCATGTGCTCACTGGCTGTCAATTTGTATATCTTCTTTGGAAAAATGTTCAAGCTCTTTGCCTATTTTAAAAATATAGTTGTTTGGCTTTTTGCATTGTTGTTGAGTTGTAGGTGTTCCTTATGTGATAGATATATTAATCCCTTATCAGATATATGCATTGCAAATCCTCCCATGCTATGAGTTAGTTACCTTTTGTGAATTGGTTTTAAAGCACAGAAATTATTAAAAATTAAACTATATAAACTAAAACCTTACATATATATGTATATTTGAGACAGGGTCTTGCCCAGGCTGGAGTGCAGTGTTGCAATCCCAGTGCACTGCAACGTCTCCCTCCCAGGCTTAGGCAGTCCTCCCATCTCAGCCTCCTGAGTAGCTGGGACCACAGATGTGTACCATTTCATCTGGCTAATTTTTGTATTTTTTGTAGACAGTGGGTTTAGCCATGTTGCTCAGGCTGGTCTCAAACTCCCAGACTCAAGTGAGCTGCCTTCCTTGCCCTCCTAAAGTGCTGGGATTATAGACATGAGCCACTGCACCAAGCCAACTCAGTTATATTAAAAACAAAGTAAATACTCAAAGCTAATCATTTTATGGTTATCTATGCTCTTCAGATATTTACATCTATTATATCTAAATGATGGAAATATTATGTAATGGTGTACCACTGTGCATTTTTTCCCCAACTCTGAGTTCAGTGATTTCATGTTGATAGCTTGAAATTACCTGTGATAGAAGTACTTACACCACTGAAATCAACAAACACTACAAATTAGGGCTTGATTTATTGTTTTGTTGATTGTCTAGACTCAAGAACGTGATGAAGAAAATGTCAATAATTCACTGTGTATAGCTATTACTTGTGAATAGCCCAAAAAATTGAGAAATATTCTTCCAGTATTAGAAAATTATTATTTGATTTAGCAAAGAAAGTCACTCATACCACTGATAATAAAGTTCCAACACACAGCTTTTGCTTTACTTTTGTCTTGGTTGTTAAAAAACTATTCATACATTCATGGTGGCCCACATTTGAAGAGCTAGTTTTTAAAAATTTATAAACTACTGAGTAAGCATCCTAGTAGCAGGAACTCTGTCTTGTTCATCACTGTAAATCTGGCACCTAGAAAAGTGCCTAGCTGTTCAACAGATGAAGATATATAACTTCTCAGTGTCTCAATTTCTCATCTGTAAATTGAAGACAATAGATCTAAGCTGCTATAATACTGCGGTGAGGGAAGAGCAAACATGATAACAAAGCTGAAAGCACTTTATGAACAAGCAGCATTAAGCAAATGTAAAGTGATCTTATTAAGATATATTATGATATAGTGAGCCAAGATTGTACCACTGCACGCCATCCTGGACAACAGAGCAAAACCCTGTCTCAAAAAAGGAAAAAAATTATATATTTTTATATTACACCGTATATTGAATGTATTTTATATGGTTTCTTAAAAGACTCTAATAGAGGTAAGGATTTGTATATAATTTGTTTCATTCAAAGAAAACATACATTTGTTTGATTTCTTTGTAAATAAATATTTTGCAGTCTCATTTGCCTGGTTCAGTGCTAGCTGTTCTGGAAAATACTACTCAAAAGATACATATTTGCTCATAATGATAACAAATACAACATTTAGAGAATAGAAAAAATTAAGTGGCAAATGTTTGGTATTAGACACTGTGCCAAGGATTTTAGTGCTTGGTTTCCTTTTTTTTTTTTCCTTTGGTGTGCAATGGTGCAGTCTTGGCTCACTGCAACCTCTGCCTCCTGGGTTCAGGCAATTCTCCTGCATCAGCTTCCCAAGTCCCTGAGATTACAGGCATCCACCAACATGCCAGCTAATTTTTTTGTATTTTTAGTAGATACGGGGTTTCACTATGTAGGCCAGGCTGGTCTCGAACTCCTCAGCTCAGGTGATCTACCCACCTCGGCCTTCTAAAGTGTTGGGATTACAGGCATGAGCCACCGTGCCCAGCCTACCTTTTTTTTCTCTTAATAGGATGTCAAAGATATTTTGACTAGCCTTTCTGATTATTAAAACATCCTTCTTTGAATGCCTTTAAAATACCAAAGATATTCTTCTCCGGGGCATCTTGGATGGTGGTGGTAGATCATCATCAGTAAGCATTTAATAGATGGTCACTGTGTATACTAGCTGTGCTAATAAAAATATCAACTCTAGGATTTACAAAATTGGGTGAAATATGGTCTGCTTAAAACAAATAGGCAATCATAAATGCATTAGAAATATATACCCACATTGGCTGGGCATGGTGGCTCACACCTGTAAATCCCAGAACTTTGGAAGGCCGAGATGGGTGGATCACCTAAGGTCAGGAGTTAGAGACCTGTCTGGCTAACATGGCAAAACTCCACCTCTACTAAAAATACAAAAATTAACCAAGTATAGTGGTGCTTGCCTATAGTCCCAGCTACTTGGGAGGTTGAGGCAGGAGAATCACTTACACCTGGGAAGCAGAGGTTGCAGTGAGCTGAGATCACGCCACTGCACTCTAGCCTGGGCAATGGAATGAGACTCCATCTCAAAAAAAAGAAAAGAATATACACACACACACACACACACACACACATCAACTTGTAATCTCTCTCTCTCTCTCTTTTTTTTTTTTTTTTTTTTTTTTTGAGACGGAGTTTCGCTCTTGTTACCCAGGCTGGAGTGCAATGGCGCGATCTCGGCTCACCGCAACCTCCGCCTCCTGGGTTCAAGCAATTCTCCTGCCTCAGCCTCCTGAGTAGCTGGGATTACAGGCACGTGCCACCATGCTCAGCTAATTTTTTGTATTTTTAGTAGAGACGGGGTTTCACCATGTTGACCAGGATGGTCTCGATCTCTCGACCTCGTGATCCACCTGCCTCGGCCTCCCAAAGTGCTGGGATTACAGGCTTGAGCCACCGTGCCCGGCCTAATATCTCTCTCTTAACTATCTTAATATGCCAAAAATTATTTCTCTGGAAATCAGTGGCCTGTGTCAATAAGACCAAAACAGGGAGGACAAGGAGACAATGCTGGCTTGGGATTTACAGGGCAAAAATCTCTATTTGACTAGATGAGAAGGAATAATAGAAAGAATTAGGGCTGTGGAAGCCAGGGCCTTTTCCTCCTGCCCTGTACACTTTGTCTCACTCCTTGAGTCAGACTAGAATTCTTAGGGATGCAGCCACAGACCGGTGCCTGTGGATTTTGCTTTAAACAAGTGAATAGATTGAGAACTTAGTGACAGGACATTTTAATGATTATGTCCCACAGTGATATATTTTTTTCAGTGTTCTATTTGCAGAGGCCCCAATCAGATTTCCTTACTGAGAATTAATTACTCACATGCCCAAACTTAATCAAATTTTCCTCATCACTTTATGCAGACAGCCATTAAGAGTAGCTCCACACTTCACTAAAGGAGTTACTCCGTCCTTGTTATAATACCTAAATTCAACTGAGGCATGAAACAGACAGATTGGTATATAATGCTTAACTGTTCCTTTGAGGAAAAAGTGATATTTTATGTTTGTATATTCCATTTATATTAACTTTTGTCAAAAATGCCTTTTGAAGTTTATTTCCATAAAGTCACAGAGTCTAATCCCTTGATCTAAACCATATTAAAGACTTTGATGCCAGCCTGTGCTTTGAACAAATATTTCAAATAGATAACATTAACTTAAATAATCCTGCTGCCTGACATATTCTCAGATAAAATATTGATTTAAAAGCTAATATAGATGTACAGAGTTCTACTTTCTCTTTCCTTATAAGCAGAAATGGATAAACATTTAGCCTTTCCTAGAGAATAGGATTTGGGCTAATAAAAAAATTAGCCCTTGTGCAGTGGGACTGCAGCAGGGTTTGAAAGTCATGTTTAATTTCCTTGGGGATTCATGCTATTAGATCAATGACTTGCCCAAAATCAACTCAATACATGCCAATTGATTTATCAGTGTACTGTGTTTAAAATCCTTAGTGACTAATGTACTAAATAAATACTCAAATGTAATCATGATAATAAAAAGTAGAATTTGAAAGGCCTTAACCATTTACAAAATACTGACAGATACATGATTTCATTTGATGTAAAAAAATTCAGAGGCTGGGTGCCGTGGTTCATGCCTGTAATCTCAGGAATTTGGGATGCCGAGGCGAACGGATCACTTGAGCCCAGGAGTTCAAGACAAGCCTGGCAATATGGTAAAACTGTTTCTACAAAAAATTAGCACAGTATGGTGGTGTGAATCTGTAGTCTTAGCTATTTGGGAGGCTGATCACTGCATTCTAACCTGGACAACAAAGTGAGACCGTCTCAAAAAAACACACAAAAGAATTATGTAAACTACAGCAAGTATTAGTATCTCTTATTATCTAGGGCCACTCTATTTATAAAATTCTAACAGCTGGACTTGAACTCGTGTTCATTTTTTTTTTTTTGTAGTGGAGTCTCACTATTTTGCCCAGGCTACAGTACACTGATGCAGTCTCGGCTCACTGCAACCTCCCTCTCCCGGATTCAAGCACTTCTCCTGCCTCAGCCTCCCAAGTATCTGGTACATGCCAACACACCAGCTAATTGTTTGTATTGCTGACCTCAGCTGATTCACCCACCTGGGTCTCCCAAGTACTGTAATTACAGGATTATGGCCTGTTTCAGGATATAATGAAGAAATATATTATCTGTATGTACAAATATTAACTACGTTATAAGGATTCTGATGGTTTCTTAGTAAAACTTCAGCAGTATAACAGAATCCCCGTGATTGCTCAGTTCTATTGGTCTAATATTGTGAGTAGTTTTGGTGGGTTTTTGGTCAGATCTTGCTGACCAGATCTGCCACATTTTGTTACCACTCTGGGTTTGCAGATGTTACTGTTTAATTAGATTGTTCTGTAGAGGATGATAGAACCAGGAGTTTCATTAGCATAGCTGATAAGTGGTTGGGTTTTGAAGCAAGAGATAATGCTTCTTTGGGTCCTATGAACTGGTGGGAAGGCGAGGTATTAGTCTTTTTCTATTAGACACTATATGTAAACAGTGAACTTCTCCACCTCTAGGCACTCCCTATAAATATTGTATTCTGAACCTTACTCTGTACTCTAGCAAGATAATAAGTGTAATGCACATATAAGTCAATCTTTCATTTACTTAGAAGAATAATCCTGTAGTAAAGGAAGAAACGACAACTACTCTGATTCTTGAATACTGGGCAAAGGCAAGCCATCCATAATGGCATAGTCCTTCAATATGACATAACCCTTCTCATTTAATGAACGTTTTCCCCTAGTAACTCTTTGGGCTGGCAAACCATGAAAGAAAGCGTGTGGACTTGGCAGCCCAACCCTGAATTTTTTGTCTCAAAAATTACTGCAATTTCTGCACCAGAGTTCCAAATGGCATTTTTCTGGACAAAGACTTTTCTAAAATTAAAAAGAATGACCTTATTTCGCTTAGTGAAATGAGATGTACTCTTAAATAGAATCCATTTTGAATAGTTTGTCTTAGGGCAACACTGTCAAAAAAGATATATTTCATAATCTTCCCATTATCAGATGAAAATGTACTCTTAAAATAGCTTCAGGGCCAGGCACGGTTGCCACACCTATAATTCCAGTGCTTTGGGAGGCCAAGACAGAAGAGTCACTTGAGACCAGGAGGTTGAGACCCATATGGGCAACATAATGAGACACCATCTCTACAGAAAGTAAAAGGTATGGTGGTGTTTGCCTGTAGTCCTAGCAACTCAGAAGTTTGAGGCAGGAGGATCACTTGAGCCCAGGAATACAAGGCTGCCGTGACTTATGATGACACCATTATACTCCAGCCTCAGCAAGAGAATGAGACCCTGTCTTGAAAAACGAAAAAAACAAAAACTGTTTCAGTAAGACTTGCGACTTGCTTGAGTCTCATAGTACCATTTAAAAATTCCTAGTCCTAAGTGCTGGTTTGGCACAGGGTTAGGCATATTTTTTTCTTTTCCTTTTGAAGTGAAAAACAGAGATCACATATGATTGAAGATGGTACTATGGTTTTTACTGATATTTAATAAACAGTACCCACCTTCTTTTCCTCTTGTGTTTTCATCCCTAGGAAACCTATACTTTTCAAGGTTAACCAAGTTTTTAATTGACAAAACATGTAATCAGCAACTTACACATGCCTGATGTATTTGTTTAGCCAATGGTTATATAGCTTTCAGGATATCTCAGGCACTGTTAAATTATTTAATCCTCCTAAGAACTCTTAAGGTAGGTGTTCTTATTTTACCCATTTTAATGGGATATAGAGAGGTTAAGCACTTAGTCTGACATCGCTTAGATAAAAAGTAGGGGGCTGAAACTTGAACCAAGAAAGTTTGGCCCGAGTCCTTACACTTAACCTCTCTTGTATACTGCTTTTCTTTGGGTGAATACCAGCGTTAGATAAGCTTGCACAGGAAGACTCCTTTCCTCAGACTTGGTCCCCCCTCCATCACAGCTGCATAGTATTTTGTGACTTAGACCCCCTCTCACCCCAATCTCTGTCCTCACCTTGTTCCAATTAGGCTAATGTTGAACAAGTGATGAAAGGATTGGTTGAACCAACACTGAGATTGTCCCTGTTGAAAGTGTCTCCAAACACTTGCATCATTCCTCTTCCTCATCTATTTCTTTTCATTCCTCCAACTTTCCTTATAGGACCTCCCCAATGGAAGTAAGAAAATGTTGAGGATAATTGAAACTTAATATGAAATTAATGTCATAGCTGGGAAAGTAATCCTCATTCAGCCACCAAAGTTAGAGAATGAACCATAGGAGAGATTGTTCTTTACAACCAAGCTGGAATTCTGAATGTATTTTTCAAAGGAAGCATTTTTATATGTAATAATTTTTATTACTTACTTGTTTTCAGAATAGTAAAGGTTTACACTTTCCTTGTTTGTTGACTCATTCAATCATTTGATCAGCAACCTTTTAAAGAACACCATGTGCAAGAAACTATACCAGGCACTAGGGATACAAATCACCACCACTGTTAAGTCCATGGCTTGACTTAGCCATTATTAATATCATTGAATCGGTGAGAAAATACTCATTAATTTCTAAGTACCTAAGTTACTGAAGAACTTTGGAAATAAACCTTTTGTATAACTTAGGGACTTAACCTCAAACTCTTGGGCTCAAGCAAGCCTGAGGTGACAGGGGCATGCCACCATGCCCAGCTAATTTTTTCAAAATGTTTTTGTAGAGACAGGGTCTTCCTTTGTTGCTCAGGTAAGTCTTAAACTCCTGGCCTCAAGCAGTCATCCTGCCTCAGCTTCTCAAAGTGCTGGAACAAAATATTGACTTTTAGAAATCAGTGTGTGCTTTTCATAATGAGAATCTACTTTTTAAGATACTGTAGGCCAGGCGCAGTGGCTCACATCTGTAATCCCAGCACTTTGGGAGGCTGAGACAGGTGGATCACCTGAGGTCAGGAGTTTGAGACCAGCCTTGCCAACATGGTGAAACCCTGTCTCTACTAAAAATACAAAATTTGCTGGGCATGGTGGTGCATGCCTGTAATCACAGCTACTTGGGAGGCTGAGGCAGGACAATCACTTGAATCTGGGAGGCAGAGGTTGCAGTGAGCCGAGATTGTGCCATTGCCCTCCAGTCTGGGCAACAAGAGTGAAACTCCATCTCGGGGGAAATAAAAAAGATACAATAACTTGCCAGTAACCAACAGTGTTTTAGGTAAACCCAAAATATTGTTAAACCCAGATTAGACTTAATGTACCCAGCAAGTGTACCCCCTATTAATTGAGATCAGTGAATAACATTGGTAGTCATATCCTGTAATTTTGTCCCCCCCAACACTTCTCAAAATGATCTGTTCAGTGCAGATGTTTAGGAAGTTAGTCACCAGTTTTGAAAGAGGCATACCAAAATGTGTTATGTTTTTCTTTCATCTATGAATAGTTAGCCTTATTTAATTTGGTAGGGGAACTTTAATGCCATATTCTGGTATAGACTTGAAATGGTTAAATATGCTTAAGTTTTAAGAAGGCTTTAACTAAATGTGATTAGGTGTGTAGTTTTGCAAAGCCTAGAGATGTCAAAAGAATATCTGCAGAGTGTTTAGGAAGGTTTAGAGTCTCTGTGATAGAAGACTGGAAATGTTGTTTATTCATTGGTGCACTTACAGTCCACCCTCTCTATCCTCAGGCCATTTCACTTGTCTTTGGGATATCCTTGCCTGGGAAACAAAATGTGAACAAGCAGTGGCCTTTTTAGGAGCCTAGGATTTCTTAGGGGGCTGGGGGTTACTAATTACTTTTGTCAATATTTGTCTGTAACTATTGAAGCCTTAAAATGAAGAGTCTTTAGAAACTTGCACATAGCAGTGAAAGTGAACAGATGGTGAGTTCAGGAAGGAAAAAGAAGACGCAAACAGTAAAGACAGATGGATGCCCACAAATATCAACTGAATAACCCATTTGTTCCCTCTTTAACCTTTGCACCTGAAACCTCTGATTTCTGATCCCACCAAAAGTCTAGTGAAAAATGCTCCTCGGTGTCCCACTGGCATTTTTCTCAAGCCCCATCCTTTTTGACCTCTGGGTAGCATTTTCTCTTGTGACCTCTTGTGCCCTCTTGAGCCTCTTTCTTGCTTTGTGACAGTCTTCTGATTCTCAGATTATTGCTCTGGTGATTCCTTTTTTGCTGGCATCATCTGGGTCTTTTTCTTTTCCTAAATGCAAGTATTCCCTGAGGTTCTGCCCTTTGTCCTTCTCTTTCCTCCTCTACTCTCTCCCTTGGTGATCTCATCTACTTTCCTGATGTCATCTCATCTGTATACAGAATAGTCTCACATCTATAGCTTCAACAATCCAGACCTCTCCCCAGGGCTTCAGTCTCGCATTTCCAAAGGCCTGTCAGATAGCTTCATTAGTACCTGAGTGTGTCCAGAACCACACATCATCTGTCAGCCTTCTTCTATTTCTCTCCTGGGCATCTGTTCTTGAATGACATCAGCATTCTCCAAGTCATCTTTGACTCGTCCCACTCAGTGATCCCCACAACAGTTGGTTGCCTGGACCTGTTGATTTATATCCTAAACGTCAGTTGGCTCTGTCGCTGAATTCCCA
Source organism: Saimiri boliviensis (assembly GCF_048565385.1). Taxonomy (NCBI): domain Eukaryota; kingdom Metazoa; phylum Chordata; class Mammalia; order Primates; family Cebidae; genus Saimiri; species Saimiri boliviensis. The sequence goes on from NC_133450.1 coordinate 82,045,558, forward strand.
TTACTACAAGCTTCACTGCTAACATATTAATCTCTCCGGAGAGCAGTTCTTATCTTCAGTTCTGTACGTAAAACTTTGAAAGATATGAAGTATTAGAAAGGAAGAAAAGGAGGGAGGAAGAAGAGAAAAAGGAAGGGAAAAGAAAAGAAGCCTCCTTAGCTGGGTATCCAAGTCCCCAACCTTCTTTCCTTTTTTCTTTAATCTGCCAAGCAGAAGCAACATACCCCACTGCCACTAGCTAAATATTCTATCTCTTCTAAATGTATCTGTATCTCTTTTTCACCTGCATTCCAGTTATTAGTGTTCATATTTTATCTCTAGTATTAGAGATCATGGATTCTCATCTTGTTCACCCTGGTACCCTCACCTAACCCAGTGCTATCCTTTAATACATGGTAGGTACCCCCTGAAGCATTTTTTTTTTAACATTGAGTAATGAAGTTTGAACAACTCCTGCCCACAGTTAGAGTTGCTTTGCCCACAGTTAGAGTTGCTTTAAGGAAGAGTTCCCTGTTCATGTTTGTTTGACTTCCCTTCTATTTTGTGTGCTTCAAATAATCCATTCCATTATCAAGAATCTCATTTCTAGGTCTGGTTTAGAGAAGAGGTTCTTGAGGCTGGGCGTGGTAGCTCACGCCTGTAATCCCAGCACTTTGGGAGGCCAAGGGAGGTGGATCACTTGAGGTCAGGAGTTTGATACCAGCCTGGCCAACATGGTGAAACTCTGCTCTATTAAAAATATAAAAATTAGCCAGGCGCTCATTAGCCAGCTACTCAGGAGGCTGAAGCAGGAAAATGGCATGAACTCAGGAGTTGGAGATTGCAATGAGCTGAGATTGTGCCGCTGCACTACACCCTCAGTGACAGAGCGAGACTCTGTTTATTAAAAAAAAAAAAAAAAAAAAGGAAAAGAAAAAGAAAAAACAGAGAAGAGGTTCTTGGAAGGATTCATCTCTGAGGTCAGTCATCACTGTAATCTTAGCTTCTGGTAACTGATTGTTTTGGAGTACCTCACTGTATTCCATAACCACTTGGGTTTTCTGCTGTGTGTAAAGCAGAGACAGAAGGCAACTTACTGTCCTCTTGAGTATTTCTGGTAATTCATAGCCAAGCCATCCATGGCAGAAAGTTTCCTCAGCAGAACAGATGCAGCCATTCCAGAGATGGAATCTGTCCTAAGTAATAGCCTGATCAATCTTAGTGGATAATTCCCTTATGAATAGAAATGATTCTTTATGGCCAATATAATGTAGGAGTTGGATAATAAAAATTTCAAAATCCATTTGAAGGTCAGGGTATGCTGTTAGGGAAGAGTAGCCTCTGTGTTCTGTCTAACATACTCAGGTTCCAAAAGATGCAGTATAGATCTACAGTGTTTACTCCTGGGCAGAATTCTTATTTGAATTTCTGTCTCCTTTCTTAATTTTATAAACTGAGTTGGAGAGCCAAACAGGGAACTTAAAGGTAATAAATATTACCTTCTCCCCTTAACCCTGGGTCCAGGAGCAAGCTCTTAGCAGCCTGTACTCTCGGCCTTTCCTCTTAGTACCTAGAAGTACATAGCAGCCCCAAAGCCCCTAGGAAAGCATTGCCTCAAAAAACTCCATAAAAGTAGTTTTGTTTTGTTTTGTTTTGTTTTTTTAAACAGAGTCTCAGTCTGTCACTTAGGCTAGAGTACGGTGACACAGTCATGGCTCACTGCAACCTTGACTTTCCAGGCTCAAGTAATCCTCCTACCTCAGCCATCCGAGTAGCTGGGACTACAGGTGTATGCCACCATGCCTAGCTAATTTTTTGTATTTGTAGAGGCAGAGTCTCTCCTTGTTACCCATGCTGGTCTCAAACTCCTAGAATGAAGCAGTCCTCCTGCCATGGCCTCCCAAAGTGCTAGGATTATAGGCATGAGCCACCGCGCCCTGCCAGATTTTACTTTAAAAATGTACAGAAAGACAAATGTCTTTTGCATCTTTAAGATTTCTTTGTCACTCCTACAAAGGTTCCCCCTAGCCAAGTTTAGTGATAGCTGCATTGAGCAAGTCTTATTCCCTTTCTGACTCATTATCAGTCATATGTGCTACTATGACCCATCCCTTAGAAAGCTGGGCAAAGAAGAGATGGTGTGAGCTGAGGCAGTACATTAGTGATTTGTTCATTCATTATTTATTTCCTTATTTTTATTCGTTCAACATTTATTATTTACTACTTGCTAGAAACTGAGATTTGATGATGGGACAGACATGGTTCCTGTCCTCAGGAAGCTAATTTTTAATAGAGGAACTCTACAAGTTTAATGCTATGATTCTATTTGTTTGTTTCTTTCTTTCTTTCATTCTTTCATTCTTTCTTTCTCTTTTTCTTTCTTTTTGCCACTTTAGAAGGCTGTTTTCCTTGTCTTATTAATGCTATGATTCTTAACCTATTTTAGGTCAGAGACTCCTTTGAAAATCTCATGCAAAATCCTCTCCCACCACTGAAAATAAATATACACAAAATTATACCTACAAAAACCTTTGGTGTTCCACATGTTAAAAATATCAAGCCTGTGGCTGGGCATGGTGGCTCATGCCTTTAATTCCAGCACTTCAAGAGGCTGAGGTAGGCGATCACTTGAGATCAGGAGTTCAAGACCAGCCTGGCCAACATGGTGAAGCCCCGTCTCTACTAAAAATACAAAACAATTAGCCAGGTGTGGTGATGCACGACTATATTCCCAGAATCTCTTGAACCCAGGAGGCAGAGGTTGCAGTGAGCTGAGATAGTGCCTCTACACTCCAGCCTGGGCAACAGAGCAAGACTCTGTCTCAAAAAATAAAATAAGATGAAATAAAACCTTACAGATGTGGCGGCTCATGCCTGTAATCCCAGTACTTCAGAAGAATGAGGCAAGAGAGTTGCCTGAGCCCAGGAGTTTGAGACCAGCCTGGGTAACACAGGGAGACCTCATTTCTACCAAAAAAAAAAAAAAAAAAAAAAAATTGCCAAGTGCTCCCAGGATGTCAAGGCTGCAGTGAGCCACGAGCAGTAATATTTTGAAAGGAATATTTTTTTTTGAGCAGCAGGTCTCAACAATTAACTTAAAATATTCTGTAAACTGGCCAGGTGCAGTGGCTCACGCCTGTAATCCCAGCATTTTGGGAGGCCGAGGCAGACGGATCACCTGAAGTCAGGAGTTGGAGACCAGCCTGACCAACATGGAGAAACCCTATCTCTACAAAAAATACAAAGTTAGCCGTGCATGGTGGCACATGCATATAATCCCAGGTACTTGAGAGGCTAAGACAGGAGAATCACTTGAATCCAGGAGGCAGAGGTTGCAGTGAGCCAAGATCGTGCCATTGCACTCCAGCCTGGGCAACAAGAGCAAAACTTCGTCTCAAAAAAAAAAAAAAAATTCTGTAAACCATGCTGTAAATGGATGAACTATCATCCAGGCTTTGTTGTTTCATTTATAGAGGAAAGGCATAATAGATTTAACATGATTCTTAAAGATCCTAGGATTTTCAGAATGGTGAATGAGCACTGGCCTCAACTTAAAGTCAGGAACTGCATTATCCCTTAATCTGAGTCCTTTGAAGCTTTGAAGCCAGGTGTGACTTTACTCCATCTCTGAAAGTCCTAGATGGCATCTTCTTCCAGTAGCAGACTGTTTAATCTACATTAAAAATCTATTGTTTACTGTAGCCACCTTAATAAGTGATCTCAGCTAGATCTTCCGGATAACTTACTGCAGCTTCTATATCAGCACTTGCTACTTCATCTTGCACTTTTATGTTATAAAGATAGTGATATGGTTTGGGTCTGTGTCCCTGTCCAAATCTCATATTGAAAGGTAATCCCTAAGGCTGGAGGTGGGGCCTGGTGGAAGGTGATTGGACATGGAGGTGACTTCTCATGAATAGTTTAGCACCACCCCCCTAGTGCTGTTCTTGTGATAGAGTTCTCAGAAGATCTAATTGTTTACCCTCCTCACTCTTTTCCTCCTGCTCTGGCCGTGTGAGTGGCCTTTGCCTTTCACCATGATTGTAAGTTCCTGAGGCTTCCCCAGAAACAGACGCCACTATACTTCCTTTATCGCCTGCAGAACTATGAGCCAGTTATACCTCTTTTCTTTGTAAATTACCTGGTCTCAGGTATTTCCTTTTTTTCTTTTCTTTTTTTTTGAGATGGAGTTTTGCTCTTTTTGTCCAGGCTGGAGTGCAATGGCATGATCTTGGCTCACTGCAACCTCCACTTCCTCGATTCAAGCGATTCTCCTGCCTCATCCTCCCAGGTAGCTAGGATTACACGCACACACTACCATGCTCAGCTAATTTTGTCATTTTAGTAGAGATAGGGTTTCACCATGTTGGTCAGCCTGATCTCAAACTCCTGACCTCAGATGATCCTCCCACCTTGGCCTCACAAAGTGCTGAGATTATAGGCATAAGCCACTACACCCAGCCTCAGGTATTTCTTTATAGCAATATGAGAATGGACTTAATACAGATGGCTTCTTTCCTTAAACCTCATGAACCAACCTCTGCTAGCTTCAAACTTTTCTTGTGCAGCTTTTTCATCTCTTTCAACCTGCATAGAATTGAGGAGAGTTAAGGCCTTGCTCTGGATTATGCTTTGATGTAAGGGAATGTTGTGTCTTGTGTGATCTTCTATCCAGACCACTAAAACCTTCTGCATATCAGCATGAAGACTGTTTTACTCTCCTATTATTCATGTGGTCACTGGAGTAGCACTTCGATTTTCCTTCAAGAATTCTTCCTTTGCATTTGCAACTTGGCTTACTATTTGGCTGGAGAAGCCTAGTTTTCAGCCTGTCTCAGCTTTCAATGTGCTTTTCTCACTAAGCTTCATCATTTCTAGCTTTTGATTGAAAGTTAAAGACATGTGACTTTTCTTCTTATTTGAACACTTACATGCCATTGTAGGGTTATTAATTGGCTAATTTCAATATTGTTGTGTCTCAGGGTATAGGGAGGCCCAAAGAGAGGAATTAAATTGGGGGGAACAGCTAGTCAATGGAGCTGTGAGGACACATAAAACATTTATTAAGTTTGCCATCTTCTATGGGCATGGTTTATGGTGCCCCAAAACAATTACAGTAGTAACATTAAGGATCACATACCGTTGTAAGAGAAATAATCATAATGGAAGACTTTGAAATATTGCAAGTTACAAGGAAATGTGACACAGAGACATGAACTGTGCATGTGCTATTGAAAAAATGGTACTGACAGACTTGCTTGATACTGGGTTGCCACAAACCTTCAATTTATTTAAAACAAAAAACTTAGTATCTGTGAGTCACAATAAAGTGAAGCACAATAAAATGAGATATGCTTGCACTTATATGTACACATATAGGTATACATACAGGTTAAATAAAAACTATGGCATTTTCTCTGGAAGTTTGATTTAACATTCATTTGAAGTACCTTGGCTTTCTTGTAAGGACACCTTCCTTCTTGAGAGAATGCTGGTTTGAAAAATAAATATGAGAGCTCTTCGTCCAAATTCCTATTATAGATTAAAAATCACATTGTTTTACAGAATTTTTTTTTTTTTTTTTTTTTTTTTGAGATGGAGTTTCGCTCTCGTTACCCAGGCTGGAGTGCAATGGCGCGATCTCGGCTCACTGCAACCTCCGCCTCCTGGGTTCACGCAATTCTCCTGCCTCAGCCTCCTGAGTAGCTGGGATTACAGGTACGTGCCACCATGCCCAGCTGATTTTTTTGTATTTTTAGTAGAGACGGGGTTTCCCCATGTTGACCAGGTTGGTCTCGATCTCTTGACCTCGTGATCCACCCGCCTCGGCCTCCCGATTCTGGATTGGATGGACCCTGAATCAATATGTTGCTTTGCAGTAACATATTGCAGCAATTGACTTAAATATGAGTAAGACCTGTGAGTCAGGTAACAGTACTGTATCAGTGTCAACTTCTCAAATTGGGTAATTACGCTATGGTTTTGTTAGAGAATGTTCTTGTTCTTAGGAAATAAAGGGTCATCATGTCTACAATTTCAAGTGGCTCAGGAAATAATGATATATTTATACATGATATATGGATAAAAACAATTATTAAATATTGGAAAATGTTAATTATCAGGGAATCTGGATAAAGAGAATATGAGTGTTTTGTACCATTCTTGCAACTTCTTATAAATCTGAATTTATTTCAAAACAAGAAATTGCATAATGGAGTTTGATCTTGGACATGTGAAGTTCAAGATATCTATTAGACATCTAAATAGAAATGACAAATAGGCAGTTTTACAAACATTGGGAAGTTTGAGACAAAGATTAGGGCTTAAGTTATCAAATTTGGGGTCTACATATAAATGGCATTCAATGCTATGAGAGTTGGTAAGATCACCAAGGGCATGAGCTTAAATGAAACAGAAACAAGCACTAGGCTTTGGAACAATCCAACATTCTAACATTAAATATTTCATTATATTTGCCTCAGTAATATTTATGGCTTCGCTGTTGTCCAAGATAAAGAACTTGAGATTTATTTGAAAGTAACTTGAGAGGAGGCTGGGCACAATAGCCCATGCCTATAATACCAGCACTTTGGAAGCCCGAGGGGGCAGATCACCTGATGTCGGGAGTTCGAGACCAGCCTGGACAACATGACAAAACCCTGTCTCTATTAAAATTACAAAAATTAGCCAGGCATAGTGCCACATGCCTGTAATCCCAGCTATACAGGGAGCTGAGGCAGGAGAATCGCTTGAACCTGGGAGCAGGAGGTTGCATTGTGCCAAGATCATTCCATCGCACTCCAGCCTGGGCAATAGATGGAGACTCTGTACAAAATAAAATAAAATAAAATAAAAGTAAAGCTGAAAGCAACGTGTGAAGAGAGAAGAAACTGTGTTAACAGCTGAGGAATGAAATTATTGTCTGCTTGATTCCTATCCCTAGCATTTGATGACTACAGCTTATTTTCTTTTTCCAGAAGTTTTGGTGCTTGCTTGCCAGCAGGTTGTTCCCAGAGATTGCCTGTGTTCTAGAAAGTGACGTCATTTTGCATGTTGGTGAGCAGCTGTATAGAAATAGGCCTGCCTATCTCACGGCAGGGCAGAGCCTTGGAATGCAAATTCTTTCATTCAAATCACACTGAACTTCCTAATGTGAAATCAGCCATCATCTCACAAGCTGCACTCATCAATTTCCTGGTAGAAGCAGCTGTGCTGCCAGGGATAGAATCCTCTGGCCAGCCATTATTAGATCTGAAAAAAAGCACCACTGTTTTCCCTTTAGTGCTCAAGCCTTAGTGTCCGCCAGTTTGAATGGCAGTGGAGTTTAGGGATTTGTATGTACTTAATCTGAACGAGGTAGAGAGCCTAATGGTCATGACAGAATTGACAAGACACTTTTTCCATGGAGTGTTGGATCACATATGCATTGCCTCTAATCAGTCTTCCTGTTTGAAACTAATGTCAAAGGCAATGTGTAGTGCTGCCTCTTAACTTTAATAGGAAACTAGAACTAGAACCCTTGCTCACCTGTGTAGAGATTTGATGTCAGAGAACTCCATCTGTCCTTTAATACTTTTGCTATACCCTGGAAATGATTTCTTTACTCAACTTCCAGGATACATCACTCACTCCTACCAACTAATAATAAGCATATCTGAATCTTGTAGACCACTTTACAGTTTTCAAAGTTATATATCTATTATTTATTTAATCTGGATAGCAGAACTAAAAAGAAGATAGTCTTTTTCTTTCTTTCTTTTTTTTTTTTTTTTTTTTGAGACGGAGTTTTGCTTTTGTTACCCAGGCTGGAGTGCAATGGCGCGATCTCGGCTCACCGCAACCTCCGCCTCCTGGGTTCAGGCAATTCTCCAGCCTCAGCCTCCTGAGTAGCTGGGATTACAGGCACGTGCCACCATGCCCAGCTAATTTTTTTGCACTTTTAGTAGAGACGGGGTTTCACCATGTTGACCAGGATGGTCTCGATCTCTCGACCTCGTGATCCACCTGCCTCGGCCTCCCAAAGTGCTGGAATTACAGGCTTGAGCCACCGCGCCCGGCAAGAAGATAGTCTTATCCCCATTTTGTAGAGAAGGAATCATAGCTCAAGATCATATACCACCTGTAAGCAACTGTGATCCTTATATCCATGATGACCATACCTTAGTTCCACATTGAACCCACTGAAGAAATGTAGCTTCGTCAATTATATTAGCTAACCAAGTCTCTTTAGTGTGATGTAGGAAATAACTCACACAAAAGACTATTTTACTTTATATAGTATAACATCATGTTGTATACCTTAAATATATATAATATTTTTTATATTATATGTTATACAGGAAAAAGAGGCCTTTAAAAGATCTACTGGAAGTAGATGGGACATCTCAATGTCATGAACTTTGAGAAACATATCTTTTTGTTGTCATTATGGTTTTGTTGTGTTTGGAGACAACAGAAGTCACGTGGAGTGAAACAATTGTTTCTTGTGGCGTGTATGATCATTCTGGTTTTTCTATAAAGAGTAGAGATAGATAGACATGTTTCCTCTTTATCATTTACAAGCATTGTCTAGATTATAAGGCGGCAAGTATCACTGGTAGATTTCAATAATATAAAAACTTAACAGTAGAAATTGGGCCCAGGGGAAAAAGCCACTCATCTTGGAGGCAGAACTACATCAAGAAAGCTCAGGGGCAAGGAGACCACAGGCCAGGAGACAGTTTCTCCTACAGAGACAGACTAGGTTCTATCAGCAATTCTGGTATCTTGCGTCATTGCCAGCAGACACCCTGAAGGGAATGAAATGAACCACAAGAGAATGTGTTGGTAAGAATATATCCTTTGCAGCCTTACTGCAGAATGGTGAATTTCTTTTGAGTTTGATCCATTTTTCTTCCCTAGAGCCAAAAATAACGTTTGCTTGAGGAATCTCAAGAGTAGAGTATTTGGGTGTGGATTGGGGAGAGGAGTGGGCAGAGAACAGGACAACAATGAAGGCTGCTTTTAGAGAGGTAGAGCATTGTTAAGAGTCATTTTCTTTCTGGTGCTAGCAGCATTCTTCTGTTAAGGTAGGTCCCCTGTGTCTCTCTTCTTGAAAGTGGCAGTTCAGACTTTCTCTTTGTTGCTTCTACTCATCATGACTAGAGTATACCTGTGCAGATATTTGTGTTTGTACCTCCTCGTTCAGTGGTATTCATATTTTAATCATTGGAAATCCTTAAAGATATATCAATGCATGTGTCTTTTTTTTTTTTTGGAGATGAAATTTAGCTTTTTCTGCCCAGGCTGGAGTGCCATGGTGTGATCTCAGCTCACTGCAACCTCCGCCTCCTGAGTTGAAGTGATTCTCCTGCCTCAGCCTCCAGAGTAGCTGGGATTACAGGCATGGGCCACCATGCCTGGCTAATTTTGTATTTTTAGTAGGGACGGGGTTTCTCTCCATGTTGGTCAGGTTGGTCTCAAGCTCCCAACCTCAGTTGATCTGCCTGTCTCGGCCTCCCAAAGTGCTGGGATTACAGGCGTGAGCCACTATGCCTGGCTTGTATCTTTTTTTTTTTTTTTTGAGATGGAGTTTAGCTCTTGTTACCCAGGCGGGAGTGCAATGGTGCGATCTCGGCTCACCGCAACCTCCGCCTCCTGGGTTCAGGCAATTCTCCTGCCTCAGCCTCCTGAGTAGCTGGGATTACAGGCACACGCCACCATGCCCAGCTAATGTTTTGTATTTTTAGTAGAGACGGGGTTTCACCATGTTGACCAGGATGGTCTTGATCTCTCGACCTCGTGATCCACCTGCCTCGGCCTCCCAAAGTGCTGGGATTACAGGCTTGAGCCATCGCGCCCGGCCTTGTATCATTTTTTAAAAAGCTCCCTGCATGAGCAGTATTTCTCAAACTTTAATGTTTAAATGAATCATCTGGGGATCTTGTTAAAAGATGGCTTCTGCTTTCAGTAGAACCAGGGTAGAATCTAAAATTCTGCATTTTCAATATTCAGAACACATTGAGCAGCAAATTTCGGAACAATGGTTCTCAAACTGGTGTACAATTAAAAAAAAAAAAAAAACACCTAAGGAGCTTACAAAAAGGCAATACCTACTCAGACCAATTCAGTCAGAATCTATAGGAGAGAAACTGAGGATCTGAACATCAGCTGGATGGTGAAATCGAGCTTTTTTTTTTTTTGAGTCGGAGTTTTCTCTTGTTGGAAAGCAAAAGTGCAATGGCTGGAGTGCAATGGTTTGATCTCAGCTCACTGTAACCTCTGCCTCCCAGGTTCAAGCAATTCTTCTGCCTCAACCTCCCAAGTGGCTGGGATTGCAGGCGTGCCCCACCACACCCAGCTAGTTTTTATATTTTTAGCAGAGATAGGGTTTCTCCAAGTTGGTCAGGCTGGCCTTGAACTCCCATCCTCAGGTGATCCACCTGCTTCAGCCTCCTAAAGTGCTAGGATTACAGGTGTGAGCCACTGTACCCGGCCGGTAAAATTGAACTTTATAGCACTCATCACCTCACAGAAATATTAGTGTAAACAACTATCCATACATGGAAATACCGTCAGAAAAACTAGGGAAATCAGGTGAGCAATTAAAGCAACAGGTGTCATAAGAAAAGATACATTGAAGAGGGCAGGAAAGACAGTTTTACGTTCTCTTCATCACACTTCCCCAAACCTCAGACAGCACAGCATACCCTCTGTGTGATGGAAGAAGTGAGTACCGGACATTGCCTCATTCCTCAACACTGGGCCTGTCCCAGTAAAACCTATCACTGGGGAGGCCCCCATGGCCCCTGACTCTAGGCCCGTACCTACTGACAAGGCTTCCAAGTCCACCACAGTGGCAAGCTAGATCCTGCAGCCTTAGGCTCCAGGCCCACTCAGTGGACCCTGCTTCCAGGCCAGCCCCTGCAGGCCTAGTCTCCAGGCCCACCCCAGATTCTAAACAGCCCAGAGCCAGGTCAGCCCACACAACCCCAGACTTTAAGACTTCCCTAATGCCAAGGCAGCATCCTAGGCCTCAGGCACGAGGCCATTACCTTCAGACAGGGGCTCCAGACCAGGCTGATCCTCATAACCCCACCCTGTAGGTGAGTCTCTGCAGCCCCACACTCCAGCAGCTCTATGGTTCAGCCCTGTTCTAGCGACCCAGGATCCAGGCTCATCCCAGTCGATCCCATCACTGGGCTGGAAACCATGGATCTAAGCTCTAGGAACACCCTTGTGGACACAGGTTCTAGGCTGCCTCTCATGGATCCAGGACCTAGGTCAGCCCTGAAAAACCTAGCTTCCAGACCAGCACCTGCACACTTAACCTCTAGGCACATCCCCCCGGACCCAGTATTCAGGCCAGCCCCCAGGGCTCCAGGTACTGTGCCAGTACCCATGGTCTCAGGTTCCAGACTAGCCCCTACAGATCCAAGCTTCATTTCTGCCCTAACACTAGGCTGACCCAAGACTCCAGGCCAATCCCCATAGACCTAACCTCCTGTGGACCCAGGATCTAAGCCTCCTCCAGCAGACCCAGGGTCCAGGCCCACCCCTATATACACCAGTGCCAGGAGAGTCTCCATGAACTATGTCTCCAGGTCTAATCCTGGAGACCCATACTCCAGGCCACCTCCTGTGGACCCAGGACCCACCGTGCTTTCACAAACTCAGGCTCCAGGCACACCCCAGCACCAGGCCAGCCTCTTTGAAATCAGGCTTCAGCCTGATAGCTGCAGGTTCTTCATCTATGGATTTAACCAACCATGAATCAAAAATGTAATTAAGCCTATAATGGTTGCATCTGTACCAAACATGTACAGACATTTTTTTCTGTTCATTATTCCCTAAACAATACAGTATAACAGCTATTTACATAGTGTTTACTTTGTATTAGGTACTACAAGTAATCTAGACATTATTTAAAGTGTGTGGGAGGATATGCATATGTTGTTATACGCACTGTACTGTTTGTTGTTATATGCAAATACTATATATAAAGGACTTGTCATCTGTGGATTTTGGTATTCCCAAAAGGTCTTGGAAACAGTCCCCCACAGATGCTGAGGGATAACTATATTCCAAGTGCTGAAGGAGAAAACAAGAATACCTGGAAGCTGTCCTTCAGAAATGAAGGAGAGATAAAGGCTTTCTCAGATAAGTAAAAGCTGAGAGAGTTTATCATCACAAAACTTGTCATATGAAAAAGGCTGAACAGAGTTCTTCAAGCTGAAAGAAGAGGATGCTAACTAGTTAACATTAAAACATAAAAGTATAAAACTCACTGGTAAAAGTAAGCACACAGTCAAATTCAGAATTCTCGAGTATTGTAATGGTGGTGTGTAAGTTACTTATATCTTTAGCATGAAGTTTAGGCAACACTATTAAAAAATACTAAAAGTGTTGGGTGCAGTGGCTCACACCTGTAATCCCAGCACTTTGGGAGGTGGGTGGATCACTTGAGATCAGGAGTTCAAGATCAGCCTGGCCAACATGGTAAAACCCTGTCTCTTCCAAAAAAATATAAAAATTAGCTGTGTCTGGTGACATATGCCTATAGTCCCAGAACTGAGGTGGGTGGATCACTTCAGGTCAGGAGTTTGAGACCAGTCTGACCAACATGGTGAAACCCTGTCTCTACCAAAAACTATAAAAATTAGTTGAGTATGGTGGCATATGCCTGTAGTTCCAGGAACTCAGGAGTCTTAGGTAGGAGAATCACTTGAACCTGAAAGGCAGAGGTTGCAGGGAGCCAGTATTGCGCCTCTGCACTCCAGCCTGGGCAACAGAATGAGACTTTGTCTTGGAATAATAATAACAGTAATAATAATAGCTATAATTGATTAAGGAATACACAATATAAAAAGGTATAAAATTTGATATTAAAATTATAAAATATGGCTGGACGCAGTAGCTCATGCCTGTAATCCCAGCACTTTGGGAGGCCAAATTAGGCAGATCACTTGAGGTCAGGAGTTTGAGACCAACTTGGCCAATGTGGTGAAACCCTATCTCTACTGAAAATAGAAAAATTAGCCAGGTGTGGTGGCATGTGCCTGTAATCCCAGCTACTCAGGAAACCAAGGCAGGAGAATCACTTGAACTCGGGAGGCAAAGACTGCAGTGAGCTGAGATCACGCCACTGCACTCCAGCCTGGGCAATAAGAGTGAGATTCCATCTCAAAGAAAAATAAAATAAAATACGAGGGGTGGGTAGAATAAAAGTACTGAGTTTTTTAATGCACTCAAAGTTGTTACTGGTTTAAAATGGCTTCATATAACTGTAAGATGTTCTGTGTAAGCCTCATGGTAACCACAAAACAAAAGCCTAGAGTAGATTCACATAAAAGTAAAAAGTAAGGAATCAAAGTCTAACACTAGACAAAATAAATTACAATGGAAGATAGCAAAAGAAGAAAGAAAGGATCCACAAAACGACCGGAAAACAACCAGCAAAATGGCAGTAGTACATCCTTACCTATCAATAATCACTTTGGATGTAAATGTATTAAATTCTCTAATAAGGAGACATAGAATGGTTGACTGAATTACAAAAATATGACCCAACTGTATGCTGCCTACAAGATATTTCACCATTAAGGACACACATATATTGAAAGTAAAAGGATGGCAAAATATAGTATATGCAAATAGAAATCAAAAGAAAGCAGGGGTAACTTTTCTTATATCAGATAAAATAGACTTTAAGTCAGAAGCTGTAAAATGAGATGAGGTCATTATATAAAGATAAGGAGATCAATTCATCAAGAGACTATAAAAGTTATACATATATATGCACCAACACTGGAGCACCTAAGTATATTAAACATATATTAAAGGACCTGAAGGGAGAGATGGATTGCAACACAGTAATAGTAGGAGACTTTGATATCCAACTTTAAGCAATGGACCTTTCATCCAGACCAAAAAAAAAAAAAAAAAATCAGTAAGAAACCCTTGGATTTAAGCTACACTTACCATCAAAAGGACCTAACAAGCATACACAGAACATTGCATCCAGCAGCAACAGAATATACATTGTGCTCTAACACACATGAAACTTTCTCCAGAATAAATCATGTTAGGGTACAAAACAAGTCTAAATAAATTTAAATAAATTTAAGAAGATTGAAATCATATCAAATATCTTTTCTACTTACCAAAGTATGAAACTAGAAGTTAAAAACTGGAGGAATTTTAGAAATTTTCTAAATTCATGGAAATTAAGCAACATGATTCTAAACAACAAATAAGAAATTAAAAGGGAAATGTAAAAATATCTTGAGACAAAAATAGAATACAAAATACCAAAACTTGTCGAATGCAGAAAAAGCAGTGCTAAGGTGTGAGTTTGTAGCAATAAACATTTACATAAAAAAAAAAAAAAAAACCCATGGGCTCATGGCTATAATCCCAGGCTTTGAGAGGCTGAGACAGGAGGATCATTTGAGCCTCAGTTTGAGGTTACAGTGAGCTATTATGCCATTGTACTCTAGCTTGGACAACAGAGAAACACCCCATCTCTTAAAATAAGAATTGGACACTGATTTAGGTAATAATAATACTCCAGTCCAGCCGGGCACAGTGGCTCACACGTGTAATCCCAGAAGCTTGGTAGGCTGAGGTGGGTGGATCAGCTGAGGTCAGGAGTTTGAGACTAACTTGGTCAACATGGTGAAATTCTATCTCTACTAAAAATACAAAAATCAGCTGGGCATGGTAGCATGCACCTGCAGTCACAGCTACTTTGGAGACTGATGCAGAATCACCTGAACCTAGGAGGCAGAGGTTGCAGTGAGCTGACACTATGCCACTGCACTCCAGCCTGGGCAACACAGTGAGACTCGATCTCAAAACCTAAAAATAAAAAATAAAACTCCAGTCCCCCGTACAAAAAGAATTTACAACCTTCTCATCAAGTATTTAACTGGACATATTCAGGAATGCCCAGCCAATATTGATTATTTTTGCTGTAGAGACAATTCTCAAGTCTAAAACTCCAAGTCAGATTAAAACAAAACAAAAACTCAGAACAATCTCCACTGGAAATTTGATTAAAGAACAGATTTTATTTCCGCCTTGAGACTCATTAATGGAGAATATTTGTAGTCTCTATTTCTTTTTTTTTTTTTTGAGACAGAGTTTCACTCTTGTTACCCAGGCTGGAGTGCAATGGCGCGATCTCGGCTCACTGCAACCTCCGCCTCCTGGGCTCAGGCAATTCTCCTGTCTCAGCCTCCTGAGTAGCTGGGATTACAGGCATGCACCACCATGCCCAGCTAATTTTTTGTATTTTTAGTAGAGACGGGGTTTCACCGTGTTGACCAGGATGGTCTCGATCTCTTGACCTCGTGATCCACCCGCCTCAGCCTCCCAAAGTGCTGGGATTACAGGCTTGAGCCACCACGCCCGGCTGTAGTCTCTATTTCTAAAGCTAACTTTATTATTTTTAAAGCCAGCATATTCCTAGTGTTTTTTTTTTAATAGAAAATACCTTATCTTCAAATAACTTACAGTTTAAAGAGTTTATGTTTCTCTCATACTTTATCTTGTTGGGAGCTATCAACATTCAGGGTTTGGATTTTTTCTGACACATGGTTTTCTTCTGGAAACCTAGTAATTAGAAAAAGGATGCAGGGCTACGACACTGCATTGTTTTAGAGATTTTATTATTGAGCCATCTCCAAAGAATGTTGGACCAAGATTCAAGTTCAGCAGAGCTAATACATAAATGGAGGTGAGTAAACAGGAGGATGAACACGTCAGTGCCCTGTTTGAAAATATCAGATAATCCTTCACCTGGTAGGCCTGATGGTTTTTAATGGAGAAGAGACTGTGAATTTTTTGTGGCAAGAATTCTCTGGTTTAATGTTCAAGAATGATCAGCACTGAAGACAGATCAAAAGGTCCATATTTGTCCTCCCTATAAATGCCTTGTCCTGGGAAGGTGTTAATCAGCCCAATTTGGCAATGCATTTATGGGTTTTTATAATGAACATCCGTATTTCAAACCAAGCAGGTGCTCTGGAGCAGTGCTGTCTGAGTGTACGGAATGCAGCAGCAGCAGCAGCAACAGAAGCAGCAGCAGCAGCAGCAGCAGCAGCAGTAGTAAAGACCTATCCCAGGCACTCAGGGCTCATTTGTATGGATGCACTGATGCTGTGGGAGCTGCGTACATCAAAGCCACTGCAGTCCGCATCACAGAGCCTCACTATAAAAAAAAAAAAGGATTGTTCTGCAGCTTTCCTTTCCCATCAGAGTTCCACTCCATAATCTAATGCCCTTTAACTGGAGAGGGTCTGGGAGAAAGGGAGCTGAATGTACAAAGCAAAGAACAATTTAAGTACAGTTCTCAAAAATAATTGGCAGGTTAGGGTAAAATAAAGTTCTACAATGGTAAAAAAAAATGCAGCATCTTAACTCTGGCAGAGCCCTTTACAGGTCATACAGTCCATCTTCCCTTGCTTGTTTTCAAAACTTAAACCATTCCAATTGGATAAGAACTAATTTAAAATTTTAGGACTTCCAGAAAGAAAATTACAGAGATCTCTTTGAAATCTGTTCTGATATATAGTACCTCTTTCACTGTAAGTTTATTCTTAAGTTAACCAAAATCCGACATGTTTCAGTTGAAATTCATTTTTGTTTATGTTCATTCTTCTGTAGGGATATATAATGACTAGTTAGTATCCCTTATGCTAAAGTCATTGAAGATCAGCCATGGTAAAATTACCACTTCAACTGTCTTTTCAGTGGCTAACATCTGTCAATTTCCTTAAACAGTTTTTCTATGGCCAGTATTTTCAGTCTCTTACCTTCTCCTGCATTTTCCATGTCAATCTTTGGTTGTAAAGCTTAAACTGGACCCAGTGCTTTAGAAATATCTGATGAGTACTTGGCAGAGGGAAAAAACTCATCTCGTGTTTCCTAAATACTTGTAGTTTTTGCTTTGCACACTAGTATGAGACTAAAAATTACCATGCAAGCTGACTCCATATCATTTTAGTGAGAAAATTTATAATACATAAGTGTGTGTCAAAACATTTAAAACTATTTCTGCCGGGCGAGGTGGCTCAAACCTGTAATCCCAGCACTTTGGGAGGCCGAGGGGGGTGGATCACGAGGTCAAGAGATCGAGACCATCCTGGTCAACACGGTGAAACCCCGTCTCTACTAAAAATACAAAAAATTAGCTGGGCATGGTGGTGCGTGCCTGTAATCCCAGCTACTCAGGAGGCTGAGGCAGGAGAATTGCCTGAACCCAGGGGGCGGAGGTTGTGGTGAGCCGAGATCGCGCCATTGCACTCCAGCCTGGGTAACAAGAGCGAAACTCTGTCTCAAAAAAAAAAACCAAAAAACTATTTCTATTGGTTATAAATGTATAGAGAAATGAAAAAACATAGTAAAGCTAATAATGGTAAACTATAATTTAAAACATTATAAATACTGAGAAATACTTTCTGTTCTTGTGTCACTTTGCTGAGAATGATGGTTGCCAGATTCATCCAAGTCCCTACAAAGGACACGAACTTATGGTTTTTTATGGCTGCATAGTATTCCATGGTGTATATGTACCACATTTTCTTTGTCCAGTCTATCATTGATGGGCATTTGGGTTGGTTCTAGGTCTTTGCTATTGTACACAGGGCTGCAATGAACATACCTGTGCATGTGTCTATAGTAGAACGATTTATAGTTCCTTGGGTATATGCCCAGTAATGGGATTGCTGGGTCAAATGGAATTTCTATTTCTAGATCTTTGAGAAATTGCCACACTGTCTTCCACAGTGGTTGAACTAATTTACACTCCCACCAACTGTGTAAGAGTGTTCCTATTTCTCCGCATCCTCTCCAGCATCTGTTGTCTCCAGATTTTTTAATGATCGCCATTCTAACTGGTGTGAGATGATATCTCAATGTGGTTTTGATTTTCATTTCTCTAATGACCAGTGATGATGAGCATTTTTTCATCAGTTTGTTGACCTCATATGTCTTCTTTTGAAAAGCGTCTTTTCATATCCTTCAGCCACTTTTGAATGGTTTTTTTTTTTTTCTTGTATATCTGTTTTAGTTCTTTGTAGATTCTGGTTTTTAGCCCTTTGTCAGATGGGTAGATTGCAAAAAATTTTTCCCATTCTGTTGGTTGCCAATTGGCTCTAATGATGGTTTCTTTTGCTGTACAGAAGCTCTGAATTTTAATTAGATCCAATTTGTCTATCTTGGCTTCTGTTCCCTTGGTCTGTGTCTCTGTTTTGGTACCAGTACCATGCTGTTTGGCCTACTGTAGCTTTGTAGTATAGTTTGAAGTCTGGCAGCGTGATGCCTCTGGCTTTGTTCTTTTTGCTTAGGATTGTCTTGGCTATGTGGGCTCTCTTGCGATTCCATATGAAGTTTAAAGTGGTTTTTTCCAGTTCTGTGAAGAAGGTCATTTGTAGCTTGCTGGGGCTAGCATTGAATCTACAGATTACTTTGAGCAGTGTGGCCATTTCCACATTATTAATTCTTCCTAACCATAAGCATGGAATGTTTTTCCATCTGTTTGTGTCTTCTCTTACTTCATTGAGCAGTGCTTTGTAGTTCTCCTTGAAGAGGCCCTTTATATCCTTTGTTAGTTGTATTCCTAGGTATTTTATTCTCTTTGTAGCAGTTGTGAATGGTAGTTCACTCTTGATTTGGCTCTCTGTTTGTCTGTTATTGGTATATAGGAATGCTTGTGATTTCTGCAGCTTGATTTTGTATCCCGAGACTTTTCTGAAGTTGCTTATCAGTTTGAGAAGATTTTGGGCTGAGACGATTGGGTCTTGTAGATATACAATCATGTCTTCTACAAATAGAGACAGTTTGACTTCCTCCTTTCCTAATTGAATAAACTTTATTTCTTTTTCTTGCCTGATTGCTCTGGCTAGAACTTCCAATACTATGTTGAATAGGAGTGGTGAGAGAGGGCATCCTTGTCTAGTGCCTGATTTCAAAGGGAATGCTTCCAGCTTTTGCCCATTCAGTATGATATTGGCTGTAGGTTTGTCATATATAGCTTTTATCATTTTATGATATATTCCGTCAATACCTAGTTTATTGAGAGTTTTTAGCATGAAGGGCTGTTGAATTTTGTCAAAGGCCTTCTCTGCATTTATTGGTATAATCGTGGTTTTTGTCTTTGGTTCCATTTATGTGATGGATTACATTTATGGATTTGTGTATGTTGTACCAGCATTGCATCCCTGGGATGAAGCCTACTTGATCGTGATGGATAAGCTTCTTGATGTGCCGTTGCAATCTGTTTGCCAGTATTTTATTGAAGATTTTTGCATCGATGTTCATCATGGATATTGGCCTGAAGTTTTCTTTTTTAGTTGAGTCTCTGCCTGGTTTTGGTATCAGGATGATGCTGGTCTCATAAAATGAGTTAGGGAGAATTCCCTCCTTTTGTATTGTTTGATACAGTTTCAGAAGGAATGGAACCAGCTCCTCTTTGTACGTCTGGTAGAATTCGGCTGTGAACCTGTCTGGACCTGGACTCTTTTTGGTTGGTAGACTATTGATTGCTACCTCTACTTCAGCCCTTGTTATTGGTTATTGGTCTATTCAGGGTTTCAACTTCCTTCTGGTTTTGTCTTGGTAGAGTACAAGTGTCTAGGAATTTATCCATTTCTTCCTGGTTTACTGGTTTATGTGCATAGAGCTGTTTGTAGTAATCTCTGATGGTAGTTTGTATTTCTCTGGGATCAGTGGTGATATCCCCTTTATTGTTTTTTATTGCACCTATTTGATTCTTCTCCCTTTCCTTTTTTATTAGTCTGGCTATTGGTCTATTTTGTTGATCTTTTCAAAAAACCAGCTCCTGAATTTATTGATTTTTTTGAAGGTTTGTATGTATCGCTACCTCCTTCAGTTTGGCTCTGATCTTAGTTATTTCTTGTCTTCTGCTTGCTTTTGAGTTTTTTTGGTTTTCCTCCTCTAGCTCTTTCAATTTTGATGATAAGGTGTCAATTTTAGACCTTCCCTTGTTTCTCATGTGGGCATTTATTGCTATAAATTTTCCTCTTGACACTGCTTTAAAGGTGTCCTGGAGATTCTGGTAAGTTGTGTCTTCATTCTGATTGGTTTCCAAGAACATCTTTATTTCTGCCTTCATTTCATTGTTTATCCAGTCAACACTCAGAAGCAAGTTGTTCAGTTTCCAAGTGGTTTTGCAGGTTTGAGTGTGTTTCTTAATCCTGAGTTCTAGTCTGATTGCGCTGTGGTCTGATAGACTATTTGTTATGATTTCCATTCTTTTGCATTTGCTGAGGAGTGATTTGCTTCCAATGATGTGGTCAATTTTAGAGTAAGTGCAATGTGGTGCTGAGAAAAATGTATATTCTGTGGATTTGGGGTGGAGCGTTTTGTATATGTCTATTAGATCTGCTTGGTCCAGCTCTGCATTCAAGTCCTGGATATTCTTGTTAATTTTCTGTCTCATTGATCTGTCTAATATTGATGGTGGAGTGTTGAAGTCTCCCACTCTTATTGTGTGGGAGTCTAAATTTCATTTTAGGTCGTTAAGAACTTGCTTTATGTATCTGGGTGCTCCTGTGTTGGGGGTGTATATATTTAGGATAGTTAGCTCTTCTTGTTGGATTGATCCTTTTACCATTATGTAGTGTCCTTCTTTGTCTCTTTTGATCTTTGCTGGTTTGAAGTCCATTTTATCAGAGACTAGGATTGCAACCCCTGCTTTTTTAGTTCTCCATTTGCTTGGTAAATCTTATTCCATCCCTTTATTTTGAGTCTGTGTATGTCTTTGCATGTGAGATGGGTTTCCTGAATACAGCACACCGATAGATTTTGACTTTTTATCCAGTTTGCCAGTCTGTGTCTTTTGATTGGGGCGCTCAGGCCCATTTACATTCACTGTTATTATTGTTATGTGTGAATTTGATCCTTCCATTTTGTTAGTGGCTGGTTTTCTTTCCCATTAGTTGATACATTTTCTTCATTGCATTTTTGGTCTTTGCCCACTGGTTTGCTTTTGCAGTGACTGGTGCTTGTTCCTTTCTGTGCTTAGTGTTTCTTTCAGGAGTTCTTGTAGGGCAGGTCTGGTGGTGACAAAATCTCTCAGTAATTTCTTGTCAGTAAAGGATTTTATTTCCCCTTCACTTAAAAAGCTTAGTTTGGCTGGATATGAAATTCTGAGTTGAAAGTTCTTTTCTTTAAGGATGTTGAATATTGGCCCCCACTCTCTTCTGGCTTGTAGGGTTTCTGCCGAGAGATCCTCTGTAAGTCTGATTGGCTTCCCTCTGTGGGTGACCTGACCTTTCTCTCTGGCTGCCCTTAGCATTTTTTCCTTCATTTCAACCCTGGTGAATCTGACCATTATGTGCCTTGGGATTGCTCTTCTTGAGGAATATCTTTGTGGAGTTCTCTGTATTTCTTGAATTTGAAATTTGTACTGCCTTGGTAGGCTTGGGAAGTTCTCCTGAATAATATCCTGGAGTGTGTTTTCCAGCTTGGATTCATCCTTTCCATCATGTTCAGGTACACCGATCAAGCATAGGTTAGGTCTTTTCACATAATCCCATATTTCTTGGAGGATTTGTTCATTTCTTTTCACTCTTTTTTTCTCTTGTCTTGCCTTCTCTTTTTATTTTACTGAGTTGATCTTCAATCTCTATCCTTTCTTCTGCTTGATTGATTCGACTATCAAAACTTGTATTTGCTTCGTGTAGTTCTTTTTTTATTTGAGACGGAGTTTCGCTCTTGTTACCCAGGCTGGAGTGCAATGGCGCGATCTCGGCTCACCGCAACCTCCGCCTCCTGGGTTCAGGCAATTCTCCTGCCTCAACCTCCTGAGTAGCTCGGATTACAGGCATGTGCCACCATGCCCAGCTACTTTTTTGTATTTTTAGTAGAGACAGGGTTTCACCGTGTTGACCAGGATGGTCTCGATCTCTTGACCTCATGATCCACCCGCCTTGGCCTCCCAAAGTGCTGGGATTACAGGCTTGAGCCACTGCGCCCGGCTTGTGTAGTTCTTATGCTGTGTTTTTCAACTCCAGGAAGTCGTTTATGTTCTTCTCTAAGCTGGTTATTCTAGTTAGCATTTCATCCAACCTTTTTTCAAGATTTTTGGTTTCTTTGCATTGAGTTAGAACGTGTTCCTTGAGCTCAGAAAAGTTTGTTATTATCCACCTTCTGAAGCCTGTTTCTGTCAATTCGTTGCACTCCTTCTCGTCATGATGCGATCCTGTGTTGTTGAGTTGTGATCCTTTGAAGAAGAGGTATTCTTGTCTTTGATGGTTTCATCTTTTTTGCGCTGGTTTTTTCCCATCTTTGTGGGTTTACCTGGCAGTGGTTCAGGGAGCTGCTTGATGAGGTCGCTTGTCTGCCTGTGGAGATGGTACTGGGTTTCTAGGGACTCCTTCAGGTTACTGGGGAAGCTTCCTGTGTCTTTCTTGTTTATGCTGGGAGATTAGGCCCGCCTCTTCCACTGACCTGTAGGCGCTGCTGGGTTGTCAAGAATGCCGTCCCGTTGCTATGTAGGCTTCCTGTGTGTGTTTGTTTCTTTTCATTGAGACAGAGTTTCGCTCTTGTTACCCAGGCTGGAGTGCAATGGCAGCAATCTTGGCTCACTGCAACCTCCACCTCCTGGGCTCAAGCAATTCTCCTGCCTCAGCCTCCTGAGTAGCTGGGATTACAGGCGCACACCACCATGCCCAGCTAATTTTTGTATTTTTTTAGTAGAGATGGGGTTTCACCGTGTTGACCAGGATGGTCTTGATCTCTTGACCTCGTGATCCACCCACCTCGGCCTCCCAAAGTGCTGTGATTATAGGCATGAGCCACCGTGCCAGGCCCTTCCTGTGTTTTTTTTTTAAACATGTAGCCCAGTCCCACCCCTCTAATGGTGGGTTGTGTCCTTCCTCCACTGGGCTGGATCATTCAGGGTTCAGCTCAGACTATGGCACTGGCTGCACAACCCGCTAGAGTCGAAGCTTCAGCCCTCTGGAGTTTGTAGGTGAGGGTAGGGATCCATCGAGCAGCACCCGGCCATCTCCCCCTTTCACCATCCTCTCTCTCCAGTCATGGGATAGGGGCCTGCCCAGCTGCTCCCGCTTACAGCTCCCTTTCTTTCTGGGCGTGGGGAGGGGGCAACAGCTCAGTCCACAGTTCTCCCGGCCACCTTTTGGGCTTGTGCAGGTCTGTGCGCCAGCCTGGGACACCATCCTGGATTATTGTTCAACTGCATGCTTGTATTTCCCAGTGCTTGACTGGCAAAGATCCCCTGTTCTGTGTATTGGTGAGGCTTTGGGGGAAGCACTGTATCTGGACCAGAGTGTCACAGTGGGGGCCTCCGACTCGCTGGTCAGATGCACTTTCTGGGTGAAGCAGCACCGCTCCCCGCCTCGATTTTCCCTGAGTGGGCTTTGCTCACTGTCAGACCAGACCCATTGAAATGCACCTGGTACCTCGGTTAGAGCTAGGAGATCTCTGGATTTCTGCATCTCTCTCGCTGGGTGTTGTGTGCTGGAGTTTTATCTGTTCAGCCATCTTGGATCGACTCTCCCAACTAATCCATCAAGAACTTTTTCTTTGCATTCACAGCTTGGCTAACTGCCACAAGATGCCTAGCTTTTGGCCTTTCAACATGTTTTTCTCATTAAGCTTAATCACTTCTAGGTTTCGATTTAAGGTTAAGAGACATGTGACTCTTCCTTTCATTTGAACACTTAGAGGCTTTGTAGGGTTATTAAATGGCCTGATTTCCATATTGTGGTGTCTGAGGGAATAGGAATGCCTGAGGAGAGGGAGGGAGATGGAGGAATACCCCGCTAGTGGAGCGGTCAGGACATACACATTTATTGGTTATGTTCACTGTCTTCTATACGTGTGGTTCATGCCACCCCAAAACAATTGCAATAGTAACATCAAAGATCACTGATCACAAATTAACATAACAGATATAATAATAATGAAAAAGTTTGAAATATTGCGAGAATTAACAAAATCCGACAGAGACACAAAATGAGCACATGCTGTTGGGAACATGGTGCTAAAAGACTTGCTCAATGCAGGGTTGCCACAAACCTTCAATTTGTTAAAATAAGAAACCCCCAAGGCCAGGTGTGGTGGCTCACACCTATAATCCTAGCACTTTGGGAGGCCGAGGCGGGTCATTAGGACAGGAGATCTAGACCATCCTGGCCAACATGGTGAAACCCTGTCTCTGCTAAAAATAAAAAAATTAGTTGGGTGTGGTGGTGAAGGCCTGTAATCCCAGCTACTCAGGAGGCTGAGGCAGGAGAATCACTTGAACCCAGGAGACGGAGATTGCAGTAGTGAGCCGAGATGGCACCACCACACTCCAGCTTGGCAAGAGAGTGAGACTTTCAAAAAAAAACCCAGAGTATCTACAAAGCACAATAAAACTGGGTGTGTCCATATTTATTTTAAAAATCCCAAGTACTTTGAACAGTGCTTGCCTCCTTTTTATCATGTAGTTTATCTGAGAAAACATCTTTTCTGTGCCTTGGTCATTTGTCATCATACTCCCTTCTAAATTTGGATGAGCTTCCAGTATTTTGTGCTTTGTGTTTTCAGTGTCATGAAATATCTGCAAGAGTTCCTTTAACGTTAAATTTTTGCCAACATCACTTCCTGTGGGACATCCTTATACTTTCATCACAACCACTTTCCTCATTTACATAGATTAGTTTGCCTTCACTGAGTTCCTCTGGTGCATATCTACAGTCCCTTACATAGCAGCAATGTCAATAATCTCACAGTTAGTTATTTCTTCTGTAACTCCATTTACATTCCTGTTACTCTTTTTGTTACTTTGCTGCATTTTCATCTTTGTTAGTCAGTTCCCTCTTTCAGTTACCTGTGTTTTGGGGTTTTATTACTGGAAGACAAAGAGGCAACCACACTGCACACTTGGTTGTTTGTGCATTAACTGTCAGATGCACAGTGACTAGTCACCAACAGACTGCGAAAGAAGTGATGTGATTTGTCACTGATCATGATACACATCTGTTATTTAGCAGTCAAGTTTGTACTTTATGTAATTACAGTTAATAAACCATGGCAACTGAAATTTCAACCCTGTTTTTTGGGGACTGACATTCTTTCGTTTTAGAACCATGCCAAGCAAGGACAGCCTCAATCAATTCATACATTCCATCAGGCCCACTGCTAATTTTCTGATTCCTGGTCAGTTTGTTATCTACTCTGACTTTCAGTGTTTTTTCTGATATATATAGCCTTACTAACTTCATCGTAGTGAAGTTTTTCTTTCTTTTCCAGAGGCAATACATTTGATCTTTCCTCTTTGACATTTATGCTCTTGGTTTCTAATCACTCCTTCAGTCTCTAAGTTTGTTTGAAATGCTGCTTGGCCCCACTAGCTTATGATCACTTACAAATTAAATAGACATTTCTCCATTCACTAATGTGAATACTGATTATCCCCACAGAACATTAGTTCCTGAATACCAGCACAGGTTCACCCAGTCAGCTCATCCTTTGATCGTACAGTCCAGTTAGTTGTGTAAAGGACTCCGTAAAGGTCCTGGGTGGGGCCTTGGAATCTATGTATTTAAATGTTCTCCATATTATAGCTAGGCTTAATTTATAATATAAACCATGCTTTCCTAGTTCTTAGTAATCTTATTATAGACTAATCGAATTTTGGATAGGACAGATATATTAGAGATTGTTTTGTCAAACCTACTCATTTTATAAGTGAGAGACCTAAGGTCCAGAGTTGCCAGATGACTTGCCTATGCTTTCCCAGTTAAACACAGAGCAGGAAATAGAACTGATGGTTCCAAACTCCCAGTCTTTCTCCCCCCGCCCAACCCCAGCCCCAGACAGAGTCACTCTGTTGCTCAGGTTGGGGTGCAATGGCATGATCTTGGCTCACTACAACCTCCGCTTCCCAGGTTCAAGTGATTCTCCCACCTCAGCCTCCCAGGTAGCTGGGATTACAGGCATATGCCACTGCGCCTGGCTAATTTTTGTATTTTTAGTAGACATGGGATTTCACCATGTTGTCCACACTGGTTTTGGAACTCCTGACTTAAAGTGATCTGCCCACCAAGGTGCTGGGATTACAAGCGTGAGCCACTGTGCCCACTCCAAACTCCCAGTCTTTCAACCTAATTTCCATCCTTTGGGAAACAATCAAAGTCATTGATCATCATCTTTTTCAAGCTCTCCTGTGGTGATTTTCTTTTTCTGTGTATCTGTGGAATAATATATGAAGAGAGATGCTGAAATATGTTTCTCTGTAATGAATGAGAAAGTAGTTGTGGCAAGGAATGTTGAGGTAGTAGGAGCTATGGAGGCCTGGAGCAGCTCTGGAGGCCAATCAGTCCTGCTCCAGTGTGTGTTCCGCACCTGCCCACTGGTGCCCAAGCTGCCATCCACTTGGGGCTTAGGTATCTGTTTGACTTGTGCACACGGTGCTTGTTTCCCGAGGCAGTGTATAGAGGAAAAGCTGGGGAGGTAGGGATGGGTGGGGTTTGAATATACTATTCTGTAAAGCTTTTTCTATTTCTGTAAGATATTCTCAGAACTGAAGACTCTAGCCTTCAGGTTTGCTGACAGAGTAAAATGAGTCTGTCTGTAATTTGAGAGATGCACTAAAGAGTAGAGCATCATCCCTTTGATACGTTGTGTGAGTTCATGAAAAATGAATGAGGAATGTTGAATAGTGTGTATAATACCAACAGTTAATGCTTACATACCCATTTGGGCTTGAAGAAAAACAAAAACAGAATTTTGCTACTTCCTAATCTCCCTGAGTTCACCTGTCACAGGCAACAGCAGTGTTTGAAATGCTAATGTGTCTTACAGCCATTTTAAGGATTGAAGAGCTGCGTAATTCAAGGAAACCGAGATCAAGGGACTTCCTTATAAATTGTCCTTACCTTCTCTCTAGCACTTGTTACCTGGGACCCTGGCCTCTCACTAGGCTCTAGAAGATGAAAGATAGCATTTCACAGCAAAATGACATTTTAGAGCCAGAGATGGAGATGGGGGGTGGGGGCAGGGGGAACTTTAGTACTTATTCTTGTGTTTCAATTTCAATTCCAAAATTTGTGTTTCCTCTACCGAGATCCAAAATGGTCAACAAACTTAGCTATAGTTGCACAGTTTGTTTAGGGCTAGATTCAGCCTAGAGCTCAGGTTTCCTGATTCCTAGGCAAGTGTGGTTTCGACTGTATCATATTGTAGATAAAAACATTGTCAGATTTCCTAAATGAAGTGCAAAATCCTGGGTGATTTGGCAGTTGTGAATCTTGCTGGCTATAACATACTTTTGGAGGAGTTAGGACTGTATTTTTGTGGTTAAAGAAACCAGATCAAGGAAACTAGTGTAAATACTGGTCCAAGGGCTAAAAAAAAATCCTCATAGCCTCCCCATTATGATAACTTTTCAACTTGGGCTACCAGAAAAGGCTCCATTAATGATTTAAGTTAAGGTTTACATTGAAGGCTGGGACAAAAATGTATACAAACCACCTAGTTTGCTTATGTATAGATATATTAGATCTCAGAATAAAGAGAAGGGAAAGAGTATTTTTAAAAATTAGAAGACTGGGGCCAGGCGTGGTGGCTCACACCTGTAATCCCAATACTTTGGGAGGCCAAGGCGGGTGCATCACTGAGGTCGGGAGTTTGAAACCAGCCTGACCAACATGGTGAAACCCTATCTCTCCTAAAAATAAAAGAATTAGCCAGGTGTGGTGGTATATGCCTGTAATCCCAGCTACTTGGGAAGCTGAAGCAGGAGAATTGCTTGACCCCAGGAAGTAGAGGTTGTAGTACCCCTAGATGACACCACTGCACTGTCACAGCCTGGGTGACAGTGAGGCTTCATCTCAAAAAAAAAAAAAAAAAAAAAAAAGATTGGAAAAAATTTAGTTTGCAAGTGACTACCTAGTTTTTCTTTCCAACTGAAGGCTCACATTAGCATCAATAAATATTTTCGGTAAGTCTCATACCCTGATTTAAAAAAATATACCTTCTGTTCTTTGGAAATCATATCAGAGGTCTATTTTAAGGTAATTATTTTCATCTTCTATCTTTCTTTCCAAAACTTTAAAAATACAGTTTATAAAGACCCAATGTGTTCTTTAAAAACTTCTTGATAGAATTGCTATAAAGTTCCATTTCTCCCCTAATGAAGTATTTAAAAAATTGAATTATTAATGCAGATGAAAGTGCCATATTCTAGGTGGAAAAATGCCACAAAGGACACTTATTAGTAAGGAGGTGAGCACCAAGATCTAAGGCAAGAGGGGAAAAGCTAACTCTACTACTTTGTACAAATGCAATTGAGTTTATGATCAGGACTGCCATTATCTGCTAACTGTCAGGCGTTGAAGTGAAAAGATAAACACTAGCTGCCAGGTTTTGCTTTGGGTTGTATAAAAAGAAGACCTGGACAACAAGAATCCTTTTTCTGGATTGATTCCACTGATTTGTTTTTCCCTTGATGTCAAGAAGCACCTTGCCAGTAAAGGACTGCCTTTTAAAGTTATTTTGATACCAGACAGTGCCCCTGGCCACCCAGAACCCCATGAGTTCAACACCAAAGGCATCGAAGTGGTCTACTTGCCCCGAAACACAATGTCTCTAATTCAGCCTCTAGGTCAGGGAATCATAAGGACTTTTAAGGCTCATTACACACAGTACTGTATGGAAGGATGTCAACCCCATGGAAGAGAACCCGAATAGAGAGAACATCATGGAAGTCTGGAAGGATTACACCATTGGAGATGCCATCACTATAGAAAAAGCCATGAAAGCCATCAAGCTCAAAATAATAAATTCCTGCTGGAGAAAATTGTGTCCACATATTGTACCTGAATTCACAGGATTTATGAGAGTTAATCAAAGAAATCATAAAAGAGATTGTAGATACAGCAGAAAAATGGGGGAGAGGGTAGAGGGTTAAAAGTTTAAAATATGGATCTTGGAGAACTGAAAGAATTAATAGACACCACACCAGAGCAATTCACAGAAGACAACTTGATGAAGATGAGTGCTTCTGAATCAGTGCTAGACAATGAGGAAGAAGATGTAGAAGGATTGCTGGAAAGCAAACTGACATGAGACTATCTAGCAGAAGGGTTCTAATTGTTCAAGTCTGCTTTTGACTTCTTTTACGACATGGACCCTTCTATGATATGGGCAGTAAAACTAAAGCAAAAAGTGAAAGAAGAATTGGTACCATGTAGAAACATTTTTAGAGAAATGGAAAAAAAAAAATCAGACAGAAATTACAATGTATTTCCATAAAGTCACACCAAGTGTGTTGGCTTCTCCTGCTTCTCCTTCCACCTCCTCTACCTCTCCCACCTCTGCCACCCCCAAAGCAGTAAAAGCAACCCCTTTCCCTCCTCCTCCTCAGCCTACTCAACATGAAGACAAAGATGAAGATCTTTATGATAATCCACTGACACTAAATGAATAGTAAATATATTTCCTCTTCCTTGTGATTTTCTTAATAATGTATTTTTCTCTAATTTATTGTAAGAATATAATATGTCACACATATAATATACAAAATATGTTTTAAGGCCAGATGTGGTGACTCACAACTGTAATCCCAGCACTTTGGGAGGTCAAGGCAGTGGCATTGAGGCCAGGAGTTCAAGATCAGCCTGGCCAACATGGTGAAACCCCATGTCTACTAAAAATACAAAAATTAGCCAGGCATGGTGGTGCATGCCTGTAATCCCAACTACTTGGTAGGCTGAGGCATGAAGATCACTTGAACCCAGGAGACAGAGGCTTCAGTCATGTCACTGCACTCCAGCCTGGGCAATAGAGTGAGATTTTGTCTCAAAATTGTGTGTGTGTGTGTGTGTGTGTGTGTGTATGTGAAATTGACTGTTATCAGTAAGCCTTCTGGTCCACAGTAAGGTGTCAGTAAAGTTTTGGGAGAATCAAATTTTATAGGTAGATTTTTTACTGTACCAGGTGGGAGGGGTGCCAGTACCCTTAACTCCTGCATTGTTCAAGGGTCAATTGTATAATGGATACACAATAATAAGCAGCACCTGCAACCCACTATGTCTGGCCAAAATAAGCTCAGTTTTAACTTTACTGAAATATTCTCCTTCATTAAATAACATGTATTTTCAGTCTCCTAGGCTACCTCCAACTGGGACCAGCTTTAAGATTAAAAAAAATACTCAGATTTCACATGTGTGGTTTGGGTGTTTACATTTTTGGGTGATACTCAGTTTAATATCTCAATTGAGGGAAAATTGTCAAGAGACAAGAATGGTGTCAAGAGTAGAAAGATCTAGCACCACAAGCCAGGAAGTATTAAAAGAGAACCAGGGACAGGTTCTCGTTAAAATCACAGGCAAGGAAGCATCTAAAGACCCAATGACTTAAATGGTAGCAGAAAAGACTTTAGGAAGTAAATAGGGAAATGTTTGTTTAGAGGCTTAATGGGATATATTGTGTTAGAAATGCTGAGTTATTTTTCCTAGTACTAATTATTCCTAAAAAGGTGAACATTTATTTTTCTAGTCACACTCTGTCGCCCAGGCTGGAGTGCAGTGGCACAATCTTGGCTCACTGCAACCTCTGCCACCTAGGTTCAAGTGATTCTCCTGCCCCAGCCTCCCAAGTAGCTAGCATTATAGGCACGTGCTGCTACCATGTTCAGCTAATTTTTATAGTTTTCAGTAGAGATGGGCTTTCACCATCTTGGCCAGGCTGGTCTTGAACTCCCGACCTAGTGATCCACCTGCTTCAGCCTCCCAAAGTGCTACGATTACAGGCATGAGTCACCATGCCCGGCCACATTTATTTTTCTAATAGCAATGATGTTAAGGGTATCTCCAACACCACACCAGCATTGTCAGTTTTCTGAAGGACTTCTGCAGGTTTGGGACAGTCTCCCTGTTAGAAGAGATGACATAGTTGAGGTTCTGCTTATACTTAAGCAGAGGTAAATTTTATTAGAGAAGCACTTAAGTGTAGCTTTTGCTTTTGTTTTAAGCATACTTTATAGGGCCTGAATACCTTATTAGAAACAATGCAATACTACATTAAATGAGTAAATAAGCGTCTAGGGAAATCACACTTAAAATCAATTAGATTTATAGACTAGTATTTCAAAGTGGAAACAGGAGGAATTCAAATGGAACATCTAGGATTCTGGGCAGCACATTGGTCTTAGAATTCAACTGCAATCTAATATGTCCCGATTCCTTTACCCTAAATACTCTGTTCTCCAATTGGAGTTGGTTTTGTTCTTCAAGTCTTTATTTTTACAGCATCGCCCAGCTTCTATGTTGCTTTTTCTTTAATTGTTTTTAAGTAAGAAACATTCTGCTTTATCTCTTATTTAACCATTCTGGGACACTTCCCAGGATTATCTATCATTTGTGAAGAACAATGGGTAAAAGTAAAGTATGATTACTCTGGAAATTCTTAATGAAACAGAAAATGCATAAAAATACTCAGAGTATCTCCACTAATGCCTCATGACAGTTCATTTGGACTTTTGAACTAGAGAGAAAGAAATCATCCAAGTTTTATGTATTGCTATCTATGTTTCTTTTTGGTCAATAATGTACATGTTATTTCCAAATTCCCTTCCACCACGACCCTCATCCAATCCATGAGGAATAACCTATTTTGAATCTCAGAGAAGACTGCCACTTTTAGGCCTTTTAAGACTTGAGTTCAAGTCCCAGTCCCTTGCCTCAGCAATGAACTCTAGTGGCCTTTCCTTGCATTTGAATAACCATGGGTCAGTATTTGCCTGTTGGAGGGTGCAGAGGTATAGGAGCTGGACAAACATGCTATGGGAAGCAAATTGAACACTTTCTATAAGCAGTTTCTACATTGCCAAAAATAGTGTTGTCCTCAAAAGTACAGAATTACCAAGATTTAGGAGACGGTATTTTGCCAGTAGAATTCCATCTTCCTTTAAGGAAACTTAATGTGCAAAATCTATATTTATCCAATGGAGTAAGGGCTAAAGAACTTTTTGTTTTAAAAGAAAACTTGGCCAGGTTTGGCTGGGTGTGATGGTTCATGCCTTTAATCCCAGCACTTTGGGAGGCGAGGCAAGTAGATCACATGAGGTCAGCAGTTCGAGACCATCCTGGCCAACATGGTAAAACCCCATCTCTACTAAAAATACCAAAATTAGACGGGAGTGGTGGCGGGTGTCTGTGATCTCAGCTACTTTGGAGGCTGAGGCAGAAGAATTGCTCGAACCTGGGAGGTGGAGGTTGCAGTAAGCTGATACTGCACCACTGCACTGCATCCTGGGTGAAACTTTTTGATTACAAAAACACACAGAGATTCAGAAAATCATGTTAACCAAATGTTTGAATCATTATAAAGTGAACATCACATAGATCATGAAATAGACCGTTGCCACCTACTCTAGAAGCCCTGTCCATGTACCCCAACTTAATCTCATCCCCTTCTTTCCCTGATTAGTAACCGTTATTATGATGTTTATATTCTCACCAGCAATGTATGAGACTTCTAGTACCTGCAGATACCCTTGCTAACACTTAGTAGGGTCAGTCTTTTTTTCACTTTAGCCATTCCAGTAGCTGTATCTCTTTTGTATTTGTAATGGTATGTATTGCGATGTTATCTCATTTGTATTTTGTGAATGATCAATGACATTGAGCTTCTTCTTATCTGCTTATTTGCCATCTGTTAGGAAGATTTTTAAAAGGAAGAAAGTGAGAGAGAAGGCAACTCAGTGGCCAGCCAGGTTTATTTACAAGAATAAGCCTGCAAGAGGTCCCAGTCAGGAATCTGGCTGAGACCTTGATTGCTTATAAGCTTCGGTTTTCATAATACGGTTTCTATAGGGGAGGGGTTGGGGAAGTACAGGCAGGTTAGAACTACAGTAGGCCGGGGAAGGATGTGGTAAGGTCCAGTCAGGCTTTGGAGTCAGGGTTATTACTCTGTTAAAGGTATGGACGAGGTTGACCAAAATCGCAGGGGACCAGATATCCTTACTGCAGAAAATGGAGGCCTATGCTTCTTCTTACAAGAAGAATGCTGTTTATTTACAAATAAATCTGGATTGGTAAAAGAAGGAATATCCATACTTAGAAAAACTGCAGAACGCCTGCCCAAACAACCTGCTGACTTTTTCAGTTCTTTCTTCCCTTGGGCACTCCCTGTAATTGGTCCTTTCATTGTCATCTGCTTAATATTAATGTTTTTACCCTGCTTGATAAATTGTTTTCAAAGTTTATTTTAGAAAGAGTTACCTCAATTGGCTGGGCGCGGTGGCTCAAGCCTGTAATCCCAGCGCTTTGGGAGGCCAAGGTGGGTGGATCACCAGGTCGAGAGATCGAGACCATCCTGGTCAACATGGTGAAACCCTGTCTCTACTAAAAATACAAAAAAAAAAAAAAAAAAAAAAAAAAAAAAATAGCTGGGCATGGTGGCACGTGCCTGTAATCCCAGCTACTCAGGAGGCTGAGGCAGGAGAATTGCTTGAACCAAGGAGGCGGAGGTTGCAGTGAGCCGAGATCGCACCATTGCACTCCAGCCTGGGTAATAATAAGAGCAAAACTCCGTCTCAAAAAAATAAAAAGTTACCTCAATTGCTCAGACCACCATAACAGAACACATCAAGGTAGCATCCCTGCTACATAAACAACAAATGACTTCATCACCAGAGGAAGACCACCTCCCCCATGCACCACCCCCAGTCAGCAAGAAGTAGCCAAAGAAAAACTACATTTCTTTTTTTTTTTTTTTTTTTTATTTTATTTTATTTATTTTTTTTTATTGCATTTTAGGTTTTGGGGTACATGTGATGAACATGCAAGATTGTTGCATAGGTACACACATGGCAGTGTGCTTTGCTGCCTCCGTCCCCTCACCTGTATCTGTCATTTCTCCCCATGCTATCTCTTCCCACTTCCCCACCCACCCGCCCCTCCCGCATTTCCCCCCAACAGACCCCAGTGTGTAGTGCTCCCCTCCCTGTGTCCACGTGTTCTCATTGTTCAACACCCGCCTATGAGCGAGAATATACGGTGTTTGATTTTCTGCTCTTGTGTCAGTTTGCTGAGAATGATGGTTTCCAGGTTCATCCATGTCCCTATAAAGGACGTGAACTCATCGTTTTTGATGGCTGCATAATATTCCATGGTGTATATGTACCACATTTTCCCTATCCAGTCTATCATCGTTGGGCATTTGGGTTGGTTCCAGGTCTTTGCTATTGTAAACAGTGCTGCAATGAACATTCGTGTGCACGTGTCCTTGTAGTAGAATGATTTATAATCCTTTGGATATATACCCAGTAATGGGATTGCTGGGTCAAATGGGATTTCTATTTTTAAGTCCTTGAGAAATCGCCACACTGTCTTCCACAATGGTTGAATTAATTTACATTCCCACCAACAGTGTAAAAGTGTTCCTATTTCTCCACATCCTCTCCAGCATCTGTTGTTTCCCGATTTTTTAATGATCGCCATTCTAACTGGTGTGAGATGGCATCTCAATGTGGTTTTGATTTGCATTTCTCTGATGACCAGTGATGATGAGCATTTTTTCATATGTTTGTTGGCCTCCTGTATGTCTTCTTTTGTAAAGTATCTGTTCATATCCTTTGCCCATTTTTGAATGGGCTTGTTTGTTTTTTTCTTGTAGATCTGCTTTAGTTCTTTGTAAATTCTGGATATCAGCCCCTTGTCAGATGGGTAGACTGCAAAAATTTTTTCCCATTCTGTTGGTTGCCGATTCACTCTACTGACTGTTTCTTTTGCCGTGCAGAAGCTGTGGAGTTTGATTAGGTCCCATTTGTCTATTTTGGCTTTTGTTGCCATTGCTTTTGGCGTTTTGGTCATGAAGTCCTTGCCTACACCTATGTCCTGAATGGTTTTGCCTAGATTTTCTTCTAAGGTTTTTATGGTATTAGGTCTGATGTTTAAGTCTTTAATCCATCTGGAGTTAATTTTGGTGTAAGGTGTCAGGAAGGGGTCCTGTTTCTGCTTTCTGCACATGGCTAGCCAGTTTTCCCAACACCATTTATTAAACAGGGAGTCCTTTCCCCATTGCTTGTTTTTGTCAGGTTTGTCGAAGATCAGATGGTTGTGGGTATGTTGTATTTCCTGTGAGGCCTCTGTTCTGTTCCATTGGTCTATATCTCTGTTTTGGTACCAGTACCATGCTGTTTTGATTACTGTAGCCTTGTAGTATAGTTTGAAGTCCGGTAGTGTGATGCCTCCCGCTTTGTTCTTTTTGCTTAGAATTGACTTGGCTATGCGGGCTCTCTTTTGGTTCCATATGAAGTTTAAGGTGTTTTTTTCCAGTTCTGTGAAGAAGGTCATTGGTAGCTTGATGGGAATAGCATTGAATCTGTAAATTACTTTGGGCAGTATGGCCATTTTCACGATGTTGATTCTTCCTAACCATGAACATGGAATGTTTCTCCATCTGTTTGTATCCTCTCTTATTTCGTTGAGCAATGGCTTGTAGTTCTCCTTGAAGAGGTCCTTTACGTTCCTTGCTAGTTGTATTCCTAGGTACTTTATTCTCTTTGTAGCAATTGTAAATGGCAGTTCGTTCTTGATTTGGCTCTCTTGAAGTCTATTACTGGTGTATAGGAATGCTTGTGATTTTTGCACGTTGATTTTGTATCCTGAGACTTTGCTGAAGTTGTTTATCAGTTTCCGGAGATTTTGGGCTGAGATGATGGGGTCTTCCAGATATACAATCATGTCATCTGCAAATAGAGACAATTTGATTTCCTCCTTTCCAATTTGGATACCCTTTATTTCTTTTTCTTGCCTGATTGCTCTGGCTAGAACTTCCAGTACTATATTGAATAGGAGTGGTGAGAGAGGGCATCCTTGTCTAGTGCCAGATTTCAAAGGGAATGCTTCCAGTTTTTGCCCATTCAGTATGATATTGGCTGTTGGTTTGTCGTAAATAGTTTTATTGTTTTGAGATACGTTCTGTCAATACCTAGTTTATTGAGGGTTTTTAGCATAAAGGGTTGTTGAATTTTGTCAAAAGCCTTCTCTGCATCAATCGAGATAATCATGTGGTTTTTGTCTTTGGTTCTGTTTATGTGGTGAATTACGTTTATGGACTTGCGTATGTTGAACCAGCCTTGCATCCCTGGGATGAATCCTACTTGATCATGGTGGATGAGCTTTTTGATATGCTGTTGCAATCGGTTTGCCAGTATTTTATTGAAGATTTTTGCATCTATGTTCATCATGGATATTGGCCTGAAATTTTCTTTTCTTGTTGAGTCTCTGCCGGGTTTTGGTATCAGGATGATGTTTGTCTCGTAAAATGATTTGGGAAGGATTCCCTCTTTTTGGATTGTCTGGAATAGTTTCAGAAGGAATGGTATCAGCTCCTCCTTGTATGTCTGGTAGAATTCAGCTGTGAACCCATCTGGACCTGGGCTTTTTTTGGGTGGTAGGCTCTTTATTGCTGCCTCGACTTCAGACCATGTTATTGGTCTATTCAGGGTTTCGGCTTCTTCCAGGTTTAGGCTTGGGAGGTTGCAGGTGTCCAGGAATTTATCCATTTCTTCCAGGTTTACTAGTTTATGTGCATAGAGTTGTTTGTAATAATCTCTGATGATGGTTTGGATTTCTGTGGAATCTGTGGTGATATCCCCTTTATCGTTTTTTATTGCATCAATTTGGTTATTCTCTCTTTTCTTTTTTATTAATCTGGCTAGTGGTCTGTCTATTTTGTTGATCTTTTCAAAAAACCAGCTCCTGGATTTATTGATTTTTTGAAGAGTTTTTTGTGTCTCTATTTCCTTCAGTTCTGCTCTGATCTTAGTTATTTCCTGTCTTCTGCTAGGTTTTGAGTTTTTTTGATCTTGCTCCTCTAGCTCTTTCAATTTTGATGATAGGGTGTCAATTTTCGATCTCTCCTTTCTTCTCATGTGGGCACTCATTGCTATATATTTTCCTCTAGAGACTGCTTTAAATGTGTCCCAGAGATTCTGGTATGTTGTGTCTTCGTTCTCATTGGTTTCGAAGAACATCTTTATTTCTGCCTTCATTTCATTGTTTATCCAGTCAACATTCAAGAGCAAGTTGTTCAGTTTCCATGAAGCTGTGCGGTTCTGAGTTAGTTTCTGCATTCTGAGTTCTAACTCGATTGCACTGTGGTCTGAGAGACTGTTTGTTATGATTTCTGTTCTTTTGCATTTGCTGAGGAGTGATTTATTGCCAATTATGTGGTCAATTTTAGGTGTGATGTGGTGCTGAGAAGAATGTATATTCTGTGGATTTGGGGTGGAGAGTTCTGTAAATGTCTATTAGGTTTGCTCGTTCCAGGTCTGTGTTCAGGTCCTGGATATCCTTGTTGATTTTCTGTCTGGTTGATCTGTCTAATATTGACAATGGGGTGTTAAAGTCTCCCACTATTATTGTGTGGGAGTCTAAGTCTCTTTGTAAGTCATTAAGAACTTGCCTTATGTATCTGGGTGCTCCTGTATTGGGTGCATATATATTTAGGATCGTTAGCTCTTCTTGTTGCAGTGATCCTTTTACCATTATGTAATGTCCTTCTTTGTCTCTTTTGATCTTTGTTGCTTTAAAGTCTATTTTATCAGAGATGAGAATTGCAACTCCTGCCTTTTTTTGCTCTCCATTTGCTTGGTAGATCTTCCTCCATCCCTTTATTTTGAGCCTTTGTGTATCCTTGCATGTAAGATGGGTTTCCTGGATACAGCACACTGATGGGTTTTGGCTTTTTATCCAATTTGCCAGTCTGTGTCTTTTGATTGGGGCATTTAGTCCATTGACATTTAGGGATAGTATTGTTATGTGTGAATTTGATGCTGTCATTTTGATGCTACCTGGCTGTTTTGTTGGTTAGTTGATGCAGATTCTTGATTGTGTTGCTGCTTTTTTACTATTTGGTGTGTTTTTGGAGTGGCTGGTACTGGTTGTTCCTTTATATGTGTAGAGCCTCTTTCAGGAGTTCTTGTAGAGCAGGTTTGGTGGTGATGAAATCTCTGAGTGCTTGCTTGTTCACAAAGGATTTTATTTTTCCTTCACTTATGAAGCTGAGTTTGGCTGGATAGGAGATTCTGGGTTGAAAGTTCTTTTCTTTGAGGATGTTGAATATTGGCCCCCAATCTCTTCTGGCTTGTAGGGTTTCTGCTGAGAGATCTGCTGTGAGTCTAATGGGCTTCCCTTTGTGGGTAACCCGACCTTTCTCTCTGGCTGCCCTTAGCATTTTCTCTTTCATTTCAACCCTGGTGAATCTGACGATTATGTGCCTTGGGGTTGCTCTTCTTGAGGAATATCTCTGTGGTGTTCTCTGTATTTCCTGGATTTGAATATTGGTCTGCCTTGCTAGGTTGGGGAAGTTTTCCTGGATAATATCCTGAAGAGTATTTTCCAGCTTGGATTCATTCTCTTCATCACATTCAGGTACACCTATCAGACGTAGATTAGGTCTTTTCACATAGTCCCACATTTCTTGAAGATTTTGTTCATTCCTTTTTGCGCTTTTTTCTCTGTTCTTGCCTTCTCTTTTTATTTCATTGAGTTGGTCTTCGACCTCTGATATCCTTTCTTCTGCTTGGTCAATTCGGCTGTTGAAGCTTGTGCATGCTTCACGAAGTTCTCGTGTTGCGTTTTTCAGCTCCATCAATTCACTTATTCTCCTCTCTATGCTGTCCATTCTCGTCAGCAGTTCGTCCAATCTTTTTTCAAGGTTCCTATTTTCTTTGCGATGGGTTAGAACATGTTCTTTTAGCTCATTGTAGTTTCTTACTACCCATCTTCTGAAGTCTGATTCTGTCATTTCATCACCCTCCTTCTCCATCCGGTCTGGTTCCCTTGCTGGTGAGGAGTTGTGATCACTTTTAGGAGGAGAGGTGTTCTGGTTTCGGGAGTTTTCATCCTTTTTACGCTGGTTTCTACCCATTTTTGTGGGTTTATCCACCTGTTGTCTGTCTCTGTCCCAGGGAGTTGGTGCTTTATGAGTTTCCGTTGCACTACTGCCTTTTTTGATTTTTTTTTTTTCAGGTCGGACCCGCCCAGCTAGCAGCACGCCTAGCCTCTGCCTGCCCGCAGGGGCTTTGCTGAGCTGCTGTGGGCTCCGCCCAGCTGCCCTGAGCTCTTCCCTGTAGTCCTTTTTATATGGGCGTAGTTAGAACTGTCTGGGCAACGGTGGCCCCGCCTCTGTTATGGCGGACTCTCTCTGTTGTGGCAGGTTGCCTCGGCAACGGCGGGTTGCCTCGGCAACGGCAGCCTGCCTCCGTAGCGGTGGAGAGTCTCAGTAATGGCGGAAGCCCCTCCCCCACGGAGCCGGACCGTCCTGGTTCAGCTGTGCTTGGTTTGAAGGGCTCAACCCAGAGGGTTTCCAATTACTGTTTTTGCTTCCGTTGTTGTTGGGGGTGGAGGGGTGGGACCAACCGAGCCTGATCACCTGGCTCCCTGACTCAGAGTCTTTTCTTTTAAGTTGAACGACCCCGCGGTCCGGTCGCTTGTTGAAAAGGCGCCGGGATCTCCCGTGCTGCGACTCACGGAGTCGGCTCGAACCGCGGCGCCGGCTCCTGGTGGATTTTTTGCCTAGAAATCTCCTGGCCTGACTCGCTATTTCAGATGAATGGGCTATTCTGCCGTCTCAGGGCTCTGCTCGCCAGCTAAGAGGGCTCCCAGAGCAGTGGCTTTTGTACGGAGAACCGCAGCAACAGGGAGTGGTCACAGCAGCCGCGCGGGCGGAATCAGCCCCTCGGGGGCCAAAACAGCCGCACTGGCTGGGACTGCGACGCTGGCGACCCCTCTGCCTGGGTATCTCCTGGTCTGTGGGCAATAAGAGTTCGTCTGGAAATGCGGCGTCCACTCACCCTCTGCACTTTCACTGGGAGCTGAAGTCCTGAGCTGTTCTTAGGCGGCCATCTTGAAAGTCGGTCTCAGAAAAACTACATTTCTATTCCTAAATAATAATATGAAGAGGTGGGATGTGAGAATTAACAATAGCAATGCCATTTTTCTTTCTTTTTTTTTTTTTTTTGAGTTTAAATGCATTTTATTTTTAGAAAACCTACATGACACGCTTTTCTTAAAAACAATGCATCCACTCCATGCATCCATAGTCAAAATAAATGAAAAGCTCAAGATGACATCAGTCCTATTTGTCTTAAGTCCTGGTGTTGTGTGGATGACAAGCAGCAGCCAGTTATGATGACAGGTGATAGATTCAAAGAAACTGCCAAATTTGTTAACATTTTTTCCATTTCTGAACCACCCTTAAAGAAAGTCATTTATGGAGTCACACTGTCCTCATGATAGTCCAATAGAGCAACCATGCCATCTGGATTCATGTTTTCACCAATAAAGAACTAGTAGTTTTTGCAATTAGCAAGGATGTGCTGGATTTGTTCTATAGCCTCTGTCACAAAAGGTTTTACTCTTTCTGGTCTCTGTTCTTCAAGTTTGCCTTTGATTGTTTTCAGGTAATCTTTGATATAGTTCTTGTAGGCAAGCAATGCCATTTTTCTATCTTGATGACTGTGTTTCCTACCTTGGTGAGGGTGTTTCCAAAAACAAAGCAAAGGTCAGTCTCACCCATACTTTCAGCAGAGAGTAACAACCCTGACCACAACAAAGCCTGGCCCTTACCACATCAGCCCGCGCCAATTCCAATCTGCCAGCACTTTCCCAACCCCTCACCTATAGAATCTTTAGTATAAGGCCAGGCGTGGTGGCTCACGCCTGTAATCCCAGCACTTTGGGAGGCTGAGGCAGGTGGATCACTTGAGGTCAGGAGTTCGAGACCAGCCTGGCCAACATAGTGAAACTCTGTCTCTACTAAAAATACAAAAATTAGCTGGGCATGGTGGCACGCCTATGCCAAGTCCCTGCTACTCAGGAGGCTGAGGCAGGAGAATCGCTTGAACCTAGGAGGCAGAGATTTCAGCGAGCCAAGATTGTGCCACTGCACTCTAGCCTGGTGACAGAATGAGACTCCGTCTCAAAAAAAAAAAATATATATATATATATATTTTTTTTTTTTTGAGAGAGAGATATATATATAAATATATATATATTTTATATATATATATTTATATATATATATAAAATTAGCTAGGGGTGGTGGTCCATGCCTTTAATCCCAACTACTCTGAAGGCTGAGGCAGGAGAATCACTTGAACCCGGGGGACGGAGATTGTAGTGAGCCGAAATCACACCATTGCACTCCGGCTTGGGCAACAAGAGTGAAACTCCATCTCAAAAAAAAAAAAACCTTGGCTTGTAAACCACCAGATTTCTGGCTGGGACCCCTTACAGGCTTATTCTTGTAAATAAACCTGTTTGGCTGTTGAGTTGCCTTCTCTCTCACTTCCTTCCTTTTAAAAATCTTCCTAACACCTTCCATATGTATCTTTGGTAAAGTGTCTGTTTATATCTTTTGTCTTTTAAAAAAATGACATTGCTTGTTTTTTTTTATGGAATTTTGAGGGTACTTTTTATTCTACATACCAGTCTTTCGTCAGATAAATGATTTGCAAAGATTCTCTCCTAGTCCTTGGCATGTCATGTTATTCTCTCAACAGTTTCTTTTGAAAAATAGTTTTAAATTTTGATAAAGACCAATATAGCAATTTATTTTATGAGTAGATTTGTTTTTTATGGATTATGCTCTTGGTGTTACGTTTAAAAAGTGTTTACCTAATCCATGGTTACAAATGTTTTCTTCTATAAATTTTATAGTTTTATGTTGTACATTTTGGTCTATGATCCACTTTTTTTTTTTTTTTTTAATATGGAACAAGGTATGAATTGAAGTCTCCCTCTCCCTTTTTTTTCTTTTCTTTTTTTTTTTTAGCACATAGATATCCCACTGTTCCCGCACCACTTCTTTAAAAGGCTTTCCTTTCTCTACTGAACTGCCTTTACATCTTGTTGAAAATGAACATGTGTGGGTCTATTTATAGGCTCTTTATTCTGTTCCATTGATCTGTTTGTCTTTGTGTCAATACCACACAGTCTTGGTTATTGTAGCTTTGTAATGTCTTGAATCTAGATCATATTAGTCCTCTAAATTTGTTCTTCTTTTGCACAGTTGTTTTGCATATTCTAAATCCTTTTATTGCCACATGAATTTTAGAATTCATTTGCTAGTTTCTGCTTAAAAGCCTTCTGGGATTTTAACTGGGATTGCATTGACTATAGACCAATTTGGGGAGAATTGACAAGTTAACAATTTTGAATCTTGAAACCTGTAAACACGATATATCCCTCCGTTTGTGTATCTTTCATTTTCTTTCACTACTTTCAGTAACATCTTATGGTTTTCCTTGTAGTTGTTAGAATTTTAAATATTTGCTAATCACTTGCATGTAAAGTGGTGTCTCATAGTGGTTTTACTACTAATCACCAATGAAGTGTCTTTCAAGTATTTATTGACCCCTCAGGTTTTCTCTTCTCTATTGCTTTTATATTGGCCCTGCATTTTATTTGCCAAGAATATCTGTGTTAGGTGATCTTTTGGTCTCTTGTTTTTCCTCTATTGTGTTTGTTTGCTTTATTGATAGTGGAGGTGTTTCTCTTTTTTGGCTCTTGAATTCTGAAATAGTAATTTAGATATTGGGGCAAATACCTCTTTATAGCTTTCATTCCTTGTTAATTTTTATCTTCTACTTTCTGCCAATAGGAAGTTCTGGTATTCCCTTGCATATTCTAGCTTAGATGACTTTTGAGATCTCTGATTTGAGAGCAAAGCATGAGGTCACCTCACTTGTCATTGTCCCTTGGGCGATGCCTAGTTTATCTTTTTGCTAAGCTAATCTGCTCTTATTCCTCATGGTTCACTGCTCTGGACATTCTGTGATTCTGTTCCAGCTGAGCACATTAGAAGAGAGAGACGATTCCACATCAATGGGCAGAGCTTAGGTAGCCTGGGGTTCTCACCTTTGAGCCAGCAGGCAACTTGGCAAATTTCTCAGCAACTCTGGGAGATGATTTCAGAAGGCACAAGAGCCTCAGTCATTGTTCTATGAACCTATTTTGAACAATTAAAGGATCTGCATATAAAAAATTCTTTAAAAATTGGTGTTTGATTTTTATTTGAAAAGGAAGCTTTTTATTTCTGTTGGCTACAAAGTAGGCTTTCTGTGATTTCTAAATCAGAGAGCTACACGAATCTGGTTCTGTCTTGCAGAATATTGTTTATGTGTATTAAAATTTGTAAACGGTTGTTTTGCTTTTCAGCACTTTAAACATTTGTCAAATACCTGGGGCATGCCAAGCAGTGTGTCAGGAACCAGAATCACCAAAATAGATAAGGCATGGTCCTCTCTTAGAAAAGCTTACAGAAGCCAGAGTGTAGGTAGGAGTTAACTAATTCTAATGCTTTCTCAGAGAAAGAAAGAAAAGGGAGGGTAGAGGCAGGAATGGGATCATCCTAAGGCATAAAAAGCAGCTTTAACCTACAGAAACTTGTCCAGAGAATTAAATGAGCACCTACAGCATATAATTTCTGGACAACTGGATAGGAGTCCAAAAAGAGGAAGATACTAAAAGATGTTGGCAGTCAAAGATTTCTGTAATCCCAAACACTTGCTCATGCCTTTCTCCTCCTAGATTGCTTTCCATGACGCTTTTCATTTAGCTCTCATTTACCTTTAAGGAGTCAACTGAAATTTTTATTCCCATGGGAAAGTTTTCTTCCTTGCCTCTCACTTTCACTAGAGGATCCTCTTATGTGCTTTCATAGCACCCTACTACTTACTCCAACTGTTCCGCTTATCATTTTGCTTTCAAAGTGCCTATTTGTCTCCACCCAGTAGAGCAACTTCAAGATCAAACATCCCTTTTGGAGTAACCTCAGGAAAAAAAAAAAAGAAAGAAAGAAAGAAAAGGAAGTTAATTTGATGTGTTTCAACAGGATCTTAACATACTGAAATGGTGGGCTAAAATCAACAAGAAGAAATTTACCAGACATAAATCCTGCTTCTAGTTCCAGCAGTTAAACTGTACAAGTATAAGACTGAGGAGGCCTGACTTAGTAGGAGAATGTTTGAAATGGGGTTCTAGATATCCACAAATTGGATATAAGCCAATGGTGTGTAAGTTTTATCTAAAACCAAATAGAGGTTTGGGTTGTATTAAGGAAAGTATAGCATTTAAATTAAGATTTAATAGCTATATTATATTACAACACTGCAGTATATTTGGAATATCATACTCAATGTAATCTGACTTAAAGAACATTAGCAGCCAGGCATAGTGGCTCATGCCTGTAATCCCAGCACTTTGGGAGGCTAAGGTGAGTGGATCACCTGAGGTCAGGAGTTCAAGACCAGTCTGACCAACATGGTGAAACTACTGCTAAAAAATATGAAAATTAGCCAGGTATGGTAGTGGGCACCTGTAATCCCAGTACTCAGGAGGCTGAGGCAGGAGAATCACTTGAACCCAGGAGGTGGAGGTTGCAGTGAGCTGAGATCATGCCATTGTATTCCAGCCTGGTGACAGAGGAAGACTCCTTCTCAAAAAAAAAAAGAGAGAGAACATTAGCAAACAAGGGAATAACAGGATATTGACCAAAATCTAGAAAGAAGTCATATGATAATCTAGTTACAATAGTTTTAAGAATTACATATTCAGCCTCGGGAAGGGAAGACTTGGAAGACATGGGATAAGACAGTATCCAATATCTGAAAAGCAATCATGTAGAAGCCTGGGTGGAGTTGTTCTCTTTTCCTTCAGGAAGCGGAGCTAGGGTAAGTGGGTAGAAGTTGCATGCTAGAATATATTTCTTATTATTATTAAAAACTTGCCACAAAACTATTCAAAGGTGGATGGGACTACCTGTATGAGGTGCTGAGGTCTCTGTCTCTCACCTGGAGGCTGGAAAACCATAGCCCTGAGATTAGGACTGTACAGTTATATAGGTCAGTTGTTGTACAAGGGCACCTCGCCAAGGGGGCAACTAGAGCTGAAATCTAGCCAGTG
This sequence comes from Saimiri boliviensis, assembly GCF_048565385.1. Classification (NCBI taxonomy): domain Eukaryota; kingdom Metazoa; phylum Chordata; class Mammalia; order Primates; family Cebidae; genus Saimiri; species Saimiri boliviensis. The sequence goes on from NC_133450.1 coordinate 82,090,476, forward strand.
CTGCAGTAACTACATCATATATCCTGGCATTGGTTACCCAGAGAAAGAGGTACCTTTTTATAGTTCACCCAGAGATACCCCAGGTCTAGTAGATATAGAAAGGTTGAGAGATCAGATCAGTAACTGCTAACCCCCTGCCAAATCTTACTGTCCATTAGTCTATGGCCACAGCTCTATTTAATTAAAACTCAAGAAAATGAGGTGAAGAAAATCTAAGTAAACAAATTCCACTTAACCCAAAGGAGAATATATATGCTTTTTAATATATTGATGCATTTAAAGGCCTCCTTAACCTCATCCCACATGATGTTGTGTGATATGCTGCAGGAGGGCTTGAGAGAGCCATGGAGTTGGTTGGTCTTCCATGCTCTGTAATCTCTCTTAATAACAAGGTGTGAGCTCTGCTATATCTGAGGCATCTTCAGTGCCTGTCATATTTTTCTTTGGAGATGAAGCACCATTAAAATGTTTTCCACTGAAAATCTTTATATATGTATTTACATATATATAAAAAGAGGTATGTGTGTGTGTGTGTGTGTATTGTTAATAGAGATGAAGTCTTGCTGTGTTGGTTAGGATGGTCTCAAAATCTTGGCCTCAGTCAGTCCTCCCACCTCAGCCTCCCAAAATCCTGGGATTATAGGCATGAACCATCATGTCTGGACTGAACAATCTTTATATTTAAATGTGAAGTTTAAAACCCTGTCTCTACATACAAAAAACTATCTGGGCATGGTCATGGGCACCTGTAATCCCAGCTACTCGAGAAGCTGAGGCAGGAGAATTGCTTGAACCTGGGAGGCAGAGGTTTCAGTGAGCCAAGATCATGCCATTGCGCTCCAGCCTGGGCAACAAGAGTGAAACTCACTCTCAAAAAAAAAAAAAAAATGAAAATTTAAAAACAAAATATAAAAGTATGCATATAATGTAATTTCAACCCTGTTGCATGGAAAAAAAAATTTTTTTTTGAGACAGTCTCGCTCTGTCTGCTGTGCTGGAGTGCAGTGATTCAGTCTCAGCTCACTGCAACCTCCGCCTCCTGAGTTCAAGCAATTCTCTGCCTCAGCCTCCTGAGTACCTGGGATTACAGGCACGTGCCACCATGCCCGGATAATTTTCGTGTTTTAGTAGAGACAGTTTCACCATGTTTGTCAGGCTGATCTCAAACTCCTGACCTCGTGATCCACCCGCCTTGGCCTCCCAAAGTGCTGGGATTACAGGTGCCCACCACCATGCCAGGTGCGGTGGCAGGAGCATTGCTTGAACCCGGGAGGCAGAGGTTGCAATGAGCTGAGATAATACCACTGCACTCCAGATTGGGTGACAGAGCAAGACCCTGTCTCAACAACAAAACAGCAAAGAAATAGATGGGGTAAAATGCTACATGCAAGAGTGTATTACCCTAGATACCATAATATGTTGAAGTGGGAGAGGGCATTAGCTAAAAAACATTTGATGCAGTGCTTTCAACTTCTAAGCCTTTTCTGTCTCCAATCCAAAGAATGCTGGGAAAGGAACATTTCAAAGACGTAGAATAGAAGCACAGAGCAGTTAACAAGAGTAAATTGTCAAGAAGTGCTGGCAGTAGCTAGGCCATGAGTGTCAGGCCAGCAACCTGGGTTGTCTTCTGATGTTTCTGAGAATAGAAATTTATCTTAAATCTCCACCTGGTTCTAGTTTTAATTTTAGAACTCTCTTTATATAGTTCATCAATCACATTACAATGTAGAAGTTAAAGAAAATTAAGCACAAAATCCAAGTCCCACTTTTTCTTCTACCCTCCCTTTTGTAATTTGCATTTTGTCAAGTGCAGTTTGTGTCTCAGCCAGGACACTCTCGTGGCTGACGTGTGTGTGTACAGCAATCTGCTTTGACTTCACTCTTGTGTATGGTTCAACCCCCTCTGCAGCAATTGCTTAGACACTGCCAAGACAGAATTTTGCCACAAGTTCCTGCAGACTTCCATTGGAAAAGGACCCTTGCTATAGGAAAGGGGCAGGAAAACTGGCAGTAATGAAGGCTAGTTGGCAGGTTTCATAATGAAAGGCAGGTTGCTGAGGGAAGAGGATGCTTATATTGGAACACAGAAGGAATAAAATTCAGTAACTCCAACAAAAGTGCATTTATAATCAGTATGGTTCTTAACTCCAGAAAATCTCAGGACAGAGGAATAGTATCATTCATCTCTTCTTAACTAGGAAACTATCCAGTTAACTGGTATAGGCTCTCAGTTGCATATGTTCTGTCTGGCAAGTGTTATAGATTTGGTTATAGGCAATATATAATCCTCTCAGGGCTGTTATTTATTGGATAAGATATGTAAAAGAAGTCCTTTATAAGAACTTCCAGTTTTTTTGAGTGTATGTGACAATTGTTGGGAATCGAAAGATTGCAGTATTTATATGTAGAAATTCCACTAATTTATATGTAGAAATTCCATCCATGGGAGAGGGACTGTATCTCTCTTATTTATTATTATGTCCTCAGAAGCACACATAGAACTGGGCATAGGAAAGATTGAATAAATATTTGTTAAATGAATGATAAAAAGAATGAATGTGCATGGCTGTAAAATTCTCAAAGATTGAAGAATAAAGGCAGCTGGATGTAGTGGCTCATGCCTGTAATCCCAGCATTTTGGGAGGCTGAGATAGGAGGATCACTTGAGCCCAGGAGTGCAAAACAAGCCTGGGCCACATAGTAAGACCCCATCCCTACAAAAAACTTAAAAATTAGCTGGGTGTGATAGTGCATGCCTGTAGTCCCAGCTACTCAGGAGACTGAGGCAGAAGTTGAGCCTAGGAGTTGGATGCTGCAGTGAGCCATGATTGTACCACTGCACTCCAGCCTAGGTGACAGAGCAAGATCCTGTCTCAAAAACAAAAACAAAAGAAAAGAATGAAGGCAATTTTAACCTCTTTTTGGGTTGCCAGTAGCAAACTATTTTCTTCTCTCTAAATCAGTATTAAGGCCTCTAGATATAATCAGTCTGCATTCACCCACAGACCTGTCTAACTCTAGGAAACATATTCCATGAATTAGGCACAAATTCAGAATAAAATAACAACATAGGATTTTTGTGAAAGTAAAGATTTTTTTTCAGTGTCTTTCAGTTACTAACTTTAAAATTCTAGGTAGATTTTTTTCCCCTAAGCAATGTGAGAATAAATGATTGTGAAATGATAGTGTCCTTAGCAAAAGCAGTCATTTTGCAATGAAGGGAAAGCTTGTTAAATATAGGAATGTGTTTTTCCCTCAAATTATAGAAAGAAAAACAATTTTCTTTAGCCTGTAAAACACCCTGCATATTCCATACACATTCATACATGGTTGAATAAAGTAGATAGATACAAAGCATTCTATTTAAACCACCATTAGGAAAGCTACAAACACCTTATGTACAATTAATGACTGTCATCATGCCAACTTGGAAAAAAGAAACACACATAATAGGAGTCAGGAGAACAAAAGAAATATATGTCACTTTTCATGTCAGAGGTAGCTGGAAAAAAATGAAAGTCCCAGGAAATTTTTCTGAGAAAAGGGGTCAATTATTTTGCTCCTTACTTTCTCACATCTTGGTAAGAATAGGAGTGCTCTGCAGGACAGCATACATCTACCTCAGCTTTTCAATTGAAGCTAAAGATAGGAAATACTCCACTGGCAAGTAATACAACTGATTTTGAATTCTTAAAAATATCACCTGGGCCTTCTATTTAAAAGGATTATTACATGGTTTGGGGGATTTGCATCAAGTAATTGGGAGTGGTTGGGGTGCAGATGCAATAGGACTGGTTGTGAGTTTATCATTGTTGAAGCTGGATGATAGGTATGTGGGAGTTTATTGTGCTATTCTGTCTACTTTTGTGTATGTTTAAAATATTCCCTGAAAAAAATTAAAAATGATGATTTCCTAGAGGAAAAATTTTCCTTTTTTTTTTTTTTTAACATTAGTGTGGTAAATAGGAAAAGCATTATTCTCACTCTTGAGTGAAGTGGGAGTTGAACAATGAGAACACATGGACACAGGGAGGATAACATCACATGCTCGGTCCTGTCGGAGGGTTGGGGGAAGGGGAGAGAGAGCATTAGGACAAATACCTAATACATGCAGGGCTTAGAACCTAGATGGCAGGTTAATAGGTGCAGCAAACCACCATGGCACATGTATCCCTATGTAACAAACCTGCACTTTCTGCACATGTGTCCCAGAACTTAAAGTAAAATTTAAAAAAGAGAATTTAAAAAAAGATATTACTAAGCCCCCCCAAAAATGGAAATGCATGAAATAGAGTATCAAAAGCTCATTATTTACAGGTTTCAATCTTAAAATGTGCTAACAGTGCTGCCTTGTGTTAGTTACTACAGGTCTTTAAACCTTAGTTTGAAAATTTGAAAAATTGAAATAATGCCAAACTTTACCTTATAGGGTGTTATGCAGATAAAGGAATTAATATTTCTGAAAGTGCTATATAACCTGTAAAATGACACAAAACTATAAAGCCAAATAATTTTAATTTAACTATATGTCTATCTAAAGTTATGTGTGCTTTATTTTCCAAATTTACATTTAATTAAACCGGTTCCAGCCAGAAGCAAGTCCATGTTTTTCTAAATCTATAGCATCAGAATGAAACTGAAATATCTTCCTCTTCTTTCTCTCTGCTTCTGTTTCTCTGCTTCTGGGATGCTCCTATAGGCAACTCCTGACTGTTTTTCCTGCCTTCCTTCTGCCTCTCTGCAAACTTTCTGCAACCTACTGCTGGAGAAATTGTCCTAGAACACCTCTTGGATCATGTGACTCCCTGGCTCAGAAACATTCCTGGATCGCCATTGCCCATAGAATTAAATCTAGTTTACTTAAACTACCTTCAAAGTCTCCAGTGTTGAGTCTCTAACTGGACTTTCCAGCTACCTCACAACCACTCATGTTCTAAACCTTCAGCTCTAAGCAAAACACTTTCTCTCTGGTGTTTTTGTTCCCCATCTGCCCTCTTAGGATTCAGTACTACTTTTCTCCCTATCTAGATTCTATTAATACCTAAAAATCAGCCTCATCCCCCTTCTCTTCTAAGAAGTCTTCCTAAACTCTTCCACATCATGTAATCTCTCCCTTTTCTTAGTCTTAAATATGATTGATTTGGCAAGTAATCATATATTCCTTTGTGATATTACATTTATTCTTGTTTTAAGCAGTGAATTATCACTATTGTTACTTTTTTCCTATCCTGTCCAGTTACATGATAAACTTTTTTTTTTTTTTAAAGACAGGGTCTCACTCTGTCACCCAGGCTGGAGTACAGTGGCATGCAATCTCTGTTTGATGCAACCCTTGCCTCCTGGGTTCAAGTAATTCTCCCACCTCAGTCTCCCAAGTAGCTGGGACTGCAGACACACACCACCACGCCCTGCTAACTTTTGTATTTTTAGTAGAAATTAGGTTTCACCATGTTGCCCGGGCAGGTCTCAAACTCCTGACCATTGATCTTCCCTCCTCAGCTTCCCAAAGTGCTGGGATGACAGGCGTGAGTCACTGCACCCAGCCCAATGATAAACTCTTAAAAGGCAATAATTGTGACTTTTATATCTTCCTGCCGCAAGGCCCAGTGCTTTGCATGCAGCTCGCACTTTCATTAACATTTGAGGAAAAATATTACCTAAACTGAGATGGGATTATATAGTTCCTGATAGTTATATTTAGCGTATTAATACTATACTCATATGTGCTTCTTTGGATCTTAAAAAATGACTTTAGGCTGAGCACCGTGGCTCATGCCTGTAATCCCAGCATTTTGGGAGGCCAAGGTGGGTGGGTCACCTGAGGTAGGGAGTTTGAGACCAGCCTGACCCACATGAAGAAACCCTGGCTATTAAGTATTAAGTCCCCAGGCCATTCTTTGTAAAAATACAAAATTAGCTGGGTATGATGGCACATGCCTGTAATCTCAGCTACATGGGTGGCTGAGGCCAGGAGAAACACTTGAACCCGGGAGGTGGAGGTTCTGGTGAGCCGAGATTGTGCCATTGCCCTCCAGCCTGGGCAACAAGAGCAAAACTCATCTCAAAAAAAAAAAAAAAAGACTTTTAGAAAAATTAGTTTGGCATAGCATCTTAGAGGGTGGCATACTGGGAAATTAGGTTCAGTCTTATTTGTTACACAGACCTGGATTCAAATCCCAACTTAGACACATCAGCTATGTGAAATCCTGGCAATTTACTTGACCTCTTTATTTCTTAGCTTCTTCAATCATAAAATGGAAACACAGTAATAAGACTTCTTTGCACCATTAGGCACAGTGTGTGTATAGTCCCTGGCACGTCATCAGTAAAAGGCAGATATTATTATCTTAGTGCACATCAGATGGTTTTGACAGGTCATCAAAGTGAATGATCGTGATTCTTTTTAACTCAGGAGATAGCATGCAGTAAATATAGAGAAGAATCAGGATAAGTCTCTACCCAGTCCTCCAAGCCCTGCCTCTGTGCTCTGTATTTGCTTTTGTGCATCCTTAGTAAGGATTACAAGCTAAATATAGCTAGAATCCCTGTCAATTTAAAAAGTACTAAGTCCCAAGGCCATTCTTCATCCATTTGCATACTAGGTGAGTTCTCTTAGTACAGTTTTTTGGAGACTTCCCCTCAATCCAAACCATAGCTCAGTCATGTCTTCTTTCTTTGCTTGCTCTTTATTTCGCAGCAACCCTAACTGTACTTAGTTCTCCTGCAGTCTTCTGCTTGCGGTCTTCTGCTTACAGTCATGGTGAGTTTGCCAGCTCTGAGTCTTCTGAACCATGGTCTATAAATCATTGTATTTTCATTTATTTAGCGATCCAAGGTTGCCTATTCTAGACAAGACCCAAAAGCACTGATACAGAAGGACTTCCGTCATAAAGCACAATGTTGTCAATACTTGAGAACATAAGACTAGGCAGAATGCAAGGTCACAAGAGAATTGTCATCATCTGGAATTGGCTTTTAGGGAATGTCTTTTCTCCACTGAGGGCAGGATTCTGAATATGTGCTCACTTACACATAAGAAAAAGCATTAGCATGTGAAAGAGGCCAAAATCTAATATGCCAAAAGAAAAAAACTTTGTTTTATCAGGATTCTATCACTATCAGCACCTCTTTTTCTTTTTCGTTTTCTTTTATTATTATTATCATTGTTATTTTTTGAGACAAGGCCTTACTCTGTTGTCGAGGCTGGAGTGCAGTGGCATGATCATGGCTCAAAGGATTAGGATTACAAGCATGACCCACTGTTCCTGGCCTCACTTATTTCAGTATTTAATCCTATATTGTTTTCATGCTTGAAAAAAGAAAAAAAGTTCAGGAAAATAGCCACAAAAGCATTAGTTATCACAGAAATGAACATGGAAAAAGGAATCACTGGATTATTATGTTTATAGGGACTTGTGACTCAGTTGAACTCACTGGGGTGCCATTTCTTAGATCCCTTGCTATTGATCTTCTTAAAGTTACCTAATGAATCATCACTTTAACCTATGGTTATAACAAAAGTTGCATTCACAAATGCTTTTAAAGTCACAATTCTATGTAGGTTAGGTTTTTTTCAAATACAAGGGTAGTCTTCAACTTGTCTACTTATGCTACTCAGCTTTAAGCCATAAAATTGGACTCAGATTTTAAATTACATTTGTTTTTCTACTGCTCATTATTGCTGAGCTGTTTCTTATTTACCTTTTACTGATTGCAAAACAGACCTAAGGAGAACTGTTGGTTTTCATTATATGGGTCTCATTTTTAAAAAAGAATCATTTTAGGCTGGGTGTGGTGGCTCACGCCTGTAATCCCAGCACTTTGGGAGGTGGGCAGATCACCTGAGACCAGGGTTTCAAGACCAGCCTGACCAGCCAACATGGAGAAACCCCATCTCTACTAAAAATACAAAACTTAGCCGGGCATGGTGGTGCATGCCTGCAATCCTAGCTACTCGTGAGGCTGAGGTAGAATTGCTTGAACCCGGGAAGCGGAGGTTTCGGTAAACTGAGATCACTCCATTGCACTCCAGCCTGGGCAACAAGAGCGAAACTTTGTGTCAAAAAAAATCACTTTACTGAGAAAATTTCATGTGTAAATGCAAATAACTTTCCCTTTCAGTAATATCATGCAACAGGCCCATTAAAAGGGAAAAGAAATATTGGATAAATTCACTCATTGAATTTGCTAGTCTTTTAACAAGCAAAAATGTCCAGGAAAAAATATCACAGATGTCAGTAATCTTAACACAGAAAATATTGTCAATAGAGCCCTCTTTGAATTCAAAAGGTAGGCATGTGTCTAAAACATATATTCACAGAGTGATGGAGTATTAGCCCTGGAAGGGACTTTGGTAATCATCTGGTCTAGGGACATAAAGTAGTTGGTGTCCCAGCTAGAGTCAGAGTTCTGGTGTTTCATCTCCCAGTCAGTTCATTGTGCTCACTTGACTTTTATACTTGGAAACTATTAAAATCTAAATCAACTATTAAAATATTCGTATCAACTATTAAAATCTAAATTGTGATTATCTTCAGGCACATAATGGCAGCTTTGCTAACACTACCTCAGATCCATTTGATTTCTTGGGAACTACCAGGACTGTATTTGGTTTATTTTTAAAGCCAAACAGCTTTATAAACCTTAAAATATTTCATCTTCGAAACCTAAAAGGCTCTTTATTTAGTCCATGATGAATATTTGAGTAGTGTTAAATTTATCATTCTGGCAGTACTCACATTGTACTTGTCATTAATTGTGACTCATCAAAGAATGTTTTGATGTTGAGTCCTTGGCTAACAGATGGCTGTGTTTAGAGGAATTGAGGCAGTGAGCTGTGAGGTCCAAGGAGAGAGACTTCTTATATAATTAGTCACTAGAAGTTGCTTGAATTTGTAAGAAAGCACAGTCATCTGTAGGAAAGGGAAGTTTGGCCTTTGTGTTAAGGCTGGAGACGGCTTTTTTCCAAGCCCCTTCAGAGGATACATAGGAGAGTTGACGTCAGTGTTGTTTGTATGCCAGATGGGATCTGGAATGACACAAATGTCCAGGAGAGATGCACAAAGTTGAATACTTGTTTGTTTCTGTTTCCAAGGAGTCTGCCACCTTGGTGACATAGTCACAGAGACCACCACACAGGAAAGAACAGGAGCTCAAGCAATAGGAGTACTAATAAGAACTTAATTACAGAATGTAAAGCAATTAATCTTCCTTTTGAAAAGCATTTACCAGCTGGGCAGGGTGGCTCACCCCTGTAATCCCAGCTCTTTGGGAGGCCAAGGTCTCCCAAAGGAGGTGAGTGGATCACTTGAGTCCCGTAGTTCGAGACCAACTTGGACAACATGGCAAAACCGTGTCACGAACAAAAATTTTAAAAAATTAGCCAGACATGGTGACACACAACTGTAGTCCCAGTTACTCAGGAGGCTGAGGTGGGCAGATCACCTAAGCCCCGGAGGTAGAGGTTGCCATGAGCCATGATCATGATTGTCATCTTTCCACTACACTCCTGGGTGTCCGAGTGAGACCTTGTTTCAAAAAAAAAAGAAAATTTACTTCAGAGGCTACAGAACCATTTCCCCCTTCTTTCTCTTCTGTCTTTTCCCTTTTTCATTGTTTTCTCTTCCTAGATTGTTTTTTCTTACATTTTTCAGTCTACCAATGGTACTCTAAGGCATAGTCCTCAAAGGCGTGAGCAGCAATCAATACATTATTCAGCACCTGTGTGCTGACCACTATGTTAGCAATGAAACTACATGGGCAGCTTATCTTATATTCTGGGTCCTAGCATATGCACAAATGAGTCATTATTTGGAATGACATTTAGTGCTTCTTTAATTAGGAAAAGGGGAATATACACTGTATCATAAAAAGGATCAAGAGAAACTTGAAAGACAAAATTCAGATTCTCTTAGATATATTCAAAAAATAATAGGTTACACATACTTGACCTTTCTGAACCTCAGATTCTTCATTTGCAAAGTAGGTTAATAATATATACCTTGTGGAGTTATGTGAACATGAAATAAGCACAATGTCTCACCCACCGTAAAGACTCAGTAAGTGGTCTCTGTGTTACGGAGGAAAAGTAAATTAAGTAGACAAGGATGCTGACTGGCTTGCTAGCAACACAGGAAAAATGATTAAGAATAAAAGCAGCCAGGCACGGTGGCTCAAGCCTGTAATCCCAGCACTTTGGGAGGCTGAGGCGGGTGGATCACGAGGTCAAGAGATCGAGACCATCCTGGTCAACATGGTGAAACCCCGTCTCTACTAAAAATACAAAAAAAAAAAAAATTAGCTGGGCACGGTGGCACGTGCCTGTAATCCCAGCAACTCAGGAGGCTGAGGCAGGAGAATTGCCTGAACCCAGGAGGCGGAGGTTGCGGTGAGCTGAGATCGTGCCATTGCACTCCAGCCTGGGTAACAAGAGCAAAACTCCATCTCAAAAAAAAAAAAAAAAAAAAAGCAGACTGGTAGTTAAATTAATAATAATCAGTGAAAGAGGCTATTTTGAAAGGCTGTTTGTCAAGAGCACAACATTCAAAATAAAAGTGATAATGCTTTCACTGCACATTACTAGAGTGTTACTTCAGTTTGGGGTTGCATGGCTTAAAAGCACTGAGAAAAACTAAATCAAGTAATACTGAGAGGCAAATAAAGAACCGTGGAGAGAACCAAAGATTAGAAATTGAAAGCCTGGGCTTAAGCCCCTGGCTAAGCATTTTTTAGCCACCTAACTAGAAATTATCACAGGCCAGACTTGGTGGCTTAGGCCTGTAATTCCAGCACTTTGGGAGGCCCAGGCAGATGGATCACTTGAGATCAGGAGTTTGATACCAGCCTGGCCAACATGGTGAAATCCATTCTCTACTAAAAATACAAAAAATTAGCCGTGCATGGTGGCATACGCCTGTGATCCCAGTTACTTGGGAGGCTGAGGCAGGAGAATTGTTTGAACCCAGGAGGAAGAGGTTGCTGTGAGCCAAGATCTCGCCACTGCTCTCTAGCCTGGGTAAAACCAGACTCCATCTCAAAAGAAAAAGAAAAGCAATTATCACAAATACTTTAATAGGTGATATGTGACCTCACTTAGTTCTCATATCTGTGAACAAGTTTAAGAATGATTTTTAAATTTCTGAGTATTTTTGTGCATATGTACAACAAATTATACAATTTGTTGTACATGGGCACATTATATGTTATATAATTTTGTGCAAATTGTAAAACATATAAATCAGTTTTTTAAAGGGATGATAGGGAAAGATACTCCCTTTAAAAAGGCTGATTTAACTGCCTCTAGATGTTATCAATGAAAGAATAAATAAAAGGTAGATGATGATAAATCTTCATTTTCATAGATTATAGAATTGAAAGAAATGGGATTGCAATAGTCAACTGTGTAGAGGCAAAAGAGAAAAGGCCCAATGGTTAAGTTTTCTAAACAATAGCCAGCTGTTAATGAACATCAGTAATCCCCTCCTTGCTGTACTTATGAAACTCATGGACTCACCATTTCCAGCCTTTCGGGACAGACACACATACATATGACCAAAGTGCTATACAGCAGCTTTAACAGGTAAAAATGGTTTAAAATTCATTTTGTTTAATGCCTTGGAGTGTTGCAAAGTCCGTAAAGAAACACTAAATAGGCAATTACATTTTAGGGATGCTTTAGTTAACCTGTGGCCTAAGAGTAGGGTCATAGACTGAATGACTTTTTGAGATTTCTCCATTCAATCTATTTTTCTTAATTGAGCAGATGTTTCTAATTAAGATGTTGAAGATTTAGGAGCAAAAAAATGTCATCTTACATCATGTGTATTTTAATGTTTGATTTATTTATTTTGATATCTTCCCACAAAGTAGTTGAATTTATAAAAACTAAATGAGGAAGAAAATTCTGATTATTTCCCTCTGATGCGCTGTTTATATGAGAGCTGATATAGTACCTTCAGTACTTAAGGGGACTTAAGAAAAAAAACTGAGTCTGGATTAAAACATTAAAAATAGAAACATAATTCCAAGATTAAGTTCCTTGACTTACTTGACATTTGAAGTAATTTCCACAAAGTAATTTCCTTTGTAAAGATTTACAAATGTATGAGAGAAAATACCTTATCCTGCCTACAGATTATTGTGTCAATTAAGAATAAACAAGATTAGAGAAAACCAAGCATTAGGTTGGAAATGAATCTACACTAAGTGTGATGCAATCATATTTAAATTATTAGTTGAAATAGCATGAGCCTTCCCTTTTTATCCAGGGCTTGAATAAGAACAGCTATGAGTGAGTGATTTTATAAGTGGTCCTTGTTTGCATGTACTAGTTACTTAGCCTTATGTTTCTGTCTTATCTATAGGGAACTTCCACAAAAAAAAAAAAAAAACAGAACCCCAAATGGATCCGTAATTAGCATCTGAAACTCTGAAAACATATTGATTCTCTTGTATTGCCAAGGACCATGCCCTAAAAAACAAAAACAAGCAAACAAAAAAATCCAGTCTCTGAAGTTGCTGTCTTGTTCTTGATTATAACCAAAATAGAGACGTTCATTGGAAAACATGGACCATACAGAAGAATAATTTGTTCCTTTTTCAGAGGCTAATGTTCAACTCAGAGGTTGCTTGCTTGTGAAATGTATTAAGAAATTATGTGCTTAACAGAAACAAACTTCATTCAGGTTTGATTGATTTGCTGATCTACACATACAAAATGACCCTTTTCACAAAGCAGTTGCCTTTCCTCAGTTTCTCCATAATGCCATACATGCATACAAATCACACTTTCAGTTATTCACTGTAGAGATCTCATAAGATCAATAAGAAATCTCTAATGATAACTGGGCCTTCACTGGCTTTCTTTTGTTGGCCAAACACTGAGTATTTTGAGTTTGAGATGATGACTTTATTTTAAGGCTGAGAGAGCAGTTGACTTGTCCTTGGTCTAAGCAGCTGCCACAGCCTGTTTCTCATCCACTGGAGAAGACTGTCCCTGGAGAGGGAACACATAACTGTGCATGTCTCTTTCAAGATGTCTCTTTGGGTACCACGTTGGGGAATGACTTTCTAAGGGTATGGAGTGCTCTGTGTTTAGCTTTTTGATTACATCCCTGTGTCCAAAGGAGAGACAGTGTTAAAGAGTTGAGACTTTAGGAAAATTCTTGTTACTTCATTTGCATTTATAGTGTACCTGAAGCTGAGGACAAATTTTGTTTTGTTTTGTTTAAGCAAGATACATCAAAGGCAAACAAATTTACTTGCATAAGCAGTAAAGTGACATTTTTTCCCTCTGTGTTCCAGAATCAAAAAGAGCTTGATTTGCAATGGGAGAATGTAGGAACAGGAGGCATAGTCTCTTTAGATAATAAGAATTATAATAGCTTCCATTTTCTAATTATTTATTGTGTAAGATGCTTAGCATATCATCTAGCACATAGGATAAATAGCTGTTAAATGAAGAGTGTTAGGTGCTGTGCTAAGCACTCTAGTGCTTTATATCTTTTATGTCATGCAAGGTAGATTTCATCTGAGGCTTTGCAGGATGATAGGGACTGTCTTATTAAAGGGCATGGATTGCTCCCCCTGATGAAGAAACTGAAACTTAGAAAGATTAAATAACTTGTTTAATGTCGCACAGCTAGTAATCATGGCAGACAAGATTCCATACTAACTTAATTCCAATGTCTATATTTAATATATCACGTCCACCTTCCCCGACACATGCACACAGTTTCTTTGAGCTCACTGTCTCTTCAGATTTTCACTTGTTTTAGTCTATCTCATTGTCCTTACTGGACTCTTCTTGCTTTTCTTGTCAGATTTACTCAACAGTAATCATTTGATCTCATTTCAAGACATTTCCTAAACCTAACCTTACAATAGAGATACCCCATTTTATCTAGTAAATGTTTTTTCCTGGTATTCATAGAGCATCTTAAATCAGATCATCCTCAGAAAGCCTTCTCAGAATATTTGATATTTTCCTGGGGCCTACCATATATACCTAACTCCCTTTTCATTTTTTCATTATTTCAGAACTTATTATTTTCTCTCAAGATTTACTAACCTCTTATTTTCATTTAATCAAACTTTTAGAATTATAGAGTTGCAGAATTAGGAGAAACCTCAGCAATCTGACCTCCCAGCCAGTTTGTTCAACTTCCCTTATACCACACCCCTGAAAGATGAAGGCTGTGCCTCTCCATCAAGATGGGCATGCACTGTGATCAAGACTTCCTAGAAAAATACTGGGGAGTACTGTGAAAGGCCTTGACCCAGAGTGTGGGAAGAAAATAATTCACGTCTGATTAGTATTTATAGAGCCTCACTGCAGTGAGGACATTATTGCCAGGGTTTGGGGTGGGTAAACAATGAGTGAGACACAGGCCCTGCTCCCAAGGAACAAAATCTAAAAGGCTGTGAGGGATTGGGTAGACTACAAATGTACAAAAAAATGACATAAGTATAGAGATGAAGTCTTGGGGTATTTAAAGGATGGAAATAATCATAGCTAGTCGGAAGAAATCAGAAAAGACTATATGAAGAAAGGTAGATTTCATCTGAGACTTTGCAGGATGATAGGGACAATCTTATTTTATTTTATTTTTGAGACAGAGTCTCACTCTGTAGCCCAGGCTGGAGTGCAGTGGTGTGATCTCAGCTCACTGCAACCTCCGCCTCCTGGGTTCAAGCAATTCTCCTGCCTCAGCCTCCCAAGTAGCTGGGATTACAGGTACCCACCAACACGCCCGGCTAATTCTTGTATTTTTAGTAGAGACGGGGTTTCACCATGTTGACCAGGCTGCTCTTGAACTCCTGTCCTTGCGATCCGCCCGCCTCAACCTCCCAAAGTGCTGGGATTACAGGCATGAGCCACCGCACCCAACAGCACAGTCTCATTAAAGGGCATAGATTGCTTCCTCTGATCCCCTGTTAGACAAGGCTATTTCATCATGTCAAGAGAAGGTAGATGTGGCAAGTGCCAAGCTCTGTAGAAAGAGATCCTATGGAAATGCTAAGTAAAATGTCATAGTTGTTGTTCAGATATGGCAAACCAGGATGAGTCAACCCCCTTCCCCTCGCACACATTATCACCTACACGTTTTAGAATGGTGTTGGGCGAGAGTCATCCTTATGCCTGCCCTTCACTATTACTCATCTTACTTTGGCCACCGAGCTCTCACTTTGTCCTGTCACTCACCCCCTGTATTTGAAGTAGGGAAGCATGTAAAGGCAACTGAATAATTTGGGATCTGTAAATATAACCTTTGAGTCACTATCACATGGTGCCTTTGAGGGCCAGGACAGTACCCAGTGCAGTGAAGAGCTTGCCCATCTGCTTTGGATGTCAGCCTTCCAGCAGGCCTTCATCTCCTGGGTAAGCAAACAGGCAGAAGCATCTCTGGCCCAGAAGAATGCCCTGAATCACAGTTTGTGCAGTTCTGTGCCAGTCCCCAAGGACAGCATGACAACAGAAGAGATGAGAAGTGCACAAACTGAATAGCTCATACCTAATGATATTTAATTGAATCTGGGCACCGACAAGGCTTGGCCCAGCAGCTTTCTTTCCCTCACGTGCAGCTCAGCTCTGCCAGATTTCTCTTGTAATGATCATTCCACCCAGGTAGCACAGAACTTTTTCATAGAATGAGGCGTTGTGTAAGGATGAAGAAACCTGGGAACCAGTTTCAACTGTGCCATAAACTTTAGGCAAGTCATTTAACATCTGTGAGTTATTTTTTCTTCATTTATAAAGTAGGAAGAATACCCATCCTACTGGTCTCTGTGAATTTTGTGTCTAAGGCTGTGAAGTCACATAATAGCTTAGAATACCTTTTGAAGGGTTATTTTTATTACTAAAGTCTTAACTATTAACACAATTAAGTGCAAATAATACTACCCTTGGAGGTAAGAAATGACAAGTACCTTGTGGAAACCTGTTACCACTCTTTGTGTTGACATAGGAGTGTAAATTATAGCTAAGGTGTGAGGTTTTTATTGTTTTGAGGAAAGTGGTTGTGAGGGATAGCTGCAGTAAAGAGCAAAGAAGGATCTACCGTAATTCTCCTAGTTCTACAACAGGGCCTAGTTAAGCATAGAGAACAATGCCTACAAAGTAGGCCGTGAGAGTAGTAATTCTTCATTTATGTTTCCTGTTTCTATCTGACCAAGCCTTCTTCTCATTGTTCATTTTCTTTTGGTTGTGGAGTAGGAGTGATGCTTGCTTCCTAATTCTGCTCCCTCTCCCACCCTTCACTACCAAAGGATTGAGCCTTACTTGAGGGATCGGGATGCTACCAGAGAGAAGCTCAGAAAGCAGCCAGCAAGGATTTTGTGATGCAATGGTCCTGTCCTTCCTCCATGTTCTACCTTGCAGAATCTGTGTAGTTTTGCTCCCCTGGGAAAGCCCTGAGTGCTCTTTTGTAGATACCAGGACTATGCCGCTAAGTCCTCCAGATTGAATTCCTTCACTGGACTTTGGGTTAGTGGGGAAGTCCCTGGACTGTGGTCTTAGATTTCATAGCCCCTGGGGCAGCTCTGGGCTCCTCTCACATCTAAAGTAGAAATGCCAGTAGAGGAAAAAGTCATTCTTAGGACCACAGGACAAAGCCTCAGTGGAACTTCTCAAGGTCTAGCCGCTGGCTTCTGCGGTCCTCCAGCAGTGGAGGGCAGAGGCCATCTCCCTAATTTAGATAATTTCTCAAGACCAGATTAGCCTCTTTCTCAGCTGCCCTTTTTTTCTGTATTCTGCTTTCTGCTTACTTACAGTTTTCCCAAGGAGCCAAACAAGTAATTGTTCATCTCCATCCCTGTCTTCTATTTACTTCCCTTCCTGGGTGGATTAATGCAGAGTTACAGCAAAGCTGCCTTCAGCAGCCTCTGATGAAAGCTGCATGCTGACCACATGGCTGCACACTGGCCACACATGCCCCTTTGACCATACCAATTAAAGAGGACCCAGCACAGAAGCTGCAGGCTCGCTTTTTCATATGTTTTCTTGGGAAATCTCAAGAAAATGCAGTGCACATTCCTGGAAGCGAGTCTGTAGTGCTGAAGCCTTGGTCACCCAAGCATTCCCTCTGCATGATGGTGGTGCTCCCAGACTATCCAAAATGCAGCAGCGCATGGAAAGAGACAGTCTGCTGAGGTGTTACTGGTTTGCAATACCCTGATAAGGAGATTTCATTCCCTCCTTGCTGGCAAAGTTATATAGAGTAATTATATAAGTACTGCTGTGACACTGGGCGGAATCTCATTAAAAACTGTATAAAGAACAATTGAGTTGTGGTAGAGAATATTCATTTTATTCCAGTTGAGTATAATCCATATAATAGAACATTAGCCTGAGCATAAATACTGGTGTTGCTTCAGCTCCCTGATAGAATGTATTTGGGATGTGTATTTAGTCCAGTTTTGCTTATGTGGGGCATGACAGAAAGTCAGGATGAGACAGGTCCAGATTTTCCCACCTCATAAGGAAGTTGCTCACTGTGCTGAGCAGATTGTTTTTTACCCCTCCTGGGAGAGCTACTTGTTCAGCTTGGATGGGATGCTCTATGGCAGTTTGACCACATGACAACTCTGAAACACACACACACACACACACACACACACACACACACACACACACACACACCCTCCACCCACCCTACAGACTTGGGCCCAAAAGAATGTGTCTCCTTAGCAGGTTTAGCCTTCCACCCAAGATGTAAGAGAGGCCTGGTCAGGGGAGAATTTGTCATGTGGTGTTGTTCCTTTATTTTCAGAAAAGTAGCAGGCAAATTCTTGTTTAATATAAGGATGTTTTTACTTGATGGCTTATGAATTGTCTCTTCAGCCTTACTGACCATCACTCATCACAACAAACAAGAGCCATGCTAAGTAGTTTGATAATACAGCAGTCTAAGGCTCAAAAGCAGTGAAGGACAATAACATCTAATACAATTACACCACTGTACTGTGTATGAGGTACTTTCACACACATTATCTGGTGTGTAAGAAATTCAGTAATCCATTCTTAATTATCCAGAGCATAATCTGTTTAGTATTTGAAGTCTGAGAGCACCATGAATTATTTTCTTTATAAAATATTTTTCATTATAGTTCTAGTGTTCTATAGCATTATAGGGTACTTACAACAGCAATTCATTGTATATTTTCTCACGGTAGAAGAACAGATTTTATATTCTCAAAACAAAGAAATGATAAATATTTGAGGTGATGGATATGCTAATTACCCTGATTTGATCATTACATATTGTACACTATATTGAAATATACTGTACTCATGGACATTATGTGTCAATTTAAAATTTTTAAAAAGGATAAATTTTATGAATATGAAAATATTTTATTATTTTAAAAAATCACATCACAAAACATTTAGAAACTAAGAGAAAAACCCTTTTGACCTAACTTTAGCACCTTAGTACACTAATATTATCATTTGCTCTCATTTTCTTCCAGTCTTTTTTTCTTATGCATTCTTGTACATTCATCATAGTGCTATACATATTTAAAGTGCTTTCTTTTCTGTAGGTGTTCTGATGGGCTCACCCAAATTTTGTTATCTGATCTCACACCACATTTAGAGGAAAGAAATCAAGATCACTCAACCTTCATTGATATGAAGAGCATTATATTAAAGACTATATATCCCTGTTAAAAGTCAGTGTCACTTTGACTGTAATCAAAGTACCAAAATGATGGCAGGGGAAGCATTCAACTGTTAAACAGCCAGCTTCTCTGGTTATTAAAATAGCTGAGCAAGGCAGCTGGCGTAAACCATTTTAGAATCTGGGGTTTGCTGTCGCTGGTAAGGATGTCCCAGCTGTGCCTTATTGTCAAAATTCTCTTCATGGTCTCGGGATGCCAGGTCCCAAGCTGAGCTCACTCTGGGGACTAAGATCCATTGAATGGGAATGCTTGGTCTCTGCCCATGTTATTTAGGAGCTGCAGGTGAAACTGAGGTTAAGAGAGGCTCAGTTGGTGCCTCTCTTAATGCATCCCTGCTCACAGGAATGGGTGTGAATGCTTATGTATTTCCAAGTATGCCTGAGGTAGCTGAAGAGAGACTACAGAATCCTCATCCCTAAGGACTTGTCATCAGCTTTCACTCTAGCGTAGTTTAAGCATGAGTGTTTGTCTATGTGAATGCATGTTTTAAAGCATGAAGCCAATTTTCCTCCCCAGACAATGGCCTGCTCTCCTTTTTATTGAGGAAGATAGGATTGAATTTAGGATGTCATTAAAGGAGGCTCATATCCCTCCTTGGTCACACCCAACTCCCTTTTTCACCTTCCCTGTTGTACAGAAGCACATCTAATACACATGGCCTCTAGGGCAGAGATCTGAATGGGTTTCTTCAGAAGCTGCACCATCCCACCAGTACCTCAGCTAGGAGGGCTGAGACCATTGAGCAGTGGGCCTGAATTTGTAACCAAAGCCTGCCCAGATGCAGTGTAGAACAACCCTCTAGCCCAGGCATCCCTAAACTACGGCCCTCGGGCCTCATGCGGCCCCCTGAGGCCATTTATCCGGCACCCCCGCCGCACTTCAGGAAGGGGCATCTCTTTCGTTGGTGGTCAGTGAGAGGAGCACAGTATGTGGTGGCCCTCCAATGGTCTGAGGGATAGTGAACTGGCGCCCTGTGTAAAAAGTTTGGGGACGCCTGCTGTAGCCTTTCTGTACTCCAAGAAGGAAGAAGGAAGCAGTTCAAGAAACTGAGGCATAATTGCTAATGCAAGTTCCAGAGCTTCTGGCTGCCTGACAAGTGTGCCCTTCCCAAGCCATGGACTCTCCACGCAGCAGGCAAATGTCTTCTTCTTTCATTCTTTTTTTTTTTTTTTTTTAAGTTAACAGAATTCCCTGAAGTGCACTCACTCTCCAAATATGTACACAGCACGACGTGAGAGATCACTTCTCTCTGTAATGGATGCCTTGTGTCTAGAGTATTTTCTTGGGTATTGCGCTATTCAATTTAGGACTCCTAATGCATGATTAATGTGTATTTAAACAGTCACTGCCTAATCGGACTACTTCACCTGTAGGACACTGGGGAGTACACAAAGCCGACTTACAAAAAACACCATTGGCATATGTGGAATGATTCAACTCTGGTGTTGTACAAGGAATGAACATTTTGAGGCTCATAAGGTGTCCATCTAATCCTGTAGTTTCTACCTAGCAGGATTTTCAGAGACTGGCTTCTAGAACCATTTGTTTAAATCAGTGTTTTTTTGAGCATCTATCAGGTAAGACTCCATGAGTTTCAGACAGGGGAACTGGATGTAGGTCCTACCTAAGGGAGCTTACAGTTTAGTAGGAAGTAGAATATGTTTGTGAACAATTGTATCACTAGGTAAAAAGTTATGAGGGCTCTAAGACTGATTTTTAAAATGAATGGAAAGCCCATCCCATTGTGAAGAGGAACCCATGTGGCCAGTGAGCATAGATGGTAGTAGATGAGACTGAGGGGAAGGGAGGGGGTAAGAAGCTTACAGTTACTGCTAGGGATGTCAGGGAACCTTGCAGGGGCTTTTCAGGGCCCTTCCCAGTCATCCACACAGCCCACCAAAGTGGTAAGCTTGGTTACCTACGGTGCCCCCATTGGTGACCCTTGCTGAGTTCTTTCCCTGCAAGCTTTGCCTACTAACCATACAGCCCTTACAACCTAGTTGTATCATTTGGCCTATGTGTCTGTAAAGCAGAAGTGTCCCATGAAGAGGTCCCCAAATTCTAGATTCTTATTCACAAAAATATGATTTGAACCTAATGAGCTGTGGACAGATGGCAAATAGGAAAGAGAAACTAAGATGGTTCACTCTGAACATTTTGGTCATTTTCATTTTCATCTCATTTGCAACCCATCAGGTTCTTAGAAGATTTGCATGTGACTCATCACAGAATCTGAACCCTCTAAGTGGGTCATGCCTGAAAAATAGTTGAGGAGTTTTCCTTAGAGAGATGTTAGGGGACAGTACAGGCCTGTCCTTTTCAGAGAATTCTTAGAACTGGCTGGATATAAATAGAACCTGAAAAATGGGAACTTGGCTTTAAAGTATCTTACATAGAGTGAGGGAGTATTGGTATGTGTGTGTATTTATACATACTTTGGAAAAAATACACCCTTTTTATGGAAACTGCTCTAGAAGTTAGGCTTATAATTGCTACATGATTCAACCATCAAATTACTGAAATGTTCCCTGTAAGGAGGATTTGACATTTAATAGAAATTTTAATATAATGGAGTGAATATGTCAAAAATCCAAACAGATTTTTAATTCTTTAGCTTATTCAGATTTGAATTTAGAAGAAAGGATGGTTTCAGGTAGATTTTTTTTCTTCCAACTTTCTTACAAATAATGGTGGGTGGCAGAAATGGACACTGAGGAGGACTCCAGACTTCTACCACTATATCCTGTTTCCCAGGCAGCAGCCGTATATTAGAGTACAATACACCTTCAATCCCTTTTATCCTTTCAACTTGGTTATTTTTTGTTATTTTGGAAAATGCCATATGGCACAATGATTGTATATTCAGGTTCTATAATTAAACTGCTTGGGTTCAATTCCCAGCTCAGTCATTTACTAAGCAAGTTTGCCTGCCTTCTTTGTGCTTTGATTTTCCCTTTTTTTTTTAATGGGAGGGATTATGGTACCTATCTCATAAGGGTGTTGTGATGATTAAATAATACATGGACAGGCTGGTCGTGGTGGCTCACTCCTGTAATCCCAGCACTTTGGGAGGCCAAGGCAGGTGGATCATGAGGTCAGGAGATTGAGACCATCCTGGCCAACATGGTAAAACCCTGCCTCTACTAAAATACAAGAAAAAATTAGCCAGGCATGGTGGCATACACGTGTAGTCCCAGCTATCAGGAGGCTGAGGCTTCTTCCCAGCTGCTAGTGGTTGCTGGCAATCCTTGCCATTCCTTGCTTGTAACTACATCATTCTAATCTCTGCCTCTGTCTTCCCTCTGTGTGTCTATGTCTATACGTGGCCTTCTTATAAGGAACCAGTAATTGGATTTAGGGCCCACCCTAATCCAGTATGGCCTCATCTTAACTAATTACATCTGCAAAGACCTTATTTCCAAATAAGGTCTCATACTAAGGTTCTGTGTGAACATGAATTTTGGGGGACACTATTCCACCCAGTACAGAGGTGAATTAAAAGTGTGATGAAATATCCAAGGTCTTACAGTTCTGGGCCTACTTCACCCTTAATATTAAAGTACTCTTTTATGACGAGGTGCAGTGGTTCTCACCTGTAATCCCAACACTGTAGGAGACCAAGGCAGGAGGATCACTTGAGTCCAGGAGTTTGAAACTAGTCTGGGCAACATGGCAAAACCCCATCTCTACAAAAGGTATTAGCTGGGCCTGGGGGCACGTATTTGTAGCCCTAGTTACTTGGGAGGCTGAGATGGGAGGTTTTCTTGAGCCCAGGAGGCGGAGATTACAGTGAGCCAAGATGGCACCACTGCACTGCAGCCTGGTGACAGAGTGAGACCCTGTCTCAAAAAAAAAAAGTATTCTATTTTATGGAACATTATTATTCATAACAGTGTATTGTGTGTTATGATTAATACCTAATTATTCATGACTCATTTATATTTTGACTCTTATATGTTGTCATTGGTAGTAACAAGAATTTCATTTCACTATAAACATTTAAAATTAAGAAGCCGGTCACGGTGGCTCAAGCCTGTAATCCCAGCACTTTGGGAGGCTGAGGCGGGTGAATCACAAGGTCAAGAGATCGAGACCATCCTGGTCAACATTGTGAAACCCCGTCTCTACTAAAAATACAAAAAACTAGCTGGGCGTGGTGGCGCATGCCTGTAATCCCAGCTACTCAGGAGGCTGAGGCAGGAGAATTGCCTGAACCCGGGAGGCGGAGGTTGCGGTGAGCCAAGATCGCGCCATTGCACTCCAGCCTGGGTAACAAGAGCGAAACTCCGTCTCAAAAAATAAATAAATAAAAAATAAAAAATAAAATTAAGATATCACTAAGGACTAATCCCTGTCTTCTCCCTGTCTCTTCCTACCTTTCATTGTTCCAGATGAGTAAGGTTAAATGCATTTTTGGGGAGAAGAGGGTTATAAAACCCTCCACACAAAATGTGTTTTCTAAACCAAAGCCATTCCATTAAGCAAACCTAAATTTGGATTGTCAAAGTCCCGTAGACTCTGAAAAGCAAGTTGTTAAAACTCATAATGAGTTTCAGTGTTGCTGCATTTGGAAATGCTTGCATCTCAGCAGTAGCCCTTGTATTAAATTGCTCTAGGAGAGGGAGGGGGAAGATATCTGAGGGACTCTTATCTTTGAGGCCATAGTTTCAGACATTAGTTGAAATTCCATATTCTTGACCTTCGTACATTCTTTAATTATGAATTTCTAGCAGTTGTAATTTGTAAAAAGCATATGGACAAAACCCCTAATGACAGATTAGAGATTAACTTAAAGTATTTAATTCAACTCAGAAGAACCAGAGTTGAAATATCTTCTCCCTTCTTCTCCCTCCACCCCTATACAGGCAAGCCTGGCTTTTTCTAACAATATCTTTAAGTTTGAGAACATGCAAATGAAGCTTTGGGGATTCAACTAAAAATGAAAACATTTTGCAGCTGTCATGGCTAATTTGACAATAAACATGAGCATCAGTAATTCTCTTAATATGTTTCTTGAATAAGAATCTTAGAAGTAAGAAATTATTGCCGCCAAAGGCTCCTGCTGATGGGCTACATCTTCAGATATATTTCTTGTCTGGAATTGACTCTCTTTGGTATGGAAATGATCACCAATATACAACTTGAAGTTAGTGTTTAGGCTCAGCTGAGCTCACAGGAGCACCCCGTTAGTTTTCTGTGCAGAATTAGTTTTAGTTCTGCTGGCCGGTGGTGTTTGTTAGACATAATTTACTACTTTATTTCTACAGCTTTTATGCTGACAAGATTTACTTTTTAAGTGGCCACTATATTTCAAGAAGTGGGCATACCAGGAGGAGTAAGACAAAGTCCCTATTCCACCCACCCGGCTCTCTATGACAACGTCTAGATAATTACAGCATATTGAGAAGCAGATACAACATGAGAAGCAGATACAACATATTGACAGGGTTATGTCTAGAATGCTGTGGAAGCTCAGAAAAAAGCATCTAAAACTTGCCTTAAAGAAATGTACAAGTAGCCAGGCATGGTGGCACACACTCACCTGTAGTCCTAGCTACTCAAGAAGCTGAGTGGCAGGATCACATGAGCCCAGGAGTTGATGGCCTAAGTGAGCTATGATTGGTCACTACAACCCAACATGCACAGCAGAGTGATCCTCACACCTCAGCCTCCTGGGTAGCTGGGACTACAAGCACATGTTACCACACCTGGCTAATTTTTTTTTTTTTTTTTTTTTTTTTTGTGATGGAGTCTTGCTCTGTCACTAGGCTTGAGTGCAGTGGCGTAATCTTGGCTCACTGTAACCTCTGCCTCCCGGGTTCAAGCAATTCTCCTGCCTCAGCCTCCTGAGTAGTTGGGACTACAGGCACACGCCACCACACCCAGCTAATTTTTGTATTTTTAGTAGAGATGGAGTTTCACAATGTTGGTCAGGCTAGTTTTGATCTCTTGACCTCATGATCTGCTTGCCTTGGCCTCCCAAAGTGCTGGGATTACAGGCATGAGTCACCATGCGCAGCCAATTTTTTGTATTTTTTGTAGAGACAGGGTTTCACCATGTTGCTCAGGCTGGTCTCCAACCGATAGGCTAAAGCAATCAGTTTCTTGGCCTCTGGTAGTGCTGAGATTACAGGTGTGAACTCCTCTGCCCAGCCCAAACATGATTTCTGTGTTTTGATAATTAACTTCAACCTTGGTATTTATAAGAAGATAATGTATTCTAGCAGACATTTTTTTAACATAGGATTTGCCAAAACTGCGCTCTAAAAATAAATCAATGCAATGGCTGATCTAAGAAATCTTAATTATTTCCTTAACTAATTCAGTAGTTGGAGCTCTGAAAGAATTAATGGCCCATTTGCCAAAGTCATTGTGATAATACTCGATTTAAAGATAGCTTTTCAACCTGTTCTCTTAGCCTCCTTGCTGAACTGAAATTGTGGAAATTGTCCTCCATTCCTAAGTCTCATTCATGCCCCTCTTCAAATTGGTCACTTAAATACTGTTTATTCTGCCACGTAAACATTTATTTAATTTTTATCCTCATTGACCTTACCTTGTTGCCTGTTATAGCTCACCTGGATTGTTACAGTGATTTCCGAGCTAGTCCTTAGCATGGTATACATGACCCTCTACCACCTGGTCCTTGTTTACCTCTCCATGTTGATCTGTAACAGTCATCCTTGCATCAGGGCAGTTACTTGAAATTCCTAGAACATTCCCTAGACATGATGGTCTCACTCCCACTAGACTACCCCTGTAATTTTGTACATACCTCTGTTACAACACCTATCATCCCATTGTAATTTGGGAGATATTCTTCCCTCCCAAAAATTTTCTAATTAAGGATAGTCAAGGGAATCATTCTCTCATTCCTCATCTCAAGAGTCTCCCTGGGCAGGATGAATGGGCACAAGAAATAGGGCCCCATTACCTTCTTGGAGAGTGGTGATGACTTAAATGCACTGAGGAGGCTGCTGCAGAAACTGTTCATTGACTGCATTGACAGTTTGATGCCATGTGCTTTTCTTCTAAGCATCTTTTTTTTTTTTTTTTTTTTTGTCATTTTTTTGTTTTGAGACAGAGTTTCACTCTGTCACCCAGGCTCTGGAGTGTCTGGAGTGTAGTGGCACAATCTCGGCTCACCATAACCTCTACCTCCCAGGTTCAAGTGAATCTCCTACCTCATCCTCCCCTAGTAGCTGGGATTACAGGCACCCATTACCATGCCCAGCTGGCATATTATGTTTTTAATAGAGATGGGGTTTCACCATGTTTGGCAGGCTGGTCTCGAATTCGCGACCTAAGGTGATCTGCCCACCTTGGCCTCCCAAAGTGCTGGGATTATAGGCATGAGCCACCATGCCCAGCCGCTTTTCTAAGCATCTTTGACAAATTAAAAAGAGTACTCCAGCCTGGCACAGTGGCTCACACCTGTAATCCCAGCACTTTGAGAGGCTGAAGTAAGTGGATTACTTGAACCTAAGAGTTTGAGACCAGCCTGGGCAGCAAGCTTAAACCCCACCTGTACAAAAAAGAAAAAAAAAAAAAAAAAAATACAAACATTAGTTGGGCCTGGTGGCACAAACCTGTAGTCATAGCTACCCAGGAGGCTGTGGTGGAAGGATATATTGATGTCAGGAGTTCAAGACTACAGTGAGCCATGATTGCACCACCACACTCCAGAGTGAGAGACCCTATCTCAAAAAATATATATAAATAAATGCATGCATACATACATTAACTAATTAAAAAGAGCACCCCAGAGAACAACTATAAGACGCTCTACCTGGGGAGAAAAACCCACAGAGCCAAATAAACTTGTCAGTGGTGCATCTTTTTACTGAGGCATCAGCTTTTCTTGTCTTGAACTGATGACTTCTTTTGACCCTTACATGTCATGCTGAAGATTAGGGAGATCCGGAGTGTGGAAAGGAAGATTAGTAACAGCCTATGAATATAGAGAGGGTGTGTATAACCTCTCATTTTATCCCTGGCACCTGCCTCATCAGCTCCCCCATCTGGGGAATTTTGGATTGGTTATCCACTGATATTTAATCTCCAGGATATAGAAATTTAGAAATGTTCTGATCAAAAAATAAATCTATTGGCTGGGTGAGGTGGCTCACACCCATAATCCTAGCACTATGGGAGGCCGAGGCTTGTGGATCACCTGAGGTCAGGGATTCAAGACCTACCTCGCCAGCATGGGGAAACCCCGTCTCTACTAAAAATTTTTTTTTTTTTTTTTTTTTGAGACGGAGTTTCGCTCTTGTTACCCAGGCTGGAGTGCAATGGCGCGATCTCGGCTCACCGCAACCTCCGCCTCCTGGGTTCAGGCAATTCTCCTGCCTCAGCCTCCTGAGTAGCTGGGATTACAGGCACGCACCACCATGCCCAGCTAATTTTTTTGTATTTTTAGTAGAGACGGGGTTTCACCATGTTGACCAGGATGGTCTCGATCTCTTGACCTTGTGATTCACCCGCCTCAGCCTCCCAAAGTGCTGGGATTACAGGCTTGAGCCACCGCGCCCGGCTACTAAAAATATTTTTAAAAATTGGCTGGACGTGGTGGTGGACACTTGCAATCCCAGCTACTTGGGAGGCTGAGGCAGGAGAATTGCTTCAACCTAGAGACAGAGGTTTCACTGAGCTGAGATTGTGCCACTGCACTCCATCCTGGGTGACAGAGTGAGACTTTGTCTCCAAAAATTAAATAAATAAATAAACAAACAATCAATCTATTAAGGATAAGTATGGTGTCAAGAAAAAAAAATCTAAAAAAAAGAAACCTGGCTTTAAATGCTGCTCGTTTTTTACTTCATAATCCTCAAATATTGTTAGCTAAGTTACTGGTTTCTGTTAAATTTTGAGACTTTCCCTCTGTGTGTGCTTTCTTGGAGAGGCCCAGCCTCTATACTGTTTTCAATAGGAGTGGTGTTCTGGTTGAAGCAGGTCAATAGTGTCCAGGTCTAAGGAATCCAAAGAGTTCAGAAAAGAATTCAAGCAATGGGCTGCATATATGTGCATAGCTTCCAATTTATAAATATAGTCAGAGGACTATAAAGCCAATCCAAACCCGCATAGAAGGATGGAACTGTAGGTTGCTTCTCCAGCAACCATATGAGAAAATCAAAAAATGAGAGTTGAGTGTTTGGAAAGAATGTGAGCTTTGGAGCAACGCAGCGTGGATTTGAGTCTCATGTACTAGTTGTGTTGTTTTAGGCATGTCATTTAACCTGACTAAGCCTTTGTTTCTCTTTATAAAATGGGGTTAATAGAAACTTTCTAATGCTAACTTATTGTTAGCATTAGAGATAATGTTCGTAGTATGCTTTGCACATGGTAGGCTCTTAGGAAATGGTAGTTACAATTTGGGGTTTCTGTCAAGAGTGGTGTGATGGACGCTAATGCTCCACCCAGGTCCCTACTAGGGGTCCTGTTGGCAGTGGTCAACATTCAGTAACTGCTTGAGAGATGTTTATAAAAGGTTTGGCTATCTTGGCTTAACTTGAAACAATTCTAAAAGGGCCATTCTAGCTCCAGAGCTCCCCAGCTCCCCATGGTCCCAACAAATCAACACTAGGCCCATGTGACAGCTCAGCTTCTCCTTCTGCTCACTCCAGCCTTCTCCCGCTCTCTTCCATGGATGTTGTTCCCAAGAGGGACTTCTTTTTTTTTTTTTTTTTGAGACAGTCTCTCACTCTGTCACCCAGGCTGGAGTGCAGAGCGCAATCTCGGCTCACTGCAACCTCCGCCTCCTGGGTTCAAATGATTCTCCTGCCTCAGCCTCCCTAGTGGCTGGAATTACAGGCATGTGCCACCACACCCAGATAATTTTTATATTTTTAGTAGAGATGGGGTTTTGCCATGTTGGCC
Organism: Saimiri boliviensis; assembly: GCF_048565385.1. NCBI lineage: Eukaryota > Metazoa > Chordata > Mammalia > Primates > Cebidae > Saimiri > Saimiri boliviensis. Next base: position 82,119,033 of record NC_133450.1, read on the forward strand.
AGGCTGTTCTGGAACTCCTGACCTCAAGTGATCTGCCTGCCTCGGCCTCCCAAAGTGCTGGGATAAGAGGCATGAGCCTCCACACCTGGCTGAAGAGCACTTAATAAACATCCTGCATGCTAGACTCTGTCCTAGAGTTTACTTCCTAAGGAATCTGGCCTCTGGCAAATGATAAGGCCGGTAGCCAATTCTGTGTTATCATTTATCACCCATTGATCTGAGGTACTGAAGCCAAACGATCCTATGACATCTTGGCTAGGTATCAGGATGTATTTTAGAAAGACAGGCAAAGCATCAGAAAAACTGTAAAGAGAAAATCTTAGAACTGTTGCACTTCCCCACAGAAAGGCATTTGATAATTTCCAAAAGTTAAAAACATCCTAAATCCTGCTCTACATGAGCCCAAGAGCATGGAAATATTTTTTAGCATCAGTTTCCTAAAAATGACTTGGCTATGAGGTTCACATCAATATAATTAAGCAAATGTAATGATTACTCTTCCAGTATTGAGCTTTTAATTCCGTTTCCAACAAGGACCCAGTTAGCGACCTTCCTGGAAGCAAAGCCGTTTTACTTGTCTGTGATTGTGTCGGTTGCATGAGAAGTTACTTTAGAACCAGGCTGCATTGTCAGCATCTTTCTGGAGTTTGGGCTGAGAGCCCCCTGTTTCACTGAGCTTCTTTCCCTTCCCTCCCCTCCCATGTACAGCCTATGTAGTTAGAATCAGCAAACTAGATAAAAGGCAGTACCCATCAGACCAATCCTGAAGTGAATAACTTAAGTTAGATTCTGATTTGGACAGAAATACCATCTCCAGGAATACCTTTACCCCAGTTTGATCCTCTGTTTTTTCCTACACTGATCTCACTGGGCGTTAGGAGTTGAGGCCAGACGCAGTGGCCCACACCTGTAATCCCAGCACTTTGGGAGGCCGAAGTGGGCAGATCACGAGGTCAAGAGATCAAGACCATCCTGGCCAACATGGTGAAATCCAGTCTCTAGTAAAATTAAAAAAATTAGCAGGGTGTGGTGGCACATGCCTGTAGCCCAGTTACTCAGAAGGCTGAGGCAGGGGAATCAGTTGAACCTGGGAGACAGAGGTTGCAATGAGCCAAGATTGCACCACTGTACTCAAGTGGCATGCAGAGCAAAACTCTCTTAAAAAAAAAAAAAAAAAGGAGTTGAAGACTCAGGAAGGAGGAGCTCATCAGATAAGATAATCTATTGCTAATTAGCCCTGTCATAGTCATTTAGTAATTAATGAACTAATACTTCTCGGCTGGGTGTGGTGTCTCATGCATGTAATCCCAGCATGTTGGGAGGCTAAGGCAGGAGGAACCCTTGAGCCTAGGAGTTCAAGACCAGCCAGGACAACATAGGAAGACCCCCATCTCTTCAGAAACTTTAAAAATAAACTGGGTGTGGTGGTACATGCCTCTGGTCCCAGCTATTCCTAGGCTGAGGGAGGAGGATCACTTGAGGCAAGGTCAAGGCTGCAGTGAGTGGTGATTGCGCCACTGCACTCCAGCCTTAGCTTGAGCAACAGAGCAAGACCCTGTCTCAAAACAAAAACAAAATCCCACAAATACTTCTCCAGGATCATGTGCAAGGTACTGGGCTGTGAACCATAAAGGGACACCATGCTTCTGTCTTTCCCAGTAATGGAAAAGAGAGTGGACCTAAACATGGGAAAGTTAGCATTTGGACAGCTAAGGGGTACAGGCAGTGAATACCATGAGATCAGAGAAAAGATGGCTTTTCCTAAGTCACTTTTTCAGATATGTCTAAACTGTGTGTCTCTGCAACCTTGAGATAGGTCAGGTAGTGCCTTGCTCAAATGAGGCCTTCTGTAGATACACTTTGAATTGAGTGTTGTTCCCAATAGTTTTCCATCCACTTTTTGGCCTTCAAATAACACAACATTCAGTTGGCAGCAGGTGTTAGATTTTTTTCAGCAGTAATATCCCAGCCAGTGTTTCTGTGCAGCCCTCAGTGGGCTCTCGGTCTCATGTTTGCAACCTTGCTGTGCAGAGGCATAGAAGATGACAGGATATGCCAGAGGCTTCAGGGAGCCTGCTGGGCTCAAGGTTTCTGCCTCGCCTCTACTCACCCCTACTCTTCTGACGAAAAACTGAAGAAGGAGCAGTCACACACTTCCAGAAAACTTGCTTCCTCCATTTGCTCTCTCCATCACACTGCAAAGCCTGGACCACGGTTCTTCCTGATGCACTGGGGACCTCGTCATTCCCACCCTACCCCCAGTGCACATTAAGAAATACATTTCCAAGCCCAATAATTATTTATTTTATTTTTATTTATTTATTTGAGACTAAGTTTTACTCTTGTTGTCCAGGCTGGAGTGCAGTGGCACAATCTCGGCTCACTGCAACCTTTGCCTCTCAGGTTCAAGCAGTTCTCCTGCCTCAGCCACCAGAGTAGTTGGGGTTACAGGATTAGCTGCACCACACCTGGCTACTATTTTGGTTGTATTTTTTTTTTTTAGACGGAATTTTGTTCTTGTTACCCAGGCTGGAGTGCAATGGCGTGATCTCGGCTCACCGCAACCTCCGCCTCCAGGGTTCAGGCAATTCTCCTGCCTCAGCCTCCTGAGTAGCTGGGATTACAGGCACGCGCCACCATGCCCAGCTAATTTTTTGTATTTTTAGAAGAGACAGGGTTTCACCATGTTGACCAGGATGGTCTCGATCTGTTGACCTCGTGATCCACCTGCCTCGGCCTCCCAAAGTGCTGGGATTACAGGCTTGAGCCACCGCGCCCAGCCTGTGTGTATTTTTAATAGAGATGGAGTTCCACTATTCAGGCCAGGCTAGTCTTAGACTCCTGATCTCAGATGATCCACCCTCCTTGGCCTCCCAAAGTGCTGGGATTACGGGTGTGAGCCACCATGCCCAGCCCAAAGAATTATTTATAGACCAAGAGATGTATGTTGCTGCTCAGCCACTGAAATATCACATCTGAGAGTACCCTCAGGAAACTAACAAGTTGAGAGACCCAGTGGTACTTGTCTCAAAGCACATTCACAGCTCTACTTCAGTAAAGTTTCAAAGGCTCTGCCTCTGGTTAAGTGAGATGAGGTTGGAAGGGACTTTATCAGCCCCTTTCCATCTCTGTCAGTCCTTATCCCTTCTTTATCTGGACATTTCAAGATGTCTCAATCTTATATACAAGATCGTACAGATAAACCTTTATTTACCACCCTCACCCCAGCCAGACTGTCACCCCTAGGACCCTCGCATAGCCCCTCTACTGCCTGGGTTATAGTCTAGGAAACTGTGAGCCTGGAAAAACAGAGGCTAGTATTAGCCTCAGGATCCACTCTGAGAAGATCTTGGAACAATCCTCATTTTATGAGGCTGCAGGCATGCATTAGGTGATCTAATGTGACTTTTCCATCCTCACAGTGGAATGCAAAATGACCAGACCGTAGCAGGATAATAGTTTCACATGATGGTGCTCACTGTGTCAGGCCTGGTAGCGGCAGTTTCTGAAATTGAATGGATTCTGTTTACTCTTTCCATTTACTTTGAGCAATTACCCTGAGTTTTTTAGATTAATTACACTAGCGATAAACATCTACCTTGTTAAAGCTACCCAATTACCCTTTTTAAAGAAAAGAAAACTTTTTTAAAACCTTGTTTAGGAGAAGATGGACCTGGGATGTGATTACTTTGATCGACTAATAACAGAATCAGAGAATTTTGAGCACAGAAGGGGACATAAGATTATTTTCAGATACAGAAACTGAGGCCCAGAAGGGAAAATGACCTGCCCAATAGATCATAATCAGAATATGCCTTTTCTTACTCCCATCACTTCCCTCCTGCCCCAAACTCCCTGCCAAAGCTAAACATGGAAGACTTGCCTCCTTGGCATGGAACTACATGCTCAGAGCATATATCCTATATCAACCCCAACCCCTCTGTGGAGGGGCATCTGGATCCTCTCCCAGGAAAAAGAAAGGAGAAGGCTGGTCATGACAGCCAAGACAGAATTCTGACTAAGGAGCCTCAAGGAGCACAGATGTAGAGAGGAGACAGCAGGTTGAGGGCTGGGGCACTTTCAAGCCCCGCCTTCCAGACAAGAGAGCCCAGAGGTCAGGATAGGACGAAACAGACTCCCTGTCACTGACAGCAGATCTGGGGGTGAGAAGGGGAATTGTTTCCCTAGATTGAGTTTGATGAGAACTGCTGGCTTTACTGTCTGATGATCTAGTTCAGGCGTCCTCAAACTTTTTACACAGGGGGCCAGTTCACTGTCCCTCAGACCGTTGGAGGGCCGACACATACTGTGCTCCTCTCACTGACCACCAATGAAAGAGGTGCCCCTTCCTGAAGCACAGCGCGGGGCCGGATAAACGGCCTCAGGGGGCCGCAGTTTGGGGACACCTGATCTAGTTGATAGCAAAAGTGCAGTGAGTTTTGAGCTAGTTAGCCATTGAAAATAATTGGTAATTGGAGACTCAAACTTTCAAGCCAGGATTGGGTAGTTGCCCACTTGTCATGAAAGGCAGAATTTGAAAACCTGGCAGGAAGTAGCAGCGTTTCTCTGGAGTATTTAACTCACAGCCTAATGCTCTGAAGCTGGTACTCTTGGTATATGAAAATGAGAAGGTTAATGGAAGTGAGGTTTGTGCTGACAGAGTTGGATTGTGACAGAGGTCAAATATCTGCTTCTCTTTCCCTTATCCCTGTAGTCTTGGCTTTAACAGCTGCAAGATTGACAGATGCCAGTAATACCCAGTCCAGCAATAGCAGCATCACCTGGGAAATTGTTATAAATGCAAATTCTCAGGCCAGGTGTGGTGGCTGACACCTGTAATCCCAGCACTCTGGGAGGCCAAGGCGGGTGAATCATAAGGTCAGGAGTTCGAGACCAGCCTGGCCAACATGGTGAAACCCTGTCTCTACTAAAAATATAAAAATTAGCTGGGTGTGGTGGTGAGTGCCTGTAATCCCAGCTACTTGGGAGGCTGAGGCAGGAGAATCTCTTGAACCCGGGAGGCAGAGGTTGCAGTGACCCAAGGCCATTGCACTCCATCCTGGGTGACAGAGTAAGACCCCGTCTCAAAAAAAAATGCAAATTCTCAGACCCCACAGCAGACCTTTGAACTAGAAACTCGAGGGGCTGGGCCCAGCAATCTCTCTTTTAACAAGCCCTCCAGGTGATTCTGATGCGGACTCAGCTGTGAGAACCACTGGTCCAGAATATGGTATGGTTCCTAATTTGCTGTTTATTAAGGAAAGGCTGCCTTCTGAGTGAGTTAGCTATCTGCCTCCTCTCTTGCCTCCCTTTCGTCTTCTTTCCTCTTCTCCTGCATCACTGGGACAGCCACTACCGGAAGACTTGGGGTTTGTCCTACTGCTTTGCTAGGCCTCAGTATTTGTATAAGAAACTGTCTTTACACCCATCTGTCTGGCTCTGGGCTCCAGCTGTCTCACTCCTCCTCTCCTGGGACTCTCAGTATTGTTGTTCCAGTGAAGTTGTTTGTACTTAGCCCCGAGAAGGGAGGCTTAAACCTGGCTTTTGTTCCACTAGTGGGACCACAGATCAAGGCAGGCCATGGAACTCTTGTTCAAAGTTGTGCTTGCTCTGACAAGGGGCTTTCAGGGGAGGCCCTGGTTGTCCTCAGGAGAAGCAGTGAAAATGACCTGTCTGGTCCTGGGATAGGATGCCAGCAGCTGTGTGTGACGGGGCATGCTCTGGGGAACTTGGGGCTTCAGTCAGAGAGCTGTGGGCCCTACTTGCCCTTCCCTCCCTCCTTTATCTGTCAATATCCTGTTGTGCAGTCCCCTAGGGAATGCAAGGAGGACAAGTCTAATGCTGCAGGTAGCTCCTGGAGCTTTAACTACAAAGGGAACCTCTTCTGTTTTTTGAGAGAGATCAGACCACTAAGTTAATTTCTTGAAATATATTTTGCCAAATGCTTTTTTCTTTTTATTCTAATTAAAGCCAAGGCATTAAAAGGTATGGTGTCTGTTGGAATTGCATCATATCTCATTCCCCTTACTCAACTCCCCCTTTCTAGGGAGCATGTCAGGAGCCTGTTACAGAAGCTCTGCCTTTGTCTCTGTGGTACTGACTAGAAGCTGCCAGGCTTCTGAGGGTATTTGGTTTGTTTGCACATATTTCATAATGTGTACTCTTCTGATCTGATGAGGAAAAAAATAGCCTTTGGGTAAGAACAAGATGCAGATTTGTACTTTAAGGGCCACTTTGGGCATGTTTCCAAAATGGTAGCTACTCTCATATCTTGGGGACACTACAAGGTAGACATGTAGCCAAGATCCATTCATGCATTCTTGTCCAGAGAGGAGAGGTTTCTGTTCCCTGAGTGCATTGACTCATTGCTGAGGCCTTGTGTGTTCAAGTCTTTCCATCCTGGAAGAAGAAGAGGTCACAAGAGGCTGAGGAAGATGGCAGGAAAACTCACAGGGTTTTTATGTATATTGTGTGTCTTGTTTTTAGCCCCACAATAATCCTTGGAGAGACGTAGAATTAACTCCGTTTTATAGATAAGGAAGCCGAAGCTTGGGTAGATTAAGGGGTGGGCCTGAGATCACAAGCTGAGAAGTAGCAGATCAGGGCCTTGACTTTAAGTCTAGTTAGTGTTTGTTCTCAAAACCTTTGCCTTCCCAGAGCTCCTCCCCTTTCTCCTCCCTGTGCCCCAACTTCTAAGGAACGTAAGTAACCTGTTGAAGAGAGTTGAAAAGGAAACTGCACTGAGACTGCACTCAGAACTCAATGATCCTAACCTGTTTACTAATGAAATACGTCTACCTCAGCATCCGCCACATATGTTGGCCCTGGCCAGTAAGCAATTTTTTTGGGAAGAGGAGGGAAATAGAGTTAAGAGGACCAGTGAGTTTTTCATGTGTCTCCTGACCATGGCCACCCAGGATACTGCCTATACCCCCAGAAATTCCCAGATTTGCCAAGCATGCATTTGTCCTTTGCAAGAAAAAAAAAAAAAAAACGCAATAAAATGAGTTGTCAACTGTCCTTAGGGTTGGAGCAAGGGAAATCAGTCTTTCCCCAAATTCCGAATTTTCTTTACAAGTTATTTGAAGCAGCATTGTATGAGAAATGCAGCTGTTTTAGAGAATGTGTGTGTGCTGGTGGGGGTCAGGGTATGTGTGAAAGAGAGGAGAGAGAGAGAGACAGGGAATAGAGAAAGAGAATATGAGCTTCACAAATACAAAGTAATGAGTTTTTTTCTAACAAGCCTGGCTGAGTTTCCAGTAATTCTGCAGCTGTGACACGACTAGTCCACTGAGATATTCTGCACTGGTTGGAAAAATAAAACTAAAATTTATTCAATCAATAGCAAGATGCAGTGATGCTTTTAAGAGTCACCTTACTTGTAAAAGTGGCTTCACCAAAGATAGGAAAGATGAATGAGTTGTCTGCTTTTCTTCAGACCTGGCTCTGTTTTTCACAGAGTACAAAGATTTCATATGAGACACCTTGTCTCTTGAAGCATCACCATTGATATCTCAATAAGACTAGCGCTCTCGTTAGCCCTGCTCTTAGAAGCTGTACTACAGCAGGTTTGAAGTTCTGCTCAGAGGGTCTTAATTGCCCTTGCTGAGTCTGCTTTGGGCCATCTGTGTTGACAGAACACTTAGTCCTCCCTCCCATGACATTTCCTTGCACACGGCGACCTCCATGTTCCAGATTGCATGTGATTTCCCCTCCCCACATGCACGTCCTGCATGCCATACCATGTGGTGATGAGCTAAACTAGTTCTCTGACTCAAGTGAGGACTGCCAACAAGGCTCCCTGCAGCAGTGCAGCTGGCATCTGACCCTAGAGATATCTGTGTGGCATCATGAAAACCATTCCAGCTCTCAATTTGCATGTAGAAGGGGGTTGTTGGAGCAAAGAACTTGCTGTATTTAAGGATTTGGCGAGAACAGTGGCTAAGAAGCACTGATCCTCTCTGCTTCTGAGCTCTGATTCCCCTCCACTTTGGGGCCTGACCACTCCTCCAGGAGCCACATAGGTTACCTGGCCCTACAGCAGTTTCCCGGCACTGTGGTCTGGATAGACTGCTTGGGCCCCATTCTTCCCCGCCTGATGGCTGAGTTCTGAGAGTAGAAAACAGAGGGGAGTACCTGGGTAGGGCTGAGCCGTGGCCTTGCCACATTTGTGGTGACCTGGTACTCAAGACAGTATGGCTTACAGATGGACATCTCTACATTTCCCCTGGAATGAGCTTTCTTTTTTTGAGATAGAGTCTTCTCTGTCACCCAGGCTGGGGTGCAGTGGCGCGATCTCGGCTCCCTGCAACCTCTGTGTACTGGATTTAAGCGATTCTCCTACCTCAGCCTCCAAGTACTGGGATTACAGGCATGAGCCACCACACCCAGCTAATTTTTGTATTTTTAATAGAGGCGGAGTTTCTCCGTATTGGCTAGGCTGGTCTTGAACTCCTGACCTCAGGTGATCCACCCACCTCAGCCTCCCAAAGTGCTGGGATTACAGGCCTGAGACACTGCGCCTGGCCGGAATGAACATTCTTAATCTTCTCCCAGAGTGAGCTGGCTGCTCTTGTAGCTGCAACCTCAGCAGTTCCTGGACAGATTTCGTTGGTTTACAACTAAGCAGGAAAAGTGGGCTCCTGTGCCAGGAGCTCGGCAGGGGTTCCTTCCCTTCAAAAAAGTATAAAGAAGGTGCTGAGGTTAGGAAATCTGGGGCCTTGCTGTTAATGTTTGCGCCCCACACCCTTCCCCTGCCTCAGAAAGCTGGGCTGGGTGTAGTTTGTGACCACAGAGGCAGGGACTGCACCCCAGAAATTGATTCGCACTTTTCTGCTCAGCTTACTAATGCCACGGCCCTGAGAAGATGAGCTAATGTGGCTGCTCCTCTGTAACATTAAAGGGCTTTTACACAGTATCTGCTTTGGAACCTGGCAGACATCAGCACACCACTCATGCCCTCACGCCACTGATAAGGAAGGCAAGGAAGTCTTTGGCCTACAAGAAATCTAAATATAAAGTTAAGCTAGAATGCAGGCTGAGGTGCCATCCCATCCCACCAGGGGATGACTATTCCTTCCCTGGTGGGCCTCCAAGGACAACTTATTCAACTCTTGCCCTTCCTCCAGGATGCCTAATCTTGGTGTGGCTTTCTTCTTCCTCTGGACTCTTGTACTTTGGGCTATAGGTGCCCACTTTCTGTAATCCCTCCATTTAGCCTGCCTTCTCTAAGGGCCTCTGACACCAAGGCCAGCTACCCTTTAACAGATTGTGAACCAAGATCATAGCATGTGGCCAGGAGGAAGATGGAATCACTCTTGCCCTCTTCTAGACTCGCTTTGTTTGCACTTGCTTGTGAGGTACTTGTGTGCCTCACAAGTAAGCAGGATTGAATGAAGTGGAGTCTAATGAGTGGGGCTTTCTGCATGTTGGCTTCTCTCATGAGGATGCTGCATGCCAGAGGGCCTGGGATTAACCTCATCCATGATGGGTTAAAATAAAGCTTCTCTCCTGCTCATGGGTACTGATGATTAGACAGAAAATGCAGTTAACCTTGAATAGTTTAGGTCACTGGCCCAAGCTTGCTTACTGCTTGCTGCCTGTGTCCCTTCCCTAAATAATAGGCAAACCATAGAGAACCAGAACCAGGTGTTCCAGGGAGGAGCAAAAATAGGAATTATTCCACCCTCAGAGCTGCACAGTGATTCCAAGAGACTCATGAATCATTCTATGCACCATATAGAGAGAATAAATGGGTTGTACCTATATGCACTAGTATTTTCAAATATGTTTAGGTACTGTTGTGGTTCATAAAATATAAATTTATTTTTTAAATGAGTGCTTAATAAGTTATTCTGACCCAATAATGTCTTTGGAAAGAGAATAACCTCACAAGTTTAGCTGCAGAGTGAGGATTTGGGTGCTCTGCTTCCGCTCACTTGTCTGAAGATAAACGTCCTCAGGCTTGGAGCTCTGACTTTGTGACTAAACAGTAATCACCTGTCAGCGCAAGTGCCTGTTTCTCCAGTATAATCAATGGCACGACATTCAATGCACAACACTCAGTTTAGCCACAATACTAGGGCAACTGCAGGCAAAGGGAGGGGAAGATGGCTTTGCCATAGCATCAAAAGATAAGACTGGCTGCCGTGGAATATTCCAGAAACCCCTGGACTTAGGACTGGGAGGCTATAGAGAGTGTATTCCAGGACAGCTGACATCAGGCAGCGCAAGGGGACCTATAATCCCAGGAAGTTGTAAAATTTCTGAAATCTTGCCCCTGCCATTGGCTTGTAGGGATCCCATGATGATGGTTCAGCTGCATGTGACTTCACCCAGTGCTGCCTCAGGCCACTCAAACAGCCATAGGTGTGAGTACCTCAAAGGAAGGGCTTTGTCTCAACCCTCTGTGAAAGGTGCCTCTGCAGCAGCAGCATTGTAAGTTGATTCTACCTTTGCATATCTGCTAAGGATTTAAATTTTGTGGAATTCTGCTACAAGAAGGCAGTCTGTGTCTACCTCTTTCCTCATTCCCCTCACCCCCACCCCAGCCTTGAAGAAATAGCAAAGGAAGATGCTTCTCTTCACTAGTCTGTGCAAGAGTCCTATAGCTCAAAACAGTGTGTCTACCACTGGTAACTGGTAAATGGTAACTTGAGGGAACTATGACTTCATGGTGGGGGAGCAGGGGGATTCACCAGGTACTGAGAAATAACCAGAAAAAGGTATTTTTTAATGTAGCTATAGGGAATGGGTAATGGGATATGTCCTTATTTCCTAACTACTCCAAGAGAAAAGTCATGCTTCCTTTTTCTTCCTGCCAAGTGGAAGAAATAAGAAGTTGGATCTACTTAGTTCAGGGTTCTTACCAGCTAAGACCCTTACAAATGCATTTGAGCTCCCAGCCCATGAGAATGAGTAGTTTTATGGAAGGCAGGATTCTTATTAAAAGTCCGTTTGATTTCCATCACAGAAGCATGCTTTCCCTCTAACTATCTCTATCCCATTGCTAATCTGGTTGTTGTATATATGGAAGCAAACTTCTTCAGCCCTTAAAACACACATCATATTGTAGTAATGTTTGTGAAAACATTTTTTCATTAAAAAAAAAAAAAAAAAAAAAAAACTCATACCAGCTGATCACAAGGTAATAGCCAGCTTGGTGCAAAGTAAGATTTGTAGAGAAAACCAATGGAAATATGCTACTGTCTCTCACTCTTCCATTTCAGTTGCTCTGAGTGTAGGATATCCTGCATGGGATAGAGTTGAACATGTTTCCTCTGCTCCCAGAGAACCTGAAATAGCTGTTTAAGCTCTTCTCACTCTCTGAGCATCAGTGAAGAAGTAGTTAACAGGTCCTGCACAAAGAAAGTTGTGATGGAGTCCTTTGAAAGACCTGGTTTGTAGCCCACCACTCAGAAGTCCCAGCATGATTCATAATGAGTCTCTGTCCTGAGAGTCACTCTTTCCTATGAAAGACCAAAGATGGGGGGAATAGAGCCTGCGAGTTCAGGCTTATGTTGTGAGAGGGAGTGCGAGGCCAGCAGAAGTGGTATCAGTAGGCTGGTGGGGACCTCCACCCCAGCTGGTGTCCAGGCTCTTGATACCATTAAGAAGATAAGAATTCTGTCAAGGAATTCAAGGAAGAGTCAGAAAATAGTAAAAGTACAGAGATTTATCGCAAAGGGAAGAGTATACATTCAAGAAAAGGGAGTGCAGGCATACTCGACAGAGAGAGTCGCACAGTGGGGTTTGGGGTTTCTATCTTTATAGGTTTCTTTAACCAAGGGGTGGAATATTCATGCAAATTCTTGCAAAAAGGTAGAGATTTCTCATAACTGCAGTGCTACCTATTTTTAAAGCAAATATGGGTAGTCTTTGAACAGTCATGGTGCTGGTAGGTGTGTGATCTAGTAGGTTAATGAGTTTATAATGAGGTCCTAGGAGAAACCTAGGTCAAATCCAGCTGCACATTGGGTTCAGTAGGTCTTAGCTAGCTTGGTCCATGCCCTGTTTTTCAGGGTCTTGTCAGCCCATAGCCTCTAGTCCTGTGAAACTGCTGTCTGGAATTTTTACTTTCCTGTGACCACCCTGTATTATTCCTGTCTCAGAAGAGGAGGGGTGTTTCCCATGTTGCCTCCTGTAGTTGAACTGTCTACTCATCCATTCTTCCAGCTCTTGCAAGGATAAACTTCTTAACATAACTGCCGCGAGATAAGCATCCTACCCTAGCTCTCCTTGGGTGTTATGGGGTGAGCTAGCAGAAGGGGAAGAGGTGAGGTGTAAACCTTTTGTGAAGGTCTTAAAAATATGCTCGTTCTTGGGGCAGGGCCAGACCCTTCTGTGATTACCCATGGACTTGGGCCTTGGCACAGGAGAGATCTTTGGGTCTGATCATAAAACCTCAATTTGTGAGGTAAACAGGACAACTACTACACTGCAGAAATTCCTCATACAACCTCAATTTGTATGCAAAATTAGACATGGACCCACCAGAGATGGTCATCTGAATTAAGCTTCAGAGCCCACTGAGGACAGGCCCAGCGATGGATGCTGTGCAGGCTCCAGATGTTTTGACTGTTTCCTGCAAGTCATTCTCCTCCCACTTGATCCTTGGCACCCAGGCAGGGCTCTGAAGTAGAAGATTATGGGGTTATAAACAGCCTAGCTTTTCACCATTTCGTGAAATCTTTTAGCCAACCTTTTTCCTTCTGTTCGTTCAGTAATTTATTCAACAAATAACTATTGAGGACCTGCCTGCCATGCATCAGGTCCTGTGCTAAGTTCTGGGGCTTCTGACCTCATGAAAATTACAGTGTAGAAAGGAAGCAGACAGTAAATAAATAACTAAACATATCAACAAGGTAATTACAGATTGAGGTAAGTGCTGTGAAGGACATAAATGGTAAAATGAGATGGAAAGTAACTGGGAAGGGCTATACTACAGGGAAAGGCCTCTCTGAAGAGGGGGCATTTGAGCTGAGTCCTCAAAAAATAGGAGTGACTGCGAAGAGCTGCAGGAAGAGCATTCCCAGCAGAGGGAATACAAAGGCAGAGAGGCAGAAAAGCCTTGGGGAGTCCAGAACAGAAAGGCCACGGCAGGAGTACAGTGAGGACAATGATTTGGGGTGAGTGCAGAGAGAAGTCAGGAGTCAGGCTATATAGGGCCTGGGAGGCCATGATCAGAGTCTTCATTTTATTCTGAGAGCAACAAGTTTTAAGAGAAGTGAGTAACATAAAGATCATTGTATGTTAACTGCCACGTTGTTTGTAATAGCAAATTAGAAACACATTTCATCAACATGGAACTGGGTAATTTTAGGTTCATTGCAGTGAACTAAACCTGCATAACTGCCATGCAGCAGTTAAAACTGTGAGATATATCTATATATATTACCATAGAAGGATTTGCAAGATACCCTAAGTGGGAGAGAAAAAAAGAGTTTAAAAATGTTTCAAAATGTATTTTTGAAAGGGGAGATGTATATGTATGTAGCTTTGCCTGTGTATAAAGCATCACATAAAGGATATACGAAAGGGCTGGGCATGGTGACTCATGCCTATAATCCCAACATTTTGGGAGGCTGAGGCAGCAGATCACCTGAGGTCAGGAGTTAGAGATGACCCTGGCCAATGTGGCAAAACCACGTCTCTACTAAAAATACAAAAATTAGCTGGGTGTGGTCGTGCATGCCTATAATCCCAGCTACTTGGGAGGCTGAGGCAGGAGACTCGCTTGAACCCAGGAGGCAGAGGTTTCAGTGAGCTGAGACTGTGCCACTGCACTCCAGCCTGGGTGACAGAATGAGACTCGATCTCAAAAACAAACAAACAAAAAGGATATTCAAGAAGCTGGTAATAGTTGCTTCTGGGCAGAAGAAATGGGGCACAAGGTGGCTAGGGTGGAAGGGAGACTTAGTATTCATAGTGTATCCTTTTGTATGTTTAAATATCGTACTATGTGCCTGATCACTTATTCATCAAGAAAGAGATGATGTCTAAACTGTGGACACCCTCATTGCTGTGCAGAGAACGCACTGAAGAGGGCAAGAGCAGAGGCAGAGGATCAGTTAGAAGACTCTGGCAGTGGTCCTGTTGAGGGATGGTGGTAGCTTGACCTATGGTGTTGGTAATGGAGAGGGGAAAGTTGGTGGATTCCAGATTTACTTCAGAGGCAAGAGTTACAAACAACTTTTAACGGCTATTGAAAAAAAAAAAAAAGTTAAACTGAAAAAGCCCACTCATTCCTCAATGGAGCTTGCTTTCTTTGCAGAGAGATGCCAAAGGCCAGTACCTGTTCGACCTTCTTTGCCACCACCTGAACCTACTTGAGAAAGACTATTTTGGGATACGCTTTGTAGACCCAGATAAGCAGCGGGTAAGTCAATATTCAAAGCACAAAAGGAGGACAGGGCCAGTCAGTAATCCTGACGTCTTGTTATTCATATTCAAAGGTCCCTGATTCCAGAAGAATTCAAAGGTCCCCAATTCCAGTCAGTCCCTGTAATTGCATGTTGTCTCTTCAAATGATAGCATTAGACCTGGAAGGCACCTTGGCTAGAGCTCACCTGGAGAAGCTTGTCATTTTAGTTTCTGAAATGGCAGGCTAGGGAGCTTAAGTGATTTGCACAAAGTTGGAGGCAGAGCAGCTGTACTGGGGTTGTAGTCTCAGAGCTCAGGTCACAGGGTAATTCTCTCCTGTCCCCTTTCTAGTAAGTGGGCTGAGCCACATTGTTCTGGTTAGGAAAGGCCTCACCAAAGGTGCCATACCAACCCAATCTAGGCAGAACAGAGACAGAACCAAACCATCACAGGCCCCTCAGCACCTTGCAGATCTAACAGTTCTTGCTCTGCTCTACACAGCATAGGCAGCTCTACAGACACAGGGCATTCTGATAGACAGGATTCTGATATTCCAGACAGATATGAGAACAAGCCATTATCTCAGGCCCCTGACCTGTCTTCTCCCTATTGTGTTCCACCCAGATAGTAGTACTTTTGCTCTCCAGATACATCATACCTTCTTTCTTTACAGAGCCTTCACCTATAGAGTTCCCCTGCCTAGAATATTCCCTTTTCCTCACTGCTCCACACTCCACATCCTTCTTCCAGCTAACTCCTTTTTACACTTAAGGTCTTAGCTTAGACTTTTACTTCCTCTAGGAAGCCTCCTCTATGCCCACTCTATGTTAGTAATCCTCCTTTTGGCTCCCATGTGCCCTCTGCTACCCTTGTTATAGCACTTGTTACATCATGCTGTGATTAGCTGTGTTCCCTGCAAAAATATAAGTTCCATGAGGGCCTGGACTTTATCACATTCATCACTGTCTCCCAGGTAACTAGCACAGGCCTACAATGTAGTTGGTATTCCATAAATATTTTCTGAAGAAATGAATGCGTGAGTTAATGGCTTATAGTGCTATGTTTCTTACATCCATTTGCCCAGCCTCAGCTTGCACACTCCTGCAGTTTCTATAACTTACCTTCATTTACCCTTTGCTCTTTGTGGAGATGGACTCTCTGGTATCCCCACTAAACTGGAGAGGTAATGATGGACTATTTTTACAAATGGTGTTTCTTTGTTTGGTCCAAACTTTTTTTTTTTTTTTTTTTTTGAGACGGAGTTTCGCTCTTGTTACCTAGGCTGGAGTGCAATGGAGCTATCTTGGCTCACCACAACCTCCACCTCCTGGGTTCAGGCAATTCTCCTGCCTCAGCCTCCTGAGTAGCTGGGATTACAGGCACGCACCACCATGCCCAGCTAATTTTTTTTTTATTTTTAGTAGAGACAGGGTTTCACCATGTTGACCAGGATGGTCTCGATCTCTTGACCTCGTGATCCACCCGCCTCGGCCTCCCAAAGTGCTGGGATTACAGGCGTGAGCCACCGTGACCGGCCAGTCCAAACTTTTATCCTTAATAAGGAAGGCTGGTTGTGTGTAGTGGCTTATGCCTGTAATCCCAGCTCTTTGGGAGGCTAAGGCAGGTTAATTGTTTCAGCCTAGGAATTCATGACCAGCCTGGCCAACATGGCAAAACACCGTCTCCACTAAAAATACAAAAATTAGCTGGGCATGGAGGCACATGCCTGTAGTCCCAGCTACTTGGGAGGCTGAGACAGGAGAATCACTTGAACCCAGGAGGCAGAGGTTGCAGTGAGCCAAGATTACACCACTGCACTCCAGCCTGGGAAACAAAGCAAGACTCTGTCTTTTTTTTTTTTTTTTTTTTTTTTTTTTTTTTTTTTCCCTAAAGGTTGGGGAGGGCCAGTTACTTCAAGATCTCTTTATCCCCTAGAGTGGTGGTATATGAAGAAAAAAAGGCAAATTGTGTCATGTTCATTGGTTTTTTAGTTAGGTCAGAATGTGCTTGAGGAGAATAAGGGAATACGTGGATGTGATCAAGAAGCTAGAGAGAGATAAGAACATGGGAAAGAGGAGAAACAAACATTTATCGAGTTCTTACTGCTTGCCAGGCTCTGCGCTGCACACAAACCTGATTCTTCCAGCTGATGTGTACTGCTCACTGAGTTCTGCCAGGCACTAAGCTAAGAGTTGCATGTATGTTATTCCATCTCATCCTTAATGAAATGAGATGAGTATCCCTAATTATAATATCTGTTCTCCAGATGAGTAAATAAAATATCAGACAAGTTAAGTAACTTGCCCAAGGTAAGTAGCAAAGCCAGCCTCGAGCTAAGACCTGCCTGACTCTAGGGCCAATGTGGTTTCTGAGATTCCATGCTGAATGTATAACTGACAGCTTCTGAAAGTTGTGTAACTCTGTGCCTTGTGGGAGGGGTTAAGGAGAGCAGAGAGGCTTGAGAGAGTATCTGAGAGTTGTAGGGAACTAGGAACCTGTAAAGAGTTGTCCTTGGTGCACTCATTCATGGGAGGGATGGAGGAGGTGCGCTCCCTTGCTCCATCAGGGTGTAAGGCCCTAACATAAACCTCCTTCCCTGGGTCACGAGACAGTCTGAACCCAGCACTCATATGCAACCCCATGTTACTGCTTGCTCTGCAGGAGCCTCCATGCATCTGGGAGCTTTCCTGGTCTCTCCCAGAGGAGCCGCCCTCACTCTCCTTCCTTAAGATTCCTGACTCAGGCCTAGGTTCTCCACCTTTCTTGGCCTCACCTTTATACCCTTTCAAGCCCCTAGAGTCTGAAGATTGTGCCACTTTGGCACATTGGCCCATTCACCCAATCAGAGGAGGAAACCCTTCTCTTTCTCTTTTTTTTTTTTCGAGACAGAGTTTCACTCTCATTACCCATGCTGGAGTGCAGTGGCACCATTCTGGCTCACTGCAACCTCTGCCTCCCAGATTCAAGCGATTCTTCTGCCTCAGCCTCCCGAGTAGCTGGGATTACAGGTGCGCGCCATCATGCCTGGCTTTTTTTTTTTTTTTAGTAGAAATGGGGTTTCTCCATTTTAGCCAAGCTGGTCTCGAACCCCTGACCTCAGGTGATCCATCCACCTCAGCCTCCCAAAGTGCTGGGATTACAGGCATAAGCCTCCGCGCCCAGCCTCTGTGAATCTTCTTTTCCTCTTCTCTTGATCCCTTCTCCCAAGCCCATGTTGTTTGTTTGCCAGTGAATCTGGGACCACTTTGGCCAGGCAGCTGCAAAAGGCAACTCTGGCCATCACTGTATTCTTGGGTTCCTCTCAAGATTTCTCTGCTGGACTCCAAATCTCATGGATCAGCTGTGACAGCTCTCTAGTCCCTTCTCACCCCTTGCTACTCTCCTCCAGCATCAGTCCTTTCTTGATCTCTCACCACAATAAAACTAAAATCTTCTCTCCAACTATTGTCAAGGGGAATAGCCTTTTTGTCATTCAGCTTTATCTGCCCTCTGCTGATAATGCATCTCACAACCATTAATTTCTACCTCCCTTTGTTTATTTCCTTTAAACTATCAGTCTAATGTCTAGGGCTGTTGCTTTTCTGTGCACTGGGTCCCTGGCACTGGCTGTCTTCCCCTTACTGTCCACAATTCCAGTGTGCTGTGAACAGATGGGCCTCCTCCCTCTTTACAGGCACAGCCTGGAACCCGAGTTGTTTCTGAGCAATTTCATCTCTTGCCTTTGCTTCCCTGTGAAGCAGAGCCGCGGTGGGCCGTGTAATGTGAGAAGGACCTCTTAACCACATTGAGTGGCTATAATGAGTTGTCAGCCTCGTGGGAACTCAGATCAGCAGAAGCAGGAGAGCAGAATGTCAGCCCAGATTATCCATGTGGAGCTAACGGAAGAACTGGCTCTTAGTGGGTCCATTAACTGCATGACCCATGGCCCAGCCAAGAAGGTGATCACTGGGAATTAAGGGAGGCCAGGATGCTGACTGCAGGGCCCTGGCTGCTCTCCTGCCAGAGAGAGGACTCTGCGAAGACATTATACTAAATGGAAGTAGCCAGAAAAGAAGGAATTACGGGCCCAGTCCCTTTGCCATTCAGCAGCTACCTATTGAACACTGTGCTAGGCACTGGTGATGCAGTGGTAAACAAGACTGACAGTTTTGGGTCCTCATGGAGCTTACATCTGGCAATGTTAAGCTACCTCCAGATAATCAAACCCCAGTTAATAGCAGTCCTACCTAATCCTGATTAGCTAAAAGTAACAAACATCAATAATATATTTTATAAAGGACCCATGCAGAATTAATAAACACATTTAGAATGGTTTCATTGCTTCCCCCAAATGTAAGTGCCATGGGAAAATGTATATTACCTCTACGTCCTGCCTCTTTGTAAATCCAAGGGGAAGAGGTACTATCCTACAGGTTGATTGTGGTTAGTTATCATTTGAGATTTAGACTTTAAACATCCCTGAATGCCAAGGAATCCTGAGTATGTGTTTTCTAACACAAGGGTTGGCAATCTATGTTACTCAAAGAAAGATGGAATATACACCAGCCATCCCTGACTTAGGAAATTTCTACTTCTCACTACTTTCTGGAGTTGCTACCAATATCCTCTATCTCCACTACCCTGCCAAGAAAAAAAAAAAAAAAAAAAAAACTGGTACATAACACAAACACACACCACTCATTAAAGTCAGTATTTCCCGACGCAACCCAGGTGGGGCTCTGTCACCACCACACATACATGGAGTTGTCTGTGCCTAATCGCATGCCAAAAACATGGCTCAGAAGTTTGGCACCCTGCTCTAGAAGATAGCATTTCCAGGCAAGCACCAAAATGGCATCTGAAGCTGGAACTACTTCCCTCTTTCACAGCTGGTTCCATGGCAGCTCATTTCAGAAAATCATATCACTCTTTACTCTCCAGACTTATCTTGCACCAGCTTTTGGGCTGCTTTCACCCTAGGCTAAAATCTGTCTACTTTTTTACCTTAGGGAAAACAAGTTATATTTTACAGCCCTTCTCATTAGTTTTTTCATATTCTGTGTTCTCTGTTTCAGCATTGGCTGGAATTTACAAAGTCTGTGGTGAAACAATTGAGATGTAAGTATTCTCCATGAAAAGAGTCAAGCTGCACCCCTGGGGAGGGTGGGATAAAACCTCCCACCTATCGCAAGTCTTGGTCTACATATATAATTTTCCACTGTTTTGTGTATAAGTTGGCCCTAAATATATGAGGGTTTTCTTCTGGTGCTTCAGTGGCCTGTGCATGCTAGTGGCAGTAGAGCCCTGTCCTCTTCTGGGAGAGGGCCTTCCCTGATGTTCACCTCTTTTTCTCTGCAGCCCAGCCTCCATTCACCATGTGCTTCCGTGTGAAATTTTATCCTGCAGACCCTGCTGCTCTGAAAGAAGAAATAACCAGGTGAGGTGAACACACTTCCTGCAGCCATTAGGACCTGTTGGAGAGCATAGGAAAGGGGGACAGTCACCTCTTAGAGCCTCTAATTTGGATGCACCTAACTCTTAGAGGCAAGGAACTCTTCCTAAATATAATGACTTCTGTATTTCGT
Organism: Saimiri boliviensis; assembly: GCF_048565385.1. Lineage (NCBI taxonomy): Eukaryota > Metazoa > Chordata > Mammalia > Primates > Cebidae > Saimiri > Saimiri boliviensis. Next base: position 82,138,958 of record NC_133450.1, read on the forward strand.
TTCCACATGCTTTCCTTCCTTACCCCTCAGTGCAGTTGGAACAGAGTGGACTTCTTTCTTTCAAGAAGTGTAAATATTGCTTCTTGAATTGGTCACTCTCATAGGGATCTGGAGTAACTAACCAATCAGAAGCATCTTTTCTTTTACCTGTGATATGGCCACTGGACATTTTTGGAGAGGGCTGTGTTGCTGCTTATTTTAGGGGTTGAAAACAGACTCAAGTGTTCTAATGGATATACTTGGAAAATGCCAAGGCATGGCATTGAAAGATAAGCTGGGAGATCCTGAAGGTTTTAAATCAAAATGGGTAAACTCCGGTATGCTGTTGGATCAGGTTCATGATAAACTCTTTATTGTGGGGATCGTGTTCTGTGGCAAGCAGACAGCTGCATGGAATGCATCCTATCTCATCCAGTACCACTTGAGGATGAGAAAAAACCTCTGTGTTCCCAGCCATCCTAAAAGAGGGTCAATGAGTGAGAGCTTCAAAGCTTCCCCAGGATTTTGTATATCTGAACCAAATTCATTCTGACCAGTCTCACCTCAGAGATTCAAGAATACTCTACCACAGGGATCCCTAATTTTTATATTAGAAAGACCTGATTTCGACATAAGCAAAACCTTGATGTTACCTTGTAGAAGCCAGGACCACAGGTGAGGATGTGATGCCAGGGAATCCTAGAGCTGAGGAAGAGACAGCACTGCCAGCTCTAACGCCTTCGCTAAGACCTTGGAGACCGCAAAGGTGGGAATGCGGATGTTGCCAGTCATACGGACTATTTATCCTGTAAGGATTTGAGATCCACTCCTAGATCCTAAACTGTTGGGAAAATTCCAAAGACAGAAAAAGAGGAGAGAACAAGAAGGAAAGAATATGGAATAATTTTCTTTTTCTTTTCTTTTTTCTGAGATGGAGTTTTCCTCTTGTTGCCCAGGCTGGAGTGCAGCGGTGTGATCTCAGCTCACTGCATCCTCTGCCTTCCAGTTTCAAACAGTTCTCCTGTCTCAGCCTCCCGAGTAGCTGGGATTACAGGGGCTCACCACCATGCCCAGACAATTTTTTTTATTTTCAGTAACGATGGGATTTCACCGTGTTGGCCACACTGCTCTCGATCTCCTGACCTCGTGATCCACCCACTTTGGCCTCCCAAAGTGCTGGGATTACAGGCGTGAGCCACCATGCCTGGCAGGAATTATTTTCATTTCCTGATCTGAAGAGCATGCCAGGTGAAAGGAACAAAAGTTTAAGAGGGGAAATCAGAAAATGGGGAAAGGAGAGGGCAAGAAACAGGAATTAATAGTGAAAAGGCAATAAGGAAGTGGGACAGGGGAGAAAAGTGATTTCGTCACATGAGCCCCAGTTGGAGTTGAGGGAAATCTTCTGATGGAGTCAGAAGGATCAGGAAGGATTGTTTTCTGCAGATGCATTGGGCAGTGTGTACTCACCTATTCTGAAGCACTGAAGACAGTGAGGTGTGTAGCTAGAACGAAACCTCATGCCTCTCACTAAGCATAGAAGCTGCAGTCTCTGCTCATCTATACAGAAGTGCAGGTGGCTCTTGGCTTTGCTTCAGAAAACCAAATTCATCCAAATCATAGAGACCCTAAGGCTTTAGATAGGTGAGTAAGGGTAGAACCACTATGTTTAAAATTTCAGACCTGGCACAGTGGCTCATGCCTGAAATCCCAACACTTTGGGAGGCCGAGGCGGGCAGATCACTTGAGGTCAGAAATTCGAGACCAGCCTGGCCAACTTGGCGAAATCCCATCTCTACTAAAAATACAAAAATTAGCCTGGCCTGGTGGCACATGCCTGTAATCTCAGCTACTCAGGAGGCTGAGGCAGGAGAATCACTGGAACCCACGAGGTGGAAGTTGAAGTGAGCCAAGATCATGCCACTGCACTCCCCAGTCTGGGTGACAGAGTAAGATTCTGTCTCAAAAAAAAAAAAAAGAAAAGCAATAGTTTTGTTAAAATACCACCAGCCTGCTCCACTCACAATCTCCAGAGTGTTTGCCTTAGCTCTGAACTTCTCTCTGCTGAAAGAGACACTGGTGTGAGGACAGACCCCTATATTCCTCATACATCAGAGCAAACCTAGCACATCTTTGTTGTCCACCTCACTGGACCAACAGTGGGGATGAGAGAGGGCAGCCAGTGAGAGCACCACAGATATATGGCTTTCCAATTTGATTCATGGACCGGAAATACATGGTTGTCTTGGCCCTTAGGCGGTGCTCTTAATAATACAGTTTTCGACCAGGCACAGTGACTCATGCCTTTAATCCCAGCACTTTGGGAGGCCAAAGTGGGTGGATCATGAGGTCAGGAGTTCGAGAGCAGTGTGGCCAACATAGTGAAATCCCGTCTTTACTGAAAATAAAAAAGTTAGCTGGGCGTGGTGGTGAGTGACTGTAATCCCAGCTACTTACTTACTTTCAATCTATGTGTGTCCTTAACGGTGAAATATCTTGTAGGCAGCATATAGTTGGGTCTTATTTTTGTAATTCAGTCAACCATTCTATGTCTCCTTATTAGAGAATTTAATACATTTACATCCAAAGTGATTATTGATAGGTAAGGATGTACTACTGCCATTTTGCTGGTTGTTTTCTGGTCGTTTTGTGGATCCTTTCTTCTTTTGCTATCTTCCGTTGTAATTTATTTTGTCTAGTGTTAGACTTTGATTTCTTACTTTTTACTTTTATGTGAATCTACTCTAGGCCTTTGTTTTGTGGTTACCATGAGGCTTACACAGAACATCTTATATGAAGCCATTTTAAGCCAGTAACAACTTTGAGTGCATAAAACAACTCAGTACTTTTACTCTACTCGGAAGGCTGAGACAGGAGAATCGCTTGACCGGGAGGTGGAGGTCGCAGTAAACCAAGATCACGCCATTGCACTCCAGCCTGGGCAACGAGAGTGAAACTTCATCTCAAAAAGAAATACAGCGCCGGGCGCGGTGGCTCAAGCCTGTAATCCCAGCACTTTGGGAGGCCGAGGCGGGTGGATCACGAGGTCGAGAGATCGAGACCATCCTGGTCAACATGGTGAAACCCCGTCTCTACTAAAAGTGCAAAAAATTAGCTGGGCATGGTGACACGTGCCTGTAATCCCAGCTACTCAGGAGGCTGAGGAAGGAGAATTGCCTGAGCCCAGGAGGCGGAGGTTGCGGTGAGCCGAGATCGCGCCATTGCACTCCAGCCTGGGTAACAAGGGCGAAACTCCGTCTCAAAAAAAAAAAAAAAAAAAAGAAATACAATTTTCTGAATCCAGTGTCACTATCTTATATGAATGGACGGACCTTCCTACCCAAGAAGCAGCATAGACCTGGGAGCTGAGATCTTACTTACGTCACAGGTTGGCTGTATAGCCTTGGAAATAAGATACTTAACGTCTCTAACTTTAGATTACTCATTTATAAAATGGCGATAGTAATATCTACCTCATAGAATTGTCAGGAGGATTAACCACTATCCCAGCATCTCATACTTCTTAATACACCCACAGTGAGCCTCGCACTGAGCAAAGGCTCAATATTTCATTGCCAGATTCATTACACAGTCCAGAGGCCCCTGAGGCTCTGCATGGGGCACAAGTACAGTTAGTATTGGCTTTTCTCCCTTGTTTATGTGAAAAGCACTTCTTCTCTAATAATCTCTACTCCTCCTCTGTCCCCTTTCCCCACCAGCTAGAATCCTAAAACTTAAGCAGCTAACTTCCGAGTTCTGAGACAGAAAGCTATCCCAGGTAATCATCCAAGTCCTGGTAAGCACAGCATTAGGACCATGGCTAGGCCTCTCACCAAGTCAGCAGACTTCAAGGACACTGGCAAGAAAATGAGCTCCTCTCCATCTGCATGCATTTGTGCTAGCCATCTTGGGCCATTTTCCCATCTCTCTCAACCTCAGCAGCGTTCTTTCCCTAGTATGTAATTTTCTAGCATTGTCAGGTGTATGAAGCACAGGTGCCTGGGTCTGCTTTGCAGTCTTCGTGCCTCCCCATCCCTGGGCCACTCTGTGAGGCTGTGGAATTAGCTGCATTTTTCTCATTCACATCCCTACTGATCTGAAGAGAGTAGATACTGGCCCCAGCCTCACTCAACACCCGTAATTCATCCCTGGCTTAGAGCCCTCCATCCCACCTTGCTGCCAAACTAATTTAGCTGTCAGTGTGTTTTTTCCTGGCAATATTTGTCCTAAATTTTACTGCCGTCTCAGCCATTCCCATAAAGCCAGGCTGAGAGAAGGGGATGAAGTAGGGAGTACAGAACTTGGTTCAATTTATGTCTTGGCTTCTTTCCAGATGATAAATTTAGTTGCCAAATCCTGATTAATTTATTTTGTCATTTTTAAAGTAGTAAATAGATTTTCTTGTCTAGGCTAGAGACAAGGCAAAGAAAATGGGGAATCGGGTACCAGATTTGGCTTTTAACAGGGATTGCAGGTGTATGAACTCTTTGGAAAGATCAAGTAAGAGAAGGAAACTGACTGCAAATGGTCCCCATCATCCAAGGAAGCAAAAATGTCTGTAAACAACAGGTGCTCCGGAAAATGTTAATAGAATGAATCAATACATACATGAATGAATGGAGTCATCAGGTCACTTATTCCTTCAATGAACGTCACTTGAGCCTAGCTTAGGCTAAGATGGATTGGCAAACTTTTTCTGTAAAGGGCCAAATAGTATTTTAGGCTTTTTGGGCCATATGTTCTCTGTTGCAACTACTCAATTCTGTCATTGTAGTGTGAAAGCAGCCATAGACGATACATAAATGAATGAGCAAGGCTGTGTTCCAATAAAATTTTATTTCATTGGAAACTATGGCAGCAGACTATAGTTTGCCAACCCCTGGGCTAAGAAATCAGAAAGAGCTGGCTTCAAATCCCAGGTTGTTGTTTAACTAGCTCTGTGACAGGGCAGGCAACAGTATCTCTAAGCACTCAGTCTCCTCATCCATTAAACAAGGAGTAAAATGGTCATCACCTCATAGAGTTCCTGGGAGGAGTGAATGAAAAGGGGCATGTGAAACAGGGCACACAGCATGCACTCAGTAAATGTGAGTCATTATTGTTATTTTGTTTTGTTGTTATTTTGTCATCTCCCCCATTGGAATGTAAGCTCCATTAACAGGACTCTGGATTGTTCCCTGCTGCATTCCCAGCACCTGTGACAGTGCCTGGCACATATTAAGTGTCAGAACTGGATGGATGGATGATGGATGGGTGGTTGGGTGGGTGGGTGGATGGATGGATGGATGGATGGGTGGATGAGCTAGGCACGGGATGTTTAGGCTCCCTGGAAGAATATTAAAAGTAAATAAAACATAGTCTTTGTCTTCAAGGAGCTTACAACCTAATATGGAGGAGGAAGACATACTAAACATAATTATAGTCAGGAAAAAGGAAATAGTAAATAAGGGAAGCCAGTGGCAAAGAATCTATTTGAAGGGAAGGTGAGGCCAAAGGATCTTCTGGAAAAAACTACAGGAGCCTCCAGTGCTTTCCGGAGTTCAGAGCCTTAAACTCTGGAAATAACTGTGGATTCATTCCCACCCTAAGAAAGCATTATGTTAAAGCTAGTGCCCTGGAGAGACATACACTTTACAGAGAAGCTCAGGTTTTCCTTGGCATCTTTCAGGCTCTTGCTCATTCTGTGCTGATTCACACTCCAATCAATTTAGGACAACACTAGCATTAAAACAAAAATGGAGGTGAGGTAAAGCCTCTTTGAGGCCAGAAAGATACCAGCAAAGTTTTAAAAACAAAACAGTTTCCTGAGAAGCAAGCTTGTTCTCCAAAATCCAGTCTAGAGCCGATTTCTCCTTCTGTCACAGTGAGAATTTCTCTCTGATAACAGAGGGTTCTCCTGACTTGGATTAGGACTAATCTCATGACTAACTGAATTACTATAGGGGTAGAAAAAGCACTGGGCTGTGTCAGAAGGCCTGGATTCTGATTGTTGTGTTACCTCAGATAAGTCACTCTACATCTCTGGACTTCAATTTCCTTGGTTATGAAATGTTCTGAGGTTCAGAGATTCAGGAGGGCTGGACTGGGCAGCCCCAGCAGGCTGACCCTTTGCTTGGCAGTACACAGTGGTCCTGGAAATAGTACCTCCGGCAACAAGATTGTCTTCCTTAGGCCCATGTGTGTCAGGGGAGAACATGCCAGGGTCTCTTGCGAATGGGCCTAAGGATGCTCTGAGTCATGTGGAATATATTTTCACCAACAACACTGAGTCACTTGTTATCTCCTTAAATGAACCAAACACAAAGCTCCATGGAAGCCACTGTGGCAGAAAGGGGAGGGGGGCCCCAGTACAGCTTCCTCTCTCTTGAAGCTCAATTGATTGTTTCATGAGCTCATCTCTCCTTGTCCTCAACTATGGTTTGCTTCTTTAGGATACTAGTGTACCCTTTTCCCTCTTTCCATCTAGTTCTATGACATTGCCTGATACTGCCTCATGGACTTGTCTTTAACCTTCCTGCAGCTGTTTTATCACCAGAAATCAAAAGGAATCCTGACCAGTTGTTTCCATTCCAGTTCACCTGAGGCTGTTAGCTGCCATCAGTAATGATGCCTTGGAAAGGCAGTGGTTCTCAGTGTGAGTGAGTAGGATCCTGTTCCCTTAGGTGGGGTGAGTGGGGAGCAAATCAGAAACTTTAAAGGGGCCTTTTTCTTTTCTTTCTTTTTTTTTTTTTTGAGATGCAGTTTTGCTCTTGTCGCCCAGGCTGGAGTGCAGTGGCACGATCTTGGCTCACTGCAACCTCTGCCTCCTGGGTTTAAGCAATTCTCCTGCCTCTGCCTCCCAAGTAGTTGGAATTATAGGCATGTACTACCATCCTGGCTAAAATTTTTTTGTGTGTGTATTTTTAATAGATATGGGGTTTTACCATGTTGGCCAGGCTGGTCTTAAACTCCTGACCTCAGGTGATCCACCCGCCTCGGCCTCTCAAAGTGTTGGGATTTCAGGTGTGAGCCACCGCGCTTGGCCCAAAGGGGCCTTTTCAAAGCACAGGAGCACACCCAACATACATGGATTCTGACGGGCTCCCCCTGGAAGATGTTCCCCTCTCTGCCATGTTGAAAATCACTGCCAGAGCCATGTTATCCCTTTGCAGTATTTTCTTTAGTCCAATAAGTACAGTCCCTGAATTTTGGACACAGACAAGCAGAGAAACATCGAAGATGTGATGCATGAATCCAGGCCCATGGAGTGATCAGTGAGTAAGGGGCAAAAGGTTTGCATCCTCATCCTGCTGAAGCCTATGGAAGGTGGGAGTTGGAACAGTGAGAGGCAGAGAAGTGCTCACTCACTCTCTCCCACACAATGTGTGCCATTTCGCTGTAGGAAGCAGAGTGAAGAAGAGCTTGATTTGGTAGATCCATTTTAATTATTCACTCTACATGATGTCTTTTTTCCTTTAGTTTTTCTTGGCAAACATTTGGGCAGTAGGGTTGGTGGGAGCGAGGGGTTGGGTTCTTAATAACTTCCCGACTACAAGACTCCCTTTGGTCTGAGGAAGGCAGTCCAATCTGCTGTGGTTAGAAGGTTGCTTTTGAATTTTCTTAGGACAGCTTCTTAAATTTTAACCTATACACAAATCACCTGGGGATCTTGTTAAAAGGTATAAGTGTAAGTGTAGGATGGGCCTATATTCTTCATCTCCAATAAGCTCTCAAGTGATGCTGATACTCCTGATATGTGGGCTACACTTTGAGTAGCAAGGCCTAAGGAGAAAAGAAGGCTTGGTTGCTCCCTCATTTCTGTTCGTTAATTGCTTGAATCTCCAAACCCAAGCCTCTCAGAGTTAGCTGCTGGGACCCCTTCCTACCACCTCCTAGAAGCTGCACTGTCAACAGCCGTCTTCCTCTTGAGCATTTTTACAGGATCAGGTGGACATGGAATCCTCTGTTTCATTCTTCAGCCTGAAAACAGAAACAATGGAAACCTCTAGTTGTTCAGGGAGGGGTCAATTTCTTTTTGGTTCAAAGTGGTAGAATTTAAAGGAATTTTACTACATTTTCATTACTCTTCTAGGGATGCTGCACCATAAAAGTTAAAATGACAAGCATTTTATTATCTCTGAGTGTCTATGGGTTAGGAATTCAAGAGCAGCTTAGCTGGGAGATTTTGGCTCAGGGTAAATCACGAGGTTGCAGTCAGGAGGTTGGCTGAGGCTGCAGTGATCCACAGGCTTGACTGGAGCTGGGGGCTTCATTTCCATCATGAGGCACTCAAATGCTGTTGGCCAGAAGCCTCAGTTCCTTGCTGGCTGTTGGCAAAGGTCCCAGTTCCTCACCACATAGACCTTTCTATAATACTGCTGAAGCAACCTCAAGAAGAGTGAGTAATCTAAAGGCAAGAGAACAAGGAGGAAGCTGCAATGACTTTATGACCTCAGAAGTCAGACACTCACTTATCAATAGAATAAATTCTTTTGATAGAAGTGAGTTACCAAGTCTAAGCCATACTCAAAGAGAAGGAATCAAGCTCTACCTCATGAAATTAGGATTATCAAAGAATTTATGGAAATATTTTTATATGCGGGTGTGTGTGTGTGTATTTTTTTTTTTTGAGGCGGAGTCTCGCTCCGTAGCCCAGCCTATAGTGCATTGGCACAATCTCGGCTCACTGCAACCTCCACTTCCTGGGTCCCGATACAAGCAATTCTCATGCCTCGGCCTCCTGAGTAGCTGGGATTACAGACACACACCACCATGCCCAGCTAATTTTTGTATTTTTCGTAGCAACGGGGTTTCACCATCTTGGCCAGGCTGATCTTGAACTTCTGACCTCGTGATCTGCCCACCTCAGCTTCCCAAAGTGCTGGTAGTACAGGCATGAGCCACCATGCCTTGCCAGAAGTATTTTTAAATCACCACAGATGCTCCCTGGCCAAGGAGCTACCATGATAGGTGACCCACCCAATCCCACCCAGAAATTGATGCTCCTCATAATCTCACAGGTCTTCTAAGAAGAGCAATAAAAACCACACTCCTTGTGAAGACATTTCAAAATGGAAAGTCATCAATTCCATTCCACTGTGACAGGGTCCATTCACATAGTGAAACTGCAAAGCGTTTATAGGAAGGCAGAATATCGTGCTGATGAAGAACGAAGTTCAGGGGTCTCACAGTGCTGAAGTTGCATCCTGGCTCTTCCACTTACCTGTATGTCCATGAGAAAATCACTAAGGCCTCATCTTCTTTATCTGGAAAAAACAGGGATAATAATAGTACTTATCCCAAAGTGTTACGTGAGAATTAAATAAGATGTTGCATGTAAAGTGTGTAACAGCTAGAGAAGCAGATCATAAGCTCTCAATACATGTCAGCTACTATTTGCTCTTGTTTTTGATATCCTGCTTCGACCTGAGGCAACAGCTTTCTGTATTTAAAGAAATGCTTGCCCTAGGTTTCTGCTTCATTTGTATGCTTCCTTCACCACTGCCTCTTGTTGCACTTTTTCTTTTCGTTTTTTTTTTTTTTTTTTTTTTTTGAGATAGGGTCTCTCTCGCCAGTTGCCCAGGCTAGAGTACAGTGGTGCAATCTCGGCTCATTCTTCTTACACTTCAGTCCATTTCAAGGGTCTGGTTAACCTCAGTAACTGCAGGCTGTTTCCACATATGGACAGATTCTCTTGGCAAGCTGAAACAACTCTTCCTGGGCTAGTTCCTTCACCCACCATTCTACTTAAGAAGGAACATCAGCCAGCACCCAAGGCGGAGAGAGGCCCAGTTTGCCAGTCTCTGATGGCACAGTTTTCTTTTTTGGCTCCAGATTGACTGGGACTGGCTCCTTCAAAAGCCCAGAACTGGAGGGGTGATGCTTTTACCAGCCATTTCTGTTTTGAGCTACAGGAGGAAACTGACATGTTTTGAACTGAACCTCAGGTGAGTTCAGGGCAAAGTACTTGAAAGAGTCTACAGGGAAATGGAGAATGTATTTGTTCTACGTTATGTTTCAAGAATTTTTTTTTAGTGTAGCTAAAGTATCCTGACAAAGATTTAGATAGGCTTACATTACATATTTCTATCTTTAAAGCAATCAAAGAAATCTTTTATTGTTCATTCTGTTTTCTCCCCAGGTATTTAGTTTTCCTACAGATCAAAAGGGATCTCTACCATGGCCGCCTCCTCTGTAAAACATCGGATGCTGCGTTGTTAGCAGCTTATATCCTTCAAGGTAATGACTTTTGACAAGATAGGTTTGCTTTTCATGCCAAGTACTGATTACATTATTTTCAGTTACCACAGATGACTACTTCTTGAATCTAAACATTATCTAGGCCATGTGCAGTGGCTCACACTTAAAATCCCAGTACTTTTAGAGAGTAAGGTGGATAGACCACCTGAGGTCAGGAGTTCAAGACCAGCCTGGCCAACATGGTAAAACCCTATCTCTACTAAAAATTCAAAAGTTAGCCAATGTGGTGGGGCATCCCTATTATCCCAGCTACTCAGGAGGCTGAGGTGCAAGAATTTCTTGAATCCAGGAGATGGAGGTTGCAATGAGCCGAGATCACACCACTGCACTCCAGCCTGCGCGACAGACCAAGACTCCATCTCTAAATAAATAAATAAATAAACAGTGTCTAACTTGAAGCAGAGTTCAAGTTAGAGGGTGTTTTGTGTTTTATTTTGTTTTGAGATGGAGTCTCGGTCTGTTGCCTAGTCTGGAGTGCAGTGGCTCAATCTCAGCTCACTGCAATCTCCATCTCCCGGTTTCAAGCTATTCTCCTGTCTCAGCTTCCTGAGTAGCTGCAGGTACACACTACAGGTATACACCACCACACTCGGCTGATTGCTTTTGGCTTTTTTTTTTTTTTTTTTTTTTTTTTTGAGACAGAGTTTCGCTCTTGTTACCCAGGCTGGAGTGCAATGGCGCGATCTCGGCTCACCGCAACCTCCGCCTCCCGGGTTCAGGCAGTTCTCCTGCCTCAGCCTCCTGAGTAGCTGGGATTACAGGCACGCACCACCATGCCCAGCTAATTTTTTGTATTTTTAGTAGAGACGGGGTTTCACCATGTTGACCAGGATGGTCTCGATCTTTTGACCTCATGATCCACCCACCTCGACCTCCCAAAGTGCTGGGATTACAGGCTTGAGCCACCGCGCCCGGCCTGCTTTTGTATTTTTAGTAGAGATGGAGTTTCACCATGTTGGCCAGGCTGGTCTCTAACCCCTGACGTCAGGTGATCCACCTGCCTTGGCCTCCCAAAGTGCTGCGATTACAGGTCTGAGCCACCACACCCAGCCAAGTTAGAGGATTTTGCTTGGATTTCCTGGAGTCAGATAACACTGAACACTCAGCCCTAAACTGTGCCTAAGGTATTACTGCCAGCTCCTTAAAGTCATTCTGACTCTGTTTTAGGGATTTGCCCTGGGCCCCTGGTTGATAAAGTCCCTGAGACACTAGAGAGTAATCAGAATTGATTTTTTTTCCCCATCCTCTCAGGTACATCTCCAAGATGTGAAGCATAGTGGAATTCTGATAGCTATTTCAGAGACCTTTTAGTACAGGGTGCTCAGAGTTGAAAGTGTTTCCAAGTATCAAGCATATTTCCTAACAGGCTAATAAGTAAGAGTTCAGGTTTACCCAGCTGATGCCCAGTGGCTTTTTCTGCAAAACATTGGGAGATATATGCAGTCTTCATACCTGTCCTCTTCTGAGATGCAGAGACACTTAAGGGTAGCTTCTGAGATTTCTTAGTCCCAAGGCCTGAAACTGCCATTACTAGTGGATCATTTTGGACCATAGCACTGAAAGCATAAAGTTTCCCCCAAAGAATTTGAACTCTTAATTGGAAATCCCAGAGGCTACTTTGTGAAGAGAACCTGGAAAGTGCTTGCCAATATAAACTAACTAAAGAATAAGACACTAAAGTCCTGGCAATAGAAATATTATGGCTGGCTGCCTGTGTTAAGAATGTAAAAGTCAGGCCGGGTGCAGTGGCTCAAGCCTATAATCCCAGCACTTTGGGAGGCCGAGGTGGGCAGATCATGAGGTCAAGAGATCGAGACCATCCTGGCCAACATGGTGAAACCCTGTCTCTACTAAAAATACAAAAATTAGCTGGGCGTGGTGGCGTGCGCCTGTAGTCCCAGCTACTTGGGAGGCTGAGGCAGAAGAACTGCTTGAATCCAGGAGGCGGAGGTTGCAGTGAGCCGAGATTGTGCCACTGCACTCCAGCCTGGCGCCTGGCAACAGAATGAGACTCTGTCTCAAAAAAAAAGGAACGTAAAAGTCAGCCCATTGCCACTTTGACTTCTAAGACTCCTGTTTTTAAAATCACCTACATGGGGAGTCCAACAGGTACTTACTAATTTTAAGATACCCAAAGATGCCCCTTTGATTTTTCTTTTTTTTTTTTTTCCTACAGGATCTGGCTCTTTTCCCTAGGCTGGAGTACAATGGTGTGATCTTGGCTCACTGCAGCCTCCACCTCCTGGGCTCAGTGATCTTCCCACCTCAGCCTCCCAACTAGCTGGAACAACAAGTGTACACCATCACATCCAACTACATTTTTAATTTTTTTGTAGAAATCGGGTTTCACCACATTGCCCAGGCTGGTCTCCAAGTCCTGAGTACCCATTTTGTTTTTACAGAGAAAGCCTGGCCTGACCTAAGTGAAGTCTTATACTCTAGTCTTTTCTACAGTGTTACCCAATAATTCGTTTTTCTTCAAAAAAGTACTTGATGTCCAATATTGTTGTTTTCCACTTGGAACTTTTTTTTTTTTTTTTTTTTTTTTTTTTTTTTTTTTTTGAGACGGAGTTTCGCTCTTGTTACCCAGGCTGGAGTGCAATGGCGCGATCTCGGCTCACCGCAACCTCCGTCTCCTGGGTTCAGGCAATTCTCCTGCCTCAGCCTCCTGAGTAGTTCAGATTACAGGCATGTGCCACCATGCCCAGCTACTTTTTTTTGTATTTTTAGTAGAGACGGGGTTTCACCATATTGACCAGGACGGTCTTGATCTCTTGACCTGGTGATCCACCCGCCTCGGCCTCCCAAAGTGCTGGGATTACAGGCTTGAGCCACCGCGCCCGGCCTCCACTTGGAACTTTCTAAATATAATCAATATAAATGACTCTGGGCCAGGTACAGTGGCTCACAACTATAATCCCAGCACTTTGGAAGACCAAGGTTGGAAGATCACTTGAGCCCAGGAGTTCAAGACCAGTCTGGGCAACAGAGTGAAACCCCATCTCTACAAAAATTTTAAAAATTAGTCCGGGCAGGCCGGGCACGGTGGCTCAAACCTGTAATCCCAGCACTATGGGAGGCCGAGGCGTGTGGATCACGAGGTCAAGAGATCGAGACCATCCTGGTCAACATGGTGAAACCCCGTCTCTACTAAAAATACAAAAAATTAGTTGGGCATGGTGGTGCATGCCTGTAATCCCAGCTACTCAGGAGGCTGAGGCTAGAGAATTGCCTGAACCCAGGAGGCGGAGGTTGCGGTGAGCCGAGATCACGCCATTGCACTCCAGCCTGGGTAACAACAGCGAAACTCTGTCTCAAAAAAAAAAAAAAAAATTAGTCCGGGCATGGTGGCTCAAGCCTGTAATCCCAGGCCTTTGGGAGGCCGAGGCGGGTGGATCACCTAAGGTCAGGAGTTCAAGACCAGCCTGACCAACATGGTAAAGCCCCATCTCTACTGCAAATTCAAAAATTAGCTGGGTATGGTGACACACGCCTGTAGTCCCAGCTGAGGCAGGAGAATCACTTGAACCTGGGAGGCAGAGGTTACAGTGAGCCAAGATCACAACACTGCACTCCAGCCTGGCAACAGAGCGAGACTGTATCAAAAAAAAAAAAAAAAAAAAAAATTAGCCAGTCCTTGGGGTGTATACTTGTAGTCTCAGCTGTAGGTTGAGATGAGCGGATCACTTGAGCCTAGGAGGTCAAGGCTGCAGTGAGCTATGATCATGCCACAGCACTCCAGCCTGGGTGACAGAGAGACCCTGTCAAAAACAAACAAACACAAAACCAAGACTCCAAGGCTCAAGGTCACCCTAGACTTCAGGCTTGGGTCTCTTGCTAACAGTAGAAATTCCCAAGTAGGTTGGATGCGGTGGCTCACACCTGTAATCTCAGCACTTCGGTAGGCCAAGAGGCAGGCAGGTCACAAGGTCAGGTGTTTGAGACCAGCCTCGCCAACATAGTAAAACCCTGTCTCTACTAAAAATACAAAAAAAAAATTAGCCAGGCTTGGTGGCAAACACCTGTAGTCCCAGCTACTCGGGAGACTGAGGCGTAAGAATCGCTTTAATCCGGGAGGTGGAGGTTGCAGTAAGCTGAGATAATACCACTGCACTCCAACCTGGGCGACAGAGCAAGATGCCGTCTCAAAAAAAAAAAAGAAATTCCCAAGTAATTTGGAAGACACAGTGAGTAGGTTTGTAGTGAAAAAGTACAAGCCACAAGTACAATATTCAGCCATGGGAGGAAGTCACGTTTTCCTCTTAATATTTACTCTTCCCTTAAGACTTCACATCTGAAGTGATTATGGCTCTCACCTGGGAAGGAAAAAAGGCACCCACAGAGTAGCTGGCCCCTCCTCTTTATTTTGTTATACTCTCCATCCTCCCTATGGAGGGCTTCACGTGGAGAAAGCTGGATTCTGACCTGGGTGTGGAAGGCACCACGGGTCCTCTGCCCTCCTAAAGTTTACTGCTGGGAGACCTCATCAGGTTTAGAGATGAACTCTCTCTGTGAATAGCCAGAGGAGAAAGGCTCACACCTGGCAGGAACTTGAGAAATGAACCTTAGAACTTGACGCTTCTGAACTCAACAGTACTTTCTGGTTACAGCCAGGCTTCCCATTCTGCAGGCCTCTCGAAGGGCCTGGCACATGGTCAGTCCTTAATGAATATTTATTCAAATTTATTGATTTTTATTTGGTTTGGACTGAGGGTTGAGTTCTGAATTTGGATCACAGTTCATTCATCAATTTATTGTGTCCCTGCTAAAATCCTCAAACGAGGATTTAGGCTTCTGAACTGGCTGAGCCCCAGGAGGATCTCTCTTTCTAATCGAGTTCACCGTTTTCTATGTTGCCACAAAGAACACTGCTCCCAGACCCTCTTCTCATGGCAGAATGGATGAGGACCATAGTTCAGGCCTCTGCTCTTTCATCATATACTTACTTGTGGTGACCTCAGAACACAAGGTCAGCTCTACTGCCTCTCTGCATAGACCTGAATGTCAACCCAGTGTGTCCACCTGGGAAAACAAAGGTGTACATGCTCCTGAGGGGCCTGCCCTCTGCCTAGCCCACAGCTGTGCTCAGAATCCACTGTTTCTTGTAAATCTGATGGGTGCTTTGGCTTTTGCTCTGTGTGTAATCTCTTGTTGCTTTGTCAGTGATGATTTACCTGTCTCCATAATTGTTTTTTTTCACCTTCCTTTTGAAAGCGGAGATTGGGGATTATGACTCAGGAAAACACCCTGAAGGCTACAGCTCCAAGTTCCAGTTTTTCCCTAAACATTCAGAGAAGCTGGAAAGGAAAATTGCCGAGATTCACAAGACAGAACTCAGGTACGTGACAAGCCCACAACAGTTTGGTTTCTCCACAGCCTGAGCACACAGGCTCCACGCTGTGTCATCTGCTCTTGTAGATTATTTGCTGACACAGAGTGATGCTCCCCAGCCGTCCTGACCCCAGGATGTACCATTGTCAGCGATACACTGACAGCACAAGTCACAGCCACAAGCCCTGTGGGCTCCCTGTCCAAGAAGAGCCACTTAGACTGAAGCTTAAAGAGGAGGGAAATGTCGTGTTATAGGGGAAACAGAGAAGGATTGGCCTATGAAAGACATTTGCTTCATTAAGATATTTAATGAAGATACAGAGGAAAGCATGAACTACAGAAAAGGATAAGATAAACACAAAGGAAACCACAGAAGAGAAAAAAGATGAAAAAGACCAAGTGCGGTGGCTCACACCTGTAATCCTAGCACTTTTGGAGGCTAAGGTGGGCAGATCACCTGAGGTCAGGAGTTCAAGACCAGCCTTGCCAACATGGTGAAACCCCGTCTCTACTAAAAATACAAAAATTAGCCATGCATGGTAGTGGGTGCCCATAATCCCAGGTACTCGAAAGGCTGAGACAGGAGCATCGCTTGAACCCGGGAGGCAGAGGTTGCAGTGAGCCGAGATTATGCCGTTGTACTCCAGCCTGGGTGACAGCAAGACTCTGTTTAAAAAAAAAAAAAAAGAAGAAGAAAGAAAAAGGAGAGGTTGAATGAGGATATGAAAAAGAGCAGACCTCTGCTTTCAGTCTGTGACAGCGTGACAGGTGGCTTCTCAGCAGAGGATGGACTGTGCAGGGCTGATTCATAAATGCTGAGGGTGCCTTGGGAGCACTTTAGTTCAGGGCTATGTCCTCAGCCCCGCCTAACTTAGCCCCCCCACCACACCCTACCTGGAGTCCCTGACTTTGCACAGAGGGAAGTGGAGGAGACGTGGCTTCAAATGTGGGGCCTCGTCTTTCTCAGCTTCTCTCACTTTGCCCAGAATATACTGAATACCGTAAAACAGTATTAATGCAGCCTTTCACCCACAGGAAGTGGGATTTTCTACAAAGACTGGTTTTAAAAAGTAACAATAGGGTGTTTGGGCTCCACTTGGTGTAGAGCACAGATTCTCCAGACTGACAAACTATGAGGGAAAAAAGGGATATAGAATGCAGTGTTGGCCAGGCACAGTGGCTCACAACTGTAACCTCAGCACTTGGGGAGGCAGAGGACGGTGGATCACCTGAGGCCAGCAGTTCGAGACCAGCCTGGGCAACATTGTGGAAACCCTGTCTCTACTGAAAACAAAAGTAAATAAATAAAAAAAAACTAGATGTGGTGGCACATACCTGTAATCCTAGCTACTCAGGAAGCTGAGGCACAAGAATTGCTTGAACCCAGGAGGCAAGGTTGCAGTGAGCAGGACTCACACTACTGCATGCCAGCCTGGGCCATAGAATGAGACACTGTCTCAAAAAAAAGAAAAATAAATATAAAAATAAAATGTTATATTGTCATCATAATACATCACATCTTTTAAAACATATTTTAAAATGTTTGTGTATCTACTGTTCGAGAAAAGACTATGCCTGACAGCTGGGAGCAGAGCAGGATATTTCTAATGCTAATACTAAGCTTCATCTTGTTCCTTCCCTGACCACAGGCCCCTAGAAACCCTTCAGTCAATGACTTTACCAACAAATATAACCCAAAGCCTCCTTAGCCTTTGTAAACAGACCCCTCTGCCCATGCCCTGTGGCAGGATGGGTTTCTGGCCCTCCCAGAAGAATGGCAACACCGAACAAGTAGAATCTTGGATGCTGGCTGCCCCTCTCCCTGGGTGTGCCTTCCCGGGTGCGGGATCCCATGGCACCTAGAGTCACTCTCTTAGGGAATAGAGACCCCTTGTGGTAAAGATCAGGATAGACATGGGCCTGTGGTATTGAGGACAGGTTCCTCAAAAGAGATAAGGGATGTGCTGGAACTGCCTGGAGGGCTTTAGGAGATGTCAGAATAGAGGGTACAGACATCCAGAAACCTAGTTCAAAGCAGGGGATTCCCCCAGGAAATGATGCCCGCTTTGAGGACCCGGGAGGTTTGGGGCAAGTCCAGGGGTAAATGGAGCCCACAGGGCCCACTCCCCCAGCAGACTAGGACACTCCCTGGAAAGAGAAGCAGTGCTCTAGCCAGCCCTTTGCTTGCCACACAAGTATTTTCCAAACTTACCTTCCCTGTGTCTGAGGTATGCTGGTGGACATAGAATCTGTATTCACAGGAATACCACCTTACACAGGTCTTACCTCGTCTTCATAATGTAAAAATGTGTCCATGCTTCCTTGCTGCAACTTGAATATGGGCTCTTTAGGGCCCAGACTGTATGCTGTGTTTCTTGGTTTGTTTTCCAACAAGTAGCACAGAGGCTGGCACATAAAGGTGCTGCCTGACTGATGCCTCTCCAGAGGAACACTAGGGGGAGTCTGGCTTGCTCCTTCCTGGTGTCAGCTTATTTTACTGCCTGGCCATATCACCTGAGGTAAATTATAGCTTAGAAATGAGCAACGCGGGCTGAGCGCAGTGGCTAAGCCTGTAATCCCAGCACTTTGGGAGGCCGAGGCGGGTGGATCACAAGGTCAAGAGATCGAGACCATCCTGGTCAACATGGTGAAACCCCGTCTCCACTAAAAATACAAAAAATTAGCTGGGCATGGTGGCGCGTGCCTGTAATCCCAGTTACTCAGGAGGCTGAAGCAGGAGAATTGCCTGAACCCAGGAGGCGGAGGTTGCGGTGAGCCGAGTTCGCGCCATTGCCCTCCAGCCTGGGTAACAAGAGCGAAACTCTGTCTCAAAAAAAAAAAAAAAGAAAGAAATGAGCCACGCCCAGTCCTGCCCACCAGTCATCAGAGACGTTGACTTCACAAGTTTCCCACCCCTCCTCACCAAAGCCAGCCCTGTTTCTGTAGAAGTACATCTGCTTTGCAGAGCTCTGGACCCAGGCAAGAACCTGATGGTGATTCTGCCTCTGGGTCGGCAATGAGCCTGTCGACACACCTGCTAAAGAGGCAGTAGGAAGGGGTGATGTCAAAGGCCTCTTCAGATGGCCTGGAGCAGGGGCTGATCTCTGCCTTTTTCAGCATCTTTCCTTTTCATGGTCATCACCCTGTGGACAGACAGCTGTTGTGAAGCATGGGAGCTCAGCACTGTCTCCTTCTGCCTCTCCTCACCCCTGTGTTCCCTTCTGGCAAAGGAAGAGGGCTGAGTGGCACCAGCCAGCTATATGAGCCCCTTATTTGTTTTTCAGTCTAAATCAGATCACATGTGAAAAGTGTATGACTTGCCTCTAGCCTGTAGATGTATTTTGTTTTACCCCATAGTATTTTAAATTGTAAAATACCATATAAAAATCAGTATCTCTGACTTTTCGTTTAAAATCACAATATTTAGCTGAGCCCTTCATTCTTTTCTTTATTTGGGAGACAGGGTCTCATTCTGTCACTCTGGGTGGAGTGCAGGGTTGTGACCATAGCTCACTAAAACCTCACACTCCTGGGTGCAGGCGATCCTCCCATCTCCTACTTTTGCCTCCCAAGTAGTGGGCCCTGCATTCTCAGAGATGGTAATCTCAGCACTAAGGTGCAGCTGTAGTCATTAGATTAGGCTACAGTTTGCCACAGTCCCCACCACTCCCTATGGTTCATACTCAGCCCAAGTAATTCATTATTTAGCCTACCTCACTGTGAAAACATCTGAGACTCTAGTTTTCAGACTCCTACTCTAGTAGGAGTCTCTGAAATTGGTCCTAGAGCCAAGCAGGGAGCACACCCTACAAAAATTGAGATATGTGGCTCACCCTGAGCACGTCTTCATAAAGAGTTTATCTCAGGGGAACCTGTGGGAACAAGACACCTAGAAATCATCTCATTTTGTTTATTCCAGTGGTCAAACACCAGCAACATCAGAGCTGAACTTCTTAAGAAAAGCACAGACGTTGGAAACATATGGAGTGGATCCTCACCCATGTAAGGTAAGACTCCCTGGTTAGAGACTGCACTGACCTTTCCTCCTCTAGAAGGCGTCAGGAGGAAGGGCCCACATGCCTGCGCCCAGAAGCCCCCTTCAACGTCTGCATGGCTGGCACTTTCAGTGAGATGCCAGAGAAAATGCCTCCTTTGGAAAACTCCAGATCCCATGCTGCATAATTTTGTAGTGCCACATCAATGTCAGAGGAACCGAGGCAAAGTCAATCTAAATAACAAATCCAAAGCTAGGGCCCGCAATGGGTAATTTGGTAGAAATGAAGAGAGGAGGGATGTGAAGGCCCCCCACAGGGAACGATCAGAGGCAGCTCAGCAACTGCCCATCCTTTCCTGACCTGTAATCTACTTTCTTTCCAAGAGTGGGTTTTATTGACTGCAGTGGCATAAGTCACTGCACGGAACTGCAGCGGAATCACATTTAATTCTATTACGCGCCTGTGAGGGGTAGACGGGAAGCAGCCGGGGAGGCTGCCCAGAGAAAACCTCTGTAATTACTCATGTGTGTCTAGCATTCTGGAGATGAATGCAGGCAGCCAGTCACTGCCGAGGCCTGTGCAGACCCATGGTCCCTTCCTGTCTCTCTCTGCAGCTGTGGCCCTTCGTGTCACCTCCTGTCCCTGTTGCTTTGACACCACTGGTCTCTACCTCAGTTTCTCCACATTTCTGCCTCTCTCTTTCCATTCCTGGAATGGATCCAGTATCACCAGTAAAACCACCTGTCAAGCTGATCTGAAGGAAACAGTGTCAGCCAGGAACAGGAAGGCATCAACCTTTTCTTCCTAACCAGAGAGGGGACACTAAGTTTCAAGCAAAAATGAAAAGAACAGTATGTTAGTTTCCTAGGGCTGCTGTAACATGTATCATAGACTAGGTAGCTTAAAGAACAGAAGTTTATTGTCTCACAGTTCTAGAGGCTGCAGGTCTGAGAGAAGGTGTTGGCAGGGTTGGTTTCTCCTGTGGGCTTTGAGAGAAGGATCCTTTGCAGGCCCCTCTCCTAGCTTGTGGATGGCTGTCATCTGCCTGTGTCTTCATGCTGTCTTCCCTCTGTACATGTCTCTGTCCAGATTTCTCCAAAGACCTTAGTCCTTTTGGATTATGGCCCATCCCAATGACCTCAGTTTAACTTAATTACCTCTTTAAAGATCCGGTCTTCAAAGAAGGTCACATTCTGAGGTGCTGGAGGTTAAGATGTCAACATATAAATTTTTGAGGACACAATATAGCCCATAACAAATGGGAACAAAGCAGTGTGTCCTTTGGCCCCTTGAAGAAATGATGGTGATTTGTTTCTGCCTAGGACTTGTGAACCTTGAGAACATCCTGACATTCAGAAACCTTGGTCATCTTATCTACCCCACAGTTCCCCATCCACTAGCACAGCCTGCTGCAAAGTAATCCCTGTGTTCTTGGGGCCACACTGTTAGAAAACACACTCATGCCTATTATACCAGAGAATTGACATATGGATATTTACATATTAGCAAAAAGTTCCTAAACAATGTCCTCCATGTGACAGATGTAGTTTAAACCCCTCCATAAATTGATCAGTCACTGTTAGCAGGGCAGGGCACCCTCACAGGAGTGAAGAGAGCTTTGGATAAGCTGACCCTAGGCTCCAGTTCCTATCTCCTATTTACTGGGGCCTTTGGAAGCTTCTCTGAGCCTCATTTGAAAGTATACAGTATGTATTCAATAACTGTGCTTCCTGAACTGCTGAGTCACTCCAGGACATTAAAGACAGCTGCCTGAAGATATGGTCATCAGAAGGGGCCAGGTCACTTCTGCATTTGACCCCAAACCTGCCCAGTCTCCTTGAGGCCACACATAGCACCCACCTCTTCAGAGATGGGTCCCTGGGCAGGACTGAAAGCACACGGAGGTGGGCAGACAGCGAGCCAGAGAACTACACTGACTAGAGAGGAGAAAGGGATTCTCCACCATTGCCAATGGGAGTCTGGATGCTATAGTGGCAGCCATCCTGGTCTACAGCCCAAATCCATGTACACTCCAGGACTTTGAGACTCCTGTCTCAGCCTTGTCTTGGATGAATTTGTCTATCATTGGACACAGAGAAGCTGATGAGGCTGCGGGGAGGAACCAGCATTCATACCAGGCACTGTTGTGGCCCAGTCACATATGTCATGTCATCTCAACCCCACGCATCAACTCCTGAAAAGAAAGAGGGAGGCAGGGAGGGAAGAAGAGTTGTTTGTGGCATGCCTCCTATGGCAGGCCCAGTGGAGTCTTTTCACATTATTTTTTCATTTGATCCTCACACCAAGCCCTGGGAGGTAGATGTTATTCACCCTGTTTTATAGATAAGACTGGCATTCCAAAAGGCCAAAGTTCATAAGCCCTGAGCAGTAAAGCAAGCATTTGACCTCAAGTCACTACCTATTGTTATGTACCCTGTAGAAGAACAGAAATCCCCAGGGGACTTCTGCTGGGGAGAAGGTGGGAGTGCTCATCTTACTGGGTTTCAGGTCCCTTGTTGCTGAGCCCTGTGCCTGTTCCTTACCCAGGGCCATGTCAGGGCCCTATTGTAGACCCCACACATAGCCCCTCAGCCTCTCTCATTAGGCTCTGCCCATGATTCCTCAGCCCTCCCAGTAAAGAGAACAGTTCAGAGGCCTTTACTCTTGTCACTAAGTGATATGCTATCAAGCACTCCCCTTAATGCTGCTACAAGAAGATCTGAAATAAGCTGGCATACTTGGTGTAATAAATACTGATGATTTCTATTAACAGAGAGGCAATTACTGGGCCCAGGGAATCTGGGGCATGCAGCCCTAGGGAGGACAGAAGAAGAGGAATCATTTTGATAATTAAATGAGAGCAGAACAACGCTCTAGCTTAGGCTCTGTCCCCTGGACTGATTAAGAAGCTGCTGTTCTTCCTATACACACTCATGGTTTCTTTCTGCCCAGAATGTCCTTGTCTGCCCTGGGACTAGGAAGAGGAGATTCTACAAATGCTGAATGGGACAGCCAGAGAGCTCTATTAGCTAATATCCAAATTCCAAAAGTGCACAAGGCTGTCCTGAACTCTCTGCCTTGAGCCTCAGCCCGGAACTCCTGGCAAAAGGCTCAGCAGCCCAGCCCTACAGCTGCTAGAAGAGAGGAATTAAGCAAACCACTGGCAGTCCATTGCTACATCTGTTCCCTGGCCAGCTCTGACAGCTCTCTAACTTCAGGAGCCACCATCTTGTTCCATCCAGGTGGCCCTGACATTGTTGTTTGACCTGGGTCTCCTACAGCACTGTATTTTGGCCTCCTGGGCCCAGCTTATGGAGATGCCCTGTTAAGGTTCAAGGAGTAGTTAGGCCTGTTACAGATATGCAGCCTTGTTATTAAGAGTCTGGATGGTACCATTTATTGAGAGTCTGCCTGTGCCAGGCTCACACATTATCTCATTGAATTGTTACAACATCACTACCAAGAAGATATTCTTGTCCCCATTTTAAGATAAGAACACTGAGCCTCTACAAATACAGACAAGAAGGGATATGAGGGAGAAAAGTCCCCTCTAAGGGACCAACTAACATGTTCAAAGGTACTGGGTAACATAGTACTGAGACTCGAACCCAGGGTTATCTGAGTCTCAATGCTATGCTTTTTCAGTTATTATTCATGGTCTTCCTTTTGGAGAGATGGAATTTAGGAACTCAGCACAACTCATTGCCAATTCTGATACAGAAAGGGCACTAACCTACAAGATTATTGACATCATACGTATTAGTCCATTTTCACAATGCTATAAAGAACTGCCTGAGACTGGGTAATTTATAAAGAAAAGAAGTTTAATTGACTCACAGTTCTGTATGCCTGGGAGGCCTCAGGAAGCACAATCATGGCAGAAGGGGAAACAAGGCATGTCTTACTTGGCAGCGGGAAAGAGAGAACAAGAGGGGAAGGGCCACACTTTTAAACTGTCAGATCTTGTGAGAACTCCCTCACTATCACAAGAACAGCATGGGGGAAACTAACCCCATGGTCCAAACACCTCCCACCATGGCCCTTCCCTGTCACATGGGGAATAAAATTCCACACCAGATTTGGGTGGGGACACAGAGCCAAACCATATCATCATCCTGTAAAAATGTAATGTAAGTTCACCAGTGTCTTTATGCCTGCTTTGTATAGACCAGGATAAAATTGATTTCAGCAGAATCTAGGTTAGATCAACCACAAAAACAAAATTACAGTGTCCTTTTGCCCTTAAAATAGGATCATTACTTTCATAATACAGCCACCTAGCCAGCTCTCTAAAGAAGAACTCCTTCCCCTGTCTTGATGAGTTGCCCCTCACTTCTTTTTTTTTTTTTTTTCTGAGACAGAGTTTCACTCTTCTTACCCAGGCTGGAGTACAATGGCATGATCTTGGCTCACTGCAACCTCCACCTCCCTGGTTCAAGTGATACTTCTGCCTCAGCCTCCTGAGAACCTGAGATTATAGGTGCATGTCACCACGCCCAGCTAATTTTTTTTGCAGAGACAGGGTTTCTCCATGTTGGTCAGGTTGGTCTCAAACTCCTGACCTCAGTTGATCTGCCTACCTCGGCCTCCCAAAGTGCTGGGATTACAGGTGTGAGCCACCACACCTGGCATCCCTCACTTCTGAGAAGCAGAACCAGAAGGATTAGTGATGGCTCTTCCACCCTTGGGCGGGTCCCTCTTGGCGGTGCTGCAGGTAGGGTTAGATTTACGGCTGAAATGAAGAACTTCACCAAAGCCACCTAGTGAAATTTTCACCAGGAATTCCATTTCTGAGCTGTCAGGGAGTAACACCAAGTCTCTTATAGGGTGCCTCCTCCTCCTCTTCATTTCTATTCTAGTTTATTGTGGCCAAGTTTAAGTGTAGTATATTCAGACTGGGTGATTTTCATAACTGATTTCAGCTTCCCAACTGTGAGCTCTTTTAGAAATGGGCATAAATATCTGGTAGAGCATGTAGAATGATCTTCTGGAGGGTTTTATAAGAAATAGTGGCTTCACCCATCAAAATTAAATTAGGTTGAGTCATGCCCCAAAGAGGAAACAGGAGACACTAGAGGCCTAACAACCAAGAATGCTGTGTTCTCTGCTCGGTCACACCCAGCGTGTCCTCTAGGGTGGCAGAAGACAGAAGGCTACTTTGAATCTGGAAGTGGAACTGGTGGGGACTAGAAATGGTGGCCAGATGTTCCTGCTTCTGAACCAGTCAGTGCTTTGATTTCCAAAAATTCTTTCCTGGGCAGCGTGATCCTCTTAGGGTGAACTTTGGCGGTGTTGACCGACACAGGTCAAGTTTGATGGCGAGGGTCATGTGAACACATGAGTGACAAGGAATGCATGTTCATCCCCTCTCCAAGGAGAATACCACTGGCCATGTCCTAGCAGTAAGGTATTTAGGCCATCTCCCTAAATCAGATGGAAGTAGTATTTCTCGAGGTATATATTATCGTCCTCATTTTGCAAATGAGGAAACCAAGGTATGGAGAAGTCAAGTCACGGAACAAAGAAGAAGCAGAGCTGGGGTCCTAAATCGAGACAGCTCTTTTCACGATGAGAAACTGAAAATAATTTTTTGACCTCAGAACTGTAGAAGTGAGCTAGATTTTTCTGGCTATTACTTGCTGCAGAGTATAGCTGGCAGTAGCCATGACATAGCTCTCAGGACCCTAGTTTGTATTCCACTTCCTGACTCTAGTAATGGCTCAATCCTGTGGGCACTGATTTCATAGGGATGGGAAGGGGACAGGGAGGAAAGGCAGTCCAGCTTGATGAAATGGGAGCTCTGAAGACAACTGTTGACTGTTCACTTCTCACCTTGTCCTCATTCCCTCCTCTTTTTTATCATGCAACTTGTTATCTTGCACACAAACTCCAAGGGCAGGCTCACAACAAGAATGACAAGTCAGATAGAAGAAACTGGAGACGTTCCAGGGAAGGTGTCAGTGTGGCTGCGTGCTCATATTTTCATGCCAGTACAGATGTGAGATTTCTCACTGTAATTCAAGTCCCTTCCACACTGGTTGCTGAGCCTCACGTGCCTGAGGCAAGTTGCAGACATCCCAGTTGTCACCTGCCCCTGCCCGGGTGCTGGGCTCTTTTGGAGGCCATCATCTGCATCTGTTGCATTTGAAACAGTTTGGAGAATTGCTCTCTTCATATGACAGACTGCATTGGGATTGTTCAAGTTACTATTACTTATAAAATGATGTGGCACCTCATTGGGGTTTATTCCCAGCTCTCTGCAGCAAAGCAGCCAGTCTGGTTAGGAGAGGCTTTGCCCCTCTAACTCTCACTCTAACACCTGCCTTCACTCAGAGGCCAGCTCTGAGGTATCTGCAGGATGCAGGGCAGCCTGGCCAGCACCACCCATCTTGTGGGACTGACTTCCCTTTGCTCTGCCCAGAGGGACACAGGTCACTGAGAAGATTCTGACGGATCTCTGACTGTGTCATGGGCTCTATTCCCTTCTCTTTCTCACTCCTCCGTGGTCCCCTAACAATTAATTACTTCCCTTTTTTCATTCTAACTTCCCACATTTTTGTTTCTTTTTTTTTTTTTTGAGACAGAGTTTCGCTCTTGTTACCCAGGCTGGAGTGCAATGGCGCGATCTCGGCTCACCGCAACCTCCGCCTCCTGGGTTCAGGCAATTCTCCTGCTTCAGCCTCCCGAGTAGCTGGGATTACAGGCACGTGCCACCATGCCCAGCTACTTTTTTGTATTTTTAGTAGAGACGGGGTTTCACTATGTTGACCGGGATGGTCTCGATCTCTCGACCTCGTGATCCACCCGCCTCGGCCTCCCAAAGTGCTGGGATTACAGGCTTGAGCCACTGCGCCCAGCCGCATTTTTGTTTCTTAACTAGCAAAATTTAAATCTGTCAACATCAGGAATAATAGTAAAATGTTAGCTTTCTGTTTTTCTTTTCTTTTTTTTTTTTTGTGACGAAGTCTTGCTCTGTCACCAGGCTAGAGTGCAGTGGCACGATCTCAGCTCACTGCAACCTCCACCTCCTGGGTTCAAGCGATTTTCCTGCCTCAACCTCCCAAGTAGCTGGTACCACAGGTGCCCACCACCATGCTCACCTAATTTTTTTTGTATTTTTAGTAGAGACAGGGTTCCAGCATCTTAGTCAGGCTGGTCTTGAACTTCTGACCTCATGATCCACACTCCTTGGCCTCCCAAAGTCCTGGGATGACAGGTGTGAGCCACTGAGCCTAGCCTTCTTTTTTTTTGGATACAGAATCTGGCTCTGTAGCCCAGACTGCAGTGGTATGGCACAGTCTCAGCTCACTGCAACCTCCACCTCCCGGGTTCAAGCGATTCTCCTGCCTCAGCCTCCTGAGTAGCTAGGATTACAGGTACCCGCCACCATGCCCAGCTAATTTTTGTATTTTTTTTTTTTTTGAGACGGAGTTTCGCTCTTGTTACCCAGGCTGGAGTGCAATGGCGCGATCTCGGCTCACCGCAACCTCCGCCTCCGGGGTTCAGGCAATTCTCCTGCCTCAGCCTCCTGAGTAGCTGGGATTACAGGCACGCACCACCATGCCCAGCTAATTTTTTCTATTTTTAGTAGAGACGGGGTTTCACCATGTTGACGAGGATGGTCTCGATCTCTCGACCTCGTGATCCACCTGCCTTGGCCTCCCAAAGTGCTGAGATTACAGGCTTGAGCCACCGTGCCCGGCAATTTTTGTATTTTTAGTAGAGACGAGATTTCACCATGTTGGTCAGGCTGGTCTTGAACTCCTGACCTTGTGATCTACCGGCCTAGATTTCTTTTAAAAAAGGATTTGTATTAATTTAAACAAACTCAGCTAACTATTACCAGCCCTAATAATATTAACAAACACAGGCGTGGTAGCTCATGTCTGTAATGCCAGCACTTTGGGAGGCTGAGGTGGGCGGATCACTTGAGCCTGGGAGTTCAAGAGCTACCTGGGCAATATGGTGAGACCCTGTCTCTAAAACAAAAACCCCATGGCCACTAGCATTTGTGGGGTGCTTCCTAAACATAACCTATGAGGTAGATAATATGATCAAACCCTCATTATAAGACAAGGAGTCTGAATCGTGGAGAAATTAAGGACCTGGCCACAGCCACACAGTAAGTGGCAGAGCTGGACCTGGACCCAAGCGGTTTGACTCAGCCCACAGCACTGTGGTTCTAGTGGGGGCGCTCTTCTGCAAGTCACTGCCTGTATGAGCCAGAGTGGAAGAAGCAGAGGGGCTCCTCTGCTGTCTCCCTCCCCTGCTTGTCCCCCCACCTCCCTTCCCTACTTCTTCCCCTATTATTTCAGGCTGTCTGCTACCCCACTGCAGGCCCAAGGCTTCATTTCCATCCCTCCACCTCTTCTTCCTAGGTCTTTCCTCTATCTCAGCGAGCATTATGACCCCTTCCATGCCTCTGCCCCATCTCTGCCTCCCTTCTCATTTTTACCCACACATGGATGTTCCCCACTGCAGCCAAACTGGCCCCTCAGACCCACCCCACTGTCTTACACCTTCATCTGTTCAACATTTTCTGCAGGCCCTTTCTACACCAGCAGTCACACAATAAGGTCTCCACTCCCAGCCTCTGTTTTTCTAAGCCTGCAATTATAGAGCTTCCCTGGGTCCTACTTGCACAGTGAGCAGAAGAGGCAAGCCACCCTTCCCTGACCCATACCTCTGCCAAGCCTGCCAGGTTAGCCCTGGTGCCTCCTGGCAGGAACAGTGTTTGTGGGCAGTGCCTGGTACTCAGATAGTAATAACCACCACCAAGCACTGATGACAAGCAGGAGGAAATCCAGCCCTGTGGCTTCACAATGTCTGTATTCCAGTTATTTTTAAACAGCTTTTTGTTGTGCCCATGACATTGTGTAGCCAAGTGTCTAGATTATGACAGACCCTGAGGAAAGGACAATAATAACAATACATTAATTACAAATGTTTACCAAACATATACTCAGTTTATTCCCTGGACCCAGATGCTCACACTTATAACCCTGACTCTGAGAGATAGTTTTAAAGCAAAACTGTATTGCTTCTTGAGGCAGGACTCATGAGGCCCTGCAGAGGCCCCACTGTTCTTAGGACCAATCAGGCTGAGAATCTGTGCCAAGGAGCCGAGCCCTGAAACCTGAGAGACCAAGAGAGCCAAACCTTAGTCCGACCTGGCCCAGCCGGCAGCCTTCGCCCCCATACCCATGCCTCATGCCCAGCGTTTGGCCCTGACTCCATGGCACCACCTGAGCTGTGGCCCAGAAAACTCTCCCGCAGACACGTTTGACCAGCATCACGGCATAAGTTTCTGGTCACCTCAACACACTCATACCCTCTCCAGAGCCACTCATGTAGCCTGATGTCACAAAATCTCACCTCACGCCCCTGTCACAAAGGAAGCCCCTCTGGGAGGGCAAAATCCTCCACCCAGCCTAGTCCTCACAGAGCTGACTTTCCCACATGAGGACGCAGGACCTGCAGCTTCTGCTGCACCCGCTCCCTGCTGTGTTCAATGGAGCCTCAAGCTTGGTGTTTACCCACTGATGGTGCCAGCGACCAGGACACCCTCTCTGTTGGTTCAGGCATCTCAGAGCTGAAGGCAACTGTTCTGTTTGGCCAGTTGCTCTTTATTTTTTTCTTCAGCTAAACTTCCCTGAGGGGCCCAATGTTATAGGACTATTATGAAAGTGATAACAAACCCCCCACTCTTTAATGACAGCCTTTTAAGATATAATCCACATATAAAATGTGTTTTGTTTTGTTTGAGACGGAGTCTTGCCCAGTTGCCCAGGCTGAAGTGCAGTGCCGTGATCTCAGCTCACTGCAACCTCTGCCTCCTGGGTTCAAGTGATTCTCCCGTCTCAGCCTCCTGAGTAGCTGGGACCACAGGCACGTGCCACAACGCCTAGCTAATGTGTATTTTTAGTAAACATGGGGTTTCACCATGTTGGTCAGGCTGGTCTCAAACTCCTGACCTCAGGTGATCTGCCCTCCTCAGCCTCCCAAAGTGCTGGAATTACAGGCATGATCCACCATACTCAGCCAAATGTGCCCCTGCCCAACTTTTTTTTTTTGAGATGGAGTCTTGCTCTGTCTCCCAGGCTGGAATGCAGTGGTGTTATCTCAGCTCACTGCAACTTCTGCCTCCCAGGTTCAAGTGATTCTCTTGCCTCAGCCTCCTGAGTAACTGGGATTACAGGCACCTGCCACCACACCTGTCTAATTTTTGTATTTTTAGTAGAGATGGGGTTTTACCACGTTGGTCAGGCTGGTCTCGAACTCCTGACCTCGCAATCCACTTACCTTGGCCTCCCAGACTGCTGGGATGACAGGCGTGAGCCACCGTGCTGGCCCAAATGCGCCATTTTGAAGTGTACAATTCAGTGGTTTTTAGTATATTGACAGAGCTAAAAGATTACAACATGATTCTTTATGACTGGCTTCTTTCACTTGGCATAATGTTTTCAATGTTCACCCGTGTTGTAGCGTCTATCAGTACTTCGTTCCTTTTTACTGCTGAATAGGATTCTACTGTATCATAATATACCACTTGTTTATTCATTTATCAGTTAACAGAAACTTTACACTGGAAAATGGATTGGGTTGTTTCTACTGTTTAGCTCTTACACATAGTGCTGTTATTAACAGACATGTAGCAGTTTCTCTGTGGATGTGCATTTTTAATTCTCCAGGCACATACTGAAGAGTGGAATTGCTGGGTCATATGGTAACTCTATTTTTAACAATTTTTTTTTTTTTTTTTTTTTTTTTTGAGACGGAGTTTCGCTCTTGTTACCCAGGCTAGAGTGCAATGGCGCGATCTCGGCTCACCGCAACCTCCGCCTCCTGGGTTCAGGCAATTCTCCTGCCTCAGCCTCCTGAGTAGCTGGGATTACAGGCACGTGCCACCATGCCCAGCTAATTTTTTGTATTTTTAGTAGAGACGGGGTTTCACCATGTCGACCAGGATAGTCTCGAACTCTCGACCTCATGATCCACCCGCCTCGGCCTCCCAAAGTGCTGGGATTACAGGCTTGAGCCACCGCGCCCAGCCTATTTTTAACAATTTAAATGACTTTCAAACTCTTTCTCAAAGTGACCATTTTACGATCCCATCAGCAATGCATGAGGTGTTGCCTATCTCTTTGGATGTTCACAGCAACCTTCTAAGGTTGGTATCATTATGAACTACAACTTAACAGATCTGGGCACTGAGGCTTAGTAAGTAACTTGCCTGGAGTCATGCAGCTGGCAAGTGGCAAGGCTGAGACTCAAACTGTGGTCTTGTGATTCCAGATGACATGCTTTTCACTCTGCTACCTATTGCCAAGTGTTAACCCTGTGTCACCTATGAACAGCTGTGTTTCTCACCCTTTCACCTCTATGCCTGCATCACCCAGTGAGAAGTCTTTTTGTGTTGCAGGACGTGTCAGGAAATGCTGCATTTCTGGCCTTCACTCCTTTTGGGTTTGTTGTTCTTCAAGGAAACAAGAGGGTCCACTTCATTAAATGGTGAGCGTCTTCATTTCCAAAACAGGCTCTTTATATCTCACCAACTGGGGAGGGGCGATGGTTCCCATGTCCTTTGTCTGTGATTGGGCAGTTCTGGTTCAGAGCCCTCTCCAAAGCCTTGCGTTGATAGTGGTTACTGATGAAGGGAGTGGTCTCTTCCTAGGCATCCTGTTCTTCCAAAGGGGTGTCCCTGAGAGCCAACAGCCTTTCCAGAGAGGAAAAGGGATAAAAGGTTTGATTTCTGGGGAGGGTGAGAGGCCTGGGGCTGGAGGCAGTGTTAGCTGAGCAAAGTTCCTGTAAGAACTAAGTCCTTGAGGGTATCACCCACTGAGGGCGGTAGCCAGCCCTGTTGAGCTGGCTGTTCTGAACCATCTCGGTGGATGGCTTAGTGCCCTTACCTGCTCTGCTAACAAGAGTGGGGAGGGGGCTCACAGATAGTGACCCCTGGAGCACATATAAGTCACCCTGTTACTTTAGCAAAACAGCCTTCTCCGACCAGGCCTCACTGTGGGCATTGTGTCTGCTGCTGTCTCACTCCTCTCCCTCTTTGGCATTTAAATGTCCTCAGCCTCCAGGAGTCACATTCCCACTCTTACTTCCCTCCCCTCTCCACTCCCATCTCACAGGCAAGAGCCACTGCCTCCGCTGCAGCTACTCTGAACTGCTTCCTCTCCTACCCCTCTCTGTTTTGTTTGGGGTGGGTTCTGCTGCATGCCTCTGGGAAGACTCTAGTTTGTTGATTGACATTTGGATCTCCTGGAGACCCTTTAGGTGGCCAGCCCATACAAACATCTGTCGGCATCAAAACATTTTGCATATTCTACTAAGCTCCTGTGATTTCTTTACCTTCCTGAGTGTCAGACTGCCAAGTCTAAGCTGGCCAACTCCTCCTAGGGGCTTAGGTAAGTGGCTTCCTGGTCCAACAGAGTTCAGTGGAGGGAAGCCTGCTTGGTTTCTTTGCCTTCTCCAGGACAGCTCATGACGAATCTTGAGTACAGGTGCTTCCTAGTCAGCGTTCTGCCAGAGCTACTGCAGGCCATCTGCCCTGCTGTGCCCTCTTCAGCTCCCCAACTGAGCTTGAGCTTGAGGACAGATAACACCTTTCCAGCCCATCTTGCTTTTGTGAAGGATGGCATTACGATCATCAGCCAGAGTGCTGGTGAAATTGTTCCTCACACATGCCTCGGGGTGAGGCCTCATTCCCCAGGACAACAGCCTGATACAAGGCAGCTGCTGTCCTGGAATTACCAGAATACACCCTGACATACATGTTTCCTAGGCATCCCCAAGTCAGCCTATTTCACTGTGCTCTCTGGGTGAAGATGTGAGGTTTTGGAATCTCCTGTCCAACCAAATGCTTTTCAGAAAAAGACAATGAGCAGGATCAGGCCACAGCCCTCCTAGTGTGGGGCCTCTGCTGCCTAGATACATCTGGGCTATTTGATGTTCCTTAGAGGGCCCAGATACTGGGCAACATTCCAGCCAGAGTAGCTGTTGCCTCAGGTCCCTGTCAGGGGGCATATTTAGCTAGAAACAAGTAGGACACACCTGTTACAGACACCTGCAGTCCCTAAATTATCCCTACCCCTCCAGAAGCCATGATGTCTCCTAGTTCTCACAGATGCTTTTCTTTCCATGGCTTTTCTCATGCACTACTTCTTCTGGAAGTCTCCTCTTCACCATGTGTCAACTCTGTAATAATAGATGTAAACCCAATCTCACCTTCAAAATAAAACTCCTTTCCTAGCTTGCTTGTTGGAACCTAGATGATCTATGTGCTTGTGTATATATTAACCAATTGGCATTTATCATATTGTGTGTGCGCATGAGATTGATGATTGATTGAGAGGGAGTTTGAGAGGGAATCATACAGGGAAGGGTTACCATGTGGCTTGTGTTAGCTCAGAACTGGTGGTCAGAAGTTGTGAAATCTCATCCTGACCCCGGCCATGATTTCCAGGACCACAAAGAACAAGTGGTTTTCCTCTGTCCCCTGAACTTTGTCCAGCAATAAATTGGATACATGATTCTCAATACCTTTCTACTATTTCTTAGGATATTGAGGTAATCTCCCTAGAAATTATTTAAAAAAAATTAGCGGCCAAGTGGAGGTGGATGTGCATGACCAGAACTGCTTTGGGGATCCCAGTTGGGTAGAGAAATGGGGCCTCCAGTTTCATGGAGAGGGCTGAGAGGCTCCAGAGGGCAGCTATGTTGGGCAGATAGAAGGGAAGCGAGGAGCGACCAATGCTGAGTCCTAGTTCTCTGGCTCTCAGGGACATTCACCTAAGACCCAGTAGTTTTTCCATTTTGCAAATGTAACCAAGGCTGAGAGCAGGAAGTGGATGTGGAGGTGAGGTCTAGGCCGTGCCATGTATAGTAACCATGTCACTTCTTCTGATTTGTGTCTGTCCCACGGGTGATGTACCCCAGTATCCTGTTTGCCTCTTTTACTGCAGCCATTCACTGGGCTGGTGGCTTCAAGGATTTTTCTACAATAACCCCTAAGCCCCTTTCCTGGTCAGTACGCTGCATGACTGTTCCATGTAATCTGTTCTCTCTCTTTGGTATGTTGCCCTGCCCCGCTCCCTGAGATTGTTTGACATTTGTCTGCATTAAACTGCATTTTCCATCCAGTGGCACAGTCACCTGAAAGACTCAACTCCCTCAGAACCTGGTTGCATTGTTTCTCATTATTTGCTGTATCTTGAACTTTGGCCTCATCAGCTACCTGTGGCATCTTACGTTTGACAGTCCCATCCAGATAATGCACCTGTGTTATGAACCCAGTCCTGAAATGACCCTGGATACTCTACCTAGACTCACTTTCCATGCAAATGTTTCCCTTTTACAGCCACTGTTGATAATCCTGAAATCCTCCTGTCACCCTATTACTATAGTGTGATTGACCAGAAAACTGTGGATTGAACTGTTTCAACAACGTTCTCTAAGGCCTCTGCGCTGCTGTCTTGTTTCAGTTCTAATTTTGGCTAAAATTGTGTCTGTGCCTGGAGCCCCTTCCAGTTGGGGTGGGCTTTGCATCTACAAGATTTAACTGGAACAAGCAGCCCGCAATGAGGTGACAGGCACTATCTTTGTGCTTCTAGGAATGAGGTGACCAAGCTGAAATTTGAAGGAAAGACTTTCTATTTATACGTAAGTCAGAAAGAGGTGAGTGCTGGCTTCCTTCTCTTCAGGGAGGGCTGGGGTGATAGGATGCTTCCTGGTGGCCAGAGCCAAGCTTGAGGGATCCCAGTAGAGCCAAGCCACCCACATGCTAAGCCAAAACCAAGGTCAGGACCTGGAGGTACGATGCAAAGGGGGAGGAAGGCCCTGGAGCACAGGACTCCTCAGGGATGCTGTTGACACCCAGAGCTTCCACTCAAGAGATCTCCACTTCCAGGAGATGCAAAGGAAGACTCTTTTTTTTTTTTTTTTTTTTCATATATATGGAAATTCCAAAGGCAAGAGCCACCTTCTCACCAAGAGCTCGCCTGGTTCAATTTGTGCCAGTTTTGTGCCAGCTGAGACTTATCCTGATTGGACTTGTCAAGTGCGACGTGATGCACTGAACTGAGCTCCGCTCCAGTGGGTCCCATGGGCCCTCCCCTCCAACTAGCCAGCTGCCAGGACCTCTAACAGCTCTGGAGTCAGGGTCCTCATCAGCTTCACCCTTTACTTCTCCATCCATACTTAGCGATATCTATGTGGAAATTTTTGCAGGAAAAGAAAATTATTCTTACATATTTTGCTCCAACTCCCGAAGCGTGTAAGCACCTCTGGAAATGTGGAATTGAGAACCAAGCCTTCTACAAGTGAGTGGATACATGTGATGGGGACTGTCTTTCTCAGAGCCAGAGTCACAAAGAGTCAGGACAGGAGGCCACGTGCCCAGGAGCCTGGGGCAGGGTAGCTGGAATTGGGCAAGAGCTTGACAGTTCCTGAGAAGCCAGGTTGAGGCCAAAGGCAAGAGCTTTGCCTACCAAAGGGATTTTGTAAAATATGTAGGGCTTTTGTGTTGTTTTCTTTGATTAAGAAAGTGGTTATAAAAGCATTAAGGGAGTGAAGAAATGGCCCGTCACAGGGGTGAAGTCAGGTAAAGCATGTCTCACTAAACCCCTTGGCCTTACTTTAAAAATATACCGTAATGATTTATGCTTCACTAAGATGTATATGAATGAGGTCAAGGCAAGACAGAGTGTGTGGTATTTTCTACCTGGGGTGAGCCCTGCTCTCACCAAATGCCCCTGACAGGCCAGGTCCCAGCTTCAGTAACCTGAAGGATCCTGGAAAGATGAGAACTGCTCGGG
Organism: Saimiri boliviensis; assembly: GCF_048565385.1. Taxonomy (NCBI): domain Eukaryota; kingdom Metazoa; phylum Chordata; class Mammalia; order Primates; family Cebidae; genus Saimiri; species Saimiri boliviensis. The sequence goes on from NC_133450.1 coordinate 82,174,320, forward strand.
GCCAAGTGGCACCATGCTCCTCCCCAGGGAAGATTCTGCTGCCTGCTAGCTGTTATGGGGTTGCTGTCCTTCCAGTTGCCAGCACCACAGCCCCAGAGGCTGTTTCTTAGAAAGGCATTCTGAATTGCTTCATACTCACTATGTGTTCATACCAGAATCAAGGATTCACTGAATCAGCAGCCTTTCTTCTCCTGAAGAATACACTCAGGGGAGACTTTGGCGTGGTCACATTTCCGTCCTGTTCAGTCCCTACTGTCCATAGAAAGTCAAGAAAACATTTATTTTCTTTAGCTACCACCCGCTCTTTGCCTGTGAGGATGTAATCCAGGTGGTTACCTGAACCTAGAGAGAAGCAACTTGAGATGCAAACTCCTGCTTGTTGGACTGAGGAGCAGCCCAGGAAGGATGGGGTCTCATGGGTCTCCCTAGCAGAGAGAGGAAGGCACTAACAGACAGGGGCCTGCTCCACACCAAGCTGTCACTGCCCTGGAAATGGTGTATGTGGAAGACGTCCCTTTCTCTCTGCCAAACGGTCTAATGCAAACAGAAGCAATCTTCTTGTCTCTTGTCTTTTCATGCCTTCAGCACCATTTCTTAAGGGCTTGGTTTTCCCATCTGTGTCATGGAAACAGAAGTGTGCTTCTGAACCTGTGACCACACTCGATTTCTGAGTGTTCCCACAAGTAGATCTCCATACCCACGCAGCCCTGCCTGCACCCACTCTGGAAACCGAGGTCATTTTTCAGTTTTCCGTTGCCTCCCTAATGTTTTGTTAAGTGGTAAAAGCCTCTAGCCAGGGTCAGATCCCCAGGTATGCCAAGTCTCTGGCAGCAGTGCTTTGGCCTTGCTCAGTGTCTTTCACATACAGATCCCTAGTCCTGCCTTTGGCGTGATGCTTTGGCAGGAGCCCAGTCAGATGCAAGAACATGCCCAGGCAGGAGGGTAAGCAGCCAGATGTCCTGGAACCCTGAGACAGGCAGGGATGGTGTCTCCCAGGAACTCTTCATGGATGTGGAGACAGCTTCTACTCACTGCTCATAGCACAGGTTTCAGACCCACATGGGTCGCTGGCTGGATCAGTACCATAGGCACCTGGTCATGTTATAGGTGGATCCCATCTTAGGAGACTTCTCTGTGAGCAGCTTAGCCCAGGCTGAGAGAGCTAATGGGCTAGTGAAGTCACCCAGGAAAAAGTATCACAGAGCTCCACATCAGCCTCAAAAGAGATATCAAATAGATATTCTGGGGGAGGGAGGAAACCTCCAAATTCAAATACATGATGGAACTTTTATTAAAGTTAAGCTAGTTTCTTCATTGCAGGATTTCTCAGTCTTTACCATGGTCATGTATTTTAGGACCCTCCAAGAGGGAGATGGAACAGGAAGGGCAGCCCCCACCCTCTTCTCTACCCAAATCACCCAGACAGACACAAGATCAAATACGGGCACTGGAAAAGAGACCCCTGAGATCCAGCAGTCCCAGCTTCATCATTTTAGAAGGGTAAAGCTAAGAGGGAAGGAAATGTACCTGAAGTCATATCACATTGCTAATAAGTGGCCTGGCTGAGATCAGATGGGTGGCATTCTGTTATTCCCCAGACCATCGACCCGAGCAAGTGTTCTCTCAGTCCCCCTCGTAAAACCTATGAAGCATTTTGCGGGGGCCTTCACTCTCCCAACACCAAAATGGGTTTCCATGTGACAGTCCTGGGCACTGAGGCAGGAGCACAGCCCCCAGATCCTAAATAACAGTCGGAGACAAGTGTGGACTATAAAGGGATTTTTCCTGAAGAGTTTCAAGTAGACTTTGAAAGTTGGGGGTGTGCTGCCTTAGCCTGGGTGAGGTAGTTCAGGCCCTCTGTCACACTGGACTTTGTCTTGCTGCAGGCTGGAGAAGTCAAGCCAAGTCCGCACAGTGTCCAGCAGCAACTTATTCTTTAAAGGGAGCCGGTTCCGATACAGGTAAATAGTGACAGTAAGTAACCATTATGGATCTATTTTCAGACCCTTCTCTGGAGAACATTCAGTGGTCCTTATCCTTGAGAACAGAGAAACTGGGGAAGGCTCAGAAAAGCCTGAGGTTTCCATCCAATTCTCCTGTCTTATGACCCTGTTACTATTTCCTTCCTTCCCTACAGCTATTTGTCTGTAGGGTCTTAAGGTATATCGGCAAACCATAGTGGCTTACGCCTATAATCCTGGCACTCTGGGAGGCTGAGGCAGATGGATCACCTGAGGCCAGGAGTTCGAGACCAGCCTGGGCAACATGGTGAAACCCATCTCTACAAAAAAAATATAAAAAAATAGCTGGGCATGGTGGTGCACACCTGTAGTCCCAGCTACTTGGGAGGCTGAGGTGGGAGAATTGCTTGAGCTCAGAAGGTTGAGGCTGCAGTGAGCCATGATTACACCACTGTACTTCAGCCTGGGAGCAAGACCCTGTCTCCAAGAAAATGAAAAATAAATATGTATCTTCCCTTTCTCTTCAACAGCAGCAAAATCAGAACTATAACAATTACTCTTTTCATGTCTCACTATCTAAAGGTTGCTTCATGTTTTTTTGTGATGCAATTGTAACATGCCAGAAAATGAGGAATTGTTCCTAAATGAGAATGGAAGATCCTAAAGACTCTCTTAGACATAGAGAGAGCTCTCTCAGATAGGCTGTCACAACGCTTTAGAACTCTACCTCAACAAGCAAGCCTTTCTTTTTTTTTTTTTTTTTTTTTGAGACGGAGTTTCGCTCTTGTTACCCAGGCTGGAGTGCAATGGCGCGATCTCGGCTCACCGCAACCTCCGCCTCCTGGGTTCGGGCAATTCTCCTGTCTCAGCCTCCTGAGTAGCTGGGATTACAGGCACGCGCCACCATGCCCAGCTAATTTTTTGTATTTTAGTAGAGACGGGGTTTCACCATGTTGACCTGGATGGTCTCGATCTCTTGACCTCGTGATCCACCCGCCTCGGCCTCCCAAAGTGCTGGGATTACAAGCTTGAGCCACCGCGCCCTGCCGCAAGCCTTTCTTAATGATGAAAACATTGGGGAATGGGTGGGCCACAGAGGCCATTTTCAGATTCAGCGAAAGCACCTGAGATCTTGGAGAGGAGCTGTCCTGGAACACAGTCTCATTTCTTGCTGCTTGTTTTTATTATACTACTTATAGTGGCCGAGTTGCAAAGGAAGTCATGGAGTCAAGTGCTAAGATCAAACGGGAGCCACCGGAAATACACAGGTGGGCTGCTGGGGCATCCCCCCAAAACAGTTCTAGCTCAGATCCCAGGATCTCCATTCAGCAGTTTGAGTACTGTGAAGCTCCTGGCCCCAGTGGCTACCAAAAGGGGCAGAATAGGGCAGATGGGTGAAGAAACTTCTCAGAAGGAATGGGGAGAAATCTTTGACCCTTAATGAAAGAGCCGGGGAGGACGGGCTACTACAGCTAGTACATCAGATCCAAATGCTACCTCAGTTAGCAGTTCTCTTCTGCCCTCCCAAGTCTTGACATTGATTATAGATACGTCACACCATTTCAGTGGTTCTGGAATCAGTCCATTACACGAAGGCAAGGATGGTCGCAAAGCCCTGCCACACAGGGTGTAAAATAGTTTCAGGATCTGTGCTTCATGCAGATCCACAAATTGTTTGTTTCTAGAAGCCTGTCTCCTAGAGTCCAAGATCCAGAAAGGATATGACTGACCAAGACTAGGATTTGCCAACCAGCCTTTGCCTCTAGGAATGTGAGCATTACTGCCTGCCCCTCCACATGGCACCCCGTCATCAGCAGCCTCTGTTGGCAGTCAGGGGTGGCTGCCAATGTTGGTCCAGGCATGTTTTCAGGAGTACTGCCCATACTGGTGCTCTACTCTCTGACAGATTTGCCCCAACCCCTGAGACCAGTGGCACTGCTGCCACACTAAAAAAAAGGTTCAGATGGGTCTAGGCTTATAAGGAGGTAGAGGAGTTTGAAGCCCTGTCTCTGACTGGGATTCAGAGACCAAAGGCAAAGAGAAGTTATTAAAGATTTTTAAAAAGAGAGAAAAGGCCAGGTGCAGTGGATCACGCCTGTAATCCCAGCACTTTGGGAGGCCGAGGCAGGCAGATCACAAGGTCAGGACTTCAAAACCAGCCTGGCCAACGTGGTGAAACCCAGTCTCTACTAAAATTAGCCGGAGTGGTGATGTGTGCCTGCAGTCCCCGCTACTTGGGAGGCTGAGGCAGAAGAATCACTTGAACCCAGGAGGCAGAGGTTACAGTGAGCCAAGACCGCGCCACTGCACTACAGCCCAGTGACAGAGCGAGACTCTGTCTTTAAAAAAAAAAGAGAGAGAGAGAGAGAGGACCAAAACTTAATACAACCAGGCAATTCTAGTAGTCAGTACTCAACTCTTAAGTGCCCACCAAATGTGTCTGTGCACTGAATTAACAAGGTTCTTTTTATTTAACCGCAGAGCAGGGATGGTTCCCAGCCGGAGCTGTCCCTCCATAACCCATGGCCCAAGGCTGAGCAGCGTCCCCAGGACCCGCAGAAGAGCTGTTCACATCTCCATCATGGAAGGTGAGCATGAGCTTCTATAGGTGACCACTGGGGTCCTCCAAGTTGTGATCTGGGACCTCAAAATGAGGCTAATTTGCATTAGTGACAGCAGCACATTTCTTGGGGAAAAGAGCCTCCAGTGGCAGGTTTTATCCAGTGGATGGGAATACTAGCTTGGGTACAGGGTGGTACGGGTATCTAGGCAGGGGTTGTGGATTTGAGGGTGCTGGGTTAGTACTTTGTGGGACTTGCACATGTGGAATCTACAGCTTCCATGCAGTTCTGAAATTGCTTTCCATCAAGAGGCTTTTCATGCCCGGCATGGTGGCTTACGCCTGTAATCTCAGCACATTAGGAGACCTAGATGGGTGGATCATGAGGTCAAGAGTTCAAGACCAGCCTGGCCAAAATGGTGAAACCCTGTCTTTACTAAAACTAAAAAAATTAGCCAGGCGTGGTGGCGATGACTGTAATCCCAGCTACTTGGAAGGCTGAGGTAGGAGAATCACTTGAACCTGGGAGGCAGAGGTTGCAGTGAGCTGAAATTGAGCCACTGCTCTCCAGCCTGTGTAAAAAAAAAAAAAAATTTTAAGGGGCCAGGCATGGTTGCTCACAACTGTAATCCCAGCTACTTGGGAAGTTGAGCCAAGAGGATTGCTTGAACCTGGGAAGCGGAGGTTGCAGTGAGCCAAGATCACGCCACTGCACTGCAGCCTGGGCCACAGAGTAAGACCGTCTGAAAAAAATGAAATTTGTCCTGTTGCTGTCTCCATTTCTTACCACTGTCTCAGGAAATCTAATATGATCCAGCTCCCTCCACACTTCCCTTCCTTTGGAGGAGGCCGAGGTGGCAAGAGGGGAAAAGTCTATGTATCTCCACTGCACTAGATACCCCAGTAGCTGAGGCCAATAATCTGGGTAGTTAATGCTGTTAGGAGGTGCTCTTGGAATACTGCCCTCCAGCTGTTGTCACTGGCCCAGGTCACCCGCAGGCTGGATACAGATGTGAAGTTGAGCGCTTTCATTCCCAGAGACGGTGTTTTTTTAGGACCTCAGATCTCATACAGTAGGAGACAGCAGAATTGGTTCATACCTCTCTCTCTCCTGGGATTAACAGTGTGCAAGCTGGGAAGGGACAGCCTTTGCCTTTTTTGTAAGAATCTTGCTGGGGAATGAAAATGAATTAGGTTAGGAAGGGTATCACTCTGTTTCCCTGGGAAGATCTAATTTGTGTTTAGGATTTTAGGATGTGTCACTGTGAATGTGAGATTCCTTGTTACCGGAGTCTGGAATATAACTCCTAATGGTCTAGAGCAGGCATCCCCAAACTTTTTACACAGGGGGCCAGTTCACTGTCCCTCAGACCATTGGAGGGCCGACACATACTGTGCTCCTCTCACTGACCACCAATGAAAGAGGTGCCCCTTCCTGAAGTGCGGCGGGGGGCGGGGTGGGGGAGGATAAATGGCCTCAGGGCGGGCCGTAGTTTGGGGACGCCTGGTCTAGAGGTTGAGACTAGAGGTTGAGAACCTTGGCTGGACAAACACCATCAAGTTACTTGAGTATCTTCATTGCTCCATTTGTAAAATAGGAACATCTTCCTTGCCCACCCCATTGGTTGCAAGGAAGCTTATATGTGCAGAAGTATTGTAAAGAGACTAAAGCATTTATGGGCAGGCAGCAAGCACAGTGCCGAGTCCTGGTCAGGATGCCTAAGGTAAGGTCTGACTAGGAGCTCTTCCATGCACTTTCTGGAGCAGGTTGTTCAATCTCTCTGAGCCCAGTGCCCCCACTGCAGAACACAGCTCAGTGTGGGAGAGTGCCTGTGGACTACCAAGTAGAATCATTATGCAAAGAGTGGAATTACGGATTTATGACCATCATCAGACAGCCTCCTGGTGTTTCCTCCCATCTTAGGCTGAGCCAGATAACTGAGCTTGGCTCTCACTGTCCCTCTTCATTGGGGGTATACATCTCACGAAGTAGAATGAACTTCTCCTTCTCTGAGGAAACATCTTTCTCCCCTCTGTGGCTTTTCCTTCCCATTCCTCCTGAGGCTGAAGCTAGATGGTCCATCCCGTGTTCCACAGAGCTGGGACAGCTGTCCTTCCCAACAAATGGCTGACCGTAGAGAAGCCAGCACCATGCAGGATATAAAATAGGAGAGGCTTGTGCATTGCTACTTCCCAGAACAGGGAAGAACGTTCAGGAAACCAGCATTCCCAAAAGAGGGAGGGCTGAAGCTGTGTGGGAACAAAACTCATTGAGAGTTGTTACCAACTAGAACTGAGGCGGGGGAAATAGTCCTTGTGATCCCAAGACATGCTGTGGCTGCCTCAGTTCTGCATTCAGCTCTGGCTTTACCTCCAGCCTCCTCCTCCCAGAGCCTCTCTTCTCCCATTGCAGCAGCAGGTTCCTTGTCCAAACTGTCCCCTCTTGCTGCCAAATGCAAGGAGAGGTACAGCGGGGAGAGGCTGCTGAGTATAGGCCCCCTAGGGCCAGGCAATTCCTCAAAACCAGCCTCATAGAATGGCATACTTGGTAGGTTAGAGCTCAGCAGTCTTCCAGGTACTCCTCACACCCCATACCCAAGGCTGCCAGTGGTCAAGCACAGTCTATGGCCCCAGTCAGGGCCCCTGGCCCAGGACCCATTAGATGCAGAAGTGGGCAGGTAGAACTGACCTGGCCCGAATGAATCTCACAGGCTCAGGGTAAGGAGAGGGAGATGGACATTGGGTTTAGATGTGGAAATAAATAAAGCCATTTAATTGCAACAGTCTTTTATCAGTACAGGGGCTACCAAGCCTGTGGAAGTAAAGAATGGATTAGTTTCCAGAAAGCAAGAGTTCAGGTGCACCATCTTTCAAGAGGAAGACTTGCCTTTAAATGTCTTGACAAGCACAGCTGACCCTAACTGCCCACCTCAACCAGGGAGGGAGGGACCGTGAGGGATGCAATGAGGGCCTCAGAAGAAGGGCACAACCAACAAAAGCCCCACGAAACTTATGGGCATTTGAAATTGGTTCACGCCCCACCAAAGACTGTCTTTATTCTGTAGTCCATTTGGCCCATTCATATCACAGAGACCCCTCCTCACCCTTCGGAGCCACTCAGCCCAAAGCTAGCACTGACCATGCGACATAGCTGGCAGCATGGCAGGCCTGGACTAAATATGACCTGGATAAAGCCCACTGGCGTTGTAACTTTACATCCTGGATTTTCTGGGACAATCTTGATTCCCCTTGCCCTCTGAGATTGTTCTCTGCCCACTCTGTCCCTTGCCCTCTGAGAGGCTGGAGCCCTTATCTAGGCCTCAGGGGAAGAGCTGCAAGCTACAAAAGCATTACTTTTTATGGCTCTAAGTGCTTCTGACTAAATCCAGTCCCCTGATAACGTTGGCCTCTCAGAGCTGCTCCTTCCCTGCAGTTCAGCCTGATCTGAGGCTTGGAGAGGTGACCTTCTCTCTACAGCATGGGAGGCACTGCTAAGGGGCTGCTATTGTGTGGGATCCGTGGAAATCCTTTGTTCCTAGTTGGCTTTCCGTCTTTCCCTCTGTGTATCTTTCCCTGCCTGGCTGGTTTCTCTCAAGAGATCAGCTGGTTTCCACTGAAGAAGTATTTGCCTTCCTGGGCCGCCATGGGGAAGAGTCTGATTAAGATTCACACCAGAGTCCGCGTCCAGCTCCGACTGACTAATCACTGCTTTCGGCCCCTAAGTGTGCGGATCCTGAGGATGGGGCCCCGGCTCCAGGGTAGGGTCCTGACTGCTGTGTCCCCCAGCCCACTGGGAGCCACCCCCAGGCAAGGGAATCAGCTGGAACAATTCCAAGGTAAAAGATTCTCCTGTTTTGCTGTGCCACTTAGCTCAGATCCTTCCCATGGCACCCACCCTATCTATCCCAGAACAACAGTTTCAATGAAGTGGCAGGACAGGTGGTGGCTTTTATAGTAGTGAAAACAGTTTCTTATATAGGACTAACCTGAAGTGGAAAGGTCACCTTTCAGGTGAGGTCTTCTGTTGAGGTCTTTTGTTGACAGACTGATACTCAACTTTATTTCTCATGCATTCTACTAGAAATGCTTATCTAATTGGCTGGGTGCGGTGGCTCATGCCTATAATCCCAGCACTTTGGGAGGCTGAGGCAGGAGGATCACTTGAGGTCAGGAGTTTGAGACCAGCCTGGCCAGCATAGCAAAACCCCGTCTCTACTAAAAATACAAAAATTAGCCAGGCTTGGTGGCAGGCGCCTGTACTCCCAGCTACTCAGGGGGCTGAGGTGGGAGAATTGCTTGAACCCGGGAGGTGGAGGCTGCAGTAGGCCAAGATTGTGCCATTGTACTCCAACCTGGCAATGGAGCAAGATTCCATCTTAAAAAAAAAAAAAAAAAAAAAAAAAAAAAGCCTATCTATCCATTATCTTGTTACTGAGAGCACCAACAGCTCCCGGTATGATGTGGCTCCAGGTGGTCCTCTGACTTGTTCTCTTTGCCTCTCTCCTTCCCCACAAGCTGAGGGCATAATTGAAGGCTAAGCTAAGCTTGCATTCAAGGAGCTGCTGGCAGCTCAGCATTTCACACTTTGGAAGATCTTGCAGTCAGAGCTGTCCTTCTGAAGGGGTAGGCCTTCAAAAGGGTGGCAGGTGCCCTGTGCAATGGGGCTGAGGTTCCAATTAAGGCAGGCAGAGGAGACAAGCCAGCAATATGCTGCAACCAAGACCTTAAAGTTTCTGCTTCATCAGTGACATGTAACATGCTCCAAGGTACATATTCCTCAAGCTGCATGTGCAAATGGGGACATCAGGGAGGAATACTGGGTAAGAGGGAGGTCAAAGGACAGCAAGAGTTCTAGAACAAGAGAGAGGCTCTTAATTTCATGTTATTTCAGAACAGTTTCTTGGGCAATTAAGACCTAAATCTAAGGTAGATGCTGGCTGTTGATTTAATCCATCCTGGCCCATGGTTCCATTCCATGGAATCCAACTACAGTTAAGTTGACACTTATCATCATAGGATCTTAGAAACTGCAACTTTAAGCAAAATGATGTACAATGAAATTTTTTTTTTCCTCATCAACATTATAACAAAATGGGGCTGGGCACAGTGGCTCATGCCTGTAATCCCAACACTTTGGGAGGCCGAGGTGGGCAGATCACAAGATCAGGAGTTCAAGACCAGCCTGGCTAACATGGTGAAACCCCATCACTACTAAAAATACAAAAAGTAGCCAGACGTTGTGGTGGGTGCATGTACTCCCAGCTACTAAGGAGGCTGAGGCAGAATTGCTTGAACCCGGGAGGCAGAGGTTGCAGTGAGCCGAGATTGCGCCACTGCACTCCAGCCAGGGTGACAGAGCAAGACTGTGTCAAAGAACAACAACAAAAAAAGCCAGGCATGGTGGTGCATGCCTGTAGTCCCAGCTACTCAGGAGGCTGAGGTGGGGCGATTACCTGAACCTGGGAGGTCCAGACAACAGTGAGCCGTGATTCCACCAGTTGCACTCCAGTCTAGGCAATGGAGTAAAACTGTCTCAGCCGGGCACGGTGGCTCAAGCCTGTAATCCCAGCACTTTGGGAGGCCGAGGCGGGTGGATCACAAGGTCGAGAGATCGAGACCAACCTGGTCAACATGGTGAAACCCCGTCTCTACTAAAAATACAAAAAATTAGCTGGGCATGGTGGCGCGTGCCTATAATCCCAGCTACTCAGGAGGCTGAGGCAGGAGAATTGCCTGAACCCAGGAGGCGGAGGTTGCGTTGAGCCGAGATCATGCCATTGCACTCCAGCCTGGGTAACAAGAGCGAAACGCCGTCTCAAAAAAAAAAAAAAAATGTCTCAAAAAAATTAAAAACTTTCAAAAATTAAAACAAAATGATGCTGAAGAAAACATTAGAGGACCTGCTGTAATGTCACTTGGCTTAAAGTGATGGTTTCCAAGAACCTGTTGACAAAGTGAGGACTTAATGGATATGATCAGCAGGATCATGAACTAGAAAGCGGCTTGGATTCTATCCTTGGTTTTGCCATTAACCACCAACCATATGACTTCAGGCACAGTGGGTAACCTCTTGCCTTCACTACTTCGTGGAGTTACTGAAAGATAAAATGAAAGTGCTTTAAAAAGTTGAAAGCATTATATAAATTTACAGGGACAAAAAATACAGCTAGGACCATGAGGAGCTTCTGAAAGCAGAGACTGAGAGCTGCGGCAAATGTACAAGCCCTGAGGCGAGGTGGATGGCAGGTGCCCTGCCTTTGCCCCCCCACCCCCTTATCCTACTCATTCATAACCCAGATTCCAGGACTCATTCCTCTGGAGAATCCTTAACTGTACCTGTGCCAAGAAGGGCTCCACCTGGCTGGTCAGGTAGGCTGCCTAGGTGCAAATGGCCAAGCCAATAGGGAGCCAAGGAAGATGGAACATGCTGCTTCTATTAACACCTTTTTAATAGAGACCTCTGGGCTGCTTCGTGTCCTTGGAGAAGGGAGAAAAAGAGACATCTTTGGGCTTCTGGAGCTAGCCCTGACTTCCTTTACTGAGCTGGGAAGTCTGATTCAGTCTGGGATTCTCAGGGACTATTTCAGAGCAACAGAAGGGGACTAGGGTTTCTTTTCATAGGTCACAGAGGCAGAGAGAACCACACCAGCACCACTAATATGGCAAGGAGTGGAAAATGTAGATGTCAAGCCTAAAACAAGAAGCCATTTTCTTGGGAGCACTGTGATGTAGGCCATACTCTCTCACTATATGCCCAAAGCCTCTGGTCTGGGTGGTTGCTGTTCAGTTGAGGGTATAACCAGCTCCTGTTTTCCCTACCAGGGCTTGAGCCCTGAGAACCTTGGAAAGAGAGAAGGTGGAGATGATAATGGGTAGTTTTAAGGGCTACAATACCCCTTTCTCCTACCAAATGTAAGAGAAGTCCACCCTCCCCACCCCCACCGACCCAACAAGATCTCAGATACTGTTTTGTGCTCTGACGTGTCTAAAGATATGGGAGCTTTTAACCTATTCTAGACCCAGCTCCTTCTTGGGGGACAGCTGCAGAAATCCAAAAATATTGACCTTATGAGCTCAAGATGCTATATGCTGGGTTTTTATAAGGATACTCAGAATTTGATGAAACCCAATTAGGTAAGACATATTCTCCTTCTCCCCATTCCTAACTCTTTTCTTTTATTAAACATTTATTTTATATGTAGAGACAGTGTCTCACTATGTTGCCCAGCCTGGTCTTTAACACTTTGGCTCAAGTAATCCACTCACCTTGGCCTCCCAAAGTGCTGGGTTTACAGATGTGAGCTACCGTGTCAGGCTTGTTCCTGCCTCTCAAACCCCTCCACCCATCAGCCATACTTGAGACTCAAAACCCTGGTCCCAGCTGTGTATCACAGGTAGTTTGGAATTCAGATTCTCTTTCAAATTGGGGTAAAAACCAGCGCCAAGACACCAAAGACAGGGAAGGCAGAATCTTTAACAAATTAGGGGCTGGGTATAGGGGCTTACGCCTGTAATCCCAGCATTTTGGGAGGCCAGGAGTTCTAGACCAGCCTGGCCAAAATGGCAAAATCCGTCTCTACTAAAAACACAAAAATTAGCCAGGTGTGCTGGCAGACACCTGCAATCCCAGCTACTCAGAAGGTTGAGGCATGAGAATCACCTGAATGTGGGAGGCAGAGGTTGTAGTGAGCCAAGAATATACCACTGCATTCCAGCCTCAGTGACAGAGTAAGACTGTCTCAAAAAACACACACAAATCAGGCCAACACCATAAACAAAAAGCAAAGAAAAACTCTTCCTAAATAGCCACTGTGATTCCTGTGGCTTCTCTTCTTATTTTATATATGTATCTTTGAGACAGGGTCTTGCTGTTGCCCAGACTGGAATGCAGTGGTGTGATCTTGGTTCACCTCCCAGGCTCAAGCAATCTGCCCACCTCCAAAGTGGCACTACAGGCATGTGCCATCACACTTGGTTTTTTTTTGTTGTTTTTTTTTTGAGACGGAGTTTCGCTCTTGTTACCCAGGCTGGAGTGCAATGGTGCTATCTCGGCTCACCGCAACCTCCGCCTCCTGGGGTCAGGCAATTCTCCTGCCTCAGCCTCCTGAGTAGCTGGGATTATAGGCACGCACCACCATGCCCAGCTAATTTTTTGTATTTTTAGTAGAGACGGGGTTTCACCATGTTGACCAGGTTGGTCTCGATCTCTCGACCTCGTGATCCACCCGCCTCGGCCTCCCAAAGTGCTGGGATTACAGGCTTGAGCCACCGCGCCCGGCTGTTTTTTTTTGTTGTTGTTTTTTTTTTTAAATAGAGTTCAGGTCTTGCTATGTTACTCAAGTTTTTTTTTTTTTTTTTTTTTTTAAGATGGAGTCCCTTTCACTCTGTTGCTGAGGATGGAGTGTAGTGGCACAATGTCAGCTCAGGGTAACCTCTGCCTCCTGAGTTCAAGCAATTCTCCTGCCTCAGCCCCCTGAGTAGCTGGGATTACCAGCACATGCCACCACGCCCGGTTAATTTTTTAAATTATAGTTGAGAAGAGGTTTCACCACATTGGCCAGGCTGGTCTGGAACTCCTGACCTCAAGTGATCTGCCTACCTCTGCCTCCAAAAGTGTTGAGATTACAGGTGTGAGCCATCTTCAGCCTGTCGTCTTCTTGATGTATCAAAATAGAGTGCAGCGGCTACTGCTGCTGGTCATGTGGGTGTGCGTAGTGGCACCCAACAAAACACAATGGGTGCTACTAGAAAGCAAAGGGTGTACTGGGACAGCTTACACATGTTCCTTTTGTCTTTCTAGGCCTAGAATCCCTACGGGACAGTGCTCATTCCACGCCAGTGCGTTCTTCTTCTCATGGGGACACCTTCCTGCCTCATGTGAGAAGTAGTCGGACAGACAGCAATGAGCGAGTAGCTGTGATTGCAGATGAGGCCTACAGCCCTGCAGACAGTGTGCTGCCCACCCCTGTGGCTGAGCACAGCCTGGAGCTGATGTTGCTGTCCCGGCAGATCAATGGAGCCACCTGCAGCATCGAGGAGGAGAAGGAATCTGAAGCCAGCACCCCTACTGCTACAGAGGTGGAGGCCCTTGGGGGAGAGTTGAGGGCCCTGTGTCAGGGACACAGCGGGCCCGAGGAGGAACAGGTGAATAAGTTTGTTCTAAGTGTCCTCCGCTTGCTCCTTGTGACCATGGGACTCCTCTTTGTTCTGCTCCTCCTCCTGATCATCCTTACTGAGTCTGATCTTGACATTGCCTTTTTCCGCGATATCCGCCAGACTCCTGAGTTTGAACAATTCCACTATCAATACTTTTGTCCCCTCAGGCGATGGTTTGCCTGCAAAATCCGCTCAGTGGTGAGCCTGCTCATTGACACCTGAGAAGGCATGACTCCTCCCAAAAACTAGCCAGGTGGACCACGGAGCCCGGCTACCCACTCCCAGCAATGGGACCCATCGCGGAACCATCGGCACATATACCAAGTCCTCCTCTCATGACTCAAAGTCCACTGCAGCCTAGGAGGGTGTTTCCCAGAAGAAGAAAGGGATAGGCTCATGCCCTGTCTAAACAAACTGGGAAAATTCATTTTCTTCAGAAGTTCTTTTAAGAAAGGCTCAGCGACTCTTGTTTCTCATCTTTCCAATTTGCAGGATAATTTTTGGTTTTGAATTTTGATTTTTCATAGAGGTGTATTATTTTGAGGTATCAAATAAAAATAATTTATTTTACTATTACTGATTACTGCAGTAGTGTCACCTAGCAGAGGGGACACTAGTTGAAGACTAGAGAGCTGCTGTCCTCTGTACTCTGCAGGAGCTTTCTTGCTGCTGCCACTGGGTTCCAGCACTCGTCACTGCAGCCTCCAAGGGGCAGGCCAGGGAACTGGACAATGGGGACTCTTTAGTTTTTTGCCAGACAGAATTTTTTAAAAAGTAAACATCCATGTAGAATGATTAAATGGAAAGTTGCTTCTTATGATGGTCTGAGTTGGATTTTCTTTTCCTTTTGTTTTTTCAAATCTGAGCAGAGTGGGCATCTGAAGGGACCACCGCTACAGCAGCAGCAGCAGGGGTGGGGTAAGTCTGTCCCCTTAGTCTAGAGCCTAGTGGGCATCGCTATAGTTTTGTATAATGAAACTACACTTAATGTGATTTTTTTTCTGAAGAACCTCTTTCTGAAGACTTTCACAGTGCTCCAGGGCATCAAATGAATTCAGTAGTGCCAGAGAGTTCTGTCAGAAACGTTGGACAAAATGTAGTTAAAGTAGAGCTGTTACCTGACTGTTGAGATTTGGAGAGCAGTGCTTATTTTATATACCCCGCCCCCTGCCAAAGAGTATTTCAATTTATATTTTAACAACGAAATGTTATTTTCTTAACAATTCATATTTTGTTTTTACTTTATGGATTAAGAAAATAGAGCCTGATGAACTAAATGATGCAAGAAAGAAACTGATCCTGAGAATGAAAAGCTTCAGAAAGTAGAATTCCAAGATCAACAGCCTTAGAAGGGACCAGGAGAAGCAACTTTAAAAATAGGATTTCTAAGAGATGCCTACAAAACACAGAAGGTGACTGTGGCAGAGACCAACACTTAGATGTAGAAGTGCTGCCCCCTAGGGTCATCCTCTGCATAATTTCTAGGAAAGCATTGCCATCCTTGCGGAGGGAAGCCCTGGACCACAGAAGCACAGGAAGGGTGAGTGTGGGGTCCTAGACCCGAGCTCTTCAACTCTAAAACCAATCACACACAAGATCCTGTTTTCATCTCAGGGAGAGAATTCTAAGTCATCTGGGGCTTGTGGGCTTATTTAAGGATGGTCAATGGACATATTCCTGGACCCACACACAAGTAGAGCAGCTGCTGATACCCTATAATGTTGGACAGCCCCAAATACAGAACAGAATGAGTCACTTGTGATTTGACCTCCCCTATTTTGTCCCGAGATAGTAGAACCATGTCCATGTTTAGAATACAACAACTGTGGAATAATTGGGGTTCTTAGGGAGAGATTTGTATAATTTTAAAGAAAGACATCCTTTCATCTAGACCAGAGGTCAACAAATTTCTGTAAAGTGCTACACAGTAAATATTCTGGTTTTGCACACTATACTGTCACAACTACTCACCTCTGCCACCATAGCACAAAAACAGCCATAGATAATATATAAATGAAGGAACATGGCTGTGTTCCAATAAAACTGTATGAACACAGTCAGCTGAATTTGGCCTAAAGGCCGTAATATGCCAGTCCTGATCTAGACAATGAAACTGATCCTTACTAGTATGTTAGCAGAAGAGGGTCAGACATGTCAGTCAGCTCTGTTTCCATGACTGACATGTGTCAAACATCTGGGAATACTTCCCAGTGGAGGCACCAGGTTGCTTGTTTAAAGGGTGCTCGACCAACCAACCAGCAAAGAGGTGTCCGATGCCAAATAGGCAAGATCAAATACTGGAATGCTAAAACATGGGTGGAATCTAAGAAAAAAAGAGGGCCTCTCTGACCATTTCCATACCAGCAACAATTTGGGCAGAATTATAAGTATCTATTTATCGCATGACAATACAAACCGAAGGAAATCCTAGTAAAGATTAGGGGTCAGTTAAACCCAACTAGCCACTGCTACTTGTCATCTACATAGCAAAGGCTTTATTTAGCACAGGACTAATGTGAGAAGTAGACCCAGAGATGAAAAGGCTGTCAGGAGACAGGAGTCTGGTGTTAATCTGGATATCTACTGTCTTATGCAACATAGCAGATGACCTTTTAGTGTAGTGCTCCTACCTCAGTTTGTAGAATCTGGTGTTTCTATGCAGTGAGTGATAGCCTCAACTCTGACCTTTCATATTCACATTAGAGATAGATGCAGTATTCCATATCCTAATATGTTCCTTGTGTCTAGCATTCTAACAGTAGTCTATGCCATTTCTAACAGCTAAATTTTGCTCTCTAAACAGGAACCTTTAGGGTTTTTTTTCCCCCCCCAGGGCTCATCCCAGAAAATATGGATAGAAAAGTTTCCTTCAGTTTGCTTTTCAAATAGTGCTTGAATAATAAACCTCCTTTGTTGATGACTAGTCTTTTTTTGGTAATATCTACACCATTAAAAACTGTTCGAGTTTTTAACCTGTTTATACTGTGTTCTAACATGTCTCTCATTTTTTCTCAAAATTATTTTACCTCATTTTAGAAAAATCAATGGTTTCCATAGCTTCATCTATCAGAGGAAATAAAACTCTTACTAAAGAGTAGTGTACTGCATCTTTAAGCAGTAGAGGGTAAACTACCTGCAAATGTGAATTTCTTAGTTTCATTTAAAAATATAGTTGTTAACCTTCTGTGTGCCAAAAACTCTTAAGTTACATTTTCCTTCAAAGCAATGTACCTTTTTCTATATATGCAGTATGTAGTTAGCATAAAATCATTGGTGCCATGAAGATTATTTTTAAACTTAAATAAATATTTAAATATCATCGAAGAGTGGGCTCTTTCTTTAACTCACAGCCTGTCTTACTTTCCCCCCTTAGAGTTACCAACACAGATAAAAGGCTACCAGTGGGCTTTACACAGCTAACTGCTATTCACTTGGACCATATAAAATAATCATTTTCCCGGCCGGGCGCGGTGGCTCAAGCCTGTAATCCCAGCACTTTGGGAGGCCGAGGCGGGTGGATCACGAGGTCGAGAGATCGAGACCATCCTGGTCAACATGGTGAAACCCCATCTCTACTAAAAATACAAAAAAAAAAAAAAAAAAAAAAAATAGCTGGGCATGGTGGCGCGTGCCTGTAATCCCAGCTACTCAGGAGGCTGAGGCAGGAGAATTGGCTGAACCCAGGAGGTGGAGGTTGCGGTGAGCCGAGATCGCGCCATTGCACTCCAGCCTGGATAACAAGGCTAAACTCTATCTCAAAAAAAAAAAATCATTTTGCTTGTATCCACCTATTATTCTTGTCCCTACCCTCAAATAAATACAGTAAGAAACTGAGAAGCTATAAATGTAATAATTTTAAAGTGAATTGGACACCATTTTTCTGATGAGGAAAACCAAGAAGGCTAGTGATTTTCCCAAGATTAAATAGTGGTAAAGCCAATTAGAACCCAGACGGTCCAGCTTCTGGTCCAGTGTTCTTACTCAAGCCTGGAGTAAGTCGAGCACAGAAAATACTAAGAAGGAACTAGAATGGTAACACTACAGTAACAAGCCACATATTTACAAAATCTATCCCAATAGCATTAACTCATCTGATTATGTAACCATGATTCTGTGGCTACAGAATTGGAAATGGTCTTCTAAATTCCATGAGGTTAAGTAAGAGGTGACACTGGGGGCTTCATCCATTGTGCTAGCTTTTTACATACCTTTGTCTTCTCAATTCTGCTTGCCCTCCACTCTCCCATTTCTGTTGCCAGATCATCTTCCTAAACACCAATCAATCAGGTTATGTTACTCAACTCCAAGTTTCAGAGGTACCCACTACCTATAAAATGCTATCCAGCACACTATCCCCAGTGGAATTTTTATATGTTTTTATGACATAAGTTTTTGCTTGAAGTGATCCAAAGAGTAAAAAGCACAAGGAACACCGGACTTGGGTGGCTTCCCATGGCCCTGCCAATTCACAGAAGCCCCTCTTCTGCTGAGAGCTTATCAAGGACTGTCTGCACACATTCTGGTAGGACTCTAGTCCCTACTTCCCTCTGCTTTGGATTCCTCCAGCACGATCTAGCTCCTCTGCACCTGAACACACTTTTGGTTTTAGCTTGTGAACAGGCTTCCTCTTCAGACCCCTAGAACCTGCTGATGGAGTGGAGTAAAACCAGCTAAACACACTTTTAATCAATTCTCTCTTGCCCAGCTTCCATTATGGGGAAAATGTATCATAAAATGTGTTGTTCTTAAGCTCTGTAAAATTATACTTAATGTTATCTTCCTCATAAATTCCACCTTTTCATTTGAAAATCCAAATATTTATAGCCAAATGAGTCGAAATAGAATCTATGCTGTCTTGGTATTTCTAGCTATCAACACCCTACTAAAAAGCAGGGGGAAATGTACTAAGTCAGAAAGGACAACCCAACAGGACATCAAAGTTTTTGGAATCTCAAGTTAGGGGGGCATTTATTTCCTCTTCTCAGTACAATACAGAAGGCATGTATGTCTTCTCCCTTACTCTACCCCATGTACTGTACATTGGCTGAAAGGATTTAAATCCTTGTATCCACAGCCCTAATGCTCCCTGCTTTCCTGGAGAACTCCCTTTGCAAAATCTTCTTGGTGAAAAGGAAAACTCAAAGACCAGAATACTAAAAATAGGACTTAAGCAACTCAAATTCTATTAATTCCTAATCATTTGTGGTCTCTCCTAGTCTGACCAAGTCTCTGACCACCCAAACAACAATTGTCTGCTTCTTCCTTAAAAGTTACATAAGGAGGCCGAGGCTGGTGGATCACGAGGTCAAGAGATCGAAAAAAAAAAAAAAAAAAAAAGTTACATAAGGAATGGGGGAAGAAGAGAAAAAAAGTCACATAACGAACGGCTGAATATCTCTTTTTTTTTTTTTTTTTTTTTTTTTTTTTGAGACGGAGTTTTGCTCTTGTTACCCAGGCTGGAGTGCAATGGCGCGATCTCGGCTCACCGCAACCTCCGCCTCCTGGGTTCGGGCAATTCTCCTGCCTCAGCCTCCTGAGTAGCTGGGACTACAGGCGTGCGCCACCATGCCCAGCTAATTTTTGTATTTTTAGTAGAGACGGGGTTTCACCATGTTGACCAGGATGGTCTCGATCTCTTGACCTCGTGATCCACCCGCCTCGGCCTCCCAAAGTGCTGGGATTACAGGCGTGAGCCACCGCGCCCGGCCTGGCTGAATATCTTAAAAAATAATAATAATAAATAACTCAAGTGAAATTCAGAGCTTACATTCCATCAAGTGGAATTCAGAGCTTAAGAGATAACATATAGGCCAAACTAACAGAAAAGGTTTATCCTGAAGGGAGCAATCATAATACACACACAATTACAGAAGCTACAGCTGTAAGCAAGTCTCTGGGAAAAGTGCCTTGCACTACAGATTACAGTGTAAGGATGTCCCAAGGGAGACAATTTTATGTGCTGTCTAGATTTAAACAATTACTCCATTAAAAGCTGATCACCAAAAAAAAAGAAACAAGTCCCTACTCATTCTCCTTCCTTCCTGCATTGCCTCAAGATAACTCTATTAAGTGAAACTGAATGTAAATAGCACTGTTTATGAAACTACAATCTCAAAAGAAACCACAAAAGTGAGAAACATCAAGAATTTGCTAATGTTTATTGAAGAGTCCAGGCAATTACTGCCAGGTATTCAAAGCTTAAATGATTGAGAGTAGTTTTCATCATTAAAAAAAAAAAAAATTAAAAAACACAATTCCCATAGAACTAACCACTCTAGAACCCAGGAAATTAACTGGCACAGAAATGAGAAAGGTAGCCTAAAGCCTTTATAGTGTTTCCTGCACAGTCTAATTATAATTCAACCTCACCTAGCTTTACTTTCCCTTTATAAATTAACATTTCCATCTCACTTGTCAATTCCACTACTTACACCAACTAGAAAATCGAGAAATATTACTTATAAACACCTAAACCTATTAAGAAACTAAACCTTTTTACACTTAGATTTTAACTACAGAGAAGAAAATTATTTAGAAATTGTTTTTCAAAGAGATTATATATCACTATTTCTCTGATATACAACTATGAGAAAATATTTCCTCTTAGAAGCCAAACATATTGCCAAAGCCATTTACAGTCTTTCAGTAGTATCTGGAAATTAAAAAGTACGAAGAAAGTTGGATAGATGTCACACAGTAATATAAGTAACTGATCTGGCTGCTCCCCTCCCAACAACACATTGAAATTACCATCACTTCTGAAAATAAAATATTTTGATGAAAGAAATACCAAAAGTGATATTTCATAACATTTCCCCCAAATATGAATAAGAATGAAGGTATTCACTTAACACTACTGAATATCCTTTGGAGAGTTTAAAGATGGGGACAAAGACTGGGACATTCTAAGCAGTAGCTTTCACTTCTTTAACCATTACCCATGGTACTACAGTAATTAAAAATATATATTTTTTACATCAGAATATACATAAACATATATACCTACAAATATATATGCATATATGTTTTACAAAACAATACTTACTCAAATATGTTTTCTGTTCTTTACAAAATTATTTCCTTTTCATTTTTTTCAACACCAGTCATTGTCATTTAACTGATTTCATATGAAGAGCAAAAACCCAGTCTGAAAAACACAGGTCTGAGGCAATCCTACACTGGAATGCAGGGACCAGGGCAGATCCACATTCTGTGCCTGGGAGTCCTGGCTGTGTCTCAGGAGCCATCTAGAGGAAGGGGAAAGGAAAGCACAGAGAGACCCAGACCCCGCCCTGAGTAAACCAAAGCTGCTTAGCAGTTATCTTGGCGTTTCACGTAAGATTTAACCTATAGGGAGGGTGGCAAAAAAAAAGTTCTCAACAAAAAAAAAATCAAGTTTCAAAATCACTGAGTTAGATTACCTTTCCAGGCCCCCTTCCAGTGTGAGTCTAGAAATAAGTATTCATTCCAAACTATAAAAAAAGATCACAAATCCATGTATCACTACAGAATCAAAACCATATCATTAACTCATAAAAACTTTTAATAATAGTCAAAGCTTTATAATTTATAATGTTAGAATTTCTCTACATACTGTCTTGATTAAAAGTGCTGATGGCCCTGGGTATGTAATCCCAGTACTTTGGGAGGCTGAGATGGGTGTCTCACCTGAGGTCAGGAGTTCTAGATCAGCCTGGCCAACATGGTGAAACCCTGTCTCCACTAAAAATACAAAAATTAGCCAGGTATGGTGGCGAGTGCCTATAATCCCAGCTACTCAGGAGGCTGAGGCAAGAGAATCACTTGAACCCAGGAGACAAAGGTTGCAGTGAGCCAAGATCGTGCCATTGCACTCCAGACTGGGCAAGAAGAGCGAAACGCCATCTCAAAAAAAAAAAAAAAAAGTGCTGAAGGCACCTCAGCCTCCCCTCACATTCCCTCCCCATCCTACAGAAGTAACCTCCAAGACTTCTCCCTTACTAAAAGTAAACACTTCTTATAGTTTTATTAATAAAACAATTTTATATTTCCTAAAAGTAACACATTACCAAGTAAACACACTAAGCTATGCCAATTACTAGGTTCCTTAGACAGTGGTCAATTTGAACAAACTGATGTTCTTAAACCAAAAACTCGGCAGCTTTTTTAATTCATAAAAACATGTATCTTCCCGCTGGAATTACCTCCAGCCAAAATATACTGAGTTGGGTGCATGGCATTGATGGAACACACAGAGACAAGGCATTCTCCACCAAAAGAATGCACCCTCCTTCCTGTCTCATGGAAGATTTCTATCCGTCGTGGACGGGCCATGCTGCCAACTATGACACAGTCTTCTTGTTTAGGATCCCACATGGCTTGGAATCTGGTCAGCCATCGCCCAGTGAAAGTGTTGTGCCTAGTGAGGAAAACAAAGTATTTTTTAAATGAAGGTTAAATAAGGTAGCACTGGGGACAGGGTAAAGACGGCATTACTCCTAAATGCTACTTTTCTCTGCCAAGTCTCTTCTCATTAAGTTACTGAATTACTACCAACCTTATCTTACCCTCTCTACAGGCTGAAACTCTGGAAAGAGATTATATCCTCCTCATCCAAAAATCTCCCAAAATAAAACATATGGAGCCCGTTATAGCTCTTAAAAGCATAAATAAAAGTATTGCCCTTTTAGTCTGTATATCTTAATATCACTAACAATCCTTTTTCATTAATGTACAGACAATAGAGAAAAACATTTCCCACTGCTACTTAAATGACCGTATCTGTATCTTTAAGGAAAATCCTTAGCCCCTAGAATAATCACCCTAATTTTTTTTTACATACACACACACAGCAATAAATTGTTTTTTAATGTGCATAACATGGTCAGGCACAGTGACCCACACCTGTAACCCCAGCACTTTGGAGGCGAAGACTGGTGGATCACTTGAGGTCAGGAGTTCGAGACCAGCCTGGCCAACATGGCAAAATACAGTCTACTAAAAATACAAAAATTGGCTGGGCGTAGTGGCTTATGCCTGTAATCCCAGCACTTTGGAAGGCCAAGGCAAGCGAATCATCTGAGGTCAAGAGTTCAAGACCAGCCTGCCAAAATGGTGAAACTCCATCTCTACTAAAAATGCAAACATTGGCCGGGCATAGTGGCACTTGCCTGTAATCCTAGCTACTCAGGATGCTGAGGCAAGAGAATCACTTGAACCCAGGAGGCAGAGGTTACAGTGAGCTGAGATTGTACCACTGCACTCCAGCCTGGGTGACAGAGTGAGACTCCATCTCAAAAAAATAAAATAAAATAAAATAAAGACACATAATACTGGCCGAGCACAGCGGCTCACACTATAATCCCAACACTTTGGGAGGCTGAGGCAGGTGGATCACCTGGTTAGGAGTTTGAGACTAGCCTGTCCAACATGGTGAAACCCTGTCTCTACTAAAAATACATGTGGCACACGTCTGTAATCCCAGCTACTCGGGAGGCTGAGGCAAGAGAATCACTTGAACCCGGAAGGTGGAGGTTGCAGTGAGCCGAGATCACATCATTGCACTCCATAATGGGTGACAAGAGCAAAACTCTGTCTCAAAAAAAAAAACAAAAACATAATACTACATAGCAACCAACAAGCTAGGTAAAAACCCTAAAGACTCCATCAAAAATCTGTTGGAACTAAAAATTTCAGTAAACATGCAGTATAAAAAAATCAACATACAGAAATCAATAGCTTTTTGTTTTTGAGATGGGGTCTCATTCTGTCACCCAGTCTGGACAACCTCCACCTCCCAGGTTCAAGAGATTCTGTGCTTCAGCTCCCAAGTAGCTGGGATTACAGGTGTGCACCACAATGCCTGGCTAATTTTCTTATTTTTAGTGGAGATAGGGTTTCACCATGTTGGCCAGACTGGTCACAAACTCCTAACTTCAAGTGATCTGCCCACTTTGGCCTCCCAAATTGCTGGGATTACAGGCATAATCCACCATGCCTGGCCTAGAAAACAGTAGCATTTCTATATACTAATAATGAACAAACTGAAAAGCTGAAGAAAACAACCTCATTTACAATAGCTACAAAAAATTTAAATATTTAGGAAATAAATTTAACAAAGGACATGAAAGATCTATACACTGAAAACTATAAAACACTGGTGAAAGTAACTGAAAAAGACACAAACAGATACAAAGATACACAATGTTCATAAACAGGCATAATATTGTTTAAAATGTCCATATTACCTAAAGTGATTTACAGACTCTATGCAATCTCTATCAAAATTCCAAGGGCATTTTTCAGAAATAGAAAAAACAATACTAACATTTGTATATAACCACAAACAACCCCCAATAAACCAAAGCAATTTTGAGCAAAAAGAACAAAGCTAGAGGCATCACACTACCTGACTACAAAGCTATACTAACCAAAACCATATTGTGCTGGCATACAGAGACACAGAAAAATAGAACAGAGAGTTGAGAGATAAATCCAAACATTTAGGGTCAATTGACTTTCAATAAAGGTGCCAAGAACACAAAATGGGGAAAGGACAGTCTCTTCAATAAATGTTGTTGGGAAAACTAGGCATCCACATGCAGAAGTGTAAAATTAGACTACATCTCACACCATATACAAAAATAAATTTTAAAAAAAGACAAATGTAAGGCCTGAAACTGTAAAACTACTAGAAGAAAACATGGGAGAAATCTCCCTGTCACTGGCCTGGGCAATGATTTTTTTGTATGTGAATCCCAAAGGAAAGGCAACAAAGGCAGAAATAGACATATGAGATTACACCAAGCTAAAAAGCTTCTGCACAGCCAAGGATACCATCATCAAAGTAAAGAGACAACCTAAGGAATGGGAGAAAATATTTGCAAACCATACATCTGAAATATACAAGGAACTCAACTAAGAAAACAAATAACCCAATTTAAAAATGGGCAAAGGATCTGAATACACACTTCTCAAAAGCAAACATACAAATGCCCAATCAATTATATGAAAATATATTCAACATTACTAATCATCAGTGAAATGCAAGTTAAAACCACAATGAGATACCACCTCACATCTAGTAGAATGGCCATTACCAAAACAACAAAAGATAGTAAGTTTTGGTAAAGATAGGGAGAAGAAGGAACCCTTGTACATTGTTGGTGGAAATTGGTGCAGCCATAATGGATAACAGTATGGAGGCTCCTCAAAAAATTAAAAATAGAACTACCATATGATCCAGCAATCCCACTACTGGGAATATATCCAAAGGAAATGAACTCTCTATGAAATATCTGTACTCCCACATTCACTGTTCCAGCTAAGATATGCAATCAATCAATTAATGGATAAATGAATAAATAAAATGAAGCATACACACATATTGGAATATTATCCCACTTAAAAAAAGAAAATCCTGGGCTGGGCGCGGTGACTCAAGCCTGTAATCCCAGCACTTTGGGAGGCCGAGGTGGGTGGATCACGAGGTCAAGAGATGGAGACCATCCTGGTCAACATGGTGAAACCCCGTCTCTACTAAAAATACAAAAAAATTAGCTGGGCATGGTGGCACGTGCCTGTAATCCCAGCTACTCAGGAGGCTGAGGCAGGAGAATTGCCTGAACCCAGGAGGCGGAGGTTGCGGTGAGCCGAGATCGCGCCATTGCACTCCAGCCTGGGTAACAAGAGTGAAACTCCGTCTCAAAAAAAAAAAAAAAAAAAAAAAGAAAGAAAATCCCGTCACGGATGAACCTGGAGACATTCTGTTAAATAAAATCAACCAGGCACAGAAAGACAAATACCATATTACCTCACTCGTGGAATTTTAAAAAGCTGAGGCTGGTCCAAAGGTAGTAAATTATCTCAATTGACTGTTCACAGTCAGTTACAGATCAAACTCTTTATTCTACTCTTTCCCACCTTCTCAGTAGTGCACTTGACTAGTCTAAAAAATAATAAAAAATAACAAAGTTGTAAGGCCAGACATGATGGCTCATGCCTGTAATGTCAACACTTCAGGAGGCCCATATGGGAGGATCAGTTGAGGCAAGGAGTTCCAGACCAGCCTGGACAACAGCAAGATCCCATCTCTACAAAAACATTTTTAAAATTAGTGGGACATGGTTGTGTGCCTGTAGTCCCCACTACTTGGGAGCCTAAGGCAGGAAGGCTGCTTGAGTCCAGAAGACTGAAGCTGCAGTGAGCCATGATCATGCCACAGTACTCCATGCTGAGCAACAGAGCAAGACCCTGTTCCTTATTTTAAAAAAAAGAGAGAGTGGGGCCGGGCGCCGTGGCTCACGCCTGTAATCTCAACACTTTGGGAGGCTGAAGTGGGCGGATCACGAGGTCTGGAGATCGAGACCATCCTGACCAACATGGCGAAACCCCGTCTTATAAAAAAAAAAAGAGAGAGTGGTTAACAGACTGGTTGGCAGAGAGGGGAAGGGTTGGGGAGATGTCAGTCAAAGAATATGAAATTTCAGTTAACAGGAGGAATACATTCAAGATCTATTGTACATCAGGATGACTATAGTTATTAACAATGTACTATATTAGTGAAGATTGCTGACAGATTTTAAGTGTTCTCACCACAAAAAAATGGTAAGCACGTGAGGTAATACATATGTTAACTAGCTTGATTTAGCCATTCCACAGTGTATATATTTCAAAACAACATGTTATACATGATAAATATATACAATTTTATTAGTCAATTAAAAAATAAGACTGGGTGCATTGGCTCATGCCTGTAATCCCAGCACTTTAGGAGGGCAAGGCGGGTGGATCACTTGAGGCCGGGAGTTCAAAACCAGCCTGGCCAGCATGGTGAAACCCCATCTCTACTAAAAAAAAAAAAATAGAAAAAATAGCTGGGTATAGTGGCGTGTGCCAATAATCCCAGCTACTCAGGATCTGAGGCAGGAGAATCGCTTGAAACTGGGAGGTGGAGGCTGCAGTGAGCACAGATCATGCCAGTGCACTCCAGCCTGGGCAACAGAGCGAGACTATGTCTCAAAATAAATATATAAATAAATAAAATAAAAATAAAACAAGCTGGCCACAGTGTCTCACACCTGTAATCCTGGCACTTTGAGAGGCCAAGATGGGTGGATCGCTTGAGATCAGAAGTTCGAGATCAGCCTGACCAACATGGAGAAACCTCATCTCTACTAAAAATACAAAAATTAGCCAGGTGAGGTGGCATGCACCTGTAATCC
Organism: Saimiri boliviensis; assembly: GCF_048565385.1. NCBI lineage: Eukaryota > Metazoa > Chordata > Mammalia > Primates > Cebidae > Saimiri > Saimiri boliviensis. Next base: position 82,201,199 of record NC_133450.1, read on the forward strand.
CAGCTTCTTGGGAGGCTGAGGCACGAGAATCACTTGAACCCAGAAGGCGGAGGTTGCAGTGAGCTGAGATCATGCCATTGTACTCCAGCTTGGGCTACAAAATGAGACTGTCTTTAAAAAAATAAAAAATTGTGGACTCCCCCCCACAAAAAAAAGAAACTGATGAAATGGAACAAAATGTTTGAAAAAGGAAAATAAGAAAACAATTCTGAAAAAGAAAATGAACATACTCAACTATAGCCTCTATAGAGTGTAAAACTCATGAAACAACAATCAACATATATCACACACTCAATTCCCAACTTCATAAATACTGACAAAGAGGGATATCTAGAAGGCGGCATTGAGTAGTTTGATGTAAAATACACACATTCAAAATAGTTAATGCTAGAGTATAATCAAAGAAATGAAGTGAGAAGATGGGGAAGTCCTCTATGTTCAGAATAAACAGACACAAATAAACAGAACTTCAGAAAGCCTCATCAGCAAGAGAGTAGCTACAGTCTTCTTAAATAAGATAGCATGAGTAGTTCAGGTCTGAATAAAGTCATTAACCTTAACTAAAAATAATCTCCCATCAGAAGAGAACAGCTACTGACTAAAAGAGACTGAACCTCTACAGACACAGGGAACCTAGAAGTAAGAACCCTTCTGGATAGGAACTAGCAAACGGACACTTACACAGTGTATGTTTGTAGGCAAAAATCAGCACTATTACATCTCTTTGACAATCAGATGTCTAATGTATGCACTGCAACAAACAGTTCACAGTAATCCACAGTCTACGTTTTTTGGCCTATAGAAGCCTACCTGATGGTGGTGAGGAGAGGAATGTTAGAAGATACACAGCTGCTGTCAAAAATTCTGCAAAATAGAGAGTAAGACACTCTTTTGTTTCTTAAAAACTTTACAAAACAAGTATCAGTGTATTTAACAAGCTTCTCATTAGTTCATGGTATGAAATATGTAACTGTCATTTAAAAATATGTAGGATTAGACTAGGTTTAGAGGCTCATGCCTATAATCCACAGGAGGATCACCTGAGGCCAGGAGTTTGAGACCAGCCTAGGCAACACAGTGAGACCCATCTGTACAAAAAATTAAAAATTAGCTGGGCGTGGGGCACATGCCTGTAGTCTGAGCTACTCAGGAGGCTGAGTGCAAGTAGATCACTTGAACCCAAGAGTCTGAGGTTTACACCGAGCTATGAGCACAACCTGTCTTAAAAAAAAAAAAAAAAGAGTAGGATCAGGCTCTAACAAATCTTGGCCAAGATACTAAACAAAAGTTAAAGATGTATTATAAAGTAAGTCAGTGCTTATAGTTTAGTGTAGAAATCATTTGGCTGGGCATGGTGGCTCACACCTGTAATCTCAGCATTTTGAGGCCAAGGTGGGAGGATCACTTGAGGCCAGGAGTTTGAGAACAGCCTGGGCAATATAGTGAGACCCCATCTCTATAAAAAATAAATATATATATACAGCTAGGCAAATGCCTGTAGTCCCAGCTACTTGGGAAGCTAAGGCAGTAGGATTGCTGGAGCCCAGCAGATCAGAATTGCAGTGAGCCATGATTATGCCACTGCACTCCAGTCTGGGCAACAAAAAGATCCTGTCTGAAAAAAAAATGAATGATAAATGATAAATAGCAATAATTTATTTAAATACTATTACTCCAAACTTAAAATGCACTTTCTAAAGTAACAATTTGAACTGTCAAACTATATTCAACAATTCACAATAATATGGGATATAACAGATGTGGTCTGAAAATATACAAATTACCTAAAAGCACATCCATGTATCAACAGCAGTATTCCTGAGACTTACCAGTTGAAGGCCTGATAGTGTCATTTCCAGACTAAGACCAGCCAGCAACCGAGGAGAGGAGCTGCGTTTTGGTTTTTCAAGAGACAGCGTCTCATTGTGATGCTCAGGCTGAAGTGCAATGGCGCTGTCACAGCTCACTGAAGCCTTAACCTTCCAGGCTCAAGTGATCCTCCCACCTCAGCCTCCCAGGTAGGTGGGACTATAAGCACACACTATCACATCCGGCTAATTTTTTTTCTGTAGAGACAAGGTCTCCCTATGTTGCCCAGGCTGGTCTCGAATTCCTGGGCTCAACTGATCCTCCCGCCTCAGAAATGCTGGGATTATAGGCATGAGCCACTGCACATGGCCAAATAGAGCAGGTTTTATATGGCAGTTGGAGAGGAGTCTAAAAGCCTCCACTGAGCACCTCAGCAGAAGAAAACCAAAAGCACCGGGTGCGGCAGCTCACGCCTGTAATCCCAGCACTTTGGGAGGCTGAGGCGGGCGGATCACGAGATCAAGAAATCGAGACCATCCTGGCCAACATGGTGAAACCCCGTATTTTAAAAAAAAGAAGAAAAAAAGAAAACTGAAAGCATCTCCAACTTCTTCTCTTCTCCTTGTGCCTAGCTTTTCTATGTGGTTTCTAGGCACTAGAGCTTATGGCCTAAATAGATTAGTAGAAAGTCAAACCACTAACGGTTAATGTAACAAGAGTAAACTGCAGTGTAAATGAACAGGAACAGAACAGGTAGCCCTTAAGACAAAGAAAACTGCATGAGTGGAAAGGAGATCCTGGCCTGCCACTCCTGGTGACTCTCTTTCTGCACCATCTGGTAATACAGACTTTGCTAGAACCTAACTGGACACCTGTCACACTCTGCAGACCATGCTCTTCCCAATACATGGGTTTAAACAGAAATTGGGTGCCATTCTGGAGCCTGGTGCACAGTATACATTCAACTGAGTAATATATGAATTCCAAAATTACTTAAGGTAAAAACACTCATAAACTGAGAAGTGCTTGCAATTTTAAGCAGAATCGGGGATTCTAAAAGAGAACAAAATAATTTTCCTTTGTGACTACACTAATGTTCCCGATATCTTCACTGACACTGTTTTCTGTTCAATTGGTTTATATTACACTTTAAATCCGTTTTTAGGTAGTAGCTATAGAAAGGTACTAAAGCTAAAACCCTAGAACTATAAAACCATATCCAACCAATAGTTTGTATAGCATCCCAGTTTTTGCTATTTTCTGTCTGCCCAATGTCGGGAGCTCTGCAATTTCCATTCAGCACTTCACTTATGGAATAAATCCCACTGACCCCAAAGTATGCTAAAATTATCTCCTTTTCAGAATGCTATGCAGCCTGGTTTCTGGGATTCTTCAGTGCTAAAAGGGAAACCTGACCATAAACCCCCCAGGGTAGCTATGGACCTTTGCCAGTCTCGAAGAAATTTCAAGAACTGCTGAAAACCCATTAAATACAGGTCACTGGTCTTTGGGAACTGAGATATGACTACAAAACATTAACACTAGCAATTTAATAGGGACAGCAGTAAACAAAGCTTTTGACTAACACAGTAGTTACAGACTCCTCAGATTCCTTAAAAACATATTTCTGCCTTCCCAATTTACCTCAGATTACAATCAGCACATGTGGTCACCACTCTGTTACCAGTAAGAGGCGAAAAATAGGCAGAAGCAATGCTCTTTGTATGTTCAGTCAAAGAAATCAAAGGCTGACTTCCCCTGGAATTCAGGTGCCTTGCATCATAAATATGAATATCCCTGTAATGGCAGAAACAATGATCAGTGTTGCCATAGCAGATGTAACGAGACTCTACAACAGGACTAAAGGTAAGTTAGACACTCACATACTTGCTATACTGAAGAGCATTTAAGACAGAAACCTCTAATAATCTGTAATTTTCCCAAAAGCAGTATAGATAACAAGTAAAATACTAGACACATCCCAAAACTATAGTAGATACAGGTAACCAGTGTGTACAGAAAGACAAGTTTTGTTTTGCTTTATTTTGTTTTTTTGAGACTAAGTCTCGCTCGGTCATCCGGACTGGGGCACAGTGGTGTGATCTTGGCTCACTCCAACTTTTGCCTCCCTTGTTCAAGTGATTCTGCTGTCTCAGCCTCCTCAGTGGCTGGAATTATATGTGTGCACCACCACACCTGGCTGATTTTTGTATTTTTAGTAGGGATAGGGTCTCACCATAGTGGCCAGGCCAGTCTTGAACTCCTGACCTCAAGGGATCTGCTTGCCTCAGCCTCCCAAAGTGCTGGGATTACAGGCATGAGCCACCACACCCAGCCATCAAGTTTCTAACTGGTTTTTCAATCCTTCCAAGAAAAAAGTTAACACACATACAACTTTTTTTTTCCTTTAAATTTTCTTCTCATATGATTAAAAGTAAATGCATGTAATGCCAAGGAAAACAAAAATTTCTTTCAGCATTTTCACTATTTGTTAAATCTAAAAGAATTTCTACTTTTCCAAAAAAAAAAAATCACTCAAAAAAAGTTTCAATCAGTACAGAAAGGGAAAGTACTTGGCCTTTGGGTATTACAAAAGTCAGGTATCTCTGACAACCAAACTAAACCAGGTAACTGTGGCATTAAAAGGTCCAAGTCATAAAGCCTTATAAAGACCATACCTCAATCCGGCAGTGATAAAATACTGTCTATGCACTGGGTGGACATGAACAGTTCTTATTTTTCCCATAGAAGAACTGATAAGTTTCTCATAAGAAGTTCCAGGTGTCCGTCTATCCACCAGTGACATCTTTCCATCCCAGTGTCCTACTATTAAAGTGGAGGCATCTTCTGCCAAGAAGTCGAAGGAGGAAAAGCTACTTCTTTCATTTCTATATACCTAAGAATATAAATACCAATCAGCTTGTACCACATTCCTCTTGTAAAGAAAACCAGAGCATAAACTATTTGGTAAAGAGTTACAAAACACTTTACTCAAATAACCTCATTTATTCTCCCACCATCCCCATCATATGCACAGGACACAACGGAAACACAATCAGGGTATTTAGGATATCCACCACTTTGAATATTTGTCATTTTTATGTGTTGAGATCATTTCAAGTCCTCTCTTCTGGCTATTTTAAAATACACAATACACTGTTTTTAACCATAGTTACCCTACCTCTGCTACTGAACATTAGAACTTATTCCATCTACCTGAAAATTAAAAAAAAAAAAAAAAAAGAAAGCAAAGAAGGCACTGATCAGCTGTGAGACTTGCCTATAATTAAATGGCCCACCTACCCGTATCATGGCTACATCCCAAATTTCTCAAACCCAATAAACCTCAGTTCCAGATCTACCCTTCGCAAATTAACAGGAAAATAACGCAATCAGAATTCTACCCAACAGAAATTAATATTAATCCTAATAAGCAAGGTAACTTTGCCAACCAAATCCAAGATGCACAGCTGAATGCCTACCTACTCTTAGTAGAAGAGTAAATTTATATATTTTTGACAGTTAATCAGGCTACATCTATCAAAATGTTTAATGCTTATACTTTTTGACTCAGTAATTTTACTAAGATCTATAACAACGCCTGCTGCAAGACTGCTTATAAGAAGCAACTTTAATATCCAACAAGAAAGATCTGGTTAAATAAATAATGGTCCATCTCTGCTTTGAAATACCATGCAATGCTAAAAAGAATAAGGTAGTTTTATATTATTAGCTGTCCAAGATATACTACTAAGTGAAAAGAGCTGCAAAAGGCTACATATATTAGTATGAATCCATTAGTATAAAGAAGAGGGAAAAAAAATGTGTAATTAGGCCGTGTGCAGTAGCTCACGCCTGTCATCTCACCACTTTGGGAGGCCAAGGCAGGTGGATCATGAGGTCAAGAGACCAAGACCATCCTGGCCAACACAGTGAAACCCCTCTAACTAAAATACAAAAATAATCTCGATGTGGTGGCGCATGCCTGTAGTCCCAGCTACTCAGGAGACTGAGGCAAGAGAATTGCTTGAAGCTAGGAGGCAGAAGTTGCAGTGAGCCGAGATTGTGCCACTGCACTCCAGCCTGGCTCCTGGTGAAAGAGGGAGACTCTGTCTCAAAACAACAACAACAACAACAACAAAAAGTATAACTATATGCTTGTAAGAATAAGTGCACTTTCTGAAAGCATACACAAGATATAGGCCGGGCGCGCTGGCTCACGCCTGTAATCCCAGCACTTTGGGAGGCCGAGGCGGGTGGATCACGAGGTCAAGAGATCGAGATCATCCTAGTCATGGTGAAACCCCGTCCCTACTAAAAATACAAAAAATTAGCTGGGCATGGTGGCGCATGCCTGTAAACCCAGCTACCCAGAAGGCTGAGGCAGGAGAATTGCCTGAACCCAGGAGGCAGAGGCTGCGGTGAGCCGAGATCACGCCATTGCACTCCAGCCTGGGTAACAAGAGTGAAACTCCGTCTCAAAAAAAAAGAAACAATGGTTACTTATGAATAATGGGAATGAAAGGCAGATTTACTTTCATATCTGATTTACTGTAAATATTTTATCATGAGCATGTTATTAAGTTTTTAATCACATGTAATCAGCAATGCAATCACTTTGGGTTTAGGACTCATACACATAAAGAACAAAAAAATAAATCTTTCTATCATGTAAGAGAGGACGACCACAATTCTTATTGTTGAATCATTAATTGCTGATTTTTAGTTCTAATAACAAGTATTATTAACTAAGAATAACAAACTAATATACTAGAGGCATCACAACCCCCAAGCCCGCCAAAAAGATCAATATATACAAATAAAACTTGACATACTCAGTATATTTACATTGTTAAGAGCAGGGGCTTTGGAGTCAGACAAACCCTAGTGTAAATTCTTGTTCTGCAATCTACGTCCTTGAGCAACCTCATAAACCTCTTTGCCTCGATTTTTTCACCTGTTAAATGCACATTACTCATTTTCTAAGGTGTTATAAACTTGATGTATATAAAGCACACTCAAGATAGTGCCTAGCATAAGGTAACCGTTCAGTCAGTAGAATCAGGAACAAATTATGAATATATGCAACAGCATGAATTAATCTTAAAAGTGTTACACTAGGTAAAAGAAGCCAGAAAAAAAAGGCTACATATAATTGCAATTGCTTGACATTCATGAAAAGACAAAAGTATAGGGACAGTAATCACATTAGTGGTCACCAGGGACTACAGGCAGTGGAAGGACAATGACTACAAAAGGTCATGACACAATTTTGGAGGAGATGGAAATTTTATACACACACACACACACACACACACACACACACACACATATATATTTTTGAGATAGAGTCTCACTCTGTCACTCAGGCTGGAGTGCAATGATGCAATCTTGGCTGACTGCAACCTCTACCTCCTGGGTTCAAGCAATTCTCCCTGCCCTTGCCTCTGGATAGCTAGGATTACAGGCGTGAGCCCCCATGCCTGGCTAATTTTTGTATTTTTTTTTTTTTAGTAGAGATGGGGTTTTGCCAAGTTGGTTTCAAACTCCTGACCTCAAGTGATCCACCTGCCTCAGCCTCCCAAAGTGCTGGGATTACAGGTGTGAGCCAAGGCACCTGGCTCCATATCTTAATTATGATGGTTACGTAGGTGTACGCAATTCATCAAAACTGACAGAACTGTACACCTAAAATGGTAAATTGTATCGTATGTAACATATTTCTCTTTTTTGAGTGTCTCCCTCTGTCACCCAGACTGGACTACAGTGACACAATCTCGGCTTACTGCAGCCTCCACCTCCCAGGTTCAAGCAATTCTCATGCCTCAGACTCCCGAAAAGCTGGGACAACAGATGCACGCTACCATGCCTAGCAAACTTTCGTATTGTTAGTAAAGATGGGGTTTCCCTGTGTTGGTCAGGCTGGTCTCAAACTCCTAAGCTCAAGTGATCTGCCCTCCTCGGCCTCCCAAAATGCTGGGATTACAGGCATGGTGGCAGGCACCTGTAATCCCTATAATCCCAGCTACTCAGGAGGCTGAGGCAGGAGAATTGCTTGAACCCAAGAGGCAAAGGTTGCAGTAAGCGGAGATCACACCATTGCACTCCAGCCTTGGCAAAAGAGACTCAGTCTCCAAAACAATAACAGTATTAATTATGAACCATCTATACATATTTAGAATAACTGCAAAATACCAGAATGTGTTAATTTTGAGCACTGGCTTATATAAAAAAAAACTAAGGCATAAACTTGATCATCAATTAGTAACTTTAAAGTAACTTCAGTAATGAGTATATGGTTTTCTGCATTGTGTATCACATACAAATTGCTCTTAAACTGACAATCTCTAAAAATTTTTTAAATCCCATTCAAAATAAGATAAAGGATAAAGATCTACATTTAAATTTTCATTCTAAGTTTTACAAATATTAAAATCTATATATTTTTTAAGTTCAAATTATGGCTGAGCATAGTGGCTCACACCTGCAATCCCAGCACTTTGGGAGGCCAACGCTTGTGGGTCACCTGAGGCCAGGAGTTTGAGACCAGCCTGGCCAACACAGTGAAACCCCATCTCTACTAAAATACAAAAGAAATTACCCAGGCATGGTGGCATGAGTCTATAGTCCCAGCTACTTGGGAAACTGAGGCAGTAGAATTACTTGAACCTAGGAGGTGGAGGTTGCAGTGAGTCAAGATAAAGGCACTGCACTCCAGCCCGGGCGACAGAGCAAGACTCCATCTCCACACACACAAACAAAATATAAAAATTAGCCAGGTGTGGTGGTGGGCACCTGTAATCCCAGCTATTTAGGAGGCTGAGGCAGGAGAATCACTTGAACCCGGGAGGCAGAGCCTGCAGTGAGCCAAGCGGAGGTTGCAGTAAGCCAAGCAGAGGTTTCAGTGAGCCAAGATCGCACCACTGCACTCCAGCCTGGGTGACAAGAGTGAAATTCTGTCTAAAAAAAAGAAAAAACAAAGCCGGGTGCGGTGGCTCAAGCCTGTAATCCCAGCACTTTGGGAGGCCGAGGCGGGTGGATCACGAGGTCAAGAGATCGAGACCATCCTGGTCAACATGGTGAAACCCCGTCTCTACTAAAAATACAAAACATTAGCTGGGCATGGTGGTGCGTGCCTCAGGAGGCTGAGGCAGGAGAATTGCTCGAACCCAGGAGGCGGAGGTTGTGGTGAGCGGAGATCGCGCCATTGCACTCCAGCCTGGGCAGCAAGAGTGAAACTCTGTCTTAAAAAAAAAAAGAAAAAAGAAAAAACAAAGTTCAACTTATAATAATTCTCTTATTGAGGCAATCTGATACAGTTAAGGAAATCTGAAAGTTCATCTCAAAAGGTATGTTTGTTTTAAACATTAAGGAGAAGATGTTTTCTTTTGAGAGAAGGTCTCACTCTGTCGCCCAGGCTTAAGTGCAATGAAGTGATCACAGCTTTACTGCAGCCTTAGTCTCCTTGGCAAAACTGATCCTCCCACCTCAGTCTCCTGAGTAGCTGAGACTACAGGCACACACCACCACACCCAGCTAATATCTTTTATTTTTGGTAGAGACAAAGTATTGCCATGTTGCCCAGGCTGATCTGGAACTCCTGGCCTGAAGTGAGTCTCCCACCTTGGCTTCCCAAAGTACTGGGATTACAAGCATGAGCCACCACATCCAGCTAAATATAAGTCTTATGCCTAAAAACAGAAAAATAAGTTACTTTATTTAAAACCTTTGGGAAAAAAAATTAGCAAATGCAAACACACACTATGTGCTAGGCTCTGTTCTAAGTATTTTATCTGCATAAACTCATGAAATTCTCATGACAACCCTATAAGATCAGTACTTTTATATCCCATTTCACAACTAAGGAAAGTGACACACAAAGAGGTTAAGCAACTTGTCAAGGTCATACAACTAGTAATAGATGATCTGGGATTTGAACTTAGTGTATTTCTCAAAGTCTTTCTGCTATACCACTTCTACCAATATGATTGATATAATAATTATTCATGGGACATTTCATAAATAATCCAGAATATCATCTGAGGTCAGCATGTAAACACATTAACAGTTACCTCTTCAAAAACAGCCCTGGAAAAATCCCCACAGCGTAACGTGCCATCATAGCTTAGCGACAGTATGTGGGCCGGATTGACGGGTGAAAAGTAAAGACAGCTAACTGGCTGACTATGGGGATGAAAAAGGTAAACTCCATCTTCTTTAGGTTGCTGGGTCTGGAAGAGAGTTGAGAGTGAGGAGAGAGAACAAAACTAGTGAAAAGTAGTGATTTTTGCTATGCTAATATGTCATTAAAGAATTTACATTTACAAAGGATTATATTGTCTTTTCTTAGTCTATAATTGTAACCACTCTTCCCTTCACAAAGTCAGAACTAGAAACTTTATCGTCATTAACTTTTCTGTAGTTATCAATCCAACAATACCAAGTCACATTAAGTGACCAGCTTTCTGCAACTAATATACTACTTTATATATTACTGTCAGTTCATAAAATCCTCAGAAAATGAGAAATCTACTCTTTATTTCACATATGGTGTAAGTGCTAACCAAAACAGTATCAGTACCTTATCACTTTGCTTCTGCAGCAGGCTTCTGTATAATATTAATTTACTCATTCTCAGCATAATTTTCATAAGGTATTTGGTCTTGGGACAAAAATGATACTTTTAGACGTATTTTGTCCTCTAAATACACCATTAAAAGGCATGTATTTGAATTTCCGTATTAATATACCTACTCCTAAGGACTACTCTTTCCATAATGGATTGCCAATTCCTGAGAAGTCACTTTTCAGATCAAAGTAAGTTATGTTTGTATGCCGTGTGGCATATTATGAACCAGACAAAGCATCACCTCCAAATCTGGCTTAGTCTACTCTGAAATGGTAAAGCACTTTTTTTAAATTTTAAATGAAATATTTTTATAAGGGAAAAAAGAGAAAAAATTATCATCACACATACTCTTCCTGTTACCAGAAACTACTGGCATATTTGTTTACAGCATTTGTTTTCTAGAAAAGCAAACCTTTCTCTTGCTATAAAGAACTCAAACAATGCAGAAATGTACAAAGATGAATGTTTTTAAAAAATCACTCCAGAACAACAACAACAAAAAAAATCACTCCAGGCCACGGGCACAGTGGCTCACACCTGTATTCCTAGCACTTTGGTAGGCCATGGCAGGTGGATCACAAGGGCAGGAGTTCAAGACCAGCCTGGCCAAGATGGTGAAACCTCACCTCTCCTAAAAATACAAACATTAGCTGCAGGTGGTGGTGGGCGACTGTAATCCCAGCTACTAGGGAGGCTAAAGCAGAGAAATGCTTGAACCAGAGAAGTGGAGGCTGCAGTGAGCCGAGATAGCGCCTCTGCACTCCAGCCTGAGAGACAGAGTGAGACACCATCTCAAGAAAAAAAAAAAATCACTCCAGGATCAGTGTAATGACTCACGCCTGTAATCCCAGCACTTTGCGAGGCCGAGGTGGAGGCATCACCTGAGGTCTGCAGTTCGAGACCAGCCTGACCAACATAGTGAAACCCCATCTCTACTAAAAATACAAAACTTAGCCGGGCATGGTGGTGCATGCCTGTAATCTTGGCTACTTGAAAGGTTGAGGCAGGAGAATTGCTTAAACCCAGGAGGTGGAGGCTACATTGATCCAAGATCACACCACTGCACTCCAGCCTGGGCAACAAAAGCAAAACTCCTTCTCAAAAAAAAAAAAAAAAAAAAAAAAAAAAAGAAACAACTTTCCAAATCTAAAATTAGCCAAAATTATCATGAAAATACTGAGTATTATTATAGACATCTTTATAGTCAAATTCAATGTAATTTAAAATGGCACATATCACATGGTCCTTTTGTAAAATTTCTTCTCTGTCATTCTATCTGTATAGGTACATACAAAGATGTCAAAATAATTTAAGAATATGAAGCTAAAGGAATTTTTAAACTTCAAGTATTTACAGAGACATTATCTCCTGCAACGACAAAAGTATAAAACAAGAAGGAACTGTAGTCATTATGCTTTTTATTTTTTGAGATGGGAGTCCTGCTTTGTCACCCAGGATGGAGTACAACGGTGCCTCAGCTCACTGCAACCTTTCGCTCCCAGGTTCAAGCAATTCTGCCTCAGCCAACCTAGAAGCTGGGATTACAAGTACACACCACCACGCCCAGCTAATTTTTGTAGTTTTAGTAGAGACGGGGTTTCATCATGTTGGTCAGGCTGGTCTTGAATACTTGACCTCATGATCCACCTACCTCAGCCTCCTAAAGTGCTGGGATTACAGGCGTGAGTCACCATGCCCGGTGGCTTTTTATTTTTTAAACTGTTAATTTTAGACAATTTCTATTGATGACTGATTTGAGAATCTTATTCTCACCATACCTCCAACAGTCTTTTTTTTTTTTTTTTGAGATGGAGTCTCACTCTGTCACCCAGGCTGAAGTGCAGTGGCATGATCTTGGCTCACTGCAACCTCCGCCTCCTGGGTTCAAGAGATTCTCCTGCCTAGGCCTCCTGAGTAGCTGAGATTCTAGGCGCTCACCACCACGCTTGGCTAATTTTTGTATTTTTAGTGGAGATGGGGTTTCACCATGTTGAGACAGGAGAATCGCTTGCACCGCCTAGGAGGCAGAGGTTGTGGTGAGCGGAAATGCACTACTGCACTCCAGCCCGGGGGACAGAGTGAGACTCTGCATAAAAATAAAAATAAAAATCAAGGCAGGGTGGTGGCTCACACCTGTAATCCAAGCACTTTGGGAGGCCGAGGTGGGTAGATCACGAGGTCGGGAGTTTGAGACCAGCCTGGCCAGTATGGTGAGACCCCATCTCTACTAAAAATACAAAAATTAGTTGGGTGTGGTGCTGCGCACCTGTAGTTCCAGCTACTCAGGAGGCTGAGGCAGGAGAATCTCTTGAACCCGGGAGGCGGAGGTTGCAGTGATCTGAGATCTCACCACTGCACTCCAACCTGGGTGATGGAGCACAATTCTGTCTCAAAAAACAAACAAACAAAAGAAGATTTAGTAAGCTTCTCATATTCCTGGAACATGGTGTACACATTCAACTGCCAATTCAATTCTGCCTTAATTGCAGGAAATTTTTCTAAATATACTTTCTGTTCCATTTGTTGGATCATCTTTAATTGCCTTTTTCTTCTTTTTAGATGGAGTCTCACTCTGTCACCCAGGCTGGAGCACAGTGGCAGGATCTCAGGTCACTACAACCTCTGCCTCCCAGGTTCAAGCGCGTCTCCTGCCTCAGCCTCCCGAGTAGTCCGGAGTACAGGTACCCGCCTACTTTTTGTATTTTTAGTAGAGACGGGGTTTCACCACATTGGGCAGGATAGTCTCTATCTCTTGACCTCGTCATCTGCCCACCTCGGCCTCCCAAAGTGCTCAGATTACAGGTGTGAGCCACCATGCTTGGCCTTGTTCATTAGTATATACCAGGATTCATACCACTGTTACCATTCCCATGGGCCAAGAAAACTTCCTTGAAGATGATCAGTTCTACTATTCACTTTCCCTACTTCCTCTATTTTTCTTCATTTTTCCCCAGCAACCATTTCCCTATTTCTCATTCAAAAGAGGGAAAATCAGAATACAATGTGCTTCTATTTTTAATAATACAGGAGAAAATTCTCAGAATCTGTTCCATTTAGCAGTATGGATTCTGTGCACAAGGCAGAGCAGAAGCTAAATTATGCTGTCTACTAGCTCTGCTGCAGGATTTCTCTCCTTGGTAGCTAGTTTTTAAGTGTACTACATTAAGTTCTGCTTCTTTCTTATTGGAATAAGTAAATTTAAAAAAAAATTTTTTTTTGCAGACAGGGTCTCACTCTGTCAATCCAACCTGGAATGCAGTGGCATAATCATGGCTCACTGCAACCTCAATCTCCTTGGGCTCAGAAGATCTTCCCAGCTCAGCTTCCTGAGTAGTTGGGACTACAGGCACACACCACCACACCCTTTTTTTTTTTTTTTTTTGGTAGAGACAGGAGTCTCACTATGTCACCTAGGCAGGTCTGGAACTAGTGGGCTTAAGCGATCCTCTTGCCTCAACTTCCCAAAGTGCTGGAATCACAACTTCCCAAAGCGCTGGAATCACAGGCATGAGCCACTGTGCCCAGCCGGCATGAGGGATCTTACAGAAATGATGAAAATGCCAAGGTTAAATCTTTCTCAAAAAAACAAAAAAAGACCAAAAAAAAAAAAAAAAGAAAGAAAGAAATGATGAAAATGCTCTAAAACCAGACTATGAAAATTAAACAACTCAGTAAACTTATTAAAAACCATTGAGGCCAGGCATGCTGGCTCACACCTGTAATCCCAGCATGGGGAGGACAAGGCAGATGGATTATTTGAGGTCAGGAGTTCGAGATCAGCCTGGCCAACATGAAGAAACCTCATCTCTACAAAAAATACAAAAATTAGCTAGGTGTGGCAGCAAGCACCTATAACCCCAGCTACTTGGGAGGCAGAGGCACAAGAATTGCCTGAGGCCAGGAGGCAGAGGTTGCAGTGAGCTGGGATCATACCACAGCACTCCAGCCTGGGCAACAGAGTGAGACTCCCATCTCAAAACAAAAAAAAGGGCCAGGCGCAGTGGCTCACGCCTGTAATCCCAGCACTTTGGGAGGCTGAGACGGGTGGATCACAAGGTCAAGAGATCGAGACCATTCTGGTCAACATGGTGAAACCCCGTCTCTACTAAAAACACAAAAATTAGCTGGGCATGGTGGTGCACGCCTGTAATCCCAGCTACTCGGGAGGCTGAGGCAGGAGAATTGCTTGAACCCAGGAGGTGGAGGTTGCGGTGAGCCGAGATCGCGCCATTGCACTCCAGCCTGGGTAACAAGAGCAAAACTCCGTCTCAAAAAAAAATAAATAAAAAAGAAAAAAAAGAAAAAAAGAAAACGCTGCATTTTACATTTTAAGTAGGTGGATTTTATGATAAATTATACCTCCATAAAGCTACTTAAAAAAACTGGGAAATTGTGAGCACAGGATAGGCAAGATGATATTGTTTTTAGACTTGCTAAGTCTGTTAACGAGATTGCCAAGTATCCTGGAACTAGGTGAATGGAGATACTGGACTATAGAGACCTAGTCATACAGATTTTTTTTTTTTTTAAGACGGAGTTTCACTCTTGTTACCCAGGCTGGAGTGCAATGGTGCAATCTCGGCTCACCGCAACCTCCGTCTCCTGGGTTAAAGCAATTCTCCTGCCTCAGCCTCCCAAGTAGCTGGGACTACTGGCGTGCACTACCATGCCCAGCTAATTTTTGTATTTTTAGTAGAGACGGGGTTTCACCATGTTGACCAGGAAGGTCTCGATCTCTTGACCTCATGATCCACCCACCTCGGCCTCCCAAAGTGCTGGGATTATAGGCGTGAGCCACCGCGCTCAGCTGTAATACAGATTTTTGGAGTCACCAGGAAAGATAGGAGGAAAAGGATTTTTGGGCCAGGCACAGTGGCTCACGCCTGTAATCCCAGCACTTTGGGAGGCCGAGGTGGGCAGATCATAAGGTCAAGAGATGGAGACCACCCTGGCTAACACAGTAAAGCCCCACCTCTACTAAAAATACAAAAAATAAGCCGAGCATGGTGGCATGGCACATGCCTGTTAATCCCAGCTACTTAGGAGGCTGAGGTAGGAGAATTGCTTGAACCCGGGAGGTGGAGGTTGCAATGACTTAAGATCACACCACTGCACTCCGGCCTGGGCGACAAAGTGAGACGCCATCTTAAAAAGAAAGAAAGAAAGAAAAAGAAAAAAGGATTTTCACGTAAGTCTTAAATTCATTTTTTTTTTTTTAAAAAAAGACGGGGTTTCACCATGGTGGCCAGGCTGGTCTTGAACTCCTGACCTCAGGTGATCCACCCACCTCGGCCTCCCAAAGTGCTAGGATTACAGGCATGAGCCACGGCGCCCGGTCGTAAGTCTTAAATTCTATACAGATTAACTCATCCAAAAAATATCTTCACTTAATCATGCTAATTCGCAATTTTTCCTTTTCAAAATTCTTCAAATAGTAGTCTCAGGGCTTGGCACAGTGGCTCATGCCTGTAATCCAAGCTCTTTGACAAGAAGCCAAGGGAGGTGGATCACAAGGTCAGACCAGCCCAGCCAACACGGTGAAATTCTCTCTACTAAAAATACAAAAATTAGCTGGGTGTGGTGGCGAGTGCCTGTAGTCCCAGCTACTAAAGAGGCTGAGGCAGGAGAAATGCTTGAACCTGGCAAGTGGAGGTTGCAGTGAGCTAAAATCAAGCCACTGTACTCCAACCTGGGCAACAGGAGCAAAACTCCATCTCAAAAAGAAAAAAAAAGTATTCTCAGATGGGGGCAGTGGCTCACACCTGTAATCCCAGCACTTTGTGAGGCTGAAGCAGGTGGAATGCTTGAGCTCAGGAGTTCTAGATCAGCCTAGGCAACATAGCGACAACCCTGTCTCTACAAAAAATAAAAAAAATTAGCCAGGCATGGTGGCACATCACTGTAACCCCAGCTACTCAGGAAGCTGAAGTAGAAGATCGCTTGAGCCTGGGAGGCTGAGGCTGCAGTGAGCTATGATCATGCTACTGCACTCCAGCCTAGGCAACAAAGTGGGATTAAGTCTCAGAAAAAAGAAACAAACAAAAAAAACAGTAGTCTCTATCCCATTGCTTCCAGTTCTTCCATTACCCCATACTTTCTTAATCTCCAAAAGCCCCTGTTCCTTACTTAACTCATTGTCAAAGCTATTCTCTCAACTAATGGTACCCTATTTTCATAATCAATGGCCTTTTCTCCATTCTTTTTTTTTTTTTTTTTTTTTTTTTGAGACGGAGTTTCACTCTTGTTACCCAGACTGGAGTGCAATGGCGCAATCTCGGCTCACCGCAACCTCCGCCTCCTGGGTTCAAGCAATTCTCCTGCCTCAGCCTCCTGAGTAGCTGGGACTACAGGCATGCACCACCATGCCCAGCTAATTTTTGTATTTTTAGTGGAGACAGGGTTTCACCATGTTGACCAGGATGGTCTCGATCTCTTGACCTCATGATCCACCTGCCTCGGCCTCCCAAAGTGCTGGGATTATAGGCTTGAGCCACCGCGCCCGGCTCATTCTTTTAACTTCTCTGCAAAATGCTCTGCCAACCTCCCATCCTTGAAACTCTTATCTTGGCTTCTAAAATAGACTATTCTGATCTTCTTTCCACTTTTTTGCTTCAGTTGTCATTGCTAAATCCTATCACCTCCTACCCCCACTCACATCTTATCAAAATAAGGGAGAATCTCTGATCCCAAAATAAGAGAGAACTTGGTTTCTATCTCTGTCTTCCGACTTGCAAATTTTGTTTATAAACCCCAACCAACTTCAAGTCACCACTGTTTCATCTTCATTAATTATCCTTATGGCATTTTTCATGTCTTTGGTTTTCTTCCCCAATAAAAAAATAAATTCAGAGAACATTAACTTGACTTTTCTCAATTAACAACAGACAGCACTTCCTTCAGAATTATATGCACAATGAATGAAATGCAATATCTATTTCTGGCTCATCAAAGATGACTGGAATCATCCCAAAGCAGGTTCCTGGGAAGATATTTTGATACAGCTTAGAAACTGTGTCTTAGTCCATTTGGGCTGCTAAAACAACATACTGAGTGCTTATAAACGGCAGCAATTTATTTCTCACAGTCCTGGTGACCAGGAAGACCAAGGTCAAGATTCCAGCTCACGCAACGTCTGGCCACTTTCTGGTTCATAGTTGGTGCCTTCTAGCTGTGTCCTCATATGGTATAAGGGGCAGTGGTCTCTCTTGGGTTTCTTTTTTAAGGGCACTAATCTCATTCATGACCTTATCACCTCCCAAAGGTCCTACCTCCTAATATCACAGGGATCAGTATTTCGACATATGAATTTGGTGGGGGATTGGGGGGAGGGAATTCAGACCATAGCAGACAATATTTTAAACACAACTAGAAAACTAAGAACTTTGTGTGATCTTTTCACATACACATCTAAAGTGTAATAAAGTTTGCTGGCAGTTAATTTATGCCCAGATGGTTAATGATATTCAAGTTAAAAATATTAAAGTTCTATAAAGCAAATTTACATTCCTCCAGATTTCTAAAATTTGGAATCATAAAGCATCATAAAATCCAAAACTATAAGTCTCACACAACATTTATAAACACATGGCTCTAGCTTATTCTCTTCTAGGCTATTTGCTTTAGTCAAACTATAACATCTTCAAAAACTAATAACTTACCAAATCACAAAGTCCAACTTGCCCAAATTTGGCCCCAACTGCTACCAAAGTTCTAGTTTCGGATGGGTGGAGAGCCACAGAGAATATTGGGCCTGTGGTAACTTTGTAAACAGTATCTTCACTAATGACCATGCCATTTAAATTGGCTTTGTAGCTAAGAAAATTAGAAAGTTAAATTTTATAAGTAAAATCAATCTCAATAGTCAAACTAAGTAAAAGATGATTCAAAAGAAAAACCACAATCAGTAAACATGGGAAACTATTCAATCTCCTAGTAACCAAGGAAATCAAATCAAGCAATACTATGTTTCACTTTTTAAATTACCCTTGATAATTTTAATAACACCAAAAACTGATAGGCTGAAGTTAAATACACATACTAACACATATTGCCAGAGGAAGAGTAAGTTCATATAAAATTTTAGATGAAAGAAAAAAAGACTTTTTAGAAACAATTTGGCAATGTGTACTAAAAGCCATAAAAATGTTAATACTTGATGCATTAATTTCACTTGTGGAAATCTAACCTAAAGAAATAATCCACTATTATATCCATACACTTCAACAACACATACACAAATACACAGAACTAAATAGAAAGCAACTGCAAATACCAAGCAGGTGGGAGGAAAAGCAAATTCCCTCTACTCAACGGACTATTTTACAATCATTCAATAAGTTTAAAGACTCTAGCAACATGCAGGCCGGGCACGGTGGCTCATGCCTGTAATCCCAGCACTTTCAGAGGCCAAGTCGGGCAGATCACAAGGTCAAGAGTTTGAAACCAGTCTGGCCAACATAGTGAAACCCCATCTCTACCAAGAATACAAAAAAAATTAGCTGGGTGTGGTAGTGTACCTATAATCCCAGCTTCTCAGGAGGCTGAGGCAGGAGAATCACGTGAACCTGGGAGGCAGAGGTTGCAGAGGCTGCAGTGAGCCGAGACAGTGCCATTGCACTCCAGCCTGGGCAACAGTGCAAGACTCCTCAAAAAAAAAAAAAAAAAAAAAAAGACTCTAGTAACATGCAACCACAAACTAAAAGAACATTAATGTGGGCCAGGCACAGTGGCTCACACCTATAATCCCAGCACTTTGGGAGTCCAAGGCAGATGGCTCATTTGAGCCCAGGTATTCAAGACCAGCCTGTGCAACATAGCAAAATCTCATCTCTACAAATGTAAAAGTTAGTGAAGTGTGATGGTGCGTGCCAGTAGTCCAAGCTACTTGGGAGGCTGAGGTGGAAGGATCACTTGGGCCCAGGAAGCAGAGGTTCCAGTGAGCCAAGATTGTGCCACGCCACTGCAGCCTAAGCAACAGAGGGAGATCTTGTCTTTAAAAAAAACAGAGTGTAAAGCCGGGCGCGGTGGCTCAAGCCTGTAATCCCAGCACTTTGGGAGGCCGAGGCGGGTGGATCACAAGGTCGAGAGATCGAGACCATCCTGGTCAACATGGTGAAACCCCCGTCTCTACTAAAAATACAAAAAATTAGCAGGGCATGGTGGCACGTGCCTGTAATCTCAGCTACTCAGGAGGCTGAGGCAGGAGAATTGCCTGAACCCAGGAGGCGGAGGTTGCGGTGAGCCGAGATCGAGCCATTGCACTGCAGCCTGGGTAACAAGAGTGAAACTCCGCCTCAAAAAAACAAACAAACAAACAAACAAACAAAAAACAGAGTGTAGGCTGGGCATGGTGGCTCACGCCTGTAATCCCAGCACTTTGGGAGGCCGAGGCAGGTGGATCACGAGGTCAAGAGATGGAGACCATCCTGGTCAACATGGTGAAACCCTGTCTCTACTAAAAACACAAAAAATTAGCTGGGCATGGTGGCATGTGCCTGTAATCCCAGCTACTCAGGAGGCTGAGGCAGGAGAATTGCCTGAACCCAGGAGGCGGAGGTTGCAGTGAGCTGAGATCCCGCCATTGCACTCCAGCTTGGATAACAAGAGCAAAACTCCATCTCAAAAAAAAAAAAAAAAAAAGAGTATAACACAAAATTGTATATACATTAGAACATGAAGTAAAAACTGATTAACTCATTTATTTAACATTTAACATATAATTATGTGCCAGGCACTTTTCTGGTTATTGAGATACAATTTTTGCCCTCATGAAGCTTATATCCTAGTAGTATTGCATAGGGCAACACTTAAGAAATATACAAAACATCTCACTTTCAAAATTCCCTGTAATGATATACAATCTTTATAACTCAAACATCTCAAAAAATATAAAAGAAACATAAGGAATTTCAACTTACCTTTTAATGCTAGATAACCCCTTCTCAGTGTTCTTACTACTTGGCTGAAACATTGAGAGAGATCAAGTACTAAGTTAATATATATATATATATATCTCCTTATCAGATGATTCTAAAGGCTATTAGCCTTCCTTCCCAAGCGATACCTTGCTCATTCCTGCCCATGTCCGCAGAAATCCTTTAAATCCTTCATTGTTGTCATCTTGATTTTCAGAAGTCATTTCTAAAGGCCCAGGAGGTAACAAAGGCTGTTATAAAAAAATAAAAAGTTTTTTGTTGGTCTCCCTGCCCTAGAATGTAAACACAGAAGGACAAGGGTACTTGTCTGTTTTTCTACAACTTCACTTTCTACATCAGCAATCATGGACATTCAAAATAACTGTTCAATAAATGAATGCCAGGTACCCTATAAAGTAATAACAACATGTATTATCTCATTAAATCCTCTCAACAACCTAGTGAATGAAGTATCACATTTTATTTATTATTATTATTATTTTTTGAGATGGAGTTTCACTCTTGTTACCCAGGCTGGAGTGCAATGGTGCAATCTCGGCTCACCGCAACCTCCACCTCCTGGGTTCAGGCAGTTCTCCTGCCTCAGCCTCCTGAGTAGCTGGGATTACAGGCACACGCCACCGTGTCCAGCTAATTTTTTGTATTTTTAGTAGAGACGGGGTTTCACCATGTTGACCAGATTGGTCTCGATCTCTTGACCTTGTGATCCACCCGCCTCGGCCTCCGAAAGTGCTGGGATTACAGGCTTGAGCCACCGCGCCCGGCCTATCATTATTTTTGAGATGGAGTTTCACTCTTGTTCCCCGGCTGGAATGCAATGGCGTGATCTCAGCTCACTGCAACCCCCACCTCCTGGGTTCAAGCAATTCTCCTGCCTCGGCCTCCTGAGTAGCTGGGACTACAAGCACACGCCACCATGCCCAGCTAATTTTTCTATTTTTAGTAGAGACTGGGTTTCACCTTGTTGACCAGGATGGTCTCGATTTCTTGATCTCGTGATCTACCCGCCTCGGCCTCCCAAAGTGCTGGGATGATAGGCATGAACCGCAGCCAGCCAAGGTATCACATTTTAAAGACACCAAATTCAAACTTAGGGAAGTTAACTTGCCCGAAGTCACAGAGCCAATAACTAAAGCAGCTGAGAATTGACTCAGATTATCTTAACTCATTACTCAGTATTATACCTACATTAGTAGTTTGTTGTTGTTTTGTTGTTGCAGAAAGCTGATTTTATTTAGGTAGAAAGAAGAGAAGGAAAGGAGAAGAGAAAGCCTTCCATGAAGAGTGTTGAAGGGGATTCTACAGGGGAAATCCTGGAGGGAGCTCCCACCATGCGGGAGGGGATAATATTTTTTTCTTTTTTCTTTTTTCTTTTTTGGGTGGATAGTATTTTTTTAAAAACAGTTTGTAATGCATAAATGGGTGAGAAATCATGTTAATATGTCACAACTACTGGGCGCGGTGGCTCAAGCCTGTAATCCCAGCACTTTGGGAGGCCGAGGCAGGTGGATCACGAGGTCAAGAGATCGAGACCATCCTGGTCAACATGGTGAAACCCCATCTCTACTAAAAACACAAAAATTAGCTGGGCATAGTGGCCTGTGCCTGTAATCCCAGCTACTCAGGAGGCTGAGGCAGGAGAATTGCCTGAACCCAGGAGGCGGAGGTTGTGGTGAGCTGAGATTGTGCCACTGCACTCCAGCCTGGGTAACAAGAGCAAAACTCCGTCTCAAAAAAAAAAAAAATGTGTCACAACTAGCAATTTGTTTCAGTCAATGAGAATAAAATAGAAATACCAGCCAGGTGTGGTGGCTCACACCTGTAATCCCAGCACTTTGGGAGGCCAAGGTGGGCAAATCTCTTTTTTTTTTTTTGAGACGGAGTTTCGCTCCTGTTACCCAGGCTGGAGTGCAATGGCGCGATCTCGGCTCACCGCAACCTCCGCCCCCTGGGTTCAGGCAATTCTCCTGCCTCAGCCTCCTGAGTAGCTGGGATTACAGGCACGTGCCACCATGCCCAGCTAATTTTTTGTATTTTTAGTAGAGACGGGGTTTCACTATGTTGACCAGGATGGTCTCGATCTCTTGACCTCGTGATCCACCCGCCTCGGCCTCCCAAAGTGCTGGGATTACAGGCTTGAGCCACCGCGCCCAGCCGCAAATCTCTTGAGGCCAGGAGTTTGAGACCAGCCTAAACAACATGATGCTCTCACCTCAGCCTCCTGACGATCTGGGACTATAAGGCACATGCTGCCACACCCAGCTAAGTTTTGTATTTTTTGTAAGGACAGGGTCTCTTTATGTTGGCTAGGCTGGTCTCAAACTCCTGGGCTCAAGCAACTGTCCTGCCTCAGCCTCTCAAAGCACTGGCATTACAGGCATGAGCCACTATACCTGGCCATAAATTTATTTCTTGTGGGCTGAGGCTTCGAAAAAATGTGAAAGCTAACTTCTATGCTGCTTCCCATAACACCTATATTTGCAATTTGCTCCCAAAGCACCGGCCTAATTAGTGCCACTCTCCTATTTACAATTAAATACTTAGATATAAAGTATTAAAAAATAGGTGTTCTTGAATAAAAAAAAATCTTAGACAATAAGTTTGCTAAATTAAATGCTACTCACTAAAATTAACATTAATAACTAGTTTACTGATTACTAAGACCTAATACAAAGTGAGAAACTTTACAGATATGATTTCATTTATGCTTACAATCGCTCTTTAGAGGTTTCTCTTTTTTTGAGACAGGGTCTTACTCTGTCGCCCAGGCTAGAATGCAATAGCGAGTTCTTGGCTCATTGCAATCTCCATCTCCCAGATTCAAGTGATTCTCCTGCCTCAGCCACCCAAGTAGCTGGGACTACAGGTATGTGCCACCACACCCAGCTAGTATTTTTGTATTTTTTAGTAGAGACAGGTTTCATCATACTGGACAGGCTGGTCTCAAACTCCTGACCTCAGGTTCTGCCAACCTCAGCCTCCCAAAGTGCTGGGATTACGGGCATGAACGACCGTGCCTAGCGGAGGTTTTTTTTTTTTTTTTTTAACTGAAATAAAATTGTACATATTTACTGAGGGTTCTATCATTGTTGACATTTTTTAAATGGGGAAATGATCAGAAAGGCTAATTAACTCACCCACAATCCTACAGCAGGTAAACCCTGCAGAAATACAGAATCCAATCCAGTCTTTATGGCTTTGAAATCTTACTCATTAATCCGTAACAGGCCAGGCGCAGAGGCTCACATCTCTAATACCATCACTTTGGGAGGACAAGGCAGGTGTACAGGAGGGGTACAGGTAAGGTCAAAAGTACAAGACCAACCTGGTCAGCATAGTGAAACTCCGTCTCTACCAAACATCTAAAAAATCAGCCAGGTAGGGCCGGATGCGGTGGCTCAAGCCTGTAATCCCAGCACTTTGGGAGGCCGAGGTGGGTGGATCATGAGGTCAAGAGATCGAGACCATCCTGGTCAACATGGTGAAACCCCGTCTCTACTAAAAATACAAAAAATTAGCTGGGCATGGTGGCACGTGCCTGTAATCCCAGCTACTCAGGAGGCTGAGGGAGGAGAATTGCCTGAACCCAGGAGGCGTAGATTGCGGTGAGCCGAGATTGTGCCATTGCACTCCAGCCTGGGTAACAAGAGCGAAACTCCGTCTCAAAAAAAAAAAAAAAAATCAGCCAGGTATAGTGGCACACGCCTGTAATCCCAGATACTCAGGAGGCTAAGGCAGGAGAATCATTTGAACCTGGGAGGAGGGGGTTCCATGCCACTGTACTCCAGCCTGGGCAACAGAGCAAGACTCCATCTCAAAAAAAAAAAAATTCAAGAATGAAATATAAAATTAAACATAATCTAATGAACTTTTAGTCTAGTTTCAACACTTGAAATTTTTCAGTATTTTATTAAGCAAAATACTGTATTTGCACATTTTCTTACAGTTTCATCTGCTACTAAGGCTGGTGGTGCTGGAGTTGCTGATAATAAAACTCCTGAAGGATCAGCTTTTAGTAATCGCATTGACCTTCTACATCCAATCCCATTTTCTCTCTTCTTAGGCTTCTTTCTAAAGGAGTAGGGAAAAATTCCTGTTATACTCGCAAACCAATAAAATATATTCACTAATATTAAAGAGGTAACTTCTAGGAATGTGTCCCACAGATATATTTAAACACTGCATAGCTATATATACATGACCACAATTATTTTAATAAGAAGTATGGAAAAAACTTAAACCTAAATGTTCATCATAGGGAGATGAGGGATGTAAGATAAATTATGGTATACATATCTAATAGAACAATATGCAACCATAAAAATAAAGATATAGATCTTTATATACTGCTGAAAGGAACCCTAGGTTATAAAAAGCAAAAAACAGGATGGGCGAGGTGGCTCACGCCTGAAATCCCAGCACTTTGGGAGGCCGAGGCAGGCAGATCACAAGGTCAAAAGATTGAGACCATCCTGGCCAGCATAGTGAAACCCTGTCTCTACTAAAAACACAAAACTTCATGCACCTGTAGTTCCAGGTACTCGGGAGGCTGGGGCAGCAGAATCACCTGAACCCAGGAGGCAGAGGTTATGGTGAGCCAAGATCGCACCATTGCACACCAGCCTGGCGACAGAGCAACACCTCATCCCCCCGCCCTCCTACCCAAAAAATGCAAAATTACATTTAAAAAAAAAAAAAAAAGGCCGGGCACCGTGGCTCACACCTGTAATCCCAGCACTTTGAGAAGCCAAGGCGGGTGGATCACGAGGTCAGGTGTTTAAGACCAGCCTGGCCAACATGGCGAAACCCCGTCTCTACAAAAAATGCAAAAACTAGCTGGGCGTGGTGGCAGGTACCTGTAATCCCAGCTACCTGGAAGGCTGAGGCAGGAGAATCCCTTGAACCCTCCAGCCTGGACAACAAAAGCGAGACTGTCTCAAAAAAAAAAAAACAAAGCAAAAACAAAGTCCAGTACATGTTTACAAAAAGGTTACATATACATTTGTACATGCTGAGGATACCTATGGAGGAATACACATAAAACTACTATTTGTAGGGAAAAGACCTGGAAAACTAAGGTCTAAAATAGGAAGGAAAGTTAAACATTTCACTGCATTCCCTTCCATACACTATAGTATACTTTTTAAATCATATACATTCCCTATTTTTTATGTACTATTTTCACATTTAAAAAAATAAATTATGGCTGGGCACAGTGGCTCACACCTGTAATCCCAGCACTTTGGGAGGCCGAGGTGGGGAGATCACGAGATCAAGAGTTCAAGACCAGCCTGGCCAACGTAGTGAAACCACATCCCTACTAAAAATACAAAAATTAGCCAGGCATGGTAGCGTACTCCTTTAGTCCCAGCTACCTGAGTGGCTGAGGCAAAAGAATCATATGAACCCAGGAGGCAAACGTTGCAGCGAGCCGAGATCACGCCACTATACTCCAGCCTGGGCAACACAGTGAGACTGTGTCTCAAAAAAAAAAAAAAAAAAAAGTATAATAGCTTTCTAGGTAACAATTTAGTGGAAATGAAGATTTTCCTCCATTAGTAGCAACAACAAACAAAATTCAGCTCTCAATTCTATTTGCTCCATATTGCTTTGATAAAGATGAGAACTGTGAAGTTATTAAAGGGTAGCATTGCCTCAGAGATCCTATAGGGACTGAGATTAAGTAACACTTTATGATCTGTTAAGCTTACTATGCCAAACCATTTTTCTCAAATTATAAAACAACTGAACACTGTATCATGGTTTAGGCATTGCAAACCAGGTATTTTACCTCTTGGATTTAGGAGGCTGTCTCTTCTTTATCATTTCACGGAGTCTTGCAGCAGACTGTATAGTATAAAAAAACATGTAAAAATGTTATAACTACATATCTTACCGTTTAAAATATTAAGTATCTGCTACTATGCCCAAACTAAACTAACGTCTACTCAGGAACTAAAGATCCTTAAGAAATACAGTGAGTCATGATCAGTGCCACCGCACTCCAGCTTGGGCAACACAGCAAGACCCTATCTCAAAAAAAAAAATGCCTTAGAATCAATGGAATACAGTAACCTTTTCATATTAAGTACAAAACCTGGTCCTATTTTACACTTCCTCATCTGACACTATGAAACCTGGTATGTTATTGACCTTCTGTTGGGAGTTATGACATCTTGGGTTTTACTGCTGTTGTTGCTGTTACTGCTTTGAGACACAGTCTTGCTCTCTTGCCCAAGCTGGAGTGCAGTGGCACCATCAAAGCTCACAGCAGCCTTAACTTGTCAAGCTTAAGCCATCCTTCTACCTCAGCCACCCCAGTAGCTGGAACTCCACGCATGTATCACTGTGCTCAGCTAATTTACTTTTTATAGAGATTGGGGGGGATCTCCTTATGTTACCAAGGCTGATCTTGAACTCCTGGCCTCAAGCAATCCACCCACCTCAACCTCCCCAAGTGACAGGATTATAAGTGTGAGCCACTGGTCCCGGCCCTTCATCTTAGTTTTAAATATAGACTCCACACAAACCTCAGACAACTGAAGAGAAGCAAAAAAGTTTGCATTTTCTGATATGTTCTTCAGTCTCTTCCTTTCGTAGGGTGACAATCCTGAAAAATCATCCTATAAAATTACATTAAAAAGACTGCATTACTTTATATAATCTATAGCAAAAGCACTTCAGAAAACTGTTTTATTTTCTACTTGTACAGTTTACTTCAAATTGTTACTACTTCTATTTATTTCATGCCATCTTACCAAAAAAAGAGTTTGCTGAATTGGATATTTCATTAAGTCTGAATTTGGGATAACCACAAAACATTTGTATGGCTTCCCAGTTAAGAAGTGACATTAGGAATCAAGTAGTATAATCTCGCAGCAAATTATTTCCTGTGGCAATTAATCGTGCTATTACTTAAAACTTATTTTTGGCCACGTGCGGTGGCTCACGCCTGTAACCCCAGCAATTTGGGAGGCTGAAACGGGCAGATAAACTGAGGTAAGAAGTTCAAGACCAACTTGGACAAAATGGTAAAACCTCATCTCTACTAAAAATACAAAAATTGGTTGGACGTGGTGGCTGACACCTGTAATCTCAGCACTTTGGGAGGCCAAGGTGGGCAGATCATCTGAGGTCAGGAGATCAGCCTGGCCAATGTGGTGAAATCTCATCTCTACTAAAAATAAAAATTAAAAAAAAAATTATCTAGGTACGGTGGCAGGTGCCTATAATCTCAGCTACTCAGAAGGCAGAGGCAAGAAAATCATTTGAACATAGGAGGTAGAGGTTGCAGTGAGCCGAGATTGTGTCACTGCACTCCAGCCTGTGTAAAAGAGCAAAACTCTATCTCAAAAAAGTTATCTTTATCAAACAAAAAAACTTTCTTTAAACACAGTAGAGAAGTACATGTTCCCACTTTCTCCTAAAAAGCCACTAATGTAACAGTAAACCAAATTTTTTAAACCCTGAGATATGAGATAGCATATGCAAGAAACACCACCAAAATACTATAAGAGAAAATTTAAAAACATAACTAAATAACAGAAGTTTTAAAATCCATTAAAAGGCTTAAATTTAGAAAGCAGAACAAAAAGAGATAAACACATGGACAGAAAACACCAAAAAACAGAGACTCAATCTTAGAGGTCCAATATCCAATTTATAATTCTAGAAACTGCAGAGAAACTGCAAGATAATAAATTATTAGAAAGGAGAGATCCAAGATGGCTGATCACTAGCAGCTTAGGATTGTAGCTCCCAGTGAAAGCGCAAAGAACGAGAGGACGACACACTTTCACATGAATTCTTGTTGCTCACGCACCAGGAGATTCCCAGCAGAGGAGCCCCACGGGTCGCCAGCGAAACTCTTGTGACCGGCGAGGCGGTTTTGCTGGCGCCTCGGAGCATTGGTTCTTGGTGCAGAGTCAGAAAAGCACCATCAATCTTAACGCTGCTGATTTAGTCGGCGCAGTGGGTTGCTCAGATTTCGGCGCTGAGAATCAATAAGTTGGACGTCCACTCAGAAACCCAATTACAAAGACGGTAACTATAAAGACCACAGATGGATAAATCTACAACGAAGGGAAGAAAACAGCCAAAAAAGGCTGAGAATACCCAAGATCAGAATGCCTCTCCCTCAGCAGGGGATCACAGTTTCTCATCAGCAAGGAAACAAGGCTTGATGGAGAACGAGTGTGTTCCAATTACAGAAGCAGGCTTCAAAATATGGATAGTAAGAAACTTCTGTGAATTAAAATAACTTGCTCTAACCCAATCCAAAGAAACTAAGCACTTTGAAAAAAGGTTTGACGAAATGTTAACAAGAATACACAATTTAGAGAGGAAAATAAGTGAATTGATGGAGCTGAAAAACACAAGAACTACGTGAAGTATGCACAAGTTTTAACAGCCGAATTGATCAAGCAGAAGAAAGGATATCAGAGGTCGAAGACCAACTCAATGAAATAAAACAAGACAAGATTAGAGAAAAAAGGATAAACGAACAAGCAAAGTCTCCAAGAATTATGAGACTATGTGAAAAGACCTAATCTACGCTTGATAGGTGTACCTGAATGTGACGAAGAGAATGAATCCAAGCTGGAAAATACGCTTCAGGATATCATTCAGGAAAATTTTCCCAACCTAGTAAGGCAGGATAACATTCAACTCCAGGTAATACAGAGAACACCACAAAGATATTCCTCAAGAAGAGCAACTCCAAGGCACATAATCGTCAGATTCACTAGGGTTGAAATGAAGGAGAAAATACTAAGGACAGCCAGAGAGAAAGGTCAGGTTACCCACAAAGGGAAGCCTATCAGACTTACAGCAAATCTCTCAGCAGAAACCCTAAAAGCCAGAAGAGAGTGGGGACCAATATTCAACATCCTTAAAGAAAAGAACTTTCAGCCGGGCGCGGTGGCTCAAGCCTGTAATCCCAGCACTTTGGGAGGCCGAGGTGCGTGGATCACGAGGTCAAGAGATGGAGACCATCCAGGTCAACATGGTGAAACCCCGTCTCTACTAAAAATACAAAAAATTAGCTGGGTATGGTGGTGCATGCCTGTAATCCCAGCTACTCAGGAGGCTGAGGCAGGAGAATTGCCTGAACCCAGGAGGCGGAGGTTGCAGTGAGCCGAGATCGCGCCATTGCACTCCAGCCTGGGTAACCAGAGGGAAACTCCGTCTCAAAAAAAAAAAAAAAAGAACTTTCAACCAAGAATTTCACATCCAGCCAAACTAAGCTTCATAAGTGAAGGAAAAATAAAGTTTTTTGTGAACAAGCAAGCACTCAGAGATTTCATCACCACCAGGCCTGCTTTACAAGAGCTTCTGAAAGAACCACTACACATAGAAAGGAACAAACAATATCAGCCTTTCTAAAAAATACCGACAAGTAAAGAGCATCAATATAATGAAGAATTTACATCAACTAATGGGCAAAATAGCCAGCTAATATTAAATGGCTGTATTAAACTCACATATATCATTATTAATTCTAAATTTAAATTGACTAAATCCCCCAATCCAAAGACAGATAGGCAATTTGGATAAAAAACTAAAACCCGGGCCGGGCGCGGTGGCTCAAGCCTGTAATCCCAGCACTTTGGGAGGCCGAGGCGGGTGGATCACAAGGTCAAGAGATCGAGACCATCCTGGTCAACATGGTGAAACCCCGTCTCTACTAAAAATACAAAAAATTAGCTCGGCATGGTGGCGCGTGCCTGTAATCCCAGCTACTCAGGAGGCTGAGGCAGGAGAATTGCCTGAACCCAGGAGGCGGAGGTTGCGGTGAGCTGAGATCACGCCATTGCACTCCAGCCTGGGTAACAAGAGCAAAACTCCGTCTCAAAAAAAAAAAAAAAAACTAAAACCCATCAGTATGCTGCATCCAGACCCATCTCACGTTCAAGGATACACAAAGACTCAAAACAAGAGATGGAGAAAGATTTACCAACCAAATAGAGAGGTAAAATAAATAAATAAAAAGCAGAAGTTACAATTTTTGCCTCTGATAAAATAGTCATTAAAGCAACAAAGATCAAAAGAAGCAAAGAAGGACACTATATACTGATAAAAGGATCAATGCAACAACAAGAAGAGCTAAAGATCCTAAATATATATGCACCCAATACAGGAATACCCAGACATACAAGACTAATAAAGAGACTTAGACTCCCACACAATAAGAGTGGGAGACTTCAACATTAATATTAGACAGATCAATGAGACAGAAAATTAACAACGATATCCAGGACTTGAACTCAGATCTGGAACAAGTAAACGTAATTAACATTTACAGAACTCTCCACTTTAAATACACAAAATATACACTCTTATCAGTACCACATCATATCAACTTAGAAGTTTAAATGAAATGTTGGTTAGCTCCTTGTTTATTATTCTCTTCCCTCATTTTCTTTCATGTCTCCATTATTAAGGACAATTATAGGCATACCCATATTTAGACTGCATTCTAGCCTGGGCAATAAAGCAATACCCCCATTCTCTCTCCCTCTTCCTCTTTCTCTTTCTTCCTCTTCTTTTTTTTTTTTTCTTATTATTCTTTTTCTCTTTCTCAAAAAAAAATAAAAAATAAAAAATAAAAAAATAAATTATTAGAAAAATAATTTAAGTGGGAACTCAAGCAGGAGGATCACTTGAGCCCAGGAGTTAAAGATTGTAGTAAGCTATGATGACACCACTGTATTCCAGCCTGGGCAATGAAATGAGACACCATCTCTTAAAAAATTCTTTTAAAATGAAAAATATTATTTAAAAGTTTCTCGAGGCCGGGCGCGGTGGCTCAAGCCTGTAATCCCAGCACTTTGGGAGGCCGAGGCGGGTGGATCACGAGGTCAAGAGATCGAGACCATCCTGGTCAACATGGTGAAACCCCGTCTCTACTAATGGTGCAAAAAATTAGCTGAGCATGGTGGCGCGTGCCTGTAATCCCAGCTACTCCGGAGGCTGAGGCAGGAGAATTGCCTGAACCCAGGAGGCGGAGGTTGCGGTGAGCCGAGATCGCGCCATTGCACTCCAGCCTGGGTAACAAGAGCGAAAACTCCGTCTCAAAAAAAAAAAAAAAAAAAAAAAAAAAAAAAAAGTTTCTCAAAACTGAAGACATGAGCTTCCAGATTAAAAAGGGCCAATGAGTATGCAACACAATGAATGAAAAAGGACCCAGGCAAGCAGGCTCGGTAGCTCACCACTATAATCCCACCACTTTAAGAGGCCACTGGGCAGATCACTAGAGGCCAGGAATTCAAGACCAGCCTGACCAACATGGGAAACCGCGTCTCTACTAAAAACTCAAAACAATTAGCTGGGTGTGGTAGTGCACACCTGTAATCCCAGCTACTTGGGAGACTGAGGAACAAGAATCACCTGAACCCAAGAGGTGGTCGTTGCAATGAGCCAAGACAGCTCCACTGCATTCTAGCTGCTTGGGCAAGAGCAAGTCTCTGTGTTAAAAGAAAAAAAAAAAAACAGGCCAGATGCAATGGCCCATGTCTATAATTCTAGCGCCTTGGGAGCCCAAGGTAGGGGGCCAGGAGTTCAAGACCAGACTGGTCTCATCTCTACCAAAAATACAAAAATTAGCTGGTTGTGGTGGCGCATGCCTCCAATCAAAGCTACTCAGGAGGGCCGGGCACGGTGGCTCAAGCCTGTAATCCCAGCACTTTGGGAGGCCGAGGCGGGTGGATCACAAGGTCGAGAGATCGAGACCATCCTGGTCAACATGGTGAAACCCCGTCTCTACTAAAGATACAAAAAATTAGCTGGGCATGGTGGCACGTGCCTGTAATCCCAGCTACTCAGGAGGCTGAGGCAGGAGAATTGCTTGAACCCAGGAGGCGGAGGTTGCGGTGAGCCAAGATCGTGCCATTGCACTCCAGCCTGGGTAACAAGGGCGAAACTCAGTCTCAAAAAAAAAAAAAAAAAAAAGCTACTCAGGAGACTGAGACAGGAGAATCGCTTGAAATTAGAAGGCAGAGGTTGCACTGAGGCAAGATCCTTCCACTGCACTCCAGTCTGGGCGACAAAGTGAGACTTTGTCTAAAAATAAAGAAAGAAGAACCTAGGGCTCAGCATATCACCACAATTTTTTTTTAAAAGAGACTGAGTCTCACTCTGTCACCCTGGCTGGAGTGCAGTGGCTCAATTACAGCTCAATTACTGCTTACTGCAGACTTGAACTCCTGGGCTCCAGCCTCAGCCTCCCAAGTAGCTGAAACTACAGTCCTGCCTTACCAAACCCAGCCAGAAAAGATCTTAAAAGCACACAAAGGGGAAAAAAGATCACAAAGAATCCAGAATCAGAATGGCACAAACTTTCAACATTGAGGGAAGCTGGAATACAATGGAACAATGCGTTAAAAATTCTAAGGAGCAATTCCAGCACTTTGGGAGGCCAAGGAAGGCAGGTCACAAGGTCAAGATATCAAGACCATCCTGGCCAACATGGTAAAAATCCATTTTTACTAAAAATACAAAAACTTAGCTAGGTGTGGTGGCATGCACTTGTAGTCCCAGCTACTCAGGAGGCTGAGAGAGGAGTATCACTTGAACCCAGGAGGCAGAGGCTGCAATAAGCCAAGATCACGCCACTGCTCTCCAGCTGGGCAACAGAGCGAGACTCTGTCTCGAAAAAGAAAAAAACATTCTAAGGAAAGATTAAATTATTTTCAACTTACAATTCTAAATCCAATTAGGTCATCAATTAAATAAAAGCTAAAGACTTTTTCTGGGAAGGGCACAGTGGCTCATGCCTGTAATGCCAGCACTGTGGGAGGCTGAGGCATGCAGATACCAGGTCGGGAGTTCAAGACCAGCATGGCCAATATGGTGAAACCTCATCTCTACTAAAAATTCAAAAAGTAGCCGAGCACAGTGGTGGACACCTGCAGCCCTAGCTACTTCGGAGGCTGAGGAAGAAGAATCACTTGAACCTGGGAAGTAGAGGTTAAAAGGAGCCGATATTGTGCCACTTGCACTCCAGCCTGGGTGACAGAGCAAGACTGTCTCAAAAAAAAAAAACAAAAACAAAACTTTTTCTGACATGCAAAATATTTGCCTCATACACTTTCTCAGAAGCTGCACTTCACCAAAATGAAAGAATAAACCAACAAAGACAGCCATGGCTGGGCACTGTAATCTCAGCACCCTGGGAGGCTGAGGCAGGCAGATCACTTGAGGTCAGGCATTCGAAACCACCCTGGTTAACATGTAGGAACTCCTTCTCCACTAAATATACAAAAAATTAGCCGGGCATGGTGACACATGCCTGTAATCTCAGCTATTTGGGAGGCTGAGATGGGAGAATCACTTGAACCTGGGAGGTGGAGGCTTCAGTAAGCCAAGATCATGCCACTGCACTCCATCCTGGGTGACAGAGCAAGACCCTGTAATCAAAAAAAAATATATATATATATATCTTGGCTGGGCACAGTGGCTCGCACCTGTAATCCATTTCAGGAGGCTGAGGTGGGCAAATCACTTGAGCCCAGGAATTTGAGACCAGCCTGGGCAACAAACATAACACAACCCACATCTCTACATAAAAATGGCAAAATTACCCTGGCAAGATGGACACATGCCTGTAGTCCCAGCTATTTGGGAGGCTTTATTTTTTTTAAAACAAAGTCTCATTCTGTCACCCACACTGGAGTGCAGTGGCCCAATCTCAGCTCACTGCAACATCCACCTCCCAGGTTAAAGCAATTCTCCCATCTCAGCCTGGCTAATTTTTATAATTTCTTTTTTTCTGGGGTGGGGCATGGAGGAAGAGACAGTCGCACTCTGTCACCCTGGCTGGAGTGCAGTGGCGTGATCTTGGCTCACTGCAACCTCCACCTCCTGCATTCCAGCAATCCTCCTGCCTCAGCCTCCCCAAGCAGCTGAGACTACAGGCACCCACCACCACGTCTGGCTTATTTTTGTATTTTTAGTAGAGATGGGTTTCACCATGTTGGCCAGGCTGGTCTCGAACTCCACCCACTTCAGCCTCCCAAAGTGCTGGGAGTACAGGCGTGAACCACCAAGTTCAGCCTAATTTTTGTATTTTTTAGGAGAGATGGAGTTTCACCATTTGGGGCAGGCTGGTCTTGAACTCCTGAACTCACATGATACATCTGCCTCCTTTAATTTTTTTTTTTTTGTAACAACTTTATTAACTCATCTATTCCCTTACATCAAACTAAAATCTGCTTTATATTTACCTTGTATTCTCATAATCTTTAAGAGGCCAAAGGGATAATCTAATCCAGTGGTTCTCAAAGTGCAATTCTGGACTAACAACATCAGTGTCTCCAGGAAACTGTTAAATATGCAAATTGGGCTGGATGTGGTGGCTCAAGCCTATAATCCTAGCACTTTGGGAGGCTGAGGTAGGAGGACTGGTTGAGCTCAGGAACTCAAGTCGAGCCTGGGCAACACACACTCCTGCCCCTTCAACATCCTAATGTCTCTATTAAAGAAAAGAAAAAGAAAAAAGATATGCAAATTGTATGCTCCAACTTCAAAACTTCTGAATCAGAAACTCTGATGGTGGGGCCCTGCAATCCAGTCTTAACAAATTCTGCAGGTAATTTTGATATAGCCTAAAGTTTTAGAACCACAGATTTTATCCACTCCCCTCACTAAGGTGATTTGATTAAAGGAACAAGGTTTCTTACAAGTGGCGGTGCTAGACTCTCAACCCCAAGTCCAATTCATTTAACACTTACCCCATGCTGTTCCACTACGGGTCCTGGTTCTTAACTCTGGGATGAGAGATCATAAACCAAATTTCTATTTCATAACAATGTCCTTCAATTATAGTATCTCCCTTTCCCTACTATTATTTTCTGTTCCCTGAGTTCCAGCAACATTGTGTTATGTACTGTGTACGGTTTTATCTTGTCCTGTGTAAAGTTTGTCACTTTGAATGGAGCACAGCCCTCCTGGTGGCCAGCAGAAGCTAAAAGAATTACAAATCAAATTGCTTAAATTGATTGGAATTATATAGAACTAATGTGTTTCTCATGTATTTTCTCTACTCTGTCATTTGTCCCCTTTTGCATTTAAAGGAAATATATTCAACAAATCAATATAATCAATGTTTCCCTACCCTGATATAAAGGGTCAGTCAATACCTTATGTCCCACAAACTAATGACTTCTGATATACTGTACATAAACATGTAAAGGTGAGCAAGGCACCATAAAGTATGAGTAAGCCCAAAAATAAATGCAGTAAGTTCAGAGGGAGAAAAAGGGAAACAGAGTAAAGATTAAGTCAATCCTCTCATTGACAACACAGCAAGAGCAAAATTAATCCAAGGAAGTTATTTGTTAAACCTTAAAAATAATAGAAATTTATTGTTACATTTATACTTACATTAATGATGAAATAATTTGTTTGTATTAGAGAGATCCTTGATAAACTTCGCTTTATCAGAACGTCAAATTTCCAAATTGTAAAAGAAACTAGAACAAGCTACTAATTAAGTTCTTACCAGGCCTGGTGTGGTAGCTTCATCACTGTCTCCATCCTGACTACTTTCCATATCAACATCGAGATTCATCGCATCTGTTGTTCTCTCGTGTTGTAGCTCATTACTTTCAGTATGAACAGCTGAGGACGGATTTTGCAGTGTGGATTCTGCCTTGGAAGATGTGGTTTTCATCTTTGGAGGTATAATCCTTCTGCAGGTTTTCTTTATTTTAGTCTTCTTACACGCCACTTCATTGTTAGAATTCTTTTCTAATAGGGATTTGGGGCACATAAGCTGGTCTAGCTGATAATTACTAAGTGAAAAGGGGGTAAGATAGACTGTAGCTGTTTTTATTGAAACTGTAGTCTGTACTGGTTTCAGAGACACATAACCGATGTTTTGATTTTCTTTATATTCATTGACCTATTCAGATCAAAAAAAGAAAAGAGAATATAAGAATTCCAAGTCCTGTGCCTTTCCTTACAGGATCCCCAACAGATCTAATAATTCCATTTCACAATGACAATATAAATCCAAATTGAGGCCAGGTGAGGTGGCTCACACCTGTAATCCTAGCACTTTGGGAGTCCAAGGAAGGTGGATCACCTGAGGTCAGGAGCTCAAGACCAGCCTGGCCAACAGGATGAAACCCCGTCTCTACTAAATATAGAAAAATTAGCTGAGTGTGGTGGCCCGTGCCTGTAATATCAGCTACTCGGGAGGCTGAGGCAGGAGGATCGCTTGAACTCCAGGACAGGAAGGTTGTAGTGGGCTCCACACCAGCCTGGGCAACAGAGCGAGGCTATGTCTCAAATAAATAAATAAATCCAAACTGATAGCCTGTAAGAAAACTTTTTCTCCCTTCCAAATCTAGATATGTAATTCATTAACCTTAACCTCAATAGAATTCATTTACTTGGCACGTTTCTTGCCCGTAAGAGTTTGTCAGACCAATAATAATAATGACTAGCATTTATGACAGAGGCAACTACCCCAACTGCCAGCTGCGGATGGAATGATTTACAGTGTGAAGCTGACCATAAAAGTGTGGCAAAAGCAAACGCAGAAGGCTGAAGAAAGTGAATCCCAGATCTGACCCTCCCACTATTTCTAGGGTTACTGATTAAAAGTTTTCGACAATGCTGAAGGCCTCAGGGCAGGGATACCCGCCTACCCGCAATGGCAGGTGCTCTCGACCACCCAGGCCTGTATCCCGCAGAACCCCACCGAAACCGAGGCAGAAGCACACCCAGAAGCACCAACCAGTTTCTCACCTTCATTTGGGGTCGCTGTCTGGAGTCCGCCTTCTCAGCCGCCGCGCCCGACCCGGACATCTTTCGGCTTCTTAGCGGCCGGCGCCTTCCCGCCAAGATTACGGCAGGAGACCGGCGGTGGGTGGAGCGAGGCCGGGAGAAGTAGGGCAGGATGGGGCGGGGCCGGGACGCGGCGGAGCCCAATCGCACCTCAGCCAGAGCAGGAAGACTGGGTTACGCGCGCCTCTTAAGAAAGCCATCTTTTTTTTTTTTTTTTTTTTTTTTTTTTTGAGACGGAGTTTCGCTCTTGTTACCCAGGCTGGAGTGCAATGGCGCGATCTCGGCTCACCGCAACCTCCGCCTCCTGGGTTCAAGCAATTCTCCTGCCTCAGCCTCCTGAGTAGCTGGGATTACAGGCACGCACCACCATGCCCAGCTAATTTTTAGTATTTTTAGTAGAGACGGGGTTTCACCATGTTGACCGGGATGGTCTCGATCTCTCGACCTCGTGATCCACCCGCCTCGGCCTCCCAAAGTGCTGGGATTACAGGCTTGAGCCACCGCGCCCGGCCAAGAAAGCCATCTTAAAGCCCTAGACTGAAAATTCTTTAGGGATGTACTTGGTCTGAATTGACATTTTTACCTTTGACTGGTCATTCTGATTCTGGTGGTAACGGGATGCCGCTCTGAAAAACACTGGCAGGCCGGGCGCGGTGGCTCACGCCTGTAATCTCAACACTTTGAGAGGCCGAGAGGAGCGGATCGCTTGAACCCAGGACTTCGAGACCAGCCTAGGCAACATAGTGAGACCCTATGTCTACAAAAAATACAAAAATTAGTCCTGCGTGGTGCTGTGCGTCTGTAGTCCCAGATACTCGGAAGACGGGTGGGAAAATGGTTTGAAACTAGAAGGATGAGGACACAGTGAGGCATCATCCGGCGGCACTCCAGCCTGGGCGACAGCAAAACCCTGTCTCTTTTATAAATAAAATTAAAATAAGATTTTGGCTATTCTTCTATTTAAGGTTCCTTCTAGCCCAAAACTGTTTCCCTTAGTTGCTTAACTGGGTCCCACACTGTTACTTGCCTGAGACTTGTCCAGTTTCATTTCTTCTCCCACCCAAGGCCCAACTGTAGAATACAGTTGAAGTAATTTGGGTAAATCATATTAACAGCAACTTCAAGGCCCTCCATGACTCAAAAATTACTCATAAAACCAAACTTTTCATGGTGTCCTTCCTACTGTGAAATATGCCCTGACTTTCCAATTTTTTTTTTTTTTTTTTTTTTTTTACACAACCCAGCTTGTAAAGTGGGGCTGCTTCTGTTATTATTCTACAAGTCCTTAAAGAGTTCTTAAATAGGCCGGCCACGGTGGTTCACATCTGTAATCCCAGCACTTTGGGAGGCCGAGGCGGGTGGATCATCCGAGGTCAGGAGTTCAAAACCAGCCTGAGCAACATGGTGAAACCTCGCCTCTACTAAAAATACAAATATTACCGGGCTGTGGGAGGCCAGAGTGGATGGATCCCTTGAGCCCGGCCAACATGGTAAAACCGCCTCTACTAAAAATACAAAAATCAGCAGGGAGTGGTGGCGGGTGCTTGTAATCCCAGCTACTCAGAAGGCTTAGACAGGAGAATTACTTGAACCCGGGAGGTGGAGACTGCAGTAAGCCGAGATCCCGCCACTGCACTTCAGCCTGGGTGACAGAGCAAGACCCTGTCTCAAAATAATAATTACCTAGAAACTTAAATACAGGCCGGGCGCGGTGGCTCACGCCTGTAATCCCAGCACTTTGGGAGGCCGTGGCGGGTGGATCACGAGGTCAAGAGATCGAGACCATGGTCAACAGGGTGAAACCCCGTCTCTACTAAAAATACAAAAATATTAGCTGGGCACGGTGGCCCACGCCTGTAATCCCAGCTACTCAGGAGGCTGAGGCAGAAGAATTGCCTGAACCCAGGAGGCGGAGGTTGCGGTGAGCCGAGATCGCGCCATTGCACTCCAGCCTGGGTAACAAGAGCGAAACTCCGTCTCAAAAAAAAAAAAGAAAGAAAGAAAGAAACTTAAATACACTTTCCAGCCAGGAATATATTTTAATAGGTAGTTTCCAACTACCAGTGGAAGAATCTGAAAGCCTAGAAGTGGAGTTTTAGGATTTCGGGCAGGCAATGTCTCAGGCACTTTGGGGAATTTTTTTTTTTTTTTTTTTTTTGAGACGGAGTTTTGCTCTTGTTACCCAGGCTGGAGTGCAATGGCGCGATCTCGGCTCACTGCAACCTCCGCCTCCTGGGCTCAGGCAATTCTCCTGCCTCAGCCTCCTAAGTAGCTGGGATTACAGGCACGCACCACCACGCCCAGCTAATTTTTTGTATTTTTAGTAGAGACGGGGTTTCACCTTGTTGACCAGGATGGTCTCGATCTCTCGACCTCGTGATCCACCCGCCTCGGCCTCCCAAAGTGCTGGGATTACAGGCTTGAGCCACCGCGCCCGGCTAGAATTTTTTTTTTTTTTTTTTGGTCACTGGTCTAAATCAGCACCACTTGTCCTGTGTGATACCAAATACCGCACCACAGCTCACAGTGGCTTCATCAACTGACCTAATCAGATGCTATTACCAAGATTTTTACTCCATCTAACTCTTTTTCTGAGCTTTCAACAAGCCAAACAGCAACTCACTGGCGCCTCAGTTTCTTATTCACTATACAGTTCTTGGCTTCTAACCAAGCTAACACGTGGAACCTTTCATTCGAACCTTCCTCACCGCAGAGTCCGCGGGTCCTAACAGCAAAGCCCAAAAGAAGCAAAAGTTCCCGCCAAAGGCGGTTTCCAACTTCCGAGGGCAGCCAAAGAGCAGACGCAGAAACAGACGCAACTTCCTCGTTATGGGCGCTCAAACGTCCTCCACCATCCCACAATCCCCTCGTTACGTATTTCCGGTTTATCTAGCTCAGCCGTAAGCGGTTTCTCTATCAGTCGAGCAGCTGTGTTCGTGGACCTAGGTGGAAAGGAGATCTTCTCTTCGTTGACGTTCACTGTTTGGAATTAGTCAAGTTTCGGGAATCACCGTCGCTGCCATCAACATGTCGGTCCCAAGCGCTCTCATGAAGCAACCGCCCATTCAGTCTACGGCTGGGGCCGTCCCGGTTCGCAATGAGAAAGGTACAGTGCTGACAACCCTTTTTCCAGTCGAATTTTAACCTCTTCCGGCCCCAGCAACCTCCAGACCTCTCCCAGACAGACCACTCCTATCCCGCCCACTCTCAAGATTTGGGTCCCAAATTCTTCGACCTTTCCATCCCCACCCACTCGCATCCGATCTTGTTCCTGTGGCCTGCTCTCATATTCAGCAAGCACCCCTTAGCCTACACAAATTCCTTAGACTAATATGTACATTGTATATATATTACATAGATAAACGTATGAAATAGTTACTCTGATATACACTATATATCAGAATATAGATGTCTATATATATATATATATATATATATATATATGTATCTCCTGGAATATATGTTTTAGTCTAATATTAGAATATATCACTACATATTACTAGAATATATGTATTAGTCTAATTACTTAGGAACTTAAGTATATATGTTAATCTAATAATTAGAAACTTAGGTATATATCAGAATATAAACATATAATACCAGACTAGATAGGTAGGTAGGTAGATACATAGACAAAGAGAATGCGTATTTGCAGGGCATTGTGCGGGATATTGTCCCTCTTTTGCTGTCCATAGAAGACTGTTTATGCTGCCTAGATTGGACTCGACCTCCTGGGCTCCGGCTTTCCTCCTGCCTCAGCTTCCCAGATAAACACCACCGTGTCTAGCCTCAACATGGATTTTGAGAATTACCTTTGAATCCCTTTAGATATTTATTCATCTGAACTGTTTATGAATTCCATTGTGTAAAATAAACTGTAACCAGCCGGAGGCAGTGGCTCGTTCCTGTAATCCCAACACTTTGGGAGGCCAAGGCGGGCAGATTCCAAGGTCAAGAGATGGAGACCATCCTGGCCAACATGGTGAAACCCCATCTCTACTAAAAACACAAAAATTAGCTGGGCATGGTGGCGTGCACCTGTAGTCTCAGCTACTTGGGACGGTGAGGCAGGAGAATTGCTTGGACCCGGGAGTCGGAGGTTGCAGTGAGCCGTGATTCCGCCACTGCACTCCAGCCTGGCGCCTGGCGACAGAGCGAGACTCTGTCTCAAAAAAATTAATTAATTAATTAAATAAACTGTAACCCACAGTTTATTCCCTCCTGAGGGGCAGGTAGTTGTCCCATTGTTGTTTTTTTCCCTATTAAAAAAGTGCTATACCTGGGCACTGTGGCTCACACCTCTGAGGTGGGCGGATCACCTGAGTCTCGGAGTTCCAGACCAGCCTAGCCAACGTGGCGAAAGCCCATCTCTACTAAAAATTAGCCAGGCATGGTGGCAGGCGCCTGTAATCCCAGCTACAAGTTCAAGTTCTGCAGTTGTCATTCTCTAGCCAATCCAGCTTTTATTTAATGCCCCTCCAAAGTGAGTTGTAAAAAATGTAAGAATTTGGCCGGGCGTGGTGGCTCACACCTGTAATCCCAGCACTTTGGGAGGCCAGGGTAGACGAATCATGAGGTCAAGAGATCAAAACCATCCTGCCAACATGGTGAAACTCCCTTGAACCCGGGAGGCGGAGGTTGCAGTGAGCTGAGATCGCACCACTGCACTCCAGCCTGGCGACAGAACAAAACTGTTTCAAAAAACGAAAACAAAAAACATAAGAATTTGTGGAGCACAGTGGCTCACACCTGTAACCCCGCACTTCAGGAGGCTGAGGCAGGAGGATCACTAGAGGCCAGGAGTTCAAAACCAGCTTGGGCAACGTAGCAAGACCCTCATCTCTACAAAAAAAATTATACATTAGCTGGATGTATTATGTGTTCCTGCTACTTTGGGGAAGCCAAAGCAGGAGAATCACTTATGCCTGGAAGTTCAAAGCTGCAGTGAGCTATGACTGTGCCATTACACTCCAGCCTGTGCAATACATTGAGACCCTGTATCTTAAAAACAAAACAAACAAGACTGGGCATGGTGGCTCACACCTGTAATGCCAGCACTTTGGGAGGATGAGGTGGGAGGATCACGAAGTCAGGAGTTCAAGACCAGCCTGGCCAACATGGTGAAATCCCATCTCTGCTAAAAACACAAAAATTAGCTGGGTGTGGTGTAATCCCAGGTACTCGGGAAACTGAGGCAGAGAATTGCTTGAACCCAGGAGGAGGAGGTTGTAGTGAGCCGAGATCGCAATTCTGCACTCCAGCCTGGGAGACCCAGTGAGACTCCATCTCAAAAAAAAAAAAAAAAAAAAAACTTTGAGAACCTAAGAGCTTTATTTCCCATATATATATATTCATCATTTACACACTTGGTTGTATCAGATTTTTACGTTTTTGCCCAATCTGTCAGATGCAGCAGGTGTGAAATGGCATCTTGTTATTCTAATTTGCATTCCCCTGATTACTAGTGATGCTGGGCATCTTGTTCATGTGTCTAATAAGCTCCCTAGGTTTTCTTTTCTATTACTTGTTTCTGTCAATTACCCACTTTCTGTTTGCTTTGTTTTTATATGTTCCAAATCTATAGTAACCTCTTCCCCATTTTTTGGCTTCTCTTTTAACTTTAATTATGAAGTCTTGATTCTAGTTTTAGTGTTATCACTTACCAACTTTATCTTTTATGATTTGTGCTTTTTTTTTTTTTTGGTATATCATTTAAGAAATAATCCCTCCCTGCACTGAGATCACAGATACTCATATTGTAAAGGTTTTCTGTATTTTTTTTTTTTTTAAGACAGTTTTGCTCTTGTCGCCCAGGCTGGAGTACAATGGCATGATCTCGGCTCACTGCAACTTCTGCCTCATGGGTTCAAGCAATTCTCCTGCCCCAGCTTCCCAAGTAGCTGGGATTACAGGCGCCTACCACCACATCCAGCTAATTTTTATATTTTTAGTAGAAACAGTGTTTCACCATGTCAGCCAGGCTGGTCTCCCAACTCCTGACCTCAGGTGATGCACCTGCCTTGGCCTCCCAAAGTACCGGAATTACAGGTGTGAGCCATGGTCCCCAGCTATTGTAAAGGTTTTCTAGCTTCTGAGTGTTCATATATATTAAATTGGATTGAATACATACTGACACAAAACACACTTTAAGTTAGGGAGCTTACAGTCCCATAGGAAATGTAAATATTTAAGATAAGTTTTTGTTTTTTTCCCCTGGAGATGAAGTCTTGCTCTATCAGGCTGCAGTGCAGTGGTGCGATCTTGGCTCACTGCAACCTCCGCCTCCTGAGTTCAAGCAATTCTCCTGCCTTAGCCACCCGAAGTAGCTGGGATTACAGGCGCCCACCACCACACCCAGCTAATTTTTGAATTTTTAGTAGAGACAGGGTTTTTCACTTTGTTGGCCAGGCTAGTCCCAAACTCCTTACCTCGTGATCTGCCCGTCTCAGCCTCCCAAAGTGCTGGGATTACAGGCATGAGCCACTGCGCCCGGCTGATAAGTTTTTCATAGTTGGGTCTTTAATCCATCTGGAATTTTTGTGTCCATGGTAGAAGTTAGAGGTCTAATTTTACTATATGGTTGGCCAATTGTCCCTTCTCTGCTGATGGATTAGCCCATCCACTCTCTACTAATTTGTAATGCCACTTCTGTAATATACTCAAGTTCTTATTATAAGCTTGTTTTTCTGCTCTCTACTCTGTTCAGTTGATCTCTGTGTACTTCCTAGGTCACTGACATATCTGGTAAGCTATTCCCTATCCCTCCTTCCCCACCCCCATCAGCTTTTATTCGTTTTTAGCATTTTCTTGGCTCTTTGGGGCCTCCTGTCCTTCCATATGATTTTGGAATAAGCCTGGAGACAACTTTTAATGAAATTGCATTAAAATGGTAGATTATACATGTATAGGTTAATTCAGGCGCAGCTGCCATCTTCTCATCTTTGAATGTGAAGTATTTGTTTATTTAGATCTTAGATCTTTTTTACTTTCAATAAAATTATATCGTTTTCCTCCTAAAAACCTGCACATTGTTTATTAGATTTATTCCTCACTATTTTATAGATTAGTTGTGATTGTTCATGGTACTTTAAAACTTTATTTTCTCCAGCCTGGGCAACATAGAAGACCCCATCTCTACAAAAAATACAATAAATTACCTGGGTGGCACCTGCCTGTAGTCCCAGCTACCCAGAGGCTGAGGAGGAAGGATCACTTTACAGGAGGTTGAGGCTGCAGTGAGCTGTGATCATCCCACTGCATACCAGCCTGGGTGACAGAGTGAGACTCTTTCTCAAAAAGTAAAAAATATACCAGGCATGGTGGCTCACTCCTGTAATCCCAGCACTTTGGGAGGCCTTTGGCAAGAGGATCGCTTGATCCCAGGAGTTCAAGACCAGCCTGGGCAACACAGTAAGACCTTGTCTCTATAAAAAAAAATTTTTTTAATTTTGTAGTCCCAAAAAGAATTTTTTTGTAATCCCAGCTACTTGGGAGGCTGAGGCAGGAGAACAGTTTGAGCCTGGGAGTTCTCATATAAGGCTGCGGTGAGCCATGATTGTGCCATTGCACTCCAGCCTGGGCAACAGTGTGATTGAGACCCTGTCTCAAGAAAATCAATAAATAGGCAGGGCGTGGTGGCTCACGCCTGTAATCCCAGCACCTTGGGAGGCCGAGACGGGTGG
The DNA here is from genome assembly GCF_048565385.1 of Saimiri boliviensis. Taxonomy (NCBI): domain Eukaryota; kingdom Metazoa; phylum Chordata; class Mammalia; order Primates; family Cebidae; genus Saimiri; species Saimiri boliviensis. The sequence continues at coordinate 82,246,045 of NC_133450.1, forward strand.
ATCACGAGGTCAAGAGATCGAGACCATCCTCAACATGGTGAAACCCCATCTCTACTAAAAATACAAATATTAGCTGGGCATGGTGGCGCACACCTGTAGTCTCAGCTACTCGGGAGGCTGAGGCAGGAGAATTGCCTGAAACCAGAAGACAGAGGTTGCAGTGAGCCGAGATTGCGCCATTGCACTCCAGCCTGGGTAACAAAAGCGAAACTCTGTCTCAAAAAAAATCAATAAATAAAAATAAAATTGTACTTTCTAGTTATATGTAGCTAATAATGTACAGGTATGCTTATTTTTATAAATAAGTTTTATATCCAGCATTTTTTCTGTTCTTTTAGCTTATCTGTTATCTTGTGTTTTCTCCAAAGACAACAATGTAATCTGCAAATTATGGCAATTTCTTCCTTTAAAATCCTTATAACTTTTCCTTACTGCCTAAATTAGAACCATAACACAGTGTTGACTAGAAGGTGTGATAGCGACATTATTAGGATGCCGACTGTTTTTTAGAGAATGCTTCTGGCCAGGCCCAGTGGCTCACGCCTGTAATCCCAACACTGGGAGGCTGAGGCTAGCTGATAACCTGAGGTCAAGAGTTCAAGACCAGCCTGGCCCACATGGTGAAACTCTGTCTTACTAAAAAATTAAAAAATTAGCCAGTCATGGTGGTAGGCACCTGTAATCCCAGCTACTCAGGAGCCTGAGGCAGGGAGAACTGCTTGAACCCAGAAGGCGGAGGGTGCAGTGAGCTGAGATCATGCCACTGTGCTGTAGCATGGGTGACAGCAAGATTCCATCTCAATCAATTAATCAATAAAATGCTTCCATTGTTTTATCATTAAGTATAAAGTCTGCTGTATCATTAAAAAAAATGTGACTTTAAAATAGTAGACCAGAAGAGATGGCTCACACCTGTAATCCCAGCACTTTGGGGGACTGAGGCTGGAGGATCACTTGAAGCCAGGAGTTCAAGGCCAGCCTGGGGAACATAGTGAGACTCTCTACCCTTTTAAAAATAACAAAAATCACTTTTAAAATTAAAAATAGTATATTGCTTCCCCTCCCATTGTCTATCTACCTATCTATATATATATAGATAGATAGATAGATAGATAGATGATTTTTTAAGACAGAGTCTTGCTGTGTTGCCCAGGCTGGAGTGCAGTAGCATGATCTCAGCTCACTGCAACCTCTACCACCCAGGTACAAGCGATTCTCCTACCTCAGCCACCTGAGTATCTAAGATTAACAAGCATGTGCCACCACGCCTGGCCAATTTTTGTATTTTTAGTAGAGACAGGGTTTCGCCATGTTGGCCAGGCTGGTCTTGAACTCCTGGCCTCAAATGATATGCCCACCTTTGCTTTCCAAAGTGGTGGGATTACAGGCATGAGCCACTGTGCCAGCTGTATATATTTTTGTATTTGACCCAGGGTCTTACTCTATCACCCAGGGTTGAGTGAGTGCCATGATGTGATCACAGCTTGCTGCAGCCTCAACCTCCTGGGCTCAAGCAGTTCTCCCACCTCAACCTCCCAAGTAGCTTGGGACCACAGGCATGTACCACTATGCCCGGTTAATTCTTTTTACTTTTAGTAGAGATAAAGTCTAACTGTGTTGCCCAGGCTGGTCTTGAAATCCTGGGTTTAAACAATCTCCTGCTTCAACCTTCCAAGATGCTGGGATTACAGGCATGAGCCACTGCGCCCAGCCCTCTCATTAATTTTCTAAGGTAAAACTATCCTTGTAGTCTTGGGCTAAATTCTAATAAGCTGTGTTGACTTAGGGATTTTTTATTTCAGTGTTTTTTGGATAGTTTTTATATTGCGGGGATAAATTTGCTCTTATGTTAGTATTTTTGTATTGATGTTTGTAAGTGAAATTCACCTGAAGTTTTCCTTTGAACTGTCTAATTTGGTTATCAAGATTATACTCATAAAATAAGTTGGTTAGTTTTCACTGTCTCTCTCTCTTCACTAGAATTGTTTGTATTTGTAAGCGATTACCTACTCTTGCAGGTTTGATAGCACATAAGGTAAAGGAAAAGAAGATAAAAATAGGTAAGGTTAGAATATTGAGTCATGTGGCAATATGTTATAAAGGCTGCCATGGAAGTCCCAGAGGGAACTACAAGAATGCCTGAGCAGCATTTTAGTTTGATGTTCCTGCATAAATCACTCTATGTGCTGGGCACTGTTAAAAATAATTTGTTTAAAGGTATAGTTGAGGTAGAATAGCATGAATTTGTGATGGATGCAGTCTGCCCTTTTTAGGGGGACTTTTTTCTACTATTACACTGCCTACCTTCCTCCACTTCATTGTACTCAAGGTAAGCCTCATTATCATTAGTATTGGCTTTCACAAGGAGGCAGTCTCATGACTTGGCCTTTGTAGGAAAACATTATTAGATGAATAGATGGTTGGTTAATGGCTTTCTTCTCCTGCTTAGACTCTTGTCTCCTAGGAATAAAGGGGCTCTATTTGTAAAGGTCATGGGTTGAAGGACATTGAGAAAGAGGCTCCTGAAATGCAAGTTACCTTTCTCGCCCAGGTGAGATTTCAATGGAAAAAGTGAAGGTAAAACGTTATGTGTCCGGAAAGAGGCCAGACTATGCCCCTATGGAGTCCTCAGATGAGGAGGATGAAGAATTTCAGTTCATTAAAAAAGCCAAAGAACAAGAAGCAGAGCCTGAGGAACAAGAGGAGGATTCATCTAGTGACCCCCGGCTACGGCGTTTGCAGAACCGTATTAGTGAAGATGTGGAAGAGAGGTAATGTCTATGATGGTGTTTTCCTTGAACATGAACCTCTACAGCTTAACAATAGCAATAATAGCTAATACTTTAATAGTAGTGCCAAGTAGATTACATTTGCTAATTCTCGTAATCCACACAATAACTTTATAAGATAGGTGCTATTATCCCCATGTCACAAAAGGAGGAAACTAAGAGCACAAAGGGGCTAAGAAAATAACATGACCAAAGTTACAAAGTGGCAGCTTCAGAAAACAACAGGTTACTTCTGGCCTAAAGCCCTTACTCAACTCCTTATGGGAATAGAAAACACAGATCATTCCTTGGCTGTTGAGGTGAGTCTTTTTAGCACAGATGTTTTATAAACTTTGATAAATTGATTTTATACATCTACTTAATTCTAAATGCTAATATGGGGAAATGACACTGAAGTAGGAGAAAAGACCTCATAAAGTTCTCATGGTGGAAGGAGAGCCGCCCAGTGAGCAATTTTGTATGTTATGTGTCGATCGAGACATTACCTTATAGAATAGGCCAAGGGTCCTGAAGTTTCAGGGTTCATAATTGTTTCACAGGGCTCCTGGGTCAAAACGGTTCTGTTTATTTTAGTTATTAAGTAGTTAGAGCCAAATAACTTAGTAAGTATTTATATCCTAACAATTTTGTCACTTGAAAATTAAAGTGCCCATCAGGCAAAAAACACTTATTCATTCTCACTGTACCATAGTTACTAGTGGAATTTGTGTGCCTGTTAGACATTGACAGCCTTTCAAACCTTGGAATCAGCACTGTCAGGTTTTCATGTCTTGTTTTATATTGATTTTCACGATATCTTTTGCTTTTTTCACAGCAGCCACCAAAACCCACTTTCACAAAAATACGATGTTATTCAAAGGAATGTAGTGTGGCTTAATGTTGAAACTGAATTACCTTGAGCTATTAAAAATATCCCAATGCGGCCGGGCGCAGTGGCTCACGCCTGTAATCCCAGCACTTTGGGAGGCCGAGGTGGGTGGATCACAAAGTCAAGAGATCGAGACCATTCTGGTCAACATGGTGAAACCCCGTCTCTACTAAAAATACAAAAATTAGCTGGGCATGGTGGCGCGTGCCTGTAATCCCAGCTACTCGGGAGGCTAAGGCAGGAGAATTGCCTGAACCCAGGAGGCGGAGGTTGCCGTGAGCCGAGATCGCGCCATTGCACTCCAGCCTGGGTAACGAGCGAAACTCTGACTCAAAAAAAAAAAAAAAAAAATCCCAGTGCATCCCTATGAGTTTGCTGGCTCGCTGTGGTGCCCCAGGATGCTTCAACATACATTTAGTATTTCAGACCCAACTTGACTATTTGCTCTGACATCCTAGTTTAGTTTCTTTAATCTGCACCTCAGTTTCCCCCACTTCAAGACTTTAATATTAGATGCGCACAGTGGCTCACACCTATGATCCCAGCATTTTGAGAGGCAAAGGCGAGCAGATTGCCTAAGTCCAGTTCAAGACCAGCCTGGACAACATGGTAAAACCCTGTCTCTACAAAAAAAAAATACAAAAATTAGCCAGGTGTGGTGGCACACCTATACTTCCAGCTACTCAGGAGACTTAGGTGGGAGAATCACTTGAGCTTGGGAGGCAGAGGTTGCAGTAAGCCAAGATCACGCCACTGCACTGCAGCCTGAGTAACAGAGCAAGACGCTGCCTCAAAAAAAAGAAAAGACTTCAGTACTAATGAAGGCAAACAATGTGCTTTGTGGCTATGGAAATGTGGTTGATACTACTTCATTTTTATGACATTGGTGTTACATTTGGACCATAAAAATGCTACTCCATTTTTATGACATTGGTGTTACATACTGTTTTTCAGATTGGCTCGACATCGGAAAATAGTGGAACCTGAAGTGGTAGGAGAAAGTGACTCAGAAGTAGAAGGAGATGCTTGGCGCATGGAACGAGAAGATAGCAGTGAAGAAGAGGAAGAAGAAATTGATGATGAGGTATGATAAAGGAACATGGGGCCGGGCGCGGTGGCTCAAGCCTGTAATCCCAGCACTTTGGGAGGCCGAGGCGGGTGGATCACGAGGTCAAGAGATCGAGACCATCCTGGTCAACATGGTGAAACCCCATCTCTACTAAAAATACTGAAAATTAGCTGGGCATGGTGGCGTGTGCCTGTCATCCCAGCTACTCGGGAGGCTGAGGCAGAAGAATTGCCTGAACCCAGGAGGCGGAGGTTGCGGTGAGCCGAGATCGCGCCATTGCACTCCAGCCTGGGCAACAAGAGCGAAACTCTGTCTCAAAAAAAAAAAAAAGAAAAAAAAAGGAAAAAAAAAAAAAAAAGGAACATGGGAAGTATTTTTCTGATTTTTCTGAGTATAAGAAAAAGTTGAGGCCAGTGTTCATTTGTTGAAGCATTAAAAACACAAAATCTCTGCTCTTGGCAGGACTCTGATCATGTTCCTTGTTTGCTGGGATGAAATTAAAAATAGAATGGTACTAAGTTGTGGTTTTTGTTTTCTTTTTTTCTTGTGAGACAGTCTTAATCTGTCACCAGACACCAGGCTGGAGTGCAGTGGCACAATCTTGGCTCACTGCAACCTCTGCCTCCCGGGTTCAAGCAATTCCCCTGCCTCAACCACTCAAGTAGCTGGGACTACAGACGTACACCACGACGCCCAGCTAATTTTTGTATTTTTTCAGTTGGGACGGGGTCTCACCATGTTGGCCAGAATGGTCTCAATGTCTTGACCTCATGATCCGCCCACCTTGGCCTTCCAAGTGCTGGAATTACAGGCATGAGCCACCGCACCTGGCCTGTTGTTTTTTTTTTTCCTCACTCTTGCCCAGACTGGAGTGCAGTGGCGCAATCTCAAGTCACTGCAACCTCTGCCTCCCAGGTTCAAGCGATTCTCCTGTCTCAGCCTCCCAAGTATCTGGGGTTACAGGTGCGTGCCACCACTCCTGGCTAACTTTTTGTATTTTTAGTAGAGACGGGGTTTCACCCTGTTAGCCAGGATGATCTCGATTTCCTGACCTTGTGATCTGCCTACCTTGGCCTCCCAAAGTGCTGGGATTACAGGCATAAGCCACCACTCTCATCCAGTTGTATTTGTTTATATTTGCATTTGTTGTGTTTGATGAGACAAAAACAAAAAGCTACAGACCATTTGACTAACTGGCTTACATATGTGACTTGATAGGAAATAGAGCGGCGGCGTGGCATGATGCGTCAGCGAGCACAGGAGAGAAAAAATGAAGAGATGGAAGTCATGGAAGTGGAAGATGAGGGACGTTCTGGAGAGGAGTCAGAATCAGAGTCTGAGTATGAAGAGTACACAGACAGTGAAGATGAGATGGAGCCTCGCCTTAAACCAGTCTTCATTCGAAAGTAAGTATCTCACAAGCCAGATCTGAATCCACTTAATTACCACTTTCCAGGCATAGAGACAAGTCTGTTTTCTATCGTGCTATTCTGAAATCTAAGCCCTGAGTGAAAGTGCTTTTGCCAGTGCTCTAGCCTTGCTAGACTAGCTGCTGAAGAATATCTTGGTGTTAGCAGAGAACCTGAGTTTGTTTTCACATACCTTTTTTTTTTCCTAGTTGAAGAGCATATAGAAGCCGGGCACAGTAGGTAGCCCACACCTATAATCCCAGCACTTTGTGAGGCTTAGGCAGGTGGATCATAAGGTCAGGAGATTGAGACCATCCTGGCCACCATGGTGAAACACCGTCTCTACTTAAAAAAAAAAAATTAGCTGGGCATGGTGGCGCACACTTGTAGTCCCAGCTATTCAGGAGGTTGAGGCAGGAGAATTGCTTGAACACAGGAGGCGGAGATTGCAGTGAGCCAAGACCATTGTGCCACTGCACTACAGCCTGGGTAACACTCTTGTTACCCAGGCTGGAGTGCAATGGCGCGATCTCGGCTCACCGCAACCTCCGCCTCCTGGGTTCAGGCAATTCTCCTGCCTCAGCCTCCTGAGTAGCTGGGATTACAGGCACGCACCACCATGCCCAGCTAATTTTTTTGTATTTTTAGTAGAGACGGAGTTTCACCATGTTTACCAGGATGGTCTTTATCTCTTGACCTCGTGAGCCACCTCGCCCGGCCTACCTAAAAAAATTTTTTTTTAATTAGCCAGGCATGATGGTGGGCACCTGTAATCCCATCTACTCAAGAGGCTGAGGCAGAGAATTGCTTGAACCTGGGAGGCAGAGGTTGTAGTGAGCCGAGATCGCACCACTGCACTCCAGCCTCGGCAACAGAGCAAGACTGGATCTCAAAACAAAAAAAAGACTTGGGATGACTCAGTGTTTTTTGTTCTTTGCAAATATAGCCAAAGATTGTTTGGTTTTGCCTGATTTGGATGGGACTATGTCTGGGGGAACAGAGAACTCCACTCTAAGGACTTTGGGCAATTAACAGGACCTCTGTGATGCAGGAAGGACCGAGTGACAGTTCAAGAACGTGAAGCCGAAGCATTGAAACAGAAGGAGCTGGAGCAGGAAGCAAAACGCATGGCTGAGGAGAGGCGCAAGTACACACTCAAGGTACTAGAGAGTGGTTGCAAGGATTGACTGCAAGAAATGGTGTATAATCAAGTTTGTCTGAGGAGAGTAAGGAAGTCCAGGCTGAATTGTTCTCCCTATCTAGATTGTCGAAGAGGAAACCAAGAAAGAGCTGGAAGAGAACAAGCGATCCCTGGCTGCACTGGATGCACTTAATACTGATGATGAAAATGATGAGGAGGAATATGAGGCATGGAAAGTTCGGGAGCTAAAAAGAATCAAGAGGGACAGAGAAGATAGAGAAGCGTGAGTAAAAAGATGAACCTAGAGTTAATTCTGCTAATGGAACAGATTTCTAGTAGGACAGTTCTGAAACTCATTATCTACTGTGACTATGAGTTCCTTTCTAGCCATCTACAGAGTTCTTAGTGCTGGGTGAGTTTCCTATAATTGGAATGTGAGTTTCACTTGTTACAGTGAAATCAGGGAAGAGAAACACATTTGTCACATATGTCCATAACAGAGTGCCAGCCAGTGCTCCCTGTAGTTTCCTAGCAGACACAAAAACCAGTAACTGTTAGTAGTTATCTCTTACTGTGTACAACCCAACCCACAATTGAGTGGCTTGAAACAATTTATTACTTTTCACAATTTTGGAGGTTGGCTGAACAGCTCCTTTACTGGTTTCACCTGGGCTCACTTACATAGTTGCATCTAGCTAGAGGGGTGATTGGTCTAGAAACTTAAAAGGACTTCACTCACATGCCAGTAGTAGGTGCTGGCTATCAGTTAGGATGCCTCACTTCTCCTCCACTGGATTAGACTGGCTTCCTTACATAGCAGTTTCAGGGCACCATTCGAAGAGGACAAGGTCTCCTAACACTTAGGTTCCAGAACTCATACATCCATTCTGCCACATAGTGGTCAAAGCAAGTCACAAGGCCAATCTAGCTTTAAGCAGGTGGAGAAATAGACTCTACCTCTGGATAGGAGCAGCAGCAAAGTCATACTTTTTGAAAACGACCACGCGTACTCTGAGGGGAAGAATTTGTGGCACTTAAATAATCTACAATGTGTTAGAGCAGAACTATTTTTCTTTTTAAGATGGAGTTTCGCTCTTTTGCCCAGGCTGGAATGAAAAGTCACAACCTTGGCTCACTGCAACCTCTGCCTCCCATGTTCAAGCAATTCTCCTGTCTCAGCCTCCAGAGTAGCTGGGATTACAGGCATGTGCCACCATGCCTGGCTAATTTTTATATTTTTAGTAGAGACGGGGTTTGACCACGTTGGTCAGGCTGGTCTCAAACTCCTGACCTAAGTTATCCACCCACCTCTGCCTCCCAAAGTGCTGGGATTACAGGTGTGAGCCACCATGCCCAGTGCAAGCAGAATCATTTCTGAGCTGCATCACCCATTCCTGTAAATTACTAGGTATGAGAGGATAATCCCAGATCACAAAGGGAAACAATCAACAGATAACTCTAGGCTGGGCGCAGTGGTTCATACCTGTAATCCCAGCACTTTGGGAGGCTGAGGTGGGTAGATCACTTAAGGCTGGGAGTTAGACAGCAGCCTGGCCAACACGGCAAAACACCATCTATACTATAATATGAAAATTAGCCATCTTGGTTGTGTGTGCCTGTTAGTCCCAGATACTCAGGCTGAGGCAGGAGAATCACTTGAACCCAGGAGTCGGAGGTAACAGCGAACTGATATCATACCACTGCACTCCAGCCTGGGCTGGAGTGAGACTGTCTGAAAAAACCACCAAAATTTGCTTGAATATGAGCCATATAAGCTACACAGAATAGATAACTCCATCCTCATCCTATAGTTTCTTTTTTTTCTTTTTGAGACAGAGTCTTACTCTTACCCAGTCTGGAATACAGTGGTGTGATCTCGGCTTACTACAACCCCCACCCCCTGGGAGTCAAGTAATTCTCCTGCCTCCGCCTCCAGAGTAGCTGGGACTATAGGCATGTGCCACCATGCCTGGCTGATTTTGTTATTTTTAGTAGAGACTAGGTTTCACCATTTTGGCCAGGCTGGCCTCGAACTCCTGACGTCAGGTAATCCACCTGCCTTGGCCTCCCAAAGTGCTGGGATTACAGGCATGACCATCATGCCCAGCCCTCAGTCTGTAGTTTCTAAGGTTCTTATCCTGGACTTGAACGAGTAGGAATCCATGTGCCCTTTTAAATTGTACACAAGGCTGGACATGGTGGCTCCTATCTGGAATCCCAATACTTTGGGAGGCCAAGGCGGGCAGATCACAAGGTCAGGAGTTTGAGACCATCCTGACCAACATGGTGAAACCCCATCTTTACTAAAAATAAGAAAATTAGCCAGGCATAGTAGCATACACCTGTAATCCCGGCTACTCAGGAGGCTGAGGCAGGAGAATCGCTTGGACCCAGGAGGTGGAGGTTGCAGTGAGCCAAGATCATGCCGCTGCACTCCAGCCTGGGTGACAGAACGAAACTGCATCTCAAAAAAATAAAAATAAAATTGTACACAAAATTATGTGTATATATGCATTTTTTTGGAAAAAGGGGATATCACCCCCTCTCCCCAACAATGGCTAAAAAGTTACAGCAATCTAATTAATGATAGTAATCTTCGGTTTATGACATACAAGCACCTATATGATTCTGATGCACTTACATAAAGGAGTATCAGCGAAGTCCTGGACAGTTATTTTAAATTCACTGATTTTTTTTAAAGCTAAGAATACTTTTTAGGGAAAGAGAATTTGTAATGTTGCAAAATGAAGCAGTAATGGTACGTCTTAACCTCAGAACGGTTAGAATCAACTTTTGGAAGTGAACAATACCTAGTCTGGCAAAACAATGAAGACCAACTCACCCTTTTGTTTATTGAGCTCCTGGTCTTGATTCCTAATAGGCAGTGACTAGAATTAAAGAAGGTGACTAATATTTGAAATGACATGGGACTGTTCTTTTCAGATAATTTGGTCTTTCTGAAGCTGTAACAGTACCAATAAATTGTTTTGCTCCCTGGACAGGCTTGAGAAGGAGAAAGCAGAAATTGAACGCATGCGAAACCTGACTGAGGAAGAGAGGAGAGCTGAGCTTCGGGCAAATGGCAAAGTCATTACCAACAAAGCTGTTAAGGGCAAATACAAGTTCTTACAGAAGTATTATCACAGGGGTGCCTTCTTCATGGTAAGAAGTGAAAAGAGAATCCAAAAATTGAGCAGTAGGAATAACTCAGAGACTCTGAATTATTTTTTCTCCTCAAGAATGTTATTTTCACTTGCCAGTGGTCAGCTTTCTCATTTGCTGTTTCCCTCTGAAGAATATAAACTCAGAGAAAAGCATCAGCAATTGGATTATAGAAGTATAATCAACTCTCTTTTGGCCCCAGCTCTCAAAAAGAGGAAATGATGTAATAGACTTTAAGAGGCAAAGTCTTGCTGTCACCCAGGCTCGGGGTACAGTGGTGTGATTATAGTTCACTGCAACCTTGACCTCCTGGGCCTGGGCTCAAACTATACACCTGCTTCAGCCTCCAGAGTAGCTGAGATCATAGGCATGCACCACCATGCCTGGCTAATTTTTTTTTTTTTTTTTTTTTTTTTTTTTTTTTTTTGCTAATTGCTAGTTTTTCAATTTTTTGTAGAGACCAGGTCTCACTGTATGTTGCTCAGGCTGATCTTGACCTTCTGGCCTCAAGCAATCCTCCCACCACAACCTCCAAAAGTACTAGGATTACAGGCATGAGCCATCATACCCAGTTTTAGATAAACTGAAGAAATGAAATGGAGAAGTCATCTATATAGATAGTGGACTAATTAGGTCCTCCAAATAACTTAGTTGTCATTATTTCATACCTGAATAAGAAGTTTTGGTTATGTGAAAACCAAACTGCAAATTGCTTTACATTAATTCGAATTTGGGTGGTAAAAGGTTCACTTCATTCTGAACTAACAAAGTACCTAAGCGTAACTAACCAAAAGCATGGTTTATTATCTAACCATTAGGTGGAGTGCCATCATCTTTGTTCTTCATATAAAGTCTAAGGTCAAAATACCAATCTGCTAACCCTGTATGGTTTATGATTTCGTAATGTTAAAGCAGTTTGTATCAAAAAAATAGACGAGCTTTTTCAAGTGCTGTGTAGCAAATTCTAAATATCCCCACCGCAACTAAATTCCTGCCCTTCACTTTAGATGTGAGTTTAAAGTCCCAATATATCCAGCTTGTATAAAAGGCAGTAGAAAATCCAGGATTGGAGATTGGAGAGGCCTGTGCAGAGCTGAAGTCATATGAGTAAATGAACACACTGAGGGCAGAGAGAGTAAGCCAACCTTTGAGACATGTCTTTACTCAAGGAGAAAATTAGGCATACTTGCGTGCACCTGTAGTCCCAGCTGCTTAGGAGGCTGAAGAGCGAGCATCACCTGATCCTGGGAGGTCAAGGCTGCAGTGAGCAGTGGTCACACCACTGCACTCCAGCCTGGACATCAAAATGAGACCCCCCATCTCAGGAAAAAAAAATAAAAGACAGTACAACAAAGGAAAAAGAATCTCTTCAACTAGATGTAAGCTCTTGAAGAAAGGCTCAATACCCTCTGCTTTCTTTGTATCCTTCATTGTAGAGTTAAGTATGTTTGTGGTTTGAATATATAGGAAATAAAGCCACAAGATATTGATACGATTCTTCTCTACAGGATGAGGATGAGGAAGTATACAAGAGAGATTTCAGCGCTCCTACCCTGGAGGATCATTTCAACAAAACCATTCTTCCTAAAGTCATGCAGGTATGGGGAACCTTAATAACATGAAAAAGTAATGTATTGACAGATGAGGTATGGTTTGGTGGTATAACCATCATACATCTTCCCTCAGGTCAAGAACTTTGGACGCTCAGGTCGCACCAAATACACTCACCTTGTGGATCAAGATACCACCTCCTTTGACTCAGCTTGGGGCCAAGAGAGTGCCCAGAACACAAAGTTCTTCAAACAAAAGGCAGCTGGGGTACGAGATGTATTTGAGCGGCCATCTGCCAAGAAGCGAAAAACTACCTAGGGTCCAACTGCTTATTCTTCCAACTGTGGAACACAAGGGGAAGTCTCAGCATGTGGTCCTTGATTTGCCTTTTCATTATTTCCTTGGCCCTTATATCCAGCTATTGGACCTACTTTTATAATTCTGATACTGGGTAGCCCAGACTTGGAAGGTGCTTTGTGAGGTTTGGACTCATGCTGAGAAACCCACAGGGAAAACACTGTCCAGGTAGAATTAGAAGCTTCCCGCTTAAAACTATTTCTGAGAAATCTTAGGTTTTATCACTGCTGTGGTTTCCCATATTTACTTGGGACTGTTCTGAGTTTTTTTCCAGCCCTTAGCTTGGGTTAGAAAAGTGGGCATGTAAGTGAACAATGCATTACTTCTACCTTAGGTTTAGGAGTAATATACCAGGAAATCTAAGCTCATAGAAACATGTTTTCCATTTTTGCTTGGGGTCCATTTTTCTACCTGTACATACTTTTTGATCCATATATGTGTGCATGTCAAGAAATAAAAGAATCGTACACCAAGGAGATTTTTAGCATGATACTGGAAATGATGTCCAGGCTGACAAGCATTAATTACCTATTAAAGTAAAAGGTTAACACAATTGTCAGGGAGAAGGTGTTTCACATTTTGATCATTCCCTTTGATCTCAGAAACAAGCTCAGGAACTAGCCAGGCTTTAAACAGCATCTGGATTTATTCCATGAGCAAACAGTTGAGTGTCCTATGATAAAAATGAATGTAAATAATTACTATGAGGTGGTAAACACATAGAGATGAACACACTATTGTGTGGGATACAATCTAAGAATTATCCTAGAGTCAGAATGAGGGTAAGGCCTTCAAATTCTTACTGAGAAATGTTTCTAACTGCCATTTAAGTATCCATACAACAGACTCTTAGGGGCCTTTACAGTTTTATAGTTGAGGAAACTAGTTCAACAGGTATGACTTGGTCAAAGCTGATTAACCTTTTTTTTTTTTTTTTAATTTTATTTTTGGAGACCTAGTTTCACTCTTGTTGCCCAGGCCGGAGTGCAATGGCACAATCTCAGCTTACTGCAACCTCTGCCTCCTGGGTTCAAGAGATTCTCCTGCCTCAGCCTCCCAAGTGGCTGGAATTACAGGCATCTACCACCACACCCAGCTAATTTTTTTTTTTTTTCAATAGAGATGGGGTTTCACCATGTTGGCCAAGCTGGTCTCAAAACTCCTGACTTCAGGTGATCCACCCACCTTGGCCTCCCAGAGTGCTGGGATTACATGTGTGAGCCACCGCACCCAGCCCTGATTAACCTTTAAAGTAAAAATTCTACAGTCCTAGATGACATGTAGAATGTATTATGGCTCTGAATTCAAATACTAATCAAAACCTTTCACAGGTCTTTTTTTTTTTTTTTTTTTTAATGAGACAAGAGTTTCGCTCTTGTTACCCAGGCTGGAGTGCAATGGCGCGATCTTGGCTCACCGCAACCTCCGCCTCCTGGGTTCAGGCAATTCTCCTGCCTCAGCCTCCTGAGTAGCTGGGATTACAGGCACGCGCCACCATGCCCAGCTAATTTTTTGTATTTTTAGTAGAGACGGGGTTTCACCATGTTGACCAGGATGGTCTCGATCTCTCGACCTCGTGATCCACCTGCCTCGGCCTCCCAAAGTGCTGGGATTACAGGCTTGAGCCACCGCGCCCGGCTTTTTTTTTTTTTGAAAGTCTTGCTCTGTCACCCAGGCTGGAGTGCAGTAGCACAGTCTGAGCTCACTGCAGCCTCAACCTCCCAGGCTCAAGTGAATCCACCTCAGCCTCCAGAGTAGCTGGGACCATAGAGAGGTACATGCCACCATGCCTAGCCTTTTTTTTTTTTTTTTTTTTTTTTAGTAGAGATTAGATCATGCTGTGTGATGCCCCGGCTGCTCTGGAAATCCTGAGCTCAAACAATCCTCCCACCTCAGCCTCCCAAAATCCTGGGGTTACAGGCACAAGCCACCACACCTGGCCCAACCTTTGATATCTTCTAGTCTTACCATGTTCTAACCCTCAGGTACCTAAATTTTTTTTTTTTTTTTTTTTTTTTGGTGGAGATGAAGCCTCACTGTTGCCCAGGCTGGTCTCAAACTACAGGGCTCTCACATTATCCTCTTGCCTCATCCTCCCAAAGTGTTGGGATTACAGGCAGGAGCTACCATACCTGGCCCCTAAGTTTTTTTGTTTGTTTGTTTAATCCAAACCAAGCATGTTGTAGGTACCAAAATTCTAACTCAAGGTGGCCTATGAACTCAGTTCATAACTTACATCTACCTGTATATGGTGGTTCCTAGGCAGGGAGCTAGGCTTTTACATATTCATAAGCTATCTTGGAGACACATGCCATTGAGTACAGTAACTCTGCCAAGACTCCGTATGTACCTTGAATACTATGGAGAGCTAGTCAGGTGAATGAGACTGGCCTGCCACCTGGCATCTACACATAAGGTATTCTACACTGATTTTTCACATAGGTATGCTAAGGTTTTAATGAGTCACTTAAATTCAATTATCCCCCAACATATAAATTCCCCACAAAAAAAATATGGTATATATTGCACTTGACCCAAGATGATGGAACTGCAAAAAAAGACCAAAAAAAATTTATTGCCATAAATTAATCCAGTAGGTATATCTAAGAAAGCACGCATCAGTTGGTTAGGGCAATAAGCGCCTCTACCACATTGCCCATGTGTTCCCGCAAGCTGCGTTCTGCTGCTGCTCGAGATATCTCCATCTCAGTCATCTGCAGAAAAAAATCATGTTACATAGGTTCCCAGGCATTAATGTGCCACCAAATATACTGACTCCACTTGTTTCAGGAAACAACCCAAGTTAAGTAGAACAACCTCCCCTGCTCATACACTAGAGTTAGGCCCTACTACTCACTATCAGTTCCAGATCTTCCTTCTTGATAGTGACTTTTGCCAGTTCTTTCTCCCTGCAAATATTTAAATAGATTAGTCCTCATTCTCAACCAACACCATAAACTCCCAGGAACGGTCATTCCCAAATGTGCCCTGTAAATAAATCTTGGTAAATACTTGATTGAAAACAAAAACTCCCACTAATACTCCTTTCCCCTGAAGTCTTGGGAGCAGGCGTTGCCAGAAGGCCTTCTGCTAACTAGGGTAGTAAAGTTGTGGCGCCTAGATCTGCAGAAATTGGTGATAAAGTTGAAGAACGGTATAAAGGATTAATAATGCTTTTTATTTTTGTCTGGGGAGTGGGGAAGAAAGAACTGTTAAAGGTGGCTACCCCTGAAGACTTACCGCTCCTGTTTGGCTTTCTGCTCCCGGGACCTTCTGTCTCCAATCACAGACATGGCCTATGGGAAAGGCAGGTCTAGTTACTGCTCCGCTACCCACAATTCCTAATAATCTAAAAAGCCAGTAAAACGAGAGGTTCAGGTATGAATTCAAGATGATAAGTGTTGCCAGGTGGCAAGGACTATGTTTAATTCCATTCTATGCATGTTAGGTCCCCTTAAGCCCACTATCAAGCTTCTTTAGGCAAGAGCGGGCTCTGAGGACCGCCGTTTCCCTCGGCTCTATCCTATTGCCGCCTCCTGCCATGGGGACCAGAATCCCGTCTTAGGGTGCTGGCTTCCAGCTACAGCCTCAGAGCCTCCCTCTGCTCTCAGTCCGCCCCGACACGTTCTTGGCCAACCTTACCGTCTCCAGATTGGAACTCTGGATCTCCTTCTCCTCTGCATAGTCGGTGACCCGCTCCAAGTCCGCCGCACCGCTGTCATGTTTCCGTGGCTTCTCAGGAGGTCGCTCTGGGCCACTGGTCTCGGTCTCTAACTCCAGCTCCACATCCCCCTCGGTCGCCATATCTATTTCACCACGCCGCTGCATAAGCCCCACCCCACAGCGACTTCCGGCAACTGACACAACTTCCGCCCGGGGAGGAGGCGGGGCAGGTAGTGGGCCACACCTCCTTTCTACTCCAGTTCTAGAAGCTTCAGTGAGGAAGGCGATTGTTTCTTCGACTTCCTTTAAGGCTTGCACAGTGTTGTCTTCTGCAAGGCCTTCTGTCATACCTAACCCGTCACCGCTCCGGCCCGCCCCACCGACATCCTTCCCCCGTCTTAACCTAGGAACAGTCACCTCACCACATAGACACGCACCCACCTCAGGGAACTCCGTTCAACCTGAATGGGTGACGTCTAATCCTAAACCAATTAAGAATGCTAATCCACAAGAGACCAGATAGACAAACAGCCCCTAATCTGGAGAGAACAGCCTGAGTGGTCCCAGTGGTGAGACCCTGAGGAGGAAACTCCTTCACAGGGCACTTGCATTTACCACATCCTGGAGGTCAGTATTGTCTTCCGGATGTCCCCATTCTGCCCACGACCCAGTGCTCAGCCCCAGCACAGTGGAAGTCCAATGGGCTGAGGAAAGAAGCAGCTGCTGCTCTCATCTGCCTTCCGTCTGGTGGACCTAAGCCTAATCCCAGGGACAAGGATGGTGGGTGCCAAGGCCGGCCCCAGCCCCAGCACCTCCCTGGGCCTGGCACAGCAGCGCAGCGGAAGCAGCAGTGTCCTAGTGAGAAGCCCCTTCTGTCAGGTGAGAGGGTGCAAAGGGGAGAGTGGCTGAAGCTGGGGAGGAAAACTTGCAGAAGCCAATAAAAACGACAGGACTCTTTTCTCCTATGTCGTTCTGGTTCTTTGCCCCTGGTGAGACGGTGCAAAGGGGAGAGTGGCTGAAGCTGGGGAGGAAAACTTGCAGAAGCCAATAAAAACGACAGGACTCTTTTCTCCTACGTCGTTCTGGTTCTTTGCCCCTGGTAATCTTAACTCTCTCCAGCCATGTTCCCTGCCCCAGGTGTTTAGGTTTAGAGAAAGGTCAGCCATCTCAAGGCTGCTTGTAATGAAATCCCTACTGAGTTGTCAGTGGAAGGCAATCCCAAATGGCTGCAACCAGCTTGAAACAGAACCTGAGTCAAAGGAAGAAAGGGGTCAGGGGAATTTTGGAATTCAACCTCCTGGGTTAACTTCACACATACATTAACGTATGGTTTTCCTCAGCAAGTCCACCTCGCCGCCTTGCATCTGCTCTACCCCCAGGTGTGCTGCTGTGGGCCTGCTCCTTGTGCCAGCTGCTGCCACTCTAGGTGGCCCTTTCTCACCACATCCACCTGCAGCCGCTTGTTCTACATCTTCCTCCATGTGGGGGCCTCAGCAATCTGCTGCCTCCTGCTGTCAAGGACAGTAGTGGAAAGGGTGTGGGGCAAGACACACAGGGTAAGTGAGAGGCCGTCAGGTTGTCAGGTGGGAAGAGATAAAAGGAAAAACCCTGACAAAGAAGAGATTTGGGTTGGGGACAGGAAACAAATGAGTGGTCATACCCCATGACAAGTAGGTACCTTTCCATGCATTATGATTTGTCCTGCCATTTCTCTCATACACACTCCCAGATCCAGATGCCCTCAGGCTTGTGTGCCCACCTGTTTGGCCTCTCTGACTGTCCAGTGCTCAGTGGTTCTGGGGCTGTGTACCGAGTATGTGCAGGAACCGCCACCTTCCACCTGCTGCAGGCTGTGTTGCTGGTCCACCTCCACTCCCCCACCAGCCCGAGGGCACAGCTGCATAATAGGTTTGTGTGTACTTTCTGGGTGGGAAGGGGACAGAGGAGGGAAAGTAGACACAAGCTGGGTAAAGGAAATTCCAGGATAAAGTAATAGCACTGTAAAAAGACAGAAAACAGGTTTAAGTCCCTGCTTCCAGTGTACTTGCTGTGTGACCTTAAGCCAGACACTTAATCCTCTTTAGGCTTCTAGTATCTAAAATGGAGATAACAGTGGGGTTATCTTTGCAATATAATCCTTTATAAACTGTAAAACATTGCCCAGATGATGTTATTTAAGTATCTTTGAGTTAGAATTTGGAATAAGGTGCAATAAGCCTGTCCCCTCATTTGGGATTGGTTCCTCAGTTGTCTCGTCTGTCTGCTTTCCTGTATTTTTGCTTGCTCTCTTGCCTTTCCCCATAGGCAGTCTTCACTCTCCTTTGCCTTTTCTCCTGAGTCTGGTTTTCTCTCTCCCTCCTAACCAGCTTCTGGCTCCTCAAGCTGCTGTTCCTGTTAGGTCTCTGTGCCCTTGCCTTCTGCATTCCTGATGAGCATTTCTTCCCAGGTAATCTCCCTCCCACACTCCTGGGAGGAGTAGGCTAAGTTTTCTAAGATGACAAGCAGGTAAGAAGAGGAGTAATGATTTGACCACATTTTTCCACTGGTTTCCACTTGCAGCCTGGCATTACATTGGCATTTGTGGAGGCTTTGCATTCATCCTACTACAGTTGGTGCTTATTACAGCTTTTGCCCATTCCTGGAACAAGAACTGGTAAGGGGCACTTAACCCTAAAGGCTCTTCCTGGGAAGGTTTCTAGTATTACTTTATGAAAAGGGCTGGGCAAAAGGCATGGCAGAGCACTGGTCCCGCAGCCTCCCACTGAGCAGTATCAAAAAAGCTTAAGAATGCGATGACTCTGTGGGCCAAGTAGGATGGAGTCACACCAGTCTTCTGGGAGCAGGGGAATAGTTGGTAATAGGTAAAAGAGTTGGAGCTCCAAGTCATTGCCCACCTTTCACCCTTAGGCAGACAGGTGCAGCTCAAGACTGCAGCTGGTTCCTGGCTGTCGTGCTGGCCACCCTAGGATTCTACAGTATGGCAGGTGTGGGAGCTATGCTCCTATTTGGCTACTACACACACCCAGCTGGCTGCCTGCTCAACAAGATGCTCCTCAGTCTGCACCTTTGCTTCTGTGGCCTCATCTCCTTCCTCTCCGTCACTCCTTGCATCCGCCTCAGTGGGTACATGCCCTACAACATTCCAGATTCTGGGGGCCTTAAAAGTGTATCAAGTTTCATTATCTCCCTAATCTCAATTATTTCATAAAAGAATCTCTGCTTCCCTACCCCCACGAGGAGACAGTAGTACAGGTGGGGGTAGGGATGGAGGAAACACCCTGTTGACTAAAGCAATGATACTCACTCCCCAGAGCAACCCCACTCTGGCCTTCTACAAGCCTCTGTCATCAGCTGCTATATCATGTATCTGACCTTCTCTGCGCTGTCCAGCCGTCCTCCAGAGAGACGTAAGGAACAGGATCTGGATTCTACGTGCTAAGACCTTTTTTTGCCCCTGCCAAATACCTAGCTCATTGTTCTTCACACCATCTCTTCTGTGTCCCTTCCCAGTAATCCTTCAAGGACAGAATCACACCCTGTGCCTGCCTGGCCTGAGTAAAATGGAACCCCAAACACCAGATACCTCTCTAGCAATGCTGAGTGCTGGCATCATGTATGCTTGTGTACTTTTTGCTTGGTGCGTAAAGCTGTAAAGCTATGAGAGGAGGGAGGGTGCCCAGGACAGGGAGAGATGGTCAGGAGAATGTCTGGGACCATAGTTTATTTCAAGTTTAGAGCAAGACTAGACTGAGAAAAGTTCCCCACAAACAGGGACAATTTCTAAGAATAGTACTTTGTCAGATGATCTGTATGAGATTAAGGAGGCGGGGGGAATGATTTAAGAATGTAAAATATGTGCAAAGATCTTAGGACTCTCACATGAATAGAATTCTAAATCTTTGGTGGAAAAGGGCACAGGGAGTACGGTACCCTCTTTTGAGGGTTACCAATATGGACCAGTTGGTAGTAAATGCCCCCAGATAATCCCTATTTAACTAGACCAGCTTAAGAACTTTCTTCTTTCTCAGCAATGAGGCCTCCTACCTGGCTGAGGTATTTGGACCCTTGTGGATTGTCAAGATTTACAGCTATGAGTTTCAGGTGAGGATAAACAGCTCAATATCCCCAAAACCCCTCCCTCCCTCACACAAAGACACACACATCCTACCAACCTCTACCCAGAATGTTCAGATTCTAGCAGCTATTACCTTTTATTGAGTACCCACAATGTGCTAGGCAACTGTGCTAGATACTTTTACATAATCTCATTTAATTTAACCCTCACAACAACCCTGTGAGGTAGGTATTTGCTCCATTTTACAAATGGAGAAATTGAGGCACAAAAGATTAAACAGCTTACCAAAGTCCGCACAGCCAGTTATATGATGGAGCTAGAATTTGAACCCAGGTGTGCCTTCACTTTTTAATACTAGACCAATCTTTTCACATGGGAAGTTTCCTAGATTAACACCTTCACATATTTTAAGACCATTCCAAAACCTGCATTCTGTTTTGCAGAAGCCCTCACTGTGTTTCTGCTGCCCTGAAAGAGTGGAGGCAGATGAAGGTGAGTGTCAAGTGAGGAGCCATAAGAAGTGGTAGATCTCTGTGGAGTGCCATAAGAACCTTCAAGAGCCTTAAAGGTAGCTGGGGGAGAGTGGAAGAGGTGTTTCAGCAGCACTGCTCCCAGCAGCCCTTTCATCTCTCCAGGACAAAGGGGTGGGGCTGCTAGGCCAGCTGACCAAGAGACCCCTCCAGCTCCTCCAGTCCAAGTCCAGCATCTTTCCTACAGCTATTCTGCCTTTCACTTCGTCTTCTTCCTTGCCTCACTCTATGTCATGGTTACTCTTACCAACTGGTTCAGGTAAGATGGAGGTGGGTCTTAGATACTCTCCTGAAGACCTAGCTATTTTACAGAAAGAGCAATTCAAGGCCATTCCAGATACACATGGGTCTGCCATTATTTTTGGTGACAAGGTAGAAAGGGTCTAAAAGCTAAGGCCCTTCATATTCTCTAACCAGAGCCTTTGGTTACACAGCTATGAGGGAGCAGAACTGGAAAAGACCTTCACCAAGGGTAGCTGGGCCACCTTCTGGGTCAAAGTTGCCTCATGCTGGGCCTGTGTACTCCTCTATCTGGGGCTGCTACTGGCACCACTCTGTTGGTCCCCCACCCAGAAATCTCGGCCCCTTATTATCAGGCGACGAAGGCGACACCGCCACTGCATCGTATCCCCAGATAATAAATATCCTCCAGCCTAAGTCCCTTTCACAAACGGGTTCCCCTAACGTTGTACTCCTAGAGTTGGCTCAAGGGGAGCTGTCCAGCCCAGCTCAATACATCAAGGATACAATGGGGAGTTATTTCCCTTTAGGCTAAAGTCAATACTATGTCTGAACTGGAAGAAGTGGTCAAACACACTCTAATGCGCTGGGCAGTGTCTGACTCACTGGAGCTACTGTTACATCTGCATCCCAGCTCAAGAGCCTAACTCCCAAACCAGCAGCTCAGGAACCACTGCTGATTTTAGCAGACAGTGTGGCACCAGCCCTTTCCTGGCTCTTGGGCTGGAAGTGGGGGTGGGGAAAGACCAACAGGGACTGAAGACAGCTCTGCCCTTGGAGAAAGGAAAATAAGCAGTTCAGCCCTGGGCACAGGGATATAAGAAGCCCAGAACCAGAGAACAAACCAGGGCATTGGAAGAAAGGAGCAGAGGCTACCCCAGGCTTTAATCCTGATCTTGAGGTCAAGGGAAGCGGGAAGACAAAAACCACCCTCATTCCATGAGGAATGACAGAAGAGAATGTTAACATTTGACAGCATCTGACCACGGGAAGTCGGTGAGCAGCAGGATTTTTTGGTCAACTTTCAAGCAGACGAACAAACTGAGGAAGAATGAGGAAGAGAGGCATAAACACAGATCTTGCAGCCTTCACTCTTAGGCCAACTCCATCCCAGAGATGGTGTTCAAGGGTGGGGAACAAAAATCACAGAAAAGAAGTCTCTGTGGTTCTCAGAGGATTCCTCTACCACATATCCGGAGTATTTGTTTGGTTGTCATTCTAATAATAAAGGCTTCTTCTGTGATGTTTCACTTATTAAGTCTACATATCCACAATCTGAGTCTAAAGACTTCTCCCTTTTTGGTGGGAAAGGGCAGTCATTCCTCCAACCCCATCCCCCCAAGTCCCCAGTCAAACCAGGCGCTCAAGGAATTACAAAGCTACTTTTAATACTTTGGGGTGAGCCCCACAGGAATAAAAAACACTGGGAAGGGGTAACCCCCTCATCCCCGGGAGTGGCCCAGGGGTAGAGAGGCTACCTGAGGGGAAGGAAGCACAAAAGGGACCCGCTGCAGACTCAGGGCAAAGGGAATGCCATCGGTGCTGGGACCTGTGAGCACTACAGGAGGAAACGCGAGCGTGGTGGGACTGGCTCCAGGCACACAGGCGAAGGGCAAGAGGGTTGGACACGAAGCCACAAAGCTACTTGGGTTCCTCCTTCTTCTCGTTTGCCTTTTTCTGCTTCTGCTGCATGATCTCCGAGTCCCTGGGGGTAGAGATGATGGGGCACTGGGAGGTACCAGAGGGCAAAAAGGACAAGATGCAGGGGGATGAAGGGCACAAAGGATAAGATGGAAGTGGATGGGACTAAGCTCAGCGTTTGGCTGCTGCATTCCCACCCTAGGAGAACAAGAGGAAGAGAGCTGAGGCTCAAAAGGCAACCAGTTTCCATCTGGCTGTTGCCCAAAGGGTCAGAAGTCTGGCGACACAGGCCCAAGGCTCTCTATTCTGTGTTGAGTACCACACCCAACACCACCAGTGAGCAGGTTGGGAGAAGGGAGGAGAATCGAACAGCAAGGAGGGCCAAAGTACTGGGCTGTCATAGCCACAACTTATTTGAAATGTGAAGCTCCCTGCCCTTGCCCTTAAGGTCAAACCCAAGCACGCTCAAAAATCAGACTGAGGGCAGTCGCCCGCCCCCGTCCTTTCCTGTAAGCCTGTAAGCTAACAATTTGGAGGCTGGGGAGGAAATAAAACCCTAGAGGAAGCAATGCACTCTGCTCCTCACGACTAGTCCAGATTCAAGCCCTGAGATAGCTCCTTCCTGCTATAACCCTCGGCCTAACCCAGGTCTCCACCGTCCCTTTCCCTCCCCTCCCTGGGGCTACCTCTGCTTGCGGGCAGCAGCAGAAAGCCCGTCATCTCGGCGCTTTCCCTTAACCGAGTCGCTCTGCTTTTTCATATTCTTCTGGCGGGCGAGCTCTCGCTGGTTACCGCCTAAGGAAAGAAGATTAAAGGTGAGACGCAGGGGCCGCTGTGCCCACACATCGGCAACCCTTGTACCCCAGTGCGGCCAGCAGCAGGATCCAACACCACTTCAATCCCCCGGCCCCGACACCGGCCACCTTCGAGGCCCAGGCTGCTTAGGGTAGGGGGGGAGTGGCGAATCTGCCACGGGCCAGGTTAAAATGCGGGGTGGAGAGAAGAGGTCCCGAGAAGCCAGCTGGAGGCGTGATTTGGGGCGGCGTGGGGCCCAAACAGCTGGCGGGGTCTGTGGGGACGGTTTGGGTCTCTGTGGGGGATGGGCTCGCTTGTGAAGTAGGGGGCTCTGGGCCTATCACAGAGGCGCTGGGCTTCTCCTCACACCGCGGAAGGTCCGGGAGGGCCTATGCTTAACGCGGAGGGGTAGTCCCGTGAAGTGGCTGTGGGCAAAAGGCTCGATTTCCGGGCACCGAGTGTGAGGGTGGCTACAGAGCGCGCCCAGAAAAAGGCCTGGCCAGGGAATCTACGGAAGGTCAAAGCTGGCGACTTGGAGGTGATGTTTAGGGTGAAGGGAAAGAAAAGGGCAAGGAGAAGGGGTCTAGATGCTCACGGGTCATGGCGACGGCAGCGGCTCCGACCTCCCTCCCTTACGTCCCCTCGTTCTGTCCGACGTTGCAGGTCCCGCCCCCTTCTCGCAACGTAACGCAGTCGTCCCTTTCCTCCCCGCCCCATCGCACCCGGACGCCGGCTCCCATTGGACAACAAAAAACACGTGGGGCCACGGGCTGTGCTAGAGCCGGGGTGGGTAAGGGACTGAGAGTCGCGGGCGGAGCGCTCAGCGTGGGGCGGGGCCTCCCGAGCTAGGCGTAGGGCCGAGCCTGGAGAAACTAGGCCGGCTCACGTGGGCAGGGTGGGGGTGGAGGGGTGCGGCTGGCGATGTGGCGCTCCCGCGGGCTCGAGCACGTGACCGGGCAGAGTGACCTCATGCTGGGACCGTTTGGGGTACTGACAAAGTCGCACTGAAGAAGCGCCGGGAGACGGAGGGTGAGGTTTAAGCCAGTTCTATGTTACGGGTACTCTACGACTAAACTTGTTCTTACTTAGGACCACCTCTCAGCCGCTTACTTGAACGTGAGTTGTTCTCAGCTCGCTTAAAATTTAGTACAAACACAACTTAAGAAACATGCTTCTAGCCGGGCGCGGTGGCTCAAGCCTGTAATCTCAGCACTTTGGGAGGCTGAGGCGGGTGGATCACGAGGTCAAGAGATCGAGACCATCCTGGTCA
Source organism: Saimiri boliviensis (assembly GCF_048565385.1). NCBI lineage: Eukaryota > Metazoa > Chordata > Mammalia > Primates > Cebidae > Saimiri > Saimiri boliviensis. The sequence continues at coordinate 82,270,605 of NC_133450.1, forward strand.
ACATAGTGAAACCCCGTCTCTACTCAAAATACAAAAAATTAGCTGGGCATGGTGGCGCGTGCCTGTAGTCCCAGCTGCTCAGGAAGCTGAGGCAGGAGAATTGCCTGAACCCAGGAGGCGGAGGTTGCGGTGAGCTGAGATCGCGCCATTGCACTCCAGCCTGGGTAACAAGAGCGAAACTCCGTCTCGGAAAAAAAAAAACAAAAAAACAACAAAAAAAACCTGCTTCTATTCCCATTGTCCCCTTCCACGCCCCTGCCACATCTGGTATTTCCTAAAAATCTGCCCTGGTCGTTTTCCCCCAGAAACTTTAAATGTGAAGATGCAATTTGGAAATACTGGAGGACTCCAAAAGTCACAGACTATGGAGTTGGATCAGTGGCTGAGATTAGATAATGCAAAATTTATGTTCGCTTTTCCCCTCTGGACCTTTCCTCACTGTATCATCTCCACCAGCCACACCTGGTTTTGTATTAAGATCCTGGAATAAGACCAAAAGCAAAAATTAGCCAGGCGCGGTGGCTCACACCTGTAATCCCAGCACTTTGGGAGGCCGAGGCTGGTGGATCACGAGGTCAGAAGATGGCGATCATCCTGGCTAATACAGTGAAACCCTGTCTCTACTAAAAATAGAAAAAATTAGCTGGGCGTGGTGGTGCATGCCTGTAATCCCAGCTACTCAGGAGGTCGAGGCAGGAGAATCTCTTGAACCTGGGAGGCGGAGGTTGCAGTTAGCCAAGATCGCACCACTGCAGTCCAGCCTGGGTGACAGAGAAAGACGCCGTCTCAAAACAAAACAAAAACCCTGGAATAAGACAAGAAGCAAAAATTAAACTCATTCTCATTCCCAGTTCCATTAATCTGTTTACAAAAGTCTCCACCAGACCTGAGGAATTAATGGGTTAAAGGAGAAATGCTTCGGAAATATCACAGGAAAGGATTGGTTGTAGATGTTAACTTGTATCTCTCTCCAGCCAGTGCCCACAGCACAACCAAGTTGAGGCTCGAATTTCAAGCTGGCTTCACCTCAACATAGAGCTGATGGAAAGTAGTAAATCTCAGTCAGTACTATTCTCCATACCAAAGTATCTGAAAAAATATTACTAAATATTACTAAATATTTTTGTATCAGTCTTAAATAAAAGATATAAATCAAACTTCATATTTCTCTACATCACTTGCTCACAAAAAGTAAGTATAAAATGAAATACATAATTTTTTTTTTTTTTTTTTTTTTTTTTGAGACAGAGTTTTGCTCTTGTTACCCAGGCTGGAGTGCAATGGCGCGATCTCGGCTCACCGCAACCTCCGCCTCCTGGGTTCAGGCAATTCTCCTGTCTCAGCTTCCTGGGTAGCTGGGATTACAGGCACACGCCACCATGCCCAGCTAATTTTTTGTATTTTTAGTAGAGACGGGGTTTCACCATGTTGACCAGGTTGGTCTCGATCTCTCGACCTTGTGATCCACCCGCCTCGGCCTCCCAAAGTGCTGGGATTACAGGCTTGAGCCACCGCGCCTGGCTGCCTGGCTGATTTTTTATTTTTTTATTTTTCGTATTTTTAAAGAATTGGGTTTTGCCATGTTGCTCAGGCTGGTCTCCAACTCCTGAGCATAGGTGATCTACCTAGCCTCTGACCACTCTTGAAAAGAGAAATTAACAAGTGTTAAAGTGTTTAAGAGAGGCCAGACACGGTGGCTCACCCCTGTAATCTCAGATCCTGCTATTGCACTCCAGCCTGGACAACAGAGTGAGACTCTGTCTCAGAAAAAAAAGGTAATAAGATACCCTTAGGCTGGAGTGCAATGGCCCCATCTCAGCTCACTGCAACCTCCACCTCCAGATTTCAAGCAATTCTCCCGCCTCAGCCTCCCTAATAGCTGGGATTACAGGCACCCACCACCATGCCTGGCTAATTTTTGTGTTTTTGTAGAGATGGGGTTTCATCATGTTGGCCAGGCTGGTCTTGAAGACCTGACCTCAGGTGATCTGCCCACCTCAGCCTCCCAAACTGCTGGGATTACAGGCATGAGCCACCACGCACAACTGGCATTGGGTATATCTTGATCAGCGGAACGTATTACTACAGTGAAAGATATAAAGAGAAAAAAGCTCTCTCATATACTTTCTCTCTGTCCCACTCTCTCTCTCTCTAAAATGCATATATGTATGTATATATCTGTATGTATATATCTATATATATAAATTTTTTTTTTTTTAGATGGAATCTTACTCTGTGGCCCAGCCTGGAGTGCAGTGGTACAGTCTTGGCTCACTACAACATCCACCTCTTGGATTCAAGCAATTGTCCTTTATCAGCCTCCCCACTAGCTGGGATTACAGGCGTCCACTACCACACCCAGCTAATTTTTGTATTTTTAGTAGAGACAGGGTTTCACTATGTTGGCCAGGCTGGTCTTGAACTCCTGACCTCATTCGTGATCCACCCATCTTGGCCTCACAAAGATGGGATTACAGGCGTGAGCCACTGCACCCGGCCTTTTTTAGTTTTTTTTTTTTTTAGTGGAAACAGGGTTTCACCATGTTGGCCAGGTGGGTCTCAAACTCCTGACCTCAAGTGATCCACCCTCCCAAAGTGCTGGGATTACAGGTGTGAGCCACCACATTGGCCTGTATGTGAAAACTGATTGTGATAATAGCTTTAATGGAAAATAACAGATTCCACGCAAGGATGATATTCAAAATGTTTCACAGTACACACAGCATAAGCACTGACCCATAAAAACAGATGTCAGTGTAATTTGAATGAGGACTCTGTGAGCAATTCCACCTGGTATGAAGTAACTAAACAGTACTGCTCGTCCTATGAAGGGAGCACACCTGTGGTCTCTGTAGACTTTAATTTTGATTAGGGAGGTGAAGTAAGTGATATTTGAGCTAAAGCAAAAAGATGACAAGTTAGCCAAGGCAAGGAGGGAAGGGCAAGGAGAACATTTCAGGAGTGAACAGCACATGTAAAGGCTCTAAGGCCTTCCTTCCTCAGGTCATCCCATCAAGAGCCACAAGATTATTGTGTAGGTAAAGGGCAAGTCACTAATGCCTAATGAGCAGGGTGGTGTGAGAGTGAGACCAGTCAGATAGGGAGGTAGGGTTGTGATGAGATCCAAGTTACTACTGCTAATATAACTACTAGCTAACATCAAGTGGGTTTTTATTTGGTACATTTAGTGTACTTTTCTTATTTGAGGCTTACGATGACCTTTGGATGTGTCATTACCCTCTTCCTACCGATTCAGAAACCTCCTCCCAAGCAGGTTAAATAACTTTCCCAAGGAAACTGAGATAATAAGGAGTGGAGCTGAGAGTCTAACCCAGCCTGTGCTCTTCATCAGCAGAAGGTAAGTTTTGAATAGATCACTTTACCAGTAGAGAATGTATTATAGCAGATGACTAGAAATGAGACCAGTCAGGAGGCTATCACAGGCAACAGGCTCTAGGTCTCAGTTTAAATGTTACCTCATGGAGGCTACAGTGAGCTGTGATCACACCACTGCACTCCAGCCTGGGTGACACAGTGAGACCCTTCTCAAAAAACAAACAAATATTAACTCAGAAGTGGTTCTCCGGGAGGTGGAGGTTGTGGTGAGCCAAGATCGTGCCATTGCACTCCAGCCTGGGCAACAAGAGCAAAACTCCAACCTCCCCCAAAAAAGAAAAGAAATTCTTCCCCTTCAGCCTATACTCAAGGGTGTAGTACTGAATGGCTAAGGGTGGTATTGAATGGCTAAGTCAATCAAAGTAAACTAATCCCTTTTAATATTGATTGGTTTAGGAATCCAGGCCTAAACAGATTATTTTGTGATACTCACCTGGTAACAGTTACTGGTTCAGGAATGAGCATGTGGCCTAGATTAACCTGATCAGACCAAAGGGAAGGACTTTTTATCCATTGCTATGGGAGTGACAATGCTGTTTCCTACTGACATGAATGAGGAAAACATAGCCTATACAGCTCCTTGCAGCTCTAGTCTATCACCTAGAAGAGAAGCAATGTTAGGTTGAAGCAAATGAATAGCAGAAAGAATCTTGGTACTTGGTGATGCTGTTGGACCACTGGATACCTCAACTGTAACATTTCTTCTACATTGAGTGTCCTGCTGTGGGAACAACCGTATTTTTGTTTGTTTGGTTGGTTGTTTGTTTTTGTTTAAGCTGCCTTGAGTCAGGTTTCTGTTACTTCAAATACATTTTAATCAAACAAAGAGAAACAGCATATGCCAAGGCCCTGAGATGGGGATAAGCTTGGATAATTAGATGCACTTAGGCCTCACCTAATGAAATGGTGCAACCAGCTCTTCCCACGCATACCAAACATCACCCAGGTTTTTAGTGCCTTGCTTATAGAGATGAATATAGAACCAAGGATCACCAAGCATTGGAGAAAACAGTCCTAACATAAAAATAGACCCCCGGCCGGGCGCGGTGGCTCAAGCCTGTAATCCCAGCACTTTGGGAGGCCGAGGCAGGTGGATCACAAGGTCAAGAGATCGAGACCATCCTGGTCAACATGGTGAAACCCCGTCTCTACTAAAAATACAAAAAAGTAGCTGGGCATGGTGGCATATGCCTGTAATCCCAGCTGCTCAGGAGGCTGAGGCAGGAGAATTGCCTGAACCCAGGAGGCGGAGGTTGTGGTGAGCCGAGATCGCGCCATTGCACTCCAGCCTGGGTAGCAAGAGCGAAACTCCGTCTAAAAAAAAAAAAAAAAAAATAGACCCCCAGAAAACACAGAAAATTCGATCTCACGGCTGGGCATGGTGGCTTATGCCTGTAATCCCAGCACTTTGGGAGGCCGAGGCGGGTGGATCACAAGGTCAAGAGATCAAGACCATTCTGGTCAACATGGTGAAACCCCGTCTCTACTAAAAATACAAAAATTACCTGGGCGTAGTGGCATGCGCCTGTAATTCCAGCTACTTGGGAGGCTGAGGGACAAGAATTGCTTCAACCCAGGAGGTGGAGGTTGCGGTGAGCTGAAATCGTGCCACTGCACTCTAGTCTGGGTGACAGAGCAACACTCTGTCTCAAAAAAAAAAACAAAACAAAACAGAAACGAAAAAGAAAAGGCATTCTCAGAGGAAACAAACAATTCGTTTTCAAAACCACAAGAAAATCGGAGACACGGGACTATAAATAGTATTATTTGAGAGAGAGGATATTGAAAAACAACAGGAAGTTTATAAAAAGAGGTAATTCAAAAAACATCCAGGTGTGGTGGCTTGTGCTTGTAGTCCTAGCTACTGAGGAGGCTAAGATGGGAGAACTGCTTGAGCCCAGGACTTCAAAATTGTAGTGAGCAGTGATCTCCCTACCACACTCCAGCCGGGGTGACAAAGCAAGACCATGTCTCTAAAATTTAAACAAGGAAAAAGCCGGGCATGGTGGCTCACGCCTGTTATCCCAGCACTTTGGGAGGCTGAGGCGGGCGGATCACCTGAGGTCAGAAGTTTGAGACTAGCCTGACCAATATGGTGAAACCTCGTCTTTAAAAAAAAAAAAAAAAAAGGAAAAAATAAAAGAGGAAAACATTCAGCAGGCTGGACGACGTGGCTCACACCTGTAATACAGCACTTTGGGAGGCCGAGGCTGGCAGATCATTTGAGGCCAGGAGTTACAGACCAGCCTGGCCAACATGGTGAAACCTTGTCTCTACTAAAAATAAAAAAATTAGCCAGGCACAGTGGCTCACACATGTAATCCTAGCACTTTGGGAGGCCAAGGTGGGTGGATCACCTGAGGTCAGGAGTTTGAGACCAGCCTCACTAACAGGGTGAAACTCCACACCTCTACTAAAAATACAAAATTAGCCAGACATGGTAGCATATGCCTGTAATCTCAGCTACTTGGGAGGATGAGGCAGGAGAATCACTTGAACCTGGGAGGTGGAGGCTGCAGTGAGCCAAGATCGTGCCATTCCACTCCAGCCTGGGCAACAAAAGTGAAACTTTGTCTAAAAAAATAAAATAAAATGAATTAGCCAGGTGTGGTGGCAGGCATCTGTAATCCCAGCTGTTGGAAGGCTGAGGCATGAGAATCGCATGAGTCCAGGAGACAGAGTTTGCAGTGAACTAAGATCATTCCACTGCTCTCCAGCCTGGATAACAGAGTGAGACTCTGCTCCCCCACCCCCACCCCCGCAAAAAAAAAAAAAAAAAAAAATAGGCTGGCCTACGCTTGTAATCCCAGCACTTTCAGAGGTCAAGGCAGGCAGATCCCGAGGTCAGGATATTAGACCACCCTGGCCAACATGGTGAAACGCCATCTCTACTAAAAATACAAAATTACCTAGGTATGGTGGCTCGTTCCTGTAATCCCAGCTACTCAGGAGACTGAGGCACGAGTATCGCTTGATTCCAGGAGATAGGGGTTTCATTTAGCTGAGATTGCACCACTGCACTCTAGCCAGGTGACAGAGCTAAACTCCATCTCAAAAAAAAAAAAAAAAAAAAAAAAGAAGTAGGGCCAGGTGTAATGGCTCAAGCCTATAATCCCAGCACTTTAGGAGGCCAAGGCAGGTGGATCACAAGGTCAGGAGATCAAGACCATCTGGCCAACATGGTGAAACCCCATCTCTACCGAAAATACAATAAGTATCTGGGTATGGTGGCACAAGCCTGTAATCTCAGCTACTTGGCAGGCTGAGGTAGGAGAATCACTTGAACCCAGGAAGCAGAATTCCAGTGAGCCAAGATTGAGCCACTGTACTCCAGCCTGCATGACAGAGTGAGACTCTGTCTTGAAAAAAAAAATAGCCAGGCATGGTGGCATGCTTGTAGTCCCAGGAGGCTGAGGCAGAAGAATTGCTTGAACCCAGGAGGCAGAGGTTGCAGTGAGCTGGGATTGTACCACTGCACACTAGCCTGGGCCACGTAGTGAGACCTTGTCTCAAAAAAAAATTAAATGGAAAAATGGATACATAATTAATATTTTGTTTTGTTTTGTTTTTTTGAGGCAAAACCTCACTCTGGTGCCCAGGCTGGAGTGTAGTGGTGCAATCTCAGTTCACTGCAACCTCCACCTCCTGGGTTGAAGTGATTCTCCTGCCTCAGCCTCCCGAGTAGCTGGGACTAAAATTAGCTGCTAATTTTTGTATTTTTAGTAGAGACGGGGTTTCACTATGTTGGTCAGGCTGGTCTCTAGCTCCTGACCTCAAGTGATCCACCTGTCTTGACCTCCCAAAGTGCTGGGATCACAGGCATGAGCCATCACACCTGGACAACACTTGTAAGTTTTTTAATTGAGTGCTGTTCTGAATAATGTGATAAAATCTTGTGTCCTCCCTCTCCATCCCACCCAGGATGATAATCCTCCCTTTTTCCAGTGTACCCACACTGTAAACTACATTCACCCACTAATAATTTGGTAGCCATCTCAGTTACCGGAGTGTATCACGGGGCTTGTTTGCACGAAATCCATATTTTACTTAATGATGAGCCGAAAGTACAAGAGTAGTGATGTTGCCAATTTGAGTTTGCCAAAGAGAAGCTATAAAGTGCTTTCTTTAAGTGAAAAGATGGAAGTTCTCACTAAGGAAAAAAAATATATTATGTTGAGGTTGCTAAGATTTAAGGTAAGAACAAATCTCCCCATTCATGAAATTGTGAAAAAAAGAAAAAAAAAATTCGTGCTAGTTTTGCTGTTGCACCTCTAACTGCAAAAGTTGTGGCCACAGTGCATTGTAAGTGCTCAGTTAAGATGGAAAAGGCATTAAATTTGTGAATGGAAGAAATGAACAGAAACATGTCAGGTTCAGTATTTTCTGTGGTTTCAAGAATCCACTGAGGGCCTTGGAACATACTCCCTGAAGATAAGGGTAAACTACTGTATGAGGTATCTAGAGTAGTCACATTCACAGAACCAGAAAGCAGAAGGGTGGTTGTTGCTAAGGGCTGGGAGAAGGGGGAAATGAGGAATTGTTAAATGGGTATAGAGTTTCAGTTTTAGTTCTGGAGATTGGTTGCAGGGCAGTATGAATGTACTTAACATTACTGACTCATACACTTAAAAGTAGTTAAGATTGTGGCGGTTGTAGGTGCATCACTCTCTGGTCCAGGCGTGCGAGTGTCGGCCACGATCTCTGCACTGGGATGAGCCATGTTCCTGGTGGAAGCAAGGGAACCCAGCCACAGCAGCCACAGCCAGTACAGTGGTAGCAGTTGGACTGACCATTGCAGCTGCAGGATTTGCAGGCCGTTATGTTTTGCAAGCCATGAAGCATATGGAGCCTCAAGTAAAACAAGTTTTTCAAAGTCTACCAAAATCTGCCTTCAGTGGTGGCGTTTACAAAGGTGGGTTTGAACCCAAAATGACAAAACGGGCAGCGGCATTAATACTAGGTGTAAGCCCTACTGCCAATAAAGGGAAAATAAGAGACGCTCATTGACGAATTATGCTTTTAAATCATCCTGACAAACGAGGATCTCCTTATATAGCAGCCAAAATCAATGAAGCTAAAGATCTACTAGAAGGTCAAGCTAAAAAATGAAGTAAATGTATCATGAATTTTAAGTTCATACTAGTTTATGTATATGAGTACTAACTTTTTATAATAAAATGCCTCAGAGCTACAGTTTTAAAAAATGATTTAGCACAAGCCTTGGTATAATTTTGTTGTTTAGACATGGGGATTTTAAATTAGACTATAGTTTAGAATATTTGCATATTAATTATGGGCAAACACACACCATTTGAAGAGGAATATTGTTCATTCCTCGTTTAGCAGATGATTTGGGACCTATGTCTACTCTTCAAGGCAAAGTGAAGATGACAGTCCTTGCTCTCAGGGAGCCCCCACTTTAATGGGAGGCCGATAAACTGGTAATTGGGCTATGTGATAAATAGTATGATAGGAATTTGCTCAAGCTGTTCAAATACGGTGTCTTATGAGGTAAAAAAAAAAAATAGCTGTTCCAGGTACAGGCAACTGGCCCAGCAACTTGGATACTTGGAATCTTGTATTTAAAAGTGAATTTAGGCCGGGTGCGGTGGCTCAAGCCTGTAATCCCAGCACTTTGGGAGGCCGAGGCGGGTGGATCACGAGGTCAAGAGATCGAGACCATCCTGGTCAACATGGTGAAACTCCGTCTCTACTAAAAATACAAAAAATTAGCTGAGCATGGTGGCGCGTGCCTGTAATCCCAGCTACTCAGGAGGCTGAGGAAGGAGAATTGCCTGAACCCAGGAGGCGGAGGTTGTGGTGAGCCAAGATCGCGCCATTGCACTCCAGCCTGGGTAACGAGCGAAACTCGGTCTTAAAAAAAAAAAAAAAAAAAAAAAAAAGTGAATTTAGCCACAACTTAGACCTATGAAATTGACCTAGGGTGTGGGTGGGTGTGTATGCATTCTATTTATAAACAGAATATTTATTTCATACATTAAAAATAGTATGATAAAGATTTCAGAGTATGGGTCTGGCATAATCACAGCTCATTGCAACCTCAACCTCCTGGGCTCAAGCAATCCTCCCACCTCAGCCTCCCAAAGTGCTTGGATTACAGGAATGAGAAGTATTTGCTTTGTATTCAGCTAGCCCCTTAAAGGTACTGACCATTTATAAATTATTCCTTCAGTTGACTATTTCTTGACAATCAAGCTTCTGTAATTGTTATGATTACACTTAAACACTGTTAGCAAAACTGAAATGTTCTCAATATCAAAATATTCAATTTAGACTATTAAGAATTTATACACTAGCCAGGCGCGGTGGCTCAAGCCTGTAATCCCAGCGCTTTGGGAGGCTGAGGCGGGTGGATCACGAGGTCAAGAGATCGAGACCATCCTGGTCAACATGGTGAAACCCCTGTCTCTATTAAAAATACAAAAATTAGCTGGGCATGGTGGCGCGTGCCTATAATCCCAGCTACTTAGGAGGCTGAGGCAGGAGAATTGCCTGAACCCAGGAGGCGGAGGTTGCGGTGAGCTGAGATCGCGCCATTGCACTCCAGCCTGGGTAACAAGAGCGAAACTCTGTCTCAAAAAAAAAAAAAGAAAAAAATAAAAAGAATTTATACACTAATAAATTTAAATGATTTTTTTTTTAAAAAGTAGTTAACATTATAAATTTTATGTCATGTGCGTTTTGTTCTAATTAAACATGTTTTAGGCTGGGCACAGTGCCTCACACCTGTAATCCCAGCACTTTTGGGAGGCTGAGGCAGGCTGATCACCTGAAGTCAGGAGTTCAAGCCCAGACTGGCCAATGTGGTGAAACCCCATTTCTACAAAAATTAGTCAGGCGTGGTGGCGCATGCCTGTAATCTCAGCTACTCAGGAGGCTGAGGCAGGAGAATTGCTTAAACCCAGAAGGCAGAGGTTTCAGTGAGCCAAGATTGCACCATTGCACTCCAGGCTGGGTGACAAGAGCCACACTCCATCTTCCAAATAAATAAATAAACATTTTTAAGTATTTGTAAAAAACACATGGGTTCATAAAGGAAAACAATTATATTCAAATATAATTATCAAAATATTAAAATGTTTATGATATAGTAACTGATTTTCATTAATGCATTAAAGATCTAACAGTAAGTCTAATAGCAATTATAATTACAAAGTGTGCTCAATGCAAACAATATTTAGATGTATCTTTAACACTTATAATGTAAAATGAAAATATCTGTTATTTCTATTTGTAAGAACACTGCAGTTACTGCCAGTACCAGTGATTTGTTGCCTACATTCATAATTAAATGAGATGCTAAATTTCTGTTAGAGGCTAGTGGAAATACAGTTGTAATTTTGGCTGGGTGTGGTGACTAATGCCTGTAATCTCAGCACTTTGGGAGGCTGAGGTGGGAGAATCACTTGAGGCTGGGAGTTTGAGACCAGCCTGGACAACATGGCAAGATTCTGTCTCTATAAAAAATTTAAAAATTTGCTAGGTGTGGTGGCACACTCCTGTAGGTACAGTTACTAAGGAGGCTGATGTGGGTAGACTTCTTGAGCCCAGGAGTTCAAGATTGCAGTGAGCTATGATTGTGCCACTGCACTCCAGCCTGGGTAACAGAGGGTAACACCCTGCCTCAAAAATAAATAAAATATGTAATTTTTTTTCCTTCCAAGTTCACAAACTCCCTGAATTCTATGATCTGTAGGAAGCCGAAGATTTATCATCAGTCCTTAGTGTTTGACACATTCCTAACGTATTAACTGTCTTACACTTCCAGGCAACTGTTTCACACTATTTTCACACCTCAACCCCCATCACTCCTCCCTCATCCTCTCTCTCAGTTGCTTCCTACTTCAGTGGGAAAAATGGAAGCAATTAAAAAAAAACTTTTTTCAGACTCCCACCACATCTACCTAACCTCTGCATCTGCACCCACCTTCTCTGCCTGTGGCCTCTTACTATAAACCAACTGCCCACATTCTTACTTAAAGCCAATCCCGAATAGATCTTATGACCTCAAACTTATTCAAGGGCACTACTCCAGTAAATCTTCTACACCATAAAAATTTTGGAGATGTTCTAAAAATTATTTCCATCAACATAGAACATGCTATTTCTCCCATCTTAAAACTTTTTCTTGATCATATTTCCCCACCATGACTTCTATTTCTCTGTCCCCATATTAAGCAAAACTCAGGTTTCTTTCTTTTCCTTTTTTTTTTTTGAGGAGGAATATCGAATATCACTCTGTGGCCCAAGCTGGAGATCAGTGGCACAATCTCAGCTCACTGCAACCTTTGCCTCTGGAGCTCAAGTGATTCTCCTGCCTCAGCATCCCAAGTAGCTGGGACTACAGGTATCCGCCACCATGCCTGACTAATTTTTGTTTTTTTTTTTTTTTTTTTTTGGAGACGGAGTTTCGCTCTTGTTACCCAGGCTGGAGTGCAATGGCGCGATCTCGGCTCACCGCAACCTCCGCCTCCTGGGTTCAGGCAATTCTCCTGCCTCAGCCTCCTGAGTAGCTGAGATTACAGGCACGCACCACCATGCCAAGCTAATTTTTTGTATTTTTAGTAGAGAAGGGGTTTCACCATGTTGACCAGGTTGGTCTCGATCTCTCGACCTCGTGATCCACCCGCCTCGGCCTCCCAAAGTGCTGGGATTACAGGCTTGAGCCACCGCGCCCGGCCCGTATTTTTTTTTTTTTTAGTAGAGACAGGGTTTTACCATATTGGCCAGGCTAGCCTCAAACTCCTGACCTTATGATCTCCCCACTTCAGCCTCTCAAAATGCTGAGATTACAGGCATGAGCCACCATGCCTGGCCAATTTTTTTGGATTTTTAGTTTACCATGTTGCCCTGGGTGGTCTCAAACTCCTGAGCTTAGGCAATCCACCCACGTCAGCCTCCCAAAGTGTTGGGATTACAGGTGTGAGCCACCAAGTGCCCAGCATTTTTTTTTTTTTTTTTTTGAGGCAGAGTCTTGCTCTGTCTCGCCCAGGCTGGAGTGCAGTGGCACGATCTTGGCTCACTGCAGCCTCCACCTCCTGAGTTTAAGCTATTCTCCTGTTCTCCTGTCTCATCCTCCAGAGTAGCTGGTACTACAGGCGTGTGCTACCACACCCAGCTATTTTTGTATTTTTTTCATTTTTTTTTTCTTTCAGCCTGTACTTATCCATTATATTTTTGTATTTTTAGTACAGACAGGTTTCACATGTTGGCCAGGCTGGTCTCAAACTCCTGATCTCAGGTAATCTACCTGCCTTGGCCTCCCAAAGTGCTGGGGTTACAGGCATGAGCCACCATCCCCAGCCGAAAACTCAGTTTCTTATATTCTTTGTATATTCCTTTTTACCATTCTCTTTAAACTTATTCCAGTCAGGCTTTCATCCCCACCATTTCATCACAACTGCTCTTGTCTAAGGTTACCAATGAACTCGCATCACTAAATCCAGTGGTCAGTTATTCTTTTTTTCACATAACAGCTTTGAGAGATAATTCACATGAATAAAATTCACTCATTTGAAGTGAAGCGTACGATTTAATGATTTTTAGGATATTCACAAATATGTGCAAACACCAGCACTGTCAATTAGAACATTTCCATCAGAATGGTTGATTCTTTCTTTCTTTCTTTCTTTTTTTTTTTTTTTTTGATACAGAGCCTTGCTCTGTTGCCCAGGCTGTGGTGCAATGGCACCATCTTGGCTTACTGCAACCTCTGCCTCCTGGGTTCAAGGGATTTTCCTGCCTTAGCCTCCCAAGTAGCTGGGATTACAGGTGCGTGCCACCACGCCCAGCTAATTTTTTTTTTTTTTTTTTTTTTTTTTTCAGTAGAGACAGGGTTTCACCATGTTGGTCAGGCTAGTTTCGAACTCCTAACCTCATGGTCCACCCACCTTGGCCTCCCAAAGTGCCATTATAGGCGTGAGCCACTGCACCCAGCCTCAGTCAATTCTTAATCTTCATTATATTTGACCTATAGACAGAATTTAATGTAGTTGATCACTCCCTTCTCCTTGAAACGTTTTCTTCCCTTGGCTTTCAAGATGTCATACTCTTTTTTTTGTTTGTTTTTTTGAGATGGAGTCTCGCTCCATTGCCCAGGCTGGAGTGCAGTGGCACAATGTCGGCTCACTGCAACCTCTGCTTCCCGGGTTCAAGTGATTCTCCTGCCTCAGCCTCCCAAGTAACTGGGACTACAGGCATGTCTGGCTAACTTGTGTGTGTGTGTGTGTGTGTGTGTGTGTGTGTGTGTGTGTGTGTGTGTTTAGTAGAGATGGGTTTTTATCATGTTAGTCAGGATGATCTCTATCTCCTGACCTTGTGATCCGCCTGCCTTAACCTCCCAAAGTGCTGGGATTATAGGCGTGAGCCACTGAGCCAGGCTTTTTTTTTCTTTTTGAGACGGAGTCTCATTCTATCGCCTAGGCTGGAGTGCAGTGGCGATCTTGGCTTACTGCAACCTCTACCTTCCAGGTTCAATAGATTGTCTTGCCTCAGCCTCCCGAGTAGCTGAGACTAAGGTGCCTGCCACTATGCCTGGCTAATTTTTTTTTTTTTTTTTTTTTTTTTTTTTTTTTGAGACGGAGTCTTGCTCTCTCACCAGGCTGGAGTGTGATGATGTGATCTCAGCTTACTGCAATCTTCGCCTCCTGGGTTTAAGCAATTCCTGTGCATTAGCCTTCCGAGTAGCTGGGACTACTGGTGCGCACCACCACGCCCGTCTAATTTTTTTTTGTATTTTAGTAGAGATGGGTTTTCACCATGTTGGCCAGGATAGTCTCCATTTCCCAACTTCTTGATCCGCCTGCCTCGGCCTCCCAAAGTGCTGGGATTACTGGTGTGAGCCACCGTGCCCTGCCTTGAGACTGAGTTTCACTGTTGTTGCCCAGGCTGGAGTGCAATGGCGTGATTTTGACTCACCGAAACCTGCCTCATGGGTTCAAGCAGTTCTCCTGCCTCAGCCTCCCAAGTAGCTGGGATTACAGGTATGTACCATCATGTCCAGCTAATTTTGTATTTTTAGTAGAGACAGGGTTTCTCCATGTTGGTCAGGCTGGTCTGGAACTCCTGACCTCAAATGATCTGCCCCCCTCGGCCTCCCAAAGTACTGGGATGACAGGTGTGAGCCACCGCACCTGGCCTCAGGATGGTCACACTCTTAATTTTCCTCCTTTCTCACTGGTCATCTCCTCTCAATTGACTTCGCTTTTCTCTCCGCTGACCTCTTTCTAGAGATTGGAGTGCCCCAGGATGATAATCCTTTAGGGTCTTCTCTATCTTCCTGAGTGATCTCATCCAGCCTTATGGCTTTAAATAACCTCCATATGTTTGTTTGTTTATTTTGAGACAGAGTTTCACTCTGTCGAGACTCCCAGACTGGAGTGCAGTGGTGCAATCAATCTGGGTTCACTGCAACCTCTGCCTCCTGGGTTCAGGAGATTCTCCTCCTTCAGCCTTGTGAGTGAGTAGCTGGGATTACAGGCACCCACCACCACATCTGGCTAATTTTTGTTTTGTGTTTGTTGTTGTTGTTGTTTTTTGAGACAGAATTTCACTCTTGTCACCCAGGCTGGAATGCAATGGCACAACCTTGGCTCACTGAAGCCTCTGCCTCCTAGGTTTAAGCAATTCTCCTCTCTCAGCCTCCTGAGTAGCTGGGATTACAGACATCTGCCACCATGTCTGGCTAATTTTTGTATGTTTAGTAGAGATGGGTTTCACCATGTTGGACCAGTCTCATCTCCAACTTGTGACCTCAAATGATCCTCTCGCCTCGGCTTCCCAAAGTGCTTGGATTACAGGCCTGAGCCACCGTGCCAGAGCTCATATGTTTTATAACTACCAAGTTTATATCTCTAGCCCAGATAGCTTTGACCAACTCCAAACTTGTATATGTATAATAAAAAACCGCCTGCTTTATACCCACCCCCATGGGAATTTTTTTATTTTTTGAAACAGGGTCTCATCTCACTCTGTCACCAAAGCTGGAGTGCAGTGGTCAGTGGCAAAATCATGGCTCACTGCAGCCTCGACCTCCCAGGTTTAAGTGATTTTCTTCCTCAGCCTCCTGAATAGCTGGGACCATGGGCATGTACCACCATGACCAGCTAATTTTTCATTTTTTGTAGTGATGAGGTCTCACTATGTTGCCCAGGCTGATCTCAAACTCCTGGACTAAAGTGATCCACCCTCCTCAGCCTCTGAAAGTGTTGAGATTACAGGCATGAGCCACTACATCTGGCCTCAGTGTGGATTCATATAAACAACCCAACATGTTGAGGACTAAGCCTGCTCCACCACAGTCTTTCCTACTTCAGTTGATGGCAGTTTCATCCCTCTATTATATTTGTTCTGGCCAAAAATCCTAGAGTTATCCTTGTCATTTCTCTCTCATATGCCACATTCAATCCGTTAAGATATCCTGTTGGCTCTACTGATATAGCCAGAACCTTATATACTTCTCCCACCTTGTCCAAAAGGCCACCATCTCTAGCTTGGATTACTGAAATAGCCTCATAACAGATCATACTGCTTTTATTCTGTCCTTCTACAATCTATTCTCAACACAGCAACCATAGTAACTCTTAAAATAGAAGTGACCTCCACTAGGTCACTTGAATGAATGAGAAATGTTAATTATAATACCTACAGTAGAAAATTATTGTAGGCCAGGAGAAATCACTCACGCCTGTAATCCCAGCACTTTGGGAGGCCGAGGTGGGTGGATCACCTGGGTCAGGAGTTCAAGACCACCCTGGCTAACATAGTGAAAGCCCATCTCTACTAAAACTATAAAAATCAGTCGGGTGTGGTGGCACACACCTGTGGTCCCAGCTACTCGGGAGTCTGAGGCAGAAGAATTGCTTGAACCCTGGAGGCGGAGGTTGCAGTGAGCTGAGATTGCATCACTGTACTCCAGCCGGGGTGACAGAGTGACACTCTGTCTCAAAAAAAAAAAAAAAGAAAAGAAAAGAAAAAAGTTATTGTAGGGATTAAATAACTGGCA
Source organism: Saimiri boliviensis (assembly GCF_048565385.1). Taxonomy (NCBI): domain Eukaryota; kingdom Metazoa; phylum Chordata; class Mammalia; order Primates; family Cebidae; genus Saimiri; species Saimiri boliviensis. Next base: position 82,287,025 of record NC_133450.1, read on the forward strand.
AAGATCCTGATACAGAATGGATACTGAACAAATGTTAGATCCTTACCATCCTTCTTCCTTCTCCCTTCTCCAAATATCCTCCCACTTGCCTGTTCTTGCACCACTGCTCCCTCCTTCCTCTCTGAAATTTTTACCATTCTAGTCTCTCCTTTGAGTTTAAATCTAGGGAAATCCTACAAGGGCCACAGATGTCCTCTGAAAAGAAAGCCTGGGAAATATTTTCCTTCTTTTTCTGTTTTTGAGACAGGATCTCTCTGTTGCTCAGGCTGGAGTGCAGTGGCAAAAACATGGCTCACTGCAGCCTCAAACTCCTGGACTCAAGTGATCCTCCTGTCTCAGCCTCCTGAGTAGCTGGGACTTCAGGCATGCACTGCCATGCCCAGCTAAGAGGTCAGCTATATCCATTACCACAACTGTTTATCAAATTAGGATATTGTCACAGAGAAACAGAGCACAGATTTTAAAGTTCAGATTTATTGGCTGGGTTCGGTGGCTCATGCCTGTAATCCCAGCACTTTGGGAGGCCGAGAAGGGTGGATAACAAGGTCAGGAGTTCAAGACCAGCCTCGTCAACATGATGAAATCCTGTCTCGAGCTGGGCACAGTGGCTCACATCTGTAATCTCAGCACTTTGGGAGGCCTAGGCGGGCAGATCACCTGAGGTTGGGAGTTCGAGACCAGCCTGACCAATATGGTGAAACCCTGTCTCCAAAAAAATAAATTTTTAAAAATTAAAAAAAAAAAATCCTGTCTCTACTAAAAATACAAGAAGTTAGCTGGATGTGATGGTGGATGCCTGCATCCCAGCTACTCAGGAGGCTGAGGCAGGAGAATTGCTTGAACCCAGGAGGCGGAGGTTGTAGTGAGCTGAGATCACACCATGCATTCCAGCCTGGGTGACAGAGCGAGACTCTGCCTCAAAAACAAACAAAAAAACCCCACTTTATTGAAGTGTAATTTACATGCAAATTTTATGTGTTTTCTTTGATGAGTTTTGACAAATGTTTGGGTAATTTTATTTGTGTTGGAGGGCAGTAATGTCTCCTAGGATTATGCAGGTCCAGACATTTAACAGAGGGATCCTGGTTAGGAAACAGGACAACATCAGTGCTCTGGGAAACATAATCAAACAGGAACAAGTGGAGACACCATGGGCTGGCCCGAGGTTAGTCCTGGATCTCACTGCACCAGGATCTGGCCCTCTGGAATGCCTGGCGACTTCATGGCAGCTTCCAGCACTCCTCAGGGAGCGGTCTCACCACTCTGACGTGTGTTTAGGCCACGAGGTGAGAGCTAGGACTGGGTTCTGGCTCTCCGCCCGGCAACATTCCTGCTACTACCCACGCCCGTACCCCTGCCCAACAATAGGTGGCGCTCCAGTCAGTGATAGCCAACTTCCACCGGAGCCACCACAACCGCACGGCGCGATTGCCTCTCCAGCCTGTTAGAAACCGGTTTCAGATCCGCGGTAGAACCGCTGGCGGGAAAAAGTCAAAGCGCTGTCTAGGGTTCCCCTTCGGGTCCGCCCATCCTCTGGTCTCCCTGGTCTCCCAGGCTCGGGGCTGACTAGGGGCGGACAGCTGAGCCCGCCTACCAACCAGGCCCTTTCTCCCGCCCCTCTGCAGCCGAAACCCTCAAGGGGTTGCAGGTTCAGCTTTGACTTACAGAGACTGCAACCCCAAATTCAGGGTCGCCGGGAAAACTGAGGCAGGACTGAGGACTCTGGGTGAGAGGTCAGGCGCTGGTCGTGGACTCTTTCTTCCGAGAGCTGAGACGGCTCTTCTGACAGCCCAAAGCGATTAATGCCGATCCTAGAAGAAAGCGCCGAGGTCCGGGAGGTAGGTCCGGGCGGCTGGCCAGGGAGAGCGGCTGGGAAACCTCCGGGTGGCGCTGGCTGGAGGTGGGGCCGCCCACGCGGCTGGGAAACCTCAGGGTGGTGCTGGCTGGAGGTGGGGCCGGGGGCGGGTTCCTGGCGGAGGGCGGGGCAGACGTGGGCTACCGGGTGTGCCAGCCAAGCCCGGCACAGAGGAGGAGGTGGTGGTGGCCCTCGCCTGTGGCCCCGGTGCTGCTTGCGCTCGAACTCGCCGCCATGGAGGAGTTCCAGGAGCCTCTGAGGGGGCAGCTCCGGCTCTGCTTCTCGCCTGCTGCCCGGACCAGCCTCTTACTGCTCAGGCTCAACGACGCTGCGCTGCGGGCGCTGCAAGAGTGTCAGCGGCAACAGGTACGGCCGATCCCCTTCTTCTCTAGTCCCTGCCTCTGGGGACTTTGGGCCTCAGCCGGCGGCACTGGAGAAGGTGCAGGGGAGAGAGAGCGGCGTCCGCAAACTCTGGCCTCCCCAGCTCTCCAAGTGAAGCCCGCTAGGCAGGTGACCCGGGCTTCGGACCCCGGATCCCGGGGACACTGCTTAACCTGACCTCAGTAGTCACATCTTCGCCCTCCCCGCAGGTACGGCCGCTGATTGCTTTCCAAGGCCACCGAGGGGTAAGTGCTGGCCCAGGAGGGTGTGTGAGCGAGGTGGGGGAGGTGGGCTGGAGGTGAAACGTGTGGTCGGGGCCGGAGGCTGCGAGTGGTAGTCTGAGGTAGTTCCGAGAACTAAACCCCAAGTGGGGCGAGGAGGCTGCTGGGGTTGTCCCAGGGGGCTGTGGTTGAGGAGACTGTGCTGTTTTAGCCTCCTGGGGAACTCAGGCCCAGCTGCACCTGGTGTGCTAACGAGCCCCGTGGGACCCGTTCTTAGTCTTAGGCCGGCTCCGGGACGAGAGGCGGCGGCAGGAGGGGGAGGGGCTGACTTCATGGTGCTTACCGTCTCCTTCCACCTCCAGTATCTGAGGCTCCCAGGCCCTGGCTGTTCCTGCCTCTTCTCTTTCATAGTGTCCCAGTGTGGCCAAGAGGGCGCTAGTGGTAGCTTGGACCTTGTGTGCCAACGCTTGGTCAGGTAAGGGGGAACAATAGGTAGCAGGCAAGAAGAGGTTTGTGGAAAGTGGGGGAGGGAAATGTGGAGAGGTGCTTAAAAGCTCACTACCCTCCTGTTTTTTTTCCACCATCCCTTTCCAGGTCTGGGCCTAACCGCCTTCACTGCCTGGGCTCACTCAGGGAGCGCCTCACTATTTGGACAGCCATGGATTCTATCCCAGCCCCATCATCAGTTCAGGGACACAACCTGACTGAAGATGCCAGACATCCTGACAGCTGGCAGAACACAGGAGACTGTTCTGGAGATGCAATATCACAGCCACAGATGGCTCTAGAGGAGGTAAGGCCAGAAACTGCAGGGAGTTGTGAGAAGGTGGGGCAAAGCCTGAAGTCCAAGGTATCCCAGTACTCCAGGGAACCAAGTGTTCCTGTCACTTTCCCCACCAGGTGTCTATGTCAGATCCACTGGCAAGCAACCAAGGACAGTCACTCCCAGGATCCTCAAGGGAGCACATGGCACAGTGGGAAGTGAGGTACTTGGGATGGGGTGGAACTAACATGGGAAATTTTAGCATTGTCTTCCTTTCTAATCTCCACTCAAATGTTATCTAATAAAAGATCCTGTTCCACCTCCCACCCTGGTTTTCTTCTATCCCATTCCCCTTAAATATCCTAGAAACCAGACCTATCTTCCAAACAGAGAACCTGATCAGGCACTGCCTTCCTCTGCCAGCCGGAAACGTCTGGAGAAGGTAAGTTATAATGGCAAGGGCTTTTCTTTTCTTTTTTTTTTTGAGACGGAGTCTTGTTCTGTCACCAGGCTGGAGTGCAGTGGTGCGATCTTGGCTCACTGCAACCTCTGCCTCCCAGGTTCAAGCGATTCTCCTGCATCAGCCTCCTGAGTAGCTGGGACTACAGGTGCTTTCAGTATACCCAGCTAATTTGTTTATTTTTAGTAGAGACAGGATTTCACCATGTTGGCCAGGATAGTCTCAATTTCTTGACCTTAGGATCCGCCCACCTTGGCCTCCCGAAGTGCTGGGATTACAGGAGTGAGCCACCATACCTGGCTCTAGCTTTTCTTTTTTTTTTTTTTTTAACACTGCTATAATAATGGCAAGGACTATTTTGAAGAGCAGTTTTAGTCAAGCTAAAATTTAGAAATTGGAAGCTCCTTATATGGGAAGAATTTTTTTTTTTCTAGACAGAGTCTCACTCTGTTTTCAGGTTGGAGTGCAGTGGCACAATCTCGGCTCACTGCAACCTCTGCCTCCAGGTTCAAATGGTTCTCCTGCCTCAGGCTCCCAAGTAGCTGGGATTACAGGCACATGCCACCATGCCCAGCTCATTTCTGTATTTTTTGTTTTTTTGAGACAGGGTTTCAATGTGTTGGCCAGGATGCTCCCGATCTCCTGACCTCATGATCCGCCTGCCTCAGCCTCCCAAAGTGCTGGGATTACAGGTGTCAGCCACCGCACCTGGTCTAATTTCTGTATTTTTAGTAGAGACCGGGTTTCACCATGTTGGTCAGGATGGTCTTGATTTCTTCACCTTGTGATCTGCCCACCTTAGCCTCCTAAAGTGCTAGGACTACAGGTTTGAGCCACTGCACTGGCTATGGGAGGAATTTTTTTTTTTGAGACGGAGTTTCGCTCTCGTTACCCAGGCTGGAGTGCAATGGAACGATCTCGGCTCACCGCAACCTCCGCCTCCTGGGATCAGGCAATTCTTCTGCCTCAGCCTCCTGAGTAGCTGGGATTACAGGCATGTGCCACCATGCCCAGCTAATTTTTTGTATTTTTAGTAGAGATGGGGTTTCACCATGTTGACCAGGATGGTCTCGATTTCTTGACCTCATGATCCACCTGCCTCGGCCTCCCAAAGTGCTGGGAGGGAGGAATTTTTTTAGAGAAAGCTCTCTCTGTTCCCCAGGCTGGAGACTCCTGGGCTCAAGCCATCCTATATAGATTTTTTTGTTCTTAAGACAGTCTCACTCTGTCACGCAGGATGGAGTGGTGTGGTGTGATCACGACTCACCAGTGTTGAACTCCTGGGCTCAAGTGATTCTCCCTCTTCAGCTGGTGTGTGCCACTACATAAGGCTAATTGTTTTATTTTTTTGTAGAGACAGGGTCTCACTGTATTACCTAGTCTTGAAATTTTGGGCTCAATCGATCCCCCAAACTCAGCCTCTGAAAGGGTTGGGATTACAGGTCTTAGCCACTGTGCCCAGCCTAGGAGGAATTTTGGAAAGGATGTATTTGGAAGCGCTTGGCTGTTTATGTCACAGATATTTTTCTCAACAGAAACGTTCAATGCCTGTAGCCACTGTAGAACTAGAAGAAAAGAGGTTCAGAACTCTACCTCTAGTGCCAAATCCCCTACAAGGCCAGAGCCATCAGGATTTACAAGAGGGAGAAGACTGGGAGCAAGATGATAAAGATAAGGACATGGACCCCAGATTAGAAGACAGTTCCTCAGTTCAGGAAGGTGAGTTAATGAGAGGAGGCTAAAAATGCCAGTGGAAAGACTTATAATCACTTGTGTTTTCTTGCTTCCTTCCTAGCCTCTGGATCCCCAAGTCCTCAAGATGTACCAGACTACCTTCTGTGAGTTCCGTGCTTTTTCTAATTTCATCAAGCCTTGTGCATATGTTAAGATACACTTCCTGGAAGCTGGGAGATTTTCTGGGGCAATGAAATTGAAGGTGACACCTCTCTTCTCCTGGCAGGCAATACAGGGCCATCCACAGTGCAGAACAGCAACATGTCTATGAGCAGGAATTTGAAACAGATTATGCTGAATACCGCATCCTGCATGCCCGTGTTGGTGCTGCAAGCCAAAGGTTCATAGAGCTGGGAGCAGAGATTAAGAGAGTTCAGCAAGGAACTCCGGAACACAAGGTAAGGACAGGACCCAGCCTGGCTTTTCAGCTCTACTGGCCATTAACCCATTAACCACCCATATGCCTGGGTTTGTACTAAGCAAAGTGACAAGAAAACCTGTTTGAGGGGAAAATTAGTCTGTTATCATTTGTTAGAATGAGAAGGGAAGTTACTTCCCCCTAACTTTTTTTTTGAGACAGTCTAGCTCTGTCACTGAGGCTTGTGTGCAGTGGCACGAGCTCAGCTTACTACAACCTCCATCTCCTAGGCTAAAACTATTCTCATGCTTTCCAAATAGCTGAGATTATAGGTAAGTGCCACCATGCTGAGGTAGTTTTTTTTATTTTTAGTAGAGACGAGGTTTTACCCTGTTGGCCAGGGTGGTCTTGAACTCCTGACCTCGAGTAATCCACCTACCTCAGCCTCCCAAAGTTCTGGGATTATAGGTATGGACCACTGTACCCAGCCCCTTTCTTATTTCTTTTTTTTTTTTTTTTTTTTTTTTGAGACGGAGTTTCGCCCTTGTTACCCAGGCTGGAGTGCAATGGCGTGATCTCGGCTCACCGCAACCTCCGCCTCCTGGGGTCAGGCAATTCTCCTGCCTCAGCCTCCTGAGTAGCTGGGATTACAGGCATGTGCCATCATGCCCAGCTAATTTTTTGCACTTTTAGTAGAGACGGGGTTTCACCATGTTGACCAGGATGGTCTCGATCTCTCGACCTCGTGATCCACCCGCCTCGGCCTCCCAAAGTGCTGGGATTACAGGCTTGAGCCACCGCGCCCGGCGCCTTATTTCTTAATGTTAAATTCAGTGCTAGTATTTTCTGTTTCAGGTGCTGGAAGACAAGATAGTCCAGGAATATAAAAAGTTCAGGAAGGTAAGACAAGATCTGGGAACGAAAGAACGAAGGCAGAAATGAGGATTTTTACTTTTTGACATGGATGCCTTTTCTCCGCAGCGGTACCCAGGTTACAGAGAAGAAAAGCGTCGTTGTGAGTACCTTCACCAGAAATTGTCCCACATTAAAGGTCTCATCCTGGAGTTTGAGGAAAAGAACAGGGGCAGCTGAAGTTATCAAGAGGGCTCTTGACCCTCTGCTTAGTGAAACATGAAGGAACAAAGCAGCTATAAACTAAGTAGAATGCAGCTATCTGTTTTTCTTATGCTGACCACTGGAGTCCAGGTGGCAAGTGGAGAGTTGCTCTAGGTTCTTGAGGTTTGGTTTTCATTGTTGCTAATTTTTAGGGTGTAGGCACTGTGCAAAGACTCCATAGCTGTTGTGCTCAGGAGTCTAGAAAAAGTGAGAGAAGCTTGGCTTCTTCACTTTTAGTTCAGCCAAGTCATTTTCAAGTCCTGAGAAACGACATCATCTTCAGGATAAGATAATGAGGACATTAGACAAATTAATTTAGCCCAGTAGCCACTCTAAGGAAATAATGATAACTTTTGCTAAGAGCTACAGTAATTTGTAGCATACCTGGATATAATGGGAAGGGGCCTGGGTCTTACCCATGTACTGAATTTTTTTTACCAACATGGCTAAAAAATTAAAACTGATTGCTTCTGTGTTCTTTGTACAAGTTTATATATTTTCCTTAAATCTTCCAAGGCAGTTGGTCCTTAACCCTGGCTTTACATCTGAGCCACTTTTGGGCTATGTAAATAATTAGATCTCCGTGCCCCAGCCCAGATGTTATGAGTTAAAATCTCGAAGATTATGGTTTAGACATCTTTTACTTTTTCCAAGCTCTGTGTGTGACCAAGGTATCTATTTTGCTATAAGGCTCTACCAAATTCATCTTAAAACCGACAGCTAAATATTCTAATTATATAGTAGGAAGAAAGTTCTTTTCTGAACATAGAGGTGTTTGTAGGATCACCTAAAGTAAGGCTTCTATCTGGAATTATCCAGTGGCTGAAAACAGTAACTGGGCAGGATTTGAGTTTACCTGCAAAAGGAGAGAAATAGTTTATTTGGACAAAAGATCACTCTCCAATCCTATCCTTTCTGTTCCTTATTGTTACAAAGGAAAGTGGATGCTTCACTCTTAATTAGGAATGTTACTGCCTTTCCCAGTTCTACTGGAGAGGGAAATTAAAGGGCCACACCTTAGGCTTTGGAGGGTAGAGCTGCACCCAGCAGTGTCAGCAATTCCCGAAACAACTTGGATGGAACCCTGTGATGCCACGCCCATAACAGGATATTTCTGGGCAGAGAACAGTCCTTGGGAGGTATAAACATGCAGTAAGCTCAGCTGCACAGCAAGGATAAACAGTAACCCATCCTTAGGGCATGGACAGCCTAACAAGTAAGGCCCGTTACCTGTTCTAAACACCAGGGTAGGCCTGGGCAATAAACATGTAAGGAGAGAAAGAGATGATACATTTGGAAAGAATTTTGAGTTGATTAATTATGGACCCAGTCAAATCAGTCTACAGCTGCAGTGACCAGTACAGTAGCAACTGTATGGCTATTTAAGTTAATGAAAACTAAAAATGGGCTGGGTGCGGTGGCTTATGCCTGTAATCCCAGCACTTTGGGAGGCTGAGGCAGGCGGATCACGATATCAACAATTCGAGACCAGCCTGACCAACATGGTGAAACCTCATCTCTAAAAAAAATATAAAAAATTTAAAAATGTAGTTTCTAGCAATATTTCAGATGCTCCGTAGCTACCATTGAACAGTGTAGATAACAGAACATTTCCATCACTAAAGAAAGCTCTATTGGAGTGATAGTGTGTAGAGAACCTCTGGTTCTCAATCTTGTGGAAAATAAGACAGTTTAAAGGGGTCTCATTTATTGTCACTGTTCCAAATGTACAAAAAAAATTAGAAAATACCCCCCAACTCAATTCCCCCCACCCCACAACATTCCCCTCAACACAAATAATTTTTCCCAAAACCACAAACATAAACTGGTCCTGGTGTTTCCATAAACAGTGCAGCTAAGAAACAGTTTAGAGAAAATTTAACAGGATTCGGATTATATCCATTCTGTCCTCTCAGCCCTGAGAGGTAATAATTCCCATATGGGTCCCAGTCCTCCCCAATGGTTTTCCTATCTCTGGTGGAAGAGTCCTTTTACAAAGTGGTGTTTGGCTACTGCTTTAGAGATCCTCCTGTGCCTTCTTCTTCTTCTTGGGCTTTTCTTCTTGAATTACAGGGGGGTTTGTAGCTTCTCGTTGTAAATAGCTAATAAAATCACTTAATTCACGGCCACCCTGAAAACAGAAAGATTACCTTAAAAATGTAACTTTTTAAAGAACCCCAATCTGCCTCACTCAAACAGGAAGACTTGAGTTTGTAAAAGCACATTAGTACCCACCTATACTCACCATGAGAGTTTACAGAGTTTTCAGTTAAATAAACCCAATTAAAGAACTATGCTTAAGAGTGTGTGTTTATGTCATGTGTATGTTTGTGGGGATATGGGACAATTCACTTACTTCGTATTTCTTTGGATTTAGCTTCTTGTTGGCTGGAGAGAAGTATATGGTAGGAAAACTGGGGAAAGAAACATTTATTAATTTCAAGGAGTCACATGGGGCCATGCTGCTTTTGCCTTCAACTGGAATATGAAGTCCTCCCCTAAAACCATGTCTTGTAAATAAATAGTTTCCCGGTGGTTACAGGCTTTATTCCTATCAATTGCCTGGATATGTTTGTTAATTTTTAATCCACTTACCCTCTAACTTCATATGGAGAAGGCACATCATTGGCTGTGGCATCCATCTTGGCTATGACGATATTTGAGTCTTTGCTGAGCTGTTAATAAAATAGGTTAAATGTTTAAATTCCAAGTTTTCAGTGACTGAGGGACACTTAGTCAATTCAAGACTTAATCTCATTCTTCAAACACCCAGATAAACTGCTGTTCAGGTAGGAAGAGTGGTTTGCAGATAGTAGTACCTCACTTTACACAAACTTCCCTTTTTTCTCTTGTATTAAGACACTACATATTGCCACCTTCAAATTTACCTTGTCTGAATAAGACATTACAAAGGCTAAGCCAAATGTTTCAAGATGAAGGACCATATGGATTCATGTAAGCCATTAACAAAATTCAGAAGTTCTTAGATTTTTTTTTTTTTTTTTTTTTTTTTGAGACGGAGTTTCGCTCTTGTTACCCAGGCTGGAGTGCAATGGCGCGATCTCGGCTCACCGCATCCTCCGCCTCCTGGGTTCAAGCAATTCTCCTGCCTCAGCTTTTGTATTTTTAGTAGAGACGGGGTTTCACCATGATGACCAGGATGGTCTCGATCTCTCGACCTCGTGATCCACCCGCCTCGGCCTCCCAAAGTGCTGGGATTACAGGCTTGAGCCACCGCGCCCGGCCAGTTCTTAGATATTTTTAACCATAATCTACATTGAGCCTGAGGAATGGAATGTTAAAAGCGAGTATCTCAGGTGCTGCACAGGCTGGAGCACTACGGTACAGTCAAATAAAGTGAGTAAACCGTAATTGGGGAAAAAAAATCTATCAGTACTTAGGAACTAAGCAAATTAGCCAATGCTGAACATATAAACTTACGGCTCCCGCTCAAATGTTATCCTCAGAATAGGGTTCACACTTACCTTCTCTCCAAGTTCTTTATACTTGGGCTCCAGATTCTTACAGTGACCACACCAAGGGGCATAAAATTCAATCAGCACATCTTTATCTTCATTATTCACTATTTCATCAAAATTCTCCGCTACCACTACCTGAAAAACACAGAATAATCTCTGGTTGTAAGATAACCTTAAAAAAAATAAGTTCACAAGCTGTATTTGTTCCTAGACCCAATCCCTCTCTAATTTGATGTGTTATCTAATTTGATGTGTTAGAAAGTAAGTCATGGAAACCCAAATCACATTTACAGATTAAAGATGTTGCCATTCACTAGATACCAACTTGCTCCTATGTTTGTCACCTGTCAAAGTATGTTCAGGAAGTTACAGGACACAAAAGTGCTACCCAACCGTTCCCTAAAATAATTTCAAGCCAGGCATGGTAGCACATGCCTGCAGTCCAAGCTACTCAGAAGGCTGAGTCTACATAGTAAGACTGCATTTCTATAAAAAACATTCAGAGCAATACACTGTTCTTAGGGATTGCTCTATCCTCATAAGTTAGCCCAATATAAATTTCATCAGAAAGTTCTATGCAGGCTTTATACACTTTCCCTTACCAAGCATTTTGAGTCCTGCCAATGCTTATTTTATGACTCAGGGAGTGAGGACAAAAAAAAGAGAGAGAAAATGAGAGGCAATTGCTCATAGCTTAATAAGGTTGTGAGCACCTCACCTTTACAGGACCATCATTGCTCTCTGGGATAGGTTCAGACTTAAGGTATCTCTTCAGATTGCCATCAAAGTAATCCTGCAGGAACCTCTCCAGAGCCTTGCCATCACGCCTACAATTGGAAAACAAAGGTGAGGCTGGTTAATTTACTCCTACCACTGAGAAGATTAAAAGCAAGTTCTTTGAACAGTTACTATGTATTTTAGTTTTAATTTCAAGGCAAAAAAGGGAGAATTCTTATCTCTCAATATGCAGAACTGACTGAACAAACTGTAACTTTTGTTTCTAGTGTGTTCTTTGTGGATTAGAAAGTTCAGAGAAAGAAGAATCATTTGTCTTTTGGAGATTGATTTTTGTAAAAGAACCAGATCCTATTGCTCTGGAGTATAGTGTGTGTTTACAGTTTTTTCTTTTATAGACTGGCTCACAAGGAAGATTTTCTCTTGTCTCAATCTCCCAAAATCTCAAAGAGTGAGGATAAAAATTGTTTCTGGAGTCTTAGGGTCTTCCTGATTCTGAACTTACTTTAGACCCATGTAGTTTTTTTTTTTTTTTTTTTTTTAAAGACGGGGTTTCACCATGTTGGTCAGGCTGGCCTTGAACTCCCGACCTCAAGTGATCCGCTCGCCTTGGCCTCCAAAGTGCTTGGATTATAGGCGTGAGCCACCATGCCTGGCTCACCCATGTAGTATTTCAAAAAGAAAAGACATTCTGTAGGGATGAAGGGGAAAATGGTTTGGTTTCAAATTATATCAGTAAAAAGGAGGTTTTCCAATCTTTTTTTCGATTTTTAAATTTTTTATAGACATGGGGTCTTGCTATGTTGCCCAGGCTGGCCTTGAACTCATGCGCTCAAATTATCTTCCTGCCTTAGCCTCCCGATGTACTGAGATTACAGATGTGAGCCATCATGCCTGGCTCAAAGGAGGCTGTCCAATCTTCTTTCTTTTCTTTCCCTTCCACCCTCCCTTCCTCCCTTCTTTCTTTCCTTTTATTTTTATTTTTATTTTTTTTGAGACAGAGTCTTGCTCTGTCACCCAGGCTGGAGAACAGTGGCATGATCTCAGCTCACTGCAATCTCTGCCTCCTGGGTTCAAGTGATTCTCCTGCCTCAGCCTCCCTAGTAACTGGAATTACAGGTGCACAGCACCACGCCCGGCTAATTTTTTTTTTTTTTGGACACAGAGTCTTGCTCTGTCTCTAGGCGCCAGGCTAGAGTGCAGTGGCATGATCTTGGCTCACTGCAACCTCCGCCTCCCAGGTTCAAGCAATTCTCCTGCCTCAGCCTGTCAAGCAGCTGGGACTACAGGCGTTCACCATCATGCCCAGCTAATTTTTGTATTTTGGCAGAGATGGAGTTTCACCATGTTGGCCAGGATGGTCTCAATCTCTTGACCTTGTGATCATCCCGCCTCGGCCTCCCAAAGTGCTGGGATTACAGATGTGAGCCACTGTGCTCAGCCTTTATCTACTATTTCTAATGACCAAGTGGAATCATGTAAGAATTCCAAGCTGCCATCCTTTCATTAGTTTTCATAATTCATTAAGGATCATAATCCTTCAAGTACCTATATTTATTTACTTTTTTATTTTGAGATGGACTTTCACTCTTGTTGCCGAGGCTGGAGTGCAATGGCGCGATCTTGGCTCACCGCAACACCTCCCGGTTCAAGTGATTCTCCTGCCTCAGCCTCCTGAGTAGCTGGGATTACAGGCATGCGCCACCACGCCTGGCTAATTCTTTTTGCATTTTTAGTAGAGATGGGGTTTCTCCATGCTGGTCGGGCTAGTCTCACACTCCTGACTTCAGGTGATCTGCCTGCCTTGGCCTCCCCAAGTGCTAGGATTATAGGCATAAGTCACCATGCCTGGCCTAAATTACCTATATTTAAATTGAGAAACGTGACAGTCACAGGTCTTGATTTTAAAAGACCTATCTTCACATTCCAGTAGTATTGTTCCTTATAAATCCTTTGTGGTATAAAAGGCTTTAATAATTGCCTTGCAGAATCAAAGCCCAACTAGCAACTCACGAGAACTCTTCCTGCATGACAAACTTCTCTCCTTTAGCAGTTCTGATGGCAACAACAGGAATCTCTCCAGTAGTGCTTTCCAAGCCAAAATCAGAAAGTTCATGGCTAAAGGTTTTGCGGCTAGCTACAGCAAAGTTGAGTTTGTGCCCAGCATCCAGGAATTTCTTTGCCACCATCATTACCCTGTGGGAAACAAGAGACATCTGTGCCAAGACTATACAGGGTGGTCAAGCACTTCTGAAACTAAGAAGCAAGTGACTGGAAATCAAAGACTAAGTTCTACAGTCCATGTAGCCTTCTGGCATCAGAACAGTCTGAGCTCTTCAGCACTGAATAAGGATTATAATATATTTCAATGCCTTACTAAACTTCACGGCCAAATTGGTGATACCCAATCAACACGTCCATTCCTGCTAAATCTTGCTGTATTATATAACTGAAATCTATTTTAGGCATAATGACTGAAACGGAAAGAAAATTCATGAGGATAAAATGCACTGAGAGTCTAAAGGTGCAAGTAAGCACAATGTTTTAAGTGCATTTTACATCAAATTTGCACATTTTATTTGGAGCCAGTGTGTCACAAAGCAAAGAAACACCTATGAAATACATGCTCAATAGACTTTGAAAACAGTTTATGTTACCTGTCCTTATGGCTTCAAATGTAGTTTTTGGAAGCCAAATGTTCCCATTCTTTCCTGCTCTTACACCACATATGGTAACAGGATACTTATTTTCATTTTTTTTTTTTTTTTTTTTTTTTCTTTTTTGAGATGGAGTTTCGCTCTTGTTACCCAGGCTGGAGTGCAATGGCGTGATCTCGGCTCACCGCAACCTCCGCCTCCTGGGTTCAGGCAATTCTCCTGCCTCAGCCTCCTGAGTAGCTGGGATTACAGGCATGCACCACCATGCCCAGCTAATTTTTTGTATTTTTAGTAGAGACGGGGTTTTACCATGTTGACCAGGATGGTCTCGATCTCTTGACCTCGTGATCCACCCTCGGCCTCCCAAAGTGCTGGGATTACAGGCTTGAGCCACCGCGCCCGGCTTTTTTTTCTCTTTTTTACAGCTTCTTAAGAAACCAATTATTTTTTTACAGGATAGTTATGAGACTGTTTCTACACTGAGTAAACTTGTTCACAAGGGAAAAACATAATTCTTATTACCTGTTTCTCCAGTAGTTAGAACCCTTAGCATTCTTTTCATAGTCCACATCATAGTAAGCAATAAGTAAGTCCTTGCCCTGTATCAAATCTTTATTGTCTTCTGTCATGTGAGGGCAAATACCAAAACTGAAATGAAAGAATCCATTATCAACTGGCGTGGCAAGTTTTTAGCTATATCATAAAAGTTACCACAAAGTAATTGACAGCATTTACGAAGGAAAGAGATTTTCAACATTTAGTACGGAGCAATATACCTTACAGGATGACAAGAGTTCTAACACCCATACGTTACTGCTTTAACATAAACTCAAATTATTATTGTTACAACCCCCTGAATAGACCATTTAAGCCAAAATATAGCTCTGCTTAATAACTGAGACTAAAAAAAACTAAAATCAAGCAAAGAAATCCCAGACAAGATACAAAGAAGTACTCACATGTTTTCCTGGATAAACTTTTTAATTTTGCCACTGGTCATTTTCTGCTCTGTATATGCCACAGTCTTGTCCTCAAACTTGTTCGTCAGATGTGAAGGACGAAATAAGGTGATACCCCTTAAAAAAAAAAAAGTCTCAATAGACACAAAAACGGTCTCCCTTTTTTTTTTTTTTTTTTTTTTTTGAGATGGAGTTTCGCTCTTGTTACCCAGGCTGGAGTGCAATGGCGCGATCTCGGCTCACCGCAACCTCTGCCTCCTGGGCTCAGGCAATTCTCCTGCCTCAGCCTCCTGAGTAGCTGGGATTACAGGCACGCGCCACCACGCCCAGCTAGTTTTTTTGTATTTTTAGTAGAGACGGGGTTTCACCATGTTGACCAGGATGGTCTCAATCTCTTGACCTCGTGATCCACCCGCCTCGGCCTCCCAAAGTGCTGGGATTACAGGCTTGAGCCACCGCGCCCGGCCTTTTTTTTTTTTTTTTTAAATAGGGTTTTGCTCTGTTGCTCAGGCTGGAGTGCAGTGGTGTGATCATAGCTCACTGCAGTCCTAAACACCCAGGCTCAAGCGATCCTCCCACCTTTGCTGCCCAAGTAGCTGACAAAATAGGTATACACCACCATGCACAACTCATTTTTTTTTTTTTTTTTTGAGATGGAGTCTCACTCTGTCACCCAGGCTGGAGTGCAATGGCACAATCTCTGCTCACTACAACTGGTGCCTCGCAGGTTCAAGCAATTCTCCTGCCTTAGCCTCCTGGGTAGCTGGGATTACAGGTGCATACCACTGCACCTGGCTAATTTTTGTATTTTTAGCAGAGATGGGGTTTCGCCATCTTGGCCAGGCTGGTCTCAAACACCTGACCTCCTAATCCACCCGCCTCAGCCTCCCAAAGTGCTGGGATCACAGGCATGAGCTACTGTACCCAGCCTAGTTTTTTATTTTTATTTTTTAATTTGGTAGAGATGGGGGTCTATCCATATTACCAAGGCTGGTCTTGAACTCCCAGGCTCAAGTAATCCTCCCACCTCAGCCTCTAAAAGATGCTGGGATTACAGGCACAGCCCCATATTTCATGTAAAGCTCAGACTAGCTACTTTTGCCACCACTTTAAACTAGTATCATCTAAGCACATAAGGACTCTTTTCTAGTACTGGACTCAGCAACATGACCTTCTAATTAACACTGAGATGCTAACCACCTTAATCTTTTTTTTTTTTTTTTTTTTTTTTTTTTGAGGCGGAGTTTCACTCTTGTTACCCAGGCTGGAGTGCAATGGCGCGATCTCGGCTCACCACAACCTCTGCCTCCTGGGTTCAGGCAATTCTCCTGCCTCAGCCTCCTGAGTAGCTGGGATTACAGGCACGCACCACCATGCCCAGCTAATTTTTTGTATTTTTAGTAGAGACGGGGTTTCACCATGTTGACCAGGATGGTCTCGATCTCTTGACCTTGTGATCCACCTGCCTCAGCCTCCCAAAGTGCTGGGATTACAGGCTTGAGCCACCGCACCCAGCTTTTTTTTTTTTTTTTTGAGACGGAGTTTCGCTCTTGTTACCCAGGCTGGAGTGCAATGGCGCAATCTCAGCTCACCGCAACCTCCGCCTCCTGGGTTCAAGCAATTCTCCTGCCTCAGCCTCCCGAGTAGCTGGGACTACAGGTGTGCGCCACCATGCCCAGCTAATTTTTTTTTTTTTTTTTTTTTTTGTATTTTTAGTCAAGAGGGGGTTTCGCCATGTTGACCAGAATGGTCTCAATCTCTGGACCTCGTGACCCACCCGCCTCGGCCTCCCAAAGTGCTGGGATTATAGGCGTGAGCCACCGCGCCTGGACACCACGTTAATCTTAAGTGCAGTAATTGGGTATACGGTTTAATAAAATTTGAATTGGAAAATTAAGAGAACTTGGTTCTAATCATAGTTCCCCAACTAATTCCAAACATGTTAGACCAGGTCTCAATTTAACCCATCTAGGCTTCAGCTTTTTCACTATCTCAAAAGGGGGTTAGAGTGGATTTTCAAACCTTTAAAAACAATAGCAGGTCAGGTGGGGTGGCACATGCCTGTAAATCCCAACACTCTGGGAACCCAAGGCAGGCAGTTCACCTAAGGTCAGGAGTTTGAGACCAGCCTGGCTAACATGATGAAACGCTGTCTCTACTAAAAACACAAAAATTAGCCAGGTGTGGTACTGCATGCCTGTAATCCCAACTACTCAGGAGGCTGAGGCAGGAGAATCACTTGAACCCAGGAGGTGGAGGTTGCAGTGAGCCAAGATCGTGCCATTATACTCCAGCCTAGGCAACAAGGGCAAGATTCCAGCTAGAGCCGGGCGCGGTGGCTCAAGCCTGTAATCCTAGCACTTTGGGAGGCCGAGGCGGGTGGATCACGAGGTTGAGAGATCGAGACCATCCTGGTCAACAAGGTGAAACCCCGTCTCTACTAAAAATACAAAAAAATTAGCTGGGCATGGTGGCACGTGCCTGTAATCCCAGCTACTCAGGAGACTGAGGCAGGAGAATTGCCTGAACCCAGGAGGCGGAGGTTGCGGTGAGCCGAGATCGCGCCATTGCACTCCAGCCTGGGTAACAAGAGCAAAACTCCATCTCAAAAAAAAAAAAAAAAAAAAAAAAAGATTCCAGCTAGAAAAAAAAAAAAAAAAAAAAACCTCAAGCTTACTCTAAATCTTCTTCTTTTCACACATGGTTAGTGACTACTACTGTTTACATTTTTTGTTTTTTGTTTTTTTTTGAGATGCAGTCTTGCTCTGTTGTCTAGGCTGGAGTGCAGTGGTGTGATCATAGCTCACTGCAGCCCTAAAGTTCACACACACCACAGCTGTGGTGTGATCTCGGCGCACTGCAACCTCTGCCTCCCAGTTCAAGCAGTTATTCTGCCTCAGCCTCCTGAGTGGCTGAGACTACAGGCGCGTGCCACCATGCCTGGCTAATTTTTGCATTTTTAATAGAGATGGAGTTTCACCATATTGGCCAGGCTGGTCTTGAACTCCTGACCTCATGATCTGCCCATCTCAGCCTCCCAAAGTGCTGCGATTACAGGCGTGAGCCACCGCCACCTGGCCTTGTTTATTTTTTTTAATATTCACCCCATTCCCTTCCATTGCCACTAATGATGTTGACTGAGTTTAGACTCTCACACGTCACCCTCAATTTAGATTCCCCTTAGAATTCTCCTTAGAATGCCTTGCACCACTCCCCTTTCAAAGCATTATCATGTGGTTGCCAGTGACTTCTTCACAAATTTAAACCATTTATGCCAGAGGTTGCATAATGTTTTTGTGAAAAATCAGACCTTGGCAACGACCTTGAGCAGGAGGATATAAATAATTCCAACAAGCTTAACGTTCCAATAATGGAACACTAGGCATTGCTCCCCAGACCAAAATCTTTCAATGGTTCTCAAATGTCTAAAAGATAAAATAGAAGCTCTTTTATATGGCACTTAAAATTTGTACTTTGGTCTCTGCTGAACACTGCAATCTTAACTTTTACTATGATCTCAATCACAAGCAATGCTCCAGCAGTATTATGTAGGGCTCCTACATACCTAGGCGATCCTACATCTCAAGGCTTTCATTCCTGGTGCTCTATCTAGAATAATTTTTATTTCAAAGGCCATAACCTTCCAGAAAAAACCCATCCTTCAAGAGTCACCCTTTCTATGAATCTTTTTTCTGATATTACTGCCCCGACTCCAAAAGATAAAAAATCACTCCCACGTTTGTACTTCCAACCCACTCTGTATATATTTCTATTATAACATGTAACACTTACATATGTTTTTTACATTTTTACATACGTTCACGTATATAATCTCCCTCTGCTAGATAGAGGAATGTCCCTTGAAGGCAGCAATAGTTTCTGACATTAGCATAACGCCTTGAAAGTACTCAGTAAGGCTGAGCACAGTGGCTTCTGCCTATAATCCCAGCAGTTTGGGAGGCCGAGACAGGCAGATCACCTAAGGTTGGGAGTTTGAGACCAGCCTGACCAACATGGAGAAACTCAATCTCTACTAAAAATAGAAAATTAGCTGGGTGTGGTGGTGCATGCCTGTAATCCCAGCTACTTGGGAGGCTGAGGTAGGAGAATCACTTTAACCCGGGAGGCGGAGGTTGCGATGAGCCGAGATCCCACCATTGCACTGCAGTCTGGGCAACAATAGTGAAACTTTGTCTAAAAAAAAAAAGTACTTAATAAACCTTTTGGGCTGGGCGCGGTGGCTCAAGCTTGTAATCCCAGCACTTTAGGAGGCCAAGGCAGGTGGATCATGAGGTCAAGAGATCGAGACCATCCTGGTCAACATGGTGAAACCCCGTCTCTACTAAAAATACAAAAAAAAATTAGCTGGGCATGGTGGCACGTGCCTGTAATCCCAGCTACTCAGGAGGCTGAGGCAGGAGAATTGCCTGAACCCAGGAGGCGGAGGTTGCAGTGAGCTGAGATCGTGCCATTGCACTCCAGCCTGGGTAACGAGCGAAACTCCGTCTCAAAAAAAAAAAAAAACCTTTTGGAAAAATTAGGTATAAAAATCACCAGTTTAGCAGGGCATAGTGGTTCATGCCTGTAATCCCAACATTTTGGGAGGCCAAGGTTGATGGATCACTTGAGGCCAGGAATTCGAGACCAACCTGGGCAACATGGTAAAACCCTCTCTACTAAAAATACAACAATTAGCAGGGTGTGGTGGCGCCTGCCTGTACTCCCAGCTACTCGGGAGGTTAAGGTGGGAGAATTGTTTGAACCTGGGAGGCAGAGGTTGCAGTTAGCAGAGATCGCACCACCGCATTCCAGCCTGGGTGACAGAGTTGAGACCGTGTCTCAGAAAAATAAATAAATAAAAACTACCAGTTCACACAGTAAATCTTGGTCTGTAGATTCAACTCAGATCACTTACTCTCCATTATCATCATACTTGTTCACCAAAAACTCAACATTCGTATGTGCAAATCGGTAGTTATCCCTTAAGTTGCTGGCTGCTTTTAGGAACTCAGAATGAGCTTCACTGAATGAATCCTTGAAAAAACCTATAGAGAAAATATTAAACACAAGGAAGAAGCAGTAAGTCCTGACAGATAGACATTCCAAACCATAAAGGTCTATTTTTCAAGGCTTTCATTCTATTTTGAGGACTGGGCCTGCTTTTCCATGACTACCTCAAACAGGCACATTTAGGATGAGAAATTCCCCTCTACCCTTTACAGAAACATTTTTGGAGAGAGCCAAGGAAGATTTGTCAGTGTTGGAATCTTCATTCTATTTTTTTTTTTTTTAAAGACAGGGTTTCACCATGTTGGTCAGGCTAGTCTTGAACTCCCGACCTCAGGTGATCCACCCGCCTTGGCCTCCAATCCTTGGATTACAGGCGTGAGCCACCATGCCTGGCCAATTGCTTAATTTCTTAAGAGTTTTAGGGACTATTTGAGGTATCGGAAGGATTAAATTAAGATGATATGTTAAACTGTAAATCACTTCACCCAATTTTTTTCTTTCTCAGTATTTGTCTTTAGATCTACTCATTTAGAAAAGTGACTAAAACATAAATGTTCAACAAATACACACTAACTCCTTATGAAATATAAAGAATCAGTAAAACCCAGATAAAAAGTGGCTTTTAGCCAAATTTAAATGGTAAATGACATTCTGCTGCCAGAAAGTCAGTTTTATTACAGAAATTAGGAGACTAAGAGAAGTACATAGTTTTTATTTTTAAATTCATTTTTTAGTCACATTTATCATACATCACATTTAAAAAAACAAAACAATGAACATCTAAGATGCAGAAAGTGTTTAACTGGCTCATGCCATTTAAAAATGAGATACTGCAACACGAGAAAGCAATGATTGCTGCAAAAACAAGACAAATCCTATCAATCAGACTTTAAGTCCCCTAATTATTGTGAAAATAGCAGAGGTTTATTATTTACTTGTATTTTCCTACCTTAAAACCTTATTTTCAGTCACAACTACCCTATTATATGAGTTAAATTTCAGAGTTTAAGAAGCATTAGAAAATGGCGAAGATATTCCTATCCCAGTCCTTTATTTTTCCCCCATGCTCACTCCTATCACCGTCCTTTAATTGAAATTAAACCTTTATATCTTTAAGAACACAAACCCACTCAAATTAAACAGCAAGTGCCCCCCACATTATAGCAATGCTGACCCAATTCTGTCAGTTGTCTTTTGAACTGCTTCAAGGTTTCCTTAAGTGCTTTAATATTGTGGCTTTCCCAGACATGGAGGGTTTTGGAAACCAAGCTGATAATTCTGTGGCATGGTTTAATATTTGCTGCTTACCTACTACGGAGGCATCTTTATCACTAATGAATTTCTGAAATTCTTCCTCAGTCTTGAGAGGCACTGAAGCTGGTCCTGCCTGCTTCTTCAGGTGGCTGACAATTCCATCTTAGAAGTCAAAATAAAAGTTATAGCAACACACTTATTTATTTATAATTTTTGAGAAGGCAATTATTCATGATTCGAAATTCAGAAGGCACAAAAGGGTATATGATGAAATTTTCTTGCCACCCTTGTCCCTACTCACCCAGTTTCCTCCTTGTAAGATTTCAGTTTCTTGTATATCCTTTCAGACATTTAATGCATAAACAGGCAATCACATATACATAGCTACTTCAACCTTTTGTTACAGTGACATAGTTTGTTATTATACTTTAAAATTTTTTTTTTTTTTTTTTTTTTTTTGAGACAGAGTTTCGCTCTTGTTACCCAGGCTGGAGTGCAATGGCGCGATCTCGGCTCACCGCAACCTCCGCCTCTTGGGTTCAGGCAATTCTCCTGCCTCAGCCTCCTGAGTAGCTTGGATTACAGGCATATGCCACCATGCCCAGCTACTTTTTTTGTATTTTTAGTAGAGACGGGGTTTCACCATGTTGACCAGGATGGTCTCGATCTCTTCACCTTGTGATCCACCCGCCTTGGCCTCCCAAAGTGCTGGGATTACAGGCTTGAGCCACCGCGCCCGGCTTAAAAATTTTTTAACAGAAATACTCTTTAAAATGCATAGTGTTTCACTGTAAATGTGCCTTAATTTATTTAACCAAACACAGGTGCAAAATTGATGGACATTTGTTTCTAATCTTTTTTTTTTTCTCAGACAGGGTCTCCTGCTGCCCAGGCTGGAGTCCAGTGGCACGATCATTGCTCACTGCAGCCTTTGCCTCTATGGGTCAATCAGTCCTCTTGCCTCAGTTTCCTGAGTAGCTGGGCCTATAGGCATGCACCATCATGCCCAGCTAGTTTTTTGTATTTTTTCATAGAGATGAGATCTCACTAGGTTGCCCAGGCTGGCCTCCAACTCCTAGGCTTGAGCGATCCACCTGCTTCAGCCTCCTTAAGTGCTGCAACCTCTGCCTCCGGGTTTAAGGCATGAGACTCATTAACCTTTTCCTTTCCTTTTTTTTTTGCGGGGCGGGGGTGGGGGTCGGTGGGGACAGTTTCACTCTTGCCACCTGGGCTGGAGTGCAATGGCGCCATCTCAGCTCACTGCAACCTCTGCCTCCCGCGTTTAAGTGATTCTCCTGCCTCATCCTCCTGAGTAGCTG
Organism: Saimiri boliviensis; assembly: GCF_048565385.1. NCBI lineage: Eukaryota > Metazoa > Chordata > Mammalia > Primates > Cebidae > Saimiri > Saimiri boliviensis. The sequence continues at coordinate 82,309,326 of NC_133450.1, forward strand.
GAATTACAGGTGCCTGCCACCATGCCTGGTTATTTTTTTGTATTTTTAGTACAGACAGGGTTTCACTATGTTGGCCAGTCTGGTCTTGAATTCCTGACCTCATGATCCTTCTGATTCGGCCTCCCAAAAGTGCTGGGATTACAGGAGTGAGTCACCATACCCAGCCCTTGTTAACCTTTTTTTTTTTTTTTTTTTTTTTTGGAGATCGAGTTTTGCTCTTGTTGCCCAGGCTGGAGTGCAATGGCAAGATCTCAGCTCACCACAACCTCCACCTCATGAGTTCAACCAAGTCTCCTGCCTCAGCCTCCCGAACAGCTGGGATTACAGGCATGCACCACCACGCTTAGCTAATTTTGTATTTTTAGTAGAGATGGGGGTTTTTCCATGTTGGTGAGGCTGGTCTCAAACTCCCAACCTCAGGTGATAGGCCCGCCTTGGCCTCCCAAAGTGCTGGGATTACAGGCGAGTGACCCCACACCACAACGATTTTTAAACATACAGTTCTGTATCCTATTTGTGCTACCTCATGTAAGTGGAATCATACAGCAGCATGTAGTTATAATTTTCTTCTTTAAGGCTGAAAATCTTCCACTGGATGCATAAATCATATTTTGTTTACCACTCATTCACTGATAGACACTTGGATTACTTCCACCTTTTGGCTACTATGATAATGCTGCTGTAAATGTAGGTGTACAACTATCTTCTTTTGCGTATACAGTAAGTCCTCACTTAATATTACTCATAGGTGCTCAGAAACTGCAACTTTAAGACAAAGAATGCACAGCAAGTCCTAGAATAACAGTTTCCTATAACATTGATGAGGAAAAAAAACAGGTTTCGTTAAGGGTTGTTCACTTAAAAATCACAGCTTTCGCTGGGCGCAGTGGCTCACGCCTGTAATCCCAGCACTTTGGGAGGCTGAGGCGGGTGGATCACGAGGTCAAGAGATTGAGACCATCCTGGTCAACATGGTGAAACCCCGTCTCTACTAAAAATAAAAAAAATTAGCTGGGCATGGTGGCACGTGCCTGTAATCCTAGCTACTCAGGAGGCTGAGGCAGGAGAATTGCCTGAACCCAGGAGGCGTAGGTTGCGGTGAGCAGAGATCGCGCCATTGCACTCCAGCCTGGGTAACAAGAGTGAAATTCTATCTAAAAAAAAAAAAAAAAAAAAAAAAAAATCACAGCTTCCAAGAATCTACTGACAACATTGAGAACTTACTGTATACCCAGAGGTGGGTATAGAGAAGCTGGATCATATATATGGTTAATTCCATTTTTATTTTTATTTTTTGAGACAGGGTCTCACTCTGTCACCCAGGCTGGAGAGCAGTGGTGTAATCTTGGCTCACTGCAACCCCCACCTCTTAGTTTTAAAAGATTCTCCTGCCTTAGGCTCCTAAGTAGCTGGGACCATGCCTGGCAAATTTTTCTATTTTTTGGTAGAGACACGGTTTTACCATGGTGGCCTGGCTGGTCTTGAACTCCTGACCTCAAGTGATCTACCCACCTTGGCCTCTCAAAGAGCTGGGATTACAGTCATGAGCTACCGTGCCTGGCATTTTTAATTTTTTTTTGAAATGGAGTCTTGCTTTGTTCCCCAGGCTGGAGTGCAACGGTCCAATCTCAGCTCACTACAAGCTCCGACTTCCGGGCTCAAGCAAACCTCCTGCCTCAGCCTGCCAAGTAGCTGAGATTACAGGTATGTGCCACCACACCTAGCTAATTCTTGTATTTTCAGTAGAGACAGGGTTTCACCATGTTTTTCCTGGCTGGTCTCAAACTTCTGATCTCAAATGATCCGCCTGCCTTGGCCTCCCCCAAAGTGTTGGGATTATAGGTGTGAGCCACCATACCCGACTCTATTTTTAATTTTTTTTTTTTTTTTTTTTTTTTTTTGAGATGGAGTTTCACTCTTTTTACCCAGGCTGGAGTGCAATGGCACGATCTCGGCTCACCGCAACCTCTGTCTCCTGGGTTCAGGCAATTCTCCTGCCTCAGCCTCCTGAGTAGCTGGGACTACAGGCACGCGCCACTATGCCCAGCTGATTTTTTGTATTTTTAGTAGAGATGGGGTTTCACCATGTTGACCAGGATGGTCTCGATCTCTTGACCTCGTGATCCACCCGCCTCGGCCTCCCAAAGTGCTGGGATTACAGGCTTGAGCCACCGCGCCCGGCCTTCTATTTTTAATTTTTAAAGGAACCACCATACTGTGTTTTCCATAGTGGTTGTCCATTTTATACTCCTAAGAGTGCACAAAGTTTCCAGTTTCTTTTGGAGATGGAGTCTCGCTCTGTCGCCCAGGTTGGAGTGCAGTGGCATGATCTCAACTCACTGCAACCTCTGCCTCCTGGGTTCAAGCAATTCTCCTGCCTCAGCCTCCTGTGTAACTGGGATTACAGGAATGCACCACCATGCCCGGCTAATTTTTGTATTTTTAGTAAAGATGGGGTTTTACCATGCTGGCCAGGCTGGTCTTGAATTCCCGACCTTGTGATCCACCTGCCTCGGTCTCCCAAAGTGCTGGCATTACAGGTGTGAGCCACTGCAACTGGCCCTAACTTTTTATCAGAGACTCATTTTATATCTCAAAGGCTGGGCTCAAGAGAGTCTTTCCCTCAGCCTCCTGAATAGCTAAGACTATAGGTCTACTACGCTATTGCACCCAGGTCATACATATTTTTAAAACTTGTTTGTTGCCTCCTTCCCCTCATCCCCCAGAATGTAAGCTTCACAAGAGTAGAGATCTTGTCTGTTTTATCAATAAATGCCAAGCACCTAAAAAGAAATGCCAATATTTAGAATATCTGGCACAGAGTAATTACTCAATAAATATTTGTAAAATGAAAAAATGTCTAGCTGACCTTATAAATCAAGTTCATGTTTTTTTTATATTACTTATATAATCTGTTCATTTAGAGAGGTCTTATTACCACCAAACTGACCTCTTAGATGAGGAATTTTTAAGACTGAAAGTATACTGTGTAGAAAAACAAATATTTATGTTTCCATTACAAAGAGTAAGGTACTTAACATCAGTTTTCAGAATGTAATTCAGGATCCTTACCAGCAGTCCTAGGTCCATCATAAGCACCTGCTTCTTCACCATCTCTAAATATCTTCAGGGTTGGATATCCACTGACTCCATATTTATTACAGGTGTTAGTGTTGGCAGTGCAATCAACCTAAAGATTAAAACACACAAACTATTTCTTAGCCAAGAATGTGTTGCAGGTTCTTCTTATATTCTCAAAATACTAGGATTGGTCAAATCTTAAGAGGATCAAGGAATTCGTGGCATATAAGCCATAGAACATCAGATTTCAAAGGCAGATTGGTGCTTGCCTAACTACATCAGAACTACCTAAGGAATTCTTTAAAACTGAGATTTCTAGGCCTCATACAAAATACAAAACTACTGTTTAAATTCTGCCCTTCGAGTCTCTATTAGCTAAAGCAGTGGTCTTCATCTTTTTTCTGCTTCAGAACACATGAGGGATAGATCACTTAAATTATTAACAGGGGCTTATTTTGATTAATGACTATCATCAAGAGAATACACAGATGGGGGTACATATCCTTTAGATGGAATATATTTTGATTTTACAAATCATCTAGAGCTATTATCAAAGGTACTAATACTTGTTTATATGTTCCCTGAGCTAGTCTGAGTTTGGGCTATACCATAATATAACATATCTCGTGAGATCTATCAGGAAGAAGGAAAATAATTTCCTCTTTTGAGCCATTTACTCCAAACCAGGCAGTGCTACAAGTACTTTGCATATATTATCTCATTTAATCTCCACAAGATTCTTAAGTATGATCCTTATGCTCTAAGATGGGTAAACTGAGATCCAGAAAATTAATGTGTGTATAGTCACACAGGCTGTAGCACAGAAGGCAGAAATTGTGATTGAAATTTTTTTCCTATGGCAAGCTGCCTGATAGGACTAAAAGTAGTTTCCAAAAATAGCCATGAACTATATCTGAGGCTGGCAAAGGTACCAGCTTTTAAACTAGAACAACTATGGGTCTACTACAAAATGGCAACATTCTGAAAGCATTACTTTAATTGTAAAAACAAATACCAAGTTTATAGTTGACCATTTGGTTACACATTCATCAATATCCTCTTATCATTTCCATTACTGTAATTATCATATGGCAGTTTATTGAACTCATTTACTCAATGATTATTATTATTTTTCTTTACCCTAGGCTTGTCAGCCAACAATGATTATTATTATCTTTTTTTGGGGGGGAGTAGGGGATGGAGTCTTCCTCTGTTGCCCAGGCTGGAGTACAATGGTACGATCTCAGCTCACTGCAACCTCTGCCCTCCTGGGTTCAAGCAATTCTCCTGTCTCATCCTCCTGAGTAGCTCAGACTACAGCTGTGCACCACCACACATGGCTAATTTTTGTATCTTTAGTAGAGACGGGGTTTCATCATGTTGGCCAGGCTGGTCTTGAACTCCTGACCTCAGGTGATCCGCCCTCCTTGGCCTCCCAAAGTGCTGGGATTACAGGCATGAGCCATCACGCCTGACCACTACTCTTAATCTTTTGAAACTAAGTCATTTGTGTATTTGCCCAGAAACTAGTATTCACTCTTCTTAGCAGAATAAGAGCAGAGAAAATGAACGTTAATCTTACAAACTATAACTGTTATTTTTTTCCATGTAGCAAAGCTGAGACAACAAACTTTTTTGTTTTTAAGATGGAGTTTCGCTCTTTTTACCCAGGCTGGAGTGCAATGGTGCAATCTCGGCTCACTGCAACCTCTGCCTCCTGGGTTCAAGCGATTCTCTTGCCTCAGCCTCCCGAGTAGCTGGGACTACAGGCACGCGCCACCATGCCCAGCTAATTTTTTGTATTTTTATTAGAGACAGGGTTTCACCATGTTGACCAGGATGGTTTTGATCTCTTGACCTCATGATCCATCCGCCTTGGTCTCCCAAAGTGCTGGGATTATAGACATGAGCCACCACGCCTGGCCAAACTACTTTTTAAAATACTTCACATCCTTTAGTGAAGAATCCACCTGTACTTACCTTTGCTAATGGAACTATTCCTTTTAATCTGGTAGCTGCAGCTTCATACTCAGGAGCAAGTCTCTTGCAGTGTCCACACCTATATACATATTAAAAAAACAAACTCTCAGTTTAATCCTATGAATTTGTAAATTTTGTCTCACTTTCAGAAAGAATCTCACACTATAATACTACTTTTGAGCTAGTAGATGCTTCCAATAGCAAAATCATTACATGAACAACATTCATTATTTTTAAAGTAAACGAGATCTCTCGGAAGACAAAGGTCCTATCTCTCGACTGAGGTTGACTCTGTAGTACTGGCTCAGCCCAGGGCAGCTCTATTTTCGCAATACAAAAAGTATAACTGGCCGGGTGTGGTGGCTCAACCTGTAATCCCAGCACTTTGGGAGGCCGAGGCGGGTGGATCACGAGATCAAGAGATCGAGACCATCCTGGTCAACACAGTGAAATCCCGTCTCTACTAAAAATACAAAAAGTTAGCTGGGCATGGTGGCGTGTGCCTGTAATTCCAGCTGCTCAGGAGGCTGAGGCAGGAGAATTGCCTGAACCCAGGAGGCGGAGGTTGCGGTGAGCCAAGATCGCGCCATTGCACTCCAGCCTGGGTAACAAGAGTGAAACTCCGTCTCAAAAAAAAAAAAAAAACTTGGAAATACTGTACATCTAAAACTTGTTTAAAATAAAGGACTATACAACAGCTGAGTGCAGTGGCTCACCCCTGTAATCCCAGCACTTTGGGAGGCTGAGGTGGGCAGATCATGAAGTCAGGAGTTCGAGACCACTCTGGCCAATACGGTGAAACCCCATGTCTTATGTGTGTGAAATAGGGTATTATTCATTATATCCTCTGTATTCCTTTAATATTGCATAGTAAACGTATTTTAAAGGGCATAACAATTGGATCTGGGTCTTTAAGGATTTAACGCTTCAGAGAGGAGAGGATAGGGAATTTAAGATGGGGGGAGAGTAGAGCCAACGTAAAAGAGTACCAGTAAGAGTACCCATCTTAAATTCAGAGAACTGTGAAGGGCTTTTTGAGATAATAAATGTACATGCACCTGTACTAAGACCATATCTATCAGCAATGTAAAAGACTGACAAGAATGGAGAAAACAGAGACAAGAATAAAGCCATCTATAAGATAATGCATTTCACACGGCACGTAATAAAAGCTTGGACCAGAGTGGCAGCAATGAGAATTAAGAAGAGACAGAAGAGAGATTTCTGTTGAATATATGGTAGTTGTCAAAGCTGAGGCATCTTCGAACATTTTAAGAGAAAAAAATCACATAAAATAGTTACTAGGTCAAGTCAGTGGGTGTCAACTCTAGATGCTTATCAAAAAAATCCATGGAGCATTAAAACAAAAAAAAAAGTATCCATGTCTTACTGAATGAGAATCTCCAGAAATCTGGGGAGCAACCAGGTGTGTGTGCAAGCTGCAAGGATGGGACTAAAATCCACTATCTTAAACTTTGGCAATATCCATAAGATCATCAAATCCACAAAGAGTTTCAATGAGGCTGGAGGAGACTGCCCTCTTCAAATCCACTAGGAATGGAACTGAGGTGGAATTTAAGGGAAATCAGGGTCAGGTAATACAGATCTTTCAAGATTAACCACTACCTTTCATCCACCCCTAGAAAATATTAAAATACAAATAATCCCATCTACCCTCAAGGATGGCACCTGGCAGTTGATCATGAATTCCAACATACATTCACCCAATAATCATCACTTCAGGCATACCATGAGTCAAGTGCTTTTTAAGACTTTGATAAGAAAATTGATATAGTCCTTTCCTTATAGGAATACCTATCTGGCAGGGGTGACAGAGATTATTAGATGCCAACAGAGAGGCAGGATCAACCAGTTTGTTGTCCACAGAAGGAAAAAAAATTTTTGAGCTAAATGTTGATGTTGAAAAGATCAATTAGGGGGTGGGGGTGGGGATTACAAGAAACCAGCATAAATATTATTTTTTTTTTTTGAGATGGGAGACTTGCTCTGTCACCCAGGCTGGAGTGCAGTGGTGCGATCTCAGCTCACTGCAACCTCCGCCTCGCAGATTCAAGCAGTTCTGCCACAGCCTCCTGAGTAGATAGGATTACAGGTGTTCACCACTATGCCCAGGTAATTTTTGTATTTTTAGTAGAGACGGGATTTCACCATGTTGGCCAGGGTGGTCTTGAATTCCGAACCTCATAATCTGCCCACCTTGGCTTCCCAAAGGGCTGGGACTACAGGCATCAGCCACTGTGCCCGGCCAATGCTATTTATTACTACTGTCTTAGAGGGTAACACACAAATCTTACAGCATAAACAGATGTTGAGAACTTAATATTAAATGTTAACACTGATCAATACATTTTCAGAAAGTTTCAAACATTTAAATAGTGTTATTTTCCCAGAGAAATTCATGGGAAACGATTCTGCCAGCTACAGTAGCTCATGCCTGTAATCCCAGCACTTTGGGAGGCTGAGGTGGGTGGATCACAAGGTCAGGAGCTCGAGACTAGTCTGGCCAATATAGTGAAACCACGTCTCTACTAAAAATATAAAAAATTAGCCGGGTGTGGTGCTGTGCAACTGTAATCCCAGCTACTCAGGAGGCTGAGGCGGGAGAATCATGGGAACCTGGGAGGTAGAGGCCTCAGTGAGCCAAGATCAAGACAAAGATCTGCCTCAAAACAAAAAAAAAAAAAAAAAAAAAAAAAGAAAGAGACTCGGTCTCAAACACACACACACACACACACACACACACACACACACACACACACACAATTAACTCCATAATGAATAACAGAAATATTAGTCTACAAAGTCAACTGCAAAGAAAGCTTTCACTATACTGCGTGCAGTGGTTCACGCCTGTAATCCCAGCACTTTGGGAGGCTGAAGCGGGTGAATCAGCTGAGGTCAAGAATTCAAGACCAGCCTGGCCACCATGGTGAAACCTCATCTCTACTACAAAAAAAAAAAAAAAAAAAAAGGATACAAAAATTAGCTAGGCATGGTGGTACATGCCTGTAATCCCAGCTGCCAGCGAGGCTAAGGCAGGAGAATCGCTTGAACCCCGGGAGGCAGAGTACAGTGAGCCGAGATCTCGCCACTGTACTCCAGCCCGGGGAAACAGCAAGACTGTATTAAAAAAAAAAAAAAAAAAAAAAAAAGCTTTCACTTTCACTTTCACTTGAAACATCAAAGTGGAAAAAGAACTAGCTTAAAATAGGTATATTTTACTTTCTTTTTTGAGACAGGGTCTCACACTGTCACTTAGGCTGGAGTGCAGTGGTACAGTCTCAGCTCCCTGCAACCTCTGCCTCTCAGCCTCCTGAGTAGCTGGGACTACAGGTGTGGACCACCATGCCCAGCTAAGTTTTGTCCTTTTTTGGTAAAGAAAGGGTCTGGCCATGCTGCCTAGGCTGGTCTCTAATCACACCACTGCAACCTCTGCCTCCCAGGTTCAAGCTATTTTCCCATCTCAGCCTCCCAAGTAGCTGGGATTACAGATATGCTAATTTTTAATTTAAAAATTAACTGGACTTAGTGGAGATGGGGTTTCGCCATGTTGGTCAGGCTGGTCTTGAACTCCTGACCACAAGTGATCTGCCTGCCTTGGCCTTCCAAACTGCTGGGATTACAAGTGTACATCCCAAGGCCCAACCCCATTTACTCTTACTCTGTTTCTTGTAAGATAGAACTCATGAACTGCACAAAGGAATATAGAGGTCAGGAAATACTTCCAGCTGAAATGTTAAGAAATAAAAATACTGAGGCCGGGCATGGTGGCTCACACTTGTAATCCCAGCACTTCGGGAGGCTGAGGCAAGTGGATCACCTGAGGTCAGGAGTTCACCACCAGCCTGACTAACATGGTCAAACCCAGTCTCTACTAAATTAAAAAACAAACAAACAAACAAAAAAAAACAGCCAGGCGTGGTAGCGCCTATCTATAATCTGAGTTACTTGGGAGGCTGAGACAGGAGAATTGCTTGTACCTGGGAGGTGGAGGTTGCAGTTAGCCAAGATTTCGCCATTGCTGGGATTACAGGCATGCACTACCACGCCCAGCTAATTATATATTTTTAGTAAAGATGGGAGTTTCTCTATGTTGGTCAGGGTGGTCTCAAACTCCCGACCTCAGGTGATCCTCTCGCTTCGACCACCCAAAATGCTGGGATTACAGGTGTGAGCCATAGCACCTGGGCCAATAATTCTTCTTTAATATTCCAGTGGCAAACAATCCCTACTTTAAATTGTTGCAAAAACATCACTGTAGTAAAAAGCATCACTCAGATTTGACAAACTGAGTGAAACCCCAGCTTTTACAAATTTAGTGACACCCCCTCAAAGCTAACAGCATGATTATATAATTGGGAAGAGTTGATCCTAAGAGAAAACATGAGTTCCAGAGATGTTTAAGAACTAGCTAGGTCCGGGCGCGGTGGCTCAAGCCTGTAATCCCAGCACTTTGGGAGGCCGAGGCGGGTGGATCACAAGGTCAAGAGATCGAGACCATCCTGGTCAACATGGTGAAACCCGTCTCTACTAAAAATACAAAAAATTAGCTGGGCATGGTGGCGCGTGCCTGTAATCCCAGCTACTCAGGAGGCTGAGGCAGGAGAATTGCCTGAACCCAGGAGGCGGAGGTTGTGGTGAGCCGAGATCGCGCGATTGCACTCCAGCCTGGGTAACAAGAGCGAAACTCCGCCTCAAAAAAAAAAAAAAAAAAAAAAAAAAAAAGAACTATCTATATGTGTAATCTGTACTGCCAGTTAGCCCCAGAAATGCCATGGACACAAAACCTGCCCAAGCTGAAAACAAAATATGCCATCTTTAGCACATCATTTTGATTCACGTGGTCTTTACTGCAGGGCTTTTTTTTTCCTTGTAACCCCCAGCAAGCTGGTTGAGGCCAAGAAGTGAAGACCTGAGACTAAAGCAAATAAAAGTATACACTAACTTTTACTGACCATTTTGAACACAGTTTTAAACCAAGGGTCACTGTGCCAGGAGGGGAAAAATTAAGCACTGTAATTATATATATTTATATTGAGCTATCCCAAGGTTAAAATAATCATCATTTACTACGGCCGGGCATGAGTTCCAGAGATGTGGAGGTTTAAAAAAAAAAAAAAAAAAAAAAAACACTCAAGTTGACTGGGCCAGAAACCTATTTGCCCTTCCTTCTCCCCAACTTTTTTTTTTTTAATTTCGAGTTAGTTCTAGCTAAGGAATTTACACCCTTGTTCACTTAAGTCACCCTAGAGTATTTAATTAACATTGGTTACTTTCTCATTGGAGTCTTTTTTGTCATTTTAAAGAAATCCTAATTAAAATGGACAACTTGGACAGATTCTGATGGAATTATTCTTGTTCGCCTCCTCTTTTCTTTTTGACAGAGGTGTCTGGCGGTGCTAAGATGCAAGTGATCCGCTGAAGGGAGAAATTGAACACCATGTGACGGACAAATTACCTGCCTCAAGAAAACACTTAATGGCCATTCTGCAGCCACTTAGTGACCTTGGCTAGAAACCAACGGCTGTGCGGCGTGGGTTAAGAGGGAAGAAAAACACCCTAGGGATCCAGGACACAGCCGTTTGGTGAAACGGCCGCTTCCACTGCAAGGTTTTGGAATGTCTAGTCTGTAGACTGGAGAATATTAATACTGACTCACGCAGAAACGATAGAGCTACATATTGAAGTGGGGGAAGGGGTGGCTAAACCCTCTGCAAATAGGAAGTGCGGCAAGAACACGGAGATAAGGATGTGGCCCTGCGTGAGCGCAGCCTCCGGGTTTTTCTCCCGCCTATCAGCACCGACTCCCCCGCTCCCGGGAGGCGCCTCCAGCTCCCCGGGAATGAGCAATGTGCCGGCCGCAGCCGGGACCCACAGAAATGGGGACGGGCGCCGGCACTGCGTAGGCCCAACCGTTCCCCGCGCCCTCGCCCCCGGCCCAGCTCAGCCCTTCTTCCCCCCGCCCCGGCAGAGTGGCCTCACCAGGGGGCGAAGAACTCGACAAGCATGAGGCCCGCAGACCCCGTGTCAGAGACGCGACTCTCGAAGTTGTCGTCCGTGAGTTCCAGCACGTCGGAGGCAGCGGCTAGGCCGGCAGCAGCGAGAAGCAGCGCCACGCCCGACAACAGCGCTGGGCGGCGGAGGCGCATGGCGGCAAGGTGAGGTGGGGGCGGCCGGGAGAGTCGGGGCTCGGCTGGGACTGTGGAGGTCGTGCGCGCGTCCACACAGCGGCTGTCTGCGCTCGCGCGTCTGGCCCAGGCGGACCTGCAGCCGGAGGTCCCAACCCCCTAGCCCGGCTCGGGCCGCTGTGTGGCAGCCACCGATTGGCTGCGCTGCGCCTGCGTCGTGCGGGCGGGACCAGCTGGTAACCGCCGAGTGGCCGGAGCGTGGGGCGGGGCGGAGGCGGCGAGGACCTGGGCGAGCGTGGCTAGGCCGGTTCCTGGGCTGGGCCCAGGGGCGAGGGCTGGACCCGGGGCGAATCCGAACGTGGGGGGTCGGTCGGGGCAGGCTGGAGCTGGGAATGGGGCGCAGTGAGGCTGGGAGCCGACCCTGAGCTCGTCCTGCGTGGAGGGAGCTTTGCTCAGAGCTGGAGGCGGAAGCGTGAAGTGAGGACTGAGTGGGCGAAGAGAACCTGGGCTGAGGTGAGGCCCAGAAGAGAAAATTGAGGGGAGAAGGAACTCGCCCCTGAGGGAGTGTTGGGGTGAACATACTTGGGACTAGACCTCTTTTCAAAATGTCAGGCTTTTGCATTTTGTCCAGTTCCTCTTCACCTGGTTTCTCTTTCGGGGGCGGGCTAAGCCCTCCCGCAGCCTCATTTCATTGCGGGGTTCTCTCAGGCCCAGGTGAAGCTCAGATTCTTCTATTTCCAGCCCCGGGCTCTTGCCCTGTGGCTGCTCCTTTTTTATGTATGTGTGTGTGTGTTTATTTTATTTTATTAAATGAGTTTTTAATTAGAAATGCCATCACAAAGTGAAGATGCCTGGCCACTTTGTCGACTGCGCAAAATCTTTACCACTCTTGGCCCCTTTTGTTTCAAAAAACCCAGAGTCTTAGAACAATGATCTTCCTAGCTCCTCCTAGTTCCTAAATGTGGAATCTTTCACTTAAGGAATCTTAAGTGAAAAGAGGGAGGGGAGGAGGGGACAGGAAACCTGTAATCCTTGGTGCTGCTCCAACAATGAAATGACATTTGATTCTTCCATTTTCTTAGCAGACATGGCCACTTATCACCAAGAAGGGCAGATGCAGCTGCCCCGAGCTGATGCCATTCGTTCACGTCTCATCGATACTTTCTCTCTCATCGAGCATTTGCAAGGCTTGAGCCAAGCTGTGCCGCGGCACACTGTCAGGGAGTTACTTGGTCAGCAGCCTATTTCTTCACTCATTTAAATTTAAGACTTCCATCCACATTTTCTACATTTAAGAGTGGAAAATTCTGAGGAGGTCGGTTTGGTTGCTGGTTTACCAAACTTGGTCAGTCAAGGGCCTGTAAATAAAACCGAAGAGATAGGATCCATGTCTTTCACTTTTAGACCTAGCATAGCCACTAGCCTTGGGTGATTTTGAAAAGTTTCTACCAAAGACATTTAAAACTTTGAGAGTGAACCTGCTGCTTTTCTGGGTAAGGACAGTGTTGGTCATAAGCATTACATTTGCACTCACTCCAAACCAGCAGAATTCTTAGTTGCTGCCAGAAGAGAAGGAGCAGCATTAAGGCACTAGGGGGGACTCATTATCTGACCAATATCCCTGCTCCCAAACCTATCTGCTCTATTTATATTTATCCACTATCCCTTTTTAATTTTATTGTAGATCCCTCTCGCCAGAAGAAACTTATGTGGGAAGATCAACAACAGCTAGTGCGCTTCTCAGTAAAGCCTCAACATACAGGACAGATTTCACAAGCCCAGAGGCTACTGAGCAAGCTTCATATTCGCTGTAGTCAGAGGCCACCTCTTTCTTTGTGGGCCGGATGGGTCCTTGAGTGTATCCTTCATGTCACTTATTTTTATCCTGGCTGTTCATCATCTGCCTAATGACTTATTTTTTGCTCCCCAAACTCCTTTTTCTCATTCTCACTTATGTTATTGCCCTTATTATTTCAGCTGCATAAATCAGAAAGAACTCCACTCTGTGTTTCCTTAAGAGACAACAGGTCCTCTTTTCACAAACTTCATCATCTTCCTCATCATCTTGAATACAATCGTATTGATGGTTGAAATAGGTAAGAACTGATAACTGTATGAAAGAGGAAGTGAGGCCGGGCACCTGAAATCCCAGCTCTTTGGGAAGCTGAGGCGGGCGGATTGCCTGAGCTCAGGAGATTGAGACCAGCCTGGGCAACATGGTGAACCTCTGTCTCCACAAAAAAATACAAAAAATTAGCCGGGCCATGTGCCTGTAGTTCAAGCTGCTTGAGAGGCTGAAGCCGGAGAATTGCTTAAACCCAGGAGGTGGAGGTTGCAGTGAGCTGAGATCACACCACTGCACTCCAGCCTGGGTGACAGAGTGTGACTCCGTCTCAAAAAAAGGAAGTGGGTAGGAGTAATTTTTTTTTTTAAATTGATCATTTTACATTTTTGAATGTCATTTGAATTGTGATAGGGACAATTAAGCCTCTTGGAGTAGGATTTATGCAACTGCTAAAATCTAGAAATGTTGGCTGGGGTGGGTAGCTTATACCTGTAATCCCAGGCACTTTCAGAGGCCGAGGTGGTTGGATCACTTGCAGTCAGGAGTTCAAGATTACCCTGGCCAACGTGGCAAAACCCCGTCTCTACTAAAAATAAAAAAATTACCTGGGTGTGGTGGTGGGCACCTGTAATCCCAGCTACTCAGGATGCTGAGGCAGGAGAATCACTTGATCCTGGGAGGCAGAGGTTACAGTGAGCTAAGATCACACCACTGCACCTCAGCCTGCAGGACAGAGTGAAACTCTATCTCAAAAAAAAAAAAATAAGTAACATTTGGAGGGCTCTCAAAAGTATAGTCAATACAGCATATCTAGACACACAGAACTAGGTATATGTAGCAATTTAACAACTACACAAGAAAATGAATGTGTTTTATTTCCTTCCTAGTTTTATTTCTCTTGTCAGTTTAGCCTGACATTTGTTTGAATTAACCATTTCTGTTAAAGATATTGGTGCCTATCAGTGAACAATCTAACATTTACATTTTTACAAGTATACTTAGATTATTTAAGTACAAATAAGAAAGCAAAATGTGCAAAGGTAGGTACAGCTAAGATATTAGCTGAGCCAAAAAATTACTTAAAAAGGAAATGATTCTTTAATAAATTATATGAACCAGGCCAGGCACTGTGGCTCATAGCTGTAATCCCAGTACTTTGGGAGGCTGAGGCACACAGTTCATGAGGTCGGGAGATCAAGACTATCCTGGCTAACATGGTGAAACTCTTGTTTCTACTAAAAAATACAAAAAATTAGCCAGGTGTGTTGCCATGCACCTATAGCCCCAGCTACTCGGGAGGCTGAGGCAGGAGAACTGTTTGAACCCACGAGGCGGAGGTTACAATGAGCCAAGATCATACCACTGTACTCCAGCCTGGGCAACAGAGCGAGACTCTGTCAAAACAAAAATTACGTGAAACATATTCAAAACGTAAGAATGTCTGCAAAATCAGTGAGCTCGTTTGTTGATAATCTAAAACTGGTCAGAAATGATGAAAGGACAGTAGAAGTACTTGTTTCACTTTCACTTGTGTGGAAGTCTCCCACTTTATTGAATCTTACTTTGTTTCTTAGATTGGATTGCAATGTGTGATCATGGCTCATTGTAGCCTTGACCTCCAGGGCTCAATTGATCCTCCCACCTTAGCCTCCTGAGTAGCTGGGACTACACGTGCGTGCCACTACGCCAACCTAATTTGATTTTTTTTTTTTGAGACAATGTCTTGCTCTGTCGACTAGGCTGGAGTGCAGTGGCATGATCTTGGCTCACTGCAGCCTCCACCTCTCGGGTTTAAGCAATGATCTGCCTCAGCCTCCCGAGTAGTAGCTGGGATCATAGGCATGTGCCACCACATCCAGCTAATTTTATTTTTATTAGAGATGGGGTTTCACCATCTTGGCCAGGCTTGGAATCCTGACTTCCTGATCCATCCACCTTGGCTTCCCAAAGTGCTGTGATTACAAGTGTGAGCCACTGCGCCCAGTGTAATTTGATTTTTTTTGTAGAGACAGGGCCTCACTATGTTGCCCAGGCTGGTCTTGAACTCCTGGGCTCAAGTGATCCTCCTGCCTCAGCCTCCCAAAGTGCTGGGATTATAGGCATAAGCCACTGCACCCAGCCTAGGAGGAATTTTTAAAAGAAGGGCATAGTTAGAATTTTTAAGAGAAGGGCATAGTTAAGAGCTTGGCTGTTTATGCCACATGGATTTTTTTTTTTTTTTTTTCTTTTTTTTTTTTTTGAGACGGAGTTTCGCCCTTGTTACCCCGGCTGGAGTGCAATGGCGCGATCTCGGCTCACCGCAACCTCCGCCTCCTGGGCTCAGGCAATTCTCCTGCCTCAGCCTCCTGAGTAGCTGGGATTACAGGCACGCACTACCATGCCCAGCTAATTTTTTTTTTTGTATTTTTGGTAGAGACGGGGTTTCACCATGTTGACTAGGATGGTCTCGATCTCTCGACCTCGTGATCCACCCGCCTCGGCCTCCCAAAGTGCTGGGATTACAGGCTTGAGCCACCGCGCCCGGCTGAATATTTTCCTCAACAGAAATGTCCAGTGCCAGGCCAGGCATGGTGACTCACACCTGTAATACCAGCACTTTGGGAGGCTGAGGCAGGTGGACCACCTGAGGTCAGGAGTTCGAGACCAGCCTGACCAATATGGAGAAACCCCATCTCTACTAAAAATACAAAATTAGCCAGGTGTGGTGGTGCATGCCTGTAATCCCAGCTACTTAGGAGGCTGAGGCAGGAGAATCATTTGAACCCAGGAGGCAGAGGTGCCAGTGACCCAAGATTGCACCATTGCACTCCAGCCTGGGGAACAAGAGCAAAACTCTGTCTCAAAAAAGAAAAGAAAAAAAAGAAATGTCCACTCCCTGTAGCCACTGTAGGACTAGAAGAAAAGAGGTTCAGAACTCTGCCTGTAGCTCTGAGTCCTCTATAAGCTTTGCGGCCCAGGCATGGTGGCTTATGCCTATAATCCCAGCACTTTGGGAAGCTGAGGTAGGCAGATCACTTGAGCTCAGGGGTTTGAAACCAGCCTGGCCAAAGTGGAGAAGGTTCATCTCCACAAAAAATACAAAAATTAGCTGGGCGTGGTGGCACGTGTGTGTAGGCTCAGCTACTCAGCAGGCTGAGGTGGGAAGATTGCTTGAGCCTAGGAGGCAGAGGTTGCAGTGAGCCATCACGCAACTGAACTCCAGCCTGAGTGACAAGGTCAGACCCTGTCTCAAAAAAATAAAACAGTCCTTTAGTGCAGTCAGGTCAAATATACTTAAAAATGCAATAATAATTGATGTCACAGACCCACTACAGTATACTGTATACTTTGAGGTGTTTTATTTCCTCCTCATAATGGTGAAGATTTTGAACTAAGTTACTTATAGTTCCCCTATATTGTGTGATTGCTGCCATGTATTTACCTTGTAGGGCTAGGGTTATAGTAAGCCTTGGAATGAAGTAAATAATAGTATATATACAGGACTCCCTGGATCAGTGATACCCAACCTTTTTGGCATCAGGGACTAGTTTCATGGAAGACAATTTTTCCACGGATGGAGTAGGAGGGATGGTTTCAAGATGAAACTGTTCCACCTCACATCATCAGGCATAGAGTTCCCTAAGGAGCACCCGGGTACAGTTCACAATAGGGCTCTCCGTCCTATGAGAATCTAATGCCACAGCTGATCTGTCAGGAGGCAGAGCTCAGGGGGCAATACTCACCTACCACTCACTTCCTGCTGTATGGCTGGGTTCCTAACAGAGCATGGACTGGTACCAGTCTGTGGCCTGGGGCTTGGGACCCCTGCTCTAGATCTAATAGACACATCAAAATAGGATAGCATTAACCATTCTATTTGGTAAAACAGTTAACTGAATATGAAACATGATCCCTGTACCAGAAGATAGGTAGATTGCCAGACTGGAAACTACCTGGCAAGCTCATGGACATTTTATCTTATTAAGCATATTCTTGTGGTAGAAAGGGAGGAGGGATTTTGCAAAAGGAAATTATTTTTGAGAAACAGATTTCTTTGAATAGACTATTCATACGATAAATATTAAGACTTCGTTTAGGCTTAACTTTTTTTTTTTTTTCGAGATCACAGAGTGATCTAAACTATGTTAGGGCTTTAAAAAAATCTACTTTCAGTCGAGTGCAGTGGCTCACCCTTGTAATCTCAGCACTTTGGGAGGCTGAGGTGGGTGGATCACATGAGGTCAGGAGTTTAAGACCAGCCTGGCCAACATGGTGAAACCTCATCTCTACTAAAAATACAAAAATTAGCTGGGGTCCCAAAGGCAGGTGCCTGTAATCCCAGCTACTCAGGAGGCTGAGGCAGGAGAATCACTGGAACCTGGGAGGCAGAGGTTACAGTGAGCCGAAATAGCACCATTGCACTCCAGCCTTGGCGAAAAGAGCAAGACTTGATCTCAAAAATATATGTATGTGTGTATATATATATGTGTATATATATACACATGTGTATATATATGTGTGTGTATATATATACACGTGTGTATATATATGTGTGTATATATATACGTACATATATATATACACAGGTATATATATAATTCCGCTGCTGGATATTGGTAGTTCTGTTTTGCACTTTATTTTTTTTTTTTTGAGAAAGAAAAAAAGAATAATAAGAAAAAGAATAAAGAAGAGGAAGAAAGAGGAAGAGGGAGAGAGAATAGGGGTATTGCTTTATTGCCCGGGCTAGAATGCAGTCTAAATATAGGTATGCCTATAATTGTCCTTAATAATGGAGACATAAAAGAAAATGAGGGAAGAGAATAACAAACAAGGAGCCAACCAACATTTCGTTTAAACTTCTAAGTTGATATGATGTGGTACTGATAAGAGTGTATATTTTGTGTATTTAAAGTGGAGAGTTCTATAAATGTTAATTATGTTTACTTGTTCCAGATCTGAGTTCAAGTCCTGGATATCGTTGTTAATTTTCTGTCTCATTGATCTGTCTAATATTAATGTTGAAGTCTCCCACTCTTATTGTGTGGGAGTCTAAGTCTCTTTATTAGTCTTGTATGTCTGGGTATTCCTGTTTTGGGTGCATATATATTTAGGATCTTTAGCTCTTCTTGTTGTTGCATTGATCCTTTTATCATTATAGAATGTCCTTCTTTGCTTCTTTTGATCTTTGTTGCTTTAACGACTATTTTATAAGAGGCAAAAATTGTAACTTCTGCTTTTTATTTACTTATTTTAGCTCTCTGGTTGGTTGGTAAATCTCTCTCCATCCCTTGTTTTGAGTCTTTTTGTATCCTTGAATGTGAGATGGGTCTGGATGCTGCATACTGATGGGTTTTAGTTTTTTCTTTTTTTTTTTTTTTGAGACAGAGTCTCACTCTGTCACCAGGCACTAGGCTGGAGTGCAGTGGCACAATCTCGGCTCACTGCAACTTCCGCCTCCTGGGTTCAAGCAATTCTCCTGCCGCAGCCTCCCAAGTAGCTACAGGCACACACCGCCACGCCCAGCTAATTTTTGTGTTTTTAGTAGAGACGGGGTTTCACCATGTTGGCCAGGATGGTCTCGATCTCTTGACCTTGTGATCCACCCGCCTCGGCCTCCCAAAGTGCTGGGATTACAGGCTTGAGCCACCACGCTCGGCTTATGGGTTTTAGTTTTTTCTTCATTATATTGATGCTCTTTACTTATTGGTATTTTTTAGAAAGGCTGATACTGTTTGTTCCTTTCTATGTGTAGTGGTTCTTTCAGAAACTCTTGTAAAACAGGCCTGGTGGTGATGAAATCTCTGAGTGCTTGCTTGTTCACAAAAAACTTTATTTTTCCTTCACTTATGAAGCTTAGTTTGGCTGGATGTGAAATTCTTGGTTGAAAGTTCTTTTCTTTGTTTTTTTGAGACGAAGTTTCGCTTTTGTTACCCAGGCTGGAGTGCAATGGCGCGATCTCGGCTCACCGCAACCTCCGCCTCCTGGGCTCAGGCAATTCTCCTGCCTCAGCCTCCTGAGTAGCTGGGATTACAGGCACATTCCACCATGCCCAGCTAATTTTTTGTATTTTTAGTAGAGACGGGGTTTCACCATGTTGACCTGGATAGTCTCGATCTCTTGACCTCATGATCCACCCGCCTCGGCCTCCCAAAGTGCAGGGATTACAGGTTTGAGCCACCGCACCCGGCCTGAAAGTTCTTTTCTTTAAGGATGTTGAATATTGGTCCCCACTCTCTTCTGGCTTGTAGGGTTTCTGCTGAGAGATCTGCTGTAAATCTGATAGGCTTCCCCTTGTGGGTAACCTGACCTTTCTCTCTGGCTGCCCTTAGTATTTTCTCCTTCATTTCAACCCTGGTGAATCTGACGATTATGTGCCTTGGAGTTGCTCTTCTTGAGGAATATCTTTGTGGTGTTCTCTGTATTACCTGGAGTTGAATATTATCCTGCCTTACTAGGTTGGGAAAATTTTCCTGAATGATATTCTGAAGCGTATTTTCCAGCTTGGATTCATTCTCTTCGTCACATTCAGGTACACCTATCAAGCGTAGATTAGGTCTTTTCACATAGTCCCATATTTCTTGGAGACTTTGCTCGTTCCTTTTTATCCTTTTTTCTCTAATCTTGTCTTCTTGTTTTATTTCATTGAGTTGGTCTTCGGCCTCTGATATCCTTTTTTCTGCTTGATCAATTCGGCTGTTAAAACTTGTGCATACTTCACGAAGTTCTCGTATTGTGTTTTTCAGCTCCATCAGTTCACTTATTTTCCTTTCTAAATTGTTGTGTATTCTTATTAACATTTTGTCAAACCTTTTTTCAAAGTGCTTTGTTTCTTTGGATTGGGTTAGAACAAGTTCTTTTAATTCACAGAAGTTTCTTATTATCCACATTTTGAAGCCTGCTTCTGTAATTGGAACACACTCGTTCTCCATCAAGCCTTGTTTCGTTGCTGATGAGGAACTGTGATCCCCTGCTGAGGGAGAGGCATTCTGATCTTGGGTATTCTCAGCCTTTTTTGGCTGTTTTCTTCCCTTCGTTGTAGATTTATCCATCTGTGATCTTTATAATTACCATCTTTGTAATTGGGTTTCTGAGTGGACGTCCAACTTATTGATTCTCAGCGCCGAAATCTGAGCAACCCACTGCGCCGACTAAATCAGCAGCGTTAAGATTGATGGTGCTTTTCTGACTCTGCACCAAGAACCGACGCTCCGAGGCACCGGCAAAACCGCCTTGCCGGTCACAAGAGTTGAGCTGGCAACCCGTGGGGCTCCTCCGCTGGGAATCTCCTGGTGTGTGAACAACAAGAAATTCATGTGAATGTGTGGCATCCTCTCGTTCTTTGCGCTTTCACTGGGAGCTACAATCCCAAGCTGCTAGTGATCAGCCATCTTGGATATCTCTCTGTTTTGCACTTTAAACATAAATTGGCTTACTTTTAAAAATCTCATATTTTGGGCCAGGCGTGGTGGCTAATGCCTGTAATCCCAACATTTTGGGAGGCCAAGGCAGGCAGATCAGATGAGGTCAGGAATTCAAGACCAGCCTGACCAACATGGGGAAACCCCATCTCTATTAACAATACAAAATTAGCCAGGTGTGATGGCACATGCCTATAATCCCAGCTACTTGGGAGGCTGAGGCAGGAGAATTGCCTGAACCTAGGAGATGGAGGTTGTGATGGGTTGAGATCACAGCATTGCATTCCAGTGTGGGCAACAAGAGCAAAACTCCATCTCAAAAAAAAAAAATCATATTTTGTTCCTTTTTTTTTTTTTTTTTTGAGACAGAGTCTCACGCTGTTACCCAGGCTGGAATGCATTGGCACAATCTTGGCTCACTGCAACCTCTGCCTCTCAGGTTCAAGGGATTCTCCTGCCTCAGCCTCCTAAGTAGCTGGGATTACAGGTGTGTGCCACCATGCCCAGCTAATTTTTGTATATTTAGTAGAGACAGGGTTTCACCATGTTGGTCAGGCTGGTCTCGATCTCCTGACCTCGTGATCTGCCCGCCTTGGCTTCCCAAAGTGTTGGGATTAGTTGTGAGCCACCACGCCCAGCTCTATTTTGTTTCTTTCTTTCTTTTTTCTTTTTTTTTTTTTTTTTGAGACAGAGTCTCACTCTCTTGCCTAGGCTGGGGTACAGCGGTGGGATCTCAGCTCACTGCAACCTCTGCCTCCCAGGTTCAAGTGATTCTTCTGCCTCAGCCTCCCAAGTAACTGGGACTACATGTACACGCCACCGTACCTGGATAATTTTTGCATTTTCTGTAGAGATGGGGTTTCACCATGCTGGCCAGGCTGGTCTCGAACTCCTGACCTCGTAATCCACCCGCCTCAGCTTCCCAGAGTGCTGGGATTACAGGCATGAGCCACAGTGCCCCTCATATTTTATTTCTAAATAATGAGAATGAAAAAAGATTTGACTCATTTTCAAACCTTTCTCAGAAAATAACACATTGCAAGTGTAGACATCCTTATTTAAAATTAAAAACTGGGTATATTAGGAGGCTAAGGTGGGAGGATCACTTGAACCCAGGAGATTGAGGCTGCAGTAAACTATGATCATGCCAGTGTACTGCAGCGTGAGTGACAGAGCAAGACCCTGTCTCAAAAATAAAAATAAAACCTAAGTATAATATTATAATTTTTTCCCAAAGGCAGGTATATTCTTGAAGATTACAGTTTTTTACATTAACTTTTAAGTCCTGGAGAAGATAACTTGATGTGCTATATAAAGTTTTTGTTTGTTTGTTTGTTTGTTTGAGACGGAGTTTCGCTCTTGTTACCCAGGCTGGAGTGCAATGGCGCGATCTCGGCTCACCGCAACCTCCGCCTCCTGGGTTCAGACAATTCTCCTGCCTCAGCCTCCTGGGTAGCTGGGATTACAGGCACACGCCACCATGCCCAGCTATTTTTTGTATTTTTAGTAGAGACGGGGTTTCACCATGTTGACCAGGATGGTCTCGATCTCTTGACCTCGTGATCCACCCGCCTCGGCCTCCCAAAGTGCTGGGATTACAGGCTATATAAAGTTTTTGATCAGGCCGGGCGTGGTGGCTCAAGCCTGTAATCCCAGCAAACTGGGAGGTCTAGGCTGTCGGATCACCTGAGATCAGGAGTTCAAGACCAGCTTGGTCTGGCCAACATGGTGAAATCTAGTCTCTACTGAAAATACAAGAATCAGTGCGTGTGGTGGTGCATACCTATAGTCCCAGCTTCTTGGGAGGCTGAGGCAGGAGAACCGCTTGAACCCAGGAGGCAGAGGTTGTAATGAGCCAAGATGGCAGCTGGGCGAGTGTGAGAATCCATCTCAAAAAAAGAAATTGTGTTTCAGCATCAGTGTTCCTTACTTCATGATGGATATAACTAGCCAAAACGTTACTAAAAATGTGTAAATGTCAGAATCTACATATCAGTTCGTTGTTACAGTCTACTATTCTCCTTACCCATAATATTGGACTCCTTGAAACCAATGTGAATTTATCTGGTATTCTGTGAGGTGACCTACTGTTGTTTTTCTAGAATAGGGAGTAGCAGTAGATGACTGTTCATGGGAAGTCTACCTTGTGAAACAGAATTATACATTTGTTTGACTTGTTTGATCAAATGTCTACTGTCTCTTGCCCCAAGAGAAGAATATTCAAGCATAGATCTTCATTGCTAACTTACTACACTGGCTAAGATTCCTGGATAGACTTCACTGGGTTCCTGGTTGCTATTTCCATTTAGACTCCTTTGTGTTGTTATAGCAGGCTGAAAAATTCCAAGAATTTTAAAAAGTTATATTTCCATCTTTAGATAGGCAACATTATGTGATGTAGAGTGGAGGCAGTCACTTTTATACTTTTTGTCCTGCTGAGGCAATTTCTGCTGTTTGTTCCTCTGAACTTCCATGGGTTTGGTTAGCTTCTATAAAATTATTCCTCTTTCCCAGAGAGTAAAAGTGCTACTGCTTCTGTAATTTGGACTTCCCTACTTAAACTACTTAAAACTATCTTCTGCTTTACAAGACCCTTACTTTACTTCATTGCTGTCTTTGGGTTCCTGTTTTGCAAGGGCAAAAACTGAATAAAAATTGATAGCATTCTACTTTCCAGCCACAAATGTGGTCCTCAGCTCTTTCTAATTATGTAATCCCATGCTCCTGCGAGCCAGAATTTATTATTAAGTGAAAAAAAATTGTCTTTTACTGAATCTAAGCTGTCATCAAGGTGAAATTCACTTTTACCACTAAAATAAAACATCCACAATTAAACTGAGACACATCACTGATTATAAAATGCATTCTAATTTCATAGATGTTAAAATGTGAAAAATTGTTCATCATAGAGAAACGTGTGTGAAAGACAAACTAACCAAAGAAGCACAGATCCTAAATAAGCGTAGAAGGGCTTGCTGCAGTGGCTCACGCCTGTAAGTCCAGCTCTTTGGGAGACCAAGATGGGAGGCTCACTTGAGCCTAGGAGTTTGAGCCCAACCTAGGCAGCATAGGGAGACCCCATCTTCACAAATAATTTAAAGAAAAAATTAGCTGGGCATGGTGACATGTGCCTGTGGTCCCAGTTACCCAGAGGCTGATATGGGAGGTTCCCTTGAGCCCAGAAGATCGAGGCTTCAGTGAACTATGATTGTGCCACTGCACTCCTCCAGCCTGGGTGACTGAGTGATACCCTGTCTCAAAATAAGCATAGGAATAATCATAGTGTGACTCCACTGGTTGTTAGAAGGGATCAACCTCTGTAAAATTCTAGGAATGATTGAAGTATGGCTCTGTTCTTTTTGTTTGGATCCAGTTCAACATCAGGATGACTTTAAAGCCAGAGTACCACAATGTTGATTCCTATTTAGCTCTTAAGTCTATTTTAATCTCAGTGTTTTGTTTTGTTTTTTCTAGAGCATGGTATATGTCCATTAATTGTACAAAAGAGAATAAGGTTGAAAGAGAAAGGCAATGAATTAAGGAATAGCAATTAATAAATAATAGGGTTCTAGAGAGGAAGTATGCATTCAGTTTGTTTTGCAGAACAAAACCAATTTTAGGCAGAGAATAAAGGAAAAGTTTTAAAAGAAAACTAACAAAGAACCAAGTGATTTATTGTTATAATTCGATATTCTCCAACGAATCTAGCTTTTTGTTTTTGCATTTTTTATAAAGTACTTCAGATATCATGGCCATGTATTTTTATTCTGTTCTCAAGATCCATTGCTTTCTTGTGAACTTTGGAACTGAGATAACAGTACAGTAGATAGGTGTAGGGGATTGGGGGTAGAGGTAATTAAAGAGCGCAGTCTCTTAATGGCTGTGTGACCCCCCCAGAGTGGATAGGAAGTGACTTATAGCTGGGTAGACATAACTATATCAATGATGAGCTGTGGCTTTGTTTTATGGTCAATTCTGTCCTTCCCAGTATTTCACAGGTTGAAGCAACAGTGTTAGGAAGAGAAACTCAAAGAAAAATGGAAAGTAGTGGACAAAACTGTGGTTTATAAGTGATCATTCTCCATCATTCAGTTTCCAGCATCCTTAACTTTTATTCCTCTTTTGCTGTATCCTCACAGAATTGCTGGAATCCACAAATACAAAACTGTGGCCATTGAAGCTGACCTTGGAGGTGGCAGCTTGGTTTATCTTGTTTATTTTCATCCTGGAGATCATTCTTATGTGGCTATCCAGCTTTTCCCGTTTCTGGAAGAGTGCCTGGAATGTCTTTGACTTTGTTGTTACCATGTTGGTAAGGATAGAGATCCTGAGGGTTTGTTTATTGGGATGAAGAAGGTGCCTAGGTGAATTGAAAGGACAGGAAAAGTTAACATAAAAGGAAGAAACAAAAATTTACCTGACTTCTTTTGATTTTTTCCCCCTAAAACTAAACATCAGTCATTGCAGGAATTGTTGGTATTAGGAGCAAGGTAGTCTAACCACACATCAGTGCCAACAATAAATAACATCTGCTGGTAACCTTGTACTTACTAAGTACCAGGCACTATTTTAAGTGTTTTACTTACATTATCTTGTTTATGCTCCACAACAACCCAATTAAATAACCATGAATTTTATCCCCCTTATATATCTGAACAAGTTGAAGTACAGTGTTTAAGCAACTTAATATAGAAAGGCTGAATGGAAAAATTATCAGAGGATGCTATTCAAGGGATAATGCCAAGGGAACAGCGAAGAGAATGAGATGAAGAAGGTATAACTGTGCTTGGGTGCTTGGCGGTATATTTTACTCATAAACTGTGTGTTTTCTACAGTCCTTGCTTCCTGAAGTTGTGTTGTTGGCAGGGGTAACAGGCCAACCGGTGTGGCTTCAGTTTCTGAGGATCTGCCGGGTGCTGAGGTCACTCAAACTCTTTGCACGATTTCGTCAAATTCGAGTTATTATTTTGGCCCTGGTCAGGGCCCTCAAGGTGATTTGACTGTTGCAAACTAAAGGAGTGGGCAAGGTAGATAAATATGGGGGCTTAACATAGAATATGAAACAAATCTGGGTGGGTCAAAGAAGGCAATGAAACATCCTATGAAATGTTATTGGATCAGAAGGGGCTGGGGCCAGCTCCCACGGTTCAAAGATGACTGGGCTCAGGAGTACAAGTGAGGGTTTGGTGGGGGATTGCCAGGTGGGCTTGAATGGGGTGTTGGTGGAGATCAGCCTAGTCTGGCCCACTTCTGACTTGAGGTCATGGCCTCTAGAGCATGACCTTCCTCTTGATGCTGCTGCTCATCTTCTTCTACATTTTTGCTGTGGCTGGTGTCTACTTCTTTGCAGAGTACACCCGTTCACCTCGTCAGGACCTGGAATACCATATGTTCTTCTCGTAAGCAGAGCTGGGGGATGGCTGGGTGAGGGGAGTGAATTTGGCTAAGAAACCAGGAAGCTTGGCTAAAGTATAGTATGTAAGAAGTGTAGTGTGCCGGGCGCGGTGGCTCACGCCTGTAATCCCAGCACTTTGGGAGGCCGAGGCGGGTGGATCATGAGGTCAAGAGATCGAGACCGGCCGGGCGCGGTGGCTCAAGCTTGTAATCCCAGCACTTTGGGAGGCCGAGGCGGGTGGATCACGAGGTCAAGAGATCGAGACCATCCTGGTCAACATGGTGAAACCCGTCTCTACTAAAAATACAAAAAATTAGCTGGGCATGGTGGTGCGTGCCTGTAATCCCAGCTACTCAGGAGGCTGAGGCAGGAGAATTGCCTGAACCCAGGAGGCGGAGGTTGCGGTGAGCCGAGATCGCGCCATTGCACTCCAGCCTGGGTAACAAGAGCGAAACTCCGTCTCAAAAAAAAAAAAAAAAAAAAAAAAAAAGAAGTGTAGTGTATTCTAAGAAACTGAAATAGAACACAATAGGAAGAGGGAAAGAGAAAGCAAAAGAATAGTGAGTGATACTAACTCTGATCTTGAGGGTAAGGTAGCTAATTCCAGGTTTATTCTGGGTTTTGCAAATTCAAACCACACTGTCATCAGCCTTTTTTTTTTTTTTTTTTTTTTTTTTTTTTTGAGACGGAGTTTCGCTCTCGTTACCCAGGCTGGAGTGCAATGGCATGATCTCGGCTCACCGTAACCTCCGCCTCCTGGGTTCAGGCAATTCTCCTGCCTCAGCCTGCTGGGTAGCTGGGATTACAGGCACGTGCCACCACGCCCAGCTAATTTTTTGTATTTTTAGTAGAGACGGAGTTTCACCATGTTGACCAGGATGGTCTCGATCTCTTGACCTCGTGATCCACCCGCCTCAGCCTCCCAAAGTGCTAGGATTATAGGCTTGAGCCACCGCACCCAGCCGTCATCAGCCATTTTTAAATGGCCGTACACTCCAGTGGTTAAGCTTGGTTACTATGACTCAGTTATCTCTTTTGAAAAATGGGGCCGGGCACGGTGGCTCAAGCCTGTAATCCCAGCACTTTGGGAGGCCGAGGCGGGTGGATCATGAGGTCAAGAGATCGAGACCATCCTGGTCAACATGGTGAAACCCCGTCTCTACTAAAAGTGCAAAAAATTAGCTGGGCATGGTGGCACGTGCCTGTAATCCCAGCTACTCAGGAGGCTGAGGCAGGAGAATTGCCTGAGCCCAGGAGGCGGAGGTTGTGGTGAGCCGAGATCGCACCATTGCACTCCAGCCTGGGTAACAAGAGCGAAACTCTGTCTCAAAAAAAAAAAAAATTAGAAAACTGTCTAGTTGATGATTCATTCATTTTTTAAAAATTCAGTCAGTCCCTATTTATTGAGTATTTATTATACTCCAGAACTAATGGAATAATGAGAGGTAGTCATAGATTATTCATGATAAAGGAGAATTTTGGCTGGGCCCGGTGGCTTATGCCTGTAATCCTAGCACTTTGGGAGGCTGAGACCAGTGGATCACCTTAGGTCAGGAGGTTGTGACCAGCCTGGCCAAGATGGTGAAACCCCATCTCTACTAATTGGCCAGGCATGGTGGTGCATGCCTGTAATCCCAGCTACTTAGGAGGGTGAGACAGGAGAATCGTTTGAATCCTGGAGGCGGAGATTGCAGTGAGTCAATTGCACCACTGCACTCCAGGCTGAGCAAGAGAGCAAGACTCTGTCTCAAAAAAAAAAAAAAAAAAAAAGAATAAAATAACTACAAACCGAAGAATGATTAGCTAAAAATTGAGTATGGAAGAAAAGGAGCCAAAAATCAGAAGAAACTACAAAGAAATGCTTTATTTTTCTTGGTGAAACCCCGTCTCTACTAAAAATACAAAAATTAGCTAGGTGTGGCGGCAGGTGCCTATAATCCCAGCTACTCTGGAGGCTAAGGCAGGAGAATCTCTTGAATCCAGGAGTTGGAGGTTGCAGTGAGCCAAGACCGCGCCATTGGACTCCGGCCTGGGCAACAAGACCAAAACTGTCTCCAAAAAAAAAAAAAAAATACAGGTACCATTTTTGAAAGGTTTAAATCTCTGCTTCTGTCTATTCACATGCCTTCTTCTTTAGGGACCTCCTGAATTCCCTAGTGACAGTGTTCATTCTCTTCACCTTGGATCACTGGTATGCACTGCTTCAGGATGTCTGGAAGGTGTCTGAAGTCAGTCGCATCTTCAGCAGCATCTATGTCATCCTTTGGTTGTTGCTTGGCTCCATTATCTTTCGAAATATCATAGTAGCCATGATGGGTAAGCATAGAGGAGGTGAAACTTGTTTGGGAAGGGTGGTTGGGAAGAAATTATTCTGAAAGCTGGGATTGGTGGCTTATGGGTTGAAAGAACCTACTGTAGCAGGAAGGCTTGGGTTCTGGATTGGATATTTCACTTGGATTCTCCCCACCCAAGCCTTCTTCCCAGGTCTAGTCATTACCATCTTCCAACTTCTAATGGTCCTTTGCGGCAGTTACTAACTTTCAGAATATCAGGAAAGAGCTGAATGAGGAGATGGCGCATCGGGAGGTTCAGGTCAAAGCTGACATGTTCAAGCGGCAGATTATCCAGAGGTCTGCTTCTCCATTTTAAACTCCAATGTTTCTTCTCAAGGGTTTCTTGAGTTCATTTTTTGTTTCTACTCCTTGACCCCAGTTTTCCCTTTGTGACAGAAGATTTGCCCCCAGGGATAAGAATTCTCTAGCTCTAGAATATTGCCTGATTCTTCATCCTCTGTGGGGAATCCTCTATTCTTTTTCACCCCTCGACTACGATTTGTTTTCCCTGTTTAGTTTTCTTCACTTTGATATTAATTCTTTTTTTTTCTTACCACACTTTTGCTTGAATATAACCGTCTTTACTCTCTTGATTTTTTTTGCTTTGCAGGAGAAAAAACGTGTCACATGAGGCACTGAAGTCAACTCATGGCAAAACAGATGACAGGTTAGGAATATATATGTGAACTGGGATAGAAACACATGAAGGATGAGAGGGTAGAAAACTAAAAATGAAGCTTGGCTTTGAGAGAGCATTCATTCAATAACTGCATATAGTAGTAGGTTGACTAGTGGCACCCAAAATAATGTGTCCATGTCCTACATCCCTGGAACCTGTGAATGTGACCTTATTTGGGAAAAAAAGATCCTAAGTTAAGGATCTTGAGATGAAATCATCCTAGACTATCCAGGTAGGTCTTAAATCCAATAACAAAGAGATGGAAGATGAGAAGTCACAAAGAATAGGAAAAGGCAATGTGAAAATGGATATAGAGGTTGGGGCTAATGCCACCACAAGCCATGGGAAGCTGAGGAATGCCAGGCAGCTGCCAGAAGGTAGAAGAGGCAAGGAACCTTCTCCAGAGCCTCCAGAGGGAGTATGACCCTGCCAACACCTTCATTTCAGACTCTAGCCTCTAGAATTGTAAGGGAATACATTTCTGTCGTTTTTACCTACTAAGTTTATAGTAATTTGTTATGGCAGCTACAGGACACTAATACAGGGTGCCTTCAATGAAGCATATACAATTCTAGACCCCAAGTGTTTAGCAATGGGAAAAAAATGCAGAAGTATAAACTCATTCACTCATTAACAAATAATTATTGGCCAGATGTAATGGCTTATACTTTTAATCTTTTTTTTTTTTTTTTTTTTTTTTGAGACGGGGTTTCGCTCTTGTTACCCAGGCTGGAGTGCAATGGCGCGATCTTGGCTCACCGCAACCTCTGCCTCCTGGGTTCAGGCAATTCTCCTGCCTCAGCCTCCTGAGTAGCTGGGATTATAGGCACGCGCCACCATGCCCAGCTAATTTTTTGTATTTTTAGTAGAGACGGGGTTTCACCATGTTGACCAGGTTGGTCTCGATCTCTCGACCTTGTGATCCACCCGCCTCGGCCTCCCAAAGTGCTGGGATTACAGGCTTGAGCCACCGCGCCCGGCCTTATACTTTTAATCTTAACACTTTGAGAGGCAAAGGCAAGAGGATTGCTTGAAGTTCAAGCCAGAAGTTCAAGGCTGCAGTGAGACATGATTACACCACTGTACTCCAGCCTGGACAACAGAGCAAGACCCTATCTCAAAAAAAATTTTAGCAAGGTAGGCTCAGTAGCTCATGCCTATAATACCAGCATTTTGGAAGGCTGAGGTGGGCAGACCACTTGAGCTCAGGAGTTCAAGACTAACCTAGGCAATATGGCAAAATCCTGTCTCCAAACAAAAATTAGCTGGATGTGGTGGTGTGCACCTGTGGTCCCAGCTACTTAAGAGGCTGAGGTGGGAGGATCGCTTGAGCCTGGGAGGTTGAGGCTGTGGTTAGCCATGACTGTGCCACTGCTCTGTAGCCTGGGTGACAGAGCAAGACCTTGCCCCCAAAAACACACAAAAAAATACAGAACATATAATTATTGAATACTTGTAGGTGCTTGGGCTGTGTCAGTGAACAAAATAGACAATAATACCTGCTTCATGGAGCTTATGTATTAGTGGTAAAGAGATTAATAACCAACGAACATATTAAGTAAATTAATATGTTAAAATATAAGCATTATGGGAAAATTAAAAGTAGAATACGTGAAGGGGGGTTGGGGGTAGAAGGTGGGATCACAGATGGGTTGTAGTTTTAAACAGGGCAATCAGGGTGACCTCATTGAAAAGGTAATGTGAGAAAAGACTTGAAGGAGGTAAGGGGATTACCATGTGGATGTCTGTAAGAAGAGTGTTATAGGCAGAGGAAACAGCTAATGCAAAGGTCCTAAGATAGAAGCATGCTTGGTGTTTGAGAAACAGCAAGGAGGCCATTGTGACTGTAGTAGAGTGAGTAGGGGGAAGACTGCTGGGAAATGAAGTCAGAAAGATAATGGTGACCTGATTCTGTAGGGTTATGGGTGCCATTGTAGGGACTTTGAAATGGGAAGCAGAACAGAGGAGTGAAGTAACTTACATTTAAGACAGATTACTCTGGTTGCTGTGTTGATAGAAGAACAAGGGAAGGAGCAGAGAGATCAGTTGGGAGACTATGCTGCTGCCCAGACAAGAAATGATGACAGCTTAGACCAGAGTGGTACCAGTGAGTTAGTGAGAAAAGATACATTTTGAAAGTAGAATCAGCAGGATTTCTTGATGGACTGGATATGGGAGGGAAGTGAAGAGTTAAGGATGACACATGAATGATTGATGTTGGAAGTGCCTGAGTTTAGAGTTTGGGAGTAGTTTGTCCCTCATTGTCTTATGCCCCAGCTTTAGCGGGTGGTCAGGGCCAGAACTAGAATAATGAATGGTCTAGTCATATCTTGTAAATGTTTGTGAATCCGTACATTTCTCCTTTCAGTTCAAGAGGAGCTGTTCAACAAAAGGAAAGTTCGGACTTATCAGAAGTTTCCGAAGTAGAGTCTGTTTATGAGGCCACTGAAGCGGATGTAGTAACATCTGCTTCAAAACCTGAAGAGACCTTGTCAGAAAAGAAAGAGTACCAGTCTTCCTCCAGTGTTTTCTCCACATCCTCCTCCAGTACTTCCTCTTCTGAATCCAGATTTTCTGAATCTGTTGGTGAGTAGAAGAGCTCTAATAATGGCAAAGAGTACACAGAATAATGAGTTTTTCCCATTTGAATTCAGACTCCTTTATAAGACATTTTAGTCTTAAGTGGAGCTCTCCTACTATATCTGCGTTCCAATTTTCTGGTCTTAATTACTTTCTTTGTGCTTCTTAATTTCCCATGTACTTCTTCACTTTCGGTAAGTGTGGCTGTGGCCCTCTTTGCTCATTGTAAAAAGTAGTTTCTTGCTAATGGACTCTTTCCCTCCTTGTTTCCTGTTACCTCTTTTCACCCCACCTTTCCACCCACACCATAGGATTTATCAGCTCTTACCCAGCTTTTACAAATCTAGACATGGTTTTCTGAAGCGTTCCTCCCTACAGGTCATTTGGACTGGGAGACTCTTGTGCACGAGAATCTGCCCGGACTAATGGAAATGGATCAGGATGACCGTGTTTGGCCCAGAGACTCACTCTTCCGATATTTTGAGTTGCTAGAAAAGCTTCAGTATAACCTAGAGGAGCGTAAGAAATTACAAGAATTTGCAGGTATGGAGTTGGGGCAGTCATGGGGACCATGGGAATGTATATAGCATATATAGCTGTGGAGAAGGAGGAGGGTGTCCACTATTTTGGCATCTCAGTTTTTCAATTTCTGCCTACACCTAAAATGGGCAAATTCTTGATTTGGTATGTCACATTCTGGGAATGTGTCCCACTTTTCTTTAACAGAGAGAGAACCTAGAAACTGCTTTTTTAGCAGGGGATGCCCAAATCCTATGAGGTATGAGAGCTTATTTCCCCAGGAGAGAATGTCTAATCCCAGTTGTTGGGAATTAGGACAAGGTAGGCTCTTGCTTGATTTGGGCAGCCCACCAGTTTCTGGACGTTTGTTCTCTCTGAAGATTGCATTTCAGACTTGAGCTGCAGGGCCTAAGGCTCAAGCTGGAGAGCTATGGGGATCAGACAGTGAGCAGGAGGCCCTCAAGTGCTCACTGTCCTAACTCCCTAAAGAGGTTTATGAATTATAAACTTCTGTTTGTATCTGCCCCTTCTAATGTCACCCTTATAGAGAGAAGTGTGTGATTTAAATAGCAGAGTTTGATGTAAACTGATAACTATCTATTCAGTTATTTTTCCTAAATTTCACCACTCCATGACTAATTTAGATTAATAAAATTTTTCTCTAAAAGTAAAAACAAAACAAAGCAAAACAAAAAACCACAGAAGAGTTAGGGGCAGATTTTTGCAATTTAAAATGTGTTATCTGGGTTTTCACCCTCATACCTAGTTGAAATCAACTCAATGTGAAAATAAGAAATTAGGGAGGAGGACTGTGTGTTTGTGTGTGGTGGGCCCAGGTGGGCAATAAGAGGAATTTATAACAACATTGGAACACAGAATTTGGAGCAAGATGTGAAAGACAGGCTTTGCTTACTTCAAAATATTGCCTAAATTTAATCCTGTTCCTCCTAGTCAGTCTTAGCCCTGGCTTCCCACTTATTCTCTGGAGAGGACAGGGTGAAAAGAAGGAAAATGTAGCAAGGTAGTTTCTTTAATCCTGATGAACTTGTCTATGGCAAAGAGTACACAGAAGCATATGGCTTAATTTAGAGATAAGAAAAGACTTGCGTGGGAACCCAGAAAAGCAAGGTCTTCACCAAACATTTATATAAATTTATATATTTTGACTATTCTTAGCTCTCAAGCCTCACAGTCTGTTTCCTTTGCAGTACAGGCACTGATGAACTTGGAAGACAAATAAAGGGATGGATGGCTTCAATATCCTTGGGCCCAGCAAAAGATAAGAGAATTGTTGGAAATAGAGATTTCAAAATATAAATGCCTGTTCAGATGGAACAATGTCTGTTTATTAAAATTAAAAAGTATAAGTGTCTAGGCCCGGCATGCTGGCTCATGCCTATAATCCTAGCAATTTGGGAGGCAGAGGCGGACGGATCACCTGAGGTTAGGAGTTTGAGACCAGCCTGGCCAACATGGTGAAACCCCATCTCTACTAAAAATACAAAAAAAAATAATGAGGTTGGTGTGGTGGCAGATGCTTGTAATCCCAGCAACTCCTTGGGAACCTGAGGCAGCAGAATCATTTGAACCTGGGAAGCAGAGGCTGTAGTGAGCCAAGATTGTGGCACTCCAGCCTGGACAACAGAGTGAGACTCTGTCTTTAAAAAAAAAAAAAAGTATAAGTGTTTAATACTGCTGGTAGCTGCTCAGTAGTCTGTCTCTGAGATAAGGGATATTGAAAGGTGTAAGGTCAAGGAAAAGAGTTCAAGCTGATTGTGGTGATGCATGCCTCTAGTCCCAGCTATGAGCTGAGGCAGGAGGATTGTTTGAGGCCAAGAGTTTGAGGCTGCAGCAACTGCATTCCAGCCTGAGCAACATAGCAAGATTCCGTGTCTAAAAAAGAAAAATTAGTTAGCTCATGCCAGTGGAGTGTGTGCTCCTTAGCTTTCTACCCTTTCTGCAGCCCCTGAATCTGACTCATTTCTTGACTTTATCATTAGAGCTTCCACCCTTCCTGCAACCTCTACTGCCTGATTAGAGTCCTAATTTTACCCTCACCCTCCCTGATGCATATGTAAAGGCCTCTCTGTGGAGTAAGGACATCTTCAGAGCTGTTAATGCAACTAATTGAGAAGTATTGTTTCCATTGCCCATTCTACTGATGTTGCTTCTCTTGTGAACCATTAACTTTAATTGGATATTATTTTTACCTGTTTCTGGGCCAAGAGTCTCTTTATTCCATTTTGCCATTGCTCAGGGCAGTGTTCAAATCAGTAAGTGTTTTACAGGTTTTTAGTGTTAGAAGGGATCTCAGAGTTAATCTGTCTCCCATTAAAGCAGGAACACGTTTAGAACATCACTGAAAGGAGGATTATCCAGGTGATGCTTAGTGTTTCTAGTTATTTGGGATTTATTATCTAGAAGGGATCTCATTCCATTGTTAGAAGACTTAAGTCTTTAGACATGTTTATTATTATTTTTATTGAGATGGGGTTTCACCATGTTGACCAGGATGGTCTCAATCTCTTGACCTTGTGATCTGCCCAACTTGACCTCCCAAAGTGCTGGGATTACAGGTGTGAGCCACCGTGCCTGGCCAACATGTTTATTATTAAAAATTATATTACTATTGAGTGTTTAACATCTATGAGGATATTTACATATTTAGTATATATATACTGTATGTAGGGTATTATGTGTATTTCATAAAATAATCTTATATGGAAGATAGCCTCCCATTTTTAGAGATCAGAAAACTAAGGCTTAAAGAAATTAAGTAACTTGCTCAAGAGTTATATATACTACCACATACCAAGTAAGAGGTAGAGCTAAGGTTCTAACTCGGGTTAAAAATTCTGAGTTGAGAAAAAAATCAGTTTAAGCCATTTAAACAATAAAATAGCTTACTGGAGACTGATAAGTTCAAAGGTAGTATAGCTTTAGGATTGATTTAATGTAAAAAGTCACTGTTGTTAGAGCTGTGGTTTTGTTTCTCTGCAAAGAAAAACAGTTTTTTGTTTTTTTTTTTGACAAGGAGTTTTGCTCTTGTTACCCAGGCTGGAGTGCAATGGCACAATCTCGGCTCACCACAACCTCCACCTCCTGGGTTCAGGTAATTCTCCTGCCTCAGCCTCCTGAGTAGCTGGGATTACAGGCATGCCCCACCATGCCCAGCTAATTATTTTGTATTTTTATTAGCAACGGGGTTTCACCATGTTGACCAGGATGGTCTTGATCTCTTGACCTTGTGATCCGCCCGCCTCGGCTTCCCTAAGTGCTGGGATTACAGGCTTGAGCCACCATGCCTGGCCCCACGTGTTCTTTTTATTCTCAGACTGGCTTCACTTGGGTAGCCAGTTAATTTTCTGAAGCTCCTAGGCTTGCATACCTATTTACCCATATCCAGGGGAATAGAGCCAGTGACTCTTTTCTCAGTCTATGAACAAACCTTTTGAGCTTTGGATCATGTTATTGGTTATTCTTCGAGTGAAGATACTGATTGGGAGGAAGCATGAAGTATCTGGAGTGCCATAATGTTCCATATCTTAATCTGCATGGTGGTTACACAGGTGTATATATAAATGTAAAAATTCAACAAACTGTACACTTAAAATCTGGGCATTAACTCTATGTAAGTCAACCTCCATTCCTCTACAAACACATCCTGAGCACCACTCTGATTGGATCAAGAAGTTAGGTCATATGCTTATGTCTGAACTAATTGTAGAGGTGAGGTGGATGTGATGGAATCACTACTTAAGGCTTTCTCCTGACTGGAGGTAAGGTCAGTAACACCCAACCTTAAGTAAGGGCTGCTACCTAAATAGGGAAAGGATGAAAGGACAATAAGGAGGTAATTATAAAGTCCTCACCTAAGAGTACGTTGGGCAAAAAGGCCAAGGTGGGGAAAAGGCAAATTAATTAAATGTCCAGAATAGACAAATCTTTTTTTTTTTTTTTTCTTTTTTTGAGATGGAGTCTTGCTCTGTTGCCCAGGCTGGAGTGCACTGACGCAATCTTGGCTCACTGCAACTCCTGCCTCCCAGGTTCAGGCAATTCTGCCTCAGCCTCCCAAGTAGCTGGGACTACAGGTGCGTGCCACCATGCCCAGCTAATTTTTGTATTTTTTGTAGAGATGGGGTTTCACTGTGTTAGCCAGGATGGTCTCGATCTCATGACATCATGATCCGCCTGCCTTGGCCTCCCAAAGTTCTGGGATTACAGGTATGAGCCACTGCGCATGGAGCCCAGAACAGACAAATCAATGAAGAGAGAAAGTAGATTAGTGGTTTTTGAGGGGTTGGGGAGGGAGAAATTGAGACCGACAGATGATAGGTATAGGGTCTCTTCTGCAGGTGATAGAAATGTTCTGGAATTAGATAGTTCAACAACATAATACAGAGACAGAGTCTCGCTGTGTTGCCAGGCACCAAGCTGGAGTGCAGTGGCGGGATCTCAGCTCACTACAACCTCTGCCTCCCGGGTTGAGGCTGAGGCAGCAATTCTCCTGCCTCAGCCTCCCGAGTAGCTGGGACTACAGGCACACGCCACCATGTCCAATTAATTTTTGTATTTTTAGAACAGATGGGGTTTCACCATGTTGGCCAGGTTGGTCTTGATCTCTTGACCTCATGATCCACCTGCCTCGGCCTTCCAAAGTGCTGGGATTACAGGAACAACATAATATATTTAAAAACACTGAGTTGGGCCAGGCACAGTGGCTGACACCTGTAACCCCAGCACTATGGGAGGCCGAGGCAGGCAGATCACCTGACGTCAGGAGTTCGAGACCAGCCTGGCCAACATGATGAAACTCTGTCTCTACTAAAAATACAAAAATTAGCCAGGCATGGTGGCAGGTGCCTGTAATCCGAGCTACTAGGGAGACTGAGGGAGGAGAATTGCTTGAACCTGGGAGGCAGAGGTTGCGGTTAGCTGAGATTGTGCCATTGCACTCCAGCCAGGGCAACAAGAGCAAAACTCTGTCTCAAAAATAAAGTAAAATAAAAGATAACACTGAATTGTACACATTAAAATTGTGAATTTGCTTATTTACAGTGGTTCACACCTGTAATCCCAGCACTTTGGGAGGCTGAGGTAGGTGGATCACTGGAGCTCAGGAGTTTGAGACCAGTCTGGGCAACATGGTAAAACCCCATCTCTACCAAAAAAAAGCAAAAATTAGCCTGGTGTGATGGACACCTGAAGTCCCAGTTACTTGGGAGGCTGAGCCCAGGAGGTGAAAGTTACAATGAGCCAAGATTGTACCACTGAATTCCAGCCTGGGTGACAACAGTGAGACCCTGTTTAAAAAAAACACACACACACACACACACACACACACACACACACACACAATGGTGAATTTTATATGAATTATATCTGAATTTTTAAAATTAAGTAAAGATTACCTAAAACTAAAAATCACATTTCAAGGAAAATCATTTCATTCCCCATAAAATGAGGAAGAAAACAAAAGTGTTTTAAAAATAAACTGC
Source organism: Saimiri boliviensis (assembly GCF_048565385.1). NCBI lineage: Eukaryota > Metazoa > Chordata > Mammalia > Primates > Cebidae > Saimiri > Saimiri boliviensis. The sequence continues at coordinate 82,347,002 of NC_133450.1, forward strand.
AATATTTAACATTGATTAGAAATCCTGATTATCATAAGAAATATGGCATAAATATTTGACATAAATATTTGGAAAGAACTGAATATGGCATAAACTAATATGGCATAAATATTTAGAAAGAACTAAAAATACGATTTTTAGACATGATTTTATACCTAGAAATCCCAAAGGAATCAAATAGAATTAGAGGTAACAATAGGCAAAGATAACATTTAATACTATTAGGGCCAGATGTGGTGGCTCACACCTGTAATCCTAACCCTTTGGAAGGCTAAGGTAGGAGGATCACTTAAGGCCAGGTGTTCAGGACCACCCTGGGCAACATAGTGAGACCTGTCTCTACAAGACAATTTTTTTTTTAAAGGCTGGATGTGGTTGGTGGCTCATGCCCATAATTCCAACTACTTGGGAGGCTGAGGCAGGAGGATTGCTTGAGCCAAGGAGTTCAAGAATAGCCTGGGCAACATAGTGAGATCCCATCTCCACCAAAAAAAATTAGCCAGGTATGGTGGTAGGATGTGTCTGTGGTCCCAGCTACTCAAGAGGCTGAGGTGAGAGGATGGCTTGAGCCTGGGAAGTTGAGGCTGCAGTGAGCTGTGAATGAGCCAGCACACTGCAGCCTGGGTAACCGAGCAAGACTCTGTCAAACAAATTATTAGAAGAAAAGGCTGAAGACAGAAACCTGAGAAACAAATGTTTAAAGGATAGAAAGAGAAAGTAGGGCCAGCAAAGAAGCATGAGAGGGAATAGATGAAGAGATAGAAACATAACCATTTGGAGCAATGTCCCTAGAACCAAGACAGAATTTTAAGAAAGGAATGGTCCGATAAGAGCTGGACTGGGTCGGGCGTGGTGGCTCACGCCTGTAATCCTAGAACTTTGGGAGGCCGAGATGTGTGAATCATAAGGTCAAGAGATGGAGACCATCCTGGCCAACATGGTGAAACCCTGTCTCTCCTAAAAATACAAAAATTAGTTGGGTGTGGTGGCACATACCTGTAGTTCCAGCTACTTGGGAGGCTGAGGCAAGAGAATTGCTTGAATCTGGGAGGCAGATGTTGCAGTGAGCCAAGATTGCGCCATGGCACTCCAGCTGGGCGAAGAGCAAGACTCCATCTCAATAAATAAATAAATAAGAGCTGGACTGGAGCATCATCCATTGAATTTGGCAATCAGAATATAATAAACATAATAAAACAATAAGGAAGCATTATTTCATAAATCTTACATATATTATCCACAAAGGAGATGCTCTTGAGTAGCATTGCTCACAGTAGCATTGCTCAGAAGGCCAGCAGAATTGGCTTCATCTGGTCACTTGTCAGAAGTGTAGAATCTCTGCTGGGCGCGGTGGCTCACACCTGTAATCCCAGCACTTTGGGAGGCTGAGGCAGGCGAATCACCCCAGGTCCAAGGTCGGGAGTTTGAGACCAGCCTGAGCAACATGGAGAAACCCCATCTCTACTAAAAATACAAAATAAGCCAGGTGTGGTGGTGCATGCTGAACTCCCAGCTACTTGGGAGGCTGAGGCAGGAGAATAGCTTGAACTCAGGAGGCGGAGGTTGTAGTGAGCCGAGATCGTGCCGTTGCACTCAAGCCTGGGCAACAAGAGTGAAAGTTTATCTCAAAAAAAAAAAAAAAAAAAAAGTGTAGAATCTCTTTAACTATCACAAGGCTACGAAAATAAATAACTTAAAAAATAAGTTTGGAGCCGGGTGCAGTGGCTCATGCCTGTAATCCCAGCACTTTGGGAGTCCGAGGCAGGTGGATCACAAGGTCAGGAGTTCACGATCAGCCTGACCAACATGGTGAAACTCCGTCTCTACTAAAAATACAAAAATTAGCTGGGTGCGTTGGCGCGCATCTGTAATCCCAGCTACTCAGGGCTGAGGCAGGAGAATTGCTTGAACCCGGTAGGCAGAGGTTGCAGTGAGCCGAGATCACGCCACTGCACTCCAGCCTGGGTGACAGAGCGAGACTCCATCTTAAAAAAAAAAAAAGTATAGAATCTCAGGCCCCATCCCTTAGGCCTACTGAATCAGATTATGTAGCTGCACATAAAAGATTCAACAGCAACTGGGTGCAGTGGCTCATGCCTGTATTCCCAGCACTTTGGGAAGCCAAGGCAGGTGGATCATGAGGTCAGAAGTTCAAGACCAGCTCTGGCCAAAATGGTGAAACCCCATCTCTACTAAAACTACAAAAATTAGTCAGGTGCAGTGGTAGGTGCCTCTAATCCCAGCTACTCTGGGGGCTGAGGCAGGAAAATTGCTTGAACCTGGGTAGCAGAGGTTGCCAAAAAAAGAAGATTCAGAGGCACTGCTTTATAAATATTTGGTGAATGTTCCCTCCTCTTTTTTCCCCCCAGACACTACACAGATGTACCCTGCTGACTTTCTTTTCTGTTCTTCCCTTTTCTCTTCCTCTCTCTCTCTTTCTTTTTTTCTTTCTCTTTCTCTCCCTTCACTCCCTTCCTCCCTCTCTTCTTCCTTTCTTCCCTCCTTCCCTCCTTCCTTACTTTCTCTCTCTCTCCCTCTTTCTCGCTCTCTCTCCCTCTCTTTTTTTCTTTCTTTTTCCCACGCAGAGCTGGCTGTGGAAGAGACTGGAGTTTTATTATTACTCAAATCAGTCTCTTCCTGACTTTTTTGAGATGGAGTCTCGCTCTGTCGCCCAAGCTGGAGTGCAGAGGCACAGTCTCTGCTCATTGCAACCTCCACCTCCTGGTTTTAAGTGATTGTGCCTCAGCCTCCCGAGTAACTGGTACTGCAGTCACACACCACCATGCCTGGCTAATTTTTGTATTTTTAGTACAGATGGGTTTTTGCCATGTTGGCCAGGCTGGTGCTGAACTTCTGGCCTCAAGTAATCCGTCTTGCTTGGCCTCCCAAAGTATTGGGATTACAGGCGTGAGCCACTGCGCCCACCCGCTCCTGCCTTTCTATAGCTGATACCTTCCAGTGGTCTATGCATTCTGCATTTGATTCTTTAACTCTTTCCTCAATGAAAACAATCTGGCTTTTTTCTACAGGAATGGAAGTTTAGTCAGCAGATTTGTTGAGTTTGTATGTTCCAAACATTGTTCTAGACACTTGGGATATATTAATGAGTGAACAAAACAGAAATTCCTGTTCTTCCTAACTAGTTCCTCTTCTGAACAAATGATAAAACTTCCACGAAGACAGTAATTTTATCTCCTCCCCTGTTTTCTGGTTGTTTGTTTGTTTTTGTTTTGTTGTTTTTGAGCAGGGTCTTGCTCTTTCACCCAGGCTGAAATGCAGTGATGCAATCATAGCTCACTGCAGCTTTGATCTTCCAGGCTCAAGTGATCCTCCTGTCTCAGGCTCTTAAGTAGTTGGTACTACAGGCACATACCACCACAACCGGGCTAATTTTTAAAATTTCTTTGTAGAGATGGAGTTACCACTGTGTTGTAATATGTCCAAAACTGAACTTGTTGTCACTTCTTCCAACCTGTTTTTCCTATTCTACTCTCAATAAGAAGTGCCAAACAATTTTTGTGGGTTGGAGGAGTCCCCAAAGATCTCCTCGCTGCCTAATTTTTTTAGTATTTTGTCTGAAGATCTTTGACTTAAGGTGCTATTTCTTGTACCAATTTTTGTATTAAAATTCTTTAAGTTGGTTGGGCATGGTGACTCACGTCTGTAATCCCAGCACTTTGGAAGTCCGAGGCAGGTGGATCACCTGAGTTCAGGAGTTTGAGAGCAACCCGGCCAACATAGCAAAACCGCTTCTCTACTAAAAAATACAAAAAATAGCCAGGCATGGTAGTGAGCTACTTGGGAGGCTGAGGCAGGAGAATCACTTGAACCCAGGAGGGGGAGGTTGCAGTGAGCCGAGATTGTGCATTGCACTCCAGCCTGGGCATCAACAGCAAAACTCCATCTCAAAAAAAAAAAAAAAAAACATTATTTAAGTTGCAGAAGAATAATTCATCTTGAGCTAGTCTAATCATAGTGGTGGTAAGATTTAGTGGATCTGTTCCAGTACCTGGCTCATCATAGACACTTTATAATATAAGTGAATGAGCAAAATTGGGTGGGTAAGTAATAGTATCTCCATTTTACAGATAAGTGAATTATAGAAACTTCTTGGCGTCACCAGACTAATAAATATGGAATGAAGACCCAGAATTCAGAGACCTGATATCAAAATGAAACATAATTTAACTATCTTAATCACAAGAGTCAAAGGTTGTGCTGCAAGAATAAATTAACCCCTAAATCTCAGTGGTTTAGTATAAGAAAGGCTTATTATTCACTCATGAAGTTTCCAGTACTGGTTGGGTAACTGTTCAAGGTATAGTAAACTTTTTTTATTTGTAATAGTTATGTTTTATAAAGTTGCTGCAAACAACTGAATTAGTGACTACTGATTCACTGCTCCCAGGGGAAATACAGGGTTAGGTTCCTGTGGGCCTCTGGCCACAACATTTTCATCAACTGATCAACTATATAACCTTGGTTTTCTTTGTGTTGTTGTTTATAGACACTTTATTTAATATATATTATTGACTCATTAACGTTGAACTCATGGCCAACAGCACTGTGACTCATGCCTGAATAAAGCTTTCCTAGCACACATTTTCTCTATAAGGCACATTACAGCCTTCTTGCACTAAAGAACACCACACAACACTTTGGCATTAAGTTTAAGGGTTATTTTAAACAGTGAAATCACCAACAAGTAGCCCCAAAATGCAAAAAGTGCATCATTAGATGGACAACAAAAAAGACACTAATATTTACACCATGAGAGCTACCACAAGAAGGCAGAGCAGCCTTGTTCTACCTCAGCTGGGAACGTACCAGGTGACTCAAACTTGTCACCTCTCAATACAAGTCTGTGAATGACCTCAATAGCACTGTAAGTATTGATTTTGGGTTACAAACACATTCAGTGACTAGGCAAATCTACAAATATATAACTCACAAATGACAAGGACTGACTATAAATGCTGTGGCAATTTGGAGCCTAGGGCTATTTTGACCTGGTGACACTGCCGTCTCAACATTTAGTTTCTAGGTTTCCTCAATAGGGAGGCTCATTTGCTGGCTTTTAAATTCTTTGGTTGACCATAGTCCATTGACAGAACTAATCACCTGAGCCCATGTAACTGCAAGAGATCTGGGAAATGTGTATCTAGTAAGCAATAAATATTTCAGTTACAAAAGGCAAACCCAAAAAAGAGAAAAATATTTATACTTTACAAAGGGAGGCACCTACCTGGGCACGGTGGTTCACACCTGTAATCCTAGCCCTTTGGGAGGGCAAGGTAGGCGAATTGTCTGAAGGCACATCTGTTCTTGTCAGGCAGAGAGTGAGAGAGTGCCCTGTGGAAGTTTTAGGGAGTGAGGTTGTTTCAGAGTTCTCAACTCCTGTGGCTCTTTCCAGAAATATCCATTCTAATTGGCAGATCACAGAATGTTCCAGCTGTCAACAGTGTTATCCATTTCATTTTAGCCGTTCCAGCTGTCAACAGTGTTAATCCATTTTACTTTAGCAGGACACATGATTAATTTCTTGTTCTGGATCCTTGTAATTTCAATTTGCTGGTTGTACTCTGTTTCCATTTGGTTATCGGTAGGCTGGAATTTGTCTCACTCTCATTGAACTTTATCAAATTATAAGCGGTAACCAATACACTCAAATAGCCTGGTATATTTGGCATAAACCCTAAGCACTTCATCCTCAGTTTGCACATAGTCTGAATCCTCAGCAGCAAGAAAATTGCTTAATCAATGTTTTACAACAGCAGAACGTGAACTGCCAGGAAATTTTCCATCCTAAGTTGAGGGAATCCTCATTGTTCCTCTCTCTGCTTGACTCAACTAGTTTCATATTTCTTCTGAAGGTCTTTCACTCAAGATACAACTTCCAGATAATAATTTATGTATTCATCAGAACTCCTTTAGTTTCAAGTAGAAGAATTCATCTGGAGCTATTCTAATAATAGTAATAGTAACATGGAGTGAATGTTTATTCTGTACCAGTGTCTGGCACATAATAAGTGCTTAATCTTTGTTGAGTGAATGCCAGATATTACACTAAGTACTTTAACTGCATTATCTAATTTAATCCTCACAAAAACTCTACACTAGGATTTTTTCCATTTTACAGTAAAAAACAAAACAAAACAAAAATAAAACACAAAAAATACTGTGGCAGAGATTTAGAAACTGCCCCAGGAAACACAGCTAGTAAATGTAGGAATGAGGATTTGAGCCTAGGCCATCTCAATTTTTGCTATCCTATGTGCAAGAAAAGATAATTTGTTATAAGGGGGTTGTTACAGAATAAAGGGCAGAAATTCAGGTAGATTACAGAATGGGCTAGAACAAGAAAGCTGTTGGGAACTCAGGTCATATTCTCCCTCGGATTCATCTGTCTGCTTTTTAGACTAGATGTGGTATCCTTGATGGGCAAAGGGAATACTGGCAAAATTATGCAATAGATAAATTCACTGATCCCAACTTTTGATTTGCCTTGGAAAATCCCAGCATTACTTCCAGCTCCCTTTGTGACCTGGGTTAAGTCATTCCATTTCTTTGGGCTTCAATTCTCCTCTCTATAAAATGAGAAGTTCTTACCAGAGGATTCCTCGGTCTCTTCTGTGATCCTGGGAGGCCAAGGCAGGAGGATCGCCTGAGCCCAGGAGTTCGAGGGTGCAGTGAGCCAGGATCACACCACTATATTCCAGCCTGGGACACAGACCAAGACCCTGTCTCTAAATAAATAAATACATAAAAATGAAACTCTGTGATCCTAAGTGAAACTTCTAGGACAGAAGCACATTAATAATGTAGTTCAATGTGTGGATTTGGGGGAGAAAATGGGAAAGGGTTCTAGGGAAAGAAAGAACAAAAATTTGGGTGTAGCCTCAGTGTTGAGTTGTTACTTCGAGCTGGTGTCAAGTGAAGGCATTTGGGGAGATATAAATGGAGAATGGAAAAGACTTCTAACCCTGGCCTGGGGCAGTGGCTCAAGCCTGTAATCTCAGCACTGTGGGAGGCCGGGACAGGCAAATCACTTGAGGTCAGGAGTTCAGGACCAGCCTGGGCAACATGATGAAACCCTGTCTCCACCAAAAAATAAAAAAATTAGCCATGCGTGGTGGTGCATGCCTGTAGTCTCCAGCTACTCAGGAGGTTGAGGCAGGAGAATTGCTTGAACCCAGGAGGCAGAGGTTGTAGTGAGCTGAGATTCTGCCACTGCATTCCAGCTTGGGTGACAGAGTGACACTCTGTCTCAAAAAAAAAAAAAAAAGGTGCAGTGGCTCACACCTGTAATCCCAGCACTTTGGAAGGCCAAGGTGTGTGGATCACGTGAGGTCCGGAGTTCAAGACCAGCCTGGCCAAAATGGCGAAACCCCATCTCTACTAAAAATACAAAAATTAGGTGGGTGTGGTGATATATGCCTGTAATCCCAGATACTCAGGAGGCTGAGGTAGGAAAATCGCTTGAAACTGGGAAGCAGAGGTTGCAGTGGTGAAATAGCCCCACGGCACTCCAGTCTGGGCAATAGAGAGAGAGTTCGTCTCAAAAAACAAAAACAAACAAAACAACAACAACAACAAAAAAGACTTCTAACCCTGATCAAACCAGATTATTTTGAATGAAACGTCTCTCTCTCTCTCTCTCTCTGTTCTGTGAGCAAGTTCTGTGTGTAGAAAGATCAGTCCCTCTGTGTAGTGATTTAATCTGGTTTGTCTCTTCTTGGCTCAGAATTTTTGATAGGGCTTTCACCTAGGCCACAGAGAGAGAACCAAAGGGAAGACCCAAACATTTGAATGGCGTAATGAGTAAATCACATTTTTCTTGGTCTGTTTCCTTATCCATAAATTGAAAAGTTTGGTCTATGTGATCTCTGGGGTACTGCTCTGCTCAGCTCTTGACATTCTGTGGTTCTGAGTACTGAATTGAAAGCAGCTCTCCTCTTCTTGAATTCTCCTTTGTTGGACCAGACCTCTGTCTTCATTTCTCATCTGTTTATACCTCGCTGCCCTGTTTCTTTCTCCTGGGTGTCCTTTCTTTCTCAATTTCCTCAAATCCTTCTTGTTTCTTAGCTCCTTCATATCCTCTTTGTTTTCTATGTTTCTGCAGAACCCCAGATTACTCCCCGGGTCTCCAGTTTTCCATCTTCATGTCTGCCTATTCCTTTCTGCATCATTGGCTCCTAACTCAAGCAATCTCCTTGGGTTCCTCTGAGGGGCCCCTGGGATCCCCTATCATTGGTCCTTCTCACAGAAGCATACCCTTCTCCAGAGCCAAAGGATCAGATAGTCAGTGGATCAGGTAACAAACCTGCTGTCAGGTTACAGATATTGTTTGCTGAAAGACCACACTACGGTGTCAGTGGAGCCTCAGGCTGCCTGTAGTGCCGTGTCCTCACCTGGCTATCCCACAGGTGAGAATAACCAGGACTCACCACCTCCAGTACCAGTGTTCACCTGGAAACATGGCTTTGAGCCTCTGGCCACTGCTGCTGCTGCTGTCCTGCACAGGTGAGAAGAACAGTGAGCAGAACTGGGGATGAGGAGGAGAAGGGTGGCTAGAAAAAGACATTAAGAATGTGGAGATTAACCTATTAGATAAAAGGACAAAGGAGGGAGGCAGAGACTTGTGCAAAGGAAGACAATGAGGGTTAAGAAAGGCAGGCTGAGACTTACTGTGGGCCACCCAGCAGGGCTCAGCTCACCATCCCCTCACCTCATCTTTAGATCCAGGTAGGGAATGGTGCTCAGGGGCAGGGCTCTTTGGGCTCTAGGTTCCTCCTCTTTAGTAACCTCTGGTTTCTCTCCTTACAGTGACTCTGGCTCCTACTGGGCCTCAGTCCCTGGACCCTGGTCTCTCCTTCCTGAAGTCATTGCTCTCCACTCTGGACCAGGCTCCCCAGGGCTCCCTCAGCCGCTCACGGTTCTCTACATTCCTGGCCAATATTTCTTCTTCCTTTGAGCCTGGGAGAATGGAGGAGGGACCAGTAGGAGAGCCCCCACCTCTCCAGCCCCCTGCTCTCCGGCTCCATGATTTTCTAGTGACGCTGAGAGGCAGCCCCGACTGGGAGCCAATGCTAGGGCTGCTGGGGGATGTGCTGGCACTGCTGGGACAGGAGCAGACTCCCCGAGATTTCTTGGTGCACCAGGCAGGGGTGCTGGGTGGACTCATGGAGGTGCTGCTGGGAGCCTTAGTTCCTGGGGGTCCCTCTACCCCAACTCGGCCCCCATGCACCCGTGATGGGCCCTCCGACTGTGTCCTCGCTGCTGACTGGTTGCCTTCTTTGCTGCTGTTGTTAGAGGGCACACGCTGGCAGGCTCTGGTGCAGGTGCAGCCCAGTGCAGACCCCACCAATGCCACAGGCCTTGATGGGAGGGAGCCAACTCCTCACTTTTTGCAGGGTCTGTTGGGTTTGCTAACCCCAACAGGGGAGCTAGGCTCCGAGGAGGCTCTTTGGGGCGGTCTGCTACGCACAGTGGGGGCCCCCCTCTATGCTGCCTTTCAGGAGGGCCTGCTCCGTGTCACTCACTCCCTGCAGGATGAGGTCTTTTCCATTCTGGGGCAGCCAGAGCCTGATTCCAATGGGCAGTGCCAGGGAGGTGAGTGTGGCCAGGGCTGGGGTTGGGATGTGGCAGGGCAAGAAAAGGGAGATTGGGGTAGTTCTTTTCCTTACTCTTTTCCTCCTAGGTAACCTTCAACAGCTGCTCTTATGGTAAGTAATAGCGGACCACTTCTGAGGGAATGGGCCTGGGAAGTCTGGAGGTGGAGAGCTGAAGACATGAGCCTTCAGAGAGGAAGTGGAAACTGCTGGGAGGAGTGTGGTTTAGTGGTTTTGGAGTGAGTTGGTGTCCCAGCTCCACCTCTTCTTAGCCATATGACCTCAAGCAGGTTACATAGTCTTTCTATACCTCAGTTTCCCGATTTATAAAACAAGAATGATAATATTAGTTACCACAGAGTTGTTGCACCAGATTAAATGACTTGATACTGTATATGCAAACAACTTAAAACACTGCTGGCACATAGTGGTTAATACGTTAGTTAATAAAGATGGGATATGAAAAATGAGGACACAAATGGATTCCTCTACCCCCTTACCACTTCAGTACAATAGTGCCAGAGCACAGTTAGACATATTGAGTTGCTGAGCAGATTTCCTGACAAGAGGCCCGCTGGGGGTTGTGTTTAAGCTATCTAAAAGCATATGAATGAAGGAAAAAAAAGGGGCCAGGTGGGCAGAAAGAATACCAACTGGGTCTTCTCCTAGGTGATTTTGGGCCTTGGCAAGGCAGCTCTCTCCCTCTTGCCGCATTGCAACATTTCAGCCACTAATGCCTAAACTCTTAGGAACCTCACTTGTAAAAAAGCCCATGTTTGCCATGTCCCTTGAGGGGCTCTAGGTCAGGGTCAGAATATTCAGCTGGAGGAAATGTGAACTGACCAGATCCTACCTGCTCCTCCCTCTGCACCCAGGGGCATCCGGCACAACCTTTCCTGGGATGTCCAGGCGCTGGGCTTTCTGTCTGGATCACCACCCCCACCCCCTGCCCTCCTCCACTGCCTGAGCACGGGTGTGCCTCTGCCCAGAGCTTCTCAGCCCTCAGCCCATATGAGCCCACGCCAACGGCGAGCCATCACTGTGGAGGCCCTCTGTGAGAACCAGTCAGGCCCAGCACCACCCTACAGCATTTCCAACTTCTCCATTCACTTGCTCTGCCAGCACACCAAGCCTGCCACTCCACAGTCCCCTCCCAGCACCACTGCCATCTGCCAGACAGCTGTGTGGTATGCAGTCTCATGGGCACCAGGTGCTCAAGGCTGGCTACAGGCCTGCCATGACCAGTTTCCTGGTGAGTTTCTGGATGCAGTCTGTAGCAATCTCTCCTTTTCAGCCCTGTCTGGCTCCAACCGCCGCCTGGTAAAGCGGCTCTGTGCTGACCTGCTCCCACCCCCTACCAGCTGCCCTGAAGGCCTGCCCCCTGCTCCCCTCACCCCAGACATCTTCTGGGGCTGCTTCTTGGAGAATGAGACTCTGTGGGCTGAGCGGCTGTGTGGGGAGGCAAGTCTACAAGCTGTGCCTCCCAGCAACCAGGCTTGGGTCCAGCATGTGTGCCAGGGCCCTACCCTAGATGTCACTGCCTCCCCACCCTGCCACATTGGACCCTGTGGGGAACGCTGCCCAGATGGGGGCAGCTTCCTGGTGATGGTCTGTGCCAATGACACCATGTATGAGTCCCTGGTGCCCTTCTGGCCTTGGCTAGCAAGCCAATGCAGGATAAGCCGTGGGGGCAATGACACTTGCTTCCTAGAAGGGCTGCTGGGCCCCCTTTTGCCCTCTCTGCCACCATTGGGACCATCCCCACTCTGTCTGGCCCCCGGGCCCTTCCTGCTTGGCCTGCTATCCCAATTGCCACGCTGTCAGTCCTCTGTGCCAGCCCTTGCTAACCCCACACGCCTACACTATCTCCTGCGCCTGCTGACCTTCCTCTTGGGTCCAGGAGCTGGAGGGGCCGAGGCCCAGGGGATGCTGGGTCGGGCCCTACTCCTCTCTAGTCTCCCAGACAACTGCTCCTTCTGGGATGCCTTCCGCCCAGAGGGCCGGCTCAGTGTGCTACGAACGATTGGGGAATACCTGGAACAAGAGGAGGAGCAACCAGCGCCACCAGGCTTTGAACCCACTGTCAACCCCAGCTCTGGTATAAGCAAGATGGAGCTGCTGGCCTGCTTTAGTGTGAGTGCTCTACCAGAGCGAAAGCTCCTGGAACAGTGAGAAGGGCCACCAGGGGAATTCCTAGAATACTGAGAGGCAGCAGTATAGGGTAGTAGTTTAAGCACACAGCTCTAGAGTCAGACAGGCTTGGATTCATATCTTGGTTCTGTGACCAGCCTTGAATGAATTGTTTAACTCCTCTGAGCAATAGTTTTCTCATCTATAAACTGGGGATGATAATGGTATATGAGATGATACATGCTGTGGACATAGCACAGTGCATCATACATAAATGTACAGTAAATGTTACCTTGCTATTCTTGTGGGCTCTTTGACTCCCCCTTTCTGCACCAGAAAGAAAAGGGATCAGATGAGAGGACTCTAGTTTTTCCCCTAGAGAGTGAGAATTGGAGGCTGGCCAAATACAGGAAGATAGGGCAAGAATGAGAAAGATTCAGGGACACTACTGATCAGAAGACTTTGGTTCTAGTTTCAACGGTGCCACAAATTAGTGTGATCTTAGGCAAGCAATTTAATTTAGTTTTTCTGGGCTTCAGGTTTTACTCTGTAGAATGGAGGGGTTAGAACACGTTAAATACCACAATTCATTCACGGACTGCCTGTTATATGCAAGGTACTTTGCTAGGTTCTGCAGGATATATATAAACTCCTTACCCCATGATAGGGCCACCTTTTTTCAAGCCCTGGGCCCAGTAAAAGAGAATTAAATAGTCATAGTATTTGGTTCAGGTCTACAAGAATTTATTGAGCCAACTATAAACTGGCATGGGAGAGGGTACGAGAGAAATTAGAGACATTATCCTGGACCTAAATGAGCTTAATAGCTGAAGAATCACACTTGAGATGAAGGACAAGCATCCCAGCAAGTGGAGTTGGAATCCCTCTGGAGCTGCAAGAGAGACAAAGAAGACAGCTCTGTTTGCATCTTGTTTTTCTTCCCACCAGTCTGTGCTGTGGGATCTACTCCAGAGGGAAAAGAGTGTTTGGGTCCTGAAGATTCTAGTGCAGGTAAAAATTCTAGTGGAGGGCACAAGGATGGGCTGGGTAACAGCCTGGCTGGAGGTCCCTGCTCCCTGAGGCCATACCTGCCATGACCTGCTATTTGCAGGCGTACCTGCATATGCCCCCAGAAAACCTCCAGCAGCTGGTGCTTTCAGCAGAGAGGGAGGCTGCACAGGGCTTCCTGACCCTCATGTTGCAGGGGAAGCTGCAGGTGAGCATAGAGGGAAAGGGGAGCAAGGGCACCTGGAGCCTAGTGTTCAGAGGACTTGCCTTAGTGGGAGGAGGAACTCCAGAGAGGAAATGGCAGGGATACTGAGCATCGTCAGAGCCAGAATCCATTCCTGTGCCCCCACAGGTACCACCATCCGAGGAGCAGGCCCTGGGTCACCTGACAGCTCTGCTGCTCCAGCGGTACCCTCGCCTCACCTCCCAGCTCTTCATTGACCTGTCACCACTCATCCCTTTCTTGGCTGTCTCTGACCTGTTGCGCTTCCCACCATCCCTGTTAGCCAATGACAGTGTGTAAGTTTCCTGTACTACTCATCCTGCTCCTGTCAGGGTCAAGCAAGCAGCCCCATCCACCTGGAGCAGCCCCTTCCAGAGCTCCTCTCTGTTTTTTTTCTTTCGTGCCAGATAGGTAATGTGCCAACATGTAACAAGATTTGAGAGAGGCACATCTCACACCTGAGTGAAAACCCAATCATCATGCTGATGAACTACAAAAGGATCAGAGAGCTCCTCTCTATTAAAACCAGGGATAGTCTCCTTCCTATCTAGACACCAGGGTTACAGAGGGCCAGGGAAAAACAGTTTTAAAGAAGACAAAGGATTAAGATCCATTGCTGCCCGCAGCCTGGCTGCCATCCGGGATTACAGCCCAGGAATGAGGCCTGAACAGAAGGAGGCTCTGGCAAAGCGACTGCTGGCCCCTGAACTATTTGGGGAAGTGCCTGCCTGGCCCCAGGAGCTGCTGTGGGCTGTGCTGCCCCTGCTCCCCCACCTCCCTCTGGAGAACTTTCTGCAGCTCAGCCCTCACCAGGTATGAGAATCATCATCTTTACTTGACTGGCCCATCTTCTGCTAGTGGGGATGAGAGTCAATGGCATGTCTCTCAGTGGCACCTCCCTGCAAGAGCTCCACAGTGACCCCAGTGTGAGCTGACCTTCCCCATCTCAGATCCAGGCCCTGGAGGATAGCTGGCCAGCAGCAGGTCTGGGGCCAGGGCATGCCCGCCATGTGCTGCGCAGCCTGGTAAACCAGAGTGTCCAGGATGGAGAGGAGCAGGTACGCAGGTGAGTTGTCATGGGATCAGTAATCAAGGCCAGAGTGAAAGAGGTAGAGAGAGAAAGGTACAGATGTCATGGTGGGTCAGTGTTTTAGGAAGAAAGGGGCAAGAGAGTAGGCAGTGGCCCCAGGCAGCATGGAGTTCTAGGAGAGAGGTCTATAGATGGTACCCCTGTGTAGTGGTATAGTGGTCAGAGTGCCCAGTGTATGTACCCATACCATCTGCTGCCAGGCCTGCCTTAGTGCCAGCCTCAGGGACCATATGAAGGTCAGCTTCATGCCCTCCTCAGGCTTGGGCCCCTCGCCTGTTTCCTGAGCCCTGAGGAGCTGCAGAGCCTAGTACCCCTGAATGATCCGATGGGGCCAGTAGAGCGTGGGCTGCTGGAATGTGCAGCCAACGGGACCCTCAGCCCAGAAGGACGGGTGAGCCCCTTAGCACAAGCCTACAAGACTCTAGGCTTCCCCTGGGTCTGTGTGGATGGCTTTCCCATTGTGTCAACCAAGCTTGAGCACAGCGGTGCCAGCCCCCATTCCACTTTTGCAACCACCATTCCTTACTCCACGGCCATTCTTAGCTGTTACCACCTCTTTCTGGCCCTTCCCTATCTGGTCTGTGGCATCCCAAACATACCCGTTGCCATTTTGAACCTAATCCACTCCAGTCCAGTCCCTAGTTCCAAACCCTAGCCCAGGTTCTGGGAAATCAAGAGAGGAAGAAGGTTCATCTGTCTTTTCTCTCTAGTCCCAAACCTTCTTTGATTACAGGTGGCATATGAACTTCTGGGGGTGTTGCGCTCATCTGGAGGAGCAGTCCTGAGCCCCCGGGAACTGCGGGTCTGGGCCCCTCTCTTCCCACAGCTGGGCCTCCGCTTCCTGCAGGAGCTGTCAGAGCCCCAGCTTAGAGCCATGCTTCCTGTCCTGCAGGGAACTAGTGTTACACCTGCTCAGGTTTGCCTGTCTTACTCCCTGGCATTCACCCTCCATCCCCGCTTGAGCCCCAGTCAAGAGAATCACATTCAGGGAAAAAACCAGCCCCTCTTTTCCCTGGGTGAACAGTAGAGGTAAACTGTCCGCAGGTGGACACCTTCATTCCCCTTCCTCAGATCAAGAAGGTACCTGAGTCACTGAGGATGGTTACTGGGGATGGTTAAGAGGGAGTGGGAAGTTTTGGAGGGCCTGCCCTAGGAAGGCTGCTAAGGACCTGGCTGCTGGGTCCTGAGAGCTGTTGTTTTTGGTCCCATCCCTACACAGGCTGCCCTGCTGCTTGGACGGCTCCTCCCCAGGCACGATGTGAGTAGCACCAACTTCGCAGCCTCCCACCAGAGGTCTCCCTTTTTCCCTGGCTCCTGCATCTGCCCCTCCTCCCTCTCCGCTCCCGTCGTACTTACTGCCTTGCTGCCTTGTGATTGTTGTCTTCCCCACCACCCTTCTTCAGGCCTTGTCTCTCTTGCTCTTTAGCTATCCCTGGAGGAACTGTGCTCCTTGCACCTTCTGCTGCCAGGCCTCAGCCCCCAGACACTCCAGGCCATTCCTAGGAGAGTCCTGGTTGGGGCCTGTTCCTGCCTGGCCCCAGAACTGTCACGCCTCTCAGCCTGCCAGACCGCAGCACTGCTGCAGACCTTTCGGGTATGAGGGTAGCAAAGAGGGTGAGACAATCAGGGCTATGGGCTCTCTCTGGTTGGAAGACATCTTCCCTGTGGCCAGGGAAGGCCTTTCATACCTCCCCACTGACACACACACACAAGCAATTCTCATGCAGGTGAAAGATGGCGTTAAAAATATGGGTACAACAGGTTCCGGTCCAGCTGTGTGCATCCCTGGTCAGGTAAGTGTGAGATCTCCCAACTGAGCTCCTCTCTCCATTCCAGGGCAGTTTCATATGGCTTGTGCTGCCTCCCACACTACCCTGCGGTGGCCCTGAGAGTTCAGGTTAGCTCTTTACCCATTAGTAGTTCCAGATGCAGGACAGCATGACCCACATTGTCCCAGAATGTCAAATCTGGAAGGGCCTGAGAAATCTTCCAGGCCAACCACCTGCTTTCAGATGAAAAGACCAGTGCTCAGAGAAGCTAAGGAACTTTGTTCATCTGGTGCCTAACTAGCAGCAGAACTTGACCACAGCAGCCTGCAGTGTGAGGCTCTTAGGCATTTATTGATACAGTGGCAAATGCCATTCCACTTCTGCCCTAGCTTTGGTCCCTTTCCGCCCCCATGGTTCCTTTGCTCTGAGTGCTAAGTCTAGACTCTCTCACTACACTGCTATACCCATCACCGCCAGCAGCCTATTTCCACCACCTGGCCAGATTGCCTGCTTCCCCTGCTCCCATTAAAGCTGCTACAGCTGGATTCCTCAGCTCTTCTAGCAAACCGAAGACACTACCGGGAGCTGCCCTGGTCTGAGCAGCAGGTGATTCTCCCCACTTAATTTCAGAACTCTCTCCCTCAATGTAGTCTATCTTCTGTACCCATCCCTCAGCCCTATTTGGCCAGATTATCCTTAGTATCCTTTATTGATTGATTGATTGAGACAGAGTCACTCTGTTGCCTAGGTTGGAGTGCAGTGGCATGATCAGAGTTCAATGTAACCTCAAACTCCTGAGCTCAGGCAATCTTCTTGCCTCAGCCTCCTGAATAGCTAGGACTACCGGCGGTTACCACCATGCCTGGCTCATTTTTAAAATTTTTGTAGAGACAGACAATACAACAATGTGAACACTGTATTGAGACACTATGTTGAGGTATCATATTGCCCAGATTGGTCTTGAACTCCTGGCCTCAAGCAATCCTCCTGCCTTGGCTTCCTAAAGTGCTGGGATTACAGGCGTGAGCCGCTGCACCTACCCCCTTAGTATCACTTATAATGTGACTTGCTTTTCTTTTCCTTTTCCTTCCCTTTTTTTCATTTCTTTCTCACTCTCTCTAAGAGAGGAGTGGGCATCTGGGAGAGTGGGAGGCTGGTAGGTCCCACAGAGTGAAGAGGCAGGACTGGGTCCAAAGCATTCCTGCCTCTCCACTCTAGGGGGTATCCTTGAACAGTGTCTCTTCTGTGAAGTGGCTCCTCTTTCTTTCTCTTGTAGGCACAGTTTCTCTGGAAGAAGATGCAAGTACCCACCAACCTGACCCTTAGGAATCTACAGTGAGTAACTTGTGTTGAGCAGTGAATTGAATTCGATCAACATTTTTTTTAATTTGCTTACTGTGTGCCAGGCACTATGTGATATGGAATGGGAGAATATAGGGATGAATGATGCATAGTCCCTGCCTTGTGGACATTCTCCTAGCTCCTTTCTTTGCCCTTCTGTCCTTCCACAGTGCCATGCCTATCCTGACTAGAAACAAAGGACTCAGAAAACCTGGGTTCAGGTTCCAGTCCTGTCACCTACTTGTGCTCTTGGGCAAGTCATTTAACCTCCCTTTGTCATTTTTCACTTCTTTAAATGAGAATTAAAATGGCACCAGCTGCATAAGTAGTTATTATGAAGATTAAATGAAATAAGTCATGTAAGATATTTAACACAGTGCCTGGCCCATTGTAAACTCCCAGTAGATGTTTGCTACTATTAGTTTACTTCAGGGTGACTTCTGGCCAAGCAAGAATAAATAGGAATAAGAAGGTATCACTTTACTTAAACCCACAGTAAAAGAACCATGGGCTTCAGAATCTTTATTTATTTATTTATTTTCTGAGATGGAGTCCTGCTCTATTGCCCAGGCTGGAGTGCAATAGTGGCATGATTTCAGCTCACTGTAACCTTCGCCTCCCAGGTTCAAGCAATTCTCCTGTCTCAGCATCCAGAGTAACTAGGAATACAGGCATGCGCCACCATGCCCAGCTAATTTTTGTATTTTTAGTAGAGATGGGGTTTCACCATGTTGTCCAGGCTGGTCTTGAACTCCTGACGTCAGGTGATCTGCCCACCTCGGCCTCCCAAGGGCTTCAGAATCTACGCTATGGCTCTAGTTTCAGTTTACCACATTTCTAGTAGAATAATGTTGAGAATGTTACCTGACATCTGTAAATTCTTTTCTTCTCTGATAAACAACAGTGATGTATGGGAAACTGATGAGAATATATTAAAACATTGATCAAGGCCAGGCGCGGTGGCTCAAGCCTGTAATCCCAGCACTTTGGGAGGCCGAGGCAGGTGGATCACGAGGTCGAGAGATCGAGACCATCCTGGTCAACATGGTGAAACCCCGTCTCTACTAAAAATCCAAAAAAATTAGCTGGGCATGGTGGCGTGTGCCTGTAATCTCAGCTACTCAGGAGGCTGAGGCAGGAGAATTGCCTGAACCCAGGAGGCAGAGGTTGCGGTGAGCCAAGATCATGCCATTGCACTCCAGCCTGGGGAACAAGAGCAAAAATCCGTCACAAAAAATAAAAAATAAATAAAAATAAATAAAAATAAATAAAAAACATTGCTCAAACCATAAATTGCCTAAATGAAGAGCTGTACTTGTGTTGAGAGTACTGATATCAAGGAGCAGACAGGCTGTGGCCTGTGTTGAATGAGCATCTACCCACTCACATACCCACAGGGCTCTGGGCACCATGGCAGGGGGCATGTCCTGTGAGTTTCTGCAGCAGATCAACTCAATGGTAGACTTCCTTGAAGTGGTGCACATGATCTATCAACTGCACACTAGAGTTCGAGGGAGCCTGGTGAGAGGGGGTGCTGGGATATTAGTGGGAGCAGGGAGGCTGGGACCCTAGGTATAGAACCCAGCTCTTATGTTCTGCTCTGGCCTCACCCTGCTTCCCTACAGAGGGCCTGTATCTGGGCAGAGCTACAGCGGAGGATGGCAATGCCAGAACCAGAATGGACAACTCTAGGGCCAGAACTGAATGGGCTGGATAGCAAGCTACTCCTGGACTTACCGTAAGTACTATAGCTGGAGATATTGACCCCTCAGAAAACTCAATCTAGGGTGAAGATCTACCCTTAGGGAATGCCCTGGAGGAGGTGGTTTTTCTGTGTGGTAGTTCCGTGACATCATTTATAGTCCAAAGCAGAAGATTCTATTCAAAGTTGCTCTGTGTATTGACTGGTTCCCAGAACATGGTGCCAGCATGGGGCAGCTGAGGGTGGCAACACTGTATCGAGGCCTGCCAAGTAATCTTACAATAACCTAACCCACATTAATTGAGATAGAGTATCTGAAGTGAGGGAGGCAATGATCCAATTCTGCCCCAAAGGATTGTAGTTTGCTCAGGGCCCTGTGTTCTCAGTGCATTCAGAGGCGTAGATAGAAAGAAAATATATTAAAAACGTGATAAATACATTGAAATACCTGAGGGGCTATCAAGTAGAAATTAGATTGTCATATTTATGAGTGGCCCCATTGGGCAAGACTAAGAATAATTAGAGGAGATCAGATTTTTACATAGTATAGGAAAAACTAGGGCCAGGCGCAGTGGCTCACGCCTGTATTCCTAGCACTTTGGGAGGCCAAGGTGGGTGGATCACGAGGTCAAGAGATCGAGACCATCCTGGTCAACATGGTGAAACCCCGTCTCTACTAAAAATACAAAAAATTAGCTGGGCATGGTGGTGCGTGCCTGTAAATCCAAGCTACTCAGGAGGCTGAGGCAGGAGAATTGCCTGAACCCAGGAGGCGGAGGTTGCGGTGAGCCAAGATCGCGCCATTGCACTCCAGCCTGGGTAACGAGAGCGAAACTCTGTCTCAAAAAAAAAACCTAAGGTAGTGAGTTCCTGGTCATTGGAGTTGTTTGAGCCTAGGCCAGATGACCCCATGGCAGGAATGTTGTGGAGCACATTCACATATAGGTTGTGAGAAGAGAAGGCTGTAGGAACCCAAGGCTCCTCCCAACCCAGAGAGCTAGAAGTTTTTGAGTATCTTACTCATATGCTGCCTTTCTTGTTTCACCCCCACCACGACCCCATTGCCATCTGCACTGTAAGTCAGAGTAGGAAAATGCTAGTGTTATAGTCTTCCTGGAGAGATATGGAGATGATATGGAGTAAAAGCAGTTGACTTCATTCTTTATTTCTTTTTTTTTTTTTTTTTTTTTTTTGAGACAGAGTCTCACTCTGTTGCCCAGGCTGGAGTACAGTGATATGATCTATGCTTACTGCAGTCTCTGCCTTCCAGGTTCAAGCAATTCTCCTGCCTCAGTCTCCCAAGGAGCTGAGACTATAGGTATGCACCACCACACCAGGCTAATTTTTGTATTTTTTATAGAGACGAGGTTTCACTATGTTGGCCAGGCTGGTTTCGAACTCCTGGCCTCAAGTGATCCACCTGCCTCAGCCTCCCAACATTCTTACATATTTATAGGGCTTTCCACAGACGTTAGCTCTTGTGTGACTTAGCCCAATTCCAGAATTGGCAATGCTAGGTAGGGTACAGGCTGTCACTTCTGATTTCTGGGCAAAAGGGTTTTTTGTATTTGTATTTATTTATTTATGAAACAGAGTCTCACTCTGTCACCCAGGCTGGAATGCAATGGCATGATCTCAGCTCACTGCAACCTCTACCTCCCGGGTTCAAGCCATTCTCCTGCCTCAGCTTCCTGAGTACCTGGGATCACAGGCACGTATTACCACACCTGGCTAATTTTTGTATTTTTAGTAGAGATGGTCAGGAGAATTGCCTGAACCCAGGAGGCGGAGGTTGTACTAAAAATACAATTTTGTATTTTTAGTAGAGATGACCACGTTGGTCAGGCTGGTCTCGAACTCTTGACCTTGTGATCCACCGGCCTCAGCCTCCCAAAGTGCTGGGATTACAGGTGTGAGTCACTGCGCCAAGCCTGTTTTTATTTTTTTAATGCTATTCAAATCTGTTTAAATACGTGGGTTCCGTGAGACTATTTAGAATCCCAAGGTCACAGATGAGGTGAAACATCCTAGACCATGTGTCAGAAAACTTGAGTTCCTCATTAGTGAAGGAGGCATAAGAAAAACACCTATTTTGTCCAGGCACAGTGGATCACACCTGTAATCCCGGTACTTTGGGAAGACAAAGTGGGTGGATCGCTGAGGTCAGGGGTTCAAGACTGGCCTGGCCAGCATGGCAAAATGCCATCTCTACTAAATACACAAAAATTAGCTGGGTGTGTTGGCACACGCCTGTAATTCCAGGTACTTGGGAGGCTGAGGCAGGAAAATTGCTTGAACCTGGGAAGTAGAGGTTGTAGTGAGCTGAGATCACAGCACCACTGCACTCCGGCCTGGGTAATGGAATGAGGCCAGGTCTTATTGTAGGATCAAATGAGATAACACCTGAAAGAACTTTGTAAATTGCATAGCATTATGCAAACAAGAAGGGGTCTCCTCACAAGTAGAGGAAGGGTGGCCCTTTGGGAAAAAACTGGAATTGGGAGTGAGAGACCCTAACTTTGATCTCTGTGAACCTGTTTTTTAATCTGTAAAATGAGAAAATGTTAATGATATTTAATATTTGGAGCTTTTGAGTCCATTAGAGTAGGTAGGAGTGTTTGTTATTTCTTTTTAGGAAGACTAGAAATGTGTCACTCCCTTTTTCTCCTCCATTCAAGCTTGATGGTGGGAATTGGGCATGGAGTTGTTTACTATCAGTTCTTGTCCTGTCCAGCTTCATTAAGTTTGGTCTGGGGTCACATCTTAGCTGAGGAACTTGGTGTTCTGTGGTTCCTTCTCAACTTGGTTCAGTTCCAACTGAATGCTGTTGTTGTCACATTGCTATAACAGAATCCAGCTAATGGACAGACTATCCAATGAATCTATTATGTTGGTGGTGGAGCTGCTGCAAAGAGCTCCAGAGCAGCTGTTGGCACTGACCCCACTCCACCAGGCAGCCCTGGCAGAGAGGGCACTACAAAACCTGGTAAGAGTCCACCCTACCAGACTGAGATTTGCTGCCCTGGGCAATTCTTGCTTCTCGGACAATGCTCTCTGACTGTCCCCCAAATCTCTACTTCTTGCTTTGTTGCTGCCAAACAGGTTCCTTTCTACAAGGCCCTGTTTTTGCCTCCGGCTTCTATTCCTTGACAATCTGTTTCATGTTACTTGTCAATACCTCTTGGAGCCCAAGAAATCCTTTGGAGTCCACTTCTCAGTCTTTCTGCCTGCTCCTATGTGGGCTCATCGCTTAAGAAAGTGAACGAAGGCAGTGAGCATCATAGGGTGCTGAGTTGAGAGCAAGAGGGAGGAAGGATCAAGGGGCTTGGTGTCTTGATCAAAGTGTCTGGTACTCTGAGTCAGAGGTGCATTTGTCCAAGTTCCGATGCTCCTCTCCAGGCTCCAAAGGAGACTGCAGTTTCAAGGGAGGTGCTGGAGACCTTAGGCCCTTTGGTTGGATTCCTGGGGATAGAGAGCACACGACGGATCCCCCTAAAGATCCTGCTGTCCCATCTCAGTCAGCTGCAAGGCTACTGCCTAGGAGAGACATTTGCCACAGAACTGGGATGGCTGCTATTGCAGGAGCCTGTTCTTGGGTATGGACCTTTGAGAACTTCAGATTCTAATTCATCCTATACCCAGTCCCTCAACCACCATAATCAGTGGCAGTCTGTTTCATATTCTTAAGGTCCCTGGAGCCCCCTGTTCCAAATCCTAGCATGTCCTCTTTCCCCTTTCTTTTCCTCACAGTTCCCTCAGCTCCCCAGCCCCTGATCTTCTTCCTGTCCCCCAGGAAACCAGAGTTATGGAGCCAGGATGAAGTAGAGCAAGCTGGACGCCTACTATTCACTCTGTCAATTGAGGCAATTTCCTTGATCCCCAGGGTGAGATGAAGGAACAAGAGAAGGGAGTAAATGCATAGAGGGGACTGGTGAGCTGTTTATGGGGACCCATGGCCAAAGAAGGCAAAGGATGTGAAGCCTAGTTCTGGGGGGAGACTGCGAAACAGAGACAGGACTTTGTAAATATAGCTATAACAGTAGGCCCTGACCTGTCCAGATCTCCCCACTCTCCTTCTATCTTCTCATGCAGGAGGCCTTGGGTCCAGAGACCCTGGAGCGGCTTCTAGAAAAGCAGCAGAGCTGGGAGCAGAGTAGATTTGGACAGCTGTGTAGGGGGCCACAGCTTGCTGCCAAGAAAGCAGCCCTGGTAGCAGGGGTGGTGCGACCAGCTGCTGAAGATCTTCCAGGTGAAACTGCTCAAATACTCATATGCCCAGTAGGATGTACAGGGAGTATCCGACAGTCTGGTTGCTACATGTGCTCTTCTCTGGGATTGGGTTTTCTAATTTATAAAGCAAGGTTAGAGGTTAGAGTGATGATCTTCAAGTCTCTTCTAGTTCTAGAATTCTATAGCTCCGGGAGTTTGTAAACTATTAAATTTTCTTTTAGCCCACAACTCCCATTTTCCTGCTCTCTTGTCTCTATAAAAACAGCTGACTCAGCTCTAGCTTGGCTAAGTGTGGAGCTCTCTGCTGGGGAGAGCCCTAGAAGCTCTGAAGGAGGCATTGTGAGGCTAAAGAACTGGGTTTGAATTCAGCTCTGCCATTAAATGCCTGGGCAACATCCTTAGTCTTCCATCTATAAAACGAGGGACTTGGCATGTCCAATCACTTCTTGTTCTATTATCTTCTAAGCCCTATAAATCTTACCCTGTAATAATTCCTTGATCCCTACTTCCCCCAGTGCCCCATCCTCCAAAGGTTGGAAGGGTCATTCCATCTACAGATATCTCTCTGGGCATATGTTAATACTACACTGACCTCCTGGCCCTGCCTTCCTTCTTCAGAACCTGTGCCAAATTGTGCAGATGTACGAGGGACATTCCCAGCAGCCTGGTCTGCCACCCAGATTGCAGAGATGGAGCTCTCAGACTTTGAGGACTGCCTGACACTATTTGCCGGAGACCCAGGACTTGGGCCTGAGGAACTGCGGGCAGCCATGGGCAAAGCAAAACAGGTTAGGGATGGAGAGCCAACTGGGGTCGGCCATGAGGAAGTTGTTTGGGTGTGATGTGGGACACGAAGAGAAAGAAGAGTTGGATGAGAGGTAGGGGAAGCAGGAGATAAAAGAGTTAAAAGATTTGGGTCACAAGTAGGAGGTAAGGGGAGATAAATCTTGAGGAAAGAGAGCCAGTACAATGAATAGAGGAACAAAGCAGTAATTACCAAATTTTAATGCGTATCACAGTCATCAAGGGAACCAACTTTTTCCTTTATTTTCTTTTTTCTTTCTTAAAAAAATTATGGCATGCTTCATGAATTTGCATGTTATACTTGCACAGGTCCCATGCTAATCTCTTTATCATTCCAATTTTTTTTTTTGTATATATGCTGCTGAAGCAAGCATGGAACAGGTTTTTTTTTTTTTTTTTGAGATGGAGTTTCGCCCTTGTTACCCAGGCTGGAGTGTAATGGCGCGATCTCGGCTTACCGCAACCTCCGCTTCCTGGGCTCAGGCAATTCTCCTGCCTCAGCCTCCTGAGTAGCTGGGATTACAGGCACATGCCACCATGCCCAGCTAATTTTTTGCATTTTTAGTAGAGACGGGGTTTCACCATGTTGATCAGGATGGTCTCGATCTCTCGACCTCGTGATCCACCCGCCTCGGCCTCCCAAAGTGCTGGGATTACAGGCTTGAGCCACCGCGCCCGGCTTTTTTTTTTTTTTTTTTTTTAAGATGGAGTCTCACTCTGTCACCCAGGCTGGAATGCAATGGTTTGATCTCTGCTCACTGCAACCTCTGCCTCCTGGGTTCAAATGATTCTCCTGCCTCAGCCTCCTGAGTATCTGGGATTACAGGCGTGCACCACCACACCTAGCTAATTTTTTGTACTTTTAGTAGAGACAGGGTTTCACCATGCTGGTAGGACTGGTGTTGAACTGCTGACCTTTTGATTGGCCTCCCAAATTGCTGGGATTACAGGCATGAGCCACCACGCCCGGCTGGGAACAGGTTTTTAATGCCGATGCTGGATTACCATGCTAGACAGACTTAATAAAAACCTCTGGGAAGCCGGACCAATGGCTCATGCCTGTAATCCCAGCACTTTGGGAGGCTGAGGCACGTGGATTGCTTAAGCTCAGGAGTTTGAGACCAGACAACATGGCGAAACCCTGCCCTGAGACCAGGGCAACATGGCGAAACCCTGTCTCTACTAAAAACAGAAAAAAAATTAGCTGGGTGTGGTGGTGCACACCTGTAATTCCAGCTACTGGGGAGGCTGGAGTAGGAGAATCCCCTGAGCCTAGGAGGTGGAAGGTGCAATGAGCCGAGATCACACCAGTGCACACCAGCCTGGGTGTCAGAGCAAGACCCGGTCTCAAAAATAAATAAATAAATAAATAAATAAATCAGTCGATCGGTCAGTCAGTCTCTGGGAGAAAGTGTCCAGACATCTTTTTTTTTTTTTTTTTTTTGGAGACAAACTCTGTCACCCAGGTTAGAGTGCAGTGGTGTGATCTCTGCAACCTCTACATCCTGGGCTCAAACGATCCTCCTGCCTCAGCCTCTCAAGTAGCTGGGACTACAGGTGCATCCCACCACACCCGACTAATTTTTGTATTTTTGGTAGAGATGGGGTTTCACTATGTTTCCCAGAATGGTTTCAAACTCCTGGGCTCAAGCATTACTCCCAGCTCAGCCTCCCAAAGTGCTAAGATTTCATGTGTGAGCCACAGTGCCAGTCCTCAGACATTTTAATAAGTGTCTCTGTGTCTGATGCACATAAAAGTTTAGAACTCCTGGACTAAAGTTAGTTTGCTCTTCTTTTCTACTGACTCTAATGTCTTTCAAAACTCCTTAGTCAGAGGAACTGTAAGGCAACTGCCTCATTCTGTAGTGGAGGAAATTAACAAAAAGGCAAGTGACTTGCCTGGAGTTATAACAGCTAAGGGCAGAGGCAAGACTTAAAGCCCAGCATTCTGACTCCCATTCCACTGCTTTTCCACTCACACTGTTCCTCTCTTTCTCCTAGTTGTGGGGTCCCCCCCGGGGATTTCGTCCTGAGCAGATCCTGCAGCTGGGTCGGCTCTTAATAGGTCTAGGAGATCGGGAACTACAGGAGCTGATTCTAGTGGACTGGGGAGTGCTGAGCACCCTGGGGCAGATAGATGGTTGGAGCTCCACCCAGGTAATACCTTTTATCCTTCCTACCATTTCCCAAACACCCATCCCATGGACCCAGCCCTCTAGATCAGGCGGCCCCAAACTACTGCCCGAGGGCCGCATGCGGCCCCCTGAGGCCATTTATCCGCCCCCCCCCACACTTCAGGAAGGGGCACCTCTTTCATTGGTGGTCAGTGAGAGGAGCACAGTAGGTGGCGGCCCTCCAATGGTCTGAGGGACAGTGAACTGGCCCCCTGTGTAAAAAGTTTGGGGACGCCAGTCTAGATCATCTGAAGCCCAAGGAATTTTTCCCTGTGACCCTACCTGGTCATTCTTTCTATCTTTTCTTAATACCCCATGCTAGTAACCTTCAGGACTCTGATTTATTCACTCTGAGGTCCTGGCCACATAGTACTGTCTCCTGCCTCTTTTTCCCAAAGGCCTCCTCCTTTTCTCTCCTTCTCTTTTTTGAATCCTCAACCTTCCCCATGGCACTTTAGGTCTTAATATTAACAGGATATAACCCATCAACACCTATCACTTCCCTGTCCATTAATTCTCCATACTTTTCTCCTTTCCCTCTGCCCCTAACCCCCACCCCAGCTCCGGGTTGTGGTCTCCAGTTTCCTACGGCAGAGTGGTCGGCATGTGAGCCACTTGGACTTCATTCATCTGACAGCACTGGGTTATACGCTCTGTGGACTGCGGCCAGAGGAGCTACAGCACATCAGCAGTTGGGAGTTTAGGTCACTTGTGAAAGGGCTGAGGGTGGTGGTATTGAGGTAAATGTGGACTTAACTGGGGAAAGAAGGGTCATGAAGGTGTGGTCCCATGGAAGAAGGGAACTCATTTGAAGCCATCTCTTCCTTTGTCTCATGACTACAACCCTTTTGCTGAAGCTGAATTCTTCTTCCTTCCTTCCCACTCTTCTGCAGCCAAGCAGCTCTCTTCCTGGGCATGCTGCATCTCCAGTGCTCTGAGGAACAACTGGAGGTTCTGGCCCACCTCCTTGTACTGCCTGGTGGCTTTGGCCCAATCAGTAACTGGGGGCCTGAGATCTTCACTGAAATTGGCACAATAGCAGGTGGGAAGCTGGTATAAGTTGGTTTGGTTTCTATACCATGGGTGGACTGAATGGAAAACTGCCCTGCAATTCTTAGGTGGGGGCCTGAGAAGGTATTTAGGTAAGGGGCTGGAGACATACTGGGGAAGGTCTGCAGTAGGGCATTTTGGGAGTAGTTAGAGAGGTCTATAGGTTTGAAGAGAAGGAAGGTCAGTCTAAGACAATATTTGGATGCCACTTGCTTCAACAGCTGGGATCCCAGACCTGGCTCTTTCAGCACTGCTGCGGGGACAGATCCAAGGTCTTACTCCTCTTGCCATTTCTGTCATCCCTCCTCCTAAATTTGCTGTAAGTATTAATGGACTGGGATGACTACAGGAGAGCCAGGGCCCAACAGGGACTACATGCATGCACTGATTCCTACCCCTGCCCCTAGGTGGTGTTTAGTCCCACCCAACTGTCCAGTCTCACCAGTGCTCAGGCTGTGGCTGTCACTCCTGAGCAAATGGCCTTTCTGAGTCCTGAGCAGCGACGAGCTGTTGCATGGGCCCAGCATGAGGGGAAGGGGAGCCCAGAACAGCAAGGTGAGTTCCCAGCTGCACAGTTTGACCCTCCATCTCCTGACCCAGAATCAGACCCCAGGAAGATCCCTGGAGTGAAGGAGTCTACAGGCAGAGAGCTAATTTCCAAGTATCAACGCTCCTGGAGAGCAGAGTTGTGACATTACTTCCATTCTCTGTCTATTATAGGTCGAAGTACAGCCTGGGGCCTCTGGGACTGGTCACAACCTTCCTGGTCCCTGGTATTGACAATCAGCTTCCTTGGCCACCTGCTATGAGCCTAGAAGGTGGAAGGAGTAGAAGGAGACTGTGGGGAGAAAAATCTTAAGTCATAAAGAATAAAGTGCAAATAGAAGTGCATCCTGATTATTCTCAGAAGCTGATGAGGAATATGGGTAAAATGTTAATGCTTTCCACCCACCTGAGAATCAGTGTTCCTGGCATGCCATAACTGGAGTCTCTTTCCATCATAAATAATCCCACTGCCTCTTTTCATTTCCTGAAGGCTGCTCCCTCCTCACCCCACCGTTAGAAATAACACAGACAACTGCAATATAGCAAGGAGTCTTTACTAGGATGGAGGCAGGGTATGCGGGGGCAGGTCCGGAGCAAAGTAGAATAAGCCCTCATTAGAATGAGCAGAACTCCTGGGAATCCTGAGTCATCAGCTGGCGATGGGGAGTTAATGCTTGGTATGGATGAGAGGTGCGGGGATGCGGATATCCTGGCCTCTCTCCAGACGTCGCTCACAGTCAATCAAATAGTTTACTCCATCGATGACCAGTTGCACCAGCTCCACCTGAACGACACTAATCCTTGATATCTGCTTTCTACAATCTGAATTTTTCTTTAGCACTGACTGACTTGCCTGCTCGTTTCCAATTGCCTCCCCACTCAATCTGAATTTCATTTCAGATTCTGTTAACATTCCTGAGGCTTACTCACTGCCATGTTTCAGCCCCCACAGACCTATACTGCTTCTCACCCTAATCCCTTAGGATCTCACCTCTGATTTGCCTAGTCGGTCCAAATTAGAAATGTCAAAGACACCGCCTGTGGCAGCGGTGTCCACTCCTCCAGTACCACGCTTTTGGAGTCTTAGGTTCTCCAGGATCTTTGGGAAGCGGCTATCCTAGAGAGGAGATAGGGATTGAGAGCAGGGTCAATCGAGGCAGAGACTAGTCCTACCTGAAAGAGCCCTAAACCTGCTCAGAGCTGTCTCCTGACCCTTTTCCATTTTTTTTTTTTTTTTAGACAGAGTTTCGCTCTTGTTACCCAGGCTGGAGTGCAATGGCGCGATCTCGGTTCACCACAACCTCCGCCTCCTGGGTTCAGGCAATTCTCCTGCCTCAGCCTCCTGAGTAGCTGGGATTACAGGCACGCACCACCATGCCCAGCTAATTTTTTGTATTTTTAGTAGAGACGGGGTTTCACCATGTTGACCAGGATGGTCTCGATCTCTTGACCTCGTGATCCACCCGCCTCGGCCTCCCAAAGTGCTGGAATTACAGGCATGAGCCACCGTGCCCGGCCTCCTTTTCCTTTTTTTTAAAGACAGGGTTTCTTTCTGTCACCCAGGCTGGGAGTGGTCACAGCTCACTTCAGCCTTGACTTCCTGGGCTTAGACTTAAGTGATCCTCTCACCTCAGCCTCCACCACACCTGGCTAATTTTTGTATTTGTAGGAGAAATGGGGTTTCATCAGGTTGCCTGGCTGGTCTTGAACTCCTGGGCTCAAGTAATATGCCTGCCTTGGCCTCCCAAGTGTTGTGATTGCAGGCATGAGCCACTGTGCCCGGCCAGTCTCCTCACCCTTTAGCCTTTCCAAAGGGTCCACTCCCTCCCCATCCACAACCCACCCTTCCTTACTCACACCCCTCTGTAAACCCACAACTCCTTTACTTTGCTTAACAGGGGCAGTTTGATGTGCACTCCTGCCCGAAGTCCAGTGCCCAGGTTAGATGGACAGGTCAAGATGTATCCCAAACGCTCATTCCACATGAACTCCCAGCCACGTTCTTGGATAAGTCGCTCCACCTAAGTCCACAAAGGTTTTGTTAATGAAAAATCAGTGATATTTTCATTAGCGCTAGACCCTCCCTTAGCTAGACACACAAGAACACTAGAAATAGGTCTAGAACAGAAACTTGGCTGTGAATGAATGACAATGCTCTTTTTCTTCAGTGAAAATGGTTTGTTATTATTATCATGCATGTGTGATGCAAAATTATGATGTGAATAATAATGAGATTGTGAAAATATGTGGAAGAAAAACTCGAGGGAGTGGTGTATTAAGGATGATCTAGGAAAATGAACAGAGGTGGTAAACTGAACTGAGAAAGGATTGATTATTCAATGAGTTATACATGCATTGATTATCTTTGCTTTGCTAATGAGTCTAGAGCTTGGAAGGTTCCTTTCAGGCAGAAAATGAAGGTGTAAGCTTTGTTAGGAAGAGGTAAGAGAACCTTCTGTTAACTGTGAAAGGAACACGTGTGAAAGCAGAGAAGACAAAAACAGAGCAGAAAAGCCAGATTCATAGGAATGGGGGGCAGGGGAAGGCGTTTTGCTTCACTTAACCGTGTAGTCATGAAGGTGACTATTAGACTTGAAGAGACAAGGGATCTACCAGAATACAGGTCACAAAGACCACTACCC
The DNA here is from genome assembly GCF_048565385.1 of Saimiri boliviensis. Taxonomy (NCBI): domain Eukaryota; kingdom Metazoa; phylum Chordata; class Mammalia; order Primates; family Cebidae; genus Saimiri; species Saimiri boliviensis. The sequence continues at coordinate 82,377,322 of NC_133450.1, forward strand.
AACATGAGTAAACGGATCCTGTTTACAGTTCAGAAAGAACCATGGCATAGGGGAATATCTTACATGCTGAACATGGGGAAACCCTTCCATCTAGAATAATAATGCAGCTAACACTTTAACACTTATTAAGCACTTACTATGGACCAAGTACTTTACCTGTATTTCATTTAATCCCCACAACAACCTAAAATGTAGAAAATCGCATTATCCCAATTTTACAGATGAGGAAACTGAGGCATATACTTTAAAGTTACTTCCTTACCCACTCATAGTGAGAATATGTTATCTATTACTTGCCAAAAATAGTAGAAACTGCTCAGAATCTAAAAGAGGAGCTTTTTTCTTTGCAAGCCTAAAATAGAACTGTATGTATGAGTACATACAGTAAGAATTGGGTTTATGGGGTTTTCTAATGTAGACTTCAATATGGAGAACCAATCTATGTAGGATTGAGGATTAAGTTCAACCTCTCATCTACAGCCACATATTCTAGAACTCAAACCATTCTATCCTCCATCTTCCCCAATCTCCCTCCCAACTCTCAGCTTAAAGCCTAGACATGGTACTTAAGCAAGAATGATAGAATCCAGATACAAGGCCTACCTTGGGTCAGAACTGGGTAGTTAAAATAGAGTCATGAACACAGCAACCTCTCCCCACCAACATCAATCAAAGCTCAAATCATCTCCTTATCTGCACACCTCAGCATCCCACACCACACGTCCCAGGCACTGACCTGCCTTCCTTCAGTTATTCCTTCTTTGCATTATCTGGCAACTGCCTTATTCATGTCCTAAGGTTCCTGATACTCTTTCTCTCTTCCTAATCTTAGGGTGACCACATGTCCTGGTTTTCCCGGTATAGTCCCAGCTGGTTTATTCTTTTAGTCCTAGAGTGATTAATGGCAACCCTTTTTACTATCAGACATGTCCTGGGTTGGTTTACAAATTACATAATCTATTTATGCTACTCTTCAATTTTCCTTATGTCCTCCCACCTAGCAACCCTACACACTCTTCTCCAACCTCTTTGAGGCCTCGGCAGAATCTTTCAAACACTCTTTTCATGTTGCCGCCCTTCTCCATGGAGATGACCCGTGTATGATCCTCCTCGTTCACCCAGATCAGGAAGCTCTTCTCATTGTTGTGCCTGAGGGCCAGAGAAGGACAGTGATCAAGAGGCAAGGCAAGAATTGGGAGAGACAGAGGGGGAAAAAAAGCATTTACGAGGCCCTGAAGACAAAAGAGGTAAGAAGCAGCCTCATACCAAATTCCACGAGCATCTGGCCAGTCTCGAGCCATTCCTGCGGCAGTCAGCAATGGGGACACAGGCTTATCAAACAGAAAATGGTCCTGGGAAGAGTAAAGGGACTTGGGTTAAGAATCTTAATGGTGGCCCCTGGACCTCTCAGAGCCCATGTCTCATCTGGCCCAGGCTCCCCTCTGGCTCTTTTCTCTATCTGCTCCCCCAACCCAGCTCCCTCTTAAGGCCCTCACATCAATAAGCTGCTGCTGTTCAGCCTCTGTCATCTCACTGAGCCTATAGTAACGTCCAGCCAAGTCACCCTTCAGGCCACTCAGTGCTTCCACCACAACACGTTCCACCTCTCGTCGCTCCGCTCGAGTGCAAGCTGGAGGCAGACTGAGTCCTCGGATGCTTCGGCCAGTTCTCACTCTCGAGGATAATACATACCTCTCATCAAAGTAGCCAGAACGGATCTGGGAAATAAGGGAAATGAATATAAGTCACAGAAACACTGTGAGTGGGAACTGAGGGCCCCTGGGAAAGGAGAGACCTTCCTTAGGGATTTGTGGACTCTTCGTGTATTCTTCCTGTGTGCATTGGAAGAAGAGGCTCATTGGGAAAACACTCCAATTGAAGGTGGCCTTGCAGACCCTTCCCCAAACTGCCCATCTTGGGGCCATGGTCATTCTTATCTATCCTTCGTCTCCATACATGCTGCTCCTTAAGACAGGATTCTTTCCTTACATTAAGATTAGAAGCTCAGCAGTGTAATGACCATGAGTCAGGAAATAAGGTGAAGGACTGGAAACACAGAGTGTTGTACACAGGCAATGCAAATCAGAAGTGGAATTTTTAAACATACCTTACTGGCATCCAGATCAGTGGTGTGTTTCATTGTCCGGGGGTCATATCCATTGTGTCGCTCTTGGATCACAGGGTCAAAGAGGTCAGCAAATACCTAAGGGGAGTTAAGAGGAAGAGATGGTTAAGGAGAGGAAATCCCTCCCTAGGCTTCAATTGTGCATTGATTTCAGTGGGTCAGAAAAACTTAAGTGTGGATGGCTCGGAGTCTTGGAGAGGTCTTTAGGGGGAAGGAGCTGGGATTACTGGGAAGATGAGTTGGATCACCAGGGAGACTCTGGGGACCCCCTACCTCATAGGTCTCCTCATCTCCAGCCACCATGCCCACAGTCTTGATGAAGGGGTGGCCAGGGTTGTCCACGCCAGTCTGGATACACTGATCTAGCGTCCAACCAGTGGGTGTGGTCTTGTCGCAGAGCCGTGCATAGACTGCTGGGGTCAGGTGACTGGCCATGCAGTTGTTGTGCTTTCGGAGGTCTGGGTACTCAGCGCTAGGGAGGGGGTACCCAGTAACCATGGAGGGAGGGCACAGTGGCCTAGACCTAGTGCAGTTACCTGGGAGCTGTCCACTTGGCCATGGCTGGCTTTGCTCCGTGGGAGGAGGGGGAATTAGAAAGAGGCTAAACCTTGGTAATCTCTTTAGGTACTTTGAGAGTCTATTCTTTCCTAATAGTTCTAGTTGCCTCTGGCTAGCCAGCTCAGTTTCTCCAGATCTGCTCTGTTATTTCCTTCCATGACAACACTAGGGATGGAGGAGGAGAAAGACTAAGGAGAGGAATTGAGGAAATGAGGGAAGGAGATGGAGGGGAGCGAAAAGAATAGTTCCTGGCTTTGCAATTAGGGATTTGGGCAGCAAGTGCAGCTAGAACTCGCAGGGCCGGAGCTGGTCTTGACAGGTCCCCAGGAATGTTCTTGCTTTATGGTTTTGGCCCCCACCCCCACCCCACTGAGGTCTGCAGACTGTACAGCCCTCCAGCTCCAGGGCCTTCGTGATTATAGCCCTTCTCTGTTGCCCGGATTCTCATTTCTACCCGCACCTTCATTCCCATCACCACCTGCCCCCGCCCCCTCCCGCGCCTCAGGCACTGTTACCTCGGGGGATACAGCCTCCGTCGTTCACTGGCCGCTCGTACAGGTTCCGGTCGGAGTAGAAACCCAGCGGCTAGAGACCCCGCTCCGGCCAAAGCCAGGAGCCTGAGTCCCGGGCGGGCGGACAGCAGACGGGAGAAGGGACCAGCCATGGCTTGAGGGTCTGGTTACGGGATCCTAGAGTAGGCGCTGGCGCAAGACAGGATCCGGAACAGGGAGGGAGGATGCAAGCGGATAGACTGAGGGCCGGAGCTAGGTCCGAGGCTGCAGCCGAGATGGGGGTCGCAGTGGAGGTTAGAGCCGGAATAGGAGCCGGTACCGATCAGACTGCAGGAGAGTCGCAATGAGCTAGTGGCAGGCGGGCAGGCGGGAGGAGGCGAGGGAAGCCCCAGCCGCAGTCTTCAGGGGTGGGGCTCCCCTAGGCCCCGCCTTTCCGCCTGCCACCGCGCTAGGTGCGTGGGGGCAGGGGTGGGCAGCACCCGCCAGGTAATTAGCTGGGCCTGAGACTCGCGCGCCTAAAACCTGGGATGAAAGCCCCCCTGGATGAGGTCGCCCAGATTTCAGCACCAAATAGAGGACAGCACCCACGTGGACTAGCTAAATCCCAACACCCTTCCCCCAAACCCCTCGGTTTAAGCCGAAACCCGATCCTTCTACACTGTAGGTGTGCAAGGGTGACATTGCCCAACTTCTCTGCTTCTGGCCTGCCTCAGCCACCTCTCCCATCTCCCGGGGCAGCCGCAGGGAAACCGCGGAATAAACACAGATAGCAGAGGAGGATATGGAGAAAGCACAGGGTTAGAGGCAGGCACTGGGAAAGACACCCACTGGTTCAAGGTCACCTTTTCCTTAGAACCAGGAAGAAGACCAAGGTGCTTCCTTGCCACCCCTGTGCGCTCCTTACAAGGTTGAGAAAGGACTCCCAGGGAGGAACCAGGGAAATATTAACTCTTAGGCCATCTGTGCTGTGTCCTCCACCTCCACTCTGCGTCCAGGTCTGAAGCCCTGTTATTTCCTGCCTCTACTTCTCATGATCCCCCACTTTTTTTTTTCCTTTTGTCTCGCCCACTTTCCTCCTCGTCCCCTACCTCACCTTTGATCTTTTACTTCTCTGCGTCTTTTCCAGGCTCAGACCTGTTTGCTGCTCGTAGGACGTCCTCTGCGTATTCTTGGCAAGCTTGCCCACCTGTTGGTTGTCCTGGGTGTGGGGCTGTGGTTGGACAAAGAATTGTTAGTTGCCTCTTCCTCCTGTCCCTTCACTTCTCTCGCCTAATTCCTGGGCTGGAGGAGAATGTGAGAAAGTGAGGTGAAGGGTGTGGTGAGATGACTGGGCGTGGGACTGGAACAGGCAGGCACAGGTCTCCAGACACCACATGTGTTTCCTCTCTTGGCTCCCTAATGCTGTTTAATCCAGAGTGTAAAGGCGAGTGGTGTACAAGGGCATGAGGTCATCAGGGAGTCTCTGCCTCTCTCGTGGTCCCCTCTCCTGCTCTCTCTCCTCGTAAAACACATATTCAGATTTGAGAGGGCTGTGTTTCCAGCTCCAGGTATGACTGGACCCTTGTTCTGGTAGCAAGGAGAATGAATGCTATAGTTGAAATAGAGATGGGGGGCTTCAGTGTGGAGGATCAGTTAAAGTGGAGTAGCACGGTGGCATTAGTCCCTTCCCTCTGCTATTCTGGTGTACCCACAAGACAGTAAGATACTTGGAAATCTTAAGAGAGAGTATTTGGGAAAGAGAATTCCCTTCACATCAAGAATTTCCCATACTACTCTCATTCCCTTCATTCCTTCTAGGCCTCCTTTGTGTCCTTTTTTTCTACTTTCTTCAGTTGTGGGTATTCTTAGAAGTGTCCACTTCTCTCTTGGGTCCATGTCTTCTTCTCCTGGAAAGACATCAATTATTAGAGAACAGAGTTATGTTTCTGCAGTGTGGAAAATGTTACCTGTGTTGTGAGGCCTCTTTAACTAGGTTAAAAAATAGCCATGAGTAAATAAATATAATTTCTTAGAATAGCATGTATTTATCCAGGTAAATAGGGAGATAATCTTCCAGAGCAGTAAGGTTGCTATTTGATTGAGAAGGTGGTTACTAAGATTAAGGGGGTAGGGAGTGGGAAGAGATAATTACAGGAGGAGAAGTAAGACAGCCAGAGAAGTAAGAGAAATAACCCAAGTTTAGAGAGTAGCTGCCCAAATTTGAACAATAATTCAATAATTCCACAGGGAAAACACATGTACTTTTGCACTTTTCTTATCCCTCGTGTGCCTTTGACAGGCATATAATATATTAATACTCATTAAAAAAACATATTCTACAGCATATGGAAGTAATCAATATATGACATTGATATATGGTATGCTATTTAATAAGAACTATTGTCAATAGTATTTAATTTTTTTTTTTTTTTTTTTAGATGGAGTCTTGCTCTGTCACCAGGGTGGAGTACAGTGGTGCAATATTGGTTCACTGCAACCTCCACCTCCTGGGTTCAAGCAATTCCCCTGCCTCAGCCTCCCAAGCAGCTGGGACTACAGGCGTGCACCACCACGCCTGGCTAATTTTTTGTATTTTTAGTAGACATGGGGTTTCACCATTTTGGCTAAGATGGTCTTGATCTCCTGACCTTGTGAACCACCTGCCTCGGCCTCCCAAAGTGCTGGGATTACAGGCATGAGCCACTGCACCTGGCCAGTATTTAATATTTTTAAAGCACTTTACAAGGCCGGGCGCGGAGGCCCAAGCCTGTAATCCCAGCACTTTGGGAGGCTGAGGCGGGTGGATCACGAGGTCGAGAGATGGAGACCATCCTGGTCAACATGGTGAAACCCCGTCTCTACTACAAATACAAAAAACTAGCTGGGCGTGGTGGCGCGTGCCTGTAATCCCAGCTACTTAGGAGGCTGAGGCAGGAGAATTGCCTGAGCCCAGGAGGCGAAGGTTGCGGTGAGCCGAGACCGCGCCATTGCACTCCAGCCTGGGTAACAAGAGCGAAACTCCGTCTCAAAAAAAAAAAAAAAAAAAAAAAAAGCACTTTACAATTACAAGAAACTTTCATATCTATTATTTCATTGAGTTAAATTAGATTGTTCCAGTGGATTATGAGGGACAAAGTCTACATTTTCAGGGGAATAGTAAGAGAAGTTAAATACCTGGAAGATGCTATACTAGCTAGTTTGAAGGGCTAGAGTGGTGAAGGGGGTATTAGCCTAAGCATGAACTAGGGAGGCATCTATTCCTCTTAGAATCATCTATTCCAGCTCTTAGTATCACCTCTATATCCATTCAGAATGCCTTGGCAGGTGGTGGGACGGGGTGGGGGGGGTCGGTACAATGAGGTAAGACTGAAAAAGTGTCAAGACTCCTAATGTTGCAGAGAAGAACCAGGGAATGACTGTCTTGATCACCAAGTGAAGATGCAAGGATAATAATAAGAGTAATACAAACATATTCAATACATAATGCTTTAAGTTAGGTGTGTTGTTGTTGTTGTTTGAGACAGGGTCTTGCTCTGTCACTCAGACTGGAGTGTAGTGAGGTGATCTTGGCTCACTGCAACCTCCGTCTGCCAGGCTCAAGTGATCCTCTTACCTCAGCCTCATGAGTAGCTGGGACCACAGGTTATTTGCCACCACGCCTGGCTAGTTTTGCATTTCTTGTAGAGACAGGGTTTCATCATGTTGCCCAGGCTGGTCTTGAACTCCTGCACTCAAGCAGTCTGCCTGCCTCGGTCTCCTAAAGTGCTGGGATTACAGGCATGAGCCACAACTGGCCTTAATTAAGTTTTTAATCCCAGTTTTATGGATGAGAAAAGTAAATGCTCAGAGAAGTTAAGTGACTCACTGAAGGCTGCACAGCTATTAATGGTACGGCCAGGATTCAAATCCAGCTTTGTCTGGAGGGTAGAGAAAAAGCAGGCTGCGGAGATATGGCAATTTGCCTAGAGTTCCATGTTCATCCATTTTCTTGCCTCTGCAAATGTCTCTGTTCCTTCCCTTAACTTTCTGATCTGTCTCCCCTTGTCTCTGTTTTTGTCTCCAGTCTCCCTATCACACTACCCCTCTTTACATCTCTTAACATTTTCAACCTTTATTTAATGGATCTGTACATGTATCATACCCTGTTTTGTCTTATAAGACAAACGGAAGAACTGGTTTTTCCCTGAAGGAGCAGCAGTGGCACAAAATCTGCCTCTTGCTCTTCTTCAGCATCAGGCTTTCCACCCACCCCGTCGCCTCATGGAACGCCTCTGTCTAGACCAAGCATCTGGACTTCGGCGACGCAGTAAGAAATCAAAGGAAGGGAGCACCAGGTTGCATTTCCTCCCAGAGCCACTAGGAGTCACGCTCCTCCGCGCAGAAGCGCCGGCCAACGCAGCCTGACTCTGTTGCCGGTGCGCGCCCTCCGCCGATTGGTGGCACCGCAAAGAAGTCGCGCTTTGATTGGGCGGCTGTCAGGTGTCGCTGCCGGCAGGTTCGGCTGCGCGAGCGGAGGGAGGCGGGTGAGTGAGGGCCGGGGGCGGTGGGGGAGTGGTTGGGGCTGGGGGCGGTATCGGAGGGGGTGGGCGCGGTAGAGTGGACTCGGTGGGTTGCCAGGGCTGGCGTTCGTTCCGGGTGGGCTCGGCTTTGGGAAGAGGCCCAGCGGAGGGCCCTAAGTGTCAGCGCAGGGAGAGTGAGGCGGCGAAGGCGGGGGCGGGCAAAGGCTAGTGGAGTCGGGATGGGAGGGCAGTATTCGTGACCCGTAGCAGTGCGAGGAGAGGACTGAGGAGGGGGTCGGTGAGAGAGAAGATAGGTGTGTGGGGGTCTGCGTGAGGAAGAGGGGGTCCTGCGGGAGGATGGAGAGGATCAAGGTGGAGGGGATCTCCGCCAGGAGGAGTGGGGCTGGAATCCGGGCGTAGGGGTAGCTTGAGGAATGGGTTGCGGCGGAGAGAAGGCAGCTTCCAGAAAGGGGTGGCGTGAGGAAAGAATGGATGGCAGGCAGTCATTGTGGGGGTCACTGAGAGGTCTGTATAAAGATGTTACCAAGTATGGTGACTCGTGTGAGGGGATGAAGGACTTTAATACTGGGGAATCCTTGAGTGGGAGGATTAATTGGATTAATGGAATTAGTTGATCAGTGATGGGGGTGCGGGGTGGGTAGGCAGCAGTCAGTATTGGGACCAGAGTCCTTGTAGCAAGTTGGGGAAAGAAGACGGTATGAGGCAGCTGATACTGAGAACAGGGAGAGGAGCACAGTTGATCAGAGTTGGAATGAGGAGTGTGTCTGATGAATTAAAAATTGCATTAAGAAGAAAGGGGGGCATCCACTCTTCAAGGTGGACAGAAAGTAGTGTTGGTGGATTGAGTAGTTTTTCTGTGTTGGATGTATTCCTGCTTGGATTTTGTATTAATATTTGCCTTTCACCACCGATGGAGCCCACCATCAAGTGCATAGTGATTTAGGAAATGAGACGATTATGCAAACAGCCCTAAATTCTAAGGGATAAAGAAGTTACACTGTTTACCCTGCCTTTTAACCCTTTTCCACATCTGATTTAATATAGATGTTCCTGAGAAGAATGCCTGCCTGCGTCTCCCTCTTTACCTTACTTGCCCATCTCCTTGCTTCTTTCCTTCCGTTCATATTGATTCATGTTAGAGTAAGACTGCCCTTTAGCCCAGTGTAGACACTGAAGTTTTCTGTTCTTTTGTAACAAATGTTTGTGGGGGAGGTTGGGGAGCAGGGCATAGAAAACAGGGAGGTGGCTCTGGGAACACCACATTAAAGCCCAGCTTCTCCCAGAGGTGCATCTAAATAAATCCTGGCTTATTTCATAGCTATTTCTGTCCGGCTGCTATTTTGGCTTTGTTAACTGTGAATTTAGACCTTTCGTCTTTCTTCAGCCACATATTTGTAAACAGTCTCATCCCTATTCAATTACTTACCATGCCCCATTATGTAGTTGCAATAGAATTTCAAGAACATTACTGTAAATTCAGTAGAAAACAGGGAAGGACTTAATGGAAGAAAGGGCAAAGGGTTAGTAATCTTAGACTTGAGAGAAAGTCCCTGGTTCAGAGCAAGGATAAAGAATGCAACAAAATTCTAATTGCTCAAACTATACAGAGACCTTGGGAATGTCCCAAGTCAGGGAAATTGGGTCAGGTCACTGAAAAGGAATTTAAAAATAGCCATTTTATCAGGGGGAAGAGTGTGTGTATGAGTGCACAATGGAAATGTTAAGTCTAAGGAGAATGTTGCACCCCCATGGCAGTTGAGAAGTAAACACAGCATATGATGAACACTGGAAAGGTCAAGGTATATAAAGGTCAGGTAGAACCTTCTTTCTTTCTTTCTTTCTTTTTTTTTTTTTTTTTTGAGATGGGGTTTTCACTCTTGTTGCCCAAGCTGGAGTGCAGTGGCGCGATCTTGGCTCACTGCAACCTCCGCATGTGTTCAAGTGATTCTCCAGCCTCAGCCTCCCAAGGAGCTGGGACTACAGGCGCACGGCACATGCCCAGCTAATTTTTTTTTATTTTTAGTAGAGATAGGGTTTCGCCATGTTGGCCAGGCTGATCTCTAATTCTTGACCTCAAATGATCCGCCCACCTCAGCCTCCCAAAGTGCTGGGATTACAGGCATGAGCCACCGCACCTGATGGTCACCTAGAACTTTTTAGTCAAAATTGCAAACCCTAGTTGTAATGAAAGAGTTAAAATAAAAATAGAGAAAATAATTATTCAAGACTATTTTCAGAATCTATAAGACTACATATATAAAACATTATTTCTGTAAGACAAGTTCATTTACTTAAGGAGTTTGTGACTTTCATTAGAGTCATTGGTCAGTGTTTCTGAGAACTTTTGGAGACCATGGAAAATTGCTGATGTGTGACTCAATTTTTATTTTTGGAAAATAATAACATATTCATATCCTTACAATTCATATTAACAAATGTTAACCTTTTGTGTATTTGCTTCAGATGTTTTTTACAATTGAAGTAAACATTATAGATAAAGTTGTGAAGTACTGTTTGAATCCTCAGTTCCATTCTCCCTTCTCCTCAAAGGTAACCACTGTCATGAATTTGATGTCTTTCTTTCTAGTCCCTGTTTTTATACTTCTATTAATTATATATGCAGTCACAAACAATATGTAATATTTGTATTTATACAAATACAATTGTACTGCAGGTATATTTCTGCAGTTTGTATTTGGAAACTGTACATTTATTACATATAGTTTTTATTTTTATATTGATATTAGTCTGTCATTTCTATATGCTACATTGTATGTATTGATTCTACTTGTAACCTCTGAACTGTTTTCATGTTTTCTCATTACCAACAGAGAGACTGAGAACTTCCTTACGAAAGTCTTCTTATGTAGGAGAATTTCTCTACAGCAGGGTTTCTCTACCTCAACACTACTGAGATTTAAGGCTGGATAGTGCTTGGTTGTGAGGAGGTACCTTATGCATTTTAGAATGGTTAGCAGTATCCCTGGCCTCTACTCACTGGACACCAATAATATCATTTCAGTTGTGGCAACCAAAAATGTCTCCGGCCAAATTTCCCCTGTGCAACAAAATCACAGCTGGTTGGTTCTCAATTAGTTGTGTGTACTTAGAAGTGGAACTGCTGTTCAAGTTAAAGTCTTAAGATATTCTTACTGGTACAGTTTTAGGCAGGATTTTTTTTTTTTTTTTTTTTAAACTGCAGCTCCTGGTGTGAGGGACCTTGGCCTAGACCAGCACTGGTTCTATTGCACCAGGGGACAACTAGAGAGAACATTGAAATTTCAGTTTGAGGATGGGTTGGAGAAGGCCAGGTGCAGTGGCTCACGCCTGTAATCCCAGCACTTTGGGAGCCCAAGGCGGGTGCATCACGAGGTCAGGAGTTCAAGACTAGCCTGACCGACATGGTGAAACCCCGTCTCTACTAAAAATACAAAAAATTAGCGGGGCATTGTGGTACATGCCTGTAATACCATCTACTCGGAAAGCTGAGGCAGGAGAATCACTTGAACCCAGGAGGCAGAGGTTGCAGTGAACCGAGATTGCACCATTGCACTCCAGCCTGGGCAACAAGAGCGAAACTCCATTTCAAAAATGATAATAATAATAATTAAAAATAAATAAATAAAGAGAATGGGTTGGAGACTGCTGTATGGATGCCTGTATCCTCAACCTCCCAACCACACTAGACCCCTTTCCCTGAATGGATTTTCTGAACTTCTGCATCTGTCTTTTATTATTATTGTTATCATTATTATTATTTATTTTTTGAGGCAGTGTCTTGCTCTGTCACCCAGGCTGGAGTGCAGTGACACAATCACAGCTTACTGCAGCCTTGACCTCTTGGGCTTAAACAGTCCTCTCACTTCAGCTATTGAGTAGCTGGGACCACAGGCAGGTACCACTCACTATGCCTGGCTAATTTTAAAAAACATTTTTTTCTTTTGAAACACGGTCTTTTTCTGTCATGCAGCTGGAGTGCAGTGGTTCACTGCACTCGACTGCTTGGGCTTAAACAATCCTCCCAGGTTATCCTCCCAAGTAGCTTAGACCACAGGCACATGCCACCATGCCTGGCTAATTTAAGAAAAAGCTTTTGTAAAGGCAAGCTCTCCCTATATTGACCAGGCTGGTCTCAAACTCTTGGGCTCAAGCAGTCATCCTGTTTCAGCCTCCCAAAGTGCTGAGATTACAGGCATGGTTCATTGTGCCCAGCCTTAAAATTTTTTTTGTAGCAATGGAATCTTCTTATGTTGCCCTGTCTGGTCTCAGACTCCTAAGCTCAAGTGATTCTCCTGCCTTAGTCTCCCAAAGTGCTGGGATTACGGGCATGAACCACAACATCTGACTGGACAACTGTCTTTTAAGATGGAATGAGTGAAGGATAGAGAGAGCATGGAGTTTTTAAGGATATTGTTTGTTTTTGTTTTGTTTTGTTTTTGTTTGTTTGAGAGAGGATCTCACTGTCACCCAGTCTGGAGTGCAATGGCGTGATCTCAGCTCACTGCAACCTCTGCATCCCGGGCTCAAATGATGATTCTCCTGCCTCAGCCTCCCAAGTAGCTGGGACTACAGGCATGCACCACCATGCTTGGCTAATTTTTGTGGGTTTTTTTTTTTTTTTTTTGTAGAAACATGGTTTCAACATGTTGCCCAGCATGGTCTCGAACTCCTGGACTCAAGTGATCCACCCTCCTCAGCCTCTCTAAGTGTTGGGATTATAGGTGTAAGCCAGTGTGCCTGGCCTTAATGTTCTGATATAATGCTTAGAATGTTGGGTGGCCTCAATAAATATTTTTTTTAGTTCATCTTTGGAAAGAATTAAGATGAGGTTTAAGGGCAAAGGCAGCTGAGCTCTCTCATTCCTCTGCCTTTGAATTAAATCACTGAATTCATCACTTCTGTGAGGAGGTGGAAAAGGGCTAGGAACATTGTGGAATGAGTCCAAAGTTTGAAATGTCACTCTAACCTTCTCTTCTGGTAGGACTCAGCAGTAGCCTTCCTTGAGGACCTGCCTTTCCCATTGCTGACTGAAGTTAATGTTTCTTGCTGGCCAAATCAGGGACATGCAGGCATTGTAAGGGCTGATTATCTGATCCTCTTACTAATTTATTGGTTGGGGTGGGGTGAGCAGGGAGGAAATGGGATACCTTGTTTTTCTTTTATGGCTCTTTTAGCATTTCAAGCATAGCCCATATGCCTCCTTTCTTGTTGATCCTTTTTCCTATAGCTTTGTTTTGTTTCACCCTAGTACCCTTATAGTTCCCTCTTAATTTTTTCATCCCTATCCCCATCCCCACCCACTGCCAGGGAGCTTGGGTTCTGATCTGATGGGGTACCCCTTTCTGCAGAGCGGGATGAGTGGGTGTTCTGGCAGGGATGTGGTCGCTGACGGCCAGTGAGGGCGAGAGTACCACAGCCCACTTCTTCCTTGGAGCTGGAGATGAGGGGCTGGGCACCCGTGGAATAGGCATGAGGCCAGAAGAGAGTGACAACGAGCTCCTTGAGGATGAGGAGGATGAAGTGGTAAGAATGGGGAAAATGATGTAACTTGGTGTTGGAGCCTCTGTCTAAGGAGTTCAGATTCTGTTGAATGGAGATACCTCTCTGTTCTTTCCAAATACACAGACTCCCTGTCATAAACAGGGCCTATCCTGGTTTAGGGGAGGAGCAGTACAGATTGGTTAGGTTGCCTCTCTTAGAAACCCCTGCCCTGGCTGGCCGCGGTGGCTCATACCTGTAATCCCAGCACTTTGGGAGGCCAAGGCGGGCAGATCATTTGAGGTCAGGAGTTCAAAACTAGTCTTAAAACCCTGTGTCTACTAAAAATACAAAAATTAGCTGGATGTGGTGGTGGGCGCCTATAATCCCAGCTACTTGGGAGGCTGAGTGAGACTCTGTCTCAAAAAAAAAAAAAAAAGAAAAGAAAAAGAAACCCCTGCCCTTAGGCTCTTCCTGTTGTCTCTTGGTTTCTTGGTTGTTGGTTCTCTAGCTCTCTGCTTGAGCACGTTTTTCCTACTGTGGAAAAGCTCCTATTCTGTAGGCAGTCAGAATCCTTAGCTGTGCTCCAACCTGGAGCAAAGTTAGGAGGCACCCTTTATCCCATAGGTCCAGAGTCCTGGCAAGAACCTCTGTGCCCTAAGGAGATAAGACAGTGTTCCCAGAAGTGGGTGATATTGGTGGGAAGTTCTTGAGTTTCTGATAGCACTTCCTCTCTGTAGCCTCCTGAACCTCAGATCATTGTTGGCATCTGTGCCATGACCAAGAAATCGAAGTCCAAGCCAATGACTCAAATCCTAGAGCGACTATGCAGATTTGACTACCTGACCGTTATCATTCTGGGAGAAGATGTAATCCTTAATGAACCTGTGGAAAACTGGCCATCCTGCCACTGCCTCATCTCTTTCCACTCCAAAGGTTGGGGTCTGGGAAGGAAAATGGGAAGGAATGGTGGTGGGAATACTGGTTTGGGAAGTGAGGTTCTTGTTGTCTTATTTCCTTAGTAAAGAGCCATCAGCTCCTTGTGGCACACTAGAGAACAGTGCAAAGGAGTTTGCTTTCCGTACATCTTGGAGGAGTTGCCAGGGGTTTAAAGCCTGTATTCTAACCTCAGGACAACTCTAAGTATCTTAGTATCTCTGACAGAATTGGGTCTCTGGAAATATAATTTCTGTTTTACTTTTTCTTGATGAATATTCTAGACTTGGGGAGCTGGGCAGAAGAATAAATGATGGATTGAATGGGTAGAGGATCTCAGTGGCAGCTAATAGCTTTAATATGTTTTTCTATCTCTCTTGCTCTTTTCTTGTTCTGTTTCACTTCCTTTCTTTGATCTCTTTATTTCCTGTCTCCGTTCCAGGCTTTCCTCTGGACAAAGCTGTTGCTTACTCCAAGCTTCGAAACCCCTTTCTTATCAATGATCTGGCCATGCAGTATTACATCCAAGATAGGTATAACTTCCTGTTGACCAGTAAGATGGGTGGGGTTGGGATCATGCATGTTTAGAGAACCCACTCTGGGAGGGACCGAGTCAAACAACCATGCTTAATTTCTGTACCATAATTTTGTGCCTTGGTGTCCTTTAATCCTTGTGTAAATGAAATCCCCAGCCTCTCCCCTTAGTTACTCCCACCTCTCCCAGCTACTTTATTTGGGGGTGACAGGAGGGAGGTGTACCGGATCCTGCAGGAAGAGGGTATTGATCTGCCTCGATATGCTGTGCTCAACCGTGATCCTGCCCGGCCTGAGGGTAAGTACCTGGCCTGAGGGAGGGTTAGTCCTTCCCTTTCTTGCTTTCTATGACTTAGCCACGTTTTCATCTTCTAGACATCTCCTATATACTACCTATCTATGTGGGGCTTTGGTTATTGGATTATGGGTGGGATTAGAGCTATGAGTCTTTGGACAGGGCCTTGGACCTATTATATAGAGATATCACCTCATCTGTTACAAACATAGAGTCATAAAAATGAGATGGTTATAGACATTAAAACCTGGGGAAATGACAATTAGTAATATTCTACAACTTTGCACCATCGAAATGACCACACACCTACCTACCTTTCAGAATGCAACCTAATAGAAGGTGAAGACCAAGTAGAGGTCAATGGAGCTGTCTTTCCCAAGCCCTTTGTGGAGAAGCCAGTGAGTGCAGAAGACCACAATGTTTACATCTACTACCCCAGCTCAGCTGGAGGAGGAAGCCAGCGTCTGTTTCGTAAGGTACAGGAGATATTTGAGCATCTGGAGAGTCAGAGAGGTAGAAGGGCAAGGATGAGGTTGTGGGGAAGGAAGATGGAGAATGGAGAATTTGGGGACAGAATAAAGAATTGAGATAACATTGTTTTTTCTTCTTTTTTATCCTGAAGATTGGCAGCCGAAGCAGTGTTTACTCTCCTGAGAGCAGCGTCCGAAAGACAGGGTCATACATCTATGAGGAGTTTATGCCAACAGATGGCACAGATGTCAAGGTTATGGTGGATACAGGGATTTAAGAGGTTACAAATGTCTGGGGGTGGGGGGTTGGGGTACGTGGGAAGCAGGTGGAAGTATATGGGGAGGAGGTCCTGGAAAATAACATGATGTGAATGTGATTGGCTTTCATATTCAGGTGAAGGTAATGAATGGAGGATATAGACATTTCACTATCAGAGCAGGGGTGAGGCTGACTTAGAAAAATGGCATAATGTTAGTAAATTGTTTTTTAATAAGGACTAGATGACAGTATAGGAGTCCTGAGGAGAAACCTTCATAATGATACTTCAGTTAGGGCTCAGTAGAAAAATGTTGGTCAGACTCCTTCTTAATGCTCAGGATTTGTTTGTGTTGTTGTTGTTTTACTCTGAAACTAGTCTACAGACCAGTGCTCATGTTGTCTTCTCATATACAGGGTGAGCTGTGGGCATACTCAGTGATGCTATGTACCTGCAGGTGTATACAGTGGGGCCAGATTATGCCCATGCTGAAGCTAGAAAATCTCCAGCTTTGGATGGGAAAGTTGAACGAGACAGTGAGGGAAAAGAGATTCGATATCCAGTCATGCTGACTGCCATGGAAAAGCTGGTGGCCAGGAAAGTCTGCGTAGCTTTCAAGGTAGAGGAGGACCCAGGGAGGTTGTGAAATGAGGGAGAAAGGAAGGAATAGGGGTCTGGGAAAAGTAACTGTCTTGTCGTCATCTTTCTGCTTTCCCTTTCAGCAAACAGTTTGTGGATTTGACCTTCTTCGTGCCAATGGTCATTCCTTTGTGTGTGATGTCAATGGCTTTAGTTTTGTCAAGAACTCGATGAAATACTATGATGACTGTGCCAAGATTCTGGGGTAAGAGACATAATGATCTATGCTGGGGAGAATGGGCTTGCAGAAGAATATTTGAAAGTTTTTGCTTTATTTTTTATTTTATTTTATTTTATTTTATTTATTTATTTTTTGAGACAGAGTTTCGCTCTTGTTACCCAGGCTGGAGTGCAATGACGCGATCTCAGCTCACCGTAACCTCCGCCTCCTGGGTTCAGGCAATTCTCCTGCCTCAGCCTTCTGAGTAGCTGGGACTACAGGCGTGCGCCACCATGCCCAGCTAATTTTTTTTTTTTTTTTTTTTTTTGAGACGGAGTTTCGCTCTTGTTACCCAGGCTGGGGTGCAATGGTGCAATCTTGGCTCATCCCAACCTCCGCCTCCTGGGTTCAGGCAATTCTCCTGCCTCAGCCTCCTGAGTAGCTGGGATTACAGGCACGCGCCACCATGCCCAGCTAATTTTTGTATTTTTAGTAGAGACAGGGTTTTACCATGTTGACCAGGATGGTCTCGATGTCTTGACCTCGTGATCCACCCACCTCGGCCTCCCAAAGTGCTGGGATTATAGATGTGAGCCACCACCGCACCTGGCCTACTTTATTTTTAATGTTATAAATATGATTTAAAGGTGAAAAAGGCCAGGCTCAATGGCTCATGCCTGTAATCTCAACACTTTGGAAGGCCAAGGCGGGTGGATCGCTTAAGGTCAGGCATTAGAGACCAGCTTGGCCAACATGGTGAAACCCCATCTCTACTAAAGATACAAAATTAGCCAGGCATGGTGGCACATACCTGTAATGCTAGCTACTAGGGAGGCTGCGGCAGGAGAATCGCTTGAATGCAGGAGTTGGAGGTTGCAGTGAGCTGAGTTCATGCCATTGCACTCCAGCCTGGATGACAAGAGCAAAATTCCATGATTTAAAAAATAAAATAAAGAAAAAAGAGAAAGGGCTTCTTAGGCTCCTTGCCTTTTAACACTGACCCCCCAGAGACCATTGTTGTTAACAGTTTTAGACATAGCAATTTGTCTTTTTCTGCCATATTCGAATTGTATTTATTTTACCAAATGTGGTCATACTATAATACTGCTCTGCAACTTGACTTTCCAAAAATTTTGTCACATAATGTTTAAGCCTTTCAAAAATATATAAGGAATGATGACTATAGTGAGCATCTATGTATTCACCACCTGGCTTAAGAAATAAAATATTGATATAGGCCAGGTGCAGTGGCTCACTCCTGTAATCCCAACACTTTGGGAGGCTGAGGTGGGTGGATCACCTGAGATCAGGAGTTCAAGACCAGCCTGACCAATGTGGTGAAACCTTGTTTCTACTAAAAATACAAAAAATTGGCCGGGTGCAGTGGCTCCCACCTGTAATCCCAGCGCTGTGGGAGGCCAAGGCAGGCAGATCACCTGAGGTCAGGAGTTCCAGCCTAGCCAACATGGTGAAACCGCATCTCTACTAAAAAAAAAAAAAAAATTAGCCAGGCATGCTGGGGGACGCCTATAATTCCAGCTACTTGGGAGACTGATACAGGAGAATCGCTTGAACCCAGGAAGCAGAGGCTGCAGTGAGCCAAGATTGTGCCACTGTACTCCAGCCCGGGTGACAATAGTAAGACTCAGTCTCAAAAAAAAAAAGAAAGAAAAAAAAAATTATCCAGAATGGTGGTGTAATGCTAGCTACTCGGGAGGCTGAAGCAATAGAATCGCTTGAACCCAGGTTGCAGTGAACTGAGATCATGCTATTGCACTTCAGCCTGGGCAACAAGAGCAACACTCTTATCTCAAAAAAAAAAAAAAAAAAAAAAAAAAAAGAATATAGTTGAAGCCCCTATATGCTCTTCCCTGGTAACATTGCCTCCCTACCTCCAGAGGGAACCACAATCCTTAATTTGGTGTTTGTCATTCCCATATATTTATTTATTTTTTTTACTACATATGTGTGAGTATTTGTATGTTTTTAGACTTTATATTAATATATTCTTCTGCCTGCAGTCTGCTTGTTTTTGTGAGCTTCATTCATATGAGTAGTTCTGGTTTATTCATTTTCACATGGCTTCTTCATTTCTCTTTCTAGGAACACCATAATGCGGGAGCTTGCCCCACAGTTCCAAATCCCATGGTCCATCCCCACAGAGGCTGAGGACATTCCCATTGTTCCTACCACATCTGGCACTATGTAAGTAAAAGTAAAAAATCTGGAGTAACTTTACCAAAGACACATGAGATTCTTTAAGCCAGACTGAAGGTTACTTCCTGACCCCATACTATCTGACCATCAGAGCCTGGGGCTCTTCTGCTCAGTCTTCTTTTTTTTTTTTTTTTTTTTTTTTGAGACGGAGTTTCGCTCTTGTTACCCAGGCTGGAGTGCAATGGCGCGATCTCGGCTCACCGCAACCTCCGCCTCCTGGGCTCAGGCAATTCTCCTGCCTCAGCCTCTAAGTAGCTGGGATTACAGGCACACGCCACCACGCCCAGCTAGTTTTTTGTATTTTTAGTAGAGACGGGGTTTCACCATGTTGACCAGGATGGTCTCGATCTCTCGACCTCGTGATCCACCCGCCTTGGCCTCCCAAAGTGCTAGGATTACAGGCTTGAGCCACCGCGCCCAGCCTGCTCAGTCTTCTTAACTCCACTTATATTCTTTTTTTTTTGAGACAGAGTCTTGCTCTGTTGCCCAGGCTGGAGTGCAGTGGCATGATCTCAGCTCACTGCAACCTCCACTTCCTGGGTTCAGGTGAGTACATCTGGCTAATTTTTGCCTTTTTAGCAGAGACAGGGTTTCACCATGTGACCAGGCTGGTCTTGAACTCTTGGACTGAAGTGATCCACTCACCTCGGCCTTCCAAAGTGCTGGGATTACAGGTGTGAACCACCATGTCCAGCTTCCATGTATATTCCTAATCTCAGTTCCCTTTCCCTCTGTTTTTATTTTTTTTGTTTGGTTGGTTTTTGGTTTTGTTTTGTTTTTTTGCAGCAGGGTCTGGCTCTGTCTCCCAGGCTGGAGTGCAATGTTCAGTCGTGGTTCACTGCAACCTGTACCTCCTGGGCTCAAGTGATCCTCCCACCTCAGTCTCCTGAAGAACTTGGACCACAGGCATATGCCACCATGCCTAGATAATTTTTTCTCTTTTAACTTTTTTATAGACACAGGCTCACCCTATGTTGCTCACACTCACCCTGTGCTTCTCCTGGACCTAAGTGATCCTCCCACCTCAGCCTCCCCAAATGTTGAGATCACAGGCGTGAACCCTGCCCAGCCCCTCTGTTTTTTGACATGTCAAAATGTCAAATGTGATGACAGGAGGTTAGATGGGGGCATGGGAGAAGCTCTGATCACATTTATGATCTTAGGATGGAACTTCGTTGTGTCATTGCAATTATTCGTCATGGGGATCGTACTCCCAAGCAGAAGATGAAGATGGAAGTGACACACCTAAGGTAGGAAGAGTGTCCTAATTTACACAAATAGGTTTTTGTGAGGAAGATTGCATGGGGGGGCAACTCCTAGAGGCTTTGTCTCATCCCACACTGAAGCTTCTCATTACTTCTTCAGGTTTTTTGCTCTATTTGAAAAACATGGTGGCTACAAGACAGGGAAATTAAAACTCAAGCGACCTGAGCAGCTCCAGGTAAAGTAGTGAATCTGGCCAGGAGGAGCAGTGCTATGAGAGATAGAGAATATGGCATTAGGGGTCTTGATAAAAAACTAAGATGAAAAGGTAACTGTCCAGGATTTGGCCTTCTGCATGGATACCTTATTATTTCCTCTAGGAGGTACTGGATATCACAAGGCTGTTGTTGGCTGAACTGGAGAAAGAACCAGTTGGTGAGATCGAGGAGAAGACTGGAAAACTAGAGCAGCTGAAGTCTGTATTGGAGATGTGAGAAAGGGGATAGCTAAAGGGAGCCAATAACAGTGAGAATTGGGGTGCTGGTACAGAAAATCAACTGTGACTTTATCTTGCAGGTATGGTCACTTCTCAGGTATAAACCGGAAGGTGCAATTGACTTACTACCCTCATGGAGTAAAAGCTTCTAATGAGGGACAAGGTAAGATATAGTCCCCTTTACCATTACCTCTCAAATCTTGTGTTCTTTTAATTTTTTTTCCATCTTCTCTCCTTACCAGATCCCTTTTACTTGAGCCTATAGATGACCTCTACCCTTAATTACCTTTCTGGTCTCCTCAGAAGACTTAACATTTAGATATTTCCACTATTTTTCTTAGATCTAGACCATTCACTGCCTCTTATTCCTCAGATCCACAAAGGGAGGCTGTGGCCCCATCTCTTTTGCTGGTACTGAAGTGGGGTGGAGAACTGACTCCTGCTGGTCGTGTTCAGGCTGAGGAGCTGGGGCGGGCTTTTCGCTGCATGTACCCTGGAGGACAGGGTGAGTGTTTTGAGGGGTAAACACTTAGCAGGGCTGGGATAAAATGATTAGAGAGTTAATTGGGGGAAATGAAGGGACAGAGACAGTGGGGAAATTAGTATTTTTTCTTCCACATGAATATTTATAGCAGTCCATTCCTGGTCCTCACCTTTGTCCCCAGGTGACTATGCTGGCTTCCCTGGTTGTGGGCTGCTTCGTCTCCATAGCACTTTCCGCCATGATCTCAAGATCTATGCCTCTGATGAGGGTCGTGTCCAGATGACTGCTGCTGCCTTTGCCAAGGTGCATGCTACAGTGCTATAGTCCCAGCTTCCATTAGGTAGAGAAGCAGAGAGTTTGGAGAACCAGTTGAGGATTTCAGGGTGCTTGTAGGCCAACTCAGAGAAATTTCTGCATGTATCAGACCCATTCCATACTACTGAGAATGAGCTGAAAATAATTAGTGAGGGTAGGCCCTATCTATTCAACCAGCTCCCATTCAGTCTCTGAATGGGACCATCTAGGTCTAAGAATACTAACCTGGAAGGGAAACAAATAGACTTTGTGCTTTCCCTTTAGGGCCTTCTGGCTCTAGAAGGGGAGCTGACACCCATTTTGGTACAAATGGTGAAGAGTGCCAACATGAATGGGCTCCTGGACAGCGATGGGGATTCCTTGAGCAGCTGTCAGCACCGGGTAAAGGCTCGGCTGCACCATATTTTACAGCAGGATGCACCCTTTGGCCCTGAGGACTACGATCAGGTCAGAGTCTAAAATATCCTGGGTCTCAAATTCCTTGAATTCTATATAGTAGGGATCAAGATCAATAATAATAGTATTTACTGCATGCCAGGCACTGTTTTAGTTGTTTTACACATATATCTCTTTTAGTCCTTACAGTAGCCCTTTGAGGTAAGTACAGGTCCACAATCTCTAATCCACAATTTTAAAAATTAAAAAGATTTTTTTTGTTGACATTAAGATTTATTTGGCAGCTAAACCTGACAAATACTGTAGTAAGATTTTTATAATCCTGATTTTTCCCACTTAGTGTAAATAGTCATGTATTTTGTGGCAGAAATATTAATGTGTTTGGTTATGCCATATGCCCTGGTGGAGATACTATATACCTATGGCATATGTACTGTATTCTAAAGTCCAAAAAAATTTTCAATTCCAAAGTACAGCTGATCCCAAGGATCCTGAACAAAAAAAGTTTCAGTTATCCATTGCTGCATAAGAAACTACCCCAAAACATAGTAACCTAAAACAACAACCATTTTATTATCTTCCACAGTTCTGGGCTCAACTGATCCTGCTTAGAGTCTCTCCTGAAATTGCAGTCAGATATTGACTAGAACTGGAACCATCTGGAAGTTCAGCTGGGATTGTGGGATGGCTGACTCTCTCCCTCTTTATGCTCTCCCTGTAATCTCAGTGCCTCTCCTCTCCAAGTGGTTCTTCACATGGTTTCTATAGCATGATAGCTGGACGACGTATTAAATGGTAGCTTTAGGGTTATGCGAAAGCGGAAGCTTAGAAGCTTTCTTAAAGTGTAGGCTCAGAATTAGCGCAATGTAACTTTGTTATTTTTTTATTGGTTAAGCAGTCACAGGGCCAGCCAGATTTAAGGGAAGACAAGGAAGACAAAGAATTGATGGTCATCTTTAAACCACTATGAGGACTGCAGACACCACAAGGACTTTCCTTCCGTTTTACAAATGAGGAAACCTAGGCTCAGAAGAATCTAAGCAATTTTCCTAGGTCATCCAGCTAATATGAACCCAAGGAGTCTAACTCCAAAGCCTAGGCTGTTACATTGCCTTACAGTATTAATCCTAGTATATGCCATTTTCCAATATGGTCATTCTTTTTCCTGTGTATTCAGGCTACAATTGACCAGGCAGTGGTTTTCTACTTTTCCCACTCCTCATTTCTGATAGGTTCTTTTAAAAAATGTTTAAAAATTTAAAATTATGGTACCACTTTAACCATTTTTAAGTGTACAGTTCAGTAGCATCACATGCATTTGTTGTGTAATATTTCTGATTGGTTCTTAAATGAGCTAAGTAGCTAAGCACATTGCTATGAGCCCATAGCATTTCTGTGTTTCTTTTTTGTTTGTTTGTTTTGTTTTGTTTTTGTTTTTGAGACGGAGTTTCTCTCTTGTTACCCAGGCTGTAGTGCAATGGCACAATCTCGGCTCACCACAACCTCCATCTCCTGGGTTCAAGCAATTCTCCTGCCTCAGCCTCCCGAGTAGCTGAGACTACAGGCGTGCGCCACCATGCCCAGCTAACTTTTGTATTTTTAGTAGAGACGGGGTTTCACCACATTGAGCAGGATGGTCTCGATCTCTTGACCTTGTGATGCACCCATCTCGGCCTCCCAAAGTGCTGAGATTATAGGCGTGAGCCACTGCACCCGGCCTGCATTTCTGTGTTTCCCTTCCATTTTCAAATCTGAGTAGGACTTGATAAGGAACAGGACTTGGCTCCTTTATTTTCGATTGTTCACTGTCAAAACTCAAAAAAGCTAAGGCAGTTTTCCTTTTCTGCCTTGCCTTCTTTTGCGAGCAAAAATGAAACTTGCGAGGACCTACATAGAATTGTGCATTTCAGCCACAATCTTTATTCTCTCTCCCCATTTCTCATTGACTGTGACTGTCCTAAAAGCCTGAGTTGGAACCCAGTTCTGAGACAGCATTTCTACTCTAGGCTCAGGCTAGCTTGTTGTTTAGAGGAAGAAGATAATGTTATCTCTGATCTCTACTCATGAAAACATTCTGTGGAGATTTTGAGGGATTTTGGTTTAATTATTCTGCAGTATTTTCCATGTGTATTCTAGAGCCCTCAAGAAAAGAACTTAGGACTATTTTATTTTCTCTGGACCTTTTAATTCAATCCCTCTTACATGACTATGTGCTAGAGCAGCCCCCTTACCTGAAGGCCTAGAAATGCTAGTATGCCCAGTAACCTAAGAATGCTCACTGGAGTGAATTAACATACAGATCTGTATTGCAGGTAGTCTCTCTGTAATACGCTCACAGGAAATCTGGGCCATTAGTTCTGAGCCTATCTTGCTTTTCTTCTCTCTATTCTTCATAGCTGGCTCCCACCAGAAGTACTTCCCTGCTCAACTCCATGACTATCATCCAGAATCCTGTGAAGGTCTGTGATCAGGTATTTGCCCTGATCGAAAACCTCACACACCAGATCCGAGAACGAATGCAGGACCCCAGGTCTGTAGGTGGGTGTGAATACTACTATCTTCCCTTCAAGTTCTCAGGTATGGATGGGTTTCTCAGGCATTCTTGTGTCATCTCCTAAATGTCAGAGACCAGGCCTCCTCATCCCTCTGGTTCTGCTTCAGAGTTGTCAGGGTCTTTTGAGGTAAAATCTTTGATTCTTATCTGATTGCTGCCTTTCTTCCAGACCTGCAGCTCTACCACAGTGAAACACTAGAACTAATGCTACAGCGTTGGAGCAAACTGGAGCGTGACTTTCGACAGAAGAGTGGGCGCTATGATATCAGTAAAATCCCTGACATCTATGACTGTGTCAAGTATGATGTGCAGCACAATGGGAGTCTGGGACTTCAAGGCACAGCAGAGTTGCTCCGTCTCTCTAAGGCATTGGCTGATGTGGTCATTCCCCAGGTGTGTCTTGTATAAGGGACCTAGCTTGGGGATGAGGGTGTTCGGGAAGGAAAGAGAGAAAAGGTGGAAAGGAAGGTTGATTTGGGACTAGAGGAAAGAAACTTAGAGAAGATATAAGTTGAGTTGCTACATTTCTCAGGGTCCACTCTGGCTCTTGGTAAGTACAGGAGGCTAATTCAGGAGACACCTGGAAGAGGGGGAATATAGTGGATATGAAAGAAGCCCTAGACCTGAGGTGATGACGGGCATGATCTTGGTCCTGGAATATGAGGCATGAGAAAAAAAGATTTACTGAGGTATTTATTCCTGGCCTATGGCTCCTAGGAGTACGGGATCAGTCGGGAAGAGAAACTGGAAATTGCTGTGGGCTTCTGTCTTCCACTGTTGCGGAAGATACTACTTGACCTGCAGAGAACCCACGAAGATGAGTCTGTCAACAAGCTGCATCCCCTGTGAGGGAGGGCTGGGAGGGGTGCTGGATGGAGGGAGGGGCATGTCAGGGAGCCTTGGGGAAATCAAGCCTGGGACAGCTTGACGAACCAAGAATAGACAAGATTTTGGGATGGAAAGGAGAGAAGTCTTTGAGGTGGGAGGAGGGAGTTTGCAAAAGGGTGAGAAGAGGGTTAACTGACTGTGTGAGTGATTTAACTATTATCTCAGGTACTCCCGAGGTGTGCTCTCCCCAGGTCGCCATGTTCGAACACGTCTCTATTTCACCAGTGAGAGCCACGTCCACTCCCTACTCAGTGTCTTCCGTTATGGGGGTCTTCTTGATGTAAGGATCCTCTTTCTTCCTTGGCCTGTGAACAGCTTTATCCCAGCATTGTTTTGCTCTTCTCCTCATGCTTTTTTAATGAAAGCTTTCTCCATTCTCATTGGCCCCCTGCTTATTCCCTGACTCCCTTGTCCTTAAGCAATGGCTTACTTGTTTTTGCATTTGGTAGGAGACCCAGGATGCACAATGGCAGCGAGCTTTGGATTATCTTAGTGCAATCTCAGAGCTTAACTACATGACGCAGATTGTCATCATGCTTTATGAGGACAACACACAGGTGAGGAGATGAGAGGAACACTCCTTCTTTTTACCGCTATTAAAAAACAAAAAAAAAAACCCTCGCTTATCCTTATAATTTGGAGAATTGAGCTGGGTGTGGCACTTAGGAACAGCATGATGCAGAGCATCCAGGAGGTTGCTACTGGAATGGGAAATATGTTCTGGGATGGTGTTGAGCAGAGAGATAATCTAGAACACAGCTCTGGCATTAGGAAGAGTATGGAATTTGGGACAATGTTATGAGTCTTATTTCCTCAAACATGGTGGTATACATATGTCTTCTGCATACGGCTCCACAACGATACCTTTTTTTTTTTTTTTTTTTTTGAGACAAGGTCTCACTCCGTCACCCAGAATGGAGTGCAGTGCAGCAGTCTGAGCTCACTGCAACCTCACAACCTCTGCCTCCTGGGCTCAAGTGATCCTCTCACCTCAGCCTCCTGAATAGCTGGGATGACAGACATATGCCACCATGTGCAGCTAATTTTTTGTATTTTTTGTAGAGATGGGGTCTCAACATGTTGCCCAGGCTGGTCTCAAACTCCTGGACTCAAGTGATTCACCTGCCCCAGCCTCCCAAAGTGTTAGAATTACAGGCATAAGCCACTGCTCCCGGCCCATAAGATATCTTTAAGTGTTCTGCTGTATCCACCATAGCCAAGCTGAGTTATTGTGGAAGGTAATGGGAAGGGTTATAAAGCTGGAAGTTCAAAAGTCACATGGCAAAATCACAAATGGTAGAGATGAGGGAATGAGGATCCTGTAAGAGATAATATATAGTTAAAAGGAAGCTATAACAGGTCAGCCCTAGAGTAGTTCAAGACCCTGAATTCCTGGGAGGATGAATCCTCTTGAGTTTCTCTCTACTTCCACCACAATATCCAGCTTCTCCCAACTTCCCCCTCTTGTGGTGATGCCCCGTAGGATCCCTTATCAGAGGAACGGTTCCATGTGGAGCTACACTTCAGCCCTGGAGTGAAAGGTGTTGAGGAAGAAGGCAGTGCCCCAGCTGGCTGTGGATTCCGTCCAGCCTCTTCTGAGGTGGGTCAGAGTGCTGGGATTTGGGACTCAAGGACTTAGGAACCAAGTGGTGGGAAACGGTACAGGGAGAAGTAAAAGGGTTGGGTAGTCTGGGAATAGGAGCCTGGAGATCATTAACACCTCTCTTATCTGCCTTCATATTGTATAGAATGAGGAGCTGAAAACCAACCAAGGCAGTATGGAGAACTTGTGCCCAGGAAAGGCATCAGATGAGCCAGACCGGGCATTGCAGACTTCACCCCAGCCTCCTGAGGGCCCTGGCCTCCCGAGGAGATCACCCCTCATTCGTAACCGAAAAGCTGGTTCCATGGAGGTAATGAGAGGGCCTTGGGAAAAAATGAAGGGGTAAAAGTGATCACAGGACTATATTCATGGATCCTCTAGATCCCCTTGGTGGGGACTCTTGGAACTTGAAGCAGAGTCCTCCTGCTCTCATTGATGTTTTACTTAATCTCTCTTTCACAGCTGGTCTCCCAATAGAGCTTCTTTTAACCTGGTTGCCACTTCTCAGATTAAAGAGTTGCCATTGAAGGGTGCCTGAGAGATAAGGGTTTAAAGAGATAAGATTAAAGAGGAGGCTTCTGGATGAATTTGAAAAGGTAGTGTTCTTTAAGAGGAAATCTAGTAGAAAAAGCATAAACTCTGGGCTAAAATCCCAGTCGGATACTTGGAAGCTGTGTGACTTTGACTGGGTAACTTCTCTACACTTCTCTGGCTTTAACTTCCCTAAACCTCAATTTTTTTTCACCTGTAAAATGTGAGTAGTATCGCCCTTATGGATGCTCAACAAACAGTAATATAATAACAATACAATTGATATTAAATTGGCCCTCTCCAGCTGTTCGTCACCTTGGGTAAACATTATAGCTCAGAGAGGAGCAAATACCTGGCACTTTATCTGTACTGTTGTTCCAGAAAGTGGGTCAGTCCAGAGCTCTGTCTGTCTTCCTCTAGTTCTAATGAGGATCTTTGTCAGCATGAGCCTGTGTTTTGTTGCTTTTGGAGTTTGTCTCTAGTTCTGGTTCTAGTTCTCTAGCTTAGAGGAAGGAAGTGTTAATAATCTCATATTATGTCCAGCTAACCAGCTGAAGTTTTTGTTTTGGTCATTTTCCTGGAAGAACTGTTTCTGTCTTTGGCCCAATTACATCCTTTTTTTCCCCCCCTATCCAGTTCCTTCTGTATCACTTTCATTCTTTTTGACACCACAATTTATCCCTGTTTCAGAGACTTTGACTGTCTGATTTGGATTCTACTCTGACCTGAAGACTCTGATCACCTGGCTCTGTGCCACGTCTCTATCTTAGAGGAATTGGTTTTTCCATTTTAGGGATATATCAGAACAATCTATAACTAGCTTATCTAGTTCAGCAAAAGGTTTGCAATTCAGATTTTGGAGAAAGCTGAGAAGATAAACTGCAGTCTCTTCTTTTGATTCACTCTTTACTTCTGGATTATTTTAAGGTGAAGTTGACATTGGTAATATACAGAGTTTCTTTAGGTAGGATATGCATTATTTTCTCCTTGTGGTGTTGGTATCTGTAGTACTCTATTACCCTTTATACTCATATACTCGTGTGGATAGAATGACACATAATTCTTCCATCAATCAACTGCTCCTCCAAATGTCTTTCCTATTCACATGGTCTGCTAGTCTCTCCTAGGGCTGTTGTGCTTGAAGCCCCTTTTTCTGGTTTACACAGTCATAAGACATAGGCATCTGGGTATGGTGGATCACACCTGTAATCCCAACACTTTTGGAGGCCTAAGTGGGAGGAGGCCAAGAGTTCGAAACCAGCCTGGGCAAGATCTTGTCTCTACAAAAATTTTTTAAAAATTTAAAAAAGGAAGACACAGGCAAAGGAGAGCTCTCTGTGTATCATCTCTCAGACTTGATAAGATTGACTTCTTTCTTTTAGGTCTATAGGAATTTTCCTATTGTAATCACATTCCTTCTTTTCAGTTACAGTACTGCTTAGACTTTGGCTTATCCACGGTGGTAGTTGTCCAGGATATTTTCCTCAGCTTTTTAAGAAAATCATCTGTCTGCTCCTTGGTCACAAAGCCTTATAGTACTAATATTAATATTTCTCTTTCTTGCTCTATAAATATAGGCATTGGGCCATCTTATCCTTATCAACTACATCCTATCCCCATCCCTTCTTTTCTCTTGTTATCTCATATTTTTTAACTATTTTAGATTATAAAACCTATGACCTTCATAGCATCTATACCCTAGCTGGTCATCCTCTCTAGCCCTGTAATTAGCTCTGCTCTATGGGCACTGGGGCTTCTGGGAGCCTGGGGTTTAAAGGAGCTGTGACCGGCTTTTCACCCGGTCTAATTGCAGGTCATGAACATGCAGTGCACGGGGAACCTGGACCTGATCCCCTTGCGGGGACGGCGCCGCAGGAGGTCAGGAGACCTCCCCCGGCCTTCCCCAGCCATCAGCCTACAGCCCTGGGCTGTGTCCACCACTCACCTGGCGTCCTGCACACAGGTGTCCCTCCCTACCTCACCTTCCTGTTTTGCTTTTTGGGATCTAGAAACTCTAGGTGGGATGAGTGTGTGTTGGGAGTTGTGTGATTGGGCCCTTGTGGGCATTTTAAGAATTCTATTTCATGTTTCTAGGAGTGAGATAGTTGGAGAGGAGGGCTTCCTTCTTGATTCAAATAAGAAATGTAATATAGTATGTAATATGGTTACAGTAGCCACAACTGTCCCACAGAAAGAAGAGAGAGTGGCCAGACTTTCTTTTTTTTTTTTTTTTGAGACGGAGTTTTGCTCTTGTTACCCAGGCTGGAGTGCAATGGTGCGATCTCGGCTCACCGCAGCCTCCACCTCCTGGGTTCAGGCAATTCTCCTGCCTCAGCTTCCCAAGTAGCTGGGACTACAGGCGTGCGCCACCATGCCCAGCTAATTTTTTGTATTTTTAGTAGAGACGGGTTTCACCGTGTTGACCAGAATAGTCTCGATCTCTTGATCTTGTGATCCACCCGCCTTGGCCTCCCAAAGTGCTGGGATTACAGGCGTCAGCCACGTGGCCAGACTTTCTTATTTGTGGCTGAGCCATTGTGATTGGCTTTCTGAGTCTGGTTGGGGGATAGACACAATTAGGAACCTCCACTCTGCTGAGAACTAGGAATGGTTGAATAATTATTTCTCAAACTCAGATTGGGAATGGGAGGGCTGTCGGGACAGGTATCTTGAAAATAGAAATGTTTTCTAGTATAGAAGGATTCCCTGGATAGTTCCCTCCGTAAAAGTATGTTCTCTATTTCCCTTTCATCCCTCTTCCCCATAAATCCTTTGGTTCTTCCAAACTTTCTGACATTGCTTGGCTTCATAGGGGCAAGAATTCAGGACCTGGGCTTTATACTTCTGGGTTGAGGTGGCAAAATGATTAATATGGAGTCCTTTTTCTGCAGGTACTTTCTGAGACTTCATCCTCAAGGCCTGGTGGCTACCGGCTTTTTTCAGCTTCACGGCCACCCACAGAAATGAAGCAGAGTGGCCTAGGTATGGTTTTCTTCAGCATTTCTCATCGATTTTTGGAAAAATTGTCTGTCTGTTCTTCAGAGTTTTATTGTGGGAAACCTTTGTCGTGGGATTTGGGACCATCCAGTCAGTGGAATATGGGGTGGGGTGGGGGGTAGGGAGGATGAAGTGGGATCATCCATAGTTAGATGTGAACTTGGATCTCAGATAAGTTCCATCCCAGAAAGGTGTTTATCTCTTGGTTTTCTATACCAACGACATTTTCCTGGTCAAAGGGCATTTTTTTTGGCTTTCCCTCTCATTCCTTATCTGTCCCTCCAGTCTAGCCCAGACCTTAAGGGGCCATGGAGACTCTGAACCTTCAGAGTTATCAGGGACAGAGCTATAAACAGAGGTACTTGCAACCTTCATAAATATCATATTCCTCATTTGAAGAATTGTGCCATGTCTTCCCCTGAAACCTGTGTTTTTCACATTCCTGCTCTTGCCCTTCCTACCACCTTGTCCTTTCCTCCATCATCTCCTAATCCTGTAACTTTTTCCCCTTCCTTCTGAGACTGGTGTAGTGGCAGAGACATCTCTCGGGACTTTGAGGAAATATCTCTTGATTTTTTAATCCCTGGAAAGGGGTAGAGAACATCATTCAGCATTTGATAAGAACACAGACAGCAGGAAGGATCAGGCCTCAGAGGGTATTGTATTCTTTGGGTAGAGGGGGGAAGTCCTTGGGAGGAGCTATCTCTGAGCACAGTGCCTTGTGAGCCAGTAACTAGAACCAGAGGTCAGAGATGATTGTGTGGGGTCTGGACTTGGTCCCCCCGGCTATTTGTATCTTGTCCTATTATTCTATTTAGCGCCTCTAATTTTTTCTGTTGCCTTTGTCCTTGGGACCCAATTTCTTGGCCCCAAAATGATCAGGTTTTGGACCAACAAGGGAAAGAGAAATTTTATGAGAAATTTCTAGGCTAATTTTATGAGAATAAGTTGCCTTCTAGATTCCTGAAATGAGGAAGATGGTTTGGGTCATGAGAAATAAATGACAGATGTGTAGATCCGGCCAGGCGAAGTGGCTCACACCTATAATCCCAGTACTTTGGGAGGCCGAGGCAGGCAGATCACTTGAGTGAGGTCAGGAGTTCGAGACTAGCCTGGCCAACAGAATGAAACCCCATCTCTACTAAAAATACAAAAATTGGCCAACACGGTGGTACATGCCTTATAATCCCAGCTACGTGGGAGGTTGAGGCACGAGAATTGCTTGAACCTGGAAGATAGAGGTTGCAGTGAGCTGAGATTGCACCACTGTATTCCAGCCTAGGTGAGACTCTGCCTCAAAAAAAAAAAAAAAAAAAAAAAGGTAGTGTAGATCCGTGACATGGACCTCTCTTCCCAGAAGTCCCAGTAAAGAACAGATTTCAGATATACTAGAAACGAGGATAGGTGTGTCTAGGTATCAGATAGACTAGAAATGAGGATAGGTGTGTCTGGGCCAGTTAAGTGGGCCATGGGAATGCTTTCAAGAACAAGGCAGAAGTATGGACATGGAACTGGTTGACAGATGGTAGTGGTAAGGTAGAGACCACCCTCTGAGGTGATCTGAGGACTGGGCAGAACAGAGTTGGCACGACTGCACCAGAAAAGTATTCAGTGGAGGAAGTGTATGTAGGACAAAGCTTGGGGTGGTCTGGGATACAGCCAGCTAGTTTTAGCTTCTCTGAAGAAAAGCAGTCATATTTAGCAACTGTTATTACTCTCTGGAATCTCATTCCAGAGCCTGTTTGAGCATGAAAGGCAGAGGAAGTTGCTTTATAGAGGAGAGGACCTGAATTCCAGCATGGAAATCATCAGCTGTCTGCACTTCCTGATTGCTCTGGTGACCCTGAAATCCTGGGACCCTGAAATCATGGTCCTTTCTTTGTGGTCTCAAGGAGAATTGACCTCCTTTCCACTCTATCCATTTCCCCTATGAATGTTAAGTCCCAAACCAAACCTGGGGTCTTGGCTAAGATGGATTTGGAAGTAGAGGGGCAAATCCAGAGAACTTGGGTGTCAGTCTTTTTTATTCTTTATTCTTGACCACTCTGTCTTTATAGGCTGTAGTAGGAAAAGGGACCATGGAGTCCTAACCCTCCTCTAGATCAGCTGTTGGGTATGATTTATTTCCTTCAGTGATTATTCAAATTTTATTTAATCCTTTCATTGGCAATGGAGTTCTTTTTGCTTTCTTTGAATTTATATGTGTGGGGAACTGGCTTTGAGCATAGGCTTACAAGACGATAAGAAAAAAAAAAACATGTCTTTTTGTTGTTGTTTCCCGTATTCCTTCTTAGTAGGTGCTCATCACATAATAGGCGTGCTCTACATATAATCAACTTACTCTTCACATGCCCTTCAATTTGCATCCATCTTGACTTCAGAAACTGTGCTGGTTCCTAAAAAATAGTTATTTACTTTCTAACAATACAGTTGGTTTTCAGAGTCAGGAAACCTGGATTCTACTCCAGCTTAGCCTCTAACAGACTGTGTGACTTTAAGCAAAGGACGTCCCTTTTGGATCTCAGTTTCTTCATCTCTAAAATAAGAAAGTTGGACTGCATGATCTGAGTCCCTTCTAGCTTAAAAATTTCAATGAGGTAGGGGGCTGTGGCTCACACCTATTATCCCAGCACTATGGGAGGCCAAGGTGGGAGGATCACTTGAACTCAGGAGTTAGAGTCCATCCTGGGCAACATAGTGAGACGTCGTTTCTACTAAAAAATAAAAAAATTGTCCAGGCATGGTGGTGTGTGCTTGTGATCCAAGCTACTCAGGAGGCTGAGGTGAGAGGATCACTTGAGCCTGGGAGACCAAGGTTGCAATGAGCTATGATTGTGCTACTACACTCCAGCCTGGGCAAGAGAGTGAGACTCTGTCTAAAAAAAAAAAAAAAAAAAAAAAAAAGTGAGTCTTATACTTTCATTCTTGGGAAAGGTAAAAAGGCCTGAAGGGAGGGGATGTTGGATAAATAACTTAGGAAGGATTGGAAGGGTGCCAGGTGAATGCTCAGAACCCAGTCTCTAGTTTCAGTCAAAGCCTTTTCCTTTCAAATCTACAAGGACTAGATTTCTGGGTTTCTCAAGCCATATATCCAGGGTAAGGGTGCTGAATTAAATCTAGAGGGAATCTAGAGGGAGCTATTATTTTAACATTTCTGAGAGCCACCTGGAGAGCAGTCTATCCCTTTCAGTAGCTTTGAATCCCCTAATATGACTAACCCTGCATTTGTAGTGGCCTCTTGTCTCTGCCATGTAGCTCTTCAGAAGAATCCCCCTTTTTCTTGCCCACTGTGACTATGGACAAGTATAAAGCCATTTGTGGTTATGTGGAATATCCACATGGTGGTGGCTGTGAATAGCTGTGTGTGTGTCTTGATGTTGTCATGTGAAGTTGTGTATACTTATGTATGATAGTTGCAGCTTTATGTGGCTACTAATGCCCTCCCGGCCTTGCAGGCTCACAGTGCACAGGGCTGTTCAGCACCACAGTGCTGGGTGGCTCCTCCAGCGCCCCGAATCTTCAGGACTACGCCCGCAGCCATGGCAAAAAGCTACCACCTGCCAGTCTGAAGCACCGAGATGGTATGTGGGTGGGTTTTGGGGGATAACTCCTTTCTTCACTTGTCTCTCAGCAGGGACGTAGCTCAAGAACCATTCATGCTTAAAGATGACACTGACCTTATAACAAGTTTTCTTCATCAGTAGTAGATGAGAGAAGGAACCAGGACCCCTTCCACCCCTCCATTTGCATTCCCTCTTGCCATAAAAATACTACTTATTTATGCTTATCCCTTCATAATCTCCCACATACAGTCCTGCTGCATCAGTCTGTACTCTTTCCTGGATTCTGGCCTGTAGGGTTAAGGACCAAAGAGGATGATGCATGGTTAGGAAGAATGTAGTGGAACCTCGATTAAAACCAGCAAATTGGGTTTAGGGAAGGGAATATTGCTCAGCTAAGGCAGAAAAGATAATATGGAAAGAGTCTGGGGGAAGGGATGAATATTTCTATGAAGATTTTATTTCTGAATGACCAGAAAGAGGACATAGTGGTAAAATTAGGGTTGTTTGTAGAAGTGTATTGTGGTAGAGATGACACGTAGATTCCTAGGAGATTACCAAAGGAAAAGAGATTGACGTGTTAGTTAGAAATCCAAGGGGTCGGGAGGGGAGCAGATCAGATAAATAACTTTAAAGAACAGAATATCTTGTGGGCGAACTCCAGAGCAGAGGGTGGGGACAAGGGTGGGTATAATCCCCATGATGTCTTTTCTCCCCAGAGCTCTTGTTTGTCCCGGCCGTAAAACGATTTTCTGTGTCGTTTGCAAAGCATCCGACTAACGGTACGTTTGCTTCTGACTCAATGTCATTCCTCCTCACCATGTCACCTGTAGACACTTAACTGAGTTTTGACACTGACTTTGCCTCTCCTTTCACTGTGTTGATACCCTACTGTCTCTGAATGAGCCACTCACTAAGTGTCCCTCCTGGGATGGTTTCCTTGTGACAGCCTTAATCTTGGCTGTAGCCTGGCTGCCCCATCCCTGTGGCAACTCAGGGTCTTACTTCCATAATCACTGTCATCACCATTATGCCGCTTTTGTCAGCATCACCACCAAAACACTGATTAAACCTCTCCCTTTCCTATCACATGACTGCCAGGCTGTGTACAGATATGATGGTTCCCCTTCTTAGGATGGAAATAGTGTTTCCTAGATTGATTCCATTTATTTTCTTCCCTCATACCCCTAACTCCTCAGCTTATATAATTTTGATCTTTCTGGTTTTTCTCCAACTCTTTTGTTGGGGTGGATGTGGATGACTAGTTTGTTCCTCTTTGGAGCAATGCTGCAATTCCCAGCTCCTAAGCCTACTTATAAGGGTGTTGGTCTTGAGTATGTAGTTTCCCATCTCCATATTTATTTCTCCTGCCATTGTTTGTATTTTATGTGGCTCTTGTGCTCCTGACATTTGCTTTATGTTACTACTAACCTAGTGCCTGGGCCTCAAGAACAAGAGCCCAGGTTGCTTTGGGATACACAAATAAAAAGAAAGGAGTAGGAGGTAGTAGGTAAAAGAAAAAGTTTGTACCTTGAGTTTTTAAAATGTAGTTCCATGTGGCACCAGCCTACCTATGGTAAAGCTATCACAGAGAAGCTTGAAGAGTTGAGATGTCTGCTGGGGATGCTGGGGGAGCTTAGGAATGAATAATATTTTAAGAACATTGAAGAACTGGGTCTGCCCACACTAAGGTGGGAGAGTTTGGAGATCTCTATAAAGCATGAACTGAAGGGTATGGTCACTTTGTAAGGTATAGCAGGAGAACCCAGGCTCACTCTCTTTCAAAGTTTTATCTTTGGTATCCTTAGTTGTTTTCTCTCTGTATTGTATTTTGTCTTCAAGGCAAATCTAGGTTTTTTTTTAGATATGGTTTTCTTCTATTCGAGAGCTAAGACTCTCTAAGGGAAGTAAAATTAGGCTGGCTTCCTGACTAGAAAACCTCTATGTGCTAATCTCCTATTGTCTAGCAAGTGGCAGCTGCTAGGTTTTAGCCCAGTCAGGTTGTACATCTCATGAGGCACTGCTCAAATCTCTCCCTAGGTTGACCAGTCTATGCTGGCTCAGTTTATCCCTGCCCCCAGGCTCCCATTTGTGCCTGTGGCAGGAGTCCCCATTCAGAGCATCATGGATGTGCCTGTTCATTTAGCTTCAAGTTCTTTTGGCCTTCATGTGCCACAGCCATCTTGAGAATACAACCTGATGCATCAGTAGCACAGCCTGGAACTTGGACTTAGAGTCCACAGTATAGTATGAGGAACATGGGCTCCTGAAATCAGAGCAAATCACGGATCTCCTAGTTCTTAGGTGCCATAAGAAAAGACCCAAATCCATAAAACAAATCTTCAGACCTATGTATCTCCAGTTCCCTGAAGCCTTGTTTAGCAGCCTCACCTGTTGAAGAAGAATTAATTCTGCCAAAAGGAGGAGAGGAAAAATTACCTGCAAAATGCAGGTATTGTGCAGGAAAACAAATTTAAGATCTCTAGTACCCTGCACACTTCCCTGGGGGTCTTCTGGCCTCCTTTGTTTTTCTGGTGCTGGAGCTTGGAGGCTAACATGCTTAAGAAGCAAGAATCTGGGCTCTACCTGTTGACAACAGGAGAAATTTGGAGTTGTATGTCACTTGCTAAGGAAGATTATCTAGATTCAGTTTGACCCTCAAGAAATATGAAGGTATTCCTCCATGGCCAAGATCTTGGTTGACTGACCAGCAATTATAAAGTGGATGTTTTGTCTGTAGTTGCTTTTGGCAGATTAGTCAAGCAGGTCCATCATCACCGTCTCCTTGCCATGATATTTGGCTTTGAAACAGCAGCTGGAAATACTGGACCTGGCTTTGGAAAGGAGGCAACGCAGTGTGTCTCCACACTTTGATGAGAGAGCTGCCCTCCTCCTATCCCTGCCTCTGTTCTGATGAGCTGTGACTATATCCAGCACACCAGTGTAACCTGTTACTAAACTGCACGTTGAACTCACCAAAGTAAATTAACAAAGTGGGAAAGACTATGGCTCACCCTCATCCAGAATGTCAGTGTATGCGCACTAGATTTGTCAAGCCCATTATCTTTTAGGAACCAATATAACTTTGTGACCATTGATACATACAGTTAGTGCTCTCAAGACTAGCTTAGGTACAGCTGAAGTCTCTCCTGAAATCCAAGCTAAGGTCTCTGACCACATGGGATCACCTTGTGAAGCCACTTCTGGAGTTTGGAGCAGTCATCCTCAGCTGCCTTGATTCTGCCTTCTCTATACCAACATCCTGTGTTCAAGTTCTTGTCCATCCTCACATCATGTTTTAAGATCCCATAACTTTTCTGTAAGATCTTTCCCTATTGTTCCTCTTATAGCCCTCTCCACGTGGCTTTGGCTGCCTTCAACCTTTTGTAGCTGAATTACATGCTTCCACAAAGTTTGCCACGTAGCTAAAATGAGGGGTTCAGAATCAAAGCTTTTTTACTCACCAGCTGAAAAAAGTACAGTTAGACTCACCAGCAGTGGGAAGAAAATATAAAATTATCTAACTTTCAGCTTCTGTAATGGATACAGTATCTCCTAAGTCCTAAGTTTTATGTATACTTTATACTTTTTAAAAACTAATTGTTTAAACAAGAGTAAGGTAGAGGATGGTTAGTCAATGTTGGTATTTTCACATATTGATTCCATTTTTTTACATGTACCCTTTTAAATGAGTTCTACACTTGGTTTCCTGCCAGTCTCCTGTGCTATCTGCCTAATACCATCCCTGTCTTTGGCTATCCTAGAGTTTGGTCCAGAAGGCCTGCCCTTAAAAGGAGCCTTTTTAGCTTGATTATCTTTATTATTATTATTATTATTATTTCTTTCTTTTCTCTTAGCTTGACTATCTTGATACCCGATATCATTCTTGATACTTTTCTCTTAGTAACTTTGAACTTTTTCATTTTTAGCCCTACTTCATAAATCCATTCACCTGATAATGCAGGCCCTAAGTAGGGTTTATCCAATGATGAGGGATCCTGAAGCTGTAGTCAAGGCTCCCAGCCACAAAACTGCCAGCTTACCCCTGTCCACAATGATGTGACTGCTGTCTACAAGCACCGACTAACTTATGCTCAAGGAGGAAGGGGAGGGCATTGCTATATGATGAGGTCTCACTTACCCCTCTTTCAGACTCATTGTGTGATGACACTACTCTTCTTCCCTGCAAGAGATGCCCAGTGGCTCTGACCATCTCTGCTTCTCTCTTAGCTCACCTTGGATCTGAGTGCCCCCACCTCCCAGTAATGCTTGTGCTAGTCAGTGCCCCCTTCATTGTCTCTCCCTCTTCTCTTTCTCTATCTTTGTGCTTCCTGCCGTGGTCCCCTCACCCCCTCCAGAGCTGCTGGATGACCAGCACCCTGTGGTCCGGTTGCTGCGCAGTTTTTCCTCTGACTGTACAGGGGGCCGGCCAGTCTCCTTGGATGCCACGCTGGCGCATCACCTGCACCAGTGCTCCTACCACCTGCGCCTCTTCCGGAACTGGCTGCGCTCAGGCCAGGATGACCCCGAGTGCCTCTACGGTACCCCCTGCCACCAAGCTGGCTGCTGCCACTACCCTGGCTGGGACTGACTGCTTTGCTTATTGCACTTCTGGCAGGAGAGCCCACCTGTTTCTTTCTCCTATTTGCCTTAAGGTTATGTAACTTGCATTTAGTTGCTTGGATGGGATTGGGGCTGGACTGCCTGGTAGCTATAGCATTGGCTGCTCATCCCCTTCCTATTCTCCTTTCTCACCACCCCCTAATGTTACTCATTCCCCAATTCTGTTCAATACAGGAGTAATGTCTTGCCTTGGAATCTGTTCTTACCACTCTAACCCTCTACTACCACCAGCTGCAAGTCCAGATGTTTTTCTAGCCACCCTGAGGAGCTAGAGACAGTATCTCTCCTGCCCTCCTCCCACTAGATCTCAGGGGAAATTGAAGCACAGAGGCCTCAATTGTATCCTTGGGGCAAACAAAGGCCAGAAGTTAGAAGATGGTCAAATATAATCCTTTTGAGTTATGGATTTTAGTCACTGGTGAAAAGGAGGCTATCTTGCATAGACATTGTTGTCCCGCCTACCCTTAGTCCCTTTAAGGAGATGTTGAGGAGGCATAGGAAAGATTGGGGACTGAGAAAGTGGTTGGAATGTGTGTTTCTTGATCCTCGAATGGGGACATTTTTTCCATCACCAGTCCCTAGTATTCAGGTTACATATTTCTGTTTACCCTTGACCCTACCCAGATTGATAGACCTACATTGGAATTCTTGGGTTTAGAGCAGAGAATCAGCAGAAAGATCCTAGCAAGTCTGGGGTTTTCTAGCAGATCAGAAGGGTGAAGCTTTGCTGTGATGGAAATTACCAAGAAAGAACTTCCATCCCCATCCTGTTCATGCATGTGGTTTTCCTGGGCTGAGCTTCATGTGTATTGCATGTCCTCCAGTTTGCATCCAAGTATTCTAGCCTTTCTACCCATATCCTAAATTTGCATGAACTCCTTCTCAGATTTCATGTCCTTCTCCTTGATCCGGTTCTCTTATTCATGATACCTGAAATCTGCTGTTTCTTCCCAGCTCCCTATCTCATATTAGATCTACAGTTTCACTCCTTATCTCTGGATCCTTGTTTTATTCCTCCAGAAAGTATGAGAGCAATGTTGGTGCTTACCCTACTGGGATTCTGTTGATTTTTTCATGGAACATTGCAGGCTCTCCATAGGTAGGATGAGAGGTGATTTGATTCACCTGGAGACCTCAGCAGGTAGATGTTTTAGGAAATCTGGAGGTGAGAAAAGCAGACTCCCCTAGGGGCTCTAAAGAGTTCCCTGTCCTAAGAGTCTTGGATACCCCACACTCCAAAAGCCACAGACTCTCCTGATGGCTCTCAGGGACTCTCCATGCTTCCTTGGCCAGTTGGGGTATAGCTGGCAGGAATAACATTGACTTTGCCCATCTCTTTTCAAACAGGATTTGAAGGGTGTTCCATGGTGCCTACCATCTACCCTCTGGAAACACTGCATAATGCCCTTTCCCTACGTCAAGTGAGTGAATTCTTGAGTAGAGTCTGCCAGCGCCACACTGATACCCAGGCACAGGCATCTGCAGGTATGGATATTTTTGTTTTGTACCTTTCTCTCTGTTCCTATTCCAATGCTTCCTAGAATATAAGAAAGTAATAAATTAAAAAGCGAGTTAGGCAGTCCACAAAGACACGAAAATACACTTAAAAATGTATAATTGCTGGCCGGATGCGGTGGCTCATGCCTATTATCCCAGCACTTTGGGACGCCAAGACAGGTGGATCACCTGAGGTCAGGAGTTTGAGACTAGCCTGGCCAACATGGTGAAACCCTGTCTCTACTGAAAAAAAAAAATACAACAATGAGCTGAACATGGTGGTGTGTTTCTATAGTTCCAGCCATTTGGGAGGCTAAGGTGGGAGAATCGCTTGAGCCCGGGAGGCAGAGGTTGTAGTGAGCCAACTGCACTCCAGCCTGGGTGACAGAGACTCCATCTCAAAAAAAAAAAAAAAAAAGAAAAGAAAAGAAAAGGATAATTGCATAGGCCAACTAAACATCATAGAAATATCACTCCTTTCTAAGGTAATTAATTTAACATGATACCAATAAAAATATGGTTTTTCAAAAATCAAACAAATCAGTTCTGAAATTTTCATTGAAAAATAAGCAAGAACAGTGAAGAATGCGCTGGGTGTAGTGGCTCACGTTTATAATCCCAGTGATTCGGGAGGCTGAGACAGGAGGATTATTGAGGCCAGGAGTTCAAGACTAGCCTGTGCAACAGAGTGAAATCCCCCCCATCTCTCTGGAAAACAAAACAAAAGCTAGGCATCATGTTGTGTGCCTGTAGTCTCATCTACTTGGTATGTTGCGGTAGGAGGATCACTTGAACCCAGGAGTTCAAGGCTACAGTGAGCTATGATCATGCCACTGCACTCCAGCCTGGGTGGACAGAGCAAGATTCTACTGAGAGAGAGAGAGAGAGAGAGACAGAGAGAGAGAGATAAAGAGAGAAGTAAAGAAAACCCTGAAAAGAAGAACAATGAGCAAATACTAGCCCTACCACATTTTAAAACAT
The DNA here is from genome assembly GCF_048565385.1 of Saimiri boliviensis. NCBI lineage: Eukaryota > Metazoa > Chordata > Mammalia > Primates > Cebidae > Saimiri > Saimiri boliviensis. The sequence continues at coordinate 82,418,130 of NC_133450.1, forward strand.
TCTATAAAACATCATTTTAGTTTTAATCTTTGCAATCCTAGCTCACTGCAGCCTGGAACTCCTGGGCTCAAATGATCCTCCTGCCTTGGCCTCTCAAAGTGCAGGCATTACAGGTGTGACAGACTTTTTTTTTTTTTTTTTTTTTTTTTTGAGATAAAGTCTCACTCTGTCGCCCAGGCTAGATAGAGTGCAGCAGCACAATCTCAGCTCACTGCAACCTCTGCCTTTGGTGTTGAAGCAATTCTCCCTGCCTCAGCCTCCCAAATAGCTGGGATTACATGCATCTGCCACCATACCTGGCTAATTTTTGTATTTTTAGTAGAGATGGGGTTTTGCCATGTTGCCCAGGCTGGTCTTGAACTTCTGACCTCAGATGATTCACCTGCCTTGGTCTCCCAAAGTGCTGGGATTACAGGTATGAGCTACCACACCCGGCTAGAAAGACTATTTACTAAATAGACTGGGAATAATTGAATAGCCATTTGACAAAAATTAAAATTGAACCTATACTATATACCATGACAAACTCCATATGGATCAGAAATCTAAATGTAAAAATTAAATCATGTGTTAGATACATGATTTATCTAATCTAAAGGGCTTGTTGATTCACAGAAACACCAAAAAGTAAGCAAAAACTGTCAGAACCAGCATTGTCAGAACTCTGGAGAATAGTCAAAGATTTGCAGAAACTAGGAAAATGCTAAATCCAGAAAGAGGCAACCTAAAAATGGCAGAAAAGCTTTGCAACATTTTTTACTCGCCCTTACCCCACCGTGCCTCCCTGGCTTGGTTGTGCTTTTGAAGATGACGGCCCATGTTCTCAGTGTGGGAACCTGGTCCCTGGTTCCAGAGGGAGCAGAGAAGACTCTATCCTCAAAGATTTTTGTCTTTTCTAATCTGTTGGTGGGCTGCTTGGAGGACTGACACAAGGTACCTACCTTTGTTTTGCCTAAATTTAACTTGCTCAGGGCAGAAAAGTGGCTGTGCAGAGAACATTCCTTAAAAACATTGTAAGGCAAGTGAACAACCTGTGCCCGGCCTCAGGATGTTTTGTTTTTTTTTTTTGAGACAGAGTCTCACTTTGTTGCCCAAGCCAGAGTGCAGTGGTGCCATCTCAGTTCACTGCAACCTCTGCCTGCCTGGTTCAAGTGATTCTTCTGCCTTAGCCTCCCAAGGAGCTGGAACTACAGGCACATGCCACCCCACCCGGCTAATTTTTTATGTTTTTAGTAGAGACAGGGTTTCACCATGTTAGCAAGGATAGTCTCGATCTTCTGACCTCGTGATCCACCTGCCTCGGCCTCCCAGAGTGCTGGGGTTACAGGTGTGAGCCACCACACCTGGCCAGGAGGCACTTTTTTTTTTTTTTAATTTTTGAGATGGAGTTTTGCTGTGTCACCCAGGCTGGAATGCCACCCCGCCTGGCTAATTTTTATATTTTTAGTAGAGAGAAGATTTTGCCACGTTGTCCAGGCTGGTCTTGAACTCCTGGTTTCAGGTGATCCACCCGCCTCAGCCTCCCAAAGTGCTGGGGTTACAAGTGCGAGCCACCACACCTGGCCAGAATGCACTTTTAAAAGTGTCCACAAGAGACTCACTTAATTTATTTTTTAAAAATTGAATTGGTTTATTTTCTGATTTGCAATTCTTTTTTTTTTTTTTTTTTTTTTTTTTGAGACGGAGTTTCGCTCTTGTTACCCAGGCTGGAGTGCAATGGCACGATCTCGGCTCACCGCAACCTCCGCCTCCTGGGTTCAGGCAATTCTCCTGCCTCAGCCTCCTGAGTAGCTGGGATTATAGGCACGCACCACCATGCCCAGCTAATTTTCTGTATTTTTAGTAGAGACGGGGTTTCACCATGTTGACCATGGTTGGTCTCGATCTCTCGACCTCGTGATCCACCCGCCTCGGCCTCCCAAAGTGCTGGGATTACAGGCTTGAGCCACCGCGCCCGGCCTCTGATTTGCAATTCTTAAATGTTTTGATAGAAAATTCAATATTACAACAAATATTTTAAGGCTGGGTGCGGTGGCTCACACCTGTAATCCTAGCACTCTGGGAGACTGAGGTGGGTGGATTGCCTGAGTCCAGGACTTCAAGACCAACCTGGGAAACATGGTGAAACCCTGTCTCTATTAAAATACAAAAAATTAGCTGGGCATAGTGGCATGTGCCTGTAGTCCCAGCTACTCAGGAGTCTGAGGCAGAAGAATGGCTAGAACCTGGGAGGTGGCGGTTGTAGTGAGCTGAGATCGCACCACTGCACTCCAGTCTGGGCGATGACAGAGTGAGACTCTGTCTCTAAAAAAAAAAAAAAAAAAATTAAAAAACGAACAAAAACTCAGGTGGGCATGGTGGTGGCTCACACCTGTTGGGAGGCTAAGGCTGACAGATTGCTTGAGTTCAAGATTTCAGGATCAGCCTGAGCAACGTGACAAAACCCCATCTCTACAAAAAAAAAAAAAAAAAAAAAAAAAAAAAAAAAAAAATTAGCCAGGCGTGATGGCATGCACCTGTGGTCCCAGCTATTTGAGAGGCTGAGGTGGGAGGATCACCTGAGCCTGGAAGGTCGAGGTTACAGTGAGCTGAGATTGTGCTACTGCACTCCAGCCTGGGTGACAGAGTGAGACCCTGTCTCAATCAATCAATCAATAAAATAGAAAACTCCAACAGTTTTCTCATTGAGAGACTGTTACAATAAGGTGAGCAGAAGAAAAGCAATCAAGATTTAGGAAAATATAATCGTGTTTTGTGTTTAAATTTATTATTTACTCTAACTGCTGGGCATGGTGGCTTATGCATATAATCCCAGCACTTTGGAAGGCTAAGGAGAGTGAATGACTTGAGGTCAGGAGTTCAAGACCAGTCTGGCCAACATGGTAAAACCCTGTCTCTACTAAAAATACAAAAATTAGCCAGGCATGGTGGCTGGTGCCTGTAATCCCAGACAAGAGTGAAACTCCCTCTCAAAAAAAATTATTTACTCTAACAATGTCAGTATTTAATTATAATTATAATGTTAATTATAATTATAAACAAATGAAAAGTCTAATGAGACAGACTTCCAACTTCTACCTTTAACAGTAATTTTAGTAATATTCTCTCATGTCGTTTTGTTTTCTAACATATTCCACCTTTCCTTGTGCATGCATGTGTGTGTGCATGTGTGTGTGTATGCCAGGTGTCTTATATTCGACAAGAGTCTCACTTTAGATCCAAGGACACAAATAGGTTGAAAGTAAAAGGGTAGCAAAAGATATTCTATGCAAATAGTAACCAAAAGAGAACTGAAGTATCTATACCAATATTAGACAAAATAGTCTTAAGTAAAAACATTGTTACAAGAGGAGCTGGGTGCAGAGGTGCATACCTGCAGCCCTAGCTACTTGGGAGGCTAAAGTGGGAGGATTACTTGAGCCCAGGAGTACTCTAGCTGGGGAACATAGCAAGACCCTGTCTCTTTAAAAAAAAAAAAGTTGTTACAAGTAAGAGAAAGTCATATATTGTTAATGAGGTCAGTTTATCAGAAGATAAAACAATTGTGAACACATACATACCAAATAATGGATCCCCAAAATACATGACAAGAGCATTGACAGATTTGAAGGAAGAATTCTACAATGGTAGTTGGAGACTTCACTACCTCCTTTTGTTTATTTTATTTTTAGAGACAGAGTCTTGCTCTGTTCCCTAGGCTGGAGTGGTGTGATCATAGTTCACTGTAGCCTTGACCTCCTGGGCTTAAGTGATTGATTCTCCTGCCTCAGCCAAAATGCTGGTATTACAGGCATGAGCCACTGTGTCCAGCCAATACCCACTTTAATAATAGACAGAACAACTTGTCAGAAAATTAGTAAGGAAATCCCAGCACTTTGGGAAGACAGGCAGGAGGATCACTTAAGCCTAGAAATCTGAGACCAGCCTGGGTAACAAAGTGAGATACTGTCTCTACAAAAAATTTAAAAATTAATTGGGCATGGTGGCACATGACTGTAATCCCAGCTACCTAAAAGGCTAAGGTGAGAGGATTCCTTGAGCCCAGGAAGTCAAGGCTGTTGTAGTGAGCTGTGATTGTGCCACTGTACTCCAGCATGGGTGACAGAATGAGATCCCATCTCTATTAAAAAACAAGAAGAAGAAAATTAGTAAGGAAATAGAATGCTATAAGCCAACTAGACCTAACAGATATATAGACCATTTCATCCAACAACTGCAGAATGCAGATTCTTCTCACATGTACATGAAATATTCTCCAGGACAGAACATATGTTAGGCCACAAAACAAGTCTCCATAAATTTTAAAAGGTTGAAATCATGCAAAAGATCTTCTCCAACCACAATGGAATGATGCTAGAATTAATAACAGAAGAGAAAACTGTAAAATTCCCAAATATAGAAATTAAACAACATATCTTTTTTTTTTTTTTGAGACAGTTTTGCTCTGTTGTCCAGGCTGGAGTGCAGTGGCATGATCTTGGCTCACTGCAACTTCCACCTCCCGTATTCAAGCAATTCTTCCACCTCAGCCTCCTCAGTAGCAGAGACTACAGACATGTGTCACCACACCCAGCTAATTTTGTATTTTTAGTAGCAACAAGCTGTGAGCCACCAGGCCTGACTTCCTTTTTTGTTTTCAATTTTTGTGGGTAAAACAACATCTTTTTTTTTTTTCTTGAGACAAGGTCTCACTCTGTCACCTAGTCTGGAGTGCAGTGGTATGATCACGGCTCACTGCAACTTTGACCTCCAGCTACTCACCTTCTGAGTAGCTGGACTACAGGCGCACACTACCACACCCAGCTAATTTTTGCCCTTTTTTTTTTTTTGTGGAGACACATCATGTTGCTCAGGCTGAGCTCAAGACATCTGCTCTCCTTGGCCTCCCAAAGTGCTAGGATTACAGGCAGGAGCCACCACACCTAGCCAACAACATACTCTTAAATGACGAATAAGTCAAAGAAGAAATCACAAGGGAAATTAGATTATACTTTGAGATGAATGAAATGAAAACAAAACATACCAGATGATATGGGATGCAACAAAATTAGTGCTCAGAGATAACTTTATAGCTGTAAATATCTACGTTAAGAAAAAAGAAGAAAAGACTGGGCATGGTGGCTCACACTTGTAATTCCAACACTGGGAGACCAAAGTGGGAGGATTGCTTGAGCCTAAGAGTTCAAGAGCAGTCTGGGCAATATAGTGAGACTTCGTCTCTACAGAAAAACTTTAAAATTAGCCAAGTGTGGTGGTACATACCAGTAATCCCAGGTGCTTGGGACGCTGAGGTGAGAGAAGAGCTTAAGCCTAGGAGACAGAGGTTGCAGTGAGCTGAGATTGTACGACTGCACTGCAGCCTGGGTGATAGAGAGAGACCCCTGTCTCAAAAAAAAAAAAAAAAAAAGGGAAAAATCTTAAATCAGTAACCTAATTTATACCTTATGGAACTAGAAAAAGAAGAATAAACTAAACTCAAAAAGCAAACCAGGCATGGTGGCTCATGCCTATTATCCTAACACTTTGGGAGGCTGTGGGGGGTGGATCTTGAGGTCAGAAGTTCTAGACCAGCCTGGCCAACATGGCGAAACCCTGTCTCTACTAAAGATACTAAATAAATAAATAAATAAATAAATAAGCGAAGTGTGGTAGCACATACCTGTAATCCCAGCTACTCGGGAGGCTGAGGCAGGAGAATCGCTTGAACCTGGAAGGCAGAGGTTGCAGTGAGCCAGTATCACACCATTGCACTCCAGCCTGGATGACAGAGCGAGACCCTGTCTCAAAAAATAAAAATAAAAAAAGCAAAAGGAAGGAAATAAAGATTAGAGTGGAGATAAAGAAAAATTAAAGAAAAGCAATAGGAAGAATCAATGAAACCAAAAGTTGGTTCTTTGAAAACATCAACAAAATTGGCAAACCTTTAGCTAGACTAAGAAGAGAGAAGATGCAAATAACTAAAATCAGGAATAAAAGTGGGGACATTGCTATTGATTTTGTAGACATACAAAGGATTGTAAGAGAGTACTATGAGCAAATGTATGCCAACAACTTAGATAACCTAGCTGAAACGGATGAATTCCTAGAAACATGCAAATCTACAAAAACTGAATCAAGAAGTAGAAAATCTTAACATACCTATAACAAGGAAACAATTAAATTATTATTGTATAATAATAATAATACTTTTTTTTTTTTTGAGACAGAGGCTTGCTCTGTTGCCCAGGCTGGAGTGCAGTGGCTGACCTTGGCTCACTGCAACCTCTGCATCTGACCTTCAAGTGATTCTCCTGCCTCAGCCTCCCAAGTACCTTGGATTACAGGCACCCACCATCATACTCAGCTAATTTTTGTATTTTTAGTAGAGACAGGATTTTGCAATATTCGCCAGGTTGGTCTTGAACTCCTGACCTCAAGTGATTCACCGGCCTTGGCCTCCCAAAGTGCTGGGATTACAGGTATGAGCCACTGCACCCAGGTGAAAAAGATTAAATTAGTAACAAAAACCTCCAAAAAATGAAAAGTCTAAAACCAGATGGCTTCACTGGTGAATTCTACCACATATTTAAAGAAGAAATAACTAGTCTACTCATGCTCTTCCAAAAAAATTAAAGAGGAGGAAACATTTTCTTGAGGCCAGCATTACCGTGATACCACATTTCAAACAAAGACAGCATAGGAAAAGAAACCAGTATCCCTATAAATACAGAGGCAAAAGTTCTGAACAAAATGCTAGCAAACCAAATCCAACAACATAATAAAAGAATTATACTAGGGCTAAGTGAGATTTATCTCAAGAATGCAAGAGTGATTCAATATAAGAAAACTGGTCAGTGCAATACACTGCATTATTAGAAACAGCGAAAAAAAAAAAAAAACACAATCATCTAAGTTGACACAGAAAAACATTTGACAAAATCCAACACCCTTTCATGATAAAAACACTCAGCAAACTAGAAATAGGAGGGAACGTCCTCAATATGATAAAGGGAATTTATGAAAGCCAAAGCACACATCATACTCAGTAGTGAAATACTGAAGGCTTTCTCTCTGAAATTTGGAATAAGACAAGGATGCTGGCTTCTACCACTGCTGTTCAACATCGTACTAGGAGTTTAGGCAAGAAAAATAATTACCCAAATTGGAAAGAAGAAATAAAACTATCTGTGTTCACAGAGGATATAGTCCTATATATAAAATCACAAAGAAGTCTCAAAAAAAAAAAAAAACAATAAAAAACTGCTATTAAAGTTAATGAAAGGCCGGGTGCGGTGGCTCACACCTATAATCCCAGCACTTTGGGAGGCTGAGACGGGTGGATCACGAGGTCAAGAGATCGAGACCATCCTGGCCAACATGGTGAAACCCCGTCTCTACTAAAAAAAAATACAAAAATTAGCTGGGCATGGTGGCACATGCCTGTAGTCCCAGCTACCCGGGAGGCTGAGGCAGGAGAATTGCTTGAACCCAGGAGACGGAGGTTGCAGTGAGCCAAGATCGTGCTATTGCACTCCAGCCTGGGTAACAAGAGCGAAACTCCGTCTCAAAAAAAAAAAAAAAAAAAAGTTAATGAAAAAAATTGGCAGAGTTGCAGAGTACAGATGAACTCAGACTGGGCACAGTGGCTCATGCCTGTCATCTCAGCACTTTGGGAGACTGAGGTGGCAGGATCTTTTGAGCCCTGGAGTTTGAGACAAGCCTGGACAACATAGGGAGACACTGTCTCTACAAAAAAATAAAAAATTAGCCAAGCATGTTGATGCACACCTGTAGTCCCAGCTAATTGGGAGATTGAGGTAGGAGAATGACTGGAGCATAGGAGGTCAAGGTTACAGTGAGTGGTGATTGCATCAGTGTACTTTAGGCTGAGTGATAGAGCAAGACCGTGTCTCAAGAAAAAAAAAAAAAAAGATCAACTCACAAAAATGTTGTGGGTCGGGCTTAGTGGCTTGTTCCTATAATCCTGGCACTTTGAGAGGCTAAGGCCTGAGGATCACTTGAGGCCAGGAGTTTGAGACCAGCATGGTCAACATAGCAAGATCTCATCTCTATAAAATAGTTTTGTTGTTTTTTTTCCTGAGATAGGGTCTCATTCTGTCACCCAGGCTGGAGTGCAGTGGTGCCATCATGGCTCACTGCAGCCTTGACCTCTTTTGCTTGAGCAATCCTTCCACCTCAGCCTCCCAAGTAGCTGGGACTATAGGCATATACAACCACATTCAGCTAATTTTTTTTTTTTTTTTTTTTTTTTTTTTTTTTTTTTGTAGAGATGGCATTTTGCCGTGTTGCTCAGGCTGGTCTCAAATTCCTGGGCTCAAGTGATCTTCCCAACTCAGCCTTCCAAAGTGCTGGAGTTACAGGCATGAGCCACTGTGCCCAGCCGTATAAAATTAATTTTTAAAAACTTGTTTCTATATATATATATATTTTTTTTTTAAAGGCAGGGTCTTGCTCTGCTGCCCATGCTGGAGTGTACTGGCATAATCTCAGCTCACTGAAACCTCTGACTCCCAGGCTCAAGTGATCCTCCCACCTGAGCCTCCCAAATAAGTGGGACCACAGGCCTTTGCCACTATACCTAGCTAACTTTTTGTAGAGATGGAGTATTTCCATGTTGCCTAGGCTGGTCTTGAACTCCTGGCTTCAAGTGATTCTGTCACCTCAGCCTCCCAAAATGCTGGGATTACAGGAATGAGCTTTCGTGTCCAGCTCAATTGTGTTTGTATACGCCAGCAATGAATGATTGAAAAAGGAAATCCAAAAAAAAATTATATTTTATATAGGATTCAAAAGAATAAAATGCCTAGGAACAAATTTAACTAGGAAGTTGAAAGATTTGTACACCAAAAACTATAAAACATTGCTGAAAGAAATTAAAGAAGGCCAGGTGCAGTGGTTCATGCCTGTAATTCCAGCACTTTGGGAGGCTAAGGTGGAAGGATTGCTTGAGGCAAGAAGTTCAAGACCAGCCTGGTCAACACAGGGAGACCCCTGTCTCTCTAAATAATTTTATTTTTTTAGATGGAGTCTCACTCTGTTGGCCAGGATGGAGTGCAGTGGCATGATCTCCACTCACTGCAACCCCTGCCTCCCAGGTTCAAGCGATTCTCCTGCCTCAACCTCCCAAGTAGCTGGAATTATAGGTGCCCACCATCATGCAGGGCTAATTTTTTTGTAATTTTAGTAGAGAGGCGGTTTCACCATGTTGTCCAGGCTGCTCTTAAACACCCGACCTCAGGTGATCTACCTGCCTTGGCTCCCCAAAGTGCTGGGATTACAGGCGTGAGCCACCAGGCCGGGCTCCACAAATAATTTTTAAGAAAACTTAGCCAGGTGTGGCCACATGCACCTGTAGTCCTAGCTACTTGGGAGGCTGAGGCAGGAGGATTACCTGAAACTGGAAGATCAACACTGCAGTGAGCAGCCATGACTGTACCACTGTACTCCAGCCAGGGCAACAGAGTGAAATCCTGTCTTGTTAAAAAAAAAAAAAAAAAATGCTGGGTGCAGTGGCTCACACCTGTAATCCCAACACTTTGGGAGGCCAAGGCAGATGGATTGCTTAAGCTCGGGAGTTCAAGACCAGCCTAGGCAACATGGAGAAATCCCATCTCTACAAAAAATTTAAAATAACAATAATTTTTTTAAAAGGCCAAGCGTGGTGGTTTTACGCGTATAATCCCAGCACTTTGGGAGGCCAAGGTGGGCAGATAACGAGATCAGGAGTTCAAGACCAGCCTGGCCAACATGATAAAACCCTATCGCTACTAAAAATACCAAAAAACAAAAACCAACAAAAAAAATAGCCAGGTGCAGTGGCAGGTGCCTATAATCCCTGCTACTCCAGAGGCTGAGGCAGGAAAATTGTTTGAACTTCGGAGGCGGAGGTTATAGTGAGCCACAATTATACCACTGCACTCCAGCCTGGGTGGCAGAGCAAGACTTCATCTTGGAAAAAAACAGTGAGCTAGGTGTGGTGGTGTGTGCCTGTAGCCCTGTACCAGGGAGGCTGAGGTGGGAGGATTGCTGGAGCCCAGGAGGTCGGCTGCAGTGAGCCATGATCATGCCATTGCACTGTAGACTGGATGACAAGGTGAGTCAAAAAAAAAAAGAAAACATATCAGAAGAAAAAAATTAAAGAGGCCTATATAAATGGAAAGGCATTTCATGTTCATGTAGGTGACATGATGTTGTTAAGATGGCAATATTCCCCAAAGTGATCTTTGGATTTAATATAATTCCTATCAGAATTTTAATGGCCTTTTTTCAGAAATGGAAAAGCCATCCCTCAAATTCATATGGAACTGTAAGTGGGCCTGAATAGCCAAAAGAATCTTGAAAAAGCAAAACGAAGCTAGAGGACTCAAACTTTCTAATTTCCAAATGTGTTAGAAAGCTATAGTAGTAAAAACAGTGTGGTATTGCCAAAAGTATAAACATATAGACCAATAGACTAGAATCAAGAGTCCAGAATTAAACACGTATGACCAATTGATTTTCAACAAGGATGTCAAAACTATTCAATGGAGAAAAAATAGTCTTTTCAATAAGTGATGCTGAAACCACTGGGTATTCACACTGCAAAAGAATTCATTCACCCCTACCTCATACTATATGAAAATATTAACTCAAAATGGATCAATGACCTAAATATAAGAGCTAAAATTATAAAACTCTTAGAAGAAGTCATAGAATAAATCTTCATGACCCTAAATTTGGCAATGGATTTGTAGGTGGAACAAAAGCATAAACAACAAAAGAAAAAACAATTAGACTTTATCCAAACTAAAAATATTTGTGCATCAAAGGATATTATCAAAAAGTGAAATAACAACTACAGAAAGGGAGAAAATATTTGCAAATGATATATCTGATGGGTATAGAATATAACAACAAAAAGGCAACACAATTTAAAAAGGGGCAAAGGACTTGAATTGGCATTCTCCAAAGACGACCTGTAAATAGCTAAGAAGCACATGAAAAGATGCTAACTTACATTAGTTATTAGGGATGTACACATCTAAACCACAGTGAGATACCACTTCACACCCAACAGGATAACTATTTTTAAAAAAGGAAGAAAGAAAAGAAAGTGTTAGGATGTGGACAAACTGGAACTCTCATACAGTGCTAATGGAAATATAAAATCGTACAGTTTCTGTGGCAAACAGTTTGTTTCTCAAAAAACTTTTGAAGGGAAGAGAAGGAAAGTTTCATAGTATCAATAGTCATATTGATACTACAGTCATATTGATACTATATATATAGTATATATATATATATTATGTATATATATATATGTATTATAGAGTAATGCAAATAAGGAATTACGTTTCTGTTATTAGGAACCAGGATTTTCAAAGTAAGATAAATTAGATACATGTATAAATTCAAAAGACTTTTAAAATGCTGTAATGATAAATTTGAATTGAAAATATCAATATGAAGGCTGGGCGCGGTGGCTCAAGCCTGTAATCCCAGCACTTTGGGAGGCCGAGGCGGGTGGATCACGAGGTCAAGAGATCGAGACCATCCTGGTCAACATGGTGAAACCCCGTCTCTACTAAAAATACAAAACATTAGCTGGGCATGGTGGCGCATGCCTGTAATCCCAGCTTCTCAGGAGGCTGAGGCAGGAGAGTTGCTTGAACCCAGGAGGCGGAGGTTGCGGTGAGCCGAGATCGCACCATTGCACTCCAGCCTGGGTAACAAGAGCGAAACTCTGTCTCAAAAAAAAAAAAAAAAAGAAAATATCAATATGAATTCTGGTATGCATTGGCAAATGTAGCAATGAGCTCCTTTAATAACTAGATTTTTGGTCTCTTTAGTGGAGAATGTAGCATTCTCCACTAAAAGTAACTAGGATTCCATGGGAAAGTAACTTGATTTTTGGTTTAGAGCAGGGTTTTTTAACCTTTCTGAAAATTACTCTCCATCCCAGGAGTTTTTTTAGAATCTTTTTTTCCCTAATTACCTCCTACCACATGCAATTTTAATACCACAGATATATCATGTTTATGTATTGTGACCATTTGGTGGACCATAAACCATTGGAATAGCTAAGATTTTTTTTATCCCCACAAGAACCAATTTTGTTTAGAATGCATGGTCGAGGGCAAAGAAAACCCAGGATAATCTCGCAGCATGTTGGATAAAAGAAGCAAGGAAGCGGTCAAGCCCAAAGAGGCTCCCAGTGACCAAAATTGGGACAGTTTGGGCATTAAAAAGAATAATTACTGTAGTTGATTAAAGTACGCTGGATGTAGCTACTCAGGAGGCTGAAGTGAGACTATTGCTTGAGCCTAAGAGTTTGAAACCAGCCTGAGCAACATAGCTAGATCTTATTTCTTTTTTCTTTTTTTTTTTTTTTTGAGACGGAGTTTCGCCCTTGTTACCCAGGCTGGAGTGCAATGGCGCGATCTCGGCTCACCGCAACCTCCGCCTCCTGGGCTCAGGCAATTCTCCTGCCTCAGCCTCCTGAGTAACTGGGATTACAGGCACGTGCCACCATGCCCAGCTAATTTTTTGCACTTTATTAGTAGAGACGGGGTTTCACTATGTTGACCAGGATGGGCTCGATCTCGTGATCCACCCGCCTTGGCCTCCCAAAGTGCTAGGATTACAGGCTTGAGCCACCGCGCCCGGCAGCTAGATCTTATTTCTAAGAAGATAAAAAAAAAATTAGGGCCAGGTGCAGTGGCTCATGCCTGTAATCCCACACTTTGGGAGGCCTAGGTGGGTGGATCATGAGATCAGGAGGTTGAGACCATCCTATCTAAAACAGTGAAACCCAGTCTCTACTAAAAATAAAATTAGCTGGGTGTGGCAGCACATGCCTGTAGTCCCAGCTATGGGAGGCTGAGGGAGAAGACTCTCTTCAACCCAGGAGGCAGAGTTTGCAGTGAGCCGACATGGTGCCCCTGCATTCCAGCCTGGGCGACAGAGCAAGACTCCATCTCAAAAAAAAAAAAATATATATATATATATATATATATATATATATATATAGAAAAAAAAAAATTAGCCAGGTGTGGTGGCACACACCTGTAGTCCTAGCTACTCAGTTGATGTGGGAGGATTGCTTGAGCCCAGGAGTTTGAGGCTGCAGTGAGCTATGCTTGCACTACTGCATTCCAGCCTGGGTGACAGAGCAAGACCCTATCTCTAAAAAAAAAGAAAGCACACTGAATATATATAATAAAAATCCACAAGCTCATAATGAATGAAAACAAGAGCTGGGTGCTGGACGAGGTAGCTCATGCACCTGTAATCCCAGCACTTTGGGAGGCCAAGGCAGGGGAATCACTTGAGCTCAGGAGTTCGAGGTCAGCCTGGGCAACATGGTGAAACCCTATCTCTACAAAAATACAAAAATGAGCTAGGCGTTGTGTTACATGTCTGTTGCCCCAGCTACTCAGGAGACTGAGATTGGAGGATTACTTGAACCTGGGAGTTTGAGGCTACAGTGAGCTGTGATCATACCACTGCACTCCAGCATGGGTGACAGAGCAAGACTCTGTCTCAAAAAAAAAATTAAATAAATAAATGATAAAACAAATTAATACTCATCTGCCACTATTGGAGAATATTTTTCACTAATTCTTTACTCTGAAAACTAATTAAAGGGAAATAAACACAGTCTTTTCAGTGAGAACTGTGGTTCAGTTTAATTAAATAGTCCCATTTGGAGAAGGAAAGCTCCTCTTTACTGAAAATACGCCGGTTGATGGAGAAGTAGACATTCCTCAAAGGATCACCCCTAATTAGAAGGGGAAAACTTGACAGTAAGATCTTGTTGGTGCCACCTTAACTTAGTAAACTTAGCCATACTTATAATGGGACGAGACAATATGACTCCAGTATGATGCAATATACAGTACATGGGATCACCTTAAAGTATTCTTAACAACCTTATTTAACATAAATTAGCTAAGTTAGATCTAATTTCCAGTTAATAGGAAATACAAGGGATAGTAAAATAAGTTAAATGATTCTATGTGGAAACAATCAGACAAGTCCAGAATGTGGGACATGACCTTCTGCAAAGACATGTGGCTTGTTTTTTTTTCTTTCCTCTCTCTCTCTCTCCATTTTTTTTTTTTTTTTTTTTTTTTTTTTTTTTTTGAGATGGAGTCTTGGCTGGGCGCAGTGGCTCAGTGGTTCAAGCCTGAAATCTCAGCACTTCGGGAGCCCAAGGTGGGCAGATCACAAGATAGAGACCATCCTGGACAGCATGGTGAAACCCTGTCTCCACTAAAAATACAAAAATTAGCTGGATGTGGTTGTTCGGTGCCTGTAGTCCCAATTACTTGGGAAGCTGAGGCAGGAGAATCACTTGATCCTGGGAGGCGGAGGTTGCAGTGAGCCAGGATCGTGCCACTGCACACCAGCCTGGCAGAGTGAGACTTCCAAGCAAAAAAAAAAAAGGATGGAGTTTCACTTTGATGCCCTGTCTGGAGTGCAGTGGTGCAGTCTCGGCTCACTGCCACCTCTACCTCCTGAGTTCAAGTGATTCTCCTGCCTCAGCCTCCCAAATAGCTGGGATTATAGGCAGCCACCACCAAGCCTGGCTAATTTTTGTATTTTTGGTAGAAATGGGGTTTCTTCATGTTGGCCAGGCTGGTCTCAAATTTCTGGCCTCAGGTGATCCACCTGCCTCAGCCTCACAAAGTGTTGGGATTACATATGTGAACCACCATGCACGGCCTTCTTTTAAAAACATTGCTATGGGCTGGGCACGGTGGCTCATGTCTGTAAACCCTGACTCTTTGGAAGGCTGAGGTGGGCAGATTGCTTGAGCCTAAGAGTTCAAGACCAGCCTAGGCAACATGGTGAAAATCCATCTCTACTAAAATACAAAAAAAATAGCCAGGAGTGGTGGTGTATGCCTGTAGTCCCAACTACTCAAGGGGCTGAGGTGGGAGGATCGCTTGAGCCAGGAGGACAAGACTGCAGTGAGCAGTGATCATACCATTGCACTCCAGCCTGGGTGACAGTGAGACCCTGTCTCAAAAAAGTTACTATGCAAAAGAAGAGGCTGCACTATTCTAGATTAAAAGAGGCTTCAGAGACGTAACAAGATGTAGTCCATGGTTCATGTTTGGATGCTTTTATAAAAGACATTTGTGGGAATAATTGGGAAAATTTGAATACAGATTGGGTGTTGAATGATATTAGGGAATTCTTTTTAATTGTGTTTAGCTTGTTAATGGTGTATGGCTATGTTAGAAAAATGTATATATATATATATTTCTTTTCTTTTCTTTTTGAGACAGTCTCTTTCTGTCACCCATGCTGGAGTGCAGTGGCACAATCTCTGCTCACTGAAACCTCTGCCTCTTGGGTTCAAGTGATTCTCATGCCTCAGCCTTCAGAATAGCTGGGATTACAGTCATGCACCACCACGCCCAGCTAATTTTTTTTTTTTTTTTTTTTTTTTAGATAAAGACTTGCTGTGTCACCCAGGCTGAAGTGCAGTGGTGCCATCTTGGCTCACTGCAACCCCCGCCTCCCGGGTTCAAGCGATTCTCTCCTCAGCCGCCTGAGTAGCTAGGATTACAGGTGCTTGCCATCATGCCCAGCTAATTTTTGTATTTTTAGTAGAGACAGGGTTTCACCATGTTGGTCAGGCTGGTCTCAAACTCCTGACCTTGTGATCCACCCGCCTCAGCCTCCTAAAGTGCTAGGATTACAGGTGTGAACCACTGCACCCACCCTTAATTTTTATGTTTTTATTAGAGACAAGGTTTCTCCATGTTGTCCAGGCTGGTCTTGAACTTTTGGCCTCAAGTGATCCAACCATCTTGGCCTCCCAAAGTGTTTGTTTACCCGAATGAGCCACTGTGCCCAGCTGGAAAAATTTCTTATATTTTATTATAATTATTATTGAGACAGAGTTTCACTCTGTCACCCAGACTGGAGTATATGGGCATTGACTACACCAGTCTTTCAACTTTTTTAAAAACATGTTTTAAAATGTTCATAATACAAGGTTTAAAAAATTGAAAATGGGGCCGGGCGCGGTGGCTCAAGCCTGTAATCCCAGCACTTTGGGAGGCCAAGGCGGGTGGATCACGAGGTCAAGAGATCGAGACCATCCTGGTCAACATGGTGAAACCCCGTCTCTACTAATAATACAAAAAATTAGCTGGACATGGTGGCACATGCCTGTAATCCCAGCTACTCAGGAGGCTGAGGCAGGAGAATTGCCTGAACCCAGGAGGCGGAGGTTGCAGTGAGCCGAAATCGCACCATTGCACTCCAGCCTGGGTAACAAGAGTGAAACTCCGTCTCAAAAAAAAAAAAAGAATAAAAAATTGAAAATGGTTTGGTTGAAGGGTCCCCAGGAAATGCTACTTCTCAGACAAGGAAGGGTAAGTTGGCTTTGACTTATGTTGATAACCTGTGGCTCCTGGATTCTTCCTCATCTGTCTTTTTTTCTTCCCTCTCCCTTCACCCTACCTCCTTTCCAGCCCTCTTTGATTCCATGCACAGCAGCCAGGCCTCAGATAGCCCATTTTCCCCACCACGTACTCTTCATTCACCTCCCCTGCAACTCCAGCAGCGCTCTGAGAAACCCCCTTGGTGTAAGTAATCCTTTTGGAACTGCCTAAACAAAAGCCAAGAAGACTAGAGTGATTGGTGAATGAGGGGCCTGTTGCCTGAGGGAAAAGAAGCAGTCTCATCTGCCATTTCCAACATGAAGGGAGAATCTATTTATTCTCTTTCTTTACCTCTGTTCTCCATGTTCCTTCTGTCTCATTGCAGAGAAGCTTTTCTCCAGTATTAGGAATGATTTTTTTTAATTTTATTTTTTTTTCGTAAATTATTTCTTCCTTAATGATTTAGGGGGACTATCTTGAAACAAGTACAAATATTTCATGTGTAATACCTGTCCATTTTCTAACCAATTGAGCAATTTATTGCAATAAGTTACCTCACATCTTTCAGCAAGAAATAAATTAAATTTGAATAGTAAATATATTACATAATGAATTGGGACACAATTAAAATTTGTTTTAAATATTTCTTTGGGGGAGAGGACACCACACTTCCACTCAATGAAGAGAAACATTTTTACCTTCCAGAGGCCTTTTATTTTTTTTTAACACCTATTATGCCACGAATTCTTAGGGAATAGGTTCCAGCAGCCGAGGCTCCTTCAAATTGGTTCTCTCAAAGTGTGCTTCTCTGGGTGGAGCAGGCTGGTGCTTCAGTTGGCTTCTTTTTCTGATCATTTTCCTTCACACATTTCAGGAAGCTATCTCAGCTCTTATAGTGCTTAACGTGTTCGATAAGCACATTAATTCTCTTGGCCAGAATCATGCCCTCAACTTGTTTGTTTACAACAGTGCCAACAGCATGCTGGGTAACATAGTAGACTCTTCGGTTTTGCCATGGTAACACTTGTGGGGCATTCCTTTTTTTACTTATAAAGATGGGGTTTCACCTTGATGGCCAGGCTGGTCTTGAACTCCTGACCTCAGGTGATCCACCCACCTCGGCCTCCCAAAGTGCTAAGATTATAGGCGTGAGCCACAGCACCCAGCCAATATCACCTTTCTTATAGATTTGCATATACGTGGCCAAAGGAACAACTTTATGTTTTCTAAAAGGCCTAGAGAACATATATCTGGTACCTCTCCTCTTTCCCTTTGTGTTCATCATTTTGGCAAATTATCCGAAGATGGCAGTTCTGGCCAAAAGGCAGGAATACTTTTTAATTTGGAGAGAAGTGCTTCCTCAAAGGGGCCTTTGAGGAAGAAAGGATGGAGACTTCATTCTCCTCTGATCCCTATTTGATCTCAACAGCTTTCTCCAGTAAAGATGACTAGCAGACAACCTAGACGTTTAGAAAAGCTGGGAGCAGGAGACTAGAATCTGCCACTTAATTCTCCATGACCCTTCTCCTGTTGGTCTGTTTTCAGTTTTTAGTATAAGTTGAGGTGCTGCTTTTTCCCATCTATTGTTTATTATCTCTAATCTATCACGAGTTATTTTTGGCATCAGTGTGAACAGTGAAGCCACACAGAATTCTTGAATGACTATAGGAAGGAGGAGCTAGTGGTGGTAATTGGAGGTGGGGATATGGGCCACAGGCACTGGTGAAGTATTATCCTGCCTCTGGGGAATAACTGAAATCAAACATGCCTTTCATTATTTTACTTGGATAGGACCCAAGCAAAGATTTTTACTTCATTCAGCATTGGACTTAACAGTTGTAGAATTTTGCCCTTTTTCCCCTATATGAGGAAAAAACTTTCTTCCCTGATACCAAGAATTCCTCCCCTGCATTTCAGAGAATCCTACACTCACCTTGCCTTTGCCCTTTTTACCACTTTCCTGGAGTGTTGATGAGTTCTGTGCCCCTGGAAATCTTACCCTTCTCTCTTTTCTGTTTCTGGTTGACCTTGTTGATTTGCCTGAATCAGACCACTAGCTGGATATTAAGGCTACTTCTTTACTTGGGTAAAGCTCAGCTTACATCTTTTTCTTTTTTTCCATCTAGTATAATTTTTGACTCAGCATCAGGTGTTTAGCCTCACTGGTAAACATCTTCTTTAGGATCTATATGTCTGTACCAGAAATAGGCTCCACATCTCTTAAAGCCTTGTTGGCTCAAAACCATATCTTCTCTCTCTCTGTCTTTTTTTTTTTTTTTTTGAGACAGAGTCTTGCTTTGTCACCCAGGCTGGAGTACAGTGGTGCAATTTTGGCTCACTGCATCCTCCACATCCCAGGCTCAAGTGATTCTCCTATCTCAGCCTCCCAAGTAGCTGGGATTACAGGCACCCTCCACCACACCTGGCTAATTTTTATATTTTTAGTAGAGACAGGGTTTCTCCATGTTGGCCAGGCTGGTCTCGAACTCTTGATCTCAAGTGATTCACCTTCCTCAGCCTCCCAAAGTGTTGGGATTACAGCCATGAGCCACTGTGCCTGGCCTCTTTTTTAGCTTGAAGCATGCCTCTTTTAATTCTTGATAGAAGACAGATAACTAGCATACCTTAAACTCAATGATGAGTTGAGCCTTTGTAGGCTCAGGTTTACCAACTTTTTGAGGTTTTCTTTAACGGCAATATGTTCTGATGTCCTCTTTTACCAGAATCTGTCATTATTGATACCATAGTGCTTTAATGTATCATTATAATACTATCAATAAAAATTATATTTACCAAGGGAAAAGTAGGTTAGTCCTGTACTAGAGGTCAGTGAAGAAATAGAGGTTGGGTTAGGAATCATCCCACAGTGTAATTGAAGACTCTGAGGTCTTTATTACATTACTTTCAGGATCTAGGAAATCTGTTTTTTAATGTTTCCTGTGTATATACTATGGACAAGCCTGTAACATTGTATATCCCAAGACTTACAAGGGTCTTAACCCTGGATCCATGGAATGTGGTTTCAGGGTAGAGCCTATGAGCTTCAGGAATCACATGTAAAGATTAGTGTGAATATTCATATGTACATTTTTCCTGGAAGATAATCTATGACTTTCATTAGTACCTCAAAGGGGCCACTGACCCCTAGAAAGGTTAAGAACTGCCATGTAGAGATTCCATGGCCATTTTCCATCTTTGGGTGAACGATTTTTTTTTTTTTTTTTTCCTGAGATGGAGTCTTTCTTTGTTGCCCAGGCTAGAGTACAGTGGCACAATTTCAGCTCACTGCAACCTCTGCTTCTGGGGTTCAAGTGATTATCTTGCCTCAGCCTCCTGAGTATCTGGATTACAGGCACCCGCCACCATGCCTGGCTAATTTTTGTATTTTTAGTGGAGACGAGGTTTTGCCATGTTGGCCAGGCTGGTTTTGAACTCCTGACCTCAAGTGATCCCGCCTGCCTCAGCCTTCCAAACTGCTGGGACTACAGGCATGAGCCACCGAACCTGGCCAGGGAAACCATTTTCTTTCCTATTGTTCTGATTTACATTGTCTTTCTACGTTCTCCTGCCAGCTTATCATTTGGGCTATAAATAATGGTTACCTCTGCCCCAGAAATACATTGATTGCTTTAAAGAATGATTCTTAACAGAAGGTGTACATCAGATTCAATTGAGAGTGTTCCAACAAAATTATATTGCCTTCATCCTCCTCCTTCCTGCAAGCTACACCTTTACACTAAACCTATAGAATTAGGATCTCTGAAGTTGAAAACTGGAAATTAATATTAAAAAAAAATTTATGACTTTAATTATGAACCACTTGGCTGAAGTATTCATATGCTTCCAAAGTAGGAATTACAGGCCATGGAAACTTAGAATTGGGTTGGGAGTGCATTTGTGAAAGAACCAGATGAAGTTGGTCTTAGTACTCTCTCCTAAAGTCTTACATGTACCTTGTGGTTACTCTTAGAGTATACATTAGGCCAAGGTGACAGTTCCTGAGCGAAGCAAACTTAGTAGTCTCTGCTTAACTTAGGAAGAATTCAGAGACATGAGTAGCATAGGCCAACCATTCTAGCATTTGAACTATCTGCACAGGGTGGAACCTACTCTTCCAGCTTCTCTGACTTGATCTCTCGACTTTGCTTTACAGACAGCAGTGGCCCTTCTAGCACTGTGTCCAGTGCTGGTCCTTCTTCCCCTACTACAGTAGATGGTAACTCCCAATTTGGCTTCAGTGATCCACCCTCCCTAAATTCACACGTGACTGAAGAACGTCAAGGCCTTGGGCTGCTCCAAGAGACCCCTGGGAATGGAGCACAAGAGCTCTCCATAGAAGGGGAACAAGAGCTTTTTGAACCAAATCAGTCCTCACAGGTACGACCTGTGGAAACCAGCCAGCCATACGACGACGAGGTGGCTGAGGTCAGTCAGCCATGTCAGGAGGTCCCTGACATCAGCCAGCCATACCAGAACATTTCTGAGGAGCTCAGCCAGCCATGTCAGGAGGTCCCTGACATCAGCCAGCAATGCCAGGAGCACCATGACAATGGTAACCACACATGCCAGGAGGTCCCTCAGATCAGCCAGCCATGCCAGACGGCCAGTCAACTGTGCCAGAAAGTCTCTGAGGAAGTTTGCCAGCTGTCTCTGGAGAACCCTGAGGAGGTCAGCCAGTCATGCCAGGGGGTCTCTATGCAGGTTGACAAGCTGGTCCATAGGTTCCATGTAGGTGCTGGTGGCTTGGTTCAGGAAACCCTTATAGAATTTGGCGGGCCAGCTGAAGAGATCCCTGAGGAGGTCAGCCAGCCGTACCCGGAGTTCTCTGTGGAGGTTGGCAGGCTGGCCCAGGAGCCTTCTGCATTCAATCTGTTGTCTCAGGGCATTCCTGAGATTGATAAACCATCCCAAGAGTTCCCTAAGGAGATTGATCTGCAGGCCCAGGAGGTCCCTGAGGAGATAAATTAGAAGTCCTGGGTGGTCCCTGAGGTGGTTGATCAGCTGCCTGAAGAGGGTATTCCTCAAGCCCAGAATCCATCTGGTGATCCAAACACTCAGAGGCAGTCTCTAGCCCATGACCAGCACTCACCCTTTTCACCAGCAACATGTAATTAATTTTCTCATTAGTGGTGTCACACTATACCAGCCATTTGAGCCAGCAACCTTTTCTCTTGGCTAACTCACTGGTCGGCTCTCACCAGCAGTGTCTGGGGAAGCAGTTCCCTTGGTATGAAGCATACCCGTGCTAGAGCTGTGTTTGAGGAGGAGCCAGTTTTAGGTTCAAAGAAGCCATTGGCTCTTCACTTAGCCGTTAGACTTGAATAGGATTTCCTTGGGGTGGGTTGGTCTGTCGTTACCCAGCCTTCTCTGAGCATCCTAGGAAATCACAGATTGTTAAAGGAAATGCTGCTTCACTGCTGAAGACACCATCTGGGGACAGCAAATGCAAAAGAGAGGACTCTAGAGTCTTCACTTTTCTGGGAAAACATTCATGACTTCTCAAGGTACCCTTAGACCATATGTGCATTCAGGAGACTCTTGTCTTTGCCAGCACTCCTCAGGTGAGCCAGGATGGCCATCTGAAATGTCTGGAAAATAGAGTCCCTTCTCCAAACAAACATCTGTCATGACCACTAATCTCTAGACTTGCCTTACAGATCTTTCCATATCATCCCAAAGTGCCCCTTCTGCCTCAGTCCTGTTTCTCTGGGCAATAGCTCTAGGGAAAAGTAGGTATTAGATTGCTGTGCAAAATTCAGAGCAATTACTTAAAATGCCCTAGAGTGTTCTTAGCCAGTCTGTGAAACTGGGTCTCCCTTTGTGGTGGGGCTGTTTGGCTTAGGAGATGCTGTAGTAGTAGAGATAATCAGGTTCTATTTTAAGCAATCAGCAGAGATCAATATTGTACAGATACAAGCAAAGGTTTAATAAATATATATACATACATATATATGTGTGTGTATATATATATTTCTGTAGTTGTGCCAGGGACAGACTGGCCAAAGACCAAACACTCCAGGTTCCCCAAGAAATTTATCCTTATATCATTGTGTCTGAGGGCCAGATATGATTATGAAGCTTTTTCCAAAGATCTGGGGATGGGAATGGGAGGGGGTAGGAGGGATAATGCAGTCATTGGAGTCGGGGGCCGGAACATTGTGAGTGCTTAATAAATATAAAATGATGAGAATGGTGGTGCTGGATGATGGTGATGTCCTTATGGATTTAAGAATGAATATGGGCTGGGCACAGTGGCTCATGACTGTAATCACAGCACTTTGGGAGGCTGAGGCAGACAGATCATTTGAGGTTGGGAGTTGGAGGCCAACCTGACCAACATGGTGAAACCCTATCTCTACTAAAAACACAAAAACTAGCTGGGCATGGTGGCATGCGCCTGTAATCCCAGCTACTCAGCAGGAAAATCGCTTGAACCCTGGAGGCGGAGGTTGCAGTGAGCTGAAATCACGCCACTGCACTCCAGCCTGGCAACAAAGCAAGATTCTGTCTCAAAAAAAAAAAAAAAAAAAAAAAAATCAGTATGACTGTGAATAAGTTGTGTCTGTAACTGATTAATCTGAATCAGTCAGAAGACGTTATAGTTGAGCAGGAATGGGCTGCAAAAATACAGAGATCAGGCATCCAAAAATAGACTATAAAAATATAGAGATTAGATATCCCAAGAGGTGCCTATAGCAGTCAAATCACTATCTCAAAAGGTCTCTTTTTTTTTTTTCTTTTTTTTGAAGCCGAGTCTCGCCTCTGTCCCCCAGGCTGGAGTGCAATGGTTCGATCCCAGCTCATCGAAACCTCCACCTCCCGGATTCAAGCAATTCACCTGTGTTAGCCTCCTGAGCAGCTGGGATTACAGGCACCCGCCACCACACCCAGCTAATTGTTTTATATTTTTAGTACAGAGGGGGTTTCGCCATGTTGGCCAGGCTGGTCTCTGTGAAGCACCAGAGGGTACGTGCCTTGTCACCAAGTTCTTGGAATCATCCTGTTAACTTTTTACTCTGATGGAGTGTCAGGAGTTTATATAAAGGGGCTATGCCCTTTCTCTGGTCCCTTGACATCTTTACTATGTGAGAGCCCAGAACAGTGGGAGAGCTAGAACATGCCCCTCCTCAAATATTCATAACATGGCCACTTCTGACATACCTAGGACTATAAAGGGTTTCCGTGGTGGGGGAAAGTCTACCATTTTACTCCATGGAAATCCTGACTGTGCAAGGAGACTTGTTTCCAACCTCATTAGGCTCTGGATCTCTTAGGATCCCTCAGCTTCTTACCTCTTTAGCCCAAGAGGTTGTCCAGGTTATCTGATCCTGGTTATTTGGTCCTCAGCTCTTGCCCCCACGGAATGCAGATGCCCTCCCCCAGGAGGCCCCTTGCCCCTCTTCCCTCCCCCAAATCAGACGTATGTAAGTATGTACCCACCCTAGGCTCCTATTCTCCATACTCAGGCACAAGCGTTTCCAGTAATCAAAAGCACTGGAGTCTCCTAAGATAAATTCAATGCTGGTTGAAATAGAGAGGTAGGAGCCAGGGCCCGGCAACTCCCAGCAACTAAGCAATGTATGGAATCAGAAAAACCTAAGCAGCACTACACCATCTGCAATGAATTCAGTTTATTGTTAGAGTTGGAGGTGGCTCCGTTACAGCAGCTGGGAACTATAGCAGGGAAGTGTGGGGAGGAGCAGAGCACAGCAGCACGGGGAGGGTGGAGCTAGGAAGTACACTAGGTGGGCTCAATTTGGTTTCCAAATAGTTTGGCAGAGAAGGTGAGCCCAGGTGACTACCAGCTTCTGGTTTCTCAGTTCAGCAGTAGTCTGACAGTGCTGCTCACTGGCTTGCTTGGGATGAGGTCCTCTCCTGGGGTGGTATTTTCGGCCTGTTTTCACTTTACTCTGTAAGAGTTAAGCTATGACTCAGCTGCTTCTCCCTTTTTCCTTCCTCCCTCTCATTTTCCCCAAGTCCTCTGGCCTGGCCTCCATCTCTCAGATCATCTAAGAGTGGGTTTGGAGAGGCAGCCAGCGTTCCCATTTCAGCTGCAGGATGGCATAGTGGAATGTTGAAGGAGTCACACATTGCTGGGGTGTCAAATGTTGGGATGTCAGGCAGTTGCTTATTTTTAACCCATTAACACACCGGGCCACAGCAGATGACCACATGCAGAGAAGCCAAGCAGGGGATGAGAAGGGATCAGGATAATTGAAATGGGGTGAGTAAAAACTTCAAAGAGTCAGGGAGTTTGGAAGAATTCTGGCATTGGGAATGGGCTCTCCTTGCCCTTTTGTGCTGTCTGGACACAGCCTTGGGATGTGAATGGTATACAGCAGGGGCTGGGGAATAAGCTCCTTTCTCCTCTCACCAGTCTATCTATTGGTCTAAAGAGCTTCAAGTTTTAAATTGAGACATTCAGATCCTGAGGGAAGCAGTAGAACAGTGTAGTAGTGGGATAACCCCAGGCCCCTGCTAGAACTCAGACACTGGTGGGTGGGGAGATGGGGGATGGGAGATGGAGGAAAGGGTGCAGCTCTGGGCACCTCACTGACACTATCCGGCCCCCAGGTCACATAAATTGCTATTGGAAATCCTTCCTGGGATGCCAAATAAATAGATTGAGATAAAGAGGTCCTTGGTGTTGGGGATATAATCTGCCTCTATGAGGGAGGAGGTTGCTCTCTGAGACCTATCCTCAGTCCCCATCCAATACCAGCATTTGACAGTGCTAGGAGAGGGTTCTCGGGCATCAGATGCTATCCCATCCTAATTTGTCCCCTTCCCCTATCCTTTGGTTTGAGACCCCTCTCAGGAATGGATGACGGGAAGGGACAATCCCTCCCATTTAGCCCAGCCCCAGTCCCCACAAGAAGACATCTCCCTCCCCTCCCCCTAGCTCCCATCTCCCTCAACACCACAGGACTCAGCAGTAGCCATTATCTAAAGGAGCTGGGGGAGTGGATCCTTGGGGAAGGGAGGGCGGCTCTTTCAGAACTCAATCTTGCAGGCAGGGAAGGACTCATCCTGCATGACCACGGTGCTGCTGCTAGCCAGGACCAGGACGTTCAGTTGCTGCTGCTGCTCATGAGTTTGTTGATACCACTCACGAGTCACCTCCGTGTCATGAGTAGGGATCAGAGTTACCTAGGAGGGAGATAAGACATGCCTGATGTGAGAACATGAAGGGAAGGTAGGTGAGGGGGAAGGGGAACCTGATGGTCTCAGAAACAGCCCTGTTGCCCTTAGAAAAGGTCCATCCTTTAATAAATAGGGACCGTGTTCTAGTGTTCTACTCCTCTGAGTGAGCTTTGACCAAACTACTTCCTTGGTGTCCTTTGCTACTCACCTGAAGATTCTCCCCCCACTGGGCCTTGCCCTCCAGCAGGGCATCCAGCACGGCCCGGCTTGGCTCGCCATTGGCAGGGTCATTCCCACTGACCACATAGTAGGATGCACGCACTCGACGGAAGAAGTCAAGGTCAGCAGTCTTGCCACTGCAATGATTCGGGATATAGGCGAGATCCACATATACAGGGGCACCAGAGCCGCCCTTGGAACTCAAGGCCACTGCAGAGACAAGCCAGTATTCATTGTAGAGGAAAAGTAGAACACTTTTGGCAACCTTCTCTTTCCCACTCCTGGAGTCTGACCAGCTCACACCCAGCCCTAACCCATACTCTCTGCCACTTTTCATTATATACTTACTCGGTCCTGCCTTGAGTCCATTGACTAGGCCTTTGGACATGGGGCTGTGTCCATCCTTTTCCTCTGCTGGGGTGACCTGGCTTGGAGTGCTGCGTGGTCGGGGTGGGGCCCGGGATGCTCGATCTGCAGGTCCTTTACCAGGGGTGGGTGATCGTTTTCCTCGAAGATCCAGACGCCGTGCAGGGGATGCTGGCTTGGCCCTGCCTGGGGCCCTACGCCCTACTCGCCCCTGAACCTTCTCCTTCTCCCGTAGCCTCTCTACTCTCCCAGACTCTGAACTGAGCCCCTCAGGGTCAGCCATGCACACATCAGGGCGGGGAGGTGATGGGCGGGGGTCTGGCTGTGGGAGAGGGGGTGGGTCATGGCCAGGCCTGGGATGGTGAGTGCCACTGACCCCCCCAGCTTTGTCCACAGGCAGGAAGTCCCCATCTTCATCTGAGTCAAGGGCTGCCTCTGCTGTGATGGATGGACACTCCTCAGTTTCTGGTGGGACATCAGAATCTGACTGTGAGGAGCCTGAGTCGCTGGCTGATGTGGGGGGTGTCTCATCAGCCACAGGGCATGGGCCCCCAGTGGTCCCTGACCCCCCTGCCTGGCGCCGCCCGCCTCTTCCTACCAGCCGAGCTTCCTCAGTTGAGAGGTCACTGTCATCTGTGGATGGGGGCAGAATTGGGTTCAGGAAGGATGGGGAGAGCTCCCCCCGAGGGGGTCGGGGCTCAGCAGCACATCCCTGGGGCCCAGCCTCAACCTCAGGAGAGGCACTGCTGGGTGTGTCACCAGAGCCCCCTCCAGAACACAGTGGCTGCTCAGGGGACAGGAGTGTGTCAGGCCGGGAGCTCCTCTCAGCTCCTTCAGGCCAGGCCCCACGTTCCCAGGCAGGACAGGCCTCGGCCTCTTCTTTTTCAGCCTTGGCTGGGGCAGGGCCTAGGGTGTTAGGGTTGGTTTCAGTTAGGCCATTGGCTGCACAATCCCCAGAGGAATCCTGGGAGGGGCTTGGCTTCTCTGTGGCTGCCCCTGAGCACTCCAGGTGGCGCAGCAGGGTGCCATCACCCATATCTGCAGGCAGGCTTGGAGCTGGAGCTAGGGCCAAGTCCACTGAAGCTGGGGGTGCTGGGCTCAGAGGAGTGAGGTCCCAGAGGCTGTGGGTAGCTGGTTCCATTCCTGGGTCCAGCTCTCCAGACTCCTGTTCTGCAGCCTCAAGGCCTGGAGAGAAGCGCTCAGTCACACTTGAAATCACAGGTGTGGTAGCTTCAGAGGAGGAGCCATCAGACAAGGCTGGTGAGGCAGGTCGTGGCAGATTAGAGAGGAGAGGGGCCTCAGGGGAGCTGGGTGATGGGAGCTGCGGCAGCGAGGAGTCCAGGCTGGGGGCCTTGGTCACTTCCAAGTATTCATCATGCCGGGTTCTGGTGGGGGGTCCTGGAGCCAGAGCCAGAGCTCGGTCCCCAGAGAAGGCAAGGGAGCCACAGGGTGCCGAGCGGGGTTCAGCTGGAGAGGGCAGCTGTGTGGGAGCTGGCTGCAATGAGGAGAAGCCAAAAGCTGAAGCAGGAAAGTCCAAACTGGGTCGGGCAGGCCCCAGGTGTGAGTCCAGGGGAGGGCTGATATGTGCCTCAGTTTCTGGCCACAATGTGGGGGGCCCCATAGAGATGGAGTGAGGAGGACTTGGGGATTGGGCCTCTTTTTCTGGCTGTTCTCGAGCCCCCTTCTCCAGTTCTGAGTCACTAGTGCTATCATCCCAGCGATTCCGGCCTGATTCCTTGGGGGATGGGGACCTCCTATCTGGGCTGCAGCTCAAGATGTTACCATTAAGAGGGGGGCTTGGGCCTTTGCTCAGGATAGGAGCACGGGGGGGCACTGCAGGTGGGGTGAGGCTGGGCTCCACACTTGGCCCTGGCTCTGGCCTTGGGGGTACAGTGGGTCCTGCCAGGGCTGCATAGCTGAAGGTTGGAGTGTCAGATTGGAGGCTCCTGGGTGAGATAGGAGATGAAAGCTCCTTCTCTGCAGATGTATTTCGGCCAGCAGCCTCCTCCTTGATTGAGAGGCATGGGGGCCAATCCCCAGGTGCTCCAAGTGGAGGCTCTCTAGTGGGGCATGCAGGGCCAAGCCCAGTAAGCATCATCTGCTCATAGATGTCTGTATAGTGAAAGCTTCTCTCATCAGGATAGGGTGTGGGCTCTCTCTGCTCAGGCTCAGTCTGCTCAGGCTCATTAGTAGTATGGCTTTTGCTGGCCTCTGGTACCTTTGAGCCCTGTAAGCTGCTGTCAGGAGCCCCAGCCCTACCTTCTTCCCGTTCACCTTCAGCCTTGCGGTAGTCCTTCCCCAGGGGGGAATATGGCCCCCCTTCCAACTCAGCTGCCCCCTCCTGCACTGCAGCCACCACACTGTCATATTCAGCTGTGGCCCAAGAGAAGGGTGCAGGAGTGTGGGGGTTTGGGGCAGGTGTGGGGGGACCTGGAGCAGGGGAGAGGGGTGCAGGGGGGAGGGGTCTGTCCTTGGGCACCCAGGGTGGGATGTCAGCCAGCCATGAGGGGGTAGTGGGTTCATTCTTCATGGGTGGCATGAGCTTAGGGTCTGGGATAGTGCTCTCTTGTCCTGGGGCTGAAGGAACCCTTTGTCCAACCATCTCAGGTGGGGAGGCTGGAGGGGAGATGATCTCAAAGGGAGAGGGAGTCAGTTTGTCCTCTTCCTCTGGTGGCAACCCAACTGGTGATTCAGCAAGCCAGCGCTCCACCTCCAGCCCCTTCTGCGCTGAAGATTCCTGGAAATCCTTGAAGTCTGAGGCCCAGGGGCTCTGGGTTGTGTGTTCCCGCGGGGGCACTTCTTGCTCATCATCTGGGCCCTCATCTAGGAAAGTGCTTTCCCGTTCCTCAGTGTAGCGTGGGCGGGCCCCCTGGCCATCCAGTTCATGAGGAAACCAGACCTTCCGCTCACCGCTTAGCTCCTTCCAGTATGTGTCCTGTTCCAAGGCCACATCCTCTCTGCCCCTCCAATACCTGTTGTCCTGCTCAGGAGATGTGTCCTCCCATGCTGGGACAGGGTCTTTTTGTTCTCCAGCTGGCTCCTCTCTCATAGGAGATGTTTCTCTCCACTCCTGGACCACATCCTGCTCCCCCCAGTACTTCTCTTCCTGCTCTCTGGCCTTGCCCTCCTGCGTGAGGCTCTCTTGTAGCCCCAGAGCTTTGGTCTTCTCCAAAAGAGCTTCTAACTTCTCTTCCACAGCCCTGACCTTTTCTGGGGATTTTTCCTCTACCATCTTCTCCTTTGGTTTCCTGGTTTTATCCTCCTGCACTAGGCTCTCCTGCTTTTGAGTTTGGTCCTTCTCTTCCAGGGCCTTAACATTTTGTTCCAGGGCTTCATCTTTCTGTCCCAAAGCCCAGTATTTTTGTTCTAAGGCCTGATCCTTCTTTTCTGAGGCTCTGTCCTTCTCTTCCTGGGCCTGGAGTTTCTGTTCAGGGGCTTTGTCTGTCTGTTCTAGGTCTCTGCCCTTCATTTCAGCGACCTTGTCCTCTGGAGCCTCATGTTCAGCATTTCTGACTTTTTGATCTAAGGCCTTGTCTTTCTCTTCTGGGATCTTGTCCTTCTGTTCCAGGACCTTGTCCTTTTGTTCTAAGTCTTTGTCTTTTGGTTCCAGGGCCTTGTCCTTCTGTCCCAGGCTTGTGTCCTTTTGTTCTAAGGCTTTGTCTTTATCTTCTGGTATCTTATCCTTTTGTTCCAGGGCCTTGTCTTTTTCTTCTAAGTCTTTGTCTTTTGGTTCTAGGGCCTTGTCCTTCTGTTCTAGGGATATGTCTTTTTGCTCTAAGTCTCTGCCTTTTTGTTCTAAAGCCTTATCCTGCTGTTTCACAGCCTTGTTCTTTACATCCAGAGCCTCATCTTTCTCATGGATGGCTGTATCCTTTGGCTCTATCATATCCTTCTGCTCCAGAGTTTTGTCTTGCTGCTGCAGGACTTCATCCTTTGGCTCAGATTCCTTCTTTTTCTGTTCTGAGGTTCTGTCTTTCAACCTTGGAACTTTATCTTCCCACTCTATGGCAATGTCCTCCATGGCAGGGCTTGGCAAAGACTCAGGACTTTTGGAGAAGGAGCTATCAGGTGTCAGAATGTGTTCACCAGGGCTCATGATCACCCCAGGTAAGTGCTTCCCATCTCCTGAAAGTGTAGAGTGAGACAGTGAACTGGCAGGTGATTTCCTGTCAAGGCTCTCATCTGTGATGTCTGTCTGTGCAGAGTATCTAGTCATCCCATCTGTGGGAGGTAACACTGTGGCTGCGTAGAGCTCTGGAACAGACATGGGAGCTATGTGGTAAGAGGTGTCCTCGGCCTGCATCAGATGCCCCCTTTCTTCCTTCCCAAGGTTTAGTTCCCCAAACTGGAGGGTGCCAAGGCTTTCTGGAGAGAGCTGCTTAGAAGAAACATCTAGGGATGTCTCCTTGCTGGGGCTCTCTTCTGACAGAGAAAGTGACTGAGTGTCTTCTGGAGATACCTCTGGCCAATGGTCTTTGTATAGGTACTGCTCTGTCAGGCCACAGGGAGACTTGGGGCTGGGCTCTTTGTTGGCAGTGTCTGGGGAGGCCACACTGAGGACAGAAAGGGACTCTGCATCTTCAGGAGAGAGGCTTCGGTCAGGATATCTGAGCACCTCATCTTTCCGAGGTTTGCAAGGTTCTTGAGGTGATATCCTCAAACCTCCAGGAAGGGCTTCTGCTCCCGGAATTGGGCCTGTGGGCTCTCCTGCCCCCATAGTCTCAAAGACTATTGCTTTATCCTGCTCTGGCAATAGCTGAATGGTATAGCCTGTATGTCCCTCATCAATGCTGACAGGTGCTTCCTGGGCCTGGGGGCTCCTGGGAAGATGAACCTTCTCTTCCTTCTCCAGTGTTCCCTCTTCAGGCTCTGGCTTGACTGACTCCTCCGCAGCATCTTCTTTGCCCACACCTGGTGTGCGCTTAGTGTCTCCCCAGGAGTCTGTTTCCTGAAAGTCTTGGGGCTCAGACTTTTCTTCCACTGGGGACTGATGAAAGGGTGTATGGGTGGCACTGGGAGGACCAGATGGTGGAGGAGAAGCCATCTTCACTGTGCTGTCATCTGGGCTAAGGCACCGCTCCTCTGCTTCTCCAAGGGGTGGTTCCCCTGGATGTAGGGCATGCCCAGGGGCAATAAACACTGGTGTTCCATATTGACTGCAAAGCTTCTCAGACATCTGTACATTTGTTGTCTCCTCTTCCTCTTCCACAGCTCTTTCTCCAGACAAGCCTTTCCCTATGATATCTCCTCTCTTCTCTGACTCCCCAGTCACAGAGAATTCCTCACAGGGTGGTGATTTGAAGCCCTTGTCTTCTTCCAGTGAGGAGGTGGGTGAGATGGTACCAGCTGATGGCACATAGTCCAAGCCCTGAGTAGCTTCAGTACGGGAGGAAGGGATGCTTGTGACTGTGTCAAGCAACAGGGAGCTCTTGCCTGTCTCCTCCGTCTGGGGAGCTGTAAGTGAGGCCACAGACTGGTCCTCAGCCACTGATGTGGCAAAGGAAGAAAGTTTGTCACACTCAGTGATTGAAGTGGCCGAGGACACATGTTCTTCTTCAGCCAAAGGGGCAGCCACTATGTTAGAAGGGTAGGTAAGTTCAGTCTCTGGTGCTCCATAGCCTTTGCCAGAGGTAGCAGGAACAGCACTGTCAGCAGGTTGGCTGGCTTCGAATGGGCCAGCACTTTCAGGCCCAGGGAGGTCATACGTACTTGTATGAAATCTGGGTGGAGCTGGGCGCTCCTCCGGCTCATCATGGATCTCCTCATCTGAGATGGTCTGCTCAGTCTCTGAGTAGCCAGGGATTGTCTCATCCTGGATGTAAGAGACATGCTCAGTGGCTCCCGCAGGTGTGGTCAGGCTGCTTAGGAATGATGAGGTCTCCTTCTCAGGAGCCTTGCCTTGGGGTCCCAATTCCCGACCCCCAAAAGCCTCCCTGCTCCTTGGAGTTACCTTCAAGGCTTCCTGCGTATGTTTTTGGTAAAAACCCTCAGCTTTTGTCTCGTCCTCTTCCTCCTCATCTGAAGGGTGAACCTCCTCCATTTCTTCTAACTCAGCCTTTTCTATCACATCCTCCTTTACTTCAGGTTCACTTTCCTCTCTGGCTTCTGTTCTGTCTGGGAGCCTCTCTGCTTCCCTCTGCTTCTTGTCCTCCCAGGTATCTTTCTCTTCCTCTGTTTCGGCCCCAGAGTCTAGGCCTCTGTCCTTGCTACCTTGTTCCTCAGGGACCTCTGGGACAACCTCTTTATCTTTCATCACATGTTCTTCCTGTCCCAGCCGTGGAACAGAGGGTGGTGTTCCCTGGATAGCTGTACTCGGGGGTCCCTCCTCTGCAGTGTCTAGAGGGAATGGTTTATCTCTTAGTCCCATGTCCCTTTGTTCAGCCAGCAAACCCCTCTCCTCACGCTTCATCTCCTCAAAGTCCTGTGTGAGGTCTTCTGGTGAGGACAGGACCAGCTCCCTGTGCCCACTGACTGTTGGGAGTGATACAGCCCCCTTCTGGGCTGGGGGTGTCCGGGGCTCAGAAGACAGCTCCTTCTCCCCACGGGCAGCACGGCTCCTGTCTATTTTGACTCTTCCAGGGGCCTTGGCTTTGTAGAGGGTCTTACGTACCTCAGGAGTAAAGGGCTTTAGGTCTGGCTTAGAAATCTTCTTGACCTCAGGTTTGGTATCTTTCCTCTTCTCCTCCTTCTTGGCATCCTTCTTCTCCTCCTTCCTTCCTTCATCCTTCTTGAGCTCTTTCCTCTCCTTTTTGATCTCTTTTTTCTCCTTGTCTTTT
Organism: Saimiri boliviensis; assembly: GCF_048565385.1. Classification (NCBI taxonomy): domain Eukaryota; kingdom Metazoa; phylum Chordata; class Mammalia; order Primates; family Cebidae; genus Saimiri; species Saimiri boliviensis. The sequence goes on from NC_133450.1 coordinate 82,451,017, forward strand.
TTTTCTTCCAGCTTTGATATCTTTTCTTTAAGGTGCTTTTTCCCCACCTTGTCCTTGATCAGTTTTCGCTTCTCTGCCTTCATTGCCTCACTTGACTCTGTCCTCACCCTCTCAGGCTTGGCAGGCTTCTCTGGGGGCTTCTCAGATGACTCTTTTGCCTTCTTCTCTGTCTTAGCTAACTCCTTGGCCAGCTCTGAGCGGGCCTCCTTGGCTCCCTCTTCTACCACCTCCTCCCGTTTGGCCAACTTGCTCACAGGTGTCTTGGTAGTGGCTTTGAGGCTCTCCTTGCTATCAGCCCGCTGTTTGATTTTGCTGGGCTTGAGGTTGGTAGGCACAGCCCCAGCAGCCAGGTCCTTCTGCGTGGCCACAGGGTAACGCAGGAAGTCCAGATGCCGAAGCTTTTCCAGGCCCTCCAAAATCTTATTCTGGGGAGCATTTCCTGGAAAAAGCACACGCACAATCTTCTCAGTGGGGTTGGCTGGTAGCCAGACCACCAGAGCAGTAATAGAGGTAAGGTAGGGCACAGAGATCTCAGCCTCCTTCCCATTGGCCAGCACGATGCCTGTCTTGGCTTTACTATTGCCTGCCCACTTTTGCATAAGGAACTGCATCTCCTTGCTGTCCTTGACAGGGTTGAGGACATACATGTCTAGCCGGCCCACACCCATTTTGTGGAAGAGGGTCAGTGGCTCAATGGTGTTGCTGACCACACGATACAGAGGCTCAGCCTGGATGCCCAGGCGGTTTAAGTGCTGCAGAGTGAGGCAGGCCTCTTCAATGCTGCGCTTGGCTTTCCGGGAGGCATCAGGAAGCCGCAGCTTATCAGGCACGTTAAAAAAGACAACTCCAAGCTCAGGGGAGATAAGGTTTTTCACCCAGTCACTGTAACTGCTAGAGCCCTGGGACTGCTCCTCCTCTAGCTCTGCCACTTTGCGCTGCAGTAGTCCATTGATGCCTGGCAGGTTGTCTGCCCCAATATGTGTGAGTAGCACCGAGTCAATGCGGTCCAGGTGCCGCACCAGCTTCCAAAAGCAGGACTTGCGATCAGAGCCACCATCCACCAGGATGTTGAAACCATTGACAGCAAAGAGGGCAGAGTCCCCACGACCACCTGGGAAGATGTAGCAGCAAGGCTTGGAGAGCTTGAGGAAGCCCCCTGAGGTTGGGGGCTCTAGCAGGTCAAATGGGGATGGCACATCCACAGTCTCAGAGACATACTCGGAGAACTCAGCCACGCCATCCATGGTGGGCAGCGTGGGCTCAGGGTTTAGCCGGAGGTGCAGGGTCTCTTGGGAACTGGATAATCCCAGGTGGCTCCAATCACCTTCCCCTAAGCAGGACACAGTGAGGAAGGCCTGGATCCCAGGGTCTCTATTGCTGAGCAATTGGGCAATCTAGAAGAATAGGAGATAGAAGCCTGATCAGGTCACTAGAGTTGTTTTGGTCTGACTCAGATTCAGCACCCTAATCTTCACCTCTCTCCAAGGTGAACTCTTACCTTTCTGCCAGGGGCCCCCATGGTTAAGAAATATGAGACTTTCCTTTAGATCCCTCCCGTAGCTCTAGTGCTGCCCTTTCTCCCAGACACTTTGGGATGGAACTTACCTCGGGGTTGTGAAGGACCTGAGCAAAGTTTTCATAGGAGTAGGTGCCACTCTGTAGGATGAGGTCTCCCCCAGGCTCTAAACTTTGCCCACTCAAAATTAGTAGTTTATGAGCTGAAGGGCTGCTAAGAAGATGGTGAACCTAGAATGGAAGAAGGGTAGTGGTCACAGGTATAGGAAATCCAGGGAAAGCCAATGAATGTCCCTGAAGTACTGCAAGAGCATGCTTCCCACTGGTGTCCCTCCCACCACCTCCAGACTAGGCTGGGGACAATAAGTCAGCTTAGATGCCAGAGAGAGGAATACTTGGCCTAATAGTGGTAGCACTGGCAAGGGTGGGTATAGCACTTAAACCAGGCCTGCTTGGCAAGGGACAGGCCCTGGCCTTACCTCAGAGCTGATACTGTCTGCACTGGGATTTACCAGGATGATGGTCTCTAGGATCTCACTCTGGTGGCAAAGGGTCCTCTGGCCTGAGGGAGAGATGTAGGAATTTATATTGAGGAGAATAGGTATAGAAATTGTGTGGTGCAGGAGAAGAAAGAATGTATTATCAGAAAATGGGACTCAGGAGAAAGAGAAACTTGGCTATCCTTGGATCCTGTCACCCTGGATACTGCTGAGTAAGGTCTAGGAACTGGCTCCTCCAGCCCTTCCCTTTCAGGGTTTCCACCTCCCTGTCTTCCACACTGGCTGTCCTCTCCTTCCCTTCATCTTCCACACCCTTTGCTGCCTGTGTCCCCACTCCTCTGCCTGGAACTACAGCCTCAGACTGCCCTGTTGACAAGAAGCTTTTGTCCTGCTGGAGCACTAAGCTCCTGGTGCTGCCTGGGGATGGGGGGCTCAGCTGGAGAGAGGGCCCCTGGGATGATGCTCTTCACTTCCCTTTCTCCTTCCTGGCTTGGCTCTGCCCTGGGCTTTTCTGCCAGCAGAGTGTCTAGAAATAAGGAGATAGGAGCTTCTGTGTCTACAGACTCCCCAACTTTCTTGCCATCCAAGGCCAGAATTCTTGTTCCAGACCCAGAGAAGCCTGTGCTATCTAAACCCTTTATGATTCAAAGAATGGGCATAGGACTATAACTTCCCCTTCTGTCCTTTGGTTCCTCAAAGGCCCAGCCTGCACTAATACACATGCACACAAACATACTGTTCCCACTAGAAGGTTTTCACAGCATCTTCATGTCCCAAAGTTTCAGAGAGATCGGATTCACTACCCCACAACCTATTCCTTGTGAACAGTTTCTTCTCTCATCTTTGCCCCTCTCCTAGGGTCCTCTACCATGGACACAGGGAGTGAAAGGTTCTTGAACAAGAAACACATTAATAAGGAAGGAGAGATTCAGGGTGTTCCCCAGGCCATGGAGAAAAACATCCCCAAATCCCCTATTTCCCTTCTCCAGCCTCACATGAAACACCAAGCAATTCAGCAAAGAAAGAAAGTGGCAAATCAGACAGAAGATGCTGAAGAAGAATGCTGCCATCCTCTGCTCCTGCCCTTCCTCCCCCAACCCCCTTTCTGATTGCAGTACATAGTGGCATTAACCTCATAGAGCATCCAACAGATGGCAGTGGGCTGTGTGGAGGATGCTGGTGGGAGCGCTCATAATTTGTCTCTTAGATCTTCTTCTGTGACCCAGCTTCCTCTTCTTTCTGGGGCTTGGACAAGAGAAGCCTGGGGCCAGGGCCTTTGTTAAGAGGAAGAGCCATGGTGCCAGGATCAGGCAGATGTGACAGCATAGGGCTGCAGATGCAGCTGTGGGGGAAATGAACGATGGATGGTGTCAGAAGGCCAAACCCCATACAGGGTAGGTTGGGGCAAAGAGGAATTCAAGGGTTCCCTTCTATTCACTTGAGAATTGAGGGAACATTTGAGATAACTTCAGAGAACAAGGGCCACCTCAGATGTAGGCAAGGGCAGGGCATGGGGCAAGTGAGGGATATCAACCTTTGGGAAGCTGCCAGCCTTAAGTAGTTCAGATTTAGAAGGGCAAGAGCTCCCTCCACACAAATAAGGTCACACATTTGAGGTAGGAAGGTCAGAAAGACAAATATCTATAGCACACACTGATTTGCTTTCTATCTACCACTCCCCTCTACCCCGAGTCTCCCATTCCTCACGGTCCCCGTTTATCACCACAAGACTTCTCCGATCCCAGTTCCTGTCCTGGCATAAGGTCCTATTCCTCACCCTATCCCTGGGAGTGGTTCTGACTTGCAACTACATGGTTTATATCCTGTGCCTCTCTTTTTCAGGCCTGGGAGAAAGCCATTTCTTCTGCTCCCCCGGCTGTCTCACTGAAGGGAACGGACTCGTTTTTTCCTTTTTCTTTGGAGAGGACCATCTTGTGAGGTAGGGGCACACAGTGCTGTAGTGGGGGGTGGGCTGTGGTGCGGAGGCTGAGCAGGCAGGAGGGCAGGTGTCTCCGCAGTGAGGCAGAAGGGGAGGAGGGCCATTTGGGCAGCTGCAGTTTGCCGCAGTGTGTGAGTGTGTGTGAGTGTGCGCGCTGAGCTCTGGCTCCAGCTCCGCCCCCACCCCCCACCCCAGCATGACAAGTCATTTTCTTGGCTGCTTCTGCATGGGGGGTGGGGATAGGGGGATGCAGAGAGGGAGAAGAAACTGGCTTCTCTGTTCAAGAGCCCCCATCTTGGGAAGAGAGGCAGAGATGAGGTGGGAGTAGGGCTGAGACTGGGAACCTGTGAGGCTGACAGAACTGGAAATGCTGGGTAGCCCCTGGGGAGGGAGTTCTCCATCTCCATAGTGGCCTTAGCGGGCCAGAAAGGGGGGTTTAGAGTCCCAGTCTAAAGCTAGCCGCAGGGAATAGGGTGGGGGGAGCCCACTGCAAGCCGGTTGGTCTGTGAGGAGGCGCATGCCATGTCTTAGTGACCCTTTCCTCCCTTCTTTTCCATACTGTCCCCCACCTTCCCTTACTTGGCAAAAACTCACTGCCCTCCTCACCACCAGCATAGGAGAAGCTGAGCAATCCAGCAGCTGACACCCAGGGGCCCTCCCATTAGGTACATTCCCATAACATCCCCCTTTCTCTCAGATTCTTCTGCCTCTGACCAAAAACATCGCTCCCAAATTCCTCTATCACCCTGGGCTGCCAAGCAGAGCCAGTGGTACCACCCTCTGCTGCTGTCCCAGGCTGATGTCTCCCACCCCCGCCCAGCTGGAGAGGTGGACTGTCAACAGCCCCTGGTGGCCTCTGGTTCTGGGTCCAGACTGGGCCCACAGCCAGTAATGTTCATCTTCTCTCTCCATTTGCCCAGCCTGCCTCCTGCCACTGGGCTAGTTCCAGACGTACCAGATTAGGTACCAGCACCCTTTCCATGACCCCATCCCACCTCCCCTCCCTCCCTATCACATTGTACCCCCACATACCAAGCCCTTTGGTTCGGTTCTTACCCCGGGGTGTGGGAGGAAGCCTCTCATGGAGGCGGCAGCTCCGGCCTCAGCCGGCAGCTTCAGGGAAGAGTCTGCAGCACTTGGGGTGGGAGTGTGGAGGGGGGGGTGCTTGATGAGGAGGGCGGCGCCAGGGCGGGGAAGAGGGGCTGGTCTGTGACGAGACACTGGAGATTTAACTGTTTCTTTGCCTTCATGATGTCCATACGCTAGTGCTTTTGCTTGGCTCTGGGACTGAGGGATTGTCTAGCAGCTCAAAGAGCCTCTGCAATGTCCTATGGCCCACAGGAGCTTTCTCTTACAACCATGCTTAGTTAGGAAATACTCTTTTAGCATCAGCCAAAAGACCAAAGCCCCATGCTAGGGGACAGAGCGAGGCTATAGAAGGCATGGGCTGCGTGGGCTCTCCCCCTTCTCTTAGAAACCATCTGCTGCCTCTTTCCTCAGATGGAACAAGGAAGTAACCTTCAGTCCCTGGAGGAGCAGGAGACAAAGGCTGGGGAACCAAGAACATGGGGTAGGGGTGGGGAACTGCTTAAGAGAAAGGTTGCAGATAGGGAGATGTGCTGCCTTCTTCTGAACCTCAGCTACAGAAACCAAGGAGGGCAGAAATAAATCTTATTTTAGGGTTAGAGGGTAGTTTGAAATTCTGGAGTGGACACATGATCCCTAGCCTATTGGGGTGGGGCACAGGGACCCTGAGAGCTACATGAAGTTCTGTGGCAATGCAGCATAACACAGTAACCACACAGGCACTGATTCTTGGGATTCTTGAGTCATTGGAATATACAGACAAGTCCCTGAAGGGGCAGGGAGCTTTCTGCCTTACAGTGAAGGAGTTTACAAGGACCGAGAAGGATCACCAGGGCCTCAGGGCCTCAGGCTCAAGCAAGGCTTTATGATAGGCCAATTATTAAATGTAACAGAAGTACTTTTTAGATTTAAAAAATCCTATAATGACTGTGTAGGATGGTTGGGTTCCTGCTCTCTCCTTGTTTCTTTGCTGACTCTGTCTTATATTATTCTGATCCTTCTAACATTGATCCTGTTTCCCTTAGTCACTACCTCTGTCTCAGATTTAGTGAAGTGCTTTAGGACTTAAAGGAAGGATCTGGAGAGCGGTAGCACTTCCTTCCAATGGGAGGATGCTCACGCTCTCACATAGTCCTTCCCTGCCCTCTTCCCATCCACTCTTCCCAGTCCTGGCTAGCTCCTAAGGCCTTCCTCACAATCACAGCCACCCATGCATACCCCAAGACTAGCCCCACCCTTGCCCCAGGCTGCCAAGAGCTACTTTTGAAGGTCAGAGAAACCAAAATAGTCTGTGCTTTCAGCAACCCCCATCCCCTCTTAACTGCAGCCAGAGGAGAGGAGGAGCTGAGTCACTAGTACTCTTGGGGTTGAGGGGACAAAGGGGGAGCAATTCTTGCTCAGATCCGGGGATGCAAATCAGCAACGATGGCAACAACCCCATTTGGGTAGAAGCAGCCATCTGCAGAGACACACACAGAAAAGCAGGCTGAGTTCCGAGTATCACAAAAGGAAAATACCTCTCTTCTGTAACTTTATCGTTCTTATTTCCTCCGACCTCAAGCCCTCTATCTCCTCTCTGCTTTCTAGGGCTTTCTGGAGTGTGGTAGGAGGGAAATTTGAGTAGACATTTGCCTTAAGAACAAAATAACATTTCCCAGACCAATGCAGAGCCCACCTTTATTCTCAGCTCAAGGGCCGCACCCTGGGCATGGTGCCAACTCACAGTAGAGTTTTCCTTCAGCCTTCACCCTCTAAACAGCTACGCACCACCACCAACTCTCCACCTGCTGTGTTTCTAGGCTCTGCTGCAATGAAATGGTGAGATGCCAAAGAAGAAAGAGAGGCTTGAGCTCAGACACAAAGTAAGATATGAAACTCTGGATTTGAGACCTGATCCACCATTTTACTAATCATGCTGCTAAACAAGTCACTTAACCTCTATCAGAGCCTGCTTCATAAAGTATGAAATGAGTTTATTAGTACCATCCTCCAATAATGCTGTGAGGTTTGAATTGTATAAAAGATGAAAAAAATGCTCCTTCATTCCTAGACTTCTAAATCTGCAATGTACAAATGCCACTGGAAGTCTTTCTCCCTTTTGTGGAAGATTTCCGAGAGGTCACCTAGGTGATCAAGGAAATTGTAAATCAGGACCTCAGACCAGATCAACTCTAGAGTACTCTTATCTCCCAGGTAAACCCAGAATTAGAGATGCCTGCAGTATGAGACTTGAAGTCCTTTTCATGTCCTTGCTTTCCCGTTTTAGACAGCAATGTAGACCCCAGTTCCAAGGGCTAATGAGCTGCTGTATTATTAATTCAGGGTAACTTTTGTATTGGCAGAAGCAATAGAACAATCACTTCCCAATTCCATCAGTAGAAATGGAGAGTCAGATTGACGGCCTCCTGACTGGTCCCTCAGCCTGTGTTTTTATTTATTTATTTATTTATTTTGAGATGGAGTCTAGCTCTGTTGTCTAGGCGGGAATGCAGTGGCACGATCTTGGCTCACTGCAACCTTTGTCTCCTGGGTTAAAGCGATTCTCCTACTTCAGCCTCCCGAGTATCTGGGTTTACTGTTGTGTACCACCACCTGGGCTGATTTTTATATTTTCAGTAGAGACGGGGTTTCACCATGTTGGCCAGGCTGGTCTCAAACTCCTGACCTCAAGTGATCTGCCCACCTTGGCCTCCCGAAGTGTTGGGATTACAGGTGTGAGCCACCACACACGGCCCTGTGTTTTTTAGTCTTCGAATATTAGTTATGAATTATGAGCCCTCCCCTCCATTTCCTATAGGTATCCAATAGTAAAAGAATCACAAAATTATTGAAAATCAGTTTTCCACTGTCCTAATGTTTCTGAGTTTGTATTAGAATGCCTGGAAGATCCAGATTTTTTGTAGGGGTTAGAAAGTCACCACGGGGTCTGGGCAGGGTGGCTCACGCCTGTAATCCCAGCACTTTGGGAGGCCAAGGTGGGCGGATCACCAGATCAGCAGTTCAAGACCACCCTGGCCATCATGATGAAACCCTGTCTCTACTAAAAGTACAAAAATCAGCCAGGTGTGGTGGTGCATGCCTGTAATCCCAGCTGAGGCAGGAGAATCACTTGAACCCAGGAGGCAGGTGCTGAGGCAGGAGAATTGCTTGAACCCGGGAGGCAGAGGTTGCAGTGAGCTGATATCGTGCCACTGCACTCCAGCCTGGGCAACAGAACAAGTCTCCATCTCAAAAAAAAAAAAAGGTCACTGCTGGAGAGACTACACGGTGCAAAAATCATCTTTGAAAGATTTTACCAGACTTGACCACTAGAAGGAGCTACTGACTCTTTATCAGAGGGTCCCTTCTTTTCTGTGTGTGGGTATGTCAATGTGGAGAGGGCAGTCCCTAGGCATAATTGTACTCTCCCTGTCACTGTAGGATACTTTTTGTCTGCTTTCTTAGCATTTTGGCCCAGGGCTTGAGGGTAGGTGATAGATATGGTGGCCCAGCCTGTGGGGTAGTCAAGCCATAAGGCACTAACATATCCCCTTGAGCTCATCCCAGCTGCCTGGTCCCTTTGCGTCCTTACTAACAGAAGGCTGAAGGGAGGGGCAATGTCTGCAGCTGCTCTGGGCTGACTGTTGTTTGTGGGGACAGCTGAAAGAGGAGCCAACAGGGGTGGGGCTGTGGCTGTCTTGAGCAGTGTGGGTTTTTCCACGAAATTCTCTACTATTCTCCTGTGACATAGACAGACCATGATAAAAATATCCAAACCTAAAAATATTCAGTATGCCAAAGTAAGCCCTAATCTGGAGTATATGGTCCTAAAGCCCCTTGAGTACACCACAGCCAAACTCTTTGATGGAAAGGGTCTAGTAGGTGTTTATATATCAGTGCTTGTTTCTAAGAAGTGCCTGAGAATAACTATGTATCTCTCTGTAAGTGTCTTCCCAAGTATCCCTGCATCTTAATCTGAAGAATGACTAGGTACTTTGGTTTAAATTCTTTTCATTTCTTATATTATTCCAGAAACCAGCCTACTCTCAGGTCTCTGTAGCCAAAAGGACAAGGTTAGAGAATTCAGTGTGAATTATTAACATCAGCACATAATCACAAACTTCTGTTAGTCATTAATTTCATCCTCTGTCATCCCTGTATGTGGCCCTGCACCAAAGCTCCTAGGACTACTAAGCGGTAAAACTGTTGATTTTCATCATCATCAGGGATAATGGAGGAAGCCATGACATGCATAATTCTAAACAGAAGAATTCTCAAAAGAGTGAGTGGCCTGCATTACAGAAAGCCAGTCACATCAGGAAGATGTTAGCCTCACATATATTAATATAAAATTGCTGTACATATTCCTAGGATGATAGAGCTTTAGTCATATTACCTTTATTTTCTCCAACTTCCCAGCAGCATCTATAGACATTAGTGATCAGGAAATGATCAAAGATTTGGAAGGAAGAAGCAGTGGAAAAGGAGGAGAGGTAACTAAGGAGAGGTGACTACTATACTGGATAATTGAGAATTATCTGTATAAGATATGAATTCAGTCATTCAGTTGCAGTGGCTGTTGACCTGGATGGATTTTATATTCTATTAAGCTGCATGGATTGGTGTGTCAACATTTTCCAATAACATGAATAGATGCCTAGCTTTTTTTTTTTTTTGTGATGGAGTTTTGCCCAGGCTGGAGTGTCATGGCACAATCTTGGCTCACCGCAACCTCCACTTCCTGGGTTCAAGCAATTCTCCTGCCTCAGTCTCCTGAGTAGCTGGGATTACAGGCAGGTATCACCATGCCCGGCTAATTTTGTATTTTTTAGTAGAGATAGGGTTTCTCCATGTTGGTCAGGCTGGTCTTGAACTCCTGACATCAGGTTATCTACCCACCTTCGCCTCCTAAAGCATTGGGATTACAGGTGTGAGTCACCGTGCCTGGCCCTAACTCTTTTATAATAGGATGTGGAGCTTTCCCTTGTGTCCTCACAGATATCTGTCATGGAGCGATAGTTCCTAAAATCTTATTTTCTCAATTCTCTAACCCACCCATTCCTCCCACCCAGCAGAATGGGAAACTGCATTATGTGAGCTTTGATCTGGGACAAATCTCAGAGTACAACTTGATCTCATAGCAGTAAATTCAGGAGACCCTCCTTCCACTCTGGATTTGATGGTGCCCATCATCTTATAGTACCAGGATTCTGCTCTGCTCTGGAGATCTGTTGGCGAAGCCAAAGCAGGAACCAGAAACCCTGAAACCTGTGCAGCCTAAATAAAAATGCTAGGTGAGGCTCAGTGGCTCACATCTGTAATCCCAGCACTTTGGAAGGCCAAGGTGGGCAGATCACGAGGTCAGGAGTTGAAGACCAGCCTGGCCAACATGGTGAAACCCTGTCTCTACTAAAACTACAAAAAATTAGCTGGGCGTGGTGGTGGGTGCCTGTAACTCAAGCTACTCAGGAGGCTGAGGTAGGAGAAACACCTGAATCCAGGAGGCAGAGGTTGCAGTGAGCCAAAATCGTACCACTGCACTCCAGCCTGGGCAACAGTTCTAGATTCCTTCTCAAAAAAAAAAAAAAAAAAAAAAATGTTAAACAGGGTCTAGGAAGATAAATGGGGGATTCTGGGGTATCTTTAAAGGAAAGCAGGGAGTCCGGGATATGCAGAAAGGGGAACACAAATGAAGAAAGTGAATTTTTGCATGAGAGATGATTGATCACTAAAAGGAGTACCTCATTTCTTTAGTGCATGTCAACAGCTATCCACAAACAACCCGCTTCTCAGGGAGAAGTTACGTTCTCTAGGCTCCCTCCACTATCAAACCATGTCTGCAAAGTATATTCGGTATGTGGGGATAGCTATGGAATTCCATGACTTTCCTCCCTTCTCCTCCACCCAAACCTCCCACAAGGCCACTTCTCCCAGGGAGACTGGATTTCTGCTCTTCGGTGACCAGCTGTCACCCAAATGACTGAAATAAAATGCTAGTCCTAACCTTTGACCTCTGAGGAGAAGTGAGCTAGATGCCGGGTAATGAAGAGTCTCAACTGTTGGTTCAAGTCAAAGGATGACAGGTCAATGTTCCAGGAGAGAATCCCTGTGGGAGAAAAACAAAGAGGATTCTAGATAAGGTTGTGGGTTGGGCGGTGGTGGGACTGCAGGAATACTTTCAAGTTCACAGAACAGGTAAGGAGGGGAGGGTATATGGGCAGTTGCCACAATCAGCCTCAGTGATGTCTTGAAGAAAGGTGGCTAGTCGTGGTATCTTTCTCCCGGTTACCTTGTCTAGGCTTTGCCTAAGACAGAGGGAGGACAGACTTTAGACTAACCTCGGTCATTAATTAGTTTATAAGTAGGAATTTTCTTGTAAGGTTGCTTAGTTGTGGTGGAAGTGACACCTAAGAACCTATTGCCAGATACTGAGAGTTACCTTTTCCAATTTACAGCTAAGTAGGATTCTGTGTCAGCCTTCTATGCTCCCTTCCTTGTCTCCAACCCTCCACGGCTTGCTTCCACCCGCAGGTGGCTCCGCAACATTGCACCACCGCCACAGGCACAGCACTGGGGATGGAAGTGAGGACTTAGGAGCTGGGAGCCACAAAGGTCATCCTTAGGTTGGCTGCTAGCATTTAGAGATTTGAGATTTGTACAGGGCATTCACGAAGCTCCTCATGCTGGTTCAGGGACCATAAAGAAGAAACAGCAAGGTTGGGATGTGGATTCTCCAGGGGATGGAGAGGACTTTCAGGACACCTGGCCCAAAACACTGCGGAGGAGGGTGTGACCAGAGGGGCCCCAGTGGCTGCATAGAGCTCCGCTGCCTCAGAGAGACTGCGGAACGCCACGGGGTGTGTGGGAAGGATGGGCCAGCGAGATGTTAGTAGAGCGAGAGGATACGGACACATGGCATGGAAGATGCAGGTGACAAGGGCGCAGATCTCAGGAAGTGCACACAAGGGATGGATATGCAGATGTATGCATTGGGAGTTGAATGCAGAAGGCGGAGAAGCATAGGATGGAGATACCTGAAGCACAGCCAGAACAGTGGCTCACCTTGTTCAAGGTGGGCCCGCACGGCCCTGAGCTGACTCTCGGTACCGATATCGCCGATCACAATGAGCAAAGAGTGCTTCTGCAGGTCCCAGCGGGCAGCCGCCACCACGGCTCCAGCCTCGCACAGCGGCTCCGCGGGTTTCTGAGGCAGCGGTGAGACGGGACTTCGGAGCCCCGGCCCCAGAGTTGTCTCCATGGCAACACTGTGAGGCCCCACAGGCCCGGCCTCGGTCTCCATGGTAACTCCGGCGGTGTTAGGCAGGCAGCGTTCTCTGCAGGGAGAGTGCGCGCGGTTCTTAAAGGCCGGCGGCAGGTGCCGCTCATTGGCTGCTGCCTGTCAGGGGGCGGGGCACAGGCGCCGCAGGGGCGGGCCGGGGCCAGAGCCAGAAGCGTCCGCTTTGCGGTCTCGCTGGGCCTGAGGGTGGTGGCGTCCCCCTTCCCCCCCCACAACCCCCCCTCTCCGTGCTAGCGGGAGCTTCCACTCAGACTTGAGCGGGGGTGGGGTCTCTGGGGGACCCATTGGAGGGGCTGGTCGGTTGCCTCGGCGCCTGAAGAAGCTTCTAGTTAAGATGTATCCCTGATAAGTACTGTCTGGCAATTCTGCAACCTCACCCGAACTGAGGGGAGCCATCTTGTCCCTCTCCGAGTTTGTATCATTGCTTCCATCTGTGTCTGCGTGTTTGCATTATCGTTGTTTGGCGTTTTTGTTTTTTGCTTGTCACTGCCTGCCTGGGTCCTGCCCGAGGTCTCTATCCTTGGTTTCCCTGTCCTTGCCTCAGGCCCTGGGAGTGCTCTGGAAGTCTGCGCAGTATTGGAGGGGACAGAATGACCTTCCGGCCTTGAGTCCCTGGTGAGTTGTTATTCTGAAGATAGCAGTTGGCTGGCTACTCTCCATCTCTGCTGAGTGCAGGACTTGAGTGCAATGAGCTCAGACTGCAGCAAGGGGGATTTGAGTAAAACCTAGGAAAGACCTTCCCATCTGCAAGTGATATGACAAAGTGAGATGGGTCTCCCTTAGGAGACTGTTGTATTACTTTCCCGGGGGAGTTCTTAAAACAGAGGGGGCAATGTTTGCACCAAAGAAGAGGTTGGGAAAGGACTGGGGAGGCCTTGCACTGTTTTATGACTGACTAGAACATCTTTGTAAAAATGTGCTGTAAGTCTAGCCTCCCCCATTCCTCTGTGTCTCCAGCTTCTCCACACTCCAAAGGCTTTTTTAAATCTAGGATACCGAATCATTCTGTACATGTATGTATGGAACCGCCTATGTTTCACCCTAGGGCTCCAGCACCACTTGTGTCTTTGTCCCATTTGCCTTCACTTTGGAGATTGTACAGTAAAGAAAGGAGCACAGTACCAGATTCAGCAAGGCTGCCTGTGAGCCACATTCTGATTGGGCAGTGTCTGCATGTTAAATACTTCACAGCAGCCGGGGGCGGCAGTGGCTCAGGCCTGTAATCCCAGCACTTTGGGATGCCGAGGTGGGTGGTTCACTTGAGGTCAGGAGTTGGAGACCAGCATGCTCAGCGTGAGGAAACCCCACCTCTATTAAAAATACAAAAATTAGCTGGGTGGCGGGGGGTGGGGGGCACCTATAATCCCAGCTACTTGGGAGGCTGAGGCAGGAGAATCACTTGATCCCGGGAGGCGGAGGTTGCAGTGAGCCAAGATTGCACCGCTGCACTCCAGCCTGGGCAACAGAGTGAGACTCCGTCTCAAAACAAAACAAAAGGTCACAGCAATCCTGGTCCCTATCATGGAGCATGTGTTACAGAAAAACAGCTAGTCCATTCTGCAGCCAATCTGGACATGGCCCTGAAAATCCTTTTTGCAGCAGAAAAGGGGAAATAAGAGTACTGGCAAAACATCAGATGGTGGGGGTGTCTCACCCTGCATGACACATGAGACGGTGTTTTGCTGCACCCCTGCTCCCCCTCCCCACTATTTGTGGATCTGAATCTGGAAAAGAGCTTGGAGAGATGTGCAGGCCTCCTCTTCTGCAATCAGAAAAAGAGTACTATGTAGAGACAGAGAGCCAGAATAGGTTGTGGGGAGAAAGGGACAGTTTCCATAGCAACTGTAGAGATGAGGCCTCTAACTACCACAGGGTCTCGGTATAAAGGTCAGCAGTAGTTAACCAGAGACTCTGCTTTCATCAAGTATGACAAAGGGACTAAACAATAGATCTGAATAGTATAGGGAAGAATCCACGCACTGATTAGATGGTAGGGGCAGAAATTCAGCCTTGTGATCTCAGGTCTTGCTAAAATTGGGTTTTATTAATTACAGTGCATATGTAGATTATGATAGTAATAAAATTGTTATGTGTGCTGAAAGAGTATTTTGGAGGCTCATTGCCAAAGGCTGACAATGTCACAGAAAGATTGGCTATAGGTGTCTGTTAATTACCCTCCTCTTTCCTTGGTTAACAGTATTCCAGCCATTCCACTGGGTGATGATTATATATATATATTTATGTGTATATATATATATATATTTATGTATATATATATTTATGTATATATATGTATATATATATGTGTGTATATATATATATATATATATATATATATATATATATATACAGGGGGCGGGGTTCTTGCTGTGTCACCAACGCTGGTCAGTGGCATGATTGTAGCCCACTTTTTTTTTTTGAGACGGAGTTTCGCTCTTGTTACCCGGGCTGGAGTGCAATGGCGCGATCTCGGCTCACCGCAACCTCCACCTCCTGGGTTCAGGCAATTCTCCTGCCTCAGCCTTCTGAGTAGCTGGGATTACAGGCACGCGCCACCATGCCCAGCTAATTTTTTTTTGTATTTTTAGTAGAGACGGGGTTTCACCATGTTGACCAGGATGGTCTCGATCTCTTGACCTCGTGATCCACCCGCCTCGGCCTCCCAAAGTGCTGGGATTATAGGCCTGAGCCACTGCGCCCGGCCTGTAGCCCACTTTTAACCTCAAACTCCTGGGCTCAAGTGATCCTTGTTCCTCAGGCTCTGATGTAGCTAGGTCTACAGATGCACACTGTTATACTGGACTAGTTTGTAAAAATTTTTTGTAGAGACAGGGTCTTTGTGTGTTGCACAAGTGGATCTCAAATTCCTGGCCTCAAGCAATCTTCCTGCCCATCCCTCCCAAAGGACCGGGATTACAAGTGTGAGCCACTGTACTTAGCCCAGAAAATATTTTTGAGTGTTAAATTGCACAGAGCATTGTCCAAAGTGCTCTGTAAAGAAAACTGTGGCCAGGAATGGTGATTCACATCTGTAATCCCAGATCTTTGGGAGACTAAGATGGGCAGACCGCTTGAGCCCAGAAGTTTGAGACCAGCCTGGGGTACATAATGAAACCCCATCTCTACAAAAAATACAAAAATTACCTGGGTGTGATAGTGCATGCTTGTAGTTCCAGTTACTCATGAAGCTGAGATGGGAGAATCAATTGAGCCCAGGAGGCAGAGGTTACAGTAAGCTGAGATCTCACCACTGCACTCTAGCCTGGGCAACAGAGCAAGACTCTATCTCAAAAAGAAAAAAAAGAGAGAAAAAAGAAAACTGTGGAGCATTAGCATCTGTGTCCCAGAATTTTATAAGCAAAGACAGAAAATGCTCTGATGCATATGTAGAAGACAGAAAACTGAAAAAAAAAAATTAAATGCACATGTGAATTACAAAGTATTTAAAAACCTGTTTTGAATTTAGGAAGTGTGTTATGGCAGAGGCCTAGTAGTTAAAGGATGCTATTCAAAGGCCCTTCCAAGAATATTACCAGTCGAGGTCTTGACTATGAGTTGTCCAGGTTCTTGTCATGTTGAACAAAGAATTGAACTAGCCAGGCATGGTGGCTCACACCTGCAATCTCTAGCACTTTGAGAGGCTGAGGTGGGTGGATCACCTGAGGTCAGGAGTTCAAGACCAGCCTAGCCAACTTGATGAAAACCCATCTCTACTAAAAATATAAAAATTAGCCAGGTGTGCTGGTGGGCACCTGTAATCCCAGCTACTTGGGAAGCTGAGGCAGGAGAATTGCTTGAACCCAGGAGGCAGAGGTTGCAGTGAGTGGAGATTACACCACTGCACTCTAGCCTGGGTGACAGAGTAAGACTCCGTCTCAAAAAAAAAAGAAGAGTTGGACAAAATGCACAAACAAAGCAATGGAAGATGAAAGCATAGATTTACTGAAGTAAAAGTACACTCCACAGAGTGGGAGTGGGCTCTAGTAAGCTGCTCAGGAGAACTGGTTGCAAAATCTTCTTGGGTTTAAGTACCCTTTGGAGGTTTCTTATTAATTACATCCTACCTAAATGAAGACTTGGCCTCTGTGACCAATTAGAGGGTGAAGTGGTGGCTTAGCCTGTGACCAATCAGAGGCTGAAGAGAAGTTTCACCCTATGCAAATGAAGACTTGGCTACCACCAGTCAGAGGCTGAAGTGAAGGCTCCCTATCTCCAGACCCTATTCTCCTGCCTCAAGGGGATTATTAGGGACCTGTGATATACATGATTGTCAGATATAGGTAGTAGTGTGTGGTGGCTGTGGAGCCTCCTGTTGTGTTTCATTTAACTGTTGACCTCCTGGAATGACCAAGTATAATCTTTCTGGAGCTGTCCAATTCTGTAGCTTTTTCCACAGTCCTGCCAAGCAAAATTGGCAGATATAGTGGCATACCAATGCTTTTAAACTGTTTGTTATGAAGGACGCTTGAATTGTTGAAGTTGTCTCTAAGGATCCACCACTGAAAGAGGAGTTTAGAAGAGGTGCAAGAGGAAGGCACTATTACAGGCTCTTTCCTTGGGTGGGCACTGGAGTGGGCACAAGGCAAAAGATAGTATCAATCGCAAATGGTATGAAAAATATTGGCTAAGCTTAAATCAGTTAGGGAATTATCAACCCCATGCCTTCATAATGCATAGTGATAAATTATCCAATCGGTAAATTAACCACATTCTTAACAAAGTGGGAAGGGCATCTCTTAAGTTTTTCTGGAAATAATTTTATATTTGGCATTTAAAATAAATTATTAAAGTTGTCCTCATGAAAAATCAGAGCTTTACTTGTCATCAGTTACACTTTTTTTTTTTTTTTTTTGAGCTGGAGTCTTGCTCTGTCACCAGGCTGGAGTGGAATGGTATGATCTTGGCTCACTGCAAACTCCTTCTCCTGGATTCAAATAATTCTGACTCAGCCTCCCGAGTAGCTGGGACTACAGGCACGTGCCACCATGCCCAGCTAATTTTTCTATTTTTAGTGGAGACAGGGTTTCACCATGTTGGCCAGGATGGTCTCGATCTCTTGACCTTGTGATTTGCCGGCCTCAGCCTCCCAGAGTGCTGGGATTACAGGCATGAGCCACTGTGCCTGGCCACATTCATCTTAAATTATGTGTTCATGGGGGAGAAGAGCATCGTAATTCTTTCAGTGCTTAAAGTCTCCATAAGATTTAAGACAGCTCTGGCAATTTATAAAGAAAAAATGCTGGCCCTTCTCTTCTAGCCTGATGAATGTCATTAGTTTTTCTGGGAGTCTGAACTTATTTGGCAGAACTCCAGCCTGCTCTGCTGGATTGAATGGTTTTATCCACCAAAAAATCCAAAGGGAGCTGCATAAAGCTCAGATTCCCACCCTGTACTCAGTTCTGCCTATAAAGCATTCTTACACAGAGAGAGGCGTGTTGGATTACAGAAATGCTGTGTCAGAGGCTTATCCTTGGCTTTTGGGGGAAATACTATGATCATAAAGCATACCAGCAGCCATAGGGTCACCTCAGCGTGAACAGCTGGTATGTCTGCAAAGGCATGGAGTAAAATAACCTTTAAAAAGGCACTGAGTAAAATAATATCTAAAAAGCTTCAGATGGGGAAGAAATCTGAATTTATTGCTATTCTGGACCACAGAGGAGGCCAACAATAAATATTTTTCTAATTATTATTTGTTCCCGTTAAGTAAATCGGTAGAGCAATGGCACTGGGTTTACCTTCCCCCTGCAGAGCATTGCAAAAGATGATGAAGAAAGTTTCCCTTTTTCTTCCCTCACTTCCCACATTCTTTTATTTAAGAAAGTGATTCCCAAAAGCAAAAAAAGTATTTATTAGTATCATCTTCCCTTGTCCATTCCATTAGCTTGTGAGATGGAAGGTAGTGTTTGTCTCTGACCTCTGTTACCATCTCTTCCTTTAATCTGAGCAAAGCTACCTCTTATTGCAGGGATCTCTAAGGATTTTCTTTGTGGTGGTAGAGATGATGGTGGTAAAGAGGATTCAAACCTAACTATATAACTTAGCTTTCAGGCCTGTCTGTGAATGATATTTTGCAATTTTTTCCTCAAAGTATTAATAGAATGGAGTTATTTTCTTTCAATGAATGTTTGCATTGAAGAAATATTATTCCCTTTACAATATCACAAAATCATAAATACTTTGTCTCTTTCTTCTCATTGGTTCCTTCTCAAAGATCCTTCATAATATGCCCTAACTCTACCTCCTGGAAATATCCTTTTTTTTTTTTTTTTGAGACCGAGTCTCGCCTTGTTGCCTAGGTTGGATTGCAGTGGTACGATCTTGGTTCACTGCAACCTCTGCCTCCTGGGTTCAAGCCATTCTCCTCCCTCAGCCTCCCAAGTAGCTGGGATTACAGGTGTACATCATCATACCTGGCTAATTTTTTATATTTTTGGTAGATACGGGGTTTCACCATTTGGCCGGGCTGGTCTTGAACTCTTGGCCTCAAGTGATCTGCCCACCTTGGTCTCCCAAATTACTGGGATTACAGGCATGAGCCTCCATGCCCTGCTGCAAATATCCTGTATTAACCCTTTCATTCTCTCATTCTGAACCCCTTGCCTTTCTCTCATTCTTGTATTTTCTGTTCAGGCTGTTCATTTCTCCTTGAATACTCTGTTTTCCTTAATTCTTATCTAAGAATTTATTTATTTACCTTTACCTTATTTGTAGAATAAAGCATCTCATTCCACAAAGGATTTAAGGGATATTACCAAAACCAAACACAGCTGCTTCTGCAAAACTGACATTCTCACTTACCAATTATGTGAATTTTAGCAAGTTACTTATCTTCTCTGTGCTTCAGTTTCTGCCTTAAAATTAAAATAATAGCACCTCACCTTATAGGGATTATTTTGAGAATTAAGTGGAACAACCTTTTAAATATGCTTAGCACAATGTCTGGAATGAATGAATGAATGAATGAATTCAATAATATTTATGGCCAGGCACAGTGGGTCACACCTATAATCCCAGCACTGTGGGAGGCCAAGGCAGGAGGATCACTTGAGGCAAAAGGATCACATGAGGTTGCAGTGAGCCATGACCATGCCACTGCACTACAGTTTGGGCAACACGGCAAGACTCTGTCTCAAAAAATTGTTGTTTTAGTTTATTGATTGATTTGTAAAGATGCGAGTCCTGCTATTTTGCATAGGCTGGTCTCAAACGCCTGGCCTCAAGCAGTCCTCCCATCTTGGTCTCCCAAAGTGATGGGATTACAGGCTTTAAATTGTATATATTAAATTGTCTCTTGATTACCTGTAATACCTTACACAGTGTAAATGCTATGTAATTAGTTATATTGCATTGTTTGGGAAATAATGACAAGAAAAAAAAAGTCTGTGAATGTTCAATACAGATGCAAGCATCTTTTTTTTTTCCTGAATATTTTCAATTCCTGGCTGGTTGAATCCACAGATGCAGAATCCACGTATAGGGAAGACTGACTATATTTCAAAACACTACAAAGAAGAATCAGGAGAAGGCAAGGTGAGACTTCAGACTAAGCTGTAAGTGGAAGCAGAAAGGGAAGGAAGGAGGACTGGAAAGGAATCTTATCCTACTTATTTAAGAAACTTATCTAAGAAAGTTTTGGCTAGGTCTAGGAAGAGTCCTTAAACCAGAGGCACCTGTTGAAGATCTTGCATCTTTTTTTTTTTTTTTTTTTTTTGAGACGGAGTTTCGCTCTCGTTACCCAGGCTGGAGTGCAATGGCGCGATCTCAGCTCACTGCAACCTCCGCCTCCTGGGCTCAAGCAATTCTCCTGCCTCAGCCTCCTGAGTAGCTGGGATTACAGGCATGCGCCACCATGCCCAGCTAGTTTTTTGTATTTTTAGTAGAGACGGGGTTTCACCATGTTGACCAGGATGGTCTCGATCTCTCGACCTCGTGATCCACCCGCCTCAGCCTCCCAAAGTGCTGGGATTACAGGCTTGAGCCACCGCGCCCGGCTGATCTTGCATCTTAATAGGAATGGGCCTACCTTTGTATTCAAGCTGTGCTTAAGCAATGGCTAGAACCAGCCTGTGGGAAATACGGCTTTGATGCAAATGTGATGGTGGATCCAGAAGGGCAGCAGGTAGAGCCATCAGTTAATTATGCTCTCACAAAGTAGGTATCAGTGGTGCATCTTGTTTCTTTTTTATTGAAATGGAGTTTCGCCCTTGTTGCCCAGGCTGGAGTGCAATGGTGTGATCTCGGCTTATTGCAACCTCCACCTCCCAGGTTCAAGCAGTTCTGCCTCAGCCTCCCGAGTAGCTGGAATTACAGGTAGCTGCCACCACGCCCGGCTAATTTTTTGTATTTTAGTATTTAGTATTTTTGTATTTTTAGTAAAGACAGGGTTTCACCGTGTTAGCCAGGATGCTCTCAATCTCCTGATCTTGTGGTCAGCCTGCCTTGGGCTCCCAAAGTGTTAGGATTAGAAACGTGAGCCACTGTACCCGGCCCAGTGGTGCATTTTCATGGTTGCCACAGTACATACTGCATGAAGAACTTTATCTGGAATTCTAGAGTGGGCAGAACTAATCTACAATGACAGAAAGCAAATAAATGATTGCCTCGGGTTGGGAATTGATTGCAAAAGGCACAAGAGAACTTTGGGGTGTTTAAAATGTTCTGTATTTGATTGGGGTCATAGCGCACATACACACACATACACACACACACGCATTTGTTGAACTCATCAAAACCTACACTTAAAACGGGCCAATTTTGGCTGGGCGCGGTGGCTCAAGCCTATAATCCCAGCACTTTGGGAGGCCGAGGCGGGTGGATCACGAGGTCAAGAGATGGAGACCGTCCTGGTCAACATGGTGAAACCCTGTCTCTGCTAAAAATGCAAAAAATTAGCTGGGCGTGGTGGCGCGTGCCTGTAATCCCAGCTACTCAGGAGGCTGAGGCAGGAGAATTGCCTGAACCCAGGAGGCGGAGGTTGCGGTGAGCCGAGATCGCGCCATTGCACTCCAGCCTTGGTAACAAGAGCGAAACTCCGTCTCAAAAACAAAAACAAAAACAAAAACAAAACAAACAAAAAGAAACTGGACACAAAAGACCACATACTTGGTAATTCCATT
Source organism: Saimiri boliviensis (assembly GCF_048565385.1). Classification (NCBI taxonomy): domain Eukaryota; kingdom Metazoa; phylum Chordata; class Mammalia; order Primates; family Cebidae; genus Saimiri; species Saimiri boliviensis. The sequence goes on from NC_133450.1 coordinate 82,472,452, forward strand.
TATATCAAATAGTATTACTGGCCAGGTACAGTGGCTCACACCTGTAATCCCAGCACTTTGGGATGCCAAGGCGGGTAAAAATACAAAAAAATACCCAGGTGTGGTGGTGTGTGCCTGTAATCCCAGCTACTTAGAAGGCTGAGGCCGGAGAATTGCATGAACCTGGGAAGCTGAGGTTGCACTGAGCCGAGATCACACAATTGCACCCAGACTGGGTGACAGTGCGAGACTCCATCTCAAAAAAAAAAAAAAAAAAAAAAGTATTATAGGCCATATTAATCTATGGTCATAGAAGTTACTGCCTTACAGAAGCATGACTGCCTTATGGAATGGGGATTGACTAGAAGGGACCATGAATAACTCTCTGGAGTGATGAAAATGTTTTATGTATTGTTTGTTACATAGCTTTCATGGCTGTATACATTTATCAAAGCTCATCAAATTACCAAGCATGGTGGCTTATACCTGTGATCCCAGCATTTTGGGAGGCTGAGGTGGGAGGATTGCTTGAGCCCAGAAGTTCAAGACCTGCCTGGGCAACATAGTGAAACCCTGTCTCTACAAAAGAAAGAAAAGTTAGCCAGGCGTGGTGGTGCATGCATGTAGTCCCAGCCCCTGGGGAGACTGAGATGGGAGGATCGCTCCAGCCCAGGAGCTGAGCCCAGGAGTTCCAGGCTGTGGTGAGTTGTGATAGAGCCATTCCACTCTAGCCTGGGCCACAGAGCATGACCCTGTCTCTTAAATAAAAGAAATTACACAAGAGCTGTTCATTTCACTGTATTTAAATTTTACCTCAATAAAAAAATCAGTCACTAAAAATTAAAAATAAAAAAATGAAAGAAACAAGCCTTACTATTGAATTGGTAGAATTATTTTTTAAAAGGCTTTAAAATACAGTGATTTAAGTTTATGTATATATGTTTTTTAGGCAGGATCTCATTCTGTCACCTAGGCTGGTGTACAGTGGCTTGATCACTGCTCATTGCAGACTTGACCTTCTGAGCTCAAGTGATCCTCCTGTGTTGGCCTCCCAAAGTTCTGGGATGTGAGCCACCATGCCTGGCCTGTTCATTTTCTTTGGGTGTGCTAATGATGTTCTTATGTTTAAAATATTCTCTTTATTTTATTTTATTTCTTTGAGATGAAGTTTCACTCTGTCACCCAGGCTGGAGTGCAGTGGCACGATCTTGGCTCACTGCAATTTCTACCTCCCAGTTCAAGCAATTCTCCTGCCTTAGCCTCAAGACTAGCTGGAACTACAGGTGCCCACCACCATGCCCAACAAATTTTTGTATTTTTAGCAGAGACAGGTTTCACCATGTTAGCCAGGGTGGTCTCAAATTTCTGACCTCAGATGATTCACTCACCTCGGCCTCCGAAAATGTTGGGATTACAGGTATGAGCTACAAAGCCTGGCCTAAAATATTCTCTATATTTTAGACACAGAAGTATTTATGGATAAAATTAAATGATGTTTGGAATTTGTTTAGAAATCAGTGTGGGGGAAGTGGGTGGAGATACAGATGAAATAAGATTGAGCATTTTTTGAAAAAAAAAATTGAGCATTTATTGATAATTGTTGATGGTGGATTATATAAGTATATAGGTTTAAAATTTTTTTTCTATTAATAAAAACAATATCTGGCCATGCACAGTGGCTCATGCTTGTAATTCCAGCACTTTGGGAGGCCAAGGCGGGCAGATCACTTGAGATTAGGAGTTTGAGACCAGCCTGGCCAACATGGTGAAACCCCATCTCTAATAAAAATACAAAAAATTTAGCTGGGCATGGTGGTGGGCGCCTGTAATCCCAGCTACTCGGGAGGCTGAGTTAGGAGAATCACTTGAACCTGGGAGGTGGAGGTTCTAGTGAGTTGAGATCATGCCATTGCAATCCATCCTGGGCAACAAAACCGAAACTCTGTCTCAAAAAAAAAGATAATATCTTCAAGCTTTTCCTTATAAGCAACCACAAGGGTGAAGTTGCCATCAACTGAGATGGGGAAGGCTGTAGGTGGAGCAGGTTTGGTAGAAGAGATGAGTTCAATTTTAAGCATGTTGAGTTTGAGATGTTAGTTGGACATCAAAATGGAGATATTGAATAGGCAGTTAGAGATATAAATTTTGGAATCTGAGAGAGGTGTGGGTTGAAGATATAGTTAGGAGTCATTGGTGTATATATTGTATTTATAGCAATGAGACTGGATAACATCAAGAAAGGAGTGAGTAAATAGAACTTATAACATAAGTACTCAAGAAGTATTCATTATAAACACGTGAATAAAATTATTTCTATTTCTGTCTCACAATTCCTACAGATCTTTTATTGTATCTTGTACTATCATTGTTTATATGTCTTATCTCATTCCTAGATTGTAAATTCCTTGAAGCTAGAAACTAGATGTTATTTATCCTTTGCAGCTCTCCACCACCACCATGGAGCCAAAATAGTGCCTCGAATTTAAGTGAATTGAAATTAATAAATGAACCTGAGTTTGTGAAGAAACTTTTGGTCCATTTTATGGGTTTTCTGACTTGCTCTGACTTTGGATTCTTGAGACTCTGTGTGATGTATTTATATGTACGTAGAGCCAAGATGTGTTACTGTTATTCTTGCCGCTAGTTAGACCACTAGCTCTGTACAGCCCAGATTAGCCTGTACCCAACCATACTGAAGATAGAAGGGATACAGGTCAGCTGACTCAGATTAGAATATGAAGAGGCAAAAATGATGCAGGAAGTAGGATCCAAGAGTAGGCACTGTTTTCATGCGATGTTACTTCTACTTTATTATTATTATTATTATTTTTAACTTTTATTTTAGATAGTGCAGGTTTGTTAAATAGGTAAGTTGCATTATCACAGGGTTTGGTGTACAGATTATTTTGCCACCCAGGTAACAAGCATAGTAACTGATAGTTTTTTATTCTTACCCTTCTCCTTCCTTCCACCCTCAAGGAGGCCCTGGAGTCTGTTGTTTCCTTCTTTGTACATAAACATTACTTTATGTACACTCATGCAACTTCAGAAGATGAGCAACAATTTCACAGCTTAGCTACTAGCCTACTAGCACACAGTGGTGTCTTTGTCCACTGAAGTCTTCTCTTACATTCTTTTTAGATTTCTCAGCCCCACAACCTAAAAACTCCCTTCTTCCCTTTGAGACATAAGAGTTTAGGAGTAACTTTTTTTTTTTTCCAATTTGCAAAATGAACTTTTCTCACCCTTCACCATCCTGGCTCTGATTTCTGGCAGTTTCCACAGTCTCTATGTATATTCCTTCTCTTGTCCTCATGCTGTTCCTATGTTAGGTGCAGGTTAACTTTTCTTTAGTTTTGCTTAGTGCTAAGCTGCCCAGCTCCAATCTTGGATTATTTGGTACCACTTTCTCTCTTCTTTATTTAATGACCACAGTATAATCATCAAGGTCAGAAAAATAAGATTGATTCATTTACTAATCTACAGACCTTATTCAGATATCAACAGTGCTCTCATCAGAATTATTTATAGAAGAAGGAAAACCAAGTTCTTGTCTAGGATTCAGTTCTGGATCATCTGTTGCCCTGTTGCATTTAATGGTTTTGTCTTTGTAGTCTTCTCAAATCTAGAACATTTCTTGATTCTTTTTTTTTCTTTTTCTTTCTTTTTTTTTTTTTTTTTTTTTTTTTTTTTGTGATGGAGTTTTACTCTTATTGCCCAGGCTGGAGTACAATGGCCCGATCTCAGCCCATCTCAACCTTTGCCTCCAGGGTTCAAGTGATTCTCCTGCCTTAGCCTCCTGAGTAGCTGGGATTACAGGCATGCACCACCACGCCCGGCTAATTTTGTATTTTTAGTAGAGATGTGGTTTCTCTATGTTGGTCAGGCTGGTCTTGAACTCCCCACCTCAGGTGATCCGCCCGCCTCAGCCTCCCAAAATACTGGGATTACAGGCGTAAACCACTGTGCCCAGCCATTTCTTGATATTTTCATTGTCATTCTTGACCTTGGCAACACTTCTTTCCTTCTTTCTCTCTCTCTCTTTGGAGAATATGGGTTGTTTATTTGTAGAGCACCCATTAATGTGGGTTTATCTGATATTTTCTCATGATCAGATTCAGGTTATACATTTTTGGCAGGAATACAGTTAAAGTGTGATATATCTTCAGTGCATCATATCAAGTGACATGGATGGCTTTTGTTCCCTTACTGGTATATTACCTGGGATCACTTGGTTGAGTTGTTGAATACGAGGTTTCTTCCACAGCAAATTTACTACTTTTCTCTTTGTAATAATTCAGTATATTTTAGGCCGGGCGCGGTGGCTCATGCCTATAATCCTAGCACTTTGGGAGGCCAAGGTGGGTGGATCACCTGCGGTCAGGAGTTCAAGACCAGTCTGGCCATCATAGTAGAACCCCATCTTTTAAAAAAAAAAAAAGGCCGGGCGCGGTGGCTCAAGCCTGTAATCCCAGCACTTTGGGAGGCTGAGGCAGGTGGATCACGAGGTCAAGAGATCGAGACCATCCTGGTCAACATGGTGAAACCCCGTCTCTACTAAAAATACAAAAAATTAGCTGGGCATGGTGGTGCGTGCCTGTAATCCCAGCTACTCAGGAGACTGAGGCAGGAGAATTGCCTGAACCCAGGAGGCGGAGGTTGCGGTGAGCCGAGATCGCGCCATTGCACTCCAGCCTGGGTAACAAGAGCGAAACTCCGTCTCAAAAAAAAAAAAAAAAAAAAAAAAATTCAGTATATTTTAGGGATATACTTTGAGATCATGTATATACCCTCTTTTGCCATATTATGAGTTTTAGCATTAATGATATTTATTTTGAATCATCTTTATTGTGAAATATAGCATACATAAAGTGAACAAAATAAAATATAAATGTACAAATTTATGAATTATAAATAGTACAATTGTGTAAACCCTCTGGTAATAAAAAATAGAACATTTCCAAGCACCTCACATGCCTCTTAATGAATCACAACCCCACTGTTCCCTATAAAATTGACCATACATTCTGACTTTTATTGCACACTTGTTATTACAATTTTTTATGATCTAAGTATGCATCTTTAAATATTAAAGTTTAGTCTCATTGAAAAACTTTTGTTACTGTAGTAAAATATACGTAACATGAATGTACCATTATAACCATTTTTTTTTTTTTTTTTTTTTGAGACGGAGTTTCGCTCTTGTTGCCCAGGCTGGAGTGCAATGGCGCGATCTCGGCTCACCGCAACCTCCGCCTCCTGGGTTCAGGCAATTCTCCTGCCTCAGCCTCCTGAGTAGCTGGGATTACAGGCACACACCACCACGCCCAGCTAGTTTTTTGTATTTTTAGTAGAGACGGGGTTTCACCATGTTGACCAAGATGGTCTCGATCTCTCGACCTCGTGATCCACCCGCCTCGGCCTCCCAAAGTGTTGGGATTACAGGCTTGAGCCACCGCGCCCGGCCTTTTTTTTTTTTTTTTTTTTTTTTTTTTTGAGAAGGAGTTTCGCTCTTGTTATCCAGGCCGGAGTGCAATGGCGCGATCTTGGCTCACTGCAACCTCCGCCTCCTGGGTTCAGGCAATTCTCCTGCCTCAGCCTCCCAAGTAGCTGGGATTACAGGCACACGCCACCATGCCCAGCTAATTTTTTGTATTTTTAGTAGAGATGGGGTTTCACCATGTTGACCAGGATGGTCTCGATCTCTTGACCTCATGATCCACCCGCCTCGGCCTCCCAAAGTGCTGGGATTACATGCTTGAGCCACCGCGCCCGGCCCATTATAACCATTTTTAAGTGTATGGTTCAGTGGCATTAAGTACATTTACATTGTTGTGCAACCATCACCACCATCCATCTCCAGAACCTTTTCATCTTCCCAAACTGAAGCTCTGTAAATCATTAAACAATAAGTTCCCTTTCCTCCCCCCTCCTAGCTCCTGGCAGCCACCATTCTACTTTCTCTCTTTCTGAATTTGTCTGCTCAAGGTACCTCATATAAGTGGAATCACACAAAATTTGTTCTTTCTGTTTGGCTTATTTCCCTTAGCATAGTATTTTCAAGGTTCATTTGTGTTGAGCATGTTGGTATCACTCTCGATTTTTATTCTGTAGTTCTGGCTTCCAGGAAGTTAGGAATTGGGAAAAAAAAAAAAAAGCTGAGATGATGGAGGAGAGCCAGGATATATCGAGTCACAAAATGAGAATTCTGAGGAGCGAATGGCAACAGCATCAGACACGATAGACGTCAAAGATAATGAGGTAATTTGTTGTTATTTTTTGAGACAGTCTTGCTGTGTAGCCCAGCCTGGAGTGCGGTGGTGTGATCTCAGCTCACTGTGACTTCCACCTCCTGGGTTCAAGTGATTCTTCTACCTCAGCCTCCTGAGTAGCTGGGAATACAGGTATGCGCCACCATGCCCGGCTGATTTTTGTATTTTCAGTAGAGACGGGGTTTCATCATGCTGGCCAGGCTGGTCTTGAATTCCTGGGCTCAAGCAGTCCACTTGCCTTAGCCTCCCAAAGTACTGAGATTACTTGAGTTACTGCGCCTCGCTGATAATGAGGTAATTTGACAAGAAAATTTTAGAATCAGTCATAAATATGTATAAAGTAACTACTTTGTGTCTGGCATTGTGCTAGGAATTAGATTTATGGAGGTTGAATCCAGATTGCCATTGTAGAGAAGTAGAGTGGAGGGGAGATGCTACTTGAATGTGAAGATTGATTACTTCTTTTTTTTTTTTTTTTGAGACGGAGTTTCGCTCTTGTTACCCAGGCTGGAGTGCAATGGCGCGATCTCGGCTCACCGCAACCTCCGCCTCCTGGGGTCAGGCAATTCTCCTGCCTCAGCCTCCTGAGTAGCTGGGATTACAGGCATGTGCCACCACGCCCAGCTAATGTTTTGTATTTTTAGTAGAGGCGAGGTTTCACCATGTTGACCAGGATGGTCTCGATCTCTTGACCTCGTGATCCACCCGTCTCCGCCTCTCAAAGTGCTGGGATTACAGGCTTGAGCCACCTCGCCCGGCGTGATTACTTCTATATAAAGAGAGGAGAAGCCAGAAAAGGGGGGATGGCAGCCTCCATCATTATTCAAATAGGAAGGCTAGGCATAGTGCCTCATGCCTATAATCTCAGCACTTTGGCAGGTGAAGGTGGGAGGATTGCTTGAGCCCATTTGAGACCAGCCTGGGCAACATGGCAAAACCTCATCTCTACAAGAAAATAAAAAAATTAGCTGGGCATGGTGGTGTGTGGTTGTAGTCCTAGCTCCTGGGGATGCTAAGGTGGGAGGATCACTTGAGCCCGGGAGGTTGAGGCCGCAGTGAGCTGTGATCGTGCCACTGCACCCCAGCCTGGGCAACAGAGTAAGACCTTGTCTCAAGAAAAATCCAACCAACGAACCAACCAATATATTCAAATGGGGCTAGGCCAGACGCTGTGGCTCACACCTGTAATCTCAGCACTTTGGGAAACTGAGGGAGGCGGATCACTTGAGTCCAGGAGTTCAAGACTAGCCTAGGCAACCTAGTGAGACCCTGTCTCACATGCCTGTAGTGTTAGCTACTCAAGAGGCTGAGGTGGGAGGATCACTTAAGCCTGTGAAGTCAAGTTGGCAATCAGCCATGCTCCTGCTACTGTACTCCAGCCTGGGTGACAGAGTGAGTCCCTGCCTCAAGGAAAAAAAAAATTCAAATGGTCAAGAATTCTGTGTTCCCCTCCTCCATATGACAACTTTCTGTTTCTCTTTTTTTTTTTTTTTTCTGTTTCCAGGTATGTGGCTCATAGTAGTCGAGCTTTTATTATTTTTATTTTTATTTATTTTTTTAGACAGAGTTTTACTCTTGTTGCCCAGGCTAGAGTGCAGTGGTGCAATCTTGGCTCACTGGCACCTCCACCTCCCGGGTTCAAGTGATTCTCCTGCCTCAGCCTCCCAAGTAGGTGGGATTACAGGTGCCTGGCTAATTTTTTGTACTTTTTTCCCCCCAGTTATCATTAGTTTATTATAAAAGAGAGATATGGAAATTGTTTACATGATGAAAGATTTCAGAACTTCAGTGGAATGGGCAGCTTCACATTGATGCCATTTCTTTTTTTTTTTTTTTTTTTTTTTTTTTGAGACGGAGTTTCGCTCTTGTTACCCAGGCTGGAGTGCAATGGCGCGATCTCGGCTCACCGCAACCTCCGCCTCCTGGGTTCAGGCAATTCTCCTGCCTCAGCCTCCTAAGTAGCTGGGATTACAGGCACGCGCCACCATGCCCAGCTAATTTTTTGTATTTTTAGTAGAGACGGGGTTTCACCATGTTGACCAGGTTGGTCTCGATCTCTCGACCTCGTGATCCACCCGCCTCGGCCTCCCAAAGTGCTGGGATTACAGGCTTGAGCCACCGCGCCCGGCTCACATTGATGCCATTTCAATAGTGACTTATTTTAGTCTACGTACTTCCCAAGAATGCCACCATCTCTAAATAGGAAATAATCCTTGTCATCTAGAACTACTTTGGTGCCTCATATTCTGGGAGAAGAACTTTGTCTCCAACTTTCATGCTAACTGGCTAAATCTCTCCACCCTTTCCTTTAGAACCGGATCCAACAGCGACTACTGTTGCTTGCAATAGTTTTCCTTGAGATTTTTCTGGAAGCATAATGCCTCCTTTGGTTACAGTTTCAGCAGCACTCCTTTCAACCAATACTCGGTCACAGGGTGGGAGAAACTTTATAAACGCCTGTCCTGCCATGACTCCGTCAGCCTCAGACTCCTACTCTGGCGCACAGAGGCAAGGAGAGACCTCGCGACACGCGAAAAGGCCGCCCACCGCGCAGGCGCGCTCGCCCTGGCCCCCATTTTTTGTACTTTTAGTAGAGACAGGGTTTGACCAGGTTAGCCAGGCTGGTCTTGAATTCCTGACCTCAGTGATCCACCCGCCTTGGCCTCACAAAGTGTTGGGATTACAGGGGTGAGCCACCACTCCTGGCCAGTTGAGCTTTTTGGACTGCATATTTGAAAAGGTAGAAGGAGGAAAATTGCAGCTAATACTACAGTCAAAAGTGTCCTTGGTATTGTGTGTCTGAGAGAGATTCAGGTTAATAAGAGGGCCCGCAGCTGATTGGCTGGCCAGAAAATGAAGACGTCTAGAAGGGGGAGCAGTGTGCTGAGTTGGCACAGTGCTGCTAATTGTGCCTCAGGAGCCTCATCTGTACTTGGGTATGACAGAGTTGAGGGCTCTAGAAAGGTTCAGAAAGTGGGTTAAAATGAACAGGAGTTGAAAATAAAATGTGACAAAGATATACAATGAAATATTATTCAGGCTTAAAAATGAAGGAAATTTTGACATGTGCTACAACATGGATGAACCCTGAAGATATGCTAAGTGAAATAAGCCAGACACAAAACAACAAATATTGTATAATTGCACTTATATAGGGTACAGAGAGTAGGCAAACTGGTAAAGACAGAAGGCAGAATAGTGGTTGCCAGGGCGAAGGGAGGAATGCGGATTTATTGTTTAATGAGTTACAGAGCTTTAGTTTGGGAAGATGATAATTTTCTGGAGCTGGATGGTGGTGGGGTTGTACAATAATGTGAATGTACTTAGTGCTGCTAAACTGTACACTTAAAATGGTTAAAATGGTAAATTTTATGTTATATATATATATTTTACCACAATAAAAAATGCACAGGAACAACATGGCAAAATTTAACTAGGTGAAGGGTTTATGAGAGATTATTATTATTTGAGACAGGGTCATGCTCTGTCATCGAGTTTGGAGTGCAGTGGTGAGACCATGGCTCACTGTAGCCTCTACCTCCTGGCTCAAGCAATCCTCCTACTTCAGCCTCCCAAATTGCTGGGATTATAGGCATAAGCCACCACACCTGGCCTATATTGTTTTTCATTATACTCTTCTTGCAACTTTTCTTTTGCTTTGAACTTTTTCAAAATAAAAAGTTTACTTACATAAATTGACAGAATGAAGTTCTGGAAAGGTAAGATATACAACAGTTGGAATTGCTTCTACTGCAAAGGTTGCAAGTATCTATCTACACGTGTATCATCCTACAGTTAGGAGTTTAATATAGTATCACAAGCAATTGTTGACTGCCTTAAACAATTTGGCTTTCACATTTTAATTATATCATCACCTCTTTGTGGACTTCTTTATAGGCTGTGGAGTTGACAACTCTGAGTAGAAACCCAGGTTCTCCTCTGTTTTCATCACATTATTTTAATTATTATAAATTCACAGAATATTAGGGACACCCATATTCAGAATTCAAATAAAAATACATTCTAAAACAAAAATGATTTGTCTCAACTGTTTTACAGTTTGTCACTGCTTCTCTTCAATCATGGTTATATAAAAGCTCTGCAGTTATGCAGACTAGTTCAAATTTCTACTGCTTTTTATTAGCTCTGAGATGTTGTACAAATTATTTCATCTCTCCAAACCTTAGTTTGCTCATGTATAACCCTTATAGAGTTATGAGGCTTTCAGGTGAGATAATGAATATAATACAGCCCAGTACCTGCCACATAGCAAAAATATAATATATGTTGTTAATTAGTTTTATTCAATAAATATACCTGAACATGATTGTATAGATCCAAGTGCAATAGGTCCAAGTGCAACAGGCAGGTTAGGGATCAGAATCAATTATAGGTTACCTGTAAGTCAGCATATAATACTTTATTTAATATTATAGCTTAAAAGGAATATATAATTGGCTGGACGCAGTGGCTCACCCCTGTAATCCAGCACTTTGGGAGGCTGAAGTGGGTGGATCACTTGAGGTCAGGCATTCGAGACCAGCCTTGCCAACATGGTGAAAACCCATCTCTACTAAAAATACCAAAAAAATTTAGCTGTACATGGTGGTGTGCACCTGTAATCCCAGCTGTATGGGTGGCTGATGCAGGAGTCTCGCTTGGGCCAGCAAGCAGAGGTTGCAGTGAGTTGAGATCGAGCAACTGCCCTCCAGCCTGGGTGACAGAGTGAGACTCCATTTCCACACACACACACACACACACAAGAAATATATAATTGCTTTCCTGTCATTAAATATGGTTGGCACTTGTCAAGTCTCCTCAGTAGAGTACCCTGCCACTGAGCTCCAAAACTATGAGTTTCCATAAAGCAACTTTAAAGGTTTATGAATAATACCTGTGAGGGAAGAATGAGCTGGCTAGGGTTCCTTTGCTTAGAGAAGTCTTTGAGGAGACTTCAGAAAAAGACTCAGAAACTGAAATTAAGTCATATAGCATTTAGATTTGTTGTTTGTTTGAAATTTATTATAGAATTATAGGACCTAATGAGATGATCCCAACTTAATGACATCCATCCAGATTTTAAAGATACCAGTTAAAGATAATATGAGAGGAAATGGCTTTAAATTCTAGAATAAAGGATTTAGGCTAGAAGACTAGAAGATTAGGCTTAGAAGAAAAATTTATGACAATGAGCTTTGTTAAACTTTAAATCGAGTTAACAGATCTGATGAGTCTTCTTCTCTGGAAGGGCTTTAGAGGTAACTTAGATTTGTCTAAGGTGGTTTAGATAAAGATGCACTTGGAGACAGAAGATGTGCTGCTTGTCCTTTGCCTACTAGGGGTCAGTAAAGGCCTTTGGCTCACCTAGCTGCAATCAGTTACAGCCTCCATGGCTAACCATTCTGCCTGTAGTTTCTGTTTTTCAGGATTATTTAATGATTAATTTAATTGCAACACTGCCTAACAAGGAATTAACAGTTTTTCTTAACAGTTTTGTTTTTTTTTAAGACTCTTATTTTGTTTAGTAATGCAAATGGATCAGGCTCATTTATTCATCTGTTTACTTTTACTCGGGTTGAGGTTTTTAGGTTTTTTGTTTGTTTGTTTGTTTCAGACAGGGTCTAACTCTCTTGCCCAGGCTGGAGTGCATTGGTGCAGTCTTGGCTCATTGCAATCTCTGCTTCCTAGTTGAGGAGATCCTTCCACCTCAGCCTCCTGAGCTGAGACTACAGGAACATGCTACCACATACAACTAATTTTTTTTTCATATTTTTTGTAGCAATGGGGTTTTGCCTTGTTGCCCAGGCTGGTCTTGAATTTCTGGGCTCGAGCAATCCACCTGCCTTGGCCTCCCAAAGTGCTGGGATTACAGGTGTAAGACCCTGAGCCCAACCATTTTATGAGTTTTGACAAACACACTTGTCAAGTAATCAAACACATCTGTTTATTTGTGTTTCACCTGGGGAGGAAGCAGAGGCAGGCTGGAGAAGAAAAACAAAAGGTGACTTTTGGGGGACTTTTATGGGACTCAAGGTCATAATTTGCTCATAACAGGACCTGGTTGGTTGTGCCCTCTCAAATAGAGCAGATGAACTCACTTTGTCCACCTAGTGTAGTTAGTATTGATCTTACCTGGTCCTTTAAGTATTAAGTTTGTTTAGTCACTGGTTTTCTGTAACTTTAGGAATAGAGTATGAAAAGAGTCAATTATAAATGATTTTAAGGTTAAGAAGTGAGATGTGTCTCTGTGTGGTCCATTTCATTTTAGCTCCACTAATAAAATATTCTGGGGATCATAATTATGTTCTAGTTATGGCAGTAATAGACTATAGATTTTTCAGGACAGTTTCAAGGAGTCAGTTCTTTTGTTCCCATAAGTAACATGTATTCAGACAACATGCCTTGATTTTGGTTTGGAAAATATGATCACTGTAATTTATAGCAGCAATGAGAAGATTGGTAGGAAGCTCCACTTCCTATATAAGCTTTGCCTATATCAAGTGCTGAATTGGGCATTTACAGAAAAGGAGAATCATGGTTGGGCTGTGCCGAAATAAATCAACCTGGGTAGAAAGAGAAAACTGCCTTCTATTGAATGCCTACTATGTACATGCTTGGCATTGTGCTAGGTGCTTTCCCTATTGACAGCTGCTCTGGCTAGAATTCTATCCTGGATCCAACTGCCACTTAAATAATAAACGCCCACCCCTCAACAACAAAAAAAAACCTAAACACATATGCCTCAGGAGGCTTGGTTCATTAAGACTTGGCACAGCTGCCACACCCTCTTTAAGACCCTGGCACCATAATTAGGATAATATAATCTCTGGGCTTGGAGGTATCTTTGAGGTCATTTAGTTAGAAAGGGTGGCAGCTGTTCTCTTTGCTACGGAGTTTGAGAATGACAGCTCATTTCTTTTAATGGGAGGTGCAAAATATGTCTGGGGCTGTAGTCTCTGTAGGCAATCCCATAAAAGATAAAGCTAGGATAAACAAATGTGACGCTTGAAATACGTTCTAGGCTGGAAAGGGCAATGGGAAGAAATATGGCTTACTGGAGCTCGGATACAATGTAAAAACGAACAAAACCCAAAAACACCCTGGTAGACATACAATGTCAGGCCCTTGAATTCAGAATAGAGGCCCACAAAAGGGATCCTGATTGACACAGGTTAACCCTGTGTCAAAGAAGAAAGAGTCTCTCCGTTTTACCAGCTCTGAAGTACTAGCCATCCTCAAGTCGCTTCTTCTTTGCCCTGTTAAGAGAAAGCTGCGAAACTCTCTCCTTTTCCAGGAAAGAGAATGAGGGAAGGGAATTAAGGGGCATGAACGAGAAAAAGCAGGTAGAGGTTCTGAAATGTGTGAGCAGTGGTAAATGCAATCGTCCTGGAAGCAAGGGAAGGTATTTCTCGCCCTTTCAAGGTCCCTTCGGTTCAAGGATACCGTCATTCTACGGCTCTGCTAAGGGGAGGGCCTGCAACGTCCATGCTGCCATGGAAACGCGCCGCCGTGTTCCTTTTTCTTACGTGGGGCGGGGCACTCTGCCTCAGCTGCCTATCATCCGTAGGATTTCTTGAGTGGCGGGCAGTAGCAGCGAATGGACGATCCAATATTGTGTGACGAGCCGGGAAAGGGGGAGTTCGCGGCCGGTGGCGGCGGTGGCGACAGCGGAGACCTGGGGATCGATCTGGAGGGACTTGGGGAGCGTGCAGAAACCTCTTGCTCGAGTGCGAGGGACCTCCCGCCGGGATGCCTGGTACTGTTTGGAGAGAAATGGGAGTGCAGTGTGCTCTGAAGGCCTGTATTTCGGGTCTGAAGGGATGGCTGACCGGAGGGGGCGGGGTGGCAAGCATGGCGGCGGTGACGGGGAAGGGGTTGGAGGGCCCTGAGGAGGGGGTGGGGAAACGGTAGCTAGGAAGGCTTGGTGGTCGTGAGGAAAGCTGAAAGGCTGTGTGGCTTCTGGCGAACAGATACTACAAAGCAGTCTTTTGGGCGGCGGTAGAGGCGCCAGAAGGACGTTGGGAGAGTTGTGGGGTGGGGGTGGGGGTGGAAAAAGGGGCGGGGAGAAAAAGAGGTTAGGAAGGAGGGGAAAGGGTGTCTACGAGAAGGTGATGAAAAAGAGGGAGGGATAGGCAGGCTTATTGTAAATAACGAGGAATGGATGACTTGGTAGGCATGATAGGAAAGTGCTTGCAGCAATTACAAATAAAATATTCTAATTGGAGGAGTCCTGAACTGGCCCCCTTTCCCAGCTCTTGTACTTCCGCCCATTATTTAGGCTTAGACTGCGTGAGCAAGGCTAGTCCGTTACACGGAACTGATCTTTTGTTATTCCATTCCAGGGGAGCAGATGGACCCTACTGGAAGTCAGTTGGATTCAGATTTCTCTCAGCAAGATACTCCTTGCCTGATAATTGAAGATTCTCAGCCTGAAAGCCAGGTTCTAGAAGATGATTCTGGTTCTCACTTCAGTATGCTGTCTCGACACCTTCCTAATCTTCAGACGCACAAAGAAAATCCTGTGTTGGTGAGTGATGTCTTGTTTGAAAATGATTGAGTAGATTTTTTTTTTCTTTAAACCTAGAACAACCAGCAAACATAATTATTTAGAAGATCACTATCTTCTCAATAAAGTTGATTGGAAAAATTGTTCGCAAATAGTATGTTTCATTTTGAACTAGTTCATATATATTGGGGATATTTTGTATGTGTATTTCCTAGGATGTTGTGTCCAATCCTGAACAGACAGCTGAAGAAGAACGAGGAGACAGTAATAGGGAGTTCAATGAACATTTGAAAGAAAACAAGGTTGCAGGTGAGATGTTTAAAGCTCTTGGTCCCCTTTGCATTTTTTGGGTGCTCTTGTTGGAGCTGGGTGGATTTAAACTTTATTTGATTATGTCCAGTGTATATAAGGAAGCCTACTGTGGTATCTGCATAGTAGGCACTCAAAATTTGATGTGCTAGTGTCACTGATTAGATTGGTATTGTCTGTATTATTGATTTTGTATTAAAGTTTGGTGGTAAATATCCTTTGTGCTAATATTCATTTGTTTTTTTCAGACCCTGTGGATTCTTCTAACTTGGACACATGTGGTTCCATCAGTCAGGTCATTGAGCAGTTACCTCAGCCAAACAGGACAAGCAGGTATACAATGTTTGAAGGAGTTTAAGTGTATTATCGGATTGGTTCTTTTATCTGTACCTGTTGCCTGATTCAAAGGATAAAAGGATTAATCTTTTTCTTGTGGATTAGGAAATGGGACTGGAGGATTGTATTAGTATTATGTTAGTACTGATAGTTGGAATCTCTTTTGTAAAGGTAATAACAATTTTTATGCCTTATTCAAATCATTATCTGTCTTGTGCATGTGAAACGAATAAGCATTCCTGTTAGTAGAAAAAAAGTCATTCAAAAGTATTTAGGGGCCAGGTGGGTTGACTTGTGCCTGTAATCCTAGCGTTTTGAGAGGCTGAGGCAGGTGGATCACTTGAGGTCTGGAGTTTGAGACCAGCCTGGCCAACATGGTAAAACCGCATCTCTACTAAAAATACAAAAATTAGCCGGTCATGGTGGCATGCACCTGTAATCCCAGCTATTCAGGAGACTGAGGCAGGAGAATCACTTGCACCCAGGAGGCAGAGATTGCAGTGAGCTAAGATTGTGCCATTGCACTCCAGCCTGAGTGACAGAGCGAGACTCCATCTCAGGAAAAAAAAAAAAAAAGCATTTAGGAGTATTATCAGAACTATTAGGCATGTTTTCCGTCTACCAATTGAAGTAACCCATCAGTTTTAAAACCAGAGTGTTTAATTCATACCCTAAACAACATTCATCTTTTACTGTGTCTTATGCATATCTTTATAGTATCCATGTCTTGAGTTCATCCTCTGTATTGGGTCCTGTATTGGGTGTTTGACATATAGTATAATCTTATTTAATCCTGTTCTTAAAGCAGCTGTTCAATGAAGACATTATGTTATTTCCATAGTATAGAGGGGAAAATTGATGGGCAAGGAAATTAGATAACTTACTCTAGAGTACATTGCTAGTAAGTGACAGAGCTGGGCTTTGAACCTGGTCTTTGTGACTCGAATGCCTCCAATTTCTTTTTTTTTTTTTTTTTTTTTTTTTTGAGACGGAGTTTCGCTCTTGTTACCCAGGCTGGAGTGCAATGGCGCGATGTCGGCTCACTGCAACCTCCGCCTCCTGGGTTCAGGCAATTCTCCTGCCTCAGCCTCCTGAGTAGCTGGGATTACAGGCACGTGCCACCATGCCCAGCTAATTTTTTGTATTTTTAGTAGAGACGGGGTTTCACCATGTTGACCAGGATGGTCTCTATCTCTCGACCTCGTGATCCACCCGCCTTGGCCTCCCAAAGTGCTGGGATTACAGGCTTGAGCCACCGCGCCCAGCCTCCAATTTCTTTCTAACTAGTCAGTGCTTCTCAGTCTTCTGCCCCAATTCTCCTAAGGTCCAAGAAGAATGTAGAGAACTTTAGGAGTTTTTGGGTGTCATAGTAGAAAGGGGAGGTGGTTAGAGTGGAGAATGTTAGCTTGAAATGGTTAAAGACTAAATTTTTTCTTAAAAAGAAAGAGTTTTTCAGGAGGCGGAGGTTGCGGTGAGCCGAGATCATGCCATTGCACTCCAGCCTGGGTAACGAGCGAAACTCCGTCTCAAAAAAAAAAAAAAAAAGAAAGGGTTTTTGGCTGGGTGGAGTGGCTCATGCTTTTAACCCCAGTACTTTAGGAGGCTCAGGCAAGACGATCATTGAGCCCAGGAGTTTGAGATCAGCCTGGCAGCATAATGAGACCCTGTCTCTACAAAAAAAAAAAAAAAAAAAAAAAATGAACTGGGCGCAGTGGCTCACACCTGTAATCCCAGCACTTTGGGAGGCTGAGGTGGGCAGATCACCTGAGGTCAGGAATTCGATACCAGTCTGGCCAACATGGCGGAACTCTGTCTCTACTAAAAATATAAAAATTAGCTGGGTGTGGTGGCAGGTGCCTGTAATACCAGTCACTCAGGAGGCTGAGGCAGGATAATCACTTGAACCTGGGAAGCGGAGGTTGCAGTGAGCCAAGATGGCTCCACCGTACTCTAGCCTGGGCAACAGAGCAAGACACTGTTTAAAAAAAAAAAAGAAAAGAAAATTAGCAGGGCATGGTGGTATGTGCCTGTAGCCCTGCTATTCAGGAGGCTGACGTAGAAGGATCACTTGAGCCTGGAAGATTGAGGCTGCACTGAGCCATGATTGTGCCACTGCACTCCAGTCTAGGTAACAGAGTGAGACCTGTCTCAAAAAGAAAAGCTTTTTTGGAGGTGTGTTTTATTTTATAATCTGTGTTCGTTTGTACATAATTTCGTTTTCTCACAAATCATCAAGTAAAATAAAAGCTTTAGAACAACCTGCAAACTGATGGGCTCATTGGGCTCTGCAGAAGGGGTTTTTTTGGCCTTCATAGGTGGTAAAATGTTAATATGTTTGAATTAATTGACAGAATTTAAAAATGGGGAAATATCTCATAAATCTTAGATTTCCAGCTTCTGGCGTTTCTCGTCTCTACTGGCAACACTTGGGTGGGGTTATGAGTAGCCATCAACCTCTGCTTAATTAACCTCAGCTAATTTTTTGAACATTAGTGCTATAATTTGCTATAGTCAGTACAATTCACTATTGTACTTAGATACAGAGACCAGGTGTTCTTTTGTCATTTATCATAGTTCTTGTGCTTTTGTTCTTATGCCCAGCTGCTTCACTCATCTGTGTTATCTTGCTTTGATTTCTGTGGGCATTTAAGTTTATAGTACCTCTTTAGGAACGCGTGCCAGGCTTATCTGTGTATTTGTGGCTCAGCATCCTGGTTTTAGCCAGTGGGGACAGGAAGTATGGACATCCCTCATTGTGAATAAAGCAATGGTGTTTGAGAAGTTTCATGCTACTTCTTTTCATGTTTTGCAGGCATTGTGGCATGTGCTTTAAAGGGGCTTTTGCCATTGTGGAGTTTATAATAGGAGAGTCGGATGTTAAATGAGTCATTACATCAGTAGCTATTCAATTACAATTGTTATCGTTGCAAAGAGGAAAAAAAAATACATTTAAACCTAATATGAGTGATAAGGGAATACCTGTTTGTGGAATATAGTCTAAACAATAAATATGAATTTGCTAGGCATAGTTGAAGGGTAGGGGAGTAATGTGCAGTGTGCAAGGAAGAGTTTTCCAGACAGAATGAACTGTGTGTGAAAAGGCCATTAAGCTGGAAAGAACTGAGTTGATTCCAAAAGAATTAAATCTCTTCAAGGCACTTTGGTTTTTTTTTTTTTTGAGACGGAGTTTCGCTTGTTACCCAGGCTGGAGTGCAATGGTGCGATCTCGGCTCACCGCAACCTCCGCCTCCTGGGTTCAGGCAATTCTCCTGCCTCAGCCTCCTGAGTAGCTGGGATTACAGGCACACGCCACCATGCCCAGCTAATTTTTTTGGATTTTTTAGTAGAGACAGGGTTTCACCACGTTGACCAGGATGGTCTCGATCTCTTGACCTCGTGATCCACCCGCCTCGGCCTCCCAAAGTGCTGGGATTACAGGCTTGAGCCACCGCGCCCGGCCAAGGCACTTTGTTTTTTTTGAGACAGAGTCCCACTGTTGTTGCCCAGGCTGGAGTGCAATGGTGTAATCTTGGCTCACTACAACCTCTGCCTCCCGAGTTCAAGTGATTCTCTTGCCTTAGCCTCCTGAATAGCTGGGATTACAGGTGCCCACCACCACTCCTGGCTAATATTTTTTTTTTTTTTTTTGAGACAGAGTCTTGCTCTATCACCTAGGTTGGAGTGCAGTGGCGAGATCTCGGCTCACTGCAACCTCTGCCTCCCAGGTTCAAGCAATTCTCCTGCCTCAGCCTCCTGAGCAGCTGGGATTACAGGCACACAACACCATGCCCAGCTATTTTTTTGTATTTTTAGTAGAGATGGGATTTCACCATACTGGTCAGGCTGATCTTGAGCTCCTGACCTGGTGATCCACCTGCCTTGGCCTCCCAAAGTGCTAGATTACAGGTGTGAGCCACTTCACTTGGCCAGATCCATTGAATTTATTCACATTTCCTGTTTTACTTCTTTTTGTGTGTGCCTGTGAATATGTGTGTATTAAGTTTTATACAGTTTTATCACCTGTGTAGGTTTGTGTGTGCACCACTACAGTCAGGATACAGTTCTAACACCGAAAGGATGCCTTGCTCTTTTTTTTTTGAGATGGAGTCTTGCTCTTGATGTTCAGGCTGGAGTGCAATGGCTCAGTCTCGGCTCACCACAGCCTCTGCCTCTTGAGTTCGAGCAGTTCTCCTGTCTCAGCCTCCTGAGTAGCTGAGAGAACAGGCATGCGCCATCACGTCCGGCCAGTTTTTGTATTTTTAGTGGAGACGAGGATTCTCTGTGTTGGTCAGTTTGGTCTTGAACTCTTGACCTCAGGTGATCTGCCTGCCTTGGCCTCCCGAAGTGCTGGGATTACAGGCGTGAGCCACTGTACCCGGCCTGCCTTGCCCTTTTATAGCCATATCGACCTCCCTCTTTTGCATCCCAACCCCTGGCAACCATTCTTCCATTCTTCATATATAAAAATATAATTTCAAAATACTATATAAAATGGGATCATATGGTATGTCATCTTTTGGGATTGACTTTCTTGGAGATAGGGCCTCACGCTCTTGCCCAGGCTGGAATGCAGTGGCAAGGTCATGCTTACTGCAACCTGCACCTCCTGGGTTCAAGCAATCCTCCCTTCTCAGCCTCCCAAGTAGCTGAGATAACAGGCACAGGCCACCACACTCAACTAATTTTTTTAACTTTTTTTAGAGATGGAGTTTTGCTGTATTGCCCAGGCTGGTCTCCAATGCCTGGGCTCAAGTGATCCCCCCGTCTTACCTTCCCAGAGTGCTGGGATTACAGGCATGAACCACCATGCTTAGCTCTGGATTGGCTTTTTCAGTCAGCGTAACTTCTGGGCTATCCATCCATGTTTTTGCATGTTATCAGTAGTTCATTTTTATTGCTGAGTAGTCTTCCATGCTGTGGATATACTACAGTTTGTTTAACCATTCATCTGTTGAAGGACCTCTGGATTTTCTCCTGGTTTTGACTACTATGAAGAAAGCTGCTATAAACATTTATGTACAGGTTTTTCTTTTTTCTTTTTTTTTTTTTTGAGATGGAGTTTCGCTCTTGTTACCCAGGCTGGAGTGCAATGGTGCGATCTCGGCTCACCGCAACCTCCGCCTCCTGGGTTCAGGCAATTCTCCTGCCTCAGCCTCCTGAGTAGCTGGGATTACAGGCACACGCCAACATGCCCAGCTAATTTTTTGTATTTTTATTAGAGACGGGGTTTCACCATGTTGACCAGGATGGTCTCGATCTCTTGACCTCGTGATCCACCCGCCTCGGCCTCCCAAAGTGCTGGGATTACAGGCTTGAGCCACCGTGCCCGGCCGGTCTCGATCTCTTGACCTCGTGGTGATCCACCCGCCTCGGCCTCCCAAAGTGCTGGGATTACAGGCGTGAGCGACCGCGCCCGGCCTGTTTTTTTTTTTGAGATGGAGTCTCGCTGTGTCACCCAGGCTGGAATGCAATCAGCTCACTGCAACCTCTGCCTCCCAGGTTTAAGCGATACTCCTGCCTCAGCCTTCCAAGTAGCTGGGACTACAGGCGTGTGCCACCATGCCTGGCTAATTTTTGTATATTTAGTAGAGATGGGATTTCACCATGTTCATCAGGCTGTTCTTGAACTCCTGACCTCAGGTGATCGGCCTGCCTCAGCCTCCCAAAGTGCTGGGATTACAGGTGTAAGTCACTGCTCTCGGCCATATGTACAGGTTTTTCTGTGAACAGGTTTTTCATTTCTCTAGGATAAATGCCGAGTTTTGCAATTGTTGGGTCTTAGTAGTTGGATGTTTGGTTTTTTAAGAAACGATCAAACTGTTTTCAGGAGCAGCTGTACTGTTTTATAGTCCTACCAGCAATGTATGAATGATCTAATTTTTGTTTCATCCTCACTGGCATTTCGTGTTTTCACTATTTTTGTGTGTGTGTGATGGAGTCTCACTCTGTCACACCCAGGCTGGAGTGCAGTGGCTCAATCTTGGCTCACTGCAACCTCTGCCTCCTGGATTCAAGCAATTCTCCTGCCTCAGCTTTCTAAGTAGCTGGGATTACAGGTCCCTGCCACCACGCCCAGCTAATTTTTTGTATTTTTAGTAGAGACGGGGTTTCACCATGGTAATCAGGCTGGTCCTGAACTCCTGATCTCAGGTGATCTGCCCACCTTGGCCTCCCAAAGTGCTGGCATTACAGGCATGAGCCACCGCACCTGATCCACACTATTTTTTATTTTAGCCATTACAAGTCTATAGTGATACCTCATTGTTGCTTCAGTTTGTATTTCCCTAATGGCTAATGATGGTGAGCATTGTTTCATGTGTTACTTGTTGCCTGTCATTTTCTTCAGGGAAATAAATGTTCATATCTTTTGTCTGTTTTCTAATTGTATTGTCTTTTTACTGTTGTGTTTTCAGAGATCTTTATATATTCTAGATACTAGTCTTTCATAGAATATGTGTTTTGCAAATATTTTCTCCCACTCTATCCTTTCTTTCTCTTCACAGGGTTTTTCATAGAGCAATTTTCAATTTTGGTGAGATTGTTAAATTTTTTTTTTTTTTTTTTTTCTTTTTGAGACGGAGTTTCGCTCTTGTTACCCAGGCTGGAGTGCAATGGCTCGATCTCAGCTCACCGCAACCTCCGCCTCCTGGGTTCAGGCAGTTCTCCTGCCTCAGCCTCCTGAGTAGCTGGGATTACAGGCACGTGCCACCATGCCCAGCTAATTTTTGTACTTTTAGTAGAGACGGGGTTTCACCATGTTGACCAGGATGGTCTCGATCTCTTGACCTCGTGATCCACCCACCTCGGCCTCCCAAAGTGCTGGGATTACATGCTTGAGCCACTGCGCCCGGCTTGAGATCTGTTAAATCTTTTTAACAGAATAATATAAATCATTTCCTTTTTTTTTTTTTTTTTTTTTTTTAAGGACAGAGTCTCACTCTGTCACCTAGGCTGGAGTTTAGTGGCGCAGTCCCAGCTCACTGCAGTCTCTGCTGTCCGAGTTCAAGCGATTCTCCTGCCTTAGCCCCACCCTGAATAGCTGGAATTACAGGTGCCTGCCACAGCGCCCAGCTAATTTTTGTAGTTTTTAGTAGAGATGGGGTTTCACCATCTTGGCCAGGCTGGTTTTGAACTCCTTACCTCGTGATCCACCTGCCTCGGCCTCCCAAAGTGCTGGGATTACAGGTGTGAGCCACTGCTCCCAGCCAAATCATTTACTTTAAAAAGGGCTTATAGACCAGGCACAGTGGCTCACACCTAGAATTTCAGCTGTTTGGGAGGCCAGCGTGGGTGGATCACTTAAGCTCTGGAGTTCAGGACCAGCCTGGGCAATATAGTGAAACCCCATCTTTACCAAAATACAAAAAAATTAGCTGGGCATGGTGGCACACATCTGTGGTTCCAGCTACTCAGGAGGCTGAGGTGGGAGGATCACTTAAGCCTGGGAAGGAGAGTTTGCGGTGAGCTGTGATCGTGCCACTGCACCCTAGCCTTGGCAGCAGAGTGAGACCCTGCCTCAAAAATAAATAAATAAAATAAAATGAAAAGGGCTTATGATGAAAAGCAGAGAGTCCTTCTTCACCCTTGATACCTTTTCACAAAGGCAACTGTCCTTAACTGTTTGTGGTTTTACTTCTGGGAGGTTATCTTCCTACCTCTGATCCTATTATGAAACTATAAATGTGTTTTATATATAAAGTAATTCTATTGTACTGTCGTTTCTTGCATTATCAGATTAAGACAATTGAGTTCTGATAATGAAAGATAGGATAACTGAGCAACACCCTCCCAATTTTTTAAAATTTGTTTTCACTCTCCCAATTTTTGATTAATAGTTATTTTAATTCTTCTACTGGCTCCTTTTATACCTCTAAATAATATATTTAAACCTTTGTGTTCTCTTTCCAGCAACTTTAGACAGTGGAGAAAAGTTTAACATCAGTATGGTTTTTTGTCTGTAATCTTAATTATTTCATCCTTTTTCTGATTCATCTAATCATTCTCCAAAATTTTTTGAGGTTTTTTTTTTTTTTTTTTTTTTTTTTTTTTTTTTTTGAGACAGAGTCTTGCTTTTTGCTTTGTTGCCTAGGCTGGAGTGCAGTGACACGATCTCTGCTCACTGCAACTTCCACCTCCTGGGTTCAAGTGATTATTGTGCCTCAGCCTCCTGAGTAGCTGGAATTACAGGTGAGCACCACAATGCCTGGCTAATTTTTGTATTTTTAGTAGACATGCAGTTTCACCATGTTGGCCAGGCTGATCTCAAACTCCTGACCTCAAGTGATCCGCCCAACTCTGCCTCCCAAAGTACTTTTTTATTTTGTATTTTCTATATGTCAGGTGTTGTTGGATTTGGGGAGTACAAAGTGATCAAAAGAAATAAAAATCCTAGACCTTAGTGTAGCTTACGTTCTTGTGTAGGGTATAGGAATATATGATAAGTAAAATATGTACTACGTTAGATATTGATAAGGGCCGAATCAATATCTAAATATAGCAGAGAAGGAGAGAGGAAGCACCAAAGGAGTTGCAAGTTTATATAGGCCGTCTAGGGAGTGCTTCATGATAGAACATTTGATTAAAAATAATCCTATCAAGTGAGACTGGGCATTTGTGGCTCACTCCTGTAATGCCGGAACTTTGGGAGGCCAAGGCAGGAGAGCCCAGGAGTTTGAGAACAGCCTGGACAACATAGTGAAACCCTCATCTCTATAAAAAAATACAGAGTAAGCCAGGCATGGTGGTATGAGCCTGTGATCCCAGCTACATGGGAGGCTGAGGTGGGAGGATCGTTTGAGCCTGGGAAGTTAAGACTGCCCTGAGCCATGATTGCTTCACTGCATTCTAGCCTGGGTGACAGAGTGAGACCATATTTCCAAAAAATGTCTAAAGTGAGTAAGTGTATTTGCTGTTATCTGGGATAAGTGTGATCCATGCATGGAAAATGGCAAGTAGAAAGACCCTGAGGTATGAATGTCCCTGGAATATTTGAGAAATAGCAAGGAGGTTAGTGTGGCTATAGTGGAGTGACTAAGAGAAGTGGGAGAAGAGGTTAGGCAAGTGAAAAGGGAACCAGATTATGTAAGGCATTGTGAGGAATTTGGCTCTTATTTTTAGTGAGATAGGAAGACGTTTTAGAGTTTTGAGCAGGGGAATGACATCATCTGGTTTAGATTTTTAACAGAATCATTCTGGCTGCTTGATTAAGAATAGAGTGAAGGAGGACAAGGCTAGAGGCAGGAAGACCAGTCAGGAAACTATTGACATAATTTACCAAAATGCGATAGTGGCTAGACCAGGGTTGAAGCAGATGAAGAATAGTGAGAGTCTAAGTATTTGAAAAGAGGATTCAAAGATAGATCAGATGTGGAGTGTGAGAGACAAGAAGGAAATAATGGTTATTCCAGGTTTGGTTTGGTTTGCTTTGCGCATCTGGGACTACAGATGCATACCACCATGGCTGGCAGATTCCAGGTTTTTGATTTGAGCAACTAGAGTAATGGAATGACAGTTAAGATGTAGAAGACTGCAGGAGGGGAAGTTCAGTTTTAAACATGTTAAGCATTGAGCCACCCAATTGGACGAGGAAGTCTGGAGGTTAGAGGGACAGGTCTAGGCTGGAGATTTAAATTGCAGACTCATAGCAGATAGATACTATTCTAAACCATGAGTCTGGATGAGGTCATTAAGTGGTGAATGTAGCTAGAGAAGAGGTCCAGGGACTCATGGAGCCCACCAGCATTTAGAGATCAGGGACCAGAGGGAAAAACACCAAAAGAAACTAAAAAGAGCTCAGAGTGCTGCCATCCTTCATTGCTGCTTTTATACCATTTGCAACATTTGCTCTTGAACTTTCTCTCTGTTTCCCAAGGCCATTTATCTGGTCCTTTCAGTTATATAGATAATGTTCTATTTTGTTTTTGTAAAAATCTTGTCGTCTTTCACTTGCTCGAGTCACTGTTCTCAACTTTGCAAATTTATGTTTTCACCTCTTTTATGTTTATTAAAGTTATGCATAATGCTCTTTTTATGAAGTATTAATTGTGTAGAAAGTTGCAAGGAAGCAAAGATACCATCTGTAATCCTGCCACCCAGAGGCTAATTACTGTAAATATTTTGCCATCTTTTCTCTCTTTTTTTGTTCATTTGATTTGTATGTTTGACATCATGTGGAAAGTAAAAGTGTATGTTTACTGATGTTTTGCTTAACAACATGCACATTTTTGCTGTGACAATTAAAACTTAACATATTCCCCAAGTTTTTTATTTTAAAAGTTTAAGCATACATAAGAAATGAAAGAGTATACAGTTGTTATCTGTGTCTGTGTGTGTTGTACTTTTTTTGGGGGGTTGAATTGTTTAAAACTAGGTTGCTTTCATCAGAGTTCTCCTTAATATGACATCCTCTTAAATACTTAAGCTTTCATCCCCTAAGAATAAGTACATTATTCTATATAATCATAGTACCATTATCATACCTAAGAAAGTAATAATTCCATAATATCTAATTATGTAGTTCTGATTTTCCCGGTTGTCTCAAAAATGTCTTTTATCTTGTTTTATTGATTGATTGGTTGATAGGATCTAAGATCCAATTCAGGTTTCACATTTTATATTTGATTGTTTCATATGTATATATGTATATATGCACACACACACACACACACACACACACACACACACACACGCACACATATATTTTGGAGACAGAGTCTTGCTCTGTTGCCCAGGCTAGATTGCAGTGGGGCAATCTTGGCTTACTGCAGCTCCACCTCCTGGGTTCAAGCTGTTGTCCTGCTTTAGCTTCCCAAGAAGCTGGGACTATAGGTGCATGCCACCACACTGGTTAATTTTTTTTTGAGACACAGTCTCACTCTGTCACCTGGGATGGAGTGCAGTGGCGTGATCTCAGCTCACTGCAACCTCCGCCTCCTGGGTTCAAGCAATTCTCCTGCCTCATCTTCCTTAGTAGCTGGGACTACAGGTTTGTTCTAGCACGTCTGGTTAATTTTTTGTATTTTTAGTAGAGATGGGGTTTCACCATGTTAGGCAGGATGGTCTTGATCTCCTGACCTCGTGATCCGCCCACCTCAGCCTCCCAAAGTGCTGGGATTACAGGTTCGAGGCACTGCACCTGGCCTAATTTTTGTATTTTTAGTAGAGATGGGGTTGCACCATGTTGACCACGCTGGTCTCGAACTCCTAACCTTAGGTCATCTGCCTGCGCCGGGCTCAATCTGCCTGCCTTGGGCTCCCGAAGTACTGGAATTACAGGCATGAGCCACTGCACCTGGCCCTGTGTCAAACATTTTTAATAGCGGCATAATGTTTTATTAATAGATTATGAAATTACTTAATCATTTCCTTAATGCTTAACTTAGAGGTTGTTTCAGAGTTTCACTCTTGTTGCCCAGGCTGGAGTGCAATGGCACGATCTCGGCTCACCGAAACCTTTGCCTCCCGGGTTCAAGCTATTCTCCTGCCTCAGCCTCCTGAGTAGCTGGGATTATAGACATGCGCCACCATGCCTGGCTAATTTTGTATTTTTAGTAGAGACAGGGTTTCTCCATGTTGGTCAGGCAGGTCTTGAACTCCCAACCTCAGGTGATCTGCTTGCCTCAGGCCTCCTAAAGTGTTGGGATTACAGGCATGAGCCACCATGCCAGGTTGTTTTTTAATAACGGTAGACTTTTAGAAATAAGCTTGCATAAGGATTGTTCCGTATTTCAAATTATTTCTTACGATAGAAATGATTAGAATTGCTAGGTATGTGTATTTTTAAAACTTTTGATGAATATTTCCAAATGATTGCCCAGAAAGTATTTGTTTATCTGTACTCATTGGAAGTGTATGATGATGCTCATTTCACCTTAATTTGAGTAACACTGAATTGTAGTACAGCATTAAACAATTTTTCTAACTTAATTAGCAACAAATGGTTTCTCTAATTTATGTGTTTAAAGATACTTGTATTTTTTTTCAGTTGTCTATTCTGTCATTTCTGTATACTTTGAGGTTCTTTGTATGTATGAATCCTCTCTCTCTCTCTCTCTCTATATATTTTTTTGAGACGGAGTTTCGCCCTTGTTACCCAGGCTGGAGTGCAATGGCGCGATCTCGGCTCACCGCAACCTCCGCCTCCTGGGCTCAGGCAATTCTCCTGCCTCAGCCTCCTGAGTAGCTGGGATTACAGGCACGTGCCACCATGCCCAGCTAATTTTTTGCACTTTAGTAGAGACGGGGTTTCACCATGTTGACCAGGATGGTCTCGATCTCTCGACCTCGTGATCCACCCGCCTCGGCCTCCCAAAGTGCTGGGATTACAGGCTTGAGCCACCGCGCCCGGCGAATCCTCTATATTTTATGGAGACTAATCTTTTGTTGTATACCTTGCAGTTATCTTTTCCTAATTAGTTGTCTTTTAGTTTTTTTAAAATTTATTTATTGTATTGTTTTTTTTTTTGAGACAGTGTCTCGCTCTTTCACCCAGGCTTGAGTACAGTGGTATGATCTCTGCTTACTGCAGCCTGCACATCCCAGGTTCAAAAGACTCTCCTGACTCAACCTCCCAAGTAGCCAGGATTACAGGCGTGTGCTGGGACTACAGGCATGTGCCACCTTGCCTGGCTAATTTTTGTATTTTTAGTAAAGATGAAGTTTTACCGCCTTGGCCAGGCTGGTCTCGAACTCCTGATCTCAGGTGATCCACCTGCCTTGACGTCCCAAAGTACTGAGATTACAGGCATGAGCCACCATGCCTGGCCTAAACATTCATTTTATTTTTATGTTTTTGAGACAGAGTCTTACTCTGTCGTCTAGCCTGGAGTGCAATGGTGCCATCTCGGCTCACTTCAACCTCTGCCTCCCAGGTTCAATTGATTTCTTGTGACTCAGCCTCCACGTAGCCAGGATTACAGGTGTGTGCCACCATGCCCGGCTAATTTTTGTATTTTTAGTAGAGATTGGGTTTTGCCATGTTGGCCAGAGTGATCTCAAACTCCTGGACCTTGAACTCCTGAGCCTTGTGATCCATCCACCTCAGCCTCTCAAAGTCCTGGGATTACAGGTGTGAACCACTGTGCCCAGCCAGTTGTCTTTTAATTTTATTATGTATTTTGACCTGTGGTGTTAACTTATTTTAAAAATATATGATGTTGGCCAGGTGCAGTGGCTCACGCCTATAATCCCAGCACTTTGGGAGGCTGAGGGAGGTGGGCAGATCACGAGGTCAGGATGTTGAGACCATCCTTGCCAACATGGTGAAACCCTGTCTTCTAAAAATACAAAAATTAGCTAGGCATGGTGGCATCTGCCTGTAGTCCCAGCTGCTCAGGAGGCTGAGGTAGGAG
Organism: Saimiri boliviensis; assembly: GCF_048565385.1. Classification (NCBI taxonomy): domain Eukaryota; kingdom Metazoa; phylum Chordata; class Mammalia; order Primates; family Cebidae; genus Saimiri; species Saimiri boliviensis. The sequence continues at coordinate 82,501,203 of NC_133450.1, forward strand.
AATTGCTTGAACACAGGAGGTGGAGGTTGCAGTGAGCCGAGATCATGCCACTGCACTATAGCCTCAGTGACAGAGTGAGACTTATCTCAAAAAAGAAAAAAAAATTGGTGTTTGCTTGAGCCCAGTAGTTTAAGGCTGCAGTAAGCTGTGATCATGCTACTGCCGTTTAGCCTGGGAGACTCCGTCTCTGTCTCTTTTTTTTTAATGAGACAAGTTCTCACTCCGTCGCCAGGCTGGAGTGTAGTTGTACAGTCTTGGCTCACTGCAACCTCCGCCTCCCAGGTTCAGGGGATTCTCCTGCCTCAGCCTTCTAAGTAGCTGGGACTACAGGTACGTACTACCATGCTAATTTTTGTATTTATAGTAGAGATGGGATTTCACCATGTTGGCCAGGCTGGTCTCTATCTCTCTTCAGTGATCCGCCTGCCTTGGCCTCCCAAAATACTGGGATCACATGTGTGAGCCACCATGCCCAGTCCCTTAAAAAAAAAAGTGACTAAAAAAAGTATATGTGTATACATATATAAGCTTCTTACCTGAATTTTGTTTGGACTCTCTGGTTCTATTATGTATTCTAAGATTTTTTTTTTTTTTTCTTTTTGAGATGGACTCTTACTCTGTCACGCAGGCTGGAGTGCAGCGGTGTGATCTAGGCTCACTACAACCTCTGCCTCCCAGGTTCAAGTGAGTCTCCTGCCTCAGCCTCCTGAGTAGCTGGGATTACAGGCACACACCACCATGCCCAGCTACTTTTTGTGTTTTTAGTAGAGGCAGCCTTTCACCATGTCGACCAGGATGGTCTTGGTCTCTTGACCTTGTGATCCGCCCCTCTTGTCCTCCCAAAGTGCTGAGATTACAGGCATGAGCCACGGAGCCCAGCCATGTTCTAAGATTTTTTATTAAAATATTTCTGTGAACTTTTTAAGCTTTTTGAGCCCTTTCTCTGCTCATCTAATGTATATCTTCTCTTGTCACTCATCAGTAATTTTTCTGAATGCAAAATTTTTCTACCTCTTCTCAAAAATATAAAATACAAGTATGTTGGTGCCTTATTTTTTATTTACTTAATTCTGTATAGGATGTTGAATTGTTAATCTTTTAGATGCTTTTTATAGAAAGAAACACTATAAAGGTGAGGTATCTTACTTTCTTACTTTTTCAAGTTCGGCTAAGAGGTGGTTGGTATGTGTGGGGGGTCAGAGTGCTTTGATCAAAGTGTCCCAAACAGTCTGGGAACACATGATTACATTCTTCCGCTGTGTAGTGTTCTGGGCATGTCAGTGGTGGAATCTGCCCCTGCTGTGGAGGAAGAGAAGGAAGAAGAGCTGGAACAGAAGGAGAAAGAGAAGGAAGAATATACTTCAGGCAATACCACACATTCCCTTGGTGCTGAAGGTAGCCTTGTGCCTTTTTCAGAACGGTAGATTTTTCTAACTTCCTTTAACATGATCCTTCACGTGTCTAAATTTCTTTATTTGGTTACAGATTTCTCATAATTAAATTGAGAGTCATTAATAAATTTGCTAGTAATTTAAAATATTCCACCTGATTTGGTGTTCAGGAATTTGTACTTCATTGGATAGCCTCCTTTCTGTATATTGAATTTTTTTCCTTTTGTATTCATTTGTTTTTCAAATATTTTTGGAATGTGTGCTTTGTCAGGTGGAAATACAATCTGAATTGCTATGACTGTGGGTATGGTTTATGATGTACCTTTAGAAAGCAAACATAGTCTATCGTATTAAGTACTTATAAGGTTTTATAGTATGAAGTATTTTTACTTTATTACACATTTTCCCCCTTCATCTTTAATGCATTTTTTTAAAAATTAAAAAAAAATTTTTTGAGATGGAGTCAAGCTCTGTCACCCAGACTGGAAGTGCAGTGGTGTGATCTCAGCCTACTACAACCTCTGCCTTCTGGCTTCAAGCAATTCTTGTGCCTCAGCCTCCTGAGTAGCTAGGATTACAGGTGTGTGCCACCACACCTGGCTAATTTTTGTATTTTTAGTAGAGATGGGGTTTCACCATGTTGGCTAGGCTTGTCTCGACCTCCTGACTTCAAGTGATCCACCCACCTCGGCCTCCCAAATGCTGGAATTAACAGGTGTGAACCAATGCACCTAGCCACATTTGTTTTTTATTTTTGAAAAATTTGGGGGGTGCACAGAGCTTTGATATGAAGGACTTAACCAGGACCCTCCTTTGCTAAGGGACAGCAGCTTGTACATTGCATTATGTTGTGGGATGATAACGAATTTCTTGGCATTGTGTTCCTAGATACTGCCTCATCACAGTTGGGCTTTGGGGTTCTGGAACTCTCCCAGAGCCAGGATGTTGAAGAAAGTACTGTGCCATGTGAAGTGGACAAAGAGCATCTACAGTCAGTAACCACCAACTCTGGCTATACCAGGCTATCTGATGTGGTTGCTAATACTGGTATGAAACGTGTTTTCTGGCATTTGGAGTTGTTGTGTTTTCTCCCCTACTAGAGGTAGTTGTTTTTTCCTTGGTAAGTTTTATAGCTATCCGAGTTGATAAAATCAAAATCATGTAGTAATGTCGAAGAGTTTTCTGGTAAATACCTGTCAATTGTTGGCTTGTGGTCTGAGGTTTTCTTTAAGTTATAGTTTACCTTCCTTTTTAGAATGATCCCTGTATATATTTATAAATTGCACTTCTGTTAAAATTTTTGCTTTTTTAAAAGCATCTGGGACTGTATGTAGTATTTTGAAAAATTAATTATCTCCTTTCTGTTTTTTTATCAAACTCTAAGCAATTAAGCACAAAGAACAGTCCAGTGAAGATATTCCCATAGCAGAACAGTCCAGCAAGGATGTCCCTGTGATAGCACAGCCCAGTAAGGATGTACATGTGGTGAAAGAGCAAAATCTACTACCTACAAGGTAAGTTGTGTTCTTTCTAAAAAGTATTAATGGGTTTTGCTATAGGGTTACACTAATTTTGTTTTACCAGATAAAAACATTTTTAGAAATTGTTGATTTATAAATATTTTTTCCCTTGTACTGGGCATACTTGTGTTTCATTAGAAACATTGCTTACTTACGAAGTCTCAAGACTTATTTTTTGTCTGTCTGTTTGAGACAAAGTCTCACTATGTTGCCCTAGGCTCATATGATTCTCTGCCTCTGTCTCCCAAACACCAGGGCCATACTTAACTACTAATCTTATCTTTAGGCATTCTACAAAGACTCTTTTTTGTTAATTAAAAAAAAAAAGTTTTGCTGGGCACAGTGTTTCATGCGTGTAACCCCAGCACTTTGGGAGGCTGAGATGGGTGGATCATGAGGTCAGGAGTTGGAGACCAGTCTGGCCAACATGGTGCAATCCCATCCCTATTAAAAGTTAGCCAAATGTGATGGCGGGTGCCTGTAATACCAAATACCCGGGAGGCTGAGGCAGGAGAATCCCCTGAACCTAGAAGGCAGAGGTTGCAGTGAGCTGAGATCATGCCACTGTACTCCAGCCTGGGTGACAGAGCAAGACTCCATCTCAAAAAAAAGATTTTTTTGGTGTAGAAATGGGAGTCTTGCTGTGTTGCTCAAGCTGGTCTCAAACTCCTGGGCTCAAGTGATTCTTCTGCCTCTGAAATGCTGAGATTATAGGTGTGAGACACTCTGCCTGGCCTACAATGATGTTTTAAGGCTGCTCTAACTATAAGCATAACTCTGTGATCTTTGGTTGCCACACCTCCTGTGTGATCTTTGTCTGCAGAGACACTGCCCGTCTGTGGGAGGTCTTCTTAGCCTCTCTGGTTAGTTATGAAGAGTAACATGAATATTATATTTGAAAGCCTACTATTTATATACTTGAGGAGTTCCCAGATTGCTTTGGGTTCTCAAGTATCCTGCATCTGGTATTTTATGGTATCGATAGATGTAGGGATTTTCTCAGGTTCTTTAGGCTTTTAACTTGGTAGGAATTAGGGAATGTGCCTCTGCTTCGTCTTTAGTGATTTTTATAACCAAAGTTTCATTGCCTTTGGCCAGCAGGTGAAGTTTGAATATGGCCGAGGAAAACTGGAATGCTTCCAGTTTGGGGAAGGGGATAAATAAACAGTCAGTATTGTTTTATTTATTTATTTTTTTTTTGAGACAGAGTCTCACTCTGTCACCCAGGCTGGAGTGCAATGGCACTATCTCAGCTCACAGCAACCTCCACCTCCCAGGTTCAAGCGATTCTCCTGCCTCAGCCTCCTGAGTAGCTGGGATTACAGGTGCGTGCCACCACGCCCAGCTAATTTTTGTATTTTTAGTAGAGACGGGGTTTCAACATTTTGGCCAGGCTGGTCTCAAACTCCTGACCTTGTGATCCACCCCACTCGGCCTCCCAAAGTGCTGGGATTACAGGTGTGAGCCACCGCGCCCGGCCTCAGTATTGTTTTATTAATTCCTTTAATAGAAAGAGTGGGGAGGGGTTGTCCTAGGCCAAGTTGAATATCAAGAGAAATTGTCTTTCTAGTGTAAAACACTTGGCATAACAGTGACTTTTTAGGCTTTTCTTTTAGATACTGCCTTCTAGCTAGTTATGCTATTCTGTTTATACTGGGGAGTGGTAGGACAGGTGAATCTCTTAAGTGTCTGGAAAGGGACCAGGGATGAATGTCTTACATGTGTTAGTATTTGGGGAAAAGGTCAGCAGAAGATGTGTGTTGCACTAGTACAGAGGATAATTCACATCAAACACTTTCCATGGAACGTCTTAGTTTGGACTGTTCTCCTTACTGGCATTGTTGTGGTCTGGATCAGAATTCTTCCTACAGGTCTGGATAACAGTATATGTAACAAAAATTCCCCAAGTCACTCACTAGAAGTCTTAGAAAGCCTGCAGCATGGTATTGAGCAGAGTTGAAGACAGGTATTGGCTGTGTGAGAGAGTGAGACAGGTTCCGAAATGGGCTGAGGAGTTTGTATCACTACAAAGAGTAGTTTATTTCCTTTTTAGTAGATAATTATGTAGATTAGAGCCATTGGAAATTTTGAAATTATTAAAGAAAAACAAAACAGGAAAAGCTTTTAGTTAAAAGATGAAATCATTTGAACTTAGCAACTTTTTCTCCTGGTGATACGAATTTCCTAGGTCAGAGGACATGCATTTTAGCCCCAAAGTGTCTCTTGCTGCTGTGGAAACGAAAGAACAGATGTCTGCACAAGAACTTATGGAATGTGGACTGCAGATTCAGAAGTCACCAGAACCTGAGGTTTTGTCAACTCAGGAAGACATGTTTGACCAGAGCAATAAAACAGGTACCAAGAGTGGTATGTTGTTACAGCTATTCTACAAAGATCTAAACTTTTAGTCTGAGGCTACTGGTTAAGTATAAAGCATTGTATAGGTTTGCAGACTTGTTTGTGTTATAGAAGGAAAATGCGTTTCTAGTTAATTAGTGAGAAGGGCTTTTTGCGAATAATTTCCATTCAATATTTTGAGATGATTTTCTCTCTTTTGGAAATGAGATGCTGAAGAATAGTGAATGCAGTAACTTTAGTATTACGGATATTAACCGTTTTCTTTTATATGGCTAGTACGTCTTCAAATCTTATTAGGCTTAGGTTTTTCATATTCATCTGGGTAACAGTTTACTAACTTAATCTGTTTATTAGTTCATCTGATGCAGATAGGAAGTTAAAATCTAGCAGAAAGGACATAAAACTTAAAAGAATTTAATTTGTTTCACACTTTTTAGCCTCTACCAATCTTTTATTCCACAACCTCAGAGAGCCAGAAAGCCTGAGTTAATGACTAGAAAAATGTATTATGTTGGTTTTAAGTAGGGAACGGAAGAAGGTCATATTCTTTTACTATGCTGTGTTGTAGGTTGCTGTGCAAGACATTCACATGGTCACCAAGAAACCTTTATTGGTCTCTTACTAAAGTTGTAAGGTTTTATTTAAGCAATTGTTTTATACTGGGATTGATATAGTTGATACTCCGTCTATTGCTAAGGGGAAGGGACCAATAGGAGACTGTTCATAGTATAAATCAGTAATGGCTGGTCATAAATTCTGTTACTAATGCATTAGTCTTTTCTATTTCGTTTGAGGAGGCCCAATTCATGAAAACCGCTGCATTTATAACATCAGGTGTCACGTGCATTGTTTTGACTTCTCGCATCTGTATCATGGCATGAGCGTGACTTTACCTAAGGTAGACCTTAGAATAAAAGGCTTGTTTGCTTTGTTTGCTTTTTTTTTTTTTTTTTTGAGAGGGAGTTTCACTCCTGTTACCCAGGCTGGAGTGCAGTGGCGTGATCTTGGCTCACCACAACCTCCGCCTCCTGGGTTCAAGCAATTCTCCTGCCTCAGCCTCCTGAGTAGCTGGGATTACAGGCATGCGCCACCATGCCCAGCTAATGTTTTGTATTTTTAGTAGAGATGGGGTTTCACCATGTTGACCAGGATGGTCTCAATCTCTTGACTTTGTGATCCACCCGCCTCGGCCTCCCAAAGTGCTGGGATTACAGGCTTGAGCCACTGTGCCCAGCTTGTTTGCTATTTTTTAATAGAAGCATCCCAAGAAAGAAGAGCAGCTAAGCAGAAGTATAAAGATTTTGGCTTTTTTAAAAAAATTAATTTATTTTTTTGAGACGGAGTCTCGCTCTGTCACCCTAGGTTCAAGCAGTTGTCCTGCCTCAGTTTCCCAAGTAGCTGGGTTATAGGCATCCGCCACCACGCCTGGCTAATTTTCGTATTTTTAGTAGAGACGGGGCTTCACCAATTTGGCCAGTCCAGGTCTTGAACTTCTGACTTCAAGTGATCCGCCCCCCTCAGCCTCCCAAAGTGCTGGGATTACAGGTGTGACCCAACACGCCCAGCCGGGATTCTGGCTTTTAATCTCTAAGCTTAGATCATGACAGAAATTACTAAGGAACTCTTTATCAATTCTTTATTCAGGAAGCCCATGTGGGGGTGGTGGTTAATGTTCACTCAAGATTTGGGCCATTGTGGTATTCAATTAGTTGTATAATTAGAAAACAATTTCTGCCCTTTTGGAACATGGTTGGAAATTTGGATATTACTTTTTGCAGTACTGAATGTTTTTTGGCAGCTCAGTACTGTCAATCTGAGAAGTAAATGCAACTGAATTTCTTTTTTTCAGTAGCTTCTGATAGTTACTGTACTCCTTCAAGGGAGGAAGGTGGGTGTTCTTTGGCTTCTACACCTGCCACCACTCTGCATCTCCTGCAGCTCTCTGGTCAGCGGTCCCTTGTTCGGGAGAGTTTTTCCACGTAAGTAAGCCTAAAATAGCTTATGCCAAGGCAATATGTGCCTGAGCATCTTAGGCTAAGGCTGAAAGAGCTAAAATTGCCTGCTACTCTGGAATTCTTTTTGAAATTAAAAGGTAGAACCTAGGCTTTACAGCTGTGGGGATGAGAACATAGTAAACTGTTGAAGGCAGGTAAATCTGTTTTCCCATTAGAAAATTTTCTGATAGTAGTGCAAAGGTTTGACTAAGAAAGAAAAGGCACAGTTATTTAGAAAATGTTATACCTCCAAAACAAGCATTCTCCAAAACAAGCATTCTGCTCCTTTGTTTTACTTGCAATTCTTCTCATTTAATAGCAGAGGGTGGAGAATAGGTTGTTATAGTTGATAATAGTTGGATTTCTTTATCTCTGTGTTAGGGCAAAGAGGTTTGCTTGTTTATTTTTTTGTTTGTTTGTTTGTTTAGTTTTAGCTTTGTTTTCTAATGAAAATATGCATGGTCTGTCAGGCAAAAAATGGGATAATTTTTTTATGTCTTTAATCTGCAAATTTATTTATTTCCTAGCACTGCTTATTTTCTTTTCAGTCATGATGTCCTTGTGTCTGATCATTCACTTTTCCCTTGCTCTCTTTTTGAAAAAGTTATTATTTTAGAATAGAAATATCTGCTGTGGGAAATAGTTATTGAACTATTTGCAGTTCTTCCGCCAGCCTCACTCAGGTTGCTGTTTGGGAGAAGTGCTGATAAGTATTTATCTGAATGCCTTAGATATTTTTTCCTATTAAAAAGTAAAAACAAATACAGAAATGCAAAACTGTGGCTATGGTAAAATAACCTGTGATTCTCTCTTTATATAAAGGAATTCCTCAGATCTTGTTGCTCCTTCCCCTGATGCTTTCCGATCTACTCCTTTTATCGTTCCTAGCAGTCCCACAGAACAAGAAGGGAGACAAGGTGAGCCCTCTTGATCTGTCTGTTTATCTCAGATTAGAATAGGAGCAACACTTCTTCTGCCTTGCAAAATGTACTGTTTCTTTGTGCTTTAGAATGCTTATGACCCACACAATTCAGTAGGACTCATGTCTGTCTAACCTTTAGGGATATGGCCTATTGTAAAGTGCTGTCCCCAGTTCTTTGTTCTTTTTTCTTTTTTTTGTCTGACCCCATCCCCCATTCTTTGCTTTTCTAGTACTAATTCTGTTGAGATTTCTTTATTGTTGGCTCAATTTTTAAAAAGGCTCTGGAGGAAGAATTTTTGTTTTTAAAGTTGACTTAAATGAGTTAGTATGGGGAAGAACTGGGCTTATTAGTAATGGCCTAGTCGTTTCTAGCAACTTGTCAACATATTTTTGGTAAGAAGGAACCAACAGTTGTTTCTTGTGGTCCTCATAGGTTATTTTTGCTGTTATTAAAACAGTTTTAGCACAGAGTGATTAAGAGTAGGTGGTAAAAATTTTAACTTCATTCATTTACTCCTTTGAAGACTTAGAGATTTTATATTACTTTATTTGCAGGAAAGCTTTCCTTTTTACTTAGCTAATTTATCTCATTATTTAAGCTTCTTTTGCTCTGCCCCAGTCTCCTATCCAGTCATTGAAGATGTTTCTAAATTTCTGTGATTCCTACAAAGCTTTTTCTAACAAATTCCATGATTTTCATCTTTTCTCTCTTTCATGTATAAGTAATAATATAATAGCTTTATTTTTATTTATTGAGCACTTAGTATATGCAAGGCATTGTTCTAGGTGCATTTCTGTGGTTTTTCTCATTGAATCCTCACAAACATCCTAAGAAGGAGGTGTTATTTTTTATCCCCATTTTACAGATGAGGAAATGGAGACATAGAAAGATTTTGCAACTAATGAGATGTAGAAGCAGATTTGAACTCAGGCAGCTGCCTCCAGAACCTGTCCCATTATCTGTCATGTATATGCCTCCTGTTACATCCTTTCTCTGTTCTTGAATAATGTAAAACATAGACATATTTAACTGGTTTTCACATGTAATTTATCAGTGATAGAATTTGACCTTAGACTTTCTTCTACAAAGTTTGTCTCTGGCTGTTTTCTTAAAATGTTGGTAGGTATCCAAATGGACTAATACTAATCTAAGCATAACATGATTAGGTGAATTAATACTGCAAAAACCCTGGTAATGCAAGTTAAGTTTGGTTAATTCTTAGAACAGTTTCTAAGAATATTGAAAAACTATAAAAATAATTATATTGAATATGCTTTCTCAGGCTGAGTGCAGTGACTCACACCTGTAATCCCAGCACTTTAGGAGGCCAAGATGGGCAGATCATCTGAGGTTAGGAGTTTGAGACCAGCCTGGCCACCATGGTGAAACCCCATCTCTACTAAAAATACAAAAAATTAGCTGGGCATGATGGTGGGCACCTGTAATCACAGCTACTCGGGAGGCTGAGGTGGGAGAATCACTTGGACCCGGAAGGTGGAGGTTGTAGTGAGCTAAGTTCCCACCACTGCACTGTAGCCTGGGCAAGAGAGTAAGACCCTGTCTCAAAAAAAAAAAAAAAAAAAAAAAACAACTTTCTTCCTCATTGTAAACAATTAATATTTATTGTAGAAAGTTTGTTAAGTATATAGGAAATTAATGAAAATAAAACTCACCTGTGGTACTATAAGCCTGCTATAGTTACAACTAGTATTGTTGGATATATTTCAGTTTTCAGTGCATAAATATAAACTATTTTTACATAATTGGCATCATGTATATGACTCAGATTTCTTTTTCTATGTAAAAGTGTATTTTCCCTTGTCAGTTATATTTTAGATTTAATGCGTCTACTTAATATGTGTATCAGTGTTTGTGAAACTATATGTGCCTTTTGTATTTATTTGGTTTTTTTTTTTTTTTTGCTTTTCTCTTAGATTATTAACCTAAAGCCTTTTTTATATGAGTTGCCTACAATAGCAGGTTTTCTTTTCTTTTTTTTTTTTTTTTTTTTTGAGACAGCGTCTCACTTCATCACCAGGTGCCAGGCTGGAGTGCAGTGGCGCGACCTTGGCTCATTGCAACCTCTGCCTCCCGGGTTCAAGCAATTCTCCTGCCTCAACCTCCCGAGTAGCTGGGACTACAGGCGTGTGCCACTGCGCCCAGCTAATTTTTTTTTTATTTTTAGTAGAGACGGGGTTTCACCATGTTGGCCAGGATGTTCTCTATCTGTTGACCTCATGATCTGCCCGCCTTGGCCTCCCAAAGTGCTAGGATTACAGGTGTGAGCCACCGCGCCCAGCCCAATAGCAGGTTTTCAATGTGCTTTGTCATGGCCAGAAAGTTCAAAGGGTACAATAAATATACTTAGCACAGCTGTGGTAGTATATTAAAGGCCTGTAGCACCAAATCTCAAATTAGGTGTAGACTGGTAAGATTGAGGCTAAGGTAAGCAGCAAGGTTAGGTATTGAGGTTGCGGTTTGGGTAGCTGGTAGAATCAATGTGAATTATGGGGAAAAGGTAAATGTTATAAGTAGTTTGTAGTGATCTAGAGGAAGCCTCATTGGGGTCACGTTGTAAGATAGAGGATAAAAATGATGAATCAAATACTTAGCTAGCTAGGCTGACTTCAAGCAAGGTCCCGATAGCCTGCAGGTGGTAGTATACTATGGGACAGCAGTGTTTTGTGTTTTGTGTGTGTGTTCCTTCCTAATTTGTGTCAGGATTAGTGTCTTCTCTTAGTTCTTTGATAAATCAGTGCTGATTGGCATTGATAGGTTTTTTTTCTTCATCTGTATTTGTATAGGCATCCATCTCTCTGCACTTAGCAATTGTTAATGTAAATATAATGAGTTCATAAATATGAATTATAGACACTGTATTTACTTAGAGTGGTGACAAGTTTACTGTCTTTCAAGGCCCACGGTAGAATATATGATGGTTAAATTAAGTACCGGTAGTTTGGGCTTTTCTACATGAAATGTGAAAGACTGAGCTATAAAATCAGGAAAGGAGCCAAGTTAATTTAACATTTCTTATGAATGGGTGGGTAGCCCCAGATGCATCAGTTTTAATCTATACCTAAAAATAGGAGCTTGGACTGCTCTGCCAACCAAAGGAAGTATTGCTAGATTGCTAGGACCCAATCTTCTATTATTCTGTCAGCTTTTGTGAAAATTACATCACTATTTTTTTAGAGTGAAAATTTCTGTAATGTAATTGTTCTTAGTGATGTTGGAACATGAATAATATTGATGAGTGACATTTCTCAATTTGTTTTTCCTGTTTTAAATCAGATAAGCCAATGGACATGTCAATGTTATCTGAAGAAGGAGGAGAGCCTTTTCAGAAGAAACTTCAAAGTGAACCAGTGGAGTTAGAAAACCCCCCTCTCCCACCTGAGCCCACTGTATCACCACAAGCTTCAACACCAGTATCTCAGAGCACACCAGTCTTCACTCCTGGGTCACTGCCTATCCCATCCCAGCCTCAGTTTTCTCATGTGAGTATTGTAAAAACAGTTGTTTCTCCTAATATATTTTTTAAAAACAGCATTATTGGGGTATAATTTATAGACCATAAAATTCACATTTTAAGTGTATGATTTTGTGATCTTTTAGTGAATTTACAGAGTTGTGAAGCTGTCATCACAAAGCAGTTTTAGAACATTTCCAGAGTCACTTAACATTTTGATTTTTTTTTTAATGTTTAAACTTTTTACAGTGTCTTTAAACTTTTTGAAAATGTTACTTGCAAAATTGCAAAGGGACTTAAATCATTATTCTACCTTAACACAGCTGTTTATATATATATATATATATATATATATATATATATATTTTTTTTTTTTTTTGACAGGGAGTCTCACTCTTGCTAGGATGGAGTGCAGTGATGCAATCTCAGCTCAGTGCAACCTCTGCCTCCTGGGTTCAAGCTATTCTCCTGCCTCAGCCTATTGTGTAGCTGGGACTGCAGGTGTATGGCACCACACCCAGCTAATTTTTGTATTTTATTAGAGACAGTGTTTCATCATGTTGGTCAGGATGGTCTCGATCTTTTGACTTTGTGATCTGCCTGCCTCGGCCTTTCAAAGTGCTGGGATTACAGGCATGAGCCATTGCACCCAGCCATGTTTTTTTTTAAATACTAAATTTTTTTGCCCATTTCACATCCTTAGGAGGTCCTGATGATATATGCCCCCACATGCTTATGTTTTTATAAAAAAGGTGTTTATATAGCACAATTTTAATTTTCTTTTTCCATTTAACATTGTGTCATAATAAAATCATTCTCAGTGCTACATTGTCTTCACTTATCCTTTCAAAAGTTGTGTATTATTTCTCTAAATGGATGTGATCTCAGTATAGGATAATTCCTATACTTAGGGTATCAAGATGGTTTTTAGTTTTCCAATGTGTGTTTTCTTCTAAAAGGAAGGGAAAACTAACTTTTAATTTGTATAGTTTTAAATTTAAATATTTAAAGAAATGAAATTCAGGTTTCATAGTGAGTTGAAAATCCTTAAAGCTAAATGACTATTTTATATGTTCAATATAAATACCTATTCTTATAAGACCTTAAGTGTGGGAATTATTGTAGTTTTATTGGGAGAGCTTATTTTACACATTTCAGTTTGGAGGTGTTGTAACAAGAGTTTGTATTTAAAAGTAAAATTTGACAATGAATAGTAATGAACTGTGCCATAACTTAAGTGAGGAGAGGACAGTAGGTAGAAATAAATTGATTTGTTTTCTGGAGTTTCAAAACTTGTTTTGTTAAAGGACTTCATTTTATGCAGTTCATTAGAAGCAGTTTGGTGGCATTGTTAAGAATGAGGACTCTAGAGTCAGAACTTGCTGGACTCACTCCTGGCTCTTTCATTACCACCTTTTTGACTAATCGAAATTGAATCTTAGTTTGCTTATCAGTCAAATGGTGAGGATACTGATACTGTCTACCTCATAGGATAGTTATGAAGATTGTGTTAATATGTATAAAATGCCTGGATTAGTGCCTTGCACTTGATAAATGCTACTTAAGGGTAGCTGTTGTTGACAGTGAAAGGGTTGAAAACAAGGTTACCTAGAGGTGAAATGGATGTTCAAACCACATACTATTTTCTTTAGCTTTTTTTTTTTGTTGCTGTTGATTGAATCAGGATCTTGGTCTGTCACCCAAGCTGGAGTTTAGTGGCGAGCCCGACTTTCCAGTCTCAAGTGATCCTCCCACCCCAGCCTCCCAAGTAGCTGGAACTACAGGCATGCGCCACCATGCCCAACTAATTTCTTAATTTTTCTTATAGAGACGGGGTCTCACTATGATGCCAGGGCTGTTCTCAAAGTCTCGAGCAATCCTACTGTCCCAGCTTCCCAATGTATTGAGATTATAGGTATGGGTTACCATGCCTGGCCTTTAGCTTTTATTTTTCTAAGTTATATGTGAATGTAGCTGGGTATGGTGGGGCATGCCTGTAATCTCAGCTACTCAGGAGATTGAAGTAGGAGGAGCATTTGGACCTAGGACTTTGAGAAGAGCTTGGGCAACATAGTGAGACCTCGTCTCTACAAACAGTCAAAAATTGGCCGGGAGTGGTGATATGTGCCTATAGTCTCAGCTACTCTGGAGGCTGAGGTAAGGCTGCAGTGAGCAATGATCATGCCACAGCACTCAGTTTGAGCAACAGAGTGAGACTGTCTCAAAAGAAAAAAAAATAACCTTTACAACACAGCTTTTAAGTTAAAGGTTTGATTTTACTTAAGCATTTGTAAAAGCCAAAAAATCAGTCAGACAGTTAAAACAAGGCCTCTTCCTACCCAAAGATAACCAATTTTGATTCTTTATGCTTTTTCTTTTCGTATAATTCTACATGGCATGATTATATTTTTTGTTCTTAGGTGCAGGGTCTTGCCCTGTTGCCCAGACTGGGTAGTGGAGCAGTCATAGGTCACTGTAACCTTGAACTCCTGTGCTCAAGCCATCCTCCCCCCAGTTCAGCCTCCTGAGTAGCTAGGACTACTGGCACACAACCACACATGGCTAATTAAAAGTTTTTTGTAGAGCTAGGACCTCACTCTGTTGCCCAGGGTGGTCTTGAACTCCTGGGCCTAAGCAGACCTCCTGCCTCATCCTCCCAAAATGCTGGGATCACGGGTGTGAACTACCGTGCCCAGTCTATTTTCATAAAAAAATTTTAGCCATTTTCCAGGTATAGTTACATCATAATTTGGTTTAGATCATTACTGAGTTTACTATCATATGATACTATGTAATGATATTAGATCATTACTGAGTTTAATATCACTGTGATATTACTTCATTACTATGTAAACAGTTCACAGCAGAGCCTATGACATTATTATTTTTTTCATGTTTGTATAATATATGATTTCTGAAATTGTGAATGCCTTTATTTGTTTAGTTTTCTTTGACTCTCATTAAATCAACTCTAGACTCTCCACCAATTGTCAGAAACTTCTTTCAGGATGTTTAGGAGACTTAGACTTTCTGTTTCACTTTTTGTAGAAACCACTTTTGGACCCTCCTGATTTCTTAATCTATACTGTTCCCTTCTATGCCTAGTGCGTAAATGTTACCTCCCTTCACTGTCGTTGTTGGAGATTCTACTTGCTTGTCTTTGTTGGTAGCATCATGTCTTCTTGCTTGGTTTACTCCCTCATTTTGGTGGGGGACATTGTCTAGTAACCTTTATTCTGCTGTCACATATTCTGCTATCACACTTGATTTGTAGTTTACAGGAGTATAGAGTTCTAGATTGGAAATAATTTTCTTTTAAAGATTTTGAAGGCATTGCTCTGTTTCCTTTCAACTTCCAGTGCTGCTGTTGAGAAGTGTGAGGCCAAGCGAGCCGTGGTGGCTAATGCCTGTAATCTTAGTATTTTGGGAGGCTAAAGTGGGAGAATCACTTGAGGCCAGGAGTTTGAGACCAGCCTGGGCAACATGGCCAGACCCTGTTTCTGTCAAAAAACAAAAACAAAAATGAAACCAAAATAACAGCAAAAAAACAAAACAGTGTGAAGGCAGTCTGATCTTGACATTTAATAGGTGATCAGTTTTTTCTTTACTGGAATCTTGTATGATTTTCTGTTTGATTCCAGTGTTCTGAAATTTCCAGACCTTTGGGATAGATCTATTTTCATTCATTGTATTGTATACTTGGTAGGCTCTCTCAATTTAGAAACTCAGGTCCTTCCATTCAAATAAATTTATTTCTTTAATTTCTTCTCTTTATTTTGTCTGTTCTCTTTTTTTTAAATGGACTATCTGTTGTTTGGATGTTGAAACTCCTGTAATAGTCTTCTAATTTTATGTTGTCTCCTACTTTTGATCATCTCTCTCTTTTTGTTCAACTTTCTGGCTGACTTATTCAGTCATTTAAACAGTGGCTATATTGTGATGTAATTCACATACCATTTAGTTTACCCATTTAATTTGCACAATCCAATGTTTTTTTAAAATATATGCACAGAGTTGTGCAACCATCACCATGATCTAATTTTAGAATAGTTTCATCACCTTCCCAAAACTCATGCCCAGTAACACTCACATTTCTTTTACCCTGGCCCTTAGAGACCACCAGTCACTTTCTGTCTCTATAGATTTGCTCATTCCGGACATTTCATATAAATGGAATATAAAGTATATAGCCTTTGTGATTGACTTCTTTCATTTAGCATAACATTTACAAGGCTCACCTATGTTGTAGCATGTATCAGATTTTCATTCCTTTTTTTTCTGTTGATCTATCCTTGTCTATAAAAAAAAAAAAAGAATTTCATTCCTTTTTATTGCTGAATAATACCATTGTGTTTATATATACCGTAGTTACTCATTGATTCATCAGTTGATGGACATTGGCTTGTTTCCCCTTTTGGCTGTTGTAAATAATGCTGCTGTGTACAGTTATAGACAAGTTTGTGTGTAAACATGGTTTTATTTCTCTTATGTGTACCTACAGTGTAACTGCCCAGTTCACCTATCTTTTAATTTTTCTCTTAGTTGCTAATTTCTAGTCTTGGGTTTTTAATTTCTAAATTTTTTTTTCAGAATATAATAGATATATTTTAATAGCATTTGTCTTACTTTACGGATATGGTATCTTATCTCTGTAACAATATTAGTAACAGTTTTCTCCTCTCTGGAGTAGTCATTATTTCTTCCAAATGGGCTTTAGTTTTGTTTGTTCTGATCTCTTTCAAATTAGGAGCTTTCTTCAGATATCTGGTAATCTTTGATTATTTACTGACATTCAAGAGTGAAATATCAGAAAGATGATTGATAGTTCTGAGCTGGTGGTTGGGTCTTGTTGTTTTTGGAATTTGCTATAATGTGATCTGCTGGGACATTTTATTGGGAGTCCCATAATGTCAGTATATTGATTTATCTTGGTCTGGTCAGATGGCCTAGGAAAATGTCTCATCTATTTGCAGGGTTTAGGCCTGGCTACCAATGTACTAGAAGTCTATTAATGGAAGAAGGCTCTGGGTGGGAGGGAGCGTTGGGAAACAGGTGCAGGTTTCATTCAATATGTAGATTTTCATTTAATCTCCCTGTTTTCAGTATTGTATTTCCTCATAACTATGCCTCTTTTCTGCCAGTCCTGGGACAGTTGATTTTACTCTCTCCAGGGCAGAGGAGGGACAGGGTGAGGATATGGGAGTTGAACTGTGGTATGACTAGTTGTTTCTTGGCTTTCTCCACTGCTGACTTAGGAATTCAACTTTCACTCTTCTGCTAAATAGATTACCTTCTCCAGAATTTTTTTGCAGTTATCTTTTCTTCTGTTCTCTTTTTCTCAAAATTTTGTGCTTAAGAAAAATCCCTTCACCATTACTTAATGGAATTTCTGAATATGTGTATATTCAGTCCTCCATTTTTATTAAGCTCTCTACTTTTTTCATCATATATCAAACTTGTACATATTATTTTTAATGGGTAACCCTTGTACATCTGTTATTTCTTTTGTCTCTTGGTTACTGGAGTCCAAATCAACTTAAGTTTGATGTTGTGAGATTTAAATATGTGTAAAGAGATTATTACTATTCAAGAGAAAATTGGGATAAAGGAAATTTTGTTGATTTTTTTTTTCTTTCTTTCTGAAAAAATTTGTTAGTCGCCAAGCCTCTTTGAGCCCCAGGATATGAGGGAAGGGGAGAGGATGAGTAGAACATAGTTTGATAGTTACCATTTTTCTCATTCTTGATATATGTATTAATTTTGGTGAGGACAATTAGACAAATGTTTTCAAACTAGAATAGTGGTGGTGGTGACACAACATTGTAAATGCAGTAATTGCCATAGAATTATTTCATTTCATTTATTTATTTATTTATTTATTTTCTGAGATGGAGTCTTGCTCTGTTGCTGAGGCTGGAGTGCAGTGGCATGATTACAGCTTACTGCAACTTGCGCCTCATGAGTTCAAGAGATTCTCCTGCCTCAGCCCCCCAAGTAGCTGGGATGACAAGTGCACCCCACCACACCCGGCTAATTTTTTTATTTTTAGTAGAGATGGAGTTTCGCCATGTTGGCTAGGCTTGTCTCAAACTTCTGACCTCAAGTCATCTGCCTGCCTTGGCCTCCCAAAGTGCTGGGATTACAGGCAGGAGCCACCGTGCCTGGCTTGAAAGGTTTAGTTTAAAATAGGTTAATTTTATGTCGTGAGTTTCATTTAAAAAAGGGTATTCTTAGCTTTACATTAGTGATGTTTTATCTATGAGCTTTTGTAAAATGAGTTACTTTTTTGCAACAAGGGAAAAAATACATATTTCTTGCAGAAGAGGTGGTCATGCATGGTGGCTTACACCTGTAATCCCAGTGCTTTGGGATGCCAGGGTGGGAGGATAGCTTGAGCCAGGAGTGTGACAGCAGCCAGGGCAACATAGTGAGACCCCCTTCTCTACCCACCTCTACAAAAGATTAGCTGGGTTTGATGATGTGTGCCTGTAGCCTCAGCTCCTGGTGCAGGGGTAGGAGTCAGAGGGCGAAGGATTGCTTTCATTCAGGAGTTTGAAGCTGCAGTAAACTATGATTGCACGTCTGCACTCTAGCCTGGATGACAAAGCAAGACCCCATCTTGAAAAAAAGAAAAAGAAAAAATAAGATCATTAGTAATCCTATCCCAGAAATAACTGCTTTCAGCTTTTTTGTTTGTTTGTTTTCTTGAGGCAGAGTCTTGCTCTGTTCCCCAGTCTGGAGTGCAATGGTGTGATCTCAGCTCACTGCAGCCTCCGCCTCCTGGGTTCCAGTGATTCTCCTGCCTCAGCCTCCCGAGTAGCTGGGATTACAGGCACCTGCCACCATGCCTGGCTAGTTTTTTTGTTTTAATAGAGATGGGGTTTCACCATGTTGGTAAGGCTGGTCTCGAACTCCTGATCTCGGGTGATCTAACTGCCTCAGCTTCCCAGAGTGCTGGTGTTAGAGCCATCATGCCTGGCCAACTCTTAGCTTTTTTGGATATATGTTTATAAACTAACATTACATGAAGATTACATATTATAAAATGTATAAAAAGACTGTAATGGCCAGGTGTGTGGCTCATGCTTATAATCCTAGCCCTTTGGGAGGCTGAGGCGGATGGATCGCTTGAGGTCAGGAGTTTGAGACTAGCCTGACCAACATGGTGAAACCCCATCTACACTAAAAAGTACAAAAATTAGCTAGGCATGGTGGTAGGTGCCTATCATCCCAGTTACTACAGATGCTGAGGCAGGAAAATCATTTGAACCTGGGAGGTGGAAGTTGCAGTGAGCAGAGATGGTGCCACTGCAGTTCAGCCTAGTGGCAGAACGAGACACTGTCTCAAAAAAAAAAAAAAAAAAGACTATAATATATACCTGCATAATATTTTACTAAAATAGAAACTTCTTGCTATAGCCTGAATGTTTTTTGAACTTTTAGTATTCTTCTGCAGTATAGGTTTATGTAGACACAAAATATTCTATCATGTGATACAATACAATTTAAAAATGATTATCCTGGCTGGATGAGGTAGCTCATACCTGTAATCCCAGTGCTCTGGGAGTTGGAGGTGGGCAGATCACTTGAACCCAAAAGTTCGAGATCAGCCTGGGCAACATGGCAAAACCTCATCTCTACAAAAAGTACTAAAAAATTAGGTGAGGTGGTGTGCGCCTGTAGTCCCAAATACTCAGGAGGCTGAGGTAGGAGAATCACTGGAGCCTAGGAGGTTGAGACTGCAATGAGCCATGATGGCACCACTGTACTCCAGCCTGGGCAACAGAATGAGGCCCTGTCTCAAAAAAACAAACAAATATATATATATATATATATATATATATATATATATATATATATATGAAACAATTTAAGATATTTCATATTGTTTTCCAAGTTATAATAAAACAGTAAACCACTTTGTAGCTAAGTATCAGTGTTCTCTTACTGATTAATTTCACAGAAATTGAATTATTGGGTTATGGGGTATATAGGATTTTAGGGCTGTTGTGTTTTGCTAAATTGCCATTTAGAAATGTTGAACCGTTTTGGTTTTGTTTTTTTTTTTCCTTTTGAGAGAGTGTCTCACTTTGTTGTACAGGCTAGAGTACAGTGGCATAATCGGTACTCACTACAGCCTTGGCCTTCCAGGCTCCTAAGTAGCGTGATCACAGATGTGTGCCATGACACTCAGCTAATTTTTTTTTTTTTTTTTTTTTTTTTTGGTAGAGATAGGGTCTCACTTTGTTGCTGAGGCTTGTCTCAAACTCTTCAGCTCAAGTAATCCTCCTGTTTCAGCCTTCGAAAGTGTTCAGATTATAAATTTGAGCCACTGCACCCGACCTGAACCAATTTATACTCAGTCATATCTGAGAGTATATGAACAGATTTAAACAATCTGATAGGATAAACAGTAGTACCAGACATTGAAATACCAGAAGTTAAGGAATATATAGAATGCTTGTCTACCCATTTGATTCCTCATTCCCTTAAAAATCGTAGGAGAAAAACCTGGGCATGGTAGCTCATGCCTGTAATCCTAGCACTTTGAGGAGCTAAGGCAGGCAGATTGCTTGAGCCCAGGATTTTGAAACAAGCATGGGCAACAAAGTGAGACCCACTCTGCAAAAAATACAAAAATTAGCTGGCTCTGGTGGTGTGCACCTGTAGTCCCAGCTCTTGGGAGGCTGAGGTGAGAGGATCAATTAAGTCCAGGATGTCAAGGCTGCAGTGAGCTGTGATCAAGCCACTGCACTCCATCCTGGGTGAAAGAGCAAGATCCTGTCTCAAAACAAAACAAAACAAAACAAAACATAGGAAATGAATGCCTAACCATCTGTGTCTGGAGTTTTACATCATTTGCATTAGACAAAATGACACACTAAATGTAAATTATTATGTAAGAAAAAAACCAAAAAAACAAATTCTTATGTAAAAACAACTAAGCTTTGTATTAATTTTTTTTTTTTTTTTTTTTTTTTGAGACAGAGTTTCGCTCTTGTTACCCAGGCTGGAGTGCAGTGGCACGATCTCAGCTCACCGCAGCCTCCGCCTCCTGGGTTCAGGCAATTCTCCTACCTCAGCCTCCTGAGTAGCTGGGATTACAGGCACGTGCCACCATGCCCAGCTAATTTTTTGTATTTTTAGTAGAGACGGGGTTTTACCATGTTGACCAGGATGGTCTCGATCTCTTGACCTCGTGATCCACCAGCCTCAGCCTCCCAAAGTGCTGGGATTACAGGCTTGAGCCACCATGCCCGGCTGTATTAATTTTTTAAAAAAATATTGAAGTATTGGTTACATAAAATAAAATGGCCATTTTACATGTATGATTTGATGAAATTTGACCATTTTATACAGCTGTGTAACCACCACCACCATCAAAGTAGGGAACAGTTCCCTTACCCTAAAAAGTTTCCATAAGGAAATCACCTTTTGTGGTTGATCTCCCTGCTGGCTCAATATACTCCCCTCTCCTGCCCTAGACAACCACATGTCATCTTTCTGTGAGTATAGTTTTGGTATTTCAGTAATTTCAAGTCTAGGCAATATAGCAAATCCCATTTCTAAAAGTCATTTTAAAAATTAGCTGCGTGTTGCCGGGCGCGGTGGCTCAAGCCTGTAATCCCAGCACTTTGGGAGGCTGAGGTGGGTGGATCACGAGGTCGAGAGATCGAGACCATCCTGGTCAACATGGTGAAACCCCGTCTCTACTAAAAATACAAAAAAAACCCCAAAAACTAGCTGGGCGTGGTGGCGCGTGCCTGTAATCCCAGCTACTCAGGAGGCTGAGGCAGGAGAATTGCCTGAACCCAGGAGGTGGAGGTTGCGGTGAGTCGAGTTCGCGCCATTGCACTCCAGCCTGGGTAACAAGAGCAAAACTCCATCTCAAAAAAAAAAAAAAAAAAAAAAATTAGCTGCGTGTGGTGGCGCCCACGTGTATTCCAGCTGCTTGGGAGACTGAGGTGGGAGATTGCTTGAGTCCAGGAAATTGAGGCTGCAGTGAGCTATGATATCACCACTGCACTCCAGAGCCTGGGCAACAGAGTAAAACCATGTTGTTAAAAAAAAAAGAATTTAATGTAATTGTAATCAGGAAGTATGTATATAGTCTTTTATATTTGAGCTCTGTTACTTAGCATATTTTTGAGATTTGCTTGTATTGTAATTAGTAATATTTTATTCCATTTATATTGTTGGATAATTTTCCATAATATGTGTATCTACAATTTGTTTATTCATTCACCAATTGATAGACATTTGGTTCTAGTTTTTGGTTATTTTGAATAATTATTCAATTATAATTAATATATGACATGAGTGAATATATGAATAATTTCCCATGAATTTATGAATAATAATCCTATGATCATTTGCATGCACATCTTTTTTTTTGGAGACAGAATCTTGCTCTGCTGCCCAGGTTGGAGTGCAGTGGCATGATTTTGCCTCTCTGCAACGTTTTCCTCCTGGGTTCAAGTGATTCTCGTGCCTCAGCCTCTGGGTAGCTAGGATCACAGATGTGCACCACCACATCCAGCTAATTTTTGTATTTTTAGTCAGGACAGGGTTTCACCATGTTGGTTAGGCTGGCCTTGAGCTCCTAGCCTCAAGAGATCTGCCTACTGCGCCTGGCTAGCATACACATGTTATAAATAATAACTCTATGATCATTCGCATGCACATATTTCTGTGGGCACAAATTTTTATTTTTCTTAGGTAAATGCCTACAAATAGAATGCCTAGGTTATATAGTAATGAATGTTTAACTTTATAAGATACTGCCATACTGTTTTTTGAAAGTGGCTGTAACATTTTGCATTCCCAGCAGCAATGTATAAGAGTTGCAGGTGTTCCACATCCTTGCTAATCCTTGGTTTTGTGAGCCTGTTGTTTTCTCTTCTTTTGGGACAGAGCCTTGTTCTGTCACTCAGGCTAGTATGCAGTGGCACAATCATAGCTCACTGCAGTCTCGAACTCCTGGGGCTCAAGTGATCCTTCTGCCTCAGCCTCTCGAGTAGCTAGGACTATAGGGGCACAACAACATACCTGGTTCATTCTTATCTGTAGACATGGAGTCTAGCCATGTTGCCCAGTTTGGTCTTGAACCTCCTGGGCTCAAGCAGGTTTCCCACCTTAGCCTCCCGAAGTGCTGGGATTACCGGCATGAGCCAGCACGCCTGGCTGAACCATGATGCCTGGCTGTTTTATGAAGTTAGTTTGCTTTTTTTTTTTTTTTTTGAGACGGAATCTTGCTGTATCACACAGGCTGGAGTGCAGTGTCATAATCTCAGCTTACTGCAGTCTCTGCCTCCTGGGTTCAAGTGTTTCTCCTGCTTTAGCCTCCTGAGTAGCTGGGACTGCAGACTTGCACCACCTTGTCTGGCTAATTTTTATATTTTTAGTAGAGATGGGGTTTCACCATGTTGGCCAAGCCGGTCCGGAACTCCTGACCTCAGGTGATCCACCCACCTTGGCCTTCCAAAATGCTAAGATTACATGCGGGAGCCACTGCGCCCGGCCTATGTTAGTTGCTTTTGTTGCTTATAGTGACATTTCATTGTTATTTTAATTTGTATTTCTCTGTTGACTATTGATATTGTAAGCTTTGGATTTTATTTATTTATTTATTATTATTATTTTTTGAGATGGAGTCTCACTCTGTTATCTACTCTGGAGTGCAATGATACTAACTTGGCTCATTGCAACCTCTGCCTCTGTGGTTCAAGGCATTCTCCTTCCTCAATCTCCTGAGTAGCTGGGATTACAGGCACGTGCCACCCTACCTGGCTAATTCTTGTATATTTAGTAGAGACAAGGTTTCACTGTATTGGCCAGGCTGGTCTCAAACTCCTGACTTCAGGTGATCCACCTGCCTTGGCCTCCCAAAATGCTAGGATAATAGGCATGAGCTACTGTGCCCAGCCACTGGGTTTTAATATCTGATTTATGAATGCTTGCATATTTTGAAATAATGAAGATGAGTACATATTCCTACCTCGTGAGAACTGAAGTGGGCTGGAGCATGTGCCACTGCTCCTGGCTATCCTGGAGTTCTTAAATTCTTGAATATTTGATTTTAGAAATTTTATATGAATCCAGGGATTAGCTATAAAAGATATATGATCATGAACAAATTATGATTTGTTTCTTTTTATCCTTCCTTAGGACATCTTTATTCCCTCCCCAAGTCTAGAAGAACAATCAAACGATGGGAAGAAAGATGGAGATTTGCATAGTTCATCTTTGACAGTTGAGTGTTCTAAAACTTCAGAGATTGAACCAAAGAATTCTCCTGAGGATCTTGGGCTATCTTTGACAGGGGATTCTTGCAAGTTGATGCTTTCTACAAGTGAGTATAGTCAGTCCCCAAAGATGGAGAGCCTGAGTTCTCACAGGATTGATGAAGATGGAGAAAACACACAGATTGAGGATGTCGAACCCCTGTCTCCAGTTCTCAATTCTAAATTTGTTCCTGCTGAAAATGATAGTATCCTAATGAATCCAGCACAGGATGATGAAGTACGACTGAGTCAGAATGATGACAAAACAAAGGGAGATGACACAGACACAAGGGATGACATTAGCATTTTAGCCACTGATTGCAAGGGCAGAGAAGAAAGCGTAGCAGAAGATGTTTGTATTGATCTCACTTGTGATTCGGGGAGTCAGGCAGTTCCTTCACCAGCTACTCGATCTGAGGCACTCTCTAGTGTGTTAGATCAGGAGGAAGCTATGGAAATTAAAGAACACCATCCAGAGGAGGGGTCTTCAGGGTCTGAGGTGGAGGAAATCCCTGAGACACCTTGTGAAAGTCAAGGAGAGGAACTCAAAGAAGAAAATATGGAGAGTGTCCCATTGCATCTTTCTCTGACTGAAACTCAGTCCCAAGGGTTGTGTCTTCAAAAGGAAATACCAAAAAAAGAATGCTCAGAAGCTATGGAAATTGAAACCAGTGTGATTAGTATTGATTCTCCTCAAAAGTTGGCAATACTTGACCAAGAATTGGAACATAAGGATCAGGAAGCTTGGGAAGAAGCTACTTCAGAGGACTCCAGTGTTGTGATTGTAGATGTGAAAGAGCCGTCTCCCAGAGTTGATGTTTCTTGTGAACCTTTAGAGGGAGTGGAGAAATGCTCAGATTCCCAGTCTTGGGAGGATGTTGCTCCAGAAATAGAACCATGTACTGAGAATAGATTAGATACCAAGGAAGAAAAGAGTGCAGAATATGAAGGAGATCTGAAATCAGGGACTGCAGAAACAGAACCTGTAGCGGAAGACTCTTCACAACCTCCCTTACCTTTGGTGAGAGCAGATGATCCTCTGAGACTTGACCAAGAGATGGAGCAGCCCCAAACTCAGGAGAAAAAAGATAATTCATTAACAGAAGACTCAAAAATGGCTAATACAAAGCAGCTAAACTCAGGTGCAGAGGCCCAGAAGCTGGAGAAGGCCTCTGCCCATGCCTCACAAAGCTTCTGTGAAAGTTCTAGTGGTGAGTGTGATTGTAGATTATTCTGTCTCCACCTAAATTATAATTTGGAATGGAAGGTTGGCGACAACTGCATGCTTATTTCAGGGGTGAACATTAACTTTGGTTTATGTTAATGAACAACCAATAATAATTGGAAAATTAAATTTTCTGAATTGTTTTTTTTTTTCCTTTAAGACAGAGTCTCGCTTTCTTGCCCAGGCTAGAGTACAGTGGTGTGATCTCAGCTCACTGCATCTTCCACCTGCCAGTTTCAAGTGATGTCTTGTGCCTTAGCCTCCCAAGTAGCTGGAATTACAGGCATGTGTCACTGCCTGGCTAATTTTTGTGTATTTTTGGTAGAGATGGGGTTTTGCCACATTAGCCAGGTTAGTCTTGAACTTCTGACCTCAAGTGATCCGCCTGCCTTGGGCTCCCAAAGTTCTGGGATTACAAGCATGAGCCACCGTCCCCGGCCTGAATTGCATTTTTTTTTTTTTGAGACGGAGTTTTGCTCTTGTTACCCAGGCTGGAGTGCAATGGCGCGTTCTCGGCTCACCGCAACCTCCGCCTCCTGGGTTCAGGCAATTCTCCTGCCTCAGCCTCCTGAGTATCTGGGATTACAGGCACGCACCACCATGCCCAGCTAATTTTTTGTATTTTTTTTAGTAGAGACGGGGTTTCACCATGTTGACCAGGATGGTCTCGATCTCTCGACCTCGTGATCCGCCCGCCTCGGCCTCCCAAAGTGCTGGGATTACAAGCTTGAGCCACCGCGCTCAGCCTGAATTGCATTTTTTAATAGTTACAGTTATTTGTGTGATTAGAGATATTTGAGTTTTCAGCTTTATAACTCAGGAGTAGTTGATAAAAAATATTTAGAAATTGTACCAATCTGGTTTTTTTTACTTAGATTGTATTGTTGCTCTGTGTGTATAGATTTTGAAGTTGCCTTGAAGTAAAGTAGAAGGATCTTTTTTGATTAACTCTGCATGATAAAATCACATTCAGAATTCTTTTGATGAGTATCTCATCAGTGAGTCATTTCCTTTTTATGGGCATTAAGTAAAGTTTCTAAAGTTTGTTCAAAAAATATATGGCTCTTAAACCTGAAACTGGAAAATGTATTAGTTCTTGTTCTTTATTTTATGAAATTCAGCGTGAAAACAGATAACTTTCTATTTGTAGGCTGGGCACAGTGGCTCACACCTGTAATCCTAACACTTTGGGAGGCTTAGGTGGGCAGATTGCCTGATCTCAGGAGTTTGAGACCATCCTGGGCAACATGGTGAAACCCGTCTCTACTAAAATACAAAAAATTAGCTCGGCATGGTGTTACATGCACCTGTAGTCCCAGCTACTCAGGAGGCTGAGGCATGAGAATCACTTGAACCTGAGAGGTGGAGATTGCAGTGAGCAGAGATCGTGCCACTGGACTGCAGCCTGGGTGACAGAGTGAGACTCTGTCTGCAAAAAATGAAGTATTTGTATGACATTAGCTGAAAATAATTTAATAATTTATGAATCCTTAGAGTTAGTATAATGTAAAATCAAAACAAACTCTTAAAATAAGACCAAGACACAAACTTAAGAAAACAAGTTTCTAGGATGAAATGAAAAAACAGTATTTGACAAGTTTACATAAAATAGCATGAGTGACTGTATATTTTATTTTGGTTTGTCTAGAACAGTTCCCCCCACCCCCCCCCCGCCTTTTTTTTTTAGGCAGAGTCTCTCTCTATCGCCAAGCTGCAATGCAGTGGCATGATCTCAGCTCACCTCAACCTTAGCCTCCGGGTTCAAGCGATTCTCTTTCCTCAGCCTCCTGAGTAGCTGGGACTACAGACAGGTGCCCCAAGACCTAGCTAATTTTTTATATTTTTAGTAGAGATGTGGTTTAACCATGTTGGCCAGGGTGGTCTTGATCTCCCAACTTCATGATCTACCCACCTCGACCTCCGAAAGTGCTGGGATTACAGGTGTGTGCCACTGTGCCTGGCCTAGAACAGTCCCATTGTATACTCATTGTCTATGTGTGGTTATTAATAGGTTTTTTTTTTTTTTGTCTTTAAATTGTCCCTATTGCCGGGTGCGGTGGCTCACGCCTGTAATCCCAGCACTTTGGGAGGCCAAGGCGGGTGGATCACCTGAGATCAGGAGTTTGAGACCAGACTGGCCAACATGGTGAAACCCTGTCTCTACTAAAAATACAAAAAATAAATCCCAGCACTTTGGGATGCCAAGGTGGGTGGATCATAAGGTCAAGAGATCAAGACCATCCAGGCCAACATGGTGAAACCCCATCTCCACTAAAAGTACAAAAATTAGCTGCGTGCGGTGGCACGCGCCTGTAGTCCAGCTACTCAGGAGACTGAGGCAGGAGAATCGCTTGAACCAGACAGGCGGAGGTTGCAGTGAGCCGAGATTGCGCCAGTGCACTCCAGCTTGGTGACACAGTGAGACTCTGTCTCAAAAAAACAAAACAAAACAAAACAAAAATACAAAAATTAGCCCAGCACGATGATGGTTGCCTGTAATCCCAACTACTCGGGAGGTTGAGGCATGCGAAGCTGAGATTGTCCCATTCTACTCCAGCCTAGGCCACAGAGCGCGACTCTGCCTCAAACAAAAACAAATGTCCCTGTTTATTAGCTTTTATATTTAGTACTTTTTTTCTCTTCAGAACAAGGAATGTTAGAGCTAAAAAGGAAGTGAGGGGTTATTGGATTTAGTCTCTTCTTAACATCTTGTGGCTCGTTAATGACAGAGGTGGGACTAGAACCTAGGTCTCCTAATCCCGGCTGTGCTTTTTCTTAATGTAAAACTACTTAATGCAGTTTATTTGATTCTGAAGATCTGTAGTGAGGAACAATGTGAATAATCTAAAATTCTGTAGTAGAATATTTTTGTAATTATATGTTTAAATACTGTTAATGACCTGTGCCAACAAAGTATCGGGTCTTGTTGATTGTTTTAATGCTATTATTTTGGAGTACTTTTATTTTATTTATTTATTTTTTTGAGACAGAGTCTTGGCTCGTCACCAGGCGCCAGGCTGGAGTGCAGTGGCACAATCTGGGCTCACTGCAACCTCCGCCTCCCAGGTTTAAGCAATTCTCCTGCCTCAGCCTCCCGAGTAGCTGGGACTACAGGCGCACGCTACCACGCCCAGCTAATTTTTGTATTTTTGGTAGAGACGGGGTTTCACCATTTGGCCAGGATGGTCTTGATCTCTTGACCTCGTGATCCGCCCACCTCAGCCTCCCAAAGAGTGAGCCACTAAGCCCAGCCTAGAGTGCTTTTCAATTATATGCAAAAGAAGCTTCTAAAACTTTGATACATTAATTCTATTATTTTACTTAATATTCTTCATGAATTCTTGTTTACAGTGTTAATTGGCAGAGTCAGCTTTTTTTGGTCACAAACACTGCCATAGTAAAACTTATTATTTTATTAATATTATTACTATCCAGATTATTGAAAATGCTAGTGATTTTGTGTTTACTTCATGATTTTAATTCTTGGGCAAACAATGAAAAGCAATACAGACAGTGGTTGGAAAGATAGTATTTATGAGGAGAAGTTAAATAAAAATAATTTTAATTGTAAATTAGAACACGAAGGGAGAATAGTTGTTTGTCTTTTGGTTTTTTTGTTTGTTAGTTTGTTTATTTTCGAGCCAGGGTCTCACTGTGTCACCCAGGCTGGAGTGCAGTGGCACCATCATTGGTCACCTCAGCCTTGACTTCCCAGGATCAGGTGATCCTCCCACCCCAGACCCCGCTTCCCACCAAGAGGCTGGGACTACAGGCGTATACCACCATGCTTGGCTAATTTTTTGTAGAGACAGGGTTTTGTTATGTTGCCCAGGCTGGTCTTGAACTCTTGGGTTCAGGCAATCCATCCACCTTGGCCTCCCAGAGTGCTGGTATTATAGGCATGAACCACTGTGTTCAGCTGAGAATAATAATAGTTTTTAACTTAGAGATTTGTATAAAATAAAGTCATTTAGAAGAGCATTGGAAAAAGAACAGAAAAATACTAGTTTGTACTTAAAAATATAGTTGTTTAGTTGCTAAACATTGAGAGACTAACATATTTTTACTTGTTTGGAACAAAGTCTTGCTCTGTCACCCAGGCTGGAATGCAGTGGGGTGATCTCGGCTCACCACAGCCTCCGCCTCCCAGGTCCAAGCGATTCTTATGTCTCAGCTGCCTGAATAGCTGGAATTACAGGCGCATGCCACCATGCCTGGTTAATTTTTGTATTTTTAGCAGAGTTAGGGGTTTGCCTTGTTGGACAGGCTGGTCTCGAACTCCTGACCTCAAGTGATATGACCACCTTGGCCTCCCAAAGTCCTGGAATTACAGGTATGATCCACTGGGCCCGGCCAAATTTAATAGTATTTTGACATGTAACCTAAATGATAGTAACCTAAAAAATAATGATTCTTCAGTCTGAAAAGACAGAGGAAAGGTATGAATTGGGTGGGTTTTACATTTACTCATCTGCTAAAGTTAGAAGAGTACTTTGTTGTTAACAAACAGAGTTACTGATTTTTTTAAAAAGATAGCGGCCAGGCATGGTGGCATGTACCTGTAATTCCAGCTACTCAAGAGGCTGAGGCACAAGAATCACTTGAACCTGGGAGGCGGAGGTTGGAGTGAGCTGAGATTGCATCACTACACTCCAGCCTGCGCGACAGAGCAAGACCATTGTCTCAAATACATAAATAAAGCATGCTTAATTTTGAAAAACATTGAAGCAATACAAGAAAGTAGAGATTGTGAGTGGGGAGGATGTGGGGAGAGAGGGCATTGGGAGGAAAAGAGAGAGTGAGTACAGAGAGGGAGAGAAAGAATTGCTCTAAATGTCTCCATTTATAGATAACTTATCACTGTTAACAGTTTGGAGACCTCTTCAAATATCTGTCTATGGAGAGCTCCTCTCAAACCTGAAAAAAAAAGTAGCAAGATGGTACTTGGAAGCCCAACCGTATTCAACATAGAACAAATATGTGGTGGGTTGATGATGTGAAAAACTGTAATGAGTGCAGTAAGTCTTTAATTAAATCCACAAGTAATAGTCTGTAATAGTTAATAATGATCAGGGAAGCTAAATGTGTTTTAGGCTCTAGATATAATCTTTATTGGCTTACCTGAAAGAATGTCATCTTAATTGGGTATTGTCAGAGGCAGACTTGTAGGGTAGATTGTTCATGCATGATACCACCTGACATGTAAATTGTTACCTTTTTAACTAGATGGCTTTTAATGAATTCTTAGGGGTAACCAGTTCTTCTAAGAATAAAGAAAAAAGTGGGGTTAAAACTATAACAAAGTTAGGAGAGACCTTCTTAACCTTTACAGTTTTTTTTTTTTTTTTAATAAGAAAAAGAATAAAGAAGAGGAAGAAAGAGAAAGAGGAAGAGGGAGAGAGGATGGGGGTATTGCTTTATTGCCCGGGCTAGAATGCAATCTAAATATGGGTATGCCTATAATTGTCCTATAATGGAGACATAAAAGAAAATGAGGGAAGAGAATAACAAACAAGGAGCCCACCAACATTTCGTTTAAACTTCTAAGTTGATATGATGTGGTACTGATAAGAGTGTATATTTTGTGTATTTAAAGTGGAGAGTTCTATAAATGTTAATTACGTTTACTTGTTCCAGATCTGAGTTCAAGTCCTGGATATCATTGTTAATTTTCTGTCTCATTGATCTGTCTAATATTAATGTTGAAGTCTCCCACTATTATTGTGTGGGAGTCTAAGTCTCCTTATTAGTCTTGTATGTCTGGGTATTCCCGTATTGGGTGCGTATATATTTAGGATCTTTAGCTCTTCTTGTTGTATTGATCCTTTTATCATTATATAATGTCCTTCTTTGCTTCTTTTGATCTTTGTTGCTTTAACGACTGTTTTATCGAGGCAAAAATTGTAACTTCTGCTTTTTATTTATTTATTTTAGCTCTCTGTTTGGTTGGTAAATCTTTCTCCATCCCTTGTTTTGAGTCTTTGTGTATCCTTAAATGTGAGATGGGTCTGGATGCAGCATACTGATGGGTTTTAGTTTTTTATTCATATTGGCTGTCTGTCTTTGGATTGGGAGATTTAGTTGATTTAAATTTAGAATTAATAATGACATATGTGAGTTTAATACTGCCATTTAATATTAGCTGGCTATTTTGCCCATTAGTTGATGTAAATTCTTCATTTTATTAATGCTCTTTTTCGTATTTTTTAGAAAGGCTGATACTGTTTTTTCCTTTCTATGTGTAGTGGTTTTTTCAGAAGCTCTGGTAAAGCAGGTCTGGTGGTGATAAAATCTCTGAGTGCTTGTTTATTCAGAAAAAACTTTATTTTTTCTTCACTTATGAAGCTTAGTTTGGCTGGATGTGAAATTCTTGGTTGAAAGTTCTTTTCTTTAAGGATGTTGAATATTGGTCCCCACTCTCTTCTGGCTTGTAGGGTTTCTGCTGAGAGATCTGCTGTAAGTCTGATAGGCTTCCCTTTGTGGGTAACCTGACCTTTCTCTCTGGCGGCCCTTAGTATTTTCTCCTTCATTTCAACCCTGGTGAATCTGACGATTATGTGCCTTGGAGTTGCTCTTCTTGAGGAATATCTTTGTGGTGTTCTCTGTATTACCTGGAGTTGAATATTATTCTGCCTTACTAGGTTGGGAAAATCTTCCTGAATAATATCCTGAAGCGTATTTTCCAGCTTGGATTCAGTCTCTTCGTCACATTCAGGTACACCTATCAAGCGTAGATTAGGTCTTTTCACATAGTCCCATAATTCTTGGAGACTTTGCTCGTTCGTTTTTATCCTTTTTTCTCTAATCTTGTTTTCTTGTTTTATTTCATTGAGTTGGTCTTCGACCTCTGATGTCCTTTCTTCTGCTTGATCAATTCGGCTGTTAAAACTTGTGCATACTTCACGTAGTTCTCGTATTGTGTTTTTCAGCTCCATCAATTCACTTATTTTCCTCTCTAAATTGTGTATTCTTGTTAACATTTCGTCAAATCTTTTTTTAAAGTTCTTTGTTTCTTTAGATTGAGTTAGAACAAGTTCTTTTAATTCACAGAAGTTTCTCATTATCCACATTTTGAAGCCCGCTTCTGTAATTGGAACACACTCGTTCTCCATCAAGCCTTGTTTCGTTGCTGTTGAGGAACTGTGATCTTCTGCTGAGGGAGAGGCATTCTGATCTTGGGTATTCTCAGCCTTTTTTGGCTGTTTTCTTCCCTTCGTTATAAATTTACCCATCTGTGGTCTTTGTATTTACCGTCATTGTAATTGGGTTTCTGAGTGGACGTCCAACTTATTGATTCTCAGCGCCGAAATCTGAGCAACCCACTGCACCGACCAAATCAGCAGCATTAAGATTGATGGTGCTTTTCTAACTCTGCACCAAGAACCGACGCTCCGAGGCGCCGGCAAAACCGCCTCCCTTGTCACAAGAGTTGCGCTGGCGACCCGTGGGACTCCTCCGCTGGGAATCTCCTGGTGCGTGAGCAACAAGAATTCATGTGAAGGTGTGGCGTCCTCTCGTTCTTTGCGCTTTCACTGGGAGCTACAATCCCGAGCTGCTAGTGATCAGCCATCTTGGATCTCTCTCAACCTTTACACTTTAAAATATTGCTTTGGAGTTATTCTCTAAAGTCCTTAAAGGACATAACTCCCATTCAAGTGGTTGCAAAATTGATACTGAGTTTCCTTTTGTTTCCTCATTCATATCTTCCTTGTTTGGTATGCTGACATACAACATGATAGCCCATGATTATCCGGAAAAACAAGAAGGCAATTGATGATTTAAATAATGTCGGAGTGCTGAATGTTAGAGAAAGAATGGAATATGTGGAAAATTTCATAAATTTAAAAGGATAAAATATGCCAGCAAATGTATTTTTAAAGATTTGGCAATAATTTGAGTATTGATTCATTTTTCAGATGAGGGAACAAAAGCATAAAAATGGGAAACATTTGGAGGACATTGAATAGAAGCTTTATGAACATGAATAATTAAAGACTGGACACACAGGCTGCTACTAGTCAGTCGAATGCTGACTAAAGAGTTAGGAATTTGTTTTCTAGTAAAAACCTGTAAGTTTTTTGACCAGGAGCTAACAAAGCCATGTTTTCTAGGAAGGCAGCTTTGGTTACAGTGTTCAGAAAGAATGGGGGTTGGGAAGAGCGAGAGACTTAGGGAGAGGAAGTGATTGATGGACTATGATAACCCAGGAATGAGGCGTTGGAGACCAGAGGAGAGTAGTGGCAATGCTTTCCCTAGGGCTTATAAAAGTCTCAGTTTTCCATTAGGTTATAGTCATGCAGTTAGATAAATGGTGTTAAAATTACTTTTCATAAGTTTTATGTAATACTGTGCAAAGGAAACCTTATTACAGGGATATATTCCGCAGTTAATGCTTGCATATTATATATGTCACATAGAAAGGTCTGCTTAAAGATTTATGCACATTTTCAGAAGTCTGGAATGTATGAGGCTTTGCAAGGTGTTTTTTCAGTTTCTGTATCTCTTCTAAGTTCTTTATTAGAACAAGTTGCTTTATAAGGGGCTAGCACAGAATGAATGCTAATCTACTTGACCCATTTCTTTTTTGTAACTATGGTGGATGTCTTTGCCAGTTAGATGTAATGTTGAGGTTCTTCACTTACACTGTTTACAGTTTGGGCAGTCCCACTCTGTCACCCAGGCTGTAGTGCAGTGGTACTATCTTGGCTCACTGCAACATCTGCCTCCCAGGTTCAAGCGATTCTCCTGCCTCAGCCTCCTGAGTAGCTGGGATTACAGGCGCCTGCTACCATAGCCAGCCAGTTTTTTATTTTTAGTGGAGACAGGGTTTCGTCATGTTGGCCAGGCTGATCTCGAACTCCTGACCTCAAGTGACCCGTCTGCCTCTGCCTCCTGAAGTGCTGGGATTACAGGGATGAGCCATGGTACCCGGCTCCTCTTTACAGTTTCTTCTTTTTTTTTTTTTTGAGACGGAGTTTCACTCTTGTTACCCAGGCTGGAGTGCAATGACTCGATCTCGGCTCATCGCAACCTCCGCCTCCCGGGTTCAGGCAATTCTCCTGCCTCAGCCTCCTGAGTACCTGGGATTACAGGCACGCGCCACCATGCCCAGCTAATTTTTTGTATTTTTAGTAGAGACGGGGTTTCACCATGTTGACCAGGATGATCTCGATCTCTTGACCTCGTGATCCACCCGCCTCGGCCTTCCAAAGTGCTGGGATTACAGGCGTGAGCCACCGCGCCCGGCCCTACAGTTTCTTTAGCTGAGCATATGCACTTTCATCCTTTATTTCTAAAGACCATTTCTTTTTCTCTTTTCATCTCCTCAGGTTACTAATTCATTGTCTCTTACATGTAGATATAAGAGATTTTTTGTTGTTTTGTTATTTTAAAGGAAAAAATTGTCATGATGCTTGCTATTAAAGATAGAAGAGGAGTGGAAAAAGATGAAAGAAGCAAACTATTTTCATGAGTAGTAGTTGTCTGAGTATGCCAGATTATAGTTATTTTGAGCTATCCCAGGAAAGTACGAAGACTTTTTCATGTATTACTTTTAAGAGGGCAGTCTGGCACAATTCTCATTTTCACCCAAATGTATCATTTTATTAAAGAGATAAATTAGGAAATTAGAAAATGTAATTTTTGACAATTTTCTAGTTCTGATTAGCAAAAATTTGGAACTGAGTCCTAGGTAAAAAGTAGCTTTATGGCTTGACAAATATTTTCTATTTATAATAATTTAACAACTAACTAAAACACTAGTGATGCTTATATATGAGGGATTTACTGTTTTGCAGAGATCTAGGTATGAAGATTACACTTAGTCCTAGAATGAATGCTGGTCAGTACTGCTGAACCATGAAACCCTTGGATTTTTGTGCTAGAACCAGTCAGTATCTTGAAGTCCTTTGACCTGTGAGATCCTTTGTCATCTCTTTGATTAGATTATAAATTATAATATTAACTTCAGACTTTGCTTTGGAGAATCCTACAGACTATTAAGGCTTAAATGAACTCCTTAGGGTAGCATTGCATAAAATTACATTGTCTAGGTTTGAAACTGTCCAAATTTGTATTGCTAAATATTCTCTGATGTGTACTGTCTTGGAGCACAGATTTGTGTGTTCTTTTTGACTCCATGTTTCTCAGGTCCTGCAGATTTTTTGGTTTCTCTGTTTGCCCGTCCTCTAGTTGTCTACTTCGTGTCAATACTATAGTTGTTGGCTGTGAGGAGAGCAGACACAATAGAAGGGAGTTGATCAGGGGGCCTGGTGAGGGTGGTAGGAATGAGACAGAATTTGGGAGCAAAGGAAAAGAATAATTGAAATATTTCTTGGAGTTATCATTGTTTTTGTTTATTTTATACTTCTGTTTTGGTTTGTTTTTTATCATTTTTTCTTTCTTTCTTTTTTTTTTTTTTTTTTCCAGAAACCCCATTTCATTTCACTTTGCCTAAAGAAGGTGATATCATCCCACCATTGACTGGGGCAACCCCACCTCTCATTGGGCACCTAAAATTGGAGCCCAAGAGACACAGTACTCCTATTGGTGAGTGAATAAAAAATAATGATGTTTAAGCCAGAATTTCTGAGATGTCATTCTTTACGCAAGTGATATTTTAGATCTGAGGAGTTGGGCCTGGCTGGTAAGGTTGATTTTTGTCTTAGGGAGAATAGGGCTATGAAGTCTAGTTCTGTGATTTTACTTCTAGGAGATGAGGGGTAAAGAGAGGAAGGAAAGAAAGGATGGAGGGAAGTAAGAAAGAAAGAAAGAGAATACTTAAAAGGATTTTATCTTATTATTTGCAAGACAGTAGAATCTGAGTGCTAAGTAGTGATATAGAGCTATTTTATAAGGAAGGAGTAGGAGGTAGGGTAGAAGTACTATTTATTCAGTACCTTGGCTAATTAATCAGTTTGCTGCTTGACAGGGCAAGAAAACTTAGATCCTCATTCCCTGAAGCAGCCAGTAGTCTTCTACATTAACCTATTTGTTTTCTCTAGTCAGCTGGGAGGTAACAGTCATGCCGTCTGGAGTCTCCTGCTACCTATGCCTGATGCTGGCAGATGTGGGTTGGCTGAGGGCTCATGCAGCATCCTTTGTCCAGATGCAGAAGTGGAACTGAATCCTGTTGCTCCTCTTAAGACCAGGTGTCAATACTAGTTCGTAGTTGTTAATACTTATGACAGGGATCTATCCTAGGAACCTCCTCCAATCTTGCAGAGCTCTGGAGCCAAACAGGCAAATTGATGACCTTGAATTTCTGTTTTTTTTCTGTGTGTGTATTTTAGTGTTCTTTTTTTCTTCCTCCCTCCCTCACTTCTTTCAGGTATTAGCAACTATCCAGAAAGCACCATAGCAACCAGTGATGTCATGTCTGAAAGCATGGTGGAGACCCATGATCCCATACTTGGAAGTGAAAAAGGGGATTCTGGGGCTGCCCCAGAAATGGATGATAAATTGTGTCTAAGAATGAAACTGGTTAGTCCTGAGACTGAGGCAAGTGAAGAGTCTTTGCAGTTCAACCTGGAAAGTAAGTTTATGTTAATCTTGGATAATTAGTAGCTGCAGTTCATCTGGGAAGTATTTATTATAATCTAGTTATAATAATTGATATTTTATATTTATAAGTTTATTTGTAAAGTCTTAGACTCATAGATTTAATTATCTGCTTTCGGCCAGCTGTCATGTTACTAAAGATACTCTTTTATAATCTCAATGTTACAGCTTGTTTCTCTGTATTAAGCCTATTTCTATATAATTGGTTTTCATATTCAGAAAGACTTCAGAATAGGGTAGAAAATTTTAGGACTGTGGATTCACATTGCAGATTAATGTTGATTCTTTCTCACATGAATTACAAGTTGTTTGGTAGGGCTAGAATAAAGAGAAGTTAGAGAAGTTACAAGGGAGGGATGCAAACAAAGTAGGGACCAGATGCTGAAAGACTTTTTACATCATGCTGAGAAGCTCAAGAATTTTACCCAAGGGAGTAATATAATCAGATTTGCCTTTTACAAAAGGATCAGCTGAGTTTTTCAAAACCTTGTGCGTTTGTGCTTGATGGTTCCTTTCCTTGCATTTCCCACATTCTGTTCTCCTACCTGGTAAATTCTACCCAGTCTTTAACCAGAAAGTGAGGTCATTGGTAACAGGGCTGTAGATGAGGGATGAATTTGAGGGTTGAATAGACAGAACCATGGGGCCAGTTGAATATGGAAGTAAAGGGGAGGAAAAAAATAGAGAATGACTCTTTGTATCATCTCATTTTTATAATAGTATTGCCAAGTAGGTGTCTGCATTTTCATTTTATTGAAATGAAAACACAGTGAGAGGTTTTTTTGGTTTATTTTTAAAATTTTCCTTTAGGTGTATACTATATCCAGCATTTCTCTCCATGTTATCTCCCCCACCTTCCCCACCTGCTGCTGTCCCTCCCCTACCCCCCAACAACTGCCCCCAGTGTGTAATGCTCCTTTCCCTGAGTCAACGTGTTCTCATTGTTCGACACCCACCTATGAGTGAGAACATGCGGTGTTTGGTTTTCTGTTCTTGTGTCAGTTTGCTGAGAATGATGGCTTCCAGATTCATCCAAATCCCTACAAAGGACACAAACTCATGGTTTTTTATGGCTGCATAGTATTCCATGGTGTATATGTACCACATTTTCTTTGTCTAGTCTATCATTGATGGGCATTTGGGTTGATTCCAGGTCATTGCTGTTGTATACGGGGCTGCAATGAACATACGTGTGCATGTGTCTTTGTAGTAGAATGATTTATAGTTCTTTGGGTACATACCCAGTAATGGGATTCCTGGGTCAAATGGAATTTCTATTTCCAGATCCTTGAGAAATCATCACACTGTCTTCCACAATGGTTGAACTAATTTATACTCCCACCAGCTGTGTAGGAGTGTTCCTGTTTCTCCACATTTTCTCCAGCATCTGTTGTCTCCAGATTTTTTAATGATTGCCATTCTAACTGGCATGACATGGTATCTCAGTGTAGTTTGGATTTGCATTTCTCTAATGACCGGTGATGATGAGCATTTTTTCATGTTTGTTGGCCTCATATATGTCTTCTTTTGAAACGTGTCTTTTCATATCCTTTGCCCACTTTTGAGAGGTTTTTAGGTTAGGTGCCTAAGGTCACAATAATTGGTGCTAGGTAGAGTTGGAATTTGAGTCAGACCTAACTCTGAAGCTTATAATTTTTTCATTTCTGGTAGTTTATAAAAGCAGTTTAAGGAGGATTAGAAGAGGAAGAAATCTCATAAGTGAGATTGTAAAGGAACATTCAGAGAGAAGGAGAACTAGGAGGGTATATGAAGCCATGGAAGTCTATGGAGAGGAGAGTTACAGGAAGATAATGTCAGGCACAGGAGCAAGTTTAGTAAGATTGCCTGAAAATATACATTGACTTTGGCAATTAGGATCCATTTGGTGACTCTAGCAAGAGCCATTTCAGAGCAGTTCGGTTGGGAGCTATACTGAAAGTAATTGAGGAAGGATGAACAAGAGGAGATGAGGCCACAAATGTACTGTCTACTTTTGAGAATTGCATGTGAGAGGAGAAGAGAAAATAGGGTGAGTTAGAGGGAAATGCAGGGTTGATAGAGCATTTGTTATTTTTGGCTGGGAGAGGCCTGAGCAAGTTTATAGAGTTTAACTAATTTATGCCTAGTATTCCACTGTTGGAACACTAAGCTTGTGGGAGTTATTTATATCCTGCTCAGGGTCATTGCCAAGGTCTGATTTTTCACACAAAAAATTTGCAATCTCCAGCATAAATGGGTTAAGGAAGGGTCCAAAAGAGGGAGGCATAGATTAAAGATGAGGGAATTGGGGAAATAGTTGACTAATCAAGGCCCTGAAGAAGTTGGGAGGGGAAGCTATTGAAGACTACACCAGAATAGGTTGGATAAGCAACTCTGAGACCAGAGAAAAGTAATTTTAGCCTAATACATTTTTAGCTGTTACTGTATGCCAGGCACTTCACATGTATAGCTCATTAAATCTCATAACAAGCCTATGAACTATATTTTATTATTATCCTTCTTTTACCGATGAGGAAACTGAGGTACAGGAAGGTTGAGCACCTTCCCTAGATATAGCTAGCAAATGGAGTAGCTGGACACAAATCCAGGAAGTCTGATTCCAAAACTTTAATGCTGTGGTGCTTACTGATTTGGATCTTAGCAGTTCAGTAGACATTAAAGTATTACATGGTTCCATCCTTACTGTCATCTTCTCTGGAATAAATAAGGGCTTATTGCCTGGCATGGTGGTTGGTGCGCTTCTATAATCCCAGCAATTCCAGAGGCTGATGTGAGAGGTATGCTTAAACCCAGAAGTACAAGATCAGTCTGGGCAACATAGTGAGATCTCATCTCAGAAAAATAAAAATTTTTAAAAGGCTTGTCGAGAGAAGGTATATGATAACCTTGAATCTTACTTCACCTTTGGACCTGAAGTTACAAGTAGCTAAGTGTTAAGGATGATTACATCAGTAAATTTTACTACCTTTCCTAATACTAGGAGCATAGTATTAGGGACTGTCTTCAGTGTTACTTACATCATTTCATCCTTGCAACAAACTTTTGAGGTTTATCGTGTTTTTATCTTATAGAGGATGAAACTAGACTCAAAATGACAAAGTAGTTTACTAGAACAAAGTAGTAAACTACTAGGACAAAGTAGTTTACTCCTAGTAAACTTCAGGTGCACCAACCACCATGCCTGGCAATAAGCCCTTATTTATTCCAGAGAATATGACAGTAAGGATGGAACCATGTAATACTTTAGTGTCTACTGAGCTGCTAAGATCTAAATCAATAAGTACCACAGCATTGAAGTTTTGGAATAAGTAAGTGCAATAGCCAGGGTGTGAACCAGGTTTCTGTTTCAGAACCAGGGCTCTAACTGAACTTCAGCTGCTTTCCTGATGGACTGTTTAGATTATATTGGGTCATGAATATTTTAGAAATATTTAAAAACATTTAAGGGTTGTTTGCTCTAAGCCTGGTATAAATTGTAAATGAAAAAATTTTAATCCTGTGAAATTAGTGACATTGCTCTGAGAATATGGGCTTCTTTTTAGTATGACCTTTAATTTGTTGCTGCATGTTCTTGAAAACATCCTTTTTTTTTCCTTTTCTTTTCTTTTTTTCTTTCTTTCTTTTTTTTTTTTTTTTTTTTTTGGAGACAGGGGCTCTCTCTTTCACCCAGGCTAGAGTGCAGTGGGGTGATCTTGGCTCACTACAATATCTGCCTCCCAGGCTCAAGCAGTCCTTCCACCTTAGCCTCCTTAGTAGCTGGGAATGCCGGCATGCTATTACCCTTGCCTGGTTAATTTTTTGTATTTATTGTAGAGATGGGGTTTCACCATGTTAGCCAGGCTGGTGTTGAACTCCTAGGCTCAAGCGATCCTCCCACCTTGACCTCTCAAAGTATTGGGATTGCACGCCTGAGCCACTGTGCCTGGCCACCGTTTATTTTTCAAGTGTCTGTCCCAAAGCACTTTGGGGAGAACTTGGGTACCTTCTATTTCTAGGTGCTCTAAAAACTATTTAAAATTAGTTCATCAACCTACAATATTTTCTGCATATTTTATTGTTTTTTCATTTTTAATTTGTTTAAAAATTTTTTATGATACAAATTAAATTGTTTTTAAGTTTTCAATTTTGTATTATTACATAATTTTTAAACATCTTATATGGGAAGAGATGAATTGGGATTCAGGAGAAATTTAATTTTCATTTAAGAATGTTACTGCTAGCCAGAGCAATCAGGCAAGAAAAAGAAATAAAGGTTATTCAAATAGGAAAGGAGGAAGTCACATTGTCTCTATTTGCAGATGACATGATTGTATATCTAGAAGACCCCATCGTCTCAGCCCAAAATCTCCTGAAACTGATAAGCAACTTGAGCAAAGTCTCAGGATACAAAATCAATGTGCATAAATCACAAGCATTCCTATACACCAATAACAGACTTAAAGAGAGTCAAATCAAGAACGAACTCCCATTCACAATTGCCACAAAGAGAATAAAATACCTATGTATACAACTAACAAGGAATGTAAAGGACCTCTTCAAGGAGAACTACAAACCACTGCTCAACGAAATAAGAGAGGACGCAAACAGATGGAGAAACATTCCATGTTCATGGTTAGGAAGAATCAATATCGTGAAAATGGCCATACTGCCCAAAGTAATTTACAGATTCAACGCTATCCCCATCAACCTACCAATGACCTTCACAGAACTGGAAAAAACCACCTTAAACTTCATATGGAACCAAAAGAGAGCCTGTATAGCCAAGTCAATTCTAAGCAAAAAGAACAAAGCGGGAGGCATCACACTACCGGACTTCAAACTGTTCTACAAGGCTACAGTAATCAAAACAGCATGGTACTGGTACCAAAACAGAGATACAGACCAATGGAACAGAACAGAGGCCTCAGAGGCAATACCACACATCTACAACCATCCGATCTTTGACAAACCTGACAAAAAAAAGCAATGGGGAAAGGATTCCCTATTTAATAAATGGTGTTGGGAAAACTGGCTAGCCACGTGCAGAAAGCAGAAACTGGACCCCTTCCTGACAGCTTACACCAAAATTAACTCCAGATGGAGTAAAGACTTAAACATAAGATGTAACACCATAAAAACCCTAAAAGAAAATCTTGGCAAAACCATTCAGGACATAGGTGTAGGCAAGGACTTCATGACCAAAACGCCAAAAGCATTGGCAACAAAAGCCAAAATAGACAAATGGGACCTAATCAAACTCCACAGCTTCTGCACGGCAAAAGAAACAGTCATTAGAGTGAATCGGCAACCAACAGAATGGGAAAAAATTTTTGCATTCTACCCATGTGACAAAGGGCTGATATCCAGAATTTACAAAGAACTAAAACAGATTTACAAGAAAAAAACAAACAAGCCCATTCAAAAGTGGGTGAAGGATATGAACAGACACTTTACAAAAGAAGACATAGATGAGGCCAACAAACATATGAAAAAATGCTCATCATCACTGGTCATTAGAGAAATGCAAATCAAAACTACATTGAGATACCATCCCATGCCAGTTAGAATGGCGATGGAGACAACAGATGCTGGAGAGGATGTGGAGAAACAGGAATATTTTTACACTGTTGGTGGGAGTGTAAATTAGTTTAACCATTGTGGAAGACAGTGTGGTGATTCCTCAAGGACCTAGAAATAGAAAATCCATTTGACCCAGCAATCCCATTACTGGGTGTATATCCAAAGGATTATAAATCATTCTACTATAAGGACACATGCACACAAATGTTCATTGCAGCACAGTTTACAATAGCAAAGACCTGGAACCAACCCAGATGCCCATCGATGATAGACTGGACAGGGAAAATGTGGAGTTTTTGATGGCTGCATATACACCATGGAATATTATGCAGCCATCAAAAACAATGAGTTCTTGTCCTTTGTAGGGACATGGATGAACCTGGAAACCATCATTCTTAGCAAACTGACACAAGAACAGAAAATCAAACACTGCATGTTCTTACTCATAGGAGGGTGTTGAACAATGAGAACACATGGACACAGGGAGGGGAGCATCACACACTGGGGTCTGTTGGGGGGAAATAGAAGAGGGACAGTGTGGGGTGGGGAGTTGGGGAGAGATAGCATGGGGAGAAATGCCAGATATGGGTGAAGGGGAGGAAGGCAGCAAATCACACTATGTGTACCTATGCAACAATCTTGCATGTTCTTTACATGTACCCCAAAACCTAAAATGCAATAATAAAAAAAAAAGAATGTTACTGCTGGCCGGGTGTGGTGGCTCACCCCTATAATCCCAGCACTTTGGGAGGCTGAGGGGGGTGGATCACCTGAGGTCAGGAGTTCAAGACCAGCCTAGCCAACATGGTGAAACTCCATTTCTGCTAAAAATGCAAAAGTTAGCTGGGCATG
Source organism: Saimiri boliviensis (assembly GCF_048565385.1). Taxonomy (NCBI): domain Eukaryota; kingdom Metazoa; phylum Chordata; class Mammalia; order Primates; family Cebidae; genus Saimiri; species Saimiri boliviensis. Next base: position 82,544,340 of record NC_133450.1, read on the forward strand.
ATGGCAGGTGCCTGTAATACCAGTTACACAGGAGGCTGAGGAGGAGAATCGCTTGAACCCGAGAGGCAGAGGTTGCAGTGAGCCGAGATCATGCCACTACACTCTGAGTGACAGAGTGAGACTCTGTCTCAAAAAAAAAAAAAAAAAAAAAAAAAAAAAGTTACTGCTTAGGGCTGAGCATGGTAGCTCACGGGTATAATCCCCAGTACTTTTGGAGCCTGAGGCAGGTGGATCACCTAAGGTCAGAAGTTTGAGACAGCTTGGCCAACATGGTGAAACCCCATCTCTACTGAAAATACAAAACTTAGCTGGGTGTGGTGGTGCATGAGGGAGGGTGAGGCATGAGAATCGCTTGAACCCAGGAGGTGGAGGTTGCAGCAGTCGAGGTTATGCCACTGCACTCCAGCCTGGGCAGCAGAGTAAGACTCTTGTTTTTTTTTTTTTTTTTTTTTTTTTAAAGTTACTGCTTAGTAATTCATTATATCGTATTTCTTTGCAAATTTATTAGTGTCTTATAGGAAGTTTGAAAGAAAATTGGTTGGTGGAAGTGAGAAAAACTTACACCATTAAATTACAAGAAATCTGGCCTGTATTCCACCCTGGGCAAAAGAGCGAGACGCCATCTCAAAACAAATAAAAACAAGAAATTTGGGGGATCACTTGATTTCAGGAATTCGAGACCAGCTTGGGCAACATGGCAAAACCCTGTGTTTGCTAAAAAAAAATACAAAAAAGTTAGCTAGACGTGGTGATGCATGCCTGTAGTCCCAGCTACTCTGGAGGCTGAGGCATGAGAATCGCTTGAACCTGGAGGCAGAGGTTGCAGTGAGCTGAGATCAAACCACTGTACTCCAGCCTGTGTGACAGAGTGAGACTCTGTCTCAAAAAAAAATTACAAGGAATGTTTGTATGTTTACTTATTAGTTTTACTTATTTCTATTTCTTTTTGTTACTTGTTGCAAATACTAGTTGAGCAGAGTGAAGGTTTTAGGTGTGATACTAACTAAATTCTGTTTGTCTTTCCTTTCTCTCCTTGGTTTTGTTTTTATTCAGAGCCTGCAACTGATGAAAGAAAAAATGGATCTACTGCTGTCGCTGAGTCTGTTGCCAGGTAACCAAAGCTGGATGCTATTTAGAGTTTAATATGAAGCTACTGGTAATGAGGGTAGATGGTTTATCAACAGAGAAAGTTAAAATGAGACTCTTCCATAAAGAATTTAGCAGTGTATTAAATTGATTACACACTTCTAAATTAATACTTTTTTAAGTGCAGTGAAGCTTTTTTCTATACCTCGAAAGGTATTAAATGTCTTTCTTTTTGTTTATGTGAGAGTTCCTCTCCCCACTTATTTCTGTTGTTGAGACAAGAGACTCCACAATTTCAGGATTGTTGTTCCAATTGATGAGAAAAGGAAGGCTTAACAAGAGATAGTTACAGACCTTGTTCCTTTTGCAATCCCGTATTCAGCCACAGACTCAGGTCATTTTCTCTTCTGCCTGTCAAATTAACTGCTATGTTGAGCTGTTATTTTTGCTTTGTCATGAATGTTGTAATGCTTTGAGGATGAATATGACCCCATACTGAGGTTTTGGTGTTAAGCTTTGCCATCTGGTGGCTGTGAGAGTATAGTGGTTTCATTTGTGTTTGGCATGAGTCATCCAGCATGAAAATCCTAACAGCAGTTGGTGAAATATAGGTAAGAATTCTTTTTTTTTTCCTTTTTTGAGACACAATCTTGCTCTGTTGCCCATGCTGGAGCTCAACATCCTGAGCTCCAGCAACCTTCCTGCCTCAGCCACCCAAGCAGCTGGGACTATAGGCATGCACCACCTCACCTGGCTAATATTTGTATTTTTTTTAGAGATGGGGATCTCATTATGTTGCCAGGCTGGTCTTGAACTCCTGGGTTCAAGCAGTCTGCCTGCCTTGACCTCCCAAAGTGCTAGGATTACAGGTGTGAGCCACCATGCCTCACCAAGAATTCTTTAATAGAGGCTAGGCAGGTACTGTAAATAAACTGAAGTTATTTACAGTATAAATAACTTTATTCAGAGGGTTGAGGATAATGGCAAACTGAATGTATGGTCCATGTGCAAGGGTGTGCCCCACTCAACTCCAGCCAGTGGTTGTCATGCAAGATTGCAAATTTGTGGTTGCCACATCTTTGTTTTTAAAAAGAAATCCTGGATTCAAAAAAATAAAATATCAAAAGAGGCCTGTGGACTCAATGTGACTTCTTTCCTGTGAGTTTCTGACCTTTTTCAAAGTCTTTTGATCTGTTCTTAGCTATGTCTTAGAGAGATTAGTTACTCTCTGGGCTATTGTATACTTAATCTGAAAGATAAGTACCTTACCGTCCTTACTCATTTGAAGATCCTTTCATGATACATTGTTGAAGTATCATTAAAGTTGAAGAACTTGAGAAGGTCTTTAGAAGTTAGAGAACTTAGAAGGGAAAGAAGGTACAGTGTGTATCTGATCTATTTGGCATTAACAGAATTTCTGGCCAGGAACAAGTTGTTACTAGTTTGTACATATGCATATTCAGAGGGAACAGAGTATGTTGCTGAAGCTTCTAGAACCCTTAGGGTAGAAAGTAGAGAGGAGAAAATTAGGAAAAACTTTGAGCAGAGGGTTGGAATGGCAGATCATAGAATGAGATGAAATTTATTGACACGGTTTTGAGGAAAAATTTCTATATAAGCATCTAAATTAAAAAATTTTTTACTTGTTTGCCATTGGGTTCACTATAATAAATCATCTAAAGTAAGCCCTGTCACAGTATTGGAAGTGGTCTTTGCTTAAGCTGCATTTAGGTAGAGCTTTTTTATTTGTTTCTTTGAGATGGAGTCTCACTTTGTCACCCAGGTTGCAGTGCAGTGGTGCAATCACAGTTCACTGCAACCTTGACCTCCTGGGCTCATGTGATCCTGCTTCAACCCCACAAGGAGCAGGAACTACAGGTGCCTGCCGCTAAGTCTGGCTAATTTTTATATTTTTAGTAGAGGTAGGGTTTCATCATGTTGCCCTGGCTAGTCTCTAACTCCTGAACTCAAGTGATCCACCTGCCTTGGTCTCCCAGAGTGGTAGGATTACAGGCGTAAGGCACCATGCTTGGCCTAGGTGAAGCTTTTATTTTACTATAGAAGGTTTCAAGCGTATGCAAAAGTAGAGAGAGCAGTATACTGGACTGCTATGTATTCATCACTCAGTTCCAAGAATTGCCTGTGCCCAGTCTTGATTCATTTATAGATATTTCCAGCACCCGCTCCCTACTGAATAATTTTGAAGATAATTTTAGCATTATATAATTTTAACTGAAATACTTTAATGCTGTCTCCAAAAGATAAGGATTCTTAATTTAAACCTTAACCACATTACTATTATCATACTTTAAAAAACTGACAATGGTTCCTTAATATCCTAAAATACTCAGTGTTCAGATTTCTCTGTCTCATAAATGGTTTGTTTGACTCAAGATCTGAGGTTCACATACTGCATTTGATGATGTCTCCTTAAGTCTTTTAAAATGTATAGACTGCCCCTCTAATTTTTTTTTTTTAACCTCTTGCAAATTATTTGTTGAAGGTACAGATTGTTATCTGGATTTTGCTGATTGCATCTTTATGGTACTTAACACAGTCCTCTGTCCACCTTATTTCCAGTGAGTCTTGTTTGAGAATTTTAAATTACACTAATTCAAAACAAGTATGAAGAATCTGCATTTTGGTGTAAGGTGGTTTGGAGTGTGGTATGCAGAGAAGGCATTTTATTTCCTCTTTGTATACAAGGATAATCTCCAAAGGTATTTTTCTTTTCCAAACTAACAATTATATTGCTTTAATATATTATCTTAGTCCCCAGAAGACCATGTCTGTCTTCTGGCAAGAGAATGAGGCTCGAAGCGAGGATACTTCCACCACACCCATCAGGTAAGCGTTATTTTCCTAGAATCTTTTGGGCTACATTGGTTTACAAAATGGTTGGTGCCAGTATCCTAATATGTACTGTACTATGGTTTGACTGTGGCACGTGCTGGAAACTTAACCCCCAGAGCAATTGTTGAGAGATAATTAGTGGTATTGGTATAAAGCTACAGAAGTTGAACACACACACACACACACACACACACACGTGCGCGCGTGTGAGGTAATCATGGGAGCACTGCCCATATGAATGCATTAAGGCGGTTACAGTGAGCATGGGTTAATTATAAAGGGTTAAGGGGCAGTTTGGCCCCCTTTCCACCCTCTTGCATTTACCCTCACCATTTGATGCCTTCTACGATGTTGCGATGCAGCTAGAAGGCCCGCACCAGCTGGCCATCTAGATGCTGGTGCCCTGTTCTTGGTCGTTCCAGCCTTCAGAACTGTGAACCAAATCCTGTGAATCTTTCTTTATAAATTTCCCAGTCTGGTGGAATTCTGTTATTCTGGAATTCTGGTGGAAACAGACCAGGATGTACTGCTACTATTTTGTGAGCTTAAGCTTACCTTCTTTTTTTTTTTTTTTAAACCTTAAGGGACTATAACGTATTCTGAATAGATTCATGAGCTATCATGAGACATTTTATTAAGTGTTTTATAGATACACATTTTTGTCTTTATCTGCCAGTTGTATAAATTTGAAATGACTATCTTCGTAAATAAATACATAAATTTTGAGATAGTGTCTCACACTGTGACCCAGGCTGGAGTGAAGTGGTGTGAACATGGCTCACTGAAGCCTTTACCTCCTGGGCTTCAGCCTCCCCAGTTGCGAGGACCATAGGCATGTGCCACCATACTGGCTAAGTTTTCTATTCTTTGTAGAGATGGCTTTTCACTATGTTGTCCAGTCTGGTTTCAAACTTGTGGGATCAAGCAGTCCTCCCACCTTGACGTCCAGAAGTGTTGGGAATACAAATGGAAGCCACCGTGCCTTGCCTATGAAAATAATTGATGTAATTATATATTTCTCAGATTAGTTTTTATTTTAGAAATCTTGTTTACTTTTAACAGACTTTTTATTTCCCTTTAGCTTCTCACAGAGCAAAATATAAGATGTTTAGCATCTCAAATTTAAAGTTTTTAAGACTTAATGGAATTAATTTTTCTGTAATTTATTTTTCTTTTTAGAGACAGGGTCTCACTCTGTAACCCAGGCTGAAGTGCAATGGTGTAGTAGTAGCTCACTGCAGCCTCAAACGCCTAGACTCAAGCAGTCCTACCTCAGCCCCCTGAGTAGCTAGGACTACAGGCATGTGCCACCATGTCTGGCTAATTTTTTTTTTTAACTTTTTGTAATCCCAGCACCTACTGTGTTGCCCAGGCTGGTCTCAAACTCCTGGGCTCAAGTGATCCTCCTGCCTTGTCTTCTCAAAGTGCTGGGATTACAAGTGTGAGCCACCGTGCTTAGCCCCATAATTTCTTTACTCCATAATCTCTTAGAAGAGTTCTGAGGCAGGAAAAAAGTTTTGAGTAACAGGTCTTTTTTCTCTGTTTAAGTAATTAAGGAGGTGAGTGGTCACAGTGGCTCATGCCTATAATCCCTGCACTTGGAGGCCAAAGCACAATGATTCCTTGAGGCTAGGAGTTTGAGATGAACCTGGGTGACATAGTAAGACCCTGTTTCTTTTCTTTTTTTTTTTTAATTAGCATTTCGGTCACAGATATGCAGAGAAAGTGAGATCCTATTTCTGCTGAAGGAAAAAAAAAAAAGCTGGATGTGGTGGCATGCACTTGTGGTCCCATCTACTTGGAAGACTGAAGTGGGTTGATCGTTTGAACCTGGGAGGTCGAGGCTGCAGTGAGCTGTGGTTGCGCCACTGCACTTCAGTCTGGGGGACAGAGTGAGATACTGACTCAAAAAAATAAAGAATAAAAAGTATCTTGTATGGAATACATGATTCTTATGTTTAGTGTAGAGGGACAGGTAATGGCAGTGGAATTGAAGCTGTATTTTTATTACGAAGTGAAGTATCTTTCACCTCTAAAATTCAATGATTTCGTAATTAGGCAATCTGATAATGTTTTGTCAGTAGGTGTATCACTAATAGTGATATTAGTAGCATGATTTGGCTGGGTGTGGTGGTTCACACTTGTAATCCCAGCACTTTGGTAGACTGAGGTAGGTGGATTGCCTGAGCTCAGGAGTTCAAGACCAGCCTGGGCATCATGGTAAAACCTCGTCTCTACAAAAAGTACAAAAATTGGCCAGGTGCAATGGCTCACGCCTGTAATCCTAGCACTTTGGGAGGCCAAGGTAGGACGATCACCTGAGGTTGGGAGTTCAAGACCAACCTGGCCAACATGGTGAAACACCATCTCTACAAAAATATGAAAAATTAGGTGGACGTGGTGGCAGGTCCCCATAATCCCAGCTGCTTGGGAGGCTGAGGCAGGAGAATCACTTGAACCCAGGAGGTGGAGGTTGCAGTGAGCCAAGATCACGTCATTACATTCCAGCCTGGGCAACAGAGCAAAACTCCTTCTCAAAAAAATAAAAATAAAAATAAAATAAAAGTACAAAAATTAGCCAGGTGTGGCAGTGCATGCCTGTAGTCCCAGCTACTTGGGATGCTGAGGTGGGAGGATGGTTGGGCCCAGGAGATGGAGGTTACAGTGAGCTGAGATTGTGCCACTGCATTCCAGCCTGGGCGACAGAGCCAAACTTTGTTGTTCTTTTTGTTTGTTTTTTGCTTTTTTTTTTTAAAAAAAAGGCTGGGCACGGTGGCTTATATCTGTAATCCCAGCACTTTGGGAGGCCGAAGTGGGTGGATCACCTGAGGTTGGGAGTTCGAGACCAGCCTGACCAACATGGAGAAATGCTGTCTCTACTAAAAATATGAAATTAGCCAGGCATGGTGGTGCATGCCTGTAATCCCAGCTACTCAGGAGGCTGAGGCAGGAGAATCGCTTGAACCTGGGAGACAGAGGTTGTGGTGAACTGCGATTGTGCCACTGCACTCCAGCCAGGGCAACTCTGTCTCAAAAGAAAAGGCCGGACAGGGTGGCTCACACCTGTAATCCCAGGATTTTGGGAGGCTGAGGCAGGAGGATCACTTCAGTCCAGGAGTTAGTGACCAGCCTGACCAACAAGGTGAAACCCTGTCTCTACTGAAAATACAAAAATTAGCCAGGTGGGGTGGTTCTTGCTTGTAGTCTCCAGCTACTCTGGAGGCTCAGGTACGAGAATCACTTGAACCCTGGAGGTGGTGGTGGTAGTGAGTGAGCCAAGATGGTGCTACCGTACTACAGTCAGGGCAGCAGAGCGAGACTGTCTCAAAAAAAAAAAAAAAAGTAACAGCATACTTTCTACGTTTCTATGTTCGTTATTGAAGGAAGTATTTAAAAGAAAGATGTCTGCTTTAAATGGGCATTTTGAGTAAGTGTGTGCTTTTTGATATTCTTGGATATCAAATGATCCTGATGGTAAGGAAATCATGTGATTTAAAAAGTGGTGTAGTAATGGCTCAGCTATTAGTAAATTTATTGATGTCATTGTATTGCCTTGCTTTTTTTTTTTTTTAAAGCATTTTAAAATAGAGGTGCCAAAATGTTGGTGATATTGTTAAACTTCGGTGGAGCAAAGATGTGGGATTTTCGCTGGATTTGATTCCAGATGCATCATAAACAGAGCTACACTCAGAATAGAATAGTTAGACATTTGTTAAATATGGAGATTTATTCTTCTGTATTTCAATTTAGATTACTTTTTTTTTCGAGATGGAATCTTGCTCTGTCACGCAGACTGGAAGTGCAGTGGGGCAATCTCGGCTCACTGCAACCTCTCCTTCCTGGATTTGAGGGATTCTTCTGCCTCAGCCTCCCAAGTAGCTGGGTCTACAGGTATATGCCACCACACCTGGCTAATTTTTTTGTATTTTTAGTAGAGACAGGGTTTTGCCATGTTGGCCAGGCAGGTCTTGAACTACTGACCTCAGGTGATCCACCCGTCTTGGCTTCTCAAAGTGCTGCTACTGGCATGAGCCACTGTGCCTGGCCTCAGTTTGTATTAACTTTATTCATGCTTTTTTCTGCTAAAATTTACTTTTCAGGATTTTTTTTTTTTTTTTTTTTTGAGACAGAGTTTCGCTCTTGTTGCCCAAGCTGGAGTGCAATGGCGCGATCTCGGCTCACCGCAACCTCCACCTCCTGGGTTCAGGCAATTCTCCTGCCTCAGCCTCCTGAGTAGCTGGGATTACAGGCACACGCCACCATGCCCAGCTAATTTTTAGTATTTTTAGTAGAGACGGGGTTTCACCATGTTGACCAGGATGGTCTCGATCTCTTGACCTCGTGATCCACCCGCCTCGGCCTCCCAAAGTGCTGGGATTACAGGCGTGAGACACCGTGCCCGGCCCAATTTTTTTTTTTTTTTTTTAAACAGATTCTCGTTCTGTTGCCCAGGCTGGAGTGTAGTGGGATGATCTCGGTTCACTGCCTCTGCCTCCCCGGTTCAAGCGATTCTTGTACCTCAGCCTCCCGACTAGCTAAAATTACAGGCATGTGCCACCATGCCCAGCTAATTTTTGCGTTTTTAGTAGATAAGGGTTTCACCATGTTGGCCAGCCTGGTCTTGAACTTCTGGTCTCAGGTGATCCACCTGCCTCAGCCTCCCAAAGTGCTGGTATTACAGGCATGAGCCACTGTGTCCAGCCTAAAATTTACTCTCTTAGTATTAGTTTCTAAGTCTGGCATATAGTGACTGTAGTAGAATTGCATAGCTAGAACTAATGGAGAGGAAGAAGTATGGCACTTCTTATAATTTATTGGATTACTGTAGAAATAAAATTCCATTCAAATATTCTAACCTGAATAAACAGCTTCTAAGGTGTCTTAGTCTTTTTGGGCTGCTACAACAAACTTCCATAGCCTAGGTGGCTTATAAACAACAGAATTTATTTCTTACATTTCTGAAGGCTGAGAAGTTCTATATCAAAGCACTGGCAGATTTGGTGTCTGGTGAGGGTCTGATTCCTGGTTCATAGACAGCTGTTCTCACATGGCAGTTGGGGGCAAGGGAGTTCTCTGAGGTCTCTTTCATAAGGGCACTGACACTATTCATGAGGGCTCTTCCTTTTAATACCATCACCTTTGGGGTTTGGATTTAATATATGAGTCTTGGGGTGAAGGGGCCATAGATATTTAGTCTGTAGCATGAGATAAAATTTATAAGCTTGTTTAGGATGGGAAGCACCAATAATTGAATTCCTAAAATCCAGTCCTGGCTCTTCTGGCTTTTGAATACTTTCCTTCTTGCTCAGCCATTGATATGTCAGATGTCTTAAAGATTCAAATACGAATATTCAGTTGATATTGAAGGTGAACTGAGTCTCTTTAATTGCTTTGTTTTATGCATCTAATATTGATTGAGCAGCTGCTGTGCTCAATATCTTACATATATGACCATTTATAGACCTCACAAGAGGTAACTGCTCCTCATGGTAGATGTCTCCTGGTGGTCATGTTCTTTCTTCTTCGTTGAACCATATATTCTCATTCAGTTGAGGTTCCTGAGAGATGGAACATAAACTGTAACAACCAAATGTATGCTAAGCTCTTCTTGGCTAGAAATCTATTCTAAATCCTCTGTGAGGTCCTGTTCTGGTAGTTGAGCTAAACAGTATAGAAACCTCAGAAACTTCTTTTTTCCTTTTCCTTTAAGATCTAGAGCAGAGCTTTTTTTCCTGTGGCAGCTGCCGGGCTGAGAGGAGCGTGGCTGTCTCCTCTCTCCGCCATGGCGTGTGCTCGCCCACTGATATCGGTGTACTCCGAAAAGGGGGAGTCATCTGGCAAAAATGTCACTTTGCCTGCTGTATTCAAGGCTCCTATTCGACCAGATATTGTGAACTTTGTTCACACCAACTTGCACAAAAACAACAGACAGCCCTATGCTGTCAGCGAATTAGCAGGTCATCAGACTAGTGCTGAGTCTTGGGGTACTGGCAGAGCTGTGGCTCGAATTCCCAGAGTTCGAGGTGGTGGAACTCACCGTTCTGGCCAGGGTGCTTTTGGAAATATGTGTCGTGGAGGCCGAATGTTTGCACCAACGAAAACCTGGCGCCGTTGGCATCGTAGAGTGAACACAACCCAAAAACGATAGGCCATCTGTTCTGCCCTGGCTGCCTCAGCCTTACCAGCACTGGTCATGTCTAAAGGTCATCGTATTGAGGAAGTTCCTGAACTTCCTTTGGTAGTCGAAGATAAAGTTGAAGGCTACAAGAAGACCAAGGAGGCTGTTTTGCTTCTTAAGAAACTTAAAGCCTGGAATGATACCAAAAAGGTCTATGCCTCTCAGCGAATGAGAGCTGGCAAGGGCAAAATGAGAAACCGTCGCCGTATCCAGCGCAGAGGCCCCTGCATCATCTACAATGAGGATAATGGTATCATCAAGGCCTTCAGAAACATCCCTGGAATTACTCTGCTTAATGTAAGCAAACTGAACATTTTGAAGCTTGCTCCTGGTGGGCATGTGGGTCATTTCTGCATTTGGACCGAAAGTGCTTTCCAGAAGTTAGATGAATTGTATGGCACTTGGCGTAAAGCTGCTTCCCTCAAGAGTAACTACAATCTCCCCATGCACAAGATGATCAATACAGATCTCAGCAGAATCTTGAAAAGCCCAGAGATCCAAAGAGCCCTTCGAGCACCACGCAAGAAGATTCATCGCAGAGTCTTAAAGAAGAACCCACTGAAAAACCTGAGAATCATGTTGAAGCTAAACCCATACGCAAAGACCATGCGCCGGAACACCATTCTTCGCCAGGCCAGGAATCACAAGCTCCGGGTGGATAAGGCGGCTGCGGCAGCAGCAGCACGAGAAGCCAAATCAGATGAGAAGGGAGTTGCAGGCAAGAAGCCTGTTGTAGTAGGTAAGAAAGGAAAGAAGGCTGCTGTTGGTGTTAAGAAGCAGAAGAAGCCTCCAGTACGAAAAAAGGCAGCAGCAACCAAGAAACCAGCCCTTGAAAAGAAGCCAGCAGAAAAGAAACCCACTACAGAGGAAAAGAAGCCTGCTGCATAAACTCTTAAAGTTGGTTATTCCATAAAGGTCAAATCATTTTGGACAGCTTCTTCTGAATAAAGACCTGATCAAACAGGCAGAGAAAAAAAAAAAAGAAATAGAGCATAGCAATCCCTAAAGAGCACTTCCTGCTTCCTTTACTCTGTTGACTTAAGCAAGCTGAGATCCTAAGGATAAGAGCTTCTCTCAAGTAGGAGACAGCCCCAACTCTTATCTTTTTCTGGCCACATACTTAAATCAACATATGACATGGCTTCTAAGCCCCTTAGCATCCTGCATGTTACCTTCTGTGTGTTTATCTACAGTTTATGACTTGTAAACTGTCATGCCTAGAACTGAAACAGATACTCCATATGTGGTCTTAGCATGGTCAGTTCAGAATGGATTCCTTTGATCTTTATTCTGGCTATTCTACATGTAATGGAGCCTAAAACTGCATTATGTTGATTTAATCTATGAGTAGGTTTTGCAATTGATTGATTTAGAGAACATTCATTCTTCTGTTCAAAGTACATGTATTAAGCATCTATTTTATACTAAGCTGTGAGTTAGGTGTTTTACATATAAAGATGGTTAAGACATCAGTGTCAAATTTCTGTTGACTTGCAGTTAGCCTGGACCTTTTTATTCTGGAGAATTGTTAGGGACATTTAAGAAAGCTACTAGTCACTTCAGAAATCATGGTATGTGGTTTGTAGAAGACATTCAGCAAATGCTTGTGGAATAAAGGAACAAATCACTGATACCCAAGTAGGATGACTTATGAAAAGAAATGGGTTATATCTTGTTAACTGTCTTTGAGAAACCAGTTCATTCTGAGATGTTTAGTTGTAGATACATCAGTATAGTTGAAAAAACTAGAATCTACCTACAACTTTATTCTTTATAAATCAGATTTCCTTTCCTAAAAATATTGGTCAGGAGGGGATAAACAGTATCTAGAATGCTAGGATTCAGTTAAGGAATGTTAGAACCATTCATAAAGCCAGATGAGACATCTTGGCTTAATTGATCTGTTTTCAAAATAGATCCCTAAGTTGTCCTTCATTGTCTGTGACTTCAGTAATTGGTTTACATCTTTTTGTTTATTTTCCTGCATCAAGTTTCAGAATTCATAGATAGTAATGGGAAGAAATTTTATGACTATTTTATCATCATGTGGGAATTGTTCTATCTACTGTTATATTTCTTACAGGGGTGAAATTATGAGAGGCCTCCCAAGGTGATAATGCTTGACTACCTTAATTTCTCCCTTCTTTACATTTTTCATATTGTCAAAATATGGCTCCCTCTTTCCACTACACACACATGCACACACACATACACACACACATACATGTTCACACATGCACTTGCTTAATTGACATGGCTTCTTTCTCTGTTGCATTTTCAGGGGGAACTTGCTCCACTTTCCAAGTTCTCAAGGAGAAGAGGAGAAAGAAAAATTGGAGAGTGACCATACAATGAGGCAGAGTCAACAGCCCATGAAGCCCATTAGTCCTGTCAAGGACCTTGTTTCTCCTGCTTCCCAGAAGGTGGTCATACAAGTGCCATCCAGTCCTCAAGGAGAAGCAATGGTGACAGATGTGCTAGAAGACCATAAAGAAGGACAGAATACTAATCAGGAAAATCCTAGTAAGGCCTTGATTGAAAGGCCCAGCCAAAATAACATAGGAATCCAAACCATGGAGTGTTCCCTGAAGGTCCCAGAAACTGTTTCAGCAGCAACCCAGACTATAAAGATTGTGTGTGAGCAGGGGACCAGTACAGTGGACCAGAACTTCGGAAAGCAAGATGCCACAGTTCAGACTGAGAGGGGGAGTGGTGAGAAACCAGTCAGTGCTCCTGGGGATGATACAGAGTCGCTCCATAGCCAGGTGAGAGAACATACATACTAGGGTGCATCAGAGGCCCTGTTGTTGACTTTCAGGATTCTCAGAGACTTTTAAGTTGTGGCATGTCTACCTAATGACAGTTCTTGACAGTTTTATATAGAACAACGGTTATAAGACAAAAACGACTTTTCCAAGCTACAGATATGGTAATGATATTGTGGGTAGCTACAGCCAGTAGTCTTTGAGGGAAAATGTAGTATTGTTAGAGTTTTTTTAGATAGGTCTTTAGTGGAGAAGAAAGCCGGAGATCAGCTTGGGTCCTGTAATATTCTTCTACATTCATTCTTTTCCTTCTCCATTATTTTTTATCTTCCCCTCTAACCATCAGATGTAATTTTCTCTCCCTTAAGTCTATTTCATTGTGGTTCTCGGAATTCAGAGAGTAGAAAGTAACGGGGAAAGAAGCAGCACCGAGAACAGTGTATTTCAGTATTTGAAACAGAAAGAACAGGAACAGGAATAGAGAGAGAGAGATAGGGAAAAGTCCCCAGGTGACTGGAAAGTGCAGAAGAGGGGCTAGACTACAAGCTAATCGGAGGAAAAGGATTAGGGCTGATGAAAGTGAGGCTGGAAGAATATCAGGTTCCAGGGAACAGAGTAGGGAAGTATGGGTACCAGTAGAAATTAAGTAGGTGGCTGTGTGTGCTGGCACACGTCTGTAATCCCCGCACTTTCGGAGGCCCAGGTGGGAGGATTACTTGAGCCCAGGAGTTTGAGACTATCCTGGGCAACATAGTGAGACTTTGTCTCTTTTTTTTTTTTTTTTTTTTGAGACGGAGTTTTGCTCTTATTACCTAGGCTGGAGTGCGATGGCGCGATCTCGGCTCACCGCAACCTCTGCCTCCTGGGTTCAGGCAATTCTCCTGCCTCAGCCTCCTGAGTAGCTGGGGTTACAGGCACGCGCCACCATGCCCAGCTAATTTTTTGCATTTTTAGTAGAGACGGGGTTTTACCATGTGGACCAGGATGGTCTCGATCTCGTGACCTCGTGATCCACCCGCCTAGGCCTCCCAAAGTGCTGGGATTACAGGCTTGAGCCACCGCGCCTGGCCCTTGAAACTTTGTCTCTTAAAAAAAAAATTGAGTAGATAAAAATAAGTGGTAGAAATGTATGTGCTAACAAATATGTAGAAGTTCACAACATATTATTGAATGGCAAAGTAGGATTTACGGCAGAGAAAATTTGGAAGTTACTAGTTAACAGTAGTCTCCGCTTATCACTGGTTTCTTTTTCTGTGATTTTAGTTGCCCATGATTAGCTGCAGTCCAAAAATACTAAATGTAAAATTATAGAAATAATAAGTTTTAAATTGTGTGCTGTTCTCAATAATGTGTTAAAATCAAGTGCTGTCCCTCTTAGTTCTGGTGAGGATATGAATGCTCCCTTTTTCCAGCATATCCATGCTGTATATGCTCCCTGCCTGTTAATGACTTAGTAGCCATTGTGGTTATCAGATTAACTATCACGCTATTGCAGTGCTTGCCTTCAAGTAACCTTTGTTTTACTTTTTCCCCCAAAGTTTGAGAGTAGTGATGTTGACAGTCTGAATATGCCAGAAAAGTCGTAAAGTGCTTCCTTTAAGTGAAAAGGTAAAAGGTCTTAATAAGGAAAGAAAAAAAATCATATGCTGAAGTTACTAAAATGTATGATAAGAACATATCTATCCATGAAATTATGAACAGTGTATTGTTAAAGTTTATTTCATTATTAGTTATTAATCTCTTTCTGTGCTTGATTCATAAATATGTCTGTATGTATAGGAAGAAACATAGTGTATAGGGTTCGGTATTATCTGCAGTTTCAGGCATCCACTGGGGGTTTTGGCAAATTTCTCCCTCAGATAAAGGAGATACTGTAGTGGTCAAATTGCCTTTTCAGTTGCTGTGGTAGATTATCTTCATTTGGGATCTACTTAGGAAATCTTCACTATCGATGTATCACTTATTCTGATTTTCCAAGTTGTTTGTTTTATAAAAACAGAATAGTTTTTATTTATTGAACACCTGTGGCATATGAGCATTGTGCTCAAACACAATGGCAAATTTTATGTTATACAGATTTTACCATAATAAAAATATATAGATGATGCATGGAGTAACAGAAATTGAAATTGGTGTGCCATCTTTTGAAGAGAGAGTAGCAAATGAGAAAGGCTGTATGCAAGTTTTCCAGGTGTCACTGCTTTTTAAAAATGCCCTTCAGTGTAGGCAGGACATAGGCCAGTGCTAGTAGAAAAGCATAAGCAGCCAACTTTGACACTCCTGAAATTTTCATTTGTATGTCAAAATGGACATGAAACCAGGTTTCCTGTGAAGGGAAAGTATGGTTTAATTTTAATTTTGTTTCCTTCCCTTAATGGTGATATGATCATCAACTTATTTATTTTACAGACACCTCTTTTCAGAAGACTATTTGAAGAGAGGAAGCATAGCTTTCTTTTTACCTATCCCCTTTACCTTTGCTTTTTATTCTCTCAGACATGCTTAAGTCTCTCTCTTGAAGTGATCATTCATATGGCTGTTGTAATTGTAATAATGCAGGGTAGCTTCTTGGCCGCATTTCAAGGGATATGTAAAGCACTGAAACCTTTTAGACTGACTTTCTCTTTAGTTGGGGAATAGTTGTATTGTGTGTTTAGGAAGGAAGTTCAGGCTGTCATAGTTCTCATGGGTGGGCATCCTGATGATTGAGGTGGAACAGACCTGTGCTTTAACCATTCTTAAGACACAGTTGTGTATGTAGAAGTGTTTTTTGTTTTTTTTTTTTTTGAGACAGTCTCCCCCTATTGTCCAGGCTGGAGTGCAGTGGCGTGACCTCGGCTCACTGCAACCTCCACCTCCCAGGTTCAGGTGATTCTCCTGCCTCAGCCCCTTGAGTAGCTGGGATTACAGGTGCATGCCACCATGCTTGGCTAATTTTTTGTATCTTTAGTGGAGACGGGGTTTCACCATGTTGGCCAGGTTGGTCTCAAAAGCCTGACCTTGTGATCTGCCCGCCTGGGCCTCCCAAAGTGGTGGGATTACAGGCGTGAGCCACCACACCCAGCCATATGTAGAAGTATTTGAAAGAATTGGATGAGTAGCATTCCATGCCTTTGATATTATTTATAACTATTCACATAATTTTCATATCTCCATTTTAGTAAATATTTCACCTCTGCCTGTTTCCAAGTTGAGATTGGAGTGGGGATTATTCATACCAATTACTGAAAGCTTTTCATAAATTACTACCACATGTCAGAAAAAAATGCAGAATTACCATTATTGCATTTTTGGCTACTTTGATATTGAATGCTGAAAGTAAAATCATCCTACCATAGGGGAGATAAGGTGAGAGACAGAAGTGTGCGTTTTCTTTTCAGAATTACAGAGCCAATGGGATGTAAGAGGGAGGGAAAAAATGTGATATAGTTGTTATTAGAAAGCATTTATTTTTTTCAGAAATACAAGACTGAAATTCTAGCACTTTTTATCAGCCTCAGGAAGGTTCTAGGTCATAAAGGCTGAAAGTCCCAAACTAACTAATGATTAGAGGTGGTAAATACGGCTTTAAGATTTAATTTGCTAAGAAGTTATCTTTTAAAAATTACCCAGATCTGACTAAAGCATGAACTCAGGCTGCCTGTAAATAGAAAATTATGAACAAGAAATAATGAATCTGGATGCTATATTGGTTAAATCAGTTATCCTTTTGAATAGCAGTAGTTATTAGTTTGTTGTGTTTTTGTAAATCAGAAATAGTGCATTTGAAGTTCTTCAGAAGTATTGAATCAATTATACCTGTCCTGAACTTTCCAGCAGTGATTTGTCTACTGTAGTACCTGGCACCCTTAAGTTGTTCGATAAATATTTGCTTAATGTTTTTTGAGTGAAAGAAGTGCCGTCCCCCTAAGTAATATTATTTAATAGTTATAATAAAAATATAGGGTCTTATTTAGCCCTATGTTATTCTTGTAGTAGAACTGGATATAAAATCTTAATTTGCAATTTTTTCCATTTCTGGACACTAGCTCAACTTTTTAGCCATAATCTGTTCCTTGGGGTAGATGAAATATTTTATATTTAATTCTTTTTGTGTGTTTGTTTTTGAAATGGAGTCTTGCTCTGTCACCCAGGCTGGAGTGCAGTGGCACTATCTTGGCCCATTGCAACCTCCGCCTCCTGGGTTCAAGCGATTCTCCTGCCTCAGCCTCCCAAGTAGCTGGGATTACAGGCACCTGCCACCACACCCAGCTAATTTTTTGCATTTTTAGTAGAGACAGGGTTTCACCATATTGGCCAGGCTGGTCTTGAACTCCTGACGTTGTGATCCGCCCACTTTGGCCTCCCAAAGTCCTGGGATTACAGGCGTGAGCCACCACGCCCAGCCAAAATAATTTATATTTAATTCTAGGAGAGATCAGTGTATATTGTTTTAGGTAATAAACTGTGGTTTTCACTTTAATACAGGAAAAACAGATAAACTGAGATTAACAGATAAATCATTATGGTTTTATGTAAAGGAATAAAGAGTGCCTACCTTTTCTCTAAACAGCTATTGCAAATGTAAAGTGTAAACTTGTTTGCTAATTTGCAAGGTAGCATCAAAAGTAGAAGTATAGTTTAATTAAAACTAACGAACTTTTAGGGCCCAAAGGTTCGTGTAAATGTTTGTAGATATAAGTACTAGATGTAATGAGTTTGATTTAGACAGAAATAGGTCATTTTAGGTGATGCTCATACAAACTTTTCTTAGCCTCTGGCTATACAGCTGATCTATCCCTGGTCTTATTTATAGGTGGTTAAAACAAAACAGTTGGAAGATTCTGTTACACTAGATTCATGGACTCTGGAAACATTTTTCATTATAAAACATTCGGTTGTGATTTTGACAGCTTGCAGTGAGACCTGTGCTTATGTTTTGTGTCTTCTGTCACAGGGAGAAGAAGAGTTTGATATGCCTCAGCCTCCACATGGCCATGTCTTGCATCGTCACATGAGAACAATCCGGGAAGTACGCACACTTGTCACTCGTGTCATTACAGATGTGTATTATGTGGATGGAACAGAAGTAGAAAGAAAAGTAACTGAGGTAATATATACTCTGAGTCTGTGTGGCAAATTAATCCCTCCCTCCCTCTCTCCCTCCCTCCTTCCTTCCTTCCTTCCTTCCTTCCTTCCTTCCTTCCTTCCTTCCTTCAGTCTCACTTTGTCACCTAGACTAAAGAGCAGTGGCTTGATTTTGTCTCACTGCAGGCTGCTCAAGTGATCCTCCTGCCTCAGCTTCCCTTGTAGTTGGTTCTGCAGGCACAAACCATCATGACTGGCTAGTTTTGTTTGTTTTTTGGAGGGACAAGGTCTCACTGTGTTGCCCAGGCTGGTCTTGTACTCCTATGCTCAAGCAATCCTTCACCTTTGGCTTCCCAAAATGCTAGGATTATAGGCTTGAGCCACTGCCCTGGCCCCACATTTCTTTCTGCTGAAAAATCCCCTTTTCTTGTGCAACAATTTGTTAACATCAATTTATTAGCAGAGATAGAGAAACAGGGTTAGAAATTAGAGTTCTTGCTTTCTAAAGCTTTCTCCAACTATGGGTTTGCTGTTTGACCATTGGTTAGTTATTTGACAAGTCCCATCATGCTTTCCTTTTCTGTAAAGAATACATCTTAATCTCTGTAAATCTCTCTCATGTATAAAGATTGTATGTATTTAAATCCTTAGAAACTCAAATGAAGTTTAGAACACTCTGTTTATCTACCTGTGTTTCCTCACATATTTTCATGTCTACTCATTCTGTTCTTTCTTTGTCACTGTGTGTGTTCGTGGACCTGTTGGTAAGAAATGCACCTTTATTTTTTAGTGGGATTCATTATAGACTCATTACAAATGTCAACACAATATTGGCATTTAGTGACTATTTGTTATATTGAATAGCATAATATGCTGACTTTGTTTATATCTAATAATGAGAGAGATTAGGCAGATTTTTCTAGAATTAAAGATCTGGGACCTTTGTTGGTGTACATTAAGATCTGGAACCATTTTACTAATTGGTAAGAGGATGCACAGATATTTTCTTTCTTCTTTTGAGACAAAGTCTCACTTTGTTGCCAGGCTGGAGTGCACTGGCACAATTTTGGCTCACTGCAACCTCTGCCTCCAAGGTTCAAGTGATTCTCCACCTTAGCCTCCCGAGTAGCTGGGATCACAGGCATGCACCACCACGTGCAACTAATTGTATTTTTGGTAGACATGGGGTTTCACCATGTTGGCCAGGATGGTCTCGATCTCCTAACCTTGTGACCCAGCCACCTCGGCCTTCCAAATTGCTGTGATTACAGGTGTGAGCCACCGTACCTGACCTTTTTTTTCTTTTTTTGAGATGGAGTCTTGCTCTGTCACCCAGGCTAGAGTACAATGGTACAGTCTCAGCTCATTGCAACTTCTGCCTCCTGGGTTCAAATGATTCTCCTGCCTCAGTTTCCTGAGTATCTGGGATTACAGGCAACCGCCATTGCACCTGGCTAATATTTTTTTTGGCGGGGGACAGAGTCTTGCTCTGTCATCAGGTGCCAGGCTAGAGTGCAGTGGTGTGATCTTGGCTCACTGCAACCTCCGTCTCCTGGGTTCAAGCAATTCTCCTGCCTCAGCCTCCCAAGTAGCTGCGACTACAGGCACACCACACCAGCTAATTTTTGTATTTTAGTAGAGACAGGGTTTCGCCATGTTGTCCAGGATGGTGTCAATCTCTTGACCTTGTGATCTGCCCACCTTGGCTTCCCAAAGTGCTGGGATTACAGGTGTGAGCCACCACGCCCAGCCATTTTTTGTATTTTTAGTAGAGATGGGGTTTCACCATATTGGCCAGGCTGGTCCTGAACTCCTGACTTCATGATCCACCTGCCTCACCTCCCAAAGTGTTGGGATTACAGGTATGAGCCACTGCACCTGGCAAGGCACAGATATTCTTTCTTTACCCAGATACTTTAATTCTGTCTGCTGCCCATGTAGGAGGTTGTACTCAGGGAGAGTTAAACTCTAGTATATAGTTGTATTAAATAGAATGTATAATTGCTGTTATTCAGCGGACTCTTGTGGCCCTCATGTCAGATAACATTTGAGGTTAGTTTGAGGAATTGTTTGTTGTTTGTTTTATTATACAGAGATAATTCAGATTTCATTGGTTTTATAGGCACTCATTTGAGAAATTGTTTTTTATTCCTTTTTTTTTTTTTTTTTTTTCTTTTTTGAGACAGAGTCTTGCTCTGTTGCCCAGCGGCCTAATCTTGGCCTACTGCAACCTCCGTCTCCTGGGTTCAAGTGATTGTCCTGCCTTAGCCTCCTCTCAGCTGGGATTATAGGCATATGCCACCACGCCCAGGTAATTTTTGTATTTGTAGTAGAAACGGGATTTCACCATGTTGGCCAGGCTGGTCTTGAACTCCTGACCTCAAGTGATCTGCCTCGGCCTCCTAAAGTGCTGGGATTACAGGCTTGAGCCACTGCGCCCAGCCTGTTTTTTTTCTTTATTTGTGTATTCCAAATCCCAGAAATATTTCTTTTAAAATACTCCTTTATTTTCATTTTTTAATGTTTTAAAAACATTTTTATTCATGTTATTACTATTTTGGAGCATTATGAAAAGCAATTTGCTTTTCATGAAAATTTTTGTAACTTTTATAGTCCATATTAAACTGTGTCTAGCACACGACATTTAGTGTTAAACATATTACTTTATTTCTTAAAATGTATTTTTAATTTTTATTTATTTTTAATTGTATTTTTTATTTTTATGTTTGGAGATAGGGTCTTGCTCTTTTGCCCAGGCTGGAGTGCAGTGGTGCTATCACGGCTCACTGTAGCCTTGACCTCCTGGGCTCAAAGGAGTCTCCCACCTCAGCCTTCTGAGTAGCTGGGACCATAGGTGCACACCACCGCACCTGCTAATTTTTGTATTTTTTGTGGAGATGGGGTTTCACTACGTTGTCCAGACTGATCTTGAACTCTTTGCTGAAACGATCTTCCTACCTTGGCCTTCCAAAGTGATGGGATTACAGTCATGAGCTACTGTGCCAGGCCCATTTAATATTTTATATGGTGCTTTCTAAAGTATATTTCTGGAAACAGCAGGCCTCTAGATAGTTTGATGGAGGGAAAAGGTTCCATGGTCATGAATAAGTTTGAAAAACACCAAATGCTCTCAGCCTGTCTTCTGTTGCTGTAACTAAACACCTGAGACTGGATAGTTTATAAATCAAAAAAATTTGTTTTTTAACAGTGTAGGAGGCTGGGAAGTCCAAGGTCAAGGGGCTACATCTGGTGAGGGCTTTCTGGAGAGGACTCTGAAGGGTCCCGAGGCAACACAGAGTATCACATTGCCAGGAAGCTTACAAAAGAGAACGAAAATAGTTTTTATAACAGACCCACTCTCATGATCACTAACCCACTCCTGTGATAACTCATTAATCCATTAGCTCATAATTCGTAGTTCATGAATGGACTAATCCATTCACGAGGGCAGAGCCCTTATGACTCAGTCACTTCTTAAAGGTCCTACTTCTTGATATTGTTACATTGAGTATTAAGTTTTAACATCTGTTTTGGAGAGGACAGATATTCAAACCATAGCATGCCATTAATCCCTGTCTCCACTAACATGGAAATTCACATGTTACCATGTTAAAGGTTCCAAGAAGTTCTATAGTTAGGATACCTATTTTATTCTGTTTAACCCAGCACTTCACAAACTTATATGACCATTAGCTTTTTTTAAAGTAATACCTGTTATTTCCCTATGGAAGATAGTTTGGGAAACACTACCATAATTAGATAAAATAATGATAGTGACTTAACATTTATTGAGCAAATACTATGTACCAGGCATTATTCTAAGCACTTTATTGAATTAACTTATTTAATCCTTACACCTATGCTATGAAGTAGATGCAGTTATTCTCATTTTGTAGATGTGGAAACAGAAGTATATCAAGTTAAAATAGGCCACTGAGAATGATGACAAGTAGGAATGGGGAAGGTAGAGAGGCTATGAAGCCAAGGTCTTCATGCATGAGAGAGGGTGATACAACTAGGGAAGGGGCGAGGATAGTTTTAAGAAAATGGCAAATAGTGGTTTTGAAGAAGAGGAGGTGGGGAAATAGAAATGATCTGTAAATGGCATTGGGGAGCAAGGAGGTATCTCGTCTCAGAATTCTTGAATGGAGTTTTGGCTGAAAGAAACTAGCCTCTGCTAGAAAGAGCTTTAGGAAATGTGAGATGTACTGGGGATATCTAGGATTCATTCACTGAAGGCAGAGAAGTGGAGAGAGGATCGTAGATTGTTTTGGAACTGTTGAATTTCAGGTGTTTGTGGTAAATTCAAGGGGAAGGCTTTAGTAGAAATTTGTATGAGCTGAATCATCATTGTATTCTTAGTAGATAGGTAAGGATGAGTGTGGTGAGACTGACCAGGGAAAGCGTGTGAGAGTGAGAAAAGGAATAAAATCAGAGTCCTGGGAAATACTGATTTTAAAGGAACATGCAGAGAAGGAGGAACTCAAAGAAGCATAAGTAGAAGTAGACAAAGAGGTAGACCAAAAGAAAGAAAAAATGATTTTATGGATTTTAAAGGAGGAGAGATTTTCGTGAAGAAAGGGATCAGAGATAATTATTTAATAATTTTACAGTATTATCTAAATGTGTATGTATGTGTGTCATTATATTCTGTCTCCCCATGGGGATTCTTTTTTTTTTTTTTTTTTTTGAGATGGAGTCTTGTCCAGACTGGATTGCAGTGGCACGATCTCAGCTCACTGCAAACTCTGCCTCTCAGGTTCACAAGTGATTTTCTTGCCTCAGCCTCTCAAGTAGCTGTTGAGAGGTTACTTGAGTATGCCACCATGTCTGTTTCTGGTTTTGTTTTTTTTTTAATTTTTTTAGTAGATATGTGGTTTTACCATGATGGCCAGACTGGTCTTGAACTCCTGACCTCAAGTGATCCATTTGCCTCTGCCTCCCAAAGTGCTGGGATTACAGGTGTGAGCCTCTGTGCCTGGCCTCCCAAAGGGGATTCTAAACTTTCTGAGGGAAGGGTCTTTCTTATATGTCTCCATATTCTCTCTGGCAATTAACATAATATTGTATGAACATTCTAGACTAGGAAGGCAGATGTGTCACACTCATGCTATAATTTCTCTATGCTGTGTCCATAGTGGATATTGCTGATTGGTCTTAGAATCTTTCTCGGCTGAGTCTGGGATTTAGTCTCAGAAGGCTTATTAAAACTGAGCACCAGGCAGCTACTACCAATTTGTTAAAGTAAGCATCTGAGATAAAGCCAGTTTGACTTTCTTGTGATCTATAGATACTTTTAACCTTCATTTTTCCAAATGGTAATACTATTTTAGCCTTTTTTTTTTTTTTTTTTTTTTTTTTTTTTTGAGACAGAGTCTCATACTATTGCCTAGGCTGAAGTGCAGTGGCATGATCACAGCTCACTGCAGGCTTGACTTCCAAGCTCAAGTGATCCTCCCACCTCAGCCTCCAAGTAGCAGGGACTATAGGCGTGCACTCCAACACCTGGCTGATATTTTTATTTTTTATAGAGACTGGTTCTCACTGTGTTGCCTAGGGTGGTTTCAAACTCCTGGACTCAAGCAGTCCTTCCGCCTTGGCCTCCCAAAGTGTTGGGATTACAGGTGCGAGCCACCACACTTGACCCCTTTTAGCCTGTTTTTGCTTGTACTTTTCTATTGCCTTGATCAGTTATTGAAAGCTAATGTCAAATAACTAATGTCAAAACATGTAATGCTGTCCACTGTTAATGAAGTACCTAGAAGGGCTCCTGACCATCATTTTCTCCTCTCACCTTTCTACTCCCCCCGCCACCTGTCTACCCGTGCCACCCTGTCTTCTCTCAGACAAGACATTACCTCTGTCTTCTGGGTTAGAATCCTTGGTGGTAGCCAGAGGTTGTGATCTTAGTTGTGAACTTATCCAATGAGAAGATAAATTCTTTCTTACCAATATAGTGCCATCTTTATTTTATATTTTATTCAGATACACCATAATCCCATTAGAATGAACAATTCTTACCCGAATCACCTGGGGGAGAGAGAAAAAAAGAACAGATCCTAAATGTTCAGTTCAGTGGCTTTTGAAAATTTTATGTAACCGCTACTCAAAACAGATACGGAACATTCCCATTATTCCAGAAAATCTCCTCCTGATTCTCAACCTTTTTGAATTATAATTTTGTGTCATTTGTAGGATTTTCCAGCTATCATATTAGCATTGTGTTATTGTGGCGTCTTTTAGCTTCTGTCTCCTATTTTTTTCTTGCAGGAGACTGAAGAGCCAATTGTAGAGTGTCAGGAGTGTGAAACTGAAGTTTCCCCTTCACAGACTGGGGGCTCCTCAGGTGACCTGGGGGATATCAGCTCCTTCTCCTCCAAGGCATCCAGCTTACACCGCACGTCAAGTGGGACAAGTCTCTCAGCTATGCACAGCAGTGGCAGCTCAGGGAGAGGAGCCGGACCACTCAAAGGGAAAACCAGCGGGACAGAACCCGCAGATTTTGCCTTACCCAGCTCCCGAGGAGGCCCAGGAAAACTGAGGTGCAGACAGGGTCTCCAGAGAGAGCCACAGCAGGGGCAGGGTTGCTGACATTTTAATATCACAGGAAAAGGGGAGTAATGGGAAATCCCCCATCCTCCATTCAAGATAAATCAAGTCCCCCGCCTCACTGTTTGTCCCCATCCTGTCTTGGGTTTGCATGGAAGTAGGGTGGAGCCCTGTGGGAGGTAGATTTCATTGGCTAAGAAGCCCCAGAGAAAAGGTAGATAACAGGGGAGGGGACTTCGGGAATGCTGGGTACATGTTTCCACCACAGCCTTTACAAGATTTACTTGGGAGTACAGGAGGTTTGGGATAGTAGCCCCAACTTAATGTATCCCCTAGCTTTTTGTTACTCTTTGCAGGTGTCCAGAGCCTAAAGTAGAGGAGAAGGCATAGCAGAAATGGGCGTGCTGTTAGTGCAGCAGTAGGAAGCTTTGTCAGAGGGAATCGACTTACAAGGAGGAGAATGTTCTTTACTTGTTATCCCACACTCCCCACTCCCTGGCTGAGATTTTGGTGGTGTGTGTGTGAACCAGCTTCCTGCTGCCCCAAAGGCTTAGCACATGTAGGCCTGTCATGTAGTCTAAGGGTCAAGGGGAGACTTTGTAAAGAAAAGATTCAGTAGCAGGTGCTATCAGACTAACTTGTCTTCATTCTCTAGTCCTAGAAAAGGGGTCAGTCAGACAGGGACGCCAGTGTGTGAGGAGGATGGCGATGCAGGCCTTGGCATCAGACAGGGAGGGAAGGCTCCAGTCACACCTCGTGGGCGCGGGCGAAGGGGCCGTCCACCTTCTCGGACCACTGGAACCAGGTACCTGGGTAGTGTGAAATATACTTAGTCTATTACTTGTTCAGAAAAAAAGGGAATAGAGAGAAGAGAGGGGAGTAGAGAGTTTGTGGGGTGTCAGGAGGGAGAAGAGGGGCTCATACTGACTGGGGAGTCATGAGGGATCAGAGTGAGGCCACAGAGAGACCAGGCTCATGCCTGTGATGCGGTTTTCAAAGAATGGGCTGAAGAGACTGATGGACAAAGGAGTGGGAAAATTTGTAGATAGGTACTTCTGTGTTCTTGTTCTCACTGGCTTCTCCTATCCCTTATCTCTCTTTAGAGAAACAGCTGTGCCTGGCCCCATGGGCATAGAGGACATTTCACCTAACTTGTCACCAGATGATAAATCCTTTAGCCGTGTCACGCCCCGAGTGTCAGACTCCACCAGACGAACAGACATGGGTGCTGGTGCTTTGCGTCGTAGCGACTCTCCAGAAATTCCTTTCCAGGCTGCTGCTGGCTCTTCTGAGGGCTTAGATGCCTCCTCTCCAGGGAACAGCTTTGTAGGGCTTCGTGTTGTAGCCAAGTGGTCCTCCAATGGCTATTTTTACTCTGGGAAAATCACACGAGATGTCGGAGCTGGGAAGTATAAATTGCTCTTTGATGATGGGTACGAGTGTGATGTGTTGGGCAAAGACATTCTCTTATGTGACCCCATCCCGCTGGACACTGAAGTCACAGCCCTCTCCGAGGATGAGTATTTCAGTGCAGGTAATGAGAGAAGCAGACTTTGTAGAGATTGTTTTGTGCCTTGGGGCAATACTCTGTTATGTTAGTAATTATCAAGACATTACTTCGTACTTTTCTGGGGTCCCCAAAGTCAGAGATTTTATTTGTACAAGACTGTTCACTCTTGCCACTTGCTTTTTGGTTTGTTCATTTATTTTTGATAAACTTATGTTAGAATATTTTAGATGATTTATAGAAAATTTGCAAAGTACAGAGTACTGCTAGTAAAAAGAGTTCCCGTATACCCCTCATCCAGTTTTCCCTATTGTTGACATCTGATGTTAGCATGGAACATTTGTTAAAACTAAAAAATCAACCTTGGTTCATTACTGTTAACACAACGTTAGACTTTATTTGGATTTCACTAGCTTTTCCATAATGTCCTTTTTCTCTTCCAGCATCCAGCGTTGCATTTAGTCATCCCATATCCTTTGGTCTTCTCTGATTTGTGGCAATTTCTCAGTATTTTGTTTCTCATGACCTTGACAATTTTGGGGCATCCTGGGCAGGTATTTTATAGAATTGCCCCTCAATTAGGGTTTGTCTAATGTTTTCTCAGTAGATTGGAGTTACGGCATATTTTTAAAAAAGAATGCCACAGAGATGCCTTGGCGTGGTAGCTCACACGTGTACTTCCAGCACTTTGGGAGGCCAAAGCAGGGGGATCACTTGAGGCCAGGAGTGGGAGACCAGCCTGAAACATAGTGAGACCCTGTCTCTCCTGAAAAAAAGGAAGGAACATAAATTATCTGGGCATGGAGGTACACGCCTGTAGTCCTAGCTACTCAGAAGGATGAGGCAGGTGGATTGCTTAAGCTCAGGAGTTCAAGGCTGCAGTGAGCTATGATCATGCCACTGTACTCCAGCCTGGACAACAGACTGAGACCCTGTCTCTTAAAAAGATATGCCACAGAGTGAAATGCCCTTCTCATATTATTATATAATGACCTGGGAGGGTTTGTGATAATGATGATATATCGACATGACATCACTGATGCTGTTAGTCTTCACCACTGGTTAAGGTATTTGCCAGATTTCTCCACTCTTTTTTTGTGACAGTGTCACTCACTGTGTTGCCCAGGCTAGAGTGCAGTGGTGCAATCTCGGCTCACTGCAAACTCAAGCTTTCTGGTACATGTGATTCTCCTGCCTCAGCTTCCCAAGTAGCTGGGATTACAGGTGTGCCCTACCACACCTGGCTAATTTTGGTATTTTTAGTAGAGATAGGGCTTTGCCATATTGGCAAGGCTGGTCTTGAACTCCTGAGCTCAGGTGATCTACCCGCCTTGGCCTCCCAAAGTGCTGGGATTGCAGGTGTAAGCCACTGTGCCTGGCATTCTATTCTCCACTTTAAAGTTAGTGTTTTTCCACACTCTCTTCTTTTTTAACACTTAACTACCTGCTTTGATTGGAACCCAGTAGATGAGTATGGCAGATATAATGAAATACTTTTGTTTAGGAAGAAGTTTTCAGTGCTGTGTCTGTATGCCTGCATATCTACCGCTTATTCTCTGGTTTGAAGAACGGTGCCTTTTCATTTTTGAAGTAGGTAGTACTGGTGATGGTGAGAGGTTTATGTTTGTTGTTAATGCTTCATGTGCTGGTTCTTTGAATATGCTGTCTCCTTTCTGTGAAATAATTTGAAGATACTTATTTGTGTTGAGTTTGTCATTTACAAACATCCTTCTGAGGACTTTTTGAACATAGATTAGGAAAAAAGGGGGAAAACTGGCTTTTTTTGTTGTTGTTGTTCTAAGACACAGTTATACTCTGCCTGCCAGGCTAGAGTGCAGTGGCATGATCTTAGCTCACTGCAACCTCTGCCTCCCAGGTTCAAGTGATTGTTCTGCCTCAACCTCCCGAGTAGCTGGGACTACAGATATGCGCCACCATGCCTAGCCTAATTTTTTTGTATTTTTAGTAGAGACGCGGTTTCACCATGTTGGCCAGGTTGGTCTCCAACTCCCAATCTCAACATAGCTGCCTGCCTCGGCCTCCCAAAGTGCTGAGATTACAGATGTGAGCCACTGCGCCTGGCCAAAAAATGGCTTTCTTTTTCTTTTCTTTTCTTTTTTTTTTTTTTGAGACAGAGCCTTGCTCTCTTGCACAGGCTGGAGTGTAATGACACAATCTGGGCTCACTGCAACTTCTGCCTCTGGAGTTCAAGTGTTTCTCCTGCCTTAGCCTCCCAAGTAGCTGGGATTACAGGTGCCCACCAGTATGCCTGGCTAATTTTTGTATTTTTAGTAGAGACAGGGTTTCACCATGTTGGTCAGGCTGGTCTTGAACTCCTGACCTCAAGCAATCCACCTGCCTCAGCCTCCTAAAGTGCTGGGATTACAG
This sequence comes from Saimiri boliviensis, assembly GCF_048565385.1. Lineage (NCBI taxonomy): Eukaryota > Metazoa > Chordata > Mammalia > Primates > Cebidae > Saimiri > Saimiri boliviensis. Next base: position 82,572,733 of record NC_133450.1, read on the forward strand.
GTGTGAGCCACCACGCCTGGCCCAAAAAATGGCTTTCTATTGGAGTCCCTCCAGGCTTTCTTGTATTTGGAATCTTCTCAGTAGTTGCTGTTTGCCCCTTTGTTGATTATTATATGGGCCACTTCACCTTCTAGTTCTGGATAACATTGTTAGCTGTATGTGGAATCAGTTAGGAGTAGCACATGGATTTGGGTCTTTTACTGGGACTCATAGTTTGAATGTATCAGATACATTCATTCTTCTTCCAGGTGTAAAGCTACTCTTAGGGGTTCATATTTGCCCTTTTAAAGGCAGAGTTCTGTAACAGGAGTGAACTGTGGCAACAAGGTGTGGGGATTCTGTGTCCCATTTCTTGAGGCTGTTTGTTAATGTAAACACTAGACTGCTTCTAGTTCTAGTAGCTTTTCATTAGTATAAAGTATTTTGTTGGCCTTGGGCTTCTTTGTGATTTTGAGGGAGTCTTTGTGATTTAGTTTGGTGATAGACATTTAAGCTAGGAGATGAAAAAACCAGGGAAAAGGGAGTGATTCCAAAGGCTAGACAGAGAACCAAGGCTTGCTTTCTCTGTATTCTTTTCCTTGGGTGGGGTAGGCTCTGGGTTTCTTTTAGCTCTTCATTCAAGCACAGGCTAATGGGTGAGAAGAAATTGGACACTTCTGTTTATAGGAATGAAAAAATAATCATAGTAATGCCTTGTTTTTGTATAGTATGTGTGTGGGGGTGGGGGTTTGTGTGTGTATCTATAGCCGTAGTATGTGTGTGTGCTTTAAATTGTTTATTCATTGATAGAGAGGAAGTAGTGTTCTTTTTCACAGGATTAATAATAGGTACTGACCAAGATCACACAGTTTGGTGGCAGCAGAATTAGGCCTAGGCTCAGGTCTCCTGAATTCTAGCTTAATTTCCTTTTATATCCCACATTTTGTTCCTTCTAACATAAAGGCCTTATCGTCAGGTTCTGAATCAGAGCAAGAGCAGGAAAGTAGATAATAGGAAGATTAGGTAGGAGAGGCAGGATCTGTTTTTTTTTTCCTTTTCTTTGCTATCTCTAATTTTGCTGCATACACAGACAAAAAACACACACATACCATCTCTTAGAATGATGCCATTTTTCACCTACAGCTTAATTTAAGACTTACAACTCAGCCTCCCAGGGAACGAAGAAGGAAAGGTTTAGAAGTATAATGGAATTGTTAGGAAACCACATGCCATTTTTACTTCATGGAAATCATTTGAAAACCAGCAATCCATAATGGCTGTCCTAAGTGCTGCTATTGTTTGGGATTGACAGCTGAAATTTCTTTAAGTCCTAACTTCAATCCACTGTTGGATCTCTAAATTCTCTAACTCAGGCCTGCTTTGCAGAACCCTTGTGAGAGGGTGCTAAGGAGCCTAAGACCACAGCAAGCTGCTTTTATGTTTTCTGCCTCCCGCTCCAGGAGTGGTGAAAGGACATAGGAAGGAATCTGGGGAATTGTACTACAGCATTGAAAAAGAAGGCCAAAGAAAGTGGTATAAGCGAATGGCTGTCATCCTGTCCTTGGAGCAAGGAAACAGACTGAGAGAGCAGTATGGGCTTGGCCCCTATGAGGCAGTAACACCTCTCACAAAGGCAGCAGATATCAGCTTAGGTAAGACCTTTGTTTCCTGAACAGCTGCTTTTGGGCTTCTGTTCTGCTTACAGTGGGAGGAGTAGTTTCTGGACTGGTCAGTAATGTTTCCCTAACTTCTGTTATTCCTGTGTGTGGCTTATCAGATGGTTACGAGCTGTCATTTTCTAGAGCTACTGCCTTATCTGTTTCTTAGTACCACACAGAAAGTCCTTTGGGTTTTGCTGACCTCCTCAGTTCTTAGGGGACTAAACACATTCATTCATGGCAAAAACTGAAAAAATATTATGGCCTTAAAAAGAAGCTTCTTGGCCTCTTGGGAAGTGGGGGGAAAGAACACTGTGGTGTCTGAATCAGGGTCTGCGCAGCTTTTTGGAGTTCTGGGTCTCATACCATAGAATTTGACCAACCTTTGGCTTATCTTGTCATAGACAATTTGGTGGAAGGGAAGCGGAAACGGCGCAGTAACATCAGCTCCCCAGCCACCCCTACTGCCTCCAGTAGCAGCAGCACAACCCCTACCCGAAAGATCACAGAAAGTCCCCGTGCCTCCATGGGAGTTCTCTCAGGCAAAAGAAAACTTATCACTTCTGAAGAGGAACGGTCCCCTGCCAAGAGAGGTCGCAAGTCTGCCACTGTAAAACCTGGTAAGTGCTCCTTTTTGCCTCATTCTCCATCAGACTATGGCAGAATGCAGGGTCAGCTGGTGGAAAGATGGAGGTTAATATTTGGCAATGGCACTTCCGTCCTGTTACAAAGTCGGGGTCTTGCCCAAGCCCACAGGTGATGTTCAGGGACAGCTCACTGCATACCTTTTCCCCCATCCTCTGCAGACTCCAGTGCAGGTAGATAGAAGACTAGAATTAGCTTAGTGTGGTGGTAGGCGCCTGTAATCCCAGCTTCCGGGGAGGCTGAGGTGGGAGAATCGCTTGAACCTGGGAGGCGGAGGTTGCGACAAGTTTAGATTGCACCATTGTACTCCAGCCTGGGCAATAAGAGTGAAACTCTGTCTCAAAAAAACAGAAAGGCCAGGACTTGATCACAACCATTCTTTGACTACTTTGTGGGTTCTAGGAAGGAAAGCAGAAGTACTGAAATTAAAGCAGATTCAAAATAGGTGTAATATGTCTTTGCCTGCATCATCTTCTTTGTGGAAATTCTGCTACCCTCTCTCATGCTTTAGCCCTCTAGCTTTCTCAGACTATTGAAAAGTCGTGGCTGGGCGTGGTGGCTCACACCTGTAGTCCCAGCACTTTGGGAGGCCAAGGTTGGGGGATCACTTGAGGTCAGGAGTTCAAGATGAGCCTGACCAATATGGCGAAACCCCATCTCTACTAAAAATACAAAAAAATCAGTTGGGCATGGTGGGGCATGCTTGTATTCCCAGCTGCTTGGGAGGTTGAGGCAGGAGAATCACTTGAACCTGGGAGGCAGAGGTTGCAGTTAGTTGAGATTATGCCACGGCACTCCATTCTATCCTGGGTGGCAGAGTGAGACTGTCAAAAAGAGAAAAAAGGTCCTATCTTAATGTGCTCTCCCCTCTGCCCATTATCCCTGAAACGACCCCTTTTCAGTCCCTAGTATTCAATAATTAAGAAAGGAGTTAATTCCATCTGTTGTTCATTGAGTCCCTACTGTAACTCACGCCCAGCTGCTATGGGGTTCAGGATATTACAAAGGTAACATCAGTCTGTTCCCTGTTGGAACTTTCTCAGGCTAGCAAACTGATGAAACTCCACTGATTGTTACATCGTCCTGGCAGCAGAGCTCCTTTTGTTTCCTATGTATTGAATTGTGCCGTCACCTTATCTACTCAACTGCTCCTGTGTTTCGGGGTATTTAAAAACAACAATAGTTAATCTTTATTGAATATTTACTGTATGAAGCATGGCACTAAGTGCTTCACACATTACTTCATATATAATCCCTATGAAGTATAGGTGTTAGAATGAGTTTTTCCAGTTGAAGAATCTGAGGCACAGAAAAGTTGGCTCACTTTCCCAAGGTGACAGAGTAAGCCAGTATTCAAACTTTGGTGGGCTTCCCTTCTGTTTCTAGCCTTGTTCATATATAACATATTGCCTCTGAGACTGTTTTCTTGCTACTGGTTTTATTTTAGGGAGGCATGCATGACCTGTCTGTCATCTTAGCCTCCTAATGAACCTACGATTCAGCTTCTCCAGGTCAGGTATCTGGTTTTTTTTTTTCCTGAAAGACTTATCGGGGCACTCTTGGCATGGGTGTTCTGGCTGGCTGGGTCACTTACTTACCCAAATGTTGAAAACTAAGTCAGTTGAGGCAGGCTCTTTAGATGTGGCACGATCTATGTGTAAAAACACTTTGTTACCAAGTATTCTCTGCACCATTCTGGTAAAGGTCAGTGATGGGGTGGGATCACCTATCTACAAGGGGCATTTCTTGGTAATAAAAAAGTGTTTTTCCTTTTTTTTTTTTTTTTTCCAAAGACTGCCTCAAAATATATCATACCCTGGGGAAATCAGAGCATGGGGCAGAGAAAGTGGGCTGAGGATTTCCAAACATTTTTCTCTCTCACCTACTCTTTCTATTAGAACCACCTCTTTCTTCAGATGTCTTCAGAAGTAAACTTTGTTAATTTTTATTTATGAAAACACTGTATATACATTATTACAACTGTGTAAAATTTAAATATGTAAATTTCTCTGTTGTAAATTTCATCCTAGGTTGTCGGCCATTTAGAATGGTTGGCCATTGGAATGGTCTTTGGTTTCTGGCTCAGATAAGTTCATCAGTACATTGCCTACCCATCAGGTCATACTTGGTGCTGGGGTCTTTTGGTGCTAAGTCTTTTGCTTTTGCTCAGGCAGTGGTGTGTATCCTTTTAGTAACTGTGCCCGTCCTTCCCAGGTGCAGTGGGGGCAGGAGAGTTTGTGAGCCCCTGTGAGAGTGGAGACAACACCGGCGAACCCTCTGCCCTGGAAGAGCAGAGAGGGCCTTTGCCTCTCAACAAGACCTTGTTTCTGGGCTATGCGTTTCTCCTTACCATGGCCACAACCAGTGACAAGTTGGCCAGCCGCTCCAAACTTCCAGATGGTCCTACAGGAAGCAGTGAGGAAGAGGAGGGTAAGGCCTTGGGAAGCCCTGGGAGCTGTGACACATGTGTACTTCTTTCTTTTCCAGTCACTTAAGACTTGGCGGTCCCCTTGCCATATGTAGAGGCAAGGCAAGTAGCATCTTGGTCATAGAAATGACTCTATGTGCTGCTTTTTAACAGATTATAGACTGTTTCCACAAACTTCCTCTCAGTGAGTGGTTCCTGAAAACAATCCTGTGAGGCAGATGAGAGATGGATCTTACCTATTTTATGGGTGAGGAAATAAGTTTGGACAGGTTAAACAATTGGTTTCTTTTGTCCACAATGACAGACTTGGACTAGAGCTCTGTTGTTTTAGCCTGTTATAGCCATCCAAGTCAGTCAGGTCTGAATGCCTTGCAGTCTTCCCCATTTGTGTTCTGTGGGCATCTGCTAGAACAAACCCATGTGGAGGGTAAAGTTCATTCTCCTGAGGTCTGAGTGTAAGACTGGGACTATGGGGTGCCTGGTTCCTCAGGGTGATTGCAAAGAAATAGCTCTTTAACCTTAAATTAAATCTGTACATTGTGTTTATTTCTGTGTTGTCTTTTACTTAGTTTTTGAGTGAAAGCTGCAGTGGGGAGAGGTCTGAAAAATGTGTGATATAGGAGAGGGGATGAGGAGATACAAATGTATACGCTATAAATAAGTGACTGACAGCAGTATCTAAATGTGTCTGTCAAGGCTAAAGGTCCAGAGGGAATGATGTTATACAAGTTAGAGGTCTGACTAATGTCTTACAAGAGAGAATTGAATTAGGCAACATGGTTGTCATAAAATAGCACCACTGGAGATCTGTGAGGGTTGGCATTTCAGGTGTGTGGATGACTCTTTCCTAATTAACCAAAACTGTATCTCACCGACTGCAGCCACAAGTAGATATGTACAAGGACATGGAAACAATGATCAGGGCCTGACGATTCAGGTATATGCTACTAGGAAGGTGCATAGAGAGTTGTTGAGTAGACAGGCTCTGGTGTGGAGAGTTGGGCTGTGGGAATGAGTAGATGTGGTGTGGTAGGATTTCCAAGGTTAAGTGTGTGCAACACCTAGCTTGTCAAACAATCAGATAGGCACAGTGGTTATTTGAGGAATTTCCTGGACAGAAATAACTGGGAGTCTTTTTGAGGATTCTGCATAGAGAGGCGCGTCTTGGCATTAAAACAGTGGTCATGGGTTTTTTTTTTTCCCCCTTTTATAATATTGCTGGACTCTAAACCAGGACTTCACAAGGCAGCTCTATAGATGTTTTGTTTGTTGCCTGGCTCAGCATAGTCAAGAAAACTGACTGGTATTGAGATGCATGCTGTCCAGTTTCATTAAAATCTGTGTGCCTATGTGAGACATAATAAAGTCTACTTGTAAAAATAAAATGAGGCATTGGACAGTGTTTTTGAAGAAATCTCCAGGTTTCTGGTATAAAGTATGGTTATGGTGAATGTGTCTTTATGTTGGTACCTTCTTCTTGGACACTGCCCAGCAGTACCAGAATCCTTGATATTTTCAGTGTATGACAATGCTTGGGGGTTTCTCAATCTCAAGAAGGTGGAAGATACCTAATAGTAAAACAATTCTCTGTAGAATTACAGTTTTAAAGAAACTATTTGATGGATGTTACAGATAAGTGGGAATTCTTAGACACCATCTTTATAACAGGAGCTCAGTAAAATATTTAAATCCATCTGATGAGATATATTTATTAATGAATTTGGTACCTAACCTAGTTGAGTGGCACCACCATCAGAGATGCTTTAGACACAGGGATTGACTCTGGAGTTGGGTTTATTTAGTACCTTCATACTTGATTTAGATGGTGGGATTAACAGTGTATTCATATTAGCATCTGGTTGGGCAGGGCACTCATAACTCAAAAATGAGGAAACTGGACTACTTGAGAAAAATTAGAGAAACACACTGCCTACACAGGCTAATATTTCACTAGACAAATGCAAGGAAATATAATTAGGGATTAAAATCTAAACAGATCAGTCCTGAATTAAGCAGACATAAAGTAGAAGTCTTGAGAAAAATACAGGACTGTGAGGAGTGTCAGCAGTGACTCAGCAATAGAGTCTTGGTGCTGAAGATTGTGGCATGCTATATTGAGACAGCAAAACGATGCTGTGGCAAAGCTGAGAAACAGCCCTGCTATACTGAGTTTCTTATAACCATTAAGAGTTTCTGTTTTGAGATTTCAATTTGGGAAGAATATAGAGAATGCTGAATGAAGAAAAGAGCAATAAAAGTGAATAGCCTGGCTAGTCAGAACCAAGCAGAGATGTTGAGCCCTGGCATGGGGCCTCAGCACTGCCTGGGCTGCTTCACCAGGCAAGGAGGGCACTGAAGGGGGAGCTGTCTGCAAGAGATCTGCTCTAGGTTTCGTCGAGGGGTGTGAAGGGGAAGGGGAGTGGTGCTAGCATTGAACCTTATGTACTGGATTGGGTTGGGTTTTAAACTTTGTGCTAAAAATTTCAGTTAATTAGAACTTAATTTCCCAAAACTCCTAATTAACTAAAATCTCTAATGTCTTTTTTCTTTTTTTTTTTAATGTGTTATTTATATATGAGAGGAGCAGATGACAAGAAAACAAGCTCAAATTAGATATTTGGTCAAAAGAGGCAATTCCTAATTGCCTAGGGTCATTACAGCTTCAGCCTCATCTCTCATATCTTCTACTTCACCCTCAAGACTATAGAGCAGTCATTGATGTTCAGTGTCCTGAGGTACTTCAAGATCATCAAAGGTAGATAGTTTTCAATAAAAAGGTTGAAACAGGATTTTCTAACCTTCAGTTAATCAGTTAAAATTTTAAAACTATACTTTTAATTGAGCATTCAGGTTTATCAAAGTTTTAGTGTGCAAGGGGGTAAAAAGGCTGATGAAGTGGGAATGTGAAAGCTTTATTATAAAAAGTGTTTATTAGCTATTCATTTCCACAGAAGGTAGAACTAGAGGAAATGGGGTTTTATTTGCAACAGGAAAGATTTAGGATAGATACAACGGGAACTTCCTGATGGTAAGGGTTATTCAAGTTGGAATATGTCACTGTGGGAAATGATTGTGTGCCCATCCCTATGAACAGTCTGGTACAGGAACCATTGATGTTTTTAGGTTTAGGGCCTACCTCCAGTCCTCATCTTCCCATTCCTCCTACTCTTGTCCCTTCTTTTGGCAGCATTATAAAGGCCTCAAGAAAGATCTCTTTCTGACCCATGGGGAAGCCCTTGGCCTGTCTTTGGGGACACACTGCTGTGGAGATAGCTGGGGAGTGGAAAAAGGGGCAGTAAGAAGCAGGCATAAGGTAGCAAATAAGAAAACAATCACTCAGTAATTATTTTGTTTTTGTTTTAATATAGAATTTTTAGAAATTCCTCCTTTCAACAAGCAGTACACAGAATCCCAGCTTCGAGCAGGAGCTGGCTATATCCTTGAAGATTTCAATGAAGCCCAGGTGAGGAGTTTGTGTAACCTAACACAGTGGCAATGATAAGAGACAAATTACTGTATGAGAAGAGGCCTGAGAGCAGTTGGGGAATTTGGATAAAGTAGCCTGAGATTTCAGGAACTGAGACAGTACCAAAATGTTGTTGCATGAAACAGATTTTTTGTTGTGTATAGGGAAGAGAAGTTAGGACCTTGGGTTACTGGCTGTGGTTCTGTTGCTGGGACAAAAGTAGATTGAAATTTGTGTTTAGTGGTGGAAACCCCTATTACTGTTGCTGATTGTTAGCCTGAAAGGCTGAATTTATGGGTCTTGGTTGTCCCTTGAGGATTTAGGTCCTCAGAATGCCGTAGGTGAGGCAGAGAGAACATCTTTTGTCCACCTTCCCGTGAGAAAAGTGGCCTTGGGCAGACAGACTAAATCGCATTTTGCGTAGTAGTTGCACGTCTTCAGATCTGCTCTTCATGGCTCATTATGACTGCTACTTAGGAGCTTTCCACATAAGTCACCAAACCCATTGGCTCTGCTGCTTTTCTTCCAGTGTAATACAGCATACCAGTGTCTTCTAATTGCGGATCAGCACTGTCGAACCCGGAAGTACTTCCTGTGCCTTGCCAGTGGGATTCCTTGTGTCTCTCATGTCTGGGTCCATGATAGTTGCCATGCCAACCAGCTCCAGAACTACCGTAATTATCTGTTGCCAGCTGGGTACAGCCTTGAGGAACAAAGAATTCTGGACTGGTAGGTATTTGAGAGCCCATCCAGAATTGTATAGACAGGAGGGCAGCAAACTTTGGAGGGAAGAGAATCTAGGTGAGAGAGTAAAGCTTTCTAGAAACTGGAATATGTGTAGGTGGAATATGTGTAGGATAAATCTGAGTAGGTTTGAAATGACTAGCAGTTTATCTAGTTTATTTTCATAGGTTATATTGGCTAGGAACCTTTTGAAAATGTATGAAGATTTGTACATAGGCTCAATATTCTCAACCTGTAAGGTTAGAGAATTAAGTTTTAAGCAGTCATTAAAAATATATAGGCTCAGAGCATGATTTGGATTATTCTCAGACCCAGAACACACAAGGAAATCAGAAAGCCAGGATCACAAAGAATACAGGTCATTCACAGAAAGAAGGAAGAGAACCGGGACCCCGATACAGGCCTTAGTTTTTTGAGATGAAGTCTTGCTCTGTCACCAAGGCTGGAGTACAGTGATGTAGTGACGACTTACTGCAGCCTCAACCTCCCGGGCTCAAGTGATCCTCCTACTTCAGCCCCCCAAGCTGCTGGAACTATAGGCAGTCGCCACCATACCCAGCTAAATTTATTATTTTTTTTGTAGAGTTGGGGTCTTTTTCATATTGCCTGGGCTGCTCTTGAACTCCCGGGATTACAGGCATTAGACACCATGCCTGATGGGGCACATAGTGTTGAAAGCATTCAGATGTACAATGAGTGCGTTTGCAGAAAGGCAGTTTTACTTGTCATGCTAAGGCCCTTTCCGGTTATATAGAGCTATTTCTCTGTCTCTTTCATAGGCAACCCCGTGAAAATCCTTTCCAAAATCTGAAGGTACTCTTGGTGTCAGACCAACAGCAGAACTTCCTGGAGCTCTGGTCTGAGATCCTCATGACTGGTGGTGCAGCCTCTGTGAAGCAGCACCATTCAAGTGCCCATAACAAAGGTACATGAAAGAGTTTGTGTCTATGTCTTTGTTCCAGGGATTTCCTTAGACCTGTAGGTGTCAGGCCTTGTGGTCCAAGGCTCAGTCCTAATAGGTTGACTGTATCCATGTTTCTAAGAGAAGAAAAGTACCACCTTCAAGAGGGGAGTCAACGTAAGTGAAGCACTGGATGTATATTGTTAAATATTTTTTACAATGTCAGCACATAGTGATTATAGCTCTACTTTCGGTCATGATCAGTAGCAGTATGTTTGCCATAATGGGCTTTGGTTTGTGCAGAGTGGGATGTATTGGCTAGAATCACATCTCTCTTTGTAACAGAGGGCTAAATTGAGTGTCCTTTCCTTGTTCACTTTCCCTTGCTTCTGGCAGATATTGCTTTAGGGGTATTTGATGTGGTGGTGACGGACCCCTCGTGCCCAGCCTCGGTGCTGAAATGTGCTGAAGCATTGCAGCTGCCTGTGGTGTCACAAGAGTGGGTGATCCAGTGCCTCATTGTTGGGGAGAGAATTGGATTCAAGCAGCATCCAAAATATAAACACGATTATGTTTCTCACTAAAGATATTTGGTCTTACTGGTTGTATTCCCTGCTATCGTGGAGATTGTGTTTTAACCAGGTTTTAAATGTGTCTTGTGTGTAACTGGATTCCTTGCATGGATCTTGTATATAGTTTTATTTGCTGAACTTTTATGATAAAATAAATGTTGAATCTCTTTGGTTGTAGTAACTGGGATTTCTTCATCTGTTTCTTTGAGCTTAATCTCAACAAATGTCAAGACAAACAGTACTGTCTGAAGTTTTCAATAGGCTTATTCACTTTAGGAGGTCAGCTAGCCAAGGAAATTGAAAAGTTAGAGTGAACTTTATTCTGTGGCATCATTGCCAAAATTTAGTTATTCTAGGTAATGTCTAAAATGCTATGCTGACAAAAACTCAGTTTAAAATAGGCGATGGCCCAGATTAATAAATAGTTGTGCCAAAAGTTGAGTGGAATTGGGCACAGCTCTTGTTTCCTAACAGTAAAAAAAAAAGATCTCATTCTCTTTCTCTCTTTAGAGCTGAGATCACTAACAGCTGACCTGTGGGTATTTCCCCCCCACTGTTAGAGCTAAAAGGAGAACGACAGCACCAACTGCCATGAAAGGACAGTGACCATAAGCTGGATGGTATGACCTTCCGTAAGATAAACACGAGAAGCACAACTGAGAACGCTTGGACATGTTAAAAGTGCTAGTCAGAAGCCCAGTATTAGTATTATTGTTGTCACAATGTCTGGAAGCTATTCCTTCCCTTCCTCTAGCATCATCCCTGTTTATGTCTTCTCATTCTCTACAGCAGGGGTCAACAAGTTTTTTTTCTGTAAAGGGCCAAAGAGTAAATATTTCACGCCCTGTGGACCATTTGATTCATCACAACTACTCACCTTTGCTGTGAGAGCATGAAACAACCACAGACAATGAGTAAACAAATGGGCATGGCTACATTTAAATAAAAACAAAGCCGGGCGCGGTGACTCAAGCCTGTAATCCCAGCACTTTGGGAGGCTGAGGCGGGTGGATCATGAGGTCAAGAGATCGAGACCATCCCGGTCAACATGGTGAAACCCCGTCTCTACTCAAAATACAACAAATTAGCTGGGCATGGTGGCGCATGCCTGTAATCCCAGCTACTCAGGAGGCTGAGGCAGGAGAATTGCCTGAACTTGGGAGGCGGAGGTTGCGGTGAGCTAAGATCGTGCCATTGCACTCCAGCCTGGGTAACAAGAGCGAAACTCCGTCTCAAAAAAAAAAAAAAAAAGTCTTTACAAAAAGACAGCAGGCCATAGTTTGCCAACCCCTGTTCTAGAGACAGCAGTGGAAAGGGTGATCTTTAGTTGATAGTAGTAGGAAGTAAGGCTGTCAGAGCTTCCCACTGTGTGTAGAAGATGTAGCTATGAAAACCAGATTCAGAGACTATAAACTAATGCAGAACACTGCATTCTTTTTCAGTTTGGAGGGAGTTGTTAAACAAATATTTATTTACTCACACTGATATGAATCTTGATTACCAGTGATGGCTGGGCCATATTAAGATAACTTCAACTCCTATGGTTTGTGTAAGATGGGTAATTGGGCCTGCAGTCTTCAGTATTTAAAAACCTAACAACTTGATCTCAGTATTTTCTTAAGAAACTTTTTCTTGGAGAATAAAAAATGCTTTTTTTGGGGGGTGTGGGGTGGGGATGGAGGTTCGCTCTTGTTGCCCAGGCTGGAGTGTGATCTTGGCTCATTCCAACCTCTGCCTCCCAGGTTCAAGTGATTCTCCTGTCTCAACCTCCTGAGCAGCTGGGATTACAGGTGCATGCCACAACACCTGGCTAATTTTTGTATTTTTCGTAGAGACAGGGTTTCATCATATTGGTCAGGCTGGTCTTCAACTCCTGACCTCAGGTGATCCACCTGCCTCGGCCTCCCAAAGTGCTGGGATTACAGTGTGAGCCACCACACCTGACCTAAGAAATACTTTAAATATATTTTCATTAGTTAGAATTGTCCAATCTGTGTAGGTATAAATTACTTGGTGTAGGGAGAGAGAAAGCCTATCTTACCTGTTCCTATCTTACTTGGTGGTAACATCCAGCAGTTAACCTGTTTATAAATACAGTTACTTTTTCACATATGAACCATGAAATAGTTAACTTTCTGCTCTGTATTGTTTACTGCTGTATCTCCCACAGCTTGAACAGTACCAAGGCACATAGTAGGTGCTCAATAAATCACTATTAAATAAAAACATATCCAGCAGATTTTCCCAATGTAAAGTATCAGAGATGCCACATGTTCTCCTTGATGGGCCAGACCCTTGAATGATGGGAAGGATTTGTACCCCTGGATGTTCAGTAACTGCTTCTAGGGATAGGTACCGTCCTATCACTAGACTGCAGTTATTTGTGTGTGGCTAGAAGGGGATGTTTGTTTCGAATCTTCTGTTACAACCTTGGGAATGAGGTGGGATTTACTGTTACTTCAGTTTATGAGTCAGAGCTTTTCACATTCCGAAACTACAAAAAAGAAAGAAAGCCTTATTAAGTATTATGCTTTCCCAAGACTGCCTTCAAAGAAATATGAATCAGGACAACTTGTGATCTAAATAATGTCATCTTAAAACTCAAGAGTTTCTCCCAACTATTCTGCTAAAAAAGCTTAGGAAAGAATCTGCTTGTGGACATTTTAGAGAGAGAAAGGTCAATAAAACTGGCAGACCTCTGGTAAGCCAGCTACCACTGAATCTCACTATCAGATTTTTTTTAAAAGTTTAGAGTTAGAAAGGGTGGTCCCTCCTTTCACAGATGTAGAGGCTAGGGACAAGCAAGGTGGGGTGCCCATGGCTGCACAGCTAGTTCATGTCAGAATTGGGAATGGAAGACACATGCCCCCCTCAGCACAGCAGTATATAACCTAGCAAAGGACTGAACACCTATCTCACCGTCAGGTTTCTTAGTATCTGATGATGACGACTTTTACTAGAAAATAATCTTCATTAAAATTATTAAAGATGGTCACACTTCTATCTCTGAGCCTTGTTTATAAAATGAGGGTAATTGGACTACATCATAGCTAAAGTCTCCTTCCTGCTCTAGAATTCTATAACTCATTAAAAAGATACCCCAAAAAGTCTACTGAGTTACCCAAGGGTTGCTCCTACCTGCCCAGCGTTCCACCAGCCTGGGTATAGTATTTGTTATAATCTAGTCGTAACAGTAGTTGAGCCAAATCCGAGTTGATCTGATGATTCCGAACACTGGAGAGAATCTTGAATAGGAGTGAAGACTGGCGGCTGAAGCCCTGCAGACAGAAGGACTCAGTTATCATTCCACTTCAACTCAACTCTCCATATGGAGGATGGGGGCAGAGTGGGGGGTTCTTGGAAAAGCCTTGTTCAAAATTATATAGAACCACCTGGCCTTCCCACATTCCTATTAGTTCCTAAAATGACTTGTACCAAATCCATACATGCATGACTTCCTATGAAAGTACGCTTTCATCAGTAGGAACTTAGTAGCTGGTTTCCAGTTAACATATTTTGTCAAGTACTGAGGTTGGGGAAAACCTGTTTTGATTACAAGCAGGTCATTATCTCAGTGAGATGGGGTTTAGTTAGTTCAAGGAAGTAAGGAGGGGTAGGATGTGAGGAAGTTAGAACAAGGCCAGTGCTTATTTGGTGGGCTGAATAAACTACTCAGGACTGAACTACTTTTGAGCACTGTGAGGTGGCACAGTAATTACCTGTTTCAAAATCAACTGATACCAACATTTTAATCTTTGTATCTTATTTCTGTGTGTGTGTTTACTGAGGAAATGTTGTAATGATTCAGAGGAAAGATCATGAATCCTCCATTGGCAAAACCACCTCTATCCTTTCAGCAAGGCTGCATACTTCCAGACAGACGCACCTTCACGAGAATGCTCAGCTGGGCGGCTCCACGCTCATCCAGTGGGCCTAGGTTCTGACTGACCAGCGAACAGAAACTGTGACAGAGATCTAGGATTTCATTCAGGCAGTGAAATACCTACCCAGGAAACAGAGTTGGCATTAGGAAAAGGAAGGAAGGAACCTTCATGAAATTAAAGATTCGGGAGAACAGTCTGATTAGTAGCTGACCTCCCAAATCTGAGAATATACTGCCACTTTGCAAGGCCTGCCAGCCCCTCAAATACACAAAATGTGTAAAACAAACGCATCCCTTCCTGGCTAAGCTTGTATTACTCTCAGCCCTGCAGCAAACCTCCACTCTAGCCACATTTAACTCTTCATTTCTCAGACCCACAGAGTATAGTATGTTCCTGCCTCTGAGCTGTGAGTGTTCTTCCCTTTGCCCCGGATGCTCTTCTTTTTAATACTAGTTCAGGTCCTACCCACTCAGTGAAGCGCTCCCTTCCACACTGTAGCCTTTAGTGAACCCCCATTTCTTGTTTCTTTATTGTTGTCCACTTGGCAATTGTTCAGGCCTCTGTGTTGTTAATGATTTTTGTATGTATATATGTCTGTTTTTCCAACTAGATTGTGAGCTCCTTAAGGGCAGAGCCATGACTTATACCTCTTTGTATCCCCAGTGCCTTGCATACAGTAAGCACTCAATAAATAATTAACGATGATGACCTGCTCTGATAGTCTGTTTTTCCCTACAGATACATCTGTGCCACACAAGGACAGCGTCTATCCATCACAGTATTTTTTTTGTTATTTTCAGCCAGCCCTTTGATATATAACGTACCCTTCATACAGCAGAAATAGCCCTAAACACCAGAACAAAAAGGTCTGTAACAGCTATGCTATAGCACACTGAGGAATAACAAGTAGCTCATATCAGAGATGAAGCATAACCATTACATTAGAAACTACAAGAGATCATTTCAATCTTCCTATTTTTTATCCTGGAATTGGAACTAGCTTGTGAGCTCTAAAAAATATTGGTACTGGATCCCACTATTATAGGGACTTAAAGTGCTCTGTCACCTAGATATTTTTGAAGGGTCCCGATGATTCCAATGTGCAGCCAAAGTTGAGAATAACTGCCATGAAGGAGATACATATGTACTTACAGAAACACGTACACACATCCAGAGATAAACACTACTTGTCTATGAAAAGAACTCTCAAATGACTGATCCATCCTGGTCCAAAAGACTTCTTAGAAGATGGACTCCATATGCTTTTCATTGGTTTCTCTGTACTGTCAAGCAAGGTTTGTGAGTTTAACTCTTGAGCATATAAGCACATAATTCTTTCATGTATAGCTGCTTACCATGCCCTATATTTCGGGAATTCAAAGACATCTTAGGTCCCTTTGAACATGCCCTTTTAGTTTTGCTTTATACATTCTTTAAAAATGTTTTAAAATGAATAACTGCTTAATGATAGTTTCATTTCCTGTCAACTCGGAGCGTGTGAGGGAATGGTCAGGTCAGTACTAGAAGCAGTTTAGGAAACCAATGAGCCTTACTTACAGGTTTCAATAGGATAAAGGATTGAGCCAGCAAATTGCTCAGGAAGTGGTCATGAGCCAATCGGATGCTTTCAAAGTCTCGGGTAGAATTGATTTGATGAAGCAGCTGGGAGAACTGAGACTCCAACACATCTACCTGACAGACATTACAGAAAAATTTTAGCACCTTGCATATTCTAAGGACTAAAAGACATTAAGATGCCTGACAAGTTGAAATGAAAATGCTTTGCCCCCACTCATCTTCCTTCTAACCAAGCCACTTTTAAGGCTCACCAAAGACACCCTTATATTGCCCACCCTTGTAGGAAGTTATCTGCATAATTCTTTACTCCGTCCAATGTCTTGGCTGACCACTCTCCCCTGCCCCATCTTTTTTTCTTTTTTTGAGACAGAGTTTCGCTCTTCTTACCCAGGCTGGAGTGCAATGGCGCGATCTCAGCTCACTGCAACCTCCGCCTCCTGGGTTCAAGCAATTCTCCTGCCTCAGCCTCCCGAGTAGCTGGGACTACAGGCATGCGCCACCATGTCCAGCTAACTTTTGTATTTTTAGTAGAGACGGGGTTTCACCATGTTGACCAGATGGTCTCGATCTCTTTACCTCGCGATCCACCCGCCTCGGCCTCGCAAAGTGCTGCGATTATAGGCATGAGCCACTGCGCCTGGCCCTTTTTTTTTTTTTTTTTTTGAGACGGACTCTGTCTTGCTCTGTCTCCCAGGTTGGAGTGCAGTGGCACAATCTTGGCTCACTGCAACCTCTGCATCCTAGGTTCAACTGATTCTCCTGCTTCAGCCTCCCGAGTAGCTGGGATTACAGGTGCCCACCACCATGCATGGCTAATTTTTGTATTTTTTAGTAGAGACAGGGTTTCACTATGTTGGCCAGGTTGGTCTTGAACGCGTGACCTCAGGCGATCCACCTGCCTTGGCCTCCCAAAGTGCTGGGATTACAGGTGTGAGCCACCACCGTGCCCAGCCTCCCCTGCTACATCCTAACCCATTCATGTCACAACCCCTCCACTGACTGACTTAGTCACCTATTACTTTGCTATCACTGGAAGTGATAGCAAAGAATAAAAATAAGGGGCAAGTCAACAATAAATAACAGATGGCTGATGAGGAGCCTTTAAAATGCTTTTAAGAGGCTGGTATGGCAGTTCATGCCTATAATTACAACACTCTGGGAGGTAAACACAGGAGGATCACTTGAAGCCAGGAGTGAGTTGTTTTTTTTTTTTTGGAGACAGAGTCTTGCTCTGTTGCCCAGGCTGGAGTGCAGTGGTGCAGTCTCAGCTCACTTCAACCTCCACCACCTGGGTTCAAGCCATTCTTTTGCCTCAGCCTCCCAGGTAGCTGGGACTATAGCATGTGCTGCCACACCCAGCTAATTTTTCTGTATTTTTAGTAGAGATGGGTTTCACCATGCTGGCCAGGCTGGTCTTGAACTCCTGACCTCAAGTGATCTGGCTGCCTCGGCCTCTTAAAAGTGCTGGGATTACAGACGTGAACCACTGTGCGTGGCCGAAGCCAGGATTTTGAGACCAGCCTGGACAATAAAGTGAGACTCCATCTCTACAAAAAATTTTTAAAAGCTAGGCATGGTGGCATGTGTCTGTAGTCACAGCTACTTGAGAGGCTGAGGCAGGGGGATCACTTGAATCCAGGAGCTTGAGCCTTCAGTGAGCTATGAGTGTACCACTGCACTCCAGCCTGGGCAACAGAGCAAGACCCTGTTGTTTAAAAAATAGCAAAATAAAATACTTTTTAAGAAACATGCCTATTGGTTTAACTCCTGAATTTTGTCAAACCCCACCATTGTATTAAATACAATATTGTAGTCCCTCTTTGAAACTCCCTTTGAACCTCCTAGGCTTGTTTCCATATCCTTTCCTTCTACTCATCTCTCAGCACAAACCTGGAGATAGTACTGAAGATTATCCACCAAAAATGCCATGTGATTTCTTAGGCGCCACTTGATCGCATCAGTCTGGTTGGACTTGAGGTGCTTGCGCTGCATTTGTAGGGCCCAGCAGTGCTGCAGCTCAGCTTGCACCCGGCGCACGCTCAATAAGTACTTGAAAACAACGTTGTATCTAGGACAGAAACAACAGGATATTCAAGATGAAAATTTCACCCCCTGCACTTCCCCCACATTACAGACTCTAGGACTTTGTGCTACCCACCCATTTCACAAAAAGGCAGTAAGGAAAGAATGACTAGACATGTAGACAAATTGTAATTTAGCTATACAATGGAATATCATATAGCAGCCAAAATGAATGAACTCCAGCTATATAACAAGGTGAAACCCCATCTCTGCAATTTTTATTTATTTTTTATTTATTTACTTATTTTTTTTTTGAGACAGAGTTTCGCTCTTGTTACCCAGGCTGGAGTGCAGTGGCGCGATCTCGGCTCACCGCAGCCCCCGCCTCCTGGGTTCAGGCAATTCTTCTGCCTCAGCCTCCTGAGTAGCTGGGATTACAGGCACGAGCCACCATGCCCAGCTAATTTTTTGTATTTTTAGTAGAGACGGGGTTTCACCTTGTCGACCAGGATGGTCTTGAACTCTCAACCTCGTGATCCACCCGCCTCAGCCTCCCAAAGTGCTGGGATTACAGGCTTGAGCCATCGCGCCCGGCCTGCAATTTTTAGATAACTAGGGAAATTTCAATGTGGACTGGATATAGGATTATAAGGGAGAAATGTTAATTTTATAGGCTGTGATAATGTCATTATAGTTCTGTTGAAATATCCCTTTTTGAATGGTTGACTCACATTGCTTCTTAGCAATATGATTTTTGAATGAAAAAGGTAAATCACAAAAAATAGCCTTTTTTATAATTCTTTAAACAGGCCAGATGTGGCGGGCTCACGCCTATAATCCCAGCACTTTGGGAGGCCAAGGCAGAAGAATTGCTTAATTAAGCCCAGGGGTTCAAGACCAGCCTGAGCAACATAGTGAGATGCCATCTCTACTAAAAATTTTAAAAATTAGCCAGGTATGGTGGTGCCCACCTACAGCCCAGCTACTCGGGAGGCTGAGGCAGGAAGATCGCTTAAGCCCAGGGGTCAAGGCTGCAGTGTGCTGCCTGGGCAACAGAGCAAGACCCTGTCTCAAAAAAAAAAAAAATAGTGTGTTATGAATCAAGGATTATGATGAAGCTGATTCTCTGTCCCTGAAGCCCAAAGCTTCCCTCTAAGATAGACTCCTGCCTCCCTGCAAGCTGAGGAGCTAACTGCTTAATGCTGAGACCCCATACTGAAAAGACACATGGGAGTAACAGGTGATTCTTGGTAGAATTGGATTTATTTACCTGTTTGTAGGCAGGCTTGCAGAAGACAGTCCCATTATGTTTGGTTTTAAAAATTATCTATTTCTAAAGGAACAAACAATAAAATAATAGACCTTGTTTGGATGCTGATTTGAACAAACCCAAACATATTTTTTTTTTAGATAATTGGAGAAATTTCAATGTAGGCTGGATATTAGATTATAGGGATTACTGTTAATTTTATTGCATGTGACAATGGCATTGAAGTTCTGCTGAAATATGCCTTTTTCCATTGTTTATTGGCAGAATGAATGGATTATGATTTGCTTTATTCAGCTCCAGCAACAAAAGTGGGGGAGGGACAGGTGAAACTAGTAGTAGAATGTTGATGGTTAACTGAAGGTGAATAATGAGGACACAGGAGTTTGTTATAGTCTATATTTGTTTATAAATGTTTATAATGTTTTTATATGTTGAGAGCATATCCAGTTGGGAGGTAAGTGGGCTATTGGCCTACAGGATCCTGGGAACTAAAGATCTTTGGAAGTTCTTTGTACAGGGTCCATGCCACTTGCTTAGCTGGGCCATGGGCTCTGAATTTGCCATAGAATCTTCTCCCTGAACCAGCCTCATCTTTTCTAGTTTATGCCCAGTCTGTTCTACCCTAAGCTTCTCTACCTCAAAAATGTAGAGAGCTGGGCGCGGTGGCTCAAGCCTGTAATCCCAGCACTTTGGGAGGCCAAGGCGGGTGGATCACGAGGTCGAGAGATCGAGACCATCCTGGTCAACATGGTGAAACCCCATCTCTACTAAAAACACACACAAAAAAGTAGCTGGGCATGGTGGCGCTTGCCTGTAATCCCAGCTACTCAGGAGGCTGAGGCAGGAGAATTGCTTGAACCCAGGAGGCGGAGGTTGCGGTGAGCCGAGATCGCGCCTTTGCACTCCAACCTGGGTAACAAGAGCGAAACTCCGTCTCAAAAAAAAAAAAATAGGAAGGATTCAGAGTGGTGGCTGGAGGAAGAGATGGCCTTTTTGTTTGTTTCCCTTTTCTTCGTTCCTCTGGTTTCACTGAGTATGACAGCTTCAATTCTCCATCCATGCCAGGGGCCAGTTCTCTGACCAGTAACTGGGTTTGGGAAGTTCCTAGATATGGTGTGAGGGTAGATTTCAGAAGCCACCAACCAGCCACATTTGCTTCTCTTGCCTCTTTTCTGTACATCTCTGGTTTGGGGACATTAGGTCCTGACCAAGCCAAGCAGTAATGCTTGGCAAGCTCTCACGATCAAGAGCAAGGGTGACCTGACAGAAAGAGACTCCAACTTGCTCAGCTCCTTTACTTCACCCCCAAGCTTGGCTGCCCCTGTTCTCTCTCCCTGGGTGTAAGGAGGCAATCTTTTCCCCAGTGACTGACATCCACAGCAAACATGCAGGCTGGAAGACTTTCCCAAGTAAATCAACAAAAAATATTACAAAATTGAGGGAGAGACCTTGTCAGGCATGAGGGAATCATCAAGGGCAATTATCTGGACATGGTACCTGAGACCTTATTTTCCAGAGGTCACAAACTGGCAGCCTACAAACTGCTTGTTATCTGGCAATTTAAAAAAACAACAGTTTGAAGTGGGTATGTGCCCTCCCGTGGATTTCAACACCCACCACTCCCTGTGTCTCATATCTGAGCTTCACTTACTAATGTGATCGATCAGTCTATCCCTGAAGGCAGAGGCGTTTAGAACTTTTGATTTACGGATTGTTAAAAACTAGTTGGGTAGCTATCTTGCTCCCATTAATTTAAAAAAAAAATTTTTTTTTTTAAGAGATGGGGTCTCATTATGTTGTCCAGGATGAATTGAAATCCTGGGCTTAAGGAATCCTCCAGTGTCAGGCTCTGGAGTAGCTGGGATTACAGCCATGTGCTACCACAGCTTGCTCTCCCAGTAATTCTATTACTGATAGTTTTTTCCCTTGCAAGTAAGGTGGGTTATATTTACCTGTGAGAGAAACCCAGAAATACTCACTTTTCCAGGACAGCTGGGGTGAAGAGAATATGTAGTGGCCACTGTACTTTGTAGGAAAGACCTAGGGCTGCCCAGCCAGATGCAGGGGCTTCCCGGGGAGAAGTTTCCCGAGAAGGACCTTCTCTTGCCTGAGTAGCATCTGCTATGATAAACAAAAGAAAAAAAGAAAAGATAACGACTTGGTTACAAGAACCAGAGACTCAGCAAGTGAGTAACATTCACAAAATGAGTTTGCAGGAGTTCAAGACAAGCCTAGGCAATAGAGTGAGACCCTGTCTCTACTAAAAATCAAAAATTAGCTGGGTGTGGTGGTGTGTGCACCTGTAGTCCCAGCTACTCAGGGTGCTGAGGCATGAGAATTGTTTGAACCTGGAAGGCAGAGGTTGTAGTGAGCCAAAAATGCACCACTACACTCCAGCCTGGGTCACAGAGTGAGACTCCATCTCCAAAAGAAAAGAAACGAGAGCTCGCTGGACTCTGATGTCAGAAGGTTACAGGTGACACAAAAAAGAGGGCAAGGAAACTTTGTGAGGTTATCTTGGGAGGTCTTCTACAGATTCTTTCCTCAGCTTTAAAATCTGGAGGCTGGAAATAAATAAAACAGGGACCATTCCAGCAGCATGACCAAAAACAAAACCCCAGACCGCCCCAAAACATAGCCTGGGCATCTCACGTAGCCTTTCTGGACTTCCCTTTTCTTCTGTATAAAACTATAGTACTGTACTACCTGATTTCTAAGATCCAAAATTAAATGGTTTCTATGGCAGGGGCTGGAAGCAGAGATGGGAAAATGGGTATGACCAGTAGGAACTCTAAGGTGGCAGGGAGGAATGGCAAACCTTTGTGCTCTTTTCCGTGATACTCAATTGTCAAGTGCAACAGAGGGAGAAGGTTGTCATCATCTAGCAATACCTTGTGTGCTGACTGCTGAAAGGCCACATTCACATCTGCAACAAAGAACATGTGGGCTGACAAGGACACCTGCCTATGGAACAAGCCCAGACTCCTGCAGCTTTCCACTTCCTCCTCAGCACGCCCAGCACTAACAGTGGGACACAGTGGACATCTGTTGCATTTGCCTAACATCCATCCATCCTTCTCTTCTTGCTGTTAACAAACTGCCTCCTGATTTTCCTTGGAGAATCATCCCTACTCAGTACAGTTCACGTATTTCCAGTGGGTTAGTGCTAGATAACACCTGATTCTAGGGGTAGCCAGGTGATGTAGACATGATCACGTGGAATGTAATACTCTACTTTGTTATGCTATATTGTTTAGGGATAGTAACACAACCAAGCCAGGCCAATCCAGAGGCTCTATTCAGACCCTTAAAAGAGTACAGCTCTTTTTTCAAGATAAACAGGGGCTTAATAGGATGTAACTTGGCTAGACTATCTTGCTACCATACAGAGCAGGCCTATCTGAGAATAAAGAGGTGAAAGATGGAAAGAGACCAAGTCCTAAAGGTGCCACACATGTCACTGGATCAAGCTTTGCCAAAAACCATCACACTGCTGAGCTTTTCAGTTGAGAATCAATACATTCTTTCTTTCCTTTTGCTTTAAGTGAGTATGAACTGGATTTTCTGGTATTTACAACCACAAGTACTTATATTTGTACTATGTAAGTACCGTGGACATCTATGATTTTACTGAGCTAGAAAAAAAAAAATCAGCCTGTGTGTTATGTATTTTCTTTCTCCCATTTTAGTTTTTTTGGTCCTTACCCAACTCTATTCATGCAGTTTGAATGGGAATGGCCATCAGTTGGTCAAGGGATGGCCACTTCACTGAACTAGGCATAGCCTAGTGTTCTGACCTTTTTGACTGATGTAAGAATAGGCATGTGGGCCAGGCGCGGTGGCTCATGCCTGTAATCCCAGGACTTTGGGAGGCCGAGGCGGGTGGACCATGAGGTCAAGAGATTGAGACCATCCTGGTCAACATGGCGAAACCCCGTCTCTACTCAAAATACAAAAAATTATCTGGGCATGGTGGCCTGTGCCTGTAATCCCAGCTACTCAGGAGGTTGAGGCAGGAGAATTGCCTGAACCCAGGAGGCGGAGGTTGCGGTGAGCTCAGACCGAGCCATTGCACTCCAGCCTGGGTAACAAGAGCAAAACTCCATCTCAAAAAAAAAAAAAAAAAAAAAAGAATAGGCATGTGATGTGGGCTGGGCCAATCAAAACCTAGAGAATTTTGTAGAATTCTCTAACTTGCAACAAGAGGGACCAGGTTTGGTTCCTTTAGAAGAGGACACTGTGAGGCATGTTCCTGGGAGCTGCTGGTGGGTCATGTTTCCAGAAGGTGATCAAAGAGTTCACAAGAGACATATACAAGATATGAACGAGAGACGTGGGGCAGGGGAGAGAGGGAGAGAGAGAATGAATATGAATCCAAGTTGTCCCACTGGAGTTTTAGATACAATAGCAAATCAATTTCCCTTTCCTACTTAGGCTAGCTCGGGTGACGTTTCCATCATTCACACTTAAAGAATTCTACTACAACACGACAAGAGGCACTAAGTCCCAATATGCCCCATAAAACATATGTGGCTATAGCCCAATGAGAAAAAAATACCTGGTTTGAAGGTCTGTACCAACTCTTCCAGGAGGGGTCATGAGCCAAGACACTGTTCCCAATGACCCCAGCATGAAGCCTACCTGCAAAAGGGCCTTCCATCTCAGGAAGCCACTGCTCTGTAACACACCAGGCTGCTCTTATGTGGAACAAGCCTTAAACGGGTCAGCAGCAGCCAAGAAATACCCTGCCATGTCAATCAGTTGATCATTCTCAGGGCCACAGACAATTACCATGCTCAGTTACTGCAGTGGGCGGTGTTTTTAACATGTGTTGAGCTGTATCAATGAAGGCCTGAAACAGTTCTCCACGTCCCAGAAGGTAAAAGTCTTTAATGATCTGAGGAAAGAATTTTAACTTACAATTCCGTAAAGCAAGGCAGGAGCTCCTCACTGTCCTGAGGAATTACATGTATACAGTAATTTCCAATTTCATCAACTTGGGCCCAAACTACAAAAGGATATAGGCATTGGACATTTCAAAAAGGTATACTTAGTTCCACATAGCAGGATGACTGGTGTGTATTTGGCCTTATTTATTCAATAGCAACATAATTATATTATGCCAGAAGAAAGTATACTCCCAAATCTTTGTATGATAGTAGATTTGTAACATTAGGTATAATTTGCTCACTTAGATAAGAACAAATGAGTTGACTCTGGAAGTCTGGGTATAGGCAACCAGTGCTCTCAGAAAATGTCAGGGAATGGAAGTCACTGCCTACCAGCATCATTGTAAGAATTAAAATAGCTCAGCCATTACCTTCAGCTGACCCAGTAAATCGGACTCTTCTACCATCAACTTCCAGAGATGCTGTGAAAACAACCACCAAACAGGGACAAATTTCATTACAGTGAGAACTCCTGCCAAGAATGGTTCCATACAAATCCAGCAATGTATTAAAAGAAGAATATATACCTTGCCCCACATAGAAACATTTACCCAAAAGGATCATTGTATTATTCCGTTCTTGCACCATTGTAAAGAAATACCTGAGACTGGGTAATTATAAAGAAAAGAGGTTTAGTTGGCTCATAGTTCTGCAGGCTGTACAGGAAGCGTAGTGGCTTCTGGGGAGGCCTCAGGAAACTTACAATCATGGCAGAAGGCAAAGGGATCTCACATGGCAGGAGCAGGAGCAAGAGAGAGCAAGAGAGAGCAAGCGGGAGGTTTTTTTTAAATCGCTACCTCAAACATTTTACTTGGTATGCTGGAAACATTTAAACAACCAGATCTCAAAAGAACTTCCTGTCGTGAGGACAGTACCAAGGGGAATGGTGCTAAATCATTCATGAAAAACTATCCCATGATCCAATCACCTCCCACTAAGCCCCACCTCGCCCTGTCTCCAACACTGGGGATTACAACTCATGATGTTTTGGCAGGGACATAGATCCAACATATCAATCACAGACCTGGGTATAAAACTGAAAACTATAAAATTTCTGGAAGAAAACAGAAGAGAAAAATCTTTGTTACCTTTAGTTAGGCAGAGTTCCTAGACATAACACCAAAAACATGATCCATAAAAGGAAAAAAAAAAAGGTAAACTGGATTTCATCAAAATTAACAACTTTTAGGACAAGTCATAAATCGTGAGAAAATATTTGTAAGTCACTTATCTGTTAAAGAACTTAAATCCAGACTATATAAAAGACTCTCAAAATTTGACAATAAGAAAACAAAAACCCAATACAAAATGGACAAAGAGGCACATGAAAAAATGTTCAACCTCATTAGTCATTACAGGCATGCAAATGAAAAGACAATGGAGAAGCCACCCAAACATCTATGAACAGATGAATGGGTGAACACACCGGTATAAACAACAGAATACTACTAAGCAATATAAAGGAATAACCATTGATAAATGCAACGTGGGTTCATCTCAAAATAATTATGCTGAATAAAAGAAGCCTAGTCTCTTCCTCCAAAAGAGTCCATCCTGAATGATTCCATTTTTATCAACTCTAGAAAATGCAAACTAACCTAGACTGACAGGGAATAGATCAGATCAGTGGACGCTTGGGGACAGGTAGGGTAGCAAGGGTGGGATGAAAGTACAAGGAAAGTTTGCAAATAAAGGATGGAAAATGACATCAGGTAAATATAATCTGAAAGGAAGCTGGATAGTGATCTTACTAACTAATAAAATAGAATCTAAGTAAAGAATATATTAGGCTGGGTGGGGTGGCTGACACCTGTAATTCCAGCACTTTCAGAGGCCGAGGCGGGTGGATCACTTGAACTCAGGAGTTTGGGATCAGTCTGGGCAACATGGCGAAACCCCATCTCTACTAAAAATACAAAAATTAGCCAGGTGTGGTGTCACACGCCTTTAACTCCAGCTACTCAGGAAGCTGAGATAGGAGAATTGCCTAAATCTGGGAAGCGGTTTTTGCAGTGACCCCAGATCATGCCATTGTACTCCAGCCTGGGTGACAGTGAGACTGTCTCAAAAAAAAAAAAAAAACAGAAAAATATATATATGTATCAATTATATAATATCTATATATATCTCATAGGTGATACAGAGGACATTATGTATAAATAAAAGGAAAAACACAATAAATATATATTATAAATATGCACATGCTTCACATATATCCTAAAATGTACAATTAGAACATACACTCAGGCCAAGTGTTTGAGACCAGCCTGAACAATATGGTGAAACCCCGTCTCTACTAAAAATACAAAAAATAGCTGGGCGTGGTGGCATGCACCTGTAGTCCCAGCTACTCAGGAAGCTGAGGCAGAATAATTGCTCGAACCCAGGAAGCGGAGGCTGCAGTGAGCTGAGATCATGCCACTGCACTGCAGCCTGGGCAATAGAGTGATACTCTGTCTGGAAAAAAAAAAAAAGAAAAAAAAAAGAAAAAAAACATACACTCAAGACAGAATATACATTCTCCAGGCATACGCAGGACTGTTAAAAACAAAAACCAGACCCTGTATTAGCCCATTAAAAAACCTGCAACCAATTCCAAAGAAAAAGTGTCATATAGACTATGTTCTCCAACTATAATGCAATAAAATTAAAACAAATTCCTTGGTTAAAAAATCATAAAATTAATTAGGATTATATAGAACATAGAACACTACATGCCAAAAACTTACAAGACACAGTCAAAATAATATGTAAAGTTTTATATATATTTCTTAGAAAACAGGTTAAAAATAAAGAAGTCAAGCCTTTCAACCTGGAGAAGAGTAATTTAAAAAACACAAAGGAAGAAAATTAAAAAAAAAAATAGAGAATTCAAAAAAAATTATCTTTATCTTTTATTTTGTTTTTTTTTTTTTTTTTTGAGATGGAGTCTTGCTCTATTGCCCAGGCTGGAGTGCAGTGGAGCCATCTCAGCTCACTGCAACCTCTGCCTCCCAGGTTCAAGAAATTCTCCTGCCTCAGCCTCCCCAGTAGCTGGGACTATAGGCACCAGCACACCTGGCTAATTTTTGTAGTTTATTTTAGTAGAGACAAGGTTTCACCATGTTGGTCAGGCTGGTCTTGAACTCCTGACCTCAAGTGATCTGCCTGCCTTGGCCCCCCACAGTGCTGGAATTACAGGCGTGAGCCACCGTGTCTGACCCAAAAATATATTTTTGAAAAATAAAACTGGCCGGGTGCAGTGGTTCACATATGCAATCCCAGCACTTTGGGAGGCCAAGGCCGGCAGATCACCTGGGGTCAGGAGTTCAAGACCAGCCTGGCCAACATGGTGAAACCCTATCTCCACTAAAATATAAAAATTAGCTGGCCAAGATGGCAGGTACCTGTAATCCCAGCTACTTGGGAGGCTGAGATGGGAGAATCACTTGAATCCAGGAGAAGGTAGCTTCAGTGAACTGAGATCACGCCACTGCATTCCAGCCTGGGCGACTAAGTGAAACTCTGTCTCAAAAAATAAAAATAAAATAAAAAGCTGGGTGGGTACAGTGGCAGACACCTAGAGTTCCAGTTACTTGGGAGGCTGAGGCAGAAGTTTCACTTGAGTCTAGGAATTCTGGGCTGTAGTGTGCTACACCAATTGTGTGTCCACAATAAATTCAACATCAATATGGTGACCATCTGGGAGCAGGGGACCACCAGGTTGCCTAAGAATGGGTGAACTGGCCCAGGTCAGAAATGAAGCAGGTTAAAACTGCAGTGCTGGGGTATGGTGGCTCTCATCTGTAATCCCAGCACTTTAGGAGGCTAAGATGGGATGACTGCTTGAGGCCGAGGGTTCTAGACCAGCCTCGGCAACATACTGAGACTCCATCTCTACAAAAAAATTTAATTATTAGCGGAGCATGATGTTTTGCCCTTGTCCTAGCTACTCAGGAGGCTGAGGCAGGAGGATTGCTTTACCTTTAAAGTTCAAGATTACAGTGAGCTATGATCACACCGTTGCACTCCAGCCTGGAAGACAGAACAAGAACCAATCTCTGGGGGGAAAAAAAAGAAAAAAGAAAATGAAAGGCCAGTTGCTGTGGCTCATGCGTATAATCCTTGCACTTTGGGAGGCTGAGGCAGAAGGGAGGATTGCTTGAGCCCAGGAATTGGAGGCTGCAGTGAGCAATAATTACACCACTGCACTCTGGCCTGGGTAAAAGAGTAAGAAGAGTAAGATCCTGTCTCAATTTAAAAAAAAAAAAGAAAAAAAAAAAATGAATGAGCCAGCCATGGTGCACTGTGGTGTACACCTCTAGTCCCAGCTACTTGGGAGGCTTAGATGGGAAAATCGATTGAGGCAGAAGGTCGAGCTGCAATGACCCGTGATTGCACCACTGCTCTCCAGGCTGAGTGACAGAGCGAGAAGCTGTCTGTAAAAATTTTTTTTAATTCAAGAAAAAGCCAGGCCCAGTGGCTCATGCCTGTAATCCCAGCACTTTGAGATGCTGAGGTGGGTGGATCATTTGAGGTCAGGAGTTCAAGACCACCCTGGCCAAAATGGTGAAACCCCAACTCTACTAAAAATACAAAAATTAGCTGGCTGTTATGGTGCATGTCTGTAATCCCAGCTACTCAGGAGGCTGAGATGGGAGAATCCCTTGAACCTAGGAGGTGGAGGTTGCAGTGAGCCAAGATCATGTCACTGCACTCTAGCCTGGGCCACAGTGAGACTGTCACAAAAAAAGTATAAAAACAAAAGCTTGTTCTTTGAAAAGACTAGTAAGACAACGATAAAAATAAAATCTAAATAAATAAAAACAAATCTAGATGAAATAGGTAAATTCCTAGAAAATACCAAAATTAGTACAAGAAATAATTGTTTTATGTCAATAGGTTTTCAATACACTCGACTAGTTAAGTCTTCCCTCCTAAAATACCTAGCTTAATTTTCAGGTAAATTCAAACTTTCAGTAAGAATTCCTGTCTTACGTAAACTGTTCTAAAAAACAGATAAAGAACAAAACCTACCTAGCCCAGTTTATGAGGACTATAGAATCTCTAGTCCAAAACCATATAAGCAAAATACAGGACAAGAAGGGTAGTCTTATTTCATTACTGATATGGTTTGGCTGTGTGGCCACCCAAACCTCATCTTGAATTGTAGCTCCCGTAATTCCTACACAGTGGGAAGGACCTGGTGGGAGGTAATTGAATCATGGGGGTGGGTCTTTCTCATGCTGTTCTTGTGATAGTGAATAAATCACATGAGATCTCATGATTTTATAAAGGGAAGTTCCCCTACACAAGCTCTCTTGCCTGTTGCCATGCATGATGTGAGTTTGTTCCTCATTCCCCTTCAGCCATGATTCTGAGGCCTCCCCAGCTATGTGGAACTGTGAGTCCATTAAACCACTTTCCTTTACAAATTACCCAATCTTGGCTATGTCTTTATTAGCAGCCTGAGAACAAACTAATACAACTAGTGGATATAGATGTAAAATGTCACAATCAAGCAGTGTTTATCTCAGAAAGAATCAACATCTCAAAATCTAACCAGAAATTTATCATATAGACTAAAGGAGAAAAAGAAACCAGAGCAAGAAACTGAACCTTAATTGATACAGAAAGATAAAATTCAACATCTGCTTATGATAAAAATTGGACTAGGTATGGTGACTCATAGAAGAAACTGAAACTCCTGAGCCAAGGAGTTCAAGATCAGCCTGGGCAACAAAGCAAGACTCCATGTCAAAAAATAAAAACAGAAGGAAAGTTACCTAATTTGCAGATGGTATGATCATCTACTTAGAACAACTCATAGAATCAGGCTATTAGAATTTAAAACAGTTCAACAAGTTGCAAGGTTTAAGATTAACCTACAGAAAGTAATACCACTATTTCTCTATGTAAACAGTAAAAACTAAAGACATAATTAAAATAAGAACTATTAAGTACCTAAGAATTTTAAATCTTTTTCAAGTACTAAAATACATACAGAAAAGTACAAGTCATAAGTTCATAGCTTGAAGATTTTTACAAATTGAATATGTGTACTGCCAGCACCCAGATCAAGAAGTGGCACAAACCAGTGTTACCAGCACCCTAGAAGCCCCGCTCACGTCCCTTCCTTTGACTTAAAGGCAAATACAGTCCTAACATCCAGCACCAGATTCACTTTGCCCGTTTTTGAAATTTACAGAAATAGATTCACATAGTATATATACTTTAAAGAAAAAAAATTTTAAAGGAGAGAAAGTCCCAAAAGGGATAAGTATAACATCTATTTACAAAACGCTCCCCACTTTTCCTTCTGGGCACACAATTTATTTTCATTACTGTGGGCTGTTACTGTTCCAATAACGTCTTCCAAAGTCTACTAGCTACAATTCTAAAAAACTTAAAAGAGTCTGCTTCAGTTTGCTTACCATTTTTACAAACTGGAAATATAATTCCTAGCAAACTTTCACGATAAAAAAAAATTTTTCCTCTTATTTTTAATTTAGTACAATTCTACTTATCTCCATTAATTATATTTTCCAAAGATTTATAACAAAAATGATAAAACAACAAATAGATTTTTAAAGATCAAAGGAACTGATACCAACCCCTTTAGACTAAACCTGACTTGGCCTTTAGACCGGAGCGAGGCAATGTCTTAAAATTTTGAAAGGACAGAAACATGGGTCGTTTAGATATTTACTCGCCTACAAAGAATCAAATCAAACCATACTTCACAGCCATTTTAAGATCGAACATTCTGTGTCTACATCATAGCTCCATCTCTGAGGACCAGGTGTTTTTGAGACAGTGACTAGAAAGGGAAACCATATTTATAATACATTCCTGTGCTTCCAACCCATGGAGATTTGATGCTCTTAGCAGTTCCAAACACTGACCTAAGTGCATTGCTTTTTAGTCCTGTCTGTTTCAAAATCTCTAGTAGAGGTCTTTAGTGGATGGACTGGCTTGCTTAATTAGAAGTGCCTGCCAGGCGTGGTGGCTCACCCTGTAATCTCAGCACTTTGAGAGGCCGAGGCAGAAGGATCACTTGAGCCCAAAAGTTCAAGACCAGCCCGGCCAGTAAACAGAACCCCTCGTCTCTATTAAAATACAAAGAAGTTTGCCAGGAATGCTGGCGCAGGCCTGTTGTCACAGCTACTCAAGCAGCTGAGGCACATGAATTACTTCAACCCGGGAGGCAGAGGTTGACTCCAGCCTTGGTGAAAGGAAGGGGAAAGGGGATGGAGAAGGGGAGAGGAAGTGGAAGGAAAGGAGAAGGGAAAGGGAAGGGGAAGAGGAAGAGATGGGGAAGGGACAGGGACAAGGACAGGAATGGGAAAGGGAAACAAAAAGGAAGGGGAAGGGAAGGGGAAGATGAAGGGGAAGGGGAAGAGGAAGGATCGGGAAGGGGAGACGAATAGGAGGGGAAGAGGAAGGAAAGGGAAGCAGAAGAGAAAGGTGAAGGAAAGGGGAAGGTGAAGGGAAAAAAAGGGGATGTAAAGGAGAAGCAGAAGGGAAAGCTGAAGTTGAAAGAAAGGGGAATAAGAAGGGGAAGGTGAAAGAAAGGGGGGAAAAAAGGAGAAGGGGAAGGGAAAAAGGGGAAGGTGAAGGGAAGGGAAAGGCGGAGGTGAAGGTGAAAGGAAGGTGAAGTTGAGGGGAAGGGAAAGGTGAAGGGGTAGGGAAGGGGAAGGAGAAGGTTAAAAGTGAATGAGAGGGGAAGGTAAAGGTGAAAGGAAGAGGAACAAGAAGGAAGGGGAGGAGGAGGGGGCAGGGGCAGGGAAAGGGGCAGGGAAAGGGGCAGAGAAAAGAGAAGGGAAAGGGCAGAGAAAAGGGCAGGGGGAGGCGGCTGCGGGGGGGCGGCGGTGGGGGGAGGGAGGTGGGGGGGAGGTGGGGGGGAGGTGGGGGGAGGCGGGGTGGGGAGGCGGGGTGGGGAGGCGGGGTGGGGAGGCGGGGTGGGGGAGGCGGGAGGGGGAGGCGGCGGGGGGAGGCGGCGGGGGGAGGCGGCGGGGGGGAGGCGGCGGGGGGAGGCGGCGGGGGGGAGGCGGCGGGGGGAGGCGGCGGGGGGGAGGCGGCGGGGGGAGGCGGCGGGGGGGAGGCGGCGGGGGGGAGGCGGCGGGGGGGAGGCGGCGGGGGGGAGGCGGCGGGGGGGAGGCGGCGGGGGGGAGGCGGCGGGGGGGAGGCGGCGGGGGGAGGCGGCGGGGGGAGGCGGCGGGGGGAGGCGGCGGGGGGAGGCGGCGGGGAGGCGGGGGGGAGGCGGGGGGGAGGCGGGGGGGAGATGGGGAAGAGAAGATGATGAAGGAAAGGGGAAAGGAAGGGGAAGGTAAAATGCTAGAAAGGGAAAGGTTAAGGTGAAAAGAAGGGGAAGGAAAAGCAAAGAAAGGAAAGGGAAGGGGAAGGAGGAATGGGGAAGGGGAAGGTGACAGTAAAGGAAAGGGGAAGGGGAAGAAGGGAAGGAGAAGGTAAAGAGAAAGGGGAAGGGGTATGTAAAGGAGGGGGTGGGGGAGGGGGAGGGATATGGGAAAAGGAGGGGTGGCGGAGGGGAAGAGGAGGGGACGAGAAGAGGAAGAGAAGCAGAGAGAAGGGGAAGGGGTATGGGAAGGGCAGGGGTGGGGGAGAGGGGTTGGGGAGAGGAAGAGAAGGGAAAGAAGGGAAGGGGAAGGGGGAAGGGGAGGGGAGGAGAAGGAAAGGGGAAAGGAAAAGGGAGGTGGAGGGGAAGGAACAGGGGAAGGGAAGAGAAGGGGAAGGGAAGGAACGGAAAGAAAAGGGAATTAGAAGGGAAGGGGAAGCAAAGTGGAGAGAAAGGGGAAGAGAAGCGGAAGGATGGGGGAAGAGGAGACGGCAGTGGGGAGACGGCAGGCGGGGAGACGGCAGGCGGGGAGCGGGGAGAGCCGGGAGAAGGGGAGAGCCGGGAGAAGGGGAGAGCCGGGAGAAGGGGAGAGCCGGGAGAAGGGGAGAGCCGGGAGAAGGGGAGAGCCGGGAGAAGGGGAGAGCCGGGAGAAGGGGAGAGCCGGGAGAAGGGGGGAGCCGGGAGCCGGGAGAAGGGGGGAGCCGGGAGCCGGGAGAAGGGGGGAGCCGGGAGCCGGGAGAAGGGGGGAGCCGGGAGCCGGGAGAAGGGGGGAGCCGGGAGCCGGGAGAAGGGGGGAGCCGGGAGCCGGGAGAAGGGGGGAGCCGGGAGCCGGGAGAAGGGGGGAGCCGGGAGCCGGGAGAAGGGGGGAGCCGGGAGCCGGGAGAAGGGGGGAGCCGGGAGCCGGGAGAAGGGGGGAGCCGGGAGCCGGGAGAAGGGGGGAGCCGGGAGCCGGGAGAGGGGAGAGCCGGGATCCGGGAGAGCCGGGAGAGCCGGGAGCGAGCGGGGAGAAGGGGGAGCCGGGAGAAGGGGGAGCCGGGAGAAGGGGGAGCCGGGAGAAGGAGGAGCCGGGAGAAGGGGGAGCCGGGAGAAGGGGGAGCCGGGAGAAGGGGGAGCCGGGAGAAGGGGGAGCCGGGAGAAGGGGGAGCCGGGAGAAGGGAGAAGGGGGAGCCGGGAGAAGGGGGAGCCGGGAGAAGGGAGAGGGGAGAGGAAGGAGCCGGGAGAGGGGAGAGGGGAGAGGAAGGAGCCGGGAGAGGGGAGAGGGGAGAGGAAGGAGCCGGGAGAGGGGAGAGGAAAGAGCCGGGAGAGGGGAGAGGAAAGAGCCGGGAGAGGGGAGAGGAAAGAGCCGGGAGAGGGGAGAGGAAAGAGCCGGGAGAGGGGAGAGGAAAGAGCCGGGAGAGGGGAGAGGAAAGAGCCGGGAGAGGGGAGAGGAAAGAGCCGGGAGAGGGGAGAGGAAAGAGCCGGGAGAGGGGAGAGGAAAGAGCCGGGAGAGGGGAGAGGGGAGAGGAAAGAGCCGGGAGAGGGGAGAGGAAAGAGCCGGGAGAGGGGAGAGGGGAGGAGAGGGGAGAGGGGAGAGGGGAGGAGAGAGGAGAGGAAAGAGCCGGGAGAGGGGAGGAGAGGGGAGGAGGGAGAGGGGAGGAGGGAGAGGGCAGAGGGGAGAGGGCAGAGGGGAGAGGGCAGAGGGGAGAGGGCAGAGGGCAGAGAGGGGAGAGAGGGGAGAGAGGGGAGAGAAGGGAGAGAGGGGAGAGAGGGGAGAGGGGAGAGGGGAGAGGGGAGAGGGGAGAGGGGAGAAGAGCCGGGAGAGGGGAGAGGGAAGAACCGGGAGAGGGGAGAGGAGAGAGCCTGGAGAGGGGAGAGGGGAGAGCCTGGAGAGGGGAGAGGGGAGAGGGGAGAGGAAAGAGCCGGGAGAGGGGAGAGGGGAGAGGAAAGAGCCGGGAGAGGGGAGAGGGGAGAGGAAAGAGCCGGGAGAGGGGAGAGGGGAGAGGGAAGAGCCGGGAGAGGGGAGAGGGGAGAGGGAAGAGCCGGGAGAGGGGAGAGGGAAGAGCCGGGAGAGGGGAGAGGGAAGAGCCGGGAGAGGGGAGAGGGAAGAGCCGGGAGAGGGGAGAGGGAAGAGCCGGGAGAGGGGAGAGGGAAGAGCCGGGAGAGGGGAGAGGGAAGAGCCGGGAGAGGGGAGAGGGAAGAGCCGGGAGAGGGGAGAGGGAAGAGCCGGGAGAGGGGAGAGGGAAGAGCCGGGAGAGGGGAGAGGGAAGAGCCGGGAGAGGGGAGAGGGGAGAGGAGAGAGGAAAGAGCCGGGAGAGGGGAGAGGGGAGAGGAAAGAGCCGGGAGAGGGGAGAGGGGAGAGGGAAGAGCCGGGAGAGGGAAGAGCCGGGAGAGGGGAGAGGGGAGAGGGAAGAGCCGGGAGAGGGGAGAGGGGAGAGCCGGGAGAGGGGAGAGGGGAGAGCCGGGAGAGGGGAGAGGGGAGAGGGGAGAGCCGGGAGAGGGGAGAGCCGGGAGCCGGGAGAGGGGAGAGCCGGGAGCGGGGAGAGGGGAGAGCCGGGAGCCGGGAGAGGGGAGAGCCGGGAGCGGGGAGAGGGGAGAGCCGGGAGCCGGGAGAGGGGAGAGCCGGGAGCCGGGAGAGGGGAGAGCCGGGAGCCGGGAGGGGGTAGACGGGAGCGAGGAGCCGGGATCGGGGAGCTGGGAGCCGGGATCGGGGAGCGGGGAGCCGGGAGGGGGGAGCCGGGAGCCGGGAGGGGGGAGCCGGGAGCCGGGAGGGGGGAGCCGGGAGGGGGGAGCCGGGAGGGGGGAGCGGGGAGCCGGGAGGGGGTAGCGGGGAGAGGGGAGCGGGGAGCCGGGGGGAAGGGAGCCGGGGGAGAAGGGAGCCGGGGGAGAAGGGAGCCGGGGGAGAAGGGAGCCGGGGGAGAAGGGAGCCGGGGGAGAAGGGAGCCGGGGGAGAAGGGAGCCGGGAGCGGAGAGAAGGGAGCCGGGAGCGGAGAGAAGGGAGCCGGGAGCGGAGAGAAGGGAGCCGGGAGCGGAGAGAAGGGAGCCGGGAGCGGAGAGAAGGGAGCCGGGAGCGGAGAGAAGGGAGCCGGGAGCGGAGAGAAGGGAGCCGGGAGCGGAGAGAAGGGAGCCGGGAGCGGAGAGAAGGGAGCCGGGAGCGGAGAGAAGGGAGCCGGGAGCGGAGAGAAGGGAGCCGGGAGCGGAGAGAAGGGAGCCGGGAGCGGAGAGAAGGGAGCCGGGAGAGGGGAGAGCCGGGAGAGGGGAGAGCCGGGAGCCGGGAGAGGGGAGAGCCGGGAGAGGGGAGAGCCGGGAGAGGGGAGAGCCGGGAGAGGGGAGAGCCGGGAGAGGGGAGAGCCGGGAGAGGGGAGAGCCGGGAGCGGGGAGAGGGGAGAGCCGGGAGCGGGGAGAGGGGAGAGCCGGGAGCGGGGAGAGGGGAGAGCCGGGAGCGGGGAGAGGGGAGAGCCGGGAGCGGGGAGAGGGGAGGGCCGGGAGCGGGGAGAGGGGAGGGCCGGGAGCGGGGAGAGGGGAGGGCTGTTAGCGGCGATAGGGGAGGGCAGGGAGAAGGGAGCGGGGAGCCGGGAGAGGGGAGCAAGGAGCCGGGAAAGGGGAGCCGGGAGAGGGGAGCCGGGAGCCGGGAGAGGGGAGAGCTGGGAGTCGGGAGGGGGTAGCCGGGAAGGGGTAGCCGAGAGGCGGGAAGCGGGATCGGGGATCGGGGATCGGGGATCGGGGAGCCGGGAGCCGGGAGCCGGGAGAAGGGGGAGCCGGGAGAAGGGGGAGCCGGGAGAAGGGGCAGCGGGGAGAAGGGGCAGCGGGGAGAAGGGGCAGCGGGGAGAAGGGGCAGCGGGGAGAAGGGGCAGCCGGGAGAAGGGGCAGCCGGGAGAAGGGGCAGCCGGGAGAAGGGGCAGCCGGGAGAAGGGAGAGCCGGGAGAAGGGAGAGCCGGGAGAAGGGAGAGCCGGGAGAAGAGAAGGGAGAGCCGGGAGAAGAGAAGGGAGAGCCGGGAGAAGAGAAGGGAGAGCCGGGAGAAGAGAAGGGAGAGCCGGGAGAAGAGAAGGGAGAGCCGGGAGAAGAGAAGGGAGAGCCGGGAGAAGAGAAGGGAGAGCCGGGAGAAGAGAAGGGAGAGCCGGGAGAAGAGAAGGGAGAGCCGGGAGAAGAGAAGGGAGAGCCGGGAGAAGAGAAGGGAGAGCCGGGAGAAGAGAAGGGAGAGCCGGGAGAAGAGAAGGGAGAGCCGGGAGAAGAGAAGGGAGAGCCGGGAGAAGAGAAGGGAGAGCCGGGAGAAGAGAAGGGAGAGCCGGGAGAAGAGAAGGGAGAGCCGGGAGAAGAGAAGGGAGAGCCGGGAGAAGAGAAGGGAGAGCCGGGAGAAGAGAAGGGAGAGCCGGGAGAAGAGAAGGGAGAGCCGGGAGAAGAGAAGGGAGAGCCGGGAGAAGAGAAGGGAGAGCCGGGAGAAGAGAAGGGAGAGCCGGGAGAAGAGAGAGCCGGGAGAAGGGAGAGCCGGGAGAAGGGAGAGCCGGGAGAAGGGAGAGCCGGGAGAAGGGAGAGCCGGGAGAAGGGAGAAGGGAGAGCCGGGAGAAGGGAGAAGGGAGAGCCGGGAGAAGGGAGAAGGGAGAGCCGGGAGAAGGGAGAGCCGGGAGAAGGGAGAAGGGAGAGCCGGGAGAAGGGAGAAGGGAGAGCCGGGAGAAGGGAGAGCCGGGAGAAGGGAGAGCCGGGAGAAGGGAGAGCCGGGAGAAGGGAGAGCCGGGAGCCGGGAGAGGGCAGCCGGGAGCCGGGAGAGGGCAGCCGGGAGCCGGGAGAGGGCAGCCGGGAGCCGGGAGAGGGCAGCCGGGAGCCGGGAGAGGGCAGCAGGGAGCCGGGAGAGGGGAGCAGGGAGCCGGGAGAGGGGAGCCGGGAGCCGGGAGCCGGGAGCCGGGAGCCGGGAGCCGGGAGAGGGGAGGGCAGCCGGGAGAGGGCAGCCGGGAGAGGGCAGCCGGGAGAGGGCAGCCGGGAGAGGGCAGCAGGGAGCCGGGAGAGGGCAGCCGGGAGCCGGGAGAGGGCAGCCGGGAGCCGGGAGAGGGGAGCGGGGAGCCGGGAGCCGGGAGCCGGGAGCCGGGAGAGGGGAGCCGGGAGAGGGGAGCGGGGAGCGGGGAGCCGGGAGAGGGGGAGAGAGGAGCCGGGAGAGGGCAACCGGGAGCCGAGAGAGGGCAACCGGGAGCCGAGAGAGGGCAACCGGGAGCCGAGAGAGGGCAACCGGGAGCCGGAAGCCGGGATCGAGGAGCCGGGAGCGGGCAGCCGGGAGAGGGCAGCCGGGAGAGGGCAGCGAGGAGCCGGGAGAGGGCAACCGGGAGCCGAGAGAGGGCAACCCGGAGCCGAGAGAGGGCAACCCGGAGCCGAGAGAGGGCAACCGGGAGCCGGAAACCGGGATCGAGGAGCGGGGAGCGGGGAGCGCCGGGAGCGGGGAGCGGGGAGCGCCGGGAGCGGGGAGCGGGGAGCGCCGGGAGCGGGGAGCGGGAAGCGCCGGGAGAGGGGAGCGGGGAGCCGGGAGAGGGGAGCGGGAAGCCGGGAGAGGGGAGCGGGAAGCCGGGAGACGGCAGCCGGGAGCCGGGAGGGGGTAGCCGGGAGCCGGGAGGCAGGATCGGGGAGCCGGGATCGGGGAGCCCGGAGGGGGGAGCTGGGAACTGGGAGCCGGGAGAGGAGATCCGGGAGACAGGAGCCGGGGGAGCGGGGAGAAGGGGCAGCCGGGAGAAGGGAGAGCCGGGAGAAGGGAGAGCCGGGAGAAGGGAGAGCCGGGAGAAGGGAGAGCCGGGAGAAGGGAGAGCCGGGAGAAGGGAGAGCCGGGAGAAGGGAGAGCCGGGAGAAGGGAGAGCCGGGAGAAGGGAGAGCCGGGAGAAGGGAGAGCCGGGAGAAGGGAGAGCCGGGAGAAGGGAGAGGGCAGCCGGGAGCCGGGAGCCGGGAGCCGGGAGCCGGCAGCCGGGAGCCGGCAGCCGGCAGCCGGCAGCCGGGAGCCGGGAGCCG
Source organism: Saimiri boliviensis (assembly GCF_048565385.1). Classification (NCBI taxonomy): domain Eukaryota; kingdom Metazoa; phylum Chordata; class Mammalia; order Primates; family Cebidae; genus Saimiri; species Saimiri boliviensis. The sequence continues at coordinate 82,611,123 of NC_133450.1, forward strand.
GGAGCCGGGAGCCGGGAGCCGGGAGCCGGGAGCCGGGAGCCGGGAGCCGGCAGCTGGGAGCCGGGAGAGGGGAGCGGGGAGCGGGGAGCCGGGAGAGGGGGAGCGAGGAGTCGGGAGAGGGCAGCGAGGAGCCTGAAGAGGGCAACCGGGAGCCGGAAGCTGGGATCGAGGAGCGGGGAGCGGGTAGCGCTGGGAGCGGGGAGCGGGGAGCGCCAGGAGCGGGGAGCGGGGAGCCGGGAGAGGGGAGCCGGGAGCCGGGAGAGGGGAGCCGGGAGCCGGGAGAGGGGAGCCGGGAGAGGGGAGAGGGGAGCCGGGAGAGCCGGTAGCCGGGAGGGGGTAGCTGGGAGCCGGGGGGCGGGATCGGGGAGCCTGGATGGGGGAGCCCGGAGGGGGGAGCCGGGAGGGCCGGGAGCCGGGAGCGGAGATCCGGGAGACGGGAGCCGGGGGAGCGGGGAGAAGGGGGAGCGGGGAGAAGGGGCAGCCGGGAGCGGGGAGAAGGGGCAGCCGGGAGAAGGGAGAAGGGGCAGCCGGGAGAAGGGAGAAGGGGCAGCCGGGAGAAGGGAGAAGGGGCAGCCGGGAGAAGGGGCAGCCGGGAGAAGGGGCAGCCGGGAGAAGGGGCAGCCGGGAGAAGGGGCAGCCGGGAGAAGGGGCAGCCGGGAGAAGGGGCAGCCGGGAGAAGGGGCAGCCGGGAGAAGGGAGAGCCGGGAGAAGGGAGAGCCGGGAGAAGGGAGAGCCGGGAGAAGGGAGAGCCGGGAGAAGGGAGAGCCGGGAGAAGGGAGAGCCGGGAGAAGGGAGAGCCGGGAGAAGGGAGAGCCGGGAGAAGGGAGAGCCGGGAGAAGGGAGAGCCGGGAGAAGGGAGAGCCGGGAGAAGGGAGAGCCGGGAGAAGGGAGAGCCGGGAGAAGGGAGAGCCGGGAGAAGGGAGAGCCGGGAGAAGGGAGAGCCGGGAGCCGGGAGAAGGGAGAAGGGAGAGCCGGGAGCCGGGAGAAGGGAGAAGGGGGAGCCGGGAGCCGGGAGAAGGGAGAAGGGGGAGCCGGGAGCCGGGAGAGCCGGGAGAAGGGGGAGCCGGGAGAAGGGGGAGCCGGGAGAAGGGGGAGCCGGGAGCCGGGAGAAGGGGGAGCCGGGAGCCGGGAGAAGGGGGAGCCGGGAGCCGGGAGAAGGGAGCCGGGAGAGCCGGGAGCCGGGAGAGCCGGGAGCCGGGAGAGGGGAGCCGGGAGAGGGCAGCCGGGGAGAGGGCAGCCGGGATCCGGGAGAGGGGAGCCGGGAGCCGGGAGTGGGGAGAGGGGAGCCGGGAGCGGGGAGAGGGGAGCCGGGAGCCGGGAGAGGGGAGCCGGGAGCCGGGAGAGGGGAGAGGCGGGAGAGGGGAGAGGGGAGAGGAGGAAGAGGGGAGAGCCGGGAGAGGGGAGAGCCGGGAGCCGGGAGAGGGGAGAGCCGGGAGCCGGGAGAGGGGAGAGCCGGGAGCCGGGAGAGGGGAGAGCCGGGAGCCGGGAGAGGGGAGAGCCGGGAGCCGGGAGAGGGGAGAGCCGGGAGCCGGGAGAGGGGAGAGCGGGGAGCCGGGAGCGGGGAGCCGGGAGAGCCGGGAGAGCCGGGGAGCCGGGAGAGCGGCGAGCGTGGAGCCGGGAGAGCGGGGAGCGGGGAGCGGGGAGCGGGGAGCGGGGAGCGGGGAGCCGAGGGGAGGGAGCCGGGAGCCGGGAGAGGAGGGAGCCGGGAGCCGGGAGAGGAGGGAGCCGGGAGCCGGGAGAGGAGGGAGCCGGGAGCCGGGAGAGGAGGGAGCCGGGAGCCGGGAGAGGAGGGAGCCGGGAGCCGGGAGAGGAGGGAGCCGGGAGCCGGGAGAGGAGGGAGCCGGGAGAGGAGGGAGCCGGGAGAGGAGGGAGCCGGGAGAGGAGGGAGCCGGGAGCCGGGAGAGGAGGGAGCCGGGAGAGGAGGGAGCCGGGAGAGGAGGGAGCCGGGAGCCGGGAGAGGAGGGAGCCGGGAGCCGGGAGCCGGGAGAGGAGGGAGCCGGGAGCCGGGAGAGGAGGGAGCCGGGAGCCGGGAGAGGAGGGAGCCGGGAGCCGGGAGAGGAGGGAGCCGGGAGCCGGGAGAGGAGGGAGCCGGGAGCCGGGAGAGGAGGGAGCCGGGAGCCGGGAGAGGAGGGAGCCGGGAGCCGGGAGAGGAGGGAGCCGGGAGCCGGGAGAGGGCAGCCGGGAGCCGGGAGAGGGCAGCCGGGAGCCGGGAGAGGGCAGCAGGGAGCAGGGAGCCGGGAGCCGGGAGCCGGGAGCCGGGAGCCGGGAGCCGGGAGCCGGGAGCCGGGAGCCGGGAGCCGGGAGAGGGGAGGGCAGCCGGGAGAGGGCAGCCGGGAGAGGGCAACCGGGAGAGGGCAGCCGGGAGAGGGCAGCAGGGAGCCGGGAGAGGGCAGCCGGGAGCCGGGAGAGGGCAGCCGGGAGCCGGGAGAGGGGAGCGGGGAGCCGGGAGCCGGGAGCCGGGAGCCGGGAGAGGGGAGCCGGGAGAGGGGAGCGGGGAGCGGGGAGCCGGGAGAGGGGGAGAGAGGAGCCGGGAGAGGGCAACCGGGAGCCGGGAGAGGGCAACCGGGAGCCGAGAGAGGGCAACCGGGAGCCGAGAGAGGGCAACCGGGAGCCGAGAGAGGGCAACCGGGAGCCGGAAGCCGGGATCGAGGAGCCGGGAGCGGGCAGCCGGGAGAGGGCAGCCGGGAGAGGGCAGCGAGGAGCCGGGAGAGGGCAACCGGGAGCCGAGAGAGGGCAACCCGGAGCCGAGAGAGGGCAACCCGGAGCCGAGAGAGGGCAACCGGGAGCCGGAAACCGGGATCGAGGAGCGGGGAGCGGGGAGCGCCGGGAGCGGGGAGCGGGGAGCGCCGGGAGCGGGGAGCGGGGAGCGCCGGGAGCGGGGAGCGGGAAGCGCCGGGAGAGGGGAGCGGGGAGCCGGGAGAGGGGAGCGGGGAGCCGGGAGACGGCAGCCGGGAGCCGGGAGGGGGTAGCCGGGAGCCGGGAGGCAGGATCGGGGAGCCGGGATCGGGGAGCCCGGAGGGGGGAGCTGGGAACTGGGAGCCGGGAGAGGAGATCCGGGAGACAGGAGCCGGGGGAGCGGGGAGAAGGGGCAGCCGGGAGAAGGGGCAGCCGGGAGAAGGGGCAGCCGGGAGAAGGGGCAGCCGGGAGAAGGGAGAGCCGGGAGAAGGGAGAGCCGGGAGAAGGGAGAGCCGGGAGAAGGGAGAGCCGGGAGAAGGGAGAGCCGGGAGAAGGGAGAGCCGGGAGAAGGGAGAGCCGGGAGAAGGGAGAGCCGGGAGAAGGGAGAGCCGGGAGAAGGGAGAGCCGGGAGAAGGGAGAGCCGGGAGAAGGGAGAGCCGGGAGAAGGGAGAGCCGGGAGAAGGGAGAGGGCAGCCGGGAGCCGGGAGCCGGGAGCCGGGAGCCGGGAGCCGGGAGCCGGGAGCCGGGAGCCGGCAGCCGGCAGCCGGCAGCCGGGAGCCGGGAGCCGGGAGCCGGGAGCCGGGAGCCGGGAGCCGGGAGCCGGGAGCCGGGAGCCGGGAGCCGGGAGCCGGGAGCCGGGAGCCGGGAGCCGGGAGCCGGCAGCTGGGAGCCGGGAGAGGGGAGCGGGGAGCGGGGAGCGGGGAGCCGGGAGAGGGGGAGCGAGGAGTCGGGAGAGGGCAGCGAGGAGCCTGGAGAGGGCAACCGGGAGCCGGAAGCTGGGATCGAGGAGCGGGGAGCGGGGAGCGGGTAGCGCTGGGAGCGGGGAGCGGGGAGCGCCAGGAGCGGGGAGCGGGGAGCCGGGAGAGGGGAGCCGGGAGCCGGGAGAGGGGAGCCGGGAGCCGGGAGAGGGGAGCCGGGAGAGGGGAGAGGGGAGCCGGGAGAGCCGGTAGCCGGGAGGGGGTAGCTGGGAGCCGGGGGGCGGGATTGGGGAGCCTGGATGGGGGAGCCCGGAGGGGGGAGCCGGGAGGGCCGGGAGCCGGGAGCGGAGATCCGGGAGACAGGAGCCGGGGGAGCGGGGAGAAGGGGGAGCGGGGAGAAGGGGCAGCCGGGAGCGGGGAGAAGGGGCAGCCGGGAGAAGGGAGAAGGGGCAGCCGGGAGAAGGGAGAAGGGGCAGCCGGGAGAAGGGGCAGCCGGGAGAAGGGGCAGCCGGGAGAAGGGGCAGCCGGGAGAAGGGGCAGCCGGGAGAAGGGGCAGCCGGGAGAAGGGGCAGCCGGGAGAAGGGGCAGCCGGGAGAAGGGGCAGCCGGGAGAAGGGGCAGCCGGGAGAAGGGGCAGCCGGGAGAAGGGGCAGCCGGGAGAAGGGGCAGCCGGGAGAAGGGGCAGCCGGGAGAAGGGGCAGCCGGGAGAAGGGAGAGCCGGGAGAAGGGAGAGCCGGGAGAAGGGAGAGCCGGGAGAAGGGAGAGCCGGGAGAAGGGAGAGCCGGGAGAAGGGAGAGCCGGGAGAAGGGAGAGCCGGGAGAAGGGAGAGCCGGGAGAAGGGAGAGCCGGGAGAAGGGAGAGCCGGGAGAAGGGAGAGCCGGGAGAAGGGAGAGCCGGGAGAAGGGAGAGCCGGGAGCCGGGAGAAGGGAGAAGGGAGAGCCGGGAGCCGGGAGAAGGGAGAAGGGGGAGCCGGGAGCCGGGAGAGCCGGGAGAAGGGGGAGCCGGGAGAAGGGGGAGCCGGGAGAAGGGGGAGCCGGGAGAAGGGGGAGCCGGGAGCCGGGAGAAGGGGGAGCCGGGAGCCGGGAGAAGGGAGCCGGGAGAAGGGAGCCGGGAGAGCCGGGAGCCGGGAGAGCCGGGAGCCGGGAGAGGGGAGCCGGGAGAGGGCAGCCGGGGAGAGGGCAGCCGGGATCCGGGAGAGGGGAGCCGGGAGCCGGGAGTGGGGAGAGGGGAGCCGGGAGCGGGGAGAGGGGAGCCGGGAGCCGGGAGAGGGGAGCCGGGAGCCGGGAGAGGGGAGCCGGGAGCCGGGAGAGGGGAGCCGGGAGCCGGGAGAGGGGAGAGGCGGGAGAGGGGAGAGGGGAGAGGAGGAAGAGGGGAGAGGAGGAAGAGGGGAGAGCCGGGAGAGGGGAGAGCCGGGAGCCGGGAGAGGGGAGAGCCGGGAGCCGGGAGCCGGGAGAGGGGAGAGCCGGGAGCCGGGAGAGGGGAGAGCCGGGAGCCGGGAGAGGGGAGAGCCGGGAGCCGGGAGAGGGGAGAGCCGGGAGCCGGGAGAGGGGAGAGCGGGGAGCCGGGAGCGGGGAGCCGGGAGAGCCGGGAGAGCCGGGGAGCCGGGAGAGCGGCGAGCGTGGAGCCGGGAGAGCGGGGAGCGGGGAGCGGGGAGCGGGGAGCCGGGAGAGGAGGGAGCCGGGAGCCGGGAGAGGAGGGAGCCGGGAGCCGGGAGAGGAGGGAGCCGGGAGCCGGGAGAGGAGGGAGCCGGGAGCCGGGAGAGGAGGGAGCCGGGAGCCGGGAGAGGAGGGAGCCGGGAGCCGGGAGAGGAGGGAGCCGGGAGCCGGGAGAGGAGGGAGCCGGGAGCCGGGAGAGGAGGGAGCCGGGAGCCGGGAGAGGAGGGAGCCGGGAGCCGGGAGAGGAGGGAGCCGGGAGCCGGGAGAGGAGGGAGCCGGGAGCCGGGAGAGGAGGGAGCCGGGAGCCGGGAGAGGAGGGAGCCGGGAGCCGGGAGAGGAGGGAGCCGGGAGCCGGGAGAGGAGGGAGCCGGGAGCCGGGAGAGGAGGGAGCCGGGAGCCGGGAGAGGAGGGAGCCGGGAGCCGGGAGAGGAGGGAGCCGGGAGCCGGGAGAGGAGGGAGCCGGGAGCCGGGAGAGGAGGGAGCCGGGAGCCGGGAGAGGAGGGAGCCGGGAGCCGGGAGCCGGGAGCCGAGAGGAGGGAGCGGGGAGCCGAGAGGAGGGAGCGGGGAGCCGAGAGGAGGGAGCGGGGAGCCGAGAGGAGGGAGCGGGGAGCCGAGAGGAGGGAGCCGGGAGCCGAGAGGAGGGAGCCGGGAGACGAGAGGAGGGAGCCGGGAGCCGAGAGGAGGGAGCCGGGAGCCGAGAGGAGGGAGCGGGGAGCCGAGAGGAGGGAGCGGGGAGCCGAGAGGAGGGAGCCGGGAGAGGAGGAAGCGGGGAGAGGAGGAAGCGGGGAGAGGAGGAAGCGGGGAGAGGAGGAAGCGGGGAGAGGAGGAAGCCGGGAGAGGAGGAAGCCGGGAGAGGAGGAAGCCGGGAGAGGAGGAAGCCGGGAGAGGAGGAAGCCGGGAGCCGGGGAGCGGGGATCCGGGAGCCGGGGAGCGGGCAGCCGGGAGCCGAGAGCGGGAAGCCGGGAGCGGGGAGCCGGGAGCGGGGATCGGGGAGCCGGGGAGCGGGGAGCGAGGAGCCGGGGAGCCGGGAGACGGCAGCCGCGAGCGGGAAGAGGGCAGCCGCGAGCGGGAAGAGGGCAGCCGGGAGCGGGAAGAGGGCAGCCGGGAGCGGGAAGAGGGCAGCCGGGAGCGGGAAGAGGGCAGCCGGGAGCGGGAAGAGGGGAGCCGGGAGCGGGGAGCCGGGAGAGGAGAGCCGGGAGAGGAGAGCCGGGAGAGGAGAGCCGGGAGAGGAGAGCCGGGAGAGGAGAGCCGGGAGAGGAGAGCGGAGAGCCGGGAGAGGAGAGCGGGGAGCCGGGAGCCGGGGAGCGGGGAGCCGGGGAGCCGGGAATCCGGGGAGCCGAGAACCGGGAGTGGGGAGCGGGGAGGCGGGAGAGGGGAGCGGGGAGGAGGGAGAGGGGAGCGGGGAGGCGGGAGAAGGGAGCCGGGAGAGGGGAGCGGGGAGCCGGGAGAGGGGAGCGGGGAGCCGGGAGAGGGGAGCGGGGAGCGGGGAGCGGGGAGCCGGGAGCCGGGAGCCGGGACAGCCGGGAGCCGGGACAGCCGGGAGCCGGGACAGCCGGGAGCCGGGAGAGGGCAGCCGGGAGCCGAGAGCGGGAAGCCGGGAGCGGGGAGCCGGGAGCGGGGATCGGGGAGCCGGGGAGCGGGGAGCGAGGAGCCGGAGCCGCGAGCGGGAAGAGGGCAGCCGGGAGCGGGAAGAGGGCAGCCGGGAGCGGGAAGAGGGCAGCCGGGAGCGGGAAGAGGGCAGCCGGGAGAGGGGAGCCGGGAAGAGGGCAGCCGGGAGAGGGCAGCCGGGAGAGGGGAGCCGGGAGAGGGGAGCCGGGAGAGGGGAGCCGGGAGAGGAGAGCCGGGAGAGGAGAGCCGGGAGAGGAGAGCGGAGAGCCGGGAGAGAAGAGCGGGGAGCTGGGAGCCGGGGAGCGGGGAGCTGGGGAGCCGGGGATCCGGGGAGCCGAGAACCGGGAGTGGGGAGCGGGGAGGCGGGAGAGGGGAGCGGGGAGGCGGGAGAAGGGAGCCGGGAGAGGGGAGCGAGGAGCCGGGAGAGGGGAGCGAGGAGCGGGGAGCGGGGAGCCGGGAGCCGGGAGCCGGGACAGCCGGGAGCCGGGACAGCCGGGAGCCGGGACAGCCGGGAGCCGGGACAGCCGGGAGCCGGGACAGCCGGGAGCCGGGAGAGGGGATCCGAGTGAGGGGAGCCGAGAGCCGGGTGAGGGGAGCCGGGAGCCGGGTGAGGGGAGCCGGGAGCGGAGCGCCGGGAGCCGGGAGGGGAGCGCCGGGAGCCGGGAGGGGAGCGCCGGGAGCCGGGAGGGGAGCGCCGGGAGCCGGGAGGGGAGCGCCGGGAGCCGGGAGGGGAGCGCCGGGAGAGGGGAGAGCGGGAAGCCGGGAGAGGGGAGAGCGGGAAGCCGGGAGAGGGGAGAGCGGGAAGCCGGGAGAGGGGAGAGCGGGAAGCCGGGAGAGGGGAGAGCGGGAAGCCGGGAGAGGGGAGAGCGGGAAGCCGGGAGAGGGGAGAGCGGGAAGCCGGGAGAGGGGAGAGCGGGAAGCCCGGAGAGGGGAGCGCGGGATCCGGGAGCCGGGAGATCCAGGAGCCGTGAGAGGGGAGCGGGGGAGCCGGGAGAGGGGAGAGGGGAGCAGGGGAGCCGGGAGCCGGGAGACGGGAGCGGGGGAGCCGGAAGTCGGGGACCGGGAGAGGGGAGCGGGGAGCCGGGAACCAGGAGAGGCCACCGGGGAGTCGGGGAGCCGGAGGTGGAAGAAAAGGGATCTGCCTTCCTCAGCCTCCAAAATGCTGTGATTACAGGTGTGAACCATCATACCTGGCCCATATGAGCAATTTTTTAAACGTGCACTTGCACCAAGTTCTTAGTTCCAGTGCTTCTGATTCGCTGGTCAGGAGGGGGTAGGTTCTTACGCCATTTAGTATGGCTTTTTAACTTGTACTTTTATTTGTGTACATAATCATCTTATGAATCCCTCTTCTCTCCTCCCCTCCCCTTCCTTCTCCTTCCCTCTCCTTCCTGGGATGCAGAGGTTGTAGTGTGCAGAGACAGTGCCATTACACTCCAACCTGGGTAACAAGAGTGAGACCCCATAAGAAAATCAATAATAAAATTTTCTCATGCAATTCTATGCTTAACCAACACTGAAAGCCATGAATATAGTTAACACAGCTGACTAAGTGTCTCGTTTCAGGTTATCACATATCCATGAGACAACTGCTAAGCCACAGAACATATATGCTCATTTGAAAAATTACTGGTCACTATTGAAGTTGGTGGCACCAGCACAATTCAAAATGAGGAACCCTGCACTCCAGGAGTCAGAGGCCTGCACTGACCTCACTATGGCTACTTACTGTGCCACACCAGACAAGTCAGCTTGCTATTTGTTTCATTTATAAGAATGAGAAAATAATTTTCGTTCTGCTTTCCTCTTACGATTATTATCTTTATAAATGAAAGTACAAGTTATAAAGACACTACAACGCCGGGCGCGGTGGCTCAAGCATGTAATCCCAGCACTTTGGGAGGCTGAGGCAGGTGGATCACAAGGTTAAGAGATCGAGACCATCCTGGTCAACGTGATGAAACACCGTCTCTACTAAAAATACAAAAAATTTGCTGGGCATGGTGGCGCGTGTCTGTAATCCCAACTACTCAGGAGGCTGAGGCAGGAGAATTGCCTGAACCCAGGAGGCGGAGGTTGCGGTGAGCCGAGATCGCGCCATTGCACTCCAGCCTGGGTAACAGGAGCAAAACTCCATCTCAAAAAAAAAAAAAAAGAAAAAAAAGAAAAAAAGAAAGACACTACATTTCATCAGAATTAGTTGATTCCTTGGAGTTACTGCAAATGATAGAGACAGATCCAAATGCTGATTTTCAGAATAGAAACCAAGACCTCCCCTTTATTCAACTAACCATCTAACTAAAAACCACCTGTCTTTTAGTTAGATGAGAAAAGAGGAAAGCAGTTCTGCCTCTGTTACTGAAAACAGAGGCTTTTCTATTTTCTACCTTCAACAGCTCTTTCCAAGCTTGGCTCTTACCACAGCAAGAAAAAAAAAAAAAAAAAAAAAGTCAAGTAACTCAATTTCTTTCCTTTTTTTTTTTTTGAGACAGACTTAGGCTCTGTTGTCCAGGCAGAAGTGCAATCCTGTGATCTCAGCTCACTGCAACCTCCACCTCCCAGATTCAGGCGATTCTCCTGCCTCAGCCTACTCAGTAGCGGGGGCTATAGATGCACGCCAACACATCTGACTAATTTTGTGTTTTTAGTAGAGATGGGCTTTCACCATGTTGGCCAGGCTGATCTCGAACTCCTAACCTCAGATGATCCACCTGCCTTGGCCTCCCAAAGTGTTGGGATTACAGGAGTGAGCCACTGCACCCACCCAAATAACTCACTTTCTAGGGAGCTAGTCCATTTTCTTCCTTAAAAAAAAAAAAAGATGAAGCGCAAACCTCAGCCACAGTGCTGCGAATGCGATCCACCACCTGTTCAAAGTCCACCAAGCTGAAGAGCGGCTGCTGCTTGAGACGGTGCAGCTCTGCAGCAAAAGTGTCCTCCTGGTTTTTCAAAATGGATCCTGCAAAATAGGAAGGCACCATCAAAAGAAGACAGAGAGCACCCAGGACAGACAGGGTTTTCTGGAGAGGGCTAATCTCGGTGGGGCAGCAACTTCACCTGCTTCTTAGACAAACATCATGATTCTGCTGCAATCTCAGGACAGGAATATTACCAGCCAGTTGCTCTGACCAGGCATACTGTGGGGCCACATAGTATTAAGGCAGAAGAACGTTTGAAGATGTGGTACACTGGACAAGGAGTTTTTTACCTTTTCTAGTCAAGTTCACATTCTGATTCTCAAACATCTGGACAGATTCTCCAACAAACAGGATTTTTTCAGCAACCCTCACTGGAATGTAGGATGGCAAAATCTCCACTCGCAGGGAAAACTGCTTCAGAGATGGTGCCAGCATGTTCTCTTCCTCCATCAGGCGCTAGTCAAGGAAAGAGTGCACATTGAGATGCAGTATGAAACAAGAAGAAAACAACAACAAGAAAATATCTAGGAACTCTCCCAACCCATCATTTAAAGTAAAGATGCAGGGACTTAAAATCTGGTGTTGCATAGTTCTCAAATCACCAGTTTTGGAGAGATGTATTTCATCTTCAGGCAGCAGAGTGGCATGGTGGAAATAAGAGTGGCTTTTTAAATACTGGGATTTGGGCCCTCACGCTACCTTTACTATTGCATAAAAACTTGCACAGTCGATCACCTTCCTTAACTTATACAATGAAAGAGGTGGTCTTTTTTGTTTTCCAGCTCTTGCCTCTATGTCTGCTCTGCTGGTATGCCTCAGGGCACTGTCCCAGACTGTCTTCTCCTCTCATCCTACACTTCTTATACAATCATATCATCCTCTGTGACTGATCAGTGTAACACACAGTTTTTAAGTTTAGGTCACAGATCTCTCTCCAATCATAAAAGCTATGAACCTTCCAGACAAATGTACAGACATATAACATTTCATGAACCTTCTGAAGCCACCCATGGGCCCCATTTTAAAAACCTCCAAGCTCCATGCTGATGACTCCCATGTATAGATTTAGAGCAAGCTGCAGTGCTCTCATGAGCCTCAGGCTCAGCCCAATGAACATCTTCCACAAGTTCCTCAAACTCAACATGCCCCCAAATTAGACCCATCTTCTTCCCCGCATACCAGAAGTATCCACCCTTATCACCATTACTTGCCTGCTGCTGAAGGCAGAAACCTGGGTATAATCAATGATTCTTCCCTCTTGACTGACTTCCAAACACTCACTAGGCCTATTGATTCCACCCTCTAAGCATCTCTCACACCTCTCTATTTTTTTTTTTTTTTTTTTTTTTTCCGAGAGGGAGTTTCGCTCTTGTTACCCAGGCTGGAGTGCAATGGCGCGATCTCGGCTCACCGCAACCTCCGCCTCCTGGGTTCAGGCAATTCTCCTGCCTCAGCCTCCTGAGTAGGTGGGATTACAGGCACGCACCACCATGCCCAGCTAATTTTTTGTATTTTTAGTAGAGACGGGGTTTCACTATGTTGACTGGGATGGTCTCGATCTCTTGACCTCGTGATCCACCCACCTCGGCCTCCCAAAGTGCTGGGATTACAGGCTTGAGCCACCGCACCCGGCCACCTCTCTATTCTTAATTTAGTGTTACCATCTTTGGTTTAAGGCACTATTATTTTGACCTACATCTCCCTAGCACTCTTAACTGGTCGACTTACCTCTAATCTTGATTTTTAAAAAATTATTCCCCATACAGCATCCGGAGTGATTTATCATGAAGTCTGGCTGTGGTACCCACTTTGTTAAAATTCAATAGCCCCCAACTCTTTTCAGATTAAAGTCCAAATTCATTTCCACTGTTTATATGCACCTTTGTGATCTTGCCTCTCATCAAGTACCAATTTAACAATTTCAAAGACCACCTCTCCCTCATACCATCTCTTGTAACATTTTACATCAGCCTTTATTTGACCATTTCAGTTGAATTACTAGTTTCCCCGAATGAACCATGTCCTTAATGGTCCCTGTACCTTTACACACATTACTCCTTCTGCCTGGGTATTTCTTGACCTCTTCTCCTAAACTCTTTGCAATTTAGACATGACTTCCACTGAAAAGCCTTCTTTAGTTACTCCAAGACCATGCCCCATGACGATGTTCCAAGAATGCTCATATTTAGTCTTTTCAGAGCACTTAGAATACTATAATGTAACTGTTTACTTTTCTGTATCTCTTTCCCTAAACGAAGATCCTCAGAGACAGAGACTACCACTTTTTATTTGTCTACACAGTTGTAGCACCTAGAACAATGCCTGGCATAACAGGCATTCAATGAAATATTGCCACAGAATAAATGAATGGATAGATGGATGAATACGGACAATGTCGGACTTTGAGGAGTCTAATCAAAACACCAAATAGGCTGGGTGTGGTGGCTCAAACCTGTAATCCCTGCACTTCAGGAGGGTGAGGCGGGTGGATCATCTGGGGTCAGGAGTTCGAGACCAGCCTGGCCAACATAACAAAACCCTGTCTCTACATGAAAATTAGCCGGGTGTGTGGCGTGCGCCTGTAGCCCCAACTACTCGAGAGGCTGAGGCAGGAGAATTGCTTGAACCTGGGAGGTGGCGGTTGCAGTGAGCCAAGATGATGCCATTGCACTCCAGCCTGGGCAACAGAGAAAGACTCCCTTTCAAATGCAAACAAACAAAACAACAAAACTCCAAACTGTATTTAAAATCTAACAAGGGGCTAGCTACTCCTTTAGAGGTAAGACTTATAATCTGTTAAATGCATATATTGGAAAAGGGGGAAACAAAAATAAACCTCAGAAACATATTTTCTATTTTATAGTCCCACGCTAGTTAAGATAAAGCGAAAAGATTACATCCAAAGAACTGATGGAAGGTGCTCAGCTATGAGCTGAGAAGGGATCACCAGAAGATCATTATGACTGCACACTTTTCTGACTCCTGGCAGGAGGGTGCTAGGCTGCTTTCTGGGCTCTCACCAAGTCCTGGAGTTCTCTCAGTTGTTTTCCCGTCAGTCCCCCAATGCCCAGATCCTCCTCATCCTCCTCTGGCTGGGCACTGACATTACCAGAAGATGGACCCTGTTTGATAAAGAATTCTTCATGCTGGTCCAAGAGAAGTCCATGGAGCATCCAGGCTGAGAGCTGTTTATACATGACCCCATGACAAACGGCCAGGATTCTGAGCAGAGTAGAAAGTAAAAGGCTTAGAAATCTACTTAGAGAATACTAAACCCCACAAATGTCACAGAAGTCATGCTTTAAACTGTCAGAGGATAAACAGAGGCCAGGGAGTTTGATGAGTCATAAGGGAAATAACCAATTAAGTTAAAAATAATTGTGCTATTTTAATTTAAATGTGGGTGAACTAACTCACTGAATTTCCATATTTGCAGCCTACATAATGAAATCTAAAATGTTCAGTATACGTGCTGATATTACTTTAGGGAAGACTTTTTTTCCTTCTTTCATGTAATTTTCAAAACTGATGAGCCCTAAATATGTACAACTGTTTCACAGCAATAAAAAATAAAAATAAAAAACTTTAAAAAGGGACTTAATAGAGTCTCTTTTTGGCTAACAGTATTAAATTTGTTTTATTTTTGTTGGAATCACATAGAGAGAGAAGATTTAACATCTGAGTGCCACGTATACATAAAGAACTATTATCTAGCAAAATCCAGAAACTAAAACGAAATGCAGAATGGTTGTTGAGGAATAGGATATTCAGATGGTCTCAAAGGATCACCTACCAGATAGCATATTAATTAAAAAGGGGAAAATGGACCTCTACAATGGAGCAGCATGTGATGAAAACACCTAAGCCAAGTGATCCATCTTCACAACATCAGTAATGGGATAAACTTACTTTCTGTGTCTTCTAATATGATACAATGAGAAATAATGTCACCTATGTAGTAGTCTTTCCAAAAATGTTTAATCTCAATCTAATCATATGGAAATAAATAAAGATTGTGAAACATTATACAGGACAGAACTCTTAAAATGTAGCCTCATTAAAAACAGCAAGAACAACAAAAGGCAAGGGGGATGGTTCTCAATTAAAGAAGATTAAAAAGACATGAGAATCAATGCAGTATGTGAACACTGATTGGATCCTGGATTGCAAAAAAAGAACAGCTATCTAGAAATTTTGGGGGACAGAAAAATTTAGATACAGTATTATTGAATTAATAACTTTATCGAATGTGATATAGAATTGACATTGCATAGGAGAATCCTTTTTTTTCTTTTTTTTTTTTTTTTTTTTTTTTGAGACAAGGTCTTACTCTGTCACCCAGGCTAGAGTGCAGTACCACAATCATGGATCACTGCAGTTTTGATCTCCTGGACTCACACTATTCACCCATCTCAGCCTCCTAAGTAGATGGGACCACAGATGCATGTACCATACCTAATTTTTTGATATTTGTAGAGATGGGGGTCTCACTATGTTGCCTGGGCTGGTCTCCTAGGCTGAAGCTATCCACCCACCTTGGCTTCTCAAAGCACTAGGAATACAGGTGTGTGCTAGGTGTTAGGATATCTGTGACTAGTTTCAAATGATGTGGCAAAAAAAATTGTGGTTTGTGTATTTCATATATACATATAGCAGGAGAAAGAAAAAAAGAAATCAAATGTGGCAAATGTTAACAAATGGTGAAACTAAAGGATACACTAGTGTCTGGTTATTTTTTTTTTTTTTTTTTGGAAACAGGATCTTGTTCTGTCATCCAGGCTGGAGTACAGTGGCAAGATCTCAGCTCACTGCAGCATCAACCTCCTGGCCCTAAAGCAATCCTTCTACCTCAGCTTCCCATAGCTGGGACTACAGGCAGGCACCACACCTGGCTAATTTTTTTTTATTTTTAGTACAGACAGTGTCTTGCTATGTTGCCCAGGCTGGACTTAAACTCCTGGGCTCAAGTGATCCCCCTGCTCTGCCTCTCGAAGTGCTGGGATTACAAGTGTGAGCCACTAAGCCTGGGCTACAAGTGTTTTATTACACAATTCTTTCAACTTTTTTGTAGGTTTAAAATTTTTCAAAACAAAAAGTTGGGGAGAAAAAAATTACAAGAGCTTGAGCTTGTTATTTGTAGTATGCCAACTGAATGGAATCTCTCTTTAAAAAGATCAAATGTGAAGCTATTTACGTTTATGCATTTCGGAGTATGTGGTCTGTAAAGTCTGATCCCTGCAAACACAGAACAAATATGTATATATAACATCATCTACATAAGATTTTATATTCTATACATAAAAGTATAATAGAGAATTAAGTCCCTAAGTCATGTTGTGGAAAGTTTCCCACTTTAATGAGACTTTATTCATGCAGTGGTAAGAGAGGAGATTAAGTGGCCTGGCCAGGTGCAGTGGCTCACACCTGCAATCCTAACACATTGGGAGGCCAAGGTGGGAGGATCGCTTGAACCCAGAAGTTCAAGACCAGCCTGGGCAACATGGCCAGACCTCATCTCTACAAAAAATTAAGATTAAAAAAAAGAAAAAACAAAAAGAGTTGTGAGTGGCCTCATGGACTATCTGTTATAATTTTTCAATGAATGTCACTTTTTTAAAATAAGGAAAATGGAGAAATGGAAAGATTGAACATACAGTCTTTGATCATAGTCTACATATATTTTTATACAGTTGTAATCACAAGACAAATACAGTTTTGTTATCATTTGTCAGTACAAACTTATATAAAATATTTTACATGTTATAGTACCTATACTTTTAATGGCTTTATAGTCTAGCAAGTGAATATATCTTCATTTAAATTTTCTTCTAGTGTTGGTTATTTTATAATTTTCTGATTAGTAGACAACAGTGCAATCAACATGTTTGTTCATATAGTTATTTTCTTCTATTAAATAATTTTGTTAGGATAAAATTCCTACAAGTGGCATTATGGGACTGTAAAGCATGAACATTTTTAAGGACCTTCAATTTGAAAATACCAGCTACTCAGATACACGTTTAGACATAGCAAGCAACATCTGGCACATGTAATGGAATTCCTGCAAGGATAACAGGGTCTAAACATTTAAAAACATTGCCTCAAGGTCATCCAAGCAGCTAAATCCTGGCTTTGACACTCAACATTTTATAGCCCTTATTGCAATGCCTGAGCCATCATAAGAGTTACATAGGCTCCTCTGCTCATGGGGCTTTTTCTTTCCTGGTCATAACCTTCCCAAGAGGAAAACCTGAAATGACCTGAAAATAAAACATGTGAGAAGTCAAATAATTTGACCACCCACCTCCACCACCAATTCCCAGTTAAGCCATGACTTACTTTTCCAGAGCACTTCGAACAGGAGGCAACCCCCCACAGCTGTGTTTGTAGACTGTTTCCAGGATTTGACAACCATGAATCTGTGGAATATACAGTCTCGTCAAACTGGATTCCTTTATAATAGTCCATTCAAGACAAATCCATATTCCATACTCAACCAAGAGGGCCCAATCTAGAAGAGACTGGGGGTCAACTTTGTCCCAAGATTACACATAGTGGTTCTCAAAGAGGGACCTCTCCCATCAGCAGCAGTAACACCTGGGGACTTATTAGCTATGCAAACTCTTGGTTAGAGCAGAGCACTCAAGTGTTTCCACAAGCCCTCCAGGTGATTCTAATGCACAGTAAAGTGTGAGAACCACCAGACTTAAAGAAACCAGAATCATTTAAGAGTTGTAACACCAAAGCCAAGGAAAGCTCTTTATTTCAAGGTAAGACCCAATGCAGCTACTTCTAAGGTATATACTTTTTCAAAAATCCTCTGCCTCTATGTTCTTCAGGCTTTTATTTTTACCACTTTGAGGTATAATTTACCATGAAATTCACCCGTTTTAAGCATACTCATCAATTTTTTGTAAATTTCAAACACGGTGCAACCATTACCACAACTCAGTTTTATAACATTCTCATTACTCCACAATGCCCCTTTGTACTTGTTTGCAACCAATCTCCATTCTTACCCTCAGCCTAGACTCTTGACCACCTGATTTTTAAAAACTCTGTAGAGCCTTGGTATACTAGTTTCTCTACCACCATCCTGGCAGGAAGATTCACCCATCTGCAATCCCCTTATTTTCCACTCTCCTTCCTGTAGCCAGTGGAGCTTAAGGCCAACTGAGACATGCAGCTAGGCCTGGCTCCATTATGCTGTCCTTGCTAACTCTACTTGCCTAGAAGATCCTCTTTTATTTTGGGAGATAGTTTAATCTAGTGGTTAACAGCACACTCTGTGGAGCCAGATAGAGCTGGGATATAAACCCATTTACTGTTTGACCCTGAGCACACCCCTTAACCTACACTTAGCCCTTTAGAGGATTGCGTGTGATAACGTATTTGAAGCACTTAGCACAGTGTCTAGTATACAGTAAGTGCATAGTAAAAGCCAAATGTTGTTATTTGATCAGGACAATCAGCTTTGAAGGGCCAATGAACACCCACTACTGGCCTTGCTGGCACAGCATAAGTAGCAGAGCACTTGTTTCTACACTTACACAGTAAAAAATGATACAGCAATGTGGCAGATTAACTGGTTTACTAGTTATATTAATCAAAATGAACACCCCTAATAAGCTAGGCACAAATAAGGAGCTTATAAAATGAAGACTTGAGCTAAAGATGTTTAATCCATTTGTCCTCTTGGGTCCAACTGTGGGCCAATTCACTAGGACAGCAGATTTATCTTCTAATATGAAATCTCAGAGCACTTATTCCTCAGAATTATTAACTCTGCCCAGAAAGACATTCTCCTGACATTGGAGGCCCTAACTTCTCAATACACCAGATAAAAACTTGTGATAAGAATAGACATATTTAATAAACATCTGGCTTTCACTCACTGATTTCATAATTCTCAGAAAACTGCCAGCACACCAACCGTTTTACCTTCTTATTAAGAATTACCTTGCTGCCTCTCATCAAGATCCACACCCAACAGTTCCAAACCCTTACTGCAGGTTCCTCTCACCTGCAAACATCCACAGCACTTTTTTTCTTACCCCAAAAACATTCCTGGGTACATCTATTAACATTTCCTCTACCTTCTGGACCAGGAGGTGTTTAAGGACAGAGTCATATTTTTGCATTCCTGACACTTACCATGATACACAAGCAGTTACTGTTAAACAAATACAGGAATAAAAACTACTAAAAACTAGTGTCTTCGAAAAAGAATGTAAGGCAAAATTAGTAATATTCCCTCAGTGCTTAGCAGAGCAAAAGGAATAAGGAAAGTTCTCACCTTTTGACTTTTAATTTGTTCTACTACAACCATCACAGAGGGAAAAAGAAGCTGGAACTGCAAAGTAGAGAATGGGTATGTAATCAAATGTAAAGGGAAAAAATCAACTCGGGAAATACTTGTGTTTCTAAATAGTTGAACTTCAGAGAAAATGGCAATACCACAGAACAGTCAAGATCCAGTATCCTAAGGCAATCTGATGTCGAAGTTCGCTGCAGATAGGAAGAGGATAGGACAGAAAAGCAGTTTCTTCTCTTTTTTTGTTTTTGTTTTGAGACACAGTCTCACTGTCACCCAGACTGGAGTATAGTGGTGGGATCCCAGCTCACTGCAACCTCCACCCCCAGGTTCAGGCGATTCTCATGCCTCAGCCTCCTGAGTAGCTGAGATTACAGGCACATGCCACCACACCCGGCTATGTTTAGTAGAGATGGGGTTTCGCCATGTTGGCCAGCCTGGTCTCAAACTCCTGACCTCAAGTGATCCAACTGCCTCAGCTTCCCCAAGCGCTGGGATTACAGGTGGGCACTGCCATGCCCTGCCAGGAAGCAGTTTCTATTTCTGAAGCTGGGATGCTTGTTAATACTGAAGTCAACATAGAGGATTAACATTAGCATATAATATCAGACATTAAGTTTTAACTACATTTGGAAATCTTTAAACAGTTTTGATCTAGTAAAGCACATAAAATGTACAAAATATAAAATGTTGGGCTCTGAATCCAAAAGAAAAAAGTTCTCAAAAACAGTGTCATAAATTATTCTGACACTATCAACAGATTCCAAGGCATTTGGTTACTTGGGCAGCATACCTGGTCTAGGGAGTAGTTGACATGTGATATGGAGAGATGGGGATCACCCAGGAACTGCAATAAAAAAATGCTGTGATTAAGGCTCCAGACAAAGTATCTCACATCTATTTGATCTACGAAAATGAGAAGAGAATCTGATAATGGGCTAAGTGTTAGTTTTAGGCTATCGAGAATTGATAATTTAATCACGTTATTAATCCTGATTTTCAGGCCATAAAGAAACCAAGCCAGGGCTCTTATAAACTCACTAAAGAGTCTGTCAGGATCCGTGAGCCACTCCGATCACAGGTTGGACAATCAGAGAGAGACCACTGTACCCTCCAGCAATGCAAGAAACTGTTCACTCTTAACTATCTGACCTTACCAAAGGGCATTTCAGATTTAAGAACACGCTCTATTGTCCCAGAAGTGTTTCCTATATCTCCTCCTTCTTACCTCTTGTTCCAAATCAAGTAGTGCTTGGCGGTAAGGCTGCAAAACAGAATCCAGTCCCGTGCAGAAGGCCCTCAGGTAGATTCCATGTAACCCACCTTGGCCTTGCTGAGATGGATGATGATCCTGAAATCAAACAGAAGCCAACTTGTCAGCTCAAGCTCTGAAACCTGAAAAAGACATTATGAGGCTTGTTTCTTTTAAGAGTTATACAAACAAACCAACTACAGATCTTGCCTTCACTTGAAAATTTCCAGTGATAAGAAATCCATAACTTATTTCACATGAATTACTGATAAATTGACAGAAAGCTTGACATAGCTCCTGCCCTCTACAGGTGTACACTCCCTAAGAACAGGACCCACCTGTTGTTGCACATGGCCGGTGTACTGTTCAATGAACTCAGTGAAGCGAATATAGTCTGTGCCGAGCCGGCAGAGTCGATTCAGGACACTGGTCTCACTGGGATGAAGGAAAGGGAAGTCCTGCGAAACCTGCAGGAAGAGGAACACTGTCGAAAACACTGATGCCTGCCAGTCACTGCTCCAACTTCCAGGTGCTTCAAATGCTTGATACTATGCATTTATCTTTTTCTTTCTCAAGATGTCCAGTTAAAGATGTTAAGTTCTGGATAACAATATATTTCCAAACCACTTCAACGAGGTTCCCTATCCCTGACCCAATTATTTGCTTCTTAAAATAGGTAACACATGCTAAATAATTTAAACAATACAAAATGGTGTACATTAAAAATAAGTCAACCTCCCAGAACCAGCCAGTTACCTGCTTCTTATGCAATCTTCCAGTGATGGTCTTTCAGGCTATGGGGGTTTTAACCTGGTTGCAACAAAGTCTCTTCAGCAATATTGCTTAAACGGGTCTGCAGGTTCCATGGGTTTATCTGACATATTCTTAAGATTTACAAATTCTCTATAAAAGTTTTAATTGTTTTTATTCCATTAAAAGTCTAAAATTAAGCATATTATTATCTGTAAAAGTACCTTATAACTGACCATATAGAATGCATATTTGCATTTATATTTTTAATTTAAATAAAAGCCAAATATACTATAAATAAAGGTTTCACAGCAGTTTAGGTAGAAAAAAGTAGTGGGAAAATATATTCATTCAACCAACTTTTAAAAATACCGTAGTATACATAACAAAATCTATCATTTTAACTATTTTAAGTATATAGTTCAGTGGTATGAAATACATCCACATTATTGTGCAACCATCACCACCATCCATCTCCAGAACTTTCTTGTTTGCCCCAATTGAAACTCCGTATCCAGCTCCTGCCAAACACCACGCTACTGCCTCTGATTTTTGTTAGGGGCAGCTGACCCCCCACTCTGATTGCTCTGCAGCTGCATTCCTATCTAGGCACCACAGCAAGGCCACCAGACACACTACAATTGAGCAAAGCCTGATTATAGCCATCTGGGCAGCACGGGAGAGGTCACAGAAAACAAATCTTTCTTTAAATTCTGTTTTATGCATACCGGTAAAATCCCGTTTCTTTAAAACTGCCTCCACAAAAGTCACAGGACGATGTATTGTAAGTCTGTCACAACCTGACAAACTATCTTTGTGTTTGTTACAAGCTGATAGATTATCTCAATCCTGAAACTCCCTTATGCCCCTCTCACCCCATATAAACCCCAAAAAAGCCTTGTTTTGTAGGATTGGTGCTGCCTCCTCTAATAGTCACGGAGCAGCCCAGCAGATTAATAAAACTTGCTTGCTTGACATTGGGTCTACTCCCCTTTCTCGATGCTAACCTTACATTTTGGTTCTGAAATCTACATTTTTGGTGCCAAAATCTGGGAAGGGGTAGGCTTTGGCGCGCTCTCACTCTCGTGCTGGCTCTCTCTCTCCCGTGTCTCTCTCTCTCCCGTGTCTCTCTCTCTCCCGTGTCTCTCTCTCTCCCGTGTCTCTCTCTCTCCCGTGTCTCTCTCTCTCCCGTGTCTCTCTCTCTCCCGTGTCTCTCTCTCTCCCGTGTCTCTCTCTCTCCCGTGTCTCTCTCTCTCCCGTGTCTCTCTCTCTCCCGTGTCTCTCTCTCTCCCGTGTCTCTCTCTCTCCCGTCTCTCTCCCGTCTCTCTCCCGTCTCTCTCCCGTCTCTCTCCCGTCTCTCCCGTCTCTCTCCCGTCTCTCTCCCGTGTCTCTCCCGTGTCTCTCCCGTGTCTCTCCCGTGTCTCTCCCGTGTCTCTCCCGTGTCTCTCCCGTCTCTCCCGTCTCTCCCGTCTCTCCCGTCTCTCCCGTCTCTCCCGTCTCTCCCGTCTCTCCCGTCTCTCCCGTCTCTCCCGTCTCTCCCGTCTCCCCTCTCCCGTCTCCCCTCTCCCGTCTCCCCTCTCCCGTCTCCCCTCTCCCGTCTCCCCTCTCCCGTCTCCCCTCTCCCGTCTCCCCTCTCCCGTCTCCCCTCTCCCGTCTCCCCTCTCCCGTCTCCCGTCTCCCCTCTCCCCTCTCCCCTCTCCCCTCTCCCGTCTCCCGTCTCCCCTCTCCCCTCTCCCCTCTCCCGTCTCCCCTCTCCCGTCTCCCCTCTCCCGTCTCCCCTCTCCCGTCTCCCCTCTCCCGTCTCCCCTCTCCCGTCTCCCCTCTCCCGTCTCCCCTCTCCCGTCTCCCCTCTCCCGTCTCCCCTCTCCCGTCTCCCCTCTCCCGTCTCCCCTCTCCCGTCTCCCCTCTCCCGTCTCCCCTCTCTCTCTCTCCTCTCTCTCTCTCCTCTCTCGTCTCTCCTCTCTCTCTCTCCTCTCTCTCTCCTCTCTCTCTCTCCTCTCTCTCTCTCCTCTCTCTCGTCTCTCTCTCGTCTCGTCTCTCTCTCTCTCGTCTCTCTCTCTCGTCTCTCTCTCTCGTCTCTCTCTCTCGTCTCTCTCTCTCGTCTCTCTCTCTCTCGTCTCTCTCTCTCTCGTCTCTCTCTCTCTCGTCTCTCTCTCTCTCGTCTCTCTCTCTCTCGTCTCTCTCTCTCTCGTCTCTCTCTCTCGTCTCTCGTCTCTCGTCTCTCGTCTCTCGTCTCTCGTCTCTCTCTCTCGTCTCGTCTCTCTCTCTCTCGTCTCTCTCTCTCTCGTCTCTCTCTCTCGTCTCTCTCTCTCGTCTCTCTCTCTCTCGTCTCTCTCTCTCTCGTCTCTCTCGTCTCTCTCTCTCCTCTCTCTCTCTCGTCTCTCTCTCTCGTCTCTCTCTCTCGTCTCTCTCTCTCGTCTCTCTCTCTCGTCTCTCTCTCGTCTCTCTCTCTCCTCTCTCTCTCTTTCTCTCTCTCTCTCTCTCATCTCTCTCTCTGCTTCTATCCCTCCCTCCCTATCATCCCACTCCTGGCCACCCTCCCCTTCCTGAACCTGCAGAAGACCCGGAGGATCCCCCAGACTCTCCCATTGCTGGCAACCTCATCTGCCACCAGAGCCTCCACCGAGGTAAATGAGAGACTCCTGCAGATTACCCAGAACCCTTGACCGTCTCTGCCTTCCCCAAATGCAATGCTGGGGTCAAGGGCTTCCTCTGGCCTCCAGGCCTCCGGTTCCTGTTCCTGTTTCAGGGATTCCCGACTTGGCAGCTACCTCTTCTATTCCAGACAAGGCCTGAAGGATAGGGGAAACCCTCTCCCGCTGTCTTTGTCATCAGTAGTCTCCTCTTCCTCTACCTCCCCCCCCCATTTCCTATGGAAGCCTCTCAGTCCACCCCTCCCAAAACTACCCCCCACCATGGTGTCTCCTGCATAATCTAAATGCTCTCAGCCTCCGTTCAGAGGTCCATCCTAAGAGGCTTATCTTTTACTGCAATATCATTTGTCCTTAATACAAATTAGACAATGGCTACCAATGGCCCAAATATGGCGCTTTTAATATACTTACAGACCTAGACAACTTTTGCCATGGCAACGGGAAATAGTCTGAGATTCCTCATGTTCAGGCTTTCTTCACTCTCTGTAGCAGTCCTTCCCTCTGCCAGTCCTGTACTACTTTCCAAATCCTCACATGCTCCAAACCCAACTTGCTCCCTGTCACCCTCCCCACAGCCCTGGCCAACAACTCATCTCCTGCCACTCTCCCCACAGCCCCAGCTGATGACTCCTCTTCCTTGGGTCTGCTGATTCTCCTCCTCCTAGATTGCATCATAATCCCCCACCAAAGCATCATGATCCTCCACCGTATGCTCCCGCTATAGCCCTACCCCTCTCCCCTTCTCTCTCCAACCACCCCACTTCTGACTCTGAGTCCTCCCTGTCCCCAACTCTTCCCCGCTCTCGAGCCCAACATGCCCAGCAACCAGCTCCCTTGCTTCCTCTCTGGGAGGTATCAAGGGCTGAAGGGATGGTCTGTGCCCACATCCCCTTCTCCCTCTCCAATCTCTCCAAAATTGAAAAATATGTCAGGTCCTTCTCCTCCAATCCCAATACTTATATCAAAAAATTTAAATATCTAACAGAGTCTTATGAACTCACTTGGCATAATCTCTTTATTATCCTCTCTTCTACTCTCCTTCTGCAAGAGAAGTAAAGAGTGTGGCTCACAGCCCAGGCACACGCCGACAATCTTCATCAGCAAGATCCTACTAAGCCTGTAGGACACGCTGTTGTTCTCCAGGAAGAGCCTTCCTGGGAGTACCAACCTAGAGACCCCGGCTGGGTGTCACATAACCACATAATTACTTGCCTTATTGTAGGTCTTAACAAATCTGCCCATAAGGCAGTGAATTTTTAAAAACTCAAAGAAATTTCCCAAAAAGCAGATGAAAATCCTAATTCCTTTACCGCCTTATAAAGGCTCTCCAAAAAATATACTCACATTGACCTGCCTTCCAAGAAGGAACTATTGTTCTTAATATCCATTTTATCTCCCAATCTGCCCCCAGTATCGGGCACAAACTTAAAAAGGCTGAAGATGGCCCTCAAACTCCACAACAAGACCTCTTTAACCTGGATTTCAAAGTCCTCAATAACAGGGATAAGCAAAGTAAATTATATAAAGCCCAAAGAGATCGTGTTAAATACCAGCTTCTAGCTCAGGCGTCCCCAAACTACTACGGACCGGACCGTGGGCCGCATCCGGCCTCCTGAGGCCATTTATTCGGTTCCCCGCCGCACTTCAGGAAGGGGCACCTCTTTCATTGGTGGTGAGAGGAACACAGTATGTGGTGGCCCTCCAACAGTCTGAGGGACAGTGAACTGGCCTCCTGTGTAAAAAGTTTGGGGACGCCTGTTCTAGCTGCTGCTATCCATCAGCCTAGCCATAGTACCCAAGAGCACAAAAGACCCGAGAGCAGTGGCCCTCCCGGGCCTTGTTTTAAATGAGGCAAAGAAAGCTACTGGGTGTGGGCATGTCCTAACCTATGAGCGCCAAAAAGCTCTTGCCCAGTCTGCACCTCAGAGTCACCACCCCTTCAGCAAGACAAAAGGTGAAGAATCACTTGCACTCCCACAGCTCCTTGGCCTAGCCGCTTAAGACTGACAAGGCCCAGGGCCCTCGGCCCCATCTGCCATCACTGCATCAAAGCCCAGGGATAACTCTACCAGTAGCAGGTAAGCCAATCTCTTTTTTAATCAATACTGTGGCCACCTACTCGGCTTTGCCTGAATTCTCAGGATCCACTCGTCCCCCTCAGATCTTAGCTGTGGGAGTTGACTGACTCATCTGGTGCCCATGCACCACTAGACCTTTTACTTGTTCCCTATTTGATACTGTTTTCTCACACTCTTTATCATGCCTCCTTACCCTACCCACATCCTAGGCAGAGACCTAACTAAATTCAAAGCTTCCATCACCACCTTCTGTTCCCCATAACCGGATTCTCTCCTACTCTTCTCCATTACCATGCCAGTCCTCTACCCCTCTAGCCCTCCCCCCTCCCCCCCAATATCTACTCCCCTCTTCTCTTGTTAATCCAATAGTGTAGGATACCACTACCTCCTCTCTAGCAGCTCACCATGATCCCATCAAAATCCAGCTAAAAGACTCCTCCAAATTTCCTGTCTCTCAGTATCCCATTTCATTAACCTACCTAAAAGGCTTATGACCCATGGTAAACAGACTCCTCTCACAAGGCCACCTCAGGCTGACTCATTCTACATACAACACCCCTATATTCCCTGTCACAAAGGCTGATGGCTAATCTCTGGGCTATCAATCAGGCGGTCCCTCCCATTCATCTGGTAGTTCCCAACCACTCTAAGTTCCTTTCCCTCATCCCTCCAGACACAACCTATTACAACGTCATAGACCTAAAAGATGCCTTTTTAAACCATTCCTCTTCACCCAAACTCCCAAAATCTCTTTGCTTTCACGTGGATCCACCTTGAAACCCTCCAGTCATGACAAATTACTTGGGCAGTCCTCTCCCAAGGCTTTAGAGATAACCCCCATTTCTTTGGACAGGCTCTAGCTCAAGACTTCACCTCACTAGACCTCTCCCCTAGCCCACTCCTCTAGTATGTGGACAACTTCCTTCTCTGTAGCCCCTCCCTAAAGGACCTTTAAGACTCACATTATTACCCTTCTAAACTTTTCTTGCTAATAAAGGATATAATGTTTCCCCCTCCAAAGCACAACTCTCCACTCCAACAATGATGTACTTAGGAGTCCAGCTCTCCCCTGGGGACCGAGCCATAACATCAGCATGGGCAGCACTAATAGATAGCCTGCCCCCACCCATCTCTAAAGGTGAAATCCTTTCTTTCCTAGAACTAAAAGGCTTCTTCAGAATATTGATTTCCAATTTTGCCCTCCTAGCCTGCTCCCTCTATAAAGCAGCTAAAGGCCCTCTCAACAAGCCCCCAAAATCCTTCTCACAACATAATCCTTAGCTTCCACAAACTTAAAGCTGCCCTTGTAACCCCTCCTGCTCGATCTTTGCCTGGTATCTCTCAGCCCTTCACTGTCTACAGGGCTGAAAACCATGGAATAACCCTTGGTGTCCTTGGCCAACATAAAGGAAGTTATCCCTCCTTTGCTCCACAGCTTACCTATCTAAATAAACAACACTGTCCAAGGGTGGCCAACCTGCCTCAGAGCCCTAGCAGCAAGAGCCACCCTAGCCTTAGAAAGCAAAAAAACCTAACATACAGTCAAGACACTATAGTCCACAGCCCACATAATCTACAAGATCTCCTCTCCTCTCAAGCACTTTCACCTTCTCATATCCAACTACTCCATGCCCTCTTCCTTAAAAACCCTGAGTTCCCTTCTCTCCAAAAGTGCTCCCCTCAATCCTGCATCTCTACTTCCAGTACCTTCCTCCTCTCTCACCCACTACTGCACTGAAATCGTTAATCACCTATAGCCTAATTTCCCTAATATCTCCCCTGAACCTCTCCCCATCCTGACGACCAGTTATTTATAAACCGCTGTTCTTCCAAGTCAGTCAACTCCCATAAAATCGCTAGGTATGCAGTCATCTCCCTTAACCAAATAATTAAGGCTAACCCCCTGGCCCTGGGGACCTCCTCCCAAAAGGCAGAACCTACAGCTCTCACCAGGGCCCTAACCCTCTCCAAAGGCAAACCAGTCAACATTTTTACTTACTCCAAATATGCCTATCACATTCTCTATTCTCACGCCGCCATCTGGCAAAAGAGAAAATTTCTTATTGCCAAAGGAACCCCCATCACAACGGGCCCCTTACCAGCTCCTCCAAGCTACACACCTCCTGGCTAAAGCAGGAGTTACACACTTTCGAGGACATCAAACAAGGTCAGATAAAATCTCAAGAGGAAACAGAGGCAGACGAGGTAGCAAAAAAAGTCCCCTTTTCTTCTGCCCCTGCCCCTCTCCTCTTTATCGCCACAATGCGACCCCAATATTCCCCCACTGAAAGAGCTTCACTGCTACAACAAAAAAGCCACCTCCCCATACAACCTCTCTCAACTCCTTCCCCCAGATACAAACTCCAATTCTTCCTCAAGTTCCTCTTTTAGTAGCCCTACTGCCTCTGCTCCCTCAGGTCCCTTCTCACTTCTACAAGGCTCGAAAGATCTCTCAGTCTCACTCCCTCCTTGTTACTGCGCTCCAGCTCTACACTTGCTTCCCGTTGCTGGACCTGTTGTTCCTTTTCCTCTGCCTACTCAGCTACGCTAATTTCTCAGCCCTGGGACCATGCTCCCATTCGCTGTTCATACACCGTCCAAAAGGCTCTGCCTTTGTAGATAGAGCCCTCAACCTTGCTGGGAACTATCCCACTGCCCTCGCTAACAGCTACCAAACTTCTCTTCACATACACTACCAATTACAACAGCACAAAACTCCCTCACCCAGCCACCCAAGGTCCCATAACCCTCCACACCACAAAACTTGGCCAAGCCCCCTTATGTGTCACCTCTTCCAAAGGACACATACATGTAGGCACCATCCCTCCCTCTGCCTGTGGCTCTACTCAAACCATCTCTCATCCCTCTTCCCATACCTCACTCCAAGTCAGGCGTCCCCAAACTTTTCACACAGGGGGCCAGTTCACTGTCCCTCAGACCGTTGGAGAGCTGCCACATACTGTGCTCCTCTCACTGACCACCAATGAAAGAGGTGCCCCTTCCTGAAATGCGGCGGGGGGCGGATAAATGGCCTCAGGGGGCCGCATGCAGCCCTTGGGCTGTAGTTTGGGGACGCCTGCTCCAAGTAGATTATTCAGTTTCCCCTGAAGCTAAAGCCCTCTTTACCCAGCCTCTCCGCATTTCCTCCCATCTTGCCTCTCAAACATGGAAACCCCTTCCCCAGACAGGAGTTCTCAAAGGGGTCTCTCTCTCTTCCTCAACTCTAGGTTGCTGAGTCCCTTCAGACGAGGCACCTACAAACTCCAACACCTAATTCTCAATCCACTTGTTTGTTTTCATCAACACCGCAGGCATCTTCTTTTTCTGCGGATCCATAACCTACTTCTGGTCTCCCTACCAACTGGACAGGTACTTGTACCCTCGTCTACTTTACCCCGAACATTAACCTTGTCTCTCCAAACCAAAAACTCCCTGTCCTTGCTACATTACATGCCTGTTCAAAAAGAGCAATACAGTTCATTCCCTTATTAGTAGACCCTGGAGTCACAACTACTGTCAAGTTAGAAGCAGGAAGCCTAGGAACTTCATTATCATACTTCCAGTCACTCTTCGGAGACTTCCAATCATCACTAGAATAAATAGCAAACTCTTATCACTCACCTCCAAAACCAACTAGACTCTGTAGCAGTAGTCATCCTACAAAATCAGAGGCCTAGACCTCCTCACTGCTGAAAAAGGAGGTCTGTGCCTCTTAAATAAACAATGCTGTTTCTACCTCAATGAATCTGGGCTAATATGGATGCTATCGAAAAGCTCAAAGACCGAGCACAAAAACTTAAATTCTACTCAGCCCCAGTGGTTCCGTAACCCCTGGGCAACCTGGCTACTGGCCCTCCTAGGTCCTGCCATAACCCTTTTCTTCCTTCTAGCATTTAGTCCCTGTCTCTTACGACTCCACACCCAGTTTTTACAGGACTGTATTAAAGCTTTCGCCCATGGGACAATACAAAATATGATGCTGCTCCAAGAATACTAACAGCTCCAGGAACAACAATCCCTACTATCTAGCCTCCCTCAGCCCAAACGTCGAGCGTGGCCCCTATCCAGCAAGAAGCATCCAGAAGACAATGGCGCCCTCTTCTATTAACTATTAAAAGGCTGGCCTGTTAGGGGCAGCTGACTGTGATTGCTCTGCAGCTGCATTCCTATCTAGGCACCACAGCAAGGCTGCCAGATACACTACGATTTAGCAAAGCCTGATTACAGGCACCTGGGCAGCGCCGCCGGGGAGGTCATGGAAAACAAAACTTTAAATTCCTGTTTTACACATACCTGTAAAATCCTGTGTTTTTTAAACTGCCACCACAAAAGTCACTAGATGATGTACTGTAAGTCTGTCACAAGCTGACAAACTATCTTTGTGCCTGCTACAAGCTGACAGATTAGCTCAGTCCTGAAACTCCCTTATGTTCCTCTCGTCCTATATAAACTCCTTGTTTTTTAGGCCCAGGGCTGTCTCTTCTCATTGTTAGTGAGCAGTTCAGCAGATTAATAAAACGTGTTTGCCTGACGTAGGGCCTATTGTCTTTTCTCTCGGCTAACCTTACAATTTTAACTACTCTAGCTACCTCACATAAGTGGAATCATTTAGGCCGGGCATGGTGGCTCATTCCGGTAATCCTAGGACTTTGAGAGGCCAAGGCAGGTGGACCACGTGCAGTTAGGAGTTACAGACCAGCATGGCCAACGTGATTAAACCCTGTCTCTACTAAAAATACAAAAAGCCGGGTGTGGTGGCAGGTGCCTGTAATCCCAGCTAGGCTGAGGCACGAGAATTGCTTGAACCTGGGAGGTGGAGGTTGCAGTGAGCCGAGATTGCGCCACTGCACTCCAGCCTGGGCAACAGAACATGACTCTGTCTCAAAAAGCAAACAAAAAAAAAACAGTGAAATCATTACTTGTCCTTTTGTGACAGGCTTATTTCAGTTCATCCATGCTGTAGCATGTGCCAGAATTTCCTTCCTTTTTAAGGCTGAATAATACTTCCTTGTATGTTTATACCACATCTCAATTACCTATTGGACCCTCCATTGACACTTGCTTCCACCTTTCAGCTTCTCTGAATAATGCTTGGTGAATATGGGTGTACAAATACCATTGGGTCCCTGTTTTCACTTCTTTTGGGATATACTCAGAAGCGGAAGTGCTAGATTATATGGTAATTTTATATTTAATTTTTTGTTAAGAGACAAGGTTTCACTCTGTCACCCAGACTGGAGTACTGTGGTGGGTTCATAGTTCACTGCAACATGAACCCCCAGGTTCAACCAATTCTCCCACCTCAGACTCCAGAGTAGCTAGGACTACAGGCACGTGTCACCATGCCCAGCTAATTAAAAAAAAATTTTTTTAGAGATGGAGTCTTGCTCTGTTGTGCAGGCTAGCCTCAAATTCCTGGCATTAACTGATCCTTCAGCCTCACCCTCCCAGAGTGTTGAGATCACAGGTGTGAGACGTGTGCCTGGCTTTTATTTAATTTTTTGAAGAACTGCCATACCATTTTCCACAATGGCTGTACCATTTCACATTTCCATTACTATATCTCATATACTGTGCTAATACTTAGAGATAAAAGAGTGAACAAAATCAGATACAGTTAATGCTCCAAAGGAACTTGGCATATTATAAATGGGTGGATATATAATATAGATTATATGTGGATGTCATCTTTATATGACAGTAAATGTGGTAGCAAATAAGCAAAGAAGAATTTTTCTGTTACGGAGTCCACAGAAAATTGATTAAGAATCAATTAATATAGATTTTAATGACACAATGCTAATCATATCTTCAAGTTAGTAACTTAAGAGGTAGCACAACACCTGGTCTTAAGAACCTGGTCTCTGGAGACTAACTGCCTGGGTTTGAATCCTGTGTTGCTTCTCACTTGCTTGAAAGCTCAGGCAAGTTACTATACCTCTCTGTGCTTCAGTTTTCAAACCTATACTGAAGAAAATAATTGTGAGGATTAAATAAGTCAATAAGCACATGTCCCAGGCACACAGTCAGTGCTCAATACACATAAGCAATTTTGTATTATTAACAAGGCAGCTCTACCAGTCATCCAATGATACCATTATTAAAATTGGCATTTAAGCATTTCTTTTTGTGAGAGCTTTCGAGAAAAGTTCAATGTCTAATTATTCTGAAACAGCAAAATACCTTGAAGTTACTGATACCATTCTATACAACATATTTACATGAACAGGCTGAGAAATCCTGAATTAGAGTAATGCTCATTTGAATATATTGATTTGGTAGTTTTGTTTACTTTTAATTTATATTTGATTTTATAGTTGTTTAACAGCATTATGCTTGAGTTTATACCTAGCCTAAGTATATATTCAATATTATAATAATTTTCATCAACACTTGGCACTCATGACAACTGTTCCCTTTATTCAAATGTAAAAGACACTGCTCTGCAAAAAGTATGTAATATCTGCTGTCTCTGTCTTCTTTTCTTCCATCAATAGCTAAACACTTGCTATATGGCAGAAAATGTGCTGTGGTCTTTGCTCCCATGGGCAACCCATGAGGGAGAAAGATTTATAAACAGGTAACAATACATTATAAATTGTGACAAATTGTATAAGGGAAATAAACAAGTTGATAGAGAATAATGGCACTAGGGGAGGATGCTTAATTTAAAGATGTGGCCAAAGTTTTTCTGATAAAGTGACTTTAAAGCTGAGACCTTAAGGATCAAAAGCTAGAAAATACATGTTTGAGAATTTTTCATAGGAAAGAAAGGCAGGGAAAAGATGAATTACTTGTGGCTGTCTCCCCCACCCATCCCCTAGCTATCTTTCCCTTACTGTGTTATCTCTTTTCATTTTGGACAATCAGGCACACACATACTTCCTGAATACTATCCTCCTACATGTCTGGCACTGTATTAAGTTCTATGGAGAGAGTGAAACATCGACTTAGTCTTCAAAGACCTACAGGTCAAAAGTAACAATTCAAACTCCACCAGGCAAATCTTCACCTCACTTATTTTTTTCAAAAATTCACATAGGCAAGGTGTGGTGGCTCAAGCCTGTAATCCCAGCACTTTGGGAGGCTGAAGTGGGCAGATCACTTGAGGTTAGGAGTTCAAGACCAGCTTGGCCAACATGGTGAAACCTTGTCTCTACTAAAAATACAAAAATTAGCCGGGAAAGATGGCAGGTGCCTGTAATCCCAGCTACTCGGGAGGTTGAGGCAGGAGAATTGCTTGAACCCGGGAGGCGGAGGTTGCAGTGAGCCAAGAGGGTGCCATTGCACTCCCGCCTGGGCGACGCAGTGACTCAGTCTAAAAAAAAATAAAAATAAAAAAAAAATTCACCTAAACTCCCTAACTCCAAATACAGATTCATAAATAATAACAAAGGAATCTGTTTGATTTGCAGGTTTTATAGACTAAGAATGTATCTTTTCTGCTCTTCCAGTCTATATTGCAAATTCTCCTAGGAACAGGCATGCCTTCATGATCAGTTGGACCTAGATTTCAATCTTGCTATTACCAGGACTAGCCAGCATAAAGTTCTCTGGGCTTCAGTTTGATCGTTTGTTAATCGGTAGAAACAATACCTAAGTTACTAAATTATTGAGAGCATTAGATAACATTACTGGAAGCAGAAGCAGGTAAGAGTAGTTCAAACACTGAAGCCAGACAGGCTTGGGTTCAAAACTAAGCTCTTTTAATTACTAGCTATGTGATCCCGGTAGTTATATAACATTCTAAACCTAGGTTAATCTGTAAAATGGATATAGGCAGTTGTGAGTATTAAATAAGATAATGTATATATGGACCATCATACATTCCTGGTTACACGAAGGTCCCCTTCCAAGTTCTTTACCTAGTGCAGAAATTTCCTGGTAAAGGAGTAATGAGGGAAACATCACACCCTCTCCATTTCATTTCTTCATTCTGCAAACTTTACTTAACGCTTTCCATGTGTTTGGGAGCTGTGTATTTGGAGCTGTCCTTCAAAACTCAAACAATGCATGCGTGAAAATAAATAGGAGGAAGTGCCTCCCACACTTCTATGTCATTTCCCAGCAACTGTCACTCAGACACCTCGACCTCAGGCCCTTTCCTCGTCCCGCCAGAGGCTGGGCTCTTCGAGGTCGGCCCTCCGTTTTCCAGCCTAAGCCCGGCCTCTCTAGGCGTCACATCAGCGATCACCCTAAGGGACTGCCCTCCAGTCACCTGCCCAGGGACACGCCCCCAGCCCTGCAGGTCCCGCCCGCTAGGTCCCTCAGCCTCATCCCCCAGGCGCTGGCTCAGGTCCGCCGCTCCAGCTCTTACTGGTTCCCGCGCTCTGCGCCGGACAGTACCTGCAGGCCACTCCGCTTGTTCCAGGTGAAAATGGACCCAGGGTACCCGCTCAGAGCCAAGAGCAGTTCGTGGATCATTCCCGCAGCCGACCTCGAGTCCCTGGATACGTCACCCCCTCCTCCAGCGCCCCTCCAGGCGACCACGAGGGGAGTGCTCCCCTTTTCACACTCACACCGGCCCCTGGGTCGGGTGGTTTGTACGGAATCAACCCGCTGAGACAATCAATGCGGCAGAGCGGACGGGAAGCCGGGAAGGGGTCACGGTCGAGTCCCGGAAGTTCGGCGGCTGTACGGGGCCCACCCGCTACTCCCGCCCCAACTCTGCAGAGACCTAGTCGCGGTCGCTGCCGTTGCGCATGCGCCCTCGGCGCCCCGGGCCGCCTGCTCGGACTTCCGGTTTGGGAGCTGTACTTAGTGGCTGGAGAGCTGGAGCTGGGGCCTGGGCGGGACCCCGAGTGGGTGAGGCTGGCCAGGAGGCAAGGATGCGAGGAGGTTGAGGGGTAGCTCGAGAGGGAGACCCTCCCAGGAGTGGGGTGGGCTGGAGGGCGCCCTTAGGGCGCCTTAGCCGGGTCAGAGGCCTCTGGAGGGACTGCACGACGGCTGCGGGTGACCCGGCCGGAGGGAGCGGAGACAAAGAGGCCGGAATCCCGCAGCCGCCCTTCCTTCAGCTGAGAGCTCTGCGTCCTCGAACCGGCAGCACCTGGAGCCCCTGGCCGGCACCCGAGCTCATTCTTAGGAAGCCGGTTACTACTGGTCCTCGGACTCCATCTCTCCAACGCAGTGTGACTCTCCCCAAACCCACTCGGTCCTCGCTTTGGAGCCAACAGTGGTTTCTCTCCTTGCTTGAGGTTTTCCAACAAGTTGTGCCCGAATTCTTGCTGAGAGGCTACTACTTCTACGAGGGGAAAACAAAGACTCGAGATTCTGGACGTGATTTTTGCCTGGGGTGGGCGTTGGGAGTTGTGCAGCCCGAGGGGGCTGGGCGGACGCAGAAGGCCTCGGGAAGGACTGCGGCGGTGTTTGGGGAGATCAGCTGCGACCAGCTGGACAGAGGCTTTTTGTTGCCTTCAAGCAGGATAGTGACTTGCCTTTAGAGCCTCTCGAGCTCCAGCTCACCTGTATGGTTCGGACTGACTATGCAGCATTGGTCAGGGGAGTTAAATGGGATCAGATTTGAAGGAGGTGGGAGAGGAGCGGACAGTACTTTTATTCTCTGCTGCTTCCTGGGGCTGCTCTGGAAGTCATCCAGAAAAGCAGCTTCTGCAGTCTTTTTACTGAAGATTGTGCTACCTCAGAAGGCCACTTGGATCATATAGGAAGGGAGACCAGTTCTGGAAAGACTTTTAGACATATGAATATATTCCTTCTGATAGTGCCATCTTTCTCTGTCCTAGGAAGAAACTCTCCTTACAGAGAGTGTCATCTGCAGGTGGACATGGGAAGATAGATGTAAGCTCTGGAACCCAGACTCTTAAGTGGAGGGAAGCTGCTTTCTGCTGTGAATGATGGCCAAATCTTCCCTGAGAGAGAATAGCCCTAACTCTGAGACATTCCGACAGCGCTTCAGGAGATTTCATTACCAAGAGGTGGCTGGGCCGCGGGAGGCTTTCAGCCAACTCTGGGAACTTTGCTGTCGGTGGTTAAGGCCCGAGGTGCGCACCAAGGAACAGATTGTAGAACTGTTGGTGCTAGAGCAGTTCCTGACCGTCTTACCTGGGGAGATCCAGAATTGGGTACAGGAACAGTGTCCAGAAAATGGAGAGGAGGCAGTGACTCTGGTGGAAGATTTAGAAAGAGAGCCTGGAAGACCTGGACCTTCGGTGAGAAGGGAGGGGGAATTCAAAAGTGTGATACTGGGAAGGGGCAAGGGTGGAGGGCTAAATTAATAGACCGGTTTAAAGAGGGACACAATCTCCCTTGGTGATGCTTATACTTCTGGTCTGGTATAAGTAACTTTTTCAGATAGTGCTTGTCTGGAGATGCTACCTAGGTGTACTTCACCTACCCTGTCATAATGAGTTTTTGCTAGTTTTATAGTTTCTTAATAAGGAAGAAGGAGGATTTTGTTTTCAGCCTGTAGTTGGGTTTACTGTTTTGATCGTTTCCTTCTGGAGTTTCAGCTGCTTTAAGCTAATGGTAATGGAATAAGACCCTTGTTCACTTTAACCTCCCCCACCCCTAAAATCCTGGCCATGGCCCTGAAGGATGATCTCTTTTGGGGTATTAAATAATCTCCTCTGGGAATGCCCCCTCATTATGACTTTGCAGTGACAATTAACGGGGGTTGTTTCCAGGTCACAGTCTCTGTGAAGGGGCAGGAAGTGCGCTTGGAGAAGATGACACCCCTGAAATCATCACAAGAGTTATTAAGTGTTCGGCAGGAGTCAGTGGAACCCCAACCCAGGGGCGTACCCAAGAAAGAGAGGGCAAGAAGCCCAGACCTGGGACCACAGGAGCAGATGAACCCAAAGGAGAAGCTCAGACCTTTTCAAAGGAGCGGTGAGGAGTAGATTCATACGGGCAGATAGAGTGCCATTCCAAGTTGGGAAGTAGGGTTGGGGCTAGTGAGTGGGAAAGGGATTTCAGGAATAAGTGGAAATTGTAGAATATGTGGTTGTTGACATGTAGTTTAGCCCTCTGGTATTCTTTTATTACCTCTTGATAAGTCAACTGGAGAATGGCTCCCTAGTTTTTATCAGAACTTGGAATTACTTCCTCTCGGTAATGATGATAGGTCATTATTTTCTAGGTAAAAATTCTCTTCTATACTTGAAGGCATATCTTCCTTTCGGTTGTTTTCCTACTTCAAATTAAACTCTATTTGTTTCCTTAAGCTTTCCCCTAGAAGATCCATTCTTTAAACCTAAGTTTTTGTTGCTTTCTATTGGAAACTTTAAGGTCTCCAAGTATGTCAATTGTGGAGAACTAATTTATGTATATTATTCTCGTGAAAGTCCGTTAGAAGCTAAGTAACAATTTTATTTCAGAATCTTGCAACAGCTTGTATCAATATAGCCCAACCTGTGATTATGTAATATTTTTGTTCACCTGGTAACTTCCAGGATTCTGATAGCTTTCCCCAGTGCCTTTATACCTGCTTGATTATTCTAGTACTTGATTTTGTAGAACTTGTTTTTCTTCTTTGTATTCTATTGATCTCCATGTTGTATGCTTTTTTCTCTTACCATTTCACTTAAAATTTGTTGAGGTTGTTTTGAATTGTGGTAATATCATCTAAGATGATAGCTCTCTCAGCCAGTTTGGTAATGGTCTCTCTGTTTAGTGATGCAGATTAAATCCCTGAATCTCACAGACTTTCAAAGTTCATTAGTTTTGGAACACCTATCAAGGTGCTCAACACCTGCAGGATACTCTGCAATAAAAAAATGTGCATATCCTCAAAGAACTTAAAAACATCTTGAGAACCACAATGGCTAACTCTTAAGTATGTGCTGAACTGAACTGTACTGAAACAATGCCAATGACTCGATCAATTGTGTGAGTACTGTATGGGTTTGGCAGAGTGGGAGATGAGGGACGGCTGTAGGTAAGGCTTCTTGAGGGCATTGGCAAATACAGCCTCTTGAAGGACGGGCTGAAATTGGATAAGAGAGAATTAAAAGCCACAGAGGGGTGATAAAAGTGTGCTGTGTTCTGGAGGAAGAGTCTGACAGGAATGGGTATGGCAGACACTAAGGTTAAGGCTCAGCAGGGTAAAATGTATGCTGAGGAAGCAGAAGCCTGGAGTTACGAAGAACAGTGACTGCTGCAGTTACCTGGTATGAGAGGATAAGGAGTTTGGACTTGGATGGTGGCAGTAGTTCTAAACATAAACACCTTTAGAACTTGGTGACTGACTGTGAAGGAAACAGATAAAGACAGTCTTCTCTCACTCCCCCCTTGAAATCACTCTGAGTTTAATTCTGAAGCCCCAAGTGAAAAATAATTATTTCCAGCAGTACTAGGACCTGCCTACAAATAGGAGAGCTAGGGAACAACTTGGAATAGAATTATCTGCTCTGAACACACAGACTCCTTTCCTCTCTTGTCACCCTGCTTTGGAAAATAGAACATTTCTCATCTTTTGAGGTATCCTGTATTTTCCGCACCTTTTTTAACCCATTGAACTTTCTGAAAACATTTCCCTAGACACTTTATTTATAATCCTCTTGGATGAAAAAGGCAGGACTGAATTTCAAAGATTTTTGTGATAATCAGTCCTAACTAAGATACCCTTTGTTTGCTTCCCTGCAAGCAGGATTTCCATTTCTTAAATCCGGTGTGGTCTCCAGGTTGGAGCAGGGAGAGCCATGGATTCCAGATCTGCCAGGCTCCAAGGAGAAAGAACTTCCAAGTGGTAACTACATGGGAGACAGACGAGTGCTTGCTGATCTGTTACCATCCAAGAAAGATAGAAGAAGCTG
Organism: Saimiri boliviensis; assembly: GCF_048565385.1. NCBI lineage: Eukaryota > Metazoa > Chordata > Mammalia > Primates > Cebidae > Saimiri > Saimiri boliviensis. The sequence continues at coordinate 82,648,714 of NC_133450.1, forward strand.
GGTGGAACAGGATCACTGGGGCTTTGAGGATGAGAAGGTGGCAGGTGTGCACTGGGGTTATGAAGAGACCAGAACACTGCTTGCAATTCTCAGCCAGACTGAGTTTTATGAGGCCCTCCGAAACTGTCACAGAAATAGCCAGGTGTATGGGGCTGTGGCTGAGCGGCTCAGGGAATATGGCTTCCTCCGGACCCTGGAACAGTGTCGGACCAAGTTCAAAGGTCTCCAGAAGAGCTATCGGAAAGTCAAGAGCGGCCACCCACCTGAGACCTGTCCCTTCTTTGAAGAAATGGAAGCCCTGATGAGTGCTCAGGTCATTGCCCTGCCCAGTAATGCCTTGGAGGAAGCAGCCTCTCACTCTGGCCTGGTGGGCAGTGATACTGAGACTGAGGAGCCAAGGCAGGGAGGCTGGCAGCATGAGGCAGGAGCAGAAGAGGCTGTGGCTGAGGAGTCTGACAGTGATGACATGGATCTAGAGGCGATCCCCCAGGATTCCAATTCAACTGCACCTGTCCTGTTCAGAAGCCCAAGTGGTAAGAAGCTTTTCTTCTTGGGGTTTTGGAATTAGACTTGGGGAATGAAGAGACTGGATGTGGGGTCAGAAGGCCTTAATGTCACATGCCAGCTTTACCACTTAGGGAACAAAGAAGTGCTTCTCAATTTTATATGTGTATTTAATTCTCTTTTATGGAAAAATCAGTGAGATAATTGGGAATAAATATAGATTTCTAAAGAAATACACTCAGAAAATCCACAGTCCTGAGATGGAATATCATTTCTTCACTAAATTATTTTTTCCCTGATTTAAAAATCATTGCGGGCTGACAAAAATGTGGCACAATATTATCTTTAGGTACAACCAGTATTTATTGAGTATGTTATAGGAACTTGATGCTTTACAAATATATATGCGTGCGCGCACGCACACACACATTTTTTTCTGAGATAGAATCTCACTGTGTCACCCAGGCTGGAGTGCAGTGGCAGTCTTGGCTCACTGAAACCTCTGCCTCCTGGGTTCAAGCGATTCCCCTGCCTCGGCCTCCCGAGTAGCTGGGATTACAGGCGTGCACTACCATGCCTGGCTAATTTTTGTATTTCTAATAGACCTGGGGTTTCACCATGTTGGCCAGGCTGTTCTCGAACTGGCTGGTCTTGAACTCCTGATCTCGTGATCCACCCGTCTTGGCCTCCGAAAGTGCTGGGGGTTATAGGTGTGAGCCCCCACAGCTGGCCTTTTTTTTTTTTTTTTAAGACAGTTTTGCTCTTGTTGCCCAGGCTGGAGTGCAGTGGCATGATCTCGGTTCACCACAACCTCCGCTTTCCAGGTTCAAGCAGTTCTCCTGCCTCAGCCTCCTGAGTAGCTGGGATTACAGGTATGCGCCACCATGCCCAGCTGATTTTTATATTTTTAGTAGATATGGAATTTCACCATGTTGGTTAGGCTGGTCTCCAACTCCTGACCGCAGGTGATCCACCCGCCTCAGCCTCCCAAAGTGCTGGGATTAGAGGTGTGAGCCACCTGTAAAATATGTAAAGCCCAGCCAATGCTTTACATATTTTATCTTTTACTTCCCCAAATCTCAAAGTCAGTTTATTTTATTCATTTTTACTTAGAGTAGCACAGTGAAGAATTGTCCAAAGTTGGGGAAACATTTTTTTTATTTAAAAAATTTAAAATACATTTAAAACAGAGACAGGGTCTTGCCATATTGCTCAGGCTGGTCTCAAACTCCTGTTTTCAAGCAGTCTTCCCACTCAGCCTTCCAAGTAGTTAGGACTACAAGTGTGAGCCACCACACTCGGCTGGGAAACATCTAATTTTCCTCTGAAATTCATAGTATACATTAGCATTTTAACAGGATTGGGAACTCCTACAGTGAGAAAGCTTAACACTCTGTATTGAAATATTTTTGCCTATGAAATCCTTTTTAAAGTTATCACTTATTACTGTTAATGTAATTGGTACAACTATGCTGTTATGGAAACAGCACCAAAATATGATTCAGGAGGTATAGATTCTAATTCTGATGACCACTAATCAACTAGGAGATCATGAGTAATTATCTAACCGTTCTAAGCTTCCATTTCCTCAACCATAATATGTGGCATAGCAGGAGGACTACATCGCTAAAGTTGCAGTCCCTTTGTGAGCTGTGGTCTTTTCCTTTTATTTTTCATTATATGTGTGATCTTGCTTTAGTTCTCTTCTAGTTTTCTGGTCTTTGTGTCCTCTGCTTTTTCATTTCTCTTTTTCTTGTTTTCTTCATTGAGTTTTTCCTTTTTTGTTGTGGATACAAATATATGTAGGCTAACTGAACATGGCACATGTGCTAAATGTTATTTACACTCTGTCATCCAGGCTGGAGTGCAGTGGTGCGATCTTAACTCACTGCAACCTCTGTCTCCTTGGTTCAATCTTGATTCTCATGCTTCAGCCTCCAAAGTAGCTGGGACTATAGGTGTGCGCCACCACACCTGGCTAATTTTTCTGTATTTTTAGTGGAGATGGTGTTTCACCATGTTGGCCAGGCTGGTCTCAAACTCCTGGCCTCAAGTGATCCGCCCAGCTTGGCCTCCTAAAGTGTTGGGATTACAGGCATGAGCCACTGTGCCTGACCAGCTTCTTTTTTATATGGCTAAACAGAATTTATGAATAAAGGTCTCTGTGAAATTGCTTAAGGATCTAAAGAAGCAAAACATTCTATAAGGAGTTTGTGGATTTTTGAAACATTAAGTATTTTTACTTTCTCATCTAGGAGCCTGAGCTTAGCTGAATTCTCATGATGCAGATGATAGGACTGAGGAATTCAGGCTGTAAAGCTCTGGATTAAGTGGTGCTGAAATTTCTCTTCTGGTGGCAGGTGTACACTGGGGCTATGAAGAGACCAAGACTTACCTTGCAATTCTTAGTGAGACCCAGTTTTATGAAGCCCTCCAGAATTGTCACCGCAACAGCCAGCTGTATGGAGCAGTGGCTGAGAGGTTATGGGAATATGGCTTCCTTAGGACCCCGGAGCAGTGTCGGACCAAGTTTAAAAGCCTGCAAACCAGCTATCGTAAAGTCAAGAATGGCCAGGCACCAGAGACCTGTCCCTTCTTTGAAGAGATGGATGCTTTGGTGAGTGCCCGGGTTGCTGCCCCACCCAGTGATGGCCAGGAAGAGACAGCTTTTTGCCCTGTCCAGGGGACCAGTAAGGCTGAAGCTCAGAAGCAAGCTGAGGAGGCAGATGAGGTCACAGAGGAAGATTCTGATGATGATGAAGAGGATACTGAGATACCCCCAGGGGCTGTTATAACCCGTGCTCCAGTGTTATTCCAGAGCCCCCGTGGTAAGATTCTTTCATGATTATGGTTTGAATTAACAAAGGGAAAACAGTGGGTTTGAGGAAAAGTGTCATCAGATTGAGGAGAACTGGCCTCTATATCCAGCTTTCATGGATTCTTCTTGTGACCACCCATGTTTGTCATCTGTTAAAGCAGCTCACTGAGGGGATATGAAATATTTATGTGACTTGCCTCCCCACACCAGACCATCAATCTGAGATAGCTGCACATTGCAAACTTGCTGTGATTTATTCATGAACTGGCTAGGTTTCCAGCCAGTTTACCGAGCAGGGAATCTAAAGCTCACATTTCTCAAGTAGCATGTCAAATACCCATAGTAGGATAAAGTTAATTTTAAAAGTTCATTCTCTTTTATGTAAGGTTTTCTTCTAGTGTCAGCCTATGTACCAGCTGTACATCTGCTTTATTCACATTTATGAAAACCTGCTAACTGTTCAGGTTCCTGAGAGAACTGACCCTTTGAATCTTAGCCACTAGATAAGGTCTTCCCTCGCAAGAAGAGTTCTGACTTCAGAGTCATATATGTTTATGTATGTGAATCTGGGCTCTGGTTATTAGCTAAGTGACTTAGTGAAAGTTACTTAACGCCAGGCTTGGTGGCTCATGCCTGTAATCCCAAGCACTTTGGGAGGCCGAGGCAGGTGGATCACCCGAGGTCAGGAGTTGGAGACTAGCCTGCCCACATGGCAAAACCCCATCTCTACTAAAAATAAAAAAAATGAACCAGGCATGGTGGCAGGGACCTGTAAGCCCAGCTACTTGGGAGGCTGAGGCAGAAGAATCATTTAAACCTGGGAGGTGGAAGTTGCAGTGAGCTGAGATTGCATCATTGCACTCCAGCCTGGGCAACAAGAGTGAAAATCTGTCTTTTAAAAAAAAAAAAAAAAAAAGTTACTTAACCCCCAAGTTTGCTTATATATTAAGACCTACCTCATAGAGTTGATATAAATGAGGTACTCTGCACAGTGCCTGGCACATAATAGGCATTCAATAAATAATAGTTTTCATTTTCATAAGTCTTTAAGATGAGCATTCTTTAAGGGTATTCCATGGAATGTCAATTCCATGGGGTATTAATATATTCTACTAAAAAATAGCTTGTAGGTTTGGGAAGATGGTAAATACCCCTCTTGGAGGCTCACAATACATATTCATATATTTAAGGTTCTAAGATTTATTTAATCTAGTGAATATTTCATGAAATGTAAGATTAGGCTTCTGAGTGGAAATACTGTCTCAGGAGATACAAACATGGGCTGATACTCAACGTGTTTTTGCTCCTAGATTTAGTCCCAGGAATATGGGATTCAGAGTTTACCTGAAATATCTGAATGCAAATGCAAATTTGCATAGCCTAGGCCCAAAGAAGCCAGGCATTTGGTTCTTAAGGCCTTTTGGTTCTTTGAAAAACTAAGTATTTTTCTATCCTCTTTTTATTTCCAATGTATATTGGAATGTGAGGGGAAGGAGACTCATGAAGCTCCTTCTGAATATAAAAGTTTCCGTTTCCAAAAATGTTTTCCTAAGCATGTCCTTCTAAATCTTCTAGTTACTGGCAAAGAGAACATGAATAAGAATACTCTGATAGACCTGAGATGTGGCAAAAATACGTATTAGAAAGTGTCTTTCCTATAGAAACATGGAAATTATCTAAAACCTAGTGAGTTTTCCATGCTGTACTAAGAGGATTTTCCAAAGATCTTATGTGACCAAGAGGAGTTAAAAGTATATATTAATGAGACCCTATAGAGATGAGAAGCACATGACAGGTTACCAAGCAGAGAAGTAAAACATTGGGATTTTAAAAAGATGATGGTAGTTATTTGGGATCTAGGGCTTCCTAATTTTTATCTTTAATTATCTGATGTAATGCTTGTTTTTCCCAAGTTTTACATTCCCAGGACACATATAATTAAGGAAATAGATAACTTCTAAAATTCTATTTTACATTAGGTTTTGAAGCTGGATTTGAGAATGAAGAGAATTCAAAACGGGATATTTCTGAGGAAGTACAACTGCATAGGACATTACTTGCAAGGTCTGAAAGGAAAATTTTCCGGTATCTTAATCAAGGTAAAGGCAATGAAAGTGACTGTAGATCAGGAAGACAGTGGGAAAAGACCCCAGGGGAGAAAAGAAGAAAACTGACACTCCAAGAGAAGGGTTTAAGTGAAGTCCTAAGTGAAGAGAAACCTTGCTTGGGAGAGAGACCCTATAAATATCTCAAATACAACAAAAGCTTTGGTCCTAATTCCCTTCTCATGCATCAGGTATCCCACCAGGTAGAAAATCCATATAAATGTGCTGATTGTGGGAAAAGTTTCAGTCGGAGTGCACGACTTATTAGACACCGGAGAATCCACACTGGAGAGAAACCTTATAAATGTCTTGACTGTGGAAAAAGTTTCCGTGACAGTTCAAATTTCATCACCCATAGGAGGATCCACACAGGAGAAAAACCTTATCAGTGTGGTGAGTGTGGGAAACGCTTCAATCAGAGCTCAAGCCTTATCATTCACCAGAGAACCCACACAGGAGAAAAGCCCTATCAATGTGAAGAGTGTGGAAAAAGTTTCAATAACAGTTCTCATTTTAGTGCACATCGGAGGATACACACAGGAGAGAGACCCCATGTGTGTACTGACTGTGGAAAGAGCTTCAGTAAGAGTTCTGACTTACGTGCACATCATAGAACCCACACAGGAGAGAAACCCTATGGGTGTCATGACTGTGGCAAGTGTTTCAGTAAAAGCTCAGCCCTTAATAAGCACCGAGAAATCCATGCACGGGAAAAGCTTCTGTCACAGTCAGCACCTAAGTAAGCCCCTGAGGATAATAAAGAGGCTCAATAAATGTATTGTTCAGAAGTCTTCCAAAAGTGAGATCCATCTCCTATTCTGTGTCCAGCTAGCTTAGGAAATTTTCTTTAGGCTTTATGCCACTGTTTGTTCCTTGTTTTTCCTGATCTAGAGTCAAATCCCCAAGGCACTCTAAAGAATGAAGGGAAAATTTCAGTCCCTCTCTTTGCCTGCATCTGAATTGATGGATAACATCTTTTCCTTCAGTGCCTATGGTGTTCCCTTAATAAAGTAAAGACAACATGGTAGTAGATCCTATGAATTTGATATGTATCCTTCTTTATTCATTTTGTCATTCAGCTGCATTTTGACAGGAAAAACCCATTACATTTCAAGAAGTTGTTGTGAGACTTTGCCCATTAGGTAAGGGTCTAGCTCTTAGGTTTTTTTTTTCTGACAAGATGGAGTCTTGCTCTATTGCCTAGGCCGGAGTGCAATGGCATGATCTCAGCCTACTGCACCCTCCACCTCCCAAGTTCAAGCAATTCTCCTTCCTCACTCTCCCAAGTAGCTAGGATTATAGGCACCTGCCACCATGCCTGGCTAATTTTTGTATTTTTAGTAGAGATGGGGTTTCACCATGTTGGCCAGGCTGGTCTCGAACTCCTCACCCTGTGACCTGCCCGCCTCTGCCTTCCAAAGTGCTGGGATTTACAGGAATGAGCCATTGTGCTCGGCCTAGCTCTTCTTTATACAATAATTGGAAATGCTAGAATGAATGACTCTTTCTGTTCACTTAAACCTGTGTTCAAAATGACAGCTTTGTCAGGCATACTCTTAATTGACCTTGAAGGAAAGTTTAATGTCCATCTTGGTTCTGCTCTGTGAATCATCTTGTCTATAACCAGGTGTTCTTAGGCAGAAACAATGAAAACTTTATACCAAAGTGTGAACCCTGGATTTCTTAGTTTCTTCTGAGTCTTAGAAGAAGGGTTAGAGTAATACATTTACAGGATTTCGTTTGGTTTTCTTTCTGTCCAGTCTCATCTGATTTTCATCTGTGCCTTGTGGTCCAGAAGTCCACAGAGCAACGCAGCTGGATGTGGTGACAGTTAAAGCAGTTAAAGCTGCCAGCAGGGACTTGTCTATATTCCACACACCTAGTATAGTGTTATGCCCTCTGTGGGCAATCAGTACTTATCTGCAATAAGCAGAAGCCACTGCCATGTTCCCGTGTTTTGGGAAAATGAACTACTGTGTGTGAACAGCCCTTTACCCTAATGGCAGGGAAGATGGATTATCTTTGGCCAGTGTAGCTGCCAATCTACATATACACATTCAGGTGAACACAATTAAAAGCAATTCTTTAAATGCAAATGTAATTACTCATCTTTATAAAAGTATTGAATTAACTGCCCGTATCTTCGTATTATGATCAGTCCTGTATAGCACAAGGTAAAACAGGTCCTGTCCTTGTCCTTACAACCTAAAGCAGATGATACTGACATGGACAAGTACTGCATATGCATAGCTGCAGCAGTTATAGAGAAATCTAGAAAGCTAGGTAGTAACACTATGCATAAATGCATGGTCCAATGCATTAGAGTTTGCTGTAAGAAAAATCCAGGAGCTATTTTCTTCTTTTTATTCAGGAAGGCTTCATGAAGCAGGAAGTGTTCAAACAAGGGAAGCTTACTGGTTACATTAGGGTAGGAAGAACTTTCCATAACTAGTTGAAAAATTTAGTGGTGGGTGGGTTGAGGAATGGGAAAATGGGGGAGCAAGGTGTTTTGTGTAGATGGAACAAAGAGCAAAGGATAGACTATACGGAAGGCTAGATAAAGTTTGGAGCAGCATGGAACTCAAGGAAAAGTATGATAGTGGCTATGCATCAGGCAGAGAGAATCACCTTAGCTGAAACATGGGTGCTAGGGGCAGACCATGAGGTGGTACACCCATCATCTCTAGTTAAATCAGGTACTGTGCTATAACTATTGACAAGCTAACAGCTGACTGGCACTGGAAAGAATGAGCAGTTTTAGGGGACTAGCTCCTATGGGAGACAAAGGTCAGAAATCATAGTATCTGATGAAGATATTTTGAAGGGCATGTGAGAAGGAAGATAAAAATGGCCAGATGGCCAAGGCCTGGGATAAGTAGCTGTTTCACATTTAATTGGAATCCTGTGGCTGGAGTAAGACAGCATTAGGAAGATATAGTATTCTATAATTTATAACGTTGTGTTAGAAATTAATTAGGGTTCTGTTGCTATTAGTATAAAAAAACTAATATTTATTAGGAATTAAAGGAAGATGGTACCTCTGTTATGTTGCCTAAGGAGACAGGAAGCTACAAGAAACACCAGTCTGAAGCAGTGCCTCAGGATCTCAGATGGTTTAGGAAGTATGTGGTAATGTCAAAAAAAAAAAAAAAAAAAAAAAAAAAAAAAAAAAAAGATTACTGTCTTTAGTATATCTATGTATAGTCTTGTGGGAAAAACATTGGTTGGGGTATCAACAGATACTCTGGTTCCGGATGTCTTGTGTGTAAGTTAAACTGCCTCCATTTCCCTTTCTGTAAAGCAAAATGTTTACACCTAATCTGCTTCTCAGGGATACCATGTTAATAAAAATTATGTCTATAAAGTGCCTGGTGTTTCTTCGAGAGAGAGAGAGAGAGTGTGTGTAATACAGGCAAATTATGATCAGGTTGTGGATGGCAGGAAAAGATCAATCTTAACTTTCTTTTTTTAAAGCGCCCTATGTGGGATTATTAGAAGTATCTTTATCTGAATCTTTATATTCTAGAAAAAGGAATAATTCAGATTGTGGTAAAAGAGAAATTAGAATGCATATCCTTCCTTTGTACCTCTACCCATATCCACAATAAATTAGGACCCAAGATAACTGGGCATGCAGAATCTTATTTTTTAATAAGTTTTAAAAATTTATTTTTTAGAGACAGGATCTCACTCCGGCTATAGTGCAGTGGTGCCATCATAGGTCACTGCACCTTCAAACTCCTGGGCTCAGTGCGATCCCCAGCCTCCCCAATAGATGGGACTATAGGCATGAGCCAAGACAGTCAGCTAATTTTTTAAATTACTGAATTGATGGGGAGTGGGGGTCTCTTTATGTTGTCCAGACTGGTTTTGAACTCCGGGCTTCAAGCGATCCTCCTGCCTCAGCCCCGCAAAGTGCTGGGATTAAAGGCATGAGCCACTGTGAACAACTCAGCTGAGGCTTTAAAGACCCAGAACCAACCCTCAAAACTCCAGATGAAAAGAATGGAATGTGCAGAAGGAACACTGCAAGGGCCAACTTGCTTACCAGGTGAAAACCCAGTTCATGTCAAACTACCTCACAATAATTACATGCTGCCCAACCTGCCATTCCACAGATAAAAGCAACAAATATCTTCAAACATTCTGAGAAAGAGAAACCAAGCCCACTGTTAGGGGAGCAAGAGCATCTATGCACCTAACATAAGGAAAGTCTTTGTGGAAGACATGGGGTAGCATGTGCAGCAAAGGAAGCAAAAAATGTATATTAGCCTTTCCTAACCTTATGCTAGTAATTCCAAAGCAAATCAAAATGAGACTTTGATTTCCCTGAGGTTTATGATTACTAATGGGGAAGGACTGCTGAGTCAAAATAATCACTGGTGGACTGGGGATTTAATTAGCAACAGTCAGGTACCATCCAGTAAGCACCTGAGAGCTTGTGAGTCTAAGACATATTTACTGAGCATCACGTGTAAGGTTGCTGATGATGGAGCCCATGGAACTTGGCTGCTATGCTTCAAAGAAATGGTGGCCTGTTTTACTAAGTGGGATATGGCAGGAACACCTTGATTCAACATACTCAGAAGTAGTTCACCTCATTACAGCTTAGAAGTGTAACACTCTGGGCTTCAGGTGATTCCATTTCTTCCTTAGTTCAGATCTGGTGATGTCAGAAGCAAAGATGTAGTTGATGGATTCATAAGAGAGATCCCACACCTGAGACTGTGTCAAATTAAATGTTTCAGCTGCCAGCTGGTACTCTTGAGAAAGATGTGTTGCAAAAACACCCTTATCATCAGTCTGCCAATGTAAACAAGAACATTTCAAAATGAAAAAAATGATTTTTCAAAAAATAACCACCTTTTTGTTCAGTCTATTTTTCCTATTTACTATACTTCTTTCAAGAGTCTAAACAAGGGCCTATAAATTTATCTATGCATATCTGTAACTAAACAGACTTATACTTTAAGATACCAGAACAGTGTTTCAACTCTGGCTGTATATTAAAATTACCTAAGGAGCTTTCAAAGCCTATCTATGCCCAGGACTCACCCCAGATCAAATAAAGCAGCAAAATCTTATGGGATGGTTGCAGAGCATCTGTTTCTTTTTTTGTTTTGTTTTGTTTTGAAGTTCTCTCAAGTACCTTTTGCTATAGAGCCAATCCAGAGCCATCCTGGCCCTCTACAGCCTCTCATGTACCAGTCCCTTTTTTTTTTTTTTTGAGATAGAGTTTCACTCTTGTCCAACCTGCAGTGCAATGGCACGATCTCCACTCACTGCAGCCTCCACCTCCCAGGTTCAAGTGATTCTCCTGCCTCAGCCTCCCAAATAGCTGTGATTACAGGCATGCATCACCACACCCAGCTATGCCCCACTCCCTTCTAACTCCTCTACTTGAGCATTATCCTCAGGCATGCAAGGCAGTCAGCTAGTGAACATCTGACTTAATGCAACTCAGAGAGCAAAAAGGAGCAAAATATTTTACACAGAACACCTTACACAGATCACAGAAGGATGGGCAATGCTGTACCAGAATCTGAAATGGTGCTGGTCATAAGATGGAACTGTCCGACTTTTGACGTTTGAGGTCAAACAGAGTTCTATATGGAAAGGGGGGAAAATCTTATTAAAAGCAAATAAGTGAATTCATTCAATGTTCACCAAATAGACACATGAGAAATCTTTCCCAATTTTGCTAATTCAAAGTAGTTTATTAGTTTACAAAGTCAATCTTTCCTTACGTGTGAAAATTTGTATTTCAATTAGTGTAGCTGTACAGGAAGTATGTGCTGCAACTAATGGCAACAGTGCTACCAGGCAAGGAATTAATATGCCTTTCAAAGCCATGCACTTCTCCTTCTTTGACCAAAATAGGAAGGAGGAATGTCATAAGCCAGTCATAATGAAAAAGGCAGGGAATTATCATGATAGGAGAAGGGTTTTTTGAAAAGCTACTGCAATCCCTCCTGGTCTAACGGTGGAAGCCAAAACAAAGGTAAGAAAACTGTAGCACTGCATGAGAGTTAGAGCATTATAAAGCACTAAGAATGAGCAGGGACTTTGCCATGGCTTCTAAGAACCCCTAAACACTTTCACCCAGACAATCATCCATTCACCTCCTTCTGCTTATAGGTAAGTTAAGACCATCTTTTTTTTTTTTTTTTTTTTTTTTTTGAGACGGAGTTTCACTCTTGTTACCCAGGCTGGAGTGCAATGGCGCTGTCTCGGCTCACCACAACCTCCACCTCCTGGGTTCAGGCAATTCTCCTGCCTCAGCCTCCTGAGTAGCTGGGATTACAGGCACATGCCACCATGCCCAGCTAATTTTTTGTATTTTGAGTAGAGACGGGGTTTCACCATGTTGACCAGGATGGTCTCCATCTCTTGACCTCGTGATCCACCCGCCTCGGCCTCCCAAAGTGCTGGGATTACAGGCTTGAGCCACCGTGCCCGGCCAAGTCCATCTTAAGAATGACTCCTACTATTAACACATTCCTTCCTGGAAACATTACCAGGCTCCCTAGCCAGAGCAAAATACCTTACTGATTTGATTGATGGCATCTGCTCACTTGAGTAAGGCAGCCTCAACACAGGCTTACTCAGTTTAAGGGATGACAAACCCAAACTGCCCCCTTACTCTGCTGGGAGCAGAGCTAGGCCACCACAACAAGTAAGATCACTATGCAAGTGGTTCCCACTCTCTCCACTTTTGCAGATATTTAAATTTTTCCTTAGTTTTAAAAGAAAATCTCACGCATTATGAATTACTGAAACTTTTATAGTTAAAACACTCACACAAGCATTTTTATAACTTGGTAAATTTAGCAAATTCATCATTCTGTAAAATGGTATGCAGCCAACCACTTTTTCCTTCTTTAGAAAGTCCTTTCCTAAATATCCAATCCAAAGTGGTTATACAATCACTAATGTATCAGTTTGTTTAATTTTCTTCCTAGAACACTAGTGTTTTCTTGTATATTGTTTACTGTCTTCCCTCTGCTAGAATATGACTGTCTTGGGAAAGAAATCTTGCCTGTTTTGTGTACTGCTCTATCAACAGCAATGACAGCAAAGTAGACACGTCATAAATACAATCAAGTGTGTAATGATTAACAGACATGTGAAAATATATTTGCGATTTTCCATAATGCTTAATTTTTAAATAATGTTACATGTTTTCATAACACATCAATTTTGTTTAAATCATTTCAAAGTTTTAGATGACCCTTTATTCCTTTAAAAAATTCTTACTGAGTTACACAGAGCTTGTATTACACAGAGCATGTATTTTAATGGAAGCTAAAGCTTTCTGCTACTTAAATAGGCTCAGAAAGCACAAATTCCATGCATCTTTTAATAGCTAGATGACATTCGTCTTTTTAGGACAGTACTTCTCTACATATGGGTTGCAATCTAGGGATTGGGGGAGGAACAGAGGGTTGTCTGGAAGACCTGAAACTCCAGACCTTACCCAGTGGTATCCGATGTTGCCTCACAAAGTCCACCAGATCTAGAGATCCTCCCTCACCAGAGTTGAGAAATGTTCCATGTCCAATTCTGTCAGGAAGGAGATCCAGGAGTATTTGTGTTTCTTTGTTTTGGTTTGGAATCTTAACAAAGAGGGGAAAGGGGGATCATCAGTGGCCTCTTTCAGTGGTTCTTAGAGTACCTTTTTTTATAGCTAGGTACCCTACCCCTCTGAGTAGTATTTAATGCAGACCTGGAAAACTGAACTACTTCTGCCTTCCTAGCTCTCTTGACCTTTTTATTTTCCCAATATTCTTCTAGATTCATTTCAATGATAGTAATACACACTTTGTGCCTTTTCACACAAATTCTTTAAGGTCTCACAAGAATCTTACAAGGTATTAAGATGAAGAAATTAAAGCTGAGAAACATTAATTTTCAAAAAAAAAAACTTCACAACTCTACATGCATATGTGTGCTCTGTGTTGTATACATGTGTTCATATATATTGTAAAAAGTTCTGAAAAAAGATAAACACGAAACTATTAACAGTATTAACTCTGGGGAGCAAAACAAATAGAAACTTGGCTTTTAATTTTTAACTCTTTTCCTTCTTGAGGCTTGGATTTTTTTTCAGGTATACATAACTCTTATAGTTAAAAATATGAAGCATTATTTTAAAAAAAGTTTTCCAAGGCCATAGAGCTAGTGAATGGTAGAGATAAGGGTGAAACCTAACTCAGTGTGACTGCAGGGCCCAGTTACTTTCCTCACATAGCGTGCTCATCATGTTTATTCTGACAAGGCTGGCTACCTACATACCACAGTCACCATCAAAATGTCTGGCTGTGCTCTTTAGCTCCTAGATAGCACAAAACAAAAATGCTTAAATTTTTAAATGAAATGTTTTCTATCCAATGGACTGTATGAGAAAAGCAAGAGAAACTAAGGTAAAGAACAAGTTCTGATGTTGTGCACAAGGCTAGAGATGTGCCTGTGTGCACACCGTCAAACATGCTGTTCCTTTAAAATGACCAGTGGTGTCCATCACGCATCAGTTAGGTCAGCCATAGGATGTCCTATGGGTGAAAGGTCTTTTGGGTTCGAGTGTGGAAACATGGATTCCAGATTTTAAGCCCTGCCAGTAGATTACTGACCCTCTGCTTACAGACATGAAAGATATAAGAGTACTGGCAAGAGGTTCTGATTTTCTTCCTCAATCTTTAAATCATGATGCTACTCAAACTTTACACATTACTCCTTTAATACAGTAACTCTGTGAGGTAAGTAGACTTAAGTATTATTTTCTGCATTTAAGAAACAAATAGAAGTACCGAGGTAAAAAATAAATCCATCTATAAAATGGGGAAAACTGCAGCAGAGTCCTTTGTTTGCCTCACAGGGATGTGCTAAAGAAAGTGACTACTTCCCAGCAATTATCTGTCACTATGTTCATGTTACCCGCAAGCTTGGGTCTTATAAGAGGCACTAGAATTCTTAGCCAGGCTTTGTAAAGTGACACACTGCTTCCTTTATTGCCAGTTTATGTGATACAATCAAGTCCCTTCTACTCTGAGGACAGGTGAGATAAATTGGTGCTTTTCTTAGAGTCAGCTTGCCAATGACAAGATTGATGTTGGAAATTCATACATTTTTCTCTAGCAAGATGTCATGAAGCTGCTTTTAAATGACAACTGGCATTTGAGTTAACAGCCACTCCGAAGAACCACAAAAGGATAAAAATAGTAGCACCAGAGACTAAAGCAAGTCATGTCTTTTTAAATTTAGATTTTAAAATATTTCTACTTTTCCTTTTTAAAAAATGTTTTTCCAATCCAGGTTTATTCCTAGTCACTTAGAAATGACTCTCTTATTTTCTATTATAATCTGTTCCCTCTAGCCTAAGAAAATATTTTTTACCTCTGAAAGATGCAATGCCAACTTCAGACCCGCTTTCTTAGCTTCTAAAAGAGGTTCCAAGAAGTCTTTTGCTTGTCCTACCTTTAAAAGTTTTAATGAGGAGGCATGAGAATTCTGGGAAAACTGAGGAATTGAGTTCTCCATTCCAGTAAACAAATAACATAATGGGAGAAAAAAATTATGGTAGATTAAATCATTTGCACATCTTGTTTATAAAACACCTACAATGTGCTAGCCACTTTGCTGAATACAAAGTTTGCAACAGTCCCTGCTCTCGAGAATCTTGTCTAGTATCAGTAAACTGAGGTCAATCAGCTAAGCTGGATATAGCAGTCACCAAATTTTATGCCTGGAAGGACACCTAGATATTCAGTGCTAAGGAGACCTCACTCACTTGATTCAGGAACCCTCATGATTATTCAAAATACCTCTGTTAAACGGATGGATAAAAAGAAGGGGAGTACATATAGTCCAGGTTTGGACAAAGCCGTAAGAATCAGTTTCATGGGACTCTCCTATTCAATGGTTTTCAACCAGGAGCAATTCTGCCCTCCAAGGGACATTTGGCAATGTCTGGAGACATTTTTGGTTGTCACAGATGGGAGAGTGCTACTGACAACCAGTGAGTAGAGGCCAAGGACGCTGCTAAACATTCTACAAGGCACGGGGCAGCCCCATAACAAATTATTCAGCCCCAAATATCAAGATTTCTGCTTCAATCTGACATTCAAGAAGCTCAGGCCAACATTTCTCAACTACCTATGAGACAGCTAAGCCCTAACACCCTAAGACATCCATTCATTGTATGTAATGAATTACATTATAGTGCATATAGTCTGGTACCAGTTGTGTACCATCTTCAGAAGAATGGAGAAAATAGTCATAGAGTCAGGCAACTCTTTTTTTTTTTTTTTTTTTTTTAGGGTACTTAATTCGTTCACAGAACCTTGGATGAAAGCTGCTCTAGGCATTCTAGTCATCCAGGGCAGAACAGGCCTTCATCCACAGAGTGGAGTGTCTGCTGGACGCTATGGAGAATGCAGTGCAAGATGCCCAAAGCTAGTCCTTAACCCACTAACTGATTATACCTTTTAGAATTAAAATCTATGTAGGAAAAATAACTTACAGTAGGGTCTCCACTGAGGTCAAGGCCAAGAACTGTACCCTCAGTAGAAAGGAAGAACTCCTCGGCAAGTTTTACAGTCTCCTTGGCTACTAAAGGGCCACCTCTTCTGTCAATTGCTATCAAATACCTTTAACATAAGAAAGACGGAGCTGAAAACTAATATGATACAGATTTAAAAGACAATTGAGTGTGGCCAGAGATGGCAGATTACATATAATGCATCTCACTAGGAAAAGTAGAACCTGACTAAATCTAGACAACATGATATTTTACTTTGCCATACAGAGACACGAATTCCTAATAGCATCAAGAACCTAGTCAGTGTTCAGATTTCCAGTTGTCTTTTGAGTTTTTTTGTTCCTGTATTTGTTTCTTCAGTTTGTTTGATTCAGGATCCCAACAAGGTCCACACTTTGTGTAAATCAATGTATCACCTAAGCCTCTCTTCATCTACAACCACTCCTTCCTCTCCTCCCACCTCCCACCCTGCTTTTCTTGTAACTTACTTCTTGAAGAAACCAAGTTGTTTGTCCTACAAAGTTTTTCATGGTCTGGATTTTGTAGATTGTATCTCTGTGTTGTTAACATGTTTTCCTATTTCTTATATTTCTTACCTAGTGTAGAGGCAGATCAGATTCCATTTTTTGGCAAAAGTAAACTCAGAGGTAAACTGGTGGTGGTGTGTTTTTAGGAGGCTTAGATCCATTATTCCATTAGGGGTTACAAAAATAGTAACATTCTCATTATAAAATGTATCCAATATCTGATATAAGGTCATTCTTCAAATACTGGCTGTAATTTTATAGGACTTGAATACTCAAAGAATCCCTGTTAATATTTCTTTTTCTTTTTTCTTTTTTTTTTTTTTTTTTTGAGAGTTTGGCGCACCACCCAGGCTGGAGTGCGATGGCATGATCTCAGCTCACGGCAACCTCTGCCTCCTGGGTTCAAGTGATCCTTCTGCCTCAGCCTCCCAAGTAGCTGGGATTACAGGCGCCTGCCACCAGGTCCAGCTAATTTTTGTATTTTAGTAGAGACAGAGTTTCGCCATGTTGGCCAGGCTGGTCTCGAACTCCTGACCTCAGGTGATCCACCCACGTTGGCCTCCCAAAGTTCTGTGATTACAGGCATAAGCCACCACCGTGCTTGGCCTGTTAATATTTCTTGAATATCCAGAGAAGCCCTGTAATTTTTCTTCAGCAGTTATTAGCTTACTATTTATTCACAACATAAATTCCTTCAGTATTTGCTCATTTAAGTATTTACAAAATTTAGATCAACTATATATAAAATGCTGTATCTTTTTCTTCACTCAGCAACTTCCCATGCCTTTAAAATAATGTTAGAAATAGTACAAATCATATGAACATACCATAACGTAATTGTACTCTGAATGCTGGACATTTTAGGATATTTTCTAATTTTTGTTATAAATAACATCACAATATGGAATCTTATGCATAAATCAATCTATTTTCTAGGATACATTTCTAGCAGAGAATAACTGGGTCAAAGGGAAAACCTTTTTTTTTTTGAGACAGAGTTTCACTTTTGTTACCCAGGCTGGAGTGCAATGGCGCAATCTTGGCTCATCGCAACCTCTGCCTCCTGGATTCAGGCAATTCTCCTGCCTCAGCCTCCTGAGTAGCTGAGATTACAGGCACGTGCCACCATGCCCAGCTAATTTTTTGTATTTTTAGTAGAGACGGGGGTTTCACCATGTTGACCAGGATGGTCTCGATCTCTTGACCTCGTGATCCACCCACCTCGGCCTCCCAATGTGCTGGAATTACAGGCTTGAGCCACCGTGCCCGGCTTGGGAAAACCTTTTTTTATAAATCTTGACATATATTGCTCTTTAGAGAGGTTTTTTCCCCCTTACCTGTATATAAGTGCAGGATTTAAAGAGGTTTTATTAATTATATATGTTTACCAGCAGTGCATAACTGCACAAACACTGGTTATTACTTTTTTTTAGCCTATTGAAACAGCATTGTAATATAAGATTAGTGAGTTAGTTTTCTATGTATTTCTATACATTTACCAGTTATTTTTATGTCTTCTTTTCTGCATTCTATTCTTGTCTTCTGCTTGGTTTTTCACTGGGGTATTAGTCTAGTTAAGCTTAATTTTTAGAGTCTTATAGCCTGAAACTATACAGCTAGCTTTTTTCCTTTATTCATTCAGGGCTTTACTGAGCCCCTACTATGTACCTGCTTTGTAGTTAGTACTAAAGATGTAGTGGTGAATCAAAAAACAAGGTCCTTGGCTTCACTAAACTTACACTCTAGTGGGTGGGTATATATACAAAGGAAATAAACGAAATTTTATTTGGCTTTACTACACTTACATTCTAGTGGGTGAGCATATATACAAAGGAAATAAAGGAAAGAGGATTAGCAGGGCACTTTAGACAGAGTGGTAAAGGAAGGCTCCTCTGAGGAAGTGACAGCCAAATTGAGACCTGAAATATGAGAAGAAGCCAGCTGGGCAGGAATCTGGTAGAAATGTGTTCTGGGGGCCAGGCGCGTTGGCTCACGCCTGTAATCCAAGCACTTTGGAGGCCAAGGCGGGTGGATCACCTGAGGTCAGGAGTTCGAGACCAGCCTGACCAATATGGTGAAACCCCATCTTTAAAAAAAAAAAAGAAAATAAAAATAAAAATAAAAAAAGAAATGTGTTCTGGGAAGTACTAAACAAAGGTGCTGAAGGGGGACAGTCTTTCTTGCTTATTTTAGGAACAGACAGTAGGCCCACGTGTAAGGGAGGAGGAGTTGTCTAGATGAGCTGCTGACGTAAGAGAGGCAGCCAGATCACATGGGACCTTGTGGGCCACAGTAAGAAGTTCATTTTAGCTGAACAGCAAAGGAACACCATACTTTACTCAAATAAAAATACTCAGATTTTCACTGCCAAGTGAATAAATTCAGAATTGTGTTCTCACTTTCAACAGGGTTCTTGATTTTATTTTTCTATTGTAGAAATCAATTAATGATTAATTTTTAAAAATCCATTACACCCATGATGAAAACAGTAAAAATTCACATTCTGGTTTTGTAAATTTTAACTACTAAGGTACAATCTTCTTACCTAACATCAATGTCTAAGTTTTCTTGTTTGGACTGTTTTATACCTTCAAGTATAGATTCCACATAAATCTTTTTAGTCATTCCTGAAAAGGACACATAGAAAATACATGTAAAGAGATCATCAACTATTTCATCCTTCACCTTCAGTAATTCTACATAAACAATTACATTTTTACTTTATGCTATGACAAGAGCATGGTTAAAGATGAGTGAAAACATGGCTCTTACGGGTATATTTTAGTAAATGCAAATTATATTTTAATAAAATTGGGGGGAAATGAAGTACTAGAGAAATGAAATAAAAAAGATAAAGACTTTTTTTTTTTTTTTTTTTTTTTTTGAGACAGGGTCTGGCTGTCACCCAGGCTGGAGTGCAGTGGAACAATCTTGGCTCACTGAAACCTTTGTCTCTTGAGCTCAAGCCACCCTGCCACCTCAGCCTCCTGAGTAGCTGAGACTACAGGTGTGTACCACTGAGGAGGGAGACCCAGGCATTTAGGATTCCTTCCCCCTCTGTCACTTCCACTGTGCATCTCAATAGAAGAGAGAGCAGGTCAGCTGGCGCCTCCTGAATCTTCTTCCTGAAAACAACAGGCTAAGCCATAAGAAAACTTCAGAAGGCACTATTTTTACTTAAAACAAAATCAAACCAGAAACTTTTTCACATGTGAGTCCTAAAACTGTAAACCGAAACCCTTTCATATGTAACTCCTGAAACATTAAACAAAAACCTTTTCACATGTGACTCCTAAAACTGTGAACTGGAACCCTTTCTTTTTTTTTTTTTTTTTTTTTTTTGAGACGGAGTTTCGCTCTTGTTACCCAGGCTGGAGTGCAATGGCGCGCTCTCGGCTCACCACAACCTCCGCCTCCTGGCTTCAGGCAATTCTCCTGCCTCAGCCTCCTGAGTAGCTGGGATTACAGGCACACGCCACCATGCCCAGCTAATTTTTTGTATTTTTAGTAGAGACAGGGTTTCACCATGTTGACCAGGATGGTCTCGATCTTTTGACCTCGTGATCCACCCGCCTCGGCCTCCCAAAGTGCTGGGATTACAGGCTTGAGCCACCGCGCCCAGCAAACTGGAACCCTTTCACATGTAATTCCTGAAACTGTAAACTGAAACCCTTTAAAACTGTGAACTGAAACCCTTTCATATGTAAACAGAAACCTTTTCACATGTGAGTCCTAAAACTATGAACTTAAGATTCTTTCACGTGTAGCATCTAAAGTATAAGCCTATATAAAGGCTGAACCTCCCTTTGTTGGACGAGTTTTGCTATTAGGCACACATGCCAACAAAGCTCCCAGCTGTAATACATTCCTTCCTCCTGCAATAGGTGTCCAAGAGATCCTTTCCTGTGGTCGCTCCTGCTACATTTTTGGTGCATTGGCCAGGAAGCGAGTCTCAGATAGCAGACGGTGGGAAAAGTCTCTTAGGTGGTTTGCCTAGATG
The DNA here is from genome assembly GCF_048565385.1 of Saimiri boliviensis. Taxonomy (NCBI): domain Eukaryota; kingdom Metazoa; phylum Chordata; class Mammalia; order Primates; family Cebidae; genus Saimiri; species Saimiri boliviensis. Next base: position 82,669,205 of record NC_133450.1, read on the forward strand.
TGCGGAGCATCCCTGCAGGGGACTCCTGCTCGCTGAGGTGACGCATCCTGAGAGCACTCCCAGGCAGGTATTTGCCCAGTGGAAAAGCCTCACCAGAGCGAAGCAAGGAGGCCCTGCAGTGTCGATCCACCCAGTGGCTGAACACCGAGGAGGAATGAATATTTGGGGAAGTCTGGACACTAAATTTGGTAAGATTGAACACAGGAAAGTAGCCCACACCATTTTGGGTGGAAGCGTGGCCTGATCACCCACGGGTGCCAGATCGGCACGTTGGAAGGTAGCTCTCTGTAAGCTTGGAAGCTTTTGCTTATGGTTTTGAAATGGAGGGAGAGCAATCAGGTGTGTGTATTTTTAAGAGAAGCTTGAACTCGGGAAAGTAGCCCACCCCATTTTGGGTGGAAGCGTGGCCTAATCACCCATGGGTGCCAGATTGGCACGTTGAAAAGTAGCTCTCTGTAACCTTAGAAGCTTTTGCTTAGTTTTGAATTGGAAGGAGAGCAATTGAATGTGTGTCTGTGTGTATAAATGTGTCTGACCGGACTCATCAGTCGTAAAAGGTATCAGGCCCATTAGGAGGGGCCTCATGGGTCGAGCAATTTGTAAAAATTAGAGACAGCCACAAAAAGCTTGAGTGAAGGAGCCTCTAGGCGATTGCAAAAAAATTAAAGTGAATGTAAATCAGAAAGTGCTCTGTGCTACGTAGGAACGGGAACTGCTGTGAGTGAACTAGCATTCTCCTAGCTGTTAAGAATTGTTTCTGTAAAGCGTTAATATAGGTCACTCCCATAGTAAGCCCACCCCTTTAAAAACCATGCTAAAAAATTTCAAGAAGGGATTTAGTGGAAATTATAAAGTAACTATAACACCAAAAAAATTAAAAGTTTTATGCAAGGAAAATTAGCCAGCACTTAGAGTAAGTTAGCCCCCCCTAAAAACCCTAGACAAGTCCCTTGTCTCCAAAGTAAAGTATAAAGTTATATACGGTGAGCCAGAACACCTCGATCAATTTCCATACATAGACTCGTGGTTGCAGTTAGTGTTAAACCCTCCAAAGTGGCTAAGACAGCAAGTAGCAACTGTTTTAGTAGCCAAGGGACAGACTGCTAAAAACCACCATTCCCCTCGCCACTAAGAAACATGGAATCTCAAAGTCTAGGCAAATTCAGTAGCAGAGACAACTCCCAAAGTTTTAGTAGACCCAGCGGCAGAAGAGTTTTTGTTGATGATGCCTCCTCCTCCTCCTCAAGGACTCCCTGCCCTTGGGCCGGAGGCTTCAGCATCCCTACCAGAGCTGCACACCCCTAAAATCCTCCAAAGCAGACAAAAGAGAATGTGGAAAAACTCCGTCCATTGCTGCTCACTTCCAAGAGGGAACTCCCCCTCTGGCAGCTTGTCTGCAACCCAAGGCCAGGGTGCAGATGCCTTTAAGATAGCAGAGGTACACAGGAGTGGAAGAGGATGGCCACATGGTAAAAAGGTGTGTTTTGACGTACCTGCCGTTCACCTTGGCTGATCTTATCAATGAAAAACAACCCGTCTTATACCAAGAAACCCCAAGCTCTCAATCTACTGCAAACTATTATTCAGACTTATAACCCCATTTGCACTGATTGCCATCCTCTGCTTATACATCTTTTTTTAACACAGATAAAAGGCAGAGAATACTCCAAGCCACTTCTACTTGACTGGAGGAGCATGTTCCTGCAAATTACCAGAACCCCCAAGAGTATAGAAAAAGGGGGGTTCCTGGAAATTGCCACAGTCTGCCCGCCTAGGCCTGCAATGCGATCAGTGTGCATTCTGTTGAAAAAAAAAAAAAGACTCTAATAAAAGAAAAAAAAATGTCCACAGTTAACTGAAAAACAAGACAATCCTAAGCAGGAGGATCCAAATAAGCGTGAAGGGGCTCAGTTCAATCTAATGGAAGGGCCACTGGGCTAAAAGAGATGTGGGCTAGACTTATGCCCCCAAAGAGCCCATAGTCCAAATAACAGCCCTGTAACCCTCCATCAAAAGGAACAAGGCCAGTGTTGTTAAATCTATTAAGGTATTAAAAGAACAAACTTTCTTGTATTTAATAAATTGCCCCTGCCCCCCTTCTCCAGCAACACCTGTTGTGCAAATGGAGGGCCACTATCCCATTCAACAAAAAAGACTACCTGCAGCTAAAACTGCCTCAGTTGGGGGGTCATCCAGGCTCTCACTGTCCCTTAGGAAGGAGGGTGAAGATTTCCTAGCCAGAAGCAGAGGACTGATATTATTGCCCAGGCCAGTGCAGGGTTTGCGTGGCTTTGCACCCAACTTACACACGCAGTTAGGATTATTGCCAGCATCCGATAGTTGGTTCACTTAATTAGACTTAAAAAATACCTCCTTAGCATTGGACTGGCCTTAGAGAGTCAAAAACTATTTGTATTTCAATAGGAGAAACCCAGAATCGGGCATAACCACTCAATGCACCTGAACCCAGCTTCCCAGGGACTCAGAAGCTCTCTCATCATCATTAGGGAGGCATCAGCCCGTGATCATCCTCCAGAAGCTTCTTGCTTGCATGCTGCCTCCGTATGCTAATAACCTTCTATTAAGACACCCCACAGCAGTCGGGTGCACAAACAAATGCCTTACTTTGGCACCTGGAGGACTGTGAGTATAAAGTGTCTAAAAGGAAAGCCCTAATTTGCCAAAAAGCAAATGCAATATCAAAGGCTCACCATCTGGAAGAGGGAACGCAGCCTAAAAGCAGAGAAAAAGCAAGCCATTTGCAAAGTCACAAAACCTGAGACTAAAAAGCAGGTAAGAGAGCTCCTGGGAGCGGTAGGTTTTGTAAATTGTCAATTTCCAAACTTTGCAGTACTGGCCAAACCCTTACACAGTGACAGAGGGAAGAGGGGAAAAGATAAGACACCCTCCAAATGGGGCAGAAGCTAAAAGTAAGACTTCTGTTAGCCCTGGTTTTAGGGTTAGCCGATTTTAACACAGCCTCTTCATGCTCTCAAAAAAAAAAAAAAAAGAGAAAAAAAATGGCAATCAAAGATTCTAGCCTCAACTCTGGGAAAAATTTAAATATAAAAGCAGCCCACACAGCGGTGACTCTAAGGAATAACAAAAGACCTCATTGTTAAGCCTGCCAAATACCAGGGCCTGCTATGTGCAGTGGTTGTACAAGCCATACGTAAGACCACTTGTTTAGGTCAAGCGTCACTTGAAAAGATGCTGGGTCGGTACTTTTACTTTTTTTTTTTTGGGGGGGGGGCGGGGGACAGAGTTTCACTCTTGTTACCCAGGCTGGAGTGCTGGAGTGCAATGGCGCGATTTCGGCTCACCACAACCTCCGCCTCCTGGGTTCAAGCAATTCTCCTGCCTCAGCCTCCTGAGTAGTTGGGATTACAGGCATGTGCCACCATGCCCAGCTAATCTTTTGTATTTTTAGTAGAGACGGGGCTTCACCATGTTGACCAGGATGGTCTCGATCTCTCGACCTCGTGATCCACCTGCCTCAGCCTCCCAAAGTGCTGGGATTACAGGCTTGAGCCACCGCGCCCGGCCCAGTACTTTTACATCTTACAGTTATCAGCCTCAACTAAAATTGTAGCACAGCAATGAATTCATTACATGTCGGCAACATAACGTGAAGCAGGGTCCCAACTATTCTCCCTGGCATTCAAGCTTACGGAGCAGCTCTGTTTAAAAATCTCCAGGTAAACTTTACTAAAATGTCCAAGTGTAGGAAACATAGGTATTTGTTAGTCCTAGTGTGCACATACTCTAGGTGAAACTAAAAAAGCCCATGAAGTAATCTGTGTGCTGCTTCGAGATCTTATCCCTAGGTTTAGACTGCCACTGTGCATCAGATCAGACAAGGGACCAGCATTTGTGGAGGATTTCGTCCAAAAAACAGCAACGGTCTTAGGTATCACCTGAAAACTGCATGCTGCCTACTGACCTCAGAGTTCCGGAAAAGTAGAAAAATCAAAAACAGCTTAGGGAAAGTGTGTCAGGAAACAAGATTAAAGTGAGTGCAAGCACTTCCCTTGGTGTTATTCAAAATTAAAGGCACCCCCCTCTAGGAAAAACAGGAGATTCCCCTATAAAGTCTTATACCATAAGCCCCCTCCCCTACTCTAGGCACTCCTAGGAACTCCTCAGAAGTGGGGAGAGATTAAGTTAGGATGCTAGTTACTAGCCCTAGAAAAAAAATCGCTTAAAATACTTCAACCTAAGTAAATAACAAATGTTCTGTAAGCCCTTTTCTCACTAAGTAATCATGTGTAAACAAAGGACAGGAGTACAGTCCCTCTACAGCCACAATGGAAAAGACCTCAGACCTGATCCTGACCAATCCCACAGCTGTAAAGGTAAAGGGACTCCCAGCCTAAATCCACCACAGCCGTGTAAAAACCAGCAACACCTAAGACTTAGACCAGGCATCCCCAAACTTTTTACACAGTGGGCCAGTTCACTGTCCCTCAGACTGTTGGAGGGCCGCCACATACTGTGCTCCTCTCACTGACCACCAGTGAAAGAGGTGCCCCTTCCTGAAGTGCGTTGGGGAGCCGGATAAATGGCCTCATGCGGCCCGCGGTCCATAGTCTGGGGACGCCTGACTTAGACCAAGGCAAGGACTGCTGAATCACCTTAAAAAGGACAACAAGCTCTGCTCCAGCCACACCCCAAAAGGTGGCTGGTCCACGCATGGCCAAAGCATGAAAAAATTCATCATAAAACTTGCTGTTCTTAATATTTAGACTTGTACAGTAAAGACATTAACTGATTTTAAAGAATGCTCTCAATGTGTCCACCAGGTTACAAAGGTAGGGTGAAATGTCACTGCCATTCTTTTGTTTTACAGATATTATAAGTACACAGGAACACAAAAGGGAACGTGTTTATACAATAGTACTCAGTATAAGATATGTAGACTGGGGGATAGACAGCCTAATGTATGTTACAACCCAGCAAAGCCCCCTATACATACAACTTTTAAAATTAAACTCCTGACAAGGCGATAAAATAGCCCTACTAAATTAATTGCCAGGACAGAAGAAAGAGGAAGCCCAAAACAGGTCACACTAAAAGTTTAATGCCTGTGCAGCCATCAATATCTATCCTTCTGGTGCCAGGGACTTTAGTTCCCTCGAGTAAAAACAAAGTTATGCAACAGAGCATAAATATCTCTGCCAAAAAACCTACTGGTGCTGTGACTGCACCTATTAGTCCTGTGTCACCTGAGCCACTTGAAAAAATAATAAAAATAATCCTGTTCGCCTTGTAAAAAGGAAAAACACCACTTCAAAACGTAATGTCCCCTGTATCTCAGGACATTGTAAGCCAGTAAAATTAATAATCATAAACCCCCAAGACCCCAAATAGAAAAAAAGGGAAAGTGTAGTGCTAGGAATTGATGAAAAAAGACTTAACCCTAATGTTAGTATGCAAATTCAGAAAAAAGTCCAGAAACTCTCAGCCCAGCCAGTGTACCAACACTTTTATAACATATTAAATAAACCACTACCAGAGCTTCCAAGAACAACAAAGAACTTGTTCCTCCAACTGGCTGAAAATGTGGCCCATTCCCTCAACGTCACTTCTTGCTATGTATGTAAAGGAACGACCATGGGTGACAGGTAGCCATAGAAAGCCTGTAAGTTATTACCTTTTGACCCTGTCCCAGACCTAACCTCAGTTCAAAAGGTTCAAACCAACAGTTTCTAGGTTTTAAAAGTCTCAATTATTAGACAATACTGTTTAGCCAGAAAGGGAGCAAGCTTCACTATTCCAGTAGAAAAGCTTAGCTGCTTAGGGCAGCAATTGTATAACAGAACCATAGGCACAGTAACCTAGTGGAGCTCAAATTATACAAAAAAGAACCCCTTCCTAAAATTTCCAAAATTGCAGGATGCTTAAAATCATCCTAAGTACCAAAAAAATTAAACAGTCCCACCTGGGTTATACTGGCTATGTAGACATAAGGCATACATACAACTGCCTAACAGGTAGACAGGTAGCTGTGTCATAGGCATCATTAAGCCCTCTTTCTTCCTATTATCTGTTAAAACCAGTAAGCTATTAAGGTATCCAGTCTACTCTGCTAAGGAAAAAAAAACCTAAAAATAAAGGATTGGACAGATGGTAAGTGGCCACCAGAAAAAATTATTAAGTATTATAAGCCGGCCACATGAGCCAAAAATGGCTCATGGGGATACCAAACCCCTATCTACATGCTCAACCAAATCATCTGGTTGCAGGCTGTTTTAAAAATACTCACTAATAAAACAGGCAAAGCTCTGTCCCTCTTAGCCCGACAAGAAACTCAAATAAGAAATGCAATTTATCAGAACTGGCTGCCCCTAAATTATTTGCTAGTAGCCGAAAAAGAAGTCTGTGAAAAATTCAATCTAACCAACTGCTGTCTGCACATAAATGACCAGAGGCAAGCAGTAAAAGATACTGTGCAAGACATGACCAAACTAGTACACATACCTGTACAGGTGTAGCACGGATTTAACCCTTAGTCCTTATTTAAAGGTTAGTTCTCATCCTTAAAAAAATTCAAAACCCTCATTATAAGTGTTATAATAATAATAGGTGTTTGTTTGTTGCTCCCTTGTCTACTCCCCTTGTTCCTTCAAATAATTAAAGGCTTCATCACTACTGTAGTTAGCCAAAAAAATGACATCACAAGTGTATTATATAAAACATAATCAGTTTCTTCAAAAAATCTGAAAAGTAAAAATAAAAGTGAGACCTCTCACTAATATTATAAAATGGTGAAAGTCTCAAAGAGAGGGATGAGGAGGGAGACCCAGGCATTTAGGATTCCCTCCTGCTCTGTCACTTCCACTGTGTATCTCAATAGAAGAGAGAGCAGGCCAGCTGGCGCCTCCTGAATCTTCTTCCTAAAAACACAGGCTAAGCCACAAAAAAACTTCAGAAGTCACTATTTTTACTTAAAACAAAATCAAACCAGAAACCTTTTCACATGTGAGTCCTAAAACTGTAAACCAAAACCCTTTCATATGTAATTCCTAAAACTGTAAACAAAAAACTTTTCACATGTGAGTCCTAAAACTGTGAACCGGAACCCTTTCATATGTAATTCCTGAAACTGTAAACTGAAACCCTTTCATATGTAATTGTTAAAACTGTAAACTAAAACCCTTTCATATGTAATTCCTAAAACTGTGAACTGAAACCCTTTCATATGTAATTCCTAAAACTGTGAACTGAAACCCTTTCATACGTAAACAGAAATCTTTTCACACGTAAGTCCTAAAACTATAAACTTAAGATTCTTCCACGTGTAGCATCTAAAGTATAAGCCTATATAAAGGCTGAACCTCCCTTTGTTAGACAAGTTTTGCTATTAAGCACGCATGCCAACAAAGCTCCCAGCTGTAATACATTCCTTCCTCCTGCAATAAGCGTCCAAAAGATCCTTTCCCGTAGCCGCTCCTGCTACACCACCATGATCAGCTAGTTTTTGGACTTTTAGTAGAGATGGAGTTTTGCCACCTTGCTCAGGCTGGTCTCAAACTCCTGGGTTGAAAGTGATCTGCCTGCCTTGGCCTCCCAAAGCACTGGGATTACAGGCATGAGCCATCATATCCATCCTGGTTTTTTTTTTTTTTTTTTTTTTAATAAAAAAAAAAGGGACATTTTCTCTCCTGGTCCAGAAAAAAAATCCTAACTTGGGTTCCTTTCCCCTCAATCCTGCTCAGGCTTAGTGTTTCTCATCCAGGGAACCAGGCATGTTCTTCTATGTATGAGTGCTCTGCTCTCTGGGAAGATCTGCAAGAGTGCTCTCCAGAACAACCTCCTGTAAAATACCTTCTTTTCTTTTTCTTTAGGCTACATTGGGAAGAATAAAATACTCTTTTACCCAGACTGTAAAATGCTTATGTTTGGTGGAAAGTCTCTGGTAAAATACAGAAAGTTATAAATAAAAATAAAAATACGGCATGGTAGATCATGTCTGTAATCCCATCGCTTTGGGAGGCCAAGGCAAGATCACCTGAGGTCAGGAGTTTGAGATCACCCTGGCCAACATGGTGAAACCCTGTCTCTACTAAAAATATGCAAATGAGCTAGGCGTGATGGCACGCACCTGTAATCTCAGCTACTAGGGAAGCCAAGGTAGGAGAATCACTTGAAACTGGGAGGTGGAGGTTGCAGTGAGTCGAGATCCCACCATTGCACTCCAGTCTGGGTGACAGAGCAAGACTCTGTCTCAAAAATAAATAAATAAATAAATCTCCCTGCCTCCCCCACCAGATGACTACTGTGTTTTTGAGGAAGGGAATTAAATTATAGCAATAATAGTAAAAACAAAACCTTGTAATTTGTAGTTGCTACATAATAAATTTTGCTGTGTTGTGTGCCGTTTAATAGAAAACCTACCCCCCAGCTCTGCTTAAAATTAACTAAGTCCCTGTAAAACCTATCTTATTTATTCTCCCCACATTCTCAGCAAGGTTCCCAGGCATCTCAAGATTCCTATTTTTCTTGCTAACCAGCAGCAAGGTCACAGAGCACGATAACACCCACAGAATGTACAATGCGTTTCTCAAAATGCTATTTTTCGAATGTAATGTACATCACAAGACATGTTACAAATTAATTAACTGGTCTTCATTCTGACTTCTGTAAACCTATTAGCTGCTACGTCATCCTGGATGTATAAAAATTATCCCATTTTCTTTCTCCTGGGCTCAGACGTGGGACGCTAATCTGCTGAACCGGTGGCCACTTTAATAAAATCCTCCTGTTTCACCCCTTGGTCTCTCCAGTCTCCTGGGTATTCTGTAACATTTTAAGTATACATATACAGATTTATTTTTATTTATTATTTCAAGAGACCATTTTTAGGGTCTCTGTTGCTCAGGCTGGAGGGCAGTGGCAACATCATGGTTCACTGCAGCCTTGAACTCCCAGGCTCAAGTGATCCTTCTGCTCCAGCCTCCTGAGTAACTAGCACTACGGGTGTATACCACCATGCCTGGCTAATTAAAAAATATATATATATTTGTTTTGTAGAGGTGGGTCTCACTATATCGCCCAGACTGGACTCGAACTTCTGGAGTCAAGTGCTCCTCCTGCCTCAGCCTCCCAAAGCACTGGAATTATAGGCATGAGCCACTGCATTCTGCCCATATGCACATTTTTAAATAGATGAGATGCTACTAGGTATATGTGTACCCAGTTCAGTCACTTAACATGATTTGAGCATTTTCTCATGTCATTAAAGTGTCTTCACCAGTATTTTTAATGGTTGCCTAATATTTCATTAGCCTTTATTTAACCATTCCTCTACTGTTGCATATTTAGGTTGATATCCTTCTTTTGAAACTCCATTTAAAGAGTGCTACTATTTGGCAGGTTTCTTCTCTCCTTCCCTTTCAGTACTCTCACCAGGAAAACGTGGAACTGATTCTATGGTTCAAAAATGCAAGATGAGAGCCTTCTCCTTATCTCATGTAAACACTTACTTTACAATAATAGTTTCAAAAATTTTACCCCTAAATGATTACTGAGCTACACAGATCAGAATGCAAGATGACCTAGGTCTCTTTGGGTCATAAACAAGGTGTTAAGAGGGCCCCAATGTCTCCTGATGCTGTTCTTAGAGAAGGAGAATCTCAGGAAATTCCTCCAGACCATATCCAGATCTCATCTCTATTCTAAGAGGTTTTACCACATCACAGCTTGCTCATGGCCTAAGAAACTATTCCCTGTGAAGTGAATGAATAACCCACATTTCAGTAACTACCATAAAACATGATTCTGCATCCACTCAGCGACATTGTCTCATAAGTGCCTGTGATGCAGGGAGCAAGAATCAGCCTCTGCTTGTGACAATGCAACTATAAGGAGCAGGTATCTTTTTCTCAGAGTGAAAACAACAAAACAAGGATGAACAAAAGAAATTGTTGCAGGCTTTTGTTTCCTTCCTTAAACAGATAATGCCTGACTGGAATTTTGCTACTTTTTACTTAAGAATAACTCACTCATTAATAATGTACATTGGGATGGGTGCAGAGGCACACACCTGTAATCCCAGCACTTTTGGAGGCTGAGGTGATTGTTGGGCCCAGGAATTTGTGGTTACAGTGATCTATGTTTGTGCCACTGCACTCCAGCCTAGGCAAAACAGCAAGACCATGTCTCCAAAACAAACAAACAAAATGAGTATCATCAATGTTTATGAGAGAGAGGACTTGGACTGTTCAATGAAATACAGAAGGTTCAATGAAATACAGAACAATACAATAGTGTAAAAGTTAGTGCTTCATACTCCCAGTACTTCATACTCCCACTCACAAACATGATCAAAGCACCCGGGAAAAGGATAGTACATTTGCTGAGAAGATTAAATTCTACCAGTAGCATTTTCTCTTCTGGGTGTGCTCCTTAGTTCCAAGTACTTGACACCATCATCTGCAAATTCTTTTATGACATCTTTTGTGACCTGATAATAAAGATAATGTATACAATATTAATAATGTTTGTGTAAGGGTCCCAATGAATATGCCAAGTGCTACAGCTTCACTTTACTCATTAAATTTGATTTGCAAGAAATGTTGTAAGTTTTCCACATGGTAGAGGTTATCCACTTTGTCACATCCCTGATTGAGACCATGCAGAGCAGCAATATTTCCAATCACTCCCATCACCTCCATTCCCACATTAAATCCCAATCTGCACACTAGCTACACCTTTTATTTCTTTTCCCTTGTAAACATTTCTCTATTTCCTAATATTTATAATAGCAGATTGATACAATAAAGAAATGAGGCAAAACTAAAACCAGTCAGAACCATCTATTATGTGTAGACTGCTAGGAAATGGACATCCAGAAATAAACAGCTAAAATGACTAGGTATTACTAATGTGTTATTTGAAGACATGGCTTAAAGTTTTTATTAAAGTTATTTAGGAATAGGTTATATTATTCAAAAAATTCTGGCAGGGTTAAATTTTCTTGAGAAGTACTTAGGGCAAAGAAAGCAGGTAATAAAAATGAGTAAAACTGTATCCAATTTAGTGCAAATCTCAATAATCCCAAAGTTCCTGAAGGCATGTTTTTCCTTTCCGCCTTCAAACTAAAAAGTCCACAAAAAAAAAAAAAAAAAAAAAAGACTTAAGTTGAGGAAGCTGTGACAAATTGCCCTAATTAGTCCTTACAGTTGGTATCCTAATCTTAATCTGCTTTAATACATGCACACAGGCATGCGAGTGCAGTGTCCTGGCAAAGCAACAGGGACTGGCTGTTTGTACAGACAGTGCCTAATAGTATGGCACTACCATGGTGAATTCATAGCAATCCAAGTTCTTGGCCTCTTCTTCTTTCTTTTACCACTAAAGACAAAAATGAACTTATTATAACATAAGTGGAATGGGTAGCTTAGTTTCATCCAGAGGTCTAAGGACCCAGATTCTGAGAATACACAGTCGAAGATAATATGTCAGCATTCTAAACATCAAACTCCTGGACCAAGCAAGATATCACTGCTGCCTCCACCAAGGAACATGACACTGCAGCCTCCATGCCATCATTAATGGCATTGGCCCCATGGCACTGCTACTCCAGGAACTCCCTCTTGTTGTCACTGACACCACTAAACTGCGGCCTCATTTTTATATTAATAGGTTGAGGAATCTGGATGCCATCATTGTCCCAGAAGTGAACAGACACAAACTCACCTACCCCAGCTCACATTAGACTAATGCAGAAACCTGTTTGACTGTGAGGAGTTGGGTAAAAGTGAGGGTTTGAAATAGTAGTCCTTTGCAGTGACTGAAGTGACTACTATCCCTCTTACTGAGTGGCTAGCTCTCTGTAAAACCAAATGAACAACGAAAAACTAGCAAGTATGGAGCAAGAGCAAAAGGAACATGATTTACCTAGGTCACAGTGAAGCCTAGAGAATCATCCCTAACCCACATCCAAGAACATTTCCCTGGGGTCTACATCTGTCTTTGCCAGATTTAGCCCTTTCTGTGATGTGCAGTAGGTACTGAAGACACCTCTTTGGGCTTTCCTCTCCTATGCACTGAACTGAGAGTATCTATTCCAATTCTTTTTCCAGACAGAGTACATCACATTTAGTTAAGATCCTACTTACTCAAAAGTCTCTAAGACTGTATAGCTTGAATGGGAAAGAGCATGAGCTCTGCAACCAGATAGAGCCGCCACTTACTCTGTGTGTGTGATCTTTTTTTTTTTTTTCTTTGAGACGGAGTTTCACTCTTGTTTCCCAGGCTGAAGTGCAATAGCACGATCTCGGCTCACCGCAACCTCCACCTCCTGGGTTCAGGCAATTCTCCTGCCTCAGCGTCCTGAGTAGCTGGGATTACAGGCATGCGTCACCATGCCCAGCTAATTTTTGTATTTTTAGTAGAGACAGGGTTTCACTTTGTTGACCAGGACGATCTCAATCTCTTGACCTCGTGATCCACCCGCCTTGGCCTCCCAAAGTGCTGGGATTACAGGCGTGAGCCACCGCGCCCGGCCATATGTGATCTTAAATAAGTTACACCTAACCTCTTTAAGCGTATTTCTTCATCTACAGAAAGGGAACAATAAAAATACCTACTTCTGAAAGTAGTCCTAAGAATAATGTCTGGTACATGTAATAATGAGTATCATTTTTTCAGCCACACTCCAATCCTCTCTTTGAGATTATACCCGGGTCACCTTGACTAGAGTTTTAAGTGATCTCCCTCACACTCAGTTCTACATTTACAAACAATCTCTTAGCTTACTCTCATATACATTTCATTTGTCATATGGGGCACGTCATTGTCACCCCCTGAACCACCTGGTAGCGCTAGGTCAAATGCACAGACTCTTTAACTTCTCACCTCATTTAACAGAGCTTTTCAACTTTCACTTTGAAATGAACGTAGCAATGAACATGGCATTATTACACCTATAGAGTACTAAACTCCTGGAATTTAAATTTCATCATTTTGCTCTGTAACACTCATCAACAAAGTGAGACCAGAGCCCTGTGGTGAACATTCCTAGCAGTGTTCATGTTATCTTTTGAGTGGCTGCTTAGAGAATGCCCTTTTGGTTCCCTATAAATCCTATGTGTGTCTCTAACACAGAGCTTACCACACTATGTTGCAGTATCTGCTTATGGGTCTCTCCAACCTAATTATAAATTCCGCAGGGGCAGAGACTGTGTCAATCTGTCTAAGACTTTAGCACAGTGCCTGGAACATTGTGGGTGCTCAGTCAGTCATTTTTTGCTGAATGAAACTATTAGCGTTAACTCTCCTCTAAAAGGTGATTAATTTACTTACCACTTATCATAAAGATCAGTCTTGACCAAAGAAAAAAATTTTTTCTTGATAAGTCAAAAGTTACCTCTCCCGAAACACAAGTTATACTTTCTTTGCATTTTTTTTTCTACTGGTTGAGAACACTGACACAATTTTGCTTCTCTCCATTTACAAAGAAGACATTTTAAAATGCCATCCTAGACACATCAATGATACAGAAGTCCATCTCCCATGTCAGACTCCAGTATCACGGAGCTTCAGATAAGAGAACATAGTGGTATCCTTTGTAACCTCATAGGGAAGGCAGAATTTCCCTAGGGATTAATCACTTAATCTCTAAGCCCTTCTTGAACTTCTTCATTCTCTATAATGTCCACTCATGCAGTGAAAGTCTCTTATGTAAAACAGACAATGCCTTATCAAGGATATCCCTATCTGTGGTCAAATATTTCATATAGATATGTTATATATAAAAAACAGGACCAAATTTTCTCTCCCATATAATTCTGTATCCTATAAAAGATGCTCCTCCTGGTTCTTTCCTCATATCTTTTATAAGAAACACAGTTTTTCTGTATGAGCTCTTAGGCAAATGTCTTATGTTGGTTTTTCTATGAGTTGCCATAAAAGAGAAAACATTTTTCATCATTCTTAATGAGAGCAAAAATAAAAAGTCAGATGCAATAATGGAAGGAAATTACTGCATAATTTTTAAACCATTCTAAAAATTCCTTCATGTCTTACCATTAGAATATCTTCTGGGCTACTAGTAAGCTGATGAATAGTTTGAAACATCTGGAAACATCTGCAATGTGAATGAAAAGTTTTAACATATTCTAGTCATCAAAACCTTGTCATCCAAAGAAACTCACTAACTGAATGAATTGAATTTTAGGCCAATAGTAAATATATATTTGTATTTACAAAGAACTACAGAACCAATGTTTCAAAAACTACATTGATCTGGAAAGATAATCAAATGACTGAAAATAAAACATTACTGATACTTTTCAGTGGGAAACAACAGTTTCCCTTGTCCAATCCACCCCTGACACCTAGAGATTTAATTTGCCTATATTTTCAAATCTAAAGACCAACCCAGGCTGGGTATGATGGCTCATGCCTGTAATCTCAGAACTTTGAAATGCTAAGGCGAGTGGTTAGCTTGAGCCCAAGAGTTTGAGACCAGCCTGGGCAACACAGGGAAACCTCATCTCTAAAAAAATTCAAAAAACATTAGCCAGTCATGGTGGCATGCATCTGCAGTCCCAGCTACTCAGTATGCTAAGGTGGAAGGACTGCTTGAGCCCCAGAGGTTGAGGCAGCAGCGAGCTGTGGTCACGCCACTGCACTCCAGTCTAGGCAGCAAAGTGAGATCCTGTCTCAAAAAAAAAAAAAGAAAAGAAAAGAAAGAATATCCCAGTATGTTATAACTTCACAAACAACAGAAATCAATAAAAATACTGCCAACAGTCTAACAGCTGGGAAAAAAAATGCTGTATGTTAAGAGATACGCTCTATGCCAGATGCCAACCCTATTTCTGTTAACTATTAAAATCTGAATTCTTACATACTACTTACAATCTCAAAGTACTGATAGAGAAAAAGAAGTACCTCCACAACCTCCCCACACTTACTCTTCTAAAGTTCTTTTCTTTCCCTTGTCAATCACAGTCATCTGATCATGGATATTAAGATCTGGCTTCTGGGCTATTAATTTCTTCATGGTATTAGAACTAATGGATCCATTCAAGTGGGCATGAAGTTCCTAAGATAAGAGATACAACCAGAAAACTTACCAAATATCCAATAGATTCATAGCATCATACCAGCTACCTGATGTTTGTAGTTTGCACCAGGCAAACTGCTTACCAGATTTAGCTATATAACAAAGTTTACAAATTTTGCCTACAAAATTTACTTTTTCTTTTCTTTCTTTCTTTTTTTTTTTTTTTTTGAGATGGGAATCTCACTCTGTTGCCAAGGCTGGAGTGCACTGGTGCAATATCAGCTCATTGCAACCTCCACCTCCAAGGTTCAAGTGATTATCCTGCCTCAACCAACTAAGTAGCTGGGACTACAGGCATGCCACCACGCCCAGCTAATTTTTGTATTTTTAGTAGAGATGGGGTTTTGCCATGTTGGCCAGGCTGGTCTCAAACTCCTGACCCAAGGTGATCCACCCACCTTGGACTCCCAAAGTGCTGGGATTTCAGGCGTGAGCCACTGTGCCCAGCAAACATTGACTTTCATGAAAAGAAGCAACATAAAAGTAATTACAATTAGCAATCACTCAAGATTTCTGTAGTTGAATTCTCACCACTTTTGGCAATTCAGAATAAAAGTCTGTCTTCCGTAGCTGTTGTTCTTCTGCATCCATTATTTTAGCAGGAAAAAAAAATGGTCCTTCTCCACTCTTATTCTTGGTATGAATAATATGATGTATTTCAGTCAGTAAATTGTATGGTGCTGAATTTCCTTCAGATTGCTTTACTTCCACACATTTTGATAAGATTAGCTGTACATGTAGCTCTGGGTTCAGCTTCACCTATTTTAACAAATGTTAGTATTTTCAGACATTAACATAAAAGCAAAGAAGCAGGATTTTGCTAATTTTTTTCTTTAAAAGGCAAAGCCCCTCTAAAACTAACTTGACTAATTTAAGTGTGTTCCATGAACACATGGAAACTGTTATTCTTAAACGTCATCCTCATAAATATGCGAGAACCCAGAAAGTCAAGGTGGCTACTTTTAAAATCAAAGTAGGAGCTGCAGTAGGAGCGCTAGGAGCTGCCATTTCAAGCTCCCAGACTCAAGGTATCCTCCCACTTCAGCCTCTCAAGTAGCAGGGACCACAGGCATGCACCACAATGTCTGGCTAATTTTAAATAAATTATTTTGTAAAGATGTGTTCTCACCATGTTGCCCAGGCTGGTCTCAAACTCCTGGGGTCAAGTGATCCACTCGCTTGAGCTAGGGTTACAGGAGTGAGCCACTGTGCCTGGCCAGATTTTCAATTTTACTCCAGGATCCTGACTTTAATCTGTGTCCCATTCAAACCATCCTCCAGACTGACCTTTAACTAGCTGTGAGTAAATTTACTGACCTACTGGCTACAATGTTAACCTATGGAAATTAAAAAGCAACTAAGCAATCAAAATCTTTATACATTAAAAAAATTATTTGTTCCATGCCTAAAACACTGCTACCAACAATAGCATGCCATGCCAAATCTAACATTTCTACACTAGTTTTGGTCTGGGCCAGAAGGCAACAAACACTGGGATAAGATCCCCGTTAGTAATATTTCATCAATATTAGCACAGGGCCAGAAGCAAGTATATTGTCTCCCAGGGAGCTTTCTTTATGCTCCCACCTACTCCCCCAAAGGGAACTGATAATAATAAAAATATTTGTTACCGTTTATTACACACTTGCTATGAGCCAGGCACTGTGGTGTCTTAGTTATTTTGTTTAAATCCTTAAAACAACCCATGAAGTATTATTATCCTCATATTATATAATAAATTGAGATTTAAACACCCCTCCACACAATCATAAGGCATCCAAATCACAAATTTTACTCCATTCGCTTTCCTTTTTTTTTTTTTTTTTTTTTTAAGATGAAGTCCTGCCCTGTTGCCAGGCTGGAGTATAATGGTGTAATCTCGACTTCCTGCAACCTCCACCTCCTGGTTCAAGCGATTCCCCTGCCTTAGTCTACCAAGTAGAGACGGGGTTTCACCATATTGGCCAGGATGGTTTTGATCTCCTGACCTCGTGATCCGACCGCCCTGGCCTCCCAAAGTGCTGGGATTACAGGTGTGAGCCATCGCACTTGGCCTACTCCATTCTTTTTCTTCTTGAATTACTTTTCTTGATCTGGTCTTTGCAAAAAAAAAAAAAAAAGCAGTATTTTTGACATCACATCTACATTTTAGGCACTTGTCATTAAACAAATTTGTTTTTGTAGTGCTATGTATTTTTCAGCCTTTCAACTCTTTCTTTTTTCTATGTGGCCCTCAATCAACCCTGAAATACCTCCCAAAGCAGTACTTAATCTCATTTTAGAGATAAGGATCCAATGACCCAGTAGGCATAGGTGAACCCTCCTTCTGATCCCTTCAGAAGCAATTCTCAAACTCCTCAGATGTTCTATCAGACTAATGGCCTTACACTAAACTGACAACTCTGCCACCAAATTTACAGAGAAAACAGAAGCCACCAGGTGTAAATTCCTTCTTTTTCTCTCTGCCCTACCTCACACCTAAGCTTGATTATCCATAATCTTTCTTTTTTTTTTTTTTTTTAACCCCTTCAGGAGTCACAGACAAAGGATTCATTCTCCTACCCCCACAAACTAATATGTGCCCAGGATCCCATTTCTATCTATTCCAAGTTACTCTATTAGTGAATTATCTTTTCATTTTTCTGTTCCTTAAACCTCTCCCTCTCCACTGGCTGATTTTCCTCACAGGACTAACATGTAAGTGCAGTATTTGCTTCCACTTGAAAACAAAACAAAAGACTCTTTATATCCCACATTCTTCTTTAGCCACTGCCCTGACTCTTTTCCTTCTGAGTTAAGCTCTTCCAAAGTATAATTTAGACTGAATTCCTCCATTAACTTACCTCCTGTTCACTGAAACATGGATTCTGCCCTCATTTCTCCACAGAAACTCCTCTCCCTAAGGTCATTACTGAGCTCTTAAACACCAAATCTAAACGTCAGTTTTCAATTACCAAATCTTTATCCTGATCCAAACCTTTTTCTTATTTTTTTTCCACAAGAAAACAATGGCAAATATAAAACTTTTTCTTGAGGCCAGTATCCAAATCTGCTGGACTCCAAAACTCATGCTCTTAACGATTATGCAGAACCACCTGTAGTTAATCATAAAGTTATCTGATTTCCTTTTCTGTTTCAGCCAGTCACCAAATCCCAGTGAACAAATGTCTCTGGAAGTGGTTTTCCATGGATGTCTCCCAGACACTCAGTTTAGAAACTTTGTGATTATTTTGAACTCCAACCTGGATTTACTCCCTAAAAACAAAGTTCAGAATATATCACAGAGAACAATAATCTCTCCTCAGTGACTCCCCCTTCCGGGGACATATCGAACACTACTTTAAAATCCACGGAATTCTCCAAGTCGAAAGGGGTGTGATGAGAGAGGACGAGTGGTTTATACACTGTCTAACGTAAGGCGGGGACTACAAGGGAATCAACTTTGTAATATCTGTGGGGAGACGTTTTCTTATTAAGTAGCTACAAATTATTTGTAAAGGTCGGTTTCTTCAGTTGTACTCTGGCCTTAGTGACTTGTTTTCAGTTTAAATGGGTTCTCTTTTGCAACTTTGAAAAGAGGATTAAATAAATCAGCAACTGTTAGCACCCAAAGAAGCTAACTAATCCTTACCCACTGAAGGTCCCTGGTCCCCACCCTTCTTTGCTCCTACCAGATCCTGTCAGTCCCCACTGACTCACCTCTTGAGATTCCTCTACTAGGAAGACTTGGGCAAGTTTTCCCTTTTAGTTGAAAGCCTTGTAGAAACGTGACAACCCGCCTTTCCTAACACACAAGTCACACGGAAACCAGGACAATCAAAGAAAGGTCAGCCGCGAGCGAACTTAGCACGCCTACTCTCTCCTCAGGTCCGGTTGGCTAGATGCGCTCTTCCCGGAAGTGACGCACACGTGCCGGCGGAAGGGGAAGTCGGGGAGCAGGGGTGGTTTTTCTCCGTACCTAGGTCCGTGAGGTGTGTAGTACATTAACCAAGGGGCGACTCACGACCGTGACAGACTGCCGTTACCGGTGTCTTCTGGCCATGGGTCCCCGGAGCCGCGAGCGTCGGGCAGGAGCGGTACAGAGCACCAACGACAGCAGCGCCCTCAGCAAGCGTTCCCTGGCTGCCCGCGGGTACGTGCAGGACCCCTACATCGCGTTGCTGGTTCCGGGCGCGGGGCGGCGCGCACCGCTCATTCACCGAGGCTACTACGTTCGCGCACGCGCCGTGAGGCACTATGTGCACGCCTTCTTGGAGCAGACTTGGGCGCCGCACGCCGCGCCGCGCGCTCAGATCTTGTCCCTCGGCGCCGGGTTCGACTCGCTCTATTTTCGCTTGAAAACCGCGGGCAGCCTGACCCGTGCTGCAGTCTGGGAGGTGGATTTTCCGGACGTGGCGCGACGCAAAGCAGAGAGGATTGGAGATACGCCAGAGCTGTGCGCGTTGACCGGGCCTTTCCAGAGGGGCAAGCCCGCGTCCGCGTTGTACTTTGAGAGCGTGGACTACCGCATCCTGGGCCTGGACCTGCGGCAGCTCCAGCGAGTGGACGAGGCTCTGGGAGCCGCAGGTCTCGACCCAGCCTCACCCACTCTGCTCCTGGCCGAGGCAGTGCTCACCTACCTCGAGCCGGAGAGTGCTGCGGCCCTCATCGCCTGGGCAGCCCGGCGTTTTTCTAATGCCCTTTTCGTGGTTTATGAGCAGATGAGGTCTCAAGACGCCTTTGGTCAGTTCATGCTGCAGCATTTTCAGCAGCTGAACTGCCCCCTGCATGGCCTGGAGCGCTTTCCTGACGTGGAGGCGCAGAGGCGCCGCTTCCTTCAAGCTGGCTGGACTGCCTGCGGTGCCGTGGATATGAATGAATTCTATCGCTGCTTTCTCCCTGCAGAAGAGCGCCGGCGGGTGGAAAATATTGAACCCTTTGACGAGTTTGAGGAGTGGCATCTGAAGTGCGCCCATTATTTCATTCTGGCAGCTTCCAGGGGAGACACTGTCTCCCACACCCTAGTGTTTCCACCCTCAAAGGCATTTCCTCGTATAAATCCTGCTTTGCCTTCAGGGGTCTTCCCTGCCAGTGTAGTCACTAGCGAGGGCCAGGGCCCAGACCTGAAGAGATATGGCCACGCCTCTGTCCTCTTGAGCCCGGACGTTATTCTCAGTGCAGGAGGATTTGGAGAGCAGGAGGGGCGGCACTGCCGAGTGAGCCAGTTTCACTTGTTCTCAAGAGACTGTGACTCTGAATGGAAAGGCAGCCAAATACTAAGTTGTGGTACTGGAGTTCAGTGGGATGGACGCCTTTATCACACCATGACAAGACTCTCAGAGAGTCAGGTTCTGGTTCTGGGAGGAAGACTCTCCCCAATATGTCCAGCCTTGGGGGTTCTCCAACTTCAGTTTTGTAAGAGTGAGGATAATAGCACTGAGGACCTGAAAGTGACAATAACAAAGGCTGGCCGAAAGGATGATTCCATATTGTCTTGTTGGCGGCATTCAGCAACAGAAGTGTCCTATCAGAATCAGGAATATTTGTTTGTGTATGGGGGTCGAAGTGTGGTGGAACCTGTACTCAGTGACTGGCATTTCCTGCATGTAGAGACAATGACTTGGGTCCAGATCCCAGTGGAGGGAGAAGCACCTGAAGCCCGGCATTCTCACAGTGCCAGCACTTGGCAAGGGGGAGCCCTCATTGCTGGAGGTCTCGGGGCTTCTGAGGAGCCATTGAACTCTGTGTTCTTTCTGAGACCAATCTCTTGTGGATTCCTCTGGGAGTCAGTAGACATCCAGCCTCCCATTACCCCAAGGTACTCCCACACAGCTCATGTGCTCAATGGAAAGCTGCTACTTGTTGGAGGGGTCTGGATTCATTCCTCCTCATTTCCTGGAGTGACTGTTATCAATTTGACCACAGGATTGAGCTCTGAATATCAGATTGACACAACATATGTGCCATGGCCATTAATGTTACACAACCATACTAGCATCCTTCTTCCTGAAGAGCAACAGCTCCTGCTCCTTGGAGGTGGGGGGAACTGCTTTTCCTTTGGTACCTACTTCAATCCCCATACAGTCACATTAGACCTTTCTTCCTTAAGTGCTGGGCAGTAAGGACTGGACTTATTCAGGACCCACTAAAGTACACAAAGTTTTTCACAAATAGAACTACCTTCTAGTTATTGCCACTCCTCCCTTCCCCATCCTTTTTCCTCCTTAGCACTATTCAGTGCAGAAAGTGAAAAAGGTTGGTAAAATACCTACAATCAGTACAGAAAACAATTGAAAACAGTGGCCATGCAGCCTGAGAGTAGGGATGTTTGGATTCATGTATCCAGTTTATTGCTCTTCCTCTGATTTTCTAATCTAAGTCCATCCGTTTATTGAGTTACAGTGGTCTTTAGTAAAGTAAAAAAATTTTCCAATCCCAGGCCTTGTGATTTGAGATGGTACCTTCGAAAAAGTTTCACACAGATTCTTGGTTGAATATAGTTGAAGGAGCGTGGTATTGACCTAATTCTTAATGTAAGAAACCTGAAATGAACACAGTCACAGTTTGATTAAAACATTGTGCTGTTTATTGCAACAGAAAACTCAGCTTTAACAACAGGGAACATTTGTAGGTGTTTGACAACATGCTTTTTATAAATATTTTGCTATTGGTTCCATATTTAGATTTATAAGTTCCAATAAACCAAACTGATGCCTCAATTCATTTTGCACGGGATATAATAATGTTTTGTTCCATATATAATCTTTACCCATCACTGTTAGGTGCTCCTTGAGGGTGACCTTTTGGACTCCATCAAGGAGCTCTCATTGAGTTCCTCCACCAGTCAGAGGCACCAGAAGGGAATGGGGGCAAAAAGAAGAGTGAATTAGTATTTATTCCCATTTCTTCCCCAGCAGGTTTGCAGGTTGGCAGTAGTAGCATTCTTCTGTCAAAGGCTATGGCTCCTGTCATGTAATCCTTGCCTGTAAGATAGAATTCTAATTCCACATCACCCCAGGTTTCTGTAATTGTTCTTTACTTCGCCTCTTCAGGCCTAGGATTTGTGATGGCCAGGCATCCCCAGAATTTTTACACAGGGGGCCAGTTCACTGTCCCTCAGACCGTTGGAGGGCCGCAACATACTGTGCTCCTCTCACTGACCACCAATGAAAGAGGTGCCCCTTCCTGAAGTGCGTTGGAGGGCCGGATAAATGGCCTCAGGGGGCCGCATGCGGCCCCCGGGCCGTAGTTTGGGAACGCCTGGTGATGGCTCTTTGCTAGACTTGAACTGTAATGTCCAGTGTGGTAGCTGTTGGCAGCATGGGACTATTTAAACGAATTAGTAAATTCAGTAGCTTAGTCACCTTAACCACATTTTAAGTGCTTAATAACTACATGTGGCTTTGGCCACTATATTAGACAATGTAGATGTAGAACATTACATTGTTACAGAAATATCTACTGGACACTGCTGACCAGGTATCTTGACTTGGTTTCCTTTAACCCTACTCATCCGCTCATAGTTAGCATCCCATTAAACTCAATTACCTATCCCCTTTAAATGGGAATCTGTTGCCTACTGAGCCATGTAAAATCAATGAAATAGCTATTCATCCTTAAAATTTGAGCCTTAATTTGTCATCTTAATTATGTATACATTGTGAAATTTATATCTCAAAAAATGTAGTGGCTTTGGTGGTACTAAGTGTATCACTTTAGTATTTCTTCTTAGTCCTAGAAACCTTAGTAGTTTTCATTCTACAAATGCCTACATAATTATTATGAACCATCATTGATGACAAATTGCGTCCTTTATTTTCATTAATTTTGCATATAAATGGATATGAAAGGTGATAATATAGAAACCCAGTAGCAAACATAAACCTAATGTATGGAGAGAACAATGTTGGCTCTGTTAGATGAAGGCTCCCGGGGGAGACCAGCTCAAGAAGGGTTGTGGTCTAGGCTAGGCATGATTGCTCACACCTATAATTCCCTCAGTTAGAGAGGCCAAGGCAGAAGGATCACTTGAAGCCAGGAGTTTAAGACCAAACTGGTCAACCAAGCAAGACCCCCATCTCTACCAAAAAAAAAAAAAAAAATTAGGTGGGCACAGTGGCATGTGCTTGTAGTCTCATACTCTGGAGGCTGAGGCAGGAGGATTGCTTTAGCTCAAGAGGTTGAGGCAGTAGTGAGCTGTGATTGTGCCACTGCACTCCAGCCTGGATGACAGAGTGAGACCCTGTTTCTTAAAAAGAAAAAAAGGGTTGTCTAACTTCAGCTTTCCTGAGACTTTTAAGAGCCCTTTCTAGGGAAAGCATTGGTTACGGCTATGAGTGAATCCTGGGAAACAAAGGGCTTATAGCTGGGAAGGCATCTTCCTGCAAGGCAATCAGTGGGCCAGGTAGTAGATAACTGGCAGGGAGTATGATCAGCAGGAAAAAATGACTGTTCTGTATTTCCTGTTTCTAAGTTTACTACAGCCCACCCCAGCTTTCAGAAGCAGATAAAAGCAGAACACTATGATGAGGCCAGGTGTGGTGGCGCATACCTTAATCTCAGCACTTTGGGAGGCCAAGGCTGGCAGATCGCTTAAGCTCAGGAGCTGGAGACCAGCCTGGCCGATATGGTGAAACCCCATTTCTACAACAACAACAAAAAACAAAACAAAACAAAAATCTGGAAAGATTAGCCAGGAATGGTGGCACGTGCCTGTAGTCCTAGCTACTTGGGGGTGCTGAGGTGGGAGAATTACTTGAGCCTGGGAAGTCAAGCTGACATCATGCCCCTGCACTACAACTTGGGTGACAGAGTGAGACTCTGTCTCTAATAACAACAACACTGTAATGAAATAAGTGTTATCAGCTACATAGTAGAGTGTACCAGATTCAAACCTAGATCTAACTCCCAAGCCCAGGTTATGCCTTCCACTATGATGCTGCTTACATCATGCCATCAGCCATCGTTTCATTATTTTTGTGGGGAAAAAGGGGGAAGAGGAACGCCATCTTGAGAATATGGATGTGTGCCAGACCTAAATTAGGACTGCAATAGTGCCTATTGTCTTGAGAGCTGCCCAGTAAGTAGGGTGCCTTATGAGTAACAGGGTTTGTTCTCCCGAGAGAAATTACCCACATTTTCTGTAAGTGATTACTAGATTAAGCATGTTCTCCACCTTAACTGAGAATCATGCTGTTAAGAAATTATTCATCTCTCGAGAGCTACTCATTAAAGCACTTAGAAATATTGTCAGCAATATTTACCCTATGCCTTTGGAGCAGCATTCAGTATAGACTGTGCTGAATCACAGTTTCATTAACAGTAATCTGCACAGTTGGAGATGTGAGCCAGATTGAGAACTATAGCTGGATAATAAATTTTGCTTCTCCATTTTACTTCTGAAATTTTTGTTCTAAAATTCTGATATGGAGCTCTGGAGTAGTTAATGAACAGGTCTCTTCTTTTAGGAATTACTTCTAGGCCAGATAAACTACTTAAGGAAGGAAAGTAATTTCTTATTTTGAATCTGCACTCTGGGTCAGGATTTCAAAAATAGTGTATCATAATAGTGAAGATATAAAAACAGGTTAAGAACAACTGTTGGAGGATATGTTCTTCAAAGGCCAGTGCTGTTGCTTCTTTTTGTACTTTCCGAATTTTATAGCTGAATATTCATTTTTCATCTTTCTGGAGCTTTAAGCCTTCTTAATGATCTTTGGTAGATGGTGTATATCCACTATGTTCCAGGGCCCAGGTATTTTCTTGGTTGTCTTCAGTGATCTCAGACTTTGAAATCCTAGCTTGTTCCGTATGTATTTTGTGATCCCAAATCCAACCTCAAGCAACCCATATTTACTCTGGGACTTATCCCATGTGACATCTTCTGGAAAACAGCCCTGTATGACAGCCCCAAGTGTAATCAACCACTTTTTCCCTGTGCAAGAGATGCCTGTGCTCGTTGGAAAGTTTGGTAAATAAAAGAACTGGTTAATAAGGTGGTTTGTTTTTTGTTTTCTGAGACAGAGTCCTGCTGTGTTGCCCAGGCTGGAGTGCAGTAGCTCAATCTTGGCTCACTGCAACCTCCACCTCCCAGGTTCAAGCAATTTTCCTGTCTCGGCCTCCAGAGTAGCTGGGATTATAGGTGTGTGCACCACCATGCCTGGCTAACTTTTTTTTTAATTTTTATTTTTAGTAGAGATAGGGTTTCATCATGTTGGCCAGGCTGGTCTCAAACTCCTGACCTCAAGTGGTCTGCCCGCCTCAGCCTCCCAAAGTGCTGAGATTACAAGATTACATGCCCAGTCTAGCTGGGTTTTTAATCTTAGGGACCATCAGTAATGTCTCGTTGGACTAAGCCTTTTAACTTCAGTAATGAAGAAGCGGGTGTAAAATAGCATTAAGCTGGCAAGTAAGGTCATGCAACTTGGCTAATTACATTACACTTGATGTTTAAAGAGAGAAGGAGAGTGTGTAGAGCAGGAATTATGAAATTTATAATTGGCTTTAGAGTTGCCTGGGATTTCTTTGGATGTCAGTAATTATGAGTAAACAAGAATTCTGTCATCCCATAGTTTAGTTACAAGACTGCTTACTTATCTGTCTTGGACACTGATAGAAAGCACTTGATTGGGAAGGGGCAGTTCCTTGACTAAGGGAAGAAATTGTGTCTGGTTCACTTTTCTATCACCAAAATAGTAGATGCTCAACAAATACTTGTTGGTTAGAGGTCTACTCATGTACTTAAATAAATTATATTTGAATATTACTATAGTTCTTATCATTTACAAATGGATGTCAATAACGCCTATAACTATTGTATATGTGTGTGGGGTGTAAGCATTAAAATTTTAAAGACCCCACAGTTTAAGAGTCTTTTGTAATAAATTCAACTTCTCTGTCCCGTGTAAAGGTGGTAGACTTTCTGGTGTCATTTTTATCTTTATGGAATAAACCTGAACCTTCTCCCTGATTGCAATTTTCAGCTGATCCTCATTCTCTTTTGCTCAACAATGACCATATTCTTTGGAGATTAAATGAGTTAACTTTGCAGAAGGCTAATCTGAGGGAATAGGAACATACAATTAAATGTGCTTGTGAGCAATTGTACACAGGATCTTCCTAGGATGTGATGGTTCACTGGGCATGACTTGGAGTATAACTCTCAAAGGAAGTTTAATAGAGGAAGAAGAAAAACCTTGCCCTAATTTTTTATGTGAAAAGTCATTTGCCACATGATTGTCACACTAAAGATAGGAAATAAATTGAAATTATAATGGCTTTTAGGACATTACATAGCATTCTGCTTAACTCATTCCCCAGCCTTTGTCCATATTTTTAGGCTTTCCATTAGAACCCCAACCTCTGATTCATATTTAGATGTATTGCTTCAGAAAAAGTTAGCAACAATGATCTTTCTTCTTTATGGATGCCTCAGAACTTAACCAATATTTAAAGAAAATAAATGTTGCCCTTCCTTTTTCTCCCCTCAAAAAAACCTCAGTTAAAAAAGTAGAGTCTAGGCCCCAGTCCATTGAATTTACATTTGAACAGTTGAATCCAGTCAGCAATATTTTTATGTTCAGTGCATAACATATAAATACTCAAAAATATGTATCACATGAATGTTTGGATAACTGATTTAGGCTAAAATCAGTAATAAATGAGTAGTGAATTGTAATGTTGGAATCAGAAATTACCACCAGAAAATCAAAATATAGTTTAATGTCATAATTAAAAATAGTTTGGTATTGATGTCATAATAAATAAATAAAAGGAATAAAGAATTAAAAGCAGACTGTGTGATAAGGTGACATTTCAAATCAAAGAGTAAAGGCCAGACTAGTCTATGATCTGGGGTGAACTGCATTTGTGCAAATGGTGTTGGCACCCTGTTTCTCACAAATCACAAGCATAAATTCCAAAGGGATTAAAGACCAGACCCAAATTTTTAAACAGCACACACAACATAAATTATGTGAGCATTAGAGCAAGTATAAAAGAATATGATTACAACCTTGGTAGTAGGAAAGTCCTTAAAGAACACATAAACACAAAATGAATAGAGGGAAAAAAACCAGTAAATTTACTATATAAGTATTTAAAACTTTGGACAGCAAGAAAATACATTAAAATGTTAAAATATTAGTGGTCAACAGATATTTTCGTTTGTAAGTCCTCTCTTCCTTAGATGAATAGCTCACAAGGTATCCCTCCCCTCTCCAGAGTCATCATGCCCTAGGAAGATTTTGGTTTTTCTTTTTCAATCATTAGCTGAATTAAGATGCACAGAACTCATCCCTCAGTTTCTCAATATTAGCTTCTGAGATACATTAAGAATGGAAAGTTTGCCGGGCGCGGTGGCTCAAGCCTGTAATCCCAGCACTTTGGGAGGCCGAGGCGGGTGGATCACGAGGTCGAGAGATCGAGACCATCCTGGTCAACATGGTGAAACCCCGTCTCTACTAAAAATACAAAAAATTAGCTGGGCATGGTGGCTCGTGCCTGCAATCCCAGCTACTCAGGAGGCTGAGGCAGGAGAATTGCCTGAACCCAGGAGGCAGAGGTTGTGGTGAGCCGAGATCGCGCCATTGCACTCCAGCCTGGGTGACAAGAGCGAAACTCCGTCTCAAAAAAAAAAAAAAGGAATGGAAAGTTTGAGTTATAGAAGATGGAGCTTTCAATGGAAGATATTCATTCATTCATTCATTTCAGCATTTAATGATTCTAAGCAGATAGATCAGCAAACCAAATAATCCATTGTGGAATTTACAACCTAACAGAAGGAGACCAGAGATTCAACTATTGGGATAATAAATACCGTACATAACAAATACAGTATGTAAGTGAGAAGGACTTTGAAAAAAGTAAAGTAGGGTAAGGAGGATCAGGAGTGCATGGGGGTGCAGGTAGTGGTTTACAATACTAACTAGGGCAGATAGGATCTCTCTCTGAGAGGTGAAATTTTAGCAGACTTGAGGATGCAAAAGAATTAGCTAAGTAGATTATTGGAGAAAGAATATTTCAGACAGGAAATAGCCAGAGCAAAACTTCTAACGCTACTCATTAAGAACTTTGGCTTTTCATTTGGTAAAAAAGGGAGTTGTGCAGGGCTTTGGATTATATTGTTTTAGTCATTTTTTTTTTTTTAACAGACTTTATCTTTTAAAGCAGTTTAAGGTTCACAGCAAAACACAGCAAAAAAAAAAAAAAAAAAAAAAAAAGAGGAAGTACAGAGATCTCCCATATAAAGCCTGCCCCAACCAAGGCTAGCTTCCCCCATATCAACACCCCTACCTACCTGATGAACCTATCCCGACACATCATTACCTCTCAAAGACTGCAGTTTACAATATGGTTTGCTTTTGGAGTGGTACATTTGATGGATTTGGACAAGTTCATAATGACACATGTCTGCACGTATTACAGTATCATACAGAGTAGTTTTGCTGTCCTAAAAGTTCTCTGTGCTCCACCTGTTCATCTCCCCCTGCCCCATTCCTGGCATTCACTAATTTTTTTTTTAACTGTCTTCATAATTTTGACTTTTCCAGAATGTGATATGGTTGAAATCATACAGCCTTTTCAGATTGGCTTATTTCACTTTGACTTACATTTTTAAAGGATCCCTCTAGTGAAGAGATTAGGTTGTAGGAGTTCAAGAGTAAAAGCAGGGAGACTTGTTGGAAGGTTTTGCAGTAATCAGAATGAGAGATGATGTGAATTTAGCTGGAGATGTTGAGAAAATGGTAGGATATGGAGGCTAGTCTGAAGGTAGACCCAAAAGAATTTCCTAATGGAGTGGATATGGAGTATGATCGAGCAGAGTGAAGGATGGGATCCAAGACTTGAGACCTCAGTAACTGGAAGGTTGGAGTTGCCATCTGCTGAGATGGGGGAGGCTACCTGTGGCACAGAGTTTTAGGGGGAGTTTAGGAGTTCAGTTGACATTGGGATGTCTGTTAGATATCCAAATGAAGATATTTATTTTTATTATCTTCTTCCTCATCCTCTACATTAACCCATTTTTTTCTTTTTCTTCTGTAAATATCCAGATACAACACAGGCATGGGACTAGCAAATAAAAATGGTTAAATTGGAAACAAAAATTGTAGCTGAGTAATAGGAGCAAATCTTCTGTGAGATGGTCCAGGCCTGGCTTGTACTGGCTTCCAAAGCTGCATTCATTCATATCCATTGTCTTGTTTTTTCTTTTTCCTGACTTTTCTTTCTTTCTATATTCATATTTATTATACTGTTTAATTCTTTATTAGCAATGCTTTCAGAAAGCTAGAATTGGATAATCCTCATCTCACAAGCCTATGTTCTGAAATGCCACCTCCCCTTACTTGGCATACTAGTTACTGGTACTATTCCTGGTTCCCAAAGTGTGTGATGTTGTTTCATTCTTCCGTTCCTTTACTCACAATGTTCTTCCTGTCTGAACTCTTAATATTGTTTCTCCTATCCCACTTCCAAGCCATCCCAACCTTGTTCACACAATTCTTACTTGATTTTCAAAGCTTATCTTTAGGGCCTGGAAACAGTGGCTTGTGCCTATAATTCCAGCACTCTGGGGGCACAAGGAGGGAGGGTCCCTTGAGCTCAGGAGTTTGAGACCAGCCTGGACAACATAAGGAGACCTCTGTCTCTACAAAGAATTTTTAAAAAAATTAGCCAGGCACAGCGGTGCCTGCCTGTGGTCCCAGATACTTGGGAGGATCCCTTGAGCCTGGGAGGTCAAGGCTATAGTGAGCTGTGATGGCACCATTGCACTCCAGCTTGGGCAACAGAGCGAGACCCTGTTTCAAAAATAAAAAGCAGTTTCCCTTTGGAAAGCACTCCCTGATTCAAACCCTCTCCCCTTTCAGTCTGGGATAGGTTGTCCTTCTTTCCTATTGCCATAGCACCTTGTAAATATCATCCATACTGCATTTATCGGATTTTGTTTTATGTGTGTTTCAGTCTGTCTTCTCACTTCAGACTGAAGTTCCTTGCTAGCGGGAATAATATCTTGTTCATCTTTGTAATCCTAGTACCCAACACTCTATAAACACTTTAACTAGACAAGAGTCTCTCCTTATGGGTGTTTAACTTCTTAAAGCTAGGCCTTTCTCATGCCTTTTCAATGCAACAAATCCTGTCCCACTGACTTCCTGGGGAAGGATAGGGTAGCACCAGAGAGTAATAACAGTGACATCCAAAAAAACCACAAACTTTATCGTGCAAACTTGTGCCCTTGGTCATAAACTCAGAGAATCAGCCAGCAACTTTAGAACAGAGCTGTGCTTATAAAACTGCTTTCTGGAACCCCATTCTCAGCCCTGCTGCTGCCTTCATCTCCCACTGAGCCATCTGGGGGGTAGTGATGGGGTTAAGTAGCCATATAGACACTGAGTTTTTAATCGTTTTAGTGGAAGACGGGTATAGAAATTGCATTTTAACTACTAGGAAGATTCATTCCATTATGACTTCAACCAGCATCTTACTCTGTAGCCCAGATTTTTTCAGTTTGGGTAAGACATCGCTGTGGCCACTGTTGGTTTCAGCTGATCACCTAGACTCACACCAGTGTTAATTTAACTACACGGATTCAGCTGGAATACATAGTAGCTCAAGGTTTCTGCTTCCTGCTATAGGTTAGCTTACAATTTAGTTAAAACCACTTGTTGCTATTCCTATGATCATGTCCCCTTTGAAGATGAGGAAACTGAGGCTTAGAGGAGGGCTATAACTTGTTCCTGGACACAGACAAAGCAAGATGGGATTCAAACTCAGGATTGAGAATCCTGTAGTAATTCAAGTGTCAAGACAGCTCTGAGGCTTGGACCAAATCCAGTCACACTAAACTAATCTTCCTGGTAAGAACCACCATCACCACTTTTGAGGTGGAGTGGTCTTGTCATTCAGGCTGGAGTGCAATGGCATGATCTTGGCTCACTGCAACCTCTGCCTCTGGGGTTCAAGCAATTCTCCTGCCTCAGCCTCCCATGTAGCTGGGATTACAGGCGCCTGCCACCACGCCTGGCCAATTTTTGTGTTTTTAGTAGAGACAGGGTTTCACCATGTTGACCAGGCTGGTCTCAAACTCTTGACTTCAGGTGACCCACCTGCCTTGGTCTTCCAAAGTGTTGGGACTGCAGGTGTGAGCCACTGTGCCTGGCCACCACCACATCTTAAAGACCTGACTGGAAGAGTCAAGATGACACTTGAAGGAAGTACCTCTGAGAATGTGCTGCTGGTCAGACTGGCCATACCGGCCATGTTGGCTCTGCCCCGAAATGCCAAACTCCCTTCTCCACATTGCCAACCCAGCAACCTGATATCCATTTCTGTTGACTTTGAGAATGAAACCTTACGTAACTCTTTGCTGCCTCTACTTCTTTTACAGGCCTATGATTTAATGCCACGCTGAAATCAAATAATCAAGGCATTGGTTTCTGTCACAGCAGTTAAACACAAACCATTAAGGGGAAGCATTGTCCTTTTGTCCAGAACAACCAACCAAGCATGAAACTATGAAAGAAATGTGTGCTATTTCCTGGGGCTGGTGTATTACAGGCAGCTGCCCTAGCTGCCAAGTCCACAGCTCAATTTGAAAACTAATTGGGATGATAGTCTGGGAACTAACTGCTGGAGAATAAATTAATCTGGAAATTATTCTGACGTATAGAAACTTTGCTAGTGTTTTACTCCTTTTAGCATCTCATTTCATATCTATAATCTCTTTTACTATAAGGCAAAAGTTAAAAGTGAGCACTAACTTTCAGATCCTGGGATAACCACCCAAACTTTCAGATCCTGGGATAACCACCTATATGGAAGAAATGACATCTGTCCTGATATTAGACCCTGATGGGAGGCTTTTTTTTTTTTTTTTTTTTGAGGCAGGGTCTCACTGTGTTGCCCAGGCTGGAGTCCAGTGGTGCAATCATCACTCACTGCAGCCTCCAACTCCTGGGCTCAAGGGATCCTCCCACTCAAGCTCCTGAGTAGCTGGGACTACAGGCACATGCCACCATGCCTGGCATGGAAGGAATCTTCTTTACCCGTTCTCGAGACCACAGGAACATGTCATTTTCAGGGGACTGAATGAATCTCTGGCTTACAGCTGAGTGGAAATAGCTGCTATTTTGAACCTTGGAAACTTGCTTAATGGTGACACTTAGCACCTTACCTACTCCAGTCTTGAAATGTTGCTGAAACCACTGGATACCCTGGGACACTTTTTCTCATTCTTAAACACTGTCCAGATGTTTTCTCTCAGGATGTTGTATTTAGAAGGAAATCAGGCTTCCCATTCCCCTCCCTTTGATGAACATCCTGACTTTCTGCCTTCACAGGAGCTTTTTTCATTGATTCATTTGTACTTATTTATGGCATCCTAAACAGTAGGTCAGGGGAAAAGATGGAGGCTCAAGAGGAGGAGACCCAGACCCTAAGCCAACACCTCTTAGGAGCTGAAACCATCTCTTATTCAGGGCTTCTGGTGAAAGTGTTGAAACAATGGCTTAGTCATGTAGCCATCCTTAAATCCCAGTCTGCCCCTCGCCTAGGTGCAGGGTTTCATCAGCCACACCCCACTTTAATGATTTTTCCCCAGAGTCTTTTCCAGCCAATGAGAATGCAAGCCAGAATAATCATTAACAATACCACAGACTGACACAGAATTATCTTAACCTGGTTTCCTGTCAGATTCTGAATAAACTATCCATCACCCATCCTGATTGCTCTTCCTTTGGTTTAAAACTTGTTCAGAGAGTTGCTCGGGCTCATTCCATGTGTGAGTTGAACCTTCCCTAAACAACAGGCAGGGAATTACCAGGCACAGGTGGAGTCCTGGGGCCTGTGTCAGGAATTTGGAAGCCACGGAACCATGGGATATAAACCAGGGAAGGATACCTCCTAGCTTTCTGTTTTGTCAGAGATCAGAGAGGGCTTTGGGCCATGGCTAAAGCCTAGACACAGAGACTTCGTGTGTAGTATACTCGGTCAGAGAATGTCTAGTGACCAGAGAGATCAGAGTGACACACTCCTTCCAGAGAAATAATACATGCCTTTGTAATAGGGCCCTTCATGGCAGTCACCTAGGGTATAGAAAGAAAATACATTTTATTTTTATTTATTTATTTTTTTAGAGAGAGAGTCTCACTCTGTCATCCAGGCTGGAGTGCAGTGACATGATCTCAGCTCACTGCAACCTCTGCCTCCTGGGCTTAAGCAATCCTCCTGCCTCAGACTCCCAAGGACTTGGAACTACAGGTGTACACAACCAGGTCCAGCTAATATTTTGATTTCCTGCAGAGATGGGATATTACTTTGTTGCCCAGGCTGGTCTTGAACTCCTGGGGTCAAGTGATCCTCCTGTCTTGGACTCTCAAAGTGCTGGGATTACAGGTATGAGCCACCATGCCTGCCTAGAGAACACATTTTAGAGCCTGGATCCACCATGTGGATCCTGTATTTATAATTTATAAATTCCCATCCTGTATTTATAATTCCTGGAGATAAATTGGTGATTTGAGACTAGTGTTCAGTTTATGGATATTACTGCTTGAGGCCAGGAAATAATTGTTACTTGATCTACTGTTAAAAGATATTAGTAGAGTCTAGAAGAAAGTGATTGCATGAAATTAAATATTTGAAATATTTGTGCCTTTTTATACACAGAGGAAGAATAATGTACAAATCAAATAAAGATGTTTTAAAATTAAACAAATATACATTTTTACAGAAAAAATTAATGTTTATTATGTAACTGGTACTATTATTGGAAAGATTTGCACACTTAAGCTTTTATGATATGCTATCATACATGAGATAAAAAGTTGTATTTTTCCTCACTGATGAGTAAATAAATATTAAAATGAGGTAGTAAAAAAAAAAAAAAGAGAGAAGTCACATAATCTCTCTGGGACACTGTTTTCTTATCTGAAAAGTGAGTTTGATAATATTACCTACCTCATAAAGTGCTGTGAGGGTCAAATGAAGCAAGTGTCTTGTACGGTGCTTGGCATGCAGGTCATCCTCAAAACAAATGTTGCTGTCCATCTCTTACTCTGCTTTCTGAAGTTGACATTAATCCCAGATCACCTAGGAACTAGCATCCACACATCAGAGGACCTGCACTTTAATGTGCCTTCCTCAAAGTTTTCTAAACCCCTCTCCAGGAGGACTGGCAGTGCTGTCCAGCCTCGACTTGGTCCCACATGGACTTCAATCCCCTTTTCACCTCTCTAGGACACTCTGCCTCTCAACACCCCTTCCCTGTTTCCTCGTGTGGGGTTGATCAGATTCCCTGAGAAACTCCAGGACTCATGTGATTGGGATTGTCCCTGGGCCCCACAGTCAGGACCAGGTTCCAGGATGGTAGCCTGGGAAGCAGATCACTCCCACTCACCAACGTGACATTTCTTCTTGAGGGATCTTTCAAGATTGAGCACCAGAATGTGGCTGACATGCTGACTTTGGGTGGCTTAAATTTTTATTTAGACAGGAGCTCTTCCCTAGACAAACCTGGCCCCTGGAGATGTGGCTTCAGAATATTCTGTCCTTGCTCAGTTGGAGCTTCGTAATTGTGAGATGCTATCTCCCTTGGTGGAATGTAAACTCCACAAGTTCAGGAATCATGTCTGTTATTTACTGCTGCACCCAAGCAACCTAGATGAATGCCACATTCACAGAACACTTAACCAAAATGTTTGTTGAATGAATATATGAAAGACTGTCTTTAAACTCCTAAGAGCTTATTCTGAAGGAAGTCACTCTAGAAACCCCCTGGGTTGCAGAATTACCCTCTGGGAAACAGTAGCAGCCCCCAGACACTTGTTACTTGAGTCCCTAAGGGACTTGGGGACAGCCGCTCTTCACTAATAATCATGTGTCCTTCCTGGGACTATTAAGACAAAAATACAAATATTAGCTGGGTGTGGTGGCACACACCTGTAGTCCCAGCTATTTGAGAGTCTGAGGCAGGAGAATTGCTTGAATTCCAGAGGCAGAGGTACAGTGAGCAGAGATCACGCCACTGCACTCCAGCCTGGGTGACAGAGCAAGCCTCCATCTAAATAATTATTTTAAAAATCTGTGTTCAAAATATCTTTAATTTATGAATTAGAACTCTTACTACAAAAAAATTTGTTTTTTAAAAATCTGCCTTCCTCAAAAGAGCATATGTTCCTACTGTAAAAGATTCTTGGCACCAGTAATCAGGTATTTTTCTGAGCCAAAGTACAGCAATTTTGACAAAATAAAGCCCACAGGGTGTCCAGTGAACACCAGGTAATGAGTGAGTTTAATGTGTTCACCTGATGGTCATTTCATGAATGATCAACATATTAAAACATATTTAAAAAGGCAGAGGATGTGACCAAAAGCTTTGGTTACAACAGGTATAGGAATTTGTGATGAATGAATCACACAGATTAACTCAGGGAAATAGGGAGCTGTTACATAGGTTTGACAATAATTAGTAAACGTGTAAATAGCTTTAAGTTGTTTCTGTCTGTAGCACTTATTCTTTTTTTTAATTGCATTTTAGGTTTGGGGGTACATGTGAAGAACATGCAAGATTGTTGAATAGGTATACATGTGACAGTGTGATTTGCTGCCTTCCTCCACCTCACCTATATCTGGCATTTCTCCCCATGCCATCCCCCCTCCAACTCCCCACCCCACACTGTCCCTCCCCTATTTCCCCCCAACCGACCCCAGTGTGTAGTGCTCCCCTCCCTGCGTCCATGTGTTCTCATTGTTCAACACCCGCCTATGAGTGAGAACATGCAGTGTTTGATTTTCCTGCAGCACTTATTCTTTGACCAAACGAAGTTCTTCCTCCAGGAGTGTTGAATGGGCATTTCTCTCTTTAAACTTTGAATCTGGGAAGCACACAGACACATGTCTGGATCTCCTGCCATGATCTTCCTGTTCCTTTCTTGCTTTCTCTTTAAAAAAAAAAAAATGTTTTTTTCTCCCTAATTAAAAACGTCTTACACTCCCACTGTGGAATTTTTTTTAAAAAATTCAGTACAATACAAATAAGAAAACACATTCACAATCTCACTGCTCTTAGACAACCACAGTTTGTTACATTTTCTTCCACCTTTTAAAAATGGGTCTATCTGCATAATAATATTTTTTACACTGTTAAACTGCACTTTTTTAAAAATTATTTTATTTTTAATTGACATGTAATATTGTACATATTTATGATGTACAGAGTGATATTCTGATGTATTTTGATACATGTATATAATGTATAATAATCAAATCAGGGTGATCAGCATATCCATCATCTCTAACATTGATTATTTATTTGTGTTGGGAACACTCAAAATGTTCTCTTCAGCTATTTGAAAATATACAATAAATTCTTATTAAATACATCACGCTGCAGTGCTATAGAACATTAGAACCTAGTTTTCTTATCCAGCTGCAATTTCATATCCCTTAACCAACTTCTCCCTATCCCTGCTCCCACCAACCTTCCCAGCCTCTAAGCACCACCATTCTGCTCTCTGCTTCTGTGATCTCAACTTCTTCAGGTCCCACATATGAGTGAGAACAACTGCACTGTTTTCCTATCCTACTTTTTCCCCCCAGTTAATATCACATTATGGGTATCTCTCCTTGTCACTGGAAACTTTGTAAACTTCATTTTTAATCAGCAGTACTAATAATTTACCATTTCAATGTGCTTTGTTTTTCTTCAAGATGCAAAGCTCTCTGGGTCCTGATGGGCTATGCAAACCTTTCTTCATGACTCTTTTTCTATGACCTTCCTCATGGCATCTCTTTCTTACCCGTCCCTGTTTTTTTTTTTTTTTTTTTTTTTTTTTTTGAGACGGAGTTTCGCTCTTGTTACCCAGGCTGGAGTGCAATGGCGCGATCTCGGCTCACCGCAACCTCCGCCTCCTGGGTTCAGGCAATTCTCCTGCCTCAGCCTCCTGAGTGGCTGTGATTACAGGCACACGCCACCATGCCCAGCTAATTTTTAGTATTTTTAGTAGAGACGGGGTTTCACCATGTTGACCAGGATGGTCTCGATCTCTTGACCTTGTGATCCACCCGCCTCGTACCCGTCCCTGTTTTAACACGCAAATGGTCAGGAGAAGCCAGACCGAGCTGGCTTAGATCAAATCGGGTCGGAAGTCCTGAAGTGACAGAGGCACAAGGGAACAGCTTCAAGCTAAGCCTTGCCATCCACATCACCTGGGAGTCTTCTCAGCTCAAAAAGGAGGCCACAGAAACAAATCTCTCAGCACATTTTTACAAGGCTTAAGTCAGAAGCTCCTTTTCTTATGCCAAGATATACCTGGAACGACGGGAAATTTAAGAGGAGGAGTGGGAGGAGGAGGAAGTGGCAGCCCCACCCGACTCAGGGATTGAAGGACCTTTCTAGCAGGGTGACTGTAAAGGCTCACAAGGCAATTAGGTCTAGAATCGTGCTGCTGACTGGTCGAAAGGCCTTGGCCGACAGGAGAAGGAGAGAGATGGATCAGGGTGAGTACTGGGAATTGACTTACCTTTTCGGAGGTACTAAGTCAAAAGAGGAGAGAAGTTTGGAGAGGGTAGAGGATGAAGGGAAGAGACAGGAGAACCTGAATTGATGATTGGTGGCTCATTGTGCAGTTTGGCTCCTTATTCCCACTTCCCCATCTGCATTTGGACCTCGGAGCACAAATCCTATGGCCATTTGTTTTCTTTTCTGAAGCTGTGAAGAGCTTTTTCTTTAAAACCTGGCCTTGGGAAGTCTGAGGAGCCCCCAAAAGAGCTTGGCCCCTGCCACCAAGTGTCCTTGGGTGCTTGGGAGGCTATCGCTATGGTCAAATTCTGAAGCTGTTGGGAACCCCTCTCAGACCCTAGACCTCTCCCTCATCCAGTTTCTCCCCTGACTGTCAGGGCCTCACCCAGAGTTGCTCCACCCACCCCTGAGCTCAGGCCCCTTTCTGGATCTCTTCAGAACCCCTGCGGCTCCTCTACTGGGAGTGAGAAGAACAGGCGCCCACAGGCCAGACCAGCCTGGCTGACACACGGGGCCTGCCAGGGAGGGCACTAAACATGGGTCATGTATTTCTTTTCTTTTTTCTTTTTTTAATTTTTTTTTTTTTTTTTTTTTTTTTTTTTTTTTTGTGATAGAGTCTCCCTCTGATCCCCAGACTGGAGTGCAGTGGCATGATCCCAGCTCACTGCAACCTCTGTCTCCCAGGTTTAAGGGATTCTCCTTCCTCAGCCTCCTGAGTAGCTGGGATTATAGGTGCATGCCACCGTACCCAGCTACTTTTTGTATTTTTAGTAGAGATGGGCTTTTGCCATGTTGGTCAGGCTGGTCTTGAACTCCAGACCTCAAGTGACCCACCTGCCTCGGCCTCGCAAAGTGCTGGGATTACAGGTGTGAGCCACCATACTCAGTCATATATTTCTTACAATAATATTCTAAAGCATGTATTATGCTCCAATGGCTAAGCACTGTGTCTCACGCTGGATATGGTGGCTCACACCTGTATTCCCAACATTTTGGGAGGCCAAGGCAGGTGGAGTGTTTGAGCTCAGGAGTTTGAGACCAGCCTGGCCAACATGGCGAAACCCTGTCTCTACTAAAAATACAAAAATTAGCTAGGTATAGTGGCGCACGTGTGCAATTCCAGCTACTTAAGAGGCTTAGGTGGGTAGATTGCATGAGCCTGGGAGGTCAAGGCTGCAGTGAGCTGAGATCATGCCACTGCACTCCAGCCTGGGAGAAAAAGTGAGATCCTGTCTCAAACAAAAAATAAATTCAACATATAAATGGTTTTAAAATGCAGCCAGGGTTTGATAGAGAAGGCTCAAGAAGCTTGTCATGTGCTAGATCCCAGGGTACTTTAGGACAATATTTTAGGGTATCTTTTCCCCTTGACTATCCCCAACTACAGTAAGTCTAAAACAGTTATATTATTTTTTAAAATTCCATACTCTAATTAAGTAAATAATATACATATACTTGTTATAAAAAGCTAAAAGTTCACACAGAATTTTAACAAGCTCAAGTTCCCTTTTACATACCTATATACTTTCAATCCTGATCCTGTCCCATAGGAAAGCCCCATTAGCATTTAATCAACTGCTTCCAAATAAAACTAGATCATATAAAATGGTCTGTTTTGCACAAACAATTTTGTGCTTATATTGTATATATTATTTGATGATTTACTTTTTAAAAATAATCACGTATCTTAAAAATCCATGTCAGTGCATATTGATCTATCAAAAATTTGTAATGATTATAATTTTCCATTCTGGGCATATAAGCACAATGTATTTGATGAATTTATTAATTTGCATTGGCTTAGTTTGTTACTATCTCCTATTGATGGAAATTTAGATTATTTCTAATATAAACAGTGCTGTAATGATGTCCCTGATGATATAACTTAGCATACAAATAGTTTTTATATGTAAGATTTCTAAAAGAATAACTGCTGGATTAAAGCAATATCCACTTTAAGTTTTGATGGATATCAACTGATTGTCTCTAAAAAGTCTATGTAAATGTACACTCCCACCATCAGGATATGAGACAGTCCATTTCCATATGCTCTCAGCAAAACAGGTTATTCTTACTCTTTTAAATATTTTTGAATGGATCAGAGAAGAATCTCATGATTGTTTTAGCTTGCATTTCTTGCTGTTATTATAGCAAGACTGTCTTCTTGATATTTATAGCCACTTTTGTATATATATATATATATATTTTTTTTTTGAGACGGAGTTTTGCTCTTGTTACCCAGGCTGGAGTGCAAAGGCTCTGGAGTCAAACTGTCTAGGTTAAAACACCAATTTTGCCACTTAATTAAGTAGGTGACACTGGGAAAGTTACTTAAATTTGCCAATCATCTTCCTACTTATCTATAACATGGGGCTGATAATATCTAATTGGTTACTTATACGGAGAGCAGGAGATGATTCATGTAAAGCCTGGAGTTCCATAATGCTTAGTTAATATTCGCTATTGTTGCAAGTGCAAACATACCCCTATGTTCTGAAATACTTGGGAAGGATTTTGTGGAGGAGTGGCTGCTGGGTTTTGTTTGAAGAGTGGGTACAATGGAGACACAAAGAGATTGGGGAAGGGCCAGGAACTGTCAGAGGTAGATATGAGTGTGATCTATTTGGAGGCCACAGTACAAGTGAAGCAGTTTATTTATGGGCTAGAAGGAAGTAAGATTGGAGAGATATGTTGGAACCAAATTGTGGAGGGCTTTGAATGATTGGCTAAGGAATTTGGACTTGCACTTTTAAGTAATAGGACATTTTTATTCTTGCACACTAAAAGAGGCACAAAACACGGCAGTAATCTCATATAGGAATCTCTTCATATGCTCTCACACAGATTATACTCTTTTTTTTTTTTTTTTTTTTTTGAGATGGAGTTTCACTCTTGTTACCCAGGCTGGAGTGCAATGGTGTGATCTCGGCTCACCGCAACCTCCGCCTCCTGGGTTCAGGCAATTCTCCTGCCTCAGCCTCCTGAGTAGCTGGGATTACAGGCACACGCCACCATGCCCAGCTAATTTTTTGTATTTTTAGTAGAGACGGGGTTTCACCGTGTTGACCAGGATGGTCTCGATCTCTTGACCTCGTGATCCACCCGCCTTGGCCACCCAAAGTGCTGGGATTACAGGCTTGAGCCACCGCGCCCGGCCGAAGATTATACTCTTTCAAATTTTTTAAGAAGGGAAGAAATGAAAAAGAATAAAGTATTTGTAAAAGTCCTAAAAACGGACAACGATAACGAGAAGTGGAAAGAGAAAAGAAGGTAGAATAAATGCAGAAACAAGGTGAGTCCACCTGGCATTTTGTGGCAGGTGCCTATTCTCTGCCAGCTGCACTAGATAGACTTTGCTCTTTGTTGTCTCCACCTGGAGCGTTCCGGCCTCACCACTAGCCTGACTGCCTGGGACTTTGTTGGCAGTTGATTTCTTTAACTGAACCCATTCTTAATCCACCCTAGCTGGGGCCTTAGGAAGTCCTGCAAGTCAAAATATTTCAATAAGTATTTATTAGCCTGCCACATGCCCAGGGATGCCAGCCCCTTACACACATAGAGTGGTCCTTATTTTCCTCT
This sequence comes from Saimiri boliviensis, assembly GCF_048565385.1. Classification (NCBI taxonomy): domain Eukaryota; kingdom Metazoa; phylum Chordata; class Mammalia; order Primates; family Cebidae; genus Saimiri; species Saimiri boliviensis. The sequence continues at coordinate 82,710,358 of NC_133450.1, forward strand.
TACCAATACCTCTGTTTAGGTCCTCATGAGCCTTTGGCTTGGTTCATTGTGACAGGGATCTCACTGCCCTTCCCACATCCTTGTCTTCTTCCCCTTTGGTCTGGGATAAATGCTACAGCCGAATTAATCCTAAAGTAAAGTTTTGATCCTGCCACTCCTGCTGAAAAGCCTGCCTTTAATCAAAGTAGCACTTTGCCTAAATACAAAAGGAATACATGTTCAAAGTAAAAGCCTGGGAAACACCAAAAAACTTAAAGAAAAATTTCTGATAATTTTACCACCTAAAGATGATCTGTACATACTGATTTTTAGTATTTTCAAAAAAAAACTTCCTTTCTAATGTCTTGTGAATGACTTCTCTCTAATCTTTGCTCTGTTTTTTGGTTGCTATTGATGCCCTCTTTGTTGGAATCAAGTTGGAATTGTCAGATGAGAGGAATCTAATTTATATAGCCAACTCCTATTGTAAGATACTTGGGTTGCACTGAACATTTTTATGCTTAATTTTTGTACACAAATTATTATTATTTTTTTTAGTTTTTATTTTTGAGACAGAGTCTTGCTCTGTCACTCAGCCTGGAGTGCCATGGCACAATCAACGCCAATGCAATCTCCACCTCCTGGGTTCAAGCAATTCTCTTGCCTCAGCCTCCTGAGTAGCTGTGATTACAGGCACACACCACCATGCCTGGCTAATTTTTTTTAGTTTTAGTAGAGACGGGGTTTCACCATGTTGGTCAGGCTAGTCTCGAATTCCTGACCTTGTGATCCACCCACCTCAGCCTCCCAAAGTGCTACCATTACAAGTATGAGCCCCTGCACCTGACCGCAAATTATTATTAAAAAAAAAAAATCCTAGACGAGAAGTTCGTGAGTAAAAGGTATTTATGTTTTAAGGCTTTATTTTATTTTGAGACGGAGTCTTGCTCTGTCTCCAAGCTGGAGTGCAGTGGCACGATCTCAGCTCACTGCAAACCTCCGCCTCCTGGGTTCAAGCGATTTTCATGCCTCAGCCTCCTGAGTAGCTAGGATTGCAGTCATGTGCCACCACACCCAGTTAATTTTTGTATTTTTAGTAGAGATGGGGTTTTACCATGTTGGCTAGGATGGTCTTGATTTCTTGACTTCATGATCTGCCTAACTCAGCTTCCTGAAGTGCTGGGATTACAGGCCTGAGTCACCTCGCCCAGCTGCTTTCTTTTATTTTGTAATAACTATTGATGAATTGCCCTCAGAAAGACGTAACATTTTTTCTTCCCATCAGGGATAGATCTACCCATGACTATTGAATCAAGCAGCAGCATCTTGGCCATGGCTCGAGCCCTTCTTCATCCTGGCCCTGCTGCTCTCACAGGCTCTGCCCCCTTCCATCCCCTTCATCCCCAGTGCTTTTCTGCAAGATGACGCTCCTTGAACCTCATGCACATGTGTGTCTATCCATTCAGCAAATGTCACCGAGCACCCACCAGGATGACAGAGATTGTGCAGGTTAAGGGGGCAGACTCTGGAGATCCATCCTCCCTGGGTTTGAATCCTATCTCCACCCAGCACCTTCCTGTATGTCATGAACAACATCAACAGCTCCGTTTCAGAGGAGTGGTGAGAACATAAATTATTTCAGACATGTAAAATGCTCTAAACAGTGCTGGGCATGTGGTAAGTATTCCATGAACATTACCCTTGCATCTGCAGTTAGGCATCAGGCTCCTTTCTAGGCAGGGGGATCTGCATTTAAAGATGGCTGAGGTCTCTTGCTTTTGTGGAACCAATTCTAGATACTAAGTGCCTTGAAGAAAGTAGAGGGGAGTTGTGATAACAAGTAATCACATGGTGGGAAGTAAAGCATCACGCTTCATGGCTGAAGAAAACCCCTGTGCAGTAGTTACTGCTGAGCCAAGACCCGAGTGGAAAGACGGAGGCATGCATTAGAGCAGGGCTGTCTGGGTTTGGTGTCAGAAGATACGAGCTTTGCATCGCAGAGCTCATTGTAGGCAGATAGCTGTTTTAATGTCTCTTTTTTTCTTTTTCTTTCTTTTTTTTTTTTTTTTTTTCTGAGACAGAATCTCTCTTTGTCACCCAGGCTGGAGTGCAGTGATGCAATCTCGGGTCACTGCAACCTCTGCTTTCTGGGTTCAAGCGAGTCTCCTGCCTCAGCCTCCTGAGTAGCCGGGATTGCAGGCGTGTGCCACCATGCCCGGCTAATTTTTGTATTTTTAGTAGAGACGGGGGTTTCACCATGTTGGTCAGGCTGATCTCGAACTCCTGACCCGTGATTCGCCTGTCTCTGTCTCCTGAAGTTCGGGGATTACAGGTGTTAGCCACCGCACCCAGCCGTCTGCTTTTTCTTAAAAGGCTGTTAATGTATCAGGATATGTTTTGATCCTTTTATACCCTTGTCTTTGTATTAGTCAAATAAGTGCCAGGAGTCTTGTGGCTGGGGCTTAGCTCTTGTCTTACTCATACTATTAACTCCAGTGGGACTCTGGCCAAGTCAAAAAGGCCTTGTCGGTGCTGACATGTTTTTACTAACTGATTCTGCTTGATTTCCTGCTTTGTTAAGTGTGTTCCTGATCCTTTTGGCTTCTTTTCCTGCTCTTGAAAACCCTTCCTTCTGTTGTCTAAATCATCGTCTTTTTGACTTGAGAAGTACTTCAGTGGAATGGAATAAAAAAGAAAACCTGAATGCCCAATAGAGAATGAGTTTTCTCCATGCACTGTGACTTGGGCATCTGGAGAGGAAGATGTCTTCCTTCCTCCTCCTCGCCTTTCTTCCCCAAACTAAGAGAAGCCTTGCTCAGGGAAAAATTGAGTTGGCTGTCCCTAGGAACTATGGTTTGAGCTACAAACAGCGCCAGGAAAAGTCTGCCCTGAGTCCTGTTCCCTCCTGTGTGTCCCTGCCTCTTTTGGATCTATGATTATTCAGGATGGGAGTTTTGTATGGGATGGAGAGGCTTTCTGTGAAGACTCCGTGGTCCTGCTATGAAAACTTTAGACTCAGGAACAAATGAGATGCAACCAGTTTCCAACCAGATCTAAGCCAGCTGCTTTCTGACTTTTAACTATGATCCATGATTTATATCATAACCCAGCTACACGTAAAATTGTCCTTGTTCTTCCTATGTGTGATGCATTGTGTTTTCTATTCTATTGAATTTTTCTTATTACTTGCCACCTCTCTCTAAATTGATTTCATAAACTACAAAATGAGTTGGACCTGAAGTTTAAAAATTGCTGTTAAATGACCAAAAGGCATCCACCTTATATCTTTCTCTGAATTTTCTGGTTCTAATAACATACCTATTTAAGTGCCCCAACACATCAAGAGGCTTAACAAATTTGTACCAATTGATCCACTAATTCACTGTTATTGAATCTACCTTAAAAAAGATTGTTACTAAGAGGCGGATCAAGGGATCATTGTGCATATTCTGTTTTTAGCCAGACATTTGACATGTTCATGGAAAACATGAAAACTGGATTTGATTTTAGATTGTGAAGGAAATTTAAAAACACTGACTTCAGCTTTATTCAAAGATTATATGTAGTTACAGCAGTTGAACAACCATGCCTAAAGAGTGTTTCTTTTCTTTCTTTCTTTTTTTTTTTTTTTTTTTTTTTTTTTGAGACGGAGTCTTTTGTGTCACCCAGGCTGGAGTGCAATGGCACGATCTTGGCTCACTGCAACTTCTACCTCCCAGGCTCAAGCAATTCTCCCACCTCAGTCTCCCAAGTAGCTGAGATTACAGGCGCTCACCACCAGGCCTGGCTACTTTTTGTGTTTTAGTAGACAATGGGGTTTCACCATGTTGGCCAGGCTGATCTCGAACTTCTGACCTCAAGTGATTCACCTGCCTCGGCCTCCCAAAGTGCTGGGATCACAGTTGTGAGCCATGGCACCCTGCCCCAAAGAGTATTTATTAATGGCTCAGTGTTAACATGGAGGAAAGAGCTGATGATACACCACTGACCTCCAACTTAAGCCCTAATTCTTAGAAACAACTTACTGACTACTTAGATGAAGACGGGAAGATAGTTTAGCCAGTCTATATATGGAAAAGTAAAACATTTATGTCTAAAAATCAAGATCTATTAACCTGGGCAACATAGGGAGACTCCATTTGTACAAAATAAAAAATATATATATAGCCGGCCATGGTAGTGTACAACTGTGGTCCTAGCTACTTGAGAAGCGGAGGTGGGAGGATCACTTGAGCCTAGGATGAAGGCTGAGGCTGCAGTGAGCCAGGAGCATGCCATTGTGCTGCAGCCTGGGCTGCAGAGTGAGACCATGTCTCAAACAAACAAACAAAAAAAGGGTCAAGATAGGTAGGAAAGATGCAAAAACATAAAGAACCTCTGTAGAAGTTCAAAATGCAAACAGCACAAAAACTGCTGGGGAGCAAACATGAGTTTTTCCTTTAGGATGCTATTTAGCAGTCTCTCTTCCCAGTAAAATATGTCTCCAGACGTTGCCAAATGTCCTCCAGGGCACAGAATTTCCCCTGTTGAGAATCGCTGAGATAAACTGATGTACTACTAGGGGAAAGAATGAACTTTTGTTGACAGTATATGCAATATAAACATTGCCAGCAAAGGTAGCAAAAGAAATGTAATCCAAGACCTCATGATTTTACCAGTAAAGAGTAATAATGACAGAGTGATTACTCTGCGCCTGGCACAATGCCAAGGTTCTATCATGGCCAGCCTCTCTTAACACCCACGTGAATTCTATGAGGTAGGAATACAATAGTCTCCATTTTTTCAGATGAGGACACTGATGTCTAGGGACCTTAAGTGGCTTGCTTGAGGTCTCACAGCCCAGGTGATAGAGCCGGGGCTGTGTCAGTCCAGAGCCCGCCCATTGCCCACTGTGCTATGAGAGTTTCACAACCAAATACCAGGTGCGTGCACACAGGAACCACGCAGTGCCCTCCTCATACACCTAGAAATGGCTGAGAAGCCAGGAATAAGTTAGAAGTGATCCAGAAAGTCTTCAGAATCCCGAAGCAGAGGCTTGCCCTATTGCTGAAGTCTCAGTCTCCAATCAGCCCACCGGCTTAATTCATACAAAATCCTAGTATGTTTATTCTTATATCAGTAGAGTAGAGTGACTTTTAGAAAGATCGTCAACAAATAGTTAAGAGCATGCAGCGGCTCTTCAGGGGTTAAGTTTCGGTTATCTGGAATTGTTTCCCTTTGGGGGACGCAATCCTTGATCATTGTGGCTCCAGGTCCAGACGTGGAACTCACCAGGATCAACACCTCCCTTCCCGCCAACCCCCTGCACCTCCCAAAAATGACTGAGAAGCGCCGGGCGCGGTGGCTCAAGCCTGTAATCCCAGCACTTTGGGAGGCCGAGGCAGGTGGATCACGAGGTCGAGAGATCGAGACCATCCTGGTCAACATGGTGAAACCCTGTCTCTATTAAAAATACAAAAAATTAGCTGGGCATGGTGGCGCGTGCCTGTAATCCCAGCTACTCCGGAGGCTGAGGCAGGAGAATTGCTTGAACCCAGGATGCGGAGGTTGCAGTGAGCAGAGATCGCTCCATTGCACTCCAGCCTGGGTAACAAGAGCGAAACTCCGTCTCAAAAAAAAAAAAAAAAAAAAAATGACTGATAAGCGTCAGGGGATGCCTGAGCCCAGGGAGTTGCAGGCGGGCATGACCTGTCCCCTCCTCTCCCCTAGTGGCAACCTTGCAGCTCGAGTCTGTCGACCTGCAGAGCTCCAGGAACAATAAGGAGCACCACACGCAGGAGATGGGCGTCAAGCGGCTCACTGTGCGGCGCGGCCAGCCCTTCCACCTCCGGCTGAGCTTCAGCCGACCCTTCCAGTCCCAGACCGACCACATCACCTTTGTGGCTGAAACCGGTGAGTTTCCCCTGCCCCAAGGCCTGGCAGGGTCCCTGAAAATAAGAGCATTAACAGTCTGCCTACAGGGCCCCTGCCTTTCCTGCTTGCGCCGCCCTCCACTTTCTTGTTCTGGGAGCCCCAGGCCCCTCATGCTCAGGACCCTGTTAGTGCTATTAAGGAAAGATTTGGTGAGCTCGGCAAACTGAGGTTGTGGCAGTAACAGCCAACCTGTAGATACACAACAAGCACTGTGCTAAAACTTTACACACATTAGCTCTTTTAATCCCCAGGACAAGACTTTCAGGTGGTATTATTATGATCCTAATTTAACACATTAAAAAACGGAGGCTTGGGCATCTTAAATGGTTTGCCTGAGGACTCCCAGTGGCAGTAGAAGCCAAAAGCTAATAAGCGGTGGGAGAAGGTGACAGTCCTTCCAACCCCGCTGGAATCATGTATCACACAGGTTTTTTGAGCCTCACTTTGGGATCATTCTCTCCTACGCAGGACCCAAGCCATCAGAGCTGCTGGGGACCCGAGCCACATTCTTCCTCACCCTGGTCCGGCCTGGGAATGTCTGGAGTGCTTCTGATTTCACCACGGACTCCAACTCTCTCCAAGTCTCCCTTTTCACACCAGCCAATGCAGTTATTGGCCATTACACTCTGAAGATAGAGATCTCTCAGGGCCAGGGTCACAGTGTGGCTTACCTGCTGGGAACTTTCATCCTACTTTTTAACCCTTGGAGTGCAGGTAGGAGCATGCTCACAGCTTGTAATGTTAACCTGATCCAATGGGAAGGCTCTGTGAGGTTCTTTGGAAAAAGCCCAGAAAATAAATCGCCCCATAGCTATGCAATATAGTACTGTGTGCTCTCACAAAAATCATCTTTAGAAAGATTTTTAATGGCATGAGTAAAGTATTCACGGTGTGATGTTATGTGAAAACACTGGAACATTTTCTAGTATGATTCTAATTGTATTAAGTATGTGTGCACAGAAAGAGTGGCTAGAATACACTAAAATGTAATGGTGGGTGTCTCCGAGTAGTGGAAATGAGCAATTTCCATTGTCTTCTTTCCGCCAGTCTGTATTTTCCAAATCTCTGCAATAAACCACTCTATAATCAGTCACTTTTACAATCAAGAAAAGATCATTGTTTTTTTTTAAAGTATACATTGTATTTCTGGCTTCTAGAAAAGCACATAGTAGACCTTTAAGGGGGTCCAGTCTTAATTACTGTTGCTAACAACCCATTGGCTACTCCTCCTGTTTTCCAGAAACATGTTGACTTTACTGTTTTTTAATTTTATTACTCTGTTTTTTGGTTTGGGGTTTTGCCCCCTCCACTGCTCTTAACGCTCAGAGGATGACGTCTACCTGCCAAGTGAAATACTGCTGCAGGAGTATGTCATGAGAGATTATGGCTTTGTTTACAAGGGTCATGAAAGATTCATCACCTCCTGGCCATGGAACTACGGGCAGGTAACACCATTACCTGATGTGGGTCTAGGATGAGCTCCTTAAGGCTGGTCTTTACACAACCCTGTTATGTAAGGCTGTTATATTACACAGCTCTCATGGATGGTCACTAACACAGGCAAGGGTGTGAGGTGCTGGGCCAACTTCACATCCAGTGAGAGGGGCAAGGAAGGAAGAGGTGGATGTCTTTCTTGTTTTTGTTTTGTTTTGTTTGAGATGGAGTCTTGCTCTATCGTCCAGGCTGGAGGGCAGTGGTGCCATCTTGATTCATTGCAATCTCTGCCTCCCCGGTTTAAGCAGTTCTTCTGCCTCAGCCTCCTGAGTAGCTGGGATTAAAGGTGTCTGCCACCGAGCCCGGTTATTTTCTGTATCTTTGATAGAGATGAGGTTTCACCAGATTGGCCAGGCTGGTCTCGAACTCCTGACCTTGTGATCCACCTGCCTTAACCTCCCAAAGTGCTGGGATTACAGGTGTGAGCCACTGCGTCCAGCCCCCTTTTTAGTTTGTAACATTTTATTATGAACACCTTAAAACGTAATCAAAGTAGACAGGTTACTGTAATGAATCTCCATGTATCCACCTTTCAGCTTTAATAGTGATCGATGTATCATGTGTCTGTGTGTCTGTTTCATCGATACGAGGGGTTTGTAAACTACAGCCCACAGACCAAATGTGGCCTACTGCCTGTTAGCCCACAAGCTGAGAATAGTTTTCACATTTTTAAACTGTTGAAAGGAATTTTAAAAGAATAATATTTTGTGATGTGAAAATTATATGAAATTTGAATTTCGGTATTCACAAATAGCATTTTATTGCAACATAGCCATGTTTATTAATTTAGATATCGTCTGTGGCTGCTTGCATGCTGCAATGGCAGAATTGAGTTACTGAGACAGAGACTTTATGGCCTGCAAAGGCTAAAATAGTTACTATCTGGTTCTTTACAGAAAAATCTTATCCATCCCTGGTCTGTACTCCTCTGCCTCCACCCCCACTCCTCACTTTACTGCTAGATTTCTTTTTTTTTGAGATGGACTCTCACTCTGTTGCCCAGGCTGACATGCAGTGGCAAGATCTCGGCTCACTGCAACCTCCACTTCTCGGGTTCAAACGATTCCCCCACCTCAGCCTCCCAAGTAGCTGGGACTACAGGTGCATGCCACCACACCTAGCTAATTTTTATGTTTTTAGTAGAGACAGGTTTTCAACATGTTGGCCAGGCTGATTTCCAACTCCTGACCTTGGGTGATTCACCAGCCTCGGCCTCCCAAAGTGCTGAGATGACAGGTGTGAGCCACTGCGCCCGGCCAAATTTTTTTTTTAGCAAATTACAGATAACATATCATTTAATCCAGTAATACTTCAGCATATATAATCCAGTAATACTTTAGCATATTTAATCCAGTAATACTTCAGAATATGGTCGTGTAAAAGATGATAACTTTCTGAAAAACTTAATCACAATACATGAAAAAAAAAAGAGCAGTAATTCTTTAACCACATCAAATATCCAGTCAGTGTACATAGGGGGACCTTGGCTCTGGGAAACGAGTCCACTCTCAACCCCTAAAGGCGCGTTTTCTCTCTCCCGCCCACTGCCACCTCAATCCTGTCCACAAACTCCAGAAGGGAAGAGGTGGGGGAAGCCTTGCTGAGGGAGAGCATGTTTTCCCCATTCTCCAACCATGGCAACCTGTGACCCTCTTTGAAACTGAGAAAAACACCTGTGCATTTGGCAGCCAAAGTGTTGAGACAAACATTGTGCACGTCTATCCTGAGCCTACCCTGGCTCCTCCAGGGCATGCAGCATCCACTCCGAGCTTCTCTACCTGGTGTCAAGACTGGCATGCCTGGCCTTACATTGATCTCTAGATTTTTTCTGCTCTTTTCCCTGCTCCTTCAAGTCCTCCAGATAGGCGTCTAAGTCCTTGATACCCACCACACTCAAAGACCTCAGGTAAATGTCCCCACTCTCCTTTCTTCCTGTTCACCCAATCCAGCAAAGTCCATTGGTACCAAAACCTTCTCTCATCTATTCAGTCAACAGGGATCTCTCACTCTTCGAATTCTATTTCTATTTTCCATCAGAGCAACACAGTTTAGTTTTTCAGAATTCCAAACCTAATACATTTCCAATTTGATTTACAAGTTCTTCAAAGACAGGACCTTGTCTTATATTTAGTGTGCCCCCCTCACATCCCCATATACATGCCCGCCCCAAAAGTCTGTTGGTGACTTAAAGTTTCAGAATTCTAGACATTTGCTCTTCTCTTTTTTCTCCCTGAAAATCACTTGGAAGTTTGAAGAAGACATCATAGACATCTGCTTTGAGATCCTGAACAAGAGCCTATATTACCTAAAGAACCCGGCCAAAGACTGTTCCCAGCGGAACGACGTGGTGTACGTGTGCAGGGTGGTGAGTGCCATGGTAAGGATGGATGCTTCCTGCCATCTGAGGACAGTCTGAGCTTCCCCAGGCGCTGTGGAAACCCATCTGTCTGTCCTGTGCAGATCAACAGCAATGATGACAATGGCGTGCTGCAGGGGAACTGGGGTGAGGACTACTCCAAGGGGGTCAGTCCTCTGGAGTGGAACGGCAGCGTGGCCATCCTACGGCAGTGGTCAGCCAGGGGCGGGCAGCCTGTGAAGTATGGACAGTGCTGGGTCTTCGCATCTGTTATGTGCACCGGTGAGCAAAAGATCACTCATGTAGACGTGTGATTACTTGCCCATGGCCCACAGCTGGGGGTGGTGGGCACCCAGGCCCTGAACCAGCACACCATACAGTCTCAAGGGATCCTGTGCATTTATGTGAGCGGGGGGTTGACCTGTGGCAATCAATTGCACAGTATCCTTGATGGAGCAGTCAGACTATTATAACTGTCACCTGGATAGAGGAGCTTGTAGTCCCGAAGCAGAGACCAAATGACTTCTTTCTGCCACCTGCATCTCAGCTCTAGGCGAGCCTGGCATGGTGGCAGGTGCAAGCAGATGGCATGAGATAGCTGACCTCACCCGTAGGCAGAGCTAGCAGCTCCCAAATGCTTCACTAAGAGATCCTTGAGCAGTTATCATTATAGACTTGCTGCTTTGGTGACTACCCTTAGAGAAACTCAATGTTTTATGCAGTATCAGTTATTTACAATTCAGTGCAAAGTTGTTGAGCAGATTATCTGCGAAGATGAGAGGAAGATGGAGAATACTGAGGTGACTGCCTGTCTCACCCTTGCAAGGCCAAAATGCCTTACACAGATAGGTCTGTCCTGCTACATTAAGGAGTGAAGCTTGATCAACATTTGCTGAACTAACAGGGTGACTCTGAGTTGGAGGAAGGAGGAGCAGAGAATGAAGAGGACAGAGACAGGTGCCAAAGACAAGAGCAGAGACTTTTTGGAGAGGGGTGGCAGATCCCGGCAGTTATATATAAGTGCTGCAAACACAGACGAGGTTTAAATCTGAATGTTTGAATCCAGTGACCTCACTTTGCTCAGGTGTGAAATGGCGCTAGGGCTATTCTGGCATTCAGTATTCCCAGTTGTCCCTTGGGCTGGGAAGTCCCCAGGCTGTGGCCAGGTAGGTGTTACTGGGGAGGCCTGGGATGAGTAGGAGAAGGATGAGGTCCACCACCCTGCTCCACTTCCAAGCCTCTCCCCATTTCCAGGCCCTTGAGTTCTGGGGCCACTGTGCACTGGGGGAGCTGCCCCTGCCAAGCTTCTTCTGGCCACTTGCAGCCCAGGTGTTGCTCCTACGCCTGCTATGGATCTGTGACAAGCCCAGGAACTGTGCTGTGAGTGGACAGGTAACTGTAGACAGTCAGCCTTCTTAGGGGCTCTTCAGAGAACCAAAACAAATGGATTGGATGCTCTCAATAGTCCTTTTACTTTTCAAAGCTGTGTAATCCTCCTGGTAGCCTCAGTGGGCATTGTCTGCCCTTTCTGGGAGGGAGAGGAGTGGGATAAACCTCTCTCAACTCCTTGCCATGCTGGCAGATGTTGGGACCCATGTCCCCCGAAGTTCACACCTGGCTCTTGCTGGCTCTTGGCTTGACTTCATCTGGCTCTGGGCAGGCAGATATGTGTGTGTGTGTGTGTGTGTGTGTGTGTGTGTGTGTGTGTGTGTGTGTGTTGGGGTAATGTCTACACTTTGTGACTAGATTTGTGAAATCTTAATTCCGTTTTAAAAAGCCTTTATAGCAGTATCATGGGAAGCCGCAAGAGGGAGCTGTTGCCTTATTAAAGATGGTTGCTGCCTCTGGTTTCCCCTTGTCTCTGCTTCCATTGTCTCTAGAAGTCTATCTTGTCCTTCTATCCATTCTCTAATTTCTTTCATACCTCCCCCCACCCCACCTCTTATCTTTAAGTAGAATTACAGATCCCAAATTTCAGAACTAGGGTGGGAGGAGGGAGAGGAGCAGAAAAGATATTGGGTACTGGACTTAATACCTGGATGATGAAATAATTTGTACAGCAAACCCCCCTGACACATGTTTACCTACATAACCAACCTTCATGTGTACCCTCAATCCTAAAATAAAAGTTAAAAAAAATTGTGGAACTAATAATCATTTGGTTAATTTTGTTAGACATGAGGTTATTAAGGACCAGAGAAGTTAAGCAACTTACCAAAGTTCACACAGCTTTTCATTTGAAAATAGCCAAATACAGCACTAAAAATTTAAATTTTTTCTTTCTAGTTATTAAATGATTTAGGTTATCTGTTTTTAACTTGGAAAGCTGCTTAGTTGAAAGACTGCTAAATGATAAAATAGATTATTGGTAACTGTTGTTTTAAGTGATCCTCAAATGAGTCCTTTCTCCTTATGGGATGTTGACCACTGATGGGGAAGCAGGCTCTGGGACTGGGTGTGATTCTCTGGGAATAAAGGAGTTACTCATGTGGTTCCATAAGAGTCTAGGCTTTCTCTCCTCCAGCTTGAAAGTTAGAAATTATGCATGGAAAACCAATAATTCTGCCTAGATGAACTCCGTGATTCTCTATACTTTATTTTTCTCTTTAGTAATGAGATGCTTAGGTGTTCCAACTCGTGTTGTTTCCAATTTCCGTTCCGCGCACAACGTGGATAGGAACTTGACCATCGACACATACTACGACCGAAATGCAGAGATGCTGTCACCTCAGAAACGAGACAAAATATGGTGAGAGGCACTGTCTTGAACAGATCTCTGCTCTGTCCCAAGAAAAGCAGGAAAACTTTGATCTGGTTCTCTCTGGCTCTTGAGGCAATATTGCAAGATTGCCCAGAACATTGCTGCTGGTACTCAGAGAAGAAGAGAAAGAATTCCCCAACCCAGGAGGTTGTTCTGGTTAATTACATCATCAAATTAAACTCATTTCAGAGACAGAAAACAATGGGATAACATTCTGAGGCCTGAACCAAATGTCTAGCTGGGTGTCTTCTGAACACTGACCTCAAAAGTCTTTATTCATCTTCCTCTTCCTTCTCCGAGCCTCTGTTTGTACCATTCTGTTTTCCCAGAAGTCAGACAGAGCCTGGACTGGCTGCTTCTGTAGACATCTTCTTGTCTCTCTTGCCTTCTTCCTCTCCCCACCCTACTCAATTCTGTGTTCGTGTGTGTGTGATCCATTATTTGTGTATCTTTGGTGTCTTTTCCTGGTTCTTTTGTCCTTGGCTGTACTCCCAAATCTGGTTTCCTGTTTTTTCTTTTCCAGCCTTCCAGCCAGTTTCCAGGTAAGACTCCTTTTTGAGATGGAGTCTTGCCCTGTCGCCCATGCTGCAGTGCAATGGTACGAGCTCAGCTCACTGCAACCTCCACTTCCTGGGTTCAAGTGATTCTCTTGCGTCAGCCACCCGAGTGGATGGGACTACAGGCCCCAACCACCATGCCTGGGTAATTTTTGTATTTTTAGTAGAGATGGGGTTGTCACCATGTTGGCCAAGTTGGTCTCGAACTCTTGACCTCAGGTGATCCACCTGCCTCAGCCTCCCAAAGTGTTGGGATTACAGGTGTGAGCCACCGCACTCAGCCTCCAGATGATACTCTTTGAGTTGTGTGAGAACTAGCTGCTGTCCTAGGAGCCCCCTCCCTCTCTGAGCTTCTATTTCCTTGTCTGTAAAATGAAGATAATGTCGACTTCACAAGATTTCTAGGGTGCAATGAGATCAATGCCGGTAAGAATGGTTTTTCAGCCTGGGATCCACAGTTAGACTCCTAGAGGGCTGAATTGTCTCTGATTCAGGAAGTAGTGGTATATCTGAGGATATGTAACTTAGGCACAGTTCTGTATTTGAATGCATGTCCTGAGTCTAATAATGAGGAAACATCAGATGAGCCCCAAATGGGGGCCACTCTGGTTTTAAAAGATAAATAAATAAAATAAAGACTGTTTTCATTAAAAGCCCAGACTTCACTACTAGGCAATATCTCCATGAAACAAAACTATATTTGTACCCCTTAAATTTACAAAAAATTAAAAAAAGAAAGCGAGAGACCGTTTTAAAATCCCAGTGTAACAAAAGAAAGAAAGGTGGAGGAACTGTTCCAAGATTAAAGGGGATGAGAAGCTGCACAGCTGAATGCAGTGTGTGATCACAGGTGGCATCCCGTACCACGTGGGAAAAGAATGCTCTAAACGACATCATTACGTCAACTGACAACATTAGAATATAGACAGTGTATTAGATAAAAGCATCACATCAATATCCAATGTGCTAGAGTTGATAAACTATATAGGGGTTAAGAGAAGATATCTATTCTTAGGAAATAAACACTGAAGTGTAGATGTATAGATATCTATTCATATGTCCACACTGAAAGAAAAAAATGGGGCAAAATGTTAACAGCAGATGAATTGGGTAGATGGATGTTTTTTGTACTATTCTTGTGACTTTTAGTATGAAATTACTTCCTAATAAAAAGCAAGAAAAAGAAACAATGATATAAATCACTCCCTACAGTGCCTGGTACCTGGCAAAACCTCAGCTAACACGAGTCCTTGTCTTCTTACTCCTTCCTGCAGGAACTTCCATGTCTGGAATGAGTGCTGGATGATCCGGAAAGATCTCCCGCCAGGATACAACGGGTGGCAGGTTCTGGACCCCACTCCCCAGCAGACCAGCAGTGGTGAGTGAAGACCACCGAGACGGGCCCTGGCTCTGTGGGGAGGCAGATTAGGGTGACTGGCCATGGGAGCAGGAGGCCAGGGAGGAGTAGCATTTTCCTCTGCACCCCATTCCTGAGGTCCCAGCTGTCACAGCTTCTGATCAGGAATCTAACTCTGCCATTGACAGCGGCGTCACCTGGATGGGTCACTGGGCCTCAGGTGTTTTCTTAGTATGCAGTGGAAAAGCTGATGATGAACACTGCCACTTCACAGGGTGGCTGTGAGGGTCAGGTGAACTAATGGGAACAAAAGTACTTGGTAAACTGGAAGACATCCCACGGGTGAGGGTCAGCGGTGCCACTGCCCATCCCACCTCCACCTCCCACAGCCACGGCCAGCTGTCCCTGGCCCCCATATCAGTAGCCTGTTGCCTCCACAGGGCTGTTCTGCTGTGGCCCGGCCTCTGTGAAGGCCATCAGGGAAGGGGATGTCCACCTGGCCTATGACACTCCTTTTGTGTATGCCGAGGTGAATGCTGATGAAGTAATTTGGCTCCTCGGGGATGGCCAGGCCCAGGAAATCCTGGCCCACAACACCAGTTCCATCGGGAAGGAGATCAGCACCAAGATGGTGGGGTCAGACCAGCGCCAGAGCATCACCAGCTCCTACAAGTACCCAGAAGGTGCCTGGCTGGGAATTTGGGGAGAGGGCTGGTTTAAGCTTGTTTGTGCTGCCCCCTAGCTGGGATGTCTCCAAGTTGAAACCGTCACCATCTAATCACCTCTTCCTCTTGGCAAACTCCTAGGGGTTCTTCCTGGATCCCAGGCACATGACCCTTGGGTAGGGTTACCAGCAAATAAAAAAACAGGATGCCCATTCAAATTTCAATTCTAGATAGATTCAGATAAACAAATATTTTATTTGTGTATGTTCCAAATGTTGTATGTGGCATACTTATTCTAAAACGTATTCACTGTTAATCTGAAATTCAAAGTGGGTATGATTTTTAATATATAAGTAAGTTCCAAATATTGCATGGAGCATACTATACTAAAAATCGTTTGTTGTTTATTTGGAATTCAAATGTAGTTGGATGTCCTGTATTTTAACTCCACCCAGAGTGGTGCCACTGTCTCCTTAAGTCCATGGCAGGAGGGGTGGTAGCGAGGGGAGTGATGAGGTGGGAGGATGGGCCCTGGGGCCTGTGAATGGGGTGGACACACCCGTGGAGGGCGCGTGTGTGGAGTCAGGCTGCCTGAGTACTAAACAGGACTCTGCCATGCTCTGTGTAAGCCTGGACACAGTTTACCACCCCTGTGCCTCCATTTCCTCATCTGTAAAACGGGATAACAGTCCCCTGGAGGGCTGTTGTGGGGGTTAAATGAGTGAATTCGTAGAAAGCACTGGGAACAGTGCCTCTGGCACATAGCAACTGCTGTAGAGAAGTCCACAGATGGGGGTAAGGTCAGGTTAAGCCTCTGTGTTGAGTAGCCCCCATGAGCAAAGAGATGAAGCTCTTTTGTTTATAAGTTTCAAGCATATATTTTAGCTGGAGGGATACTGGTCCAGGAGAGAAGCCTCTGGCTTCATGACAATGATGACAGTGATGCTGGTGGCCATAGTGATGGCAGAGAACAGTGCTGAGTGCTTGCAGCCAGCAACTCACTTAGCCTGGCTTTTTTGGAATCCCTTATAAGGAAAGCAGATATTATCCCTGGGTTACGGATGACAGAACTGAACTCTTATTAGAGATTAAAGGACTGAGATAGAGCAAGGATTTGAATCCAGCAAGTGGTACCTAAGTCGTGCCACTAGGCTGCCTCCCTGAGCTGCTATTCCTGTGCCTTATTGTCCCAGGAAAGTCACCAGTCCTCTCCACCCCTCTCCATGCATGCCTCTCCCACCTCTCCCTCCTGCAGGATCCTCTGAGGAGAGAGCTGTCTTCATGAAGGCTTCTCGGAAAATGCTGGGCCCCCAAAGAGCTTCTTCGCCCTTCCTGGATCTCCTGGAGTCCAGGGATCTTAGGAATCAGCCAGTGCAGCTGCAGCTTCACCTGGCCAGGATGCCCGAGTGGGGCCAGGACCTGCAGCTGCTGCTGTGTATCCGGAGGGTGCCAGACAGCACCCACCCTTGGAGGCCCATCGCACTGGTTGTGCGCTTCTGTGCGCAGGCCCTGCTGCATGGGGGTGGCACCCGGAAGCCCCTCTGGAGGCACACGGTGAGGTTGAACCTGGACTTTGGGAAGGGTGAGTGTGAGGCAGGCCTGAGAAGCCACCTACAGGAAGGGAGCTGGGGGGCTACGAACACAGTGGGTCGGGCCCAGCCCTATCACACAGAGACCCCCTCCTCCAACACACACACATTCTGGGTTGTGAAGCTGCCAGCTGTTGTACCTCTGATGCCACCCCACCAGGTGAGCCGGAGAAGTGAGCTCTGGGGGCAGCGTGTGCGTGGTGGAACACTGTCCATCTCTCTCACACACACATTCACGCTTTTACCTCTCACATGAAAATTCTAATTTTTTCTCTTTCACATCTACACATTCCCCCTCTCTTTCTGCCCCATGTCCTGGACTCATGGTGTCTTTTGTATGTGCTTAGAGACACAGTGGCCGCTCCTCCTGCCCTACAGCAATTACAAAAACAAGCTGACGGACGAAAAGCTCATCCGCGTGTCTGGCATTGCTGAGGTTGAAGAGATAGGGAGGTCCATGCTGGTCCTAAAAGATGTCTCTCTGGAGCCTCCCCACTTGTCTATTGAGGTAGGTGTCTGGACACAGGTCGGGGCTCAGAGGCTCTCCCAATCCAGGGGCTGGGACAGCCAGCAAGACACTGTCCCCACCTCACACACCACACTGATGGCTCCAGCACGGTATAGTGTGGTCTTGTGCTCTGTATCAGTGAGGGGTGGGGCCTGAAGGCTTCTCAAAGGAGGTACTATTTTTCAGAGGATGCATAGGAAGCTGTATAGAGAAATGAGATGGCTGTGAAGGCATTTTAAGTAAGGAAATCATTTTGCAAAGGCAGAGAGACAGGAGAGGCAGTGACTAGGAGATGGAGAAGACGGATTTAGAGACTCCACAAAGTCAAATTCAAACGGTGAACACCAGCCAAATGTGATGCCTTAGCCCTGTAATCCCAGTGCTTTGGGAGGCCAAGGCAGGAGGATCTTTTGAGCCCAGGAGTTCAAGAACAGCCTGGGCACCATAGTGAAACCTCGTCTCTTCTTAAAAGTTTTAAAAAAGTTAGTTGGTGTGGTGGTGCATGCCTCTAGTCCCAGATAATAGGGAGGCTGACGTGGAAGAATTGCTTGAATCTGGGGAAATCAAGGCTGCAGTGAGCTGAGATCATGCTACTGCACTCCAGCTTGGACAATAGAGTGAGACCATCTCAAAAAAAAAAAAAAAAAAAAAAAGGTGAATATTGACAAGATTGAGGTGACAAAGAGGGAAACAAATGAAAAACAAGCTTCAGCGTTTGAGTCCAGATGCTTGAGTGGCCAGCAAGGCCACTACACAAAGAAAGAATTTCAGGCGAAGGAAGGGTGAATGGAAGAGTGTGGGCACGTTCCCCATCTCCGGCTACCAGGGTTTCCTTCCCTAAAGCCTTGTTTCCCCACCTGCCCCTCCCACTTGGAAAGACTTACCCGCTGCCTAGTCCAAACCTGGCTCTGTACTTGGAGGCTTCCTCAACAGCAGCCCCCTCCCCACCCCAAATGAGAACTGGGCAACTCTGGACCATAAATCAGCTAGCATAGCCTCCGGTTTTCACCTAAGCACATTGTCAGCCTGTCAGCCAGCTGACACCAGGCAGCCTCTGTGCTGGGGCAAAGAGTGGACAGAATTGCAAGTGCAGCCACAAGCCTGGGGCTGCGGCCGGGGCCCTGCCCTGTACCTGAAGCAAACATGGCAAATGCCAAGTCGGTTGCTAATTGATCTCCATCAGTAAGGGACCTGAAAATGACAGTTATTTTAACCTGTTCTACTTCGACACCCTCATTAGGGTACAAGGGACTTGGTATTTTTCTTGGACCCCAGACAAGTCAGGTATGTTTTTCCTTTTCCCTGAGTCTCTGGCCCAGCCAGGACAAGACCCTAGTATGATGTGGGTGGTCAGAGCTCATTTCAGTTCAACACGTGTTTACTGATGTCCGTCATCTGGCCAGCACCATTCTAGGCACAGGGGCTCCAGAAACAAGTACGGAGGATGCCTACCTCCCACTCACTGCTGCTCTGTGGCACAGCAGTGAGCACACCTGGAAAAACTTGAGTACATGCCCTGCTGATGTTGATGAAGATGCAGCAGTGTGGGAAAGATCCTGGGCTGGGGTCTGGGACATCTGGGTCAGGTCCTGGCTCTGCCATTAACACATCGTGGGACCTTGTGCTCATTATTTCCTCTGTGGTGAATGTAAGGGCAGAATGACATCACTGATGGCACATGGGTGGCACACATGACACCACTTCCTTATCCCACACCTGTGCTAGACACGAATCGATTGTGATCCTTTGTCCTCAGGATCCTTCTAACACAGCCTTCCTAGTAGCCACCACCCACCCACTGGAGCTGGCACTTCTGTCGACATCTTGTGGGTATCTTGAACTGGATGGTGGGGAGGGAAACAGGTTTCAGCTTGGTGGCAATTTCTGATTGGCATTGGCTCCGTGGAGTATTGTGACCTAAGACAGGTGTTTGTATGTGCTCATCTAACACTCTCAGCTTATACTCATAGCATGTTAGTCCTAAGCGGCAGTTTCTGGTGGTCGCCAGGGACCTGGAGTGGGCAGTAACTGAACCAGAGTGCAGAAGTGAGGCCAGTTGTGCACGGGATTGCTGACTTCTCTCTGCATAGGTGTCTGAGAGAGCTGAGGTGGGCAAGGCACTGAGAGTCCATATCACCCTCACCAACAACTTGATGGTGGCTCTGAGCAGCTGCATGATGGTGCTGGAGGGAAGCGGCCTCGTCAATGGGCAGATAGCAAAGAAGTAAGTGACACTTCTTTCCACCTCTCCCATGCTGGTCTCGGATAAGGGGTGCCCCGTGGCATCACAGGACCCTCCTCAGTCTCCTGTGCCATGTCTCTCTGCCCCCACTTTCTCACCCTCCTCAGGAAAGGCTGGGCTTAGAGATGGTGGCTAGTAGGAGCTTCTTACCCATCCAGAGGGGAACCGATCACCCTCCCCACAGGCAGGACTCCTCAAGGCTCTCATAGGCCCTTTTTGACTTTCAGCCTTGGGACTCTGGTGGCTGGACACACCCTCCAAATTCAACTGGACCTCTACCCCACCAAAGCCGGATCCCGCCAGCTCCAGGTTCTCATCAGCAGCAATGAGGTCAAGGAGATCAAAGGCTACAAGGACATCTTCGTCACTGCAGCTGGGGCTCCCTGAGCCCCGTCCTCTGGCTACCCACCCTGTCACCCCTGCCCCACCTTGCTCTTTCTAATCCTGACCTTGTTGCTATGGCTCCATCTCTATCCTCTCTCCAGTCTGCCTGGGAGTGAATGAAGCTCTGTTAAAGGCACCGAGTGCTTTAGGAAGAGACAATAAAGACATCTTTATTGATCACCGGCATTCTCAAGCCACTTATTGCTCCTGGCTGGTCCTCTTGGCCTGGCTGCCAGCTGTGTGGCTGTGCCCTCCCTGCCCCTCCTGTCCTTTCTCTCCTCCCTTAAGAGCCCCAACCACAAAATAAGCCCACCACTATCCCCTCTAAAGCAGCCTCTCTGGAATTAAGGATCCCAGGTCTCTCCGTTGACATTGTCTTAGCGAGCCTGCAGGCAGAGGATGGAGGGAACCTGGGGAGGGCGGCTTGGATGTGCTGGGAGGACAGTGATCCCATGCTGAGTGGCCAGAAGCTGCCCAGCAGGACTGCTCTGCCCCCAACCTAGAGCATCCTGGGAGGCACAGGCAGCCACCTTTCTACATGGGTTCATTGACAGACAGGATAACCAGGAAGCACCGCATGGCTGGCTGCTGTCTAGCAATGGCCTCACCTGCTCTCCCTGGTCCCTGCCTTCCTGCCTTCGCCACTTGCTCCTTCACCCTCATTTTGCATTCTTCTCCATCGTCCCAACTCTCTGCATCTCTTCCTGTGTGTGTGTGTGTGTGTGTGTGTGTGTGTGTGTGTGTGTGTGTATTTTGAGACCGAGTTTCCCTCCTGTCACCCAGGCTGGAGTGCAATGGCGAAATCTCAGCTCACTGCAACCTCCACCTCCTGGGTTCAAGCAATTCTCCTGCCTCAGCCTCCTGAGTAGCTGGGATTACAGGCGCACACCATCATGCCTGGCTAATTTTTTTGTATTTTTAGTAGAGACAGGGGTTTCACCATGTTGGCGAGGCTGGTCTTGAACTCCTGACCTCAGGTGATCCGCCCACCTCAGCCTCCCAAAGTGCTGGGATTACAGGCTTGAGCCACTGTGCCCAGCCTATTTTGTGTCTTTTGTTTTTGTTATTTTAAGGACAGAGGGAGCCACTTTTTGGTATTTCTTTCTCCACTGGTTCCAAAATTATTCCTGCTAAATTTTAGATAATTTGGAAAGCGGAAAAAAGCAAAACAAATCAAAAATCTAATGAAAAATCACAAGTAGCTTCTCCATCCCAGAGAAAAGCTTTGCTAACATTTCTCAAGAAATCATTTTGGCTTTCAGCTTTGGGACTCTAGTGGCTGGGCGCACCATTCAAATTCTTTTTTTCCTCTTTTATTATGTTGCTGAAAAGTCAGCATTACAAATGGATACCTCTCCATCATAGATAATTTAGAAAATTCAGAAACACAGGAAAGGAGAACATCTTCCTGTTGTCTGCAGGCACGGGCGCCTGGCCTTTGCTCAGTCCTCACCTGCCCGAAGCTCTGCGGTTTCATTTGACTCCTCTCCGTCTTCCCTTCCCTTCCCCTCCTCCTCTCCCTCTTTCTCTCCCTCTTCTTCCTCCTCTTCTCCCTTTTCCTCCCTCTTTCTCCTCTCCCTCCCCCTTTTCTCCCTTCTTCTCCTCCCTGCATTTTTTATTTATTTGTTTGCTCTGAGTCCTACTTCTCCTTTCTATTTTCTCTCTTGGGTGGCCCCCAGCCCTGTCTGCACACAGCTGCTTGGGTTGGGAAGGGTAGGAGGCCTGCACATCCTCACTGCACCCCATATGTCAGCTGCACCCATCCCTGTGAGGTTTCATGGGGCATTTCTGTGGTGCCCTGTCATGCTGTGTTCCAGGTGGCTCCCTGCCATCAGGAGAGGGCCACCTGAGCTGCCATTGCAGCAATGTGAAACCTCGCCTGTCTGCCAAGTGCTGGGTCCTCATGTTTAGTCATGGCCTTTCCTGTCCTGGTGTGTCACTGGAGAGGAACAGTGGGCAGGCTCCCACTGGCCTTGGAAAGGCCTCCCAGGGGGATGTCAATGTTGGTCATTTCTGCTCTTCCAACCCAACTTTCAAATTATTTTTCCTGTCCCCAAGTAAAAATTGGCTTTAAAAATTATTATATTATACTTTGGGCTGGGCACAGTGGCTCACACCTATATTCCCAGCACTTTGGAAGGCCGAGGCAGTCTGATCACCTGAGGTCAGAAGTTTGAGACCAGCCTGGCCAACATAGTGAAACCCCCGTCTCTACTAAAAAATACCAAAAAATTAACCAGGCATGATGCTCAGACCCCATCTGTAACATTAAAGAAAAATATTTCATGATGAAGATGTTGAAAGCAATCACAACAAAAGCAACCATTGACAAATGGGATCTAATTAAACTTAAAAGCTTCTGCACAGCAAAATAAATTATCAAAAGAATAAACAGCCAACCTACAGAATGGGAGAAAATATTTACAAACTATGCATCTAACAAAGGTCTAATATCCAATCTCTATAAGGAACTTAAACAAATTTACAGGAGAAAAACAAACAGCTCCATTAAAAAGTAGGCAAAGGACACGAACAGACAGTTTTCAAAAGAATATATACATGTGGTCAGCAAACATATGAATAAAAGCTCGATATCACTGATCATTAGAAAAATACAAATCAAAACCACAATGAGAAACCATCTTACATCAGTCAGAATGGCTATTACTAAAAAGTCAATAAACAACAGATGCTGGTGAGGCTGCAGAGAAAAGGGAACATATATGCACTCTTAGTGGAAGTGTAAATTAGTTCAACCATTATGGAAAGCAGTATGGTGATTCCTCAAAGAGCTCAAAACAGAACTACTACTTGATCCAGCAATCTTTTTACTGGGTATGTACCCAGAGGAATATAAATCATTCTATTATAAAGATACATGCATGGGAATATTCATTGCAGCACTATTCACAATAGCAAAGACATAGAATCAATCTAAATGTCCATAAATGACAGATTGGATTTTAAAAAATGTGGTACATATACACCATGGAATACTATGCAGCCATAAAAAAGAATAAAATCATGTCTTTTGCAGGAACATAGATGGAGCTGGAGGCCACTATCTTTAGCAAACTAACACAGGAACAAAGCCAAATATCTCACTTTCTCATTTAAAAGTGGGAGATAAATGATGAGAACTTAGGAACACAAAGAAAGAAACAACAGACACTGGAGTCTACTTGAGGCTGGAGGGTGGGAGAAGGGAGAGGAGCAGAAAAAAGAACTATTGGGTACTAGGCTTAGTATTTAGTGATGAAATAATCAGTATAACAAACCCCCATGCCAGGAGTTTACTTATGTAACAAATCTGCACGTGTACCCCCAAACCTGAAATGAAAGTAAAAAAAATAAATTTTTTTTAATCGAAGTACTTTGTAAATTGTGAAGGGCACTTGTGGAGGCCCTGTACCAGTTTTATCCCTTCTCCAGGGCGACTGTCTGTTTCAAGGGGTGGGAAAGGAAGGGGAAAGAGGAAGCCACTGATGTCTGCCAGCTGTGGCTTCGCTGTGTAATCACCTTCTCACCCTCCCTCAGACCCGGGCACCCAACTAGTCACGGGATCTGATTCTGCAGGCAAAGAAACTGTCATCTATCTGCTCAGGAGCACAGTGGAAATTTGTGGCAGGGTCAGAATCAGCACCCAAGTCTCTCTGGGTCTTAGAAAGGTCAGACCCCATCTGTAACATTAAAGAAAAAAAGGAAGTCCTGGAGTTTCCCCACCCCCACCTAGTTAGCGCTGGCGTGCCCTATGCGGACAGCGGGTGTGTCCTCACTTCTCTGTTCAGGTGTCCCTCCCCTGTGAGCACAGCCCTGCTTCTGTCCAGACAGAAAGGTGCTCATCAACTCTGCTTAGCCTCCCTGTCTCTCCCTGTCCCCTCCCCTGGGCCGAGGGACAATCTGCTCTATCAGAGCTGTCTCCCCCTCCCCAGCACCCTCACCCACATACCCTCTGACTAATGGCTCACAGGAATCGAATGAGGGGCTGAACCTACAAATCAACTCCCTAGGCTCAGAGCCCAGATCTTATTCAGCCCCAGGGTCCAGGCAGAAGAGCTGGCCGGGGTTTTCCTGACCATGTGAATGGACATTGTGCCCCTGTGGTGCTTCTACCTCTTCTCTCCTGTCCAGTGGCTACCTTCAACAAGCTTTCTCTAAGTGGTCCTGACCATGCCGGCTCCTTTGGGGGAGACCCAGGCCCTCCAAGGTGAGTGTGAATTCTCTGCCCTCTCCTCAAGGTTGGGGGTGGGTGGGCAGAGCTACCCAGAGTTCCAGCCACTCAGGCTGGCACAACTCAAGGGACTTTACTTAGAGTGACTGCCTGATTGCTCCAAAACTCTCTCAACTGTTCCCAGCTTGTTCAGGCTGCTCCAGGGCACCACAAAACAGGCTGTTGTCTCGCTGGTCATTGGGCACTTTCTTTTTCGGCCACCAGAGTTACCCTAGCTGTGCTTACCTTCCTATTGCCCCGTGCTCTCCTGCCTATGCCCCTTCCTCCTCCACAGTTAACCCATCTCAGCATGTGGCAGTGGGTTCAGGCATTCATCCATTTGTTTATGTAGGGACCATCTTTTAATCCATTCACTCCATCAGGCAAGAAATACAAACTGGAAAACCAACCATGTTTGAGACAGTGCAGTAAACACTTATGAAGCGCCCAGGCTCTGGAGTCTGACAGCTGCATTCAGAATCTGGCTCTACCAGTTCTTTGTGAATGATCTATTTAATGTCTTTAAGCCTGGATTTCCTCATCCATAATGTAGGAACAATAACACTAACTATAGGGATGTTGTAAGACCAAGTGGGGTCATGCACATAAATACCTCAAAATAGTGTCTGTTGTTAAAAGCTACCACTGGTTGTATTAGTTGTTCTACTACTATTCTATTCTGTCACTACTATTCTACTACTATTAGCCACTGTCATTATTAAGCACTAGAAACACTGTTAATAGTACACAGTCCATGCCCTCCAGGGAGGCTGGGGGAAAGACAGGCAAGTATTTATAATGTTGAGGCATGAGCTGGCTAAAAGGGAATGCAGAAGAAGGAGCTACTGATTAGAATACTGGTGTGGTAGATGAAGGGTGTCAGGAAGACTTCCTGGAGGGGTGATGCTTGAGCCTGGGTACTGGAGAAAGCAGACAAGTGAGAAGAGGACGTTTCAGAAAGAGAGAGGCTGATACATGCAAGAGAGAGGGAGGTGCGGGAGAGAGGGGGTTGGCCTGCCTGGCTTCCAGGTGGGGAGGGGAAGACCCTCAAAGGCTTTGAAGGTGATGCTGAGAAGTCTGGACTTTATCCATTGTGGGATCACTAGCAAGGAAGCAACCTGACGGAATTGGTACTTCAGAAAAATCACTGGTGACCCATTTGGAGAAAGAGTGAGTGGAAACTGGTTAGGAGTTGTCCAGGTAAGCTGGGGACTTCAATGAACGCAGAGCAAGGGGCACAGTTTCAGGACAGCCTCAGGAGTTGGGCTGGACTGATGGGCTAAAGTGAGGTCAGGAAGCTAGAGAAGTAAGAGGTGGCACGCAGGTGTCCTCTGAAGTGATGGATGGACAGTGTCCTCACTCACCAAGACCAGACGTGCAAGAGGAAGGGCAGGTATTTTGAGAGGAAGGAGAGAGGGGAGGAGTTCCATCAGGGCTCCACAGCTGTGAGGTGTCTGAGGTTCCCCCAGCAGAGCTGTCCAGCAGAAGGTGCCTGCAGTAGTACACAGCTCTGGGAATCCCCAGTGTCACATGGGATCCAGTGGAGTGAGAAGAGACGAGATGTGGATACATCTCTGGGAGGCACCAGTTCAAGGAGGTAGAGCCCGTGATGGGGACTGAGAGGAAGAGGATGGTGTGGATGGGGAGGTAGGCGGACCATTGAGAGAGAGAAGTCACCTAAGCCCAGGAGGAGTGATCAGTACTGGCAGGGCTGCTGGAGGCCTTGCAGGATAAGAGCAGGAAAGTCGCCCAGCGCCCAGCTCTCAGAGCTAGGAAGTGAGCATGGCTTCGAGACAGCTGTGGGACAGAAGGCAGCCTGCAGTGTTTGAGGGGTGGTGGGAGGCAAACCAGTGGGCAAAGAGCTTGGCCAAGAAGTGGAGTTGAGAGAAAGGGCAGGGGCTGCCGGGGAAGCTGGGGATGAGGCTTGAAGGTGGATGTGCTGCGTTAAAAGAGTGAACTGCATTTGTGCACATCTACCCTATAAGAGCTGAGTGGGGTGTGGACCATGGGCCGCCAGGGTCGGTGAAGGATCCCAAGATGGCTGGGCAAAAACTTCCTCTAAAAAACATTGACTGGGTAGCTTTTTCAGAGATCGTACTCCGAAACCAAAAGGCCATTGCTAATTCCCTGAAATCCTGGAATGAAACCCTTACCTCCAGGTTGGCTACTTTACCTGAGAATCTACCAGTTATTGACTGCGCTTACTACAAGGCCAACGTGGCCAAGGCAGGCTTGGTGGATGACCTTGAGAAGAAATTTAATGCCCTGAAGTTTCCTGCACCAGAGGATAAATATACAGCCCAGGTAGATGCTGAAGAAAAAGAAGATGTGAGGCCGGGCGCGGTAGCTCACGCCTATAATCCCAGCACTTTGGGAGGCCGAGGCGGGTGGATCACGAGGTCAAGAGATCGAGACCATCCTGGTCAACATGGTGAAACCCCGTCTCTACTAAAAAAAATACAAAAAAATTAGCTGGGCTTGGTGGTGTGTGCCTGTAGTCCCAGCTTCTCGGGAGGCTGAGGCAGGAGAATTGCCTGAACCCAGGAGGTGGAGGTTGCGGTGAGCCGAGATCGCGCCATTGCACTCCAGCCTGGGTAACAAGAGCGAAACTCCGCCTCAAAAAAAAAAAAAAAAAAAAAAAAAAGAAGATGTGAAAACTTGTGCTGCGTGGGTGTCTCTCTCAAAGGCCAGGATTGGACACTATAAGAAACAGCTGGAGAAGATGAGGAACTTAATTCCATTTGAGCAGGTGACCATTGAGAACTTGAACAAAGCTTTCCCAGAAACCAAATTAGACAAGAGAAACTATCCCTATTGGTCTCACTAACCAATCAAGAATCTATAAAATTGAGTCCAGAAGGGAGCTCTGGCCCTTATATTACACATCTGGACATTAAAAATAAAAATAATCACATAGTTACAAAAAAAAAAAAAGAGCAGAGTGGGGACAGAGAGAATTGAAAATACAGGAGGGAGGACAATGCTGGTGAATGAGGTTCCTGAGAGAGAAGGACAAGAAAGCAGGGGATGCAGGGAGAAGTGGCCACAACAGAGAAAGACAGGGTGGGCATTTTCTCCACAGGCAGAGCCCTTCCCCCTCCTTCCCTTTCTCTTCTTCCACCTGCATTTTTCTCTCCACAAGGGCACTGCAAGGGCTTGTGCTTTTCTTACTAGGATCAAGGTACTTCTTCACCGGCGTTCCCACTCTCTCACCTATTTCCAAACCTCCTCCACAAATCGTCCCAGTTTTTCTTCCTCTACTGCTTTTATTTGCGATTTGTCCTGCACCTGCCAGGTCTCACGCAAGACAATGCCAATGGCAAAGCTAAATATGGTGAAATCATACCAAAGGAGATCCAGACAGAGTTGGTTCTGTTTGCATTTAATGTTCAGGAAGTGACTCTTCGGATAAAAGAGAGGCCCTGGTTACCTAGCAGGGTTCTCAGCTCGCTGAAGTGCTTTAAGCTGTGAGCAGGGTCTTGATTGTGATGCTCTCTCCAGCAGCCCCCTGCATCCCCCCGGAGGCCTCTATCAGTTCACTTCTCCCTCCTGGCTTCTCCACCACAGCACAACACCTGCCACGGAATGCCCTATTGCTCAAGAGCTATCAAAGTCCCATATGGCACCAGGCTGTGACAGTTCACATCCTCCACACTTCCTCTCAAGCCAGCAATACTGCCAAGAAAAACCCGAGGGCAAGTGAGCAAACCAGTTGTGAACTGCTTGGTAATCAGGTAATCAGGTGGCAGTGCAGCAGCCCAACCCCGCCTTTGGTTCTCCTGGAGTCTCCCAATGGAAGAGGAAGTAGACACTCTGGCAGCAGTTTTCTGAAGCTCCAGACCGCCCAGCTGTTCTGTGGGGAGCATCCCAGGAACTGGAGGCAGCCACCATGGCCCAAGGTAGGGAAAGCCCCTGTGGCTGCTGGAGTTCAGGAACAAGGAGGACAGAGAGAGACGGTAGGAAGTCAAGGGGTGGAGGGTGGGTTATGAGAAATAAAGAAGTAAATACAGAACTGAGGCAGTAAAAGCAAGAACCCCAGAAACCTCCAAATTTATTGGTGGCCTGAGAACCAGGAGACAGCGTGGAGGCTGACAGGTAAACACAGCCACACAGCTGCATGCTAACATGCCTGCCTCCATAGCCAAGTGGGCCAGGGCAAGGCCAGGGATGAGGGGCTCAGGGTTTGTGTCCTTCTCTGCCACTAGCTGACCCTTTGACATTGGACAAGTCACTTCACCTCTGTTTTCCAACCCCTTGCATTGGATTGGACCAGGCAATCTTGAAATCATCTTTCCAGCTCTGAAGTTCTCTGGATCTTCATATCTTCTCTTCTTTCTCCATTTCAGAGGGTCTGTATCTCACCTTAGCTAATCTTCCCATCACCAACCTTCTCTCTGTATCATCCCCCTCTCTGGAGAGAGCTTCTATGAAGATTAAATTGCTAGTTGAAATCATTTAGAGGAATAAGCTTTCAATTTGCTCTATAAATCTATGTAAATGATTTACTACTCTTTGTGTTTAAATTTTTGTTTTAAAATTTTCATAACTTTTAAATGCACAAGAAAAGTATGAATACATAGCTGAAGTAAAGTCAATCAATAATTGAACATAATTATAGATTATGCTATAGTTTTCAGCCTGCCATCCCCAATGGCAGCCTCATCTCCAGAGTAAGCATTGTTACCCGTCTTTTGTCTACACATTTACATTCAAGCATATATTTACTCAATGTAATACATAGGATTAGCATGTGTGGGGTTTTTTTTTTTTTTAGTGTATCCATGGTATCATTATATTGTATGTATATTTCCACAACTTGATTTTTTTCACTCCACTGTATGTCTGGGAGCTCTGTCCATGCCAGTTAGCACCTATAGATCTACCTCAATATTTTCCACAGTATCAGTGAAAGTAATTTCTAATCCAGTCCCCTATTGATGGGCATTTAGGTTGTTTTCTATTTTCCAGTTACACAAGCAATATTGCAAGGAACATTCTTATCCATGTCTCTGTGTGCTCATGTGGGAATGTCTCTCTAGGATAACTACTAAGATTACTTACTTTAAAAGTTCTTTCTACAGTCTCCTGTTTATTTCCTGATCATTTCACCCCATTATCCTCTCACTTTAAGGAGAACAAATATGTGCAGTATTCATTGACTAATGAACCCCCTATATCAATAGATGGTGCCTGAGCTGAAGAGTCATCCCTGTCTTAGACAGAGATTAACATGGTCCAGGATGTCTCTAGAGTATGAAATTCTGCCCCAGCTCTTGCTGACAGGCAGAGGCTGCCATGCCTGCTGAGTAGCCTGCATCATGTGCCCAACCTGAACTGCAGCCAGTTAGTGCTGTCTAATCAATAGGTCTCCAAAAGGAGTGAGCTTCTTTTTCCACTATTAGGAAAAAGCCAAGTGCTTTCTCAGCCAGCAGTGGGTCTGGGTATTTTTCTGAACATGAGTGAAAGCCAACGGTGGGCAGCAGCTATTGGGTGATGGGAAGAGCACTGGACTGTGGTCAGGAATCTTGATTTAACCTTAGGCAAGACATTCAACTCACTGGAAACTTGGTTTTCTCATCTCCATGAACGGACGACATGGCATTTTGTCCCTCCCAGGATGTGATGAAGATTAAATGAGATGACTGTTCTAGAGTACCTGACACAGTGCCTGGCACATAGTAGACAGGCCCTCAAATAAGATGTTGCTTAAATTTGAAATCTGAAATAAGTACAGGGTGATTTTGCAAAAGAGAGAATTCTATTTAACCTAGCAAATCTTTCTGAGTACCTACAATATGCTGATCATTATGCTGAATTTCTTTTATAATAATATTAAACTAGTTTATGAAAAAGATGTGTGTTAAAGTAATCAAAAGCACTCAAAAAGATTTAAGATAAAGCTTAATACTTGTTATGGTATTTTGTCACTGTTGATTTGCTTCCTATTTGTTTATAACAACTTTATTGAGACATTATTCATATACCATCAAGTCACCCGTACAAAGTCCACAATTCAGTGGTTTTTCATATACTCATAATGTTTTGCAGGCATTGCTACTATCTAGTTCCGGAACATTTCATTACCTCAAAAAAAAAATCCCGTACGCATTGGCAGTCACATCCCATTCCACCTTTCTTTAGCCCCTAGCAAACCCTAATCTATTTTCTGTCTCTATGAATTTACCTATTCTGGACACTTTGTATAAATATAATCATATAACATGTGTTCTTTTATGTCTGACTTCTTTCACTTAGCATAATGTTTTCAAGGTTCATCCGTATTCAGTATGTTCAGCATTCTTTTTTTTTAACAGTCAGATGATATTAATTTGTATGATATATTATTTTGTTTATCTGTTCTTCAGTTGATGGACAATTGTGTTGTTTCTACTTTTTGGCTATTATGAATACTACTGCTATCATTATTCAGGTATTGTGTGAAGATGTTTTCATTTATCTTGGCTACATATACCTGGGGATATTGTTAGGTCACATGGTAACTCTCTGCTGAACATCTTGTGGAGCTACCAGACTGTTTTCCAAAGTGCTGCACCATTTTATAGTCCCATCAGCAATATATGAAGATCCCAATTTCTCTGCATCCCCACTAACACTTGTTATTATAGTCATCCTGTAGAGGCGAGATGGTATCTCATCTGTATTTCCCTAATGTCTAACGATGTTGAGCATCTTTTCGTGTATTTATTAGCCTTTTGCATATCGCCTTTGGAGAAATGTGTATTCAAGTCAGTTGCCCATTTTAAATTTGAGTTGTCTTTTTTATTGTAGAGTTCCATTAATTTTTAAAAAGTATTCTGGATATGAGTCCCTTACCAGATACATGATTTACAAATATTTCCTAACATTCTGTGGGTTTTCTTTTCACTATCTTGATGATGTTCTTGAAGCCAAAAAGTTATTGATTTTGATGAGGTCCAATTCATTTGGTTTTTCTCTCACTGCTTGTACCTCTGTTTTCATATCTAAGAAACCATTGCCTAGTCTAAGATCATGAAGACTTACCGCTATGTTTTCTTCTAGGAGTTTCATAGCTTTAGCTTTTATGTTTAGGTCTTTGATCCATTTTGAGTTAATTTTTAATAAATGGTGTGAGTTATGCATCCAACTTCATTCTTTTGCATGTGGAAATCCAGTTGTCCCAGCATCACTTTTTGAAAAGAGCATTCTCTCCCCCATTGAATTGTCTTGGCACCCTTGTCAAAGATCAAGTGATTATAAATGTGAGTTTATCGCTAGACTCTCAGTTCTATTCCACTGATCTATATGTCTATCCTTATACCACTACCACATTGCCTTGATCAAGAAGTGCCACTCCTCTAATTTTGTTTTTACCTTTCAATATTGTTTGGCTAGTATGGATCCCTTGTATTTCCATATGAATTTTAGGATCCACTTGTCAATTTCTACAAAATGGCTGTTGGGATTTTGTTGAATCTGTAGAAAAACTTGTTATCTTAATTATATTGCCTTCCAATCCATGAACATAGAATGTCTTTTCATTTATTTAGATCTTCTTTAATTTCTTTCATTGATGCTTTTTGGTATAGGTTTTGCACTTCTTTTATTAAATTTACTAAATTTTCTTAATTTTATTTTCAGATTACTCTTTGGAAATGTATAAAAATACAACTGGTTTTTGTATATTGATATTGTGTCCTGCAACCTTGCTCAATTCATTTATTAATTCTATTTTTTGGTGGGTTCCTTAGGATTTTCTATATACAAGATTATGTTGCATCTAAATAGAAACAATTTTACTTCTTTCCAATCTGTATGTCTTTGAATTATTTTTTCTTTCTTTCTCTCTTTGTCTGTCTTTCTCTTTCCCTCTGTCTCTCTTTCTCTCTTTGTCTCTTTCTCTCTCTCTCCCCATTTCTTCTTTCTTTCTTTCTTTTCTCCTTTCTTCTTTTTGCCTAATAGCCCTAGCTAGAACCTCTAGTAGAACGTTAAACAGATCTGACAATAGCAGACATTCTTGTCTTGTTCCTTATCATAGCAAGAAAGCATCCAGTCTTTTACTATTAAGTATGGTATTGGCTGTGGATTTTTCATAGAAATGCTCTATCAGGTTGAGAAAGTCCCCTTCTATTCTTAGTTTGTTAAGTATTTTTATCATGAAAGAATGTTGGATTCTGTTGAATGTGTTGGTTCACTTTTAAAAAATCTAAATACAACCAAGACAAAGCAGCTAGGTCTCTGTACTTTTTGGCTTACATCTAGAAATGAAAGACAGACAAATAAAAAAGTAAGAAAAACATCTGAACACCTTATCCTAATCCTTACACTAGTAAGTTTGCTGATATAAATGAACAAATGAGCATAGCATGTAAATTAACTTGTCAATTAAGCAGTTAAAATTCTCCATGAACAATTCAGTTAAGTGTATAGATCAGTCAGCAGGTGATTGAAAGAAGGGTGGGCCAGTTGCGGCAGGCTTCATGGAGCAGATGGGTATTGGAGGACAGGTGGAATCTGGCTAGAGTGAGGGGCCATTCTGAGTTGGGGCTTTAACAGCAAATACAAACATAGGCATTTGCTTGGGGATAGATTGGCTAGAGGAGAGGGGCAATGCTGAGAAGTGAGAATGCAAGAATAAGCTAAGGCCAAGTATAAAGAACTGTGTCAAGTTAAGGAATGTGCCTTTTATATGGTAGACTGTAGGAGATCTCAGAACTTGTAAAGCAAAAGAATGGCATGATTAAATTGTTTTGAGGAAAGGTAATCTGACAATGCATTAAGGGATGGGAGATGGGGAGAGAGACAGGAGACAGGAGACCTCAAATATAATGCCTCGTGGAGGCTATTATTGTCTCTAGGTATGAGGAGAAAACACTGGAATTATGTGAATGTGAAAAAGGATAGATAGACACCAACCATGTTTTAATGGAAGGCATGAAGAGAGTTAGTGACATGTGAATTGGCATGGGCTGAGAAGGAGATGCGTGAGCCAATTGTGATTTAAAGGCTGTGAGCCCACCAGGTGACTGGGACCATGGCAGAACCATGGTCAAAGATGGAGAAGTCAAAAATAGGCCCCTTGTGGCAGAGGCACACTTGGAGACTAGTGAGGTCAGTCTGTGTTTTAGCAGAGGCTCCAAAAGGCTGGGAATGCAAATTTCTTTAACTGTCATCAGCATCCAAGCTCCTAGGGCATTGGGCACATGGCCTATGGTGATCAAAGAGAGAGCAGATGGCTAAAAGAAGAGCAGCTAGCCCAGGGAAAGTTAACCCCAGGGCAGCTAAACCAGAGAGTTGCTCCCCAGACCTGGTGGCTAGTACAGGGGCAAGTGAGACTCTTAACTTGAGTCCAGGAAAGTGGATGCTGGTGTTAATCTGAAGTCATGCTAGGCTGAAGGGAGCAATGAAACTTGCCAGGTCTACAGAAGGACTTGGACAGAGGCAGAAAACCATGCCCCTCCAAGAGGATGTAAGGGAGAAGAAGATAGAGGGTCAGAGAGATAGGAAAGGAAGGAAGAAAGAGGATCGTGCATGCATAGAGCCTATGGAGCCTCATGAAATCCTCATCCTAACTCTGGCAGACTGATCTTATGGACTCTATTTTACTGATGTGGAAACTGAGGCTCAGGCTAAGTGAATTTCTCAAGATTGCAGAACTAGTAAGTGGTAGATAGGACTGGCTCCACAACCTCACTCTTTTGTCTACCCCTGGTTGCCTTGTTGAAGGACTAGAAGTGGCCCTCACAGACCTCCAGAGCTCCAGAAATAATGTGCAGCACCACACGGAGGAGATCACTGTTGACCATCTCCTTGTTCGCCGGGGCCAGGCCTTCAACCTCACCTTGTACTTCAGGAACCGGGGCTTCCAGCCAGGCCGGGACAACATCATCTTTGTGGTTGAGACTGGTAAGAACCCCAGCTGGCTCACAGGGGCTGTGTGTGTGGGAGGGGATTTTCCGGGTTGTGGAGGTTGCCATAGAGGGCCTCAGCTCTCCTTTCCTCCAGGACCACTGCCAGACCTGGCTTTAGGGACTCGGGCTATATTCAGCCTGGCAAGCCATGGCAGCCCCAGCCCCTGGATCGCCTGGCTGGAGACCAATGGGGACACCTCCACAGAGGTGAGCTTGTGTGCTCCTCCCACGGCGGCCGTGGGTCGGTACCTCTTGAAAATACACGTCGACTCCTTCCAGGGGTCTGTGACAGCCTACCAGCTCGGGGAGTTCATCCTGCTCTTCAATCCCTGGTGCCCAGGTAAGGCCGGGTGCCCATGTGGTGCCCTCATCTCTCTTCTGTCAGTGCTACCAGAGAGACAGGCTCAAGAGTTTCTAGACCCCGCTCCCAAACCACCCAGAGCCTCCCCAATTCTCTGCACTCAGCATCCACCCCAACTACCAACAATTAGGGCAGGGGCCGGGCGCGGTGGCTCAAGCCTGTAATCCCAGCACTTTGGGAGGCCGAGGCGGGTGGATCACGAGGTCGAGAGATCGAGACCATCCTGGTCAACATGGTGAAACCCCGTCTCTACTCAAAATACAAAAAATTAGCTGGGCATGGTGGCACCTGCCTGTAATCCCAGCTACTCAGGAGGCTGAGGCAGGAGAATTGCCTGAACCCAGGAGGCAGAGGTTGCGGTGAGCCGAGATCGTGCCATTGCACTCCAGCCTGGGTAACAAGAGCGAAACTCCATCTCAAAAAAAAAAAAAAAATTAGGGCAGGAAACCTTGCTATTCATTTGCTTATTTAGAATTTTCAAATTATATACCGAATCATCTTTGCTTAACCAGAAAAATTGTTACAATTAAGTTTGATTGTGAATAACCTTTACCTTCATCACATATTGCCAAGTTAAGTAGAATTTTTTCATTATAAAAGTAATGAATGCATTACATTATTTATGGAATGAAGCAAAGGGTTCAAGAAAATAAAAGAAAAAGTATAAAGTAAAAAGTAAAGCCTCCCAATCTCTAAGTTCCATTCAACAGCAGTTCTATTTTCCAGATTCCATTCACCTTTAACATTTTATTGTTTTACAGTTTTATAAAAGTGTTCTATGCTTTTATAAAAGTAGTTTTATAAAAGTGTTAAATGCTTAATCAAATATATATGGCTCTTTGTGTATGTGTGTGCGCGTGTGTGATTCTACAATACATACCACAAGTGAGATTATATAGTACATATCATTCTTCAGCTTTTTTCTTTATTTGACAATTCAACTGTAGGCACATTTTCGTATCGGAGCATTCTTCTTTTTTTTTTTTTTTCTTTTTTTGAGACAGAGTCTCCCTCTGTTGCCAGGCACCAGGCTGGAGTGCAGTGGCACCATCTCGGCTCACTGCAACATCCGCCTCCCAGGTTCAAGCAATTCTCCTGCCTCAGCCTCCTGAGTAGCTGAGACTACAGGTGCATGCTTCCATGCCCACCTAATTTTTGTATTTTTTAGTAAAGACAGGGTTTCACCATGTTGGCCAGGATGGTCTCAATCTCTTGACCTCATGATCCTCCCACCTCCGCCTCTCAAAGTGCTGGGATTATAGGCGTGAGCCACCGGGCCTGGCCCAGATCATTCTTCTTAACCTACAATAATTTGACTGTTTGGATCCACCAAATATTTTTAACTAGTTCTCTATGGGCATTCTGGCTGTTTCCAGTTTTTTTTTTCCTTCTATAAACAAAGCCACAGTAAATATCTCACACTACCTGTCCCACAAGCCCTGATCTCTAAATCTAGTTGGGGACAGGGCTAGATGCATAGGCAGACACAAGGACACAATTTGGGCAGAAAGGGTCAGGATTAGAGTGAGTCTGTTGCGCCTTTGAACAGAGGCCAGACTCCCAAAGTCTGGCTTCTGACTTGGGGGTCAATCCCATTCCCGTCTTCCCTCTCTTTCTACCTTCTCCCCCAACCTTATCCCAAGGGGACCTCTTGGGTCACGTCAGGACCCAGAGCCCTGGTTGGGTTCTACTGCCCCTAACCACTTCCCACTTCCCTGTCCCCAAATGGCTCAGAACCCTCATCCATCAGCCATCAGGTGAAGAGACCCTGTCATGGGATCAAGGAGAGCCAGTCGACTATTTTCCATCTGCCTCTGTCTCATCTTTCTCTCTCTCTGGGGGCCTTCTGAGCAGTGGGTAGAAAAGTATTCATAGTGGAGCCTTCTCTCTTGAGCTTGTGCCACACCCAGCCCCTGGGGAGACCCAACTCTGGTCCTAGGTGTTGGTGGGGGCTAAAGTATCCTGTGGTGCTGCAGGATGGGAGGGTACTAGCTGGGAAGCCTCACTATGTAGCTCAGGCCACTGCTGGCCCTGGTTGAGAGGAGGGTGCTTGTGGTCTCAACCATGAACCTGCAGCTTCTCACCACACTGTCACAAACCCCCAATAAAATACATTTCAGCAATGAGTTCTCTTGCACTAGCCTCCTGCAGGCTGTGTCCAAGGCTGCCTCTGAGGAACGCACCTTCCCTTCAGGGTCAGGCAGAGCTTCCAGACAGTTCCAGGACCCTGCAAAGAGGGCGTCTGTTCCCATGGCCTTTTGTTTGTTTGTTCTTAACTTTTGAAAGATAATTTTTAACTTTTATTTTAGGTTCAGGGGTACATGAACAGGTTTGTTGCATAGGTAAATTGCATGTCACAGAGGTTTGGTTTGATGCAGATTATTTTGTTACCCAGGTAATAAGTGTATTACCCAACAGGTACTTTTCAATCCTTACCTTCCTCTCACCCTCCACCTTCAACAAGCTCCATTACTTTCAATGGCAAAAACCACAATTACTTTTGCACCAGCCTAATGTTAAGATATTTTTGAATTGACTTCAAAACCCTCTGTTCATATGGGCAGAAGGTGTATATATATATATATATAAATATATATATATATAAATATATATATATATAAATTATACACATATAAACCAAATATATAATGTATATATAAATTCATGCTGTAAACATTGTTCATAATCAGTTTAGATTTCATATGTCATATACAGATTTCCATGTCCATGTACACAATTTTGCCATCTTACATCACCACAGCATGGGATTTTGTGGTGGAGACATACTGAAGTTATTTAACTACTCCCCAAGAACAGGGCATATAGTTTATTTCCAGCTTTTCTATATAATAAACAGCACTCAGAAGAACAGCTTAGTGTCTAAGTCTTTGTACGTATATGAAATGGAATAATGAGGTCAGTGCCAACCCTTAAGGTCTCATTTGCTCTTTTCCAACCAAGATTAATATAACAGAAAGGTACAGAATATGGAATCAGTGTGCTGTGTTCTATTTCCAGCTTTGTACTGATGTGTGATTTGGGCAATTTACTTAATCACTCTGAACCTCTTTCCTCAACCTTAAAATGGGGGTAAGATGTAAACGTGCTTTGTAAACCAAGAAATTCCACCAAAGGTAAATTTTTATTGTTCACTTCATGTTCATTTTGAGCCTGTTGCTGGTGTTGGGAGTGTGGACTAGACCCACCAACTTGTGCCCCTCTTGGTGTCGCTAGGGGTCCTTGCTCCAGAGCTCAGTTTCCTCTGGGACTATGGGGATGAGAATGGGACAGGAAGGGAAAGGTGACTTTTCTGCTTCATACCCTCCCACTCTGGTTCCTAGAGGATGCTGTTTACTTGGACAGTGAGCCCCAGAGGCAGGAGTATGTCATGAATGATTATGGCTTCATCTACCAAGGCAACAAGAACTGGATCCGCCCATGTCCCTGGAACTATGGACAGGTGAATCTCAGCCCTTCTCATGGCCAGTCCTGGCCCTGAGCTTGTGGAGGGAGGGAGCAGGAAGCACATGAGTTTCACCTAGAACTGCTGACCAACACTAACTAAATGGCATGAGGAAGATGTGTGTTGTGAGCCCAGGTTGCTTAAGAAGCAGCCATAGGGAATGGGATGGTCTGTCCTTTGCTGATTGTGTCCGATTTGGACAGCAAGAGCTAAGGGAAGGGTAGTTACAGGCACCTCTACCAGGAATTCCACTGAGCATGAGAGTGAGGACGGAGGACATGGAAGCCACCACAGCAGTGATGATGCCTGGCATTTTGGTTTATTAAACTGCTTTTCCCCTGGGGTCCCATTTTCTACTGTCTCACATCATCCTCACAACCCCTCATGACTGACCCTACCATCAATTCTGTCATATAAAGGATAACTTGTCCCCTGAACATCTCAGCCAGAAGCAGGGCTGACGAACAGTAATACATCTCCCTCCCCATGGCTATTGTCTCTTTGTGCGTATTGTTGATGATGCATCTCTTTTAATGATGAAAGTTAATACATTATTGTTTAAAAAGCTTTGCAAAGAAACATTACAAAAATGGATACATGAAGGTCATTCCAAGCACCATCACCAGCGTAGTGTATGTTCCTCTACATTAATTTTCTACACACATTCTAAAACGCTACTTTATATGTAAAAATAACGTCATATTAATTGCAATGCTCTGCACCTCCTGCCTTTCTAAAAGCCTGCCTCTCATTTCAAATTCAGCCTGCAGCAGAGGCTTCAGGAAGTCCAGTGCCAGGCAAGGAATAGGGCTCTTGAGGCTGAGCCCCAGTGCCAAGAGCACTGTGGGAGGGAGAGGATCAGCCCTCAGCTGTCAACTGGGAAACTCTGGGGGTCCCCATGGAGCCTTGTCTCAGCTTTATATGGGTTCCTCTCCTGGACCTGCCCAAATAGTACTCCAACACATGTACCCTTCCAGCCCCAGCCTGGGCATAGGGATGGCTATAGCCAAGATGAGATATAGCAGCCTCAACTGGCCCCAACTCACATCCCCAATCCTCACTTAGCATGGGCAGATTGGGCATCCGAGAGACCTG
Organism: Saimiri boliviensis; assembly: GCF_048565385.1. Classification (NCBI taxonomy): domain Eukaryota; kingdom Metazoa; phylum Chordata; class Mammalia; order Primates; family Cebidae; genus Saimiri; species Saimiri boliviensis. The sequence continues at coordinate 82,749,182 of NC_133450.1, forward strand.
GATGGGAGTTGGCTGCCATCTGTGAGAAACAGAAGTGAGGGATTGCTGCTTTCTCAGCCCTGGGTCCCTCTGTCTCTTTTGTTGTTGTTGTTGTTGTTGTTGTTGTTGTTGTTGTTGTTGTTGTCGTTGCTGTTGTCTGGTTTTTTTTTTTTTTTTTTTTTTTTTTTTTTTTTTTTTTTTTTTTTTAGAGTTATAATCCAATCTTTATTTAAAAATCTAATATGCGAGCTTAGCGTTTTCCACCAACTCGGGGAGCTGAAACTTTCACAGGCTTCACAATCTTTTGCTTAGGTGCTGCCTTTGTAGGTGCCTTAGCAGCAGCCATTGCAGTCTTTTTAGATGCTTGCTTAGCCTTTTTTGCTTCCTTGGCAGCCCTGATAGCTTGTTCTCGTTGAGCCTTTCTAACTTCAGGTTTCTGATTCCTCTTGGCCATTATATCAGCAAGAGATGCACCAGTAATGGCCCTCTGGAATTTGACTGCTCGGCGCGTTCTTTTCTTTTGAATTTCTTCCGACTGTCCCTTTTTGTGCTTTCTTCTGTAGAGGACAGTCCAGTTTATCTGCCGAGGATTCCTCTTGGAAAGGAACGCCGACTCGCATTTTGCATTAAGAAACTGGAAAACCTTCCCGTCGGTCCTGGCGTAACGCCTCCCGTGTCCAGGGTAGACCTTGTACCCGCTGAAACTGCACAGCTCGACCTTCATGGCGGCGGCCGCACGGGTGGTTTTTTATTTTTGAGACATGGTCTCACTCTGTCACCCAGGCTGGAAGACAGTGGTGAGATCATGTCTTGCTCCAGCCTTGACCTCCTGGACTCAAGTGATCCTCCCAAGTAGCTGGGACTACAGGCATGCACCACCATGCCTGGCTAATTTTTTAATTTTTTGCAGAGATGAGGTCTCGCTGTATCGCCCAAACTGGTCTTAAATTTCTGGGCTCAAGTGATCCTCCTGCCTCAGCCTCCCAAAGTGTTGGGAATACAGGTGTGTGCCATCGTGCCTGGCCCATTTCTGTCTTTCTTCTTCATTAAATGTATGTTGATTGCCTCCTCAGTGCCAGGCAGGGTGCTAAGTTCCAGAGACATGAAAATGAATACAACATAGTTCCCTTACCTTACAGTGTAGTGGGGACTCAGACACATTTACAGGTCAATTATCATGCAGTGGGATATGTAAAGATTGAAAGTCAGGGGCAGGGTGTTCTGAGAGCCAAGGGGAAGAGCCCTTGACTGGGCATAGGGGTATGTTAGAAACTTCCTGGGAGAGGAGCTGTTTGAACTGAGTTAATTAACTAAGTGAAGGATGGTAGGAAAAACATCCCAGGCAGAGGGAAGTCATGAGCAAAGACACGATGGTGGGAAACAGTTAAACCCAATGCAGGAATTTGGTGTTGCTGGAGCAAAAATGGTGGGGATGGGGTTTGCAGGGGATTATTGAGACCTGAGGCTGGAGAGGTAGGTTGGAGCCAGATGTAGGAGGAACTTATGTGCCTTTTGAAGGAGGTTGGAGCTTTGATTCTCTAGGCTCTAGGGGGCCTTTGAAAATTTTAAAATAGAAAAGTGAGCAGATCAGACTACCCCCTGGGGAAGATTGATCAGAGAAGCCTCCTAAATCTTTGTGTTGCCCAGTGTTACATAGGAATAAATCCACTAATGTACACTTGTTCTACAAAGACGTACAGAATTCCTGCAATGTGCTGGGCACCGTGCCAGACCTAAGGTCCAGAGTTGTGAAGAGAGCTGGACTGAAACAGTGCTGACACTCAGGCAGGAAAAGACAGACTTGACAACATCATGTAACTGAGTCTCATGAGGAGAGGGGACATACTCAAGGCTGTGGAGCTAAAGCAGGCTCAGACCTGGGGAAGGCCTCAGAGGGAGTGGATTTCATATCAGGTCTCTAGGACCAGGAGGAGCCAGCCTGGCTTGGGTGGGAAATTTCCATAACTCATATGCAGTTAGTCAGCCTAGAGCCCCAGTGAATCACGGGTGCCATGGCAGGTTGGCACGATCACTTCAGCAGTAGCTGCCAATGCTAAGCTGGATCAGCAGGTGAATGTGGAAGCAGAGGCAATGTGGTTGTAGCAAGAACATCCTGTGGGCTTCCAGGAGTGTGGGGATTGAGAGGAGAGGAGGGAGACTTTTCAGTTAGACTCACTGGGGAAAAAACCCAGAACAACCCAGCAGGAGCAATAGTCATCTTGGAGTGAAGGGGAGGGATTTGGTGTGCAGGGCATAAACACCAGGTGAATTGTGACCCTAGAGCTTTGAAACCCCACACCTGAATGGGAGGAAATTCATGGCTGTTCTGTTTGACACAGTTACCTTCCAAGTGGGTTAATATTCCACTGGGGAGTGGGGGGTGGTCATTACTTTTTACATCCTCCCACGTGACAAGCGTGATTGCCTTCTCTCTCGGCCTCTCCCCCTGAAGTTTGAAGAGAAAATCATAGACATCTGCCTGCAGCTGCTAGACAAGAGCCTGCACTTCCAGACTGACCCAGCCACAGACTGTGCCCTGCGGGGAAGCCCTGTCTACGTCAGCAGAGTGGTGTGTGCCATGGTGAGGTCCCTGATATGTCCGGGGAGGGAGGAGGCTGTGCAGGGGGAGCCCTGCCCACTCACATTTGCCCCCTGCAACTGGTGAGAGGGACCCTCTGGCAAAGCCATCTTGGATGAGACTGACGCCAGAATGTGGGTAACAAGTTTTCTCAGCCGAATTCTGAAATAGCTGGGTGTGGGCCATCACCTCTATTAATTCCAAATTGCATGTTTTGAGAAAGGGTGAGTGTTGCTGTGGTTTGAGAAACGGTCTTGCTGTCTCTAAATTTCCTCTGTTCTGAAGTGTTTTTTAAAGTTTTCAGAGCCAGGCTTCAGTTTTGCAGGGGATGGGAGGATATGGGTAAGGGGTAGATAGGAACAGAATAATAAAGGAATTCACAGTGGAGCAGAAGTCAGAAGAGTCAACCTCCATCCTAATCCCACCCCAGAAGGTCTGGAAGTCCCCACTAAAATGCAGTCAAAAGTTTCTCCTGCTTCTCAGGCCCATGGGTCTTCCGAGGCAGCCCACATGTGACATGTTGAGGAAATGGATGTTTCTAACACTTCGCTATATGGCTTCTCTTCAGATCAACAGCAACGATGACAATGGGGTGCTCAATGGAAACTGGAGTGAGAATTACACAGATGGCGCCAACCCTGCGGAGTGGACTGGCAGCGTGGCCATCCTGAAACAGTGGCATGCCACAGGGTGCCAGCCTGTGCGCTACGGGCAGTGCTGGGTCTTTGCTGCCGTCATGTGCACAGGTAGGAGGTAGAAACGACCCCACGAAAAGGTCCTAAGTGTAGCTGCTCGTGTATGAGGCTTCTGAACCATTCTCATCCCCATCCCACAGTTCCCACCAAGGGACATTTGGAAGGAAGAACTTTCCCTCTCTAAAATGTCTCGGCCAGGCACCAGTAGCTCACGCCTGTAGTCCCAGCACTTTGGGAGGCCGAGGTGAGTGGATCATGAGGTCAAGAGTTCAAGATCAGCCTGGCCAAGTTGGTGAATCCCTATCTCTACTAAAATGGACACAGGGAAGGGAACATCAGGCACGTGGGTCTGTCAGGGGATGAGGGTCTAGGGGAGGGATAGCATTAGGAGAAACACCTAATATAGATGATGGGTTGATGAGTGCAACAAACCACCATGGCCTGTGTATACCTATGTAACAAACCTGCACATTCTGTACATGTACCCCAGAACCTAAAGTATAATTTAAAAAATACAAAAATTAGTGGGATGGGTGGCAGGTACCTGTAATCCTAGCTACTTGGGAGGCTGAGGCAGGAGAATTGCTTAAGCCTGGGGGGCAAAAGTTGCAATGAACCAAGATCATGCCACTGCACTCCAGCCTGGGCAACGGAGTAAGACTTCATCTCAATAAATAAATAAATAAATAAATGAATAAATAAATAAATAAAATGTCTCATCATGGACCTCAGACTGCACATGTCTGGGCTCATGTCAGACCATGGTTCTGAAGTGAGAGTCACATGTCCGAGGATGCCTGGCATCCTTGCTTCTTCTGAGCTTAGGCAACCTACCAGCATATTCCTAAGAGCCTGGCTGGGAACTGTCTAGGTTCAAGACAGAAATGAGATGAGAGGCTGAGTAATTAGGAAACTACAAACTGATTAGTGTCCTTTCTGAGCACAGAGAACAGGCCAATGAAGATGTGCACAGGGCTGTAATGTGGGCCATGGGGTCAGAGCAAGATGGCAACCCAAGGAAAATCACCTTGAATTTGGAGTTGTTCAGGGCCTGGTAGCCTGACTCTGGCCAGAGAGTTAGAGGAAGGGAAAAAACGTGAGGTCAGCATTTCAGATAGGAAATGGATACTACATTAGTAGAGGAAAAACTGAAAAATACACATGGGGAAAAGATGGTAAATGGAAGTTGGTTTGTGGGTGGCAAGAGGAGGAGATAGGGAGGAAATCTTGAGGGGAGTGATACTTGGAAATGAGTCACACACTGGAGGTAAAAGGAGGAGGCTTTCTGCCTCACCTAGAGCCAAGCGCATGCGCCGGGTCCCCACCCTTGCCCTGCCCCACACTCTGGCCAGCTCTTGGCCTCTTGGCCTGCACATGCTGATTTGGGTGGCAATCACAGAATTGTTTGTTAAGCTGGGGAGAGAGGCCACACAAGATTTTTGCTCACAGGACTCTAGTTGAAGCCAGGTATACCATATTTGCCCATAACTTCGTGTTTATTGGGGGCTCAGATCTTCTGGGCAGTATTTTGTGTGTGACAAAGTTTAGTGCATTTCATGTGCATATATGTGCTGGGCCCATCTCTGGGCTCTAGGAAGAATGCAACATCCCTGGAGGAAGCTCAGAGAGCCCCAGGAGTCTGTCCAAGGGCACGAGGAAGTGTTGCCACTGAGAGAGTGACTTTGCCCAGTTAATGAGAATGATCAGTAAGTCCCAAGCTTACTACTCTTCAGCTACAGAGCCAGTTCTTGAGTTGGATGAGTTGAGTGCCCAGGTGTAGGAAAGAAGGAATTCCACAGCTTTGAAACTCCAAGTCATGAAGATTTGGGTGAAATGGGAGGTCTGAGTCCTTCCAGAAGCAGGCACAAGACTGACAGGTAGAGACTAGATCTTGGACAAGATAGAAAGGGAACCTTCCAGTATATGGAAAAGCCTAACATCTAATGGGCCAGGAACGTGTGTATAGAAGGAGTGAGCCAGGTTTGGGTGTGGTTGTCTGGAATTGGGTGATGAGAGAAGTGGAGCCAGTGAATGGAGATTATGCAATGACAGTAGACCAATTAACATGTTTATGAGAATCATGGCCCTTTAGTGACCTGGAAAACAAAGGGCTGGGCAAAGTAGGTCAAACATGGCCTGGTCCCCTGTAGTTCAATCAGCACCAACCTTCCCCAAAAGGGCTAACATGTTATATATTAATAAATACAGTAGTTTGAAAAACTCATTCCTTCATCCAACAATATGTATTGAGTCCTTATTCTCTACCAGGCACTAACTGGGTCCCAAGAACTCTTGGATATGAGATGAGTAATACCCAGCTTCTGTCTTCAACCAAAGTTAAAGATTTAGTCAAACTCCTTAAACTCAAACAGCTCCCAAAGCATGTTTTTTAAAAATATATACATTATTATTTCATAGCCACAATAACTAATGTTTATTGGGCACTTCCTTTGCGCCAGGCATAGTTCTAAAACCCTAACAGCATAGAGTAGTGGAGAAGCATATGGACTCTGGAGGCAGGCTGCGTGAGGTTGCACACCAGCACTACCATTAATTGTCTGAGTGACCTTGGGCAAATCATTTAATCTGTGCCTCATACATCCTCTGATGTATGAGGGGGAAAGTAATGGTACCTACCTCATGGGATTATTGAAGGGATTGAGTGAGTTCACACTGGAGAGTGCTTAGAAAAGTGCCTGACCATAGTGAGTGTTCAGGAAGCATCAGCTAGGGTTATCTTATCTAATCCCCTGAATGACCTTATGAGGTGGGACCTATCATCTCCATTTTGCAGATAAGGAACTTGAGTGGCAGAGCCAGTCTCCTACCCAAGTCTGGCTGGCTCTGCAAGCCATGCTCTAACCATTAGGACATACTGCCTCATGAACATTGATAACAGCTGCCATTAATCTAGCACTAAGTCCGTTAGGAACACACTGGGCACTTACACTTTTACTAATCCTGACCACCACCTGCAAAGCTGATATCATTACAGCCATTTTACAGATGAAGAAGCAGGCTTAAAGAGACCAAGGGCCTCTGGTCTGACTTGGACGTGCATCTCCCCTCTACAGCCCTGCCTCCCAGTGTTGCCTTTCAACATGTTGACACATTAACTTCAACTTCCCATAGAAAAATCACAAAAGGAGGCTTTGTGTGCATCAAAGATGAGGTTGTAATTTTTGAGATGTGCTGTGTTCTTGGCATCCATTTAGTTGCCTGTTACTTGAGAATTTTAGAGAACCCCTTGGCCTACCCTTCCTGTGCTCAGGGCCACCCTAGAGTTGTAAGTCCTTGACCTCTTCTTGTTCTGGTCGTTCACTCTTTGACAAGGTTGGGACCCTCAGCTCTTGGCCGAGGTCTGGGAAATAGCCTGGAATGTCTTGCATGATAGCAAGAGAACAGAGGGTACAGTGATGTTCTGTTGCCTGAAAACTCCCCAAAAGCCAGATATGAAAAAGCCACTTAGTTCATAATTTCATACATATGAAAGGTCCAGAATATGCCAATTCATAGAGAGAGAAAGAGTGTGATTGCTTAGGGCTGGGAGGAGGAGATAATTGGGAGTGACTACTAATGTAATGGGGTTTCCTTTTGAGATGAAAATGTTTTGAAAGTAGACAGTGGAGATTGTTGTACAACCTGTGACTATATTACAAACCACTGAACTGTACACTTTACAAGGGTGAATTTTATGCTATGCGAATTGTGTCTCAAGAAAATTGTTTGCGAAAAAGCCAGGGATCCTGGGAATACGCCTGCTCTATTCTTGCTCATAACTGCCTGGGGTTGGAAGTTGGGTGGAGGACAGCAATGAGTTGGGCTGAGGGTTGGGAGGTACTAATGTGTGAATAGAGGGAGGTGTACGGCATCATCCCTCTTCTGTAAAATCAGGTCCTAGGTCCTAGGGGCTGTAAGGCGAAGGGGAAGTGGGAAACAGTGTGGGAGATGGGAGGCTGCCTGGTTGGGACTGGGACTGGACCCTCCTCTTCAACTAAAGCAACCCCACTTGCATGTCTTTTATATATCAAATCCTCACTTATGATTGGCTTGCATATAGCATCCTCTGCTTAATACCTTTTTGAAAACCCCTGAGCTAGATATTATCTAAGATTTTTCTAACTCAGTTATGTAGAGGTCTTTATAAAGTATCTCATCATCATTTCAATACAATAACTCTTGTTCTCATTGTTTTTACCCTTAAGTCTCAAAGAAGGAACCGCAGCCAAGGCCCTGATGCATTATTTTACCTCAGCCTTTTCTTGGATCCCAGTTCAAACTTTTTTTGTGCAATGCCCTGGACTAAACAGAAACCTGCCATTATTTTCAATTGATTTCCATTGACATACTATTGTATGGAATGTTCCCTCATCAGATTGTTGACAAATATATGAAGAGTAGATAGAAAGATGTCTGGCACATAGTCTTACCTAATTGTTAGCTATTATAATCAGTCTGGTACTGTTTTAATCTCTGCCTCTTGGGCTCTAGGGGTTTGGCTGGGTCTTGTCCAAAAGTTGTTTCTAGCTATCACAGAAACTCCAGTTACCTTCTCTACCACTTTTTCTCCCTTTTATTTCCTTTCTTTCCTCCTTGGGATGTTTAGGGTTAACTATATTCCTCATTTCATGGCACTTAGCATAATTGGTTTGCTCAGGCCCCTCTTTGTAAAGGGGCCCTCTTATTAAAATTAATCAATTAATGTCTCCCTTTTATCTCATAGCCTACTTCCATTCACCTCCCTGCATGATAGATAAACATTTTAATGTGTTTAATATGTAGCATTGTAGTTCGATGTGTTTTCACAAAAAAAAATAATATTATTGGCCAGGTGTGGTGGCTCATGCCTGTAATCCCAGTACTTTGGGAGGCTGAGGTGGGCAGATCATGAGGTCAGGAGATCGAGACCATCCTGACCAACATGGTGAAACTCTGTCTCTACTAAAATACAAAAAAAAATTAGCCGAGTTTGGTGGAGTGTGCCTGTAGTACCAGCTTTTCAGGAGACTGAGGGAGAGGAATCACTTGAACCCAGGAGGTGGAGGTTGCAGTGAGCCGAGATTGCACCCACTGCACTTCAGCCTGGCAACAGAGCCAGACTCCATCTCAAAAAAAAAAAAAAAAAAAATCATATTATTATCTTTGTGCAGTATTTTATTCAGTATAGCTTTGGTTTTATATATTGTATTTTTCTTTTATATGTATATAGTTTTATTTTTCTTTTTTAAAGGCTAGTCAAGTGAAGCAGTGGGAGTGGAAAAGAAACAAAGAAATCTGTATCTGGTTGTGATGAATTAGTGATAAACACCACTGCACTTGGACCAGCGTGTATTTTTCATCTTTAGAAGTTCCACTGGGTCTTTTTTTTTTAACCTTCCGTTTTTCTTCTCATTATGTTCATGTTTTTCTATACTCCCTCTTGAGCATTTTGAGCATATTTATAATATTTAAAATAGCTCTCTGAGGTCCTTGTCTGCTTTTTTTTGAGGTCGGCTTTTTAAAAAAATAATTTCAAAATTAGCTGGGCATGGTGGCACGTGCCTGTGATCCCAGCTACTCAGGAGGCTGAGGCAGGAGAATTGCCTGAACCTGGGAGGCGGAGGTTGCGGTGAGCCGAGATCGCGCCATTGCACTCCAGCCTGGGTAACGAGCGAAACTCTGCCTCAAAAAATATATAAATAAATGAAAATAATTTCAACTTTTGTTTTAGATTCAGGAATACCTGTGCAGGTTTGTTACATGGGTATATTATCTGATGCTGAGGTTTGGAGTATGAATGATTCATCACTCAGTGCTAATTTCATTATCTCTGGCATTTCTGGATCTGGTTCTATTAATTAATTTTTCTCCTGGCTATGAGCCATATTTTCATGTTTCTTTGCATGCTTGCTCATTTTTTTATTGTGTTATGTTGTTGAGAACTGGATTTTGTTTTATTTCTTTAAAGGACTTTGTGTGGTACAGCAATAAATTCCTTGCAGATCGATTTGAGCTCTTGGAGATTTGTTTTTAAGCTTTGTTATGATGACTCCGGAGCAATCTTGACTCTAAGCTTAATTTAGTCCCACTGCTAAGTCATGCCTCTTCTGAAGACTCTTATCAAACGCCTTATGTATTATGAAGCCTCTCCACTCTATTGCTTTATCTCCCTCCCTGCCCTCCTCCTTGGCAAATTTTCTTGTTACTGTGAGTGTCATCCACCCTCCTGACTGTACTTTTAGCATAAATGTGTCCCTGCAATGCTGCTGTCTTTCCTCACTGCTATCTCAGGGTCCTTCAGTGACAGCTTTTCAATCTTCAGCCTCACCTCTGCAGCTGTCCTGTTTCACCTCCACCTACAACCCACTTGTCAGCTCTGCCCATTCCCTGCCCTAGTTCTTCAGCCCTGTTCAGACCTGCCACGTGACGGAAAGCTCAAGGCTCCCTTTGGGTTTCTCTCCTCCCTTTTCTGGTCACATCCAGGGGCCTTTCCCTACCCTGGCCTGGAGAGACTGTGTGCCAAAGTACAGAATAAGAAGAGTGTGAGCTAAAATCTATACGCAATTTAATGTTTAAAGTAAAAATTATAAATTTTTAAAAAATGACCGTAGTGTGTGTAAGAATCCTTAGAAAGAACCATATTTTTGACTCAGTCATTTTAACCCTGAGAATCTGACCCTGGGGAGGGAGATATTGATCTACAAAGCTATTTATTACAGTATTGACAATGGGGAAAATTGAAAACCAGCTAAATGTTTCAAAATAATCATCACTAAAATCTTGCTTTTGGCAAATATTTGATAATACAGGAAAATGTTTGGGATGTAAAATTAGGTGAAAACATGAAAATGCTGAACTGTATACATACTAGTGAGAGCTGGATTTCGTACTGACTGTAAGCTTAGCAGTAAAACCAGGATCTGAGTGACGGCTCTGCCTCTTACAAGCTGTGTGACCTTGGTCAAGGTAGCAAACTTTCTTAGCCTCTGATTCTTTGTCTTCAAAATGGAGATAATAATAGTAAGCAGCATGTAGTGTTGTCCTGAGGATGTGTGTGAAATGTTTAGCACTATGCCCAGCTGGTACATACTGTTATTGTCATTATTAAATTGAGTGGGCTGTCATTGCTGGACTTGAAGGGACAGGGATCCCCAGAGCATTTTGTGATGGGATTTTCCTGTTCTTAAAAGAGCACAGAATGGGGGAGATATGGCAGAAGATAAAGAAAGGAAGTTGGCTGGCAAATAGAATGTGTGGCCCCCAGGAATAGAAATAATACTCTACCTTCTTTCCAGAATTTCCCTACCAGGTAGAAACTCTCACTTTTCTAAGCTCTTGTTACATAGCTTTCTTTTCTTCTTGGCTTTATCTGTGATGCTTCTTTTTGACTTTATCTGTGATGCTTTCCTAGAGAGGCTTCCAAGATCATATACCCAGGAAAAAGGGGGAATCCAAGCCACAGAACTTTTTGCTTAAGAATCTGATGGTCTCAAGCAATAATCCTAACCATAGAAAGGAATAGAATTCCAGCTTTCGCTTGAAGATGGAGACTTAAGGCCAGAATAGAAATGCAGTTGAGTCAGACCTTTGAGTTTTGCCAAAGGATAGGCATGCTTGTCCCACCCTCATGGCATAAGCAGGAGAACTCACAGCTTGCTAGGCTTTCTGTTGGCTTGGACAGTGCTTATCTGAGCTGCCAGCAACCCAATCTTTCCGTAGAATCTCTCTCATGAGCTCCAGAAGTGGGGAAGGAAGTTGGAAATAAATATCACTATTCCAGTGCTCCAGATAGCTCCGGCATGGTCCTGCAGATGGCAAATGAAAGATTTCCCCAGGTCCAGGGCCCTAAGTCCAGGAATACACAGGTCCTGAATCCACAGCTCACAGGTGATTTTTTCTCTGCCCTTTTTGCAGTGATGAGGTGTTTGGGGATCCCCACCCGTGTGATCACCAACTTTGACTCTGGCCACGACACAGATGGAAACCTGATCATAGATGAGTATTATGACAACACAGGCAGGATTTTGGGGAATAAGAAGGATACTATCTGGTGAGAAACAACCTCTCAACCTATTTCTAGGGCCACACATCAGAGCTAAGCCCCATGGCAGGAAGAAGGGCAGGACGATGTCCATGAGCCTTCTCCCCTTCACCTCCTGCACCCCACCCCAAATCTGCCAAGGCTGCCCATACCCCTCTTGCCAATCTTCAGCTGAGAGACAGCTGAGCAAAGCCCATCTAGGGTTTAGGAGTCTCGCACCGTGAGAGTGTCCTGCCCTGTGTTAAGGTTTTCATCTTTGTCACCTCCTTCACAGAACCTCCTGGTTCTGTAGGGCCTAGAGAAAATTTCCCCACTGCCCTCTGAAGATTTGTTTAAAAAAAAAAATCAACTCACTAAATCAGATCAATAGGAGAAAAGGTATATGCATTTATAAACATGTACACTGGAGCCTTCAGAATCCAAAGATACAGGGGAAATTGTCCATTTTTATGCTTAGTCTAACAGAGTATGGACAGCCATGTAGAAATATGCTTGGACAAATGGTATGACCTAATGCTAATAGACTGAGTGGGGAAACCCAGCCCTGTCTGTCTACATTCTGCTTGGCCTCTCTGAGCATGTGTTCCTTCCCAGTATGGGGCAGAACCCTCTCTGGAATGAGGGTCTTATAACCTACAGTCGAACAAGGTAGATCAGATAAATTTCTTATGCCCAGTTTTTATACAAAAAGGCAGAGGGAAGGTTAGGGTAATATTTTTAGGTTTTAAGACTCACTTTGGGGAAAATGGGTTCTGGTTTCCGTCATCTTCCCACCTTCGGGAAGAGAGATTTTAGTTTCTATGGCTAGCCATGGGGGTAAGTGAGACTGAGAGGCATAAAGACAGGAAGAGGTCCAAAAAAACCACTTCTGCTTCTGATACTTTTATTTTGGGGTATTGTTTCCTGAGTCCCAACAGTTCTGATCACAGGACGGCCTTACCTCTGAACACAAAGACCACAAGTGCCTCTGTGAGTCAGCAACACACACAAGAAAGGGTCCATGAAGTCTGTTTTGTGAGACAGTGAAGGATTTTTAACTTCAGTGGACTCTGGAAGACTTTGCTTTCTGTTCACAAGCTGAGTCTGCAGAAGGAAACTCTTTTCTGGGAGGCAAACAGAGGCCCACGAGAGGAAGCTCTGTCACTATTCAGTCAGAGCTTTCACTTAAAAAAATTAATTAACTTTTTTTTTGAAACAAGGTCTGGCTTTGCTGCCCAGGCTGAAGTGCAGTGGTATGATCAAGGTCAATGCAGCCTTGATCTCCCAGGCTCAAGTGATCCTCCACCTCAGCCTCCCAAGTAATTGGGACTATAGGCATGTGCCATGATGCCTAGCTAATTTTTTTTTTTTTTGACACAAGGTCTTGCTTTATTGCCCAGGTTAATCTTGAACTCCTGAGTTCAAGCAATGTTCTCACCTCAGACTCCCAAAGTGCTAAGATTATAGGCAGGAGCCACCGAGCCTGGCTACCCACAGAGGTTTCAAGCCCTGTGTGTGCTAAGTCTGTACAGTTCACTTGGTCATCCATCCCTTTCCTTGTTCTAGAAAGACCAATCAATACTACATCTCCCTTGGCTCTGTTTGACACAGGAACTTCCATGTCTGGAATGAGTGCTGGATGGCCCGGAAGGATCTCCCCCCTGGATATGGAGGCTGGCAGGTACTGGACGCCACACCTCAGGAGACTAGCAACGGTGAGGCTCTCCAGAAGAAAGGCAGGACCCACTCCCATGAAAAGTGCCCCACCCCTGCCCAGCCCTGCAACAAATGGCCCACCGAGGCTCCCCTGTTCTCCTTCAGGCCTCTACTGCTGTGGCCCTGCCTCTGTCAGAGCCATCAAAGAAGGAGAAGTGGACCTGAACTACGACACACCCTTTGTGTTTTCCATGGTGAATGCTGACTGCATGTCCTGGCTCGTCCAGGGAGGGAAGGAGCAGAAGCTTCACCAGGACACGAGTTCTGTTGGCAATTTTATCAGCACAAAGAGCATCCAGAGTGATGAGCGGGATGACATCACGGAGAACTACAAGTATGAAGAAGGTATGACTAAGCCAGGCCTACAAAGAGCCCCAGCCCTCTGGGAACCTTCCCCTATCCTAGAGAGTCAGAGAGCATCTGTGGGGCAGGACCCAGCCCCACTGTCTCCTCAGCTCTTCAGTTTTGAGGCCCCAGTTGGGGTGGCCCCACGGCCTCACTTCCTCATGCCACCTCCACCCCACATCCTGCAGGTCAGCGAGCTCCCACCACAGGTACTCACATGGACTGGAGAGCCTCAACAGAATATGAATCCTTCACCCCTGCTTCTCCCCCCAAAATCAGCCTCCCATTGAAGATGGCAGGGAATTTAGTAAACACTCTGTCATTCATTTATTTTATTTAGGGTATTGTTTAATTCATTGTGTTTCATTGAGTCTTTGGAGGACAGACTGAGGTGAGGCCGGATGTTCACTCCCACCTTCTCCCTGTGGAGCCACAGGGCCAGAAGCTGACTCTGAGGTGACAGCCCTGGCAGCAGGGCCACAGGGGAGGCTATGTTGGTCAGGTATAGATGAATGCCTAGAAATTGAGAACGGCCAGTCACTGGGTTCAACCACCAGGGAGCAAGGCAAAAATATCCAGTCCATGAAGGCTAGAGGCAGGGTGAGGGCCAGAGCTGGGATCTGGCTGGGGAGGATCTAGGCAGGCACAAGGCAGGGTGGGTAGAGAGTGGTGGGGAGGGCCGATCAGTTGCTGGGAGTACTGGTAAGTGGGTGTCTGTGGTTCATCTACATGGGCCTCAGGGACAGACGGATGGAGGCTCCAGAATTCCCTGCCTGGAAAGAGGATCCGCAGTAGGGGATGAGTGTTGAACACAGCCCAACAGTGGCATCACCACCCACTTCCTGGGGACTCTGGCCTCATCTTGGCTGGGTTGCCCTGGAAATGGATCCTGAGGCAAGGATTCAAATACAAGTGGTTTATTTATGAGGCAATCCTGGAAATCCTGGTAGCAGAGTGAGGAAGCGAGACAGGAAAGGGAAGGAAGTGGATGTAGAGTACATTTTCAAGCCTGTTAGCACAATGGACAGCTGGCTGGGAGCTCTGGGAGTGAGGCTGCCAGGGAAAATACAGGACGAACAATGCTTTAGTGTGAGTATGTCCCAGGCCAGGAGCTATAGCTTATACCTGCAATCCCAACACTTTGGAAGGCTGAGATGGGAGGATCGCTTTAGCATAGGAATTCGAGACTGCAGTGAGTTATGATGTTACTGCTGTATTCCAGCCTGGGCAACAGAGTAGAACCCATTTCTTAAAAGAAAAAAGAAAAAGTCCCAAATTATTTGTTATTTATTTGAAATTCAAAATAAATTACCTCGTAATTGTTTGCTAAATCTGGCAACCCTGTCACTGATTCAGTGTGAAGTGTAGAACAACACTGCAGATTTATTGCAGCAGAGAGGCACAGGAGCTAGGGTATTTATCCATCAACTTCTGTCGATCATGAGTTGAGGGCTGTTCCTGGGGGATGTAAATTCTGTAGCACTTCTGGCCCACCCCATGCCTGAGCTGAGTCTGCTCAGGTGACAGAGAGTCTCAGACCGAGTTGCAGGGGATGCAATTTGAAAGTAGGGCTTGTGGGCACTGAAATGGCAAATACAAAGGGAATATGGGCAGGGCTTTAACAGCATTTGATAGAGAGGCCCATAGGGTCCCATGTGGACTCAGGGGGATTGGAGCCATATCCTGGTGGGCCTGAGTGTCCTACTCAGATGTTCCTTGGGCCAGTCTCCTTCCATCCAGCCGGACAGGGTCTGGGGTTGCACAGACCACAAATGTGCTAAATTGGATTCCCATCTCTTTGGGCCCACTCTTTTTTTTTTTTTTTTTTTTTTTTTTGAGATGGAGTCTCAGAGTCTGCAACCTCTGTTTCCCAGGTTCAAGCAATTCTCCTGTCTCCTACCTCCTGAGTAGCTGGGATTACAGGTACCTGCCACCATGCCTGGCTAATTTTTTTTTTTGTATTTTTAGTAGAAATAGGGTTTCACCATGTTGGTCAGACTGGTATCAAACTCCTGACTTCAGGTGATCCACCCCACCTTGGCCTCCCAAAGTGCTGGGATTACAGGTGTGAGTCACCGTGCTCAGCCTGTTGGCCCACTCTCACTGAAGTAAATGTCTCCAGATTCTCTTTTGTCTGGAACCGGGTTTAGAAAGACCCCCAGAGCAAGGGGACGAAAGTGGCCTCTGCCTAAGGATGTTGTGGCAAATGCATTGAAGGGGTAGAGCTGGTCCCTGGGGACAGTAAGTACTCAACAAAGGCAGCTTCTGGAATTATAAGGAAGGCAGGGGCGAGTACTCCTCCACATGTGACCCACAGGGACCCCTGAGATAGAGCAGGGAACCTGGGGCCACTCTGGGAACTCTGCATGCCTAGACTTCCTCTCATATTTATATACTTATTTGCTGCACTTCTCCGTTCCTCAGCTTCCAGGAATTAGTCTCTCCCTGACCAATAATCTGGCTCCAGAACAGGAAATCACACCATCCCCTGATGTCTTTAAGAGATTTCTTTCTCTGCATTTGTGGGCCTTTGTTTTTCCCTTGAGGACATCAGGATAGGATCAAGTGGCCACAAGCACAGGTTTTAGAGTTGGGCACGTTTGGTTTCCACCTGGGCTCTGCTCCTTGTTAGTCGTGTGACTTGGGCAGGTGGCGTGACTTCTTTTAGCCTCCTTTTCTTTATCTCTGAATGGAAGAAGAATAAGAAGAAGAATGATAATGGTAATACACCTTGCTTGTGGTTGATATAGGAAGAAGGGTGTGAAGTACCCAAAAGAGCCTGCCTGGGAAAGCTCACAAGGAGGGGAGGAAATGCTTGTTACTGGGAATGAAGGCTTGAAGTTGTTGGTGGAGATACTGGGTGAGGGATGGCATTCAGCCTCAGCCTACCCGGATCGGCCTGGCTCACAGCTAGTGCTGTGCTCTCTCCCATCAGGTTCCCTCCAGGAGAGACAGGTGTTTCTGAAGGCTCTGCAGAAGCTGAAGGCTAGAAGGTTCCATGGCTCCCGAAGAGGAGCAGAGTTACAACCTTCCAGGTCCACACCACTGAGCCAGGACAGCCCTCGGAGCCTAGATGTGCCTTCCCTTCGACCCAGTGATGTGGTCCAGGTCTCCCTGAAATTCAAGATGCTTGACCCACCCAACATGGGCCAGGATATATCCTTTGCTCTGCTGGCCCTCAACATGTCCTCCCAGTTCAAGGACCTCAAAGTGAACCTGAGTGCCCAGTCTCTGCTGCATGATGGCAACCCCCTGCCCCCATTCTGGCAAGATGTAGCGTTCATCACACTCTCTCCTCAAGAAGGTACACACATGCACAGATTTTGTACGCAGAGTCGGTTTTGGCAATGTCAGTGGGGTTGAGCCAGCCAACAGGGTTCTGGGATCAGACCCCTGAGACCCTGTTATTCCTACTGTCCTCTCCGGTATAGACTCCCCCTCCTTCCCTCTTCTCTTTCCTTCTCCCTTCCTTCCTAGTATCTCCTTCTCTTCTCTCCCTCCTTTCTCTTTCTCCTCCTTTCCATCCCAATAAAAGTAGCTGATTTTGCAGGAAAAGCCTGAGATTTGGAGTCTTTGAGACCTTGGTTGGCTCCTCAGCTCTCCCATTTCCTAGCAGAATGGCCTTGGGCTGCCATTTTGGCTCTTTACAGCTCATTTCCTCATCTGAAAAGCTACCACCTGCTTCTCTGGGACTGGGTACATGTTGATTCCCTCTTCTCTGTGGAAGAGGGCCTCAGGTCTGGCTGATTTTTTCAGCTATTCTCACCCAATCCTTGTGTTCTCTCTTTAGCAAAGGCCTACCCCTGCAAAATCTCCTATTCCCAGTACAGCCAGTACCTGTCAACAGACAAGCTGATCCGCATCAGCGCCTTGGGTGAAGAGAAAAGCAGTCCCAAGAAAATCCTGGTGAACAAGATCGTCACCTTATCTTACCCGAGCATCACGATTAATGTAGGCAGGACTCCTACAAATGGCTTGTGGGGTCCCTTGGGTCCGGTGGGGAGGGGGTGAAACCCTGTGAGAGGGCAGCCTAGGCCTGCTTAGGAGAGCATCCCCTCCTTCCTTTGCCTCTTCTGGTGTTCCGGGGGAGGGGGATGTTCGTCTGAAAGGGCTTCATCCTCTTGTACCACCCACTAGAGGCTTTATGGATGGATACTTGAGCAGGTGCCATGGACAATGGGAGAGCCCCCTCTTGTGCCACTCCTGCTGTTGGCCTTCCCCATGGGTCAACATAGGGAAAGTGAACCCAGATGGGAGGGTCTCTGGTCGGGGGAGAGCCTTGTCTGAAGGTTAGTTCAGACTTGATTTGCCAGTTTTTGGCTGTGAATCCTTGGACAAGCCCTTGGGCCTCTGTTTCTTGAGCTGTCAGAGAGGGAATTAGATTAGATGGCCTCTGAGGACCCCTCCTGCTCTGACATTCTGTGGTCTTCCAAGTGGGAAGATTTGAAGGGCTCCCTTCCTTCCCATGCTTTCTCCCCAAGGCCAACCAACCTCCTAGACCCTGTCAAGTAAGCCCATGGAGTCCCCTCCAGTGGGGAAACACGAAGGTTTGGGCTTTTATGGCATCTTAGCAAAGAAGCAATATGTTTTTACAGAAGTGACAAGAGAAAGGGAAAGGACCAAGAGTCTCGAGGGGTGGCAAACTGTGGGAAGGCAAATACATGGGAAACTCATGGTAGATAAAGCTTACTTAAGCAGTTTCCTGTGGTGTAGATTCCTCTTGTGCCCACTTCAGCCTCAGGCCCATAAGGGTCTAAAGTCATCTCTGTTGATCAGCCTTTGCCCTTCCTGGTAGAGAGGGGAGGGGGGACACCTTTGCAAATTTATGTCCTGCTTTTAGGCAAATAAGGAGAAACCAGAGAGCTTTTCTTGCATCTGCTTCTTCTCAATTGTCTTCGGCTCAAAGTAATTCTTATGCCAAAGTGGTATATTTGGGAGTGGCATATTCTGCCACCCTACAGAACAGTGCCCTTTATAAATGTCTGGTGAGCTGGGGAATAACGAATAATTCTCCTTTCCCTCCTGGTCTGTTTAGGTTCTAGGAGCAGCCATTGTGAACCAGCCACTCTCCATACAGGTGATATTTGCAAACCCCCTCTCAGAACAGGTTGAGGGTTGTGTGCTGACTGTGGAAGGAAGTGGCCTCTTCAAGAAACAGCAGAAAATCCTGTGAGTGCTGCAAGTGCTCAACCTTCTCTTCTGTTTCCCTCCCCCGCTCCGAGATTAGCTCTATCCTTATCCTTGGACACCGGCTCCTAGGCCAGGTCTACAACACTGGGGAAGGGAAAGTAGAAGCACTCCCTTCCACTCAGGAAGTTGGGTGGAAAAAGGCTCCAGGGTCATCATCATGCCTATGGTTTTCTGACATACTCCATTCTCTGTTGCAGCCTTGGAGTTCTCAAACCTCAACACCGAGCAAGTGTCATTCTGGAGACTGTCCCCTTCAAGAGTGGCCAAAGGCAGATCCAAGCTAATATGAGGAGCAACAAGTTTAAGGATATCAAGGGGTACAGGAACGTATATGTAAACTTTGCGTTATAAATTCCGGAACAATGTGCTGGATGTGTGAAGTTCAAGCTTCAGGAAAAGGAGCAAGTTCAAATGCAAACTGTACCATTCCCTACCACAACAGAGACTTCACAGGGCTCCAGTGAGAGCAGCAGAGGGGGACACCATGAATGGACATTTTCTTAGACCATTTGCACAGCTATCCTGGACTCTGTTCAGGGCCCAGGGATTCCACCTTGTCCCATCCAGAGAGTCCAGGGATTTCACGGTCTCCTATCCAGAAGTGTGTTTTGGCACAGAGGTCAAATGATACTGGTAGGACTTGGCCATGACTTACTGCCTGCTAGATATCCAGGAAAGAAAAAGACAGGCTGAACAGCTGACTGTCCTTTTGTTGTTGCAATAGCTAATTCCCTAATATGAACAAACTTCAGACCTTGCTCTCCTTTGCCCCATGTAATCACTTTCCTGTTCCCTGGATGCTGGAGCATGCTATTCATTCATTCAAAAAATATTGAGTGCCTAGCACATGTCAGAAATGGTTCTGAGTGGAGGGGCAAAAAGTAAACAAAGTAAAGTCCCTGCCCTCATGGAGCTTACATTTCTAGTGGAGGCAGGGGAGGTAGACAACACGTCAACAACTAAGTGAGTTACTCACAGGTGGTGTATCAGTCAGGATCCAGCCAGAAAAACAAAAACCTCACAGGTGTTTCTACATACTACCTACCATCTTTTGTCTTTGGGGGAAAAAAAAAAAAAAAAGCCTGGGAGACCTTTCACCCTTGGCCTTCCTTTGAATCCTTTCCCACATCACATCCAAGAGGTCCATCAGTCCTAACAGTACCAGCCTATTCACTCAAAGCCCACCGACACACTGCGGTCCTGGATGGCCTTGTGTTGGCTGGGGAGATAAAGCCGGCTGAATGACACAATGACACCCACAATTTGGGTGGGGGATGGAAGAGTCTCAAGAATTTTCTATTAGTTGCAGCCAGCCTGTGTTTATGGTCATGCAAACTCCACTCTTTCTGGCTCCTACTGAACACAAAACAATTCTTATCATTGTCTCCTCTGAGACGCCCCTGCTTTCTTGTGGCACCGCACAAAGTTCTGCACAAAGAAAGGCATGATGCACTTGCTCTCTCGGTACTGGCTACGTGACAGAGACAGCTGTCCTATTAAATACACACACAATAAATAAAGAAGATAAAGATTTCCAGTATGTATAAACCAAAGGGTATGTGTAGTTAATCAGAGGGATAGAACGGCATGTGGTGGGAATTAGGGAAATAGTCCTGTGAGACAGTGGGCTGAGAACGAGGAGCTAGTGGCAGGGAGCTGGAAGTATCTTAAAATTATTTCATTTTATAATTATTACCTGACAATCATGAGAGATAGTTTAAGGAAAACACCATAGAGAGAAACATCTTAGACACAATGACCTCTGAAGCACATGGAAGATTTCAGGTCCTGCAACCCAGGACTCTTTAATGAGTCCGGTTGTTAACACCACATTCATTAATTCTTTCATTCAACAAAGATTTACTGAGCTTCTACTAAGGGATCAGGCCCTGAGCCAGGTCGGCCCTGAGGACACAAGAAGGACCAGGGTCTGCACTCAAGGAGCTCAAGTCGAAGCAGTAAACCCAGGGTGTTGTGGGAACACAAGGAGGGTCAACTAGTCCAGCCTTGGGATTTGGGTTCAAGGAAGGCTTTCTGGAAGAAGTGGTATTTAAGTGGAATCCTAAAAGCTAGTGGTTGGTCAAAGACTAGGAGTTGGAAGGAGAGGGGGTGGAGTAAAGAAGCCAGGAGCTGCAAGTCATTCAGATGGCCAGAGGTCAGAGTGGGAGGGAGCAAGGAGCAGGAAAGAAATGAGGCAGGAGCCAGTGGGTGAGGAGCTTCAGGCATCTGCCTTCTCTAAGTCTTGGATCACAGTCACTTCCTGCAGTGTCAGTGCTGAGAGTTGATCCTACTTTGCAGAGCTGAGCAGACTTCATGTGATTTAAGAAGCACTTAAAGGACAAATAGTTCTCCACCCCTGTCTGCCGTAGGAGCTTGCAATTCCCATCAGTTACTTCTTTGAGTGCAAAGGCTTTCCTTAAATGCAAAGGTTGTGTTTCATCCATTCATTTAACAGTTTTTGAGTTGCTAATATGCTGAATGTTCTAAGTGTAGCAAAAAGACCCATAAACAGGGCAAACAAGGTTGTCCCCAACCCATTTCCAATGGACAACCTCATAATCCCTCATCCCTCAACCCCAGTGGAACTCAGTATAATTTTCTTCTGACAACACTCAGCTCAACTGCAGGCCAAAAAGGGTTTTTGGAGGAATTTATTTTCCCTTATTGTGTGTAGCCTTGGTGGATCTGCCAGCAAAGAAGCGTTGCTCGCCCATAGCCAAGAAGTGGGCATGTGACTTATACTGGAACAATCAGACACTTCTCCCAGGACTTTGACTGCAGAGTAAAGTGGGTTAGAGAAGGGAGAAACGTGGAGTCCATCCATCTTGGCAGCAGAGACTCTGAGACAGACCAAGCTCTGTTCCTGCTGCCTAGACCTTCGAGCTGCCCTGGAGTCCATCCTTCTCCTAGTCCTGAGTCTGGTTCTCCTATTCCCCATCAACCTAGGAGCTCCCTCACACTCTTGGTTTTTTTGTCAACCAAAACTCACTTTGTCTTTGCTTGCATTCAAAGAACTTTAATTCAGAGAAATTGGGTAATTTGTTTAAAACCACACAGCAAAGTCTGTCTGATTCCAAATTCCCGTCATGTCACACTGCCCAGTACTCTCAGAGATCTGTCCTCAGTTCATCTTTAGGTATCTTTGTTAGTGTCATAAGTTAGCCTGAAGTTCAAGGAAGTGTCAGAAGCTCTTACTGACCTCAGCTTGGTAATAACTGAAGAGGTGGGAGCTGGCTGTGTGGAAAGGGCAAGCAGCAGCAAGAGCTACACTTTGTTTCCCAGAGCCTGCTCCTCCTGGCCCTCCAAGACCCACTGTCCAGTTTTTCTTCCTCACCACCTGCCCACTGGCCAGCAGCCAACCAACCAATGTGCAGCTGGTACTACCTCTCTCTACCTGTTCCTGAGACCTGACTTTCCAGTATCCAGGAATGACTTGGTGCCAGTTTTGGGGCTGTTGCTTTTTGAGGCGTATAGACAAAAATAATTTGAGTGCAGAGTGCTGATCTCAGACATATCCAGCTTTCCTCCATCCCTAGAGGATGGACTTGGCTTCAGACTCCCCGAGAGACTGAAGCTTCCAGTGGGGAGGCAGACCACGTGCCTGGCATAGCAAATGTTAGCAGAAGGTCTGAGCTGGGATGCTGAATGAATCTGTTGGAATGCGAGAAAGAACACTGTGATCATACATACTGTCAGGCTCTGGATAACACTAATATCCTCCACAGAATTTTCTTTCTGGTAGGAAGTTAGGATAGGGACAGAGAGCCATTATGGAGATTGATTTAAAACTGGGCTTCAGCCTTTTATAAGGATTAGTCTATTTCCTGCTTATCTCAACTCCTGGGGCATAGCCCTTCTGTAGTCTCATTGGAAAGCCTGGGGTGTTTATTGCGGCCACTCATCCTTGATGACCCTCGAACTCAAACCCTGCAAGACTGACAGATTCTCAGGCTCTCATCTGCCAGTTACGAATGGGCAAATGATGCAGATGAAAGAGTGGGAGCCAGTATCAAGTTCGCGTTCTCTGCTTATCCCCAAGATCTTGATCCCTCAAGATGAGGGATTAGTGAGGACTGCCTTGATGCCTTCAAACAGATATTTAAAACATTTCATTCAACTATACTAATTGTTCCCAACAGAGAGGATGGTAACAAACTAGTCTGCTGTATTTAGATACAGAAATTCTTGAGAGATTGTAACAGAAGGTTTAATAGAGAGACCTTCTCAGCGGTGGTTTGGATTAAGGCTAATGTGAAATCAAATGTGTGGAGTTTGAGTTGGAAGACCTCAGTTTGACTCTATGCTTTACCATAAGCTGTGAGATATTGGAAAAGCCTCCCTCCTGGAGCTTAGAGGTAAGTTTCTAGTGTATGGAAAGCATGTGCATAGGTAGGCTATATTGTGTACTTTTAGCCTCCTCCTTGGCTCTGTTTGGGTTCCATCTCTATTCTTTCAACATTTGAATCATTTTAATGTGCTCCTCTGCAATACCATGTTTCATTGTTAGTCTTAAATTCTTTCTGGAAAGAGACAGTATATTAATTGATCTTACATTCAGTAAAAGAAATGTTAACTCTTTGAACCTTTTTTCTCATCAGTAAAATTGGAATAATGATCCCTTAATGTAGTTTACAAGATTGAGGTTCAGCTCATACAAGATAATGTATGCAAAAGTGTTTTGTAAAGCAGTGTGCCAGCATAATTAACTTATTTGAACCTGGGAGTCATGTTGACTATCTCTTCTTCTCTGTATTCCATATCCTGTCCATTAGCATGTCATATTCACTTAACCTCCTACATCTCCGTCAAATCTGTTCATGTCTTTTTTTTTTTTTTTTTGAGGTGGAGTCTCTCTCTGTAACCCAGGCTGGAGTGCAATGGGGTGATTTCAGCTCACTGCAATCTCTGTCTCCTAGCTTCAAGCGATTCTCCTGCCTCAGCCTCCCAAGTAGCTGGGATTACAGGTACGGGTCACCACACCCAGCTAATTTTTGTTATTTTTAGTAGAGACGGGGTTTTGCCATGTTGGCCAGGCTGTTCTCAAACTCTTGACTTCAGGAGATCAGCCTGTCTTGGCCTCCTAAAATCCTGAGATTATAGGCGTGAGCCACTATGCCTGGCCTATGTCTATCTTTACTAACCACCTCCAGAGTAGACCCCCATCATGTTTCACCTAAGCCATTACCATAGTCTTTTATCGGTCATCTGTCTTCCCTTTTTGCCCCCTCTAAATCATTTCCCTGATATTAGCCAGTATTTTAAAAACGCAAATCTGATTGTTTTACTCCCTTGCTTCAAATATCATTCAATGGCTTCCCACTGCTCTGAGGATAAAATCCAAAATTCTCAACTGAATTCTGCAAGATTTAGCCTTTGCTTTACCTCTTCCCATCTCTCTCTGTGATGCAGGCCCACTGACCTTTCAGTTGCTTCCTGCTTTAGAGCCTGTGCACATGCTGTGCTCTCTCCTCTCATGCCAACCCATGTCCTATTACTTAGTTTTACTCCTATTTATCCTGCTAGTTTCTCAGCCTTAAATATTACCTTCTAAGAGAAGTCTACCCTGACCTTCCACACCTAGGTCTGAGAGCACTCAAACATCTCTTTCACAGCATGTAGCACACTTGGCAGAGAAACAGCTAATGGTGCATGCACTTAGTACTGTCTGTCTCCCCCTACTGGAATAGAAGCTCCTTGGTGCCAGGGATACATCTATCTAATTTACTGCTGTATTACCAGTACCTAACACGGTTCCTCACTGTTCCTCACAGTACCTAACACAGTTCCTAACAGTACCTACCAGTACCTAACACAGTTTCTTTTATTTATTTATTTTTTTGCCTCAACAAAGAATTCTTTATTATGTCCAAAAGGGCACAACGAAAACATCCCCAACAATACATAAACCTTTATATAAAATATAGAATATCTCCAATATTTTTACTTTATATGGGAGCATGCCAATATATGCAAGAGAACATATTGATGGGGCAAGGGGAAAACTATTTGGGGAATGACTTAGGCATTAACATTCAGACCAGGTAAAGAGCAATTTTAGTCAGAAAAGCAATGTGAGAAGAGTTCCTGTGAAGTGAGATTTACATACTTCATTTTCCATTCCTGGTCATTTCATCCACAGCTTGACTGTTGTCAGTCATGGTTCTTTGCCTTTGGAGTGGTACTATAAAGGTACAGAGAATGCCCATCTCAGTACCAGAATTTCACCAGGAAAAATCAGAATAGAAATGACGACGCTTAAAAAAAAAGGAAGGCTGGATTTCAGAAGTATTTACCCTAATTATTTTTAAGAAAGCTTACCATAAATACTTCCAAAAACAACAGACTTTACAAAATAGTATACAACGTCTTGTGCATAGCAGTAATTATCTACTCAGGCCATTTGTCAGACTGTTTTAGTAATTAGTTTCTTGTGTAAACTTTCATCTCAAGAAGGCCAATAATCTGATTTCCTCTCTAGCTAATGATCTGTTGTTAGCCTACTTTTAACAATGGAAGAAGAAACTGGTATATGTTTTAAGTCAACCAGTTTTCCTAAGTCTCATAGTTTGTTTCGACATCATGTTATTGTGTACTTACATAAGTAATCTCTCAGTTATGAAAAATAAAATCAGTTTCTGGGCTCGGAAAGAAAAAGGGAAATTCTTTCCCAATCTCCCCCTCCCTCGCCGCCCGGCTTTTTTTGTTAAAAAAAAAAAAATTAAACTTAAATGTACAAGACCAAACACGGGCACTTTTCAAAAAAACAAAAATGAAGCCAAATCACAAAATTACTCAATAGTTATAGAATACAGCTCTGATTTTGGGGTGGGGGGGAGGTCATCTCTAGTTCAGGCACTTCTTCCTTTTTCTGCCAGCCCACCAAGAGACCCCAAGGGAAAGGTGCTTTCACAATTCTGGGTCGAGGAGACCTGTGAAATCACAGGCATTTCAACAGAGGAGTTGTTTTCGAAACTGTGTTCTCCAAGATCATACTGAACAAAGGTCTCTTTTCGTTCCTGGTTAAAGTAGTCCGGCACTAGGAAATCACTTCATGCTTTAGGCGATGCACCTTTAGCGGGTAAGCCCTTGTGAACTTTTTCCCACAGCGGTCACACTGAAATGGTTTAATTCCTGAGTGGATCGGCATGTGCTGCTTTAGGTTCTGAATACGGGTGAATCGCACCCGGCAGGCTGGACATTGAAAAGGTCTGTCTGGACCATTTGGACTTGGTCGTTCCGTACTGCAGGTAGCAAGAGCAATGCAGAGCTGGTAGGGATACTCAATATTTTCCCGTCGATCATTATCACCCGCAGAAGCATTACTACTAGACGTGCTTTGAAGTGTAGGCAACCCCTCAGGAACGCCTTATCTACTGAGCCTGCGGCGGCGGCCAGGGGCTCCTCCTTCTCCCGCCAGACTGGGGCGGTGGCGGCCCGGGGGGAGGGGGCGGAGCACGCGGCTCTCGGCTTTTCTTCCCTGGGAGGCTCAGGGGCTCCCACCTCCGGCCGCAGCGTCTAGGCTTGTGGCTGGGGCCAGGCAGCAGAGCCCACCTGCGTGCCTGCGAGATGGGAGTGCGAGGCGGCGGGGAGGGAAGCACCCCTGGCGCTCAGAGAGGCCTGAGGGGAGGAGCGAGGGGGCCCCGAAGCCGAGGTGGGAGTGCGAGGCGCCCTGAGAGGCCTGAGGGGAGGAGCGGGGGGGCCCCGAAGCCGAGGTGGGAGTGCGACGCGCTCTGAGAGGCCTGAGGGGAGGAGCGGGGGGGCCCCGAAGCCGAGGTGGGAGTGCGAGGCGCCCTGAGAGGCCTGAGGGGAGGAGCGGGGGGGCCCCGAAGCCGAGGTGGGAGTGCGAGGCGCCCTGAGAGGCCTGAGGGGAGGAGCGGGGGGCCCCCGAAGCCGAGGTGGGAGTGCGAGGCGCCCTGAGAGGCCTGAGGGGAGGAGCGAGGGGGCCCCGAAGCCGAGGTGGGAGTGCGAGGCGCCCTGAGAGGCCTGAGGGGAGGAGCGGGGGGGCCCCGAAGCCGAGGTGGGAGTGCGACGCGCCCTGAGAGGCCTGAGGGGAGGAGCGGGGGGGCCCCGAAGCCGAGGTGGGAGTGCGACGCGCCCTGAGAGGCCTGAGGGCAGGAGCGGGGGGGCCCCCGAAGCCGCGTGCGGGCAGCGCTTGCGGACGATTGGCCTAGGGCAGGCGGTGGTTTGGGAGCGCCGCGACTGCTCCCGAGTACCCGGTGGGGCAGATTGAGGAAGGGAACGGGGACTCAGGGGAGGTTGGGAGCCGCCGCCGTTGCTGCTCCGCTCACTCCAGTCTTTTTAGGGGCACTATGTCTACCTCACAGTTTCTATCAGTACCTGCCGGTACCTAGCGCAGTTCCTGGTGCATGACAGTGCTCATTAAGTATTTGTTTCGGAAATGAATAAACGGATACTTCTTGAGTCTACACCAGCTGAGGGGTTGTTTTTCTGCCGGAGGCTGGGGAGTAGAAAGGTGTTTGTGCCGTGGGACAGACCTTTCTGGTGCCCCCCCCCATCCTCCACATCTCCCACTCGTTTTCCCCAGCTCAACCAAAACGCAGCAGCGTGTGTCTCATCTTGGGCTCCTCAAAAAGTGCCCCGACTGAAATACTGCCAGAGACTGGGTCTCTGTGACGCTCTCCTGGGAACTGTACCAGGAAAGAGAAGATTCTCCTTGCTTGTACCAAAAGGAAAACCCATTCCCCAAAGGGAAGCCAGCCCTCAACCTCCCCATTGCCCTCCCAGACAGGGGGCTGTGGTGAAAAAAGTTCAGCCAGACTTTTCTTTCCCCTGAACGTTTTTGTTACTTTAAAAATATTAGCACATAAATAGATATTCATGGTACAAAGATACGAAGGGCATATAGAAAAAAGCCTAGGCACCGAGTTTCTCTATCTAGAAGTAATTTTCCAGAAATAGTCCATATAAACAAGCAAATTCGTATATATTCTCCCCACACACATACCCTTCACACGAAGATAGCATACTATTCACAGTTTTTTTCTACCTCACTTATTTCATTTATCAGTACAGCTTGGGCTGCGCGTGATGGCTCATGCCTGTAATCCCAACACTTTGAGAGGCCAAGGCTGGAGGATCACTTGAGCTCCGGAGTTAAGACCAGCCTGGGAAACATAGTGGGACCCCCACCTCTACAAAAGATAAAAAATTAGCCAGGTGTACTGGCCTATGCCTGTAGTCCTAGCTACTTTGGAGGCTGAGGTGGCAGGATCACTTGAGCCCAGAAGGTTGAGGCTGCAGTGAGCCATGATTGCACCACTGCACTCTAGCCTGGGTGACAGAGTGAGACCTTGTCTCAAAACAAATGAACAAACAAATCAAGCTTGGAGATTGTTCCACCTCCTTTATAGAGCTACTTCATTGTTTTTCACCTTTATGTATTTTATTGAATGCATGTCCCATAATTTACCTAATAACCTTATGCATGAATGTTTAGGTAGTTTTCAGTTGTTGGGGTTCAGGGGAGCCCTCAGCTTCCCTGAGAGGACATTTCTCTAGGTTCTTGGTCTGCTGCTCCCCAAGAATGGGAGAAGAGACCACGCATAAAAGTAAATGCCGGACTCAAAAGCGTCTGTAGAAAGTGACTTATTTAGGTAAAGAAAGAGAAAAAGGAGAAGAGAGAAAACTTCCATGAAGAGGAAGCGGGACCCCAGAGGGGAAGATTCAGGAAGAGAAAGACAGGTGCCACTACGTTGCTGGGGATTCCAGAGAGCTGGAAATCCGGTGTGGCTGAAGGAGGAGGGGAATTTATCCTGGGAGAAATTCCCACCTCCCCAAGTTCCTCTGGCCAATGAAAGGAGTGCCTTTAAACTTCCGCTAGGGTGATTGACTCTTAGTTTCTTCCCGCGCGCGGGAAATTTAAACATAAACCGTTAAATCTCCCGGATGGAGAGAGATGGGAGGGGCGCATGGAGCTGGGAAGTTCTTGCCCTTAAAACTACGCCCCCTTGTGGACCTGGAAAGAGAACAAATTTCCTCACAGTCTTTT
Organism: Saimiri boliviensis; assembly: GCF_048565385.1. Taxonomy (NCBI): domain Eukaryota; kingdom Metazoa; phylum Chordata; class Mammalia; order Primates; family Cebidae; genus Saimiri; species Saimiri boliviensis. The sequence continues at coordinate 82,777,693 of NC_133450.1, forward strand.
GCGGTTATAAATATCAATGCACTGAATATACTTATATACATTTTATTTTACAACTGTTGGATAAATATCTACAAGTAGAATGACTGAATCTAATTATAGACTTTTTCTTTAAGTGAGAGCAGCTTTATTAAGAAAGTAAAGGAATGAAAAGAATGGCTAATCCATAGATAGAGCAGCCAAAAGTACAGACATTTAAAGTGTTAGTAGAAACTACTTAATTTCCCTCTGTTCTGGACTGAGTTTTGTCCTCCCCAAAAATTAATATGTTGAAGCCTTAACCGCCAATGTGACTGTATTTGGAGATGGGACCTATAAGAAGGTAATAAAGGTGAAGTGGGGTCATGAGAATGGACTTCAATCCAACAGAAATAATGTCCTTGTAAGAAGAGAAGACACCTGAGATCTTTCTCTTTCCCTGCAGACACACAGAAGAGGCCGTGAGAGGATTCACCTGCAAGCCAGGAAGAGCGCCTTTACCAGACACCAAGCCTAAAGGCCCTGATCTTGAGCTTCTATCCTGCATAAGGGTGAGAACATAAATATCTGTTGCTTAAGCCACCCAGTCTAACACTCTCCATAGAGGCTGCACCAATTTGAAGACACTGTATCATTTTTTTAAATTTATTTATATTTTTTTGAGACAAAGTCTTGCTCTGCTGTCCAGGCTGGAATGCAGTGGCACGATCTCAGCTTGCTGCCACCTCCACCCACCAGGTTCAAGCAATTCCCATGGCTCTGCCTCCCAAGTAGCTGAGATTACAGGTGCCCACCACCACATCTGGCTAATTATTGTATTTTTAGTCGAGATGGGGTTTCACCATGTTGGCCTGCCTGGTCTCAAACTTCTGACCTCAAGTGATTCACCAGCCTCCCAAAGTGCTGGGATTACAGGCATGAGCTACGGTGCCCAGCTGAGGCTGTATCAATTTAAATTTGCACTCCCACTAGTATTATAAGAGAGTAACTGTTTTCCTAAATCATCACCAACTCAAAATGTTGTCAAACTCTTTTATCTTTGCCAATCTAATAGGTGAAGAAAGAAGGATATCTCAGGGTGTTTTTATTTTGCGTTTTTATTAAGTGAGGCTGGACATCTCTCCATGGATTGTGTTTTTCAGCTCCATCAATTCACTTACTTTCCTCTCTAAATTGTGTATTCTTGTTAATATTTCGTCAAACCTTTTTTCAAAGTTCTTAGTTTCTTTGGATTGGGTTAGAACAAGTTCTTTTAATTCACAGAAGTTTCTTATCATCCACATTTTGAAGCCTGCTTCTGTAATTGGAACAAACTCGTTCTCCATCAAGCCTTGTTTCGTTGCTGATGAGGAACTGTGATCACCTGCTAAGGAGAGGCATTCTGATCTTGGGTATTCGCAGCCTTCTTTGGCTGTTTTCTTCCCTTCACTGTAGATTTCTCCATCTGTGGTCTTTATAATTACCGTCTTTGTAGTTGGATTTCTGAGTGGACATCCAACTTATTGATTCTCAGCGCCGAAATCTGAACCACCCACTGCGCCAACTAAATCAGCGGCGTTAAGACTGATGGTGCTTTTCTGACTCTGCACCAAGAACCAACGCTCCGAGGCGCCGGCAAAACCACCACACTGGTCACAAGAGTCGCGCTGACGACCCGTGGGGCTCCTCCGCTGGGAATCTCCTGGTGCGTGAGCAAGAAGAATTCATGTGCAGGTGTGGTGTCCTCTCGTTCTTTGCGCTTTCACTGGGAGCTACAATCCCGAGCTGCTAGTGATCAGCCATCTTGGATGTCTCTCCAACTTCTTCATTTCTTATGAAGAATCTTTCTTGGGAGAGAGTGGAAGGCAGAAGTTTCTTTTTTTTTTTTTTTACATAATAAGATCCTTCAAATGAGTTCAAAAGTTCAAAGTTTAAAAAGTGTAAAAGAGTAAACAGCAGAAAGATAACCTTTCTACCCCACTGCCTAGATCCCCTCCCCACAGGCAACCAATATTTTTTCCAGTATGTTTTATATCATTCTATAGACATTTCATATACATGCAGGCAAGTACAGCTTCTATGAGTGCTTCTGGTAACACAGTTTCAGAAGCCCAGGTAAGGCCAAATATGAGATCCTTGTCTTGTCTCTTCAGGAAATAAAGAAGGAAAAATTGAAAAGATGTAGGGCCTGAGTCCCAAGATAGTTCCAAACCTTCTCTGGTAGAGTGTCCCAGACCAGGTAGGCTTGGAAGAGTTGGGGCCCCAGCTTCTACTTTTAAGATACTTATTTTTCACCAACAAATTCTACTTCCTTATCTCTTTCACACAGATAAATTCCAGACACACATGTTCTCTCTATTATCAAAATAGCCCATGAACATCTAGCAACTTGCAGCCCCTGACATATTTAGAGCCTGAGATTTGGAGTTGGATATGGGCCTCCTGTTTGTGGTATCCTCTCTTCCAGAATCTTCCAGTGCAGTCCAGATGACATCTCTGAGAGTCTCTTGAAGCCACTGAAGCAATAGGTTTCAAGGTTTCCTCTAGGCTTCTCCAGTTGGCAGGTCTTCCCCATCCCACCCTCCTCCTCCAGGGCTGCCAGGCATATCCCTGCCTGGGCCTCCTGGCACAAAAGATAAAATGAACAGGGTTACTCCCAGCAACTGGTTCAGGAGATACCAGCAGGGAGGGAGTAGGAGAGAAGAAACTTGTCAGTGTGTCACAGGAGTAGTGGAAGGAAGTTTTGCTGTTTCCAGCTTCTTAAGCCAGCAAAAGTGCATTCATTATTTTCTGTCTGGAAGAGAGAAGGCACAGAAGGAGCCCAGAAGCAACAGTTCAAGACAGGTGCTTCCGGCGGCCAAGTGGATAAGAGAAGCAGCCTGAAGCCATGGGACAGGGTGAGCCAGGCCAGCACTCCACAGGGCTTTCTGGACTGTCTGCAGCCCCCACAGCATTATCTGTTTTCATTAAAGGAAGTAGGATGGATGGTGGGGAGAAAGATGGGGGTATAACCATGGGGGTGGGTGGGGGTACTGGTGATAGTGAGGTGGCTGTGGAGGGGGTGTGGTAGGTGGGTGTTGGTGAAGGTGATAGTGAGCTAGTTGTGGAGTGGTGTGATAATGGGTGCTAGTGGAGGCAGAGGTGATGGCGAGGTGGCTGTGGAGTATGGTATGGTAATGGGTGCTGGTGGAGATGACGGTGGGGTGGTTGTGGAGGGGAGTGTGGTAATGGGTTCTGGTGGAGGTGGAGGTGATGATGATGTTGCTATGGGGTGGTTATGGGGTAGGATGTTGGGGTAAACTGGTCATGATAGTTGTATGATGATGGTGAGATGGTGATGGTGGTTAATTTAACATGGGTTTATATTCTTATCCCAAGGTCATCATAGCATAAGCATTCACAGCTTACTGATACAAATGAGAGATACTATATGATACAAATGAGAGACACACTGGGAAGCATGAAGGTGCCAAAGCTTCTAGACCAAATAGGAGAGTAGGAGAGGTGGGAGTCAGGGAATCCACCTAAAAAGGGTAGAGGCAGACACAAAGCAAGAAACCAGCAAAGGTGGTCAGAGTTACAGCACTCTTGGCAGGAATTATTATCTCTTGGCCTGGGAACTGCCTGGCTGTCTTGTGTCCTGAGAGAAGGAAGTGGGTAGGCAGAGGGAGATGATGTGGAGGTGTGGGGACAGTGGGATGCAGCTGTGGTTCTGTTGCTGTAGAAACTGCCTCACTTCCCTGCCCTTGTTGGCCTCTGGTGTGCAGAGGGCAACTGACCCTGAGACCAACACCTGAGGGGGGAAAAAAGAATTCTGGGTGAATTCAGTCAATCATCTCAGCCACATCTTGTGAAAATAGGACAGACACCAATATATCATTCTTTTTATTCTGTAGAGACCAGACAAATTAAAAATCTACTCAATCAGAGAAACACATTTGAAGATATCAGGAGATTGTTTAGTCTAGTCCCAAATCCCTGTGGGCGCTAAATCCTTTCCAGGCAGTGGATGACAGACAGCACAGTAGCCACCAGATGACAATCAGTGAGTATGAGCTCATGATGTGCTGTGGTGGCTGGAGCTGGCTTGTGCTAGTTTGCAAGAGCATATTGCTAAAATTTGAGGCATCTTGTGAACCAGTTCTTAAACACAGGCATTATTAAAAATTAAATTATATAAACTTACAAATAAAAAGCTATATTAAAAAGAAAGTTAATAAGCACTCTAAACTTGTCACCTCCTACGTAATTTACCTCTTTTTACCTTTATGTTCTTGAGGGTGTTTATGTCCCCTGTATCTCTGTCGTAGAAAAACTACATAATTATGTCCCACTCTGTGTTTCCTCATAGCTCTGTGTTCGCTAACATCACCTCAGTAGCTTCTAACTGGCCACAGGGGGAGTATTTTACACCACAGAACTCTGGCAAATGCTGTAACTCTGTACTGTCCCCTCACCACCCCTCCTCCCTCCAGCCAGTTGTCAAACACAAAACTGCTTAAGGGGCACATTTGAGGCAACGCTGGGGCATTGTGAAAGGCAGAGATTGAGGAGGGTGCGGTACTGTGCACCTCTGAAGAGCATTTCACGTGGTCTCTGTGTTAACACAACTTCTCATGGGCTGTGGTACAAATAGGAGATGCTGGGAAAACATGAAGGTATCATTGCCTCAGGACCCAGTGGGAGAGAAGTAGGAGTTAATGAATCCACCTAAAAGGGGCAGAGGCAGAGATAAACTAAGAAACTAGGCAGACCTAGAGAATGCAGAAACCTCAGAGGCCCTGTGAGGGTCTGGTGGCACAGGTCGGGGCCTGAGGCCCCTGTGATACATTTGAGAAAATCTCCTTTAAGGCTGTCTCAATGTTTTCATCCATTCATTGACAGAGTAAACGCTGATTGGCTATCTATTGAGTTCTGCTGGGGCAGGTGATGCAGATATTAGAAAGCACTGTACCTCCGGGAGTTCACAGTGAAAGAGGGAGCAGAGGGCTAGGCAGGTGATGGGTATCAAATGGGTTAAGTGCTGAAGAAAGAGGACTGACCTCTGCCAGCAGGAGTCAGTGAAGGCTACAGAGGTGGGTGCCTTTGGATCTTGGAAGATGAGTAGACATCTGCCAGGTAGAGAAGAGATGGCGGAGGCTTCCAGACAGAACCAGAATCCAGATGAATTCTAGTAACATTTGCTGTAACACTGTGGTCATTACATGGGTTCAGATACGCTGAGGCTCAAGTCATATGACTTAGAATGTGACGAGGGCATTGGACCATCCAATCCGACTCAACCAGTCGGCAGCAGCAGGCTCATCCTGGGCCCCAGCACAAGCTTTGTGCTAAGCAGAAAGATAAATCATTGTTGGTTTCTGAGTGCTGCTGTGCTTCAATTTGCAAATCCCTGCCTCCCTGTGGCTACTTTATCTATAGCCATGGGCTATAGTAGAGGAGGGGGATACAAGGATGCAAGGGGCACCCAAGGACATCAGGATGAGAGACAGAAGTTTCTTCCCTCCTCTGCACACTTTCCTATTTCTTCATATTCAACCACTTCTGTTCTTTTGTCCTAAATAGATATCATTGGCATCTTCTATCATCCCCAACACTAGTGAAAGAAAAAGCAGAACATCCTTCCCCTCTTCTCTTCAGCTATAAGCCAGAGGGACTGGGGACTGAGGGAAATTTGAAGTAGGAGTATCCTGAATTTGACAAGATATGTCTTGTAGTCTAATGGACATTGCCATCAGGGTCATATCACTTCTCTGAAGTGGGTTAGACTTCATTTCATACCTGCAAGCAAAAGCTATAGCTTCTCTCTTAGGGCAGCTGAGCCAGTGCAAAAACCGCAGGCTGCCTTTCAGACCAAGGAGATTCCCAATGGCCTTCTGCCATCAAAGGAACAAAAGTACACAATTCCTTTCCTTTGCTGGAAAAAAAAAAAAATCCTAAACCTCTTTTTCCAGCATTGTTCTTTATCTTTTGACTTCTCTACTCCTGTTGTTTTCTCCCTCTTAAGTTAATCTGTTCTCACACTGTTATAAAGACATAACTGAGACAGGGCAGTTTATAAAGAAAAGTGGTTTAACCAGCTCATGGTTCTGTGGGCTGTACAAACTTCTGCTCCTGGGGAAGCCTCAGGAAACTTATAATTATGGCAGAAGGTGAAGGGGAAGCAAGCACATTTTCACATGGCTGATGGGAGACAGAGAGAGAGAATGAAGGGGGAGGTGGTACACACTTTTAAACAAGCAGCACTAGGGGGATGGTGCTAAACCATTAGGAACCACCCCCATGATCCAATCACCTCCTACCAGGCCCCTCCTTAACACTGGGGATTACAATTCAACCTGGTATTTGGGCCTGGACACAAACCCAAACCATATCACCTCTATTAAATGAGAATTGAAACAAACTCATAAAACTCTTGAGCCACCTCCTTGAAGGGTTTTTCTGGGCTGCATAGTGCTGTGAGTTTATGATAAGACTAGGTCAAAGAGCCATCATGCACAATCTCAGGTGAGTCAGTTCCATACTCAGCCTAACTCTTCTCATCTATAAAACAAGAGAATTGGACTCAGTGATCTCAAAACCAGCTCTAAAAATAATCTGGTTGTGCTCTAAGAAAAAATGAATAGGGGTGAGAAAGATTGTGGGTTTTATTCATTGCTTGTGGACTGGGACCAGAAAAAGGAGGTCAACAATGAGAATAAGCATTGTTCTTATTAATAACAATATTAACTGTTTCATTTAATGGGGCTTACTATGTATCTGACACTGTGCTAAATGTATTATACATCATCAAATCCCCACCACTCTGGAAGGAGGGATGATTTTTCTAAGGAAAATGAAACCGAGACTCAGGGTGGTTAAGTTACTTGCCTGGGATTGCACTAAAAAGTAAGTGGAGCCTAGGATTTGAACCCTGGTCTCTCTGACTCCAGAATCTCTGCTTGTACTTACGCTGTCACGTTTACCTAGTTTCCATGACTTCTGTCTTTCCCATAACAGCCCTGGGTATCAAGAGCTGCGACTTTCAGGTAGCAAGAAACAATGAGGAGCACCACACCAAGGCCCTCAGCTCCCGGCGCCTCTTTGTGAGAAGGGGGCAGCCCTTCACCATCATCCTGCACTTCCGCGCTCCAGTCCACGCATTTCTGCCTGCTCTGAAGAAGGTGGCCCTCACTGCACAGACTGGTTAGTGAGACAGGCCTAGACCCCTTTGGCAGCAGCCCTGGGGATTTCTCTCCAACACCCTGTTAAGGAATCAAGGGGCAAGTGGCCCACACTGCAGCTGGGCCATAAGAAGTCCTGCCTACCTGGCAGGGCGGTCATGAGGGTGCCACAAGACGATGTGCCTGGTAAATATTATTTACGATGACTCAGAAGCTGCCCAGCAGCAGCATCACCAAGGGCTTCCTTTCGGTTGCACAGATAATAGTAGCTTTGTAGAAAATTCTGGATGGAATCAAATCCAGGCTAAATATAACATTTAATTGCTACTGTTTATTGAATCCATACTACCTGTCAGTTGTTGGGCCAAGTACTTCACATGCAGTATTTCATTCAGTCCTCACACGGGTCATGAAGCAGGTACCATTGTGATGCCCATTTTACAGACTACAAACCTTTCTAGATGTAGGTCCATGGGCACCGACAGCCTGTGTTCTCCTATCACTCTTTCTTGATGGGCCTCATTTCTGGATGGGTCGCTTTCATTGTCCTCCAAAAACAACTTTCGCCTGCTCCATCTTTGTAATACCCTGACCTTATTACTCTGAGTTGTGACCAAGAAGTCCCAATGACTGACTGATCACTGTGTGACTGCAGGAGAGCAGCCTTCCAAGATCAACAGGACCCAAGCCACATTCCTGATTTCTAGTCTGGGGGACCAAAAGTTGTGGAGTGCAGTGGTGGAGGAGAGAGATGCCCAGTCCTGGACCATCTCTGTGACCACACCTGTGGATGCTGTCATTGGCCACTACTCGCTTCTGCTGCAGTTCTCAGGCAGGAAGCCATGCCTCCTGGGCCAGTTCACGCTGCTCTTTAACCCCTGGAATAAAGGTAAATTTGGACCTTGGCCAGCATGGGCTACACAGGGACTCCAGGCACTGGAGCTGGGATGCAGTTCTGGCAGGGAGCACCTGTGCCAGGCCCTCTCTAAGGGCAGCACCAACACCTAGTCTGTGCCAGGGCCTTCTCCCTGGATGAACCAGCTCTCAGACTCAGGGTGCTGTCTTGGTGTCACCCCTGGGAGAAGCAGGTTGAGGCTTCCCACTGAAAGCAAAAGGTGTCTCACCACCAGACCCTGGTGCTGGCTCAGGCTATTTTGGTCACAGGAGTTGAGACTCACTGAGATAACGCTGGGAAAGCTGCCCTTCATTTTAGCAGTACAGGGGTGAGAACTGGAGAGGGCTTCAGGATGAAGTGGTCTGAGGATGGACTTCTCTCCCTCTCCCTGCTATTCTGTGTCCAGAGTGCTCTCAGGTTTTGCAAGGCCTAAAGCTGATGCAATCTGGGGGACCCTCTTATGAAAAAGAATATACAGTTCTGAATTGATAAGGCTACCCACCAACCAGGGCCCCAAGGGGTCTGTGTTATCTCACAAGCTTCTTCTGCTTTCCAGGATATCTTCTGTTCCTGTCTTTGCTCCTCTCTTCTGGCTCATTCTGTTCTTGCAGATTGCTGGGCACTCTCCAGACCCACCTGCCCTGTGTTGCCCAGGCTGGTCTCAAACTCCTGGCCTCAAACTATCCTCCTGTTTTTGCCTCCCAAAATGCTGGGATTGTAGGTGTGAGCCACTGGACCTGGCCAACCAAGCTTTTTAAGGTTGTTCTTGTCTGCCTGGCTCACCATAAAGGCCGCACTCTGATTGACCCAGGGACTCTGGGCTGGGTCCCAGTGGGGACAGTGTTGAAGGGGTGGCCAGCAGCCAAACCTAATCTCAGCAGGGAGGACAGAGGCCTGGATATGAAGGGTGGACCTAGCACCCCCCACAGGCCCTCAACCCTACCCCTTCTCACCAGATGATGCTGTGTTCCTGAACAATGAGGCTCAGCGCAGGGAGTACTTGTTGAACCAGAATGGTCTCATCTACCTGGGCACAGCTGACTGCATCCAGGCAGAGTCCTGGGACTTTGGCCAGGTACCAGGGCCCTCTAGGGGAGGAGTGTGTAGAGTGACTGTCCCATAACCTTGTATGTTCAGGCTAGACAGACCTGGTAGGTCCAAAAACCCCTGGTCATGAGACCATTTCTCTAGCCCATTTCAGCCTTGTGGTGCCTTCCTTTCCTTTGGACCACATCAGAACATCCTCCGGAGTTACCAGAATTATTTTCCTTAAAACTGGTAAATCAAGCCTCAGTTAAATCCCCACTGTCTTCGAGATAAAAACCAAATACCCCTAGCCTAACATCCACAGCCCTTCCAGCCAGGCCCCTGCTTTCCTTTCTCTATGAACCACGCCATGTTCTAACTCCTGACCTCCCCAGAGCAACAGGCTGAATGTTCCCTCTGCCAGGAAGGGCTTCCCACCCTTATCGCCTGGCAAGCTCCTACCCCTCTCTCAAGACCTTCTCTAAGCCCCAACCCCAAAGGCAGAGGGAGCCTCTCCACTGTGCTGCTCTGTGCTGGCATCTCTACAAGAGCCCTGGCCATGCTGCTGTGCTCTGTATCTAAGGGGCTGCATGACCATCTCCATTCCTAAACCATGGGCTCCTCAGGAGCAGGAGCTACCTCGGTATTCTCAACCCCTGGTTCAGGGTTGGCAGGAGCAGTAGGGGCTCACTAAATAGAAATGGAATGCAATGCGATGAAACAAAACCATGCAGCACTAGTCCTCAAGAGCTTACACCCTACTGGGAGTCAGACAACAGAACAGGCAAAGGACTGGATGCCTGGGAAAAGGAACCCAGGGCACATTGAGAGGTGGGAGGAGGGAGCCAGAACTCTGAGGGATGAGGCAAGGGAGGCAGGTGTGGAGCGCGGGTCTGGGAGAAAGACGAGATGATGAGGCTATCTTGTGGGATGAGTGCCTGACCTGGAGACCGTTCATCATGGCCCTGTGTGATCCTTAACAGTTTGAGGGGGATGTAATTGACCTCAGTCTGCGCTTGCTGAATGAGGACAAGCAGGTAGAGAAGTGGAGCCAACCGGTGCACGTGGCCCGTGTGTTGGGTGCCTTGGTAAGTGAGAGGCTGGGGAACCAGATGGGGTGGAGGTAAGGCAAGAGCCCTCTGACAGACCTGCCCCATCACCGTGACCCCGTAAATCACAAATGGCCCCCTCTTCCCAGGGTGTTGGGACAGTTCCTACAGAAGGGTCTGAGGAGGAGAAAAAAGGCAGGCAGTAGCATCCACAGCTGGAAGAAAAGCAAAGAAATGTGTCACACCTCAGGACACAAGCTCACAGAAGACTAAGCCCTTCTTTCCATCCCCACACCCAGCCCCAACTTGGAGCTTAGGTCCATGGGAAAGAGCAGGAAGGGCCCATCTTATCCAGTGCTTGCTGCTGTGGTGATCAAAGGGACTTCTAAATTATTTGTAAGAATATGAAGACCATGATGGTTACCAGGCACAGTGGCTCACGCCTGTAATCCCAGCAATTTGGGGGGGCCAAGGTGGGTGGATCACCTGAGGTCAGGTGACAGACCAGCCTAACCAATATGGTGAAATCCATCTCTACGAAAAATACAAAAATTAGCTGGAGGTGGTGGTGCACACCTGTAATCCCAGCTACTCGGGAGGCTGAGACAGGAGAATTGCTTGAACCCAGGAGGTGGACGTTACAGTGAGCCGAGATTGCACCACTGCACTACAGCCTGGGCAACAGAGCAAGACTCCATCTCAAAAAAAAAAAAAGGAGAATATGCAGACCATGATGGTAACTTGGTGCTTTCCCTTGTCCCTAAAAATCCTCTCAGAGGAGTCATGCATTCGCCATTCCGTCTTTGCCGCTGATGTGCCATCTGAAAAGGTGGCAAGGATCCAGGCCAGCCTGCGAGTTGAAAGAAGCTTGGGATAAATGGCCTCCAGGACCCAGGTGCAAACCACCTCAAACGAGTCAGGTTGGAGGACTAAGAACCGGTGAAACCAGCCTCTGAGGAAGGGCAGCTCTTAGGCTCCTCTTTGTTGCTGGAGCCAGAGGACTTGTTAAGAAGGAGGGTCCTGGACTTCTGCCCTAGAGTATTACCCAGGGGCCTGGGACAGAGCCCAGGAGCTGCAGGTTTAATCAGTACCAGGTAGCCCTGATGCCGGAGATTTGTTTGCCATAGTTGGAGTACTGCGGTGAGCCCTCTTTACCCATGCACTGGAAGCTGTCCTGCCAGAGGGACTCATACTGACATCCACACATTTCCCCAAACAGCTGCATGCTCTCAAGGAGAAGAGGGTCCTGCCCAACCCGCAGACCCAGGCCACCCAGGAAGGAGCCTTGCTGAATAAGCGACGGGGCAGTGTGCCCATCCTGCGGCAGTGGCTCACCGGCCGAGGCCGACCTGTGTATGAAGGCCAGGCCTGGGTGTTGGCCGCTGTTGCTTGCACAGGTTGGTCCCCTTGTCTGCCGTACAGAGTGCCCTGCCTCTTGGGTTGTTCCCTGGCCTTCCATATGGGAGGGACATTTCCAAAAGCAGGGGCAGCCTCCCTGGGGCTGCATTTCCCCATCTCATCACACAGAAGTAGTTGTCTCAGGCAGCTCCTCCCACCAGCTTCTGCTGCTTTTCCCCTCAGCAAAGTTGGGCTAATTTGCAAACTCTGCTCCCAAATTCACTTACTCTCCTAACTCTGCCCTAGCAGGGCAGCCCTGCAGTGCTGTGTTCTAGGTTCTGTTGCCCTCTCCTCTGCTATATACCCCACATGCGGTAGAACCTGTGCCTTATTGATTAGCCTTTATGCGTCTTGTTCTTGGCTGCCACTTCTGGCTGCACTCCTCCTCCCAGGTTTTCAGTGCCCAGAGGAAATGTGAATGTGCCCATACTGAAAATGCCCGCCTTCCACACACGCCCAGCTTGATCTCTTGAGTGCCCCCTGACACTCCACCCCTCTTCTTACAGTGCTTCGATGCCTGGGAATCCCTGCCCGCGTGGTGACTACCTTTGCCTCAGCGCAGGGCACCGGTGGGCGTTTGCTTGTAGATGAATACTATAATGAAGAGGGACTTCAGAATGGAGAAGGCCGGAGAGGCAGAATCTGGTGAGAAGCCCTAGAGAGATTAGGTTCCAAGCCAGGAAGGGCTGTAACCCTGCATGGCACACCTCTGCAGGAGCGCCATCCCCTGTGTGACCCTGGCATGGAGGAGAGTAGGCTTTCAAGACCCTTGGAGGCAAGCACTGATGGTCAGTGGTGGTGTACACTCCCCTTCCTGGGAGTGCCACAGCCACTGTGACACAGTGACCTCCCATCCCACTGGAACAACAACTCTGCCAGAACCTCTTCAGCACCCCTTTTCCTTCCCACTTGAATTTTTCTCTTTGCTACATTTAGGATCTTTCAGACTTCCACAGAGTGCTGGATGACACGGCCTGCCTTGCCCCAGGGTTATGATGGATGGCAGATTCTGCACCCATGTGTTCCTAATGGAGGTAGAGGTAAAGCCTAGAGGTGGGTCTAGGACCACGCAGGGCTGCACAGAGCTGCAAGAGATGAAAGAGTCCCCTGGAGAGGACTCGGGAGCAGCAGGCAGTCCCAAGGGGTCTGCGTCCTCGAAAACAGAAGCACGAGGCATGACAGTGGCCAGCAGAAGGCTGATCTGATGCCATTGGGCTCATGGGAAGAGAGGTGCCAGCCATCCCGGCCACAAGGTTATAGGGAGATGAGGTACCTTAGAGCAGTGGGTTAGGGAGTTGGGTTGCAGTGAAGGGCAGAGAATCTTTTTTTTTTTTTTAAATAATTTCCACTTTTATTTTAGATTCAGGGGCTAGATGTGCAGGTTACATGGGTCTATTGCATGATGCTGAGATTTGGTGTGTGATTGCTCCCATTACCCAGGTACTGAAACATAGTACCCAACAGTTTTTCAACCCCTCCCCATCCCTTATGCCTCTAGTAGTCTCCAGTGTCTGTTGCCATTTTTATGTCCATGAGTATCCAATGTTTAGTTCCCACTAATAAGTAAAAACATGCAATATTTGGTTTTCTGTTCCTACATGAATTTGCTTAGGATAATGACCTCCAGCTGCATCCGTGTTGTTACAAAGGACATGATCTCATTCTTTCTTATGGCTGTGTAGTATTCCGTGGTATATATGTACCATATTTTCTTTATCCAACCCACCACTGACAGGCACCTAGGTTGATTCTGTCTTTGCTATTGTGTATAGTGCTGCAACAAACATAGGAGTGCATGTGCCTTTTTGGCAGAACAATTTATTTTCTCTTGGATATATATCCAATAATGGGACTGCTGGGTTGAATGGTAGTTCTAAGTGCTTTGAGAAATCTCCAGCTTTTTATAGGATCATAAGATCATAAGGATCTTAAGATGGTGAGTGGCTGTGTTAGGTCAGGGGCTTGCAGGAGTGGGTTCTGAGGACGTGGATGAAGAGGGTATCAGGATAGGCTACAGCCCAGAAAAGGAAGCTTCAGGACCCATAAAAGATAGCTCTTCCTCACCCAGGAACAGAAATGGCATAGAGCCTGGCACCTAGTAAGTGCTCAAGAAAGGCGGCCCTATTCCTGTGATATCTGTAGTAAAGCTGGTTTAGGAGTTTCTCACGCTAAGTGTGGCCCTCTCAGCTTCTGCCTGTCCATTTCCTGAGATGGCTCCTGCCACATGCCATGACCAGAAAATCTTGTCACTAAATAGTTGATCACTAAATAGTTTCACCTCTGTGACTCTCTCAGAAGCCCTGCCTAGTGCTGACCTCTGACCTTGGTCCTCGGGGAGGGAAAATAGGCAAGAGGATGGGGACTGAGGTTATGCAGCTCTGAACTGAGCACACAGGTCTAGGCATGGCTTCCGGGCTCACCAGCCTTTCTCTCCTTCAGTCCTGGGGTCCTGTGACCTGGTGCCAGTCAGAGCAGTCAAGGAAGGGATGCTGGGGCTGACCCCTGCAGTGTCAGACCTTTTTGCTGCCATAAATGCCTCATGTGTGGTCTGGAAGTGCTGTGAGGATGGGAAACTGGAGTTGACTGACTCCAACACAAAGTATGTTGGCAACAACATCAGCACCAAGGGTGTGGGCAGTGACCGCTGTGAGGACATCACTCAGAACTACAAGTATCCTGAAGGTATGGGCCAGGGAAGGGCCCCAGGCTTCTCAGTACCTGAAACAGCAAATGAGGGAAAGGGATGAGGCTGGCAGATGCAGTCAGAAAGAGTCCCTGTCCTTTCCCCATCATATAAAACAGGGTTTCTCAACCCCATTGGACACCATTGACATTTGGGGACAGATATTTGTTGTAGGGGATGCACACCCTAGGACATTTAGCATCATTCCTGATCCTCAGAGTAAGTCTAAATTCTTTCACATAAAAGATTCAGTTCCCGGCAAAACTGTCCTCAGAGACAGTGTGACTTGTCCCCAACCTTGCTGTCTCATCGTTCAAGGGGCAAATTCATAACACTTGAAAAAGAACTTGGTCCTTGAGTGGCTTGGAAGAGACACACTGTGTCAGTGGTGGATCTGCCTCACACAGACATTTTGGGGCTAAATATGGCCTTAGAGGTTTGCAGAGCTCTTGTGACTTTGGCATTTGGGCAGAAGTGGGTAAATGGTTTTGATTCCTGGGCTTTTATTAGAAGCATTTCTAACTCCTGGGTAAAAGGTTGGCTTTGTTTCTTCCCTTCTCCAGGGTCTCTTCAGGAAAAAGAGGTGCTGGAGCGAGTCAAGAAAGAGAGAATGAAATTTGGGAAAGACAATGGCATCCGTCCTCCCAGTCTCGAGACTGCCAATCCTCTGTACCTATTCTTGAAAGCACCCAGCTCCCTACCCTTGAGAGGGGATGGCCAGATCTCAGTGACGCTGATTAACCACAGTAAGCAGGAGAAGGCAGTACAGCTGGCAGTTGGGGTCCAGGCTGTGCACTACAACGGTGTCCTTGCTGCTGAGCTCTGGAGGAAGAAGCTGTCCCTCACAGTCAGTGACAACCTGGGTAATGCTCTATGGCCACACCAGACATCCCACACACATATGGCCCCTGCCTTGGGCAGGCAGCAGCCACAGGGCACCCCCTGCAGTTTCTCAAGATGGCCTTGAACCCCTGGTGCTCACTCTTACGCTCTCTCTCATTCACTCATTCAACACATATTTATTGGGCCTGAAGCAGGAAAAAAACATGATACCAACTGCAATCAGATCAGTAAACAGACCCTTCATAGCAGTGTGAAAAGTGTTTGCTGAATTTAACAGAGTATGATGGCAGGGGAGCATCTCCTTCAGGCTGGAGTAGGCTGCCCACAAATAAATTGTACTGCATTGAATTTGGAAGGATGAGTAGGAGAGTAATGGCCAGAAAAGGAAGTCACAGCATTCCAGATGGAAGGAGCAACATGTGCAAAGGGCCCTCCTTATGCCTGAGGTTCTTATTTAATTGGTCTGGGATGGGGTCCAGGCATTGTTTTCTTTTTAAAACAAACAAAAAACACCCTGTGTTATTCTGTGGTTAAGATTCCCTGAACTGGAGCAATTGCTCTTAATTTTTGCTGCACATTAGAATCACCTGGGGAAGTTTCATGCTCAGCCTGTGTCCCACGCCAGTTAAATCAGAAATTCCCTGGTATCCCAGGCTTGGTGGCTCATACCCATAATCCCAGCACTTTGGGAGGCCAAGGCAGGTGGATCACCCGAGGTCAGGAGTTAAGACCAGCTGGCCAACGTGGTGAAACCTTGACTCTACTAAAAATGGAAAAATTAGCTGGGTATGTTGGCACGCATCTGTAATCCCTGCTTCTGGGGAGGCTGAGGCAGGAGAATCACTTGAACCCAAGAGGCGGAGGTTGCAGTGAGCCAAGACATGCCACTGAACTGCAGCCTGGGCAACGCAGTGACACTCCATCTCAAAAAGGGGGGGGGGGAAAAACTCTATGGTGGAACACATCAGAATTTTTAAAAACTCAGGTAATTCCAATGTGCAGACAAGTCTGAGAATCAGTTAACTAGAGCTTGTCTACAGCATTGCAACAGCCTTCTAACCAGTCACCACACCTCCAGTCTCTGCATCACTCTTCCCTTTCCAAGCATGGGAGGAGTGGAGTCAGGGGAGTGATGTGAGAGCTGGACAGGGCCCGGGTCACACAGAGTCTTATCTGTCTTGCTAAGGAGTTTGAGTTTTGTTCTCTGAATAATGGAAAGCTGGTGGAAGGTTTCAACCAGAGTAGTCAGTGGAATCAGAAATTCATTTTAACAAGAAAGAACTTTTGGCAGAATGGAATGGAAGGGGTCATATAAAAAGAATGTTTCTTAACCTTGGCTGTACATTGAGTCATCTGGTGAACTTTTTTGCGGGGGATGGGGACAGCCTTCTGAGCCAGAATAGGCTCTGAGACTCCAGTCATTTGGGAAACTAAAAAAATACTAATGTCTGGGCCTCACTGCCAGAGTCTGATGTAACTGATTTGGGGTATAGCCTGGCATTAGGATTGTTTTGTAAAGTTCCCGACTTGATTCTAATGTACATCTAGTGTTGAGAACCACTGGATTGAAGATGAGAAGATTTTGTAGTCATCAAGTCAAGAAATGAAGGCTAAACTAAGCTGGAAGCACTTAGAATTAAAACATGTTAAGGAGTTGGGATAGATTGGACTTGTGAATGTGTGAGTGTATACGTGTATGGTGGGTGCTTCTGGTATGGGTGGTTCACTAGAATAGGAAAAATGGGGAAGAGCAGGTTCGGGGAGAAAAAGGATGTATTTGTTTGTGGCACATAGTGTCTGAAAGCCCACGATACATCCAAATGGAGCTGACCAGTAGGCAGCAAGAAACCTTGATAAGATAAAGTTCTGGGCTGGAGCTCAGACATGAAAATTCCAGAACAGGGGGGCCAACAAAGAGTCAGGGCATAGATGAGCTCATGGTTGTGGGGAGAGGACAGTGAGTAGATGACAGGGTAAGGAGGGAACCCAGCAGCAGCAGCAGCATTTAGGAGACGGTCAATGGAAAAGCAGAGAGAAAGGGAGGCCAGAAAGTCAGAGGAAGGGGGCACCCAGCAAGGTTAGCAGAGAGGGTGTGAGGTATCAATGCTGAAAAGCACCATTAAGAGAGTGGCCTTACAGGGAAGCTTCCTGGGCATTAAGCCAATTGAGTTGGGAAGGTGAGACAAACTGCCCAGTCCTCCCTGGAGGCATGACAGGAAAAGGAAGGCTAGGGTTTAGTTAGCCAGGGACACTGGGCAGAGGGAGAGAGCTGAACCTGCTTCCATGCTGAGGAAAATAAGCAGGCAAGAGGGAAAGAATGCAGCCTCAGGAGAAATGGGTTAAAATTGACAGAGCTATGCTTGGGGAAATGAGACAACTAGAATAATTATAGCTCACATTTATTGGGCACTTATTTTTGCCCAAAATGGTGTTAAGTGCTTTATATGCATCATCTTATTAGCCCTCACAACAACATTCTGAGGCAAGAACCATTGCTATTGCCACTTTACAGATGAGATGAGACACAGAGAGGTTCAATAATTTACTCAAATACGTCATCCCCTGAGCAGTGGTGACAGTAGGAACAGATGTTTCTGTCTGTAGGGTGACAGAGCAAGACCCTGTCCCTAAAACAAAACAAAAAGCCTACAAACAACACAAACCATCCCACTAGGAAGGCATTATTATGAGACAAGGACAGTGAGGCCCAAATAGCTTAACTTGCTCTAGTTCACTGGGACCGTTCCCCAACCTCACTAAGGTGATCTGCCAAGAGTGCTGTTGGAGGTGGTGATGAGTATGAGGGTGAGGAATGGGGTCTTGAGTGAATTCCAAGCATACAGTTGCTGGGGGAAATGGGGCATTTTTCTGACCTCAGTGAGGCCCTGAGTTCTTTGCATTGTGCATGTAACTATGGCTGTTTCTGGGGTACACGCACCCATTGGCACTGACTCCACCTGTTTTTGTGTTTCAGAAAAGACAATAACCATTGGCCTGTTCTTCTCCAATTTTGAACAAAATGTACCTGAGAACACCTTCCTTAGACTCATCGCCATGGCAACATACTCTGAGTCCAGCCTTAGCTGCTTTGCTCAGGAAGACATTGCCATTTGTAAACCACATCTTGCCATCAAGGTAGGCACCAATCCTCCCCTGAGTTGTCCTCAATCTGCCACCACTCAGGTCCACATTTCAGAAGTAATCCAAGCCCCTTCAGAGCAGATGACTGTGCTACAGGATTACCAGAAAATGATACATTTAAGAGCTTTTTCTCTTGAGAGACATAGTTTCTTACATACCCTACTAAGGTTTAAATCTTCCAACTTCTTTAGTTAGTTAAGTAAAGGTTTCTAAAATTGGGGCATTCCTAGTTGCTGCCTCCTATCTACAGGGATCATAATAGCCTATGTTTATTTAGCACTTCCTACACATGCCAGAGGATTTTTCACATCCTTTTTTCTTTCTTTTTTTTTTTTGAGACGGACTTTTGCTGTTGTTACCCAGACTGGAGTGCAATGGCACGATCTCGGCTCACCGCAACCTCCGCCTCCTGAGTTCAAGCAATTCTCCTGCCTCAGCCTCCCAAGTAGCTGGGACTACAGGCGTGCACCACCATGCCCAGCTAATTTTTGTATTTTTATAGAGACAGGGTTTCACCTTGTTGACCAGGATGGTCTCAATCTCTTGACCTCATGATCCACCCGCCTCAGCCTCACAAAGTGCTGGGATTATAGGAGTGAGCCACCATGCCCGGCCACCTCCTTTCTCTTTCTAAGCCCTGTGAGGTGGAATTGTTCCCATTATTGAGATTTAAAAAAAAAAAAAAAAAAAAAAAAAAAAAAAAGCTGAGTCCTAGAGAGCAACATGCCTAAGATCATAAAAACAGGAAATTCTTGAGGCTTATGGCTGTGGTCCAGCCCTCTTTCCATGTGTCTACCCTGGCCAAAATGAATGAGATCTGATCCCTGCCCTCAAGCAGGTTATAGTTTAGTTAGGAAGACACAACATTTGGTGTTCTAGGTAAGTGCTTTAATAGATGCACAAAGTTGCTATGGAATAAGTGAAGCAGTAAGTGAAGCAAAGGGTATTAATTCCAGCTGGTGGGTTTGGGGATGACTTTATGAAGGAGATGACATTTATGCTGGACCTTGAAAAATGAATACTCTTTCAATATAGAGGTAAGGGAAGGCCACTGAAGGCAGAAGACAGCAAAGAGGTGCAATGGAAGGTAGCCTGAGGGGTGTGCTTGGGATGGGACAGTTCCTGATGGGGCTGGGATGTCAGTCATGGGAAGAACAGGTGAGGTGGGAAAGGGAGATTGGGGGAACACCATGAAGAACTCTGAATACAATGTAAGCTGAATTCCTAAGATGTTGAGAAACCTTCCAAGATGTCTGCATAGAGGAGAGGCACCATCACAAATCGTCAGTGTTGGACCAAGGGTGAGAATAAATGCAGGAAGAGCAGGTACAGCGGGTAGAAGACATCAGCTGTGAATTTTGGGTCAGCTTGGCAGAGATGAGGAAACTTACTGAGGGTACAGGGATACAGGGGAGAAGAGTGGCTATGTCCTTGACATCCACCAGGCATTCCTCTTCCCACAGATGCCAGAGAAAGCAGAGCAGTATCAACCCCTCACAGCCTCAGTCAGTATCCAGAATTCCCTAGATGCCCCCATGGAGGACTGTGTGATCTCTATCCTGGGAAGGGGGCTCATTCATAGGGAGAGGAGCTACAGGTAAGTGATGGCAGACTTCTCTACCCCCCTGAAATGTCTCAACAGTCAGAAAGGCAGGGCACAAGAGAGAGAATCTCTCTTTGTCGTGTCCTTGCAGACAGCAGATACCCACAGAAACTGAACTAAAGGATTAGGGCTACCAAGTGGCTTCCCTCATTCTGGGACCATTATATCTGCAGGAGAATAGGAGTGAGGCAGGCTATGTGAGCCCCTTGGGCACCTACTTGCTCTCATTGCTGCCCTGATCATGCAGGAAGAGCCTGGGTATTTCTGTGAATGCAGGCGACGGCATTAGGGCTGGGTATTGGAGAGTAATGAAGGGAGGACAGGCTACCTCTCATTGTGATCAGAGGGCTGCATTCTGGCAGTCACCACCACAATACACAATTTAATTTATTCCCTTTTATTCCCATTTTCACCACCACCCTTCATGTCCTTTTGTGTACTGTTGCTTTCATGAGCCTGTATTTTTAACTTATATAAATTTATAATTAATTGCTTTTCTTACTTTTCACTCAGAACTATGTTCTTAAGATTTATGCCTATATGTCTTCTGCTACATAATACTCCATCATGTATACCCACCACTTTCTACCACTCTGCTCTACAGAGATGGGCACCCGGAGTGCCTCCAACTCTGACACTGAAAATAATGTTACAGTG
Source organism: Saimiri boliviensis (assembly GCF_048565385.1). NCBI lineage: Eukaryota > Metazoa > Chordata > Mammalia > Primates > Cebidae > Saimiri > Saimiri boliviensis. Next base: position 82,798,106 of record NC_133450.1, read on the forward strand.
AACATCCTCACATAGGTCTCCTTATATACTTGTTTGAAACTTTGGTGGAGTCTGAGGATATATATACCCAGGAATAGAATTGCTGGGTCACTGGATATGATGTGGTTTAAACAGGTACTGTCAGATTTGCAGAATGGCTGCAAGTCTCCACTCCCTCCAGCAGTACATGAGAGTTTCGATATTCCTACCCCTCCTTCATTCTTGGCAATACCCAACTATTAATACTTTCTTCTAGTCTAATTAAAATGAAGTAATATCTTACTATTGTTTTAATCGCAACTCTTTATATGTTTTGTTAGCCTTTTATGTTTTCTTCTCGGTAAGTAGTTTGTCTTTATTTTGCCCACTTTTCTTTTGGTGTCTCTACTCTTCCTTCTTGTTGATTTGTAGAAGTTCCCTGTATAGTCCAGGTATTAGTCTCTTGTTGATTTTAAATGTTGTGAGTATCTTCTTTCGTTATGTCTACTGCATCCTTAGTTGAATACACAGTATTAAAGCTCAAGATACCTATACCTACTGTCCTGAGGTCCCTAGCAGATGTGTAAGTTACTGAGTCACTCTTGCTAGTAAGTCAAGAAGAGGGACTGTCAACATTTAACCAGACTCCTGTGGTCTCCCAAATCAGTTGTGGGGCAAAGCTCCTCAAAGTAAGTCTGTCACCAAAAGAAGGTTTATAGGCAGGCCAGGAGGTTGCTGACAAGGCTCCAAACGTCACCTGCTGACATACTGACATCCTCTCAATAAGCCTGCTACATCCACTGTGCTTAGCAATAAGCAAAGGTTCCAAAGCAATAGCTCTTTGTATTAGTTTATGTTCATGCTGCTGTGCTGATAACATACCTGGGAAGAAAAAGAGGTTTAACTGGACTTACAGTTCCACATGGCTAGGGAGTCCTCCGAATCATGGAGGGAGGTGAAAGGCACTTCTAATATGGCAGCGGCAAGAGAAAATGAGGAAGAACCAAAAGTGGAAACCCATGATAAACCCATTGGATCTTGTGAGACTTACTATCACAAGAATAGCATGGGAAAGACCAGCCCCTGTAATTCAATTACCTCCCCCTGGAACCCTCTTACAACACATGAGAATTCTGGGAGACAGAATTCAAGTTGAGATTTGGGTGGAGACACAACCAAATCATATCATTCTGCCCCTAGTCCCTCCAAATCTTATGTCCTCACATTTCAAAACCAATCATGCCTTCCCAACAGTCCCCCAAAGTCTTAACTCATTTCAGTATTAACCCAAAATCCACAATCCAAAGTCTCACCTGAGGTAAGGTAAGTCCCTTCCACCTATCAGCCTGTAAAATCAAAAGCAAGCTAGTTACTTCCTAGATACAATGGGGGTACAGGTATTGGGTAAATACAGCCATTCCAAGTGGGAGAAATTGGTCAAAACAAAGGAGTGACAGGGCCCAGGCAAGTCCAAAATCCAGCAGGGCAGTCAAATTTCAAAACTCCAAAATGATCTCCTTTGACTCCAGGTCTCACATCCAGGTCACACTGATGCAAGAGGTGGGCTTCCATGGTCTTGGGAAGCTTTGCAGGGTACAGCCGCCCTCTCAGTTGCTTTCATGGGCTGGCATTGTCTGTGGCTTTTCCAGGTACACAGTGTAAGCTGTCGGTGGATCTACCATTCTGGGGTCTGGAGGATGGTGGCCCTCTTCTTATAACTCCACTAGATAGTGCCCCAGTAGGGATTCTGTGGAGGCTCTGACCCCACATTTCCCTTCTGCAGTGTCCTAGCAGAGATTCTCCATGAGGGCCCCACTCCTGCAGAAAACTTATGTCTGGGCATCCAGACATTTCCATCTATCTTCTGAAATCTAGGCAGAGGTTTCCAAACCTCAGTTCTTCACTTCTGCGCACCGACAGGCTCAACACCATGTGGAGGCTGCCAAGGCTTGGGGCTTCCACCCTCTGAAGCCATAGCCCAAGCTGTATGTTGGCCCCTTTCAGCCACAGCTGGAGTGGCTGGGACACAGGGAACCAAGTCCTTAGCCTGCACACAGCACAAGGACCTTGGGCCTGGCCCACTAAACCAATTTTTCCTCCTGGGCTTCCGGGCCTGTGATGGGAGGGGCTGGCATAAAGGTCTCTGACATGGCCTGGAGACATTTTCCCCATGATCTTCAGGATTAATATTAGGCTACTTGCTACTTATTCAAATTTCTGCAGCTGGCTTGAATTTTCCCCCAGAAAATGGGTTTTTGTTTTCTATTGGATAGTCAGGCTGCAAATTTTCCAAACTTTTATGCTCTGCTTCCCTTACAAAGCTGAATGCCTTTAACAGCACCCAAGTCATCTCTTGAATGCTTTGCTTCTTAGAGATTTATTCCACCAGATATCCTGAATCATCTTTCTCAAGTTCAAAGTTTCACAAATCTCTAGGGCAGGGGCAAAATGCCACCAGTCTCTTTGCTAAAATATAGTAAGAGTCACCTTTGCTCTAGTTCCCATCAAGTTCCTCATTTCCATCTGAGACCAACTCAGTCTGGATTTTATTGTCCATATTGCTATCAGCATTTTGGACAAAGCCATTGAACAAGTCTTTAGGAGGTTCCAAGCTTTCCCACATTCTCCTGTCTTCTTCTGAGTCCTTCAAACTGCTCCAATCTCTGTTCCAAAGTCACTTCCACATTTGCAGGTATCTTTTCAGCAATGCCCCACTCTACTAGTACCAATCTACTGTATTATTAGTTTATTTTCAGGTTGCTGATAAAGACACACCTGAGACTGGGAAGAAAAAGAGGTTTAATTGGACTTACAGTTCCACATGGCTGGGGAGGCCTCAGAATCATGGTGGGAAGTGAAAGCCACTTCTAACATGGTGGTGGCAAGAGAAAATGAGGAAGAAGCAAAACAGAAACCCCTGATGAGCCCATCATATCTTGTGAGGCTTACTCACTATAAACAGAATAGCACAGGAAAGACCAGCTCCCATGATTCAATTACTTCCCTCGGGTCCCTTCCACAACACATGGGAATTCTGGAAGATAGAATTCAAGTTGACATTTGGGTGAGACATAGCAAAACCATATCACTCTTCCAGAGAGACTCCAGTAGCATTACCAGGAATTGAAACAGAAGGAAGTCACAGATGATGAAAGCAACAACAGATGTAGCTTGTTAGCCCTTAGGATGTGTCTATTCTCAACCATGCAGTTGCTCAGCATTGGGTGGCTCCTGTCTTCTATTCCTTTGTAAACACTTCTATTTTAATAGCAAGGTACTTAGATGTTTATTTGTGCATGGTCCACCTCTTCAAGCAAGGAAAGACCAGTCACTGGGACCAGCAGAGCAATGAACCTGGGACAGAACTACCATCTGCCTTTTCCTTTATTTCAGATTAGGTTCAGTGTGGCCCGAAAACACCATGTGTACCCAGTTCCAGTTCACGCCGACACACCTGGGGCTCCAGAGGCTCACTGTGGAAGTGGATTGCAACATGTTCCAGAACCTAACCAACTATAAAAGCGTCACTGTGGTAGCCCCTGAACTGTCAGCTTAAACTTCAGCTCTAGCACCACTCTCCTGCCAGCCCTTGACTCTACAATCTAAATCAAACATGTGCTAGAAGAGAAACTTTGCATCTCAGTGTTTGTGTTGCTATAAAGGAATACCTGAGGCTGGGATAGTTTAAAAGAAAAGAGGTTTATTTGACTCACGGTTCTGCAGGCTGTACAAGAAAGAGTGAAGTCTTCAGGCTACTTCCACTCATGCAGGAAAGTGAAGGAGTCAACATAAGCAGAGATCACAGGGCAAGAATGGGTGGGAAGGGGGTAGATGCCAGGTGCCAGCCTCATTTTAACAGCCAGCTCAGGAGTGAGGGAGGGAGGTATAGAGTGAGAACTCACTCATTACCCCAAGGACAGAACCAAGCCATTCATGAGGGACCCAAACACCTCCTATTAGACCCTACCTCCAACACTGGTGATCAGATAGCCAAACTACATCACTCTGTAACCAAACTACATTTCAACATGAGGTTTGGAGGATCAGACAGCCAAACTACCTCACTTTGTTTATCAGACAAATGAGTAGTCATTCAAGTTGGGCAGAAGAGTGACCAAGAACAAAACTAGATTCCCAGAAATCAATAATTAACATGTTTATTTCTGTCACCCCAGCTAAGGCAGCCATGAAGACCAATTGTCTTACAATGGACACTAGTGGGTGAAGTGACAAAAAGAAGCCTTTGAAAAGGTGCTCAGATACCTTTACAAAGTACATTCAGATTTTCAGGTTCAGGTTTTTTGCAACCATTCTACTGCTCATTAGTACACTCATTAACTTGCAGGTAAGGGAAAGAACCTAACACTTAAATCATTCTTAGATTTCTCATGAAGTGGGATGATATTATCCTAAAATGGAATTTTTAGGTAATCTTAGAATTACATTGGTGAAGCTTGGTGCAGTGGCTCACGCCTGTAATCCCAGAACTTTGGGAGGCTGACGTGGGTGGATCACCTGAGGTGAGGAGTTTGAGACCAGCCTGGCCAACATGGTGAAATCCCATCTCTACTAGAAGTACAAATATTAGCTGGGTGTGGTGTGCACATTTGTAATCCCAGCTACTTGGGAGGCTGATGCCAGAGAATCACTTGAGAACCAGGGAGGCAGAGGTTGCAGTGAGCCAAGATTGTGCCATTGTACTCCAGCTTGGGGGACAGAGCAAGACACCATCTCAAAAAAAAAAAAATGTACATTGATCAGTGCTTTCTCTGATTGTTATCCTTAGAGATCCAAACATGACTGAACAAAGTTATACAATATAGAACCTGAGAGAATTATTCACCTATAGATAAATCTTTATATTAGAGTTTTCTATTCATTAAGTGTCCCACAGTTAAAGTCTCATGTTAATAACATGAATTTGGTCCAGTAGAAAAATATTATTTAAAAAATATATTAAAAATAGGCTCTATAAGAAGAAAGAACTAGACTCCTTTTGTACAAAGTTATTTTGTGTGTTATTTTATTGCCTTGGCACTCTATCAGTTTAGTTTTAGTTCCTTCCCTTTATGACACTTGTACAAAATGGCGCTTTCAAACAGTAAATTAAAACACATTTGGCTTAAGGAATTTCAACCCCCAGTATACACTAGTCACTCAAAGAATGACTGTCGTTGCTGATTATACCTAGAGAGAGCAGAAAGGCATATGTGAAGAATTACACCTACAGAAGGAAAAGGACAGGCATTAGAGGTGGTGGAGACCTGCAGGACGTGCAAAAGGCCCAATTCGGCTCACCAGAATATACATCACTACAGGTTTATGCTGCTTTCCAATATGAAGTCTTCTAGACTGATGCAAAAGTATAATTAAGTGGTGATGGTTTTGCAAAAGGATGAACTGAAAAGGCCCTTAAAATTACATAAACTCTTATACTAAAAAAATTTTGATTTGTAAAGATTTGGTATTTACATTTGGGGACACATGTAACAGAGGACAATACGAGTACATATAAGGAAATAAATCTGTTCAACAAGGTGGGCAAACCTAACATCAGCTCAATGCCAATGTATTTTGGAGACATGGAGTAACCTGAGATAATATTCAGAAGGACTTGTTGATAATAATATATAACATGGTGAAATACTATACACTTCTGATCAGAATCAGATTTTTAAACCTACAAACCCAAATGAAAGCAATGTTTTAGTCTCAATCCACTGTATTTCTGGTAAAATGAAACTGTGGAAGGGCACTCAATCACTGGCAGGTTAGCATTTTATTGAGACCATCAACATCTTTACAACGAAAACAATTTACAGCAAAAAGCAAATAAGGCAGCTTTCCTAGGAATCTCTTGAGAAATGACTCAGGAATGAGAAAACATGCAATTATTTTTTACATATAGCACAGAAAAATATATTATTTGCATATAGTTTATAAATGGGTGCCAATCTGGACTAACCAACAATTTTTGGTAATAAGTGTCTCTTGCTAAATATAAACAGGCACTCCCTTTCAATCCAGCAAGCATTCTACCTCTATTTTAAACGGAGACATGAGAGCCTGGCCACGATGGTGAGAAGGGGAGAAGAGAGTATAAATGAACTTGAAAACTCATAATTCAAGTTCACTCTGAGTGAGCTCCTTGATTCTATTCATGCAATGATCAATGGCATTAATAAGTAAGGGGATCCAACTATCTTCTGGCTGAGGGGTCACATGACTTGCTCTATGAATAGAATAGAAAAAAAATAAGTTAAACTTACTAGGGTGTCAAGGGAAAACCTATCCTCAGGAGGGAGCACAGGGAAAACTAATTTTTTTTAAAGGGGTGCTTCTTTGCAGAAACTCAGCTGCCCCACAACTGAAGTTGAAAGAAAATCCCACACCCACCCTTTCCCACTCCTTGAAATAGGGGCTTAGGAGTTGAGAATATCTGGACAGGAGCTCCATTTTACTCTCAAGAAGCTATCTGAAAAGTCTTCATACTTACTTTGTGATTTCAAGTGCCTTCTTTAAGACAGACACAAGTTTCGCAGACTAGAAAAGAAACATAGAAGTTACTCGCCCTGAGCCCTACCATAAAAAGGCAAGCTCAAATATTTTAAAAGACCCAAATGATTTAAAAATATATATTTAGGCCGGGCGCGGTGGCTCAAGCCTGTAATCCCAGCACTTTGGGAGGCCAAGACGGGTGGATCACGAGGTTGAGAGATCGAGACCATCCTGGTCAACATGGTGAAACCCCGTCTCTACTAAAAATACAAAAAATTAGCTGGGCATGGTGGCACATGCCTGTAATCCCAGCTACTCAGGAGGCTGAGGCAGGAGAATTGCCTGAACCCAGAAGGTGGAGGTTGCAGTGAGCTGAGATTGCGCCATTGCACTTCAGCCTGGTAACAAGAGCAAAACTCTGTCTGAAAAAAAAAAAAAAAAAAAAAAAAAAAAAAAAATATATATATATATATATATATATGTATGTATATATGTTTAGAAAAAGAACCCTGAAAGAAGCATGCAAAAACAAAAATGCTGATTAGGTTAGGGTGATGGGATTATGGGTTCTTTTCTCTTTAGCAAGATCTTGTTAATACTGTTACTGTAACGTTTTAATAAGATTTTAAAAATCTAAAATATTTTCAATTTAGTAAAGAATAGAAAAGGGGCCGGGCGCGGTGGCTCAAACCTGTAATCCCAGCACTTTGGGAGGCCGAGGTGGGTGGATCACGAGGTCAAGAGATCGAGACCATCCTGGTCAACATGGTGAAACCCCGTCTCTAGTAAAAATACTAAAAATTAGCTGGGCATGGTGGCGTGTGCCTGTAATCCCAGCTACTCAGGAGGCTGAGGCAGGAGAATTGCCTGAACCCAGGAGGCGGAGGTTGCGGTGAGCCGAGATCGCGCCATTGCACTCCAGCCTGGGCAACAAGAGCGAAACTCCGTCTCAGAAAAAAAAAAAAAAAAAAAAAAAAAAGAATAGAAAAGGGAAGAATGTAACCTGAATTGGTCCCAAAAGCTGATAGCTCAAAATATAAAGCAGAAATGACTAAGTTTCCTGTTTTTTTTTTTTAAAACCTTATAAAGGATTTTAACACTGCTAATATAATAATAACATGGAGACATTTCTCTACTAAAAATACAAAAATTAGCTGGGCATGGTGGCGCATGCCTGTAGTCCCAGCTATTCGGGAGGCTGAGGCAGCAGAATTGCTTGAACCCAGGAGGTGGAAGTTGCAGTGAGCTGAAATCGTGCCACTGCACTCCAGCCTTGTGCCTGGTGACGGAGTGAGACTCTCTCTCTCAAAAAAAAAAAAAAAAGATACATATACAGTACACATTTTAAAACTGCTTGGGCAGATGCTATGTTTGGGATAGCTGACTAGGCATACTGCTAAAGATGTTTATTTCTTAGGAAGTAAATTTTTTAAGTTAATGCCCAAAAGGATCCTATTCTACTTCAAGGTGTTTGTACATCATGAAGAACATCTAACAAATCTAGTTTCCATGATCCAATTTATCAGCTATTACTAGAATTGATACGTTCAACTTTAAAATATAAGCTATTTGGCAGTTTTAGTGCTCTTTCCAATAACATTAGAAAGAACTCTCTCTAGTAAAGGGCACAGAACTTCAAAGAATACAATAAAATCAGGTATTTATAAGAAACTTGACTCTTCATGGTTAAATCACACAATGTGTTTGTATTAGAACAGAGTATGTTTCTGTAACACTCATTTCTGTCTAAACTAGAATTAAGAAACTTGCCACCTGAGCGAGCTACTTCACCAACAGCTAGAGTTCAATATAACTGCGGCCTAGTCTAGAAATTAGAAACTTATGACTTCAGGTTGAGAAGTTCCTAAATTACCGTGTAATTAAGACTTTCTTTTCAAAGAAGCATTTTCTTTTCTTTTTCCTCTTTTTTTTAAGACAGCGTCTTGCTCTGTTGCCCAGGTTGGAGTGCAGTGGCGTGATCTCGGCTCACTGCAACCTCTGCCTCCTGGGTTCAAGTGATTCTTCTGCCTCAGCCTCCCGAGTAGCTGGGATTATAGGCACGTGATGCCCAGCTAATTTTGTATTCTTAGTAGAGACAAGGTTTCACCATGTTGGCCAGGCTGGTCTTGAACTCCAGACCTCAGGTGATCCGCCTGTCTCAGCCTCCTGGAGTGCTGGGATTACAGGCATGAGCTACCACGTCCAGCCTCAAAGCAGCATTTTCTAAGGCCTTTAGGCTTTTCTAAATGATTACCCAGGTGATTATGGAAGAGAAAACTACCAAAGCTCATGGCTATTATAATTCAACTTTAGCAAATATTTATCAAGCACAAATGCATGCAAGAATTGTGACATTACTGTTGTACTTCCATCCAAATGTGACAAATAAATATGTGCCATATAGCTTAGAGCAGGAGTCCCCAAACTACAGCCCACGGGCCGCATGCGGCCCCCTGAGGCCATTTATCCGGCCCCCCACCACACTTCAGGAAGGGGCACCTCTTTCATTGGTGGTCAGTAAGAGGAGCACAGTATGTGGCGGCCCTCCAACGGTCTGAGGGACAGTGAACTGGCCCCCTGTGTAAAAAGTTTGGGGACGCCTGGCTTAGAGGAAATACTAGTGATTAGTGAAATTCTTCCCATTAGATCTGTAGCTATTCTCTCAAAGCCAGTACTTACATGGATTCGCACAGTCAGGTGACACATAGGTGGATATATGCTCAGAGCCAAATCATCCACACTAAGAGCAGAAAACAAAAGTAACCATTAACAAAAAAAGAAACGCAGCCAGGTTGTTTCTAGTACACAACTATGGATATCAACAGTGAGAAACTGTCCCAGAAATGCCTGTCAGTTTTTTTTTGCTTTTTGCTTTTTGCTCATCTGACATCCAGGAAGCCTGTCAGTTTTTAAAATTCGGCAATTGGGCAACCAATGCAGAATGAGTTCAACCAGTCTTTATGGAAACATGCATATCATTTAATGAGGAAGCTAGGGGAAAAATTCCCTTGGTTCATAGTCAGGTGCATGATCGATTCAGTCAAAAATGTGAAGATGTGAAACCATCAGTTTAATAACTAATGTAGGCAGGCAGGGTTCATCAATGCAAACTAAAATTAGAGTAAAAGGTACCTTTCCTAAAGTGAGCACCACTTTAACCAAGTGATCAAATTTAGAACCACCAATAATGAGGCAAACCAACATCATGTACCTCCCTGATATGATAAAATGAGAAGCACAAAACATTCAATTATATAATATTCTTGCAAAAAATGAGAAAATAATCACGAGTCCAGATTGTTGGATATTTTACAAGACAACTGACAGAGATGACAAATGCAATGTGAGACCTTCATAGAACCCTGAATTTAGATGACATTTTAGATAGAGACAACTGGAGAAATCTGAATATTAGATAATATTATTACATTCAATGTCAAATTTCTTGGATGTGACAATAAAAGCAGGAATAAAAGTACTTCAGGAGATACATACTTAAGTATTTCAGAGTGAATGTCATTGCTTTCTGCAATTTACTCTCAAAACATTCTGGAATAAATATGAAACATCTATCTTTTGAGAAATAAACCAATATAGGAAAAAATGTGAACAATAGGTGAATCTAATGGAAGGATGTAGGGGTGTTCACTGAAGTACTTTTTTAACTTTCCTATATGTTTGAAAACTTTCAAAATATAAATAAACTGGGAAGAAACCTTGGGGTGACAGCACAAACTGAGATCAGAATACTGCTGCTCAGATGTTTCAAATGGAGCTCACACTCACCTAGGGCTGATTTCATCAGAAATATCCACAATGTCATCCAGCTGTGCCACCTGATCCTTCTTCCCATTCTCTGCCACTAAGATCCGGATTTTCTTCAGGCAGGCTTTGGATGCTCTCACCAGTGCAAGGCATGGGATTATGAGCTCTTGATCATCCTCTGACCAATACAAGTCCTGATTGCTTGGAAACCCCAACACATCACCCTCATCGTTGTGGTTGTCGGAGTTGTTCTCCTCAGTATCATTCAAAAGGCCAGAGTAAGGGTCGCATTCTTCCACAGCCTAAGACATACCATGATGTATGTGCAAAAAAAAAAGAAAAAGAAAAAAAAGGGAGGCCTATTATACTTGTAGCACCATGACTTGTTGTCCAAAAACCTTAGACAGCCACTTCACTAATGGCTACAGAGTTGAATTACTTCACAAACCCTGTTTTCGCTCTCCTTGTCCAGTAAGGGAACAGAGAGGAGTGGTACTAAATCACACACTAACAAGGAGTGACAGAGGGAAGACAGCGGACAGTAGTGAGAATAAGACCTATCTGGTCAATGCTTAGGGAATCTGTCTTTATAATCAACTCTCATCTACTAGTCAGAGTTGTCTTCCAACAATGAAGGTCCCCTTACCCGCTCCATTTCTTCATGTGCATCCTTCACAAAGTCCACATTCTTGGTCAGCATTAAAAGAGCTGCAGCTTTGTTATCTATGAGTGAAAGATCAGAAGCACTAGAATTAGAGGACAAACCCAACAATTTTTTTAAGACTGCAAAGGACAACCACACTGTTCCTAATGAAGGCAGTGCCAAGGATGGTTGACAAGGGTGGTGGTTTAATCTAAAATTCTTCTCACTACATACCCTGGTATCTAGATAGGAGTTTAAAAAGCTTGTATTTTATTTACCACAAGAGGAAATGAAATGGTCACATGATGTTTATCATCATGGTCCTCTTGGACAACCACTGTTTTGGCCTAGCTGGCTCTACCTCATAACTGCTTCAGTATGTTCCATAACACTACTCTTGGGGTAGGACTAGGAAAACAAACTGTATTTGTTCAACAAGAGACAGAGCCACAGCAAGGGGAAGTGGAATTTAGAAGTATGAAAACTAGACAATGACAAAAGTATTAATACCTATCACTTTTGGTAATACAACATATATATTTCACTAAACTGTTTATATAAATTCAAATATACATGTTATAAAGCAGAAAAAGGTCTCTCTGCTTTGGCCAGCAGACATGGCCCACTTCCCACTTTCACTCACCTCTTGGTATCTGAGGCATCTGCTGGCATGCAACCCAGACACTGTTGTAGGAAATAAGTTCATTGTTCTCAGGGCTGGGGAAATAAATCAGTAAGGATATATCAATAACCTGGGTTCCTGTTTCATAAAAAGCTCCTTCCTGCTGGTCATTACTCTCAGCTATCAGTAACTTTGCTGTTAAAATGAGCTTTTCCCCTCTCAGGCAAGGAGCCCAATAACTGATAACTTAAACTGTGGCATCACTACCTCTGAGTTGGAGTGATGGAAAGTACTTCCATGAGCTGAGCCATGCCATCCACGATGTCCAGGGTGGCGCCCCGTACCAGCTTTCTCAGGGTGATCCCTGTGGCCAAACCCAAAGAATAAGCATTCTGGTGTTCTTCTCAGAAGCAGCATCTGCTTTCCTGAGTCTAAGCATTACAGAATATAAGATAATGTACATCCACATACTTTAACCTACATGCTAACACAAAACTCAGGTCTTACTTATATCCCTATGGCATTTTCTTGCCACTCCTGACATTTCTTAGTGTTTTCTTCAAAAGAGATCTGAACAAAATCTTTCCGTGATACCATGTATTCATTCATTAAGGACCATGACCTCATAGCAACTGTAGATGAAACACTTGAAGTTTAAACCACTTGAGTAGTAACCCTGAAGATCCATGACATGTATTCAGTTATAATTTTGACATGATTATAATCAATGCATGATTCTACAGGCAGGGTTGGAGGCCATTTAACCTATGAAGATGTTCCAAAATAGGGTGAGCTATATACATGGGTGGAGGAGAGTAAGGATGACCTGAGCCTTCACATGGGGCTGAGAGCCAGCCAGTATCTATGGTGTTAAAAATGGGTTTGAGAGGGAGGAGCCTGTGAGAATTAAAAGCCTTAAGAGTCAGGCAAGGCAGGGGAGATGGGAAGTAATAGAACAAGTATCTGTATCTTAGAATAATGGCTTGTTTATAGAAGTTATTTACATTATAAAATTATCTTTGACTGTATTTTATGGGAGAAAGTTACATGTTCAAGTTGGGTAAAGGTAAAAATCACAGGACATAATCCACAATATCAGCAAAGATCTACACTATAAATGCAACACTTATATGGCTTACCCTGATCCTTTGGAAACAAATAGTATACTGCAATAAATGCCTTGATGGCAGCATGGACTTGTTCACAGAACTTCTGGGTTTCCTATGAAAAAGGAAACAGATTAGATCATAATCCTTCTACTGTGGAATAGAGCAAATATTTTTCTTCTTCTTTTCTTTCTTTTTTTTTTTTGAGACAGAGTCTTGCTCTGTCAACCAGGCTGGAGTGCAATGGCACAACCTCGGCTCACTGCAACCTCCACCTCCCAGGTTCAAGCAATTCTCCTGCCTCAGCCTCCCAAGTAGCTGAGATTACAGGCACCTGCCACCATACCTGGCTAATTTTTGTATTTTTAGTAGAGATGGGGTCTTGCCATGTTGGCCATGCTGGTCTTGAACTCCTGATATCAGGTGATCCACCTGCCTTGGCCAATAATCAAAGTATTGGGATTACAGGTGTGAGCCAACATGCTCAGACTAGAACAGATATTTCTACAGCATTATCAAACATTTTCTGAAGTCCTGGTATGAAGTTAGGCCTTCTGCTATACTGATCACATACCAAAGAGGAGTTAGCTATATAGTATACACTGGGCTGACAACTCAATAAACCATTAAGAAACAGCAGGAGCCGGGCACGGTGGCTCAAGCCTGTAATCCCAGCACTTTGGGAGGCTGAGGCGGGTGGATCATGAGGTCAAGAGATCGAGACCATCCTGGTCAACATGGTGAAAACCCGTCTCTACTAAAAATGCAAAAAATTAGGCCGGGCGTGGTGACTCAAGCCTGTAATCCCAGCACTTTGGGAGGCCGAGGCGGGTGGATCATGAGGTCAAGAGATCGAGACCATCCTGGTCAACATGGTGAAACCTCATCTCTACTAAATATACAAAAAATTAGCTGGGCATGGTGGTGCGTGCCTGTAATCCCAGCTACTCAGGAGGCTGAGGCAGGAGAATTGCCTGAACCCGGGAGGCGGAGGTTGCGGTGAGCCGAGATCGTGCCATTGCACTCCAGCCTGGGTAACAAGAGCGAAACTCCGTCTCAAAAGAAAAAAAAAAAAAAATGCAAAAAATTAGCTGGGCATGGTGGCGCATGCCTGTAATCCCAGCTACTCAGGAGGCTGAGGCAGGAGAATTGCCTGAACCCAGGAGGCAGAGGTTGCGGTGAGCCGAGATCGCGCCATTGCACTCTAGCCTGGGTAACAAGAGTGAAACTCCGTCTCAAAAAAAAAAAAGAAAAGAAACAGCAGGAAAAAACTCATTCCTGATATTCTATGTCCAAAGATATTCATGATATCTTAGACCAGCAGTTGGCAAACTGTGGTCCACAGGCCAACTCAGACCCCACTGCTTGTTTTTGTAAATAAAGTGTATTGGGACACAGCCATGCTCATTGGTTTAAATCAGGCGTCCCGAAACTATGGCCAAGCCTGCAGGCCGCATGTGGTCCCCTGAGGCCATTTATCCGGCCGCACCCTGCACTTCAGGAAGGGGCACCTCTTTCATTGGTGGTCAGTGAGAGGAGCACAGTATGAGGCGCCCTCCAACAGTCTGAGGGACAGTGAACTGGCCCCCTGTGTAAAAAGTTTGGGGACGCCTGGTTTAAATGTCTGTAGTTGTGTTTGCTCTACGAGGGCAGAATTGGGTAGTTGGTTACAAAGTCTAAAGTACTTACTAACTGGTCCTTTACAGAAAAGAGAGAAAGAGAGAGAGAGCAACTGATGGACCAGCCTCTATATTAGTCCATTAATCTCTCTCTCTCAACAGAATCACAATATGTAACTAAAGGTACTAGCATGGACTCAACAATGCTCCATGTTGACTATTTTCTTTCTAAGTGGTCACTGGCTTTCTCATCTTCCTTGTCCTCAATTTTCTATTAAATTCCAAGTCAATACTATGCAAATGTGGTCCAGGTTGGTGCCAGTCTACAAACTGTTTGTGACCAGTCAGGGATGAGATAAGGACAGTGACTGAGAGTGTTTAGAAACTTTTATGGCAATTTGACATTTCTTCAATATCCAAGCACATAATTTTATTAAAAGTATCAGTCCATACAGATTGAAATTAAAAAAAATAAAACAACTCGCCGGGCACAGTGGCTCACGCCTGTAATCCCAGCACTTTGGGAGGCTGAGGTGGGTGGATCACAAGGTCAAGAGATCGAGACCATGCTGGTCAACACAGTGAAACCCCGTCTCTACTAAAAATACAAAAATTAGCTGGGCATGGTGGTGCATGCCTGTAGTCCCAGCTCCTCGGGAGGCTGAGGCAGGAGAATTGCTTGGACCCAGGAGGCGGAGGTTGCGGTGAGCCGAGATGGTGCCATTGCACTCCAGCCTGGGTAACAAGAGGGAAACTCCGTCTCAAAAAAAAAAACAAAACAAAAACTCATCTTTTAGTAGGACTAAAGTGGTGAGATCCCAAGAAGGCAATGATGATTCATGTGCGTATATGTATATGTATGTGTGTATACATATATGTATTTACTTGAATATATTTATATACATATTTGTATATATTTCAAATAAATCCATATTCTAATTTTCCATCTATGAGTGTAACTACTATCCTAAGCATGTATAGAAAATCAGTTCTATGCTGCCTCATGATGGTATCTTACTTGCAGTGAGTTTTAGCAACAAGTCCCAAGTGTATTTGAAAGAAACAGGTTAGCAGATAAGAAAAATAAGATAATATTAACTATTCTTTTTGAAATAAGTAGTCTATTTTCCATGATCTTTTAAAGTGCTCTCATAAAATTCATCTCTTGTTTCCTCATTGCAAATCTCAAAGGTAAGCCAGGCACAATGGCTCACACCTGTAATCCCAGCACTTTGGGAGGCTGAGGCATGTGAATCACCTGAGGTCAGGAGTATGAGACCAGCTTGGCCAACATAGTGAAACCCTGTCTCTACTAAAAATACAAAAATTAGCAGGGCATGGCGGTGGGCACCTGTAATCCCAGCTACTTAGGAGGTTGAGGCAGGAGAATTGCTTGACCTCGGGAGGCGGAGGTTGCAGTGAGCCAAGATCTTGCCACTGCACTCCAGCCTCAGAGACAGAGTGAGACTCTGTCTCAAAACAAACAAACAAACAAACAAAAACTCAAAGGTATGTAGGGGGAGAGAGTTTATCATTGTAGGTACATGCAGCAGAAGATATTTATATTCTTTCCAAACACCTGCATATATAGACTGAGAAATTGAAACTATTGACTATGAAAATCAAATAAAGCAATGAATATACCATTTTACAAGAATCTTACTCCCATATTAAGGATACACAGCTCTAGAAAAACTGAGCATAGACTATACCTGGTCATAGCCAACATGTTTACTTTCATTAGTTTTATCATAAAGGAATATTTAGAATGCATAAATTCTTTGTTCTAGCAATTCCACTTCTGGGATTTTTTTCTACTGATATACACACAGAATTAGGTAATTCATCACAGAAGTGTTTGCAGTAATTGTAATTTGTAAACAGCTTAAATGTCCAAATACAGTACTACTTAAATTATGTTTATATCTACTCTATTGAATACCATGCAGTCATGACAAAGAACTGAGCAACTTTATAGGTACTGCTAAGAGTTGATTTCCAAGATATATTGTTAATTTCTATAAAGCAAGGCCCAGAACAGTGTTTATGGTATCTTATCATTTTTGTAAAAAGAAGCTGACATATACAGATAAATGTACATGAATGTATATATGCACAGAATATATGTGGAATAATGCAAAAGGAACCGGGGGAGACAAAAATGAGAAAGTGGCTGGAAAGATAAACTTTTAATATACTTAACTTTGATCTCTTTTGAATTTTATACTGTCTACATGTTACTGATTAAATATACAAAAATTCAATATAAAAAGGGTATTATGTAGTATAACAGAATAAGTGTAGCTTAGACATCAGATAGATCTTGATATAAATCCTACCTCCCCTGCTTTTTAAAAAAATCTTAACCTGTGCGTCTGAGCCTTCTTGCTCATCTGTCGGATGGCCATCAAGTATGGGAAAACACCCAGCAAATAAAAAGTGCTTAAAAAATTATCAGAAAGGAAAACAACCAGGGTGAACTTCAGATTGAATCAATATTTAGAAGACCTGCCTACTCCGCGTCAGGAACTGCACTTTGCAATTTGGTCTTCACATAATTGGGTGAAGGAAAAACGGTAACCTCACTGGACAGATGAAGATAAATCTGGCGTGCATGTAAAAGGTGGAAAGAAAATGAGAGGATTCCTAAATGTGTAAGTCGGCAGCACAAGGACTGCAGGAAAGTGAAGCCCACCTGTGGAGATGGCAGTGGAAGCTGAGAGAAGACTGTGGTCAGAGTCGTGGCTTCCCTTGACACCATCACAGCTGTCTCATCTGGGGGGTGGCAGAGGGAGAGGCAGGTACCAATATGTTAGTGCCGCACGGACTTGGAAGAAGCGCGTTCCCTTACCGACCGAGACTTCTCAAAAACATCTCCCAATGTCGATGTCAGAATTCTATTTCACTCTCTCGGGTGCCAAGGTGGGTAAGGCATCCCACAGAAAGGATGCAGCGAGGGAGGGCAGTCCCCTCCCGCGGTGGGGAGCAGGAGGGAAAGGGGTTGGAACCCTAGAGAAGCTGAGGCAGGGGGAGCCCGGACAGAAGGCGCACTCACTTAGTCTTCTCCAGAACATCTCTCGATTAAACTCCTCAGTGGTCTCCTGGGCTTCACCGACTGGTGGGTGTGGCGTGTGGGGGGCCGAACGGCGGCGAATAGAAAAGCTGAGGTAAGCGAAGCCACCTCCCTCGCCCGAGCCCGGCCTCTCCCCGACCCGGAGCCCGGCCTCTCCCCAGACCCCGAGCCCGCCCCTGCCGTCGCCCGTTCCAACTCCGTAAGCTCACCCCGCACTCGAGGCAGGAGCAACCGCAGCTCCACCGCCAAGTGCCGGAGCTGCTCCGAAGGCGGAGCCAAGGTGGGGACTGCGGTTGCAGGTGCCCCTGCGCCCGCCATCCTCGTTGCTCGCAGAAGGCCGCAAACACAGGCCTCCGCCGCCGCAGCGGGAGTCGCACTGTGACAACCGCTCCACTTCCGGGGCGCTGCGTCTGGGACTCGTTTCCGGCAACAAGTCACCCCGCCCCGCCCCAGAGGCCCGGTCCCACCTCCTCCGCCACAGCCCGCCCGTCTCCCAGAGGTCCCGTACCACCCATTCCAGTCTCAGAGCCAGGCCAGGCCCTGCCTCCTCCCGCCCCACCCCGCCCGGCTTCCAGAGGTTGCGTACCACCCATTCTATTCTCAGAGCCAGACCAGGCCACGCCTTCTCTCGCCCCAGAGGCGCCGCCACACAAGCAAGGCTCAGGCCCAAGGTATTTATTATTCATCGTTCATTCATTTATTTGATTAGTTGAAAACACTTCCGACTAAGGAACCAGAGAGCCCGCAATCCTGTGGGAAAATAGACCAGGGAACTCATATCTCAGGGGTAGCTGGGGTCAGATCCAGATCCTCACAGGTTCACTGTCCCTGAAACTGCACCTTTGACAGCTGCTGAATTCTAAGTACAGCGGTAGATGCTTTACATGGGGTAGCCCTAAAAAACACACTGGGTTTCAGATACTCCCATACACACACACCCAACCCCTACCCTGTAGGTGTTCTAGATGAGGGTTTTCTCTTCACAAAAGTAAATCAACCCTTTACCTCCTTGGGGAGGGAAGGAATAAAAGCATCATTTTTGAGACTTTTCTGCAGTCCACTCGGCAGGTTATCAGTAGTGGGTAATCCCTCCAACATCCAGGAGTCCAAGAAGCAGCACCTCCCTAAAGCTCACCCACGAATACTGGCCTTCCACCTACTACCGGGGTGGAAGCCTGGGCTACAGACAGAGACTGGATTTCTGCCCAGCTGTGAGTGGTGAGACATGGCCTTCAGGAGTTCAGGTGGCTTTTTAACTGCACCATGAAGATTCCAAGCTTGGTGGGGTTCAGTGTCCACACACAACGAATGAGAACAGGTGTCAACAGTGTCAACCAAGTCCGCAAAGGGGAGAATAAAAAAGCTAGGGTGCCGTATGTTGCATAAAGAAAGTAGCAGGAATAAACCTGCCAGATGTACAGCAGTAGCATAAGTAGGTGAACTGGCATAATTTTTAAGTATTTTCTTTGATGGAGATGAGACCTGAAGTTGTGACCGAAGCACCGCTGCAGCAAGCTCCAACATATGTAAGCCATCAAGGGGATGTTAAAAAACGCCAACTGGAAAAGAACAGAAACATAGCTTACTCCCAAGTCTTTGGAAGAGTTTGGTCTTAATAATGCTTTACTGATGCATCCTAAGAATATGCTGCTTTCTGTCTTGGGATTAGCTAATTATGCTTCAAGCACAGTTGCTTATAACACAACAGCTGACTTGTGGCTAGTTGTGTATTTGCCCATGTCCTTTTATTCATTTTAGAGGCAGATATCATTTAATTTATGTTGAAGTCCCAATGGTGTTAAGCTGGAATGGAACTGAGTAAATGTATACACACACATTATACATACAACACATACACATACAACAAAAGGTCCATTATAGAGCTTACATTCTAACAGGGAGAAGAAAGACCAAAAAAATAAACAAAACATATAATTACAGATGGTGATTAGTTCAGTGAAGGAAATAACTGGGTCATGAGAAGGTAACTGGGAGAAAGGCTCTCAGAGGCCAGAAGGACAGGAATGAATCAGCAGAGGGAAGTAGATTCCAGGCAGAAGGAACGAATGAAAAGCCCAGAGGTGGGAGAGGTCTTGGCAAGACCTCCTGCGGAGTATGAGCCAGGTGAAAGCTGGGGCAGTCCGCAGGATCCAGGTCAATGCTATGCTTTAAAGCATTTCAAACTGAAAAGTGAGTGAGCTGATTATAAAGTTTTTAAAGACCACACTGGATACTCTGTATTAAACTGAGAATAAGGAGCCAAGAATATCACTGAAAAGACCCAGGCATGACATAATTATGACTTACACTAGGGTAACAGAAATGGAGAGAAGTGGATAGATTCAAGATATGCACTAGAAGCAGATCAAACAAGGTACAGCTTGTTGGTGAAATAGATACAGAGTATGAACGAAAGGGAATAATTGAGGACAAATCTTGGAGAAATCAGGTGAATGATGGAGTTACTTATTAAAACTGAAAAAACAGAGAGGAACAGGTTTGGGGGTGGAAATAATATTCCTATTAGAGAGACATCATGTTAAGTTGATATGCCTGTTAGACATCTATGGCCGTTTGATATAAAAGCACTTGAAGTGCAGAGAAGAGGTCTAGATCAGAGATATAGATTTGGGAGTCATGGGTCTGGATATGTAAAATCCATTATTAGTGTACTATGCATTATGAATGTAAACATTTACAAAGGAAAAAAACTCTGCCTTTTGTAAGGCTCAGGATTCACTTGGTATGAGAGAGCTCCTTAGAGATAGCCTCCATCTACATAATAGAAAACTGAAATGAGGCTGGGTGTGCTGGCTCACACCTGTAATCCCAGTACTTTGGGAGGCTGAGATGGGTGGATCACCTGAGGTCAGGAGTTCAAGACCAGCCTGGTCAACATGGTAAAACCCCATCTCCACTAAAAATACAAAAATTAGCCAAGCGTGGTGGTGGCCGCCTATAATCCCAGCTACTCAGGAGGCTAGATAGGAGAATCACTTAACTAGGGAGGTGGAGGTTACAGTGAGCCAAGACCTTGCCATTGCACTCCAGCCTAGGCAACAACATCAAGACTCTGTCTCAAAAAAAAAAAAAAGAAAATAAAGAAAATAAAACGAACCCAAGACCTACTCACATACATAATGCTGCTATGCAGAGAATATTCTGGACTTGGGTCAGTGTTTGCTAGGCAGAGGTCTTTCCTACTTGACTGTCTCTAATCCTGCTGGATCATGTTTTACTGCCCTGTTAGAAGGTCATGAACTTATTTTGAATGTTTTTGGATCTCTTCCAAAACTTCAAATTTTGGTCCACTAACTCCGTTAGGTGAGTAAAATAAAGAAATTGTTAGATAAATACTTTTCAAATCTGTTTACAGAGTTTTCCTATGGAACAGGGTTCTTTGTGTGTTTGTTTTAAAGGAATCAAATGTAAACCTAATACATCAGTTTGTTCGTAAACAAGTACATTGCTAGGAAAGCCCAGGTCTGGTTTTTGCAAAGTGCAATTTCCACCAAAAAACTGACTCATTTTTTTATTTATCTATTTTTTATTTTTTCTGCTCTAAAACATTTTCCTTTTTCATCATCATAATCAGTTTTGGTTTACTCAGAAATCTAACATTTTTTCTACCATAAATCCCTTATTTCATTTTTTGTCAATGAAAAAAACACAATGAAAGAAAAACAAGAAAACTTATTTCACATCTTATAAACCCTTCACAGAAAAACGTATTTTAGGCTGGGCACAGTGGCTCATGCCTGTAATCCTAGCACTTTGGAAGGCCAAGGTGGGTGGATCACCTGTGGTCAGGAGTTCAAGACCAGCCTGGCCAACATGGTGAAACCCATCTCTACTAAAAATACAAAAATTAGCTGGGCATGGTGGTGCATGCCTGTAATCCCAGCTGCTCGAAAGGCTGAGGCAGGAGAATCACTGGAACCCACTAGGCGGAGGCTGTAGTGAGCCAAGACTGCACCACTGCACTCCAGCTTAGGCGACTGAGCGAGACGCCGTCTCGGAGGAAAAAAAAATGTATTTTAGATGTTTGCATGAGAGTGGTGGAAGGAGTTCAGGAAGCACTTTAAAAGCAAATGAAGCTTTTATTAAAGACTACCCTGCAAGTAAAGTAGGAAAGATGATCTATGGTACTTAATTTTGGATTTTGGATTTAATTCATAATTGTTATGCAATTAGTCCAACAAGGACAAGATGCTCTTAAATTGCATTTCTACTTCTTACCTGGAGAATTCCAATAATAAATGTTAGGCTGCCTTGTAGGAAATGTCCATTAACAAACATCCCAAAGGAAAAGCAGCAACCCAATTTGCCATCAGTGATTTCACCAAAAAACCATGGACCTAAAAGAAGCAATGGACAAAAAGGGAAAAGATTAAATAACTATAACTCTGATTACATATATAATGAGTTGCATTTACAGGAATAATGCAGAGATACGAGACTAGCCATCTATAAACATTTTATTTCATAGCCTTTCCTCTTTGCTAGTCTCTATGTTTTATTCGATATACTTGCTAACCAACTATTTGCACCTTTACTCCATATTTTTTGGATTATGAAATTGTCTTGGTAGATACTATATCTGGAACAGATATGTGTCATATAGATTCTAGAAACAAATAAAAGCATACTCATATTTTTGAAGATTCTGTTGCAATAATAACCTCAATATAATACAT
This sequence comes from Saimiri boliviensis, assembly GCF_048565385.1. Classification (NCBI taxonomy): domain Eukaryota; kingdom Metazoa; phylum Chordata; class Mammalia; order Primates; family Cebidae; genus Saimiri; species Saimiri boliviensis. The sequence goes on from NC_133450.1 coordinate 82,820,087, forward strand.
TAACATTTCCTTTAAGAGGCAAAGAGGTATTCCACAGAAGTTAAATTTCCGGATGATTGAGATTTATTCCTTAAAGCAATAAAACTTCAACTCCTTTTTGAAAGAAATCTTTCTAAATTGCACTCATTACTATAATGAATATATTTTAACCTCTTTTTGAGGGGCCACTCATTACTTTGTGTATCAACTACATAATCACGGTTACCATGTAGAAAGTTTAACTTGCTTAATTTTTTTTCATCTAGAATGCCCTGCTGACTTTCCTCTCTATTATTATTTATTGCCCCCTTCTCAGTGTGTGGGTTTCTAGGTATTATTATTATTATTGTCATTTTGTCTTGTAAGTGTGCTGGTTTCTGTAAGAATGTCAAGTGTTTGTCACGAGTGATAAGGGACAGTTAGACTTAGTGTGTGGGTTTCTAGGTATTATTATTATTATTGTCATTTTGTCTTGTAAGTGTGCTGGTTTCTGTAAGAATGTCAAGTGTTTGTCACGAGTGATAAGGGATAGTTAGACTTCCTCTGTGTGTGGGTTTCTAGGTATTATTATTATTGTCATTTTGTCTTGTAAGTGTGCTGGTTTCTGTAAGAATGTCAAGTGTTTGTCACGAGTGATGAGAGACAGTTATCGACTTCCCTTCTCAAAATGCAAATGCCAGTCCAGGCAGGGTGGCTCACACCTGTAATCCCAGCACTTTGGGAGGCTGAGGCAGATGGATCACCTAAGGTTAGGAGTTCAAGACCAGCCTGGCCAACATGGTGAAATCCTGTCTCTACTAAAAATACAAAAATTAGCCAGGTCTGGTGGCACACATCTGTAATCCCAGCTACTCAGAGGCTGAGGTGGAAGAATCGCTTGAACCCAGGAGGCAGAGGCTGCAGTGAGCTGAGATGGCACCATTGCACTCCAGCCTGGGCAACAAAGCGAGACTACATCTCAAAAAAAAAAAAAAAGGAGCAAATACCATCATTTGCTGTTTGCTGGCAAGAGTAGGGCTCAGCTTTAAAAAGTCAGAGGCAATTTTCTCAGATAAACTTTATATCTGCATTAAAGATACATGCATCTAAAAAGGTATTTTCCCTTCAGGTTTCAACTTTTTGAATGGAACAGTTCTTCCCTATTAACGTGTTTTGTTTTGTTTTGTTTTACAGCCCAGGAACAAAATTACTTGCATTGCCTCATAGTGTAAGACAAGCATCAAAAACAGCTTCAACCTATCTTGTAACAAGAGAACTTACCGCCAAAGGTGATGTGCCATAACTTACACAGAATTGTAAAGTGTTATATTTTCATTCGTTTTCTGGTGGGAGTTACTAATGAGCAAAGTGCAAAGGGAGGATAAAAGTGTAAAATATAGACTAAGACTAGGCAACAAATAGGCTAATGTACTCCTAATTGACTTTTAGTCACTAAGGAACATGAGCACAAAAGCCTAAAAGAGACTCGTGGTGATTTCTGTTTCTGTAAGTGTAGCTAAGTGACTTTATAAGTACAGTGATGCATCACTTAACCATGGGGATGCAGTCTGAGAGATGTTTCCTTAGGCAATTTTGTTCTTATATATCATACACAAAGCTACATGGTATAACCTACTATATACCTCCAGCTCCACTATAGTCTTATGGGACCACCACTGTATGTGTGGTCCCAACTGAAATGTTGTCACATGCCACATGATTATACTGGGTATAATAATACAACAGAAGAGTACAGATATGCCTGAACTATTGCTCATCTCAGTTTCTCTCTTTTTTGAGATGAGTTTTTGAGAACCACGTTAGTAAATATTCGATGAACCATATACTCAGCAAAATAGAAAAAACACCAATGGATATATCCATATCCTTTTTTTTTTTTTTTGAGATGGGGTCTTGCTATGTTGCCCAGGCTGGACTTAACCTTCTGGGCTCAAACAGTCCTCTCACTTCAGCCCCCAAGTAGCTGAAACTATAGGCGTGAGACACTGTACCCACCTACCAGTGAATATTTTCATGAGGAAATAGACAATAAACACAGAAGGTAAGTGTAAATTCTGATAAAGGTAATGATGGAAATAAAACGTGATGAGATATAGACTAAAACTTTAAGACACCCAAAGAAGGTTGCTCTGAGGAGGTGGCATTTAAGCTTCTGTTAGGTTTCTACACAAATACTAATTCTGTAGCAGTCTTCTCAGCACCCTTCAGTTAACTTGGTGTTAACTAAATGTCCTTTAAACATGTTAGGAAAGAGCTTTATTTTCCAAAACTGTGTCCCAGAAAATAATTTATGAAGAATCCATGAGCCATCTGTTATACCCTCAAGAGTCTAATTCTATTATCAAAATTGTTAATATATTCTTTGGCAAAATTCCCCATAATATTTACTTACCCAGCACTGTATATAGGGTCAAAACCAACACAGAATAGTAGAAGATGTTTATTTTGCTCAAGACATGAAGAGAAAATGAGGTCAGATTTATAAACCCTGAAGGTTCTAAAAAACATAAAGTTGAAAAATCCAGTGAACACATGCAAATTTCAGTTTCTTTATGATATTTTCTAGAAGATTTTCATGGTCTGTCTACCATATACTCAGCAAATGCTTTGTTAGATGGTAACTATACAGATGACACCACTTTAAATTCAGAATTTGGCAGGAATCCTGGTGAGATGCTTCACTTAAAATTGCAGAAGGCAGAGAATTCAAAGACATGGTGTAGTTGTGAGACATTTTATTTATATCATAAGATGCATAATTGTTATATTTATATATATCACAATATATCGAACTCATATATATATGCACCTGTATATGTACATATACATATATAGATATAAAATAACTGAAAACAAAGGACACACCTACCACAGCACCACACTATTTTATCTTTATATAGGTTTAAAAGATATAGGTTTGTTCAAAGGATGATCAAGTCTCTGTTTTATATGGAATTTAGTGTCCAAATGTACAAATTTCAAAAAGGTGTATCAAAATATTTCAAAAGTAAATTAAAGAAATATCAAAATATCTTCATTCTAATCATAAATATGAGTATCTGTGCGAATAGTCCTTTCCTGTACCTTATACAGTTCTTAACTAACAGCTAACCTCTTACACCAATTGAAAGGCTTCCCTAAACTCTCCAAATTCACATGCTTTTAAAATAGTGTCAAAAAGCCCAAGTGTAAGTACTTGACCCAGAGAAGCTCCATTCTGTGGCCACAGTCTGTGGCCTCCATTCTGTGGACCACATTCTATGGTACCACAGATCCTAAGCCCCAGCCAGCCATGTCACCCGTGCATGTGGCTGATCATAAACCAGTCAGCTGAGGACTATGAAAGGAAGCTCAGTACATACTGAGCAACACTACTGGTGAAAAATATTTAAAGGACTAATCACAATTAAAGACAGTCTGATGTAAGTTAAATAAGTTATATCTTTGCTAAAAGACCAGCACATTCATTTATACTTATAACCTTGCTCAGTCTAACAGTTAATTTTATGCAAAGCCTAATAATACATGACTTTTCAGGCCGGGCGCGGTGGCTCAAGCCTGTAATCCCAGCACTTTGGGAGGCCGAGGCGGGTGGATCACGAGGTCAAGAGATCGAGACCATCCTGGTCAACATGGTCAAACCCCGTCTCTACTAATAAGACAAAAAATTAGCTGGGCATGGTGGTACGTGCCTGTAATCCCAGCTACTCAGGAGGCTGAGGCAGGAGAATTGCCTGAACCCAGGAGGCGGAGGTTGTGGTGAGCCGAGATCGTGCCATTGCACTCCAGCCTGGGTAACAAGAGCGAAACTCCGTCTCAAAAAAAAAAAAAAAAAAAAAAAAAACATGACTTTTCTTACTTTGTGTTACTCTCTCAGCTTCTTTTTTGTTCTAGTCTGTACTTAGTATTAGGCTACATATCCAGCTAGAGTAAAAATTATTTATTATTTTAAAAAAATCCTTTAGCCTTAGAGGCACCTATTCTTTAAATTTTAAGCAATTATTCTCTATTTTGGGTGCACATTAGAATAACCTAGGGGAACTTTTAGAAAATGCTCATACTTGGATCTCACCCTCCAGAGATTCTGATTTAATTTGCCTGGGGTAGAGGGAGACCTTAGGCAGTAACCTAGCGATTCTAAACAGTCAGGATTGAGAAATACTGCTTTAGACAGAGTCGTGCTTCTCAGTCTTGACTGCACATTGGAATCAACTGGGGAGCTTTAAAAAATTCTGATGCTTAGGTCCCACCCTAGAGATTCTGATATAATTGGTATAGAAAATTGTAGCTATTGAAATTTTAGAAGTTCCCCCAGAGGATTCTAACATACAACCAAAGTTTAAAAGTCTTGTTTAGAGGAAAGAACTGACCTGGGGTCAGAAGCCTTGGGTCTGCAGTCTGTCTTCTCTTATTAGCTATGAAACCCTGGACAATTTACATAATCTCCCCAAACCTTTGTTTTCTTATCTTTAAAATGGGGTCAGTAGCATCTACCTCACAGGACTGTTATAAGGATTAAGTGAAACAATGTAGGTCAAAATATGTTTCAAATTTAAATAACTATATAAAGATATTGATAGCCCCATATAAGAGGCTGGGGACCTCCAATATTTATTAATTTACATTATGTTCAGAAAAATATACATGCATAATAATGCTTCTTGAACTTTTTCATAGAATTTTAAAAAAGAAATATAAGCAGAAAAACATTCAGTAGGATGTGTACTGTACCTATTCATTTAATCATGTTACTGTTTAATCATTATTACAATACTCCCTTCTCTATCATCAGTCCTTGATCCCAGGGATTTCATTCAAATTAAGAAGGGATAAGGGAAATTTGATTCAACAAGTATTTATTGTCTATTTTGCACAAGTTCAGTGCTGGGTGCTATGGGAAACAGAAGATAATTAGGAAGCAGGAGTTCCTGCATTGAAGATGGGCACAGTGGCTCATGCCTGTAATCCCAGCACTTTGGGAGTCAGGGTGGGTGGATCACCTGAGGTCAGGAGTTTGAGACCAGCATGGCCCACATGGTGAAACCCTGTTTCTACTAAAAAAAAAAAAAATCAAAAATTAGTTGGGTGTAGTGGTGCGCATCTGTAGTCCCAGCTACTTGGGAGGCTGAGGCAGGAGAAATGCTTGAACCCAAGAGGCGGAGGTTGTGGTAAGCCAAGATCGTGCCATTGCACTCCAGCCTGGGTAACAAGAGCAAAACTCTGTCTCAGAAAAAAAAAAAAGAGTTCCTGCCTTGCGGAACCTATCTGGTTGAGAAAATGTATATACATTTGAAGTGCTTATATAAAGCAAAGTGGCTGTCTAATGGAGTAAAGAATTAATTGTGAAAAAAAAACTGTAGGTTTCACTTCCAGGTTATCTAAACAGGCTTCCCATAAGGAGAAACAATCATACTTTAGGAAGGTTTTTTTCTTTACTTTTTTTGGGAACTGACATAAGAAACAAAGATTTTACATTTTATTAAGATTATTTCCTACGTTTCACATTATCCTTATTAGTTTTCTTTTTAATTTCTTAGGAAAACTGAGCTTTTAAAGGTTTTTGTTTGTTTCTATCCACATAACTTTCTGTATTGTTTTTGAAGGCACTGTTTAAGTGAGTATTACTTCACAATAACATCTATTCCTATCCCGACCAAGTGTTTTAAACCTTTTGGCATCTTTGGCATGCCTCCCCAGGGTCAAGTTCTAAATTAAGTATTTTTTAACCTTGAATTAATTTTGGGATGTCTTAGAAGGCCCCAGAACTTCACAATGGTTTATAAAAGAGAGACACTGAACCAAATCAGGCTTATTTAAGATGTTGAATTATGTGGGAAAGTTTGTCAAATGATGGATGCTAGCTCCTCTTTCAGTTTACATTTATGGGTATATGTCATTGATACAGATGTTCCAAAATTGTATAAAATTCTTTAAAAATCTAATATGTCATCAGTCATAATCCTAGTTTTATGTTGTATGCCACAAAAATCACTAAATTCCTTTGTCAATTGTGAACTCTCATTGGATTTTTACCATGGCTTATCTAAGTTTTTGTCATCCACAGTATTTTTTGTTTGTTTGTTTGTTTTTGTTTTTGTTTTTTGAGACGGAGTTTCGCTCTTGTTACCCAGGCTGGAGTGCAATGGCGCGATCTCGGCTCACTGCAACCTCCGCCTCCTGGGTTCAGGCAATTCTCCTGCCTCAGCCTCCTGAGTAGCTGGGATTACAGGCACGTACCACCATGCCCAGCTAATTTTTTGTATTTTGAGTAGAGACGGGGTTTCACCATGTTGACCAGGATGGTCTCGATCTCTTGACCTCGTGATCCACCCGCCTCGGCCTCCCAAAGTGCTGGGATTACAGGCTTGAGCCACCGCGCCTGGCCATCCACAGTTATTTTTTAAAATTTTCTCTAAAGGCATCTACAATCAGATTCATGAAAAAAACAAGTACTCTAGAATACAGATTTCTAATAACTTTAAGATCAAAGGACTAAATAAAAAATTTCCAGAACTCTAATAAGAAACTGATAAATTCATGAAACTGCTCAAGATGAAGCAAAAAGAAAAATTGTGATTACATAACTAATGAAGATAATGTTTTTATGACTTGAAATACTGCTGGTTCTTTATTTAAATGTTTGTTTTTTGGATTTAAGGAAATTTTCTCTTTTAAGCTATGTATAGTTTACAACAATTTGCAAAAGTATATTTTAGTAATGAAAGGTGGAAACATTTATTTTTTTCTCCCTATTTGATTCCTCAAAAATTTAAAAACTATTTGTGAGTATTCTTATTTTTTTATGGAAATCAGAATCTGTTCTCTTTGTAATAGGATACAAGAAGAAATATTGGTTATATCACCAGGGATTTGAAATTTCATATCTAAATTGTTTATCAGTACTGCAGAGTTTGAAATCTGCCTTAGTTTGGCTTCCTAGTTTCAAGAGGATTTTAAATCTGAGATTCCTAAATGGCCAGCTGCTATCTTTGCTGCAATTATGTAAATAATCAGACCACAGTGGCTCATGCCTATAATCCCAGCACTTCGGGAGGCCAAGGTAGGTAGATCATGATGTCAAGAGATTGAGACCATCCTGGCCAACATGGTGAAACCCCATCTCTACTAAAAATACAAAAATTAGCCCAGCATGGTGGCAGGCACCTGTAGTCCCAGCTACTTGGGAGGCTGAGGCAGGAGAATTGCTTGAACTGGGAGGCAGCAGTTGCAGTGAGCTGAGATCACACCACTGCACTCCAGCCTGGTGACAGAGCGAGACTCTGTCTCAAAAAATGGTAATAATAATAACAATGAGACCAAAATTGATGACACTAACCTTATTTTACAAATTAGTTTCATTCTCATTATCTTTGGTAAAAATTGAATGACTATACTTGTTATTAGATTACAGCCCTGTGTACTGTTTTTGCATTTTTATTATTCACCTATCTATTAGATTGAGTCTTAAAATTCTTCTAGGTTCCTCCAATCCAACTTTCTTCCAGAAAATTACTACAAACAGGAAGTGGTCTGTTCCTAAAGCCCTAAAAGCTGAAACTAAATAAATTTTAAGGAACAAATTTTTTGTCAGATATGTGGGCCATACTGAGAGTTCACCAAAACTCCAGATGCCATAACCAAAGACATCCAAACTACAAAACTGCCACCTACACACTGTAAACAGCTTTTCCCAAGACCATTGGAACAAGACTCCATACCACAGAAGATTTTTACCCTTCATAATGCCTACCTTTTTCACTTGACAGGATAATACTATAATAAAATTTCACAATCAGTAACTGCCATAGGTAACTTGACAAAACCTGACCTAAGAAATCCTTTATTCTACTTAGTAAGTGATCTGGCAATATCCCTAACAACTTTTGGTTCAAATTGTACTGCTAGTTTTATAGAGTTGGCACTTTCTGCCTTAATTCAAACCAGTGACAAAATTGCTACTCAATGGCTCCAATAGGTAGTTCTCCCATGGTCTTTTTTTTTTTAATTTACTTTATTTTAAAATTTTTATTTATTAATATTTTTTTCTTTCTTTTTTTTTTTTTTGAGACGGAGTTTCGCTCTTGTTACCCAGGCTGGAGTGCAATGGCGCGATCTCGGCTCACCGCATCCTCCGTCTCCTGGGTTCAAGCAATTCTCCTGCCTCAGCCTCCCGAGTAGCTGGGACTACAGGCGTGCACCACCATGCCCAGCTAATTTTCATATTTTTAGTAGCGACGGGGTTTCACCATGTGGACCAGGATGGTCTCGATCTCTTGACCTCGTGATCCACCCGCCTCGGCCTCCCAAAGTGCTGGGATTACAGGTGTGAGCCACCGCGCCCGGCCTTATTATATTTTTGAGATGGAGTCTCGCTCTGTTGCCCAGGCTGGAGTGCAGTGGCATGATCTTGGCTCACTGCAACGTCCGCCTCCCAGGTTCAAGCAATTCTCCTGCCTTAGCCTCCCAAGTAGCTGGGATTATAGATGCATGCCACCATGCCCAGCTAATTTTGTATTTTTAGTAGAGATGGGTTTCACCATGTTGGCAAGCTGGTCTTGAACTTCTAACCTCAGGTGATCCACCCGCCTTGGCCTCCCAAATTGCTGTGATTATAGGTGTGAGCCACTGCACCTGGCCTACCATGGTCTTTTGATTTGTTTTGTTGATTGCCTGTAGGTTTGCTCTTACTTTGGAATCACTGCACAAACTAGCTTTGTCATACCTCGATTAGTTTTACTTTGTATTATCCTTTAAACAAATGTGTACCTGTTGTCTGTCAAATCCGTGCAGAAGCAACATCCTAAGTGATGTTGGTCCAGTGTATTGAAATAATAGCCAATGCCTACGAAACAGAATCAACCTTAATGATGAAATCCACATAGACTAAGCCTGAGGGCTTCTCAAGCAACTAAAAGGGTCTTGACACTGTCATCCAGCTGATAAACACCTCCCCCTGATGTGGAACAAGACTAAATAACGGGGACAGGTCTATCTTTGTGCAAAGGGACACTTAAAACCTGATTACAAGCTCAATGATCAGTGATGCTTTTGGAGAAAGATCTTGATTAAAAGGGGGAAATGTGAAAGTTGCAGATATCAGGATAAATTCACTCTTGAGTGACCCAAATTAGAGCTTGGAAAGTATGAAGAAGCATTCATGCTTGCATGTGTAAGTTAAGGACTATCTCAGAGACTTTCTAAAATAATACCACACAAAATTTCCTCTTTAATGCTGCAGTAATTCAGATAAAAAGCCCTCAAAAGAACAATTGTTAATATCATCTTCACCAATAAACTGATGCCAATTCTAGTTTTGAGCTTCTGGAACCAGTGAACTCTAAGCCGTTGACGCAAAGTTTTAAGCAGCTTATGTGAACTTCTCCTTTCTGCCAATAAAACTTTTTTCTACTGTCCCCTCTTCAAATGCACCTTTGCCTTGTCATATTGTACTTCCCAGATTATAATCCTTTTTGCTTACTCCCAAATAAACTCTTCATATCAGGAAATATTTTTCTCTGATGTCTTACTTTTTTTTTGGTTGACAGTGGCACCACAGACAAAGTCACCTTCTTTACAACTTTTCTATAGCCTCTGCTGTATATGTAATTCGAAATTTATATATGAACTATTTAAGTTTTCTCAAGCTTTGTTTAGTGTTTTATCTTTATTTGAATAGGTTCTTTTTGATTTAAAACTATTTTATATGTGAAAATTACATTAAATACCTACTTGTAGTAAAAGCTGGTCATCTTGCGCTATACTGTGAAATTTTCTCCCATTTTGCTTGAGTTTTATTTTACTGCCATATAGCAGCAAAAATCTGAATTTTTTTCCAAGGAAAGAGTTGTTGGAAAAGTATCATAGTTTGAAGGATGCACCTCACAGAGTTCATGCAAAGACAATCTATATTACTATTTATCAGTTGGTAATAGAGGAGATCCTATGTGATACCTTAAAATAAAATCTATAAATAAAAATAAAACCCACTGACTGAAGAGACCTTCTCTTGGTTAAGGGTACCCCAAAGAAACCTTAAAAATTAAGTTCTCAGCCACGATGAAAAGGGAGGTTAGACACACCTCATCATACTCCCTCCTTTTTAGAGTTTGGGCACAGCAACAGGCCATCATTAGTGTTAAAATAGAGATCATAAGACTGACAAAACAGACTCTGTCACAATAAGATACCAAATTATAAACAAGATCTAATGACTGCAGGACATCAATCTTGCTAAACAGGTCATTTTTCACCCCTATATTGTGACATAGCATCCTTATCTTAATGTAAACATTCCTTTCTGCTGAAAAGTTTTAGGCAGAGCCTCACTCCTTTAACCAATTGCAAATTAAAGAATCTCTGAATCCCTGTATAACCTGTAAGCCTCCACTTCAAGATATCCCAACTTTTGGGGCTGAAGCTATGGATACCTTCCATATATTGATTTATGTCTTTTTCTGTAACTCCTGCCCCCATAAAATGTGTAATACCCAACTGTAATCCAATTGCATCAGGACCATTCACTCAAGGCTTCTTGGGTTTGTGTTTCCCCTGGGCCATTGTTATTCATGTTGGCTCAGAATAAACCCCTTTAAAACATCTTACAGAGTTTGGTTTTTCCATGAACAAGACTTATAGGAATAAAAGGAACCATAACTAACCTTTAAGCTCTGGGTATCCTCGATATCTAAAGGTAATGAGAATGATGAGCTGGATCAGCACAATCAGTGCAAAAAGGACCCGGGCCTGCGGGGAAATAGATGTTAATGTGAAATAGACACATGGGTACACTTTCAGTTAAAATTTTTAAAGTGGCCTTAACAAAAATGGAAATGGTATCTGATACAGTGATGTAAGAAATACATATTTTGGTCTTTGTCCCTACTGGTCAGAGCTCTTAAAATCCTTGTAATGCTGTAAGTGATAACAGTAATAGGAGCATATTGTTATAACATTTTGTTTTTATCTTTGGCTCCTGAAACAGCTCTAGAGTGATAAAGTAAAAAGAATACCTGTTGTTATTCATAACAGGCCCCTTTTAGAGAAGGTAGAGCAAGATGGCCAAAGAGAACCCTCGAGTAATCAACCACCACCCCTTCCACCACAGAACACCAAATTGAGCAACTATCCCCACAAGAAAGCACTTATATAAGAATCAAAAATCAGATGAGTGATCACAGTACCTGGTTTTAACATCCTATCAAGGAAAGAGGCACTAAAAAGGGTAGAAAACACAGTACTTCATTGCCTACACCACCCCTCCCCCATTCTGTGGCAGAGAGAATTTGTGTACTTGTGGGAGAGAGTCAAATGACTGTAGGACTTTGCATTGGAACTCAGTGCTGCCCTGTCACAGGGGAACACAACACAGGGCAGAATTCTGCCAGCACCCACAGAGGGACATTTAAGCTGACCCTTGCCAGAGGGAATCCTCTGCCCCAGTGGTAGGAACCTGAGTTCCAGCTAGCTCCAGCACCAGCTGACTAAAGAAGTGCCCTGGGGTCCTGAATAAACTTGAAAGGCAGTCAAGCCACAGGACCGTAGTCCTTGGGCAAATCTGGGTACTGTGCTAGGCTCGGAGGCAGCGGAAATGGAGTGCAGACAACCCAGTAAGACACCAGCTGTGGTGGCCAAGGGAGTACTTGTATCCCCCATCCCCCAGCTCTCCAGGTGGTACAGCTCCAGGAGAGAATCCTTCCTCTTGTGGAAAGAAGAGAGAAAAGTAAAGAGGACTTTGTTTTGCCACCTGGATACCAGCTGAGTCACAGTAAAACAAGGTACCAAGCAGATTCCTGAAGCCTCTGAATCCAGGCCCTCACTCCTGGATGGCATTTCTAGACCCAGCCTGGGCCAGATGAGAACCTGCTGTGTTGAACAGAAAGACCATGTCCTGGCAAGATTAACCATCTGCTGAATGAGAGCCCTTGGGCCTTGAATAAACATCAGCAGTAGCCAGGCAGTAGTCACCACAGACCTTGGACAAGACCCAGTACCATGCTGAATTTAGGTGTCACCCAGAGCAGTACCAACTGTGGTCACCTCTCTCACATATCTAGGCAGGCCAGCAAAGAGAGAGAGAGACTCCTTCTGCTTGGGGAAAAGTGAGGGAAGAAAACAAAAGACTCTGCCTGGTAATCCAGAGAATTCTCCCAGTTCTTACCCAAGCCTACCAAGACCACATAAGTCTGCAAGAGTTGCAGCATTACTGGGCTTGGGGTGCCCCCTAGTACAGATATGGCTGCAATGACCAAGGACTTCGATCACAACCCTCAATTGCCTTTGAATACCTGGAAAGCCTCCTCAAGAAAGATGAGTACAAACAAGCCTAGACTACAACGATTAGAATAAATGTTTAACTCTTCAAGGCCCAGACATTGACAAACATCCACAAGCCTCAAGAACATCCAGGAAAACGTGACCTCACCAAATGAACTAAATAAGGCACCAGTGACCATTGCTGGAGTAACAGAAATATGTGAACTTTCAGACAGAGAATTCAAAATAGCTGTTTTGAGGAAGCTAAATGAACTTCATGAAAACACAGAAAAGGAATTCAGATTCCTATCACAGAAATTTACTGAAGACATTACAATATTTTAAAAAACAGGCCGGGCGCGGTGGCTCAAGCCTGTAATCCCAGCACTTTGGGAGGCCGAGGCGGGTGGATCACGAGGTCAAGAGATCGAGACCATCCTGGTCAACATGGTGAAACCCCGTCTCTACTCAAAATACAAAAAATTAGCTGGGCATGGTGGCGCGTGCCTGTAATCCCAGCTACTCCGGAGGCCGAGACAGGAGAATTGCCTGAGCCCAGGAGGCGGAGGTTGCGGTGAGCCGAGATCGCGCCATTGCACTCCAGCCTGGGTAACAAGAGCGAAACTCCGTCTCAAAAAAAAAAAACAAAGCAGAAATTCTGAAGCTGAAAGATAAAATTGACAAACTGAAATATGCAATAGAGTTTCTCAAGGACAGAACTTATTAAGTAGAAGAAAGAATTAGTGAGCTTAAAGACCATCTATATAAAAATATACAGTCAGAGGAGAAAAAAGGAAAAAAAAAAGGAGAATGACGCACACCTACGAGATCTAGAAAACAGCCTCAACAGGGCAAATCTAGCCAGGCGCGGTGGCTCAAGCCTGTAATCCCAGCACTTTGGGAGGCCGAGGCGGGTGGATCACGAGGTCAAGAGATCGAGACCATCCTGGTCAACATGGTGAAACCCCGTCTCTACTAAAAATACAAAAAATTAGCTGGGCATGGTGGTACGTGCCTGTAATCCCAGCTACTCAGGAGGCTGAGACAGGAGAATTGTCTGAACCCAGGAGGCAGAGGTTGCGGTAAGCCGAGATGGCGCCATTGCACTCCAGCCTGGGTAACAAGAGCGAAACTCCGTCTCAAAAACAAAAACAAAAACAAAACAAAAAACAGGGCAAATCTAAGTGTTATCAGCTTTAAAGAGGAGGTATAGAGAGAGATTAGGGTAGGACGTTTATTCAAAAACATAATAATAGAAAACTTTTTTAACCTAAAGAAATATATCACTATTCAGGTACAAGAAGGTCACAGAACACCAAGAAGTTTTAACTCACATAAGACTATCTCAAGGCATTTATTAATCAAATTCCCAAAGGTCAATGATAAAGTCTCTTTTTTTTTTTTTTTTTTTTTTGAGACAGTGTTTCACTCTTGTTACCCAGGCTGGAGTGCAATGGCGCGATCTCGGCTCACCGCAACCTCCGCCTCCTGGGTTCAGGCAATTCTCCTGCCTCAGCCTCCTGAGTAGCTGGGATTACAGGCACGAGCCACCATGCCCAGCTAATTTTTTGTATTTTTGGTAGAGACGGGGTTTCACCATGTTGACCAGGATGGTCTTGATCTCTCGACCTCGTGATCCACCCGCCTCGGCCTCCCAAAGTGCTGGAATTACAAGCTTGAGCCACCGCGCCCGGCCGATAAAGTCTCTTAAAAGCAACAAGAGAGGCTGGGCATGGTGGCTCACGCTCGTAATCACAGCACTTTGGGAGGCCAAGGTGGGTGGATCATGAGGTCAGGAGATCGAGACCATCCAGGCTACACAGTTAAACCTCGTCTCCACTAAAAATACACACACACAAAAATTCAGCTGGGTATGGTGGCACACACCTGTAATCCCAGCTACTCATGAGGCTCAGGCAAGAGAATTGCTTTAACCTGGGAGGCGGAGGTTGCAGTGGGCCGAGGTCGGGCCACTGCACTCCAGCATGGGCGACTGAGGGAGACTCCATCTCAAAAAAAAAAAAAAAAAGCAACAAAAGAAAAGAAACGACATACAAAGGACCTCTAATTTGTCTGGCAGCAGATTTCTCAGTGGAAATCTTAAGGCCAGGAGAAAGTGGCATGACATATTCAAAATGCTAAAGGCAAAAAATTTTATCCTAGACTATTATGTCCAGCAAAAATATCCTTCAAATGTGAAGAAGAAGTAAAGACTTTCTCAAACAAACAAAAGCGAGGGATTTCATCAACACCAGACCTGTCCTATAAAGAGATGCTAAAGGAAGTTCTTCAATGTGAAATAAAAGGATGTTAATGAGCAATAAGAAGGCTGGGCACAGTGGTTCACGCCTATAATCCCAACATTTTGGTAGGCCGAGGCAGGAAGATTGCTTGAAGCCAGGAGTTCAAAACCAGCCTAGGCAACAAAGTGAGACCCAGTCTCTACAAAAAAAAAAATTAAAAATTAGCTAGGCGTATTGCCGTGTGCCTGCAGTCTCAGCTACTTAGAAGGCTGAGGCAGAAGACTGCTTGACCCCGGGATGTCAAGGGTACAGTAAGCCGTGATTGTGCCACTGCCCTCCAGCCCGGATGACAGAGCAAGACCCCATCTCAAAAAAGAAAAAAAAAAGGAAAGAAAAGAAATCATCTAAAAGTATAAAACTCACTGGTAACAGTAAATATACAGCCTAATACAGAATACTTTGACACTGTCATTGTGGTATGTAAACCACTCATATCTTCAGTAAGAAGACTAAAAGATAAACCTATCAAAAATAATAAACACACATCATTTTTTTAAGAGATGGAGTCTTTAAGTTTTTACTTTTTCTTTGTCTCCCTCTGTTGCCAGGCTGGAGTGCAGTGGCATGATCTCAGCTCACTGTAACCTCCACCTCCCAGGTTCAAGCGATTCTCTTGCCTCAGCCTCTGGAGTAGCTGGGACTACAGGTGTGCGCCACCACGCTCAGCTAATTTTTGTATTTTTGGTAGAGATGGGGTTTCACCATGTTGGTCACAATGGTCTCGACTCCTGATTTCGTGATCTGCCCACCTCAGCCTCCCAAAGTGCTGGGATTACAGGCGTGAGTCAACACACCCAACCTAAGTTTTTTCTTTTTAGGAGATAGAGCCTTTAAGAGATAGAATCAAACATCTGATCCACCAATAAAGAAAATTATAAATTGCTTCAACATTACTCTTTCTGAATTTAGATACTTAGACTGATACTTAAGCTAAGTAATTTTATACATTTATATTAAGCAATCAAATTAAAATAGTCCACTTTCATTGTACTGGGAAGAGGATACTTTGTTTTAAAGTTGTATAAGAATAAAAAAACAGTATAGAGTACACTGCAGGCTGAGTGAGCATAGACTGCGTTTTCTTTTGCTTTCTTCTCAAGAAGTCATTCACCTGGAGATTAATTCAGGGTAATGACATATGACCTAAGTGCTTGTTTCTCAAAGTACGATCCCCGGACCATCATTGGAATCAACTCAAACCTGTTAGGAATGCAGAATCTCAGGCTCCTTCTCAGACTTACTAAATCAGAATCTATATTTTAATAACATCCTCAGTTTATTCATTTGAATATCAAAATTCCCAAAGCCTAATTTAGGTGACTAAAATCCACAAAAGAAAAAATAACAAATGATTTTAAAATTTTGTAATAATGAGATGCAAATGCTTATTAATAATATGTTTGAAAAACTAAATCACAAGTAATAAAAGTAAATTAAAATAATGATTTCACATTTTAAATCTGTGAGAATATACACTAAACCTATCTCTGGGAGATGAAATTAAGAAAGGTTTCAGTTTTCTTCTGAACATTTTAGTGTGTTTTTTTTTTTTTTTTGTATTTTACACTAACACCCAGGATAAATTACATATGAGGGAATTACAGTATAAATTGCCATAGCTTCTCTAAAAGACAATTAACAGTGTATATTAAAAACTAAAAACATACCCATTTACTCATTTAAGAAATATTTATTGAGGGCTTACTATGTGCCAAGCGTATCAAACAAAGATTCCCTGCCCTAATGGGCTTATATTTTAATGAGAGATGATAGAAAAAAAAATTACTGTAATAAATAATAATTTATGTAATTATATATATAAATAGTAAAGTATATAAAATCATGTGCCCACCCTTTGATACAGCAATCCACTTCTAGAAATTTATCCCAAGAGACTATATTAGAGATACATGCAAAAACTTAGCTATAAGCGTATTTATACAGTAGAGGGGCCAATTAGAAACAACTTAAATGTCCACCAATAGAGAAGTTATTTTAAAAATTAAGGTAGTCAGGTGAGGTGGCTCACACCTGTAATCCCAACACTTTGGGAGACTGAGGCGGGTGGATTACCTGAGGTCAGGAGTTCGAGACCAGCCTCGCCAACATGGCGAAACCTTGTCTCTACTACAAATATAAAAATTAGCCGGGCGTGGTGGAGGGTGCCTGTAATTCCAGCTATTCAGGAGACTGAGGTAAGAGAAACACTTGAACCTGGGAGGCAGAAGTTGCAATGAGCCGATATTGCGCCACTGCACTCTAGCCTAGGAGACAGAATAAGGCTCCTCTCAAAAAAAAAAAAAAAAGGCCAGGTGCCGTGGCTAACACCTGTAGTCCCAGCACTTTGGGAGGCCAAGGCAGGTGGATCACTTGAGGTCAGGAGTTCGAGACCAGTCTAGCCAGTATGGTGAAATCCCATCTTTACTAAATTTTTTTTTTTTTTAATTAGCTGGGCATGGTGACGGGCATCTGTAATTCCAGTTACTCGGGAGGATGAGGCAGGAGAATTGCTTGGACCCAGGAGATGGAAGTTGCAATGAGCCAAGATCGCACCACTGTATGTCAGCCTAGGTGACAGAGACTGTCTCAAGGAAAAAAAAATTAAGACATACCTATAACAATATAATGCAGCTAATATGTTATAATATAAATTCATGTGAGAAAATAGTCAAGACAAATTCCTCAGTGTAAAAAATCAGACAGCAACAGAGAATAAAAGTATAATAGTATTTTATGTCAAAAATTCATATACATATGTATATAAGAGAGAAAAATAGAGTACCGTAATGACAAATACAATGGTTATAATGGATAGTGTGATAAAAGAAAGATGTGGGGCTGATCTCACTTTATCTATTTCTAAATTTTCCAAGTTTTCTAATTTGAGCATGCATTATTGATGTGGAAATATTCTTTAAAAAGTCTTACCCCAAGTTAGCATAGGCCCTGTAACTCCCTTAGTTATCCTGGTTTTATAGCATCCCAAACGATTCATCCATGCCTCTGCTTCTTTTAATCCAAATAAACTTAAAAACATTTTATTCTTCTAGACAAAAAACTAAACTTCAATTTTATGAGATTCAACTTTCTTGTCATATGATCACAATAGTCCTCCTTTATCCACAGGGGATGCATTCCAGGTCACCCCCCCCCCCCCCCCAGTGGATGCCTGTAACTACAGATAGTACCGAACCCTATACATATTATGTTTTTTCCTATAAATATATTCCTATAATAAAGTTTAATTTATAAATTAGGCACAGTAGGAGATTGACAACAATAATAAAATATAACAATTGTTACAATATACTATAATAAAAGTTATAGGATTATGGTCTCTGTCTCTTAAAATATCTTATATAATATTTTCAGACCATGGATAACCTTGGGTAACTGAAACTATGAAAAGTGAAACCACAGATAAAGGAGGACTACTGTATATTATTTAGGACTCTGCATTTACCAAATCCAGTAACATAAGTAATGTTTAATTGAATTCACTTACTATGATATAGTGATCAGTACGGAGAATAAATGATGCCAGGGGATCAAAACTGAGATGATTATTCTCTTGAACAGAAAATATGTGGTGAGCACTCTTAATTCTTCCAGCAGAATCCTAGCAATAAGCACAGAACAAAAGTAACTCTCATGTACATGGAAATATTTATAATGTTCTAAATTATATTACTTATAAGAATAGGTTTCTAATAACTATATTTTTTTGTTGTTGTTATTGTTGTTTTTCAAGGTTTCTCTTGGTTGCCCAGGCTGGAGTTCAGTTATGCAATCATAGCTCACTGCAGCTTTGACCTCCTGTGGTCAAGTGATCTTCTTGATTCAGCTGCCCAAGTAGCTGGGACTATAGGAACATGCCACTATGCCTGGGGTCTTGCCATGTTGCCCAGGCTGGTCTTGAACTCCTGGCCTCAAGCAATCCTCCTGCACTGGCATCCCAAAGTGCTTGCCCTATAAGTACTTTGAATAACATATCTTAGGCCAGGTGCAGCAGCTCACGCCTGTAATCCCAGTACTTTAGGAGGCCAAAGCAGGTGGATCACTTGAGGCCAGAGTTTGAGACCAGCCTGGCCAACATAGTGAGAAATGAGAAACCCCATTTCTATTAAAAATACGGCCGGCCGGGCGCGGTGGCTCAAGCCTGTAATCCCAGCACTTTGGGAGGCCGAGGCGGGTGGATCACGAGGTCGAGAGATCGAGACCATCCTGGTCAACATGTGAAACCCCGTCTCTACTAAAAATACAAAAAAAAACTAGCTGGGCGTGGTGGCGCATGCCTGTAATCCCAGCTACTTAGGAGGCTGAGGCAGGAGAATTGCCTGAGCCCAGGAGGCGGAGGTTGCGGTGAGCCGAGATCGCGCCATTGCACTCCAGCCTGGGTAACAAGAGCGAAACTCCGTCTCAAAAAAAAAAAAAAAAAAAAAAAAAAAAAAAAATACGGCCGGGCGCAGACAGGAGAATTGCCTGAACCCAGGAGGCGGAGGTTGCGGTGAGCCGAGATCGCGCCATTGCACTCCAGCCTGGGTAACAAGAGCGAAACTCCGTCTCAAAAAAAAAAAAAAAAAACAAAAAAATTAGCTGGACAGGGTAGTGTGCATCTGTAATCCCAGCTACTTGGGAGGCTGAGGCAGGAGAATTGCTTGAACTCACGGAGCAGAGCTTGCAGTAAGCCAAGATTGCGCCACTGCACTCCAGCCTGGGTGACAGAGTGAGACTCTGTCTAAAAAAAAAAAAAAAAATTTCTTTTAAAACCCGTAGTTCTACATTTAAATAGGAAGTATTAGCATACACTCACAGCGTATTTTCCCTAAAAAAAAAAAAAAAAAAAAACCTGTATTTCCCTCTGTTCCATAAAAAGGCCTAGAAATAACAACAAACCTAACAGTAATGAGCTAAGTAGGCTGGTGCCTAGATTGTGGTCTCAAAATAGCATTTCTCACTACAAGAAAACAGTGCCCTTGGCCGGGCGCGGTGGCTCACGCCTATAATCCCAGCACTTTGGGAGGCCGAGGCGGGTGGATCATGAGGTCAAGAGATCAAGACCATCCTGGTTAACATGGTGAAACCCCGTCTCTACTAAAAAAAACACAAAAAATTAGCTGGGCATGGTGGTGCGTGCCTGTAATCCCAGCTACTCAGGAGGCTGAGGCAGGAGAATTGCCTGAACCCAGGAGGCAGAGGTTGCAGTGAGTCGAGATCGCGCCATTGCACTCCAGCCAGGGTAATGAGCGAAACCCTGTCTCAAAAAAAAAAAAAAAAAAAAAGAAAAAGAAAACAGTGCCCTTTAGGGAAACAGCTCATTCCAGTTCTTAAGTAGGAAGTGCACAAGAAGAGATATCTGCACTCCCATGTTTGCTGCAGCACTGTTCACAGTAACTCAGATTTGGAAGCAACCTAAGTGTCCATCAACAGATGAATGGATAAAGAAAATGAGGTACATATACATAATAGAATACTATTCAGTCATTAAAAAAAAAAGAATGAGGCCGGGCACGGTGGCTCAAGCCTGTAATCCCAGCACTTTGGGAGGCCGAGGCAGGTGGATCACGAGGTCAAGAGATCGAGACCATCCTGGTCAACATGGTGAAACCCCGTCTCTACTCAAAACACAAAAAATTAGCTGGGCATGGTGGTGCGTGCCTGTAATCCCAGCTACTCAGGAGGCTGAGGCAGGAGAATTGCCTGAACCCAGGAGGCGGAGGTTGCGGTGAGCCGAGATCGCGCCATTGCACTCCAGCCTGGGTAACAAGAGCGAAACTCCGTCTCAAAAAAATAAAATAAAATAACTAAAAGAGTGTAATTGGACTGTTTGTAAAACAAGGATGAATGCCTGAGAAGATGGATACTCTATTTTCCATGATATGATTATTATGCATTGCATGCCTGTTTCAAAACATCTCATGTACCCCATAAATATACACACCTACTATGTACCCACAATTATTAAAACTTTTTAAAAAAATTTTTTTAAAGAAAAAAATGCATAAGAAAAGCTTGGACTATCTTGTCAAATAAGAAAGTAAAAAAATGAACAAAGACTACTGGGATTGTGTCAAAGGACTTAGTAGTCAACATGAAGAGGCTCCCACTAGCAAAAGGTGGAACAGTTTGAGCACAGAAAAGAATAAATGCAACGGACTGAAACATATCAAATATGTATTTTTTTAAACTTTGAATTTATAATAATATTAAACGTAAAAGACTCAGTCACCTTTGGCAGATACTAAAGAACTAACTCATTATTCTGAAAACTAGTTTAGTAAAGGGGCAATGAGGAAAGAAGAATTTATCTTGCATTTCCTGTGTGACTCTATATCTGGATACCAAATAGATGAGAGAATTTTTTTTTCATAGGACTGTTCTAATTGATATTCCTATATAAGGAAAGAAAATTTGAAAATTACTATTTTATAACTCTAATGAAAAAATGAATTTAGGTAAATATCATCAATGGCTACTAAAAATCCTTAGGTGAAAAGATAATGGAAGGATGAGCCAGCAGTGTGCTGGAGCAGTCCTGACAGTTCACAAGAGCCAACTGTTAAGTTTTCAGCAATTCTGCAGCCACTAACATGGCATTGGTAGCTTAAAACCAGCCATGGTTGAAATATTTATATTATGAGAATTGACACAAATTGGGGAAATGCTACAAATCAGGATCCTCTCCTTGATTGCAGTAACTTGCCCCAAGCTGGTTGCTAAATATTTACCAACACACCAATAAGGCTACCAACAGCTGAAGACACTGATCCATCTTAACATTATAGAAAGAGAAACAACCAAATATTATGAGCATCCTGTTAAAAGCATAAACACCAGAAAAAGTAGTTTTGACAAAAAAAAAAAAAAAGATATAAATCTAACTACCAGTTATAGAAACTAAGGGGGAAGGGGATAGATAAACATGTTAAATGATACCACAGGGATGTAAACAGCAAAAATCCCAAAAACAGGAAGCTCCACAGGACCAAAGATTCAGTTTCCAAAACAAATAAATTATAAGGGGGGAAAAAAAGAAGGAGCAGGTAAGGGAGGCAATCTATACAGTAAAACAGATGAAAGAAACAAGTCAGTTAAATGCAATGTATGAACCTTAATTGGATTCTGATTTGAACTAACCAAATGCAAATATACATATCTATTTATCTTTCTGTCTATCTATGTATGTGACATATTGGAATAACTGAACATTAGCTGGGTAGTTTGATATTAAGAAATTACTGTTAACCTTCCCGGTATGATATGGGATCATGGTTATGTTTTTAAAAAATAGTCCTTATATTTTACTGATACATATTAACATATTTATAGGTGAAATGACATCATGGTGCAGGGAGGGGAGACAAGAATAAAGATGGAACAAGACTGATCATGAGTTGATAATTGTTGAGACTGGCTGATGGATATATGGGAGTTCATTATAATATTATCCCTTTTGTATATTTAAAACTTTTCCACTATAAAAAGGTTTTAAAATAATAAGAACTTACATTTGTGTTTTTTAAACTTTTATTTCTCCAAATGTGCTTATATTAAATAAGTTATTTTTTTAAAGCAGGGATCTAGATTTCTCTAATGTTTGAGATTAGAGATTTCTAGAGTCTACTCTTTAAATTGGCAGAGTAGGCACAATAATCTTAAACTACTGGTACTCAAACTTTAGTGCACATCAGAATCACCTGGAGAGATTGTTAAACTACATTGCTGGGTCCTATCTCCGAAGTTTCTGATTCAGTAGGTTTCAGATGAGACCTAAGAATTTCCATTTCTAGCAAGTTCCCAGGTGATACTGATGCCACTAGCCCAGGACCCACACTGAAAATTGATCCAAAGGTCTAGTTGCTAATAGACTGCAAGGAACCTATAGATATTCAATAAATCTAACAAGTAGGTAAAATATTAGATAATAAAGAAATGTTTTCTCCCACAGATTTTGAGTTTCAATCTGACTTATCTACAGCTTACTGTATTTAAAAGGACAGAACTTTCCCATGAACCAATGAGGGGAGCAGGTTTCCTATTTACTACTACTCAGTAAGTTAATTGTTTAAAGTTATATATTAAGAAAACAGAAAATAGGTAAGTAATTGTCTGAGGTTGAGGATGTAAGAAAACTTTTGAGAGAAATGTATCATATCGCTTGTTGGTAATGACTTCAAGGATGTATACATAAGTCAAAACTCACCAAATTGTATACTTTAAATATACAAGGTTTATTATGTTATTATGCATAAAGTATACCTTGATACCATTATTAAGAAATGTTAAACATAAAAAAGTAGGTAATTTTACGTTTTTACTAAGGATTTAATTAAGCAGCCAGAAATGTTTCAAAAAATGTAAGCTATGGGGTTTTTTTTCTTCATAAAACTACAGAAGCTGTATGTATATCATATTAAGAAAATAATATACTGTGATGCTGAGGCACTCCAAGTGTTAGCCTCCCAATGCTAAAGTTGCTCCCACATCTTCTCCATGACTTTAAAGACAGGTAATAATTTATTCTAGATGCACATGAACCTTCAAGTCTCTTTAAAATGATCCAACTTCTAATATGAAAGACCTTAAGGGTTCATCTCCAGCCATCTCTCCTTCTACATTCTTCTGTAAGTTTTTTCTTCCTTCTACACAGAATATTTTAAAGACAGGTGGCATAGCAAAATGTCTTCTCTTGTGCAGATGTACAAGTTTCTCCACTTACAAATTAAGGGTAAAACTACCCAAACGAAGGATTGTTTTGTGGATTAAGTAAAAAATTCTAAGTGCCTGGTATTTCTTTAGAGGGAGCTCAGTAAATAGTTTCTTCTTGTTCAACTTGTCCTTGTTGGGGGGATAAAAAGGACAATGAAAGTATACACTTTATGAAAAATTATTTGGTGTTTCAAATTAAGTCTTAACATTACCAGATTAAATAGTTTTAAAATGTCATCAAATCATAAAATTGCAGAAATTGACGTGTGTGTGCACGCGCGCATGTGTGTGCAAGAAACTAATTTCTGAGCACAGCTTATCGCCTTAAGAATTTAATGAAACTGCTCTGTTTTGGTAATGATTATTACTTTCTACTCTGACAGGTGCTTATAAATTCAATGCCACAAACCAGCCGTCCCCAAACTACATCCCGCGGGCCGCATGCGGCCCCCTGAGGCCATTTATCCGCCCCCTCCTCCCCTGCCGCACTTCAGGAAGGGGCACCTCTTTCATTGGTGGTCAGTGAGAGGAGCACAGTATGTGGTGGCCCTCCAACGGTCTAAGGGACAGTGAACTGGCCCCCTGTGTAAAAAGTTTGGGGATGCCTGGCCCAAACTGAATCAGAATAAGAAAAGGCAGACTGGTATTGCATATGCAAACAATGCTTATTCTCCTAACAAAAAAGTGCTTTGATGCCTTAGAAATTTTCTGTGTCCTGAAGCTTTCAAACAGTGACACAATTGTCCTACAGTTAGAGACAGCAATCCAAGATATGGATACATAATACAAGTTTTATGACTTATTCTATTACCTATGGGCATACTGGAGAATTTGCCCCCATTATGAAAAGATTCTGGCCAAAGTTGGAAGAAAACAAAAGAATGATTTCCTGGAGTTAAAAACAGAGAGAGACTATGGTCACTCCTCTTCTCTTCTGTAATATTATAATTACTCCTGAGTGCTGATTTTCAGAATATACTAAATACAGTGTATTCAATTTTGTTTTGTTTCATTTTGTTTTGTTTTGAGATAGGGTCTCTCTCTGTTGCTCAGGCTAGAGTGCAGTGGCACGATCAGAACTCACTATAACGAACTCCTGGTGCACATGAACACTCAAGTCTCTTTAAAATGATCCTTCCATTTCAGCCTCGCAAATACCTAGGACTACAAATGCATGCCACCACGCCCAGCTAACTTGTATTTTTTTGTTGACATGGGGGTCTCACTATGTTGCCCTAGCTGGTCTCAAAACTACTGGCCTCAAATGATCCTCCAGTCTCAGCCCAAATTTTTTCACTTTTGTTTGTTTTGAGACAGGGTCTGGCTCTGTTGCTCAGGATGGAGTGCAGTGGTGCAATCTCGGCTCACTGCAACCTCCACCTCCTGGGTTCAAGTGATTTTCCTGCCTCAGCCTGCTGAGTAGCTGGGACTAGAGGCCAATTTTGTATTTTTTTGTACAGACAGTTTCACTGTTTTTCCCAGGCTGGTCTTGAACTCCTGTGCTCAGGTGATCCAACCGCCTTGGTCTCCTAAAGTGCTGAGATTACGGGCGTGAGCCACCATGCCTGGCCCCAAATTTTTTTATTAAACATAGTTTCATTAACAATTGACTAAAATATTCCAAAGCACAATTCATTGAGGCTACAGCTTAGTCATTTACACAGTGAATATAAATTACTAACTTACCTGGACGATTACTTCTATGTTATGTGTCCCACTACTGTAGTTTCTAGGATTCCACTTCAGTATGAAAATGGGACCAGACACATGAACAGCCTGGCCTAAATCAACTTCATCAATCATAACTGTGACAGAAGTAATGGCGGATAAGGAAAAGGCCAAGATTCTAAAATGAGAGCATATACAAAACACATGGTTTTAGGTTTGTCATTGTTTCAGTAATGGAGAATAACCTTATGGTAACTTGCAAATTTTAAAAAGGTAGGCTATAAAGGAATGTGTACATTATGCTTATAGCAATGTAAAAGCATCCAAATAAAAAGGATGGAATAAAATGAAACAAAATAATAATGGTAGAATTATGGGTTTATGAATGCTTTTTAAAATTTCATCAGCTTAAGAAAATGATATGCTTTTTAACTTAATGGGAACAAAACAGTAAGTAATCTATCTTTATATAATCTTTAGGTTATTGAGAAACTAAAATGGGGCATCTCATAGCTTTCACATAGGAATACAAACACAGTGACTCTTATTTTCCATTATTATCAAACTGAAAGTAAATTCTGAAAAATTGCTACATACCTGATGTGTGTTGAGTGAAGAAGTCTTTCTAGTGGTTCATGTTTAGCACAGCAATATAGGAGTGACTTAGGATTGGTGATAAGAACCACAGGCCAATTGCCAAAGATCAAATCTGCAAAGCTGAAGAGATCATGATCAAAAGCAAAAATCCGGTACCTAGAGACCAGATAATAAGGTAATTTAGTCACTTCACATTATAAGAGGTCATGAAGGTAACATACAGAACAAACATAAAAATACATAACTAGGATTTGTTTACATGATGAATTTGAATAAAGATTAAGTAGTATTTTCTTTCTTTTTTCCCTTACCCCTATGATTTTATCCTTCACTTTTGTCACATAACTGGCCTGTGACTGGGGCAATAGATTCAACTGTGCTCTTGAACAATACCTGGTACATGGCATGTACTCTTTAATTTTTAAATAAATACTGTTGAAGTAATTTATCTTATCCCTGTACTTTAAGACAATGTTGAACCTAAGGCATTTATTATAACCCTAATACCTGACATTGTTCATCCTATCAACAATGCTACAAAAAATATTAAAATGGTTGATATGAACACAATTAAAAATCTTTCATGCTTATTTTAAATGTTTTTTTCTTTTCTTTTTTTTTTTGAGACAGAGTCTCACTCTGTCACCCAGGCTGGAGGGCAGTGGCATCATCTTGGCTCAATGCAACCTCTGCCTCAATGCAACCTCTGCCTCCTGGGTTCAAGCAATTTTCCCTACCTCCGTCTCCCAAGCACCTGGGATTACAGGTACCTGCCACCACATCCGGCTATTTTTAGTAGAGACAGGGTTTCACCGTGTTGGCCAGGCTGGTCTCAAACTCCTGACCTCAGATGATCACCCTGCCTCAGCCTCCCAAAGTGCTGGGATTATAGGCATAAGCCACCATGCCTAGCCTTAAGCCTTTATTGCTGTCATTTCAAAGAAATTAAAGTTGTGTTCATTTTCCAAATGCAATAACAAAAAGTATAAAATATTCATTAAAGAATAACCAAAGTTTTATATTTTCTAACTTTTAGAAATAAGAAAAGAAATGATTTATTATGGCAAAAACAATTGTGCTCATCAGATACTCTACACATTCCCCTGAATTTCCCAGTCTCCCTGGTATTTGGTTGGGACCATGTGATTAGTTTTGGCCAATGGGCTGTGAACAGAAGTGACATATATCATGCCTGTGGTCCAAAGTACTTAAGAGTGGGTGTGAGTTCTTAGTGCTCTCTTTCCTGCCCTGGAATTGGCATGCCAAAATAGGTATTTTAAGATGGAGGAAGTCTGAATTACTGACTCACCCCATGGAAAAGAGTTGTTCTGACTCATACTGAATTTATACAAGTGAAAAACATTTGTGTTAAGCCACTGATATTTCTGGATTTATCTGCATCTACAACAAGGTCTAGCCTAATATTACCAATGTACTGACTGTTTTTAAAAATTATTCTATTGTAACTAATACAATTTAAGTGTTTATAAAGGCAGGTAAAGGTTAGGTCCTTTCAGTAAACTCCAGATAAAACCCCAGTGTTGGAACACAGGAGAGCTGGTGGAGAGAGAAAGGAAATGGCTTCATAATTAACATTACAACTTATAACTGGAGCACTTAGAAGAAATAAAGAAGCTGATCAAGGGTTAGTAAGACTATCTCACAAAGGCAATCATAGCCCAGCCCACAGCCTTACACCCATGAATAGACAAGTTCTAGCTCAAAGTAATTATAGTTGCCAAATAATTACAAGTTTCAAGCATAACTCATACAGTTTCTAAAAACTCAACCAAAATGAGGAAATACCTTCCAAGATGTAAAGTTCCTTTTTAATTAATGGAAGTAGTTAAAAATAAAAAGATAACATATTCTGTGCAACAAATCTTTGTTGAGTACCTATTAATTGAGAGCACAGGGTTTGTGTAAATTAAATAACTGTATTAGTTAAACAATAAGATATTCCTCTATACTTGATAAACTATTTCATTTAAATATTTATTTTTAAAAAACCATATATTTAACTATACTACATGATTCTGATAAACATGTTTTCTGGTAGAGAAACCTTAACCTAAAAAAAGCCAACTATCATCTATATGAAGAACTTAAATCGCTACCATCTTGTAGCATTAACCAGTATGGTAGATATGAAATTCAGGAGGAAAAAAATGACACTTCTAGTACTAGTATTTCTCAAATTGTGGTGCATAGACCACCCCGCAGCCTTTTAAAAAATGCAGTTTGGGCTGGGCGTGGTGGCTTATATCTGTAATCCTAGCACTTTGGGAAGCTGAGGCAGGCAGATCACCTGAGGTCAGGAGTTGAAGACCAACCTGGTCAACATGGTGAAATCCCATCTCTACTAAAATACAGAAATTAGCTGGACATGATGGCATGTGTCTGTAATCCCAGTTAGTCGACAGGCTGGGACAGGAGAATCACTTGAATCCGGGAGATGGTGGTTGCAATGAACTGAGATGGCGCCGTTGCACTACAGCCTAGGTGGCTGAGCGAGACTCCGTCTAAAAAAAAAAAAAATGTAGTTTGTTGGACTAATCCAGACCAACACAATCAAAATCTCTAGACATAGTGCCTGAAAATTTTTATTTTTCATAAGCTCCCCAATAAGTCCTGTGCACACTAGAGTTTGAGTCCATTTCCTAATGGACATTTCTTGAAAATCCAACATAACACAGTGATAGTTAACATTGCTGCTGTGAAAAGGTTTCTGCAAAATGACAAAGATCGCAGAGACACATATTACTTTAGAAAAACAGAAATATCACAAGGTTTTCTTTAACTGTAATCATCCATGATATCAGCAAGAAAGCTATCATTGCTTTGGCAAAACTTATGTGTATAAGTTTTATTCCACGGGGAGGTTACCTTACCTTCTATTATCCTTCCAGTCTCCCACCTCAAGTTCCAAAGTGCCCTGGAAGTGACGAGTGTGCAAAACAGGCATGAGTCCACCAAGTGTATGGAGATGTCCACACAAATAAGCTATAGCCGAACTAACCAATAAAAAATAAATGAAATAAATGAACAAAGATAACTTGTGAGGCCAAACTAATAAAAGTGTCTTGCCAGAAAAGCAGAATAGATACAGCAAAATTAAAAACTAAAAACAAATGAATTCTGATTTTGGAAGCTTGTCTCACCTCATTATTGACCGGATTCCTGGTGATGGAGAAAGAATAGTGGATGTTGTAAAGTGTCCAAACCAAATTGTATGGTTGCTCTGACTACTTTCCTTGGCCAGTAATAAGAGCTCCTCCATCTGTCTCTGAAATGGGAGAAAAATGGAAGGATCTTAAATTAGGGCTCAGGCTAAAATCTAATGTCAACAGATTAGGAAACTCCTCTGAAGATTTATAATAATAATTGTATGTTATCTAGGCCTTAAACCCTACTAGTTAATGACCAGTATGGACCTCTGTGGATTTCAAACTGTTTCCATATACATTATAATTCATTTAATCCTAAAAATAACTCTGCAATAGGTATGGTAAGTATTAACCTCTTTTAATAGATAAGGAAACTGAGAAATAAAGCAGTTATCACTAATCTTTATAGCTTTGTATAACACATTACAATTAATAAAAAAGATACTAAAACTAAACTTCTAAAATAATAACATGGAAAGACTTCTAGCTAAATGTTTATTACAGTTCTGATAATAGCCAAAAACTAAAAATCATCATCAAGTTGTAATACTCCACATGATGGACTACTACTCAGCAACAGAAAGGAAAGAACTGCTGATACACACAACCATATGGATGGATCTCAGAAACATTATACTGAGCTAAGGAAGCCAGATCCAAGAATACATACTGTATGATTTCATTTATACAAAATTTTAGAACAAACAAAATGAATCCATGCTGGTAGAAAACCAATCAGTTATTCCCTAGGAGGTGAAGATAACTGTACAAGGAAATTCTTTAGGATGATGGAAATGTTTTATGTCTTTTTTTTTTTTTTTTTTTTCTTTTTTTTTTTTTTTTTTTTTGAGACAGAGTTTCGCTCTTGTTACCCAGGCTGGAGTGCAATGGCGCGATCTCGGCTCACCGCAACCTCCGCCTCCTGGGTTCAAGCAATTCTCCTGCCTCAGCTTCCTGAGTAGCTGGGATTACAGGCAAGCGCCACCATGCCCAGCTAATCTTTTGTATTTTTTAGTAGAGGCGGGGTTTCACCATGTTGACCAGGATGGTCTCGATCTCTCGACCTCGTGATCCACCCGCCTCGGCCTCCCAAAGTGCTGGGATTACAGGCTTGAGCCACCGCGCCCGGCTGTTTTATGTCTTAATTGTGGTGATGGTTATGCCAGTATATATATATTTGTCAAAACTCTTCAAACATTTAAAATGAGGATATTTTTGGTACGCAAATCATACCTCAAAAGTTGATTTCAAAAAATAACTGGTACATTTGTAAATATGCATTAATATTATCTGTAAAGTGCTTACAACAATAAATTTCTGGGTTCTACCCTCAGGGTTTTAATTTGGTAAGTCCAGGGCAAGGCCAAGAGATCTGCATTTTGTAACACTCCAGTTGGTTTGCATGTACATGATCCTCAAATTCTACCTTAACAAAATACTAAAGAATGGGATTTAATGTGAGTTAATCAACCCTGACTAAAGACACTTGATTGACAGGAAACAAAACAGAATGTAACTAAATAAAACACCTAAAGTAACACAGTGCATTTGACAATATTCTGTTCACTTGATTTCACATTCTTTCAAACTCTCATATAACTCTGAACCTCTTAGTTCTAATTTAGCAAATTCTGCTCTTTATTATATTTATTTCTATACTGGTCTTATACTTCATCACTAGAATAAACACTCTAAGAATCTAAGAATTGACTTTATTACCTTTGTGTTCTTTCATATGAGTTCACATGTCTTACTTAGGGGGATAGGCTTATTAAATAATGAGTTGGCATTTATTATACCAAGAAATAATAAGAGGTTCTCAAATGAAACTTTCCACACAGTTTAAATCCAGCAATCACCTAGCCTTGCCAAAATACTTGAAAATAAACTTACTGATTTCAATAGTTGTCCTTCTTTTGTTAAAAAAAAAAAGAAAAGAAAAGAAAAGAAAAAATAGAGACCAGCTGAGCACAGTGGCTCATGCCTGTAATCCCAGCACTTTGGGAGGCTGAGGCAAGTGGATCACTTGAGATCAGGAGTTTGAGACCACCCTGGCCAACATGGCAAAACTCTCTCTCTACTAAAAATACAAAAATTAGCTGGACATGGTGGCACATGCCTGTAATCTCTACTTGGGAGGCTGAGGCACGAGAATTGCTTGAGTCAGGGATGTGGAGGCTGCAGTGAGCCGAGATCACACCACTGCACTCTAGCCTAGGCGACAGAGCAAAACTCTGTTACACACACAAAAAAGACCATTAGTCAGAATTGTCAATTGTGGGAACTTAGGAATATACCACATAAAGCTATAGGTCCTGTACCCTGCAAAGTGCATCCTGCACCCAGTACCTATTTAATAAATGTTTACTCTATAAAGTGTGAGATACTTCTTTCTCAGATTTTGGGTCAAGAACAAGGATAGCAAAAATAGTGCGGAAATAGTAACTTCTAGTCATACCTGTAACAAAGTTAAATTTCTCTCCAAGTCTTCCTCAATAACAACTACTTTACCTATGATAACTTTAAGTGATCCACATATGTCCATGAAAAAATAAGTAAGCTACAAAGGGAAGTAAGATTTTTACTACACCTTATCTAAAATTCCAAAGAAATTATAGGGTCTCTTAGGCCCTGGATTTAAGGTGGCATCCACAGAAATGAACGAATAGTTGCCAAAGGGAGTACTGTGGACATAATGGAAAGAGCCATCTCTACGTACAGCAGAATATTTCCTAAAAAATAGAAGACAGGAGAGTGTTAGTGTAATTACAAAAAGACAGTGCTTTAAAATTCCTTCCCTAATACCACACTAGATTTTACCTTCCCTTGAAGAAGAGATTTGCTGATCTGACAGAGAAATATACTCAACTAGATCCACAATGGATAAACCGATTAAATTTCAAAGTTTTTCTCCTGTTGTCCCCAAAGACTCATGCAAACTAATTCATCAATAACCAAACACAAGTTCACCAAGTAAAGCTCAGAAATAAGATGGCTCTTTGAGGCAGTCCATTAGATGTTCAAAAAGAAACAGATCAAAATTCAGTGGAACAGTATTTATCAATCATTTGCAGATTTAGTGAGCACCTACTAAGTACGTAGAATTCTTGGGGTAGTGAGATATAAGCTATTTACTTCTTAAAACAGGACTACAGAGGTTGAATTCACAAGAAAGACTTGCAAAGAGGAAGTCTTCAAGCAAGGAGAAAAATATTGGTCTAGGTCTGAGTTGTTAAATCCTTTTTGGTTCCTAAAGATATACTGATAACATACACAGGGTCTACATCCACTAATGAAAGTTTACCACCTTAGGTGTCAACAGTGTTCAGGTGTCCATAAAACTGCAGAGTGAAGACCAGGAAGAAAAGATGGCTAACACAGTACAGAGCAGGTACTGATTAAGTATGTGGAGAATAAATAAGAAGGAAAGCATAGATTTTATTGGGGGGGTATACCTATATTATTCAAATGTCAAAATATTATAAGAAAAGTTGGGCCGGGCGCGGTGGCTCACGCCTATAATCCCAGCACTTTGGGAGGCCGAGATGGGTGGATCACGAGGTCAAGAGATCGAGACCATCCTGGTCAACATGGTGAAACCCCGTCTCTATTAAAAATACAAAAAATAGCTGGGCATGGTGGTGCACGCCTGTAGTCCCAGCTACTTGGGAGGCTGAGGCAGGGGAATTGCTTGAACCCAGGAGACAGAGGATGCGGTGAGCCGAGATCGCGCCATTGCACTCCAGCCTGAGTAACAAGAGTGAAACTCCGTCTCAAAAAAAAAAAAGAAAAGTTGATATTATCTTTTATCTAAGTGTCTTACATGATTTTTACTTAACAGCATATATTTAAAAATACAAATAAACTCCTGAAACTTAATGGGCTAGTGGGCCACAACAGTCATCAAATATGATGTAACCCAAGTAAATACATTATATAGACATTACAACTAATACTCAGAAATTAGTCAAACCCAATTTAAACGTCAATTAGTTCTATTGTCTTATCTCCTTGGTATTTTTTAAATTTCTATCTTAGGGTTTTATTCTAAATTTAAAGTTTTACTTATATTTTCTCTTGCTTATTTAATTTTCAGTTATTCCTCTGAATCTTATAATCTTACATATGCTGTTTCCTTTCTTGCATTTTTGATACATTAAAATCCAACTGTCCAGAAACAAATCCAACTATTTGAAAATACAGTTAAAATATATGATGCTAACATAAGATGGGATTTTGGCATTCTATGGGGCTTTTTCTTTTTTTTTTGAGAAAGCGTATGGCTCTGTCACCCAGGCTAGAGCGCAGTGGCAAGATCTCAGCTCACTGCAACTTCAGCCTCCTGGGCTCAAGCAATCCACCCACCTCAGCCTCCTGAGTAGCTGGGATCAAAGGTACATGCCACCATGCCCAGCTTATTTTTATATTTTTGTAGAGATGGGGTTTCACCATGTTGCCCAGGCTGGTCTCGAACTTCTGGACTCAAGTGATGCACCTGCCTCAGCCTCCCAAAGTACTAGGATTACAGGCATGAACCACTGCTCCCAGGCTCTCTGTGGCTTTTTTTTTTTTTTTTTAATATGGAATGCTTCATGAGTTTGCATGTCAGCCTTGTGCAGGGGCCATGCTAATCTTCTCTGTATCATTCCAATTTTAGTTTATGTGCTGCTGAAGCAAGCACTCTCTGGGGCATTTTTAAGATCAATAATTTTTTCCTTCAGATTGATATTTCTGTAATATTTTTATTTTTATTAAAATGCCATTTATTAAATTCAATAAAGTTTAGGTGGCTAAAAACAAAAATATAAAGGTAAGAAACTTTAAAGTGACTATTTACTTTACTTTCCCGCTAACCACTCAGCCCCAAGTCCTGTTAATTATCTTTGAAAATGTTGGCCGGGCATGGTGGCTCATGCCTGTAATCCCAGCACTTTGGGAGGCCAAGGCGGGTGGATCACGAGGTCAAGAGATCGAGACCATCCTGGTCAACGTGGTGAAACCCCGTTTCTACTAAAAATACAAAAAATTAGCTGGGCATGGTGGTGAGTGCCTGTAATCCCAGCTACTCAGGATGCTGAGACAGGAGAATTGCCTGAACTCAGGAGGCGGAGGTTGCGGTGAGCCGAGATCGTGCCATTGCACTCCAGCCTGGGTAACAAGAGCAAAACTCCGTCTCAAAAAAAAAAAAGAAAAAGAAAAAGAAAATATCTCCTAACTTCCCACAGTCACCATCAAAGATACAAACAGTTAACAGAAGTGAAAGATTCTCATCTCTGTTCTTTTCTTTTCTCACATTAACAAAAGAGAACAACCTCTTCTTCCAATTTATGGTGACTCTAATTATACAAATTCAGTTAACCAGTGCTTTTTGACCTGTCATCCTCAAATTGATGTCAACATCTCCATATCCAAGAATCTAGTTGAGATGGGAATGTCTTTCCATATCATGACTGGACTATTGCAGGACCCTCCTATTTGGTCCACATAACTCCAATATCTCTTTTTTCCTTTTTACCTCATCTCTTTTTCTTTTTCACTGTGAGGTTGCCCTTTATAAAATATTATTTTGGCTGGGCGCGGTGGTTCATGCCTGTAATCCTAGCACTTTGGGAGGCCGAGGTGAGTGGATCACGAGGTCAGGAGTTTGAGACCAGCCTGGCCAATATGGTGAAACCCCGTCTCTGCTGAAAATACAAAATTAGCTGTGCTTGGTGGCGGGCACCTGTAATCTCAGCTACTCTGGAGGCTGAGGCAGGAGAATTGTTTGAATGCAGGAGGCGAAGGTTGCAATGAGCCAAGACTGTGCCACTGCACTCCAGCCTGGGTGACAGAACAAGACTATGACTCAAAAAACAACAACAAAACCCCACTATTTTAATTATGTAATTAAAACATTATGCAACTATTACCCATCACATCTCAACTTCTATGCTTGTTACTTAAGACCTCCATAAATTAGCCCTAAGCTACCTATCCAGTGTCACACTAGTCCTCGGTATGAACGTTGATTCTGGTGATACCAATTTTCTTACTGCCCTTGCAAAGTTCATTCTAGCTTTTTTTTTTTTTGAGACAGAGTTTAGCTAGTGCAATGACTCAATCTCGGCTCACTGCGACCTCTGCCTCCCAGGTTCACACAATTCTCCTGCCTCAGCCTCCCAAGTAGCTGGGACCACAGGCATGCACCACCATGCCTAATTTTTTGTATTTAGTAAAGACAGGGTTTCACCACGTTGGTCAGGCTCGTCTCGAACTCCTGACCTCAGGTCACCCACCCACCATGGCCTCCCAAAGTGCTGGGATTACAAGTGTGAGCCACCATGCCTGACCCATTCTAGCTTTTAACTCTGTTCATACCTATTCTTTTGCCTAAAATAACCACCTTGGTATGTCTTACTTCTTCAAATGCTACTCATCTTTTAAAATTGAACACATTTTATGCTTCTTTTATAAAGTCTTCTCTATGTCCACCCCATGCTGATCTCTGCCTTTTCTGATATCTCGTAGTGATTATCATGTGTGCTAAATAATCCAGCATTTCATCGGCGATTCCTTCACGTTCTTATCTAGTTGTTTCCTAAATAATTCTGATGTCCCTTAACTAGACTATCAGTTCATTGAAGGCAAAAGCCAAATTTTTAACATTAGCTCTTGTCTCTCGCACCATCCAACTAAGGATGAATTCTCAATAAATATTTGCTACACGATTGATTGACAATGCATATCAAAGCTACTGAATACCCTGAAACTGAAAAAAACTGCATTGCAACCAAAAGAGGAATTGAAACATAATGAAACTAGAGAACTGGTTTCTAATTCAGAGATCCCCTGTCTTTTTCACATTCAATGAATAAAGATTTTAATATTTGTATGGCACAAGGTAAAAAGATAAAGCAGCCAGGTGAGTTACTGGGCTCTCCAGCCACCACAGAGGCCAAGAGAATCAGTATCTCAGTATTCTGAAAGCCCAGTGATCTCAGTATTGTAGTTGACAAGCTCTGATATAAAAGACTTTTCCTATGTACCAAAGGCTTAAAAAAAATTTTTTTAAGCCTGTGTAGAATATTAAAAGTACCATTGGTCAACACAAAGCATTAAACTATATGCATACCTCAGAGATATTGTAGTTCCTGAGCACCACACCATAATAAAGCAAATATTGCAAATAAGTGAGTCACACGAATTTTTTGGTTTCGTTTGAAACAGCTGGGTGCAGTGGCTCACGCCTGTAATCCCAGCACTTTTGGAGGCCGATGCAGGCGGATCACGTGAGGTCAGGAGTTAGAGACCAGCCTGGCCAACATGGCGAAACCCTGTCTCTACTAAAAATACAAAAGTTAGCCGGGCATAATGGCACATGCCTGTAGTTCCAGTTACTCAGGAGGCTGAGTCAGAAGACTCACTTGAACCAGGGAGGTGGAGGTTGCAGTGAGCTGAGATGGTGCCACTGCACTCCAGTCTGGGCAACAGAGCAAGATCCTGTCTCAAAAAAAAAAAAAGTCATGTTTACACTATACTATAGTCTATTACGTGTGCAATTGCATCATGTCTGAAAAAACAATGCACATACCTTAATTTATAAATACTTCCACTGACCGGGCATGGTGGCTAACGCCTGTAATTCTAGCACTTTGGGAGGCCAAGGTGGGTGGATTACTTGAGCCAAGGAGTTCAAGACTAGCCTGGGCAACACATTGAAACCCTGTCTCTATTTTAAAAATACAATAATTAGCTAGGCATGGTGACTTATGCCTATGGTCCCAGCTACCCAGGAGGCTGAGGTGAGAGGATCACTTTGAGCCTGGGAGATGGAGACCGCAGTGAGCTGAGATTGTGCCATTGCACTCTAACCTAGGTGACAGAGTGAGACTCTGTCTCAAAAAAAAATTTACTGCCCAAAATCATTTACTAATGATCATCTGAGCCTTCAGTGAGTCAAAATCTTTTTTTCTTTTTTTTTTTTTTTGAGACGGAGTTTCGCTCATTACCCAGGCTGAAGTGCAATGGCGCGATCTCGGCTCACCGCAACCTCCGCCTCCTGGGTTCAGGCAATTCTCCTGCCTCAGCCTCCTGAGTAGCTGGGATTACAGGCACACGCCACCACGCCCAGCTAATGTTTTGTATTTTTAGTAGAGACGGGGTTTCACCATGTTGACCAGGTTGGTCTCGATCTCTTGACCTCGTGATCCACCCGCCTCGGCCTCCCAAAGTGCTGGGATTACAGGCTTGAGCCACCGCGCCCAGCCGATTCAAAATCTTTTTACTGACGGAGGGTCTTGTTTTGATGTTGGTGGCTGCTGACTGATCAGAGTGGTGGTTGGGGTGGCTGTGGCAATTTATTAAAATAAGCCAACGATGAAGTTTGCTACATCAATTGCCTTTTCCTTTCGAAAGATTTCTCTGTAGGATGCCACGCTGCTTGACAGCATTTTACCCAAAGGATTCCAATCCTCTCCAACACTGCCATTGCTTCATCAACTAAGTTTAGGCATATTTCTAAATCCTTTGTTGTCATTTGAAAAATGTTCACACCATATTTACCAGGAGTGGTTTCCCTCTCAAGAAACCACTTTTTCTGCTCATCCATAAGAAGCAACTTGTCATCTGTTCAGGTTTTATCATAAGATTGCAGCAATTTAGTCATCTCTTCAGGCTCTACTTCCTTAATTCTAGTTCTCTTGCCATTTCCACATCTGCAGTTACTTCCTCCACTGAAGTCTTGAACACCTCACAGTCATCCATAAGAGTTGGAATCAACTTCTTCCAAACTCCTGTTCATAATATTATTTTAACATCCTCCCATTAATTGCACCTGTTCTTTTTTTTTTTTTTTCCCCCGAGACGGAGTTTTGCTTTTGTTACCCAGGCTGGAGTGCAATGGCGCGATCTCGGCTCACCGCAACCTCCACCTCCTGGGTTCAGGCAATGCTCCTGCCTCAGCCTCCTGAGTAGCTGGGATTACAGGCATGCACCACCATGCCCAGCTAATGTTTTGTATTTTTAGTAGAGACGGGGTTTCACCATGTTGACCAGGATGGTCTCGATCTCTTGACCTCGTGATCCACCCGCCTCAGCCTCCCAAAATGCTGGGATTACAGGCTTGAGCCACTGTGCCCGGCTGCACCTGTTCTTAATGGCATCTAGAATGGTGAATCCTTTCCATAAATTTTTCAATTGACTGCCCACATCCATTAGAGGAATCACAATCTATGACAGCTACAGTCTTATAAAATGTGTTTCTTAAATAGTGAGAGTTGAAAGTTCAAATTACTCATGATCCATGGGCTACAGAATGAATATTGTGTTAGCAGGCATGAAAATAATATTCATCTCCTTGTACATTGAACTCAGAGCTCTTGGGTGACCAGGTGCATTGTCAATAATGACCACTGATATGGAAAGGAATATTTTTTCATTCAATAATGACCATTGACATTGAAAGGAATATTTTTTTCTGAGCATTAGTTCTCAACAGTGGACTTAAAATATTCAGTAAACCATGCTATAAACAGATCTGCTATTATAATCTAGGCTTTATTGTTCCATATATAGAACACAGGCAGAGCAGATTTAGCATAATGTTTAAGCACCCAAGGATTTTCAGAAAGATAAATGGGCACTGGCTCCACTTGTAAGTCAACAGCTGTGGAGCAGGAACCCACATCCAGCAACAGAGCCCTCTGCTCCTCCTTCAGAATGAATGGAGATCAGAAATCAGATATTTCTGCCCAAGAAAAGTAGGATTTCATTCTGCGCTTCTCCGAGATTGTTAGAGTACTGACTGAAGATGAGATGGGGCACCCAGAGACAAGAGATGTGATTGCCCAGCTCAAGGAGGTCCTGGAGTACAGTGCCATTGGAGGCAAGTATCACCGGGCTTTGATGGAGCTAGTTGTATTCTGGGAGCTAGTGGAGTCAAGGAAACAGGATGCTGATCGTCTCCAGCAGCCCTGACTGTGGCTGGTGTGTGGAACTGCTATAAGCTTCATTCCTGGTGGCAGATGACATCATGGATTCATCCCTCACCCACCAGGGACAGATCTGCTGGTATCAGAAGCTGGGAATGGGTTTGGATGCCATCAATGATGCAATGCTTCTGGAAGCATGTATTTACCACCTGCTGAAGCTTTATTGCCAGGAGCAACCCTGTTATCTGAACCTGATCCAGCTCTCCCTGCAGAGTTCCTATTAGACTTGAGATTGGCAGACCCTGGACCTCATCATAGCCCCCCAGAGCATAGTGGATCTTGGCAGATTCACTGAAAAAAGGTACAAATCTGTGTCAAGTACAAGACAGCTTTCTACCTTCCTGTAGCTGCAGCTATGTACATGGCAGGCACTGATGGTGAGAGGGAGCACACCAATACCAAGAGGATTCTGCTGGAGATGGGTGAGTTCTTTCAGATTCAGGATGATTATCTTGACCTCTTTGGGGACTTCAGTGTGACTGGAAAAGTTGGCACTGACATCCAGGACAACACATGCTGCTGGCTGGTGGTTCAGTGTCTGCAACGGGCCACTCCCAGAACAGTACCAGATCCTGAAGGAAAATTACAGGCAGAAGGAGGCCAAGAAGGTGGCCTGGGTGAAGGCACTATACGAGGAGCTCGATCTGCTGGCCATGTTCTTATAAGATGAGACAGTTACAGTTACAGCCACATTATGGATCTCACTGAACAGTATGCAGCACCCTAACCCCAGCCATCTTTCTGGGGCTGGCCTGCAAAATCTACAAGCAGAAAAAGTGACCTAGGGATGGCAAGGGCACAGAAAAGAGGCTCTCAATAAATAAATAATTGTGGAACCTTTTACAAAAAAAAAAGTAATCAGCTGCATTGACCCCTAGCAATAATCAGCCTGTCCTATGAAGCCAGGGATTGACTTCTCTCTGGCTATGAAAGTCCTAGATGTCATCTTCTTCCAACAGAAGGCTGTTTCATTTACATAGAAAATCTGTTGTTTAGTGCAGCCACCTTCATCATTTATCTTAGCTAGATCTTTGCAGTAACTTGCTGCAGCTTCTCCATCAATCAGCACTTGCTGCTTCACACTGCACATTTATGTTATGAAGTCAGCTTCTTTCCTTAAACCTCATGTACCAACCTCTGCCAGCTTCCAGCTTTTCTTCTGCAGCTGCCTTACTTATCCCTCTCAGATTCCACAGAATTGAAGGGAGTAAGGACTTTGCTCTGGATTGGGCTTTGGCTTAAGTGAATATTGTAGGTAGTTTGATTATCTATCCAGAGCACTAAAACCTTCTCCACATCAACAGTAGGAGAGTTTCACTTTCTAATAATTCATCTGTTCACTGGAGGAGCACTTTTAATTTCCTTCAAGAACTTTTCCTTTGCATTCACAACTTGCCTCACTGCTCCAGCACAAGAGGCCTAACTTTCAGCCTCTCTGAAAGCCTTTCAACAGCCCTCCTCACCAAGCGTCATCATTTCTACCTTTTGATTTAAAGTGAGAGATGTTGGACCCTTTCTTTCACTTCAACACTTAGAGGCTATTGTAGGGTTATTAATTGGCCTAATTTTAATATTGTTGTGTCTCAGGGAATAGGGAGGCCAGAGGAGAGGGAGAGAGATGGGAGAATAGCTGGCTGGTAGAATACTCAGAACACATACAACATTTATTGATTAAGTTCCTAGTCTTACATGGGCAAGGTTTATAGCACCCCAAAACAATTACAATAGTAACATTAAAGGTCACTGATCGCAGATAACCATAACAGATATAATAATAATGAAAACGTTTGAAATATTATGCGAATTACCAAAATGAGATACAGAGACACGAAGTGAGCACGTGCTGTTGGAAAAATGGCTCCCATAGACTTGCTCAAGGCAGGCTTGCCACAAACTTTCAATTTGTAAAAAACGTAACATCTGCAAAGTGCAGTAAGGCGAAGCACAATAAAACGAGGTATGCCTGTGTATGAAACAGAAAGAACTAAAGGAAAGAAAGAAAAAGTCTAAACAAAAAGAATGGCATCTGTCACAAAAAGAAAAAAAGGCTCATTTTCTAAATTGCCAGAGATTCTTTATAGAAAAATTTTATCTGTTAAAAAGTGTTTTCAGCTAGGCACAGTAGCACATGTCTGCAGCCCCAGCTACACAGGAGTCTGAGGCAGGAGAATTGTTTGAGCTCAGGAGATCAGCGCTAGCCTGGGCAAAATAGTGAGATTTTGCCTCTTAAAATTTGTTTTTAAAGTTTTCTCTCATAAATTGAATTGACCACACCCTCCTTGTAACACTGACTCTACATAGTGTTCTGTCTTCTGTTTATTACAGTACCTGTAATAATTCTTGATGCTGTCCAGACTTGGAATATTGAATGCATCTAATTAAAAAAAAAAAAAAGCAAACATTCATCCACGTTAAAAAAATGAATGCAAACATTTTCTTTAATGACTAAGGGAAAATAATTCTTTCTATAACAATCTGCCCTCCCCAACTCACCCCCCTCCCCACACACAACCCCAGGGTAGAGCCATTTCATTTATTATTCACCAAATAGTGGAAGGACTAGAAGACAGGCCCATCCTGGACAACCTCCTATTATTGCCATGGGTTTCAGTTTGCTTCCCCAACCTGGAGGTGATTAGCCTAGGAAAAGGATAGACTCAGCCCCTGACACAGAACAGAGTACAAGTGGCCCTGGCCCTACCACCAACTCATGAACTCTCACCACGGCCCATCTCTATAGAGCCACTGAGCCTCTCTTAGAACCAGTATGGCTAGACTCTGAGATGCTGGGTCCAATCCAAACAGGTTGGACTCTGAATTCTAGACCCTAGGCTGGCTAAAACTCTGGAATCTTGATTCCAGGATGTGGGTGGGATGGACTTAGGTCCCAAGTTCCAAGCTAAGCCAGGGGCCTTCAGGGCTGTAACATGTAGTTGCCTTCATGGCTAGGCTTCTTGGGCAGTGGTACCTTTTCAGGATTGGGGCCAGGGCTGGAGTTGGGACAAAATCTGTAGAGACAGTCAATGTCAGCAAAGCAAGAGTGGTAGACCCAGCAGAGAATGACTTGGAGCAGAAGCAGCAAGCAAGCAGCATTGCAAATGATGGCAATGAGCACCCCCCTGGGAAAGGGCTGCCCCATGACAGGCAGCCCACCCTAAAACTGGCACAGAAAGTAGAGCAAGGCCTATGCCAAAGTGGAATTCTGGTATGACCAGCCTTCCATGGAGGCTGTCGTGTCTACAGACTCAATGATTTCTGGGCAGTGGAGATATCCACTTGCTGTCTTAAGCCTAAATACAGCCTGATGTACATCTGTGGAAGGGTTGGGACAGTGGGATGTTCAGTTTTGACTGAGGCTCCAGCAGGGACAACATTCCCTCCCCAAGCTCTCTGCCTCTGCTGGCACAGACTTAGCTAGCCATGGTATAACTGGGGCAGCCTCTGTCATCTTTCTATAATACTTTTTTGTTTCTTGAGACAGAGTCTCACTCTGTCACCAAGCTGGAGTGCAGTGGCACGATCTCAGCTCACTGCAACCTCCACCTCCCGGGTCCAAGCAATTCTCCTGCCTCAGCCTCCTGAGTAGCTGGGACTATAGGTGTGTGCCACCATGCCTAGCTAATTTTTGTATTTTCAGCAGAGGTGGGGTTTCACCACACTGGCCAGGCTGGTCTCAAACTCCTGATCTCAAATGATCTGCCCACCTCGCTCTCTCAAAGTGCTGGGATTACAGCTGTGGCCACTGTGCCCAGCCTCTATAACACTTTTAGTGGTAGAATGCCTACCAATTAGATTGCTACTTTAAAGTTTTGCTATCTTAACAAAATTCACATTATCTAGAAACTTAATTTAAGGCACCTAGTATACTAGAGAAAAACAGGTACTTTGAATTCTATACCATTCAGAATATCAATTTGAAATTATAAGATTAAACTGCAGTTGCTCTTGTTTTAATCCTGTGATTCTAAAAGCCAGCAAGAAGTGGATTCATGCCAGATCCACGGATCAAATAAAGTAGACAAATGTAGTACTTATCTAATAAAAAGTCAACCTTTATAAATCAAGCAAATCTACTACTATTAGGACTCTTCCGGAGAAGAATTCATTTTTTTACCAACACAACGATAATTTTAAAAAGAGAAAGAATTATCTATTTTCCTGTTCATGTCTGTGAAGATTTGTTTTCAATTTAAAATATTTAGGCCAGGTGCAGTGACTTACACCTGTAATCCCAGCACTTTGGGAGAACAAGGTGGGAGGATCATTTGAGGCCAGGAGTTCAAGATCAGCTTGAGCAACATAGCAAGACCCCAATTTCACAAAAAAAAACTTCAAAAATTAGCCAAGTACAGTGATACACACTTGTAGTCCCAGCTACTTGTGGGGCTGAGGTGGAGGATCATTTAAGCTTTGGCCAAGGCTGCGGAGAGGTATGCTAACACCACTGCATTTCAGGCCAAATGACAGAGCAAGATCCTATCTTAAAAAAATAATAAGCTGGCCGGGCGCGGTGGCTCAAGCCTGTAATCCCAGCACTTCGGGAGGCCGAGGTGGGTGGATCATGAGGTCAAGAGATCAAGACTATCCTGGTCAACATGGTGAAACCCCGTCTCTACTAAAAATACAAAAAATTAGCTGGGCATGGTGGCACGTGCCTGTAATCCCAGCTACTCAGGAGGCTGAGGCAGAAGAATTGCCTGAACCCTGGAGGCGGAGGTTGCGGTGAGCCGAGATCGCGCCATTGCGCTCCAGCCTGGGTAACAAGAGCGAAACTCCGTCTCAAAATAAATAAATAAATAAAATAATAAGCCAGACATGGTGGCTCACGCCTATAATCCCAGCACTTTAGGAGGCTGAGGCAGGCAGATCACTTGAGGTCAGGAGTTTGAGACCAGCCTGGCTAACATAGTGAAATCTTGTCTCTACTAAAAATACAAAAACAAAAAACAAACAAACAAACAAAAAACCACTAGCCGGGCATGGTGGTGCATGCCTGTAATACTAGCTATGCAGGAAGCTGAGGCAGGAAAATTGCTTGAACCCAGGAGACAGAGGTTGCAGTGAGCTGAGATCACATTACTGCACTCCAGCCTGGGTGACAGAGACTCCATCTCACAAAATAATAATAAGAAGAAGGCCGGGCGCAGTGGCTCAAGCCTGTAATCCCAGCACTTTGGGAGGCCAAGGCGATCATGAGGTCGAGAGATCGAGACCATCCTGGTCAACATGGTGAAACCCATCTCTACTCAAAATACAAAAAATTAGCTGGGCATGGTGGCACGTGCCTGTACTCCCAGCTACTCAGGAGGCTGAGGCAGGAGAATTGCCTGAACCCAGGAGGCGGAGGTTGCGGTGAGCCAAGATCATTCCATTGCACTCCAGCCTGGGTAACAAGAGCGAAACTCCATCTCAATAATAATAATAATAATAATAATAATAAGAAGAAGAAGAAGAAGAAGGAGAAGAAATTTTAAAAAGAAAAAATAAAAATTTTTAAAATTTGCACACAGTAAAATTCATTCTTTGTGACTTACAGTTCTATGGATTTTGACAAATATATAGGGAACCTGAAGTCCACCACCACAATCAAAATACAGACTAATTCCATCACCACTGGAAACTCTTCATGATGCCTCTTTGCAGTCAGTAACTCTCTCAATCCCTATCCTCTAGCAACTACAATCTGTTCTCTATTGTTCTACCTTTTCCTGAATGTCATATAAATGAAATCACACAGTATGCAGACTGAAGCGGTTTGGCTTCTTTCACTTAATAAAATCTGTATATATACATATATATGTGTGTGTGTATATATATATATATATATATATATTTTTTTTTTTTTTTTTTTTTTTTTTTTTTTTTGAGACGGAGTTTCGTTCTTGTTACCCAGGCTGGAGTACAATGGCGCGATCTCGGCTCACCGCAACCTCCGCCTCCTGGGTTCAAGCAACTCTCCTGCCTCAGCCTCCTGAATAGCTGAGATTATAGGCACACGCAACCATGCCCAGCTAATTTTTTGTATTTTTAGTACAGACAGGGTTTCACCATGTTGACCAGGATGGTCTCGATCTCTCGACCTCGTGATCCACCCACCTCGGCCTCCCAAAGTGCTGGTATTACAGGTTTGAGCCACCGCACCTGGCACTAAAATGTATATTTTTAAAAACATCTATCTGTATGAGTTTTGCTAAAACTCATGTTTCTTCCATGTAAAGAAGAAAGGACCAGGGGGTGGGAAGCAAGGGGAGGGATAGCATTAGGAGAAATACCTAATGTAGATGATCAGTTGATGCGTGCAGGAAACCACCATGGCACATATATATTGATGTAACAAACCTGCACATTCTGC
The DNA here is from genome assembly GCF_048565385.1 of Saimiri boliviensis. Classification (NCBI taxonomy): domain Eukaryota; kingdom Metazoa; phylum Chordata; class Mammalia; order Primates; family Cebidae; genus Saimiri; species Saimiri boliviensis. The sequence goes on from NC_133450.1 coordinate 82,865,082, forward strand.
ACATGTATCACAGGACTTAAAGTATGATAATTTTTTTTTAAAATAAGAAGCAACATATGTCACACAAAAAAAGGACTATACTAATTGTCATTTCAAAGGCTAACAATGACATCTGATGTGTTTTTTTGTTGTTGTTGTTATTTGTTTTTTTTTTTTTTGAGACGCAGTTTCACTCTTGTTACCCAGGCTGGAGTGCAATGGCACGATCTTGGCTCACCGCAACGTCCGCCTCCCGGGTTCAGGCAATTCTCCTACCTCAGCCTCCTGAGTAGCTGGGGTTACAGGCACGTGCCACCATGCCCAGCTAATTTTTTGTATTTTTAGTAGAGACAGGGTTTCACCATGTTGACCAGGATGGTCTTGATCTCTTGACCTCGTGATCCACCAGCCTCGGTCTCCCAAAGTGCTGGGATTACAGGCTTGAGCCACCGCGCCCGGCACTAAAATGTATATTTTTAAAAACATCTATCTGTATGAGTTTTGCTAAAACTCTTGTTTCTTCCATGTAAAGAAGAAAGGACCAGGGGGTGGGAAGCAAGGGGAGGGATAGCATTAGGAGAAATACCTAATGTAGATGATCAGTTGATGCATGCAGGAAATCACCATGGCACATATATACCTATGTAACAAACTTGCACATTCTGCACATGTATCACAGGACTTAAAGTATGATAATATATTTTTTTAAATAAGATGCAACATATGTCACACAAAAAAGGACTATATTAATTGTCATCTCAAAGGCTAACAATGACATCTGATGTGTTTCTTTTGTTTTTTTGTTTTTTTTTTTTTGAGATGGAGTTTCACTCTTGATACCCAGGTTGGAGCGCAATGGCACGATCTCGGCTCACCACAATGTCCGCCTCCCGGGTTCAGGCAATTCTCCTGCCTCAGCCTCCTGAGTAGCTGGGGTTGCAGGCACGCGCCACCATGCCCAGCTAATTTTTTGTATTTTTAGTAGAGATGGGGTTTCACCTTGTTGACCAGGATGGTCTCGATCTCTTGACCTCGTGATTCACCCGCCTAGGCCTCCCAAAGTGCTGGGATTACAGGCTTGAGCCACCGTGCCCGGCCTGACATCTGATGTTTTAAAACCACATTATATAGTTGTATACCAGAGTTGTGACCTTTAGTATATGTAAACCTATGTTACAATGTCCCGTTTTATAATTTTACAGTCTAAGTTGGAAAGTCCAGGTTCCTGAAGTGGGAAAAAAATCTAGTCTTTATTATATCTGGCTCTTAACTCTTACCATGATTTCCTTTTATATCCAACCACTTGGTTTTTTCCATGACTCTTGTCTTCTTCAGAATACCCTGGTAGGTTTGCCATTCTACTTCATGCTGCCTGGATCCCAGTTGTTCCTTTGTTTTGGCATCTGTCAGGTCTCCTGTAGGTTTACAGAAGAACTGAATCACAATGCAAAATAAACACCTGGGGGTTCAACTTTTTTTAGATATGTACACCAAAGGAACAACAATACTTAAAGTACTCAACATGTATAAGCATAACTGCTCATGAGACCACCAATGTCCAAAGCAAGCCGTCTAAACTAACAAGATTTTCTCAGCAAGGGCTTTGTTTCTTATAGGTTAGCAAATGCCGGTTTAACCTCCTGTGATATTAGAAATGGGTTGTCTAAAAAGTCTTTCTTTTCTTTCTTTTTTTTAGGCTAGTCAAGTGAAGCAGTGGGAGTGGAGAAGGAACAAAGAAATCTGTAACTGGTTGTGATCAATTAGTTGTAAACACCACTGCACTCGGAGCAGCATCTAAAAAATCTTTAAAGAGAACAGTACAAGATGCATTAATAGCATCTTATAAAATGAAAATGTTTTATAAGGAATTCCAGTACCCTCAGTGGGTGCCTAATATCCATGGCAACCATATTTTCCAAACCACAAAATCAGAATATGAGATTTAACCAAGTGTTATTTTTACAGCAAGAAGCAATGTGGCAGGTGCAACTGGACAACAAAATACCAAAATTTATAGGAAACTAAATGAAATACTTTTTATGGGGGTTCATTCATTGAGAACTGATACCCTTTCATGTCAGCAGAGATGCTTCAGTAAGGTGGATGGGTGATGAACCCCCCAGTAAGCAAGATAGACAGATGCTCCTTTAGCTTCTTCTCCCCATTACAGTTTGGGAGCAAATAAAGGGTTTGAAGAGTCTAGAAAACTCAAGTCAAAACTATTAAGGGATGAAGAAAAATTGCCCTGAGTCACCAGAAGCCTCAAACAACTGAAAACATAAGAATAATAATGTAAAGAAAATGGAAAAGTTAGCAAAAGAAGAAAACTTCTGATTCGTGGGTACAGGCTTTCCCCTAATTCTCGCAACCAGAATTATAACAACAAAAAACAGATACAAATATATCAGACAACAGACTGATATGAGAACCAGGAGCCTTGCTTCTACTGCTTTGACAAAACCTTGCTACGGCAAATCATTGTGCCTGGATCTTGACTCGTTTAGTTATCCACAGGCAAAGGCAATTATAATGTTCAATCTCTTCCACCTCACAGGGCTCATCTGAGGCTGTGGCTATAGTGCTCCCAACGTCCCCAAAGTGAAAAGCCACAGCCCTGGCTAGCATTCTACCATCCGGACCACAGAACACAACCACAGCACGGCAAGCCTCCCTACCTGTTGCTAGGACGAGAGCTGGTTGAATGATGTCAATAGTTTCAGAACAGAACTTCTCTAAGTCTACCGCTCTGCCTGGATCTCGAAACCTGCTCAGGTGAATGTCGGATATCTGCCGAAAACAGGTATTGAACAGAGAGATCTGAGTCAGCATGGGGAGAAGCAGCCCAGCGGCTCTCTCAGGCAGAAGGAAAAGCCAAAGAGGCGGTGCACAACGAACCCCCAGGGAAGGACAGGGCCAGCACTACACAGAGCCTCGAGTTACAACCTGACTGAAGCCCCCAGCCTGGAGAGTGGGGCCCAACACCCGCCAGCGTCTCACGGTAAGTAGCATGCTCTGCACCCGCCCTGCGCCCCACTTCCAGCAGCGTCACCTGCAGGCCCCAGAAGATGTTGGTGTCTTCGGGACCTGGTGCCGGGTGCGGCCTTCTCGGGGGCGGGGGGCCGGGCAGCGGTGAGGGTTGTCCCGCCAGGCCGTAGTGCTCCAAAAGCATGGCCACTAGCGCAGCGGCCGCCAGCCCCGCAACCACCCTGAGAGCCAGCACTGCAGCCATGCCGCCTGCCCGCCGGGGCGCGGCCCCTGTTGGTCCCCGGCGGGACCGCGCGGCGCTCCCAGGGGGAGCCTCTTGGCCTGCACTTCCGGACTCTATTGTCGCCAGGCCGGAGCCGGATGCGGGGCCGGAGCCGGATGCGGGGCCGGAGTCCAACACTGGGCCCAGGGTGCTGCGCCCGTCAGCCACCGCCCGGCACCTGCCCCTCTCCGGCCTCGCAAGTGTCTGGGTTCGTTTTGCATAAGTACCACGATCTTGTATCTGAGTCACGGCACCAAAAAATAAAAAAAGTACTACGATCAAAAAAAAGGGAACCGAAACGCTCGACACCAATGACGGTGGCCGAGTGGTGGCGGGGAAGGAGACCCGGACCGGTGGCCGGGAGGCGGGGGCTAGAGTCCTGGCTCCGCCTTGGTCAGTCACTCCTGACCTCAGTGGATCTATCTCCTTACCTGTAAAACAGAGTTAATACCTTCTGTGCGCACTTTGCAGTGTTGTTGTTGTTTTGAGTATCAAAGTGAGAATGTATGAGGACACCTTTTAAATTTTCTCAAAATTTGTCAGGTGGCTTCCTCTGGCCCCTTCTGATTATTAAGATGCCTCCATAGGTTTTCTTTTCCTCCCTTTCTCCTTCCCCTTCCCCTTTCTTTCACAGACAAGGTCTCACCTAGTCCCCCAGGCAGGAATGGTGGCCTCGAGTAGTAGCTGGGACTGCAGGCGTGCACCACCAGCTAATTTTTAAAATACAGTTTTTGTAGAGACTGGGGTCTTGCTGTGTTGCCCAGGCTGGCCTGGGAACTCCTGGGTTCAAGTGATCCTCCCGCCCCTGCCTCCCAAAGTGCTGGGACTACAGACCTGAGCCACCAAGTCCAGCCTCAGAGGTTTTCTATAGATGTAATTCCTATGTTTTGTTAAAGTTATTTTTCCCTTAACTTGATTTCACATGCACCTGTTTAAATAATATTGCAACACATTTAATAAATATTAAATACTTCCTATGGGCCAGGTCCAGGAGAATTTGATTTGGGCCCTACCTTAATTTCTCTAACCACTCCCTTATTGTTGAATTTTTTAAATTGTTTATTTTATGTTGCTGTTCTGAGTAAATATTTTTATGCAAATAGTGCTCTTTATAAAAACTCCCTTTGAGTTTTTTTCCTTGGGATATGTTGTCAGTATTGGATTTATGCCAATTTCGATTAACTAAATACTTTTGAGTACCTTTGGAATTCAATAACGTTGATCTCAGCAGAAAACATAAAGTAACATAAAGGTAAGTAGACAAAGAGCTATGGTTCATTATCTTAGGAGCTTATGTAGGAGAGAGACATACATAACTAAGTTTAATATGAAGAATATGCTTGTTGCCACAAGAGATGTCCAGATATAAAAGGTAGGGGGAAGGTTAAAACTAGGACAGAGCAGATCTTTGGAAAGAATCAAGAAAAGTTTAATTATGGAGGCTGTATATCAAAGATGGGTAGTATTTCTTGACTGGCAGAGACTGAGGTTGGGATGGGTAGAAGCACTTTCCACTAAGACCTAACAATATGAACCAAAGCATTAAGATGAGAAAATGCAGAGCATGTTGCAGGGACAGTGAGTGGTTCAGTTTGGCTTGGCTACGCCAAGAGGAATAATGGTAATTAGACCAGACCCTTAGCTTGAGGCACATTGCGGAAGTCCTCTATAAATGCCAAGAGTGAAGACAAAGGAGTTATGCTTCGGGAAGATGGATCTGACAACAGCATAGAGAACTGACTGTCCAGAGGATAGGTGTAAGAGAGAATCCTGTTGGAAGGAGATTGCAATAATCCAGGTAGCGGGGTAATTAAAAGATCTGAAGAAGAAAGGTGGGAGAATATGACATTGAGGTTAGAAAGGAATAATCACATCTAAAAATAATTTTTAAAATAAAAACTATAGAATTTGACACCTGACTGGATATTCAAGGGAAGAAACTAAGAGCTTTTTTAAAAAAAAAATAATGCCAAGGCCAGGCGGGTGGCTCAAGCCTGTAATCCCAGCACTTTGGGAGGCCGAGGCGGGTGGATCACGAGGTCAAGAGATCGAGACCATCCTGGTCAACATGGTGAAACCCCGTCTCTACTAAAAATACAAAAAATTAGCTGGGCATGGTGGCGCGTGCCTGTAATCCCAGCTACTCAGGAGGCTGAGGCAGGAGAATTGCCTGAACCCGGGAGGCGGAGGTTGCGCTGAGCCGAGATCATGCCATTGCACTCCAGCCTGGGTAACAAGAGCGAAACTCCGTCGAAAAAATAATAATAATAATAAATAAATAATAATAATAATAATAATAATAATGCCAAAATGTGGAACCTAGTGACTGAGGGACCAGGGCTACAGTTTAAATAGAGAGCATTACCTATATCAATAAAATAAAATTTTCGTTTTGGTTTTATGTAATACTATATCAGTCGAGAACATGTGGAAGGATATTTTAAAACAAAATTTGAAAGATATGATTGAGATGATCTAATTTAAAGCCCAGGCAATGTGGCGTATATAAAATGCATTTGCAAAGACCTTGAAGAAACCTGAAAGATACAGGAAATCATTTTCTAGAAATGGAGCACAGCAAGAGAAAGAGTCACGCTGTTAAGGCATTTTGGACAGAAAAACATGGTCCAAAGTCACAAAGGCCAGCAGTGTCAATTTCAGACACTATAATCCAACCAAGCCACTTCACTCAAGGTGTTCAAAAGTGAATAGGAACAGGAATTTATTTATTTAATGATGGTTAATGATTCTCCAAGGTTTGACCAGCTAATCACTACAATTCAGCATAAAAGGTGTCTTAGTTCCTGCCAGTGAAAGCAGAAAAGTAAGTAGAGTTCTTGTTATAAAGAAAGCAGGCAGCAATTCACCATGAAAGCAAACTTACCTAGAACCAAAGTCAAGGGAGAATATATCACTTGGACATTTAACAGGACAACATACATTGTCACCAATAGCTATAAATTGAATTAAGTTACTCTCATAAATATAAGATGCATAAATTGTCTTTTATTTATTTATCTGAGACAGAGTTTTGCTCTTGTTGCCCAGGCTGGAGTGCAGTGGCATGATCTTGGCTCACTGCAACCTCCACATCTTGGGTTCAAGCGATTCTCTTGCTTCAGCCTCCCAAGTAGCTGGGATTACAGGTGCCCACCACCATGCCTGACTAATTTTTTAAAAATATTTTTAGTAGAGACAGGGTTTCACCATATTGGCCAGGCTGGTTTCGAACTCCTGACCTCAAACGATCTACCTGCCTCGGCCTCCCAAAATGCTGGGATCACAGGCGTGAGCCACTGCACCCAGCCAAAATTGTCTTCAAATCACTATCTTACTGATCTTGTTAAAAATACAAAAATATTGTATTACATCGTTTTGTGAAGTCATTTCTATGGAGAGCTAAAGTAATGTAATCAAAACTATGTTGTGTGTATGTGTGTATACAGTTTTGTTTTTGTTTTTGAGACAGAGTCTAGGTCTGTCGCCCAGGCTGGAGTGCAGTGGCACGATCTTGGCTCACTGCAACCTCTGCCTCCCAGGTTCCAGCGATTCTTGTGCCTCAGCCTCCTGAGTAGCTGGGATTACAGGCATGGGCCACCACCACTTCTGGCTAATTTTTGTATTTTTTAGTAGAGACAGGGTTTTGCCAGGTTGGCCAGGCTTGTCTCAAACTTCTGGTCTCAAGTAATCCGCCTGCCTCAGCCTCCCAAAGTGCTGGGATTAAGATTTTTGTTATTATTATTAGTTTAAACTGTGGTAAAATAGGCCAAGCACAGTGGCTCATCCCTGTAATTCCAACACTTTGGGAAGCCAAGGCAGGCAAATTGCTTGAGCCCAGCCTGGGCAACATAGCAAAACCCTGTCTCTCTAAAAATATAAAAAATTAGGCAGGTGTGGTTGTGCATGCCTGTAGTCCCAGCTACCTGAGAGGCTGAGGTGGGAGGATCACCTAAACCCAGGTGGTCAAGGCTGCGTGGGCCAAAATTGTACACCACTGCTCTCCAGCCTGAACAATAGAGGGAAACCTTGTATAATTCAATGCAATTAAATAATCCATATTGTTATGCAACCATCACCACTTAACATAATGTCCTTAAGGTTCATCCATGTTCTAGCGTGTGTCAGAATTTCCTTCTGTTTAAGGTTGAATAGATCACATTTTGTTTATCTATTCATCCATTGATGGATACCTAGGTTGTTTTCTCCTTTTGGCTTTTGTGTATGATGCTGTAATAAGCACTGTTGTGTACTAGACATTTTTAGAGCTTTTAAAAAAATTTTTTATTTTAGGTTTAGGGGTACAGGTACAGGATTGTTATGTAAACTGCATGCCACAGGAGTTTGTTTAGTGTACAGATTATTTAGTCACCCAGATAATAAGCATAGTACCCAACAGGTATTTTTTTTCTGATCCTCTCTGTCCTCCTACCTTCTACCCTCAAATAGGCTTGTGTCTGTTATTTCTCTCTTTGTGCCCATGCATTCTCGTTGTTTAGCTCCCACTTTTAAGTGAGAATATATTGTATTTGGTTTTCTGTTTCTGCATTAGTTTGCTTAGGATAATGGTCTCCAGATCCATCCATGTTGTGGCAAAGGACATAATGTCATTCTTTTTATGGCTGTGTAGTATTCCATGTTGTATGTGTACCACATATTCATTATCCCATCTACCATTGATGGGCTTTTAGGTTGATTCCAAAAAATAGGTCTTTGCTATTGTGGATAGTGCTGTGGTAAACATTTGCATACATGTGTCTTCATGGTAGAATGAACTACATTACTTTAGGTATATACCCTTTTAAAGCTTTTGAGGGAGCTCTCCTTTTATTCCCTAACAAAACAGAAATTTGGGAAGAATTTCATCTAGGTAATCAATGCTCTTTACAAGAAACCTGAAACACCTGCAAAAGTAAAAAAAAAAGCACATATCAAGGAATTTCTTACTTATTACAACATGGATCACCCTTAAGGACATTATACTAAGTGAAATAAGCCAGTCACAAAAAGACAAATACTGTCTGATTCCACTTATATAAGGTACCTAGAGTAAAATTCACAGAGACAGAAAGTAGAATAGTGGTTTGCAGAGACTGGGAGGAAGTGGGGATGGGATGGGAAGTTAATATTTAATAGGTACAGTGTTTCAGTTTTGCGAGATGAAAAGTCTGGAGATGGATAGTAGTGATGGTTTTACAGTGTGAACATACAGTTGGCCCTCCACATCCATGGGTTCTGCATCTGTGGATTCAACCAACTGTGTATCAGAAATATTTAGGAAGGCTGCGTGCAGTGGCTCATGCTTGTGATCCCAGCACTTTGGGAGACTGAGGTGGGTGGATCATATTAGGTCAGGAGTTCAAGGCCAGCCTGGCCAACTTGGTGAAACCCTGTCTCTACTAAAAATACAAGAAATTAGCTGGGCCTGGTGGTGTGCACCTGTAATCCCAGATATTCAGGAGGCTGAGACAAGAGAATTGTTTGAACTGAGGGGGCAGAGGTTGCAGTGAGACAAAATTGCACCACTGCATTTCGGCCTGGGCAACAGAGTGAGACTCTGTCAAAAAAAAAAAAAAAAAAAAATCAGGAAAAGGGTAGGTTCGGTGGCTCACACCTATAATCCCAGCATTTTCAGAGGCCTAGGCAGGAGAATCCCTTGAGGTCAGGAATTTAAGACCAGCCTGGGCACCATAGCGATACCCCCATCTCTACTAAAAATAAAAAATTAGCCACAGTTCTAGCTACTTCGCAGGCTGAGGTGGGAGTATACCTTGAGCCCAAGAGTTTATTATAGTGAGCTGTGATCGCACCACTGCACCCCCGCCTGGGTGACAGAACAAGAACTTGTCTCTGAGAGGATAATAATAATAATAAATGTAGGCTGGGCGCAGTGGCTTATGCCTATAATTCCAGCACTTTGGGAGTGGGCAGATCACTTGAGCTCAGGAGTTTGAGACCAGCCTGACCAATATGGTGGAACCCCATCTCTACTAAAAATGCAAACAAATTAGCTGGGTATGGTGGTGCACTCCTGTAGTCCCACCTACTTGGGAGGCTAAGGCAGAATTGCTTGAACCCAGGAGGCAGAGGCTGCAGTGAGCCAAGATCACATCATGGCATTCCAGCCTGCACAAAAAAGCAAGACTCTACCTCAAAACAAAAACAAATAATAAATGTATACTCTTTTCTCCATGTAATGTATTAAAATGTACATCTCTTTGACCTGTTATTTGTACTTAGAATAACTTATCTTAAGGAAAGATATGGGTGTGTGCAGTGATTTACCAGCTAGTATGTTTATTAAGGCAAAGTTTATAATAGACAAAAACCAGAAACAAACTACAGGAAATGTTTCACAATAAGAGTCATGGAGGCCGGGCATGGTGGCTCACGCCTATAATCCCAGCACTTTGGGAGGCCGAGGCGGGTGGATCACGAGGTCAAGAGATCGAGACCATCCTGGTCAACATGGTGAAACCCCGTCTCTACTAAAAATACAAAAAATTAGCTGGGCATGGTGGCGCGTGCCTGTAATCCCAGCTACTCAGGAGGCTGAGGCAAGAGAATTGCCTGAACCCAGGAGGCGGAGGTGGCGGTGAGCCGAGATCACGCCATTGCAATCCAGCCTGGGTAACAAGAGCGAAACTCCGTCCCCCCCGCCAAAAAAAAAAGTCATGGAAAATAAAATGGCACATCCATACAAGGGTGTAAAGGTGTTTCATGTTTACACTGGTGTTCCAGTACTTCAAGATTCAAGTCGCTGCCATTTTAAAGTCATGCTCAAGGGTTCTCAATATCTACACTACCAACAGACCACAGAATAAGAAAAATGAAAAACAGTCTTTAATGTTAAAAAGGCCTGTAATCCCAGGCTGAGGCAGGAGAATCAATTAAACCCACTAGGCTGAGATAGTGCCACTGCTGCACTCCAGTCTGGGCAACAAGAGCAAACTCCATCTCAAAAAAAAAAAAAAAAAAAAAAAAAAAAAAAAAAAAAGAAGGCAACATTTCTTTTTTTTTCTTTTTTTTTTTTTTTTTGAGACGGAGTTTCGCTCTTGTTACCCAGGCTGGAGCGCAATGGCGCGATCTCGGCTCACCGCAACCTCCGCCTCCTGGGTTCAGGCAATTCTCCCGCCTCAGCCTCCTGAGTAGCTGGGATTACAGGCACGTGCCACTATGCCCAGCTAATTTTTTGTATTTTTTTAGTAGAGACGGGGTTTCACCATGTTGACCAGGATGGTCTCGATCTCTCGACCTTGTGATCCACCCGCCTCGGCCTCCCAAAGTGCTGGGATTACAAGCTTGAGCCACCGCGCCCGGCCTGAAGGCAACATTTCTTGACAAGGGATATGCCAGTCCCATTTGAGATGATAATCTGGGAACTCTAGTCAAGGAGCAAGATGAATAAAAGGCTAAGAATTACCACCTTTGCAAATATAAGAGTAACAGGAAGCTAGGATATGATTTTACTAGAAACTAAAAATAATTGGCAATTTTTACAAAAGAAAACTTCCAATTCTAAATGCTTAATATCATATTTATAATATTTTTACCTTTATATTTATTAAAGTCCTATCTGCACATCATTTATGTTTTCTCAATTTTCTGAAGTAATCTTTAAACACACACACACACACACACACACACACACAACGTCTTCCCATAATCTAGGACAAATTCATTTTATCCAAGAACGTGGGACTTGACCATGATTTTCTTTAGACGACGATCAAGTCCTGACAGTCTATACTGTGGAGTCAGGAAATGGCCCTCATTAAGCAGGGGAAGACATCCGGGCCTGGAGAGTATGACCTACTCACAGTGACCTCGCAAGTTCGTGCCCGTATATAAGGACACGCAGCCCTGTTCACCAATTTGCGCTGCCTCCTCCTTTGCTAAGAAGCTGGGAGAGCGCTTCTTAGCAAAAACCCCAGAGCGTCTGTGAAATTCCTGGAGTGGGGCGGGGTATTCAAAAGGAGACCCAGTCCCCTCGCCGCTGGCCATGCCCCCAATCAGGGGGGGCGCGGTTTCCATGGGGACTCACAGAGCGCCAAGGTTTCTCTCCCGTCATTCCTGTCAGCCCTTGGTATGATGATACCTCTTGAACACTGAGTGTGAAGAGCCGATGCTGGAGAGCTGGAGATGGAAGAACTGGGTCCCAGAGTGGCAGCCAGGAAAAGGAGAGGCAAAGTACTTCATTAATGGACCGACCGCAAGTCAAATACCCGGGTGCCAAACACTGGAAGAATTTAGGTTTGGACATCAGTGCTTAGTAAAGTGGGTGGGAGGTGAGTAGTGTAGAGAGGGCAGAGCCAGGAACAGGGAGACAACCAGGGAACCGGGTGGGATTCAGTAGAAGCTGAACTGAACTTCACACCGTCTCTATTAAGGGATGAATCAGGCTCTCGGAGAAGTGGCAACTCTCTTTGCTCAACCCAGGCACTGGAGGTATGTGAAGAGAGGCCTGGGCTCTCATTTCAGGAACACTGTCAGGGGGACAAGACCATGCTATGTGGGGAAACTAGTGGCTCTGTTTTCTAATACTTTTATTTTACACAAACTATACATATACTCAGTTTAAGGGGGCAAGTATTTCAACACATTTGCCGCTAAAAAGAAACCCATGTTGTTTACTACCAAGAATCTGTTTATCTTAATTGTTCCCCAGTCACACCTTCCAGAGTAGTCTTTTTAGTGCTGGAGCTCACTCCTGTTTTTGACCTCCATATCTCTCTTGACCTGTCAACAGTGATAGCTGTGGGCTTTCAGGATCAAATGATGTCTACTGACTCCCACTAAGGAAGAGGTAAAACTAGCCCTCTCATAACAACCACAAGAAATGCTGCAAGGACCACCTTCATTCGTACTCCTAGACCCCATCCTTCCAAAACAATTTGTATCACTGTTTGGTCAATATTCAGAGTTGACTTTAGTGTGACTTTGGAATTTCTATTCAAAGTAAAGCTGAATTCTACTCTGAGTTCTGACTGTATAGCTAAATGATGATCATATTGTAGGAAAAAAGGTAAGTAAACTTTTTCTGTAAATGGCCAGATAGCATGTGAGCTCTGTTACAAGTACTCAGCTCTTTTGTTGCATTGGGAGAGCAGCCACAGCAGTAGAATTTCTTTGTCGCCAGGCTGGAGTGCAATGTCACAATCTCGGTTCACTGCAACCTCTACCTCCCGGGTTCAAGCAGTTCTTCTGCCTCAGCCTCCCGAGTAGCTGGGTCTACAGACATGTGCCATTATGCCTGGCTAACTATATGTTTATATGTTTAGTAGATACGGAGTGTCACCACATTGGCCAGGCTGGTCTTGAACTCCTGACTTTATCATCTGCCTGCCTCAGCCTCCTGAAGTGCTGGGATTACAGACGTGAGCCACTGCACCTGGCCTAGTAGTAGTATTTCTATAAAGCTTTAGAAATACAGAAATCTAGCCGGGCACGGTGGCTCAAGCCTGTAATCCCAGCACTTTGGGAGGCCGAGGCGGGTGGATCACGAGGTCGAGAAATCGAGACCATCCTGGTCAACATGGTGAAACCCTGTCTCTACTAAAAATACAAAAAATTAGCTGGGCATGGTGGCATGTGCCTGTAATCCCAGCTACTCAGGAGGCTGAGGCAGGAGAATTGCCTGAACCCGGGAGGCGGAGGTTGCGGTGAGCCGAGATCACGCCATTGCACTCCAGCCTGGGTAACAAGAGCGAAACTCCGTCTCAAAAAAAAAAAAAAAAAAAAAGAAATACAGAAATCTGAATTTTGAGTAACTTTCTTGTGTCACAAAAGTATTATTTTAAAAGTTTTTTCAGCCATTAAAAGATGTAAAAACTATTGTTAGCTCGGGGAAGTCAAAAAACAATAGATGAACTAATCAGAGTTTGTCAACATCTGGCATAAACTTTTAGGTTGTTGTTTAAAATCTCTTTATCTCATCAAATTACTGTGAACAGCTGTAGCCAAAAAAAAAATAAGTATATTTTATTATATGGAGGTAATTATATTCAATGATAAGTTACTTTGAACTTAAAATGTATTTTAACACCAAATTATTCAAACACTACTAGAATCCACTAAGGAAAAGTTACAGTGAACATTGAAGAAAAAAATTAACACTTTGCTTTTTTTGTTTGTTTAACACTGCCCTTAATAGTTAACTGAAAATTTTGGTATAAGCAACCAACACACACACATACAAGACCCCCTCATACCACTCTGATTTATGTTAATAAGACATGGCATAAGAGGATCACTTGAGGGGGGGTCTTGCTTGGTCACCCAGGCTGGATTGCAGTGGCTCAAAAATGACTCACTACAGCCTGGACCTCCTGGGCTCAAGCAATCCTCCCACTTTAGCCCGCCAAGTAGCTGGGACTACAGACACATACTACCACACCTAGAGAAGGGGTTTCACCATGTTGCCCAGGCTGGTCTTGAACTCCAGGGATCAAGTGATTCACCAGCTTCAGCTTCCCAAAGTGTTGGGATTATTGGTGTGAGCCACCCCACTGGGCCCAAAGAGACTTTCATATACATTGATCCTATGGCCTGGATGTTTTATGTCCTCCAACATTCATATGTTGACACCCTAATCCCCAAGGTGGATGGTATTAGGCAGTGAGCCTTTAGGAGGTGATTAGGTCATAAGGGTAAAACCCTCATGAATGGGATTCATGCCCTTATAAAATAGGCCCCAGAGAGTTGTCTTGTCTTTTCTACCATGTGAGAACACAGCTAGAAGGTGCCATCTATAAGCCAGAAAACAAACCTTCACCAGACACTGAATCTGCCTTGATCTTGGACTTCCCAGCATTCAGAATGGTGATAAATAAATTTTTGTTGGTTGTATGATACTCAATTTATGGTACTCTGTGATAGCAGCCTGAACAGACAAAGACAGGTGGTTCCTTAGGAAAGTGGATGCCTAGGAAAAGGTTATACAGGTGAATCTTGAACAACAGGTTTAAACTGCATGGGTCCACTTATATGCAGATTTTTTTTCCACCAAATGAGGATCGAAAATACAATATTCAGGCTGGGTGTGGTGGCTCACACCTGTAATCCTAGCACTTTGGGAGGCCAAGGTGGGCAGATCACCTGAGGTCAGGAGTTAGAGACCAGCCTGGCCAACATGGTGAAACCCCGTTTCTACTACAAATATAAAAAGTAGGGCGCGGTGGCTCAAGCCTGTAATCCCAGCACTTTGGGAGGCCGAGGCGGGTGGATCACGAGGTCAAGAGATCGAGACCATCCTGGTCAACATGGTGAAACCCCGACTCTACTAAAAATACGAAAAAATTAGCTGGGCATGGTGGCTCGTGCCTGTAATCCCAGCTACTCAGGAGGCTGAGGCAGGAGAATTGCCTGAACCCAGGAGGCGGAGGTTGCGGTGAGCCGAGATCGTGCCATTGCACTCCAGCCTGGGCAACAAGAACGAAACTCCGTCTCAAAAAAAAAAAAAAAAAAAAAAGTAGGCAGGTATGGTTGCACATGTCTGTAATCCCAGCTACTTGGGAGGCTGAAGCAGAAGAATAGCTTGAACCTGGGAGGTGGAGGTTTCAGTGAGCCAATATCTGGCCACTGCACTCCAGCCCAGGTGACATAGCCAGACTCCATCTCAAAAAAGATAAATAAATACAAAAATTAGCCAGGCATGGTGGCACACGGCTGTAATCGCAGGTACTTGGGAGGCTGAGGCACAAAAAAGAATTGCTCGAACCTGGGAGGCAGAGGCTGTAGTGAGCCAAGAATGCGCCACTGCACTCCAGCCTAGGTGACTGGGTGAGACTCTGTCTTAAAAAATAATAATAATAATAGGCTGGGTTTAGTGGCTCACGCCTGTAATCCCAGCCCTTTAGGAGGCCGAGGTGGGCAGATCACCTGAGGTCGGGAGTTCGAGACCAGCCCGACCAACGTGGAGAAACCCCGTCTCTATTAAAAATACAAAAATTAGGCCAGGCGCGATGGCTCACGCCTGTAATCCCAGCACTTTGGGAGGCCGAGGCGGGTGGATCAGGAGGTCAAGAGATCGCGACCACCCTGGTCAACACGGTGAAACCCCGTCTCTACTAAAAAAATACAAAAAATTAGCTGGTCATGGTGGCGCATGCCTGTAATCCCAGCTACTCAAGAGGCTGAGGCAGGAGAATTGCCTGAACCCAGGAGGTAGAGGTTGCGGTGGGCTGAGATCGCGCCATTGCACTCCAGCCTGGGTAATAAGAGCGAAACTCCGTCTCAAAAAAAAAACAAACAAAAAAAAACCAAAACAAAAATTAGCCGATGTCACGGCACATGCCTGTACTGTAACCGCAGCTTCTCGGGAGGCGAGAGAATCGTTTGAACCTGGGAGGCAGAGATTGCGGTGAGTTGAGATTATGCCATTGCACTCAAGCGTGGGCAACAAAAGCAAAACTCCATCTCAAAAATAATTAAATTGAATTAAATTAAATTAAATTAAATTAAATTAAATTAAATGCACTATTCAGGGGAAACCTGAGTATAGAGAGGGCTGACTTTTTGTATATGCAAGTTTTGCAGGGCTAACTATGAGATGTGGGTATGCATACATTTTTATGTACTCTGGGGGTTCTGGACCCAATCCGTGGCATACACCAAGGGGTGACTGTGTATATTAAGTGATGAGGCATAAAATAAATTATAATATCTCTGTTTTGTTACTATAGGTTCTAGTGCACAGTAGTTCCTGGGACTAAGCTGACTCAGGATGTAACCATTTGAATAAATTTACCCAATAGTGTCTTTTCATTTAAACTATCTGAAACTGCCGGGCGCGGTGGCTCACGCCTGTAATCCCAGCACTTTGGGAGGCCGAGGCGGGTGGATCACGAGGTCAAGAGATTGAGACCATCCTGGTCAACATGGTGAAACCCCGTCTCTACTAAAAATACTAAAAAATTAGCTGGGCATGGTGGCGCGTGCCTGTAATCCCAGCTACTCAGGAGGCTGAGGCAGGAGAATTGCCTGAACCCGGGAGGCGGAGGTAGCGGTGAGCCGAGATCGCGCCATTGCACTCCAGCCTGGGCAACAAGAGTGAAACTCCGTCTCAAATAAATAAATAAATAAATAAATAAACTATCTGAAACTAATGAATGAATATCATGTTCCTTTTCTCTTCTTTCCTCCTCATACTGAGGCTTATCTTCTCTATTTCCAGTAATTTTCCAATTTTCCTTTTTCCCCTTCTTCCCTTCGCTCTCGCTCCCTTCCCTTTTCCTTACTTTGTCTCTTGCCTGAAAGAATGTTAGACTCTTCTATAACTCAGCTCCTTTGCCCTTCCATAGAGATCACAAGTCCTTGTCTTCTTCACTCACTTCTTTTGTTCTTTTTTCCTCTTCCAAAATTACAGTAAGATGAGAACAATTAACTATATTCTCATCTTTCTCATTCTTGACCTTCAGTTGTGGCATTAATGAAATGATAGGGTAGTTCTGGAAATTTTAGGTCAAGGTAGCACATTTAAATCTTACTGAGTCTTTTCTAGGTCTCCCTGTTTCTTTATCCACATGATTAAACTTACCTAGCCAGATCCTTTGGGTCACTGTCTTTTATTACCTTATTCACAGAATTATTTTTCTACCATCCTTCCTTCATCATTATCTCTCCTCTAGGAGTACTCCTGGTCGAAACCAGACTCTTCAGGCAGTGTGGCCAAAAACTTCAGACTAACCTGTGTTGAAACCAGTTCTGACACTGTGTGACTAGGCAAATCTATGCTGACAAAACTCCTATGACTCGCTATTATCTTAGCTCTAAAATGGCAACTATAGTGGTATGTGTTCCACAAGGTTGTTTTAAGGGGTAAATGAGATAATGCTTTTGGGGTTAATGATTTTCTTATGGGATGACTGCCTAAGCCCTTTCCATCTCTATCAACTTATTACTAGCTTAGATCTGTCATTCCCTCCATCTCTCAAATCCTCCATACTTTTGTCCTCTGTCATCTGCCTCCTGAGTTCCTAAACTTCCCTCTGTTGTGAGATCACCAGTTCCCACATACAGACCTTCATGTTTAGGCCATCAATTATTTATCTCCTTGAAACATGTTAACAGAATAGCTCAAGTATAATTCAATTACATTAAAATTCCTCTGACCCAACAAAATACTACTGCATCTACGGGCATCTCTGAGGAGCAAGAAGATTGAGGGTCAGAGATTGTGACTTGACTTTGTAAGGAAGTAGTGAAATCAGGACTCAAACCCCAGCACTTTGGAAGTCCCAGGTGGGTGAATCATAAGGTCAGGAGTTCGAGATCAGCCTGGCCAACATGGTGACACTCTGTCTGTACTAAAAAAAAAAATGCAAAAATAAGCCGGGCATGGTGGCTTGTGCCTGTAATCCCAATTACTTGGGAGGCTGAGGCAGAATTGCTTGTGCTGCAGAGGTGGAGGTTGCAGTGAGCCGAGATCAGGCCACTGCACTCCAGCCTGGGCGACAGAGCAAGACTCCGTATCAAAAAAAAAAAAAAAAATATATATATATATATAGATAGATATGCATTTACATATATAATATTTAAATATATAAATTTATAATATCTATTTCTATATAACAAATATGTATATATAAAATATACATTAATTTTTTTTTTTTTTGAGACTGAGTATTTTGCTCTTGTTGCCCAGGCTGGAGTGCAATGGCACGATCTCAGCTCACTGCAACCTCCGTCTCCCAGGTTCAAGCAATTCTCCTGGCTCAGCCTTCCGAGTAGCTGGAATTACAGGAATGCGCCACGATGCCCAGCTAATTTTGTAGTTTTAGTAGAGACGGGTTTTCACCATGTTGGTAAGGCTGGTCTCGAACTCCCGACCTCAGGTGATCCGTCTGCCTCAGCCCCCCAAAGTGCTGGGATTACAGGCGTGAGCCACCACGCCTGGCCACATACTTTTAAATTATTTGTTTGGTAAACAATTTAAAATACAGATGAAGCTAAAGTAGTTCTTTACCACCTTCTTCCTCCAATCCGAATCCTGGCCCTCAGTTACCACTTGGCTCTTTCCCCTTTCAGTCTTATTCCTTCACATTTAAATGCATATGTGTGCAAATATATAGTTTTGAGCAAGTTAGCTTTTTTCTCTCAATTTATCTTGATCTTTTCACGTAGATTTATCTTGCTCAAGAGCTGCACGGTATTTCAAAATGCGGACGTACAATAGTGTATCTTGTCTTTATCAATGAATGACTAGGTTTCCAATTTTTTGTTATTTCCCCTCCGTGCAACCCAATAAAGCTGTATCCCGAGCTTTTTTGTACGCATGTGCAAGTGCCTACGGAGTAGACTCCTAAAAATGGAAGATGTGTGAGTACTTTCTATTTCGTAGGCTCTGGGGAACACTCCAGGGAGGTCGGGATACAAAACACCCCCAGGCTAACAACCGGCCAGCTAGGACAGCCCCCGACAGTTTTCTTCCTTTCATAATGGACGCTGAATTTGTTTTGCTGTTGTTTTTTACTTCGTAGATGCAACAGTTCTCAGCACCAAACCCAGATACACAACCATTAAGCCACCAAGCGCTACGCCTGTTAAATTAAAAGGAAAAAAACCCTCCAGTCCCTTCACGTCGTGACGCTTGCTTCCGGGAAGCGGGCCGGAAGCCAGTCCTCGATTCTGCGTCAAACCCGACTTCAGGGGCCGTCGTAAAAGTGTCGTCCCTGTCTCACCGACCGGCCACAGGTTTCCGCTTGCCTCTGGCCGGGAGGTCGGCAACTGTAGGCGTCAGTTTCCCTCAAGATGGCGGACGAGGAGGCTGGAGGTGCGGAAAGGATGGAAATCTGCTCGGAGTCACCCCAGACCCCTCAGCGTCTGGCATCCGTAAGTCCCTATAGGCAAGTCTCTTTTGTCCTCCGCCAATCCCTCCCTACTGCGCTCAGGAGAATGTGGAGCTTTACCCCTTATGGCGGCTCTGGGGAGGGGAAGTTATCTGGATTGATCTGGAAGGAAGCCACCGAATAAAAAGTCGCAACTCACGTTTCTGCCAGCCAAGTCTACGGAATATAATTACTTTTTAATGTATTATTCTTGATGTTCTCAAGCGTGCATGTCTCTATTTTGTTGTAGAAAGAACTGGTGATATTAGACGGTTTGAGGTGGGGTTGGAGCAAGAGCCATTTTCGTATAGAAGCAGTGCTAACCCCTCTTGATGATGGGAACGCAGCACCTGGTATTGTATTGCATAGTAATACAATATTACTATGGTAGGGAGTGCTGCCACTGTCAAGTCATGTCAAGATATGATGTGTAGGAATTGTCCTTTGATACAGCATCTTGAGAACCCCAGGCCTAACCCTCAGTGGAGAAACCCATCATCTGTCGCTGCTTTTTAAAAGTGAAGAAGGGACGCCCAAACATTTCAAGCCAGAGCAATACCATTAATTAATGTTGGAATCTATACTTTGCTCCAGCAGTTCGAAAGAAAGGGAAGGCAGAGATAGTGAACAAATTTGAGTCAGTAGCTACAGGGAGAAAGCTGACAGAGGAAGATAAGAGGTAGAGGGCAATGTTAGGGAATGTTCTGGATGCCCAAGGCATCTAGTGCAGAGATATTTAGAAAATATTCAAATATCGATCACTGCATAATGTTTTATTTTGTTTTTCTAAGTAGTAGCATTTAGAAAATTGGGGCATACACTTTTTTTTCCTGAAGTTTCTTGGGTTTGTAGTTTAATAGAAACATCCTTTTTTTTTTTTTTTTTTTTTTGAGACGAAGTTTCACTCTTGTTGCCCAGGCTGGAGGGCAGTGGCGCAATCTCAGCTCACTTCAATTCGGGCAATTCTGCTTCCTCAGCCTCCAGAGTAGCTGGGATTACAGGTGCCTACCCCCACACCTGGTTAAATTTTTTTGTATTTTTAGTAGAGATGCGGTGTCACCATGTTGGCCAGGTTGATCTCTAACTCCTGACTTCAGGTGATCCACCTGCCTTGGCCTCCCAAAATATTAGGATTACAGGTGTGAGCCATTGCAGCTGGCCTAATAAAAGCATTCTTGAAGTATTTTAACCCTGCAGACGATTGAGCATTGTTTAATTAAGGACAGAGGGAGCTACAGAATGAGTCAACTCCAGGGACTGAAGAGACTGTCTAGGAGGTAGGAATCAGGTAGGGAGGGAGTTGGAAAAAGGGTTTGGCCACTGACTGTGTTAGTGCTTGTAGTTTTCCCCCATCCCAAATAGCAGTTCAAATTCACTTCACTACTGGCAGTAAAGGAGGAAGCATCTATTTGAGATGATAAGGAATGAGGAGGTGGGACAAGTTCAGAAGCAGCTGAAACATTTTAATGGTAGTTTGTGGGTTTTGCTTGTTAGAAGGAGTGGGGAAACTGCTGTGGTCAGAAAAATTAATAGTTTTGTATCTGAAGACTAATATTTATTTAAAGCTTTGATACATTAATTTTTTCCAGATAGTAGAGTAAAACCCCATCATTCTGGACACCACTCATTTGGAATTGAGACAATGATACAGGAATTGAGATAGAATTTATTTGGCAACCTTTTTTTTTTTTGAGACGGAGTTTCGCTCTTGTTACCCAGGCTGGAGTGCAATGGCGCCATCTCGGCTCACCGCAACCTCCGCCTCCTGGGTTCAGGCAATTCTCCTGCCTCAGCCTCCTGAGTAGCTGGGATTACAGGCACGTGCCACCATGCCCAGCTAATTTTTTTTTTTTTTTTTTTTTTTTTTTTTGAGACGGAGTTTTTGCTCTTGTTACCCAGGCTGGAGTGCAATGGCGCGATCTCCGGCTCACCGCAACCTCCGTCTCCTGGGTTCAAGCAATTCTCCTGCCTCAGCCTCCTGAGTAGCTGGGACTACAGGCACGCGCCACCATACCCAGCTAATTTTTTGTATTTTTAGTAGAGACGGGGTTTCACCATGTTGACCGGGATGGTCTCGATCTCTTGACCTTGTGATCCACCCGCCTCGGCCTCCCAAAGTGCTGGGATTACAGGCTTGAGCCACCGCGCCCGGCAATTTGGCAACCTTTACCTCAGGAGATAGTAGATTTTGTTCGGCAAGGCTTTAGGTTTTGCAAAGTAGTAGGTAGATTGTGTAATACAGCCTCAAGGAACTCACAGTCTGGTGACACAGGTAATATAAGTGCCCAAAGAATTTTAATTCAAGGTAGAGTATTGTCAGTAGACAAGACCTTTAACTGTTAAGCTTCATAACCACTTTTTTGGCTTGACTCTATCTACTGAAGACCCTACAACTCATTATACCTTTCTCTGTTTCTCAAGCTACTACTGACTTTAATTTTGTTTCAGCCATGGTGTGACACTGGCTTCCCAGTTTACTACTTTGGTGTTAAGCAACACGAGCTCAGTTGTCCCCCGTACTCCTTATTGCTTATCTTTAGACAAAGGTAAATAGTATGGGACATTTATAGAGGTTTAAGGAATCGTACAGTTTCTTTTCTTTCTTTTTTTTTTTTTGAGAAAGAAAAAAAATAATAAAAAGAATAAAGAGGAAGGAAGAGGAAGAGAGAATGGGGGTATTGCTTTTTTTGCCCAGGCTAGAATGCAGTCTAAATATGGGTATGCCTATAATTGTCCTTAATAATGGAGACATGAAAGAAAATGAGGGAAGAGAATAACAAGGAGCCAACCAACATTTTGTTTAAACTTCTTTTTTTTTTTTTTTTTTTTTTTGAGACGGAGTTTCGCTCTTGTTACCCAGGCTGGAGTGCAATGGCGCGATCTCGGCTCACCGCAACCTCCGCCTCCTGGGTTCAGGCAATTCTCCTACCTCAGCTTTTTGAGTAGCTGGGATTACAGGCATGCACCACCATGCCCAGCTAATTTTTTGTATTTTTAGTAGAGTTGGGGTTTCACCATGTTGACCAGGATGGTCTCGATCTCTTGACCTCGTGATCCACCCACCTCGGCCTCCCAAAGTACTGGGATTACAGGCTTGAGCCACCGCGCCCGGCCCAGTTTAAACTTCTAAGTTGACATGATGTGGTACTGATAAGAGTGTATATTTTGTGGCTGGGCACCGTGGCTCAAGCCTGTAATCCCAGCACTTTGGGAGGCCGAGGCAGGTGGATCATGAGGTCAAGAGATGGAGACCATCTTGGTCAACAAGGTGAAACCCCGTCTCTACTAAAAATACAAAAAATTAGCTGGGCATGGTGGCTCGTGCCTGTAATCCCAGCTACTCAGGAGGCTGAGGCAGGAGAATTGCCTGAACCCAGGAGGCGGAGGTTGCGGTGAGCCGAGATCGCCCCATTGCACTCCAGCCTGGGTAACAAGAGCGAAGCTCCAAAAAAAAAGTGTATTTTGTGTATTTAAAGTGGAGAGTTCTATAAATGTTAATTACGTTTACTTGTTCCAGATCTGAGTTCAAGTCCTGGATATCGTTGTTAATTTTCTGTCTCATTGATCTGTCTAATATTAATGTTGAAGTTTCCCACTTATTGTGTGGGAGTCTAAGTCTCTTTATTAGTTTTGTATGTCTGGGTATTCCTGTATTGGGTGCGGATATATTTAGGATATTTAGCTTTTCTTGTTGTTGCATTGATCTTTTTATCATTATAGAATGTCCTTCTTTGCTTCTTTTGATCTTTGTTGCTTTAACGACTATTTTATCAGAGGCAAAAATTGTAACTTCTGCTTTTTATTTATTTATTTTAGCTCTCTGGTTGGTTGGTAAATCTTTCTCCATCCCTTGTTTGGAGTCTTTGTGTATCCTTGAATGTGAGATGGGTCTGGATGCAGCATACTGATGGGTTTTAGTTTTTTATCCAAATTGCCTGTCTGTCTTTGGATTGGGGGATTTAGTCAATTTAAATTTAGAATTAATAATGATATATGTGAGTTTAATACTGCCATTTAATATTAGCTGGCTATTTTGCCCATTAGTTGATGTAAATTCTTCATTATATTGATGCTTTTTACTTGTTGGTATTTTTTAGAAAGGCTGATACTGTTTGTTCCTTTCTATGTGTAGTGGTTCTTTCAGAAGCTCTTGTAAAGCAGGCCTGGTGGTGATGAAATCTCTGCGTGCTTGCTTGTTCACAAAAAATTTTATTTTTCCTTCACTTATGAAGCTTAGTTTGGCTGGATGTGAAATTCTTGGTTGAAAGTTCTTTTCTTTAAGGATGTTGAATATTGGTCCCCACTCTCTTCTGGCTTGTAGGGTTTCTGCTGAGAGATCTGCTCTTAAGTCTGATAGGCTTCCCTTTGTGGGTAACCTGGCCTTTCTCTCTGGCGGCCCTTAGTATTTTCTCCTTCATTTCAACCCTGGTGAATCTGACGATTATGTGCCTTGGAGTTGCTCTTCTTGAGGAATATCTTTGTGGTGTTCTCTGTATTACCTGGAGTTGAATATTATCCTGCCTTACTAGGTTGGGAAAATCTTCCTGAATAATATCCTGAAGTGTATTTTCCAGCGTGGATTCATTCTCTTCGTCACATTCAGGTACACCTATCAAGCGTAGATTAGGTCTTTTCACATAGTCCCATAATTCTTGGAGACTTTGCTCGTTTGTTTTTATCCTTTTTTCCCTAATCTTGTCTCTTGTTTTATTTCATTGAGTTGGTCTTCGACCTCTGATGTCCTTTCTTCTGCTTGATAAATTCGACTGTTAAAACTTGTGCATCCTTCACGTAGTTCTCGTATTGTGTTTTTCAGCTCCATCAGTTCACTTATTTTCCTCTCTAAATTGTGTATTCTTGTTAACATTTCGTCAAACCTTTTTTCAAAGTTCTTAGTTTCTTTGGATTGGGTTAGAACAAGTTCTTTTAATTCACAGAAGTTTCTTTCTTTTTTTTTTTTTTGAGACGGAGTTTCGCTCTTGTTACCCAGGCTGGAGTGCAATGGCGCGATCTCGGCTCACCGCAACCTCCGCCTCCTGGGTTCAGGCAATTCTTCTGCCTCAGCCTCCTGAGTAGCTGGGATTACAGGCACGCGCCACCATGCCCAGCTAATTTTTTGCACCTTTAGTAGAGACGGGGTTTCACCATGTTGACCAGGATGGTCTCGATCTCTCGACCTTGTTATCCACCCGTCTCGGCCTCCCAAAGTGCTGGGATTACAGGCTTGAGCCACCGCGCCCGGCCACAGAAGTTTCTTATTATCCACATTTTGAAGCCTGCTTCTGTAATTGGAATACACTCCTTCTCCATCAAGCCTTGTTTCATTGCTGATGAGGAACTGTGATCCCCTGCTGAGGGAGAGGCATTCTGATCTTGGGTATTCTCAGCCTTTTTTGTCTGTTTTCTTCCCTTCGTTGTAGATTTATCCATCTGTGGTCTTTATAATTACCGTCTTTGTAATTGGGTTTCTGAGTGTACGTCCAACTTACTGATTCTCAGCGCCGAAATCTGAGCAACCCACTGCACCGACTAAATCAGCGGCGTTAAGATTGATGGTGCTTTTCTGACTCTGCACCAAGTACCGACGCTCCGAGGCGCCGGCAAAACCGCCTCGCCAGTCAAAAGAGTTGCGCTGGCAACCCGTGGGGCTCCTCCGCTGGGAATCTCCTGGTGCGTGAGCAACAAGAATTCATGTGAAGGTGTGTCATCCTCTCGTTCTTTGCACTTTCACTGGGAGCTACAATCCCGAGCTGCTAGTGATCAGCCGTCTTGGATCTCTCTCACGTACAGTTTCTGTTAGAGTCTAATTCCTGGTTATAGTTTTTGATTTCCTTTAAACTTCCTTCTTAGTCTGCAGGTCCTTTTTCATTCATATTGCTGTTAGTGAGCATGAAGGCTGTAATATTCCTAACATTATCTCACATGCAATTCACGTGAAATAATAGGTATGAATTAGCAGATATTGATAAAAGCCATTGCTTAAGAATCACCAGAGAAACTGATATTGTAGGTCTGAGGTGAGGTCTAAGAATCTGCATTTTCACAAGCATGCCCTGCTGATTCTGAAATAGTTGTCCAGGGCTACACTTTGAGTAACACTTAGCTAGGTATTTGGAAGTTATCAGTAAATTATTGACAGTTGAGTTTGTGGGAATGGACAACATCTTTTTTTTGAGACAAGGTCTCACTTTATCACCCAGGCTAGAGTGCAGTGGCACAAACATAACTCACTGTAGCCTCAGCCTCTTGCGCTCATGTGATCCTCGCACCTCAGCCTCCTGACTAGCTGAGAATATAGGTATGTGCCACCGTGCCCTGCTAATCTTTTGCATTTTTTGTAGAGACAGGGTTTTATTTTATTTATTTATTTTAAGACAGAGTCTCACTCCATCACCCAGGCTGGAGTACAGTGGCACTATCTTAGCTCACTGCAACCTACACGTCCTGGGTTCAAGCAATTCTCATGCCTCAGCTTCCCAGGTAGCTGGAGTTACAGGTATGCGCCAACATGCCCAGCTAATTTTTGTATTTTTAGTAGAGACAGGATTTTGCCATGTGGCCAGACTGGTCTCAAACCCTTGACCTCAAGTGATCCATCTGCCTTGGCCTCCAGAAGTGGTGGGATTACAGGTGTGAGCCACTATGCCCAACCTGGATAAAATTTTTGAGGAGGAAAATGTGTACATATGTAGATACACGCACACAGAGGAAAAGAGAGTGTGAGAGAGAGACAGTGAGAGAACAGGAATGATTGAAACGGGTAGAAAATGGAAGAACTAGAATGTGGAAATAAAACAGGCCAGCTGGTAGGAGGTGAGAATAGTGCAATGGCAGGGGTAATGTTTTGAGGAGAGGGTAGTGGTTTATTGGGTCTACGATGTTGAGGACTGAGAAAAATCGGGAATCAAGAGTGTTATTGGGTAATTTGCCAGAACTTCTTTCTGCCTTCTGTCTTCTTCAACTAGATTTTCTTAAGTCAATTTCAGAAGATACCTCTTGACATAACACTCAGCTATTGCCGGTTTACAACAGGCATGCACCACTATGCCCAGCTTTTTTTCAAGACAAGGTCTCTCTCTGTCGTGCAGGCTGGAGTGCAGTGGTGCAGTCTTGGCTTACTGCAACCTCCACCTCCCAGGTTCAAGTGATTCTCTTGCGTCAGCCTTCCAAGTAGCTGGGATTACAGATGCCTACCACCACACCCCACTAATTTTTATATTTTAAGTAAAGACCGGTTTTTACCATGTTGGACAGGCTGGTCTCAAACTCCTGACCTTAGGCTATTTGCTCACCGCTGCCTCCCAAAATGCTGGGATTACGGGCATGAGCCACCGCATTTGGCCAATTTTTTGTATTTTTAGTAGAGGCAAGGTTTCACCATTTTGGCCAGACTTATCTCAAACTCCTGACCTCAGGTGATCCACCTACCTCGGCCTCCCCAAGTGCTGGAATTACAGGTGTCAGCCACTGTGCCTGGCCTTAGTTAGGTCATATACTGAGAGGAAAGACCAAATTTTAGGAGAGGAAAGGAGAAAGGCAGATCAGGAGTTTTGTTATCCCTGTCTTAGTAGATGACACCTCCATAATACCTCTTGAACACAGATAATTCTGTCTTCGCCTCTGCAGTCCACGTCACTGTTTTCTTGGCTGTTGCAGTGACTTCTTAACTGGTCTCTTTACTTCTACTCTTGTCTTCTTCCTGTCCATTCTGCACAGAACAACCGAGTAATCTTTTAAAGATTAAATCAGATCACATCAGTCTCTTACCTAAATCTTCAGTGGCTTTCTATTATACTTCAAATGAAGTCTAAACTTATTATAAGCCTTTCAGACTTTGCCTGGTTCAGCCCCTACATCTCCATCTCATTTCCTATTACAGTGTCCTCACTCATCCTGGCCTTTTAGTACAAGCCCAAGCTGTAGTTTGCTTTAGGATCTATGCTATTGCTTGCTGTTTGGTTTTCCTAGACTGTTTTTCCTCTGCCTTTTCTTAATACATACCCTGGCTGAGATATGGGTTCCCCGTACTCTGTCAAAGCAACCTGCTTATTTCTCTCATTGCATTTATTACAATCTCTAATTACTGTGTTGTCTTTATTTACTTACCGAAATGTCTGTTTTTCCCTCCAGAAGGAGAGGTAAGTTACATGAAGGGAAGGCTCATGTGTGACTTGTTCATTTTTGTATCTTTTTTTTTTTTTTTTTTTTTTTTGAGACAGAGTCTTGCTGTGTTATCAGGCTAGAGTGCAGTAGCGCGATCTTGGCTCACTGCAAACTCTGCCTCCTGGGTTCAAGTGATTCTCCTGTCTCACTCCCGAGTAGCTAGGACTACAGGTATGCGCCACCACGCCCAGCTAATTTTTTGTATTTTTAGTAGAGATGGGGTTTCACCATGTTAGCCAGGATGGTCTTGATCTCTTGACCTTGTGATCTGCCCACCTCCACCTCCAAAAGTGCTGAGATTACAGGCATGAGCCACCACGTCTGGCTGTGTTGATGTATCTTGATATGTGATTGATACAGAACACACTTACATATGTTTAAATGCATGAATAACTGAGGATCAACATTAGTGATTTATTGTAGCAAGATTGGTACTGATTGGGGGATGGAGGTTGTGGATGGAAGAAAGAGGGAATGAGCAGGCATGTTAGGGTAGTGGCTAACCTTGGAGCCCAGGCTGAACAGGGAGGTAAAATCCAAAACAGGAAATATGGAGGGAATTGGTAGGATTAAGAGGTATTAAAGGGCATGAGGTTGACATAAGTGGAAGGACTGAGTTTTGTGGTTAGAAAGGGGAATTTTAGAATTTATGTACATGGGGGCACATCAAGTTTTTTTTTGTTTTTGTTTTTTGTTTTTTTTTTTTTTTGAGACGGAGCTTCGCTCTTGTTACCCAGGCTGAAGTGCAGTGGCGCGATCTCGGCTCACCGCAACCTCCGCCTCCCGGGTTCAAGCAATTCTCCTGCCTCAGCCTCCTGAGTAGCTGGGATTACAGGCACGCGCCACCATGCCCAGCTAATTTTTTGTATTTTTAGTAGAGACAGGGTTTCACCATGTTAACCAGGATGGTCTCGATCTCGCGACCTCGTGATCCACCCGCCTCGGCCTCCCAAAGTGCTGGGATTACAGGCTTGAGCCACCGCGCCCGGCCACATCAAGTTTTTGTGATAGTAGAGCCAGGTTAAAGGCTCTACTATAGCCTCTTATGTGTTGCTATAGCACCTTTTCGATACTCCTGTTGTATGTAGTATGTCTCAGACTGTACTCTACATTGTCTGTTTACTGTGTGTCTTTCCTTCTGGACAGTAAAGTTCTTGAAGGCATGAACTGTTGTTCACAGCTGTAGCTCTAGTATCTAGCACATTGCTTCAGAATTTTTATTCAATGCATGCATGAATGAATGAATGAATGAGGAGACACTGAGGTAGAGGGGAGGTAGAGGTAATAGGAGTTGAGAATGTTAAGAGATATTAAGATTATTGAGATAATTTACATACAGTAAAATGTACCCATTTAAGGCATTTTCTGGATAAATTTTAATAAATGTATGTGTTTGTGTCTACTACTGAATCAGAATATAGAATATTTCTGTTATTTCCTGAAGTTGCCTCCTGCCCAAATGGGAGAATTTTTTTAAAGTTTAATATTGTTATGCTGATACAATAATTATGGAAATCCAGGAAAAATTATATCTATAATCCCATATCTATAGAGGACTTTTTTTTTTTTTTTTTTTTTGAGACAGAGTCTCACTCTATCACCCAGGCTGGAATGCAGAGATGCAGTATTGGCTCACTGCAACCTCTACCTCCCGGGTTCAAGCGATTCTCCTGCCTCAGCCTCCTGAATAGCTGGGGTTACAGGTGCATACCATGATGCCTGGCTAGTTTTTATATTTTTAGTAGAGATGGGATTTTACCATGTTGGCTGGGCTGGTCTCAAACTTCTGACTTAAGGGATCCATCCACCTTAGCCTCCCAATATGCTGGGATTGCAGGTGTGAGCCACCACACCTGGCCTATAGGGGATCTTTAAAAGATGACATAATCTCTTGATGGTTGACTTAAAAATAGAAGTGAAAAGTTCTTTTTTTATATAAAAAAAGAAAAAGAAAAGAAAACTTAAATGTAAAAAAAATCAAAAATAGAAGTGAAAAGTTCTATGTGATTTTTTTTTTTTTTTTTGAGACAGAAACTTGCTCTTGTTACCCATGTTGAAGTAGAGTGGTGCTATGTCGGCTCACTGCAACCTCTGTCTCCCGGGTTCAAGTGATTCTCCTCCCTCAGCTTCCTGAGTGGCTGGGATTACAGTTGCTCACCACCATGCCCAGCTAATTTTTGTACTTTTAGTAGAGACAGGGTTTTACAATGTTGACCAGGCTGGTCTCGAACTCCTGACCTCAGGTGATCCGCCTGCCTCAGACTCCTGAAGTGCTGGGATTACAGGTGTGAGCTACCACGCCCAGCCATATGTGATTTTAATTGGAGATGATTTTCCTTAGAAATTTGAATCTGTATCGTTTTAGGCCAGAACACAGTTTTGTGTAGTAAAGACATACTCTTGGTAGGAAAACTGATGAAAACCTATGTCTTAAGAGTCCTGACTGAAGTACTTTGTCACCAGATCTTAGCAAGACCTAATTCCTTTTGTTTTTTCACCATCTCGTAATTTCTATTTTGGGTAGTTAGGGAAATTTTGATTTTTTGAATGGCAGATTCTATAGAATTAGATGTCAAATTGAGTTCTAAACACTAAGTCAAAATGACTGATTCAGCCCCACTAACTTTGAGAGTCTAGGGAAGGAACAGTACTTAGTGTAGATGTGTTAGTGCTGGAAACTGACTTCTTAACATTTAGTACCAAACATTATCCTGTAAATTAAAAGATTTTTGTTCTCAGTACTGCATAGAGAGTCCGTCTGGATAGATATTTGTATAAATCAGTGATGCAGGTGAACCAGTGAAATACAGGCATACCTTATTTTATTGAGCTTCATTATCATACTTTGTAGATACTCAGTTCTTTACAAATTGAAAGTCTGTAGCAACTCTTGTCTCAAGCAAGCCTTTCAGAGCCATTTTTTTCAACAATTGTGTGCTCACTTTGTGTCTTTGTGTCACATTTTGGTAATTCTCACAATATTTCAAACTTTTTTTATTATTATATCTGTTATGATGATCTGTGATCAGTGACCTTTGATGTTACTCTTATAATTGTTTTGGGGTGCCATGAATCATGCCCATAAACATAATCAATAAATGTTGCATTTGTACTGACTGCTCCACTGACCAGCTACTTGCCCATCTCTCTCCTCTCCTTGGGCATCCCTATACCCTAAGATGGGACCATATTAAAATTGGCCAGTTAATAACCCTACAATGGCCTCTAAGTGTTCTAGTGAAAAGGAAGGGCCAACATTTCTCATTTTAAATCAAAAGCTAGATAGGATGAAGCTTATTGAGGTAAGCTGTTGAAAGCTGACATAGGCCAAGAGTTATGCCTCTTGTGCCAAGCAGTTAGCCAGGTTGTGAATGCAAAGGAAAAGTTCTTGAAGGAAATTAAAATCCCCACTCCAGTGAAGAATGATTAGAAAGTGAAACAGTCCTACTGCTGATGTGGAAAAAGTTTTAGTGCTCTGGATAGAAGATTGAACCAGCCACAATATTCCCTTAAGCCAAAGCCTAATTGAAGAGCAAGGCCCTCGCTGTCTTCAGTTCTCTGAAGGCTGAGACAAGTGAGGAAGATGCAGAAGAAGAGTTGGAAGGTAGCAGAGGTTGGTTCATGAGGTTTAAAGAAAATAGCTGTCTCCACAACGTAAGAATACAGTGTGAAGCAGAAAGTACTGATTGATGGAGAAGCTGCAGCAAGTTATTCAGAAGATCTGGCTAAGATAATTGATGAAGGTGGCTGCACTAAACAACACATTTTCCATGTAAATGAAACAGCCTTCTGTTGGAAGAAGATGCTGCCTAGAACTTTCATAGCTAGAGAGAAGTCAGTGTCTGTCTTCAAAGGACAGGCTGACTCTCTTGCTAGGGTGTAATGCAGCTAGTAACTTTAAGTTGAAGGCAATTTTTGTTTACCATTCAGAAAATCCCAGAATCCTTAAGAATTAATGCTACTCTGCCTATGTTGTATAAATGGAACTAGAAAGCTCAGATGACAGCCCATCTATTATAGCATGATTTACTGAGTATTTTAAGTCCACTGTTAAGAACTACTGTGGAGAAAAAACAGATTCCTTTCAAAATATTACTGCTCATTGACAATACATTTGGTCACCCAAGAGCTCTAATGGAGATATACAAAGAGATAAATGTTATTTTCATGCCTGCTAATACAACATCCATTCTGTAACCCATGGATCAAAGAATAATTGCAACTTTCAACTCTTACTATTTAAGAAACACATTTCGTAAAACTATAGCTGCCATAAATTATGATTCCTCTGATGAATGTGGGCAAAGTCAATTGAAAACCTTCTCGAAAGGATTCATCATTGTGGATGCCATTAGGAACATTCATGATTTGTGGGAGGAGGTCCAAGTATCAACATGAACAAGAGTTTGTAAGTTGATTCCAACCCTGACAGATGACTTTGAGGGATTCAAGACTTTGGTGGAGGAAGTAACTGCATCTGTGGTAGGAATAACAAGAGAACTAGAATTAGAAGTGGAGCCTGAAGTTATGACTGAATTGCTGCAAACCCATGATAAAACTTAATACTTAATGGATGAGGAGTTGCTTCTTCTGGATGACCAGAGAAAGTGGTTTCTTGAGATGGAATCTACTTCTGGTGAAGATGCTGTGAGCATTGTTTAAATGAGAACGAAGGATTTAGAATATTCCATAAACAGTTGATAAAGCAGCAGCAAAGTTGGCAAGGATAGACTTCAATTTTGAAAGAAGTTCTACTGTTGGTAAAATGCTATCACGTACTATAGAACATCTTTCGTGAAAAGATCAATCAGTGTGGCACACTTCATGGTTGTCTTATTTTAAGAAATTGACTGGCCGGGCACGGTGGCTCACGCCTGTAATCCCAGCACTTTGGGAGGCTGAGGTGGGTGGATCACCTGAGATCAGGAGTTCAAGACCTACCTGACCAACATGGTGAAACCCGTTGCTGCTAAAAATAGAAAAATTAGCCATGCGTGGTGATGGGTGCCTGTAATCCCAGTCTCGGGAGGCTGAGTCAGGAGAATTGTACCAATCCAGGAGGCAGATTGCAGTGAGCCAAGATCGCACCACTGCACTCCAGCCTGGGCAATAGGGTAACGCTGTCTCAAAAAATAGAAAAACATTGGTACAGCCATGCCCACCTTTAGCAACTACCACCCTCATCAGTCAGCCATCAACATTGAGGGAAGACCCCATAAGCAAAAAGGTAACAACTTTCTAAAGGCTCAGATGATCATTAGCATTTTTTGGCGGTGTTTTAACATTAAGTTATGTACATTTTTAAAGACTTTATACTATTACACTCTTAGTATAGTGTAAACATAACTTTCATATGTATGGGGAAACCAAAAAAATTTGTGTGACTCACTGTATTTTATGTTCACTCTATTGTGGTAGTCTTAAACTGAACCCAGGATGTCTCTGGGTATGCCTGTATCTTGCCCATCCTTTCTTTGCATGCTGACTTTGAGGGTTACCTTGGGTTTCCCTTGCTGCCACTTTATCCATTTCTATAAAGGTGTTAAGCATATGCTGTGCTCTGTGAAATAATTTTCCTTAAGCTTTTAACCCTTTGCCTCAGATGACCTAATACAAAATAGTAAGACTTCTAATCCTAGGTGATTTACTATGACTGCCTATGTGTTCTTTCAAGGTATTTTCAGTTAACATGCCTCCTCTTGAATAAACAGTATTTGATGAGCTTGGTTTTTTTTTTAAAGCATTTGGTGCAGCCTTTTTTTTTTTTTTTTAAATGTTGTCACACTCTTAATCTGAGTGCTTTTGGAAATATGCTGCGGTAAATAAACATTACTGATAAGACTCCAGTAGAGTTAGTATGCTTTCCTAAATGCCCACTTGCTGCCAAGGAATGATACAGACCCTGTCCAGAATGGAGTCTACTGCTACTCACTTGAATATAATTCTCCTTCTAATAGTTTATTTAATGCTGCTCTTCAGAACAAAGTCTGTTTGACTTGTTCAGAGGAGTGGAGCTATAACTACTTCATGTCTTTATGGATTACCTTTTAAAATGCCTTTGAAGTTTTGGTATTTATGAGTAAGTTCAAAATGACTTTAGCCACTGGAAGGAAAGCGAGTTGATTTATCAATTTTAAATACGCACATGTTCTGCCTTGTAAGAGAAAATTTTAGTTGGTTTGCAAATACATATTTCATACAGCAGAAAGAGAATATGAAATAGATACCTCAGAGTTTAGGAAAGCAGATTTTATTTATCCAGATACTTCAAGGAAAGCCTAGAAAATTGGGACATGACCTATAACAGAGATGAAAAAGAAAGAGAATAGAACAAATAGAAAGAGAATCTGTCCCTTAGGAGGGACAAAATGTTTTCAAAACCCAAATTCTGACAACGTGCTTAGACGTTATCTCAACAGGAAAGAAAAGAAAGGAGCCTCGTTTTCATATGGCTCTATATTTGACTCTGGCTTATTTTATCAATACCATAAAGGTGTAGAAGACTTACCATATTTGCAGACAGCACAAGACTGGTAGGGATAACAAGTATTGGATTAAAAAAAAATCTCATTAGGCTGAATACTGTGTCAAAACTAACTTAATTGTGATAAAAGTAAAGCCTTATACCTAGGTTCAGTTGTGTATAGGACTAGATCTCTCAAATGTGATTGATCTAAGGGTTTTAGTTGTCTGCACTTTCACCAAGTTGTATGATGTGGCAGCCAAAGAAAGAATGCTCTGCTTGTGGGAACTAGGAAAAAGAGGATTAAAAATATATATAAAGGCCGGGCGCGGTGGCTCAAGCCTGTAATCCCAGCACTTTGGGAGGCCGAGGCGGTTGGATCACAAAGTCAGGAGATCGAGACCATCCTGGTCAACATGGTGAAACCCTGTCTCTACTAAAAATACTAAAAATTAGCTAGGCATGGTGACGCGTGCCGTAATCCCAGCTACTCAGGAGGCTGAGGCAGGAGAATTGCCTGAACCCAGGAGGCAGAGGTTGCGGTGAGCCGAGATCGCGCCATTGCACTCCAGCCTGGGCAACAAGAGCGAAACTCCGTCTCAAAAAAAAAAACAAACAAAAAAAAACATATATATATATATATATATATATATATATATATATATATATATATATATAAAGAAAAAGAAATAGAAAAAAATTTTAAAAGAAAAAAGGAATGTGAGAATGTGATGTTTTTGTTGTTGTTCGTTTGTTTGCTTTTTTTTGAGATGGGGTCTCACTCTGTTGCCCAGGCTGGAGTGCAATGGGGCGATCTTGGCTCATTGCAACCTCCGCCTCCCTGGTTTAAGCGATTCTCCCACCTCAGCCTCCTGAGTAGCTGGGACTACAGGCATGCACCACCACACCCGGCTAATTTTTTTTGTATTTTTAGTACAAACGAGGTTGGTTTCACCATGTTGGCCAGACTGTTCTCGAACTCCTGGACTCAGGAGTTGATCTGCTTGCCTCAGCCTTCCAAAGTGTTGGTATTACCGGCGTGAGCCACCGCATCTTTCCAGAATGTGATCTCTTGAAGCAGTTTAGTGCCCAGGATAAGGAAGGTTGACAAATAGTCCTATTCTTCTTTATGGAAGCATGTTGTGTAGTTTCGAAAGGGTAATCAACATGGAGAGTGGTCAGGATACCATGTCTTTAGGGCTGGCCAAATTTCTTTAGAATCTTTGTTTCAGTTTAGCCATGAAATGAAGGGACTAGAAATGAGAGACGTAATAGTTACTGTCATTTATTTGGAAAGACTGAGGAAAAAGCAGAGTGAATTATATTGGTGTATTTCAGTAACAGGATACAAGTTACAGGAAGGTAGATTTTAGCCTAGTTATGAGCTTGCCTTTTTTGTGTTTTGGGGTTTTTTTTGGAGCCAGAGCTTCTCTCTGTTCCCCAGGCTGGAGTGCAGTGGCGCGATCAGGGCTTGTTGCAGCCTCAGCCTCTTAGGCTTAGGTGATCCTCCCACTCAGGTACCCAGCCTGAGTACCTGGGACTTCAAGCTGATGCTACCATGCTCAGCTAATTTTTGTGGGTTTTTTTGTAGAGACAGGGTTTTACCATGTTGCCTACGCTGGTCTTGAACTTCTGGGCTCAAATGATCCGCCCGCCTTGGCTTCCCAAAGGGGTAGGGTTGCAGGCATGAGCCATTGTCCCTGGTTGCTTTAAACCTTTGAGTCTGTAGAATAGTATTAGAAGAAAACATTGTATAATCAAACATTTTTTGGTGCCTAGAGATGCTCTAATTATTACTAATACATAGTGGCTATGAAAAATTGTAGCTCCTGACCAGGCTTGCTGGCTCACACCTGAATCCCAGCACTTTGGGAGGCTGAGTTGGGCAGATCACGAGGTCAGGAGTTTGAGACCAGCCTGACCAACATGGTGAAACCCCATCTCTACAAATAGAAAAATTTGTCGGGCGTGGTGGCGTGCACCTGTAATCCCAGCTACTTGGGAGGCTGAGGCAGGAGAATTGCCTGAACTGGGGAAGCAGAGGTTGCAGTGAGCCAAGATTGTGCCACTGTATTCCAGCCTGGGCAACAAAGTGAGACTCTGTCTCAAAATAAGAAAAGAAAAATTGTAGCTCTTCCAAATTTTGTTACCACTTTAAAAAGAAGAATTAGAAAAGTAATTACAGGGCTCTGAAGGTTCTGTAGATGTTTAGCAGTTGTTTAAGGAAGGTCAGGTTGTGGCTTGAACAAATCTAATCTACTTAAGTCAGTTCCTTTTTCAGCATGATGTTCCCAAACAGGCATCCAAGCCCTTGGGTCAGAGTTGAAAACATATCTTCTAGTCTCCACGGGGATGAGGGAAATGTTTGGAATATTTGGGAATTTAAATGTTTTAAGAACTTGTTTTTTACAGAACAATTAGGAAAGCTTTCCCTAAATTCCAGTTTTTTCTTTTGTTTTTTTTGTTTTTGTTTTTGTTTTTTTTTTCTGGACCTGGTAGTTAAAAATTCTTAAATTAATTCCTTTTGAAAATGGCTAGGCGCGGTGGCTCAAGCCTGTAATCCCAACACTTTGGGAGGCCGAGGCGGGTGGATCACGAGGTTGAGAGATCGAAACCATCCTGGTCAACATGGTGAAACCCTGTCTCTACTAAAAATACAAAAAACTAGCTGGGCGTGGTGGCATGTGCCTGTAATCCCAGCTACTCAGGAGGCTGAGGCAGGAGAATTGCCTGAGCCTAGGAGGCGGAGGTTGCAGTGAGCCGAGATCGCGCCATTGCACTCCAGCCTGGGTAACAAGAGCGAAACTCTGTCTCAAAAAAAAAAAGAAAAGAAAAGAAAAGAAAATGGGGGGAAATTTTAAAAACAACCAACCAAAGGCAAAAAATCAAACTTATTTTAGTTCAGAAAAGTTTTCCATAGTTTGGCAATAATGGAAAAAATTTTTGTGAAGAGTGTAACTAAGGCCGGGCGCGGTGGCTCAAGCTTGTAATCCCAGCACTTTTGGAGGCCGAGGCGGGTGGATCACGAGGTCAAGAGATCGAGACCATCCTGGTCAACATGGTGAAACCCCGCCTCTACTAAAAATCCAAAAAATGAGCTGGGCATGGTGGCGCGTGCCTGTAATCCCAGCTACTCAGGAGGCTGAGGCAGGAGAATTGCCTGAACCCAGGAGGCGGAGGTTGCGGTGAGCTGAGATCGCGCCATTGCACTCCAGCCTGGGTAACAAGAGGGAAACTCCGTCTCCAAAAAAAAAAAAAAAAAATAGTGTAACTGAACTTTATTTCCTCTACAAATTCTATACACAAAGTTATAGAAGGCTTACTGTTATCAAACTTTGCTTTGTTTTTTCTGGCAAGAAATGTGTAGCTTTTAGCAATTAACTGAGAACTTTTATTGTGTACTTGTGCTAGGCCTATAGGATACAGGGATTTGAAGGGCAAAGTTCCTCTCCCTGGTTCAAGTGATTCTCCTGCCTCAGCCTCCTGAGTAGCTCTAATTACTGGTGCACACCACCATGCCTAATTTTTGTATTTTTAGTAGAGATGGGGTTTCACCATGTTGACCAGGCTAGTCTTAAACTCCTAACCTCAGGTGATTCACCCGCCTTGGTATCCCAAAGTGCTGGGATTACAGGCATGAGCCTCCATGCCTGGCCTAATTTTGTTGTTGTTGTTGTTGTTTGTATTTTTAGTAGCAATGGGGTTTTACCATGTTGCCTAGGCTTGTCTCAAACTCCTGAGCTCAAGCGATCCACTCACCTTGGTCTCCCAAAGTGCTGGGATTACAGCCGTTGTGCCCAGCCATGATGTTTTAATCTCAGTTCATTATAAACAATGTGATAACAGATATAATTTAAGAATATTTAGTAGCCTTCAGGAATGTTCAGTAGTTGTTAGCTAAGAGGCTTCATTTGTAATTGTAATTAGAAAGAAGACGAAAGTTAAAACAAAAATTAAGAAGGCAAAACGTGATTGTTTTATTTTGTTTTACTGTTACTGGTTGAGTAGCTCTCGTGTTTTGGATTTTGGATTTTTTTTCAGATTTTGGAATGTTTGTATTATGCTGGTTGAACATCCCAAATCTGAAAAGCTAAAATCCAAAATGTTATAATGAGTATTTCCTTTGAATGTTTTGTCGGCCCTCAAAAATTTTCAGATCCTGGAACATTTCAGATTTCTGTGTGGCATGCCCAGCCTATAATGTGAAATTGAACAAGCCAGTAAAGGTAGATGTAAAAACTGTATATTTATGTTTAGTTTAGTAGAAAGGGCACTGAACTTTGGGAGTTCAGATACCTAGTTCTGTTCCTGACATTGATACCAACTGGTTATTTAACGATTTTGGACAAGTCATTTTACTTCCCTGTGACTTAGCTTTCTAATCTATAAAATGTGAAGGGCTTGTACTCTTTTTTTACTCTCACACTCTTCTATTCTTAAAAAGAGAAATTGAAAAGCATTCTATGCCTCCTATAATTAAATACTGTAGAACAGAAAGGTTTTTTGTTTGGTTTTGTAGTGCTGAATATGCAAGATTTTTTTTTTTTTTCCATTTAGTGCTCTTGATTAAAAAAACCTTAGGTATAACATAGAACATTATATATTATCTCTGTTATAGTTGTCGCCAGGTGTGTAGAGAAAAGTTGTTCATGTATGAGTACCCCAGAGAAGTTGGAATTGGAATATGGGAAGGTATATTTATTTTTAAATGGTTTTAGTAAAATTTTAATTTTAAAATTATAAAATTACCCACCAAATGTGGACTCCCTGTAAGGATATTACTCATCAGGTAAGCAGACTAATGAATTCCATGAAAATGTGCTAAAATCTCACCACCCATTTCTGTTAACATTTTATTTAATACTCCTCATGATTTTTCTCTATATAATTATAAATATAATATTTAACAAAATTGAGATTTTATATGTACTTCTTTGTAACCTACTTTACTGAACTGTTTGTCATTAATGCCTTTCCATATTAGTAAATAAACCTCTTCATCATTTCTTTTTTCACTTTTTGTTTTGATTAATCTTACACTGATAGAAAAGTTGTATAAATTGAGCACAGTTCTCTTACCTCCCTCTTCCTGTTTCCTGTAATGTTAACATTTTATATAACCATAGTATATTATCAAGGACAGGAAATTAATACTAACTACAGATCTTATTTGAATTTCATCAATTTTCCCATGAATGTGCTTTTTCTGTTCCAGGATCACACCGAGGATCCCAGTTACATTTAGTTATCTCTCTGTTCTCCTCCAGTCTGTAACAATGTCTTGATCTTTCCTTATTTTCATGACCTTAATACTTTTAGAGTCCTCTGCAGTTATTGTATGGGATGTCCCTCAGTTTGGGTTTGTATGATGTTTTCTCATGATTGGAATAAAATTATACGTTTGGGCAAGAATAACACAAAAGTCAGCCAGGTGCTGTAGTATGAGCCTGTAGTCCCAGAGAGACCCATCTCCTCAGGAGGTGGGGAGGATCGCTTGAGCCCAAGAGTTCAAGAGCAGCCTAGGTGAGACCCCTTTTCTATTAAAAAGAAAAAAAGCATGACATAAGTGGTGTCTTTCTCAGTGTATCATATCAAGGGATTCTTGATATCAGTAGTTCTTATTACTGGTGATATTTATCTTAATTTGGTTACGATGGTTTCTGTTTTAACATTTTATTTTAAAATTACTGTCTTTCCCATTGGAGATACTTTGAGACTATTTGTCATCGTTTTTAAATGGGCGTATTAACTCATGTAGTTTTTTTTTTTTTTTTTGAAAAGGAGTTTCACTCTTGTTGCCCAGGCTGGAGTGCAATGGCACTATCTGGGCTCACTGCAACCTCTGCTTCCCAGGTTGAAGTGATTCTCCTGCCTCAGTCTCCTGAGTAGCTGGGATTACAGGCATGCACCACCATGCCTGGCTAATTTTGTATTTTTAGTAGAGATGGGGTTTCTCCATGTTGGTCAGGCTGGTCTCGGACTCCTGACCTCCTGCCTTGGCCTCCCAAAGTGCTGGGATTACAGGTGTAAGCCACTGTGCCTAACCCCATGACCTTTTTTTATTTTTTTTAGATGGAGTCTCACTCTGTTGCCCAGGCTGGAGTGCAGTGGCACAATAGCGGCTTACTGCAACTTCCACCTCTCGGGTTCAAGCAGTTTCTTATGCTTCAGACTCCCGAGTAGCTGGGATTACAGGCACGTGCCACCATGCCTGGACAATTTTTGTATTTTTAGTAGAAATGGGGTTTCATTATGTTGGGCAGGCTGGTCTCAAACTCCTGACCTCAGCCTACCTCAGCCTCCCAAAGTGCTGGGATTTCAGGCATGAGCTACCATGCACACCAGACCTCATGTGTATTTTTTAGAAGTTTTTTTATTAGTTGCAAAAATACTGACATTTGTCTAACAAAGTCAAACGGTGTATCACTGTTGAAAGTAAAAATGTGACAATCCCTAATTCTTTTCCCCGGTTTCTTCCCTTTGTGTATTCGTTATTAATAGTTTATTGTTTCTCCTTCCAGACCCTACTCTATGTTTAGGGAAGCATAGGCAGAGATGTGCATGCACATTTGTTTAATTAGAAAACTCAGTTACTCGGGAGGCTGAGGTAGGAGAATCACTTGAACTTGGGAGGCAGAGGTTGCAATGAGCCAAGATTGTGTGCCATTGCACTCCAGCCTCGATGACAAAAGCAAAACTCTGTCTTAAAAAAAAGGAAACCCAAACCCAAATGTGTTGAAATTTAAAAAGTATATATAATTTTTTACTTTTTACAAAAATGAAATTATAATATTTAAAGCTTCTTTTTCCGCTTAACAGTATTTATGACATTTTGACTGCATAGAATAGTATGCTTGTACCACAATGGATATACCTTTATTGATAGACATTTAGGTGGACTTCATCTTTTCAGTTACAAGTGATGTTACAGTGCACATCTGGTGGATGTAAATACATCTTTTCACACTTGGGTGAGTATGACTAAATGATAGATTATTACCTTGTTCATGGACATTCAGGTTTTTAATTTTTTGCTGTTATGAATAACTGTACATGAAATGTATAGGATTGAAAACATTTTTAAATGATTTCAAATATATGTGTATATAGAGAGAGAGGGAGTAAAAAAATTAAAACAGTAAAAAAGGTAACACAGTGAACACTAAGTTTTTCTCGGGGCTCTTTCTACTGTTAACATTTATTTTGAATCCTTTCAGAGATTTTTGTATTCAGATGTAAGCATATACCGATACATCTCCTTCACCTCTTCCTTTTTTTTCTCTTCTCTTCTCCCAGTATAAATGGTAGCACATTATACTCACTGTTCTGTACCTTTTGCTTTTTATTTAACGGTATAACTTGAAGAATATTCCATATCAGGACATAGATCTGTGCCCTCTCCCTTTTTATAAAGTCCCACAATTTATTCAGCTCTTGTTTGAGGACATTCAGGTTGTTTCCAATCTTTTACGATTAAAAATAGTCATGCTGCAGATACTTCCTTTATACATGTTTATCTGAGGAATAAATTCCTAGAATGGGCCTTTCTGGGTCAAAGTATATATAAATTTAAAATTTTAATAACTATCTACAAGTTGCCCTTCAGAGAATGGGCTAATATAATTTCTACAGTAATACCTAATGTAAACAGTAATACCATAAAGTTTTAATTGTGAATGGAATATTGAGGTTGAATTTATTTGTGAATGGAATATTGAAGTTCATTAGTGCAAACTAAAAAAGGCTTATATGTAATCAAATATCTGTAACTTTCCTTAATGGCCTATTATGGAACCTTATCTAAAATCTTAATTGTAATTATCAGCTTATAAAACTCCTTGGGTAAGTTTTTGTTGTTGTTTTTTAATGATATGCCTTGAGTCATATGTGTTTTGTTTTTTTGTCTTTTAAACAAAAGACAAAAAAAAAAAGGTGGACTTCATCTTTTCAGTTATAAGTGATGTAAGTCACTCTTTTTGAAGAGACAGGGTCTTCCTATGTGTTGTCCAGGCTGAAGTGCAGTGGCTGTTCACAGGTGCACATTACAGCCTTGAACTCCTGCGTGTGAGCAGTCCTCCTACCTCTTCCTCCTGACATGGGACTGTAAGTGTGAAAGTACTGTTGGCCTGGTTAGCATTTGATATTGCCAGTTTTATTTTTATTTTTATTTATTTTTTGAGACGGAGTTTCAATCTTGTTACCCAGGCTTGAGTGCAATGGCATGATCTCGGCTCACCACAACCTCCGCCTCCCGGGTTCAGGCAATTCTCCTGCCTTAGCCTCCTGAGTAGCTGGGAGTACAGGCACGTGCCACGATGCCCAGCTAATTTTTTGTATTTTTAGTAGAGACGGGGTTTCACCTTGTTGACCAGGATGGTCTCGATCTCTTGACCTCGTGATCCACCCGCCTCGGCCTCCCAAAGTGCTGGGATTACAGGCTTGAGCCACCGCGCTCGGCCCTGATATTGCCAGTTTTTAATTTTAGCCACCATACTAGGTAGTGCAGGGGTATCTCATTGTCATTTTAATTAATGCTTCCCTAATGATAATAATAGTAAGCATGTTTTCATATGCAAATAAGCCATCTGTAACAGTTTCTTTTGAAAAGCAGAAGGTTTTACTTTTGATGAGGTCCAGTTTATCCAGTTTTTTTTTTTCTTTCATGATTAGTGCTTTTTATGTTTGTAAAACTTTGGCCTATGTTTATTTCAATCTCTTGTTAAACACTCTGGTTTCCTAAAACAAAGTGTGTGATGAATGCATTGTCTTTTTAGCCTGCGACTGATAATAGAACCACCTTCATGTAGCTGGAATTGGGCATTCCAGAAGGGAAGGATAATTTTCACCTACTATAGCTACTCTTCTTTTTTTTCCAGATATCTGTGGTATATGGTAGTTGTTTATTTCCAAGCCTAATTTTGTTGAATCATCC
This sequence comes from Saimiri boliviensis, assembly GCF_048565385.1. NCBI lineage: Eukaryota > Metazoa > Chordata > Mammalia > Primates > Cebidae > Saimiri > Saimiri boliviensis. The sequence goes on from NC_133450.1 coordinate 82,907,690, forward strand.
ACTTTCTTTCTGTATTGGTGAAGGATGAAGTATATAAATTACTTGGAAATTAGAGAATTATGTCATTACTTGTGCCCCCAGATGATTAAGAAGAAGCTTGTAAAACTGTCTAATTTTCATCATCTTTTCTTTCAGTGGTGGGATCAGCAAGTTGATTTTTATACTGTTTTCTTGCATCATTTGGCACAGTTGGTGCCAGAAATTTACTTTGCTGAAATGGACCCAGACTTGGAAAAACAGGAGGAAAGTGTACAAATGTCAATATTCACTCCACTGGAATGGTACTTATTTGGAGAAGATCCAGATATTTGCTTAGAGAAATTGAAGCACAGTGGAGCATTTCAGCTTTGTGGGAAGGTTTTCAAAAGTGGAGAGACAACCTATTCTTGTAGGTAAGAATTAGAAATTTACAGGATTGATAATAATTATTACAATCTTATTATTGTTATTTTTGAGATGGAGTCTGGCTGTGTCACCCAGGCTGAAGTGCAGTAGTGTGATCTCGGGTCACTGCAACCTCCGCCTCCCAGATTCAAACAATTCTCCTGCCTTAGCCTCCCAGGTAGCTGGGATTACAGCCACCCACCACCATGCTTGGCTGATTTTTGTATTTTTAGTAGAGACGAAGTTTCACCATGTTGAGCAGTCTGTTCTCGAACTCCTGGCCTCAGGTGATCCGCACACCTTAGCCTCACAAAGTGTCGGGTTTACAGACATGAGCCACCATCCCCAGCCAGTTATTACTATCTTGGTATTTTATCTATTTTGCGATATACTTTTCTTGGTTTATTACAATTTATGATACATTTCATCTTAGTTAATTAACTTTCTTTTATTATGCAGTTGTTGTGTGGTTTTTGCTAGTACAGCTCATTTCTGAATATATATGACTTCCAGTTAAACAGTTCTGTTTCTTCCTGTTCTCCAACACAATGTCAGTGATAGATTTTTGCCTTATTTGTAATGTATCCAGCATACTCTTAACTGAAACTCTTTGTGGCATTTCAGAATTCTGAATACTTCCTCAGCAGAGTTAGGGTGGGACAGTGTAATCAAACACAAGCTTTCTTTAAGAAATCTGAATATTCACAACAAGTAGTATAAATAATGCCTGTAGTCTCATGTCATTTGAAGTCTTTTTTTTTGCCATCAAGTGAGATTTGGTGCCAAACCTACAGGTATTCCAAAACCTTTCAACTTCGGAGCTATTTGGATTGCAGGGTCTTGTGTAATGGATTTTGCACCTGTAGAAACAGTTGTAATTTAGTTGAATAGAGGAGGCCAGCGGTAGGGAAACTGAAAACAACTTTAGTCTTTTTATTTTATTTATTATTTTTTAAGATAGAGTCTCACTCTGTTGTCCAGGCTGGAGTGCAGTGGCATGATCTCGGCTCACTGGAACCTCCACCTCCCTGGTTCAAGAGATTCTCCTGCCTCAGCCTCCCGAGTAGCTGCGATTACAGGTGCATGCCACCACGCCTGGCTAATTATATATATATATATATATCCCAGCTAATATGTGTGTGTGTATATATGTGTGTGTGTATATATATATGTGTGTGTGTATATATATGTGTGTATATATATAAATGTGTGTGTATATATATACACATACATACATACATACATACATACATACATACATATATTACACCCCACCCCCTCCACTTCCCCAGTAGAGATGGGGTTTTACCAAGTTGGTCAGGCTGGTCTTGAAATCCTGACCTCGTGATCTACCCGTCTCAGCCTCCCAAAGTGCTGGGATTACAGGGTGAGCCACTGCACCCAGCCTAGGCTTTTTATTCCTTGTGAAAACAGTGCCCTAAACTTTGTGGCAGCACAGAGAACATTTTTGCTCCCTACCTCTGCCTGAAATTTGAGATTTAGTTTTCCTCTTTTGTTAGAGCTAGTTTAGGTTAAGAGTAGTTTAGGTTAAGAGCTTTATAAATACTGAGAGTTGTTTTTACTTTTTTATAATTCTATGCCTGACAGGTTTATATACAGTTAACAGTTGTTTAGAACATACTATCTTTATCCTGTTCTTTTCTCAAGAATGAAAAAGAAAGTTTTTGCATTTTGTATACCATGTTGCTATATAGTAAAGTTCATTTATCTTCTTAGGTGTTTTTAGCTAGAGCTCAGTCACTTTCAACTAAACCATGATAGACATTTGCAGACCTCATGTCTCCAAAAGTTTCATGGAGATATTTTTAATTGTTACATCTAGGGGGAGGGTACTGGTATCTATTGTGTAGAGGCCAAGATTCCTGCTAAACATCCTAATGCACAGGGCAGTCTGGTCCACCCCCAACAAACAGTTGTCAGGCCCAAAGTGTCAATAGTATTGAGGTTGAAAATCCTGTTCTAAATAGGTCTTAGATCATATATATTTTACAGAATATTATTAGACAACCTATATTTCCTGTTAGCCTTTTAAATTCTTTTTTTTTGAGATAGAGTCTTGCACTGTTGCCCAGGCTTCAGTGCAGTGGTGTGATCTCAGCTCACTGCAATCTCTGCCTCCTAGGTTCAAGCAATTCTCCCACCTCAGCCTACTGAGTAGCTGGGACTACAAGCATGTGCCACCACACCCAGCTAATTTTTTTTGTATTTTTAGTAGAGATGGAGTTTTACTATGTTGGCCAAGATGGTCTCGATCTCCTGACCTGGTGATCCCCCTGTCTTGGCCTCACAAAGTGCTGGGATTACAGGCGTGAGCCACCTCGCCCAGCCTTTACTCTTTTTTTTTTTTTTTTGAGATGGAATTTCATTCTTATGGCCCAGGCTGGAGTGCAATGGCACAATGTTGGCTCACTGCAGCCATTGGCTCCCGGATTCAAGCAATTCTTCTGCTTCAGCCTCCCAAATAGCTGGGATTACAGGCATGCACCACCATGCCCAGCTAATTTTTTGTATTTTGTTTGTTTGTTTTTGTTTTTTGTTTTTTTGTTTTGAGATGGAGTTTCGCTCTTGTTACCCAGGCTGGAGTGCAATGGCGCGATCTCGGCTCACCGCAACCTCCGCCTCCTGGGTTCAGGCAATTCTCCTGCCTCAGCCTCCTGAGTAGCTGGGATTACAGGCACGAGCCACCATGCCCAGCTAATTTTTTGTATTTTTAGTAGAGACGGGGTTTCACCTTGTTGACCAAGATGGTCTCGATCTCTTGACCTTGTGATCCACCCGCCTCGGCCTCCCAAAGTGCTGGGATTACAGGCTTGAGCCACTGTGCCCGGCCCTAATTTTTTGTATTTTTAGTAGAGATGGGGTTTCTCCTTGTTGATCAGGCTGGTCTTGAACTCCCCACCTCAGGTGATCTGCCTACCTTGGCCTCCCGAAGTGCTGTGATTACAGGTGTGAGCCATCATGCCCAGCCAGCCTGTTAAATTTTTAAACAATATCCCAGTTTTATCTCTTGAATTCTTTTAAATAAGATATTTAAAAAATTAAACATGGCCAGGTGCGGTGGCTCACTCCTATAATCCCAGTATTTTGGGAGGCTGAGGTGGTTGGATCACTTGAGGTTAGGAGTTCAAGACTAACCTGGCCAACATGGTGAAACCCCGTCTCTACTAAAAATACTGTTAATTAGCTGGGTGTAGTGGCAGATGCCTGTAATCCCAGCTACTCAGGAGGCTGAGGTAGAAGAATCACTTGAACTTAAGAGGCTGTGGTTGCAGTGAGCTATGATCCTGCCACTGCATTCCTGGATGACAGAGTGAGACTGTCTCAAAAGGAAAAAAAAATTAATATTGTTCTTAATGTCTCCTCGAAATTGTTAGATACAACAATACATGTAAGAAGTTGTTATTGAGGTACGAGATGCCAAACCCAAGACCGGGCCATTGAACTTTCTTTCCTTTGTTCAGTAAAATTAAGTACCCACAGTACCCACTATATGCCGGGTACCATTGTAGGTGTTTGGGACACTTCAGTGTACAATAAATAAAAATCCCTGCCCTTGTGTTGCTTGCATTCTGATGAACTTTGTCTTTATCCAAGCCTCATCTAACAATGAGCAGTTAGTGCTTTATATATATATATATGTTTTTTTGTTTTTTTGTTTTTTTTGAGACAGTCTCACTTTGTCACCAGGCGCCAGGCTGTAGTGCACTGGCACTATCTCGGCTCACTGCAACCTCTGCCTCCTGAGTTCAAGCAATTCTCCTGCCTCAGCCTCCCGAGTAGCTGGGACTACAGGCACATACCACCATGCCCAGCTAATGTTTTGTATTTTTAGTAGAGACGGGGTTTCACCATGTTGGCCAGGATGGAATCGATCTCTTGACCTCGTGATCCGTCCGCCTTGGCCTCCCAAAGTGCTGCGATTACAGGCTTGAGCCACCGTGCCCAGCTGTGAAATAATATTTATTAATGTAATAGGATGAGCTGATGATAGTTAATGGAAAAAATGGATTATTTTTTATAAACTTATTTTTGAATTGTAATCTAACAGTTTGAAACCAGGTCAAGGCTCAAAGTTATGAGAGTGATTTCAGAAAGAAAACCAAACATCCAGAACTACACACTTAAGTGTGGCTAAATGAGGCTAAAATTGTTCTAGCAATATGATCTTTGTTCAAAATATTTTCAGAATTCACTTTTTGAAGTATTTTTTATTCAGTTGTACACCATACAGGAAACTTGTTCACGTTATATTGTAGTCACACCTGAGCATCAGTGGGAGTCATCTAAATTTTGGAATCTAATTTCTGATTTTTTTCAGGGATTGTGCAATTGATCCAACATGTGTACTCTGTATGGACTGCTTCCAGGATAGTGTTCATAAAAATCATCGTTACAAGGTATGAAAATATAGCCATAAAATCTCTGAATAAGTAGGAATCTGTTGGCCGTCTCATCCAAGATCTTGAGTAGTACTTACATTCCTGTTATAACAGCTCTGAAATATGAACATAGCCATTTTAAAGAAAAGATTGGAAGAGATAAGGGATGTGTGTTGCTTTACAGAAAAGAAAAAAAGAATAATTGGTAGGGAGACTCAAGATCAGATATTATTTGAATAAAGGACCAAGAAAAACCTTTAGTGGTAGGATAGTCCAAAACAACTTTTGAGAACAAGAAAACAAACAAAATTTTGAGCTCTTTGTTCTCCAGTGTGTAATGTGACCCTTCTTTGTGATCTCTAGCTATTCAGTAGTTTGTCTCTTAAAAAAAAAAAAACAGTAAACTTCTGTATTTTCCTTCTCAAAAATACATACAAACAAACGAACATACACTTACTGTTAAAGATTGTTTTTAATATAAATTCTTTTTATGTTGTTAAATGAGAAAAATGAACTATAAAAAGAGTATATTTCTGCAACCATCTTTTTTTTTTTTTTTTTCTTTCATTCTTAACCATCTGTTTTAATCAGGAAAAAAATGAAGTTTTCAAATGAAGTTTGTGGAATTATAAAAAGAAAGTTTTGTTACACTTCTAAATGGAAAAACAAAATATGTAATATTATGCATTGTTTGTGCTTTTTTTTTTTTTTAGAACATATTGTGTATCTAATTACCTAATATTTAACCATAATTTGTTTTTATAATTTACTTATTATTGGGGTATTTATTTGGGTTTCTTTTTTTTTGGTGCCGTGACACAGATATGAACAGGTTTCAGTTTTTTAAAATGATAAAGTGTTACAATAAATACCTTTTATGTGTGAATCATTTTTCTTTTTTTTTTTTTTTTTTTTTGTGAGACGGAGTTTCGCTCTTGTTACCCAGGCTGGAGTGCAATGGCGCGATCTCGGCTCACTGCAACCTCCGCCTCCTGGGTTCAGGCAATTCTCCTGCCTCAGCCTCCTGAGTAGCTGGGATTATAGGCACGCACCACCATGCCCAGCTAATTTTTTTGTATTTTTAGTAGAGACGGGATTTCACCATGTTGACCAGGTTGGTCTCGATCTCTCAACCTTGTGATCCACCTGCCTCGGCCTCCCAAAGTGCTGGGATTACAGGCTTGAGCCACCGCGCCTGGCTGTGAATCATTTTTCTATATGTAGGCTTATTTCCTTAGGATAGGTTCTCAGAAGTGGAATTACTAGATTAAAAAACAGGAATCTTTAAGAGAATGAAAAGACAAGACATAGATTGAGCAAAAAAAATCTTTGCCAAACATACATCTTATAAAAGGCCACTACTAAAAATACACAAAGAACTCTTTTTTTTTTCCTTCTTTTTTTTTTTGTTTTTTATTGTACTTTAGATTCTAGGGTACATGTGCAGACCATAGGATTGTTGCATAGGTACATACATGGCAATGTGGTTTGCTGCCTCCATCCCCCTGTCACTGATACCTGGCATTTCTCCCCATGTTATCCCTCCCCACCCTCCCACTGTTCCACACCTTCCTCCCCCGGAACAGACCTCAGTGATGCTCCCCTTCCTGTATCCATGTGTTCTCATTGTTCAACACCGGCCTATGAGTAAGAACATTTGGTGTTTGATTTTCTGTTCTTGTGTCAGTTTGCTGACAGTGATGGTTTCCAGATTCATCCATGTCCCTACAAAGGATACAAACTCATTTTTTTTTTTTTTTGAGACCGAGTTTCACTCTTGTTACCCAGGCTGGAGTGCAATGGCACGATCTCGGCTCACTGCAACCTCCGCCTCCTGGGCTCAGGCAATTCTCCTGCCTCAGCCTTCTGAGTAGCTGGGATTACAGGCATGCGCCACCACGCCCAGCTAGTTTTTTTTTTTTGTATTTTTAGTAGAGACGGGGTTTCACCATGTTGACCAGGATGGTCTCGATCTCTCGACCTCGTGATCCAACCACCTCGGCCTCCCAAAGTGCTGGGATTACAGGCTTGAGCCACCGCGCCCGGCCTCAAACTCATCATTTTTTTACAGCTGCATAGTGTTCCATGGTGTATGTGTGCCACATTGTCCATATCCAGTTTATCCTCAATGGGCATTTGAGTTAATTGAAGGTCTTTGCTGTTGTAAACAGTGCCACAGTGAACATACATGTGCATGTGTCTTTATAATAGAACAATTTATAATCCTTTGGGTATATACCCAGTAATGGGATTGCTGGGTCAAATGGAACTTCTATTTCTAGGTCATTGAGGAATCGCCACATTATCTTCCATAATGGTTGAACTAATTTACCCTCCCACCAACAGTGTAAAAGTGTTCCTATTTCTCCACATCCTCCCCAGCAGCTGTTGTCTCCAAATTTTTTAATGATCGCCATTCTAACTAGTGTGAGATGATATCTCAATGTCGTTTTGATTTGCATTTCTCTAATGACCAGTGATGATGAGCATTTTTTCATATGTTTCTTGGCCTCATATATGTCTTCTTTTGAAAAGTGTCTATTCATATCTTTCACTCACTTTTGAATGGATTTGTTTTTTTCTTGTAAATCTGTTTTAGTTCTTTGTAGATTCTGGATATTAGCCCTTTGTCAGATGGATAGATTGCAACAATTTTTTTCCATTCTGTTGGTTGTGGGTTCACCCTAATGATTGTTTGTTTTGCTGTACAGAAGCTCTGGAGTTTAATTAGATCCCATTTGTCTATTTTGGCTTTTGTTGCTGATGCTTTTGGTGTTTTAGTCATGAAGTCCTTGCCTATGCTTATGTCCTGAATGGTTTTGCCTAGGTTTTCTTCTAGGGTTTTTATGGTGTTAGGTCTTATGTTTAAGTCTTTACTACACCTGGAGTTAATTTTAGTGTAAGGTGTCAGGAAGGGGTCCAGTTTTTGCTTTCTGCACATGGCTAGCCAGTTTTCCAAACACCATTTATTAAACAGGGAATCCTTTCCCCATTGCTTGTTTTTTTGTTTTGTTTTGTTTTGTTTTGTTTTTGAGACGGAGTTTCGCTCTTGTTACCCAGGCTGGAGTGCAATGGCGCGATCTCGGCTCACCGCAACCTCCGCCTCCTGGGTTCAGGCAATTCTCCTGCCTCAGCCTCCTGAGTAGCTGGGATTACAGGCACGTGCCACCATGCCCAGCTAATTTTTTTTTTTTTGTATTTTTAGTAGAGACGGGGTTTCACCATGTTGACCAGGATGGTCTCGATCTCTCGACCTCGTGATCCACCCGCCTCGGCCTCCCAAAGTGCTGGGATTACAGGCTTGAGCCACCGCACCCGGCCCCCATTGCTTGTTTTTAATGAGGTTTGTCAAAGATCAGATTGTTGTAGATGTGTAGAATAAAATACCTAGGAATACCACTAACAAAGGATGTAAAGGACCTCTTCAAAGAGAACTGCAAGCCACTGCTCAAGGAAATAAGAGAGGACACAAACAGATGGAAAAATATTCCATGCTCATGGTTAGGAAGAATCAATATCGCAAAAATGGTCATACTGCCCAAAGTAATTTATAGATTCAATGCTATCCTCATCAAGCTACCAATGACCCTCTTCACAGAACTGGAAAAAACCACTTAAACTTCATATGGAACCAAAAGAGAGCCCGAGTAGCTGAGACAGTTCTAAGCAAAAAGAACAAAGCTGTAGGTGTCACACTACCTGACTTCAAACTATACTACAAGGCTACAGTAATCAAAACAGCATGGTACTGGTTCCAAAACAGAGATACAGACCAATGGAACAGAACAGAGGCCTTGGAGGCAATGCCACACATCTACAAAAAACTGCTAAAAACTAAGAATAAGAAAACCACCCATTTAAATAATAGATAAAGTATCTGAATAGACATTTCATCAAGAATATATACAAATGGTCAGTAAACATACTAAAAAAATCTCAGCATCATTTGTCATTAGGGAATTGCAAATTAAAACAATGAGACATTACTATACACTTGTTAGAATAGTGAAAATCCAAAGCACTGACAGTACCAAATGCTGGTGAGGATGTGAAACAACAGGAACCCTTATAACTGGTGGAAATGCAGTATGGTATAGCTACTTTGGAAGATAATTCAACAGTTTTTTATAGAAGTAAACATACTTTTATCATATGAACCAACAATAGCACTCCTTGGTATTTACACAAATGCATTGAAAACTTATGTTCATACCAAAAAACTGCACAAATATATATATATATTTTTTTCGAGACAGAGTCTAGCTCTGTGGCCCAGGTTGAGTGCAGTGTTGCAGTCTCGGCTCACTGCAACTGGTGCCTCCTAGGTTCATGCAATTCTTCTGCCTCAGCCTCCCAAGTAGCTGGGATTACAGATGTGTACCACACGCCCAGCTAATTTTTGTATTTTTAGTAGAGATAGGATTTCACCATGTTAACCAGGCTGGTCTGGAACTCCTGACCTCAAGTATCTACCCACCTTAGCCTCCCAAAGTGCTGGGATTACAGGCATGAGCCACTGTGCCCGGCCAATGGATGTTTTATAGCAGCTTTCTTAAAAAACTTGGAAGAGCCGGGCGCGGTGGCTCAAGCCTGTAATCCCAGCACTTTGGGAGGCCGAGGTGGGTGGATCACGAGGTCGAGAGATCGAGACCATCCTGGTCAACATGGTGAAACCCCGTTTCTACTAAAAATACAAAAAATTAGCTGGGCATGGTGGCGCGTGCCTGTAATCCCAGCTACTCAGGAGGCTGAGGTGGGAGAATTGCCTGAACCCAGGAGGCGGAGGTTGCGGTGAGCCGAGATCGTGCCATTGCACTCCAGCCTGGGTAACAAGAGCAAAACTCCATCTCAAAATAAATAAATAAATTAATTAATTAATTAATTAATTAATTAAAAAAACTTGGAAGCAACCAAGATGTCCTTCAATAGGTGAATGGAGAAGCTGTGGTACATACATACATACATACATACATACTATACGTACAATAGAATATTGTTTAGTGCTATAAAGAATGGAGCTATCAAGTCATGAAAACACTTGATGGAACCTTAAGTACATATTGATAAATGAAAGCAACAGTTCTGATAAAGCTATATACTGTATGATTCCAACTGTATGACATTTTGGAAAAGACAAAGCTGTAGAGGCAATAAAAAAAAAATCAGTGGCTGCTAGTGGCTGGGGGATGGTGATGGAAGGGAATGATACCTGTGAGTCAAATCTGGCTCACTTTTTTTGTATGGCCTCAAACAGCTGAGAATGATTTTTATATTTTTAGGTTGTCGGTTTAAAAAAAGTTTCATGATACATTAAAATCATGTGAGATTAACATTTCAGTGCCAGTAAATAAAGTTTTATTGCAGCAAAGCGATGCTTATTCATGTTTGTATTGTCTGTGTCTGCTTCTGCAATGCAAGAGTAGAACTGAGTAATTTGACAGAGGCTATCTGGCCTGCAAAACCTAAAATCTTATTTTCTGGTCCTTTATAAAGAAAGTTTGCTGATTCTTGCTCAAGTAGACACCTCAAGAAGGGAACTTGTATGCAGTGTTCCCTGAATCCTGACATGTTCAAAATCAGACCTTTATAGCATGGCTGGAAATAATATCCTTAGTTTATATTTTCTTCACTTAAAAATACTGCTCTGCTATTGTCTTGTTTTATATATTGTTATTGAGAAGTCTAATGCCAGTCTGATTTTCTCGTCATTATATCTCATCTTTTGCCTGAATGCCCTCATCTTTTGCCTGAATGCCCTCATCTTTTGCCTGAATGCTTTTATCTTTAAAGTCAAATAGTTTTACTAGAATATATTTTGGAGTTGATCAGTCGCTCAAGAACTCATGGGCCCTTTTAATGTACAGGTGTTCTTTTATTTCCAGAAAGTTTTCTTAGTTTATAGTCTTATTTTTAATTTATTTTTAAATTTAAATTTAATTTTTTTTTTTTTAACTGAGACAGGGTCATACTGTTTTGAGTTTGAGACTGGCCTCAAACTTCTGGGCTCAAACAGTCCTCCTGGCTTGGCATCTCAAGGTTTTAGGATTATAGGCATGAGCCACTGTGCCTGATCTGTAGTTTCAAATATTAGCTGTGTTCCATTGTTTTAATTTTCCTCTTTACTGACTCCAGTTATGGTGGCTTTCTTATGACTGTCCCCCATTTCAATGACTTTTTCTCTGATCTTACTTTTTACTTCATCTCATTTTTATTCTCTTGTATTGCTGCTTTGCTTCAGTGTTATTCACTAACTTTTCATTTGAGTCTAGATTTTGGACACTTTATAATGTAAAATTAATTGCTGGCATGATTTTCTCATTTTCTTGTATTTTTTTTTCCTGAGTTCAATTAAGTCTCACTCCTCCTTTTTTGTCAATTTCTGTTGTTAGTTTTTGTGTTACTTACTACAGGCACATGGCACCACACCTGGCTAATATTTAAATTTTTTATAGAAATGGGTTCTTGCTGTATTGCTCAGGCTGATATCAAACTCTTGACCTTCAGTGATCCTTCTACTTCACCTTCCCAAAGCTTTGGGATTACAGTCATGAGCCACTGTGCCTGGCCAGTTTTTCTGTTTCTAATAAAAGGTGTTTTAATCTGATTCAAGTCATATCACCAATTGCTTGTTTGACTCTATGTAATTGAGTTTGGAACATTGTGTTACAGTTTTCTTTAGCTTTGTGATTGGGTTTTGGCTCTTATTTGCAATTTTGTCCCTCCCCCTTTTTATTTTTACATGTTTGTATGAATATGGGCTGCTTTTTCCTGTTCTTTCTCATTTCATGATCAAGGGTCACAAATGCTCTCGTCTGCCATTTCTTCCATTTTCTGTGTAATTTCTTTTTTTGTTGTTGTTGATGATATTGGTAGTGGTGATGTGAAGGGAGGGTTTGACATGTTTTGTTTCTCTCTCATTTCTTTTTTTTTTTTTTTTTTTTTTTTTGAGACGGAGTTTCGCTCTTGTTACCCAGGCTGGAGTGCAATGGCGCGATCTCGGCCCACCGCAACCTCCGCCTCCTGGGTTCAGGCAATTCTCCTGCCTCAGCCTCCTGAGTAGCTGGGATTACAGGCACGCGCCACCATGCCCAGCTAATTTTTTGTATTTTTAGTAGAGACGGGGTTTCACCATGTTGACCAGGTTGGTCTCGATCTCTCAACCTTGTGATCCACCCGCCTCCGCCTCCCAAAGTGCTGGGATTACAGGTTTGAGCCACCGCGCCCGGCGTTTCTCTCTCATTTCTATAGAATTTTCCCTTGTATTCTTTTTTCCTTCATTGCCACATCTTTAGGGGTTTCTACTTTTTAAAAATATATTTGATTTTCTTCCAAAAGTAATGCTTCTCTGAGGTTTCCACCTCTGGTCCTGCTCACTTTCCTTGTGTATCAAGTCCCAACTTGTGTTCAGATTTCAACCCTTAGCATTGGGCTTTCTCTTTTTGGGGGTGATTTTTTCTGTATTTCAGTGTTTCATCTAAGCCCTCTGTACCTCTATGCTTTTTCATGGAGTCCTGTAAGCTCCCCTCTCTTGCTGTCTGCACCCACAGGCTTGAAGGGGTAAGCAATGGGAACTCTTGGAGCATGTCATATAAATGTTGTAGTATTTATTTTTTGTCTCCTATTAAATGCTGAAAGTGTGGATCATGTGTGGTTTTAGTGCTTTCTTTATTCTTTTTATGTTTTGGAGGAAGTTTTGGGGAAGATTCAAAATCAGATTGTTGCCATCATCCTCTACCTGAGAGTATATTTTAGATAATTTTTTTTTCAGCAACACTGAAAGAATAGTTTATAAATAAATTTTAGTTGCTATGGGACATCAGTGTAAATGAAAATACTTTATACATTTAAGTACTATGTAAGTATCATGTTTTTTTAAATTTTTTTTTTAAATTTTTTTTTTTTTTTTTTTTTTTTGAGACTGAGTTTCGCTCTTGTTACCCAGGCTGGAGTGCAATGGCGCAATCTCGGCTCACTGCAACCTCCGCCTCCTGGGTTCAGGCAATTCTCCTGCCTCAGCCTCCTGAGTAGCTGGGATTACAGGCACACGCCACCATGCCCAGCTAATTTTTTGCATTTTTAGTAGAGACGGGGTTTCACCATGTTGACCAGGATGTTCTCGATCTCTCGACCTCGTGATCCACCCGTCTCGGCCTCCCAGAGTGCTGGGATTACAGGCTTGAGCCACCGCGCCTGGCTAGTATCATGTTTTTTTAAGTTTAATTTTAAAAATATTACCACTCAAAACATCTTTGTGTTGTATAAATTATTTTTGCACACTTTGCAATCTATTCTTCTCCATTAGTCAAAATTTGTTTGTTTTTTCGGTAACTTGATCAAAAATGGTTTTTGTTATATCCAGTTAATATTATAGTGAACTCCATTAAGGTTGGAGTATTGGTGAGCATTTATTATTTGAGTCATCTTTATCATTCTTCATGCTTGGTTATATATTTGAAATCAAGACTAACTCACTTTTCCTTTATCAGATGCATACTTCTACTGGAGGAGGGTTCTGTGACTGTGGAGACATAGAAGCCTGGAAAACTGGCCCTTTTTGTGTAAATCATGAACCTGGAAGAGCAGGTACTATTAAAGAGGTAAGAATGTTATTTTGTTAAACATAGTTACGTATTTAAAGTTTGCTGAGGTTAGATAAGAGTATATGAATATGGATTCCGGTTAGAATCCTGATATTTTTATTCTCATATTTAGATATAAGGAGTTTTTTTCTCCACTCCAGGGAAGTTAAGGATTGATAATATCTCTATAAAGAGAGAATGAATTTACAATGAAAAGATGAATTCAGAATATTTGTTATGCAATCAACTAGAGTACACTGACTGGGTGCTGTGGCTCATGCCTGTAATCCCAGCACTTTAGGAGGCTGAAGCAAGTGGATCACCTGAGGTCAGGAATTCGAGACCAGCCTGGCCAACGTGGTGAAACCCTGTCTCTACTAAAAATACAGAACAGCCAGATGTGGTGGCATACACCTGTAATCCCAGCTGCTCGTGGGGCTGAGGCATCAGAATCAATTGAATCTAGGAAGTGGAGGTTGCAGTGAGCCAAGATCATGCCACTGCACTCCCTCCTGGGCAACAGAACGAGAGTCTATCTCAAAAATAAAAATTAAAATAATACACAACATATAAGCCTAAACGAACAAAAGGAAGTAATTATTAATAGAAAAGAGCAGCATATAGTGAATTAGAAAAGAGTTGAGCTGATACAAAAATTCAGTAATTGCTTTTCTTAAAGAAAATGTCAATTAAATAGATACAACCCAATCAAGGAAAAAGTTTGAGCAAGCCCATATACAGACAATTAGAAATGAGAATAGGGGAATAACCATAGAATCACAGATACAGAAGGAATCACAAGAATTGTAAAATACTCTTTTAATGACTTTGTGTAATTACACTTGAAAATGGATTATCTTATCAGATAGTATAGAGTGCGGCATTTTTATTCAAAAGCAGAAAGAAAACTTGGTCAGTTTCACTGAAGAAGTTAGGAAAGTTGTCAAAAGAAAGTACTTGCCCCAGAATGCCATGTTGGAATAGTTTTACAGATGAATTATTTCACAGCTTCAAGGAATAAATAGTTTGTGCTTTTTAAACTGCTGTGGATATCCCTAAAGCAGCAACACCTCTAGGGCAAAGATGTTGATCTTTTACGTACCATTCTGCTCTTAAAGCAGTGACACTTGTCAGAATACCTGGTTCCAGGTCTGGGTCAGGGAATGTATGAGGCAAGTTCATGCAAAAGAATATAGGACCCAACTTGAAAAGGTTCTCATTGACCTTACTTGGATAATTGAAGCATCAAAAGAAAAAAACAATAAATAACCAATAAATTGAATCACACTGAATATACAAAAATCCATGAGTTCCTAATGAAACCTAAATGAGAGCTAAATGAAATAAAACCTGTTTGTCACAGTGTCAAGTAGCTGTACTGTCGATTTCTTGCTATAAAAATTGGTTAAGGTAATGAAGTAAGCATTTATCCTGCCTTTTCAATAAGAATTGTATTTCATAGTAACCAAGTATCTCTAATTCATTAAGGAAAGCTTTTCTTTCTAGAGAAATATGCTAGCTGTAGAGCTAGAAAAGTCAACATTTTGTCAACCATAAAGAAATATTTGATTCAGACAAGGATGCTAAAATCCTTAAGGCTTAGGTTGGTGAGGAACAATATTTATATATTTCTAAATTATTATTTGCTAGTCATAAGGGGAAAAAAGCCAAAACTTTACAATGGAGTTAATCATACTGTCATAACCTGAAATCAGTCATTAATATTAGCATCATCATTAATAATGAAGTGATATGACATAATAAGCTTTTTTTCATTCTTGATTTCTTTCGAGACAGAGTTGCCCAGGCTGGAGTGCAGTGGCATGATCTCGGCTCATTGTAACCTCTACCTCCTGGGTTCAAGCGATTCTCATGTCTTGGCTCTCCGAGTAGTTGGGATTACAGGTGTGCACCACCACTCCTGGCTAATTTTATATTTTTAGTAGAGATGGGGTTTCACCATGTTGGCCAGACTGAACTTGAACTCCTGGATTCTAGTGATTCATCTGCCTTGGCCTCTCAAAGTGCTGGGATTACAGGCATGAGCCACTGGGCCCAGCTGGTGTAAAAGCTTTTCATAGGATATAAAATGAAGTACATAGTTTGACCATTTGAAAACTAATCAGTATAATACACCATATAAATAGAATAAAACCACATTATCATCTCAGTCGATGTAGCAAAAACCTTTTACAAAATACAGTACCCTTTCATAAAATATATTTCAACAAACTAAGAATGGAAGGGAACTTCATCAACCTAATAAAGAACATGTATGAAAAACTCACAGTTGATATCATAGTTAATGCTGAAACAGTGGATGCTTTTCCCCTGAAGTTAGAACCAAGACAAGGATATCTGCTTTTGCTGTGTCTGTTGCATATTGTATTGGAGATTCTACCAAGGAATTTAGATACAAAAAGTAGTAAAAGGCATCCACTCTGGAAAGGGGGAAGTAAAACTAGCTGTTTGCAGAGGACGTGCTTTTGTAGGCGCTAGTCTATTTTATCAATTACAACCATAAAATATACACATCTGGTGACTCACACCTATAATTCCAGCACTTTGGGAGACGCAGGCAGGAGGCTTATTTGAAGCTGGAAGTTAGAGACCAACCTGGGCAACATAGTGATTTTGTATATGAAAATCCTAAGGAATCCATAAAGAGTTGTTTTTTATTCTATTTATATGGTGTATTGCATTGATTGATTTTTAGATGTGAAAACTATGTACTTTATTTTTTATCGTATGAAAAACTCTACTGGCTGGGTGCAGTGGCTCACGCCTGTAAACCCAGCACTTTGGGGGGCTGCAGTGGGTGGATCACTTGAGGCCAGGAGACCCCATCTCTACAAAAAATTAAAAAATTAGCCAGATGTGGTAGCACATACCTGTAGTCCTAGCTACTCAGGAGGCTGAGGTGGGAAGGAAATTAAAGTAATTTTTGTTACATTATCTTGTATCTCATATCCTGCAATCTTGCTGATCTTTTTTCATTATTTTTTACATCTTGGCCAATACTTGCTGTTACCTGCATTTTTAAAATTATAGCCAGCTAGGTAGTTGTAAAGTGGTATCTCATTGTGATTTGTATTTGTATTCCGTAATGCCTTATGATATGGCGCATTCAAATGCATTTTATAACTGATTGGCTTCAACAAGCTTTTTATTTTATTTTATTTTATTTTTGAGACGGAGTTTTCGCTCTTGTTACCCAGGTTGGAGTGCAATGGTGCGATCTCGGCTCACCGCAACCTCCGCCTCCTGGGTTCAGGCAATTCTCCTGCCTCAGCCTCCTGAGTAGCTGGGATAACAGGCACGTGCCACCATGCCCAGCTAATTTTTTGTATTTTTAGTAGAAACGGGGTTTCACCATGTTGACCAGGATGGTCTCGATCTCTCGACCTCGTGATCCACCCGCCTCGGCCTCCCAAAGTGCTGGGATTACAGGCTTGAGCCACTGCGCCCGGCTCAACAAGCTTTTTATTGATGTTCTGTAATGAAAAGAACTTTTTTTGTGTATGTGTGGGAGTCAGAAGACCCAGATTTTCGTCATGTTTCTGCTATTTATAAGCTCTGTAATCTTAGGTGGATTCCTTATCTTTTCCTTGTGGTTAAGCATATGACATTAAATTTATCATCATAACCATTTTTAAGAATATAATTTAGTAGTGTAGATATTGAGTTCAGTAGTGTTAAGTATATTCACATTGTTGTGTAACAGATCTTAAGAGATTTTTCCATCTTGTGACCCTGAAACTCTATACCCAGTCAGCAAACTTCTGCTTACCCCCAGGGCTTGGCAACCACCTGTCTATCTTCTGCTTCTATGAATATGACTACTTTAGATGCTTCATATGAGTAGAATCGTACAGTATTTGTCCCTCTGCGACTGGCTGGGTTCCATTTTTTTTCAATGTCATTAATACCTGTTCTGCCTTGGAGAGTAGCCATGAGGATCTGTGGAAACAAGTTATGAGAAAAGTCTTTGTAAGCTATAAGGGATAAACAATTATTATGTGATATCATCATAATTAGCTACTCAGAAAGGCAAGGAGGAACGTTCATAAGAGAGTATATCACTAATGGGGAGACTCCATGGTTCTGCTTCTTTTCTGTCTTCAGTAACACCAGCTTGTCCACAGGGGTTAAGCTAAACTAATCTAAATACATAGCAACCCTCTTGAGCTCAACTTGAATTCGTTCCTGGAAAATGTAATGAATTCAGCAAAGTGATTATTTTAACTTAATGTTATGTTCTTTTTTATTTTTCTTTCTTTTTAAAAAATTTTTATTGCATTTTAGGTTTTGGGGTACATGTGAAGAACATGTAAGATTATTGCATAGGCACACACATGGCAGTGGGGTTTGCGGCCTTCCTCCACATCACCTAACATTAACGTTCTTTATTCATTTATTTATATATAATCTTGACTAGTATGTTTTTCTGTGCTTTTTAATAGAATTCACGCTGTCCATTGAATGAAGAGGTAATTGCACAAGCCAGGAAAATATTTCCTTCAGTGATAAAATACATTGTAGAAATGACTATATGGGAAGAAGAAAAAGAACTGCCTCCTGAACTCCAGATAAGGTGGGGAAAATTGTCAAAGGGAGCAAGTTTTACTGATGGTTATTTATATTGCACAGTATGTGTTCGATAATTGTTTTTGTTATTTACTGCCTAATTCATTGTCATTATGAAAAATTCATAGTGACTTATCTCTTGGGAGTATTTCAGAATATTGGTTTGTATGAGATATGTTGCTAGGCACCATCCAGAAGTTAAGCCAAAAGAACAGTCTATCAGGCAGGAGCTTTGAATTTTTAGGAAAAAAAAGAAATCAACATGTTGAGAGTCTTGTTCTACATAATTTATAAGGACATAGCAGCTTCTCATCCCAGTAGGTAAGTAAATTGCCCAGTTTGATCCTGGCCTGGACCAATGTCCAATTTGAGGTTTGTGTGAACAAAGATAGGGACTTTGCAACAGTGTGTCTCCTTTTAGCCCAGGTTTTTGGCTCTTTTCCTGATCAAGTAAAGTTTGATGGGAATGATCAAAAGGCCCTCTATCCTGTGCTTTGGTTTAGGATTATTGCAATTGTAGGGATGTAACTTTTTTAAGCTAAAACTAAGCAATTTCTAGTAGCCATAAGTAATTTGGTAACAGTAATATTTGCTCTTACCTTACAAATGTAAAAAGGACTTTTGGACCTGATATGAAGATACACTTTGAGCCATGTGGAAATTTTTCTACCTCTGTGATACTAGGATTTTCACAAAATTGCAGCACAAATCTAAATAGTCATTCTTTGAGTTTATTGGCTATTTTCATTTGTTTTGTTTTTAAAGGGAGAAACAAGAATTCTAATTAACACAGACATTAAATGTACTATTTTGCCTCTTATTAGGCCAAAAACCACTTGTGGAAATAAGTGTCATGACAAATTGTATCCACAAATATTTTAATTTCCAAAAGGTTAATGTCAGTTAAATCTTTTAAGACACTTTATGTTGGTAAACATAATATGAGCCATCTGCTTGTTAAAAAAGGAGGATTGCTTCAGTGTCATTATGCAAAAGTTAAGGGTAGTATTAAAAATGTACAATTAGGCCGAGGCAGGCAGATCACCTGAGGTCAGGAGTTCAAGACCAGCCTGGCCAACATGGTGAAACACTCTCTACTAAAACTACAAAAATTAGCTGAGCATGGTGGTGTGCACCTTGTAATGCCAGCTACTCAGGAGGCTGAGGCAGGAGAATCACTTAAACTCGGGAGACGGAGGTTGTAGTGAGCTGAGATCGTGCCATTGCACTCCAGCCTGGGCAACAGAGCAAGACTCCGTATCAAAAAATACCAAAAAACCCCAAAAACATGCAGTCACTAAACTGAGGCTTTTGAAAGTAATATGAAAAATTGGGGGAAAAACATGGAAAAGGAAATACTTTTATCAGAGTTTTAAAAAGTCATGGCAGTGTACCACTTAAATTCTGGGCTGGGTGTGGTGGCTCATGCCTATAATCTTGGCACTTTGGGAGCATGCAGATTGCTTGAGCTCAGGAGTTCACAGCCAGCCTGGACAACATGGCAAAACCCATTTATACAAAAAATACAAAAATTAGCTGGGCATGGTTACACACTCCTTCATCTCAGCTACTTAGGAAGCTGAGGTGGATTGCTTCAGCCTAGGAGGCAGCGATTCCATTGAGTTGAGGTTGTGTCACTGCACTCCAGCCTGGGTGACAGAGTGAGACCCTGTCTCAAAAAAAAAAGAAAAAAAAAAAATCAAATTCTTTATTAGTTTTATGGTGTTATTTACTTTTCCTTTGTTTATTTGTTGTTGTATCTATATATCAATATATTTTTTCTAACAGGAAGAAAAATGAAAGATACTATTGTGTCCTTTTCAATGATGAACACCATTCGTACGACCACGTCATATATAGCCTACAAAGAGCTCTTGACTGTGAGCTCGCAGAGGCCCAGTTGCATACCACTGCCATAGACAGAGAGGTTTGTAGTCTCCTTTTGAATTATGTTTCTGTTTTCTGTCAGTTTCCCAGCAGCCAGGTGTTGACTGAGTCCTTGCTCAGTATTGTGCTAGGTACAACCATCCTCTCCACTTATTCCTTACATCCTAGGTAAATTGGTTAGAACTTCAATTTTGTGGGTGTGTATCATAGTTTTAGATAATTATTTATAATTTTTATCTTTTATTTTAGATATATAGAAACTGAATTTATTTGGGAAAGCATAGGTAAGAATGTCAGCTCACTTTAGTCTGGTCGTATAAGTATTTATTGAATGAATGAATAGGTGCATGAATTATGAAAAGTTGATCATTTCGGAAGTCTTAACATGATTTATTTAAATTATTTTTAGAATAGTATTCTATGGCTTAGTTTATTTAACATCCATCCAGAGCAAAATGGGTTCTTTAGGTAATATAAGTATATAAAAGGAATAGTAACTTCATCCTTGCCCTTGGGTGCTATATAATCTAGTGTAAGAAATAGCATGACATTAGTAATTTAATTTTTTGACTTTTAATACACTTTTTAAAAAACACATGGTTTAATAGAGAATTAGAATAGGTGATTAACTTTCTCTGTGTTTCTTATGTATAGCTTATGTGATTGCAAATCATTAATGAAAGAGCAAATAAAATGAAAAAAACAAAAGGATATGAATAGCTAGTAATAGCTAACATTTGCGAAGTATTTGCATATGTCAGACATGGTATACTTTATATGTAATATCTCATTTAATCCCCGTAGCCATAAGTCAACCCTTTGAGATTGATAATATTATTATCTCGGTTTCATAAACCTGTGTTTAGTACCTGGAGAATTAAGAGGATCAGTATCTTGGCACACCAGTAACCCATTATGAGTAGATAAGAATTCTGGTTAGAATGGCACTCTTCAGAGGCCGGGCATGGTGGCTCAAGCCTGTAATCCCAGCACTTTGGGATGCTGAGGCAGGTGGATCACAAGGTCAAGAGATCGAAACCATCCTGGTCAACATGGTGAAACCCCATCTCTACTAAAAATACAAAAAAGTAGCTGGGCATGGTGGCACGTGCCTGTAATCCCAGCTACTCAGGAGGCTGAGGCAGGAGAATTGCTTGAATCTGGGAGGTGGAGGTTGCAGCGAGTCAAGATTGCACCATTTCACTCTAGCCTGGGCGACAGAGCAAGATTCTAGCTCCAAAAAAAAGATGCAAGATAGGAAATAGTGAGAAAACACTGCAGTTGGCCATCCTCATATTGAGAGCACAATATCCCTAGTCCTCTAAGTTGTGTCTTTGAGCACTTAGAGAGTTTGTTTCTCTGATTGCTTGGCTTGTTGGACAACTCTCATTCTTAGAAATTTTTTTTTTCCTGTGTTAACCCAAAATCTGTATCTATGTGCTTTCAGACTAATTTCTTTTAGAACAACCCAGAAGAGGTCTTTTTTTGCTTTCAGACAGTAACCCATCAGATAGTTTTTAAAAACTATAATTTCTTGAGTTCGATCGGTAGCGGGAGCGGAGAGCGGACCCCAGAGAGCCCTGAGCAGCCCCACCGCCGCCGCCGGCCTAGTTACCATCACATCCCGGGAGGAGCCGTAGCTGCCGCAGCCGGCCCCAGTCACCATCACCGCAACCATGAGCAGCGAGGCCGAGACCCAGCAGCCGCCCGCTGCCCCCCCCGCCCCCCCCGCCCTCAGCGCCGCGGACACCAAGCCCGGCACTACGGGCAGCGGCGCAGGGAGCGGTGGCCCGGGCGGCCTCACACCGGCGGCGCCTGCCGGCGGGGACAATAAGGTCATCGCAACGAAGGTTTTGGGAACAGTAAAATGGTTCAATGTAAGGAACGGATATGGTTTCATCAACAGGAATGACACCAAGGAAGATGTATTTGTACACCAGACTGCCATAAAGAAGAATAACCCCAGGAAGTACCTTCGCAGTGTAGGAGATGGAGAGACTGTGGAGTTTGATGTTGTTGAAGGAGAAAAGGGTGCGGAGGCAGCAAATGTTACAGGTCCTGGTGGCGTTCCAGTTCAAGGCAGTAAATATGCAGCAGACCGTAACCATTATAGACGCTATCCACGTCGTAGGGGTCCTCCACGCAATTACCAGCAAAATTACCAGAATAGTGAGAGTGGGGAAAAGAACGAGGGATCAGAGAGCGCTCCCGAAGGCCAGGCCCAACAACGCCGGCCCTGCCGCAGGCGAAGGTTCCCACCTGACTACATGCGGAGACCCTATGGGCGTCGACCACAATATTCCAACCCTCCTGTGCAGGGAGAAGTGAGGGAGGGTGCTGACAACCAGGGTGCAGGAGAACAAGGTAGACCAGTGAGGCAGAATATGTATCGGGGATATAGACCACGATTCCGCAGGGGCCCTCCTCGCCAAAGACAGCCTAGAGAGGACGGCAATGAAGAGGACAAAGAAAATCAAGGAGATGAGACCCAAGGTCAGCAGCCACCTCAGCGTCGGTACCGCCGCAACTTCAATTACCGACGCAGACGCCCAGAAAACCCTAAACCACAAGATGGCAAAGAGACAAAAGCAGCCGATCCACCAGCTGAGAATTCGTCCGCTCCCGAGGCTGAGCAGGGCGGGGCTGAGTAAATGCCGGCTTACCATCTCTACCATCATCCGGTTTAGTCATCCAACAAGAAGAAATAAGAAATTCCAGCAATAAGAAATGAACAAAAGATTGGAGCGGAAGACCTTAAGTGCTTGCTTTTGCCCGTTGACCAGATAAATAGAACTATCTGCATTATCTATGCAGCATGGGGTTTTTATTATTTTTACCTAAAGATGTCTCTTTTTGGTAATAACAAACATGTTTTTTAAAAAAGCCTGGTTTTTCTCAATACGCCTTTAAAGGTTTTTAAATTGTTTCATATCTGGTCAAGTTGAGATTTTTAAGAACTTCATTTTTAATTTGTAATAAAAGTTTACAACTTGATTTTTTCAAAAAAGTCAACAAACTGCAAGCACCTGTTAATAAAGGTCTTAATAAAAAAAAAAACAAAAACTATAATTTCTTATGTTTGTTTTCTTCAACTGTTTTATGATAATAAGCTCATACTGATCAAGCTCTATTTCCTTTTCTCTACCTCCTCCCCCTAGGTAAATAATAGTTTATCAGAGATTATCTTAAAATGTGGTACTATAAATCATTTCACTAAACATTTATTAAAGCACTTTGAGGAAATACAAAGATGAATCAGATTGAATCTGCCTTCAAATGATTATACTGTTCTTATGAAAGAAACAGGCATTCAAGAGAAATTTTAAATATGTAATGATGTTATTAAAATAATTTATTTTAAGAGACAGGGTCTCACTATGTTGCCCACACTTACCTTGAGCTCCTGGGCTCAGATGATTTGCCCATCTTGGCCTCCCAAAGTTCTGGGATTACAGGTGTGAGCCACTGTGCCTAGCCCCCAGGTCATATTTTTGCCATCTTATGTACATGGTTAATATTGCAGATTATAAGAGAAAATCTTGGTAGATACCAAGATTTATTCTGGGAAGATTACTATAAGCTACCATGATCTTAGGACTCTCAGAAGACACGTACCAGTAGGATAAACCAGTGTCCCAGGAGAGGAATTGGCTTGGGAAAGCATGGGGCTGTGCTTTGTTGGTTTTCATATGGAATGGAAAGATCTGTGTCTTCCTGTCTTTGCCCTGTCTCTTCCTAGTCTTATTCCCATTACTGCTCTCCTCTGTAGTCAAAGTGGAGAAGGCCTGTAGCTACAGCTAATCTACCTACTGATAGGTTGTCTTGTTTTGCGGGTCCCAAGACTTCATAAGGTGATGGTGATTCCAAGAAAAGTTTTTTAATAAATGATTACTCAGAAGGTAAAATAGGACATGAGATAAAGTTGTACACTAATTAAGGTGAAAAATGTACTCCTTGGCTAGAAGAAACTCTTGCAGTTAGTCTGTTTTACAAACCCTTAAAGATATGCTCTTGTAGTTCTGTGTTTTCAGCTATAGTATGAAGATAAAGGTAACCTATTAGAAATCACTTGGAAGTAATTTTTTTTTTCAGAGTAGACATGCCAGCCCGAACCTAGGAAATCAGAATTAGGAGTATGGAGAAGAGAAGAGGAAAGAAATGGCCGCGTACTTTGAAAACACTGCCTCCCTCCAGTTGATCTACTCTCACCCCCATTTTTTGGTCACTAAGAAAGGTTATTTTTGTTGGATTTCTGTAGTTCCAGCTACTTAGGAGGCTGAGCCTGGGAGTTCAAGGCTGTCGTGAGCTTTGATCACACCACTGTCTTCCAGCCTGGACTACAGAGTGAGACTCCATCTCCATTCATTCATTCAATAAAATTTTTAGTGGTGGCAAAATCTACATAACATAAATTTTACCATTTTAATCTTTTTCTAGGGATACAGTATACTAATGTTAACTATGTGTATTGTTGTACAGCAGATCTCTAGAACTTTTCCATCTTGCAGAACTAAAACTTTATATTCATTGGACAATTCCCCCTTTTACTCTCCGTCTAGCCCCTGGCAACCACCAATTTTGCTTTCTAAGAGCTTGAATATTTTAGATAAGTCATATAAGTGGTATCATGCAGTATTTGTCTGTTTGTGACTGGTTTATTTCACTTAGTATAATGTCCTCAAAGTTTATCCATATTTCATCAAGTGGTGGGATTTCTTTCTTTTTTAAGGTTGAATAAATAATATTATACTATGTGTATAATATTATATCATATTATATATATATAAAATACACACATTTTGTCAAGTGGTGGGATTTCTTTTTTAAGGCTGAATAATGTTATACTATGTGTGTAATATATATTTATATATAAATATTACATTTGTATATAACTTTTACTGTATATATGTACACACATACATATTTGTGGTATATACATACATAGAATATATGATATGTATGTGGCCTATATATATATATACACACACAGTACAGTTTTGTACTGTATACAGTATGTATGCATATACATCATATTTTGTTTACCTGTGCATCTCGTCAGTGGACACTTGGGTTGCTTCCACCTTTTGCTGTTGTGAATAATGCTCTTATGAACATGGATCCACAAATGTTCGTTCAAGTCCTTGCTTTCAGTTCTTTTGGGTACATGCCCATAAGTGGAATTGCTGGATCATATAAGAATTCTATTTCTAATTTCTTGAGGAACAACCATACCGTTTTCCATAGCAGCTGCATCATTTTATATATTCTCCAGCAGTGCATAAGGGTTTCTCCACATCCTTGTTAATACTTGTTATTAGTGTTTTTTTAATAGCCAACTCATTTTTTTTTCCCATAGCTTATTGGGGTACAGGTGGTATTTGGTTACACGAATAAGTTCTTTAGTGGTGATTTGTGAGATTTTAGTGCACTTATCACCCGAGCAGTATATACTGCACCCTGTTTGTGGTCTTTTATCCCTCATTCCTCTCCAACCCTTCCCCCCAAGTCCCCAAAGTTCATTCTATCATTCTTAATGTGTTTGCATCCTCATAGTTTAGCTCCCACATATCAGTGAGAATATATGATGATTGGTTTTCTATTCCTGAGTTACTTCACTTAGAATAATAGTCTCCAGTCTCATCCAAGTTGCTGCAAATGCCGTCAGTTCATTCCTTTTTATGGCTGTGTAGTAGTCCATCGTGTGCGTGCATGCATGTGTGTATGTGTATACACCACAGTTTCTTTATCCAGCCATTGATTGATGGGCATTTGAGTTTGTTCCATGATTTTGCAATTATGAACTGTGCTGCTATTAACATGCATGTGCAAGTATCTTTCGTATAATGACTTCCTCTGGTTAGATAGCCAGTAGTGAGAGTATTTGGGGTGTCTCCCAGGTCCTGCAAGAGCAGTTTGCTTCCTTCAGAAGGTCTGTGGGTCCTCTCTGGATTCCTGGTTTCTTCTTGCAGTCTTTCTGGAGTTAAAATTCATGATGTGAGCCTCCATGCACTGCTCCATCCGAGTCGGAGCTACAATCTAGTCCTGCCTCCTGTCCACTATGATCAGCAGCCAACTCTCTTGTCATTTTTTGATAGCAGCCAAAAAATATGGATATGAGGTCGTTTTCCTCCCCCCATTTATTGAGATGCACTGCTTTAGATTAATTGCCAGTATCACATAAGGTCATCATTGAGCTAGAGTTCATAGAACTATTCTTGTCTTACCTGTTCTTTTAAAAATTTCTTATGGCCTGGGTTTTTGTGCATTTTTCTTTTTCAGTATTGGCAACCTTGTAATGAGTAGTCCAAATATATTTGGATCGTTCTTATGCTTATGTCCTAAGGAGCTTAAGAGGGACTATTATAGGATGGCTACAAGTGCAGACTCTGGAGATGAACTGCTTGTCATGTATCTCTGAATCTGTCACTTGCTAACTTTCTGATTTGGAGATATATTAATTCTGTCTTGTTTTTCTTGTTGTCGTCTGTAAAATGGGGTATACCTTCTTTATAGGGTGATTGTGAAGGTTAAATGAGGAAGACAGTGCTTCCTAGCTTTATTCAAATGGCACACATAGAAAATGATAAATTTTTATAGATGGGTAAAAGAATGAGCTACAGGGAAATTCTACATAGACCTTGCATGACTGCCTCCAGGACTGGTGGAATCAATAGTACAGCTATACTTCCAGCCTATTAATGGGCCACAAGTATATATTAGGATACATGTTAAGGAGCTGTGAATTCTATCATAAAGAATATTTTAAAAACATAGCGGAAGTTTCGAAAACCTGAGTCATTGTTTCATATAAGTAGAGAGGACACTGCAGTAACTAAAGAATAGGCATTCTTGCAGGCAAGAAACTCAGTATCTTAAATTGCAGAACGTCTCTCCTAGAGGCATTGAAAGTTCTCATACTTCATAAAGGTTTGGAACATTTGTATCTGTCTTTCAGTTATTGTTCCAGTATCTTAAAACTTTTAGTCAATAAGTGATTAGTAATTGAGAGCTCATTAAGTCTTTGGGCTACATATTGGTTATTGATTGTGGTTATCATTTCACTACCTAATTCTCACTTTTGTCTGTAATTAGGGTCGTCGGGCTGTTAAAGCAGGTGGTTATGCTGCTTGCCAGGAAGCAAAGGAAGATATAAAGGTAACTTCCTGAATTAGGGGGGAAAAGAGACGTTAAAGACAAATGTACACTGTAAGAACCCAAGTAGAATGATTTGAGTGATATTGTTGAAGTGGGGTTTGGGGCACCTAGATGCAGAGATTTGGAACTGACAGGGTTATGTGATTTCTTCTTTTGAAGTCTAGATACCTCAGCTGAAAGCAAGTTGTAAATGCTGGTTTTTTGGTTTGTTCCCTTCATTTGTAGAGTCATTCAGAAAATGTCTCTCAACATCCACTTCATGTAGAAGTATTACACTCAGAGATTATGGCTCATCAGAAATTTGCTTTGCGTCTTGGTTCCTGGATGAACAAAATTATGAGCTATTCAAGTAAGCATACCTCCTGTTTTTCTTGTTTCTGATAACATTTTCTGTTTTTTTGTAACCACAAAATTTAAAATGCCATTTGAGTGTGAAATAAGGGTTTTTTTGGTTTATACACTTCATTAATTTTCAGGATTGCATTTCAGATGCATAATATCATAAGGTATTATTTCAAGTACACAGTATCAAGTACTATCTTTTTATTGGTTGTTGAGTCTTTGATATTGACAGAATTATTCTTTACATCAAATGTGAGAGGATTACTGGTAGTCTTTTTATATGTTATTATAGGAAATGTACTTTTAGGAGAAATATTATAAGAATAAAAATTATGGCTAAGCATAGTGGCTTATGACTATAATCCCAGCACTGTGAGAGGCTGAGGCAGGAGGATCACTTGAGCCCAGCAGTTCAAGACCAGCCTGGGCAACAGAGCGAGACCAATCTCTATTAAAAAAAAAAAAAAAAAAAAAAAAAAAGAATACAAGTTGTTTAATTGTGTGACCTCTTTGGTTTGTAGGTGACTTTAGGCAGATCTTTTGCCAAGCATGCCTTAGAGAAGAACCTGGCTCAGAGAATCCCTGTCTCATAAGCAGGTTAATGCTTTGGGATGCAAAGCTTTATAAAGGTAAGTGGACAGTTGCTTATGCTGTTTGTTGGGAAGCAAAGGAAGATTATGACCTTAAAGTAGAGCTGTAATATCTTTTATTTATTAAATTAGTTATTAAATCTGTGATCTTGATTGATAAGATATTACATGTGAATATAAAGTTTAACCAGTCAGTATGTATTCTTTGATGTTAAAACCCAGGGATGTTGTCTTTTAAGTACAGAGTCTTTTCATTTAGTGAGAGCCAGTCAAAAAGAGTGTATATGTATATGTCTATACGTATATCTATATATTCATGTAGTGCCATTATTGAGTGGCCAAAAAAAAAAAAAAGCTGTTAGTTTTCATTGTAAAAATCTAAATGAAGAACAAAACACAAAAGTCAAGAGAAAAGCTAAAAGCATGGAGAAGGAAAAGTACAGAATTAGAGTACTTTTGAGTTAAATAGAAAAAGAAAGAAAAGGTTGGGAGAGGATAAATTGAAGTGTAAGGTGAAGTGGTGGGAGAGGGGCATATGAAATAATTCTAATATTCTGGCACTCTAACAGCTGGAATGTTTTTGGTTTTTGCCTTGGTGATTTCCTCTTATTCTCCCACTTTCCCCAAAATAATCTATAGGTGCCCGTAAGATCCTTCATGAATTGATCTTCAGCAGTTTTTTTATGGAGATGGAATACAAAAAACTCTTTGCTATGGAATTTGTGAAGGTAATTATTTATAAATTAGTTATCAATAAATAGAAATAGGCAGTTTTTATAAATGAATAAATAGAAACAGGGATAATTATAAATCAAGAATTAAATGTCATTATAAATTTCTTTGTCAAAAGTTAGTTCTTGGCTCTGCAAGTTGGCTCACTCCTGTAATTCTTAGCACTTTGGGAGTCTGAAGTGGGTGGATCATTTGAGGTCAGGAGTTCAAGACCAGCCTGGACAACTGGTGAAACTCTTGTCTCTACTAAAATTATAAAAGCTAGCCAGGCATGGTGGCAGGCACCTGTAGTCCCAGCTACTGAAGAGGCTGAGGCAGAAAATCGCTTGAACCTCGAAGGCAGAGTTTGCAGTGATCCAAGATCATACCACTGCACTCTAGCATGAGTGACAGAGGGAGGCTCCATCTCCAAAAAAAAAAAAAAAAAAAAAGTTCGTTCTCATACATTACATAAATGACATTTTCACAAATGTCATTTGGTAGTATGGAAACAGGATTCTTGGAGAAGAGATAGGTGGAAAATAACCTATTGACCCAGAGCAAAGGGAGGTTATCACATTCACATGTGCATTCAATCTTTCTAATCATTTATTTGCCTGTTAGTAAAATTACAATAAGAATAGAATTGAATAATTGAAAAGGATAGCAGAAAAGAAGAACAGATGTGCATGCTAAAGCAGGGGGCAGGAATTAGGTGGCCAAGAGTTCTATTTAATTGTTGGAAGCTAAAATGCAAGGCTAAATAACCTTTACAGCTTTTTAATGTTTTATTAATCTATCATATATATCTTACCTTATTGTGTTTTTTTGTCTACCTGCCAAATTAGATTGCAAGGTTATACAAATCAGGGACTCCTCTGAATCTTTTACTTTGCCTTATATAAAGGTGTGCAATGAATACTTGTTGATTTCTTTTGATTTTGAGTTGCAGGCAATTCTGTAAGCCTTAAGATACATACAGGACCAAAGATGGAATTGGGAGCAGAGAAAGAAATAATGGTTGTTGTAGGCAAATGACACTGTGGGATAAGATACCTGCATTCCCTAGATTTTATATTTAGACTAAGATATTTTTTGTATGTCTTGTCTTTCAGCAGTGATGGCAACTCAAGATTTTCTCTTCTAAAACTCTTTAGATATAGAATATTGGACCATATGTGTGATCTGAAATGAAATGTTGTTTTCTTATACAAAAGCTAATCTCCCTACTTAGATGTTTTTTTTTTTTTTGTACACCATGGTTACCCCTTAAACTTGGTAGGAATTCCAGAGGGTAAAATTAATTACGTAGGTTAAGTATCTAACTTTGTGCCTTACACATGTAGATGCTTTTATGTAACTGAGTATATTACTATTTTTGTTCTCCCAGTATATCAGGGTTGTTTTGCAGCTGTTATGCACCAGTATGGGAAAGAAGTTATTTACAGCCAGAATCCATTCTGTTTAAGGCTGGATTCAATCTGATTGGTTGGTTTTTCTGGGTTATATCAGCTGTTAAATACTTTGAATATATCTCCTGCCCTATGCCGTTAGAGTAGAAGCTGCTAAAGATTGCCTCAGATTCTGTTTGGAGAAAGGATAAAGTATACCATTAAAGTCCTCTGTTGTTTTTTTGTTTGTTGTTGTTGTTGTTTTTAACCGCCCCTCCCCCACGTGTATATGTTTTAATAGTTTCCACTCCTATCTGCTAAATTGAGTAGGTGAATTTTTACTTGATTCGTTGTTTTTCTCCTTCTAAAATATTTTTGCTGATCATAATATCTTGCCTTAATAAATAGGAATTATATTGACATTTTATAGATAGAAACAAACTTGTAGCAGTTATTAAAATTGGGATTTTTAGAAGTCTTCAGTAGTGATTTGTAATTTATTCTCTATATATTTCAGTATTATAAACAACTGCAGAAAGAATATATCAGTGATGATCATGACAGAAGTATCTCTATAACTGCACTTTCAGTTCAAATGTTTACTGTTCCTACTCTGGTATGTATTGATTATTCCTTTTCAGTCTTCCCAAGTAAAACTTGTTTTGCTTTGTAAGAATTTCACTTTATGTTGAATCAAATTAGAACAGTGTTAGAATCACTAAGTTGGGCTATGTGAATTCTTCATTGGTACCCAAGGACTAGTTAACTAGGCACTGCCTTGGTTCACATGTCCTAGTCAATGCAGATAACACCTACAGCTGGTTTCTTACTTTCTAGAGTACCTTAGTAACTTAGGAATGTTGCCTTTTCAATACCAAAAATATTTTAAGAATTGTTTGTAGGCAGATAGAAGAAGATAAAACTAAGAAGCCGGAGGGTGTGCCTGTCAAGCATTTGGGAGAGATGGTGGTACATAGGCCTGGGAGGAGAGTGAAAGATTCTGCTTCCTTTGTATACTACTTCTTTTCTTTTCTTCTTTTTCTTTCTTTCCCTCCCTCCCTCCCTCCCTCTCTCCCTCTCTCCCTCCCTTCCTTTTCTTTCTTTTCTTTCTTTCTTTCTTGACGTAGTCTTGCTTGTGTCGCCCCGGCTGGAGGTGCAGTGGGATGATCTTGGCTCACTGCAGCCTCCACCTCCTGGGTTCAAGTGATTCTCATGCCTCAGTCACCCAAGTAACTGGGATTACAGGCATGCATCACCATGCCCGGCTAATTTTTATATTTTTAGTAGAGACAGCGTTTCACCATGTTGGCCAGGCTAGTCTCAAACTCCTGACCTCAGGTGATCTGCCTGCCTCTGCCTTCCATAGTGCTGGGATTACAGACTTGAGCCACCACAAGCCCGGCTTAATTGTGTGATTACTGATGATAAATATTTATCTAGATAACGTGTATAATGGATTTGTGGTATCCAGATATATGTTGTCTAGTTATGGAGTAGGGGATTTTTCCTTTTAGAAAATAACTTCTTAGTAGTTGCTATGCAGTGAGACTAAGGACTGTGTTTAACATTCAGTAATAAACAGTTATTAAAAATGACTTACTAACCAAATGAATGAATAAATCAAGTCCATACCACAATGAGTTAATGCTAAAGACAATATTATTGAAATATTCTGCAGGCTCGACATCTTATTGAAGAGCAGAATGTTATCTCTGTCATTACTGAAACTCTACTAGAAGTTTTACCTGAGTACTTGGACAGGAACAATAAATTCAACTTCCAGGGTTATAGCCAGGACAAATTGGGAAGAGTATATGCAGTAATATGTGACCTAAAGTAAGTTGTTCAATTTAAAAGTGAAGGCACCTGTTAAACTCAGTGTGCTTATTTGCTCTATCTTATAAGTAATCCTCTGATCATTTTGCTTATCTAGAATTCTCTTTATAATAATGGCAAGTACAAAGAACTGTTACTGCCTTGTGTTAATAAATGTCTTCAGTAAAAGGCTTTTTATTGAGCTGTAAAACCTGGTTAATAAAGTATTGTGGGGAGACCTCTTACAGGAACTTGGGGTCTCCTGGGGTCACCAAATACATTTCCATTGTAATTACCTTACTTTTCACTCACTTCCACGCACATGCTTTGGTTTTGTCCTGCCTGTATAGTCTCTTTGTGCATAGTTTCAGATAATCTATTGATGTAAATTTCTTTTTCTTTTATTTATTTTCTTTTTTCTTTCTTTCTTTCTTTCTTTTTTTTTTTTTTTTTTGAAACAGCATCCTGCGGTGTTGCCCAAGCTGGAGTGATCTCCTGCCTCAACCTCCCATGTAGCTGGCACCACAGGCATATCCCACCACACCTGGCTAATTTTTTATTGTTCTGTAGAGATGGAGTCTCACTTTTTGTTGCCCAGGCTAATTTCAACCTCCTGGGCTCAAGCAATCCTTCTGCTTTTGCCTCCGAAAGTGTTGGGATTACAGGCATGAGCTACCACGCCTAGCTATGGTTTTTAAACTCCCTTTTTCCTATACAGTTGATTCTCCCTATCTGTGGGTCAACCAACCACAGACTGAAAATACTCCATTTTAAAAAATTGCATCTGTATCAGACCAGCCTGGACAGCATAGCAAGACCTTGTTTCTACAAAAATAAAAATAAAAACTAGCCAGGTATGGCAGTGCAAGCCTTTATTCCTAGCTTCTCAGGATGCAGAGGTGAGAAGATCACTTGACTCCAGGAGTTTGAGGTTACAGTGAACTATGATCATGCCACTGCATTCCAGCCTGGGCAGCAGAGTGAGATTCTATCTCTAAAAAAATAAAATAAAGTTTAGTAAATTGTTTTAGTTCATCTTCAGTATAAGTAGAGATGGTAGGTAAATACAGTAGCTAATCAATATGTAGCCACTGTGATTGAAATTTTTTCCTTATCCAAATTGTGCAAAAATGAGATGCTAATGGCAGTACTTAAAGTTATTCTTAAGTCAGTGAATATCCTTGGTCTACTTTATAGAAAAAAAAATTCTCTTTACCATGGCTCTCATTACTGTGAAGTATTTTTATAACTGAGTTATTTTTATATCCAGAGAAGTGGTACGTATAGTCTCTGACTATAGTTAGTCTCTAAGGTGAATAATTTTGAGCCAGCACATCACTAAATACCTGCCCTTACAGCAGAACTTTAAGGTCCCTGATTTGGATGGTAACTTTAAATCTTCTGATGCTTAGAATTCCTCCCCTACACCCATCCTAAATATGGATAGCTCTAGTGACCAGGGGAAGGGAAAATTAACACATTTTGGGACCCTGTTTGACATGTACTGTGTAATTCACTCTCACAAGGATCCTGTGAAATTTATTATTAACTATGTGCCAAGGAGATTTGGTTTTATTCTTGCAGCATTCTTAGAAGGTAGTTGATACAATCTTCCTTTGTAGATTGTAAATATGTGCCTAAGGTCACAAAGCTAGTAAGTGGCAGAACTGAGATATGATCATAAACACGTTTTATCAGTAAAACTCATGTTCCTTTCATTATATCATGTAGCCTCACAGGATACATAAACAGCAACACAAAACCTGCTCTGAAACCTGGCCTAAAACACCAATCACAAAAACTCTTTATTTAGCAAATAATTTGTGTTCACTGTTTTCTCAGTCTCTCATTGTAGAAATTCTGCAGTCACATCTTAGTCTTTCCTTACATATTTATTTACTAATTTCCCCCGAATCCTTGTTTTTAAATAAGTTAGAAAATAACCACACTTAATGTATTTTGTTTCCAGGATAAAGTCTAAATTCTGTCAGAATTTGTAGGTCTTCATAGTTTAGCCCAGGTGTCCCCAGACTTTTTACACAGGGGGCCAGTTCACTGTCCCTCAGACCGATGAAGGGCCGCCACATACTGTGCTTCTCTCACTGACCTCCAGTGAAAGAGGTGACCCTTCCTGGAGGGAGGCGGGGGGGGGGGGAGGCGGGGCGGGGGCACAGATAAATGGCCTCAGGGGGCCGCATGCGGCCCACGGGCCGTAGTTTGGGGACGCCTGGTTTAGCCTGTGTTTGTTTATCTGACTGTACCTCAGCGTGAAACAACTTTGTTGGTACTAGTAGGTACTCTGTTTAGCCTGCCTTAGGAAATTTTCATTCTCTCAAAACAGCACATTCCAACTTTGGATAGCTTCTTCCAACTATTATAAAGTTTCTTACTGCATATTGAAGATCTTTTTTGTAGCATTTATTTTCCGGTTCTAGTTCTTTCTTTGTCCATTCAGAACAACTTGAGTTTAACTTGAAGAAGTATTTGAAGTCAGCAGCATATCTGCCAAGTCTTTTATACATTACGTTACATTTATTTCTTTAACTGTTCCCATTTCATGTTGGTTAAAATTACTTCTAAATCATTATCCTTTTCTACTGAACCTGTACTGGGTGCATGTATACTGTTTATGTACCAAGAAATGAGCATAGCACTATAACTGAGATCTGCCTAGTAAAATACAGAAGGGAGGAATTACTACCTCTCTTATTCTAAAAAATATATGCCTATTAATTTAGTTTTGTCACTTGCTCCATGGGAGGTATCTCATGGCGTACTTGGTTTCTCAGTTGCTAATTTATTGTGGAAATGCAACTTAGAAAATTCTGAGATGCAGTTGAACCTTGGTTCTATTGAGGAACATTATTATTCTTTTATTACTTCAGTCTCTTCCTGTGTTCCATTTCCAGAAAGTATAGCACACTCTCAAACCAAATCAGTCCCTTATTGTCTCACCCTGTCCACGCTTTTCTTCTTTTCCCATTGCTTTTGCCACGTATTTTTTTCTACAGACTCCGTTTCCTTCTCTTCCTTACATTTTTGTTTGTTCCAGTCTCTTTTATCTTCTTTACTTAGTAGGTAATCTATAGAAGTCAATCATGAGCTATGTGAGATTGCTAGAAACCAAAAATGTAAATTGTTTTCTAAATCAGTGCTTCTCAAATTTTAATGTGAATGCAAATCATCTGGGGAGCTGCCTTTTTTTTTTTTTTTTTTAACTTTTATTTTGAGCTCAGGGATACATTTGCAGGCTTGTTACATAGTTAAACTTGTGTCATGGGGTTTGTTGTAAAGATTGTTTCGTCACCCAGATGTTAAACCTAGTGCCTATTAGTTATTTTTCCTGATCCTCTCCCTCTTCCCAACCTCTATCCTCCTATAGACCCCAGTGTGTGTTGTTCCCCTCTGTGTGTCCATGTGTTCTCATCATTTACCTCCCACTTGTAAGTGAGAAGATGTGGCTTTTGGTTTTTTGTTCCTGCGATAGTTTGCTAGGGATAATGGCCTCTAGCTCCATTCGTGTTTTCAGAAAAAAACAAGATCTCATTCTTTTTCTGGCTGCATAGTGTTCTGTGGTGTATATGTACCACATTTTCTTTATCCAGTCTATCATTAATGGGCATTTAGGTTGATCCCATGTCTTTGCCATTGTGAGTGTGCTACAGTGAACGTATGTGTGCATGTGTCTTTGTAACAGAATGAATTAAATGCCTTTGGATGAATACCCAGTAATGAGATTGCTAGGTATTTCTGTTTTTAAGTGTTCAAGGAATTGTTATACTGTCTTCCACAATGCTTGAATTAATTTATGCTCCCACCAACAGTGTATAAGCATTTCTTTTCCCCTGCAATCTCCCCAGCGTCTGTTACTTTTTACTTTTTAAGAGTAGCCATTCTGACTGGTGTGAGATGGTACCTCATTGTGGTTTTGATTTGCATTTCTCTAATGATCGGTTATGTTGGGCTTCATTTCATGTGATTGTTGGCTGCATGTATGTCTTCTTTTGAAAAGTGTTCTGTTTGTATCTTTTGCCCACTTTTTAATTTCTTTTTTTTTTTCTTCTAAATTTGTTTATGTTCCTTATAGATGCTGGCTATTAGGCCTTTGTCAGGTGCATAGTTTGCAAAAATTTTCTCCCATTCTGTTGGTTGTCTCTTCACTCTGTTGATAGTTTCCTTTGCTGTGCAGAAGCAAATCATCTGGGGAGCTTTATAAAATTCAGATTCTGGGACTGATTGCGTTGGCTCATGTGCTTTCTAAGGCTGAGGCAGGAGGATTGCCTGAGGCCAGGAGGTTGCAACTAGCCTAGGCAACATAGTGAGACTTTGTCTCTACAAAAAAATAAAATTACCTAGGTTTGGTGGCATGTGCCTGTAGTCTTAGCTGTTGAGGAGGCTGAGGCAGAAGAATTACTTGAGCCCAAGAGTTTGAGGCTGCAGTGAGCTATAATCGCACTCCAACCTGGGCAACAGAGTAAGGCCAAGTTTCCAAAAAAAAGCAGGGTTGGGGTGTGGGGGCAGGGAAATAGGCTTCATATTCAGTAGTCTGATTAGAGTCCAAGATTTTGCATTTCTAAAGAGCACTCAGGTGAGGCTGATGTTATGGGTTAGTAGACCACACTTTGAGTAATAGTGCTCTAGAAAGCAACAAAACATGAATGTTGTTTGTTCAATATGACAGATTTTAAACTTTAATCTTTTTTTAAATTTTGAGATGGAGTCCTGCTCTGTTGCCCAGGCTGGAGTGCAGGGGCAGGATCTTAGCTCACTGCAACCTCTGTTGCCCAGGTTCAAGCATTTCTTCTGCCTCAGCCTCCCAAGTAGCAGTGATTACAGGTTCCTGCCCCCATTCCTGGCTAGTTTTTTAATTTTTAATAGAGATGGGGTTCCACCATCTTGGTCAGGCTGATCTTGAACTCCTGACCTTGTGATCCACCTGCTTCACCTCCCAAAGTGCTGGGGTTACAGGTGTGAGCCACCTCTCCTGGCCTAAATTTTAATCTTTTTAATCTTTTACTTTAAAAGATTTAGATGGTAATTAGCATATTTCTGTTAAATCTTTGAGAAGTTCCTTTGATGATTTTTTTAATGTACATTTACATATTAATGGATATCTAAAGAGTGAGAAAAACCACAATCCTATCTTTACAATTCAAAAAAACGTATTTTTTTTTGTTGCTTTGTCTTTATGTGTACCTACATTACTTCCTTTATACATCCTTTTAGTGTTTAACATTGAATTTCTGTCTACTGTATGTGTCTGTTTTTCTCATTATACTTTGAACTTCAGGACAGGTGTATCTTGTCCATGTTTGTTCCCAATACCTGCTATATAACAGGAATTTATTCTCATTGGTCAAGTGCAAAATGGTGTCTAATACTTGTGAATTACTTCCTGATAACTCATTTCATGATAAACACTGTTCCCATTGTATGTGAAACCAGTCATTGTCTTTACAGTCAAAAGAAATACTGATCATACAAAGTACAGGCTAAAATGAGTTTATCTCTTGAAACTAGTACATCCTGATGTGCAAGTCAAGATGACAGGTGCTTACATCCTTTTTCCAGGTTTTCAGGAGATTTGGAACAGATTTCCTGCCTCCTGGAGGTAGAAACAGTTGTAGGGAATCTGTACTGTGGTTGTCTAGAGTTAGCTGTGACAGGCTTGGTCAGTTCGAGGTTCACTTAATCAGACTAACCTCTCGGAATGTAGTGTGTGAAGTCAGGGTTAGCTTGTTATATGCCTTTTCTAGAGCATTCATGTTTTACTGGCTGTATTTAAAATAAGGCAGGATAAATAATTCTAGCTCTACTCAGAGCTTCTAATTATTGTATGAAATTGCAATCCGTAATTTTTATAAATCAACATTGTCTATAACCCTGAGAACTTTAAAATTATCTCAAAATAGAGAAGTGAAATATTTCTTTCTTTCTTGAAACAATAGGTATATCCTGATCAGCAAACCCACAATATGGACAGAAAGATTAAGAATGCAGTTCCTTGAAGGTTTTCGATCTTTTTTGAAGATTCTTACCTGTATGCAGGTATGGTCATTTTTCTGTACATCAGTAAGAGAAATTTATTTTTAAAAATTTAACTCCAGTCTTTTTAAAGCAAATTTTGGTTTTAATACTAGAAAGAATTTATCCAGCAAAGTAGAAACGAGATTTAAATATTGACTCACTCATCCTGTTTTGATAGATCTTTTTATATACCTTAGTTTACTATTGCTACTACTTTGTTTTTTTTTGTTTTTTGTTGTTGTTGTTGTTGTTTTTTTGAGATGGAGTCTTGCTCTGTCGCCAGGCTGGAATACAGTGGTGCAATCTCAGCTCACTGCAACCTCTGCCTCCTGGGTCAAGCAATTCTCCTGCCTCAGCCTCTCCAGTAGCTGGGACTATAGGTGTGCACCACCACACCCAGCTAATTTTTGTATTTTTAGTAGAGATGGGGTTTCACCATGTTGGCCAGGATGGTCTTGCTCACTTGATCTTGTGATCTGCCCTACTTGGCCTCTCAAAGTGCTGGGACTACAGACGTGAGCCACTGGGCCCAGTCTACTATTGCTACTTCTGTTAATGTTTACTAAATGCTTACCATGTGATAAATGTTTAGTAAGTACTTTTCATGCATGATCTCTTTTGAGCCTTATAGCAGTCTTGCTAAGTAGTTACTATTAATATTCTCATTTTACATGTAAGGGTTACTTGCATGTGCAGTAAGCATGACCCATATTTTATTGGCTTCCTCACCCATGGAAGCAGGCACAGTTGTTAGGTGATGAGGTTAAGGTACCTGTTTTCACCTTGACATCTCCTAAACCTTCTGAATTCATGTACATTTAGTATGTTCACTTCTCAGCTTCTAATACTTCTTTAGAGTCTGACTTACGCCCTTTTCAATTGGCAAGAACTGCATTTAGAAAAAATCTCTAAGGATCCATTTAGTAACCAGGCTTAGAAAGAATTTGCCCAGGGTCACACAGCTAGAAATACTAGACAGGGCTGGGCTTTACATTTCATATTCTAAACCTGAGCATACACTTGAGAGCTGGGATTTGAACCCATGCATTCTGACCCAGTGTAACAAACATGTTAAAATATTATGCATATATGCATGTGAATCCTGACAATTTTATATTTTGCCAAGAGCAGAGCAAAGAGAGAGGGCCCAAACAGGTAGATATTGACCAACTTTTAATTTCAGGGAATGGAAGAAATCCGAAGACAGGTTGGGCAACACATTGAAGTGGATCCTGACTGGGAGGCTGCCATTGCTATACAGATGCAACTGAAGAATATTTTACTCATGTTCCAAGAGTGGTGTGCTTGTGATGTAAGTAAAATTTCTTAGTAGGATCAGTGCCTTTTTACATTTTTAGTAATTATTAATAGTATAGTTTTATGTTGTAACTTCCTTAATGTAAAGTTTTTGTTATTCATAGTAGCTTTTTACATGTTTGAATTTGTCTTTTTAAATTTAGGAGGAAACTACATACTTCAGTAGAAAATGTGCCCTATGGTAGGTTGGCTTATTTTAGGGAATAGCAGGGTTTCTATGTATGTATGTATGTATTTACATATACATTTATTCCCTGAAACATGCATATTAAAAATATAAGGAGGACCTTATTAGACTTTTAATATTTCAAGAATGGAGAGCTGTAGATGATTATTCATGTAAGAGCTTTGTTATGTCCAGGCATGGTGGTTCACACCTGTAATCCCAGCACTTTGGGAGGCCAAGGTGGGCGGATCACCTGAGGTTAGGAGTTTGAGCCCAACCTGACCAACATGGAGAAACCCCATCTCTATTAAAAATACAAAATTAGCCTGGTGGGGTGGCGCATGCCTGTAATTCCAGCTACTCAGGAGGCTGAGGCTGGAAAATCACTTGAACCCAGTAGGTGGAGGTTGTGGTGAGCTGAGATCACACCACTGCAGTCCATCCTGGGCAACAAGAGCGAAACTCCATCTCAAAAAAAAAAAAAAAAAAACTTTGTTATTTGTGTTAGTTTCAAAATATAGAACTAATGTATTTCCTTAAACAACAATTTTAGACCATAACGCTCTTTAAATATACAGTCCTACCCCAGATTCCCTTTAAGAATGATGACCTCATTTATTTATTTTCTGAGAAAATTATGATTAGCTGAATTAAATTCCTTCATCATCTCCAGTTTCTCTGTCTGTTACCATAATGTATTCAGCGACCAAGTTTTTCTGTGTCTTCACTATTGGTCTTTTTGTCTCTTTTTAAATCTAATGGCTCTACGTAGGGTCTTGGTTCTGACTTACGTTACTTTTCCCTGGAGTTAGCATCCTGAATTATCTGGACTGTGCTTCCTACTCTTTTAATGAACTGACTATGAACAAACAGGACTCCTTTAATTTTTAAAAACAATAATAATAAAAGCCCCCTTTCTTGCCTTTGCTACCCCTGTGAACTATGGTCTTTTTTTCTTCTTCCCTTCTGCTTCACCACCAGCAACTGGTCACAGGTTCAGAGTGGCAGCCATACTCACAGATGCAATAGAGTTTAATCTAGCCCGGTAGCTTTTTAGTACGATCAGCACAGGAAATACTGTCCAGCAAGCACAACACATATTTTCTGGCTTCCCTCACTTTTTTTTTTTTTTTTTTTTGAGACGGAGTTTCGCTCTTGTTACCCAGGCTGGAGTGCAATGGCGCGATCTCGGCTCACCGCAACCTCCGCCTCCTGAGTTCAAGCAATTCTCCTGCCTCAGCCTCCCTAGTAGCTGGGACTACAGGCGTGCGCCACCATGCCCAGCTAATTTTTGTATTTTTAGTAGAGACGGGGTTTCACCATGTTGACCAGGATGGTCTCGATCTCTTGACCTCGTGATCCACCCACCTCGGCCTCCCAGAGTGCTGGGATTACAGGCTCGAGCCACCGCGCCCGGCCTGCTTCCCTCACTTTTATGGAGGGCGTGCACAATTGTTAGGTGATGGGGTAAAGATGTATATTTTCATCTTGACGTCTTCCAAAAGAAGAAAATACATTTGGTATCTTCATTTGTGGCTTCTAACACTTCTTTGCAGTTCGACTTATGCACTTAGCAATTGACAAGAACTGCATTAAAAAAAAATCTCAGAGGATCCGTTTGGTAACCAAACTCAGAGGTCTTTTCTTAGTTTCCATCTTCCTTGAATTGTCTGTAGCATTCTGTTTGCTTGAGTACTTTAATCTCCTTGAAACGTTCTTTCCCTCTGGTTTTCACAAACTGCATTATCTTAATACTTTTATTATTGATGACCTGTTTCAGTCAATGATTGCCTTTTTTCTGGTACCTTCTGCCTGCCAAAAGAGACATTCCCCGATACTCTCTTCTCTGTCTTACAGAAATATGTTTTCACAAATATGTCTTCCTAATTAATTGTTTGTGATTCTTTTCTTTGCCATCTTAGGGCAATTAGTTTGTCCCATTTACATGGTACTTAAATTTTTTTTACGTTGATGGTAAGTGTGTGTATCTTACATTCTTTTGTCTTCTCTTGTATTTCTACCATTTAGTTAAAAGTTCATAGAGTGACTCTCTTAAGGTAGTGTCACTTCTGTTTGTGTGCCAGACATTCCTGCTTATGCTTAGATCTCACGTGTGTGTGTGTGTGTGTGTGTGTGTGTGTGTGTGTGTGTTTTAGAGATGGGGTCTTACTCTGTCACGTGTGTGTGTGTGTGTGTGTGTGTGTGTGTGTGTTTTAGAGATGGGGTCTTGCTCTTAGGCTGGAGTACAGTGGCGCTATCGTGGTTCACTGCAGCCTTGACCTTCTGGGCTCACATGACCCTCTCACCTTAGCCTCCAAAGTAGCTGGGACTTCAGGCACATGCCACCACACTTGGCTAATTTTTTTTATTTTTTGCAGAGACAAGGTCTCTCTGTGTTGCCCAGGCTAGTCTCAAACTCCTAACTTCAAGTGATTGTCTTTCTTTGACCTCCCAAAATGCTGGGATTATAGGCATGAAGCCACCACACCTGACCTCAAACTCAGAATATTTTTAATAGATGTGTTGCCTTCCACTTCCAACTTGCATTTTCTCATTTTGATTATCCTTGTTTTATTAATGATGCCACTATTAAATTTATCCATATGGGAAATCCCAGAGCCACTATATTCTTATAGTTGATTAAAAAAGTAGGAAACACAAGTCCAGAATATATTCAATGCTAACAAGTTGTTGAGGGGAAAAATGTTCAGGGTTCACATAAGATTCAGAAATGTTAGGTTACACAAAAAGAGGATTATTTTTTTTAAAGCTACTGAATTTCTTTTCTTTTTTTTTTTAAAGACGGGGTTTCACCATGTTGGTCACATTGGTCTTGAACTCCCGACCTTAGGTGATCCGCCTGCCTTGGCCTCCAAAGTGCTTGGATTATAGGCGTGAGCCACTACGCCTGGCAAGCTACTGAATTTCTAAAACCCTTTAGTTAAGTCAGTATGTTGATTTCTGAGAGGGATGTTTCCAAATCATCTGTTTGACCATGGAGTTCCTTTTTCAAGATAAAATCAGAAATACTGTCTTAAGAGAGTGATCTTTAACATCTCTCTTGCTGCTGTATTCACCCAGATTTTATTCTTCCTTATCCGAAATTTATTTTATAATCCTAACTTGTTTTCTGTAGATTCATTCTTTACTTTTGTGACGGCCCCACCCTAGTTCAAACTCTTATCACTTTATGGTCATCTCTCTGTTGGTTTCTATATCTCCTAACTTTAGCCTCTCAAACTACCATCTTCAGTGGGTCTTCAATGACCCACATTAATTCTTCTTGAAGCAGTGTGTTAACCACATTATTACACCGCAGACTCCATCAGTGTATTCACATGCCTGTGTCAAGACACATTTCCAGTTGAAATGCTTGTTGATTTCATCCATAAATCCTTTCATTTACGCTTTATATCTCTCCACTGCTTGAATAGGAGTTGTATTTCTCTTATTTTTGTCTTTATTTATTCTGCATTTCTCCTTAGAATGCTGTATTCTCCTTCTCTTTCCTCATACTTAAAATCTGCATATTCTTTTAGGGCCCATCAGAAGCTGCTTTCACAAATATGTCTTCCCAATTCTTTGTGATTCTTTTTTTTTTAAACCCTCTTAGAGCAATTAGTTTGTACCATTTACTTGGTGCTGATTTTTTATTTGATTATAAGTGAATATATGGATATATCTTATGTTTCCTACAAGTTTGCAGATCCTGTGGAGGTAGCCTTAGTACAATTTTCCACTCATATTTAGTAAATATTGAATGATGTGTGTTAGGCTGGGCATGGTGGCTCATACCTGTAATGCTAGCACTTTGGGAGGTCAAGGTGGGCAAACCACTTGAGCCCTAGAGTTCAAAACCAGCCTGGGCAACATGCAGAGATCCTGCCTCTACAAAAAATAAAAAAACTGGGCATGGTGGCATGTGCCTGTAGTCCCAGCTACTCAGGAGGCTGAAGTGGGAGAATCACCTGAGTCCAGGAGGTTGAGGCCGCAGTGAGCTATGATCATGCCATGTACTCCAGCCTGGGCCGCAGGATAGCCTATCTTAAAAAAAATAAAGTGTTGAAGTAGACAACTTGTCAACTTTTTGTATTCTTATTTTCCTCTTAGGAAGAACTCTTACTTGTGGCTTATAAAGAATGTCACAAAGCTGTGATGAGGTGCAGTACAAGTTTCATGTCAAGTAGCAAGACAGTAGTACAATTCTGTGGACATAGTTTGGAAACAAAATCCTACAGAGTATCTGAGGATCTTGTAAGCATACATCTGCCGCTTTCTAGGACTCTTGCTGGTGAGTGTTTATTCCTTTTTGCGTATACCTATTAGCTTTGTTTCCAGATATCCATTTAGTAGAATTATTTCTATTTTTATTCTGTGCTCATTATGTACAAACATGCTTAGGTCAGATA
This sequence comes from Saimiri boliviensis, assembly GCF_048565385.1. NCBI lineage: Eukaryota > Metazoa > Chordata > Mammalia > Primates > Cebidae > Saimiri > Saimiri boliviensis. The sequence goes on from NC_133450.1 coordinate 82,951,450, forward strand.
CTGCACTTAAGGGCTGTCACTATCCTTCAAGGAGCTGTCACCAGAACAACTATTTAAAGATGATTATTTACCTGGGCCTTGTTTTGTCTAGGTCGACTTATGGATTCTTATACCACTAACATGGTAACTCATCTCCCACCCAAATTCGAATATATTACATTCTGGTTGCTGATTTCTAACCCTCATCTCTGACCAATTTTACTAGTGTATTATCTGTATCATTCTTTATCACTAAAAGGAAGAAATCATAGATTCTTCTTAGTCATTTGCATTTTCATGTAAATTGGCCATTCATTTGTCAGGGTTTGTTAAAAACAGCTTTATTGAAGTGTATATATTTATATTTTTAATAATGAGAAAATTACATGACAAAACATATTTTAGCCATTTTTAAATGTACAGTTCAGTGGCACTAAGTATATTTACATTATTCTTCAGCTATCACTGTCATCCTTCTCCAAAAGGTTTTTATATTCTAAAAATGAAACTTCTAAAACTGAAATAGAATATTACTATTAAGCAATACCTCCCCATTGCCCCTTCCTCACACCCACTAGCAACTACCGCTCTTCGTGTCTATGAATTTGACTACTCTTGGTACCTATTATAAATGGACTCATACAGTATTTATCCTTTTGCGACTGGCTTATTTCACCTAACATAATGTCCTCAGGTTTATGTTGTAGCATGTGCCAGAATTTCCTTTTTTTAAAAGGCTGAATAATATTCCATTGCATGGATACGCCACATTTTGTTCATCCATTTATCCACTGATGGACACTTGGGTTGTACTACCTTTTGGCTGTTGTGAATAATGCTGTTATGAACTGTTCAGGTCCTTGTTTTCAGTTTTTTGGGTATATATCCAAATATGGAATTGCTGGATTATCTGGGAATTCTATTTTTAGTTTTTTGAGGAACCATCATACTGTTTTTCTTGGTGGCTATACCGTTTTACATTCCCACCAGCATGCACTAGGATTCCAGTTTATCTACATCCTTGCCAACACTTGCTATTTTTATTCCCCACCCAGCCCCACTAATAACCATTATAATGGATATGAAGTGGTATCTCATGTGCTTTTGATTGACATGTCCCTAGTGATTAGTGATTTTGATCAGCTTTTCACATGTTTATTGTCCATTTGTGTATCTTTGGAGAACTATCTATTCAAGTGTTCTGCCCATCTAATTCTAGATAACAACTGTTTACAAACATGTGATTTACAAATATTTTCTCCCATTCTGGGGGTTGCCTTTTTACCCTGTTGATGATGGTATCCTTTGATACACAGGTTTTTTTTTTTTTTTTTTGAGATGGAGTTTCGCTCTTGCTGCCCAGGCTGGAGTGCAATGGGACATTCTCGGCTCACCGCAACCTCTGCCTCCTGGGTTCGAGCAATTCTCCTATCTCAGCCTCCCAAGTAGCTGGGATTACAGGCATGTGCGGCCACATCCGGCTAATTTTTTGTATTTTTAGTAGAGACGGGGTTTCACCATGTTGGCCAGGATGGTCTTGATCTCTTGACCTTGTGATCCACCCGCCTCAGCCTCCCAAAGTGCTGGGATTACAGGCGTGAGAAACTGCACCTGGCCTCACAGGTGTTTCTATTGTAGTCCAGTTTATCTATTTTTTTTCTTTTGTTGCCTGTGCTTTTGGTGTCATATCCAAACCTAATTGTCAAATCTAATGTTATGAAGATTTCCCTATGTTTTCTATGAGTTTTATTTTTTAGTTTTAGCACCTATATTTAAACCTGTGTTTAAGGTCTTTGATCCATTTTGAGTTAATGTTTATATATGGTATAATTGACATCATGGGATTTTGTGTTGCTTTGATTTTTATTAAAAAATACTTAGATTAATTTTCATTTCTTTTTTTTCTCCCCCCACCCCCCCATGCTTAAAGAATTGTTTTAACTGGTAATTTTCATTTCTTTTGATGCTTGGCTAAAAGCAGTAAACATATCTTGAGAGACAGTATATTATTTTTATATAAGGTATGAGCACACCTTGCACAGTGTAGAATTTTAAATATGTTAGTAATATTGTGTTTCAAAATTAGAAGTCAACAATCTGCATTCTAGAGTATAATTTTTGAACTCAGTAAACATACTTTAAATCACACAAGTTTTTTTTTTTAAAAAAAGACGGAGTCTCACTCTATTGCCCGGGCTGGAGCACAGTGGCACGATCTTGGCTCACTGCAACCTCCTCTTCCCAGGTTCAAGCAGTTCTCCTCTCCTGCTTCAGCCTCCCAAGTAGCTGGGATTACAGACACCCACCATCATGCCTGGCTAATTTTTGTATTTTTGTAGAAAGCAGGTTTCACCATGTTAGCCAGGCTAGTCTTTGAACTCCTGACCTCAGGTGATATGCCTGCCTCGGCCTCCCAGAGTGCTGGGATTACAGGCGTGAGCCACTGTGCCCGGCCATATTACACAAATTTCTAAACCACCATGTCCGGCCAAATTACACAAATTTTTAAACTTGATGAGTTAACTAGTTCACAAATTGGGTTTGTTTTCTCATTTCTCTCTCTGTGTTTTTTTAAACTTTAGGTCTTCATGTACGTTTAAGCAGGCTGGGTGCTGTTTCAAGACTGCATGAATTTGTGTCTTTTGTAAGTGATTCTACTAAGTATTGATTTGCTTATGTTCTGTTTCTGAATACCTCTTGGTTGATGGACAAGAAGGAAAATAATATTTGGAAAACCACCTGAATAATTCCTGTTTAGTAATTTTACATCTTCATATAGTATATTATAATCTGAATCACAGGCACTTAGACATCATCTAGTTCTAGCTCTTCCATTTTACACATGAGTAAACTGAAAAATATGTAGGGCCCTAACCTGGAGACACATCCAGGCTCTGAGAAATGATAAAATTGACCTCACTCTATTTCAGGAGGACTTCCAAGTAGAGGTACTAGTGGAATATCCTTTACGTTGTCTGGTGTTGGTTGCCCAGGTTGTTGCTGAGATGTGGCGAAGAAATGGGCTGTCTCTTATTAGCCAGGTATGTCAAAGCCTATTATTCATATTTATGAATGTGTTCACTTTCCAATTTTTTTCTCTTACATGAATTTACCCTACGTCCCTGGATTTTACTGAGTATTTGCTACTATTCTCTTATATAAACTCTTAGAAACGAAAGTTCTAGGAACTATATAGACATTTCTCCTATCCTATTTACTGTGTATTCCATCTGAATTATAAGAAACTAGGGTGCTTTTATGATAAATTAGGTGAGAGCCAGTAGTACCACCAGGGGCCTCCCCGTTAAATAGTTCTTTTCTGCGAATTGCCTTACTTAGAGGCCTTTAGTCTTCCCACCATCTGTCTTAATTGAAGGCCACCTTGTAATTTTGTCTTCTGTTTTAGAGTAAATATGGAGTAGTGCTTTTCTTTTTTTCTTTTTCTTTTTTTTTTTTTTTGAGACAGAGTCTCCCTCTGTCATCCAGGCTGTGGAGTGCAGTGGTGCTATCTCAGCTCACTGCCATCTCTACCTCCCGGGTTCAAGTGATTCTTGTGCCGCAGCCTCCCGAGTAGCTGGGACTACATGCATGCGCCATCATGCCCAGCTAATTTTTGTAATTTTAGTACAGACCAGGTTTCACCTTGTTGGCCAGGCTGGTCTTGAACTTCTGACCTCAGGTGATCCGCCTCTGCCTCCCTCCCAAAGTGCTGGGATTACAGGCATGAGTCACTGCGCCTGGCCTTGCTTTTCTTAAAAGGGGGGGAAATAGGTCTTGTAAAGTTACCACTTGGAAGAAAAATGGTATTCTGTGTTTACCTACGTAACAAACCCATACGTCTTGCATGTGTATCCTGGAACTTAAAATTTAAAAAAAGAAAAAATTATATTATGATTGATTGGTTTGCTTTTATTGAAGTAGGTCATTTAAACTTAGGGAAAATAAATTCTTTTTTTATACATGAGAGTAATAACTAATATAGAACATTTTTAACTCTGAAGTGATTTTATGCCATATTTCTTCACTTCATCCTCACAAGTCCCTTTAAATGATTCATGGATATACAGCTTATTTTTTGCCACTAAGGAGTTTCTAGCTTAGAAAAAGTTTTAAGGATAGGTTTTCATGAGAAATTTGCTTGAAATAATTCTTTTAGCCTTTATTCCACCTGTTATTTTATAGGTGTTTTATTACCAAGATGTTAAGTGCAGAGAAGAAATGTACGATAAAGATATCATCATGCTTCAGGTACCTATTTAAATTGTTTCTGATATTGTGTCTTAATCTTCCCTTTTAAATTCTTTGTAATAAGAGACGGTAATGTAATTATTTTTAACTTAAAATATTCTCACCATTAAACTGAATATGACATCATAGAAATAGAGACTATTCTATTTCATTATCTTCTACAAACTTTATAATTTTCTGACAGTCCTACAAGAGACACAATATTTCTCCATACAATACACAGGAAATATGATGCTGGGTTTCTTTCACAGATTGGTGCATCTTTAATGGATCCCAATAAGTTCTTGTTACTGGTACTTCAGAGGTATGAACTTGCCGAGGCTTTTAACAAGACTGTATCTACAAAAGACCAGGTACAGAAGCTATAAATTATGTGAATTAATTTTAAAGAAAATATTGTTACTGTTTGAGTCATGTTTTATTTCAGTCATATTTAGTTACATTTTAAAAGTTATTTCTTAATGCATACCTCCTGAAATGACATGGATATATATAGCACACATATGTACACACATATGATCTTTTTAATCTAGAAAAATTAGAATATGTAGGTTAACAAAAAAATCACGTGAAATACACTGCTTCCTGGAAATGATCACTTTTAAGGTTTTGGTGTCTTGCTTGTTTTTAAAGCAAAAATTGTATCATTCTGTATGTGCTATTGTGTAATCTGCTTCTTATGCTTAACATGCTGCCAAAGGTTTTTCATCTTGTCATGAAATAAATATGCAATTATATCATCATTTTAAATATATAGGGTTACACTATATGATGCATTATACTTTAAAGTCTGTTACTATTAGCTGGGCATGGTGGCTCGTGCCTGTAATCCCAGCTACTCAGGAGGCTGAGGCAGGAGAATTGCCTGAACCCAGGAGGCGGAGGTTGCGGTGAGCCGAGATCACGCCATTGCACTCCAGCTTGGGTAACGAGCGAAACTCCGCCTCAAAAATAAAATAAAATAAAGTCTGTTACTGAAGAGGTCTCTCTAGTTGGTTGCTCTTTTATTTATTTATGTATTTTTGAAATGGAGTCTCGCTGTGTTGCCCAGGAATGCAGTGGTGTGATCTTGGCTCACCACAACCTCTGCCTCCAGGGTTCAAGTGATTCTCCTGCCTCAGCCACTGAGTAGCTGAGACTAGCCACCATACTCTGCTAATTTTTGTATTTTTAGTAGAGACAAGATTTCATTATGTTGGCCAGGCTGATTTTATTTTATTTATTTATTTATTTTTGAGAAGTTGGTTGGTCTTATAAACAGTTGTAGCTCAGTGTTTAAACACTTGTTTAACTATTTTGTTAAGATACATTTTTGTGAGTGGATTCGTTGGATAAAACAACATACTTTTTCTTAAGGCTCTTAATACATATTGTCAAATTGCTCTCAGAAATTTCTATTTAAGCTCTCTCGTGCAATATATACATCTATAATGACATTGGTATTTTAATCTTTGTTGTCTCAGAGATAATATACAAATTTTTTTGTTTGTTTGTTTGTTTGTTTCTTTGTTTGTTTCTGAGACTCTGTTGCCCAGGCTGGAGTGCAGTAGGACAATTTTGACTCGCTGCAACCTCCACCTCCCATTTAAGCGATTCTTCTCCCTCAGCTTCCTGAGTCACTGGGTCTACAGGCATGAGCCACCAAGCCCAGCTAATTTTTTGTATTTTTAGTAGAGTCAAGGTTTCACCATGTTGGCCACGCTGGTCTCAAACTCCTGAGTTCAAGTGATGTGCCCGCCCTGGCCTCCCAAAGTGCTAGGATTATAGGCATGAACCACTGTGCCCGCCCACATCTTTATTGTTTTAATATTTGAATTACCAGCCTATAAAGCAGGCCTTAACTACTTTGAATTCATGAAATCTCATTATTCTATTCTTTCAAATGAGAAGTTACTTCTGCTGGTAAAGTTTCTTTGGAAAAATAATAAATACATAAAAAAAACTTTGAAAAAATAGAAATTATTTGCAAAAGGCTAACATGAATAGGATGTAAAATGCAGAGCTATTTTTTAGTTGTGTTTTATACTTAGTGAAAATCAATATCTGATTTAATAATGTTTAAATGAGGGGTGTATTAAAGAAGGACACTCTCAGCATAACTGTTGGGTATGTATTTGAAGGTGCTTTCTCACTACCCCAGATTAGAAGGCAGCCAATAATAGAGGGTGAATTAAAGATTAGCATTAGTGTGCTAACGTGTGACTATGCAGAGGATAATGAGAATGAAAACAATGACAGTATTTAACAATTATATACCAGGTATTGTTGAATTTGATGTCAAAAAGTGGAACTCTTCACCTTGTAACTATTTGTGCTGTGCACATACACATACACAAATACTACACTGGATGAAAAAATACTGAACTGGATGGACCATGAGTCTGATCCAGAAATGCATGTTTTATGGAGATTTTTGGTTCTTCCATACTAATTTATTCTTTTTCGATTCTGTAGGATTTGATTAAGCAATATAATACATTAATAGAAGAAATGCTTCAGGTCCTCATCTATATTGTGGGTAAGATTAAAACACAATGTTTTGAAATAGAACACGGATTAATTTTTTTTTTTTTTTATGAGATGGACTCTTACTCTGTTGCTTTGGCTGGAGTGCAGTGGCGTGATCTTGGCTCACTGCAACCTCCGCCTCCCGAGTTGAAGCAATTCTTCTGCCCCAGCCTCCCAAGTAGCTGAGATTACAGGTGCACGCCACCATGCCTGGCTAATGTTTTGTATTTTTAGTAGAGTTGGAGTTTCACCATGCTGGCCAAGCTGATCTCTAACTCCTGACCTCATAATCACCCGCCTTGGCCTCCCAAAATGCTGGGCTTATAGGCATGAGCCACTGCGCCTGGTCCATGGGTTACTTTTTACAGAGACCATTTATATGAACTATAAGTGATCATTTACTCCTTAGTCAAATACTGCATTTAGAAAATCACGTTCATAAGAGTACAGATGTTGCATCTTTATTTTTCCTACCTGATTTGTAAATTTTTTGACTTACTTGGAGTTCATTTAGTGTTAAAAATTTTATATATATCGTTGGTCTAAGTAAAATATATTTTCATCCTATTCTGTTCAATTATTTTGTGCTAATATTGGTCATACTTAGCTTTGTTAAGTTTACTTAGAGAAAAGAAAAAGAGTGTTCTTTGCCAGAAATAATGTTTATCAGCTTATGACATTGACCCATAGAATGTGTCTTATAATTTGGTTGAGATTAATATAAATATTCCTTGCAGAAACACTGTGTTCTAACCTATTGAATACAAATATATGCTATGTCATAGTCTGTGTTGATTTTACCAGCTGGGTACATTCATTGCCATCATCTTGTTCTTGACTTCTCATTCTGGCTTTTGTTATTTACTTTACTGCAACAAACACTGTTTTGTTTGAATAGTTGTTTAGTGGGGATTAGAGCTGTTAGCTAAGTCTGTAAAAATGGGTTCATTTTTACTTGTTTGTCAGAGAGCTAATTGCTAGACTAGCTACATGTCTCAGCAGAAAGGGAAGTAAGGCTTTATTGCTGGGTGAGACTTAAACCTTCCAGACTACTAATTCTTCCTGTCCAGAATATACCAGTAACAAACAGATGGGAAAAAATGGATGAATTAAAAATGTGTAAAAGGATTAAAAATTGATTATATACTTTATCAAATTATGAAAACTCAAGGGGAACTTTTGCATTTGTCCTTAGAGTACTGTATGAAGAATTTCTAATATTGTAGTATAATTTTACTGTTTTATTTTTACTGTTTTTACTACTTTTTTACTTTTTTATTTTATTACTATTTTTATTTACTATATTTAATTTTACTGTTTTATTTACTATTATTTTGCTGTATTGTGTTTGCCCAAATTTGTTGTTGTTTTCTTTCTTGTGATTTGATTTTTAGTTAATACTTTTTCTGTTCATGAGTGTTAAGATCATTACTTTCAGGAATCAACATTTTTGTTTAAAGAACTATGTTTCTGATTAAAATTAAAATATGAAAAAATATTTGGATTAAGAATCAGGAGCTCTAGTCTTGGCCTTCCTACTAGCTTTTAAGAACATGCAGTTGCATTATTTGGGCCTTAGATTTCTCATTTGTAAAATGTAAAGGTAACCTACATGATCTCTAAGGTTTCTTCTAGTACTAAAATTCTAGGGGATACTGTTTTTGATGAAAAATTATAAAAAGTACAAAATGCTTTATAAATGTAAAGCATAATAAGTATGTTGGAAACAAATTCACTTAACAAAAAGTTGTTCTTTGGCAAATTTGTAGAATTCATCAAATCTCTTAAGCAAGGGGTTTCTTTCTTTGTAATCCTCTTATAGATATGATAGGTCTTTGTACAAATACTGTAGTGTTGAAAATCAGTGGTGATATAAGGCCAGATATTGTAATCCTTCTTAAGGCAATGGGAATTAGGTGCTGTTGACATCAGTGAAGCTCCCATACTTAGGTTAGCTATTTTTTCCTCTTCATTTGGTGGTTTATTTTGATGAAAAATGGAAATCTGACCTTGTAGGCATTTTCACAACACCATTCATTCCTAATACATATTACTGTTTTGTCATTTAACCCAAAAAGACATTTTTAAGCATTTTGTTTTTCAGTTTTCCCTTTGTTGTTTCTTAAATAACAAGTAGACACAAAATTGAGGAAGATCTTGAAAGAAAAACTATTCAGTGATGGCCACTGCTCATTCAGATGCCATCTGCCATGTGTTCTGGATTAGAAACACATGCTAATTTGTTTCAGGGGCCTTATTTATAATGTGTGAGTATGTGTTTGTGTATGTATACGTATGTGTCTGTGTGTTTGTGTCTATGTGTATAAGTTAGCTAAGACACTTAGCTAATTTCAAGTCACTTCAGTTTTCTCCCTCTTTCAACATAGATTCTTGTTCAAATTTGGGAACCCATTCAAATAACTTTTGCCCCTCTCTTACAGACTTAATTTAATGCAGTGTTCTGTAAGTGCTTCTGATGGGGAGAGATTTAAGTAGAAAGCAATTATTCTGTTTTTTATTTTTAATTATTTGAACTAGGTGAACGTTATGTACCTGGAGTGGGAAATGTGACCAAAGAAGAGGTCACAATGAGAGAAATTATTCACTTGCTTTGCATTGAACCTATGCCACACAGCGCCATTGCCAAAAATTTGCCTGAGAATGTAAGTCTGATTTTGGTTTTGCCTCTATTTACCTCAAGATGATAGAGTTTTTTTTTAAGAAGCTACTTCAAAATTTTAGGCAAAATGTTCTATATTACTACTTTACAGATGTAAACCAATCACTTTCATCTTTCAGTGATACAAATTTTAATTCTGGGTGAAACTCCTTTACTTTTTGTTTACTTAGATTACTCCAGAGGTAAAAAGGGAACTCTGTGACATACTGAGACTGGGTGGTGTGTTAATAAGGGTCTTCTGAGAAGCAGATCTCGTGACAAAACATTAAGATTTTTTAATTAAGGAAAATGGCCAGGGATCTGGGAACGACAAGGGGAGCCATCAGATTCTGATGCAAATCTGATTCCCAGTGAAGTAAAGAGGGAAGGAAAGTTAAATAGAAGTATCCCAGAGTGCTGGGCAGCCTTTCCATCTGTGCCTTCCCATGTGTTCCAGCGTAAACCTGCATTAGTATCTCTGCCTTGCCTATTGTCAGGGAATGACTGGTGAGAAGCTTTGCCTCAGTTTCACCAGAGCACAGCAGTTGAGGCATGTGGTCATTTATTCCCTGTAATTAGAGGTCTGCAAGGTGCATTCTCATAACCACGACAGGTGGTATTTGTATATTTGTATATACAGATACTGCAGTAATAGTTCTACAGGTTATGAGTCTCACATATTTTTTCCCTTTAAAATTTGAATATGAGTTAGAAAAATGTTTTTTTTTGAGACGAAGTTTCGCTCTTGTTACCCAGGCTGGAGTGCAATGGCAAGATCTCAGCTCACCGCAACCTCCGCCTCCCGGGTTCAGGCAATTCTCCTGCCTCAGCCTCCCGAGTAGCTGGGATTACAGGCACGTACCACCATGCCCAGCTAATTTTTTGTATTTTTGAGTAGAGACGGGGTTTCACCATGTTGACCAGGATGGTCTCGATCTCTTGACCTCGTGATCCACCTGCCTTGGCCTCCCAAAGTGCTGGGATTACAGGCTTCAGCCACCGCGCCCGGCCTAGAAAAATGATTCTTAAAAAATAATTTTACTTATCTGTGCTGTCAAGGCTTTCCAGAGAGGTAGAATAGGGATACACACACACACATACACGTGCGTGTGCACACACGCACACACATATTTTTGAGACGAAGTCTTGCTCTGTCACCCAGGCTGGAGTGCAGTGGGCACAATCTTGGCTCTTGGTTCACTGCAGCTGCCACCTCCCGGGTTCAAACAATCCTTCTCCCTCAGCCTCTTGAGTTGCTAGGATTACAGGTGCGTGCCACCACACCTGGCTAATTTTTGTATTTTTAGTAGAGACAGGATTTCACCATTTTGGCCAGGCTGGTCTCAAACTCCTGACCTGAAGTGATCCACCCACCTTGACCTCCCAAAGTGCTGAAATTACAGACGTGAGCCACTGTGCCTGGCCAGGGAAAGGCACAAGTATATATATGTATTTTAAGAGAGGTTACATTTCTTACCTTTACAAGACTACAGGAATCTATGAACTTACTGTAGTAGTTTGACTAGGTCCGTATCTTGATTTAAAATGACTTTGTAAAAAAAAAAAAAAGTATATCCTCTTTAAGGAAAAGATGAGGCCAGTCAGATTAAAACTATTATAATGGCAGACGGTAGAATATAATAGGACATACAGACATGGATATTGCTCTACGTGACTAGTTGGAGCTCAATAGTTTGGTTACCTTGGTTTTAGGGATTAGTACAGCATGGGCATGTGCATAAATGATGTGGGTGATAAACATACAACATTAAGAAAAGCTTCTTTTCTTTGAAATATTGGTAATACTGTGTGTGTATGCCATAGATGTATGTGTGTACAAATACACACATATGAAGGCAAACTTAAATAACCTTTCCTTTTTTTTTTTTTTTTTTTTTTTTTAAGACAGAATTTCGCTCTTGTTACCCAGGCTGGAGTGCAATGGCACGATCTCGGCTCACCGCAACCTCCGCCTCCTGGGTTCAGGCAATTCTCCTGCCTCAGCCTCCTGAGTAGCTGGGATTACAGGCACGTGCCACCATGCCCAGCTAATTTTTTTGTATTTTTAGTAGAGATGGGGTTTCACTATGTTGACCGGGATGGTCTCGATCTCTTGACCTTGTGATCCACCCGCCTCGGCCTCCCAAAGTGCTGGGATTACAGGCTTGAGCCACCGCGCCCGGCCAAATAACCTTTCTTAAACAATTTATACATACATCTTATCACTTACAAAGTTGGACTCCCAAAACATAGATAATTGGTTTTAGACCTAATTTTTTAATAGTGGAAATTGATGTGTTTCTTTTATTATTTACAAAGTACTTACTTCAGAGACACAGTTGAAAATGTATTTCACTTCACAGAGAAGTGGAAGTCATTATATGAAGGTAAAAATGACAAAACTATTGTTTCGACAGGAAAATAATGAAACTGGCTTAGAGAATGTCATAAACAAAGTGGCCACATTTAAGTAAGTGCTTAATATTTATGATATTTATGCTTATTCTAAAAGGTAGATTGATCCTCGTTATTGTACTTTGAATACTTCTGAAGTTTTTATCTGAACTCCCAAGAATAAGAGTGGAACACAGATTGGAAAGCATGGCAATGAGGGGCTCACAGTAGACACTTTGTATCTGTTTGTTGATAAAATGAATGTTTTTGGCAGGTGAATGAGAAATATTCTTTTATATATTAGATGATTTATTTACATAATAAACAGACTTTTTGGATAGCCTCTTTCCCATTAATTTGAAGCCATGATTTCATTTATTCTATAAATTTTTATTTTATATGTGAACTTTGGATTTTTCTCTAGTAGAATTAAAACATCATTTTATATTTTCATTCAAGTATATAAAAGGGAAATAAAAATTTAATTGTGTTAATCTTTGAAATTTGAAAAATTGATACAGTATTGTGTTTACAGATAAATTACTAGTTTCAAATAACTTTAAAAATAGGGTATAGCTTTTCTTATGATCTAATAATGTTCATTGAAATATTTGACTTAGAGATTGGATAGAAACCAAAAGTTATTCAATGTTTAGAACAAATATGAAGTACTCCTTTTGACCTTAATGATTTTTCCTTATAGTATAAAGGATTCGGCACTGTATTTTCATTTCCAAATTGCTAAGGTTATGATGTCTCCCTACTGTTTTAGATTTGACCTTAGACAATGAAGTGTCTAAGGCCAATGAAGTGTTCTTCAGTTGAATAGGCAAACTTTCGGCTTCAAAGACTCAAATCTCTTAAGAAGCTTTAGAGATCGGTTATGGGATCAGTTCTACATAGTATAAAACAGACTTCTCCAGATTTGTTTGAATTTCATTATGATAAAACACAGCTGTTATCAGGCTTTGTGTTTACAATGTTGGCTTTTAGTTTTATTATTGGAATGGAATTTATAAACTAAATGAGATATAATTTTTTCTGTGTATATTTTGAATTCTAGATTTTTAGGTTTTTATTTTGTCTACATTTTATACTTAATGAACACTACAGTTCATCTTGTATTTTCCATCTAGGAAACCAGGTGTATCAGGCCATGGAGTTTATGAATTAAAAGATGAATCATTGAAAGACTTCAATATATACTTTTATCATTACTCCAAAACCCAACATAGCAAGGTAGAAAAAAGTATCCTTTTCAGTAGATAAACCTAAACGCTTTGTGCTTTCTAACTCCACAGAAAATTTTCACTTTTTCTACAGTTTCATGCTGTTTGTTATTAATAGAGGGCATTATGTCAAGAAATAAAAATTGAATCAATATTGTTATCTAGTATACAGGCAATATTCAGATTTTCCTGATTATACTACATATGTCCTTTATAGCTGTCTTGGGAAGAGGATTCAGTCAAGCGTCATGCATTTCATTATTATCACACACTCATTTAATTGTCATGTTTCTATAGTTTCCTTTTTTTTTTTTGAAAGGGAACCTCGCTCAGTTGCCCAGGCTAGAGTGCAGTGGCGCGATCTTGGCTCACTGCAGCCTCTGCTTCCCAGGTTCAAGTGATTCTCCTGCCCCAGCCTCCTGAGCAGTAGCTGGGACTACAGGTGCACACCACCATGCACAGCTAATTTTTGTATTTTTAGTAGAGACAGGGTTTCGCCATATTGTCCAGGTTGGTCTCGAACTCCTGACCTCAAATGATCCACCCATTTCAGCCTCCTGAAGTGCTGGGATCATAGGCGTGAGCCACCATGCCTGGCCAGTGGTCTCCATTAATTTAAAGGATAATTTTTTTCCATTTTTTAATTTCATAACATTGGCATTTCTATGGAGTACAGAATAGATTCAAGTTAAACAATTTTTGGCAAGAATACTGTGTAAGTGACATACTGCATCACATCATTAAGCACATATGTCTTTTTGTCCCGTGAAAGATCATGTTAAGTTCGATCACTTAGTTAAGGTGATGTCTGGCTTTGTCCTTATAAAGTAAATACAGGTTATAAAGTAAATACTTTACAGGAGGCGTCCCCAGACTTTTTACACAGGGGGCCAGTTCACTGTCCCTCAGACGGTTGGAGGGCTGCCACATACTGTGCTCCTCTCACTGAGCACCAGTGAAAGAGGTGTCCCTTCCTTAAGTGCGGTGGGGGGCGGATAAATGGCCTCAGGGGGCCGCATGCGGCCTGTGCGCCGTAGTTTGGGGACGCCTGCTTTACAGCCTATAGCATAGTACCGTGTACATAATAGGTACAGGTAAACATTTTCAGTAGAAAAAAATGGAGACTAAGTTCTTGATGAGGAATATTCCTCATCTATTTTGCATTAGTTTTCTCTAGAACTCCATTTTGTTTCTAGCACAAAGAGGCATTTTGAATACTTGCTTCATTATATAAACTATTTTAATAGGTGGTTGGATCTTTCCTGACTGCTTTAAAGTCTTTCTTTTGTTTCATGCTTGCAAAGCAGTATATTTAATGATAGATTTTTTTATAGGCTGAACATATGCAGAAGAAAAGGAGAAAACAAGAAAACAAAGATGAAGGTAAAAAGTGAGATTCTGAATTGACTCATTTTGGCTATTTTCTGTGGTTTTGTATCAGTGAAGCAAATAGTTTTTTGGTTTTGTTGGTTTTCGAGAGTGGGCAACTCAAGGAAATGCCAAGAACTTTTTGCTTCTTATTCACATATTAAGATGTGGTATATATCAGTAGTGATTGAATTTTAAATTGATGACAAATGTTCATTTTGGGTGGCTGACTTAGTATTTACATTACATGTAACATTGATATTTTCAGTACTGGAAAGGTAGCAAAAAAGCATCTGTAATTTATTATTTTTTGACATTTGCAATTTAGTATATAGAAAAACCCAAATAAAAATGTGCCTGTTTGTCTCTTTCCTCATCCATTCCCCACCTCCTATAGCATTGCCACCACCACCACCTCCTGAATTCTGCCCTGCTTTCAGCAAAGTGATTAACCTTCTCAACTGTGATATCATGATGTACATTCTCAGGACTGTATTTGAGCGGGCAATAGACACAGATTCTAACTTGTGGACGGAAGGGATGCTCCAAATGGTTTGTTTTCCTAAAATATTTTATCTACGTGAAGTCCTAGAGTTCTTGGATCTGGAGAATATCTTGGGTATAACTTCAGTTGGAACTACATCTAGAGCACCTGAAATGTAGGGGTCATGAAAAATAGCTTATACACACCACAGACTTTTTTTAATGATACATTCTCATGTTTTTAGCATCCTTACTCTTGGGAACCATTTCTGTTTAATAAAACCCATGAAAACAAAAACAGGTATACTCATGCTAATAAATTGACATGTTATTATTTTGTCATGATTTTTTATATTTTTAGTTTTACTTGGATTATAAGGAGACAGTATAATAAAGGTCTGAAGATAGGTCTAGACTTCAGTCTTGGGTTTCCCCACTTTTTTAAGGAGCAAATAATAATTTTCCCATTAGTAAAATGGATATATGTGTAATTATTCATAGAGGTAGAAGAATTAGCTAAAGTGAAAGCAGCTATTCCTTGTTACTGTTATAGATAAATACATGTTACTTAATTATGCCACATCATGGTAGTTGTAACTCTATATTTATACCTGCCTAACTAAATTTTCTGTTTTCCTTGAATATTGCTGGTCTGTAGATTCTAAATGCTGTCACTGCCATATGTGTATCTCAGTTTTTTTTATAACACTGATAAGTACAGTCACTAGTAAATTATAAACAACTCGCTATTTTTTTTTTTTTTTTTTGAGATGGAGTTTCGCTCGTTACCCAGGCTGGAGTGCAATGGCGCGATCTTGGCTCACCACAACCTCCGCCTCCTGGGTTCAGGCAATTCTCCTGCCTCAGCCTCCTGAGTAGCTGGGATCACAGGCACGCGCCACCATGCCCAGCTAATTTTTTGAATTTTTAGTAGAGACGGAGTTTCACCTCGTTGACCAGGATGGTCTCGATCTCTTGACCTCGTGATCCACCCGCCTCGGCCTCCCAAAGTGCTGGGATTACAGGCTTGAGCCACCGTGCCCGGCCAGTAGTAAATTATAAACCATACATATATGTTTGAAATCAAGTTAAAATTTTGCTCCCTGAGTTCTAGTGCCCTATGTACGACATAAGCATTATTAAAGTTTTGCACGTATAGATCTACCTATTCTTCATAGCTACATATTCCATCATATGGATATGATGTGTTTAAGTAGTCTCCTGTTAATAGACATTCAGGTGTTTCTAGGTCTTTGCTGTAACAAAGAACAATAAAATATACTTTCTTGTATGAATATTTTTCCATACTTAAGGGAATGTATTTGTCATATTAATTCCAAGTAGCTGGTATATATCATTACATTTTTTATAGATGTTTTCAAATTAGCCTCCAAAAATTAGCCTCCAAAAAATACCAGTTTACTTTCCCATCACTAGTATGGTCAAAAGTGCCTACTTCCCAATACCTATGCCAGCTCTCTATTTTACTAAATGCTAAAATTTTTGCCACTGTAATAGGTGAAAAATAGGATGATCTTGTTTCAACTCATTTTTCTTCAAATGAAGTTGAACTTTTTTTTTTTTTTTTTTTTTTGAGTCAGAGTTTCACTCTTGTCATCCAGGCTGGAGTGCATTGACACCATCTTGGCTCACTGCAACCTCTGCCTCCCGGTTCAAGCAGTTCTTGTACCTCAGCCTCCCCAGCAGTTGGGATTACAGGCACCCACCACCATGCCCATCTAATTTTTTATTTCTGGTAGAGACGGGTTTTCACCTTGTTGGCCAGGCCGATCACGAACTTCTGACCTCAGGTGATCCACCTGCGTCGGCCTCCCAAAGTGCTGGGATTATAGTTGTGAGCCACCAGCACCTGGCCAAGTTAAACATTTTTCACATGTGTGTTCATTATCTTTCTGTGAATTGCTTAATGTGAGTGTTTTTTTACTTACCAGCTTGCTTAGTTTTATACTTCTACTTAAAATAGATTTACCTTGCTGGGCATGGTAGCCCATACCTGTAATCACAGCACTTTGGGAAGCTGAGGCAGGAGGATCACTTGAGCGCAGGAATTTGAGACCAACCTGGTCAACATAGTGAGACCCCATCTATAACAAAAAATAACATAAGCTGGGCGTGGTGGTGTGCACCTCTAGTCCCCAGCTACTTAGGACACTGAGTTAGGAGGATCACTTGAGCCTGGGAGCTTAAGGCTTTAGTAGGCTTGGATTGCCCTGCTACACTTCAGCCTGGGTGACAGAGTGAGGTCTGTCTCTGAAAAAAATAAAAATTAAATTAAAAATATATTTACCTGAAGAAGCCCAGTTTTTAAGATCTCTTATTTTCCTCCTTCAGGCTTTTCATATTCTGGCATTGGGTTTACTAGAAGAGAAGCAACAGCTTCAAAAAGCTCCTGAAGAAGAAGTAACATTTGACTTTTATCATAAGGCTTCAAGTATGTTTGAGTATCACTCTTCAACACGTTTATCATAGAAAGTTTGGATCTTAAGGAGTTTTAATTTGTCAGTCCTGAAAGTTTATATCTTAACAAGAGTTTTAATCTGTCAGTCCTTAAAACGTAGGAAACCCTGAAATAATTTGTTTCTAGCCTTCTTAGTTTGTAACTGATATTTTCAAGTATATTCATATAGTTTTAATCTCTTACTGTAGTCTTTACTAGTCTTTTTACTACATGAGCTTCCCACTTTTTTTTGGTTGCATATATTGGTATTTTTTGACTTTCATTCCTCACCTCAGTGTATCAGATACTTGCTGCTGTGTCAACTATAGCATTCACTTGACATGTCTACATGAGATATTAATGTTTCTGAATTTTAAATCATAGAAATCTGAATAACATGTTCATTTTGCATTGTATTCAACTTGGAAGAAAAGCATAGGTTTATATTAGATTTCTAGTAAAAGCTACCTGATAAAGATAGTTTTTTCAAAGCACATTCCAGGCATGTTGATTATAAAAACAATAGGAGACTAACATTTTCTATTCACATGCTGTAGTTTTTGGATCCCTAAAGACATCAAAAACCTATTTAGTTTATGGACATCCCCCACTTTGATATTTTGGCAATTTTGTTTCTCATTAAGCACCTTGGCTTAGATGTTGAGTCAAGCTGAGGAAAGTCCAGAGACAGATATTTAGGGTAGTTTTCACTTAGCAGTGCCAGTAAAAGATGTAAGAGAGAGACTTAAATTCAAGTTTTTCTCGTACATCATTTTTAAATGTAGTAGATCATATCATTGTAACCCAGTACTTCATTTAATTACAGATTCATCCTTTGAAAAATTAATGTAGTTAAGGGATTGGTTGGCAAACCTTGGTTATCAATGTAAATAACATTTACTAGAAATTGTAATTTGTACATAATTATGAAGACATAATCGACCCTCCGTGTCTGTAGGTTCCACATGTAAGGATTCAACCAACCACAGATTGAAAATATTCAGGGGGAAGAAAGAAAAAGGACGGTTGCCACTGTACTGAAAATGCACAGACTTTTTTTTTCTTGTCATTATTCCCTAAATAATATTATCTAACAACTATTTACATAGCATTTACATTGTATTAGGCATTATAAGTAATGTAGAGATGATAATTTAAAGCATACAGAAGCAAGTGTGTAGATTTTATACAAATAATACACCATTCAATATAAAGGAATTGAGCATTAGTGGACTTCGATGTCCATAGGGGGCCTGAAACCAATCCCCTGAGGATACCAAGAGGTGATTATATATATTTATGATGTGTGATTTTGTGTTTTAAAAAAGGATTGGGAAGTTCAGCCATCAACATACAAATTCTTTTAGAAAAACTCAAAGGAATTCCCCAGTTAGAAGGCCAGAAGGACATGATTACATGGCTACTTCAGGTAAACTAAAAAGTAAATTGATCATATCTTGGTTTAAATATTTAAGAATTCTCTGCTTCTAAAATTAAATCACTATGCCTTTGTAGACATTTACTACTGATTTTTCATTATCACTTTTTTATGTTAATAATTCTGTTGTTCTATGTTTTAGTGTAGTTTTAAAAATTAAGATTTATTGTTTTGTCATTATTTAGTCAACTTTATGGAATACATACCATGTGCCATGCTCATTTATGGATTTCTAGATGGAACAAGACAGACAAGGTGCTTACTGTCATGGAACATATACTCTAGTTGAGGGACAGACATTAAACAAACAACTAAACAAGAAAATATCAGGGTAATTCAGTAGATGAGTAAGGGGTTACTTTGGGTAATTAGGGAAGACCTCTCTCAAAAGGTAACATTGGAGCTGAGACCTGAATGACATGGAGTCAGTCTTGGAAGGATCTGGAACAGTACTCCAGGAAGAGGGAACAGCACTACAAAAGCTCTGTGGTGGCCAGAAAGAAGGCCAGTATGGCTGGAACATAATCAGTAAGGGGTGGAAAGGTAGGCAATGAGGTCATAAGGGCACCTAGAGCCAGATCATATAGGTCCTTATAAGTCAGCATAAAGTGATAAATTTTATTTTTGAGGACAGTGGGAAAATACTGGAGGTTTTTAAGTGACCTAATCTATATTTGTGCAAGATGGTGTTGGCTCTTGTGGAGTAAATGGATTACAGAGGGTATGCATGCAAGTAAGGAAACTGTTAGACTGTTGCAGTAATCTTGGTGTAAAATAAGCATGACCTAGGCTAAACGCAGATTGTAAGAATCTGAACTGATTAAGGTTTATGTTGAAGGCGTGTGAAGGTAAAATCTATAGTACTTGCTGATCAGTTTGATGGGAGGGATGAAGGAAATCAAGAAATCAAAGATGAGGCCGGATGTGGTGGTTCGTGCCTGTAAGCCCAGCACTTTGGGAAGCCAAGGCAGGCACATCACCTGAGGTCAGGAATTTGAGACCAACCTGGACAATGTGGTGAAACCTTATCTCTGCTAAAAATATAAAAAATTAGTCAGGTGTTGTGGTGCATGCCTGTAGGCCCAGCTACTCAGGAAGCTGAGGCAGGAGAATCACTTGAATGTGGGAGGTGGAGGTTGCAGTGAGCTAAGATCATACTACTGCACTCTAGCCTGGCTGACAGAACAAGACTCTGTCTCAGAAAAAAAGGAATCAAAGATGACTTCTGGATTTGGTGCTTGAGCTATTGGGTAGGTAGCATTGCCTTTGGGGTTGAGTGAATTAAATAAGCAGGGGAGAGAGAGGCCAGGAATGTTACTTTAATGGAAAATCCTCCACATGGAAACATGAAACCAGGATTATGGAGCTTCTGCACTCATGACATTCATTAAAATATTCTGATGTTTATAACTAAATATTTTGATAATTAGAATATACAGAGTAATTCTTTTTCACATTCTTATCATTGGAAATCTTGGTACTGATGTGTACTTTAAGAGGGCAGCTCTTTTTAGTACTTAATTAGAAACAGTCCTTAAGCTTGATATAATGATATGTAACTATAAGATAATGATACCAAAATTCTTTAAGTAGGTTTTATGAGTATTTAGTATTTATGTTGAACTAGCCAATAGTTTTAAGATATAAAATCAAATGAAAGTAAATAACTACTAATAAGTAAATGAGGATACCATTTAGTTCAGCATTCATATCCCATTGAGATGGTGTTACAAATTGCAGATCTAGTCCTGAAAATTCATTTTCAATTAGAATACTAAATTTTATTAATATATATTAAAATCACACATATCTGCTGTTAAAAACATAATATACTCTCTCCAGAGGCTTAATTTAAAGCTATGTTGTAAATGTTCATTGTGGGAAGTTTTTCCTCATGAGACCAAGGTGCCTTCAAAATATAAATGAATTTTACTGGGCACAGTGACTCACGCTTAAAACAATTCCAGCACATTGGGAAGCCATTTTGGGTGGATTGCTTGAGCCCAGAGTTCAAGACCAGTCTGGACAATGTGGAAAAAACCCATCTTTACAAAAAATACAAAAATTAGCCAGGGGTATGGTGGTATGCACCTCTAGTCCCAGCTGCTTGGGAGGCTGAGGTGTGAAGATGGCATGAGTTTAGGAGGCAGAGGTTGCAGTGAGCCAGAATTGTGCCGTTGTACTCCAACCTGGGTAACAGAGTGAAACTCTGTCGAATAAATGCATGCATGCTGAAACCTTGACCTTTATTTATAAGAATGAGACATTTCTGTATAAGCTGTTGTGGAAATGTCTCCAAAGGTAAACGATTAAGTGAAAAAAGGAGGTGTGAAAGAGTATGTATGGTAGATTCTCTTAATAAAAATAGATGTAAATATAAAAATTATATATTCTAATAATTTTTACCTGTGAAAAAATATTGGTAGTCTGTATTTTAGTTGTTTTTGGAGAGGGGCATTGCAATCAGGAAGAGGAGAGTTTTACTTCTCATTTTGTATCTTTGTCTTTTTTTTTTTTTTTTTTTTTTTAAGATAGGGTCTCGCTCTGTCGCCTAGTCTAGAGTGCATGGGTGCGATCTCAGCTCACTGCAACCTCCACCTCCTGGGTTCAAGAGATTCTCCTGCCTCAGCC
Source organism: Saimiri boliviensis (assembly GCF_048565385.1). NCBI lineage: Eukaryota > Metazoa > Chordata > Mammalia > Primates > Cebidae > Saimiri > Saimiri boliviensis. The sequence goes on from NC_133450.1 coordinate 82,972,845, forward strand.
TCCCAAGTTGCTGGCATCACAGGCGTGGACAACCAAGCCCAACTAATTTTTGTATTTTTAGTAGAGACAGAATTTTGCTGTGTTGGCCAGGCTGGTCTCTAACTCTTGACCTCAGGTGATCTACCCGCCTTGGCCTCCCAAAGTGCTGAGATTACAGGTGTGAGCCACCGCATCCAGCCATCATTTTATATATTTGTCTTTATGTATTTTTGCACAACAATGTTATTTTAAATTGAAAAAGAATTTTGTTTCCTGGCAAATCCCTCGAAAGCTATCAGAGACATGCTCCCAGCTGCATACTGAATCTGCTGATTCTGCTGCCAGTGGCTGCCTCCTCAGCTAGATTGCTCATTGACTAGGGGAGGTGTTTGTCACTGTCGTGGTCACTTTTTTACTTTTTATATTGAAATAGTTTAAGTGAAAGATGTTTGGAGATATGATGCCAAAATCAGATTAGTGAATGTTTCTGTTCTTGATCAGTCCAACAGTCTAACTAAATCTTTGAATATTTCACCTGTTTTTCACAGATGTTTGACACAGTGAAGCGATTAAGAGAAAAGTCTTGTTTAATTGTAGCAACCACATCAGGATTGGAATCTATTAAGAATGATGAGGTATGACACTGTAATAACACTGTAATAATGGTGATGTTTATCTCTGTCTTTGAACTTTATTAGTATAAGGGAGCTGCTTTTTGTTAGGAGAAACCTGTTTATTGTAAAGAATATGATATCTGTCCATCTTGTATTCATTATGCTTCTATATTTCGGGGATTAATGGTACGTGACACTTAATTCAGTATAATTTTTGTATTTTGCAAAAGCAGGAGAAATTGATACATAGTAGAGCTCTATTAGAAATACCATATTTTAACTGGGTGTTGGTGGCTCACTCCTGTAATCCCAGCTCTTTGGAAGGTGGAGGTAGGTGGATCACTTGAGGTTACGAGTTCAAGACTAGCCTGGCCAACATGGTGCAACCCTATCTCTACTAAAAATAGAAAAATTAGCCCGATGTGATGGTGCGCTCAGGTAGTCCCAGCTACTTGGGAGGCTGAGGCACGAGAATCACTTGAATCCAGGAAGCGGAGGTTGCAGTGAGCTAAGATCACAACACTGCACTCCGGCCTAGGTGACAGAGCAAGACTCCATCTCAAAAAAACCAAAATGCCATATTTTATTAACTTTTAATATGTTTTAATGTCTTAAATTGGGATATGTCTCAACAATAAATGACTTTCATCAACAGCATTTTTTAGAGAAATATAAGATAATGGTACATCTTAGAGTCAATGAAATGCAATAATTGTTATTTCTATAATCAGGTTTTGATGATTCTAATTATGTTATTAGAATAATATTATTTGTGGTTACTACGTGTTCTTAAGCACACTGGATGTAAGTTTGAATAGAAAATTAAAAGACGCAAAAGATAACTCAGTAATATTGTTAAAGTTAAAAAAATTGTTAGATTTCTCAGTTTTAACAGTGTATTTAGGAGTAACTGTTAGAAATTAAGATGATTTAAATTGATTTCAGTGATTAAGTGATTGACAAATGATTTTAAAATTTTATTTTATCTAATTTTATTTCTTTTTTTTTTTTTTTTTTTTTTTTTTTTTTTTTGAGATGGAGTTTCGCTCTTGTTACCCAGGCTGGAGTGCAATGGCGCGATCTCGGCTCACCGCAACCTTCGCCTCCTGGGTTCAGGCAATTCTCCTGCCTCAGCCTCCTGAGTAGCTGGGATTACAGGCATGCGCCACCATGCCCAGCTAATTTTTTGTATTTTTAGTAGAGACGGGGTTTCACCATGTTGACCAGGTTGGTCTCGATCTCTCGACCTCGTGATCCACCCACCTCGGCCTCCCAAAGTGCTGGGATTACAGGCTTGAGCCACCGCGCCCGGCCCTAATTTTATTTCTTAAAATACCTGCATTGAGTGTAAAAGGCAGTTTATTGGATATTTAAGGTTCTTAGCTTTTTGCAGTAAATTATCAAAATAACCAAAGAAATAATTGTTTGTATGATGTGGTGCAGCCTGTAATGCTAATTTTAAACATTAAACTGAATCCAGGCTTTAAGGGGTAATCAGGTTTCTCAGAATCTTACTCTCAGGAATTTTGCCATCCAAATAGCGTATATAAATTTTTAGCAGTGGATCTTACCTAAATTTATCGTTTCTTGATACACAGATTACTCACGATAAAGAAAAAGCAGAACGAAAAAGAAAAGCTGAAGCTGCTAGGCTACATCGCCAGAAGATCATGGCTCAAATGTCTGCCTTACAGAAAAACTTCATTGAAACTCATAAACTCATGTATGACAATACATCAGAAATGCCTGGGAAAGAAGACTCCATTATGGAGGAAGAGAGGTAAAATAAAGCAAATATGAAAATTAGCAACTCAGTTTTTGGAGGAAAAATTAAATAGTCACTTTAAATTATGCTTTTCCAAAATGTATGGCAAGAGAAATTCAGCTATTTTCATTCTAGGAAGGTCAGAGTGAGGACTCTAAGGTACTTACTGAGTGTAATTTTAAACTGATAAATGGATTGAATGTTCAGTAAAGTTATGTTAGGAAACTTTATGCCCAAAAAGATAACCAACTTGTTATTTTGTATGCATTAGCACTTTTAGATATACAATTACACGAGTTCACTTATTCCACGTTATTATTTCTAGTAAAAATGACTGCAATTATTAAATATTGGAAACAAACTCTTCACCTGAAAAGGGTGGCGTAAATGAGTTTTTCTTTTTTTCCTAAAAAGATAAAAGACATTGCCTATAATTACAGGTATGGATAGCACCTTGGAATTGGAATCAATAAATCTGGTTTTCTGAGTTCTGACTGTGTTATGCTCTGAGAAATTGGCTAATTTTCTGAGCTGTGCTTCGTGGGCTATTATACAGTGAGAAAAGGGAGGAGACATGGTAAAGTTACTTTGAAAAGCATTCCAAGAAATTTAAAATATTGAATACCTGCTTCAGGCCTTTTTTAAAACAAGCTTTCACTGCTATTTAAAACAGCCTGTGTTGTGGGCTGTGAGTGGTGACTAATGCCTGTAATCCCAGCACTTTGGGAGGCTGAGGCAGGTAGATCACCTTAGGTCAGAAGTGCAAGACCAGCCTGGCCAACATGGCAAAACCTCATCTCTACTAAAAATACAAAAAATTAGCTAGACATGGTGACACATGCCTGTAGTCCCAGCTTATTCCAGAGGCTGAGGCACAAGAGTAGCCTAAACCTGGGAGCTGGAGATTGCAATGAGCAGAGATTGTGCCACTGCACTCCAGCCTGGGCAATGGAGTGAAACTCTGTCTCAAAAAAAAAAAAAAAAAAGAAAAAAGAAAAAAAAATGCTGTGGATACTTTTAGAAAATTGTAGGCATATGACATCCTATCTGATGTGTATCTATAATCTTGAAGCTGAGTATGCCAACAAGGACCATGAAGAATAATGATCATAGTAGTGATTAAAAGTGAAAAGATATGAAGTTAAGCTTTCGTTGGCTGACTATAGTGTAGTAAAACTAGAAATAAACTTTAAACAACAAGCAAAAGTCCCACCTCTAGATATTATTTATTAACAGCATTCTCTTTAGAAGTAGTGAGAAAGAAGGCTAGGCGTGGTGGCTCACACCTGTAATCCCAGCACTTTGGGAGGCCGAGGCGGGTGGATCACGAGGTCAAGAGATCAAGACCATCCTGGTCAACATGGTGAAACCCCGTCTCTACTAAAAATAGAAAAATGAGCTGGGCATGGTGGTGCACGCCTGTAGTCCCAGCTACTTGGGAGGCTGAGGCAGGAGAATTGCTTGAACCCAGGAGATGTAGGTTGCAGTGAGCCGAGATGGCGCCATTGCACTCCAGCCTGGGTAACAAGAGCGAAACTCTGTCTCAAAAAAAAAAAAAAAGTAATGAGAAAGAAACTATGGACAATAAAATAAGAAGGTGTAAGCAGAGGTGTACTCAAAGTGTGTTAATGACCTTAATGTTTTCATTACTTATTTTTATTGACTGATTGATTAGACATGTAATTTTTTAATGTGTTCTTATTGAAAACAATTTAAATAATGCAGTAAGTCCTCTTTGACCATCTCTGCATTACTGATCTTTCTCCACATATAACTATGATTACAAATTACCATTGTTCTAGACCTCTTTCTATGCATTTATAAACGTGTGTACATAGTGAGACTTGTTTTGTATTTTCTAGTGGTTTTTCTTTTTTAACCATACATTTTGTCTGCAGCTTGCTGCTGTTTCAATGTCTTAGGAATCTTTTCATATCAGTACATATCGCTCTATAGTGTAAATTCTACATCATTGTTTATGACTGCTGCGTATGTATTGATTGGTCTGTGATGTAGATATATGATAGTTTGTTTATCTGACTTTAGACATTTGCTTCTAATTTTTTCTTGTTACTGTTTGTGAGAACGTTTTTGTATGTGCCCCTAGTGCACCTCTGCAAGTACTTAGTCCAGGGTGGAGTCCAGTAAGTGAAAGGACTGGGTTAAAATTTTTATAGATATGGCCACATTACCCTCTAGAGTGGTTTTACCAGTTTCTGCTCCTGATAGTAAATAAAGGTGCCTATTCTCACCAATACTTAGCTATTTTCCATACTTGAAAATATGTGATATTATTAAAATTACAGATATGTGCCAATCTGGCTGAATTTCCCCAACTGCTAGGTTAGTCCTAGGTTGAGCGTATTCTTATGTGATTATTCACTGACCTTTTACATTTTATCGTCTGGGAATTGCCTGTTATTCTTTGCCCCATCTCTGTTGGGTGCTTTGCTTTTGTCTTATTGACTTACATAAGTCTTAAAATTATGAACACTTAACTTTGTTACATATGTTTCCCACAGTTAGTTCCTGTTTCTTTAAGATTAATTATGAGGCTTAGCCATAGAGAAGTGTGCAGTGTTGATGAGGACAAATTTATCAGTCCTTTAGAGTTTTGTCTTTCATCTTTCTGTATTAATATCTTATTTAAGAAAGCTTTTCCTATCCCAGAGTCTCAAATACATTCTCTCATATTTTTTAAAGTAGGTTTTTTTTTTTTTGTTTTTTTTTTTAAAGAGATGGGGGTCTCACCATGTTGCCCAGGCTGCAATTTCAGTGGCTGTTCACAGGCATAATTATAACGCCCTACAGCCTCATACTCCTGGGCTTAAGTGATCCTTCTGCCTTACTCTACTGAGTAGCTGGGACTATAGGCATCTGTCACCATGCCCAGCCAAAATTTTAATTACATAGTTATATATATATATAAAATACACACACACACACACACACACACACACACACACACACACTTGAGATGATGTCTTGCTTTGTCATCCAGACTGGAGTGTAGTGGCTCAGTCTCAGCTCACTGCAACCTCCACCTCCTGGGTTCAAGTGGTTCTCCTGCCTCAGCCTCCTGAGTAATTGGGATTACAGGCACCCACCATAATACCTGTCTAATTTTTTTTTTTTTTTTTTTTTTTTTTTTTTGTATTTTAGTAGAGATGGGGTTTCACCATGTTGGCCAGGGTGATCTCAAACTCCTGGCCTCAAGTGATCTGCCCAGCTCGGTCTCCCAAAGTGCTGGGATTACAGGTGTGAGCCACTGTGCCCGGCCAAATTACATAGTTATATTAATAATTTTCCTCTTAAAAACTGAATGTCAGAGATAAAGCTAAAGTTTCATTTGAGCACCAGCCCAAATCCTGGACTTTTTTTCTTCTCTTCTTCAGAGGTTCTCTGGTTATATGTGTAACTTGCCGGAATCTTTCCTATGTTATTAATACAAATATATGTAGCCACAGATATTACAGCATGTCATTCAGCCTTTGGTTTCATTTGCATTAATAGTATTATGTACATCTCACTCTGCAACTTACCATTTTCACTCTGTAGTAAGTCTTGGAAATCTATGTTCTTATGTAAAAAATGAGCTCAGTGTTTCTCAGTCTTGGCATTTAGGTAGCATTTTTTTTCTATGCAGTACTGTCCTGTGAACTGTAGGACATTTAGCATCCTGTGCCTACTAGTACCTTATTGACAGTCAAAAAGTAAATCTTTCATAATTTATTGCTAGATGACTCCTAGGAGGTAATACCACACCTCATGAGGCCCACCTTTTAAAAACTGCAGGGTAGGCTGTGTGCTGTGGCTCACACCTGTAACCCCAGCACTTTGGGAGACTGAGGCAGGTAGATCACAAAGTTAAGAGTTCAAAACCAGCCTGGTCAACATAGTGAAACCCCATCTCTACTAAAAATAAAAAAAAATTAGCCAGATGAAGTGGTGGGTGCCTGTAATCTCAGCTATTTGGGAGGCTGAAGCAAGGAGAATGTCTTGAACCTGTGAGGCAGAGGTTGCGGTGAGCCAAGATGCACCACTCTACTGCACTCCCGCCTGGTTGACAGTGCGAGACTCGGTCTCAATAAAACAAAAAACTGCAGAGTATTCTGTATTAAGTGAGTTCATTTATAATGATGAATATTGTTTGTTTGTTTGTTTGTTTGTTTGTTCAGTAATATACCACAGTTCAGGGAGCTTCTTACACAGACAGAGGCAATATTGCAGAGTAGTTCAGAGCATAGGCTGTGAGCCTAGGTTAACTGGATTAAATCCTGGATCTGCTACATGTTATTGATGCGTCATTGGATGAGTCCCTTATTGTCACTAGGCCTCAGTTTTTTCATCTGAAAATTGGAAGTGTCACAGGATCCTTAGGATGTCACTTTTCCAGCTGGAAACCTCTGTGGCCAGTGGCACCTTTGCCAGAGTTTTGCTCAGGCCTACTATGCAGCCCATCCTGCCCACTTGGCCCGGCAGGCTATACTCAGCTCACACTACCAGCCTGGATCCCATGCCTGCCAAGGGTGAGCCAGGCATGAAGTGGCCAGAGGTGCTTGAGTGAACACACGCAGGATCCGGCCACTGGGCTAGGTGTGCCAGCTGCTGCGGCAGGTCAGACAGCTCCAGGTGCTGGGACAGAGGCCAGCTCTGCGAGCCTTCAGCTGGATCTTATGTACCAGCAACTTCCACTGCAGGGACTCGTGTCTGGACAAGGGGAATGTGGTTGTTCCCAGAAGCTCAGAGATGGCAGAAGCCATGGGTCTGGGCTCCCTGAAGGGCCACAGCTCATATCTTCTTCTTGTCACCTGCAGCATGGCAAACAGCGGGTGTGGGTGTCTCAGCCCTGTTTGTGTTGCTAGCTTTTTCAGTCCTGCCATTTGGCGTTTCTGGAGTTCGTGTTCTGAAAGAATGAGGTACATGGACAACTGGAGGGTGAGCAAGGTGGAGAGCTTTATTGAGCAACGGAACAGTTCTCTAGTGACCTGAAGTGGGTAGTTTTTTCTGCAGGCAGGTCTTCCCAATGAGTGTCCAGCAGTCAGCACTCAGAGATCCAGAGTGGGATATCTTCTTTCCACAGGCAGGTCATCCCAGCAAGTCAAGGAGACCTGAATTGGGTAGCTCCTTCGGGCAGCTGGTAGTGCTACATGAGTCTCACTGAGTCCAGGGTTTTTATGGGCTTTGGAAGGGAGAGGTACATGCTGATTGATCCATGGACAAGCCCAGAGAAAGCACCATAACTTCTCACTGCAGGCCATGAACTCCACCTGTAACTGACATACCAGCTTCCAGGCTTCAGGCCATTTCTGGCTTGAAGGTGGAACTTCACTGGGGACCTGCCCCTTTCCACCCGGGAACCTGTCTGCCTGCTGCCATCATCAGCATGTCATCCACAACTCCCTGGCTGTTTGTGCCAAGGCGGGGGCATCTGCAGACCCACGCTGAGCCACCTGTTTCCCCTTGGCCTTCCTTCCATGCTTTTTGGCACCCAAAGACCAGAGGAGGCTGACGCAGCAGGGAGCTGGCATGTTACCACTGCTCCAAGTGTGCACATACCTGGCTGGATCACAGCAGCGCCCAGGCTTGGCCACAACTTTGCTCCAAAATCAGAGCGCATAATGTAGCTGTGCCCAGGAGTTCAGGGCTCTTGCCCTGCCAACTTGGAATGGGGTAGGGCTCCCCCCGTTCCCAGGCCATGGGCTCTGTGGAGTGCACTGCCCCAGCCACACCTCTATTGCTGCAGCCGATGTCTTCGCAGCAGACAATGTCTTCACAGCAACCACTCTAGATGTAATAATAATACCTACCTCATAGGATTATTACAAGGATTGAGTAAACATGTAAAGTATTTGAAACAGTGCCTAGCTTCACAATCAGCATGTTGTAATTATTTACCATTATTTAAATATTATTATTGTACACATTAGTAGATTCTGAGTTTTGCCCATTCCATAAGAATAGATTCCAAGAATTGCTTAATCATTGAAGCGTAAGGTTTTTAGTTTGAATAGCTACCAAAATAGGATAGAAACCTAAATGCCTACTGACAGGGAATGGATACAACTATTAGGGCATGTATAGTAAGAGCTGTGCATTCATTTAAAAATGTTTATGAAGGAGTTTTAATGATGTAAGAAAATACAAGTGAATAGAACAGGATGCAAATCTTTGTAATGTGATCTTATTTATATGGAGAAGTATATTATAAATAGAAAGCAGACTAGAAGGAAATGTATAGGGTTACTAGTGGATATCTTTAAGTTGTGGGAATATAACACTTTTTATTTTCATTTTTATACTGTTCTAGATTTTCTAAAATTTTTTCAATAACCCTGTATGGCCTTTATATCCAGGAAAATAAAAACCCAGCATATTGGTATAGTAAATTAAATAAAATTTAATATACTTTCTATTTTATGATTTTTTTTTTGCACTTAGCAATATTTCTAATTTTTAATAAGCAAATAACTGATAAAACCCACAAAGGTCAGAGGGAAGCTTTTAACTTAATATTGCTAAATGTCATTTTAAATATTATTATCTTATATTTCTGACCTATATTTACTTAAAATCTACCAAAATATGAAGACAAGTACCAAAACATGTGTCCTCATTTCTGGTTGTTTCTTTTGGTAGCACCCTAGCAGTCAGTGACTACTCTAGAATTGCTTTGGGTCCTAAACGGGGTCCAACTGTTACTGAAAAGGAGGTGCTGACGTGCATCCTTTGCCAAGAAGAACAAGAGGTGAAAATAGAAAATAATGCTATGGTATTGTCGGCCTGTGTCCAGAAATCTACTGCCTTAACCCAGCACAGGGGAAAACCTATAGAACTCTCAGGGGGTATGTATGATATAATAAATATCCTTTTGAGCATTTCTTTTATGCCTGTGTAATTAAAGAAAATACTATTTGAAATACATTTGGAAATAAGGTTATATATCTGCCATACTGTTATCATGTTTAAGAAAGTGAATATCATCTAATAAAATCAGTTTTTCTCCAACAGTTCTCAAAATGTCTTCAGTTGCTAGACTTTTTTTTTTTTTTTTTCCACTCAGAATCCACACTTATTTCATGTGTTGCTTTGGTTATATTTCTTTTACTCTATTTTAATCTAGGTTAGTCCCTTCTTTTTTTATGATAGTAACTTTTTTGAAGAATTCAGGCCAATTGTTTTGTATAATATATCACATTGTGAATTTGTCTGATTGCTAAGTTGCCTTCTGATTAGAATCATGTTAAACATTTTCTTGGCAGGAATCCTGATTAGATAATGTATTGTACTACCTTACATCAGGAATTAGCTGTTTTATCATCACTATTATCATCATTATTATTTTATACCCTTGGAATAGGCCACACATGGTGGCTCATGGCCGCAATCCCAGCACTTTGGGAGGCTGGTATGGGTGGATCACTTGACCTCAGGAGTTCGAGACCAGCCTCGGCAACAAGGTGAAACCTCATCTCTACAGACACATTAGCCAGGCATGGTTGCGTGAGCCTGTGGTCCAAACCTGGGTGACAGGGTGAGACCCTGTCTCAAAACAAAAAAACCTTCTTGGAGTAATAATGATAATAAAGACTAGCATTTATTGAAACCTTAACATTGCCAGACACTTATTAAGAACTTTATGCGTATTTACTTACTTAATCCTCAAAACAGCCCTTTCAGTCAGGTATCACTATTGGTTTCATTTTAGAGATGAAGGACCTGAGGCACAGAGAGATCGGGTAACTTACCCACAGCCATGAGTTACAAGTGATGAAACCAGAATTTGAAATCCCCAGTCTGTGCTCTTTTTCATGAGTTTATAATTCCCCTAAGTATCCCTTAAAATTGTTACTCATCAAATTACTCTTAAAATTAAGTAAGTAAATTATATTTGAAACATAGAAAATCACTTAAATAACCAAGATAATGCAGATTAAACTCAATATTCAAGGTTAAAAAGTAAATCAAAGGTAGAGTAATTAATCCATACTCATTTAGAATCATATCTGATAGGCTAGCTTTATGCTTTTCTCTTTGTTATTACTATTAAGAATATGTATCCTGCTATCATGATATCTTGACGCTTTGCTTGGACATTCCTAAGACAGTTTGTGATTAGACTTTGGACCTGATAACCTATCTCTCTTTTTCCCTCCTTTTTATAACTTGTACCAGAAACCCTAGACCCACTTTTCATGGATCCAGACTTGGCATATGGAACTTACACAGGAAGCTGTGGTCATGTAATGCATGCAGTGTGCTGGCAGAAGTAAGTTGCCCTTCTGACATGTTCTTGAAAGAGACTAGGAACATTGAAGTTCACTGAAGGCCACAAAAAGGCATGTCTTCTCATGTCTTCTTTCCTTTTTCTTATTTGAATAATTGAAACGGTTTTAATTACTAATTCTATTTGCATGAATTTTTATTATCAAAGTTGGAAAGTGGTGTGTAAAGTTACCAACTTTAGATTTTCACTGTTCCTTTGTGCTTGCTCTCCATAAACTAATCCATTGCTCTTCATCTGTATTCATGTAAAAAAAAGTAGTAATTGGCCATGTGTGGTGGCTCACATCTGTAATCCCAGCACTTTAGGAGGCTGAGGTGGGCAAAGCTCTGTCTCTACCGAAAATACAAAAATTAGCCGAGTGTGGTGGCACATAATTGTAATCCCAGCTACTTGGGAGGCTGAGGCAGGAGAACTGCTTCAGCCCAGGAGGTGGAGGTTGCAGTGAGCTGAGATTGCACCAGTGCACTCCAGCTTGGGTGACAAGAGTGAAACTCAGTCTCAAAAAAATAAATAAATAAATAAATAGAATAAATACAATAAATAATAAAAAAGTAATCTTTACAAAAATCTAATTTCCCTTAAAACATACTGCTGTGATAAGTACCTTTGAAATAGAATAGGATGAATAGGAAAAGAAGTTCTCATTCTAGGTCTGGAAAATATAAAAATTCAGTAATGTAATTCCTGAGAAATGTTTTGTATAGAGTTTACCCATTTGATATTAGATTATGATATATAATTTTTCCATGATAGCCCTCACTACTTCATTTCATCATTAGAAACTGAGGAAAGTAGTGTCCACATTGTATCACCATAAGTTATGATTCAGTAAACTTATTTTAAATTTATATCTGCTCTGATATATTTTCTAATTTGTTCTCCAAATAATAGGCAACCTGTTTCTTCTGTAATTACAAGTTGTGTGTTTTTGCAGGTAACTTCTAAAGATGTTTATTGGGGCAAAAAATTCCAGATTTTTAAAACTTGGATTAGAGCAAGTAGAGATGCACATGTAGAGATGCATGTGTAATTCTAAATGGGCCCGTGTCTTTGTAATTTTGCAGGTATTTTGAAGCTGTACAGCTGAGCTCTCAGCAGCGCATTCATGTTGACCTTTTTGACTTGGAAAGTGGAGAATATCTTTGCCCTCTTTGCAAATCTCTGTGCAATACGGTGATCCCCATTATTCCTTTGCAACCTCAAAAGTTAAACAGGTATATTTTAATTTAAGTTTTGGTTAATTTTTAAAATGTTGGCCAGGCGCAGTGGCCTGTGATCCCAGCACTTTGGGAGGCTGAGGTGGGCAGATTGCCAGAGCTCAGAATTTTGAGACCAGCCTGGGCAACAAGCAACATGGTAAAACCCCATGTCTACAAAAAATTTTTTTTTAAATTTAGCCAGGTATGGTGGCATACACCTGTAGACCCAGTTACTTGAGGGGCTGAGGTGGGAGAGTCACTGGAGCTCAGGAGGCTAAAGCTCCAGTGAGCTGAGATTGCGCCACTGCACTCCAATGTGGGTGACAGAGTGAGACCCTGTTTCAAAAATAAATGAAAAGTTGTCTTTAGTTCTTTAATTTGTGCTTGTTTTTGTTAGATTACTATTTTTTATTCTTTAAAAGAATTAATAGTTTTTCATTTTATATCTGTGTCATACTTTTAAAATGTGATCAAAAGCCTAATTTTTTGCCTCTGAGAGAACTAGAATGTTTATTTACTCAAGTCTGTACGTTGTGATTATATTTTCCAGTAGCCATTAAAGCAATAGAACTCTGACCCCTGTCTTAGCACTCAAAAAAGGAGAAAAGATGCAAAAAGATTCATTCCTTTCATGTGGCCCTTTACCATCATTAGAGTTGGCAATTTGTTCTTAATAACAGTCTGTCTAAGACGAAGTGTTGAGTATGGAGAAATACTATGAGAAAACTAAAGCCGTAGGTTAAAGGGCTAAAGACAGACCAGGGCATGAGGCTATTTATAGACCAGAGTTGTCAGGGAGCTCTTCTCTGAGATGGTGACATTTGAACAGAGACCTGAATAAAGTGAGGAATAATCACTGCTTTTCTCTGGGAGAAGAAAATTCAAAGCACAGGCTATATCAAGAGCAAAGGCCCCAGGTTTGGAACCCCATCATCATGTTTGAGGCACAGCAAGAAGGCCACACACTTACTGGAATGGAACAAGAAAAGACCAGATCATAAAAGGGATTATGAGCAAAGATTAAAAGTTCTGTGATCCTGTTTACATTTTTAGAAAATTCTTCTAGCTGCTATATGATTAATTCATACTTATAATGAAACACAAGAGTAGAAGCAGGAAGAACAGTTAGGAGTCTAAGTAATAGAAGTGAGGGCTGGTGTGATGGAGTAGGGGGTACTAATAGTAGAAGTAGTAAGAAGTGATCAACTTGGGATATATTTAGAAGGTAAAACCTGCAAGGTTAATTAATGGATTACAATGTTAGTTAATAGATTACAAGACAAAACCTAGTTTTTGACTGGAGCAACCAGGATGGTGATTCCCTTTACTGACATTTACTACCTGTGGGTGATTGACATATGGGTGGTGTCTTATTTCTTGTATGTTTAAAATTTCCTTCCCCTTCCAAAAAGCTACATATTTAGGCACATGTTTCTGTGACCTAGAAAATTAATCTGGAAGAATTTAACTTTTTTATACAACCATTTACCCACAGAAAGAATACAAATTCAGCTTTTCCTTCTGACTTTGTACCCATAGTTTTAATAATTTTTATTACCATTTTTTCAGTGAGAATGCAGATGTTCTTGCTCAACTTTTGACCCTGGCACAATGGATACAGACTGTTCTGGCCAGAATATCAGGTTATAATATAAGACATACTAAAGGTTTGCTTTAAATTTATTTTATATTAACTATGTGAAAATTGTGTCAGAGTTTTTATTTTTATTTTTAGTAATTATTGTGCTAAAATAGGATTTGCAAGTACAGATTTCTTGAATATCAGGAAATAGAAGTTTTTGAAGCTAAGACTAAGTTTGACTTAAATTGCTTTGTTCAATTTTTTAAATCATTTTAAAATAATTTTTTAATCATTTTTCATACTAGGAGACAGTGCAGACAGTGATTAAACTATCAAGTTTGTCTGTTTGATTATTCCAAGCTGTTAGACTGCTTAGATTTAAATCTTAGATCCAAGATTCATCTAAGTAACTAAGATCCACTTACTGATTATGTCATCTTGGGCAAGTTACTTAAGCTCTGTGTGCCTCAACTTCTTATTTGCAAATAGGGGATAATAATAATATAGTACTTATTTTATTGGTCGAAGAATTAGTAGAGTTATATGTAAAGTAGAACAGCCCATGGTACATAGTAAGTACTACATGTTAGCCATTACTGTGACTAATATTGTTAATATTTTGTGGTAATGTTCGTCATAACGAAAACGTTTTAGAACTGTCATCTTATTTACATATTCTTTACAGTTGTGAGATAAATAGGGCTATTAATGGAGATTTGTTTAAAAGGATGAAATGGGAATTTTTAAAATACAGTGAGGAAAAGTTGTTTTTTGTTTAGGCCAATGGCCCCCAACCTTTTTGGCACCAGGAACTCATTTTGTGGAGACAGTTTTTCCATGGATGAAGGGGATGGTTTGGGGATGATTCAAGTGTATTACATTTATTGTGCATTTTATTTCTGTTATTATTACACTGTAATATATAATGAAATAATTATACAACTCACCATAATGTAAAGTCAGTGGGATCCCTGAGCTTGTTTTCCTGCAACCATATGGTCTCATCTTGGGGTCATGGGAGACAGTGACAGATTGTCAGTCATTAGATTCTCATAAGGAGTGGGCAACCTAGATCCCTCACCTGTGCGGTTCGCAATAGAGTTGGCGCTCCTATTAGAATCTAATGCTTTTGCTGATCTGACAGGAGGCAGAAGTCACACGATAATTTGAGTGATGTGAAGTGGCTGTAAATATTGATGGAGCTTTGCTCATCCACCGCTCATCTCCTGCTTTGCAGCACTTTCCCAAGGTTCCCAACAGGCCATAGACCGGTACTTGTCTATGGCCCCGGGATTGAGGACCCCTGGTTTAGGCAGTGAATCAATAGGATGAAGGTAAAGTCCAGTATTTCAAAAATTAGCTTCTCATCCCCTCTTTGGATCTAAAATTGATGCACACTATACCTAGAAAACATTCCAGAATATTTTGGTGTATTCTACTCAAAATATTTATGTCTTATTTCTATAATTCATACTTTTGTTTATCCACATTTTTTTCTGATTATTTCAGCCTCTGTTGTGCTTTAATTATGTCCTTTTAGTTACATACTTTTAAGGAAAATGAAAGATATATACAAAAGCTACAGAGGAAAAATAGGGGTGATGGTTTTATTTCTCATCATCATAGTCAGTCTGAGTTACAAAGGTTTTTTTGTTTGTTTGTTTTGTGTGTGTGTGTGTTTTTTTTCTTAAGACAGGTCTCACTCATCACCCAGGCTGGAGTGCAGTGGTATGATGGCAGCTCACTGCAGCTTCAACTTCCTGGGCTCAGGTGATCCTCCCACCTCAGCCTCCCAAGTAGCTGGAACCACAAGCTTGTATCACCACACCTGGCTAATTTTTAGATTTTTTTCTGTAGAGACAAGGTCTTGCTATGTCGCCCAGGCTGGTCTCAAACTCCTGGACTCGAGCAGTCCTCCTTCCTCAGCCTCCCAAAGTGCCAGGATTATAGGCATGAGCCAATGGACCCAGTCTAAGTTATCAAGTATTTATTAAATGTTTAATCATGCATTCAGCACTATACAAATTTTTATGTTCCCTGCCTTGTTGACCTCACGTGTGCATGCTATGCAGTTAAGAATGATACAAGAGGAAATAGCATTAACAGCCAGATTTTACAGTACAAAACAATAGGACTCATAGGATTTTTAAGAAGGAATTGATCAGTAGGGGCTTAAGTAGTAAGGGAAGATGTCATGGAGAAAATGAGATTCAATTTGACCTTGTATCAAATTTGGGTGTATGGTAGGGGTAAAGGAGAACCCAGGTAGAAAACGGAAGTATTTTTAGGGAATTACCAGCTTGGCATTTTCAGAGACCTTGAAAAAGCCTGGCCTACGTTAGTCAAGGGTATATAGTGGGGAGTAGTAGAGAATATGGGGGCAGTTGTGGAGATTTGTAAGAATTTGTACTTGGTTGTTTAGAAACACAGAATGATGGAAGAAAACAAGTCAGCAATGAATGAGTTTGGCAATGTCCTGTCAGTTTTCCCTCCTCCTTCATTTTTTAACAAAAACTTTTCCACAAGTGGTGCTAATGAGATAACAATCTGTTACACGAAAAACTCTTCTAACAAAAGACCTTATTATTTGCTAAGAAGTGATTTTTGGCATGTACTTATACTTGACTACTTGTTTTAAGCACTGAGAAGGAATTCAGTACAAGAGATTCTTCTTTTTTTAAAATAGTGTTTAAAAATGTCTTTGACATATGTGAATTTAGTTTCTTTTTATTTAAAAAAATGGAGATTGACATCTTGATTTTACATCCTGATTTTTAGGTCTCAAATATTCAGCCTTAAGTCAGTTTTCTGTTGTTATTTTGGCCTCTGAATATTTCATTGGAGGTCTCAAAAATGACATTAAGTAGAAAGATCACTTTATTAGCAGTAGGACCTCTGTGACCATCTAAAGAAGTATAAGAGTGATTAGTATCTTTTAAGCATATTCAACAATTTACTTAAAAGCCTATATTTTCAAGGGAAGAAAATACCGAGCATAATCTAAGGAAAAACTATTGAAATAAAGAACTATATAAAAGAAATCATGGAATGATGAAAAATTTTTGAGCAAGTGACTAGCATTTATTCTGGTAGCTTTTTAGTGTGGGAGTGGTGCTGCAGATAGATTGGAAGAGTGAGGAGATGACTCAAGAAGATTAATCAGGAATCGTTTGCACTGGTCATACCCTGAGATGGTAAGAGGCGGTGGTATTAATAGTAAGCATTGACAAGTTTGCTCTGAATACTTAATCGAATGACTAGTTGTTTGAGGGAAAGAAACAGAGTCTAGAGATTGTAAAGGAAGAATTGCAGAAAATGTGTAAGCATTTTATCTCTATTGCTTACAAATATGGGAAGGTTAGGAGAAAAAACAGATAATAAATTCAGTTTCTCTTTATTTTCATCCTGTGTTGTTTTGAACAAAAACATAGTGTGGTGGGAGATTTTGCCAGATCTTTCTAAGACTGTGGCTGGGCAAGTCATCCTAAAATGAATAATTAATAAATAAATAAATAAATAAATAACGACTTAGAGAATTTTTAAAATTAAACTTGATTTAGTAATATATTCTATAGAAGTGTATTCCTATTGAGAATATATTTTTATCAAATGTCCATGGATTTTTTTTATTTTTGAGACAGCATCTTGCTGTGTTGCCCAGGTTAATCTTGAACTCCTGACCTCAAGTGATCCTCCCACCATGGCCTCCCAAAGCGTTTGGATTGTAGGTGTGAGCCACTGTGCCTAGCCTGTCCATCGATTATTAATAACCGATTGGTTAATAAATTAGGCCATATAAAAATTTCAATTTTCAAAAAGAGAAATTATATAGGACACTTATACTATCCACAATACAATAAAATAAAACCTAACAAAAGAGAGCTCAAAAAACTAACAAATTAGGAATTTTAAAATACTATTCCATATAACTATTAAGTGCAAGGAAAAGCTAGAGAGAGGTGGAGAAATCATCAACTATTTAGCAGTTAACAACGAGAACAACACAGATCAAAATCCATGGAATATAGCCAAAACCTTACTTAGAAGACAGCTCATGGCCCAAAAATTTGAGGTGGAGTCTCATTCTGTCCCCCAAGCTGGAGTACAGTAGTGAGATTTCACTGTAGCCTCTGCCTCCCAGGTTCAAGTTATTCTCGTGCCTTCGCCTCCTATGTAGCTGAGATAACTGTCGTCTACCACCACACTTGGCTCTTTTTTGTATTTTTAGTAGAGATGGGGTTTCACCATGTTGGCCAGGCTGGTTTTGAATTCCTGACCTCAGGTGATCCACCTGCCTCAGCCTTCCAAAGTGCTGGGATTCCAGGCATGAGCCACTGTGCCTGGCTGGTCATTGTAGCTTTTTTAAAAAGACATTTCAAGCCAGTTGCAGTGGCTCACTGCAATCACAGCACTTTGGGAGGCTGAGGCAGGCAGATCTCTTGGTGCCAGAAGTTTGAGACCAGCTGGGCCAACATGGTGAAACCTCAACTCTACTAAAAATACAAAAATTAGCCAGCCATGATGGTTCATGCCTATAATCCCAGCTACTCAGGATTATAGGCATTGAGGCAGGAGGATCTGAGGCATGAACCTGGGAGGTGGAGGTTGCTGTGAGCTGCGACTGCACCACTGCAGTCTAGCCTGGGCAAGCAAGACTCTGTCTTTTTTTTTTTTTTTTTAAAGACATTTCATAACATCCAATATCTGTTCCTCATATATTCCTGACAAACCTACTTTCACAGGATACAAAACACCAGAACATCTAAAGTCTCTGAAAAGTAGATATAGCAGGCAGATTGGGAAATAAAGTCAAAATTTAAGAATTATCAGTACAGGTAGTAAGTTTTCTGAGGCTTTTTCCTTCTTTATTTCCCAACTTTCATCCAAGAACACCTGAGTCTCAGAACTGTACAACAAGCATGAACAGCAGAAAATCCAAGAGAAATGCCTTCTCTTTCTGGTCAGAGGATCAGGAAAAGAAGCCTCTCACAGACAGAGTATAAAAGGAGTGTGTGTATTTTTCCTCTGACCTTTTCCCAATGCCAGCCTCCGGCATGCTGCACAGCCATGGTAGCCATGTAGATGCCCATAATCCCAAAAGAAAACCAGTCTCTGGTGAGGAACTGGGAAAGGGGGCTCCTGTGTGTTAAAGGGTACAAGGTTAATCTTCATCATTTTTTTCTCTTTGCCTCATGGCTTCATCCCAAGGGAATCCCCAGTCATAAATCTTGAATAATAGCATGGGAGACTAAAACTGAAAAAAATGTCATTCTGGCCAGAGGAACTAGGGAAAAGGGCCCTTTGGAGCTAGAAAGTGTGGGGGCCAGGGCGGGAATCCCAAAGAAGAGAGAACTATAGAAGGGGAATCTCATATTTTTGAGACCTGGGCTCACCTCCAAGCTGCAAATGTGCAGAATAGGCCAAAAGAGGCATAGCCAAAGTTTTGAGAAGTAATCTGCATTTCAGATGGTTTCATCACTCAAGTCCCAGACTAATCCCCTGAGGAGTACATGTGCTGGGCAGATGAAAACACCACAGCAAAGGCTATGAAAACTTTGGAATCAGCATCCACAGAGGATGAGACAGAACTTGTTAACCTGAGTTTATTGCCTTCTAAAACACTTTAAAACTGTATGTTTTTTCAGAGGTTTTTAATAGGACCAGAACCTCCCAGTGTAATATTCCAAATATATGAGATATAATCCAGAATTACTTGACATACAAAGTACCAAAAAATCTGACCAATTCTCAAGGGAAAAACAACCAAATGCCAATTCTGAGATGTTTTAAATGTTAAACTTAACAAAGAGTTTTAAAGCAGCTAGATAGCTTTGAAACATAAGGTGAAGATGAAGACTCTTTTTAAAGAGTTGAAAGAAGTTAGCAGAACAATAGGAACTAAAAAAACCAACTATATGGTGATAATAGAATTGAAAAAATACTGGATGAAATAAAAATTAATTGCATGTGCTTGATAGTAAACTGGAAGGCTGAGCACAGTGGCTCAGGCCTGTAATAACAGCACTGTGGGAGGCTGACGCAGTAGGATCACTTGAGGCCAGGAATTCAAGACCAGCCTGGGCAACATAGTGAGACCCCATCTCGTAAAAAAAAAAAAAAAAAAAAAAAAAAAAAAAAAGCTGGGTGTAGTGTCGTGTGCCTATAGTCCTAGATACATGGGAGACTGAGTCAAGAGAATTGCTTGAGCCTAGGAGTTTGAGGTTACAGTGGGCTATAATCATGCCACTACACTCCAGCCTGGGCAACACAGCAAGGCCGTGTTGTTTCAGCAATATATATACTAGACGGAGATGAGGTAAAGTGTCCATGAATGTGAACTTAGATCAGTGGAAGTTACTCAGTCTGGAGAACAGACAGAAAAGAGATGGGGGCTAAAAAATAGAATCTTAGGGATCTATGGGATAACCTTTTTTTCAATCCAGCATTTGTGTCATAACATTTTTCCCAAAAGGAAGGGAAAATAATGCAGAAAAAATAATTTGAAGAAATAATTGAAAATTTCCCAAATTTGGAGAAAGTCATAAATTTGCAGATTCAAGAAGTTCAGTAAATCTCAAGCAGAAAAGAAAACCACACTAAGACACATCATGAAGCAAACTTGCTGAAAACAAAAAGTAAAGAGCCAGGCACAGTGGTGTGTGCCCATAGTCCCAGCTACTTGGGAGGCTGAGATTGGGAGGATCACTTGAACCTGGGAGGTTGAAGCTACAGATCATCATGTACTGCAGCATGGGTGACAGAGTGAGACTGTCAAAAAAAAAAAAAGTTAGAAAACTATGTCAGACTAAACTCATTTATGATTTTTCTTTCTTTTTCCCTTTAATTTATCAGGAGAAAACCCAATTCCTGTTTTCTTTAATCAAGGAACAGGAGATTCTGCTTTTGACTTCCATTCCATCCTGAATTTTGGAGTTCAGTCTTTGTAAGTATCTAAATAGTTAAGAGAGAACTTTGCAAAAGATTGTGAAAATAAAAATAGGAAACAGTGTAGGCTTCCATCTTTCCTTCCTTTTTTATTTATAAAATAGTTTATCCCATTATCTTGTTTCTTTCTCTTTTTTTTATTTGTATTAATAAAATGAAGTGGTTTGATATATTAAGTAATATATATTAAGGTGAACTGTGCCTCTGAGTAACCATTTTTAACCAACAAAATGCTAACTCTCTCTGGTCCAACCTACAAGAGGACCAGAATTAAGAGACTTCATTTAAAATTACATCTGACTTACTTTGTGACTTTCTGAAAGGTCTCAGGTCACTCCACCCCCACCACCAGTTCATTTTTTGTGTATGTAAAATTGAGGCAATGGCCTTCTCTTCTACCTCATTAGGTTATTGGAGAGAGATGATGTACCAAAATCAGATACTATTATTTCATTAATACTGAGTATCCAGGGTAGTTTTTCTAGTTGTGATCCTTTTTTATCTATCCCATTGATACTGAAAATACTTGTTACAAATGGAGATTCAGAAAACCAGATAGTATCACTCCAAATACATGGTATTATCACACATACACACAACACAAACATGTACACATACCTATTAATACAAAAGTACTTCTTTGGTTCCTTTTTCAGGCACCAAAACTTGTTAGGTCAGATCTTTTCCTCTGAATTTTATTCCTTCTGTATTCATTCTGTTTTTTAATTAGTACCTGAACCCCTTCTAGCTGTGAGCATCTTTTACAGGAAGTGAAGTTATGTGGGTCATTACCATTTTATAAAAGCTGTTATTACCTTTAGAAAATACAGTTCTGCTCTACGAATTTTTTTCCAACTGAAGAAATCCTTGTAGAAGTTAATCTCTAATTTGGCAAAGAGCAGTTTACTTGTGCTGAAAGCAGTTAAATTGTTTCTATTGCTTCAGGACATAATTGGACTTCTTACTAAGTAGCTCTTTTTACTAAATCATACAAAATTTTTTGTTTTATTTATAGGATTAAATATTCTAATAGCATCAAGGACATGGTTATTCTCTTTGCCACAACAATTTATAGAATTGGATTGAAAGTGCCTCCTGATGAAACAGATCCTCGAGTTCCCATGCTGACCTGGAGCACCTGTGCTTTCACTACCCAGGCAATTGGTAAAGCTCCTAAGAAGACTGGTTTGGACATTTCAGTGAGGTAGAATTAACACTGATCGTTCAAGACAGAATTAACACTGATCGTTCATTCTTAAATTCTTTTTTTTCCTGGATGGCCCAGAATAATTTGACTTGTAGGGGGACTATTAGTATTTTAGTGTATTAGTGTGGCTCATGCCATTGGGTCTGATAATTTTTTTATATTGAGTTCTTTTTAACTGTGATCATGGCCATATGCAACGTAAGTTAAAATAATATTTTAAAGGAGCTGGGTGCAGTGGCTCACTCCTGGGTGGTTGATGTTTGGGAGTCACTAAGGTGGGAGGATAACTTGAGGTCAGGATTTTGAGACTAGCTTGGGCAACATAGCAAGACAGTCTCTCGAAAAAAGTTAGTCAGGCATGGTGGTATGTACCTGTAATCCTAGCCACTCAGGAAACTGAAGTGGGTGGGAGGATCATTTGAGCCCAGGAGTTGAGGCTGCAGTGAGCCGTGGTTGCACCACTGCCCTCTAGCCTGTTTCTGAAAGTGTGTGTGTGTCACCTAAAACTTAACAGAAAGGGGAAAGGAAAACTGAGGCAGTTTGAGATTAGCAGGCAGAAACCAGCTCTAAAGGGAAGCTACTGTCAAATTGTCTGCCATATTGAAAATGTCCCATAGAAGAATGTAGCAGCGAGGGATCACTTAGATTTTTTTAATTAGTGCGTTTGTTCATTATAGGAACAAGGTCCAATATTACATGGAAAAAATTAAGAATGGTGATTCTTCCCTATCTTTATGCAAGCCAACTTTGATTTCCCTTTCATATATATATATATATATATATATATATATATATATATATATGGTAATTGTTTTTAATGGAGTCTATTATATTTTCTTCAAATATATTTTTGTAACAAGACACTTGTATTTCATAATTTGAATTAAGTAGCATGAAGTCACATTTTTCCCAAAGCCTTCCTACATACCATCATTAGTTTCTCAATAGAGTTTAAGAGTCGCTTCCAGTGCCTTGGTGAGGGCAGGTTCTGGGCTACGGGTGCCTGCCCTGAGTGGACCCTGCACTGGTGCCCTCAGAGGGCTCCTATGGGTGGGTTCATTGGCCTGAGCCCAGTGAGCCTCCACCTACATTGACCTTAGGCCCATAGAGAGGGCCCATCCTGTCTCTGCCCCAGCCAGGATCTGGTCACTGCCCCAATGGGACTGATGGGCAGAGTTGCCCCTGTGGCTGGGCCGTGACCATCCCTGATGGGGCCAGACTGCGGGTAGGCGTCTTGGACTGAGCCCGGCACCATGTAGGGGCTGTGGGAGCTGAGGAAACGTCACTCAGGAATCGGGGTTGCTGCTCCACCCTGTGCCCTCCAAGGACTCCCACAGGGACAGGGGCTGGCGGCTTCCTGCTTCTCCCTGTCAGAGTCAAAACACAAATCCTCAGGGCGGGCTCAGGGGCAGGGGCAGCCGGGGGAAGCTCTGGGTGGGGACTATGTCTTCCTGGGGTTGGTGCCCTCTGGGCAGGACCCTTTGCTGGCCCAAGGTCCCCAGGTGCTGCAGTGGGGTAGCCTCCTCTCTGCCTGCCTGGTGGAGGGAGCTGTAGGGGTGGGGACATGACTTAATAAAGCTACCATGGATGGATGTGCTTGGGGGGAAAAACGAGTCACTTTCAAACCTGGTAGACTTAAATCATGGTTATAGGGTAATACAACAGTTTATATTTGCTGTGATTCAACCAAATGG
Source organism: Saimiri boliviensis (assembly GCF_048565385.1). Taxonomy (NCBI): domain Eukaryota; kingdom Metazoa; phylum Chordata; class Mammalia; order Primates; family Cebidae; genus Saimiri; species Saimiri boliviensis. The sequence continues at coordinate 82,996,117 of NC_133450.1, forward strand.
GAAATAGGGAAGGTGAGGTTTATATAGGACAGAATCTGAGCAAATTGATAAGAAATATAAAGCATTTTTTTGGAATCATGACCTGCTGAGTCTCTTCAGACTTTCAGTGAAGCTATTTTACACTTTACTATTTTGGGGAAGATAAGCATTAGGAAATCAAGAATTTGTATTTAGACCTTGAACATTAAAGAGAGGACAGAGTCTTTTATAAAAAGATAAGAAATTTACTGCTGAATCTTTTCATATGTGGTTCTGTAATAATTGGATTCCATTTGATTAATAACATACCGTGTTCACTATTGGGGGTTTTCCATCAAGCAGGCATGGCATAATGCTGTACTTTACTCTTAGTACCTACGCAGCTAACTTATCTCAATCCCTTTGGGGATGGAGAGACATGTATAGAATGCACTGGCATAGAATGATGGTTGAGGAGTCAAAACAAAGCGTCCTTTGAATTGCTGTTTATGCAAAGATGAAAAAAATGCTTTCACACTCATATCAGCTGCTAAGGATCAGTGAAAATAAGAGTAATTTAGGAATAAATACCATGGACAACAAACTACAAATCCATGGTTTTGGTATTTTCATTTTTTCTCTCTTTCTTTCTCTCTTTTTTTTTTTTTTTTTTTGAGACAGGGTCTCACTTTGTTGTCCAGGCTGGAGTGCAGTGATGCAGTCATGGCTCACTGAAGCCTTAGCCTCCACAGACTCAGGTGATCCTCCCACCTCACTCTCCTGAGCAAATGACACCACAGGCATGCACCCACGCCCAGCTAATTTTTGTATTTTTTATGGAGATAGGGTTTCACCATGTTGCCCAGTGTGGTCTTGAACTTCCAAGCTCAAGCAGTCCTCTTGCCTCAGCCCCGCAAAGTGTGGGGGTTACAGGCATGAGCCACCACACCCAGTCTAATTTTCTTTTTCCCTATTCATCTTTTCTAAATCTTTTAAAATTGTACCAAAGGCCAGTCCAGGTACAGTGGCTCATACCTGTAATCCCAGCACTTTGGTAGGCCAAGGTGGGCAAGTCAACTGAGGTTGGGAGTTCGAGACCAGCCTGGCTAACGTGGTGAAACCCCAATTTCTACTAAAACTACAAAAAGTTAGCTGGGCATGGTGGTGCACGCCTGTAAAAGCCCACCTTCTCAGGAGGCTGAGACAGAATCACTTGAACCCAGGAGGTGGAGGTTGCAGTGAGCCAAGATCATGCCAGTGTACTCCAGCCTGGGCAACAAGAGCAAAACTCCTCCCAAAAAAAAGTACCCAAAGGAGCAATAAAGTCATTTGCATCTGCCTTACATATTATTTTTAAATAAAATAGGCTATAATTACATATATAAATTACTTACTTTAGAACTTTTTGCATAAAAAAGATGCTGAAATGAGAAGAAACAATCCAGGCTGCTTTGTTTTTCCCAAGCATTCTCTATAAGACTGCTAAAGGGACTTTACTTTTTATGCCAGTAATTTGTAAATGATCTACATTTACTTTTAATATTCTCTCACTCAAAAATTGGAAAATTTTGGCATAGACTTAAAACACAAGGCTTTGGAGGGGAAAAATGCAAATCATCTCATAAAAAATATAATTAAAGAACATTTGATAAAAAGTACGGTAGATAATTACAGCACTATTTAGGACTTATTATTTTTATGTTTTTTTATTCTTTGAGAAAACCTATTGGGAGATGAAGGAAAACCTCTGTTCGGAGCACTTCAAAATAGGCAGGTATGTATATTCCAAACAAGGTAAGGTACATGTAACTTACAGCATGCCTTTTTCTGCCCCTGGTCCTCAAAGTTTACTATTGGAAAAAAAAAAAAAAAAGTCTTTACTCCTTTTCTGGAAAAATTAGCAGAATTCTATAGTGGGAAAAAAGGAGCTGCATCAGTCTCATAGGAAACTGAATAATAGCGTGTGCACTTTATAGAGCTTACTCAATCTCAGAGGTTAAGTGTAATTCACACAGATTTCATGTGATGATTACTTTTTCTCCCTTTTTTGTTTGTTACACTTCAAAATCCTGGTATTTCCTGTATTTTTCCTTCTCACTAATTTTGTGCCATTATATAACATTGAGTATTAATGCTGGCTTAGCTCTGAATGAATCATCATACGGAATTCAAGAATAAAATTAAGCCATGACTCCTTGATGGGCAGATACTGACACTACTGTAGGACTCTACTCCTGCCCCAGGCCTAAACTTCATAACATAGTGTTCCCTGGAAAACAGTAATCAAGAAATGTACTCAGCAGCCCTGTGAACATAAAAGGGGTAACTGAGGTTGCCATCCCTTCCTTGCCATTTCCCTCTTATTTTTCTGACAGCTGGCACAGAAGACTACAAAACTTGTGTTCCACAGTGTGCTCAGCTCTAGAGAAAATGAATACTCTTTACAGGAGAATTAAAATAATGATAGCTTTAATACCTCTTTTTCATGAGAAAATCTGTTAGAAATGTAGCAAGGTCATAAAACCTTGTGCAGGTATTAAGAATATTGTAATTCATTTGCAATGATATAAGGTATATAATGAATCTGCAACTAATTCTAACAAACTAGAGTTGGTTTTTAGCAACTCTTAAGTGAATGACTTATGTCTGTCTTCTTTTCCTCATCTTTTTATCTTCCCTCTCTTACAACTTAGCATAATGGTCTGAAAGCATTAATGCAGTTTGCAGTTGCACAGCGGATTACCTGTCCTCAGGTCCTGATACAAAAACATCTGGTTCGTCTTCTATCAGGTAGAGTCTTCTCTGAACTATTATTATGTATTATATTATGTATATGTCTTTATCTATTGTATTTCTGGCAGTGTATTTCATTAGGAAACAACACACACTGCACTAATTTTGAGCACTCACTAATGAAATTTTACCACCTACAGAAGCCATGCAAGAAAACAGATAAACATATAACTTACTCTGTAAATCTTGTGATCTTATTATTATTTTTGAGAGGGAGTTTTGCTCTTGTTTCCAAGGCTGGAAAGCAATGGCATGATCTTGGCTCACCGCAGCCTCCAACTCCCGGGTTCAAGTGATTCTCCTGCCTCAGCCCCCTGAGTAGCTGGGATTACAGACACCCACAACAATACCCAGCCAATTTTTTTTGTGTGTGTGGAAATGGGGTTTCACTATGTTGGCCAGGCTGGTCCTGAACTCGTGACCTCTGGTGATTCGCCTGTCTTGTCATCTCAAAGTGCTAGGATTACAGGCATGAGCCACCATTCCCAGCCTTTGTGATCTTATTTTTAAAATCTGTATTTTCCAAATATTTTCAACTTACGTTTCTTATACCTACCTAGGTTATTGAACCAATGTCTACAACCCTGACATTCATGTATCCCCAATCCAGTTAGAAAAGGGAGCAATGATGTGAATAGATCATTTCAAAGTATGTTTAATTTTGTTTGTGAGTCAAGTTCATATGAAATAATGGAAATGTTACATTCAGTAATGTTACATTCAGTAATGTTACATTCAGTTTCATCCCCATTTCTTTGAGAGGCTGGCTATAGCAGCTAATCTTCTCAGATTCTAACAAGTTAGAAATTTACTAAGTGCTCATATGGTGGTCTCAATTAGTATAAAAATAAAAAGAAAGGCTGGGCGCGGTGGCTCAAGCCTGCAATCCCAGCACTTTGGGAGGCCGAGGCGGGTGGATCACGAGGTCGAGAGATCAAGACCATCCTGGTCAACATGGTGAAACCCCGTCTCTACTGAAAACACAAAAAATTAGCTGGGCGTGGCGGCGTGTTCCTGTAATCCCAGCTACTCAGGAGGCTGAGGCAGGAGAATTGCCTGAACCCAGGAGGCGGAGGTTGTGGTGAGCCGAGATCACGCCATTGCACTCCAGCCTGGGTAACAAGAGCGAAATTCTGTCTCAAAAAATAAATAAATAAAATTTAAAAAATTAAAAAAAAAATAAAAAGAAGGATAAGTCATTACACAGCATTAGAATGACTTTGCTTTCCTTTTGGTTATCTGCATTTCCATCTGGGCATTTGAAGTCTACTATAAGCTCCTCTGCACCAAACAGACGAGCCTTAAAGAGAATTGTTTATAAATCTGTTCCTAAGTCCCAAAATGCCGTGAGTATGGTAGTTTCAGCGTGCACTTCCAAGATATATTTCTACCAAATAAGAGTCATTCAGATTTTTAAAGGCAGGCTTAAATTTTCTTGTAGCTAAACTAGCAGACATTTTTTTTTTCCAGCAAAATAGACCTACTTCTTTACCTTGAAAATCTATTGAAACCAATAGCGTTTTTCTTTGTTACTCTCCACAGGTTTCTTAGGGTGTTCTTCCTGAGCAGCTTTCTGCTCATCCTGTTGATGTGGAGATGCCACAACTCCACCCAAGGCTGCCACTCGAGTTTCATTAGAACTTCTGCCACGCTTAGCTTTTGTATTTTCAAATTAACTTTGAGGTGTCTCCTGAATTGGGTTCATGCTAATAGAAATCTAATGTTGATGCTGTTTCCCTGGTCACACACTTAAAAGCTTTCCCTTCTTTCACTTACTTTTTTCACTTGTTGGTCATTTGGAAAGGCCCAGAACCTTCCGTATGTCACATGTGTTTGTCTTTGTTTTTAGGACCTCTTTCTGTTGAACATTTTATCCTATTTGCATATGACTATTTTGTTTTAATTTTTTGGTATCTTTTTCATTTCAGTCATAATTTAGATATTTACTAATTCTTCCAAATAGTTTTACTGCTTTTGTACTTATTACACATTATGGGATTTACAATGTTTAAAACAGCTTGTTGCTCAGCATGGTGGTACACACCTATAATCCTAGCTACTCAGGAGCCCGGGTGGCAAGGGTCGGGAATCCCTTAAGCCCTAGAGTTTGACACCAGCATAGGCAGTATAGCAAGACCTTGTCTCAAAGAAAACACCAAACAAGGAGACTTAATATCATCACAGATGGCAGAGACTAAAATGGTGGTGTATAATCTCTGATTAGCAATACTGGAAGAATTTATGTAGTATAGCTTTATACCTATATGTGAAAATTTTTCATATGAAAATTTATTAGAGGAATATTTTTATTTGTAAGATGTTAGGGCTATCAGATACGTTCCTTGCCATTTTAATGCTTATAATTGAATTAAAGAAGCAGAACCTCTGTAAAAACAAACATTATAGTGGTGGAGGTGAGGAAAAAGAAAAAAATATTGTAAAATAACCAAATACCAGATATGTGCTTCATAAATATACACTTCAAAAATTGAGACAAGGAAGAAATCACTTTGGGGCTCTGCTGTTACCTCCTCTAACAGGGTAGGATTTGAATTGAGCCTTGAAGGGAGTATACATAGTAGATAAATTGAGAGGAACAGAGGCTGCATTCCAAAAGGCACAGGGCACATTTGAACAAAGACTGAGGAGGTAGGAAAGCGTGTGCGATGTGTTCAAGAAGACAGATTTGATGGGAGTAGTGGCATCTATGGATAGAGAAGCATGAGTTTTTTAAAAGAAAATTACAGCGTCTTAAATGCTACAGCCATAAGTTTGAACTTTATTCTTTAGGTAATTGGAATTTTTTTTTAAAGTTTTGCACACTGGTATTCTGAGGTCAGTTTGATATTGAATAGGTTAGATTGAAGGAGGGAAAAATTAGAGGTAATATATGCATCTGGATATGGTAGCAGGAATTAGGGAAGACATCGGGATGGGCTGGGTCAGGGGCAAGATTTTGAACTAAAAAGAACAGTAGAAAATTTGAGAGAAATAAGAAAGTCCAGAATAGGAGCTATTTTCTATGTAAGTGATGAGTATTGTTTTAATATGTTGATATCTGCAGTAGCAGTAGACAGGCTGGGTACGGTAGCTTACACCTGTAATCCCAGAACTTTAGTAGGAGGCCAAGATGTGCAGATAATTTGAGCTCAGGAGTTTGAGACCAGCTAAGCAACATAGTGAAACCCCATCTCTACAAAAAACTTAGCCAAGTGTGGTATTACATTCCTGTAGTCTGGCTACTCAAGAGGCTGAGTCAGGAGTATCACTTGTACCCAGGAAGTTAAGGTTGCGGTAAGCCATGATCATGCTACTACACTCCAGCCTGGGCAACAGAGAGACCTTGTCTCTAAATGGATAGATTGATGGGTGGGTGGATAGATGGGTGGGTGGGTGAGTGGATGGATGGGATAGGACATGGAATCCTCACTGCCATGTGCTATGCATTATACTAGAATTTTTTAATAAAATCTAATTTCTTCCAGTCACCGTCCTTCAAGGAAATTATAATTCTCTCCATTTACAATGAGAAAACTGAGGCACAGGAAAATTACATGACTTGCCCATGGCAATAAAACCAATAAGAAGTAGAACTAATATTTAAACCCTGGCCTGACCGTAAAGTCCCTCCATTTCCCACTATATCATGTAAACTTTGCTGAGGTGTTTAATTGTGCATAAAGGGTTGGTTTAACCCATACATAAAATGAAAATAATGCATGCCAAAATTTACTTTTGATTTCAAAAGAATTTTAAAATAAATATTTTTAGCAACCAGGAAAATAAAAATCATTATAAAACTGCCTATAAGAAAAATTTGATGACACAAAGAGCCTGGCCAATGTGGTGAAACCCCATCTTTACTAAAAATACAAAATAAATTAGCTGGGCATGGTAGTGGGTGCCTATAATCCCAGCTACTCAGGAGGCTGAGGCAGGAGGATTGCCTGAACTCAGGAGGCAGAGGTTGCAGTGAGCTGAGATCACACCACTGCACTCCAACCTGGGGGACAGGGAGACTCCATCTCAAGATAAATTTTAAAAAATATATAAATAAGACATTAATATGTTTTTAAGTTATTTTTTGTTCGTTATTTATTATTATTTTTATTTTTTAGTAGAAACAGGGTTTCACCATATTGGCCAGGCTGGTTTTGAACTCCTGACCTTGTGATCCGCCTGCCTTGGCCTCCCAAAGTGCTTGGATTACAGGTATGAGCCTCAGCGCCCGGCCTAATTTTTGTATTTTTAGTAGAGACTGGGTTTCACCATCTTGGTCAGGCTGGTCTTAAACTCCTGACCGCAGGTGATCCACCTGCCCCAGCTTCCCAAAGTGCTGGAATAACAGGTGTGAGCCATTGTGCCCGGCCAATAATGCATTAATATGTTAATGAGCCTACCAGCAGTCTTGTATATACTGCTGTAAACTTACAGAAGTTAAGTCACCTGTCACTTGCCTATGACCAATAGATACAGCCAGTACTGGAATCCGTTTTAGTCTGACTTCAAAGCCCCTGATCTTAACCTTTATGCTTTTTGTTTACAATCTTGGATTTGAGGTTAAGAAATTGACCTAGTCCCATGGCCAGGCTTGGTGGGTCATGCCTGTAATCCCAGCAATTTGGGAGGCCAAGGCAGGTGGATCACCTGAGGTCAGAAGTTCAAGACCAGCCTGGTCAACATTGTGAAACCCTCTCTCTACTAAAAAAACATACAAAAATCAGCTGGGTGTGGTGGCATGTATCTGTAATCCCAGCTGCTCTGGAGGCTGAGACATGAGAATCACTTGAACCGGGGAGGTGGAGGTTGCAGTGAGCCAGCATCATGCCATTGCACTCCATCCTGGGTGACAGAGTGAGACTCTGTCTCAAAAAAAAAAAAAGAAAAGAAATTGACCTAGTCTGAAATGAGTCTTCTCTTCCTCGTTTTTAAAAATAACAGCTTTATTAGCTGGGCACAGTGGCTTACACCTGTAATCCCAGCACTTTGGGAGGCTGAGGCGGGCAGATCACAAGGTCAAGAGATTGAGACTATTCTGGCCAATGTGGTAAAACGCTGTCTCTACTAAAAATACAAAAATTAGCTGGGCATGGTTGTGTGCGCCTATAGTTCCAGCTACTCTGGAGGCTGAGGCAGGAGAATCACTTGAATCTAGTAAGCCAAGATTGTGACACTGGGAGAGATCTGGCGACAGAAGGAGACTCCATCTCACAAATAAATAAATAAAAATAGAAATAACAGCTTTATTTAGATACAATTCATTCCCTCATTTTTATATAACAAAACCATTCATCTTGACTTACTAATTTCACTCCTTTGCCACCCTTGCTCTCGCTCCTGAAATTACTGTTTTCTTTAGACATGGACCAGATTGGAAAGATAATAGCTTTTGAGCCATCTGCATTTCCTCCAGATGATCCATCTACATAAACCATTATCTAATTTTGTTCAAGAGGATCTTCTCCATCCTCATTTTACCTATTCTGCTTTGCATGTTCTTCCCACCCCACAACCCTAATTTTGTTTGTATATTATGTATCACAGAACATTTAGAAAGGTATAATCAGAGAAAAGTGATAGAGGGAACATTGTATAAAAGTAACTCTTCTCTTTCATTCAACAAATGTTTCTTTTTCTTTTATTTTTTATTTTTTATTTTTTATTTTTATTTTTTGAGATGGAGTCTTGCTCTTTGGCCAGGCTGGAGTACAGTGGCGTGATCTTGGCTCACTGCAATTTCCACCTCCTTGGTTCAAGCAATTCTCATGCCTTAGCATCCTGAGTAGCTGGGACTACAGGCATGAGCCACCATGCCCAGCTAATTTTTGTATTTTTAGTGGAGACAGGGTTTTACCATGTTGGCCAGGATGGTCTCGATCTCCTGACCTTGTGTTCTGCCCGCCTTGGCCTCACAAATCACTGGGATTACAGGCATGAAACACTGCGCCCATCCTCAACAAATGTTTCTTAAACAATCTCCGTATTTCGGTTATCCTAGTTCATGTGCCATTTCCCCCTAAATTTTACCTTTTAACCCTTAAATTGTATCCAGGGCTTTCTAACAGCCTTTTCTCAGTTCAGTTTGTCTCTCATTATGGTTTCCATATCTCAACGGTGTGATGTATTAGTTTCTGTATTTTATAATCCTGTTATACATTTGGTTTAGGTATTCTTAGCTTGCATTTTATTTAACTACACTGCTGTCTTACTGACTGAATTATATTAACTTTTTGTTTGTTTTAGTTGTTCTTCCTAACCTAAAATCAGAAGATACACCATGCCTTCTATCTATAGATCTGTTTCACGTTTTGGTAAGTGTTCAGTAATTTTGTTTAAATCCCTCATGTTGATAATTTCGTGTGTTTTCCTCATTCATACCCTTTGTTCAAGATTATAAATTATTGGTGTTTAATCTATAAAGTTTGATCTCTCCTGTCCGTTCTGTTTACCATCAATTTGTAATAGGTCTTGTTCTGGTTGATTACATTAGTGGATATCTGTACAGGCAAGCCTTTTCTAATTCATATTATGCTTCCACTTTTGCCTTTTTCTTAAGTTGTATATAAGATATACAGTCAATGACTGTGTGAGCTCTCTTAAAATCATTGATAATGTGGTGATAGCGACCAGACCCTGGGTGTATCTAGGCTTCCCCAAACACCTGTGGATGGATGGCAACTGCCCTTAGTTTTTTTGCAGAGATTTTTCCATCCCTGTGATGATCTCATTCTTTCAAACCAAGTTTTATAGAGAAAGCAGTATGGGGATTGGGAGCATGGAGTTTTTGGATGCAGGGTTAGCCAGCATCCTCATCCCTCATTATCTAGGCCTCTGCATAGTGGTTGTCAACTCTGACGGTCTTTTGGAATCTCCTGGGGAACTTTGAAAAGAATGCCGTTAACTAGGCCCTACCCCAAGAGATTTTTATTTGGTTGGACTAGGGTAGGTCCTGTGTATCAGTATTGTTTTAAGAACTACTGTAATGTTGAATATTGTGAGCCAGAGTTCAGAACCACTGCTTCGACCTACAATAAATAGATACAGCAAATGAATAACCTGTTTGGTGGTGACCATCATCCTCCATTTGTGGTACATTATATTCTAATATATTCTATTGAATAAGTAAAAATATGGCATTTGTTAAAAGACACACACACAAACACACTGCAGCATGTGGTGCCCTTCACATTTAGTTATGACATTAATTTGTGTTCGTCTTTTATCATTACCTATGTTAATATTCATTTTTCTTTCATAGGTGGGTGCTGTGTTAGCATTCCCATCCTTGTATTGGGATGACACTGTTGATCTGCAGCCTTCTTCAGTTAGTTCTTCCTATAACCACCTTTATCTCTTCCATTTGATCACCATGGCACATGTGCTTCAGATACTACTTACAATAGACACAGGTAAAGTTTTCATCGGAATGTTCACTGTGAATAACATTTTGCCGTACTTTACTGGCAGAATTAATTATGCTTGTGATTATATTACGTATTTCTAGGTTCCATGTTATATTTTTTATTGAATGATTATTCATCTTTTTGTTTTGTTTTGTTTTGTTTTTATGACTAGTATTTAAGCAAGGAAAGGTAGAATAAGCTGTGAAAAAGATTCTTAGCTGAAACTACCTGATTCTTTGATTAGCAGCTACTCTGCAGATATGCAGGAAGATCACTTGGACCTGCTTTCCTCTCTTTTTCAAATTCCCCATCCTGAAAATCTGTCCCTACATGAGTTTTTTCAGCCTTTTGATAAGGAGGTCCCTGAAACCATTCTTAATTTCTTCAGCTGGAATAGTTCTTTGTTCCCCTTGCAACATGTGTCATTAGTATCTTGTTTTGTAGTTATTTGTGGTTATGTCTTACTGTTGTCCTCCTCCTTTCCCTGTTTCTTCTCTCCCTATGCTCCTTTGTCCTCAGTGTAAGTTTCTTGATGATAGGAAACAATGAAATTTCAGCACCTTCCCTCTAAAGCTGCAAGTATCTAGTAACCTTTGTTAAACCCTGTAAGCACTCATGAAATGTCTCTTGAATCAGTTGAAGATACATGAGTAATACAACATTATGGAATGATGATAACAGTTGTTCTTTTAGAGTCTGGTATTTAATAGGAAGAAAAGTCTGGGGTCTGAATGCAGTGGTTCATGCCTGTAATCCTAGCACTTTGGGAGGCCAAGGCAGGAAGATCACTTAAGCTCAGGAGTTTGAGACCAGCCTGCGCAAATTGGCGAGACCCCCATCTCTACAATTTTTTTTTCATTAGCCGAGCATGCTAGTGTGCGCCTGTAGTCCCAGCTACTTGAGAGGCTGAGGTGGGAGAATCACTTGAGCCCAGGATCTTGAGGCTGCAGAGAGCTATGATGGCACCACTGCTCTCCAACCTGGGCAACAGAGCAAGATGTCATCTCTTAAAAATAGAAGGGGAAAAAAAAAAACCAAAGCAAAATCCGGTTGTGGGTTTTAGTGACCAATAAAGTAAGGGCTACTGAAGGTTCATATAATTTAGAGAACAAACATAATTAAAATGATGTCAGAATAAAATATGGCAGAATGACATGTATGTTTAACCTGTGGCACACCAACTCCATTTCTAGGAATCTGTCCCAAAGCTTTACTGGCAAAAATATGAAATGATACAAGCATGACATTATTTATTGTGATATTGGGATATCAAAAAAAAAACCAGAAACAATTTAGCTGTCCATCAGTGGGGATTCATTGAATAACCTGTGATGTACCATATAATGGAAATCCATGCAGTTTTAAAAAGGAATGAACAAGATCTGATATGAATTGATCTCCATAATACAATAAGTTAAAAAAGCAAGGTATAGAATAATGGTTATCATATAGCATTTTTGTGTAAGATATCTTATGTGTATATATATTTATATACATATTTGCTTATGTGATTTATAAAAGAGACAGTAGAGGCCAGGCAGGGTGGCTCACTCCTGTAATCCCAGTACTTTTAGTGGCCAGCGTGGGTGGATCACCTGAGGTCAGGAGACCAGCCTGACCAACATGGTGAAGCCCTGCCTCTACTAAAAATACAAAAATGAGCCAGTCATGGTAGTAGGTACCTGTAATCACAGCTACTTGGGAGGAGTCTGAGGCAGGAGAATTGGTTGAACCTGGGAGGCGGAGATTGCAGTGATCCATGATTGCACCATTGTACTCCAACCTGGGCGACAGAGAGAGACTCCATCTCAAAAAAAAAAAAAAAAAGAGAGAGAGAGAGAGACAATAGAATTAAAAACCAAAAACTAAAAATAGTTACCTCTAGGGTAGGGAAAAGACATAGGGATTTGAGCAGAGATTCCAATGAATGTCTTTCTTTTTTTGTTTGTTTTGAGACAGAGTCTCGCTCTGTCACCCAGGCTGGAGTGCATTGGCACAATCCCAGCTCACTGCAACCTCCACCACCTGGGTACAAGCAATTCTGCCTCAGCCTCCCAAGTAGCTGGGACTACAGGCAAATGCCACCATGCCTGGCTAATTTATTTTTATTTTTTTAGTAGAGACAGGGTTTCACCATGCTGGCCAGGCTGGTCACGAACTCCCGACCTTGTGATCTGCCCACCTCTGCCTCCCAAAGTTCTGGGATTACAGACATGAGCCACCATGCCTAGCCTTTTTTTCAGGTGTCGGGGGGACAAAATATCTTTCTGTTGCCCAAGCTGGATGTACAGTGGCATGATCTTTGCTTACCACAACCTCTGCATCCCGGGTTCAAGTGATTCTCCTGCCTCAGCCTCCCTAACACTTGGGACTACAGGGACACACCACCACACCCAGCTAATTTTTGTATTTTTTAATAGTGACGCATTTTCCCTGTGCTGGCTGGGATGGTCTCAAACACCTAATGTCAGGTGGTCCGCCTGTCTCAGCCTCTCAAGTACTAGTATTAAAGGCATGAGCCAAGGTGCCCAGCCTTCAGTTAATGTCCTTTTTAAATACTGTTTTGAGTTTAGAACTCTATAAATTTTTTTTCTTTAGACGGAGTCTTGCTCTGTTGCCTAGGCTCGAGTGCAGTGGCACAATCTCGGCTCCCTGCAACTTCCACCTCCCAGGTTCAAGCAATTCTCTGCCTCAGCCTCCTGAATAGCTGGGATTACAGGTGCCTACCATCTGGCTAGATTTTTTGGTGTTTTGTTTTTGTTTTTTTTTGAGATGGAGTCTTGCTCTATTGCAATTTTTTGTATTTTTAGTAGAGACGGAGTTTCACCACATTGGCCAGGCTGGTCTTGAACTCCTGACATTGTGATTCATCCACCTTGGCCTCCCAAATGGCTGGGATTACAGACCTGGCCCGGTTATAAATCTTTTACTTAGTTAAAAAATAAAATGGGAGAAGATAATTTTTTAAAATTGAAAACAACAAATGAAACTAACTGTATAAAACATACCAAGAAACTGGTTACTTCAGGTGAGTTTAAAACAGTATTTCAACTGTACTTCCCTAGTGGGTATGTTCTGACGACAAAAGAACTACCTCCCCTTAAGACAAAAAATCTTAAGTTGAACTTATATAAGTGATAACAGTGGTAACTGTATTGCTATTTTGAAATTATTTTGGGTAACACTGTAATTAATTATGTTAATGTCATTAAGTGAATAAATTTTTAATTTTATTATAATGAATTTAATTTTATTATAAGTCTAGCTTATCAATTATTTATCTCACAGATTATGCCTTTGGTTTTATATCTAAAAAGTCATCTCACTTAAAGACAATGTCATGAGAATGAGAGACAGTTATTGTAACAAACACTTCTGATAAAGAACTGTTATCCAAAGTATGCAAAGAACTCTTAACAATCCACAATAAGAAAACAACCCAGTTTTAAAATGGGCAGTGGGGCTGGGTGCCATGGTGCAGGCCTGTAATCGCAGCACTTTGGGAGGCCGAGATGGGCAGATCACTTGAGCCAGGAGTTTGAGACCAGCCTGGCCAACGTGATGAAAACCTGTCTGTACTAAAGATTAAAAAATTATCTTGGTGTGGTGGTACACATCTGTAGTCCCAGCTACTTGAGAAGCTGAGAGATAAGAATCACTTGAACCCAGGAGGCATAGGTTGTAGTGAGCTGATATTATGCCACTGCATTCCAGCCTGGCAACAGAGCGAGACTCAGGTGTGATAACTCACGCCTATAATCTCAGCGTTTTTCGAGGCCAAGGCAGGAAGATTGTTTGAGCCCAGGAGTTTGAGACTTGCAATATAGCAAGATCCCATCTCTAAAAAATAAAAATGGGCAAAACACTTGAAAAGACACTTCACCACAGAAGATATGCAGATGATAACTGATCATATGGAAGGATGTTCAGCATCTATATGCCATTAGGGAATTGCAAATTAAAACAATGAGATACCACTGTACCCCTATTAGAATTGCCAAAATCTAAAACACTGACAACACAAAATGCTAGCACGCATGTGAAGCAACAGAAACTCTCATTTGTTGTTGATGGGGATGTATAATGGTACCATCACTTTGGAAGACAGTTTGACAGTTTCTCACAAAACTAAATATACTCTTACCATATGATCCATCAGTCATACTTCTTTTATTTACCCAAATGAATTGAAAACTTTTATTTACCAAAATGAAAGTTTCACACAAAACTGTGCACAGGGATGTTTATAGCAGCTTTATTCATAATTACAAAAACTTGGAAGCAACCAAGGTATCCTTCAATAGGTGAGTGGATAAATAAATTATCATTTATCCAGACAGTGGAAATACTATTCAGTGCTAAAAAGAAATGAGTTGTCGGCCGGCCATGGTGGCTAATGCCTGTAACCTTATCACTTTGGGAGGCCAAGACAGGAGGATTACCTGAGGTCAGGAGTTTGAGACTAGCCTGGCCAACATAGTGAAATCCTGTCTCCACTAAATAAATAGAAAAATTAGCCAGACATGATGGCGCACATCTGTACTTCTAGCTACTCAGGAGGCTGAGGCAGGAGAATTGCTGTAATCCAGGAAGCAGAGGTTGCAGTGAGCCAAGACCACACCACTACACTCCAGCCTGGGTGACAGAACAAGACTCCATCTCAAAAAATTTTAAAAAGTGGCCAGGCATGGTGGTTCACGCCTGTAATCCCAGCACTTTGAGGACCCAAGGCAGGTGGATCACGAGGTCAGGAGTTCAACACCAGTCTGGCCAAGATAGTGAAACCCTGTCTCTACCAAAAATGCCCAAAAAAATTAGTGGGGCACGGTGGCAGGTGCCTGTAATCCCATCTACTTAGGAGGCTAAGGCAGAGAATTGCTTGAACCCAGGAGGTGGAGGTTGCAGTGAGCCAAGATAGCACCACTGCACTCCAGCCTGGGCAACAGAGTGAGACTCCATCTTAAAAAAAATAATAAATGAATAAATGAGTTACTGAGTGGTGAAAAGGTAGACAAGTAAGTGAATAAATGAGTTACCAAGTGATGAAAACATAGACTTCTACTAGCTAAAAGAAGTCAATTTGAAAAGGTTATATACTATGATTTCAACTATATGACACTCTAGAGAAGGCAAAACTATAGAGTCAGTAAAAAGATTAGTGATTGACAGGGGTAAGGGCATTATGAGAGGGCTGAATAGGCACAGCATAGAGGATTTTTTTTTTTTGAGACGGAGTCTCGCTCTGTCGCGAGGCACCAGCCTAGAGTGCAGTGGCACGATCTCAGCTCACTGCAACCTCCACCTTCCCGGTTCAAGCAATTCTCCTGCCTCAGCCTCCCGAGTAGCTGGCACTACAGGTATGCACCACCACGCCCAGCTAATTTTTGTATTTTTTATAAGAGACAGAGTTTCACCATGTTGGCCAGGATGGTCTTGATCTCTTGACCTCATGATCTGCCAGCCTCGGCCTCCTAAAGCCCAGCCATCATAGAAAATTTTTAAGGCAGTGAAACTGTTCCGAAAAATACTACAATGGTGCATACATGACATTATTACACATTTGTCCAGACTCATAGAATGTAAACACCAAGAATGAACCCTAATGTAAACTGTGGACTTTGAGTGATAATGATGTGGCAATGTAGGTTCATTGATAATAACCAGTGTACTACACTGGTGCTGAATGTTGATAGGTGGGGGATGTTGTGTGTGCATAGAGACAGAGGGAATCCTTTGTACTTCCTGTTCAATTTTGCTATGAAACTAAAACTTCTCTCTTTAAAAAAAAAGTGTATTAATTAAAAAATTAAAATCTTGTTTTATGAGTGTGTGCATTTGTTAAACTCATCATCAAATAGAACCCTTAATATGTGTGCATTTTATTGCAGGTAAAATTTACCGCAAATTTGTAAAGAATGACTTAGAATTATTGAACTCTCTTACATTTGAATTGAGAAAATCAGTATGATTTTTTTCAATCATATGATTCATGATATGTTTTTTTAAAGTATAGCAATAAAGAGATGTTATTTGGAAAATGAAAAGGATTAGGAGTAATCATTCAAGATATGATAAAATTACTGAGGACAACTTGAATCATGACCTTCCAGATCAATTAATACATAAACAAAGGCATCTTTAAAACAACAGAGCACTACTCAAATGTGCTATAACATCCCTCAGAGCAAACTGCAAGGTAGACATTTCTATATCAGTTTTAATGCAATAATTCTGAAATTCAGAGTGGCTTGTCCAGAGCTTTAATGTAAGTGTGAGAGTAACTGGCAGTTGCCAGAAAGGTTTAGGATGGCGCACCTTAAGGATAGGTTGATGGAGGAAAATAACCTCAACAGGTTCTTTTTATGAGACTCTTTGCTTCAGCATGAAGGCAGGGCAGGCATCTACTTCCTTTTCTGTTTAATTTCTGCCTACTGGCTAAGATTCCTAGGAACCCAAAGCAGGTTGATAACTATTAATTTATTTCCACGGTCATATTATGATGAAGTATTTACATGTTTAGCAAGTAAATATTAAACATCCATGTTTAGTGATTCTGCCCCATTTGTTTCTCCAACTAATATATAAAGTTTACCTAAGAACTTTAATATTCAGCGTAAACTACTTAGATTAAAAACAGGTGGAGCCCCAGGCATGGTGGCTCATGCCTTGTAATCCCAGCACTTTGGAAGGCAGAGGCAGGTGGGTCACTTGAGGTTAGGAGTTCAAGACCAGCCTGACAAACATGATGAAACCCCGTCTCTACTAAAAATAAAGAATTAGCTCAGCCGGTGGCACATGAGCATAATCCCAGCTAGCTGGGAGGCTGAGGCAGGAGAATTGCTTGAATCCAGTAGGCGGAAACTGCAGTGAACCAAGATCATACCATTACACTCCAGCTTGGGCAAAAAGAGTGAAATTCTGTCTCAAAAAAAAGGAAACAACCTCAGTTGAATGAATCTGTTGTTCATTATCTTGGAACCATGAAATTGAAGTATAATTTATAAACTGAATAGCAAATACATAATTCATCTCACAGAATTTCTTTTTCAGGCCTACCACTTGCTCAGGTTGAAGAAGACACTGAAGAGGCTCATTCTGCATCTTCTTTCTTTGCAGAAATTTCTCAGTATACAAGTGGGTGAGTAATAATCTATTAGTTCATTCTTTTAATAATTCCATTTTTTGTTCAGTTGTTGGGCAGTGTAAGTGACATTTGAATCATTTAAATTCCAGTTAAAAATAATCAGTTATTGCCTAGGTTTTCTTTGAGGGTTTTTGTGGTTTAAATCTTTAATCTATCTCGAGTTAATTTTTGTATAAGGTATAAGGAAACAGTCCAGTTTCAGTTTTCTGCATATGGCTAGCCATTTTTCCCAACACGATTTATTAAATAGGGAATCCTTTCCCCATTGCTTGACTTTGTCAGATTTGTCAAAGATCAGATGGTTGTAGATGTGTGATGTTATTTGTGAGGGTTCTATTCTGTTCCATTGGTCTATATATCTTTTTTGATACCAATACCATGCTGTTTTGGTTACTATAGCCTTGTAGTGTTGTTTGAAGTCAGGTAGCATGATGACTGCAGCTTTGTTGTGTCTTTGCTTAGCATTGTCTTGGCTATATGGGCTCTTTTTTGGTACCATATGAACTTTAAAGTAGTTTTTTGTAATTCTGTGAAGAAAGTCAATGGTAGCTTGATAGATATAGCATTGAATCTGTAAATTACTTTGGGCAGTATGGCCATTTTCATGATACTGATTCTTCCTGTCCTTGAGTATGGAATGTTTTACCATTTGTCTGTGTCCTCTCTTATTTCCTTGAGCAGTCGTTTGTAGTTCTTGAAGAGATCCTTTACATCCCTTATAAATTGTATTCCTAGGTATTTTATTCTCTTTGTAGCAGTCGTGAATGGGAATTTTCTCATGATTTGCTGCTCTGTTTATCTGTTATTGATGTATAGAAATGCTTGTGACTTTTGCACATTGGTTTTATATCCTGAGACTTTGCTGAAGCTGCTTATTAACTTAAGGAGTTTTGGGGATATTCAGGACATAGGCATGGGCAAAGACTTCATGACTAAAACACCAAAAGCAATTGCAACAAAAGCCAGAATTGACAAATGGGATCTAATTAAACTAAAGAGCTTCTGCACAGTAAAAGAAACTATCATCAGATTGAGCATGCAACTTGCAGAATGGGAGAAAACCTTTGCAATCTTATCTATCTGACAAGGAGCTAATATCCAGAACCTACAAGTAACTTAAACAAATTTACAAGAAAAGAAAAAACTCCATCAAAAAGTGGGCGAAGGATATAAACAGATGCTTTTCAAAAGAAGACATTTATGTGGCCAAAAACATATGGAAAAAAGCTCATCATCACTGGTTATTAGAGAAATGCAAATCAAAACCACAGTGAGATACCATCTCTCACCAGTTAAAATGGCGATCATTCAAAAATAGGGAAACAACAGATGCTGGATAAGATGTGGAGAAATAGGAATGCTTTTACACTGTTGGTGGAAGTATAAATTAGTTCAACCATTGTGGAAGACAGTGTGGCAATTCTGCAAGTATCTAGAACTAGAAATACCATTTGACCCAGCCACCCTATTACTGGGTATATACCTAAAGGATTATAAATCATTCTGCTATAACGACACATGCACATGTATGTTTATTGCAGCACCATTCACAATAGCAAAGACTTGGAACCAATCCAAATGTGGCAAATCCACACCATGGAATGCTATGCAGCCTTAAAAAAGGATGAGTTCTTGTCCTTTGCAGTGACATGGATGCAGCTAGAAACCATCATTCTCAGCACACTAACACAGGAACATAAAACCAAACACCGCATGTTCTCAAGGCCATAAGTTGGAGTTGAACAATGAGAACATAGGGGCACAGGGAGGGGAGCATCACACACCAGGGCCTGTTGGGTGTATGATCCCAGAACTTAAAGTATAATAAAAAATAATAATCAGTTATGAAGCTAGGTGCAGTGGCTCATGCCTGTAATCCTAGCACTTTGAGAGACCAAGGCAGGAGGATCGCTTGAACCCAGGAGTTTGAGACCAGCCTGGGCAACATAACAAGACCCTGTCTCTCTTTTTTAAAAAAAAAAATCAGTTAAGGGCTTTTAGCATGACTTTGTTTGCACAGGATAGGCTTACAGCGAAGAAAACATATTTTGATTATTTTACTCTGAAGTAAAAGGTAGTAGGTTAGAATAACAGCTACCCACTTGCTTGTTTCTGAGACTGAAACAAGTTTGACACATCTTTACATTTGTAAACTGTCCTAGAGTCAGAAGATAAAAGATGACTGGATTTTAACAAATGGAGTATTTAGGATTAAAATAAATGTAGAAAATGGAAAATAGGTTGTCCTTACAGTGATCCATACAATTGATGCAATCAGTGCATGCATATAATTACAGGTTAAGGCTCTTAAGAGTAATATGGAAAATACATTGGCATTCATATTTTACTATGCATATAATTTATACATAATATGTACGTATACTGTATAACGTAGTTATATAATATATGTAATGTATACATATATACATAATACAGGTCGACTTACGACCTATGTAACTTAGGACCATTCGACTTTACAACCACAATCGCTAGCCACGACTGCTCTGCGTCTGGCAGCGCAAACGTTGCCCAGCTGGGCGTACCACAGTGCGGACCAGCTTCTGGCAGCACTACCATCTCCGCGTGCACCATTTCAACTGTACATACAGCCTACTCAACTTACGATCAAATCGTGTTACGACCGTTCCGTGGTCCCGACCGTGGTCGTAAGTCGAGCACTGGCTGTGATATATTTTAAATTTTGTATATATTTAACCTTTGTGTAGAGGTTATAGTAGGAGTACAATAGGAATGCTCTGCTGAACTTTGCTACCAAGTTCCCCTCACCAGTCTCGTTACCAGTCTTTTTTTTTTTTAAGGTTAATACATACTATTTTTTAGAGGCATTTTAGGTTTACAGAAATATTGAGCAGAAAGTATAGCCTTCATTTGCTCCCTCCCCCTAATCGTTCCCCAATTATTAATACCTTGCATTAGGGAGGTACCATTTGTTACAATTGATTAACCAATATTAATACATTATTATTTTTATTTTTATTTTTTTTTTGAGACAGAGTTTCGCTGTTGTTACCCAGGCTGGAGTGCAATGGCGCGATCTCAGCTCACCACAACCTCCGCCTCCTGGGTTCAAGCAATTCTCCTGCCTCAGCCTCCTGAGTAGCTGTGATTACAGGCACGTGCTACCATGCCCAGCTAATTTTTTGTATTTCTAGTAGAGATGGGGTTTCACCATGTTGACCAGGATGGTCTCGATCTCTTGACCTTGTGATCCACCCGCCTCGGCCTCCCAAAGTGCTGGGATTACAGGCTTGAGCCACCGCGCCCGGCCAATACATTATTATTAACTCAGGTTCATAGTTTACATAAGATTCCCTTTACAGTATCATACAGAATAGTTTAACTGCCATACAGATCATTAGTGAATCCTAATAGAGAAACCAGGAAATTATTAATTTATTTTAGCTAACAAGTTGCTTTGGTTAGTTACTGGTAAATATTTTTCTCCCTATGTTTATTTACAAGGTTTTAATCCAGGCGTCCCCAAACTATGGCCCGCACTCGTGGGCCGCGTGTGGCCCTCTGAGGCCATTTATCCGGCCTCCCGCCACACTTAAGGAAGGGGCACCTCTTTCATTGGTGGTCGGTGAGAGGAGCACAGTATGTGACGGCCCTCCAACGGTCTGAGGGACAGTGAAGTGGCCCCCTGTGTAAAAGTTTGCAGACGCCTGTTTTAATCTAAGAAACAAAAAAAATGAAAGCTTTAGTAACCTTTAAGTTTTATGTTGAAAGGTATACTTTATTTTAGGTCAGTCACAGTGGCTTACACCTGTAATCCCAGCACTTTGGGAGACTGAGGTAAGCAGATTGCTTGAGTCCAGGAGTTCGAGATCAGCCTGAGCAAGATAGTGAGACCTTTTCTCAACTTAAAAAAAAAAAAAAAACTGGCCAGGCGCAGTGGCTCACGCCTGTAATCCCAGCACTTTGGGAGGCTGAGGCGGGTGGATCATGAGGTCAAGAGATCGAGACCATCCTGGTCAACATGGTGAAACCCCTTCTCTACTAAAAATACAAAAAATTAGCTGGGCATGGTGGCACATGCCTGTAATCCGAGCTACTCAGGAGGCTGAGGCAGGAGAATTGCCTGAACCCAGGAGGCGGAGGTTGCGGTGAGCCGAGATCGCGCCATTGCACACCAGCCTGGGTAACGAGCGAAACTCTGTCTCAAAAAAAAAAAAAAAAAAAAAAAAAAAAAGAGTATACTTTATTTAAGAGTCAGGTTTCTTTAAAGTAGATTTTTTGGTTGCCTCTTTGTTTTTGTTTTTTGTCTTCACTTAAGAAAAAGAAGAGTAATTTCTTGCCTTAATAATCTACATGGGGCCGGGTGCGGTGGCTCAAGCCTGTAATCCCAGCACTCTGGGAGGCCGAGGCAGGTAGATCACGAGGTCGAGAGATCGAGACCATCCTGATCAACATGGTGAAACCCCGTCTCTACTAAAAATACAAAAAATTAGCTGGGCGTGGTGGCGTGTGCCTGTAATCCCAGCTACTCAGGAGGCTGAGGCAGGAGAATTGCCTGAACCCAGTAGTCGGAGGTTGTGGTGAGCCGAGATCGCGCCATTGCACTCCAGCCTGGGTAACAAAAGCGAAACTCCGTCTCAAAAAAAAAAAAAAAAAAAAAAATCTACATGGTAAAAGATGTAAGATTTGTGACTTTTCTTTAGGAAATTACTAGGAGATTTAAACACTGAAACTCTTAGCTACTCAAATATTTTGGGGTGTTGTTGTTGTTGTTGTTTTGTTTCTTTTTAAGATAGAGTCTTGGTCTGTTACCCAGGCTGGAGTGCAGTGGCATGATTTCCACTCACTGCAGCCTCCACCTCCTGGGTTCAAGCAGTTTTTCCACCTCAGCCTCCTAAGTAGCTGGGATTACAGGTATCCACCACCACGTCTGACTAAGTTTTGTACTTTCATTAGAAACTGGGGTTTCGCCATATTGGCAGGCTGGTCTTGACCTCCTAACCTCAGGTGATCCGCCTGCCTTGGCCTCCAAGACTGCTAGGACTGTATTTTGTTTTTAAATGTTTAAAAGTTACATGGATAATAAATTACCTGAATGTTCAACTTTGTATTTGAAAAGGGGGATATGTTTACATCTAGGGTTTTAGTCTGATAAGTATTCTGTTGTCTTCTGGAATTATTGTCTCTTAGCTGCATTGGGTGTGGTATTCCTGGCTGGTATTTGTGGGTCTCACTGAAGAATGGCATCACCCCTTATCTTCGCTGTGCTGCATTGTTTTTCCACTATTTACTTGGGGTAACTCCGCCTGAAGAACTTCATACCAGTAAGTAGAAAAATGAAAGCATTGAGTGGAAAATGAGAGATTTTCTTTGTTCTTACCTTCAAGCTCATGAATTCAAGGTTAAAGCAGACAAAACCACTTCACTCCCCATTTCTTTCATCTGTGTTCACTTCAAACTTGTGTGCCCTGTCCTGGTATAGGTTAAAGGTGAGGCCAAAAAATATATTAGCCTTTTAATCTGCAAGACCTACTCTTACGTCCTATCTATGCATAGGTTATAGGTTTGAGCTTATAAAATATCTGCATGCAGAATATAACTGATAGGCTATACAAGAAGTTAGAAACATTGGTTATCTTTAGAGAAGAGAATTGTTTGGCTACATAGGTGGAAGACTTTACTGTATAGTAAGTTATTTAAATTTTAGACATACAGGCCAGGTGTGGTGGCTCACATCTATAATCCCAACATTTTGGGAGGCCGAGGCAGGTGGATCACTTGAGGTCAGGAGTTCGAGACCAGCCAGGCCAACATGTTGAAACCCCATCTCTACTAAAAATACAAAAGAACTCGCTGAGCATGGTGGCGCATGCCTGCAGTCCCATCTATGTGGTAGGCTGAGGTGGGAAAATCACTTGAACCCAGGAGGTGGAGGTTGCACTGAGCCAAGATCGTGCCACTGCCCTCCAGCGTGGGTGACAGAGCAATACTCTGTCTTTAAAAAAAAAAAAAAAAAAAAAAAATGGACATATAACTCCATTGAAGAATGAAAGTGCTGCTAGTAAAAGCCTACTGGAACCAACTGAGGCCATGTATATTTAAGCATTAGGGTCACCTTCTCATTTACTTCCCTCTGTATTTAGACCAAAGTAGGGAAGCTTTTCTGTGGCTTTGTATGGGTAAAACTCAGAATGTTTATGACTTTGGAAGAGTCACCAGAATTGCTCATAGATTCTTCTTTTGTCCTTTGAGAATAAGCTGACTAGGTTACTGTTACTGGCTATCAACTTGTTTATCTTGAGCTCAGTTCAGTAGGGCTTATCTGATCTAGGTTTTTCGTGGACTTGTATAAAATTTCAACTAATTGCCAGTACATATCTGTTGTTTGCTCACATACAAAAAAGTCATGTATTTATCTCATAGGTGCTATAATACAGTTGTGAGTGAAATAAAGTCCTTTTTAGTGGGAGGAATCCAATTGTAAACAAATAGAAAAAAAAAAAATATATATATATATATAATGTAATATAAAATGCTGATAAATATTATAAGGCAGAATAAAGCAGTTTAGGGATAGAGGGTATTGGGGTCAGAATGTGGAACTCTCCCAGACAGTTTTCATGGAATGCTTCTCTGTGAGGCAGCATTGAACCAACAGCAGCATAGATAGGGTTGAGTTGGACAGACAGCTGAAGGAAGAATATTCGCAAGTAGAAGAAGTTATAAATCCCAAAGCTTTGTTTGACATAGCCAAAGATTTGCAAAGAGATGAGTATGGCTGAAGCCTAAGGGGAGGGTAACAGGTCTAAGAGGTAACCAGGGTCACCTCACTCAGGGCCTTTGCACCATGATAGGGACCTTGTATTTTATACTAAGTGTGGTTACACATTAGAGCCATCTGATCAGGAGAGTAACTCAGTTCAATTTATGTTTTAAAAAATCACTGTGACTTATTTGCCACCTATCATTTTATAGAATAAGAAATATACTTTCTACAAGGAAAGTATAGAAATGAGCATAAGTATTGAAGAAATTTTAATAACAGATTGACGAGGTAAGAATAATGTGCTTATTAAATGTATTTTTAATCTCTTGCAGATTCTGCAGAAGGGGAGTATAGTGCACTTTGTAGCTATCTGTCTTTACCTACAAATTTGTTCCTGCTCTTCCAGGAATATTGGGATACTGTAAGGCCCTTGCTCCAGAGGTACTGTGGGGAGTAAAATGTCATTGTTGGGTTATTATACAATCTGAAATTTTAAAATTACAATTACCTGCTAAGCTTTTAGTTCAATTAGCATTGATTGAAGGTGTGGCAAAACTATAGGAGATTCCTAAGTTGCACACTTAAGAAGTGGGGATGAGGCCAGGTGCAGTGGCTCATGCCTGTAATCCCAGCACTTTGGGAGACCGAGATGGGCAGGTCACGAGGTCAAGAGATTGAGACCATCCTGGCCAACATGGTGAAACCCCGTCTCTACTAAAAATACAAAACTTAGCCACACTTGGTGGTTCGTGCCAATAGTCCCAGCTACTCAGGAGGCTGAGGCAGGAGAATCACTTGAACCCAGGAGGCAGAGGTTGCAGTGAGCCAAGAACGCGCCACTGCACTCCGTCCAGCCTGGCAACGAGTGAGACTCCGTCTCAAAAGAAGAAAAAGAAGGGATAAGACCAACAGCCATAGGCAGTTGGAATTTCTGCTTCCTCCACTATAACTACCATTCAGTTTATTTACTTTCCCCACAGCTGGTGTCTCATCTGCTTTAAATTGGGGGTGGGGGGTGGAGATGTTGCTAGCAGGCATAAAGTCACAATTAGTATCAAAAGAACCCAAATTGGAGCCGTATCCAAAATAGGAGCATATCTCACATGGTAGCACATGTATCAGGAGGGTGACTGAGAAAAGAAGGAAGGTCATTTGATAGATCAGAAAAATTTTCAATTAAACTTCCAAGAGAGAAATGTGTCCTTCTTTCAGAAAAACTTTCTACCCCATTAGTTTCTGGCCCTCCTGTTCATTGTCAACACTCCTAATCTCCAATCTTCGCCTACACCATTTTCCATCATTTTAATAATCAGTTCTCACTGTATTACTTTCCTTGCCCGTCATTTCCTTTATTCTCCTTGCTTTCTACCTTTTTCTTTAATCATTATCTTTTTCCTTCAATACTCAGGTCAGTATGTGTGTTGGCTTCTGACTCCTGCCACCCTTCTTGTGTAGCATGTTCTCTGTGTTGGGTTCTTTTCTTTGCTTCCTCATTTGTCTCAAGATATTCTGATCTCTATCTACTATGATCAAAACGAATTGTTTAAGAAAATCAGCTGGGCGCGGTGGCTCAAGCCTGTAATCCCAGCACTTTGGGAGGCCGAGGCGGGTGGATCATGAGGTCGAGAGATCGAGACCATCCTGGTCAACATGGTGAAACCCCGTCTCTACTAAAAATACAAAAAAAAACTAGCTGGGCATTGTGGCGCATGCCTGTAATCCCAGCTACTCAGGAAGCTGAGGCAGGAGAATTGCCTGAACCCAGGAGGCGGAGGTTGCGGTGAGCCGAGATCGTGCCATTGCACTCCAGCCTGGGTAACAAGAGCGAAACTCCGTCTCAAAAACAAAACAAAACAAAACAAAAAAAAAAAATTAGCTGGGCGCGGTGGCTCAAGCCTGTAATCCCAGCACTTTGGGAGGCCGAGGCGGGTGGATCACAAGGTCAAGAGATCGAGACCATCCTAGTCAACATGGTGAAACCCCGTCTCTACTAAAAATACAAAAAATTAGCTGGGCATGGTGGCACATGCCTGTAATCCCAGCTACTTAGGAGGCTGAGGCAGGAGAATTGCTTGAACCCAGGAGGCGGAGGTTGCGGTGAGCTGAGATCGCGCCCTTGCACTCCAGCCTGGGTAACAAGAGCAAAAACTCCGCCTCAAAAAAAAAAAAAAAAAAAAAAAGAAAATCAATGTCATGCTTCCCTACAATTACAGTAGGTTGAACTAATTTTACTTTTATATTCTTGGAATAGATAAGTCTTAATTGCTGTTGTAATTTAGTCAAGTATTAAAAATTCACACTTTGAAACAGAAAGTCCTTGCCCTCTGTATTTTTCCAGACCCTCCTTCTCTCAAGAGTCTTTCCTCATCCTCTACCCTATGTTGCCGGAGAATGACCCTGAGAATTTCTCAGTCAGCCTTGTCAGCTGGCTTCTGTATGGGTTCAGCCAGTGGGAGAGGAAGCACCGGCAGGGTTTTGGAGGTCAAAAAAAAGAGAAGCCCCAGTGTTCAGGCTGCCTCTATCTTGTGGGGTATCTCTGGTGGTGATTGTAGCTCTTGTCTGGCTCTAGTTCCCACCAGACAAACCTACTGTGATTCCAGTATCCACTGGTGACCCTAGCCTCTGTGTTCCATGATACCGCTGTTTCCTTTTGTTCCTCCAGTCTAGGGGAGTGGTAATCTCTAGTTTGCCTTGCCTTTTTGTCTCATGGTTGGCTTCTCAGCCCTTCCATCACTTTTATTACTAACTCCTGTTAAATTCTCTCTTGTTTAAATACTTAGAATGGTTTCTATTTTTCCAGTAAGACCTTGATTGATACGCCCTTTAAGAAAGAAATTAATAAGAGAAGGAAAAATAATTACAAAAAAGAAAGGGAGAAGAAAAGGGGCAAAATGATAAATATAAAAATGTAAACATAAAAAGATAAATATGAGGCTGGACACAGTGGCTCATACCTATAATTCCAGCACTTTGGGAGGCCAAGGCTGGCGAATCACGAGGTCAGGAGTTCGAGACCAGCCTGGCTAACATAGTGAAACCCCATCTTTACTGAAAATACAAAAAAAAAAAAAAATTAGCTGGATATAGTGGCATACACCTGTGGACCAGCTACATGAGAGGCTGAGGCAGGAGAATTGCTTGAACTCAGGAGACAGAGGTTGCAGTGAGCCGAGACCATGCCATGGCACTCCAGCCTGGGTGAAAGAGCAAGACTCCATCTCAAAAAGTAAAAATAAAATAAATATAGAAAGGAACATAGGGCCGGGCACAGTGGCTCATGCCTGCAATCCCAGCACTTTGGGAGGCCAAGGCAGGCAGATTGCCAAGGTCAGGAGTTAGAGACTAGCCTGGCCAACATGGTGAAATCCTGTGTCTACTAAAAATACAAAAATTGGCTAGGCATGGTGGCGCATGCCTGTAATCCCAGCTACTCAGGAGGCTAAGGCAGGAGAATCACTTGAACCCAGGAGGCAGAGGTTGCAGTGAGCCGAGATCATGCCATCGCACTCCATGTTGGGAGACAGAGCAAGACTCCATCTCAAAAAAAAAAAAAAGGAAAGAAACAGGAACATAGGCTGGGCACTGTGGCTCATGCCTATAATCTCAGCACTTTGGGAAGCCAAGGTGGGTGGATCACCTGAGGTCAGGAGTTTGAGACCAGCCCAGCCAACATGGGAAAATTCTGTCTCTACTAAAAAATACAAAAATTAGCCAGGCATGGTGGTGTGTCACTGTATTCCCAGCTACTGAGGAGGCTGAGGCAAGAGAATCACTTGAACCTGGGAGGTGGAGGTTGCAGTGAGCAGAGATCACCATTGCACTCCAGCCTGGGCAACAAGAGCAAAACTCCATCTCAAAAAAAAAAAAAAGAAAGAGGCAGAAAGAAATGAAGAGAATGGCTTGTGGACAAATCATGTACTGAAGCTTTGATAATCCATTTGTTTTTTTCTCTTGGCTCCACATACAGGTGGTGTACAGATCCTGCCTTAATAAACTGTTTGAAGCAAAAAAACGCTGTGGTCAGGTTGGTTTCACTACTTAATCCTTTCTCCCTCATTTACAAGTTGTGATTCCTAAAGTAGTTGGTTTGTTGAGTATGCTTTCTAGACTGCTTTCTTTATTCTCACTCAGTACAGTGTTCCTGCATTTCTGTTAGGTCTTTGCCAGAATTCAGATTCTTCCTGCAATTGTTATTTTTTCTTGGAGTGTCTGTCCTTTTCCTCTTAGTAGAAGCCAGCAGTTCCTCTTGAGAAAATCTTTTTTTTTTTTTTTTTTTTTTATTAAATAGTCTTGCTCTGTCGCCAGGCACCAAGCTAGAGAACAGTGGCGTGATCTTGGCTCACTGTAGCCTCATCTCCTGGGTTCAAGCCATTCTCCTGTTTCAGCCTCTGGAGTAGCTGGTACTACAGGCATGCACCACCACGCCCAGCTAATTTTTGTATTTTTAGTAGAGACGGGGTTTCACCATGTTGGCCAGGATGGTCTCGATCTCTTGACCTCATGATCCTCCCACCTTGGCCTCCCAAAGTACTGGGATTATAGGCGTGAGCTACCACGCCCGGCCAAGAGAATCTTTTTTAAGCTAGCATATGCCTGTCAAAAGGCAAAGGTGGAGGAGGCATCATGGAGCTGCTGGTATGTTAACTTCACAAGGTAGTGGCTTACACTGTTTCTATAAGCCACTTTTGTTTTTTTTTTTAGAATAAAGCAAGGTATAAATAGAACCATATCTATGTCCTTAGAAACTACCCTAAAAACTTTTTTTCAGCCCTCCAATCTCCTTTAAGTTATGGCTCTAACAAAATCCACCTCTTTATTTATTTATTTATTTTTTCCCAGACGGGGTCTTGCTGGAAATTGCACTTCCAGACGAGCTACAATTTTGGCTAACTGCAGCCTCCGCCTCCTGGGTTCAAGCAATTCTCTTCTCTCAGCCTCCTGAGTAGCTGGGATTACAGGCACTCGGCACCACACCCTGCTAATTTTTTGTATTTTTAGTAGAGAAGGGGTTTCACCATGATGTTGGTCAGGCTGGTCTCAAACTCCTGACCTCGGCAATTTGTCTGCCTCGGCCTCCCAAAGTGCTGTGATTACAGGCATGAGCCACCGTGCCTGGCCACAAAATCTACCTCTTTCTTAAATACCAATTTAAACGGCACCTCCTCCATGAAGCCTCCCCTAACACAATCACTCTCCTAAGTGTCCACTTGTTTGCACCCAGAATAACTGACCAATAAGAACTGCACGTTATCTTTTTTGTGTCCCCTCCCAGGGACTGACTGGTATTGTATACAGTGTCTAATTTTACTCAGTTGAATTGCATCAATAAACAAGTGGCAGAATTGACTCCTGGCCTTAAATACCAACATTAGAACTACATTTTTCTGTGGATAAAACAAACATCGAGACAGTATACATTTCCTTCTTTTCTCATCTTCCTTCACCCCCGAACTCCTTTCACCTACACTGTAAATGTGCATCCGCTGCTTTCACTTGTAACACAACTTTAGGGATTTAGTAATAATAGATCCAGCCCCTGTGCTCAGATGTAGCAGGAGTCACATCACTAAGAAAAGAAAGATCTTCAAGTAGAGAGAACAGAAAAGTTTCAGATATGAATATATATTTTTGGACTGTTAATTTCACACAACTATTTCTTTTTTTTTTTTTTTTGAGACGGAGTCCTGTTCCATCTCCCAGGCTGAGTGTAGTTGCATGATCTCGGCTCACTGCAACCTCTACCTCCTGGGTTCAAGTGATTCTCCTGTCTCAGCCTCCTGCGTAGCTGGGACTGCAGACACCCACCATCACACCAGCTGATTTTTTTTTTTGGTATTTTTAGTAGAGACGGGATTTCACCATGTTGGCCAGGCTAGTCTTGAACTCCTGACCTTGTGATCCTCCTGGCCTTGGCCTCCTGTAGTGCTGGGATTACAAGCGTGAACCACCTCGCCTGGCTGATTTTTCCTTTATTTCAAATCACTGTATACTTTTTATACATCTGCTATTTCCCTAGCATGGTACTGAAATACTCTGGAAAATTTAAAAGAAGTAACATAGCTTTTGATCATGAGTAATCTACAATCTAGTTATAAAACTTAAGACATTATAACATAAAGTTTAATGATGTATGGAATATACCATTCGTGCTATAGAAATTTAAAAAGGAACATAGTTAATGAGGCAAGGTTAGTCTGTGAGATCGTTTTTAGCTGAGCATAGAAAGAATTATAAAATTTAAGCCAGATACAGTTGCATGACCTGTAGTCCCAACTACTGAGGAGGCTGAGACAGGAATATTGCCTGAGCCCAGGAGTTCAAGGCTAGCCTCGGCAACAGACTGAACCCTGTCTCTTAAAAAAAAAAAAAAAAATGGGTTTGCTAAATAAATGTTTCGGTTGCCCTAAATATACACAACTGAGTTGAAGATGAAAGGAATTACAAAATTTAAGTTGATTGGGGCTGGGGGTGGTGGCTGACACCTATAATCACAGCACTTTGGGAGGCTGAGGTATGCGGATAACCTGAGATCAGGGGTTCGAGACCAGCCTGGCCAACATGGTGAAACCCCATCTCTACTAAAAACAGGAAAATTTGCTAGGGGTGGTGGCAGGTGCCTGTAATCTCAGCTCCTGAGGCATGAGAATTGCTTGAGCCTAGGAGGCGGATATTGCAGTGAGCCAAGATCGCATCCCTGCACTCCAGCCTAGGGGATAGAGTGAGACTGTCTCCAATAAATAAATAAATAAATTGATTGATTGATTGGGGTTTGAGGAGAGAATTTCACATTATTTAGATGATCTTTGCCAAGACTTGCAAGCCAGGCTTTTATTATATCTAGTTTGGTAAGAACAAGTAACATTTGCAAGCATGTATTAAGTGCTAAGTATACTGTGTTTCACCTGAGTATCTCATTTAGTCCTCAGCAGCTCTATAAGTTTTCTTAATGCTAATATTCATATTTAATTTAACATTTCTTAATATGAGCCTTTTAATTGATCAGTTCATTTAATGTAATTTTTTTCTCCCTCCCTTCCCCAGAACCTGATTTGATGGTGAGACCCTGATTATAGTATGGTATATTTTATCCCTAGTTTACAGACAGTATTTTTTTTTTAGTAGCATTATCTGTAATAGTCAAAAGGAGGCAACAACCTAAATGTCCATCTGTGGATGAAGGAATAAACAAACTCATATACATACAATGGAATATTATTTAGTCGAAAAAGGAAAAAAGTAATGGCACATGCTACAATTTGGATAAATATTAAAAACACGCTAAGTTAAAGAAGCCAGACACAAAAGGTCACATACTATATGATTCCTTTCATATACAGGCTTAGGTTCAAAGACTTACGAAGTATTAGAGGATTTAGGATTTGTAACCAGATCTGTCTAATTTTAAAGGCTGTGTTCTTAACTCTACTACTTTATGTTACTTTCCTTTACAGTATAGAAATCTAGCTAGAACAGGTTAGTCCTAGGAAGTAGTGGAAATTAAGTTTCGAAAGGAGTCCAGCTTATGAAAGATTTGGAATTATATGCTGAGAAGTTTGGATTTAATCAAGCAATAATGGGAATTACTTTGGATTACAAATGTGTATCCTTTTGTTATTTTTAAGACTCTTTTTCTATCACCTTGGTTAGTTTTTGATCTGGGCTTATTTACTTAAAAATAAAATTGCCTTTTAAATTACATTTGTAGGTACCCTAGAAAAAGAAATAGGTTGATAGAACTTCCTGATGACTATAGCTGCCTCCTGAATCAAGCTTCTCATTTCAGGTAAGGAGAGTATGTGTATATGTGTATAATTTTAAATCGTTTTCTGAACTTGCAATTGGTATACGCCATAACTAACACACTTACTTTTTGTTGTTGTTGTTTTGTTTGTTTTGTTATTTTATTTTTTTATTTTTATTTTTTAAAGACAGGGTCTTGTTCTCTTGCCCAGGCTGGAGTGAAGTGATGTGACCATAGCTCACTGCAGCCTCAAACTCCTGGGCTCTTCCTACCCCAGCCTCCTAAGTAGTGAAACTACAGGCAGGCGCCACTGTGCCCTGCTATATATGTTTTTTTATTTTTAGTAGAGATCAGATTTCGTTTTGTTGCCCAGGCTGGTCTTGAACTCCCGGGCTCAAGTGATCCTCCTGCCCTTAGCCTTCCAAAGTGTTGGGATTATAGGCATGAGCACTGCACCTGGCCACAAACCTCCTTTTTTAACGGTGACCTCTGAGTGTCCTTCAAAACAATGACTGTCAATTTTTTTTAATTGAGGGGAAATCCACATAACATGCAGTTAATCATGATAAAGTATACAGTTCAGTGGCATTTAGTTTATTCATAATATTTTACAACTACCTAACCTCTTTAGTTTGCAAACTTTTTCATCACCCCAGTGAAACACTTGTATTCACTAATGGCTTCCTGTTCGCCTCATCCCCTACCCCATGGTAATCTGTAATCTACTTTCTGTCTCTATGGATTTGCCTATTCTGGATATATTATATGAAAGAAATCCCAGTACAGTATGTGACCTTTTGTGTCTGGCTTCTTTCACTTAGCATGTTTTTAATATTTATCCAAGTTGTAGCATCTGTCATTACTTTTTTCCTTTTTTGACTAAATAATATTCCATTGTATGTATATGTAAGAGTTAGTTTATTCCTTCATCTATAGATGGACTTTTAGGTTGTTTTCTCCTTTTGACTATTACAGATAATGCTACTAAAAAAGATACTCATGTACAAGTATCATTATGGACATAACATTTTCATTTCTTTTGGATATATGCCCAGGAATAGAATTGCTGAGTCAGACAGTAATTCTGTGTTTAACTTTTTGAAGAGTTGTCAAGCCATTTTCCACAGTGGTTGCACCATTTTATGTCCCAATCAGCAATGTGTGAGGGCTCCTTTTTCTCACATCCTTGCTAGCCCCTCAGTGAATCACCTGAGAGATCTTAACATGCAACCTCAATTTTTGGAAGACAGGTCTCTATTGTCTACACTGGCACAAGCAAGCCACACCAGAAAAACAAGCCATCATCCCCATGGCTACCTGGTGTGGGGTTGGGAGATAGAGTATGCTAACCACTACACAAAATGCCAAAACTCACCAAAATTTACCAGCTGCTTCCTTTATCGAGCATTCCCCTAGATGCTGCAAGTATTTGACCAGGCTCCAGAGTTCCAGAATAGTTGCTTCAGGCCAGACATGGTGGCTCACACCTGTAATCCCAGCACTTTGGGAGGCCAGTGTGGGTGGCTCAGTTGAGATCAGGAGTTGAAGGCTAGCCTGGCCAACATGGTGAAACTCTGGGTCTACTAAAAATAGAAAAATTAGATGGGCATGGTGGGGCGCACCTGTAATCCCAACTACTGGGGAGTCTGAGACAGGAGAATCACTTGAACCCAGGAGGCTGAAGTTGCAGTGAGCTGAGATCATGCCACTGCACTCCAGCCTGGGGGACTAAGTGAGGATACTCTGTCTCAAAAATAAAAAGTTGCTTCAGACAGTTCTTGCTGGCTTAATAGTTGTTTTATTAGAGTGACTGATTCCTGGAGCTCCTTACCCTACCATTTTCTATGATATCACTCCTTAATCTTTCTTTTTTTTCTTTCAAGCCACAAGAACCCTTATTAAACAAAGTCTTACATGGAAATCTATTAAACAGCAAAACAGGTAATAGCATCATGACTCAGGTTCAAGCTTGAAGAGTCGAGTACACCCCCTCAGGCTTTTTTAGCACCATCTCCCTCACCTCCCACCTCAATCAAAACCACTCTAAAGCAGTGGTTCCCAAACATTTTTATCTCTTTCACCCTTTCACTGATTATTTCAAGTGGGAAAAGAATTAGATGATAACAAGACTGGTGAAAACAAAATAGACAAGTTAACAATATATAGTACTTATTATTAACACCGTGTGTGAGTTACCTGTTAGTTACTTCTGTAAGAGAGCATAAACCTAAACATGTGTCTATATGATAAAATAATGTCCTATAGCTTAAAAATAATTTTGTATCTTATTATACTTACCTTGCTGTAATATGTTGTAAGTTATTTGAGTAGCATGAATCGTGACCACCACCAGTGAGATGTCACTGAATGGAGGAATTATATTCACATCTGCTTGGGGTGTGAATACTTCATATTTGAATCATATTGCATCATGTCTTGAAAATACTAAGCCAAAACTTCTGCTGATATAACTGTGTTCTGGACACTCAGGAGGAATCATATCACCTGCCATAGCAAACCACATTGATAATGATGACATGAAATGAGTAGTAACTTGTAATTAAAAGACAAGAACATCAGTAGCCTGAAAATCAAAGTCTATTCAAGACAGTTGATTTACTAGTACCTAATCATCCTTTCTCCAAATTGCAGGAATTCCAGAGCTCCTTTAAGAGTTTTGTAATGTTGCCAGGCACAGTGGCTCACATCTGTAATCCCAGCACTTTGGGAGGCTGAGGCAGGTGGATCAGGATGTCAAGAGATCCAGACCATCCTGGCCACCATGGTGAAACCCTGTCTCTACTAAAAATACAAAAAAAAAAAAAAAAAAAATTAGCTGATTGTGGTGGCACATGCCTGTAATCCAGCTACTTGGGAGGTTTTAGACGGGAGAATCGCTTGAACCCAGGAGGTAGAGGTTGCAGTGAGCCGAGAAAGCGCCATTGCGCTCCAGCCTGGGCAACAAGAGCAAAACTACATCTCAAAAAAAAAAGTTTTGTAATGTTACTAAGCATTATGCAGCAGCCAGACTTCCTAATAAAATACTTAAATTAATTCAATATCTCAGTAAAGACACGTAACTCTTAAATTTTGTTATAAGGATACCAGTTAGTAGCCATAATTAACTGCTTTCATGTAGTAGTCCTTAGTTATATGTTAAATAATTTACCATGATTTTAAGGAACCAAAAAAAAGGATTGCAATTTAAGATTTTTTTTTCCTTTTTCTTTCTTTTTTCTTTTCTTTTCTTTTCTTTTTTTTTTTAGGCAGAGTCTTGCTCTGTCACCCAGGCTGGAGTGCAGTGGCACAATCTTGGCTCACTGCAACCTCCGCCTTCTGGGTTCAAGCAGTTCTCTGCCTCAGCCTTCTGAGTAGCTGGAATTACAGGCACCCGCCACCACATCCAGCTAGTTTTTGTATTTTTAGTAGAGGGGGGGTTTCATTGTCTTGGCCGGGCCGGTCTTGAACTCCTGACCTTGTGATCCACCTCCCTTGGCCTCCCAAAGTGCTGGGATTACAGGCGTGAGCCACTGCACCTGGCCAGTGTAAGATTATTTTAAGGCTAGGTGCAGTGACTCACGCCTGTAATCCCAACACTTTGGGAAGCTAAGGTTGGCGGATCGCTTAAGGCCAAAAGTTCAAGGCCAGCCTGGCCAACATGGTGAAATCCTGTCTCCAGTAAACATGCAAAAAGAAAATTAGCCAGGTGTGTTGGCAAATGCAACTGAGTAGTCCCAGCTACTCAGGAGGCTGAGGCATGAGAATCACTTGAACCTGCAGACACAGGTTGCAGTGAGCCAAGATCACGCCACTGCACTTCAGCCTGAGTGACAGAGTAAGACTCTGTCTCAAAAAAAAGAAATCATTTGAGGTCTTAAAGAGCCACTCTTTGACTTGCTCTGAGAATCACTGCCCTGCAGAATGACTCAGGAAATTCTCTTATCTAATTATAACCATTGTTTTAAGCCACGAAGTTGGGGGAGTTAAGTGGTCCAGTAGGGCCTTGAGTAGTTCACAACCTAGCCACTATTGCAGGATAAAATTGACCTTCATGTTCTAGCTCCCTTTCTAGTCAGACACCTAAAGGAATGGTTGGGTCACTTTACCTTTCAGCCCTCAAACAGCTAACTAATTTCAGAGATTGCATCCAGCTCTAAATTCAGCAATGTAATTCAGCAATTTCTCCTAATCTTGGTGCTACATTGTTACCACAAAAGCCTGGTGAACAGATATTATCTTCCATGCATTAAGAATATCAAGTTGGTGGAGTATGGTGGCTCATGTCTGTAACCCCAGCACCTTGGGAAGCTGAGGTGGGTGAATCTCTTGAACTCGGGAGTTCAAGACCAGCCTGGGCACCATGGCGAGACCCTGTCTCTACGAAAGCTAGTCATGGTGGCATGTGCCTGTAGTCTCAGCTACTTGGGATGCTGAGGAGGGAAGATCACTTGAACCGAGGAGGTTGAGGCAGCAGTGAGCCGTGATTATGTCGCTGTATTCCAGCCTAGGTGACAGAGCCAGACCCTGTCTCAAAAAAAAAAAAAAAAGAAAGAAAGAAAAGAAAAGAAAAATATCAAGTTGCTGGCTTCTAGGAGGATATGAGGAGAGTACTGGTCTTCATTCATCACGGGGAGGATCCTTCTGGGTGATATTACTACTTACAGGTTTCACGTAAGAATGAAGATCAATGCTATGATGTCTTCCAGTTTTATTGTCACCACCAGTTTCCATAAGACTGAGCCATCCCTAGTGTTGGAGGGTGGCTGCAGTGCTATACTTTAGGCTGCCTCCCCACTCTTCCTCTGTAGGCTAATGACTCCATCCTGTATTAAAGATGAAAGAAGATGTTGGCTTTATCCAAAAAGGGCTATAATTATGTTCTGGAGCAACCTCCTGGAAGTGAAACTAGTCCTCTTATCCTACGCACAGAGTCCCTCTGCTCCTATGAAGACAAAGGTGTTTTTGGGTTGGTTTTTTTTTTTTTTAATCCTGTCTGAGAAACTGGGAATCAGAAAAAAAAGCTGTCGGTACCCTATTGGAGATTGTTTCTGATGTTCTTTATTTTGATGCCACTGTGGGCCTAGTTGGATCTCTGCTTTGGTTGCATTTATCTTCTACTGCCCAAATTAAGGAATGTGATATTTCCTTTTGTATTCAGTGTACAGCATAGATTGGAGGAGCATGGGAAACTCCTTTTTAAACAATGACCATTATCCCCCTTGGTGTGGGGGCATTGTGGCAAGTCTCCATCATACCACTGTGTAAAATGGTCTCAAAACACTAGTTGACTCAAGCAAGTCAGCACTATCACTTTTTCCTTCCTAAGACTTCACAAGGCATATTCAACCACCATACTTTATGAGAATTAGCAGGACACCATTTGTGTAATATAGGTTTTCTTACTATGGATTATTTGGAAGGTTTTCCATGAAACCCTGTTAGGGGACATATTAAACAGGAATTAGCTAATTAAATGTTTCCTTGTGTTTTAGAGCTTCCTTTGCTGGAAAGGGGTCAGTGATGAAAACATGTTTGATTGCTAACAGGATATATGGTGCTTTTATTTTTGCTTGTCTTTCCACTGTTTTCTAAATGTTTTCTTCCCTTTTGAGGTGCCCACGGTCTTCAGATGATGAGCGAAAGCATCCTGTCCTCTGTCTTTTCTGTGGGGCCATACTGTGTTCTCAGAACATTTGCTGCCAAGAAATCGTGAATGGGGAAGAGGTTGGAGCTTGCATTTTTCACGCGCTTCACTGTGGTGCCGGTGTCTGTATTTTCCTAAAGTGAGTAGTGAGTGTTCTAGAAGCTTCATGATGAACTTAAGGAATCTGGATCCAATCTGGGAACCACTAAGGTGGGACAGTATGTTGATAGCAAATTATCAATCAGAAATTAGAGTATTAACCTGTTATTCACATGAAATTGCATTTGAGGCCGGGCGTGGTGGCTCACGCCTGTAATCCAAGCACTTTGAAGGCCAAGGTGGGCATTGGGAGTTCAAGACCAGCCTGACCAACATGGTGAAACCTCATCTTTAAAAAAGAAAAAAAAGAAAGAAAGAAATTGCATTTGAGAAGATACTGTGGGAAAAGTAGTGAAAGAAAAGATTTCTGTTCACATTTCCATTATTTGTGGAAACCTTAAAAAGGATAGAGTTTGTATTAATTACTGTGGTCTTTTAGTATAATACTCAGGTATAATGAAAGAACTTGTAGTCCTAAAACTTACATTTAAAAAGTACTGGCTGGGCACGGTGGCTCATGCCTGTAATCTCAGCACTTTGGGAGGCCAAGGCCGGTGGATCACCTGAGGTCAGGTGTTCAGGACCAGCCTGGCCAACATGGTGAAACCCTGTCTCTTTAAAAAAGAAAAGAAAAGTACTCTTCCTGAAAGATGGGCTCTTTAAAATAAATAAAAATAAAGAAAAAGTGCATGTAGGCCAGGCACAGTGATCTATGCTTATAATCCCAGCACTTTGGGAGGCTGAGGCAAGAGGACCACTTGAAGTCAGGAGTTTAAGATCAGCCTGGACAACATGACGAGACCTCATCTCTATAAAAAATTAGCCAGGCATGGTGGCATGTGACGGTCGTCCCAGCTACTTGGGAAGCTGAGGTGGATGGATTGCTTGAGACTGGGAGTTTGAGGCTGCAGTAAGCCATGATCATGCCATTGCACTCTAGCCTGGGCGACAGAGCAAGATCCTGTATCAAAAAAGAAAGTACATTGTAAATTGTTACTTTAGATTGTCCTTTGATATCTTGTCTATTAACCCACCATTTCTCCTGGTCTTTCACCAAAAGATTGAGAATAGAAAAATAGTCCCTTATGTCCGGATGTGGTGGCTCACACCTGTAATCCCAGCACTGTGGGAGGCCAAGGCAGGCAGATCACGAAGTCAAGAGTTCGAGACCAGCCTGGCCAATGTAGTGAAATCCCATCTCTACTAAGAATACAAAAATTAGCTGGGTGTGGTGGCACATGACTTTAATCTCAGCTACGTAGGAGGCTGAGGCAGGAGAATTGCTTGAACCCGGGAGGTGGAAGTTGCAGTGAGCTGTGATCACACCACTGTACTCCAGCCTAGGTGACAGAGCAAGACTCCATCTCCAATGAAAAAAAGAAAAACAATCACTTATATTTATGAAAGAAGAGTTTAAGTTGCCTGAAAAGAAATAAAATTCTGGCTGGGCACGGTGGCTGAAGCCTGTAATCCCAGCACTTTGGGAGGCCGAGGCGGGTGGATCACGAGGTCAAGAGATCGAGACCATCCTGGTCAACATGGTGAAACCCTGTCTCTACTAAAAATGCAAAAAATTAGCTGGGCATGGTGGCACGTGCCTGTAATCCCAGCTACTCAGGAGGCTGAGGCAGGAGAATTACCTGAACCCAGGAGGCGGAGGTTGCGGTAAGCCGAGATGGCACCATTGCACTCCAGGCTGGGTAACAAGAGCAAAACTCTGTCTCCCAAAAAAAAGAAAAAAAAAATAATAATAAAATTCAAAATGGATATGTATGCTTTTTTTTCACCCTCCCCATGTAACACAGTTTCTGTTACATAAATCCAAATGTCTAACTGTGAAATATGTAATCGTTACTCATAGACATCTTTTGAACCAAGGGGAAAGAATGTATGGAAGCCAAACTGAAATACCTATTTTTAACGAACCCACAGCAAGTAAACCCACTACCTAATCCCAGCTGTTTATTTCATAATTTCTCTGTATAGTACTTATCCCCTGTACATGTGTACACAAGCCTTTTTTATGTCTGTTTCCCAGGAGACAAAAAAAGAGTCCCAGCTACCTTCGGAGTGGCAGTGGCTCGCTCTTTTTTTTTTTTTTTTTTTTTTTTTTGAGACGGAGTTTCGCTCTTGTTACCCAGGCTGGAGTGCAATGGCGCGATCTCGGCTCACTGCAACCTCCAGGCAGTGGCTCTTTCTAATCTGCAGTGTTTCAGGCCGGCTCTAACCAGAAAAGCTTTTATGCTTCCCTAGTTGATATTCTGTCTGGCTTGAGGTTATCATACTAGGAGATTTGATTCTGTTCTTCTGTTAGGTTCCCTCCTCTCTCCAGGTTATATTAGGAATTAGACTAGAAACAACCCCAGCCACCATTTTTCAGGGTATCTGTGGCTAAAGCTTTCTCCCTCCCTCGAACAGATTCAGTCTGTATCAGTGATCTCATTTCATCAGATCCCCTCCTCCTTTTCTAAAGCCTGAACAAAAATAGCAATATATATTTTCTTATATTTAGACAAAACATAATATAGTCTATTTGTCTATGTTTGTATTGTCTTTATACTGAATTTCTAACAGATACTGGCCATGTCTTTTCTCTATATTAACACTGATGCAGTGCCTATCATTTGCACACATACACTTAATCGTATTTCCTGTTGGTTTTCTCCTTCAGAATCAGAGAATGCAGAGTGGTCCTGGTTGAAGGTAAAGCCAGAGGCTGTGCCTATCCAGCTCCTTACTTGGATGAATATGGAGAAACAGACCCTGGCCTGAAGTAAGATTTTCTTATAATAGGAAGATTTTGATAATTTCCCTTTTATATTGTTTGTTTTCTATTTTAGTCATATTATTGTATATAAACGGTGATAGTTCTTTAATCATGAAAGGTAATTGAGGCCACACGTAATGGCTTATACCTGTATTCTCAGCACTTTGAGAGGCTGAGGCAGGCAGATCATTTCAGGCCAGGAGTTTGATACCAGCCTGGCCAACATGGCGAAAACCCATCTCTACTAAAAATACAAAAATTAGCTGGGTGGCGCACACCTGTAATCCAAGCTACTCTGGAGGCTGAGGCAGGAGAATCATTTGAACTCAGGAGGTTGCAGTGAGCCAAGATCGCGCTACTGCACTCCAGCCTGGGCAACAAAGGGAGATTCTGTCTCCAAAAAAATTTAAAATAAAATAATTGAGAGCCATTTTTTATTTTTATTTTTCATTTACTTATTTTCGGAGACAGAGTCTCCCTTTGTCACCCAGGCTGGAGTGTAGTGGCACTATCTCAGCTCACTGCAACCTCCACCTCCCAAGTTCAAGTGATTCCCCTGCCTTAGTCTCCTGAGTAGGTGGGACTAATAGGCACGTGCCACCACACCTGACTGATTTTTGTATTTTTAGTAGAGACTGGCTTTCACCATGTTGGTCAGACTAGTCTGGAACTCCAGATCACGTGCCACCACACCTGACTGATTTTTGTATTTTTAGTAGAGACTGGGTTTCACCATGTTGGTCAGACTAGTCTGGAACTCCAGATCTCAAGGGATCCACCCACCTCAGCCTCCAAAAGTGCTAGGATTACTGGCATGAGGCACCATGCCTGGCCAAGAACTGCTTTTTAAATAGCTTCAAATTTAAAATATTAAATGTAATGTCATTCTTTAGCATGTAATTTTCAACAACTGTGTGCCTTTCCAAACTTTGAAGGTAATATTTCTCTAAAATTTTTAAAGACACCAGCCATCCTAATGTTTCAGTGTTGTATTATTTGAATCAACCTTTCTTCAGAATTCCTTAAAAGGATTGACACTGATAGTATAAATTTGTAGTGTCCAGTGATGATGTTTGGTTTAGAGATACTGTTTCCATTGCAATACTTCAAACTTTTTTTTTTTTTTTTAGATGGAGTCTCACTCTGTCACCCAGGCTGGAGTGCAGTGGCACAAACTCAGCTTAATACAACTTCTGCCTCCGGGGTTTAAGTGATTCTCCAGCCTCAGCCTCCCAAGTAGCTAGGACTGCAAGCAGGTGCCACCACACCCAGCTAATTTTTTTGTGTTTTTAGTAGAGATGGCGTTTCACCGTGTTGGCCAGACTGGTGTCAAACTCCTGACCTCAGGTGATCTGCCCGCCTTGGCCTCCCAAAGTGCTGGGATTACAGGCATGAGCCACTGTGCCCAGGTGAAACTTTTTCTTAGCCAGCGATATCAGTCTTCTTTCCTTCTAAGCATTAGCAAAATGTTGAGAATCCTGAACTTTTCTGTATCCTTCCCTGGTTGTAGGAACTGGGGTCCTACTGATGGTTTCTGAAAATTAGGAAACTGACAGTGATCCCAAAAGTACATATAGATAAAGATCAGACCTCCTTACAATAAACTCTTTTTGTTTCACTGAAATTTTATTCCTTCGACATATTGCTCGGAATGAATAGGCTTATTAGATGGGGCTTGAGGCCTCAGATCATACGGAGCTTTGTTTTTATTGGTATAGCATTTGACCTGTCTTTAGGTTTAGGGAGAAAAGCTGAGTGGTGAAAGTTAGTGACTGAGAATGATCTTAGTTGTTCCACAAGGGTACAAAGCAGAGTTTTAAAATTAATTTGGCATTTAGAAAATTCCCAACCTGCTGAGGCACTTGAATGCCTCAAAGAATGAGGATCTCA
Organism: Saimiri boliviensis; assembly: GCF_048565385.1. Classification (NCBI taxonomy): domain Eukaryota; kingdom Metazoa; phylum Chordata; class Mammalia; order Primates; family Cebidae; genus Saimiri; species Saimiri boliviensis. Next base: position 83,038,301 of record NC_133450.1, read on the forward strand.
TAGTCCTCCATTATTGGCAACAGCCAGACTTAAGTCATTTTTGGATTAGCTGTTATACAGTGTTAAAAATTGTGCAACTCTAGAATTGAAGTATAGTTATTTTATTTAAATATTTGCTAATTATTTGCTAATAACCATCCAATTTGTCATAAGGGCAGTTACAACCAAATATCTCTGAGTAGAAAATATAATTTTAGGCACTAGTGTTATACATCAGACCTAACCTCTACTGCACAAAGATCATAAATTGAAGCTAGATAACAATGTGAAGTCAAAAAGCTATTCAGGCTAACCACCAAAAAAGAATAGTGCTGCTTCAAGTTATAAACCTATTTAAATGAGGTCCCATAGTGTCATAGTACACTTGACCTATTTTATGAATAGTTAAGGAGTACTTTTCTGCTTTATTAGCTAAGTAACCTGTCAAGTTCTTAGTGATCAGTGGTAAAGGGAAAATACCCCTTTTTAAGCCCTGTGCTAGGGAATTCTCCCAGCTCCAAGAACATCTCAAGAGTGCATATGAATTTAGACAGTAAAGATGTCTCCAGTTACTAGATTCAAACTTACTTGATATTTTTTCTTTTTTCCCTATAGGAGGGGCAATCCCCTTCATTTATCTCGTGAGCGGTATAGGAAGCTCCATTTGGTCTGGCAACAACACTGCATTATAGAAGAGATTGCTAGGAGCCAAGAGACTAGTCAGATGTTATTTGGATTCAACTGGCAGTTACTGTGAGCTTCAACTCTGCCTCAAGATAATCACAAATGATGACAGTAATAAAGACTGATTGAAAATTATGGAAAACTTTCTGAGGGCTGGGAAAGTATTGAGGGTCTTTTGCTCCATGTCCAGATTCACTTACATCAATAAAATATTCCTTAATGGAGTATTGCTTTCAATTAGCAAACATATACTTCAAGGGAAAAAAAGGACATAGATTAATCTGTTTTGTGTTCTAGAACATGAAAGAAATGCTTGTTCGCCCCAAGGGTCTGATTCTGCTAGTATTTCCAGGAAATTTATTCCCCTTCATAATTTGTCTCATTTCATTTCATCCACTTGGTAGATGAAATCACATCAAACAATTGTGGACGTTTTTATATGTTGGTTAACTTTTCTGCAAATTTGTATTTAGTATTTTCCCCTCTGGTTCAGCTAACATTGGATCACTGACAATATTCTAATAATCTGTGATAGTCTTCCTTGCAAGACTAAGGAGAATTGCAGAAACGATACGATATACTTGAATTGAGAAAGATTCCAAAAATGTATTTTTTATTATTTCTCTTTTAAGGAAATACCCCTAATGTACCACCTGCTGCTGTCACCACAAATTAAACTAAATCTCTATATGGACAGAGTATGATTTCTGCCAATGTGGAAAAGCTTTTTTCTCAATGTAAACCTCAAGAGAAGTTAGGATAATGTATTTGTTATTCATTCCTGATGGTAAAAAGAGCTTGCAGTTCTCACCTCCGACTACAAGTAGCTTTGTTTAGTTTTGAAATAATACTTGACATTTTCCAAAGGCAAATCTCATTCTACAAGGAGATTGTGGCTCCATCCTATTTGACTCTAAGAAACCTTTTGTAATTCTGATGTAAACTATTTGTAGAATGAAGATAAGAAAATTCTCCCAATGAATGGATCATGACAACTGTAATTTAGAACAGTCAGATTTAAGCCAATTCCACAATCCTCTACATCTTCGTAAAAGACAAATCCTTGATGTTGTCTGTGTTCAACCTTTTCATAAACTTTGGTTTTATGACTAGTACAAACCACCAAAAAAAGCCATGTGATCAGTAATCTGTGTCCTGTTATAACATGCTGTAGTTGAGCTATCTTGTTTATAAATAATAGAGCTCTCCTGAATTTGTGCATAGACTTCTTGGTTCATGGCTTTAGTTTTTTGTATCAGGAAATTGTGACATAAAGCAGCAGACAGAGATAAATGGAAACCTTCCATTTTAACTTGTGTTGTTTCTGGGGTAATGCTAGAAGCTTGAAAGATACATTTAAAGACTGTATCTTATTTTGCCTTTGACTACTAGTGTCTTATATATGTGTGTAAATGTTTTCCTACCTTCTTTTTGCTCAGCAAAGACAAGCAAGTAAAAATATATTTGCTAAGTGATTAGTGATGCACATTTGGGGCTAGATTTTTTTTTTGGTACTTTTATGTAACAAAAAGTGGATTTCGCAGTAAGGGATTGGCATGAGCAGGTGTCAGAATCACAATCATGATTTTCCACTTAAATAATTATAATTCAGAAGGTATCAAGATAAATAGATACATCTCTAGTGAACAGTTTGTAACAATAACAGGTAAGGATCAGGAAATGCAGTTATTTGTCAGATTTGCCAGAATGATTAAATAATTTGAACATTTGTGTTTGTTTCTTATGTAATTTTATTAAGTGGACTATTTGGGAAATCTGGGCTGGAATAGGAAACAGAAGATACTGACTTCTGCCCTAATTGATTGGCCCCAATTTAGCAAAGATAAACTGACTTTATTTTTAGTCTTTTTTATGTTCACTTAATAAATTCTGGAGTTAAGCTCTCACAGAGGTCAGAGGGACTATCTGGCAATAGCCAGCCAGACCTTTACTGCCAAAGAACCTATTTCATCTTGCGTTCTACTGATTGAGATTTTTCTGATTTTTGCACTGTAGGTGAGCATATGTCTCAGTGCTGCCCCAATCCCAAGGGATTTCTCATTATGTTCAAATGTCCTATGATTTACCTTAATCATTGCAAACAATTATGCTTATGAAGTTTACTTACAAACAAGCAACTGAGTCACTTTATTTCTTTAGTGTAATATGTGAAGGCACTGGTTCAACAGGATGGCTCCAAAACTGTTTTTCTAATGTTTGGTGAGGGGTTGGCAAGAATTTTAATGATATGGTGAAAAATATATCTGTATAATTAATTTATTATATTGATGTATGGGCTGTGAGTTCACCTTTTAGTGGTCACTTGTCATTTCATAACAACTATGCATTTTGGTTCACTGTGATGATGATCTATATTTAGTGACTGCAACATGTTTATACCACTGATTCAAATTCCATCCATGATGAAGTTATACAAATAATGCATATATTGATAACTTTTATTGCAAAAATGTAAATTTAAAACTTGTATAATGTTCTTGTGCTTTTTAAATAAAATATATGTGTATATTTAAAAAGAAAAAAAGGGACTTCTCATGTTTGGGGATTTGGGTTTGAAGTATAAAAATTCTGTGCCTAGGAAGGCTCTCTAGTTGGAATCTTTGTCAGTGCAGGCAAATGTTTTAAAAAACGTAAGTGTTTAGTTTACATGGGTCTCCAAACTTTTTAACCATATAATTGATAGATAGTTTTTAAGCATACATACCAAATAAATATACATGTACATATATTTTATATTCTATCTATGCAGTGCTTTACTAATACATTATGCAAATTATCAAACATAGCTTTAAAAAGGAGATTTAAAAATCAGTTAAAAATAGAAGTATATATTTAAATATCTTCCAATCCAAACTGCATCCTTTTGGGTATGCACACCCTAATATGGAGACAGCTGTCTAGAGCAGCACTATCCAGAAGAGTTTTGAAATTATAGAAATGTTCTGTGTGTATTTACAATACAGAATGGCAGTCACTATTCTTATGTGGTTATTGAACACTTCAGATGTGGCCAGTGCAACTGAGAGCCTGAATTTAGTCGTGTGTGGCTGGCGGCTACCATATTGGCCAGCATATGTCTAGTGTGATGGTTCTCAAACTCAGCTATGGATTAAAGTCACCTAGAGAGTGTTAACAAGATAGAAATGCCCAGTTCTCACCCTAGATCTGGAATCATTCCTCTGGGATTGAGCCTTAAAATAAGCAGTGTGGTTTTCTTCCGTTTCTGAGCCATAATTCTTCACTTAAAATGCAGAGGTTGCTTTATAGCTTGGTGATTTTCAAACTAAGTGCCAAAGATTCTGGGAGAAACGTAGGCCCGAGAGGGGAAAGAGTGCCAAAGCTGGATAGTTGTGATTTTTCATTTTGAGTTTCTGTGTAAGCTTTCATTTGAGAAAAGGGTACCTGGAATTAAAACGAAATATTAAAAGCAATTGCTTTAGTTTTAAACTTTAAAATATTCTTTTTTTTTTTAAAAATATTTATTTTTTTTTATTGCATTTTAGGTTTTGGGGTACATGTGATGAACATGCAAGATTGTTGCATAGGTACACACATGGCAGTGTGCTTTGCTGCCTTCCGTCCCCTCACCTGTATCTGTCATTTCTCCCCATGCTATCTCTTCCCACCTCCCCACCCCCCCGCCCCTCCCCCATTTCCCCCCAACGGACCCCAGTGTGTAGTGCTCCCCTCCCTGTGTCCATGTGTTCTCATAAACTTTAAGATATTCTATGAGGGGTCCAGGCATGGTGGCTCAGGCCTATAATCCCAGCACTTTGGGAGGCTGAGGTGGGTGGGTCACAGGATCAAGAGATCGAGACCATCCTGGGCAACATGGTGAAACCCCATCCTACTAAAAATACAAAAATTAGCTGGCTGTGGTGATGCACACCTGTCGCCCAGCTACTTGGAAGGCTGAGGCAGGAGAATCTCTTGAACCTGGGAGACAAGTTGCAGTGAGCCGAGATTGTGCCATTGCATTCCAGCCTAGCAACAGAGTGAGACTCCATCTCAAAAAAAAAAAAAAAAAAAAGAATCTATGAGAGGCAACACTGAAGACAATGAAGGGTTTCTGTTTGTTTTGTTTTGTTTTGTTTTGTTTTGTTTTTTGTCTTTTGAGACAGTCTCGCTCTGTTGCCAGGCTGGAGTGCAGTGGCGTGATCTTAGCTCACTGCAACCTCTGCCTCCCAGGTTCAAGTGATCGTCCTGCCTCAGCCTCTTAAGTAGCTGGGACTACAGGCGCGTGACACCACGCCCAGCTAATTTTTGTATTTTTAGTAAAGACAGGGTTTCACCATGTTGGCCAGGATGGTCTCCATCTCTTGATCCCATGATTCACCCATCTCGGCCTCCCAAAGTGCTGGAATTACAGGCATGAGCCAACATGCCTGGCCAATGAAGGGCTTTTTTTAGGTGGGGAGATAAAAATATAAGACACTTGTAATTGGCAGGGAGAGGTCACTAAGGGGTCTTCTTCATGCTTATTACAGCATGGTAAAAGGGCACCACTACGAAAAGCAGATCATACAATCAGGCAGATTGTTCACAGTTTGCATTAAAATTTAAAATTTGTGTACAGCAACGGGCACCATTAATAACATTAAAAGATATTCAGAGTTAGGTATTAGCGTCACATCAACAGCATAGTTTCTGGATCTCCCCAAAACTCTTCCAGAAAAACACACCAGCCAGGGTAACAAGAAACCCAAAGCTGGTATATTCAACAAAACTAGATAACAGAGTCTTTTGTACCCAAAAAAAACCTATTAACAGCAGGACTGTGCAATGGCAGTGGTAGAAAGTGAAAGGGGATACTAAATATAAGTTACAGAACTGGAAAGTTGCTAACAACCTCCAAATGGTGAGGACCCCACTCAGGAGGAATAATTACCGGCAAAACTAAGAGAAGTCCTCATGTGCATTAAATTTAGAGTGGTTGAAAAAATATTAATATTAAGGGAATATTAAGGGAAACAGACAGTGTGTTGGCCAACTAAACCTACATCCTTATAACCATTAAATACTGCCTTTGGGGGCAGTGGCTCACACCTGTAGTTTCAGCGCTTTGGGAGGCTGAGGTGGGTGGATCACTTGAGGTCAGGAGTTCAAGACCAGCCTAGCCAACATGCTGAAACCCCATCTCTACTAAAAATAGAAAATATTAGCTGAGCACGGTGGTGTGTGCCTGTAATCCCAGCTACTCGGGAAGCTGAGGCACAAGAATCACTTGAACCACTGTGGCATGTAAGCCACAGTGCCTGGCCATTTTTTTCTTTTGATATAAAATTTACATTCAATGAAATGTACAACTCTTAAGTGTACATTCACAGTGTTAAGTGTATGGCATGTAAGGCACAGTGGCCAGTTTTTTCTTTTGATTTAAAATTTAAATTCAGTGAAATGGAAAATCTTAAGGGTACATTCACACTATTTCTAGGAGAGGCCATCATTGTCCCAACTATCTGAGATGTCACCTTTATCATATATAAAATGCACTTGAGTTTATTCAAAGAGTTTTGACAAATGCATGCACCTGTGTAACCCAAAACTATTAAGATATAGAACATTAGGCCGGGCGCGGTGGCTCAAGCCTATAATCCCAGCACTTTGGGAGGCCTAGGCGGGTGGATCACAAGGTCAAGAGATCGAGACCATCCTGGCCAACATGGTGAAACCCCGTCTCTACTAAAAATGCAAAAAATTAGCTGGGCATGGTGGTGCGTGCCTGTAATCCCAGCTACTCAGGAGGCTGAGGCAGGAGAATTGCCTGAACCCAGGAGTCGGAGGTTGCGGTGAGCCGAGATGGCGCCATTGCACTCCAGCCTGGGTAACAAGAGCAAAACTCTGTCTCAAAAATAAAAAAAAAAGATATAGAACGTTATCATTACTCTCTATATTTGTTTACCAGTTAATCCCACACCCTGTCTTCTCAGAGGCAACCGTTGTTCTAATTTTTATCTGCCATAGATTAGTGTGTCTTGTGCTAGAGTTTTATGTAACTGGAATCATCCAGTATGCTCTCTTTTCCATAAGACTTCTTCATATAAATAGAATCATATAATAAGATCCTTTGGTAAGGTTTATTCAGTATATTGTTTTTGGGATTCATCCATATTGTTGTGTGTATTAGTTCCTTTTTGGTGTTGAGTAATATTCCACCTACAAACATAGCATAGTTTGTAGTCTATTCTCCTTTCTGACCTGAGCTATTTCCTATTTTGGGATATTATACATGAAACTACTTTGAACATTCTTGAGTAAGTCTTTTTGTGAAAATATGTTTTCATTTCTTTTGGGTAAGTATATTAAAGTCAAATTGCTGATTTGTAGGATAGATATATGTTTAGTTTGAAAGAAATTTCCAGAACTTTTTTCAACATCAGTGTACCATTTACATTTCCACCAACAACGTATGAGAGCTCTGGTTGTTCCACATTCTTACAAACATCAGAAGCTGTTCGTCTTTTTAATGTTAGCCACATAGTGGGGATGTTATATTTTTTGCCCGTTTTTCTATTGTTTTTAATTCTTTTCCCCTTGATTTTTGAGCATTTTAATATATCCAAGATATCAGCTCTTTATCTGTGAAATATATTCTAAATATTTAATCTCACTGATTTTGACTTTATAGTTTGAATTCCATAAAAAGTTCTTTCATCTTTCTTGGTGTTACATGGAAAAAGGAGAAAGAAAAAAAAAGGAAAAAAAATTCTTTCAATGCTTTTTTAGTTAAATTCTTCAATCTTTTAAAAAAAATTACATCTGAATATTGAATTATAATTAAAAAGCCTCTTCTCACACCCAGGTTTAAAGGAACTCATTCATATTGCCTTCTAGTACTTGGATGATTTCATTTTTTACATTGAGATCTCTGATCATTTGGAGTTTATTCCTGTCCTGTCTGTGGTTCCATTTTATTATTATTTTTAAATGTCTAATCTGGTTCTTTGGACACTATTTCTAGGAGGGTCCATCTTTGTCCCAGCTATCTGAGATTTCACCTTTATCATATATAAAATGAACTTGAGTTTATTTTCGACTTCAAGGTTTAACATTTTGATTTTTGCCAGTTTTTATTTTCGCAGCAACGAATTTATTGAAAATCTGTGTGAACAACAAAAACAGTTTCAGTTTACTAAGAAAAGAGGAGGTCAGGCTTGGTGGCTCACACCTGTAATCCCAACATTTTTGGAGGCCAAGGCAGGTGGATCACCTGAGGTTTGGAGTTCAAGACCAACCTGGTCAACATGATGAAACCCCCGCCTCTACTAAAAATACCAAAAAAAATCATCTGGATGTGGTGGCAGGTGCCAGTAATCCCAGCTACACAGGAGGCTGAGGCAGGCGAATCACTTGAACCCAGGAAGCAGAGGTTGCAGTGAGCTGAGATCACGCCGTCACATTCCAGCCTGGGCGACAAGAGCAAAACTCCGTGTCAAAAAAAAAATTTAAAAAAATAAAAATAATTAAAGAAAATAAGGATACTGTCCTTCTGCAAGGCTAGAACTCGTCTCCAACTGGATGTAGATATTCTCCTATAGACGATTTGCAACGCTGACTTCTTTAGAGCAAGCTTAACATGCGAGCATACAGTGAGATGCTGTGCTAAGAATAAGCAGGGACTCTATTTGAATGCTGTGTATCAGACAGACTGACCCAGGAATGCAAAAAGCCCAGTTTCCAGTTTTACACTGCTGTTACCACTCCTAAGGTAAATTTCCTAGGATTGTTCTCTTTCCCCTCTCTTCTGAGGTTTCCATACTGACGGATTTTCTTTGTTGTTTTAACAATCACTTTTGTGGTATTTCTGGGCAAGAATCAAGGAAAATAAAAAACACCTTGCTGGGTACAGCCTGAAATCCTAGTGCTTTGTAGGCTAAGGTGAGAAGATCCCGTGAGGCCAGCAGTTCAAGGCCAGACTGGGCAATGTAGTGCTAGCCCTTGTCCTACAAAATAATAATAATAAAAAGACAAGATGATATGCTGCTGTAGTTCTAGCTACTGAGAAGGCTGAGGTGGGAGAATTGCTTGAGCTCAGGAGTTTGAGGTTATAGTGAGCTATACTGACACCATTGTACTCCAGCCTGGGCAACAGAATGATTCCGTATCATTTCTTTGAAAGTATCTTAATATAGAAAGATGCAGAAAAAAGCAAACTGAGAGGTGTTGATAGCACTTGTTTGAAAGTTGACATAATGTGTGACAGCACTTGTATTTTTGTATTTATTAGTATTTAACTTTTTGCATTATTTAAAAATACTGAGTGTACTTAATATTTACAGTGTGAAGAAGGTATGAGGAATACACAGTATAAGAAATTATCCCTCTACATTCTATAAAAATCTATTGATGAAAACTATACAAAAACTGTAATTCAAAATAGTTCATAGCAACCACATCTTATATATTTTAAATCCTCCATAGGCTATCGTATGGTAACTTTGATGTGAGTACTCAATACATTTCTGGAAATTTTTATCTGTCATTTACAAATATATTTTATTTTATAGAACATACAATGCCCAAATAACACCACTAGAAAAATATTTTAAGATCACCTTTGCCTGGGTGCGGTGGCTCATGTCTGTAATCCTCGCACTTTGGGAGGCCGAGCTGGGCAAATCACCTGAGGTCAGCTGTTCGAGACGAGCCTGACCAACATGGTGGAAACCTGTCTTTACTAAAAATACAAAAATTTGCCACATGTGGTGGTGCTCCCCTGTAATACCAGCTACTCTGGAGGCTGAGGCAGGAGAATCACTTGAACACAGGAGGCAGAGGTTGCAGTGAATCGAGATCGTGCCACCGCACTCTCGCTTGGGCAATAGAACAAGACTTCATCTCAAAAAAAAAAAGATGATCTTTATCATCAGCATAATCGGATATTTAAAAATGATTAAAATCCCTAGCCACTGGCTAGTCGTCTTTGATGAATGCCAAATGTATCAGACCAGTTGTTTCAATACACCTTGCAGTGGAACACTATTATCACTAGGGTGCGCTCTTAGCGTTGTCAGCCAGTTAATGATCGGCCAGAAGAGCCAGAAAATCGCAGAAAGTTGTCCAGTGTTTGGAGTGGAGTAGCTGGTTACGGAACCACTCTGAAAGTCACCGAACTTTTTCCAGATTATCACAGGCACAGTCATAACATCACCCCACTACTTTCTCTTTTTAAAACTGTAAGTATACAATAATAATATATCAATGGGGCTGCCGCGGTGGCTCATGCCTGTAATTCCAGCACTTTGAGAGGCCGAGGAGAGCGGATCACTTGAGGAGGTCAGGAGTTCGAGACCATCCTGACCCAACTTGTTGAAACCCTGTTTCTACTAAGAATACAAAAAATTAGCCGGAAGTGGTGGCATGCGCCTGTAATCCCAGGTACTTTGGAGGTTGAGGCCAGAGAATCGCTTGAACCCAGGAGGCAGAGGTTGCAGTGAGCCGAGATCAGGCCATTGCACTCCAGCCTGGAAAACAAGAGAGAAACTCCGTCTCAAAAAAAAAAATGTATATTACATATATATTTATATATATGTAATATATTAATATTTGTGTATAATGTATGTGATATTACATATATAATATATGTAATATATATGTTATATATATAAATGGATGATCTTGCAACAAAAATATGAGCAAATTTGTACAGCTATAATTCACTCTTCTAACAAAACTTGCAGAAAGTTAACTGTTAACATTTAATGGTGTAATTATTCTATTTCATAAAAGGCATAAATGGGAAACATCAAGAAATAACAATTAGAATTACTTTGTGAATGCAAACTCTTAGTTTCTTTTCTCACTTTACTAGGTCTAGTCAATGTCAATCTCTGATATTATGGTCTATTTTAATAATCATCATCAAACACAAACTGATAATCAATAAGTTAAAAGACAATAAACTCTATCTCCTATATTAAGAGTTTTTAATCTTGCCCCCTCAATGCCATTTTTTCTTACCTAATTATTTTTGCTTGAAATTTCTTTAATCAGAAATTTAGGTGAGGTGGCTCATGGCTGTAATCCCAGCACTTTGGGAGGCAGAGGCGGGTGGATCACAAGGTCAGGAGTTTGAGACCACCCTGGCCAACATGGTGAAACTCTGCCTCTACTAAAAATGCAAAAAAAAAAAAAAAAAAATTAGTGGGGTGTGGTGGCAGCACCTGTAGTCTCAGCTACTCGGGAGGCTAAGGCAGGAGAATCGCTTGAACCCAGGAGGCAGAGGTTGCAGTGAGCCAAGAGTGCACCATTGCACTCCAGCCCAGGCAACAAGAGTGAAACTCTGTTTCACAAAAAAGAAAAGAAAAGAAAAGAAATCAAGGCCGGGCACGGTGGCTCATGCCTGGAATCCCAGCATTCTGGGAGGCTAAGGCACATGGATCCCTTGAGGTCAGAAGTTTGAGACCAATCCGGCCAACATGGTGAAAACGCATCTTTACTAAAAATACAAAAATTTTCCTAGTGTGCTGGCAGGAGACTGAAATCCCACCTACTCTGAAGGCTGAGGCAGGAGAGCTGCTTGAACTGGGTAGGTGGAGGTTGCAGTGAGCCAAGATCATGCCATTGTACTCCAGCTTGGGCTACAGGGTGAGACTCCATCGCAAAAACAAAACAAAACAAAAAAACAAGCCTTTTACTTAAAAATAAGCTTTTCACTAAAAAATAAAGAATGAAGTTTCAAAAACACAAACACTTGAGGCAGTGAATACTTTTGATATGAATGTCAAAATCGGAATGCAGCTGACACTGACTTAAAGAAATGAAGCTCTCAGAGAACCCCAAGGATTTGCCCTTTGAGTATCCCTATATGCTGTGTACCTCTCTTATAGCAGTTATTACAATGTATTGTAATAAGATTTGCATGTTTGCTAATCATTATATTGTGAAACCCTGAGGGACAGGACTGAATGTATACAAATCTGTTTTCCCAGTACCTATCAGAGTAGATGGCATTAGTAGCATCTATAAAAACTTGTTTATGGGGATTTTGTTTGCGGATTAAGTAACACTTAAATAGAAAACTGATTTGATGAAAAATTGTAAAACAAGGCTGTTTGCTGGTTTGTAGAAATGCTTGACCACCAGTTCACCATTGAGTTTCATGTTTCAAAGCATTGTGTACTCAGTTGTTGTTGTTTTTTTTTTTTTGAGACGGAGTTTTGCTCTTGTTACCCAGGCTGGAGTGCAATGGCGCGATCTCGGCTCACCGCAACCTCCGCCTCCTGGGTTCAGGCAATTCTCCTGCCTCAGCCTCCTGAGTAGCTGGGATTACAGGCACGTGCCACCATGCCCAGCTAATTTTTTTGTATTTTTAGTAGAGATGGGGTTTCACCATGTTGGCCAGGATGGTCTCGATCTCTTGACCTCGTGATCCACCCGCCTTGGCCTCCCAAAGTGCTGGGATTACAGGCTTGAGCCACCGCGCCTGGCTTTTTTTTTTTTTTTTTTTTTTTTTTTTTTTTTTTGAGACAGAGTTTCGCTCTTATCACCCAGGCTGGAGTGCAATGGTGCAATCTCGGCTCACCGCAACCTCCGCCTCCTGGGTTCAGGCAATTCTCCTGCCTCAGCCTCCTGAGTAGCTGGGATTACAGGCATGCACCACCATGCCCAGCTAATTTTTTGTATTTTTAGTAGAGACGGGGTTTCACCATATTGACCAGGATGGTCTCGATCTCTTGACCTGGTGATCCACCCGCCTCGGCCTCCCAAAGTGCTGGGATTGTACTCAGCTTTTAAAAAGAGATTTATTGAGATATAACTAACATACCGTACAATTTGCCCTCTTCTCATATGCAACTCTGAGATTTTTTTCTGAAGAGAGATATAGAAAAAGAAAAGGGCAGAGGTCTCTTTTCCTTGAGTTGTACACTGATTTACACTGGGATGCTGTGCTGATAACAATATGTTGTAAATCACCGATCTAGATCCTTTTCTGTTTGGATTATGGGAAGAAGGTTACAAAGTGATACCTAAAGATAGGTAGAAGAGGACATAAATGGAAGGAAAGGAAAAGACGAAAAAGATTCTTCAATATGTTATTTATTTCATGCTAGGAGAAAGGAAGCTGTGGGGACTTTTTAATGTAAATCTGAACTTTGGACATTGTGTCTTTGAATATGCTGTAAGACTGATCCTAGAATCTGTCTCATTCCTTTAGATTTATCCAGGGACACATCCTTAGACTTGAGTTATTCTGCTCTCTTATTTTCCCAAATCTTACTGTGGTGGTTATCTATTGCTGCATGACCAATTATCCTAAAAACTAGTGCTTAAAGCAATAGTAACCATGTACTACATCACATAGTGTCTGTGGGTCTCCATTTCAGAAGTGGCTTAGCTGGGTGGTTCTGGCTTGGAGTGTCCCACAAGGTGGTGGTTAAGAAGCCGGCTGGGCCTTTGGTCATCTGAAGGCTTGACTGGGGCTGGAGGATTCATTCCCAAGAATGGCTCACTAACATCGATGGCAAACTGGTGCTGATTGTTGATATGATGCTTTAGTTTCTTGCCAGGGGACCCCTGCATGGGACTGCTAGAATACCTACAAGAGAGGACAACTGGCTTCTCTCTAAATAAGTGATCCAGGAAGGCATAAGGCAGAAGCTGCAATGTCTGTTATAAACTGGCCTTGATATTCTCACATCATAATTTCTGGAAAATCCTATTGGTTACACAAGTCAGTCCAATTCATTATGGAAAGGAATAAATAAGAATGAGAGTAAGTGAGGTAGGGATCACTGAGGGCCATCTGGAAGGCTAGCTACCACATTTATTTATTTATTAGAGACACAGTATTGCTCTATCTCCCAGGCTGGAGTGCAGTGGTGCAATCAGCTCACTACAGCCTCAACCTCCTGGGCTCAAGCAATCCTCCCATCTCAGCCTCCTGGGTAGCTGGGACTACAAGGGCCAGCTAATTAAAAACATATTTTTTGTAGAGACAGAGTCTCACTATGTTGCTAGGGCTGGTCTCCAACTCCAGGGCTCAAGGGATCCTCCTGCCTTGGACTCCCAAAGTGCTGGGATTACAAGTGTGAGCCACTATGTTCAGTTTATTTCTTAAAAGAGATATATACATATATATTTGAGTTATGTATATATACTTGAGATCTATCTATATCTATATCTCAAAGGGGATTACTCAACTCTGGTACCAGCTCTTGAATAACATATTACGTTGACATTTAGCCTGACGGAAAGAGTATCTCTGGGGATAGCTCGATAGTGCTTAAATGGAAAAGACTAGAGAAAAAGGGAGGCTTTTATTGCTAAGCCTAATTTCAATGAATCTGAACATTTTTTTCCCTATAAACTTTTTTTTAAAGACAGGGTATCACTGTTGCCCAGACTGGAGTGCAGTGGTACGATAATAGCTCACTGCAGCCTTGACCTCCAGGGCTCAAGCAATCTTCCTGTCTCAGCCTCCCAAGTAACTGGGACTACAAGGATATACTACTATGCCTGACTAATTAAAATTTTTTTGTGGCTAGGTGCTGTGGTTCACACCTGTAATCCCAGCACTTTGCGAGGCGGAGGCTGGTGTATCATTTGAGGTCAGAAGCTCCAAACCAGCCTAGGCAACATGTGAAACCCTGTCTCTACTAAAAATACAAAAATTAGCTGGGCGTGGTGGTGGGCACTTGTAATTCCAGTTACTTGAGAGGCTGAGGCAGGAGAATCACTTGAACCCAGGGGGCAGAGGTTGCAGAGAGCCAAGATCGCACCATTGCACTCTGTCCTGGGTGACAAGAGCAAAACTCTGTGTCCAAAAAATTTTTTTTTTTTTTTTTTTTTTTTTTTTTTTTTTTTTTAGTAGAGACAAGGTCTCATTATGTTGCCCAGGCTGGTCTTGAACTCCTGGGCTCAACTGATCCTCCTGCCTCAGCCTCCCGAATAGCTAAGACTACAGAGGCATGCCACCATGCCTGGCTAATTAAAAAAAAAAAATTAAATCCATGTTTCTATGATAATTTTTTTTTTTTTTGGTAGAGAAGGAATCTCCTTATGTCTCCTTATGTTGCCCATTCTGGTCTTGAACTCCTGGACTCAGGTGATCCTCCCACCTCAGCCTCTCAAAGTGCTGGGATTATAGGTATTAGCCACTGTGCCTGGTCCCTATAAACTTCTTTAATTTTAAAGAAAAATATTTACAGGAACCCTAATATTTTCTAATTCAAATTACGTGATTGTCCAATACTCTGAAATGAGTGAAATATTCTATTAGACATAGTAATGGAAAAAGAAACTTGTGCTTTTAATCAGTAGAAATAAAAAAACGATTTGGCAACATCTTTATGTTTGCCTAGGACAAGATGACCTTATCATCACTTGCCTTTAATGTATATTTTGTCCTGCTTTTAATCCAAGGGTCTGGACATGACAGACAATAGAGACAGCTGCTGTTTCTAAAAGAATGTCAAGGGGCTGTGGCACTTCCTGAATAAGAAGAAACAGATTCTACAGCAACAGTTCCAAGATTGAATATAGGATTAATCATTTACCTTTCTATATTCTTAATCAGCTTTAATGACAACGCCACTTGAGCGAAGAAAAGGATTTAAAGTAAAATGAAGTTCATAATTCATTGCATTCTTCCATCCATGGCAGACCCCTGGGGGTCATTGTGATTCTTAAGTAGAAAGGATGTGGGACATATGAGAGATCTGAGTTTTGGTTTTGTCACTAATTAGTTTTATAACCTTAGGAAAGCTGTTTAGCCGTTTTAATGGGTTTACTCTACCGTACGTTGGTGGGCAAAGATGGGAGAGGCGCTTAATCTTAAGGTTTTCCTTCACCAAAGCGGCTGACACAATCAACACTAAATAGAAACACATTTTGCACAGCATCCTTGCTCTGCCCTCCTCGCTTTTCTTTGGAAGTCTTTATGGACCTCCCGTATTCTCTTGCTCAGCATCTCATACTGGTCTGCACTGGGGCTACTCATTGAATCTTTAGCTAGCGGTGTTTCACAAAGGGAATGAAATCTTGTTCTTGGATTGTGAAATCTTAAGGACACTACGGTCTCCAGGCTGACATTCGTTTATGGAAGTGCCCATTTCCTTTCCTCGTCACACCTAACGCCCTTCCCGCGTCCCACAAAGATGATCAGCTTCATGTTAGGCGGTTCTGGGGACTGCGCCAATTTGAAGGATCCTGGCGGCGCTGGTGCTGAGGAAGAGGATGGATCCTTAAGGCTTGCAGGGCCTCACGATTTGGGCCCTTCATCGCGACTGCCTCAGTGTGTAATTTCGTATCGTGACAAAGCATTTCCGATTTTATTCCGAAAAGCCCAACGCTGGGGTCACAACCATGCCTCTATAACCAATTTAACTGTCGAGCTAGGAGAACACCTATGTGCGCCAATTACTTGTCCCGGAAGCTCTACTTCTGCCTTCGGGACAGGCGGGGAGTTGAGGCTGTGGCTGGAACTACCAGTCCCAGAATTCCTTTGCGCATGCGCGCTGCCATTGTGATGCTCCTTTCCCGGTAACTCGCCCTCTCAGGCAAACCTGAAGATAGCGGCAATACTCCGGTGGGGGGCGGAGACGGTTTCTGCCCCATTCTCCGCCCCCTTCGTGATAGGCAATGGGACTAGCCAACCGACGCTGCGAGTTCGGAAAGCACTCTCCAATCAGCACCTGTAGCGGAGAGGTGGGCGTGCACGCTGGCAGGGCAGGTGGGCTAGGCTGTGTCGGGTTACGAGGGGGGAGAATAACGTCGGGTCGGGTCAGCGGGCGCTGCAGTAGTCGCCGCAGCGGCGATGGGAGCGGTGGGGACGAGGCGGCGGCGGCGGCGGCAGGAGGGGAAGCAGGTGCTGGCACAAGAGCAGAGGCTGGGGGGAGCCGGCAGCAGCAGTAACAGCAGCAGCCGCCGCCGCCGCCAGTAAACGCGGACCGTACCCTAAGGGACTACCCAGCCGGCCGGCCCTGGAAGCCGCGCTCGGGTCCCGTCGCAGTCGGCGGCGGGGGATGGGCAGGCAGTGGCGGTCCCGTCCGCCGAGGGTTAATCCCCTCCGGTCCCGGTCCTAAGCTGGACCAGAGTCCTCCACCAGAACCCCCGCGTCCGCCACGGCCCAGGTAGGACACACCCCCCGACCCCGCAGGGCGCCGCCCTCCCCTAGTCCAGACCCCCTCCTCTGGCCGCACCCCTCGCCGAGTGACCGAGCCTGCTGAGGAGGGGAAGGGTACCGGGGACTCTCAGGTCGCTGCAAGTTCCGGGCTCCTGCCAGACCCCGTCGCTCTCCACCCCGGAGATCGTTCTTGTTCTGTCCCATTTCCCCGGGGGCTGTCGCCCCGCTTTGCCCGAGGCTTTGGGTGTCTTCACTGAACTTGGAGGGTCACGGAGCTTCGTTCTGCGTCTGTCTCTGTGGGTGACCCACATATCACTTGTACTCATGCCACTTCTGGTACGAGCACCGAACACGAATTCCTAGGAAATCTGAGCGCCTGTTTCCCACCCCGCCTCCCCAACTATAATGGAAAGGAACATGGAACGGTAGAATCTGTTTGCTGTGTTGTAACGACAGTGAAGGCCGCGACTTTCTTGTACTTAGGGTGCTGAAGTAATGATCTGAGGGATTTGCTTGTCATTTGCTTTGACAGAGATGATGTTGACACCCTGGGATGCTGTGGGAGGGACAAAAGACCCGCGTATATGTTCTGTCAAGTCAGAGAAGTAAATAATCCATTGGAATGCTTTATCCTACAGCGAAGTTAATTTTGTTTCCGTCGGCTACGGTAGAGGTAAAAATGACATTGAGTTGTACTTTACTTTGAATTAAAGTTGATGGGTAGCAGCAATCCTGGTATTAACTCTTCTCTCCCATCGCTTTAGAAGTTGTTCTTGGTTTGAACATTAATGTGGACAGTTTTATTATAGACTTTTAATAATATGAAGATGTTTCATTCAGTAGAAATTGAGTTTCTGTGTGTGTAGGAGGGTCATGAATGGGTACATGCAGACAACACATACACACACACAGGGAGGATCCACTCAGTGTGTTTTGTTACAACGTTTGGTTCTGAGCCATTAATAACAGTTGCATTGGTATCTAAATCCTGATTTGCCACAATATACCACAAAGATATGTTGACTCTATTTTTGGCTAAATGGAATAGAATAACGTTCATTTGGGGATAGAAGGGGGAAATGATTTTAACATATCGAGGGAATTGAATGCTAAGTATTGCTGCTTTCTTTCCTTTTTTTTTTTTTTTTAATAAAAAAGCAGTAATGATGACAAATACAGCTTAATATGCCTAATCTTGAGGCATTTATCTGAAGTCAAAAGCTGTTTCAAATAATAAGTGTGTGGTATATTGTGATCTATGCAAATTGAAGACATATTGAGGGAAATCTTTGATTTAGAAGCTTATGTTTTCCAGTATGATAACATTTTATCATGACACTGAAAGGGACATTTGAAACATGATTATAAAGGAAAGTTTCTCTCAAATTTTTCTTTTGTTATAGAATGTTAGGAAATGTTTTTTCCCTCTTCCAGTTTTAGATATACAAGAAATTAAAGTCTATAACTTCATTAATTTAATATATAATATCAAGTTGATGCAAATTTGTACATTGGTAGGGGGCTGACTGAGAATAGTATATCTTGCTCATTATCTTGTACTATGGTTAATACATAATTTAGTAAATTATTGCATTATATATGACTTCAGTTTTTTCGTGTCTTCTTTTGACTTTACTGATTATTTTAATACTTCAGGAACTCTTCATGAGGTTAGACCTCATTTGCTTTAGCAAATTGAACTCAATTATGTGGGGCTTCAAATATCTTTAAATGTAATGGTAGAAGGGAACTTTGTATAATTTAGACAATTTTGAGGGCCTTTTACATCTAAAAAGTACACTAAAAATATGGCAGCAATAAGTAACTGGTTTTTTAAAGTAAATGAATATTACAAATCAGAGTTAACTGTGATCATGGAATTTAAATTTCACTTTGGTGGGGGGGCAGCCAGTTTTTTATATGCTTTATAACTTTGAAAAGTAACATATATCCAGATGACTGCTTGATTACAACTCATAAGAGACTCTGAGCCAGAACCAGCTACCTAAGACATTTTCAGGTTCTAATCCTCAGAAACTGTGTGAGATAAGAAATGTTTGTTGCTTTAAAAAAAAAAAAAAAAAAAAAAAAAGCTTATGCCTGTAATCTCAGCGCTTCGGGAGGCCAAGGCAGGAGGGTTACTTGAGCCCAGGAGTTTGAGACCAGTTTAGGCAACATAGGGAGATTCTGTCTCTACAAACAAACAAACCAAAATTTGGCTGGGCATGGTGGCTCACACATATAGTTCCAGCTACTAGGGAGGCTGAGGGGGAGAATCAGAGGTTGAGGCTGCTGTGAGCTGTAACCACTCCACTGCGCTCCAGCCTGGGTGACAGATAAGATCCCATCTTAAAAAAAAAAAGTGTATATATATAAACTCTGACAAAGGAAAGTGTTTATGATCATTATTGAACTAGTGGAGACTGTGTTGATCAGCAAAATAAAACAGTCTTTGAGAATTATGGAAAATATAGCTTACTTCTTTCCCCACTTTAAAAAAAAAAAGCCCTTATAGGAAATATTCTTTTATAAATATATAGCAAGCAGTCTTTTCAATTTGAGGTTATGCTGCTCAAAATTACTGTAGTCATGTATTCATTTTTTTGCTCTTACTGAGGTCTTTGAGAGACACTGAAAATACAGCTGGAGCTATTTCTGTTTATTTGATTAGTAATATTGCAACATACCTTCTATATTTATGGATTTTTAAAAATTAAATACATTTTATTCAGTTTTATTTCCTAGTCTTTTTTTTTTTTTTTTTTCTGTCATCCAGCACATTGTAAGCAATGTGTGGTAGTGGATTTTTTTCCCCCAGGCTTCAGTGGATAGAACCTTTTATGCTGAAAATACTGAATGCTTTCAAGTTAAATATTGTACTTCTATATTTGGTGAAAGAGCCTTTAAGTTCATTTGAAAAAAATTCAGTGTTTGGAACTAAATTTTGAGCCTAAGGACAACACACATTACTACTCAAAACAGTTGCTGCCTCTTTAAAATCTGGCGATCCTTGATTATAGGTTTACAATACAGATTGAAATTATATCATTACATAATATGAATGTCAGTTTTGCTAGAAAATTTCATCTTTTTAGTAGGTGATTTTTAAGTAGATTTCTTAGTATAATTTCATTAATGTCATATGACTTTATTCTTGATACTTAAGTGAACATATAGTACTTATAAACTTTTGTGAACATTTTGGATTTTTTTTTTTGTATATATAATCCTTGGTGTTTTAGAATGTTTATAGCTGTTTTTTATTATATTATAGGAATTTGCTTTCACTTCAATTAGAGTAAAGCTTCCCAATGTAAAAAACTAAATGTCCTTTGAAAAGAATCAGGGATGTAATAGTGTCTCCTGAAGAGTGTAAGTTAGGGCTGGGTGTGGTGGCTCACGCCTGTAATCCCAACACTTTGGGAGGCCAAGGCAGGTGGATCACAAGGTCAGGAGTTGGAGACCAGCCTGGCCAATATGGTGAAACCCCTTCTCTACTAAAAACACAACAATTGGCCAGCTGTGGTGGCATGTGCCTGTAGTCCCAGGTACTCTGGAGACTGAGGCAGGAGAATCTCTTGAACTTGGGAGGTGGAGGTTGCCGTGTACCGAGATTGCACCACTGCATTCCAGCCTGGGTGACAGAGCAAGACTCCGTCTCAAAAAAAAAAAGTAGAAGTTAGTAAATATCTTCTTGGCTTCCTTTGGTAAGCTATCGAGACTTAACCATGTTTTCAGAAACTTTTTTCAACAGAGAATCAACATCTTTATTGAAAGTAAGAATCAGCATTTTAAAATGTTTGAATTAGAAAACATTTGCCATTATATTTTTTACCGAAAGGCTTTTATAATTAATATTTTTGTATTTGTCTTTTTCTTTCTGCAGTTTCAAAGTAGTTGCCTTTAAAAAAAAAGAAATTACAGTTTCCCTCATCTTGTTCTAACCATATGATCATTGAAATAATGATTTTGTTTATATTTGTCCAACAGTTAATTTTCCACACGTTGTATATTATAGATGAAGTTTGTAAAGTCTTTTTAAACTTTTTTATCCACCAAGTGCTTCAGTTTCTAAAATAGCTAAAATTTTATCAGGATTTTTCAGCCAGGTACAGTGGCTCACATCTGTCATCCCAGCACTTTGGGAGGCCAAGGTGGGTGAATCACCTGAGGTCAGGAGTTGGAGACCAGTCTGGCTGACATGATGAAACCACATCTCAACTAAAAATAGAAAAATTAGCCAGGTATAGTGGCACATGCCTGTAATCCCAGCTACTCAGGAGGCTGAGGCAGGACAATTGCTTGAACCTAGGAGACGGAGGTTGCAGTGAGCCAAGATTTTCTCACTGCTCTCCTGCCTGGGTGACAGAGCGAGACTGTGTCTCAAAAACAAAAACATAAAAACAGTTTTTGATGACCAATAAAGCAAAGATGTGGGGGGCAGAAATAGGAAACAAATGAATCACCAAAGAAAGAAATATGAGCCTTGCCTTTCATGAAATTTGATTTAAGAAAAATCATCTGGAAGCTAAATTATATGGTAGATAATAAACTAGATTGGTACTTCATTTCTGCTGGACTTCCCTAGCATTTAAAATATTCAACATATCCGAGACAAAAGTCAGTTCTCTTTTTAACTTCCTTAATTCTATAAATAAAGGCATTATCATTGAGTCATACAGGATCAAAACATACAGACACTCTCTCCGTCTTTTGTTTTTTATTTTTTATTTTTGCTCCCTATTTCCCATAGTTCTACTCACACAAAACCTCTGCTTTCTTTCTGTTTTTTTGAGACAGGGTTTTGCTGTGTTGCCCACGCTGGAGTGCCATGATCATAGGTCACTGCAGCCTTGACCTCCTGGGCTCAGGCAATCCTCCCACCTTAGACTCTTGGGTAGCTGGGACTATAGACATGTGCCACCACACCTGGCTAATTTTTAAAATGTTTGTATAGGTGAGGGTCCCACTGTGTTGCCCAGGCTGGTCTTGAACTCCTGAGTTCAAGCGGTCCTCCCACCTCAGCCTCCCAAAGTGCTGGAATTACAGGCATGAGCCACAATGCCTAGCCGTCTGCATTTTATTTCCACTGCTACCACCTTACCTCAGTCTCTCTGAAACTTTGAACTATTATAATCATCCCCATCTGCGAGGCATATATTCCAGGACCCCCACTGGATGCCTAAAACCTCTGATAGTACTTACTGCTATAGATAATTATGTTTTTTCTATACATATATAGCTATGATAAAGTTTGTAAATTACGCATAGTAAGGGAGTAACAACAATAGCTAATAATAGAACAGTTATAATCCGCTAGCATCACTACTCTTGTGTTTTAGGGCCATTATTAAGTAAAATAACAGTTAGTTACTTGAATACAAGCACTGTCAAGTGACCTAACAACCCAGATGGCTACTAAGTGACAAACAGTAGGGCAGCATAGACAGTGCAGATACATGCTAGACAAAGGGATGGTTCACATCCTAGGTGCAACAGAGCTGAACAACTTGAGATTTCATCACCATACTCAAAACAATGTACATTTTAAAACTTATGAATTGTTTATTTCTGGAATTCTCCATTTAAAAATTTTGGACAGTGGTTGACCATGGGTAACTGAAACTGCAGAAAGTGAAACCATGGATAAGGGGGATTACTGTATTACAGTAGCTTCATTCATTCGTTAAACACTTGTCAAGCATGTACCATGTTACTGTGCTAAGGGTTAGAGATTTAACAGTGAACAAGACAAATAATCTACTCACTTTTGGAGCTTACAAATAGTGGAAGCAGGCATTTGCCAAAGAAGGAATTATAAGTGTTCCAAGTATTATGAAGGAAAGATGTAGATGTGAGCATTTAACAGACCTAACAGTCAAGAGGTAGGTTCAGGGAAGAAGTTTCTGTTTCATCAACCACAGTTCATTCTGCATACTTCATCAGATTCAGAGGCTAGTGGATATATTATCCCTGTAAATAATGAAAAAAATAAATGTTTTTAAATTTAAAAGGCTATTTGAAATTAAATATCCACACAACCCCTGAAACAGCATTATACAAGTTCTGTCAGAACACAAGAACACTTGGAAGAGTTTTGTCCTAAAGAGTTCCCCGTCCCTCCAATATGGGTTTCTACTTTGGGTTGTACCAAGCCTCAATTGCTTGAAACTGACAGAGTTCTTATGTTATATTTTACACTCTTTGTTTGAACCATGAGAAGTTGGGACTGTATGGCCAGAGTACAAGCCATGGTTGTAAGAAGGAGGTGTTCCAAGTAGGTGGTTAGAGTGTCTCTGTAGCTAGGGTCCAGTAGTTTATAGGTGATTCATTCAATGTACAGATGATTAGGATATAATATGTTAGGATATAATTCATTAAATATACAAGTAATTAGAATTTCTTTATAAGTTTTAAAAATACATTTATAAATCAGGAAAAAATATACATATGACATGCTGGCACTCAGTTTTTGGTTTAGAAAATAAGATTAGTATAACCATTACCTCTTAAATTAACATATTCTCACTAAACAAATGAATATAATTAACCCCTAATAGTTTTTTTTTTTGAGACGGAGTTTCGCTCTTGTTACCCAGGCTGGAGTGCAATGGCGCGATCTCGGCTCACCGCAACCTCCGCCTCCTGGGTTCAGGCAGTTCTCCTGCCTCAGCCTCCTGAGTAGCTGGGATTACAGGCACACACCACCATGCCCAGCAAATGTTTTGTATTTTTAGTAGAGATGCAGTTTCACCGTGTTGACCAGGATGGTCTCGATCTCTTGACCTCGTGATCCACCCGCCTCAGTCTCCCAAAGTGCTGGGATTACAGGCTTGAGCCACCGCGCCCGGCAACCCCTAATAGTTTTTTAAAAAGAATATAAACTGTTTTGTTATGTTTTGTTTTGTTTTGTCTTGTTTTTGAGATGGAGTCTCACTCAGCTGCCTAGGCCTGCAGTGCAGTGGCGCAATCTCAGCTCACTGCAACCACTGACTCCTGGGTTCAAGCGATTCTCCTGTCTCAGCCTCCCGAGTATCTGGGATTAGACAGGCATCCCCCATCATGCCCAGCTAAATTTTTGTATTTTTATAGAGATGAGGTTTCATCATGTTGGCCAAACTGGTTTCAAACTCCTGACCTCAAGTGATTCACCCGCTTCGGCCTCCCAAAGTGCAGGGATTACAGGCATGAGCCACTGTGCCTGGCCAGTTTTAATATTTTTAAAAAAGGAAATTAAGGTCGGGCGTGGTGACTGACACCTATAATTCCAGCACTTTGGAATGCCGAGGTGGGCAGATAATGAGGTCAGGAGTTCGAGACCAGCCTGGTGTATATAGTGAAACCCTGTCTCTACTAAAAAATTCAAAACTTAGCCGGGCATGGTGGTGCATGCCTGTAATCCCAGCTAGTGGGGAGGCTGAGGCAGGAGAATCACTGGAACCCAAGGGCGGAGGTTGCAGTGAGCTAAGATCGTGCCACTGTACTGCAGCCTGGGCAACAGAGGGGGACTCCATCTCAAAAAAAAAAAAAAAAAAAGGAAGTTAATATACTTAAAATGTTATTGCAATGAAGATACTTTCTGAAAAGGTTCTGTTTTGATTTTTCTTTGTCTTAGTGGGAAGATCATAGATACAATGCTTTGCTTGGTTGATTTGGTTATAGTAGATTTTACCCCAGGAATGATTTTGTTTACCCAAGGAATGTTTAGTGTTTTCCTTAATAATCTAGCCGTGTCAGTTACACTGCACTTCCTATAAGGGAAGAATTTGTTCCTATGTTGTTAGTATGGTAGCCAGGGAGAGGAAAACTAGGTTGTTTACACTTTTGTTCTGTTGTCAGTAATTGTAACCATACTGACCTGTAAAGCTTCTCTTAACTTTTGATAGGTATTTTACTTAGATTTATTGAGCTCAGAGAGATTTCACGTTGCCAGAAGTATAATTTACCTCCTCTAAAAGTTTATAAGGAACAGTTGAAGTGTGAGTGCTGAATAAACTTACTTTCCCTTCTTTTGCCATCAGCAAATTGGGTTACTTACAAGTCTTCATTTCTTTTTACTACTCCTCAGAGGAGCTCTTGCTAAGATCTGTGGGATAAAAACAAAACCAAAATCCCATTGGGTTCATCCTATCCTTGCACCTTATTTCTGTTGCTTATTAGTATATTAAATGCCTTGAAAAATTTAGCCAGTATGTACTGTTTTTAAACCCATGTGTAGAAACAAATACACATGATCTAGTTTTGTTTTTAAAATGTAACAATTTAGATCCTTTTTTTTTAAGTTGGAGTTTTGCTCTTGTCACTCAGGCTAGAGTGCAATGACGCAGTCTTGGCTGACTACAACCTCCACCTCCTGGGTTAAAGCAATTCTCCTGCCTCAGCCTCTTGAGTAGCTGGAACTATAGGTGTGTGTGCTACCATGCCTGGCTAATTTTTTGCATCTTTAGTAGAGATGGAGTTTCATCATGTTGACAAGGATAGTCTCGAACTCCTGACCTCAGGTGATCCACCCACCTTGGCCTACCAAAGTTCTGGGGTTACAGGTGTGAGCCATTGGGCCTGGCCAAAGAGTAGAATCTTATATAAACTATATGACACTTATGGAACTGTGCTATTTGGTGAGTTATCTAGTTTCCCTCCCAAATGTAGGAGAAGTTTGTTACTTTCGCCTGAGAGGTAATAGTGATAGTAATAGTCTTATAAATGGATGCTTTTTTTCCTCTTATATTATATCATCCTCCTGCTCCTGAAGGGGTGCCTTCAGGCCCACCCTGCACCACCATGCCGACTCAGACAGAATGAAGTCCATCCTCTTCTTGGTAGTTTGAACTCAGTTTACCTTTTAGGCCTACGTATTCTTTCTCCTTATAAGGTTTTTGCAGTTTGAACTCAGTTTACCTTTCAGGCCTATGTATTCTTTGTCCTTATAAGTACCCTTTCTCCTTATAAGTACCCTTTTCACATACACCAAGCTTGTCCAACCTGCAACCATAGGCCACATGCGGCCCAGGACGGTTTTGAATGTGGCCCAAAACAAATTTGTCAACTTTTAAAAGACACTATGAGATTTTGTGGGGTGTGTGTGTGTGTGTGTGTGTGTGTGTGTGTGTGTTTACTCATCAGCTATCGTTAGTGTTAGCATATTTTATGTGTGGTCCAAGACAATTCTTCCAATGTGGCCCAGAGAAGCCAAAAGATTGGACACCTCTGATGTAGACAAATCTTACTTGTTTTCCCATGCACTTGTATGTTATGCTTATTTCCTCTTTGGTGCCTTTGCTTACCTCCTTAGTTAACTTTTGCCTTGAAACAAAGCACCCCAAAATTTAGAGGCCCAAACAGTAATTATTTATTAGTTAACTGTTCTGTGATTTGGCACTTTAGGCTCAGCTGAATAGTACTTTTTTTTTTGGTCTTATTTGTTCTCATTTATATGCGGCAAATGACTAGCTTGAGTTTCTTCTCATGAGTCGGGTCTCTAAAAGTAGCAAAATGGGGTGAGTCCAGTGTATAAGTGCTTTTCAGGATTCTGGGTCATGTTTTCTAATGTCCCATTGGCCAAAACAAGTCTCATGTGCTCTTCAGGATTCTGGGTCATGTTTTCTAATGTCCCATTGGCCAAAACAAGTCTCATGGCCAACCCCGGTTTCAGAGAAGGAGAAAGGAACCAAAGGAACAATCTACCTCTTTTGTTAGAGACAAGGTCTTGCTATGTTGCCCAGGCTAGATTTAAACTACTGGGCTCCAGCAATCTTCCTCCCTCAGCCTTTCTAGTGGCTGGGATTATAGGCATGTGCCTCAGTGCCCGTCACAATCCTACCTCTCAATGGGGTATGTATCAAGGGTGCATTGCAAAGGGAGGTATGTGCAGGAATGGGAGAAATGTGTGGCTATTTTACAATTGGCCAGACCTCTTCTACAAATCGTATCCACCTCTTGTAAGAAACTTTGTATGACAATCCTAGCCAGTGCTAACCTTCCCTGTTCTGATTTTTTTTTTTTTTGGTATGCATTTAGGCCTTACAAACTGATATAAGTTAATTTTTTCTATTTTTTACCTTTTTTTTTTCTTTGAGGTGGAGTTTCACTCTTGTCACCTAGGCTGGAGTGCAATTCTCAATCTTGGCTCACTGAAACCTCCACCTCCTGGATTCAAGCAATTCTCCTGTCTCAATCTCCTGAGTAGCTGGGATTACAAGTGCCCACCACCATTCCTGGGTAATTTTTGTATTTTTAGTAGAGACAGGGTTTCACCATATTGGCCAGGCTGGTCTTGAACTACTGAACTCAGGTGTTCCTTTTGGTAGGCCCGCCTCGGCCTCCCAAAGTGCTGGAATTACAGGCGTGAGCCACCACGCCTGGCTCAGTAGATGACCTTGACCTCAAGAATTTGTACTCTCTCAGGAAGACATAAATTGTGTGTGTACTTCTAAGGTTGTTTCTTTACTCCAAACCTATATTTCTGCTTCATGCTCAACTCAGAGATTAACTGACTTTTTTTTTTTATTGCATAGGTAGGATACTCATCTGCTGTCTCATGCTGCTAGATTATTGTTGCCTAATCTGTGTCTAGCTTTCTCTGTTTCTGGTTTATATAACTATTATCTGTTACTGTTCTTTTTATAAGATGCATTAATCATGGAGTATATAAAACATATATGTGTAGTTTAAGGAATAATTATAAAGCCCGTGTTCAAGAAATAAAACATTGCCAGCATCTCAGAATCTTGTTTCTGATCTCACCTGCCTTTTTGTTTTGTTTTGTTTTGTTTTGTTTTGTTTTGAGATGGGATCTCCCTGTGTTTGTTAGGCTGATCTCAAAACTTCTGGGCTCAGGTGATCCTCAGCCTCCCTAATAGTAGCTGTGATTACTACAGATGTAAGCTGCCTGGCTTTCACCTGCCTTCTTTACCTCAGAGGTATCCATTCTTATGAGACTTGTGATTATAATGTTTTTCTTTTCTTTATAGACTTGCTATCTATATTTGCATCTTCATTTAACATAGTTTATTTTTGCTTATTTTTGGACTTTATGTAAAAGGGCTCATATTGTTTATGTTATTTTGTCTTGCTTAATTTTTTTCAGTGTTGTTTGAGGGATTCATTCATGTAGTTCAGTGTAGCAATATTTTCTTTTTAGTGTAGTTTTTGTGGTAAGTGGAATAATGGCCCCACAAAATGTTCATGTCCTAATCCCCAGCACACGAATATGTTAACTTATGTGGCAGAAGATACTTTGCAGATAAGATTAAAGTAAGGCTCTTGAGAGAGGAAGATTGTTCTTGATTATCTGGGTGGGTCTAATATAATCACAAGGGGGTGCTTATAAGAGGGAGGCGTATACTTTGTCAGAGAGAGATGTGACAGTGGAA
The DNA here is from genome assembly GCF_048565385.1 of Saimiri boliviensis. Lineage (NCBI taxonomy): Eukaryota > Metazoa > Chordata > Mammalia > Primates > Cebidae > Saimiri > Saimiri boliviensis. The sequence continues at coordinate 83,066,423 of NC_133450.1, forward strand.
GCAAGGGTCAGAGAGAAATCTGAAGATGGTATACTACTGACTTTGAAGGTGGCAGATGAGACCATAAACCAAATAATTCAGGCAAGCCAGGCCTGGTGGTGCACTTAATTTCCAGCTATTTGGAAGGCGAGGCAGGAGGATCACTTGGGTGCAGGACTTAGAGACTGTAGTGTGTAACAATTGAGCCTGTGATTAGCTAGCTCCTGCACTCTAGCCTAGAGAACACAGTGAGACTCTGACTCTAAAAAAACAAAAAAGATAATTCAGGTGGCTTCTAGAAGCTAGAAAGGGCAAGAAAATAAATTCTTTCTAGAACTTTAGCCCGGTAGAAGCTCAGATTTCTGACCTCTTGAACTCTTTGATTATAAATTTGTGTTGTTTTTGCCACTAAATTTGTCATATTTGTTTGGCTGCAGTAGGAAGCTGCTGTATGAATATATATACTGGATGAATATACTGTAATTTATCCATTCTTCTCTTGCCGGACATTTGGGTTGTTTGCAGTTTTTAGCATTTATAGACAATGTGACTGTGAACATTCTTGCACCTGTTTGCTGGTGTGCACGGGGAAAAAGTATTTCTAGGATATGTACCTAGTAAAGAAGTTGCTGAGTCACAGGGTATGCATATCTTCAGCTTTATTTTATTTTATTTTATTTATTTATTTTTTTTGAGACGGAGTTTCGCTCTTGTTACCCAGGCTGGAGTGCAATGGCGTGATCTCGGCTCACCGCAACCTCCGCCTCCTGGGTTCAGGCAATTCTCCTGCCTCAGCCTCCTGAGTAGCTGGGATTACAGGCACGTGCCACCATGCCCAGCTAATTTTTTGTATTTTTAGTAGAGACAGGGTTTCACCATGTTGACCAGGATGGTCTCGATCTCTCAACCTCGTGATCCACCCGCCTCGGCCTCCCAAAGTGCTGGGATTACAAGCTTGAGCCACCGTGCCCGGCCAGCTTTCTTTTATAATACAATACAATACTGTTTTCAAAGTACATTCCCTTAGCATGCACACTGGATGATTAGCAAACAACAACAACAGAGTATATTCCTACTAGAGTTGTACAGAAGTCCTCACTTTTTAATTTAAGTATTTTCTTCTTTGATATTAACTATTATAATGCTTCATTTATATGGGTGAGTACTCAAAATTTGCTGCAAGTTGAACACATTTGAGAACTAATTTATACTTTTTTTTTTTTTTTTTTTTTTTTTTTGCGACAGGGTCTTGTTCTATCACCCAGGCTGGAATGCAGCGGCACAATCATGGCTCACTGCAGCTTTGAACTCCTAGGCTCAAGTGATCCTCTTGCTTCAACCTTCTGAATAGCTGGGATTATAGACACATGCCACCACACCTGACTTAATTTTTTAAATTTTGTAGAGATGGCATCTTGCTATGTCGCCTAGGCTGGTCTTGAACTTGTGGCCTCAGGCAGTCTTCCTATCTCAGCGTTCCAAAGTGCTGGGATTGCAGGTCTGAGCCACCTCACTTGGCCTAATCTGTACTTTTGCCAGTCTAGAAATAGTAGGTGGCATTGGTTTATTTTTATTCCCTTTTTGATCAACTAATTCTATTAACTTTATTTTAAAAGCTTTGTTTTTTTTTTTTGAGACAGGGTCTTACTTTGTCATTTAGGCTGGAGTGCAGTGGCATGAACTTGGCTCACCACAACTTCTGCCTCCTGGGCTCAAGCAATCTTTTTACCTCAGCCTCCTGAGTACCTGGGACCACAGGCACATGCCACCATGTTAGGCTAATTTATTTATTTATTTATTTATTTATTTATTTAGTATAGCTGGGGTTTTGCCATGTTGGCCAGGCTAGTCTTGTACTCCTAGGCTCAAGTCATCCACCTGCCTTGGCTTCTGAAAGTGTTGAAATTACAGTTGTAAACCACCATGCCCAGCCAAAAAATTTTTTTAATTGAGGTAAAATATACAAATATAATTTACCATTTATATCACTTTATGTGTACAGTTTAGTAACAATAAATACATTTATATTCTTTTTTTTCCCCTTCTTTCCCTCTCTGCATCTCCTTTTCAGCCTCTGGTAACCACCACTCTATCTTCATGAGATTCACTTGTTTAGCTCTGGCATATGAGTGAAAACATAAAACATTTGTCTTTCTGTACTTGGCTTATTTCATTTAATGTAATGGCCTATGGTTCTATCCATGTTGCTGCAAATAACAGCATTTAATTCTTTTTAAAGGCCTGAATAATATTCCACAGTGGAATCTATACCATATTTTCTTTTTCCATTCATCTGTTGATAGGCATTTAGGTAGATTCCATTTTGACTATTGTTAGTAGTGCTGCAATAAACATGGGAGTGCAGGTATCACTTTGATATATTCATTTTCTTTCTTTTGGACATATACCTAGTAGTGGAATTGCTGGATCATAATGAAAGTTCTATTTTTAGTTTTTTTTTGAGGAGCTTCCATGGTGCCTCCATAGTGGCTGCACTAATTTCCATTCCTGCTAGCAGTGTATAAGGGTTCCCCTTTCCCCATATCCTTGCCAGCATTGCGTTTGTCATGTACACCATTTTAACTGGGGTGAGATGATATCATATTGTGGTTTTGATGTGCATTTCTCTGATGATTAGTAATATTAAGAATTTTTTCATATACCTGTTGGCCATTTGCATTTTTTTTTTTCTTTTAATGAGACAGGGTCTTAACTGTGTTGTCCATGCTGGTTTCAAACTCCTGGGCTCAAGTGATTCTCCTGCTTTGACCTCCCAAAGTGCTGAGATTATAGGCATGAGCCACCACTTTTGGCCCGTATGTCTTTTTTTTTTTTTTTTGAGAAATGTCCATTCAGATCTTTTGCCCATTTAAAAATTAGATTATTAGGCCGGGCGTGGTGGCTCAAGACTGTAATCCCAGCACTTTGGGAGGCCGAGGCGGGTGGATCACGAGGTCGAGAGATCGAGACCATCCTGGTCAACATGGTGAAACCCCGTCTCTACTAAAAATACAAAAAACTAGCTGGGCGTGGTGGCGCGTGCCTGTAATCCCAGCTACTTAGGAGGCTGAGGCAGGAGAATTGCCTGAGCCCAGGAGGCGGAGGTTGCGGTGAGCCGAGATCGCGCCATTGCACTCCAGCCTGGGTAACAAGAGCGAAACTCCGTCTCAAAAAAAAAAAAAAAAAATTAGATTATTTAATTTTTTTGCTACTGAGTTGTTTGCACCCCTTATATATTCTGGTTAACTGCTTGTCGGGATATTTTGCCAGTATTTTCTCCCATTCTTTGGGTTTTCTACTTCGTTGATTGTTTCTGTTGCTGTGCAGAAGCTTTTTAGTTGGATGTAATCCCAATCATCTATTTTTGCCTTGGTTGCCTGTGCTTTTGAGGTTTACACAAGAAGTCGTTGCCCAGATCTGTGTACTGGAGTGTTTCCCCAATGTTTTCTTCTAGTAGTTTCATGTTTCAGGTCTTAGATTCAAGTCTTTAATCCATTTTGATTTGATTTTTGTGTATGGTGAAAGATAGGGGTTTTTCTATTACCAATTACTTTAAAAGCAAAAATATAACAATGCAAATGCTGTAATTTGTAATCATATTAGTAAAGTAATTTTCTCTTGCTGGCAATATTTTTATATGAATTTAGTAAGTAGTATTTGTATAATAGGTTTCAATTCTGGGCCTCTGTGCAAATATAATTTCCTTTAGTATTCAAATGGTACAGGAACTGTTTTGGACAGTATTATCTTTGTGAATGTGACTTTCTGTTGGTTAAGAAACATGCAGAATTACATAAGTAATGACTACTATTTATTGGGCACAGTCAGTGTTCTAGGCACTATAAGACACTTTCAATATGTCTTAGCAATTTTAATGCTTAGCCGCTGTCATTACCCTTTTTTTTTTTTTTTTTGAGGCGGAGTTTCGCTTGTTACCCAGGCTGGAGTGTAATGGCGCGATCTCAGCTCACCGCAACCTCTGCCTCCCGGGTTCAGGCAATTTTCCTGCCTCAGCCTCCTGAGTAGCTGGGATCACAGGCACGTGCCACCATGCCCAGCTAATTTTTTGTATTTTTAGTAGAGACAGGGTTTCACCTTGTTGACCAGGATGGTCTCGATTTCTTGACCTCGTGATCCATCTGCCTCGGCCTCCCAAAGTGCTGGGATTACAGACTTGAGCCACCGCTCCCGACCTCATTACCCTTTTTTTAATAGATGAGGAAGTTGAAGCACAGAGAAGTTAAGTAATGGGCCCAATAGCTAGGATTTGAATCTAGATACAGTAGACTGGACTTAATGTCTATTTTGTGAGGAGTTCCTGGAATCAGAAGATAATAAACTTACTATAGTGTTACATTAATATCTCAGATAATACTCTTTTAGGCAGTTCTTTTCATTAAGTCTTGTTTGGTCTGGCTTGTTTCTTGAAGTTCTTATACAATTTAAAAATTATTTCCTGGCTGGGCTTCGTGGCTCATGCCTGTAATCCCAGCACTTTGGTAAACCGAGGTGGGAAGATCTCTTGAACTCAGGGGTTCGAGATCAGTCTGGGCAATATGGCAAAACCCTGTTTCTACAAAAAATTAACTGCCTATGTATGTGCCTGTGTTCCCAGCTACCTGGGAGACTGAGGTGGGAAGATCATCTGAGGCCAGGAGGTCAAGGCTTTAATGAGCTGGGATCATGCCACAGCACGCCAGCCTGGGTGACAAAGTGAGACCCTGTCTCAAAACAAAACAACAAAAAACTTCCCTTTGTGCCTCTTATCATTCTTATTTTTGTTCTCCTTAATCTTTTTTACTCTATTTGTGTATGTAAATCTGTATGACTTAAATTATGTACAGTTTGGGGCCAGGTGTGGTGGCACAGACCTCTACTTCCAGCACTTTGGGAGGCCAAGATGGGCAGAAAGTGCTTGAGACCAGGAGTTTGAGACCAGCCTGGTCAACATGGCGAAATCTTGTGTCTACAAAATACACCAAAATTAGCTGGACATGGTGTTGTGTGCCTGTAGTCCCAGCTACTTGGGAAGCAGAGGTGGGAGGATCGCTTAAGCCCGAAGGATCAGGTTGCAGTGAGCCAAGATTGTACCACTGCCCTATAGCTTGGGTGACAGAGTAAGACCCTGCCTCAAAAAAAGAATGTACGCACCGCTCCCCCACCTGCCAAAGTTTGATGTCTCATTTTGAGCCTTTTAATTAACTTCACCAAATATCTATTGATTAACTGCAAAGCTCAGTACTTGCTTACAGCAGAGGATAATGATTATGATATGGGTGTTTATCTTCAAGGATTTTATAATCTAGGGGATTGTCAGTGTTTAATTACTCATTTGTTGGCTATTTTCTTATTTTCTTTTTCTATCTAGCAAATTTTTTCAAATGACTTTTCACCACATGTTATTTTATGTTTACAAATTGAATCTCCATTTAGTATGTTCTGCCCATATTTTGATCTTCTTTGAGTCTGTTTGGCAACACCTCCAGATTTGGCATCATTGTCAGAATTCATTAGCATGCTACTTACTTCCTATTTTAGGTCATTAAGGATATTACCAAGGAGGAATTTATTTAATTTCTGTCTTGCAGTATCTAGTTTTCTTGCACCAAGATTGTTTATTATTTTTGCTTTATTATAAGTCTTACTGAAAATGAATCTAAAATAATTATTGGCAATATTGATACTGTAGCTAAGTTATTAATTTTTCAGATATAATCTATGATCTAGAATAGAAAAGAAACCTGTGGTCATGCATAACTTTGAGAAACTATTACCCCATTACCAGTGAAGCCTGGTATATAGTGATTTATTGCTGCATAACAGATTACTCAAAACTTATGGTTTTAAAACAACAACATTTATTATCTCATAATGTTTGTGGGTCAAGATTTTGAGTATGACTTAGGTGGATACTCTGTTTCAGGGTCAGTCACAGGCTGCAGTCAAGGTATGCTGCAGCCATCACAAGGCCCATCTGGGGAAGGATCTATTTCCAAGCTCATTCTGATGGTTGTTGGCAGGATTCAATTCCTGTGGTTTGTTTGAGAGCCTCAGTTCCTTGCTAGCTATTGGTCTATTATAAGTAATATTCTAGTAGAAGCTGCCTCAATTCTTTGCTGTGGCAGCTTGCTTAATCAGAGCAAGAAGTGAAAAGAGCCAGAGATAGAGAATGTGAGCAAGATAGATGTCACAGTCTTTTGTAACCTATCTGGGTAGTTGCATACTATCACATTTTTTGTATTCTGTTCATTAGCGGTAAGTCACTAGATATAGCCCACCCTCAAGGGAAAGGATCAATAGCAGGAGATGAGGGTCAATGAGAGTCATTTTAGAAGCAGTCAGCCAAACCTGGGTATCTTATAGAATTCCAAGCCTTTCTCCTAGTGTTCTGTTCCTAATTGGGGCAGTCTATTCTTAGATTTATTTCAGTGTGCTGGACTCCAAGTGAGGTAGTGAAATTATTTGCTTTTATAGTTACAGCTGAGGAGGGCCTAGGAGTCTTATTTATTTATTTATTTATTTTTTTGAGATGGAGTCTCCCTCTGTCACCAGGCTGGAGTGCAGTGGCGTGATCTTGGCTCATGGCTACCTCTGCCTCCCGTGTTCAAGTGATTCTCCTGCCTCAGCCTGCCAAGTAGCTGGGACCACTAACACCACGCCTGGCTAATTTTTGTGTTATTAGTAGAGACGAGGTTACACCAGGTTGGCCAGGATGGTCTCGATTTCTTGACCTTGTGATCTGCCTGCCTCGGCCTCCGAAAGTGCTGGGATAGGCAAGAGACACCATGCCCAGCCTAAAATTTAACTTACTTTTTTTTTTTTTTTGAGATGGAGTTTCGCTCTTGTTACCCAGGCTGGAGTGCAATGGTGCGATTTCAGCTCGCCACAGCCTCTGCCTCCTGGGTTCAGGCAATTCTCCTGCCTCAGCCTCCTGAGTAGCTGGGATTACAGGCACGTGCCGCCATGCCCAGCTAATTTTTTGTATTTTTAGTAGAGACAGGGTTTCACCATGTTGATCAGGATGGTCTTTTTTTTTTTTTTTTTTGAGACGGAGTTTTCGCTCTTGTTACCCAGGCTGGAGTGCAATGGCGCGATCTCGGCTCACCGCAACCTCCGCCTCCTGGGTTCAGGCAATTCTCCTGCCTCAGCCTCCTGAGTAGCTGGGATTACAGGCACGTGCCACCATGCCCAGCTAATTTTTTGTATTTTTAGTAGAGACGGGGTTTCACCATGTTGATCAGGATGGTCTCGATCTCTCGACCTCGTGATCCACCCGCCTCGGCCTCCCAAAGTGCTGGGATTACAAGCTTGAGCCACCGCGCCCGGCCAATCATGATGGTCTTGATCTCTTGACCGTGTGATCCACCCGCCTCGGCCTCCCAAGGTGCTGGGATTACAGGCTTGAGCCACCGCGCCCGGCCCTTAACTTTCTTTTTATTATGGTAAAATGTACATAAGATTTTCCATTTTAAGCATTTTAAAATGTACAGTTCAGTGGCCTTAAGTACATTTACATTGTTGTGTAACCATCACTACCATCTATCTTTACAACTTTTTCATCTTCCCAAATGGAAACTCCATACCCATTAAACACTGATTTTCCATACCCCCTTACCTTAGCCCTTGGTAACCATCATTCTACTTTCTGTCTCTGAATTTGATTACTCTAGATACCTATTAAAGGTGGAATCATATAATATTTGTCCTTTTGTGCTGGATCATTTCACTTAGTATGATGTCTTTAAGGTTAATCTGCATTTTAGCATGTGTAAGAATTCCCGGCCAGGTGCGGTAGCTCACACCTGTAATCCCAGCACTTTGGGAGGCCAAGGCAGGCAGATCACCTGAGGTCAGGAGTTAGAGACCGGCATGGCCAACATGGTGAAACCCCGTCTCTACTAAAAATACAAAAATTAGCCAGGCATGGTGGCAGATACCTGTAATTGCAGTTACTCAGGAGGCTAAGGCAGGAGAATTGCTTGAACCCAGGAGGCAGAGGTTGCAGTGAGTGGAGATTGCACCACTGCACTCCAGCCTGGGCGACAGTGAGATTCTGTCTCAAACAAACAAACAAACAAACAAAAAACCTCTTCCTTTTTCTTTTTTTTTAGAGACAGAGTCTTACTCTGTCATCTGGGCTGGAGTGCAGTGGGTCGCGGTCTCATTTCTTTGCTGCCCCTCCTGGATTCAAGCTATTCTCCTGCTTCAGCCTCCTGAGTAGCTGCGATTATGGGTGTGTGATACCATGCATTGCTAATATTTGTATATTTTGTAGAGACTGGGTTTCGCCACATTGCCCAGGCTGATCTTAAACTCCTGAGCTCAAGCAGTTCTCCCGCCTCAAATCCCTCAAAGTGCTGGGATTACAGGCATGAGCCACTGCTCCCAGTCCTGTTTGGTTATTAGAGGAACTGTGGCACTGTTTTTTACAGCAACTGTCCCATCTTATATTCCCATGAGCATTGCACAATGGTTGTAATTTTTCTACATCCTGACCAACACCTGCCATATATATTTTTAATAATGGCCATATTAACAGAAGTGAACTGGTGTCTCATTGTGGTTTTTTTTTTTTTTTTTTTTTTTTTTGGAGACAGAGTCTCTCTGGAGTGCAATGGCATGATCTCGGCTCACTGCAACCTCCACCTCCTGAGTTCAGGCAATTCTCCTCCCTCAGGCTCCTGAGTAGCTTGGACTACAGGCATGTACCACCATACCTGGCTAATTTTTGTATTTTCAGTAGAGATGGGGTTTCACCATGTTGGCCAGGCTGGTCTTGAACTCCTGACCTCAGGTGGTCTGCCTGCCTTGGCCTCCAAAAGTTCTAGGATTACAGTCATGAGCCACTGTGCCTGGCCCTCTCTGTGGTTTTGATTTGCATTTCCCTAATGATTAGTGATGTTGAGCCTGTCTTTTCATGTTTATTCACCATTTGTATGTCTTCTTTGGACAAGTGTCTGTTCAAGTCCTATGTTCATTTCTTCCAGGTTATTATTTTGTTGTTGAGTTTTAGAAGTTCTTTATGTATTCTGGATGTTAATCCCTTGTCAGATATATGATTTGTAAATATTTTTTCCTATTCTGTGGGTTGCCTTTTCACTCTGTTGATAGTAATCCTTGATACACAAAGTTTAAATTTTTTTTTAATTATTTTTTTTTTGGTTTAAAGATGAGGTCTTACTATTTTGCCCAGCTGGACTTGAACTTCTGGGCTCAGGAGATCCTTCCACCTCAGCCTCCCAAGTAGCTGGGACTATAGGCACACACTGCTATGCCTGGCCAAAAATTTTTAATTTTGATGAAGTCCAAATTTATTTATTTTTTGTTTTGTTTTGGTATCATATCCAAGAAATTATTGTCAAATCCAATATCTGAATACTTTACTCCTATGTTTTTGTCTAATAATTTTCTTTTTCAAGTTGAAGTCTTGCTCTGCTGCCCAGGCTGGAGTGCAGTGTTGCAATCTTGGCTTACTGCAACCTCCGCCTCCCAGGTTCAAGTGATTTTTCTGCTTCAGCCTACCAGGTAGCTGGCATTAAAGGTACACACCACCATGCCACCTAAGTTTTTGTTTTTTTAGTAGAGACAGGGTTTCACCATGTTGGCAAGGCTGGTCTCAAACTCCTGACCTCGTGATTCACCCGCCTCAGCCTCCCAAAGTGCTGGGATCATAGACATGAGCCACCGTGTCTGGCCTTCCTCTAATGATTTTATAATTTTGTTCTTGGGTTTAGTTCCTTGCTTCATTTTGAGTACATTTTGGTATGTGGTGTAAGGTAGGAGTCCATCTTTGTTCTTTTGCATGTAGATATCCAGTTTCCCCAACACCATTTGTTGAAAAGCCATTCTTTTCTCTATTGAGTGACCTTGGGACCCTTGTTGAAAATCATTTGACCATGTATGTGAGAGTTAAATATTTTAACTTTTAAAAACAGTTTACCTTCTAATTGTAAAAATACATGTTTTCTGTACTAAATTTGCAAAAGAGGAATTCCCCCCTCCACCAGAAAATAGCCATGCTACATAGAAAAAACTACTGTTTTATTGTTGTTGTTGTTGCCGGGGATGGAGTTTTGCTCTGTTGCTCAGGCTGGAGTGCAGTGGTGTGATCTTGGCTCACTGCTGCAACCTTTACCTCCCAGTCTCACTCGAGGCTCTTGACTCAACCTCCCAAGTAGCTGGGACTACAGGCGTGTGCCGCTATGCCCAGCTAATTTTTGTATTTTAGTAAAGATGGGATTTCGCTACGTTGGCCAGGCTGGTCTCAAATTCCTGATCTCAAGTGATCCGACTGTGTCAGCTTCCCAGAGTGCTGGGATTACAGGCATGAACCACTACACCTGGTCCTACCGTTAATAGTTGGTAAATTTTAGTTGAGGTTTTTTCTGTGCGTAATTTATTTATGTGTACACATTTTGAATAGAAATGGTATCATACATATGTACCGTTTTATGTTTTTAATTGAAAATATAAAGGACGTTTTTTCTTTTTGAGGTGGAGTTTTGCTCTTGTTGCCCAGGCTGGAGTGTAGTAGCACGATCTTCCTGATCTTGGCTCACTGCAACCTCTGCCTCCTGGGTTCAAGCGATTCTCATGCCTCAGTCTTCCAAGTAGCTAAGACTGCAAGTGTCTGCCACCACATTTGGCTAATTTCTACTTTTAGTTGAGGTGGGATTTCACCAGATTGGCCAGGCTGGTCTTGAACTCCTGACCTCAGGTGATCCTCTTGCCTCGGCTTCCAAAGGTGTTGGGATTGCAGGCGTGAGAACTTTTCTTGTTTAAACGTTCTATAAATTGACTAGGCACAGTGGCTCTCGCCTGTAATCCCAGCACTTTGGGAGTCAGAGGTGGGCAGATCACTTGAGCTTGTGAGTTCAAGACTGGCCTGGGCAACATGGTAAAACCCATCTCTACAAAATAAATAAATAAATAAGAAAACAATTCGCCAGGCAAGGTGGCATGTGCCTGTAATGGTAGCTTCTCAGGAGGCTGAATTAGGAGGAATGCTTTAGCCCATGAAATGGAGTTTGCAGAGAGCTGAGATCGCACCACAGCAACTCCAGCCTGGGTAGACCTCTCTCTCTCTCTCTCTCAAAAAAAAGTTCTACAAATGGCTTTTTAAATTTAATTTTTATTATTGGAGTTTTAAAAGCACATAATTTTAAAAGTTTAATGGTTCTATGCAAGTTGTTAAACAAAAAGGAGTCTTCTGGCTTTTCCACTCTCTCACATTTTTCATTCTTTAGTAAGTATTCACTTTCAGTACTTTTGGTATTTACCTCCATGTCTCAAACTAAGATGGTTGCATTACTGCTGATTAATTTTTCACTTTTAGTCATTATCTACCAGCTTTCTACTATGGAAGATGATGGAACTTTTTCACTCCCCATCTTATTTCTGCTATACATGCACAGTTAGATCCTTCTGTTTTTTCCAATAATGTTATATCTTAATTTTGGTTAGGCCATTTCTCAAAGTTTAAGTTATTATGACTCTGTAAATGCCTTTTTCTTTTTTTTTTTTTTTTTTTTTTTTTGAGATGGAATCTCATTCTGTTGCCCAGGCTGTAATGCAGTGGCTCAATCTCAGCTCTCTGTAACCTCTGCCTCCAAGTTCAAGTGATTCTCCTGCCTCAGCCTTCTGAGCAGCTGGGACTACAGGTGCATGCTACCATGACTGGCTATTTTTTGTATTTTCTGTAGAAACGGAGTTTTGCCATGTTGGTCCTGAATTCCTGATCTCAGGTGATCGTTCTGTCTCAGCCTCCCAAAGTGCTGGATTACAGGCATAGGTCACTGCACCTGGCTAGAATTGCAGTATTTTCTGTTAGATCTGGTCATGGATCAGTTCTGGCAAAATGAGTGGTTTAAACAACCATAATCATGGCAACTTGAACCTTGATTACTCATTTGAGGAGCTGTCATCCCCTTACCCATTTTCTTGAGAAGGCCATTATAAGCAGTTAGCCTTGACGTCCCTGAGCTCAGCCTCCTAAGTAGCTGGGTCTACAGGTGCACACCATTGCACCTGGCTAATTTTTTTACTTTTTTGTAGAGATGGGATTTCGCCAAGTTTTCCAGGCTGATTTCAAACTCTCGGGCTCAAGGAATCTGTCTGCCTTGGCCTCCCAAAGTGCTAGGATTACTGCCATGAGCCACTGCACCTGGCTGGTTATCTTTTTTTAAGGGTAGTGAAGCTGATTGGAAGTTCTCTGTGTGTGTGTGTGTGTGTCTGTGTGTGTGTGCGCCACTACTGGTATAAGTTAAGCTTTCTCAGGTTCATTAGATAAGTTGCCTCTTATACGTCTTCTGTCCAACTGACAAATTTTTATCATTGTCTCCTCTTCTCTTGTATGGTTTTTCCTTGTGAATTTATTCTAAAGAAAAATAACTAAAACACGTCATATGTTCTCAGTAAATACTTGTTGAATGGATGTTTCCATTTTCCTTCCAAGACCGACTAATCAATAATGGCATCCTTTCCTTTTAGCCTAGACTTTGCTTCAGGATCCTTCTCAACTTAGTGCGTCAGGCTGCCGTGGAAATCAGATCTTTTTGCCCACTCTGTCTTAAAGCCTAGGGAGCATGACTTACTCATCTCAGTATTTCCCTCAGCTATTGGCAGGGTTCTTGCCAAATGTTTGTTATTGAAAGAATGATTGGTAAAAGTTCAGATAGTAGAATATTAAAAATTCTTTACTCATTCAAATATATAGCATAAATCAAGGTTATTAATAGTAAAAAAAATTGATTATAGATCTCTGTTACATAGCCATTCCCAAACTCTTTGGTCTCGGGACCTCTTCCTAATCTCAAAAATTATTAGTACCCTAAAGACTTTTTTCCTTTAGCATGGCTTTATATCTATTGATAGTTACTATATTGAAAACTAAAACTTAAAATTTTTAAATTTTTTATAATAATATTTAACCTGTTACATATTAAATCTTTTGTTTTATTTAAAAAATTTTTTTAGAGACAGGGTCTCACTCTGTTGCCCAAGCTGGAATGCAGTGATGTGATCATGGTTCACTGTAGCCTTGACTTTCTGGCCTCTAAGTGATCTTCTTGCCTTAGACTCCCAGTAGCTGGGACTACAGGCACATGCCACCATGCCTGAAGAATTTTTTTTATTTTAATTTTTGTGTAGAGATTGGGTCTTGCTATGTTGCTCAGGCTGTTCTTAAGCTACTGGCCTTAAGTGATCGTCTTTCTTCAACCTCGCAAAGTGCTGCGATTATAGGTGTGAGCCACCATGCCTGCGCTAAAAGTTGTATATTTACATTTAGGTCTGTGATACATTATGAGTTATATTTTGTATAAAGTATGAGATTTAGACAGTGGTTCTGTTTTTTACATATGGAAATATAATTTTTCATCATTAGTTGTTGAAAAGACTATCTTTTCTGTATTGAATTGCCTTTGCATCTTTGTTAAGTATCATTTGGCCCAGAATAGACAAATCTATAGTGACAGAAAGATTTAGTGATTGCCAGAGGCTGAGAGAAGAAGGGAATAGGAAGTGACTGCTAATGGGCATGGGGTTTTGTTTTGGGATGGTGAAAATGTTCTGGGATTAGACAGTGGTCATGGTTATACAACCTTATGAGTATATTACAAAACACTGAATTGTATTCTTTAAAATGGCCACCTTTATGGTATGTGCATTATATCTAAATTTTAAAAAGAGCTTAAAAAATGAATTGGCCATATCTGTATGTGTGTATTTCTGGAGACTTAAAAATCTTTTTATGTATAAATTCTTTTTTAAGTTTTATTTTCAGTTCAAAGGGTACATGTATAGATCAGTTTCATGGGTAAATGTGTGTCTCAGTAGTTTGGTGTACAGATTATTTTGTCACCCAGGTAATAAACATAGTACCTGATAGGTAGTTTTTTGATCCTGACCCACTTTCCACCCTCCATCCTCAATGGAGGTCCTGAATTCCTGATCTCAGGTGAGATCCTCTGTTTCGTGTGTTTATATTTCTATCCCTTTGCAGATAGCTCACTGATTTGATTCCTCTGGCTTTATACAGTAATTCTTAAAATTGTATAGTTCGTTTCCTCCAACTTTATTTTTTTAATAAAGATTTTCGGTATTTTTTGCTTATCCTCATAGATTTTAGAGTCAGCTTATTTATATGAAACATTCTGCTTAGATTTCAACTGGAATTGTGTTAAAATAGTGTGAACTTTGTTTGTTTTAGTTGCCCTTTATCAGGTTTAGAAAATTCTCTTCTTTTCCTAGTTTGCTGAGAGTTCATATCATGAATGAATATTGAATTTTGTCAAATGCTTCTCCTGTATCAAATGATAGGTCATATGGTTTTTATTTTTAGACTATTAATCTGATGTACTACATGAATTGATTTTTGAATATTGAGTCAGCCTGGCATCCCCAGGATAAACCATCCTGGATTGTGGTGTATTATTCATTGTATGTGTTGCTGGATTCAGTTGCTACTATTTTGTGAGGGATTTTCATGTCTATGTTGATAAGGAATATGGGTCTGTCATTTTTTGTTTTCTTTTTGAGACAGGTCTTACTCTGTCACCCAGCTTGGAGTACAGTGACAGGATCTTGGCTTATTGCAACCTCAACCTCCTTGGGCTCAGGTGATCTTCCCACTTTAGCCTCCTGAGTAGCTGGGGCTACAGGTGTATACCACCATCTCCAGCTAATTTTTTGTATTTTTTATAGAAATGGGGTTTTACTGTATTGCCTAGGCTGATCTCAAATTCCTGGGCTCAAGCAGTCTACCTGCCTTTGCCCACCATGGTGCTAGAATTACAAACCTGAGCCACCTTGTTCAGCTTTTGACTAGTTTTAATATCAGGTTAATGCTGGACTCATAAAATGAGTTGGGAAGGGGTTTTTCCTCCTCTTTTTCTGGGAAATAGTATATAAAATTTGTTTCATTTAAAAAAAATGTTTAGTAGAATTTGCCATTGGGAAAAAAATCTAGGCCTGAATTAGTCCATTCTCACACTGCTAATAAAGACTTACCTGAGACTGAGTAATTTATGAAGAAAAAGAGGTTTAATGGACTCACAGGTCCACATAGCTGGGGAGGCCTCACAATCATAGTGAAAGGCAAAGGAGGAACAAATGCACGTCTTACGTGGCAGCAGGTAAGAGAGCTTGTGCAAGGGGAACTGCCTTTTATAAAACCATCAGATCTTGTGAGACTCACTCACTATGACAAGAACAGCATCATGGGGGTAACCACCCCCATGATTCAGTTACCTCCCACTAGGTTCCTCCCATGACATATGGGGATTATGGGGACTACAGTTCAAGATGAGATTTGTGTGGGGACACAGCCAAATCATATTATGCTCATATTTTTTCGTAGGTCTATTAAGGAGGTCCCTTTCATCTTGGGTGAATTGTGGTAGTTTGTGGTTTTTGATGGTTATCAGCTGTTCACTTTCTGTGTATAATGTTTTTCGTTATATTTCCTTATTATATATTTATGTCTGTAGAGTCTATAATGATAACTCCTTTTTCATTCATAATATTATTTGTGTATTCTTTTTTCTTAGTTTTCCTAAAAGCTTGTAAATTATATTGATCTTTATAAAGAGTTTGCTTTTGGTTTCATTGATTTTTTTTTTCCCCCCATGGCTTTTCTGGTTTTAATTTCATTATTATTATTTTACCTTTTGGTTCTTTCCTCTGCTTGTTTTGAGTTTAGTTTGTTTTTGTTTTTGTTTTTCCTCTAGGTGGAAACTTATATTTTTAATTAGAAACTATCTCACTTATTTTCAATTTAAAAATTATTTTAGTATTACATATATGTTTTAAGAACAAGGTCTCTGTCATCCAGGCTTGAGTGCAATGGAGTGAGCATAGCTCATTGCAGCCTCAACCTTCTGTGCTTAAATGATCTTCCCGCCCCAGCATCTTTAGTAGCTAGGACTATAGGCACCCATCACACACAGTTAAGTTTAAAAAAAAAAAAAAAAAATTGTAGTAATAGAATCTTGATAGGTTGCCCAGGCTGGCCCTCAACTCCTGGCCTCAAGTTCTCCTGCATTGGCCTCCCAAAGTGTTGGGATTACAGGCCTAAGCCACTGCACCTGGCCTCATTTTTAATATAAGCTTTTAGTGCTATGGTTTTTCCTTTAATCATTGCTTTAGCTGCATACCATATGTTCTATTTTACTTTTTGTTCACTTCAAAGATTTTCTAATTTGCCTGGGGACATTGTCTTTCACCATAGCTTATTTAGAACAGGCATTGGCAAACACTTTTTTTTCTTTCTTTCTTTCCTTTTTCTCTTTGGGTTCCAGAGATTCTCCTGCCTCAGGCTCCTGGGTAGCTGAGATTACAGGCACGTGCCACCACACCTGGCTAATTTTTGTATTTTTAGTAGAGACAGGGTTTCACCATGTTGGCTAAGCTGGTCTTTGAACTCCTAACCTCAGGTGATCTGCCCGCCTCAGCCTTCCAAAGTGTTGGAATTATAGGCGTGAGCCACTGTGCCCAGCCTCTTTTTTTTTGCGGGGGGCCGGGGGAGACAGGGTCTTACTTTGTCATCCAGACTAGAGTGCAGTTTTGCAATCACAGCTCACTGCAGCCTTAACTTCCCGGCTCAAGTGATCCTCCCACCTCAGCCTTCTGAGTAACTGCGACCACAGGTGCCACACACCTGGCTAGTTTTTATAATTTTTGTAGATACAGGGTCTTGCCATGTTGCCCAGGCTGTTCTCGAACTCCTGAGCTCAAGCGAACCATCTGCCTCAGCCTCCCAAGGTGCTGGGATTACAGGTGTGAGCCCCCATGCCCAGCCAAACATTTTATTAAAGGTTTAAATAATAAATATATTAGGCCTAAGTGCAATGCCATCTGAGTTGCAGTTATTTAACTCGGCAGTGTAAAATCAGCCATACACAACATATAAATGAATGAGCCATGGCTTAGTTCCAATGAAGTGTTATTTACATAAAATCAGACAGCTTGCCCTGTTCTTAGTGTTTAATTTCCAAGTGTTTGTAGAGTTTCTGGTTATCTTACTGTTACTGATTTCTAGCTTAATACCATTAAGCTAGAACATACTAGCTTGTTATCAGAAAACATAGTATGTATGATTTCAGTTCTTTTTAATTTGTTAAAATTTGTTTTGTGACCTGGGATATTATATGATTTCTTGGTGTATGCTCCATGTGAGTTGAATGTGTATTCTGCTTTTGTTGGGTGGAGTGTTCTATAAATGTCAGTTCAAGTTGTTTGATGGTTGTGTTTGAATTTGCTGACATCACCTGGGTGTCTTATAATTAACTTTAATTCTGTCACTAATTGCTTCAAATTATGCAGATTCCCCAGATTACAGGGCTCAGTCCCACAAAGCTGCCTTCACTTCAAACTATAGTCGCAAGCCACTCAAATTTTTCCTGGTTGAGTATTGGGCCTTCCTGCAATCCCCCTTGGTTCAATAATGTGCTTAGAATAACTCACAGAGTTCATGAAAGTGCTATTCCTAAAATTACCGTTTTATTATAAAGGATACAAATGAACAGTCAGTTGAAGAGGACTATATGGCAAATCTGTAAAAGATCCCAAGCACAGGAGCGTCTATCCTAGTGGAGCCAGGGTACACTACCCTCTTGGTACATCAGTATGTTCACCAACCAGGAAGGTCCCTGAACTTTGTTGTTCAGAGAGTTTTTCTTAAATTTTTTTTTTTAATTTCTTTTTTTTTTTTTTTTTTGAGGCGGAGTTTCGCTCTTGTTACCCAGGCTGGAGTGCAATGGCGCGATCTCGGCTCACCGCAACCTCCGCCTCTTGGGCTCAGGCAATTCTCCTGCCTCAGCTTCCTGAGTAGCTGGGATTACAGGCATGTGCTACCATGCCCAGCTAATTTTTTTTTTTGTATTTTTAGTAGAGACGGGGTTTCACCATGTTGACCAGGACGGTCTCGATCTCTTGACCTTGTGATCCACCCGCCTTGGCCTCCCAAAGTGCTGGGATTACAGGCTTGAGCCACCGCGCCCGGCCCTAATTTCTTTTTTATCCAGCTGAATTTAAGATTTACAGAGTTTTTAATATCCAGAGTTGAGGGCTGGGCAGTGGCTTACACCTATAATCCCAGCACTTTGGGAGACTGAGGTGGGAGGATTGCTTGAGTCTAGGAGTTTGAGACCAGCCTTGGGCATCTTACCCAGACCCTGTCTCTACAAAAAGTAAAATGAGCTGGGTATGGTGGCACGTGCATATAGTCTAGCTGCCTGGGAAGCTGAGATGGGAGGACTGCTTGAGCCGGGAGTTTGAGGCTGCAATGAGCTATGACTGCACCACTGTACTCTAGCCTGGGCGACAGTAAGACTCCATCTCTTAAAAAAAAAAAAAAAAAAAAAAATATTACATAGGTATGATTGATTAAATCGTTGGCCTTGTGATTGAACTCAATCACTAGTCCCTTTTTTTGGAAGTTGAGATGTGGAGATTAAAGTTCTTGTCAAGTAGTCATATGTTGTCAGGTGACAGTCCCTATCCTGAAGCTTGGAGTCACTTCATTAGCATAACAGGCATTTATATAACTCAGGAAATTCCCTGCACTGCCAGGAATTTGGAGATGAATATCAATTTTCTGACAGCAAAATATAAGATAGGAAAAATAAACTCTTCTTACTACTATATTCAGTACTTCTGGGAAATGACAGAGAAGTGCAATTTGCTAGAATTGCTCTCAGAACTCAGGAAAACACTTTAATTATGCTTACTGATTATTATATAATAAGGATATAATAGACGATACAGATGAACAGCCAGATGAAGAGATACACAGGGCAAGGTCTGGAAGGATCCTCAGAGCAGGAGTTTCTTTCCTCATGAAGTTAGGATACACTACCCTTACAACATATGGATATGTTTATTAGTCTCCAAAACTTGTCCTTTTGTGTTTTTAATGGAGACTTCATTAAGGCAGGATTGATTAAACCATTAGCCACTGGTGATCTACTCAACCTTCACCATTTCTCTCCTCCCCAGAGCTTGTGAGTGGGACTGAAAGTTCCAGCCCTCTAATCACAGGGATGGTTCCCTTGGCAACCAGCCCTCTATCTTTAAAGATTTCCTAAAGTTACCTCATTAACAAAAACCCAGATATGATTGAAAGGGGCTTGTTATGAATAACACAATCTACTCCTATCATCTTTTATCTATCTGGAGCTGTTTCAGGAACCAAGGGCAAAAACCAAGTATTATACCAAAGGATGTTTCTATCACCCTAATCACCAGAAATTACAAGGACTTTATGAGCTCTGAACTAGAACCAGGGACAAAGACCAAATATTTATATTTCTTATTACTAATGTATGTCACAATATCACAACCAAATATATGTTCAAATTATATCATAATGATACTGTTTTTGCTTCTGTATTCTTGCCAATTTTCTGTCTAGTTCTTTCTCTTTTTTTATGAGATGGAGTCTGTCTCTGTTTCCCAGGCTAGAGTGCAATGTCCCAATCTCAGCTCACTGCAACTTCTGCCTCCTGGGTTCAGGTGATTCTCCTGCCTCAGCCTCCTGAGTAGCTAGGATTACAGGCACCTGCCACTATCCCAGCTAATTTTTCTATTTTTTGTAGAGACAGGGTTTTACCATGTTAGGTAGGCTGGTCTTGAACTCCTGACCTCAGGTGATCTGCCCGCCTCGGCCTCCCAAAGTGCTGGGATTGTAGGCATGAGCCTCTGCGCCCAGCCTCTCTAGTTATTTCTTTGGGACAGGAGTGAAGTCTTCAGTTACAACTATGGATTTGTCTACTCCAGTTATGACCACGGATTTGTCTGTTTCTCTTTTCAGTTTGTTAATTTTTATTTCATGTATTTTGATGGTTTTTTTTTTTTTTTTTTTTTTTGAGACTGAGTTTCACTCTTGTTACCCAGGCTGGAGTGCAATGGTGCGATCTCGGGTCACCGCAACCTCCGCCTCCTGGGTTCAGGCAATTCTCCTGCCTCAGCCTCCTGAGTAGCTGGGATTACAGGCACGCACCACCATGCCCAGCTAATTTTTTGTGTTTTTAGTAGAGATGGGGTTTCACTATGTTGACCAGGATGGTCTCTATCTCTTGACCTCGTGATCTACCCGCCTCGGGCTCCCAAAGTGCTGGGATTACAGGCTTGAGCCACCGCACCCGGCTTTTGAAGGGCTTTTTAAGGTACATACACGTTTATAATTTTTTAATACACTGACTCTTCCATGGTTCTATATCTTTTTATCTCTAGTGATTTTCTTTGCCCTGATGTTGACATTGTCAGGTATTATAATAAATATTCCAGCTTTCTTTTTGTTAGTATTTGCATGTTATACTTTTTCCCCATCCCTTTTAACCTACAGAGCAATAGTATTATTATTATTATTTTCAGTGATATTAGTATATTCACATTTACCTACATATTATTTTTGAAGTGAGTTTCTTATAGAATCATATTTATCCTGCTAATCTCTGTCTTTTCAGTGGCATGTTTAGGCCATTTATACTTAAGATAATTACAGGTAAGTTTGGATTCAGGTCAACCATACTATTATTTATTTTATGTTTATCTTTTTAGTTTTGTTCATCTGTTTCTTTTGCCTGCTTTTGGATTATCTTAACATGTTTTGGTATTCCACTTTATTTAATTTTTTTTGCTTTTCCTGATATCTCTGTATAGTTTTTAAAGTGATTGCTATAGGGCTTTCAGTATGTCTACTTTTTATAGTCTACTTAGAATTATTACATTAAATATTAAATGTTATATAAATATTATATAATATGAATATTACATTATCTGAAATAATGTAGAAACCTAACTGCCATTATAAGAGTCCTTTTACCATTCTTTTTTTTTTTTTTTGGAGTAGTCTTATGAGTTATATCTGTTTACGTTGGAAATCCCTTCAGATAGTTTTAACTCCTTTAACTTTTTTTTTTTTTTTGAGCCGGAGTTTCGCTCTTGTTACCCAGGCTGGAGCGCAATGGCACAATCTCGGCTCACCGCAACCTCCGCCTCCTGAGTTCAAGCAATTCTCCTACCTCAGCCTCCTGAGTAGTTAGGACTACAGGCGCGTGCCACCATGCCCAGCTAATTTTTGTATTTTTAGTAGAGACATGGTTTCACCTTGTTGACCAGGATGGTCTTGATCTCTTGACTTCGTGATCTACCCGCCTCGGGCTCCCAAAGCGCTGGGATTATAGGCGTGAGCCACTGCCGCCAGGCAACTCCTTTAACTTTTAACTTACAAACATGTTTTTGAGAACTCAAGAGGAGAAAATCAAGCCCTTAGGCTTACGTGGATTTCTATTGCTCTTCCTCCATTACTATTATTCCAGATTTTCCTTTGTTATAGTTTCCTTTTCTCAGAAAAACTTTCTTTGACAATTCTTTAAGAGCAGATCTGCTGATAGCACATAGCATATTCTCCTTTATCTGAGAATGTCCTTGTCTCTGAAAGATATTTTCTCTGGATATAGAATTCTGGGTTGATAGCTCTATACTTTCAGTATTTTAAATATATGTTTCTATTTCTTGCTGGTCTTTATGGTTTCTGATGAGAAATCCACAGTCAGTTAAATCATTGTTATCCTATAAGTAATGTGTTTTTTTTTTCTAGTTATTATTATTATTGTTATTTTTTAGATGGAGTCATCTCACTCTTGTCCAGGGTGGAGTATAGTGGCGTGATCTTGGCTCACTGCAACCTCTACCTCCTGGGTCCAAGTAATTCTCCTTCCTCTGCCTCCCGAGTAGCTGGGATTACAAACATGAACCACCATGCCTGGCTAATTTTTGTGTGTGTGTGTTTGTTTTAAGTAGAGATGGGGTTTCACCATGTTGGCCAGGCTGGTGTCAAACTCCTGACCTCAGCCAGGTGATACACCTGCCTTGGCCTCCCAAAGTGCTGGGGTTATAGGCATGAGCCATAGTGCTGAGCCATTTTCTAGTTATTTTTAAACATTTTTCTTTCTGTTTAATTTTCAGCAGTTTGGTTATGATATGTTTAAGGGTTAGGTTTTTTTGTGTGCATGTGTGCTTATTGTATTCAGTCAGCTTTATCAATCTGTTGTTTTATTTCCTTCACAAAATCTGTGAAATTTTAGCCATTTTTTTCTGTCCTAAACTGTTACCTTTTCTTTTATGACTCTAACAACACAAATATTAGATTTTTTTGGTATTGTCCCACTAATCCCTGGGATCTATATTCATTTATAAAAATCTTTTATCTTCAGATTGGGTAATTTCTATACATTTATCTTCCAGTTTACTGATTCTTTACTCTGACACTGCCATTTTTCTATTGACTCTATCCAGTGAAATTTTAAAATTTCAGTGACTGTTTTTCTCAATTCTAAATTTTTTTTTTTTTTTTTTTGAAATAGGCTGGAGTGCAGTGGCACAGTCTCGGCTCACTGCAACCTCTACCTCCCAGGTTCAAGCAATTCTGCTGCCTCAGCCTCCTGAGTAGCTGGGACTACTGATCCCCACCACCGTGCCTGGCTAATTTTTGTCTTTTAGTAGAGACAGGGTTTCACCATATTGGCCAGGCTGGCCTTAAACTCCTGACCTTGTGATCTGCCTGCCTTGACCTCTGAAAGTGCTGGGATTACAGATGTGAGTCACAGTGCCCAACCTAAAATTTTAATTCTTTCTTTATGTCTCATATTTCTTTACTTAGACTTTATATCTTTTTATTCATTTCTAGGGTGTTCACCTTTATTTCTTGGAGCATGTTTGCCCAATCCCAATAAGTCTTCAATCTGTGTCGTCATGGCACTTGGATCTATCTGTTGATTGTGCTTTCATATGTAAATTGAGATTTTCTTGGTTCTTTGTACACTTGGTAATTTTGGATTATATGCTCACATTAAAAGTTTTTTTTTAAATTTATTTTTATTTTTAAAATTTGAGTCTTATTTAAATTCTGTGGAGAATGTTGATTTTTTTTTTTTTTTTTTTTTTTTTTTTTTTTTTTTTTTTTTTTTTTTTAGGCAGAGTCTTGCTCTGTCGCCCAGGCTGGAGTGCAGTGGTGCAATCTTGGCTCACGACAACTTCCACCTCCCGGGTTCAAGTGATTCTCCTGCCTCAACCTCGAAAGTAGCTGGAATTAGAGGTGCCCACCACCACGCCCAGCTAATTTTTTGTATTTTTGGTAGTGATAGGGTTTCACTGTCTTAGCCAAGATGGTCTCAATCTCCTGACCTTGTGATTTGCCTGCCTCAGCCTCCCAAAGTGCTAGGATTACAGGTGTGAGCCACTGCACCCCACTAATACCTTGTTTTAACCATGCAGTTGTGTTTAGGTTGGAGGTTCTGGCTAGCCTTTCATGTTTTTTGGTTTTTATATTAGTTCATTTGTCAAAGTCTTTGCAATATTGACATCTGTCCCAGGTGTATATCACTAACTGGCCAGTCAGACCTGGATTTTAGGCCTAAACCTTAGTTCAGTACCCAGAGTTCATTGTCAGATCTTTTAGTGATGTTATGATTGATCAGTGAGTCTAGGTGGTATCAGTCCCATCTATTCATTTTAAGTTCTTTATCAATCACCCTTTCATCTAAGAGTTTTAGCAGCCGTTGATATTCATTGCCTTGATTATTTCATTAGATGCAGCAAGATGGTGAATTTTTAATTTAATTAAACTATTTGGTTTCCTTGAAATACAGTTAATAGGTTGGTGTGGTGGCTCATGCCTGTAATCCCAGGACTTTGGGAGGCTGAGGCAGGCAGATCACCTGAGGTTGGTGGTTTGAGACCAGCCTGACCAACATGGAGAAACCCCATGTCTATTAAAAATAAAAAATTTGCCAGATGTGGTGGCACATGCCTGTATTCTAGCTACTCAGGAGGCTGAGGCAGGAGAATCATTTGTACCCAGGAGGCAGAGTTTGTGGTAAGCCGAGATCGCACCATTGCAATCCAGCCTGGACAGCCAGAGTGAAACTCTGTCTCAGAAAAAAGAAAGAAAGAAAGGAAGAAATGTAGTTACTATAGGAAAGGTAGGATAAATACTTGAATTAGTTTCCTTTTTTTTTTTTTGCAGACCAAGTTTTGCTCTTGTTCTCCAGGCTGGAGTACAATGGCACAATCTCAGCTCACTGCAACCTCCGCCTCCCAGGTTCAAGTGATTCTCCTGCCTCAGCCTCCCAAGTAGCTGGGATGACAGGCATGAGCCACCTTGCTCGGCTGATTTTGTATTTTCAGTAGAGACATGGTTTGTCCATGTTGGTCAGGCTGATCTCAAACTCCCGACCTCAGGTGATCTGCCTGCCTCAGCCTCCCAAAATGTTGGGATTACAGGCGTGAGCCACTGCGCCTGTCCTTATTTTCCTTTTACTTACATTCAGAGTAAAGAACTGGTGCCCTAGCAATCTTTTATACTGTCTAATGAGGCTTCTTTGGGTAATTTATGGATTTTTATATATTTGATTTGTTTCAATTCATTTCAGTCTTTATTTATTTATTTTTGAGATGAAGTCTCACTGTATCGCCCAGGCTGGAGTACAGTGGAATAATCTCAACTCACTGCTGCAAACTCGGCCTCCTGGGTTAAGCAATTCCCCTGCCTCAGCCTCCCGAGTAGCTGGGACTACAAGCACGCGTCACCATGCCTGACTAATTTTTGTGTTTTTGGTAGAGACGGAATTTTGCCATGTTGGCCAGGCTCGTCTTGAACTCCTGTCCTCAGGTGATCCACCCACCTTGACCCTCCCAAAGCACTGGGATTACAGGAGTGAGCCACCACATGTGGTGATCAGTCATTCTTTTTAGTGCTCTGATTTTCCCACCTTAAGCCAGTGTTAGCCCCTTCCAGTTGACTTCTGTGTCCTTTCGACTTACAGAGGTGGATTCACCTCCTGTGAAGATAATGAAGCTTAAACTTAAGGTTCTCTATTTGCATGGGCAGTTGGTCATATGATTTTGTAAAATTTCCAAGAGTAAGATTTTTAAGAGAATGAATAAGTGGGTACTTAATAAAATCTTCAGGTCCCACAAAACCTGTATCTGCCCCTAGTCTTTGGTATAGTCCTGCTTTTGAGCAACTGCAAGATTCTAGGCTCGTTGTTCACAGTACCTCTCTCAGTCTTAGCAGTTTCTCCAAATGGTTCTTTTTCAGAGGTAAATGGCATTTTGAATCCTCAACCTTGAAACTAGGGGTGCTTAATCCTGCTGGTTTGCACTGCTTCTAGGACTTTTCAGTGGTGGTCAGAGTTATGAAATATGTATTTAAATAAATATGATGTTTTCTTAATTGTAAGATGTCATGATTTTTACCTGACTTCTTTCATATTTGTATATCTTTATGTTGACATTTTGATTACTAATGACTTAATATAATTACGTATTTGCTGTGTACTGCAGTATACCTATAATAGTTTTGAAATATCAGTATTGATGTTACTTCCAACAGTAAGCCTACTGAATGCAGTTTTAAGATTTCCTTGTGGTTCTTTTGTTCCTTAAGAACTAACTAATGATGGACAATCAAAATACTATATCTTAAAGTCACTTGAAGTAATTATTTTGTTTCTTTCCTTTTTTTTTTTTTTTTTGAGACAATGTCTCACTCTGTCACCCAGGCTGGAGTGCAGTGCTGCTATCTCAACTCACTGCAACCTCTGCCTCCCAGGTTCAAGCTGTTCTCATGCCTCAGCCTCTTGAGTAGCTGGGATTACAGGCTTGCACCACCACACTTGGCTAATTTTTATATTTTTGGTAGAGACAGGGTTTTGCCATGTTGGCCAGGCTGGTCTTGAACTCCTTACCTCAGGTGATCCTCTCACCTTGGCCTCCCAAAGTGTTGGGCTTACAGGTGTGAGCCACTGCACTTGGCCTAATTTTTATGTTTTTAGTAGAAACAGGGTCTTGCCATTTTGCCTAGGCTGGTCTCGAACTTCTGATCTCAAGAGATCCTCCTGTCTCAGCCTCCCAAAGTGCTGGGATTACAGGTGTGAGCCACCATGCCCAGCTGAAGTAATTATTTTCTGTGTGACTATGGCACAAACTCAGTATGCAATAGGTTATTTTTTAAAGTTTTTTTTTTTTTTATTTTAAAAGGTTTTTGGGGAACAGATTGCAGTGGGTTATTGGTTTCAGTTTGCTCTGAATTTTTAGATTGTCTTTTCTTCATTTTTAGTGTTTTTTGAAAACTTTAATTTGTCTTTTGTCTTGAGCATGCCATCATTCATTTTCTGAACAAAATGCTCAATTTATTGTATAACATACAAAGGACAGCTGTAATTGTAGGATGTAATTTCTCTGAATGGAAACAAAGTACTGGACCAGGTACAGTGGTTCATGCTTATCATCCCATTACTTTGGGATGCTGAGGTGGGAGGATCACTTGAGGCCAGGAGTCTGAGACCAGCCTGGGCAACATAGTGAGACCCCGTCTATTGAAAACAGAGTTATCCAGGTGTGGTAGTGCATGCCTGTAGTACCAGCTCTTTGGGAGGCTGAGATGGGAAGATTGCTTGAGCCCAGGAGTTCAAGGATATAGTGAGCTGTGATTGCACCACTGCACTCCAACCTGGGTGACAGAATAAGATTTTGTTTCAAAAGAAAAAGGAAAAGGAACTGGTGGTCTTAAATAGGATTTGAGGAATTATGGAGTTCAGGGATTGGTGAAGTAGTAGTTAGGAATTGACTGACCTTTTATTATGTAAATGTGGTTATGAATTGTGGCTGTTATTGACTGGTTGACTTTCTGAAGTGATATCACTCATTTGAAGCTACCTTTGATGGTAAATAACACCACCTCTGACGATTACTTGTTACAGTCCTTTCTGGAATTTGGAGTTTAGAACATTTTTTATCATATGTAAAACATTTACGTGGATCCAGAATCAAAACCATATCACAAGATGCATTCACAGAAGTCTGGCTTTCTTCCTTATCCCTTCCATCCTTTTTTTCTTTGAGACAGGATCTTGTTCTGTCCCCCAAGCTGGAGTGCAGTGGCACCTTCACGGCTCACTGCAACCTCAACCTTCCATGCTCAAGCGATCCTCCCTGCTCAGACTCTGTAGTAGCTGGGACTACAAATATGTGCGGCCACATCTGGCTAATTTTTAAATTTTTTGTAGAGACAAAATCTCCCTGTGTTGACGAGGCTGGTCTCAAACTCCTTTGCTCAAGCAGCCCTCTCACCTCAGCCTCCTAAGATGCTGGGATTATAGGTGTGAGCTACCATGCCTGGCCTTTTTTTGCTTTTTGTTGAGTAAAGGTTGGTAAGCAGTCTGGAGGCCAAATTTGGCCCACTTTTTTTTTTTTTTTTGTAAGTAAGATTTTGTTGGAGCACAGCCATACTCATTCAATTATATAATTATGTATGGCTTTTGTGCTGCAGTGGCAGAATAGAGTAGCTATGACAGAGTATATAGTATGTGGACTAGAAACTATTTACTCTCCAGACCTGTATTGAAAAATTTGCTGAATCCTGCTATAAAGAATCATTTTTATTAAGTTTTAGCTTATCCTTTTTTTCTTTTTAAAAACAAAAGCAGATACTTAAATATACTCAACTTTTATCTCCTTTCCATAAAAAGTATAGTATACTATAAACCCTGTCTCGCCTTTTTTCACTAACTAAACAATAGATCTTGAAAATCACTCTGTATTGATATCTTTCTCATTCCTGGACAGGTTACAGTTTTCATCTCCTTTAGGCCATATTTTTCTGCTATATTTTCATTTTCTACAGGTAAGCTGTTCATCTTACTAGTATCCTCTTTATCTTGCAATGCCATTGAATTAGGTTTGGTCAGCATCCCTTTGTTAATATTTATTTCCTATGGATTTTAAGTGCATTTTATAACATTAAAGTATTATTAGCTCTAATGATGTTAAGCTCTAAGTTATAAACTATAAACTGTTGTAAATTAGGTACTATGTCCTTTTCTTCAGCAGTATATTGTACTCAGGATACTGGTCTGTCTAGTTCAAGTGCCATTGCCATCATGCTTGTCCTATAGTCTAACAATCTCAGTTATTATAAGTAATATCTGTGTTTTAACAGTGTCTTTTTAATACCTAGCTAGTTCACTTGGCATGTGTAATGGAAAGATACATGGTTTTAAAAATATGCATTAAACATTTCTGGGTCTTTTTCCCCTTGTTCCCAACAAAGTAGCCTAATTAGTGTGTAATATTAGTAGTGCTTCCTCATGTTGGAATGTTATTTGTGTTGATTAGTTAACCCTAATATACTGCTACTATTTTTTTGTTTTAGGTTAAATGGAAACCACTTTGGGGAACTGGATGTCTGTGTAGCTGTTCTACCACATCAGTGTATTGCAATGAGCGGGGGAGGAGAGCAGCCAGATATCCTGAGTGTTGGAATCCTAGTGAAAGAAAGATGGAAAGTGGTGAGTGTGTATCTCAGTGTGTGTGTGTGTGTGTGTGTGTGTGTGTGTGTATACATACTGGGGGAGTAATTTTTGGTTTCCCAATATAGTATTTTATTAGGAAACATTATATATATTACTTATATGCCTAAAGCACTTATTTACAGTTATTTTTCTATTATTAAATTGATTATATCCTAAGTCTTACTCTTGCTTCATATGTACTAAATGTTTTTAACTTCCAATAGGTAATATTAAGATACATAAAAGCATACTTAGGGGAAGAACAGATTTAAAAAATACAGTGTTTGAAAATACAATGAACTGCTGTTTTTTTTTTTTTTTAATTAAGGAAAATTGTAAGTATACATAAAAAATAGAGACTTATATAATGAACCTCTGTGTACCTATGACCCAACTTAGTCATCAGTGTGTGGTTAATCTTATTTCATCTCTCTCCCAGAATATTTTGAATAGATCTTTAACCTTAGCATTTCTACTGTGTATACCTCAGTATGTATCTCTAAAAAATACGCACTTACTTTTAAAAGCATAATCATAATACCATTATCATACCTTAAAAGTAATAAGTTTTTCCCTGCTGACTCCTCCCCAAGGTTGTATATCATTTTGTCATGTAGTATTTTTAGCTACTTTCTACTGTTGTAAAATACTGTTGTATTACTAAAAAAAAAGGTAATCATTTCTTAATATCACCAAATATAGTTTTAGTTTTCATGTTCTCCTGATTGTAAAGTATTTTGAACAGCCTGAATCAAGATCCAGATAAAATCTGGATATTGTAATTAGTTGCCATCACTTAAGTTTCTTTTCATTTCTAGGTTCTTTACTCTTTATTGCTTTTTTTTTTTCCTTACAATTTATTTACTGAAGAAATTAGGCAATTTGTAGAATTTCCTATGGTTTGGATTTTGCTGTTTGTTTCCATTTGGTGTTAACACGTTTCTCTGTCTTGTGTATTTCATGTAAATTGGTAATTATATCTAGAGACTTGATTATATCTGATTTTAGGTTTGTTTTTGAGATGGGGACATCTTTTTTTCACAAATGATATTGTGAGCCTTCACTAGGAGGCATATAATACCTTATTGTCCATCTGTCTGTCTACTTTGTGGTGTTAACATTATTGATGATCATCGCCTAGGTTTATTAATTAGGGATTGGAAGTTGGTGATGTTCTGTAATTCATGAATATAGTTGAAATGTATCTATAAGGACAAGTTTTTTTTGTTTGTTTGTTTGTTTTTTTCTTTTTTTTTTTGAGACAGAGTTTCGCCCTTGTTACCCAGGCTGGAGTGCAATGGCGCGATCTCGGCTCACCGCAACCTCCGCCTCCTGGGGTCAGGCAATTCTCCTGCCTCAGCCTCCTTAGTAGCTGGGATTACAGGCACGCGCCACCATGCCCAGCTAATTTTTTGCACTTTTAGTAGAGACGGGGTTTCACCATGTTGACCAGGATGGTCTCGATCTCTCGACCTCGTGATCCACCCGCCTTGGCCTCCCAAAGTGCTGGGATTACAGGCTTGAGCCACCGCGCCCGGCAAGGACAAGTTTTTTTTTTATCGTCACTTATTTGCTTATCTTGAGGTACAATTCGATTAGGAAAACAAGATAGGTACTTGCTCCTTTTTCTTAATTTACCAGTTTTCAAAACAATGAATTGGTTTCCTGCCATTCTCCAAAAGTGATCAATTAGATTTGTTTTACAGTATAATTAAGAATTCATGGATTTAAACAAATATGGTGTGTTTCAGTCTATGGTAGTTATCCTTATAAATGTTTAAATTGTCTTATTTGACTAAGGGGATACACTTCATGTTGTCTTCTGAGTTCTTTTCACAGGATCCTAATACTCTTTCAATGGCTTTCTTTCCCTAGACCTAGAATCTGTAATCTCTCTAATCCTACTTGTTTCTTAAAGGAACTATTTTTGTTTTAGATATATTTAAATATTTTTTGATTGCTATGCAGTACACATTTTTTTTCCATTAGTAGGTTTCACAAAGCTATTTTAGGGGTTCCCTTAGTCTGTGAACAGATTGGAAAAAGAAAACCCTTTAGAAATAGAATTTTTATTTTTTATTTGTATAGTACAATGTGTTTTACTGATTAGGTAAGTCACTAGGCTTTGAAAGTTTACTTGACCAAATATAAGAAAACTATGTCATCATCATGGACTGGTGCAGGGAGAATCCAGCAGCTGCTAATCTTTTATGTAAGTCAGACGTAAGTGTTGCTTTGGTGCGAGCACTATACTAAGCACTTTTTTAGAGTGTTTTGTTCTCCAGTGGACATATCAAAAGGTGACAAGTGAAATTCTTAATTGGCATGGTTCCCTTGTCCTGGTAGTTAGAACTAATATTGCTGTGGAACTTATCTCCAAAATTTGGGAGGTCACAGTAGCATTTTTAGTTAAAAAAAATTATAAGCTCATTGTTAACGGATAGTGTTTTAGTTTTTCATTGTTATGTAACAAACTACATCAAAATTTAGAGGTTTAAAAGAATCATTTTATTTTGCTCACACTTTTGTGCATTAGAAATTTGGGAAGAGTTTGCCTGGATGATTTGTCTCATAGCCACGTGGGACTAACAGGATTGTTTCAGTTAGAGGATCCATTTATAAATGGTTTCTTCACTCACTTGTCTGGTACCTTGGAGTTCCTTAGCTGTTCACCCCCAAGCCCCAACCCCTGACCTGGTAGCTCATTTTCTAGGGCATCTCCATGTGGCTGTGGCTTCTCAGGATGGTCCCATTCTTTCTTTCTTTTTTTTTTGAGATGATGTCTCACTCTGCCGCCCAGGCTGGAGTGCAGTGGCACGATCTCAGCTCAATGCAGCCTCCGCCTCCCAGGTTCAAGTGACCTTCGTGCCTCAGCCTTCCAAGTAGCTGGGATTATAGGCATGCACCATCATGCCGGCTAATTTTTGTATTTTTAGTAGAAGACGGGGTTTCGCCGTGTTGGCCAGACTGGTCTCAAATTCCTGACCTCAGGTGATCCACCCACTTCGGTCTCCCAAAGTGCTAGGATTACAGCTGTAAGCCATTGTGCCCTGCCAGATGGTCTCATTTCTTACATGGTGGCTAGCTTTTAAGATACAGGAAATGGAATCCACCAGGCTGGGTAAAGACTATTCTCAGAGCTGGCACAGTATCACTTTGCCCTATTCTGTTGATTCCAGCAATTAAGGGGAAAATGGACTGTACCTCTTGTTGGGGGAGTAGCAAGGTTACGTTGTCTTCATCAATGTGAAAGGTTTTCTTCACATTGAAGAAGAGCAAGGATGGATGATATTGTTGTGCCTATCTTTGGAAAAGACAATCTGCCATAGGCCTTACTTCTAGTCTTCCTCTAATCTATATACCCCCATCATACTAAACTGCCTCTGTCTCTTTGCCTCATAAACCTTGATAATTTCTTAGGGCTTTGTCAGGCCATTTAAAAAATGCTCTATTAATGTTTAAATGGCGTTTTAGAAATAGACTAAGGAACAGAAACATTTACTTCAGCCTAGATTCTTTATTTTGTCATTTGGTAAGGTTTTTTTGTGAGGTAAAACATGAAGCTACCTCTACCAATTCGTAGTTAGAAAGGAATCTCTTTGGTACTGTATGAGAGTTTTTAAAGCTACACTAGGCTTTGTGTAATGGACAAAATATGAAAAATCGTAAGTATCAATCAGGGCCCACGAAGGAACAACTTAATTAACTGAATGCTTCTGGAACTTTTTTTTTTTGAGACAGAGTCTCACTCTGTTGCCCAGGCTGGAGAGCAACGGCGAAATCTCAGTTCGCTGCAACCTCCACTTCCCGGGTTCAAGTGATTCTCCTGTCTCAGCCTCCTGAGTAGCTGGGATTACAGGTACGCGCCACCACTCTTGGCTAATTTTTGTACTTTTAGTAGAGATGGGATTTCACCATGTTGGTCAGGCTGGGCTCAAACTACTGACCCTGTGATCTGCCTGCCTTGGCCTCCCAAAGGGCTGGGATTACAGGCATGAGCCACCGTGCCCAGCCCGCTTCTGGAGCTTTTTAAAAATCTTGAACTCATCCTGTAGTTTCACCGTAGTATTCCTTTCCCATCACCAAATGAATAAAGAAAGATAGGCCAGGTGCGGTGGCTTACGCCTGGAATCCCAGTGCTTTGGAAGGCCAAGGCGGGTGGATCACCTGAGATCGGAAGTTTGAGACTAGCCTGTCTAACGTGGTGAAACCCCATCTCTACTAAAAATACAAAAATTAGCTGGGTGTGGTGGTGCACACCTATAATCCCAGCTACTGGGAAGGCTGAGGCAGGAGAATCACTTGAACCCTGGAGGTGCAGGCTCCAGTGAGCCAAGATTGTGCCACTGCACTCCAGTCCTGTCAACAGTGTGAGACTACCAACTCAAAAAATTTTTAAAAAAAGAAAGAATATAAAGAAGGATTATGGCTCACATGTGCAAAAATAAATATAGGATTATATTTATATAGTTACCACTTTGCCAAATGCTATGGGGGACACAAAGAAATAGAACAAGTGGCCATCTCTTTGAAGAAACTTAGTTTCTCTGTAGCAGAATAGGACATTGACAATGGAAAGTTAAGCAACATGACAGGTTTGAAACAAGGTATTTCATGGACAGGTCTTTAGTTTAAAAAATGCAAGGTAATAATACAAGTGATAACTGAGGTATGGCCTGGTAAAATGATTAATTGAATAATTAAACAAAATAATTACTATAGAAGTTCAGAAGATAAAGAAATTAACCTAGACGTAGTATTCATTGATGATCAAGTGAAGAAAGAGGTAGAGCATGGAGCTGGGCTTCTTGAGCTGCTTAGGATTTAGGACCCTGTGCCTATGATGACTTTCCACATTAAATCACATCCTGGTGTTTGATATTGTGAGAAGGAGACAACCTAGTTTCAGGAAATGGAAAAAAAATTGTGTCTCTAGGTTGAAGTGTCTACCCCCACAACCCACCTTTCAGAGCCCTACAGATGCAGTTGCCACTGACTCTTCAGAACTTGCTTATGATACTCAGACCAGCATCCTGATATTCCCCAGTTAAGCTAACATATTTTATCAGAGAGAATAGTGCTTAATGAACTTGCTTAAATTGATTTTTTTAACCCATATTTGAATAAATAGATGACTAGTGAACTCTGGGATAGCTTAGTATTAGAGTTCTCAGCCTGCTTTGTGGACCCTGTTAGGTGCCTCAGAGAGAAGGGTAAGTGGTGGTGAAAAACCTGGGTGGTGGCTTCCTCCCCACTCCACCCCGCATATACATCTACCACATTGGTTCTAGATAAGACTTCAGTTGGCAAAAGGATTTTGTGGTGTTTTCGTTGTTGCTTGTTTGTTTAGAGATGGACTCTGTCACCCAGGGTGGAATGCAGTGGCTGGATCTCAGCTCACTACAGCCTCTGCCTCCTGGGTTCAAGCGATTTTTCTGCCTCAGCCTCCTGAGTAGCTGTGATTACAGGCATGTGCCACCACGCCTGGCTAATTTTTGTATTTTTTAGTAGAGACAGGGTTTCACAGTGTTGGCCAGGCTGGGCTCGAACTCCTGACCTCAAGTGAGCCGCCTACCTTGGCCTCCCAGAGTGCTGGGATTATAGGCGTGAGCCACTGCACTCAGCCAGGATTTCATAGTTTAAAAAATCTTTAAAATTAAAATAAAATTTAAAATTTCTACAAATGCCACTCAACAACCAGATTTGTTATTTTAATTTGAAGTGATTCTTTCAAATATTGTATTTTTGGTGACATTTCTGATGACGGCTATCAACCAAATTTTAAAATTGTTTGTGGGTGAAATAATTTCATTACTTTTTTTGTGGATAAACCTGTACGGAAAGGTTTTGATGTTATTTTCAGGCATATGTTTTCTTCTTGGCATATACATAGTTAATTTGACAATATTGAATTATTTTATCATAAAACATTGTAAAATTATACAGTATTTTCTAAATATGAGATGAATTGCATTCAAGTTAGAATCTTCTAGTAATTTTGAGTGTGTGTGTTCTTATTTTCTGTGCAGTTGAGAAAGATTGGGGGTGGGGGCTTTGGAGAAATTTACGATGCCTTGGACATGCTCACCAGGGAAAATGTTGCACTGAAGGTGGAATCAGCTCAACAACCAAAACAAGTTCTGAAAATGGAAGTTGCTGTTTTGAAAAAGCTGCAAGGTAAGGTCTTTGTAGAATATACAATTTATGATTTGTATGATAATTCATAATTTATTTGTATCTTTCTGAACCTTAATTACATTCTTTAAGTACTAATTAAATGTACTGGTGTCAGCCAGGTCTAAATATGCTGAGCATTTTTCTCCTGGAAATTTTATAACTAGTTAGTAGTAGTAGAAATGTATAACTACCTAGAATAATTGGGCCTTGGGAGTTCCTTTTCATGGAGTGAGGATGAGAGTGTGAATTAGCAGAATTTTTACTGCTTTAGAAAGTATTGCCGCAAGTCTCCTATTTGCCTTTCTTTTTTAAACAACCAATCACAAATACCTCTGAGTTGTCTCTATTCAGGTCTCTTGATGTTAAAAATGCTTTAATCACAGCAAGGAAAGCTGCTTTCAAACCACATTGCAGGATGGTTTAAAAATAATACGGTTGATTATGTGTTGATTCATATTAACTTCAGTTTTAGAAAATAACTCCAGCCCTGTCATCATTTTTGAAGTCCATTTTACTGTTGAGGCCCCATTTTTTTTAAATTACAAGAATGAATAATTTTTTTCTGACATGAATCCAAGTAGTATAAAACCCTGAATACGTTGTTAGTTTGTGTTCACTTTTGTATTCTTAGCTTAATGACATACTCTCTGATATTACTGTTATTTAAATGTTTGATCTGAAACACAATTAAATATGGTTGATCATTTTCCTTTGCCGTAAGCATTCCAGTTATCCAGGTTTCTCTACCAGTTGGCTCATTTGATTGGAGAATGATGCCAGTAAAATTATAGATCTGTTTTATGGTCATTTTTAGCTCAGACTTAGCTTTTCTACAACATGGTAAGTCAGGAAAACAGTGGATGAATTGGCAATCATTGTAAATACTAGAAAAATAAATAATTGGACAAGAAAGAATAGGTAAAAGGATGACTCTCTTTTTCTGACCTTTTCTATTTTCTCCCCATTTCTCTTGAGTTGTTGTTTTCAACTTAGTGGTATAGAGGCCACAAACGGGTACAGTGAGAGCTACATCTTCCTGGGTTACACAGATCCCAGGATACCTGTTTTACTCTAAGCCAAGCCCATGAAGGGTATGTCAGCATCAGCTTGGTGTGGATAGTACCACTTCACCTTTCTCCTACTTGGCCCCAAGGAGATGCTTCCAGGTGTGGCAGGATACACCTTTGCCGCCCCTTCAGGAGGTTCTCCTGCTTATTTTGACCGTGGTTTACTCAAGATTCTATGTGATAAAGCTTGAAGATCAGTTTGGTACCTTTTATGAATGAATTAGAGACCCTTGGAGGCTAGCTCTCTCCTTTTCTTGTATTTTATTTTTCACATTATTAACGAAAATATTTTTCCTATCTGCTTATAACTACATGACGTCTCATTCTTAAGAACCCTTTACTTTTCAAAAATAAATTGATTTTTAATCTTCTGGTCCCTATCTCAGTTAGGCAGTCCTTGACTCTCTTCTCTTGGTTTCTTAACTTATGCATTCTGCTTACTTATTCCTCATGTTTCATTTTGTTGAGGGTACTTTGTAATCTGTACCAATCTTAATCTGTAATCTGATAACATTTTTATGAGGCTGAGCTGCTCTTGCCGTCCATCATGTTGGCATAGTGATTTCTTACTGAATGATCTCAATGAAAAGGCTGTGCATGTAAGGCAAAGGTATTTAACCAGAGGCTAACCCTTTATAGGATTATTTGATTTTTTGTTTTGTTTTGTTTTTGAGACAGAGTCTCATTCTGTCGCCAGGTGCCAGGCTGGAGTGCAGTGGTGTGATTTTGGCTCACTGCAACCTCTGCCTCCTGGGTTCAAGCAATTCTCCTGCCTCAGCCTCCTGAGTAGCTGGGACTACAGGCGTGCACCACCACGCCCAGCTAATTTTTGTATTTTAGTGGAGATGGGTTTTCACTATGTTGGCCAGGATGGTCTCGATCTCTTGACCTCGTGATCCACCCGCCTTGGCCTCCCAAAGTGCTGGAATTACAGGCGTGAGCCACCTCACCCTGCTAGGATTAGTTAATTTTTATTTTTATTTATTATTATTATTATTATTATTATTTTTTGAGATGGAGTTTCGCTCTTGTTACCCAGGCTGGAGTGCAATGGCGCAATCTCGGCTCACCGCAACCTCCGCCTCCTGAGTTCAGGCAATTCTCCTGCCTCAGCCTCCTGAGTAGCTGGGATTACAGGCACGAGCCACCATGCCCAGCTAATTTTTTGTATTTTTAGTAGAGACAGGGTTTCACCATGTTGACGAGGATGGTCTCGATCTCTCAACCTCGTGATCCACCCGCCTCGGCCTCCCAAAGTGCTGGGATTACAGGCTTGAGCCACCGCGCCCGGCCTGGATTAGTTGATTTTTAAATTGATGTTTAATTTTTTTTTTTAAGTTGGAGTCTTGCTCTATTGCCCAGGATGTAGGGCAGTGGCATGATCTTGGCTCATGGCATCCTCTGCCACCCAGGTTCAAGAGCATTGTTCAGAGCTACATCTCTGTGTAAACATTTATGTGGGTCTCCTTCCCCTCTCCATTTGCAGCTGTACTATCTTCATCCTTTGTTTTTCAGTTTATTTGCTTTGAAACTGTTCATAGGTGGTAATTGCCATTCTCATCTGTTAGATTCTTTTTTCTTCCAGTTTAAATGAGTGTTTTATAATGATATCCTACCTATCTTCACTTCTCTGTTCTTTTTTTAATCAAAAAATTTTTTGCTGTTTTTTTCCTCAACTTTCACAATCTCTTGTGCTGTGTCTCAACACATGAGTTCTATTTCCAGGCTCTCTAGTCTGTTCCATTGACCTGTGTGTTTGGCCCTTCACCAGCATGACACTGTCTTGATTACTGTAGCGTTTTATACATTAACTTTGTCTCCTGCAACCTTGCCACAATCTCATTAGTTCCAGGAGTTTCATTGTTGATTCTTTCAGATTTTACAAGGGCAATCATGATTTTCTACATAGACATCTCAAACAAAGATGGTTTTATTTTTGTTTTCCCATTCAGCATGCTTTTTGTTTGTTTGTTTGTTTGTTTGTTTTAACAGTGTCTCACTTTGTTGTCCAAGCCGGGCTGCATTGGCGTGATTGCAACCTCAGCCCCCAGGCTCAAGCAGTTCTCTCGCCACAGCCTCTTGAGTTCAAGCAATTCTCCCACCTCAGTGCCCAGAACTATGGACATGTGCTACCGTGCTCAGATAGCTTTTGTATTTTTGGTAGAGATGAGGTTTTGCCATGTTGCCCAAGCTAGTCTTCAACTCCTGGACTCAAGCGATCTGCCTATCTGGGCCTTCCAAAGTGCTGGGATTACAGACATAAGCCACTGCCTAGCCCCAATCAGTATGCCTTTTATTTCCTTTTCTTATTTTATTGCATTAGCTAGTACTTCTAGTATGATGTTGGGAGAGAGTGTAAGAGAATAAGGCAAACAGGGGACATCTTTGCCTTATTCCTGATCTTAGAAGGAAAACTTCTAGTTTTTCACCATTAAATATGATGTTATCTGTAAATCTACAGATATACTTTGTAGATATGGTTTATCAAATTGAGTTTACCCTCTATTCCTAGTTTTCTGAGAGATTTATCATGAATGGGCATTGGAATCTGTCAAACGCTTTTTCTGTGTTTATTGCTACAAACTTGTGATTTTTCTTTTTTAGATTGTTGGTGTCAATGGATTACATTAATTGATACTTGAATTTTGCACCAGCCTTGCATACCAGGGATAAATCCTATTTGGTTTTTGTGTATAATTCTTTTATACATTGTTAAATTCAATTTGCTTTTTTTTTTTTTTTTTTTTTTTTAGACAAGATCTCACTCTGTCACCTAGGCTGAAGTGCAGTTGTGCAGTCATAGTTTACTGCAGCCTTAACCGCCCCAGGCACAGGTAATCCTTCCACTTCAGCCTCCCAAGTAACTGGAACTACAGCCATGAGCCACCATGCCCAGTTCATTTTTGTATTTTTGTTTTGTTTTTTTGATATGGAGTCCCGCTCTGTCACCCAGGCTGGAGTGCAGTGGTGTGATCTCAGCTCACTGCAACCTCTACCTCCTGGGTTCAAATGATTCTCCTGCCTCAGCCTCTTAAGTAGTTGGAATTACAGGCGTGCACCACCATGCCTGGCTATTTTTTTGTATTTTTAGTAGAGACGGGGTTTCACCGTGTTGATCAGGGTAGTCTTGAACTTCTGGCCTCATGATCCACCTGCCTCGCCCTCGCAAAGTGCTGGGTTCACAGGCGTGAGTGACTGTCTAGCCTAATTTTTGAATGTTTTTTTGTAGAGATAGGGTTTCACCATATTTGCCTAGGCTAGGCTCTTAACTCCTGAGCTCAAGCAGTCCACCCACTTTGGCCTTCCAAAGTGCTGGGATTACAGGTGTGATCCTGGCTCAATCTGTGCATTTTTAAAGGCGTTTGGCATCTATATTCATGAGAAGTACTGCCCTGTAGTTTTCTTGTGATGTCTTTTGTATGGTTTTGGTATTAGGATAATACTAGCCTCATAGAATGAGTTTAGAAGTATATCCTTTGTTTCTGTCTTCTGTAAGAGATGATAAAGAACTGGCATAATTTCCTCCTTAAATGTTTAATAGAAGTCACTAGTGAAGCAATATGCACCTGATATTTTGTGTTCTGGGAAGTTATTAATTGTTGTTGCTATTTCTTTCTGTTTTTTATTTTTTATTTTATTTTATTTTATTTTATTTTTTTTGAGACATGGTCTTGCTCTGTCTCCTAAGTTGGAGTGCAGTGGCTGATTACTGCAGCCTTGACCTCACAGGCTCAAGTGATCCTCCTGCCTCAGCTTCCTGAATAGCTGGGACTACTGGCCTAAAATTATACCTGGATAATTTAAAAATATATATATTTTTTATAGAGACAGAATCTCATTATGTTGCTGGTCTTGAATTCCTGGCCTCAAGTGATTCTCCTGCCTCAACCTCCGAAAGTACTAGGATTACAGGCATGAGCCACTGTGCCTGGCCTGCCCTTTTAATGTCCATTTGATATGTAGTGATGCCCCCTCTTTAATTTATGATATTAGTAATTTGTGCCCTTTCTCTTTTTTCTTATCCTGGGTGGAAGTTTATTGATTTTATTGATCTTTACAAAGAATCAGCTTTTAGTTTGAATTTTTCTTTTTTGATTTTCTATGTTTAATTTGATTGATTTCTGCTCGGATTTTTATTATTTCTTCTCTTCTGCTTAAATTTGCTGTTTTCTAGTTTCCTAAAGTAAAAACTTTGGTTATTGATTTTTAGATCTTTTTTTTTCTAATACATGCACTCAGTGCTATACATTTCCCTTCAAGCACTGTTTTTTGTGCATCCCAGAAATTTTGATGTTAAGTTTTTATTTAGTATGAAATGTTTTACAATTTCTTATGAAAGTTCTTCTTTGACCCATGTGTTATTTAGAAGTGCATTGCCTTAATCTCCATATATTTCAGAAATTTTTCAGTTGTCTTTCTGATATTGATCTCTAGTTTAATTCTGTTGTGACAGAAGACACTGTATGATTTCTGTTCTTTTAAGTTAGTTAGGGTATGTTTTGTAACACTCAGAATGTGATCTGTTTTGGTGAATATTCTATGTGAGCAGGAGAATAATGTGTATTCTGCTGTTGTTGGCTTAAGTGGTCTATAGATGTCAATTATATCCAGTTAATTGATGGTATTGTTGAGTTCAGTTATGTCTTTACTGATTTTCTTGCTGCTGGATCTGTTCATTTTTGATAGAAGAGTTTTGACGTTTCCAGCTATAATAGTGCATTTGTCTTTCTCTTTACACTTCTATTGTTTCCTACCTCATGTAGTTTGAAGCTCTGTTGTTAGGTGCATGCATGTTTCTAGGTGTTATTAGGCACACAGTACATGTCTTCTTAGAGAATTGACCCCTTTGTCATTGTGTAATGATCTTTTATTGTCATTTATTTATTTATTTATTTATTTTGAGACGGAGTTTCACTCTTGTTACCCAGGCTGGAGTGCAATGGCGTGATCTCAGCTCACCGCAACCTCCACCTCCTGGGTTCAGGCAATTCTCCTGCCTCAGCCTCCTGAGTAGCTGGGATTACAGGCACACGCCACCATGCCCAGCTAATTTTTTTTGTATTTTTAGTAGAGATGGGGTTTCACCATGTTGACCAGGATGGTCTCGATCTCTTGACCTTGTGATCCACCCGCCTCGGCCTCCCAAAGTGCTGAGATTACAAGCTTGAGCCACCGCGCCCGGCCTTTTATTGTTATTATTAATTTTCTTGGAGATGTATTCACTAGGTTATTCAGGCTGGTGTTGAACTCCTGCCTCAGCCCCCTGAATAGCTGGGATTACAGGTGCAAGCTGCTGTGATTCGTTATGATGCCCTTCTTTGTACTTGTCAATTTTTCTTGACGTGGAGCCTGCTCTGTCAAATTAAAGTAGCAATATTTACTTTCTTTTGAGTATTAGTATGGTATGTGGTTCTACATTCATTTACTTTAAGCTTATTTGTGTTTACATACTTAAAGTGGGTTTCTTGTAGACAACATACAATTGGGTTTTGTTTTTTGATTTAATCTATCCAATCTATTTGGTACATTAAGACCATTCATGTTTGAAGTGATTGCTGGTATAGGTATATTAATATATCACCATTTTTGTTATTGTTTTCTATTTGTTGTCTTGTTCTTTTTTTTTTTTTTTTGAGACGGGTCTCACTCTGTCACCCAGGCTGGAGTGCAGTGGTGTAATCATATCTCACTGCAGCTTTGAACTCCTGAACTTAAGTGATCCTCTTGCCTTTGGCCTCCTGCGTAATTGGGACTGTAGGTATGTGCTGCCATGCCTAGCTAATTTTTTAATATTTTGTGGATACAGAGTCTCACTATGTTGCCCAGGCAGGCTGGTCTCCAACTCCTGGCCTCAAGTGATCCTCCTGCCTCAGCCTCACAAACTGCTGGGATTACAAGGGTATGCACCACTGTGTCCAGTCTGTTGTTGTTGTCTTTTATTATTATTTTTGTCTCCCACTCTTTTTCTATATTTTATAGTTTTAGCTTTTTTTTTTTTTTTTTTTTTTTTCTTGTGATAGAATCTTGCTCTGTCGCCCAGGCTGGAGTGCCAGTGATGCAATCTTGGCTCCCTGTGACCTCTGCCTCCTGGGCTCAAGTGATCTCCCACCTCTCCTAAGTAGCTGAGACTACTGGAGTATGCCACCATGCCCAGCTAATTTTTGCATTTGTAGTAGAAACAGGGTTTCACTATCTTAGCCAGGCCAGTCTCGAACTCCTGACGTCAAGTGATCCACCTGCCTTGGCCACCCAAAGTGCTGGGATTACAGGTGTGAACCACTATGCCCGACCTGTCTTTTGTAGTTTTAATTGAGCATTCTATATGATTCCATTTTCTCTCCTTTTTCTTTTTTTTTTTTTGAAATGGAGTCTTCTCTGTCACCCAGGCTGGAGCTTGGTGGTTCAGTCTCAGATCATTGCAACCTCTGCCTCCTTGGTTCAAGCAATTCTCCTGCCTTAGCCTCCCAAGTAGTGGGGATTACATAGGTGTGTGCCACACCCAACTAATTATTTGTATTTTTAGTACAGATGAGGTTTTACCATGTTGGCCAGGCTGTCTCGAACTCCCGACCTCCAGCAATTCATCTGCTTCAGCCTCCCAAAGTGCTGGATTACAGGCATGAGCCACCATGCCCGGCCTTCTCTCCTTTCTTAACATATCCATTATACTTCTGCTTTTACTCTTTTTAGTGGTTGCCCTAGATTTTGCAATACAGATTTATAACTAATCCAAGTCCACTTTCAAATAACACTATACCACTTCAAAGGTA
Source organism: Saimiri boliviensis (assembly GCF_048565385.1). Lineage (NCBI taxonomy): Eukaryota > Metazoa > Chordata > Mammalia > Primates > Cebidae > Saimiri > Saimiri boliviensis. Next base: position 83,108,771 of record NC_133450.1, read on the forward strand.
AAAGTATTTTATTGTAATAAAATGATCCTAATGTCTCCTTCCTGTCCTTTATATCATTGTAGTCAGTCGTATATATTTAGCATGCATAAGCACATATATATATTTATATGCACAAAATAAATACATAAGCATACATAATTCAGTATATTGTTGCTATTGTTTTGAGCAAACTGTTATCTATTAGATCAGTTAAGCATAAAAAGAATAATTTGTTATGTTGCCTTCACTTTTTCCTTCTTCAGTGACGATCTGGGTTTCTGCCCTGTATTATTTTCTTTCTCTCCAAAGAACTTTTAACATGTTTTGCAAGAGAAGTTTACTGCCAAAAAATTACCTCAGTTTTTGTCTGAGAAAGTCTATTTCTCCTTCACTTTTGAAGGATAATTTTGTGGGGTGCAGAATCTAGGTTAGTGGGTTTTTCCTTTGAACACCTTAATATTTCACTTTGCCTGTTTTAAAATAGGGTGATTTGTTTTTGTATTTGTTCATTTGTTTAAGTTTCTTGTAAATTCTGAATATTAGATCTTTGTAGAATACATAGTTTGCAAATAATTTCTCCCATTCTGTAGGTTGTCTGTCTCCTCTGTTGGTAGTTTCTTTTGATTTGTGAGTTCTTTTATATATATATATGTATATATATATATATATATATGTGTGTGTGTGTGTGTGTGTGTATATATATATATATATATATATATATATATATATATATATGTTTTATCGTATTTTAGGTTTTGGGGTACATGTGAAGAACATGCAGGATTGTTGCATAGGTACACACATGGCATTGTGGTTTGTTTGCTGCCTTCCTCCCCATCACCTATATCTGGCCTTTCTCCCCATGTTATCCTTCCCCAACTCCCCACAGACTATCCCTCTATCCCTGCCCTATTTCCCCTCCACAGACTCCAGTGTGTGATGCTCCGCTCCCTGTGTCCATGTGTTCTCATTGTTCAACACCCGCCTCTGAGTGAGGACATGCGGTGTTTGTTTTTCTGTTCTTGTGTCAGTTTGCTGAGAATGATGGTTTCAAGGTTCATCCATGTCCCTACAAAGGACACGAACTCATCATTTTTGATGGCTGCATAGTATTCCATGGTGTATATGTGCCACATTTTCCCTGTCCAGTCTATCATCGATGGGCATTTGGGTTGGTTCCAAGTCTTTGCTATTGTAAACAGTGCCGCAATGAACATTTGTGTGCATGTGTCCTCATAATAGAATGATTTATAATTCTTTGGATATATACCCAGTAATGGGATTGCTGGGTCAAATGGAATTTCTATTTCTAGGTCCTTGAGAATCACCACACTGTCTTCCACAATGGTTGAACGAATTTATACTCCCACCAACAGTGTAAAACTATTCCTATTTCTCTATATCTTCTCCAGCATCTGTTGTCTCCAGATTTTTTAATGATCACCATTCTAACTGGCATGAGATGATATCTCAGTGTATTTTGATTTGCATTTCTCTAATGACCAGTGATGAGCATTTTTTCATATGTTTGTTGGCCTCATGTATGTCTTCTTTTGAAAAGTGTCTGTTCATGTCCTTCCCCCACTTTTGAATGGGCTTGTTTGTTTTTTTCTTGTAAATTTGTTTTAGTTCTTTGTAGATTCTGGATATTAGCCCTTTGTTAGATGGGTAGAATGCAAAACTTTTTCCCATTCTGTTGGTTGCTGATTCACTCTAATTGTTGTTTCTTTTGCTTTGCAGAAGCTCTGGAGTTTAATTAGGTCCCATTGGTCTATTTTGGTTTTTGTTGTGAATGCTTTTGGTATTTTAGTCATGAAGTCTTTACCTGTGCCTATGTCCCAAATGGTTTTGCCTAGATTTTCTTCAAGTTTTTATGGTGTTAGGTCTTAAGTTTAAGTCTTTAATCCATCTGGAGTTAATTTTAGTGTAAGTTGTCAGGAAGGGGTCCAGTTTCTGCTTTCTGCACATGGCTAGCCAGTTTTCCCAACACCATTTATTAAACAGGGAATCCTTTCCCCATTGCTTGTTTTTGTGAGGTTTGTCAAAGATCAGATGGTTGCAGATGTGTGGTGTTGCCTCGAAGGCCTCTGTTCTGTTCCATTGGTCTGTATCTCTGTTTTGGTACCAGTACCATGCTGTTTTGATTACTGTAGCCTTGTAGTATAGTTTGAAGTCTGGTAGTGTGATGCCTCCAGCTTTGTTGTTTTTGTCTAGAATTGACTTGGCTATGCAGGCTCTCTTTTGGTTCCATATGAAGTTTAAGGTGGTTTTTTTCCAGTTCTGTGAAGAAGGTCTTTGGTAGCTTGATGGGGATAATGTTGAATCTATAAATTACATTGGGCAGTATGGCCATTTTCACGATATTGATTCTTCCTAACCATGAGCATGGAATGTTTCTCCATCTGTTTGTGTCCTCTCTTACTTCCTTGAGCAGTGGTTTGTAGTTCTCCTTGAAGAGAACTTTACATTCTTTGTTATTTGCATTCCTAGGTATTTTGTTCTCTTTGTAGCAATTGTGAATGGCAGTTCGTTCTTGATATGGTTCTCTTTAAGTCTGTTATTGGTGTATAGGAATGTTTGTGATTTTTGCACATTGATTTTGTATCCTGTTTTATCTGATGTAAGAAAACCCAGCTTTAGGCTGGGTGCAGTGGCTCAGGCCTGTAATCCCAGCACTTTGGAGGCCGAGGTGGGTGGATCACCTGAGGTCAGGAGTTCAAGACCAACCTGGCCGACATGGTGAACCCCTGTTTCTACAAAAAGATACAAAAAATTAGCCGGGCATGGTGGCATGCAACTGTAATCCAAGCCACTCAGGAAACTGAGGCAGGAGAATTGCTTGAACCTGGGAGGCGGAGGTTGCAGTGAGCAGAGATCCACCATTGTACTCCCGCCTGGGCAACAAGAGTGAAACTCCATCTCTGAAAAAAAAAAAAAAAAAAAAAAAAGGAAGAAAGAAAGAATACCAACAAGCTAATGTTTAATGTTTGTGGAGATTGGGTCTCACTATTGCCTAGGCTGGTCTTGAACTTCTGGGCTCAAGCGATCCTCCCACCTTGACTTCTCAAACTGTTGGGATACAGGGGTGAGCTACTCTGCCTGGCTAATTTTTTTGTTCTTCTTCCATAGGTAAGACTTGTTTTTCTTTCCCCTCTAGCTTCATTCAACATTTTTTCTTTTTTTCCAAACTGCTCCTTTGGAGTCAAAGGTGTTTCTTTATCTTGGATGGTTTAAAATAATATGTGTAGATGTAGGTTTTTTGGCTTTTTTTTTTTTTTTTTTTTTTTTGCACTTATCCCACCTGGCGTTTTCTGAATTTCCTGGATCTCTGGTTTGGTGTTTCACCTTAATTTGGAGAAATTCTTAGTCATTGATTCATATAGTTATCTTTTCCTTTCTCTCTTCCCCTTGTGATGTTTCCATTGTGTATGTATTTGTTACATCTTTTATAGTTGTCCCTTAATCCTCTCTTCTGTTTTGTTGTTTGTTTTCTTTCTGTGTCTGTCTTTGTCCTCTTTGATTTTCTCTTCTGGAGATTTCTGTAGATGTATCCTTAAGCTCAGATACTTTTTTTTTTTTTCTCAGTTGTGTCCAGTCTACTCATAAGCCCGTAAAAGGCTTTCATCGTTTCTGTTACAGTGTTCTTGTGTTTCCCTTTGGTTCTTTCTTAGGATTTTCATCTCTGCTTACATTACCTACCTCTTTTTGCATGATATCAGTTTTATCCATTAGAGCCCTCAGCATATTAATCAATGTTGTTTTAAATTCCTGATCTGATTGTCTCAACATCTCTGCCATGTTTGGTTCTGATATTTGCTTTTTCTACTCAAATTGTGTTTTTTTGCCTTCTAGTGTTCCTTGCATATTTTTCTTGATGGCTATACATAATGTACTGCATAAAAGCAACTGCTAAAAATAGACTCTTAGTAACGTGGTAAGAGGGGGAGAGAGGGGAAGCATTCCATAGTCCTGTGATTTGTTCTCAGTATTTTAGTGTGCCTTTACCCCTGGACTGTGAACTTTATAAGTGCTTCTAGTCCTCCCACACACCATTAGGTGGGACATGATGGTTAGAATGGGTTGCATTTGGGTATTTCCTCTCCTTCAGATCAATTAAGCTTCAATAAAACCCCAGGCCAGCATGGTGGCTCATGCCTGTAATTCTAGCACTTTGGGAGACTGAGGTGGACAGATTGCTTGAGCACAGGAGATTGAGATCAGCCTGGGAAATGTGGTGAAATCCCCCTTCTACAAAAAATACAAAAAATTATCTGGGCATGGTGGTATGCATCTGTAGTCCCAGCTACTCAGGAGGCTGGGAGGTGAGAAGATCACTTGAGCCCAGAAGGTCAAGGCCACAGTGAGCTATGATTGTGCCACTGCACTCCAGCCTGGGCAACAGAATGACACCCTGCTTGAAAAAGTAAAAAAATTAAAATTAAATAAAAAATAAATAAATGAAACAAACTCCAGCAGGTTAGGTCTAGTTAACTTGTTTCTCTTGAGGGCAGACCTTGTTAGGAAGAACAGAATGTTGTGGCATATTTTTAAATGGTTCCTTTTCTCTTCCCCCTGCTGGAAGCATGAGGGAATTTTTCTCCTTTATATACTGTGAAAAACTAGTCCAACTCCTAAAGGTAAAACTCACAAAAGCATGATTTCTGTCTAATAGTTCTGTAAATTTCGGAGAGCATACCTATGCCTAGGTAACCCTGAAATTTTAAAGTCTTGGGCTTGTTGACACCTAGCCTCCAGCAATCTGTCAGTTGTGATTCAGGTTTTTCTACTCTGGCACTGGTTCCTGTGGATGTTTCTGCTCTTGTATGTCGTGACTCTCTGTGTCTGCCCATCTCTCTTTCCAATTTTGGTGGCAATAGTTTGCTTTTAGAATTCTGAGTTGATTTTTTCACTTGTTCGGCTTTGTACTTGTTGATAGAGTGGTGTGGCAGCTTCCATGTGCCTCACTTGTGGAACTGGAAATGAAGTCCCTTCCTCTAATTTTTTATTATGAAAAATTTAAGCACCAAAATAGAATTACATAATGAAACATTCGTATATTCGAAACTCAGCCTTAATAAATATCAGCATTTTGGCCAATATTGTTGCAAATATATAGTATTCTTAATACATTATTTTCCCTACATTTCTGGAGTACTTTAAAAGAAATTATAGACATCATATAATTTTTGAGTATGTATCTCTGTCTAACAAATAGGGGCTCCTTTGTTTTTGTATTGAAACTATACTTTATAGATAAATCTACTTTGTTTTATAGATTTGTGTTCCTAGTTCCTAGTAAGAGAATGTGTGAAGTTGGGGTATGGGGTGTTTGATGTATCAAAATTTGGCAGACATTACTTTGCCTGTGAGAGCTTCATTGATCAGTGATGATTTTGTGAATCCATTAACTTGTTTTTTGTTTTGTTTTGTTTTTGTTTCAGTTTTGAGACAGGGTCTTCCTTTGTCACCCGGGCTGGAGTGCAGTCTCGGCTTACTGCAACCTCCACCTCCTGGGTTCAAGTGATCCTCCTGCCTTAGCCTCCCTAGTAGCTGGAACTACAGGCTTGTGCCACCATGCCTGGCTAATTTTTGTATTTTTAGTAGGGACAGGATTTCACCATCTTGAACAGGCTGGTCTTGAACTTGTGACCTCAGGTGATCCACCTGCCTTGGCCTACCAGAGTACTGGGATTACAGATATGAGCCACTGAGCCTGGCCCCATTAACTTGTACTTACCAAAGCGTAGAAAGTTTTGGCCGTTTATCCATTGCCCCCCCCCCCCAAAAAAAAAAAGTGTATGAAAGTTTTTATGTAAGAATGTATTAGAAGTAGCTGTGTTTAGTATTAGGGAAATGTGTGGGATCTGTATTTTTGAAAAGTGAAATAATAAGCTGTAGAATTTCCTTAGGTGACCAGTTTTAAGAATGGATTGGAGACTCGTTGGAGAGGAAACCCATGTTCCCAGATTTTCTTTTTTTAATTAATGGACTTTTTTTTTTTTTTCCTTTTTTTAGACATGTTCTCATTCTGTTGCTTAGGCTGGAGTACAGTGGCACAATTATGGCTAACTGCAATCTTGAACTCTTGGGCTCAAGCAATACTTCTGTCTCAGCCTCTTGAGAAGCTGGGACTTCAGATGCATGGCACTATGTCCAATTAGTTTTTTTAAAACATTTTGTAGAGATGGAGTTTTGCTATTTTGCCCAGGCTGGTCTTGAACTCTGGGCCTCACACAGTCTTCTTGCCTTGGCCTCCAAAAATGCTGAGATTATAGGCATGAGGCACTGTATCTGGACCTGGACTTTTTAGAACTGTTTTAGGTTTACACAGAATTGAGTAGAAAATGTAAAGTTCCTGTGTACAGACTCCCCATCCAGTGTTTACTATTATTAACACCTTGCATTCTTGTGATACAGTTGTTACAATTGATTAACCAATATTTATAGGTTTTTTTTGTTTATTTGTTTTGTTTTCTTCTGAGACAGAGTTTCACTCTGTTGCCCAGGCTGGAGTGTAGTGGCATGATCTTGGCTCACTGCAACCTCCATCTCCCAGGTTGAAGCAATTCTCCTCCCTCAGCCTCTTGAATACCTGAGATTACAGGTGTGTGCCACCACATCGGCTAATTTTTGTATTTTTAGTAGAGACAGGGTTTTGCCATGTTGGCCAGGCTGGTCTCGAACTCCTGACCTCAGGTGATCCACCTGCCTGGGCCTTCCAAAGTGTTGGGATTACACGTGACAGCCATTGCACTCGGTCTTAGATTTTTATTAACTGAAGTCTGCTATTTACACTAGGGGATTCTTTTCTTTCTTTTTCTTTTTTCATAAAAAATATATTTTTTAAAGTAGAGACAAGGTCTCACTATGTTGAGAACTTGAACTCCTGTTCTCAAATGATCTCTTTGCCTTGGCCTCCTAAGATAATACCTTTCTTAATAATGTGAACACAATAGTGTTAAAAACCTAACAAAATTAACTGTTACTTTACAATACCATCTCATATCTATCCAGTATTTATCTCATTATCTCAAAAATATCATTTTACAGTTGGCTTTGTTCAAATTAGGATTAATATACAAGGCAGGCACATTGCCATATATTTTGTTGTCATGTCACAGAGTTTGTTCTCCCCTCCTTTGTTTTTCCTTTGCCTTTCCATTTTTTTGTTGATGGAATGAAGTTCTTAGTTTGATAAAATAGTCTAAAATCTGGATATGGCTGATTGCATCCTTGTGTGTCTTTTGACATGTTCTTCCATCCTTATTTCTTGCGAACTCCTAATTAGATCTAGAGGCTTAATGAAATTCATGCTGTTATTTTTGGGAAGAATACATCACCCAGATTCATTGTTTTCATTAGGGGTTGCAAAATGGTTTTCCTAATTCTCTGATTCCTTCTAAACTCCTTAACTGGCTGGGTGCGGTGGCTCACACCTGTAATCCCAGTACTTTGGGAGGCCGAGGCAGGCAGATCACAAGGTCAGGAGTTTGAGACCGGCCTGGCCAACATGGTGAAACCCCCATCTCTACTAAAAATACAAAAATTAGCCAGACGTGGTGGTGCATGCCTGTAATCCCAGCTACTCGGGAGGCTGAGGCAGGAGAATTGCTTGAACCAGGAGGTGTATGTTGTAGTGAGCCAAGATCGTGCCACTGCACTCCAGGCCTGGTGACAGAGCAAGTCTCCATCTTGGGAAAAAATAATAATAATAAAATAAATAAATAAATAAATTCTTTAACTGAAATTATTCTACAGAGTAGAATGTTATTCCATCATTTGTTTCCTCTGAAATATAGTTAGTATAGGAGTTTTCTTCTCTTTTATTGATCAATTTTCAGAATAATAAGTTGTACTCTTATATGACCGGTGATTTGTTTTTTGTTTTGAGTATCATTATGAACTTAACACTTTTTTCTATATTTTATTTTAAACCATTGAAGTCATTATCCTTTTGAAACTTAAATATCCTGTCTTTGACTAGTAGAAGCCCTTTCACACTGGTTTCTGTGTTCTTCTTGTATAATTCAGTATTCTTTGATGTCATCCTTGTTTTCTGGCACAGCAGAGTATTTCAGATTTTCGGTAAACTTTTTCTGTGCCATATTCAGAATCAGGAGTCCTGTTTCTCCTAGTAAATGTGTTTCCTTATATTGGGAAATAATTGAGACTACAATATGACCACTACGGTACTAATTGCTATTGGGCAAACACACTTCTCTCAATACGTTTTAATAAGGACTGTATTTTGCCTTGTTTATTATCTCGTGTACTTTTCAACTTGTGGTGTGGTACTTAAGAAATTTTAAATTTTCAGGAGGCTGAGGCAGGAGAATCACTTGAACCCAGGAGGCTAGAGGCTGCAGTGAGCCAAGATTGTGCCATTGCTCTCCAGCCTGGGTGACAAGAGTAAGAGTCTGTCTCAAAAATAAATAAATAAATAAATAAATATATAAATTTGTATTCTCTTTTGAATTGCAGATCTCTTAAAAGGCAGATATTATGTATATTTAAACTTGACTTTTATATTATACTTACTGGCAAAATAATAGCACAGAGTATCTTCATTTCAGTGATAGCATACATTTGTAAATTGATGTGGGAAGATAGGATAACATATGTCTTCCGTTTCTGGTTATTTACTTAATAAACTTTATTGTTGATTTTTTAATGAGTAAGAAAAATAAATTTCGAGGTTCTGGAATAATTTGCCAAAAAGTGCTATGAATACTTGTTGTTACTCACCTTTGGATGACTAGGGCTCAGAGTCCCAAGACCGTGTCATTATAATAAAGATTCAATTCTTTCTTATAATGGAGGACAGTCCTCTGGATCTTCTAGAAAATTTTTATTTGGTTTAAGGAATTAAGGGTTTTTTATTTTTTTAACTCTTAGATGTAGTTTGGTCTAATGTTTTAGGAATTCACAATATTGTAAAATTCCTATTACAGTAAGCCCTCAGTTAAGTCTCAGTAGGTAGTTGAAAACTGCAACTTTAAGTGAAACAATGAATACAAAACCAATTCTTTTTCCTCACCAATGTTATGACAAAATGACTTAGAACTCAATAAGGGTTTTTGAGGACCAAATTATGTTACATGTTGTTTTACTGAAAGCACCTCTCAATGACATTAAATGAGGACTTGCTGTAATTATACTAATATATTGTTTTATCAAAGGAAGTCTTCTTAGGATCTTGAAAAGTTTATGCATTGTTTACTGGCTTCTAATTGGTATGTAAATATTTACTTGAATACAACAAAATCTTTTTCTTTTAAAAGTATTCTGTGGCTCATGCCTATAATCCTAGCACTTTGGGAAGCCAAGGCAGGAAGATCACTTGAGGCCAGGAGTTTGAGATTTGTGTCTACAAAAAAAAAAAAAAAAAAAAAAAGAAAACCAAGTATCATGATGTGTGCCTGTGGACCCAGCTACTTGGGAGGATCACTTGAGCCCAGGAGGTCAAGGCTCCAGTGAGCCATAATTATGCCACAGCATTCTAATCTGGGTGACAGAGTGAGACCCTGTGTCTAAGTAAATAAATAAATAAAAATATTCTGTAGCTCTGATTTGTCATTTATTCCTTCTTTTTTTTTTTTTTTTTGGAGGGGGAATGGAGTCTCAAACTGTTGCCCAGGCTGGAGTGCAATGGTGCCATCTCAGCTCCCTGCAACCTCGTCCTCCTGGGTTCATGTGATTCTTCTGCCTCAGCCTCCCGAATAGCTGGGATTACAGGCATGCTCATTTATTCTTATGTGTGTTCTCTTCATAGTATGTTCAATCTGATGAAGTTGATTATATTTAAAAATCACTACTTAATTCAGTGATTGAATAGAAAATTGTTTGGCTTTTCTGTCCCATTTTAGCTCCTTACTTTATGCTGTGAGCGATCAGCATTATCTCTTGTACTTTTTCATTTTTCAGTGCACCAACCTGAGTAGAACTGATGTTTTTCTGTTTATTCCCTTGGATGAAAAGGTAATTCATTGAAGGATTATTTAATTATTTAAAATTTTTCTCCTTTATGTCCTCTAAAGTGAGTGGAGGTACAACTAATACCCCCCAAAAATAGAATAAATGTCATTGTTTGATAACAAAACAAGCTTGTTCTCAGGTGAGATATTTGGGAATTAATTTGTCTTGCCTCATATAAATGCAGGAAAAACTACGTTTTTCCTTATAGGTCATGAAGAGGAAATGATTTTGTTTTGATTTTCAGGGATTTTTTTTTTTTTTTTTTTTTTTACCCTGAAATGTTGGTCCTGGATTTTGTTTTTGCCTTTTAGACTGCAGAGCACAAGCTGAGAGTTGGGAAGGAGGGTTACTATTACAGGAGAGCAACTGCACCTGTTACGCCTTCCCTGCTTGAAGTCTCCAGCTACTGCTGCAAAGTATGACTACTCCTTTTTCACAGTCATAGGAATAGAAGAAATATGTGATTTCCGGATTAGACTGATGATTTATCCAGTATAGAAGACTGAAAATTGCTCCACAGAGACCTTTTGTGGGAGAGCAAAATAGTTACATACTGGGACCTGAAAAATTAGAGATACATCCTTACCCTTCATTATATCCTTTAACCTTATATAAACATATAATTTACTCTTTTGTTCATTTTATCCTGTGCATTTTTGCTTGTCCTTGTTGATGTTCATTGTTCCATCTAAGGGTGTATGGAGGTCTCTGAGAACTTTACCTGTTGAGTACGTTCATTTTAACATTTTTCTCCTTGGAAGATGTAACATTATCTGTAGGCTTGGGGATTCATTTACTCATTAACTCTGCTTTTGTTTAGAAAAATGACACGTACAGAATAGAATAGGTCTAGATTATTTTAAGGAGGAGAGGTCTATTTCCTTGAAATGGAATAGAATATATGTGTATTTGCCTAAAAACATATGTACATATTTATGTATGCTCTCTATATAAATTGATACATAAATATATAAAGTATATAAAAATATGCAATCTCTATATATAAATATATAAAGAACATTTAGAATCACATATAAGTCAGGAAGCCCCTGAGGTGATTAGAATCAGAGGGTTTAGGGAAGGAGAAGATATTTTACTTTATCCCTTTATACCCATTGTATTGTAATGTAATTAAAAGCTATTTTATGTTGTGAACTTAATACATAGCTGGTAATGGCCAGGCGCTGTGGCCACGCCTATAATCCCAGCACTTTGGGAGGCTGAGGTGGGATCACTTGAAGTCAGGAGTTCGAGACCAGTCTGGCCAACGTGGTGAAACACTGTATCTACAGTATTAGCAATACAAAAATTAGCTGGATGTGTTGGCGCACACCTGTAGTCCAGATACTTTGGAGGCTGAGCTAGGAGAATTGCTTGAACCCAGGATGTGAACGTTGCAGTGAGCCAGGATCACATCACTATACTCCAGCCTGGGTGACAGAGTAAAACTTCATTTAATAAAAAAAGTTGGTAATATATTATGTGTGGGGAGATCTATAGTAGTGTTTGAGTGCTAATGTTATGGTAGAACAGTGCTACTGAATGTTAGGCTCATTCATACTCTATCTTGTTTTAATATAATTCATAGATCACTAATATCCAGTTCATGCATACAGCCTCCTTCCATTTCACTAATAAACCTTTTTAAGAGTGTAAATGGTCACAATAAGAAGCTTAAAAATCAGGCTGGGCACGGTGGCTCACGCCTATAATCCCAGCACTTTGGGAGGCCAAGACGGGTGGATCATGAGGTCAAGAGATTAAGAACATCCTGGTCAACATGGTGAAACCCTGTCTCTACTAAAAATACAAAAATTAGCTGGGCATGGTGGTGCACGCCTGTAGTCCCAGCTACTCGGGAGGCTGAGGCAGGAGAATTGCTTGAACCCAGGAGACAGAGGTTGCAGTAAGCTGAGATCGTGCTATTGCACTCCAGCCTGGGTAACAAAAGCAAAACTCCATCCCCCCCCCCAAAAAAAAAAGAAACTTAAAAATTAGCACAATAGAATAAAATGAGAAATAAGTTTCCTTTAAGCCCCTCACTTTCTTCTCCATGGTTAACCACTTGTTACCAGTTTCTTGTGTATTTTCCGGAAATGTTTTATGCATATTATAATCAGCTCTGTATAATCAGTGCATAGATATTTATATGCACACATATATAAAATCATATTTCTAACATTATATATATAATCTATATGTTTATATATATCTGCATATATAAAATCTCCCTTATCCCCCTTTCCCAACAACATATGGAATCAAACTATATATGCTGTTCTACAACTCAATGTGTCCCTTCAATTCAGTCACTAAGGTTCATTTTTTATTCACCTTAATGTTTTGCAGCAAGAGTAATCCTTCAGACATACTGAGCAGTTATTTCACTCCCCAGCCTTTGCTAAAAACTGTTCATAGTCTTCTTTTTCTCATGTGAAGTCCACACACCTTAACATGGCATACAAAACATGGAACTGACCCTTGCCTGCTTCTTCTGCTTCTTCTATAGAAAATGTTGAGCTTATACCCAGAGTGCTGGTCATCCTGAAGTGTTTTCAGTTTCTTAAGGCTTACAGGCTCTCACCTGCAAACTGCTTCCTTTTTCTCATACTTTGGATAATACCTGCTTTTTTTTTTTTCTTTTATAAAACATATAATAGTCCTAATATTTATAAAAATCCACAGGTAAAACAAGATTCAAAGACATGAAGCAAAGTACAATTAAGAACTTCACTTTTTTTTGTATACATATAATGTCCAAACATATATATGCTTTTAAAAAATGTGATTCTAGGCCAGGCGCGGTGGCTCAAGCCTGTAATCCCAGCACTTTGGGAGGCCGAGGCGGGTGGATCACGAGGTCGAGAGATCGAGACCATCCTGGTCAACATGGTGAAACCCCGTCTCTACTAAAAATACAAAAAACTAGCTGGGTGTGGTGGCGCGTGCCTGTAATCCCAGCTACTTAGGAGGCTGAGGCAGGAGAATTGCCTGAGCCCAGGAGGCGGAGGTTGCGATGAGCCGAGATCGCGTCATTGCACTCCAGCCTGGGTAACAAGAGCGAAACTCCGTCTCAAAAAAAAAAAAAAACAAAAAAAAAAATGTGATTCTGCTAACTTGCTTTTTCCCTCTGGCTCAATAAGATTATTATAGGATTTATTTTTAATTTTTAAAAATCAACGTTATACAACTAGTTTAAAATAATCAGTTCTACAAAGTTTGTTACCAAAAACTGTAGTCCAGGTTCTGGTTCCAGATAAGATGGAGTAAGCACACTTCATGTCTCTCCTACTTGAATGCAGCTAAAAACCTGGGCAAAATTCTTAAAGTGGCTATTTGAGGATTCTGGAAAGTAAATTGCAGGGACAGACTGTGGAAGAAGACCAGAATTGAAAGTACCATTGAACCAGCAGTGAGTTTACCATTTTTTTCTTCCAGTATGCCCCAGCCTGAATTTAATGTATCCTGGAACTTGGAAGTGAGCATTGACATGGACAGAAAATGCATCGAGAGAAGTCTTCTAGCTCTGACTCAAGGAGGAGGAAAGGGGTCTCCTAATGCCCAGAGAAAGCATGGAAATCCTACATCTTTCTCTCTTTTTTAATTTTCTTTATTCTCTTATACCCAGGCCTCAAAACAATTCTTGATAGTGTCTGCAGTGGCCTTAATGGGGGCAGGCAAGAGCCTAAAATAGAGAGAGAGAATTCTTCCTCTCAAATTGGAGGAGCTGTGGTCTGAAAAGAGTTGGGCAAATCCCCACTGCTTTTTTTCTCCCTCTGCTGTTCTGTTGCTTGCCCCTGCCTGATGTGAGGACAGTCATGGAAAGTACTCTGCAGAGTGGTGTTAATAAAACCCCAGAGTTCTGCTGGAAGACTGGAAAAGGGGAGCCCTAGTGAAATGAAAGATTGTAGAAGAGGGAGGAACTTGGGAAACTGACCACCTAGAGTTGCTTATGGACTCTTGAGCTGACCTCCGAGCTGTGCATGCATAGGTCCAATCCTAAACAGCATATATGGACTTTGAGAATTGAATTATGGAATAGACCACTGCCCACATCCCAAACTGGAAATTATGTGGGGTTACTTACGGAACACATTAAATATAACTTCAAAGGTTTTGCAAACTGAACTGTCATTAGAAATACAACCTACAGAAGGCTGGTCAGAACTTGAAGCATGAACTCAACTGGGCCAATTACTGGCTAAAGCGAAAATACCAATATTCATGGTGGGACTTGAATAAGACCTAGAGTCTCATGATACAATATTCAAAATCTCCAGAATACAACCTAGAATCACTCAGCTTAAAAAGAATCAGACACATCTGAACTCACATAGGAAAAGATAGAATATAGATGCCAATGTCAGGATCATACAGATGTTAAAATTATATCAAAGAGACCTTAAATCAGATTAAGACTTTGCTCCAGGAATGAGCAGGAAGACAGACAGTCTTAGCAAGGGAATAGAAGATATTAAGAACAAAGAAATGGAACATTTAGACCCAAGATGTACAATAAGAGACAAAATACTCACTGAATGTATTCATTAGCAGAATGGGCATGATAGATGAAAGAGTCACTGAACTTGAAAACAGATCAATAGAAATGATCTAATCTGAACAACAAAGGAAAAACATGTAAAAGAATAAATAGAGCCTCAGTGACCTATGAGTAATACCAAAACATCTAACGTTTGTGTCATCAGCAACCCAGAATAAAAAGAGACTGAGTTTGATGCAGCAAAGATATATAAAGAAATAATGACATACAGACTTAAAAGGAGGAAATAAAACTGTTCCTGTTTGTGGATGACGTGATTTGTCAATATAGAAGATCCCAAGAATCTATAAAAACTTCCTAAAATAAATGAGTTTAGCAAGCGATACAAGATCAGGCCACAAAAAGCAACCATATGTCTGTATACTAGGAATGAACAATTAAGAACTGAATTTTTAAAAATTTCAATAGCTCTGAAAAAATGAAATATGTAGGATATAAATGTAACAAAGTATATGTAGGATTTTTATGCTGAAAACTATAATACCCTGATTAAAGAAATAAAAGAAGATTTAAATAAATGGAGAGGCATACCATATTCATGAATTGGAAGGTTCACTATAGTAAAGATGTTGTTTCTCCCCAAATTGATTTATAGGTTTAATGAAATAATAATAAAAATCCCAGTAGTACTTTTTGTAGTTATAGAGAAGCTGATTCTAAAGTTAATATTGAAAGGCAAAGGACCTAGAGTAGCCAAAACAATGTTGGAAAAGAAGAATAATGTTGGAAAAAAATTAAACTGCATAGAGAATAGACTTTAAATGTTTTTTCATTAGAAATGTTGTGTTTGTGAGGCATGCTGTTAGTTTGACTGAGCCATTCCACAGCGTATACATGTCTTCAAAGCATCATGTTTATACAATAAATATATATAATTTCTGTCAATTAAAAAATGCATAGTGAGATCACCATCTCTACAAACTAAGAAAAAAAAAAGGCTTAATATGGTGGTACATGCCTATAGTCCTCTGCTGCTTGGGAGGCTGAAATGGGAGAATTGCCAGAGTCCAGGAGTTTGAGTGCACTATGATTGTGCCACAGTACTACAACCTAGGTGACAGAGTGAGATCCTGTCTAAAAATATAAAACATAAGCAAAAAAAGAAAAATCAAACTATATGATTTTAAAACTTAGTACAGAACTAGGATAATCAAGACAGTGGTATTGGCAAAGGCATAGACATATAGATCAAGTGGAATAAAATAGTTTTTGGACATAGGCTAACCCATACAAAGAAGGCCAATTATAATCTACAAAGTTACAAAGGCAATTCAGTGGAAAATGAACAGTCTTGGTGTTGGAACTATTGGGCATCCTTATATAAAAATAATGAACCTCTCCCTAAGCCACACACGTACAAAAATTTACTTAAGGTATATCACTCATCTGAACGTGAGATATAAAGCTGTAAAACTTTTAGAAGAAAACATGGAGAAGATCTTTGTTACTTGAGTTTAGGCAAGAAGCTTGTCAGATAACAAAAGCATGATTCATAAAATAAAAAAATTGATAATTTGGATTTCATTAGGTTAAAAACTTTGCTTGCAAAAGACATTATGAAGGAAATGAAAGACAAGTTACAGGGCAGAAGAAAAATATTTGCAAATCTCCTGTAAAGGACTTACTCTCAGAATACATAAAGCACTCTGAAAACTCAACAATGAGAAAACAGTTTAATTAAAATATTTAATAAGCTTTTACAGGTACTTAAAAGAAGAAATAGAATGTTAAATGAGTTCATGAGAAGATGTTTAACATAACTAAACATTAGGAGATTGCACAGTGAGATACCACTGCACACCATTAGAATGGTTTAAACTATGCTTCTGACTGACTGGCTGCTGACTGGGGCTCCCTTGATCCCCCCCGCCTTGGGTTTGATTAATGTGCTAGAATGGCTCACAGAACTCAGGCAAGCATGTTTACCAGTTTATTAAAAAGCATATTGGAAAGGATACAGATGAACAGCTGGATGAAGAGATGGATAAGTGTAAGGTATTGGGGAGTGGGGAGCTTCTGTGCCCTCTCTGGGTAGGCCACCCTCCCAGCGCTTCCACTTCTTCCGCAAACCAGAAGCTCACAAACCTCATTGTTCAAGAGTCTTTGTAGAGGTTAATCTCTACCCCTTCCTCTCACCTTTCCTTGAAGTTGGTAGGTGAGACAAAGTTCCAGCCCTCTCCTCTAAGCACTTAGTCTTTCTGATGACTGGTCCTAACTGATTTTACAGGGGCTTCCCATAGTTATGTGACTAACATAAACTCAGGTGTTATCAAAAGAGTTATAAATAACAAAAGATATTTCTTTTTTTCTTTTTCTTTTTTTTTTTAAGATGGGGTTTCACCATGATGGCCAGGCTGGTCTTGAACTCCTGACCTCAGGTGATCCACCCACCTCGGCCTCCCAAAGTGCTAGGATTACAGGCGTGAGCCACCGCGCCCGGCCAACAAAAGATATTTCTATCACTCAGAAAATTCTACAGATTTTAGAAACTAGGTAACAAGTAGGAGGGACAGAGACTAAAATTTATTTCATATTATAGTTGGCTGTTCCTGTCAATGAGTTCCACATCCATGCATTCCACATTTGTGGATGCAGTCAACCACAGATTGAAAATATTAGGAAAATGGCTGGGCATAGTGGCTCACGCCTATAATCTCACCACTTTGGGAGGCTGAGGTGGGTAGATTATTTGAGGTCAGGAGTTCGAGACCAGCCTGCCCTCGTTGTGAAACCCTGTCTCTACTAAAAATATAAAATTAGCCAGGATGATGGTACATGCCTGTAATCTCAGCTTCTTGGGCGGGATTATTGCACCACTGCACTCCAGCCTGGGTGACAGAACAAGACTTTTTTTTTTTTTTTTTTTTTTTTTTTTTTTTTTTAGACAAAGAAAGAAAGAAAAAGAAAAAAAAATTGCATCTGTACTAAACATGTATAGACTTTTTTCCTATTTTTTTTTATTAAACAATCAATATTGCAGCTATTTACAGAGCATTTACGTTGTATTAGGTATCATAAGTAATCTGGAGATTATTTAAAATATAGTCATGCATCACACAACAGCATTTTGTTCAGTGACAGTGGTCCCATGAGATTATAATACTGTGTTTTTAGTGTACTGTTATATAACTTTTTTACAGTATGCAGTACAGTGACATGTCATACAGGTTTGTAGCTTAGGAGCAATAGGCTATACCATATAGCCTGGGCATATCGTAGGCTATACCATCTAGGTTTTTGTAAGCACACCCTATGATGTTCGCACAGTGACTGAATCACCTAAGGGTGCATTTCTCAGAACATGCTCCTATTAAGTGAAGCCTGACTGTATATGGGAGGGTGTGCATAGATTATGTGGAAATAGTACCCATTTTTTTTCTCTTTTTTTTTTTCAAGACGGAGTCTCCCTCTGTTGCCCAGACTGGAGTGCAGTGGCGCAATCTCACCTCACTGCAACCTCTGCCTCCTGGGTTCAGGTGATTCTTTTGCCTCAGCCTCCCAGGTAGCTGGAGTTACAAGCACCTGCCACCACGTCCAACTAATTTTTGTATTTGTAGTAGAGACAGGGTTTCACAGGGTTGACCAGGCTGGTCTCGAACTCCTGACCACAGATGATCCACCCACCTCAGCCTCTCAAAGTGCTGGGATTACAGGCGTGAGCCACTGCGCCCGCCAAGTACCCCTTTTAATATCAGAGATTTGAGCATTGGTTGACTTTGATATCCAAGGAAGGTCTTGGAACCAGTCTCCCATGGATACCAAGGGACAATTGTATACCACAGTGGCATATAAAGTTTTAGCCCACTTTTCTTGTCTCCTCATTCTTCCCACCTCAGCCTACCTTCACTCTTATCAAGCCCTCTAGCCTATTAACTCTATTAATTATCTATCACATGTACTTAAATCCTTTATGATTTTGTGGGTGACCCTTCTTTTAGAATACTCTACTCATAAGTATGTAAAATCCAGTGATTTAATGTGCATGTGAAGTCTCATAAGCCCAATTTTTGAATCTTCTTTATATCCATAGCAGTTTATAATGTAGAACTCATACTGTATTACATTTTTTTGTTTACATATCTTGGCTGTGAACTCTTTGAAGACATGGATCTTACTTCATTTATCTTGTATTTCTAGTGCCTAGTTTAGTACTTGGCATATAATAGGTCATCCTTTTTTTGTTCTGTCACAGTCTTTTTTTCCCTTTTAAATAATTATTGACAAGATGTTACTGGAGTTTAAAATCTGTTTCTGTCATTTCCAGGCATACTGGTTAAGAACAAAGACTCTGGAATTAAACTGCTTCATCATGTTCTGGTTGTAATTTTGGACAAAGTAACCTGCTTAAGCCTCTATTTCTGTATTTGAAAAATGGAGAATATAATAATACTTGTATTATTGGCAGGATTAAATGCATGTAGTAGCATGCTTAGTATAGAGCCTGGCATAAGATGCTTGCATATTGTGTGTGCATATTATGCTTGCTTATTTATTTAGTTAGTTATTTTGAGACAAGGTCTCACTCTGTCACCCAGGCGGGAGTCAGTGGCGTGATCACTGTTCACTGCAGCCTTGACCTCGCAGGCTCAGCCGAGCCTTCCACCACAGCTTCCTAAATGGTTGGAACTATAGGCATGTGTCCCCACACCTGGCTAATTTTTGTGTTTTTTGTAGGGATGGGGCCTTGCCATATTGTCCAGGATGGTAACTTCTGAACTCAAGGAATCCTCCACCTCAGCCTTCCAAAGTGTTGGGATTATAGGCATGAGCCACTGCACCTGGCCCATATTATGCACATTTTATTAGCTATTATTACTTCTACTCATTTATTTATACATATTGATTGAGCATTTAACCACAAAACCCAGTCTTTACTGGGTATTTTGCCAGGTACTGTTATAGCCTAGCAGGTTCTTCTTGTCTGCTGCACAGAAAAAGCCTATCCCTACACATAGGCCAAGCTGTGAGATGGTTGTTGCAGCAGAGAGTTTAATAATTGCAGTGTGGCTCAGTGAGGATGATGTGTGATATTTCTCAAATCTTCCTCCTCAAGAATTTGGCGAGTAGGGTTTTTAAGAATAGTTTGTTGGTCAGGGGGATAGGGAATGGGTACTGCTGATTGGCTGAGTTGGGGATGAAATCACAGGAATATTTAAACTGTCTTCATGTGCTGAGTCATCTCCTGGGTGAAGGACACCTGGGTGGTGTCAGTTGGTCCACTGCAAAGTCTGAAAAATATCTCAAACACCAGTCTTAGGTTTCACAATAGCAATGTTATCAGTAGGGGCAATTGAGAAGTTGCAAACTTATAACCACCAGCTGGTGACTCCTGAGTAGTAGGCAGTTACAAAAAGGCAAATTAGGAAACAATGACTAGTTACTATTAACTATACCTAAACCTTAACAGAATTCAGATCCCTACCATAATTCTGTTTGTGGTCTTTCATTAGTTTTACAATGGCAGTTTCTGTCCCCAAACAAAGAGTTAGTTTTGAGAATGGACTGTTATCATCCTTGCTTTAAAGTCAGAACTGTAAACTAAGTTCCTCCCATAGTCAGCTTGGCCTGTGTGTCGGGATGAGCAAAAGCAGTTAGCTTGTGAGGTTAAAAACAAGATGGAGTCAGCTATGTTAGATGTCTCTCACTGTTAAAGTTTTTGCAAAAGTGTTTTCAGTACTAGAACAAGATAGATAAAGTTCCTGTACTCATGAAGTGATACTTCACTGTGTAGTTATTAGAAAAGTTTTAACACTTGCTGTAAGTGATAGTGAAGAATTATTGTTCCAGTTTAATTGAAGTTCCTTCGTGCTTCCAAAAATTTGTATATTTTTATTGAACTAACTTTATGTAGTAGTTTCATTTGCATATATGTGTAAAATGGAAGAGCAGTAACACACCATGCAGTATGAGATAAGAACTCATAAAAGCAATGAAGATGTTCTTATGAATCCTAGAATATTTGCTGCTGGTTTTGTGTTTCGATTATTCAGTAAATGGATCTACAGTTCATTTAATTTCTATATTTTTTTCTTTTTAAAAGTAAGGTGGTTTTAGTATGAAGATAAATTGTGTTTTGGTTTAACTTTGGAGTTCAATTTTAAAAGAAGCACTCCAACAGAAGTTGGATTTAATATGGCCTGTTCCACAGTGAGTAGGTCAGTGCAAACTTGCCTCAAGTCCAAGGAAGCTGAGAGGCCAAAGACAGTGGCTGAAATATCCAGTTCCTCAAAAAGAAATATTTAATAGGGTCTTAGAAGCAGCAGCCATGTCTATGGCTCAGGCAGTAGCAAGACAAGATGGTGGATTCCCACACTATTGTCACCTACACCCAGGGCTTAAATACCATATATATCCCCTTGAGGTATACTTGCTTCAAGGGGGATGTGTAGGACAATTGAAGTATAATTATGTCAAGGATTTTTTTTTTTTTTTTTGTCGTAAGGGCAGGATTTGTGGTAAGTATGTGTTCTTACACAAGGAACGGTAGAAAACTGGACCTCTTAGAGGCTTTCCTGGAACTGGGGTTAACTGGAAGTCAGTATGGCAGATTAGTATCCAAGATGGAGTTGTTTTAGCCTCCACATGGTGTTTTACTTTTAGATAATTGAAATGTCTTACTAGAGATACTGTATTTAAGTGTTGCATGATAGAAAAGGAGAGTCTTAGGGAATGAGTAATACCAGGAAAACACTATGTAACTTATTTTTTATTGTTTCTTTGAAGCTGAGGACAAGAGTAAGTTGCTAATTGACCATCATTTTATCCTTTCATTCTTATGACAATTTAATAGATAACACAGTTTTGCAAATATATGTAAAATATTTTAAGTGGTTAACATGTACTGTGTACACTGTGCCTGGCCAAGAACATTTTTTTAAAATTGTGTTCTCCATTGTACCCATTCTTGCTAGCTTACAACCCCCTTCTTAAACAAAAACATAGAGAATGAAAGAGCAGTGTTGTAACTGATAGATAGCACAGGTGTGAAAAAAAGAGTCTTTTTTTTTTTTTTGGAAGGGAAGGGGTCTTGCTATGTTGCCCAGGCTGGTCTCAAACTCCTGGCCTCACACAGTCCTCCCACCTTAGCTTCCCAAGTAGCTGGGATTATAGGTGAAGCCACTGCACCGGGCTTTGCTGAGTCTTAGTCATATTTATATTTGAAGTCATTTAGGAGGCAAATTTTTTTCTGTTTCATCAGTCTACCAAATCTTCATCTACAAGCTTTGGCCTCTTACTCTTCCTTACTTTCAGGCAAGCTCCTTCAAAACCTGTCTGCCCTCATATATCATATTCCATTTACTCTTTAACCCATTATAAACTGGCTTCTGCCCCTTGACTCACTAATGACTTCCTGTTTATATTAGTATTTCTCAGCCTTTTTGTATACTTGTCAGTGTTCACTTCCGTCTTCATGAAATGTTCTTCTCCTTTGGTTTTGTGTGATACCCCTCTCTCAGTTTCCTCCTGTCTTTCAGGCTATTGCTCTATTTCCTTGAGGGACTTTTGTTTTTCCTCATGCTTTGAATGTTGGATTTTCTAGGGTGGGCATGTTGGATCATGCCTATAATCCCAGCACTTTGGGAGGTTGAGGTGGGAGGATTGCTTGAGCCCAGAGTTTGACACCAGCCTCGGTAAGATAGTGAGACCCTGTCTTAAAAATAATAATAATGTTACATTTTCCAAATTATGTGCTTAAGTTTCTTCTTATATTTTATTCTTTCACTTGTCAATCTTCCATCTATTGTCCATGAACTAATGGTTCCTCACTAATGCATCTGGAGCTCTGCCTTTTGGTCTCCACACCAGGCCTGAACTTAACAATGTCTACTGAATTCAATTGATTGTCCTCAAAGTCAGCATTTTAATATCCCTTAAAATCTATACAACCTACTGTATTCTCTTACTTTGGTACAACTTTTCATTTAATTTTACCAATTCTAGTTTAAAAACTCCATCTTTAGTATCAGTCAAATTTATCTTATTTTATCTATCTCTACTCGCCTTATTCTTTCTCCTGGCTATTTTAACTATCCCCAGAGTGAGCTTCTCCACTAGACTGCCCTTTGTAGTCTGCTCTCCTCATTGCCACCACAGTGTTTAGTATGTTATTCTTTATCTTAAAATCTTTTTGTTACTTTTCATTACCCTGCAGTAGTTTTCAAGTATCTATCCGTGCTGTACCTGCTTTAGGATCATTTAAAGAACCTTTTTTTGAGGGGGCGGGATGGAGTCTTGCTCTGTTGCCCAGGCTAAGGTGCAATGGTGCAATCTCGTCTCACTGCAACCTCAGCCTCCCAGGTTAAGTGATTCTCCTACCTCAGCCTCCCGAGTAGCTGGGATTATAGGCCCCAGCCACCATGCCCAGCTAATTTTTATATTTTTAGTAGAAACTGTGTTTCACCATCTTGGCCATTCTGGCCTCAAACTCCTGACCTCTTGATACGCCTACCTCAGCCTTCCAGAGTGCTGAGATTACAGGCATGAGTCACTGCACCCGTAGGCCAAGAACTTTTGAGGCCAGGTACAGTGGCTTATGCCTGTAATCTCAGCACTTTGGGAGGTTGAGGTGGGCAGATCACTTGAGCCTCCGAGTTTGAGACCAGCCTGGGCAACATAGTAAAACCCCGTCTCTACAAAAAAATAAAAAAATCAGCCAGGTGTGGTGGCCACACACCTGTAGTCCCAGCTACTCAGGAGGTTGAGATGGGAGAATCAGTTGAGCCCTCCAGGAGGCAGAGGTTGCAGTGAGCCAAGATCATGCCACTGCACTTCGGCCTGTGCAACAAAGTGAGACTCTGTCTTCAAAAAAAATAAAAAAATAACAACCAACTTTTGAAAAGCTTATTTTCCGTCTCTTTCTCCACAGATTCTGAATCAATATAAAACTTACGAATCTTTAAAAAGTTTTCCACTGCCTTTGAGTCAGTGGTGTCATAAAACAAAAATAAAGTTTTCCAGATGGTTTCAATAAGTAGCCAGGGCTGAAAAGCACTAACCTATACATGTGGCTCCGTTCTTTTTCGGGGTCTTTGCATGCTTTTCTTTAATCAGATTTCTGCTGTACCTCTGCTCCCCTCTGTGCCTCAGCCAGCACTATTTTGGGTTTCTCAGTTGAAAATCACTGGGCTAATCCACATCAGTGAGGCCCAGAAAGATTGTCTGTCTTGCTGAAGTCATAACAGTGAGTACCATAACATATTTAAAATTCAGGGTTTATATTCGTAACATAGTTCTTGCTTATTGCTCTCCTGTGGCTTCGTATGCATTGTATCTGGGCAGGTTAATCTGAATTGACCACTTAATCTTTTCCTCCCTAAATAAATTAGCATATATTTGTTTCCTCATTCATATATTAATTTGTTTATTGATTTATTCAAATATTCATTTATTTGACCACAAGAAATAGTACAGTGCCTGGGGGGAGAGGAGGTAGGTAGAAAATTTGAATAATGTAAGTTTTCTATCCTTAAGATTCTCAAGATGTATTTTATATTCCATCATAAAATACTATACAGAAAAGCAAATTAATTTTTTTTAAGAGAAACCATAGTATATTCTTTTCCACTGTTTTCTTTTCTTTTTTTTTCTTATCCAGGGAAAGACCATGTTTGTAGATTCATTGGCTGTGGAAGGAATGATCGATTCAACTATGTGGTCATGCAGTTGCAGGTAGGTTACCTTGAAAACCTATCTATAAATGCTTCGGTTTTGATCAAAGTAAACAATTATAGTGAATGTGATAAAAGTAACAGCATTCTTACTACCATGCAAGAATGTTTTATACTATGCAGATGGAACTTTATTTAAACAGACTTGATACAGATTTTCCAAAAATGAAATAACTGTCTTTGTCAGCTATTTGAGTTGACTGTATCTTTACTGATTGTAATCTTTGCAGTTTTCGATTCCTGCATGGATGAGGGGATATAATGTGAATCTTGTCCCTTCCACCCTTCATTACCTTAGGGATTCCTGTCTTCCATTTGCATTCTCAAGTATTGTCTTAGTCTGTTTTGTGCTGCTACAGAATCCCCAAGACTGAGTAATGCATAAAGAACAGAGATTTATTTCTTACTATTCTAGAGGTTGGAATACCCAAGATCTAAGGACCCACATCTTGCAAGGGCCTTCTTGCTGTATCATTTCATGGTAGAAGTTGGAAGTGCAAAAAAGTATGCACATGAGTAAGGAAGGTGAAGAAGGGGGCCCAGCTCATCCTTTTTATCTGGAACCTACTTCCAAGATAACTACCCCACTTTGACACCAATGATATTAATCCATTAATGAGTTAAGAACCCTCATGACCTAATTACGTCCTAAATGTCCCACCTCGTTACACTATTGCATTAGGGATTAAGTTTCCAACACATGAACTTTGGGGAACACATTTAAACCATAGATGTGTCTGTTCATTTCCTTTGCTCATTTTTAAATTGCATTGTTTTTTGCTTGTTGATGTGTTTAATTTCCTTATAGACTCTAGATGTTAGACTTTTGTTAAGATACATAGTTTACAAATATTTTCTCCCATTCTTTAGATTGTCTGTTTTCTCTGTTGATAGCTTCTTTTGCTGTGCAGAAACTCTTTAGTTTAATTAGGTCCCAATTGTCATTTTTGTTTTTGTTGCAGTTGCTTTTGGAGACTTCATTATAAAATTTTGCCAGGGCCTATGTATTTCCCAAGTTTTCTTCTAGAGTTTTTTATAGTTTTAAGTCTTACATTTAAGTCTTTAATCTATCTTAAGTTGATTTTTATATGTAACAAAAAGAAGGAGTCTAGTTTCAGTCTTCTCCATTTGGCTAGCCAGTTATCCCAGCAGCTTTTATTGAATACAGAGTCCTTTCCCCATTGCTTGTTACTGTTGACTTTGTTGAAGATCAGATGGTTGTAGGTGTGCAGCTTTATTTCTGGGTTCTGTAACCTCTTCCAATGGTCTCTGTGTCTGCTTTTGTACCAGTGCCATGCTGTGTTGGTTACTGTAGCCTTGTAGTATAGTTTGAAATTAAGACTTCTCAAAAGAAGACATATATGTAGTCAAAAAGCATATGAAAGAATGTTCAATACCACTAATCATTAGAGAAATGCAAATCAAAACCACAGTGAGATACCAGCTCACGTCAGTCAGAATGACTATTATTAAAAAGTAAGAAAATAACAGATGGTGGTGAGATTGTGGTGACAAGGAAACACTTAGACACAGCTGGTGGGAATATTAATTAGTTCCACTACTGTGGAAAGCAGTCTGGAAATTTCTTAGAGGACTTAAAACAGAACTACCATTCAACCTAGCAATCCCATTACAGGGTACATACCCAAAGGAATAAAATCATTCTACCAAAAAGACACATACACTCATGTGTTCATCATAGCACTATTCGCAATAGCAAGCACATGGAATTAACCTTACATGCCCATCAATGATGAACTGTATAAAGAAAATGGTCGGGTGCAGTGGCTCATGCCTATAATCCTAGCACTTTGGGAGGCCGAGGTGGGCGGGTCATGAGGTCTGGAGTTCGAGACCAGACTGATCAACGTGGTGAAACCCCATGTCTACTAAAAATACAAAAATTAGCCGGGCATGGTGGTGTGTGCCTGTAATCCTAGCTACTCTGGATGCTGAGGCAGGATAATTGCTTAAACCTGGGAGGCAGAGCTTGTGGTGAGCCAATCATGCCATTGCACTCCAGCCTGGGCAACAAGCAAGATTCTGTCTCAAAAAAAAAGGGGGGGTGGGGGAAGAAAAAAAAATGTAGTACATGTATACCATGGAATACTACACAGCTATAAAAATGAACAACATAATGTCCTTTGCAGTAACATGGATGCATCTGAAGGCCATTATCCTAAGCAAATTAATGCAGGAATAGAAAATCAAATACTGCATGTTCTTACTTATAAGTGGAAGCTAAACACTGGGTACACATGGACACAAAGAGGGGAACGATAGCCTACATTGGGGTGGAACAAAGAAGAAGGATGAAGGTTGAAAAACTACCTATTGAATACTGTGCTCACTACCCATGTAACAGAATCATTTGCACACCAAACCCCAGTGACACACAGTTTGCCTGTGTATCAAACCTGCACGTGTACCCACTAACCTACAGTAAATATTAAAAAGGAAAAACTATAGCAAGTACCAGTCTTGACTACTTGAAACTTTAAGCAGTAGTTGAGATAGAAGAGAAATGCCATTCTTTTTTCTTTTTTTCATCAGTAATGTAACTGTTTCCTATTTTTTTTTTTTTTTTTTTTTTTTTTTTTAGTTGGAGTCTTGTTCTGTCACCCAGGCTGGAGTGTAGTTGTCAATCTTGGCTCATTGTAACCTCCCCCTCCCAGGTTCAAGTGATTCTCTGCCTCAGCCTCCTGTGTAGCTGGGATTACAGATGTGCCCCACCATGCCTGGCTAATTTTTTATTTTGGGTAGAGATGGGGTTTGATCACGTTGGCCAGGCTGTTCTCAAACTCTTGATCTCAGGCATTCTGCTTGCCTTGGCCTCCTAAAGTGTTGGGACTATAGATGTGAGCCACTGTAGCCTGTTTCCTGTTCTGTAGATGGCAGTGGAGTTAGGTCGAGAGAGCAGAGGAAAGAAATTCAGAGCAGGATTATTGGAATAATGGCTACAGTGGGGAGAAGAAGGAAACCATTTTGTTTTATCTGACATTATCTCTGAACACACACATACACACACACACACACACACACACACACACACACACACACACACACACACACACCCCTGAACTGTAGTCACCCTCAGAGCTTAGAAGCCATATTTCATCTTGATCTTGCTGCCTAGACCTAGAATTCTCAGTGTTTCTTTTCATCTTAAGCAAACTTTGTTTTGGGCGTCTCTTTTTTTTTTTTTTTTGAGACAGAGTCTTGCTCTGTCACCCAGGCTGGAGGTGTGCCCCACCATGCCCAGCTAATTTTTGTATTTTCAGTAGAGATGGGGTTTCACCATGCTGGCCAGGCTGGTCTCAAAATCTTGACCTCAGACAATCCACCCACCTTGGCCAAAAGTCCTGGGATTACAGATGTGAGCCACCACACCCAACCTCTGAACCATTTTAGGTAATTAATTTGGATCCTGCTTTCTCTCATTTTGGCTAGTAATAATAAAACTTTTTGTGTGACATTTTATAGTTTTCAACTGGATTTATCATACATCTCTTTTGATCCTCACTATACCCCCATGAGGAGGGGAGAACAAGTTTTATTCTTGTTTGTGCGTGGAGAGGCTATGTTTCAAGGAGATTTGTGATTTGTGTGGTACTAAGTTACTTGTTGGGTGTTAAACCTTGGTGGAAGCTTGAAGCCAGTATTCTTTAGGCAATAATAGGAGAAAACTGTTAATTTTGTCTCAGGTTACTACTGACTGGAGAATTACAGAAAGCAGCTTTTTTCCTTTAGTCTGCAGAGTCTCTCTCAGCCTTAGCATATACTTGTTTTCATTCTTGTACTTACCTAAATCTGACTTTCTGTAAATGGGACAGCTCCTAGTACTGGGAAACCTAAAAGACTGGTGTATATTAGGCAATGATGGCCTTTGTGGCCTTTGGCAAGTTCTTATGGACTTGTCTAAGAACCTTTCCATTTGAATTGCATGCTTTGGCCGGGCGTGGTGGCTCAAGCCTGTAATCCCAGCACTTTGGGAAGCCGAGGCGGGTGGATCACGAGGTCGAGAGATTGAGACCATCCTGGTCAACATGGTGAAACCCCGTCTCTACGAAAAATACAAAAATTAGCTGGGCCTGGTGGCGCATGCCTGTAATCACAGCTACTCAGGAGGCTGAGGCAGGAGAATTGCCTGAACCCAGGAGGCGGAGGTTGCGGTGAGCTGAGATTGCGCCATTGCACTCCAGCCTGGGTAACAACAGCGAAACTCCGTCTCAAAAAAAAAAAAAAAAAAAAGAAAATGAATTGCATGCTTTATTTTTTTTTCTTTCATAAGAAAGTTAACCCATTTAAACTTCCATCTGTATAGTTTCTGGTTGACTTGATTTGGGACTAGGCTAAAGCTGGTATAATCACTAGAGCATATTTTCTCTTATTTGACATACGGCAGATAACTACTGGGTCTCCTCCATATATTCAGCTTCCCACAGATAGTCCTAATTTATTCTAAAAACTATAAATTCATTATTCATAAGTTAAGCTTGTTTTTTTCCTCCTGCTGATTCCATTACATAATATCTGTCTTAAAAATTTTTAAGGAACAACCCTATCTCTGTAGTAGAAATTCTAACTATTTGCCATTAAAATGATTCTTAATATCTTGCAGAGCTCAAGCAGTTGTACATGTTTCTTTTTTTTTTTTTCTCAATTCCCCTTGCAAGACCTTGGCCAGGTCTCGTCTAATATTTTGTCACCATTGAAGCTTTACATGAGCATCTTTAGTATAGCAAAAGGGTGATATATTGTGATAAGTACATCAACTACAGAGGTACAAAATAATGTTTTCAAGTTCTATAACCAGTACAACTTTAGATCTAGATTGCCTAACACCTAGTATCTTTTAAAAACTTTCTATTATGGGAAAAATTAAACATGCACAAAGTAGAGAAAATAGTATAATTTGCACCCGTCTACTCATTACCCAGCTTCAACAACCATCAGTGTATGGCTAATCTTGTTTCAGGTATTTTCTCTTTCTCCTATCCCTCCTGAAATTATAGCTAATCCAAGGCATATTTTATTTATATATATACTTCTAGGAGACCCGAACTCTTTTTTTCTCTTAAGTTAACCACAATACCTAATAATAATTCCTTAGTAATAGCAAAAATATCAAACCAGTCTTCAGATTTCCTTGATTGTCCATCTCTTTAATAACTTTTTTTTTATTTTTATTTTTTACATTTGGTTTATTTGAATTGGGTTCCAAATAGGGTTCACACATTGCTTATCTCTTAAGCCTCTTTTAATCTATTGGCTCTCCCTTTGTGTTTTATTTTCTCGTAATTTTCTTTTTGTTGTGTTTATTGTTATTGATAAAAACGGAGGAATTTGATATGTACAAATTACCGTATTCTGGATTTTGCTGGTTTTTTCCCTGTCTTTAATATGTATTTCTGTCACCTGTATTTTCTATAAATTGATGATGATATAAGATTCCAGTTTTGTTTTACTTTGTCAGGATACTTTAGAGGTGGATTGTATGCTCTCTCTTGCATCACATCAGGAGGCAGTATCTGGTTGTCTCCCTTTTAGTGATGTTAAGATTGGTCAGTGACTGCAGGCATTGTCAGCCTGGTCCATCGATTTTAAAGTTATCAGTGGTTTTTCTCCTAATGGTTTTATCAACCCATTTGTAATCATCATCCATTATTTTAATGGGGGTTGCAAATACAGTGTTCTATCATTTTTTTCCTTCTTTTGTTAGCTAGAATTCTTCTTTAGAAGCCCTGCATTCACTATTAGGTTGTCGTCAAGTATATTTTATATAGGAAAGCTAGGACTACAACTTGAATATTTTATCAGCTTTTAGAATAATGAATTGGTTCTCTAATATGAACATTTAATAAATATATAACTATATAATAAATATATAACTATATAATCCATAAATTCATGGATTTAACATGTTTGATGTCTTTCAATTATTGCAGTTTTCTTTTTTTTGAGACAGAATCTCACTCTGTCGCCCAAGCTGGAGTGCAGTGGTATGATCTTGGCTCACTGCAACCTCCACGTAGTGGGTTCAAGCAATTCTCCTGCCTCAGCCTCCCAAGTAGCTGGGATTACAGGTGTACACCACCATACCTGGCTAATTTTTGTATTTTTGGTAGAGATGAGGTTTCTTTATGTTGGCCAGGCTAGTCTTGAACTTTTAGCCTCAAGTGATCCACCCACCTTGGCCTCCCAAAGTGCTGGGACTACAGGTGTGAGCCACTGGGCCTGGCCTACGGTTTTTTAAATATTAAAATTGTCTCATCGTTTGCTACAAAGGCCTACTTCAAGTTGGATCTGGATTCATTTTGTTAGAACTAGGCTGCAGCAGTCTTTGATAGCATTATTATTTTTTGGTGCAACACTATGTACCAGGCTCATTCTGTATGTTTTATACTCCAGATCTGAAATCAACCATTCATTTCTCCATTAAACCTTGGTTCCTTGTAATGGGAAATGATGTTTAAAGACCAAAGTCTAGATGATATAGGTGTCTGTTGAAATTGGGTTGGTCATTTTTAATTCTTTTCAAGTGGATGGATTTAAGAAATACATTTAAAAAGAATGAGAAAGTATGCCATGGTTCATATTGATGTTTCTAATTCAAATCTACAATAATATAATTGCTAATAACTTCTTATATTTTTATCTTTCCTTTTATACACTTTTATTTGTGTGTGTGTGTGTGTGTGTGTGTGTGTGTGTGTGTGTATGTGACGAGGTTTTGTCCTGGCTGGAGCACAGTGATGGCCTCCTGGGATGAAGTGACTCTCTCACCTCACCTTCCTGAGTAGCTGGGACTACAAGTGTGTGCCACCATGCCCAGCTAATTTTTTTTAATACTTTGTATAGATGAGGTCTCAGTATGTTGCCCAGGCTGGTCTTGAACTTCTGGAGTCAAGTGATCCTCCTGCCTTGGATTCCCAAAGTGTTGGGATTATAGACGTGAGCCACCACACTGGGCCTACACTTTTTAATGCATATAGATGAAATTGTATGATTAGAATTTACATGAAAATAATTCAGTATGTGTGGGTGGGAGAGGAGAGGATGTGGATGGGGAAGTGAATAGTAGATGAAACAAGATTGGTCATGAATTGATAATTGTTAATTCTGGGTGACTAGTAGATACATGAAGCTTCATTATATTATTTTGTTTCCTTTTGGGTATGTTTCATATCTTCGATTTAGAAACTCATTTGCATTTTTATTGAGATGTTATAAATTTATAGAGAAATCAACTTCTTTTATTCATTCCACATTACTATATATATTCTTCTTCCTTTTTAAGACAAACTATGGTGGCTTGTGACATATTTTATTATAAATTTTTTTATTTTCGGTTTGAGGATATATGTGAAGGTTTGTTATCTAGATAAACATGCGTCATGGCGTTTTTTTGTACATAATACTATGTCACCCAGGTATTAAGCTCAGTACCCAATAGTTATCTTTTCTATTCTCCCTCCTTCCACCCTCCCCCTCCAGTAGACACCAGTGTTTGATGTTTCTTCTTTGTGTTCCTAAGTTCTTGATTCTTCATTTTTTGATTGACAGTAGAATGACTGTACCATTCTTTATGTAACTATTCATTTATTGATGTTCTTATAATAGTACCCCCCTTATCTGAGGAAATACTTTTTAAGGCTCCAAGTGGATGCCTAAAACCACAGATCATACTGAACCCTGGACATCTGGTAACTGATTGGGCCACTAAGTGATTAATGGGCAGGTAACAACATGTAGATATGCTGGACTAAAGGGATGATTCGTGTCCTGGGCCTGATGGAGCAGGATGGTGTGAGATTTGATCACACTACTCAGAATGGCTTGTAATGTAAAACTTATTAACTGTTTATTTCTGGCATTTTCCATTTAATATTTTCAGACCATGGTTGACTGTGGGCAACTGGAACCAGTAAAGTAAAACCATGGATAAAGTAAACCATGTATAACCATAGATTGTTTACAATTTTTCTGTGTAACAAATAATAATTCATTGGTAGTATTTACTTTAAAGTATAATTTAGTGGGTACTTGCATGTTTTTACCATGTTAATAACACTTTACCCCATACTCTTATCAGTCTCGTATTTACCTTCTCTGATTTTGTGAGTTGATATGTTAGGCTTATATTTTAAAATATTTAAATCTTTTAAAGTATTACTAATGTCATAAATCAAATTTAATTGATTTCCTTTTGAAAGTATTTGTGGTGAAAGCTGTTTACAAATAAAGTTTCAATATTATCTTAGGTATGTTTTCAGCAATCAAAATTTGGATTTTTGAAGAAAAAAACTATTGGAATACTAATAAAAGTTATTAGGTACTCTCACATGGTTATACAATTCACTGTTGTAGATGGCCACTTATTTTACATTTGCTAGCAGTGCAGGGAACAACAAATTTCCTCACGATTAAAAATAGTAACTAAGATAAATCCCAACTAATTTATATTATGAGAAAGCTGCATTTAAAAAAGAAGATATGAAGTATGAAAGAATCCTGACTTTACTGCAATTTTTAAACTGTTAGGTTACTTGAGGAGTACTTTGTATTTTATTTTGAATGATATTAATCTAAAAATTTATTACTTTTCAAAAGTGAATCAGTTATATTTAGATGGTATTAGTGGCATGGTACCCCTAAACATATATTATAAAATTTGGGGAATAGAGAGATTGGGATATTTAAATCCCCTTGTGATCAGAGAGCCAGTCTTTTCTTTGGGAGGTAGTACTACAAGGCCATGGTCCTGCTCTTTTCTGCTCTCCTTTTCAGGCTACTGGTTTGTTGCCTAAGCAACAAGGAACTTTGGTGGAGCAGCATCACGAAAAAGCCTGTAGAAAAGCTCTGTGAAAGAGGACTGTAAAAGAACACTTTAAAGTCAGACAGAGTTAGATTTGAAAAACAGCTTTACATTAACAGGTTAACATTATTTAACCTCTTTGAGTCTCAGTTTTCTTATCTGTAAAACAGGCAAAGGAACAACTTCTATTTAGGGTACTATGAGGCATCAATGCAATCATGAATGGCAGAGGCTGGATGTATTCATTGCTTTTTTATACTTCTACAAGTAAATTAAATTTTTGTCACATAATGTTTGGCCGTAATAACAACAGTTAGCATTTGATGGGTACCTATTATGTACCAGAGTATTCTAAAAACTTTATATGGGCCCAGGAACTGTGGCTAACACCTGCAATTTCAGCATGTCAGGAGGCCAAGATGGGAGAATCACTTGAGTCAAGGAGTTTGAGACCAGCCTGGTCAACATAGTGAGACTCCATCTTTATTTAAAAAAATTAAAAACACACAAAAAAAACTTTACATAGATCTTGTTTAATCCTCACAGAACTCTGTGAGGTAGATTTTATTAGCTTGTTTTTATTAGGAAACTGATTCAAGAAAGTTAAGTAGCTTGTATGAGAATATATATTAGGCAGTAATGAGGAATTACTGCCGTATGTGTGTGTGTGTGTGTGTGTGTGTGTGTGCATTATATATATATTTGATCACATATTTTAAATAAATAAATACAAATTTAGTGTATATTAATTACATATTTGATTACTTACATTTTAAATAATCAAGACTTTTTTGTTATGACATCAGAGATAAAGGGAAACATGATGAATCAGAAACATGATACGCTAAAAAACTGGTTATTCTAAAACTTGTCTGAAACATTCATATGATTAAGACATCTGTTGAGTGAGAGGATCACAATTTGAGTAAAATTATTGCTGTTGGCTGGGCGTGGTAGTTCACACCTGTAATCCCACCCACTACTTTGGGAGGCAGAGGTGGGTGGATCACCTGAGGTCAGGAGTTCCAGACCAGTCTGACCAACGTGGTGAAACCCCGTCTCTATTAAAAATACAAAAAGTAGCCGGGCATGGTGGCTCAAGCCTGTAATCCCAGCACTTTGGGAGGCCGAGGCGGGTGGATCACGAGGTCGAGAGATCGAGACCATCCTGGTCAACATGGTGAAACCCCGTCTCTACTAAAAGTGCAAAAAATTAGCTGGGCATGGTGGCACGTGCCTGTAATCCCAGCTACTCAGGAGGCTGAGGCAGGAGAATTGCCTGAGCCCAGGAGGCGGAGGTTGCGGTGAGCCGAGATCGCGCCATTGCACTCCAGCCTGGGTAACAAGGGCGAAACTCCGTCTCAAAAAAAAAAAAAAAAAAAAATACAAAAAGTTGCTGGGCATGGTGGCACACACCTGTAATCCCAGGTACTCAGGAGGCTGAGGCAGGAGTATCGCTTGAACCTAGGAGGCAGAGGTTACAGTGAGCTGAGATTGCGCCACTGCATTTCAGCCTAGGCAACAGGAGCAAAACTCCATCTCAAAAAAAGAAAAAAAATTATTGCTCTTTTACTGAAAACCTTTTTCAATGGCAAGTGAGTGATTTCCCAGTCTTCTCTTATAACATAGTTTTAGTACTGTATTTGAAAGTGTTTGTTTGATTTCCACAGGGTCGTAATCTGGCAGATCTTCGCCGTAGCCAGTCCCGAGGCACATTCACCATCAGTACTACTCTCCGGCTGGGTAGACAGATTTTGGAGTCTATAGAAAGCATTCATTCTGTGGGATTCTTGCACCGAGACATCAAACCGGTAGGGGCCTTTTCTGTCCAGAGCACAGAATGAGTTTGATACTCTTAATGTTATGATGGGACACAGTAAATTACAAATGTAGCTTTGTGTATTTGCTGTGGTTAGATACAAGGTAATATTTTCATTTCTATAGTAAGACCTGGAAGCAAAAATACAACTTACCTCTTAATTTTTTAAGTGATAATTACAAACTACAACTTGTTTTCAGGAATTTTTCTCATACAATGAAAATAAAAAATGAGACTGGGGTGGTAACACATGCCCATAACCCCAGCTACTCAGGCGGCTGAAGCAGGATGATTTCTCGAGTGCAGAAGATGGAGGCCAGAGTGGGCTATGATCCTTCCTGTGTATAGCCACTACATTCCAGCCTGGGCAGCATAGTGAGACCCTGTCTCTTAAAAAAGCTTTATGTTTGACTATTATTATGTGTGCTAACATTGCCAGTTACTTAGCCTTATGCCTAAATTGGCATTATTCCTTGGTTTCTTTTATATATATATTAGTTAAAAAATTATATATGTTGCTTTCAGTTGTTGATACTGTGTTCTTGCAGTATTTGTTACGTCAAAAGTTCTATTTATAAGAAATCATCAGCTGTGAAAGACCTTATTTTTCTCCCGAGTGCTACTATGGAAATATAGTTGGGTTTTTATTTGCTAATCTGTTTTTCTTAGAAATAGTCACTTCCATAACTGTGAAATAGGCTTTTCTGTCCTTTTCAGTGTTTAATCAAACACCGAAACATTCATTAAGTGAAATGACCCATTTCTGATATACTGTATTTACTATACATTTATCATATGTTGGTACAGATGAAAAGTACAACCATCTGTTGTTACATGACTTCTAAAATTAGTTTACATGAAAATGCTAACTAAATTTGTTATTGTAGAGTCTCTCTTTCTAGGCATCATTATTTGAGAACCATGGTGACTGGAAGAGTTTCTGTTTTTTATCAGAAAGCTCTCTAAGTAGAATAACATTTTTTTAAAAAATGACAATTTTGGTAACAATTTTGCTTTTACCTCGACAAGTCCTCTTACATACTCATGTTTGCATTTCTGGTCATTTAATATTACACCAATTTTCATTAGGGAAAGAATACTAAGTATATTTTTCTTAAGTCTGTTTTGAAATGCTTCTATAAATTATATTTTAATTTTGGACTTAGTAAAATTCAGCTTTTTGACGCTTATAGGAAATTCTTTTAAATTTCTATTTTTTAAGTAGGCTTTGGGTTGTCATTTAGGCATCAACTTAGACTAGAATTTCAAGAACTTAGAATTCCAAGTCTAGTTAATGTTGTCGTGTGTGTATCCTTAGTCACTTACATTTTTTTTGCTCAAAGTTTACCTGATATTAGGCATTAATAGAACCCAAAATGAAATCATATTTTAATACCTACTAAATGTCATTGACTATAAGAGTATATTTGGAACATGTGTGTTATATAGAGCTTAACTAGAAGAAGACTTAAAATGTAGAAATAGTAAAATGTAAAGACTAAGTATTATAAGAATGTGTATATTTTCCTTCCTTATTTTTCTAGTCGAACTTCGCTATGGGTCGCTTTCCTAGTACATGTAGGAAATGTTACATGCTTGATTTTGGCTTGGCTCGGCAATTTACCAATTCCTGTGGTGACGTCAGACCAGTAAGATTTTTCGTATTATTATCAAATATTTGATAATTACCCTGGTATTTATAGTATCACACTTTTAAAATAATGCTAATTATGTATCCTAATGGGTATTATCTAAGAAATGCCATATACATTTAATGATTAAATTATAGAATGACAATAAATTTTATTATTGAAATTTGTGGCTTTAAAAAATGTACATTAGAGGGAGATTTAGAGTGGTCTTATAGTAAGAACACATGCTGACCCTTTGAGATTAGGGGTCGTTTTTGCAGTATGAGACCCTTTCTACGTACTGTAATTGTATTTCAGTTATTGTACTTTTCAACTCCTAATTTTCCACTTAGTTCTCTTCATTGATATTCTCTATTTGATGCGACACTGTCATCACATTTTCTTTTACTTGTTTAATCAAGCTGTCCTTTAGTTCTGAAAAACATATCTATAATGGCTACTTTGAAATCTTTTTCTGTTAGATCCAATATCTGGTCACTCTCACAGGCAGTTTCTGTTGCCTGTGTTTTACCCTCATGTATGGGTCATACTTTCCTATTTCTTTGCATGCCTCATGATTTTTTGTTGGAAACTGGGCATTTTAGGTAATATATTACAGCAACTCTGGGTATTGGTCTCTCCCTGCAAGTGCTTGTTATTTTTTGTTTAGTGGCTGACAGGATCATTGTAGTGAAATCTGTTCTATTCTCCTCCCTCCCTGCCAACCATACACACGGTGTTAAGACTCTGTTGTTGCTCTTCAGGGAGGTGCATCTTTGGGTATGACCACAATTACACTGTGGTGATAGTGGTACCAGTAAGGCTCACTTCTGCCCTTTCCTTGGCCGTATCTAGCTGTTGAACTTCACTAATTGCAGGCCAGTTACTTTATTTTTATAACAATATCTTAGGGGCATAAATATCTGGACTAACAAATTTAATCAAATTGTGGCTTCTAAAACTGAATCATTTCTGAGGTTGGTGACTGATCATTGTTCTGATGTTGGGTCTTTGAGGTAGCTTTTCCCCCTAGTTCTCTCCTGCCCAGCTATTCTCTAGGCTATATCTTCAGTGAATTTCCTCCCAGTTCCCTTTACCATGACCTCTATTTATGATAGGGCTTTTAGGTTTGTTAAAAAGAAAACATTAGGCAAACAATTTAACAGAGATGAGTTGAGCAAAGAATAATTCATGAATCATGTGGCCCCCCCCAGAATGAGAATATGTCAGAGTGACTCTGGCGTTGCCACATGGTTGGATAACATGTATGAACATAAAAAGTAAAATGAGTACAGAAAATGTAAGTGAAGTACAGAAATAGCTGGCTTGGTCACAGCTGGGCATTTGCCTTATATGAATTTGTTTTGGACAATTGGTTGCCTGTGGTTGGTTGAGACTTGGCTATTTGTTACAAGAGTAGCTTACAGTCTACACATCAAGTTAGGTTACCATCATTATGTATGGAGAAACCTCTAGGCCATTTGTAAAACACGTACAGAGGTAGTTTTAGGCCAAACTTAATTTAACAGTAAAATAAGACACTGATGTCACTCTGTCAGTTTTGTAAATGGACTGATTTGGTCTGGGATTCACAAGTCTTATTTAGTCTCAGCTCCTGTCTGTTTTGAGGTCTGTCTGCTTCTTTAAAGTTTGGTTTGATGAAATTAATAATAAATAGAAAATGAAAAATAAATATAAATAAAAAATAAATGTAAAATAAGAGTATGAAATTAATTTCATACTTTTTTGGATTATTATTGAAATAATTTTCTCATATTGTTCTACTAATGTAAAATCAAAAGTTAACTTTGTAGATTTGTTTCATATGCACAATTTTTTATTTATTGCCAGGAAAGTGGAATTGGTTGTTTGGATTGTCTGGGTATACCATCATGTTATCTACAGAAATCTATATTTTGATTTTGTTTATTTTGTCTTGCTATATATATATTCCAGAAGACTATACAAACATATTAAGAAATCAAGGAAGGCCGGGCGCGGTGGCTCAAGCCTGTAATCCCAGCACTTTGGGAGGCCGAGGCGGGTGGATCACCAGGTCAAGAGATCGAGACCATCCTGGTCAACATGATGAAACCCCCGTCTCTACTAAAAATACAAAAAATTAGCTGGGCATGGTGGCACATGCCTGTAATCCCAGCTACTCAGGAGGCTGAGGCAGGAGAATTGCCTGAACCCAGGAGGCGGAGGTTGCGGTGAGCCGAGATTGCGCCATTGCACTCCAGCCTGGGTAACAGGAGCAAAACTCCGTCTCAAAAAAAAAAAAAAGGAAGAATAATCAAACATCACTGGCCTCCATCTAGGTTAAGAAATGGCATACTTGTACCTTAGAAACATGCTGTGCGTCCTTTCCTGATCATAGCCCTTTTTCTTCTTCAAGCAGCACTGACAAATGGAGCTTACTATAATGATAGCAATGTTTTGTATCTGTACTGTTTTAAATGTTAACCACTAGCTACATGTAGCTATAGAGCACTTGGATTGTTGCCATAGCAAATAAGGAACTGAATTTTATTTTATTTTTTTGAGATGGGAGTCTCACTCTGTTACCCAAGCTGGAGTACAGTAGCGCCATCTCGACTCACTGCAACCTTTGCCTCCCAGGTTCAAGCGATTCTCCTGCCTCAGCCTCCCAAGTAGCTGGGAATACAGGCGCCTGCCACCATACCTGGCTAATTTCTTTTTGTGTTTTTAGTAGAGACTGGGTTTCACCATGTTAGCCAGGCTGGTCTTGAACTCCTGACCTCAAGGGATCCACCCTCTTCAGCCTCCTGAAGTGCTGGGATTATAGACATAAGCCACTGCACCTGGCCCAGGAACTGAATTATAAATTTAATTTAATTTTAAGTGGCTATCACATTAGCCAGTGCAGTCCTTGATATAACCTTCATCCTATATTTTGCATTAACTGGTTTCTTTCTTTTCCTTCTTCTCTTTTCTGCAGATCTTGAGGGTACTTGTTTGGGAGTTAGGGAGCAGATGCAGATAGCTACCATGACAGGCCTTCATGTTTAGTTTATAAATGTAACCCAATCTACTTTTAATTTTTAACGAGTCCCTTTCTCCCTCTATTCCTCTCTTGTTTCCCTCTGCTTTTTAAATTTATTATGCTTATTATTTAAAGAGACAGGATCTTGCTCTGTTTTACAGGTGGGAGTGCAATGGTGCAATCAAAACTCATTGTAGCCCCAAACACCTAGGCTCAGGTGATCTTCCTGCCTTAGCTTCCCAGAGTTCTGGAATTATAGGTGTGAGCAGCCACACTTGGCCTTCTCTGTTTTTTAAATTGTTTTATTTTATTTTAATTTTTTTTGAGATGGAGTCTTACTCTGTCACCCAGGCTGGAGTGCAATGGTGCAATCTCGGTTCACTGCAACCTCTGCCCCCCAGGTTCAAGTGATTCTCCTGCCTCAGCCTCCTGAGTAGCCAGGATTACAGGCATGTGACACCATGCCTGGCTAATTTTTCTATTCTTAGTAATGGGGTTTCGCCATCTTGGCCAGGCTGGTCTGGAACTCCTGACTGCAGATGATCTGCCCTCCTCAGCCTTCCAGAGTGCTGAGATTACAGGTGTGAGCCACCGTGCCTGGCCTCCCTCTACTTTCTTTTAAAAAGACAATTTTATTTATGTGCACTATACCTTTAAAGCGTATCATTTTCCTTAAAATGTGTACGGATAACCAATACTGTTTTTTTTTTTGTTTGCTTGTTTTTTTGTTTTTCCCCCTGATTTGGTGTATATTGTCCTTTTATTATTTTTAACTTCTGTTTTGGGTTTGGGGGTACATGTGCAAGTTTGTTATATAGATAAACTTGTGACATGGGGGTTGGTTATATAGATTATTTTGTCACCCAGGTACTAAGCCTAGTACCCAATAGTTACCTTTTCTGCCCCTTTCCTTCCTCCCACCATCCACCCTCAAGTGGGCCCCAGTGTCTGTTGTTGCCTTTGTGTCTGTGAGTTCTCATCATAACAAATACTGTTTTATTATCACAGTAATTATCTGTTGGCTGATCAATATGTAATAGTAGTTGGTCTGTTAATTGAAAAGATTCCTTAAGGATGAGGAATCATGACATATTACTTTAAGCATTTTTTATATTTTTCTTTGTTTTGGAGGTCTTCTTGTTTTCAAATAGTTAAGACTCATAAGAAGTTACAAAAATGGTACAGTTACCATGTACCTTCATCCAGCTTCCCCCAGTGATAATACCTTACATAATCATAATACATTGTCAAAACTGGGAAATTGATGTTGGTATGATATTATTAACTCAAGTACAGAGTTTGATCTTACCAGGTTCAACCTGCATGTTTTGGTGGAGATGGAGTAGTATATGAAATTTTATTGCATGTATAGATTTATGTGATAAATTCATATAACTAACTTCTGTAGTTTGAATGTTTGTCCTATCCAAATCTCATGTTGAAATTTGATTCCTGGCTGGGTGCGGTGGCTCATGCCTGTAATGCCAGCACTTTGGGAGGCTGAGGCAGGCAGATCACAAGGTCAGGAGTTCAAGACCAGCCTGACCAACCTGGTGAAACCCTGTCTCTACTAAAAATACAAAAATTAGCCAGGCCTGGTAGCACGCACCTGTAATCCCAGCTACTCAGGAGGCTGAGACAGGAGAATTGCTTGATCCTGGGAAGTGGATCTTGCAGTGAGCTGAGATCATGCCACTGCACTCCAGCCTCAGCAGCAGAATGAGACTTTGTCTCAAAAAAAAAAGAAAGAAAAGAAAAAGAAATTTGATTCTCAATGCTGGAAGTGAGGCCTAATGGCCAGTGTTTGGGTCATGGTGTGGATCACTCGTGAATAAATCACTCCTCTCCCTTGGGAGTTGGAGGGTCGTGAGTTGTCGCTTTTTTCATTTTTATGAGAGCTGGTTGTTAAAAAGAGCCCAGCCCCTTCACTCACCTTCTTGCTTCCTTTCTTACCATGTGTCCTCTGCACATGCCTCCTCTGATTTGCCTTCCACCATGAGTGAAAGTAGCCTGAAGCCCTCACCAGAAGCAGATGTTGGACCATGTTTCTTGTACAACCTGCATGCAGAACTGTGAACCAAACAGACCTCTTTTCTTTAAAAATTTTCAGCCTCAGATATTCCTTTATAGCAGGGATGTCCAATCTTTTGGCTTCCCTGGGCCACATTGGAAGAATTGTCGTCTTAGGCCACACATAAAATATACTAACAATAGCTGATGAGCTAAAAAAAAAAAAACCACAAAAAAGAATGTTTTAGGAAAGTTTACAAAATTGTATTGGGTTGTGTTCAAAGCCATCCTGGGCCTCATGTTGGGCAAGCTTGTTTTATAGCAGCACAAATGGACTAAGACATCAACAACATAATATATATGCAAAACTATTCTATCCCCATGAAGGAACTTCCTCAAAACATAAATGTATATTTATTTACCAATCTTGTGGTGTAGGACCATCAGTCAGAAGGCATTACAGAGGGAATGATGGAGTGTGTCTGTTACTCCACTGTGTTGTTTATGATGCTGGTTTTGAGAGCTTCTGTTATCACCTTTAAGATGTATTCGTTACATTAAGTTGGGTTGTGAGGGACAAAGAAGTCCTAAACTAAGTATATTACAATACTTTGATTCATAATTTCAGAGCTGAACTTCTGTTTACCTGATGATTTGAATCTGCCCATTCATTTTTTGTATGTGTCCTGCTTTTAAGGCATTTCCCAGTTTTAGCCCTTCATCTGGCGTCTCACACTGGCTCTTTGTGTCGAAGCTCTTGGAGTGACGTGTTTTCTCCTGTTGCTTACTTCCTAACCATTCACCTGAAACTTCCAGTGCCTAGGACTGTAGTAACTTACATAAGATAAAATTTCAAAGTCTTTTTTCTCAGTTAGTATTTCAGAATCTCAGCTGAATTAAGATATTTTCTTAATTCTATTGGGAGTTCTATTACATAGTTCTCCTTGCATTTTTTTCCCTGATCCTTTCCCTTTTGTTAGCAATAGGCCAGGGCTCATTCCTAGAGTCATTCTCTTGTTTATTGATTTATTCTTCTAGGAGTTCATCCTGTCTCTAACATACATTCCCTCCTTTACATTCACACTGCTTCTGCCCTTGTACTAGTTTTGTTGTTTCTTGTTTTAATTGTTAAAATAGTTTCCTCACTCGTCTGTCTTCTCCTTTTAGTCTGTCTGTTATGGTTCCACTAGAGTCAGCATCTCTATCCAGAGCATTTTCCCAATCATGTTACTTTCCAACCTAAAAATATTTGATGAATTCCAATTATCTACATGTTATAAACCAAATTAAAGAAGACCTTAATTTGACCTTTGTTTTTGTTGTTGTTGTTGTATTTTTTTAATTTTTATTTTTAGTAGAGGTGGGGTTTCACCATGTTGACCAGGATGGTCTCGATCTCTTAACCTCGTGATCTGCCCACCTTGACCTCCCAAAGTGCTGGGATTACAGGCATGAGCCACCGCGCCTGGCCTTAATTTGACATTTAAGTTCTTCCGTAATCTGACTTCAACCTGCTTTTCTGTTATGTTCTCTCACAGTTTGCTACAGTATACCAGTTATTTTTCTCTAACACCAACAGTACTTTCCTGCCTCTTTGCATTGTTCACCATTTTCTTTTTACCTAAAATGCATCTCATTTTTCCTATTGTAATTCTATTAGTCCTTCAATTTATTTTTTCTCTTTTGTTTTCATTTGAATATTTAGGTATCAAATTAAAATATGCTCGTAGATTGTTAAAAGGCTCATAGATTGTTAAATACTCTCACTTTTTACTTTATTTTTCTTTCAAAATGTTTTAAATATAAATTTTGAATAGGTAATATATTCATGTGATGCAAAAATTAAAGAATTAAAAATGTATCAAAACTAAACACTTCTGCTCTTTGAAAGACACTGTTAAGCAAATAAAAAGACAAGACACAGATGAGGAAAAATATTTGCAGAATGCACATCTAATAAAGGATTTATATCCAGAATCTGTAAACAATTCATACAACTCAATAAAAAGAAAACAACACAATAAAAATGGGCTAAAGATTTGAATAGACATTTTATCAAAGAAGAGATACAAATGGCAAATAAGCATATTAAGAGATGGTAAATATTATTAGTTATTAGGGAAATGCAAATTAAAACCCTGGCAAGATACCACTACTTATCAATTAGAATGGTTAAAACAAAAACCATATGATACTAAGTGCTGATGAGGGACATAAATCCTTGGTTGTCAGAGACTAGGGGTGGGAGGGATTGACTCAAAGGAGCATTAAGGAAACTTCTTGGAGTGATGGAAATATTTGATATCTTAATTGTGGTGGTAGTTATATGACTTTATATCTTAGTCAAAACTCATAGTACAGTGTGTACGTAAAGTACGAATTTTACTGTAAGTAAATTATACCTCACTAATTAAAAATAAAGTAAATTAAACCTGAC
Organism: Saimiri boliviensis; assembly: GCF_048565385.1. Taxonomy (NCBI): domain Eukaryota; kingdom Metazoa; phylum Chordata; class Mammalia; order Primates; family Cebidae; genus Saimiri; species Saimiri boliviensis. The sequence goes on from NC_133450.1 coordinate 83,152,676, forward strand.
TTGAAAAGAAATTAAAAAGTAAACAGTGAAGTCTTCATTTCACCTCTGCCTATTCCAAATTTACCCATTTCTTGTACTGTTTCTGATTCTGATTCTTACCCCTACTCCCTACGTTCATCTTTAGGTGGCTGTACTGTTACTAGCTTCTTAATGTGTTCTTCCAGAATTTCTTTATTCACATACAACAAATACAAATGAACATTCTTATTTTTCCCTTTTTGATTCAAAATCTAGCATGATATACATTTTATACTGTTATTTTTTTCCCTTCAGAGTGTATCTGTATGATCTTTCCATGTTGGTATATAGAATTTTGTCTTTATGTTTTTTTTTTTTTTCTTTTAGATAGGGTCTCACTTTGTAACTCAAGCTGGAATGGAGTGGCACAATTGAAGCTCACTACACCCATGGCTCAGTGGTCCTCCTACTGCATCCTCCCAAGTAGCTGGTAGCTGGGGCTATAGATGTGTGGCACCGTGCCCAGCTAATTCTTTTTTTTTTTTTTTTAAGAGATAGGGTGTCACTATGTTGCCCAGGCTGGTCTTGATCTCCTAGCTTCAAGTGATCCTCCTGCCTTAGCCTCCCAAAGTTCTGGAATTATAGGCATGAACTACTGTGCCTGGCCCCTCTTTTTTTTTTTTTTTTTTTTTTTGCAGTTTCAAAGTGTATTCCCTTATTTGGGCATTCTATAATTTATTTAATCATTGTCTCTATTGGCAGATATTTAGGTTGCACTCATCTTTTGCTATCACAAACCCTGATGGTAGTGAATGACTTTGTACATCCACTGTTTTTGTACAAATACAAGTATATCTGTGAGATAAATTTCCAGAAGTGAAATTGTGGGACAAAGTGAATATTTGTATTTACAATTTTGATAAATATTGCCAAAGTGCCATCAGTTGAGGAAGTTTCAAGAGATTGTTTTAAGACCCTCTAAAGTGCTGCCTATTCTTAAGACTTGTCCTTCTTCCCTCCTACTACATGGAACTAATCCTTACCACTCCTGAGTGTTTATATCTCATTGTGCTTCACTAATGGTATTCATCATAATCTGCTTTAAATTGGAATCATTTGCATATGTAGTAGTTTTTCCTCAGTTGGATTTGAGTTGTCTTTACTACATTTAATAACGTAATTGAATTTCCTTGATCTGATATTTCCTTTTTTTATTATTAGAATTAGATATGCAAATGTATTATTTATTTGACTACTTATGTCAAGATTTCTCTAAACAGCTGATTTCTCTTTACCTTTATTTCAGCCTTTCCACGGCAGAAGTAAGGTCAGAGCCAGGCTATGGAAACTCTTAAGTAGAAAGAGTCTCCTGGGCTTGTCTTGGCTAGAATCCATCAGGGAGAAGTCTAGGTGCCCAATCAACTGTGGACTAGGCTGCAAAATGTGATAATAAGTCTGGAGATTTTCATTCTGACTGTTACTAGAATGAAAATAATTCGGCAAAATTACATAACACACAAAAAATTTATGTTAGCTGAAGACTCTTGTCAGTTAATGAATAAAAGTGTAACCTCTGAAATGTCATTTACCAAAAAAGATTTAGAGTAGACTTTCATATATTTTCTTAGACATTTTCTTCTTAAAAAGAGAACACTAACCTTAGTTCCATCAACCAAATTGAGACTATTAGGTATTCCTGTTAATCATGATGTCTTAGGAAAATATTGAGATCTACTAACTGTAATTGTCAATGAAAATAACAGGGAGTTTTTAAAGATTGCAGGAACTTTTGATTACTGAGACTTGCCATTAAATAGGGAATATTTTAAAATAGTTGTCTTAAAAACAAAAAAAGGTAAAGGGAAAAAGTATTTAGTAAAGGAAGAAGTGAAATGGCTAACTTGATTAAACACAGATTACCAGAATGAGCCAATGGAGGAAGAACACGTAGATTGTTTATGTTATGCAATAACATATGACCAAATGAGTCTGGTAAGGATTTTTAAAATAACATTTAATGTTATCTTTTCTGACTACAAAAGTAATACATGTTAATTGAGGAAAGTTTGAAATTACTTAAGAAAAAAACCCCAAAAATTATACTAATGGAAAGTTTGGCTATGATCATTTTCAAGTTTGTCAGTTTTCATATTGAACTACAGTACCACCCACGAATCATCAGGATACAGACTTGATTCTTGTGGAGCAGTAGAACGGAGACAATGTCGACAGACCTTAGTTGATGTCTGGTTTTATTGTTTACTGATTTTTGTATCTTTAGACAAGTTACATACATCTCAGAGCCTGTATCTGTTTGTAAAATGAACAAGACAAAGACCTTGCCCACACAGAGTTTAAATTCCATGGACTAAAAGAAGACAGACAATAAACAAATTAAAATAGATTAACCCTATGTGGTGGTGTACTCCAGTAGTACTAGCTACTTGGGAGGCTGAGGCAGGAGGATCACTTGAGCCCAGGAACTTGAGGCTGCTGTGAACTATGATTATACCACTGCATTCCAGCCTGGGCCACAGAGTGACCTCATCTCCTAAAAAAAAAATTAGTCTAAACAAATGGGCAGTAAACAGAATAAGAATATAAATAAAATTGGCCGGGCACAGTGGCTTACACCTGTAATCCCAGCACTTTGGGAGGCTGAGGTGGGCAGATCACGAGGCCAGGAGTTCAAGACCAGCCTGGCTAGTATGGTCCTGTCTCTACTAATAATACAAAAATTAGCTGGGCGTAGTAGTGCATGCTTGTAATCCCAGCTACTCAGGAGGCTGAGGCAGAAGGATAGCTTGAACCCGGGAGGTGGAGTTGCAGTGAGCTGAGATTGCATGACTGCACTCCAACCTGGGCAACAGTGCAAGACTCTATCTCAAAATAATAATAATAATAATAATAATAATAATAATAAATAAAATTGATTTGGGTGTAGTAAAGGTGTTATAAGAAAGAAATAAAGCAGAGTAAAAGAATAGAGTGGAACTACAGATGGGTGAAGTAGTATTTTAGATTACAGTGATTAAGGAAAGTTTTTTTGAGGAAATGACATTTGAGCAGAAGCCTTAAAATGGAGTAGAAGAGCCAGCCACTGGAGGGATTCAAGGAGCTGGCATTCCAACTAGAGAAAATAGTGTTCACTGTGTTGAGCTAAACCAAAATTAGTCATAAAAGAAACTATGATAAATCCATTGTGGAAGAAGACAAATGCCAGATTATGAAAAGTCTCATAGGCTAAGTAAAAAGCTTGGATTTGGCCGGGCGTGGTGGCTCACGCTTATAATCCCAGCACTTTGGGAGGCCAAGGTGGGTGGATCACGAGGTCAAGAGATCAAGACCATCTTGGTCAACAAGGTGAAACCCTGTCTCTACTAAAAATAGAAAAATTAGCCGGGTGTGGTGGTGCACGCCTGTAGTCCCAGCTACTCAGGAGGCTGAGGCAGGAGAATTGCTTGAACCCAGGAGGCGGAGGTTGCAGTGAGCCAAGATCGTGCCATTGCACTCCAGCCTGGGTAACAACAGTGAAACTCCGTCTCAAAAAAAAAAAAAAAAAGCGTGGATTTTATTCTGAGTTCTTGGAGGACTCATATTGGACAAGGATCATATATTTTTCATGTTGGTGTTATTTCTAGTATGTGGCACCTACTAATTTCCCAATAACTTGAATTTTTAATACATGAATTATATACGAAGGTAGGGTACAAGTTACCACCACCTTTGAATTGAGTTTGAATGAAATAGCCAAGATATGAAGAGCTTGGTATCTTAGTTTGCTTAGTGATTCCTCACCATCTAAATGTTTTATTTGTATCCAGAACCTGAATATTAATGTGTATACTAAGATGCTTTTCATGATTATGGGTATATGAAAGCATTTAATGTTTTCTAATATACAGAGTTGTATAGATGTCATAAATGCCTCTGTATTTTAAATATAGGTAGGAAAAAACTGGGCTGAAAATTAAAATTTATCAGTTTTTTTTTTAAGGTGTGATTTAGAGATATTCTCTCTAGTGTCATTAATTTCATAGTTAAAAGTTAGAAATTATACAGTGTTTTATTGCGACAATAAAGGACGTGTTTCTTCCCATTTATTTCATGGGTTCAAGTGTGCTGAATGTATTGCTATTTGAAGCTCATTTATTATTCTTTGCATGGCTTTGTTGTAGCCTCGAGCTGTGGCAGGGTTTCGAGGGACAGTTCGTTATGCATCAGTCAACGCTCATCGGAACAGGGTAGGTATCTGAACTAGTCATATATGTATAAGTATGCCAGTACCTTAAATCAGATTGACTTCTTTATAAAGTAAAAAGATGTGGAAAGTGCTTGAGAGTTGAGGATCTCTTTAATAGCTACAAAGTTACTTGGAATGTTTGTTCTAATTCATTCTTGTGTGGCATCGATGGTAAAGGAGTTGGTAATATGAATGTACAGTAAAGTGTATAGTGGATAACAGATATGTGCAGCTGCTTGGAAAATAAAATTGGATTTGCCAGAAAAGGCAGTAGCTGAGTATATTTCTGTCTGTGGGGAATCTGTGTCCTTAATTAGATACAAGTATTAACAAATTTAATCAAGAACTTTGGGAGGCTGAGGTGGGCAGATCATGAGGTCAGGAGTTCGAGAACAGCCTGACCAACATGGTGAAACCCTGTCTCTACTAAAAATACAAAAATTAGTTGGGCGTGGTGGCGCATGCCTATAGTCCCAGCTGCTCGGGAGACTGGGGCAGGAAAATCTCTTGAACCCAGGAAGTGGAGGTTGTGGTGAGCTGAGATTATGCCACTGCACTCCAGCCTGGGTAACAGACCGAGACTCCCTCTAAAAAAATTAAAAATCATATATATATATATATATATATATATATATATATATATATATACACACATACATACACACACATATATATATATATATGTATATAATTGGAAGATACTGAACATCTGTGTACTATTTCCAGAAATTATTTGGGAATATAGTACTATCAATACCTAATGAAATGTGTGACTCAACATTTTATCTGTAATATGTATCTAATCTTTGATATCCCTCTTCCCACCAAATCTTTTGTTTTCATGAAGAGTTCAAGTACAGACAGTTTTACAGTTTTCATTTTAATAAATTATCCCTTTCCTCTTGGGTTAAATTTTAAAAATCTCTCCCCTCACCCCTTACTTTGGTCGTTTTGTTCTGTGCCAACTTTCCCCCCCTCATCCTGAACTTTAATTATGAGCAGGAAAAGTGGGCTTTTTTTATGGATAATCAATCCTTTAACTTGTTTGTATGGAGTTGAGAAATTTAACAAGTGATTCCTTGATAGAATAGGGTAAAAGTATTCTTTCTTGATACTTTTGTTTCCTTGTTCCTGTTCTGATAAGCCAAAATTGCTTTAATGAGAACTTGACCAACATATAATAGGAAGAGTATACTGTGGTCTTACATAGTATGCTCCAATTAATTTGGTTTCTTATGGCATGATTATAATTTGAAAATAGTAAAGTTGTTTTTCTCAGTGTGTAGCACCCTGGCAAGCATTAAAAACCATTTGGTTTGATTCAGTGTTGCTTTCCTTTATGATACCTAGTTATTTTCTTTGCCTTGAAAAGAAGTTCTCTTCCTTTCCTGATAGATTCTTATAAAAGTTTAGAAATACTAGGTTTTCCAAATAATTTTATTAAAGAATTATGTTAACATTGGAATCTGTGAAAACATTTTTAAGATAAGCATAAGTATTTTCAGAGATTGTAATAGCTATATAAGCATTTTCAAAATTGCTAATAGAAAGAGAGTATATACTTTTATTGTTTTAATTTACAAAGTGGAGATTTCTTCTAAAAGCCTTTCCAGTGTAGAATGCTCTAACAGTTACTTCGATAACTTGCTTATTTGTTACTCATCTAACCTTTTGGAGGAATTTGATAGTATATAGAAGTGGTTCTTAACCTTCTTTTCTGCTCCCAGCACACCTGACGGGTAGAATGCTTTTACACAGCAACATAGTTCACAGTGATTGTTAGTTTATGAGATGATGCAGGAGTGCAACTCTTGGAACCTTATTGCTTGTCTAATTTTAAAAGGATTCCCAGATAATTCTAACATTTTTCCTTTTTTCCATATTCTGCAACCCTTATTTGATAATATCTAAAAATAATACACTCCATTTCTCTTTTTCTGGCTTCTTAAACTTTATTTTTTAGAGAGCAGGTTCTTGTTCTGTTGCCCAGGCTGGAGTATAGAGGCAGGATCTTAGCTTACTATAACCTTGAACTCCTGGGCTCAAGTGATCTTCCTGCTTCAGCCTTCTGAGTAGCTAGAACCACAGGTGCACACCAGCATACCTGGCTATTTTTTAATTTTTTTGTATTGACAGTCTTGCTACATTGCCCAGACTGGTCTTGAACTCCTGGCCTCAAGCATTCTTCTAGCCTCGGCCCCTCAAAGTGCAAGCATTACAGGTGTGAACCACCATGCCTTGCTAAATCTTAAACTTTTAACATAAATAATTCTTAATACAAGTAATTTTAAAAACACTTGAACTCTGTCATGCTGTCTTATTGCTGTTTTACATTTTAATCTTATTAATATTTATCTCAATACTTTGAAAAAATTACTTTCTTCTGCTTCTTGGGTCACTGTTGAGAAAATCTTTGTTCCTTTATTTTTGTTACTTTGTATTTAATTTTTCTTTTTTAAAATTTTATTTTATTTTTTATTTTTTTGAGAGAGTCTTGCTCTGTTGCCCAGGCTGGAGTATACTGGCATGATCTCAGCTCACTGCAACCTCAACCTCCTGGCTCAAGCAGTCCTCCCACCTCAGCCTCCTGAGTAGCTGGGATCACAGGCATGTGCCGCCACATCTCGATAATTTTTGTATTTTTTGTAGAGACAGGGCTTTACAATGTTGCCCAGGGTAGTCTTGAACTCCTGAGCTAAAGCAACTCACCTGTCTCAGCCTTCAAAAATGCTGGGATTATAGGCAGAGTCACCGTGCCTAGCCAATTTGTCCTTTTTATTTTAATACTTTTGGTATCTTCTCTGTCTTTGGAGTCCCATGTTCAAATGTGCCTAAGTGTGGATTTTTAAATATTTATCTGTTTGGGATTTGATCTATTTTCAAATTGAAATGTTCATGTCTTTCCTCGATTCTGGAACATTCTCATATTCCCTTTTTCCCTTTCTCTTTATATCCTTTTTCCCAGATGGCCAAATTGATATATTAGACTTTCTTTTATTTTCTTATTTTTCATTTTCTTATTTACCAGATTTTCTAATTATTTGTTTCTCTGTGCTGCATTCTAGATAATTTCTTCAGATCTGTTTTCCAAATTGATTTTTTCTGCAGTGTTTCATGAGCTTTTAATTTCTATGATTGTGCTTTTTATTTCTAGATGTTCTTTTTAGTCATTTTTCAAATCTGGTTGGTTTTGGTTGATTTGTATTGAATATATATATATATAATTATTTTTCACTGACTTTGACTCCATTTTTTAAACATTTTAAAAATTCTTACTTCGTATCCTATAATTCTATTTCTGAAATCCTTGGATACTTTTATCTGCTCTTTGTAGCTTCTTTTGACATTAATTTATTAACATATTTTATAAATTTGAATAATGAATGTATGTTTGGTGAGGCTTTTTCTATAGTACTTTTATGAGGTCTGAATTTAGGGATGTATTTATCCTGAGAGGATAAATTTACTTCTGTCATTCCTGCAGGGCATGATTACTCAGAAGTCAATTTCAAGTTAATTTCTGGGCTTGGTTTTTCAGACCACACAAGTACATATTTAACCCCCAACTCTAAATGAGGGGCAGGTCTATGGTAACAGACTCTCAGGGCAATTTTTTAAAAACCCATTTTTTTTTCTTGGATAGCAGTTAACTTTTACAGAAAACAATTATTACAGTATAATGTATATACCAAATACTACACCAAGGATGTAACCCTTATAAGGTCCTAGCTATATGGTGGAGGTGGGGTAAATTTCAGTTATAACTCCTGTCCTATATAGGCACAATGCCTTTACTCCTGTCCCCTTCCTGGTTGATAAACTCATGACAGATGCCTCCAGAGCAGCCAAAACTTCAGCATCCTCTTGCTTCCCTTATTTCCACCTTTTAAAAAAATAGCTTTTCAGAGTTCTCTTTCTTCTAAATGAACACATTAACTAATGGACTGTTATGTTATTGCCAGCATTTCTACGTTTTGAGGTGTTCTTTATTTCAAAAGGTTTTCCAGTTCATACATTCTGCCAAATAGATTGCTGTGTAGCTATATAAATTTATAGATATATTTACCATATAAATTTTTTGAGAAATAATTTTACATTTTTCACCTAATAAGGTAAAACAAAATGGTTAGGCCTTGACCAATGTAATGTACTCACAAGTGATAGTAATGTAATGTGACTGACTTCTGTTTTGTTTATGAAGGAAATGGGAAGACATGATGACCTTTGGTCCTTATTCTACATGTTGGTGGAATTTGTGGTTGGTCAGCTGCCTTGGAGAAAAATAAAGGACAAGGTAATTTTGGGAATGGAGAAGTCAATTTTGTTGGAAGAAATAAAAATTTCTCCTGAATAAACATTTTTGTTGAAAATATACTCATGTATAAGGCTTAAAATCTACAAGGACTTTTACTATATCCCAATATGTATATTTTTCTCTCCGAGCTGACATTATAGATCGAATTAATGTTACGACATTTTCTGTGTACATAGAGTAGATACTAATTGCTTCTGACTAATTTAAAGCCCTCTATCTTAACTTTTAATTTCATTAGTTCTCTCCTTTGTTTTTATAAGTCAAGTAAACTTTTAGTTTTTGGTTGTCACATTGTATTGTTTGATTTAGAAAACTGTAAACACATGTGTTGATAAAGACAAATAGATCAGATTTAAGATAAATTATTTTGAGATAGGTGCAATGGCTCACATCTATGATCCCAGCACCTCTGGAGGCCGAGGCAAGAGGATCAATTGAGCCCAAAAATTTGAGCCCTGGCTGGATAACATGGCAAGACCCGCATCTTTACAAAAGATTTTTAAAAATTATCTGCATATGGTGGCATATGCCTCTAGTCCCAGCTACTTGGGAAGCTGAGGCAGGCAGATCACTTGAGTCTCAAAGGTTGAGGCTGCAATGAGTTGTGATCGTGCCACTGCACTTCAGCCTGGGCGACAGAATGAGACCCTGTCTGAAAAACTAAATAAATAAATAATTTCTTTTGGGAACTATGAATACACTGATGCAGAACTCTGTGCTACTTGTTTTATTTTGCATTATAGTTTTCTTCTCCTTTAAAGCACTGTACATTAAGCCATCAGTAAGAGCTCAGTTCTTGCTTTATGCTTAATTACCCACTATCTCATTCCCTAGTACCCTTGAGACTGTTACTGGGGAGCTCTTAATGCCTAACTGCCAGGAGAAATTGACTGGAGCTCTTTTTCTCTTTACTTCCCAGGAGCAAGTAGGCTCTATTAAGGAGAGATATGACCACAGGCTCATGTTGAAACATCTCCCTCCAGAATTCAGCATCTTTCTAGACCATATCTCTTCTTTGGATTATTTTACAAAACCAGACTACCAGGTAACCACCTTTGTGAGTTTTGTGGGTTAGTTATTTTCTCTCTTAGTCTCTGCTTTCACTCATTGTAGCTTTGAAGGTGTTATAAGTGAGTGGGGGAGGTCCTTAGAATAAGACTGTTTTAATACCTTCTGAGAAACATGGTGAAATTAACTGATAAGAGTATCAGTGTGTGCATTATGCATTTCATCCTTCTGGATGGACTTAACTACATTAGAGTTTTAGGTTTGTTCATCTCGTAACAGATGTTCATCTTGTAACTGTTCCTGTGTGATTCATTTGGTGTATAGAACTGCTGATAGTTGAAATTATATAAATTCTATGGCTAATTTGTTGACCAGAAGGAAATGTCCAACTAGGTAATGTATCTGTCAAGGGCTTTAGGGCAGCATATCATATGTTAATGTGCTATGGGACAGCAGTCAGTGAAAACTGGCTCCGTTTTGTCTGTGGTCAGTGAATCATTTCCTTAGAGCATCCGTTAATGACACCTTAGTAGGGTCTACTAGGTTTAGTACAAATTGCATCCCTAACCCCAGCCAGCAGTATTTCAGAAGATTCTGTTGCCCTCAGGGAGAACTTGGTCAGGACTTAATGCAAAATAATTGTTATCACTGAAAACATAAATGCAGCCACACATAGATTAATAATAATATGTATTAGTATATCATTCTTATTTACAAAGGACAACAGATAGACTTCACTGCATGTTAATGGAAGTTAAATTTTAAAGTGTTGTCAGTGTTGTCCAGTCAAAAGACAGAAGTATCTATAACACGGTGAATGTATTTGCATATAGTAATTATTTCTCTGTGAAATTGCTGCTTTTGGATAAGATATAAGCAGGATATAAAGCAAACAGGTAACATACAACCTTAGAGTCCTTACAGACCTGAAATGGGTGAGCTCGTCTTCTCCATGCCTATGCCAATTTGTATTGTAAACAATAGGGACTGTCTAACAAATTGAGAAAATACACTGTGTGTGAGTTGTTTTGGAATGTGTTTACATTTACCTTTTGTATGTATTTTCTGAAATGTATAGAGTTTACATTACTTAAAACAATGAAATTACACCTGTAAGACTAGGTTCAAGAGGAAGTGAAAAATGTTCCAACTTTCCCCTCTTGAGTACTAATAATTTTTTATTGACAAAATTTGCTTAGGGGAATTTAAGACAGTAAAAAACTTGGATCACATTCTCTTCTTAGTCAAACCTATATTTAAAGAAGACTATCATATTTACCAGCTAAAGTTTGAAACTTAGATCTATTATTTTAAATTAACAAGTTATTTTTCTCAAGTTTTTCATTTGATCATTCTCTTAGGGGCTTTTCTATCACTTAATAACAAAACGAAGTATGGTAATTTTCCATTTTTTGAAGAAAGAGAACAGGCATAACATTTACTTTGTTTCACAGATTCTGTAAATAATCCAGCTCTTTCCTGCTCTGATCTTTCATAAGCAGTGAGTGGGAACAGAGGGCAGGTGGACAGGAGAAGGATAATTGAAAAAAGATGTTGATGTAAGTGATGGGTGTGTTCTAATGACTAGTATCAATGTGATATCAGGTTTCAAAAAGGTCTGAGCTTTGCAGCTTCCGCCTCTTGTGTCTCTGCTTAGTTGTCATCTTGAGAAAAATTACTCTACTTTCAATCTGAATACTCTTGTGAACTAATGCTGTCCCTGTGATTAATTGTACAGTTTGAGATTCATTCCTGAATTTGATCTTACTTACTGTTCTATGAAGATTTTATTTTCTTTATTAAAAAAGTTTTTGAGACAGGGTCTCGCTCTGTCAGCAAGGCTGGAGTGCAGTTGGTGCAGTCATGGCTCACTGCAGCCTCAACCTTCAAGACTCAAATGATTCTCCCACTTTAGCCTCCTGCATAGCTTGGCTACAAGTGTGCACCATACCTGGCTTTATTTTTGTTTTTATTTTTATTTTTAGCAGAGATGAGGTCTCCTTATGTTGCCCAAGTGGATCTGGAACTCCTGGCTTCAAGCAAGTCCTTCTGCCTTGGCCTCCCAACGTGCTGAGATAACAGGCATGAAGCCACCCTGCCTGATGTTTTCTTTCAAAATTTTAGATTTCTCATGGGACAACCTCCTCCAGCAATAAGCAAAAAGCATATCTATATTTACTATGACTGCTTCCCTAGCTACATCAAAGGTCAAATAGCAATGATATGTTTCCAACTTTGTCTATTCTGAGATAAGTCCAAAGTAAATTTTTTTGTTATAATCAAAGTGTTAAATGATCCAGTTTTTACAGAGCCACTTTCACTTTGTATATATTTTACAAATCTTTAAAAATTAGAGTATCTTCGGCTGGGCACAGTGGCTCACACCTGTAATCCCAGCACTTTGGGAAGCCAAGGCCGGCCAATCACGAGGTCTAGAGATTGAGACCATCCTGGCCAACATGGTGAAACCCTGTCTCTGCTAAAAATACAAATATTAGCTGGGTGTGATAGCGCTTGCCTGTAGTCCCAGCTACTCAGGAAGCTGAGGCAGGAGAATCGCTTGGACCCAGGAGGCGGGCGTTGCAGGTAGCCAAGATTGCACCCCTGCACTCCAGCCTGGCGACAGAGCAAGACTCTGTCTCAAAAACATAAAATAAAATTAGAATATCTTGCCGTAGGACATTATTACTTCAACACATTGCACATGGCCAACACTTCATCCAGTAGTCTGCTACTGTTCCCTGTGACATCAGGTGTTGACCTAGAGAGAATAGCTATTTTGTTTTCTACCAGTAATTTTTTTTGTGTCTCTCACAGTGAAGGCTAAAATTCGCTTTTGAGAAGTATTATTTTGGGAAATTATATCGTTTATCTGTACTTAGTTTTTATATATGAGTCTGTTCTCCTAACTAACTTTTAAATCTGGGAGAAACAATCATGTCTTATTTTTTTTTAACCCCATATTATAACTGGGACTGTGCCTGGCACCTGGCACCTGGCACCTAAATTTTCAACAAATATTAGGTAAATTTAATTGAGTCTTACTTTGGACCAACAGTCTCCTACACAGAGAATGCAAGAAAAATCAACCCTATAAGTGCATAAATACTGTTTTCTGTCTGTTATAGATGAAGATATCACAATTATAAACAAGATTAAAGCAGATATGTTTCTATAAATGTTGTTACTATCAGATTCTGAATATTGTAACAACTATAAGGGACAGAGTGGGCCAAGCACAGTGGTTCATGCTTGTAATTTTAGCCCTTTGGGAGATTGAGGCAGGAGTATCACTTGAGGCCAGGAGTTTGAGACCTGCCTGGGCAACTTAGTAAGACCCAGTCTCTACAAAAACACAAAACAAAAACAACAAACAAAAAAATTACCCAGGTGTGGTGGCACGAACCTGTATTCCTGGCTACTTGGGAGGCTGAGATGGGAGGGTTGCTTGAGTGAATCAAGGCTGCAGTGTGCCATAATTGTGCCGCTGCACTTCAGCCCGAGTGACAGAGTGAGACTCAGTCTCAATGGCAATAATAATAATTAATAGGATCACATGATTGTGATAAGAACACAAATATCTTATTAGAGTGTTCAAATTATGTTAAGCATCACTTATCAAGTTGAGAAGACTTACGAAATCCATAAATATACACACTGATGGTGAGCCTGAAACTGAAATGTGTATATCAGCCAGTTCACGCACTGCTACAGCGTTGCTGATATTAGAGAATAGGATAGGGAGGAAATGCAAAGCTGAGCAAGCTTCATTAATCTTCTTAATATACTTTCCATTCTAGGAATGGGACTATTTAAATGTAGATTACATCAAAATGCAGTGAATTTTCCTCTTGCTTTTGGGGACATAAAACAATTGTAGGATTCTCTGATTCTGATAACATCTGAATTAAAATTTTCAGAGGGCATAGATGCTGCTTGTGAGGCAAACAAGAAAGAGGTTGAGCTGAAAACAAGGGAGAATCTATCAAATAGTGTGGTCAAGGAAGGTCTCTCCAAAGCTACTATGTAAGGCCCAAGGATATCCAATATTTTGGCTTCCCTGGGCCACATTGGAAGAATTGTCTTGGGCTACACATAAAATACTTTAGCACTAATGATTGCTGATGAGCCAAAAAACCAAAACAAATTAAAAAAAAAAAACAACAAACTCATGTTTTAAGAAAGTTTACAAATTTGTGTTGGACCACATTCAAAGCCACCCTGGGATACAGTTTAAAGAAGCTTGATTGTAACCCAGCTCCCAAAAGATGGGATTATGTTGGCCATGTGAAGAGCAAAAATAAGAGGTAGAATATTACAAGCTGACGGAATAACAAGTAACTGCATGGGCCCTAATCGGAGAAAGGACTGAGAGAAGACAAGTGTGGTCAGACATAGTAAATAAGGAGACAGAACAGGTTGAGGTGAGGTTGGAAAGAGTCAGAGAACAGATTATGCAGGGCCTTGTAGGCCTTTTTAAGGAGTTTGGATTTTTATTCTAAGTACAACACAAAGCCTTGAAAGTGTTATAAACAGAAGCATGGTCATCCAATTTGTGCCATAAGAGGATTACTTTTGCAGTGTGTGCCTCCAGATGAAACAAAGGAGAATCAGAGACTAGTTGAGAAGGTGCTGAGATAATCTAAGCTGTGCCTTGGAAAGAAAGAATTTTTTTAAAGTCAGTGCCCCTCCCCCACTTTTTTTTTTTTTTTTTTTTTTGAGATAGAGTCTTGCTCTGTTCCCAGGTTAGAGCGCAGTGGCATGATCTTAGCTCACTGCAGCCTCTACCTCCTGGGTTCAAGTGATTCTCTGCCTCAACCTCCCAAGTAGCTGGGACCACAGGCATTTGCCACCACACCCAGCTAATTTTTATATTTTTTATAGAGACAGGATTTCACCATGTTGGCCAGGCTGGTCTCAAACTTGTAACCTCAAGTGACCTACCTATCTTGGCCTTCCAAAGTGTTGGGATTACAGGCATGAGCCACCATGCTCGGCCTAAAAATCAGTGTTTTAATACCATAAAGGTTTAATTTTTGATCATATAATACACTAGTCAAGTTGTATAGCTCTCTTAGGCAACTCTCAAGAATAACTTGAAAATCCAGGCTCTGCCCACATTTTGACACTGCTATCTTTAATACATGGCCTTTTGCTATTATCAGGAAAGAGAATAGTGTGGATGATGACTTAGGGGTTTTATGACCATGCCTGGAAGTGATCTGCTATGCCAGTGTATGCCCAGTAGTCAGAACTCAGTCACACAGTCCCAATTCTAACTGCAGGGGAGGCTAGGAGATAGAGTGTTCCCTTGTGGCCAGGAGATAAGAGATGATGGGCTTGATTTGAGAGAAGTAGTAGAGATGGAGGGAAATGGGTGAATCCTTGCCTCTGCCCTGTTAGCCTTATTTCCTTTCATTCTCCATTGTATTTATGTGATCTGGTTAAATTAGACTGCTCGATGTAGTCAAATGAGACTACCAGCTCCTCTCCCAGTGTCCCTTCCTGAAATATGCCTCTGTTTCATAACACTGCTTGTCTTGTAAAATTGAAAGCCCAAATCAGATGTCAATTTTTCCACAGTCTCCTCTGATTCCTTCCATACTGGAGTAATTTCTTCTGTTCAGCTCTTAGAGCAGCAGTACTTTGTTTTGTCTCTTTCTTATATAAGCTCCTTGCGAGCCAGGGCCTTGCACATTTATCTCTGTTTTCTCAAGAATGTAGCACAGTGATAGGCATTTAATAAAAGTGACAAATTTAAATAAATATGCTTTGTTATTGCTTCTGTTGTATGTAAACCACCCAAAGATAGGACTGTGTTTTGTTAACATTTGTATTCCTAGCACCCAGGACAGTAGACAGTCAATGTATGTCTGAAACAAAGAGTGGATATTTGATGTAGCTATAGAATGCAATAGAGTCATACTGTGTTTATGTGACTCACTTAAACTCAGCTGTGTGTTCAGGAGGTAGAAAAATTTTAACATCTGTGTTTCTGCCTGCTCTTTGGCTTAATTATTCATGCCTTATGGTTAGATAATGTTTAGTGCCCTCATGCATCTACTGTTCTCAGTCTCTCATTGATAGCAGTCCAGTGGCCCCAAATCAGGCTGCACCAAGTTGAGTCCAGTTGTTGAAAGCAGAGTGCTTTTTTGGTACAGATGTGGCTGCTGTCTGTAACCAGCTTACTTTATCCATGTTGATCTGAGGAAAAGACATTTATTCTAGAGCTGGAGGAAGAACTAGCTCTGTTGCACGTACTGAGAAATGGTAGTATTCTGTATTTTGTGGACATTTTAAGGAGCTTTCAAGGATGATTTCAACTATATGCTGTTTTTACCTTGCCTGCTGACTGGCTGTAACTCTTCTATAGTAGAAAAGCACTGTACTTAAAAGACCTGTTTGAATTAGTGCTTTGCCACACACCATTTGGATAACCTTTCTAGATCTCAGTTTTGTAGTTTGTGAAATGGTGGAATTACAGACTTCACAGCATTGTTAATTTTTTTTTTTTTTTTGAGACAGAGTTTTACTCTTGTTGCCCAGGCTGGAGTGCAGTGGCACGATCTTGGCTCACTGCAACCTCTGCCTCTTGGGTTCAAACAATTCTCCTGCCTCAGCCTCCCAAGTAGCTGGGATTACAGGCATGTGCCACCACACCCAGCTAAATTTGTATTTTTAGTAGAGATGGGGTTCCATCATGTTGGTCAGGCTGGTATTGAGCTCCTGACCTCAGGTGATTCGCCCACCTTGGCCTCCCAAAGTGCTGGGATTACAGGCGTGAGCCACTGTGCCTGGCTGTTGTTAAGGTTTTTAATGAGATAATTATGAGAGAAATTTGTAAATTTTAAAGTGTTATGTATATATAAGAAATGTAAGTGGTTTTACATGTACCTCAGTGATGCTATATTTGCTTATAATCTCTCTTTTTTTTTTTTCACTCCTGGATTGCAGTGGTACCGTCTCATCTCACTGCAACCTCCACCTTCTGGGTTAAAGTAATCCTCTGTCTCAGCCTCCCACATAGCTAGGACCACAGGCATGCACCATCACATCCGGCTAATTTTAATTATTTTATTTTATTTTATTTTATTTTTTTGAGACGGAGTTTTGCTCGTTACCCAGGCTGGAGTGCAATGGCGTGATCTCGGCTCACCGCAACCTCCGTCTCCTGGGTTCAGGCAATTCTCCTGCCTCAGCCTTCGGAGTAGTTGGGATTACAGGCACGCACCAGCATGTCCAGCTGATTTTCTGTATTTGTGGTAGAGATGGGGTTTCACCATGTTGACCAGGATGGTCTCGATCTCTTGACCTGGTGATCCACCCGCCTCGGCCTCCCAAAGTACTGGGATTCCAGGTGTGAGCCACCATGCCCGACCTAATTTTTATATTTTTAATAGAAATGGGGTTTTACCATGTTGGCCAGGCTGGTCTTGAACTCCTGACCTCAGGTGATCCGCCGGCCTTGGCCTCCCAAAGTGCTGGAATTACAGGTGTGAGCCACCATGCCCAGCCTATAATCATCTCATGTTTCTTCACTCAGCGTTACCGTCTATGTTCATAGAACTTTTTATTTCCTCTTTGCTGCTTTGTCCTGTCACAGCAATAAGAAAATGTTGTTTCCCTTTTTTATTGGTCTTGCAAGGAGGTACTGAAAAGCCTTAGTGTACTATATTTCCAGACAGTTTACCATTTGGACTGATGGAGCCCATGAAAGGGAAGACTGGTATCAGCCAGCACTTTCAGCTGAGTGAGTGAACATGCTGCCTTACCCTGCCTCAGGTCCTGGAGCAGCCAACCACAGGGGGCACTTCTGAATCTTGATATACAGTCATGCACCACATAATGTTATTTCAGTTAATGATGGACTGCATATACAACAGTGGTCTCATAAGCTTATAATACTGTATTTTTACTGTACTTTTCTATATTTAAATATGTTTAGATACACAAATGCCATTGTGAAACAGTTGCCTACAGTATTCAGTACGATAACATGCTGCACAGGTAGGTAGCCTAGTAGCAAAAGGCTGTACCATATAGCTAGGTGTGTAATAGGCTATACCATCTAGCTTTGTGTAAGTACATGTATTAGTCAGAGTTCTCTAGAGGGACAGAACTAATGGAATAGATGTAGATACATCTATATATATATAAAGGGGACTTTATTAAGTATTAACTCACACAATCACACGGTCCCACAATAGGCCACCTGCAGGCTGAGGAGCAGGGAGAGCCAGTCCAAGTTCCAAAACTGAAGAACTTGGGAGTCTGATGTTCAAGGGCAGGAAGTATCCAGTATGTGAGAAAGATGTAGGTTGAGAGGCTTAGGCCAGTCTCACCTTTTCACGTTTTTCTGCCTGCTTTATATTAGGTGGCAGCTGATTAGATGGTGCCCACCAGATTAAGGTTGGGTCTGTCCTCCCCAGCCCACTGACTCAAATGTTAATCTCCTTTGGCAACACCCTCACAGACGTACGCAGGATCAATACTTTGTATGCTTCAATCCATTCAACTCGCCACTCGGTATTAACTACCACAGTACACCCTATGATGTTTGCACAACAGAATGCCTAAGGACACATTTCCCAGAATGTATCCCCATTGTTATATGACACCCGACTTAATGGTGAAAACACATAAAGGGTGCAGCCTTCTTCAATTCATTCCCTTTATTTGGTCTTTATTTTTTGCTGGTTTAGTTTGCTAGAGGATGGGTGCAATTAAATTTTTTTCTTTGCCAATGTTGCTAAAAATCCCCAGGAAGAGCAGAAAAGTAAAGAATGTGAGCATTTCTTTTCCTCTATTGCATCTCCTTTCACTGAAGTGAGGCAGTTTCTTTTGCAGTAAATAATCTGCCTTTGAATCAGCCATGCCAACATTGCCATTGTGCTCTCCTGCTTAAGTGCTTTATTGATCCACTAATTTACCGTTTATTAACTGAGAATTCAGGAAGCAGGATTCTCAGTGAGTTCTTATTATCAGCTTACAAATATTTCTTAGTTTTGCAAAAGCTGGACTTTGAATACATTCTCTTTGAAAGGGCAAACTGGGATTTCATATGGAGGCAAATATGATACAGCTATTGATTGCATTTTGTGCTAAGGATTAAAGTAGTGCTTCCCTAAGCCATTGTGTGTATGTCAGATGACTGATTGCCATAAAGAATAAGGTATTTCAGGTAGCAGGAGCTGGCACTAAGCATCTTGTAGGCTGCATGTAGGTATATAGTTGATTTATTTTAGAGTAATATAGTTTTGTTAATTAATTTTTTCTAGGTATTAAAATACATGGTCATTATAAAAGTTTTAGAATTATAGAAAAATAGAAAATCCAGATTACTCAATCTCATTATCCTGACATAGTAATTGACTTTTATTATTTATTTATTTATTTTGAGACGGGGTCTTACTCTGTAATCCAGGCTGGAATGCAGTGGTGCGATCTCGGCTCCCTGCAAACTCTGCCTCCCCAGGCTCAAGCGATCCTTCCACTTCAGCCTTCCAGGTAGCTAAGATCAGAAATGTACACCACCACACCTGGCTAATTTTTTATATTTTTGGTAGAGACAAGATTTCACCATGTGGCCCAGGCTGTAATTGACTTTTGTTACTTTGTATCTTGAATAATTTGCTTTTGAAAAGTCATTGTATCATATATCCCATCAGGTTTTGGTTTAAGAAAAATGGACTGCTGCTTATTCATAAGTGGAAGTAGAAGAGGGATTGACACAAATAATACACACAGTGGCCAACTAAAAAATAATGTAGGGCCAGGTGAGTTGGCTCATGCCTATAATTCCAGCACTTTTGGAGGCTGAGATGGGTAGATCACTTGAGATCAGGAGTTCAAGACCAGCCCAACATGGCGAAACCCTGGCTCTACTAAAAATACAAAAAAAGTTAGCTGGGTGTGGTGGTGTGCGTCTGTAGTCCCACTGACTTGGGAAGTGAGGCAGGAGAATCACTTGAACCCAAGAGGCAGAGGTTGCAGCAAGCCAAGATCGCGCCGCTGCACTCTAGCATGGGCAACAAAATGAGACTCTGTCTCAAAACAAACAAACAATGTAATACAGGTTCAATATCCCTTATTTAAGGTGTTTTGGACTTCAGAGTTTTCAGGATTTTGTAATATTTTGCATTATGTTGGTTGAGCAACCGAAATCCCAAGTGAGCATTTCATTTGAGCATCATGTCAGCGCTCAAAATAGTGTTTTGGAATATTTCAGATTTTCAATTTTCAGATTTGGGATGCTCAACCTGTATAGCATTTTTGCCTGTTCATTACCTTCTTCAAGTTCTCCCTCCTCTTTCCCTCCTCCTTTCACACAACTTCCCCTTCCCCTAACTGCGTCCTCTCCCTACATTCATTTACAGAAGATTTACTTTCCCAAAGATGATTGCTTCTGGTGTTTCTCACAATTTTTCATCAGTTACTCCTCTGGCAGCAAAGTATAAGCATATTTCTCAAGAAGTCTGAGAATAGTGTTACAAGGTCACCCACAAGGCCAATATTTCTTTGCATTCTCCTGATTTATCTTAAAGGTTTATATACCTTTTGCTTTCTAACCTCTTTGTGCTCACTGTATTATAAAATATTACAATACATGTCATACCTCTGTGTAAAATACTCCAGGAAGCTGTGCCACATTTGTCAAGTGACTTTAAATTCTCTCTGGCTTATAGCTGCATCCCCTGGTGGTACATCTGACCCTAGTTTGAGAAACTTAGACTCTAAATATAAATGAATTTGTATTTTCTAAGAATGTATTATTAAGTAAAAGAAGGAGTCAGATGTATACTAAATTTTCAAAGATTATCAGTGGAGAGATATGGAACATTCCTTTGAGAGGGAAGTGTTGGAATCATTTGGAAGATTATTTTTCAGATTTTTCCCTTCTCCCTTTCCATTTTGAGAATTACTGCCACAACTAGTCCCTGTTCTGATGGAAAAATGCTTTCTTCCCCAGTGATATTGGGGTATAAAAAAGAATGACAGGCTGGGCACGATGTCTCACACCTATAATCCCAGCACTTTGGGAGGCTGAGGCAGGCAGATCACCTGAGGTCAGGAGTTCTAGACAAAAGCTTGGCCAACATGGTGAAACCTACCTATACTAAAGATACAAAAATTAGCTGGGTGTGGTGGCACATGCCTGTAGTCCCAGCTACTCAGGAGGCTGAGCAGGAGAATCGCTTGAAGCTGGGAGGCAAAGGTTGCAGTGAGCTGAGGTCACGCCATAGCACTCCAGCCTGGGCAAGAAAGTGAGACTCCATCTCAAGAAAAAAATAAAAATAATAAAAAATAAAAAAGAGTGAGGACTATTCAAATTTAACAGACACACACACACACACACACACGCACGCATACATACATATATGCATACACACACTACATATACTGTGTATACTATTCGAATGAATTACAAGGTAATTTTTATTATTCTAAAATCTATTTGACTAACTGAATTAGAGTTTTCTGGTTTTATTATTTATCATAGCCAAAAGTGATGTAATGCATTCAGTTACCAAAAAAAGTGAGTCCTTGACTTGTCCTGTTTCAATATTCCAGTCTGATGAAGGTTAGGATTTAGCGCCACCCTGCTCCCAAATTAGAAAATTATTTTGCTAGATTAGAAATGTTTTTCTCCAAAATATCTGCAGAGCTCTGCCCAGTCTGACCATTTGTTCCCACTAGGGTGCCTTTAAGTGCCTCAGTGCTTTTAGCTTTCCTGTTTCTTTTGTTCTGTGTCCTCTGTCTTTCTGCCTCCTGCTGCTGGTGTCTAACATAACCATCATAGTAACAAAGTGTTTCTAATTTGAGGTCCAATGCCATAGAATACATTTTCTAAGACATACAATACTGTGACAAATGTAAGAAAATAGTTCCCTGACAAAAGGACATCTGACATAAAAGCCATTTAGGATCATTCTTGTTGCAGCACAGAACAGACAGAGAATTTAGCAGTGGCAGTCTAAGGGCTCACTTAGCAAGGCAGGTGCTGCCTCCTCGATAGGGATTCCACCTTTCAGGAAGCATGCATCTCACTCTGTGAGAACCTATGAAAACCTTGATTTCAGAGTTAGGAGAGAAGGTCAAAGGTCTGGCACTTCAATTCCTGTATCCTAGATTTCAGTCCATCTTTATTTCCTCCTTTGTGTTTTCTACTGCCCTCTACCACTGTCATTTGGAGAATTCTAAGCTGTAACATAGGTAACTTAAAGAAACAAAAATAGGACCCAAATAAAATTTCTTAGATTTTATAACCA
Source organism: Saimiri boliviensis (assembly GCF_048565385.1). Taxonomy (NCBI): domain Eukaryota; kingdom Metazoa; phylum Chordata; class Mammalia; order Primates; family Cebidae; genus Saimiri; species Saimiri boliviensis. The sequence goes on from NC_133450.1 coordinate 83,174,469, forward strand.
TGCCTTTTCCAGTTCCCTTTATCTTTTTTGTTTATTTTTCTATATTGACAATTCTTCCTTTTGAGACTTAAATGGAAGATCAAGTCATGTGAGTCAGTAAATATTATTACAAATAAAGATGTATTCTTGGAGTGTTTTTAGAGTAAATATTATGAATAAGGTAATATATGAGACCTTGGAGACTAAATGATGAGATCAGATGTATAACAGCATCTTGGAGCTGATATAGTCTGGGTTGAAAGAGAGAGAAATTAATTAAATAATCAGAAATAACTATATATTTATAACTGATAACATTTGATCCTCCTCCTTATTGAAATGGTTTCTTCACTTTTAGTCTAGATTACCATACTCTTGGTTTTCCTGCCCCACTGGCCACTCCTTTTTTGTTTCCTTTGCTGAGTCCTTCTCTTCTTTCACCTAAATACCGGAGTACTCTAGGTCATAGCCCTTGGATGTTTTTGTTCTCTATTCTCCCTCAATAATACCAGCTGGTTCTATGACTTTAAATAGCATCTCTCTCTCTCTCTCTCTCTCTCTCCCTTTTTTTTTTGAGACCGGAGTCTCGCTCTGTCACCTAGACTGGAGTTCAATGGCACGATCTCAGCTCATTGCAATCTCTGCCAGGCTCAAGCAATTCTTGTGCCTCAGCCTCCTGTGTAGCTGGGACTACAGGCACCTGCCACCAGGCCTTGCTAATTTTGTATTTTTTGTAGAGATGGGATTTCACCGTATTGGCCAGGCTGGTCTTGAACCCCTGACCTCAAGTGAGCTGCCCGCCTCAGCCTCCCAAAGTGTTGGGATTACAGGCGTGAGCCATTGTGCGTGGCCAGTATCTCTTGACATCTATATGCTGATGACACCCAAATTTATATCTGCATTTTGTATTCCTCCCTAAACTCACTGCTTTCCATTTCACTGCATTGACTCAGTGGCTCAGGACAGAAATCTAAGGTATCTTTTGTTCTTTCTTTACTTTCACAGACTTTGCTGTTCTTTCAGCAAAGTCTGTTGGCTATACCTCCAAATTATGTCCAATTCTTATCACCTTTACTGTTACCATGCTGGTTCAGCTGACAGTAGTTTCTTAACTGGTCATTTATTCCAAGTACCCTCATTCCTATCCCTGATTATGGCATCTGTTAACCACTAAATAACGGAAGTAACCTTTTTTTTCTTTTCTTTCTTTTTTTTTTTTCTGGAGAAAGGATCTCACTCTGTTACCCAGGCTGGAGTACAGTGGCATGATCTCAGCTCACTACGGCCTCTGCCTCTTGGGGTCAAGTGATTCTCATGCCTCACTGCCCTTTAGTAGCTGGGATTATAGGCATGTGCTACCACACCAGGCTAATTTTTGTATTTTTAGTAAAGACAAAGTTTCACCATGTTGGTCAGGCTGGCAAAGTAATCTTTTTAAGGCCTAAAAAAGACCTGTGCAAAATCCTCCAATGAAGTGCTGATTTCAGGTATGGTGCAAGAAATGTACAAGATGAATCTCAGAGGATAGGATATTAAAAGAGTTACAGAAAGGATGAGAGAATGAAACTATAATCATAAAATTGGAAATGGTGCCTACTGACAGAAACAATAAAGGTCTCTTATGATACTTCTCAAGATCATGTCAAACTTTAGGAATTTAAAGACAAAAAATGAAATTATACAGAATTTATAAATCAAACTAATAGAGAAACTTTTTGATAATTTGTTTATGGAGACACACAAACATGCACATGCATGTTTTAAGAATTTTTTAATCCTGTAAAAAAAAAAATGGAGAAAAGCACAATGAACTTGTATATTCCCCTTACCTAGACTGTTAATGCTGGCTACTTTCTTAGGTTGAAACATATAAAAATGTCCTTGTTTTGACAAATAAATGATAAAATGAATGGTTCAACTGAAGGCACACTAACATATACACTTATACATGATACACATCCTTTAAACAAACCATCCAACAAACCATCTGAGAGTAGGTTATAGATATGAGGCTCCATTACACATTTCTCCAAAACAGAAACATTCTACTCAACTGAGAAAAATCAACATTAATTCATATCATCATCCACATATAGTTCTTATTCAGATTTCTCGATTTGAACCATCAGTTTTTAAAGAAAATCACATTACAAAATCATTTTGTGCGTCTGGTGGGCTTTCTCTTACAGAATAAAGTGACTGTGTTTACTCTTCACTTACTCTAGCTTTTTTCTTTGTGGTTTAGCTTCTTACATCTGTGTTTGACAATAGTATCAAGACTTTTGGAGTAATTGAGAGTGACCCTTTTGACTGGGAGAAGACTGGAACTGATGGCTCCCTAACAACCACCACTACTTCTACCACCCCTCAGTTGCACACTCGCTTGACCCCTGCTGCAATTGGGTATGTCCTAAACAGATCATTTGGTGGTGTCTTTTCTGGTTGCATTATATTTGCAAAAATTTATTTCATCCAGATTCCCTCAGATGACCTAATGCTAAGACATCCGAGAGAGCCTATAGATTTCCTTGAATTAACATTGCTCTTATGTACACCTTTGGAATTACTTACTTTAGATAGTACTAATCGATTACACTGTGAAATGGGATCTTACAGCTTATGTAACTTGTTGATGTCAAATTTATCATGGGTTTTCTTCAAAATGAGAAGTAGCATTAGTTGTGTTTCCAAATAATATGTAAGACTCTGAAAAGAATGTGCCACAATCATATCTAACTATACTGTGGTAAAGTTTACTGGGAACAAAGCATGTAGCATATTCCTCTTAAAGATTTAACTTTCATAATGTATTAAGAAAAGGTTATGGTCTATTTCTGTGATCTTAGTTTTTTTTTTTTTTTTTTGAGACGGAGTTTCGCTCTTGTTACCCAGGCTGGAATGCAATGGTGCGATCTCGGCTCACCGCAACCTCCGCCTCCTGGGTTCAGGCAATTCTCCTGCCTCAACCTCCTGAGTAGCTGGGATTACAGGCACGCGCCACCATGCCCAACTAATTTTTTGTATTTTTAGTAGAGACGGGGTTTCACCATGTTGACCAGGATGGTCTCGATCTCCTGACCTCATGATCCACCCGCCTCAGCCTCCCAAAGTGCTGGGATTACAGGCTTGAGCCACCGCACCCGGCTGTGATCTTAGTTTTTTATTGTTAATGTTTTTTCCTCTACATGTATTATATATGTTCCTTTTGTCCTTTATTTTATTTTGTTTTTTGATTTGTCTTTTTAATTTTTCTATTTTTTTACCTGCTTTGGTTGTTTAAAACTTTTTGGTTAAAAAAAAATAAAAAGTAAATACCCAGAATGCTGAGGCAGAAGGATCACTTGAGCCCAGGAGTTAGAGGCTGTAGTGAGCTATGATTGTGCCACACACACTAACCTATGCAATAGAGTGGGACCTGTCTCTGAAGAAAAGAAAGCAAATAGTAAATAGGGAAAAACTATGATACAATTTAAGTTAATTGGGACACTTTACCACTAATCCATTGCTTTTATTTTTTATTCATTTTTAACACAGAGTTTTGCTCTTATTGCCCAGGCTGGAGTGCAGTAGTGCAATATCAGCTCATTGCAACCTCCACCTCCTAGGTTCAAGTGAGTCTCCTGCCTTAGCCTCCCAAGTAGCTGGTATTACAGGCCTTTGCCACCATGCCTGGCTAATTTTGTACTTTTAGTAGAGACGGGGTTTCACTATGTGCGATCTCGGCTCACTGCAACCTTTGCTTCCTGGATTCAAGTGATTCTCCTGCCTTAGCCTCTGAAGTAGCTGGTATTACAGGCCTTTGCCACCATACTAGGCTAATTTGGTATTTTTAGTAGAGACTGGGTTTCACTGTGCTGGTCTCGAACTCCTGACCTCAAGCAATCTGCCTACCTTGGCCTCCCGAAGTCCTAGGATTTCAGGTGAACGGGAAGTTGTGTGAAAGAGGAGGAAAAGAGAAGGGAGAACTTGAAGAAGGTAATGAACAGGCAAAAATGGTATACAGGTTGAGTATCCCAAATCTGAAAATCAAAAATCTGAAATCAAAAAAAAAAAAAAGGTTTGTGTCCAAAGATAGGTATTAGAACAAAAAGGCGAACCTTCTGAAATAATCCCCAAAATTATTTGTAAATTAATTTTGTGTTGCTAAGGCCTTGCATGTAGTAGGTGCTTAGTAAAAACTCTGCAGTTGGGTGGACATAGTGGCTCATACCTGTAATCGCAGCACTTTGGTAGGCCCAGGCGGGTCGATCACTTGAGGCCAAGAGTTCAAGACCAGCCTGGCCAATGCGGCAAAACCCCATCTCTACTAAAAATACAAAAAAATTAGCTGGGCATGGTGGTGCATGCCTGTAATTGCAGCTACTTGGGAGGCTGAGGCAGTAGAATCACTTGAACCCGGGAGGCAGAGGTTGCAGTGAGCTGAGGTTGTATCACTGCACTGCAGCCTGGGAGACAGAGCATGACTCAGTCTCAAAAAAAAAAAAAAGTCTGCAAGTGAAAAAGTAATACACATTTCACACTTAAAAAAAATAGCTGATTGATCTGACACCCGTTTATTTCATTATGGCGCCGTGAAAGTTGATTTTACAAATTAGGTCATTCTTGTCATACTCAACAAAATCAATCAAGAGGCTGGGGGAGGGGGAAAGCACTTGGGGCACGTAACACCTGCTCCAAGAATTTAATTTCTTACAAGCCCAGCTGCTGAAATGGCCTGCTGTGACTGTAAGACCAAATTTACATACCCCTGTCACTCACCAGTCAGAGCCTGCCAGCTTCCGAAAGCTTCTCTAGTGCCAATGAGCTTTCTTTCAAAACAGTATGTAACATTTCTCTAATAAAACCCACAACCTCTTTTTTAGTCTTCAGTCATACCAGAGACCCACCCAGTCTGTGTGTGCCCCAAATTGTCATTATTGTTTTCCAAATGAAATGTTACATTTGGAGATTCATCTGTGTATTTTGAGTTAAACAGCACTTAATATTTTCCTGTTCTGTAACAGAATGGGCATAGTGGCTTACACTTATAATCCCAGCACTTTGGGAGGCCAAGGCGGGCAGATCATCTGAGGTCAGGAGTTCGAGACCAGCCTGCCCAACATGTCAAAAACCTGTCTCTACTCAAAATACGAAAAATTAGCCAGGTATGGTGACAGGTACCTGTAATCCCAGCTACTCAAGAGGCTGAGGCAGGAGAATTGCTTGAACCCAGGAGGCAGACGTTGCAGTGAGTCTAGATCATGCCACTGCACTCCAGCCTGGGCGACAGGAGTGAAACACTGACTCCAAAAAAAAAAAATTCTCTAACAAAAATGGGTAAAGATTAGAAAATGTTGTTATCATTGACAAAAACTTCTGGGAAATTGATGAAATGTTTCTTACAAAGTGATTGTCAAATTAGTATTATTGTTTTAGAATTTGTATTTTTAAATCAGCTTGGAAATTCTAATTGATTAAAATTTTAAAGTTTTATTTTGTAGGATTGACGTGACCTAAATTTTCTTTTCTTTTCTTTTTTTGAGCTGGAGTCTCACTCTGTTGCCTAGGCTGGAGCGCAGTGGTGCAATCTCAGCTCACTGCAACCTCTGCCTCCTGAGTTCAAATGATTCTCCTGCTTCAGCCTCCCAAGTAGCTGGGATTACTGGCACCCACCACCATGCCCGGCTAATTTTTATATTTTTAATAGAGACGGGGTTTTGCCACATTGGCTAGGCTGGTCTCGAACTCCTGACCTCAGATGATCCACCCACGTCTGCCTCCCAAGTGCTGAGATTACAGGTGTGAGCCACCGTGCCCAGCTAACCGAAGTTTTAAAGGGTTTTTTTTTTTTTTTTTTTAACTTTCTTAATTATGTGTGGACTTTATTTCAATGAAGAAACAAAATGATGTAAGATAGTCTCATAGTCATTTTTTATTCTGATCTTTTAAAGTTCTGCCCTTTTTTTCCCCTCCCTTTATATTTAGAATTGCCAACGCCACTCCCATCCCAGGAGACTTGCTTCGAGAAAATACAGATGAGGTATTTCCAGATGAACAGCTTAGTGATGGAGAGAATGGCATCCCTGTTGGTGTGTCACCAGATAAATTGGCTGGATCTCTGGGACAGCCTCGTCCCCAGGAGAAGGATGTTTGGGAAGAGATGGATGCCAACAAAAACAAGATAAAGCTTGGAATTTGTAAGGTATGGTATCTTATAAACAACAGAAATGTATTTCTTATAGTTCAGAATGCTGGGAAGTCCAAGAAGGAAGGCTAGGCAGATTTGGTGTCTGCTGAGGGCTGTTTTGTGGCTCCTCTTTGCTGAGTCTTCATGTGGTAGATAGGGAAAGGGGTCTCTGTTGGGCCTCTTTTGTAAGGACACTACTCTCATTCATGAGGGCTCTGCCTTCTTGACCTAATTCCCAAGGGGCTTACCTCCTAATACCCTCACTTTGGGAGTTAGGATTTCAGCATGTCAATTTTTGGGGGACACAAACATTCAGACCATAGTAGGTGTATATCTTCAGTCATGGGAGTCATTTGCAAAACGTTCTCTGCATAGATGTGATGTGCCACCGTGTGATCTGTCTGTGGACAAAGCACGGTCTGGACCAATAGTAATCAGGAATGAGTAGTGAAAAGTTTACAGGGAGTCAATGTCAGATTTTTGTAGTATCAGCTGCAGCTGGCTTTTTGGCACCAGGAACAAACTGTTCTTGTAGCAAAAAAATCACTAGTGACATTCTGAGTTGTCAGCCCATATGGATATCTATGTATGTGACAGAATGAAATGGCACTTGACATAGAAGATCTTAGTTATTTTAGTTTCTATCTTTTACTATTTAATTTCATTGAAATTTGAATGATAGATAGTTTTGACCCTAAGTCCATTATTTGTTATAATGGTGATGTGAAGTTTATTAAATTTATAATGTATAGTGCTATACATTACAAGCTCTCATTTAGAACATCTGGATAAAGCATTAAGCTAAATATTGGAGACAATTTACTAAGATAGGTGCTGTGCAGTTTAAGATGCATCTTTTACCTTTAAGGAGCTTACAGTCTGTTCAGGTAGATATGTATCTGCACAAGCAAATATAATACAAGACAAAACATTGTGCAAAACATTAAAAGGAATTAAAATGCGTGCAGATAGGGTGGGAGTTGGGGACATGCCTTATGGAAAAAGTGGTTTAAGTAGAAGTATAAGTAAAAATATGTGCAGGAAGGCTGGGCACCATGGCTCACATCTGAAATCCCATCACTTTGGAAGTCAGGTGTTCAAGACCAGCCTGGCCAATATGGTGAAACCCTGTATCTACTAAAAATATATTTTTAAATATAATATTAAATAAAAATTAGCTGGGTGTGGTGGTAGGTGCCTGTAATCCCAGCTACTTGGGAGGCTGAGGAAGGAGAATTGCTTGAACCTGAGAGGCAGAGGTTGCAGTGAGCCAAGATAGTGCCACTGCACTCCAGCCTGGGTGACAGTGAAACTCCATCTCAAAAAAGAAAAATTAAAAAATTTTAAAACATTTAAAATATATATATAATATTGTATGTATATATGTATATATATGAGAAAGTGCATGGATAGAGCTTGTAACTTTAGGAATTTATCGGTCATCTAGGAGAGAAATTCAAAACAACTATAATTATCTTTTAAAATCTACTTATACTATATATAAAAGAGTTTATATATCATTTCAAAGCATAGTAATGTAAGCGTGTGAATCCACCATCTGCCCCAAGAACTAGAATATTTTAACATATTCCTTCTATATTTATGCTTCTACCTTATCCCCACTGAGGTAACCAATGTCTTAGGTTAGATTCCATAAAAGTAGAGCCACAAACCTTAATAAATTTAAATAACTGAAATCACCCATAGTATGTTCTCTGACCATAATGGAATTAATCTAGGAATCAGTGACATAAAGACAACAGGAAAATTTCTAAACACTTGGAAATTACACAGCATATTTCTTTATAATCCATGGGTCAGAGGAAGCTTTAAAGGAAAAGTTTTTAAACTTACATAGAATTGAATGAAATTGAAACTACAACATATCAAAATGTTTGGGAGGTAGCCAAAGCAGTGCTGAGAGGGAAATGTATAGCACTAAATGTTTACATTAGGAAAGATAAGGTTTTACATCAATAGTCTAAGTCCTACCTCAGGAACCTAGAACAGTAACCAGCAGAATGAACCTGAGACAAGCAGAAAGAATGTAATAAATAGTTACTGTATTGCAAAGTTTTGGTGTGTTATATTTTCATTCTCCTTCTGTTTTAAAACTTTTGCCATAATGATTTTTTTCATCCGTGAGTTATTAAGTGCATACAAGTTTAGAATTTTTATATCTGCCAGGTGATTAAAGTTTTGTTTTTCTTTATATAGTGATTATTTGTATTCTATTCCTACTATATTTTTCTAGTATTAAAGCCTATTTTGTTAATACAATTGTGCCAGCTTTCTTTTGGGTATCTTTTTTCTTCCTTTGGTGTATCTTTTTTCCTCCTTTATCTTTCCATTTTTTTCTTACCTGTATTCTTCTGTTGTGACTTTTGTTAAGTGGAATATAAGTGGCCAATCTTACATCTTTATGTTTTAATTGCTCACCTTAATTTGTTTAAATTTAGAATTATTATTATATTATTTATTTAGTCAGAGTCTCACCCTGTCACCAAGGCTGGAGTGCAGTGGTGCAGTCTTGGCTCACTGCAACCTCCACCTCCTGGGATCAAGTGATTCTTTTGCTCTAGGCTCCCAAGTAGCTGAAACTACAGGCGCCTACCACCACACCTGGCTTTTTTTTGTATTTTTAGTAAAGATGGGCTTTTGCCACACTGGCCAGGATGATCTCAAACCTCTGACCTGAGGTGATCTGCTTGCCTTGGTCTCCAGAAGTGCTGGGGTTACAGGCATGTGCCATGGGGCCCAGCCTTGGATTACATTATTAATGTTGTTCTTTTATACAAGTAATGTTTATATGGACTTTCAAAGATGTTTACTATTTTATTTCATTTCTGAAAGTCCTTGGCTCATCTTTCTTCCTGAAATATTTCCTTTAGAAGTTCCTTTACTTCAGGTCTTTTGGTAGAGGAGGATTCTTTCTATAAATGTATTTACTTATCTGCAAATGTATTTATTTTAGCTTCATTCTTTCACAATAGTTTATGCTGAATATAAAGGTTTTTTTTTTTGTTGTTGATGTTTGTTTGTTTTTTGAGACAGGGTTTTGCTCTGTTGCAGTGGTGTGATCTCAACTCCCTTCAACCTCCACCTCTTGGGTTCAAGCAGTTCTCCTGCCTCAGCCTCCTGAGTAGCTGGGCCCACAGGCATGTGCCACCATGCCTGGCTATTTTTTTTTTTTTTTTCTTAAGAGAAATGGAATTTCACCATATTGTCCAGGCTGATCTTGAACTCCCGGCCTCAAGTGATTCACCCACCTTGGCCTCCCAAAGTGCTGGGATTACCAGCGTGAACCACCACGCCTGGTCCAAATATAAAGTTTATGATTGATAGTTATTTTTCCTCGGCTTCAGTCATTGGTGTTCAGAAGTTGTCATTCTAATTATTTTGTTTCTTTTAAAGTGATCAGTTCCCCCACCTTCATCTTTCCTTTCCAGCTACTTTTTAGTTCATGTTTTTGTCTGTAGTGTTCTGCATTTTAACTTTGATACTTCTAGGCAATGTTTCTTTTTGTTTATCTTGCTTGGGATATCTCATGTTCCTTGAACATTTTTATTCATATTTTTATATAAGTTCTGGGAAATAATAGCCATTCTCTGTCTAAATGTTACTATCTCTTCATTCTTTATATTATCTCTTTCTAGGACTCTAGATATATTATGCCTTTTTATTGCATCCATCATATCTCTTAATATCTTTTTTCATAATTTTCTTCTTGTTTTTTATTCTAGGTAATTTCTTTGGCTATGTCTTCCACTTCACTGATTAATAATTTCAACTTTTTTTTTTGCCAACTTGCTGTTTAACTTGTTAATTGAATAGTTAATATTAAGTTAATCATCCAAATAACCCTTTGTTGATCTTTGTTATAATGGCCTTGATTTATTTAAACATTTATGCATAGCTGGTCTATATTTTGTATTGAAACCAGTTCAATATTTGAAATCTTTGGGAGTTTTAAATGTTTTTCTTTGTTTTGATTATTTCTGTTGTGTCAGTCATGGTAGCATGCTTTCTCATGTGTTGATTCTCTCTCTTTTTTTTAAAGTTAATTAATAATTGAAATCATTGATGGGAGTTCTGTAGACTTACTGGGATTTGGGGAAACCTTCCTTTAAAGAAGACTGGCTTGTGTTTCTGCTGCTACCCAGAGTGTATCACCTATTTGACCCAACTGGGTATCCTCTTAAGGGTCTCTAATCAGAATAGATGTCCCAGACTTCCTCTGTCACCATACTTCTGCTATAAAGCTTAATTGCCCTGATAATTGTGTTCCATAGGCACCTGTCTTTAAACAGTCCCACTGCCTGGGCTGCCTTAGCTCCTAGTAGTCTGGCCCCCCGGCTTTTCGTTGTTTTGTTTTTTAGAGGGGGGAATGAGAAAAGGGGTATAGTGACTCAGGCTTGCTGGCCTCTTCTAACTTGTGAGACCACTTACGTCTCAAAGAGAACATCCTTTCCAGGTTTCAGTTTTAGGTTAGTGGAATGGGGTCCCACAAGCATCAAGTCAGACATAATTCAAAAAGCCAAGTCTGTTAAACATTTTTAGACTGTTTATCTTTGTGCCAAAAATATTTTTAGAGACTAAAATAATACTAAAACTGACTATAAATTAAGAAAACACATTTAATGAAGAGTTAATAGATAAAAATGTAATGAAGTAAACTAGTCAAAATGTCCTAATCGTCAGAAAAGACATCTAATCATTTATTTATATTATTTTGAAAGGCTTCAATGACTCCTCTCATGTGTATTGCCTAGAATGTTTTTCATGATTTTATTTTCTATTTTGGATAGGCTGCTACTGAAGAGGAGAATAGCCATGGCCAAGCAAATGGTCTTCTCAATGCTCCGAGCCTTGGGTCACCAATTCGTGTCCGCTCAGAGATTACTCAGCCAGACAGAGATATTCCATTGGTGCGAAAGTTACGTTCCATCCACAGCTTTGAGCTGGAAAAACGTCTGACTCTGGAGCCAAAGCCAGACACTGACAAGTTCCTTGAGGCCTGGTATAAAATAGTTTTTCTTTCTTTTTAAAGATTCTGAGGTACCATTATTATTGTTGTTATGGTATATTTCTGTTATATAAAGTCTTTCAAATACGAAATTCTTGCATTTTTGTGACACTGATTCTATTAAGCTCTAATTTTAACCTATGTTTTAAAATATCCTGATTCTTAATTATTATAAATTCCATAGTATAATCTTTGGCTTTGGAAGCTGACCAGTAGGAGCTGATAACTTCCTAACACTAGGTACAAGTTAAATTAACATTTTTACAGTATCATTGTTTGGAAAGTAATCTCTTCCAAACAACAGTGTAGCATTGGAGAGGGCATGATAAAGATGGCATTAGGCAGAGATGAGGGGAATATGTGAAGGAGGGGAAAAACTAATTTATACACAAGGGACAGGCAATTCAATCCACTTTAGTGGAGACTTTCTAGGAGTAAGGTACTGTAGGAAAATAGGTACCAATAAGTATATCATGCTTGCCTTCAAGAGTTTACAGTCTACCTAGACAGAAAGGAAGGTGAAACTTTAGAGATCTATACATAGGTAAAGACTGTAGTGCATGACTCTGAAGCACATTATCCCTATGACAAATTTTGGTAACAGAAGACAGAAATGAAAACAGTTTGAGACATATCTATGAATTATACAAGGCTTCAACAGTATTCACAGTATTAAGACCTGATTTCCTTTAGTAGTAGTCACACCCTTCAATGGTACATCTCTGGTGGTTACTATTGGTAGTGAAATACTAGGTTAGAGGGACCGTGAATTTGATTAACGTGATAATTACTATGTACCAAGACAATTCAGCCACTTCTGGCCTACTTCAATCTAGCTTCCATTTAAACAATCCTTCACATATGTGTGTTCTTCCTCACATGGTAATCATTCATAGCTATGTTATGTAAGCACATATCTACATGATGACATGATCAAAAGGATGAATGGGGCATTGGTTTAAACATTTTGAATGGTGACTCAGATTGAGAATAAATATCAAAGTACAGTAGGAATAAAAGCTTAGTTCAATAAAAAGTTGGTCTGACAAAAGAAGGGAACTAAAAAGGGCCTTGGTGAGGAAAGAAGTGAGCTCCATCTTCCGAAGCAGGATATGGCAGGTGGAGAAGAACATTATCAATGCTGTGAAACTTTCCTTATGCTTTATCCATCTTTTTTTCTCTCATCTTTGTGTCAATATAGTTCTCATAGAGCTTATGTATTATATAATGAATGTTTCCTTAGGACAATTGAGTAACTTCTTTCTATTTCCTTAAGCCTGGAGAAAAGGCAGAAAGATACCAGTGCAGGAAAAGAATCTATTCTCCCTGCTCTGCTTCATAAGCCTTGTGTTCCTGCTGTGTCCCGTACTGACCATATCTGGCACTATGATGAAGAATATCTTCCAGATGCCTCCAAGCCTGCTTCTGCCAACACCCCTGAGCAGGGAGATGGTGGTGGCAGCAATGGATTTATAGCTGTTAACCTGAGCTCTTGCAAGCAAGAGATTGATTCCAAAGAATGGGTGATTGTGGACAAGGAGCAGGACCTTCAAGATTTTAGGACAAATGAGGTTATAGGACATAAAACAACTGGAAGTCCTTCTGATGAGGAGCCTGAAGTGCTTCAAGTCCTGGAGGCATCACCTCAAGATGAAAAGCTCCAATTAGGTCCTTGGGCAGAAAATGATCATTTAAAGAAGGAAACCTCAGGTGTGGTCTTAGCACTTTCTGCAGAGGGTCCCCCCACTGCTGCTTCAGAACAATACACAGATAGACTGGAACTCCAGCCTGGAGCTGCTAGTCAGTTTATTGCAGCGACACCCACAAGTCTAATGGAGGCACAGGCAGAAGGACCCCTTACAGCGGTAAGAAATTTGTTCTTGTTATGATTCTCTGTTATCCATTTGAGGTGCTATTGAGAAAGGACTAACAGTTGATCAACTTAGATTCTTCGGTAGAAGCCTAAATTTTTTTTTTTTTTTTTTTGAGACGGAGTTTCGCTCTTGTTACCCAGGTTGGAGTGCAATGGCGCGATCTCGGCTCACCGCAACCTCCACCTCCTGGGTTCAGGCAATTCTCCTGCCTCAGCCTCCTGAGTAGCTGGGATTACAGACACGCACCACCACGCCCAGCTAATTTTTTTGCATTTTTGGTAGAGACAGGGTTTCACCATGTTGACCAGGATGGTCTCGATCTCTTCACCTCGTGATCCACCCGCCTCGGCCTCCCAAAGTGCTGGGATTATAGGCGTGAGCCACTGCGCCCGGCCCAGAAGCCTAAATTTTGCAAATGGTTATAGGGAGTGATTTTGTACTAAGTTCTACAGTCAACTCTCCAACATGAAAAATTTCACCTTCTTTTATTATATCAAACTCAATACATGAAACGTCATTATAACCTATTTTTTGAATAACATTTTTAATTAGATTACAAGCAGTAGCTATCTATGTGTGTTTATATATAATACAGTTTTTTTAAAGTTTCTAGTAATTTTTACTATACATTTATGGAGGAAGGCATATATTTAATCATTCATGGTTTGTTCTTCACACGGTACACATGGTACACTGTTGCTATTCCTGAGACTTTAATTCCCTCTCTCTTTCATAGCATCCACCCAGGAATTTCTCATGTTTTGTATTCCCGTTAAACAGTCATTTTCTAACATTGATGGCCACTGTTCAAAATGCAGAATCCCAGGCTGGCTCACTTCCAAAACTTTTGTTTTAGTAGGTCTGGGGAAGAGCCTGCTCAGGAATCCTCATTTTAACAAGCAGGTAGAGGCAGCATTTATGATATAGGTCTTCTGCAAAGGAAACTTTTGAGGAACCACTATTGTTTATTTTCAGTTTTGGGCATTCAGCTGGAGAAGCCTGTTACCCAGTAAGCAGTGATGCCCCCAGTGACTGTATGAGGGGGAGCCCCAGAAAAGCCACAGATGGTCAAGCTAAGCCTTGAAAAGCCCCAGGCTAAATAAGGAACTGTGAACACAAATCTTAGGCACCCACAAGTACATCTCTCCTTATGTGATGAGAGCTACCAGGTTTTCTTAAATTCCATAATCATCCAGCAGTCCCTGCCAACTCACCGGAAACAGCATTGTTCCCCAAACTGAAATGTTTTCTATTGGAACACAATTCCACATCAGGTGCAAAACAGTGGGAAAAGATACCAATGAAAATTTATTTTGTGTACCGTTCTGAGAAATTTGCCTGTGTTCCAAAATAGGGAAATAAAGGCCTGCCTGCCTCTTCACCAGTCAGAGTTAGTAGGTCTTTTCCTCTTTGCCGGGACTGCTTTGTATAGTTAGGCAGGTTGTTTGCCGCATAAAGGGATTTAGCGAGGAGACAAATTGGGGCTGAAGTCTAGCCCAGACTTTGCTTTCCAGACTCTGCATCTTGGCACAGGGCTGTTTCCTTTTGGAAGGGCATTCTCTTCCAAATTGTACAAAGGTATCATGTGGGCTAGAGGTAGGTGACTACTAAGTCCTTCCCTCCCTGCTCCATCCTTTTTCCCACCCCACCTTTCCTCTTTCCATCCATCCCCTCTTTCTTCCCAGGTTCACCTTCTTCTTTAACTCTATTATGTTGTGTACTAACTTTTGCTCTAGCATCTTTCCAACAGCATTCTGGTGTGCCTTCCTTCATGGAGGCTTTCTAAAGCCTTTGCTCTATTTCTCCTAGTATTCTTTTGCCCTGTCTTGATGCTGTCCTGTTCACAAAGATTGTGCTCATCATTCTCTTACACTACTGCAGTGTTTTCTCTGACAAGTTGTTGATAGGCTTGTATTCACGTATGTGATGTTTGACCTTATTTTTAGATATTTTTGAACTATCTTTCTTTTTATTTATTTATTTTTGAGATGGAGTCTCACTCTGTCACCCAGGTTGGAGTGTAGTGGCACGATCGTGGCTCACTGCAACCTCCGCCTTCTAGGTTCAAGTGATTCTCCTGCCTCAGCCTCCCACGTAGCTGGAATTACAGGCACCTGCCACCACGCCTGGCTACTTTTTTTTGTTATTAACTGAAAGTCTCTAATGAAATGTCAGCTGCATCAATTGTGTACTTATTTTTAAGTTTTTTGTCCCTATTTTAGAGGTAGGGTCTTGCTCAGTCACCTGAGCTGTAGCACAGTGGAACTATCATACCTCACTGTAACTTCGAGCTCCTGGGCTCAAGTGACCCTTCCATGCCAGCCTCCCAAGTAGCTAGGACTACAGGCATGAGTCACCACACCCAGCTAATTTTGTTGTTGTTGTTGTTATTTTGTAGAGACAGGGTTTTGCCATGTTGCCCAGAGTGGTTTCAAATTCCTGTGTTCAAGTGGTCCTCCCATGTTGGCCTCCCAAAGTCCTGGGATTACAGGTGTGAGCTACTGCACCTGACTAATTTTTTAATCTTTTGTAAGATGGGATCCCACTGTGTTGCCCAGGCTGGTCTCAAACTGCTGGCGTCAAGTAGTTCTCCTGCCTCAGCCTCCCAAAATTCTGGGATTACAGACATGAGCCACCATGCCCAGCCAGTGCTTCATTTTAATATTACCTTTAGAAATGGTATAAATGGGCCGGGCGCGGTGGCTCACGCCTGTAATCCCAGCACTTTGGGAGGCCGAGGCGGGTGGATCACGAGGTCAAGAGATCGAGACCATCCTGGTCAACATGGTGAAACCCCGTCTCTACCAAAAATCAAAAAATTAGCTGGGCATGGTGGTGCGTGTCTGTAATCCCAGCTACTCAGGAGGCTGAGGCAGGAGAATTGCCTGAACCCGGGAGGCGGAGGTTGCGGTGAGCCGAGATCGCACCATTGCACTCCAGCCTGGGTAACAAGAGCAAAACTCCGTCTAAAAAAAAAAAAAAAAGAAATGGTATAAATGTGGCTGGGCACTAGTGACATCACCCATATGTTATCCAGTGCTATTGCTGTGTAACAAAGTAGCCCAAATTTAGTATCTTTAAACAACAGTCATTATTTTGCACAATTTCTTAAGAGCTAGAAATGTAGGAGTGGCTTTAGTTCATTGGTTCTAGCTCTTGCCTGGTCTCTCATGAGGAGGTTGTCAAGCTGTTAGCCAGGGTTAAAATCAAATTAAAAGTTTGGCTGGGAAGGGAAGGTCCACTTCCAACCTCACTCACATGATTGTTGGCAGGCCTCAGTTCCTTACTGGCTGCTGGCCAGAGGCTCTAGTTCCTCACTTTTTGGGCCCCTCCATAGTTGACATGACATCTAGCTTTCCCAGTAAGTGAGGTGGGAAAGAGAGATGGGCGAAGAGAGGTGAAGACAATGCATCACCACCAAGATGGAGGCCAGAGTCTTTTCTAATCTGTCTCAGAAGGGACATACCATCATTTCTGCCATATTCTACTGCTCACACAGACCAACCCTGTACAGTGGATAAGGGTCTATAAAAGGGTGTGAATACCAGGAGACACTTCTGGGTCATTGGGAACCATTTTAGAAGCTGTCTACCATATTACCCTACATTTATATTTTACAGAATACTTCCCTCTTTGATCTTAACAGCAACTCCATGGGACAAGCAGAGGGAATATTATCATCTCTTTTTATACTGAGAGCACTAAGCCTCAGGAGACAATACATGAAGAGTCAGACGCTGGTAGACTAGACTTGGTGTTCGTCTCTCATGCCAGGAGATTGCACCTTATGCCAGTCTTCTGTCCTTCACACCAGGTCATTGCTAATGCTGAATATACTGAAGGGCTTTCCTAATTGACTTGTTTCTTAGAGATCAAGAAGAGGAAAGGGGGTTTAAAATAATGCACAAAGAAGGAGCAAGACCAAAAGAAAAAGAGTAGCAGAATTTTTAATAATCTGTTAGCCAACATCTCTTGAGAGAATTCCTCTGACTATATTTACAGGACTACCAATACCAGCAGTAATAAGTGAAGTATCTGCTAAATTCCATGCTTTATGTTATAGTTCAGGGATAACAAGTTGGCACCAACCTCTCAGGTTGGCGATGAAAACTTACATCTAAACTGTTACGTTAAACAACCTCAAGTGATTGTAATGGGCTCTTTACAGAAATGAGGACACAGACATATCTGCCTAGGACTGAGGAGTAGAATTTTGGTTATCTTTATTTTTTCAACTTTTCTTTATTTTCTAATTTTTTTAATTTTTTTATTTTTTTTTATTGCATTTTAGGTTTTGGGGTACATGTGAAGAACATGCAAGATTGTTGCATAGGTACACACATGGCAGTGTGATTTGCTGCCTTCCTCCCCTTCACCTGTATCTGTCATTTCTCCCCATGCTACCTCTTTACCATGGTAAAGATGCATTATCTTCATTATTATGGAGGAAGAAAAATTAAAAATCTTTCTGGCAAGGTTAAGGAATGCTTCAAAAATAAGTGGAGTCTGAATGAGGATTAAGTTTGTGGGAGGGTGTCGTGAGAGTGTCAAAGAAGAGAATGTGCAAAGGCCCAGAGGCCTGAAGCACCAGACATCAATGTATTTAAATAAATGATCCAGAAATGTTAGACAAAAGAAAGAGGCTGAAGACAAGCTTTAAAAGGTAAAGTTATAAAGGGCTTTGCTTGCCATGCTGAGATATGTGGGCTGTGGGTCAAGAAACTGCCGCCATTGAGGCAGTGGAGTAATGCGTTCTTTGGCAGCAAGGTAGGGGAGAACGGGCTGTGAGGAGGGTTTGGTGCTAGTCCGGACAGATATGATGAGGGCCTAAACTGTGAAAATCTCAATGAAGATTTGAGAGACATTACAGTGGTAAACTTTATTTGAAATAGCAGTTTCTTTTCTTTCTTTTTTTTTTTTTTTTTTTTGAAACAGAGTCTCACTTTGTTGCCAGGCGCTAGGCTGGAGTGCAGTGGCACAATCTCAGCTCACTGCAACCTCTGCCTCCTCGATTCAAGTAATTCTCCTGCCTCAGCCTGCCGAGTAGCTGGGACTGCAGGCGCACACTACCATGCCCAGCTAATTTTTGTATTTTTAGTAGAGACGGGGTTTCACCGTGTTGGCCAGGATGGTCTCGATCTCTCGACCTTGTGATCCACCCGCCTCGGCCTCCCAAAGTCCTGGGATTACAGGCTTGAGCCACCGCACCCAGCCGAAATAGCAGTTTCATGTGGCTTTTCCTGGCATGTGTCACTAAAAATACAAAAATTAGCTGGGTGTGGTGGGGCATGCCTATTATCCCGGCTACTCAAGAGGCTGAGGCAGGAGAATTGCTTGAACCCGGGAGGCAGAGGTTGCAGTGAGCAGAGATCGCTCCACTGCACTCCAGCCTGGGTGACAGGGTGAGACTCTGTGTCAAAAAAAATTATATATATATATATATATGTATTTATTATTGTTAGCAGTAATCATCATAGAGTACTATGGAACACTAGAAGTTATTTGTCCCATCTAGCTGTAATTTTTTTATTTAACAAATCTTTCCCTATCTCCCCATTCCCTCTACTCATCCCAGCCTCTAATAACCTTTCTTCTACTTTTTACTTAAGTAAACCAAAATTTTTTAGCTTCCTCATATTAGAACGTGGTATTTGTCTTCCTTTGCCTGATTTTTTTTTTTAACGTAACAGCCTCCAGTTCCATCCATGTTGCCATGAATGACAGGATTTTGTTTTTTTATGGCTGAATAGGATTCCATTGTTTATATATACCACATTTTCTTTTCTTTTTCTTTTTCTTTTTTTTTTTGAGACAGAGTCTGGCTCTTTCGCCCAGAGTGGAGTGCAGTGGCGGCAATCTTGGCGCACTGCAACCATCACCTCCTGGGTTCAGGCCAGTCTCCTGCCTCACCCTCGAGTAGCTGGGACTACAGTCACACACCACCATACCTGGCAAATTTTTGTATTTTTAGTAGAGATAGGATTTTGCCATGTTGGCCAGGCTTGTCTCTAACTCCTGACCTTAGGTGATCCACTTGCGTTGGCCTTTCAAAGTGCTGGGATTACAGGTGTAAGCCACCAGGCCCAGCCGATACACCACATTTTCTTTATCCACTCATCTGTTGTTGTACACTTGGGTTGATAACATATTTTGGATATTGTGAACAGTGCTGCAGTAAACATGGGTGTGCAGATATCTCTTCAATATACTGATTTTCCCAGTAGTGAGATTGCTGAATTGTATGGTAGTTCTATTTGTAGTTTTTTGAGGAATCTACATACTGATCTCCATAGTAGCTATACATTCCCACTGTATTAATCTGTTTTTACACTGCTGATAAAGACATACCTAAGACTGGGCAATTTACGAAAGAAAGAGGTTTAATTGGACTTACAGTTCCACATGGCTGGGGAGGCCTCACAATCACAGTGGAAAGGCAAGGAGAAACAAGTCACATCTTATTGTGGATGGCAGCAGGCAAAGAGAGCTTGTGCAGGAAAACTCCCCCTTATAATAACCATAAGATCTTGTGAGACTTACTATCAAGAGAATAGCATGAGAAACACCTGCCCCTATGATTCAGTTACCTCCCACTGGGTCCCTCCCACAGTATGTGAGAATTCAAGATGAGATTTGGGTAGGGACATAGCCAAACCATATCACCCACCAACGGTGTATTTGAGAGTTCCCTTTTCTCTGCATCCTTGCTGGCATTTGTTATTTGTTGTCTTTTTGATGATAGCCATTTTTACTGGAGTGATATAATATCTCATTGTGGTTTTGATTTGCATTTCCCTGATGACTAGTGATATTGAGCATTTTTTTCATGTATTTGTTTGCCATTTGTATATCTTCTTTTGAGAAATGTCTGTTTCGACCATTTGCCCATTTTCTTTTTTTTTTTTTGAGACGGAGTTTCGCTGTTGTTACCCAGGCTGGAGTGCAGTGGCACGATCTCGGCTCACTGCAACCTCCGCCTCCTGGGTTCAAGCAATTCTCCTGCCTCAGCCTCCCAAGTAGCTGGGACTACAGGCGTGCACCACCACGCCCGGCTAATTTTTGTATTTTTAGTAGCGACGGGGTTTCACCTTGTTGACCAAGATGGTCTTGATCTCTTGACCTCGTGATCCACCCACCTCGGCCTCCCAAAGTGCTGGGATTATAGGCGTGAGCCACTGCACCCGGGCCCATTTGCCCATTTTCTAATGACATTTTTTTCTTTTCTTTTGGCTGTTGAGATATTTGATTTCCTTATATAGTCTGGATATTAATCCCTTGTCAGATGAGTAGTTTGCAGATGTTGTCTTCCATTCTGTACGTTATCTTTTCACTCTATTGACTGTTTACTGTGAAGCAGGTTTTTAGCTTGATATAATCCCATTTATTTTTGCTTTCATTATCTGTGCTTTTGAGGTGTCATTCATAAAGTATTTTCCTAGATCAGTGTTCTGAAACATTTACCTTATGTTTTCTTCTAGTAGTTTTATAGTTTTGGGCCTTGCATTTAGGTCTTCAGTCTATTTTGAGCTGATTTTTATATAGGGTGAGAGATGGGATCTAGTTTCATTGTTCTGCATGCAGATACCTAGTTTTTCCAGCATCATTTATTGAAGAGACTGTTCTTTCCCCAAGGAATGCTGTGGTGCCTTTGTCAAAAATCTGTAGATAAATGGATTTATTTCTGGATTCTCTGTTCTTTTCTGTTGGTCTATATGTCTTTTTTTATGCCAGTACCATGCTGTTTTGGTTACTATAGCTTTGCAGTATAATTTGAAATTAGTTAGGGTTATACCTCCAGCTTTTGTTTTGTATTTTTGCTCAGGATCACTTCAGCTATTTGGGGTCAGATTGTTTTTTCTATTTCTGCAAAGAATGTAATTGGTATTTGGATAGGGATTGCAGTGAATCTGTAGCACTTCAAGTACCATAGACATTTAAACACTATTAATTTAGCAATATTAATCATTCCAATACATGAGCATGGGATATATTTCCATTTTGTTATGTGTCTTCTTCAATTTCTTTCATCAGTGTTTTATAGTTTTACTTGTAGAGCTCTTTCACGTCTTTGGTTAAATTTATTCCTAGTTATTTGCTTGCTTAACAAATAAAATACAGCAAATCTAGTAGATCCTGCAGGATCTACTTTATTAAAAAATTTTATTTTTGTCTGCCTGAGTTATTCAAAAGACTTGTCTTCAAGTTCAGAAGTTCTGCCTGGTCTAGTCTGTTGTTGAAGCTCTCAATTGTATTTTTTTTTTAAATTCACATTGAATTCTTTTTTTTTTTTTTTTTTTTTTTTGAGATGGAGTCTGGCTCTGTTGCCCAGACTGGAGTCCAGTGGCGTGATCTCACCTCATTGCAATCTCTGCCTCCTGGTTCAAGCGATTCTCTTGCCTCAGCCTCCTGAGTAGCTGGGATTACAGGCACAAGCTGCCACACCTGGCTAATTTTTTATATTTTAAATAGAAATGGGGTTTCACTATGTTGGCCAGGCTACTCTGGAACTCCTGACCTCAAGTAATCTGCCCTCCTCAGCCTCCCAGAGAGCTGGGATTACAGGTCTGAGCCAGCACACATGGCCCATTTAATAACTTTAGTGCTAAGATCTGTTTGCTTCTCTTTTTTTTTGAGACGGAGTTTCGCTCTTGTTACCCAGGCTGGAGTACAATGGCGTGATCTCGGCTCACCGCAACCTCCGCCTCCCGGGTTCAGGCAATTCTTCTGCCTCAGCCTCCTGAGTAGCTGGGATTACAGGCACACACCACCATGCCCAGCTAATTTTTTGTATTTTTAGTAGAGACGGGGTTTCACCATGTTGACCAGGATGGTCTCAATCTCTCGACCTCGTGATCCGCCCGCCTCGGCCTCCCAAAGTGCTGGGATTACAGGCTTGAGCCACCGCGCCCGGCCTGTTTGCTTCTTTTTTATGGTATCTATTTCTATCGAATTTCTCATTGAAATCATGAATTTTTTCTTATTTTATTGAATTATCTTTATTATCTTGTATCTCACTGAATTTCTTTAAAATTATTCTTTTTATTTTTTTCTAGGATTTTATATATTTCCTTATCATTGGGGTCTGTTACTGGAGTATTATTGTTTCTTGGGAGGTGTCCTGTTTCCTTGCTTTTTCATGTTTGATGTGTCCCTATGTTAATTTCTATCCATGTGGTGGAACAGTTGACTCTCCTAATTTTATGGAGTAGGTTTCACAGGGAAAGACATGGGTCTTGGGCTGTTGGTTGTGGGATACCTTGGCTTTGATGTTAGGTGGATGCAATAGTGTAGTCTTATGCAATTTCTTCAGCTGTAACCCATGCTAGTGATGTTTGCAAGTGTCCCTCTGGCCTAAGGTGAGAGAGTTTTTGGCAGTGTTGGCATGGTTTTTCTGGGTGTGGTCTCAACAGGCTGCTTCTTAGGTCAGCGTATGCATGTGTACACAAGTGGGTCAGCCAGTTTGGAGTCAGGCTCAGTGGGGTTGGGGCCACAGTGCTGTTACTCTGGCCAGGGACATGGGCTCATGGCTGCTTGGCTCCTCTGGGAAGCATACCTTCCAGGGGCAGGCTCCGCAGGCTGTTTCTCAGGTCCAAGGCACAGATGTGCAGCTGCTCAGCTGGCCTGGAGGTGTTTCTGCCTGAGCCAGCTGGCCCTGACTGCTGGCAAATACACTGACCTGAGGGTGGGTCTGCCCTGTGCGGGACTACCAGACTGTTTTTCTGCCTAGAAGTGTGAATGTCAGGGTTTAGTTTTCCTGCTGTGCAGGACTGGAATCACAGCTGATCCTGAGCCCAGGTTCCAAGCAGTCAGGGTCATGACATTGTAGCCACCAGCCACCTGTGTGAGCTTGGTGGAATAAAGATGGAGCCCAATGGCTGGAGAGGTGCAGTGGCTTCTGGCCCCCAGAACAGGGTGCACTCCAGAAATGGCTCTGGTATAAGGGTGGCACTAAGCTGTGGCAGCTTGGCTCACAGGGGTGGGCGGGAATGCTCACCTTGTTCTCCTAATTTTAAGCAGAGCAGCTGTGTGAATTTTTGGCAGTTCTCCAAACTGGGCTCCAGGCCTGCAAGGATGGTGGGATTCTCTGGTAGTAGGGATTCTCTGGTATTAGGGATTGTAGGTGTTTGCAGTGGCAGCGAGGGCTGATGAGGGTCTTCTGCTTACCTTTTTCCAACAACAGAAAGTCCCTCCTGACTCCAGCCCAATCTGGGCTTAAGAAATCGGGGATTAGAGGCTGGCTGCCTCCATGCTGCCTTCCTGGGCTTTTTTTTTTTTTTTTTTTTTTGAGATGGAGTCTTGCTCTGTCACCCAGGCTGGAGTGCAGTGGTGTGATCTCGGCTCACTGCAACCTCCACCTTTCTGGTTTAAGCGATTGTCCTGCCTCAGCCTCCCAAGTAGCTGGGATTACAGGTGCACACCACCACTCCTGGCTAATTTGGGGGTTTTGTTGTTGTTGTTTTTAGTAGAGATAGGGTTTTACCATTTTGGCCAGGCTGGTCTCTAACTCTTGACCTCGGGTGATCCACCCACCTCGGCCTCCCAGAGTGCTAGGATTACAGGTGTGAGCCACTGCACCCAGCTGTTTCTGGGCTTCTGAACATCACCACCTCTCCACTCTCCCACTGGACTCCAGGGCTTTCCCTTTTACCCTCCAGTCAAATATTATCTGTTTGTTTGTTGCCTGGGTCCTTTCTTGTGGGGAGGAGAGTACCAGGTACTTCTAGTCAGCCATCCTGTTCCTAATTTCTTTTCATATGGCCTCTTATCACTGCTGTGTACTATTTCTTAATTGAAATTAAAATTTGATAGATAAAATTGTGGTTCAGTAATTGTAGTTTTATTTATAATTTTCAACATTTCTATAAAGTATTATATAAAGCTGCTTTAAACAAAAGAGATCTGTAGTGGAATTTGAATGGCTAAAATTTAACTTTTTTTTTTTGAGACAGAGTTTCACTCTTGTTACCCAGGCTGGAGTGCAATGGTGCGATCTCGGCTCACTGCAACCTCCACCTCCTGGGTTCAAGCAATTCTCCTGCCTTAGCCTCCTGAGTAGCTGGGACTACAGGCGTGTGCCGCCATGCCCAGCTAATTTTTGTATTTTCAGTAGAGACAGGGTTTTACCATGTTGACCAGGATGGCCTCAATCTCTTGACCTCGTGATCCACCCACCTCAGCCTCCCAAAGTGCTGGGATTATAGGCATGAGCCACCGCGCCTGGCCTAAAATTTAGCTTTTTAATAGCTGAGGCTGTATGAGGTACCAACAAATTATTCTACTGTGTATATCTCTGCTAAATTATTTGTCTTTGTCTACAAATAAAAATGAGACATAGAAATTTAATATACAACATTATTTCCATTTGGAAGATAGGCTATTTGGAATGAATGTTGAATTTCACAAAGTTTTATCTTAGTAACATTACAATCCTTGAATCAGAGAAAAGTAAAAGGATAATTTGTAAGTTAAAATGCAAATAGTAGTTGGTGTGCAGTTCATAGTTTCTCACTCGTGGCTAGTTTGAAACATGGGGTGGCTGAAAAATAGTGAGGCTGCTTTACCTGAACTATTAACTCTGACACTAATTTTAGTCAAACTTAGTACTAGGTATTAATAGAACTAAGAAACCATGAAAGAAATGGAAAACATTGATATCCTTTTCAATTTCTTTAGAAAGATGTACATAATACAATTATAGAACAGAAGAAAGGAAATGATTGAATTAATGCTATAATGAAATGTTTGTAAATTATGGAAATTAAAGATGTAAAAGATGCATATGGCTTACTGGCAGATTATTTATTTGGTTCATTTGTAGAGTGTTCCAAGTATGAGAACTGCTTTTATGTCTTCATAGTTTAAGGAAGCTATTTGCAGCTACACTTGGAATTAGCTTTCTCTTCTCCATACTCAACTGTTGATCCTTGTTTTTCTCCTTTTATTTTGTCAGATATTGCAGACTTAGTTTCCCAGACTTTATTTGAGTATGTAGTGCTTGTCAGTAGGCTGTACTGTGCTGTGCACAACTTTCAAAATCCTGAAGTCCTATTTGTGACTTCTTGGCTGTGTTTTTCTTCATTTGTGAATTTGTGTTAGTAATAGTATTCTGAATAGGCACAGGGGCTCATACCTGTAATCCTAGCACTTTGGAAGGCTTAGTCAGGAGCATGTCTTGAGCTCAGGAATTCTAGACCAGCCTGGGCAACATAGTGAGACCCTATCTGTAAAAAAATTTTGTTAATTAGCTGGATATGGTGCTGCATTCCTATAGTCTCAGCTACTTGAGAGGCTGAGGTGGATGGATTGCTTGAGCCCAGGAGTTGCAGGCTGCAGTGAGCTGTGATTGCACCACTGCACTCTAGCTAGGGTGACAGCAAGACTCTGTCTCTAAAATAATAATAATAATAAAATGATAATAGTACCCTATTAAAATATAAAGAAGCTATGAAATGAGGTTTGTAAAAAATGATTTGGGGAATATCTTATGAAAGTTAAAGTCCTTTGGAAATATTAAATGAGAGTAGTTTATGCACAGTTTAGTGTAATTGCTCAGAATCTTTTTAAGAAAAATTCTCCTGTCTGGTGATTCATATATGTGTTTATTATTGTTGTTGGGTTTTTTTTTGTTGTTTGTTTGTTTGGTTTTTTTTTGAGGCAGGGTCTTGCTATGTTGCCCAGGCTGGTTTCAAACTCCTGGGCTCAATAAATCTTCCTGCCTCAGGCTCTTGAGTAGCTGGAATTATAGACACAGGCCACCATGCTTGGCTCATATATATTTTCTATGTATAAAATTGTCACTGTCTTTTTTTATACCACATATACATACACATTTATATCTTGAATCTAAAATGAGTTAATCTCAGAACTGTAGAAATTAACCCTAGCTTCAGTCTCAGAATACCGATGGAGTTTTTTTGTTTTTTGGGTTTTTTTGAGAAAGAGTGTTGCTCTCTTGGCCAAGCTGGAGTGCAGTGGCATGATCTCAGCTTACTGCAACCTCCGCCTCCCAAGTAGTTGGGATTACAGGTTCCCACGAACACGCCCAGCTAATTTTTAGTGTCTTTTCTTTTTTTTTGAGACAGAGTTTCACTCTTGTTTCCCAGGCTGGAGTGCAATGAGGCGATCTAGGCTTACCACAACCTCTGCCTCCAGGGTTCAAGCGATTCTCCTGTCTCAGCCTCGCAGTAGCTGGGATTACAGGCATGTGCCACCATGCCTGGCCAATGTTGCATTTTTAGTAGAGACAAGGTTTTTCCATGTTGGCCAGACTGGTCTTGAACTTCTGATCTCAAGTGATCCACCCACCTCGGCCTCCCAAAGTGCTGGGATTACAGGCCTGAGCCACCGTGCCTGGCCTGGATTTGTTTATTTGTTTGTTTTGTTTTGTTTTGAGAAGTAGTATTGGTCTGTCACCAGGCTGGAGTGCAGTGGCACAATCTCGGCTCATTGCAGCCTCTGCCTCCTAAGTTCAACTGATTCTTCTGCCTCAGCCTCCCAAGTAGCTGGGACTACAGGTGCATACCACTATGCACAGCTAATTTTTGTATTTTTGGCAGAGATGGGGTTTCACCAAGTTGGCCAGGATGGTCTTGATTTTTTGACCTCGTGATCCACCTGCCTGGGCCTCCCAAAGTGCTGGGATTATAGGTGTGAGCCACCATGCCCAGTCCAATTTTCGTATGTTTAGTAGAGATACGGTTTTACCATGTTGGCTAGGCTGGTCTTGAACTCCTGGCCCAGAGTATTATTTTTATAGCACTGCTGTGTTCATTTTGGCTGATGTACTTAAAATTACATATAATGATGAGATGACTGGGGTTTGGGGTTTTGTTTGTTTGTTTGTTTTGAAGATAGAGTCTGGCTCTGTCACCCAGGCCAAAGGGCAGTGGCATAATCTCAGCTCACTGCAACCTCCGCCTCCCGGGTTCAAGCAGTTTTCCCACCTCAGTCTCCCAAAACGCTGGGATTACAAGTGCCCACCACCACGCCTGGCTAATTTTTTGTATTTTTAGTAGAGATGGGGTTTCACCATGTTGGCCAGGCTGGTCTCGAACTCCTGACCTCAGGTGATCTGCCTGCCTTGGCCTTCCACAGTACTGGGATTATAGGCATGAAGCCACAATACTCAGCCCAATTTTGATTGTAGGTTATAATCTCCCTTGTTATTTGATATTTAATATAATTTCACACTTGCTTTTCTTATCATGGTCACTTTCGTGTCCATTTACTAAGAAGTAAATTTTGAAAAGTGAATTACTATAAATTTTAGATTTCAATGTCACTTAAAAAATATACTAGAAAATTGCCAGCTGCCCAAATATATTTTAGAATAATTAAAATAAAACAGAAGTATGAGATAACTTCCTGAAGGAAAACAGCACCAAGAGAACCTAATGCTTTTTCCCAGGATCGTTTTAGATTTGCGCTTACTCTAAGAGTTTAGATCTGAGCCCAAATAGCCTGTCTTGTATTAGCCTGAAAGATCCTCAGGACCCTGCTTCCTTTTTGGAGCTATTCCAGGACATTAATTAGGTGTTTTTTTCCTGGGCTGGACTTATGACAAGCTTTACATATCCATGAGTTTTACATATCCATGTGCAACTAATAGTATTCCTGACACAGAGTGAAATAGATCTAAACATGTTAGCTGACCGTGGAACCACATGGTTTCTTGGTGTCTTTGGACTAGAGATTGAATCTAAACCAAATCTCCCATGACTACTCCAAATTCATTCTGCATTGTATTCAGACCAATTTCTGTAGTTTTCCTAGAACTTAATGGGTATCATTAAGTGATTTTAACTTACTTGTTTTCCCAAAAAGACTTTTTTTCTTTACCTGTTTATATAGTTATTTTCAGCCTACTTAACATGTCACTTTAGGTGATATGAAAATATAAAAACTTTAGGTATCTTAAGGAAGGACATTCTTATTAGATGATGAATCTTTTTTCATATAGAATTAAAACTACTTCAGTGAAAGGGGAGTAGACTTTCACTTCTCATAGGCTTGATCTTTAAAAATTGGCCCAGTGTGGGCTGGGCACGGTGGCTCACGCCTGTAATCCCAGCACTTTGGGAAGCTGAGGAGGGTGGATGACCTGAGGTCAGGACTTCAAGACCAGCCTGACCAACATGGTGAAATCCCATCTCTACTAAATACACAAAAATTAGCTGGGCATGGTGGTGGTCACCTGTAATCCCAGCTGCTCGGGAGGCTGAGGCAGGGAGAATCGCAACAGAGCAAGACTCCATCTCTCTCTCTCTCTCTCTCTCTCTCTCTCTCTCTCTCTCTCTCACACACACACACACACACACACAAACACACACACACACACACACACAAAATTGGCCAGGTGTGGTGACTTAAACTTGTAATACAGCACTTTGGGAGGCTGAAGCAGATGGATCACTTGAGCTCAGGAGTTTGAAACTAGCCTGGTCAACATGGTGAAACCCCATCTCTCCAAAAAACACAAAAATTAGCCATGTGTGGTGGTGCATGTCTGTAGTCCCAGCTACTCAGGAGGCTGAGGTGGGAGGATTACTTGAGGTTGGAAAGGAGAGTGTGCAGCAAACCAAGATTGTACCACTACACTCCAGCCTAGGTGACACAGAGTGACCCTGTCTCAAAAACAGAAAAAGAAAAATTGAGAAATCATGAAACATTTGTAAATACTTCTGTATGTCTTTACTTATAGGAAGATATAATCTAGTATTTAATAGAATTTATGGAAAACAACAAAATGCATGAAAATTTGGAGTTTTTCAGTGAACAATTATTTACCAATAAGTTTTTTCCTATAATCCTGTATCTGGCTTCTGGCAGGAAATAGATGGCATACTCAAAGGGACTTGGAGATAATTTAATGTAAGGAATTTTTTACAGATGTATGAGCAGAGTTAAGAGAGCCAATGGGACCAGCAACAGAGGGAGCCATTCCTACCATGAGTCCTGAAAGGGGAGTAGAAGTAGGTGTTAGCAGAACCTGGCGAGAGTGGTAGCTGAGAGAGAGGCCACAAGAAGGGAGCTGTGGCCAGGATAGTGGAATGTAGCCATCACCAACACCACAGTCCTCAGTGGGGAAGCAAGGAGAATCATTATCCAACCTTCTCTTTCCTGTAACACTCTGATTTCTCTGTTGGTACCATCCATTGAGCAGATCTAACCACAAATCAGAAAGCAAGGATGCACAGATGGTGCAGTCCTTAGAAATTAGTCTTCCAGGGCCTAAAGCGCACCAAAGAAGGGGCAGGGATAAACCTACAGGGAGAGACTGTTCTGCACAGTTTCTGAATAGGGTAGCTTGAGTGTCATTCATTGTTATTCAGAATTGTTCCATTTTTCATGTAAGTTGGGCAGACCTGGTCAACATCTGTGTTCTTCCTATAAGTTAGCATTTGAGGTGTTAAACCTCAGTATCTTTATTGATATTTTACGTAATTACATTTTAATTTTTTCTCCCCCTTCTCCAGATTACAATTCCTAGACCTTCTGTGGCATCTACACAGTCAACTTCAGGAAGCTTTCACTATGGTCAGCAGCCAGAGAAGAAAGATCTTCAGCCCATGGAGCCCACTGTGGAACTTTACTCTCCAAGGGAAAACTTCTCTGGCTTGGTTGTGACAGAGGGTGAACCTCCTAGTGGAGGAAGCAGAACAGATTTGGGGCTTCAGATAGATCACATTGGTCATGACATGTTACCCAACTTTAGAGAAAGTAACCTATCTCAAGATCTGGGACCAAAAGAACTTCCTGATCATAACAGACTGGTTGTGGGAGAATCTGAAAATCTCCCTGGGGAAAATGAAGAGAAAAGCATCCTTTTAGAGTCAGATAATGAAGATGAGAAGTTAAGTAGAGGGCAGCATTGTGTTGAGCTCTCCTCTCTCCCAGATTTGTTAATGGTGGAAAAGGATCACTCAGCTACTACTGAACCTCTTGATGTGACAAAAACACAGACTTTTAGTTTGGTGCCAAATCAAGACAAAAATAAGGAGGTAATGAAGCTTCTGACAGTTGGAACTTCAGAAATTTCTCCCAGAGACACTGACTCACATGTTGAAGGTCAGATAGGCCAGGTGGCAGAAATGCAAAAAAGTAAGATACCTAAGGATGATGACATCATGAGTGAAGACTTGCCAGGCCATCAAGGAGACCTTTCTACTTTTTTGCACCAAGAGGGTAAGAGAGAGAAAATTGCCCCTAGAAATGGAGAACTGTTTCATTGTGTTTCAGAGAATGAACATGGTGCCCCAACCCGGAAGGATATGGTTAGGTCATCCTTTGTAACTAGACACAGCCGAATCCCTGTTTTAGCACAAGAGATAGACTCAACTCTGGAATCATCCTTTCCAGTCTCTGCAAAAGAAAAGCTCCTCCAAAAGAAAGCTTATCAGCCAGACCTAGTCAAGCTTCTGATGGAAAAAAGACAATTCAAGTCCTTCCTTGGCGACCTCTCAAGTGCCTCTGATAAATTGCTAGAAGAGAAACTAGCTACTGTTCCTGCTTCCTTTTGTGAGGAGGAAGTCCTCACTCCCTTTTCAAGACTGACAGTAGATTCTCACCTGAGTAGGTCAGCTGAAGATAGCTTTCTGTCACCCATCATCTCCCAGTCTAGAAAGAGCAAAATTCCAAGGCCAGTTTCATGGGTCAACACAGATCAAGTCAATAGCTCAACTTCATCTCAGTTCTTTCCTCGGCCACCACCAGGAAAGCCACCCACGAGGCCTGGAGTAGAAGCCAGGTAATGCTGTGTGCTCTCCCTGTGTTAACTGTAACACCATTTCTATATTTGCTTTATAATGATACCCCATCAATGGTATCATTTCTGTGTTGCTTGCTTCTTTCTTTCCTTCCTTTCCCAGTCCTTACAGCCTAGTGCAGTGGAAGTAATAAGATTGATCCAGGTTAATTCTTTTTTTTCCTTCCAATTTATTGTGGTAAAATACGCATAATATGAAATTTAGCATCTTAACATTTTTGTTGTTGTTGTTTTTATTTTGAGACAGAGTCTCACTCTCATACAGGCTGGAGTGCAGTGGCTCCATATCAGTCCACTGCAACCTCTGCCTCCTGCCTTCAAGAGAGTCTTGTTCCTCAGCCGCCTGAGTAGCTAGGGTTACAGGCATCTGCTATCACACCAGGCTAATTTTTGTATTTTTTGTTTGTTTGTTTTTAGTAGAGATGGGGTTTTGCCATGTTGGCCAGGCTGGTCTCAAACTCCTGGCCCCAAGTGATCCACCTGCATAGGCTTCCCAAAGTGCTGGGATTACAGGCTTGAGCCACCATGACTGGCTGTATCTTAATCTTTTTTTTTTTTTTTTTTTTTTTTTTTTTTTTTTTTTTTTTGAGACAGAGTTTCGTTCTTGTTACCCAGGCTGGAGTGCAATGGCGTGATCTTGGTTCACCGGACTCTCCGCCTCCTGGGTTCAAGCAATTCTTCTGCCTCAGCCTCCCGAGTAGCTGGGACTACAGGTGTATGCCACCATGCCCAGCTAATTTTTGTATTTTTAGTAGAGACGGGGTTTTACCATGTTAACCAGGATGGTCTCAGTCTCTCAACTTCGTGATCCACCCACCTCGGCCTCCCAAAGTGCAGGGATTACAGGCATGAGCCACCACGCCTGGCCCTTAATCATTTTTAAGTGTACAGTTCAGTGATATGAAGTCCATTCATATTGTCATGCAACCATCACCACCATCTCTCTCCAAAACTCTTATAGCTTATAAAACTGAAACTATACCCGTTAAACCAGGGTTCCCCAACTTGCAGGCCACAGTGTGTGGCCTGTTAGAAACCAGGCCACACAGCAGGAGATGAGTGGTGGGTGAGGGAGCATTACTGCCTGAACTCCACCTGCTGTCAGATCAGCCATGGCATTAGATTCTTATAGATGTGTGAATCCTGTTGTGAACTGTGCATGTCAGAGATCTGGGTTACATGCTCCTTATGAGACTCTGATGCCTGATGATCTTGAGGTGGAACAGTTTCATCCGACACTATTGCCCACCACAGTCTATGGAAAAGTTGTCTTCCACGAAACTGGTCCCAGGTGCCAAAAAGGTTGGAGACTACTGTATTAAACAATAAATCCCCATTTCCTTCTTCCTTCCACACTGTGGCGACCACTAATCTACTTTTTGTCTCAATGATTTTGACTGCTCTAAATACTTCCTATGAAGTACAATCACACAGTATTTGTCTTTTTGTGACTGGCTTATTTTACGTAGCATAGTATCTTCAAGGTTCATCTGTGTTGTAGCACGCATCAGAATTTCTCTTTTTAAGGCCAAATGACAAGGAGGGAGTTACTTTGCCATTTGTTTTCTACAAGCCTGACAGCTATTTGCCTTTCATTTCCTGCATTATTATCTTCTTTTGTATTTAGCTGACTTTTTGTAGCAAACCATTTAAATTCTCATTTCCTTTTGTATATATTCTGCAGCTATTTTCTTTTAAGTGGTTGCCATGGGTGTTACATTTAATATTCTTAAGTTATAACACTTTCATTTGGATTTATAGCAGCTTAACTTCAATATCATGCAATAGCTCTGCTCCTTTCAGTCTCCAGCTCCACTCCTGTCAACTGTTGATGTTACAAAATTACATCTTTATACATTTTGTGTTCAAACACATAAACTAATAATTTTAAAAATGCATTAATCGGGCCGGGCGCGGTGGCTCAAGCCTGTAATCCCAGCACTTTGGGAGGCCGAGGCGGGTGGATCACGAGGTCAAGAGATCGAGACCATCCTGGTCAACATGGTGAAACCCCGTCTCTACTAAAAATACAAAAAATTAGCTGGGCATGGTGGTGTGTGCCTGTAATCCCAGCTACTCAGGAGGCTGAGGCAGGAGAATTGCTTGAACCCAGGAGGCGGAGGTTGCGGTGAGCCGAGATCGTGCCATTGCACTCCAGCCTGGGTAACAAGAGTGAAACTCCGTCTCAAAAAAAAAAAAAAAAGCATTAATCTCTTAATATAAAAAACAAAATGTGAAGTTACAAACCAGTGCTAGAAAAAGGAAGTATTGGTTTCTTAAATAATGCAGAAAACAAAAAGTGGAGTTATAGATTTCTTACAAGAATACTAGCTTTTATAATCGTCCATATATTTGCCTTTATTAAGATCTTTCTTCATATGCCTTCAGGTTCCTGTCTGGCGTCCCTTCTTTTCAACCTACAGGACTCCCTTTAGCATTTCTTGCAAGGCAGTTCTGGTGGTAAAAAGCTCCTTTAGCTTTTATCTGAGAATGTCTTAATGTCTCCCTCATTTCTGAAGGACAGTTTTGCTAGATACAGGATTCTTAGTTGACAGTTCTTTTAGTATTTTAAAAGAAGTACTTTAAAGTACTAACGTACTTTCAGCCTCCAGTGTTTCTGATGAGAAATGTTCTGATAATTTTTTTTGAGAATCTCAAGATTCTCTTCGTCTTTTCTCCTGATCTTATGATCTGTCCACCTAGGCCTCCTTAAGTGCTGGGATTACAGGCGTGAGTCACTGCACCCAGAAAACCGTTATTTATTTATTTATTTTAAATATTCTCTCTGCCTCTTTCTCTTTGCTCCTTCAGGAACTCCCACAGTGTGCGTGCTGGCCTATTTGACGGTCCCGCAGGCCCTTTACTCTTTGTTTACTTTTCTTTACTCCTTTTTTTTTTCCTGTACCTCAGATTCAATACTTTCCATTGTCCTGTCTTTAAGTTCCCTGTTTTTTTCTTCTGCCTGCTCAAATCTGCTTTTGAATCCCTCTAGTGAATTTTTTATTTTTGTGGTTGTACTTTTCAGTTCCAAATATTTTTGGTTCTTTTTAGGTTTTCTATCTCTTATTGATATTTCCATTTTGTTCATACATTGTGTTCTTGACTTTCTCTATATCTTTAGTTCTTCAAGCATCTTTAAGATAGTTGTTTCAGAGATATGCCTGAAATCTACTACTTTGTCTGGTAGATATGCCATCAGGTCTTTTTCAGGTACAGTTTCTGTTGATCTATTCTTTTTTTTCCTTTGACTGAACCATACCTTCCTGTTTCTCTGTATGCTTTCTGATTTTTTTAATTAAAAATTGGATATTTGAATCTAATAATGTGGTAACTCCGAAAATCAGATTTTCCCCTTTCCTTGGGATTTGCTGGGGGTTGTTTATTTTTGTTTCTTGTTTATTTATTTATTTTTTTAGACAGAGTCTCACTCTGTCATCTAGGCTGGAGTGCAGTGATACGATCTTGGCTCACTGAAACCTCTACCTCCCAGGTTCAAATGATTCTACGGCCTCAGCCTCCCAAGTAGCTGGGACTACAGCGCGTGTCACCACACCCAGCTACTTTTTTGTATTTTTAGTAGAGACAGGATTTCACTGTGTTAGCCAGGATGGGCTCAATCTTCTGCCCTCATGATCTGCCCGCCTTGGCCTCCCAAAGTGCTAGGATTACAGGCATGAGCCATGGCGCCTGGCCTCTTTTTGTTTTGAGACAGTCTCACTGTCACCCAGGTTGGAGTACAGTGGCATAATCATGACTCATTGCAGCCTCTAACTCCTGGGCTCATGTGATGCTCCCGCCTCAGGCTCCCCAGTAGCTGGACCTACAGGTGCATGCCAGCACACCTGGCTAATTTGTTTGATTTTTGATGGGTGTAGACTGTCTTTGTGCTGAGGACCAGCCTGAGATATAAACCTAAGGTCTGGGACCTTTTCTGAGTCTGTACTTTTTCCTGAATAAGCATAGTAGCTTTCTCATTTCCCCAGTGTATGTGGTTGCTTTTGAATATACAAGTCTTTAATATCTGGCTCCTAAGAAGCGGAGAAAAGAAAAATGATGGAAGGGAAAAAAGAAAAATGATGGAAGGGAAAAAAGAGCACTGGCCCTTTTAAACCCCTAGCAGTCACTTCAGCCAGAGGAGAACCAGTTTCTAACAATGGGAAAAAGTGTAAGACTGACTACCCACATCTTTCTCTGCCCTTCTGTACTAAGAGGCAGCAATGAGTAATCAGAGCACAGATCCCCAGTATTTGGAGGACAGGGTTCTTTTTGCCCACCTGGTTCTTGTAAGTTGTATGCAAACTGCTCCAGAAGTAAATGCACAGTTGCCTGCCACAGGGCTGTGGATGAGCTTCTGGGATGTTGTATATTCACGTCTTTTATGACTTTTGGGGAGTTTCTAGCCTTTTTTTTTTTTTTTTTTTTTTTAAACGGAGTCTTCCTCTGTTGCCCAGGATCTAGGTTGCGCACTCTTTATGTGAATGGGGGATGGGTAGCTGTAACTGTGCTAAGATCTGAAATAGACTAAAATTAACTGTAATTGATAATACAAGCCTTTTCCTGGAAGTTGCAAGCCTTTGGTAGACTCCAGATTTCCAAGATAATTACATCAGACAGAGTCTGCCAGTGCAGTTGCCTAGGTGGGGAGACAGATTCCTGGTGTTTCCTACTCTACTCTCTTCCCAGAATTTTCTCTGATCCATGTTAATTTTTGGCTGTCCTACTTTCTAGCAGTAAGAACCTCCATTTCCTCATCTATGAAATGGGTAAAATACTTGCTTAAGAGTTTTGGGAGGGTGAAATAAAGCCACATATGTCTAGGACTTAGTACATTGCCTATCATGCAGTAAAGATTATGTCGGTCTCCAACTGCATTTGGATAATCAGTAATTTTCTAGCTTTGTTCAGTCAGAATCCCATTATGTCCCATAATGCCATTATGATGTCAAATGCTAGTGAAGAATACATCGTTCATGGTTTGATAAATGGACCCTGGTAACAATGCTGTTTATCTTCATTACAATGAATTAAACCAAAAAAATCCTATAGAAGATTTCCCTAGGCATTTACTATATACAACCATACATACTAAAGAGACTGCTTTAGTATCTACTACATGCTATGCTTTTTATTTAAATATTCTCTTGATATATTTGATCACAGGATGTTTATATTTCAAGGAAGAGGGGAAAATATTGGGAGGTGGTAAATCAGTGAAGAGTGATTTTTAGAGCCAGATGTGGTGGCTATCACCTTTAATCCCAGCACTTTGGGAGGCCAAAGCAGGCAGATTGCTTGAGCCCAGGAGTCTGAGACCAGCCTGGGCAACATGGTGAAACCTCATCGCTACAAGAATTAGCCTGGCACAGGTGGTACACAGCTGTAGTCCCTATTACTCAGGAGGCTGAGGTAGGAGGATCCTTTTATGAGTTGTTGGCTGTGTTCATGTCAAAACATTTTATTGGGTTACTTTTTATTTTTTTTCCTTGTGAGACAAATTCCTGCTTTGTCATCTAGGCTCTGATACAGTGGTATGATCCTGGCTCACTTCAACCTCTGCCTCCCAAGTTCAAGCAATTCTCCTGCCTCTGCCTCCCACAGAGCTGGGATTACAGCCACCCACCACCATGCCTGGCTAACTTTTTGTATTTTAGTAGAGACAGGGTCTTGCCACGTTGGCCAGGCTGATTTCGAACCCCTGACCTCAAGCGATCCACCTGCTGCGGCCTCCCAAAGTGCTGAGATTACAGGTGTGAGCTACCGCACCCAGCCTGGGTTACTTTCTGTAATTAACTCCCTTCTCTGCAAATTATATTGAAGATGTTTTATCCTAGTCTGAATTTTAACTTGGGTTGGAGTGCCTTTTGTTTAATGTTCATGGAACTGAATTTTTTAATTAATTGTGTTTTATATCATGCATAGGAAGGTACTTCAACCCTAATATTTTTTAAAAGGTAGTAATTTCTAGTACCTTTATAGTTTTGTGCTTTGTGTATAAATTTATTGTCTGACTAAAGTTTATTATTACATATGATGCACAGTTTTTTTCCAAGTAGTTAATGATATCTCAATAGTAATTTCCTGTAGAAACATGGGGATCTTTTTGGATTCAAAGCTCTGTTCTATTTATTTGTCTCTTCCTTTGCCCTAGGGTTGTTCTCACTATATAAGTTGGCATTGCCACTAAAATACATTGTAGACTGCTTTATAGTAGGCTCCCCCCCACCCCAGGGCACCACAGCAGGAGGCATTACCACCTGAGCTCTGCCTCCTATCAGATCAGCAGTGGGATCAGATTCCCATAGGAGCGCGAACTGCACATGGGAGGGATCTAAGTTGCGCACTCATTTTGAGAACCTAAGTAATGCCTGATGATCTGGGTTGCATGCTCCTTATGAGAATCTAACTAATGCCTGATGATCTGAGGTGGGATAGTTTCATCCCAAAACCATCCTTGCCCTTCCTTTCCCCGATGTGGAAAAACTGTCTTCCACAAAACCGGTCCGTGGTGCTAAAAAGGTTGGGGACCATTGCTTTATAGTCTATAACTTATAAACACTTTTTAATGTTCCATTTTCTTTGATTCTTAGGCCAACTGGAAAGACATTTAGGGCAAAGAAGATATTTGCTATTCATATGAATGCTCTTAGAATTATGAGGCCCAAGGGCCGGGCTCTATGGTTCATGCTTGTAATCCCAGCACTTTGGGAGGTTGAGGCAGGAAGAATGCTGGAGCCCAGGAGTTTGAGACCAGCCTGAGCAATGTGGCAAAATTGTCTCTACAAATATACAAAAATTATCAAGGTGTGCACTATTGGTGCACAGCTGTAGTCCCAGCTACTCAGGAGGCTCTGGTGGGAGGATTGCATGTGCCCAGGAGGTCTAGACTGCAGTGATCTGTGATCACGCCACTGTACTTCAGCCTGGGTGACAGAGCAAGACCCTGTTTAAAAAAAAATCTGAGGCCCAAGCTCAGTTGCTGGTATGCAGGGGTGGGTTGGGCAGTCAGTTCTTGCATCCACCCTCCTTAATCCCAGGCCATTGACAGGAATAGAAACTGTGGTCCATAGAAACCAATAACTACTCTTTTCTCTTGGAAATTATTAAATGAGTAGAATATACATTTATCTGTAGTTCCTACTCTTGCTGAGTGTAGTTCATGTTGAAGACTTTTGGGTGACAGATCCTTGGCAGAAAAAAGAAAATTTTAAAAAAAGACTTACATTGTGGGATTTCGTGTTTGCAGGATCCCTGTCCTAGTATCCTTACACAATATGGTTTACTCTCTGTCTTATGTGCTAATATCCTAGAAACACTTAAATTCATCTGAAAATTAGCAGAGTAAACATGACGTAGGAGGAAGGGAACTAATATCATTTAAGGGCTTCTTCATGGCAGATGCTCATTTAAGTACTTGGGTCACTGCACTTGGTCTGCTCAGTGACCCTGTGAGATAGACAGTATTCCCATTGAAAGCTGGGAGAGGTTAAAGAATTCTTCCAGGCTCATACAACTAGCATATGAAAGAGTAACCCATTATCCTGTTAGTATATTTTCTGATTTCTATACACATCATTCACATTATGATTTGGGACGTTGTGACCTTTTAGGCACACTCAAAATGAATTAAAATTAAAATATATTTTCTCTGTTCTTTTAAGGTTACGCAGATATAAAGTCCTAGGGAGTAGTAACTCTGACTCAGACCTTTTCTCCCGCCTGGCCCAAATTCTTCAAAATGGATCTCAGAAATCCCGGAGCACTACTCAGTGCAAGAGTCCAGGATCTCCTCACAACCCCAAAACACCACCCAAGAGTCCAGTTGTCCCTCGCAGGAGTCCCAGTGCCTCTCCTCGAAGCTCATCCTTGCCTCGCACGTCTAGTTCCTCACCATCTAGGGCTGGACGGCCCCACCATGACCAGAGGAGTTCATCCCCACATCTGGGGAGAAGCAAGTCACCTCCCAGCCACTCAGGATCTTCGTCCTCCAGGAGGTCCTGCCAACAGGAGCATTGCAAACCCAGCAAGAATGGCCTGAAAGGATCTGGCAGCCTCCACCACCACTCAGCCAACACTAAAACCGCCCCAGGGAAGAGTAAGCCAGCCAGTAAACTCAGCAGATAGGAGCCAGGCTGCATCTCTTTGAAAGGTGTGAGATCTTCCTCCTAACCCTGATGCATGTGTGTCCCTGTACTGTCTGTTTAAAAAAACCAGTGTTGATCTTCTCTTGCAAAAGAAAGTAACATGATCAATTATTTATAAGAAGACATAAATACCTGATAAGGAAGTACCTAAGGCAGGCAGCAAGCAGATCAGGAATCGATGTCTTTGTACAAGAAGGAAAAATAGAGCAAAAATCCAAGGGGGAGAAACTCATTAAAATGAGCTCTCATTTTTAAGCTGCCTTTGAAA
Source organism: Saimiri boliviensis (assembly GCF_048565385.1). Lineage (NCBI taxonomy): Eukaryota > Metazoa > Chordata > Mammalia > Primates > Cebidae > Saimiri > Saimiri boliviensis. Next base: position 83,213,687 of record NC_133450.1, read on the forward strand.
CAAAAGAGTTGAGGACAGGAGACAGAATGGAATTTTAGGGAGTTTGCCTAATTTTTTTAAGCCTCACCTCAAAGATTAAATAGCAAAGTGAAACTTCTTGTTTGATATTTTCATTCAAAACCTTCCCACCCTGGAGAGTCATTGATCAGATACTATATTGTGTAAGAAGTCTGTTGCCAGGGAGCCAGTACCGTTTATTTGGCTTGTGTGTATGTGTATTGAGAATGAACACCTTTACTTTGCCTCACTTCTAGTGCCCTCCCTGGACTTCCGATTTTTTTTTTAAGTTTAGTATGTCTTATTTGATTCCGTCTCTCTGCTTTTATTTTACGGTCCTAACTGTCCTTTCAAATCCAATTACTTTTTTTTTAGTTCCCTGATTTTTTTTTTTTTTTTAGAGCAACAGTTCTTAACCTACTATATTTTTATTATGAAAAATAAGAAACTTAGGTAAAGGAAAGAAAAGTCTAACTAGAGCTACTTTGCAGGATTTAATGTTTAAGGAGAGAAAGAAAATGTTGGGGAATAGCCTTCAAGATAGAAGAACCCCCTTCTTCCCTGTTAAGTGTCCTCCTTTAGAAACTTGAGTAGAAGGAAAACTGACCAGAGTAGACTGCTTCCTTAAGTCTTCTGAGTTCCAGCTGTTTCTAACATCAGCCTTCAAGATGATACTAGGGAAGCACAATGCTTTGGAATATGACTTGAGATTTAGAAATAAATTAGATGTATTACTGGGGCTTAGAATCCTCAAACTTTGTATTTTATACAATTAGCCAATAAGGAATTAATATTTGGGGAACTAAGTTTAGGCTAAATATTTCTCTTTTAATGTTTTATTACCTGCTTCTCCTGTGTTTTAGTTCAATATTTGGGCTTCTTGGCTTGATTTTCATATAATCTCAATTTATGAAGCTGTAAAGAGGAAGATACTTGTTTTAATCTCACTCTTCTAACAGGAATCAGGCAAAATGAAAGTATACCAGACATTTTAAATGGGCTGTTTTATACTCTCTAGGTGTTTTGTGTTGTAAAAGGTCAGGTAAATTGGTCTACTTGTTGTTGAAATTTGCCTTCTAGCAAACATCTGTGCTTTGTTGGACCTTGTGTTTGCTGCCAAACCCGATATGGTTGAATTGGGAAACAAAAAAAGAAATACATTTCCTCCCCAAGTGAACAACTTCTAATGCTGCATCAAAGCTGCCCTGAAGCTGCACTGAACTCTTGTTCTCTTTATCTGTGTTGAGCTTTTTAAAAAAACAAACTCAAAACACTATTGAGGCGTATAACGTCTCTTAAAAGAAATGTAGCATAGTGTGGAATCTTAATTTCTCTCCAGTTTCAAACACTACAGAGGGATGCAATAGATAAGACATATTTGCTGTTTATCTGAAGCAACTGTAATATTGCAAGACCAATCCTTCTGTATTATATTGTATAATAGTTGCTATAACACTACTTGCATGTCTTCATGATAAATTATATAAATATTTATAAATATATAGAGAGACATATGCTTATATAGACTCATTCTTTCTCATTATCCATTTGTAATTTAAAGATCGCAGATGCTGAAATTCCTTTTATATTGTGTGCCTCGTACACTTGGGCCTTGCCTATCTTCATTTTCTGAAAATATGTTCTTGGCATGTGACATCTGAGTCTTCTTGCCTTCCCTATGTACAATCCAAGGGTTGGCAGTCTTTAACAAGCCAAGATAGGTTATTTAATTTTCATTTAAAAAAGATTTTGTAATAGGGAAAAAATTATGGGGACATGGTTGTGTACTGGTTCAAAGATTTGTCATGTTAATCACGTATTTCTCTCCTTATAGTAAGAGTGGATAAACTGGATGATAATGATGAGTCTGACAGATTTTTTAAATATCTCTTAAACATTGCCATTCTTTGCTTATACCCATTACTGGAGATAGTAAAAAAAAAAATCATTGCCATTTTACTTTGCTCTTTTCATCTCACTTTTTTGGCAGGAGGGTTGGGGGATAATGAAGAAATTATACCTTTTCTGTTGCATTAGCGAAATTGTGCTAAAAGTAGCTAGCTTTAAATTCCAACCCCTTTAGTCAGAAATATGCTAGTAGTAATCATTGGAAAAGCTGATGAGGCTACAATTGTGGTGCGTGTATGTGATTTTATTTCTTATTGGCATTTCTCTGCTGGCAGTTGAAACTGATGGTGAGAATGTGGCAACTGAATGTTTTCTCTTTTTCTTGGTTCCTTCCATTTTTTTTCCTGACCTTTCCAGTGTGTTGCCCCCTTTTCTAAATGGTGTTGACAAACTCATCAGGATCCAGAAATAAACAGTCTCATCATGTAAGAATATTTTATACTGCATGTAGAGCAAAGAGTTAACCAAAGATGTTTCTGCTCTGATACTTTCAAAAGAAAACAGACTAATTATATCATAGGTGGTATCAATAGGTCTGCTTATAAGTACTGTCCTATGTAGAGATTTACTTTTTGGTTTTTACAAGCATAGTTTGTGCTTTTAGATGTTAGATGTCTCTCAGGCAAAAAACAGAAGTTGACAGCCCTGAGCAAGCATTTGTGACACAGGGATTTCTATTTTTGTTTTAAAGTATGATACAGAGAATGGGGTTTTGGGGTCGATTTGGTTTGGTTGTGTTTTTTAGTTCTTTATTTTTTATTTGGGGGCTGTCTTAGTGATGGCATATTTCAGGTTTCAATGACATAGATCAAGTAATTTTAAACCAATTTGGTTTTTCTACCTAAGGTGAGGGATATGGCTATTTAGGTCAAGCCAAACTATACTAAAAGTAGTACAGGGCAGAGTTAAAATTACCTTTTGAAAATCAGGTATTACCTGGTTTCTTCTGTCACAGCAGAATAGCTGGTTACCTAGAGTCAGTCACAGTTGCCCTCGCCCTCCCTTGTCTAGTCCCTGGAAGTACTTGAGTTGAAAAGAAGGTGGAAATAGCAACAGCTCAATCATTTTAGGTAGCACTTCTCCTGAATTCTTCTCCCAAGTCCCCAGGGTCTGTGGATTGGTTGAAACAGTAAAATCATACATAGTGATTTCTTGCACAGCATAGAGGCATTTAATTTTAGTGTCTAGTGAACAGAGAAGGGAAACTGGGTCATATAAAATTTAACCTTAAAACACAGATTATACATATCTTTGAATGTTAAACAGATAGGCACTCCCATTCTTAACTGTGGTATGCAAGCTGGCCTTGCTGACAATGGCATCGTTACATTTACCGTTTTTTAAGTTGCATGTTGTGATGTGAATGTTTTTTGTAAAAGTTGCCAAGTTAATTGAGTACTGAATAAGTAGCAAAATGGTATCTGAGACCCACTGTAGTCATTACTCGCTTTATGTTATTCGCTTTCAAATACTAAAATCTCAGCTGCAAATTCAGCTTTCAAGATGTGCAGTATCTCCTTCTCTTAGCTCCTAGCCATGTTGGGAACTTCTTCAGTGTCATCAGAGATTCCTCCCAGGCCACATATTTTATGCTAATATTTCCATAGTTGCATTCAATCTATAAGGAAAAAGTGTACATTGGTGCATGTTTTATAAACCCAGACACACAGATAGCTAAAACCATAGTTTTTCTATACTCAAGAGCTTTGAATTAAAAACAGATGCTTTTTTTCCCAAGAGCAGACAATTCTACATTCCTAACATAACATTAGGAATTGGTGATAGGAGAAGCAGAATCCAGAATGCAGAACGATTTAGTGAGACTTAGGAAAAAAACACATTTTCCCCTGTTGTTGGAACATTTATTTATTTGTACTTAAGTCTAGATTTAGTCTTGAAGATCAAAGTTTTTTTGTATTTTAAAAACTTCTTTCATTCCTTTATATTGATAAAAATATGGCCTATGTTAGAGAACCATTTTTTCTGTCATGTTTATGTATTTTGGAATTAAGCTGTTTGCATTCACTTTCAAAATCTGCCCGTTTCTGTTTATGTGCACTTGCCACAGATGTGTCGGGACTTTACCTAAGGGGAGAGATACTTTAGCACCCGTGTCACCTGAGGAGATGGAGTGCTTGACGAGTACTATTGCGCCATATAACTTGGGGTTTTGTTCTGTAGACAATATATTAGCAGAATAACTACTTCTCAATGATACCACAAAAAGTATTACAGGATTAAGGCATGTAACTTCTGTGGTAGTCCTTATGTATCAGTATATAACCAAGTTCAGAAACCACAGGTGCATTTTTAGACCTTTACTTAGAGAACTAAAGGCAGTTCCAAGCATCAGCTCATATGGGGGGATTAATACATGAAAACACTAAGAGGGTGTGTCGGGACATCATACTTCCCTGTCCTCACCCAGTAGAACTCTGGTGTGTGTCTTGAGGATACGGAAGTAGAGTGGAAACTCATCATATCATTGAGTGTATTCTCAGTATTTTGGAATTAAGAGGAATTTAGCAAAGTTTCAGAAACCTTCAGAATCCATTGCCCAACACTACCAGAAAAACTGTAGGAGGCACGTGGGGAATTCCTATAGTTCTTAGGTACGATCAAGACATGGGACAAGGATCCCTATCCACATAAAGGGGAATCTGGACACTGCACACCTCACTCTCTGAAAAATCCCTGGCTGAACATGGAATTATGACAGTAAAGTTTTGGCCCTTTAGTTTGCTAGAACAGCTCACAGAAATTTTAAAAAGTAAAACGAAAATAAAGTGCATGCCCATTAAGACGTCTTCTAATTCAGTTGTGATTATCTGCCCCTTCTTAAAAAAATATGTAAGCTTGATGTTTATTCCCTTTCAGCAAATTTGCATCAGAAAATTAAAGTATGTGACAAGATCAGGTCACCTTGAATTTCCATACAATCTCAAGACACTGAATAGAAAAAAAAAAAAAAAAATGCAGTAATGATTTGCATATTTTCTCAGACTTTGCTGGATCTTTGGTCTTAAGTTAACAGGTAAAATTAGTGAAGCCTTTCCTCTCATGGCCCTGTGCAACTTAAGAGTTTCTCCCTCCTCTTTGGCTGGAAGTGTTAGTGATAGCATGGGCACAGAATGTGTGTCCACTGGTGATGCTGACCATATCTCCCAGGTAGCCTGGCTCTGGGTTCCTTGACCTAGGGAACAAGTTTAGATGAGACATAACTTTGAGCCCATGTGACTATAGAATTTGCTGATGACATAATTTTATAGTAAAAATTGATAGGAATTTTACCTCTCTTTTTAGTAGTTTAATATTATTTCATATTATTTATTTGTGTTCACTCACCTAATTAAAAACATTGAGTAAACAAACCAAGTTTTTATATAAACTACCCTTGCCATATGATTCTCTTTTTCTCTTGTAATATGCAGTTTAAATCCTGAGAAATTCATGCCCAGCATTTCACCACAGCTGGACTCTGGGTATTCTTCACTCACCTACAAGGAGTAAACAAGGCTACCAGAACTTGAATTCTACTTATTTTAGGGAGCTACCCAGGGAGGGGAAAGCCCTTGGGACTTTTTCCAAAACAATCTCTTTGCTCTGTCTATTCACCAGATAAAGTAGTCCACTAAGGTGAAAAAGCTTTCAAAAATACAAAGATAATGCCTGTAATCCCAGCACTTTGGGAGGCTGAGGTGGGCGGATCATGAGGTCAAGAGATCGAGACCATCCTGACCAACATGGTGAAACCCCATCTCTACTAAAAAATACAAAAATTAGCTGGGCATGGTGGTACGTGCCTGCAGTCCCAGCTACTTGGGAGGCTGAGGCAGGAGAATTGCTTGAACCCAAGAGGCAGACATTGCAGTAAGCTGAGATTGCGCCACTGCACTCCAGCCTGGCACCTGGTGACAGAGTGAGACTGTCTCAAAAAAAAAAAAAAAAAAAAAAAAAAGATAAAGGAAATGTAACACTGGCCCACTTGGGGCTTTGAAATTAGATTGGTGGACAGAATAAATGAAGCCTAGATGACCTGGGTTTGAGACCTGCTTACTTCTCCCTGATACGTAGTTCCTTGTCCCCCTTCTGACCCTTTTTCTAAAATAGCCAGTGTCTATTTCACTGGGCCATTTACTTAACAAGTTCCCAGCTTTTAGGAGAAAAAGATGGAGGGGGGAGCAGCTAGTTTTGAATTAGATAAACATCTTGAAAGTAATGAGCTATTGGCAGTTGTTAAATCAGCTGTTAAATCAGATTCAGCCGCAAACCCCAATTCTTGTTGAACAAGACCACTGAGTTAGAATAGATGACTTTAATAATTCTACTTTTCTCTCCCTCTCTTCTCCTCTTTCTGAAATCAGAGAGATGAGAAACTACTCTTTGAAATAACTCCAGAGGTGTTTATTGTGTCCCTTTCCCCTATGAGCAGCTCCTTTATACAATTTTGCTCAGGCAACCAAGGACATAGAGTATTGGCAGAAACATGGAGTGCTTTTATATAGGCCACCTGTACATAAAAGTGTAATTATTTATTTAATTTTCCCATTTGTATCATATTAAAGCTTTGTACAGTGTTTTAAGTTCTGTTTTAAAATTATTTTGTATTTTATTTTTATAACCTAGTAATAAAATATTCATTCCGCATGCAAAATCTAGTTCTATGTGTGATGGTTTGGATTTCAAAAGTGGAAATATTATTTTTCTAATTTAATAAAGTTATTGAATACACCAGAGGTTACAAGATCAACTGGGAGCAGATAGTGTTACTGTAAATGCAGTACCATATCCAGAGGTTCCCTAAAGAAAGCAGCCCAGGACTAAATCGAAACTAAGTGTTCATTGTCCCTGCAGGTGAAAAACCAGGGTTTGAGGATATTCGGACATGTTTCTCCGTAATAAAATTAAAATACTAAAAGCTCCATTTTAGTCCATTATTCTGTCTGACTGGAGGTACTTTTTCCTTCTTCATAGGAAACAACCCTTCTACCACTAGAGAAATTCCTGTACCCAACCCTTATCTTTCTGCCTGTAACCTTCCTTCGAACCAGAGGAAGTCTCAGGAGGCATTCACAAGGGCACTGCCTCACCGCTCTTGGTTTGGTTTGACCTGGAATGATAGTGCTATCTGTTTTTGTCCGCCTGTATTCCCTTACTTGATTTCTCACTGAGCAGCAACATCCAAAATGTTCTCTCATGTTTCTTTAAATAAAGGACATTAAGGAATTACTCAGACTGGGCATGGTGGCTCATGCCTGTAATCCCAGTACTTTGGATCTGCCACCCGCTCTCCGCCAAAACATTAGTTGGGCTGCAGCCCTAGGGAGGCTGAGGCAGGAGGATCGCTTGAGCCCAGGAGGCAGAGGCTGCAGTGAGCCTGACTGACGCCACTGCACTCCAGCCTGGGCAACAGAGCAAGACCCTGTCTCAAAAAAAACAAAAAAGCAAAAGAAAACCTCGAGCTCCCAGAAGCTAATCATATGTGTACTGACATCTCAACTGCATAGTTGAAATATTAATCTCACAGAAATCC